>NC_091248.1:69225000-74225000 GCF_042477335.2 Ovis canadensis | reverse complement strand
TCTTTAGGAATATCATTAGTATTCAGTTCTAGCCTCGTGTCCTCCAGGAGGAAGGCAAATGTACAGAGTGTTCAAAAGCCTGGGCTTTGAAGTGAGAAAGACCTGAACATGAATCACAACGTTGTCACTTCCAAGTTGTGAGACCTTGAGCAAGTTACTTAACCTCTCTGTGCCTTGGTTTTATTAGCTATAAAATGCAGGTAAGATCAGTACTTGCTTCATCAAGTCTCTGTGAGGGTGAAATGGGATAATACACGCAAAATGCTCTCTGGTACATGGTATGCCCTGTATAAATGTTAGCAGTGGGGAATCTGAGACTCCTCCTCCCCTCAAAATTGCACCTCTCTTTTCCTACCCAGGTTATGAGTAATTGGGAATTTTTAAAAAAGTAAAGAAACAGGCAAAATATTACCTTATGAATCATAGAGAAATGTTGGAGAATGCAGTCTAGTTTGAAAGACAAATTGTCCTGCTAAATGTACTCCAGAATTAAGTAGACTCAACCTACCTATTATAGCAGTACCACTGGGCCAACCATCCCATGGAAAGAAGAAAAAGAGCAGAATATATTTGTCTTTACAGGAAGCTCTCTTCAAGAATGGCAAAAGTGGACTGAGCATGCCCAGATATCCATCTTTAAGTAAGCAAAGACATCATTCTATATTACCAGGGCCGAGTGATTAAAATGTCAGAAGTGAAGGGGTGTGTTGTATAAAACTTTTCTTCATAAAAACAAAGACTGAAGAGAGGATGTTCCTGATCTAACATAAAATGTCATCATCATCATCAATAATTCGTTTCTATCATACTTGCATTCATTCAGTGTTACCTCCTAACTATGTTTTCAAGTCATACCGTGGCTGTATTAGTTTCCTACCACAAACTTAGTAGCTAAGACAATACAAATTTTTTCTCATACAGTCTGAAGGTTGGAAGTCCATAATCAGTCTTGGTGGACTGAAGTCAAGACATTGGTATAGCTGATTTTTGCGGAGACTCTGAGGGAAGAAGCGTTTTTCAGCTTGTAGAGGACACCTGCTTGTGACTTGCTCTTCGCATCATTCCAACCTCTTGCTTCCATCCCCACATCTCCTACTACTCTCTCTTTGACAGTTTTCTCTTCCTCTTATAAGAACTTATGTAATTATACTGCACCTACCCATATAATCCAGTATAAACTCCTATTTCAGAATTATCAATCACATGTGCAAAGTCCCTTTTGCCATGTAAGGCAATAAAGTTGAAGGTTTCATGGACACGGATTTTTGAGAGGAGTCATTACTGAGCCTATCAGAATGACATTTTGATTATTTCATTTTGCCATGTAGCTATTTATCTTATTACTGTATTCAGTATTCTTTCTAATGTTTCCTGAATCAGGTTGTAGGTTTCTCAAGGACAGATATAAAATCTTCCTTTTATCAAAAATATTTTTTACTTTTTTTCTATTTACTACTTCATTATATCATGTTTTCAAAGTAAAACAATGCTCATAATAGGCACTCAGTAAAGCCTACCGATTTACTATTGAATCAGTCTTCAGAATGGAGGCATGGGTCTGGCCTACACATGTTCCAAGAGAAAAAAAATCTTAGCTTTGACTTTTGATTCTACGTTCAGACTACATAAGAAACAATGTAGAGTGAAGCATTAGAATATATTAATAATTTTTTTTCCAGAATTCTCACAGTTGGACTGTAGACAGGCTTTGAGACAGACAGTAAAGTGTTAAGATTTACCAGAAATACATGGGATTATTCCTGCCACACTTTCCTTCCTTCTGATATAGAAGAGAAATATTGCAATTCTTGTGAGCAGATGTGAAAACTTACACTGCACAATTTAACCTGCTCTCCCCATTAAACTTTAGAGGGAGAAGGACTATTATACAATGGAATTTGTGTATAAGTTTTGCTGCAATGGTTAATAAGTGTACCATGACTTGAAATGAATTCAGACACAAAATAATTTTCTCAGACATAGGTACATCTCAAATGCATGATTGTTCATCATTTACGGGTTGGATTAGAAAATTATGGAGACCAATATGTAATTTTAAGGTATTTAATTTACATTAATAGATATCTAAATGAACCACAGAATTAACTTTGAAACCTATAGCCCAAATCATAACCATAATTTTAAAAGTTAGTGATGCTATATCATAGCCTTGCATGTGATATTTTGATACATAATTAAGACAAAAGATGATCTTTGTGCCTAGCTCTCAAAATTTGCAATTGACCTTTTGTATCTGACCTATCTGCCTTTGTATCTTTTCTCTCCCTCCTTGAATTTTCCTCTCTAGAATGGTAGAATCTGAATTGCAGAACTGGAAAGGGCCCTAGAGTCCATCTTGTCAATTTGAACATTTTACAATTGAGGCCATAGTTCTAGAAACTTTAATTGACTTGCTTAAGGTCACACAGCTATTGGCAGAGCTTTATTAAAAACTCAGTTCTCCCAACTCCCTGTAAAAATTTCCCTTTCTCTGTTTAGGTAAGATAATTTAGGAGAAATATTCTAGTGGGAAAGCAAAGGAGAGTGAGAGGATTCCAGAAATATTGTTGCTTAAAGGAGACTTAGTTCTCAGTCACCTACTTTCTAGAGCTTATCATCTGTTAGAGCAAGAGGAAGAAGGATATATCTATTTGGGGTTGAAAATAAGGCCAATATGAAGGTCTAATTTAGATAGAGTGATGGTGAGTCATTTCACCCCTCTGTGTGAAAGGAGCTCCTAAGAACTAAGGTCACATGACCCAGAGGAAATATTATAATAAAGATATGACTAAGAGATACAAGGAAATCACAAAAAGAAAAAGGAAAAAGAAAGCAGGTGTAGCAATAGTAAGAGCTATGTTAATCATAGCAAAAGAGGTATGGAAAGTTGAAAGTAGTAATCAAGATAGGGAAATTTTGCAATAGTAAGTTGATAAATTGAACAGGTTATGAAAAATCTGGAAACCAAACAGCAAAAGTGCCTGAAGACCACATAATAGCTAAATATGGCTGATTCATCTTGAGATTTGACAGAAAACAACAAAATTTTGTAAAACAATTATCCTTCAATAAAAAATAAGTAAATAAAAAAGATATTTTGACAAATAATTGTTTTTGGCTGTGCCGAGCAGCATGTGGCATCCTGGTTCCCTGACCAGGGTTCAAACTGGTATCCTTTACCCTGGGAGCATGAAGTCCTAACCGCTGGACCACCAGGGACATTCCTTGACGAAGTTTTAAAAGCAGGATTTTTACAGACTACTGCCTCTGATAATGTTCAAATGAGACAATAAGATGGTAATTTTCTTTTTTCCCCCAACCCCCAATCTACTTGGAAATTAAGAATACACTCTTGGCAGACCCGTGATAAACTATCTTTAAAAATAGTAAAAAATGATGAATATAAAAACCTACAGAACAGCAAAAATGCAGAGAGAAAACTTAAGGCTTTAAAATCCTGTGATAAGTGGTAAAGTGAAAGAGAAAGGGATGGAAGATATTTTGAAATGCCAAAGAAAATTATTGATTTCCCAGCAAAGTAAACATACCAAAATTGATAAAGAAGTAGGGATTTAGAAAAAAATAATTATGACTAAAGAAGTGAGAAAGGTGATGAAAGTTATATCATTTAAAGAAAGCTTTGTGGATCCTTACATATTTGCTGGTGAAGGTGTGAACTGATGTAGGCATTAAGGAAAGGAGTGATGGTTTCTCAAATAATTAAACATAGATCAAATGATCCAGCAGTCTCACTCTTAGGTATATACCCTCAAGAACTAAAAGCAGGGACTCTGGCAAAATTGTATACCAGTGTTCACAGCAGCTTTATTCATCATAGCCAAAAGATGAAAACAAACTCAATTCCATCAACAGATCAATGGATAAACTAAATTGGTACATATAAGAATTCAATGCAATTTTAATTAGACTCTAGAGGATTTTATTTTGTGGGGGATTTAAAAAATTTTCAAATATGAAATAATAAATGCCTGAGAATATTTATAAAGAATATAAAGAAGAGCTGGGATAAACTACTTATTTATCACTATTAGAAATACAATAGTCATTGTAATAAAATAAATTTCTATTGTTTTAAGCCATGAAGTTTGTGATAATTTGTTACAGCAGCCCTAGGAAACGGATAAGGGTACTAAATATTTATATCAATGGAATTTTTCTGTGAATTCCAGTATGTAAAAGAGTTAGTCTGAACTGTTCTGGCTCTTGAATAGGGCTCCCTACTCCACCTTCCCCATCTCTGTGTCACCACAGAAACAGAAAGCCTGCTGGTGCACAGCTGGAACACCACTGATTGAGCCCAAACCCTTTTCTGTACAGATGAGAAAAATGAAGCTTGAAGAGTGCCTCTAACCTTTGGACAAGCTAAGCTAACTCAGGAGGCTTTATGCCTCTTTCTTAATTTCTCCCTTGGAAGGCCTGGGGTCATTTAGAGTTCTTTCCCACAGTTAGTGTAGTTCAGTCAGCTCTTCTCAGCAGGACTTTGATAACGCTTTTTTTTTTTTTCTTTTAGCTTTTCATAAATGCATTTTGCTCCCAGATAATCATTTTTTGTTGTTTCATTTTTCCCTATGTTTCATTTCTTTCTATTTTGCATAACCCACCCAAGAAACCCAGTTTCATGCTGTAGATCTCTAGATATGCATCTTTCACTGGAAATATGTCTCCCAGATGAATTCTTAATTCTGTGTCTCTGATCCATCATATGACCAAACTGAGCTGAGAATTCCCCTTACATCACCACATGCAAAAAGCCCAGGATAGAGAAATGGTTGAGAAGGCAGGGCCTTGAGGGTGCAGAAAGAATGAGTGTACCCTGTGTGAAGTCAGGGAAGAGAGAAAAAAATGCTGAGTAACTGCAGTTAAGGTTCCATGTCACACGATGTGCCACAGGATTCCTGCAGAGAGAGGTAGACATTTTCCCCAACCCGGATGCTTCTTTATTCCAACCAAAAAAGAATTTTTCACCCTCCTCAAAACAGCAAAACAAGACTACTGAGGCTGCAAAGCTTCATTGAGCTAGATGAAGTGGGGAGACATGAGAAGGAACACTTTTGGGTGGGATCATAGCTATCATCTTGCAGAACTTAGAAGGATGTCTTCCAGTGTTTGAACTCAAGATAATGTCTTGTGCATTGGAGAACAGAGTTAACTAAAGCTGAAGAAAAAGCTTTTAAAGTCCTTCTACTTGACTTTTCAGCAATCTCATAGATATTCTGAGAAGTTTGAACCGTAGTTTTAAAAAACCATGATTGTTACATATTGGCATAGGATATGCACAAAGCTTGGTATGAAGAAACAATGCAAAATCAGGATGACCAATACACAAATAAACATAAAAACAAATGGGGTGGAACTTTTTTCTATTTATCTCAGCTAAGGAGAGTGAAAAAGTTGGCTTAAAGCTCAACATTCAGAAAACGAAGATCATGGCATCTGGTCCCATCACTTCATGGGAAATAGCTGGGGAAACAGTGGAAAGAGTGTCAGACTTTATTTTTGGGGGCTCCAAAATCACTGCAGATGGTAACTGCAGCCATGAAGTTAAAAGATGTTTACTCCTTGGAAGAAAAGTTATGACCAACCTAGATAGCATATTCAAAAGCAGAGACATTACTTGGCTGACCAAGGTTCGTCTAGTCAAGGCTGTGGTTTTTCCTGTGGTCATGTATGGATGTGAGAGTTGGACTGTGAAGAAGGCTGAGTGCCGAGGAATTGACACTTTTGAACTGTGGTGTTGGAGAAGACTCTTGAGAGTCCCTTGGACTGCAAGGAGATCCAACTAGTCCATTCTGAAGGAGATCAGCTCTGGGATTTCTTTGGAAGGAATGATGCTAAAGCTGAAACTCCAGTACTTTGGCCACCTCATGCGAAGAGTTGACTCATTGGAAAAGACTCTGATGCTGGGAGGGATTGGGGGCTGGAGGAGAAGGTGACGACAGAGGATGAGATGGCTTTACTGCATCACTGACTCGATGGACGTGAATCTGAGTGAACTCCGGGAGTCGGTGATGGACAGGGAGGCCTGGCGTGCTGTGATTCATGGGGTCGCAAAGAGTCGGACATGACTCAGTGACTGAACTGAACTGAAGGGCTTTATATATTTATAATGAGGAAGGATACAGATGATACCATAATTACACTGAATCTATTTGTAGTTTTTAATATATATATAAATCATATCTGATAAACTGTTTACAATTTATACTTCATTTTACAATGTGAGCTCATTCCATTTTGTTGAATTTTTATGTAGCATAAATACGTCTCAAATACTGCACAGGATACAATTCTGCTAATTTTTAAAAAATATTTATATGAAATTCAAACAACAGGGTGTTCTATGTTTTTATTTGCTATATCTGGCAACCCTATTCTAAGAAGTTATTTGTGTCTTAAGACAGAGAACTTTCCTACTCCTTAGGTCTAAATGAAATCACTGTTAACCTCACTGATTCTATCCTGTTGAAGTCTCAAGGGATCTTCCACATTTTTGGCAAATTTACAGGGAATTTTCAATTGCAGATCTCTCCACGTCTTTGGGTTCCTGCACCCTTGCATACTGTACCTGTCTTACAGCGCCTCAGTCTACATGATGCCCAGCCCTTTCTTCACTCTTCTTGGACAGCCCCTGCACACATTGCTACCAGCACCCACCAGTGCTCCAGGAATTTGAACTTTTGTTTATCTAGTGGATGGATCATCAATGAGAGGCAGTACTAGCCCTCATTCCTTCCCCTTCTTTCATCCTCTGTACTCAAATCCCTTCTTCCTGGCAGCCTTTAGATAGCTAAATTCTTCACTCTAACTTTGAGGTCAGCCTCTTAGGCCTTGATGCTAGAAATCAAGAGGGGAAAGGCGTTCACCTTCTACTCTAAAAAACTAAAACATTTTTCCCAAGGGAGATTGATCTCTCTTGAGGTGGAATTCTGCTACCAGCTGTGAAGGTAATGCATTTTCTCCATCTTATTACATATTTATTATAAGTGTAAAAGCAGGTCTACGAGAAAAGCTGGTTACATTGGAAAAATCAGTGTGAATTCATGTCCTTAAAAGACTTATTTTCTGGCTCTATCATTATTATAAATGGCCCAACAGCAGGGGCACTAGTCTCATTTATTATCAACCCTCATGTATACCCCTAGCACACAAATTTTGATCGCTGGAGGGTAGATGACTCCGTGTCTGGTGCAAAGGCAAAATGAGATGGAGGATTCAAAACAACAAGCTGCTTCTTGAAACCTCAGAGGTAGAGCTTCAATGACAGAAGAGCCAGGAAATAAGGGACAGAAGTAATAATGCTAATGGTTAAATTGGAACAAGTTAAGCCTGCAAAAAACATGAGTTCACCATAATACTCAAAAGAGGAAATATGAAGTGTGCAAAGAGGTACTTGTAATATGGAAAAGAATGTAGGATCTTTACATCTTTATCAGTTTAAACAAGCAGGAAAATGTTGACACATGACGTTTTATTCTCTTTGTTTAGCATATATTTCCATATAATATATGCACATATACTCATTTGTTTAAAAAAGAAAAAAGAATTAAGGTAAATAAATGAGCCAATATGACAGGATTTCTGTGCAATAAGGTAGATGTTTTTCTTGACATAGAAATGACCAGGAAAATACCAAATACTAACAGATGCTTCAGAATTAATGGTGTTATATAATAATAACTTATAGCGTTGTTAACATTGATTACAACTATGGCATATAGGCATACGCAATGGCCATTACAAAATGCAATGCTCCAAAATTATAAATGATCCAAATGTTTTGAGAAGCAAAAGCACAAAAATTCAATTCTTCATCTCCTAGGAGATGAAGTAGCTACTTATTATGAATAAAACTTTATTAATTTTTATAAACTACTAATAAGAAATAGATATATTTCAATGCTTGAAACAAACCAGGTCAGTGATTCATAATGTCAAGGCAATAGCATAGGGGATTCTGGCTATGAGAAGCTTTGAGAAAGCAAAGTCATCAAAAGTTAAGATTTATATTAAAGTCAGGGATATATGGGTATCAGGATGTAATGATTGAAAGTCTGATATCAAAGGGCAACCAACCTATTGCAGAGACAGAAGTTTGCTTTATCATGGACCATACACCAAGCCCAGTCCCACACTGCAAATATAAATGACTGGCCGAAAACCTGGATTCTGGTGTTTTAAGTTAGCATTGCTTTTTTTTTGGACCTGGAAAAAAAATTTTTTTAATCCCTGTGAAGATCGTAAACTTTGGTTCTGGTAAAGCTTCATAAAACTTAGGAAGGTATAAAAATTAGAACCCTAAAAAGATGTAAAATTAAGAATTAAAGCACATTTCCTTTATGGTATTAACACTTTTGCTGCCACTTTTAAGGTTTGGGGCATTATAAATCATTGTGTTTCTGTATGTTTTGTTTATTATTTAGAGTATTTAAAGTATCCAAAATATTCAGTCACACTAATTTGCCAACTGCAGTTCAAATTGTTTAAGTAAGTGGTTCACTCACTCCTGTCTGACTCTTTGTGACCACATGGACTGCAGCCTGCCAAGCGCCTCTGTTCATGGAATTTTCCAGGCAAAAATACTGCAGTGGCTTGCCATTTCCTATTCCAGGAGATCTTCCTGATCCAGAGATCGAACCCTCATCTTCTGTGTCTCCTGCAGTGGCAGGCTGATTCTTTGCCTCTAGCACCACCTGGGAAGCCCTTCAAATTGTTTAAAGGAATTTAATTAATCAATCTTAGAATTAAATGCCCACAAAAAATGGATTTTCTAAGTTTTGCTTTTTAGTTACGTGAATTTAAAGAATTAAACATTGAGTAAAAGGGGCCATTACAGCTGAACTAAAATAGTTCATGAGTTGTAATTATATGATAACTTTATTTTTGTCTTTTGCTGTTTCTTTAAGTCTATTCTATAAGGCTAGTTCCTCTCCTGTGTCTGTTAAAAATAAGAGCCACATCTGTCATTCTTCTAGTTATGGTTGCCTTAAGTTTAGACACAATCTTTAGTTCATAATTAAAATGTCTATTCGCATGTCCTAATCAAAATTCTAAACTTAAATGTGAGATTTCTGTCTATTCCTAACTTGAGCAAGACTGGAATCCTACAACTGGGAAAAGACACGATCACTTGCCTCCCTAGCATTTCCATTTTTCCTCTTCATCCCCTTACCTTGATCTGGCTAACTACCCTTCTGACCACTTTGTAGTCAGGGTATTGAAGGGTAGAGCAAAACAAAGATAGGAGAGTCTCAACTGACTGATACTATCATTGGCTGGTCTATGCTCTCCAATAGGAGATTAAAGAAGGCTCCTTCTCTTTTAAGTGTACTTTAGAAACCTTTCTCTATCCAGTTATGGGGACATCTTACCTGAAGTTCTTTTAGTGATGCCAAGTGCATCTCTATTTTGCTTTCTCAGCCCTTTGACATTTCTCGTTATCTTCAAATTCTCTCTGTTATGGTCAACTGCCATGTGGTTTTCTTGGTTGAGTCTTAAGATGACCTCACATTAGGTTTCCTATGTGTGTGACCTTCACATCTGGTCCATAGAAAGCATTCAGGCAGGATTTATTCTGAGTCTAAATTTATAAGCCAGCACCAACTCTTTTGCTCCATTGTCAAAACAGCAAGCTAACTTCTCTCTCACCCTTTAGATTTCTTACCTGTGACTAAGTAACTTGTCCATTGTGTCTCCAGACTGCATGTGACACGTACCAAGCCCTCCAAGTGGTCTTGAAACCACTCATTACATTCTCACTTCCCTTTGGGAAGAATGGGTGGCATAGTCCTCCCTCCAGGTTTTCTTGGAATATGCCGCTCTTGATCTGTTTAAATCTTTCTGGTGAGTTTGTGGTTAAAGAACATGTGAATAGTTTCCTAAAATCTCCTTTTGAATTCTGTTTATGGTCTAGTGCCTCCTTTGGAATTCAGTACCTATTATATGATTCTATTTTGGCCAAACTTCCATTTTAATATGTAGTAATATAAGGTACAAATTTTAATGAGTGTTCTGCTCCATGCACAATTTTGTCTTCATCAGAGACGCTTATAACAGTAAAGCTCTGAGCTAAAGGACTCTGGGTGTTGTAAACATCTGTCAATAGCTACATAAACTGGTAAACCTCCAAGTTAGAGCTACAGTTAATATTAAGGAACATGGAGAAAATTAGCAACCCCTGCTTAGTGAACACGGCTTGAGTAAGACTTTTTCCTAATGTTCATTAGTGTGGTCTTTTATGTTTCCAATTAAATTATTAGTACTGAGAGATCAAGTCAGAGCTACTTATGAACTTTCCATTGGTGGGGGATCATAGGTCTTAGTTGTTAATTATCAGCACAGGAATACTCCTGTTTCCTTAGGTCTGTAATGGAAATCTTGGCTTGAAGCCTTAGCACCTTTACTATTAGAAAGGAACCCTGAGGTATCAGATGATTTCTTTCCATTTTCAAAAGCATTTATGGGCACCAAATAGATTATTTTCCTTGAAGATTATTTTATCAGTATTTAATAATCTTTATTTCAGAATCTCCTTGGTTGTTTTATTTTGTTTTTTTTTTTTTAATGTGAAGATTTCTAGTCCCCATTCCACATAGATCAGTAAAACTCTGATGGATCCCAGGGGTGAGCATTTTAAATTAGGACTGAAGCTGATCAAAGGGATATACTAACAGAATTCTTTCACGAAAAGTCCATGGACCTAAAGAGGCAGACATGCCACCTCTCATTCCCCTGTCACAACTACATACAACAGACTGAAAAATGTCCCCCACTTGTTCAGTATAACTCTATCCAGAAAGTTATTTGCCCCTGAAGTTGCCCCTCCCTTTTTTCAATGTTAGAGGCACAGGGCAGAAACTGATCCCAAGAAAATATCCTTGAGGAAGACACCACTTTAAATTATCCTCTTTGGGCAATTGGATAAGGAACCTAAGCTGGGGAAAATCATTTATCTTCTCTTCAGACTTTACTCTCAGATCTCATTGATGTTTCTGTCTTGTTTAATATTAGCCATGACAGGTAAGTTTTGCAGATGTAATTGTTCATAAAGCCAGTGTTGATGTCCATCATTGACTCAGCATCATGGGAAAAAGGACTCTGGATACATCAGCAATTACCCTGTTTGCCTTCCATCTGATGTGGAATCAATGGTATGTGAATCTCACAGTCTTTATCTTCTGAGACACAGATGTTAGTAGCTTTGACTTATTTTTCATTGCTTTGACAATCTGTCATAGACTGTGAAGCAATTTTAACTCTGTGATGCCAAACAGAAACTGCCTGAGAGTTGGGGCGATCTGAAAACAATCTGGCATCTAGTCAGTCTAAGACACCCATCATGTACCACAAAGTGATTGCTCCATTTGGGTATGTTCCCTTATATGTTTTTGCTTCTGTGCCAACCTATTACTTTATCCACCACACGTGGGTACATTATCTTCTTCCTCATTTTTGCCTAGGCACTGCCCCTACCCTTCAGCAGCTCTTTCATGCTAGTCACTTTCCCTGTTGACAGAAGGTAAAGTCCACTCAGTTCTGTCCCCTAAGACAGAAGAGTTACTCTTTTGCTTATTTATTTACTCTGGGAGGGCTTGGCCCTTCTCCTTGGCCACACTGAACAAGCAAGATGGCCTGTGGAGCCAACCAGCCACATGCCGAGTTTCCAACGGCTCCTATCACTTCAGACTCAATGAAACATTATGCTTCAGGGATAGACTCTGGCATTCTAGGCATCTGCCTGCCAGGTGATAGGTTCAGAGAGCATGGGTGTTAACTCCCTGGGAAATAAGTCAGGAGGAAGCAGGCAGAGCCATTCCTTTACCTCTTTACCTGTTATCAGCTATTTCAAGGCACAGCTTCTCTTTGCCTCTGGTCCAAAGAAGAGTCACGTTCTAAGTAGCCAGGCTTGCTAAACACTCTGCACTTTTTTCTGCGGCTTACAGAGAAGTGATAGGGAGCACACAGCGACTCATTTCATATTGGTTTAGAGCCTGTTTTGCTGACTTTCCTTTTTACCCTTGTTTTGCACCTCCCAAGTAAAGGATCTGCACTTTAATACTTGTCTCAGGCTCCTCTTTCACCCTGGCTAAGATGTGTGGCAGTTATAAAAGCCTGGGTCTTTGGAGTGGGTTGTATACTTTTCACAGCATCTAGGGTGTTTTCTGATTTATAGCCCAGGCAAGCAAAAGCAAACCTCTGGAGTGTCTACTTTGATTTGCAAAAATATTCTTATGGCTAAATGTAACACAATGCACACACATACATTAGAATTTATTTCTAATCATGAAACACTGAAATAATTAATTTCTTGATTTTCATTAGTAGTAAGGAGGGAAACGTGTGCTCTAAGTGGTAAATATAATCAGGTCCTTTATTTCTGTATCAAGATTTCATTTCCAGTGAGTGGTTTTGGTATATTTTGTGTTGTCCTTGATGTTCCTGGCACTGTACAAAGGTACAGGTTGTTACCTCGGCACTCCCTTTTCTTCTCCTGATTGAAATCTCACATAAAGTGTTCCTCTTTGTATTGAAAAGAAGGAAAATTGAGCAACCGACAAGTTATAAACCTGATTTTCTCCTTAAATAGAACTTTGGTGTTTTTAAGAATTGCAACTGATGGACCTAACAGAATACAATAGCAACTTTCAAAAGAGTAATTTTTGTCTGCAGGGACTCTGGAGCATAAAAAAATCCGATGATCTTTTATCACAAAGAAAGTAATATTTTAGGCAAAAGGTTAAAGGCTGGGGAGAGGGTAATTTTGCCTTGTAATTATTTACATCAAATTTAACATGTAGTTATAAGATCGCACTTCTAAAAGATGTCTTTTCTATTTCTCTTTAACTCTTGGAAATATTTGCCAGTTTGAAGTGAATTGCATTTCATACCCACTGAAAATCAATGAAAGCATGTGTATTGATCAACTTTAACCATTGAGCTTGATTGTTCTATTGTATAATCATTCCAATAATGGTGTTTTTAGAGAAAGCAATGAGTTAGCTTTTATTTTCTTTCAGTCTTGAAGCAGAAACAGGCCAATAAAAAGGTAAGTGACAGGATTTGAAAATCGAGAGTTTCTACGTTTCAACCTCAGACTATCACAAACGACAAGAGCAGGGCTTCATCTGGCCCCATATGTCTGATGTAGACACATGCATGGCCACGTAATTTGTTTTTACAGAAATATGTCACCTGTTGTTTTTATAGAACTCCCCAAAGGGAAAGCCCAGTTGGAGGTACTAAACTAATTGGATCCCCAGGGCTTGCCCAGATCCCTTTCCTGGTATGTTGATAGCTACATTCTTGTTGACTTTCTGAAAATTGAAAACCTGGGTTAGGTTTTTACCTGCTTAGTTTTTTTTTTTTTTTTCTTTAAACCTCATTATGCTGAACAAAGTTGATTTTTATTTTTTAGAAATGACCTTATTTTACATCATTGTTTTTCCTTTATAAAATCAATTCTGTTTTTTAGTAGGATAATATCTGGCATGATTTTATCTTTTCCCTTAGAAATCTGTCTAAAAGTCTGCTAAATTTGCCCCTGTCTAACAAGGCTCCCACATTGTATAGGGAGTGCTTTCCATTTAAATACACGACTCATGTAATTGGAACACATGGAATAGAAAGTGAAACCTTTAAAGTTTTAAAATTTATTGTGTTTCCCATTTCAGAAGAAAGTCCTTTTCCTAAAATAAAATTGGAGAAATATATTAAAAGTTTAAAGGTTGGCTATGCTACGAGGACAGTGTTCTTTAATAATGTCAAAAAATGATGTGAAAAATATACTACCCAAGGAAAGACAGTATAGAGGGAGAGATTACCCTCTTTTATTACTGATTCCTACCAGAGAAAACTTTAATAAAGGAGATGTTTACCTTCCTGAAAATGGGATTAATCCCTGCAGCTACCTAATAAAAGAAAACAGAAGAAAAGAAGTAAGGTTCTGCTGTTATTTTTCCCTCTTAGGGCAGAACATCTTTCTGTTTGATTATTTTTAGATAAGGAGCTTCGAAATCTTGGATGATGAAGTATTCTGTCTGTGGGTGATTCTGTCCATAGATGATTCTTTAGTAAACTTTTGGAAAATACTTGGGACCATGTTGAGGCTCACCATTCCCTACCTCCCTGAGATAAGAAAGGAGTCATGATATTTTGGACATGATACTATCAGAAAGTCATATCTTATGAGTTACTTGGAAAATTCTATATACATAAAATGTATGTTATTTATTTAGCAACTCTAATGAGATGAAAAATGTCCCAACATGAAGTTAGAACTATAATACATACTTAATTCATTTGTGTGTTATCCAAATATTTGCATGATTTTCTAAAGCAAGACTTGCAAATTCAGTGACATTTTTAAGAGGCTGCAGTATGATAGGCTGCTATTTTGAATGTCCAGGTATGGCATTTATTACTTACAATTATGAATTATCATGAACTGAGTAATTGAATATACTCAAATGAAGCAAGCATCTTTCATGTGCAGTATTATTGTTACCAGTTTAATGGAAACTTTTGCAACTGTTTTGAAAATCAGTTTTAGTAGAGTAGATCAAATAACTTTGTTTCTATTAGCTGCTAAAGTCTTAATAGTCTCAATAGACTCTGAACCCAAATAATCAAAGAAGTTGATTTAATATGCTTAAAAAAAAAAAAAACTCTGATGGTAAATGTCTAATCATTGAAATTTTTGTTTAAATTCCTTTGCTTAAATTTGTGCTTAAATTGATAGTAACATTCTCTTTTCACTTTATTTCAGTGGCTCTATAAGTCATGTAAATAATGGAAATATTGGGTAGAATGAGCACAAAATAATTTTTTCCAGTTATTACCACTTTGGCAATTTTGTATATGTGTGTCAGCTGCTGTACTTGGAATATATTAGGAGGACACAGTATAATAGACATAATTTAGATTTCTATGATATTTGCCTTTAAAGTATTCAAGAACTAAAATGAACAGATTTTTTTGCTCTTTGCCGCTTTTTTCACTCTTCAGGATAGTCTTACAGATGTTTGGGCAATATTGATCTGATACACATATGTAAGGTGAATGTCACCATTCTATGAATCATTTATAGTCCAACATCTGAATATATGTAGTCATTTGAACCACCAGGTGTGAATATCTGTTATTAAATTACAGTAGTTGAAGTAATGATGTGGTATAGAACAAGAATCTAAAATTGGTGAAAATAAATAGAAAGCCCTGTGACAAAAAGTCTGAGACATATTCAGTATCAGTATGATAAAAATGATAGCTTAATTATTTGGAAAATGAAAGACTACTCAGTAATAATGTTCTAACAATTGATTAATTACTTGGTTGAAAAGTGATGGAAATGTGTTTCTATTTTGTATTCTATTCCAAAATGCATTAAATATTTAAACATAAAAATGAAATCAAAGAACTAGATGAAAATGGAACTATGTTATCTAAAATGCAAATCAAAGAAATGCATATGAGAAGAATGAAATGTCACTCTTTCTTATCAAATTTGCAAAGCCTTTAATAAACTTTTTTTTTCTTTTTTTTTTTTTTTTTAACAAACATGCACTGCTGGAGGACTAGAACTTGGTGTGGTGTTCCTGTTAGGCAATTTGACCTTGTCCTTTAAAGAGTGAAACTATCATTTATATGGAAATAGAAACTGTATCTGATATGTTTATTACATGTACCTAGTGTTAACACTAATTAACAACTGATCATTACATTTTTATGTATTTCCAAATCTCTCTCAATAAGTATGTTTGTGTTAAATAGGAAAAGAAACATTAATATTTAATATTAGTTTTTAATATTTAAGGTATACAGTTCATGAATGGCTTCAGGATTAGAACCCCAGGTTATATAGATACATCAGATTCTATGTATCTGATTTAAAATAATCACTTCTATTTTAAATTGCTTCTCTAGATCTTAGGCTTCCCACATGGCCCTAGTGATAGAGAATCCACCAACAAATGCAGAAGATTGCGAGAGGTTTGTGTTCGATCCCTGGGTTGGGAAGATCCACTGGAGAAGGAAATGGAAACCCACTCCAGTATTCTTGCCTGAAGAATTCCATGGACAGAGGAGCCTGGTGGGCTACAGTCTGGTGGGTCACAAAGATTCGTACGTGACTGAGCCACTGAGCACGTCTAGATTTTGATTCACAAGTCAATTGAAAAGTAAAACAAATATTCTGGATAAAAACACATGGAGGTCATTGGATCCATGTGCCTGGTGTTGATATGTTTAGACAGACATGAAAATGTTTCTGGATAAGAACTTGAGGAAATATAAACTTTGATGTCTTGCTTTATAAACTCTAGAAACTAGTGCATTATGTGTCTCAGTTGTTCAAATTAGGTTAAACATTTTCTGAAAAATTTTTTTTTTTAATTTTGCCAACCTCCAGGCTTTTGTTCCTCCTGATTCAGTCTTAATGCATCTGGCTCCTGGAAAACACCTTCTCATCTTTTAAAGTCCTGCCAGTCCTCTCTTTCCTAAAAGGCATCACCTCCTCACTTGGGTTGAATTGGCTACCACTTCTCCTTGTAGTTTGCATGTGAGTTTTGTACTAAATGTTAAGCTCGATGAGTGCATGGAGTATGTCAAATTCATTTCTGCTGCCCCAGAAACTGATGTAGTGTCTGGTAGATGGCCAAAAGAATATTGGTTGAATGAGTTAATAAAAATAACACATCATGGTCACATCTAGGGGTTTTGAAGGCTATTGGCTGGATCAGTAGAATATGAGAGAAGGCATTTATAAATTGTTGGTCTTTTCATTTGGTAATTTACTCTAGGATATCAGAAATATCATGGATAATCTATAAAAAGTTCAAAAGCATGAATTAATAATCAAAATCTCAGAGGAGACTAAATAACATGGAAACAGATTATGATTAAAGCATATTAAGTGGCAGCATAAATGAAGCATGTTAAGATTTAAAGCAAAGAAGAACTGAAGTAAGGATGTATTAAAAGCTATGTTTCATCAGCTCAGCAGTGCTTGCCTATAAACCAGTGCTGCCTTCAGAGTTCTCTTCTAGAAATTAGTTAGTAAATCATCGCTCTGATAGTCATAGCTCTTAGTACATTTCTCCAAATGACTGAGCTTAAACATAAACTTCAAGCCTTTTGATTTATAATCCTTGTGTTTTTATTAATCACCTCCCCAGGTTTGCCATATTTAATTTACAATATTAAACTATAAGAAACTAACCCCATTTCTTAATGAATTCACTGCTATAAACTCTACTAATTTGTGTTGTGTGTTAGTCGCTCAGTCGTGCCCGACTCTTTGCGACCCTATGGACTGCAATCCGCCAGGTTCCTCTGTCCATGAGATTTTCCAGGCAAGGATACTGGAGTGGGTTGCCATTTCCTTCTCCAATCAACTCTAGTAATAGAATCACCAAAAATCATATCAGTGTGCCAAAAGGATGCCAAATTTACCAACTGAATTTTCTGATTTCTTAAGTTGACCTAAGAGGGATTCATAATAATGCAAGGTAGTATTCATTCATTCCTCTATTCTTTCATACCTGCTGTATCAATCTTATCAGGCTTCCATAAGAAAATGCCACAGATTGGGTGGCTTAACAACATATATTTATGTTATAGCAATGCTGTAAACACAGATGCACGATTACATTAACATGAAAACGCTTTTAAACTTCTCAGTATTCTCTATATGAAATTCTACATGAACATACGTTCAGGCATTATTTAAAAAAAATTGCCTTGAAGAATTGATTCCTTTTCCTCCTGACTGTCAGGAACTTCAGAACCAAATATGAAACATGATCACAACACCTATGTTTTCTCTTCTAGGTGGTGCATTTGTATTATTCTTTCATTCTATTGTTTATATTTTATTATTTTATTGATTTCAAACTGTCATAAGACTCTTGTAGAAAGAAGCATGAAGTAAATATATCTTTTTTTTTGATCCTAGACTTTATGAACATTTTAATAGCTTTTTAGCAGCTGATTTGATTTTATATTACTTCTGATATTTCATGATAGCCTCAAGCCTGTTTTTGATATTTTCTTTTTTATATTTAAAATATGTCCAGAAACTGGTGTAAAAAACCTTGCATATACTGATACTCCAGAATAGCACATCCATTAACACTTGTCAAGCAAAGATTTCACTGGACAAAGTTCAACCTGCAAAGAAGGCCTTATTTGAGACCTGTTCAACCGGAACTAAGTCTGAGTAGGAGTTGTGTTTTTTTTTTTTTTTTTTTTTTTTTTAAGATTTGAGGTGATGCTGAGAGTTCCTTAGCCATCTGTGTTTGTTAATCTTTGCTTTACCCCGAAGAGTAGCAGTCTTCATAAGGTGATTTTACAACTGGAGCAAGGTGCCCAGGAAAGTTAGGGTGTTAGGCTCTCAAAGAAATTGGAGGGCAGGGGTTCTGTCTTCCTCAGTGTTTGCATTTCAAAGAGATGACTTCCAGTTCCTTGAGAAAGACATTCCTGACTTATAAAATGGCCAGAGGCTTTCAAAAATTTTTACATCTTAAAGGGGCAGAGAAAGAATTGACAATTTTTCTAAAGTAAGTGCTCTTGGAAAAGAGCAATGAGGGCCCAGAGTCTAGAAGAAGTCTGTCTAAATTTAGTCAAACTGAGGGAAACTTTAAGAACTTCTTAACCTGAGTAAAGTTGCGAAAAATCAAGTTGGTTCTAATATGACTGGTTTTTCTCTGCACTAATACAGAAATCTAAATCTAGATTCCTTTATATATGGAACTGCCACATACTTGGCAGTTTGGATTATCTGCTTTGATCATGTTTCAATATCATGTGATGATGGTACCACAATGAAAGATATTTAATGGGAATTCTATAAAGATTTAGCTTATATTTCAATGCAAAAGGGAGTCCTCCATAACTATATGAGAAAAGATTTCAGCATTTTACAATCCAACATAACTATCTCCTTCATATAATAACAATCTGTCAAAAATAAATTTCTCACTCAAGCTGAAAACAAATAAAAAGAAGACAGCAAGAAACAGTAGCTGTAGGAATGAAACTGATTTATTATTTTACTGAATGATCACTTCAGGAAGCAATAGGGGCTTGGAGTGATTTCTCTGATATTGGGTGGTTTTTGTCTTGTGGGGAAGCCTATGTGAAAATGGCAAGCCTTTAGGAACTGAAATGATACCAAACAATGTCCATTTTCATCTTTTTTTTTTAATTGTTGTTAATTTCTGTTGACAAAAATGACAGAGTTGTTTAAACAAAGGCCAGATGTGAATATTTTGGAAGGTAGAACAAATTTTCCATAATTCATCATTGCTCAGTTTTTACTTTGGAGAAATTTCAGAATACAAGGCGAAAAGAAAACAGTTGTTTCATAAAAGGTGAACAAACAAACAAAAATCTGTTGGATATAGTAGGTCATTGCAAAAGAACTAAAAATGTTTAATGGAGAAAAGAGATATTTTTGATGCTGAATTAAAATGTGGTGCAATTTTTAAGGCCAGTTTTCCTTCTGAATAATTGGTTCAATTTGGTGAAGCCGTATTAGGACTCAGGTCAGAACTTTTTTTTTTTTTTTCCATGTAATTGCCCCATATATCCTTAAGAGACATCATATAGAAAACTAATGAAACATTTACCCCAGATGGCAATGCTAAATTCCTTAAGCAAATTTCAGGAATCAGATTTTACACGATACAGTTATATAAAGTGGAAAGAACGTTCTATGCTGTTTTTTCCCTCATGGCAAATGTCCATTTTAGATTTTTATCTCATGTTCTCTCCCATCTAAGATTCTACTCAGATGTAAGGCAATAAAGAAAATAAATAATAATAGATTACTGAACAATGTCTAATATGGAACAGAGCCTTTTCACAAACATCTGGCTGCTTTATTCTGTGTAGGTGATCAGACGCTTCATGCATGGTCAATTGCTCAGTCGTGTCCAATTCTTTTAAGATCCCATGGACTGCAGCCTGCCAAGCTCCTCTGTTCATGGGAGTTTCCAGGCAAGAATGCTGGACTGGTTGCCATTTCCTCCCCCAGGGGATCTACCCTCCTCCAGGGGATCCTTCAGACCCAGGGATTGAATCTACATCTCCTATATCTCCTGTAAGTAGATTCTTTTATCACTGAGCCTCCTGGGAAGCCCCATGGACACTTCAATCATTATCAAACAAAAAGGCAACATTTCCTCTCGTGATTAATCATTTGGGCCTTTGCAAGCATCAGAGAAGGCCTTTGAGATATTTGTTCTCTAAGAGCTCCTGACATTGGCTCTAATATTGTATTAATACAATAGTCCCAATGTTCTTGGACTTCTCTGGTGCCTCAGACGGTAAAGTGTCTGCCTACAATGTGGGAGACCGGAGTTCAATCCCTGGATTGGGAAGATTTCCTGGAGAAGGAAATGGCAACCCACTCCAATATTCCTGCCTGGAGAATCCCATGGATGGAGGAGCATGATAGGC
The DNA here is from genome assembly GCF_042477335.2 of Ovis canadensis. Taxonomy (NCBI): domain Eukaryota; kingdom Metazoa; phylum Chordata; class Mammalia; order Artiodactyla; family Bovidae; genus Ovis; species Ovis canadensis. The sequence continues at coordinate 74,204,525 of NC_091248.1, read as the reverse complement.
TATAGTCCACGGGGTCATGAAGAGTTGGACACCACTGAATGACTTCAATTTCTTTCTTTCAGTTTCTTAGTATTTTTCGTGGTTTCCACTTGCTCTTTACATAGTGAAACTGATTGAACTCACAATCTTCCTTCTCATTTCCACCCATGTCCCGCCCTTTTTGCTCATTCCCTTTGGTTTCCATTTGATAGGTTCTCTGTGGCATTTGGTAGTGGGTCAGTCCCAGTTTAATCAGAAATCTCTTCTAAATATGGGATTGTGAGTTCTTCCCAAAATTAGCAACTGCAAACTCCAAAACTAATCATTCATTATATGATAGTTGCTGAACAATAATTTAATTTGAGGCTTCGTTCTGGTGATCTGTGTCTCTGGGATCACTCATTCTTCCTATGCATTATATTCTAGGTGGCCTTCTTTGAGTCACAACTCAAGCCCTACTTTGGTATTTCTGAGGTTACCTCAGATCTCTCACATACATGCATACTACATTTTCTTAATAGCAACTTATGTAACTGACTTCTTAATTGTATATTCAGTGCTATCTAAATGAAAAAGTGATCATCTCACGGAGAAAATAATATCAGGAGGAATAGACTCTATAAAAATGAGCAAGTGGCCAATAATAATTTAGGAAATACTTTTTCCTCTCTCTAATTTTTCATGTAATACAACTTCAATAAGACCAGGGAAAGGAAGCAAAAAATTAGATCTGTATATCATAAAACTTTTGTTTTAAATCTACTTTCTAGGAAGCAGTCTTCAGTGTAGACTTATTTTTTAAAATAAGACTTTAAAAATTTATGTTTGTTCAGGATGATGACTGAATTTAAGGAAGCTAAAATAATATGTGACTCTCTGTTGCATGTGCTACCTGTAATTACGTTAGCACATGTGCTATAATTTTTTTTTCTTTTTAGTAAAGGAGAAGTAGGTGTAAAACTCTAATCAAAAGATGAAAACATTTTCTGAGATTTCCATGATACTTAGCGTCAGATAGCCAGCTCTACTTTGTTTTCGGAGGACTGCAGGAGGTGGTCAACTGAGCATGTTAAGTGACCTACCTAGCTGTAACCAAAGCCTTTCAAAACTTCTCTCCAGGAGAAGCATGTTTTCTCTATTACTTTGCTACATTAAAGGAAGCCCCATAGCAGTCTTAGTTCTGGCCTGACACTTTTTAATAGTCTTAGGTCAGACACAAAGACAAAGAGATTTGACCCAGCAGTGTGAAGATGTCAAATGGGGGATTATCGTGTTGAACAGAGATAGAGAAGAAAGTAAGGATGTCTTTCTCCTAAAGCTCCCAAACTTGGGCTTAAATCTTGTGCCCTGTGAAGTACGTGGCTCTGGCTCACTGAAGCTGAAATTCAGTGAGTTGCAGGGCAGATCTTGACCATGTTTGTGTAAAAGATCATAGGTTATACAGTAATCCATGAGTTAGTGGAGAAGAGATAGCAAAGAAGCAATGATTAGAGACTATCTAAACATGTTATAAGTGGGAATGTTAACATTCCAAGGAGCAGCATGCAGAGTCTCATGTAATCACAGCTTTCATTTACTTGCATTTTTCTTTCTAATAATTTCCCATGTGATTATTAAGTGTCTTCTGTGTGCCAGTTGAAATATAAAAGGCACGTTTCTCTGAAGATATCATTTTGTGGTTGAAATGTCAAGGATTATGTTCAATAAATTAATGGGGAAATATAAAAAATTAGATATCAAGTATTAGGTAATGATGTAATGACTCAGAGAAAGAAAGAGGCTGCAGCCTTTGGGGATTTGATGTGTGTGTGTGTGTGTCTGGCTGTCTGTGTCTGTGTACCAGATATTGCAGTGGGTACAAGGATACTTACAGGTTCATTAATGCTCTGAAATTGTATCAATAACTTGGGGTATATATACACATTTTACGGGCTTTCCAGGTAGCTAGAGATAAAGAATTTGCCTGCCAATGCAGGAGACATGAGATGTGGGTTCAGTCCTTGGTTGGGAAGATCCCCTGGAGGAGGGCATAGCAACCCACCCCAGTATTCTTGCTTGTAGGACAGAGGAGCCTAGCAGGCTACCGTCCATAGGGTCACAAAGAGTTGGATACAATTGAGGAGACTTAGAATGCAGGCACTCACACTTTTTCGAGACACGTTTTTCTGTGAAAGATTATCCATAACTTCTTGATTCAAATTCTCAAAGTAATCTAGTAAAAAATGCTAAGAACTAACTACTGCTTTAGAGCCATCTGGTTTTACAAAAAGTTTTAAATAAACTACTGGGAAGGAGAATATTTTAATTTGACAAATAAAGAGTTACATTGTCCCATTTTTATTTCAAACATTATCTGATATTTCAGGAATCAATTACATAGGTTTAGATTAGAGTATTATGTATAATTTATAAGAGTTATAAGGATTAAATAAGGTGTTCAATAAATACAAGCTCCATTTCCAACTACCCATATTTGCCTTTTTTGGAGAATAGCCTGTAATACTTTTATGTGTGTCTCTGTCATTTGGGTCAGTCCCTCTTTGTAGATAGTCAAATAATGTTTGTTAGAATTTGGCTAACAGGTTGATCTGAAAAATGGAGTAATTAATTATGTTACTTGTTTTGATGAATCATCTTATGCTTAAATCCCTCCTGAGACTAGTTTTGTCTATTTGGGTTCTTTGTTTATTTAACCTGTTTCTGAGTAAGAGGTGGAGAAAAGTGGAAAAGGTAAACTGATATTGCAGTGGTTCAGTTCAGTTCAGTTCAGACACTCAGTCATGGCTGACTTTTTGTGACCCCATAGACTGGACCACACCAACCTTCCCTGCCCATCACCAATTCCAGGAGTTTACTCAAACTCCTGTCCATTAAGTCAGTGATGCCATCCAACCACCTCATACTCTGTTGACCCCTTTTCCTCCTGCCTTCAATCTTTCCCATCATCAAGGTCTTTCCCAGTGAGTCAGTTCTTCGCATCAGGTGGTCAAAGTATTGGAGTTTCAGCTTCAGCATCAGTCCTTCCAATGCATATTCAGGACCGATTTCCCTCAGGGTTGACCAGCTTGATCTCCTTGCAGTCCAAGGGACTCTTAAGAGTCTTCTCCAACACCACAGTAAAAAAACATTAATTCTTCAGTGCTCAACTTTCTCTATAGACCAACTCTCACATCCACACATGACTACTGGAAAAACCATAGTTTTGACTAGATGGGCCTCTGTTGGCAAAGTAATGTTTCTGCTTTTTAATATGCTGTCTAGGTTTGTCATAGCTTTTCTTCCAAGAAGCAAGCATCTTTTAATTTCATGGGTGCAGTCATCATCTGTAGTAATTTTGGAGCCCCCCAAAATAAAGTCTGTCACTGTTTCCATTGTTTCCCCATCTAGTTGCCATGAAGTGATGGGGCTGGATGCCATGATTTATTATATCAATTTATTATACAAAATAAATTCTCACACAGTTAAGAAAGTTCTAGGACCCACAACAGATTTCCCAACCTGGGGATCTGGCAAAGGGACTGAGAACTCCCAGGGAATTTGACTTTGGAGACCAGTGGGTTTTAATTACAGAACTTACACAGGATTGGGAAACACACTCTTGGAGGGCAGAAACAAAACCTTCTGTGCAACAGGACCCAGAAGAAAGGAGCAGTGGCCCCACAAGAGACTGACCCAGACTTGCCTGTGAGTGTCTGGGAGTCTCTGGCAGAGGCATGGGTTGGCAGTGGCCTGCTGCAGGGTCTGGGGCACTGAGTGTGGCAGTCTGTGCACAGGCCCTTTTGAAGGAGGTTGCCAGTATCTTCATTACTTCCACCATAGTTTGGTCTCAGGTCAAACAAAAGGGAGGGAACACAGCCCTGCAAATCAACAGAAAATGGGATTAAAGATTTACTGATCATGGCCCCGCTCATCATAACAAGACCCAGTTTCCCCCACAGTCAGTCTCTCCCATCAGGAAGCTTCTATAAGCCTCTTATCTTTATCCATCAGAGGGCAGACAGAATGAAAACCACATTCACAGAAAACTAATCAAACTGGTCACATCTACCACAGCCTTGTCTAACTCAGTGAAACTATGAGCCATGCCATGTAGGGCCACCCAAGACGATCGGGTCATGGTGGAGAGTTCTGAAAAAACATGGTCCACTGGAGAAGGGAATGGCAACTTCAGTATTCTTACCTTGAGATCCCCATGAACAGTATGAAAAGGCAAAAAGATATTGCAATGGTAGGCAGAAATATTGTTTCACTGCCCAGAGTTCTCTTATTCATCCTTTCTCCACCCAAATACTATTCAACAAATGAATAGTTTAAAATGAAATCAAAGGCATCTTGAAAAGGAAAACTAAGTCATTTTTATAGTCTGTGGAGTATGTTTGTGGGAGTTGGAAAACCATACTGCCCACATTAATTAATTCCTTCCTCTACACCTTCTCCATGGCGGCTCAGATGGTAAAGCATCTGCCTGCAATGCAGGAGCCCCGGGTTCCATCTCTGGGTCAGAAAGATCCCCTGGAGAAGGAAACGTCCCTGGAGAAGGAAACGGCAACCCACTCCAGTACTCTTGCCTGGAAAATCCCATGGATGGAGAAGCCTGGTAGGCTACAATTCATGGGATAGCAAAGAGTCGGACACTACTGAGCGACTTCATTTTCTTTCTTTTTTACACCTTCTGCCATATTTGGTCAACTTATCCAAGCCAGTGCCTTGCTTACAGTTTCTCCAGTTTATTGGTCTGGGGGATTTTGTGGTAGTAAAACAAAAGAAAAGAAAAGAATAGGTTGTGCTTTTAACACAGCTGGTTTTATTTATCTTTAATGTGGGAGATTTGAGCTAGCTACAAATGGGTGAAGGAAGCATATAGCAACAATCAAAAGTCAAGTGAACATTGCCTGAAAATATAGGACGAAGTCTGCTGAAAATTAGACAAAAAGATGTGCTAAATTTATGAGAGATGTCTCACATCCCACACTCATAATTTTGCCATCATTTTAAGTATTCTGAATTTCCAGGAAATTATGGTTGAATTTTTTACATGAGAACTAGTCTCAAGTTCTATGTGCTTTAGATTGCTGCTGCTGCTGTCACTTCAGTCATGTCCGACTCTGTGCGACCCCATAGACGGCAGCCCACCAGGCTCTCTTGTCCCTGGGATTCTCCAGGTAAGAACACTGGAGTGGGTTGCCATTTCTTTCTCCAATGCATGAGAGTGAAAAGTGAAAGTGAAGACACTCAGTCATATCCGACTCTTAGCGACCCCATGGACTGCAGCCTACCAGGCTCCTCTGTTCATGGGATTTGCCAGGCAAGAGTACTGGAGTGGGGTGCCATTGCCTTCTCTGGTGCTTTAGATTAGGGAGAAGCAAAACAACAACAGAAAACAGTGCCCTGTTATCTTTGGAAGCTTCATTGAGTTTACCTAATATCATGATAAGTGCCTAGATAGTTTTATGTCATTTATGTAATTCTACATCTCAGTCATTAATAAGAACCGCATAGCAATGGGAGACTATGAAAATTAGTTTTGCAGTAAGATAGAAAATGTAGGCATTTGAATTACCAACATTTAATATAGGGTATTGGATAGATGTCCTCTTGCTGCTGCTGCTGCTGCAAAGTTACTTCAGTCATGTCTGACTCTGTGCGACCCCAGAGACGGCAGCCTTCCTGGGAATATTAAATAAAAAAAATTAGCAACATAGAGGCTAACAATAATAAACAGTTGGGTTAAATGGCTGTACAGTTGTCTCCAAAATTGGTCAAAGCATCCACACTATTTCTATTAGAAATTAGACTTGTCACTTTTTTTCTTTTTTAAAAAGGAATATAGGATGCATTGAATTTTTTTTAATGAATTAATTTATTGGCTGTGCTAGGTCTTCATTGCAGTGAGCAGAGGCTACTCTTTAGTTATGGTGGCTTCTCCTTGTGGTGGCTTCTCTTGTCGCAGAGCATGGGCTCTGGGGCAGTCAGGCTTCAGTAGTTACAGCACATGGACTCAGCAGTTGCAGCTCCCAGGTTCTAGTCACAGTGGTGGCATGCGGGCTTAGTTGCTCTGTGGCGTGTGGGATCTTCCCGTGTCTCCTGCGTTGGCAGGTGGATTCTTTAACACTGTGAGCCCCCAGGGAAGCCCCGGCTTGTCATTCTTAATTATAGGGATAGACTCAATGCTTATTCACAATTTTTTGAGTATATGAATGATCAAATACAAATAAAAACTTCCTAAAATTTCCACTAGTAGAATGGAATTATCTTGCTTCTGGTCATAAAGAGGAAGAACTATGAATGTGTACAGCCAGTATGAAAAAAGATTTAGCAGAAAGGAATACAGTGAGCTATGAAGATGAGGGTGTGGTGGCAGTGTTTCTGTGAGTGATTCACTTATTAATAGAGCCTTGTTTCATGTGATGAGTGTTGATAAATAGCTTCATTCCAAAGAGAAAAAAAAGTAATTTTTAATGGATTTATTGAATCTCTATATTTCAAACAATTTTTAAAATAAATTATATATATTTCATATAAGAATGAATAAGCCTGTGTATGAATAATATACAGTCCCATGCAGGTGTATCTTGGGGATGAATTAAGCAAATGAAAGAATAGGATTGGAATATAATGAAATCAGAGAGAGAAAAAAAGAAAGCTCTTGAACATATTGAATGCAATGGCAAGCATGTAGATTTTTGAAGTAGGTGAGTTCATGTTCTGCTCACTAAACCTTGGTTTAAAATGAAACATATTATTGCCTAATTCATATAACTTTTAATATTTAGTAACATAATGTATGTAAAGTACATTGTACAGACTTGAGCATGTAAAGATGCTCAGTAAGTGCCAGTGCTTACCCATATTGCCTTCATAGTGTGAAGTAACTTGCTTTTTCTAAGTGGATTTTATGGCTCAGTGGTTTAGCTGGTTCATATATTTTCTCTGATTCATTGGAAAATGGCAGCTGGAAGGATCTGGTCACAGATTGGGACAGATGAAGCTGACTATTCACTTTTCCTCCTGTGTGGAAATCTATGCCATCACAAGTCATTATTAGGAAAATATAGAAATAAGATTGCTGATATGGGCTGTTTCTAAAATCATTAAAATAAATCTTTTATGTTTGCAAATTAAAATCTTTTGGGGGGTTTGCTTTCTTTGTATTATTATTTTAGCTTTAAGCAAGTGAAAAAGGCAGATATACTTTAATAGAGATTTTAATGACATGGATGATGTCTGTAAAGCTAATGTGCTTGCTTGAACCCTCTTTTTTCCTGTTGTATCAAGGGATAAGCACTTTTACTGTTTATGAGGTTCAGTCTTACTTACTATAAAAGCTAGATTTTCCATCCTGTTGAAGACACCTCACTTCTTTCCTACGTAGAGAGAATCTAATAAAGTGACCTCACATTTCAGCACAAGAGATCACTTCACAATTACTTCACAATTAATAAAAAACAAAATGTCCCTCTTCAAACTGAGCAGAAGTTACCTTATTCCACAGTTTATTTTTGCATATTCTAGCTTACGTATTTCTGGTAACATGATTATCAATATTATCACAGAGCAGAAAATTAATATAATTACAGTACAGAATTAAAGGTATTTAGATCTATATATGAGTTTTTGTGGGGTGTTTTCAGTTTGTTTTGTTTTCATTTTATCTTTTAAACAAATTTTAATTGTTATTTTAAGAAAGCACACACAATTTGCCATCTTACCATTTTCAAGTGTACAGTACAGTAGTGTTAAGTATCACAATGTTTGTCAGCAGCTTTCCATAACTTTTCATCTCGCAAAACTGAAACCCTATACTCATTAAATAATATCTCCGCATCTCTTCCTTATGCAGTCCCTAGTAGCCACCATTCTGCTTTATGTTTCTATGAATCTGACAACCTTAAATATAGATGAGTGGAATCACATGGTGTTTGTCTTTAAAAAAACAAAAACAAAAACTGGTAAGCCCAAATTTTTAAAGTTGAAAAGACAAACTTCAAAATACTTTGCTTAACAACTCACATGTAATTGTTTGATGAATATACCAATGCACAGTACTGGGCAATAGCTATTTTCATCCCAATTTAGAGATATTTTAAAATATGCTTACATTTGTATCAAACTATTTATATTTCTAGATTTAATGTATGATGCTAAGAAAGTATGGGTTACTAATACTATATATTTTTGTGTAAATGGTCCTTAAATATACAAAGCATCTATTTATAAAAAATTGTTTCCTTATAATTTTAAAATAATTTTTCTACTTAAAGGTGCCTTTACACTGAAATCTACTGAATAGGGTTTACTGATAAAATGAAAATATATAAATTTCTTTATAATAGTAGAATAAATAGAGCTACACAAATTGGGCTTCACAATTCTTTTTAAGATGAAGTGGTAATATATTTGAAATATATAGAAATAACAAATTTCTGTGTTGTGTAAGAGGGCAAACATGTGCTTGGACAATTATACTTCAAAAAAAAAGCAAACTCATTAAAAAAAGATCAAATTTAAATTTCACATTATAAGAGAAACAAATACTAGGAATATAGTGTACAACATGATTAATTAATACTGCTGTATGTTATACATAAAATTTAAGAGAGTAAATTCCAAGAGTTTTTGTGACAAGAAAAAATATATTTTTTTCTTTTATTTTGTATCTATATGAGATGATAATCACTAAATTTACTGTGGTAATCATTACATGATGTATATAAATCAAATATTTATGCTGTATCCCTTAAATTTATACAGAGCTATATGTCAATTACATTTCAATAAAACTGGAAGAAAAAAATAATAAAAAGAAATTATAAGATTTGAAAATCAATCATTTGAAGTTTATATTTCTCTATTGTAACTCAGAGTCAGAGGACATACTTTGCAAAACAAAACAAAGCAAGGGGACTTCTCTGGTGGTCCAGGAGTTAAGACTCTGTGCTACCAATGTAGGGGAGCACAGGTTCATCCCCTAGTTGGGAAACTAAAATCCCACATGCCACGCAGCCAGAAAAAAAAAAAAGCAAAACATTAATTTTTCAGACATTTTCTGTAAATAAAATCACTAATGTTAAATAAAACCCAAGTCAAATTATTTGTAAGTACTATTACCTAAACAGACATTTATGAAAATAACCATTCTGTGAATTTCTAAAAAGCCAGCTTATGTCTAATTTGTGTTATAGACCAAAGCACCATATCTCTAGCTGTAATTCAAATATATTTTCTTTTATAAGGATAGCCCCTTACAGCAAAGGAGATCAACTCATAGATTACACAGCTATGTCTGAGCACAGAATACTGGCTCCTCTTAATAACAAAATTAAAGCGTGTATTATGTTACTAGTGGCACTCTATCACCTTTATTTTTATTTTTGCACAAAAGTATTCTGTGATGTTGCAGATTTTGAAAACATAGTAAATCAAGGCACAGTTGTTTCATATTCAGTAACAGACAATAACATCGGGTCAACATTTTTAGTAACTTCAAAAATATATAGGTAGCGTTTGATTATAGGCAGATTTTTTATGTCTCTTTACAGTATCATTGAAATTTGATTAAAATGACAAGAAAATTCAGACAAGGTTATAGTTCATTTGAAAACGTAACAGCTATCTGGTCAGGCATTTACTCGTATAACCTGAAGAAAGTCTACTGGTGATGACAAATGGCTCCAAGATCCTTTCCTCCCTGAGTAAATGAAGCAGAAACACCACCCAGGGAAGCCCCAGTTGACAGTGATGGAAATGCTCACAGGCTGCCAAGGATAAAACAACAGCTGAAGCAAATGTAATGGAAGACCTCAAGAGAGGTGTTGCTAGGGGCTAGAGAACTTTGCTGCAGCAACTAGCAGGATGGACTGAATGTAAGTAAAAGTCTCTAGCTAGTGTTCTATTCCGGAGAAGGTAATGGCACCCCACTCCAGTACTCTTGCCTGGAAAATCCCATGGACGGAGGAGCCTGGTAGGCTGCAGTCCATGGGGTCGCTAAGAGTCGGACATGACTGAGCAACTTCACTTTCACGTTTCACTTTCATGCATTGGAGAAGGAAATTGCAACTCACTCCAGTGTTCTTGCCTGGAGAATCCCAGGGATGGGGGAGCCTGGTGGGCTGCCGTCTATGGGGTCGCACAGAGTCAGATACGACTTAGCAGCAGCAGCAGCAGCAGTGTTCTATTCAGATGGTATATTCACATGCATGAGGAGGAGCAATGGGCTGATGATGATGCCGTCATGCATGTGGAGATAGGAAGGAAAGGAGCAGTGTTTCAAGGTGCAAATCTTTTTTAGCAGGATCTGATACAGAGAAGCAAATGATGAGCATGTAAAAATGGTTTGTAGGATTGGGACTGGAATTCGTTACAGAGGAGGAGAACTGATGTGAGACATCTTCCACTGAAGACTGGTGGTGGGGAAAAGGAAATTAAAATAGTTTGCAGAATGAAGGCAATGATTTTGGTTTGTTTGTTTATAGGTAAACAGTTAGTGGAAATGGTGGTCGACTGAGAGGGGGGGGACAAGGGTTTAAGGAGACAAATCAAAAGCAAAAATTTTAGAGAAAGTTTGGAGTACAACTGAGATTTTATCTTTTCTCGAGCATCGTTGGATAGACTAAGGCCAACCATCTGTCAGAAAAGGAGAAGGCAGTGTTTGAGATGGTAACATTGGTGATAGGGAATGTCAGTAGAGGAGATACATTTTAATTCACAGCTTTGCTCATAGATTGACTTCTTAAAGGAACTAAGAAAGGAGTAAGGGCTGAAAGTATCCATGGAGCTGCAGAGGTTAATCATATGTGTAGGTACTAAAGGGCTTCCCAGGTGGCTCAGTGGTAAAGAATCCACCTGCCAATGCAGGAGTGAATCCAGGTATCAAATCCAGGTATCCCGCATCGCGGGCAGTCGCTTTACTGACTTCCCTAGTGGCTCAGATGATAAAGCGTCTGTCTACAACGTGGGAGACCTGGGTTTGATCCCTGGGTCGGGAAGATCCCCTGGAGAAGGAAATGGCAATCCACTCCAGTACTCTTGCCTGGAAAATCCCATGGACTGTAGCCTACCAGGCTCCTCTGTCCATGGGGTCGCAAAGAGTTGGACACGACTGAACGACTTCACTTCACTCAATGCAGGAGACACGAGTTCAGTCCCTGGGTTGGAAATATCCCCTGGAGAAAGAAATGGCAACCCACTCCAGTATTCTTGCCTGGGAAATCCGATGGACAGAGGAGCCTGGTGGGCTACAGTTCATGGGGTTGCAAGAGTTGGGCATGACTAAGCCCATGTACACAGCACGCCCTGCACTAAAGACAGACTCCTCTTCCTATGAATGTCTAGTGACTACGAAACAGTTTCCTGTATAACAGGTATTCAGCATTTTCTCATTTAAATCTCACAACAGCCTTTTGCAGGAAATAACAATACTCTCTCAAATTTATATTGAGGAATCCAAGTCTCAGGAAGGTTAAGTAAGTTGAAGGCAGTTATCCAGGTAGCAAGTGTCACAGTTGGGATCCAATCCAGGTTTGTCTGCCTGGGAATGCTCACTTTTAAATATATGTGACAGGATTAAAGCAGACTTCTCTGGCTTAATTTGATGTGTGTGTGTGTGTGTGTGTGTGTGTGTATGAGAGAGAGAGAGAGAGAGAGAAAGTATGGAAAAGGGATTCTTTATCATGCATGAATTTTCTTTTCCACTTAATTAAAAGCTCCTTGTGTATAGGGACCCTGACCTCATTTGTGTTAAGTGGATCGTCTTTATTTCTAACCTGCAAGCTCTTTCTAAATTTTTTTCTTTACAAGAGGTATATCTAAGCACTTATTTTCACAAAATATTAATCAAGAAGGCATTTTTATTCTAAGTAATAAAGAAGCACACCCTCCACCTTGGATTTCTGAGTAAACCGGAGAGAGAGCGCATACCTGCATATGGGCTGTCTGTGTGCTTTTCATGTTGTCATTGGGTTTAGAGGGCATTTTATGACCTTGAGTGGCACTTATGTTGGATTTTGAGTATGGAAAGAACCACAGGGGTATCTGTTTTTCAATACCCATGTCATTATATAAGTTAAATGCTACCAAGAAAATAGAGTCCATTTTGCTTTACTTAGAGCCTATTTAGAATTTGTCAAATGCTCCATACATAAATAACCTGGAGAAGTTAGTCACAAAGGACTTTCAGGTACTTTAAAAAATTACTCTCCCCCCACGCTACCCTAGCTCTTTCATATCTCTATTGAAATGTTCTTAGGCATCTCATGTCCCAGACCAGCGTCAAAGTGAAAATCCCATTTTGCAAGGGATATAAATCTCTGAATTTGAAATAGCTCTTGAAAATGTTTGGAGTTTTAATTTCATACTTGCCTAATTTTAATGTGGGTCAAGAAAATGGAATGGCAAATGCAACTGGTAGTTGGAATAATGGGAAAACATTACCAAGGAGCCCAAGAAAAAGAGAGAGAGAGAGCATTAATAATGTATTTTGAACCCCTATGTGAAGAAGAGAAATAATTTGTTTTAACTAATAAAACTACTTTATTTTGAGGTTAATTGCCATGTTATTAACTGAAACTCATGATTGTTACTAATTACATATTTTCAACCCACCTTTTATTTACCTGCCACTGCTTTACTTTATCAGAATTTGCTGCTCTGATTTTAATGGCCCACTACTTCTTTCTTTCCTCTTCAAGGTTCTTTGTACTTTTGTTTTAACAGTGGAATTGCTGGCAAGGCTTGCCCTCATTTGTACTTCATCCTTTCTGTTCTTTTCACAGTCTCCTTCCCCTCTCCCATTGAAACCTCCTAAGGACTTTGAAGCTAATTTATAGTGATACTTTCACTGCTCTACTTATTAAGGAGTAATAGGTGATGATAAGTGTACTCTACAATAGTGTGAGCCTGTTGAAATCAGTGCTCTCTTATTAGCTGTTTATTCTCAATTTAATAAAGTTGATTGACTTATAAAATTTGTTTGGTGGATAAAATGTTTTCCAACCAAGTTAACTGCTCAATTATTTCACTGTAATTTTCATGTACAATTCTTGCTGTGGATTTCAAGGTGATCTTGCTTTTTAGTGAGAGATGGTTGATCGAATCATACAAGTTTATGCCTACAAGATAGTTCAGTTCAGTCACTCAGTCATGGCCAACTCTTTGTGACCCCATGGACTGCAGCACGACAGTCGTCCCTGTCCATCACCAATTCCTGGAGCTTGCTCAAACTCATGTCTGTGGAGTCAGTGATGCCATCCAACCATCTCATCCTCTATTGTCCCCTTCTCCTCCTGCCTTCAATCTTTCCCAGCATCAAGGTCTTTCCCAGTGAGTCAGTTCTTTGCATCAGGTGGCCAAAGTATTAGAGCTTCAGCTTCAGCATCAGTCCTTCCAATGAATATTCAGGACTGATTTCCTTTAGGATGGACTGGTTGGATTTCCTTGCAGTCCAAGGGACTCTCAAGAGTCTTCTCCAACACCACATTTCAAAAGCATCAATTCTTCAGTGCTCAGCTTTCTTTATGGTCCAACTCTCACATCCATACATGACTACTGGAAAAACAATGGCTTTGACTAAATGGACCTTTGTTGGCAAAGTAATGTCTCTGCTTTTTAATATGATGTCTAAATTTGTCATAGCTTTTCTTCCTAGGAGATTTTCTTCCAACGAGGTACTACAAGAGAGTATCAAGACCTTATAGAATTACTGTTGTTAACAAATTTAGATTCACTAGGATAATAACTACCAATCAATCCTTATAAGGGAAGAACACAGAAGTTTATTGATTCCATGATAACTCAGAACAGCACATTGCTTCTCTGTCTTCTACTCAGGAGAGACATTGTTTCTTACTGGAATTCTCTCTCTACAGTGAGACTATGGGGCCATTTTCCCTTCCACTTCTTGGGTACAGAGGCTGGTTATGAAGATTAGACCCATTGGAGGGTCCACCATGTGTGCCAGTGACAATCAACAGGACTGTCATGCTCATTCTCACTCTGAAAACCCTTCCCCGGATCACTGTTTCAGGAAATTCAACTAAGGAAGAGCTGTGTTGATAATGATTACTCCCGCTACATCTATATTAACATTCTGTGCACACCACTCTCTTAAGAATATGAACTAAATACTGAAGAGTGATTCCTTAATCTCATAGTGCCCCAAGTAACCACTCCTAAATCTCTAAACCTACAATATCTGTATATCAAAATAACAATTGCTCCTAAAATGCCAGTCAACTAAGTTTGCAAGTAATTTCAAGTCTTCCTGAGAATATTGTTGTTGGCTTCTTCTTGTGCTAACATGAAAGCAATAAAGCCAGATTCCCTGTTTCTCTTTTTTCAGGAAGCTAGCCTATGTCTTCAAAGAAGCCAGTGAGTATAATTGTTCAAGGTGACATTTTCTTGTCTACCACTTCACCCTAATTCCTAGCATGGGTTCTATGTAAAAATAATTGGCTCCCCTTTCTTTCTGATTTGGGAGAATTTTTATCTTTGTTTGTGCTTTTTGTCATTTTGTAGTACCTCTTATAGCTTCTTCACTTTCCTCCTGAGTTTCTGGACTTCTTTGTGTTTTCCTGTTGTCTTTATATCTTACAGATTTTCTCTGCAAAGTATTTGGTGATTGGGCATTCAGGGAATCATTTAAAGCCAACATTTACTTTTGGGTGTAACTTTGGTTCATTAGCTAACCAATGTAGTTACCTAGTGTAAAGTCTACATCATTTCTGCTTTTGGCCCAATGAGTAAGTTTCAATTTTCAGAAAAGGTTAATTTCAGAAGATGTAAGAGCCATAGAGTTAGCTTGTTTGACATTTTGTGTTCTAAGTTACTTCAGTTGTATCTGACTCTTTCTGACCCAATGGACTGCAGCTTACCAGGCTCCTCTGTCCATAGGTTTCTCCAGGCAAGAAAACTGGAGTGGGTGGTCATACTCTCCTCCTGGGGATCTTTCCCATCTGACACTTTGGTTCAGTCGCTAAGTCGTGTCCAACCCTTGCAACCCCATGGACTGTAGTCTGCCAGACTTCTCTGTCCAAGGGATTTTCCAGGCAAGAATATTGGAGTGGGTTGCCATTTCCTTCTTCAATTTGACACTTTACTTCTGGCTAAAAGATATAACTATAGCTATTCCTGTAAATGTAATATATGAAAATTATGATTAAAAGTAGTTCACCTTAATATAGTGCTTCATTGTCAGAGTGATATTTATTCATTGTTTACCACCGCCCTACTGCTTCCTGCCCCATCCCAGACAGACACAGATACATATCCAGAAGCAGTTATGACTACTGGTTATTTTTGTGAATTCTGAGATGTTGGTATTGTTCATAACACAGAGAAAGAGCATGATGGATTTAGTTTCAGAAATTAAGTGTGAGGCTTATATCTGTTACTTAGCAGTGCAACTTTGAGCAAGGCGGTAAATGATACTGGGCTTCAATTTCCTTGACTAAAATCAGGGTCGTGGGTGTTCTGCCTACATTATAGGACTGCTCTTTCTGTTAGATGAGACTTTTTGTGCTAGCATCTCATGAATTTCATGGCTTATTCTAAAAGATTTGACCACTAAGGTGCTGTAAATTCCAGTGTTCCCATATTGCCATTGCTTGGGGATGGTGAAAGTGTGTCATCCCTTAATGAGAGGAGAAGTAGGTTGATTTGTCCTACTTTTAGCTATAAAACAAATCCATAACAGCCTGAGGCTTTTATTCTACTGCTAATTCTACTCATGGATTTTATAGCTTTGCAAAAGTCCAACTTTTATAAAAGTCCATAGCATCACTTTGAGGCTTTAAAAGTCATGTTTTAAAAACACATCTCCTTCTTTCTAGCACCATTGCTTCCATTCTGAAGTCCAAAGTCTTTTTCGGCTTAGTTGAATTAATTACCCTTATTTTCAACTAACACTATTGAAACTTAATATCCTCTGTTTTTTGCAAATTATTGGGGGAATAAAGGATGAAAGACAATCACTGATTATCAAGGGGCGTGCACTGGCATGAATGACTGGAAAATCATTAAAATCAAATATAGTAATTTCTAACAGAGATGAACATAGGATTCTATTAAAGAAAGAAAACAACTAGCATAAGTTTGGCACATAGATATCAATTAACATAGGCTTAATTACGGACAGAATGTGGTGGGGAAAATAAATGATATGAGATGGGAGTCCTAAATAATTAACATGTGTTGTGCAGGGTAGGGAGAGAAGAGCTCAGTCCGTATTCCAAACAACAAATGGAATATGCTGGAATGGAGTATTGGTACAGGAAAGTAGCTAGAAGTATTTATTAATCAAGGTTCTCCAGAAACCAGAACCAGTAGGATATACACTAGCCCCTAGCCCGTTATCTGCAAGGGATATGTTCTAAGACCCCACTGAATGCCTGAATTTGTGGATAGAATCAAACACTGTGCTTGAAAGATATTTGGTTCTGTTCAAAAGGTCATTGTTGATCCTGTCCAAAAACTCCATAGAACATTTTGGTCCATGCCAAAATATCCTTGAAATCTGATCCAGTGCAAAACACCTATAAG
Source organism: Ovis canadensis (assembly GCF_042477335.2). Lineage (NCBI taxonomy): Eukaryota > Metazoa > Chordata > Mammalia > Artiodactyla > Bovidae > Ovis > Ovis canadensis. The sequence goes on along the minus strand of NC_091248.1, from coordinate 74,188,013 downwards.
ACATTTGTTCCACATGAAAATGTCCTTGAAATTTGATGTTATCTAAAATATCCTTGAGAATATGTGTTTCATGGCAAATGGTTTTGGATAGATAAATAAGTGTGTATGTGTGTGTATGTGTGTGTGTGTGTGTGTGTGTGCATACAATACTAAAGGGATATACACAATACTAGAGGAAATCCGGAGAAGGCAATGGCACCCCACTCCGGTACTCTTGCCTGGAAAATTCCATGGATGGAGGAGCCTGGTAGGCTGCAGTCTGTGGGGTCGCTCAGAGTTGGACAGGACTGAACAACTTCACTTTTACTTTTCACCTTCATGCATTGGAGAAGGAAATGACAACCCACTCCAGTGTTCTTGCCTGGAGAATCCCAGGGGCAGCAGAGCCTGGTGGGCTGCTGTCTATGGGGTCGCACAGAGTCAGACACGACTGAAGTGACTTAGCAGCAGCAGCAGCAGCAGCTTTTGTTCTTAGAGAAGGAAATGGCAACCCACTCCAGTGTTCTTGCCTGGAGAATCCCAGGGACGGGGGAACCTGGTGGGCTGCCATCTATGGGGTCGCACAGAGTTGGACACAACTGAAGTGATTTAGCAGTAGCAGAGAAAATCAACCTTAGGTATTCATTGGAAGGACTAATGCTGAAGCTGAAGCTCCAATACTTTGGCCACCTGATAAGAACTGACTCATTGGAAAAGACCCTGATGCAGGGAAAGATTGAGGGCAGGAGAAGGGGGTGATAGAGGATGAGTTGGTTGGATGGCATCATTGACCCAATGGACATGAGTTTGAGCAAACTGCAGGAGATAGTGAAGGACAGAGAAGCCTGCCATGCTGCAGTCCATGGGGTTAAAAGAGTTGGACATGACTGAGCAACTGAACAACAACAATATATATAGTAGTCTCCTCTTATCCATGGTTTTGTTTTCCATGGTTTCAGGTACCTGAGGTCAACTGTGGCCCCAAAATATTAAATGGATAATTCCAGAGACAAATAATTTATAAAGGTTAAACTGTCCACTTATCTGAGTAGTGTGTTGGAATCTTGCATTGTCTTGCTCTGTCCTACTCAGGATGTGAACCATCCCTTTGTCCAGAGTATCTCGCTTACTAGTTACTCAGTAGCCATCTCAGTTATTATATTGACTGTTGTAGTATCACGTGGTTGTGTTCAGCTGACCCTTATTTTACTTCAAAATAGCCCTGAAGTGCAAGAGTAGTGATGCTAACAATTTAGATATGCCAAAGAGAAGACATAAAGTACTTCCTTTAAATGAAAAGGTAAAAATTCTTAAAAAAAAGAAAAAAAAATGTATTCTGAGGTTGCTAAGATCTCTGGAAAGAACAAATCTATCAATAAAATTGTGAAGAAGGGAAAAAAAATCAAGTTAGTTTTCCTGTCACACCTCAAACTATGAAAATTATAGCCACCGTGTGTGATTCTCTCTCTCTCCCTGTCTATATATAGGGAGAGAGAGAGAGATTGTGATTTTAGGAATTGGCTCATGTAGTTATGGAGACTGAGAAGTTCCACAGTCTACTATTTGTAAGTTGGAGAACTAGGAAAGTCAATGGCATAATTAGTCTGAGTTCAAAATCCTGAGAACTGACGGGCCAATGGTGTGAGTTCTGGTCTGAGTCTGAAAGCCAAGACAAAGAATGCGATGTCTAAGTGTAGAAGAGATGAATGTCCCAGCTCAAACACAGAGAGAAAATTCATCTGTCCTCATCCCTTTGGCTCTCTTCAGGCCCTCCACAAATTGGATGATGCTGACCTGCATTGGTGAGTATGATCTTCTTTACTCAGTCTACTAATTTAAATGCTAATAATTTCCAGAGACGGTCTCATAAACACTGTCAGAAATAATGCTGTACCAGCTATCTGAGCATCCTTTAGCCCAATGACGTTGACTCATAAAATTAGCCATCACAAGATGATAGTGCAGAGGTGGGCAAGGACCAGATCAAGAAAGAAATGTAGGCTATCTTGATGGATTTAACTTTTCTCCTAAAGGTGATAAAAACCATTTAATAATTAATGTAGAGGAGTTATGCAATCAGATTTATTTTTAATGAAGAGCCCTGTAGCAACAGTGTGAAAGATGATAGTTTATTGGTGAAGGGGTTTACCAAAGTCAGTAAAGCAGATTAGGAGTGTTCTTGTTGTTCAGTCACTAAGTTGTGTTCAACTCTTTGTGACCCCATGGACTGCAGCATGGCAGGCTTCCCTGTCCCTCACTATCTCCTTGAGTTTGCTCAAACTCATGTCCATTGAGTCAGTGATGCCATCCAACCATCTAATCCTCTATCACCCACTTTTCCTCTTGCCCTCAATCCTTCTCAGCATCAGAGTCTTTTCCAGTAAGTTGGCTTTTCCCATCAGGTGACCAAAGTATTGGAGATTCAACTTCAGCATCAGTCCTTCCAATGAATATTCAGAGTTGATTTCCTTCAGGATTGACTAGTTTGATATCCTTGTTGTCCAAGGGACTCTCAAGAGTCTTCAACAGCACAGGTTCAAAAGCATCACTTCTTCAGTGCTCAGCCTTCTTTATGGACTAACTCGCATTCATACATGACTACTGGAAAAATCATAGCTTTGACTATATTGGCCTTTGTCAGTAAAATTATGTCTCTGCTTTTTAATACTCTGTCTAGGTTTGTCACAGGAGTATTGTATTCACCCTGATGACAAATCTTGAGGAACTAAAGAGCAAAATCCAAGCATGTTGTGACTTTCGATAAATATTTATTGAAGAAATGAATTGATCACATCTTAGATGTTCATTGAGCCAATGAGCGAAAGATACCTAGTTTACACCTGTTCCAGGTTTTAGTATAGAAATCTGCCATGAGAGAGAGAGCAAGTGAGTATGCTTCAGTAATCAATGCTTTAATGCAGAGCAACACTAATCAATATTTCACCAGGGCACCTTTGAATGGATACCTATCAGGAGGATGGTGTGTGTGCATGCACTTGTATTCGTGTGTTTGTGTTACTGCATGTATATGTGTGCATGCCTGTATATCCAAGCTGACTGGGGATGGGGAGAGGACTAGATAATTTAGTCAGCAAGAAAGAATGTGAACCCAGGCAAGCTTTATGTTAATTGTAAAACTTCATAAAGTAAGAAGGATTATATCAGCAGAGGTGACTCATAGTTAAATGAGGTTTTTCATCCATAAGACATTTATCAATAACGAATGCTGTGCTTACAAATGAAGTCAACTAATGCACTAACAACATAATTATAATGATTCTAGCTGTGACAAAAGGGATGCATAGATTCCAACCTAAGCACATAAAAATCTTCAATACATGACATTGTCTCAAAAGAATCGTTGATGGAGTTGCATGGGTAGTTAATTGCAAGGGCAGGCCTATTATTTATCAGGCATTTATAAGAAAATAGCCCACTACCATCACATTTGAATACATCCTTACTAAATGCTGCAATTTATATCTTTTTCTGTAGCGAAATAATCTATTTCATTTGTCCTTCTCAGTAGTTTTGGGATTTCTTTGGGTTTGGAGTGGAGTTGCTGATCAAGTAAGTTGTGTAGAATTGAAAATTTAGAAAAGAAAGGACATAAGATTGGGAGATACAGATGTGATTTATAAACGGAGACAAAAGTTGGAGTGGAAATTAAAATTCTTCTAAGTTGTATTATATGTTTTAAATAGAGTGCAATTTCTATGAACTAGAAGAAAAAATCAATATAACAAGAGTTTGAAATGTAAGGAAATGCTTAACCAGCACTTGCTCCCTTGGTTACCCTGACCCTCTCCTTTCTGAGGTTGAAAAAGTGATGTGGAGCCATGAAAGAACACTGATTTCTCCCAGGGAAATGCTGTGAGATAAAGAACTGCTTAACAGTTCAGACTAATACATTGCTGTGTATGAGAATTCAATATCCCCAGGCTTTGTAAATGAAAGGAAGTTTTAATATCAGCCTATAGGATTTTTCAGTCACATTTTTAAATTTTAGAACATGTGGAATTCAATATGCATGGATTCAATAAAAGCACATGTCACTGCATTTCAGATATAATGAAGCAAAAGGAGTGATGTTTCCATGCGCAAAAGTCTTTGACTTATATTTCATCAAAAATTATATTACATTTGGCTGTGGTACTACATGCGTTTATCCGTAAACATTATATTGGAAGAAATATATTTTCTCTTCCCTTTCCAAGTCTAAGTTCCATTGTAAAGCTTAAAGTCAGACTTGTAACATTTTCACCACAAGGCAAGTATTTCCTTCGTTTTAATCACTCTAACGTATGTAATAAAATAATATCTTGGAACTTCTCATTATTACATAAATGATCCTGCTAATAGAAGAGGAAACTTGAATTCTTGTGAAATTACACAAGGAGTATTTTAAGAACACTTACAGAGTTTGTTTCCTGGAGTGCCTTGACAGTTTTCTTCAGAACTGCTCCTTTGCAAAGAAAGTAGTAATTGTTAAACCTTTCCCCATGAAGCATACAGTTTCTCAAATGTGCCCCGCACAGGTATATTTTAAGAAACGTTTCAATTTGGTTACATAATTTAAGCCTTTGCTAGCCCCCCAGTGATGATAACATTGAAAAATACCTTACTATGCTGCATGTTCTCCTACTGTTAAAATTTTATCACAAACTGCTAGTTTGCTAGAGATTAGCTGCTAAAATGCTCTCCTGATTAATGTGCTAATTAATTAATGCACCTGCTAAATTGTACTGCTGATTAAAATACACCACACAGAGAACTGAAAAAACTAAAAAATTAGTCACTTCCAGGTGCTTTTTACCCTAAAAAAAAAACCCCTCAGATACGGAGTGGTATAGGCAGATCTATGGCTGATTTATTGGAGCAACTGGAAGATGTTTGATTCAGGTCTCCTGTTCTTTTTTCTCAGTTCTGAAATTGACTTCATGTCCCAAACTCAAAGATGAGGCATAGGGAAGAATTAGGACAAACTTTTCTTTTTTCCTAGCAGATTATTTTCCCTAGGATGTCTCAGGGACTGTTCATATTCCATCCACGTAGTGAGCCTTTGTTAACATTCTAGTTATTTACTTCTGTCTAGTATTTTTCTCATGCACATACACTGCATATGTTCATATTTTACATTTATGTTCAGGATGTAAATGCAGTTTAACATCTTGCTTTTCTCTTAGCTATGTATCATGAACATTTCCCCATATAATTAAAAACTGATGTCATTATTAAGGATTCATGCTGCTGCTGCTAAGTCCCTTCAGTCATGTCCGACTCTGTGCGACCCCATAGATGGCAGCCCACCAGGCTGCCCCGTCCCTGCGATTCTCCAGGCAAGAACACTGGAGTGGGTAGCTGTTTCCTTCTCCAGTGCATGAAAGTGAAAAGTGAAAGTGAAGTCGCTCAGTCCTGTCCGACTCTTCACGACCCCACGGACTGCAGCCTACCAGGCTCCTCTGTCCATGGGATTCTCCAGTCAAGAATACTAGAGTGGGTTGCCATTGCCTTCTCCATAATATTCTGTTATTTGAATACATTGCATTTTTATAATATCATAATATGTGACATAAGGGAAGATGCCCAGGGATTGGATTCAGTTTGGACACCCTATGCTGCTGCTGAGTCAATTCAGTCATGTCCAACTCTGTGAGACCCCATAGACGGCAGCCCACCAGGATGCCCTATCCCTGGGATTCTCCAGGCAAGAACGCTGGAGTGAGTTGCCATTTCCCTCTCCAATGCGTGAAAGTGGAAAGTGAAAGTGAAGTCGCTCAGTCCTGTCCGACCCTCAGCGACCCCATGGACTGCAGCCTTCCAGGCTCCTCCGTCCATGGGATTTTCCAGGCAAAAGTACTGGAGTGGGGTGCCATTGCCTTTTCTGGACACCCTATATTAAGCCCCAAAATGCAAAGGCATTATCATTGCTTTCTGTAAGCTTACAGTCTGAACTTCTCTTCCAGAGGACTCAAAGACTAACTCAGCTAAATTTGTGGCAGGGAGTCGACCTCTGTTTTATCTTATTGCCTTGTGCCCTAAATTAGAATTGGGGCTGGAATCTGATGGGATAACTAATGCACTAAAGTTATACTCTTTGTTGATACAAGGTTCTTATCTATTTCCTATTTCCTCAGCACTTGGAGAAGGAAAATGTATATTGTGGAATGTTGAAGGGCTTATTATAAGGAAAAAAAACCCTAGAGATAACTTAAATATTTTCTTTAGTCTTGTTGCTTCCTCAGACTGGTGACACTACAGTATATATTTCAGGAGCATGATATCCAAACAAAATGAGAGACTATTGCTGGTGCCCTTGTCTAGCACTGACAAGACTGGGCTCACACTGAAGCCCTACATGGTTGTTTTCAATACACAGATTTACACTTTCTTTTAACTGATGAATGAGTTATTCACTATGCCTGCTCTTCACCTGGTCGAGATCTGACTGCACCGAGGAGCTGAGTGTAAGTGAAGATATGCATGACTCAGCCTAATTTGATGAATGGGTTGCTTGATGCCAAAGTGGCTCAGAGGGGATCACTTTGGATTAGAAGGGGATAGTTATGGGGCACTGCCACCTGCAATTTTGTTCATGGCTTTGCCTGAGTTTACAGCTGAGCTTTGGGCTGAAAAGCTCTTAAACATGATTTATCAACAGCTTCAGAAGTCTCCATGGGGTCTGCACTAATTCAACCAGGACTTTCTGCTACCGAAAAGAATTTAAGCACCACTTTCCAGGGGTATCTATGACCTTCACAGATCAATTTAACGGGTCACTTCAAAGTTAAAAAACAAAAAGTATTTCGAAAGCCACTAAAGTATTCTTAATTTAAACTGCAGTCTCATTCATAGGGTAACACATCATACGAGGTAGAATTTTCTTTCTTCCTATTTTCTGTGATATGATTTCTGTCACAGGTTTCTTTTAATGGGAAGTCACTTTCTAGGGTTATAAAATCTACACATAAAACCAGAGCTTCATTTTAGGCAAGGCCAGGGTTCCATGTGAGACAATAGAGGACTTCAACCAAGTTACTGCCAGTGAGGGCATTAGGTAATTTGTTGTGTTTTTGACTCTGTGACTTCCTTTAATTATAAAGGGGAAATGCTGCTGTTTTAGGTAAGGGCAGGATGAAACTATTCAGCTAACAAATTTGAATGCTAATAGTTTGAATTTATTTTATTAAATGCTCCAATATTCCTTGAATGAATATATTTTAGAAAATGAAGTATCCTGTGGGGGTTAATTTCATCATAAATAAAAGACACTTTTTTTTTTTTTTAGCACCTTGCATTTGTATGAAGCTTTTTTCTACTTCAAAGTACTCTTCTCATATAAGTCTTCTGGCAACTATATGAAATAAATAGGTCAAGGAAAAAGTTTTTTTTTTTTTCTTACCACTGGAAAGAAAAGAAAGCTGAGAAATCCTTTGAATGACTTTTTCTGGTAAAAGAACCTAGTTCTTCAATGATTTGAATTTACATAATGACTTGAATTCCAATAATCAGAGCTTTTAGGAAAAGGTCAAAGTCAAAAACACCTTGGGACTTATTCTATCTTCTTTATCTTTGAAAATCTTAACAAAAGACTCTTCTGAGTATATGGGAGGTTGACTCAGTGATCAGCTCTCTTCTATTAAGGCAATTTTTGGACCAAAGAGGAACTGTTCCTCTAGTGATGCGTGATGAGGGAGACACTTTAATTATATGCATCAGTTTCCTTTCTGCATCTATGTATCAGTCAGGATAGGGTGGGTTATTCTGCAGTAAAATCAACCCCAAATTTTAGGCCCTGATAGTAATAAATGCTCTGTGTCCATGTCAAGGCAGCTCTGGCTCTGCTTCCTTTTTTCTTTACTCTGTCCTTCATGCTATTGGAACAGTTTCTATGTGTAACTCTATCTCAGGCAGAGAGAAACTAGACATTAATATATAATCTTCCTTTTAAAGCTCTGGTTGAAAGTGACTGCATTTTACTGTTGAAAAGAAGTCACATGGCCAGGTTGATGCCAATGATAGAAGGATGTATTATGCTGTTGCTGGGAATAGAAGCTAATAATTGTTCATATTAAATTCTACCGTAATCTTGAGGGACTTCCCTGGTGGTCCACTGGCTAACACTGCAGGCTCCCAATGTGGCTGGCCTAGGTTTGATCCCTGATTAGGGAATTAGATCCTACATTGCCATGACTTAAAGAGTTTGCATTCAACAAGGATGATTGAAGATCCTGAGTGCTGCAACTGAGACCTGACACAGCCAAATAAATATTTTTTAGAAAATCTATTGTAATCTTGAAAAGGTCATTATGAAATGGGAGAATGGCTTTGATCAAGTTTTAAGAAGCAACATTTTGACTTTTACTTCCAGATCCAATAGAATGGCTTGTTATAAAACAGTGCTTCTGGTAAGAATAACTAGAACAGATGAATTAAAAAAAAAAAATCTTTAAGGAGATCAGAGTCTTTCAAGCCACTGGGACTGATAGTCCCAAAATCATGCAGCGAAGAAAAGCTGACTGAGTTGGGCTGGCATTCATTGCTTTCTGCTAGAGGGCATTTGCTGATTCTTAAGAAGCACACAGTAAGAGGCTAAGAAGCCAGGGGTAGGTCAGATAAGGTGGTTGAGAAGCAAGCAGAGTTTAAAATAATCTTATGGGACTACAGATACAGAAATTGGAGCTAGAGAGTGCCGAAGCGTCTAAGACTTGAGAGCCCATCGTTATGGATAGGAAAGTGAAAGTGAAAGTGAAGTTGCTCAGTCCTGTCTAACTCATTGTGACCCCATGGACTGTAGCCTACCAGGCTCCTCCGTCCATGGGATTCTCCAGGCAAGAGTACTGGAGTGGGTTGCCATTTCCTTCTCCAGGTCTCCTGCATTCCAGGCAGACGCTTTGACCTCTGAGCCACAAGGGAAGCCCAGGAGAGGAGGGAGATATAAAAGAAGAGAGCCTACAATCTGCAGAAGTTTTTCCCCTGGGTCATTTGGTGAGTCTTGAACTGCACAGGGCAAGAGGATTAGAAACCAAGACAATAATCACTAAAAAGATAAGCAGAACAGAGTTTTCAATAGAAATAATAGAAGTACAAAGAAAACTAAATAATATATTTAAAAATATGGAGGAAAAAAAAATGGTTGCTTATTTTAATGTCTGAACTAAGTAAAAATAACCTTTAAAGGATAAAGGCATTTCTGTGACAGCAGAAGCTGAGAGAATTTGTTGCCAGTGGACTTGCATTAAAGTATACATGAAAGAAGTCCCTTTATGGAGAAGAAAAATGATACCAAAACAAAAAATTGGGAAAAGGAAGAAGAAAAATGGAGAAGGTGGAAAGGTGAGTAAACCTAAAGTGAAAATTGACAGTGAAAATAACAATATTGGGTTTGTCAAAAAGTTTCTTCAGATTTTTCCATGTTATGGAAAAACCCAAATAAATTTTTAGGCCAACTTAGGGAATGATGCTGAAGCTGAAACTCCAGTACTTTGGCCACCTCATGAGAAGAGTTGACTAATTGGAAAAGATTCTGATGCTGGGAGGGATTGGGGGCAGGAGGAGAAGGGGACAACAGAGGATGAGATGGCTGGATGGCATCACTGACTTGATGGACATGAGTCTGAGTGAACTCCGGGAGTTGGTGATGGACAGGGAGGCCTGGTGTGCTGTGATTCATGGGGTCTCAAAGAGTCGGACATGACTGAGCGACTGAACTGAACTGAACTGAAATATAAATAATGTCTTCTGGTAGTTAACCATATATTGAATTAAAGTTGATGACAATAATTACACAGAAGGTAAGAGAGAGGAAAATAAAATTAAAATATTCTAAAGACCTATCATAATCTGGAGGAGATAAAACTCTAACTTATATTACATTTTAATAAAATAAGGATGCTTGTTGCACTCTCTAATGCTGTCAGTACAAGTAAAATAAGTATAATTTGTTATGCATTTTTTTTTGCAAAAAGAAAGAAAGATAGAAAATGTGGAAAAATTAGAAGTGAAGAGCGAGATGGTAGATTTAAATCTAAGTATAGACACAACTGAGCGACTGACTTGAACTGATAGAAATGACTGGGTTTCCTGGTAGCTCAGGCTGGTAAAGAATGCAATGCAGGAGACCCTGGTTCAATTCCTGGGTTGGGAAGACCCCCTGAAGAAGGGATAGGCTACCTACTCCAGTATCTTGGCTTTCCCTAGTGGCTCAGATGGTAAAGAATCCACCTGCAGTGTGGGAGACCTGGGTTTGATCCCTGGATTGGGAAGATCCCTTGGAAGAGGACATAGCAACCCACTCCAGTATTCTTTCCTGGAGAATCTGTGTGGACAGAGGAGCCTGGCAGTCTATAATCCATGGAGTTGCAAAGAGTTGGGCATGACTGAGTTATGAGCACATAAGAATTATTACATTAAGTGGAAGCAAAATAAAATTTCCCACTGAAAGTTGAAAAGTAAAACACATCTATAAGCTATTTGAAAAAAATGCACCCTAAATAAAAAGAAATGTTGAAACAGAAATGTTGAAAATCAAATGTTAGGAAAAATTATCATATATAAATAGAAGTCCAAAAGTGCTTTATAACTAAATTAATATCAGACTCATGGTGAGTTATTACGAAAGGTTACATATATTTTAAAGTACTAAATCATAGAGAGTGTTTCCTTTGATCATATTAGAATTCAATCTAGGATTCAATTACAACATAACTGGAAACTACTCAAAAATTTGAGAACAAGCAACACAATTTTTAAAAAGAACAAAATTATAAGTAAAAAATAAGCTACAATGGAATAAAAAAGATATGTTTTATTAACCTATGAAAACAAAAGTCATACAGATGCAGGGCTGTCAAAACAACAAAGCCTTATATTCATATCTTAAAGACAGAGAGCTGCACACATGCAATCATTTATTTTGCATAAAGGTGACACAGAATACAGGGAGGAAAGTATGAGTTTTCCTAGAAACTGATAAATTCAATAAATTGGATATCTATATGAGAGAAAAATATCCTCACATACTTGCATGCTTGTGCTTAGTCATTCAGTCATATGTGACTCTTTGTGACTCCATGGATGGTAGCCTGCCAGGTTAGAATTTTCCAGGCAAAAATACTGGGGTGGATTGCCTTTTCCTACTCCAGGAGATCTTCCTGATCCAGGGATTGAACCCACATCTCTTGTGCCTCCTGCTTTGGCAAGCAGATTCTTCACCACTGGGACACCTGGGAGGCCTCACCTCACATATAGATACAGCCAAGTTTCAGTTAAATGTAAAATAAAAACAATAAAACTTCTAGAGGAGGGCCTGAAAGAATATTTTATAATACAAATACCATCCCAAAGACACAAGCAAAAAGGGCAAAATTATAATTTGGACTATTCTAATTTTAAGAAAGAGGATCAAATACATTTAAAAAGTCAAGTCAAAGAGTTGGAGAATATATTTTTAATATATATAGAATATATGTATATTTATATTTATTCCTAGGGTTTAGGATATACAAATAATCCCTACAAATCCATAAGGAAAGAACCACAAGGAAAAGATGAAAAAATACCTGTACAAACATTTCACAGAGGATACTCAAATTGTCATAAACATATGAAAAGATATTTACTCTCATTAGTAATCAAGGACATTCAAATTAAAGCTAAAATATGATAATACTACACACCCATCAGAGTGGTTGAAATTTAAAAGATAGTATCAATTTTGATGAGAATGTAGAGATAGGGAAACTCTTACACACTGGGATATAAAGTAATACAATTTATCTGAAAAATTGCTTGGCAGAATTTATGCACCATTTGACCAACACTTTTATTCTTATATCCAACAGAAATATGTATGTATAGAAACCAAAAGACTTATTCGAGAAGATTTCTAGCAGGATTATCTGTCATTGTCCCAAGTTGAAAACAACCTGAATGTTCATCAACTGTAGAATGCATAAATAAATTGTGATATAAGCATGCAAAAAAATACCATGGATTGATAAAAATGAATAAGGATAAATCTTACCTAATTAATATTAATTTAAAAAAATTGGTGGCAGAATGAACCATTCAACAGTGATGGAAATTAGAGTAATCGTTACCTTTGGGGAAAAAGTATAAAAATTAGGTGGGGTCACAGATAGCTTGGGGTGCTGCTATTGTCCTATCTCTTGATCTGTGACTTGGTTACACAGCGGTGTTAATTTTGCTAAAACTCATTGAGCCACATACTTGTTTACGTGATACCTAAGTGAGATTTTTACCTAAAAGAAGAATCAATGTTTTGGCTTGGAGAAACACCTTTTTTAGAACTATTTGGTGACAAATGGAGAGAGGGTTTTATGTAGAATGTGATTCTGATTCCCTTTCTCATGTTATTCCTTTCTTTTGCTCTGGAAGTAGAAGCTTATTTATTTTCCCCTTCCGTTACCACAAGTGTGGCAAGTTCAGAATAGATGGTAGCTTCTTTTCTCCAGATTAATTGATCTTTCTGAAAATCACCCAGATTGATGCCTCGGGATGTATTTGGGATGTCCATGGAAAAATCAGATATCAAAATGAATATGGCATAAAATGAACGAGCTTCTTTTCATGTCGTGACTTTTAAGAATGCAACTACGATCAGCCAGTTTTAGAGGTAGAATCTTCTAGGAATGGCAGAGGAGAAAAATATCACAGCAGAAAGGCCAATGCTCTAAGTGTATGTATTGGTAGAGTGAGCAGACATCAAGGGAAAAGAAGTAAAGGATGACAAAGTATTCTGAGATTTGGTTTCTCTAGTGCTGAAACTGCAAACAGATGAAAGGACAAAATCTCATTTTATTTCTGGGGGAATCATGTTCTCTACCATGGTTCTGTAACAAATCCTGCATCCAATTTCTGTTTGAAATAACCACCTAGTGAGGACTTTGCTGGTATGGTCACTTGCTTAAGGCTGTCTTATGTGTAGCCTGCAGGCTGGCAGGAACAAGACAGGGGCAGAAAACACAGGCAGAGGGCTCTCTGAGGCAGAAGGGGCAGAGCCTGACAGAGTGGGTAGAGAATGAAGCATTTTTCTGTTATCACCTTATAAGAATTTACATTGCTATCATTCTGCTTTTGTTGTATCTTTGAACTTTATTTTTTATATTCTGAGAAAAATACAGTATATTTTATGCTGTATCTACAATGATTGCAATATGATAAATGCACTAAGAAGCAGCTATTAATATTTATTTTGGGACAAGGCTAAAGATGTCTGGCAGCCAGGCTTGCCTGTCTATTTAGTGGTCCTTTTCAGTATCAAAAATGCCTCAGTATGGGGCTTCCTTTGTGATCGAGTGGTTAATTAAGACTTCTACTTCCAATGCAGGGGGTACAGATTCGATCCTTGGTCAGGGAGCTAAGATCCCACATGCCTCATGGCCAAAAAAACCAAAACATAAAACAGAAACAATATTGGAATAAATTCAATAAAACCTTTAAAAATGGTCCATGTTAAAAACATCTTTATAAAAGTCCCGGTTTGTTCAGTAAATTATATGGTCACCCTAAGTCAACCTTATTGATTTTGAACATGGACTTATGACTCAATGGGTGATTGTTCTGCTAAATCAGAAAAGATGTAAGCTATATTTTAAAGCTAAAAATAAAAATCCCTTCCTAAGAAACAAAAGCCAACTCATTTTAATGGGAAAATAGAGAGGAATTTTTTGCTTAAGTAATAGACACATCTACATGTGTTCCGTCACATAGACTCTAAGACTCTGTACCTCTAGAAATACACAGCTGTTGGCCTTCCTAGCAAAGGGAAGTCATTTGCATATCAAATTTATATAAACTTTATATGATGGTGGATATCTTAAGATGTGAAGATAGAAAATTGATGAAAAGCAAAAGGCAAGCTGGACAAGAAGACCCTCATATGTCCAATATTCCTTTGTTAATTTATGAAACTCTACTTATTGTATATGTTAACTTGTTTGATCCAGTATACAGCCTGAGTTACACCCAAATGGCCTAAGACTTTGAAAAGGTTACATTTGGACATATGGAGTGTTCTCAGATGAGATTTGGCTACTATTGTATGCCTCTATTTACTTCCTTTCATCAGCAGTAAAAATAGAACACCTGTACGAGATCAGCCCTGGGATTTCTTTGGAAGGAATGATGCTAAAGCTGAAACTCCAGTACTTTGGCCACCTCATGCAAAGAGTTGACTCATTGGAAAAGACTCTGATGCTGGGAGGGATTGGCGGCAGGAGGAGAAGGTGACGACAGAGGATGAGATGGCTGGGTGGCATCACTGACTCGATGGACGTGAGTCTGAGTGAACTCCGGGAGTTGGTGATGGACAGGGAGGCCTGGTGTGCTGCGATTCATGGGGTCGCAAAGAGTTGGACAGGACTGAGCAACTGAACTGAACTGATAGAGAATGTTTATATAGAAACAAAAGTGATTATGATTTATCAGATGTCTCTCCTCCCTGTTTTACTCCTTCCAAATTTTTCACTGTTTGGGGTTTTATTCAATAGCTATTGACAGTCTATTGTGCTCATGTAGTGTTAGTTGCTCAGTTGTGTCTGACTCTTTGTGACCTCATGGACTGTAACCCACCAGATTCCTCAGTCCATGGTTCTCCAGGGAAGAATACTGGAATGGGTTGCCATTTCCTTCTTCAGGGGATCTTCCCAACCCAGGTATCGAACCCAGGTCTCTCACATTGCAGGCAGGCTCTTTACCATCTGAGCCACCAGGGAAGCCCTTGCCTCTGGAAATCCACATATGCACCCTTTCACTGCAGGACTCAAAGTAACAAGGACAGTGTTAGAGGTTGCCTTTTGGTGTGGAGGAGGAAGGCAGGAGGCCTGATTGTTACTCTTGGTTTGGCTGATTTGTAAACTACTGCCTCTGTTTCTGCTTTTCTTCTCCCTGAGCTGACTAGTCTACTTACTGAAAGAGGAGTTTTATGTTGGAGAAGAGGTGCAAGGTTTTATTAGAGCTAGAGTTCCATTTTATGCACATGTAGAGGGAGGAAATCTCACTGCTGAGCACACATAGATACCCTTACACTCCTGCATTTATGCACATACGCAGACTCCAAACACTTGCCTTATAAAAATGCAGTGTGTAAAGAGGCGTTTGGTGCTCATACTCCATTTATGCTTAGGAATTCATTTGACTTTAAGTTTAAAAACATGGCTTGTTGCAGTATTATGGCAGTGCCAATTACTGCCTCAAAGCATAGCTTATTTTGTATGCAAAATAGAAACCAAGTTCACAAAGAGAAACCAAGCTCAAAAATCTGCAGTTGCAGCTAGCTAACTTCTTCCAGTCTTTCCTCCTCCAAATTCCCCTTCTGGATCCAAGCAGAAGTTGAAAGCACCATTTCACTGGCGTGCATGCTCAGTTGAGTCCAACTCTTTGCGACCCTATGGACCGTAGCCCTCCAGACTCCTCTGTCTGTGGGATTATCTCAGCAAGAATACTGGAGTGGGTTGCCATTTCCTCCTGCAGAAGATCTTCCCGACCTGGGGATTGAACCTGAATCTACTGCCTTGGCAAGCACATTCTTTACCACTGAACTACCTGGGAAGCCCCTCTCAGGGGCTTACTGCATATATAATACTGATTTTCTTCTAATTTGACTTAGATGGGGAAAACAAGGTGAAACTTTTAAACTAACTTTTAATAGGAAATTTAAATGGGAAAAAGAAGAAGAAGAAAAGCACTGAAATGGATGAACCTTAAAAAAAAAACAAAAACCCTCGTGTTTCTAATCATAACCAAAGGTGACCACAAAGGCACTGGGCAGGCAGAGCTCGGGCAACTGGTAGCCCTGGTCTCTTTACCAGTCTTACCTCATCGTCTTGGGTAGTCCTGGCTGGAGATGGACCGCTAGCCCTTTCTTCCATCCTTGCCCCTTTTTTTATATTCATTTTCCTTCTCTCAGTCACCTAACTTAATAGGGAAAATGAACACCGTGGACAGGGATATCATCCCAGAAAGATCCTTCTTTCTTTTCCAGTGAAGAACTTAGAGCCATCCATTCTTAATTTTAAATACATGCTTATTGTAGGAAATTCATAAAGTAAACTATAGAAAAAGAATAATAATTTACATTCAAAATAATCATCATTAACATTTCAAGAAACAATCTGTAATATGATGATCAGGTTCTTGGTCAATGAACATTATTAAAATACGTTATTTAAATAGACTTTCATTCTATTATGCTGATGTTTTATAATTTAAAGCATAATTGTTAGATATTAATATGATTTCTAATTAATAGTATTGTTAATTTCTGTTAAAGATGATGACACTATAAATATCCTTATATTAAAGTATTTGGACTTTTCAGAGGTATATTACCTAAGTATATTCCAGACAGGTAATATTAATTCATATCCTACTAAGTGTATGGCACTTATATGATAGGTCAGTACTGCCATATTTTTAGAAAAACTTACTACTGTTCATAAGATATTTAACCATTTGATAGGTTAAAGAACACATGCTTTCATTTTGAGAGAAGAGCATTAAAAAAAATTCCTATTGTCTTCTTGCTCTATGAATTTCTGTGCTCATTCAAAAAAATAGAATCCATGTTTACCTCTTAGTATATTCTTTACTTCTTTTCATAGCTTTAATTGGTCCTTCTTTTCTTTTGTCCTTCCTACCTCTCTCTCTCTCTTTCTCTAAGACAAATAGATATCACTGGAAATACTTTTTAAAATTTGTAAAATTGTGCTTCTGAGATAAAGACTTTCTGTTGACTTTGATTTACAATTTGGAGTAGGTTTATAGTGCATGTCCC
This sequence comes from Ovis canadensis, assembly GCF_042477335.2. NCBI lineage: Eukaryota > Metazoa > Chordata > Mammalia > Artiodactyla > Bovidae > Ovis > Ovis canadensis. The sequence goes on along the minus strand of NC_091248.1, from coordinate 74,171,236 downwards.
CCTTAAGTTACAAAATATTTCCTCTTCAATGTGTAAAAGAAAGAAAAAGATTGAAACTCAACAGTGGCTTAATTTTTTTTTCTTTTAAAACACCTGTTTTCTTGTTCCCTGATATTAGACCTAATAGTTCTTATGATGGAAAGATTTGTTTTTTCCCTTTCTTTTCTGCCTGCTTTGATTTATGCTGAATTAATACAGTACTTGGATTCAGTAGTGCCTGCATTAACGAATACCCTATAAGCAATGACACTTAACACTTCATAATGCAAGATAGAAGACACAGAAATACAGTCCAGTCTGTGAAATTTTTCTCTGATGTTGCATCTACCATAAGCTACTGTTTTCTGAGTTTACCTATTTTGTTAGTAAAGGCGTTGGAGAAAGTTAGTTAATTTTCCTGACCTTAGATTTCTCAGACACAAAATGTGGATCTCTATTGGGCATGAAGTTTTGTTTTGTTTTTCCCTAACTCTGTAATGTAATTGTAGGTCCACATACAATTGTAAGAAATAACACCAAGCAATCTGGTATATCCTTCACCTATATAACAGCAATACCTTGCATAACTGTAGCACAGCACCACAACCAGGAAACTGACGCTGATCCAATTCACTGACCTCATTCAGATTTCACCAGGTTTACGTGTGTGTGTGTGTGTGTGTGTGTCTTTTTCTATGCAAGCTGGCAGTTTTTAAATTGCCTGGCACCTGCCTAGCCTGTGGTTGTTGAGAACTAACTGCTTAATAATAATCTTTGCCTAGCTAGCCTTTTCTCTCCCTTTTCTTCAGATAAGAACCTCTGGGAACTCTTCAGCTTTGATGCTTATCACAGGTCAAGTGATGATTTGTTCAGTGCTACAGAACTCACACATCGTACCCTACTTCCAGGCATCTCACAGAAGGAGCTCAGGGTTGTTTAGTGGCAGTGCTAGGGCTTGACCCCAAATCAAATCCTCTGACTCCTTCCAATATAGTACTTGTTTTTCAAACTTGTTAGAACATAAGAATCCTCTGAGGCAGTGATTCTCACACTTAAGTGTATGTAAAAATAACACTTTGCTGGCAAAGGTCAGTGTAGTCAAAGCTATGGTTTTTCTAGTAGTCATGTATAGATGTGAGAGTTGGATCATAAAGAAGGCTGCGCACTGAAGAATTGATGCTTTTGAACTATTGGTGTTGGAGAAGACTCTTGAGAGTCCCTTGGACTGCAAGGAGATCAAACCAGTCAATCCTAAAGGATATCAACCCTGAATATTCATTGGAAGGACTGATGCTGAAGCTGAAGCTTCCATATTTAGGCCACCGGAAGTGAAGAGCTTGCTCATTGGAAAAGACCCTGATGCTGGGAAAGATTGAAGGTAGGAGGAGAAAGGGATGATAGGGGATGAGATGGTTGGATGCCATCACTGTCTCAAAGAACATAAATTTGAACAAACTCCAGGAGATAGTGAAGGACAGGTAAGCCTGATGTGCTGCAGTTCATGGAGTCTCAAAGAGTCAGACAAACTTAGTGACTTAACAACAACAAAAATTCTGGAAATTGAAAGTGAAAGTTGCTCAGTTGTGTCTGACTTTTTGTGGCCCCATGGACTATACAGTCCATGGAATTCTCCAGGCCAGAATATTGGAGTGGGTAAGCTTTCCCTTCTCCAGGGGATCTTCCCAACCCAGGGGTCAAACCCAGGTCTCCTGCATTGCAGGCAGATTCCTTACCAGCCACGCCACAAGGGAAGCCCAAGCAAGAATACTGGAATGGGTAGCCTATCCCTTTTCCAGGAGATCTTCCTGACCCAGGAATTGAACCAGGGTTTCCTGCATTGCAGGTAGATTCTTTACCAACTGAACTATCAGAGAAAGATACCCAGGGATTCTGTTATATTACCAGTTTGGATTCAACAGATCTGGAGTGCAGCCTGATATTCTGCATTTCTAATAACTCTCTAGGTGATGCTGTCTACTGCTGATCCACCACCAATACCTTATGTTGTAAGAATCTCAACACTTGCTAAAAATTCTGATTTCTAGTGTCTTTTTCCCAACATTCTAGTTTAAGAGAGCTAGAGTGAAGTCTAGGACTTCATATTTTTATCTAATATCCCAGCCAATTCTCAGGATAAATTACTTTTGTCAAACACTGAGTATCATTTATACCATCTCCATTCAAAGTTCTGATACTCCCAGTTCCTTTTAAGCAGACGCATGTTATTTACCTTAATGCTGTGGCTCAGAGATTTGGTGCAGTCAGTTTCCCGCCCCCACCCCTCCCCACTTTTTTCATTGTTTTGTTTTGCTTGGCTTTCATTTTTTGGCCCCAAATCCTGAAGTAGAATTTGACTCTTTTGCTGAATGTTTAGTTCCACTTATAAGAGCTTTAAGGTTTTAAAATAATTTCAGTGCCATTCCATTTGGCATACAGAGATTTTATCAGTGCTTTAGAAAGTCCTCCCAAACCTGTATATAACAGCTCTTTTTCTGATCTAAATAAATAACACTTTGGACATGCAACCAGAAATTTTTTATCATCTCTGAATTTACTCTTCTCAGGTCCAGATAAAAAAGTGGTGCTTAATCCCCTGAAGATATAGACAGTTATGTGAGCTGGTCGTATTGATAAAAGAGAATCATGGCCAGAGAGGTATGGCTAGGTTCAGCTATAAAAGTTGAAGCTGTATAAATCATCAAGTAACATGGGAATTGGAAAATATCATTATAAACAACTTGTGTGAACCCCTGATGTTTTAAATTAGCCATGAAATGTGACTTGCTTTGTAATATTTCAGAGCTTCTGAAAATCCCAGCTTTTAAATCGAAATTTTCCTATTTGGCAGCAAAACAGCAGGCTTACAAAATAATTTACAACCATTTACTTTGTTAGTTATCCCTTTTAGGAAACCCTTGAGGGGAGGAAAACACTATTAATCCCCATTTTATGGATGATGGGATTGGGGTATTAAGAAGACTCAAAGTTTTGATTTAGCCAACATTGCATTTTTTAGTCTCAGTCCAAAGCTCTCGTCTCTATTTATGCCAGGGTGCCTGCCCTTATTATTATGGTTTATCTTGATAAAGAACACAGACTCAATTTTCAAAATTCAATGTAAATCACTTAGAAAAATTAGGGTAAATATAGCAGCATTGCTTTATCAGATTGATAGACTAAGTTTAGCTTTGCACAGCTGTTTTATTTTATAATTGATATGAATTTTAACATTTGTGCATCTTCTCCAAACAATTGCTGTTTTAGGACTACTATTTTATTTTTTTTTGTGGATACCCAAGAGCACTTTGGGCTTCCCTGGTGGCTCAGCTAGTAAAGAATCTGCTTGCAATGTGGGAGACCTGGGTTCGATCCCTAGGTTGGGAAGATCCTCTAGAGAAGGAAACAGCTACCTACTCCCTCATTCTGGTCTGGAGAATTCCATGGACTGTATAGTCCATGGGGTCACAAAGAGTCAGACACGACTGAGTGACTTTCACTTTAAGAGCACTTTATTGTCCTCAGTGAAAGAAATTCAGAGACCTTACACATTTTAAAAATCAGAAAAAAACATTTTAAAATAAGTTCTCTACCTCTTTCCTGCCTTTCAGTTTTATATTACACTAACTCTTGACCGCTAAAAATACATCAGCCTCTGTCTTCTCAGATTGGTCATTGAGAGGGTTTCTTCTTCTGAATTTGTTAAGCATATCTGTTTGTTTTATTCCTTATGCATTGGGGTATAGCTGATTAGCAATGTTGTGATAGTTTCAGGTGAACAGCAAAGGGACTCAGCCATACATATACATGTATACATTCTCCCCCAAACTCCCCTCCCATCCAGGCTGCCACATAACATCACACAGAATTCCATGAGCTATACAATAGGCTCTTGGTTATCCATTTTAAACATAGAAGTGTGTTTATGTCCATCTCAAACTCCCTAACTATCCCTCCCCACTGGCAACCCTAAGTTTGTTCTCTAAGTCTGTGAGTCTCTTTCTGTTTTGTAAGCATGTTCATCTGTGTGTGTGTATATGTATATATATATAAAGATTCCACATATAAGGTATGTCATACACTATTTCTCCTTCTCTGTCTGACTTACTTCACTAGGAGAAGACATAGGCAGAACACTCTCAGACATAAATTGCATCGATATCTTTTTCTATCCATTTCCCAGAATAATGGAAATAAAAATAAACAAATGAAACCTACTTAAATTCAAACCTTTATTTATTGTTTAAAGGAAACAATAAACAAAACAGAAAGACAAACCATAGATTGGGAGAAAATATTTGCAAGTGATCTGACCAACAAAGGATTAGACTCCAAAATTTACAAACAGCTCATGATGCTTAACAGCATCAAAACAAGCAACCCAATCAACAAATGGGCATAAGATCTAAATAGATATTTCTCTAAAGACATATAGATGGCCAAGAGGCACTGAAAAGATGTTCAACATTACTAATTATTAGGGAAATGAAAATCAAAACTGCAATTGGATATCACCTCACACAAGCCAGAATGGCTATCAGCAAAAAATCCACAAATAATAAATGCTAGAGAGGGTGTGGAGAGAGGGTATCCCTCCATCACTATTTAGTGGGAATGTAAATTGGTATAGCCACTATGGAGACTAGCATGGAGGTTCCTTTAAAAACTAAAAATAGAGCTAGCATATGACCCTGCAATCCCACCCCTGGGCATACATCTGGAGAAAAACATGATCTAATGTTCATGTTCAGCCCAGTGTTCATTGCAGCACTATCTACAATAGCCAAGATGTAGAAGCAACTTAAATGTCCATTGGCAAAGGAATGAATAAAAAAGATGTGGTACCTAAATAGAATAGAATAAGAATGAAATAATGCCATTTGCAGCAACACGGATGGACCTAGAGATTCTCATACTAAGGACTACTAATGTAGAGGAGTTTATCACAGTCATTTTCAACGTCAAGTAAATCAGAATTCATTGCATTTCTAATTAAAATATGTATTTGTACATTGTGAATGATGCTGCCAAATTCCCTGAGCAGTTTGCTCTTTAATAAAATATGCATTTTGCTTTGGTGTTCTATTTTTGAGAAACACTCTTACATACAGATATTAAAAAAAAAAAAAGAAATTTTACTCTAACCTTGTGATTCTATAGAGCAGATCTTAGAAGCTGAGGTCAGCGATGCTCCCTCAGAAGCTGAAGGAACTCTTTTTCAGAGGCAGGAAGAGAGCCTATTTGTTACGGCTTTTGCTTCAGTTCTCTTTCTATGGCACAGAAACAACTGAAAGCAATACAGTGGTCATCCTCCTCACTCCTGCCGTCTGTACGTGTTTCGCTGACTTAGTTTGCATAGTTGTTTCCCCAAGTGCGGTGCCCAGGCAGTCGACATCAGCATCAACTTAAGTTCCTGAACAAAAGAAAGATACCTGTAGTTTGCAAGCAGAAGATTTGGGGGCAGTGTTGGGAATCTGCACTTTAACAAGATCTCCAGGTGATTCTCGTGCTTACTAAACTCTGAGATCCATGGAATAAGAGTGAGAGGCTTGATTCACATCTATCGTAGAAGCTGCTCTACTGCTCATGGAAACTGACATCTGTGAGTAACTGGGATTGCTGTGTTTCTCTGCAGAGTGAACTTTTTTCTCAGTGTCTTCACTTACTTTCTTACTAAAATAGCCTACATCTAGCAAAACTGTTTGAACATTGCAAGCAATCCAGATTAACAAGATGGTTGAATGTTCCTGGAATCTTCTCACATAACATTTTGACTTAGGTAGGTGCTTCTCCCAAGGAAATCTTGCGGTTCAGGCTAAACGCCAGGACTATTGTTAGATTTATTCCTCCTAACGGGCTTTCTGGTAGTGGATAATGGTGACAGAACGCCTGTGCTTGCTATAGAGGGGGCAGCAAATTTTTCTTGGCTAGGCAGTTTGCTTTAACTATCTACACCTTAGTTACTTTCCTATTTCAAGTGCTAAATTTGACATCTCCTTTAAACTTCATAAACATTTTAGTGAATATAGAGCTCCGCTATATAATAACCCGGAACTAATGGTGGCATAAAATGTAAAAGGCCACTCTGAGGTCTCTCTTGTTTCCTTACATCTTACCACATGTAGTATGTAGCACTTGACCTTTAAAGAGAGCATGTTCTGGTTGTCTGGAATAGTATACCAAGTGAAGAAACGTTGTAAGGTATAATGTGCTAGATAAATATAACACAACATTATTAACATCATTGTCAAGAGAAGTGATATCAAATGAAGTTCTCTTGTTTATTTATTTAAATAGCTAGAGCAAGGCACTTTTCAAATTTTTTTTCTTAAATCCAGATTCCATAGTTTTGAAATATTGTATGCTGATGTAATTTCTTGTTTTTAAATTTTCTAAGATCCCTTCATAAAGAAAACTCTGTCATCTCTGTTTCCATTGCTGCTTACATACACGCATACATATATATATATATATGTATGTATGGTGAGAGAGAGAGAAACAGACAGAGAAAGAATAGATAAGATGAGGAAGGAACAAAAAGAGGGAGAGGAGGAGAGATGGAATAGGCAAGTGGTTGAGAGAGCATCCTGTCAATTACTGTGGCTGTGATTCCTTGATCCTGAGCAAAGAAGGACATTATCTGGTATTCAGAGGAACTAAATTATCAAGTAAGTAACTAACTAAATAAATCACAAAAATCATAACTAGTTTTCATAGTCAGAGGTGATTTAATATCCACTTGGCCCTCAGTTAGTTTCATGAATTATTCATGTATCCCTTTGGGTACTACCTCTAGTTGATCAAGTTATATGGCATTGCTGATATGAACACTATTATGCTTGGCTTGTAAAAGCCAGTAAATTGAATGCAGTTTATGAGAGGAATGCTAAAGGTGGCTGTGATAAATCTAAAAAGTTATTTCAGTTCATTTTAAAAGCCTCTGAAATATAAATAACTCTAGTGTGAATGGTAGGGCACTTATCCTATCTGGTTTCATTGTTTGTTAATGACTGTGAAAGTTCAGTCTCACCTGCAGAGTCATAAAAGTTTATAAATAATAACAGTACATGAACAGCCTCTCTGCCAATATTAAAATTCCTTGACCATGTCTTATTTTATTGATCCTACCCTCTAAATGTTCTATTAGAGGAAAAATTTGGATTATGGATATTTAACAAGATTTGAGGGGAAATTAATATTAATATATTTACCAGCTGAGTTTGATTTTTACAAGGGAAAATCTACATTAAAAAGGCTAAAGCTTAGCTTTATTTGTATGCACTGAGGAACAGTTGAAAAGGAAGGGTGTTTTGAAGTTCGGACAACTCGATAGATCACTGGAGGGAGCTCTAACTTCATGACAAAACCAGAACTGAACTCTTTTTTTCTTCTTAAATTTCATGTACAGCCACCACAAACACCCCCCCCCCCCATAAAAATCAATAATAAATATGAAAAGTGCCAGAAAAGAAAAACATGTTTAGGGGGGCATCGCACGTCACATTTGCTTGCAAACAAAGACAGAACAACTATTCAGAACTGGCAATACTTAAGTCAAAAACACAAGACCATATGTAGTGTGAGTTGCAGTGTATACTTTGTATGAAAAGTACTTTGAACAATATGATTTAAAACTGTCCCCACCACCGCATTTCACCCTCACTATAATAGTGTAAATCCACAGTGATACCACTCTCAAAGCCAGCTATGCAAAATCTGGCTTTGGCATTCACAGAATCCAGACAACAAGCTCTTGAGTACTTTATATGGGAGGAGACTTTGTAAAAAGTGTAGCTGACATCTTGGGCCCATTCTTAGAGACAACACAACTGTGCCTGTGTTGGACCAGCTTTATGAAGGACACTTGCATTCAATTTTCAGAGGTTAAATGATGTGCTTGACAGCCCTCTGGATAGGGAACCAGAATACCCAGATTTTCATCACTGCTGAACTCCTAACTATACGTGAGCTTGGAAGCTTTGTCATCTTCATATTCCTGTTGACACAGAAATATGAAAAGATTGAACTAAATGATTTCTAAAGTCCCTTCTAATTTTTAAGCTATGATCATCAAGCTAAAATTGTTTATTTGCTTTTTCAGTGCAAACTGACTTTGATTATGGTATATGTGAATAGAGAGTGATATTTAGAGTTTTGTTCTATCATCTAGAATCCCCCTAAATTCTTTGTCTATCTTAGAAAGCTGCAGAACATCTTCCAAGAGTTTTCCTCTCCCTTCCTGCTTATATACCCTTTCTTCTCCCATTGCTTCCCTGGTCCCTTTATAAACTGGCTCAAGCTAAGAATAAAATCTGTAACAGTATTCTGAAAAATGACTCTTTTCATATCTTCAGTATCAGACCCAACCTGGTAGGAATTCTGAGGACCTTAGCTGGGTCTTCTGGCAAGGATTTGTTTAATGAAGGTGTAACCTTGAGCCAGTACATAATTTGCAAGACCCAATGCAGAATGAAAATGCATCTCATAGATCATAAGACTGGGTTTGACTCTAAAACTATTATCTATGGGAAAAAAATTCACTACAAATAAGATACACTAAAAACCAAGCCACTTCTGCCAACTTATTTTTTTAAAGGTGAGAAATCGTTTCAACAAAGAAGCTGTGATTATATTTGGGCCAGATCCTTAGAAGGATAATTAGTTAAATAGTTTTGGAAAAAAGCACTGTAGAAGGGGGAAGTGTTGAAATCATATGATAATTTTGTTTATACCAATTAAAAATTTCAATCTGAGAAGCTGTAATGGTTTCTTCCAAGTAGTTTCAAGAAACTGGAAATCCAGCTGGAAATGTAAACAGTGGCACAAAGACTGACAAGAAATTTCCTGGAGGGATTGCCAAAGTGTAGGAGAAAGCTGCTTTCAAAGGACTAGAAGTATTGGTTTACCTCTGCTACCCAAAGTCTTAAAGTCTGTAATTATTCAACTGTATAATTTATTTGTATTTTCCCCTAACATTTTGTTTTTGTCTGAGTCTATTATTCTAATGGGAAGAAAATTATCTTGGTAATACATGCACTATATTGTGAACTTTGATGGTATATTTGTGGTTTCAAAACAATTTTGAGGCTTTTTTCCCCCTTCAACAATAGCCATTATTCAGCATTGACTGACTTTATGACAAGGTTCCTTGGCATTCATTTTTATTTCGCTCAAAGGTGCAAGTAAATCATGTTAATATTTTAGGTAGCATCTTGTGATTTGCATTGGCTGAGATCTGGAACAAGATAATTCATAGCTCTGAATTTGTTTTCTCCTCTACACGGCACAACTTGCTGGCATCCTGACTGCTTCGGAGACGTACCATCATCTTTGTGGTGGAGTTTCAGCAGGCTTTCCTCCAGTCAGCTGTGAGCGATCAGTATGCAGGAGTGTTCCTGCTGCCCTCTCTCTCTCTCCCCCAGGTGCTGAGGCTCCTACTCCTCCCTTCATCTGTGGACAGAAACGTATACTTTTGGACTTTCAAGTTTGCCTTCTCTTGCAATAGCCCTCTTTCTCTCTTGAATTAAAAACTAGCCCATCTACTGAACTAAGTTTTATTAGTTTGTCTACTAGTCAATGACTGTACACATAGGTACCCTTTTAAGTACTACAACTGCTTCTCCGTTGAGCCTGCTGCTATCTGAAAATTTAAGGCATGTGAGAGTCTGAAATGTAGAATTCTGTCATGGGGAAGGCCAGGAGGAGAGTTGACTTGGGTAAGGAGTGATGTATTGTGACCTTAAAATATTGAAGTTGCTTAATTTCTAAGGTAAAGGCAATCTTATTTTTTTAGATACTATATCTCATCCCTTTGAGAGTAAGTATGTTAGTTAACCAAAGATAATTTAGAGAAGCTAAAATTTGGGAACTGGAATACGGGCTTTAATTATGACCTTTGCACTCAATTCACAATGAAAGTAGATTGAACTTAAACTTCCCAATATCATAGCCTTCAGGGCTAATGCTTTAGAATAAACTTAAAAGGAAACTGTTCCATGCTGAAATCCATTAGTCATTTCTTTAGCAAACTCTCTTCAGTAGGGTCCCTATAGCCTCCATTTCCTGATTCTGCTGTAGTTTATGGTGTTAGGACTAGATCCCAAAGAACACTGTGGAATACAGTCTGAAAAAGCACTTTTAAAATCTATACTGTTAAAAGAAAAAATGACTGGAGGAAAAAACAAGGTAATTATAACAACATAATAATGCAGAGAATATAGCCTACAATGAAGTAATTTCAGTTATCATCATTATTAGCACAGTTTTTAGAAGTCATTAATTGCTGAACTTCTAAATGTTTTGTTTATTATGATAAAAATATTTTTATTCATGCAAAGGATGACATCAAATCAGTGTTCTGCAGGTGATGAGGAATTACTTTTCTCATGATCACAAGGTCTTCCCTTAGGTATGCTGTAGAGAGATATTTCACTTACAGCTAAAATCTACCCAATTGCCTAAGGAAACAAAGGACATTTCTGCCCAGGGATTTGGTTTATATTTTTAATTTGGAATGATTTCATTTACTTATTATTTTATTTTCTGGGGGGCATAACTCGTAGCATGCAGAATCTTCCTGGACGAGGAACTGAACTCATGCCCCCTGCAGTGGAAGCAAAGAATTTTAACTGCTGGACCACCAAGGAAGTCCAAATTTGGAATAAATTTTAATTTATTTATTTATTTGTTTATTTTTATTTTTGGCTGCTCTAGGTCTTTGTTGCTATATGAGGGCTTTCTCTAGTTGCAGCAAGTAGGGGATACTGTTTGTTTCAGAGCCCAGGCTCTAGGGTGTACAGCCTTCAGTGGTTGCAGTATATGGGCTTAGTAGTTTTGGCTGCCAGCCTCTAAAGTACCAGCTCAGTAGTTGTGGTGCAGGGGCTTAGTTGCTCTGTAGCAGATGGGATCTTTCAGGACCAGGGATGGGACCCATGTTCCCTGCATTGGCAGGCAGATTCTTAACCACTAGGCCACCAGGGAAGTCTCTGGAATAATTTTAGACTTACAGAAAATTTACAAAACTATATAGCATAGCCAATTCCTGAATGCCCTTCACCCAGCTTCACATTCATAGTACAATGATCAAAACTAGGAAATTAATACTGGAAAATCTTATTAGCTAAATTATAGATGGTATTTGAATCCCAACAATTTTCCCATTCATTTCCTTTTTTTTTTTTTTTTTTGCCACAGAATCCAATCGGGAATCTCATATTGCATTCAGTGGTCAAATCTACTTAGTCTCTCCAGATGTGTAAAACTTTTCTCAGTCTTTCCTTGTCTTTCTTGATCAGTCATATTTCAAACAGGATTTATTCAGAAGTTATTTATTTGAGTTGAGTAATAATGAAAGAAAAGAAAAATTCCTGACATTTGTGAACATTAAGAGGAAGATGATATATTTTCTTAGAAACCTTTCCAATTATTAGAGTATGCTTTGCTAATTTTAAATGTATGTATTTAAAATTATGAGTTAAAATCTAGATGATAAAATATTTTAAAAATATTTCTGAAAGAAAAAATGTTATCTACATATTGCTGATTTGTTTGTTTCGCTTTGTAATGACCTGTCTTGAGCAGTTCAAATCTAAAATAAAACTCTTTTAGGAGTGGTTTTTGGATTTACAATTTAGAAGAATTTTTGCAGAAAAGGAATTAGTATAATTGCTTTATGGCCTCAGAAGCTTAAATTAGAAACAAATTATATTAATTATATGGTATATATCTGACAATTTTACTACTTTAAATAGTTTAAAATAAATTTCAGAGTAGTGTAGTCAAATTCTGAATATAAATACTTGTATATATTCTATGTTCCTAACTTAAGTTTAAGTTACAGAAAGCATTATTTATAAATATAATTATATATATATACATGCATATACATATACAGTCTGTATGTATATGCATGCTTGTTTGTATAATTCTCTGCAGCATTGTGGAATGCTTTTTTGAGAGCACATGAAAAAAAATACATGTTCTTCAATAAGAGCCATTTCATGTAACCTAAATGCATTATTTCATCACCTTGGATAATGAGCAGAAGTCACAATTCTTTTTAAAATAAAGGTTAATATGACTGCCCTCCCACCTTACCACTCAAACTTATGTCTTCTCTTTGCCCCAAGGACAGCTCTCAGAGCATTCTGAATCCTGAGGGGGCTCACCCATAGTTCAGCCCCAATGTGTCCTCACTCTCACTGGTGTCCAGAGTCTAGGTGTGGCCCCTTTAATCAGAAGAGTGCCCAGGTATAATCTTAGGCCAAAGCTTGGGATTGTATCACCTAACTGTCAAGCTGGGGACTCGCTACACCACTCCTGAAAGGCGCAGCATTCACAGCCAACAGAGCAGTTTCTCCGTTCTTAAGGCATCATCTGAAGTGCCACACCTGGTTCCCAGGACCTTGCAGGAGGAGAACCCAAGGACAAACCACGGCCACAGTGTGCCTCCTTTGTGTCAGGTGGTTTCCTGATGTCTGCTGACATCTCTGTCTACTTGGTGTTCGCTGACAGTAGCACTGTTTCTTGAGGTCTGTGTTTGCATGTGTGGAGGGGGTTGCTGAGCTGGAGAGAAGAAAGCCTTCTCTTACAGAGCTATGTTTACTGTGCTCACCCTCACTGGTATGCAGCTGAGTGTCTGGCACTGTTACCTGCGCTGTTCTGATACTCAGAAGAGTGGCATAGCAAGGCTAGACATGTTACAAGGAGTTTCAGAGGCAGCTATGGGGCCCATGGATTACAGGAACATGGTCTATTCAGCAGAAAAAAATATCCAAGTTTGTCAGACATGTGCATCTTTTTAAAAATAATATTCATATATATATTTGACGTATAGTTGATTTTCAATGTTGGTTAGTTTCAGGTGTACAGCAAAGCCTATATACACATATATACATATATATGTATGTATATATATATGTATATATATACTTTTCCCAGATTATTTTCCATTATAGTTTATTATTAGCTATCAAATGTAGCTTGTGATATTCTGTGATATAGGTCCTTGATATTTGTCTATTTCATATATAGTAGTGTGCATCTGTTACTCCCAAACTCCTACTTTATCCTTCCTTCCCCTTTCCCCTTTGGTACCTATAAGTTTGTTTTCTGTATCTGTGCATCTGTAAAAAGTTCATTTGTATCATTTTTAGATATATATATTCCACCTATAAGTGATATCGTATATGTATCTTTCTCTGTCTGACTTACTTCACTTAGTCCCTAGGTCCAGCCATGTTCCTGCAAATGGCATTATTTCTTTTTTTTTACAGCTGAGTAATATCCCTTTGTATATATGTACCACATCTTTATCTATTCCTCTGCCGATGGACATTTAGGTTGCTTCCATGTCCTGGTTTTTGTAAATTGTGCTGCTATGAACATTGGGATGCATGTATTGTTTCAAATTAGAGTTTTCAGACATGTTCATCCTTTTAATGATAAATTTTAACCTCTTTGGGTCTCTTTTTCTTATCTGAAGGGGAGGAGCTTAGCATATATTGGTTTCAGACCTTAAAATATGTCTATATGACAGCATCTGCCATCTAAGGAACTTACACACACACACAAACACACACATACAAGTACAGAGAGCTGGACTGATACTATAAATAATGGTTACTTGATTGTGAGCAGGTTGTACTGACTACAACCCAGTATGTGAGAGTTCATTTGAAACAAAAGTGCCCTGCAGCCAATTAAAGGGAAGGAGCAAATCTTGAAACAGGGATTAGTTCTTCAAATCACCACTGTTCAGTCAGTGATCCAGATTTTTTACATTGGTAGAGCCAAGGAAAATAGTCGCATTGGAATGGGGGGAGGAGGGAAGGGAGGCAAGATCTCTTGAAGGTGCATTTACAGAGCATCTTCCTCCTCCTCCACCTCCTTCTTTGATTCTTAAAGAGAATAGATACTGGGAATGTATATCTTGGGCATAGATACTGAAGAAATAGAATATATGGTGGCAGAAACATCCTGTCCCTCAAGGGACCTCTTGGTAATCCCAAACCACAATGCAATCTCTCTGCTTACTTTGCACACAGAATTGTTGAGTTTCTCTGCAGCTTGAAAGTTTTTGCAGTTAAGTATGAAATTTTATTGGAGTAGAAACAAAACCAGGATGTAAGCTTCAGGAGGGCAAAAATTTTGTCTTTGATCTTTGCTGTATTTCAAATTCTTGGAATAGTGTATGATCCATAGTAAAAACTGAATATTTGTTCTTGAATGAACTTGTATATTTAGAAATAAATTGGTTAAATTAGTCAAATGCATTTTCTAATTCATTACTGAAAATTTTTACAATAAACTATTTTGCAGTCATTAGGATAATTTATACCATCATTGTATTGTCATAGAAAAGTATTTATGCTATAGTGAGAGATAAGTAAATGTCTTATTTGTTTAAGACACCTATGTATATTTATGTGTCATAAATATGTGTATATGTTTGTAAATTACTTTTAAAAATGTCTATTACTTAAAAATTGTAAAAAAAAAATGATTTGGAAGAATGGCATTGAAACATGTATACTATCAGGTAAGAAACGAATCGCCAGTCTATGTTCGATATAGGATACAGGATACTTGGGGCTGGTGCATGGGGATGACCCAGAGAGATGATATGGGGTAGGAGGTGGGAGGGGGTTCAGGATTGGGAACTCATGTACACCCGTGGCTGATTCCTGTCAATGTATGGCAAAACCAATATAGTATTGTAAAGCAAAATAAAGTGAAATAAAAATAAAAAAATTGTATATGTACATATATATATGCAAAAGTCATAAGCTTGAATATAAATACATAAAATATTTTTAGGTGATAGAATTCTGATTAGTTGAATGTAGCTAGTGGACTTCAAGTGGAATCAACAGTGGTGATTTAAAAAAATAACGGTAGTTGGAAAAAAGAACAATGGTTGAATGTCAAAGCTCAGCATTAATTGTATTAATATTTTGTTGTTGTTTAGTCGCTAAGTCATGTCTGACCCTTGCGACACCATGGACTGTAGCCTGCCAGGCTCCTCTGTCCACAGGATTTTCCAGGTAAGAATACTGGAGTGGGTTGCCATTTCCTTCTCCCAACCAGAGGACTCTTCCCTACCCAGGGATCAAACTCACACCTCCTGCTTGACAGGCAGATTCTTCACAGCTGAGCCACCAGGGAAGCCCAGTTACTGAAACTGAACCATACCAGTTATAGAAGTATTGGAAATTATACCAGTTATAGAAGTATTGGAAATTAAACCAGTGGTAGAAATATTGGAAATTATGGTATTAAAAAATAAAAAAAAAAACTTGCTCACTTCTGTATTTGAACAAGTTACAAAAAATATACAAATGAACAAATGATATTGAAAGAATTATCGACTTTTTTTCCCCCAAGCTAAGAAATTTCTACTTGGTAAAGATATAGCATTATCGTACAGATAGTGTTAAATCAGTCACATTATTCCTCTAATGGCTAAGATGAATAACAGCAGAGATTTTCAAGGTGCCCTGTGCATAAAGCAAATATTGCATACTGTTTGGCTTACATATATTGGCACCCCACTCCAGTACTCCTGCCTGGAAAATCCCATGGACAGAGGAGCCTGGTAGGCTGCAGTTCATGGGTTCGCGGAGGGTCAGACACGACTGAGCGACTTCATTTTCACTTTTCACTGTCATGCATTGGAGAAGGAAATGGCAACCCACTCCAGTGTTTTTGCCTGGAGAATCCCAGGGACAGGGGAGCCTGGTGGGCTGCCATCTGTGGGGTCACACAGAGTCGAACACGACTGAAGCGATTTAGCATGTTTGTCTTAAACCCTATCTCTCTTATAGATTGTGGAATATGATAACAAGATAGGCAGCTAATAAATGCTCATTGAGTGAACTCGTGATTGTCTGGGTTAAATGGGAAACAGATAATCAAAAGCAATGGTGACTGGAATGACAGTAGCAGTACTGTGGACCCAAACTTTGTGAGGTGGTATAGACAGATACAAAAGTTCCTCACCTTTCCCTGGCTTTTGAAAACTGATTCTTCTATAAGTTTTATCTGTGCCTAAATTTAAATTGCTTTGCCTTTCATTCATTTTGGTAATAAAAGCTTTTTTTTTTCCCACCCCTGTAAGTTCAAGCTATCAGTAGGTGAAGTAAAACCCTAATTCTGTCTTGTCCTCCAGTGCCATCAGTAGTTACTAGAGTTTTATGTATCTTTTCATCATTGTATTGAATTTTTAGAATTGCTTTCTCAGTGCGGTTGTAAGGCTTTGAAAATTCTCTTTGTAGAGTTAGTGATTTGGTAACATATTTTGAGTGAAGTTGTGAAGAGCCTACGAATAAATAGAGCAGAAGAGAAGAAAAAGATATAGATTGCATCTAAGGATGTTAAAATTCAATTTTACCTTTTTCTCTGAAAACAGGCTTCTGCCTTCAGTTTCTACATTTGAATGAGGTACATGGAAAACAGCTACTTTTAAGAAAAAGGTTCACTTGATTGTTCTTTCTTTTTCTTCATTTCTTCTTTCCTTTAAAAAAATTTAATAGAGGCAATCTTTTCCAAAAGTTGATGTTGAAATAAATACTGCACTTTCTTCTTATGGTGGTTTGAATCAGTGCTTCAGATGGGTAAAAAAGAAATTTGCACTCCATCTTCTTGCATTTTTGCAGCTTTATTTGCATAAATGTGCAATTTATGTAGGGGGTGATATACTGTATTGAGAAATTCAGAGGCAGCTTCAGGGCCATCTTGTAGGGAAGCTGTGCTGAACTTGAAATTTAATTTAAATATTTCATTTCATTATCATAGATTGCAACATTGGTAGTAAACTCTCCCTCCTTTAGAATCAGCTCTAATCCAATCCGTGAAAATTCAATTGCCCTGTCACTCTTAGTCTGCGACATTTTGTGACTGAAAACAGGGAACTGCTAGCTTTGTAATGGAGCTTGTCTGAAAGAACACTTTTGACTTCTTCCCTAGAAGGAAGAGTCTTCAACTTAGAAATTTAAGTAATAGAATTTGATCTAATTAACTAAAAATTGTGCTTATTAATGTCCTCCTGCTACATCGGCAGATGTAAATGCAAGTCAATGAGCATCTTTCATTTTCCACTAATCTTTTAAAAACTAGTCATTTTTGTTGCATCTGAAAGTGTGTTCAGCCCTGTGACTCCATGGAACCCATCAGGGTCCTCTGTCCATGGAATTCTCTAGGGAGGAATACTGGAGTGGGTAGCCATTCCCTTCTCCAGGAGATCTTCCTAGCCCAGGGATCAAACCCAGGTCTGCTCATTGCAGGTGAATTCTTCACCATCTGAGCCGCCAGGAAAGCCCTTTGTTAAGTTAGTTGCTGCAATTGACTACTGATTTTACCTCTCCATTGACATCATTGAAATCAGCAGCACATGCTGGTGATTAATAACTAGGTTGTTACTCAGAAAAAACGTTCCTCTTTGTTAATAATGATTATGAAAAACTTCTTATAAAAAATATCATTTCTAGAGACTACCCTGGTAGTTAAGGCTCTGCCTCCAGTGCAGGGAGCATGGGCTTCATCCTTGGTCAGGAATTGAAATCCTGCATGGAGTAGCAAAATATATATATATATACACACACACACTTTACATATGTATATATATAATATATTATTTCTAGCAATACATGCATAGTTATTAGCTAGGGTTGTAGGCATTATTAGAATCATGAGGATGTCAAGGCTGCAAAAATACATTATGATTTCCTTGAGGTGGTAAAAACCACCACTCCAATTATTGTTTGTGATTAATGTATTAGGAGACTGTGGCTTTCTCCATGCTCATCCTCATTTTGGTATATCTATGGATATTATCAGGTCCTTTTTGGAAATAATATTTTAACCCCTAAGAGTAACTCTGATCCAGAGAGAATAATTTGAAGGTGATGAAGTCATTGTCTTTGTCAAACATGCCTAGTTGCTTATAGTTCAAAGACTGTATTAATGACACATCAAATAGTCCATCAATGAAATAAATGCATGCTTACACATAAGAATATGCTTATATCCCTGCCACTCTTACATATAAATACAGTATATATGATATATAATTTGGGAAAAAAATATTTTTCTCTTCTCTACTTTAACAAGCTAAATTGTGTCTTTTAAGTTTAGAATTGGATAGGTTGTGTCATCACCTTCATCTTGGACCCTGCAATTTCCATAAACCTCTTCTCATCTGGGTTTGAACAGAGAACATATTGATGGATTTAATATTCAATCCTGAAAAGATGCCAGGGGAACAACTGCAGTCAGAATAGACATGGAGATAATGAGCGTGTTTGCTTTCCTCCTTTGATGGATCAGGGCCTATTTGGTCACATGGCGGTTGTTAGCCATGGAAAGCAAATTCCCTCACTGTCTTTGTTGGTAATGGACTCTGACTGCATATTTATGACATTGAAATTCCAATGTGAGTTGCATCTCATTCCTTCTGAGTTTGGGCTTCCTTTCTGCTGACAGTGCTCATATTAAGTTTGGGAAGTATTTGCTATTTGCATTGTTTTAACTTCTGTTTTTTAATTACTTTTATTGCCACATAATCTTGATATTTATGGGCAACTTTTAAATGAGTTATAAATGGCTGGAATTATGAAGTAATAAAAATAAATGAAAACTGCTTCATATTTTAATTATTTTTAATTTGGCCTTAGCGATAAAGGAAGATAAGGATGTACCAAAGGGGTCAGAGCTTGGAAGGAGATAACAGTTTCTGCCTTACAGTTCTGTTTTCCCCCAAGTGAAAAGCAGAATGTATCATAGAAGGCTTACGACTCATGGACTGTGTTTGATTGAGCAGGCTTACTGTACACATCCACACTCATGAATGATATTTTATTGAAAGGGGTTAAGAACAGATGAAGGCCACAGTCATGTACATATGTATATAAAATCATCCTCAAAAGTTGATATTAAGTTTCTTAAGAAACTCATACTTTATCATGAAAAACAATATATGTACAAAAAATAAAACCCCAGAGCAATATTGGTACTCTATTTACAATTACTAATGGCTTGGTAAAAAAAAAAGTACTAAAGGAATTCAGAAACTGGACAAATAATTGTGATCTGGTGTTATTCAGAATATACTGTTGAGAAAGCTAAGGATTGCTCTGTATCTGAAAATATTTGTTAAGGGAAAGGAGAATAGGACACTTCAGCTAGAGAATAAACTTATAGATATAAAGACTTCAGTGTATCAAAGAATAATATGGAAGTTTTTTAAAATGCAAGGGAAGATGAACTTAAGGCATAGCAAATTAGTGCTAATACAAATAATACTGACAAACAGCCAGTATTTACTGAATGGTTGCTATGGCCCAAAGTATTGTGCTAAGTACATTACATGGGTTCTCTCTTGTAACCCATTTTTAAAGATATACAGCAACATACTGAAAGACTTCATAGTTACATTTGAGCCCCTTGGCAACAGGAACTAATATAAATCTTAAAATATTCAGTGATTTGATTTGGATGAGTGGATGTGAGATGGAAAAAAAAGACAAGAAGAACAGCTGACAGATTACTCTGAAGGTTTGAGTATTAATGAATTGTACCGTTCTGCATGAAAATAGTGGATTTATCCAGTGATGTGCGGGTAAATATTTAACAGTTGACTCTCTAGGGGGAAAAGCCCTGATTTGCTAATTTGCCCACTTTCTGTGGTGTAAATACTTTCACAATGACTGAATTCAAGCTGCCAATTCAAGATTAACTGGCTCACCAGAGTCCTGACATTCACAACTGGCTTTTGCCAGTAAGTATGAGCTGGCTCTGAACACCATCAAGTTATTCTCAGACATCTAGAGACTGAAGGACAAGTGAGTCTTGGATGGTTTGGCTATGTGGAATAGAAGAGACTGTATCAAAAGTGGAATCCAGTTTTATAGCTTGAGGGAATGAGAGCCTAGGTGTCCCTGCCTTCTAGGAGGACAAGTCCAGCTGTACCTAAACTAGACAAGACTCACATAGAGACCTAACTGTTGTATTTCCTTCAGGAAAGTGTCTGAGAGTTTTACTTGCTTGGAGGAGAAAGCTTTCTGCCCAAGGTGATTAGGGAAAGCACATGATACTGGGGCAATGAGAGGAGGGTGTGGCACATGTCCTTTGGTCCAGTTCAAAGATTAAGTCTGAGTCATCAAAGTAGAGAGGCTAGAGACTGATTTGGTAGGATTCCTTTTCACTGAAGGATCCCATGAAACATGTTGTCTGCTTCTCCTGGAGGAGGGATATTGTATACATTAGGGGAAAGGATCATTCTTTGCAGCTGTGCACCTCCCTATGGCTTCAGAGACATGGGACACTTTCTAGAGAGTCTGGGAGATGTTTAAGGGACTTGGAGAAACTCTTAATCAACATGAAGTCCTGTCTTTGCAGATATGAATTGAAATTTGAATATTAACAAATCATGCATGTTTGTACCCAAAGGTTTCCCCAGACTGGGAAATTTGGACCAGGGAGAAAGAAGTGGGGAATTTAAGATGGGAAAAGGTGAGCACAAACCTAATCATGTTATATATGAGATGATAGCTGAGAAAATTTGTCCTGTAATGCAACGGAAGCTCTAGAGGAAAGACTAGAAATAAGGAAGGGAAATGGGAACTCTCAACCAAAAGATGGGATTCAAATCAAGGAGAGTGGAGAAAGACCAGATTGTTTCTGATGAAGCCCATAAGAACATTCATAATCATAACATTTTAGGTGAAACCAATATATTTCAACCAGGCTACAATTCTGAGTGTGTTTGGTAAATAAATTCGTTTTCCCCAGCTGTGCCTTAGAAACAAACCTTTCTGTGCCCTGCTCATTAGTTTACAGATCTTCATGGATTCCTAATTTCCTCCTGACATTTTTGGTAAGCAAAACTGGGCAACAGGCATGCCATCCCTGTACTAAATAGTCCATGTGCCAAGACAGAATGAATGCTTCTGTCTTTCTACTGTCCAAAAACTTCACAATGCATTGTGTCCTGGCTTTTATTATGTTTGAGCAGCAGGGATGATATAATTTTCTTATTCCTTTCAAGGAATTACTTACTCCTTAGTATTTTTCTCCTTGCCCTGAGTAGAGCTCAGAACTAAAAACTTACATCTTTCTTTTCCTTCCCCCTTTCAGCAATTATTACCAATACACAACTTTTCCTAAATGTCCCAATCCCGAACAATTACTGTAACTCCCTTTCTTCTTGCCAGCCAACTTCTCAATGTTTGATTAATATGTTTGGCTTAAAATTTCTATTTCCCTTCCAGTCTTCTGCTAAAAGTATGATGTAAGACCACATATACATACACACATATACACCCATAGAGTTACAGCTGAAGTGGTTAGACTTAAAGTTCCATGGACAGAGGAGCCTGGTGGGCTACAGTCCGTGGGGGTCATGAAGCTGACACAATTGATCATGTCCAAGTGTTATTATACAAAGAAAATGGAGAAAAATAGTGGTTCAGTTCAGTTCAGTTCAGTCGCTCAGTCGTGTTCAACTCTTTGCGACCCCATGAATCGCAGCACACCAGGCCTCCCTGTCCATCACCAACTCCCGGAGTTCACCCAAACTCATGTCCATCGAGTTGGTGATGCCATCCAACCATCTCATCCTCTGTTGTCCCCTTCTCCTCCGTGTTAGTTAGACTATATTTATCTTTATCAATCTTATTTCTGAAACCCGTGGCTTCTGACCACTGAATTTATGCTTTAAAGTTAAAAGTATTGAGAAGAATAAATAAAATTTCAAGATGTATAAATTTGATAGCTAGATTCATTGCATTTTCACCTTCACACTTGTTTCCTTACTTTCACATTTCATTTCTTTAGGTTTCAAGATTTTTGTTTTCATTTTTATTGGACTTTATAATTTTTCAAAGGAAATATATTTTCTTTATTTATTGATATGTCCTTCTAAAGATTTTAAATTTTGCTCAACCTCCTACCATTATTCCAAATTGTGAGAATGATCTCAATTTTTGCTCTATGATTTAGAGGTTTGTTTCTTCCTTTTCCCATACCCTTACATTTTAATTTCATGATTTCCCCCATATTTATTTCTTTAAATTATATAGTTCACGCCCTTATTTCTAAACATTATTTTCTATTTCTACCTTCTACCTTCCTTAGTTTGGCTTCAAGTTTCTTATTTTCTCTGCTTCCATCTTTCCCACTCAACTGGTTTCTTTTTTTAAAAAATTTTTATTTTTACTTTATTTTACTTTACAATACTGTATTGGTTTTGCCATACATTGGCATGAATCCACCACGGGTGTACATGCGATCCCAAACTTGGGTATAAACATTTTCAGTTTTCTCCCATCTGCAGAAATATCCTTTCTCTTGAGACTATCAACACTTTGCACATTAACCCATTTTTCTTTCTTTAAGCCAAACATCTTATGAGTAGTCTGGCTTCACCATTACCATTTTTCCTACTTTCTCAAATTCCTTAAGTTTTTACAATCTGGTTTTATGCTCCTATCACATTACATAAATAAGTTAAAAAATAAGGAAGCAAGAAAATATATAAACAAATGCTCTTTTGGATATTATAATGAGCTCCTAATAACCAATCAATGCCATTTCTAGTCCTTGTTTCCTTTATCTCTAGAGTTGTAGGATTTGACACTATAAAATATCCCAGTTATCTCTTGACTCCTTTCCCCACTAGATTCTGCAAGTCAGTTCTAGCTTGGTTTCCTTTCTATTTCTCTGATCATGACTCAGACTTTGTCTTCCTGTCTCATATGCATCTTCAGTGGGATCAATTCTTTGGCTCTTTTTTTCTCTCTCTTTCATTTAGTTAAACAATGTTTCATTTGGTAAATGAATGCTTACTAGCACATATTATCTGCAAGAGTACTAGGGATGCCTTAGGGTACCTATGTGGTCCTATTGAGGACAATGAAAAGTTATCTTGTTCAAAGAAATCTTGAGAGACTTCTAGGGCCTTTCATTAGGTGTAAAATTTCTTTGCTGCTTTTGGCTGAGGAATTTATGATCCTTGTCAGGAAATGCAAAAAATATTCTCCAGTAGGCCTCATACATTGTCAGCTATGACTTTAGCTGAAATGGAAAAAACAGATGGTCAGATTATCTAATAGAACACAGATGCAGAGGTGTATCTGATACACAAATAAAAGACAGGTATATTTTAATGAGGTAAGAGAGAAAGATGAGAGAATATTGGGTTATAAGAGGTACTCCCTGAAAAGGCAAACCAGTGGTTTGTTCCCCTGGCTGGCCATGGAAAGACTTAACTTAAAAAACACAAAATAAATACTATAAATAAATGCATTCAACTGAATAAGCATAGCATTTTGGAAACAAGAGTTCTTTGCAGAATATACTTTCCCACTACTGTTTTTATTTTTCCTTGTGAATACTCTCATGGTTCTCAATAAATGAATCTGATTCACAAGAGACCAGCTCCCTAGTGGTGACTCATCTAATTAAGAATAATAGTAAAAATCTCCATTAAAGCCTTTACTCTAGGAAAATCATTAGGAAACAACTAGAGTGACAGGTCTTTTCTTCCCAGTTCAAGTGTTTCCTTTTACTCTCATGCATGATTATAATTACTCCTTGATATCCTACTAAATATCTCTGGATGACTATAAACTACTCTGTAATATAGATGATTTAACACAAAATGTGATTTTTGCACATCAATGGAAAATGATATAAATTTAGCCCCTGTCATTTCTAATAAATATGACCTGGAATTTGGTAGTCTTGGAAGATGTTTTTAAAAATATGTATATTTTTTTTAAATCAAAGAACTGTGATAACATAAACACTTTATTTCACAGTATTAATTGAAAACTACCAGCTTCAGAGTATTTTCTTCATTTTAAACTTGCCTACTGTTCACACTGTTTCACCATAGAGTCACCAGTGCGGTTTTACTGTTAGAAAATCTCTGTTCTGTGCGGTTCTTACTCTGATATTTATGTGGAGATTTTGAGACTGCATATGCCAGTATCCTTACCTTGGACGAGTGGTATCTCCTCACAGCCACCTCTCCTGACCATGAACACAGAGTAGCTCCACTCCACCCTGCTGCGCCTGCACAGCTGCCACTCCTTGGATGTGGGTCGGTAGGTGCCCAATATGCTACTGGAGATCAGTGGAGAAATAACTCCAGAAAGAATGAAGGGATGGAGCCAAAGCAAAAACAATACCCAGTTGTGGATGTGACTGGTAATAGAAGCAAGGTCCAATGCTGTAAAGAGCAATATTGCATAGGAACCTGGAATGTCAGGTCCATGAATCAAGGCAAACTGGAAGTGGTCAAACAGGAGATGGCAAGAGTGAACGTCGACACTCTAGGAATCAGCGAACTAAAATGGACTGGAATGGGTGAATTTAACTCAGATGACCATTATACCTACTGCTGCGGGCAGGAATCCCTTAGAAGAAATGGAGTAGCCATCATGGTCAACAAAAGAGTCCGAAATGCAGTACTTGGATGCAGTCTCAAAAACAACAGAATGATCTTTGTTCCTTTCCAAGGCAAACCATTCAATATCAGAGTAATCCAAGTCTATGCCCCAAACAGTAACGCTGAAGAAGCTGAAGTTGAATGGTTCTATGAAGACCTACAAGACCTTTCAGAACTAACACCCAAAAAAGTTGTCCTTTTCATTATAGGGGACTGGAATGCAAAAGTAGGAAGTCAAGAAACACCTGGAGTAACAGGCGAATTTGGCCTAGGAGTATGGAATGAAGCAGGGCAAAGACTAATAGAGTTTTTTCCAAGAGAACACACTAACAACACAAGAGAAGACTCTACACATGGACATCACCAAATGGTCAACACTGAAATCAGATTGATTATATTCTTTGCAGCCAAAGATGGAGAAGCTCTATACAGTCAGCAAAAACAAGACCAGGAGCTCTCTGTGGCTCAGATCATGAACTCCTTATTACCAAATTCAGGCTTAAATTGAAGTAGGGAGAACCACTAGACCATTCAAGTATGACCGAAATCAAATCCCTTATGATTATACAGTGAAAGTGAGAAATACATTTAACGGACTAGATCTGTTAGACAGAGTGCTTGATGAACTATGGATGGAGGTTTGTGACAATGTACAGGAGACAGGGATCAAGACCATCCCAATGGAAAGGAAATGCAAAAAAGCAAAGTGGCTGTCTGAGGAGGCCTTACAAATAGCTGTGAAAAGAAGTGAAGCAAAAAGCAAAGGAGAAAAAGGAAAGATATAAGCATCTGAATGCAGAGTTCCAGAGAATAGTAAGAAGAGATAAGAAAGCCTTCTTCAGCGATCAATGCAAAGAAATAGAGGCAAACAACAGAATGGGAAAGACTAGAGTTCTCTTCAAGAAAATTAGAGATACCAAGGAAACATTTCATGCAAAGATGGGCTCGATAAAGGATAGAAATAGTATGGACCTAACAGAAACAGAAGATATTAAGAAGAGGTGGCAAGAATACATAGAACTGTACAAAAAAGATCTTCATGACCAAGGTAATCAAGATGGTGTGATCACTCACATAGATCCAGACATCCTTGAATGTGAAGTCAAGTGGGCCTTAGAAAGCATCACTATGAACAAAGCTAGTGGAGGCGATGGAATTCCAGTTGAGCTATTTCAAATCCTGAAAGATGATGCTGTGAAAGTGCTGCACTCAATATGCTAGCAAATGTGGAAAACTCAGCAATGGCCACAGGACTGGAAAAGGTCAGTTTTCATTCCAATCCCAAAGAAAGGCAATGCTAAAGAATGCTCAAACTACCGAACAATTGCACTCATCTCACATGCTAGTGAAGTAATGCTCAAAATTCCCCAAGCCAGGCTTCAGCAATTTGGGAACTGTGAACTTTGAGATGTTCAAGCTGGTTTTAGAAAACACAGAGGAACCAGAGATCAAATTGCCAACATCCACTGGATCATGGAAAAAGCAAGAGAGTTCCAGAAAAACATCTATTTCTGCTTTATTGACTATGCCAACGCCTTTGACTGTGTGGATCACAATAAACTGTGGAAAATTCTGAAAGAGATGGGAATACCAGACCATCTGACCTGCCTCTTGAGAAACCTATATGTGGGTCAGGAAGCAACAGTTAGAACTGGACATGGAACAACAGACTGGTTCCAAATAGGAAAAGGAGTACGTCAAGGCTGTATACTGTCACCCTGCTTATTTAACTTATATGCAAAGTACATCATGAGAAACACTGGGCTGGAAGAAGCACAAGCTGGAATCAAGATTGCTGGGAGAAATAACAATAACCTCAGATATGCAGATGACACCACCCTCATGGCAGAAAGTGAAGAGGAACTAAAAAGCCTCTTGATGAAGGTGAAAGAGGAGAGTGACAAAGTTGGCTTAAAGCTCAACATTCAGAAAATGAAGATCATGCATCTGGTCCCATCACTTCATGGGAAATAGATGGGGAAACAGTGGAAACAGTGTCAGACTTTATTTTGGGGGGCTCCAAAGTCACTGCAGATTATGATTGCAGCCATGAAATTAAAAGATGCCTATTCCTTAAAAGGAAAGTTATGACCAACATAGACAGCATGTTAAAAAGCAGAGACATTACTTTGCCAACAAAGGTCCATCTCGTCAAGGCTATGGTTTTTCCAGTGGTCATGTGTGGATGTGATATTTGGACTGTGAAGAAAGCTGAGTGTTGAAGAATTGTTGCTTTGAACTGTGGTGTTGGAGAAGACTCTTGAGAGTCCCTTGGACTGCAAGGAGACCCAACCGATACACCCTAAGGAGATCAGTCCTGGGTGTTCATTGGAAGGACTGATGCTAAAGCTGAAACTCCAATACTTTGGCCTCCTCATGCAAAGAGTTCTCTCACTGGAAAAGACTCTGAATCTGGGAGAGATTGGGGGCAGGAGGAGAAGGGGACAACAGAGGATGAGATGGCTGTATGACATCACCAACTCGATGGACATGAGTTTGAGTGAACTCTGGGTGTTGGTGATAGACAAGGAGACCTGGCATGCTGTGATTCATGGGGTCACAAAGAATCAGACATGACTGTGTAACTGACCTGACTGACTGATCCCAGCATCTGCCTCTTTGACTATATGCATATGAATTTTTTAATATAACTTTATTTATTTTATTTGGAGGTTAATTACTTTACAATATTGTATTGGTTTTGCCATACATCAACATGAATCTGTCACAGGTGTACACGTGTTCCCCATCCTGAACCCCCTTCCCACCTCCCTCCCTGTACCATCCCTCTGGGTCATCCCAGTGCACCAGGCCCAAGCATCCTGTATCCTGCATTGAACCTGGACTGGTGGTTCATTTCATATATGATATGATACATGTTTCAATGCCATTCTCCCAAATCATCCCACCTTCTCCCTCTTCCAGAGTCAAACAGACTGTTATATACATCTGTGTCTCTTTTGCTGTCTTGCATACAGGGTTATCATTACCATCTTTCTAAATTCAATATATATGCATTAGTATACTGTACTGGTGTTTTTCTTTCTGGCTTACTTCACTCTGTAGAATAGGCTTCAGTTTCATCCACCTCATTAGAACTGATTCAAATGTATTCTTTTTTAATGGCTGAGTAATACTCCATTGTGTATATGTACCACAGCTTTCTCATCCATTCATCTGCTGATGGACATCTAGGTTGCTTCCATGTCCTGGCTATTATAAACAGTGCTGCGATGAACACTGGGGTACACGAGTCTCTTTCAATTCTGGTTTCCTTGGTGTGAATGCCCAGCAGTGGGATTGCTGGGTCATAAGGTAGTCCTATTTCCAGTTTTTTAAGGAATCTCCACACTGTTCTCCATAGTGGCTGTACTAGTTTGCATTCCCTCCAACAGTGTAAGAGGGTTCCCTTTTCTCCACACCTTCTCCAGCATTTATTGCTTGCAGACTTTTGGATCGCAGCCATTCTGACTGGTGTGAAATGGTACCTCATTGTGGTCTTGATTTGCATTTCTCTGATAATGAGTGATGTTGAGCATCTTCTCATGTGTTTGTTAGCCATCTGTATGTCTTCTTTGGAGAAATGTCTGTTTAGTTCTTTGGCCCATTTTTTGATTGGGTTTTTTATTTTTCTGGAATTGAACTGTAAGAGTTGCTCGTATATTTTTGAGATTAGTTGTTTGTCAGTTGCTTCCTTTGCTATTATTTTCTCCCATTCTGAAGGCTGTCTTTTCATCTTGCTTAGAGTTTCCTTTGTTGTACAGAAGCTTTTAAGTTTAATTAGGTCCCATTTGTTTATTTTTGCTTTTATTTCCAGTATTCTGGGAGGTTGGTCATAGAGGATCCTGCTGTGATTTATGTCAAAGAGTGTTTTGCCCATGTTCTCCTCTAGGAGTTTTATAGTTTCTGGTCTTATGTTTAGATCTTTAATACAGTTTGAATTTGTTTTTGTGTATGGTGTTAGAAAGTGTTCTAGTTTCATTCTTTTACAAGTGGTTGACCAGTTTTCTCAGGACCACTTGTTAAAGAGATTGTCTTTTCTCTATTGTATATTCTTGCCTCCTTTGTCAAAGATAAGGTGTCCATAGGTGTGTGGATTTGTCTCTAGGCTTCCTATTTTGTTCCATTGATCTATATTTCTGTCTTTGTGCCAGTACCATACTGTATGTTTTGATGACTGTGACTTTGTAGTAGAGCCTGAAGTCAGGCAGGTTTTTTCCAGTTCCATTCTTCTTTCTCAAGATTGCTTTGGCTATTCGAGGTTTTTTGTATTTACATACAAATTGTGAAATTATTTGTTCCAGCTCTGTGAAAAATACCTCTGGTGGCTTGATAGGGATTGGATTGAATCAATAGATTGCTTTGGGTAGTATACTCATTTTCACTATATTGATTCTTATGATCCATGAACATGGTATATTTCTCCATCTATTAGTGTCCACTTTGATTTCTTTCACTAGTGTTTTATAGTTTTCTATATATATAGGTCTTTAGTTTCTTTAGGTAGATATATTCCTAAGTATTTTATTCTTTTCATTGCAATGGTGAATGGAATTGTTTCCTTAATTTCTCTTTCTATTTTCTCATTATTAGTGTATAGGAATGCAAGGGATTTCTGTGTATTGATTTTATATCCTGAAACTTTATTATATTCATTGATTAGCTCTAGTAATTTTCTGGTGGAGTCTTTAGGGTTTTCTATGTAGAGGATACAATAGACCAGTTAGACCTAATTGATATCTATAGGACATTTTGCCCCAAAACAATTAATTTCACCTTTTTCTCAAGAGCACGCAGAACCTTCTCCAGGATAGATCACATCCTGGACCATAAATCTAGCCTTGGTAAATTTAAAAAAAAACTGAAATCTTTCCAAGCATCTTCTCTGAGCACAATGCAGTCAGATTAGATTTCAATTACAGGAGAAATTCTATTAGAAATTCCAACATATGGAGGCTGAACAACATGCTGCTGAATAACCAACAAATCACAGAAAAAAATCAAAAAAGAAATCAAAATATGCATAGAAATGAATGAAAATGAAAACACACCAACTCCAAACCTGTGGGACACTGTAAAAGCAGTGCTAAGGGGAAGGTTCATAGCAACACAGGCATACCTCAAGAAACAAGAAAAAAGTCAAATAAATAACCTAACTCTATACCTAAAGCAACTAGAATAGGAAGAAATGAAGAACCCCATGGTTAGGAGAAGGAAAGAAATCTTAAAAATTAAGGCAGAAATAAATGCAAAAGAAACAAAAGAGACCATAGCAACAATTAACAAAACCAAAAGCTGGTTGTTTGAAAGGATAAATAAAATTGACAAACCATTAGCCAGACTCATCAAGAAACAAAGGGAGAAAAAATCAAATCAACAAAATTAGAAATGAAAATGGAGAGATCACAACAGACAATACAGAAATACAAAGGATCATAAGAGACTACTATCAGCAATTATATGCCAGTAAAATGGACAACTTGGAAGAAATGGACAAATTCTTAGAAAAGTACAACTTTCCAAAACTGAACCAAGAAGAAATAGAAAATCTTAACAGACCAATCACAAGCACAGAAGTTGAAACTGTAATCAGAAATCTTCCAGCAAACAAAAGCCCAGGTCCAGACAGCTTTACAGCTGAATTCTACCAAAAATTTAGAGAAGAGCTAACACCTATCCTACTCAAACTCTTCTAGAAAATTGCAGAGGAAGGTAAACTTCCAAACTCATTCCCTGAGGCCACCATCACCCTAATACTAAAACCTGAAAAATATGCCACAAAAATGAAGAACTACAGGCCAATATCACTGATGAACATAGATACAAAAATCCTTTACAAAATTCTAGCAATCAGAATCTAACAATACATTAAAAAGATCATACACCATGACCAAGTGGGCTTTATCCCAGGGATGCAAGGATTCTTCAATATCCACAAATCAGTCAATGTAATACACCAAATTAACAAATTGAAAAATAAAAGCCGTATGATTATCTCAATAGATGCAGAGAAAGCCTTTGACAAAATTCAACATCCATTTATGATAAAAACTCTCCAGAAAGCAGGAATAGAAGGAACATACCTCAACATAATAAAAGCTATGTATGACAAACCCACAGCAAACATTATCCTCAATGGTGAAAAATTGAAAGCATTTCCCCGAAAGTCAGGAATAAGACAAGGGTGCCCACTCTCACTGCTACTATTCAACATAGTTTTGGAAGTTTTAGTCACAGCAATCAGAGCAGAAAAAGAAATAAAAGGAATCCAAATTGGAAAAGAAGAAGTAAAACTCTCACTGTTTGCAGATGCATATGAAATTTAATAGAACCTAGTCAGTCCTTACCAAAGTGACAATTTATCTTCTGCTTTCTATATTTAAGGAGAGTAACGTGTTTGAGAAATCTGTATGCAGGTCAGGAAGCAACAGTTAGAACTGGACATGAAACAACAGACTGGTTCCAAATAGGAAAAGGAGTACATCAAGGCTATATATTGTCACCCTGCTTATTTAACTTCTATGCAGAGTACATCATGAGAAATGCTGGACTGGAAGAAACACAAGCTGAAATCAAGATTGCCGGGAGAAATATCAATAACCTCAGATATGCAGATGACACCACCCTTATGGCAGAAAGTGAAGAGGAACTAAAAAGTCTCTTGATGAAAGTGAAAGTGGAGAGTGAAAAAGTTGGCTTAAAGCTCAACATTCAGAAAACGAAGATCATGGCATCCGGTCCCATCACTTAATGGGAAATAGAGGGGGGAACAGTGGAAACAGTGTCGGACTTTATTTTTTTGGGCTCCAAAATCACTGCAGATGGTGACTGCAGCCATGAAATTAAAAGATGCTTACTCCTTGGAAGAAAAGTTATGACCAGCCTAGATAGCATATTCAAAAACAGAGACATACTTTGCCGACTAAGGTCCATCTAGTCCATGATTTTTCCTGTGGTCATGTATGGATGTGAGAGTTGGACTGTGAAGAAAGCTGAGCGCCGAAGTATTGATGCTTTTGAACTGTGGTGTTGGAGAAGACTCTTGAGAGTCCCTTGAACTACAAGGAGATCCAACCCATCTATTCTGAAGGAGATCTACCCTGGGATTTCTTTGGAAGGAATGTTGCTAAAGCTGAAACTCTAGTACTTTGGCCACCTCATGCGAAGAGTTGACTCATTGGAAAAGACTCTGATGCTGGGAGGGATTGGGGGCAGGAGGAGAAGGGGACGACTGAGGATGAGGTGGCTGGGTGGCATCACTGACTCAATGGACGTGAGTCTGTGTGAACTCTGGGAGTTGGTGATGGACAGGAAGGCCTGGCGTGCTGCAATTCATGGGGGTCACAAAGAGTCTGACATGACTGAGCGACTGAAATGAACTGAACTGAATGCATTTGAAGAACATCAATAAATAAAGAGCCTTCCTGAACAATCACAAGGATATTGATTATTTAAGGACTAGTCATAAAAGTACTCCTAAAAGAACAAATGTTTTAGCAGTGCCAGTAAAACCAGCAAGGATTAGTTTGCAGATGATGCTACTTCTGGCATTTGTGGTTCTGTGATGACTATAACTTCTGTTCATATACCTTTGCCAAGACAGCACTTTCTCTATGCCAACCACTTGGATGTCCAGAGCTTCCTAGAATAAACTGGGTAGCCTCTATGCTCCTAATTTTCTCACTTTCCTTCTATCCCCAATTTACTGTTTTTTGTGAGAGTCTTTCTTTCTGTGGGAGAGAAGTATGAATTTGTGGCACTTGTATGATGACTGTTAAAAGGACATCACAGTTTCCAAATAACATTCATGGATTTGGCTTCAACCACTTAAAGGAGTTTCAGGTATTATCATAGGTTAGTAAGAGAGATGCTTTGGGCATGGGATCTTTCTTATCACTTTTGATTTTGAATTTCCAAATTTTTAAAGACATTTAGACACTGATTTGAAGACATAAAATAATTTAATGCTTTTTGAAAACCTTTTATGTAAGTCATAAGGACTACAGTGTGAGTTTTTATATGTTAAACTTTATTGAGTTGTAATTGACATTCAATAAAAGGCACGTGTTTAAAGTGAACAACTTGATAAGTTCTGACGCATCTGTATACCCATAAAATCATCATCACTGTCAAGATAGTGAACATATCCATTCCCCATTGTTTTCTCATGCTTCTTTATATAAAACTCTATTTTTTCGCTATCCTATCATTTCTGTCCTACCTCCCACCCACAACCAAATAGTCACTGGCTTGAAAAGCTAAAAGTTTTTCAAACCAGACTATCTTTTGTGGTCAACACACTTAAAAAAAATAATGAGAATCTCAACACAAGTGTACCATTTAAAATTGAATAATTTGTCCTCATCAAATTGGTTATATCTGGGTCTGCCATTCATGAGAAGGGTTATTCTAGAGCACCCCTATGAATGGTACTGTGAATGGTGATTTCAACAGTTTAGTGGTAAAAAGAAATGGGAAGAAAAAAGAATTGCTGCTGACCCTAAAGCTTGCATCATAGTTTCTCCTGGTGTTTGCAATTCTGGCTGTGCATTAGAATTGCTCAGGGAGCTTTAAAAATGTAGAGGCCTGGGTCCCATTTGAGCCTAGTTAAATTAGAATCTTTGGAAGGGGCTGAGTCTTTGGATTCATAAGTAGTATTTAAAACTTCTCAGATGATTCTGATATGCAGTATGAGTTTAGAATCATTGCTGATGTTTTACTCATAACTTAGTGTTCTTTTTCAAGAAGTAATTTCACGTTTCATTTTCTTTAGAAGTTCACTCAGAATTGGTCATTCTGTATTACTATTTTCTCCTAGGGAGTTGTCTTGCTCTGGTCAAAAAGTGTTTCCTCAAGAGAAAGTAAGTGGTTGTTGCTTATAAATGATTGTGATTTATCCTCCTGCTTTATGTCTTTGTTGTTCAGTTGCCAAGTTATGTCTGACTCTTTGCGACCCCATGGACTGCAGCATACCAGGCCTCTCTGTCACTCACCATCTCCCAAAGTTTGCCCAAGTTCATGTCCATTGCATCAGTGATGCCATCCAGTCATCTCATCCTCTGATGCTTTAGCATCAGTCCTTCCAACAAGTATTCAGGGTTAATTTCCCTTAAGATTGACTGGTTTGATCTCCTTGCTGTCCAAGGGACTCTCAGGAGTCTTCTCCAGCACCACAGATCAAAGGCATCAATTCTTTGGTGCTCTGCCTTCTTCAGCATTATAAGAAGCTACACATTCTAATCAAATTCTACTGTGTTCTATGATCAATTTTACCTTTCATTTACCATTTTCTATTTCAATATGCATGAGGGACCACAGAAAAATCTGAAATGTTTAGGAATCAAGCTACTTCCCCCTTCCCTCTTGGCTCTTCTCCCTCTTTTCAGTCTCCTACTTCTTAAAGTGGCTCATGGCTCTTCATTCTGTCTCATCCCTGGGTCTTTCCTCTCTGCTGTCATACTTATCCTTCATGCCAGGAAAAAAATCCCTACCCTTTTTTCTATTTTTAATGTCTACCAGTTGCTAGATATCTTTTCAAATACATATATTTATGTCAACGCTGCCAATATCTAAATATGGTATCTCAGGAAAGCTACTATTATATTAATTTCAGCCTTTCACTGATGATGCCAGGACCTAAAGAACTAACTTGTTTAATCATACCTTTTATTTATTTTTTATTGAAGTATAGTTGATTGATAATGTTGTATTAGTTTCTTGTGTACAGCAAAGTGATTCAGTTATACACATCATATATATCTTTTATATCACATATATATCATATATATATCATATCATGTATATATCATATCATATATATCATATCATATATACATATATCTTTTTCAGATATTTTCCATTATTGTTTACTACAAAATACTGAACATAGTACCCTGTGCTATACAGTAGGACCTTTTGTTTATCTATTTTATATATAGTAGTTTGTGTCTGCTAAAGCCGAAATTCCAATACTTTGGCCACCTGATGCAAAGAGCCAAATCATTAGAAAAGTCCCTGATGCTGGGAAAGATTGAGGGCAGGAGGAGAAGGGAATGGCAGAAAATGAGATGGTTGGATGGCATCACTGACTCGATGGACTTGAGTTTGAGCAGGTTCTGGGAGATGATGAAGGATAAGGATACCTGGCGTGCTGCAGTCCATGGGGTCACAAAGAATCGGACATGACTTAGTGGCTGAACAACAAATATCTGCTAATCCCAAACTCCTGATTTATCCCTTCCTCCCCCATCCCCACTTTCTACTTTGGGAACCATAAATTTGTTTTCCAGACCTAACTGTATAGTGGGAACTTCCTGTGTTGTGGTTCAGGCTGGTGGGCGTAAAATTTGAGGACAGGTATGCCAGCCTGTGGCTTCCATATCATACCATGGATCAGACTTACCTTGTACCTCTGCAAACAAACAAACAAATAAAATATACTACTCTGTTGATATCATCACCTTCTCAGGATGTTAAGGGACTTTGGTGTGCCTGTCTCTGAGAAAAAGAAAGATCTGAGTGATACTGAAGCACTGATCCTTCACTATGAATTAATGATACAATGCCATTTTTCCAAAGTACTTCTCTGACTGTGGTGCAACAGGAAAACATCTCTGCTCAATAACCCTTGAATACCAACTTCCATTTGTGAGGTTAGTGGGTGTTTTGGCAGATTGGGCTCTAAATTAAAGATGTAGAGATGGATTTTTCTCAAAGGATTTTAGAATTTTGTGGATTTTTTCCCCTCTCATCTCTGTTTAGCTTCAGATATTTCTTAAATGCAGTTTGTAGAAAAAAGGCATCTCATTATTGTATATCATTCATGATAGATTATATCAGAAGGATTTTTATTGTCCATATTACATCCTCACTTCTAGAAGTCAAAACTGCATTTAAAGTAATCCAGCGAAAGGTAACTGCAATATTATATGTTTATGAATCACAAGCTAGTCTTTTATATTTGCCTTGTTTCTTTCAGGATAATTTTATTAGCACATATAAAAGTAGCTAAGAGGTAAAACACTCTTATTTTGTTTATATGTAACTTGGGAAACATTTTTACTGCTGACCATAAATTGAAAAACTGTGGTAACCATGATTAAATCAGTTTAACATGGAAATGTTTTTTGGGCACCTGTGACATACATAGCACTCTGATAAAGATGTGGATATATAATACATTATACCTAATTGGTATGATTAAGTTAAAATGTATTAGGGGAAAATGTGGATACAATTATGATTGGAATAAACCTTTGTTATGATTTGTTGTTTAATTGCTAAGTTATGTATAACTCTTTTGAAACCCCATGAACTGTAGCCCACCAGGCTCCTCTGTCCATAAGAATTCCCTGGCAAAAATACTGGAGAGGGCTGCCATTTCCTTCTCCAGGGTATCTTCCTGACCCAGGGATTGAAATGGGTCTCCTACCAGAGCCACAGTAGAACTAATAATTTTTTGTGTATTTAGCGTCAGTAAAATTTCCACAAACTCAAGCACTTAAGGAAGCTTTCAAAATGCCTTATTTGTCAATGGGAGTAAAAGGAATAAAACCAGAAAAAGATGATATAAAAGTAAAGGCACCTGGGCAAGCTTATAGCTACCTAGTACTCTTGGGTAATTGATGAGCAATGGCTTTAAGTTTCTTGAGAGCTAAAGGCCTCACAATTTTTATTTTCTTGTGAAAGAAAAGACTCAATTTATCTATGAGACAAAGATATTTTTATGACAGGGCACTAAAACAGAAATATATCTCAAAGTTCTCAGTAGAGTGAATATCATACTGGCTAATAAAATCAACCACAGTCTTATAAACAGCAGGAAAAGTAAGTCGACAAAAATGATTCTAGATTATGACCATCCATCTAAGGGACTAAGGGCACTGTTTACACTAAAGAAAGATTTATATCAAGAGTTGAGTTCATATTATACAGACATTTTTCAGTTAAAATTATATCATAAAATATTACACATATTTGAAATAAATTTAAACAAGTAAATTTATCCCTTTTCTTTTCTTCTCAACCCTCAGTTGTATATCATGTAAGTAATCTTTTTAACCCTATAGGTTTATACTTCTGGCAGTTAGCCTCAAAACACTAAATACTGTTCTCATACAGCTATTTATTCATTCAATAATTTGGATAAAATCTAATATCTTCTCACTATGACAGAAGAGATTTACTATCCCCTCTCTTCCTCTTCTTCCAATTTGATTTGTTAATCACTAATTTTTATTTCTGCTACATAATTAGAAGAACTAACACTAAAATTTGTGAATCACTAATACTAGACTCCTGTAACTTATAATATTGTACAGCAACTATACTTCAATTAAAATAACACTAACCCTTGATTCTTTAGATCAATATATATTGGAGTGTCTCTTGAATCTCAACAATACAAAGTGAGGAATTTGGACTTTCTACTCATCTGTCAAATTCTGCCATAAACTCCAGTTCTATCGTTACGGCATTACTTACACATTGGCAAGAAAATATTTTCTTAGGCCACTAAACCAGTGCTGCTAGAAGAAACTGTTCCAAGTGTCATGATAAAATTCACTTTTTTCACACCATAGCAACTGCCAAAATTATGCCATATTTTACATTTGTTCATTGTTGAATCATGAGTTTAATACACAGCCTTTTGCTTTCCTAATTGTCTTTTCTTTTCCTTTGTCAAATATCCCTTCATTTTATCATTAAGATCCTACATAGTTTATGTAATCCCAGTCATATCTACTTTCTTCTTGAAGAGTATCTTTGATCTCTCTGACTTTCTGTTCTAACAAAGAAAAACTGCTTTCTAAAACACTTGCTCCACTGTCACACTGAGACTTCTTTTTAATGTATTCTGGATAGTTATTTTGATTCCCAATACTTCCCTTTTTTTGGATCTTCTTTTCATTTTGTTGGCATTCTCCTATTTCTTTTTTGGAAATGAGCCTGGGAAATAATGTGTTGTCTTTTGCTTATCTATAAAGTCTTAATTTGCCTTCAAATTTGTTTCAGCTATGTATGAAAATCTAGGTTTAAATAATTTTGGCTCAAAATGTTGAAAGCTTTTCTTAATTGTCTCAATTGTCATCTCATGTTCAGTGAGCTTTGCCAATTAATGACTGAATTCTGCAGTGCCAGCTTTTACTTTAGAGTTTCTTTAAATTGTACCATCTAGTATTTGACATACTGTTGAGAGGAAACACATCTGTAGAACTTTAGAATCAGATTTACATTTTCTCTTAAAGAAAAGGCCAAACAATAATTAACCTTTTCTGTTTTTCAGAAAGGAGTTTAAGTTATAATCAGGCAGTTTCCAAGTGTTTCCTGAGATCTCTCAGTCATGTGTCCCATAATGTGGAAAATTCTCAATGTTTTTAAGAAATACAATTATACACCTGAAGCAATTCAAATAGTTGAAAGCATTTCCTTCTTTGGACTTGATACTTTATCATAAGATGTTTGAATTTGTTAATGTTAGCTAATTCTGAAGCCAACTCTAGGAGTGACAAGAAACGCCCTATAAGAAAAAAATTAACCTAAACAAAAGTGTACATGCCTGAATTAGTAAGTGAGCACCAAAAAAGCCAGTTAATGTGTTTTATCCTTAAAATGTCCTATTCTTTGTTCTTTTACAGTAATATTCTTTTACAGCAGTGTTTTCTTGTCATTTTGTTTCACTCTTTGAGAACTTCCCTAGCTAAAACTATTTCCTGACTCTGACTCTTTGTTAACTTCAGTCACTCAGTTGGCCAACTCCTGCCTTTGAAATCCAACTGCTAAAGCTGCATCTTGGAGAAGGAAATGGCAACCCACTCCATTATTCTTGCCTGGAAAATCCCATGGACAGAGGAGCCTGGCGGGCTACAGTCCATGGGGTCCCAACAAGTTGGACACGACTGACCACGCAGGCAAAGTCATGTGTTATCTTAGCACTGAGTACTCCCGACTCATCAGAGAACCAAAAGGAAACATGAGGATTTCTAATGGCTTCTAAGCCATTAGAGGAGACCATCAAGTATCATAAAAATCTACAATTCAGAAGCTAGCAGAAACTTTCAGTATTCTCTAGGCCCTTTTCTGAAGGAATTGAATCACAGCAAAGTTTGCAATGTCTTAAAGTTACAGGATTCATTAGATGGGACTACTGAATGTAGTTTTGCAGATATGCACAGCAAATTCTAGGAGGTGACTCTCACTTCTGTAGGCTACAAAAATACCACCCATGGACTTGTTCAGTGTTGTTTGGATCTTCTCAGCAGTTGAATCAATGGCAGAAGCCAGGTGACCCCACCCTTAGCTCAATGCTCTTTTCATTCCACTGTGATACTGATACACAATGAAATATATATACACGTACTTGAATGTGAGTTTGTGATCTTTTGGGCTTTCAGAGCCTAACTTTGGTAATTATAAAAACCCTTATGACATTTTAAATGTATAAAGGATAAAAGATTATAAGCTAGGCTCTCTTAAAATGTTGATGTACCAAAAGGTTTCAGAATGAACTGAAGGGCTTATTGGAATATAAAGCCAACTTATTATTTGTGATAAAATTTGAATGTAAATAGAGTTAAGGCTAGGATGACAATAAAAATATTATGTAAGCACTTTGTTGTAGTAACTTTTTCTTCATTAAAGCATGAAAGAGACTAAGATGTGAGGAAAATCTGTCAGACCAACATGACAGCAGCCCCTCAAATACATGCCAAGTTGACAATTTTGGATTTTTAAGGTGATATTGACATCAAACATTTACTCTACTTTTAGAATTAAGACAAACATAGAGAATAGTTCAGATAAAACATATATAAAAATATACGTCAGATCAAACATATTGCATAAAGTTTTTCTTTGGTCCTATGGTGCTGGCACAGAATATGCTCTGTGATATGCCAGAATGTGATATTGACGGTGGTTGACAGAAGCTGTCCGCATCAGGCTATTGTCAAAAGTATACTGTGGACATAGAGCTAGATCAAGGGTAGTTAGCAGGCAGGAGCTGTTCTCTGACCTAAAATTTTTTTTTAAGTATTTTTTTTTTTAGGTAAACTGCTTTGCTTCCTCTATCCTTTTATAGCTTCTCACTTTTTAGCTTTTCAACTTCTCTACTAATGTAAGAGGAAAAGAAACAGAAAACTTTTCTCCTATCTATGAGTGTTCTTTTTCTCTCTTTCATCCTTGTGAATTTCACAAAGCCTCCTCTGATTATGTGGAAAAGAGGTGTGAAGTTTTTTCTTCAAACACACCTATGCTAAAAAAACTAAAAATATACTCAGCAGAATATATCTGTTCGAAATACACTTGAGAATATTCATTTGGTGGCAAAAGTACTTGTTTTCCATTTTTTATATCTTAACTATATGCCAAGCCATTTAAAATCATTATGGCTTGGAGTTCATAATTGTAGGGGAATAAGAATTTTTTACTTGATCCAATGAATTCGCACTGAGATCAGAGTCCTAAAGAGACATTTGGCCATTTGTATAAAGAAGCGGGCAGTTTGGTTTCTATAAAGATTAAGTAGACTCTGTCCTCTCTGTTTTAAAGCAGTATTTTAAAATTTTGGCAGCAAATATATGAAGATCTTCTTTTGGTTCATTCCTGACAAATGCATTTTTCTACCCAGTCAGAAAGTCATGCATATTAAAAGGCTTTTCATTTACTTTTGTTTTTCCTAAAAAGATGTAGGTTTGGTTTGCTCAAAACTATCTTCTATTTGTCCATTTTATCTGCAAGTGCTTTTTTTAAAAAAAAAAAACTTTCTCAAGGACCTTGACTGATGTTAAGTACAAACTGTGAATAATTTTTTAAAAAATTTCTTTGTTCTCCAGAGTGTTAAGAGATTAATATGGTAGTAGAAGAACAGTATACTTGTATGTTTGTAATTGGCCCTTATTGTTAAGATCTCTTTGGTGACACTATTCTCTAACTAGAGTGTCTTGAAAAGAGAAATATTAAAGAACTTGTGAATTTTTAGGGCAAGATAATTTTCATTCTGAAAGTTACCAGCACATGCTCAAGAATTTCTGTCTGCTAGCCTAGGGCTATGGAACGTCCTCTCTTTTCAATTGAGGACAACCACTGAATTAGCCTCCTTTTATGTTCTGTAGGTTTAAAGCTCTTTTATTTCAAAAGGCCTTTGGCATGGTACACTGACTTTATGTTTGATTTTTATTACTGATTTTAATTGCTTCTGCAGTTGTATATATTTTTGGTACTCTAACTATATTGTTCCTTGTAAAATACCTGAAGTATTTTCTAAGAGCCAGATATTTTATGAATTGTTTTCCATGTGT
Organism: Ovis canadensis; assembly: GCF_042477335.2. Classification (NCBI taxonomy): domain Eukaryota; kingdom Metazoa; phylum Chordata; class Mammalia; order Artiodactyla; family Bovidae; genus Ovis; species Ovis canadensis. The sequence continues at coordinate 74,130,514 of NC_091248.1, read as the reverse complement.
AATTAAATAATACATAATCTTTATGTTACAGACTCTAGCTTCCTAAAAATTTTAAAGTAAATGCAAGGCATATGTTATAGATTTGAGAAAAAAAATATTTAAGTAACAAATCTTTTTCTCAAATATTCTCTGCCACAGAGTTGATGGAAGTGAAATAAAACAATCATGTTTTAGAAAGCACATTAATTATTTCTAGATGCCTTTTGGGGACATCCTGATTTTTCATTCTAGAAATGACTTAGCTTTGTATTTTAAGATGACTTAGATGTTACAACTACTTTCGTGTGTAGTATGTAAATGAAAACTTAAAATTCTTGGTTGAAATGTAAAATTTAACAAAGAACTTTAAAGTGTATCCAATCAAAAAATATATATACATAGCAACTCCTTATTTACAATGGGATGCTATAAATTTAGTCTGTGACTGTTATAAATGTTATTAAAATAGATTTCACTACCTATTTTCAAATATAGCTCTACTATCCTAAATATTTTGATTGAATCAATAGTAGCCAAACATGATGTAGTCATGAGATTTTTCTATCAGATTGAACACACTTCTTTAAAATTACCTTAAAAATATCATGAGCAGGTATTGCCCCTGCTCCTGGTCTAGGTAAACAATCTGTAGTAAATCAAGTTGACTGATTCTCCCAAGTCCTCCAGAGTTCTCTTTATTTTATTAGAGAGCTTTTATAAAAGCTCAACAATATTCAAATTTTTTAATGTAAATGACCTGTGATTACAAGCTCCATGCATGCATATTTTTCATAGCAATATAAAATTATAATTTCTGTTGCCATGTGGACAGATCTTTCTCCACTCTTTGGGATAGTGGCTGAGTGCAGAGGGAAAAAGAAAAGAAGAAAAAGCTGACTTTCTTATTTGGTGGGAGTTTGGGGCTTAGGGAAAAGTATCTATAAGGGATCCCTGAGCCTTGTCTTCACTTAGGTGTTATTGGTAATTTTAATTTTATTTTATGTGTGCTGAGTAGTTTGTGTTGAGAAGCACAGTATAATATTGGGTCAAGATGGGACAATAGATCATTCTACCTGGGTTAACATCCATGTATTCTCCCAATATTACTGGAAATATGATTTAAAAATTACATAGATTTACATAAATGAATTCCATTTCACAGATTAGAAGTGCACAAAATTAAGATTATTTATGCCTCCATTAAAAACTATGGGGAAGCCAATTCTTGTCCTTAGAGCCTTAGGTATTGCAATTAAGAATTAATTTTTCCATATTACCATTAGGAACACATTGTAAGCCTTTTCCAAATTTGCATAGTACATTTATGGGACATTACTCAGTGTATTCACTTAACACTAAAAATGTAATGAGGTGAATTTGCATATTTTTCATTAGTTGAAGTTCTTGTGTTTCTCCAAGGTTGACTTAATACAATGTATATAGTTTGCCCAGCTCTCCCATATTCAAAAATGTTGAAGTAATGAAATTTGAGAAGTCTTCCTATTACTCATTTACTTACTGGTATGATTGTTTAGATAATCATAACACTTATAACTCAAAATAAAGTCTTTAAATTTTAAATTCAAAAGCAATCTCCTGGAAAACATTTCTAGAGCTTCTGCAATATTCAGTTCCTTACATGATGTATTCCTTTGGGAAATTCTTCCCACTTCTGACTTTTATGAGTCTTCACTTTGCTGCTTCTTCTACTCCTTTGGCTATTTCTTTTTCCCTTTTTGTACTTCATTCTGAAACCCACGACTTATCTCTTAGTCCTCTCTTTCTTACTCAGCATGCTTGGCTCAGAGTCCTCCTCAGGCCATGGATTTAGTGGCCATCATTTCATTCTCAGCTGTAGTCACCTCCCGAACTCAAGTCTGACCTCTGGAAGAGATGCTAGAATCCAACACAATTATCTGCTCATTCTTCCCTAGTACCCCGGTGAAATTTTCTATTTCCTTTCTCTGTCAGTGTTATTTTTACTTTTTTTGGCTCCCAGGGATGAAATTCCAGATATTCCTTGCCTTTTCTTTATCCTCAGTGCACACATTCAGTACCCCAATTTAGTTGGTCATTCCTATATTATGTCTTCCTAATCAAATTATTTCCTCTATTGTCTTATTTCTACTTTAGTCTGAAATTTAAGTATTGCCTGAATTATCTCAAAGATTCCATTCCATCCTCTTTATTTTTTTAAATATAAATTTATTTATTTTAATTGGAGGTTAATTACTTTACAATATTATATTGGTTTTGCCATACATCAACATGAATCTGCCACAGGTATACACGTGTTCCCCATCCTGAACCATTCCATCTTCTTTATTTTACACATTGCAAAACAAAACAAACCCAACTTTGTGTATGTCACTCACAAAAAACTTAATTGATGTTTGAAGGTTATCTGGAGATTTGACTCTTTGTCCCTTCCTTCCCCACAGCCCCAGTCCTTACCCCCACACACCATCACTAGAACACTGTTTATAAAATAAAGGAAAGCCTGGATTTGATCCAAAAAACTTGCCAAGGGTGCCATTAGATACCAGAAAAATTCAAGAAATTGTTTCTGTTTAATTCAGTTGACCAAAACTGTGGGCAAACTCAAGGACCTGTTATGCCTTCCTATACTGAGGAAATTGAAAAACAACAGCAAAAACCAGTAGGATGCCTATTCAGGAGACCCTTGTAGAGTCCAGGGATTCTTTCTAACTTAAGGGTTTAAGATTGGATCAAGGACAAGATACGGAGCGACTGGAGACCATACCACTTGGTATTTTGTTTTCTGGGGTTAATTAGCAATAGAAAGCTGCAAGACTATGAATTGCAGGGCCCATGAGGTAGCTACATGTGCTGAGCAGAGAACAAGTAACACAGTGGAGTTTTCATGATTCAGCATTAGCAAGGAGGCGTTTCTTCCTTCACTATTTAAAATGACAGCAATGACTCAGTTTAAAGTAAAATATAGTCAAATTCTGAATAAAGATGATAATAAACAGAAAATACACATAACAATTTTTATATATTTGAGGAGTTTGGTGCCTGCCTCAATCCACATGACTCTGTACTATTCCATGAGGTAACATGCTTGTATATTTTCAAAATCCCCTCTAGAAATGCTAAAAATGAGCTTACAGATATGGGTCAAACTAAGACCTATTGTAGAATAGGAAGTAGTTGGACTTGGGAGTCTGACAGAAGGATTCAAATGTTCTCTCTGCCACTTAACTTCTCTGAGACTTTTAATCCTAATTTGTTAAATGGGAACAAGAATCATTCCCTCTGGAAGTACTGTGAGATTCAGTGAGATAATTATGAAAGAACTTGCCCTCAAAGGATTCTTTCCACCATCTTCACCTAGCATTTTCCAGAGGAATTTCTTATAACATTTTAACAATAGTTGGTTCCATGTTGTAAATGTACCTTTCTTTCCTAATCAATAATTATTAGCTTCACAAAACAATTGGAAGTGTACATTTAAGTTATAATCTCCCTTGGGGCACTGCATAGCTTGTTGTTCAACAAAGAAGCAGAAAGCAGAAGAGTCCAAACTTCAGTCAGTTGCATGATTGTCAATAGCAAATCAATGAGGAATGATGATAGAGTTTATCTGTATTGATAATTCAGGTCTGTGAAAACTTATTCTGTAATTTATAAATATTCAATTGACATGTGATTTTTAGGCACATACATAGACTGAAGTGAGGTGACTCTATGCAGGAATTCAAGCATGGTTAACTTTCATGCGCGTCCTCTGAAAACTTTATTGGGGTTTGCTAATTGGCCCTTTTAAAATTATGACACTTCTCATCAACTAATAATCAGTGAGCATTCTTGCACGTTCTGTTCTCTTCTAAGCTCCAGAGCATCTGGCTCTGAGATATGCTGTTATAAAATGCCTGATAAAAGTTTATGTGCCCTAGTTGTAAACTGTAAAAGTTTTTGGTAAAAAGAGGGAATAGAATCCAGTATGAATAGCCTATGAAAGAGAAGTCTTCTTTTGTAGCTCAGTTGGTTCATAACCTATCTGCAATGCAGGAGACCTGGGTTCAATTCCTGGGTCAGGAAGATCCTCTGGAGAAGGAAATGGCACCCCACTCCAGTATTCTTGCCTGGAGAATCCCATGGACAGAGGAGCCTGATGGGCCTCAGTCCATAGGGTTGCAAGGGTTGGACATGACTTAGCAACTAAAAAACCACCATGAAACAGAAAATACTGAGAATTATCATTCTTTTTTATGATTTGAATAAATAAATGGAATTGATTATATGAAAGATTAAAAAGGTTTCCTAGAAATAAAATATACAGTTCTGAGCAACTTAGTCTTCATGTTGTTGTTGTTTAGTTGCTAAGTCATGTCCAACTCTTTTGCGGCCCCAAGGACTGTCACCCATCAGGCTCTTCTGTCTATGGGGTTTCTCAGGCAAAAATACTGAAATGGGTTGCCATTTCCTTCTCCAGGGGATCTTCCTGACCCAGGGATTAAACCCACATCTCCTGCATTGTGGGTGGATTCCTTACCACTGAGCCACCTGGGAAACATCAATCTTCATGTACTACTGGTTTAAAACTAAAACAAACAAAAAGTTTTAAAATAACATGCTTTTTGCAGTCCTTGCCTGCACTGATGGAACAATTCTTTCAAAATTAGAAGATTCTGGGTCCACATTTTCTCTTATTTTCCTCCTTCTCTCTCTAAATACGGTGAAATAAGGAAACAAAGGTTATAATTTTAGATAGAACAAAAAGTATAAAGCTAAGAACTCACTGAAAAATTATTTAAATATAAGGCATTAGAGTATACAGTCTAGGTTCAATAATAAGTTTATAAGAATTGAAAAATATTAAAACCAAGTAAAAATAGAAAGGCATTTAAGTGGATAGAAGAGAGGAAATAGAAAATTGGAAAATAAAACAGAGCCCAAACCTTACCCTTTGATAAAGGAGAAACTGAATTTTTAAGAAATCAATCTCTGACCTTGATGTTTGGAAACAAATGAAATGTTGATTTATATATCAATTTATTCATTAAAAAAACCTTTGATGTTGAAGATGATATTGTAAAATAAAATTATCTCAAGTTTCTTTAAGGAGTTACAGCTCTTCTCAGAGTCAAAAAGATTGGTTCTTAGTAACAGGAGCCTTAAATACTTAAAATTGCTAAAAGATTAGGATATGCTTTTAAGTTAAAAAAATGTTTTTTCTTTTAACCAAGGCAGCCAACTAAGAAAATTACTAGCCTTAAATATTCATGAATTCAAAGGGAAACTGAGAGAGTTCCTCCAGTTAGTATATTAGACTAAATTGCTGTGGGAAACCCTCCTTCAGCAAATGCATTTTGGGTAAAATATAAACATAGGCAAAAAAGTTAAATATAAAACTGGGCTTGAAACAGAAGAAGAAGGAGATGGAAGAAGAGGAGGGGAAGGAGAAGGCTCCTCTGTGCACAGGATCTCCTAGGGAACAATAATAGAATGGGTTGCCATGTATTTCTTCAGGGGATCTTTCTGACCCAGGGATTAAACACCTGCATTGGCAGGTGAATTCTTTACCACTGAGCCACCTGGGAAGCCCAGAAAGATGAGTGGGATGCAAAAAACAATACTGAAAAATAAATTGACAAGTGCATTGTATTGTTAAGATTAAATACACACTAGCATCCTGAAAAAGCTAACTTGAGAGAAGTTATAGAGGAATCAAAAATCAAACAAATAGTTTAAGAAGTGACATAGGATAGATTGAAGTAAAAGCATCTTAAATTCCTTTAATTTCTTTTGAGGTGTACAAATTAAAAAATAAATTTGTTGAATCTTTGTTTATAATACTTAACAATAGAATTAATCCTTCATTAAAAAATAGATTAAAAGCATTGTCTATTTCTATAATTGATAATATATAGTTACTAAAATTAATGAAATAGATGAGTACTGATGTGGCTCAATCTCAAAATCTAATGATGAATGGAAACAGCCAGTTGCAAATAGATACTTCATGAATGGTAGCCTTATGTAAACTTTTAAAACAATACCAACCTATCCTGTGTGTTACACATTCCATTTATTTTAAATGGACATGTTGTACATTTTTATATGTACAGTGAAAAGAGAAATTGGCCTTGGAATACTTACTGATATTTTTCTGTTGTTGTCCTTGTGGGTGTTGTTCGTTTGGGGAAAAAACAAATGTAGGCAGTTTATCTGGTTTGGATAACTTACCTCCAGAATCAGTTCTCTGAAGCAAGATAGCACAGTGGGAAAAGACAGAATATTCTTGACAAAATTGATGCCATAGTGAGTTAAACTTCTGCTATAAAAGAGGCCTTGATAAGTTTTGATATTACACAGTGATATCCCAGTGTGTACAGAGATTTCCAAATTTATACCTGCAGATGAAAAGATGCAAAATGATATGCAACTTGGGAAACTAAAATATTTCAAGATCCATGATTGCTTCAAACAAGCATAGATTTTACTCTATTTATCTCCTCAGTGGAAACCGTCTAAAAGCAAAGGTGAAAGGAGAGTGAAAAAACTGACTTGAAACTAAACATTCAAAAAGCTAAGATTGTTGCATCTGGTCCCATCACTTCACAGAAAATAGAAGGGGAAAATGTGGAAATAGTGATAGATTTTATTTTCTTGGGCCCCCAAATCACTGCGGACAGTGACTGCAGCCATAAAAACAAAAGATGCTTTTTCTCATTGTAAGGAAATCTATGACAAATGTTGACAGTGTATTTTCATGTAAGCAATGAAAACTGTAATTTCAATGTAGATTGTTATATTCTTTATAGACTTTCATGGAGTTACTATTACTATAAAGGAATGTCATAGTTGCATGATAAATACATTTTTGATGCTATTTATATGTAGTAGTGTTTGTACTATGTCCTATCTGGTTATTTTGATAAATTTGTATGCCTTCTTATAAAAAAATTCTAGAAAAGATCAAAATAATTTATAATAAATATGTTCAAAAATCTATTTAAAGAAAATGATCTAAAGCATCTACTTATGATAATGGACATCCAAGTGAGGCAGAGGTCAGATGACTTTGCATGTTTTTCTCTCATATTCTGAGACTGATGCTCCCTGACATGTGAAAAGATAAATTTAAATAAATTTAAAAGGTACAATAAATTAAAATAAAAATTTATCAGGATATTTTAAATAATTATCCAAATATATGCTATTAAACTATCAAAATACTTTAATATCTTTGGTGATATCTTGTGGGGTTTTTTTTTTTCAGTGCTGAAATTTATTTTATTAATTATTTTGGTAACAGATCTGGTTTTATTGCAAATGTGTTCTCTTTCTGAGCTGCTTCTCTCTCTAAACTGTGGTAAGAACACTTCACATGCGAACTGTCCTCTTAAATTTGTAAGTGAACAATACAACATTGCAGCAGATCTCTAGCGATACTTTTGTTTTTCAGAATACATTTATCACTCACTGAAAAGCATCAGAAACATCATTCTCTGAAATGAAATTTACATGTGTTAGGGGATTAAGGTCTAAAATCAGGCACTCCATAAACAAATTACCGCTTTTTTTTTCTTTTTTTGATTACAACTTTACTTTCTAAGTTTATCTCCCTTTCATTTTTCCTTCACATGAAGCCTCAACTCCAACTAAGTCAGCTCACAGGTTGAACAGACACTCATGGAATACCTGTTCTACGTCAGGCCCCGGGATAGGTTTTGGAAAAGTAAAGAGATGAGAAAGATTCAGTCTCTGCCCTAGAGGGTGTCACAGGGGAAGGCAAACATGCAGCTAGTTATAATGACATTGTGATAAATAAAAATATGCATAAGGTGCTGTGAGAGATGTGATAACAATTAATTCTGCCTAGAGATGGTGAGAAGAGGACATGACTAGAAATACAATTGAAAACTCTATAAATTTAAGTGTCATAGGGATAATATATTTAGATCTATTATAATGAAGACCTTCTATCTACTTCTCTATGTCTGGCCGGTAAGTGGGCAAAATGTGTGTCAGCTAGGAAAGAAGTGAAAGAGAAATAAAAAGCCTATTCCTACTCCCTCCCAGGAGAAACAGGAAGACAAGGAGATTAGACTTCAGACCTAATCCACTCTAAATCCAGAATTGATCTACAAGGCTGGAGGGCCATAAAACATGCAAATTGGTATCGAATCTCTTGAGAACATCAGGATCATGTCCTACTATGAGGTCATAACCTGGTATTTGGCATGAGGTCACTTCCAACATCATACCAGAGTAGCTAAAAAGTTTGGCATTAGGAGACGGCAATGCAGATAGTCCTTAGGGAAATGTCTATGCTCTTCTCACTCTGTACATAGTGAAAAGGAGTTAAAAATTCCTAGTGTCCTGGCACAGAGAAGGCAATGGCAACCCACTCCAGTACCCTTACCTGGAAAATCTCATGGGCAGATGAGCCTGGCAGGCTGTAGTCCATGGGGTCACTAAGAGTCAGACACGGCTGAGTGACTTCACTTTCACTTTTCACTTTCATGCATTGGAGAAGGAAATGGCAACACACTCCAGTGTTCTTGCCTGGAGAATCCCAGGGATGGGGAAACCTGGTGGGCTGCTGTCTATGGGGTCGCACAATCGGACATGACTGAAGTGACTTAGCAGCAGCAGCTGCAGTGTCCTGGCAACAGGGAATGGAAGTCTGAGAATACCTGTAGATGGACAGAGACCTAGGATTAGAACACAGGATGAGCTCTGGCTGTACATCAGGCTAGGGGTGTGTGGGAAAGATTTGATCATTTATATGAGATAAAGTATTTGAGGTCTTCCTTGAGTTGTGGTGTCTAAATGGTAAACATTTGGCTCTCAGACCATATATTCTTCCTACTGAAGATACAGTTCTTTGTTGCCTTTGATTCAGTGTGCATACTGCTTCCAGAGAAAACATACTCTATCCTCACAGAAGATTGTCTCCAAGACAGTCCTTCAACTGTGTGTAAAGAGGCTGCTCAGATGCTTTCTCAGGGCAGCTGCTTCTGGGTGCTACAGTATATCTCATGCTGACAAATCAATCATCCTGTGAGTCTGAGACAGTGGTACTTCATGGTTAAGACGGGACAATTAGAAATCTCTAAATGGAGGCTTCCCTTGTGGCTTAGCTGGTAAAGAATCTGCCTACAATGCAGGAAAGCTGGGTTTGATCCCTGGGTTGGGAAGATCCCTGGAGAAGGGAAAGTCTACCACTACAGTATTCTGGCCTAGAGAATTCCATCAACGATATAGTCCATGGGTTGCAAAGAGTCGAACATGACTGAGCAACTAAACAACAGCAATCACTTTCAAAGAACAAGATACAGTTACATGTATTGCTGTAAAAGTATTGCTAAGATATACTATTAAATAAAAAAACAGCAAGTTTCAGAATAGCATGTAAATCATGATACCATTGATGTTACAGACTTGTTCTTACATATCCGTGTGGCATCAATGCACAAAAAGTTCTAGGACACACACCACCAAGCTATTAACAATGGTATTTAGTGGGGAGAGAGATAGGATTGGGAATGGCGTTTATTGGGGGAAGTGGGGAGACAGTGTGGGATTTTAACCTTGTATTCTGTAAATTATTGAATTGTGAAAATATATTCAAGTTATTTCTTCTGTAAAAAAATACAGACTTTAAAATTTGAAAATGTATTAATGTACCAGGGAATGTTAATTAAAGGATTAAAGGCCTGGAGGGGTTTCTAGCACTTACTTAAGACCTCTCTCCAAAGACATATTTTTAGCACTAATTATCTCTCCCTGTTTCTTACCATCTAATCCTGTGCTTCTTTAAACTATTATTTTGTTTTTAATTTTTGTGTATCCTGATTCCCATTTTATTACAAGTTCTTTGAGTTAAGAAACACGAGCTTCTCAAATGATTTATCCACCCCTTTCCCTTATACACTCTCACTCCTTTTCAGGGTTCACAAGCCATGCGTGTGGGAGATACTCTAAGTATTCATTAGATGAAAAATTATGTTTAAAACATTCCATGTAGTGCAGTCCCTACATTACCCTTTAATCCCTTCCATTAGTGTATAATTTAATACTTTAAAATCCATTTGGTATATGCTATACCATTTGATCTCACGTTAACATCAAGTTCTAGACAGTGCAGGTGATATTTTACTGTTTTCTCACTTTTGAGGAGAAAGGAGTGAATTTAAAGGTTACTTGACCAACTAAATGAGAGTTTAGAATGAACCTGAGCCTTTTGACAATCTAACAGTTATTCTCATTTAACAGTTTTGTCAGTGTAGTGTGCACAGACATATATATTTACACAGACCAGTCTACTTGAAACTCAAAATATATAATAAGGAATTGAAGTAAACTGCCTGATTTCCTGTAAGAGAAAACATCATATTCAGAAATGTGATTGCTTTTTAACAATAGCTAAGACTAAACAAATGATACTGTGAAATTTATATGGCAAAAATTTTTGCCCAATTTATGAACAGAGAAAGACATTGGAGTTGTATAATCGCTCAGTATTGCAAGGCAGAATGATACCATCTGTCAAAGGAAACATCCACGTGAAATTAAGACTGTGCTGCCCTATGCTTTCTTTATGAACAAACCACCAAAACTGATCCTTCTAATTCACTCTTTGTCAGGCATGGTGGATATAGAGTTTGGGCTGCGGCTAGAGTTGTCTCCTCTCCTCTGGGATTCCTCAATCTCCTTAGCCACCACTTGGAGGTCTAGTCTTCTTGTGATAGAAAATTTTCTTCTAATTGATCTAGAGAGCATTTGGCTTTATTTTGAGTAGAGAAAGGAGAATGCACATCACTGGACAGGCATCAAGATCAAACATTTACAAAACTCCAGCACACTTATATGGACCAGAATTATCACCTCCAAGTCAACTGCCAGTGTAGTACTATACTAAAAGTATCGGACGCCGAAAAAAGAGGGCGGAGGTATAGGACGGGAAGATTTCTCCCTCACAAATTCCTCAAAAGAACATTTCAACACCAAGCAAACTCCACAAAACAACTTCTGTAGGCTGGCAGAGGACATCAGGCAACCAGAAAAGCAGACCATTGTCTTCAAAAACAGCATCCCCCCTCCCCACAGCGCGACTGAACTAGTGAGCCTAAAAACCAGCAAACAGAAGAAGTTAAACAGAGGGAACCACCTTGGAAGTGAGCCCACACAGCCCATAACATCAGAGAAGAGCCAGATATATTTTTAATTTTTTAATATTTTTAAAATCACTCTTTTTTTTGTTTTTGCTTTTTGCTTTTTTTTTTCTTTTTTTTCCGAGCTTTTTTTTTAATTGTTAAATCTTCTATTTCTCCTCTAATTTTTATTTCTATAACCTAGTATTACTATTAAAAAAAAAAGTCTTTTTTTTTAAGGCAAACACCATATATACTCTTTGGATGGTTGTTGGTGTTTTGTTTTATTTTTTTTTGTTTGTTTATTTTTTAATAATTCTTTTTTTTTCTTTCTTCCTTTTTCCTTCTGCTTTTCTTTAATATTGTATCTTTGAAAATCCAACCTCTACTCCAGATTTTTAATCTTTGCTCTTAGGTTTTTGTTGTCAATTTTGTACATTTAAAAACCCAAACTTCACTACCCAAGTTTACCTGAGAGCGAGATTACTGGCTTGACCACTCTCTCCTCCTCTGGACTCTCCTTTTTCTCCACCAGGTGGCCTCTGTCTCTTTTCTCCCCCATCTCTTCTCTATCCAACTCTGTGAATCTCTGTGTGTTCCAGACGGTAGAGAACACCTAAGGAACTGGTTACTGGCAGGATTTGTCTCTCTCCTACTCATTCCTCTCTCTTATCCTCCTGGTCACCTCTGTCTACTTCCTCCCTCTCCTCTTCCCCGTATAACTGTGTAAATACCTCTGAGCGGTCCAGACTATAGAGCGCACATAAGGAAGTGACTACTGGCTAGCTTGCTCTCTCCTCTCTTGATCTCACCGCATCTCATTCCAGTTACCTCTAACTACCCCCTCCATCTTCTCTTCTCCTTGTAACTCAGTGAACCTCTCTGAGTGTCCCTCAATGTGGAGAAACTTTTCATCTTTAACCTAGATGTTTTATCATCGGTGCTGTATAGATGGAGAAGTCTAGAGGCTACTGTAAAAATAAAACTGAAAACCAGAAGCAGGAAGCTTAAACCCAAAGCCTGAAAATATTAGAGAACTCTTGAATTCAGGGAACATTAAGCAATAGGAGCTCATCAAATGCCTTCATACCTACACTGAAACCAAGCTCCACCCAAGGGCCAACAAGTTCCAAAACAAGACATACCACCCAAATTCTCCAGCAACACAGGAACACTCCCCTGAGCCTCAATATACAGGCAGCTCAAAATTATCCCAAAACCTTTGATGTCTCATAACCCATTACGGGTCACTCCACTGCACTCCAGAGAGAAGAAACCCAGCTTCACCCACCAAAACTCCAACACAAGCCTCCCTAACCAGGAAACCTTGACAAGCCACTGATAGAACCCCACCCAAAGTGAGGAAGCTCCATAATAAAGAGAACTCCACAAATTATCAGAATATAAAAAGGCCACCCCAAACGCAGCAATATAACCAAGATGAAGAGACAGAGGGATACTCAGCAGGTAAAGGAACAGGAGAGTTGCCCACCAAACCAAACAAAAGAGGAAGAAGTAGGGAATCTACCGGAGAAGGAATTCCGAATATTGATAGTGAAAATGATCCAAAATCTTGAAATCAAAATGGAAACACAGATAAATAGCCTAGAGACAAGGATTGAGAAGATGCAAGAAAGGTTTAACAAGGACCTAGAAGAAATAAAAAAGAGTCAAAATATAATGAATAACACAATAAATGAGATCAGAAACACTCTGGAGGCAACAAATAGTAGAATAACGGAGGCAGAAGATAGGATTAGTGAAATAGAAGATAGAATGGTAGAAATAAATGAATCAGAGAGGAAACAAGAAAAACGAATTAAAAGAAACGAGGACAATCTCAGAGACCTCCAGGACAATATGAAATGCTCCAACATTCTAATTATAGGAGTCCCAGAAGAAGAAGACAGAAAGAAAGATCATGAGAAAATCCTTGAGGACATAATAGTTGAAAACTTCCCTAAAATGGGGAAGGAAATAATCACCCAAGTCCAAGAAACACAGAGAGTCCCAAATAGGATAAACCCAAGGCGAAACACCCCAAGACACATATTAATCAAATTAACAAAGATCAAACACAAAGAACAAATATTAAAAGCAGCAAGGGAAAAACAACAAATAACACACAAGGGGATTCCCATAAGGATAACAGCTGATCTGTCAATAGAAATTCTTCAGGCCAGGAGGGAATGGCAAGACATACTTAAAGTGATGAAAGACAATAACCTACAGCCCAGATTACTGTACCCAGCAAGGATCTCATTCAAATACGAAGGAGAAATCAAAAGCTTTACAGACAAGCAAAAGCTGAGAGAATTCAGCACCACCAAACCAGCTCTCCAACAAATTCTAAAGGATATCCTCTAGACAGGAAACACGAAAAGGGTGTATAAACCCGAACCCAAAACAATAAAGTAAATGGCAACGGGATCATACTTATCAATAATTACCTTAAACATAAATGGGTTGAACGCCCCAACCAAAAGACAAAGACTGGCCGAATGGATACAAAAACAAGACCCCTCTATATGCTGCTTACAAGAGACCCACCTCAAAACAAGGGACACATACAGACTGAAAGTGAAGGGCTGGAAAAAGATATACCACACGAATAGAGACCAAAAGAAAGCAGGAGTGGCAATACTCATATCCGATAAAATAGACTTTAAAACAAAGGCTGTGAAAAGAGACAAAGAAGGCCACTACATAATGATCAAAGGAACAATCCAAGAAGAAGATATAACAATTATAAATATATATGCACCCAATATAGGAGCACCACAATATGTAAGACAAATGCTAACAAGTATGAAAGGGGAAATCAACAATAACACTATAATAGTGGGAGACTTTAATACCCCACTCACACCTATGGACAGATCAACTAAACAGAAAATTAACAAAGAAATGCAAACTTTAAATGATACATTAGATCAGTTAGACCTAATTGATATCTATAGGACATTTCACCCCAAAACAACGAATTTCACCTTTTTTTCAAGTGCTCATGGAACCTTCTCCAGGATAGATCACATCCTGGGCCATAAATCTAAACTTGATAAATTCAAAAAAATCGAAATCATTCCAAGCATCTTTTCTGACCATAATGCATTAAGATTAGATCTCAATTACAGGAGAAAAACTATTAAAAATTCCAACATATGGAGGTTGAACAACACAGTTCTGAATAACCAACAAATCACAGAAGAAATCAAAAAAGAAATTAAAATATGCATAGAAACGAATGAAAATGAAAACACAACAACCCAAAACCTGTGGGACACTATAAAAGCAGTGCTAAGAGGAAAGTTCATAGCAATACAGGCATACCTCAAGAAACAAGAAAAAAGTCAAATAAACAACCTAACTCTACAACTAAAGCAACTAGAAAAGGAAGAGTTGGAGAACCCCAGAGTTAGTAGAAGGAAAGAAATCTTAAAAATTAGGGCAGAAATAAATGCAAAAGAAACAAAAGAGACCATAGCAAAAATCAACAAAGCCAAAAGCTGGTTCTTTGAAAGGATAAATAAAATTGACAGACCATTAGCCAGACTCATCAAGAAGCAAAGAGAGAAAAATCAAATCAATAAAATTAGAAATGAAAATGGAGAGATCACAACAGACAACACAGAAATACAAAGGATCATAAGAGACTACTATCAGCACTTGTATGCCAATAAAATGGACAACGTGGAAGAAATGGAGAAATTCTTAGAAAAGTACAATTTTCCAAAACTGAACCAGGAAGAAATAGAAAATCTTAACAGACCCATCACAAGCACGGAAATTGATACTGTAATCAGAAATCTTCCAGCAAACAAAAGCCCAGGTCCAGACGGCTTCACAGCTGAATTCTACCAAAAATTTCGAGAAGAGCTAACACCTATCCTCCTCAAACTCTTCCAGAAAATTGCAGAGGAAGGTAAACTTCCAAACTCATTCTATGAGGCCACCATCACCCTAATACCAAAACCTGACAAAGATGTCACAAAAAAAGAAAACTACAGGCCAATATCTCTGATGAACATAGATGCAAAAATCCTCAACAAAATTCTAGCAATCAGAATCCAACAACACATTAAAAAGATCATACAGCATGACCAAGTGGGCTTTATCCCAGGGATGCAAGGATTCTTCAATATCCGCAAATCAATCAATGTAATTCACCACATTAACAAATTGAAAAATTAAAACCATATGATTATCTCAATAGATGCAGAGAAGGCCTTTGACAAAATTCAACATCCATTTATGATAAAAACTCTCCAGAAAGCAGGAAGAGAAGGAACATACCTCAACATAATAAAAGCTATCTATGACAAACCCACAGCAAACATTATCCTCAATGGTGAAAAATTGAAAGCATTTCCCCTAAAGTCAGGAACAAGACAAGGGTGTCCACTTTCACCGCTACTATTCAACATAGTTCTGGAAGTTTTGGCCACAGCAATCAGAGCAGAAAAAGAAATGAAAGGAATCCAAATTGGAAAAGAAGAAGTAAAACTCTCACTGTTTGCAGATGACATGATCCTCTACATGGAAAACCCTAAAGACTCCACCAGAAAATTACTAGAGCTAATCAATGAATATAGTAAAGTTGCAGGATATAAAATCAACACACAGAAATCCCTTGCATTCCTATACACGAATAATGAGAAAGTAGAAAAAGAAATTAAGGAAACAATTCCATTCACCATTGCAACGAAAAGAATAAAATACTTAGGAATATATCTACCTAAAGAAACTAAAGACCTATATATAGAAAACTATAAAACACTGATGAAAGAAATCAAAGAGGACACTAATAGATGGAGAAATATACCATGTTCATGGATTGGAAGAATCAATATAGTGAAAATGAGTATACTACCCAAAGCAATTTACAAATTCAATGCAATCCCTATCAAGCTACCAGCCACATTTTTCACAGAACTAGAACAAATAATTTCAAGATTTGTATGGAAATACAAAAAACCTCGAATAGCCAAAGCAATCTTGAGAAAGAAGAATGGAACTGGAGGAATCAACTTGCCTGACTTCAGGCTCTACTACAAAGCCACAGTCATCAAGACAGTATGGTACTGGCACAAAGACAGACATATAGATCAATGGAACAAAATAGAAAGCCCAGAGATAAATCCACACACATATGGACACCTTATCTTTGACAAAGGAGGCAAGAATATACAATGGAGTAAAGACAATCTCTTTAACAAGTGGTGCTGGGAAAACTGGTCAACCACTTGTAAAAGAATGAAACTAGATCACTTTCTAACACCACACACAAAAATAAACTCAAAATGGATTAAAGATCTAAATGTAAGATCAGAAACTATAAAACTCCTAGAGGAGAACATAGGCAAAACACTCTCCGACATAAATCACAGCAGGATCCTCTATGATCCACCTCCCAGAATTCTGGAAATAAAAGCAAAAATAATCAAATGGGATCTAATTAAAATTAAAAGCTTCTGCACAACAAAGGAAAGTATAAGCAAGGTGAAAAGACAGCCTTCTGAATGGGAGAAAATAATAGCAAATGAAGCAACTGACAAACAACTAATCTCAAAAATATACAAGCAACTTATGCAGCTCAACTCCAGAAAAATAAACGACCCAATCAAAAAATGGGCCAAAGAGCTAAATAGACATTTCTCCAAAGAAGACATACGGATGGCTAACAAACACATGAAAAGATGCTCAACATCACTCATTATTAGAGAAATGCAAATCAAAACCACAATGAGGTACCACTTCACACCAGTCAGAATGGCTGCGATCCAAAAATCTGCAAGCAATAAATGCTGGAGAGGGTGTGGAGAAAAGGGAACCCTCCTACACTGTTGGTGGGAATGCAAACTAGTACAGCCACTATGGAGAACAGTGTGGAGATTCCTTAAAAAATTGCAAATAGAACTACCTTATGACCCAGCAATCCCATTGCTGGGCATACACACTGAGGAAACCAGAATTGAAAGAGACACATGTACCCCAATGTTCATCGCAGCACTGTTTATAATAGCCAGGACATGGAAACAACCTAGGTGTCCATCAGCAGATGAATGGATAAGAAAGCTGTGGTTCATATACACAATGGAGTATTACTCAGCCGTTAAAAAGAATTCATTTGAATCAGTTCTGATGAGATGGATGAAACTGGAGCCGATTATACAGAGTGAAGTAAGCCAGAAAGAAAAACACCAATACAGTATACTAACACATATATATGGAATTTAGGAAGATGGCAATGACGACCCTGTATGCAAGACAGGGAAAGAGACACAGATGTGTATAATGGACTTTTGGACTCAGAGGGAGAGGGAGAGGGTGGGATGATTTGGGAGAATGACATTCTAACATGTATACTATCATGTGAATTGAATCGGCAGTCTATGTCTGATGCAGGATGCAGCATGCTTGGGGCTGGTGCATGGGGATGACCCAGAAAGATGTTATGGGGAGGGAGGTGGGAGGGGGGTTCATGTTTGGTAATGAATGTAAGAATTAAAGATTTTAAAATTTAAAAAATAAAAAACTAAAAAAAAAAAGTATCGCTGTTTCTCTCTCTCTTTTTTGTTTTTTTGCTCTAAGTTGCTTCAAAGTAAAACTTTTTATGCTATGCTGCAGGGAGGGGATGTGATGGAAAACATAATATAGGAAATATATGTTTCCTATATCTGCTTTATTTCCCATAATCTCGTAGTTGACACTAAAGAAATGCTTAGGAAAATATTATAAATGTATTCTTATTTATAGAACCAAAAGTGTTCAGTATTTGAGTTTAGAATAGAACTATTTTGGGAGGAGGGACTCTTTAAATATGAATGTATTTTATATAACAGAATAGATAACAAGTTGGCCTACAATAAATTATTAAAAATAATTTTTTTCCTTTTGAACTTAAAGAAACACACGTGAATTCCTCACACCTCTGGGTTTGGACCAGGACTACATAACAATTGCCTAAGACTTTTTTTTTAACCAATGGGTAGCTGACACTGTAAGCAGTGAGGAAGACAGAATTGTTACCAAGATCTCTAAAGGGTATGTTGTTTGAGTGATTTAATTTCATTCCAACGAAGGTGAAATGTGTTAAGTTCTGGTTGCTAGAATGTCAGTAGAGGTGATCTGCTTCTGGGCCCTAAAATTCTCCCACCATGCAGCATCACTTCAGCATCTTTTTCATTCTGGTTGTTGAGGCAGAGATGAACTGAGGAATAACCATGGAAGGCACATGATAAAGATCTCAGGAGCTGGGTAGTTCTGACTTCCTGAATAACTGTGGAGGAAGGCTGTCTTGCATACTCTTCACTCACCGTATGGTGTTAATAAAGCAAGAAATACAGTTTTATTCTGTTATAGTCATTATGTGTGTATATTGCAGTGGTGAGCTTACCTTAATTCAGAGAGCAAAGGATTTTCTAAGGAGGTGACAGCAAGCAGAGGTTTAAAGAGTAAGAACTGTCTTAATTGCTGGCAGCACTAGGAAAGAGGAAGAGAAAGAAGGAGGTAGGGAGGGAGAGGGAAAGAGAGAAAGAGAGAGAGAGATAGAGAAACTTTCCAGAATGACTTTTTGACTTTTGGGAACTCAACTCCAATTATTTACAAACAGGTACTGCATGATCCAGTCAAACTAGTCTGTTCGTCAAATCATTGAACATATCTCTACTTGAGCTTGCTACATAACTCTCTTTCCCTGATATCAAATAGCCATGTATCTTTTCTAATTCAAATGTGATATTTTCTATGAAGCAATTATCCCAGCTGAAATTGACCTTTTTTTTTTTCTCTTCTCAATTTTGGGAATTTGAATCTTTTATTAGAAAACGCAACTCAGGAGATCAAACTTAAAAGAAAGAAGTTAACTTAGAATAATATCTATCTATATCTATATAGTTTTAACCATGGTAAAAATAAAGAGATCAATAGTCTTAAATATATAGGCTAGTGTCAGAATTCTCAACCATCATTTCTTTGGAGAATAAATGAAATTCTAAAACCTTTTCAATTACTTGGTGAATGAAATAGTGGTACAGAAATATCATAAGCCACAGGGCTTCCCTCCTAGCTCAGTGGTAAGGAATCTTCCTGCCAATGCAGGAGACTAAGGTTTGATCCCTAGGTAGGGAAGATACCCTGGAGAAGGAAATGGCAACCCACTCCAGTATTCTTGCCTGGAAAATTCCATGGACAGAGGAGCTGGGAGGGCTAGAGTCCATAAGGTCTCAGAGTCAGACATGACTTACCGACTAAACAAAAACATCCATAAGTCACAGAATATATCACCTACCTCACATGTATCCTTTCCTGAACCCATCTTCTTCCTTCTTGGGGGAAAGTCATCTTTAATTTTCAATAATTATTTTCTTGCTTCTTTATATTTAACCTCTTATGTCTGCATACCTAAACACGATACTTTGGTTTTGTCAATTTTTAAACATCACCCAAATGAAGTTACGATGTGTGATTTAGTCACTAAGAAATGTCTGACTCTTTATGACCCCATGACTATAGTCCATCAGGCTCCTCTGTCCATGGGATTTCCCAGGCAAGAATATAGGAGTGGGTTGCTATTTTCTTCTCCAGAGGATCTTCCTGACCCAGGGATCAAACCTGGGTCATCTGCATTACAGGCAGTCTCTAGTACTGCAGGCAGATTCTTTCCCAACTGAGCCACTCGTTCAGTTCAGTTCAGTTCGTTTGCTCAGTCGTGTCTGACTGTTTGTGACCCCATGAATCGCAGCATGCCAGGCCTCCCTGTCTATCACCAACTCCCAGAGTTCACTCAAACTCATGTCAATAAAGTCAGTGATGCCATCCAGCCATCTCATCCTCTGTCCTCCCCTTCTCCTCCTGCCCCCAATCCCTCCCAGCATCAGAGTCTTTTCCAATGAGTCAACTCTTCTCATGAGGTGGCCAAAGTGCTGGAGTTTCAGCTTTAGCATCATTTCTTCCAAAGAAATCCCAGGGCTGATCTCCTTCAGAATGGACTGGTTGGATCTCCTTGCAGTCCCAGGGACTCTCAAGAGTCTCCTCCAACACCACAGTTCAAAAGCATCAGTTCTTTGGTGCTCAGCTTTCTTCACAGTCCAACTCTCACATCCACACATGACCACTGGAAAAACCATAGCCTTGACTAGTGGACCTTTGCTGGCAAAGTAATGTTGCTGCTTTTCAACATGCTGTCTAGGTTGGTCATAACTTTTCTTCCAAGGAGCAAACATCTTTTAATTTCATGGCTGCAATCACCATCTGCAGTAATTTTGGAGCCCAGAAAAATAAAGTCAGCCACTGTGTCCGCTGTTTGCCCATTTATTTCCCATGAAGTGATGGGACCAAATGCCATGATCTTCATTTTCTGAATGTTGAGCTTTAAGCCAACTTTTTTGCTCTCCACTTTCACTTTCATCAAGAGGCTTTTTAGCTCCTTTTCACTTTCTGCCATAAGGGTGGTGTCATCTGCATATCTGAGGTTATTAATATTTCTCCCAGCAATCTTGATTCCAGCTTGTGCTTCTTCCAGCCCAGCGTTTCTCATGATGTACTCTGCTTAGAAGTTAAATGAGCAGGGTGACAATATACAGCCTTGACGTACTCCTTTTCCTATTTGGAACCAGTCTGTTGTTCCATGTCCAGTTCTAACTGTTGCTTCCTGACCTGCATATAGGTTTCTCAAGAGGCAGGTCAGGTGATCTGATATTCCTATCTCTTTCAGAATCTTCCAGAGATAATTGTGATCCACGCAGTCAAAGGCTTTGGCATAGTCAATAAAGCAGAAATAGATGTTTTTCTGGAACTCTCTTGCTTTTTCCATGATCCAGCGGATGTTGGCAATTTGATATCTGGTTCCTCTGCCTTTTCTAAAACCAGCTTGAACATCAGGAAGTTCATGGTTCACGTATTGCTGAAGCCTGCTTGGAGAATTTGAGCATTTCCTAGTGTGTGAGATGAGTGCAATTGTGTGGTAGTTAGAGCATTCTTTGGCATTGCCTTTCTTTGGGATTGGAATGAAAATTGACCTTTTGCAGTCCCGTGGCCACTGCTGAGTTTTCCACATTTGCTGGGATACTGAGTGAAGCACTTTTACAGCATCATCTTTCAGGATTTGAAATAGCTCCACTGGAATTCCATCACCTCCACTAGCTTTGTTCATAGTGATGCTTTCGAAGGCCCACTTGACTTGTTTGGATCTATGTAAGTGAGCACACCATCTTGATTATTTTGGTCGTGAAGATCTTTTTTGCATAGTTCTTCTGTGTATTCCTGCCACCTCTTCTTAATATCTTCTGCTTCTGTTAGGTCCATACCATTTCTGCCCTTTATTGAGCCCATCTTTGCATGAAATGTTCCCTTGGTATCTCTAATTTTCTTGAAGAGATCTCTAGTCTTTCCCATTCTGTTGTTTTCCTCTATTTCTTTGCATAGATCACTGAGGAAGGCTTTCTTATCTCCTCTTGCTGTTCTTTGGAACTCTGCATTCAGATGCTTATATCTTTCCTTTTCTCCTTGTTTTTTGCTTCTCTTCTTTTCACAGCTATTTGTAAGGCCTCCCCAGATAGCCATTTTGCTTTTTTGCATTTCTTTTCCATGGGGATGGTCTTGATCCCTGTCTCCTGTACAATGTCATGAACCTCAGTCCATAGTCACCAGGTACTCTATCCATTAGATCTAGTCCCTTAAATCTATTTCTCACTTCCACTGTATAATCATAAAGGATTTGATTTAGGTCCTACCTGAATGGTCTAGTGGTTTTCCCTACTTTCTTCAATTTCAGTCTGAATTTGGCAATAAGGAGTTCATGATCTGAGCCACAGTCAGCTCCTGGTCTTGTTTTTGTTGACTATATAGAGCTTCTCCATCTTTGGCTGCAAAGAATATAATCAATCTGATTTTGGTGTTGACCATCTGGTGATGTCCATGTGTAGAGTCTTCTCTTGTGTTGTTGGAAGAGGGTGTTTGCTATGACCAGTGCATTTTCTTGGCAAAACTCTATTAGTCTTTGCCCTGCTTCATTCCACATTCCAAGGCCAAATTTGCCTGTTACTCTAGGTGTTTCTTGACTTTCTACTTTTGCATTCCAATCCCCTATAATGAAAAAAACATCTTTTTGGGGTGTTAGTTCTAAAAGGTCTTGTAGGTCTTCATAGAACCGTTTAACTTTAGCTTCTTCAGCATTACTGGTTAGAGCATAGACTTGGATAACTGTGATATTGAATGGTTTGCCTTGGAAAGGAACAGAGATCATTCTGTCATTTTTGAGACTGCATCCAAGTACTGCATTTCAGACTCTTTTGTTGACCATGATGGCTACTCCATTTCTTCTAAGGGATTCCTGCCCGCAGTAGTAGATATAATGGTCATCTGTGTTAAATTCACCCATTCCAGTCCATTTTAGTTCGCTGATTCCTAGAATGTCGACGTTCACTCTTGCCATCTCCTGTTTGACCACTTCCAATCTGCCTTGATTCATGGACCTAACATTCCAGGTTCCTATGCAATATTGCTCTTTACAGCATCCGACCTTGCTTCTATCACCAGTCACATCCACAACTGGGTATTGTTTTTGCTTTGGCTCCATCCCTTCATTCTTTCTGGAGTTATTTCTCCACTGATCTCCAGTAGCATATTAGGTACCTACTGATCTGGGGAGTTCCTCTTTCAGTATCCTATCATTTTGCCTTTCTTACTGTTCATGGGGTTCTCAAGGCAAGAATACTGAAGTGGTTTGCCATTCCTTTCTCCAGTGGACCGCATTCTGTCAGACCTCTCCACCATGACCCGCCCATCTTGGGTGGCCCCACACAGCATGGCTTAGTTTCGTTGAGTTAGACAAGGCTGTGGTCCTGTGTGATTAGATTGACTAGTTTTCTGTGAGTATGGTTTCAGTGTGTCTGCCCTCTGATGCCCTCTTGCAATACCTACCATCTTACTTGGGTTTCTCTTACCTTGGACGTGGGGTATCTCTTCACGGCTGCTCCAACATAGTGCAGCCGCTGCTCCTTACCTTGGACGATGGGTATCTCCTCACCACCGCCCCTCCTGACCTTCATGCGGAATAGCTCCACTCGGCCCTCCTGCACCTGAGCAGGGCAGCCACTGCTCCTTGGACATGGGAGCGGTGGCTGCCTGGCCACCGCCCGGGCCTTGGGCATGGTTAGCTCCTCCCGGCTGCCACCCCTGACTTCGGACGTGGGGTAACTCCTCTTGGCTGCTGCCCCTCAGTCATGGGGTCTTTCCGGATTCTACCCCTGACCTCGGACGTGGGGTAGCTCCTCTTGGCCGCTCTGTGTGCGCCGTCGCAGATACCAGATATGGTTGCAGAGCCACTGGGGAAACCCGCAAATGAAGTCATACTGTCTACATAATTCTGTGACTTATTTCATTCATTCAGCATATTATGCTCACTGTATTTAGCAGTAGCTTATTTATTTTCAGTATTGTATAGTGTTCCATTTTATGCCATTATTTCCCCATTCTAATTTTCATGGATATTTGGGTTATAGCCTATATAGAACTATTATGAAGAATGAGCAATAAAAACTCTTTTATATGTCATTTGGTGCACATGTGCATGAGTTTCTCTATGATTATACCTAGGATGAGAACTACAGGGTCATATACTATAAACATTTTCAATTTTACTGGATAATGGCAAATGATTTTCCACAGGGATTGTACCAAATGATGCTCATACTTGTAACTCATATGAGTTGGAATTATTAGATTTCTGAATTTATTCAATCAGATGAGTGTGAAATAGGTTGATTTTCATTTTTTCCAATAAACATCTATTTACAAACTTCTTCCTTTTGAAGTATCCATTAATCTTTCCATTTCTATTAGATCTCTAGAGAGTATATATTTTTATTCTAGACATTATATATATATATATATATCATGGATACCAATCCATTGTCAGTGTCGAGGAGAAAGAAATTTTCCTCTACCCTTTTATGTTCTTTTGGCTGGTCTAAGAATTAAATTGACATGGAACAGATTAATAGGAGGAAATTAAACAAAAGTCTTGTAACAAGTATACACAGAAGAGACCCAGGAAAGCTGAGTAACTCATTAAAATGGTTTAATCCCTCACCTTAAATACCATCTTCAATTACAGAGAAGGTCAAGGTTTCTTCAAAGCCTTTTGAGCCTTGATTGTTTATAGCTTGAAATAATCTATGTGCCAAAGAGACATTTAGAGTGGCAAATTTTGCTTCTTTACACCAGTTAAATATCATGTAAATATATTCTCCTGTTTTGCAATTTCTTTTATTTCTCTAGATATATTCTGACAAACACAAATTCTTTTTAAAGTGGTAAGTTAAGGTTTCTTTGGTCTTAAGAGTTCCTTCACTGCCACAAGTAATGAAAATATTCACTTGTATTATCTTCTAAAAGCTTTATAATTTTGTCATTTTCATTTAGTCAATCAGTTTAGTTCAGTCGCTCAATTGTGTCCAACTCTTTGCAACCCCCTAGACTGCAGCACACAAGGCTTCCCTGTCCATCACCAACTCCTGGAGTCTACTCAGACTCATGCCCATTGAGTCAGTGATGCCATCCAACCAGCTCATCCTCTGTCATCCCCTTCTTCTCCTGCCCTCAATCTCTCCCAGCATCAGGGTCTTTTCAAATGTGTCAGCTCTTCACACCAGGTGGCCAAAGAGTTGGAGTTTCAGCTTCAGCATCAGTCCTTCCAATGAATATTCAGGACTGATTTCCTTTAAGATGGACAGGTTGGATCTCCTTGCAGTCCAAGGGACTCTCAAGTGTCTTCTCCAACACAATAGTTCAAAAGTATCAATTCCTCAGCACTCAGCTTCTTTATAGTCCAACTCTCATATCCATATATGACTACTGGAAAAACCATAGCTTTGACTAGACAGACCTTTGTTGGCAAAGTAACGTCTCTGCTTTTTAATATGCTGTCTAGGTTGATCATAACTTTTCTTCCAAGGAGCAAGCGTCTTTTAATTTCATGGCTGCAGTCACCATCTGCAGTGATTTTGGAGCCCCCAAAATAAAGTCTGTCACTGTTTCCATTGTTTCCCCATCTATTTGCCATGAAGTGATGGGACCAGATGCCATGATCTTCATTTTCTGAATTTTGAGTTTTAAGCCAGCTTTTTCACTCTTTTCTTTCACTTTCATCAAGAGGCTCTTTAGTTCTCCTTCACTTTCTGGATAAGGGTGGTATCATCTGCACATCTGAGGTTATTGATATTTCTCCCGGCAATCTTAATTCCAGCTTGTGCTTCATCCAGTCCAGCATTTCTCGTGATGTACTCTGCATATAAGTTAAATCACCAGGGTGATGACATACAGCCTTGATGTATTCCTTTCCTGATTTGGAACCAACCTGTTGTTCCATGTCCAATTCTAACTGTTGCTTCTTGACTTGCATACAGATTTCTCAGGAGGCAGGTCAGGTGGTCTGGTATTCCCATCTTGTTAAGAATTTTCCACAGTTTGTGGTGATCCACACAGTTAAAGGCTTTGGCATAGTCAATAAAGTAGAAGTAGATATTCTTCTGAAACTCTCTTGCTTTTTCAATAATTTATCAAAAATTAATTGTTTTGTGGACAGGATAAGTTAGAAATCAAATTAATTTTTTTATATGTATACAAAAGTAACCTAGTAACATTTCCTGAAAAAAAAAATCTGTTTTTTCCTTGCTAATCTTGAATGCTAACATTTAACAAATATTTACATATGCATGGGTTTATTTCTGTACTATCTATTAGGTTGCATTGATTTATTTTCCTATTGTTGAGCCAATAGCCACACTGTTAAGACAGTGTAGCTAATAGAGCAATAATATTCCTTATTTTTATTTCTTTAAGTGTATTTTGACTATTCTGACCTTTATTTTTTCATGCCATTTTCAGAGTTGACAAAAATGCTGACTCCATTTAATCTATAGATCACTTTGGAAATGTTTGGCATCTTTGCCACACTGAATTTTGGTATTGTAAATTGGAAAAATCTGCTACCCCAAAATGTCTCTTTGGCATATAGATTATTTCAAGCTGAAAACAATCAAAGTCAAAAAGACTTGAAAAAACCTGACTTTCTCTCTAACTACCTAAAGATTGTAGACAGAGGACCTATTCTAGGGAGGGAGATACCACCATAGACAACTATAGTATGAGCTAGGTGTGCAAACAGAGAGTAACCTAGCAGATCTGTTTGTAAAATTCTCTTCTGTGTCCCATTATTTCTACATGACTAACAAACATTTGTTTACTAGACATTTGTTTTTCCATCTCATGTCAATTGCCTTCTTTTCCTTTGAGGTCTCAAACCACTGCCTTCAACATCCTCTTTTGTATATAACTGATGATGGTATTTAAGGTGAAGGCTTAGGTATTTTGGACTTCCCAGGTGGTACTAGCAGTAAAGAACCTGCCTGCCAATGTAGGAGATATAAGAGATGTGGGTTCAATCCCTAGGTCAGTAATATCCTCTGGAAGAAGGCATGGCAACCTACTCCAGTATTCTTTCCTGGAGAATCCCATGGATAGAGCAGCCTGGTGGGCTACAAACCATGGGGTCACAAAGGGTCAGATATGACTGAAGCAACTTAACACACATGCACTTAGCCATATTGGTGAGTTACTCAGTTTTCCTGGGTCTCTCCCATGTATACATATTATACAATTTTTGTTTAATTTCATCCTATTCATCGGTCTCATGTCAATTTAATTCTTAGCTCAGCCAGAAGAACCTGAAAGAGTAGAGGAACATTTCTTCCTCTGCCACATAATCCATTTGTTTTATGTCACTTTTAATTACCTATTCTTTATTGTAAGATATTGTGTCTCCATTTACTAAAGAACTCATCAGAAAACCTATTCTAGGAAGTGTGTGTGATCATATCTTTCTAGAGAGTCTTTCCATCTGACCTCAGAGGAAAAAAAACATCAAAACTCTATTGCTGTTAATCTCTCTCTTCACTATTTAATAGTTCTTCATTTTGATAGAGTTTTTAATTCATTAGATTGTGTTTTACCAGTGAGAATGGTTCTGTCTTAAAGGGCAATGCTCAAGTGAATCATGGTCTCCTGACCACATTTTTCTATCAATAATTTCTGATAAAGCTAGTTGCCATTATATTTCTGAATCCAGCTCCATTTCTGTGCAGTTTATTGGGTAAATAGAGTCTGAGTCTACTGGTCTGCTGGGCCATAGGGATAAGAAGATTCAACTGAGTCTCGACTTAAGTCACATTCTCCAAACCATCTTTTACTAAGCAGCCTTGTATTTCGTAGGTTTATAGGAAACTTGCCCAGTCAATGTTTCTTCCAATACTCTTATCCCCATTTGGGTATTAGTCAAATGAATATGGAAATCCAGAGGGTAAAGGTAGAATTCAAGAACTAAGCTGTTCTTAAGCATTAATGCTAACACTTTCACAGAACAAGTTATACCTTTATATAATTACAGCCAGGGCTTCCCAAGTGGCACTAACATTATTATTTTAAAGAATCATTTTAATATTGTATTAAAGTAAAAATATGGCTTTCTTTTCTTTCTACTGAATATTAATATTATTTATTTTTTAAGCATAGAGGTGACTGTTACAGCTAAATAGTATAAAATAATCACAAATGTAAAAATTGGATGCCTTTTCAAATTTGTACCACATTGAGGCTATTTGCCTAATACAATGAGCGTAAATCAATGCAAAAGAAGTAATCATGATAATAATTATTAACATGATATGCATTTTTCAAAGCAATATGGTTTTCAAGTCACTTAAGTGTTCATGTCTCCTGTGTCCATCACAAGCTAGATTTTCATGGGTACAGAAAATGTTTTTTACTTCCATTTTCTACTCAAATATCCAGATGATAACATTCTAATGACAGAAAGAGAAGAGGAACCAAAGAGCCTCTTGAAGAGGGTGAAAGAGGGGAGTGAAAAAGCTGGCTTAAAACTCAACATTCAAAATATAGGCTCATGGCATCTTGTCCCATCACTTCATGGCAAATAGAAAGGGAAAAAGTAGAAGCAGTGACAGATTTTATTTTCTTGGGCTCCAAAATCACTGCAGATGATGACTGCAGCCATGAAATTAGAAGACACTTGCTCCTTGAAAGGAAAGTTATGACAAACCTAGACAGCATATTGAAAAGCAGAGACATCACTTGGCTGACAAATGTTTGTATAGTCAAAGCTATAGTTTTTCCAGTAGCCATGTATGGATGTGAGACTTGGGCCATTAAGAAGGCTGAGTGCCACTGAATTGATGCTTTTTTACTGTAGTGCTGGAGAAGACTCTTGAGCATCCCTTGGACAGCAAGGAGATCAAACTAGTCTATCTTAAAGGTAATCAACCTTGAATATTCTTTGGAAGGACTGATGCTGAAGATGAAGCTCCAGTACATTGGCCACCTGATGGAAAGAGCTGACTCATTGGAAAAGACCCTGGTGCTGGGAATGATTGAAAGCAAAAGGAGAAGGGAGCTACAGAAGATGAGATGGTTAGGTAGCATCAACAACTCAGTGGACATGAATCTAAGCAAACTCTAGGAGATAGTGAAGAACAGGGGTGCCTGGTGAGCTAAAGTCCATGTGGTTGCAAAGAGTTGGACATGACTCAGCTAGTGAACAACAAAAAGAGCCTACGTCCCATGAATTGTTGATTTGACTTGACTTTCTCACAACAATCTGGAACAAATCTGAAGAACCATTCCACCTTCAGAGCTCTTTGAGGCATTTAGTTTTGACCATTGTTGCAACTACATTTCATCCCATCTTTCCCCTCTGCCTAAATTGCTTTCTTTTCTCCCCTTCCACACATGTGATTCTAAAAGCACTTCTCAACAAATTTTATGATTGCCAATATCTAGTTCAGATATACTTCCCATGGCTCTTAAGTTGCAACATCTTATTCTAGTTTTCTATGAAATTCTGAACCAGAATTTTATGTGCGACCACACTTGATAGATGACTAATTGACAATGTTGGAACACACAAGATAGATTTAAATCTCCTTAGATACCATGTTTTACATTAGTGAACACAAACCCTGTGTTTGTTTTCTCAGATGTTCATTCATTGATAATACTTCTACCCTTTGGCAGTCAAGTTTCAAGATAATAAATTTATGCCACTTAAGTAGCAAAAGTGAATGGGAAGGTGGGAAAATGAAAAAGGAGAAATGAAATACAAAATTAGGGGATGTACAGAGAGCCGGTGTACTTTTATTAAACAAAAATGTTTCCTTGTTGTCATGTAAAGTCTGTGTTTTTTTCCCCCAGAAGTTAAGTTCTATAAACATATTCTGTTCTTCCTTCCTGTAAACTCTCACCTGCAGCAGTGGGGAATGCTACAACAAGCTACTCTGATGAGAGTAAATCCTATTTCGCTACAGTTTTAAGTGCTCTTCTGGCATAACTATATCCATGTAGTCAACTGTGGATAGAAATGTACAATAGACATGTGTTGGGGGGAGTTTGTAATTTCCTCTGTCTGTCTCGCTGCAACAAAAGTTTGAAGCGATGGACAGACCAGTGTTACAGCTCCATGTCACAGTTCAGTTTATTTCTCAAGCAAATGAAAATATATCTTCCAGGCATGAGTGTGGGTGGACCCAAAAGGTGTGAATAGAGGCCAGAGGCTCAATTTTGGCTCCTCTTTTTATAGTTTTTTCTCCTCTCCCTGAGCCTGTCCTATGTAAATTGGGCTAGCCAGGAGGGCTGTTTGTTTTACCTCAGGTTCTCACTCCAGTCTTCGGACCTTCCTTTGTTCTATTTTCGTGGGCTTTTCCCTTCTTTGTCTTTTAGCCACCACCATTCTGCACTCCTTTTTCCTATTCTAACTACCTCGCACATGGAAATGCATTGTTCTGAGTTAGGAGATGGAAGGTGTGACTTTTAGTTAAACACAACATGGAAGGCCTTACCGCTTCCATGTCCTTCCATGTCCATCTCTTGTCTATAGTGTTCTTCAAACTGGAGAGTGTGAACATATTGGTTAGTAAAGATGTGTACAGCTGCAGGAAAATCATCTTTCTGTGCTATGAATTTTTCTCAACAATTTGAAAAGTGTCTCATTTTTATCCTCTTTTAAGTATTTTTTTTTTTTTTTTTTTGGGTCACACTGTGCCTTCACAAGCAAATTATAAGAATATCACATTTCCATTTTGGTGAACTTCCATTTTGTCTCAAAAGTCTGGAGTGTAGAAACAATGCATACACAGTGATTGGAAAAGTACAGTAGTTTTGTATTCTGGAAAGACCTAGTGCTATTAGGACAAGAGTAATGTGAATATTGCACCCTAAACAAAATGTACTAAAGTCATCAGTCTTCAGATTGACATACAGAAAGGAAATAGAAAGTCTATGATGCCAAGGAAGGAAGTTCATGGAAAGAATGAAGTATATGAAAATGCACACAATTTGTTTGTTGAAAAAATTAGCTTCCTCAAGTCAGTTAAATATCTTTCTTTTGAAATATGTCTGTGAAGACATGTTAATTTGCACCATGCTTAATGATAAAAAACCCAAAAATGTGTGAACACATTTTTATTAACAAATGTGTGAATTTTATAAAGCATCATACCATCTAGGGAAAAAAATGTATCTAGAGAGATCTGTGCACAGATGGAGTCAAATCATGACAGACCAAACATTATGTCCTAGGCATGTACCTGCAGCCACTTCATTATCCATGACAAATCAGTAAGGAAATCATAAGGCCATCTTTTTGTTGCAGTTTGTTTATTAAGAGGGCAAAAATGGTGAATAGCATTAAAGTGACTTTATTTAAAATTATAAAAAGCTGTTTATCAGGTTTTTAAAGTTCACATCTTATTATATATTTCCCTTTGCTGAGGGAAAGGCACTTTAATAAAGGATAAGAATAAAGGGTAAGAATCTGTCTACATGAATTATTAGTTTGTTGTTAAATTTATTGAAAAGAGTGTATCACAATGTTTGCTTATATAGCAATTTTTTTCAAGACTAAATGCTTATAATCAATTAACTGCAAGGCAAAAATTAAATGATTTAACTGCTTACTGCACAATGGCTGCTGTGAAATTGATGCTTGAGATTTGGATGAGAAGTTAATTGTTGAGAAAATGACTCATTTTAGATTCTTAGTCTATTTGGATGGAATGAAAATGAGAACATTAACAGCAAAGGACACCAACTGTAATCTTTCTTTACTGAAAAAGACCTTTCTGCAAATTTTTCCTTTGAGATATTAATAGAACCTGATTGGTAGATTGGAGATATTTTCATCCCAGCACCTGACAATCATTGCTTTGACATTTCCAAAAGACATAGTTAATGAAATTTCCATTGACAAAAATCCCCAAACTTTGCACTTTCCCACTTCTTCAGTGGCTTTCTGGAAGTTGTCTCTCATGGCAATTAACAGAGTTGATAAAAAAGAAAACAAAAAGGTGCAAATTGTATTCTCTTATTAGGTAAGAATGAAATCTCATGACATGTGACCCTGAGACTAATGGGAAATTGTATAAAAGATGTCATCTCTGTTTCAAGTTAATTTGCCAGAGTTGACAAATTCAATGTGATTGGATTATTCATAATCAATAAGAGAAAAAAAATATTTTGAGAGCTATTGCTTAGCCAGTTGGAAAATACTTAAAATGAGAAAGGGGCTTCCCTGGTGGCTCAGAGGTTAAAGCGTATGCCTGCAATGTGGGAGACCTGGGTTCGATCCCTGGGTCAGGAAGATCCCCTGGAGAAGGAAATGGCAACCCACTCCAGTATTCTTGCCTGGAGAATCCCATGGATGGAAGAGCCTGGTGGGCTACCGTCCACGGGGTCGCAAAGAGTCGGACACAACTGAGCGACTTCACACACTTGCTTAGAAAGAAGCTAGGTATTGTGATAACTATTCTAGATCTAACTGAAAACAAATGGTCTTTGCCTTCATGGTCATTAAAATAAACATATATAAAACAGACTCTGCTGCTCACTCATTCGGTTGTGTCTGACCCTTCGCAACCCCATGGACTGTAGCCCCAAGACTCCTCTATCCATGGAAGTTTTCAGGCAAGCCCACATATAACAAACTGTACTGCTAAATTTTGCTGAGTTTTAAAAAGAAATTGTTTTCAAGGAAATTTTAAGTTGATAGAGCATTGTTTTAGGCTCTATCTCCAAATTGTATTAACAGGTACATATACATTAAATATGGGCTTCCTGCATAGCTCAGCTGGTAAAGAATCCTCTTACACTGCAGGTAGACCTGGGTTCAATCCCTGGGTTCGGAGATCCCCTGGAGGAGGCATGGCAACCCACTCCAGTATGTAGTGTATTTTGAGGTCTTTTCGTTGAGGAATTAAAGCTCAATTTGTGAAAAAGTTTAAACACTCAACTTCTTCTTTAAGGGAAAATATTTTTTTTAGAGTAAATAATAGGTTAGACTCTGAAGGAAACCTTATTGTCAGAGTAGTCAGATGAAATTAAGACAAGATCAGAAAGGAAAGCAATTATGTGGGGGGACATGAATCTTCACCAGGACGATGCCAGTGCTTCCATGGGAAGATGCCCCTAAGCGTGTGTTACAGGAATTAACAAAGTGACTAGAGTCCTGACAGTGTCACTGAAAGGAGGGCATTGTTTTTTCAGAGACTCTAGTGCTAAAATATTTGAATGTAAAAGATCTGCTAAGTTAAAAAATATCCCATCTCTCTCATGGCTTTTGTTAACACAGTTCAGTGATAACGCGATGTTCCATTGGTGTCTAAAATGAGAAAGTGCCAAAGAGGAATTCCAAAAATGGAAGGTCAGTGTGTGGGAGTAATCAGATGAGGTTTCTTGGGGGAGGTGATACTTTTGGAAGATCCAGTAAACGTGGAGTTCAGATGGAGACTGGGATACTCCTCAGAGGTTCAAACTTCTGCCTTGATTAAGAGAAGCAGTAGACTAGGTTATGCTGAAGTAGTATGAATGCTGCTTATCAGTTCAGTTCAGTTCAGTCACTCAGTTGTGTCCGACCCTGCGACCCCATGAATTGCAGCACGCAGGGCTCCCTGTCCATCACCAACTGCCAGATACATTAGCCAATTTTAAGAGGTTTGTATACTGTCATAATTACTCACATCACCTAAATTATGTTGATTGAATTCAATATGACACCACCCTATGGCAGAAAGTGATGAAGAACTAAATAGCCTCTTGATGAAAGTGAAAGAGGAGAGTGAAAAAGTTGGCTTAAAGCTCAGCATTCAGAAAACTAAGATTGTAGCATCTGGTCCCATCACTTCATGGCAAATAGATGGGGAAACAGTGGAAACAGTGGCTAACTTTATTTTTGGGGGCTCCAAAATCACTGCAGATGGTGATTGCAGCCATGAAATTAAAGGACACTTACTCTTTATGAGGAAAGTCATGACCAACCTAGACAGCATATTAAAAAGCAGAGATATTACTTTGTCAACAAAGGTCCATCTAGTCAAGGCTATAGTTTTTCCAGTAGTCATGTATGGATGTGAGAGTTGGACTATAAAGAAAGCTGAGCATCGAAGAATTGATGCTTTTGAACTGTTGTGTTGGAGAAGACTGTTGAGAGTCCCTTGGACTGCAAGGAGATCCAACCAGTCCATCCTAAAGATCAGTCTTGGGTGTTCATTGGAAGGATTGATGCTGAAGCTGAAACTCTAATACTTTGGCCACCTGATGCAAAGAGCTGACTCATTTGAAAAGACCCTTATTCTGGGAAAGATTGAGGGCAGGAGGAGAAGGGGATGACAGAGGATGAGATGATTGGATGGCATCACCGACTCAATGGACATGGTTTTGGGTAGACTCCAAAACAGTTGGTGATGGACAGGGAGGTCTGGTGTGCTATGGTTCACGGGGTCACAAAGAATTGGACACAACTGAGTGACTGAACTGAACTGAATTCAATAAACTTATGATATACAAGTGCATTCACATTTCTACAATCTCAAAAATACAGCACAGTACAAGGTGGCATTATGAATTCATATTTAACTGACTCTTCAAGAACTGAACTTCAAAATGTGCCTATTAAAAATTTTAATTAAACTACTACTAGGAGAGAAATTCACTTCATAAATAAATCATTCTTTTTAATGGAAAGCTTTTCATGTTGATTACTACTTAAAGTTAACTTGAAGTAGAGAGCAGTGAAGAAAACACTTCTTTTGCCTTCTAAACTGGATTTGTTCAAGTCTATCTGTGTGAACACTCTCACTTATATTAATAATTATAATTTTTTAAAAGCGTCATGTAGTGATTGTCAAGGGATGAGGAGAGAGGGAAATTGGGGCTGAATGCAAACAGTGTTGCTTTTGGGGGATGATAAAAAATGTTCTGATGATGAGTAACATAGTGAATATAATAAAAATCATTTGAATTCATATGCTGTACTGCTGCTAAGTCGCTTCAGTCATGTTCGACTCTATGCGACCCCATAGACGGCAGCCCACCACGCTCCCCTGTCCCTGGGATTCTCCAGGCAAGAACACTGGAGTGGGTTGCCATTTCCTGCTCCACTGCGTGAAAGTGAAAAGTGAAAGTGAAGTTGCTCAGGCATGTCCGACTCTTTGCAACCCCATGGACTGCAGCCTACCAGGCTCCTCCATCCATGGGGTTTTCCAAGCAAGAGTACTGGAATGGGTTGCCATTGCCTTTTCCTGAATTCATATGAGCTTGGTAAAATTCTTTACATCTATTGGTCTCATCCTATTGTAATTAATGGAATTTTGTTACTGTCTCAAATTTTTAATAATTATAGTTTAATTCTGGCCTTCTATTTACTCTTGAATCAATTTGATAATAATTTTCTTGCAAATTGTTCTTTCAGTGTAATTTTCAATTTTATTGGCATAATTTTTCCATATATTTTCTTTCAATATGTTCAGATCCCTGCTCTGTTTATACTATGTCTCCTTTAACATTCTAAAACCTAAAAAAGAAAGATTGTTAATACTATTGATCAATCTCATCTCTTTTATTTTTATTATTTTTAAATAATAAAATAATCTATTTTAAATAATAAAAATACTAATAATATTTTATTTTATTATTATTTTTTTATATTTAGGGATTTTCTAGTACTTTTTTTTAATTTTTAAATTTTTTTTTTAATTTTAAAATCTTTAAATAATAAAATAATAATCTATTTTTACGATATCTAGTCTCCCTACTTAAAAAATAGTTTTTACTCTTACCGCTATAATCTCTTTATCCTCAGATTTTTTCCTCTTGTTCTGTCTTTAGCTTCTTGATTTGGACACTTAGCTCATTGGTTTTTAATCTTATTTTATGTGTACCAAAATTAAGCATTTTTTTCTTTGTACTGCTTTTGAGGCATTTACACATTTTAATCTCTATTGCTTTCATTTTTAACAGACAGAGATTCGCTCAGTTATGCCTGACTCTTTGTGACCCCACAGACTGCAACCTGCCAGTTTCCTCTGTCAGTGAAATTCTCCAGGCAA
Source organism: Ovis canadensis (assembly GCF_042477335.2). Taxonomy (NCBI): domain Eukaryota; kingdom Metazoa; phylum Chordata; class Mammalia; order Artiodactyla; family Bovidae; genus Ovis; species Ovis canadensis. Next base: position 74,094,954 of record NC_091248.1, on the reverse strand, counting down.
GAATCCTGGAATGATTTGCCATTTCCCTCTCCAGGGGATCTTTCCGACCCAGGGATCAAACCTAGGTCTCCCATATTGCAGGCAGCTTCTTTACCATCTGAGTCATTCTTATGCACTTCCATTTCATAAATTTCATTCTAATTTAGTCTTTGGGCAGTAGATTATTCAGAAATGTATTTTCAGTATTTTATGTGTCTGTCTGTGTCCTATTTTGACATTTTATTATAATGAGGTGGGAGAAAATAGTTTATATAAGATATTCTCTTATATGTAGGCATTCTTTTGTGGTTGAAAGGATTTCTTTTCTTTTTTGTTCCATGAATGTGAGTTATGTGTTTATAAAATATAGTTTAATAATTTCACCTTTTATATTTTCAACAATCATTACTGTTTGGTATTCAGTTCCTATGGAATATATCTGTAAAATCCCTGTGTTTATAGATTTGTCAATTTCTTTTTTTGCTTATGTTATTTTTTGCTAATAATATGCTTTTAAAAGTGAATAGACATATTTTAAAACACATTTTAGTCTTAAAGATATTTAAAGCTATTCTATTACATAATAATGCATGGGACTAAAAAGAAAGCACTAGTCTATTATTTTCATGTTATTATTATGTTATCTATAAGGTCTGTTAGCTTTATCCTGTCCTATTAATCCTCATTATGAATTTGTTTTTAAAGTCTGTAATTAAATAGATTTAACAACATGTTTGCTGCTGTTTAGTCACCAAATCATGTCCAACTCTCTTGCAACCCCATGATCTATAGCCCACTAGGTTCCTCTGCCCATAGGATTTTCCAGGCAAGTATACTGGAGTGGGTTGCCATTTCCTTCTCCATGACAAACATGTGTACCAACTTCTATATTCGCTAATTTTTTGTATCTTACTTTTGGGGTTATTTTCCTTCTTTTTTCTTCTTTCTTTCAAAAACATCTACTTAAGACTATATATTAATAAACATATATTATATATAATAGTATGGCTTGCAGTGGGGCTTCTCAGGTGGCTCAGTGGTTATGAGTCTGCCTGCTAATGCAGGAGACACAAGTTCAATCCCAGGGTCAGGAAGAATCCCCAGAAGAAGGAAATGGCAACCCACTCCAGTGTTCTTGCCTGGGAAATTCCATGGAAAGAGGAGCCTGGCTGGTTACAGTCCCTGAGGTTGCAAAAGAGTCACACATGACTTAGCGACTAAACAACTACAAACCAAACATGGCTTGGGGTGACAGACCAATATTAACATAATAGCCACGTTATAGTAAGTTAGTAAATTATAGATATTCTGGAAAAATGAGAGCAGAAGGCCAGAGATTTAGGCAGGTTACATTTTTTAAACATGATAGTCATGATTCACTGCGAATACGATGTTTTTAAGACTTTTAAGCAAAAACTTGAAAAAAGTGAGAGAGTGAACTTTGCAAACATTAGAAAGAAAAACATTCCTGGCAGAGAGATTATTGCTAATGGAACTATCCACAATGCAAACTTGCCTGCAGTATATGAAAAAACTGTACAAAACAAAACATGGAGTGTAGTGTGGCTAGAGCAGATAGAGGGAAGGAGAAAGGAGATGAGATTAGAGAAGAAATAGATCAGATCATGTGGGGTTTGTAAGCCATTACATGGACTGTGGGCTTTTGCTGTGAGTGAGATGACGAGTAGTTTTGGGACTGAGCAAAGCTCATATACCTTTTTAATGATGACTCTGGCTGTTGAGTGACCTGGTTGTAGGAAGGCAAGAACAGAAACAGGAAAACTAGTTGGAAGATGGAGAGGGTCCTGACTCTTTGTGTCCCCAAATTCATATGCTGAAATCTTAACCCCTAAAATGATAGTGTTTGGAGGAGTGGCCTTTGGGTGGTGCTTATGTCTTGAGAGTGGAGTCTTCATGAATTGCGTTAGTGCCTTAGAATCAAGACACCCCAGAAATCCCTAGCTTTTCTACCCTGCGAGGGCACAGTGAGCAGTTTCCAGCTGTGAACCGGGAAGAGCACCCTCACCAGATGCAGCCATGTTAGCACCTCAGTCTTGGACCTCCAGCCTCCAGAACTGTGAGAAATAAATTTCTGGTTTTTATAAGATACCCAGTCTGTTTTATTTTGTTATAGCAGCCTGAATGGACCGAGACAAGGATAATTACCATGATCTAAATAAGAGATGTTGACTGGACAAGATCTATAGCTTTGAGGATGGGGAGTGTCCATTTCTGAATAACTTTTGAAAACACACACACACACACACACACACACACACAGAGCAGGTTTGTTTCTCAATTTAATAAGGAAATCATTATGGCTATAAGAAGAGATCCTGGTGATAACTGGCTTGTGGTGGGTAGTTACAGTAATGCAAGTTTATAGAGGATAACTGTGCTACTGAATATCTAACAAAACATACTTCATATCTAAACAATTTTATTGAAACTCTTGCTTAAACAAACTCAAAGAGTTGAAACGTTGTAGCTCACAACTTCTGCTAGTTCCAGGAATGACAAGTCTGTTTGCTCTGTTGTGCCACTAATTAGAAATGACCCTATAATATTAAATAATTAAAAATAATAATAAAGGTAAATAAATAAGAATATAAAAATTAGGATACATAAAATAAATAATATGAATACTTTCAAAATTACTTTAAAATTAACTTTGAGGTTTATTTATATTTTGTGTTGTCTGTGTCTATTGACCCCACCAGAGAGAGTTTGTTAAGAGAGCTTGCTATAATATGCATAACATGAATAAATGAGGTTTTAAAATTTAATTGTCATATAGATCACATGAAAAGCCATGAGTATGGATAATACTGTGTAGCCATGTTAAAAATATAGCCACAGTATCTAGACATAAAATAAAGATAATTGCTTTCTTGTGGCAAGCAATATGAAATGCAGAAAATGGACATCCATCTTTTACAAAGATCACTGAGAGTCATAATTACTATGGGTATATAAACCTGCATTTCATTAACAGTGCATTTGAGTGAATATAACTTCTGAAGAAACATTACCTACAAAGTCCAGGTCAGATTGAGGAGGATAAAACATTATATAAGATAATTAGCTCAGCAGCTTTGGTCTTCATGATTAAGACATACAGTCAGCATGTAGCAGACAAGGGGCAAGAGATCAGAAAGCCCAGCATTGTGCTGGTGAGTATTCAGTAATTAGCACAGTGGGAAAAAAATACTGATTTTTAATATGGAAAAAAGTTTTACAATACTTACAGATTTCCATGATGTAAATATTCCTATTGTGGCCAATTTCAAGCTACCAAACAGATGTCACTAAAAACGGTGTTAGAAAGACTTGGCCCCAATTAAGCCTTGCAAGGCCATGCAGGTCAGTTTCAGTGTGCCTCTTCCTAGGCTTATTATCATCAAATAACCATGAGAGTTTGAATAACCTTGAGCTTTCTCACATAAAATCAAAAGGTTGGACAAATTGTTTTATAATGCCCTTTCCAAATTTATCATTTTCTTTAAAAGAAGGTTGTGAGATGATTTTGTCTCCTTAAATAAAATATAGATAGAATATCCCCACTTAAAAATCCTATGTACAACTACAGGTGGAAGTAATGGTACAAGTCCACTTTCTCCATTAATTGCTGTTTTCATACCCTTTCATACCCTTATCTTTAGAGGGACAGATTTCACAGTGTCATGTAGATGAACTGGCATTCAGTAAGTAAAATGATTCCAATTCGATGAAATTCTTTTGATTCCAATTGTTATACTATCAATGATAATAATCCAAAGAGACACTCTCTTGGTAGTAGAAAATATGTTTCTCTTTTAGTCTTCATACAACTAAATTCTGTGCACAGCTGCGGTAAGCCTGTAAGATTCTACCTCTTCATATTCATACCCTTTTGCAATTTCCTTTCTTTGAATATGAGCTTGCTCTTGTGGATGGAATTCAGCAATATTGTTGAATATTGCTTCCCTAGTTAGGCTACGCAGACTGTGGCTTCCATCTTGCATGCCCTCCATTGCTCTCACTGGTCTTTCAGGGAAGCTTTCAGGTGACTGCCCCCTTAGCCATCTTAACAGACCTTTCCCAAGTAACCTAAGACAATCACGCGGTTTAGCCCTCCCAGATTCTTCTCAACACTCAGAAACTAAGACAATAAAACCTATTTATTTTAAAGTTGCAGTTTGTTGTTCAGATGAGATCATTTCTATAGATGTATTTTCAAGACTGTCTTCTCTGTCATCTTTATTCTATTATTCAGTTTCCCAGTGAATTTTCTGTTTTGGATATTGTATATTTCAGTTATGAAACTTCCATTTGTTTTTCCTTATGTCTTCTACTTCTTTGCTGAAAATTTTAACTTTTTTCATTATTTGTGGAGTATCCCTGATAATTGGAGCATTAGTTTAATAACTACATTAAAGTCTTTTCAGATATTTTCAACATCTGTGTTATTTTGTTGTCAGAACTGGTTGATTGTTTTTTTCTCCTGAGGTTGAAATTTTTCTAGTTTCCCAAGTGGAAAAGAGTTTTGGCCTGTATCTTGCAAATTTGGAATGTTATGTTATAACCTTCCTGGTTCACTTTAAAACCCAAGGAAAAATGTTGACATTTTTGTTTTAGTAGGCAGTCAACATGGTTAGTTTTATACTGAAAGTTCCAGCATGCTTTTTGTGAGCTGTGGTTCCAATTTCAGTTTAGCTTTCAAAGACTTTGTTGTGCTCTTTGAATCTGTCCCTTATGAGTGGTCCCACTAGTAGTTTGGGACCTAGCTGGTAGTTTATTTGTTAGTTCTGTTCTCAATAGTTTTGATAAACTGATCAGGAGAGGATCTACATGGGCACAACTTAGTGATGAGCCCAGGAACTCATGAACAACTTTACACAGTTTCTTTCCTAAGCGCTGCCCTCTGTCTACTCTCCCTGGTGCTTATAGGTTCCCTCGACTTCCTTTTTTCAGTTTTTCACCCAGGAAGCGGAGGCTTTAATTCCTCCTCTCTGCCACCCAGTTCTACAGCTGTGCAGCATTCAGGGCCAGATGGCAAGAGTCCAAAGGGTGAAAAATGTTCAACTCAGTATAGAAATGGTGGTTGTTCAAAAGCTCATCTTATTACTTATTGTACGTGCTACCACGTATTTTTCAGGGTCCTCGAATAGTTACTTCATTCATTATGCCCATTTTTATAGTTGCAGTTAATGTGAGGGTATGTACTTAAGAGAGCTGTTATGTGTTTAACTATCTTGTGCAGAACAAGAATTCCTGTTCATTTGTTTTTAGCATAAGTATTGATACAGATTTATTTAAATTTATCCAGTACAGGGATATGAATTAAAGAGGAACATATGTCTTCTTCCTAGATGTTATTATCTGGAATAATTCTTGCTTTTACTATTGTATATTAACACTTTACATAAAATTTTTCAGTAAGAATGAATACATGTTGATTGCAGAAAATTTGGAAATATAGAAAGATGTAAGTTTGATTAGAAACTAAACCCTATCTTACTCCAGTCAGTCAGTGATAATAATAGTGTTTACTTTTTCCTTTTACCTTTATAATACATGTACATGTTCATCTTTTTACAAAAAATAAATAGCACCATACTCATAGATTCTTTTCATTTTATAATTCATTATAAGTGGTATTTGTATTATAAAAGTTTAATAGCTGGATAATATTCTACTATATGAAAGTATATTATAATACACTCACATTTTCTGAATATTCTGCTACAAAGTATATACTTTCTATAACCTGCAGTTCCTCACAGAGTATTTTTCACACAAGTGTATATGTCTGGTTGTTAAAATGAATAATAAATATGATATGAACAGTCTAATAAAAGACATCAAACAGTTTTGGACACTAGTATATCATTAACTCTTCCTAATTACTTTGAAAATTTCTTATTAATCCTGAACTTTTGGATTTTATGATTCCTTTCTTTTTTCTTTACAGCTGTTTAGGGAACAGTGGGTTAAGGACAAGATAAGCTATTGCTTTGCAAGTTTTTATGGTTCTAGGAGAAGAGAATTTATTTTGTCCATTAAAAAGTTAGCTTCCTGGCATGACTTTACATACACAACACACACACACACACACACACACACACACACACACATACACTTTAAGAAAATAATATTTGCTTTAGTAGATATGTGGGAGAGAGTATACACTATGATTTGTGTTTCTGTGCAAATGGAAATGGAAGAAAAGAAAAAATCTCTGAGTCAAATATATTTGCTTATACTTATAGCTTCCATTAGACAAGTGTCAGAACTGCATGGTTATATAGCAAGCGTGGATGAACCTAAGTACATCTAGCAAAATTGTAAACTAAAAAATAGCAAACCCCTTATTAATTTGATAGATTCCACAATAACATTACTCATAGCCCATTTACATAATCATAGCTTCATTTTAATTTTTAGGAGAGCTATTTCAAAGACATTTTGTTACAACATCACTGTAATGTACAAAGATATTATTGTTACCTATGAAATGATTTAAGTGCTTGAATTATAGTATATATTCCATTTTGAAACTTATGTAACTTTGCAGTAAATAATATAGCATATTATTTTTTAAAAATGTTATCAATTTTATTAGATAATCTTATTTTGATTTTCTATGGTTTTTGAAAAAGGTAACCACATTTAACAGGGAATATTATTCATCATATTGAAAGGAGTTATATTTTTTCATGATTTCTAGATAATAATATAAAGGCCTTTAAATATAAAATAAATAATAGAAAGAAATAAAATGTAAAATACATTGCTGTAAAATAGCTAATAGTTAAAATAAAATTTTATACTATTCAAAAAACTACACAAAATTAACAAAATTTATGTCACAATTCAGGTAAATTAGATTTCTTATTCATTTTTAGACTGTCCAACAAGCCCTGTGGTGAGAAATTTTAAGTTGTCAGCTTTAGAGTAAAGGTTATGTTTTATATTTGGTGACTTTTGTCAATTTCAGCTAAGGCCCTTACACTTCCCTAATGTAAAGTAGTATTTTTGCAGTTTTATATACCCTAATTCACTTACAACTGACAAATGGCATATCTTGGATTGACAAAGATATGCATGAAGCAGATGTCAGAAGATGGGAATGATTACAATATGGAGTGCCTCTTTTGTAAAATATATGAGTTAATCCACCAGTCATGAAAGTGAAAGACTGAGAAAAGCTTTCTTTGTGTATAATGTTGGCAGGTGTCATGAAACTTTCACCAAACAAGATGATTAATTCACGACCTATTTTCTTCATTGCCATTGCTGTAGCATCTTTTTCAGAAAGGACATCCACTTCCAACAGGCAGACCTTCAAATAATGCATGGGGTATGAAGTAAATGCAAATCTGCATCACAAATTTCAAAGCAAATACTGCTCTTGACAATCTGATGCCTATCTTCCCAGGTTAAAGCTTTCCAAGTTCTGATGGATGGTTTCCACAACCTTGCATTTACCTTAAAACCCATGTTGTTCCAAAACTTGGCTGGCAACTCATGGAAGAGAAACATACTTTCCTTGAAAATGAATTGTATCTTTTACAGCAGGCATGTGTACTAAGTCGCTTCAGTCCTGTCTCATTCTTTGTGACCCCGTTAACTGTAGCCCACCAGGCTCCTCTGTCCATGGGATTCTCCAAGCAAGAATACTGGAGTGGGTTGCCATTTCCTTCTCCAGGGGATCTTCCCAACCCAGGGATCAAACCCATGTCTCCTGCATTGGCAGGTGGGTTCTTTGAACAACCTGGTAACTGTGATTTAGCATCTGTTGGTGACCTATGTTAGAGGAATTTCTGGAAAATCGTTCTATCAACTTTTCTGCTGTGTTATTGAAGATGTTATTTGTTAATCATATTATTCACTGACTTCTTTTTGAGGTCTTTGGTCTTAGTTGTGATTTTCTTGAGCATTTGGTTTACTTGTGCCTTATGATACTAAATCTTTCATCTAATTTTCCCTTTTTGTGTGGGAAAAGAATCTTCCCTATCACTCTTAACAAATGTATAACATAGCATGCTTCATAAAAATTAACTTATTTCCTAAGTACATCTTACTATTGTAAATCTTAAGTTTTTATTTTGACTAATTTTTCCTGAAGTGTATATTAGGTTATTTTCCTTGATTTTGCTATATCATTGTAAACTACCTTAAATCATTTCAGACCAAGGTAGGATACTATAATGTACACCTTAAGATGAAACTCAAGTTACTTTGCAATCTAAATCCAATTTACTTCTCAAATGTTAAATCTAAGAACATCTTTATAACCATTGATTGTAAACAGTTTTGTCACCTCCATGTCCCTGTACAAACCAGCTTCATTTTCATTTGGCCTGCATTGAAAATGCCTTCTTTTCACGTCTATCCATCAAAATATTACCTTTCAAGATCAATTTCTTATTATACCTTGTCACGACATTTTCCTAATGATGAATTTGCGGCATTTATTTACTTAACCATTCATCTAAATCTTGACATTGTTCTCACTCCTGATTGATATGTCATATACCTTCTTAGTATATTAGTACCAAGATTTTTTCAGGTAAATAATGAATTCCTAAAAGTGAGGAGATGAGTTGTGTCTAGAACCTGTAATGTTTTGCATTCTGCTACATTTATTGAAGGCATGATCATTAATAAAATAATAAATCAACTTATATGATGAAATCAAAGCATTAACTTGGACTGAGAGGCCAAAGCAGATTTTGACACAGTAGCATAAGTTCACTGAAAACTCTGAAGGATTAATTATTGTAATACCTAAGATTTCTATATATTGAGCAGTAACAGGTATTTAACAGAATTCTTCAATTTTTCCTTATATTTTATTTCATTCCATCTCTTTATAAAATTGGTGATGGCTGTATATGCTCTGAGTTTTTTCTAGAGTGAAGAAACTTAGGCAAGAATCCTGTCTGAATTCAGCAGTGACATTAGGGTTTACACTGTGGGTCAGGCTATTGATCTGTGACAATTTACAGGGTTCGTGGCTTGGGTAACATAGAAAGATGAGTCATTATGATTCTCCTGGATGATGACCAATGGTGAAGTCAACAAGGTTCAGATGAGGCAACCCAAGTGAAGCTGCTGATTTTCAAATAGTATATTCTTATACCTTATACAGGAGGTAGAATAAAGAATGGGACATATTTGGAAGCTCAGAAAGTCACAAAATAATTTCCTTCCACTCTAAATGACTGCCATCTTCTTGCATGCTGTGACAATTTTCTATTCCAAACACATAGTTCACTAACCATTCATACTACATTCCTTGAGGGGTTTTGTTTTTGAGGGTTCCCTTTTTTCTTTCCTTTCTTGTTTTTTCAGAGTAGATAGTAGCATGCTGTTGATAAAACACTTGAACTCCTGCTGTTAAAATTGTTAGGTTCTGTTCAGTGGAGTGAAATAATGTTCTGCCATTTGTTCCCAGGTACTGAGACTGCTGCTGAAATGTACAAATCAGTGCTCTAATGTGGGTAGAGAATAGTTCTTTGTAGGGTTTAAGGCAGTGCAAAGGGGAGCTGTCTCACCTCTTTGCTTGTGGGAGGTTAACTGGCTTGTTTCACTGCTGAGACTTCCCTTCTTCAAAATTCTTAGGTACTAACACATGGATTACTAGAGGTTCTTTTTAAAAAATTTCCCTTATGTATACTCCCCAACACCCACATGCAAAACTTGCATTGTCAATAACACGGTAACTCCCAAGGTTGCTAGATCCGACTTCTGAGAAGAGTTTAAAGTGCTTTAATCGGTCACTTAATTAATACGGATATTCTGAATGATCAGTGTTCAATGTATTTTATTTTTACTTCAGAGAAGTTTCACTCAACTTCTTTTTTGACTTTTTAATTTCCTCCATTTTGAAAGCAAGTTCTTTTCAAACCAAAGTAAGCTTAACTAAGTTATAACTTTTTATCAATGTATTTTATCTAGAAGATTTGAAGTTCTGAATTTATTGGAGCCAATGATGGGTGATCTGTTCTAAGCAGACTGTACACATTCACACCCACTGGGACACATTCACTGTTAATGGCACACTCTTTTAAGATAGTTGTTTTCTATCTGGAAGGGACTTCCCTGGTGGCTCAGATGGTAAAGCATCTGCCTACAACACAGGAGACCCGGTTCGATCCCTGGGTCTGGAAGATCCCCTGGAGACGGAAATGGCAACCCGCTTCAGTACTCTTTCCTGGAAAATACCAGAGACGGGGGATCCTGGTAGGCTACAGTCCATGGGGTTGCAAAGAGTCAGACATGACTGAGTGACTTCACTTTCTTTCCCTATTCTCTCTGGGACATACTCTCCCACTACCAACTAACATTACTAAATTTTTTTTTGAATGAAATAATCCTCTCATGGGTAATATCTCATTTTGCACATTCAAAGATATTCCCTTATCTTGGGACTTCGTTGGTGGTCCAGTGGTTAAGAATCCACCTTTCAAAGCAGGGGACTTGGGTTTGATCCCTGGTCAGGGAAGTAAGATCTCACAGGCTGCAGGGCAACTAAGCCTGAGTGCCACAACTAACCAGACTTCACACTACAACTAGAGAAGCTAGTGCTTCACAATGAAGACACAGCATAGCCAAAGTAAAACAAACAAGCAAACAAAAAAAAGATACTCGGGGAGGGAGGTGGGAGGGGGGTTCATGTTTGGGAATGCATGTAAGAATTAAAGATTTTAAAATTTAAAAAAATAAATAAAATAAAAAAGAAAATTTAAAAAAAAAAAAAGGAAAAAAAAAAAAAAAGATACTCCCTGTATCTTTACAATAACAGTTTTTCCCACTCATCATCATATATCTATTAGGCACTTAGCACTTGTCAGCAATTCTGATAAGCCTCAATGTTACAAATTTAAGTCAAATAAAACTCTTGCTTCTGATAAGTTAATAAGGTGGTGTATAAAGTCACAAATGCCAATAGACCACTATTGCATTCATGCCACTTGCTCTAGGTGTTCTACAAGGGGTCAATGATGATGTTCTTATTTGCATAGCATATAAGGCTAGGCCCTATACAAACTTCATATCTCTGGGTATATTTTAAAGAAAATCACTGAAATATAACTATTACATAAGGTGAAATTTTGGTGCTGTACTGCTGATCAGTTTTTGCTCTAATTGATTGGATTGAATTGAAATCAAAAGTTCAAAGACCAAGGTTATGGAGCTACTTTACTCTGCTTATATCAGCCACAAATACCTACTGTCTCAACAGACATATACGCATATCAGAAATGTGTTTCCAGGTGTCAGTAGAAAATGTGACCACTTTTTATGTCTTTGGAGGCTTAAGAGTTGGGAGTAGAGGACTTGATTCTAAATGTCAATTCCAAGAAGAGATTATCTACAGTCTTTTTAAAGTGCTTATGTTGGTGCAAATCCCCATGAATATGACCTATTTATGAGTAAAAGAAATCCTCTTTGAGAAATTTCTTACAATGATGCTTTTCCACTTAAGGATTACCCATCCTTTTTATTTATCTTTGTTGCTTATTGCATATCGAGATTGCCTTTCTTTGCGATTTACTTCTTTTCCCCAAATGCTCTTATTTTAAAGACCTAAGAATGAGACTGCAGATGAGAATTGAACTGATATTGAAACTACAAAGAGAAAAAAATACCTCAGATTTTATCATAACTCCAAAAGCATATTTTAAACCCTGGAACACATTTGAGAATAAAAAGTTTAAATTCACACCTCTCAATACATATATAGTTAAGTATCATCTACTGTTAGTGTTTCTTAATTTGCCATTACTTGCTCTCAGCTATGTGTTAAGAGAGATCTAAATCTTTTATCACGTGTCTCCTAACTGGGTTTCATGAATTCCAAGGATGAGGCGGCTGGAACACCTGCTCAGACTGACAGAAATGCAGCACATAGCTTAGGAAATTGGTGCTGATCTGGACATTATAAATTCCCTCTCCTCATTTTGGCCTTTTTCTCTTTAATGACACAGTCTAGGTCAATGGTAGAGATAGAAAATAATAACAAGAAAAAATTTAAGAGGAATTTTTAAACTTCTCTTCCCCTACAAGCTACTTTGAAAACTCTCTTTCCTATTCCTATTTCAGAATAATTTAAACTCAGTTTCTTTACATCTCAAAAACATATTCTAGCATGATGGTTTCAATGAATGGCTTGGTAGATGGTGTTTATGATAACTATGCTGTAGGTTCTAAGAACCACCAGACTGTATTACTAAAGCAATGGTCAGAATGAATCACTCAAAATTGTGTCCACTGAATCTTCTGTTTAGTACAGCTCCTCTCGGTCATATTAGGTCCTTTTCAAAAGTGAATTTTCTACTCTTGGCAAAAGGAATTTGTCTCCTAAAATCCAGACCACTGTGGGGTGTTGAGTGATAGTCTCATACAGTACAACTGTCATCTTGCCTGCTTGGTTTTCCTTACTCAAACGTCTCTCTTTCAGGAGTTCAACACAAGTGGCTGGATGATGGTGAGATGTTAGTATTCCTGGATACATTCTAGTATCTTATCCAGACTCCTCAGGATACTAAGGTTTCTCATCAAAACTTCAGTGGGTCTCTTTAAAAACTTTATGTAATTATGTTATAGCAGAAGAGTTATAAATAAAACTATAATAACATGCTTTGTTTGCATCATGTCTTTTCATTTACAAAGTATTCCAACATAGATTTGGTCCTCGCAATCATTTCATTAGTTAAGTAGGGGTGTATTATTTATATCCATTTTCCAGATGACACTAGTGGTTGTAACAAGTTTAAGGTCACAAAATTTGTAAGCAGAAGGCTGACACTGTCTCCATAAAGAGGTTATTTTATTATATAGACCAAATCTAACAAATAAACCCATGAAGAGGAGTAGGTAATTCATATCAAATTATTTTGGGGCTTTCCTCGTGGCTCAGAGGTAAAGAATGTTCCATAATACAGGAGATTCAGATTCAGCCCCTGGGTTGGCAATATCCCCTGGAGAATTAAATAGCAACTGACTCCATTATTCTTGCCTGAGAAATCCTATGGACAGAGGAGCCTGGTGGGCTACAGTCCATGGGGTCTCCAAAGAATAGGACATGACTTAGCGACTAAATCACCACCACCAAAATCTGCATCACTAGCCACTGAAAATGAGTGCTGATGAGGCAAAGAAGCTGTGATTCATCTCATTTCCCTGAGTCTGGAAGAAGCTTCTTTTTATAGTGGGATTATAAAAAATGCAGCTTCTAAACAAATACTTGAACGCTATTGATTTAGAGATAAGGAAAAAAAGGGACTTTGTAAAGGATGAGCGATGAAAATGCTTGCATAACATTTACAAAATAAGCAAAAAAGAAAAAAAGAAAACTAGATAACCCAAAAAACCTTAGAGGATAAAGGGAGGAAAAAAAGTTATACTAGGCACACATGTATCCCATCAGAACTGAAATGTGATTCGTGTATAAAAATAGTTCCATCTTCACTCCCAGCTTGTTCCCACAGAATGTGGGTCACCAGGATTATCAGGACAAATAAGCGTCACCTTCTGCATCACACAGCCCAGTAGGCCTCAGTGGCATCAGGTAGCAGGAACTGTGTGTTAGTGTGTTAGTTGCTCAGTCGTGCCCAACTCTTTGCGACCCCATGGACTGCAATCCACCAGGTTCCTCTGTCCATGAGATTTTCCAGGCAAGGATACTGGAGTGGGTTGCCATTTCCTTCTCCAGGGGATCTTCCCAACCCAGGGATCGAACCCAGGTCTCCTGCACTGCAGGCAAATTCTTTACCAACTGAGCTACAAGGGAGGTTCCATCAAACTCTGGGGAAGAATATGTGCGAGGAGGGAGGAATAACAATGAGGACTAGGAAATTCCTTGTTAGCCTCTTGTGTAAAAGAAATCTTGTTGCACAGAGAATACAAGGTTTGGAGGGAGCTTTGAGCCTCTGTTAACTCTGAGAACATCTCTTAGATTAGAGTTGGTGTCCAGGATAGAGAGGGGATACTAATAAATATTGCTGCTACCTACAGTTTGGCTCTAAAGAGAACAAAAAGTAGTGCTTTAGAATAATAAATAAAATTTTAGCTTTTTTTTTCCTTATGGTCTTTTGTTATTCTCCTAAAAACAGGCAGGTAATAAAAATGTATTCAGAAATTTTTTGAATAAATTTGTATGTAAGCTGCAGAATGACTGCCACATTTGGAAGTTTTTTGAGGTTGACTTAATCGAGAGCAGCTATCACGGCACCTCCCCAAATCTCCTAAATGCCAGGGGTGGAAATGCTGAATTGGAGTAGATAGCATCTTTGACTGATACAAGGAGAACAGGTAGTAAGCTAACAAGACAAAAGAAAAATAAAGGGAAAAAAATACATATATATTGACTGAGCATAATATGTAGTGGGTTCCCACGCTGTGCTGTGGCCCTGAGAGAGCTCATTGTTAAATTTTCAAGAATTTTTCAAGCCAGTTGTTAAAAACATTCATTACTAAGAATTAAATTGTATAAACCTTCACTTAACTAAACTATTAAAAGCAAAATTAATAAATTGTCAACGGCAGATCACTTCTAAATTATTTTTCTGCATTTTATTATTATTTGCTCTCTTGAAGTTATCCATTCTTATTGTATTAGTGTTGGAAATCCTATATAACAGTGCACCACTACACCTCTCTTTTCAGTACTGTATTCAGTGACATCATACTGGTGGCTCAGATCAGCCATAGCTGGCAAATGCAACAAATCAAGTATTGATTTATTGTTTTGTTGATTGTCTAATCTTGAGAAATGTTCCCAATGCAAATTAAAATGGAAAGTGTGTCATGTAGTTACATTATGAAGAGTACCCAATTAAGGAAATATTCATTTATCATTTGAAAACTGTTATCTGATTCAGCAAAGATGTGATTCATGTCACTGATGAGCAAATGCATTTCTGACACACAGCTTAGGTTGTCTCACTTCTCTCCTAACTTCTTACAGTAAACACCAATATCAGCCAACCTTCATGTCCCATATCAGATCCACTGATGAGGCATTTACTGGGAAAAGAGATGGCAGATTGGGATCTGACTCCATTTGCCAAATCCTCGTTGAATTTTAGCCATAGTTTGGCTACTAATATAAGAGTTTGGAGCAGGGCTTCCCAGGGGGCACAGTGGTAAAGATTCTGCCTGCCAATGCAGGCGACACAAGAGATGCAGGCTCAATGCCTGGGTCAGGAAGATCCCCTGGAGCAGGAAATGGCAACCCACTCCAGTATTCTTTATTAGAAAATTCCATGGATAGAGGAGCCTGGCAGGCTATAGTCCATGGGGTTGCAGAGAGTTGGACATGACTGAGGAGCTGAACATGGCAAGAGTTTGGAAAATATGACTGGGAGCATTGTTAGAATAAATTAGTTATGCAGAATTAAAATAAGTCTTGTGTATTCTATTATTAATTGCTAGTTGTGTGCTACACATTCTTTATGTCAATAAAATTTATAATAAACTTATGTACATATGCATACACATACTTTTTTCTTCAGAGAGACTGTTGTTTAATATTTGTTAGCATACTACTGGTAATTATTAAAATTTTCTCTTATTCCTTATTTCATTTTATAACAATTTCTTGAAGTAGGTATTATCCATATTTTGTAAGTATGGAAAATGAGGCCCAGAAGAATTTGGAAATAGGACCAATGTCACATGGCTGTCAGAGAATGTAGTTGGGTTGGGGGTGTCAGCTAAATTCTGGCCCAGGCCTGGGCTTTTCTATTAACACCTCACTGACACTGATATTTATGCATTAATGACCTCAGTTAAGTCACTTGTGGTACACTGTGGCCTCAGTATCCTCTTCCATGAAAGGAAAAATATACTGTCTTTTCATTCCTCCTCAGAATTGTCAGGAGGATCAAATGTGAAAATAATTTGTAAACTTAAGAGGCTAAAGTAATACATAATTATTTACTAAAGAGGTAGACATTTAAGATTGGAGAAGGCAATAGCACCCCACTCCAGTACTCTTCCCTGGAAAATCCCATGGATGGAGGAGCCTGGTAGGCTGCAGTCCATGGGGTCGCTCAGAGTCAGACACAACTGAACGACTTCACTTTGATTTTTCACTTTCATGCATTGGAGAAGGAACTGGCAACCCACTCCAGAGTTCTTGCCTGGAGAATCCCAGGGGGATTCTGGGGGAGCCTGGTGGGCTGCCGTCTATGGGGTCGCACAGAGTCAGACATGACTGAAGCAACTTAGCAGCAGCAGCAGCACCAGCAGCAGACATTTAAGATAGCATTTTGTTTACAGAGCTTTGAGGCTGACTCAGGCTCCTTGAAAATGAATTTTTCCATATAGTACCTAAAGAAACAAATATGCATTTCATTTTCTCTTCGACGTACTTTCTATTATATGTTGCTAGGTATTTTCCTGTTCTGGGCTTCTTTGCAAGTCTCCAACATCTTTTTTTATTTGTTGTTGTTGTTTAGTCACTATTGTGTCTGACTTTTTTGTGACCCCCATGGACTGTAGCTCACCAGGCTACAGTGGGATTTCCCAGGCAAGAATACTGGAGTGGGTTGCCATTTCCTTCTCCAGGGCATCTTCCTGACCCAGAGATTGAACCTTCCTCTCTTGCATTGCAGGCAGATTCTTCACCACTGAGTCATGGGGGAAGCAACTTTTTTGTTTAAGCACTATTAACTTTTTACAGTAATAGACTGATGATTTCTTAAAATGTTTGGCAACTCTGTGTTTTATCAGCCTAGAGCATCCCTGAGGTAGTGTGTGTGACCAGCGTATTCTAGGGAAGCAGCCAAAAGTTAAAACAATGCATAAGTGAAAAGAAAGAAAAACAAATTATATTTTTCAAGAATCAAGTTGTTTGCATTAGAGTCCTGTTACTTACAAGCTTGGATAATTTAAAGTCACTGGACATTTTAATATCCTCTGATACTTCAGTATTAGTTTGAAGTACAGATAATAGATAATTTCACCCTATATCTGCCTCCCAATGCCACTGTGCTTCCAGGTGATGACATTTTCTATTGCAATTCTGAGTGTTTATAGGCCTTGATTCTGCTAGGTAATTATACAATCTACCATGGCATTAAGGCTCACTGCATGAGCTAATGCCATGATATGGAATTAATCAAACCTAAGTGAAAAGGTCATTAGAAAGTTAAATTATTTTGCTGATACCAGAGTAGCACCACATAAGCAAGAATTATATTCCATTTTGATATAATAGATCCTGAAATTTAGTCATTAGTTTCACCTCACTAGACCTATCTAATTATTGATGTGGTTAATTACTTAAGCCCATTGACCATTGTTTAGTATTCCATACTTATACTTTTGGCTCTTTGAAAAAAATGTTATGTCACATTCTTAACTTATCTTTATGCTTCACCTTAATTACTTCCTATGAGCTAACACAGATGATCTAATAAAACACTAACCATTATTTATTAAACTTTTACTGTATAGGGAACTGTGCTTGAGTGTAAAAGGAAATTGTTCTCTTCATGGTAAAATAAGTGAATTTGCTAGTACATTAGAATGGTGTTCACTTTCTCAGCAGAGCTTTAATAACCTCCTTTGCCACTGTCCCTGACCAGAACAGAATAGATAAAGCATCTGCATAGAAATGAGCTTTAAAGAATTCCAGATAATTTGAGGCTGAGGAATGATATAAGGTCACTTACCAGCTGAATGTCCATTTTCTCTGGCAGGTTAACGTAGTTTGCTGATGTAAATGTGTAATAGTCAAGATAGGCTAGGTTGTGTTGCACTAACATACATTCCCATTATCTCACTGACAACAAAGATTTATTTCTTGCTTATGTCACATGTCCCCTGTGAAGCTAGCTCAGTCTCTGGTATACATTCTCTCTCTTAGCGGCTGAGCCTGACAGAGGCTTCGTCTTAATTTCTATAATCATCATGGTAGGGGGAAACACACATAATGAATTATACCCTTACAATTTTTTCCAGCACAGTCTTACCACATACCCCAAAGACTGGGGTATTCATGTTAAGCAAGAATGACACTCACCTGTTACCACTAACGACTTCATTGGAGGGAACAAGAAATGGAGGAGATCACAGGAAACTCTATTGTGGTTCTTGCTCTGTGTGGTCACGTCATTTCAGCAACAATTCTATAAACTTTGAGAAGTACTAAATGAATTCAGTTGAGCATTTTGGGTTATGTATATGCTCTTGTGATCTGTAATCTATCAGAGTTTCTTCAGTCCTCCTTTCACAATCTCATTTTATCCTGAAGTTCTCATATAGAATTGAGCAAAAGCAAAAATTTAATTATTTGAGTAATTCTTTTTTGATATACAATGAAAAAAGGAACTATAGTCTTTGCTTTTCCACAACATCTCACTCAATGACAAGATCAGAGTGTTGCAAAATAAATGTAGGCTGTGTGAACAAATGAATAAAAGAGAAAAGAGAAATTCCAGATGAATTGAAGACTAAAAATACAATTTTTGATATTTTGTATTTTAATTATTACTGAGTTCAAAATATTTTCTAGTTTCAGCTGTAATATGTTCTTTGATCCACATGTTAGTTAGAAGTGACTTTTTAATATGTAAATATCTGAGGATTTTTTGGATAGCTCATTGCCAATGAAGATAATGTAATATCATTATTTCATAATTAATGAAGACTTACCGTCTGGTTGACCATATGGTATCTTCGTAAATATTCCTGATGCACTTGAAATAGATGTGCATTGTTTGTTTCTGTGTCCTATAATTTGAAGTTAGTCAAATTGATTAATGGTGTTGCTCAGATCTTTTATCTCTTTACTTTTTTCTACCTGCTTTATCAATTAATGAAATATTGTTGAAATATCCAAATATGAGTGTATCTTGTTTAGCTCTGATTTTAATATTTATTCATAAAATTAAAAAAAACTTTATTACATTGTTAATTGCAAAATGTTGAATTTTTCCATTTCTTTTATTCTATAAGGAAGAACTCTTGCTCTCACACACATGGCCTCTTGCCTTACTCAAAAAATATCTTTCCATTTTATTGATTCATTTTTTTATTCCTGTGCTATAAGTCATTATGATTACTATTTTTGTGTTTAATTTGTCTAAAAGATTACCAGAAAATTCCTTTCAGGTAATCTTTGTACCCTTTTAATGTATCCCATGTAGTACAAGAACACATCTTTGATTTCTGATGCAATTAAATGTTTCAAGTTCACTTTCCTAGTCCCAAATGTCATACATTTTAGTTGGAAGTGACATTTAAAAACCAATATCTGGGTGTTATATGTGCTAATTGCTTTGAGTGACAGTTGTTCTAAACCCTTCAATGGAAGAGTTTGGAAGCATGTATTTGTAAGCAATCAGTAGTTCACCCTGAAGCCACTAATTCAAATTGAACAGCATAGGGTTTGTCCTCATATATTTTCCATTCCATATTTGTATTTCTTTATCTCAGTATATAGCATTGTCTACACATTTAAATACCAAGTGGAGGGAATAAATGGAATACTGACTATAACTTTAATAACCCTAAAGAAGGAAGGAAAAGAAAGAGAGCTAAACTCATGGAATAAACATAAGACAAATAGCAAAATATTAAAAATAAACTCCACCATGTATGTGCTTATTTTCAATTTAACTTTTTGTTTTAGAAAACAATGCTATGAGAAGGCAGAGAATATAAGGATGGATAATAAAAGCACAATCAAGCTCTCCTCTGTCTACATGAGGTACACATTAAATATAAACTCAATGTAGGCTGAAAGTATTAAGATGACAAGTTACATCTCAGACTAAGAGTAAACACTAGAAAGCTAATGTGTAAATATTAGACAAGGTAGACTTCAATCCAAAGAGTATGTTAAGGATACATAAGTTATTTCATAATGATAAAAGGATCATCTTATCAGAAAAGCAGAATGTCAAAGTACTTAAGAAAAGGGTATCTAAATACATGAAGCAAAAACAGGCAGAATCAAAGGGAGAAATACACAGATTATAATAACATCTGGAAATTTTAATACCCCTCTTTTAGTTAGGAGTTGATGGACTAAAGAGACAAAAAAAAAAAACAAAACCAGGAAGCATAAAAGATATGAACAACAATGTCACCCACCTTGATATTTAGAGAAAAACTATGCACAACAACAGAATGAGGAATGCAGGCAAATGATACTTATGGGCCATATTAAATAAATCTCATTAAGTTAAAAAGATTGAAATCATACAGAGTCTGTTGGCTTACCACAGTATAATTAAATTAGAAATTGATATGTAAAATTTGTTTAAATACCCTAATGCTTGAGGGGAAAAAAATTACATAATTCTAAACAACGCACCCCACTCCAGTACTCTTGCCTGGAAAATCCCATGGACAGAGGAACCTGGTGGGCTGCAGTCCGTGGGGTCGCTAAGAGTTGGACATGACTGAGCAACTTCATTTTCACTTTTCACTTTCATGCATTGGAGAAGAAAATGGCAACCTACTCCAGTGTTCTTGCCTGGAGAATCCCAGGGACGGGGGAGCCTGGTGGGCTGCCGTCTATGGGGTCGCACAGCATTGGACACGACTGAAGTGACTTAGCAGCAGCAGCAGCAGCAGCAGAAAACAGCCCATAGGTAAATATCAATAACAAAAGAGAAAATAGGAAATACTGAAAACTGAATGATAATTAAAACCTAATATATTAGTATTTGTGAACTATAGCTACAGAATACTATATAGGAAATTTATAGCTTTAAATATTTTAACAGAAGGGAAAAAATTAAAGTCAATGTTCTAAGTAAACTATGGCCTTAAGAAAACAGATAAAATAAGGAAAAGAAAAGAAATAATAAGAGAATATCATTGGAAAAATCTCTGATGCTGGGAGAGGTTGGGGGCAGGAGAAGGGGACAACAGAGGATGATGGCTGGATGGCATCACCGACTCGATGGGCAAGAGTTTGGGTGAACTCTGGGAGCTGGTGATAGACAGGGAGACCTGGGGTACTGCAATTCATGGGGTTGCAAAGAGTCGGACACGACTGAGCGACTGAACTGAACTGATCCATAGAAAACTAACAAACAGTAGGAAAAATTAAAGTAATCAAATTGGTTCTTTGAAAAGATTGTTAAAACTGACAATCTTTAAGAATACTGGTCAAAAAATAAAGACAAAAAATTACCAATTTTGGAAATTAAAGAGATATCTTGGTAGATTGTACAGATATTAAAAAGATCATGAAGAAGAATGATAAATGACTATATCTGACACTGTGTGAAATAAATCTTTGAAAAATCATACATACTAAAGAAGTAAAAAATTCTGAATAGCCATATATCAGTAAAAATAATTAGTTTTGTAACTAAAATTTTAGAACAAATCAATCTAGCAATGGACGACAAAAGATAATAAATTTATACTCTGACCAATTTGGTTTTATTTCAAGAATTTAAGGTTAATTTATTATTCAAAACTAAATCAATCTAATGGTAGTTCTAAACCATTAAGAAAGAGCAAACTGGGCCATGTATGTATATCAGAATGGATGAATACAAATTCATCATGCTAAATTAAGGAGCCCAGTATTAATATATTATATACTGCATAATTTCTTTTATTTGGCATTTTGGAAAAGAAAAGGCAATAATAATATAGGAGGACAGAAAAGATGAGTTGTTTCCAGGAGTCTGATTGGGAGTATGTTGTGAATACAAATGAAGTGTATGAGATAGTTCTTTGGGGTATAAGTTGTAATCACTACTCTGGTTGTGATTATGAGAATATAAAAGAGTGTTAGTCTTTCAGTCATGTCCAACTCTTTGTGACCCAAAGACTGTAGCCTGCCAGGCTTCTCTGTCCAGGGATTCTCCAGGCAATGCTGGAATGGGTTGCCATTCCCTTTTCCAAGGGATCCTCCAGGGATCAAACCCAGGTTTCCTGCATTGCAGGCAAATTTTTACCAGCTGGATCTTCCCTGGTGGCTCAGATAACAAAGAATCTGCCTGCAATGTGGGAGACCCAGGTTTGATCCCTGGGTTGGGAAGATCCCCTGGAGAAAGGGACGGGAACTCACTGTAGTATTCTTGCCTGGAGAATTCCATGGACAGAGGAGATTGGCGGGCTGAAGTCCATGGGTTGCAAAGAGTCAGACACACCTGAGCGACTACAGTTTCTTTCTTTCTTTCTTTACCATCGGAGCCACAAGGGACAAGTGGAGCCCTTATGAGAATATATACACATGTAAATATTTATTGAACTTTGCATCAAAGATGTGACTTTTGCTGTATGTAAATTAATGACGACCCTGTATGCAAGACAGCAAAAAAGACACAGATGTGTATAACGGACTTTTGGACTCAGAGGGAGAGGGAGAGGGTGGGATGATTTGGGAGAATGGCATTCTAACATGTATACTATCATGTAAGAATTGAATCGCCAGTCTATGTCTGACGCAGGATACAGCATGCTTGGGGCTGGTGCGTGGGGATGACCCACAGAGATGTTATGGGGAGGGAGGTGGGAGGGGAGTTCATGTTTGGGAACGCCTGTAAGAATTAAAAATTTTAAAATTAAAAAAATAAAAAACTAAAAAAAAAAAGAATAAATAAAAAAATAAAACAAATCCAAATGATTTTATTTTTTATATTAATAGAAAAAAGTAGATACACCATCATTTTAATAAAATTCAAACAATGCTTCTGACTAACGTCAATATCCCTTTATGATAAAATATCCTAGCAAATTAGGAGTAGAAAAAGACTTTCTTACCATGACAAAGGGTATTTGCAACAGACCTACAGTGAACATTGTACTGCTGCTGCTGCTGCTGCTGCTAAGTCGCCTCAGTCGTGTCCGATTCTGTGCGACCCCATAGACGGCAGCCCACCAGGCTCCTCCGTCCCTTCCCTGGGATTCTGACTGATAAAATAATGTGCACTTCCTCCCTAAGGTTGAGAATAAGTACACCCACTCCCAGTATATCTGTTCAATATTGTATTGGTGAGCAAAGCTATAAAAACCTCCCAATTTCAGAGTATGTTTTCATATTTCAGTGTCTCCAGAGAAGGAAGGCCTACTAGAAGGATCTTGGAATGGAGACCTCGTAGCCAACAGAGGTAGGTACCATTATTATTTACATTTTGCCAATACTGAGTCTTAAAAATGCTGTTTAGTTTGTTATTAAGGCTGAAAACTGAACACTGAATCTGTTTCTAACCGGTAAGTAGTACTTAATAAATTACACTTAATTTCTCTTTGTATGTTGCTGCTCAGTTCCTGCAGTCGTGTCCAATTCTTTGAGACCCTATGTCTGTAGTCCACTAGGCTTTTCTGTCCATAGGATTCTCCAGGCAAGAATACTGGAGCAGTTGCCATGCCCTCCTCTGGGCAATCGTCCTGAACCAAGGATCAAACTTGCATCTCCTGTGTCTCTTGTGTTGCAGATGTATTCTTTGCCATGATCCACTGGGGAAGCCCTTGCATATTACTAGTTCACCTCAGTATTTAGCATAATCTTTGGTCCAAGGTCTATGATCCAGAGAACAATGACATTGGAAGTCTTGTTCAAAATATTTGAGAAAACCTTCACCATCTGAGGCTCACTTAAAAAAAATCCAAACATTTTTAGCTACTCATTTTTAATTAAATGGAACATAATTATATGATTAGACTCAGATGAGCTACAGGGAAATTTACCAATCTGTGTGAAAACCAAAAAATAATTGGAAAGCCTATCTCCAATGCCCCAAATTGTAAGAAATACATACTTTAGCTTTATCAGTGACTTTGCACTGAAAATTATTCTGGGCCCACAAAAGCAAAGCTCATTCTGGAGAACTGTATTACAGAATTTCTTGACACATTCTGAGTCCATATTGGCAAATTAATAAAGGACATCATTCTGGGTCCCTTAAAGTTATGTTTTGCATTTTGCTTTGCAAATTACTTAGAAATTCATTCTCCTGTCTTGGCATGAGATTAGTTCAGCCTCCTAAAGGCTATCAGCAAGCAGTGTCTGAGTAACAGAGTCTGTCTTGGAAGTTAAGACTTCTTAGCTTTAATTTGCACTTCAAAGTATTAGTTTGTAGGTGGGGGAAGCCAAAGTCCCTTCCAGAGCCTGTTCCACCTTGTTGAAGATACTTTCTGGATGCTGCAGTACTTGATTGGTACTTGTGTTTATTGCCAGCTTTTAGAGAGGATCATTTCCTTCTGACGCTTAAGCCTGTTAGGTAATGAGAGGAAAATGAAGGAAGCTCTTCTCATAGCATCATGTACTGCTCCCTCAATTGTCACCTTTACTGGCTTCCCGAAGGGAGAGTATAAAACCCCAAAGGACAGTATAAACTCACAGGGGAACTAAGATCCTGCAAGTTGTAAGGTAAGGCCCCAAAATAAACAAAACTAAACCAAATCTACAAATAATTGAAAGCAAGAGATAGCCTTGAGGTGCCTGGATCCTTAGGGCTTTATTATTACAGTTTGAAAAACCACTCACCTGATGAACTTCTATCATATATATGTATTTTTTTATTTTATTGTATTATAAAATATAGTATAGCATATCATATAGGTGTACAACTTAATGAATTTTCTCAAAATAAGCACATCTCTGAAATTGCTTCCTGGGACAAGAAACATCGTCTGCGTCCCTGAAGGCCAGTATCCCTTTCGTGCACTTATCTTCTATCAAGGATACCTGTTGTCCTGACTTATAACCTCGTGCTGCTGCTGCTGCTAAGTCACTTCAGTCGTGTCTGACTCTGTGTGACCCCATAGACGGCAGCCCACCAGGCTCCCCGGTCCCTGGGATTCTCCAGGCAAGAACACTGGAGTGGGTTGCCATTTCCTTCTCCAGTGCATGAAAGTGAAAAGTGAAAGTGAAGTCACTCAGTCGTGTCCAACTTTTAGCAACCCCATGGACTGCAGCCCACCAGGCTCCTCTGTCTATGTGATTTTCCAGGCAAGAGTACTGGAGTGGGGTGCCATTGCCTTCTCTGTATAACCTCGTAGGTTTATTCTAATACTGATCTAAGTGGAATTCTATAGAAAGCGCTTTTTTGGCCTGTCTTTTTTTCTCCTGTTGTTTTAATCGTGAAGATTATTCATGTTATTATTGTTAGGAGAAGCACACTGATTGAAACCGCCCACCCTGGCCAGGCACCATAGTAACCATTTGCATGAGTTGTTTTATGACAGGAGATCCTGATAAGGAATATGGAACTAATAAGCCACCACCAACTGGAAGAGTTTGGGAAAGGTCAAAAGGAGACACTGCGTTTCCGTCCACGTCCCAGAATCCCTCTTGCTAGCATCCATCTTGGCTGAGCAATGTGTGCACCACCAGGAAAGACTCTGGATTAGAACGATTGGCCAAAGACCGCCCGGAAACTAATCCCATCTCCATAAAACCTGAGTCTGCGAGCCACTCGGCAGAGCAGTTCTCCTGGGCTCCCTTACCCTATTGCTCTCCACCCGGGTGCCCTTTCCCAATAAAATCTCTTCCTTTGTCAGCACAAGTGTCTTCTCAGACAATTAATTTCCAAGTGTTAGACAAGAGCCCAGTTTCTGGCCCTGGAAAGGGTCCCCCTTCCTGCAACATTATGACTAGGTGTGCAAAGAGTCGGACACGACTGAGCGAATGAACTGCATTGAACTGAACTGTGGATTGTTCATTCCCATTAGTAAATAATGTCCCTCTGTGTGACACCACCATGACTTATTTATCTATTTTACTGTTGATAGACATTCAGATAGCTGGTAATTTGAAGCTATTATAAATAGTATGTCTATGAATGTTTCAGTACATGTCTTTTGGTAAATATATTTTGGCATTTCTATTACAACCTAAATTTCTGGGTTGTAATTGTAGTGCATGCTAAGTCACTTCAGTTGTGTCTGACTCTTTGTGACCCTATAGACTGTAGCCTGCCAGGCTCCTCTGTCCATTGCATTCTCCAGGCAAGAACACTGGAGTGGGTTGCCATGCCCTTCTCTAGGGGATCTTCGTGACCCAGGGATTGAACCCACATCTCTTATGCTTCCTGCATGGACAGGCAAGTTCTTAACCACTAGCATCACCTGCAAAGGCCCCATAACTGTAGCTCTCTTAAAGTTCAATATTCACTCTTCCATCTTTGCAAAATGATAAAGTAATGTTTATGATTTGAATCTCTAATGTTTTTTGAAACAAAACATATAATAATAGATTAAGCATTGAAAATTAAATTTAAAAAGATATATCAGTGCCCCAAAGAAAGATATTTCCATGAACTAGAAATAAAACACACACAAACAAGCATCAAGCAAGTTGAGACTCTGGGTCTGGAATTAGGACAAGCTTCTCTCTTGTGGGATGATAATGTGTAAGTGTATATCAACCAAGATAAAGGGCTGGAGGTAACTCATGGCATGAAACTGAGTTCTCAAAAAAGTCTGAAAGAAAGTTGTGATTGATGAAATTGCCTAGGGTGTGGCTTATATGAAGTTAAATACTTCTGAAAATAAGTAAAATGTGTCAAGCCTGTGTTCAACTATTTTAACTTTTGTGACAGGAGATAAATTTTCCTGACCTCTCTATGTGTCAGAAGCTCTAAGTAATTGTAGTAAACCTACTTCTGCATGGGAGAGTGGAGCAGGAAGTCCAAGTAAGGGAGAGCCCAAAACCCCTAGAAAATAATGGATTAGCAGAAAGGAAATAAAATCTATAATAGCAGTGACAATAATGGTGACAAAATCACATCTCGAGATGAACCTATAAACCAAAATTCCAAAATGTATGAGTCAAGTCAAGGAAGATTGCTTGCTCTCAAATGAACTAATGGGGAGAAAATTTATTTGTATATAAAAACTGTCTAAAATAATTTTGAAATATTTGATTACTAAATTAAGAGGTATGATAGAAGAAATGCTATTTATGAAAAAGAACAACTGAAAGCACAGAATGAGAAAAGGTGTATTTAAACAGCTGACTGTATTTAAAATCCTGGAAATAACAAATATAGACTTTAATACATACACAGTTGAGGAGAGAATTTAAAGAGTCAAAAATTATTGTGAGCTACCTTGAATTTCGGAGAAGGCAATGGCACCCCACTCCAGTACTCTTGCCTGGAAAATCACATGGACGGAGGAGCCTGGTGGGCTGCAGTCCATGGGGTTGCGAAGACGTGACTGAGCAACATGATTTTCCCTTTTCACTTTCATGCATTGGAGAAGGAAATGGCAACCCACTCCCGTGTTCTTGCCTGGAGAATCCCAGGGACCGGGGAGCCTGGTGGGCTGCCGTCTATGGGGTCACACAGAGTCGGACACGACTGAAGCGACTTAGCAGCAGCAGCAGCAACCTTGAATTTAACATAGAGAGATATTGAGATTTAAAATGTACAAAGGAGACATTATAGAACAGGAAAGACAGAATAACAGTAATGGGCTATGATCAACATATTAGATTAAGGAAGAGAAAAAAATGGAATAAAAGATCAATGTTCCCCAAAATAATGGCTTCAAATTTTTTCAGAACAAAGAAAATCTGTAAATTAAATATTGAAGATGCACACTCATTGTGCGTCGGGATAGATAATAATAAAACTGCACCAAAATATTATCCTCAAACTAGAAACTACCAAAAATAAAAATGAAATTTTAAGTATAAGAAGGGAGGAAAAAATGAATTACACAGAAACTATAGTCAACTTCTCATCAGCAATGTTAAATGCTAGAAGATGAGGAAATGCTGTTTAAATATGTTGAATAATTTTGACACTGAAAATTACCATTCAAGGAAGAAAGGTAAATTAAAGTATTGCCAGGGATACAAAAAAAAAAGGAGTCTCTTCCTGAAAATACTTTTCAGGAAAAAATTATTAAAAATTTAGTTGGAAAGAAAGTATGTTAATAAAACCTTGACCACACTTTAAATCAGGTATCATCAAACTTTTTCTATGAAAGGTTGGATAGGAAAAAATATTTTAGGGTTTATGAGTTATATCATCTCTCTCGCACTTATTTAGTGAGGTGCTATAGTGTGAAAGCTCCATGGATGAGATTTAAAGGATAGTGTAATTTTTTTTTTTTTTAACAAGAACAGGTGGCAGAGCAGCTATGGCTCACAGACAGCAGTTTGTTGACCACTACTCTAGATTACAAAGAAAGAATAAAATAATTTTTTAAAAAAATGCAATTATCTCTCTGTGCTGCATCTGGTTTGGTCCTATTCAGTATCAGAATTAGTATAGAAATGAAATAAATTTCTTAATTCCTGTATTTGCAACATTTCTTTCCTTAGATCTTATATTACAAGATTACATGTGTTTTAGAATCCAAAAGCAACATATCTTGATCATATTTATTTCTAATTGTTACTGCAAATACACGCAAACCTTGGCTTTTCAGAAGAAGGGCTCTTTTGTGGAAAGAGCCCTATATACCCTGAAATGCTGGGGTCAGATGGGTCTCCACAGATTTTTGTGCATTTGGACAGAACAAAAATGTCTTCTGGGCTGAGTGCCACTTGGAAGACTTTGTACAATTACTCAGATGCTTTTTCCTTCATTGCTGTTCCCATCTCTCATTTCAAAAGAGCTTCACTGCAGAGAAACAACCTTCTCTCAGGGTTAGCTAAATGTGTTAGATCACTTAATTTCTTCATGCTCCTGATGCAAAAGGGTTACATTCATATTACTGGTTATTGGCAGAGCTGGCAATTTTTAAAGTTAATTGATTTCCTGGCACTAAAGATTATACATTTAAAAACAGTTTTATCAGAAGAAATATGAAGCACATGCTGAAGTTAAGTCCTTAAATCACTCTCAGGCTTCACTGTAGCTTGTTCATTCATGCAATGTGAGATAGAAACTAGGGACCCAGGCAAGCATTGCACACCTCTTAATGATGACAAAAAAAGAAACAATATGGGCTTCTCAGGTGGCACTAGTGGTAAATGCAGGAGACATAAGAGATATGGGCTCTATCTCTAGGTCAGGAAGATTCCCTGGATGAGGGCTTGGCAGCCCACTCCAGTGTTCTTGCCTGGAGAATCCCATGCTCAGAGGAGATGGGCTGGCTATAGGCCATAGGGTTATGAAGAGTCAAACAGGACTGAAGTGACATAGTACTCACACATGGAAAGATTTTGCCTAGTTTATTCCTAAAAATGTAAATTTTTTTTCTGGCTGTGTGTTTGTTTGTATACTCCTGAGAAATGCAGGTTTCTTTTTTAATTATTTTGCTGATTTTATTTTTCTGATAATATTAAGTATATACTTAATGGATTTAAAGATATCAGAGGTGGAAGAGACTCAGGATGTCTGGTGTGTTCCTGATATAAAAATCCTTCTACAATATTCTTGCTAAGGAGTCACTTAGCTTTTGCTTGATTACTTCCTACAATGGATAATTCACTATATCCTGTGATTACCCAGGCCATTCTCAGTCAAGTCCTATTAAAAAAAATGAAAAAATTACTAGAAACATTTTTTCTTATTATCACTGTAATGTTAAATATCAAATTTGTGTAGTGGAGGGTTTACATGAGAGGTTGAACAATAAGATTTGTACAGTAGGAATTATACTCAGAGTGATTTTGTAAAGTTATGACTATGCAACTCTGATCATTTAGTATCATAAGGTTTATTTATGGCCTTTGCCCCAAAAATGATTTGAAAAGCCTTAGATTAAAAGGCTGACAAGCAGGATAATTAAAGTAGGTGAAGAAAACAGGCCCAAAGGGAATGAAGAAAGAGAAATGCCATCAGCTAGAGTTAAGCTTTATTACAAAATATGTGAAATTATATACTTCACACTTACTAGTTTAAGCAGCCAAAGCAAAGAGATATATATATATATATATATATATATATATATATATATATGTGTGTGTGTGTGTGTGTGTGTGTATGTATATATCTAATAGAGAGTTGATGTCATTGTATAAGTAAACTAATGAAGGAAGGCACCTATATAGATAATTATCCTTGAATGAGTTTGTGTTTGTGTAACTCAGGTGGAATGCAAAAGTAGGAAGTCAAGAAATACATGGAGTAGCAGGCAAATTTGGCCTTGGAGTCAGAATGAAGCAGGGCAAAGGTTAATAGAGTTTTGTCAAGGGAACACATTGGTCATAGGAAACACCCTCTCTTTCAACAACACGCGAGAAGACTCTACACATAGATATCACCAGATAGTTAATACCGAAATCAGATTGATTATATTCTTTGCAGCCAAAGGTGGAGAAGCTCTGTACAGTCAGCAAAAACAAGACCAGAAACTGACTGTGGCTCAGATCATGAACTCCTTATTGCCAAATTCAGACTTAAATTGAAGAAAGTAGGGAAAACCACTAGACCATTCAGGTAGGACCTAAATCAAATCCCTGACGATTGCACAGAGGAAGTGAGAACAGATTCAAAGGATTAGATCTGATAGACAAGTGCCTGAAGAACTATGGATGGAGGTTTGTGACACTGTACAGGAGGCAGGGATCAAGACCATCCCCAAGAAAAAGAAATGCAAAAAGGCAAAATAGTTGTCTGAGGAGGCCTTACAAATAGCTGTGAAAAGAAGAGAAGTGAAAGGCAAAGGAGAAAAGGAAAGATATACCCATTTGAATGCAGAGTTCCAAAGAATAGCAAGGAGATAAGAAAGCCTTCCTCGGCAATCAATGCAAAGAAATAGAGGAAAATAATAGAATGGGAACATTTCAGATAAAGATGGGCACAATAAAGGACAGAAATGGTACAGGCTTAACAGAAGCAGAAGATATAAAGAAGAGC
This sequence comes from Ovis canadensis, assembly GCF_042477335.2. NCBI lineage: Eukaryota > Metazoa > Chordata > Mammalia > Artiodactyla > Bovidae > Ovis > Ovis canadensis. The sequence continues at coordinate 74,064,241 of NC_091248.1, read as the reverse complement.
TGGCAAGAATACACAGAAGAACTATACAAAAAAACATCTTCATAACCCAGATAATCAGGATGGTGTGATCACTCACCTAGAGCCAGACATCTGGAATGCAAAGTCAAGCATTATGAAGCATCACCTGAACAAAGCTAGTGGAGGTGATTTAATTCCAGTTGAGCTATTTCAAATCCTGAAAGATGATGCTATGAAAGTGCTGCACTCAATATGCCAGCAAATTTGGAAAACTCGGCAGTGGCCACAGGACTGGAAAAGGTCAGTTTTCATTCCAATCTCGAAGAAAAGCAATGCCAAAGAATGCTCAAACTATTGCACAATTGCACTCATCTCACATGCTAGTAAAGTAATGCTCAAAATTCTCCAAGCCAGGCTTCAACACTACATGAACTGTAAACTTGCAGATGTTTAAGCTGGATTTAGAAAAGGCAGAGGAACCAGAGATCATATTGCCAACATCTGTTGGATCATGGAAAAAGCAAGAGAGTTCCAGAAAAACATCTACCTCTGCTTTATTGACTATGCCAAAGCCTTTGACTATGTGGATCACAACAAACTGTGGAAAATTCTGAAAGAGATGGAAATACCAGACCACCTGACCAGCCTCTTGAGAAATCTGTATACAAGTCAGGAAGCAACAGTTAGAACTGGATATGGAACAACAGACTGGTAACAAATTGGGAAAGGAGTACGTCATGGTTGTATATTGTCACCTTGCTTATTTAACTTATATGCAGAATACATCATAAGAAATGCTGGGTTGGATGAAGCACAACTGGGAATTAAGCTTGCTGGGAGAAATAGCAATAACCTTTGATATGCAGATGATACCACCCTTATGGCAGAAAAAGAAGAAGAACTCAAGAGCCTCTTGATGGAAGTGAAGGTGGAGAATGAAAAAGTTGGCTTAAAATTTAGCATTCAGAAAACTAAGATCATGGCATCCAATCCCACCACTTCATGGCAAATAGATGGGGAAACAGTGGCAGTCTTTATTCTTGGGCCTCCAAAATTACTGCAGATGGTGACTGCAGCCATGAAATTAAAAGCTACTTGCTCCTTGGAAGAAAAGCTATGGCCAACCTAGACAGCATATTAAAAAGCAGAGACATTATTTTGCCAACAAAGGCTCGTCTAGTCAAAGATATGGTTTTTCCAGTAGTCATGTATGGATGTGAGAGTTGGACTGTAAAGAAATCTGAGTGCTGAATAATTGATGCTTTTGAACTGTGGTGTTGGAGAAGACTCTTGAGAATTCCTTGGATAGCAAGGAAATCCACGAGTCCATACTAAAGGAAATCAGTCCTGAATTTTCATTGGAAGGACTGATGATGAAGCTGAAACTCCAATACTTTGGCCACCTGAGAGGAAGAACTGACTCATCTGAAAAGACCCCGATGCTGGGAAAGATTGAGGGTGGGTGAGAAGGGGACGACAGAGGATGAGATGGTTGGATGGCATCATGGACACAATGGATATGAGTTTGAGTAAACTCTGGGAGTTGGTGATGAACAGGGAGGCCTGGCGTGCTGCAGTCCATGGGGCTGCAAAGAGTGGGACACGACTGAGTAGCTGAACTGAACTGAATGTCAGGTGGGCATGTAATTCACTGAAGGTGAAGGGTGAAGGTGAAGTCGTTCAGTCGCGTCCGACTCTTTGCGACCCCATGGACTGTAACCTACTAGGCTTCTCCGTCCATGGGATTCTCCAGGTAAGAATACTGCAGTGGATTGCCATTTCCTTCTCCAGAGGATCTTCCCGACCCAGGGATCAAACCCGGGTCTCCTGCATTGGAGGCAGACACTTTAACCTCTGATGTAATTCACTAGATCCTGATATAATTCTGAAATGCTATGTGGAAACTAACCAGTAAACTCTAGAATAGTGGTTCTCAATTTCAGTATATTGAAGAAACACTTGGGAAACTTATCAAATATGCAGATCTCCCCACACCCAAATATTTTGATTTAGTAGATTTGTGTGGAACATATGAATCCACATTTTGCCTGTTGTGTGGATGTGTTTTGCAAAACTTTGCTGTGCATGTGGTAAATCTCTATCCTGGGGCTGAGATCACTATAGCGTTAGCTAAGTGAAAGTGAAAGTTGCTCAGTTGTGTCTGGCTTTTGCGCCCTCATGGACTGTACAACCCATGGTATTCTCCAGGCCAGAATACTGGAGTGGGTACCCTTTCCCTTCTCCAAGCGATCTTCCCAACCCAGGGATCGAGCCTAGATCTCCCACATTGCAGGCAGATTCTTTACCAGCTGAGTCACAAGGGAAGCCCATATGATTAGCTATATCAGCTACAGACTGGCACCTGCCTTGGGCCTTGCCATCTACCTCTAGGAGGACTAAATCCTGTGCTGCTGCAGCTGCTGACCTTCAGCAGCCCCCGAAAGGAGTTTAGGGTAGAGAGCAGAAATGAGCCACTCAGCGGTTAGGGGAGAAACTGGCAGGAAAGTTCTTCAGATAGTATATTTTCTGGAGCAGATTTTATAAGCCTGACTCATAACTCCTCATATCTAGAAAAGCATTACAGTCTTTCATGGTGATGACAACTCCTCGTGATGAGCAAACACTTCATAAGACTGGCGGATTCTTCTTTGGAGCAGTTTCTCAGGGCTATCTGAGGTGCTGTCTCTCCAGCTGCAGTCTTCATCTTGCCCCAAATAAGTTTTCACATTGTGCATTTTTTCGAAGTCAACAGGCAAAATTATCAGTAGATAATTATTCACATATTTTGCTTCATTTAATTTTCCCCCCTTTGGAGTTAGAAGAGTATGCCTATTTTTTTTTAAGGGGATATTTATAAGAATGCCTTCATTCATTTAAAGTTCCAGGTTCAGAGAAAGATAAAGGAGATTTCCAGAAGTAATACAAAAATCTCTTCTGGTTAAGAATTTTCAGTGCTACCACCGAATTGCCAGGCAACAACTTTACTTTTACACCGTATTAATATAGTTCATTGACTTTTAGTATTATTATTCTTGGAAACTTCTTTTTATTGTTCACAGGGCGCCTGAGGGAGACCACGTTATTTATAGCCGTGTGGTTATATACAGATTGAGAAACACTATCTGTGTCACTAAGTATCCCAGAAAATGGGGCATTGCAGGATGGAAGAGGCAGTTTTGCTTCTGGCAATCCACTTATCATCCTGTATGCCTTGGTGAAAAATGGATAGTCTGGCTACCTGCTTGAGGGGTTCAGGTGAAAAATTTACATATTTCTGCTCTTCTACAATCTGGTTATTTGCCTTCTTGAAAACAGAGTGCCTAAAAATAACAGCATGCTTAAATTCACAGTAAGAGCAATTCACAAAGAGAATGAGTTTCTCTATGTCTTTAACTCTGGATTAATTTACCTAATCCCTTTCAACATTCCATTTTCTGAGTCAAACAGCAAAGAAGCTCTTTGACTAAAACACCAGAACTGACAAGAGTTCTTTCTTTGCCAGGCCCTGTGTTGTGCTAAGTGCTTCAGTGATGTCTGACTCTGTGAGACCCAAATGACTTCAGCCTGCCAGGCTCCTCTGTCCATGGGATTTTCCAGGAAAGAATACTGGAGGGGTTGCCGTGCCCTCTGCCAGGGGATCTTCCCGACCCAGGGATCGAACCTGAGTCTCTAATGCCTAACCTGCATTGGCAGGTGAGTTCTTAACCACTAGCACCGCCTGGGAAGCTCTGTGTTAGGTTATGGAAAAGGAGAATGAATAGGACAGGTGATATTCCCAAAAAGTTCAGATTGAAGCCGCTCACATCAGTTTTGGGCTTTCCACAGCAGTACCTTCCCTTGATCCACTGAAGAATTTCTTGCTTGAGATAGGTCACTGGGTGAAGAAATCAATTCATCAGGTTATTTCTGTTATCAGGGGTTTAAAATATTATATCTGAAAAATAAAGTGTTATTGCATTTCTGAGTTCAGAGAATAGAAGTAACAAGATCAGTTTCTTGGGTTTTTTTCTTCCTTTTTTTAAGTATCAGGAGGGAAAAAAGGAGAAACATAGAGCAGGTAATGAAGTGTCTGTGATTTCTGATTTTCTTTTCACCTAGGGAAAACATAATCACAGGAGTTTCACGCTGATTATATTTATGAGCTATGCTTTCTTTCGAGGTGAGTGAGATGCTGGCAGTTATATATAGATGATAAGAAATTCTGAGAGTAATGAATGAGAGGATTTCTTTCCTTAGTGAATGGGCAATCTTCCTTGCTTGAAAGAATGCTCTCAAATATAAGCCGCTGAAATGGCTTTAGATGCAAACTTGGTTACAGCTTCTGTAGAAAAGCCAACTTTAAGAAACACTGAACAATCAAGAAGATATATGACGAGTTAAAAAGGGATTTTCTATTCTAGCGGAGTGGCTGGAAGTCAAGTTAGACCAAGTAGTAACTAATACATGATTTTAACAGGTAGCGTTAGTGAAAGAAATAGATTTGTATCCTGAGTATTTAAATATTTTAAAAATAAAAAAATTATTAGCATATTCACTGGGTTTTGGTATATATATGTTTTTGTTTCCTTGAATTGTTTCATTAAAAGCCAACCAAGAAACAGAACCATGAGTATTGAAACATGCCATATGTTAAGTTGCTTTAGTAGTGTTCCACTCTTTGCGACCCTATGTATGGACTGTAGCCTGCCGGGCTCCTCTAGGCCTATATTAATTCCATCTCTGGGATGTTTGGTTATTAGAACAAAGAATTATAGAATAGACCACTGATTTAACTAGCTAAATGATGGAAGGAAATGGCTTTAAGCAGATTGGCTGTAAAATGAAAGAAATTTATGCCAAACACGGCATCTTCAGCTGACATACTTCATACAGGCATGCAAATCATGACCTTCCCAGACTGCAATTTCTCTGCTTGTTCTCACTTGATTTTCTTGGAGAAGACATTTTTTCACACAGACTTTGCCTCTGCTCAGTATTCACTTCCAATCCTCCCTCAAAGTCTCTGTCCTCTTGGGAGACTTCAGAGACGCTCCTCCTGACTCTGATCATCTCTTTCCTTTAACCTTTCTGCTACTAACATATTCCATGTACCATAACCCATGGCCTTTTGCTGTCTCTGGAATTGCACAGAAAATGCACCCAAAGGACAGGACGAAAGTACTCTCTTCTTTTGCAGTCTGACAGCTCTTCTCATAGGGCAAAGGTAATTGAGAAAGGGCCTAACTAGAGCCCAGGATGCCTGCTTCTCCTCCACATTCTGACCCCAGTCAGTCATGAAACTTCCCTTAGTCACGCATCTCTCTAGTCCATGTTCAGTTACTAAGTCCTGTTTGACAAAAGCCCGCCAGGCACCTCTGTCCATGGGATTCTGCAGGGAAGAATACTGGAGTGGGTTGCCATTTCCTCCTCTACGGGATCTTCCCCACCCAGGGATGCAACCCGGTCTCCTGCACTGTAGACAGGCTCTTTACCACTGAGCCACCAGGGAAGCCCTCTCTAGTCCATAAAGAATGTTATAAAATAAGCTTAAACATTAAACGTGTGAAGGGTTTATTTTATTAAGAGCTAAAATAGATTTGAAACAGGCAACGCCGACCAAGAAGTAGTTAGGCGCGAGCAGTCCCGAGGCAGGAGCCGGTACAGGACCCGAAGAGAACGTGCAGAAGCAATGAGGCGTTTGCGTGGCTGAAATTTACAGGCTCATTCGCTCCTCATGATTGGTTGTTTCTTAGCTCTTTGATTTCGTAACTTTGGCGCGTTTAGAGGCTTAAACTGTGGTTTGCGTTTGCGGCTCTTGCTTTAGAGCCACCTCAGACTAAAAGCTTCCTTGTTTAATTCATTGAACGGTGGCTATCAGCTCCTCACCTGCAAACAGAACTGATGTGACAGTGAGGTAAAGGAGACGTGCTTTGTAAACGGCAAAGTGCTCTGTGAGCGTGCGGACCCTGCGTCCTGTTCAGTCTCCCTGGTCTGCAGCGACCACCTCCTGGGCATCTAACGCGTCCCCCTGCTCGGGACCTTGCTCTGGGAAACCTGGCGCCAACTTAAACGTCCTGCTGGTGCCCACTGAAATTCTTAACCCCTTTGTCTTTTCACATGTGTTATAAATCAAGGCCAAGGGAAAACAGCACAGGAGGAGACACTTGGAAATCAGCATAACGTGTACCTCTTCTTCTCTTTGCTACTCTATTTGTGGGTGACACAGAATTCCAAGATATTTGGGAGTTAAGCACTGCTTAAAGCTACTAGGAGGTAAGATGTTAAGACTATGACTGAGTCAGAGGTGTTAGGGGTGGAGGGGCACATACTGACCGCCCTTTGGAGACCACACTTCCCGGCTGAACCAAGATTTATCTTTAACACAGAAAGAAAGCCATGGATGGCATTCTAAAAACAGAAACAGCCAAGGAGTTCTATTATGCCCTTGTTTTTACTTGTGTAGCCGACCACTTACACACAAAGTAATGACCTGAAAAGGAAAAATAGGACTTCCGGTTCCTTCTCCTATTTTATTCTGTCTTACACATCAGCTAGCCAAAGTATAGAGTATCAGCAGAATGTATGCATATCAGGAAGTGAAATAAAGATGGTAGTGATGGTTGTACAATATAAATGTACCTAATACCACTGAACTATCCTCTTAAAAACAGTTAAGGTGGTAAATTTTGTTATGCTTATTTTATGACAATTAGAAATTAATTCTGGGTGAGAGGGGCAAGGGTGGGAGGGAGATCCAAGAGGAGGGGGATACATGTATAGATATAGCTGATTCACTTTGTTGTAGAGCAGAAACTAATCCAACATTGTAAAGCAATTATATGTTAATTAAAAAAGATGAACTTCACAACACATGGAAAAAATTAATTTTAAAAATAAGTAAAATAAAACCAGCTGAATTTTGTGGAATGTTTCTGCTGTTCTGGTGAGGATGAAATACATATACATGTACAAACCAAGGCATATGAATTACATAATTTTGTGAGGCAGCAACTGAGTTAAATTCTGTCATATTTTCATTTAAAATGACATTGCATAATATAAAGTGAATGATACAATTTCTTCCATTTAAAGTTTTAATTTAAAAAGTTAGAATTATGATAAATAGCAAATATTAAACAGTATGACATTGAAAGACTGCAAAAAGAAAGGAAACAATTGTACTTTAGTACTTATAAAGGCATTGTTTCATCCATTTTTTTAAAGGAGGGAACGCACATTTTCATTTTGTATCAGACCCTGCAAATTATGTATTTCTCTCTTTTCATCTGTACTGTATCTACACTGGTGAGGAATGTATTTGGAAAATGTAAAGAATGCCTATTACCCTACATACATAGCTTTGTGAACAAAAAGTGCCTAGTGGAATGCTCAGAATAGAAACATGCACTTAAAAAAATGTACTGGAGTATGGTTGATTTATAATGTTGTGTTAGTTTTAGATATATGGCAAAGTGTTTAATTAGCTATACAGGTGGCTCAGAGGGTAAAGTGTCTGCCTGCAATGCAGGAGACCTGAGTTCAATCCCTGGGTGAGGAAGATCCCCTGGAGAAGGAAATGGCAACCCACTCTAGTACTCTTGCCTGGAAAATCCCATGGACAGAGAAGCCTGATAGAATACAGTCCATGGGATCGCAAAGGGTCGGACATGACTGAGTGACTTCACTTTCATACATGTATCCACTCTTATTTTTTTTTAAACTTAAGATTCTTTTTCCATAGAAGCCATTACAGAGTATTGAGTAGAGTTCCCTGTGTTATGCAGGTTTTTATTGGTTATCTATTTTTATATATAATACAGTAGTGTGTATATTGCAACTCCAATTTCCCAGTTTATCCCTCCTTTCCCCCATCCCTTGGTAATTGAGACGTAGACTTTTAACTTGGGCCTTTTACCCATGTCATGTTGTTAACAAGCTTATTATGTGGGTTCTCTTGTTTTGCTTTTGTCTTCAACTCTTTTCTTGATCTATGTGTTATTTGAGAGACATATTCAGTGTCACAGCCTGGCATTAATCAGTGACAACATTAACAATGGAAAGCTACTGAAGCAGAAAGGATTTTAATTATTCATAACTATCTTTTCACTTTCACTAATTGCTTTGTGGGTTTTCCATACATCTTCTTTAATTTAAAAGAATTCTCAAAAATGACAAAAGAAAGAAACACTTTTATATTTTCACATACCTTTTCAGGTCCTTTTTACCAATTCCATATTAATAATTAAAAAAAAAAAGAAATGTTTCCTATGATTCTGAAGTCCACTAAGTACTAACGTAGGCACTGGAAGTTGGTTTGCCTACCTTTTCATCATATTTTATGTCTGTCAGTCCTTTTTATAATTTTTCTTGTATATTTTCCCTGTGCTAATTATTTTCTTCTTATTGGTTACTGACAGGAAGAATGCAAGAATGCTTAATAAGTTTCTTTCTTCACTGTAGTTTACTGATTCCATTTTATCTCCTCCTCTTCCCCCTTTCTGTACCTGTATCAACACTGACTCAAGTGCTGGTCATCTTCAAAGCATACTTGAGACCTGTGTCACAGCTGCAGGAAACCAGGAAGGCATTAAACCTTAGAAGCTTGCTTTTCTTTTAAAAGTGAAAGGCTCATGAACATTCATCCTGCTCCTCATTTGATAGGTCATTCTAAACTTAAGCTGTCATTTTTGTTTTTAAGGGATATAAATATGCTGCCTTTCATATTAAGAAAGATCCCATTGTACTTCTGTGGATAGAGCCTGTACTTTGAATTGTATTTCCAGTTGGCACAATTGATCCATCTGCATCCCCTGCCAGGATCTACTCTGGGACCAACAGCCTACCGTGAGAGGTACATGTACTGGGATGATTGGTACAGTCCAGTTTGTAGCTGAGAAACAGATTATCTACAAGCCACGTTTACGAGAACCTGTTTTCTGTTTCACTGCAATTATCTTTGATATCACCAAACTTCATGGGCCCTTTCCTGTGCTCTGGTTGGCTCTCCTGTGTAGCATTTGAACACTGACACTTACTTGTGCCTCTTTTGGTTTCTAGGTCACCCTTCTTTTTTTATGCTCTCTCCTTATAGTCATATGTCTTTTTCCAGCTACTCCTCTCCTCTACCAGTTCCTCTTAAGTGCCAATGTTCTCCAACACTTCATTCTCAGCCCTGTTCTCTTTCTATTCTAAAATAATCTCACTTGGTGATCTCATTCAAACCAGGGCTTCAGTGGCTGGGTGTACCCTGTTGACCTCTCTCCTGCCTAGACCTTTCTTGAGTTGTTTTCTATATTTATTATATCAGTTGTAAGTAACAGATAATGTAACAAACAACTGAAAAAAGATAGGGCATGTTTGTCCCACAGACTGAATAATAAGTCCAGAGATAGTCAATCTATGGCTTTTGCAGAAGACCTTTCAGTCATTACTGACCATTTGGATCATTACTGATCCAATCTCACCTGCGTTTTTACTGCGGCATTGTTAGCATATTGGCTTTGGTCCTAATGCTTGTTGCTTCCTAGTCATACAATGGCTGCTACATTTCCTGGCATCACATCCAGAGGAAACAGGAGGAAGGAATAAACAGCTGGGTCTGGCTTTTTTTTTTAAAATAGAAAGCAAAATATTCACTAGAAATCCCACCAGACATATGTTCAGATGTAACTCTGACAAAGTATCACTTGGCTCTCCATAATTTTAAGGTGGATTGTAAAGTTGGTTATTAAATTTTCCTCTTTGATAATGGATAAAGGGAAGGGAGGATTTAGTTATGAATATATTGAGGTACCCAGTCCAGCTATGGATAAATCCATAGTTGGAGGTAGCCAATCCAGTGTTGGCCCATCTAGTTTCAAACTTGACATCTCTAGCAGGATATTCCTCAGATACCTTAAACTCAGCCTACAGATTTTTTTGGAGGTGGGTGAAACTTAGAAAAAGGGAATGGCAACTGGTGACTTTCCTGTTTTTATGATTTTTAGCCTGGCGATGAAGATCATGTTTTGATATAAGGCAGCTGAAATGTCCATGGAAAACCTACTGGCTTTGTGCCCAGAAACATCAGAGGACAGAAGACAGGGCAGTTACAGCTGAAGGAAAGTGAGGATTCATCCTGGAAAGGAGAAAACCAGGGAACGGAAGCCCCAGGTATGTGTAAACTCATACCTATAAAATTATAATAGATAGTTGTACATAATATTCTGTTCATTGGTTGATATAAAATGTTCCTAGAAGTGTTCAGAGAAATTCAAGGGAGCCTGAGGGTAATTATAAGAAAAAGTTGAGTGATTTATATGATCTGAAGAGAAACCAGAGTATGAGGGTAATTATAAGAGAGTCAGGTAGACTTTCCTAGAAATTGTACCACTTTAACTGGATCCTGAAGGACCCGCTTTGTTCTTCCAGGGAAGGATGACAAAGATGCATGATCAATGAGCCACTAGAATCGATAAAATTCTTTTTTAAATCTTGGGGAAAAGAATATGGATAATCCTATAGATATTCCTGGAGGGAAAATTTGAGTCCCAGGTGATTTGGGGAAGTTCTTTAGAACTAAAACATATGTGAAGCCCATACCTAGACTTCTAGATGGAGAATAAAAGAAGTGTCTAATTAACTCTCTCTTCCTTAATTAGTGACAAGGTAAGTGCATATAACATCAACAGGTTGCAGCAACCTGGACCAATGTCAAGATAAAGCCAAAGGAGAGAGAGAAATTCAAAGTAGTTTATTTGTCTAAACACTTGGCTACCTATAGTAATGTGTACACTCTGCCCAATGTCTAGCTGACTTAGACCATATCTGTAAGGATAGATTCAATGATGCTAAAGATGAAAAGCAATTGAGATTTGAAATGTCACCTACTTCAGTGAAATAGTGGTAAAGTTTGTTTCTAACCAAGCTAATTGCCTATATTTTCTGCTAAAACAACAAAAGCCACATTCTTCAGAACAATATAATAAAATCTAGAGACTCCATAATATATATTTTGTGATGTTCAGGATAAAATCTATTTTTACTTAAACTATGAAGAAACAGAAAGTTGTGACCATTTTCAGGGGGAAAAACGATCAGCTGAAGTGAAGGAAAAACAATCAGCTGAAGTGAATCCTTGGGTGATCGATATTTTTATTTTTCAGAAAAGATCTTTAAAGTAGCTTTTGTAAGTATGTTCAGTTAACTAATGAGGGGAAAGAAATAGTCTCAGAAGATGAATGGAATATACTAAAAGATCAAAAAGCACATGAATAGATGTTCACATCTTTAGTCATTAGAGAAGGACTGAATAAAAGTTTAACTTGATACCACTATAAACCTGTAGGAAAATTGGTAATAACATTCATTGGAGATGCTGTAGAACAACTGGAATTCTCTTACATTTTTGATGCAAATATATAGTCATATGAATACTTTGGAGATTTGCAGTTTCTTAAAATGTTAAGCATGTACCTACCATATGAGCCACATAATCTACTCTTAGGTATTTTTATAGCATCTTTCTTCATGTGAGCATGTAAAAACATTTACAAAGGGACTTGAGGAAATTTGGGAGGGTAATAGAAATGTTCTGATCTTAATTATAGTTACATTTATACAGCTTTATATGTCTGTCAAAACTCATTGAATGATATACTTCAAATGAGTGTACTTTATTTTACATAAATTATATTTCAAAACTGATTTTAAAAAAATCAATAGTTATTTTCAATATCCCTAGGCTGAAGGCCAGATTTGCTGGTGAGCCTGAAGAGTCTGAAAATTCTTTTTAAATTCATCCATATAGTTAATTGCTCTCATCTTAACTGCTGTCACTCCTCCATATAAACCACAGTTACTTCTACTTTCCAAGTGCATCACACTTCAGCGATCTAGGGTCCCATCCCTCTTTCTCTATAGGAATGACTTCCACTGATTCTTTAAATCAGCTCATACATAGTCTTCTCCAGTAAGTCTGGATTTCCTAGTGTGAGCTAATGATGCCCTTCTTTGCTCCCAGGGGACTCTGCACTCACCTCTCATATAAAAAACTTTATTTTACTCTTCCCTTTCTTTTTATTCTCCTCACTGGGTTTAAAATTATGTAAGGATAGAAACCACTCTGTAGTCATTTTTCTTTCTTCAGTTATCAAGCCGGGAGTAGATATTCAGGTGCTTGTTGCATTTTTGCTGAGTGGGCTATTATATGGAAAGATCAAAGTTTCAGCATTTTGCATTGCTATTATTTGCAAGTTTGGGGAAATTGAACCATTTAAGAAACTTCTTGGAAAAGGCAATGGCACCCCACTCCAGTACTCTTGCCTGAAAAATCCCATGGACGGAGGAGGGTGGTAGGCTGCAGTCCATGGGGTCGCTAAGAGTCAGATATGACTGAGCGACTTCACTTTCACTTTTCACTTTCATGCATTGGAGAAGGAAATGGCAACCCACTCCAGTGTTCTTGCCTGGAGAATCCCAGCAATGGGGGAGCCTCGTGGGCTGCCGTCTATGGGGCTGAGAGTCAGACACGACTGAAGTGACTTAGCAGCAGCAGCTAAGAAACTTCTGGAGGAGAGTCTCATATGTGAATATTATGGAAAGTAAGAGGATTACTTTATGAACTCAGCCTCATTCTCCTATACACTTTCTTCTATTTCTACTAACAGAACTATTCTGTTGGTAAAAATAGAAAATTGGTAGAACTTGTCTATGGTCCCCTTCTTAAAGGTACTGTTCTTTCTCAGTGAAAGCTTGCTCTCTCTGGCCTCCGGTTCTCAGGGTAGCTTTTCATCATGTTGAAAGGTGTCTACCCCCTGGGTCTCCTCTCCCCAGGCATTGCTAATTATTTCTCCTGGTTCTTATCTGTCACATTATGCACAATCATTTCCATTCTTGTTCTTGAATCTCATGCTCTTTTAAAAAAAATCACAGTAGCTTAATAAAACATAATGGTAGGATTTCAGGCTTGATGCATAGGAAAAGTGATACCTGAATAGGCTGAGAATTGCTGTGTTTTGGAAGGTATTATTGCTATTGCTTTTAGGAACTTAAGAGTTTTGCAAAACTTTAGCAGCACATACATCTTTGGAATAGCCAAGGTCTTTCATTTGCTGGACACGACTAACTCTAGTCTTCTAGATTTTACCTTGGAAGAAAAAAATCATTGTATGAGTAAAAGTGCTAGGATTGTATCTTTCTTGTTCCTTTTACCCATAAGCTGAAAGTGGTCTTTCTCCTTTTTCTTGACACAGGTATGATTTGTCTTTTTCTCTATTCAAATTTTTAATAGTATGGGATATATTTCTCTCTCTTGCTTCATACTCCTCTGTCTTTGCCTCTTTCTTTCCCGCTCCCTCTCTCCCCCTCTCCAATGTGGCATCCTGATGAGGAGCTCTGAAAGATTTTGATGTATACCACTTTCCCTCGGTGGCTCATTTTTAATAGAGTTTTCTGAAGGGTGAAAAGAAATGACCATTATTGTGGTTGTTAGAGTAATAACAATAGCCATGATTGTTAACAAGAACAACAATAATAATGAATGTTGGCATTAGTTACCGTCTTGAAAGGATGACGTCTATACTATAGTCATGTAGTATAGGATGTAATACTATTATCCATTACATTGTAAAATGCTCCTTCAAGGGAATGTTCCATGTGGAATATAGTAACTGTTCTTAGCATTTTGATTAGTATTTGGGTAAAGCACTGTTTGGAATGAACAATGATGTGTGACTGTTTACATTTCTTTTTGTATTGGGAATATAACCCCCGTGAACTGATTATAGAATATTGCTGTGTTAAAATCATATCTATGACTCAGTTTTTCCCTTTTAAAAATTATCAGTTTCAGATGGAAAGTTCTGAAAGCCTTTACTTTCTAGGGTTGTTTCTTAAGCAGCTCAATTCTCTGTATTGTAGATATGCACAGAAGGATCTGGTATGGTTTTGTTTTGCAATGTATAGTGCAAGACCCCTTTGTCAATCAATCACTTCCATTTGTGACAGAAGCTGGGAAGGTCATTGGAGTGGACATTTTTATGGCAAACTCAAATAATGCTTTTGCATTCACTGAATTTAGAATTTCCCCATCCACTAAAAACATACACTCATTTTGCAGAAAGGATAAAATATGTAACAGTCATAGCTTCACTTATACTACCCAATTTTTTTTTTTTAGGATGCTTAGTGTTTTGTACATATGCTTGATGCAAGTCGTCTGTTTTCTTGAAAATACAATTTGACTCCATGACAGAATTATAGAGAAATAAAAGCAAACCATTTAACCTGCTCATGTTCATAAATATGTGAACTTTGTTTGCAGGAGTGAAATTCTTTCTAGATTAAGAGAAAAATGAAAACATAGCACTAAAAAGGGAGTACTTTCATTGTCAACTTTAACATTGAAGCTGAAAAAAATCCTCATACATAGGAAAAAAATGAAAAGGAAATAGGCTTTACCTGAACCATTGATTACTCAGCTAACCTGAAGATTAAACTGAGGATTCATTTAAGGGAGAAGAATCTCAGTGAGGAGCTCAGATGAGAGGGTTTAGGCAGCCAGTGAGGTTATATGGATCGAGCCACAGGCAAACAGATGGGGATGGCCTGGGGTGGGCATAACAGTAGGAGCTAGTTCAAGACAGACAGGAAGAAACATAGTCAGAAATTCAGTTGTCTTATCAGGAGACAAGAGAAATAAGTTTATTAAAGGCAAGAAAATCCAGCATGAATGGCACTTTACTTAAGACTAAAGGTTACCAACACACTTAAGTGTCCATCAGGTGTGTATATTCAAAGGAGGGTTATTTCTAAGTGGAAGTGAAATTTTATGATTCGTTAATGCATATTGTAAGTAGTTTGTTTGTAATTAGAATAACATACACTTCCTCATTTATATCACAGCTTTACAGGTGGTGCTAGTGGTAAAGAACCCATCTGCCAATGCTGGAGACAAGAGTTTGATCCCTGGGTCAGGAAGATCCCCATGGAGGAGAGCTTGGCAGCCCACTCCAGTATGCTTGCCTGGAGAATCCCCATGGGCAGAGGATGGTCCATAGGGTCATAAAGAGTTGGACTCTGCTGAAGTGACAGCATGCATACACTCATTTATATCACATTTTTAAAAAAGTGTTTAAAGAATCACTTCTATTTCCAAGGATTCTTCCTTTTATTTAAATTGATGAGTAATAACTGAAACTACCCTAGGATTTATATATTCACTATGTTTTATTTTATTTATCTAATTATCCCTCTATCTTGGGTTTTTCACTGACATTTTTTGTTTCAATGTGTGTTTGTGTGTGTGTATGTTTGTGTGATCAGTTGCTCAGTTCTGTCTATTTGAGACCTCATGGACTGTTGCCTGCCAGGCTCCTCTGTCCATGGAGTTTTCCAGGCAGGAATACTGGAGCGAGTTGGCATTTCCCCCTCCAGGTGATCTTCCCAACACAGGGATCGAATCTGCATCTCTTGCATCTCCTGCTTTGGCAGTAGGATTCTTTACCGCTCCGCCACCTGCAAAGCCCTTCAATGTGTTGGGGACATATAATGACAGAAGTTTCTGAATCTTAGAGTGTCAGCAGCCTCTGTAGCTCTCCAGGAGAAATTAACTTTTTCCCTGTGTCCTTGTTTTAAATTCAGTTCCTTGTTCTTGTTTGTCTTGGGACTTAGGTTCTTGTCTTGAGAAACTGTGTTGCTTCTGCTCCTAGTCTTGCTTTATTTAGCCATTATGCACTAGGCCCTTGCTCTGTGCCAGGAGCTGTTCTGGGTCCTAGGGAGAGAATAGACCAGAGAGATTCTGTTCTAAAGAGGAGAAGTCAAAAATAAGCACTAAGTGAGTTTTAAATATTGCTTTCTACTGTGGAAACGGGAAAGCAGGGTGATGTGAAGGAGTGACTAACCTGGGGGATATAAAGGCTTTAGATTGAGAGACTAGTTTTCTTTAAAGAAATGAAATTTGAATGAAGTGTTCCAGGTGTCCCAAACAGGAAGTGAAAAAGCCCAAAGATAGAATAAGCTGGATGTGATCAAGGACAGGAGGAAGATTGAGCGAGTTGAACAAAATGGTTAATAAGATTGCAGGGATGCTAGAAAGATAGGCAGGAGCCAGATCATGGAAGTGCTCAGAGGCCATCAGGATTCGAACTTTAAGTTCAGAGAGAGGCTGTGTTTTGTTGCTATTGTGGAGG
Organism: Ovis canadensis; assembly: GCF_042477335.2. NCBI lineage: Eukaryota > Metazoa > Chordata > Mammalia > Artiodactyla > Bovidae > Ovis > Ovis canadensis. The sequence goes on along the minus strand of NC_091248.1, from coordinate 74,048,135 downwards.
TGGTGCTTAGCTTAACCAAGTTTGTGACATATTCTGAATTATTTTCTTTAAGTATGGACTGAAGAAGGGCAAGAAGAGATACAGGAAGATAAGCTGGATGTGTCTGAAGGAGTCAAGGATAATATGGTAATAGAGAATGCAGAGTGAGTAAAACTGAACCAGGTGGAGTAGCCTTGAGTGGACTCTGCCACCCATAGGTAAAACAGGTGGGTACCTATAGGATTTGGTTTCAATGCTCACAGTTACAATCAATGCTTTTTTTCCCTCTTCTCCTTGTAGACTGCAACTGATGTCAGAATCTATCATTAGTCATTTATTGCTTGGACTAAATTCCCCCTTTCCGAATGCAAGTACATTTCTTAGAGATGCTATATTAAGACATTAAAGTGAAAGTCACTCAGCTGTGTCCTACTCTTTGCGACCCCCTGGACTGTATAGTCCATGGAATTCTCCAGGCCAGAATACTGCAGTGGGTAGCCTTTCCCTTCTCCAGGGGATCTTCCCAACTCAGGGATCAAACCTAGGTCTCCCTCATTGCAGGTGAATTTACCAGCTGAGCCACAAGCGAAGCCTGAGAATACTGTAGTGGGTAGCCTATCCCCTCTCCAAGCGGATCTTCCCGACCTAGGAATTAAACCAGGGTCTCCGCATTGCAGGCAGATTCTTTACTAACTGAGCTATCAGGGAAGCCCAAGCAAATTCAGTAATCATAATGCTACCGAACCAAACTTGGGTCTACCTGCCTATGAGCAGTGACGCCAGTCTGCTGACACTGGTTGTAGTGAAGGAAAGTGCAGCGTTTATTGCAGGGTGTCAAGCAAGGATTCTGAGTTAGATACTGCTTGAAAGACCTGAACTCCCTGAAGACTTTCAAGGAAAGATTTTTAAAGATGGGGTGAGGGAATGGGGCTGTGGGGTGTATGATCAGCTAGTGAATGTTCTTCTGATTGGTGGTGGTGAGGTAATCAGGAGTCAGTATCATCAGCCTTCTGGTTCCAAATGGTCTGGGATCTATCTACCTGCTTTTGGACAGTATACAGTTAACGTCTACCTGGTGAGAATTTCAGTATCTGAAAAACAGCTTAAAGCTCGGAATATTATCTACAGTCCTGGAGGAGGAACTGGATGTCCTTGGCTTTGTTTAATGGCTGAACTATTATTATTTTTGTCTTGCTTGACTGTTTTTCTTTTTGCATTTTCTCACTTTTCTAATTAAATTTATTCCTTGACTAAAGTTTTTCTACAGACAAAAGGCAGGCAGAAGACATTGTGTAGGGAAAATCTGTTCTGGGAAGGCCCCATAGAGTCCTTCTCAGTTCAGTTCAGTTTAGTTCAGTCTCTCAGTTGTGTCTGACTCTTTGCGATCCCATGGACTGCAGCACACCAGGCTTCCCTGTCCATCTAGGTTACAATAGTGTTTCTTGTGTGGGTTGGAAGATTGTCTTCACCAGAAAAAAGCAGTTTGGTTAGAGGGGCAAGACAGACGCAGAGTAAAACGTAAAAAAAATGCAGCATTGCGTATTCTTTATCCATTGATTTGCAGAGACTGTGGTATTGGATTTTTCTGTATCCTCTCCATTACAGCAGTACATTTTAGCTACCGAGAAAATGTTTGTTGACAAATATTGCTGCACTCTCCAGCATTCTCATCTTAGTTTAATAGTCTAATTCTCCCATGCGATAAATACATGTGATTTTTAAAGAAATCTGCTTTTGGATATTTGGCTCTACACATGATGAAGCACAAGATTATTTTTTCTGAAGGGTAATCAAAGATGATGATGTTTGGGGTAGAACAGTTTAAATTGAATTCCTTTGAGTTTAATCATATAATATTTGGCCATGCTACCATGTTTTGAGCAAGATATTATGTATTTTATGAGGCATAGCTTGATAGAAGAACAAATTCAAGAACGAGAGACATAAACACCAGCCAAAAGCAGGAACTTAATCAGAACATTGAATAATATTTTTAAGCATTTGTCATGGGCAAATATATTAAATATTTTGTAGAATATGAGGCCCGAGGGAAGCTACATATATACTTGTAAAAGATAATGGTACATATGATTTTGTAAATTGGCTGATACGAAGTATTGCAGTAAGGGGTCAGAGAAATTCAGAGAAGTCTGAGGGCGATAATAAGAGAATTAGGCAGAGTTTTTTAGGAGTTGTAATAATTTAAGTGGATTCTGGAGGATCCATGTTATTCTTCTAGGGAAGGATGACAAAGACATGTGACCAGTGTGTCATAAGAATCAATAAAACACTTGGCCTCTACAGCTTTAATATTAGGGAAAGGAATATGCATAATCCTACAGACATTTATGGATAGAAAGATACAGAGTCCCAAGTGTTCTGGGGAAGCTCTTTAGAACTAAAATGTATATGAAGCCTATGCCTAGATTTTTAGAGAGAGATAATGGGAGGATCTGATTAAACCTTTCATCCTTAATTAGTGATGAAGTAAGTGTATATAACATCAGTAGGTTGCTGCAGGCTAGCAGGATGTCTAGAGAAGAGAGAAACATCGAGTATTGTGTTTCTTTGTCAAAATTTATGGGTACTGACAGTAATAACTTATCTGTATTTTCCTTTTCTTGTTAATATTTGGATTCTCTAAGTTCTTTTAAAAGAAATAGTCTATGTAGTTATACTATTAAAAGAATTTTAAAAAGGATTTTAACTTGGGGCAAAATTATAACTATTCAAGTATAGGTGCAAAATACAGAGTACCTATTTCAAATTGTGCTCTGGTGAGTGTGTTTAGCAGCACACTTTTAATTTGGTATAAATCGTTTTTTGTTTGTTTGTTTTTAAATTTTTTCCCAGAGTGGTTTCTTACTGTAGTCTCTAGTAGGAAATGGGGTAACAAATCACCTTTTTCCATATCTAGATGAATACTTTTCACTCAGTAAGCCTTTCATAGATTTTGTTTATTCTTTTTATTTATTTATTCTCTTGACTGTGCCACTTGGTGGCTTCTGGGATCTTAATTCTCTGATCAGAGATTGAATCAAGGCCTCCTGCAGTGGAAGCATGAAATCCTAACTAATGGACTGGCAAGGAATTTCCATAATAGATTTTTTTTTTGAAAATACATATAATCAGGTACTTATTCTATTGTCTTTTTAAAAAATGAGAAACTGTATATTGGTACAATTTAAATAAAAGAATTCTGTTCTGATGAAAAGAAAAGATATAATAATGTTATGTTAATATTTTGAAAATAAAAGTGTTAAATGCTATTTTTGAAAACATTCCAAAATTTCCTCTATTGTGAGTCAAGAGTAAATGCTCACTGGTGTTATTATGTGCCATATCAAGTGGGAAGACATCTGGTTAACAAAAACAACTCATAGTGTTTCTTGACTTTGTAAAAGTGTACATTACTGAAGAGATTGTTAAGCCTATAGAGTAACAATGACAAGCAAGAGTGAGTGGATATAAGACAGTTTATATTCACTCTTATATTAAAAATTATTATTATTTTATATTTTTCCCAAACCAAAGTAAAACTACCCTTTTAGGAGCAGCAAGTATTCTTATAACATAAGAATAGACATAAAAAACATAAAAAAATCTTTTTTTAAAACATAAAAAAGAAAAAAATAAAGATTATTTAATTCTAAAATATAGAAAACATACATTTTTGTTGTTTATTTAGATTAGTTGTAGAATTTAGTGTATTTTTATTTCTTCCTTGAAAGATCCTGATTTCTACTTTTGAAATTATGGCATGCAATAATTTAGGCTTTCTTGAAAAATAAGAATGTATTATGTTGAGCATTTAATTAAATATGGTCCCTACTGAATGAATCTTGAAAAATTGCTAAGTGGAATGAGTCTTAAAGAAAAAGAAACATATTTTGGAGTAAACACATTTGTTATTTATGTTTACTTATTATTTCAAGAAGGAAAATACAGATTCTGTTACCGAAAGAGAGTGTGTGGGTCCTGCTGCTTGTTGCTCAAGAGCCGATAAACAGGCCAGGCTGGTGGGAAGGAAAGTTTGCTTTATTTCAGATGCCAGCAACTGGGACAGGGGATGGGGTCAGACATTGTCCAAAGGCTGACTCTCACCCCCACAACCACTGGCAGTCAGTGGGGCAAGAGCTTTCATAGATAGAAGTGTGTGTTGGCGGTACGAGGAGCAGGGGGGGCAGTAGGGGGCTACATGCAGAAACAGCACAGTCAGCTCTGACAGTCTTCTTCAAATTGGTCATCAGTGGTCTGACCAGTATCAGCTCGGTTGTTTTAGGTACAGTTACTCTTCAGTTCCAGCTCAGTTGGTAAAGAATCTGCCTGCAATGCGGGAGACCCCGGTTCGATTCCTGGGTCAGGAAGATCCACTGGAGAAGGGATAGGCTACCCACTCCAGTATTCTTGGGCTTCCCTTGTGGCTCAGCTGGTAAAAAATCCTCCTGCAATATGGAAGACCTGGGTTTTATCCCTGGGTTGGGAAGAACCCCTGGAGAAGGGATAAGGCAACTCACTACAGTCCATGAGGTTACAAAGAGATGGACACGACTGAATGACTTTCACTCACTCACTCAATCTTCAGTTCCAGGGTCCATTTCTTCCCATTTCTTTGTGGCCAGTTCCCAGAATTGTGGCAGCTCATGTCCTGGGTAAAGTCTGGTCATCATGTAGTTAACTTCTCCATCTGGTGTTTTAGCATCTATAAGACAGCTCACAGGACATGGCTCACTCAGAATATTATCTGTAGCCCTTAAGAAAGAATTAAAGGTCCTTGATTATGCTTAATGACTACATCATGATTATTTAACTCCTTTGACTGTTTTCTTTTGTTTCTGCATTTCCTACTTCTCTGATTACGCTTATTCTATGACTAAAGTTTCCCATAGACGAAAGGCAGGCAGAGGACATGGTCAGGGGGCAAGGACTACAGGGTTCTGCTCCATTTCAGTTCCAGTAAAACCCAAAATTTGCCTGAAGTTAGCCAATATAATTAAGGCTTTCCAGGTGGCGCAGTGGTAAAGAATCTGGCTGCCAGTGCAGGAAGCACAAGAGATGCAGGTTCCATCCCTGTGTTGGGAAGATCCCCTGGAGGAAGAAATGGCAACCCATTCCAGTTTTCTTGCCTGGAGAATCCCATGGACAGAGGATCCTGGTGGGCTACAGTCTATGGGGTCGCAGAGAGTCAGACACAACTGAGTGACTGAGGCTGCAAGCACAACCCATATAATCTTTCCTTTTGTTTTTTGGCTGTTATAATAACATATGTAATGTATATCTATAGTGTATATACATATATAGTATATATACTATAGTATATAGTATATATATATATAATATGATATATATTGAGGAATATTTTTCTCTTCTTCCTATAAGCTGTCCTCTCTTTAACTATATTCATTTTATACCTAGTATAAAATAGCTGATGATACTGAAATAGAAGTGGAACAATAACATACTATGAAACTGTACCAAAGGGATACTCGATAAGAGAATTAAATCTCCTAAATATGTGACCATCCAGAGTTCTACATGAACTGGTGGGATCTCCTTAATGAAATTGCTGCATGTGAGCTGAATACATGAGCTCATGTAGGAACTAAGAATTGGAGTAAATAATAATAGTAGTAGCTCACATTTACTAGATATATAATATGTGTTAAATATATGTGTTGATATAAGATATACATAAATATTATATATAAGAGTTTATACATGCACACACGTGCATGCGTGAGTGCTCAGTTGCTTCAGTTGTGTCCAACTCTTTGTGACCTTAGGGACTATAGCCTGCCAAGTTCCTCTGTCCATGGCATTCTCCAGGCAAGAATACTAAAGTGGGTTGCCATGCCCTCCTCCAGGGAATCTTCCCAACCCAGGGACTGAACCCACATCTCCTTCATTGCAGGTAGATTCTTTACCCCTGAGCCACTGGGGAAGCCCCTACACACAGACACACAAACACACAGACACACAAACACACACAATTATTTAATGTTAACAATTCTTTAGTGTTAACAGTTCTTACAGTGTAGGTATTATTACTAACTCTACAGATGAGAAAACCAAGTGTAGTAACATTATGTAACTTGCCCAACTCATGCAAGAGCTAAATAGCAGAGACTGAATTCAAATTCAGGCCATATGGCTGTTTTGCGAGCAATGATGCTTTTCTACCACCATAGGTGAACTCCTAGGCTCCTTTTATCTCTGAGATCATAAAATTATCATTTACGTATTCTCCTTTAAGAACTCAGTAAGGAGATACCACTCCACAACAAAAGGATATGCCCTTGGGAGTATGTCCTTATGTATGCAGGCCTGGAAATATATCTAGCTAATGATTATGGTTTGAATAGTAGAAAAGAGATGACATTACAACTTACTTTTAGTGAATTACTTTAGTTGTATGTGTTGGTTTTTAATAACTCAAAATGAAGATAATTCGTTACCACAGGCCAGGAAAACCTTCGCTAAGAGAGTATTTATGTTTGTTAGTATTTGATGTGAATCGAAGCAACCATAAAATGAAAGAAATACTTTAGAGTAAATGCCTCTAAATTTAAAACTAAAAACTCGCTTTACCACTCTGAGTATTGCCAAATTATCATGTCATATAATGACATTAGAGATTAAAAAAAATATTTGTAAGCTATGGCTACAATAACATTTTCATTTATTGGTGCTTATATAATACATTCTCAGAGGCTTTAAAAAACAATTTGCAAACATCTTAGAAATGTTCTGTCATTTCAGTAAGGTAAAAGCAAATATATACTAATTTGGGAGATAGCAAAACTATAACCAAAAATAGATTAAATAGTATGTTCAGTGTCTCTGAATAAATTGGAATTAGCATGCTGAATAACTCTTCTTGTACAAATGATTTTCATATCACTCCTCTTGAAACACAGTAAAAACCTGTCTCAGAACTCTGCTCATGTTAGCTCCTCTATTTATCTTGTTAGCCAGGATGGCACTGATTTGCATTAAAAATCAGTAGCTTGAGAACATCCTCATTTAAATGACAGGCAGAAAAAAATATGCCACAGGCAGTAATGCTGAAATGTAACTAAAGAGAGAGAGGAGGAAGACTATGCGAGGTTATATTATGAAACTGACTTTTAAAGCATTGAAAGTTATGAAAAAAGAGAGAAGTTAATGGTATAAAAAGCTTCCAAGCCATCAAGTGAGATGAAGACTGAATAGTGCTCACTAAATTGAGGAGACAGAAGCTATTTGTCAATCATGCTGAGTTTGAGATTCAGTTGAGTAGAAGAGATAGAATCTAGATTGTGATAGTTTGAGAAGTGAGGAGGAGACAGAGTGTAGGTAAACAAGATTTTAATTAGTTTGCAAAAAAGAGTAGAGATAAATAATAGCTAAATTAATAGCTAAAGGAAATTTTGAACTAAGAAGATAGATTTTAGAATTTGACAATAGTATTCATTTCTAACAATGAAACCCCCAAAATATAAAATTAACTATTGGTAGAGAAACCTAAAGATAATGCTGTGAAAGTGCGGCACTCAATATGCCAGCAAATTTGGAAAACTCACCAGTGGCCCAGGACAGGAATAGGTCAGTTTTCATTCCAATCCCAAAGAAAGGCAATGCCAAAGAATGTCAAACTACCATACAATTGTACTCATCTCACACGCTAGCAAAATAATGCTCAAAATTCTCCAAGACAGGCTTCAACAGTATGTGAACTGAGAGCTTCCAGATATTCAAGCTGGATTTAGAAAAGGCAAAGGAACCAGAGATCAAATTGCCAACATCCGCTGGATCATCAAAAAAAGCAAGGGAGTTCCAGAAAAACATCTACTTCTTCTTTATTGACTGTATGGATCACAGCAAACTGGAAAATTCTTAAAGAGATAGGACTATCAGACCACCTTACCTGCCTCCTAAGAAATCTGTATGCAGGTCAAAAAGCAACAGTTAGAGCCAGATATGGAAAAGTGGATTGGCTCTAAATTGGGAAAGGAGTCAAGGCTGTATATTGTCACCCTGCTTATTTAACTTATATGCAGAGTACATCATGCGAAATGCTGGACAGGATGAAGCACAGGTGGGAATCAAGATTGCTGGGAGAAATATCAATAACCTCAGATATACAGATTATACCACCCTTATGGCAGAAAGTGAAGAGGAATGAAAGAGCCTCTTGATGAAAGTGAAGGAGGGGAGTGAAAAACTTGGCTTAAAACTCAAACATTCAGAAAACTAAGATCATGGCATCCAGTTCCATCACTTCATGGCAAATAGATGGGGACACAGGGCAAACAGTGTCAGACTCTATTTTTTGGGCTCCAGAATCACTGCAGATGGTGATTGCAGCCATGAAATTAAAAGATGCTTGCTCCTTGGAAGAAAAGCTATGACCAACCTAGACAGTATATTAAGAAGCAGTGACATTACTTTGCTGATAAAGATCCATCTAATCAAAGCTATGGTTTTTCCAGTAGTCATGTATGGATGTGAGAGTTGGGCTATAAAGAAAGCTGAGTGCTGAAGAACTGATGTTTTTGATCTGTGATGTTGGAAAAGACTCTTGAGAATCCCCTGGACAGCAAGGAAATCCAAGAGCCCATCGTAAAGGAAATCAGTCCTGAATTTTCATTGGAAGGACTGATGCTGAATTTGGGCACCTGATGCAAAGAACTGACTCATTAGAAAAGACCCTTATGCTTGGAAAGATTGAGAGCAGGAGGAGAAGGGGATGATAGAGGATGAGATGGTTGGATGGCATCACTGACTCAAGGACATGAATTTGAGCAAGCTCCAGGAGTTGGTGATGGATAGGGAAGCCTGGTGTGCTGCAGTCCATGGGGTTGCAAAGATTTGGACACAATTGAGCAACTGAACTGAAATGAATATGGTGTCATATAACTGTGACATAAGGAACAATTGGAGCCTAGTAAAATAATAATACAGTTTTATATGTGTTAAATGGACATAAAAAATAATACAATAAATAAGACACTTTAATTTGAAAAATACCCATGTTTGCTTGTGAATGTGGACTTCAGAAAGGTTTCAGCTTATGAGTGTTGTGAAGTGGTAAAAGGCCACTGTGTTAGTTTCTTTGGGTTGCTGTAACAAATGACCATAAACTGGATAGCTTTAAACAAGGAAAGTTTATTCTCTCACAGTTCTGGACACTAGAAGTTTGAAATGAAGGTGTGGGCAGGTCTGTGCTTTTTCTGATGGTTCTAGGGAAGAATTCTCTGTTGTCTCTTCTGACTTCTTGTGGTTGCTGGTAGAATCCTAAGGATCCGCAGATATGTTACTTAAACGTCTGCCACTCTCTTCACATAGCCTTCTTCCTTGTGTATCTGCTGCAAGGACCCTGTTTACAGTTGAGGTCATATTTATAGGTTCCAGATGGACATGGAGTGTTGAAGGTCATTATTTAATCTAGCACAATGGATCATATGAAATTAAAAGGCTCTAACACTAGATGTGTAAACAGTGTCAGACTTTATTTTTGGGGGGGCTCCAAAATCACTGCAGATGGTGACTGCAGCCATGAAATTAAAAGACGCTTACTCCTTGGAAGAAAAGTTATGAGCAACCTAGACAGCATATTGCAAAGGAGAGACATTACTTTGCCAACAAAGGTCCATCTAGTCAAGGCTATAGTTTTTCCAGTAGTCATGTATGGATGTGAGAGTTGGGCTGTGAAGAAAGCTGAGCGCTGAAGAATTGATGCTTTTGAACTGTGGTGTTGGAGAAGACTCTTGAGAGGCCCTTGGACTGCAAGGAGATCCAACCATTCCATTCTAAAGGAGATCAGTCCTGGATGTTCTTTGGAAGGAATGATACTAAAGCTGAAACTCCAGTACTTTGGCCACCTCATGCGAAGAGTTGACTCATTGGAAAAGACTGATGCTGGGAGGTATTGTGGGCAGGAGGAAAAGGGAACGACAGAGGATGAGATGGCTGGATGGCATCACTGACTCAATGGATATGAGTCTGAGTGAACTCCGGGACACTGGCCTGGCGTGCTTCGATTCATGGGGTCACAAAGAGTCGGACACGACTGAGTGACTGAACTGAACTGATCACTAGATGTGGATGGGAATGGCTTGTAACACATGTGGGGAACTAAGACAGCTGGTAGGTATCTGAAAGTGTGTTCAGTTTTTGCATTGTTTGGCTCATTTAAATTGGGTGCTGTTTTTGTTGTTCACTAGTATTTTGTGCATAAGCTAAAATTCCAAAATTCCATTCCTGTTAGTCCCTAATACATTAATCATGTTGGAACAAATTCATGTTATCAAAACAAGTGTGATAGAAGATCTGATTATACAATGAAATGCATAATTCTTAATCACATTGTTTGTTCAGCTTTGAAAAACCCATCAACTGTGTAACCCATGCCTTCTCAAGATATCAGACATTTTTATCATCCCAGAATGTTCCTTTTTTGCTTCATACCGATTATTCTTTCCAACAAACCATTGTTCTGATTTCTATCATAATGTTCGATTTGCCTATTCTGAAACTTTGTATGAATGGGATTATACATTATGTACTCTTCTGTATCAGGCTTACTTTATAAACTATTGTTAGTTTTAGGTTCATCCGTGCTGCTGTATTCATCACTACTTCACTCCATTCTTTTAAATTGAGGTACATTTACAAAACATAAATTTCACCATTTTAATGACTTAAGATATATAACTCAATGGTTTTATTGCATTCACAATATTGCACAACCATCAACACTGTCACATTTCAGAATATTTTTATCTCCACCAAAATATGTCTCTTACATTAACAGTTGCTCCCTGATCCCTTCCTCCTTTTTCTCATCGTCCCTGGAAACCACTTCTCCTCTACATTCTGTCTAACCTGAGTTTGATTATTCTGAATGTTTTATATAAAAGAGATCACGCAAATATGACCTTTGTGACTGACTTCTTTCAGTTATTGTAGTGTTTTTAGGTTCATCCAGGTTGTAGTTATGTTAGTACTTCATTCCTTTTATAACAGAATAATATTCCATTGTATAAATATGCCACATTTTGTTTATCCATTTATCAGTTGACAGACATTGGATTGTTTTCATTTTTGGCTATTGTGAATAAAGCTGTCATGAACATTTGTGTTAATCTTTTTTTTTGCTTGAATATGTCTTTAATATTTTGAGTACTTAGGAGTAAAATTGCTAGGTCATATTATACTTCTATATTTAACTTTTTGAAGCAATGCCAAACTGTTTGTTAAAGCAGCTGTACCATTTAAATCTCTACTAGGCAGTGTAAGAGGACTCCAGTTTCTCTACATCATCATCAACATCAGTTTTTCTTCTTTAAACTATGGCCATACTAGTGGGTGTGACACTCCAGTACTCTTGCCTGGAAAATCCCACGGACAGAGGAGCCTGGTAGGCTGCAGTCCATGGGGTCGCTAAGAGTCGGACACCACTGAGCGACTTCACTTTCACTTTTCCTTTCATGCATTGGAGAAGGAAATGGCAACCCACTCCAGTGTTCTTGCCTGGAGAATCCCAGGGACGGGGGAGCCTGGTGGGCTGCCGTCTGTGGGGTCGCACAGAGTTGGACACGACTGAAGCGACTCAGCAACAGCAGCAGCAGCAGGAGTAGTAGTGGGTATGAAATAGTATCTCATGGGTTTTGATATGGAATCAGTGGCCAATGATAGTGAACATCTCACTGTTATGGTCACGTGTCTATACTCTTTGAAGAAGTGTCTATTCCAGTCCTTTGCCCATTTTAAAATTCCATTGTTTATCTTTTAGCTGTTAAGTTTTTAGTTCTTCATGTATTCTAGATCTTAGGCTCTTATCAGATTTAAGATTTGCAAATATTTTCTCCCATTTTGTGGATTTTCTTTTCACTCTGTTGTTAGTGTCCTTTGAAGCATAATAAAATTTAATTTTGACTTAATAAAGTTCAATTTATCTATTTTTTTCTTTTTTGCTTGTTTTTTTGTTGTCATATCTAAGTACCCATAGTCATGAAGATTTATTCCTATATTTGTACAGTTTGAATTCTTAAATATAAATACTTTTATCTATTTTGAGTTAACTTTTGTGTATGATATGAAGTGTCCACCTTCATACTTTTCCATGTGGATATACTGTATTTTTAGCATGTGTTAAATGCTTTCCTTCATCGAATGGTCTTGGTACCTTGAAAAGATCAATTGATAATATATTATGTGTTCATTTCTGGATTCTCAATCTTATTCCATTAATCTGTATGTGTATTTTTATGCCAGTATGCTATTGTTTTGGTTGTAGCAGCTGTATAATAAGTTTTGAAATCAAGATGTGTAAGTCCTTCAAGTTTGTTCTTCCTTTTCAGTATTGTTTTTGGCATTCAGAGTCTTCTGAAATTCCATATGGACTTTAGGATTAGCCTTTACATTTCTGCAAAATGGCAGTAGGAAGTTTAATATGGAATGCATTAAATTTCTTAAATATTTTGAATATTACTGCCACCTTAAAAAAATTAAGGCTTCTAATTCATTAACACAGACATTACTTTTTAGTTTAATTTCTTTCAATAATATTTTACAGTTTTCAAAATATTAGTGTGGTACAGTATGCAAGGCTTGAACCACTTTTATTAATTTATTTCTAAGTCCAGTATTTTATTCCTTTTTTAAAAAAAAATAATCCTGTAAATGATTTTTCTCCTTAATTTTCTCTTGGATTGTTAATTTCTAGTGTGTATAAATACAAATGATCATTAGAACTCAAATTAATAGAAAAACTGTTTCCAAAACTCTGGCATATGGATTTTAAAGACTTTTAAGATAGGAAAGTTTTATCAAACACTGTTAGAAACTTGTCACTTTAACTGGGATGTTTTGCACGGATATTTTAAGGAGTGGAATGGGAAATACATCTATTTTACATCTAAGATTATCTTTTATAGTCAAATTGGACAAATGATGTTGATTGACGTATTTCATGGGTGCTATATCAAACTCTTCAAAAGAGTGTGGACATATGTTTGCATGCATTTACCAAAACCAATGACGGGGAAAAAATTCAGACAATCAAATGGAGTTTACATCAAATAGGTTTTTTTTCTTCACTAAATTACTTAAATTTTTCACTTTTCAGCAAAGTCATTGGTAATTTTCCCAAAAGTAATACTTTTTCAAAAGATATTTCAACTTGATATTTGAGTGATAGGAAGGAATATAGCAAATTCAAATAAGGAAAATGTTGAAGTCATATTTCTAAAGAAATGTTTTGGAACTTTCTCTAAAAGAAGCACTTTCCTATTTATTATATGTAATTCATGCATATATCACACTCTCAGAGAAAAATGAGAGCAATCAGGGGAAAAAAAATCCCTTAAAATGCTATAATTTCAGTTTATCTCAATTTAAAGGCACACTTTTGCAACAGAAATTTTTTTTACCATCACTGAATTTAAATAGCCTATGAAATGTGTGTCTTCTCCCATGACGATTTGGTAGAACAACACTCTTATTACATTTTGCTCAAGTGAGACTTTAAAAAACAAAACAAAACAACACAATATTACTATGAAATGTATTATTATTGCAGAACTATCTTATACTAAAAAATAATTTAAAATTATGTCATGTGGCTGTTTTAGATTTCAGTGTAGAATATTATGCTTTGTGGTAAGTATATTCTGTCTTTTAAATTTCATATGCTTTTTGGTTATTATATTTCTGTAGAGTAAACACATTGCAATCAAAAAGAATTTATCTTTGTCTTGATTATTCAGTATAAAAGAGGACCCACACAGCCAAGATGTATGCTTTAGGTTATTTAATAACTGTTAAAGAGACAATTTCGATGCATGAATCTAGAATGCCATCAATCAACCTAATGAAAAGAAATATTATTATCTTGCATTTTTCTTTTCTGTTATTGATTTGTGGTGCCCCAAGACCATTTTAAAAATGATCAGTGTAGTCCTTATCTGTCATGGAAACAAATTCATTCTTTGGGTGGCTGAGCAACATGAGGGAAAATAAATTTCTCAGAAATGTATCCCCTGAAGGTTGCTATCCATTATTGTTACAAGTTTGCAATGGAAATGGCTTTATTGCTATAAGGGAATATGATAAAATTTAAAGCTTGTGAAAAATGATTAGAAAACAAATATAATACTTATATAATATATCAATAACCATATATCAACACAGTATGATATATTTATTTATCAGACAATGTTTTGAGTATATCAAAGCAAACATAGAACAACTCAAATCTGAATGTTAATCCAAAGAGTAATAAAAATGAAAAACTGATGCCTGCAGGGGATAGAGAATTAAAATATTCTTCCTTTTCAACATAGAGCACTTAACATTTTCTGCTTGGATGGCAGGTGTGAACTCTGTAAATCAGATTTTGTTGTATCAGTATTTCACTTAACTTTATCTCTTCCACATTGCTCCTAGTCTGAACTTTAGCATGATTTCATGAGTTTTTCTAGGAGATCATCTCAACAGAAAAATAAAGCAGAAGTTAATGAAACTAATTCTATCACTTGAGTTCTGATTTAGCCCTATGCCATCTTGGCTTCCCTGGTGGCTTCCCTGGTAAAGAATCCACCTGCAATGTGGGACACCTGTGTTCCATCCTTGGGTTGGGAAGATCCCCTGCAGAAGGGAATGGCCACCCACTCCAGTATTCTGGGTTGGTGAATTCCAAGGACTGTATAGTCCATGGGGTCGCAAAGAGTTGGCCATGACTAAGTGACTTTCACTTCTTTGTCATCTATGCCGCCTTTCATATAAACCACATCACATGAATTAGAATATATTATTATTATTTTACTATATATAGGTGTAATCCTTATTTATATGTCTCAGTTCAGTTCAGTTCAGTCGCTTAGTCGTGTCCGACTCTTTGGGACCCGATGAATCGCAGCACGCCAGGCCTCCCTGTTCATCACCATCTCCCGGAGTTCACTCAGACTCACATCCATCGAGTCCGTGATGCCATCCAGCCATCTCATCCTCGGTCGTCCTCTTCTCCTCCTGCCCCCAATCCCTCCCAGCATCAGAGTTTTTTCCAATGAGTCAGCTCTTCTCATGAGGTGGCCAAAGTACTGGAGTTTCAGCTTTAGCATCATTCCTTCCAAAGAAATCCCAGGGTTGATGTCCTTCAGAATGGACTGGTTGGATCTCACTGCAGTCCAAGGGACTCTCAAGAGTCTTCTCCAAAACCACAGTTCGAAAGCATCAATTCTTCGGCACTCAGCCTTCTTCACAGTCCAACTAAGAAATAACTACAGAAAGAACGAAGGGATGGAGCCAAAGCAAAAACAATACCCAGTTGTGGATGTGACTGGTGATAGAAGCAAGATCCGATGCTGTAAAGGGCAATATTGCATAGGAACCTGGAATGTCAGGTCCATGAATCAAGGCAAATTGGAAGTGGTCAAACAAGAGATGGCAAGGGTGAACATCAACATTCTAGGAATCAGCGAACTAAAATGGACTGGAATGGGTGAATTTAACTCAGATGACCATTATATCTACTACTGCGGGCAGGAATCCCTCAGAAGAAATGGAGTAGCCATCATGGCCAACAAAAGAGTCCAAAATGTAGTACTTGGATGCAATCTCAAAAATGACAGAATGATCTCTGTTCATCTCCAAGGCAAACCATTTATATGTCTATCCACTGGTAAATGGGCTTTCCTGGTGGCTTAGTGGTAAAGAAACTGCCTGCCAAGCAAGAGATGTGGGTTCCATCCCTGGGTCGGGAAAAACCCCTGGAAGAGGGAATGGCAACCCACTCCAGTATTCTAGCCTAGAGAATCCCATGGACAGAGGGGCCTGGTGGGCTACAGTCCATAGGATCGCAAAGAGTCAGACATGACTGAGGCAGCTTAGCACACACATAGCAGCAATAATAGAAAGGTATTCACTCATGGCATCAAAAAGTGGGGCAAAACTTAAAAGTTACTAAGTAATGGGCATTAACTCTTCCAAATCAGTAAAAACGTCGTAAGAGAAGAAAGAGTAAATGCAAAATATGTGACAGTTGTAAATAAGATGGACATCAAGAAATATGTCAGCCATTATGTTACATGTAAATAAACTGAGATTAGATTAATGTAAAAAGTTACATTTCTGCAAAGACCAGATTTTTAATAAAAGTTGAAAATAAGGTGTGGGGGTAGAGAAATACTAGAAAAACACTAACAGTAGGAAAATCAGTATGGGGATATTATATTGAGGAAGAATTAAACACTAAACATAATATAGAGGGGCATTGCATTGATGAAAAAAAGACAAAAAGGTACAATTTATAATAAAAATGTAACAAAGAGTAGTGTGCACACACACACACACACACACACAAACCAACAACAAATCAAAAACCAGGAACTAAATACGTGCAAGAAAAAAATCTCTTTGAAGAGCATAGAGAAAATGATTAAAAATAAATCACAAGTATATAATAGATTTCATGTTACTGTCAGAACTAGACTATTGTAATAGACCAAAAGGCTTGGATGAATAGAATTGTACATGCACACATATTAAGTATGACTAGTGTAGTCTGTCATTATTTTAAGATTTTTAGAGCCATATATAAAGAGAGAGACAAGGAGAGCTTTGTTTTCATCAAATAAAGGGTATTATGTTTAGAATATTGATTTATTATGTTTGTTTAGAAGATTGTGAAAAATTAGCTATGCACTTGGGCATTAAGAAAAACATTTTAAAAGGAGAGCTATGATTTTTTTATTTTTCTGCAAAATTATAGATAATAAAATGTTAAAGTTAACTTGTTGAAATTAATATTATATCAAATGCTATGATAAGATGATGGCTTTCCTGGTGGCTCAGATAGTAAAGAATCCATCTGCATTGTGGGAGACCTGGGTTTGATCCCTGGGTTGGGAAGATCCCATGAAAGAGGGCATGGCAACCCACTCCAGTATTCTTGCCTGGAGAATCACCATGGACAGAGGAGTCTGGCAGGCTACAGTCTATGGGATGATCTTTAGGATGGACTGGTTGGATCTCCTTGCAGTCCAAGGGACTCTCAAGAGTCCTCTCCAACACAACAGTTCAAAAGAAGCAGCAAAGAAGCAGACACAACCGAGCAGTTAAGCATATAAGATGAAGATCAGTTCAGTTCAGCTCAGTCACTCAGTTATGTTCAACTGTTTGTGACCCCATGTCCTGCAACATGCCAGGCTTCCCTGTCCATCACTAACTCCTGGAGCTTACTCAAATTCATGTTCATCAAGTCAGTGATGCCATCCAATCATCTCTTCCTCTATTGCCCCCTTCTCCTTCCACCTTCAATCTTTCCTAGCGTTAGGGTCTTTTCCAATGAGTCAGTTCATCGCGTCAGATGGCCGAAGTATTGGAATTTCAGCTTCAGCATCAGTCCTTCCAGTGAATAATCAGGACTGATTTCTCTTAGGATTGACTAGTTGAATCTCCTTGAGTCTAAAGGGTTCTCAAGAGTCTTCACCAATACCACAGTTCAAAAGCATCAATTCTTTGGCGCTCAGCTTTCTTTATAGTCCAACTCTCACATCCAGGCATGACCACTGGAAAAACTATAGCCTAGATAGACCTTTGTTGGCAAAGTAATGTCTCTGCTTTTTAATATGTTGTCTGGGTTCAGTTCAGTTCAGTCACTCAGTCGTGTCTGACTCTCTGCGACCCCATGAATCGCAGCACGCCAGGCCTACCTGTCCAGCACCAACTCCTGGAGTTCACTCAAACTCACGTCCATCGAGTCAGTGATGCCATCCAGCCATCTCATCCTCTGTTGTCCCCTTCTCCTCCTGCCCTCAATCTTTCCCAGCATCAGGGTCTTTTCAAATGAGTCAGCTCTTTGCATCAGGTGGCCAAAGTATTGGAGTTTTAGCTTCAACATCAGTCCTTAAAGTGAACACCCAGGACTGATCTCCTCCAGGATGGACTGGTTGGATCTCCTTGCAGTCCAAGGGACTCTCAAGAGTCTTCTCCAACACAACAGTTCAAAAGCATCAATTCTTCAGTGCTCAGCTTTCTTTATAGTCCAACTCTCACATCCATACGTGACCACTGGAAAAATCATAGCCTTGACTAGACAGACCTTTGTTGGCAAAGTAATGTCTCTGCTTTTGAATATGCTATCTAGGTTGGTCATAACTTTCCTTCCAAGGAGTAAGCATCTTTTAATTTCATGGCTGCAGTCACCATCTGCAGTTATTTTGGAGCCCCCCAAAATAAAGTTAGCCACTGTTTCCACTGTTTCCCCATCTATTTGGCATGAAGTGATGGGACTGGATGCCATGATCTTAGTTTTCTGAATGTTGAGCTTTAAGCCAACTTTTTCACTCTCCTCTGTCACTTTCATCAAGAGGCTCTTTAGTTCTTCTTTGCTTTCTGCCATAAGGGTGGTGTCACCTGCATATCTGAGGTTATTGATATTTCTCCTGGCAATCTTGATTCCAGCTTGTGCTTCTTACAGTCCAGCGTTTTTCATGATGTACTCTGCATATAAGTTAAATAAGCAGGGTGACAAGATATAGCCTTGATGTACTCCTTTTCCTATTTGGAACCAGTCTGTTGTTCCATGTCCAATTCTAGCTGTTGCTTCCTGAGCTGCATACAGATTTCTTAGGAGGCAGGTCAGGTGGTCTGGTATTCCTATCTCTTGAAGAATTTCCCACAGTTTGTTGTGATCTACACAGTCAAAGGCTTTGGTGTATTCAACAAAGCAGAAGTAGATGTTTTTCTGGAACTCTCTTGCTTTTTCAATAATCCAATAGATGTTACAGTTTGGTCTTTGCCTTTTCTCAATCTAGCTTGAACATCTGGAAGTTCATGGTTTACCTACTGTTGAAGCCTATCTTGGAGAATTTTGAGCATTGCTTTACTAGCATGTGCGATGAGTGCAATTGTGCGCAAGTTTGAACATTCTTTGGCATTGTCTTTCTTTGGGATTGGAATGAAAACTGATCTTTTCCAGTCCTGTGGCCACTGCTGAGTTTTCCACATTTGCTGGCATACTGAGTACAGCACGTTCACAGCATCATCTTTCAGGATTTGAAATAGCTCAACTGAATTCCATCACCCCCACTAGCTTTGTAGCGATGCTTGCTAAGGCCCACTTAACTTCGCATTCCAGGATGTCTGGCTCTAGGTGAGTGATCACACCATTGTCAATATCTGGGTCATGAAGATCTTTTTTATGCAATTTTTCTATGTATTCTTGCCACCTCTTCTTAATATCTTCTGCTTCTGTTAGGTCTATACCATTTCTGTCCTTTATTGTGCCCATCTTTACATGAATTATTTCCTTTGTTTCTCTAATTTTCTTGAAGAGATCTCTAGTCTTTCCCATTCCATTGTTTTCTTCTATTTCTTTTCATTGATCAGTGAGGAAGATTTTCTTATCTCCCCTTGATGTCTTTGGAACTCTGCTTTCAAATGGGTATATCTTTCCTTTTCTCCTTTGCCTTTAGCTTCTGTTCTTTTGTCACCTATATGTATGGCCTCCTTGGACAACCATTTTGCCTTTTCACAATGAAAGGAAGATTGAAAACCATATAGAAAAGTTAAGAGAATACAGTGATACCTATAGAACAAGATAAACAGTATATTTAGATACAAATTTATAGGCTCTGAAGAAAGAAGGAAAATAAAGGTACTAAGGGCTAACTGTAAGAGATTAAGGAAAAATAAAAATAGAAAAGACATGGTGAGGTGGAAGTCCTTTGATCTCAATGTGAATGTGTACCAGTAAAATTCATATGCTGAAATCCTAATGCCCAGTGTGATGGTATTAGGAGATGGGACCTTGGAGTGGTGATTAGGTTTGAAGGCAGAACCCTTATGTATGGGATTGTGTTTGTTAGTTGTTCAATCGTGTCCAAACTATGCAGCCCCGTGAACTGTAGTCCCAAAGGCTTCTCTGTCCATGGGATTCTACAGGAGTACCAGAGTGGATTGCATTGCCTTCTTCAAGGAGGTCTTCCTGACCCAGGGATTGCACCTGGGTCTCCTGCATTGCAGGTAAACTCTCTACATTCTGAGCCACAGGGATCCAGTTCAGTTTAGTTGCTCAGTCATGTCTGACTCTTTGCGACCCCATGAATTGCAGCATGCCAGGCCTCCTTGTCCATCACCAGCTCCTGGAGTTTACCCAAACTCATGTCTGTTGATTTAGTGATGCCATCCAACCATCTCATCCTCTGTTGTCCCCTTCTTCTCCCACTTTTAACCTTTCCCAGCATCAGGGTCTTTTCAAATGAGTCAACTCTTTGCATCAGGTGGCCAAAGTATTGGAGTTTTAGCTTTAGCATCAGTCCTTACAATGAACACCCAGGACTGATCTCCTTTAGGATGGACTGGTTGGATCTCCTTGCAGTCCAAGGGACTCTCAAGAGTCTTCTCCAACACCACAGTCCAAAGTCATCAATTCTTCACCGCTCAGCTTTCTTTATAGTCCAACTCTCACATTCATACATGACTACTAGAAAAACCATAATCTTGACTAGATGGACCTTTGTTGGCAAAGTAATGTCTCTGATTTTTAATATGCTGTCTAGGTTGGTGATAACTTTTCTGCCAAGGAGTAAGCGTCTTTTAATTTCATGGCTGTAGTCACTGTCTTCAGTGATTTTGAAGCCCCCCAAAATAAAGTCTGTCACTGTTTCCATTGCTTCCCCATCTATTTGCCATGAAGTGATGGGACTGGATGCCATGATCTTAGTTTTCTGAATGTTTGAGTTTTAAGGCAACTTTTTCACTCTCCTCTTTGACTTTCATCAAGAGGCTCTTTAGTTCTTCTTCACCTTCTGCAACAAGGGATTAGTGTCCTTATAAAAGTGACCTTAAGAGATTGCTTGCTTTTTTTGACCATATGAGGATACGGAAGAAGTCTGTTGCTCAAAGAGGGCTCTAGATTCTTACTAAACAGAAAGAAGGTACTTATTCTTCCTTTACTATAAAATCTGCATCCAAAGTTAACCAAATAGTAGGTGAATGTTTTCTTCTATAGAGAAAAAAATACAACTAATAAATGTCCAAGGAACAACTGGATGATAATAGTACCTTTTGCAGTCTCTAATGCTGCTGCTGCTAAGTCGCTTCAGTCGTGTCCAACTCTGTGCGACCACATAGATGGCAGCCCACCAGGCTCTCCTGTCTCTGGGATTCTCCAGGCAAGAACACTGGAGTGGGTTGCCATTTCCTTCTCCAATGCATGAAAGTGAAAAGTGAAAGTGAAGTTGCTCAGTCGTGTTTGACTCTTAGCGACCCCATGGACTACAGCCTACCAGGCTCCTTTGTCCATGGGATTTTCGAGGCAAGAGTACTGGAGTGGGGTGCCATTGCCTTCTCCGGCAGTCTCTAATGGATCTTAGTAAATAATGAGTGATGGCTGCTGACACCACTGAGTGAAAAACAGACAGGAAACTATAATGAATGGGTCAAAGTGGCAACATCTGAGCATATTGAATCAAGCATAAAAAAATGAACAACCAGATGTTAGACAGCTTCAGATATGATGTAAAAAAGAAAGTCAAAATCACCTATAGGTATTTTGCCAAATGAAGAAAAACCCCTCATATGTGAGTCCAAGTATCAGTTATCAGTAGTGAGGAGACAACAAAGCAGATAAATCAGCAAAACCTATAGGAAATGTTTTAAGAAAAATGATCCAGATTCTTCAATAAATAAGCTGAAGATGGAAATGAGAGAAGGTACCTGCAAATAAAATGATACAAATACTTTAAATAAAATAAATGCCATCAAACAGTAGAAAGAACACTGTATACTGAAAGAATATACGATGGCATGTAGAAATTATTATTATTTATTTAGCATTATAATGATATTGTGATTGTGTTTCAAAAAAAAGTACTCTCTTAAAGATATATAGTATTTAGAGAAGAAATTCTGAGATCTCTGAGGATTATTTAATAACAATTGTGAAGTAAAGTAAAACTGGCTAAGCATGTTGGAACTATCAAAGATGTCTGATGGATACTTGAAGGTTCTCTATGCTAGTTTCTCTACTTCTGTATATGTTTGAAAATGACTATAATAAGGGAGGTTAACAATAAAATATTAGTCCTATTTTTATTGAAATAAAATTCAATTAAGAATAAAAACCTTTTGACTGTATATTTCTAATTTTATTGAATTCTGCATGTTAAACCACTAATAGAATGTAAAAATAAGAAAAGTAATAAAGGGAAGCATGTGATTTTCATTTCACCTGAGTATTTCACTGGAGAGAGTTCTTATAACTTTGCTGATAATATATCCTGCACAAAGTATAAAGTACTTCATAAAATATTAATCTGAACTTTTGTAATATGCAACTTCTTTTTGTCAAAGGGAAAGTACTGTTACTGAACACTCTAAACCAGTCAACTGATGGGATTTATTTATCTTTGGAGGACATATGCACTAAAATATTTTTTATGCACAGGGTAGTATATGCACATACGTATGTTCTCAGTCACTCAGTTGTCTCTTTGCAACCCTATGGACCGTAGCCCACCTGGCTCCTCTGTCCATGGGATTATTTAGGCAAGAATACTGGAGTGGTTGCCATTTCCTCCTGCGGGGGTCTTCCCTACCCAGGGATTAAATCCATGTCTCCTGCAGCTCCTGCACTGGCAGGTGGAGTCTTTATCACTGAGCCACCTAGGAAGCCCTCACATATGTACAAATTAATCTTTATGGCTTTGCCATTAAATTGTCTTTTCCTATTTTCAGTTTTATTAAAACATATACTTTTAGTTTGTTTGAATACGCTATTTCAGAAAATCTGTAACAGAAATTATGGGTCAGTACTTGGAGACATTAAATACACAGATGTGTATAACGGACTTTTGGATTCAGAGGGAGAGGGAGAGGGTGGGATGATTTGGGAGAATCACATTCTAACATGTATACTATCATGTGAATTGAATCGCCAGTCTATGTCTGACGCAGGATGCAGCATGCTTGGGGCTAGTGCATGGGGATGACCCAGAAGGATGTTATGGGGAGGGAGGTGGGAGGGGGGTTCATGTTTGGGAATGCATGTAAGAATTAAATATTTTAAAATTTAAAAAATAAAAAAATAAAATTAAAAAAAAAAAAAACAAAAAAAAAAGAAAAAAAAAAAAGAAAGGAAAGGAGAGAGGGAAATTCTTAAGTCTTTCCATTTATAATCTTTTCATATAATAAATACCAGTGTTTTTATCATGCAAAACAATAAATATATGTTTAAATGTAAATAAAGATAAAATTACTGTGAAAAAAAAATAAATACAGGTAGAATGAAGAACAGTTTTTCAAATGAATAAATGATTGCACATTTATAGATATAGATTCCTGTGATATTTCAGTACCATTACAATCTTTATATTTACTTTATTAATTATAACTTGATAAGGGTTTGAACAATGCATATTATGTCTGTTAGTAAGTCTCAAACATGTGTATGTTAATTTCATAAAAACAGAAAAATCCAACCTTGTTGTTTAAAGGGCATTGACTGAGTTATTTTCTATATTTGCTGATTAATATAATTTTGTATATAAGATTAGTTGTTTTCCTTTAAGAAACAAAAGTAGGCAACTGAATTTTCTCACCACTGACCAAAGATTGGGAACAGGTTGCAAAAGTTACCTAGAGAAATGTTCAGATTTTTATTAGAAATTAGGAGAACCCAAAGACAATTTAATCAAGACCTTCAAACAAACAACTTTTCTCAGTAGAAAGTCCCAGAAGGCATTGGTAGAGATAAAGGAAAAGAGACTAAATGATATTAAATATTAAATTTAAAAGTGGTGAAAACTGGTAATTATTTGGTTATCTGTTTTAGACACAAATGGTTATCTAAATTATTTTTATCAATTACAGTAAAAGTGCCTTCTTTAATTAATCTTCTTAAGTCTCCCTTAAACTATGAGGTAGTAGAGTAGTGTTAAAAGTCTGTCTCTAACAGTAACATTATGACTCTGAGCAATCCACTCAGACTTTTTTAGTTCTAGTTTTATTCTTTTAGTTTAAATTTAATTTTCCAGTATTATGATAAATTATTCCTAATGGTAATTGTTCTTCCTTTTGAGTTATTATGAGATCAAATAATTACTTGTATATGAAAGTGAATGGTGAATCTAAGGACTATGTCAATATTGCTATCAGTTCAGAACCATACCCTATAGTACTAATGCACATGTGTGTGTTCTGTTGCTCAGTTGTGTCCGACTCTTTGTGAACCCATGGACTAGCTTGCCAGGCTCCTCTGTCTGTGGGATTTAACCAGGCAAGAATAGTGGACTGGGTTGCCATTTCTTCCTCCAGGGAATCTTCCCAACTCCAGGATCAAACCTGTGTCTCCATCTCCTGCATTGGCTGGAAAATTCTTTACCATGAAGCCACCTGGGGAGCCCATAATTCTAATGAGCAAATATCAAGTCAAGCATATGGGACAAAAGAGTGGGCAAAAGATATGAAGGGCCAATCATGTCTGTAGAAGTGACAGAATGATGCTACCACATTCAGGATCATACATTGCTGAAGAAATACTCCTCTTAGCACAGTACTTTGTTGAACCTCAAGTTGTTTGGTCCATAAAGGACCTTAAAGAATTTAGACTCTTTCACAAAGAAATACTTATTCTTGAATGCTCCTTCTCTTTGAGGCATTGAGGCCAAAGCGTGCCTCTTCCAGACAAGTGAGTTATCACTTTGATTTTCCATATTTGCTTTGGGACTTCACTATTTCATAGTTTTGTATGATCTTGAAAGGTTAATTCATTCTCTAAGCTTCCGTTTCTCCACTCTGGAGTGCTATTGACTGTTGCTTGGAAGTTAAAAGAGCAGAACTCAGTAGAGCACAATCATTAAATGTTATTTCCCCCCTTTTCCATTCATATCACCTTGCTGAATTTGTTGTCAGTCTCTCCTAGCATGAACTCTCAGAGAATTCCCATGACTTTTCCAGTCACTCTTGGATTAAAAAAGTTTTCTAAGCACTTTGTCATTTTCATTTTATTAAAATGGTATTGCAGTCCAACAGTCAGAATTCCAACCTTCATATGAGGTTAAAACACTTTCCTTCCTTCCACACCTTGAGTATTCTGCAGGTTGGAAACCAACAAAGGGAAAGCAGATAAGATCAGCTTCTCAATTTCTCATTCTGCTAAACTTCCTTTTCTTTCTATTCTCCTACCTTGCATCTCCTCATTCATTCCTTTGCTGTTTGCTTCTGGCTTCTTCAGTGTTGGAGTGGGTCATGGGAGTGAAGAGAGGTGAGAAAATACCTACTTAAGAAATGACACTCCAATTTTCTAGGCTTGGTAGACTCTGAAAGTTGACTCTGGCCTTGGCCATTTTTGGCTTCTAGAGATTCCCTCACGATGAACATTTCACCTTACTTCGTATGATGCAGCTAAAGCATCTTTTCTAACTGGTCACTTTGGATCTCTCCTTGTGCTCTTGTTTACCTTCTTTTACTGGATCTTTCTCCCAGTCTTCCCTTCATGGCTTTTTCTCCAAAGCACTTTTCAGTTAGACATATTTATCTATTATCTGTCTTCTCTCAATAGAATATAAAATTTTAAAAGGCAAAATTACCTATTTTTATTCACTACTGTATTTCCTGTACTAAGAAATGCCTGGCTTGTAGTAGGTATTCAGTAGATATTGTTGACAAAAATGAATGAATAACTGGAGGAATGAATCTTGGAGGAAGAGCCCCTTTATTGGAACCCTGGTGTTTTTCTACAGTGCCCTATTTAGTGTGATCCAGAACAAGTCTTTGGTGGCTTCTATCAAAATATACACAATTAATTCTTTTAAACAGTAACATTTGACAAGTGAAAGTGCAGCTATTTCTCAATTCAGCCTTCTGTACTCTTGGGGCTATTAGATAACCACAAACTCAAATATTTGGACCTTTTACAACAGTGGTGAGGCAGTAGTTCCTATATCTCAGAGGGTGCAAATTCAAGTTCTCTGAATCTTGAGGTGCCTTCTCAATGACTTAAATGAATGTTAATCTCCTTTTTCATGGCTCTTTCCCATGCCCTTTCAAAGAAATTCTCTCTGCAAAACCTCTCTTCTCTCCTCTGCCCTGCTCTCTTCTTTCTCCTTTGTGATAGTCACTTGTGCCCCATTCTTTGCTGACCAATGGACTGTAGCCTTAAATACTAGATACTGAGGTAAGATTTGCAGCACAGAAGGGCAGGTTGCTGGTCCTGTGTAGGTGTGGTCAAGCAATTTGCAATTTGCTTCAGACCTGTTGTTTTGTTTAGTGCCATCAGAACCTCAGTCAAATTTGAGACAAGAAGTCCAATTTTGGAATCCTGTTACATCTACCTTGAAAAGCTGTTGTAAATATGTAATGAGATAAAGTGAATCAATCATGTAGCAAAATGCTTAACATAAACCGAACGTTTATTTTTTCTCAGTCTTCTTCCCTAAACTCATTTCTTGTTGTTCATACTAAAATGATGGATAGAATCCTAGCTCATAACTATATTTCCTTGGAAAATTTTGAACATAGAGAAAGAGTGAAAGGAGTAATAAATTCCCTTGGAAATCTAAAGGAGAAAAAAAAAAAAAGACAAACAAGAAAAAAGCCCACAGTCATCATAAATATTTCAGATGTAAGTTAGAATTACAGTATTTATTTTTTCCTGACAGAAGTATATCATCTTCTGTTGCTAATTTTTGAATTTCACTTTAGAGGTGCAAGCTAGGCAATTTAAACTTGTCAGAGTCATATAAATTACTGACTGACTTTAGCAGAAAGGGCTATTTTCTGGTATTCAGTGATTAGACCTGAAATACATTTTATACCAAAGTATGAGATTAGTTTCACCTCTAAATGTAGTATGCCTGTACTTCTTGTACCCTCCTTAAAAAATTAACTATTCATGTTTAGCAGAGAGTGAAATTTATCAGGGACAAAGCACTGCAGGTGAGCTCATTCCCTTGTTACCTTGATGTATGGAATTATTCCCTCAGGTTCAAACCTAATCAAATGTGACCACAACTCATCTAATACTTTCTTCCAGATCTGTGCAGCCTTAGCAATATTACCAACTAATGAATTCTTCTACAGAGATACTGATAGTAAAGTCCTTCTATAACCAAGTAATTTTTCAGAGAATTGTATTTTATTTTGAGGCTGCTGCTGCTGCTAAGTCACTTCAGTTGTGTCCGACTCTGTGCGACCCCATGGGCTGCAGCCTACCAGGCTCTTCCGTCCATGGGGTTTTCCAGGCAAGAGTACTGGAGTGGGTTGTCATTGCATTCTCCATTATTTTGAGGCTAGTAGAAGCTTTATTTAAGTTATCAGTACTTTGGGACTTTAGTGGATTACTTTGAAGGAGGAAAGGAACAGGCCAAGCTGACTCCATCTTGAAAAAGAAGGAAACTCCATCTTACATTCCCAGTGAACTTCGGACTATGTGCCTGGTAGCCACAGAGATCACATACCCATAGCCAAACAGGCCTCCTGGACTGAAAGACACCAGATTCCATACCAAGATTTCCCTTCACCAGAAAGAATGTGATAATCCCCTATGTAGTCAATCACCTTTGTCATCTTTATGGCACCCTTTGGTGTAGGTTACAATATATAACCAGCTGACCCTTCTGGTTATGAATCAGGGCTGTAACCTGATTTTATCTCCTTTTAACACTTTCCAGGCTAGATTCAAAGAATTTGGGGATGTGGGCTTAAGCAGTACACTTAAGGTATATAAGGTTTTCACAAAAGTTGGTTGGGGTCCCTGGCTAAAGAGGAAACTCTGCCTTGACCCGACAGTGTTATAAACTGCATTCCACTATCCTCACTGTCCTTCTGAGTGAGTTTGTTTTCTGGAGCGTTTAGCGTTTGTCTATAACAACCTGTGTGTAATGAAAGATAGATTTAAACATTTTACCCAGAAGCTATAAACATTTATAAAAAGTTGAAATAAATAATTGGATTAGAACAAAAATGTAATATGAGTTAAGTTATTTGGATATACCATTTGAGATATCTCTTCCTTGTTTGAGAACACAGTTTCACGTATTAGAATTAGTCACATATGTAAATCCTATGAAATCTTTCCTGATAGCTCAGTTAGTAAACAATCTGCCTGCAATATACAGGAGACCCCAGTTCACTTCCTAGGTTGGGAAGGTCTGCTGGAGAAGGGCTAGGCTACCCACTCCAGTATTCTTGGGCTTCCCTTGTGGCTCAGCTGGTAAAGAATCTGCCTGTAATGTGAGAGACCTGGGTTTGATCCCTGAGTTGGGAAGATCCCCTGGAGAAGGGAAAGGCTACCCACTCCAGTATTCTGGACTGGAGAATTCCATGGACTGTATAGTCCACAGGGTTCAGATTTGGTCTGAACTCCATGTGTGTCACATGGAATAAGAGGGGAAGAACCCTGATCATGCTTTTAAGGAAAACTTACTTTTAAGAATAGCTCACAAGGTCTGCAACTGCTGCTGCTGCTAAGTCGCTTCAGTTGTGTCTGACTGTGCAACCCCATAGAGGGCAGCCCACCAGGCTCCTGCATCCCTGGGATTCTACAGGCAAGAACACTGGAGTGGGTTGCCATGTCCTTCTCCAATGCATGGAAGTGAAGAGTGAAAGTGAAGTCGCTCAGTCGTGTCTGACTCTTAGCGACCCCACGGACTGCAGCCTACCAGGCTCCTCCACCCAAGGGATTTTCCAGGCAAGACTACTGGAGTGGGTCGCCATTGCCTTCTCTGGCTCACAAGGTCTAGTACAGTGATAAAAAACAGGTGATCAAATTTTTAAAAGTAAATATGGATTTCAAATGTCTACTTCCTTTAAAAGCATAGGCTGGTCTTATTGACATAATATTAACCAGGGCACAGAACTCAGCCTTAACACCAGTTTTCAAAGGAATCCAAGCATACCAGGAAATGCGACTTTTTTATGATCTTTCAAAAAGACAAAAATATTGTAAGGTCATAGTGAAAGAAGATATTTCATGGGTCCTGCAGCATTTTCTAATTTCTCTTTCCCTGGTCCTTCTTCTTCCCTAGTACTTTTAAAAAACTCTTTCTTGAATTTGTTAAAACATTCATTCTGTTTTGTTTTGGGTTTTTTGGCTCCAAAATGTGTGGGATCTCAGCTTCCTGACAAGAGATTGAAGTCACACGCCCTGCACAGAAAGGCAAAATTTCAACCCCTGGATCACCAGTGAAGCCCATTTCCTAGTTGGCTTTTCTTTACAGTTATTTCTTTTCATGGTGATAAAATACACATAATATACAATTTACCATTAGTGGCATTTAGCTCATTTATTGAAACAGTGTTGTACCACTAGCTCCTCTGTCTAATTACAGAACATTTTCATTACCCCCAAAAGAAATCCATTAAACAGTCATTCCCCATTTCCCTGAACTCCTGGCAGCCAATAATTTTATTCTCTCTGTAAAACTGCCTGCTCTGCTTTTTTTGTAATGGAACCATACAATATATGGCATTTTGTTTCTTTTTTTTTTTTAATGTAGCTTGTTGTTCTCATGCTTCACCATGTGTAAGCACTTTATTCTTCATGTCTGAATAATATTCTGTTGTTTATATATGCTACATTTTATTTTTCTATTCATTAATTAATGAACATTTGCATCATTTTCATCTTCTGGCAATTATAAATACTGCTGTGAACATTTGTGTAGAAATTTGTTTGAATATCTGATTTTAGATCTGGATACATACCAAGAAATAGAATTTCTAGATCATATGGTAATTCTGTTTAACCTATTGAGGAAACACCAGCTGTTTTCCACAGTATCTGTACCATTTTACATTCCCATCAGCAAAGTACAAATGTTCCAAAAATTTCTCCATTTCCTTACCAATACTTGTTATATACTGTTTTTTTGTGTGTGTGTGTTTTTTTTTTTTAATTAAAGCCATCCTAGTGTGAGGCTATGTATTACTTCAGCTTTGATTTGCATTTTCCAAATGGTGAATTGGGTTGAGCTTGTTGTCCACTCGTATGTAATCCTTGGAAAAAATGTTTAGTCAATTCTTTGCCCATTTTTAAATTGAGTTTTTTTTTTGTTTGTTTTCTATTGTTGCATTATAAGTGCTTTTTATGTATTATGAATACTAAGTCCTTATTGGATATATAGTTTGTGAATATTTTCCCCTGTTCTGTGCTGTATTTCTACAATCTTGATCCTTTCATTGTTACTTTGCCTCCAATATTTGCTATCCCTACTGTCTCTTAGGAGTAAATATCTCCCTTTCCAATGTGTAGACGAGTAATTCTTTTGTAAACTCTTTCTAACTGAGGCACCAATCTCAGTTACTGGGACCTCAGGCTTCAATGTTGTTCTTTAGTCAGTAAGTCCTGTCATACTGTTTGTAACCCCATGGACTGTAGCCCTCTGCCCATGGGATTTCCCAGGCAAGAATACTAGAGTGGGTTGCCATTTACTTCTCCAGGGGACCTTCCCTACCCAGAGATCAAACCTGTGTCTCCTGCTTGGCAGGTGGATACAGTACCGCTGAGCCATCTGGAAGCCCCAGGCACTTTATTTTCTTAGCTGCTGGTATGAAATGTCTCTTTGTGGAGACCTGTCTTTGTTGAGAGAATAGATTGTACTGGTTTCATTAGGCAAAATCTATTCTCTCAACAAAGACAGGTCTCCACAAAGAGATATTTCATACCAGCAGCTAGGAAAATAAAGTGTACTCCATATTTTTTTCAAGAATAAGTTTTATATTCAGAAAATGATTGTTTTTTTCAAAACATTACATAGAATGATAAATTTTGCTATTATAAAATAGCTATTACTAGAAAAGTTGAAGGCAATAAATGAAGTGGTTATTTGAAGATTTTAAGTGATAGGTAACTTGTCCTGGGAGCATTGATAACCTGATGCAGGTGTGCCAAATATAATCCTTGTAAGGTCTATACTATGGATAAATCCTCTTTGTAGAAGAGTAGTTCTATTACCAAGTCTTTGTCTATAGAAGTTTTCAATCACATGACAGAATTAGGCCAAGTGTGAAATATTGTATACCTAGATTCCTGGTAAAATGAGTGAATTGAAAACATATACGACTTGTACATTTGCTGTCAACCGAGATAAATAAATTTTAAAGAATGTTGACTTTATGATTCAAGATGGGAGCATGGGCAGACTTTCTTTCTTTTTTTTTTTTTTTTTACTGGTACATTTCCACTAGTTTCAGAATATATTTAGGTCCATCCTTATCCCTGTGATATTTTTAAAAAAGTTTTTTTTGACATGTGCTTACTTTAACATTGTCTGTCTCTCAAAACTGGTTTGACAGTAGTACCTAAAGAACAAATCTCTGATAGCTTTTATGGACAGTGGCAGAGCAGTGAATGCAAATATAAACTCACTACTCCTTAAGGGTCAGTTGTTTCTAGTAGGTTTTACATCTCATTCAATTTGACAGCCGTTCCCCAACAGTTTTGGTGAAAGATTTCTTAACTCTGATTAAGTTTATTTATTGATACACTGTTATCATCCGATTTAAAATGTAGTATCACAGATATGCTGAATTTCAGCACCATTAATAAGATAAATTTTGCTTCACACTTTGCAATCTTATGAAATTATAATTAGATTTATATAGCTATAAACTTTTATAGACTTATGTATTATGTATTATATAAATACAGAACACACACACACACACACACACACACATTCTTGAGGATCTTGAGATGAGATCATCTTGGATTTCCTGTGTGGGCCTGAAATCCAAGCATGGGTGTCACTACAAGAATGAGTCAGAGATAAATTATACAGACAGTGGAAGAAAAGATATAGAGGAGAAGATGATATAAAGACAGAGGCAGAGATTTCAGTAATGAAACTACTACCCAAGGAAGGCCAAGGATTGTTGGTAGGCACCAGAGGCTGGAAGAAAAAAGAAAGCATTGGTCCCTAGAGACTTTGGAGAGAATGTGGCACTCTTAGTACCTTGATTTAAGACTTCTTCCCTCCATAACTGTGAGAGAATAAACTATTGTTGTTTAAAGCCACTAAATTTGTGGGTTGTTCATTTGGCAGTCCTAGGAAATCAATGCAGATTTTGTTACTGAGAGTGGGGTGCTGATGTAAAAAGTACCTAAAAATACAGAAGTGGGTCTAGAATTGTATAATAGGTAGAGACTAGAAGAATTTTGAAGTATTTTGTAAAAGTAAAAGCCTAGATTCACTTGAAGAGACATTTGATAAAAATAAAGACCTTAATGGTGCTTCTGGTGAGGTCTCAGAAATAAGAACATATTATAAAGACACTTGTGTTCCTTGTCATAAAGTGACAGAGAACTGTGGCTGAATTGTTTTCTATTTGGGGATGGAAGGCAGATCTTATAAGTAATGAAACTGGATATTTAGCTGAAGAGCTTCCCCAAAAAAGTGCTAAAGATATGGCCTGGTTTCCATTGTTGTGTATGGTAAAATGTGAGGGAAAAGAGATAAGAAAAGAACTGCTAAGCAATATTCAAAAGAAGGAATTCAAGAAATACCTGGAGTAACAGGAAAATTTGGCCTTGGAGTACAGAATGAAGCAGGGCAAAGGCTAATAGAGTTCTGCCAAGAGAGCGCACTGGTCATAGCAAACACCCTCTTCCAACAACACAAGAGAAGACTCTACACATGGACATCACCAGATGGTCAACACCAAACTCCGATTGATTATATTCTTTGCAGCCAAAGATGGAGAAGCTCTATACAGTCAACAAAATCAAGACCAGGAGCTGACTGTGGCTCAGATCATGAACTCCTTATTGCCAAATTCAGACTCAAATTGAAGAAAGTAGGGAAAAAAACTAGACCATTCAGGTAGGACCTAAACAAATCCCTTATGATTATACAGTGGAAGTGAGAAATAGATTTAAGGGTCTAGATCTGATAGATAGAGTGCCCGATGAACTATGGGTGGAAGTTCATGACCTTGTACAGGAGACAGGGATCAAGACCATCCCCAAGAAAAAGAAATGCAAAAAAGCAAAATGGCTGTCAGGGGAGGCTTTACAAATAGCTGTGAAAAGAAGAGAAGCAAAAAGCAAAGGAGAAAAGGAAAGATATAAGCATCCAAATGCAGAGTTCCAAAGAATAGCAAGAAGAGATAAGAAAGTCTTCCTCAGCGATCGATGCAAAGAAATAGAGGAAAAAATAGAATGGGAAAGACTAGAGATCTCTTCAGGAAAATTAGAGATACCAAGGGAACATTTCATGCAAAGATGGGCTTGATAAAGGACAGAAATGATATGGACGTAACAGAAGCAGGAGATATTAAGAAGAGCTGGCAAGAATACACAGAAGAACTGTACAAAGAAGATCTTCATGACCTGGATAATCATGATGGTGTGATCATTCATCTAGAGCCAGACATCTTGGAATGTGAAGTCAAGTGGGCCTTAGGAAGCATCACTACGAACAAAGCTAGTGTAGGGGATGGAATTCCACTTGAGCTATTTCAAATCCTGAAAGATGATGCTATGAAAGTGCTGCACTCAATATGCCATCAAATGTGGAAACTCAGCAGTTGCCACAGGACTGGAAAAGGTCAGTTTTCATTCCAATCCCAAAGAAAGGCAATGCCAAAGAATGCTCAAACTACCAAACAATTGCACTCATCTCCCACGCAAGTAAAGTAATGCTTATAATTCTTCAAGCCAGGCTTCAGCAATACGTGAACCGTGAACTCCCTGATGTTCAAGCTGGTTTTAGAAAAGGCAGAGGAACCAGAGATCAAATTGCCAACATCCACTGGATCATGGTAAAAGCAAGAGAGTTCCAGAAAAACATCTATTTCTGCTTTATTGACTATGCCAAAGCCTTTGACTATGTGGATCACAATAAACTGTAGAAAATTCTGAAAGAGATGGTCATATCAGACCACTTGACCTGCCTCTTGAGAAGCCTATATGCAGATCAGGAAGCAACAGTTAGAACTGGACATGGAACAACAGACTTTTTCCAAATAGGAAAAGAAGTACGTCAAGGCTGCACATTGTCACCCTGCTTATTTAACTTCTATGCAGAGTACATCATGAGAAATGCTGGGCTGGAAGAAGCACAAGCTGGAATCAAGATTGCCGGGAGAAATATCAATAACCTCAAATATGCTGATGGCCCCATCCTTATGACAGAAAGTGAAGAAGAACCAAAGAGCCTCTTGAAAGTGAAAGTGGAGAGTGAAAAAGTTGGCTTAAAACTCAACATTCAGAAAATGAGGATCATGTCATCTGGCTCCATCAGTTCATGGCAAATAGATGGGAAACAGTGGACACAGTGGCTGACTTTATTTTTCTGGGCTCCAAAATCACTGCAGATGGTGATTGCAGCTATGAAATTAAAAGATGCTTACTCCTTGGTAGGAAAGTTATGACCAACCTAGACAGCATATTCAAAAGCAGAGACATTACTTTGCCAATAAAGGTCTGTCTAGTCAAGGCTATGGTTTTTCCAGTGGTCACGTTAGAATGTGAGAGTTGGACTATAAAGAAAGCTGAGCACTGAAGAATTGATGCTTTTGAACTGTGGTGTTGGAGAAGACTCTTGAGAGTCCCTTGGACTACAAGGAGATCCAACCAGTCCATTCTGAAGGAGATCAACCCTGGGATTTCTTTGGAAGGAATGTTGCTAAAGCTGAAACTCCAGTACTTTAGCCACCTAATGTGAAGAACTGACTCACTTGAAAAGACTCTGATGCTGGGAAAGATTGAGGGAAGGGGAGAAGAGGACGACAGAGAATGAGATGGTTGGATGGAATCACTGACTCATGGACATGGGTTTGGGTGGACTCCGGGAGTTGGTGATGGACAGGAAGGCCTGGCGTGCTGCAGTTCATGGGGTTGCAAAGAGTCGGATATGACTGAGTGACTGAACTGATGGAATTAGAACTTGAATTATTTGGGGGTACTTAGCTTATTCAGATTGCAAATGATGGAAAATTAGGCTCTTTACTAATGGGAAAGTATGTGATAGAGGTCCAAGTGTGTGGCTAGACAATTTTTGCTAATCAATTAGATAAGTCTCTCATGAATCCAATCAACTATCTCAGCAGGAGCCAGGAATAGACAAGGGTTAACCAGGAAGGGTCTGTGTGGAGAATACTCTTATCTAATGGTGTTGATGCTTATGATATACCTGGGAGACATGAGGTTTTTGAGACTGCTATACCAGCAGAAGCAATGTCAACTTGGACAAAAGAATACAGACACTTTGAAATGAAGGATATGATGGGCTTCTGGTGTTCTCCATAAGGGAAATGAGTTGATAAAGATTATTGACTTAAAAATGTGCAACCCTTCAAGAAAAAGGAGAGTGACTCTAAGGGCAGAATTGTAAATGCAGAAGCTGATGACAGAGAAGTGGGTGCAGAGTAAGATGGAGGCACTAATATTGCCAGAGCCTCTATGAAGGAACGCATTTCTGTTGTTTTAAGCTTCCAAGTTTGTAGTAATTTGTGTGGCAGCCTAGGAAACAGATTCACTCACATTTTCTTAAATTTGCTGGTATAATTTGCATTCTATTTTAGGTAGTAAAGCGTCTTCCCCAACAGAACATGTCTGGAATTTTTAATTCTCTTTTTTAAAAAGTTTTCTTATGTATGTGTAAAAACTAGAAAAAAGCAAAGTTGATTAGAAGGCAGAATGGCATAATGGAAATCATATTAAACTTTGAATCCAACTAGATTTAAAGTCTACTTCTCCACTATGTGACATCAAGCAAATGAGTAAACCTCTCTGAATCTACTTTCTTTATCTATAAGACAGAAATGATAACAATAAAGTTGACAAGAGAATTAAAGTACAAAATATATTTAATTTGGCAGGCACAGTGTATGCTAATTTTCTTCCCTCCCTTTATCCCAGTAGGAATATTAAAATAAGCAATAGAGGGAGGTTACCCTGTAATCATGAATTTAATGCTTGGAAATTTTGAACATCTAGAGTGGTTTTAGTCCATGTGGCAATTTAGAGAGACTGATAAGAAGGTTAGACCTTTTGCAGTCCTTGTAAAACCTGCTTTTACACAGATGTATATCTTTTTGGCCCCAGGGAATTCATTTAAGAACTTTTTTTGAATGATTGCTTATTAAACTTATGTGTACCAAAAAAAAAAAATATTACACAGTTAGAGGAAAAGAAATATCTCTATCAATGGTAAGTGAAAGGCTGCAGTCTTTGAGTTTTCTGTTACTTTATTCTATCTGCTATATCAGATCCTAATTATTAAAACACACAGACAAGTCCATAGATTCTCAAAATGATCTTGATGATGAATAAATGTCTGTATTTATACTTTCTGCTCACATTTGAGGTTTAATTTTTGAAGACACTTACAGAAGATACATGCAGAGTTTTTCATCTCTCCTGAGTTAAGCCCTCATTAGCCTCACATAAAGTATAGTAAGAATGCTTTGAAAAGTTGTATTTATTTGTTCCAGTGGTGCTTTTCCAACTTTTATGTTCCTATCTTATGTACCAAAATACTGAAATTGAAGAATCGATTCCTCAAAGTTGCATTTATAATAAAACCTCAAATAAATTTGAAATGATTGTGCAGTAAAACCTCCTGAAGGGGAAGGAAGAGGTCCCTCATACTTTATACAATGTGTTTTAAATATTTCTGTTCTCCCTTAGAACGCTTCCTAAAAAGTTTACTCTATTTTCTTTCCTCTTCCTCAAGGATCTCAACTCTAGTTGTATATTAGAGTGTCTGGAGTTGGAACATGGTTATTAAAAAAAGTGGGCATGTGGAAATTTTCTAGCGTGTTCAAGAGTTAATAGAATAGTATAATGTGTTCCCACCTATCACTAGCTTCAACAATGAGCTTATTATCAGTCTTGTTTCATCTATTTCTTGTTTTATCTATATTCCCACCCAATTTTGGATTATGCTGAACCAAATCTAAGCCATCATTACAGATAATATAATCTATAATTATTTTTATAAGTATGTTTGATGAAAACTATTTTTAAACATAACTGTAAGGAAATGGCAACCCACTCCAGTGTTCTTGCCTGGAGAATCCCAGGGATGGGGAGCCTGGTGGGCTGCCGTCTGTGGGGCACACAGAGTTGGACATGACTTAAGCGATTTAGCAGCAGCAGCAGCAGCAGCAGCAGCAGCAGCAGCAGCAGCATAACATCCTTATCATAAACTTCTCCAGAGGAATTTTCCTGGCCAAGAAATTTAATCCAGGTCTCCTGCATTACAGGCAGATTCTTTACAGTTTGACCGATCAGGGAAGCCCTCAGTTCAGTTCAGTTCAGTCGCTCAGTCGTGCCCGACTCTTTGCGACCCCATGAATCGCAGCACACCAGGCCTCCCTGTCCATCACCATCTCCCAGAGTTCACTCAGACTCACGTCCATCGAGTCTGTGATGCCATCCAGCCATCTCATCCTGGGTCATCCCCTTCTCCTCCTGCCCCCAATCCCTCCCAGCATCAGAGTCTTTTCCAATGAGTCAACTCTTCTCATGAGGTGGCCAAAGTACTAGAGTTTCAGCTTTAGCAACATTCCTTCCAAAGAAATCCCAGGGTTGATCTCCTTCAGAATGGATTGGTTTGATCTCCTTGTAGTCCAAGGGACTCTCAAGAGTCTTCTCCAACACCACAGTTCAAAAGCATCAATTCTTCGGTGTTCAGCCTTCTTCATAGTCCAACTCTCACATCCATACATGACCACAGGAAAAACCATAGCCTTAACTAGACAGACCTTAGTCAGCAAAGTAATGTCTGTGCTTTTGAATATACTATCTAGGTTGGTCATAACTTTTCTTCCAAGGAGTAAGTGTCTTTTAATTTCATGGCTGCAGTCATAATCTGCAGTGATTTTGGAGCCCAAAAAAATAAAGTCTGACACTGTTTCCACTGTTTCCCTATCTATTTCCCATGAAGTGATGGGGCTGGATGCCATGATCTTCGTTTTCTGAATATTGAGCTTTAAGCCAGCCTTTTCGCTCTCCTCTTTCACTTTCATCAAGAGGCTTTTTAGTTCCTCTTCACTTTCTGCCATAAGGGTGGTGTCATCTGCATATCTGAGGTTATTGATATTTCTCCCGGCAATCTTGATTCCAGCTTGTGTTTCTTCCAGCCCAGCAT
The DNA here is from genome assembly GCF_042477335.2 of Ovis canadensis. NCBI lineage: Eukaryota > Metazoa > Chordata > Mammalia > Artiodactyla > Bovidae > Ovis > Ovis canadensis. Next base: position 74,010,069 of record NC_091248.1, on the reverse strand, counting down.
TTCTCATGATGTACTCTGCATAGAAGTTAAATAAGCAGCGTGACAATATACAGCCTTGACATACTCCTTTTCCTATTTGGAACCAGTCTGTTGTTTCATGTCCAGTTCTAACTGTTGCTTCCTGACCTGCATACAGATTTCTCAAGAGGCAGGTCAGTTGGTCTGGTATTCCCATCTCTTGAAGAATTTTCCACAGTTTATTGTGATCCACACAGTCAAAGGCCTTGGCATAGTCAATAAAGCAGAAATAGATGTTTTTCTGGAACTCTCTTGCTTTTTTGATGATCCAGCGGATGTTGGCAATTTGATCTCTGGTTCCTCTGCCTTTTCTAAAACCAGCTTGAACATCAGGGAGTTCACGGTTCACGTATTGCTGAAGCCTGGCTTGGAGAATTTTAAGCATTTCTTTACTAGCATGTGAGATGAGTGCAATTGAGCGGTAGTTTGAGGATTCTTTGGCATTGCCTTTCTTTGGGATTGGAATGAAAACTGACCTTTTCCAGTCCTGTGGCCACTGCCCTATCATACACTAAATAACACTTACTCCTAAAAATCATCAAATATAAATGCTCACATTTCACCTAATGTTTTATAATATAATTGTGTATAATTTCTTTTAACTAAAATCCAAATAACAATTATACATCATAATTGGAAGATATATTTTTGAGTCTTTCTTTATAAGATCTCCTTTTTTCACTGTTTTCTTTGACATTTATGAAGACATGTCTTAGAGAGTTATATGATGGACTTGATCTGGTAGCCCCTATCTACATCAAATTATTTACATTTTAATTAATTAAGGTCAAATAAAAATTAGCATAGATTAATAAAATTTAAATGTTACATTAAACATATTTCAAATATCCATTAGTCCCACGTAGCTACTATATTGAACAATGCTTTTACAGAATAATTCCATTGTTGTTCAAAGCTCTAAAGAATGTTAAATTTCTCATGGTAAGGTTTTTTTCCCTGATTATACCCTTATGTCCTTTTAAGTGGTCTGACTCCTGTATTTCCTATAAATTGATAATTATATCTAGAGTATTGATGGATTTGTATTTAATGTTTTGTGCAAAACTGCTAATAATTTTGTTTTGCATTTACTTTAGGAGGTATATAAAAGCTGATGGTCTCTTTTCATGATGCTAGTAGCCACTAGTTATCACTGTGCTTGTACAGAGGTGGTGATCAAAACCTTGCCCAAGAAAAAGAAATGCAGAAAGGCAAAACAGTTGTATGAGAAGGCCTTACAAATAGCTGAGAAAAGAAGAGAAGCAAAAGGCAAAGGAGAAAATGAAAGATATATCCATCTGAATGCAGAGTTCCAAAGAATAGCAGGGAGAGATAAGAAAGCCTTCCTAAGTGATCAATGCAAAGAAATAGAGGAAAACAACAGAATGGGAAAGACTAGAGATCTCTTCAAGAAAATCAGAGATACCAAGGGAACATTTCATGCAAAGATGCGCTCAATAAAGGACAAAAACTGTATGAATCTATAGCAGCAGAAGCTATTAAGAAGAGGTGGCAAGAATACACAGAAGAACTGTACAAAAATGATCTTCATGACCAAGACAAACACGATGGTGTGATCACTCACCCTGAGCCAGACATCCTGGAATGTGAAGTGGGCCTTAGGAACCATCACTATGAAGAAAACTACTGGAGGTGACGGAATTCCAGCTGAGCTTTTTTAAATCCCAAAAGATGATGCAGTGAAAGTGCTGCACTTAGTATGCCAGCAAATTTGGAATACTCAGCAGTGGCCATAGGACTGGAAAAGGTCAGTTTCATTCCAATCCCAAAGAAAGGGGAAGCCAAAGAATGTTCAGAATACCACAGTTGCACTCATCTCACATGCTGGTGAAGTAATGCTCAAAATTCTCCAAACTAGGCTTCAACAGTACATGCATTGAGAACTTCCAGATGTTCAAGCTGGTTTTAGAAAGGCAGAGAAGCCAGAGATGAAACTGTTGAATACCTGTTGAATCACAGAAAATACAAGAGAACTCTTGAAAAACATTTACTTCTGCTTCATTGACTACACTAAAGCCTCTGTGTGGATCACAACAAACTGTGGAGAATTCTTAAAGAGATTGGAATACCAGAGCACCTTACCTGCCTCCTGAGAAGTCTGTATGCAGGTCAAGAAGCAACAATTAGAACCAGACATGGAACAACAGACTGGTTCCAAATTGGGGAAGGAGTACATCAAGGCTGTATATTGTCCCCTGCTTAATTAACTTAACATGTGGAGTATATCATGCGAAATGCTGGACAGGGAGAAGCAGAGGCTGGAATCAAGATTGTCAGGAGAAATATCAATAACCTCAGAAATGCAGATGACACCACCCTTATGGCAGAAAGTGAAGATGAACTAAGGAGCCTCTTGATGAAAGTGAAAGACAAAAGTGAAAAAGTTGTCTTAAAACTCAACATTGAAAAAACTAAGATCATGGCATCTTGTCCCAAAACTTCATTTCAAATGGATGGGGAAAGAATGGAAAGAGTGACAGACTTTATTTTCTTGGGCTCCAAAATCACTGCAGATGGTGACTGCAGCCGTGAAATTAAAAGACCTTGCTCATAGAAGAAAAGCTATGACCAACCTAGGCAGCATATTAAAAAGCAGAGGCATTACTTTGCCAACAAAGGTCCGTCTAGTCAAAGTTATGGTTTTTCCAGTAGTCATGTGTGGATATGAGAGATGGACCATAAAGAAAGCTGCTGCTGCTGCTGCTAAGTCGCTTCAATCATGTCCGACTCTGTGGGACCCCAGAGACGGCAGCCCGCCAGGCTCCCCCGTCCCTGGGATTCTCCAGGCAAGAACACTGGAGTGGGTTGCCATTTCCTTCTCCAATGCATGAAAGTGAAAAGTGAAAGTGAAGTCGCTCAGTCATGTCTGACTCTTAGCGACCCCATGGACTGCAGCCTACCAGGCTCCTTTGTCCATGGGATTTGCCAGGCAAGAGTACTGGAGTGGGGTGCCATTTCCTTCTCCTAAAGAAAGCTGAGCACCGTAGAATTGATGTTTTTGAACTGTGGTGTTGGAAAAGACTCTTGAGAGTCCCTTGGACAGCAAGGAGATCAAACCAGTCAATTCTAAAGGAAATCAGTCTTGAATATTCATTGGAAGGACTGATGCTGAAGCTGAAGCTCCAAAATTGGCCATAACTGACTTATTTGAAAAGACCCTGATGCTGGGGAAGGTTGAAGGCAGGAGTAGAATGCAATGACAGAGGACAAGATGGTTGGCTGACATCATCAACTCAACGGACATGAGTTTGAGTAGGCTCTGGGAGATGGTGATGGACAGGGAAGGCTGACGTGCTGCAGTCCATGGGGTCACAAACAGTCCTACATGACTGAGCATCTGAACTGAACTGAACTGAGTTTTTATAAAATAGCATTTGGATTACTCCATATTTTTCATGATTTCTTTTTTGCCTTGTGTCATTCTTGATTGTATAATTTTAGCATACTTATTACAAGTGATGTTGATTATCACTAAATTTTTGTCTTAGTTTCTGCTACCCCAGTCTTCCATCGTCCTTCAGGGAAAAAATAATCGGCCAACAATCTACCATTTGTCATAGACTTTAGTCCACATTTTGTGTTATTTTGATCGCAATGACAGGCAGCCTATGTTTTTAGGTTAAAAATTTGGTTAAGTTTTATTCTTCTATAAAATAAAATTTCTCCTGGAGATTTTTTATGCTTTAAGAGGACAGATTAAATACATGTGTCTAGTATTGATCCTTTCAAACTTAGCTAAAGCTATAATAAAGGGATAGTATTTTTAAGACTTGGCCCCCTTAAGACAGGAAAGAAAAACAATTGGAATAGCATTTTGGAAGTCAGGAAGCAGATGGTCAAGGACTACCCACTTAGCAAATGCTAACCTGGAAATAGAAAAAGCTGAGAAAGAACCAAATTAAACTGTAAAATTTTCAAAAAACTCAGAAACTGGCAGAACTTAAGGAATTTACAGTGAAACAGTTTGCTGTTAAAGATGATCTGGTGAAACAGAAAGCAAATTCCTAGATAACTTCTCCCATTTCATTTGCCTTCCCCTCCATTACTTGAGTACCTCTGAACATTTGCTTGCTAAGGAAGGTTAAACTGTTCCTGGCCTAGATTTTTCAGAGTAGATGTATAGTATCATAAAGAAAAGAATGAATGGACTATGTGTGTTTGTGTGTATATATACACATGCCAGGAATTTTGTCTCATACTTTAGTTGCCTTTCAGAACATGTAAAACCAGACTTCTGTCCCATAATAGAAAACTAAAAGATTTACCTTTAGGAAACTGGCCTTCCCACAAAAGAAGAAAGCAAATATATTGACATCCAAGTTTTCTTAATGCCTGTCCAGATTTCCCTCTAATGAAGTTCAAATTGGCACCTCCTTACTAGGATGCTTAGCATGTTCAGTCTGGTTTTGAGCCCACTTCCTGCTATTCTTGATCATGAGCAGGCAAACAGATGATAAGACATTTGGAGGAAGACTTTAATAAAGAAGGTAGGGAAAAAGGAGCAAATAGAAAAAAGAAGCAACTTAGAGAAGACAAGTATTAGGCAGAAAGAAAACAAATAACATTAATATCCTAGCAGTGATATTAGAGACGATTGTATTCTTAAAAGACAGACTAGATAGTATGAAGAGAAACATTCAGAGAACACCATGAAATTAGAGAAGTGATTACAGGAAAAAAATATCTATGAAAGTGTTGTGATATAATCTTGTGGGGATCTCTCAGAAGAAAAGGACCAAAATTAAAAAACAAAAACAAAAAACCAGAAAGATAAATCTAGAGGACCAGTGTTTTTGTTTTTGTTTTTTTACAACAGAAACACTAGAAGCAAGCAACAATGTGCAGTACCTTAGAATAACTGAAGAAAAATGGTTTCCAACTAACAATTCTATACCTGGCCTGCTTCAAGTTGTATTTTAGACATGGGAAGGGAAATTTAATTTCCCATTCCCCTTTCTTCAGAAGACACTAAAAAATGTGTTCCATAAAAATGGGAAAGTTAATAAGTAAAGATGAATGCAAAGATGGGATGGAGGTAAGAAACAGAAGGTCAAACACAAGAAAAAGACAAGAAACTTCTAGCAGGATGGTGAAAAGTAAATCCCAAGTTAATTGACTTCCTCTAGGTTTAGATGATGATCTGTGAACATGGCTGTCATTTGGAAATTCGGTGGTCAAGTATGATGGAGAGCTTCATAGCAATCCATCCCACAGAGTGAACTGATGGGCATAGTGGATGTCAACAAGCTTATCTCTTTTACTGATATGAGTCACGATGTTGCTCATACATGACTGAGACCAGAGGAGAAGGTAACCAGGAAGTCATAAGTGATTACTTTGAGGCCTGTTGTCTTTTTCAACTGACATTACATAAGACTCTCAGCTCCTCATGCATTCAAATGCAGAAAAAAACAAAAATCTAGCCCAACTTGAATTCTTAAAAAAAAACCAAAGTAATACATAATATTTTCCTAAAACTAATACATAATATTTTCCTAAAATTAATACATAATATTTATACATAATAAACTAGTACATAATATACTCCTCAAACTCATTTCCACCTGGAATCTCAAATATGACCTTATTTGGAAACAGTGTCTTTGCAGATGTAATTAGTTTAGATGAAGCTATACTGGGTTAGGATGGATCCTAAATTCATTTATGAAGATGAGAGTAGAGGACAAAAAGAAATACAGAGAAGAAGGTAACATGAAGACAGAGCCAGATCGGAGTTATGCAGATGTAAGTCAAGGAACACCAAGAACTGCTGTCAGCCACAGAGTCTCAGAATAGGCAGAGAAGATTCTTCCCTAGAGCCTTCAGAGGGAGCAAGGCCATGCCAACACCTGGATTTCAGAATTTCAGCTTCTAGAACTATGAAAGAATACACTTCTATTCTTTTAAGCCACCCAGTTTGTGGTTATTTACTTGCAATTAATAGGCTTATTTTCTAGAGATTCAGGATGTCAAGTTCATAAAATATGATCATGTCCACAAAAGTTGGTTACTGGGATTTTGGTTCATAAGCATGTATTTTTTTCCAATTTTTAAAGGGAAATAAAATCAAGTGACATCATTTCAACTCAGTTCTAGTCCCAAAATGTGTTCTTTGCTAAGTATGAAGACTGCTTGTAGAAGGTGTGATCTGTCTTTTTGATCAGAATGGCAACTCTGATGGTGAAGGGATGTGGTCTCAGTGAGGACTGAGAAAATTTATTCTGACTCACTCCTTCCATTACTTTCAAGGCCTCTCATATCTGCCAACTACATCCATATTACCTCCTTCATTTTCTTTCTGGCTGTTGTTATGATGCAACAGAAAAGGTTGTATTACCTCTACCGCTTCCCAGAGAATTCACGTTCCTTCTTTCTATTGTTCTGAAGATTTTACGTTAAACACAGTCTCTATTCTATTCTCTTACAATACTTTTATCTTTTAAAAAATAGAAAAAGTAATCCATAATGTAAATGGGTCAGAATGTTCACAGTGGATCAAAGAAACATATTATTTTAGAATAAGAAGATGCTTATGGATACAAAGGTTATGATATGAAAATATTTTTGCTTTCCAAGAATATTTATTAAGAAGTAAAAATTTTAGGCACATCAAATGTGATGCAAAAGGCAGCTTCCTAGGTTTAAGCCAATTTGCTGAATAGCACCCTTGTGGGGAATTGAAGAATCCATTCTGAGTCTCTTGTTAGCACTTTTCATATATTTAATTTTAAGTTTTCCTTAGTGTGCATTTCAGGAATAAGAATATAACCACTTTTTTTCCTGCCTGGAGGAGTATTAAGAAGTTTTGGAAAGATGATGCTCTATAAATTCAACATGGAATGATGGATTTCTGGCAAGCAGAAATATGTGTTGTGCCAGTTTGGAATTCCACCCAAATGCTATAGTTGGCATCTGAAAGTGTGCGAGAATGGATTTTTGTTTGTTTGTTTGCAGCAGGATTTGGATGTGAATCACTTCAGTCATGCAACCAATTTGATGTGTATAATTCAGGTATCAGTTCAGTTCAGTTCAGTCGCTCAGTTGTGTCCGACTCTTTGCGACCCCATGAATCGGTGACAATAAAAGAGCAAAAGTAAATATTCTGTGGAATTGTGAAATCTTACAGATTGGCAGTCCCTTGATTGTCTTCCTGTGGTTGTGGCAGGCATCTTTACCACTCAGATAGAGTTGTTTCCTTTCCCAGACAAATGGATTTCCTGATAGCACTTTGCCAGGAAGTCAATTTTCCTCATCAACCATAGTTTTTCTTTTTTTCCTGAGAAAGATAAGGATACTTGTTGTGTATAAAAGAGATAAAAGAAGATGTCTTCAGTTTAATCAGTGGATCAATTGGCCGTGTGGTCAACTGGTGTAACCTGATAAATCTCTTTAGGAGTATATGGTTCCAACAGATGCTATCTTAGATAAAGTGTGCAGAATGGAATGAGGAATGTAAATGAATAGGGGCACGTAGGGGTACCAGAGAGAAATTGCAGCACACAAAAGGAATTGAAAAGGAATGTCCAGAGACATAGGAAGTTAATCGAGAAAAGTGTCATAGAAATAGAAGTAAGAAATTTGAGAGAGGGTGATTAGTTATTTGTTCCAGAGATCTTAAATAAGGTAGCCTGAAATCTGTCTCTCTATGGAAACTGGTAATGAGGGTGATTGTTGGCATAATGTAGGATGATAATAGTGTTGTTAATGAGAGGACTTTTGGTGTAATGAAACAGCATAGGTAGATTGCATTGAGCTAAAAAATGAATGGGCCATGGGAAGGTACAATGCAAATGTCAACTTCTCTTTCAACAAAATTTTGTGAAGGGAAGAACAGAGCCATGATAGTAAATAGGTAAATATAAGTTGTGGCCATTGGGCCACATTTAGATGCTATGAACACAGTGTAGTAGATGCTAGGATAAGTGTAGCCAAAGAATCTCTGAGAATACAGAAGAGCGCTTAATCATCCTAAAGGGGAAGGCTTAGTGGACAAGAAAAGCCTTCTGATAGGTAAAGGCTTCAGAAAGGGTCGCCTGGTAGATGCCACTTCAGGTTCTCCTGCATAATACCATTCTAGGAAATTTACTTAACTTTTTTGCGGTTATGTAGTTTAACAGATTAATTTGAATGTTTCACTCCAACCTTTCTTTCTCATATACTTTTCCTTTCCCAGCCTCACCCACCATAACCCACATTGAAGTAGAAGCCAAGATTAAAAGAAATTGCCCAATTAAGTATGAGATGATGATCCTCTTCTTAAGACACTTATTACACAGCTGGTGTTTGGATACACAGGAATGGCCTGCAGTAAGGGGAGGGTTAATGCTGAGTAAGCAACAAAACTTAAGTTGGAGAGGGAATATACTAGATGAAGAGAGCATTTTAGCTAATTAATATTAGTGTTTTTTTTTTCTTTTTTTTCAATTGCAGAAGACCAGTTTGGAAAGTTAGAAGGGATTCAGGATGAACTGGCCTTAAGTATGAGTGTCCCTTATGGCAACTCAAGTGCAACCTGCCTTTTGGCATTTCTGGACACTTATAAGTGTCCCCTGTATGTTGTGGGGGCAGGAGGAACATGAACAGATTGTAACTTCAATAAGAGGGAATGAAACTTAACCAGGGTGAATATTTCTATAAGCAGGAACACCAGTGTCTCAAGCATCAATGCTTTTACCTATAAAATGGGACTAATAATATTACCTACCTACCAAATAGTGTCATTGGGAACATTAAATTTTCACAAGCATCATTTAAACTACATATTGAATGACTGCATTTATATGAAACTCAAAAATACCCAAATCTTGTCTATGCTCTCTTAAACCCAAATAGTGATTACTCATGGTGAGAAGCAGCAGTATGGACTAGGCAGGTATGCAAAGGGAGGTTTCTGGGGATGCCGGGGTCCAGCCCCAGTGGATCCAGGGTAATTCGAAGTGGGGATGGCGTAGGTGAGGAAAAACTTATTTATTTATTTAATTAGAAATATAAGATTAGATTAGAAAGAAATAGTGTAGTAGGAAAATTAAGTGGAGAAAAGAGGCTGAATAACTTGGTTTATGTGGAGGACTAATAAAACTTCAGGGCAAGAAGTCTGCACCATCTATGTTAGACCACCGGCATCCTCTTGAATATTGGAGGGTGCCCTGCCTTGGACTCCCTCTCATGTGGAACTTAAAAGCCAGGGCAGGTAGGTAGACATGGCGAGCCTCCATGCCCCAGATGGGAATTCAGCCAGAAAATAGAGTAAGGAAGAGACACGAGGGAAACCAGTCCTTCCAATGACTGGCCCGGCGTCTATTGTCTAGAAAGGCCTTTTATACCTTTTTTATTGTACATAGAGATCAATGGGTAATACAAAATTTTGCAGTTTTAGCAGCCCAGACTCTTACCAAAACCAGGCTTTTCTCTCTGCATACCTGGTTGTATACACAAGTCTTAGGTGATTTACATCATCTTCCGGCTAAAAGGGCCAATTAACATTTTACAGCCTTTTTTTCTGATAAGGGTATGTCAACCAGAAGAGTTATTTGTGTTGATCTTCTCAAAGTCTGGTGCTACTCTCAGAAAGCACTAAATAGTTACATTCTTACATAGCAGAGATACAGCAATTTATAACAAGTAAAAGGAGTACAGTGATTTATAACAAAAGAAAAGTAATTAACTCAAAAGTCTAGTGTTGCTAACATCAAAACTACTATATACCTTTTTCCGTATCCCGATTACATTGATTAATATCCTCCCAGGTGCCTAAAAGATAAAGAATATGGAGGCCTGGCAGCAATCATTGAGTCAACAGTGAAATCCGTCACCAATATGATTTTTAGCTCTTTAGAAAAGGCTCTGTATCTTTAAGATGTTTAAGCTTTGTCCCTGTCATGGATGGGGGGCTGTAAGCAATTCACAAGCTGTAAAAAGTCCAGGGGAACCTGTTAGGCAAGCTAGAGAGTTATCAGAGGGGGTTTGAACTGAAACATCCCTTTCAAATGCAGAAGACTAAAGCCCTGAGTTAACTTTTTCCAGAGTGTGTCAGAAGAGTGGAACAGCACAGTACAATAAGGCAGGCAGATTCTTGTTTTGGGGGTACATGCTCAGGAAATTCCATGGGGAAATCCTGAGGCCTGACTCGCCTTGCCGTTCAAGCCTCTCCACATGACCTTGTCATGGGTGGGATTCCTCACGCTGGCTCCCGGCATGGGGCAGCTTGTGAAATTTTGTTTCGTAATAAGTTTTGGTTAAAATGATATGCTTACTTTGTGAATTTATAGGGTTTTATATTTATGAATTATATGTTTTCTCCTTGATATTAAACTTTATAATAATTACTAAATTGTTTAATTATACATTAAATAACTTCATAGTCTAAATGTCAATATTGCCATCATGGCTAATGCTTATGATTATATGTTCTATAATTTATGGAATTGGCAAAAAGTTTTTTTTCCTCCTTATTTTAGTAGCAGCTTTATTTTTTTCAATTTCTTGTACTGATACCAAACAAACAAACAAAAGCAAAATAACTTGAGCATTAAAACAATGGTGTTACACCAGTTTTATACTTAATTTCAACATTAACACTGAACACTAATAACTCAATATGAAAGGCTGATATATCAAAAGAAGTGTTTCAAGACAAAAGGAAGCACAGTCTCTTGAAGAAGAGAATTATAAGCATGGATGCTAAACAACAATAATAACAGGTAATGTACCTGTTACCAAGATGATTGGGCAGTTTTGTAAGAAAAGCAATCCCGTTTGTCATTTAATATGCTTTATTTTCAGCTGATGGAGTTGTATTATAGTCCATTTTTCTGTCCCTTAATTAGAATATATGCCTATAGAAACTCTCCCACTTCAAGCTACCAGGAACATTGGATACACTTTTACATTAAGTGCAGGCTAAATTTAAATATTATAAAGAATAATCTCTTGACTCTAAATGCATAGAATGATCTGTAGCAGATAAGCTAATTAGAAAACATGACCACCTCAATATGTGTGCTATCTTTTTGACCTAAAGACTAAGCTTTTAACAGCCCCTAAGTAGGGGTGGATGTGGAATAGATGGTAGGGGGGCAGTTAAGACTCTTTGTACTTTCTCAACATGGAGACATGTTTCTTCAAAGCTCTGTTCTACACCTTTAAGTAAAAATGGGAGTAGAGGAAATCTACTAGTCTAACAAAGGAAAGGAATCTGGAAAGTGATTTAATTCAGCTTGGACTTGGGAACTCAATTGAAAAAAAGATTTTCCCTCAGAATATGTAATCACAGGCGTTTGCCACTGCACATTTGTGTCGGGTACACAAACTGGTGACCACCTATTCTGCCATCTTTCTGACTCCTACTGGAACTTAAAGTTCAAATTTATATTAGCCACATGGTCTGAAAAAATTGTAGCCTGAGATATTAACCTAAGCATTCCAAAATAGTACTCCAACCTGTTAGCAAAATATGCAGATCTTTCTTCAAAATACACCTAGTGATACTGCCAAGTCAGTTCTCATGGTTTCTCTGTACCAAACTATTCTTCAGTTCAGTTCAGTCGCTCAGTCGTGTCCGACTCTTTGCGACCCCATGAATCGCAGTATGCCAGGCCTCCCTGTCCATCACCAACTCCTGGAGTTCACTCAGACTCGCGTCCATCAAGTCAGTCATGCCATCCAGCCATCTCATCCCCTGTCGTCCGCTTCTCTTCCTGCCCCCAATCTCTCCCAGCATCAGAGTCTTTTCCAATGGGTCAACTCTTCACATGAGGTGGCCAAAGTACTGGAGTTTCATTCTTAGCCACCAGTATAATCTTCCCTGTGCATTATTGTGGTAACTGCATAAGAAGTTTCTTTGCTTCTAAACTTGATATCTTTATTTATTCTCTACAAAGTCATATCTTGCCACTCATCAGATCAAAACTCCTAGTGATTTCCTATATCACACAGAATAAACTCCAGATCCTTACCATGGTGCTCAACAAGGCACCTGGAACCAGGTTCCTCCTGATCTGGTCCCAACAGATTTTCTGATCCCATTTCCTTCCCTCTCAGAAGGAACTAAACTGCTGACAACTTGTTTTCAGACTTTTAGCCTCTAGAATTATTCTAAGATGTACATTTCTGTTGTTTAAGCCATCCAGTTTGTGGTATTTTGTTACAGTAGCCATAGGAAACTAGTGGAACATTTATTCAAAGAGGACATCTCTCTGTACTTGATATGTGCTCAGTTGCTTCAGTTGTATCCAACTCTTTGTGACCTATGAACTGTAGCCCGCCAGACTCTTCTGTCCATGGGATTCTCCAGGCAAGAATACTGGAGTGGGTTGCCATGCCCTCTTCCAGGGGATCTTCCTGACCCAGGGATTGAACCTGTATCTCTGGTGTCTCCTGCATTGCAGGCAGGTTCTTTACTTACTGAGTCACCTGGGCAATAACACTGTGAATTCATTTCCCTTTACTCTATACCTTGTATTATTTGTTCTTAGCATCTGAATTCTTTGTCTCCTTGTCACAAAAATACCAAGTTGTGAGAATCTGCCTGTATTTTCTTGTACTATCAAACACAATCAAGAAAAAAATCTAGAAAGTTTGAAGAACTTCAGAAAATAATGATTTGAAACAGTAATCATGTACTGTGCCCCTCCAAATGAACAAATGAAAGAAAGATCAGATCCACTGTCAAATGTTCAAGTAATAGATAATTGAATCTCATAAAAATTTATTCAGTAATAGAAAAACATTAATCTTGTCTATCTCATTTAAGGAATTTGATACATATCTGATAATTAAAGCAGAAAGAGTGCCCCATGGTATTTTTATTAACCTCATGTCATACCTATGTGTTGAGCATTACTCTAAGCACTTTATGAATGTTAACTCAATTATTCCTTTTACCCACCAACTGAAGTAGAAGTAGGTACAATTACTGTTTCCATTTTGCATATGAGCAATGGAAGGAAAAAATTTTGGTAATTTTTCTGAGATAACAGGGGTAGTAATTGGTAAAGCATGGACTGAAAGCCAAACAGATTGGCTCTAGAAATTGTTTTGTTAAGTGTTATGCCATGGTGCACTCAAAGAGATGCTACAGGGCAAGTTCACTTACAAGTAAATGCACAAATAGCTTTAAATTATATTAGCTTACTAAATCTAGTAATGTATTGAAAGAAAACATTCATGATTAAGTTGGGCATAGTCCAGTTATTCTTGGAAATATTTAATGGTGAAAACTAGTGTATTACACAAATTATATTAAATAACGAAAGCATATGTTCATTTTGTATGTAGAAAACATTTTTGTAAAATTCAGTGTTTATTTATCATTAAGAAAAAAATGAAGCTATAAGTAAATTTTGTGGAAAACTGTCTCCTAAAATCTCAGCAAAAATCACACTTATTTTGTGATAGAAGAAATGTTTTCTTTTAACTCAGGAAGATGACAATAATGCCTGCTATAGCCATTTTTAGTCAACATTGTGGTTGAGGCCCTAAGCAGGGCTGGAACACAAAAAATAATGAAAGTTGTAAGATTTTGAAAGTAAGAAACAAAATTTTCAATATCCTCATGTAATATGTTTATATTTAAGCTTAGAAAACTTAATAAAGAAATATTTGGAATTGATGTGAGTTCAGAAAGGTAACCATACATAAGATCATAAATCTATGATGTTCTATACACAGCAACAATAAATAGGATAAGATTATAAATACAGTAAAAGCTGTAAAGCACTATGTAATACATATAAAGAAAGTGTATAAATTGTTTAGGGGGGAATTATAACTTTTTATTGAAAAGCATTGAAGAATTGAATGTAGAGGTGTTCATATCTATGCCTAAAACATCTTAATAATATATGTTGGGTATTTCAGTCCTTATTGATATATGAATTTGATACATTAGCAATTCTGAGCCCTTCATGGTTTTTATGGAGTGAACAAGTTGATGATATCACTTACAAGATGATTAAGACGGCCAAAAATGATTAAGATTTGAAAAAGTATAAGCTGAGAGTATTTGCCACATACATCTCAAAAATAATGTAGTAGTATTTGTGTTCAGTTCAGTTCAGTCAGTTCAGTAGCTCAGTCGTATCCGACTCTTTGCAACCCCATGAATCGCAGCACGCCAGGCCTCCCTGTCCATCACCATCTCCCGGAGTTCACCCAGACCCACGTCCATTGAGTTGGTGATGCCATCCAGCCATCTCATCTTCTGTCGTCCCCTTCTCCTCCTGCCCCCAACCTCTCCCAGCATCAGAGTCTTTTCCAATGAGTCAACTCTTCTCAAGAGGTGGCCAAAGTACTGGAGCTTCAGCTTTAGCATCATTCCTTCCAAAGAAATCCCAGGGCTGATCTCATTCAGAATGGACTGGGTGGATCTCCTTGAAGTCCAAGGGACCCTCAAGAGTCTTCTCCAACACCACAATTCAAACGCATCAATTCTTCGGCTCTCAGTCTTCTTCACAAGCCAACTCTCACATCCATACATGACCACAGGAAAAACCATAGCCTTGACTAGAGGGACATTAGTTGGCAAAGTAACGTCTCTGCTTTTGAATATACTATCTAGGTTGCTCATAACTTTTCTTCCAAGGAGTAAGCGTCTTTTAATTTCATGGCTGCAGTCACCATCTGCAGTGATTTTGGAGCCCCCCAAAATAAAGTCTGACACTGTTTCCACTGTTTCCCCATCTATTTCCCATGAAGTGATGGGACCAGATGCCATGATCTTCATTTTCTGAATGTTGAGCTTTAAGCCAACTTTTTCACTGTCCTCTTTCACTTTCATCAAGAGGCTTTTTAGCTTCTCTTCACTTTCTGCCATAAGGGTGGTGTCATCTGCATATCTGAGGTTATTGATATTTCTCCTGGCAATCTTGATTCCAGCATGTGTTTCTTCCAGTCCAGCGTTTCTCATGATGTACTCTGCACAGAAGTTAAATAAGCAGCGTGACAATATACAGCCTTGACATACTCCTTTTCCTATTTGGAACCAGTCTGTTGTTCCATGTCCAGTTCTAACTGTTGCTTCCTGAGCTGCATACAGATTTCTCAAGAGGCAGGTTATGTGGTCTGGTATTCCCATCTCTTTCAGAATTGTCCACAGTTTATTGTGATCCACAGAGTCAAAGGCTTTGGCATAGTCAATAAAGCAGAAATAGATGTTTTTCTGGAACTCTCTTGCTTTTTTGACGATCCAGCGGATGTTGGCAATTTGATCTCTGGTTCCTCTGCCTTTTCTAAAACGAACTTGAACATCAGGAAGTTCACGGTTCATGTATTGCTGAAGTCTGGCTTGGAGAATTTTGAGCATTACTTTACTAGCATGTGAGATGAGTGCAATTGTGCGGTAGTTTGAGGATTTTTTGGCATTGCCTTTCTTTGGGATTGGAATGAAAACTGACCTTTTCCAGTCCTGTGGCCACTGCTGAGTTTTCCAAACTTGCTGGCATATTGAGTGCAGCACTTTGACAGCATCATCTTTCAGGATTTGAAATAGCTCAACTGGAATTCCATCACCTCCACTAGCTTTGTTCGTAGTGATACTTTCGAAGGCCCACTTGACTTCACATTCTAAGATGTCTGGCTCTAGATGAGTGATCACATCATCATGATTATCTGGGTCGTATAGATCTTTTCTGTACAGTTCTTCTGTGTATTCTTGCCACCTCTTCTTAATATCTTCTGCTTCTGTTAGGTCCATACCATTTCTGTCCTTTATCAAGCCCATCTTTGCATGAAATGTTCCCTTGGTATCTCTAATTTTCTTGAAGAGATCTCTAGTCTTTCCCATTCTGTTGTTTTCCTCTATTTATTTGCATTGATCACTGAAGAAGGCTTTCTTATCTCTTCTTGCTATTGTTTGGAACTCTGCATTCAGATGCTTATATCTTTCCTTTTCTCCTTTTCTTTTCTCCTCTCTTTTTTTCACAGCTATTTGTAAGGCCTCCCCAGACAGCCATTTTGCTTTTTTGCATTTCTTTTCCATGGGGATGGTCTTGATCCCTGTCTCCTGTACAATGTCACGAACCTCATTCCATAGTTCATCAGGCACTCTATCTATCAGATCTAGACCCTTAAATCTATTTCTCACTTTCACTGTATAATCATAAGGGATTTGATTTAGGTCCTACCTGAATGGTCTAGCAGTTTTCCCTACTTTCTTCAATTTGAGTCTGAATTTGGCAATAAGGAGTTCATGATCTGAGCCACAGTCAGCTCCTGGTCTTGTTTTTGTTGACTATATAGAGCTTCTCCATCTTTGGCTGCAAGAATATAATTAATCTGATTTCAGTGTTGACCATCTGGTGATGTCCATGTGTAGAGTCTTCTTTTGTGTTGTTGGAAGAGGGTGTTTGCTATGACCAGTGCATTTTCTTGGCAAAACTCTATTAGTCTTTTCCCTGCTTCATTCCGCATTCCAAGGCCAAATTTGCCTGTTACTCCAGGTGTTTCTTGACTTCCTGCTTTTGCATTCCAGTCCCCTATAATGAAAAGGACATCTTTTTTGGCTTAGGAGATAGATAAATGGACTAATGGAACAAAATAGAGAAATTAAAACATATTAAACCCTGTTTGAGGAGAGATGTGGTACCACAGATCAGTGATGGAAAGAATTAACTTCTACATTTATAATGATGATGGGATTAGTTATTCATATGAAACAAGTAAAGTATATGCTTATGTCCTACCATGCCCAGAAATCAATTTTATGAGAAATGAAAATCTAATCAGGAAAATCAAAATGTTATAATTAGAAACATCTGTTTTCTAAAGACAACATTAAAGTAAGTGACATAGTAATCCTATGGTTGGGCTTCCCTGATGGTTCAGGGGTAAAGAATCCGCCTGCAATGTGAGACATGGGTTCAGTCCCTAGGTCAGGAAGATCTGTAGATGGAAATGGCAACCCACTGCAGTATTCTTGCCTGGGAAATCCCATGGACAGAGATGCCTGGAAGCCTACAGTCCATAGGGCTGCAAAGAGCCAGACACAACTGAACAATAATAACCCCATGGTCTGTGGTCCAGGAGACAGTAATTGCAAGATATGTAAATGTTTAACACTAATAACTAAAATACATAAATTGAAAAAAAAAACTTCAAAAAACATTTGAGCATAAAAATGGGCAAAAAGATATAGAGCAACGATTAGCAACAGAAAAAATATTAAACATGGTAATAGACATAGATATAGACATGGATCTATATAGATATATAACCACATACATTTGATTCACCATAGTGGCTACTTGCGAGGAGATGAAGAGGAATGAATCAAAAGGAAGAATACAGACTATTATAGAAATAAACAGTGTTTTATTTTTAAGTGATGGATAAGAACATGGATTCATTATATTATTTGCATATATACTTTATTAAACTGAAATATTTTATTATAAGCATTTTTTAATATGGACAAAGGATATTGAATATTATAAACGTTGAATGACTCCTTTGACAACAGGGAGAGTAAACTTTATATTTCTAAACTCTGGTATGAAAAGTCGCTCAGATACTTTGCCCATCTAAGATTGTGAAAGATTGATATTTATTCAGAGTACTATTTAAAAAATGACAAATTGATCTTAAAGAGAAGAAAAAGTGAAGATGAAAGAGAAGCCCAATTCTTAAGGCAATATGAACATTTTAGTTCAGTTCAGTTCAGTTCAGTTCAGTCACTCAGTCAAGTCCAGCTCTTTGTGACCCCATGGACTGTAGCATGCCTGGCTTCCCTGTCCATCACCAACTCCTAGAGTTTAATCAAACTCATGTCCATTGAGCTGATGATGCCATCCAACCATCTCATCCTCTGTCACCCCTTCTCTTCCCACCTTTGATCTTTCCCAGCATCAGGGTCTTTTCAAATGGGTCAGTTCTTCACATCAGGTGGCTAAAGTATTGGAGTTTCAGCTTCAGCATCAGACCTTCCAATGAATATTCAAGACTGGTTTCCTTTAAAATTGACTGGTTTGATCTACTCACAGTCCAAGGGACTCTCAGGAGTCTTCTCCAACACCACAGTTCAGAAGCATCAGTTCTTCAGGGTTCAGCTTTCTTTATAGTCCAACTCTCACATCCATACATGACTACTGGAAAAACCATAGCTTTGACTAGATGGACTTTTGTTGGCAAAGCAATGTCTCCTCTGCTTTTTAATATACTGTCTAGGTTGATCGTAGCTTTTCTTCCAAGGAGCAAGTCTTTTAATTTCATGGCTACATCACCATCTGCAGTGATTTTGGAGCCCAAGAAAATAAAATCTCTCACTGTTTCCATTGTTTTCCCATCTATTTGCCATGAGGTGATGGGACCAGATGCCATGATCTTAGTTTTCTGAACATTTACAAAGAAAAATTGGGGTTTAGGAGACCTGATTCCAAAGACAAACTATTCCACTAACTCCCAGAATGACCTTGAGCATATTGTTTGTGATGGATTGAAAATTATTACACATTTTAGGACATTCCTCCCACTTAGACGTGGAATCCTTTTCCCTACCCTTGCTTCTAGGCTGGCTTGTGGCTGATTTGGAAGATGGCAGAATTGACACTTAGCCAGAGTAACTACTACCGTAGCCTTTAAGTATGCTATTGGCTTCATCTTGGTCTCTGGGATCCCTGAAGTATAGGAAGTCAAGCTGCCTAGCCAATAAGAACACATAGAGTGTCCATGAGAGGAAAGGGAGAGGGTGAAGAGCCCACATGAGCCCAGATAACTGTCCCTGTAAAGATGTAGATATGTGATTGCAACGGTGTGGAACCCTGCAGTTCAGCTCAGCCACTCCTTAAATACCACAGAGTAATCTCAGTGAATGGAATATGAAGCAGAATTGCCTAGCCAGTGATGCAGCTTGTACTATTGCTTACATATAGCTTTTTTCTTAGAGAATGTGTTTTGGTTTGGTTCGTTTGTTTGTTTGTTTTTTACACTCTCTGAATGTTATTGTTTAAACAGGCTGGAATTGCTAGTCGTACTAGCAATTTATTCAGTAGAAATCCTTTTCAAGATTCCATTTCTGCTCAGACTGGCTTTTGCTGACCCACAAAATCATGAGATAGAAATATATATATATTTTTTGTTTAAAACCACTAAGTACTGGATAGTTTATGATGTAGCAGTCTGCTGCTGCTGCTAAGTCATTTCAGTCGTGTCCGACTCTGTGCGACCCCATAGACGGCAGCCCACCAGGCTCCCCCGTCCCTGGGATTCTCCAGGCAAGAACACTGGGGTGGGTTGCCATTTCCTTCTCCAATGCATGAAAGTGAAACGTGAAAGTGAAGTCGCTCAGTCGTGTCCAACTCTTAGCGACCCCATGGACTGCAGCCTTCCAGGCTTCTCCATCCATGTGATTTTCCAGGCAGGAGTACTGGAGTGGGGTGCCATTGCCTTCTCTGATGTAGCAGTCTATGATGTAGATAACTGGAACTGAATTTGTTACCTGGAAGTGGGATGCTGCCATAAAAAAACGCTGAAACCTGTGACATTGTCTTTGGGCCAGTAGTGGGTAAACCCTGGACATCAAGGAGACTAATAGTGAAACTTGAAAGTAGATGTGGGCTTGGAGGTAGGAAAGGTGTATTTGAATTAAAAGTAGTCCTTTGTTATTTACTGGTGGAAAGTTCAGCAACACTGTCACTGACAGTAGTGGGGAAGGTTGGAAATACACTTACTGGCTTAAACTATGGAGCTTTCCAGGTATAATTTGCACAGGGCCAACTGGGCTCTAGTGGCCTCTCATAAATTTACAAAAGATGAAACTTTACATTCTATTATGGGTATGTATGGAGGGAAGCATATAACATTTCTTTAATTCACAGATCTTTGGATTAAGAGGAATTTTACACAGGGCATATTGTTCACACCTGGACCTGATTTAGATAATAAGATATTGAGCACGAAGTTGGTTTAGGATAAGATTTTGGAACATCTTGGAAAGAGCTGAGTGTATTTTGCATGCGGAAGAAGTAGAAATTATTAGTGGCTAGAGAGAGAACTATGGCATATTTAAAATGGCAAAAGTCCTTAATGAGTGATGAGGTCTGTTTCTCCATCACTTGAATCCAGGCTGGCATATGATTACTTGGCTAACAGAATAAAGCATATAATTTTAAGTCTGAGTCTAGTCTTTAAAAGTACCAGCAGTTCCCATCTTTATCTCTGAAATCATACGTATTATGGTGGTGGTTTAGCTGCTCAGTTGTGTCCAATTCTTATGACCCCATGGACTGTAGCCTGCTTCTGTCCCTGGTATTTTCAATGCAAGGCTACTGGAGTGGGTTGACACTTCCTTCTCCAGGGGATCTTCCCGACCCAGGAATCGAACCCAAGTCTCCTCTATTGCAGGCAGATTCTTTACTTACTGAGGTACAAGGGAAGCCCATACATATTATGAGTGTCCATATAGTAAATCTAACTACCCTACTGGAGAAAATCCAAGAAGAGTCCTTGAGATTACATAAATAAGGGACCTACAGCAGTCTCTTGCTTTTTAATCTTCCTGCCATGTAATCAGGGATATTCTTCAGAACAGCTCAGGGACCAGCCTGACACCACCAGGTGATCCAGTCAGTTCCAAGTGTAATAGAGGAAATGCCCGAATGAGCCTTGCTGCTTTTTCTGACCTACAAATCAATGTGATACAAAATGCTTGTTAAACTACTAACTTTTGGAGTAGGTTTTTACACAGCAGTCGATAACTAGATAGTCAGATAGTAAACAGGTATATGAGATAGATATATTAGATAGCTGGATAGACAGATAACATACTAAGTTAGAATTCTATTTATCTGTGGGGAAAAAAGGGGGTTTGAACTACATTGTCTTTATGCTAACTGCCGAGTTCTTAAGGCTAAAGATTTATTCCAGTTTATTCTAGTCACTTTTGAAGCATCTTTCATTTCCTTAAGTCTGCTAAATCTCCAAGGCAAAATAATATAAAACAGAATAGATAACTAAATCTTGCTAGGCATTAACTAGGGTAAATACATTTGGAGAACTGCCTCTCAGTTTAAACCAGTTGAACTGTGAATATACCACGCTTTTAGAGAGACTGTTTCATCATGTCATGGTCTGTCTTATTAGAGTATGGTTTCAGTCCCTTGACAACTTAAAAATAATCACAGTCAAACAGAAGCTAAGCTGCTGGGATATGTGTTAATTGCTCCATTGTAGTACAGAGAGATAACAGGAACCGAGGTTCCCTTGAGATCAAGAATTGTGAAGTGTCAGTTTCAAAATGAGTTTTATTTGGTTGGTTAAAAATAGCTGTTTTCTTGAGCAATATAAATATATTTAGCATTGTTTGAACATCATTAAGTATGGTAAAGGTGCTAATCATTAGTAAGAAATGCTTTTAAGTATATGATTTCTACTCATTCTTTTTTTTTTTCTTCCCTGGGAACTTCTATTTTATAAAGTCCCTTTTATACATAGATTTCTCCATGAGATAGAGGGTACACAGTCAGCAAACTGATTCTGTGATGACCTATATGAGATGAACTGATGATTATCAATGGCTTACTTGATGTTTTTTGCAATGTCTGTCTGTGGCTATGATCTTTCATAAAATTCCAGAACAGTATTTTAAGATAAAGAATTTAACTCAAATTTTTAATTTTTATTAATTATAATTTTTTTTACTATTTTCATAAATAAGGATCAATGCACATTTCACATGAAAACTCTAAATAGTCTACACATAAATAGTACCAAAATAGATACAAAAAAAATGAGAGATGTCAAAGTTGAATTTCTGATCTGTGAGATCAAACGTATTCACTGGATTAACATTATAAATGCAAGATTATAAATGACTCACTTCATTTTCTGATGACTAAAGTGACAGATTACCAACCTGAACAAATGAATGTTGTTAGTTTGGATTTAGGTATTTATTTTTAAATAAAATTTTTCCTTTCATTCAAAATGGGCTAAAATAAAACTGCCATACACTTTCTAAGAAAGGCATTTTTCATTAACATCAACTATTTGTCCTTCTTATTTAAGGGAAACCTAAAAATGTGTGTTTGCAAAATATTAGAATCTGAGGGATGTGTGAATAGAATATGTTCTTTATAAGTCACAAAGATACATTGTTTATTATTTATTTCTGTGTGACCTTCTTTGTAAATTTTCAACTATAATTTATACTTGTAGTTGGAAATGTTATTATATTTTCAAAACTACTAATTTGATTACATAATAATAGAACTTCTTAACATGTTTTTAACTCTAATTTTTTTCAGTTAGTATAAAAATTATATTATCTGAATATACAAGTTGAATTATCATTGATTAATAGTTACCACTTCAAACAGCAAATAGGAATAGTGAAAAATAGTGATGTGAAAGAAAAGATTCAATCACTGCAAATCTTTAAATAGTTGTTTTTAAATTTTATATGTATATTGTTGTAGTGCTTATGAATTTTATAAGTGTTATGTCCCCAGTATATGATCTTCTTTCTTTAGGAAAAAAAGAAACTGGAGAGAAGAGGAAAATATGAAAGAAAAAAATTACTGAAATACATTTATTATATTTTTTTTATATTAAATGGATACCTTGTAATAAATATTCAAGTAACTGATAACCTGGGAGGTGTATGGTATAATTTATAAAAGAGACACATACACATATACACTTTTCTCTTTTCTAATCTATAATAGAATTTGAATTTAATAGAAACAGAAACAGCTGTTCAACATAAAAATTAAAATATATTTTAATATAAAAGTGTATTTACTATAAACAGAAATAAATGTTCAAAATGGCATTACGTTCTTAGACGTTAATAAGAAATATTAGTTTGTAAGAAAAAATGGTTATATCTAATAGCTTGGACCCTGGAAAGAAGTTCATGAAGACAACTGGACTAATTACACACAAAAACACTGAAATATCCTTTACCAGATCTGTGCCACTGGACCAAAGCATTGTAAGACCACAAAAACTACTTACCCAACATAGGTTTCATAACAAGGAACAGTCCAATAGAGTAGATAAATGTAAATAAAATGTAGTTAGTACATATCAAATTTGAAAAATTTTAAGTTAGAGGCATATGAAGTTTCATAGGAACGTGAGGAAAGAAAATATGATTTCCTCTGTGGAAGATTCTACAAACTTAAAAAAAAAAAAAAACTATGAAATTTGTGTTTTGTTTGTTTGTTTTGGTGATTGGGTGTGAGTGGGAAGCAAAGACTGCCAGAGATGTGAAACTCTTTGGGTGAAGGCTACCTAAATAGAGTCCAAGGGCAAAGACAGTGCAGAGTCGTTGCTCTTCTCTCTGTTGTCAGTGCCCTTGCTCTCCTGGTCTTTCAGAAGGTAGCTGTCTAGACTACAGTTCCTTAACACAGGAGTACAGTTCCAAGTTCAGATAAAGACAGTCTGTGTAACGTGAATTTGCATTTTTCAAACTTTTTCACTGTATGACATATAATTTAGACACAATATAATGAAAAAATTGGTGAAAGCCTAAGAATATTAGAGTCACCCATTTCCATGTACCCATTTGCAGTTCATCCTCTCTTCCTTCCATGGAACAGTCAGCCACTGACCTTACTGTCCTTAAAAGTTTGCCTTGTCTAGACTTTTATATCAGGTGGAATCATATAGTATCATACAGTACCTATTCTTGGTGATCCTGACTTTTCACTTAGCATGTGCGCCCAGTCTCTTCAGTTGTGCCTGACTCTTTGTGACCCTGTAGACTGTAGTCTGCCAGGCTCCTCTGTCCATGGGATTCTTGAGGCAAGACTATTGGAATGGTTGCCATGTCCTCCTGCAGGGGATCTTCCTGACCCAGGGATCGAACGATTGCAGGAAGGGGGACCCCTTCTGGGGCCTGAAACCGGGCTCTTGTCTAACACTCAGAAATGAATTGCCCAAGGAGATACATGTGCTAACAAAGCAAGAGATTTTATTGGGAAAGGGCACCCGGGCAGAGAGCAGTAGGGTAAGGGAACCCAGGAAAGCTGCTCTGCCACGTGGCTGGTAGTCTTGGGTTTTATGGTGATGGGATTAGTTTCTGATTGTCTTTAGCCAGTCATTCTGACTCAGAGTCCTTCCTGGTGGTGCATACCTTGTTCAGCCAAAATGGATGCCAGCAAGAAGGATTCTGGGAGGTGGTCAGACATGTGGTGTCTCCTTTTGACTTTTCCTGAACTCTTCTAGTTGGTGGTGGCTTATTAGTTCTGTGTTCCTCACCAGGATCTCCTGTCTAAAACAACTCATGCAAATGGTTACTATGGTGCCTGGCCAGGGTGGGCAGTTTCAGTCGGTGTGCTTCCCCTAACAAAACCTGAGTCTCTTGCATTGCAGGTGGGGTTTTACCGCTGAGCCACCAGGGAAACCCTTTCACTTAGCATAATGCTTTTGAAATGTATCTATGCAAGGGACTTCCCTGGAGATCCAGTGGTTAAGCCGTCATCTTCAATGTAAAGGTGCAGGTTTGATCCCTGGTCTGGGTGGGAGCTAAGATCCCACATGCTTCATGGCCCAAAACCCAGAACATAAACAGCAGAAGCAATATTATAGCAAATTCAATAAAGAATGAAAATGGTCCACATTAAAAAAAAATCTTTTTTAAAAAGATTCATCTATGCAAAAAAAATCATGTATTTATGTGAATATATAGTTTGTTACTTTTGATTGCTTATTCTATTGTACAGATCTATCACCTGTTATTTACCCATTCACCAGTTCATAGGCCTTGGGATGTTTTTCAGCTTTATCCTATTATGAATAAAGCTTCTAAAACCATTCAAATATAACTTTTTTGTGTAGACAGATGTTTTTATTTCTTCTGGGAGTGAAATAGCTGAGTCGTATGTTGAATGCATGTTTATAAGACACTGCCAAACTGCTTTCCAATATGGCCATGCCAGTTTGCATTCCTGCCAGCAGTGTATAAGAGTTCCACTTGCTACACAAAACTTGGTCTTTCTGAAACTTGGTCTTTTTGTTCTTTTTAATTTTAACCATTATAAATTGTTTATATTAGTATTTCATTGTGGTTTTAATTTTCATTTCTTTAATGATATTTAAATGATGTGGAGCATAATTTCGTGTACTTATTTGCCGTGTATAAATATATGCTTTTTCTCTGTTGAAGTTTCTTTTTACATATTTTACCCAGTTTTTGTAATAGGCTTAATTCTTATATTTGTCTGTGATCCAATTTGAGTTAATCTTTATGTATGTTGTGAGTTAAGAGGCTAGATATATCTTTTCATATGTGGTTATACAATGGTGTGAGTACCATTTGTTGAAAAGATTATCTCTTATTCACTGGGTTTTGGGGGCACCTTTGTTAAAACTGAATTTACCATGAATGTAAAAATTGTTTTCTAGATTCTCAGTTCTGTTTCTTTGATCTGTGTGTTTCTTTCCTTGGTAGAACCACAATTCTTGATTGTAATAGCTTTATAATAATTTTGAATTTGGACAGGATAGTGCTGCCATTTATTTCAATATTATTTTGACTACTCTGGGTTATTCATCTTTCCATATATATTTTAGAATCAGCTTGCAAATTTCTGCACAGAAGCCTGTGGTAATTTTGAAAGGGTTTGTGATAATTCTGTATATCAATCTGGGGAGAATTCCTATTTTAATTTATTCTTCTTATCCCATGATATACTATATCTCTCTATTTTCATCTTTTAAAATTTCTTTCAACAATATTCTGTGGTTTTTTGCTAAGGTTACCTTTAAGTAGTATATACTTTTGATATAATTAGTAAAATAGTATTTTTATTTTCAGTCCCCAATTTGATTGTTGGCATTTAGAAGTAAATTAATTTTGCATATTGACCTTGAATATTTGATGTCCATAAATTTACTTATTGCTTTGTATCTTTTTTTGGCACATCCCTTATAACTTACTTTATGTAAGATCATATTATCTCTGAATTAAGACGGTTTTATTTTTTCCTTTCTGATATTTATGATTTTTCTTCCTCTTCCTCTTTTTCCCTTAGTGCAGGATCGAAGACCTCTATTATTAAAGTGAATACAAGTGGTGAGAGCAGATGTCCTTGCCTTATTCCTGAAGTTTTAGGTAAGCATTCAGTGTTTCAACATTAAATACAACGTTAGCATTGGGTTTCTGTAGATATTCGTGATTAGTAAGGGAATGTTCCCTGCTGTTATTAGACTGGTGAGAGATTTTAAAATCAGGAATGGTTGTTGGGTTTTGGTAAATGCTTTTTTTACAGTTATTGAAATCAGTGTGTTTTCTTCTTTCCCAGTCTGAGAATATAGAGAATTATATTCATTGCTCTTTGAATGCTATATTAACTTGTTTCCTGAGATACATCTGATTTGCTCATGTTGCATAATATTTTTAATATACTGTTACATTTAATTTTCCAACATTTGGTTGTGAAATTTTCTACCTATGTTCCTGAGAGATATCCATCTGGAGCTTACTTTTTATGTAATTTGTTTTGCTGGCTTTGATATAGAGATAATAATGCTGGCTTTAGAAAGTGAGAAGGGTATTTCCCCCCCCTTTGTCATTTCCTGAAAGAGTTTTGATACTGTCTACTTGTTTTGTTTTCCTTAGTAACCTTCTTTTCTGTCTTGTCTTCAGCTCCCTTTCAGTAGAAGCTGGCCATATTAGGTATTCAATTTAGTCTTCCTCTCTTAGGTAACTGAGTGCCTTTAAATGAGGTGAGTTTCACATTTGTCATAATTTTGTGATTCCTTAGAAGTCACTAAGATCAAACTGCTGGCAGCTCTCCTGTAGCAGCAAACCAACATATGGTGGAAAGCAAAGCAGCTTCTCCTCTTTTGGAGTTTCAGCCAGTGAGAAGGAAATCCAGTTCCTCTTCTGTCTGTTCAGCTCACTAGAGCAGATTCTCTTCAAATCCACAGCAGGTAGGTAGGTGCAGACTCCAAAGGAGGTTGATTTGTTTGTTTGCTTATCCAAAAGGAACAAGGAGTAGCAAGCCCTTTTCTCTGTAGCTGGTCATTTATACAGTCATTCACAATATTTAGTGAGTGTGAACTATGCCTCAGACAGTATTCCTAAAACAAAGGATAGAGGAAGAAACAGAAAGAGATCACTACACTCAAAGAGTTTATTAGGGTTTAAGGGTGATGAAGGCTTCCCTGGTGACTCAGACGTAAAGAATCTGCCTGTAATGCAGGAGACCTGGTTTCATCCCCTGGGTCAGTAAGATCACCTGGAAAAGGGATGGCAACCCACTCCAGCATTCTTGCCTAGAGAATCCCATGGACAGAGGAGTCCAGAGGTCTGCAGTCCATGAGATCCCAAAGTACTGAACATGACTGACCGACAACACACACACACAAGGGTGATGAAAATAGAAATAATATATTATAAAACCCTATAATATTTTAAAATGTGGCAAATGCTACTTTAAGAAGAAAAATTAGAGTATAAGGGAGAGCTAAAATATCAGGGGAGAAGGACAGTTTGCTATATTGAATTTGCAGTTAGATTTCTTCTTATGAAGAAGAGATTTGACAAAAGACTTGAAGGAGATGAGAGATTGAACAAAGAGATTTTCTAAGGAAGAGCATTCTAGGAGAGGGGACAGGCTAAGCCTCCAAGGGCCAGACAAGAGCCCTTCTCTGTTCCACAGACTGTAGTCTGCCAGGCTCTTCTGTCCATGGGATTCTCCAGGCAAGAATACTGGAGTGGATTGCCATTTCCTTCTTCAAAACAGAATAGCTTCATTAAAAAAAAAAAAAACAAACAAACTTAAAATAAGCAAACAATATCTTATCTAAATGCAAAAATGCATTATGATTGGCTTTCATCTATGTAAAGCTTTCAAAATTTAGTTTTCTATAGTATCCTTAGAATCCATCAAGAACATTAGGAAGTAAGATAATCCTGAGGGCAGTATCATTTATAGAAGAAATATAACATTGAGACCTTGAATATTAAAAATTTATATAGCTGGCATTTTCTTTATTAAAAATTTCTTCTTCGTAGCTGACTAATATAATCCAGTACTAGTGGGTAGAATTAAAATTTATATATATTCATGATAAACTAAGTGAGGACACTTCATACCTAAGCTTACATTAGTTCTCAAAATAAATATGAATCTCCAAATATGAATGTCCAAATATGAATCTCCAGGACAATAGTTTTCACATTTGGAAGAGGAATTGTGTTAAGCTTTTCATATAATAGAAAAGTTAGTTATTTTGTATGGACGTGGGTATATTTATTATTCAACAAGATTTAGAGGTATGTGTGTATGTTACTAAGTTCTTATTGAACTAATTAAAAAGGACTTGATTCTGAGCTTTAAGCCAACTTTTTTACTCTCCTCTTTCACTTGCATCAAGAGGCTTTTTAGCTCCTCTTCACTTTCTGCCATAAGGGTGGTGTCATCTACATATCTGAAGTTATTGATATTTCTCCTGGCAATCTTGATTCCAGCATGTGTTTCTTCCAGTCCAGCGTTTCTCAAGATGTAGTCTGCATAGAAGTTAAATAAACAGGGTGACAATATACAGCCCTGATGTACTCCTTTTTCTATTTGGAACCAGTCTGTTGTTCCATGTCCAGTTCTAACTGTTGCTTCCTGACCTGCATACAGATTTCTCAAGAGGCAGATTAGGTGGTCTGAAATTCCCATCTCTTTCCGAATTGTCCACAGTTGATTGTGATCCACACAGTCAAAGGCTTTGGCAATAAAGCAGAAATAGATGTTTTTCTGGAACTCTCTTGCTTCTTTGATGATCCAGCAGATGTTGGCAATTTGATCTCTGGTTCCTCTGCCTTTTCTAAAACCAGCTTGAACATCAGGGAGTTCACGGTTCACATATTGTTGAAGCCTGGCTTGGAGAATTTTGAGCATGACTTTACTAGCATGTGAGATGAGTGCAATTGTGCGGTAGTTTGAGCATTCTTTGGCATTGCCCTTTGAAGATCATGGCATCCGGTCCCATCACTTCATGGGAAATAGATGGGGAAACAGTGGAAACAGTGTCAGACTTTATTTTTTGGGGCTCCAAAATCACTGCAGATGATGACTGCACCCATAAAATTAAAAGACGCTTACTCCTTGGAAGAAAAGTTACGACCAACCTAGATAGTATATTCAAAAGCAGAGACGTTACTTTGCCAACAAAGGTCCATCTAGTCAAGGCTATGGTTTTTCCAGTGGCCATGTATGGATGTGAGAGTTGGACTGTGAAGAAATCTGAGCACCGAAGAATTGATGCTTTTGAACTGTGTGTGGTGTTGGAGAAGACTCTTGAGAGTCCCTCGGACTGCAAGGAGATCCAACAAGTCCATTCTGAAGGAGATCAACCCTGGAATTTCTTTGGAAGGAATGATGCTAAAGCTGAAGCTCCAGCTTTGGACACCTGATGCGAAGAGTTGACTCATTGGAAAAGACTCTGATGCTGGGAGGGATTGGGGGCAGGAGGAGAAGGGGACGACAGAGGATGAGATGGCTGGATGGCATCACGGACTCAATGGACATGAGTCTGAGTGAACTCCGGGAAATGGTGATGGAGAGGGAGGCCTGGCGTGCTGCAATTCATGGGTTCCCAAAGAGTTGGACACGACTGAGCGACTGAACTGAACTGAACTGAACTGAACTGAGATTCTGCCTCAGTAGGCCAGTTGGACATAGTAAAAATTTAATTATACAAAGATTTAAGAATGATTACTTGTTCATATTTAGAAGCCAAATTCAAATAAAATTGCTTTGAAAAAACAACTGAATGAATCAAATGAAGTGTGCATTGAAACATGGCAAGACGGATAACAAAAGTGAGAAAGATAACATTTTTTTTTTAACTACAGTTGAGTAAGAAGATAGTAACCACCAAATTAAAAAAAAAATCCAATTTTTTAGTCCTAGAACCCTTGTATTAGTTTGTTCAGTTCAGTCAGTTCAGTCGCTCAGTCATGTCAGACTCTTCGCGAACCCATAAATTGCAGCACGCCAGGCCTCCCTGTCCAGCACCAAGTCCTGGAGTTCACTCAAACTCATGTGCATCGAGTCGGTGATGCCATCCAGCCATCTCATCCTCTGTCGTCCCCTTCTCCTCCTGCCTCTAGTCCCTCCCTCATTAAAGTCTTTTCCAATGAGTCAACTCTTCACATGAGGTGGCCAAAGTACTAGAGCTTCAGCTTTAGCATCAGTCCTTCCAAAGAACACCCAGGACTGATCTCCTTTAAATGGCCTGGTTGGATCTCCTTGCAGTCCAAGGAACTCTCAAGAGTCTTCTCCAACACCACAGTTCAAAAGCATCAATTCATCGGTGCTCAGATTTCTTCAGAGTCCAACTTGCACATCCATACATGACTATTGGAAAAACCATAGCCTTGACTAGACGGACCTTAGTCAGCAAAGTAATGTCTCTGCTTTTGAATATACTATCTGGGTTGGTCATAACTTTCCTTCCAAGGAGTAAGTGTCCTTTAATTTCATGGCCACAATCACCATCTGCAGTGATTTTGGAGCCCCCAAAAATAAAGTCTGATGCTGTTTCTCCACTTCCCCATCTATTTCCCATGAAGTGATGGGACCAGATGCATGATCTTCGTTTTCTGAATGTTGAGCTTTAGAGGCTTTTTAGTTCTTCCTCACTTTCTGCCATAAGGGTCATGTCATCTGCATATCTGAGATTATTGACATTTCTCCCGGCAATCTTGATTCCAGCTTGTGCTTCTTCCAGCCCAACTTTATTCTGCATAGAAGTTAAATAAGCAGGGTGACAATATACAGCCTTGACATACTCCTTTTCCTATTTGGAACCAGTCTGTTGTTCCATGTCCAGTTCTAACTGTTGCTTCCTGACCTGCATATAGGTTTCTCAAGAGGCAGGTCAGGTGGTCTGGTATTCCCATCTCTTTCAGAATTTTCCACAGTTTATTGTGATCTACACAGTTAAGGGTTTGGCAGAGTCAATAAAGCAGAAATAGATGTTTTTCTGGAACTCTCTTGCTTTTTCCATGATCCAGCGGATTTTGGCAATTTGATCTCTGCTTCCTCTGCCTTTTCTAAAACCAGCTTGAACATCAGGAATTTCGGTTCACGTATTGCTGAAGCCTGGCTTGGAGAATTTTGAGCATTACTTTATTGTGTATGAGATGAGTGCAATTGTGTAGTAGTTTGGGTATTCTTTGGCATTGCCCTTCTTTGGTATTGGAATGAAAACTGACCTTTTCCAGTCCTGTGACCACTGCTGAATTTTTCAAACTTGCTGGCATGTTGAATGCAGCACTTTCACAGCATCATCTTTCAGGATTTGAAATAGCTCAACTGGAATTCGATCACCTCCACTAGCTTTGTTCATAGTGATGCTTTCTAAGGCCCGCTTGACTTCACATTCCAGGATGCCTGGCTCTAGGTGAGTGATCACACTATCGTGATTATCTTGATCGTGAAGATCTTTTTTGTACAGTTCTTCTGTGTGTTCTTGCCACCTCTTCTTAATATTTTCTGCTTCTATTAGATCCATACCATCTGTCCTTTATCGAGCTCATCTTTGCTTGGAATCTTTCCTTGGTATCTCTATTTTTTTTTAAGAGATCTCTAGTCTTTCCCATTCTGTTATTTTCCTCTATTTCTTTGCATTGATCATTGAGGACGGCTTTCTTATCTCTTCTTGCTATTCTTTGGAACTCTGCTTTCAGGTGCTTATATCTTCCCGTTTCTCCTTTGCTTTTTTCTTCTCTTCTTTTCACAGCTATTTGTAAGCCCTCCCCTACAGCCATTTTGCTTTTTTTGCATTTCTTTCCCATGGGGATGGTCTTGATCCCTCTCTCTTATACATTGTCATGAACCTCCGTCCATAGTTCACAGGCACTCTATCTATCAGATCTAAACTCCAGAAATGACTCCAGAAAGAATGAAGGGATGGAGCCAAAGCAAAAACAATACCCAGCTGTGGATGTGACTGGTGAGAGAAGCAAGGTCCAATGCTGTAAACAGCAATATTGCATAGGAACCTGGAATGTTAGGTCCATGAATCAAGGCAGATTGGAAGTGGTCAAACAGGAGATGGCAAGAGTGAATGTTGACATTCTAGGAATCAGCAAACTAAAATGGACTGGAATGGATGAATTTAACTCAGATGACCATTATATCTACTACTGCAGGCAGGAATCCCTTAGAAGAAATGGAGTAGCCATCATGGTCAACAGAAGAGTCCAAAATGCAGTACTTGGATGCAATTTCAGAAACGACAGAATGATCTCTGTTCATTTCCAAGGCAAACCATTCAATATCACAGTAATCCAAGTCTATGCCCCAACCAGTAATGCTGAAGAAGCTGAAGTTGAATGGTTCTATGAAGACCTACAAGACCTTTTAGAACTAGCACCCAAAAAAGATGTCCTTTTCATTATAGTAGACTGGAATGCAAAAGTAAGAAGTCAAGAAACACCTGGAGTAACAGGCAAATATGGCCTTGGAATGTGGAATGAAGCAGGGCAAAGGCTAATAGAGTTTTTTCAAGAGAATGCACTGGTCATAGCAAACACCCTCTTCCAACAACACAAGAGAAGACTCTACACATGGACATCACCAGATGGTCAACACCAAAATCAGATTGATTCTATTCTTTGCAGCCAAAGATGGAGAAGCCCTATACAGTCGACAAAAACAAGACCAGGAGCTGACTGTGGCTCAGACCATGAACTCCTTATTGCCAAATTCAGACTGAAATTGAAGAAAGTAGGGAAACCACTAGACCATTCAGGTATGACCTAAATCAAATTCCTTATGTTTAGTTTTTGGTGCTGACATTAAAAAAAGCACTGTACACTGAGTCGCTGAAATGGTAGACATTTATTTTTTGAAAGGTCTGAACCCTCAAAGTCTGAGATCAAGTTGTTAGCAGCGTTGTTTCCTCCTGCAGGTGGTTTATTCTGAGGAAATTGTCTATTCTAGACTGCTCTCCTTGTCTTGCAGATGGCTGTCTTCCCTCTATGCCTGTTTCTATCTGTGTTCAAATTTCCCTCACCAACCACATTGGGATAGGGCCCCATCGTAATGACCTCATTTTAACTTGATTACCTCTGTAAAGGGTTTCCCTGATGGCTCAGTGGGTAAAGAATCTGCCTGCAATGCAGGAGACACGGGAGACACAGGTTCAATTGCTGGGTCGGGAAGAGCCCCTGGATGCAGGCACACAACCCACACCAGTATTCATGCCTGGTGAACCTCATGGACTGAGGAGCCTGGTGAGCTACAGGCTAAAGTGTCACAAGGATCTGCATGAAGATTCTTATCTCCAAAGAAGGTCACGTTTTGAGGTACTGGGGTTTAGGACTGCATCATATATATTATTTTTGGAGGGGGCACAATTCAAACCATAACAACTATCTTGGAAAATGAATATACAACTCTAAAGTATTAATATTGTCTGCCATACAAAATCCTGAAGTCAGCTATTAGCTTGAAGTAGCACTTTCACTAATTTTGATAGCAGTAGAGAATTCCCTCACATAAGGCTAACTACCTTTGTCTAGTTAGTTTATTTGCTTCTTTGTGACAGTCTCACTATCCAAATTATTTATGCTCATTTAGAGCTGAGACAGAATGCATATGATTAGCTTGAGAAAATCCACTCCAATAATTAGAAAAGATTATGTCAAATAACTATTTCTGCCTCAGGGACACAGAGAAAAATTGTCTCCTTATTTGAACAGAGTGCCAGGCTTTGCATATTTCTGAAGCTTGCTTCAGTCTGAAGTCTTTCAAGGTGAATTAGTAGCTGCACAATTCATAAATTGAAAATCAGGAGATCATTTTTTTTCCCCATTGGCATTCATCTTTCTCATTACTATGCTATAAAATGAGTATGTTTTTTATTTACCTTATGCTGTTTTACTAATACAGCTAAACAAAAAACTGACAGTTAACATATTCATATTCATAAGGTCTTTTTCCAGGCATCTTATTTTGCTTTTAACCTCTGTTGTTTGAGTGTTTTGACAAAGATGGCCTACCCACTCTAGAACTCTTGGGCTTCCCTTGTGGCTTAGCTGGTAAAGAATCCGCCTGCAATGAAGGAGACCTGGGTTTGATCCCTGGGTAGGGAAAAATCTCCTGGAGAAGGGAAAGGCTACCCACTCCAGTATTCTGGCCTGGAGAATTCCATGAACTATAGTCAATGGGGTAGCAAAGAGTCAGACAGGAATGAGCGACTTTCACTTTCACTTTTCTTTTATTGTTCCTTTCATGACCTCTGACTATAAGCTCCCTTTTCTTAGAACCTTTACTGTAGAAAAGTTGCTGTTGTAAATTCTTTTTCTGCTCTTTGGAGGTGTAAGCCTCCTGCAACCTAGGAATATATTTCTTTGGGACTTGGGATCCATCTTTTTGTAATGCAGTCATCAAGACAGGCTTCTGTATCCTAGTCTCTGAGCAAGGGTAGGAGCCTACCTTCCATAAATCACAAGCAGCAGACACAAATGGACCAATCACTTCGGGCACACCCCTCCTCCTTCCTCAGAGTCCTCCAGTACACTTTAATTCCCTCAACCGGCAGATCCTCCTGGCTTTTGTTTCAGGAAAGTTGAGTTCAGTCTCTCCCCTATTGCAATAGTCTTGAATTGTCTTCCTTGTCATTTGGTCCAGTGCAGGTTTTCTCCTTAACAGTTTTGTCAGGTCCTTCATTTTGGGATGCTTCTATGAATAATGGAAACTACACAACTATGGATTTGAATTGTACATACACTGTACTTGGATTAGAAACAATCTTTCTTTTCATTTTAACGTTAAAGTTTTGAGTAAACCTGAAATTACTTAGTGTCACAAATACAGTACTTATGACCTACTCAAAATCTCTGCTTTCAGTTATTCCATACAATATTTTGATTGTCTTTGTTTCATTAGAAAGGCAAGGAGATGTTTGATGTTAACTGCAAATGTAAAGATTTTTGCTTATAGAAATCTGAGGTTTCTATCCATTTACTATCTAAATATTTCTTGCATTCTGTCTAATTTTTCTAATTACTCATGTACTCAAGGCCTGTGTCTTCCTCATTTGGGCCAAGTATATTTTACTTGAATTTATACTTTCTGTCTAATCTTACTCAAATGTGTTTTCTACATTGCAAAACGTGATCTTCCCAAAATGGAAATCAGCATATAATTGTCCAGACAAATGCTGCCCAAAATACACTTTTGTGAATTAGATGAGTCCTCTTCATGTAAAACAGAATTCAGGTTAGTAGACCACAACCTACCACAACTGTACTTGGGCTGATCTGGGGAAAGTGGGAACTTGGGTGGTTCTCCCTTGTAGGGCATGGCCTCCGAGTAAAGGATAGGGAGGGAACAGATTATTTTTGGTTGCCATGGGAAACCTAGAGCATGCTGGCTAGTCCCGTCTTAATGCATTGGCCAAGTATAGCATTACTACTAGCAGAACAGCTGGCTTTAGATGCTTTCTGACATGATGCATGTGAGGTACACAGTTTCATCCACAAAGCAGTCTTGTTGAAATGATCATACTCAAGACTTATTTTTAGATTTAACTTCCAATTTACAGAAAAGATAGACAACAGAGAAAAAAGTGATCACAAAAAAGACACAAAATATAAAACATCAGACATTCTATAGTACAGCTGGCCTTTTATGTTCAACAGTCAATGCCATGAAAAAAAAAAAGGTAGTTTGTTCTAAGTTAAAATGCATTTAAAAGAGAAAAAAATAAAACAAGTCATAGCTCATAACTGATTATTGGTTTAAACTAATA
Organism: Ovis canadensis; assembly: GCF_042477335.2. Taxonomy (NCBI): domain Eukaryota; kingdom Metazoa; phylum Chordata; class Mammalia; order Artiodactyla; family Bovidae; genus Ovis; species Ovis canadensis. The sequence goes on along the minus strand of NC_091248.1, from coordinate 73,974,327 downwards.
AGCTGTACTGGTTGGGTCTCTTGGGAATATCTGAATATGGGCTTATAATTAGTTGCTGTTTTGAGATTATTGTTAGTTTTGTTAAGTAGGATAGTTTTGTGGCCAGTATGTAAGAAATATTCTTATTTGGGGTAAAATATTATAATAGTTGCAATTGATTAAAAAAAGACACAAAAAACATGTGAAATAAATAATTGAAGCCAGTATGGTGGTGTGTAGTTATTAAATTTAAGTGCTGTCTGCTGCTGCTGCTGCTGCTAAGTCACTTCAGTCATGTCCGACTCTGTGCGACCCCATAGACGGCAGCCCACCAGGCTCCCCTTGTCCCTGGGATTCTCCAGGCAACAACACTGGAGTGGGTTGCCATTTCCTTCTCCAGTGCATGAAAGGGAAAAGTGAAAGTGAAGTCACTCAGTCGTGTCCGACTCTTTGCGACTCCATGGACTGCAGCCTACCAGGCTCCTCTGTCCATGGAATTTTCCAGGCAAGAGTACTGGAGTGGAGTGCCATTGCCTTCTCTGTAAGTGCTGTCTATAAGTGTGTAATTATATTATTCTTTTCACTTTTCCATATGTTTGGATTTCTTATAGAAAAGAATTAAATACTGCAATATTTAAAATACAGAAACGGACACCTAGTTTTAGCTCTGCTATGTAAAGAACTTGGAAGCTGTCACTTCTATCCTTATAAGAAATAGTTGAAAATACTGAAAATCAGTGACTTTTGTTGGGGCCAAATAAGTTTAAAAGCAAATGACCTCTCAAGTCTAGACAGACAGATTATATTCAATAAGATTTAGATAAAATTTGGTTACTGGATCTAAAGTCACTGGAGGTATAAGCTGGTAGCCATAAGTGGTACTTTGGGTATATTTCTGGAGCTTGATTGCGGACTGGCATTAGGATGAGAGACTAACTAGGGCTGCAGTTGGAGTCAGCATTCTTAGTGGAATACCTCCAGGAACCCTACCAGCTCTTCATAAGGAAGACCTGCAAAGATTCCTCTCTGGCACTGGCAAGGAGAATGGAGGAGTAATTGTTGAAGAATGGGTCTCCTTAACAGAGAACTCTCCTTAACAAAGTCTACATGGGGGGAAAAAGATTTTGGCAGAGCCTTATCCCAGTAGAAGGGAGTCATCCCACTCCAGGCCCTGCAGCTTTCTTGTATATTTTAAGGGAAGGAAGATGGTCAACAAGAGTTAGGGATTCTAGGAAATATAATGAGAATGTTGCAGCTAGGAAAGAGATTAGGAAGCAAAGAGGAAAAACTATATCACTGGAGAAAGATACAGGTCCACTAAATAGTGAGATTTAATCAGAAAATTATAGACTCTTCCCCATGTCAATTTCTTATCAGCACATCATCATGACTATAGTGTAACAACTGTAGGAGCTGTAAGGCCCAGACTCTGTTTAAGAAGGAGTTCTTGGGAAACCTAAGGCATAAGGACATTAGAGGAGTTTGAAGACTCTGGAACAAACATTAAACATAGCCCAACTCTCAGCCAGGTTAATATAAAACCTCACACTAAAGTCCTCTTCACCTCAGTTCCTGTTACCCAATATATCAGGCCTGGATTTCATCAAAACACTACAAGGCAAAACAAAAGGCAAAATAGCTCTCAGTCTGAAAAGACAAAACAGTCATCAGATCTAGACTCAGATATGACAGAGATATTACAATTATCAGACAGGGAATTTAAAATAAGCATGATTAATATCTTATATGAAATATTAAGATAAGTAATTTAAACAGAGATGTGTAGTCAAAAAGGAATCAAAAGAAAATGCTAGAAAGAATAATTAAAAAGAATACTGTAACAGAAAGAATACTTTGATAGATTTTTCAGTAGACAAATCACACAACACATTTGACTCAAAATCACTCTCAATATACTTGGTTAATACTCATTCATTTCTCACATATAGATCAATCATCATTTCCTCAAAAACATATTTTCTGACCCATTTTTTTAAAATGTTTTCATGCCATATTGATTACTTATCTACACTGGTATCATAAATTATGTTTTTAGAGACTGGATTTCTCTAGTAGCCATGGTGTATGCAATATGGATCTCTTTTTTTTTTTGTTATCAATTTCTATGAGTCAAGACTAACTCAGCATAATGCCAAACTCAGGATGAAGAATTAAGTCAGTGAATTAGATATTCTACTTTCCACAAACCTTGGTAGTTTTATATTGTAAAGGCCAAACTTCTGAGATGTGTAACATATTTAACCATTGTGTGGCATCCAGACAGCAATAATTGGAAGATTTCTGTAAGACCATGCTAAGTTATAATAAGTTGAAATATGATTTAAAATATTTGAAATTTGATAGGATGATGTAAATATTGAATGCACATATAATTATTTTTCCCAAAGAAATCTCCTCTTTGAAGGAGTTCTTTTATCTGCAATAGCAGTTTAAAATTGTGGACATGATCCCTTGCCCTGGCTTTGACTTCAGTGCACTTCCTGTGGCGGTTCTCCAAAAGGTCTCTCATGTTTCTGCCTCTCTTATGAGCAGAGCACTGACTATCACTGCCCTGGACTGTATTTTCAAGGATGTTTGTATAGTGAACCTCCTTGGAAGACAGAGACAGCATCTTCCTCCGGAGCAAAATGCACATGTGTTATTAGTTCCTTTCCCTGATAAAAGACTCAGGTTCCTTAAGCTCAGAGTTTCTCCTTGTAATGTGATCCACTGAGTGTGCAAATGTCACCTGGCCCTCTTCACATTGTCATGTGGGAATCAGGGTTCAGAAACTCAGAGAAGTGCTGATAGTCCGGATACTGCTACTGCTCCAAGTAGTAAACTCCTTTGTCTCTCACTTGTCTTCTGATAGCATTTATGTTTATGACTGTATAGCCAGCTGACTTGTTAGAGTATAAGGAGAATAAAAACTCAGATCCTTTACAGTTCTTCACATAGTGCCTTCAGGTAGAGAATGTAGGGTGCTTTGTAAGCAAGAGGTATTTAATTAAGGCAAGAATGGGTTCTTCTAGAACTATAAGTCATGGCTCATGTCAAGAAGGAAATGGCAACCCATTGCAGTATTCTTGCCTGGAGAATCCCATGGAAAGAGGAACCTGGTGGGCTACAGTCTACATGGTTGCAAAGAGTCAGATAAGACTAAGCAACTAACACACACACACACACACATACACACACACACACACACACACGTCAAGAAAGAAGTGATCCCACAATAACTTAGAACAGTCCTGGTTAAGAATATGAAGCACAGTCTACATGACTTCAGTCAGATAGATAAGAACATCCTCTCCCTTCCTGTAACTCAGGCAAACACTGGGATGTATTTCCAGGATATTGAAAGCTGCTCAGTCGTGTCTGGCTCTTTGCGACCTCATGGACTATACAGTCCATGGAATTCTCCAGGCCTGAATACTGGAGTGGGTAGCCTTTCCCTTCTCCAGGGGATCTTTCCGACTCAGAGATCTAACCCAAGTCTCTCACGTTGCAGGTGGATTCTTTACCAGCTGAACCACAAGGATAGCCCAAGATTAATGGAATTCCTGACCCGGGAATCGGGACTCCTGCATTACAGGCAGATTCTTTACCTAATGAGCTATCAGGGAAGACATTTCCAGGATATCTTATTACTATTTAGTCATTAAGCTAAACATGGATGAATATATTAAATAATTTTAAGTCATGTCTTCAGATTGTAGTTGGTGAAATACATGGACAGAATATGTGAACATAGAGGCTTGGTAAGACTTGCATAGGGGTAGACAAGAAGTTGCTTTGGGCCAACCCAATATTTCTGCAGAGGCTGCAAATGAACCTGAAAGTGAAGGAGAGAAAGAAATGAGCGAGTAATAGTTGATAGCAGGCACATGAAAGAAAAGAACCAAAATTTGACAAATATCCGCTATGGGGCTGACTGTTTGGATGTGCAAATTGATATTGTGAACTTGTTAAGAAAATGATGTTTCCACTTGTAATTCATTTTTCTCCCTAGCTCTACTGATCTGATTTGATAAGTTGCCATGCCGGTAAACTCAACTGTGAAATTACATTCCAAGTACCTAAGACTCAAACCTCTGCTTTAAATGTGAACTCTTCTTGTAGCAGATCAGTAAATATTCCTATTCCACAATTGATGTATTACAGGGCTAAATTTAGAATTAAATTTTGATACTCACTTTCATATACCCTGTGGTAAGGTCAACCCTGACCAATAATTGCATCTTTGGTGCACAAATCATGTGAGTGTGTTGACTGACTGATTTGTGGTGTGGAAAGATCCAATAAGGAGTCATGTAGAGGAAACAAAAATGAATATTTTATATAGTTTTATTAAATAAGACTTCAAAAATATAATCAACATATTGAATCTTTGAGAGTGTCTCATCATGGAAATTTTGACTACTATTACCCTATAATAAATATAATTTATTATATTTATAATTATAATAAATATGATTTCATTTATTATATAAATATAATAAATAAATATGATTTAGTCATAAAATAAATATCACAACTGACAGCCATGCTGTTAGCCATGTAAATTTCTAAGCAAAAAGCATTAAAAAATATTTCAAAGCAGAATTCCTAATGAGATTTTTAGCCATAAAGAAACTAATGACAGGTAAAAAGATATCAATGTCCTCACTGGAAGTCTTGATATATTTAAAACCTAAATTAAATTCGTTATGAATGTCAGTGATACACTAGTGAAGATTAACAAAGAGCTCAGAAGATACTGAGTAGCTGAACTAGAAACATGGAGTGACTGATGTAATGATGGTATGAAAAGAGCTACCAACAGAAGGCATCTTTCAGTGTCATAACACAGGGTATGAAATTCTTGGAGCAAATGGGGAATATCAGAGCTTCTGTCTGAGTTGAAACAGTGGAATTGAAGAGATATTAAGAGAAGATAGAAAATGCATTATTCTAGGAGATAGTAATATTATTAATGATTATTGATATTTCTTGTCTTCTGTGTTTAGGACTGTGTGTTGACTTTTTATCCTATCATTACCACAGTGCAGCGTTACTAGATATTATTATCCATATTTTGCTAAACAGAAACCAAGACAAGGTAATGCTGAGCTGGCTAGAGCTGTGGCAGAGATTCAGAGCATATTCTGACGCTCTTTTTACTGTAATAAGAGAAAAATTATCCCTAGTCTTCAAAATTATCCCCATGTTTTGTGGAGTTTTTGTTACTATATTCCCAGAAGGGCCTGAACAAGCATTGGTAGTCATCTGGTTCTCTATTTGAATAAATTTTATTTTAAACACCTGTGAAACTACATTTTCTAAATTTTGATATACTGTGTTATATTGTCATTTAGTTAAAAATATTAATTTTTTTTCTTTTGTGATTTTTCTTTGATCTGTGAGTTAGTTGGAAGTCATTTTGCTTTTTCTAATTATTTGAGGTTTTCTTAGAGATGTTACTGTTTTTAATAACTGTACATATTCTGTTTTGGTCAGAGAATATATTCTATATTATTTAATGCTTTTAAATTTATCGAGACTTGTTTTATGGCTTAGAATGTGGTTTGTCTTGGACAGTTTTCTATCTACATTTAAAAAAGGATGTACATTCTATGTTGGATGTGGTGTTCCATAAATATCTATTAGGCAGTGTTGGATGATAATATTATTTTCTTATATATTAACAATTTCCAGTAAAGTTAACAGTAAGAAAGAAGTATTAATTTCCTTAACTTCTTCAACTATGATGATGGGTTTGTCTATTTTTCCATTAGTTGAATCCATTTTTCCTTCACGTTCTATGAAATTTTGTTACGAAGTACCTACATATTTAAAATTGTTAGAACTTTTTGTGAATTCACCTTTTGTTATTATGAAATACCAATCATTACTGATAATTCTCCCAGAATTGGAGTCTGTACTGTCTATTTTCATCTGCATTTTAAACGCACCAGTTTTCTCATGATAAATATTTACTTTGTATACTTTTCTTTCCCTTCTTTAATTTGCAAACCATCTGTGTCTTTACTTACTTTAGTGTGTATTCGGCCAACTACCTATAATTCTGTCTCGTTTCTATTTAGTTCATCGTGATAATGTCTGACTTTTAATTAGATTTTTCTGAATCCATTTATATTTACTATAGTTATTGGTACGGTTGGGCTATCACCAAGAGTTCTGTATCTTATTTAATTTCTTTCTTGTGTTCTTTTTTCTTTGGTATGCCTTACTTTTCTCAATCAAATATGTTTTCATATTCAGTTTTAACTTTTCCCTCTATCTGAATCTAATCACCTTTGTGAGTGTGTGTGCATGTGTGTGTTTAGAGGAGTTTCTAGAGGTTATAATACGTATCTTTAGCTAAATAATATTATATATGTATCATATGCCATTTGTTGTATAACTTACCAATGGTATGCTTTCATTTAAACCCTTCCCATCCTATGTGATATATATTTTATTTTATGAATACTTATATATACTTTATATCCCTCTACGCAATCTGACTTTGCAGACTTCTTACAATCTAAAATCCTACATCTTTCAATGAAACTGGTGAAAATAATGAAAGTTTTTTTAGTTTAATAAACTATCATTTTAGATGCTCTTAAGTTCTTGTACATACATGTTTATAAGTGGTTTCATGCTCTTCAAGCTGAAGAGTGGTAGCAAATTCTCTCAGCCTTTGCTTATCTGAAATTTCCTTTCTGTAATTTTCACTTTTGGAGAATGATTTTGCAGAATAGAATATGTTAAATTGACTGTTTTCCTTCTCTCTTAGAGATGTTTCATTGCCTTTTGGTTTCTGTTGCTTCTGGTGAAAAGTTAGCATTTCTTCTTATGTTTATCCTCCTGGATTTGTTGTCTTTTTCTTCTGACTGGTGTTAGAATTTAATTACATATTACATTTGTACCTTTGGTATTTGCTTGTTGTATGTGCCTAACTATGATGGTCTGTCTTTTTATCTTGCTTAAGATCTCCTGGAGTTCTGCGTTTATATTGTTTATCAAGCATAGAAAATTGTTCAAGCAAAATGAGAAAAATGATTGATATTCATAGTCTATTTAAGAGGAAAAAAATCTACTATCTGCTACAAAGTATCTTTATAATGCTCTGTTTGTGGTGATACTTGAGAAAAGAGAAAGAGATGAGGCAATTTAAGCTTTGCTTATGGAGAAGGAAATGGAAACCCACTCCAGTGTTCTTTCCTGGAGAATTCCAGGGACGAAGGAGCCTGGTGGGCTGCCATCTATGGGGTCGCACAGAGTCAGACACGACTGAAGCAACTTAGCAGCAAGAAATAAAAGTGAAAGTCATTCAGCTGTGTCCAGCTCTTTGCAACCCCATGGACTATAAAGTCTATGGAATTCTCCAGGCCAGAATACTGGAGTTGGTAACCTTTCCCTTCTCCAGGGGATTTTCCCAACCCAGGGATCAAACCCAGGTCTCCTGCATTGCAGGCAGATTCTTTGCCAGCTCAGCTACAAGAGGAGCATTTCAAATTTATCATGGTAAAAAGTCACAATATGTGCCATTGCAATAAGATATTAAATAAAAACTTGAATAGTTCAGAATACATGAAAAGAAAAATGGATCTTATATACATAACCATAAAAATAATATCAATATAGGAACTCAAGTAATAAACTATAAAAAAAAGTTCCTAAAAACTGAAAGGCTTCATTTGAAAGTATATGATATTATAAAATTTATTTAATTAACAGATGATATTAATGACTCAGAGAGACCATAATCAATCATGTTTACAAATTTCCAAAACATTATAGCAATGCACAGGCAAAAGACAGACTGGATTTTTAGTCTTGGGGTTTCTAAGCACATCACTGTAAATGCTATTTTTAAAAGAGCATAGTTTAGGCCTTGAGTCGGAATTCATATAGAAGACACTTTCTGAAAGATTCAGATTATCAGTCTATATTCAGATTTTGCTATTGATAAAAGGATAGATTTCTCTAATTTTTATAATAATTGGAATCATGATGAAAAATAGGAACTACTTGGTATACTTAAGTCTAGTTTTAAATTTTTAAAGCAAAGTGCTTGTTGAAATACATTCTTTAGAAAGATGTGATAGCTTGGTTTAAAAATTCTTTATTTAGGTATTGTCTTAAAATTAGTTTGAGCTTATTATATGAAGAAAATCTCCAGCTTCTTCATGAGGTGTCTAATGAAAGAAGAGAAATTAAAGCACCAGATATCCCAAAGTGGAATGCTGTTCCTACTGATATTTTAAAACATATATGCTTCAGGCAAATAAATTTGATTAAAGAAACTGAGTGCCTTCATAGCTATAGTTAGATTATTCAAGCATTTGCAGTGATTCTTTGAATCTAAGGATATAAATGAAAAATGACAGCCCAGCAACCAAGGGAGGAAAGAAGAAAGGTTTAGTATTACAATGCCAAAATAATTTATCTAAACAAAAGAACAAAGTGAGATGGCCAGTGAATTCAATAAATAAACCAGTTGTTTTGTTTTACTGGCATTTTTAATTATTAAAAATTATGAATTTGGTAATTTCAGGGAAGGGGGAAAGTTACTCATTACTATTTGAAATAAAAAGTCTTATTTTTTGTAACATAGCTAACGATTCTACTAGCCCTTCAATCAGATGTTTCCAAAAGTAGTTTTTTTGTCCCTTTACCTTAAGAATGCTTTTTAAAAACTCAATTTATTCCCATGAAATGAAAAAAAAAAAACAAGTGATAGAGTCTAAAATGTTTCTTGACTTAGTTTCATATCCTCTCTATTATTTTTAGAATTCTAGTCCTTGCAGAGAACAACTGCTAATAATTTGCTCTCAATAAGAAAATTCAATATTCAAGTGCCTATAATACATGCATAAAAGCTTTAGCCAAGGTGTGTGTTACATGAAAATAAACATATTTTAAAACTAGCAGAAAAGTTAGATTCTGTAATCCAAAGATAACTTTACATGAGGAGAACAAGGAAGTGAGTTTCCTGACTTCTGAACAGTGGATCACCCTACCACATTAGAATGTATTAATATTTGGTTATGTCTTATGGAACATACAAAATTTCTGATGAAATAATAATATTCTTTATTAACTAGCATTCTTTCCACAAGGCTCCATTTATTTCCTCCAGTTTAGAGCATCCATGGCTAAGAGTGAGCTATTTTTATATCTATCTAGTTGGCCAACTTTTTCTGCAAAGGGCTAGATAATAAATATTTTAGGATTTGGGGACCAGATGGCCCAACACAACTATTCAACTCTGGAAAAGCAGCCACAGACAATACATAAATGAATGCTCATGGCTGTGTTCCAATAAAATTTTATTTATAAAAACAGGCGATATGAGATAGATCTGGCTCACATTCTGGGTCTAATGACCCAGGTTTAGAACAATGACAACTTATGTATTTCGTACAATCTGTATTCTGTGTATTTTTATCCTATCATTTGCTAAGCTGTATGGTAAATGTTTGCCCTCTCCCCCATCCACACACAGGATAAAGTTCTTAAGGGTAGGAGTCCTGCTTCATTTATTTTTATGTGGTCAAGAATATTGGCAGAATGAATTTTATCTGTCAAAATGACAGTTCTCACAACCAAATAGAAGCAACAGAGTGAATAAGAGCATTTTCAAAAGCATGTTCAGTCAGTTCATTTGGCTTCAAGAAATGCTTACAAAACATGAGTTTATTATCAAGTAAGTTTGTAGAATGTGGCATGATAGAATCCTCATGGATAGTTATAAAATGTATTTGCATAGTAAAAGCTATGATAAATACCTGCTGTGAAGAAGTCAGTTGTTTCCGAAACTTACTTGAAAAATATTAATTCATTGTTATCATCTTGAATAGCACATTTCTTCTTATTCCATTTTATATAGCCATTCACCATTATTTATAACCATAAGTGCTAGAGACTATGCTATGCACAAGGTATACCAGCTTAAAACTTATTAAAGATATCCTTTATCCAATAAACATTTTGAAAAGAATATGAAATGTCTCTTTTAAATAGAATTTATTTTTAGAGTGGTTTTTTTTCTTCTTTTTTTGGGTTCACAAGAAATGGAAGGTACTGGGAGTTCCCATACATCTCTTGTCCTCACATGCACAACCTCCCTTACTAACATACCTCTTCAGAGTGGTACATTTGTTATAATCAATGAACTTACATTGACACATCATTGTCATGTAAAGTCCATAGTTTCCTGCGAAGTTCACTGTTGTTTGCATTCTGTTTTGACAGATGTGTAATGAAAGGTATTCACCATTATAGTATCATAAAGTAGTTTCACTGCCCTAAGACTTCTTTGTATTCTGTTTATTCATCCCATATTTTTCACTTAAGCCCTGCAAGCCACTGGTCTTTTTTTAGTGTCTTCATAATTTTGCCTAGAATGTCATATAATATGTAGCCTTTTAAGATTGGCTTCTTTTACTTAGTAATAAGCATTTAAGTTTTTACTCCATGTATTTCCATGGCTTAATAGCTCATTGCATTTTAGCGTTGAATAATATTCCTTACCTGTGTATACCACATTTTGTTTATCCATTCACCTGCTGGAGGGAAGCTTAGTTGCTTCCAAGTTTTGGTAGTTATGAACAAAAAGTCTGTGAACATTCCTGTGCAGGTTTTTGTGCCAACATAACTTTTCAACTATTTTGGGTAAATATCAAGGAGTACATTTGCTGAACTGGATAATAAGAATCGGTTTAGTTTTGTAAGAAACTGCTACACTGTCTTTTGAAATGGCTGTACCATTTTCACTTCCACCAGCAATGAATGAGAGTTCCTGTTGCTCCACATGCAAGTCAGTATTTGGTGTTGTCTTATAATGGGAAGATCCCCTGGAGAAGGAAATGGCAACCCACTCCAGTACTCTTGCCTGGAAAATTCCATGGACTGAGAGGCTCCTGAGAGCCTGGTAGGCTATAGTCCATGGGGTCACAAATAGTCAGACACGACTGAGCAACTTCACTTATGATGTCTCTTAGAGTCTTATTTCTTGAAAGGGTTAAAGTCAGAAAATCTATTTTTTTCAATTGTAGTGTATTTAAGTATCAGTAACATAATCATAGATGATTGCAAAATATTGTTTCTAGGTACTAAATCAAAATCTTTAAATGGATTTGTATTTTATGATCTACAACTTCCTTTAATTGAAGATGTCCTTAATTGAAGATGTCTAAGACGGCAGAAAGTGAAGAGGAACTAAAAAGGCTCTTGATGAAAGTGAAAGTGGAGAGTGAAAAAGTTGGCTTAAAGCTCAACATTCAGAAAACGAAGATCATGGCATCCGGTCCCATCACTTCATGGGAAATAAATGGGGAAACAGTGGAAACAGTGTCAGACTTTATTTTTTTGGGCTCCAAAATCACTGCAGATGGTGACTGCAGCCATGAAATTAAAAGACGCTTACTCCTTGGAAGAAAAATTATGACCAACCTAGATAGCATATTCAAAAGCAGAGACATTACTTTGCCAACTAAGGTCATTCTAGTCAAGGCTATGGTTTTTCCAATAGTCTTGTATGGATGTGAGAGTTGGACTGTGAGGAAGGCTGAGCGCCGAAGAATTGATGCTTTTGAAGTGTGGTGTTGGAGAAGACTCTTGAGAGTCCCTTGGACTGCAAGGAGATCCAGCCAGTCCATTCTGAAGGAGATCAGCCCTGTGATTTCTTTGGAAGGAATGATGCTAAAGCTGAAACTCCAGTACTTTGGCCACCTGATGCGAAGAGTTGACTCACTGGGAAAGGCTGTGATGCTGGGAGGGATTGTGGGCAGGAGGAGAGGGGACGACAGAGGATGAGATGGCTGGATGGCATCACTGACTCGATGGACGTGAGTCTGAATGAACTCCAGGAGTTGGCGATGGACAGGGAGGCCTGGCGTGCTGCGATTCATGGGGTTGCAAACTCGGACATGACTGAGTGACTGAACTGAACTGAACTGAACTGAACTGAAGATGCTGGCATTTGGGGCCAACACTTTGCTAATTACATGTCTGTTTTTCCCATTAGATGACAAGTGTTTTTTGATATGCATGTATTTATTTCCCAAACTATCTTACCAGGTGACTCAGTGGTAAAGAATCCGCTTGCCAAGCAGGAGACGTGGATTCGATCCCTGGGTTGGGAAGATCCCCTGGAGAAGGAAATGGCAACTCACTTCAGTATTCTAGCCTGGGAAATCCCATGGACAGAGAAGTCTGGTGGGCTACAGTCCATGGGGTGGCAAAAGAGTCAGACATGACTTAAAGACTAAACAATAGATTTCCTGAACATACTTGGCCAAGTAGAAAAATAAGCCTGCCGTTATAGAAATAGAAAAATGGGCAAAAATTCTGGTGATAAAAAGATCAACAAGGGGGCAGAACTCTCACAGTATCAAAGTAAAAGGAAAAGTCAATTAGTTCTTTTAAATATTCACCTTGGCTGCATATAAATACTTTGGAAGTTGAAGATGAAGCAGATCTGACTGAGTCAAGATATTGTGATTGCAGTATCGATGCTTCGACTAGGAACCAAATTCTCTATCCAGAACATTTTATCTACATGTTCAGTTCAGTTCAGTTTAGTTACTCAGTTGTGTCCAACTCTTTGCAACCCCATGAACTGCAGCACACCAGGCCTCCCTGTCGATCACCAGCTCCGGGAGTCCACCCAAACCCATGTCCATCGAGTCGATAATGCCATCCAACCATCTCATCCTCTGTCGTCCCCTTCTCCTCCTGCCCTCAATCTTTCCCAGCATCAGGGTCTTTTCCAATGAGTCAGTCCTTCACATCAGGTGGCCAAAGTATTGGAGTTTCAGCTTCAACATCAGTCCTTCCAATGAAGACCCAGGACTGATCTCCTTTAGGATGGACTGGTTGGATCTCCTTGCAGTCCAAGGGACCCTCAAGAGTCTTCTCCAACACCACAGTTCAAAAGCATCAGTTCTTCAGTGCTCAGCTTTCTTTATAGTCCAACTCTGACATCCATACATGACCACTGGAAAAACCATAGCCTTGACTTGATGGACCTTTGTTGGCAAAGTAATGTCTCTGCTTTTGAATATGCTGTCTAGGTTGGTTATAACATTCCTTCCAAGGAGTAAGCGTCTTTTAATTTCATGGCTGCGATCACCATCTGCAGTGATTTTGGAGCCCAGAAAAATAAAGTCAGCCACTGTTTCCACTGTTTCATTTATCTGCCGTGAAGTGATGGGGCCGGATGACATGATCTTAGTATTCTGAAGGTTGAGCTTTAAGCCAACTTTTTCACTCTCCTCTTTCACTTTCATCAAGAGGCTCTTTCATTCCTCTTCACTTTCTGCCATAAGGGTGGTGTCATCTGCATATCTGAGGTTATTGCTATTTCTCCCAGCAATCTTGATTCCAGCTTGTGCTTCCTCCAGCCCAGCATTTCTCATGATGTACTCTGCACAGAAGTTAAATAAACAGGGTGATAATATACAGCCTTGATGTACTCCTTTTCTCATTTGGAACCAGTCTGTTGTTCCACGTCTAACTGTTTCTTCCTGACTTGCATGCAGGTTTCTCAAGAGGAAGATCAGGTGGTCTGGTATTCCCACCTCTTTCAGAATTTTTCAGTTTATTGTGATCCACACAGTCAAAGGCTTTGGCATAGTCAATAAAGCAGAAATAGTTGTTTTTCAGGAACTGTCTTGCTTTTTCGATGATCCAGAGGATGTTGGCAATTTGATCTCTGGTTCCTCTGCTTTTCCTAAAACCAGTGAAGCCTGGCTTGGAGAATTTTGAGCATTACTTTACTGCCATTACTTTATCTACTACAGTTCCTTAATTTCATCTTCAGTCTTGTGATGATAGGTATCAGGAAAATAATTACTACTTACAAAGATCACCCATGGAGAAAGGAATGGCAACTCACTCCAGTATTCTTGCCTAGAAAATTCCGTGGACAGAGGAGCCTGTTGGGCTACTGTCCATGGGGTCACAGAGTCGGACACGACTGAGCAACTAACACGCATAGAACCCACTCTCAGCATTATATTAAAAAGCTAGCGACATGTGAAATGAATATAGCCATCACTCAATATTCCTGGATTTAAGTATATCAGACATTGTCTTTCTGCCCTTTGCCTTAACATGACCTAAATCAGGCATTAGAAATACTTTCCAAATTGCTACACTGGTCCTAAAAGTGGAAAATTTGGGGTGCTGTTTTCTGAATTGTGTTCAGGAGACTTTATCATTTACTAATGATTTTTGTTTATTTTCCTAGATGTTTCATCTTGGTAAACTAGGCTTGGAGGAAGAGAGTAGAGCATCATTAAGAGCCAGCATTAAGAAGTGCTGTCACCTCTTAATAAACAAGGCAGTCTGCAAGAGCATAAGGTACTTTCTAGGTTCTCGCTCTTGGTTTCTCCAGCAGTTTCCATGTTGCTTTGGTTATCAGAGACAAACTTATAATAATGGTTTCTGCATTCAGACTGAAGGAGGTTTAGAGTTGGGGAGTGTGGGAGAATGTGTAGGACATGTAATTCTTGGTCTAAAAGGTAAAAAGAACACATCTTCATGTTGCACGAATCATTTCTCATTGAACTACTGAGGAATTATGGTTACTGCTGAGTTGTAGACCAGGACCTGTGAAGCCTAAGCAGTGTTTTCTAGAAACTGCTCCACAGAGAAAAGATGGAATGAAAGAATTAGGGTGTAGGACTAAGAGATCATAATAATGAGACAGGGCTTTAATCAAATCAATCCATGTAGAGAAGCTTTTACAGGTGGGGAATGTTGGGAAATGATGGTAAACATAAAGTATGAACTATGAAAGTTATTGAGAGTTGTATGAAGTTTGAATTCGATAAGAGAAACATCATGATTGTAAGAATAAATAACAGAAAATATTAGGTAAATGTCAGAAAAGAGATGTAGTTTTTCATGGTGATTATTGTTAATATTTCAAATCACAAATTGGTCCTTGAAATTCATTTTGACAGACATATAATTATTTAATTTTTAATGTTTCTTTTCATTTAATGGTTAATTTTCTCATTTGAATATGACTTGTGTTTCTTATTAAGTGGTGTGGAAAAATGGTAACATAATGAAAACTTCTGAGATAAGAATGACTAGATAGAAAATACCTTTAAAATTAGATGTTAAGAATTTTTAATTAAGAGGAATACATTTTACAGTTCAAAGTGGAATAAAAACCATTTGAGAGAGGAAACTTCAAGATGAGAATTTGAAAGTACCACTGCATTTTTACATCTCTCATACTAAGAAGTTGTTAAATGTCTTAGAAATAAATAAGCAAACACTAATGTCACACTTTTAGGGTGTGATGAGGCAAGTAAGAATTAGGAGGTATCAGCAGTACTGGTGCTGAAGGTGGTGATCAGTATGTGAGGAGAGAAATAATACATTATTCATTATTGGCCTAGTTAGGAGCTGTGTTGCCTGATTGTGTTCAAGGGAGTATCCAACATATAGTTACTGAGAAAAAGGAAAATGGAAAAGTTTGCTAGCTTACTTGTGAAAGCGGTTTATTCCATATTTTCTACAACCTCACCAAGGTTCTTCTGACAATCTTACTGATTAACTTTTTATTAAATCTGGAGTCCACTGATAGATTGGCAAAGGAAAAAAAAATATTGTAACATATATTTGCCCTGATAAATCATTCACTAGAAGGATTAAAATTCAGCATCATCAGCTGACTTAAAGTCACTTAGTGATTCTGAATTTCCAGCAGCATTGAATTCCCCAGTATGTATTTCTTACTTCTGAGGGGCCTATGCAAAAAATTTAAAAATCTATTTTACACGTATGAGGTTACTGGGAATTGTTTCTTTACCTAAAGAGTTATGACTTCTTTCGTGGCTCAGACAGTTAAGAATCTGCCTGCCATGTGGAAGACCTGTGTTTGATCCCTGGATTGGGAAGATCCCCTGGAGAAGGGAATGGCAACCCACTACAGTATTCTTGCCTGGAAAATCTTATGGCAGGGGAGCCTGGTGGGCTACAGTCCGTGGGGTCGCAAAGAGTCGGACATCACTGAGCAACTAACACTATAAAGAGTTACAGACACATATATGAATTGCACGAAACACTGGGTTTCTCGAAGTTTCTCTTGCAAAGTCTACAGAATCGCATTTGGATCATGAGATTTTTAAAAAATAATCTGAAGAAAACTATTCTCTCTCTAGGATGCTGATACTCTTGCAATCCCATGAACTGTAACCTGCCAGGCTCCTCCATCCATGGGATTCTCCATGCAAGAATACTGGAATGGGTTGCCATTTTCCTTCTCCAGGGGATCTTCCTGACCCAGGAATTGAACCCAGGTCTCCCGCATTGCAGGCTGATGCTTTACCGACTGAGCTACGAGGAAGCTCCCTTTCTAGGAATATGTGTTCATATACTGCTTAGAAAATTCATACAATTTCCTGAGGTATGACAGACTCACTGAATCATTCATGGAACTTAATTTAATAAACAGCCTATACAGAGTGGGTCAGAGTGAGTCTTGTGAGCCCTCTGGAGTTTGCCACACAGGATGACTGTAGTAATTGCTGCTGGTTCTTTGTTCCAAATTCCTTATCTATAGTTTATCTCTCTGTGCCCTTCATATCCAAGCTGCTGCTTACGATTGCTCTTTCTTGGGGGACTGTCCTCTGCCACTGGAGCCACCTCACCTACTCCTACAGAGAGCTGAAAGCACCTGGGGACACCCTTTGCCAATGACTAGGGCACAAGATAATGAAAACTCAGCATCCACCCCTCAGGATGGAATTAACTCTGAGATGTATTTATACTCCACACATCCCTTGAGGGACCAAGCTAAAGCCTTGTTCAGTAGGACTGTGCATGAATGCAGATTCTCCTTGGTGTCTTCCCCTTTCCTGTTCTGCCTTTCTCATTCCCTTAACACTGTCCCCTGGGAGCTTTTCGTTATTGAATCACTTAGCATACAAAGCATTCTCTCTGGAACTGCTTTTCTCCCATAGCTAACCATATTATTTAATTATCCAGAGCAGGAAACACAATGAAGAGCAAGTGGGAATGCTGTTATTAGTTATGTTGAGAAAGGGGTATAAACAGCATTGGTCCAGGACAAATTGGGACACATGTTCATCCTAGGGCTGCATGGCACTTTCAGAGATAGCTCTAGAGAAACTCTCTCATTGAAAGCCTGGTGAGGGTATGGCACATCGCTGTTTTGCACTGATTGAACCCTGCTTGCCATTTTTCTGTTTCTAATGTAACACCAGTTTAAGTCTCTATGAGCTCATGGTTAATATTCTTTTCAAGGCTGCTCTATTCCTACCCCCAAATCCAAGATATCTTTCTTCTCATTTTGGAGAAGGAAATGGCAACCCTCTCCAGTATTTTTGCCTTGAGAATTCCATGGACAGAGGAGTCTGGCAGGCTACAGTCTGTGGGGTTGCAAGAGTTGGGTACGATTGAGTGACTAAGCACACACACATTCCACCTTTATCTCTCACGCTGAATTATAGCTTCAGGTCTCTCTTTCCTTTGAAAATATCCTCACTTCAGTCTGTCCTGGAACTTAGCAACAATCCCAAATCCCTCCTCACAATATCTTGTAGAGAGCTCAAAAAGCACAGATTGAGTTCTAACAGTAGCCCAGAATGTCCCATATTTCCCAAAGGAATGTAGGGAAGTTAACCTTTGTAAATGGTCATTAGTTACATGTGATTTTGTTGTTTTGCCTTAGTTTGGAGTAAACTTTTAATTTGCAGACTAAATTTAAAGGACATGTAATTATGAGGTTCAATCCATATTCTGATGTTTGCAAATTTAAAAAAGTTATTCGCAGACTTTATTTCAAGCTATTAAAGCCCTATTCTAGTAGCTAATGTACACTCTCTTTATTTTCTGTTAAATTATAGAATTGTAATTTATGAGTTTTCTATATGATTAATGAAACAAAATCCTTCCATTGCAAATAATGCTATATTGGAATCAATCCTACTTTTTAGATAAAAAAAAAAAAGTCTCAAAATGTTTACCTTCTACAAATTCTGTTATGGTGTGCTTGACATGTATTACAAAAACAACAGTATTTTAGCTATAGTCTGCGTCTGTGTGCATTCTGAGTTGCTTTCAGTCATTTCCCACTCTTTGAGACCCCATGGGCTGTAGCCCTCCATTCTCTTCTGTCCATGGGATTCTCCAGGCAAGAATATTAGAGTGGGTTGCCATGCCCCCTTCCAGAGGCTCTTCCCAACCCAGTAGTCTCTTAAGTCATCTGCATTGGCAGGCAGGTTCCTTACCACTAGTGCTACCTTGCTATGGGTCTCAGTTCAGTTCAGTTCAGTCGCTCAGTCGTGTCCAACTCTTTGCGACCCCATGAATCGCAGCACGCCAGGCCTCCCTGTCCATCACCAACTCCCGGAGTTCACTCAGACTCACGTCCATCAGGTCGGTGATGCCATCCAGCCATCTCATCCTCTGCGGTCCCTTTCTCCTCCTGCCCCCAATCCCTCCCAGCATCAGAGCTATGGGTCTAAATGAATCCAATTCAGTTTTAGAATCATCCGAGTGATACCAATATGACAGAATATAATGGAATTGGTTGTAAGTATGATGATATCTCGGAGAAGGTGATCGCACCCCACTCCAGTGTTCTTGCCCGGAAAACCCTATGAATGGAGGAGCCTGGTAGGCTGTAGTCCATGGAGTCTCGAAGAGTCGGACATGACTGAGCGATTTCACTTTCACTTTTTCACTTTCATGCGTTGGAGAAGGAAATGGCAACCCACTCCAGTGTTCTTGCCTGGAGAATCCCAGGGATGGGGGAGCCTGGTGGGCTGCCGTCTATGGGGTCGCACAGAGTCAGACACGACTGAAGCGACTTAGCAGCAGCAGCAGCATGATAATATCTAAGCCCAGTCAGTAAGTCATTTCTAGTAGTAAAAATTGATTGAAATTTAGACTGCTGTCACTACAGAGTAAATATTACCCCCTTAAGAAATAGAAGTTAGCTTTCATTGAGTCAACATCGTAATATACTTTTAAAGTAGACACAATGCAGTTCTAAAACTTTAAAGTCTTAGTTTTTTCCTTTAAGAAATATTAAATATTTTTGATGATGTGTTGTTAAAGATGCTTTTAGATTTCCAACAAGCACTGAAATGAGGTGCTAATCTATAGATTAGACTCTCATAATCAGGCACAGAGATTTATTATGCCCTTTCTCATCTCATATTAACTAAAATTTTTAATTTTACACATAACAGAAAAATGTTTGTATTTAATCTTGTCAATGGATTGGGTGTCTTTTTAAAATAAAGACATAAATAAACTCAAGAAATAGAGAATATAAAATAAAATAAAGTGTGTAAAAACTTTAACTTTTTGTCTAAGTCAATTAGGCATGGAATATTGCAGTTCTTAGAACTTCAATGTAATGTTATAGTTTGGCATACTTCAATGTAATGTTATAGTTTGGCATAATAAACCAATTAACTGTAATTTAAAATAAATATTATAATAAAAATGTATATTTTGCTACCAGAAGACTTTAAGCATATTAGTTTTTCTTTTAAAAATTCTCTTAAGACTTCACAGTATTTACACAAAGTTAACTCTTTACAAATACTGTTCCTAAAGCGGTTAAAAGTCAGACAAGTGTTTTATTTTATTTGATGGTTATATCAGAGCAAAAGCCTGACAAAAAATAGGGCATTCAGTTCTTTAAGAAATTACTAGTATGTTGAGTTAATGTTTTGTAGTCATTATTATTGTCATTATCACAAGCGTGGGTCACAATTTTCATCTGTTCCCATACAGTGACAAACATTCTCTGTAATTAGATGTGGCCAACGTATGTCCGTCTAGTGAAGGCTATGGTTTTTCCAGTGGTCATGTATGGATGTGAGAGTTGGACTGTGAAGAAAGCTGAATGCTGAAGAATTGATACTTTTGAACTGTGGTGTTGGAGAAGACTCTTAAGAGTCCCTTGGACTGCAAGGAGATCCAACCAGTCCATTCTAAAGGAGATCAACCCTGGGTGTTCTTTGGAAGGAATGATGCTAAAGCTGAAACTCCAGTACTTTGGCCATCTCATGCGAATAGTTGACTCATTGGAAAAGATTCTGATGCTGGGAGGGATTGGGGGCAGGAGGAGAAGCGGACGACAGAGGATGAGATGGCTGGATGGCATCCCCGACTAGATGGATGTGAGTTTGAGTGAACTCCGGGAGATGGTGATGGACAGGGAGGCCTGGCGTGCTGCGATTCATGGGGTTGCATGCGTCAGACATGACTGAGCGACTGAACTGAACTGAACTGAACTGAACTGAATGTATGTACTCATGACTAAAATACTCTTCTACACCAACTGAAAGAGATTCATCCTTTTAAGAATCCTGATTTCATGTTACAGGATCAGCATTAGAGAAGGAAGATAAGTGAAGTAAACATATTGTCATGTGTTTTTCCTATTAGTCATTATTCAATATTGAAATCATTAGTGAATAAACTTGTAAGAAAAAACAGGATCATCTGTTTGTAACCAGTTAACATTTTTCACATTTAAGAGTGACATGTGAAGAGTATTGGCATAATTATTGAGGTAATGATATGGTTTTCTGATTTTTAAATTGAAAGCTTTTCGTTGTCTTATACGTGAGGGATTGGTACTTCTTTTAGACCAGACTTGTCAGTCATTTTGTGAAAATCTGGGCTTTGATTGTTTCACAAAGTCTCATTCTGCAAATTCTCTCCTGCCTTCTTTCTATTATCTATCAGCTATGAAAAGTGACGATTTTTTAAGAGCCAGACCTTAAAAGCAGAAGAGAAGCCATGCCTTTTAGTCATTGTATTAATACTTTTTTGATATTCACTTCGCTGGATCCATCCCGTGTTCATTTGCCCTTCTTTCACTTCTATTGTACTTACTAGACTGGGTGGGTGGCCATATCTAATTTTTTGAGTTTTCTAAGTTATATTTCTATAATTTTCTATATCTCACAATTTAACAATTTAATATATTAGGTGGAAATTGAAATCTCAACTGCATCATTGATAAACATCAGTCTAATTTGTATAGCCCATTTGAACTTTAGTGTTGGCAATATACACTGAACAGAGTGACCCTCAAGAGTATTAGATCTGAGGCCTACAATGATGAATAAAATCTTGATTTTCTTATTTACATTTGCTGCACATCTCTCCATTTCATGACTCTTTGATTATTTTTATTAAACAAGAGGGAACTAACATTGAAACTTTATGCATTTATTTTGAACTTATTGGAAAACTTAACAATAAAACCATCACCCTCCCTAAGATAGCATTTGCTCTTTTGTGGACATAGTATCTGTTGATGAATTCAGTTGTTTTCTTTATTAAGTGTATTTTAAAGATGGAAAGCAAATTTCTCTATTAATGGTGATAAGAGAGTATGAAGCTTTTGTGTGGTTGTTTTTTTTTGTGTGTGTGTTCAGGGGCTTTTACTCTTATCAAATGTTAATTACAGTACCTGAACATATTAATTGGTATCAAACATATCTGCTCTGTTTTAATGCCTAACATTTGAAACAATTTTTAGTAGATTAGGGTAACCATACATTGTGTGTGTGTGTGGGAAATCATTTCTTTCAAAAATTGTCAGTTGCCTTAATGAAACAGATGGCTTCAATGGGATGTTGCTTTTAACAACACAGGGAATAAAAGTAGAAAGAAGGTTGGCTAAAACTTACAAGAAATCTAAAATCAGTTTTGCAGTTTGCTTCTCCTTGCTTTGCTTAGAGACAAGGTCTACTGCTCTGAGGAATGTTATTTTCACTCAGAAAGCAAGTGTATCATAAAATTTTACCACTAAGTAAGCACTTAGAGTTCATTTTATAAAGGAAACTCCCAGTCATTCTTTAAAATGGATTGAAATGTTTACTTTCTGTGCTCAATATTTTCCACCACCCAGGACCAAGACAAATGCTCCCTTTTTTGCAGTTTCTTGGCTTATTGTTTAAGCTTTGTCATTATTCCATCATGTGCTTCTCTTCATGCATCTTATTTGTATTTTTATCACCAGTTTTAAATATAAGAAATGACATAAACTAATTACATAACAAATGTCAGATGAATGAAAAAATTAGTGAAGAAATATTGAGATAATTTGCTAGTGATATTAGTGGCAATACCTTGATATAAGTTGTATGTTTATGAAATTCAGCTTTTGCTATCTTCGTTCATGATCTTTGAGATTTTATATTTTTTGAGATTCAGTCACCCACAGATACTTTACACAAATTAGTCTAATTAATTATAGAATATATTATAGTCACTTGGACCAAAATATGTATATCTCAATCTGGATTTAATAGGAAATTTGTCTGTATAATTTGTCATGAATTAATCCATGAAAAGAATAATTTTAAATTGAATATTTTAATAAAACTAATAATTTACTAATGCTATTAGAATCAAAATGCTGATTAAATGTAATTTATTCTTTTAGAAAGTGTAATAAAATTTTAGCCTGATTTATTATTTATTTTCTATAACATCATTTATAATTTATCTGGTGTTCACAGACTCTAAATAAAAATTGGTACACAGCAAACATAATTATCTAGTGTTTGTATTAAACTTGATATTGACTCCAGGAGTTCACTTCAGTTCAGTTGCTCAGTCGTGTCCGACTCTTTGTGACCACATGAATTGCAGCACACCAGGCCTCCCTATCCATCACCAACTCCCGGAGTCCACCGAAACCCATGTTCATTGAGTCGGTGATGCCTTCCAACTATCTCATCCTCTGTCATCCCCTTCTCTTCCTGCCCTCAATCTTTCCCAGCATCAGGGTCTTTTCCAATGAGTCAGCCCTTTGTATCAGGTGGCCAAAGTATTGGAGTTTCAGCTTCAACATCAGTCCTTCCAAAAAAACCCAGGATTGATCTCCTTTAGGATGGACTGGTTGGATCTCCTTGCAGTCCAAGGGACTCTCAAGAGTCTTCTCCACAGTTCAAAAGCATCAATTCTTCAGAACTCAGCTTTCTTTATAGTCCAATTCTCACATCCATATATGACCACAGGAAAAACCATAGCCTTGACTAGATGGACTTTAGTCGGCAAAGTAATGTCTCTGCTTTTTAACATGCTATCTAGGTTGGTCATAAAATTCCTTCCAAGGAGTAAGTGTCTTTTAATTTCATAGCTGCAGTCACCATCTGCAGTGATTTTGGAGCCCCCCAAAAATAAAGTCAGCCACTGTTTCCACTGTTTCCCCATCTATTTCCCATGAAGTGATGGGACCAGATGCCATGATCTTAGTTTTCTGAATGTTGAGCTCTAAGCCAATTTTTTCACTTTCCTCTTTCACTTTCATCAAGAGGCTCTTTAGTTCTTTGCTTTCTGCCATAAGGATGGTATCATCTGCATCTGAGGTTATTGATATTTCTCCTGGCAATCTTGATTCCAGTTTGTGTTTCCTCCAGCCCAGCGTTTCTCATGATGTACTCTGCATATAAGTGAGCTAAAGGAATGTAGAGAAAAGAAGGAACATATCTAAGAATGAAAAGTAGTTTTAAGGAAGGGATGCTGCTACTGCTGCTGCTGCTAAGTCGCTTCAGTCGTGTGTGACTCTGTGCGACCCCATAGATGGCAGCCCACCAGGTTCCACTGTCCCTGGGATTCTCCAGGCAAGAACACTGGAGTGGGTTGCCATTTCCTTCTCCAATGCATGAAAGGAAAAAGTGAAAGTGAAGTCGCTCAGTTGTGTCTGACTCTTAGTGACCCCATGGACTGCAGCCTATCAGGCTCCTCCGTCTGTGGGATTTTCCAAGCGAGAGTACTGGAGTGGGTTGCATTGCCTTCTCCTTAAGGAAGGGATTGAATTGAATTGAATTGAAGTCACTCAGTCATGTCCGACTCTTTGTGACCCCATGGGCTGTAGCCTATCAGGCTCCTCTGTCCGTGGGATTCTCCAGGCAAGAGTACTGGAGTGGGTTGCCATTTCCTTCTCCAAAGGAAGGAATAGGAACTGGTATTTTTAATCTAGAGCCGTAGGATTAAATAAAAGTTGTGTTTTGTTTTTTTTTTTAATGATGGATATAATTATTAGTTTAGGAAAAAAGACCTTCCTGATGTAAATGTATGATAGATTTTGTAATATAATTATCTTCAAATTTTCATGAGTGAACTGATAATCTTTTGGGGATGGTCCATAAAGCTATAAGATCAGTTCAAGGTTATTCCCAGCCTTTGTATCAACAGATGCTTACTGAGAGCTAATTGTACATCATGCATTGTTTTATTAATGGAGAACTGCCAGTGAAGGTATTTTGAAGGCATCTAGCCTCAAAAATTATTCATGTTAGTAAAGCAGATAGATATATAAATACATACTTGCATGGTAATATAGAAAGTAAAATGCTAGAGACATGAATTAAAATCTGTAATAGAAAAAGAAATGTTTCTATCTGGAAAGGGGAAAGGCTTTTGTAAGTAGATGACATTTAAGGTGGGTGTAAGGTATACGGTGGGAATATAGAAAATGGTAGACACGGCAGAGGGAAGAATATTGATCAGACAGTAAATAACATGAAGCCACAAAGAAATTTGGCTATTTTGGGTGAATAACATGTAGTTCAGCTCATTTGAATATATGATCTGAAGATGGGATGCATTTAGAGGTGAGAAAGGTTGTGGAAAAGTACTGCTTTAAAGGTGTTTAGACTTCTTTCTGTGATCAGTGACTACTAAAAGTATTTCATAGATAATCCAGATTGGAGATGACTAGAAGTGGGTATGGGGATAGTTAGGAGAGCATGGATTTGAGTTGTTTGGAGAGTATAATACAAAAGACTTTTAGATCAATGTGGGTGTTGAGAGTAAGGAAGAAATCTAGATTTCTGCCTTGCTGATAATGAAGAAAGACAAAAAAGGAGGAAGTGGAAGATGGCACAGAAAATAAAATAATGATTTAGGTACTGAAAATGTGTCTAGGTGCTGAGAATCCATCTAGTTTAAAAGAGATTCTGAAAGCACTAATGTGGAGAAGGATAAAACATAGTGGCTGTATTTGAAACTTTGATGAAGTGATCCAAACATGCCGCCAAAAGGAAGCAAAATTGTAAGTGGCTCTTGAAAATACAGTGGTATAGATTTTAGTTGGTTTTAAAATAAAAATGAGAAGTAAAACATTAAGGTAGACTCATGACTAATGTCTGAAATATATAAAAGATGTGGCATTGATCTCAGATTCTCCATTATTTCAATTATTTGAGCCTCCATATAAAATACTTGGGTGGCTTTATTCTTATCGTTAAGAGCAAAAACCGCTTATACCATCTCATCATAAACTTTCTAAACTGCAGGTTATTAAATTTTGTTGTGTGGAGGTGGCAGAGACTGGTGAGCCAGTGTTATCATCAATTGTTTGCTGTCATTTAACTGAGCAACTATTAAATCATTAGTATAATGGAATGACTTGAGCTTGCTTTGGTATCCTGAAAATTAAAATGAAGCATATTAGTAAATTCCACTAAATATTGTGTTTTCTTTTCCAGATCAAGTGCAATTAGCACAACACTGTTTAATAATGTTCTCAGTCCAGTTCAGTTCAGTTGCTCAGTCGTATCCAACTCTGCGACCCCATGAATTGCAGAACGCCAGGCCTCCCTGTACATCACCATCTCCCGGAGTTCACTCAAACTCACGTCCATCGAGTTGGTGATGCCATCCAGCCAACTCATCCTCTGTCATCCCCTTCTCCTCCTGCCCCCAATCCCTCCAAGCATCAGAGTCTTTTCCAATGAGTCAACCCTTCGCATGAGATGGCCAAAGTACTGGAGTTTCAGCTTCAGTATCAGTCCTTCCAAAGAACACCCGGGACTGATCTCCTTTAGAATGGACTGGTTGGATCTCCTTGCAGTCCAAGGGACTCTCAAGAGTCTTCTCCAACACCACAGTTCAAAAGCATCAATTCTTCAGTGCTCAGCTTTCTTCACAGTCCAGCTCTCACATCCATACATGACCACAGGAAAAACCATAGCCTTGACTAGACGGACCTTAGTTGGCAAAGTAATGTCTCTACTTTAGAATATGCTGTCTAATTTGGTCATAACTTTCCTTCCAAGGAGTAAGTGTCTTTTAATTTCATGGCTGCAGTCACCATCTACAGTGATTTTGGAGCCCCCAAAAATAAAGTCAGCCACTGTTTCCACTGTTTCCCCATCTATTTCCCATGAAGTGATGGGACTGGATGCCATATCTTAGTTTTCTGAACGTTGAGCTTTAAGCCGACTTTTTACTCTCGTCTTTCACTTTCATCAAGAGCCTTTTTAGTTCCTCTTCACTTTCTTCCATAAGGGTGGTGTTATCTGCATATCTGAGGTTATTGATATTTCTCCCAGCAATCTCGATTCCAGCTTGTGCTTCTTCCAGCCCAGCGTTTCTCATGATGTACTCTGCATAGAAGTTAAATAAGCAGGGTGGCAACATTTAGCCTTGGCATACTCCTTTTCCTATTTGGAACCAGTCTGTTGTTCCATGTCCAGTTCTAACTGTTGCTTCTTGACCTGCATATAGGTTTCTCAAGAGGCAGGTCAGGTGGTCTGGTATGACAATCTCTTTCAGAATTTTCCACAGTTTATTGTGATCCACACAGTCAAAGGCTTTGGCATAGTCAACAAAGCAGAAATAGATGTTTTTCTGGAACTCTCTTGCTTTTTCCATGATCCAGTGGATGTTGGCAATTTGATATCTGGTTCTGCTGCCTTTTCTAAAACCAGCTTGAACATCTGGAAGTTCACAGTTCATGTACCCACTGGTATTTATGGCTAAGCCTGAGTTGGCCACAGAACCAACCCATCTCAAGTGTCTATTTAATATTAGAGAGCAGGAAACATACAAGGCAATAAACATTTCAAAATTTTGGGGGTTGATTAAAATTCGTTATTAGCTAATGCCTAACAATATTCTTTTGGGGAAGTTTTCTGTATTTTTTGAGAAAAGTAAAATATTCTTGGTAAACTGTAATATTTCTCTGGTAGCATCAATCTATGTGTGGTTTATTAATACCCATGTTCCATAGTTATTGTGGTTTATTAATACCCATGTTCCATAGTTATTTTTGAGATACATTAAAAAATGTTTTCTGAAAAATAGAAATTAAATGTATAGATACCTCTTTGTTTTCCAATTTCAGTGTGATTTTTCTTTATGCTAAAAGAAATACAATGAAATAAATCAGATCTTCTGTAAAATATACTTTGAAGTATTAAAGGGCTTTGTGTCATGAAACCCTCAGGGCAAATAAAATGGTTAATAGCTGCTAATGTCATTTGAAATTAATACCAGTGTATTAATTTGCAATACTGTTTTTCCTGTTATGAAACTTAATATTTAATTCAACATTTATTGATCCTCTACTATGTGCAAGGCATTGTGCCATGTCATTTGGGGGTCACAAAGCCAAAAGAGAACAAGGAACCTACTTCCAAAGGATCTTAACATTTTGAAGTCACTCAGTCATGTCCGATTCTTTGGGACCCCATGGAGTGTAGCCTACCAGGCTTTTCCGTCCATGGGATTTTTTAGGCAAGAATACTGGAGTGGGTTGCCATTTCCTTCTCCAGGAGATCTTCCCAACCCAGGGATTGAACCCGGGTCTCCCGCATTGTAAGCAGACTCTTTACCAGCTGAGCCACCAGGGAAGTCCTAAGGACATGTGATAAAATTTGACTGTGATTCAAGGTAAGATGTATAAATGCTTCACTAAAAGTGTAAGTGAAAGACAGTGAGAGGAAAGAGTGATTAAAATATCCAACAGGGGCTTTTCTCTTGGCCTTAAAAGAAAAATAAGATTTTTAGGGGTTGAGTAACTAGGAAAGTACATTGTATACTGTAGACTGATGCAATAGCATAGGAAACGAAGTGGCCATCTTGGAAACTGAGTAGTCTGAAGGCATTGAAGTATAAAGAATGGAATGTCATGGCTGTGTGTGTAGAGGGAGATAGTGTGGAAGTCAGAGTGTGGCGATCTTTGACTGCCATGCATTTTACTCATATTCTAGAAAACAGAGCCTAAAGCAGAGTTTGCATGCTCATACTTTGTTGAGTATTTTGGTTCCAGAAAATTAAGGGCATTGGAAAGGACAAATGAAGGAGACAGGATGGAAATCAAATACAAGATGTTCTGTCACTGAGTTGTTGCAAATTGTTACAAGAAATCGCAGCTGGTTGTTTTGTCAAGCAGGACATCTCTAGAGAGGCCATATGGAGCCACTGCATCTCACAACAGTCTGTCACAGGGGGAAGGTGAGCAATTTATCTCCTGGCTGCTTCTCATCCCATCTTTCATAGATCCAAATTCAAACCGTGGGTGATGAGAATGTTCTAAAATTGGACAGAGGTGACGGTTGTGCAATTCTGTGATCAAACTAAAAGCCACTGAAGTGTACACATTAAACATGTGAATTTTATGTCATGTGAATTGCACCTCAATAAAGTTAATATTAATAAATTCATGGGCTTCCCTGGTGGCTCAGATGGTAAAGAATCCTCCTGCAATGTGGGAAACCTGGGTTCAATCCCTGGGTTGGGAAGATCCCCTGGAGAAGGAAATGGCTACCCACTCCAGCGTTCTTGCCTGGAGAATCCTCATAGACAGAGGAGCCTGGTGGGCTACAGTCAGTGGGGTCAAAAGGAGTCAGACACAACTGAGCGACTGTCACTTTTCAAGAATACTAGTACTCTTTCTAGTACTCCCACTCCAGTATTCTTGCTTGGAGAATTCCATAAGACAGAGGAGCCTGGTGGGCTACAATCCTCCCCTGGTGGCTCAGATGGTTAAGAATCCGCCTGCAATGCAGGAGACCTAAGAGATCCAGGTTTGGTCCCTGAGTTGAAAAGATCCCCTGGAGAAGGTAATAGCAACCTACTAAAGTATTCTTGGGGTCACAAAGAGTCAGACAAGACTGAACGACTAACTCTTCACTCTTCAACAAATTCAACCTATTGGAATCTAGAACATTTGTTGATTCAATTAGGCTTGAACTGGGAGTTAAGAGTTTCTGTGGATCCTACCATGAAAGGTGTCATGGAGATTAAGTTCAAAGCCAGTTCCTGCGTTTTAAGAAAACTGAAACAACTGAAGTGTGAGGTAATGATGTGAATGTGACTATCATAGTGGCCATGGGTTTGTACCCTAGGAAATGGTCTGATCTTCCATAGGAGCTAATCAGATCAGAAAACAAGTTATTGGACAAGACCTAGAAGAACAGATAGGACTGAAATATCTGTGAAGCAGCAAAAGCTAACCCCTAAAAAAGGCTTAAGGAGGATTAGCACACCAACCTGAAGTTTCTGTTGATATTATTGTATCTGATCTTGGGGTCTGAGATCGAAGACAGCCACAGATTCTTCATTCTTCCATTCATGGAGGGGTGGAGTCCAGGTGCACTCTTGTTGAATCTAAGCTGGTCTTAGTGATTCCCTTGACTAATACAATGCGGAAGAATTGACTTCCCAGGACTTTGAGTCTAGGTCAGAAAAAGATTTACAGCTTCCATCTTTATCTCTTAGAATACTTGCTGTTGAAACACAGCTGCAAGTGGGGAGAAAGCCCAAGAAGCCCAGTGCAGAGGGCCCTGTGGAGCAGAGCTGAAGCACGCAGCTAAAAAGGCCTTCTGAGTGCCCAGCCAACAACCAACAATAACTTACCAGCTCTGTGAGTGATCTTTCCTATACACAGATCCTCCAATTACTTACATTCTAGCTATACATTAGCATAATTAATCCCAGGTGAAGTCTGTAGTAATTGTGATCAAAATAGTGAAGAGAAAGGAAGCAAGATAAGAATGGAGGAAAGTAATAAAGATAATGTATTATGGAGCCACAACTTTAAAAGAAAGCACAGCTGGAAGCTAGGTCATGCATGATATATCTGGAGAGACCATTTGTAATCCCTACATTTTGGAATAGTCCACTTGGGGATGTCAGTCTTAAAATACTTCATCAAGGGAAGTGTTCTTCCCCTGAAAGGGGATTCTACAATGGAATCTGGGGTAATTATTCAATAAACACTTAATATTTTCTCTTTTCATTTGTGAGGTAAGACAAATCAAACACAATATAAACTAAGTTTTTGTTAGATTTATCTGCCAGTTCTTTCTGGCTTTCACTGGTTAAAATTCTCTTAAGGTGCTCCTGTTTCATGTTTGAATTGTGTTCCATGTATCCTCAGGGCTACTAAGAAAGATTAGAACTTATGAAACTAATTGAGTCACACTTGGGCCTTATAGCTGCTGTGGTTCCCACTGAAGTGGTTAGTTCAGTCTCTCAGTCATGTCCTACTCTTTGCGACCCCATGGACTGCACCACACGAGACTTCCCTGTTCATCACCAATTTCCAAGCTTGCTCAAACTCATGTCTGTTGAGTCAGTGATGCCATCCAATTATCTCATCCTCTGTCATCCCTTTCTCCTCCTGCCTTCAATCTTTCCCAGGAAAGTGGTATTATTATAGGAAATGGTATTATGTATGTAAAAATTATAACCTTGCTCTTGGAGAATTCTCTGAAACTACTGAGGTGATAGGAAATGAGGTAATAGTGTAGCACTTGAGGCTTGAAGACTATATATCCAAAAGATTATGTTACTATCAGTAGAACATATTCATATCCATAGAGGAAGACAACTGTAAAAAATAAATTTGGAGATGCTCAGTGGAGTCAAGTAGACCATAGTTCTTGTCTGTGTCCAGTTTTTACTATTTTTAAGGATTATGTTGACTGTAGATAAGGCATAAACTGGATATATCCTTTGATATTAAGAAAGTTTGTCAACTAGTGTTTGATTAATATTGTGAACAATTTGTCCCTTTTATCACAAATTATATCATTAAATATTTCAGCACATATCCACTTGAGGTTATCTTTTGTGACTGTTTAGCCATCCTAGCTTTGATATAACTTGTCTTACAACCCAGTCATTTTCAGTATTTTTTTTTCAGAACTCGTGGCCAAATTTGGTGTATTAACGAGTGGAAGTTTTTGACTTCTCCAGGATTTTTCTTTTTGTTTTACAAGAACTCTTTGAATAGGATTTTAGTCAGCATAAGTGGCTTAGCATAATGGCCTGTGTAACCATTTCCTCTAGATGCATTTTTATGTAATTTATGATAGGTCTCTATAACCACAGTTTCATCAGATAGCATAAAGTACTAAGCGCTTCATATAACTGTTGTCTAGTTTTTGTAGGAATACCTGAGGAAATTAAGACTCTTTTTTTGTTTTCATAAAAGAGTTGATTTCAACTTTGACTTGATTTCAAAGTCATGAAGTATAAAAACCTATCAGCTTTCTATGATTATATTTCAGTTCAGTTCATTTCAGTTCAGTCGCTCAGTTGTGTCCGACTCTTTGTGACCCCATGAATCGTAGCATGCCAGGCCT
Organism: Ovis canadensis; assembly: GCF_042477335.2. Taxonomy (NCBI): domain Eukaryota; kingdom Metazoa; phylum Chordata; class Mammalia; order Artiodactyla; family Bovidae; genus Ovis; species Ovis canadensis. The sequence continues at coordinate 73,942,948 of NC_091248.1, read as the reverse complement.
CCCTGTCCATCACCAACTCCCAGAGTTCACTCAGACTCACATCCATCGAGTCAGTGATGCCATCCAGCCATCTCATCCTTGGTCGTCCCCTTCTCCTCCTGCCCCCAATCCCTCCCAGCATCAGAGTCTTTTCCAATGAGTCAACTCTTCGCATGAGGTGGCCAAAGTACAGGAGTTTCAGCTTTAGCATCATTCCTTCCAAAGTAGTCCCAGGGCTGATCTCCTTCAGAATGGACTGGTTTTTAGTCTTTTATATTAACCAAATTGACACATCCTACAAAGGGTCATAAGTTTACCTACTTGACTTGATTTCTTTTGGTAAGAAGCAGGGTTATACAATAGATTCTCAGGTAGTTACTCAATAACCACTTTATATTTTCTCTTTTCATTTGTGAGATAAGACAAATCAAACAAAATATTGAATAAGTTTTTTTATGAGAATGTCTAAATGATATGTTCTTAAAATGGACAACTCTTGAACTATAGAAACATGGTTATTAGATTCTCCATTGGATAAGGATGTTAAAGTTGCTAAATTGAAAATATAAAATATAGATGTATATTTAATAGGAGAAAGAAAAATATAAATATTTTATATTTAATCAGACACCATAGTTAAACATTTTAAAATAATTTCAGTTAGCAATAGACATTGTATGCATATGATGCCGTCAAGTTTGAAGGTGGTTTTAACATGAGAACTGAATAGGTTTTTAAAAATTAAGACTTTATTCTTTTAGAGAAGTTTTAGATCACAGTAAAATTGAAGGAAAGGTACATAGATAGCCCATTACAGTTGTTTTAATTGATTAACCTACACTGACACATCATTATCACCCAAAGTCCATAGGTCACAGGCTTCCCTTGTAGCTCAGTCAGAAAAGAATCTGCCTGCAATGCAGGAGACCCTGCATTTGATTCCTGGGGGTCTTGAAGATCCCTGCAGAAGGAAATGGCAACCCATTCAAGTGTTCTTGTCTGGAGAATCCCATGAACAAAGGAGTCCAGCTGGCTACAGTCCATGGGGTTGCAAGAGTTGGACATGACTCAGTGACTAAACCACCACAATCATAGGTCACATTATGGTTTACTATTCGTGTTGTACACTATGGGTTTAGACAAACATATAACGACATGTATCCATCATTATGGTATTATACAGGGTATTTTCACTACCCTAAAAATATTCTGTGCTCCATATGTTCATCCTTCCCTTGACCCTAATTGTCTGGCAACCACTGATTTATTTATTTAGTGAATTTATATATATCCTTTTTAATTTCTACTTATTTTATACTTTTTGCTTTTTTGTGTAAAGAAATAATATTGTTTGTGTATGTGTACTTGTGTGCTCACATTGATTATTTTTTGCCAACTCTCTTAACTCTCTAATGAATCATATAAAGGGGTTCCTCTTAGGTGTACAGTAAGCTCCCTGCTGCTGCTGCTAAGTCGCCTCAGTCGTGTCCAACTCTGTGCGACCCTATGGACAGCCTCCCACCAGGCTCCTCTGTCCACAGGATTCTCTAGGTAAGAATACTGGAGTGGGTTGCCATTTCTTTCTCCAAGTAAGTCTCCTACTTATGAGCCAATTATGTTCTGAGAGCAAATTTGTTAAGTTCAATTTGTTCATAAGTCCAAGAAATTTAGCCTAGGTACCCAACAAACACAATGGTCTATATAATACTATGCTTCAATTAAGTGTGTTATACTTTTCATACAAATAACATATTAAAAACAAACACGAAAATAAAACATTTTTTAATCGTATAGTACAGTACCTTGAGAAATGCAATAGTACAGTAGAATGCCTAGCATATAGGGGCTGGCATCAAGTGAACACGGACAAAGACTTAGTGACTGGAAGATGGTGAGGAAATGGTAGAGCTGAAGGGTCATCTACAATAGGAGATGAAGTTCAGTTCAGTTCAGTTGCTCAGTTGTGTCCCACTCTTTGCAACTCCATGGACTGTAGCACACGAGGCCTCCCTGTCAATCGCCAACTGCCGGAGCTGGCTCAAACTCATGTCCATAGAGTAGGTGATGCCATCCAACCACCTATCCTCTATCATCTTCTTCTCCTTCTGCCCTCAATCTTTCCCAGCATCAGGGTCTTTTCCAATGAGTCAGTTCATCCCTTCAGGTGGCCAAAGTATTGGAGTTTCAGCTTCATCATTAGTCCTTCCAATGACTATTCAGGACTGATTTCCTTCTTTGCATCTCCTTGCAGTCCAAGGGACTCTCAAGAGTCTTCTCCAACACCACAGTTCAAAAGCATTAATTCTTCGGTGCTCAGCTTTCTTTATAGTCCAACTCTCACATCTAAGCATAACTACTGGAAAGATGATGGCTTTGACTAGATGGACATTTGTTGGCAAAGCAATGTCTCTGCTTTTTAATATGCTATCTAGGTTGGTCATAACTTTTCTTCCAAGGAGCAAGCATCTTTTAATTTCATGGCTGCAGTCACCATCTGCAGTGATTTTGGAGCTCCCCAAAATAGCCTGTCACTATTTCCATTGCTTCCCCATCTATTTGCCGTGAAATGATGGGACCAGATGCCGTGACCTTAGTTTTCTGAATGTTGAGTTTTAAGCCAACTTTTTCACTCTCCTCTTTTATTTTCATCAAGAGGCTCTTTAGTTCTTCTTCATTTTCTGCCATAAGGGTGGTTTCATCTGCATATCTGAGGTTATTGATGTTTCTCCTGGCAGTATTGATTCCAGTGTGTGCTTCATCCAGCCCCATGTTTCTCTTGATGTACTCTGCATATAAGTTAAATAAGAAGGGTAACAATATATAACCTTGATGTACTCCTTTTCCTATTTGGAACCAGTTTGTTGTTCCATGTCCAGTTCAAACTGTTTCTTCCTGACCTGCATACAGATTTCTCAGGAGGCAGGTAAGGTGGTCTGGTATTCCCATCTCTTGAAGAATTTTCCACAGTTTGTTGTGGTTCACACAGTCAAAGGCTTTGGCATAGTCAATAAAGCAGAAGTAGATGTTTTTCTGGAACTCTTGCTTTTTCGATGATCCAACAAATGTTGGCAGTTTGATCTCTTGTTCCTCTGCCTTTTCTAAAACCAGCTTGAACATCTGGAACTTTCAGTTCACGTAGTGTTGAAGCCTGGCTGGGAGAATTTTGAACATTACTTTACAAGCATGTGAGATAACTGCAATTGTGTGGTAGTCTGAGCATTCTTTGGCATTGCCTTGCTATGGAATTGGAATGAAAACTGACCTTTTCCAGTCCTGTGGCCACTGCTGAGTTTTCCAAATTTGCTGACATATTGAGTGCAGTGCTTTCACAGCATCATCTTTTAGTGTTTGAAATAGCACAACTAGAGTTCTATCACTTCCACTAGCTTTGTTCATAGTGATGCTTCCTAAGGCCCACTTGACTTCACATTCCAGGATGTCTGGCTCTAGGTGAGTGATCACACTGTCATGAATATCTGCGTCGTGAAGATCTTTTTTGTGTAGTTCTTCTGTCTATTCTTGCCACCTCTTTTTAATATCTTCTGCGTCAGTCCATACCATTTCTGTCCTTTATTGTGTCATCTTGCATGATATGTTCCTTTGGTATCTGTAATTTTTCTTGAAGAGACCTCTAGTCTTTCTCATTTTACTCTTTTCCTCTATATCTTTGCACTGATCACTGAGGAGAGGAAGGCTTTTTTACCTCTCCTTGCTATTCTTTGGAACTTTTCATTCAAATCGGTATATCTTTCCTTTTCTCCTTTGCCTTTCACTTCTCTTCTTTTCTCAGCTATTTGTTAGGCCTTCTCAGACAACCATTTTGCCTTTTTACATTTCTGTTTCTTGGGGATATTCTTGTTCCCTGCCTCCTGTACAATGTCACAAACCTCCATCTTTAGTTCTTTAGGCACTCTGTCTGTCAGATATAGTCCCTTGGATCTTTTTCTCACTTCTACTATGTAATTTTAAAGAATTTGATTTAGGTCCTACCTGAATGATCTAGTGGTTTTTCCTACTTTCTTCAATTTAAATCTGAATTTGGCAATAATGAGTTCATGATCTGAGCAACAGTCAACTCCTAGTCTTGTTCTTTTTTTGCTGACTGTATAGAGCTTCTCCATCTTTGGCTGCAAAGAATATAATCAGTCTGATTTCGGTGTTGACCATCTGGTGATGTCCATGCGTAGAGTCTTCTCTTGTGTTGTTGGAAGAGGGTGTTTGCTATGTCCAGTGCATTCTCTTGGCAAAACTCTATTAGCCTTTGCCTTGCTTCATTCTGTATTCCAAGGCCAAATTTGCCTGTTACTCCAGGTGTTTCTTGAGTTCCTACTTCCTAGCTCCATTCCCCTATAATGAAAAGGACATCTTTTTTGGGTGTTAGTTCTAAAAGGTCTTGTAGGTCTTCATAGAACCATTCAACTTCAGCTTCTTCAGCATTACTGGTCAGGGCATGGACTTGGATTACTCTGATATTGAATGGTTTGCCTTGGAAACAAACAGAGATCATTCTGTCGTTTTTGAGATTGCATCCAAGTAATGCATTTTGGACTCTTTCATTGACTATGATGGCTACTATTTCTTCTCAGGGATTCTTGCCCACGGTAGTAGATATAATGGTCATCTGAGTTAAATTCACCCATTCCAGTCCATTTTAGTTTGCTGATTCCTAAAATGTTGATGTTTTCTCTAGCCAATCCACTGTTTAACCACTTCCAATTTGCCTTGATTCATGGACCTAACATTCCAGGTTCCTATGCAATATTGCTCTTTACAGCATTGGACTTTACTTCCATCACCAGTCACATCCGCAACTGGGTGGTGGTGTTGCTTTGTCTCCATCTTTTCATTCTTTCTGGAGTTATTTCTCCACTGATCTCCAGTAGCACATTGGGTACCTACCGACCTGGGGAGTTCATCTTTCAGTGTCCTATCTTTTTGCCTTTTCATACTGTTCATGGGGTTCTCAAGGCAAGAATACTGAACTGGTTTGCCATTCCCTTCTCCAGTGAACCATGTTTTGTCAGAACTCTCCACCATGACCCCTCTGTCAGAGTGCAGACAGACTGAAAACCACAATCACAGCAAACTAATCTGATCACATGGCCCACAGCCTTGTTTAACTCAATGAAACTATAAACCATGCTATGTAGGACTACCCAAGACAGACAGGTCAGGAGATGAAGGTCAAGCTGGAATTTCACTCACACCTGACATTAACTTCAGGTGTGAATGAAATTGCACAGGTACTGGCTCTTTGCTGGATTCAATTCTATCTACCCTCTTAAAAAAACAATCCAGTGATATCTGGTTCAGTTCAGTTCAGTCGCTCAGTCGTGTCCAACTCTTTGCTAACCCATGAATCACAGCACACCAGGCCTCCCTGTCCATCACCAACTCCCGGAGTTCACTCAGACTCATGTCCATCGAGTCAGTGATGCCATCCAGCCAGTGATGCCATCCAGCCATCTCATCCCTGTCACCCCCTTCTCCTATATCCAATCCCTCCCAGCATCAGAGTCTTTTCCAATGAGTCAACTCTTCACATGAGGTGGCCAAAGTACTGGAGTTTCAGCTTTAGCATCATTCCTTCCAAAGAACACCCAGGGCTGATCTCCTTCAGAATGGACTGGTTGGATCTCCTTGCAGTCCAAGGGACTCTCAAGAGTCTTCTCCAACACCACAGTTCAAAAGCGTCAATTCTTTGGCACTCAGCCTTCTTCACAGTCCAACTCTCACATCCATACATGACCACAGGAAAAACCATAGCCTGGACTAGACGGACCTTTGTTGGCAAAGTAATGTCTCTGCTTTTGAATATGCTACCTAGGTTGGTCATAACTTTTCTTCCAAGGAGTAAGCGTCTTTTAATTTCATGGCTGCAGTCACCATCTGCAGTGATTTTGGAGCCCCCCAAAATAAAGTCTGACACTGTTTCCACTGTTTCCCCATCTATTTCCCATGAAGTGATGAGACCTGATGCCATGATCTTTGTTTTCTGAATGTTGAGCTTTAAGCTAACTTTTTCACTCTCCTCTTTCACTCTCATCAAGAGGCTTTTTAGTTCCTCTTCACTTTCTGCTATAAGGGTGGTGTCATCTGCATATCGAGGTTATTGATATTTCTCCCAGCAATCTCTCTTTATTCTCTCATCATAGATGACAAGGTAACACTGGTCTGCATTCTGAAAGGCTGCTGCAACCTTCGTGTGCCATTCTGTTTGTGGCCTACGTCTCAAGAACTAAGATCGCCTCCTCAAATGAAGACAATCCCCTTGCCATTTCGTGCATCATGAATCTCTTCAGTTCTTCAGTCACTTTTTTTTCCCTCTTATTGCTCCACTTTCTCAATTATTTTCACTTTTGTTTCTATTGTTATAGCTTCGTTGGTGCTTCTTAGCAGTACCAGCTACATCATCACTTTTATGTTTGCTTCTGGACATCCTGGACTTGAAATAAAGATACTATCCTACTGTACTCTATATAATACTGTACAAAAAGTCCTCTATACACTAAGTACACAAAAGCACAACCACTTGTAAGGATGCACGCACATGACAGTGTATGCCAGATGTGTGAACTAAGGTATGTGATTGGACATGGGAACGCACATTCACCTCCTTGAAATTTTGCAACTTAAAGATTCATTTGTAGGGGACTTACTATAATATATGGGGCTTTCCTGGTGGCTCAGCAGTAAAGATTCCGCCTGTAGTACAGGAGATGTGGGTTCAATCCCTGGGTCAGGAAGATCCCCTGGAGGAGTACATGGCAACCCATTCCAGTATTCTTGCCTGGAGAATCCCATGAACAGAGGAGCCTGGCTATGGTCCATTGAGTCGCCAAGAGTTGGGCATGAGTGTAGTGACTGAGCATGCATGCCCCTACTCTAATATATATAAATATTTCTGAGATCTTCATCTGTCCCTCTGAATCCTATAAACTTGATTTTTTTGAAAGCTATTATCTATAGAATCTGTTAAACTTCACTGAAGAGATTGGTATCCTTCTTTATTAAACTACAATTTTCTTACTTGAGAAAGGAGACCATTGTTATCACTTTATTTTATTGGATCCTATTATTGGGTTCAAACAAATTATTTAGTGGCTCAGTGGTAAAGATTACACATGCCAGTGCAGGAGACGTGTTCGATCCCTGGGTCCAGAAGATACCCTGGAGAAGAAAATGGCAACCTACTCCAGTATTCTTGCCTGGGAAATCCCATGGACAGAAGAGCCTGGAGGGCTACAGTCCATGGGGTTGCCAAAGAACTGGACATAATTGAGCAACTAAACAAAAACAACAATTACTGTATTACCTCTTAGGTAGTTTACATGGAAAAATCATTAAAGAACAGTAAGTTATCCCTCTGGGTCATTCCCGTGCACCAGCCCCAAGCATGCTGTATCCTGCATCGGACATAAACTGGCAATTTGATTCTTACCTGATAGTATACATGTTATGGGAGGTGGGAGGGGGGTTCATGTTTGGGAACGCATGTACACCCGTGGTGGATTCATGTCAATGTATGGCAAAACCAATACAGTATGGTAAAGTAAAATAAAGTAAAAATAAAAATTAAAAAAAAATCAAATTGAGCAAACTCACACACACAAAAAAAAGAACAGTGAATTATTTTAAATTTTGTGAATTTCTAATAACAGAAATGATTGGTACTAGTATGTATTTATCAGTAGAATTTCAAAATTTTGATTGTGCTAAAACACTGTCCTATTCACTTTGCTTCTTAACTAAATCTTTTTTTTTTTTCAAATCAGAAAAATCTCAACATGCAAATCTTCAAAGGTTCTTCTTTATTAAGGCAAAGAAATTCACAGCATTGCAGTTCTTCATATCTCAGTAGGTATTTTCTAGTGACATCTCATCAAATGATATTTCACGACTGTTCCGTTGTCACACCTGATCAATAGGGATTCTCTTTACTTTTTAAACAACAAGTCTAGATTGTAGGATCTTTGGCTTACCAACAGTATTTTATATTAAGGAAACAAGAAATTCGTTATTTTTCCTGACCCGTTTTTTGACTGGTATCTCTCATGTGTGATTTATATCTGTTTAACGCATTTTTATAGAGACACTTCAAAGACAGTTCATGTCACCTTAAGAAAAAAAGAAATGAAAATTTAGTGTCCTAGGATTTGTTTCTTAGGGGAAATCAGCAAACTATAAAACAATGAAACACTGTGATGGCAGAATCCATAGATAGATGGTAGCAACACTGACTTTCAGGTACCAAGGAGATGTAGGATCAGACTATTCACTGATATTTTCTCTAAAGAAAAACAAGAATTAAGGACCTTTGAATTATGAAGTAAAATTTGATTGTTTCATGAGTTAAAGGACTCAATTTAATTCCATTGAAATATATAGTGACCCATGATAGCTGATAATCACAGAATATCACATGAGAAAATCTTAAAATTGTGCTTTTTATTTCAACATTGAAATGGAGCTGCAGTTGATATTTGGCTTAAATATTTGATCTAAGTATGTTGTAAAATAGTGATTGTCAAAATAAAAATTACCAGTTTTTTTAAAAACATAAACTTGCAAAATATTTTCTATGTACTAATCAATGCCTAGAGGCACAAATATGAATCTCAGAGAGTCTGTTTTTTTTCTAAGCAAAATATGATTTCACATAACTTTTCCTCCATTACATTTTCATCTCTTTCTCCTCTCTTGTCACTCACACCCCAACTACATACAACATAGCCTCTACCTCTGTCGTCTTTTGGCCAGGATCTCCAAAACCCTCTTAATTGCCCAATTTAGAGAATTCAGTTCATTTGATATCTTCTAAGATTTCTCAGCTATATTTCATATTGTTGAAATTATGCTCCTTATTGCAGTTCTGTTTTCTGGGAGAGAATACTTCACTTGTAATCTTGCCACCACTGTGAGATTTTTATGTTTGGCTTGCCTATCATTTAGATCCTCTTCCTGAGTCATTTTAGCCATCTCTTTGTCTTCAGATTCTCTGTAGAAGCAGATTACTACTAAGTCCATATTTCCATTACAGAAATATTGGGTTGGCCAAAAAGTTCATTCATGTTTTTTTCCGTAAGATATAAAAAACCCAAACGAACTTTTTGACCAACTCAATATTATGTTACTTATGGACTTTTATTTTTTAACTCCAGTCCTAGGTGTCATACACATCACATGCTGAACTCAAAGGCTTTGTTTCATAAGCATTTCTTCAGAAATGTTCTTCATTTCTGACCTCTGTCAATTAAAAGAACTACTATTCATTTACATTCTAAAGTCTGAAAACTGCATATTTCGTGTACCTTTCACCACCAAGTTCTGTTTTTCTGGATTTCGTCTCATCTTTTTACCCCTTATTTCTCACTTGTCATGTCTCATTTACTCGGCTTATTAGTCTCCCAACTTGTGGTTTTCTATAGTTTTGTCCAGTCCTTTCTCCACATTTTCCCTAACCGAATCTTTCAAATATCAAAAGAGTAATTCATCTTAAATCGAATTTGATGTATGAAATAAAACATCAATTGATTTTCTTAAAATTGCAAGCTAGTTGTTTCAGATCTGCTTACAAAAATATTCCTCATTCGATTTGTGATGTCTATATTACTGTAATAAATTCTAACACTCAATTGCATCTCTTTCTGGGCAAGCTTTTCCAATCTGTATTGTTCATGTAGTTGCTTGTCCGGGAACAGCTATCCTATATGACATATTATGTCTTTATAATATACTAAGATTTTTTTTAATAACTAGATTCTTCACATTAGTCTATTCTTTCTGAATTATCTTTGATATAGTCACCTATTGATTTTTTTCAAATCACTTTTTTAGTGATTCCCAAAGAAGTCCATTTGAATTGCATTGAATTATGGCATACTATGAGAGAGAATTAACGTTTTTATATATACAGTTGCATTTTAATAACATGATATATCAGCCCACTTATTCTCTCAAAGTGTTATATCCTTGAATAAAAATTTATGGTTCCTTTATAGATTTCACACAAAGAACTAGAAAGAAGGATTAAAGCCCTCTTTTGTCACTTTTTTCCCCAAGGGAATAGTGTAGTAAAAATGTTCTCTTCTATGAATTTTATGTAATTTAGGATTGTCCCCAGAAAGTTATACATTTTCACCCCTCCTCCTTATAGCTCAATCACATTATTTGTGAATCTTTCAGATCATCACTCCCATACATCTAAAGAGAATGATTAAATCCCAAAATGGGCAGAGATAGCTGAAAGAGCATTACAATTTGGTATTCAATAGAAATGTGGCCATATTTTATAGTAACAATAAGTGGGGTTGGGATAGTATAATTCCAGTTTAATTTGCTTAAAGATGGAGCTGTAAATAATTATTTTTCTATATTCTTCTTTATGTTTTTGTGTTCCAAGAAATGATAAAATTCATGAAAGACTAATCTGTAAACCAAATACTAAATTATTGCTTAAAACAGTATATACCAGGCTTTCCTGGTGACTCAGTGGTAAAGAATCTGCCTGCCAATGTGGGAGATACAGGTTTGATCCCCGATCCAGGAAGATCCCATATGCCACAGAACAACGAAGCCCACAACTATTGAGTCTGTACTCCAGAGCCCAGGAGCCACAGCTACTGAGCCCAAATGCTGCAACTACTGAGGCCTGCACACTCTAGATCCTGTGCTTTGCAACCAGAGAAATGACCACAATGAGAAGGCTGTGCAGTGCAATTAAAGACTAGCCCCTGTTCACTGCAACTAGAGAAAAGCCTGCCCAGTAACAATGTCCCAGCACAGACAAAAAAATAAAATAAAATTGTTTTTTAAAAAACAGCACATGGCAACTCTTAGTGGTCAGAGTTGCCAAATAAGAAGAGTGATATTAGTAAGACTAGCTCTTACTTATTAAATACTCAGTTCCATACACAGAGGGAATATAGCCTTACTTGTGAGAGTTTAAGCATTTTCAAACTGCTTAAATTCAACTTTGGCTCCTTAAATTAATCAGTCTGTTGCCTGGGGGCATATAGCTTAGCCTCTGCTTGCCTTAATTTTATCATCTATGAGATGCTTTATAGAGCTGCATGGTGGAAAAATGAGATAGTATGTGTAAAGAACTTTGCATAGTGCCTGACGTCTGCTAAGTGATAAAACTTAGCTATCCCTTAGATAACAAGGATGATATTTTGAAAGCATCAAACCAATTTAATTTAATTCACATGCTCATTTAAATTTTATTTCCCTGCATCCTTTCTATCATTAAGGCCAAAATACAAGGTTTGTCTATTGTCACCAAACAATGTTTGACCACCTTTGGCTTTTAGACCTCTCCCTTGAAACAATAGAAACAGGCTTTATTGAGGAAAAGGGAATTTATACATTTTCCAACAAATTAAGCAATGTGTTATGATTGTTCAGATAACCAAACTTTTACTGTAAGTAAAGGCAGAGAAACCTCATAATATACACAAAGGAAAGAAAAAAGAGTTCTTAGACTTGAGAAGTTAAAAGAAGAGATGGGAAAGAGGTCCCTCTTGAGGGCTGAAGGTGTTAGAGAAACCAAATAGGTTATGTGGGAAGCCAAAAGCTGAGGATTTTAGACCTAGGTTAGTCTGGAACTGTGAGAAGGGACCACAGGCAGGTGTCCTTGAACCAGAAAGGAAAATGCAGCATAGTGTGGGTCATAGAGTGCCTGCGTTTCCATTGGCTCTTAGGTTTTGAAAACATGGATGCTCTAGTATGATCTCAGAATTGGTTCTGGGAATTGAGAGTTAGTGGAGCTGCTCCGGGGCCATCAAGGTAAAAGACTGGAGAGGACTCCCCAGGAGAAGCCATGAAGGCAACTGTTGAATCTTCAATCTTGATGCAGGTTCGGACTAAGATCCAGTATCTGCAAAGCTCGTGAGAGCTGGGATGGGAGCTAGTCAGAAAAGTGGGGCTGTGCCTGGAGAAAAAGGACTGAAAGCTGAACATGTTGATGACTTCAACTGGTGAGGACATTTGCTGCCAGAGTGTCCAGTGACCAAGAATTACTGAAGAGAGCACCATGAATTTAGAGGGCAGTACAACCACATCTAGACATATCAGCTGCCCCTTTAACCATCCCCATGGAGACACATCTATACTATATGGGGGAAAAAAGATAAATAACTTGGAAAGACTGAATATTTACTGAAAAAATTTCAATTCATCCAAAGGAAAATGAATTAATTTTAATTGTCTAGTTCAGTTTTCTCCTCCTGTATTCCCTTTCACCATCCACGTTAATGGGGACTTCAGAAGAATGACATTATAGAGAGTATTCTACTAATTTTACTTTTCTCTATCTAAGTCATGATATATATGTGTCATTTCTTAACACATTAGCATTGTTCTATTAATACCCACAACAACTCATGAGAATACTACTGGTTTTTTCTTCTATTTTGAAGATTTAACCTCCCCCCTCCCCTCCTAAAAAACAACAACAACAACAAAAAAAAAACAAAGATAACCTCAAGTTACCAAACTAGTGCATGGTAGAACTGAAACCCAGGCAAGGGAGTTTGTTGCTAAAGTCCGAGTGCTTAAAGTGCTCTTATACTATACAGTGCTGCCTGCAAAAAGCATATGTGGATTGTTTTTATATATTTCCCAGTATGGATTTCTTTCTTTAGTCTCCCACACTATCATTACATGCTATTCTTCTTCCCTACAGCCATTTCCCCATTTTCCTCTGTCTGTCTGAAAACTCTTCCTTTCTCTTCCCTGGAACTCTTCTATTATGGTGGTGGTGCTGGTTTAGTTGCTCAGTCATGTCCAGCTCTTTGCGACCTCATGGACTGTAGCCAGGCTCCTCTGTCCATGGGACTTTCCAGGCAGAATACTGGAGTGGGTTGCCATTCCCTTCTCTAGAGGATCTTCCCAACCCGGGGATTGAACTTGCATCTCCTGAGTTACAGGCAGATTCTTTACCCTCTGAGCCATCAGGGAAATCCTCTCTTCTATTATGTTATTTAACAACTAGTGACCAACCTCTGACTCTTTCACTGACTATTCCCTCCACTTTCAAGTTTTATGTAAGGACTGGCTATCTCTTGAATTTCTATTTGAAACTGCTCTTCTCCCAGCATCCTAGCACCTAGGGGCTAGGGGCTAGTGCTTCTCTCCCTATTACTGATGCTTTCAGATTACAGCACCTCTCTTCCAGTTAAAAACCCCTGTTGCTTTAAAGTTCCTGACTTTCAGTGATTCTTAAACTTCAGTATGCATCAGAAATCACTGCTAAAACAAATCAGGGACTGGGGACTAAGAATTTGAATTTCCAACAGGTTCTTGTGGGATGATATACTGCTAACATAGCTACATACATATAAATCATTTTTAGATCTGAATGTTAAGAATAAAATCTATAGAGATTTTTGAGATGATGTTTAATCTTAAGTAGTTAGAATTATCTCACCATGTTCTTTGTTATTGAAATCTGAAATGATCCTTTTATATTTAGCAGGAATTTCCACTTCTTAATTTCACCAAATACTAATTTGACAATGATGCTCTTATGTAAGACTTTATAATTCTTTCACATATTAGAAAAAGCGCATGTAGCAATTATAAAGTGCTTTTTGTGAGTAAATTGGGTAATTCATGATTCAAGTAGTAATACATGGACACAAAATTACCCTGTTTCAGAAGTATTTCTGCAGTATATTATCTCAGATATCATTTTGAATTTCAGTCTTTACAAAACCTTGTGAAAGAACCCAATATCCTCTTTCCCCTGAAGTCTTATATTATTTATAGTAATATTTTATGAATAGTAGTATCTTTTTCATTCATATTTATATATTCATTATCATCCTTTGCAACTCTCAGTATATGTAATCTCAGTAATTACATTAGGAATGATATATCTAGCCAACATCTATTTTTTGGAATGCATTGCAATTTTCTTTTCAATTTATTGTTTAGCTACACAAATAAATTATGGCTAACAAGTTTGAATTGGGGATAGTATGTATTCATGTGACGATTCTAATTAAAACTGTGGATTGATTTTCAGTTCTTTCAAAGGACAGGTAAAATACTGGTTTCTAGGTAAATATAACACATATCTAAAAGAACTTTTAAAGCACAGGTGTCAGTAATGTTAAAGTCATTGTTGGTAAACAAAAGAGAGAACAAGATTATCTACACATTATTTTGGGAAATACTGACAGAATAAGGTTATTAAAAATAAACAACTATACAAACAGAAAAAAAGAGAAATTTCCTGATAATCTCTTATTTTAGTCCACTTAAGATGAGTTCTCTCTACTGCTGCTGCTGCTGCTAAGTTGCTTCAGTCATGTCTGACTCTGTGTGATCCCATAGACGGCAGCCCACCAGGCTCCCTATATTCCTTTAATTCACATATATTATGGGTCTAGATTAATTTGATATCAACTCCTATGGTAGGTATAAATATTAGCATAGCACTGAAATAAACATAACCAGGATGAATATCTCCTAATTTTCTTATCCAAGGGTGCTTTGTTTCATGGAATAGAAACCATAAGAATTAACTTATTAAAAATCAGTTGTACTTTAATGTTAATGGCTTCATGGAAGCCCAGGAGGGTTTCATGGGAACTTGAAATTTTTTAGCACACGTGTTTTCTTCTCTTTTCTTTCTGAATGTCAGCTTGACCCTTCCACTTCTCTCTATGGCCCAGCTCTCCTTGCTTACGTAGCATTGCATTCTTGACTCATCATTGTTATTCCACAGCAGCTTTAGCTCCCAGGCTGTCAAAATTTTCACTTCAGCTCCGTACATTTGAATGATTCATTCTGTTTTCCAAATGGAAATTAGCAGGAGAGAGAAACTGAGCAGATAATTTTGGATTAGAATACCTACCTCTTGTTAAATCAGCTATCCTAGAAGATTTGAGTTGTATACTTTAGGCCCATGATGTGGGGGCAATATTCTAAATCTTTACTTCCTGCAAAAAAAAAAAAAAAAAGCCTGATTTTTTAAGATGTACAAAATTTATCTAAACTACTCTTTCTCATAGTTATTATCAGCTGTTACCAAATTGCTATTATTATTAAAAATATTGTTGTCTTTGCCTTTATTAATTTTAAATGTAGTTTCATAAATGCCATATAACCTACCTTAGTATTGGATTGACCAAGATGTTTGTTGGGATTTCTCATAAGATGTTATGGGGAAGCCTGAATGGACTTTTTGGTCAGCCCAATACATTTATTTTCTTTACAACTCCAACTTTGCTCCATTATCACTTTAAGCTAATGACTATTTTGTGTACATCATAAAGTATCAGGTAGGGATTCCTCTGTCTTGACAAAACTCTATAAACACATCTGCCTCTGCACCCACTGTTTCATTCTGCCTTTTGTTACAAGTGGCTCGTAAACTTTCTCCTGTCAAAGCTCTAGCCCACTTGCATGTACTCTAGTTTTCTCCCCCTTCAGCTTTCCCAGTGTCCTTACTCTTTAGCCACCTCTCTGATCAATATTCCTCATAGACATTCATATGTGCTCTTGTCAACTGGATTTAAAATAATCATCTCCAACCACATAACACTTTCAGAAGTTGCCTTATGTTTATAGTCATCTTTTACAGCCAAACTCATTGCACATTTCCCTATAGTCATTAAGTATTCCATTCTTTCCTTCTCTTTACTTTCAGCACACTTTAACCTGGCTTTTCCACCTATCATTCCACCAAAGCAACTCTGGCTAAATAAATGCATATCCATGTTGTTTAATACAATAAACTCCTATGCAACATTTAACAAGTATTTGACATCACTGACTTTTCCATTTATCTGAAAGCAGTTTTATATTGACTTCCATGGGTTTATACTTTTGTCAGCTTCTTCCTCCTTTTCTGGCCCTTCTTGGTTAGTCTTTATTTATATCTCATTTTCTTCTTTCATATATTTCATTTCTTACAATATAGTCTTGGATTTTACATTTCTCTTATATCTTTTACATGTCTCTGCTGTATAAAAGTTATATAAACCAACTGCACATCTTTAAACAATATTTAATTACTAAAAATCCCACATATACCTCCAGTTAAGAATTCTCTTCTGAGTTTCTCACATGTATGAATGTGTATGTGAAATATCCCCTCCGAAGTTTCACAGAAAACTTGCAAGTATGGTATTCCAAAGAAAAAAATTAATTAACCTCAAATCCTCTAGTTGGAATATAACCCCCGTCTCAGTAAAGACCTTTCCTTATACAATCCTTCATGCAAAAATCTGAATTTACAAATGGGACCTAATTAAACTTAAAAGCTTCTGCACAACAAAGGAAACTATAAGCAAGGTGAAAAGACAGCCTTCAGAATGGGAGAAAATAATAGCAAATGAAGCAACTGAAAAACAACTAATCTCAGAAATATACAAGCAACTCCTGCAGTTCAATTCCAGAGAAATAAACAACCCAACCAAAAAATGGGCCAATGAACTAAATAGACATTTCTCCAAAGAAGACGTACAGATGGCTAACAAACACATGAAAAGATGCTCAACATCACTCATTATCAGAGAAATGCAAATCAAAACCACAATGAGGTACCATTTCATACCAGTCAGAATGGCTGCAATTCAAAAGTCTATAAGCAATAAATGCTGGAGAGGGTGTGGAGAAAAGGGAACCCTCTTACACTGTGGTGGGAATGCAAACTAGTACAGCCACCATGGAGAACAGTGTGGAGATTCCTTGAAAAACTGGAAATAGAACTGCCTTATGACCCAGCAATCCCACTGCTGGGCATATACACCGAGGGAATCAGAATTGAAAGAGACATGTGTACCCCAATGTTCATCACAGTACTGTTTATAATAGCCAGGACATGGAAGCAACCTAGATGTCCATCAGCAGATGAATGGATGAGAAAGCTGTGGTACATATACACAGTGGAGTATTACTCAGCCATTAAAAAGAATTCATTTGAATCCATTCTAATGAAGTGGGTGAAACTGGAGCCTATTATACAGAGTGAAGTAAGCCAGAAATAAAAATACCCATACAGTATACTAACGCATATATATGGACTTTAGAAAGATGGTAACGATAACCCTGTGTGCGAGACAGCAAAAGAGACACAGATGTATAGAACAGGCTTTTGGACTCTGTGGGAGAGTGTGAGGGTGGGGTGATTTGGGAGAATGGCATTGAAACATGTATCATATCATATATGAAACGAATCGCCAGTCCAGGTTTGATGCATGAACAGGATGCTTGGGGCTGGTATACTGGGATGACCCAGAGGGATGGTACGGGGAGGGAGGAGGGAGGGGGGTTCAGGATGGGGAACCTGTGTATACCTGTGGTGGATTCATGTTGATGTATGGCAAAACTAATGCAATATTGTACAGTAATTAACCTCCAATTAAAATAAATAAATTTATATTAAGAGAAAATCTGAATTTACCATGTCTCGCTTCTCACATGTAATCTAGATATTCCCTGCTCTCTATCATCATCGTTATCATGCCACTTCATGCAACGAACACTTCGTGCTGCATCTCTGTAAAAGCCCCTTATTCTTAAACCCATTTTCCATGAAGCATCCAGGGTAGTCTTTGCATTCACTTTTTTTTTTTTTCTTTTGGCTGAGCCACATGGTGTGCAGTTTCATAGTTCTCAGACCAGGAATTAAAACCCATGCCTCTTGCATTGAAAGCATGGACCACTGGACTGCTAGGGAAGTCCCTGCATTTAGTTTCAAAACATTTTTTATGAAAGATACACACACACACACACACACACACACACACACACACACATATATATATACACACACATAGTCGAAAGGATCAAATTATTCTACAGAGTTTATAAGAGAACAAAACAACACACACACACACACAGTAGAATGAAAGTAATTTTCCACCTCCAGTTTCAATTTCCTTTCCACAGAGGCAACCACTTTTCCAATTTACCAGTTATCTTGTAGTTTTTGCTTATCTCTCTTTACCTAATAATTATTCTTCTGGGACTATTTTTTGCTTTTTCAGTTTTATCTTTTGCTTTCTCCTTCTTGCTTTTTCAGCAATTATCCTTTGGCCGTAAACTGTGGAATGTGAAGATTGATTTAGCTCACCTTTACTTACAGTTTCTTCAAGGTAATCTAGGCTTCCCTGAGTATTCTCAATATTTTTTCTTCCTCTTCCTTTCATGTTAGTCCTGAATAAAATCTGCCTTACCTTTTTAACAGTGTTTTGAACAGACTTTTTCTTCAACAACACTGAAAACTGAAAGTAAAAGTCTCTCAGTTGTGTCTGACTCTTTGTGACCCCATGGACTATACAGTCCATGGAATTTTTCAGGACAGAACACTGGAGTGGGTAGCCTTTCTCTTTTCCAGGGGATCGTCCCAACCCAGGGATTGAAGCCAGGTCTACCGCACTGGAGGCGGATCCTTTACCAACTAAGCCACAACACTATCTCCTGTTATTTCAGTTCAGGTCAGTTCAGTTGCTCAGTCGTGTCTGACTTTGTGACCCCATGAATCACAGCATGTCAGGCCTCCCTGTCCATTGCCAACTCCCAGAGTTCACTCAAACTGATGTCCATTGAGTCGGTGATGCCATCCAGCCATCTCATCCTCTGTCATCTCCTTCTCCTCCTGCCCCCAATCCCTCCCAGCATCAGTCATTTCCAATGAGTCAACTCTTCGCATGAGGTGGCCAAAGTACTGGAGTTTCAGCTTTAGCATCATTCCTTCCAAAGAAATCCCAGGGCTGATCTCCTTTAGAATGGACTGGTTGGATCTCCTTGCAGTCCAAGGGACTCTCAAGAGTCTTCTCCAACACCACAGTTCCAAAGCATCAATTCTTCGGCGCTCAGCTTTCTTCACAGTCTAATTCTCACATCCATACATGACCACTGGAAAAATGCCAAAGAATGCTCAAACTACTACATAATTGCACTCATCTCACGTGCTAGTAAAGTAATGCTCAAAATTCTTCAAGCCAGCCTTCAGCAATATGTGAACCATGAACTTCCAGATATTCAAGCTGGTTTTAGAAAAGGCAGGGGAACCAAAGATCAAATTGCCAACATCCACTGGATCATCAAAAAAGCAGGAGAGTTCCAGAAAAACATCTATTTCTGCTTTATTGACTCTACCAAAGTCTTTGACTGTGTGGATCACAATAAACTGTGGAAAATTCTGAAAGAGATGGGAATACCAGACCACCTGACCTGCTTCTTGAGAAACCTATATGCAGATCAGGAGGCAACAGTTAGAACTCGACATGGAACAACAGACTGGTTTCAAATAGGAAAAGGAGTACGTCAAGGCTGTATACTGTCACCCTGTTATTTAGTCAAACACTAATTTGGCTATAAAAGAATTTTGCAACTGTAAGTAAGGTCCCAAATCAGTTGACTATAAAACTGGAAGATAATTTGGTGACCCTGACCCAATCAAGTGAGCCCTTTAAAAGCAAATTTTACTTTCGGCAGTCACAGAAAAGGAAGATAAATATTTTAAGTGTGAGAAAGTTTCAGTGCACTATTGCTGCTTTTAAACTGGAAGAAGCCATGTGGTAAGGAATAGGAGTGGCCTTTAGGAATTGAGAGCAGTCCCTGGATGACAACTGGCAAGGAAACAAGGACCTCAGTCCTACCACCAAGAGTAACTGAATTCTGCCACCAACACCAGTGGGCCTGGGAACAGATTTTCTCTTCGGCCTTTAAATGAACACTGAGCTCAGCTGGCACCTTGATTTCAACCTAAGTGGAGAGCCCAGACATGCCTGGTAGACATCTAGCCTATAGAATTTTGTGAAGTAATAAACAAGTCGTGTTTAAAAATCCTTAGTCTTGATAATTGGTTAAACAGCAATAGAAAATAAATACGCCAGTTTTCTATATTTATAAATTTCTGAGAAATCTGAAACCATGCTAATCCAGAGTATTCAGTTCAGTTCAGTTCAGTCGCCCACTCATGTCCGACTCTTTGAGAACCACAGCACGCCAGGCCTCCCTGTGCATCACCAACTCCTGGAGCCCACCCAAACCCATGTTCATTGAGTCCATGAACCCATCCAACCATCTCATCCTCTGTCGTCCCCTTCTCCTCCTGTCCTCAATCTTTCCCAGCAATAAGGTATTTTCCAATGAGTCAGCTCTTCACAACAGGTGGCCAAAGAATTGGAGTTTCAGCTTCAGCATCAGTCCTTCCAATGAACACCCAGGACTGATCTCCTTTAGGATGGACAGGTTGGATCTCCTCACTGTCCAAGGGACTCTCAAGTGTCTTCTCCAACACAACAGTTCAAAAGCATCAATTCATCAGCACTCAGCTTTCTTTATAGTCCAACTCTCACATCCATACATGACTACTGGAAAACCATAACCTTGACTAGATGGACCTTTGTTGGCGAAGTAATGTCTCTGATTTTTAATATGCTTTCTAGGTTGGTCATAACTTTTCTTCCAAGGAGCAAGTGTCTTTTAATTTCATGGCTGCAGTCACCATCTGCAGTGATTTTGAAGCCCAGAAAAATAAAGTCAACCACTGTTTCCACTGTTTCCCCATCTATTTGCCATGAACTGATGGGACCAGATGCCATGATCTTCATTTTCTGAATGTTGAGCTTTAAGCCAACTTTTTCACTCTCCTCTTTCACTTTCATCAAGAGGCTCTTTAGTTCTTCTTCACTTTCTTCCTTTTTTGTGCAGTTCTTCTGTGTATTCTTGCCACAAGAATAAAGGGCAGAAGTGGTATGGACCTAACAGAAGCAGAAGATATTATGAACAGTTCGCAAGAATACAAAAAAGATCTTTATGGCCCAGATAACTATGATGGTGTGTTCACTCCCCTACAGCCATACATCCTGGAATGTGAAGTCAAGTCAGCCTTAGGAAGCATCACTACGAACAAAGATAGTGGAGGTGATGGAATTCCAGTTGAGCTATTTCAAATCCTGAAAGATAATGCTGTGAAAGTGCTGCACTCAACAGGACTGATTAAGGTTGGTTTTCATTCCAGTTGCAAAGAAAGGCAACACCAGAGAATTTTCAAACTAGCACACCATTGCACTTATCTCACACACTAGCAAAGAAAAGCTCAAAATTCTCCAAGCCAGTGTTCAACAGTATGTGAACCGAGAACTTTCAGATGTTCAAACTGAATTTAGAAAAGTCAGAGGAATCAAAGATCAAATTGCCAACATCTGTTGGATCATCAAAAAAGCAAGAGGGTTCAAGAAAATCATCTACTTCTGCTTTATTGACTATGCCAAAGCCTTTGACTATGTGGATCACAGCAAACTGTGGAATATTCTTAAAGAGATGGGAATACCAGATGACCTTGCTTGCCTCCTGAGAAATCTGTATACAGGTTAAGAAGCAACAATCAGAACTGGACATGGAATAACAGACTGGCTCCAAATAGGGAAAGGAGTACATCAAAGCTGTATATTGTCACCGTGCTTATTTAACTTATATGCAGAATACATCTAGCAACATGCTGGGCTAGATGTAGCCGAGCTGGAATCAAAATTTCAGAGAGAAGTATCAATAACCTCAGATATGCAGATGACACCACCCTTATGGCAGAAAGCAAAGTAGAACTGAAGAGCCTCTTGATGAGAGTGAAAGAGGAGAGTAAAAAAGTAGTAGGCTTAAACTGAACATTCAGAAAACTAAGATCATGGCCTCCGGTCCCCTCATTTCATGGCAAATAGATGGAGAAACAATGGAAACAGTGAGATACTTTAATTTTGAGGTCTCCTAAATCACTGCAGATAGTGACTGCATCTGTGAAATTAAAAGACACTACTCCTTTGAAGAAAAACTATGACCAACCTAGACAGCATATAAAAAGCAGAGACATTACTTTGCCAACAAAGGTCTGTCTAGTCAAGGCTGTGGTTTTTCCAGTAGTCATGTATGTATATGAGAGCTGGACTATAAAGAAAGCTGAATGCTGAACAATTGATGCTTTTGAACTGTGGTGTTGGAGAAGACTCTTGAGAGTCCCTTGGACTACATGGAGATTCAATCCGTCAATCCTAAAGGAAATAGTTCTGAATATTCATTGGAAGGACTGGTGCTGAAGCTGAAGCCCAATACTTTGGCCACCTGATGCAAAAAAACTGACTCATTGGAAAAGACCTTGATGCTGGGAAAGATTGAAGGCATGAGGAAAAGGGGACGACTGAAGGCACGAGGAGAAGGGAATGACAGAGAATGAGATGGTTGTATGTCATCCCCGAGTTGATGGACATGAGTTTGAGCAAGCTCTGGGAGTTGGTGATGGACAGTGAATCTGGTGTGCTTCTGTCCACGGGGTTGCAAAGAGTCGGACACGACTAAGACACTGAACTGAACTGATAAATCAAGGATAAATATCTGCCATGTTTTTAGAGTAACCACTATAAAACTTAGGTTATACATTGTCACACCTCTGCTCAAAACATGTTAATGGCTTAGTGTTCCATTGGAATAGAACATACAATTCTACCTGCGTGGTCCCTGCTGCCTGCCTCTTTGCCATATTTTGTATCATTCTTTCTTTCTTTTTTTTTTTTTTTAAAGATTTTTTATGTGAACCATTGTTTTAAACTATTGAGTTTGTTACAATATTGCTTCTGTTTTATGTTTTTTTTTTTTGTGTGTGTGTGTGTGTGTGTGTGTGTGTGTTTTGGACCAGGAGTCATGTGGGGACCCTAGATCCCTGAACAGGGGTGGTACCCACAGCCCCTGCATTGGAAGGCAAACTCTTAACCACTGAGTGCCCAAGAGTCCCACATACCACTTCCTGGGTCAGTGTGCTTTAGATAATGAATTCTTCTCTATTCCCCTATTATGTTAGACCCTACTCCAGGGCTTTTACACATTTAATTTCCTATACTTGGACTGTTTCTTCTCCCTTCTTAATACCCTCCTTCCCCCAGGTTAACTCATTTATTCTCTGCTTTAAGTATCATCTATAGGAGGTCTTTCCTACCCTCTTGATCTTAAGAAAGCTGTCTTATTATATTACTTGAGAACACCCTGTATATATTTTTGTTCTTTCTGTTGCATGACACTGCAATTTTATCTTAGTGTGATTACTTCTTTTCTGTCTGTCTCTTGTGCTTATCTTAACTTCCTAAAGAGAAGAATGCATGTTTTATTGACCAGCATATCAGAGGCTCCTGCACTTATAGATGTCTAATTAGTACTAAATAAAGTTTACTATAGGGATAAATTGATGGACAGGTTGAGTTGCCTCTTGCAGGCTATAGGTTTTCTAAGGAAAATTAGAGAATATGGGGGAATAATGCTTGTCTGAACGTGCTTTTTGGTGCAGAAGAGAGAACTCTCAAATTGTTTCTGAAAAATGTAAGTGAATTGAGGGCCTCTACTCTATTCCTTTCTTTGACTGTAATACTTTTATTTAGATAAGTTGTTCTTTATGTGCTGTGTAGTTTTGAGCATGATACACACATTCTTCAGTTCTTAATTCTCTCATTTCTTAATAAGCATAACAGTGACAATTTTAAGCACATTGGTTTTTTTTCAAGGATTGCTTAATGTACACATATAGAGCCATTAGCACTCTGCCTTGAATATTGAATGCAATTATTAAAGAATATTTTCTTTCCCTCTTCATTTCCTTTACATTGTCATTGATTAGGTACGTCTTTTCTAGGTAGTGAAAGCCTTAAAATAGAATAACTTGTCATGGGACACTGTGAAATTTTCTTTTCTAGCTGCCTTAACAATTGGGATTGACTTATCTACCGGGTTTTGATCGACTGACTCAGTTCAGTTCAGTCACTTAGTCGTGCCTGACTCTTTGTGACCCCATGAATCACAGCACGCCAGGCCTCCCTGTCCATCACCAACTCCCAGAGTTGACTCAAACTCACATCCATCGAGTCCGTGATGCCATCCAGCCATCTCATCCTCTGTCATCCCCTTCTCCTCCTGCCCTCAATCCCTCCCAGCATCAGAGTCTTTTCCAATGAATCAACTCTTCGCATGAGATGGCCAAAGTACTGGAGTTTCAGCTTTAGCATCATTCCTTCCAAAGAACACCCAGGACTGATCTTCAGAATGGACTGGTTGGATCTCTTTGCAGTCCAAGGAACTCTCAAGAGTCTTCTCCAACACCACAGTTCAAAAGCATCAATTTTTCGGTGCTCAGCCTTCTTCACAGTCCAACTCTCACATCTATACATGACTACTGGAAAAACCATGGCCTTGACTAGACGAACCTTATTTGGCAAAGTAATGTCTCTGCTTTTGAATATGCTACCTAGGTTGGTCATAACATTTCATGGCTGCAATCACCATCTGCAGTGATTTTGGAGCCCCCCAAAATAAAGTCTGACACTGTTTCCACTGTTTCTCCATCTATTTCCCATGAAGTGATGGGACCGGATGCCATGATCTTTGTTTTCTGAATGTTGAGCTTTAAGCCAACTTTTTCACTCTCCACTTTCACTTTCATCAAGAGGCTTTTTAGCTCCTCTTCACATTCTGCCATAAGGGTGGTGTCATCTGCATATCTGAGGTTATGGATATTTCTCCCGGCAATCTTGATTTCAGCTTGTGTTTCTTCCAGTCCAGCGTTTCTCATGATGCACTCTGCATAGAAGTTAAATAAGCAGGGTGACAATATACAGCCTTGACGTAGTCCTTTTCCTATTTGGAACCAGTCTGTTGTTCCATGTCCTGTTCTAACTGCTGCTTCCTGATCTGCATATAGATTTCTCAAGAGGCAGGTCAGGTGGTCTGGTATTCCCATCTCTTGAAGAATTTTCCACAGTTTATTGTGATCCACACAGTCAAAGGCTTTGACATAGTCAATAAAGCAGAAATAGATGTTTTTCTGGAACTCTCTTGCTTTTTTGATGATCCAGCAGATGTTGGCAATTTGATCTCTGGTTCCTCTGCCTTTTCTAAAACCAGACTCAGGGTGTGGATTAAATGAAACCTCAAGGGCTTCCCAGGTTGCACTGGTGGTAAAGAATCCACCTGCCAGTTTAGGAGAAATGAGAGGGCTGGGTTTGATCCATGGGTCAGGAAGATCCCTTAGAGTAGGAAATGACAACTCATCCCAGTATTCTTACCTAGAAAATTCTGTGGACAGAGAAGCCTGGTAGGCTACAGTCCATGGGGCTGCAGAGAATTGGACAGGATTGAGCAAAGTGACTAACAGTAACACCACAGTCTTTTTTTAAGGTTGTAGATTTTAAAGTTGGAGAATAGTGTGACTGGTGCTAGAAATATCACTCATAACATAGAACAACCTTTCTTACAAACAATGGTAAGGCTCTGATGGCTCTAAAAACTGAACTGCTTTACAAGGTTTAACACAATTTAGGAAGAAATATCAGAAAAGGTAAGAGACAAAGCTGTATTTATCATGTCTTTTGAGTCAGAAGATTCTATCTTATGTATTCTAGTTTCATCAGTATATGGTGCATACCCTGACATAAAATATTGGTTAAATTAGCTACTTTAGCTAATTAGAAGTTAATAAATGGTCTAAAAGGAGTACTGCAATGTTTTCTTGTTATAGCAGGCAAGAAGCATCTAAAAGTCAGAATCTTGACATTACTTTAAGATAGAAGCCTTTCTTAGGTCAATTTTATTTAGTCACTCAAATATTAGTTGATAATCTATTACATGTAGAGAACTATTAACATTATATGTTTACTTATTTGCTTAAACAGAACCTTGTGCTCACCAGGACCCAGGAGAAAGGAGCAGGGAGCCCAAAAGAGACTGATCCAGACTTGCCCATGAGTGTCCAGGAGTCTCCGGTGGAGATGTGGCCTGGTGCATGGTTGGGGACAACTGAGTGTAGCAGTGCATGCATAGGACCTTTTGAAAGAGGGTGCCATTATCTTCATTACCTCCACCATAGTTTGGCCCCACATAAATAACAGGGACTTCCCTGGTGGCTCAGATGGTAAAGCATCTGCCTACAATGCTCGGGAGTCCCGGGTTCGATCCCTGGGTCGGGAAAATCCCTTGGAGAAGGAAATGGCAACCCACTCCAGTACTCTTGCCTGGAAAATCCCATGGACAGAGGATCCTGGTAGGCTATAGTCCATGGGGTAGCAAAGAGTCTGACTGAGTGACTTCACTTTCACTTTTCAAATAACAGGGAGGGAACACAGCCCTGCCCATCAATAGAAAATTGGATTAAAGATTTACTGAGCATAGCCCCACCCATCAGAACAAGACCCAATTTCCCTCTCCGGCAGTCTCTCCATTCAGAAGCTTTTATAAGCCTCTTATCCTTGTCCAGCAGAGTGCAGGCAGACTGAAAGCCACAATGACAGAATGAACCTATCTGATCACAAGGATGATGGCCTCATCTGTCTAAATTAATGAGCCATGACTTGTAGGGCTACCCTAGACGGACAGGTCATGTTGGAGAGTTCTGACAAAACATGGTCTGCTGGAGATGGGAATGGCAAACCACTTCAGTATGCTTGCCTTGAGAACCCCATGAACAGTATGAAAAGGCAAAAAGATAGGACACTGAAAGATGTATCCCCAGGTCTGTAGGTGCCCAATATGCTACTGGAAATCAGTGGGAAAAAACTTCAGAAAGAAAAAACTCCACCACCCAGTTATGGATGTGACTGGTGATGGAAGTAAAGTCCGATGCTGTAAAGAGCAATATTGCGTAGGAACCTGGAATGTTAGGTCCATGAATCAAGTCAAATTGGAAGTGGTCAAATAGGAGATGGAAAGAGTGATTGTTGACATTTTTGGGATCAGCAAACTAAAATGGACTGGAAGGGGTGAATTTAACTCAGATGACCATTATATCTACTACTGTGGGCAAGAATCCCTTAGAAGAAATGGAGTTGCCCTCATAGTCAACCAAAAAGGCTGAAATTCAGTACTTGGATGCAATCTCAAAAATGACAGAATGATCTCTGTTCATTTCCAAGGCAAACCATTCAATATCAGAGTAATCCAAGTAATGCTGGAGAACCTGAAGTTGAACGGTTCTATGAAGATCTACAAGACCTTCTAAAACTGACACCCAAAAGATGTCATTTTCATTATAGGAGATTTCAGTGCAAAAGTAGAAAGTCAAGAAATACCTGGAGTAACAGGCAACTTTAGCCTTGGTGTAAAGAATGAAGCAGGGCAAAGGCTAATAGAATTTTGCTAAGAGAATGCACTGGTCATAGCAAACAACCTCTTCCAACCACACAAGAGAAGACTCTACACACGGACATCACCAGATGGCCAATATTGAAATCAGATTGATTATATTCTTTGCAGCCAAAGATGCAGAAGCTCTATACAGTCTATACAGAGGCTCTATACAGCTCTATGCAGAAGCTCTATACAGCTCTATATAGAAGCTCTATACAGTGAAAACAAGACTGGGAGCTCAATGTGGCCCAGATCATGAACTTGTTATTGCCAAATTCAGACTTAAATTGAAGAAAGTAGGGAAAACTACTAGACCATTCAGGTATGCTACTGCTGCTGCTGCTGCTAAGTTGCTTCAGTGGTGTCCTACTCTGTGCGACCACATAGATAGCAGCCCACCAGGCTCCCCCATCCCTGGGATTCTCCAGGCAAGAACACTGGAGTGGGTTACCATTTCCTTCTCCAATGCATGAAAGTGAAAAGTGAAAGTGAAGTCACTCAGTCGTGTCTGACTCTTCGTGACCCCGTGGACTGCAGGCTCCTCCATCCATGGGATTTTCCAGGTGAGAGTACTGGAGTGGGGTGCCATTGCCTTCTCCAACCATTCAGGTATGACCTAACTGAAATCCCTGAAGATTATACAGTGGAAGTGAGAAATAGATTCAAGGGATAAGATCTGATAGAGTGCCTGAAGAACTATAGATGGAAGTTCATGACATTGTACAGGAGTCAGGGGTCAAAACATCCCCAAGGGAAAAAAAAATGCAAAAAAGGAAAAATGGTTGTCTGAGGAGGGCTTGCAAATACCTGAGAAAAGAAGAGAAGCAAAAGTCAAAGGGGAAAAGGAAAGATACATCCATTTGAATGCAGAATTCCAAAGAATATCAAGGAGAGATAAGAAAGCCTTCTTCAGTGATCAATGCAAAGAGATAGAGGAAAACAATGGAATGGAAAACACTAGAGATCACGTCAAGAAAATTAGAGATACCTAAGGTAACATTTCATGCAACGATGGGCTCAATCCAGAACAGAAATGGTATGGACCAAACAGAAGCAGAAGATATTAAGAAGAGGTGGCAAGAATACACAGAACTATACAAAAAAAAGATATTCATAACCCAGTTAATCATGGTGGTATGATCACTCACCTAGAGCCAGACATCATGGAATGTGAAGTCAAGTGGGCCTTAGGAAGCATCACTATGAACAAAGCTAGTGGAAGTGATAGAATTCCAGTTGAGCTATTTCAAGTCTTAAAAGATGATGCTGTGAAAATGCTGCACTCAATATGTCAGCAAATTTGGAAAACTCAGCAGTGGCCACAGGACTGGAAAAGGTCAGTTTTCATTCCAATTGCAAAGAAAGGTAATGTCAAAAACTGCTCAGACTACTGCACAATTGCAGTCATCTCACATGCTGGTAAAGTAATGTTCAAAATCCTCTAAGCCAGGCTTCAACAGTATGCGAACTGTGAACTTCCAGATGTTCAAGCTGGTTTTAGAAAAGCCAGAGGAACCAGAGATCAAATTGCCAACATCCACTGGATTATAAAAAAAGCAAGAGAGTTCCAGAAAAAAACATCTATTTCTGCTTTATTGACTATGCCAAAGCCTTTGACTGTGTGCATCACAAGAAACTAGAAAATTCTGAAAGAGATGGGAATACCAGACCACCTGACCTGCCTCCTGAAAAATCTATGTGCAGGTCAAGAAGTAACAGTTAGAACTGGACATGGTTCAGTTCCAATGACTGGTTCCAAATCGGGTAGGAGTATGTCAATCCTGTATATTGTCACCCTGCTTATTTAACTTATATGCAGACTACATCATGAGAAATCCCAGGCTGGATGAAGCACATGCTGGAATCAAGTTTGCCAGGAGAAATATCAATAACTTCAGATATGCAGATGACACCACCTTTATGGCAGAAAGTGAAGAAGAAATAAAGAGCCTCTTGAAAGTGAAAGAGGACATGAAAAATTTGGCTTAAAGCTCAACATTCAAAAACTAAGATCATGGCACCTCATCCCATCACTTCATGGCAAATAGATGTGGAAACAATGGAAAGAGTGACAGTGTTTATTTTTGTGGGCTGTAAAATCACTGCAAATGGTGACTGCATCCATGATATTAATGACATTTGCTCCTTGGAAGAAAAGTTATGACCAACCTAGATAGCATATTACAAAGGAGAGACATTACTTTGCTAACAAATGTCCATCTAGTCAAAGCTATGGTTCTTCCATTAGTCATGTATGGATGTGAGTATTGGACTATAAAGAAAGCTGAGTGCTGAAGAATTGATGCTTTTGAACTGTGGTGTTGGAGCAGACTCTTAAGAGTAAACTGGACTGCAAGGAGATCCAAGCAGTCCATCCTAAAGGAAATCAGTCCTGAATATTCACTGGAAGGACTGATGCTGAAGCTGAAACTCCAATACTTTGGCCACCTGATGCAAAGAACTGACTCATCTGAAAAGACCCTGATGCTGGGAAAGATTGAAGGTAGGAGGAAAATGGGACAACAGAGGATGAGATGGTAGGATGGCACCACTGGTTCACAGAACATGAGTCTGAGTGAACTCTGGGAGTTGGTGATGGACAGGGAGGCCTGGTGTGCTGCAGTCCATGGGGTCACAAAGAGTTGAACACGACTGAGTGACTGAACTGATAGAGAAATATCCTTCTACACTCATTTCTGTTTCTCTTTCTGCTTGAGTTGTTATTTCTTATGAAAAGTTGAAAGTGTCAGAAATGACCAGAAAGAGAGAGGCCATATTCAACTGGAAAAGTAAGTCAATGCTTTCTAGACAAAGGTGTTGTAGTACTCCATATTGAAAGGCTTCCCTATTCATTTAATAGGCTTCCCTGTTAGCTCAGCTGGTAAATAATCCGCCTGCAATGCAGGAGTCCCTGGTTCTATTCCTAGGTGGGGAAGTTCCGCTGGAGAAGGGATAGGCTACCCACTCCAGTATTCTCGGGCTTTCTTAGTGGCTTAGCTGGTAAAGAATCCTGCAATGTGGGAGACCTGAGTTCTGATCCCTGGGTTAGGAAGATCCCCTGGAGAAGGGAATGGCTACCTACTCCATTATTCTCGCCTGGAGAATTCCATGGACTCTATAGTCCATGGGGTTGCAAAGAGTCTGACATGACTCAGTGACTTTCACTCATTCATACATTTGATAGTTTGAGGTAAAATCTGGCCTATATCATGAGTAGAAAGGCAGAAAAAAACATATTCAAACAATGCAAAAAGCAAATAAAAAACCCACAAAAGCAACTAACTTGATTGGATCAGTGCTTTTATATAGAGTAGCTATTGGTGTTAAGGTTTGAAAAGTGATTTTTTGGCAGTCTCTTTTATTTTGTACCATTTATTTTATTTTATTTTACTTTTAATTTTATATTGGAGATAGCCAATTAATACGATTAACAATGTTTTGATAATTTGAAGTGGACAGCAAAAGGACTCAGTCTTATATATACATGTATCCATTCTCCCTAAACTCCCTTCCCATCCAGGCTGTCACATAACATTGATCATAGTTCTCTGTGTTATATAGTAAGACTTTTCTGGTTATCCATTTTAAATATAGCAGTGTGTTCATGTCCATCCCAAACTCCCTAACTATCCCTTCCCCCTATCCTTCCCTCTGGCAACCATAACTTCATTCTCTAAGTTCTGTGAGTCTGTTTTGCAAATAAGTTCATTTGTATTGTTTCTTTTTAGATTCCATATAAAAAGGGCGTCATGACAATATTTCTCCTACTCTGTCTTAGTTCACTCAGTATGACACTCTCTAGGTGCATCCTTATGTCCTTTTACTCTCTGTCTCAATCTGGCAAAATTCCTACTCATTTTGTCAATACCAATTTACTTCTCATCTCCTGGGAAAATTGGACTTTGACCCCCTATACTACATTGCTGTTACATCCTCTTATATCTTTTACCTATAGGCTTTCTTTTACAGTGGTCAGAACTTGCCCAGCTACTGAAATTGCAGGAGAGATTTGGGCTCAACAGCTATAACAATTGGTATAGTGTACTGGGTTTGGGTTGTAATTCATGATCTACTGAAAAGGCTGTCTCAGTCATATGATCAAAGGTGATCTTTCCAAAACAACCTGGTCAGTTGCTGGAGCTTGTAACATTGCCATAGGTTTGGATCAGTTTCTGAGTCATTTTATTGAAAATGACTAGTACCAAGAATGACTTACATATTTTTCCAGAGTTGATTGAGAATTTAGTTAAAATGCCCAAAGTCTAATTAGAATTGGCACTTCAGCTTGTCTAGGGGACTTTACAGGCACGCAGTTAGATTGTCCTTTGTGTATGGTGGTGGATGGGAAGAAGAGTAGGTTGGGGGGTATTTCTAAGCTCATTTGGATTAGTTATTCCTAGTGATAAAACCATAGAAGCCATTATCAAGACAGGGCACTTTTGGCATTTGGCAACTAGAAAGGCTTATAAAGTGGGATAAAATGAAAATATGTTTCTTTTTAATTATCCCATCAAGTCTGTAAGCAAATAAACTGAATCAGGGACATTTTAAGTTTCTCTCTATTTGATGAAGGGGAGTGGGAGCTCCAGGTTTCCTGGAGGTCTATTATCCTGAGTCAAGGCCCACTAGGTCAGCTTTGCAGAATGTCTGAAATAGAAATGAAGCTGTGGCCACTGAGGAGACTAAATAATGGCTTTCAGAGGAGACTCTCCTCAGAGTCATATATTGGCCTTTTTTTCTTCAAGTTTTTTTGGACTTTATTCATAAATATTTGTTGAACTTACTTGTTTAACCTTTTAATAAGCTGGTGAGGAAATCTTAAACAACTTTATTCCTAGGGTAAAAATTCAACTAAAGTTGTTATGGTTCAGGTTTTTCAGGTGCCTTATTTGTTTATGCAATCCTACCTTTAGAGAATTTTGATGTATGTAATCCAGGTGAAAGATAATATGGGAAGTGCGTTTTGAAAATGGGACAGTTCTGTGCTTTCTGTTCAACTACAGGAAATGCCCTGAGTCTCAAGGTTGTGATGGTTTTATATTTTAAACCAAATCTTTATTTCAGTTTTATTTTTCTCCTTTGTGATCCTAATTAGAATTAGCTGCCTGTAGAAGTCATAGTTGGGCTTCCCTGGTGGCTCAGAGGTTAAAGCGTCTGCCCGCAATGTGGGAGACCCTGGTTCGATCCCTGGGTTGGGAAGATCCCCTGGAGAAGGCAATGGCAACCCACTCCAGTATTCTTGCCTGGAGAATCCCATGGACAGCATTAAATCCTAAAATTTTATTTTGATATTTAACATAACCATGGTGGTTTCTATGTGTTTGAAAAATAAGTGTTAACTCAAATAGTTGTTTCACATTTTTTAGGGAATATTTTGCCCACTGGTTCCACATAACATCTTAGAGGAAAAAAGTCTCCAACAGAAATTTTTTTCTAAGATTAAAAAAATATATATGAAGTTTCTTAATGAGGTAAACTCCCACAAATAAGATAATCCATTTCTGCTATGGGATAGAAATTTTTTTCAGGAAGAAACTAACTTGCCATACACATTTCCTCATAAAGCGTCTAGAGCCCTGTCTATACAAGTGAGGGCAACAAATACTCCATTTCATGTTTTATGAAACTGTGCTGGCCTCTAGCTCTGTAGACCTCCAAAACTAGGATCATGGCATCCGGTCCCATCACTTCATGGGAAATAGAATGGGAAACAATGGAAACAGTGACAGACTTTATCTTCTTAGGCTCCAAAATCATTGTAGACAGTGACTACAGCCATGAAATTAAAAGACACTTGCTCCTTGGAAGAAGAAAAGCTATTACAAAATTAGACAGCATATTCAAATGAAGAGACATTACTTTGCCAGCCAAGGTCCATATAGTCAAAGCTGTGGTTTTTCCCATAGTCATGTACAGCTGTGAGACTTGTACCATAAATAAGGCTGAGCACCGAAGAATTAATGGTTTCAAACTGTCATGTTGGAGGAGACTCCTGAGAGTCCCTTGGGCTGCACTGAGATCAAACCAGTCAATTCTAAAGGAAATCAGCCCTGGATATTCATTGTAAGGACTGAAGCTGAAGCTCTAATACTCTGGCCAAGTGATGAGAACAGCTGGCTCTTTAGAAAAGACCCTGATGCTGGGAAAGACTCAAGGCAGGAGGAGAAGGGGATGACAGAGGATGAGATAGTTGAATGGCATCACCAACTCCAAGGACATGAGTTTGAGCAAGCTCCGGACATGGTGAAGGACAGGGAAGACTGGTGTGCAAGGGTTCATGGGGTCACAGAAAGTCAGACATGACTGAGCAACTGAACAACAACAATCAGCACTGTACTTCTCAGGGATATTTTCATAATGTTGAAAGGTTCTCTATAGCAGTTTGTTGAGATCAGATTAAAGAATTATTTTTGAGCAAAAAAAGTCTTGGAAAAAATAAGGTCACTTATATCCATTCAAGAAAGAAAGAAAGGAGAGATGCTCTTCCTGCTCACCTGTTTTCCCTAAAAGTGTAAACAATGCACAGGAGGGTGATTTCCTCCTTTTCTGGAAGGGAAATGGATATTATCTTAACTCGATCTCATTTGTCTACTGCCCTGTAAGTATGTTTGTTTCCTGGGTATAAAAATAGAGGAAACATTTTCTAAAACATTGAGTTTTACCTATTCTTGATGAGTTTTATGTAAGTACTTTGATGGTTTACCCAGAAGGTATTTTTAGTTTTATATCACCTTTCCTTTTGTACTCCTGTTCAAAAGGTTGAGCTGGCTGATGTGTAAGAGTTCTCAGAAAATTTAGCTTTAGTCTAACAAAAATTTAATTGTAAATATGATATATCAGTTGCAGAATAAAATCATATAATAATTTCCTGAGCTCATTATGAAGGATTTTGAGTTATGGCTAATTTGAATAATCCAGCCCAACTGGGAATTTCCTCTCACTGTCATTTATAGGAAAAGAAAAGCAGGCCTGCAGCTGCTGATATATATATGTATATATACACATATATGCATGTATATATGTATATGTATATACATGTATATATATATATACTTTTTTTTTTTTTAACTGACACTGGCAGTAATTTCTAAATAAAAGGAAAGAAAGAGCTGCTGAGAGTTTAGAATGAAAGGCTTCCAGGAATGTTTTTCTGTTTGAGATTTCTTTATTTATTCCTATTATATCCCCTCTGCTGCTGCTGCTAAGTCGCATCAGTCGTGTCCAACTCTGTGCGACCCCATAGATGGAAGCTCACCAGGCTCCTCTGTCCCTGGGATTCTCCAGGCAAGAACACTGGAGTGGGTTGCCATTTCCTTCTCCAGTGCATGAAAGTGAAAAGTGAAAGTGAAGTCGCTCAGTCGTGTCCAACTCTTAGCGACCCCATGGACTGTAGCCTACGAGGCTCCTCTGTCCATGGAATTTCCCAGGCAAGACTACTGGAGTGGGGTGCCATTGCCTTCTCCAATTATATCCCCTCTAGGATTATAAATAATGTCCTCCAGACCAGTCAGTATTAACAATTATATGCTTGTGAGCAGACAGAAATTCAGGATACCATAGACTCTATTGCTATAGATCTAGTAAGGGTGGGGACTGCAGGGAGGAGTAAATGGGAAGTGGTTGGGATGGAATTCTGCCAGATAAACTCATGGGTTTATAGATCAAGATTCACAAACTTAAATGCCTCCGGGAGTGTGTTAGCATCTTAATGCACTGAGGAATACATGCCTCATTTAAGTAAGGATTCTTTATATTAGGATTTAGGATTCTTTATATTACTGCAATGAATTAATCCAGCCTCAGTGTTGCCAGAGTGTGGGACCACCAATATGTGAATTATCTCCTAGATCAGAGCTGAATACTCCTTCACAGGAGACAACAAAATAGAGACATCCAATAACATAACATTTACTAATGTCTTGCGACTAAGAAAAAATTACTAGGCAAGCAAATAAGTAGGAAAATATGACTCATAATCAGGAAAAAATTTAGTTAATAGAAACAGATTCAGAAATGAAAGATGATGGGATCAGAGGGCAAAGAGTCTAAGACAGTTTTCATAAATATGTCTAAAGTAAATACTAAGTACTGTTATAAATAGGGAGTTGGCCAAGGGCAACTTATAAAAAACAACACCATCAGTAATGAAGCCAAATGACTTGCTACTTAATGGTATCTCTCAAAGTAAAATGTGTGTGGTTTGACAGATTGTTGTGCGTAATTTGAAATGTAGATACATACTGCCTATGAAACAAAAGTTTATTTTGGATCTTTTGGCTCAGTCATGAAATATATATGTACAAATTCTCAGATAAATCTTCTGCTTTAAAAGAAGCATGTGTGTATGCTAAGTTGCTTCAGGTATGTTTAACTGTTTGCACGCTATGGACTGTAGCTTGCCAGGCTCCTCTGTCCATGGGATTCTTCAGGCAAGAGAACTGGAGTGGGTTGCCATGCCCTCCTCCAGAATATCTATTTACCCAGGGATCTAACATCTCTTATGTCTCCTGCATTGGCAGATGGGTTCTTTACCACCAGCACCAGTTGGGAAGCCCAAAAGAAGCACAGGGCTTGTTTAGTGCTTCAGCAATGATGGCATGACTTAATGGTTATACATACCTGTACAAACAGAGATTTACCTCCTACTAGAGATATTGAGGTAGGGGATGTATGGAATACACCTGTTTGAGTATTTAAATACAGTCTCCCTGCAGCATGATCTAAGTGAAAAAGTTAAAAGAGAAAGAATCTGTTTTCATGTTTATCACTTTGTTTTTCTAGTGAGAGCTATTTAAAAGTTAAAACATTTTTTTCCTGAGGAGGTGAGAGGAAAACCTTGTTGAGTTAAACCCTATAGGCAAGCCCTTAACTTTTATAGGGACTCAGCTCTGGAGCTGAATGTATAATGTCTCCAACATAGCCTACTAACTTTAATGTAAAGACACCAGTGCTTGCAGACACTGAAAAGAGAGATTTAACACTCCCCTTCAGTACTGAACAATATCTGGGAAAGTTTATAAATCATTGTTTCTCATTTTAATGGTCTTTATCATAATGATTTGCAAGTTCACTCCAGATTAAACCAAACTCAGTAGGTTACATCATACTTGGTAAGTGCACTGGAAACCTGAATTTAGTATTAGTATTGGCGTACTACCAAATAATTCTGTTTTAAATATTTCCCTGAGGGAATGTGTTGTGTTTTATTCTATTTTCTAGTATTATGCAAAATTGCCTGGAACTCACCCTTAGCCTTCTTACTCCTCAGGTCTGTGGAAGAGGTTGATTTATATATTTGCTGTTTTATTCAGTTGGCTTGTCATTTTTGTTTGTTGACAGTATTGCATCTTTCCCTTCTTTATCAATATTTTTCAATAATTTTCATACTAAAAAGTTTTACAATGTAGAACAAGTATTTTTTTTGTCATGAGAATATACTGTTACTAAATGTTATTATATACAAAACCTATCTGTAAAATGGGAAATTTTAGTTGTTCTGAAAAGCCTCCTATCTCAAGTCACTGAAGCAACTTCACAGATACTTGGGTTTTTGAACTTTACTTTTTTTATCAGTAAAATAGGAAAAGCACCTATTCAGTCTGTATAACAGATCTGTTAAAAAGGAGGTTTATCATATGGTAAAATAGGAGCTGCCCTTTGATGGCATTTAGTGAGGTTGCCATTATGATTCTCACAATATGCTTTACAAATAGAAAATGAAGAATATCAAATCTCTATGCTTAGCTTTTCAAGATGAATCAGTTTATAAAGGACACAAGGGTCCCTGAGATGACTAGAAAGACAGACCAGTTCAGTTTTTCATTGACTGAAGGCAAAATATGTGCATTCGTGGACAGACACCTGAAGTTTTTAGAGCTGTTAACACAAAGAATGCCTGTATACCCATATCCTTTCCCCTACTGTTAACAGCTGATTGTTAGTTCGATATAAGTCAGAAATATGACATAATTTTACTGGGCTAAAATCAAAGTGTCAGCAACTCTGCTGCATTTTTTATGGAGGCTGTACAGGAGAATCTGTTTTCTTGCCTTTTTCCCACCACTACAGGCTAAGTTTGAATGGTTATAATAGTTTTACTATAATCACCGAAAAGTAAAAGTTCCTATAAATTAGTAAGTTTATGTGAACATTATTTTTTTAATTTATTGAATAAATACCTATGAGCACCATTGCTGAATTGTATGTTAAGATTATGTTTAATCTTTAAAGAAACTAGCAATCTAAGTGACTACGCACGCAGGCATACTAAATCACTTCAGTTGTGTCTGACTCTGTGTGACCCTATGGACTGTAGCCTAACAGGCTCCTCTGTCTATGGGATTCTCCAGGCAAGAATGCTCGAGTGGGTTGCCATGCCCTCCACCAGGGGATCTTCCCAACCCACTTGCAATTTCACCAGCAATGAATGAGATATCCTATTGCTCCATATCTTCACCAGCTATTGATATGGTCTTTTTTGTTTGTTTCATTTTAGCTACTCTAACAGGTATAACATACAGGGAGGCCTGGCATGCTGTAGTCCATGGGGATTGCCAAGGGTTGCTCAGTTGTGTCTGACTCTTTGCGACCCCCATGGACTGTAGCTCCCCTGTCCATGGGATTTTCCAGGCAAGAGTATTGGAATGGGTTGCCATTTCCTTCTCCAGATTCTTCCCAACCCAAGGATGGAACAGGTCTCCCTCATGATAGGCAGACACCGTCTGAGCCACCAGGGAAGTCCTAACTGAATGGCAAGAACTACTGGCATGTTTTTATATGTTTATTTGCCATCTGTATATATTTGGGCTTCTCTGGTGGCTTGGACAGTAAAGAAATTGCCTTCAGTGCAGGAGACTCAAGTTCAATCACTGGGTCGGGAAGACCCCCTGGAGAAGGAAGTGGTTATCCACTCCAATATTCTTGCCTGGAGAATTCCACGGCAGAGGAGCCTGGCGGGCTACAGTCCATGGGGTTGCAAAAGAATTGGACATATTGAGCTACTAAAACTTTCACTTTTTGTATTTGCTACAAAGATGTTTCTGTTCAGATCTTTTGTCCATTTTCAAATTGTGTTTTGCTTTCTTTTTGTTGGGTATAATGGTTCTTAGTATATTTTTGATTCAAGTCATTTATCAGTTATATGTTTTACAACTGTATTTTCCAGTCTTTGGCTTATCTTTCTATTCTCTTAACAGTGCTTATGATGGAGCAGAATATTTTTATTTTAATGAAGTTCAGTTTATCATTCCTCATGAGTTGGGCTATTGGTGTTTTATTGAAAACTCATCACCAAATTAAGGTTGGAGATTTTCTTCTATGTCTTTATCAATAAGTTTCTGTTCTGCATTTTAGATGTAAGACTGATTTTCAGTTAATGTTTTATGTAAGGTGTAATTTTGTTCTGTTTTGTTTTATTTTTGTTTTTTGCAAATGAATATCCAGTTCTCCTATTTTCTTCTTAATTATTGTTTTGTCTCTTCTAGGACTTTTTCTTTTTCTTTAGAAACAATATCTGCAAAATAGCTTGCTGGGATTTTGTTTTGGGATTACAATGACTCAATAGATCAGGTTGAGAAGAACTGACATTTTAATAATATTGTCTTCAATCCATGAACATAGACACCTCTCCTTTGATTGAGATCTTTTTTTGAGTTTTCTTCACCAGTGTTTCTCGTGATTCTGCTTATGCGTCCTATTCATATTTTATTAGTTTTATGCATGTTTCATTGAGTGCTATTGAAATGTTATAACTTTGTATACATTTCAAATTTCAATTGTTCATTGCTGTATATAGAAAATCAGCTGACTTTTGTATGCTAACCTTGTATCCTCAACCTTGTAATGCTCACTTATTAATTGTAGGACTGTTTTTTAATTCTTTAAGATTTTCTACATAGAAAATCATGCTCTCAGTGAATAGAGACAATTTTATTTCTTCTTTCTCAATTTTATTTCTTTATCTTGTTTTACTGCCCCAGCCCAGGGCTTCCCTCTATGACACTGAGTAGGCGTGATAAGAGGGCACATCCTAGTCTTGTTCACAAAATAGAAAGTGAAAGTATCAGTCCCTTAGTTGTGTCTGATTCTGTGATCCCATGGACTATATAGCCCATCAGACTCCTTTGTCCATGGAATTCTCCAGACAAAAAACTGGAGTGGGTATTCATTCCCTTCTCAAGGGGATCTTACGGACTCAGGGACAAACCTAGGTCTCCCACAATGCAGGCAGACTCTTTACCTTCTGAGCCACCAACTAGCCCTTGGCTCAGTTCACTTGCTCAATCGTGTCCAACTCTTTGCAACCCCATGAATCGCAGCACGCCAGGCCTCCCTGTCCATTACCAACTCCCAGAGTTCACTCAGACTTACGTCCATTGAGTCAGTGATGCCATCCAGCCATCTCATCCTCTGTCGTCCCCTTCTTCTCCTGCCCATAATCCCTTCCAGCATCACAGTCTTTTCCATTGAGTCAACTCATCGCATGAGGTGGCCAAAGTACTGGAGTTTCAGCTTTAGCATCATTCCCTCCAAAGGAATCCCAGGGCTGATCTCCTTCAGAATGGACTGGCTGGATCTCCTTGCAGTCCAAGGGACCCTCAAAAGTCTTCTCCAACACCACAGTTCCAAAGCATCAATTCTTTGGTGCTCAGCCTTCTTCACAGTCCAACTCTCACATCCATACATGACCACAGGAAAAAACATAGCCTTGACTAGACGAACCTTAGTCAGCAAAGTCATGTCTCTACTTTTGAATATGCTATCTAGGTTGGTCATAACTTTTCTTCCAAGGAGTAAGCGTCTTTTAATTTCATGGCTGCAGTCACCTTCTGCAGTGATTTTGCAGCCCCCCGAAATAAAGTCTGACACTGTTTCCACTCTTTCCCCATCTATTTCCCATGAAGTGATGGGACCGGATGCCATGATCTTCATTTTCTGAATGTTGAGCTTTAAGCCAACGTTTTCACTCTCCTCTTTTCACTTTCATCAAGAGGCTTTTTAGTTCCTCTTCACTTTCTGCCATAAGAGTGGTGTCATCTGCATATCTGAGGTTATTGATATTCTCCCGGCAATCTTGATTCCAGCTTGTTTCTTCCAGTCCAGCGTTTCTCATGATGTACTCTGCATATAAGTTAAGTAATCATGGTAACAATATACAGCCTTGACATACTCCTTTTCCTATTTAGAAACAGTCTGTTGGTCCATGTCCAGTTCTAACTGTTGCTTCCTGACCTGCATACAGATTTCTCAAGAGGCAGGTCAGGTGGTCTGGTATTGCCATCTCTTTCAGAATTTTCCGCAGTTTATTGTGATCTACACAGTCAAAGGCTTTGGCATAGTCAATAAAGCAGAAATAGATATTATTCTGAAACTCTCTTGCTTTTTCGATGATCCAGCGATGTTGGCAATTTGATCTCTGGTTCCTCTGCCTTTTCTAAAACCAGCCTGAATATCAGGAAGTTCACAGTTCTCGTATTGCTGAAGCCTGGCTTGGAGAATTTTGACCATTACTTTACTAGCATGTGAGATGAGTGCAATTGTGTAGTAGTTTGAGCATTCTTTGGCATTGCCTTTCTTTGGGATTGGAATGAAAACTGACCTTTTCCAGTCCTGTGGCCACTGCTGAGTTTTCCAAATTTGCTGGCATATTGAGTGCAGCACTTTCACAGCATCATCTTTTAAGACTTGAAATAGCTCAACTGGAATTCCATCACCTCCTCTAGCTTTGTTCATAGTGATGCTTTCCAAGGCCCACTTGACTTCACATTCCAGGATGTCTGGCCCTAGATGAGTGATCACAGCATTGTGATTATCTGGGTGATGAAGATCTTTTTTGTATAGTTCTTCTGTGTATTCTTGCCACCTCTTCTTAATATCTTCTGCTTCTGTTAGATCCATACCATTTCTGTCCTTTATCGAGCCCATCTTTGCATGAAATGTTCCCTTGGTATCTCTAATTTTTTTGAAGAGATATCTAGTCTTTCCCATTCTGTTCTTTTCCTCTATTTC
Source organism: Ovis canadensis (assembly GCF_042477335.2). NCBI lineage: Eukaryota > Metazoa > Chordata > Mammalia > Artiodactyla > Bovidae > Ovis > Ovis canadensis. The sequence goes on along the minus strand of NC_091248.1, from coordinate 73,901,845 downwards.
CTTGCATTGATAACCGAGAAAGGCTTTCTTATCTCTCCTTCCTATTCTTTGGAGCTCTGCATTCAGATGCTTATATCTTTCCATTTCTCCCTTGCTTTTTGGTTCTCTTCTTTCCACAGCTATTTGTAAGGCCTCCCCAGACAGCCATTTTGCCTTTTTGCATTTCTTTTCCTTGGGGATGGTCTTCATCCCGGTCTCCCGTACAATGTCACAAATCTCATTCCATAGTTCATCAGGCACTCTATCAGATCCAGGCCCTTAAATCTATTTCTCCCTTTCACTGTATAATCATAAGGGATTTGATTTAGATCATACCTGAATGGTCTAGAGGTTTTCCCTACTTTCTTCAATTTAAGTCTGAATTTGGCAATAAGGAGTTCATGATCTGAGCCATAGTCAGCTCCTGCTCTTGTTTTTGTTGACTATATAGAGCTTCTCCATCTTTGGCTGCAAAGAATATAATCAATCTGATTTCAGTGTTGACCATCTGGTGATGTCCATGTGTAGAGTCTTGTCTTGTGTTGTTGGAAGAGGGTGTTTGTTATGACCAGTGCATTTTCTTGGCAAAACTCTATTAGTCTTTGCCCTGCTTCATTCCACATTCCAAGTCCAAATTTGCCTGTTACTCCAGGTGTTTCTTGACTTCCTACTTTAAGATTTGATTAAAAAAACAATGAGTTTTTTTTAAAAAAATTCTTACTCTCAAGAGATTAGAGTTTAGTATTGAAATCCTAGCAAAATTCTAGATTGGTTAAGAACATAGTTTTTTCAAAAATGCATCCTCCTGAAAAATTTTCCCTATGTAAACAGACCCATTAATACATGAAAAACACAAACTTGGTCAAAAGGAGGTACATTATTTGTTAGAATTGATATAAAAGAAATAAAATAATTTGCTATAGTTTGGCCTCAGGTCAAACTACATGGAGGGAACACAGCTTCACTCATTAGCAGAAAATTAGATTAAAGATTTACTGAGCATGGCCTGGCCAGCAGTCAGTCCCTCCCATCAGTAAGCTTCCACAAGCCTCTTATCCTATGTATTGGATGCAGATAGAATGAAAACCACAGTCACAGAAATCTAATTGAACTAATCAAATGGACCTCAGCCTTGTGTAACTCAATGAAACTATGAACCATGCTGTGGCTATGTAGGGCCACCCAAGACAGAATGTGGTCTACTGGAGAAGGGAATGGCAAACCACTTCAGTATTCTGGCCTTGAGAACCCCATGAAGAATATAAAAAAGGCAAAAAGATATGACATTGAAAGATAAAATTACCAGGTCGATACGTGCCCAATACACTACTGGACATCAGTGGTGTAATAGCTCCAGAAAGAATGAAGAGGCTGAGCCAAAGTGAAAATAATGCCCAACTGTGGGTGTGTCTGGTGGTAGAAGCAGAATCTGATACTATAAAGAACATCATTGCCTAGGAACCTGGAATGTTAGGTTCACGAATCGAGGTATATTGGAAGTGGTCAGGCAGGAGATGGCAAGAGTGAATATTGACATTTTAGGAATAAGTGAACTAAAATGGACCTGAATGGGTGAATTTAATTCAGGTGACCATTATATCTACTGCTGTAGGCAAGAATCCCTTAGAAGAAATGGAGTAGCCCTCATAGTCAACAAGAGTTAGAAAAGCAGTTCTTGGGTGCAATCTCAAAAATGACAAAATGATCTCTGTTTCCAAGGCAAGCCATTCAATATCACAGTAATCCAAGTCTATGCCCTAACTCAGTTTAGTTCAGTCGCTCAGTTTTGTCTGGCTATTTGCAACCCCATGGACTGCAGCATGCCAGGCTTACCTGTCCACCACCAACTCCTGGAGTTTACTCAAACTCATGTTCATTGAATTGGTGATGCCATCTCAACATCTCATGCTCTGTCATCCACTTTCCTCCAGCCTTCAATCTTTCCCAACATTAGAATCTTTCCAATGAGTCAGTTCTTCACATCACGTGGCCAAAGTATCGGATCTTCAGCTTCAGCATCAGTCCTTCCAATGAATATTCAGGACTGATTTCCTTTAGGTTTGACTGGTTGGATCTCCTTGCAGTCCAAGGGGCTCTCAAGAGTCTGCTCCAAAACCATGGTTCAAAAGCATCAATTTTTTGTTGCTCAGCTTTCTTTACAGTCCAACTCTAACATCCATACCTGACTACTGGAGAAACCATAAGCTTTGTTTATATGGACCTTTTTTTGGCAAAGTAATGTCTCTGCTTTTTAATATGCTATCTAGGTTGGTCATTGCTTTTCTTCCAAGGAGCAAGTTTCTTTTAATTACATGGCTGCAGTGGTTTTGGAACCCTAGAAAATAAAGTCTGTCAGTGTTTCCATTGTTTCCCCATCTATTTGCCATGGAGTGATGGGACCAGATGCCATCACTGGATGCCAAACATTAGTATTTTGAATGTTGAGTTTTAAGCCAGCTTTTTCACTCTCCTCTTTCACCTTCATCAAGAAGCTCTTTAGTTCTTCTTCACTTTCTGCCATAAGGGTGGTGTCATCTGCATATCTGAGGTTATTGATATTTCTCCTCGCAATCTTGATTCCAGCTTGTGCCTCATCCAGCCCAGTGTTTCTCATGATGGACTCTGCATATAAGTTAATAAGCAGGGTGACAATATACAGCCTTGATGTAATCTTTTCCTAATTTGGAACCAGTCTGTTCCGTGTCTTGTTCTAACTGTTGCTTCTTGACCTGCATACAGATTTCTCAGGAGGCAGGTAAGGTGGTCTGGTAGTCCCATCTCTTTCAGAATTTTCCACAGTTTGTTTTGATCCATACAGTCAATGGCTTTGATGTATTCAATAAAGCAGAAATATATGTTTTTCTGAAATTCTCTTGTCCTAACTACTGATGCCAGAGAAGCTGAAGTTGACAAAAACCATGAAGACTTGTAAGACCTTCTAGAACTAATACCAAACAAAGATGTCCTTTTCATCATAGGGGACTGGAATGCAAAAATAGGAAGTCAAGAGATACCTAGAGTAACAGGTAAGTTTGGTCTTGGAGTTAAAAATGAAGCAGGGCAAAGGCAAACAGTGTTTTGCCAAGAGTGCACTGTCCATAACAAACACCCAATTCTAACAACACAAGATATGACTTTACACATGGTCATCACCAGATGGTCAATACTGAAATCAGATTGATTATATCCTTTGTAGCCAAAGACTGAGAATGTCTATACAGTCAGCAAAATCAAGACTGGGAACTGACTGTGACTCAGATCTTAAATTCCTTATTGCCAAATTCAGACTGAAATTGAAGAAAGTAGGGAAAACCATAGGGCCATTCAGGTATGACCTAAATCAAGTCCCTTAGGAATATACAATGAGGTGACAAATAGATTCAAGGTATTAGATCTGATCGACAGAGTACCTGAAGAACTATGAACAGAGGTTCATGGCATTGTACAGGAGGCAGGGATCAAGACCATCCCCAAAAAAAAGAAATGCAAAAAGGCAAAATGATTGTCTTGAGAAGGCCTTACATATAGTTGAGAAAGAAGAAAAGTGAAAGGCAAGAGAGAAAAAGAAAGATACACCCATCTGAAATCTGAGTTCCAAAGAAAAGCAAGGAGAGATAAGATAGCCTTCCTAAGTGATCAACACAAAGAAATAGAGGAAAACAACAGAATAGGAAAGACTAGAGATATCTTCAAGAAAATTAGCTATACCAAGGGAATATTTCATGCAAAGATGGGCATAATAAAGGACAGAAATGGTATAGACCGAACAGAAACAGAAAACATTAAGAAGAGGTGGCAAGAATGCACAGAAGAATTATACAAAAAGATCTTAATGACCCAGATAACCTCGACAGGGTAATTACTCACTAGAGCCAGACATCCTGGAGTGTGGTGTCAAGTGGGCCTTAGAAGTATCACTATGAACAAAGCTAGTGGTGGTGATGGCATCCCAGATGAGTTATTTCAAATCCTAAAAGATGATGCTGTGAAAGTGCTGCACTCAATATGCCACAAATTTGGAAACGTCAGCAGTGGCCAAAAATGTTCAAACTACCACACAATGGCACTCATTTCACATGCTAGCAAAGTAATGCTCAAAATTCTCCAGGCTAGGCTTCAACAGTACGTGAACTGAGAACTTCCAGATGTTCAAGCTGGATTTAGAAAAGGTAGAGGAACCAGAGATCAAATTGTCAACATCCGCTGAATCCTTCTATTCCTTTAATACTTCCTTAAATCTAGATACTTTGAATAAAGGAGGGAAGGCTTATAAATATGAAATTTAAAAAAAAAAGGAAAAGAAAAAGACCAAAGTTAAGCCACTGAGTTTAAATTGAGGTATAGTAAGGAAAACTGGGGGAAAATAACTAAGATAATAAGATACTTCAATCATTTGAGGACTAGAAATGCTGAATGTTAAACAGTTATGAGATGCAGGGTCTGCCTTTAAGCAGAACTTTCTCGGAGAAGATACAACCTACTATGGAATAATATCAATAAGAATTTTCTAGTATAATAAAATTTTCTTATATGGAATAAACTGAAAGAAACAGAGTTTACAAACCAGACTATACATGAACAATTTATAAGTTAGATGCAAATCTTAGTATTTATTAATTAGAGCTATTCTTGTAGAACTCTTTAACATATCAACTAGGTATTTTAGTAATGTTCTGCATAGCAGAACCGTAGTTTTTGTTTGTTTGTTTCCAGATGGAAGTGACTGTAGAAATAATCCCAAATGACTTGTTCTTTTTAAAAACTGATGATTTTGAAAAGTGATTCAAATATTTCAGTTATGGAGAAAGTACCCTTATAGATTATGCTTTCAACAAGATTTAAGAAGAGAGAGATCAAAGGAAATCACCATGTATCCACTCTCTGGAAGTTTTTTTTTTTGAAATTCTCAGCTCAAAATAGTGAGTAATGATGATAACTTGAGTTGAAAATGAGCTTGGAAGGTGGAAGAAAACATAATCTTAATACTTTCGATTATAATTTGACAAATTAATTACAAATAAATGTGTATTTATGTCCACTAAATATATAGGTGATAAAAAAGTAAACTAAATTAGAAGTCCCGATGTAACTTTCAATTTAGTTACTGATAGCATTCTTCTGCAGAGAAGGCAATGGCACCCCACTCCAGTACTCTTGCCTGGAAAATCCCATGGACGGAGGAGCCTGGTAAGCTGTGGTCCATGGGGTCGCGAAGAGTCGGACATGACTGAAGCGACTTAGCAGCAGCAGTAGCAGCAGCAGCAGCATTCTTCTGAATTGTACTGCTGAAAATTCCAGACCGATTCATGGATGCTTAATTTAGTTTCCCCTGAAGCTACTACTTTTGTCCATTTTCTACATTTTGACACCCTCTAAAAATATATGCTGCCATCTTTCTTTAAATTTATTTTTAATTGGAAGATAATTGCTTTACAGTGTTATGTTGGTTTCTTCCATACGAATCAGGCATAAGTATACATATATTTTCTCCCTCTTTAGCCTCCCTTCTGCACCCCATCCTGTTCCTCTTGGTCATCACATGTAAGCTCCCTGTGTGATATAGCAGCTTCTCACTAGCTGTATATTTTACACATGGGAGTATATATATATGTCAATGCGACTCTCTCAGTTCTTCCTACCTTCTCTTTACCCAGCTGTGTCCACAAGTCCATTCTCAATGTCTGCGTCTCTATTTCTGCCCCGCAAATTATCTTGCCATCTTGTACTTATTTTTCTTAAGATTCCTTAAGGGTATATTGGTAACATCAAGTAATTTCTTATAATCTTCCCATAAAATAGGTAGGTTATGGTTATAATTAGATGCATTATCTTGTGCAAAAACTCCAACAAGTTAAAAAAAATGAGCCCTGAAATCTGACAGTCATGTAAATTTCAATAAGGTATTTTGCTGATTCTTCAGCATATTCTGCTATTCAAAATGCAACAAAACTTACAAGCATAGTTAACTGTAAGCAATCAAAACGTGTTTGAATTACTGATATAGCAATTAATAATCAGAAATGAGACTAAGGTTTTAACATACCTTTAACTTTTCTTATTTTTAATGTCATGTAAGAGGTATGAGAAATTTCCCTTATTTGAAGTTTTTGCTCACCAGCTCATTCTGTTCACAGTTTCAGCTGGCGTACATTTAAGTGAGCATGTTCAAAGCATCCAAAGCATCGTGCTGCTGTTGACGTTTTTAAGGATGAGTTGATTGGGAAAAGTCATAATTCAGCTTTCTCTGAAAATCACCTATCAGTATGCAAAAATCTAAAGCTTTCCCTTAGGCAACTCATCTAAATTCCATCTTTTGCCTGTGATTTTTTTCTCAGCTCCTGGCATTGAAATATATAGTAGCTATTGATCATTTTGCCATGATTTTAGGGTGCTTTTACAATTGGAAATCTGTGAAGTTAATTTTCCAATTTGGAATACTTTGAAAGGAGCATTCATTCTGCTTTGCTAACTATACCCAGAACTTGAGCTGGAAGGCAGAACCAGTTTTCTAATAGGTGTAAGTGAATGGATTAGGGGGCCACACACCTGGCATGGTTAGAGGAGTTCTAAGTCTCTCCTATGCCAAACAATACTGTATTTTGCTTATACTTAAAATTTAATTTCTGGAGCAACTCCAATTTCTGGAGTTCCAACTGGAGTTCTCCAGTTCCAACTGGAGCCCACAACTGGGCTTTGTGGATAAGACATAGAGCAAGGATCTTGGGAATCATCTATTCTTTAGAAAAATATAAAAATTCATTACCAGAGAACAAAATTTAAAGTAAAATATAATAAAATAAAATGACAAAAAGACTCAGAGACCAGAGGATAGGTTGGTAAAGTGGTATCACTAAGGATATAGAGAAGTGGTGGTTTTAGCATATTGAAATGTGACCAAATTTTTCTGCTTTACAAATTTTCTTAACAATAAACTCAGAAGAAGGTCATTTCCTCAGAAGTGGTTTTTTTTTTTTTCTCTGAAAAGCTCTATTTCTTATGTTTTTTGGATTGATAAGGATGTGAGAGTTGGACTGTGAAGAAGGCTGAGCGCCGAAGAATTGATGCTTTTGAACTGTGGTGTTGGAGAAGACTCTTGAGAGTCCCTTGGACTGCAAGGAGATCCAACCAGTCCATTCTGAAGGAGATCAGCCCTGGGATTTCTTTGGAAGGAATGATGCTAAAGCTGAAGCTCCAGTACTTCGGACACCTCATAAGAGTTGACTCACTGGAAAAGACTGTGATGCTGGGAGGGATTGGGGGCAGGAGGAGAAGGGGACGACAGAGGATGAGATGGCTGGATGGCATTACGGACTCAATGGACGCAAGTCTGAGTGACCTCTGGGAGATGGTGATGGACAGGGAGGCCTGGCGTGCTGCGATTAATCGGGTCACAAAGAGTCGGACATGACTGAGCAACTGAACTGAACTGAACTGAAGATGTCTGTTTTGAGAGAAGAGTCATTTTCAGATACTATTTTCTGGCTTAATTAGCCAGTTGGAAGGGAGACTACCCTTAGTTACTGCTTAAACTTTTAGGCTGAATGTTTTCTTAAGAAGAGTACAAATATTTAATAATAGATTCAAGGCTAGGTTTCATTCAGCAAATAGTAAGGAAAAAACAACAGAAAAAGTGACTTGGAATTATACTCTATTTTATAATAGCATTTTATATTCCAAAAAAAGTTCTGCAAGACAGTGTCCTCTTATCTTTGCCTGGCTCTTTGTTTAGTATGCTAATTATGATCCTGATGTTACTGAATGGAGCTGGGGCTGCTCTATTCCTCGACTACTAAATCATCTGAACTTTAACCATATCTTGACAGCTTGCTGTCAATCACAAGGTGGAATGATGAAAGAATGGATTCAACAATATAACTAATAAATAAAATGGTATACTGCACACCTGAATTTTACTGATAAATATACTAATAATTGAATGAACTTTAAAAAGTCCCTTCAACATTTCAGGTCTCATTTGTCATCTCAAGTAAAAGGATAGGGTTATCTTCAATGATCTCTATAACCAGGGTGACATATATCACCCAATGGAAAACTCTTTTGAGAGCAAAAGATGGCAGTGTTAGTAATTATACCTGAAACACAGACTCAATCAAGAATGTCTCAGGAAACCTAGGATGTATGAACAGCCTGTGAACAGACCCTTCTTGGAAGTTCTTCCTAGTCCCACATGGCTACGGACTCCCAGCTTCCTCTTCACAACAGTGATGAGGTCTCAGCAACTGTTTTGTAAAATGTTGCTCTTCTGCCTTCGCGTTAATTGAGTACTGGAGGAATAAACACTTGAACCAAGCTGGCCTGTCACAGTTATTCACCCAGGAATGAAGAATTGTAGCTAAAACTTTATAGTTTAGTCTGCCTATACCCTTAAAGGAGAAGATTTAGCTTGCATATTGTAAGTAAATATTCAGAAACCAAAAAAAAAAAAATCATTTTGCAGAACCAGAGAAGAATGAGGCACATAGATCATTCATCTCTGTCACATTTACTCAGCATGGTGGCCATCACAGAATAGCACTTAGAGAAAAAGCTTTTAAAATGAATTTCGGTTTCTTAGCTGATAATTAGTGTTTCACAGATTTAAACTGCATTTTCACTCTTTGATGACTACAGGATTTCCAAAATGAGTACCTTTTTTCCAAGAAGGATTCCAGGTGGCTATACTTATTTACTTGTGGCTTAAGAACAACAACAAAAAAAAAAAAGAAAAGAAAAAGAGTAAAACTCTAGATGATAGGAGAGATGAATGGATCAGGAGTTTTGTAATAATAACTTGTAGTTTTGAGCATTAAACATTCTTTTTTTGGGAGGGGGCAGTAAAAAAAATGATGAGCAAGGCATTTCATGAAACATAAATAAGTTCTTGGAGGGGAGTTTATTGAAATGCTTTGAGATCACCTCATCATACTTAAGAAGAGGCAACGAGCCTTAGCAAAGAAGCCATTGAGTTTTGGAGCCTCAATAAAGGAGTTCTTCATTCTTCTAGGACACAAACTTTAACATATATCAGCCAGTTCAATCTCTGGGTCCTTTATTCAAGTTTTAATTTCTTGGAAGAAATAAGGGTCAGATTCTACAGCCAGGGCACCTATGGTGTGTAGAGAAGAATCCTAACAGCACAGATAGGGCCATTTAAGAATTTAATGTGAATCAAGTAGTCAGCCAAATATAGTTGATGCATACAATGTTACATCCCAATTTCAATGATGTAAAAATGTGGGGAAAATCAAGCACCTCAAAGATATGTATCTTAATTTGAGTTTCCCCAGGCATAAGCCTTGAGAAGCATATTTGAGGGCAAGAAATTTATTTGAAACACAATCCCTGGAAATGCCAATAGAGAAGTAAAGAAGTGTGGCAGTAAAGTGTAGGAGGTAAATAAAGAGTATTCTATCTAATAAGTTGCCTCTGTGAGCAAATAGAGTTTAATATCACTGAAAGACCCTGAGAAATGATATAGAACATGCACCAACTCTTGTGAGTTATCAGTGGAGTGCTACTTAGGAGAAGCATTCCTTGTAGGACACTTATCTCCTGATTATATAAAGTAAGAACAGGTGTTAGCAGTCAGTGACCACTTAGGCATAGAGATATGATGCTGAGAGCAAGGATATGGTAAATGGCTGAGAAAAGTGATGTTGATGCAGTCAGAACAGCATCTGTCCTATCAAGGAAAAGCAGCAGTTCTATAATCCTAAGAGGAATGGGGAACTAATGGCATCAGACAAACAGTTTGAAATATTGGTAGCGGTTATTCGCTAAGTTGTGTCCAATGTGCGACCTCATGCACTGTATAGCCTGCCAGGCTCCTCTGTCCATGGGATTCTCCAGGCAAGAATACTGGAGTGGGTTGCCGTTTCCTTCCCCAGGGGATCTTCCCAACCCAAGAACTGAATCCAGGTTTCCTGCCTTGCAGGAAGATTTACTGACTGAGCTACAAGGGAAGAACCTTTCAAACATTAACTTTTTTAGATCAGTTCAGTTGCTCAGTTGTGTCCGACTCTTTGTGACCCCATGAAATGCAGCACACCAGGCCTCCCTGTCCATCGCCAACTCCTGCAGTTCACTCAGACTCATGTCCAGAAACTTTTCTGTTTGTTTCTTCTTTTCACTTTTCTGTCTGCTATTTTAGAAAGGAGTTTTGGAAAGAATGAAAATTTTGAAATGAGGTGCACAGTGCAAGAAGGTTGAATCTGATGACCATGATAATGGAAAGCCTTTGAGGATAAGCAAGGGAAAGGAGTTAGACGGGTCTGAAGGACTGTGCAAATTGACCTATGACCTTGAGTGGGAAAAAATATGTGGCATAATTATTAATTATTGGGGTTAGGATGTCAGATTTTGTTTCTATAATGACAGCGTTCTGTCAGTTTTGGCATCTTTCATTCTTTTACTCCTCAGGTTATTTCAATTCAGTTCAGTCACTCAGTCGTGTCCGACTCTTTGTGACCCCATGAATCGCAGCACGCCAGGCCTCCCTGTCCATCACCAACTCCCAGAGTTCACTCAGACTCACGTCCATCAAGTCAGTGATGCCATCCAGCCATCTCATCCTCTGTCGTCCCCTTCTCCTCCTGTCCCCAATCCCTCCCAGCATCAGAGTCTTTCCCAATCAATGGTCAACTCTTCACATGAGGTGGCCAAAGTATTGGAGTTTCAGCTTTAGCATCATTCCCTCCAAAGGAATCCCAGGGCTGATCTCCTTCAGAATGGACTTGCTGGATCTCCTTGCAGTCCAAGGGACCCTCAAAAGTCTTCTCCAACACCACAGTTCCAAAGCATCAATTCTTTGGCGCTCAGCTTTCTTCACAGTCCAACTCTCACATCCATACATGACCACAGGAAAAACCATAGCCTTGACTAGACGGAAATTTGTTGGCAAAGTAATGCCTCTGCTTTTGAATATGCTGTCTATGTTGGTCATAACTTTTCTTCCAAGGAGTAAGTGTCTTTTAATTTCATGGCCGCAGTCACCATCTGCAGTGATTTTGGAGCCCCCCAAAATAAAGTCTGACACTGTTTCCACTGTTTCCCCATCTATTTCCCATGAAGCGATGGGACAAGATGCCATGATCTTCATTTTCTGAATGTTGAGCATTAAGCCAACTTTTTCACTCTCCTCTTTCACTTTCATCGAGAGGCTTTTTAGTTCTTCTTCACTTCCTGCCATAAAGGTAGTGTCATCTGCATATCTGAAGTTATTGATATTTCTCCTGGAAATCTTGATTCCAGCTTGTGCTTCTTCCATCCTAAGAAGGCTATTAAACAAATAAAACTCTTAACTTTTAATGTTATATATATATATATATATATATATATATATATATATAGCCTCATCTTCTAAGAGTGTTGTTTTTTTTTTAAATTTTTTCATCATTGAGGGGTCATATCCAAAATACTATCAGAGAACACAGGCAACAGTTTGGAATTATGCTCATAGTCACTTACAGCATTTACTGCTGAATTGTCTAATCTGTCAGGGCCCAGTGTGGCAGAAAGTACAGATTCTTAAAGGGTGATATTTAGTGACTTTTTCATCTGAAGAGCAAAGGGAGGCTCAATAAGAAGCTGTACAGATGCATAAGACATTATCCTTTGCCTGATTTTGGAATTACATTGGATATGGATAAATTCAAGAATACAAAGAAAATATTTGGAAGCAAAGCATACTGAGGAATGGTAGATGGTCAATGAGCTTGTAGTGATTCTGGGCTCTGTAAGGAAGTGAAAATTCAATTAAGTGAGAATTGAGTAGAAACAAAATTTTGTTATGATATTTGGTTGAAACATTTATCAAATTAGAAGAGCATAAATATGTGCCTAGATCATGCATATTGATTGTTTTCCTTTAAAGAATTTACAACAGATTATTTAAAATCTCTTCTTCACTTCTGTGAACAGGCAATACAATTAAAAAACTTTTTCTAGATTAACTATTTGTGCTTAAGAAAATCCCTTGCCAACTTTTGCAACTTAGTTTATTCATTGGGGAAATATGTTAAATCACTAAATGGAAAGACATAGTCTCCAAATAAAGTCTTCTCAAATTCTCTTGCATGGAAGAAACATGATTCTCCCTAAATACTTCCAGAATGTAGAGGGAAAGTATAGCAAAAGCTTTGGGCATTTCAGATCGACCTGTGACAAATCAGAATTTATGTAGAACATAGGTCTAAATCACAAAGATATATTGGCAAATCTTGACCTAAACCTGAAAAAAACTAGTTTTTAGTTATTGTTAAATGTGTAATATGTAATTTGTCATTTTAAAGCAATCTATTTTTAGGGTATTAAGGATCAAACTCTGTTAAAGTATACGTTTATTGTGAAATTATGCTGGTAATGTGAAATAAGAATGCATACAAATATTCTTTTGCATGGTTTTAAAAGTCACAATTAATAATGCAAGTGAAGGCTTGTGAGGACATATAACATTGGAAAATTCATTTTAACATCAATTGTACAGTCACCCTTTCTCTATGTCCTTTTAAAAAATGTTTTAATTAAAAAGTGCCAAAATTTGAAATTATTTCTTAGTGTATCATATCATCTGTATTTTTAAAGCAGAACTCTAATTTCAGTCATAATTTACTGGCATTCCTCACCTAAGAGGCAGACAAGGAAATATCAGCCATCCCATAATGTAACAAGGACGAGGAAGGAGTAACACAGAAGAGAGCAAACCGAGGGCACAAAAATGAGAACAATCTGTACCGAGTATGTACGTATTGCTTCAAGACAGCTAATGATCACTAATGAAGCAGTAAATATATACATTTATATACATTCTGTTACTAAGAAAAAATGATTTTATTCATTTCGCATGTAACACAATAGGTATAATACTCACATTATTGGTAAATCAACTTACAATTTTCTAAGCTAAAATACGTTTTTGCTTGTTTCTTTTCTTTTTTTTTTTTTTGATCTGGCACAGACTCCCTGTGAAGGCAGAAAGTATGAAGCTGATAACCTTATATTAGAGGATGGCTACTTGTTCTAAGGCTGTGTATGTCTAAGATGCACATTCTTTTTTGAGGAGTAAGATGAAAACAGTTAACCCATCTGGAATAGTTGTTTTTAAGAAACTACCAAAGTATGCTGGGTATTTTTTAGTATTTAATTTTGTGTGGCTTTTCCCCAGTGTGCAGACCAATCCTATTTCTGGTCATTTCCATGTATATAGAGCCATGGTTTTCAATGTTGGAAATGGTCGTATGACCCTAGGCTTTAATATTCATTTGTCAAAGCCCATTGGGTGCTAGTCTTTCCATTGTGTGTCTACCAGACTTTTGGGTAGGCTTTGGAGAAGTGCTGATGGATAGACAGATACAGAGACAGATGGCACAGATAGAAAAAGATGGGAAAAGATAACTGTATAGATAGAAAGACACATGAATAGTTTGGAAAATAGGGAATTCTACCTACCATCAGTGGATATATATGGAATAGCCTCACATGTTCATCTTCTTATTTTGGGAAAATTCTTACTTTCTGGAAGTGAAAGTGATAAAATATGGGTACACTTACACAATATCTGATAAATTAATAACTAATAGAAGAAAGAAATTACTCTTCAGCTGTCTTTGTAAAACTCTATCAGATAAGTAGTTCCTCTGATTTTCTCAGTACGTATTTTCTGTTTTATTTGTTGACTGCAAACCTGTAATTCCTGCATGCTTCTGACTTGACCATTACCATTCTAAGTACACATTAAGCAGTCATCAAGTAATATCTTCTATACTCTCTTTGTATAGAAGATATTATTTACTTTAATAATTTTGATGTCATTTCTTAAGAGACAATTATTTCCATACACACTTATATACAAATTCTTTCAATACATATAATATCACAGAAGGTAATTTGCAGATTATCTTGTTCTATTTACCTATTATCTAGGTGAGAGAATTAGTCTGTGGTAGTTGAGGTGTTCTGAGTAAGTAATCAGCTTTGAGTGGAAAAGAAAAAAAACTCCTGACATCAAACACCATGCCCTTTTTAGGATTAACATGTTTTCCTTGGGGATTATTGAAATCTATTTGTAACTTGGGGAGATTGACTTCAGTGAAGGGACATTTGTCTGTTTGTTTCTTCTTTTCACTTTTCTGTCTGCTATTTTAGAAAGGAGTTTTGGAAAGAATGAAAATTTTGAAATGAGGTGCACAGTGCAAGAAGTTTGAATCTGATGACCTTGATAATGGAAAGCCTTTGAGGATAAGCAAGGGAAAAGAGTTAGATGGGTCTGAAGGACTGCGTAAATTGAGCTATGACCTTGAGTGGGAAAAATATGTGGCATAATTATTAATTATTGGGGTTAGGATGTCAGATTTTGTTTCTATAATGACAGCGTTCTGTCAGTTTTGGCATCTTTCATTCTTTTACTCCTCAGTTTATTTCAGTTCAGTTCAGTCACTCAGTCGTGTCTGACTCTTTGTGACCCCATGAATCGCAGCACGCCAGGCCTCCCTGTCCATCACCAACTCCCAGAGTTCACTCAGACTCACGTCCATCAAGTCAGTGATGCCATCCAGCCATCTCATCCTCTGTCGTCCCCTTCTCCTCCTGTCCCCAATCCCTCCCAGCATCAGAGTCTTTCCCAATCAATGGTCAACTCTTCACATGAGGTGGCCAAAGTACTGGAGTTTCAGCTTTAGCATCATTCCCTCCAAAGGAATCCCAGGGCTGATCTCCTTCAGAATGGACTGGCTGGATCTCCTTGCAGTCCAAGGGACTCTCAAGAGTCTTCTCCAACACCACAGTTCCAAAGCATCAATTCTTTGGCGCTCAGCTTTCTTCACAGTCCAACTCTCACATCCATACATGACCACAGGAAAAACCATAGCCTTGACTAGACGGAAATTTGTTGGCAAAGTAATGTCTCTGCTTTTGAATATGCTATCTAGGTTGGTCATAACTTTTCTCCCAAGGAGTAAGTGTCTTTTAAGTTCATGGCTGCAGTCACCATCTGCAGTGATTTTGGAGCCCCCCAAAATAAAGTCTGACACTGTTTCCACTGTTTCCCCATCTATTTCCCATGAAGCGATGGGACCAGATGCCATGGTCTTTGTTTTCTGAATGTTGAGCTTTAAGCCAACTTTTTCACTCTCCACTTTCACTGTCATCAAGAGGATCTTTAGTTCTTCTTCACTTTCTGCCATAAGGGTGGTGTCATCTGCATATCTAAGGTTATTAATATTTCTCCTGGAAATCTTGATTCCAGTTTGTGCTTCTTCTAGCCCAGCGTTTCTCATGATGTACTCTGAATAGAAGTTAAATAAGCAGGGTGACGATATACAGCTTTGACGTACTTCTTTCCCTATTTGGAACCAGTCTGTTAGACCATGTGCAGTTTATTTAGTGCCTACCATTTCTGATGAGCATTCCTCTCTCATTCTTGCCTTCTTTCCTCCCATCCCTCATTGCTCACCTCCTTCTCCATCTCTCACTCTCTCTTTTTTCTCTCCCTCACACATACACACACAGAATGAGGAAGAAGTAGAGCAAATAGCTATTTTTTGGCACATGTTTCTTAGTGAAAGCTGTGTAAAGCAAGTATTTAAATACTTAAATCATTTTATGATTTGTTTATTTAATCCCACCATCTGTTCCTTCACTCTCATGGATATTTAATTTCCCTTGCTAACAAGAATATATATATCTATAATTTTTCCTCCATAGATGCTGATGGCTTCCTATATACATATAATTGCAATAAGTATGATCTTATATGCTTTGTTTCTTAAAATTTCTTCCTTCACTTTCTTAATTCCCTCCTGCCATTTACATACCACCCAATATTCAAAACACAACTCATATATAGATGAGTTGACAGTGTGCATTGTCTTATTGAGGTTATTATTCATCATTTGGTTGTTATACAAATCACTTTGATTTAGGGATTATCCTTTGACCGATATGAAATATGTTCAAATAATCATATTTCTTCTCAATAGAGGAATGTATAGCCATGCAAAAATGTGGCACTATGGTTAATGGAATCAGTCAAGAAGCTAATGGATAAAATTGACTTAAAAAGAACATGAACAAACTGGCCTATACTAGTCTACAGGACTGGATTAGTGCTATAGTTTTAGTTGCTTGTTATTTTAAAAATCTCACTGCGTATGATACTTAATAACTTATGGGCATTTAATGTATTCAAAATAAGCCTTAGCCCTTCAAGGTTCTAAGGAATATGGAAACATTATTGTTGATTTTACCTGTGATTGTTTTTTTGCCTCTTGAAAAGGAGATTCATAGTTATAAATTATAACTATGTTAGAATTTTAAATTGAAGATATTCATAGCAAAAAAAATTGCTGATGGGCTTTATATCCTTATAAAATTTATGAATATGTTAATATTCTAATGAAAAATTGCTAAGGAGTCAAATTCATAATTATAAACAACAATAAAAATGTTGATTCAAGTAATTATTACTTAAAGGTTAAATTTGCAGGAAATCTAGCAAATATTTTATTAATATCATATAATAAAGTAATTGTGATGCTTTTAATTAAATTCTCAGAGGTAACACTATACTAATATGATTTCTTTATTCTATGCCTTTGAAAAAAATGGCTTATCTCTTATTCAAGATGTCAGAGAATCAGCATTTAGAAATATGAGAAATTAATCTACCAACACTGGAGTTAGAAAAACTCTGTTCATGCTTTCAAGCTGTTGGAGCAATTTGGAGAAGAGTAATTAATGAGATACATTTCTAATACTAAATAGCTTTTGAAGGAAGTAGTTCTCAAAGCATAAAGTTTATGTCTTGATTGAGAATTCTCTGGTGAGAAGCAGGATAGCTCATCACTTGAAAATATTAGATTGAAATTAAGAAAGCAATAGAAAATATTTTTAAAACTCTAAACATCACATTTTCATGTGATCTTAATGGATATTTGTGATAATTTACACTTTAACCATTTAAAGAGTGTTTATGAACATCTCTTTCCTTTCACATGAGCTTCCTTTTCAGTCTGTTAACAAAGAATGGAATGAATGGGTTTATATAGTACAACATCTGCATGTGTAGGAACTCATAAAAGACAGCATGGTGAAATCTAAATACCTTTGGCACAACTTCTAAATTTTCTCAGAACCACTGTCACGGAGTAAAGTTATAATATGCACTGTCAAAAATGGCAGTTTTTAAAGTCTTTAAGTCTAAGAAATTGTTGCTAAAGCAAAAGTCCATATAAATACATTAAATATGAAAACCATGATGAAGTTGACCTGCCTTGGTGGATTTGGTCCTCTGGCTCTGAGTTCTGCTCACTCACACACATAGGAAACTGTAAGGAAACCTTTCGGAACAAGGTTTATGAGGCATTGGTCTACAGTAATGATTACAAATTGCTCTGACATTTCACCACTGTAAAGCACACGGCATTCAGTCCCTTCACTTCATGGCAAATAGATGTGGAAACAGTGGAAACAGTGACAGACTATTTTTGAGGGGCTCCAAAATCACTGCAGATGGTAACTGCAGCCATGAAATTAAAAGACACTTACTCCTTGAAAGGAAAGTTACGACCAACCTAGATAGCATATTAGAAAGCAGAGACATTACTTTGCCAACAAAGTTCCATCTAGTCAAGGCTATGGTTTTTCCAGTAGTCATGTATAAATGTGAGAGTTGGACTATAAAGAAAGCTGAGCACTGAAGAATTGATGCTTTTGATCTCTGGTGTTGGAGAAGACTCTTCAGAGTCCCTTGGACTGCAAGGAGATCCAACCAGTCCATCCTAAAGGAGATCAGTCCTGAGTGTTCATTGGAAGGACTGATGTTGAAACTCCAATACTTTGGCCACCTGATGCAAAGAGCTGATTCATTTGAAAAGACTCTGATGCTGGGAAAGATTGAAGGCAGGAGGAGAAGGGGACAGCAGTGGATGAGATGGTTGGATGGCATGACCCAATGGACATGAGTTTGAGTAAACTCCGGAAGCTGGTGATGGACAGGGAGGCCTGGTGTGCTGCGGTCCATGGGATTGCAAAGAGTCGGACATGATTGAGTGACTGAACGGAACTGAACTGAAAGCACGTGAATAGTTTTTCTCCTAGAATTCATGAAATACAACCCTCACATGTCCTCCCTCCTCTTTCTCTCACTGTTCACTTATTTATAATACTATGTGAAAGTGTTAGTTGTTCAGTCGTGTTTGACTCCTTGTGATCTCATGGACTGTAGCCCGCCAGGCTCTTCTGTCCATGGGATTCCTTGTTTACAGAGGTATTTTACTTGTTTACCATGTTCCCCTCAGAGAACTGTATCATGGTACTAGGTTGATGCTTCTTACTCAATTAGATATAGGTCTTAAATACATGTCATAATAGTTGAAGAATTCAAAGTCAATCCATGTGATAGAATGTGGAATGTATGTATCTATGTATGTATGTATGTTTAGTCCCTAAGTCATGTCCTACTCTTTTGCAATCCCATGGACTGTAGTCCACCAGGCTTCTTTGCCCATGGGATTCTCCAGGCAAGAAAACTGGAGTGGGTTGCCATTTCCTCTTCCAGGGGATCTTCCCAACCCAGAGATCCTACCTACATCTCCTGCATTGTCAGGCAGATGCTTTACCATTGAGGGAAGCGTCAGGTGATAGAATACTATTTACAAACTAAAAAAGATTTACAGATTAAATTTTATCCACAGAAAAAGATAATCATGTAGAATGCCAAATTGAAAACTGATTATTTTCCTTATAATTTATCTTTCTATTTAATCTTTCTTAATTTCAAATAACAGAAACCAATATCCCTAATGATAGGGTAATTTTTCCCCTGTTTCTTTGTTTCTCTCTTCTTCCTTCCTCAATCTTCTTTTTGATGACCTGCACCTTTATGTTTTCTGCAATAAATTTATGTCACACTTACAGCAAAATGGTATAAAATAAACATTTTTAGAATGAATAATTTAAACTTGTTCATATGAGGGATATTTGTTTTAGGACCAGACGGCCCTTACATATTTAGTGAAAGTTTGCTGGTCTCATTAGCCTCTCCATTTCTCCTTCATTTACAAAAAAAGGATGCTGCTTCAGAAATTAATCAGTATTAACAGCTGTATGACAGGTTATTTACTTGCTTGACACTTTTACTAATTCTTAGGCCTGATAATAGCTTTTCTCCCTCATGACATAGAACAATTTTTAAATGATTGACACTAAATGTTATTATAGTGTTACTGGACTCAGAATTAATTTTAATCAAATGTTGAAGCAAGGGCTTTAATAATGAGTCAAGAGCATTGCCTAAATATTGAACTGTTTTTTTTTCATAGTATAAAGAATGAATAATTTAAATTTCAGTGTATGTCATCATTATTGTGTTCAGTTACACATTCCTTACAATAAGAAATAAATTGTTCATTGCATTTCAAAAAGCAGTTCATTGGAATGTTAAGTATAAATATTTCAGAATATCAACTAACTCCAGATATAATACTAATAGAAATTTTAAGAATTTTTCTAATCATACCATTCTTCTTATTCCTCTCTTTTATTCTTAAAAAATCACCAGTACAAGGATTGTCTACAGTTAAAAAATATATTTTGAGTATATTTTCACTTTTGACATGTATTAAAACCCATGCACTTCATGTATCTCATTTTATTGTGTCATTAATACATATTTTTCTTAAAAATTAGTTTTTAAAATGGTAGTATAGTAATTCTTTGTCTTATTTCATTTTCTTTTGATCTTACAAAACATATGTTTTGCTTTCATTATTTTATACAGAAATCAGTTTTCTCTGTCTTCTATATAAAATAATTATGCTAGAATTAATAGAATTAATAAAACAGCCTAGAATAATCTAATTTCACCTTGCATAAGTAAAAACAAATAATACACTTGTATAAAGAAACTACAGTAGGAAATCCTAGCATCTCTTAAATCCTAAAAACATTCAAATGAAATATTAGAGGTTTTCACTTACTTTAAGTTAGCACTGGGTTTGTATCTGAAGCTATTATTTCTTATTACCCCATCATAAGTTTAAACAGAATTTTAGTATTGGAAAGTAAGTACACAGGCCAAATATCAGTTTATGATATTTTAAAAATAATTTATATGTGGAATGCAAGTGAATCATGGAATTTAAAACTAAAGTATTGATATTTCAATATTAATCTTTAGCTTTGTAATCAACAGGGCCATGACATGTAGCATGTAAAATATTTTTAAATTTAGCAAAAGCAAACTTGCTTAAGAAAGATCTTAAAGGCTCTTTGCATAATCATATTTTGACCAGAAAAATTCCAACCAAAACTTAGTGTCCTTCAAAGTACATACAACAGAATGGATTTTTATTTATAATATTTTCCTTTAAAAGGAGCTTATAATTAGCTTAAAATAAGTCTATTTTCTGCAGATATTTTCTTTAGTACTTCAATTTTGGGTTATTTTTATGTTATTTCAGCTGAGCTATACCAGATTAAACATTTGGATTATTTGCTGAGAGTACAGTTCTGTAAAAACAAAACAAAACATTTTGGGGTTGTTAAGAGAGTGTCAATAAAATGGGCAAAAGGATTGTTTGAGCCCTATAAGTGAGTTAGAAGGTAAATTGAAGTCAGAGTTACCATAACCCTCAACCTGTCAATGTAAGGATGCATTCAGATTCTGATTTCAGTGTATTCAGCTACCCCATTCAGAATGGTAAAATCAGAAGGAAAGGCCTATGTGTAGTGTCTGGGGGCTAAAACATTGCTTATTTATTTTTTCTTTTTAAATTTCTGTGACTCTCAAAGTATATCATCAGTTAGTGATGGTTTTTTCTTCCTCTTCTGGTTGGGAAATATTCTACAACTTGATAATTAAATATTCTGAGTACTTTTAATAAGTTCATTTATGTGGCTTTAAAAAATAATGAGTAAACAAAACAGACTTAAGCTTTGCCTGAATTATCAACACATAGTAAGAAAAGTGCATGAAGCTTAAAATATATGCAATACAAATTGAATAACTCAGTGCTATTAATTTCCCAACTTGCTTATATTGTACTTGGAATCACTTTTAAATAATTTGTTCTATGTTGATATTTATGGTAAAATATATGTATTATCTTCTCTCCTTTGTTTATGCCAACCAAGTTGCACCATATAATTTGCATGTGATTCTCTGGTGCCTAGCATATTTGCACAAAGTGGGAATATTTCAATACAGGCTTATTTAATTAGGGTAATTAATGACATATTCAGTCAAGAACTTTTCTGAAATGAATTTTGAGTAGTACAACTTCAGTATAGTACTGGCTGAATTTTAACAGAATGTGTTGGTTGTTTGCAGTGTGTAAGAGGGAGACAAAGAGAATGAGAATGAGAGCAATAGAAAAAAGAGAGAGAGAATGAGAATGAGAGTAACAAGAAAAGACCAGAAATCAAGGACAAGGGAGTGAGAGAGGAGAGACTAGGAACTGAGAAGAGGAGAAACTAAGATGGATTTCTCATACTCAAACGATGTGCCTGAGTTTTCCTTTCTCTTTTGCTATAGATTTTAAGACTTCTCCAGGCAAATAATAATAGCTCTGTTCATAAAATTATTAAAAAATACTGAATTTCATTGTTTGATTATTTCATTGTTGAATTTATTTTGTTACTTTGTTTTAATGAATTGCTGAGTGATCCATATCAATTGTTGGAAAATGTTGGTCTTTGATGCATAGAACTTAAAACAATCATGAGTTCTGGTTTGTGTGCATTTTCTACACAATGAAATAGTGCTAAGCAGTACCTGATAATATTCCTAAGCTCTGCCCTCAGAGTGATCTGCAACCCATGAACACTGACTTCAGCTTCATCTTCTCTAAGGTACTTTTCAGTTTTAAAATTCTATACCATGAGACCATGACAGTGTTAAAGCTGACATGCATTTTAGAAAATAACATTTCCTCTTTTGAGGATACTTGTCAAATGTTTCATCTATGGCTGACTAATTTACCACTTCGCTGATCTTATCAGTTAATTAAAGTACATTTCTTAAGCATATCATCTTCACAGTACTGGCAATCATTAGACATAATTTTTAAAAGCATACCTAAAGCTAAGACAATAAAATATATAAATTAGTTTTTGCAAAAAATAAAGTAGCTAAAGAATAGAATTGTTTTATATTAGTTCCCTTTTACTTTTCACATTTACTTTTGATGTTAAATAAAAAGAAAACAAAATAAAATTACCATTTTTTTAGAGTGAAATATGATATCATTTGTTTTAATTGCTGAAGTAATTTCTGCTATAATTCAAACCTAATTTTTTTCCCTAGTGATGGCTATTTCTGGAAAACCAGTTCATCAGAGCTAGTAAATAATTCTTCAGTTCTCTGATGGGCTGTAAGCAGGCCCTTTGTCCTGCTACAGGAATGGATCCTTAAGGCAGTAAAAAGTCATTCTTCCCACACTTTTAGTCATCCGGTTTCCCCCTTACCTCACCAGAGCACTCACTTTTTTCCTAGGCCTATTTGGCTCAACATCTGTGCCATTGAATTTCTTTGGCTAATTTTCATTTTATACCATGTAACACTATTTAGGTTTCTGCCTCTGGGAAGTACCAGAAAGTCAGAAAATTGGAGCTATTCTCAAATAATGTTTTAAAAGATTTGGAATGATGATTTTAAAAAATCTCTTACTGAATAACTATAAAGCTATAAATTAGGAAATATTCTAGAAACATGGGAATATATTCTGGAAAGAATAGGAAAGACTAGAGATGTCTTCAAGAAAATTAGAGATACCAAGAGAAATTTTCATGCAAAGATGGGCTCAGTAAAGGGCAGAAATTGTATGGACCTAATGGAAGCAGGAGGTATTAAGAAGAGGTTGCAAGAATACACAGAAGAACTACACAAAAAAGATCTTCATGACCCAGATCACAATGGTGTGATCACTCACCTAGAGCCAGACATCCTGGAATGTGAAGTCAAGTGGACTTTAGGAGACATCACTATGAACAAACCTAGTGGAAGTGATGGAATCCAGTTGAGCTGTTTCAAATCCTAAAAGATGATACTGTGAAAGTGCTGCACTCAATATGCCAGCAAATTTGGAAAACTCAACAGTGGCCACAGGACTGGAAAATATCAGTTTCATTCCAATCCCAAAGAAAGCCAATGCCAAAGAATGCTCAAATTACCACACAATTGCACTCATCTCATGCTAGCAAAGTAATGCTCAAAATTCTCAAAGACAGGCTTCAACAGTATGTGAACAATGAGCTTCCAAATGTTCAAGCTGGATTTAGAAAAGGCAGAAGAATCAGAGATCAAATTGCCAACATCCATTGGATCATCAAAAAAGCAAAAGAGTTCCAGAAAAAACATCTACTTCTGCTTTATTGCCTATGCCAAAGCCTTTGACAGTGTGGATCACAAGACTGTGGAAAATTCTGAAAGCTATGGGAATTCCAGACCTGCCTCCTGAGAAATGTGTATGCAGGCCAGAAAGCAACAGATAGAACTGGACATGGAACAAGAAACCAGTTCCAAATTGGGAAAGGAGTAGGTCAAAGCTGTATATTGTCACCTTGCTTATTTAACATATATACAGAGTACATCATGAGAAACACTGGGCTGGATGAAGCACAAGCTGGAATATCAATTGCCGGGAGAAATATCAATAACCTCAGATATGCAGATGACACCACACTTACGGCAGAAAGCAAAGAAGAACTAAAGAGCATCTTGTTGAAGGTGAAAGAGGAGAGTGAAAAAGTTGGCTTAAAACTCAACATTCAGAAAACTAAGATCATAGCATCTGGTCCCACCACTTCATGGCAAATAGATGGGGAAACTGGAAACAGTGACAAACTATTTTGGGGGGCTCCAAAATCTCTGCAGATGGTGACTGCAGCCATGAAATTAAAAGACACTTGCTCCTTGGAAGAGCAGTTATGACCAGCCTAGACAGCATTTTAGAAAGCAAAGACATTACTTTGCCAACAAAAGTCTGTCTAGTTGAAAAGCTATGGTTTTTCCAGTAGTCATGTATGGATGTGAGAGTTGGACTATGAAGAAAGCTGAGTGCTGAAGAATTGATGCTTTTGATCTATAGTGTTGGAGAAGACTCTTGAGAGTCGCTTGGACTGCAAGGAGATCCAACCAGTCCATTCTGAAGGAAATCAGTCCTGAATTTTCGTTGGAAGGACTGATGCTAAAGCTGAAACTCCAGTACTTTGGCCATCTGATGCTAAGAGCTGACTCATTAAAAAGACCCTGATGCTGGGAAGGATTAAGGGCAGAAGGAGAAGGGGATGACAGAGGATGAGATGGTTGGATGCTGTCACCAGCTCAATGGACAGAGATTTGAGTAAATTCCAGGAGTTGGTGATGGACATGGAAGCCTGGCATACTGCAGTCCATGGGGTCACATCAGACATGACTGAGTGACTGAACTGAACTGAACGAAACCGAAAAAAAAAACAAAAACAAAAACAAAAAAACTGTTATTGACCTAAATAAAATTCTCCCTAATTGAAACAATGCATTTTTTCCCCTTAAAATGAAATGGAGGTTTTTTTCAAGTTGAGATTGAAAAAATTGAGGACTGGTGAGTCCTATTCATTTTTAATCATTATGCTGTGGCTGATTAGCTAGTGGGTCCAAGTAAATGACCAGGAAATTTGTTCACAAAATGTCTCAAAGCTGATTTTGGCTAATATTGACCTTACTGATCTGCTGGCTTGGCTTACTTATGAAGGATAATACAGAAAAACAATTGGACTGATGAGTACTTGTTTTCTATTGTTATTTTACACATGTAAAATTGTGAATACATGCACATTTTGTGTTCTGTTCTAAATGTAGTATCTTAGTGAATTTGAAAATGTGCTTTATGGAGGATGATGACAGGATTGCATTTTTTAGATTCCTTTGCCTATACTTCTTCTTGTTGTTGTTGTTCAGTTGCTAAGTCATGACTTTGTGACTCATGGACTTCAGCATGCCAAGCTTCCCTGTTCTTCACTATCTCCCTGAGTTTGCTCAAACTCATGTCCATTCAGTTAATGATGTCATCCAATCATCTCATCCTCTGTCACCCCCTTCTCTTCCTGCCTTCAGTCCTTCCCAGCATCAGGATATTGTCCAGAATTGGCTCTCCACATCAGGTGGCCAAATTATTAAAGCTTTAATATCAGTCCTTCCAATGAATATTCACTCTTGATTTCCTTTAGAATTGACTGGTTTGATTCCTTGCAGTCCAAGGGACTCTCAAGAGTCTTCTCCAGCATCACAATTCAAAAGCATCAAATCTTCGGCACTCAGCCTTCTTTATGGTCCATCTCTTATGTCTGTACACAGCTACTGGAAAAACCACAGCTTTGACTATATGGATCTTTGTCAGTAAAGTAATGTCTCTGCTTTTTGATATGCTCTCTAGGTTTGTCATAGCTTTTCTTCCAAGGAGCAAGTGGCTTTTAATTTCATGGCTGCAGTCACTGTCCACATTGATTTTGGAGCCCAAGAAAATAAAGTCTGTCATTGTTTCCATTGTTTCCCCATCTATTTGCCATGAAGTGATGGGACCAGATGCCATGATCTTCATTTTTTCAATGTTGCTTTTTAAGCTAGCTTTTTCACTCTTTTCTTTTACCCTTACCAAGAGGCTTTTTATTTTTATTTTTTCAGGATTAAAATTTTCATTTATTTACATGAGAATATCAGGGATCACTGCTACAACAGTCAACAAATTATGAACTTGTTCTATTGATAAAAAAAAGTTGCTAGTTCTTTCTAGAAACAGTGGATTCTCGTTCTTGCAAATCCAAGAGCTTAGTAATGTCTGAATAGTAAACACAACAGTAGGGCTGGAAATGACTTTTCTTCTCATAATTATATTATTTATTTTAATTTTTATCATCACCAATAAAACAGTATGCTTCAGTCAAACTAAACAGCTTGCTTTATTCTTAAAAATGACTTGAATTTTTACATATTCTATTCTGTTAAAAATCTACATCTCAAGAGTTAGCTTTCTTGTGATAAATTTCCTCACCCAGCTGAGGTCTCCCTTTCTCTTGAGATGCTCAAAGCACTTTATAAGAATAAAATATGGTAGAAAAGGGGGACCTATTTTGATGACTACCCTCAAGAAAGTCTTCAGACTCCTCTATTAGCATGACCTTTTCTAAACACTCCTGATGATGGCCATCTCTCCTTTTCCTCCAAACTATATCCCACACATAACTTCTAGTATAACATTTAAAACAACCTTCAGCAATTACTCATTTATCTACCATTCTGTTCCCCCAAAAGTGGCACTGTTCACAGGCAGGATTGTGCTTTTTTTAAAAAATTTTACTTTATTTTACTTTGCAATACTGTATTGGTTTTGCCATACATCAACATGAGTCCGCCACTGGTGTACATGAATTCCCAATCCTGAACCCCCCTCCCCGCTCCCTCCTCATACCATCTCTCTGGGTCATCCCAGTGCACCAGCCCCAAGCATCCTGTATCCTGCATTGGACATAGACTGGCGATTCGATTCTTACATGATAGTATACATGTTTCAATGCCATTCTCCCAAATCATCCCACCATCTCCCGCTCCCACAGAGTCCAAAAGTCTGTTCTATACATCTATGTCTCTTTTGCTGTCTCGCATACAGGGTTAGCGTTACCATCTTTCTAAATTCCATATATATGTGTTAGTATACTGTATTGGTGTTTTTCTTTCTGGCTTACTTTACTCTGAATAATCGGCTCCAGTTTCATCCACCTCATTAGAACTGATTCAAATATATTCTTTTTAATGGCTGAGTAGTACTCCATTGTGTATATGTACCACGGCTTTCTTATCCATTCATCTGCTGTTAGTTCCTTCACTTTATGCCATTAGAGTGGTGAAAGTGAAAGTCACTCAGTTCTATCCAACTCTTTGCAACCACATGGACTGTGTAGTCCATGGAATTCTCCAGGCCAGAATACTGGAGTGAGCAGCCTTTCCCTTCTCCAGGGGATCTTCCCAATCCAGGGATCAAACCCAGATCTCCCACACTGTGGGTGGATTCTTTACCAGCTGAGCCACAAGGGAAGCCCAAGAATACTGGAGTGGGTAGCCTATCCCTTCTCTGGGGGATCTTTCTGACTCAGGAATCGAACCAGAGTCTCCTGCATTGCAGGTGGATTCTTTACTAACTGAGCTATGCATTTAGAGTGGTATCATCTGCGTACTAAGGTTGCTGATATTTCTCCCAGCAGTCTTAATTACAGCTTGCCTATACTTAGCTGATAAAAAATATAAGAAGGATTATGCAGGAAGTTCTCAGAGTCCTATGTAGTCCAGTTTAGGACAAGCTATTAATAAGTCAGAGTACTATGAATATTTTGATAATTCTTATAAAACTGACTAAACCATACAACTGATTTTTCAAACCATCCTCCCACAAAACAGCCTTCTCATTACAGAACAAGGACATATTAATGAATGAGAAACTTTGAGACCAAGTTAGTTGTTTGTATACGTATCAATCATGTTCTAAAATATGTTGATTACTTGGTTCCTTCTTTTTTAGTGTTTACTATACACATGTAAGTATTCATGTGTATGAAAATGAGTATCCATGTGTCTTACATGATTTTTGAAAGAATTTAATCACTATAAAGAGACTGTCCCTTATTCTATTTATGGAATAGAATGCTCCTACAGAGCATACTCCCAATGTTTTATAATGGTTCTGCTGTCATTTACAACTGCTTTTTTAAAGCAGGAAAAATACATAGTATAAAATATGCAGAATTATTTTAAAATAAAATTTAGATTATCTAATTTCCATATTAGGCACTATTTTTAGCTTGTCACAAATTCTAAATAGTACAGATTTTAATTTTTCCTGCTCCCAGACATAAACATGAGACTTTTTCATCATTTCATAGAGAAAGTAGATCTTTATCTATCTGATCCAGCCCTTCATGGCTTCAGGACAAATGTTTGATTCTGTTTGCTTTCATTAAACCAGAGTAGTAGCCAACTTGTAGTAGATAGCTGTAAGTGACTATGGGCATTGCTGGCAGTTATGAATTCGTCCTACAGAACTTTTTTTTTCTTTTCTCCTTTAGAGTTGGATATTATTTCTGTCCTTGGTAGACAAAATCTCGGACTTCATGCTGTCTATGCACTTCTTTCAGAGAAGACAGTGGCACCCCACTTCAGTACTCTTGCCTGGAAAATCCCATGGATGGAGGAGCCTGGTGGGCTGCAGTTCATGGGGTCACTGAGAGTCGGACACGAGTGAGTGACTTCACTTTCACTTTTCACTTTCATGCATTGGAGAAGGACATGGCAACCCACTCCAGTATTCCTGCCTGGAGAATCCCAGGGATGGGGGAGCCTGGTGGGCTGCCATCTATGGGGTTGCACAGAGTCGGACACGACTGAAGCGACTTAGCAGCAGCAGCAGCAGCAGCAGCAGCAGCAGCAGCAGCATGCAGTTCTTTCAGAATGTAATTCTCTAACCCTCTGACTCCAAGACTTTCTCTATTTATTTCTTTTTTTTGCTGTTTCTGTTGTTTTCTTTGTTTTTCTTCTTGCCTTTCTAAAAAGTCTTTTTATTTTTAACTGATTACTAAAAACTCCTTCCTTGTCTCTTTTCTAAGAACTCACCTAGAGAGTTTATAGATTCAAAGAGTGTCTTATAATTCTCCCCAAGTCTCCTTCCCCAAATGTCTTACAATTCTCACTGATGACATATATTCCTGCCTCCCAATACCACTAGTATGTGTGACCAATGTGACTTAAGCTTTATATGCTGTGATGAAAAGATGTCATATTTACAGTACTATTGTAAGTCTGAGTATTCTGGGTGTCTATATGCTATAACTCCAATCATTTTCCAAGATCACTCTGTACCAATATTCTGTATGGCACCAAAATTTTAATATGTGAATGTTCTTTCACACTTGTGAGGAAGAAGTCCTTGAGAGTCTTTAGGTTAGGGTAGAGACCATGCCTTTTTTTTTTTTTTTTTAACCATTGGATTGTCAGTGTCTACCAGATTTCTATTCATAGTAAGAGCTCAAGAAATACATGCTGACTGAATGAATGAATGTTTGTGTTTCTAATATCTCCATGGGTGAGTGGTCTCCATAGCCTAAGAACAACACCTGTGTGTATATTGGCATTCGTTGACTCCCTGAGCTACACTGTCATCTGCTGTTCACACTGTGGCCTCTCATAATGGCAAACAGCTGAAGAGTGTGTGTGTGAAATATCTAACTGGCTCTTATTTACATGCTCTATCCACTTCCTTTCTACCTCTATACTTTTGTTTTATTTTCTGTAGAGTCACGGTAGTCCCACTGCCATTTCACAAATTTCTTCAAGCTATGGATTCCCAATGATGATATTGCAAAAATACCGATTTTCTTTGTATTCTTTTAATAAGACATCTTTAAAGCATGTAGAGGAAGATAGGAGGTAAAATACTGTTAAGAAAATTAAAAGTCCTTTGCTAATACTGCCAATCAAAAATTAAACATGGCTGCTGTTCTCATCTCTCCCATTCAAATCCATCTCCTCCCCAAATTAAGATGCTTTAATTTTCTACTAATTTTGTACCACTCTTCTGTCAGAAAGAAAAGAGGTACATTAAAATCACTTCTGTGCTTTTTCAAAATTTCAGCTCATTTCTTAAGTGGAGCTCTAGGAATGTGACCTCTTTTTCTTTTTCAACTGTTAGTTGAGCAGATACAGGTCCTTGTTACATTGTGTTTCCTCATGTATTTACCACATCTGTGACATTTTCATCTTCTCATAACAATTTGTGTGATAGAGTCTACCTTTGATGTTCCTGTCACCCACAGATGCCTTCCACTGTGTTCCCATTGCTTATTAGCCACCCAGGCTGACAAAGCCACTCGAAGAGGTATTGTTCTGAAAGATCCTTTAACTGAGAGGAGTATCAGATGACTGAACAAATCTTTATACTGTTAAATTTTCAACATTGCCTTTAGAGGACATGTGTATATGTGTGGCTTTCCAAATTTTAAAAACGCTACCCAGTGGAAACTTGCTATACACTTCAGTTTGATGGTATATAGCATATACTCTACAAGTGAATAATATTACTCAGCCGTTAAAAAGAATTCATTTGAATCAGTTTTGATGAGATGGATGAAACTGGAGCCGATTATACAGAGTGAAGTAAGCCAGAAAGAAAAACACCAATACAGTATACTAACACATATATATGGAATTTAGGAAGATGGCAATGACGACCCTGTATGCAAGACAGGGAAAGGGACACAGATGTGTATAATGGACTTTTGGACTCAGAGGGAGAGGGAGAGGGTGGGATGATTTGGGAGAATGACATTCTAACATGTATACTATCATGTAAGAATTGAATCGGCAGTCTATGTCTGATGCAGGATGCAGCATGCTTGGGGCTGGTGCATGGGGATGACCCAGAGAGATGTTATGGGGAGGGAGGTGGGAGGGGGGTTCATGTTTGGGAACGCATGTAAGAATTAAAGATTTTAAAATTTAAAAAATAAAAAACTTAAAAATAAATAAATAAATAAATAATCTTTATGTCCGATTTTCATTTAAAAGGCAAAGGCATTTGTTGTTTTACTATCACAGTTTCATGAAATTGGAAGCATACCATTGTTTCATATTGATGATTCTCTAATGAGTATGTTTAAATGCAAGTGTTCTGCTGTTATTCACTCTTTTACTGTCAAACAACATTATTTTTGGAAGTGAACAACAGACTGAAAATTTGGAAAGGACACAATAGATTTATATGTAATAAAACAATTTAAAGTATCCTTTGAACTGATGAGGCAGTTCAGTTTATTTTCTCTCCAATATGTGCATTTTGTCAAATGCTAGAACTACATTACTACCAAAAAGTAACAAAATAATAAGAAGCTGTATTTTATACTGAGAGTGAATCATAGGCTGAAAGAATCCATGTCTGATAAATTCTCTATTGTAATGTTAATCTCATGGGTTCAAAGAATACCTTGACTCAACCCTAGGATCCTATATTGAATGAATATATACATATATTCATTTATATCATTCTCAGTATTATATTAATTTCTTTTAACCACATCATTTCAACCAGTCAACTTTGGCTGCACATTAGAGTAATTTAAGAAGCTTTTCAAATCACTGAGGCTTTGAGTTTACCCCAGAGTAACTAAGCTGAATCTTAAGTGTAGGATGGAGGCATCAGTATTTTTTAAATTTTCCAAAATAATTATAATATGAAGTCAGATTTGAAAACCATCAGACAAATGGATGCAAAGGCTAGCTAGCTCTGGAGTGTGTTAGTTTCCCATTTCTTTGACTACAGGGTGGCAAGCAATACGTGCCTATGGGTTAAGTCACTTCATTCATGTCTGACTCTTTGTGACGCTATGGACAGTAGCCCGCCAGGCTCCACCGTCTGTGGGATTCTCCAGGCAAGAATGCTGGAGTGGATTGTCATGCCCTCCTTCAGGGGATCGTCTTGACCCAGGGATCAAACCCGCATCTCTTAGGTCTCCTGCATTGGCAGACAGACTCTTTACCTCTAGTGCCACCCAGGCAAGCAATCTATGTCATGACAAGCCTACAGAGGAAAGGAAATTTGAATAACTGTTAGCCCGAAAATTGGTTGTTTCTGTATCTACCACATATACATCCCTTCTAAAAAGGGCCATAAATACCTACATTCAACAATTGCAGTGAGGTAAGCCAATTAAGAAATCATATCATCTTTTGTTTTCTCCAATGTGTGTATATCACTTATGCAAACATATAGATTTCTATGCTTCATTCTAATGTGAGTACCCTATGCCCTTACTTAGGAAGGCAAAATTTTGCTTGAAGAAAGAGGTTATTTTTGGAAACCAGGATCAAAATCTTAGATGGACAAGAGAAAGGAAAAGTTCTATCTTGAATAATCCTGAAGGGGTTGTTGTAATAAGGAGTGTTAATGAAGAGTATATATGTATAAATATCATTTATATATAAATACTATTTATATAACTAGTTCTTGATATTCAAATAAGTCTGGGAAAGAATCAGTTATATTCTTACTGCTCTTCCCTGAACCTCTGAAAATAGGAGAATGGCAATGAGAATGAGAATTAATGCATCCTATATTAAGGATGTGAGAAGAGGTGATTTGAAAAGCAAAGTAATCTTGTTTTTAACCAAATTTCCCTTCTTTGGCTTACTGTAAATGTAGTTTTGTTCCCATTATTGGGAAATGGACATGGAAAGATCAAAAGTAAGAAATTTTTTAAAAGTTTGAAATTATCTGACTCCTGGGCAATTGAAATAAGAGACTTCATAGCTGGAGAAATCTAAAAATTCTATAACTTTAAAAAATATTTTATTATACATAAAATACTAATTTTCTTATATAATACTTAGGATATTATGTGCTGTTTTCATATTTTTCTTTTCCATTCATTTTTTTGCTTTTTTATACTACATTAAAAAATAAATGTTTATTTAATGGAGGGTTAACTTTTGTAAGGCATCTATGTGGTAACTGTCAGTTTTGAGATAACCGTGTCTTTGGATCTCACTTAATATTTGAAGATATTGACATTCACAATTACCGATTTTTAGTTTTGACCTTAGCAAAAAAGAATGAGCAACCACTTATTCAAACCAGGTCATAATATCACACATTTTTTTTTTTATGACTTGATTTATAATTCCAGTTTAGCATGAACTTGTCATCTATGTAAACGTAACTCACTTTCAAGGAGAGATGTTACTTCAGTTAGTTTTTAATGATTTTAATTTATTATAAGTTCAAAATCATAAGAACCTATTTGTGAATGGGATTGTTTACAGATACAGGCTGTAGCTTCACTGAAATAGAAAATAGAAGGAATAGCTTTTGCTAAAGCCTCCCTGGTAGCTCAGACTGTAAAGAATCTGCCTACAATGCAGGAGACCCAGGTTTAATTCCTGGGTTGGGAAGATCCCTGGAACAGGAAATGGCAACCTACTCCAGTATTCTTGCCTGGAGAATTCCATGGACAGAGGAACCTGGCAGGCTTCAGTCCATGGAGTTGCAAAGAGTCGGACACAACTGAACAACACTTTGACTTTCCAGGGAGTTTGTGGACCTTCATCAGTAGGTGATTATTGTTATGAAGCAATAGTCATGAAAAAGATCTCTAGTCACTTTCCCTGCTGAAGCTGATTTCAACAGAAAATGTTCATTTTTGCTTACAAAGTACTTAATACGTGTTTGGGCAATATACTTTTAACTAGCTGTATAAAATGCTATCTCTTTAAATTTTTACTCTCAAGATTATATTCAGTGTAAAGCAGTTAGTAATAGAGATATGTCTTTAGGTCAAATTAGTTCAGAAGTTTACAGTTTTGGCCAAAGGCCATTATAGAACTATTTGTATAAAATATGTAGAATACATTCTCAGAGAGTGAAAGGTTATGAGATAGCAAAAAAGAGCTTAATGAGATGAGTTTGTGAGTCTATGAATATATAACTTGGTTGCATTTGCATAGGGGTGGATCAGTTTACGAGTTTATATTTAGGGCACTTGTTTTAAATTTAGAGCTCAATATTGTCATTATTATTCTTTGGAGGGGGTAGGCTTTTGCTTTCAATCAAAAAAGTAAATAAGTGACTATATGTTAACTAAATGCCAAAGACTGGGATGAAGAGTTCCCAAAGCAGAGAAGTTGTTGAAACTGGAAATAAAAATTAGCTTAAGCAGTATATATATAAGAGTGCATTTAGCATTAAAATGAAGAATAGTCATTCAAGTTCAAACAAATTTAGCTTAAATATTTAGGTTTTGCCAAGCTTATTTTCTAAGTACCTATCTGGTTGTGATATTTAGTCTTGCTTTCTCCCTATCTATCTGTTTTATTTATTCTGCAGCTAAATGTGTTAGTTATCCTAAAGGCAAACGTTAGAGTCATTCTATGATTGGAAGAGAAGGGTGTTGATCAGCTGAACGAGATGGTTAATTTCAAATGTCTTGTTAAGCACTTAGTATATAAAAATCATGCTGAATCTGCTTGTGAAATTAATGATTATGTGGCTATAATTATGCATTCATAACTAAAAAGGGAAACACTTTCTTAAAGTAAATATGACTCTGCTGCTGCTGCTGCTGCTGCTGCATCGCTTCAGTCGTGTCTGACTCTGTGCGACCCCATAGACGGCAGCCCACCAGGCTCCCCCGTCCCTGGGATTCTCCAGGCAAGAACACTGGAGTGGGTTGCTATTTCCTTCTCCAATGCGTGAAAGTGAGAAGTGAAAGTGAAGTCACTCAGTAGTGTCCGACTCTTAGCGACCCCATGGTCCGAAGCCTACCGGACTCCTTCATCCATGGGATTTTCCAGGCAAGAGTACTGGAGTGGGTTGCCATTGCCTTCTCCAAAATATGACTCTAGAACTCTCCATTTCTACTTCAATACTGAGACTTTTCTAAAGTTCTTTTCTTAAACACAAGATTCTCTTCCTGGTATAAAAATT
Organism: Ovis canadensis; assembly: GCF_042477335.2. Classification (NCBI taxonomy): domain Eukaryota; kingdom Metazoa; phylum Chordata; class Mammalia; order Artiodactyla; family Bovidae; genus Ovis; species Ovis canadensis. Next base: position 73,867,373 of record NC_091248.1, on the reverse strand, counting down.
GAAAAAAGTGTATATACACATTGGGAGGTGGGTAGGATAAAATCTAATGCTCAATGGGAAACATCCCTACACTAAAAAAAATTCCTTCAACCAGTGTACCAACGGAATGACTGCTAGTTCTCCACCTTTAAATTTCAGTGTCATAGTCATTTATAAAACATAAATGTTCCTGAACTATTGTGATTTCCTGTTAGAGAAAAAAATTAAGACATATATATATTTTCTCAATGTTAAGTCATATATCTGTTGTGTTTATTATTCAGAAAAGGAATATTTAAGATTTCTCATTTTACCAAAGAGAAAAGTAGACAATCAAATGCCATATGATGGAAATATAATTTATGATAGCAGTTTTGAGCTGTTCCTAAGAATAAATAGCTCCTGCTATTTGGGGATCTATGCAGTTAAGGCTCATCTTTGAATTTCATTGTGGAAGGATTTTCAGATGCCAAGATAAGAAGCAATAGTATAGATGATGGCTGTATTCAGAAGGACACTGGGCTATTTTGCAGAAAAACTGTACTAAAGATTTATATCATTTTTTATGTCACTTATCTATATATCACATCAGAAATTATGTTCTTCTTTTAATCCATAGGTTATAATTTTAATATATTTATATGTATTGTCAAGTTGAAATCTTCTCACAAGGACTTAATTATATAATCTATTAATATTTATACCCTATGCTTATTTTTAAACAAATGTTAATTCTATTCATGTTTAATACATGTTAATGCTACTCTCACAAGCAAAATCTATTATTAGAATAAGATTTATAATCTTATATGTAAAATGTTAAATATTTATAAGTATAAATAATATTTATAAACATTATTTTAAAATAATTTACGTAAGATATATAATGTCAGTTGAGTGCTAGTGAAAACCTCATTAACTTTTTATTAAATATTTACTAAATTAATCATAGAATTTATTATTAAAAATAGTAAGTACTTCTGAGAACATTATTATAATTAAACTAACAACTAATTGTTGTTTTAATTCCTGTCTTACAGATGAAGAAACTGAGTATTAAAATTAGTTAAATAATCTTTCCAATGTTGTATGTCTAGGAAGGGGCAAAAATTGGATTTAAACCCAAATTTTCTTGACTTTAAAACATGTAACTTTAATTAATATTTTATAGGGCAGGGTTCTGTGTTGTATGTAGGGATAGAAAGAAATATAACCATTGGTGTATTTTTTCAAGAAACATCTGGTATAGTTGAAAAATTAACCATTGGAAAAAATTTAATTATTGGTCTTTTTAAAGTTGCCCCAACTGTTTTGATTACCATTCAGCCAGCTTTCTTATTTGTATAGCACCTTGGGTTTAATTTCAGTGTTTTAGATAAAGAAATTGCAGTGGATTATATTTATGGTCAATTACAATTCTAAAAGTTTATGATTATTGCAAATTGGAAGCAAATTAAACAATTTATTTAAAATAACTGCATGTTCTTAGGGCCTTTTCAAGTCTGCTCAAATGGAACTCACTTAAACAGGACCCTTGCCTACCCTCTTCCTAAAATGGCCACGTGCCAGGCAAAGAAACTGTTTAGAAAGGGTTGAGAAAGAAATACATGAATAGGTCAAAAAGTCACTATTATGATTTTATGTTTGTATGCCAATAAAGCATTTTCAAATAAGGATAAAAAAGACCAAATTACCTGTGCACACTTGAGAGTGTGTGCTCAGCCATGTCCGACTGTTTGTGACCCTATGGACTTAGCCTACCAGCGTCCTCTGTCCATGGGATTTCCCAGGCAAGAATACTGGAGTGGGTTGCCATTTTCTTTTCCAGTAGATCTTCTCAACCCAAGGACCAAACCCGAATTTCCTGCATTGCAGGCCGATTCTTTACTAATGAGCCACCTAGGACGCCCCAAAAGAAAGTGAAGTCTCTCAATCGTGTCCAACTCTTTGTGACCCCATGGACTGTCACCTACCAGGCTCCTTCCTCCATGGGATTTTCCAGGCAAGAATACTGGAGTGGGTTGCCATTTCCTTCTTCAGGGGATCTTCCCAACCCAGGGATCGAACCAGGGTCTCTTGCATTGTAGGCAGACACTTTACCGTCTGAGCTACCTGGGAAGTACCTAGATATAAATACAGGAGTATATATAATTATGTTAACTTTTTTTGCAATTGTAACTGCTTGTTCTCACTTAATGAGTTACATTTAGAATGGCTAGGATTTTCTTTTCAATAATGCTGTCCCTGAAAATCTGTAAATTAGACCAAATACAGATTTTTTAGTTAATTCTGATTTTTGAGCAGTTTTAATTTCTGGACTTATGTGAAAATCAACCCAGCACATTTTGCATAGAATGTATGTTCTATATATGTATAAAATGTACGTACACTTTGTTGTCACTATAACTTGGTAATTTAAAAACATTTTATCTTTATGTTTTACTATAAACATCATAAACTTTATGATTAAAATTAATATTAAAGCAGTTCTGTGTATGATTGTTAATAGAGTAAGTGTCTGTGTTATAAAAAGGAATAAAACATTTTATATTTACTCTGAGATATCAAGTTGTTTAGGCTTCTTTGTAAACATTACCACATTTATGTTCTTTGGTTTCTTTTATTGTACACATATTCTTCAAAACCTACCTTATCTGTAGACCCTAGATGACAACAAAGAACCAAAGAGTTTCTTTTCTTTACTATAGAAAAGGCCAGTGATATACAAAAGTGAAAGAAAATAATATAATATTCCCATGTCCTCAGTTTCAAAAATCACCCCTCATGGCAGTCTTATTTTATTGATGACCTAACCGTCTATTTCTCCAAACTTCTTTGAAGATAATTTTGAAAATTATGTAATTTCATTTGTAAATGGAGAATGATTGGTGTGCTTTTTAATTCTCTTTTGAAAGATGTTCTTCCTCTGTACCTATTTTTCTTTCACATTTGCCTTTAAATGAAGAAACCAGGTGGCATGTCCATAGAAATTTTAAATCTGGATTTCATTGACACGTGTTTATTGTCATGCTTCTCTCTCTCTTACCTTGCACTTCCCTGGTGGCTCGGTTGGAAAGAATATGCTAGCTTTTTTTTTTTTTTTTTTTTCTGTATAAACTGTGAGGTAGGCTGAGAAGTGTGATCAGAAACTGGTTTAAGGTTTTGACAAAACCACTTCAGAAATAATGTCTCATACTTATTTCCAGAGGTAAAAATCTCTCTCTCGTGTCTTTCTCTCTCTTTCTACATCCCATCCCTCTTTGATGTTAGTAACAATTGATAACCATTACCAACATCTTTTACTTCATTAGGGATTATGAAAAGGTAACATCTAATTTAACAATCCTAATTACTAACTGTGATGCTTTTACAAAGAGAAATTGTCCTCATCAACAATTATGATATCATGAATAACAGTTTTTATATAAAGATAACATATTAGATTATTTACTCTTATTTACCAGATTTTCAAATATTTAGCTGATTTTACTTATATCTTCCAGACGTGATAGGAATTTTGCTATGGTTGTTTGTTTTAAATCATTAAAAACTCATAGGTTTAAATATTTTTAATTTGTTAAAATGGTTGCAATTATTGTCATTTCAGCTAAATTGTTATTGCAGAGCTCTCATTTAATTTTATTGTGATCAGATCAGCTGATTTTATTTTGTGATGTTCTTTAAGAATAGTTCACAGTATTTAGAAAGGAAGAGAAATGAGCAACAGAAGATATTAAAATGAAGTAGAGATGATAAACAAGAAGCTTCTGAAACATGTTAGACATAGATGAGGTAAGTAGTTCATTTGTGTGCTGACATAAACAGGAAGGGATAGAATGAACAAGTATCAGATATTCAAGGAGTACCCCATTTTTATGACAGTTATATACCCTTAATTTGGACACTCTTCAGTGCTCCTCATCTGGCCCTATTTAGCTCTGATTAAGACGTGTAGAAACCAACCACTGGTGCGTAGCAAGTTATAGGAGCTACAGCTACCTGCCGGGAGTCTTGTTTCTGCATCTTTTCATATAAAAAGTATGTGTGTTGATTCCAGTCACCTTCCTTCTGCTGAGTCATCTTGAATGCCTTCAACTAACTCTGGCCCTTTTTACCATACTATCACAGGGAAGGATGATGGAAGAGAGAAAGTGGTGGAGTAGGGAGAGGAACAAGTGGGAGAGGGGAAAACGGAGGGGGAGCGGGAGAGACTGAGGTATTGTTTTCCTTCTCTCCCACTTTCATGCTGTCATAAGCTAAGTTGCTTTGTTGTATGTTTTAAACTGACTCAATAAACTGTGTGATTTGAACGTCTTAACTTGATCTGGAAGAAACACAAACTGGAATCAAGATTGCCAGGAGAAATATCAATAACCTCAGATATGCAGATGACACCACCCTTATGGCAGAAAGGGAAGAGGAACTAAAAAGCCTCTTGATGAAAGTGAAAGAGGAGAGTGAAAAAGTTGGCTTAAAGCTCAACATTCAGAAAACAAAGATCATGGCATCTGGTCCCATAACTTCATGGGAAATAGATGGAGAAACAGTGGAAACAGTGTCAGACTTTATTTTGGGAGGCTCCAAAATCACTGCAGATGGTGAGTGCAGCCATGAAATTAAAAGACGCTTACTCCTTGGAAGAAAAGTTATGACCAACCTAGATAGCATATTCAAAAGCAGGGACATTACTTTGCCAACTAAGGTCCGTCTAGTCAAGGGTATGGTTTTTCCTGTGGTCATGTATGGATGTGAGAGTTGGGCTGTGAAGAAGGCTGAGCACCAAAGAATTGATGCATTTGAACTGTGGTGTTGGAGAAGACTCTTGAGAGTCCCTTGGACTGCAAGGAGATCCAACCAATCCATTCTGAAGGAGATCAGCCCTGGGATTTCTTTGGAAGGAATGATGCTAAAGCTGAAACTCCAGTACTTTGGCCACCTCATGCGAAGAGTTGACTCATTGGAAAAGACTGTGATGCTGGGAGGGATTGGGGGCAGGAGGAGAAGGGGAAGACAGAGGATGAGATGGCTGGATGGAATCACTGACTCGATGGACGCGAGTCTGAGTGAACTCCGGGAGTTGGTGATGGACAGGGAAGCCTGGTGTACTGCAATTCATGGGGTCGCAAAGAGTCGGACATGACTGAGTGACTGAACTGAACTGAACTGAACTGAATTTGATCTAGAGACTTTTTGTCCTGTGACTTCTAGGGTCAATTGCTTGATTGTGTACTTGACAGGTAAGAGCTTCAAGATGCTTTTCTTCTCCAAGAGGAGCCTATACCTAGGGCTGAATTCTGACTTTCCATGCACCCCTTCTTTTACAAAAATTTTTAATTTATATTTTATAACTGCATTGGTATATAAATTAATATACTAATGTTCTAAAATAAGTTCATTTTTCCTCTAATTTACAAAGAGATTATATGGATTCATGGACCCCTAATGTATTGTGGGTGGTAGGCACTCTGCCTACTGTACCTAATGAAGAAGGTACCTTTCCTTTTGAAGATTTTTTTTTTTATACTTTTGGTTTTTTTAACCCAAAAGGAAAATTTAGCAACATTATAGAAATTTGAAAATGGAAAGTAAAATCCCTTTTATTTCTGCAGATGGCTATTGCTGACCATGTGATACATATACTTATAGGTTACCTTGTAATCTTCTTATATTGACCTATCCACATATATATGCATACATTGTACTCTGTGGGATCATCCTGTGAGCCCTGTTGTTTATGTTGATCTTTCCATTAATAATATATTATGGACATATACATTGTGGATGGTATTGTGGAGATTGGTTACAGTGGCTATAACGTATATTGCTGGGTTATTAAAGAATATTAAAATCTGCTATAGAGAAAATGATAAAATAATAATGAAGATAAATTCAATAATATAAATGGTAAATAAGCAGTTAGCCTGAGTCATGTTGTTATAAATTTCGAATGGAGGGATATATATTAAACCACTTACTAGACAAGGAATGCAATTTATATTCATTTATATTTCTAATGATGATTTAATTTTGACAAGATGAAATTTAAGAGAGTGCTATAGGAACTTCTTTAACTAGTACCCGAATCCTAGTTGGTAAAGAAGAATTAAAACAGAGGACACAGTGCTTCATAAGGTGTGATAACTTTCTAAAGTTTATAGTTCATGGTAGGTTAAAAATATCACCATTATGATGTTGCTGCTGCTGCTTTACCTCTATAATTAAACACAAACAGGCAAGCAAACAAACAAATAGGTTTGTTTTAATATACTCCTGCGTGCACAAGGAGAACCTTAGTTAGATCATACCTGTAGCAATAGTCTGACTGTTTTTTTGTGTGTGTTATGATCATAATAGCTTCCTATTAGATTTCACTTCTTGACAGACACTGATCATGTAAGGTGGTTTCAGAAAAGAGCAATCAGGAGTATGAGGGCAGTCTGATCTGTATTACTTTATTGACATCTACAAGAATTTGAGATGTTATTATAAAGGAGAGAAGCTTTTGGAAAGATTTGACATAGTGTATCACAGAAGTCTAAGAGCAAAATAAATTATCTAAATAATTAATGAATTCTCATCACTGCATTGATCACAGTCAGTGATTTCAGTCCTGGCTGCATATTAGAGTAATGTGGGAAGACTGGAAAAAAAATTACCAAAGCTCAATTTCATCTCAGGAAAATTAAATCAGATCTTTCTTTGAGAGATAGTGTTTTTAAATAAAAGATACCACCAATGTGTATCCAGGGTTAAAATGTCCTGTTTGAGTACTTGAGTTTGGTTACTGGGCAAATGAATCATAAAGAGCATTTTAAAACTAAGTATGTAGATTTTGAAGCCACCCTTGTATCCGAGATCTTATCATGCAATAGTAAGGCTGACTTAGTTATAAAAATTATAACTTATTGGCACCCCACTCCAGTACCCTTGCCTGGAAAATTCCATGATGGAGGAGCCTGGTGGGCTGCAGTCCATGGGGTCACTGGGAGTCGGACACGACTGAGCGACTTCACTTTCACTTTTCACTTTCATGTATTGGAGAAGGACATGGCAACCCACTCCAGTGTTCTTGCCTGGAGAATCCCAGGGACGGGGGAGCCTGGTGGGCTGCCGTCTATGGGGTCGCACAGAGTCGGACACGACTGAAGCGACTTAGCAGCAGCAGCAGCAGCAGCAGCAGTAATTAACACAATTCATGAAATGCTTTCTTCACCTTTGTATTTCAATTCATCTTCTCTTGATTCTCCTTTGCCATTACTGGTTGTTCCTCATTCCTTTCCTTCTCTTGTTGCCTCCTAAATTTTCAGCCTCGAAACGATGAGCTACTTTAGGATTCAGTTCCTGCTATCTTCTCCACCATTCTGTTTTCTCCTGGGATTTCAGCTACATGATGATGACTGAAGTGTGTATCTTCAGGTTGGATCTCCTGACCTCCAGATTTGATATCCAGTTGTCCACATGACATTTCTCTTGGTATGTCTCAGAGGACTCTCCCTTAATAAGGCTAAATCTGAACTTCCAATTCCTGACATGAAGTCACTTCTGAAACCTCCATCAATGTTTTCCCCTCTTAGTGACTGGTAGCCCAAAACTGTAGTCATTTTAACTTTTCTTTTTTTTCCCCATAGATCTTTAGCAAATATCATCAGTACCATCAAAATATATTCAGAATCTTGACTTTAATCAACTTTATTTCTAAAGTTGGTCCAAACTAGTACTATGTGTCGTTTGGACTGCAATTATAGTAACTTAATTGTTCTCTCTGCTTCTAATCTTGTCCTCCTCCATCGTACACAATCATTCTCAGTGAGCAGGCAGAGTAGTGATTTTAAAATTTAAATCATCTCATATCACTTTTGTGTTTAAACATTTATGACAGTATTTCTGTTCATTCACAGTGAAAGCTGAAATCCTTATACTGGCCTACATGGTACCACAATTTCTCTGGCTTCTTCTCCTGACTTTTCCACTTTCTCACTTAACGATACCTACAATGACTCTCCTGAAATTTCTGGAACACAAGAGTAATCCCATGCCTAGGCCTTTGAGTTTATTCTTTCTTCTGGCTCTCTGCCTAAAATGCATTTTCCTACATATCTGCACACTTCCCTCCCTCAGTTTCTTTAGCTTTTCGTTATAATATTACTTTACCAGAAAATACTTCTTGACCATCTCATTTGTAATAACTAAACTCCCAAACACACATATATGGGCAAATTCTATTCCAATTTTTCTTCTAAATATACACTTACTGCTATTATTACTATTATTTTATTTTTTTGCTATTTTGTCCACTAAATTGTACAGTCCAAAGTAACAATTCTGGGACATTGTGTACAGTTGTATCCATTGCATCTAGAAGAGTGCATAAACATAGCTGATGCAAAGCAAATGTTTGTTAAATGAAGGAATGGATGAATGAATGTTAAAATGTTATTATTTATATTTTTAATTAATCTTTGTGGTATTTTCAAAGTAAAGGTGAAAAAAGAATTGCTATGAAATGTTTTAGATTTTAATTATAATTACATCCCCAAATCTCAAGTTTTGATTGTTGTATATACCCATGTAATAAAATAGGCATCAAACATTTGCTTATGTCCCTTTCCAATCAATCCACCTGTCCCCACTTGAGTTAAACACTTTCTAATTTCTCCTATCACAATTTCATTCTGCTTTTTTTTAACATATATAAATGGAGCTATACACTGTGTATCATTTGTGTAAAGCTTCTTTCTTTCAACATCATATTTTTGAGATTCATTTATGTCATTGCATGTACTTGTGACTCTCAGTCTGTTGTAAGAATATATCATGACTTATCCACTGCTTTTTAGTATTTGAGTTCCATTTCATAGCTATGATAAGTAAAATTGCTTTAAGTGTTGATGTGCAAGTCCTTTGGTAGACATTTGTTTTTATATCTTTCAAGTAAATGTAAGTAGAATTGACGGCTTTGGGATTAGATATGTGTTTAACTTTATAGTGAAATTGAAAAGTGAAAGTGAAAGTTACTCAGTCGTGTCTGACTCTTTGCGACCCCATACACTGTATAGTCCATGGAATTCTCCAGGCCAGAATACTAGAGTGGGTAGCCTTTCCCTTCTCCAGGGGATCTTCCCAACCCAGGGATTTAACCCAGTCTCCTGCATTGCAGGCAGATTCTTTACCAGCTGAGCCACAGGAAACTGCTAAATACTTATCCAAAGTGATTTACCATCTTGCATTCTCAACAATATATAAAATTCCAGGTGCTTCACAAACTTTGGTGTTGTCAGTTTTTTTTTTTTTTTAATAACATTAGCAATTATAGTGGGTGCTAAATTGTAACTAATCATAGTTTTCATTTTTGTTTCTCTGGTAACTAATGAGTTTCAGTCTTTCATCATGTGGTCATTGGCATATATTTTCTGGAAGTGTCTGTTAATGTCTTTTGCCTATTTTTAATTATTTATCTTACCATTATTTATTTATATTCTTTAATAATCTATGAATCTTACTATGTATGCTGCAAATACTATATCAAGTCAGCAGTTTGGTTATGATTTCCTTAATGATTTTTTTTTTAATGAGCAGATATATTCAAATTTGATAAGGTATAGTTTATTATTTTTTTAATTTTTCCTTTGTGCTGTTTTGGTACTAAGTTGGAGTTTTCACAGAGTTTTCTTTCAGAAGCTGTGAGATTCTGGATATTCTGTTTGGTCTATGATATCCATACCAAATGCAATTTTTAGGGGGTGGGTATGAAGGAATGAGTTTCTTTTTTCCCACAGTATATATCCAGTGTTTCCAGCACCATTTGTTTTAGAAATAATTTTATTCTCCAGTTGAATTGACACCTTGATCAAAATATCATCTGACAGTATATGCCCTATGAATTATCTATTATGTGTCACTGATTTTTTTTTTTTTTTTTAGTCCTTCCTTTTGTCAGTACCTCAGTGTTTGATTTCTGACTTTAGAGTAAGACCTGAGATCAGGACATGTAAATCCTCCACATTATTTTTCATTTTCAAGATGATTTTGGTTGTTCTAAATTTTTGCCATCAGAAAAGTTTACAGTCACTGACTGATCGGGGTACAAAAATAAGTAGTTTAGAAATGCAGTTAAGAACTGTGTATGTATTCAGGAATGGGGAAAATAAGCTCTACAGTTTATTTTTTAATCCTAAATATAAATAATTATTGTTCTCTTATTCCTTTCTCATTATTGCTCTCCATGATTTCCATATAATCCTTAATAACTGTTACAATTTCATCTTTGTAGCACGTATAGAAAATTTCGACTGAACTTCAAGCCTAAGTCATTTTTACCTCAGAAGGAAAGATAACTGTTTTGAAGATAAGACTAATCACATTAGGTCTTCAAAAATCTCTTTTCCATTGCACAGTTATATTTATCTTCAAAAGGTCTAATCCATTTCAAGGAAAAGATGTATGAAATCAGCTTGATTCCCTAAGGCAAACCCAGAGAGAATCTTATGTTTATTTCTTTTAGTAAACTCACAGCTGCTGTCTAAGCCAAAATTAAAAGCATAAATAAAAAATACAAATAGACTAAGAAGCTAGATAAGTTGACTTCACAAGTAGATTTACAAATTGAATCATCAAAACTTTCCCTGGCCCAGTCCTTAACTTATGAATGCTATTGTCAATTTGAGCCTTGACATCATTTCCTATTGCTGCCCAGCCTTGCAGTACTTTGGCTTTCCCCTGAAATATAAATTTTTTTTTCTGACAATAATGTAATAAATAGAAAGGCATGGTTTATTAAATTTATTCTGCTAAAATCTTCTCTAGTGTGCACTCTTCCTACCTCCTAGATACATCCTAGGAAAACCTTTCTTAGCACTTCTATGGGAATAAAGAGCTATGTATTTAGTCTCACACACATTCATAACAATAAGTAACAGTGTGTTGCTGAAATTGATGTAACCAGTGGAATATGACATTTAATAGGTATGAAACATTTTAAATGAAAGATGTCAATGTATCAGCATTTGAAATTTTCATTATCTTCCGTGTTTGTATTGGCTCTTCTGATGGCCAATAATTTTTATATATAGTGAAAGTCAATCACATAATAACTAATGTATAGGCTAAGAGCTGGGGCTTTCCTGGTTGCTTAGCTGGTAAAGAAGCTGCTTGCAGTGCAGGAGACCTGGGCTCAATTCCTGGGTCAGAAAGATCCACTGGAGAAGGGATAGGCTACCCACTCTAGTATACTTACCTGGAGAATTCCATGGATAGAGGAGTCTGGTGGGGTACAATCTATAGGGTTGTGAAGAGTCAGACACAACTGAGCAACTTTCACTTCATTTCAGACTAAGATCTCAGAAAAGGCAATGGCACCCCATTCCAGTACTCTTGCCTGGAAAATCCCATGGATGGAGGAGCCTGGTAGGCTGCAGTGCATGGGGTCATGAAGAGTCGGACACGACGCGGTTGCGACCAGCACACTAAGCACAGCCGAGAGGAGCTATCCCACATCCGAGGTCAGGGGCAGAAGCCGGGAGGACCCCATGCCCGAAGGGTGGCAGCCAAGAAGAGTTACCCCACATCCGAGGTCAGGGGCAGCGGCTGAGAGTGCCAGGCTGCGACGGCGCAGGAACAGCTGAGAGGAGCCAGCCCGCGTCTGAGGCCAGGGGCAACAGCCAAGAGGAGCCACCTCACGTCCGAGGCCAGGGTGGAGGCCGGGAGGAGCAACCCCACATCAAAGGAGCCATGGCTGTGCGGGCATAGGAGGGCCTCGAGGAGCCGTCTCACGTTGAAGGTCAGGAAGGTTGGCGGTGAGGAGATACCCCTCCTCCAAGGTAAGGAGCAGCAGCTGCGCTATGCTGGAGCAGCCATGAAGAGATACCCCACGCCCAAGATAAGAGAAACCCAAGTAAGATGGTAGGTGTTGCAAGAGGGCATCAGAGGGCAGACACACTGAAACCATACTCACAGAAAACTAGTCAATCTAATCACACTAGGACCACAGCCTTGTCGAACTCAATGAAACTAAGCCATGCCCGCTGGCAACCCAGGACGGGTGGGTCACCATGGAGAGGTCTGACAGAATGTGGTTCACTGGAGAAGGGAATAGCAAACCACTTCAGTATTCTTGCCTTGAGAACCCCATGAACTGTATGAAAAGGCAAAATGATAGGATGCTGAAAGAGGAACTCCACAGGTCAGTAGGTGCCCAATATGCTACTGGAGATCAGTGGAGAAACAACTCCAGAAAGAATGAAGGGATGGAGCCAAAGCAAAAACAATACCCAGTTGTGGATGTGACTGGTGATAGAAGCAAGGTCCAATGCTGTAAAGAGCAATATTGCATAGGAACATGGAATATCAGGTCCATGAATCAAGGCAAATTGGAAGTGCTCAAACAGGAGATGGCAAGAGTGAACGTCGACATTCTAGGAATCAGTGAACTAAAATGGACTGGAATGGGTGAATTTAACTCAGATGACCATTATATCTACTACTGCGGGCAGGAATCCCCAGAAGAAAAGGAGTAGCCATCATGGTCAACAAAAGAGTCCGAAATGCAGTGCTTGGATGCAATCTCAAAAACGACAGAATGATCTCTGTTCGTTTCCAAGGCAAACCGCTCAATATCGCGGTAATCCAAGACTATGCCCCAACCAGTAACACTGAAGAAGCTGAAGTTGAATGGTTCTATGAAGACCTACAAGACCTTTTAGAACTAACACCCAAAAAAGATGTCCTTTTCATTATAGGGGACTGGAATACAAAAGTAGGAAGTCAAGAAACACCTGGAGTAACAGGCAAATTTGGCCTTGGAATGCAGAATGAAGCAGGGCAAAGACTAATAGAGTTTTGCCAAGAAAATGCACTGGTCATAGCAAACACCCTCTTCCAACAAAACAAGAGAAGACTCTACACATGGACATCACCAGATGATCAACACTGAAATCAGATTGATTATATTCTTTGCAGCCAAAAATGGAGAAGCTCTATATACTCAACAAAAACAAGACCAGGAGCTGACTGTGGCTCAGATCATGAACTCCTTATTACCAAATTCAGACTGAAATTGAAGAAAGTAGGGAAAGCTGCTAGACCATTCAGGTATGACCTAAATCAAATCCCTTATGATTATACAGTGGAAGTGAGAAATAGATTTAAGAGCCTAGATCTGATAGATAGAGTGCCTGATGAACTATGGAATGAGGTTCATGACAGTGTACAGGAGACAGGGATCAAGACCATCCTGATGGAACAGAAATGCAAAAAAGCAAAATGGCTGTCTGGGGAGGCCTTACAAATAGCTGTGAAAAGAAGAGAAGTGAAAAGCAAAGGAGAAAAGGAAAGATATAAGCATCTGAATGCAGAGTTCCAAAGAATAGCAAGAAGAGATAAGAAAGCCTTCTTGAGCGATCAGTGCAAAGAAATAGAGGGAAAGAACAGAATGGGAAAGACTAGAGATCTCTTCAAGAAAATTAGAGATACCAAGGGAACATTTCATGCAAAGATGGGCTCAATAAAGGACAGAAATGGTCTGGACCTAACAGAAGCAGAAGATATTAAGAAGAGGTGGCAAGAATACACAGAAGAACTGTACAAAAAAGATCTTCATGACCCAGATAATCATGATGGTGTGATCACTCATCTAGAGCCAGACATCCTGGAATGTGAAGTCAAGTGGGCCTTAGAAAGCATCACTATGAACAAAGCTAGTGGAGGTGATGGAATTTCAGTTGAGCTGTTTCAAATCCTGAAGATGATGCTATGAAAGTGCTGCACTCAATATGCCAGCAAGTTTGGAAAACTCAGCAATGGCCACAGGACTGGAAAAGGTCAGTTTTCATTCCAATCCCAAAGAAAGGCAATGCCAAAGAATGCTCAAACTACCGCTCAGTTGCACTCATCTCACATGCTAGTAAAGTAATATTCAAAATTCTCCAAGCCAGGCTTCAGCAATATGTGAACCATGAACTTCCTGATGTTCGAGCTGGGTTTAGAAAAGGCAGAGGAACCAGAGATCAAACTTCCAACAACCGCTGGATCATGGAAATAGCAAGATAATTCCAGAAAAACATGTATTTCTGCTTTATTGACTATGCCAAAGCCTTTGGCTGTGTAGATCACAATAAACTGGGCAATTCTGAAAGAGATGGGAATACCAGACCACCTGACCTGCCTCTTGAGAAATCTGTATGCAGGACAGGAAGCAACAGTTAGAACTGGACATGGAACATCAGACTGGTTCCAAATAGGAAAAAGAGGACGTCAAGGCTGTATATTGTCACCCTGCTTATTTATCTTATATGCAGAGTACATCATGAGAAACACAAGCTGAAATCAAGATTTCTGGGAGAAATATCAATAACCTCAGATATGCAGATGACACCACCTTTATGGCAGAAAGTGAAGAGGAACTAAAAAGCCTCTTGATGAAAGTGAAAGTGGAGAGTGAAAAATTTGGCTTAAAGCTCAACATTCAGAAAAAAAAGATCATGGCATCCGGTCCATCACTTCGTGGGAAATAGATGGGGAAACAGTGGAAACAGTGTCAGACTTTATTTTGGGAGGCTCCAAAATGACTGCAGATGGTGAGTGCAGCCATGAAATTAAAAGACGCTTACTCCTTGGAAGAAAAGTTATGACCAACCTAGATGGCATATTTAAAAGCAGAGGCACTACTTTGCTAACTAAGGTCCATCTAGTCAAGGCTATGGTTTTCCCAGTAGTCATGTATGGATGTGAGAGTTGGACTGTGAAGAAGGCTGAGCACTGAATAATTGATGCTTTTGAACTGTGGTGTTGGAGAAGACTCTTGAGAATCCCTTGGACTGCAAGGAGATCCAACCAGCCCATTCTGAAGGAGATCAGCCCTGGGATTTCTTTGGAAGGAATGATGCTAAAGCTGAAACTCCAGTACTTTGGCCACCTCATGAGAAGAGTTGACTCACTGGAAAAGACTCTGATGCTGGGAGAGATTGAGGGCAGGAAGAGAGGGGGACGACAGAGGATGGGATGGCTGGATGGCATGACTGACTCGATGGACGCGAGTCTGAGTGAACTCCAGGAGTTGGTGATGGACAGGGAGGCCTGGCGTACTGCGATTCATGGGGTCGCAAAGAGTCGTACACGACTGAGCGACTGAACCGAACTGAAGCGATTTAGAAGCAGCAGCAGCAGCAGCAGCAGCAGACTAAGATCTATAACCTAATCTGTGTTTTGTTTGTTTGTTTGCACTTTCAGTGTGACCTTTCTTTGTTTACACTGCTGTCTTCCTTGTTTCTCCTATGAGTGCCACTAGTCAACTTTTTAAATTTCCTCCTGGCATCATTGATGTAAATTTCCTTTAATCTTCTCTTGACCTACATAAATCATAGCAATCTCTTCTCTGAAGTTGTTATAGAATTTGCATTCAGTTTAAAAATACCCTTCCTCCAATGCATCATTTATTATAGTATGTATCACTGAATTCAGATTTCATTGCATACCATCATATTCTACTTATATGTGACATTCATATGTATTACTTGTAGATTCATTGGTTTTCTCTTTGTGTTTCTGTTCTTTATTTTGTTTATCTACACTTTAATCTTTATTATTTCCTTTTGCTAGTTTTGTGTTTATTTATTTATTTTGTTGTTGTTGTTTCATTGTTAGTTAGGTTATTGATTTGAGATCTTTCGATTTTTTAGGGTAAGCATTTTGAGCTATAAATTTCCTGCTAAGTAGTCATTTTGCTTCATCCTATAAATTTTGAAGTGTTGTATATATATATAATATATATATATATTTTTAAGTTCATATCAAAGTATTTTCTCAATTCCTTTATGATTTCTTCTTGACCTTGTGGTTGTTATCTAATTTTCACCTTTTTTTGACTTTCTAGTTTTCCTTCTGTTATTAATTCCTAATTTCCTTGCACTGCACTTGGAGAAGATATGTTGGATAATTTCAGTTTCATTTTTAAAAATTTTATTTGGACTTATTTTGTGGTCTAATATATGATCTATGCAGAAGAATGTCCCATGTGCACTTGAGGAAAAGTATCCTATTTTTTTGAAGTGGAAAGTTTTATATATGTTCAAATCTTATATTTTGTTATTGATTTTCTGTCTAGTTGTTAACTCCATTTCTGAAAGTGGGATATTGAAGTCTCCAACTATTGCAGAATTATTCATTTCCCCATTCAATTATTTCAGTTTTTTGCTTCATATATTTTGAAGCTCCATTGTTAGTTCATATTTTTCTATTCATCTGCCTGGCTTGTATATCAGTGTTAAATTTATCAATGCAGGGATAGGCCAAGTGCTAACTTATATGGAAATAAATATTCTTGGATTCTGATACTTAATTTTGATTATGGTTTTTATGATATCTAGTTATACTTCTTGCCTTTGATTACATATGATATGTCTCTATTAGGACAATAAATTTAGCTTTTATCCTTAAACTACCTTGAGTAAACTTTTCAGCTAACAATGTACATATAACAATAGGCCCATATAATCAGAAATGAAATATTATATGTTTGTTTAAAAACAAAAGCTCTTTATTGGAAAAAAAATAATTCTATTTGAAAAGTTAAACAGAGAAAGTATACAGAGAAAACAAACTAGTTAGAGAAAGGAAACATTGTATCATTGTATCATAATCAATAAAGGGCAGTTACATATAATCATATTTTATCTACCTAGCATCTGTTATTGCTATTCTGCATTATTTAGAAATCATATATATATATATATATATCAAGCTTTTACTTTGAGTTGGAGAATCCCAGGGACGGGGAAGCCTGGTGAGCTGCAGTCCATGGGGTCTCTAGGAGTCGGGCACAACTGAGCGATTTCACTTTCACTTTTCATTTTCATGCATTGGAGAAGGAAATGGCAACCCACTCCAGTGTTCTTGCCTGGAGAATCCCAGGGATGGGGGAGCCTGGTGGGCTGCCGTATGGGGTCACACAGAGTTGGACACGACTGAAGCGACTTAGCAGCAGCAGAGACAATAAAATGCTTTAAACTGATTAATGGTCACTGAAAGTGAAAGTGAAGTCACTCAGTCATGCCCAACTCTTTGCGACCCCATGGACTGTAGCCCACCAGACTCCTCCATCCATGGGATTCTCCAGGCAAGAGTACTAGAGTGGGTTGCCATTTCCTTCTCCAGGGGGTCTTCCTGACCCAGGGATCAAACCCAGGTCTCCAGCTTTGTAGGCAAATGCTTTACCGTCTGAGCCACCAAGGAAGTCCATATATATTATATATATGTTTATATATATAATATATATGTGATAATATACATACACACAATAATATGAATGATTCAGTGTAGAAATATGTGATATGTACCTATGCTTCTTATAAGCTTCACAAAGACTCTAATATTAATCTTACTAGTGTCTAGTTTGCAACACTTGCTTTTCTCTAAGTTTATTCAAGACAATCACTATTCTTTTCACTTTTCTTTTTCTTTTGACAAGTCTGCTTTTCCTTCTGCCATGATGATATTGACACCCTATGTCAAAGTCCTGGTTGTTTCATATGTCAGAATAGAAAGATATTCTCTAACTAGGTGCTGGTGGAGACAAAGAAATACCAAAATTGAAATATACTTCTGGGTAGGCACTAATTTTATAAGTGATTTTTTTATAGTATCACAAAAGTTTGGTCTCCTTCACTGCCTCCTCCTTTCTCTGTGTCTGTCTCTCCTCTCTTTTTCTATCTGTCCTTCCCTCCTACCTCCACATTAGGTGTTAGAATATTTCATTTCTAGTCTCTGCTAAGTTGATTTAGAGTATAACCTTGGGCAAATAACAAAATGTACTTGGGATTCTAAATTTTGGTCCTTTAAAATGATAACATAAAATAGATGATGTCTAGTGTAGCTTTCAGACCTAAAATTCTGTGATTCAAAGACATAATGAAGCACCACCTGGGGTTATATAACATGGCAATGAAAAATTTCAAATGAACAGTTTCGAAAGTCCTACATTTGCTTAAAAAGATGAATTTTACTTTGAGCTGAAATGTCACATTAAACATGTGTCTTCCCTAGATACATTTTATTCCAGGGAAGAAGGGACTAATGAAGCCAGTTTTAGCCCAGTGTTATTTATTGTGAGGATATAAATGGGACATAATAGAAATCCACAAAGAAGAGACTGTATGAAGTCAATGCTCATGAAGCTTAGCTTGGATATTAATGCTGGACTGAGCTATACTAAGGAATCAATCATAACAGCCTCAACTTGAGTGCCCTCTGACGGACATGACTCCAGACATGACTCATAGTTCACATGAACTCTTCTTCCTGATCTATTTTCTTCATCTTTTTATTTATTATTTCTCTTCTCTCATGCCTTCGCTGTACCATGACCCTTAATCTACTTTCAAGAAGTTACTCTTTCATCTTTGACACCTATTGGTAATCAGCTATTTTGGTTCAGATTCTTGAGAGAAAATCTCTTAAGCTCATTTTTTTTAAGCCAAGCTTTTTGGAAGAGATCAAGTATTAAGTGTTAGTTGCTCAGCCGCATCTGACTCTTTGTGACCCCATGGACTGTAGCCTACCAGGCTCCTCTGTCCATCTAATTCTCCAGGCAAGAGTAGTGGAGTGGGTATCCATTCCCTTCTTCAGGAGATCTTCCTGACTCTGGGATTGTACCCAGTCTCCTGCATTTCAGACAGATACTTTACCATCTGAGCAACCAGGGAAGCTCCATTAGCTGTGGTAGGGTGAGTAGGTAGGGCCATGAAACAGAAAAATGATCACCAAGGCCACCCCATTTGTCAAAGTACATGGGTTTCATTCTTCCCCTTCAAGCAGGTATGGCTATGTAGGTAACATGAAATATGTTTAGCACACGATCATCTGGAAATAAGATTACAGATAGTAACAACCACTGTTGGCCATAGGTACCACTGGATAATGTATTTTCATTCCTGCTTTCAGGGGAAGTCATCTTATAGCATGTCTAGAAGTTATACTGAGCAAGGAATGTTTGAGGAGGTTTATTACAAGTCTCCAATGCAAAGGAAAGTGGACGTTGACTTCTGTTAATAAAGCAGCTACTGTAAAGGAAATGGAAGTAAGAAATTAAAGTTCCTACATCTCTCTGCCAATTGTATAATAATAGCATAAAACCTCAAAGGCTTGTGTGAAATCAAAGGCTAGTTGTAATGTTTAAAATACAGATTTAGTGACTGAACCATAACAACAAATGTTTAAGTTAAACAGTTTTTCAAAGTTATGCTTTTAAAAATTATTTATCCACTTAGTGATTATCTCATGTTTTCCTCCAGAGTAAAAGTAAAAGTTCAAAGTTCAAAAATTGAAAATGACCTGTGAATTTGACAAGGGAGAAAATACATATTTGATGAGAAATGGGAGTTTGGTGTACTTGAGTAGTGATAACTATTTTAAAATTCTCTAAAGTCAATAATACAATGAATATGTAAGGCATTCTAAAATAGCTACTAACAATTATTTTATGTTAATATTTTGTTTATAAATGAGTGCCTTTAACTGGTATGAGACAATAGCCAGTTTTTATAACCCATAAAGTGTATACTGTACAACCAAATGCTGAAATTGAGCTGAAATTTATAACTCATTTATCTGAGGGATATTTTTTTAGTTCATACAGCATATAAAGACATGTATTATTCATTTAAACTGTTAGCTCATTTGCATTTTCATTAAACTGAAAAGACTATATCACAGCAATGTGAGTAGAATTTTAACTTTTATCTACTTTGAACATGCAAATCCAAATTTCTTTTGTTTAAAACTCAAGGCGCTTACCAATAGACATCTATACATGTACATACATGCACATTTAAGATGTCCATATATGTATATTTCTGTAATTGAGAAAGCAAGCAAATAAAACAGCTAATATCCAATTTATGTGTTCCTTTTTGAAATAAGATATTTTCTTTTATAAATGAATTTTCCATACAAATGAAGGATCCCTTAGGCATTGAAACTTTTAAAAGTTATTGTTGTTTGAAGTATGCTATATTTTTTTTCTGTTAAAATCAATTATACTGAATATATTCTATTATTGATGATTCAGAGATATAGTTTTAATAAGCTATTAAAACTGTAAAGTTCTTTACCTAAAAATAAATGGCCAGCAAGGCATACTTTTTTAAGTTTCATACATTATATATAGTATCTTTATAAACATTTATAAAATATTTAAAACAACTTTATGGGCTCTGACTTACTAACAGGCTGTGAATAAAAGTAGAAGAAATGCCTCCCTTTTAATAGTGTTTGTCATCTTTTAATTTGTTTCTTCAAATTTACTTATTACATCAGTAAATAAATATTTATTATTGTTTATGAATAAGCAATTGAAATACATTAAAGGAGAAAATGGCAGAGCTTTTTTGAAGAAGGAGACATATAATAAACTGGTGAACATTAAAATGCATAAAGATAATTCTTATATTACTAGGGATTGTATTATGCTGTTAGAATAATAACAATACCTAATAATTATCAAACACTTTTATTGTAATAGATAACCTTCTTTCCATGGTTTAATTAATTTCTTTCCTTAGAGGAACTTAAGGGGTTTTATTACACCTGGTTGTTCATATGAGGAAATGAGGAAGAAATATTTTAAATAAGTAACTTGTTGTTTCACAGCTAGTAAGTGTTGAGAAAATCCTGCTAACCCAGGAAACCTCTCCATTTTCTCCAAAAGTGGAAGAGAAAGAAAACAGTTTGTTTATTCAATGAGCAGAAAACCAGAATGTGATGCTCATTGTAGGCAATCTGCTAAGAGATTGCAAAGGCAAAAAGAAATCTCACCACATCTGTAGCCAAGCAGATACAACCCATTATAGATATGTCTTCAAGATAAACAGTAACTAGCCCTTGAGCAAGGAGACTTGAAAGCACCATTTATCACACACTTCACCCTAAGTTAACCTGATATTTAGGATGACCTTCTCTGTCAATGAATTGGCCTTATCCAAAGGAAAAATAAACTTCTCTTTATGACAGGAGGTAGTTTTGCAACTTGGAGTGTGGCACCTGCCAAAGTTAGAGTCCTAAGCTTTTAAGGAAAATGGGAAATAGAGATACATCTTCTGTGATAATTACATATCAAAGAGATGGCTCCCAGGTCCTTGAGAAAGACATACCCTAGTTATAAGATTAGAAATCTGACAAAGGTCTTATTTAGTTTTTTAAACATTTTGCATACACTTTCAAAAGACAGAGAAAGAACTTACAGTTGCAAGTTTTCTAAATGTAATGCTCAAAGGAAGGGAGACGTTGCTTTCCTTGTATATAATAGGAAGAATTAAGCCTCTTATTTTTAATTTGCATGTGCCTTTACACAAGTAAATAACAGGATTAAGATTTGAGTCCAGGAAATGTTGGCAGAACCCTTAAATATTTCCATATATATCATTCTGCTAAGTGTATGCTTGGCATAGAGACAACTTCATTTGATTTGATAATTATATGATGATAAGGATCCAGACATATATGTTCCAGGGAAAGAACATTCCATGTAGATGAAACAGTAAATCAAAAGATCTTGAGATCAAACACACAAAGAGCTGGATAGAGTAGATGTGTGGCTAGATACAATAGATGAAAGAACATAAGCTTGGACATTTAATTTAGGGTTAAATCTAACTTGAAATCCCTGGAGGCCATGATAAGAAGTTTGATTTTTTTTTTTCTAGTGGAAATAGCAACTCATTTGAAGACTCTTTTAAGCAGAGAATTATGACTTCATGTTTGATTAGAGGAATTATTTATCTTTTTGTGTGAAGAAGTTGTGTTGTGTTCTGTTGTGAAGTTAACAATGGGGGAAAATTAGTCAAAAGTAGTCTCAGTAGCCTGTAGTATTCCAGGTCTTTGATTATAGCAAGAGAAATTTAAGTTAAATTTGGCTATTCTTTTGGGAATTCCCTGACAGTCCAGTGGTTAGGACACCGCACTTTCCCTGCCCAGGTTCATTCCCTGGTTGGAGAACTAAGATACCATGTTGTGTCGCACAGCTGAAGAAAAAATAAATAAATAAATTCTGCTATTTTTGGAGGTAAATCTAAGAGTCTATACTGCTGTGTTGGATGTGAGGTGTAAGGAAACAGAGAAATCAATGGTGTGTCCAAGAACTGTGTCCTAAGTAAAAATGGTTGTGGTGAAAGGAAGTCTAGAGCAGATTTAAGGAGATGGGAATGAGTAACAGTTTTAGCTATTTAAGGTTGTAATGTTACCTACATACATTTTAGATATGTCCAAGCGGTGATGTCAAATTAACAGTTGGATTCAGGAGTATGTGGCTTAGTGTGAATAGTCTGAGCTAACAATAAGGAAGATGACTGGGAATCACCCAGAATTGATGTAGCAAAAAAAAAAAAAAAAAAAAAGAAAAGAAAGAAAGAAAGAAAGAAAATCAAAGAATCTTAAATAGAGGAAAAAGAACAGTGCAAGTAGAGGGAAGAGTTTGGTACATATACCAAACCTCGGTATTAAAGAGTATTATGGGATAAGTAAATCATGAAGAGGACATTGATTTAGAAGGGAAAAGCCAGAAACCAAAGTATGGAAATAATTGGGAGATTTAAGAAACAATTTGAGAAAGAGTAAGAAATGCCAAGAATTGAAGTGATGGAAAGCTTTAGTCCGATTGTGCAAAGGAGAAAAAGTATAAAAAGTAAATGTCTAAAACTCATAAAATAGATCTCTGAATTTCCCACCAAAGTTGACATCACAATAAAGTTTTAATTTTATTTAAACCTTATCTCTTTTGAAGCACAATAGTAACTATATTTTAAAAATAATAGTCTCTCAATTTAATGTAAACATGCATATGTAATCTTAGACACTTCTGAACTTAGATGTTTAGATATTAAAACCTTAGTGATTATTTTAAAGATGCAATTAATGCTATCTCTGCAATTGCAGGTCACTAGACATGGGAATGGGCTTCCTTTGTGGCTCATTGGTAAAGAATTTGCCTGACAATACAGGAGATATGCGTTTGATCCCTGGGTTGGGAAGATACCCTGGAGAAGGAAACGGCAACCCACTCAAGTTTTCTTGCCTGGGAAATCCTACGGACAGAAGAGCCTGGTAGGCTACCAGCCTAGGGGTCACAAAGAGCTGGACATGACTTAGTGACTGAGCACATGTGCAGATATTGGAATATTTGTTTTGGATTATTTTTTCCATCACTTATTTTTGAAAAATCTCTATTCAATCTATTCACTTCTAATCAACCAAATTATTCTGTTAGCTATATATCTGGGGCTATAGCTAAAATCCATGCTATTGATCTCTGCTTTTCTGTGCCTAAGGCTAAGTAAACTTTCATAAAAAGCAGCAACCAATTGGCAAAAAATAGGACAAAACAAATGTCTTGTGCTTCAGTATCAATGTCAACAACTGTCTATTACATCCTTGCAAACTAGCTCTAAAGGTTTCAAAACTCTTAATATTATTGCATTTGCTGAAGGATTTGGGGACAATATGATTTTAAAGAATCTATTTACTTGTTCTGGATATGTTCATATTTTTATTTGAAAAAATATTTTTTCAATATGATTTTTGTATGATAGTAAAAGGGAGCAAAACTTATCTTTAATTCCTCAAATTGAGAGGAATGTTTAAGGCAATTTTACAATGCTAATAAATAGGAAAACCCATTAGCATCTGATTTACTGGGGTAGTCAGGATTCAAACATGGTTTATTGCAGTGCACGTAGCACATAAGGCATGCATTTTGTTTTCAATTTCCTTATACTCCCAGCTGAGTGGTAAAACTATTCTATGCAGTATATTAGTAGCAATAATAGGGTAAAAGCTGGAGGGGGTTCTGAAATATCTTAAGAAATTTATTTCTACTTCTGCTGTAACAACCACTCAAGGCATAAAGTTTGTAATGTGACACTTATAGACTTTAAGGATCATTTAAATAAAATCTAAAGCAATAAAACATTAGCATTGTTATAAAGCAGGAAATCACATTAAAAATCCACATTCTTGTAAATTTGGCATTTGTATGTATCATTCTCCTTTGCTACAGCCATCCATCCCTCTTTTGTCTCAAAAGGAGATATTTTCATTGAAAATGAGAATTCAGTCAAAATAATAATTGTTATTTTTAGATTTCAATTATAGTTTAAAGATTTTAATTCAATAGTGTTCAACTTTAAATTGGATTCTTACAAGAGTAGTGATCTGAGAGCTTTATTACATATTGAAAGAAGTTTTACTTGCTAGTTATCCTTTCAGCTTGGCCTTTGTGCTCTGTCTCCACTGCTTCAAATAGATCTAGGGAAGATGCTTAACTTACCATAGATCATGAGAAGAAAGATTATGTATTTCTTTACTGTCATAGAATAATGTGGAATATGTATAATTTACTTAGGTCATTCTTAATATAGATTGTTAAACAATTCAGGGCAAAAAAATGAAATAATATGGTGAAAGCACCACTGAAAGACAAAAGGGATACATGATTGTAGGTTTCATTTATCTGCTTAACTATTTTTTATTTTTTAATAATATAAACTTATTTATTTTAATTGGAGGCTAACTACTTTACAACAGCAAAAGAGACAGAGATGTATAGAAGTCTTTTGGACTTTGTGGGAGAGGGCGAGGGTGGGGTGATTTTGGAGAATGGCATTGAAACATGTATAATATCATATGTGAAATGAATCACCAGTCCAGGTTCGATGCATGATACAGGATGCTCAGAGCTGGTGCACTGGGATGACCCAGAGGGATGATATGGGGAGGGAGGTGGGAGGGGGTTGCAGGATGGGGAACACATGTAAACCTGTGGCAGATTCATGTTGATGTATGGCAAACTAATACATTGATTTCTCTCTGAGCCAAGAATTGTGCTGGGCTCAAAAGGCTCACTGCTGTATAAGACAAAGTTGGTTGCAATACTCCTAGTATTTACATTTTAATGTAGAGAATGGAGTTTGCCAAGAGAACACATTGGTCATAGAAAACACCCTCTTCCAACAATGCAAGAGACGACGCTACACATGAACATCATCAGATGGTCAGTACCAAAATCAGACTGATTATATTCTTTGCAACTGAAGATGGAGAAGCTCTCTAGGGTCAGCAAAAGCAAGAGTGGGAACTGACAATGGCTTAGATCATGAACTCCTTATTGCAAAATTCAGACTTAAATTGAAGAAAGTAGGGAAAACCATTAGGCCATTCAGGTATGACATAAATCAAATTCTTTATGATTATACATTGGAGATGATAGATTCAAGGGATTAGATCTGATAGAATGCTTGAAGATCTACAGATGGAGGAGATTTGTAACATTGTACAGGAGGCAGTGATTGAAACCATCCCCAAGGAAAAGAAATGCAAAAAGGCAAAATGGTTGTCTGAGGAGGCCCTACAAATCACTGAAAATAGAGAATTGAAACGCAAAAGAGAAAAGGAATGATATGCCCATCATGAGGAGTTCCAAAGAATAGCAAGGACACATAAGAAAGCCTTCCTAAGTGAGCAGTGCAAATGGAGGAAAACAATAGAATGGGAAAGACTAGAGACCTCTTCAAGAAAAGCAGAGATACCAAGGGAATATTTCATGCAAAGATAAGCACAATAAAAGACAGAAATGGTATGGACCTAGCAGAAGCAGAAGATATAAAGAACAGGTAGCAAGAATACACAGAACTATACCAAAAAGATATTAATGACCCGGAAAATCATGATGGTGTGATCACTCACCTAGAGCCAGACATCCTGGTATGTGAAATCAAGTGGGCTTTAGGAAGCATCACTATGAACAATGCTAGTGGAGGTAATGGAATTCCAGTTGAGCTATTTCAAATCCTAAAAGGTGATGCTATGAAAGTGCTGCACTCAATATGCCAGCAAATTTGAAAAACCCAGCAGTGGCCGCAGCACTGGAAAATGTCAGTTTTCATTCCAATCCCAAAGAAGGACAATGCCAGAGAATGTTCAAACTACTGCACAATAGCACTCATTTCACATGCTAGCAAGGTCACGCTCAAAATCCTCCAAGCTAGACTTCAACGTTATGTGAACTATGAACTTTCAGATTGTACAGTGGATTTAGATGAGGCAGAGGAACCAGACATCAAATTGCCAACATCTGCTGGATCATCAAAAAAGCAAAACAATTCCAAAAAAGCATCTACTTCTACTTCAGTGACTATGCTAAAACCTTTGACTGTGTAAATCACAACAAACTGTGGAAAATTCTTAGAGAGATGGGAATACCAGACGACGTTACCTATCTCCTGAGAAACCTGTATGCAGGTCAAGAACAGCAGTTAGAACCAAACATGGAACTACAGACTGGTTCAAAATTGGGAAAGAAATGCATCAAGGCTGTATATTGTCACCCTGTTTATTTAATGTATATGCAGAGTACATCATGTGAAATGCCAGGCTGGATGAATCACAAGCTGGAATCAAGATTGCCGGGAGAAATATCAATAACCTCAGATATGCAGGTGACACCACCCTTATGGCAGAAAGTGAAGAGGAACTAAAGAGCCTCTTGATGAAGGTGAAAGAGGGGAATGAAAAAGCTGGCTTGAAACTTAATATTCAAAAAGCAAAGATCATTGCATCTGGTCCCATCACTTCAAGGCATATAGATGGGGGAACAATGGAAACAGTGACAGATGTTAGTTTTTTCGGCTCCAAGATCACTGTGGGTGGTTACTGCAGCCATGAAATTAAAAGATGCTTGTTCCTTGGAGGAAAAGCTATGACAAACCTAGAGAGCATATGAAAAAGCATAGACATCACTTTGCTGACAAAGATACATATAGTCAAAGCTACTGTTTTTCTAGTAGTCATGTATGAATGTGACAGCTGGACCATAAAAAAGGCTGAGCGCTGAAGAATTGATGCTTTTTAACTGCAGTGTTGGAAGAGACTCTTCAGAGTCCCTTGGACTGCAAGGAGATCAAACCAGTCAATCCTAAAGGAAATCAACCCTGAATATTCATTGGAAGGACTGATGCTGAAGCTTGCCACTTGATGTGAAGAGCTGACTTACTGGAAAAGACCCTGATGCTGGGAAAGATAGAGGACAAGAGGAGAAGTGGATGATAGAGGATAAGATGGTAGGATGGCATCACTGACTCAATGGACATGAGTTTGAGTAAGCTGTGAGAGTTGGTGATGGACAGGGAAGCCTGGCATGCTGCAGTCCATGGGGTTGTAAAGAGTTGATGTGACTGAGCAACTAAACAATAACTGTGGAGATTGGACAAACACAGGAGTAGAAAAAAGTACAAACCCATCATGCTGACTGCTCTAAAGGAAGCAGAGGAGGACTAGGGTAGCAACTTATGAGCATACAGCATTAGTTGATATGCAAGTCAGCAAAGGCTTTCTTCAAGAGAACACGTTGCCCTTGAAATAAAATATGAGAAAGATTAAGCCATGATAATATCAGGGATAAACATAGTAAGAAAAAACAAAAACAAGACAAACAAAAATACAAGTGCAATAAAAAAAGTCTTGGTTCAAGTAATGTTTAATTTATGGAAAGGAGTTTAGTCTGATTGTAGTATGCTGCTGCTGCTGCTACTAAGTCGCTTCAGTCGTGTCCGACTCTGTGCGACCCCATAGACAGCAGCCCACCAGGCTCCCCCATCCCTGGGATTCTCCAGGCAAGAACACTGGAGTGGGTTGCCATTTCCTTCTCCAGTGCAGTGAAAAGTGAAAGTGAAGTCACTCAGTTGTGTCCGACTCTTAGCGACCCCATGGACTGCAGCCTACCCGGCTCCTCTGCCCATGGGATTTTCCAGGCAAGAGTACTGGAGTGGGGTGCCATTGCCTTCTCCGATAATTGCATTTATAGTTTCTGTAATTATGTTGCTAATATATTAACTGCTGTGTTTATAATATATGTGAACTAATAATGTATTATTGTATATAAAAGTATTAAAGCTTTATTTTTAATTACCACTGAACTGTAAATATGCATATATATTAATATATATTTAATGAATTACCATTGCATACCATAGATGTCATTGGCATTGTATACAATCTTCTGAGTAACTCAAGGGACAGAATGGTTAAATACACTGGTATAAAAAAAAGATCACCATGATAAATATTAGATATAATAGATTTGTAAGTTTATATTGTCACCATGTTTATATCACTATTCTCCACTATCCCCAGGACTTCATAACATACACAGTCTAAATCAGCAGAGATGATTTCAGCTCAGCATATACACAGCTCTTACTGTCCCTCCTGTTTCGAACATGCATCTTTTTTTCTTTATCTATTTAAAGCCTAATGATCCTTCAAGCTCAGTAATGCTGCCTCTTCTTCCATAAGCTGCTTGGTGCTGCATCAGGCTGACTCTGGATTACGAGCTTTGTGGAATTATTTCTGAAACTTACTTAACATCCTTTAGTGAGTATGTGTGCACTCAGGCGCTCAGTCCTTACCAACTCTTTGTGACCCTGTGGACTGTAGCCTGCCAGACTCTTCTATTCATGGGATTTTTCAGGCAAGAAACTGGAGTGGGTTGCCATTTCCTCCTCCAGGGGATCTTCCCCACCCAGGGATATAACCTGCCTCCCCTGCATAGCAGGTGGATTCTTTACCACTGAGCCATCAGGGAAACCCAAACAATATCTTTAGTTAGAATTTAATTTTGTAATGATTTTCTCCATGTTATATTTGTATCTCAATCTCCCTGACAAGCTTCTTGAAGGCATGGCTTTTTCTTGTACTATTTTTGGATACTTGTAGTGTCACATATTATTACTCCCAGAGGTTTGCACAGTAGCTAATTTCTAATTGAAATACTCTGGTTTTATTGAGATATTCAGCTTTACTAGGAGCTTATTTTCTCATCAAAATTACCTCATCTCATTTCTTCACTGTTTCGATCATAATGAACTCATAGTACTCTTTTCGTCTTCTTTTATTACCATATAATATCACATCATCCATACATAGACACACACACATATATATATATATATGTGTGCTTATTTCTATATGCAAAGTTTTTTGTTTGACTATCGGTTAATACATTTTAACCGATACTAGAGAATATAGTTACTAGTTTGAAGCCTACCAACCAAAGGCTATAACTATGATACTTAACTCTGGTTCTTCAATAGAATATCTAAGGAATTAATTATGAATTCTCATTTAATTAGTCTTAGGTTGGGCTTGAAACGTGTCCTGTTTGAAAGTTCCTCATTATAATCATTTAAAATATTCTAAGGGGCTTTGCAGCCAAAGATGGAGAAGCTCTATATAGTCAGCAAAAACAAGACCAGGAGCTGACTGTGGCTCAGATCATGAACTCCTTATTACCAAATTCAGACTTAAATTGAAGAAAGTAGGGAAAACCACTAGACCATTCAGGTATGGCCTAAATCAAATCCCTTATGGTTATACAGTGGAAGTGAGAAATAGATTTAAGGGCCTAGATCTGATAGATAGAGTGCCTGATGAACTATGGAATGAGGATCGTGACATTGTACAGGAGACAAGGATCAAGACCATCCGCATGGAAAAGAAATGCAAGAAAGCAAAATGGCTGTCTGGGGAGGCCTTACAAATAGCTGTGAAAAGATGAGAAGGGAAAAGCAAAGGAGAAAAGGAAAGATGTAAGCATCTGAATGCAGAGTTCCAAAGAATAACAAGAAGAGATAAGAAAGCCTTCTTCAGCGATCAGTGCAAAGAAATAGAGGAAAAGAACAGAATGGGAAAGACTAGAGATCTCCTCAAGAAAATTAGAAAATTAGAGATACCAAGGGAGCATTTCATGCAAAGATGGGCTTGATAAAGGACAAAAATGGTATGGACTTAACAGAAGCAGAATATATTAAGAGGTGGCAAGAATACACAGAAGAAATGTACAAAAAATCCCAAGGAAAGGCAATGCCAAAGAATGCTCAAACTACCGCACAATTGCACTCATTTCACATGCTAGTAAAGTCATGCTCAAAATTCTCCAAGCCAGCCTTCAGCAATACATGAACCATGAACTCCCTGATGTTCAAGCTGGTTTATAGAAAAGGCAGAGGAACAACAGATCGAATTGCCAACATCCCCTGGATCATGGAAAAAACAAGAGAGTTCCAGAAAAACATCTATTTCTGCTTTATTGACTATGCCAAAGCCTTTGACTGTGTGGATCACAATCAACTGTGGACAATTCTGAAAGAGATGGGAATAGCAGACCACCTGACCTTGCCTCTTGAGAAATCTGTATGCAGGTCAGAAAGCAACAGTTAGAACTGGACATGGAACAACAGACTGGTTTCAAATAGGAAAAGGAGTACGTCAAGGCTGTATATTGTCACCCTGCTTATTTAACTTCTATGCAGAGTACATCATGAGAAACGCTGGACTGGAAGAAACACAGCTGGAATCAAGATTATGGGGAGAAATATCAATAACCTCAGATATACAGATGACACCACCCTTATGGCAGAAAGGGAAGAGGAACTAAAAAGCCTCTTGATGAAAGTGAAAGAGGAGAGTGAAAAAGTTGGCTTAAAGCTCAACATTCAGTAAATGAAGATCATGGCATCCGGTCCCATCATTTCATGGGAAATAGATCGGGAAACAGTGTCAACAGTGTC
The DNA here is from genome assembly GCF_042477335.2 of Ovis canadensis. NCBI lineage: Eukaryota > Metazoa > Chordata > Mammalia > Artiodactyla > Bovidae > Ovis > Ovis canadensis. The sequence goes on along the minus strand of NC_091248.1, from coordinate 73,836,792 downwards.
AGACTTTATTTTTGGGGACTCCAAAATGACTGCAGATGGTGATTGCAGCCATGCAATTAAAAGATGCTTACTCCTTGGAAGAAAAGTATGACCAAAGAGACATTACTTTGCTGACTAAGGTCAGTCTAGTCAAGGCTATGGTTTTTCCAGTAGTCATGTATGGATGTGAGAGTCTGACTGTGAAGAAGGCTAAGCGCCGAAGAATTGATGCCTTTGAACTGTGGTGTTGGAGAAGACTCTTGAGAGTCCCTTGGACTGCAAGGAGATCCAACCAATCCATTCTGAAGATCAGCCCTGGGATTTCTTTGGAAAGAATGATGCTAAAGCTGAAGCTCCAGTACTTTGGCCACCTCATGCAAAGAGTTGACTCATTGGAAAAGACTCTGATGCTGGGAGGGGTTGGGGGCAGGAGGAGAAGGGGATGACAGAGGATGAGATGGCTGGATGGCATCACTGACTCAATGGCCATAAGTCTGAGTGAACTCCGGGAGTTGGTGATGGAGAGGGAGGCCTGCCGTGCTGCGATTCATGGGGTCGCAAAGAGTCAGACACGACTGAATGACTGAGCTGAACTGAACTAAACTAATGGGCCTCCTTGGTGGCTTAGATAGTAAAGACTCTGCCTGCAATGCGGGAGAACTGGGTTCAATCTCTGGGTTAGGAAGATCTCCTAGAAGAGGGCACGCAACCCACTTGAGTTATTCTTCCTGGAGAATCCCCATGGACAGAGGAGCCTGGTGGACTGTAGTTCATGGTATCATAAAGAGTCAGACACAATTGAGCAACTCAGCACACACTACACTCTGTGTGTATACAAAGTGTAAAGCTACACTCTGTGTTGAAAATCCTTGGTCTATCAAGTAGGTAGAATGCCTGGTCCAAATGATGGAAGGAACAGATAGGTAAGAAGGACCCCAAAGTATACCTGGGTCATTCTGACTCTAAATGTTTTTAACTGATTTAGTACACGCTCCTCTTTTATTACTGTAGTTGGAGATTCTCATAACACTTATTGAGTGAGAAAATTGTATTTGTTATCTGGATCTCATGTAAAGTACACAACTTTGTTTTATAGATTGGATTATACAGGCTTCTAATAATTTTGGACAAAGAGCCAAATATTAAAAAGTACCAAGGCAGTGTTGTATCATAAATGATATTTTTGGAAAATTGTATTGTTAATGCTAAGAAGTAGAATGGACTGATTACAATATTGTACCAAAGCATAAGTCACGTTGAAGGAAAATATTTCAAAAATTGCTAAAGTAATAGGATAGATGTTAGTCATATTTCTGATATGACTAAAAATAAATTGTTGGTAAAAAATGTTTTCTTTGACTTTAAAATAAGAGGATGGGTTCAACAGTGGTTGCAGAGTAAGAACAGCAGTAATCAAAGGTAAATCTTAGGAACAAATGCATTCATTACTAAAAAGACAGAAGGCAAGTAAAATGGCTAATCATATAACTTTAAATATTGGGGAATAATAAAACAATTTAATGCATTAATCAATATTAAAGCAATAATGTATTATGAAACATCAAGCAGTTGAATAGAAATGATTAATAAATACCATCTGTTGTTCTTCAAAGAAACAGAGAATAAAATAGGCATTTCTACTAGACCAATATTGCAAAAAGATGAACAACCAAACACAAAATTAATTATGGAAAAAGGGACATAATTGTAGATTCAGAAAATAATAAAATTATACGTGAATACTATGGATAATTCTATATTGCTGGGCATCAAATAGGAAAGGAAAGCAGATGACAGTATTTGAATTCTTGAATTTAGTCTTTGGCATTTTTATGGTCACTTTTTAAGAATTTCAGAGGGACTTACATGCCTGGAAGACAAAAAGTAATCAAAAGAATAATCTGTGAGATTTTTACGAGAGACTTTCCCATGAATATAGTCTTTAATAAACTGGATTCTCCAGGCAAAAATACTGAAGTGGGTAGCCATTCCCTTCTCCAGGTGGTCTTTGCGACTCAGGGATAGAACCTGGGTCTCCTGCATTGCAGACAGATTCTTTACTGTCTGAGCCACCAGGAAAGCCCATTAGTAAACTAGGTAAACTAAAATACTTATTTGGATTTTGTTTTGTTTTGCTTAGGCAAGAAGCAGGATGATAGAGAAAAAGCAAGTTGGTAGGCCACTTTTTAACCTTAACTCCTGAACTCAGATACTGCACATAAGGTCTGATTACAATAGTGGGAAAAGAGCAGTGCAAGGAGTACACATCGGACAATAAAAGAAGTGAGTATAGGAGAATGGGTAGTGAACCAAACACAATAATTTCAATTTGCAAACACAACAGAAGGAAGTCTAAACCAAAAACAAGTATTTCAATTTTTAGGTTTCCTAGACTTTCCAAGAGTCATAAACCCTAGAGGCTCTTACAGTCCTTATCCTTGAAGCCTTTCTGGAATTTTCTGCATCAATTCTGGCTTTCAACTCCAGTTCCATTCCTTTCCTCCCCCCTCCCCCCCCCCACACACACATCACACCTGACTTCACACAAACACTTCACACGTGACTGCCACCTACTATAGTTAATCAGATTTTTACTTTCTTCTGGATTGTTTAATCAGTTACCACTCTTCCATTTTAGCTTCCAATTTTATGTTGACATCTCCCATACAGAGAGAGTACAAGTACACATATAGGTTCAATCTGTTGAGTTTAAACAAAATCTGTTTTTTTCTAATGGTTTTGGTAACAAAATGAGAGAAAGAAGAAAGAACAGAGTAAACATTGCGTAGTAACTGAAAACACCAGAGTCATTGAAGTAAATGTGTGAGAGTCCTTCTTAGAGATACAGATATAATTGGGAAGCATTTTGCAAAAGAATTTAGACTTAGCCTTCCTGAGACTAGCTTAGCTCACTGCTACTTGGGCAATCAAAATTAAGTAGAATGAAATATTGAAACACTCAAGTTCCATAATCACGTGATTAGCTCAAATTCCAAATGGTATATTTCCCAGGTGAGTAAAGTCTGGCAAGATTTATAGCCACTTGCACTTTGATTTATTCAGCTATAAAATGTAAACTAGAATAGTCCCCAATTCATAGGACTCTTGTAAAAATTAAACAAAATGAGTATAAAAATGTTTAGAAGAATTCTTGAGCTATCAAAAGGGTGTAATGTTTAATGATTATTGTTATTAATGTGTTTTATGTGTTTACTGAATGGTGATGACAATATAAACAGTACATAAGACAATTCACTAAGATAATATTGAAAAACTTTATTCACTTTATTTAATCAAATTGAAATAATCAAATTCATGTGATTCGATTCCCTCAAAATATGTAAGGAATAAGTTAATTTAAACATTGTTTTTGATTATATGGGAAAAGTTAAATGCACTTTAAACAAGACATGAAGATGTGTTTAAAATATTTACTTCAAAATAAAAATCTGATCATATTCAACAGTGAAAAATTACTCATCTTGATTAAAGTCAGGAGCTAAAGAAATATGCTCTTTATTATCACATCTATTAAAAAGTGTTCTGAAGTTTTAATCATTTCAATACTTAGGAAAAAGAAATAAAACATAAGAATTTGAAGAGGATTATTATTGTTTGTGTATTATGTAATTGCTTGCCCAGGAAACTTAAGGAATTCAATAAGAAAGCTATTTGAAATAATAGATTTTAGGAAGGTTTCTAATTGTAACATACATATATTTTCTACATAGCCAGTTTGGATAAAATGGAATTATAAAAAGTCAGGTGCTTTTTACAATGGCAACAAAAATTGAAACAATCCAGGGAACAGAGTATATAAAAGACAAAATATAGTGGCAAATGGTTAAGTATGAGACTTTGGTATCATAAAAGACTTGGATTTGAATCTGAAATATACCTGTAATAGCTAACATTTGGGCTTCCATGATAGCTCAATGGGTAAAGAATCCATCTGCAATCCAGGAGATACAGAAGATGTGTATTGATCCTTGGCTCAGGGAGATCCCCTAGAGGAGGAAATAGCAATCCACTCCAGTATTCTCGCCTGAAAAAATCCCATGGACAGAGGAGCCTGGCAGCCCGTGGGGTGGCAGAGTCAGACATGACTTAGTGACTAAACAATAGCAAGTAACATTATTGATACTTTCTTAAGGTAGATGGTATTGTAAGCACTTATTGTTTAAATTAATCTTCTCAGCAGTTTTATGAGTTGGATAATAATATCATGTCCTTTTTACAAATGAGGGAACTGAAGTACAGAAAAATGAAAAATAATGTGCCTAAGATCATAGTTAATAACTTGTTGAGGCTGGATGTGAAGAAAACATAGTTTCAAAGCCAGTGCTTTTAGAAATTTCAGATATCTGCTATCTTCTAATTCCTAACCTGTAAAATACACCATTGTTATATGGATTGCGTATTTTGCTTTTACCATACTGCCTGATAGATCAAGACCGTTAAGTGGTAACTCCAATTTTTACAAAAAATATATGAAAACGTAATATTTTCCTGGACAGGAAGATTCATTATGCCTTAATTATTTCCTAAATTGAATTACAATACTTAGAGAAACTTAAGTTTAAAAATAGACTTAATGTTCATTTAGAAGTAAAAATGCCTTTTGCTTTTGGCAGAGACAGAGTTATTAGTACTAGACTAGCTGTTTCAATGTAAAGAACCATAAAACTGAATAACATAGAGGAGGATCATTTTTCAGCTCACGAATGCAATCTATGAGAGAAGGGAAACTAAGGTAGTGAGGACCATAGGAACTGTAGCTCCTTATCTGAGGGTATGTTGACCATGGACAGCAGGTTAGAGCCCAAGCAGACTCCTGCCACCCGACTGAGCTCAGGAGACAGAAGCAGCTGAAACAGGCTGCAATCCATGGGTTAGGGCAGGGCAGGAGTATTAGGATGGTTACTGATTCTGTAACAAATCACTACAAATTTAATGGCTTAAAACAACACAAATGTTTTTCCTCTTGGATATGATGATTAAAAATCTACAACCAAGGTGTTGGAAGGAGCATATCCCTTCTTGAGGTTTTGGGGCAAATGTATTTATTTATTTTTTGCCTTTCCAGCTTGTAAAGACCATCTGCGTTCCTTGACCTGTGGTTCCTTACTTATCTTTAAATCAGTGGCATCATGTCTTTTTTCCCCGACTTCCAGCCTCCCTTTTATAAGAAACCTTGTGATTCCCTTGGGCTCACCATGATAATCCAGGATAATTTCTCCATTTTAAAACTCATGTTCATCTGTGAAGTCCCTTTTGCCATGTAATAAGATAACATATTCATAGGTTCCAAGGGTCAGGGTATAGGGACAATTATTCAGTCTTTACAAAAATGGTTTCTGCTATGTTATTTCTGGAATATTATTTCTCTCAATCTGCGTTTATCTCAATGAAAAGACATACAGTGGTGATGTAGGAACAGGGTAAATTCAATAGTCATTCTTATCCAAGAATGGTGGGAATGAGAGCACATAGCAATAACCTATACACAGCAAGTCTCAAATCCAGCCAGTGCCTGTCACCATTTCATTGGTTAGATCTCAGTATTGTTCCCTATAAGTTACTCTCCACATCTTCTAGACGGTTGTTATTTATATCTAGGCCCTTAATTCTACTCTCTGGACTCTTGACTCCACTTTCTCTTTTACTTTTTAATACCTTCCCTTTTTACAAGAAATTTGCAGCTGTGTGCCTTTCTTAGCCTGATTCCTACCTATATATAGGTCAGAACCCAAAGGGTTGAATTCGTTTTGAACTTTCCCTATTTTGGCGCAAGCTAACAGTATGTCCTCAAATACTGTACTCTTGAGAGCCCTTATGGTTTTCCTATGAATATCATAGAATTCACTCATTAGACAAAAGCTGTGGCTATCTATTGCTTTAACTCAGGATCTTTCCTTGTCAGGATGTGTTTGAGCAATGCTCTTAAAATTCTTAAAAGTAATTTTAAATATTAAGAAGTTCTATGAGATAGTCCTTAAATCTTTCTGACGTCTTAACAAAGGTTTCTACAGTCATGCTGTTGAGATGGTCTTTATCCCAGGGGCATTTTTTTTTTTTTTTTTACTCTGAGAGCCTTTTTCCATTGAGAGAGGCTGAGAATATGATGCATTTTTTTTTAAACTGAGAAATTCCTGACTTCTTTTTACTTCCTCTAAATTTTACTTGAAAATGGAACAATTTTTAGCTTATTTCTAAATATCCCTATCATACGCAGCTAAAGAAAACTGGTTAGTACTTGCAACTGAGTGGAACTCTTAGCCAAATATACCAGTTTATTTAATATATTTTCTATTTTATCCCAAGCAACATTTTTCTAAATTCCTCTCTTGTATGGCAGGAGTAACATTTCTTACAGATTCTAAAACAAAATTTCTTACTGTCCTTGCAGCTTCCATAATTATTATTCCATTGAAAATAATCCTCTCCATGCCCTTCAGGCCTCCATTAGCTATCCAATCCTAAAACGAAAGTCATATAAAGGTTCTTGTTTTTTTTGTTTTTCTTTTTCAGTTGTATCACCCCACTCTAGGTACTGATTTCTCTTCCAGTCATTTCTGCTCTATAACAAATCATCTGAAACCTTACTAGCTAAAAATAACATTAAGCAAAGCATTGTCTCTCATGGTTGGGTGGCTTGACTGAATTCACCTGAGCCCTGTGTTCTCTTAGGCAGCTGCTGTCAGATAACTGGGACATTAAAGGTTTAATTCAACTGAATGTCCAAGATGTACCCACTCACATTACTGAAAACTAATACTTGTTGTTGGCTCTGATCTCAGCCTGTGCTATCGGCTAAAGTGACTATGTGGACTTTAGACTATGAGACCCGTCTGGTCTGGGCTTTTAGCAGAAAATTGTGGGTAGGATCTGTGAGGCTAAATGACAACAACAAGTGTTCCAAGAGTCCCAACTCTCATTATGAACCAGCTTCACTGTGATCTATTGATTAAAAATAAGCACAGGGCCAGCCCAGATTCTAGTGAAGAATACCACGCAAGTATGTGAACTCAAAGAGGTATATTCAGTGAGAAGACCATATTGTGAGACTAGCTACCACATGAAAATTATTAAGGTCTTAAATGTTATTTATTATAAATATACCTCATTGAGTGACTTAAAATTCTTCAGATATAGATGCATAAATATTATTAATTTTATTGAGTGGTTTTAAGTTTTTCAGAAATAAGAGCATACTTTTTAAAATAATTTTCATTGAATATCATTGATATTTTCTTTAATCAGAAATTCATGTTGACTTTGCCTTTTTATTTTCAATTGTAGCCTGTTTTATTTTCAACATAAAAATGATATGTCATTATTGGTTTGAGTCTCTTTAAATAATATTATCCATTTTCTTAAGATTCAGATAATATTTATAGTTATATCTTGTTAAATTTTACAAATATGAAATCAAGTAACATGTATGAAAATTTGTAACATGACTAGACCCAAAGTAAGAACCAATCATTTTTAACTTAAACAAATTATCTTCTTTTTACTTACTAATGTTTTAAACCTATTTCCTAATTTTCTCCAACATTCACTATTATAAGTATGCTTGTAAAGATTAATCTCAATTCCCAAGAAGGGTAGTACTAAAGAATGTGCTATCCATCAGACAGTTGCACTCATCTCTCATGCTAATAAGGTCATGTTTAAAATCTTGCATGCTAGGCTTCAGCATTACGTGAACCAAGAACTTTCAGATGTCCAAGCTGTTTAGAAAAGGAAGAGGAACCAGAGATCAAATTGCCAACATTTGCTGGATCATAGAGAAAGCTAGAGAATTAAGGAAAAAAAAAATACCCTTATTTCATCAACTACACCAAAGCCTTTGACTGTGTGGATCATAATGAACTGTGGAAAGCTCTTAAAGATATGAAAATACCAGACCTTTTTACCTGTCTCCTGAGAAGCCTGTATGCTGGTCAAACAGCAATAGTTAGAATCCTGTATGAAACAACTAAATGGTTCAAGATTAAGAAAGCAAACAAAAAATAGCTGTCACCTTATTTGTTTAATATATATGCTGAACACATCATGAGAAATGCCAGGCTTGATGAGTTACAAGCTGGAATCAAGATAGGTGGGAGAAACATCAACAACCTCAGATATGAGGATGATATCACTCTAATGGCAGAAAGTGAGAGGAACTAAAGAGCCTCTTGGTAAGGGTGAAGGAGGAGAGTGAAAGAGCCAGCTTAAAACAAAATATTAAAAACAAATAAGATCATGGCATCTGACCCCATTACTTCATGGCAGTGAAGGGAAAAGGGAGAAGTACTGACAGATTTCCTTTTCTTGGGCTCTAAAGTCACCATGGATAGTGACTGCAGCCATGAAATCATAAGACATTTGCTTCTTGGCAAGAAAGCTATGACAAACTTAGTGTGTTGAAAAGCAGAGACCTTACTCTGCCAACAAAGGGCTGTACAGTCAAGGCTATGGTCTTCCCAGTGGTCATGCACAGTTGTGAAAGCTGAACTCCTGAGAGTCCCTTGGTCAGCAAGGAGACTGAACCAGTCAATCTTAAGGGAAATCAACACTGAATACTCATTGGAAGGACTGATGCTGAAGTTGAAGCTCCAGTATTTTGGTCATCTGATGCAAACAGCTCACTCATTGGAAAAGTCCCTCATGCTGGGAAGGATTGAGGGCCAAAGGAGAAGACAGCATCAGAGGATGAGATGGCTGGATAGCATCACCAATGCAATGGACATGAACTTACACAAACTTCAGGAAATGGTGAGGGACAGAGAAGCCTGCTGTGCTGCAGTCCATGGGGTCACAAAGAGTGGGACACAACTGGGCAACTGAACAAAAACCAAGATTACTAACAATAAATAGGCATATATAGGGCATTTTTTAATTCTCAAAGAAAAGTGAACTAAATGATCAAGATAATGGTATAATGTTTATTTTCAATGGGAACTGACTTTTTTTTTTAAGGTAACTGATTAATTGTGCCTGAATTTAGTCAATTATACTTCTTTCTGAAAAGGTAATCCCAATCTTAATCGTACTACCCATGGACCCAAATTCGCTCAGTTGTGTCCGACTCTTTGAGACCCTGTGGACTGTACAGTCCATGGAATTCTCCAGGCCAGAATACTGGAGTGAATAGCTGTTCCCTTCTCCAGGGGATCTTCCCAACCCAGGGATCAAACCTAGGTCTCCCTCATTACAGGCAGATTCTTTACCAGCTGAGCCACCAAGGAATTATCTTATTCATACCTTCTTAGAAATTTTTACTTTAAGGAAATCTTGGTGATTTGCAAAGCTTTTTTTTTTTTTTTTCCTGAGGTCCATACTAACTGAGAAATTAGTTACAGAAGTAATGTAAATGGAACACCACATATCTGCTTTATGAATTCACAGTTTCTTTTTATTCTTCATATGTAAATAGAAATTACTTATACAAGGCAGCATGCTTTTTACCTTGCAGATAAAGGGTCTTTCACTGGAAGCTTGACAAATAGGGGAACAAAGATTGCTTGTGTTCTTCACACTGAGTGCAGATTATCTAAAAGAAAGAGCAAAGGCTGACCACAATACTTTTTTCCTCTTAAAATCAATAGCTAAATCACTAATTTTCCAGGATCATGAATGAATGAGGATGAGGAGGGAAGCTAGAAGATATTCTTCTCAGTACATGCAAAAGGGTAAATGTCCAATATATGCCCAATGTAATAGGCAAATCAGGAATACTAGGAGAAGAAAATGACTTCTTCTACCAGATGATATAAAAGATTTTATATTATCTCTCTAGATTTTTGAGGTATTCAATTGAAATGATTTATGAGTAGTTATTAAAAACCCAAGGGCTTCCCCGATAGCTCTGTTGGTAAAGAATCCACCTGCAATGCAGGAAACCCTGGTTCGACTCCTGGGTTGGGAAGATCCCCTGGAGAAGGGATAGGCTACCCACTCCAGTATTCTTGGGCTTCCCTTGTAGCTCAATTGGTAAAGAATCTGCCTGCAATGTGGGAGACCTGGGTTCAATCCCTGGGTTGGGAGGATCCCCTAGAGAAGGGAAAGGCTACCCACTCCAGTATTCTGGCCTGGAGAATTCCATGGACTGTATAGTCCTTGGGGTCGCAAAGAGTTGAAGATTATAAAAATATATAGTTATAGACTCAGGTGGCATTAATGGTAAAGAATCCATCTGCCAATGCAGGACATGTGAGAGACACAGGTTCAGTCCCCGGGTTGGGAAGATCCCCTGGAGGAGGCATGGCAGCCCACCCCAGTGTTCTTGACTGGAGAATCCCACGGACAGAGGAGCCAGCAGGGACCTGGAGGACTACAATCCACAGGTTCACAAAGAGTCAGACACGACTGAAGTGGCTTAGCATGCACATATACATAGTTTATTAAGCTAAAGATTATTCGTGAAAAGAAAAATTGATGTGCGTAATACATAAGTTAAAACTTTTTAATGCTATTCTAAAACATAAACATTCAGGAAGTCTCTGGCTATAGAAAACAATAAATTTATTACATGCAGATTGTTTTCATATTTCTGTAATCTATAAAGAATAGATAAAACATCTTTAAATATACTGTCAATTCATAGTTTAAAAAATCAGAATTAGATAAAAATTTTCCCATTACATTTACAGTAGTGACATTTGGGCTTTCTGAAGCTTTTTTCTATGTAAGTTTTCATATTACATATCAGTTTAACTTGTTCTTGCTACGAAGATAGCAAAGCATGAAGTGAATATATGTTGAAGAATTCTACAGCCATTATAATTCATTTTATTTTATGGCAACACAAAATTTTTTCTTTTACATGATTTGTGTTAGCATTAAAGGAAGCAGTTCATCTAAGAACCAAAAAGTAAGAGACTGATGAAATTATATCCTCCTTGAGTATTATCTTTGCTTCTGGATGGATTGTTTTCTTTAATAATATTTTTAAATGGAAATGTTCTGAATAAACTAAAGTGTTTCAGTCTAGGATATTTGTTCCACTCTGTACAATGCTCCTTTGACCAAGACATTCAGTGTTAAGGACATATCAAGAATTTTAAATGTGTACTGCAACAAAGGAGGTGTGAAGATCATGCTGAAAGGCAAAGTGTAAGTGTAAAGAAGATAGATTACTCATCCATGATTTAGGAAATATACGCCATTCATTTCTCATGAATCATGGATGTTAAAAGTTTCCAAAGATGAATGTTGGATTTTCATTAAGAATCTCAGCACATTCTTGATTATTTATAATTTAAAATTTAATGACACAACTGAGAAAGAAAATCAGCTAAATTTCAGCTTAAATGTCCTTTTTTGTAAATTTGACCTTCCTCACAAATATATAGAACTCATGACACTCTGAGGATCTGGAAACCCGTACCTGTGAGGGCAGATTTCAATTTAAAAGGATTATGCTCCCAAATGCCAGAGCTGCCAACAGCTATCTATGGGAAGCTGTTTTGGGACATCGTTCCTAAAATTATTGCTTCTAGCAGATGGCTTATTCACAAGTGAGGATGATTCAATACTTAAAATGATGAAAAAGATGGGACTTTTGGAGGTGAAAGACACTTGTGATGTTGAAAACCTTATATTTATATAAAATCTCTACAGTTAAGACACTAATAGGAAAATACTTGTCCCACCTGTTCTCATAAAATGCATTTTCCCCAAAATATGATATGTATTAAAAATTATTGAGGGTATTGTGAACCATGATGGAAATAATTTTCTTTTTTTTTTTCAATTCTAGACTTTCTGCTCTCATATGGAAACCAATTTATTCATTTCATGTTGCAATATATTCTATGACAAATGCTTTTGAGATAATGATTTGTTATCTTCTGAATTCTGGGTAGCTTATTGAGACAGTATCATGCTAATTAAAATGCACCTAGGAAGGTATCACTGTGGTCAGGACTTCAAAGATGGTTAAGACAAATTAATATTGTTGAACCCAAGAGATATATTATAAATTCCTCTTTATGCTTCCTTCATTTCTTTCAAGGACAGTTTACCCCCTGTAGACATAACTGATCTTTTAAGTTTCTTATTGTCTCCTCCTGTAGAGTACTTTAATTCACTGCTTAGCAACTTCAGACATTTTTTGCTGCATTATAACTTTTTAAATTCAAACAACATGACACAGCCACAATTTCCAAAATTATGCTGGGAATTAGAAATTAGGAAGACTTTAAAAGGAGGTAATTTTTACTGTAGAAGAATGTGCTAAGCAAACCTGAAAATTATGGTTTTTTATTTTGCATTTGCCAAATGAATTTAAGACATATCACTTAAAAGTAAAATTACTTATGTTAGAAATACTCATTGGAGGAAATGGCTAACTATTGGAAAATGGCAATACAAGTTTAAGTTTCTTTTCTTTGGATTTAATTAGAATTCATGAAGTATTTTTTCTATATTTAATATAGGTATGAGGATGCTTATAAAGTTGTGAATACTTATGCTTTCTTTGGAAACAATGTGACTGATGGCACATAATGTTTCTCAGTATCCTATCTTGTCATGTGGAATAGTTCATATTCCTAGACTCAAGTAAAAATCGAAAAAAGTATGTAAATGGGGAAGATAAAGAATTGGACTATAAAAATACATTTGTGTTATTATTTCAAACAAATAAGGCAGTGTTTTCCAAAGGTTGTATGCTCAAAGTCTGGAATCAAACTGCCTTTTGCATATTCTGCTCTTTCTAGTTGAGTAACTGTAGGCATATGGGTTAGTTTCCGTAAGCCTCAGTTTCCAAGTTATAAAATAGGGAGCATTTTAGTAACTGAATTATAGGACTGTATAGGGATTAAAGCGGAGAAGGCAATGGCACCCCACTCCAGTACCCTTGCCTGGAAAATTCCATGATGGCGGAGCCTATTGGGCTGCAGTCCATGGGGTTGCTAAGAGTCAGACATGACTGAGCGACTTCCCTTTCACTTTTCACTTTCATGCATTGGAGAAGGAAATGGCAACCCACTCCAGTGTTCTTGCCTGGAGAATCTCAGGGACGGGGGAGCCTGATGGGCTTCTGTCTATGGGGTCGCGATTTAGCAGCAGCAGCAGGGATTAAAGAAAATAAATTGTATCAAGGCCTTAGTTCAGGGCCTGGCACAAAGTAAAGGCTTAGTGAACATACGCTTTATTGTAAATAATCAAGTCATTTTTAATTGGGATATAATTGACATAGCATTATATTGGCATAACATTATATATGACATAACATTATATTAGTTTTTTCTGGGTCTATATTATATTAGACCTAGGAGAAAGGAGCAGTGATCCCACAAGAGACTGACCAGACTTGTCTATGAGTGTTCAGGAGTCTCCGGCAAAGGCGTGGGTCAGTGGTGGCCTGCTGCAGGGTTGGGGTCACTGAGTGCGGCAGTGCGTGTATGGGACATTTTGAAGGAGATCGCCATTTTCTTCATTACCTCCACCATAGTTTGGTCTCAGGTCCAACAACAGAGAGAGAACACAGCCCCATCCATCTAAAGAAAATTGGAATAAAGATTTACCATGCATGGCCCCACCATCAGAACAAGACCCAGTTTCTCCCTCAGTCAATCTCTCCCATCAGAAAGCTTCAATAAGCCTCTTATCGTTATCCCTCAGAGGGCAGGCTGAATGAAACCACAATCACAGAAAATGAACCAATCTGATCACAAGGACCACTAACTCAATGAATAAGCCATACTGTGTAGGGCCACCCAAGATGGAAGGGTCATGGTGGAGAGTTGTGACAAAATGTTGTCTACTGGAGAAGGGAATGGCAAACCACTTCAGTATTCTTGCCTTGAGAACCCCATGAAGAGTATAAAAAGGCAAAAAGATATGACACTGAAAGATGAACTTCCCAGGTCGTTAGGTGCCCAATATGCTACTGGAGAAGTGGAGAAATAATTCCACAAACAATGAAGAGACAAGGCCAAAGCAAAAACAGCGTCCAGTTGTGAATGTGACTGGTGATAAAAGTAAAGTCTGATTCTCTAAAGAACAATGTTACATAAGAACCTGAAATGTTAGGTTCAAGAATCAAGTCATTACCATCTTTCTAAATTCCATATATATGCATTAGTATACTGTATTGGTGTTTTTCTTTCTGGCTTACTTCATTCTGTATAATAGGCTACAGTTTCATCCACCTCATTATGGGATTGGTGCACTGAGAAGACCCAGAGGGATGGTATGGGGAGGGAGGAGAAAAAGGGGTTCAGGGTGGGGAACACGTGTATACCTGTGGTGGATTCATGTTGATGTATGGCAAAACCAATACAATATTGTAAAGTAATTAACCTCCAATTAAAATAAATAAATTTATATTAAAAAATAAACATTATTATTAATTAGGAAAAAAAAAGAATCAAGTCAAATTGGAAGTGATCAAATAGATTGAACAGCAACATTTTAGGAATCGTGAACTAAAATGGACTGGAATGGGCAAATTTAACTCATTTAACTCATTTAACCATTATATCAACTACTGTGTGCAAGAATCCCTTAGAAAAAATAGAGTAGCCCTCATAGTCAACAAAAGTCTGAAATGGAGTTCTTGGGTATCTCTGTTCATTTCCAAGGCAAACCATTCAATATCACAGTAATCCAAGTCTATGTCCTAACCAGTAATGCTGAAGAAGCTGAAGTTGAGCTGTTCTATAAAGACCTACAAGACCTTCTAGAACTAACACCCAAAAAGGATATCTCTTCATTATAGGGGATTGGAATGCAAAAGTAGGAAGTCAAAAGATACCTGAAGTAACCAGCAAATTTGGCCTTGGAGTACAAAATGAAGCAGGGTAAAAGCTAACAGAATATTACCGACGGAAAACACTAGTCATAGCAAACACCCTCTTCCAACAACACAAGAGAAGACTCTACACATGGACATCACCAGATGGTCAATACAAAATCAGATTATGTTCTTTGTAACCAAAGATGGAGAAGCTCTATATAGTCAGCAAAAAAAAAAAATAAATAAATAAAAAATAAAAATAATAATAAAAAAAGACTCGTAGCTGACTGTGGCTCAGATCATGAACTCCTTATTGCCAAATTCAGACTTAAATTGAAGAAAGTAGGGAAAACCACTAGACCATTCAGGTATGATCTATATCAAACCCCTTACAATTATACAGTGGAAATGAGAAATAGATTCAAGGGATTCGATCTGATAGACAGTGCTTGAAGAACTATGGATGGAGGCTCGTGACATTGTACAGGAGGCAGGGATCAAGCCATCAGCAAGAAAGAGAAATGCAAAAAGGGAAAATGGTTGTCTGAGGAGGCCTTACAAATAGCTAAGAAAAGAAGAGAAGGCAAGGGAGAAAAGGAAAGACAAGCCCATTTGAATGCAGAGTTCCAGAGAATAGCAAGGAGAGATAAGAAAGCCTTCTACAGCGATCAATGCAAAGAAATAGAGGCAAACAACAGAATGGGAAAGACTAGAGATCTCTTCAAGAAAATTAGAGATATCAAGGGAACATTTCATGCAAAGATGGGCTCAATAAAGGACAGAAATAGTATAGATTTAACAGAAGCAGAAGATATTAAGAAGAGGTGGCAGAATACGCAGAAGAACTATTCAAAAAGATATTAATGACCCAGATAACCATGAATGTGTGATCACCCACCTAGTATCAGACATCCTGGAATGTGAACTCAAGTGAGCCTTAGGAAGCATCACTACAAAGCTAGTGGAGGTGATAGAATTCCAGAGGAACTATTTCAAATCCTGAAAGATGATGCTGTGAAAGTGCCACACTCAATATGCCAGCAAATTTGGAAAATTTAGTAGTGGTCCCAGGACTAGAAAAGTTCAGTTTTCATTCCAATCCCAAATTAAGGCAATGTTGAGGAATGTTCAAACTACTACACAATGCACTCATCTCACATGCTAGCAAAGTAATCCTCAAAATTCTCCAAGCCAGTTGTCAAAGTACATGAACCATGAACTTCCAGATGTTCAAGTTGGATTAGAAAAGGCAGAGGAACCAAAGATCAAATTGCCAACATCCACTGAATCATCAAAAAACAAGAGAGTTTCAGAAAATCATCTTCTTCTCCTTTATTGAATATGCCAGAGCCTTTGATTGTTGGATCACAACAAACTGTGGAAAATTCTGAGAGAGATGGGAATACCAGATCACCTGACCTGCCTCCTGACAAATTTATATGCAGGTCAAGAAGCAACATTAGAACTGGACCTGGTACAACAGACTGGTTCCAAATCAGGAAAGGAGTACATCAAGGCTATAGCCTGTCACCATGCTTATTTAACAACATGCAGATTATATCATGCAAAATCCCAGTCTGGATGAAGCACAAGCTGGAATCAAGACTGCTGGGAGAAATATCAATAACCTCACATATGAAGATGACACCATCCTTATGTCAGAAAGTGAAGAAGAATTAAAGAACCTCTTAATGAAAGTTCAGTTAAGTTCAGTTCAGTCTTTCAGTCGTGTCTGACTCTTTGCGACCCCATGAATCACAGCACGCAAGGCCTCCCTATCCATCACCACCTCCCGGAGTTCACTCAGACTCATGTCCATCGAGTCAGTGATGCCATCCAGCCATCTCATCCTCTGTTATCACCTTCTCCTCCTGCCCCCAACCCGTCCCAGCATCAGAGTCTTTTACAATAAGTCAACTCTTCGCATGAGGTGGCCAAAGTACTGGAGTTTCAGCTTTAGCATCATTCCTTACAAAGAAATCCCAGGGCTGATCTCCTTTAGAATGGACAGGTTGGATCTCCTTGCAGTCCAAGGGACCCTCAAGAGTCTTCTCCAACACCACAGTTCAAAAGCATCAATTCTTTGGCACTCAGCCTTCTTCACAGTCCAACTCTCACATCCATACATGACTACTGGAAAAACCATAGCCTTGACTAGATGGACCTTAGTCGACAAAGTAATGTCTCTGCTTTTGACTATGCAATCTAGGTTGATCATAGCTTTCCTTCCAAGAAGTAAGCAACTTTTAATTTCATGGCTGCACTCACCATCTGCAGTGATTTTGGAGCCCAGAAAAATAAAGTCTGACACTGTTTCCACTGTTTCCCCATCTATTTCCCATGAAGTGATGGGACTGGATGCCATGATCTTTGATTTCTGAATGTTGAGCTTTAAGCCAACTTTTTCACTCTCCTCTTTCACTTTCATCAAGAGGCTTTTTAGTTCCTCTTCACTTTCTGCCATAAGGGTGGTGTCATCTGCATATCTGAGGTTATTGATATTTCTCCCGGCAATCTTGATTCCAGTTTGTGTTTCTTCCAGTCCAGCATTTCTCATGATGTATTCTGCATATAAGTTAAATAAGCAGGGTGACAATATACAGCCTTGACATACTTCTTTTCCTGTTTGGAACCAGTCTGTTGTTCCATGTCCAGTTCTAACTGTTGCTTCCTGACCTGCATACAGATTTCTCAAGAGGCAGGTCAGTTGATCTGGTATTCCCATCTCTCCAGAATTTTCCATAGTTGATTGTGATCCACACAGTCAAAGGCTTTGGCATAGTCAATAAAGCAGAAATAGATGTTTTTCTGGAACTCTCTTGCTTTTTCAATGATCCAGCGGATGTTGGCAATTTGATCTCTGATTCCTCTGCCTTTTCTAAAAAAAAGTGAAAGAGGAGAGTGAAAAAGTTGACCTAAAGGTCAACATTCAGAAAACTAAGATCATGGCATCTGGTTTCACCAGTTCATGGCAAACAGATGGGGAAACAGTGGAAACAGTGTCAGACTTTATATTTTGGGGCTCCAAAATCACTGCAGATGGTGACTGCAGCCATGAAATTAAAAGACACTTGCTCCTTGGAAGAAAAGCTATGACCACCCTAGAGAGCATATTGAAAGCAGAGACATTACTTTGCCGACAAAGGTCTGTCTAGTCAAAGCTATGGTTTTTCCAGTAGTCATGTATGAATGTGAGCTTGGACTATCAAGAAAGCTGAGCGCTGAAGAATTGATGCTTTTGAACTGTGGTGTTGGAGAAGACTCTTGAGAGTCCTTTGGACTGCAAGAAGATCAAACCAGTCAGTCTTGAAGGAAATCGGTCCTGAATATTCATTGGAAAGACTGATGCTGAAGTTGAAACTCCAATAGTTTGGCCACCTGATGTGAAGAACCAACTCTGGAAAAGACCTTGATGCTAGGAAAAATTGAAGGAGGGAGGAGAAGGGGACGACAGAGGATGAGATGGTTGGATGGCATCAGCAACTCAGTGGACATAAGTTTGAGCAAGCCCCAGATGTTGGTGAAGGATGGGGAAGCCTGGTGTGCTCCAGTCCATTTGGGTCGCAAAGAGTCAGACATGACTGAGCGACTGAACTATATTAGTTTCAGGTGTAGAATGTAATGATTCATATATATATATATATATATATATATATATGATCACCATCATAAATCTAGCTATTTATCGCCACTACACATAGTTTTTGTTGTTGGTTGTTGTTGTTGTTGTAGTGAGAACTTTTCAGATCTATTATCTTAGCAACTTTTGATTAAAAGTGCTCTCTTTTTAGGTATACTCTGGTATGTGTGCATGCATTTTCAATCGTGTCTGACTCTTTGTGACCCCATGGACTGTAGCCTGTCAGAATTCTCTGTCCATAGGCAAGAATACTGGGGTGGTTTGCCATTTCCTACTCTGAGGGATCTTCCTGACCCACGTCTCCTGTGTCTCCTGCATTGGCAGGCAAATTCTTCACCACTGCTCCACCCAGGAATCCTTTACTGTCTATTAAATCCCCACGACTTAGTTTATGATTGTAAGTTTGTATTTTTTAACCACCTTCACCCATTTCATCTACCTTGCCACTCTTCAGCTCTGACAACCACTGATCTGTTTTCTGTATCTGAGTTTGTTTATATTCCATATGTAAGTGCAATCGAGTGTTATTCACCTTTGTCCATCTGACTTTTTTCACTTAACATAATACATTTAAGGACCATCCCTGTTATCACAGATGGCAGGATTTCCATTTTTGGTGGTTGAATAATTTATATATTATATATGTATTTAACATTTTATTTATCTACTCATCCACCTATGTACACTTAGGTTGTCCCCATATCTTGACAATTGTAAATGATGCTGCTATGAATATTGAAGTGCATGTATCTTTTCAAATTACTATTTTCATTTTCTTTGGAAATGTCCAGAAGTGCAATTTCTGGATCATATGGTAGTTCTGTTTTTAAATGTTTGAGAAAGCTCCATAGTGTTTTCCATAGCGGTGTCACCACTAGTATCCATGCTAGCACTTGCTATTTCTCATCGTTTTGACCATAGCCATACTAACAGTTGTGAGGTAATAATATCTCATTGTGGTTTTGATTTGCACTTTCCTGAATATTTATGATGTTGAGCCCCTTTTTATGTACCTGTTATCTGTATGTCTTTGGAAAAATGTCTATTCAGATGTTTTGCCCATTTTTAAATCAGATTGTTTGCTTTTTAGCTGTTGGGTTGTATGATCAAGAGTCATTTTATGTTCTTCCATTTGGCTGTAATACATTTCCCTGAAGGACATATTTGATTTTATTATTCTCTTCAATACATTAATTTAAAAGGCTTTAACTTAAGTGAAGGTCAACAGCATTTACATATCAATAATTTGAAGACAACTTTATTGACTTTTTCATATATGGCATACAACAGAACTGTAGGAGTGTAGTGTTATATGTGGGTATTTTTTAAACGACTGGCACATTAGTGGACATGCAGGCAAGGGCTAACATGGAAGGGCTGTTTATCAGAAAAACCTGCTTCCAAGGCTGACCCTTGGCTGGCTTTTGAACTGTTCCCTGGGTAATAGATTGCTTTTGTGTCTGAGTCAGTGAATGCTGTTGTCTAACTTCTCTAGATTGTATACAAACAATGCAGTTAATCGTAAGCACCTACTTTCCTTCTGAGAGTCTGGGATTTCAGTGATTGTGGCTGATCACAAAGGCAGAGTGTCTTTATTGTGTTGTTGTTTAGTCGCTAAGCCATGTCAGAATCTTTTGTGACCCCATGGACTGTAGCCTGCCAGGCTTCTCTGTCCATGTGTTTTCCCTATCAAGAATACTGGAGTGGGTTGCCGTTTCCTTCTCCAGGGGATCTTCCCAATCCAAGGATTGATCCTACATCTCCAATATCGAAAGACAGTTTCTTTACTACTCGGCCACGTGGGAAGCCCAAATTATGCTGACACTGTTAAAATTCCCACTTCAAAGTGGAGAAAACTGAAATTAATTTTTCTAGTCCATTTGCTGGGACTAGAAAATTAAACACAGTAAGTACACTGATTCTGCCAGTTAGTTACATGTCTCAGTCATGTAGAGATTTGTATTATTGTCCTCCCTCAAAATGTCTTTTGCCTGTAAAAAAAATCCAGGAACAAAGGTTTTCCGGGATTTCATTCCAAAAGCACCAGGATCAATCATTTTGGCTAAATCATCTGTGTAGGTCCCATTTGCATGCTAGCTGAGAATATTCTACTTTTGTAAATGTTTCAAACTCAGACTCTCCAGTTTGGACTTTGGAACATTTCCCAGATTTCATGGATTTTTAACAATCCCTTGGTGAATCTATACTAGTTTATATTATTTTAACTGGATGTAGAGTCTTCTGAATTCTTCATATTGTACAGTTTAGATTAGGAGTTCTGATGGGAGAAATCTTAAGTAGTTAAAAGTCACAAGGGAATGCTTAATGCTAATCACTTTATTTACATAAATATCAATATAATGGGCTCCCTAGAGTTCACATGTGCCTGTGCACGTGTGTGTTTCTTTCTAAACCAGATGTGTTTATCCTATTCTTTCCAACGCTTTCAAACTAAAGTCTGCTTAAATTTTGTATAAGTAAGTATATTTTGCAGAATTTGTTTGTCATTACTCAACAAGCAAAACTAAGAGTTAAAGGATAAAATTACTGTACATTTTCTCAATTACCCCTTTCAGAGGCATTATTTATCTCCTCAACCCTTATACAATGTGTATGGATTCTCCGGGGCTGTAACTGACAATTATGAGTAGCCTTGCCCCCCAAAATCACAGTTTCAATACAATTTTTAACATTTTATGGTGCCATGGCAACAATAAAAGCAGGAGACAGCTTAGTAATTTTTCTAATAATGTACCTTTATTCTCACTCTCTCATTCATTCTCTTTCTCTCTTTCACCCTTCTTACTTCCTCTTTCCATCCCTTATTCAATCACAAATATATTGGATAGGATTTTTTAATTTCAAGAGCAGAAGTCAACTGTAGTTCACAATTTTTAAAAGAGTTAGGAAAAGAATTCTGTAGATGATCATAGGAATCTCTCAGGGACCAGATAACTGGGATTTGAGGCTAATTGGCAGGACACAATTTCCTGTTTGATTATATCCCAGAATTGATCTTGCAGTTGAATTCAGACACCATAGCCTACACTAACAATGCCACTGATGACACCAAAGCCACTTGTCTCTGGTTAGAACTGCTCCACTCTTACACAGAGAAAAGAAGACGCACCTGCCCTGTCGCTATCTGTCCTAGAATAGGTGCTGTGTGACTCTCACTTCTTCACATCACTGGCTTCAAATGAAAGTTTCAGAGCAGATGCTTGAGTGTGAACTTCCAGTGAATCAAGGCATGTAAGAAATTCAAGTATTTGACTCCTCTGTGACAGGAGGTTTTGCCTCCTAAATTGAAGGAGCCCACACACATTGGACTTCTGTGCACATGCAGAATAACCTGAACAAATGGCAAATGTCCATACTACCAAATATAATCATGGGTCCATTCAAGACAACTGCAAAAATGAGTCATTTAAGGATGACAGTTTATGAAAGACTAACAAAATATCTTTGATGGTTGTTCCTGAAAATAATAACACACCGCTAAAACACTTCAGTAATTTTAATCTGTCTCAAAGCCAGTCTTCTGAACTAAGTCCTCTTGGTTCTAAGTTTGGAATCACACAGCTTAACTTATGGTCCTTATATTATTTTAGGGGCTCATCTACTATTATAGGAGAAATACCAGTTGATGTTTAAGATCCATTCATGACAGAAGGAAAAAAACAAAAGTGAATAAAATGAACCAAATTAAATAACACTTTCCTCCCTCACTTTAGACATTCTTCAGAAAAACCATGTACATTAATTAATTTTTGCTTACCACACAGTGGTTTAACAAAAATAGCTGTGAAAAGAAAGGAAGCAAAAGGCAAAAGGGAAAAGGAAAGATATACCCATTTGAATACAGAGTTCCAAAGAATAGCAAGGAGAGATAAGAAAGCCTTCCTCAGTGATCAATGCAAAGAAATCGAGGGAAGCAATAGAATGGGAAAGATTAGAGATCTCTTAAAGAAAATTAAATACCAAAGGAACATTTCATGCAAAGATGGGCTCAATAAAGAACAGAAATGGTAGGGACCTAACAGAAGCAGAAGATATTAAGAAGAGGTGGCAAGAATACACAGAAGAACTATACAAAAAAGATCTTCATGACCTCGATAATCACGATGGTGTGATCACTCATCTAGAGCCAGACATCCTGGAACGTGAAGTCAAGTGGGCCTTAGGAAGCATCACTATGAACAAAGCTAGGTAAGGTGATGGAATTCCAGTTTAGCTATTTCAAATCCTGAAAGATGATGCTGTGAAAGTGCTGCACTCAATATGCCAGCAAATTTGGAAAACTCAGCAGTGGCCACAGGACTGGAAAAGGTCAGTTTTCATTCCAATCCCAAAGAAAGGCAATGCCAAAGAATGCTCAAACTATCGCACAATTGCACTCATCTCACATGCTAGTAAAGTAATGCTTAAAATTATACAAGCCAGGCTTCAGCAATGTGAACTGTAAACTTCCAGATGTTCAAGCTGGTTTTAGAAAAGGCAGAGGAGCCACGGATCGAATTGCCAACATCAGATGGATCATTGACAAACTAGAGAGTTCCAGAAAAACATCTATTTCTGATTTATTGACTATGCCAAAGTTATTGATTGTATGGATCACAATAAACTGTGGGAAATTCTTAAGGAGATGGGAATACCAGACCACCTGACATGCCTCCTGAGAAACCTGTATGCAGGTCAGGAAGCAACAGTTGGAACTGGACATGGAACAACAGACTGGTTCCAAATAAGAAAAGGAGTACGTCAAGGCTGTATATTGTCACCCTACTTATTTAACTTCTATGCAGAGTATATCATGAGAAACGCTGGGCTGGAGGAAGCACAAGCTGGAATCAAGATTGCCAGGAGAAATATCAATAACCTCAGATATGCAGATGACATGACCCTTATGGCAGAAAGTGAAGAAGAACTAAAAAGCCTCTTGATGAAAATGAAAGAGGAGAGTGAAAAAGTTGGCTTAAAGTTCAACATTCAGAAAATGAAGATCATGGCATCCAGTCTCATCACTTCATGGAAAATAGATGGAGAAACAGTGGAAACAGTGGCTGACTTTATTTTTCTGGGCTCCAAAATCACTGCAGATGGTGATTGCAGCCATGAAATTAAGACGCTTACTCCCTGGAAGGAAAGTTATGACCAACTTAGATAGCATGTTAAAAAGCAGAGACATTATTTTGCAAACAAAGGTCTGTCTGGTCAAGGCTATGTTTTTTCCAAGTTGTCAGATATGGATGTGAGAGTTGGACTGTGAAGAAGGCTGAGCGCCAAAGAATTGATGCTTTTGAACTGTGGTGTTGGAGAAGACTCTTGAGAGTACCTTTGACTGCAAGGAGATCCAATAAGTCCATCCTAAAGGTGATCAGCCCCGGATGTTCATTGGCAGGACTTATGATGAAGCTGAAACTCCAGTACTTTGGCCACCTAATGTGAAGAGCTGACTCATTGGAAAAGACCCTGATGCTGGGAAAGATTGAGGGCAGGAAGAAAAGTGGATGACAGAGGATGAGATGGTTGGATGCATCACCGACTCAATGGACATGGGTTTGGGTGGACTCAGGGAGATGGTGATGGACAGGGAGGTCTGGCGTGGTGCGGTTCATGGGGACTCAAAGAGTCAGACTGAGCGGTTAATGGGGACTCAAAGCGTCGGACTGAACTGATAGCTTAGTTATTTTGATTCACATTTCAATGTAGAATACCTAAAATAATATGATTTGGTCATATTACTTGGTATCAAAATAATGAAATGCTCATGCTCTAAAAATGGCATTTCCACACTTTCAAAGCAATGCATAGTTATAGATTAAAGTATTTATTTTGGAACTCCATAAATTATGGGATCACATTTTAAAAAACTTAACTCCTGTGATCAGTGAGCTCTCTAAGTTGGATGATTCCCTTGGAATTAACCTATAATTTGAGCCACTAAGTGTGACTGAGTATAGCCTTTTCTAGTATATTAAGCGTAAAAATCATCTAAAAATTTCTCTCTTCTATTCAGTAATCAATTTTCAAAATTTGGTTAGAGAATATTATAAACTTGCTTTTATTTTTTTCTTCTACCCCATCTGCGTATAGATGTAAATAAACACACACACACACACACACACCCTTAGGATACAGAAGAGTAAAGCCTACATTTTACTATCAGTTTCCTCAGATTTAATTCTTTAAAAAACCTGACTTCAAGTAAAAATAAGTCCAAATATAGCATGAGTTTACAGCTGAACTCACGTCTTGAACAGTGGATAGGTGGCTTTGTAATTCTTTTAAATCCATTTGTATAACTAACCAAGCCAATTATGAGTGGCAAGGAGGTAATGGGTGGGTGGTAGAGGTGGTCAGTGAGAGCAATACACTTTCAAATAATATAATTTACTTCTTTTATTTGGTTTTAAGAAACCATTTGGGAATCTACTTTGATAAGTAAGTCATTGGCTACAGCCTCTTTAAAATTTATTTTAGACACTTTAATTTTATTGTGCTCGCGTTCCTCTTGCCCTTAAGGCACGGATAATCTGAAACAATACTGG
This sequence comes from Ovis canadensis, assembly GCF_042477335.2. Classification (NCBI taxonomy): domain Eukaryota; kingdom Metazoa; phylum Chordata; class Mammalia; order Artiodactyla; family Bovidae; genus Ovis; species Ovis canadensis. The sequence continues at coordinate 73,811,885 of NC_091248.1, read as the reverse complement.
CAGTTGTGCACTTATAGGATATAGAAATAATTGAATAAAAACTGAATTAATACAAAAGTATCTAGTACAGTATACCCGTTAGGGCACAAACAACATTACTCTTCCCTAATATAAAATCTTCTTTCTATGGCTTAGATATTGCTGTAAAGAAATAGAACACTGTATAGTAACATTTAGAGCTTTTTCAATTTTAAGAAAGAAAACCTAAATTATTAAGTAACAGTTACTAAAGGAGTTAATCTATTCTTTTTTCTCTCTATGCTCTGAAAATATATATTGTCAACTTGATAGAGCCTTCCTGATATTTTCAAACTCTTTTGGATAATGCTGATGAGATAGTGTGACACTCTCTTAAGAAAGTATGTAATGTGAGTTTGTTGGATTGGAACCATACAGTGACAGGAAGGTTCAGGTGATTACTAAGGAATGGGGCTAGGATGGCACTTCCAGATTGTAGCATTTTCATAAACTGTACGTTCTCTGAGGAGTTGTTTATTATGATTCCTTCAGGATCAATCTGAACACTTCTTGTGAAACTTGACACATTCCAAATCAGTGCTCCATTCCCAAGACAACTTCCTTCTGTGCCGTGGATTCTTCAGACAAACTATTTCATTAAGTGATAGGTGTTCTCCAATTCCTCTTTCATCTCATCATAGTCTGGTTCACAAATTTTCAGTTCATGTTCTCTCACATTTGTGAGAACTAGAACAGTTAGATCACTGCTAACTGGACAAGCGATTAACCCTGGCCATCCAACGTTACTTTCAGGATTTTAATGTTTTTCCCCCTTGCCTCATATTCTTATACTTAAACCTATGTTGTGATTTTACCAAGTGCTATTAAACGAGTCATATCATGGGTGATTCTAGTTCATTATCTTTATAAAAAGAAGTGGCAGATAAATTAACATTGTCTCACCTATACTTACAAAGATGTGATGTTTCAGGGGCCTAAAATGAGGTGAGAGCAACTGATAGATGGTTTACCTATGTGGTGGGTACATGATAACAAAGGAAGGATAAAGGAGATAGATCAAACCAGTCAATCCTAAAGGAAATCAACCCTGAATATTCTTTGGAAGGTCTGATGCTAAAGCTGAAGCTCCAACAATTTGTCCACCTGATGTAAAGAGCCAACTCATTGGAAGACCCTGATGCTGGAAAAGACTGAAGGCAGAAGGAGAAGGGGATGACAGAGGATGAGATGGTTGAATGGCATCAGCAATTCAATGGATATGAATTTGAGCAAACTCTGGTGGATAATGAAGGACAGGAAAGCCCAGTGTGCTGCAGTCCATGAGGTCACAAAAAGTCTAACATGACTTAGCAACTGAACAGCAATAACAACAAAAGGGGATACTATCTTGTTGAGAAACCAAATTTGAATGTCAAGCAGAACAACAACAACAGCAACAACAACAACAGCAACAACAACAACAACAAAAAGGAAAATCACAGACCCTCTCAAAGAAATAAATGGATAGTTGAGCTGAATTCTCTGTTAGAGATTCTCTTTACAGGTTTTTATGCTTTCTGCCTTTAGCAAAATCTAAATTCTTAAAGGCAGTGAGCTAATTTGAATCACACACCTCTCTCAGAAAACCCTAATTTCAAAAGCCTGGGGATGGATTTCTTCAGGTTTCCCAGTGGGTTATTCAGCTCTGTCATTGGATACTCCACCATGGATAAATATCTTTCCAGCTAAAGAGGGATGCAGTTACTAATTCTTTAAAAAGATTCTGTCTCTCCACTAATTTTATTTGCAAAATTTTGTCTTTAAGCCTCTCATGGAGCCTCAGAAATGAGTCTTCTAATCAAGGCACTGCTCCTATGAACCCTCTGGGCATTCATTTTAGGAATCCTTTGCATCCCAGTTTCCTCATCAGGGCTTCCCTGGTGGCTCAAACAGTAAAGAATCTGCCTGTAACAAAGGAGACTAAGTTCAGTCCCTGGGTTGGGAAGATCCCCTGGAGAAGGGAATGGCAACCCACTCCAATATGCTTGCCTGGAGAATTCCATGGACAGAGGAGGCTGGCAGGCTATGGTCCATGGGGTCGCAAAGAGTTGGACACAGCTGCATGACTGTCACTTTCACTTTCCTCATCTGTAAGAGACAGGATAAGAATACTTACCCATCTATCTCAGGGGGCTTTGAAGATCAAATGCAATAATGTCCAAAAGGTTCTGGGTACAAAAATAAAACCTATAACAACATAAATTATAATTATGTTTCTCACTTTCTCTCTTAAGCATTTCATTTACATCCCACCTCTTACCCTCATTCCTAAGGACAAGTGTACAGGAAAATATGCCTTTGCCACTAACCCTTTGCTCAATGTGTCCATGTCCCTGTGTCTTTAAATAAAGTTCTACTCATTTTTCAGATCTCAGCTCAAGACTAACTTCTTTGGGAGGTTGACCTGAAGTTTTAATATAGGTCAGACTCTTATAATAAAATGGGATTTAATTCCCTTGTAGGACTTAACTTGGATTTTAATTAAACTTAGTTTTATGATTATTTGTCTAATATCTGTCTCCTGTATGAAATTATATGCACCACAAGAACATCAGCCATGTATTTATTGATTGATCATTTCTTTATTCTCCTTGCTTACAATACTGTTTTGTTGAAGGTAGGTGTTTAAAAATATTAGGATAAACTGAGTGAACACAAGAATGAATGTTGTCTTCAGAAGTCAATATAAGAAAGAGGAATTGAAAATATAAAAATTATATTTGATTTGGAAACTTGGAACTCATGTGTGAAATTAGGAAGAGCTAACTTAGCAAAGCATCTCTGATAAAAGATGAAGAACAAGCATGAGGCGAAATGTAGTTACAGTGATCAGATAACTTGTTCAAATGTCTGTCAATAAAAGAGAGAAAGGAGAAAGAGGGGATAAGGGAAAAAAGGAAGAAAGCAGTTGCAAGTATTCTTCCCAAATCTAGTGAATATACTTTATTTTAGGGTCACTGGATAAATGGAATCAACAAGTCTAAAAGAACATACTCCAAAACCTGCAGCTGATTTAGAGGCAGAACTGGAGCATGGAGATGGCATAGGTTATGGACTTAAGGCTGGCAGTGGCTTGTATGGAAAGAGGACCAGCACGGAGGATGAAGATGAAGTGCAGCATTTTTGGAAGGTATCTGTCATTGCCTTGTTAGTGTATCAAGATAGTTGGCTTCCTTAAATATGATTCTGTAGTGCAGAACGCGGAGAAAGCAATGGCACCCCACTCCAGTACTCTTGCCTGGGAAATCCTATGGACGGAGGAGCCTGGTGGGCTGCAGTCCAGGGGGTCGCAAAGAGTCGGGCACGACTGAACGACTTCCCTTTCACTTTTCACTTTCCTGCATTGGAGAAGGAAATGGCAACCCACTCCAGTCTTCTTGCCTGGAGAATCCCAGGGATGGGGGAGCCTGGTGGGCTTCTGTCTATGAGGTCACACAGAGTCGGACATGACTGATGCAACTTAACAGCAGCAGCAGCAGCAGTGCAGAGTGAATGGTGCCCTTCAGTGATCTTGCTACACTGGAGTCTGGGTAAGAAGTTAGTTGATGTCAGATGGTACAGGGCTCGGTCCTTCAGGTTGCTTAATGCACATAAAGCGAGTGCTTATATATCACATATGTAGAGTCCTTAAGGATCCTGCATGTTGCTCTGAACAGGCTACAATGGTGATGTAGGTAGTACAGACTTCACCAGCCTAGATAAATTGTCTCCCGTGTTCATATACTAAGTCTTATCAACAATCTCACTTGGATTCACTGCTCACTTTGGTCATCTCAGGTGGTTTTTAACTAGGTTGCATCAATGCAAACTTATCAATAAAAACAATTTCCAATGGTAGAGCCACATTATACTTCAAGACTTTAGGTTACAGTATCTTCCTCCCAGTTTTCCTGTCTGATAAAAGGGCTGCTTCTCCGTCTCCAGCTTGGCTGACATGAAACTCTAGTGTTTTTCTTTCATCTGTCATCTGTTGCCAGACATCTGACCTCTTAAAATTTCTAAGACTTGGAGAAGTTGATGGCTAAAAATTCTCTCCCCACCCCTCCACTGCCGGAACAATTGGTCTCCAGCTTTCAGGAGAAGGTCCTGAGGTTGCCAGAGACATTGGCTGTAATACAAATGGAGGGAAACATTTTTAAAACGGAATGTTCCAACTCAATGCTAGTTAGATGTCTACCATATTCAAAACAGAGCCAAGTCTCCACATGACCAGTTCCTCACCCAGTGTTGTATTCAAAGAAATTTCATGCCTGTGTCTAAAAGTAATCTTAAAACATTTAGATGTTAAATGCAGTCTAGAGACAACAAAGGGGGATTGTTTCTCTAATGTAAAGAAGGATTTCTTAAAGATTCAATTTCCCTAACTTTCTCTCAGAGACTTACAGAGAGTTCTCTGAACCTTCTCATCTCTTGCTAAAATCCCAGAAAATTCTTAATCTTTTCAGCCTGGGTGGAAATCTTATCTTCACTCCTCCTCCCAGTCCCCTTTGGGCACCAGACCCATCAGTGACTTTCCATGTAAACAAACAAAAGTTGGTTTTGTGCCTCTCAATTTTCCTAGACAGTCATCTCTCTGATTCTAAACAACGCAGAGAAAGAACTGAGCAGGGAATCTGGAATTCTCCCTAGCAGACAAAGAGGAAAAGTGTGAATTCTTTCTCTCTCTCTCTCTCTCTCTCTTTTTTTTTTTTTTTTGTCACACACGCTAGCCCCCACATTTCTCATTTCTCCTGCAAATGAATCCATTGTATACCTATAGACTCTGAAGTTGCACCACCGCATTTGTTTTGTCTTTGTCTTTTTTAAATTAATTTTTATTGGAGTATAGTTGATTTACAATGTTGTGTTACTTTATTCTGTACCAGAAAGGGAATCAGCTATACATATACACATATCCACAGGCTCCCTGGGTAACACTAGTGGTAAAGAATCCACCTGCCAATGCAAGAGACATAAAAGACACAATTTTGATCCCTGGGTTGGGAAGATCCCCTGGAGGAGGGTATGGCAACCCACTCCAGTATTCTTGCCTGGAGAATCCCATGGACAGAGGAGCCTGGTGGGCTGCAGTCCATAGGGTCACCCAGATTCAGACACGACCGAAGTGACTTAGCATGTACGCAGGCACTCTTATTTAGATTTTTTTCCTATATTGGTCATTACAGAGACCTGAATAGCGTTCCCTGTGCTATATAGTCGGTTTTTATTATCTATTTTATATATTGTAGTGCATATATGTCAATCCCAATCTCCCAGTTTATCCCCCCACTTCTTCACAGATGTGGAAAACAAACTTATGCACTGGCCTGATTTGACTTCAAAGCTGCCAATACTGGATATTTGACTTGGAGCTAGTCTGGCAATTTTCTCCTCACTCAGTAGAGTTAACAGCTACCACACAGGGATGCTGAGAGGATTCCATGGATAACATATTCAGTTTCTGTTGTAAATGCCACAGAGTTAGCTTGCAGCAAGAGCTAGTTTTCTTTGCAACAGGGTTCTGCTTGTGACAGCAATTATAACTGTCACTGTAATAATTATGATGATTATTTCAAAAATTTTTGGTTGGGTACATAAAACAAGTTCAAAAATTCGTCCAAAGAGATTGGTCACTTCTACATTTGACCTTGAATTGTATAATGCATATGCTGCAGTAAGTTTTAAAAGGCTTAGTATTTGAATACCAGAAAAATAAAGCAAAGAGAATAAATTTTAGCAAGGTTATTGGTAAATTCCTTACCACAGTTAAAACTGGATATTTTAATGAGGCGTTTTCTCTTATTTCATTACTTGTTGACAAAAAAAAAAATCCCTTGAATATGAACAATGCTAAAATCTCACTTGGGGTACTATTTAATATCCTCATCTTTGAAAATTAAAAATTACCTAGCTCCTTACTAACTTTCGCTTGCCATTTGTCTCTTTTTGTAGCTCTTTGCAAAATATTTGTTCAATAAATGTGACATTACTGTTAAAATTATTTTAAGATAGCTTGTTTACTTTTGCTTCAAAGGAAATAGTCAAATAATTTTAGTAGCAGCTTAATCCTCCAGTAGAGCAGTTCTAGTGTACTTTGCATTAATGTGTTTATATCTAAAAATGAAACAACATGTTGAGTCAGTAAGAAGAGAAGGAATCTTAAGCCTCTGGGCATCTTTTTACTGAGCTGAAGAATTTACTTTTATGAATCAGTGTTCCACTAGAATAACTAATTGAATATATTTCAGAAATTCTTTTAAATCAAGATGTTGGTATTTTTCTTAAAGAATCATAGTTTGTGTCAAGATACTTTAATCAATTGAGTTCACATGGATGGATTGAATCTGTTTCAGTGTATGTTTTATTCAAGGAGAACTAATGGTATTCTTCCACTCAGGGATTTAGGGAATGAAGCTGTTTATTAAAATGAAAACAGCAAGAATATCTCAGAGTAAATGCAACTCAAGCTAGAAAAATACTTTTGTATTTGAAAATATAAAATCACTAATCATTTTTTTTTAAATAATGTGAGGAACCAGTAGGAGTGAATGCCATCTGCAGATATTTGAGGATTAAGAAGTGGAGAGGAAATATATGCAGGCAGTTTACCATTTCTTTGAAAATTGTTGTCACTGGTAGCTTCAGGAAGGGAAAAGAGAGAAAAGGAAGGTTATGTTAGAATGTACTTGAATGTATTTGTAGGCTAAGGGGAAGATAGAAAAATTAATATTGATCCACACAGGTTAAACACTTGCCTGGCATTTGATATTTAGCTGGAGTTGAAACAAGGGTTTAATCCTATTTTCCTTTGATGGCAAGGACTACGTGGTAATTCACTGTTCACAGACTCCTGCTGTGCCCATAGGTGAAGAAGTGAGGGGAGAGAAAAGAAAACTCCAGTGGCCACTGCAGAGAAGTCTGGTGACTGGATCAGGTGCAAGTATAACTCCTAAAGTGATACACTTTCCTCAGTGATAGGAAAAAAAAAAAAAAGCATTGGTAAAGTTATAGATAAGGATGAAGAAGAAAAAAAAATGGCAGGTGCTAACAGATGTCGTCTTTCCATATAAGCTTTAGAATTCATTTGTTTGTATCTACAAAATCACTTCCTCAGATTTTTTGAAGACAAATTTATGTCTTCATCGGAATTTTAATGCCTGGGGGACACTGGAAAATAATTTAGAACATTTTTGAGTTGTGAGAATAGGACAGAACACAAAAAGGATAGTGAACAAAGAAAAAGGCACATCTCTATCGGAGCTTCTACACCAATAAATGCTTGTTTACAACTAGCCTCTAGAAAGTTTGCGAGTGATGAGTGATGAGTGATGGTTGTCTCCTATGAGAACTGCCCTCGTAGCCATTATAAATTACTATAAGATATTGGGTACAATTCCCTGTGCTATACACTAAATCCTTATTATTGATCCATTTTAAGTATAGTAGCTTGTGTTTGTTAATTCCATACCAAAATTTTGTCCTTCCCTCCCTCCCTGTCCCCAAATTGTGTTAAATGCATTTAGATCTATTTTAGAACTGTTATGTTAAAAATACTGTGTGTTCAGATTTTCATGATTTAATATGATGTTAGCTGTAGGCTTTATGCAAATATTCTTTATCAAACTGAAGAATTTCCCATTGGTCCCTAGTATGATCTGTGTTTTTCTCATGAATGGACTTTGAATTTTGCTAAAAGCTTTTATGACTCAACTGATATGATAATATGATTTTCTATTTTTATTGATTAAATTGATTAATTCTCAAATATTTAGCCTGCTTAGCATATCTGGAATAGATTTCACTTTATCATGGAGTATGACACTCTTTATACGTTTTGAGTTCAGTTTGTTCATCTATTTGAGGATATTGTTGTCAATGTCCATGAAAGAACTGGTCTATAGTTTTCATTTCTTATAATACCTTAATCTGCTTTGTTGTTTGGAGCACTGCTATTCTCAGAGAAAGAGGCAAGTTTTTCACTGTATCTTTTCCTGGACAAGATTTTAGAGAATTAGTGCCATTTTTTCTTTAACTGTTTGCTAGAATTTACCAGTAACACCATTTGAGTCTGGTGATTTATTGGTTTGGATGGCTAGTTTAGGATTTATCTTCTTACTAGATATAGAATTACTGAAGTAATTTACTTTTTTGTGTGTTTTGGTACTTTGTGTTTTTCAAATAATTGGTCTGTTTTATCTGAATTATCAAATTTGTAGACATGAAGCTGTTTATATATTTTTTATTGTCATCTAAATCCAGGGAATTAGCAGTAATGATCCTCTTTCAGCTATATCGATGTTTCATGTCATCTCTCTTTTCATATTCGTTTGCCTGGCTAGAGGCCTGTAAAGTTCGTGGTTCTTTTCAAAGAACTATTTTTTAGTTTTGTTGATTTTTCTCTATTGTTTTCTTGTTTTCAATTTCATGCTCAGTGCTCTAATTTTAATTATTTTTTTCCTCTGCTTGCTTTAGAGTTAAATTGATCCTTGTTTCCTAGTCTTTTAAATTGGAAGCTTGGGTTATTGATTTTAGATCTTTCTCTTATATTACATGCACTGAATGTTATACATTTTCCTTTAGGCATTGAACTATTTTTATAGCATGACAATGATTTTGATAGGTTTTATTTTTGTTTTCATCTAGTTCAAAATTTGTTTTAATTCCTCTTGAGTCATCCTATTTGACTCATATGTTATTTGCTATTTAGTAATGTATCATTTAATTTCCAAATGTTGGTGATTTTCCAGCTAAGTTTTTGCTATTGATTTTGTAATTCCACTGTGGTATGAGTGCATACTTTGTATGACTTCTATTCCTCCTATTTGATGAGGTATGCTTTATGGTCTAGAATGTGGTCTTTTGTGGGGAATGTTCCATGTGAACTTGAGCATAATGAGCATTCAGCTCTTATTGAAGAGTGTATTCTAAAATTATCAGTTAGACCAAAAGGATTGATAGTGACCTTCAGGTCCACTCTCTCTTTATTGATTTTCTACCTGCTTGACCCATCAGTTATTAAAAAGGGGAATGTTTCAATTTACAAATATAATAGTGCATTTACCTATTACTTGTTTCAGTTCTGTCACATATGTGATGCTCTATTGTTAGGTACATGCCCTTTTAGGATTATTATGCTTTCTTGAAGAATTAACCCCTGTATCACTTTGTAATATCCTCTTATTAACTCTCAGTCTTTCAGCGAGGTTCTATCTCTGGTCTGTGATCTTCTCAAGTCTTTCTTTATATACAATTTTCAGGTAAGAATACCCGGGCTGGCCTAAGAAGTTGCCCATCATTTTTCTCATACAATGCTTATATGGATAGTTATATTGCCCTCTCCCAATCTAGTCCATACTGTATAAAGCAATAAGTATATTAATAGGTAGCACTTTTATAACTCATACTGTGTATTAGGCACTGGGCTCAGCACCTTATATATATTTATTTCTTTGTTTCCTATAAATACCTTATGAAGAGGCACTGTCCTTATCTGTATTTTATACTTGAGGAAACTGAGAGACACATTAAATAATTTTCTCAGGGTCAGTAGCTAAATGGCAGGTCAAGATTTTGTCATTAAGAAGACTACATATTGAATAATTAGAAATTTGCGTGGATGGATGTTGGATAAATGAGCGTTTGTGTCGCCAAATAAAAGCATAATTTTAGCTTGTTCATGTCACCATGAAAAGGCAATAAATGGCATAATGTTTCTACAACCACTTAGTGTATTGTTTACCAGCCATTTCTGTGATTGCTACCTGACAGCAAGTCAATACTTGTTACTTCTGAGTGTTTTTGTTTCTTTAGTAATCTCCAAATTCACATTCCTCCAATACCATGAGGTGTAATTCAGTGTTCACTATTAAATGAATTAGCTAGGTGGATCTGTAAATGTTTCTGATGAAATTAGGTTTCATTTTCTTTGGAGTCTGGTGAACGAAATTACAGCATTTAATTTAGTGAATTATGAGGACACAGGCTGTGCTTCATTGATTTATTCACCTTTTTCCCTTTAGTGTGGACTTTGAAAATGTAGTTATAAATATTTTATTTCCAGTAGAAAATAAAACATTGAATTTTCAGGACTGGAATAGTAGCACAAATCTGGGTTGTTTTTACATAATTATTATAAGTCATGTTGCAAACTGCTTATACATGGTCACCTATTTTACATATTTATTGATATGAACAACCATATCTTATATCTTAGGCTAAAAAATTGGGACATCTGGCTGTCAAACAGTCTCCCATCTTGCTCATACTATATTGGTCTATTATATAAATTTTCACATTTTGTGGAATTTGGCAAGGAAAAAGAACCGGTGCTCAAGAGGCAGCTTATGTAATTTAAACTATGTATTTACCATGTATCTGTGTTTTCTATAAACTCCTTGAATAAAGCTAGGTATGAGAATTTGATTCTTTAACAATGTATTTTTATGAAGATAGTAAGCTCAGTGAAACAATTAGACCCACTGGTCAGCTGACATGAAGGAAATAATTATTTTTAGGTAAATATGGTGGAATGTGTTATCACAGGAGTCCATTTCCATGTCCCAAACGCATAGAATATATTATAAATTAAATGCATAGCGAAGCTTGAAATAAAGAATAGAAAAATCCACAAGTGTTTGAAATGGAGCAGAAAAGTCAAGAAAAGACACTTATTAGATGTCAAGCCAAGATGCCTATAGGAAAATTGGAATGAGATATGAACTTTAAACAAAGAATATAGGCCTCCATACAACCACATGGATAATAATCCTGACCACTGATTTGAGAAGTACAACAAGCAGGATTTGAATTGCCATGAGAAACCCTGGAGCCATCAAGGGATATATTATGAAATGTTGCCTAGAAAAATTCCACCCCAGCTGCCACAGAGAAATAGCAAAGAATTCTCTATCATCTCTCTGAATTCTCCCCTCAGTGTTACTCTTGTAAACCTTTGTAACACTTGAGAGTTGAATAAACTTAAGCATTCTCTTGATTATGCATCTGTTGCTTTCTCTGCTTTGAATATTCTTCCTCCAGAGAGCCATGCATGTTATCACTTCTTGTTTGTCAAGTCATTGCTCAAGTATCATCTTGTCAGAAAGGCTTTCCTCACTGCTGTATATACAATAGCATCTGTTTCCTCAGCCAAGAATATTGTGTGATCCCTTCACCTTTCTTTAAATTTCACCATAGTGCCTACCATCATCAAAAACATGAAGAATTCATTAGTTTATCATCAGTCTTCTATCACTAGAATTAAGCTATATGCAGACAGGGACCTGTTTAAGCACTTAGCTTAATGATATATAATATATATAATATAAAATATATGATTATATAATGTATATAATGTATCATTATATATCATGTAGCACATAGAAGATGCTCAATTGTCCTTATTAAGAATAAGAGAAAGGAGAGAAGGAAGGAAGGAAGGAAGGAAGGAAGGAAGGAAGGAAGGAAGGAAGGAAGGAAGGAAGAAAGAAAGAAAGAAAGAAAGAAAGGGAAGACATGCCTCAAATAGGTAATAGGTAAAAGGTTGCCTCTCTAAAAGAATTCAAGCTAGATTTAGAAAAGGCAGAAGAAAGTGAAAGTGAAGTCGCTCAGTCATGCCTGACTCTTTGCGACCCCATGGACTATAACCTACCAGGCTCCTCTGTCCATGGGAGTCTCTAGGCAAGAATACTGGAGTGGGGTGCAGTTTCCTTCTCCAGGGGATCTTCCTGACCCAGGGGTTGAACCCGGGTCTCCCGCCTTGCAGGCAGACGCTTTAACTTCTGAGCCACCAGGGAAGCCCCAGAAGGGAAGGCAGAGGAACCAGAGGTCAAATTGCCAGATCTACTGGATCATAGATAAAGCAAGAGAATTCCAGAAAAATCATCTACTTCTGCTTCATTGACTACCCTAAAGTCTTTGACTGTGTGGATCACAATAAACTGTGGAAAATTCTTCAAGAGATGGAAACACCAGACCACCTGACCTGCCTCTTGAGAAATCTGCACGTCAGGAAGCCACAGTCAGAACTGGACGTGGAACCATGGACTGGTTCCAAGTTGGGAAAAGAGTACATCAAGGCTGTATACTGTCACCCTGCTTATTTAACTTCTATGCAGAGTACATCATGTGAAGCGCTGGACTGGAAGAAACACAACCTGGAATCAAGATTTCCAGGAGAAATACCCATAATCTCAGATAGGCAGATGACACCACCCTTATGGCAGAAAGTGAAGAGGAACTAAAAAGCCTCTTGATGAAAGTGGACGAAGAGAGTGAAAGAAGCTGGCTTAAAACTCAACATTCAAAAACCGAAGATCATGGAATCTGGTCCCATCACTTTATGGTGAATAGATGGAGAAACAATGGAAACAGCGAGAGACTTTATTTTCTAGGGCTCCAAAATCACTGCAGATGGTAACTGAAGCCATGAAATTAAAAGATGGTTGCTCCTTGGAAGAAAAGCTGTGACCAACCCAGACAACATATTAAAAAGCAGAGACATTACTTTGCCAACAAAAATCCATCTAGTCAAAGTTATGGTTTTTCCAGAAGTCATGTATAGATGTGAGTTGAACCAAAAGGAAAGCTGAGTGCTGAAGAATTGATGCTTTTGAACTGTGGTGTTGGAGGAGACTCTTGAGAGTCCTGTGGAGAGCAAAGAGATCAAACCAGTCCAATCTAAAGGAAATCAGTCCTAAATATTCATTGAAAGAACTGATGCTGAAGTAGAAGCTCCAATACTTTGGTTACCTGATGCAAAGAACTGACTCATTGAAAAGACCCTGATGCTGGGAAAGATTGAAGGCAGGAGAAGGGAATGACAGAAAATGAGATGTTTGGATGGCATCACTGACTGGATGAACATGAGTTTGAGCAAGCTCTGAGATTCATGGGATTGCAAAGAGTCAGACATGACTGAGCGACTGAACTGAACTGAACTAAAAGAATAGTAGGCTTGATAATTCTTGTTTGATTGCTCACTGAGTTAACAAACTTGTATCATTAAAAAAAAGTCACTGCTATTATGAAGTCATTAGTGGTACTGTGTGGGGGAGCAGAAATAAGTATTCGCATTACAAAGAAGCAAGACTGAATCTGTTGAAAGTATCAACGTATTGATCATCAGTGCATTGCTTCCTTATAACCTGGGATTCAGTTTATAGCAGAAATTGTTTATTGTTCTTGATCCTGCTTGACTATGAGGAAGTTTGTCCTCAAGACTGGGCTACTACGAAGGCACCAAAGCATTTGTACTCACATTTATACTCTCATTTCTTTTTCTAATCTCCATCCTTCTGTGTCTCACTTATCTGTACCAATAGATATGGTGCTTAGAAACTTCTGTCTCTTATAAATGTATCTGATGTCAAATGGATTTTGAAAAAGATCAGAGCAAGCAAATAAGGCCCAGAGAGCAGAACTCTTCATGTCCTATGACACAAATATCAAGCATTTACATTTATTAGTGCCTAGAAACATTTTCTCATTATTTGGTATATGCTGATGCTAAATCGCTCAGTCGTGTCTGACTCTGCGACTCATGGACTGTAGCCCACAGGCTCCTCTGTCCATGGGATTCTCCAGGAAAGAATACTGAAGTGGATTGCCATTTCCTTCTCCAATTCTGGTGTATAAGTTTGTGCTATTTAGGTCAGATAAGGTTATTTTCTGAGGCTTCCCATGTGGTGCTAGTGGTAAAGAATCTGCCTACCAATGAAGGAGATATATGAGACTCAGGTTTAATCCGTGGGTCAGAAAGATGTCCTGGAGGAGGCAATGGCAACGCCCTCCAGTATTCTTATTTGGAGAATCCCACATCAGAGCCTGGAGGGCTTTGGTCCATAGGGTTGCAAAGGGTCAGGCGCAACTAAAGCGACTTAGTACAGCACAACACATCCTCACTTTCTATCTAAAAGCTTTAATTTTCCACAATATACAGTGTATACGTTCAACTAAGTTTTGAAAGATGTATATGTAATACTCTGCCTTTGGCTCAATCCTGAAGGTACATGTAAAAGTCACAACTTTTATCACGTGTTATCCCTGATTTTTAAGTAATAGCCATCAGAATTGCCCTTAGTTATGAATATTTGAGGTCTTCAGAGCAAAGTTGAATGACAGTAGAGAGAAAAACTGTCAGAGTGGGCAAAGAATTGCAGAGTGATGGAAAAGATACCTTTCAAAAGGTGAAAAAGAAGCTTCTATGAGAGACTGAAAAATTAAATCTAGCATTCTTAAGACATTTTATTAATTCAGTTCAATCTCATGAATATTGGATTTGATTCTTTGAGGCTTCTCTTAACATTCCTCTTTTGAATCTAGCTTAAAGTATAGTCTGGTTCCTTAAATGTTGTTATTGGCTTTATATTGTTTCAATCATGCATTCTTTCAGCAAGCATTTGTTGTTTGTTCCTCCATACATAAACCTTTAAGTTGGGGCAGGAATTTGTCTCAGTGACTTGATTCAGCATGCTGTTGTGGTCCTCGTGTCTCAGTCTGAGGTCTATGTGTCTGGTAGGCTGAGTCACCAACTATGAATGCTAGCATATTTTTCCTCCTTTGTTCTGTATGATAGTTCATAGGGAAAATAATGCTGTGACTTTAATGTCATTTTTTGTTTGTGTGGGGAACTGGGGGGAATGGTGGGTGACTGACCATCCCTATGTGATCTCCTGAAGATGAAAGTAGTACTGAAAGGAAGAAAGGCACAGAACTGAAAGGAAGGCAGAAAGAAACTCTGCTTCCTTAATCTCTAAGATGAGTGTGTTATCAGCTAAAAATTGAATTCATTGGCTTTATATAATTGTAATTCAAACCAATCTACAATAACTGCTTACATCTTAATGATGATGGAGTGCTAAAGTTATCATTATTGTTTATAAAAGACATCATAACTATAATTAACTCATATTGAACTGCCTTTTTGTTAACGACGTTGCCAAAAGTCACACTCGGATGCATTTGGCTCCTTTTAGTGAGCAACATGTGATTGAATGAGCCCTTCAAAAGATTCTTTCTGAGTATAATTTAATACAGCATTTGCTATAAATCATTAACAGGGGCAGTATAGTTGTAGCATTTACTTTTATATAGTTTTTATTTAAATTAAGGAGAGAGTCTGTATATACAGAGAAATTAATTCTTGATTAAAATATAGTGGGATCTGAAGAAAGATTGAGGAGAACAAATATTGCTCACTTTTTAAAGTGAATTATGATTTTTTTAATTGAAATATGATTGCTTTACAGAATTTTGTAGTTTTCTGTCACACGTCAACATGAATCAGCCATAGGTGTACATATCCCCTAGTTTCTATTGCATGGCACTGTTAATTTCTACCATAAGGGAATAAAGCTTGCAACTATTCACTATCAATGTGCATATATATGTAGGATGTGATGTGTGTCTCTGTGCTCAGTTGTGTCCGATTCTTTGTGACTCCATGGTCTATAGCCCACCAGGCACCTCTGTTCACAGGATTCTCCAGGCAAGGATACTGCAGTGAGTTGTCATTTCCTTCTCCAGGGAAACTTCCTGACCCAGGGACTGAAACCATGTCTCCTGTCTCCTGCGTTGGCAGGCAGATTCCTTACCACTGAGCCACCTGAAAGCCCATATATATGTATACACATGCACATATGTATGTGTACATAGATACATATACAATATACATATATAGTCATTGGGTAAGTTATTGGATAAATTATTGGCTCTATGATACGGGGAAACTGTGGATAAGCTGTGACTTTATTTACTAAATATAAAATAGTCTGCAAAAGACCAATTTTAGAAAATGAAACATTTGATATAAATTTGAAGAACTTACTTACTCTCCTGAACAAAAGTAGTCTTTTATCAAAGAAGAGGTGAATGGATACCTGGTGTACACCTAGAGGCTGTGCCACAGAAAGTAAGGAAAGGACAAAGGATAAAGCGTGTGTGGGGCTGCAGGTAGCCAAGCATAGTATTGAGAAGTCCAGTAGGTAATCAGGGTCAGAAAGATCCTGATTCTTCCATGTCAGACACCAGGATTACTGTATGAGAAAGATAAAACATTAGTAAATACAAGGTGTATCCTCATACTCCAGTTGGGGATTAAAATAGACTTCCTTTTTAGACTTGATGATGTCATAGTGCTCATCCTTAAGACAAATTTAGTTCCTACATGGTTAAAAACAAGAATTTTGAAAGACCTAGGTCAGGAAAATGAATGAGAATAAAAGGAAATTCAGGTACAAAGATTAAAAATTCATTACTTCTGTTTCTTTGAAACAAGGCTCAATGATTTGGCCTGTAAAATCTAGTTATTTAATCATTATGACTGATTTCTTTATATTGCAAGGAACAAAAGTTTATAATATGGCTTATATCACGTGAGGAGTCTAATCCTGGATTTTGTAATGCTAAGTCCTGAGTCCCACCTCTGGGGATTTGGAGGCAGTACAGCTTTGATGTAGTCTGGGTCTCTCTAATTAGTAAAATGCCAAGATGGTTTCATTCCCACTCTAAAGAGTTTTCTTATCTTGGTTATTGGATTTGGGAGAGGAAATAGCCCTTTGTTAGAGTAGGCACACTAGAAAAGTGAAAAGCAACACTGGAAAATCTATCATCATAGAGATAATTTGTTTTAAGAGTAACATTAACCCAATAACAGCCTGAGCAAGTTTCATACCACCTATTTTACTAACCATCAACACACACGTTACTCAATTATAATTTTTACTTTTATTTTTATATATTTATTTTATATATTTTTACTTTATTTTTGCTTTCTTTTTGGCCAACTTTCCTCCTTTATTCAAAAAATTTTTTAGTTGCATGAGTTACTAATATTTTATATTGATGAAGTTGTCAAAAAGTAAAAACTGCCCATTTAAAATATCAGCCAATTTTTTTATCCTATATACTTATCTGATTTTTCTTGTCCTTTATCAACTAATGTTTTCCACTCCTCTACAATTTTCTGTGACCTGTTGATAGACCTGTTCAAATTATTGGCACATTCAGTCACTGCAAAAAATTTTGTATTATCATCATCCCATATCTGGTCTAGTCTCCACATTTATTGTCTCCCCCAACTCCCACTATCATTTAACATTTTCTCAGTGGAATGTAAGCCACTTGACGGCAGCAATTTACATTCATGTAATGCTTTTATGTTACATATTATAATATTTTGGCATTTTTGGAAATAAAGTGAAAATCACACACACACACACACACATATATATAGTTGAATTTCATTTTTGAAATAAGCTAAGTAATAATTTAATCTGTTTTTCACAAAGGCCTTAAAGGATTGTCTGTTATTTATTAAAGTTTGTTGTCTGTCCCCAACAGATGATATTTCAAAGTAAAGGGCAGGTTCTTAAGTTAAAATTTTATTTCATAATCAAAAGCATAGGGTTCATATGGTTGTCTTATTAAAAATAATTGCTGCTGCTTCTTATTTCATTCCTAGCTTATCAAACTGAATAGAAACTAAACTTTCCTGTCAATTTATACTTACCATAATTCCAAAAGCTTAAAAGGGAGATAATCATGACCTGTTTTTCTCTGAACCCAATGACCTACATATTTAGAAGAAATCAAATAAACAAATTCAAAATATAAGAACCCTAAAAAATATTGCAAATGAACTGTTATCAAAGATTCCTTTAACTACAGAACTAAAAGCCGAGTTAGTTTTACATTAGCAATATGGGTTACTTAAAAAAAAAAAAAACTTCACTTTTCTCTAGTCAAAGAAATATATAATTATAAAATTAACCAATTAACATTTATTTAAAAAGTTGCCTCAGCTTATTGAGGCATAATCATTTTAGAAGTATATTCATAGGGAAATAATTTATTTTCTGTCCCAAAAATATGTATTCCCCTCCTCTCAAAATGATTCCTAACTTGTTCTGAATAATGTGATTATAGCTTTAACAATTTTACAAGAAAAACTCTGAGATTTTAGTAAATGTTAATTATGACTTTTTCTTGGAAAAATTTTAGCCATGCATTTAAGAAAAAGCAATTCATTTACGTGAAATTCTGTTACCAGACATAGCCCTTTATTGCCTAATATACATTCAGTTTCATGTCCAGTTAGAACATAAGGCACAATAAAGACAATTGGCAAAAGAAAGCATATATTTATTTTATGTAGCTGCCTGTTATGCAGGAAGTTCATAAACTCCATATTCTGTTGTTGAGCATAACTCTGTGGCCCAGCGGACATCTGGTACTCCATACATTTGCCATGGATATTCCAATTCCATTTGTGTTTTAAGCAACCCAAATGTCCTTCAACAGGTCAGATAAGTGTTGGTACATCCATACAACAAAATGCTTCAAGGAATTTAAAAAAAGAACTAGTGATACACATAACATGAATGAATCTCAGACACAATAATCTAAGTGGAAGAAGTTAAATCTTAGAGGCTGTGTAAAATATGTTTCCATCTATGCTAATATGACAGCCTTGAAATGGCAAAACTATAGAAACTAGATTAGTGAGCCCAAGAAACTAGACTGGAAGAAGGGTTTGACTTCAAAAGGTCATGAGGGCATTTTTTCAGCTGCTCTACACCTTGTTTGTTGGAAGTGTTAGTGTTATAGTGTGTAAGTTATACCTGTAAAAAAAGCGCTAAATGAGAAAAACAGAACAACTTTGACACTACATTGCTAATGTGTGAGTACAGGTGAGGTGACTGCAAAGCATATGACATAATAGTATTTGATTATATTAATAATTACCAATCAACAATAACAGCAAAAAAATCTAAATAAAATTTGCATGAATGTTAATAGAACATTCACAAAAATGAGTATCCAAATGGCAATAAACAAGTGAACATATGTTCAATTTCACTTTGAATCTGAGCATGACATAACATAGCAACAATGAATTTGTCCTAGAACAGTCAGTTGATAAGATGTGTTAATGAGGATGTAGAGGCTTTAAGGAGTATGAGAGGAAAATGTATTCTTACACAGCAGGGCAAGTTTCAAAAATGGTAGTCCTTTCAAAGAGATAGCCTTCTCTGTCTAGTAACATTGAAAATAAGAATACCCAGGCACTCAGAAATTCTGCTAAATAGTGAAAATTGAAATAATTATTTGGGTTAGTTGCAGTTGCAGTTGTCTAAGAGTTTTCAGTATTGTATACAAAATATTCATCAGAGCATATTTATGCCAGGAATAATTGGAATCACCAAATCATATGCTATTTAAAATGTTTCTGATTCTAATATCCTTAATATTGACTGAGTTTCCTCATCAGTAATGGGAAAATTGTAATTTAATTATTTCCTTGTGTCATCTGGAATAAAATATTTAATCTGCACCTAGAACACTGTAGGTATGATCTGATACTGATTATAATAATTGATATTCATCTTTAAAGGCCAGATAAAAATGGGAAAGGATTTTACATGACCAAAAATGAGAATAACTACAGTTTACTCCTTTGATTCTATAGGAGTATTTTTTTTTAACCCTTCTTAAAGCCCCAGTGGTATCTACTTTAATCGAGTAGCTAGGATCTTCAACCTCACCTAACTATGGATTCTTTTCAGTAGGTGTCAACAGGGGTCCGTATCTGCTTTGATATCCAGCGCCAGTTCATTTGAGCCTCAATACAGTTTTGAATGGGATTGAAACACTGTATAATTCAGTTACTGTCTTACTCTAAAACCACAGAAGTTTACTCATTTCTAGCTTAGACCTTGAATTAGTAAAATATAATCCCTCTTGAGTAACATGCTCTCATCAAGGAGAAGATTATTACAATATGCAACTAACTTTCTCAAATATAGTAACTGCTGTGCACTTTTGTGGAAGCTTTATTTTGTTTGATGTATGAAACCCAAATTTCTTCTGCACTCTAGTGCCATATTCAGAATTTCAAATGCCCATACAAAGACACTGGGGACTTCCTGCAATGCAGGAGACCTGGGTCCGATCCCTGGGTTGGGAAGATCCCCTGGAGGAGGGCATGACAACCCACTCCAGTATTCTTGCCTGGAGAATCTCATGGACAGAGGAGCCTGATAGGCTGCAGTCCATGGGTGTCACAAAGAGTCAGACATGACTGAGCAACTAAGCACACAGAAGGACATTTCGAATTCCAAATTCTACGTATTTACTCCTATCAGCATTTTTTAGTTTATATTTTTTCTAATGACTCTATAAGATTTAGAAAGTATGCTGCTGCTGCTGCTGCTGCTAAGTCACTTCAGTTGTGTCCGACTCTGCATGACCCCATAGACCACCAGGCTCCCCCGTCCCTGGGGTTCTCCAGGCAAGAACACTGGAGTGGGTTGCCATTTCCTTTAGAAAGTATGGTGATGGCTTATTTGCTTATGTCATGTTCTGTTCTTGTGACTCCATGGAGATTTACCAGGCAAGAATCCTGGAGTGGGTTGCCATTTCCTTCTCCAGGGGATCTTCCCAACCCAGGGATCAAACGCAGGTCTTCTGTAATGCAGGCAGTCTCTTGCTTAAAACTTAAAACATTTTTTTTCCTAAGCTATTTAAATTGTATACCTATACTGTTCACATACCTATTAGCCTGAATTTGTCCAATTCTACTTCCGGTAAGTTATTCTTGATTAACATAATATTATCCAAAGTAGAAGAAAATAAAGGAAGAATTTAGTTACTGAGTAAGCTGGAGTGAATATTATGAGTATAAAAGTTATTGTTAAAATGTGTACATCTTTGAAAATGATAGGAGTTGCTAACCAGGCCAGACACAAGGACCATTGGTGTAAAAAACAGATTGTCCTGGGCAAATGGAGACAGATATTTATAATAGTGATAAATAACTCACCACAACCACATACAGATTCTGTAAATTTATTGCAAAGACGCCCTAGCTAAAATGTCCCATATTCTGATGCATATATTTGCACCTTTGGGGGAACACTTTCTCATTTATTTCACTCAATTACATTTATTGAGTTTCAGGATGGGAACTAGATACTGGGGGTCAGCACTGAAGGATACAGACCCCATGTTTGCTCTCAGGGCATCCATCTCAAGCTTTCCTGTTTAATATTGATATTAACATTTAATGGTATTTCAAATGTCTTAGGGTGTCACACACATAAACTATAACTAAGGTGTCCTATTTAGGTAGAAATGTGTAGTAAAACTGATTTTACAAAAAACAATGTAAAGATAAGTTTACACTGTCCAATGCTTCATGTCTTTAGAACTCATCTTCAGAGAAAAATTAATAAAGTCTAAGAACATCTTTCAAGAAAAAAATAGTAATAGATGAATAAGGTCATTTATTTATGGAACTATCCTTAAAAACAAACTGTGGGAAATTCTTAAAGAGATTGAGTACAAGACCACCTGAACTGTCTCCTAAAAAACCTGTATGCAGGTCAAAAAGCAACAGAACCTTACCTGGAATAACTGAATGGTTCAAACCTGAGAAAGGAGGATGGCAAGGCTACCATTGTCACCCTGTTTATTTAACTTATATGCAGAGTACATTATGCAAAATGCTGGGCTGAATGAATCACAGGCTGAATCAAGATTGCTAGAAGAAATATCAACAGCCTCAGATATGCAGATAATACTACTCATGACAGAAAGTAAAGAAGAACTAAAGAGTCTCTTGATGAAAATGAAAGAGGAAAGTGAAAAAGCTGGCTTAAAACTCAACATTCAGAAAACTAAGATCATGGCATTTTGTCCCATAACTTCATGACAAATAGAAGGGGAAAAATGGAAACAGTGACAGATTTTATTTTCTTGAGTTCCAAAATCACTGCAGACAGTGACTGCAGCAATGAAATTAAGAAACACTTGCTCCTTGGAAAGAAAGTTATGACAAATCTAGACAGCATATTAAAAAACAGAGACATCACTTTGCTGACAAAGGTCTGTAAAGTCAAAGCTATGGTTTTTCCAGTAGTCATGTATGGGTGTGAGAGTTGGACCATGAAGGAGGTTGAGTGCCCAAGAACTGATGCTTTCAAATTTTTTGCTGGAGGAGACTCTTGAGAGTCCCTTGGACTGAAAGAAGATGAAGCCAGTTAACCCTAAAGGAAATCAACCCTGAATATTCATTGGAAGGACTGATGCTGAAGCTGAAGCTCCAATATTTTGGCCACCTGATGCGAAGGGCTGACTCATTGGAAAAGACCCTCATGCTGGGAAAGACTGAAGGCAAAAGAAGGGGGCAGCAGAGGATTAAATGGTTCGATAGCACCACTGACTCAATGGACATGAATTTGAGCAAACTGGGAGATAATGAAGGACAGAGGAGCCTGCATGCTGCAGCCCATGGGGTTGTAAAGAGTCAAACGCAATTTAGCAACTGAATAACAACAACAAACTTTCCCTGATGCTGGGAAAGACTGAAGGCAGGAGGAGAAGGGGATGACAGAGAACAAGATGTTTGGATAGGATCTCCAACTCAATGGACATGAGTTTGAGCACACTCTGAGAAATGGTGAAGGACAGGGAAGCCTGGCGTGCTGCAGCCCATGGGGTGGCCAAGAGTCGGACGTGACTCAATGACTGAACAATAATCCTTAAAAAACAAAATGTCATAGCAAGTGATTCAAGGAGATAATAACTGAATGTAAGGGCAGAAACTGGAAAACAAAAGCTATAACATTGTTACAGTTAAGTTTCCTTATAATATGTTGAAAAAGGTATTTAAAGTGTCTACTTCCTTCTTCTCCTCAGAATCATTTCACATATATTACACACAGGTCCTGATATATTTTCTAAATTGTCAGAAACAATCATTTTTCATATCTATGTCCATCAATGATAATGAACATATCTATTCAAATTCTTCCATATTTGATCAGAAATATCCATGTATTGCTTCAGTCAGAACAGTTTCTTAACAAAAAAAAAAATAACAACAGCGGACAAAACAAAACAAAACACACACACAAAACACTTTACTGACTGTGTGAATAGAACACACATCAATACCTTGTTTGTTGTGGATACCTCAGCTCGGTCCTCCATAGGCCACTGGCTAGCAGTGGTTGTTTACTTAACTTTTCCTCATTGGACATTATTTATGTGTGTGAACAGGCTGGAATAAGCCTCTAAACTGTCTTCCAACTTGAATATTTGCACAATGTGTAACTTTAACATTGTAATAGAATTTCTCAATTTCTTTCTCATTGTTTTTGTCTCTTTGTATGTTTTCCAGCTCTAGTTTTCTAATTTTCTCTTTTCTTTCGTAGAGAAGCTTATGAAGAAATAGATTTAATGCACTTTTCCACACCTAAAACTTTCACTAATACCTCAATTCTCTAATGTGTCTCTTCTCTTACTGTTTAACTAATATTATTTGTAACGTCACCAAAGACCTTGTGTTACTACCCCAAGACAACCATCTGAATGCTTATCACACTTATGCTCTCTGCAGAATATGCCTTTTTGGGGCATTATCTCTATTTTGAAGTTCTCTCCATCATGGTCTTTCAAGATAATGCCTTCTTTTTATTATTATTTTTTTAATTTATTTTTTGCTTCTCTGGTCACTATTTTTTTCTGTCATCTTTAATATTGGATCTCGCATATTCATGTTAAACCTTTACTATAATTCTAAAGTTATGACATTTCATCTATATCCATATGTTCAATTTACACTTATGTTCATAAATTGCTATCACTAAGCCAAATCTTTTTTAGATTCTGCTTTACCACATACATAGAAAATATTTACCTAAATATCAAACAGATATCTTAGAATCAACATGTAAAAAATATCAAAGTGTAAAATAGACCAATTTATTCCCCCAGGCCCAAATATTTTCCTCCTGAGTTGTCCCTTATCATTGTATATGGTACTTAATTGCTTGAATCTTTAAATTCTATCAATTTTGAGTCCTTAAAAAATTCTGAAACTATTCTTTTCTCTTTATATTCATTATAATAACTTTGAAACATTCATGATTCTTTGTGTCTGTGTGTATTATTCTTTGTATTTATTTGTTAATAATGTAATTAACTGCCCTCTGACTAGTCTCTTGTTTCTTACCCTAACCACTGTATAAAATGCTGACAGGTTGAGCTTTCTGAAACAATGAGCTTATTTTAGTTCTTATCTTCTTGGCATCCATCAGTATTGTTTTGACTTTTAAGATAAGGTCAAAATTAGTTAACATAGAATAAGGAACATTTCAGATTTCATCCCTGCCCACCTATTTTCATTATCTCACTGCATAGCATACTGTTAACTATATATTTATTTCTTCCTTTGAACCCTTGATGATGGGGTCTATGAAATATCTCCTGATCCCCAATTTCTAAAAATGTGTCTTACATCTATAATATGCTAAAAATGTTAATTATGTAAGTTATTTTTTAATTAAAAGATACATTATCTAGCTTAAAGCACAATTAGGCTACTATTCTCTGAGTGTTACATAGAATAATATTTCTATCAAAGATTTAGAAAACTAAATTCTAATCTTGAATCCCTTACTAGTTAGTTGCGCAACTTGCACCAAGTCTCATAACTTGCCTGGGCCTCAGTTTCTTACTTATGAAATGATTTTGTACTGTTAGATGATTTCTCCAGCCTGTTCTGGTTTCAACTTTCTGTGTAACCTGGTACTGTTCATGGTCGTGATTTAATGAGACACATTAACTTTTCAGGCCTCTAAGGAACAATTTCCTTAGCACTCAAACATAGTGTTTCACCCTAGTGTCTGTCCTATATCCAAGTATGCTTTGCCCCCGGGAACACAGGCTCAGAATGCTGCCATGGCAGAGCCTATTTCCTCATTTCCATCAGTCTTATATAAAGGGGAAAAAATGGTGTCATAACTCCCATGGATTTATTTCCTGCTAACTTTAAAAGCTAAGAAATGCTTGAAAATATATCCTCAATGTCACTGATTAGAACATCCTGTGGAGACAAATTAATTTTCGCTAAATGACATTTGAAAACTTGCTGAGGGCAAAGAACAGGAGAATGTGGTTATCCAGTGAGTCATTTTATAATTTCAGGATGAAATTGACCACCTTGTATGGCCAGTTTTTGTGGAGCAAACAGGACAAGGTGAGTTTTCCCCAGCTATGAGCAAAGTACCTATTACTAATTTAGAAAAGGGAGGGATAACAGTCTGGAAAATTATAGGTCCATTTAAATAACTAAATGTGCTATAAAGATATATGCCAAGATTTTGGCAACAAGACTTGAAAGAGTTATGGATAAATTAATACACAGGGACCAAGTTGGATTTATGAGGCATGAAACAATTATAGACAGTATGAAGAAGAGTTTTATGTTAATTCAAATTGATAGTGATACTCAGACTCTGGTGTTTGCAAATTCTGTTAATGTCCAGGAAGTGTATAATAAAAAGGCACAGAAATATAGCTAAGCAAATATTAAATCATGTAAGTTTATAAAAAGTCTTGTTTTTTGGAGAATATACTATTATTATAGCAAAATAGATTGTATAATATTCATGGTGTCAAACACCCAACACAGAAAGGTAATTGATTTTTTTCCTTATAGATTGACCATGTGTTAAAAATCATTATTAGGAAGATTGTACTTATTTTACTATTTCTTATCTTATTTTTTTGTGATTAAAGAATGACCTAAGTCACCAGTATGACACATTTTAAATAATACATTCTCAGTCACAGGGATTTGAACTAATTTAAGAGTTGTAAATTTAAAATGCTGATGGTAATATACTCCCATCAAGTTTAAAGAAATCTGAGTGAGAGGCATGTAATGCTTTGATTTAACAAATTAATGTTTGAAATTTCATAGAATTAAAAAAAAAAAACGATACATGTCTATTACCAGCCAGGTGATAGATTAGACACTCAGAAGACCCTTCCTCCTACAAAACAATTAAATCTTGCATATAAATACATTGTTGGGTTTCAAGGAATAAGGAACCTATGTAAGAGCTAAAGTAAGTAATCAACAAAGCTATAAGCTGAAACCTGAGTAGTAAGCAGTGAAGAGTAAATTAACCTGTAAGTTGACTTTATCTAAGGTATGAACACCCATGCCAAACCTGGGATTAAATGCTGCTATAATGAGAGTGTATTTCAGTGTGCAGGAGTCTAGGCAGGAGAGTTCACATAGTATCAAGTAGTGACCAAAACCTCTTGAATCAGAGCAGAAGCAAACATGAATCTTCTTTAGTGTAAAGCATCTCACTTTTAGTCCCTTTGGATTTTCACAGAGTAAGGTCAAGAAAAGAAAGGCTCACAATGAGAGCTCACAAAACACAGAAGGAAACAAGGCTCAGGGATGAGTATCAGGATAAAGAAGCATGTCACATGTTTATAAGAAAAGGTTTTTTTTTTTTTTTGGTACAATTGGTATTCTACAAAAGGAGAGAAAACGGAATCAAATAAAATCTTCAATTAAAACCACAAAAGGCAGAAAAATTGTGGAAGACAAAAGTAGGAACAAAGGCAAGAAGTAGAAGACAGTAACAAATATGGAAAACATGTATCAACCATATCCATGATCACTAAAATGTCAGTGGTCTAAATATACTAATTAAAAGACAGATCAGATAAAGCCAATAAAAGAACAAGAGCCCACACTAACATATGGTCTACAAGAATCTTACTTTAAATATGAAGACACCTTAGATTAAAAGTAAAGTGATGCTGAAAATAGGCCAAGCTGACTCTGATCTAGAGTGATCAGTTTTATTGCATGTGTGCCTGCTAAGTCTCTTCAGTTGTGTCTGACTTTTTGGGACTTTATGGACCACAGTCCTCCAGGCTTCTCTGTCTACTGGATTCTCCAGACTGGAGTGGGTTGCCATGCCCTCCTCTAGGGGGTCTTCCCGACCCAGGGATGGAACCGGGGTCTCATGTCTCCTGCATTGATATGTGGATTCGTTACCCACTAGTGCCACCTGGGAAGCCCAATCAGTTGTATTATATCAAACGAAGTAGACTTCAGAGCACGTAAATTTATCGGGGATAAAGAGGGGGTTACATAGGTGGCTCAGACTATAAGGCGTCTGCCTACAATGCAGGGGACCTGGGTTCGATCCCTGAGTTGGGAAGATCTTCTGGAGAAGGAAATGGCAACCCACTCCAGTACTCTTGCCTGGAAAATCCCATGGATGGAGGAGAGTGATAGTCTACATGTAGTCCATGGGGTCACAAAGAGTTGGACAGGACTGAGCGACCTAACTTTCACTTTCGCATAATGACAAAGATGTCAGTACAAGAAGACAATAATCCTTAATAAATATGTATATAATAATAGAACATCAAAATTGATGAAGCAAAAACTATTAGAACTACTTGGATAAACAGATGAATCCATTGTTATAGTTGAAGACTTCAATACTCCTCCATTGGAAATGAACAGATTCAGCAGGCAGAAAATCAATATGGACATAGATGAACTCAAAATCATCAATTAACTGGATGTAATTGACATCTCTCAATGATTTCATCAGGGTTTCCCCAGTTGCTCAGATGGTAAAGAATCTGCCTGCAAGGCGGGAGATCTGGGTTTGATCCCTGGGTCAGGAAGATTCCCTGGAGAAAGGAATGGCGACCCACTCCAATATTCTTACTGGAGAATTCCACGGACAGAGGTGCCTGGCAGGCAGGAAGGCACGGTCCATGGGATCACAGAGTCAGACACAACTGAGTGATAACACACACTAATGACTTCATCAAACAATAGCAGAGCACACATTCTGTCCAATCTCTGAATAGAACACTCACCATGATAGACCATGCTCTGGGTCATAAATTACACCTTAAAAATTGAAAAGAGTAGAAATTACTTAAGGTTTGTTCTCATACCACAATGAAATTAAAAAGCCTGTAACAGAAAAACAGCTGGAAACTACCAAAATACGTGGATATTAAACAACTCATTTTTAGATAACACATGGGGTAAATATGAATAGAAATTGTATTAAACATTGAATTGAATAAAAGTTCACATGCAATATTAAAGCATCAAATTATCAGTTATCAATTGCAAGTTATCAAAATATATGGGATGCAGCAAAAGCAGTGCTTACATGAAAATTTATAGCATTGAACACATATACTGTTCATCACATTGTTTGCTTAATAGATTATAAATCAAGTTTTGAAAATTTCAAGGAACAAATGTTAAGAAAATCTATACGCTTCCTTTCTCCTTTATTACTCGTGCAGAACACTTCTCCTCTGATACATCACCAAATATCTGTGGGTTTTTTTTTTTTTTTTTTTGTATACTAATCAATTATCTGCCATACCAGCTGGGTGTCCTACGATTTTACTCAATTCTGATATTGTCTACCTGGAGATAGCGTCAGATCCCATAACTTAAAGTCTTAGCCCTACAACATTACACTCCCAGCTTCAGCTCCCAATTGCAATTACCTGTTACCTGTGCTTCTGATCCACCGGCTAGAAATCAGAGTTCCCTACTACTGATTATAATGCAGCTCCCTCCTTGGTTCAATTGATTTTGCTGGAGCAGCTCACAAAACTCAGGAAAATAGTTTACATACTAGATTACCAGTTTGTTAAAAACAAAAGAGATGCTACTCGGGAATAGCCAGATGAAAGAGATACAGAGGGCAAAGTGTATGGGAAGGGGCATCAAACTTCCATACTGTATTTGAACAGGCACCTGCATGGGCTCACCAAACCAGAAGTTCCCTGAACCTGCTACCTTTGGGATTTTTACAGAGATTCCCTCATATTGGCATGATCCGTCATTAACTCAATTTCTAGCCCCTATCCTCTTCCTGGTAGTTAGGGGATGAAGCTGAAAGTTCCAAGCTTCTAATCATAGCCTAATCTTTCTGAGGACCAGCCCCCATCCAGGACTCTACCAAGCATTGCCTTATTAGAAAAAAAAAAAAATTGCTCCTCGCACTCAGAAAATTCGAAAGGGATTATTATTCAGTGTCACTTCGACATTTATACAGTTTCCAAATGTGTAGATGGTTACTGAGATTTCTATCCAGTTCCATTATTGAATTTGTTTGACCTTGTGTTGTTACTGTACTAAATTATCACAGCTATTTTATTAAAATTGTATAAGGTAAGTTCTTGTCAACCCCTTACCTGTGTTTCTTCTTAGGGAGTGTCCTGTATTTTCTGTACAATCTCTTTAACAAGTGGTGCTGGGAAAACTGGTCAACCACTTGTAAAAGAATGAAACTAGATCACTTTCTAACACCGCACACAAAAATAAACTCAAAATGGATTAAAGATCTAAATGTAAGATCAGAAACTATAAAACTCCTAGAGGAGAACATAGGCAAAACACTCTCAGACATAAATCACAGCAGGATCCTCTATGATCCACCTCCCAGAATGCTGGAAATAAAAGCAAAAATAAACAAATGGGATCTAATTAAAATTAAAAGCTTCTGCACAACAAAGGAAAATATAAGCAAGGTGAAAAGACAGCCTTCTGAATGGGAGAAAATAATAGCAAATGAAGCAACTGACAAACAACTAATCTCAAAAATATACAAGCAACTTATGCAGCTCAACTCCAGAAAAATAAACGACCCAATCAAAAAATGGGCCAAAGAACTAAATAGACATTTCTCCAAAGAAGACATACGGATGGCTAACAAACACATGAAAAGATGCTCAACATCACTCATTATTAGAGAAATGCAAATCAAAACCACAATGAGGTACCACTTCACACCAGTCAGAATGGCTGCAACCCAAAAATCTGCAAGCAATAAATGCTGGAGAGGGTGTGGAGAAAAGGGAACCCTCCTACACTGTTGGTGGGAATGCAAACTAGTACAGCCACTATGGAGAACAGTGTGGAGATTCCTTAAAAAATTGCAAATAGAACTACCTTATGACCCAGCAATCCCACTTCTGGGCATACACACCGAGGAAACCAGAATTGAAAGAGACACATGTACCCCAATGTTCATCGCAGCACTGTTTATAATAGCCAGGACATGGAAACAACCTAGATGTCCATCAGCAGATGAATGGATAAGAAAGCTGTGGTACATATACACAATGGAGTATTACTCAGCCGTTAAAAAGAATTCATTTGAATCAGTTCTGATGAGATGGATGAAACTGGAGCCGATTATACAGAGTGAAGTAAGCCAGAAAGAAAAACACCAATACAGTATACTAACACATATATATGGAATTTAGGAAGATGGCAATGACGACCCTGTATGCAAGACAGGGAAAGAGACACAGATGTGTATAACGGACTTTTGGACTCAGAGGGAGAGGGAGAGGGTGGGATGATTTGGGAGAATGACATTCTAACATGTATACTATCATGTGAATTGAATCGCCAGTCTATGTCTGACGCAGGATGCAGCATGCTTGGGGCTGGTGCATGGGGATGACCCAGAAAGATGTTATGGGGAGGGAGGTGGGAGGGGGGTTCATGTTGGGGAATGCATGTAAGAATTAAAGATTTTAAAATTTAAAAAATAAAAATTAAAAAAAAAAAGCCTCATTATTCTAAATCAAAAATCCACTTTCAACCACATTGTTATCATTATTTGATATTACATTTGACAATTAACTCAACAAAAACACAGTTGGTGTCTACCATGTACATGTACTTGAGGTATGTTTGGGGCTCCACTGTGTTGTTGTGGCTCCTGATCTGAGAGAGCTTATGGAAGTACTCTGGAAATCTTTTATCACTCTCAAAGATACCAAGCATTTTCTATTTCAAAGAGATAGGGAATTCAAAGTTGAAGATGAAATATCATTCTCCTCCTGATTTTAAGCAATGCAAAATAAGACTGAACCTTAGTATTTGTGTCTGAGAGTAACTCTGACTTCCAGCCAATTCCCAGTAATGTACTTAATGTCTGAGAGTTTCATACATCTGTATGCCTTTCTCCACACTGAGAAAAGTCTGGAAAATTGGTAAAAGTCTGCTAAAGCAAAATTAGGAAGTCTAACCCTCAGGATAATTAGAGAATGTGGTTCTGTGATGTGACCTATATGTTTCTAAGAAGATCCTAGTCTTCTAAATAGTCATTATCCTGAATTGATGGTTAAATTTTCAATAGTGAATCTTCACGTAGCAGGATGATCAACTGCTATAATTTAGCTAACATTGTTGGTGATGGTAGGAAGAATTTTAATTAAGCAAAGCCAGACTTTTGAGGATGAATTATTTGTCAGTTACCTTTTAAAACAATAACCAAGTGAGGATGAGCTTTCATAAAGATGAAGGACAAAGTATATGTCTAGAAAATCCTTCCCTCTGAGGCCAGAGAGCAAATGAAAACTGGGGGCAACAGAGGATCAGTAGAAGTGACAAGACAAGCCAGCACTCTCACATTTCCACTTAGCTTATCCTGTTCCTGCTGCTTGAACTTAAGCTGTGAATTTATGGAGTATTCTGTTTTCAAAGAACTTTGCCAATTTGAACAACACTGGACCTGAGAAGAGTGATGAAACCAGAGAGCACATAAAACTAGAAGAGTGCAGATGAGATAGCAAAGGCTTGTCAAGAGATAGAAGGCCTTTAAAAATGTTTTTAGAAACGATAGCATATTACCAAAGAGCAATAAAAGATACCAAGTCCCAACTGAGAAAAATATTAGAGGCCGTCAAGTGTTATATAATTCTGTCTGTATTCAAATTCAATGAAAATGAAAAGTTTGGGAGGTTAGGGTTAAGGTTGAGCTGAAATGGAGCAAAGCAACAATTTATTAGCTGGTAGTTGCTGGTACCTATGATTTTTGAAATCTCATGTGTCTTCTGCATTTGCACATAGGAAAAAGGCCCACCAGCAGACATGGGTCCCAAAGCGCATTGCCTAATCAAACTCCCCATATGTGATAAAAGGAGCCATGAAAAGTCTGTTAAGTAGGTGAGAACAAATGAACAGAGAGAAGCCCTTTCAGTACTCTTTATGTTTGAGAACAAACTCTGGTTTAATTTTAAGACTCATTAACTGTCTATAGTTAAAATCCATTAAAATTCTTTATTAGGCCCCTTCTCTAAGTCTGTTCAGTTCAGTTCAGTTGCTCAGTCGTGTCCAACTCTTTGCGACCCCATGAATCGCAGCACGCTAAGGCCTCCCTGTCCATCACCAACTCCGGAGTTCACTCAGACTCACGTCCATCGAGTCTGTGATGCCATCTAGCCATCTCACCCTCTGTCGTCCCCTTCTCCTCCTGCCCCCAATCCCTCCCAGCATAAGAGTCTTTTCCAATGAATCAACTCTTCGCATGAGATGGCCAAAGTACTGGAGTTTCAGCTTTAGCATCATTCCTTCCAAAGAAATCCCAGGGCCGATCTCCTTCAGAATGGACTGGTTGGATCTCCTTGCAGTCCAAGGGACTCTCAAGAGTCTTCTCTTTTGAACACCACAGTTCAAAAGCATCAAATCTTCAGCGCTCAGCCTTCTTCACAGTCCAACTCTCACATCCATACATGACCACAGGAAAAACCATAGCCTTGACTAGAGGGACTTTAGTCGGCAAAGTAATGTGTCTGCTTTTGAATATGCTATCTAGGTTTGTCATAACTTTTCTTCCAAGGAGTAAGTGTCTTTTAATTTCATGGCTGCAATCACCATCTGCAGTGATTTTGGACCCCCCAAAATAAAGTCTGATACTGTTTCAACTGTTTCCCCATATATTTCCCATGAAGTGATGGGACCGGATGCCATGATCTTTGATTTCTGAATGTTGAGCTTTAAGCCAACTTTTTCACTCTCCACTTTCACTTTCATCAAGAGGCTTTTTAGTTCCTCTTCACTTTCTGCCAAAAGGGTGGTGTCATCTGCATATCTGAGGTTATTGGTATTTCTCCCGGCAGTCTTGATTTCAGCTTGTGTTTCTTCCAGTCCAGCGTTTCTCATGATGTACTCTGCATAGAAGTTAAATAAGTAGGGTGACAATATTCAGCCTTGACATACTCCTTTTCCTATTTGGAACCAGTCTGTTGTTCCATGTCCAGTTCTAACTGCTGCTTCCTGACCTGCATACAGATTTCTCAAGAGACAGGTCAAGTGATCTAGTATTCCCATCTCTCTCAGAGTTTTCCACAGTTTATTGTGATCCACACAGTCAAAGGCTTTGGCATAGTCTGTTAAGCATATATAAAAGGTCTCAGATGCCACAGACATTTGTGTTTGTCCAGTAGTTAAAAATGTATGTTCACCGTTTTGTTCTCTTTTCTCTGCTTCTTTTTATCTCTCCCTTCTCCCCTTCCATTCTTTTTTCTTTCCTTCCTTTCTTATTTCTTTTTCCCTCTTAATTTTTGTTTACTTCTTTGATCTATCAGACAGATTTGGAACGTGTGGATTTCAAAAGGAAGCAAACAACTGAAACAGGAGAATGATGCCTAGGATTAAGCCATGTGTTTTGAGTTTGTAATATTGTTCCATTCTTTCATCTTGATTTTGAATGCAGTCACAATTTGGGGAAAAAAAAGTTTCACAGCTTACATACCTGACTATTCATTCTCTCTTGTTTTTATTATCTCTTAAATGGGCTCATTTTTGAGGTTATTTTAAGCATCTAATTTTACAAAGCTTACGTTTCCCTATTTATAGAAGAATTAATCAAGAAAGTTTCACATCTTAGTTGTTCAGAAGGCCAGTTTTAACCACTTTGATTACATTGTTAAGGCAATGTGGAATCTCTTATTCAAATACACATTATTTTCCACAGTTTTTTATAAAGTAAAAGTAAACTTCTACTGTATTTCAATTAGATTTATTGCCAAGAAAGTAAAATGCCTGAATTTTTAAGTTCTATGCTCTGTGTTTTGAGCTATGTATGGAAGAGAATAGTAGTTAAAACAATTCTATATGCCACAGAACAATCAAAATATCTAGAATACAACCTCACTTTTGCTAATCTGGTTTTCTCCAAGAAATTGTGTGGAGCAATTTGCTTAAACTAATGAGAGTATTATTTTGCTGGGGAAAAACAATTTAGTACTGTATATTTACTTATACAATGGATACAAAAGATTTGAAATGCTTTTTATTGTTAAATAGTTTTTAAAATTTCCATATATTTCAAATACTCCAATATGTTTTAAAAAAACTGAATTGACATTTCAGTATATAGTTCAATATAAGTAGCCGCCTTCATTCAGCCTGGAAAATAATATGATTTTTTAAATGACTCACTTAATCTCAGGAATTTACATTGGGTATATAACCCTCATAAACTGAGAAAATATGAAATTGCCACAAAATGGCAAATGAATTACAGCATAAAGGTCATTTTTAAAATTTCTGACACTTCAGAACATTAGAAGGTCAAAAATCAGTGGCACATTGTCTTATGCTGAAAAATATCTTGATTTAATCAAGGCACTGTGTAGACTTGTATAATTCAAAATAATTGTAATGTCTGTGAAATCAGACATTCAGATATGTAAGCGACTGTTCTAATAAGAAATGAATCAAGGATTAGAGAAATGTTGCATTTACTTCCTTATTTTCTTACAAGTAAATGTAACTTTCCAGCACAAAAACATTTATTCTATTTACTCTTTAAAGTTAAGTTTGTACTATTGATGCATGTTTTCAACATTAATGAAATGTCTGTCAAAATGTATAACAACACAGAACTATAAGGATTGTAAATTCAAGGATGCCTTATCCTTGAAATTCAGGCTTTTACTATTTTTTATTGAATGGAAATTTGAAATCATCTATGTGAAAAGCTATAATATTTTGAGTAGTATAACCAGTAATTCTTCTGAAATTCTCTTTTATATGTTAGTGATTGCCTTATTTCAAATTAGAATAATACATGTTTTTCTATTTGCTTTTCTTTTCATCCACAAAGCAAAAGAATTTTAGAGTTCAAAAACATTATTGGCTAGCCAATTAAAAAATATTAACTATATCCTAGTAAGTGAAACTCAAGAGTAAATTTTTCAAAAAGTTGTATATATTATACTGAAAGACCATGAAAATTGGAGCCAATAAACATGAGCTTGATTGCTAATTTTGCCACATTCCAGCATTTAGGAAAGAGCAAATCATTCTCTGAATCTCCCCACTCTGCTTTTTTTTTTTTTAATAAGGGGAAGACAAAAACGTCACTGAAAACTCTCATTTTTTCCCCTTTTTGCAATAAGTAAATAGGTGTACATGGACATCTTAATGAACCATAAAGTGCTATAACATCTATGCTAATATATAGAACAAAAGATAAGAAGGCCTTAGAAATGTAAATTGTGCAGCCACTATGGAAAACAGGATGGAGGTTCCTCAAAATATTGACAATAGAGCTACCATATGAATCAGCTATTTCACCCTTAGCCTTGTATCTGAAGGAAGTGAAATCACTGTCTTGAGGAGTTATTTGCACTCCCCAGATTCATTATGGCATTATTTATACTAGACAAGATATGGAGACAACCCAAGTGTCTACCCATGGATGACTGGATAAAGAAAGTGTGGGTGGTGTGTGTGTGTGTGTGTGTACACACAATGGAATATTATTCAACCATAAGAAGAAGGCAATCTTGCCACTTGCAACACCATAGATGGACTTCAAGTTTTCCCAGGTAGCTCAGTGGTAAAGAATGCAGTGCCAATGCAGGAGCTGCAGGAGACATGGGTTCAATTCCCAGGACAGGAAGATCCCCTGGAGGAGGAAATGGCATCTGACTCCAATATTCTTGCCCAGAAAATCCCAAGGACGGAAGAGTCTGGGAGCTAGAGTCCATGGAGTCGCAAAGAGTAGGACACGACTTAGCAACTGAGAACAGATGGACATCAAGGGTATTATACTATGTGAAATAAATGAGATAGAGAAAGAATACTGTTTGATTTCACTTATATGCGGAATCTGAAAACAAAACAAAAACACCAAACTCATAGAAACATAAAATAGATTGGTTGTTGCTAGAGATAGGTGTGAGTAGAGCAGATGCATAAGAAAAAAGGTAAGATAAAGCAAGGTTGTTTATTTAGAAATTGAGCAAATTAGATGATATGTCACTTTGAAGGCTAGACATAAAATCAACAGGCATGACTAAGCAAAATTATCAAAAAGACAGAATTACCCCTATTAGACATGATAGGGACTAAATAATATAATGAAATTGAAAAATAAAACAAAAGCCTTTTTTTTTGTTTTCTGGAAGGGCATTGATAGCAAAAGACACTTAAGAAATCCAATTAGTATTTAATTTAATTTCATCCTACCATCATTTAATATGCTGTGGAAAGCCAGTTTTCTTCCTCAAACCTCCAGGGTTTTTGTTTTTTTGTTTGTTTGTTTGTTTTTTAGGAAAAAGGGCTATTTCATATATTTGTCTGAGCATGTGCTTAGTTGCTCAGTTGTGTCTGACTCTTTGAGAGCCCATTGGACTGTGGCCTGCTAGACTCCCCTGTCTGTGGGATTTTTCAGGCAAGAATACTGGAGTGGGTTGCCATTTCCTTCTCCAGGGCATCTTCCTGACCCAGGGATCGAACTCATGGCTCTTGTGTCTCCTACAGATTCTGTATCTGCTGAGCCATTGGAGAAGCCCTATATTCATGTATAACTTACCTCTTACTTCTAATCAGTCTCCATCTTGTCTCCTGCTGAACAGATTCCTATTAATTTTTATCCCTCAGTTCAGTTCAGTCGCTCAGTCGTGTCCCACTCTTTGCATCCCCATGAATCGCAGCACGCCAGGCCTCCCTGTCCATCACCAGCTCCCGGAGTTCACTCAGACTCACGTCCATCGAGTCCGTGATGCCATCCAGCCATCTCATCCTCTGTCATCCCCTTCTCCTCCTGCCCCCAATCCCTCCCAGCATCAGAGTCTTTTCCAATGAGTCAACTCTTCGCATGAGGTGGCCAAAGTACTGGAGTTTCAGCTTTAGCATCATTCCTTCCAAATCAATCCCATTGCTGATCTCCTTCAGAATGGACTGGTTGGATCTCCTTGCAGTCCAAGGGACTCTCAAGAGTCTTCTCCAACACCACAGTTCAAAAGCATCAATTCTTCGGCACTCAGCTTTCTTCATAGTCCAACTCTCGCATCCATATATGACCACAGGAAAAACCATAGCCTTGACTAGACGGACCTTAGTCGGCAAAGTAATGTCTCTGCTTTTGAATATACTATCTAGGTTGGTCATAACTTTTCTTCCAAGGAGTAAGCGTCTTTTAATTTCATGGCTGCAGTCATCATCTGCAGTGATCTTGAAGCTCAAAAAAATAAAGTCTGACACTGTTTCCCCATCTATTTCCCATGAAGTGATAGGACTGGATGCCATGATCTCCGTTTTCTGAATGTTGAGCTTTAAGCCAACTTTTTCGCTCTCCTCTTTCACTTTCATCAAGAGGCTTGTTAGTTCCTCTTCCCTTTCTTCCATAAGGGTGGTGTCATCTGCATATCTGAGGTTATTGGTATTTCTCCCGGCAATCTTGATTCCAGCTTGGGTTTCTTCCAGTCCAGTGTTTCTCATGATGTACTCTGCATTTAACCAGTCCCTTATTAATGTCCTTTACCTTCCCTTAGAATCACCCAGGTGGGAGTGAATGCATTACAAGATACAATTTGTGACCAAAACCCCAAGAGTCATGAATGTGGGTAGCAATTATAGCAGAGCACGGAGCAGCATAGAACTTCAAAGTTACTCAGCAACCATATCTAATCACTGGATAACTTCACAATTTCTCTCTCTCTGAAGAGCCTCAGCTTTCTAAGTTTTCTTATTTCTGTTTCTTTTGATTGTATCTTCTTAAAACTGAAATCTCCCCACTGTCTATAAGGGAGAACAATTCAGTACCTACAAATTAACTTCATATACCTACAAATTAACTGCATATCTTCCCTGTTTAGGCAAAATTTACTAGAGTGAACTATTAAACAGAGGGCTAATGAACATTTCAAGAATTCTACACCTGCTAATTGTTACTTCCTTGGGGCCATCTTAACAAGATACCATAAGCCATGGGGCTTAAAACAACAGAGATTCATTCTCTCACAGTCCTTGATGCTGCTGCTAAGTTGCGTCAGTCATGTCCGACTCTGTGCGATCCCATAGACGGCAGCCCATCAGGCTCCCCCGTCCCTGGGATTCTCCAAGCAAGAACACTGGAGTGGGTTGCCATTTCCTTCTCCAATGCATGAAAGTGAAAAGTGAAAGTGAAAAGTGAAAGTGAAGTCTCTCAGTCGTGTCCGACTCTTCACGACCCCATGGACTGTAGCCCACCAGGCTCCTCCGTCCATGGGATTTTCCAGGCAAGAGGACTGGAGTGGGGTGCCGTTGCCTTCTCTGACCTGGATGCTAAGAGTCCAAAATCCAGATGTCAGCAGTGTTGATTCCTCACCGAATTTCTGAGGGAGAATCTATTCCAAGCTTCTCTCCCAGCTTTGTGTGGTTGCCAGCAATCCTTGGTGTTTCTTGGCTTTTAGACTTATCATTCCAATCTTTGCGCTTCTCTTCAGCATGGCCTTTTCCCAGTGTGAGTCATTGGATTTAAGCCCACCCTAATCCAATATGACCCCCCTCATTTTAACTTGATTATATCTTTAGGACCCTATTTCAAAAGATCACATTCACAGATTTAGGAGTCTGGAATTCAATATGTGTTATTAAGTGACACAATTAAATCCATAAAATAAGGCAAATGGCTTAAGAAGAAACCTTGAAACTAGATTTGTCTCAGTTGTTGGCCAGCCCCAACTTTTGGCAGAGCTGCTCTCTTCTGAGGTGAGACATCCCATAGTAGTCAGTGCAGAATATTTTTGTGTTATGTAGGGGGATGGAATATGCCACTCCAAATATTTCATTTTTGCACAAGTATTATTTTAAGCTGAAGGCAATTGAGAAGAAATAGATATAAGAAATCTCTCTGTCTTCCCCTATTTGCATGATAGCAGCATGTACATTCAGAGAAGGCGATGGCACCCCCACTCCAGTACTCTTGCTTGGAAAATCCAATGGGCAGAGGAGCCTGGTAGGCTGCCGTCCATGGGGTCGTGAAGAGTCGGACACGATTGAGCGACTTCACTTTCACTTTTCACTTTCATGCATTGGAGAAGGAAATGGCAACTCACTCCAGTATTCTTGCCTGGAGAATGCCAGGGATGGGGGAGCCTGGTGGGCTGCCGTCTATGGGGTTGCACAGAGTCGGACACGACTGAAGTGACATAGCAGCTTAGCAGCAGCAGCATGTACATTTATAAAGATACCCTCTTCTCTTTATCAGGAAGGACAAAAGTTAACCACTAGATACAATGTCACACCTTTATCAGCTTAGTCACAGCAACAGAAGAACTTGTATAACAAATTTTACTAAGTAGACTTAACCTGACATTAATTTCCTAGATATTTGCCTTCTCACAATTTTCCAACGCTAGAGACAGGAGGTCTTTTTCCTTTATGTTACTTCTCTAATAATTGCATCTTTCTACTGCTAAGATGCTATATAAGCCCAAGTTCTAACCAAGTCTTTGAGTTACTCATCTTGTGTTCCCGTACATGCAACCTGTGCATCTTAATAAACATGTTTATTTTTCTTTTCCTAATCTGTCTTGGGAAGTATAATTTAAAAGGCTCCAGCTGAAGAACCAAAGTGAGTAGAGGAAGACATTTTTCTTTTCCTACAACTCCCATGAATATCCTTGAGCTTTGTTCTGGTATGCAGGTAAATTACTTGGGAATAGACACATCCTTTGGGGTCTTCCTTTTAAGACTTGTTAGGTAAAAAGAGAGCAGAGCTCGATTTATCACTAATTATTCCCTACAGCTGAAGCAAGATTGCTGCATACTCTACCTGCTGCTGCTGCTGCTGCTGCTAAGTCACTTCATGTGTCCGACTCTGTGCGACCCCACGGACTGCAGCCTACCAGGCACCTCCGTCCATGGGATTTTCCAGACAAGAGTACTAGAGTGGGGTGCCATTGCCTTCTCCAGCATACTCTACCTAGTGCTCCATGAATCATGAGGTTTTCCAGTTAGGTCACAATTTTCAGCCCCATGTGAGTGCTAACACAGCTTACTTCAAGGCTACTGGGTGATTTTTTCTCTAACTTTGGGAAGTCCCTCTCACACACCTGTTGATAAGTATTATGGGGGCCTATCTATGGACCTCTCAATTTCTCTCTATGGTCAATCCTTTTTCACTAGCATTCTCAATCCTCCCTATTAATACTCTGGTCTTTCCAGACTCTCACCTTTAAATCCTCAAATTAAGGAGTCTACTGATCATTGGTTGGGTCTCCCCCCATGTGATGCGGCCTGTGTGGCTTTACTATCAGTTCAGTTCAGTTCAGTCACTCAGTCGTGTCTGACTCTGCAACCCCATGAATCGCAGCACGCCAGGCCTCCCTGTTCATCACCAACTCCCGGAGTTCACTCAGACTCAGTCCATCGAGTCAGTGATGCCATCCAGCCATCTCATCCTCTGTCATCCCCTTCTCCTCCTGTCCCCAATCCCTCCCAGCAT
Source organism: Ovis canadensis (assembly GCF_042477335.2). Classification (NCBI taxonomy): domain Eukaryota; kingdom Metazoa; phylum Chordata; class Mammalia; order Artiodactyla; family Bovidae; genus Ovis; species Ovis canadensis. Next base: position 73,771,509 of record NC_091248.1, on the reverse strand, counting down.
CAGAGTCTTTTCCAATGAGTCAAATCTTCTCATGAGGTGGCCAAAGTACTGGTGTTTCAGCCTCAACATCAGTCCTTTCAATGAACATCCAGGACTGATTTTTAGAACGGACTGGTTGGATCTCCTTGCAGTACAAGGGACTCTCAAGAGTCTTCTCTAACACCATAGTTCAACAGCATCAATTCTTCAGCGCTCAGCTTTCTTCACAGTCCAGCTCTCACATCCATACATGACTACTGGAAAAACCATAGCCTTGACTAGATGGACCTTTGTTGGCAAAGTAATGTCTCTGCTTTTCAATATGCTATCTAGGTTGGTCATAACTTTCCTTTCAAGGAGCAAGTGTCTTTTAATTTCATGGCTACAGTCACCATCTGCAGTGATTTTGGAGCCCCAAAATAATAAAGTCTGACACTGTTTCCACTGTTTCCCCATCTATTTGCCATGAAGTGATGGGACCAGATGCCACGATCTTCATTTTCTGAATGTTGAGCTTTAAGCCAACTTTTTCACTCTCCTCTTTCACTTTTCTATAGGTTAGGGTTTTTATATTTTCCCCATATAAACAATTCTACAATGAATAACCTTGTACTTAAATATTTTGATACCATGAGAATTGTAATTGTTATTTTGCTGTTTAGTTGCTAATTTGTGTCCAACTCTTTTGTGAGGCTGTGGACTGTAGCCTGCCAGGCTCCTCTGTCCATGGGATTACCCAGGCAAGAATTCTGGAGTGCATTTCCATTTCCTTCTCCAAGAGATCTTCCAGACCCCAGATTCTTTACCACTGAGTCACCAAGGAAGCCAAGAATTGTAATTACTGGATCAAAAAGAAAGCATATGTGAACTTTTGTTGTGTATTGCCAAACTTTTTCTCAGAAGATTATATTGATTTTCATTACAATGAATGGATATGCTTGTTTCTCCTTGGCCTCATGGAGAGAAAGGGTCATCATGTTTTTAAATTATTATCAGTCTATTGGTTGAAAAAGTGTATTTTGCTGTTGTTTTCATCTGAATCCTCTAAGAGTGAGCTTGAACATATTCTTGTCAGTTTAGTTCAGTTGTTCAGTTGTATCTGACTCTTTGCATCCCCATGGACTATAGCCCCCCAGGCCTCCCTGTCCATCACCAACTCCTGGAGCTTGCTCAGACTCATGTCCATCGAGTTCATGATGCCATCCAACCATCTCATCCTCTGTCATCCCTTTCTCCTCCTGCCTTCAATCTTTCCCAGCATCAGGGTCTTTTCAACTGAGTCAGCTCTTCGCATTAGGTGGCCAAAGTATTGGAGTTTCAGCTTTAGCAGCATCAGTCTTTCGAATGAATATTCAGGACTGATTTCCTTTAGGATTGACTGGTTGGATATCCTTGCAGTCCAAGGGACTCTCAAGAGTCTTCTCCAACACCACAGTTCAAAAGCATCAATTCTTTGGCTCTCAGCTTTCTTCATAGTCCAACTTTCACATCTATACATGACTACTGGAAAAACCATAGGTTTGACTAGATGGAGTTTCGTTGGCAAAGTAATGTCTCTGCTTTTTAATATGCTGTCTAGGTTGGTCATAACTTTCCTTCCAAGGAGTAAGTGTCTTTTAATTTCATGGCTGTAGTCACCATCTTATAAATTCTCTCTTTTTTTGGTTGTTTTATATTTTGATTTGAATGTCATCTTGATACACTGAGAATAATATATCTATTAATTATTAAAGTTGGAATATTATTTAGACAGAGATCTATAGGAATTTGGTTGGGCTTTCCTTGTGGCTCTGACGGTAAAGAATCTGTGTATAATACAGGAGACCTGGGTTCAGTTTCTGGGTTGAAAAGATCTCCTGAAGAAGGGAATGGCTACCCACTCCAGTATTCTTGCCTAGAGAATTTTATGGACAGAGGAGCCTGGTGGGCTACAGGCCATGGGGTCACTAAAAGTCAGACATGATTGGAAATGGAAAAGGAAATGGCAATCCACTCCAGTATTGTTGCCTGGAAAATCCCAGGGACAGAGAAGCCTGGTGGGCTACAGTTCATGGGGTCACAAAGAGTTGGACACAACTGAGCAACCTCACTCACTCTATAGGAATTAAATTCAAAAGGAAATGTTAAATTAAAATATAAAATTAAATGTAGTCAGTCTATACATAGCAAAACTCAATGAAATCATATATAGCTTACAGGAGGTCTCTAGTCAATATTTGTAAATAAATTTATTAATTTGTAGGAAGAGTGTTTTAGATTAAAAAAAGAGAAAAGGACTTAAAACTAAGCACTGAAACTCTGCAAAATTCAGAGTTCAAGTGAGAAGGAGTATGTCAAATAGAAAATTAAGAAATGATGGGCCAGAAATGCCAATACCACAAGAGGAGAGAATAGTCAGTGAGTCATGAGGGGAAGTTGTTTCTAGAAGTATTGACTATAAATTATAGACTTTTTCTAAGATGGCAAGTAAACAAAGATACATAGAAATATTTCTTATTAAGGTACACTTAATGAAAGTTAATGGGTTCATCTGCCTGCTCTAGACACCAAAACTCTACCTACAATAGCACATGTGCATGCATGCTAAGTCACTTCAGTCATGTCCAACTCTTTGTGATGCTACGGGCTCCAGCCAGGCTCCTCTGTCCGTGGGATTCTCCAGGCAAGAATACTGTAGCAGGTTACAATGCCCTCCAGGGAATCTTCCCAATCCAGGACTGAACCTGAGTCTCTTTAGTCTCCCGCATTGGCAGGTAGACTCTTAACCACTAGTGCCACCTGAAAAGCCCACCTACAATAGTAAGTTGAATCTAAGTAGCCTAAATACGAATCTATAATTGGGAGAGGTTTTTCTAACTATCACATGATCTCAAAATACTATTATAGTGTGAAGAGGTCACTAAACAAAATTTAGAGCAGTACAGTAGAAGAATTTAATCCTTCATGAAAATCAATGCTAAAGAAACTTCATAGTTACCATTTGCAAATAAGGACATCCATCAAATGTACAGGGCTTCTCATGTGGCACTAGCAGTAAAGAACGTGCCTGCCAATGCAGGAGACCTAAGAGGTGTGGGTTCAGTCCCTGGGTTGGGAAGATCTGGTGAAGGAAATGGCAACACACTCTGGTATTCTTGCCTGGTGAATCCCATGGACTGCGAGGATCCTGGTGGGCTACAGTCCATAGGGTAGCACAGAATTGGACATGACTGAAGTGATTTAGCACACATACATCATTGATGAACAGTCAGAAAGTTGGGCACCTGTTTGGTACCATAGGCATTGTATATTTAAAAAGAAAATTAACTGCTGCTGGAAACATGTTTGACAAATGTTTTAAAAATTCTGCAAAGGCAAATTTACAGCAAAAAAAAAAAACACACCAAAATTATTTAAAATATTTCTAAAATGGATTAAATGCTAAGCTCTTTGAGAACTGTGTGTATGTATGTGAGTGGATTCATAGTCATATTTTTATGCCTAAGCATTTAATTTCTTCAGATTTATCAGTATTATGTAAACCTAATATTTCCAACAGCAATAGAAATTTGAAAAAGATGCTGAAACTGTACAGAAATTACTTTATTTGGATAGGTTCTTGATGGACTCAGCATTTCAGTAGCACAGGTTTTTCCATCGAGTTATTTTCTTTTTTGTTGTTGTTGTTCAGTGTTCAAAGAAACTACGTTTGGGAGTAAGTTTGAGAACTTCCATAACCTTTTGTTAATGAGCCTGCTGTCTCTGCATAGATTTGCAAATATTTTTATCAGATTGAATTACTGATGAAAAAGTATTTTCTTTGTAAGAAGACTTCAGTGAGCCAAATTTCTATAGTAGATGTTAGCACTCTTTTTTTTTTTCACTATGGAAAGGATATATACAATAATTCAATTTCATGTTTAATTATTATATTAATAATTTAGTCTTTGAACAAATGAGACCATGTCTTTTAATAATTTGATAAAATATGGTTTAGGTAGTTGGTAGTATGGTTCAGTTTTTATGGACAGTAGAACTCAAATGTTATGTTTGAACTCTTAATCAAGTCATACATACAGTTTTGTTTATTTTCTGTTAGTATCATTTTCATTAGTGACTTTTGCTCTTGGTTTATGCTTAATCTACTTACAGCCTTACAGAATTTAATTGTGAATATGAGAACAAAATGCTTATTCAGGACAATTCTAATGAATTTATAACTTTTTTTATAAGTAGGCAATTCTTTCCAATCTATTTGCATATTGCTATATATATATGTTATTTTGCAATGTCATGTGTATATGTGTGTGTGTATGTAAAGATACTGTATCATCAACAGTTAATGAGAGTGATCTTTACTCCAATCTTTAACAAAAATGAGCATTATTAAACTTTTTTCATGTATTATTCTTTTAGTTTTCTCTTCTAGGAAACACCTATTAATATATATGCATGTATATATATGTGAATATATATATATATACATTTATTGATTGCATATTTACAAATCATTTATGATAGTTATTTATGTAATTTAGGTAAAATTGAAAAGATTTTCATTATTTTTATTTTCTCAATATTTTATTCTTTACTTTATTGTGTTTTGATAAACAGAAGTTGTTAATAGAATCAGATTTTTCAACATTTCAAAATTACTTGCACATTTTGGGACTATTTTAAGAAATATTTATCTACTTCTAAACAAGTAAGATGTGTCTGATATATTTCCAAGAATATAACTTTAAGTTTGCATTCTTCACATCTGTAACTTTAAAGAATTTGGAATAGATTTTAATATATGATATGGGTTATTTATCTTTCAGTAATTGATCCTTAAGTTACTCATATTGTGGTTAGAAATATTTATAAAATATCAATTTTTGAAATATCAAAATTTCAAAACTAAATTTTGTTTGCAAAATTTTTTTTGTAGCTCTTGATAGCACAGTTCTGTGTATGTTCATTAAATTTTTCTTCTTAACTGTATCACTGATATCTCTATTCTTACTAATTTTCAAGTGGTGTGTTGAAATACCCATTGTGATGATGGATTCATCAGTCTCTGTTAATCTCTAATAAGGTCAGGTGTTTAATAAGAATCATCTAAATCTAGAATTTTAACATCTTCCAAGTCAGTTGAAACCATTATCTTATGTTGTCATTTTTATCTCTAGTAATTTTTCTCACCTTAGTATATTTTTTGTTTTATATTGATAATACAACCTTAGGATTCCTTAACTTGCTATTTTTCTGTGTATGTTTCCAAGCCATCATTTTCAGCCTTTCTGTATTAAACTTGGAATACACATTTTAATACAATGAACAGAGTTGGAGTGGATCTTTAATCCAGTCAGACAATCTACTTTTCAACTGAATTAATTTACTAGGCCTTGCTGCTAAGTCACTTCAGTCGTGTCTGACTCTGTGCGACCCAGAGACGGCAGCCCACCAGGTCCCCTGTCCTTGAGATTCTCCAGGCAAGAGCACTAGAGTGGGTTGCCATTTCCTTCTCCAGTGCATGACAGTGAAAAGTGAAAGTGAAGTCGCTCAGTCGTGTCTGACTCTTAGCGACCCCATGGACTACAGCCTACCAGGCTCCTCCGTCCATGGGATTTGCCAGGCAAGAGTGGGTTGCCATTGTCTTCTCCATTACTAGGCCTTACTAAGATAACTTTTACTATATTTAAATTTATTTTTACAATCTTTTACTTTCTTCCCTTTCTTTTTCTTTGTTTTCTATTTCTAATTTTCTTTATTAATAATCAACTTTTGCATTTAGTTTTTCTCTCCTGTAATAGATTTGAAATTTTTCATTCCATTTCATCCCATTTATATTTGTAATATGTTTATTCTGAACTCAAAAATATGTCTAATTTAATATATTTAACTAAGATTCATATAGGCAGTAAGTAATATACATTTAAACCACTATTTGTTTTCCTCTTTTTTCTACACACAGTTGTTCCAGAAATAAGCAAATTGCAAGTTTCATTTTTAGCTTTACTTTACATGGGAAGAAACCTATTTTGTGACCCCATCTTTTACTAATGTTGAGGGTCCTTAGTTATACGTCCAATAACTTAGGTGCTAGCAGTGGGTGACTTTTTAAATGTAAATTAATTAAATATAAATAAATTACACATTATATCCATGGTTGCATGAGACATATTTCAAGTTTAGCCTGAGGTGGCTAGTGGTTACTGTATTGGCAAGCACCTCTATAGTAGAACACTTCCATGTAGAAAGTCCTGTTGGACAGCTGTGCTAGAGGACCTGGGCTCATTCTAAAATCTCCTTGTCCAACATTAGCTTCTGTTTTTCCATACATGTAGAGAACAGAGCTTTGAGAATTAAGCATCCTAATATTTAATGCTCTAGTTCCCTGATTTGGATATTTGTACCTTGTTTAGCATTTGCTTATTTGTTCAATTTAATATCTCTCTCTATTCATCTAAATAGGTTGTTTGAAATTTTCCTCAATAACTATGAACTTAGAAATGCATCTTAAAACATGCTTAAGTAAGTTATTCAGTATATATGAGTTTTCAGAGAGCAGTAGACCACTATGATGTTGGGATAAAAGGCAAGATTAACTCTTATTATTCCTATATATTTCCTTTTTTTATGTGAACTGCTCTTTGTACGTGCGTGTGAAGTCACTTCCATCGTGTCTGACTCTGCGTCCCTATGGATTGTAGCCCACCAGACTTCTGTGTCCATGGGATTCTCCAGGCAAGAATAATGGAGTCTGTCGCCATGACCTCCTTCAGGGGATCTTCCCAACCCAAGCATGGAACCCTTTGTTTGACATGTACCTGCACTGGAGGGGGATTCTTTACCGCTAGTGAAAAGTGAAAGTGAAAGTTGCTCTTTTCAACCCCATGGACTATACAGTCCATGATATTCTCCAGGCCAGAATATTGGAGTAGGTAGCAGTTCCCTTCTCCAAGGAATCTTCCTAACCCAGGGATTGAACCCAGGGATGAACCCAGGTCTCCTGCATTACAGGCAGATTCTTTACACTAGTGCCAGTACAATTTCTGACATTTTATTTTATTTTTCTAGTGAGCTTGAAGGAAGTCTGAAGGAGACCTTCCCTGTGCTACCAGGTGTTGTCAGATGATGTTGCTTTTTTGCTGTTTTTTGCTTTGTTTCTTTTCGATGTTTGCTTTTGATTCTGTAATGATATATGCTGCCAAGGAGACTGCTTTATTGTAATTTGCATACCTTTTTTCATGGCTTAAGAAGGTGTTCTTCATGCCGTAGTTGTATCTTCTTCTTACGCTGCTGCAGTTTTTTATTTTTTTATTTTTTTTTCTTTTTTTTTTATTTTTAGTTTTTTATTTTTTACATTTTAAAATCTTTAATTCTTACATGCATTCCCAAACATGAACCCCCCTCCCACCTCCCTCCCCATAACATCTTTCTGGGTCATCCTCATGCACCAGCCCCAAGCATGCTGCATCCTGTGTCAGACATATACTGGCGATTCAATTCACATGATAGTATACATGTTAGAATGTCATTCTCCCAAATCATCCCACCCTCTCCCTCTCCCTCTGAGTCCAAAAGTCCGTTATACACATCTGTGTCTCTTTCCCTGTCTTGCATACAGGGTCGTCATTGCCATCTTCCTAAATTCCATATATATGTGTTAGTATACTGTATTGGTGTTTTTCTTTCTGGCTTACTTCACTCTGTATAATCGGCTCCAGTTTCATCCATCTCATCAGAACTGATTCAAATGAATTCTTTTTAACCGCATTCACCATTGCAACAAAAAGAATAAAATACTTAGGAATATATCTACCTAAAGAAACTAAAGACCTATATATAGAAAACCATAAAACACTGATGAAAGAAATCAAAGAGGACACTAATAGATGGAGAAATATACCATGTTCATGGATTGGAAGAATCAATATAGTGAAAATGAGTATACTACCCAAAGCAATTTACAAATTCAATGCAATCCCTATCAAGCTACCAGCCACATTTTTCACAGAACTAGAACAAATAATTTCAAGATTTGTATGGAAATACAAAAAACCTCGAATAGCCAAAGCAATCTTGAGAAAGAAGAATGGAACTGGAGGAATCAACTTGCCTGACTTCAGGCTCTACTACAAAGCCACAGTCATCAAGACAGTATGGTACTGGCACAAAGACAGACATATAGATCAATGGAACAAAATAGAAAGCCCAGAGATAAATCCACACACATATGGACACCTTATCTTTGACAAAGGAGGCAAGAATATACAATGGAGTAAAGACAATCTCTTTAACAAGTGGTGCTGGGAAAACTGGTCAACCACTTGTAAAAGAATGAAACTAGATCACTTTCTAACACTGCAGTTTTTTAAAAAAAATATTTAAATATTGAACCCATCAAGAATTCATTCTAGTGTACATTATAGATAGTAGCTTTCTATATTCTCAAGATGTGTGGATTTTTCCAATGCCTTTCATTGAACAATTCATTATTTCATCCATAATAAAAAATCGCTAGTGTTTTATGCTGAAGTCCTACATATATGTATGAGGTCTCATTTAAGATCTATTTTCTCCTCTTTCGTGGTTTCTCTGTCTAATCTTGCACCAGGCCAATAGGATTTCCTGAAGTATACTGATCTTTTTCTTCTTTTTCTTTTTTGTGTTATATTTAAAATGTATGTGTAGGAACTTTAGAATTCACTTGTTCAAAAAAAATTACTTTGCTGTTTTTATTGGTAACAGATTATATCTTAAATATTAAATTAGGAAATTTAACATTTTATCTTCTTGAGCCTTTCTAGCCAGAAACAGCATATTGCCTTTTAATTGATTCAAATTTTATTTTTATGTCCCACAAGAGAGTTTAAAATTTATTCCATGTGAATCTTGAACATCACTTTAAAAATATATCTCTCTTTTTTTATTTTTTTATTTTTTTATTTTAATATAAATTTATTTATTTTAATTGGAGGTTAATTACTTTACACTATTGTATTGGTTTTGCCATACATCAACATGAATCTGCCACAGGTATACACATGTTCCCTTATCTTTATTTTTTTTTTTTTTGGAGATTAACAATACATTTTATTTATTTTTTTTTTGAAAATTTTTATTATTTTTTTTTATTTATTTTTTTTTAAAATTTTAAAATCTTTAATTCTTACATGCATTCCCAAACATGAGCCCCCCTCCCACCTCCCTTCCCATAACAACTTTCTGGGTCATCCCCATGCACCAGCCCCAAGCATGCTGCATCCTGCGTCAGACATAGACTGGCGATTCAATTCACATGATAGTATACATGTTAGAATGTCATTCTCCCAAATCATCCCACCCTCTCCCTCTCCCTCTGAGTCCAAAAGTCCGTTATACACATCTGTGTCTCTTTCCCTGTCTTGCATACAGGGTCGTCATTGCCATCTTCCTAAAAAATAAAAATAAAAAAATAAAAATAAAAATATATCTCTCTATGCTTAATCCCTCCAGTGAAAATGAATATTTTTAAAGTTTTTCAGTTGATTTGCTTTAGTTTTCCAGACACACAATATTGTTTTTGATATATAATGATACTTTCACCTGTTTCTTATCTCATTTTTCTCTTTCATTTAATCACATAAACTGTTATCTCCAAAACAATGTTAAACAAGATTGGTAATAGTGAATATACATGCAGTTTCAAAATTTGATAAAAAACAGTTTGCACATTAAAATCTATATCCACATTAATAGTGTAAATTTTAGATTTATATCTGTGTTTAGTTACTCAGTCATGTCCAACTCTTTGCGACCCCATGGACTGTATAGCCCACCAGTTTCTTCGGTCCATGGAGATTCTCCAGGCAAGAATACTGGAGTGGGTTGCCATGTCCTCTTTCAAAGTATCTTCCCAACCCAGGCATTAAACCAGGCCTCCCACACTGCAGGCATATTCTTTACCATCTGAGCGCAGATGGGAAGTGCGAGAATACTGAGGTGGGTTGCCTAACCCTTCTCCAGGGGATATTCCTGACCCAGGAATAGAACTGGGGTCTCCTGTACTGCAGACAAATTCTTTACCAGTTGAGCTACCAGGGAAGCCCAGATTTATATCTAATATGTTTAAATTTATATATATAATTTTAATGTCAAAAAATATATATAATTTTAGACTTACTATGTACTATTTAAGACAAATGTCCTAAAGTTTTATCAAATATCTTTAAACATTGAAATGATTATAATTATTTTATGTTTGAATGTATTTACTATGCAGGTTATATTATTATATTCTTTCATATTGAATTATGTCCGAATCTAGTAAGAGTAATTAATAATGGATTATTATTATTTTGTTATGCCCTTATATTCTGTTTGCTAATATTTGGTTTAGGATTTATGACCAGTAAGGGAAACAGATTTTTTTGCTAATCTTTTACTTATGTTTGCATTTGTTAAATATGCTCTTGAGCAATGGAGATATCATGTGTGTGTGTGTTCTGTAACTCAGTCATATCTGACTCTTTGCAAACCTGTGGACTGTAGCCTGCCAAACTCTTCTGTCCATGGGATTTTCCTGGCAAGAATATGGGAGTGACTTGCCATTTCCTCCTCCAAGGTATCTTCCTGACCCAGGGATCAAACCTGCATCCCCTGTATTGCATAGCCTTATATTACTTAAATAATTTATGGAAGTCCATGAATTTCCTGAAGAATCTATTTATGATTAATGCATTAACTTGAATGTGTTTGTGTTATGGAGATGGGAGGTGAGAAGTTATTTGACAAGTTTCTCTAGTTCTTCTACGGTAATCTATAGGTTTCAATTTTTTATGCTATCTTGATTGGGCTATCTTAGATTATTTATCTACATTTGTAAATTAATTTTTACAGAGATGAACAAAGTAGTTTATCATTTTTTAATGTAATCTGTGAAGATTTGCTGGATTTATATGCTTGATATGTTTGTCTTTTTCCTTTTTTTATGTTAAATAATGATTTATCTGTTTTATTCTTTATTTTCCTCTAGAGTCATATCTTAGATAACTACGTTCTATTTTTCAGTTCAGTGTTTGCCATCAATTACTTTTTCCAATATACTTTTTCTCTTTGTCTTACTGCTCTTTAACTGATTAGGTTGGATACTCATTATTCTGTATATATTTTTTAGTAATATAAATGGTTAGGCTATTAAATATCTCTCCAAGCACTGCTTTAGGTATGTCATATAAGCTGTTAAATATATTTTTATATTACTGATTTCTAGGCAATTTATGTGAGAGTTCAACCAAAAACTATTTGAGACATCTTTCATATTTTAAAGATTAGCTAAATATAGGATAAGCCTTCTCCTTTTTTTGAGATTTATAACATTTTGAATACTTTATAATATATTCTGTTATCTCATTTAATTTTTATACTAAATTTGAGAATCTGACATTTTTATTCACATTTTGTGTGACACACAGGGATCCTGCTGTATTTAAGTGGCAAGGTATATAATGGAGAAATAAAAGTGAAAGCTAAAATTGTCTTCCTCTTTTAATATTTGAATTTTTTCAGGTACATATGAAATAACTAATATGTTTATTGAAGGACTATGGTTAAAGGAAACACAAGGGCCTGTGCTATCAACAAAAATAGCATCAATTGTACTTCTGGTGTGATGTATAATATGAAAGGAACAATAGATGGCAGTGCAAATTGTGGAATGAGGAGACAGTGGTCCCAGGAACCCCACTACGCTGGAAGCATCAGTGCTTTTTTCAGATTTTCTTGCTCTGAGTCACAAGAAAAACTGTAGTAAAAATTGTAGTAAAAATTTGTATTAAAAATATTGTAGTAAAACTGAGACTCTGGTTGACTAATACCTTTTCATTCTTATTTCTCCAGTTAAATGGCTTTTGATTATAGTGGGGCAAAATAGTTGATCCAATATTTGATAGCTGGATTGAAAATAATACTGTCACAATATATTGCCCTAGTGATCTATTAAATAGAGGACATCATATTGGGCTTTTCTAATTTAAAGAATGAGTACTAACATATTTGAAATTAATTTCATTTGTAAATAAGGCATCCCCTCTCTCACTTAAGCTTTGGTTCTTTACAGGAGTGCATAAACATGCAGACACTACAAGGATACTTATCTTACAATTCAGAGCCTGAATCTCTAGCAAGCATTCTGCAGTACCATAGCTTAAATGTGATAGAGGGTTCTGTGGGATCTAATTCTCACCTCCCTTTCTTAAAGAGAATGTAGAGACCTGAAAGTGAAGCTGTCCTTTTTAGTCTAGCATTTAACGAGAAAATGTGGACCTAAACTTTCTCAAATGAACAAAATCATGTTCATACAAAACACTATTGTAATGCCCTTGAAAAGGTGCAAAAGAACACATGGGATGATAGGCGTAAATTTCTTCTTTCAGAGATATCCCTAAGCTTGGTCATAAACTGCAATACAAAATAAGTCTGCTTCATTAGAACAACCTGGGAATAACACCACAGATTATGCCAGCAAAAAATTATTTTATTTCACTTAAGTCACTGAAGGACTTGTCTCTTAAGTTACTATTAGCCAAGAACTAATATATCCTACTTATAAAAATTTGATAGACAAAGCAGATCAGTGTCTACAATTCCTTGTATTTTATGTATGTAAGAGAAAACAAGTAAAAAACTCTCGCATTTGGAAACCAAAACTATTCTCCTTTGAAAGCAGAGAACATACAGTTTTTGTTGTGGGTTTGTCTTTTTTAAGGCAGCAAAATTACCAAATTTGTTTTTACCATAACCTATAAATGTCAGATGTCCTCAGTGAAAATGATAAACACGTAATTTAACTGTCATATGTATGCTTGTAAAGCAAGAACTTATGCTTGGTGAAACTTGGAGATAGGTTTAACATGGATTACACGTTTGTAAAGTTATGACTTTGTATGGAATACATATTTATTGATCTTCAAAACAGAGTTACTCCCTATTTAATTATTAACATATTTCGGGAGGAATAACCCTCACCATTTTCTAGTCAGAGACATCTTTATTACTTAGAAATAAGATGCATATTTATATGGGTTTGTGATATTGGATGCGGGGCCACTATCAAACTTTATTCTGGGCATGCCATGGCATTGAATACAAGCAACAACTTTAAATTAGATGCACTCCTTTACAGGCTGAGAGATTGAATTAGAATAAAGCACTAATAGAAATCCAGTTTATAAAAATACCATAGAGGCTAGGAGATAATGATAAATTTCTACTATTACCGCATTCCAGTACATCTGTATCTTCTAAAGTACTGGTAGAAGATACATTTTTCTTTTTATGTTAGCCAAAAGAAAAAAAATCTGATATATATTAAGAAGTTTCCAATATTTCTGTAATTATTTCATTTTTTTCTCTTTCAAAATGTCATGAGAAATCTCATAAGATCCTTTAAGTTGCTTACATTTTGTTAAAGTAATTTGATTACTCTTGTATAATAAAATAATCATAGGAGGTGTAGAAAGGCAACTAAATTAAACTAAGTTTTGTACTTTTTCTAGTTGAGAAAGAATTACAAATATGTAGAGAATTATGGGCAACTTGCCATCAGAGTAGTAGCTATTTTACACAAATGAGTAAAACAAGCTAAAAATGGAAAGGCACTGCCTACATCATTCTCTCCTAAAAAAAAGACTTCTTCCCAAACTACTCTCTGCAACTCAGATCCCAGCATATATATCTGTTCATCATTCTTAATACCTCCCTCTCATTCACTCTCTTGTATGAAATGTTAGCACTGATCGTGACTTCACTTCCTAAATATTCCTAGACTCCACCATTTTTCCTTGCTACTGTTCTGTTCTCTTGTAGGCTGACATCTCAGCTCTTTGTATCTCTTCAGTGCAAGTGAAAAGTGCCATTTCCCAGGTCAATCACGTATACTTGTTCTAGCCCCATTTTGTTTTCCATTACTCTCATGTCACTCCTGTGTTGTCAACCTTCAGTTGGACTGTGAATCTCCAGCTAAAGTCCAGATAAAGTCCATCTCAAGAGCCTGGATGCTGTCATTCACGTCTAACTCCCCAACCTCATCTTGCTCTGGGCTGCTTTCCTGTCCTCTCTGTCCTACGGTCTTACAAGCTGTAAGTTCTTGGCACTTTGTTCCCACTCCAGGGTCTTTGTCTACGTCATTCTCACTGCCTAGAGCATTATTTCTTTTGTTGTTATTAATATCTAGTTCATATCTGAAGGCGTGTGAGACATTTTGAAGGGTCTCAGATCAAGCAACGCAGCCTTTCTTGACTTCTCTAAAAATATAATCTCTTATAATTTTCCTTCCCACTTCATATTATAATAGCAGTTTCAGACTTGGGTGATTATTAGATTAATACCTCTATCTGCTGCTGGGCAGTACTCTTATGGAGGTAGGGTTGTGTTAATTATCATTATCTTTGTATTTTTTTGTATAGAGTTTGCCATCTCATTGAATATTTGTTGAATGAATGACTATATGAATAAGTAAGTAAAGAAATTAAAAGTGAATTTAAGAGATTGGAAACATTGAGAAGATGGTAATTTTGAAGCTTGGGTACCTGAGGAATTAGGTCAACCTACTTGGGATTTGAAGTTGGGTGACATTACCCTGAGAGCAAATCCTACTCAAAATAATTGTAAACCTAGACTTATAATAATAAAATAAGAATACACATTATTAATTGAATATTTGCTATGTCTCAGGAATTGCACAACGTACTTTATATAATGCTTTTAAAAATTTGAGCCATGATTTTGAAAAGGACCTACTATAGAAGGAGATACCAGTTTTCCCCAATCTCTTTGACATTTTTGTTTCCAGCATGCAAAGATATCTGCTGAAAAGATCAATCTGAATAAATATGTGGGGCTAATTCTTTGAGATGTAAAAAATGGAAGATTCTTTTCTTGATAGTTTCAACTATTCCATGTGGCAAAGGATTAGATTTTTTTCAACAGTCAAATTCAGCTTTTTCTGCCCCTAAGTTTAAAATATCTTCTTTGTCTGGAATGAAAGAAAAAGGTGAATGAAAGAGAAGTCTAAAGATGAAAAACTAGTCTGTCTTAGACAGTAGTTCAAGATGGTAGCATGGGGAGATTGTCAATTCACCTCCTACCAGGGACACAACAAATCTACAACCACAAATAGTTGTAGTTTCCTCTGAAACTACTGAATAGTTTCCTCTGAGAAGAACTGAAGACTTGGTGAACAGAGCCTCCACAAGAAAGGATAAAAGAGCAGCACTGAGATTGTAGTGAAGGCAAAGACATAGTCTCACCAAAGAAACACCCTACTGCTGGTGAGCCATCCACAATTGGGAGGGGGCTCAAAACTACAGAACTCTTTCCCAAGAGTCATGAACTTGTGCCTCATATCAGGCATCCCAGCCCTCAGATTCCATGCAGGAGAGATAAGCCTCCAAAACATTTGGCTTTGAAAGACAAGGATACATCCAGGAAAACTATAGTACTATAGGACATGAAGAATCCAATCTTAAAGAGACTCACTTTGCAGCACACACACACAAAAAAACCAACAGACAATTTTGAAAAGCATTTTTTTTTGAAAAAGTGAAGGAGATCTACTTACCAATCCTAAAGCATCTTCCAGATAGGCAGGAGCTATTGGGATCCTCCCTAGAAAGGGAGATTCTGGCTGACATCATTTTTGAGATCTCATTCTTCCTTGCTAATACCGACACTGACAGGTGCTACTTTGGAATTCTTTAACCTGCAAACACCAGTAGGCATACCCCACTGGGAGGCCATTTAATCCCAAAGAGCCACAGCTATGCAACTCAGCAAGGAGGCCATTCGAGAGTCCTGCCCAGTCCCTTGCCACAGCAGGCAGGCACACACAGCCCAAACCCGGATGTCCCTTGAGCACCTAGCTCTGGTGGCCAGAGTGATTGTGCTTATGGATTCTATGAGACATATCTTAGACAAGGCCACCCTTCCAAACTAGGAAGGTAGCTGGTTTTGCTAATACACAGAAACAAACACAGAGTATGGCAAAATGAGGAGACAGAGGAATATGTTCCAAATAAAACAAGATTAAAAACCTCAGGAAAATACCTTTATCAAATGGAAATTATCTACCTAATAAAGACTTCAAGGTAAGTGTCATAAAGATGCAATGTTATATACTGTTTTACTTCAGTTGTTTTTTTTTTTTTTTAATCTAGTGTATCTTAGAGCTCTCAAGAGAGAGATAATAGAAACCCTGTGCTAATTAGATCAGAAGAAGACTTATGGCACTATTGTCTGTTAGAACCAATAATACATTATGATCTCAAAATTTCCCTTTTTGTTTATGATGTGGAAGCAGAAGAAACACCTGTGATGGCCATCTAATCATCTCATGTTTTAGAATAAATAGACTCTATCCTCTGTAACTTTTAATAGTTGAGGTTTTGCTAGAGTATCTTATTCACTTGATCCCTTAGCTTTTGCAAAAGAGATCATATTTGCATTTAAGTTCCTTTTTGGAAATGAATAAATTATTTTTACCACTTTGTGATTTTTTTTAAAAAAGAAATTATATTTTTGAGGGGAGAAAGGGAGGAAAAGAGATTTAGAGTATAGAATATGTTTATTGGTATTAGCCAGAAGGATCTTACAGAGGTGATAGCTGGAGAGTCTGGAGTGATTAATACTGCTTCTTAGTTTCATAAGAGTAAATTGCCTTATATAGATGTAAGTAGTAGCTGAAATTACATTACTCATAAAGGCAAAACACATTTTGAAGAGAATTCCACAGGCTGAGAAGGCAAGTTTTCATAAAAAGGACTAGATTCACTGTAACCTCTGGGGAGAAATAAGAATCTTCATTGCCTGTGTAAGAGCAAGCACTTCCTGTAGTCTTTTGAATTTTATAAATAGTCTCTCAGGTTTCAGAGAAAGTTTTAAAAGTATATTTTTATGTAGAGCTGAAGTACTTTGCTGAACAGCAGAAATTAACACAACATTGTAAATCAACTATACTCCAACTTAAAAAATAAAATCTAAAAAGATTTTTTAAAATAGAAATAAAAGACAACTCATTTAGCAGTGCTTCTTCCTTTTTAGATAAGAGATGTACCAAGCAAGCCATCTTCCAGGAATGGGGGTTTGTTGAAAGCCATAATGCTCAAAAAACACATTATTGCCATCATGTATGTTTGTGTATTTTTCCCCCAGGATAGCTCAATTTATAGGTTCAGAGACACTTTTAAAAACATATATCGCTAAAAGAAGAATATGATATGCTTCAGAAATATAATTTGCTCTATTATTATTTATTTTATTTTATCACTACAATCTCCACTCTGGCCATGGAATAAAAATTTGAGTGGCAATGTAGAAAATTCAAAAGTTTTTCCTTAATAAGTAAAGACATAGTTTTCTCTCTCTTTTTTTTTTTATTAATCTACAGCACTAAGTTAGTTCCTGTTATACAACATAGTGATTTTTTTATACATTTATTTATTTTAATTGGAGGCTAATTACAATATAGTATTGGTTTTGCCGATATTTTTACACATTTAAAATAAAATGATCACCATGATGTCTCATTACCATTTGACACTGTATGAATATTAGATAATTATTGACTACATTCCCTACACTGTACATTTATTTTTATTTTTTTTTAATTATCAAAAGAATTTTTTTTATTTTTTTTCTAGATGTTTATTTATTTATTTATTTTTTTAATTTTAAAATCTTTAATTCTTACATGCGTTCCCAAACATGACCCCCCTCCCACGTCCCTCCCCACAACATCTCTCTGGGTCATCCCCATGCACCAGCCCCAAGCATGCTGCACCCTACGTCAGACATGGACTGGCGATTCAATTCTTACATGATAGTATACATGTTAGAATTCCCATTCTCCCAAATCATCCCACCCTCTCCCTCTCCCTCTGAGTCCAAAAGTCCGTTATACACATCTGTGTCTTTTTTCCTGTCTTGCACACAGGGTCGTCATTGCCATCTTCCTAAATTCCATATATATGTGTTAGTATACTGTATTGGTGTTTTTCTTTCTGGCTTACTTCACTCTGTATAATTGGCTCCAGCTTCATCCATCTCATCAGAACTGATTCAAATGAATTCTTTTTAATGGCTGAGTAATACTCCATTGTGTATATGTACCACAGCTTTCTTATCCATTCATCTGCTGATGGACATCTAGGTTGTTTCCATGTCCTGGCTATTATAAACAGTGCTGCGATGAACATTGGGGTACATGTGTCTCTTTCAATTCTGGTTTCCTCGGTGTGTGTGCCCAGCAGTGGGATTGCTGGGTCATAAGGTAGTTCTATTTGCAATTTTTTAAGGAATCTCCACTGTTCTCTTTTATGTAATAATTTTAGTACTGTTTTGCTGAATTCTAGTGTGAAGGCTTTTATAATTTTTAAAATATTCTGATCTAGGATCAAAGGTCTAAATTTTTCTTGGAGTCAATGGGTGCTATATGTGGTTTTCAAAGAGATATTTATTAACACTTTGTTCCATAGAACACAAAATGCTATTGGGAGATAATAAACTGTATCTATTGTTTGATTTTATTGTTTATATTTTACAATTCGAACTATTAATATTTTTTCTCCTAGATATGAAATGAATGCTTGCTGTTCAGCAGGAAAGCCAGCAGACAGAGGGACAACATGGCACCATTCAAGAAGCACCAGCCTGGGAGACAGAGGATTAGGGATAAGGCACTCCCTGACTTTATTCCTAACAACCTTGTTTATGCTGACAGCACCTGACTTTTACTTCGTAAGAGTTCTGAGTCAAATAAGATAATTATTTCTTTCATACCCTTTTCTTGTTGTTCAGTCACTAGGTCATGTCCAGCTCTTTGTAAACTCATGGACTGTATCATGCCAGGCTTCCCTGTTCTTCACTATCTCTCGGAGTTTGCTCAAACTCATGTTCATTGAGTCAGTGATGCCATTCAACCATCTCATCCTCTGTTGCCCCCTTTTCCTTCTGCTCTCAATCTTTCCCAGCATCAAGGTCTTTTCCAATGAGTTGACTCATCACATCAGGTGGCCAAAGTATTGGAGCTTTAGCTTCAGCATCAGTCCTTCCAATGAATATTTAGGGCAAATTTCCTTTAGGATTGACTTGTTTGATCTCCTTGCAGTCGAAGGGACTCTCAAGTCTTTTCCAGCACCATAATTCATATCCCTGAATATGTAGTTTTTGTTCTCTCCTCCCCCAAATAGGAGAATATATTCCACCTTAATATACTCCAAGTTAATAAGAGTGATAGATTGTTGCCTATGACTAATCAACATAATATTCAACTCATAGCAATTAATTGATTTTATAATTTCTGTGAAAATCAGTGTGGTACTCTTGAAGAATAAATTAGATTCAATATCAGCCAAGTCTCAGTTGATATTCTAGTTCTAATACTAGTTGTGTGAACTTGATCAATTTCCTTAAATTTGGGGGTCTCATCTGTAATGTCTATAATATATACTTTGCTGTGTTGTTAGAAGAAGCATAAGCTGGAATCAAAATTGCCAGGAGAAATATCAATAACCTCAAATATACAGATGACACCACCTTTATGGCAGAAAGTGAAGAGGAGCTAAAAAGCCTCTTGATGAAAGTGAAAGAGGAGAGTGAAAAAGTTGGCTTAAAGCTCAACATTCAGAAAACGAAGATCATGGCATCCGGTCCCATCACTTCATGGGAAATAGATGGGGGAACAGTGGAAACAGTGTCAGACTTTATTTTGGGGGGCTCCAAAATCACTGCAAATGGTGACTGCGGCCATGAAATTAAAAGACGCTTACTCCTTGGAAGAAAAGTTATGACCAACCTAGATAGTATATTCAGAAGCAGAGACATTACTTTGCCGACTAAGGTCTGTCTAGTCAAGGCTGTGGTTTTTCTTGTGGTCATGTATGGATGTGAGAGTTGGACTGTGAAGAAAGCTGAGCGCCAAAGAATTGATGCTCGCCGAAGAATTGATGCTTTTGAACTGTGGTGTTGGAGAAGACTCTTGAGAGTCCCTTGGACTGCAAGGAGATCCAACCAGTCCATTCTGAAGGAGATCAACCCTGGGATTTCTTTGGAAGGAATGATGCTAAAGCTGAAACTCCAGTACTTTGGCCACCCCATGCAAAGAGTTGACTCATTGGGAAAGACTCTGATGATGGGAGGGATTGAAGGCAGGAGGAGAAGGGGACGACCGAGGATAAGATGGCTGGATGGCATCACTGACTTGATGGACATGAGTCTGAATGAACTCTGGGAGATGGTGATGGACAGGGAGGCCTGGCATGCTGCGATTCATGGGGTCGCAAAGAGTCAGACACGACTGATCGACTGAACTGAACTGAACTGAATATATATAATGCACATCTCACATCATTAGTGCTTCATATATTATGCTTTTTGGACTGGGAAAACTCTGAAATTTCATCTTCACTGAGAGTGGTATTGCCTTTCTTCTGATAGCCCTCAGATTCCTGCTACTTATTTTGCCCCTTTGGACATTTGCAAAGGATTTGAGGTTATTCAACTCTCTGGTTAGAAAATCCTTATATTGCCATACCTTGCACCATGTAACCCTGCTATTATGGCCAACATTTATTGGTCTATAAACAGTTGGATGATCAAACAGCTAGTCAGTCAGTCAGTTGAGTTGCTCAGTCATGTCTGACTCTTTGCAACCCCATGAACCACAGCATGCCAGGCCTCCCTGTCCATCACTAACTCCCGGAGTCCACCCAAACCCATGTCCATTGAGTCGGTGATGCCATCCAACCATCTCATCCTCTATCGTCCCCTTCTCCTCCTGCCCTCAATCTTTCCCAGCATCAGGGTCTTTTCCAGTGAATCAGCTCTTCGGATCAGGTGGCCAGAGTATTGGGGTTTCAGCTTCAACATCATTCCTTCCAGTGAACACCCAGGACTGATCTCCTTTAGGATGGACTGGTTGGATCTCCTTGCAGTCCAAGGGACTCTCAAGAGTCTTCTCCAACACCACTGTTCAAATGTATCAATTCTTTGGTGCTCAGCTTTCTTTATAGTCCAACTCTCACATCCATACATGACCACTGGAAAAACCACAGCATTGAGTAGATGGACCTTTATCAGCAAAATAATGTCTCTGCTTTTTAATATGCTGTCTATGTTGGTCATAACTTTCTTTCCAAGGAGCAAATGTCTTTTAATTTCATGGCTGGAATCACCATCTGCAGTGATTTTGGAGCCCAGAAAAATAAAGTCAGCCACTGTGTCCAATGTTTCCCCGTCTATTTGTCATGAAGTGATGGGACCAGATGCCATGATCTTCGTTTTCTGAATGTTGAGCTTTAAGCCAACTTTTTCACTCTCCTCTTTCACTTTCATCAAGAGGCTCTTTAGTTCTTCTTCATTCTCTGCCATAACGGTGGTAGCCCTTAGCTTAAAGTAGGCATATACCGAGAGCATAAAAAAGACATTCATATTTTTATTTGGGGGAATTTTTTTATTAAAGATTTTTTTTTATGTGGGGCATTTAAAAAATATATTGAATTTTTTACAGTATTGTTTCTGTTTTATGTTTCAGCTTTTTGGCTACAAGGCATGTGATATCAACCAGGGATTGAACCAACACCCCCCTACACTTAAAGACAGCCCTAACCACTGGACCACCAGGGAAGTCCCTCTGGGGGATTTTTTTTTAAATTTTAAATTTATTTATTTTTAAAATGTAGTTATTTTTTATTGAAGGATAATTGCTTTACAGATTTTGTTGTTTTCTATCAAACCTCAACGTGAATCAGCTGTAGGTATGCATATATCCCCTCCCTTTTGAATCTCCCTCCCATCTCCCTCCCCATCCACCCCTCTAGGTTGATACAGAGCCCCTGCTTGAGTTCCTTGAGCCATACAGCAAATTCCTGTTGGCTCTCAAGGTTACATATGGTAATGTAAGTTCCCATGTTACTCTTTCCATACCTCTCACCCTCTCCTCTCCTCTCCCCACGTTCAGAAGTCTATTCTCTATGTCTGTTTCTCCACAGTTGCTCTGTAAATAAGTTGTTCAGTACCATTTTCCTAGATTCCATATATATGTGTTAGAATATGATATTTATTTTTCTCTAACTTAATTCACCCTGTATAATAGGTTCTAAGTTCATCCACCTCATTAGAATCGACTCAAATGTGTTCTTTTTTATGGCTGAGTAATATTTCATTGTCTATATATACCACATCTGGCCCTGGGCTTTTGTTTTGGTGGAGATTTTTGATCACTGCTTCAATTTCAATAATTATAGTTGGATTGTCCAGAATTTCTATTTCTTCCTGGTTCTATTTGGAAGACTGAACTTTTCTAACAATCTGTCTATTTCTTCCAGGTTATCTATTTTATTGTTCCTAATAATCTCTTATAATCCTTTGTATTTCTGCATTGTCTGTTGTAAACTCTCCTTTTTCATTTCTAATTTTGTTAATTTGATTCTTCACTCTTTTGTTCATGATGAGTCTGGCTAAAGGTTTGTCAATTTTGTTTATCTTCTTGAAAAACCAGCTTTTAGTTTTATTAATCTTTACTATTGTTTCTTTTTTTAATTTTTATTTTTACTTTATTTTACTTTGCAATACTGTATTGGTTTTGCCATACATTGACATGAATCCACCACAGGTGTACATGCGTTCCCAAACATGAACCCCCCTCCCACCTCCCTCCCCATAACATCTCTCTGGGTCATCCCCGTGCAGCAGCCCCAAGCATCCTGTATCCTGCATTGGACATAGACTGGTGATTCGTTTCTTACATGATAGTATACATGTTTCAATATCATTCTCCCAAATCATCCCACCCTCTCCCTCTCCCTCTGAGTCCAAAAGTCTGCTCTACACATCTGTGTCTCTTTTGCTGTCTTGCATACAGGGTCATCATTGCCATCTTTCTAAATTCCATATATATGTGTTAGTATACTGTATTGGTGTTTTTCTTTCTGGCTTACTTCACTCTGAATAATTGGCTCCAGTTTCATCCATCTCATTAGAACTGATTCAAATGTATTCTTTTTAATGGCTGAGTAATACTCCATTGTGTATATGTACCACAGCTTTCTTATCCATTCATCTGCTGATGGACATCTAGGTTGTTTCCATGTCCTGGCTATTGTAAACAGTGCTGCGATGAACATTGGGGTACATGTGTCTCTTTCAATTCTGGTTTCCTTGGTGTGTATGCTCAGCAGTGGGATTGCTGGGTCATAAGGTAGTTCTGTTTGCAATTTTTAAAGAAATCTCCACACTGTTCTCCATAGTGGCTGTACTAGTTTGTATTCCCACCAACAGTGTAAGAGGATTCCCTTTTCTCCACACCCTCTCCAGCATTTATTGCTTGCAGACTTTTGGATCATGGACATTCTGACTGGTGTGAAGTGGTACCTCATTGTGGTTTTGATTTGCATTTCTCTAATAATGAGTGATGTTGAGCATCTTTTCATGTGTTTGTTAGCCATCTGTATGTCTTCTTTGGAGAAATGTCTATTTAGTTCTTTGGCCCATTTTTTGATTGGGTCGTTTATTTTTCTGGAATTGAGCTGCATAAGTTGCTTGTATATTTTTGAGATTAGTTGTTTGTCAGTTGCTTCATTTGCTATTATTTTCTCCCATTCTGAAGGCTATCTTTTCACCTTACTTATATTTTCCTTTGTTGTGCAGAAGCTTTTAATTTTAATTAGATCCCATTTGTTTATTTTTGCTTTTATTTCCAGAATTCTGGGAGGTGGATCATAGAGGATCCTTCTGTGATTTATGTCGGAGAGTGTTTTGCCTATGTTCTCCTCTAAGAGTTTTATAGTTTCTGGTCTTACATTTAGATCTTTAATCCGTTTTGAGTTTATTTTTGTGTGCAGTGTTAGAAAGTGATCTAGTTTCATTCTTTTACAAGTGGTTGATCAGTTTTCCCAGCACCACTTGTTAAAGAGATTGTCTTTACTCCATTGTATATTCTTGCCTCCTTTGTCAAAGATAAGGTGTCCATATGTGTGTGGATTTATCTCTGGGCTTTCTATTTTGTTCCATTCATCTATATTTCTGTCTTTGTGCCAGTACCATACTGTCTTGATGACTGTGGCTTTGTAGTAGAGCCTGAAGTCAGGCAAGTTGGTTCCTCCAGTTCCATTCTTCTTTCTCAAGATTGCTTTGGCTATTCGAGGTTTTTTGTATTTCCATACAAATCTTGAAATTATTTGTTCTAGTTCTGTGAAAAATATGGCTGGTAGCTTGATAGGGATTGCATTGAATTTGTAAATTGCTTTGGGTAGTATACTCATTTTCACTATATTGATCCTTCTGATCCATGAACATGGTATATTTCTCCATCTATTAGTGTCCTCTTTGATTTCTTTCATCAGTGTTTTATAGTTTTCTATAGTAGATATATTCCCAAGTATTTTATAATTTTCATTGCAATGGTGAATGGAATTGTTTCCTTAATTTCATTTTCTGCTTTCTCATTATTACTGTATAGGAATGCAAGGGATTTCTGTGTGTTGAGTTTATATCCTGCAACTTTACTATATTCATTGATTAGTTCTAGTAATTTTCTGGTGGAGTCTTTAGGGTTTTCTATGTAGAGGATCATGTCATCAGCAAACAGTGAGAGTTTTACTTCTTCTTTTCCAACTTGGATTCCTTTATTTCTTTTTCTGCTCTGATTGCTGTGGCCAAAACTTCCAGAACTATGTTGAACAGTAGCAGTGAAAGTGGGCACCCTTGGCTTGCTCCTGATTTTAGGGGAAATACTTTCAATTTTCTGTCATTGAGGATAATGTTTGCTGTGGGTTTGTCATATATAGCTTTTATTATGTTGAGGTATGTTCCTTCTATTCCTGCTCTCTGGAGAGTTTTTATCATAAATGGATGTTGAATTTTGTCAAAGGCCTTCTCTGCATCTATTGAGATAATCATATGGCTTTTATTTTTCAATTTGTTAATGTGGTGAATTATATTGATTGATTTGCGGATATTGAAGAATCCTTGCATCCCTGGGAGAAAGCCCACTTGGTCATGGTGTATGATCTTTTTAATGTGTTGCTGGATTCTGATTGCTAGAATTTTGTTGAGGATTTTTGCATCTATGTTCATCAGTGATATTGGCCTGTAGTTTTCTTTCCTTGTGGCATCTCTGTCAGATTTTGGTATTAGGGTGATGGTGGCCTCATAGAATGAGTTTGGAAGTTTACCTTCCTCTGCAATTTTCTGGAAGAGTTTGAGTAGGATAGGTGTTAGCTCTTCTCTAAATTTTTGGTAGAATTCAGCTGTGAAGCCGTCTGGACCTGGGCTTTTGTTTGCTGGAAGATTTCTGATTACAGTTTCAATTTCTGTGCTTGTGATGGGTCTGTTAAGATTTTCTATTTCTTCCTGGTTCAGTTTTGGAAAGTTGTACTTTTCTAAGAATTTGTCTATTTCTTCCACGTTGTCCGTTTTATTGGCATACAATTGCTGATAGTAGTCTCTTATGATCCTTTGTATTTCTGTATTGTCTGTTGTGATCTCTCCATTTTCATTTCTAATTTTATTGATTTGATTTTTCTCTCTTTGTTTCTTGATGAGTCTGGCTAATGGTCTGTCAATTTTATTTATCCTTTCAACGAACCAGCTTTTGGCTTTGTTGATTTTTGCTATGGTCTCTTTTGTTTCTTTTGCATTTATTTCTGCCCTAATTTTTAAGATTTCTTTCCTTCTACTAACTCTGGGGTTCTCCATTTCTTCCTTTTCTAGTTGCTTTAGATGTAGAGTTAGGTTATTTATTTGACTTTTTTCTTGTTTCTTGAGGTATGCCTGTATTGCTATGAACTTTCCTCTAAACACTGCTTTTATAGTGTCCAGAGGTTTTGGGTTGTTGTGTTTTCATTTTCATTCGTTTCTATGCATATTTTGATTTCTTTTTTGATTTCTTCTGTGATTTGTTGATTATTCAGAAGCATGTTGTTCAGCCTCCATATGTTGGAATTTTTAATAGTTTTTCTCCTGTAATTGAGATCTAATCTTAATGCATTATGGTCAGAAAAGATGCTTGGAATGATTTTGATTTTTTTAAATTTATCATCAAGGTTAGATTTATGGCCCAGGATGTGATCTATCCTGGAGAAGGTTCCGTGAGCACTTGAAAAAAAGGTGAAATTCAGTGTTTTGGGGTGAAATGTCCTATAGATATCAATTAGGTCTGACTGGTCTATTGTATCATTTAAAGTTTGCGTTTCTTTGTTAATTTTCTGTTTATTTGGTCTGTCCATAGGCGTTAGTGGGGGTATTAACGTCTTCCGCTATTATTGTGTTATTGTTAATTTCCCGTTTCATACTTGTTAGCATTTGTCTTACATATTGCGGTGCTCCTATATTGGGTGCATATATATTTATAATTGTTATATCTTCTTCTTGGATTGATCCTTTGATCATTATGTAGTGGCCTTCTTTGTCTCTTTTCACAGCCTTTGTTTTAAAGTCTATTTTATCAGATATGAGTATTGCGACTCCTGCTTTCTTTTGGTCTCTATTTGCGTGGAGTATCTTTTTCCAGCCCTTCACTTTAAGTCTGTATGTGACCCTTGTTTTGAGGTGGTCTCTTGTAAGCAGCATATAGAGGGGTCTTGTTTTTGTATCCATTCAGCCAGTCTTTGCCTTTTGGTTGGGGCATTCAACCCATTTACATTTAAAGTAATTATTGATATGTATGATCACGTTACCATTTACTTTATTGTTTTGGGTTTGGGTTTATACACCCTTTTTGTGTTTCCTGTCTAGAGAATATCCTTTAGCATTTGTTGGAGAGCTGGTTTGGTGGTGCT
This sequence comes from Ovis canadensis, assembly GCF_042477335.2. Taxonomy (NCBI): domain Eukaryota; kingdom Metazoa; phylum Chordata; class Mammalia; order Artiodactyla; family Bovidae; genus Ovis; species Ovis canadensis. The sequence continues at coordinate 73,744,750 of NC_091248.1, read as the reverse complement.
GAATTCTCTCAGTTTTTGCTTATCTGTAAAGCTTTTGATTTCTCCTTCCTATTTGAATGAGATCCTTGCTGGGTACAGTAATCTGGGCTGTAGGTTATTGTCTTTCATCACTTTAAGTATGTCTTGCCATTCCCTCCTGGCCTGAAGAGTTTCTATTGAAAGATCAGCTGTTATCCTTATGGGATTCCCCTTGTGTATTATTTGTTGTTTTTCCCTTGCTGCCTTTAATATTTGTTCTTTGTGTTTGATCTTTGTTAATTTGATTAATATGTGTCTTGGGTGTTTTGCCTTGGGTTTATCCTATTTGGAACTCTCTGTGTTTCTTGGACTTGGGTGATTATTTCCTTCCCCATTTTAGGGAAGTTTTCAACTATTATCTCCTCAAGGATTTTCTCATGGTCTTTCTTTTTGTCTTCTTCTGGGACTCCTATAATTCGAATGTTGGAGTGTTTCATATTGTCCTGGAGGTCTCTGAGATTGTCCTCATTTCTTTTAATTCGTTTTTCTTTTTTCCTCTCTGATTCATTTATTTCTACCATTCTATCTTTTATTTCACTAATCCTATCTTCTGCCTCCATTATTCTACTTTTTGTTGCCTCCAGAGTGTTTCTGAGCTCATTTATTGCGTTATTTATTATATATTGACTCTTTCTTATTTCTTCTGGGTCCTTGTTAAACCTTTCTTGATTCTTCTCAATCCTTGTCTCCAGGCTATTTATCTGTGATTCCATTTTGATCTCAAGATTTTGGATCATGTTCACTATCAATATTCGGAATTCTTTTTCAGGTAGATTCCCTATCTCTTCCTCTTTTGTTTGGTTTGGTGGGCATTTCTCCTGTTCCTTTACCTGATGAGTATTCCTCTGCATCTTCATCTTTGTTATATTGCTGCATTTGGGGTGGCCTTTCTATATTCTGGGAATTTGTGGACTTCTGTTTATTATGGTGCTTCCTCACTGTGGGTGGGGTTGTATCAGTGGCTTTTCAAGGTTTCCTGGTTAGGGAGGCTTGTGTTGGAGTTCTGGTGGTTGGAGCTGGGTTTGTTCTCTCTGGAGTGCAATGGAGTGACCAGTAACGGGTTATGAGAAGTCAGTGGTTTTGGAGTAACTTTGAGCTGCCTGTATATTGAAGCTCAGGGGTGTGTTCCTGTGTTGCTGGAGAATTTGCGTGGTATGTCTTGCTCTGGAACTTGTTGGCCCTTGGGTGGAGCTTGGTTTCAGTGTAGGTATGGAGGCGTTTGATGAGCTCCTATTGATTAATGTTCCCTGAATTCAGGAGTTCTCTGATGTTCTCAGGCTTTGGAATTAAGCTTCTTGCTTCTGGTTTTCAGTTTTATTTTTACAATAGCCTCTAGACTTCTCCATCTATACAGCACCAATGATAAAACATCTAGGTTAAAGATGAAAAGTTTCTCCACATTGAGGGACACCCAGAGAGATTCACTGAGTTACATGAAGAAGAGAAGAGAGAAGGGGTAGTAAGAGGTGAGTGGAATGAGATGTGGTGAGATCAAAAGTGGAGAGAGCAAGCTATCCAGTAATCACTTCCTTATGTGCACTCCACAGTCTGGACCACTCAGAGGTATTCACGGAGTTATACAGAGAAGAGGAGAGGGAGGAAGTAGACAGAGGTGGCCAAGAGGATAAAAGAGGGAAATGAAAAGGAGAGAGACAAATCCAGCCAGTAACCAGTACCTTAGGTGTTCTCCACCGTCTGGAACACACAGAGATTCACAGAGTTGGATAGAGAAGAGAAGGGGGAGGGAAGAGACAGAGGCCACCTGGTGGAGAAAAAGGTGAGTCCAAAGGAGGAGAGAGTGGTGAGGCCAGTAATCTCGCTCTCAGGTAAAATTAGATAGTGAAGTTTGGGTTTTTAAATGTATAAAATTGACAACAAAAAACAAAAAGCAAAGATTAAAAATCTAGAGTAGAGGTTGGATTTTCAAAAATACAATATTAAAGAAAAGAAGAAGAAGGAAAAAAGAAAAAAAAAAAACAAGAAAAACAAAACAAAACAAAACAAGCCACAAGAATTATTAAAAAACACCAACAACAACCACACAAAGACTATATACGGTGTTTGCTGTAAAAAATAGTCTTTTTTTTTTTTGAAAAGTAATAGTAGGTTATAGAAATACAAATTAGAGGAGAAATAGAGCACTTAACAATTTTAAAGTTAGAAAAAAAAAAAGAAGAAGAAAAACAAAAGAGGAAAAACAACCCCACAACAGCATCAACAAAACAACAACAACAACAAAAACAAAACAAAAAGGAATGATTGTAAAAATAGTAAAGATATATCTGGCCCTTTCTCTGGTGTTGTGGGCAGTGTGGGGTCACTTCCAAGGCGGTTCCCTCTGTTTAACTTCTGTTTGCTGGTCTCTTCAGTGTCTGATTTCCGTCCTGACACGGGGGGCAGTGGTGGACACTTTTTTTTTTTTTTTTTAGGCTTACTTGTTCAGTCGCACTGTGGGGATGGGGTGATGCTGCAAACAAATAGCACTGTCGTGTGCACACAGTGTCTCAGCCCGCTGGACCTGGACCTGCTCGCGGCGTACAAACCGCTCCGGCTCTACGATGCTCAGCCGGGAACCATCTGAGGCCAGCCCTGGGTTGCATTCACCTCCCTGGTCTAAGCTGCTCAGGTTTGGCACTCAGGTAGCCCTCAGAGGCACAGATTCGGTTGGGACTGCGTTTTGTGCCCTTCCCAGGTCCGAGTAGCTCAGGAGTTTGGCAAGCATGGTCGCTGCGACTTGTCGCCTTTCCTGTCTCTGCTGCTCAGTTTTCTGGGTGTACCACTGGCGCCCCTTGTGAGGCAGATGGTGACTGTCCAGCACCCCCAGAAGTCTTAGCAAAGAAGCCTGCTTGCAGTTTGGTAGGTAGAGTCTCTCCGGGGCTGCAATTGCCCCTTTACAGCTCTTATGGCTCTGGCTGCCTGTCCCCGATGGGGATGGTCTGCACCCGGCTATTTCCGTTCCATACTTTGTTCTGTTTGCGGTCCTGGCGGTGTCTTATATTCAAGCTTTTCGTGTGGTAGCTATCCCACAGTCTGGTTTGCTAGCCCAAGTTAGTTCGTTCTGGTTGTGTGTGGGGCATTCCTGCCCGATTCTTACAAAGCACTGCAGCCCATGCCTCCCATGCCTCCCTGCCCTGCCCCCACTTGCTAGTGGCGGGTGCAGGCATCTGTGCTGCTTTTCTGCTGGGGGAGTTACTGTTGGGCTTGTAATCTGTTGGTTTTGATTATTTATATATTTTTCCTTGCCTTCTGTGCTTCCAAGGCTCACCACAGACTCGGCAGGGAGAGTGTTTCCTGGTGTTTGGAAACCTCTCTTCTTAAAATTCCCTTCCCAGGACTGGCTTCCCTTCCCGGGATGGAGCTCCCTCCCCACCTCTTTTGTCTCTTTTTTCGTCTTTTATATTTTTTCCTACCTGTTTTTGAAGACAATGGTCTGCCTTTCTGGGTGCCTGATGTCCTTGCCAGCATTCAGAAGTTGTTTTGTGGAGTTTGCTCAGCGTTGAAATGTTCTTTTGAGGAATTTGTGAGGGGGAAAGTGGTCTCCCTGTCCTATTCCTCCGCCATCTTAGGACTGCCCCTACTATTGTTTCTTTGATTTCTTTTTTATTTATTTCTGCTCGTATCTTTTTTGTTTCTTTCATTCTATTAATTTTGGGGTTTATTTGGTTCTTCTTTTTCCAATTGTTTTAGGTGTAAAGTTAGGTTTTCTATTTGATGTTTTTCTTGTTCCTTGAGGTAGGATTGTATTGCTATAAACTTCCCTCTAAGATCTGCTTTTGCTACATCCTGTAGGTTTTGAGTTGGTGTGTTTTCATTGTCATTTGTTTCTAGAAATTTTTTTATTTCCCTTTTTATTTCTTCAGTAACCTGTTGGTTATTTAGAAACGTATTGTTTAATCTCCATGTGTTTTTGTTTCTTATAGTTTTTTTTTTCTTGTAATTGATATCTTGTCTCATAACATTGTGGTTGGAGAAGATGGATGATACAGTTTCAATTTTCTTAAATTTACTGAGATTTCATTTGTGACCCAAGATGTGGTCTATCCTGGAGAATGTTCCATGTGCAAGTGCGAAGAAGGTATATTCTACATTTGGATGGAATGTCCTGAAGATATCAATGAGATCCATCTCATCTAACATATCATTTAAGACTTGTGTTTCCTTATTAACTTTCTGTTTTGATGATCTGTCCATTGGTGTGAGTGGGGTGTTAAATTTTCCTACTATTATTGTGTTACTGTCAACTTGTCCTTTTATGTCTATTAGGGTTTGTCTTATTTATTGAGGTGCTCCTATGTTCCTTGGTGGCTCAGATGGTAAAGCGTCTGCCTGCAGTGTGGGAGACCCAGGTTCAATCCCAGGGTTGGGAAGATCCCCTACAGAAGGAAATGGCAACCCACTCCAGTACTCTTGCCTGGAAAATTCCATGGACTGAGGAGACTGGTAGGCTACAGTCCATGGGGTCACAAAGAGTTGGACACGACTGAGCAACTTCACTTCACTTATGTTGGATGCATAGATATTTACAGTTGTTATGTCTTCCTCTTGGATTGATCCCTTGATCATTATGGAGTGTCCCTCCTTGTCTCTTGTAATCTTTGTTTTAAGGTCTAATTTGTCTGGTATGAGGATTGCTACTCCAGCTTTCTTTTGCTTCCCATTTGCATGGAATATGTTTTTCCATCCTCTCACTTTCAGTCTATATGTGTCTTTAGGTCTGAGGTGGGTTTCTTGTAGACAGCATATGTATGGGTCTTGTTTTTGTATCCATTTAGCCAGTCTGTGTCTTTTGTTTGGAGCATTTACTCCAATTGCATTTAAAATAATTATTGATATATATGTTCCTATTGCCATTTTTCTTAAATGTTTAGAGTTGGTTTTGTAGATCTTTTTTCTTCTGCTGTATTTCTTGACTATATAAGTCCTTTTAACATTTGTTGTAAAGCTGGTTTGGTGGTATTGAATTCTCTTAACTTTTGCTTGTGTCTAAAAAGCTTTTTATTTCTCCATCAATTTTGAATGAGATCCTTGCTGGGTACAGTAATCTGCCATTCCCTTCTGGCATGCAGAGTTTCTGCTGAAAGATGAGCTGTTAAGCATATGAGGTTTCCCTGTTATGTTACTTGTTGCTTCTCCCTTGCTGCTTTTAATATTCTTTGTGTTTAGTCTTTGTTAGTTTGATCACTATGTGTCTTGGCATGTTTCTCCTTGGATTTATCCTGTATGGGACTCTTTATGCCCCTTGGACTTGATTGAATATTTTCTTTTCTGTGTTGGGGAAATTTTCAACTATAATCTCTTCAAAAATTTTCTCATACCCTTTCTTTTTCTCTTCTCCTTCTCAGATTCCTATAATTCAAATGCTTGTGCATTTGACATTGTCCCAGAGGTCTCTGAGCCTAGCCTCAGTTCTTTTCATTCTTTTTACTTTATTCTCTTCAGAAATTATTTCCACTATTTTATTTTCCAGCTCACTGATTTGCTTTTCTGCTTCAGATATTCTGCTATTAATTCCTTCTTGAGTATTTTTAATTTCAGTAATTGTGTTGTTTGCATGTTTATTCTTTAATTCTTTTGGGTCTTTGTTAATTGATTCTTGCATTTTCTCCAGTCTGTTTTCAAGATTTTTGATCATCTTTGTTATCATTATTCTGAATTCTTTTTCAGGTAGTTTGCCTATTTTCTCTTCATTTATTTGGACTTCTGTTTGCTCCTTCACTTGTGTAGTATTTCTCTGCCTTTTCTTTTTCTTTTTTTTTTTTTTAACTTACTGTGTTTGAGGTTTCCTTTTTCCAGGCTTCAAATAAAGTTGAATTCTTTCCTTGAAGAAGATTGAATTCTTTCTTTCTTTTGGTTTCTGCCCTCCTAAGGTTGGTCCAGTGGTTTTTGTAAGCCTCATACAGGGTGAGATTTGTGCTGAATTTTTGTTTGTTTGTTTTTCCTCTGGTGGGCAGGGCTGAGTAAGGTAGTAATCCTGTCTACTGATGATTGGGTTTGTATTTTTGTTTTGTTGTTTAAAATGGGTGCCACTGGTGGTTGGGTCATGCTGGGTCTAATATTCAAGTGGTTTCCTTTGTGTGAGTTCTCACTATTTGATAATCACTAGAGCCCTAGGGTAGGAGAAGGCGATGGCACCCAAGGACTCCAGTTCTCTTGCCTGGAAAATCCCATGGATGGAGGAGCCTGGTAGACTGCAGTCCACAGGGTCACGAAGAGTCAGACACAACTGAGCGACTTCACTTTCACTTTTCACTTTCATGCATTGGAGAAGGAAATGGCAACCCACTCCAGTGTTCTTGCCTGGAGAATCCCAGGGGCGGGGGAGCCTGGTGGGCTGCTGTCTATGGAGTCAGAGTCAGACACAACTGAAGTGACTTAGCAGCAGCAGCAGCAGCAGGGCCCTAGGGTTTATTTTCCGATAATAAATTACCACAGGGCATTAGGGCATTGGACTGAGTGTTCCCAATCCAAAGCCTCAGAGCTTGATCTCTGGTCAGGAATGGAGATTCCACAGTGGTTTGTTATAGCACTAAGTGAGATTAAAACAAATATTCAAAAATGAGAAACTAAAGATAAACCCCAGACAAATGGCAGTTACAAAATCAGGCAAATAATAATTAAAATAATGTAATATGCACATATACATATACCTCCATGAGCAAAGTCAAAATAGTCCAACAAAATAAAGTACAGTAGATTGACCTGGTGATCAAAGGAAATAAAAAATTATATTTACCAGTTAAGAACAAGACTAACTAAAGCACAAACTGGAAAACAAAACTAACTAATATGTTGAGGGGAAAGGAAAGAAAGAAAAGGAAGAAAGAATAGATATGGAAAGTTAAATAGAGGTAGATGAAGAAGATTTATATACATTAAGGATTAACTGCAAGGGGAAAATAACAGTAGGAAACAAAGGAGTAAATGTAGAAAAAATAATAGGTTTAAAAAATTTAAAAATTAAAATTATGAAAAGGAGAAAAGAAAAAAGATGAAAGAAGAAAGAAAAAAGAAAAGGGAAAAATCCATAGAACTGCAAAAGCCTAACACAGAGGCAAAGGTTTATAACAACTGAAAAGTGTAACTGAATATGCACATATACACATACACCCATAAGCAAAATCAAAACAGTCCAACAAAAATAAAGTAAAATAGATTGACCCAGTGAACAAAGGAAACCAAAAATTTTATCTACCAGAAGAAAACTAAAGCACAAACTGGAAAACAAAACTAAAGTAAGGTGCCACTTGGGGAATAAAGCAATTAAAATAAAACTAAACAAATATGTTGAGAGGAAAGGAGAGAAAGAAAACAAAGGAAGAATAGATATGCAAAGTTAAATAGAGGAATATAAAGAAGGCTTATATATGTTAAATATTTATTGCAAGGGGAAAAGAACAATAGGAAAAGCAAACAAAGGAATAAATGTATAAAAAATAATAATGTGTTAAAAAATTAAAATTAAAAAAAGAGAAAAGAAAAATATATAGGAAAACTCCACAGAACTATAAAAGCTCAAGATAAAGGCAGATGTTTATCACAACAATAAAAAATGTGACTGAGGGAAAAAAAAGCTCAAAAACTTAATTGGATTTCATAGTGCCAATAAAATTGACAACTACAACAGAGGTGGGGGAAAACAAAACTCCAAAATTTTCTACAGAACAAGTCAAAAAATAAGAATAATATTTTTCTTAAATCATTGCTGTCAGAGTCCTTTCCCTCACTGGGAGTCACATTCCGCCTTACCTCCCTAGGATGCCCTCCAACACTGTGCTGATCTCTGGACCTGCAGTGGAAGCAGCTCAGATATTATTCTGGTTCTACTCCTGTGTGTTCTTGTCTTCAATGTCCACAGATATCAGAACTAGTGTGTTTTCTTTCGTGGGAGCTCGCAATGATCTTTACATATTCCATAGGCACAGTCTGCCTAGTTGATCATGTGGATTTCATTTGCAGCTTGTACTGCTGGTGGGAAGGTTTTGGGTCTTCTTCTTTAATCATACTGCCCCTGGGTTTCAATTGTGGTTTTACTTCCACCTTTGCATGTGGGTCATCCACTGGGGTTTGCTCCTGAGGCTGCCCTAGAGGACTTGGGTTTGCCCCTGTGAAGACCAGGTGTGGAGGTGGTGCAGCTGCTTGGGTCGCAGGTATTTTGGCAGCACCAGGTACTCAGGAGAGTTGGCGGCTAGAGCAGCAGGAAATACAGTGCTCTAGAAGGCTATGGCAACCAGCATTGGCCAATACGCTCCAATATTCTTGCCTGGGGAACCACCCTCCCTGACAGAGAAGCCTGGCAGACCACAGTTTACAGGGTCGCAAAGAGACGGACACGACCAAAGCGACCCTGAGTGCATAGACTCAAGACTTCTCTGCCCCAGTGAGAGTTGAATGTGAAGCTGGTGCAGCTGCTTGGCATACAGGGACCCTGGCAGCACCAAGTGTGCAGGGACACTCTCCAATGCAGGAGTTATGGCCCTGTCAGTCTTTTTTGAGCATCTTGTAGCTGGCAATCAGAAGGCCTCTTTGACCAGTCTTTCTCTGTAGCTCTGCCCATTCAGGCAATTAAAGGATTCCCTTGTCTGGGGTCCTTCTGTTGTTCGGCACATCAGGCGCATAGAGGGGTCCCCCTGGCTGCTGTCCTACTTTGTAGAATGGTGTGTCAGGCACTTAAAAGGGCACCCTGAATGGGGTCCTACTCTGTAGATCAGTAAGTCAGGCGTTTGATGGGCCAGCCTCTCTATGGTTCAGTTGCTCATGTGGGAGAGACAGGCTATGGTGATGACTCCACCCCCTACACATGACTTAGCAGTATCACCTTGTTTCCATGGCTGCCCAGCTTTCCTCCACAGGAATTTCCCCCTACAATCTTCTCTCTCACATCCCCTCCATCTGTCTCTCTGCAATCAACAGCAGCCCTTGCCCAGGAACTGCTCCACAATCCCTAAACTCCAGCTCCCACCCACTGTGCCTTCCAAGGGACCAGCACTCCTGTCCGGGGTATGTATAGCTGTAGCAAGAACTGTCTGATTCTCATTCTATTTAGGCTGCCACAGATCAGCTGTTTCACTCACACCCTTAAATGTTTCTCCTCTGACTCAGACAATTGTCCCGAAATGGGGATCAGACCCCTGCTTCAGTTCCCCTCCCCACCAAGGGCAGGTCCAGTCCTACTAACACTCCTGTTTTCCATCCTAGTTCCTTCGTCCTACTGAGCTTTGCCTGGTTCTATATATTCTTTTCCACTGGTCATGTACTCCTGTCTGCTTTCAGCTGGTGTTCTGCATGAACTTCTGTGTCTGAAGGTGCATTCCTGATGTATCCTTGCAGAGAGATGTACTCCATGTCCACTTATTCCTCTGCAATCTTGTTCTCTCCTTGGGGAATTTTTAATGTAATGCTCACAAACATGTTTTTTCTTATTATGCATATTCCAGTACTTGTTGTTTTTCAGTCACTCAGTTCTGTCCAACTCTGCGACCCCATGGACTGCAGCATGCCAGGCTTCCATGTCCTTCACCATTTCCTGGAGCTTGATCCAACTCATGCCCATTTAGTCAGTGATGCCATCCAACCATGTTATCCTCTGTCATCCCCTTTTGTTCTTGTCTTCAGTCTTTCTCAGCATAAGGACCTTTTCTAGTAAGTTGGTTCTTTCACATCAGGTGGCCAAAGTATTGGGTCTTTAGCATCAAAACTTCCAATGAATATTTAGGACTGATTTCCTTTAGGATTGACTGGTTTGATCTCCTTGAAATCCAAGGGACTCTCAAGAGTCTTCTCTAACACCACAGTTCAAAAGCATCAGTTCTTCAGCACTCAGCTTTCTTTATGGTCCAACTCTCACATCCATACATGACTCATTGGAAAAACCATAGCTTTGACTATACAGACCTTTGTTGGCATAATGTCTCTGGTTTCTAATATGGTGTCTAAGTTTTTCATAGCTTTTCTTCCAAGTAGCAAGAGTCTTTTAATTTCATGTCTCTAGGCACAACCTCCAGTGATTTTGGAGCACAAGAAAATAAAGTCTATCACTGTTTCCACTGATTCCTTATCTATTTGTCATGAAATCATGGGACCAGATTTTATGATCTTAGTTTTCTTAATGATGAGTTTTAAGCCAACTTTTTCACTCCCCTGTTTCACCTTCAAGAGGCTCTTTAGTTCCTGCTTGCTTTCTGCCATAAGAGTGGTGTCATCTGCATATCTGAGGTTATTGATATTTCTCCCAGTAATCTTGATTCTGGCTTGTGATTCATCCAGACCAGCATTTTGCATAATGTACTCTGCATATAAGTTAAATAAGCAGGGTGACCATATATAGCCTTGATTTACTCCTTTTCTAGTTTGGAAACAGTCCATTTTTCTATGTCTGTTTCTGATTGTTTCTTCTTGACCTGCATACAGGTTTCTCAGGAGGCAGGTAAGATGGTCTATTATTCCTGTCTCTTGAAAAATTTTCCACAGTTTGGTGTGATCCACACAGTCAAAAGCTGTAGTGTAGTCAATGAAGCTGAAGTAGATATTTTTCTGCAATTCTCTTGCTTTTTCTATGATCCAACGGATGTTAGCAATTTGATCGCTGGTTCTTCTGCCTTTTCTAAATCCAGCTTGAACTTCTGGAAGTTCTTGGTTCATGTACTGTTGAAGCCTAGCTTGGAAAATTTTGAGCATTACTTTGCTAGTATCTGAAATGAGTGCAATTGTGTGGTAGTTTGAACATTCTCTGGCATTGCGTTTCTTTGGGATTGGAATGAAAACTGACCTTTTGTAGTCCTGTGGCCACTGCTGAATTTTCCAATTTTCTGGCATATTGAGTGCAGTACTTTCACAGCATCAGCATCATCTTTTAGGATTTAAAATAGCTCAGCTAGAATTCCATTACCTCCACTAGCTTTATTTGTAGTGATGCTTTCTAAGGCCTATTTGACTTTGCACTCCAGGATGTCTGACTCTAGGTGAGTGATCACATCATTGTGGTTATCTGGGTCACTGAGATCTTTTTTGTATAGTTTCAGTGTACCCTCACAATAAATCCTCAGTATTTGCATTGTGCCGAAATGTGTCTCTGTTCATTCAAAGCAATTGGAAAGATAATACATAATGTAATGTTTTTGTAGTATTACTTTCATTACCCTAATAACATGGTATTCATGTGATCTATTTAATAGTGAACATATTTTCCTACTGAAGCATGCTGTTAAAGACTGTTGTCCACTTTATTTCCAAGAAATAGAACTACATCACTGAGAATTTCCCCCAGAAGCACAAGAACAAGATATGAATGATAAAACTGTCCACTGGTTGAGGTCCCTGATAAAATTACTATGTAAGTATCTAATGCTTATCTCATTTAGTATCAGAGTAAATAGTACTTGGGAAGAAACTGATGGATTAGTTTAGTTGTGAAGTGTAATGTTTGCAAAATTAAATACAATGCAACTAAATAGAAATTTTAAGCATAATCACTTTCAAGGGAGATAAAATTTTCAAATAGCCACTTTGCAAAATTACTTACTTCATATTTATAAATTATGTTAAAGATGAAAAGCATTATTTAAATATTATAGTATCATCTAATATGCCTCAAAGAACTTAATTTATGTGCAAAATGACAATTACCAGTTTCTGATTAAATAGTAAGAGAGAATAATGGTCTAATGCTTTGATGATAGGCACCATCCTTGATTACTAGAATCCAAATCTAATTTTGTTGGTCTTAGGCAATCTCTACTTTTTATGATTAGACTAAATGAAACTTTCTTTTTATGGGATTTAGAAAAAATAAGATCAGAGTGTTTGAGTTTACTCTGACAGTCTAAATATCATTGTTAATTGATTTTGACATTGCTACTCAATTGTCTTTTCTAAAGCTTAAAGCTGTTGCTTTAATCCTGTCATCTTTAACTCTTAAAGCATAAGGTGATGTAGACATGTATAAATGAATAATTATTATTTCATTCTTCTAGTAAAATTACTATAATCATCCATTTGCTTTTACATATGTATGTATATGCTTACATATATCTAAATATGAACACTGATTAAAATAAGATATAAAAAGTTGTGTATATTACAATATTCTCTTTAATGGTAGACCTATAAAAATTTGACAGTGAATTTCATGTTTTAACTATGGAATTAATGCATTATATCATAAGTCTACCAGTTAACAAGTATCTGTATTAGAGCCATGTTTAATAATCCACATAGATGAAACAAACCTGTATTTAAACTGAAGGTTTAACATTTTCTTATCTTCAATTCATGGTCATTTGTTCTCAGCTTCAGCAGTAAGCCAGAGTCTGCTATTATTGAATTCATTCATTAATAAACTATTATTCAAAATTTTCTATGTGTCTTGGATACTCTGCTAAATTTAGAGACTATGAAGAAAGTTAGATCTCATCTTCTGCTCAAAAACAAACAAAAATCTAGGGAAGAGGATACATGTGTAGGTAAAGTACACCAATATATCAGGTTATGAAGACAGTATATGCCCTGTATATTGTGGGAGAATAGATGAAGTGCCTAACCAAGTCTGAGAAAGATCAGAGAAGTCTTCCCAGAGTGTGTTCCCTGAATAGAGTATTAAAGGATAAGTAGCTATTAGCCAGGGGACATGAGAAAGGAATGTAGTGACCACATTCCAATAAGATAGAATAGTTTTAGCAAAGGGAAAATATTGTGTTAATTTTGGGTATGATGTAATGGTGTGTGTTTAAAAAGGAGCTACCAGAAGTTGAGATCAGGAAAAGGCATAGGTCAGGTCAGGATGGATCTTGCAGGATAAGCTAAGGATATAATCAAATAAGTCATAGAGTGGGGAGGTTTTTTGTTTTTTTTTTTTTCTGTTGTTTTTTTTTCCTCCATGAGGAACAACGTGTCCCATGTTTTTCTCTGTAAGAGCATTCAGTATCCTGCAGTGACAAACATATCTTTGGTCCCATGGGCTATGAAGAGAGGAGAATCTATACATTGGGGCTCACCAGAAAGTGTACATCTTAATTAGGGCTCTGGACTGAAAGTTACTTTGTCACATTTCCTAAAAGAAAGATACATCCTTACGGGCTACATAGTTTTTTTCGGTGGTGTCTCTAAGATGTCAATCTAATTATCTTAGGACTTCCTTGGTGGCTTAGAGGGTAAAGCATCTGCCTGCTAAGCAGGAGACCTGGGTTTAATCCCTGGGTCGGGAAGATTCCCTGGAGAAGGAAATAGCAACCCACTCCAGTATTCTTGCCTGGAAAATCCCATGGACAGAGGAGCCTGGTAGGCTACCTACCGTCCATGGGGCCGCAAAGAGTCAGACACGACACTGTTATATACTACTTGTCTATTTATGAGCATGCACTAACAGATTCAACTACCTAATTGATGGCCACGTTCGGACAGGATAGAAACTGTAAATTATCTATATAAATGAGTAATGTGTCTATCTTGAGTAATTAGGCATTATATATTACAGGAGAGGCCTTCTTCGGAACCTGGAAGCAAATTTTCATTATCTTACTTATTGACACACTGCAAGGAGTCAAAATGCTGTAGTTAACTTTTAGAATAAGTTTAACTACACAATACCTTAGGGTAAGAGGAAAATTCCAATAGTAATTAGCATCCTAATTATCTAGGAGGCCTATACATTAAGTTTAGGGCATGGAATTACCAAAAGAACCTGAAAGGAAATGGAAGCTTATTCCAAGTGATATCTTATACTCTTGAGTTTTTCACTGTTAATTGGGAGATCCATTGCCTTCTGTATCATGAAGCTCTGGTTAATCTTCAGGTAATATGAAAGTAGCATGCATATTTGTCCCACTTATGGGAAGAAAATATATCATAAATGGCTAAATTTGTGTGAAAATAAAGCAAGAAGCTTCCTTTCTTGATCTCTTAATTTCTTCTTTTCCTCTTAATTTCTATTAAATTAAAATAATCTTCAAGGAATAAATTCACTTCCAATAACTACAAAATTGAAAGTATGTGTCACAGTTAATTTTGATGGCAAGGTAGTAATTCATTGAGATGTAAAACTGTAAATGTGTGGGAAGATATACGATTTTTTCTAGTATTCTGGAAGAATCCCATTATTGAAATCCCCCCCAAAAAAGCATTTCTTCTTACTTTTAAGAGTGCTTTCAAGCCCTATGCATAGACTAGCTTTTGTCAAGATGACCACACATCTCAGTTTTCCTGGGATAATATGAGGGCAGCAGATGCTCTCAGTGCTGTGCCCATACACCCTCAGATCTCTTTGCCATCTTTGTGCATGGAAGTGTCTAGTGTGGCTCTATGCCAACAGCTAGCACTTGTGTCTCTTTTTGGGAAGGCTACCCTCAGACTCCTATAATCCCTTTCATCTGAGTATACAGAGAGATGGAATTGTCTGGGAATTTCTATTCATCCAAGCAGTGCTCAACCAATGATGGATGGATACAGAGGTTTAAACACACTAGCTTTCCTGTGTCCTGGCACTCTTAGGTGGAATCTACACTCTTTTGCTCTCCAGATACCTCTTGGGTAGATTTGCCAAATTTAGCACATAAAAAACAGGACAGCCAACAAGAAAAAAGAAAAATTTTTTTATATAAGTATGGCCCATGCAACATTTGGAACATACTTATACTACAAAATAATTAATCATTATTTAATTTATAATCCATTGTAACTGGATGTGCTATACTTTATCTGGTAAAGTGCACTCTCATAGGACATCATTGATGCAGCCTTCTTCCTTGGCCATTTTTCCATCACAACTCTATTTCCCTAATCCTTTATCAGGTTTTTGTGGGATTACATTGTAAGAAATTACTTTAATATAAATCAGGATCTGTTTCTGAGGAGCCTAATCTAAAATAGCCAGCTATATCTGTTGCCTTGTCATGATTATGAATACCTCCTAACCCCAAAAATGCTCTGGTTTGGATGACAAATTATGTGGTCACTCAAGCTAAGACAAAACTGATTAAGAACATTATGCTGTAGTCTCAAGAAATATATGGAATGTGATTAACTAGTGACTGTGGGTGGGAATTTGAAACATTGAGATAAGGAAGATGTTTCACAATAAGCACGCTTGGTCTAAGGTCTGGGGTCTTCAGAACAAGTAAGGATAATAGCTCAGGCCCTTGGAATATCTTGAAGAGGTTGGAGAATATTACCTATTAACTGTGACTGAGAAGTTTGATGCTGTACATCAGAATTTATCTCATCAAATATATGTCCTGGGCCCCAATATATCATAGAAATAGTAGAACAATCAGCCTGAAGAAGCTCTGCTGTTTAGGACAGTGTTCTGTTTTTGTGAACAAAGAATACTAAAAACAAATTTTGAAAGATACTCTGGGCCCAAGGCCCTGAGCTGTGCATGGATCAGCCCTTTAATGATCTAAATTAAATTTCCCATTAATCACAGGGATACAAATAAGTCATATTTAATTTGCTTCAAAATAGCCTTTTTTGTACATCCCAGGTTGTAACTACAAATTTATAACACATGTTACAGAATTCTACAGTGAAGCTAGTAATTTCTACTTTTTAAAGTTTTAGTTGTAACTTCTTGATTATTCAAAATGGCCATCCAAGAAGTTTTGTATTTATTTGAAACTTGTGATATCAATCTAATTTTTATATTTATAATCTGGAAAATATACAGGATCATTTTGATATTGATTTCCAGTAATCTCCAGTAGGAACCATGAAAGTGAGACAAATATTTCAGGAGGAAAAATGCAGATTTATTCTGTGATTACCCTTATAGGATTTAAAACTAAATGTGACAATTAAGTTGCAATCATCATGCTATTATGCATTTATAAATTGAAAAATCACGTATAAAGCTGAAGTCAAATATTAGATTCACCTCTCCTTAATGAAAATATAAACTGATAGGAACAGGATGGTATTAAACATATATGACCAAAGAGTATATTTCCTAATGCTTTAAAAAATGATCTGTGTTAATCAATTTCCTTGGCTGAATTAGTAGAACATGACCCCAACTTTTAAATGCACTTAATTTTCTATCAGTACTTTTGCAATTAAAAAATAAAATTTAGAAATTAGAAGACATGATGAATAGCCTTTATTCTAAGGTCAGATGTAAGATACTCAAAGCTAATGGAAAACATCATTCTAAACCATTGAAATGAGCTCTACCAACATAACAAACTGCTGATATCAGCCTGGAAACCATCTTGAATGTCAAGGGATATGCTTTTCATTTGCAGTGTTTGATTGTTCATATAAATATTTAATGAAAATATTATTAGACTATTCAGCTGAGTGACATAAACTGATGGCAAAAGTAGCTAAAGAAGCTTAGTTAAAATTCACTAAATGAAGTGGCATAATAATTTATTTTGCATATTATATAGGTCTTTTGAGAGGTTTTGTACTTTTAAACTTTTTAGCACTATTTAAAAGGCATCGTTACTACCATAATTATGAGTTTTTAATGTATTTTTATGGTTAATGAAAATGTAGCACACATTTTACAGGGAGAAAGGAGACCGTCTTCCACATAATACTTGATGGAAATGAGGCACCTCTGATTCTGAAGGTTGACTTACCTTTAATATATTTTCACTGACTCTCACTGTAAATGTTAACTTTATACTACATAAAATTACACAGCGGATTTCTCAAGAGTAGAACTTAAAGGATTAAATGGATAAGGTAGAAAGCATTTTAACTCTCATGTGAGCTTTGAATTTTCAGGAAAATTGTGAGTCACCTGTTCTGAATCATGTATACATACATTTAAACACTCTTAATGATATGATAAGAAGAAAAATTTGGAAAGACAGTCTGAAAAATGTGGGCAGAAATACAGAAACACATTTAGAACAGCCTACTAACCACAAGTAATCAGCATACTATGGGTATCAGTCAGAATATCTTCCAGAAGGAATAGAGAAGAGTCGGTGAATCTTTTAAATCCAATAAATATAAGTGGATTGAGAGAATTCCTCTATGAACTTCTCTTCTCCCACAAAGAGTTTACTGATAAATGTAAGCTGGAAAATAGTTTTAGAAGATAGCTTCAGTTAGCATTTTAAGTTAATATTGATGTATAGGAACACTACCAGTACAAGAAGGTATTTTTTAAAAGGTGAAAGAATGGAAAAGGAAAGGAGACTAAACATATACATTATTATAAATAATGTGCAAATTTGACAAAATTGTTGGATACTGCATCAAAATGTAGCAATATGCATATATGTATATATATATATAGCCTTTGCAATAGAATCAATGTATTTAAAATACATTGGAATAAATCCTGTGAGAAATTGTCACAGATAGCACTAGAAATATCATTAAGATAGATTACAGAAGACCTAAATAAATGGAAGCATATATTGGGCAGAAAGTGAAGAAGAACAAAAGAGCCTCTTAATGAATGTGAAAGAGGAGAGTGAAAAAGTTGGCTTAAAGCTCAACATTCAGAAAATGAAGATCATGGCATCTGGTCCTATCACTTCATGGCAAATAGATGGGGAAACAGTGGACACAGTGACTGACTTTATTTTTCTGGGCTCCAAAATCACTGCAGATGGTGATTGCAGCCATGAAATTAAAAGACACTCCTTGGAAGGAAAGTTATGACCAACCTAGACAGCATATTAAAAAGCAGAGACATTACTTTGCCAACAAAGGTCCATCTAGTCAAGGCTATGGTTTTTCCAGTGGTCATGTATGGATGTGACAATTGGACTATAAAGAAGGCTGAGCGCTGAAGAAGTGATGCTTTTGAGCTATGGTGTTGGAGAAGACTCTTGAGAGTCCTTTGGACTGCAAGGAGATCCAACCAGTCCATCCTAAAGGAGATCAGTCCTGGTTGTTCATTGGAGGGACTGATGTTGAAGCTGAAGCTCCAATAATTTGGCCACCTGATGAGAAGAGCTGACTCACTTGAAAAGACCCAATGCTGGGAAGGATTGAGGGCAGGAGGAGAAGAGGGGGACAACAGAGGATGAGATGGCTGGATGGCATCACTGACTTGATGGACGTGGGTTTGGGTGGACTCTGGGAGCTGGGGATGAACAGGGAGGCCTGGTGTGCTACGGTTCATGAGGTCGCAAAGAGTCGGACATGACTGAGCAACTGAACTGAACTGATACTGGGTCCAATAATGAAGGGATTTAATAATTTAAAGAAGTTACATTCCCTCAAATTGATTCGTATATTCAGTGTAATCCCAGGAAGAATGCCAGATGGTTCTTACATGAATATTGTGAACTGTTATTGGTTTGGAAATGCAAAAGTTATTTCCAAACCAAGACATGCTTGGAAACATACAAGGTGATAGGATTTCTCTTAGATTATCAGGGGTACGTGTGTGTGTACGCGTGTGTGCATGTGCACACTCAGTCGTGTCTGACTCTTTGCAACCCCATAGATTGTAGCCTGCTAGGCTCCTCTGTCCATGGAATTTTCCAGGCAAGAATGCAGGAATTGGTTGCCATTGCCTACTCCAGGGGATCTTCTCACCCAGGGATAAAACCTGCATCTATTGCATTTCCTGCATTGATAGATTATTTCCTATTGCACCACCTGGGAAGCCCCTATCGAATATATATGCTTAACTGTAAAGCAACAATAAGTATGAAATTACTGACTAAGACAAACAAATATAAATCAGTAAAACAGAACAGGTATATCAGAGCAACCTTATGAGTACAGATGATTTTATATGGTACAAGGGTGGCACTATAGGTTAGTGGGGAAAGATTTTCCTTTCAACAAATGGGACAATGCCAAGTAGATGTCCATATGGGAAAAACAAATAACTTGACCTTTTCCCCTCCTATATATAAAGTAACAATTGCTGATTCACTGTATGCTTTGGGAGGCAAAACAAAAGGTTTTAGAAAACATAAAAGAGCATTTTTATTATCTTAGAGAAATATTTTTAAACGGGACTCCTAAAAGCATTAATAATAATAATAATAAAGACTGAGAAACCAGACTACATTAAAATTACTTGTTAAAGTTACCATTAAAAGAGAAAGGAAAATGAATGAAAATATTTGCAATTCACGTAATCTAGAAAAGACTATATTCTGTATTCTGGATAGAATATAGGAAAACTACATATCATTGGAGAAACACAGGGTCTAAAAGAAAATGGATTTGAACAGGCACTTCACAAAATAGGATATATCAAATTAGCCAATGAAAATACAAAAGTGAGCAATCTCATTAATCACTGGAGAATGCAAATAAAAATTACTACAGTATACCACTAACATCCTTCTGAAAGGGCTGTAAAAATTGACAATACCAAATTTTTATAAGATTTTAAAGCAGCAGAATATCTCATACACTACTGGTGAAAGAAAATTTTTGTATAACACTTTGGAAAACCATTTGGTATAACTTACTAACTTTTTAAATAGATGTTTTCTATGACTTTGAAATTCCACTTTACTTCCAACATATGTGGGTACACATATGCAGTAGGGCCTAAGTTACATATACAACAGAGATGGAGTGTATAAACAAACAGCTGATTAAAATATGCTAGACAACAAAATAAGGTATTTTCTGTTTTAAAAAGACATTGCCTCGAAGGACCAAGTATATGTGTATATTTCAGGCAAGACCATTCTCTGCAACATATACTTCTCTTATTGGAACATGTTTAACTGTGAACTTGTAATCCCTACCTAAATTTACTGCATATGCAATAAAAAAGCCTGCTGATTGGATGTATCCTTCAGTTGGGTAAATGTTTTAGTGAGTGAGCTAGTATTCTAATTGGATGATCTGCTATATAATCCAGATGTGCTTTTTCTAAGCACTTTTGGATTTTGGAGTAGATACAGTTAAAGCAAAAGGAGCACAAAAGGAGAGGCTAAAACAACAAAAAAGAACTTGCTATACACTGCATGGTATTCGTCTCCTTAAAGTGATCATCATTTGGAATGAGTTTCTATATGCCCGGCTAAGTTGATTTGGTTTTGGAAGGCAACTTATTTTTCTTAGACGGAAATCATTGTCAGAAATGAAGACTACAAAAATAATGATGTAGGCACAAGTATCAGTGATAGATTTGATTGGACATCTCTAGAAGATGTTGTCAGAAATCTGGTGATGATTCAGTTTAGTTGAACTATGTCATTAAGCTTGAAGTTCTGTCCTAAAATAGAAGTGTTTCAGTTGTATACTGAGACTTTTAGGTAGGATCAGTGTTCTATGGCAGTTAGTGGGAAATATTTAAAAAGATGCTGTCATTTCATTGCTTTTCTTCATAACTTTAGAAAAGGCAGATGGAGTCTTTAGAAAAGCATTACAGCCTTTTTCTCTCCAAGTTGAATTTTTTGGCTAGATATTGCACTCCTTAGCATTTCTGTGTAACACTAACCAACATAGGACCAAGGGTAAATCTCTGGGGAAAATGAGTCTTTGTTGTCTCACTATAGAAATAATTGAATCCAAAATACTAAAGAAAAGTAATAACTGAAATCCAGGTGAGGAACACATGATTTGTTCCTCAGAATGTTGAAACTAAAACATGATACTGAAACTCTTCCCATAAGCTTAAAAGTGATAATCTTGTAGTATAGAATGGGAAACTATGTGGATAAGCAACCAGATTTATTCCTTAACAGAGAAAGTTGAGACTGGCATATAATAGAAATTGAATATGTGAACATTAATTTTGACATGAAAGAGATTTTTCGTGAGGGTTCTTGTGATTAGGTATCATTCCATGGAACTCAGTCATAAGTAGCCTAAATATACAATGTCATGTCATTTTCTATTTCCACTGAGAAAATAAATTTAACCCAGTCAGCATAAACCCAGTCACATATATTAAGGATTGTTTTGATAGCAAAGGTCATTGAATTCAAGAATGTACTTATTTGGAAGAGGATTTGTGAATTTTAATACTGTGTAGTTATTGAATAATAAGATGCACCTGTCTTACATGACTTTCATGCATTTCCAGCTGAAGCCAACAAGATGAATCAGATACACTTTCAAGGATATTTGCTGTCATATAATTCTTCAAGATTGATACACTATGTTTTAAGAAGCATAACTTAAAGATCAGAAGACAGAGACATATGTAACATTGTGAATACAAATCACTTCTATAATATTTACTGTTATGGATAGATGGTAGATATTGAGCTATTTACCTTTCTTAACAATGTCAATTCCCAATGAAGAAGAATACAAAATTCCCAATATATTAACTTATATAATAGTGGTACTTTATTATATAAAACAAAGTATTATATAATACTGGTATAATTTTTGATGCATTTTATGTGGAATTATCACATTTTTATAATACTAAGAAATCATGCTTCTTTTGTAGAAAAATGTATATCATACATTGTTGGTACAAAAAATACTTGTTAATTGGATTTGTTTAAATAATTTCTAGATCCTCAAGATTTTATTTTAAAAAATTATGAAAATTGAACATTGTAAAAAGTCTCTGTGTGGTTATGATTAAATTAAATCCTATTCTTTCCCAGGTTTGATATTCTCATCCTAAATGTTACCAGCAGACAGTTTTTATTTTAATCACTGTGACTTTCTGGGCCCACTTTATTAGCAGTACCACAAAATGAATTTTAGAGTTTACATTTTAGGCATAATATTACATTTTAGATGGTTTTAAAATATCTGGTATATTACTTTTTATGAAGTATAACATTTCCTTTCTGTTCCCTTTGAGTATAAACATAATGAATAATGAGAAGACAAAACATCAGAATATCAGTGTTTATGATAAAAGATAAATTTAAGAAGTATTCATAACTTTCTTTATGGAATAAATTATATATTTTTACTTTGTTAATAAAACCTAGAAACATTCCTGTGTGTCAAAAACAGAATATTTAGAACAATCAGATGATGAGGTGTCGATTGTACAAAATCATGTCAGACACGTTGAAGGAAGAAACTTACAGAGGATGTTTGTATTCATTAATAACTGAAAGCAGAGTTACCACACAGTGCTTTTATATTTACCATGTCATCTACCAGAAATTGCACCACTATGTCACTGTATGTACAACTGCACTCTGGTCTGGTGTTCGGAGAAGGCAATGTCACCCCACTCCAGTACTCTTGCCTGGAAAATCCCATGGACGGAGGAGCCTGGTAGGCTGCAGTCCATGGGGTCGCTAAGAGTCAGACATGACTGAGCGACTTCACTTTCACTTTTCACTTTCAAATGGCAACCCACTCCAGTGTTCTTGCCTGGAGAATCCCAGGGACTGGGGCGCCTGGTGGGCTGCCATCTATGGGGTCGCACAGAGTCGGACACGACTGAAGCGACTTAGCAGCCGCAGGTCTGGTGTTTCCATATGTAATTTGCAGTAGTTTCCAGTAGATGGCAGTCTAGGTACCATATCCAGGTGGTCAGTCAGGTCATAGCAGATATGACTGCTATGATAATAAATATTAGGGAAGCTCATGGAAAGTAGAATAGGGCATATTAATCTACACTATTTATTTGTAAGCTAATAATTTAACTCAATTAAAATGAGTCAATATATACTGAAGAGAGTTTGACAAGTAAGAATTTTAACAATGACAAAATGTTCTGAAATCTAATTCTATACCACAATACATTTGAATTTTTCTTTTTAGGGTACATGTATTATAGTTGAAGCTTTTACTGCATTGTATAATTTCATCGATTTCCAACTTACCTGTTAGTTTTCCATCCTGACTTCCCACCTTTGAGCCAGCCTGACCCTTTGAAACTTGATGACTGTCTTGACAACTTAGAAAAGTAAGCAGGCCACTCTGGTCACACTTGCTGTAGCTTTTTTTGGGTCAGATTTGCCCTCCACCCATCCTCCTACCCTTCTACTACTTCAGAGATCTGGGTTCAGGCTATATCTGCATTTTTCTTGCCATTTCCCATCCTTTGTACACTGATTTCATTTTTCTAGCTAGTAGTGTTAACTCATATTCTCTAATAAGGGTGATGACCTAGCATTGTCCCTGTTTTCTCCTTTCCCAGATCCTTCCATGGGATAATCTGTTCCAGTTCAATCTCTCGACTTGTCACTGGCCCCCTGATCCTGACAACAGTTGACTGCAAATCATCAGGTGAGGACAAAGTTCTCAGTTGTCAGCTGCCTAAAACATAATGCAGATTACAAGTGGTGATATTTTTTATTTATGGCAGAATTCTTAGAATAAAACTCCAGCTTCTTAGAAGGTGGATTGAGCACTAAAGATATGAGAACATATCAAATGTAAACGACCCCCGTATTTCAAAAAGCTGGTGGATACTGCCAGTGTACTGCAGTTAACACTTAAACCTTTCTGATTTTAAATTCAGGAAAGTACCTTCAGACTAGAAAGCCGAGAAAAGAGTTTGGTTTTTCCAATGAAGCACTCCATTTTCCAGCTTTAATTAAAACAGATGTCTTATGGGAAGATTCTTTTATTTATTCAGAATACACTCCTTGATGTAGATTTTTTACTGTCTGAAAAGACTTTACTGGCCAGGAAAATGATGCCAGGCTAACTCAGCTTCATTTAAGTCCTTTGAAATTTCAAACGTTTCAATTTCAAGCCCTCTTCCCAGTGTCTTTCTTGCTAAGCTCTGTGGATAGGTCTGCATAATGCCAAATGAATTGCCAGGGAAGGAGTGAGGATGACAATTGACCAGTCCTTGATTTTTATTCTTGAATCTGTCAAGACTACTCATTGGGAAGTGGATTAATGTTCATAGAAGCCTTTCAATATAAGTTGCAGAGGCTACAGGGCTATCATTATGAATCCTCTTGGAAGGTTTGCAAGATTCTGCTCTGAAAACTACTGAAGTTATATTTTCAAGGTTGTAGGTGTGTGAAGATTTACTTCTTTCTTTTAATCAAATTCTCACTAGTTTCACTGGCTGACAATACAACTTTTTTCCCACTCAGGTATCCAAGAGAAGCATTTCTTTTTCTTCTATTTGACTCCTATCATGTGAGGATGCCACCAATTATAATGCAAAAGCTTTGACAAGTGGTTTTCCCTATTTTATTTTGCTTTAAACATGTAGTGAAATATTTCAGATAAAATGAGTACCAGTAACTTTTTCAAAGATTGATTGATTGACCTACCTTTTCAATATGAAGTGATGTAGTGGCCTCATGAAACATTAGTGTTCATTTCCCATGTTGCTTTTCTGACAGAACACACATTATACAGGGTATTTTCTTCACTTTAATTGAAAACAGGTGTTACAGATCATCCTCAGAAGATTATACATGTGTATGAATTCATACATCTTTGGTGAAGATTCTTTGCTCGCTAAAGTTGAGTTAAATGACCTCCCTCTCTTTAGGGAAGTGAAAAAAGTACAGAAAAGGCATTGTATGCAACCTGGTGAATGTTCAATAAATAGTAAACATCAACTAGAATAAACACTTTTAATAAATATTGTCAATAATTGTGATGTTAAGTATGAAAATTTGATTTATGTGGTAGCATTCTATTTTTTGCACAAACTCAGTCCTATAGAAGAAGCCTAGTATGAAAAGGCTTCTTTTAAAAAGTAGTTAACACTAAGTCCTAATGCTTATTTACACTCACTGTTTCCCCAAAGTTATTTATCTGATTTACAAGACTTTAGTGGGTACTTTCTTTCTTTTCTTTTTTCTCTTCTCTTCTTCTTTTTTTTTTTCTTTTTTATCTTTTATCTTTGTCTGCTCATGTTCCCTTCACCAGCAGAATGAATGTTCACTGCTAATGGCCCAAAGTTACCCCTTCCATGAGATAATTTCCTTCAGCTAAATAGGAGCAAACCTGCCTGGGAAGCTATGCATTCCTACCCCAAACCGCCCACTCCACTCCCCAGGATAGCCATCAGTCAACAACTGACTGAAATGAGGATACATAAACCTGACCCCCTTGCCTCACAGTGTAGAATGGCTCTGGTTGAGTTCATGCTCCAGAGCTCCCACTGGGCCAGACTGAAGCCAGTACTCAGGGCAAAATCCCATCTTTGCTTGACTTGTTTTCCTTGTCTATCCAGCTTCCCTCATCCCCCTTCTCCTGAGAGCCCTCCCTCGATACATCACTTTCACCAAGTTTCTAGCTCAGGCTCTTCTTAGGGAGTCGAGCCTACCAAAAAGGTTCCAAAATGTTTAGAAACCACACATTTTAAAAATATGGATTGCTAAATATAGCCAAAATGAAAGACAGTCATGATGAAAGATGATAGCTTGAAAAAAATTTCATTTCAAAACAAGACTCAGAACTTCTCTTTCAGGCTTCATGGGTTAACTGGCATTTGACTACATACCCATACCAGGCATTTGTCAACAGACAGCAAAGAATGATGAATCCTCAGAGGAGTGAAACATACAGGTTAAGTTTCATGATTGTGTTGGCTTTCTCTCTGGGATGACTCTGACAGCGCAGCGTGGAGATAGAGCCTAAGAGGAGAGCAATCTTGCTAAGCAGAGGTGGTACAGATCAAAGTTGGAAGCTTGAGGTGACTGTGGAGTGGAACACACGAGAAAGGACAGCTGAGCAGAGGAAGGCATGAAGGTCTAAGAGGCATTTAACCTCAGGCATTTGGCCCAAGGCTGGCCTGTGCAAGACAGCAAAACTCAGCAAGTCTAACAAAAATTGGGGTTATATGCATAATTATGGCTGATTCACACTGTATGGCAGAAACAAACACAACACTGGAAAAGAAAAAAAAAAGTTAAATATTGGCTGCTGGGGGGCTAGAAATAGCTCAGAGAGACATCAGGTTACTCAATGCCAGAGGACATTGATGTTCCAATCCAGACAGAGGGGAGAGAATGGCTGATGACCTCAGACACTCAGTGAGACACCATAAAAATTACTAGGTACTTATGGCTACAGACATGGAAAACTAGGAAAATGATACAAAGAGACCTAGAGCAGTCAGTCTCACCTGGGAGCAGGGCGAACCCTGCCAGTGGACAGCACAGACAAAGTTTCAGGTAGACTTGATTCCAGGCCAGGTATGTAGGCATCCCGCAATGAATTAAAGTGAATTGTGTGATGGAAGAAGACGAAGATGGAGAACAAACAGGCTCAAGAGGGTTATTGAAGATTGTAGCTGGGGATGAGGCAAGTTCAGGGCAACATGACCAGAACTCTACTTGGAATGTACAGGTATCTCCTCCCCACCCCACACCTCCCCCCAAGAGCTTTGAGGACAAGCATACCAGGTAAGAATAAATATTCCTTCAAATGATGAAAAATAAAAAAGTTCCAGCTCATTTAATATCCCATATTTCTAGAGACACATTAAAATCAAGGTCATGATATTTAATGATCCAATCACATAGAAATATATTTTGAGTCCATGCATGTTACAGTATTTTCCCTGTTGCTGCAGATTCTTTTCATTGGTTGTTAACTTTTGCATGTTTCAAAATCAATGGAGAAGCTCTTAGAATTTCTGATTCAGTAGGCTGGGAAGAGGACCCAAGAATCTGCATTTTTATCATGGTCACAGTTGGCGCTGACACTAGGCCAGGAACCACATTTTTAGCATTACTAGGCTCTGTGATTATCTGGGCCATGAAGATCTTTTTGTACAGTTCTTCCATGTATTCTTGCCACCTCTTTTTAATATCTTCTGCTTCTGTTAGGTCCAGACCATTTCTGTCCTTTATCAAGCCCATCTTTGCATGAAATGTTCCCTTGGTATCTCTAATTTTCTTGAAGAGATCTCTAGTCTTTCCCATTCTGTTCTTTTCCTCTATTTCTTTGCATTGATCGCTGAAGAAGGCTTTCTTATCTCTTCTTGCTATTCTTTGGAACTCTGCATTCAGATGCTTATATCTTTCCTTTCCTCCTTTGCTTTTTGCCTCTCTTCTTTTCACAGCTATTTGTAAGGCCTCCCCAGACAGCCATTTTGCTTTTTTGCACTTTTTTTCCATGGGGATGGTCTTGATCCCTGTCTGCTGTACAATGTCACGAACCTCATTCCATAGTTCATCAGGCATTCTATCTATCAGATCTAGACCCTTAAATCTATTTCTCACTTCCACTGTATAATCATAAGGGATTTGATTTAGGTCATACCTGAATGGTCTAGCGGTTTTCCCTACTTTCTTCAATTTGAGTCTGAATTTGGCAATAAGGAGTTCATGATCTGAGCCACAGTCAGCTCCTGGTCTTGTTTTTGTTGACTGTATAGAGCTTCTCCATCTTTGGCTGCAAAGAATGTAATCAATCTGATTTCCGTGTTGACCATCTGGTGATGTCCATGTGTAGAGCCTTCTTTTGTGTTGTTGGAAGAGGGTGTTTGCTATGACCAGTGCATTTTCTTGGCAAAACTCTGTTAGTGTTTGCCCTGCTTCATTCCAAATTCCAAGGCCAAATTTGCCTGTTACTCCAGGAGTTTCTTGACTTCCTACTTTTGAATTCCAATCCCCTATAATGAAAAGGACATCTTTTTTGGGTGTTAGTTCTAAAAGATCTTATAGATCTTCATAAAACCATTCAACTTCAGTTTCTTCAGTGTTACTGGTTGGGGCATAGACTTGGATTACTGTGATATTAAATGGTTTGCCTTGGAGATGAACAGAGATCATTCTGTCATTTTTGAGATTGCATCCAAGTACTGCATTTCGGACTCTTTTGTTGACCATGATGGCTACTCCATTTCTTCTGAGGGATTCCTGCCCGCAGTAGTAGATGTAATGGTCATCTGAGTTAAATTCACGCATTCCAGTCCATTTTAGTTTGCTGATTCCTAGAATGTCGACATTCACTCTTGCCATCTCTTGTTTGACCACTTCCAGTTTGCCTTGATTCATGGACCTGACATTCCAGGTTCCTGTGCAATATTGCTCTTTACAGCATCGGATCTTGCTTCTATCACCAGTCACATCCACAACTGGGTATTGTTTTTGCTTTGGCTCCATCCCTTCATTCTTTCTGGAGTTATTTCTCCACTGATCTCCAGTTGCAAATTGGGCACCTAATGACCTGGGGAGTTCCTCTTTTGGTATCCTATCATTTTGCCTTTTCATACTGTTCATGGGGTTCTCAAGGCAAGAATACTGAAGTGGCTTGCCATTCCCTTCTCCAGTGGACCGCATTCTGTCAGACCTCTCCACCATGACCTGCCTGTCTTGAGTTGCCCTGCAGGCATGGCTTAGTTTCATTGAGTTAGACAAGGCTGTGGTCCTAGTGTGATTAGCTTGACGAGTTTTCTGTGAGTATGGTTTCAGTGTGTCTGCCCTCTGATGCCCTCTTGCAACACTTAACATCTTATTTGGGTTTCTCTTACCTTGGCGTGGGATAACTCTTCACGGCGGCTCAAGCAAAGCACAGCCACTGTTCCTTACCTTGGACGAGGGGTATCTCCTTACCACCACCGTTCCTGACCTTCAACGTGGGATAGCTTCTCTAGGCCCTCCTGTGCATGCGCAACCACTCGGGTTGCTCCTCCTGGCTGACGGCCCTGGCCTCGGGTGTAGGTGGCTCCTCCCAGCTGCTGCCCCTGGCCTTGGGGCTCCGGTGGCTCCTCAAGGTCACCACCGCTGGCCTCAGGCATGAGGTGGCTTCTCCCGGCCGCCCCTGACCTTGGACGTGGGATGTCTCCTCCCAGCCGCCACTGGTCTCGGACACAAGGTGTCTCCTCCCAGGTGCCCCTGACTTCAAACGCGGGGTAGCTCCTCCTAGCCGCCGCCACAACCCAGATAATCATGATGATGTGATGACTAATCTAGAGTCAGACATCCTGGAATGTGAAGTCAAGTGGGCCTTAGAAAGCATCACTATGAACAAAGCTAGCAGAGGTGATGGAATTCCAGTGGAGCTGTTTCAAATCCTGAAAGATGATGCTGTCAAAGTGCTGCACTCAATATGCCAGCAAGTTTGGAAAACTCAGCAGTGGCCACAGGACTGGAAAAATCAGTTTTCATTCCAATTCCAAAGAAAGGCAATGGAAAGGAATGCTCAAACTACCGCAAAATTGCACTCATCTCACATGCTAGTAAAGTAATGCTCAAAATTCTCCAAGCCAGACTTCAGCAATACATGATACATGAACTCCCTGATGTTCAAGCTGGTTTTAGAAAAGGCAGAGGAACCAGAGATCAAATTGCCAACATCTCCTGGATCATCGAAAAAGGAAGAGAGTTCCAGAAAAACATCTATTTCTGCTTTATTGACTATGCCAACGCCTTTGACTGTGTGGATCACAATCAACTGTGGACAATTCTGAAAGAGATGGGACTACCAGACCACCTGACCTGCCTCTTGAGAAACCTATATGCAGGTCAGGAAGCAACAGTTAGAACTGGACATGGAACAACAGACTGGTTCCAAATAGGAAAAGGAGTACGTCAAGGCTGTATATTGTCACCCTGCTTATTTAACTTCTATGCAGAGTACATCATGAGAAACACTGGGCTGGAAGAAACACAAGCTGGAATCAAGATTGCCAGGAGAAATCTCAATAACCTCAGATATGCAGATGACACCATCCTTATGGCAGAAAGTGAAGAGGAACTAAAAAGCCTCTTGATGAAAGTCAAAGAGGAGACTGAAAAAGCTGGCTTAAAGCTCAACATTCAGAAAATGAGGATCATGGCATCTGGTCCCATCACTTCATGGGAAATAGATGGGGAAACAGTGGAAACAGTGTCAGACTTTATTTTTCTAGGCTCCAAAATCACTGCAGATGGTGACTGCAGCCATGAAATTAAAAGATGCTTACTCCTTGGAAGAAAAGTTATGACCAACCTAGATAGTATATTCAAAATCAGAGACATTACTTTGCCGACTAAGGTCCGTCTAGTCAAGGCTATGGTTTTTCCTGTGGTCATGTATGGATGTGAGAGTTGAACTGTGAAGAAGGCTGAGCGCCGAAGAATTGATGCGTTTGAACTGTGGTGTTGGAGAAGACGCTTGAGGGTCCCTTGGACTGCAAGGAGATCCAACCAGTCCATTCTGAAGGAGATCAACCCTGGGATTTCTTTGGAAGGAATGATGCTAAAGCTGAAGCTCCAGTACTTTGGGCACCTCATGCGAAGAGTTGACTCATTGGAAAAGACTCTGATGCTGGGAGGATTTGGGGGCAGGAGGAGAAGGGGACAACCGAGGATGAGATGGCTGGATGGCATCACAGACTCGATGGACGTGAGTCTGAGTGAACTCCAGGAGATGGTGATGGACAGGGAGGCCTAGCGTGCTGCGATTCATGGAGTCGCAAAGAGTCGGAGACGACTGAGCGACTGATCTAACTAACTAACTAGGCTCTGTGATAGTGGCAGAAGAGGACAGGTAAATCCTAATTCACTGAAATTCCTTTCAGGAGAGTATGTTATTTGTTAGGAAGAAATACTTGTGTTTGGGGAGAGGTATCTGACTCCAAACAAAATTAATGCTTAATAAAATGTCATAAAATTCAGAAGAGTTCTGTTCAATAGAAAATCTTTTGCTTTGCTGACTTTTGGCATTAGTTGCAATATGAATCTCTGTGGAGAAAAACAAGGACTAAATTTAACCTCTCAGCATTAAAAGGAGAAAAGGAATTAAAAGATCTCAGGAATAAATGGAGAGAGGAGCCAGGAAGACCTCCTACAGAGAGGGGAAGAGAGGCAAAAACAATTCTTTAGTAATGCAAATTTTAGAGTAGAATTTAGCAAGTGGAAAATGTATAAGGGATTTTAAAGGAATTAGTTCTGGGTTATGAATTATCAGAAATGCTATAGGGTAAGATAATCCTTCAGTCATAAAGGAAATCAACCCTGAATATTCACTTGAAGGAGTGATGCTGAAGCTGAAGCTCCAATACTTTGGCCACCTGATTCAAAGAGCTGACTCTTTGAAAAATACCCTGATGCTGGGAAAGATTGATGGCAGGAGGAGAAGGGGATGACAGAGGATGAGATGTTTAGATAGTATCACTGACGCAATGGACATGAGATTGAGCAAACTCCGGGAGATAGTGGAGGACAGAGGAGGACTACGTGCTGCAGTCCATGGGGTCAGACAAAGAGTCAGACTGAAAAAACGACAAGGATGACAATGAGAGAGACCTAATGCTTAACCCAGGTAGCACAGTGGTCAAGAATCCACTTGCAATGCAGGAGATGTGGGTTCAATCCCTGCGTTGGAAAGATCCCCTGGGAAAAAAAATGGCAACCCACTCCAGTAATCTTGCCTGGGGAATTCCATGGACAAAGGAACCTGGCAGGCTACAGTCCACAGGGGTACAGAGTGAGATGCAACTGAGCATGCATGCAAGAGAACCTTTTGCAAAAATGGAAAATATTGCTATCAGAACACAGAATCAGAGCGTAGTGATGGAGCTGATGACTGGTTAAGGTAACCTCATGAAAGATGATTAAAATAACCATTTTAAAATTTAAGTTGTACCTCAAGTTGTAATCATACGATGTTTTTTTGTTCCCCTCTATTGTATTTAAACATTTGAAATGTATGCACTACTTTTCAAATGAAATAGACACTTCAAAGCTGTCATTTGCTAGGAAAGTAGAACAAAAAAATCTCAAGAGCTTTGGGGGCAAGTCTATCAGATAAGAATAAATATTTCTTCAAATGATGAAAAATAATCAAGTTCCAGTTCATTTAATGTCCCACATTTCTAGAGACATGTTAAAATCAAGGTCATGATATCTAAGAATATTCCCTGGGCATAGCCATTAATCCCAGATTTATTCATCTTTGCTAAAATAACAAAGCACTGACTTGACTGGTTAATTAAGCAAGACAAATGAGAAATATTCTGCTCAAACAAAGTAAGAAATAAGCCAGAGATATTTGTTTGTTTGCTTTTTCATAGACATTTTGACTCCATTTTTTAAAATCTTAAAGTATATAGTTTTAAGAAAGGAAACTGTAAATATAGAAAATACAAATTCTAAAATCACCATCAAGTACCAATAAATATAGAAATTTAGGGATATAATTTAGCTCTATCCATGCACACAGGCAAAATATATAAAAATACTTAAAATTTTCTATGTTCAAAACTGTTTCACATTTTTAACTAGATTTTTTTTACTCTTTTGCCTTAGTTATTTTCAAATACATTATAATCTTGTAATTTATTGCTTTTTATCCAAATACATATTTTCTCTTAATGGGTATTTTTAATATGCTAATATCTAGTTTGTCTTTCTACATATTATTTTTCATGATATTTTAAATTATTTTAATTACAATATTGGTTACATAGGTAAATCTTTGCTTTTACACCTGTCTTAAATGATTTAAAGTTTATACAATAGTATTAAAATAATACATGCAATTAAATTTATGATTTTCAAAATTTCCATATTCAAGAACAATTTTATTACTTCTGACTCCTTAATCAAAAATGAAGAATTTACCTTAATACTCTCTTGCTCAAATATATATATACACTGAATGAATGAGTGATCTAAACTTAATTTAAGATACATAAAATAGCCATCACAAAGATGATGATATGAGATAGAATCAGGATTATGCCATCTTATAAATCCAGCCTTCTGTTTTAGCGTTTGTGTTTTCCATTAATGTACTTTGGGGTTAGGTAACAGAGATTTTTTTTTTTTTAATTTTGCATGCTTATTTTTCATATAAAATATCTCTTTAGGTTGTCTTTGCACGTTGGTGGTAGTTTATGAAAATGTAGTAATAAATCAGAATTGCTTAATATTCCCTAAAAATGGTTTTTTATGTTTTTGTACATGAATGTTTATGACTTTTATTTTCTCTATTATCAAAATTTAAAACTTTTCCAGAATATGCTAAATTTATGTTATTTTTGCATTATTTGAGCCTGGAATACAGTGAATTCTTATAGTCAATAGGTTAGTTTTTGTTTTTTTTTAAGAAAAACACATACATGTTAGAAATATTTTTGAATATTTTTGTTTTTTCTTTATTTTTATAATTTATTTATTCTAGCTTATTTTTCAGAAATATAATTTATCTATGATATGAAATTATATTCTCTATATATTTCTATTGATATATAGTCTCAGCTTTTGATATCCACCATGTCTTTAACAGGTATCATATTTTAAAGATACTTTTAGTGTATTTCCCAAATTACATGTTTGACTTGGTTCATTCCATTTACTCATAAATCATGGAAAGTTTTTTTCTGTTTTCATCTTTAATTTCTTAGCATTATTTCATATATATCTCAGTACTTTTTTCATTTAATTTTTTATACTTGAATTCATGAAGATTATGTTTTTTAATATTTCTGAAAACTCAAAGCTAATAGTTTTGTATGTCCTATTGTTTCCTCTAGTAAAATTGTTAAGAAGCTTTTCCCACCTTCTGCTTATTGTACAAAAATGGCTCTATGCTTTAATATTGTGGAAAGGAATACATCAAGGCTGTATATTATCACCCTGCTTATTTAACTTACATGCAGAGTACATCATGAGAAATACTGGACTGGATGAAGCACAAGCTGGAACCACGATTGCCAGGAGAAATATCAATAACCTCAGATACACAGATGATACCACACTTATGGCAGAAAGCCAAGAAGAACTAAAGAGCCTCTTGATGAAACTGAGAGAGGAGAGTGAAAAAATTGGCTTAAAACTCAACATTCAGAAAACTAAGATCATGCCGTCTGGTCCCATCACTTCATGGCAAACAGATGGGGAAACAATGGAAATAGTGAGAGGCTATTTTCTTGGGCTCCAAAATCACTGCAGATGGTGACTGCAGCCATGAAATTAAAAGACTCTTGCTCCTTTGAAGAAAAGCTATGACCAACCTAAACAGCATATTAAAAAGGAGAGACATTACTTTACCAACAAATGTCCATTTAGTCAAAGCCATGGTTTTTCCAGTAGTCATGTATGGATGTGACAGTTGGACTAAAAAGAAAGCTGAGTGCCGAAGAATTGATGCTTTTGAACTGTGGTGTTGGAGAAGACTCTTGAGAGTCTCTTCGACAGCAAGGAGATCCAACCAGTCCATCCTAAAGGAAATCAGTCCTGAATATTCATTGGAAGGACTGATGCTGAACCTGAAACTCCAATACTTTGGCCACCTGATTCGAAGAACTGACTCATTTGAAAAGACCCTGATGCTGGGAAAGATTGAAGGCAGGAGGAGAAGGGGACGACAGAGGATGAGATGGTTGATTGACATCACTGACATGATGGACATAAGTTTGGGTAAACTCCGAGAGTTGGTGGTGGACAGGAAGCCTGGCGTGCTGCAGTCCATAGGGTCGCAAAGAGTCAGACATGACTGAGTGACTGAACTGAACTGAATATTTTATAAGCCTCCCAGCCTTATATTTACCCTCATCTCCCAAGTTGGTATAGTTTTGAACCAACAGAGATCTGTTCTGACCAAGAGGCTGCCGACAGGGTGTCTGTGTCCTGTACTTCCACATACCTTTA
Organism: Ovis canadensis; assembly: GCF_042477335.2. Lineage (NCBI taxonomy): Eukaryota > Metazoa > Chordata > Mammalia > Artiodactyla > Bovidae > Ovis > Ovis canadensis. The sequence continues at coordinate 73,710,368 of NC_091248.1, read as the reverse complement.
GTTTGCTTCCCAAACTGCGCAAAATAACTCTGTATAAACTCTACTTTATATTAGGCATTTAAATAATGCAGCTCTGTCTTCCTGAGGTGAGAATTTTACATTTTTCTTTCCTGGTTCAAGTTATAATTTAAAGCAATCTATAGGCCTTCTTTTGCATGTAAACAGAGTTCTCTCTGGAGTCTACAGCTCTCTATGCTCATCTTGTTTTCACTTTACATGACTTAACTGAGAATAAAATGCAGCATCACAGATCCCCGTTTGTCTCAGGCTGTGTTGCCTTACAGGAAAATTTTTGATCGCTGAATACATAATAAATATTGAGATAAGAGGTGGAATGGAGAAGGAAATGGCAACCCACTCCAGTATTCTTGCCTGGAAAATCCCATGGACAGAGGAGTTGGCAGGAAACAGCCCATGGGGTTGCAAAGAGTCGGACACGACTGAGCGACTAAGCACCAAGACGTGGAAAGAGAAGGAAGGCTGACCGAGAAACGGTGGTGCCACAGGCACTAAGTCTTTAATGTCGAAGTGAGATGTGAGGTTTGGAGAAAGTCTCTTGTTTTCTCCCTTTCTAGTTGTTTTATTTCACAAGTCTGAGTGTGAGTTGGTTGCTTACAATGTCTAAAAATGATACATTCATTTATTTATAAATTCATTCATCTCAGGTGAAAGAAGCAGCATGGTCAAATCATGAAAATTGAATGGCCTGAAAGATATCCAGTTATGCTGTAGAAGCAAAGGCAAGGAAGAGTGTGATGCAAAAGGAGCCTGAAGGATGGAACAAAACATTCTAATAGACATAAACTATCAAATATTTTAAAGAAACTTTTCCCTTCTGCTAAGAACAGTGGCAATTCATTAATTTCCAATGGATTTCCAATCACTTACTTAAGAGTAAAATGCAAATTATTATTATTTTTTGATAGATCATTTTATGTGACAATGACCTTTGCCTACCTGCCTGGTGCCATGCGTGCCATTTCTTCTCTTACCTGCTTTAACAACATAGCTGCTATTTTTATTTCTCAAAGATGTACAGTTAATTCTTATCTTAGGGTATTTGTACTAATTATTCATCCATTAGGAATTACTTTTATGATGATTTTTGTATCATTAATTATTCTTGTAATTCATTTAAAGAGATATTCCCTGTCTGCCTCCCTTTAAATTATCCTTTTGCCTTAACTAACTGACCTTTTCTGCAGAGTCCTTATCAGTTGCTATTTGTTCTTGTTTTTTTCCCCCCTGTTTATTATCCATCATTCCTATTAACATAAGTTCTATTAGAAGAGACATCTTACTTTACATCTCAAAGAACTAGAAAAAGAAGAATAAATTAAGCCCAAAGTTAGCAGAAGGAAGGAAATAACAAAAAGCAGAGCAGTAGAAAATGAACTTAAGGACAGCAGAAAAGATCAGTGAAACTAAGGTGTGGTTTATTTAAAAGATTAACAAAATAGACAAACTTTTAGCCAGACTCAGCAAGGAAAAAAGAAAGGAATCAAATACACAAAATTGGAAATGAAAGAGGCAGCATTACAACTGTTACTATACAGATACAAAGGAGCATGCTGCTGCTGCTGCTGCTAAGTCGCTTCAGTCGTGTCCAACTCTGTGCGACCCCAGAGACGGCAGCCCACCAGGCTCCCCCGTCCCTGGGATTCTCCAGGCAAGAACACTGGAGTGGGTTGCCATTTCCTTCTCCAATGCATGAAAGTGAAAAGTGAAAGTGAAGTCACTCAGTCATGCCTGACTTCACGACCCCATGGACTGCAGCCTACCAGGCTCCTCCATCCATGGGATTTTCCAGGCAAGAGTACTGGAGTGGGGTGCCATTGCCTTCTCTGAAAGGAGCATGAGAAACTACTAAAAAATAACCATACTAAAAAAGTGGACGGCTCAGAAGAAATAGATACATTCCTGAAAACACACAACCTACTAAGACTGAATCATGAAAAAAAATAGAAAATCTTAGCAAATAAATTACTGCTGAGCAGGTTGAATCAGTGATCAAAAATCTCTCAATGAAAATTCAGGACCAGAAGCCTTCACTAGTGAAATCTACCAAACATTTAAAGAATAGCTAATACCAATGCTTCTCAAACTCTTTCAAAAATATTAATAGAAGAGGAGGAAACTCAAAGTCATTTGCAGGTCTAAATAAGACAAAGATACTAAAAGAAAAGAAAATTAAAGGCCAATATCCTTCATGAACATAGATGCAAAAATCCTCAACAAAATATTAGCAAACCAAATTCAAAATACATTAAAAGAATTACATTAAGAGGATCATACAATATGATTGAATGGGATTTATTCCAGAGGTGCAAATATTCAATATCTGTAAATCAATCAATGTGATGCACCACATTAACAAAATGAAGGATAAAACCACTTGGTCGTTTCAAGAGATGCAGAAAAAGCATTTGACAAAATTCAATGTCCATTTATGATTAAAAAAAAATGTCTCACCAAAGGGGATATTACCACTAGAAGGGAACATGTGTGCATGCTTGCTAAGTCACTTCAGTTATATCTGACTCTTTGTGACCCTATGGACTCTAGCTACCCAGACTTGTCCTTCTCTGCCCTGTCCTTCTCCAGGCAAGAATGCTGGAGTGGATTGCTATGCCCTCCTCCAGGGATCTTCCCAACCCAGGGATCAAACCCAAGACTCCTATGTCTCCTACATATAGTCCAACTCTCACATCCATACATGACTACTGGAAAAAAAAATAGCTTTGACTCGATGGATCTTTGTTGGTAATGGCTCTGCTTTTTAATATTCTGTCTAGATTGGTTATAACTTTTCTTCCAAGAAGCAAGTGTATTTTAATTTCATGGCTGCAGTCACCATCTGCAGTGATTTTGGAGTCCCCCCAAATTCGAGTCTATTACTCTTTCCACTGTTCCCCCATTTATTTGCCATTAGTAATGGGACTGGATGCCATGATCTTAGTTTTCTGGATGTTGAGTTTCAAGCCAACTTTTTCACTCTCCTCTTTCAGTTTCATCAAGAGGCTTTTTAGTTCAGAATGGTTATTATCAAAAAGAAAACAAATAACAAGCATTAGTGAGGATGTGGAGAAAAGGGAACCCTGGTGCACTGTTAGTGAGAATGTGAACTGATGTAGCCAATATGGAAAACAGTTCCAAGATTCTTCAAAAAATTTAAAAAATAGTACCACCATTCTATTCAGCAAATCCACTTTTGTGTTTGTCTGAAAAAAAATGAAAACACTAATTCAAAAATATGTATGCACCCTGATCACTGTAGCATTATTTAATTTCTAGTAGTCAGATTATGAAAGAAACATAGCTGTCCATTGATAGATGAATGGATAAAGAAAATTGACATATCAACCAATGTAATACTACTCAATCATGAAAAAGAATGAAATCTGGCCATTTGCACCTTGATGCTGTTATTTTAAGTGACACATGTCAGATAAAGACAAATACCATACTATTTCATATATATGTGGAATCTAAAGAAAAAAAGACAAACATAATAAAACAAAAATAGTCATAGAGAACAAAGTGGTGGTTGCCAGAGGGGAGGGAGAGAGGGATATTGGCAAAATAAGTGATGAGGATTAAAAGGTATCAATTACAGATATAAAATAATCACAGAGATGTGATTTAAAATATAGGGAATACAATCAATAATATTGTAACAACTTTGGTGGATAGATAGTTACTAGACGTAGTGTGATGATCGTTTTTATAGTGTATAAGAATATCAAGGCAAGATTGCCTTTCTGTAGATTACAGGTGAACAGAATCAAAGGGGTAGATAAAACTGAATAAGAATAATGTATTCTCAAATATACATTACATGACAGAAATATAGGATCTATAAAGAACATAGTATTCAGTGTACTAACTTGAAAAATATTTTAACATCATCTTTACACATTCACATTCATGTATTTTAATTGAAAACAAAATACTCTAAATTGATTAATTTAATTAATTATGTCTAACCATCATAAATTAGGTAACTATTTCATGAAGATGATAATGTCTTGGTATATTCTATTTTTGTGTCATCAACTTTTAAACTCCATTAATTTCCAATTTTCAGATTTCAAATATTTTCATCAATTTACTTTGACACCTTAGGATTTTATATCTCTTTCCTGTACCTATATACTTCATGAAACAAAACACTTTAATGTTGGGCTTTGTAAAATATATTAATGTATACTTATGTGTTTATAATGATAATCTCTGCTATAACTTTATAATTTGTTTAAAAACAAATTTAAATGTAGTTATATCTTACTAGTTGTTAATAAAAACCCATATGGTGATCATTCACATGTTTCAGTTCAGCTCAGTCTCTCAGTCGTGTCCGACTCTGCAACACCACGGACTGCAGCACACCAGCCTTCCCTGTCCATCACGAACACCCGGAGTTTACTCAGACTCATGTCCATCACCTTGGTGATGCCATTAAACCATCTCATCCTCTGTCTTCACCTTCTCCTCCCACCTTCAATCTTTCCTTGCATCAGGGTCTTTTCCAATGAGTCAGTTCTTCGTATCAGGTGGCCAAGTATTGGAGTTTTAGCTTCAGCATCAGTCTTTCCAATGAATATTCTGAACTGATTTCCTTTAGGATGGACTGATTGGATCTCCTTGCAGTCCAAGGGACTCTCAAGAGTCTCCTGCAACACCACAGTTCAAGAGCATCGAATCTTCAGCGCTCAGCTTTCTTTATAGTCCAATTCTCACATCCATACATGACTACTGGAAAAACAATAGCTTTGACTTGATGGATCTTTGTTGGTAAAGTAATGTCTCTGCTTTTTAATATGCTGTCTAGGCTGGTCATAGCTTTTCTTCCAAGGAGCAAGCATCTTTTAATTTCATGGCTGCAGTCACCATCTGCAGTGATTTTGGAGCCCAAGAATATAGCCTCTCACTGTTTCCATTGTCTCTCCATCCTTTTGTCATGAAGTGATGGGACCAGATGCCATGATCTTAGTTTTCTGAATGTTGAGTTTTAAGCCAACTTTTTCACTCTCCTCTCTCAGTTTCATCAAGAGGCTCTTTAGTTCTTCTTTGCTTTCTGCCATAAGTGTGGTGTCATCTGAGTGTCTGAGGTTAGTAATATTTCTCCCGGAAATCTTGATTCCAGTTTGTGCTTCATTCACTTGTTTACAAGGGGGATAAAAATAGTAAAGATTATTTTCATGAGGCAGCTTAAAATTTTAACTTAAACATGTAATAACATTCAGCCTATAACAAGAAATGTTTTATATTTCTGGTCCACTAGTTTTATAAGTTCTTAGTACACACACCTATATAGTGCAACTGGATAATTTATGCATTGGTCAGGATTTATCAGAGAATTGAGTGTTTAAAATATAAAATGTCTATATCTGTGGAAAAATATATTTTTAAATGAGTACAGAGAAAGCTACTCACTTGTCCTTTGCAATTTCTTTTTAAAAAATTAGGTTTTGTTTGTTTGTTTGAGCCTTTATAAATATAAGCAACTAGCCAACAATATTTTTAAATGGACTTTCCAAACATGTACAAAGTCATGAGTCTTCTTTCTTTAGAAAAAAAAATTTAACTCTAAATGTTAAATTTTGTAGACTACAAAAATAATAAATTAGCCAATATTTATTTAGTGGATTATATGAGCTTGAAATGGACTTTGAGTTTCTTCTTATAAAAATCATTGTGCAACAGAATGAACTAAGCATACAAATGAATACAAGAGCCATATAATACATTATAAACTTCACCCTTTAATAATTAAACCATAGTCTATGGGAAAAAAAAAAGGTGGTATGGCAAAACAAAACAAAAACTTGGTGCAGTAGTAAATTCCATCTTGTTTACTTCCTGATTTTTTTTAGTTATTTGTTTTCTTCCTTGATTAAAAATCTATGTAAAGAAAGCAAAAGTCTTAATGCTATTTTATCTGACACTTTTTTAAAGAGATAGCCACTTATAAAATTTATTACAGTTTGTAATAAGTTTCAAGACTGATTTTTTTTTCTTTTTCTTTTTATCCAGCAGGACTTTCGGTCCATAAGTTTTGTGCAGTGTTCACAGCTCAGAACTAATGTTATTCAGTGCCCATTTTACATTCTAAAATGAGTCATAAAGGGAATGTCAACATTTAGGGCTCAGTATTTTCCCTTAGTTTATAGAGATTAAAACTTTGGGTAGGAAAGTTAAAGTGACTTACCAGGGCCATACTTAAAGTAAGTAGGGTATGTGGATTTAAACCTAGACAATCTGGCTCCAGAGCTGGTTCTGTTAGCCACCATAACTCTTGTTTTCATGGAAGGTCCATGCATGTGCTTTCAGCATATTCCTAATGGACTCACTTGAGAATATAACTTTATGGCATGTCCATTTCTCTGTGTGTATATTTCACTTGTAATTATGTAGTATCATGTGGTACTAAAGTACACAGTTTATTTACAAATCCCTTTATTAATACAGTCTGAAATACTTTCTAGTATTTTGCTATTGCAATCCATGTATCAGTGAACATCACTGCACACATATCTTTGCTTTGAAATCCTGAGAAGTGCTAATTTAGGACTTCTAATATAAGTATATTAAATCTTGAGAGTTTTCATCAAACGGACTTGCAAATATCTTCATCAAATTGCACTGTTTTAAATAGTGTCTGAGAATACCAAATTTCTTATCCTTATGAGCATTGTTCACATTGATTTACTTTCTTGTTTAATATGATTAACTAATAGTTGAATTTCATTAAAATTATTACCCATGTTGTTTATAATAAGGATAGCTTTAAAGGAGTTTTTATATTTGCAATTTGTGCTTTCTTCTGTAGATGTTTTTTCCTAATTGAAACATTTTCTACTAGTAGCTTGAATTTTTCTGATTGATTTATGGGAATTTCTTACATATGAAGGATGTTGGTCCTCTGTTATATATTGTAAATATTTATTCTAATTGTAACATTTATGACCTTTATTGATGGTTCTTTTGGTTATATAGAACCTTTAAATGTTATGTAGTTACCACCATCATTTGATTATAGTTTTCATAGAAACATTGTAGAAAATTAAAATATATTAAATTAGAGAACTATATTCATAATAGCATTGTGTATAAAGGGAGGCTATTGCTAGCCAGGTCTAGCAGAATTTTTGCAGGGATGCAATACTACTTGAAATTTATAAGATTAGAGTTTTATAAAACAAGTCTCCTTTTATCAGGATTTCACTGCAGTGTTGTACTCTGATATGTATAGGTGAAGAAGCTCTCTTAGTATTCTAGTAGCAAGCAACTGAGAAGAACTTTGCAAAATTAAGATTATTGTCGGTCATCAAGTTTTGTTTGATTCTTCATGACACCAAGGACTGCAGCACGCCAGGTTTTCATGTTCCTTACTAAGTTCCTGGAGTTTCCCCAAGTTCATGTCCATTCAGTTGGTGATGCCGTCCAACCATCTCTTCCTCTGTCACTCTCTTTTCCTCCTACCTTCAGTCTTTCCCAGCATCAGGGTCTTTCTAATGAGTCGACTGTTCATATTAGGTAGCCGAAGTATTGGAGCTTCAGCTTCAGCACCAGTCCTTCTGATGAATATTCAGGATTGATTTCCTTTAGGATTGACTGGTTTGATCTCCTTGCTGTCCAAGAGACACTCAAGAGTCTTCTCCAGCACCACAGTTTGAAAGCATCAATTCTTTGGTGCTCAACCTTCTTTGTGGTCCAACTCTCACATCCATACATGACTACAGGAATGGGTTCTTAATGGAGATCTTTGGGTTGGAAAAGTTAATGAATGGGAGTGAAGCAGATAAGCAGTGCAAGAAAATAATATCTGTGCTTTGGGTGATATTAGACAAGGGTTTTTAAATTTGAGGCTGATCAAAGTATCTGCTTGGACTTGTTGGTAAGGCATCTGTGTCTTTAGGGCATAAGGGTGAAAACTAATGCTTTAAAACACCATGCATGTGCTGAGTGCGTGAAGATCAAGTTCACCTATGGCTTAGATATCACCTCGTGTTAGATACTAAATGCTTGCTTGGTATCTGGTAGAAGTTACTGCAGTAGGCTATTACACTACACTTTCACTTCCACATACAGTACATTTTAAGGTGGCTTGACAAGTTTCATAAAAGTCCAGTAGGGATTTATAGAGTAATTGAAGGAGAAATGACATTTTTACAGTGGTGAGTTCTCCCTTACAGGAATATGTTCTCTTTCAGTTCATTGAGGTCTTCTTTTACGACTTTCAGGAAAGCTTTATAGTTTTTTCATTTCATTTAGACATGACCATTTTTTGGTTATTTGTGAGTTCTAAAGTGGTTCTTGTGTGTGTGCTACCCTCTTTTTATACTTCGTTTTCTATTTGAGAAAAATGGTGCATAAGTAGAGATTTATTTATGGGTGTTTTTAATTTGGCCACTTATTTATTTCTTCTATTATCTAAAATGGAAATTACTTTTGGTTTTTTTCATTGTGAATAATTAACATGTTTGAAAATAATTACAATTTTGAATTCTGCATCCAATATTCATATCCTAGCTAATGTAGTTCCATTTTAATCCTAGTTTACTGATTTTTTAAATTGCATAGGTGTTAAATTATAATTGTTAAGTATTGCATTATGTTAAATTGTTAATGTATTACATATTGTATTTTACTTTGTATTTCTTCTTTTGAGTGTTGACTTTTTTTTCTTCCTGCCCATTTATCCTAATGGTTTGTTACCTTTTTACTTATCTGAGGAAATCACTTATAGTTTATTTTGCAAACACTTTTCCCTTCAGAAGCAAAACTGATACTTTTAGTTCTGACTTTATGAGTAAATAGATTTTATAGTCAAAAGGGAAACAAGCAATCAATCAAGCAAGCAATACCTTTCCCTTAAGATTAAAAAACAAAACAACAAACAGTTATTCTGTTTGTTTTGTCCCCAAATAAATGAAACCTGTAACATTTCCCTTAATTTACTGACTCCCCAGTAAAACCAAATTTATTTCTCAATTTTCAATACTGCCATTTGAAGCTATGTCACAATCTTTGTGGTTAGGGTAATCATGAAATAAAAAGTATTTTTCTGGTTGGCCTTGAAGACAACATCACTGCTGAATACACTTATAATTAAATAGATTGCTGTTGTTGTCTTGTTCAGTTGCTAAGTCGTGTCTGACTCTGTGATCCTATGGACTACAGCATGCCAAGCTCCTCCATCCTCTACTGTCTCCCAAATTTTGCTCAAACTGATATCCATTGAGTCAGTGATGCTATCCATTTCATCCTCTGCTGCTCCCTTTAAATCTTTCCCAGCATCAGGGAAAGATTTCCAATGAGTAATAATTACATCATTTCCAATGAGTAATAATTAAATAGGTCACCTATATATATTTTAGACTCTCTATACAGTCATATCATCTAGGAACATTCTCTATATATTTTCTCTCATTTTATTTTTCATGACTAACATTACAATGCTGAATTATGATGAAAGTGGACATTGATCTCTCATTTTCAATTATAGGAGGAAGGCTTTCAACATCCAACTGTTAAGCTCATTTTTTCTGTTTTATTTTCTGTATATGCACTTTAATAACTTAGGGGATTGCTGTTGTAGTTTTAGATGGTTGAGAAATTCTCAATCATTAGAGATGCTTTTTTTGCATTCATATATGATCATATTATTTTTCTTATTTATTAGCATGTTACATTGATTTATTTAATCAGTTTTAAAATTTTTTATATATAGAACTTGCATCCATTTTTATTTATGAATTTTATATTTTTTAGGTTTATACTTAAGTGTTTAATTCTGTTCGAGTACTAATATAAATGGTATTTTGGCCACTCTAATTTTTAGTATGCTATTAAAATTTTTTGAAACAGGTTTAAATGTACAAAAAATGTGGAGATACTACAGAGAATGCCCATATTCCCTACACACAGTCTCCTCCATTGTTACTATTCTATATTAGAGGGTAACTATGAAACAATCAATGAAGCAATACTGATATATTCTAATTAACTAAATCCATACTTAATTTGAATTTCCTTAATTTTTACCTATTTTTTTCTGTAACAGGATGTCATATTACATTTAGATGCTTCTTGGTTGTGACAATTTCTCTGAATTTTCTTGTTTTTGATGACCTTTGTATTTTAAGTACTGGACAGTTATTCTGTGTCAGTTATTCTGATAAATCCTCAAGTGGTATTATCAGTTACTTGTCACATGACTAGACGCCGATTGTGTATTTTGGGGAGAAAGACCAGAAAAGAAAAGTGCCATTCTCATTACATTGTATCAAGAATACATTATCAACATGGCTTAAAAATGATGTTAATCTTGAGGTTGTTGGGCAGGTGCTTCTATTGTAAAGTGATCTCATTCCACCCATTTCCCATCATGTTCTCCTTGGAAGGGAGTCACTAATGTACAGCCCACCTATAATGAATGGAAGTGATACTTCATCTCCTTGAGAGCAGAGTACTAAAAAATTATTTGGAGTTATTCTGCACAGGAAATTTGTCTATTTCTCCTCATTTATTTAATTTAATCACTTGATTGTATCAGTATGAGACAGATGTTTATATTGTAATGTACTATTAAAAATGCTTTATTTTTTGTTGTTCAGTGTGTTCCAGCTTTGGCTTTTGGGAAATCTTTCAATTGGCTCTTATATTTCTTTGACATAACCTCGTCATCTGTGGGCTTCCCAAGTGGCACTAGTGATGAAGAACCCACCTGCCAATGCCGGAGACATAAGAAATGCTAGTTCAACCCCTGGGTCGGAAAGAACCCCAAGGAGCACATGGCAAACCACTCCTGTATTCTTCCCTGGAGAATCCCATGGACAGAGAAGACTGATAGGTTACTGTCCATGGGGTCGCAAAGAGTTGGGCATGACTGAAGCAACTTAGCATGCACATCATTGTGTATATACCATTTTGGGGAAGAGGAGACATATCTATATTTTCTGGCATTATAAGATAAGAAAGCTATGTTAAATCTAGACAGTGTATTATAAAGCAGAGACGTCACTTTGCCAACAAAGATCTGTATAATCAAAGCTATGGGTTTTCCAGTAGTCATGTATGGATATGAGAGTTGGACCGTAAAGAAGGCTGAACACCAAAGAATTGAGGCTTTCCAACTGTGGTATGGGAGAAAACTCTTGAGAGTCCCTTGGATAGCAAGGAGATCAAACCAGTCAATCCTAAAGAAATCAATCATGAATATTCATCAGAACGACTGGTGCTGAAGCTCCAATGCTTTGGCTGCCTGATGTGAAGAACCAACTCATTGGAAAAGACCCTGATTCTGGGAAAGACTGAAGGCAAGAGAAGAGGGTGACAGAGGATGAGATGGTTGGATGGTATCCCTGACTCAGTGGACATGAATTTGAGCAATCTGTGGAAGATAGTGAAGGACAGGGAACTTCAGGCATGCTGCAGTTCATGGGCTCGCAGATAGTCTGACACGACTTAGTGACTGAACAACATCTTGTAAATTTCCTGCCCCAACCCTAGAATCAGCCATTTTTTTCAGGAACACTAGTGATTTTGTTGTTGCTCATGGCATTAGAAAGCATGAGCTGGGGAGTAGATGTGCTCTTTGCTTCTAGGCCCTCTCAGCTGACAAAACAAGGGAATATATGCATGGATATTAACCCATGTTTATACAAACATATAACTATTTCTATGTGTAGCCATCTGTATCTATATCAAGGTAATTCATGAGTTCATACTGATGTCACCACATCTTATCCATTACTACGAAGAACATTTCTTTGCTTATTTGTAACTGCTCACTTTAAGGCTGAGAAACCTGGTTCTCATTATCTACTGTCCATTTACTTGATTGCTCAATTCTAATATAAATATTAGTGATTTTAGCCTTCTTAGCCCATATCCCTGGACACAAATTTATCAATGAGAGTACAGTGCTACAAAAGGTTACTGTGCCTTTTGTTTATAGACTAAACAAATTTACAGTTACTTAGGGAAGCACCCTTTTCTCCCACTGGTAGTGATATTGATGCCTTTATAATACATTTATGATTTTTATGTACATATTTTCATTTCTGTACCAAAATTATACATCTTGTGTTTTCATATGAAACAGTCTTGTGTTTTGTAAGATAATTTCCTTTAGGCTTTTTCTGTAGTCCTTTTATTTTGTTTGTTGCTGTTGCGTTTACTCAAAGTTTGTCCCATTATATACTAGGTAACTTTTGTTTGTAAGTTAAACATTGCATCTGAAATGTTTTAGAGATCATTTGAGCTTCTGGATAATATCGTTCTCCAAAGAGGATTTACTTTTTCTCTGGCAGATAGATGACAAATCTAATTAATACAATCAGCCTTTGAAATCATCACAGCTGGTCTTTACTCTCTGGTTTATTTTCAATTCAACTTTAATTATATTTTGTAGCCCCTTAGGTTCCCAGTGAGCACCTTTCTTCACTGGCCAGTCCTGATTTCCATCCCAGTTTCCATGACTCCCTTAACTCCATGAGATGATGAAAATTTCTGCTCAAGTTTTCAGATACTTCTTGGTCACAGCTTTTGATATCACCGATCAACATTAAAGAGAAGCAGCAACTAATGTCATTTTTACCTCTTTTGAATTCCAGTTTCTCCTGAATAATGCATCAAAAATTCATATTGCTTGAGTAACTTTTGGATGGTTTCAGTGAGATGGTGTTTAAATATTTTTGAAAATTATTGCATATGATCATCCTGTCATTCCTGGAAAAAGTGAGTACTCACTCCAAATCCTTTTTGCATCTCTATCCTTACATGTGGGATGAATTTTCTTCTTCCAGAATCTTTTAAAAACAAGAAAAATAGACTCAAAATAGTGCTGCTTAGGCTAATCCCTATGTTACCAAACTGAGACTGAACTCTCCAAGAAATGGAATCTTAAACCAGTCAGTCAGGAATAGTCTGATCAGTGCTAGTGAGGTAATCTGCTTGAAAGAGCCCTCTGTGTGTGTGTGTGTGTGTGTGTGTGTGCGCACACGCACTCACAAGTGCACTTAGTTGCTCAGTTGTGTCTGACTCTTTGCTACCCCTTGCACTGTAGCCCACCAGGATCTTCTGTCCATGGTATTCTTCAGGCAAGAATACTGGAGTGGGTTGCCATTTCCTTCTCCAGGGGATCTTCCTAATCTAGGGATTGAACCCACATCTCCTGCGTCTTCTGTATTGCAGAAGGAGTCTTTACCATTAAGCCATCTGAGAAGCCCCTGATAGATCCCTGCTGCTGCTGCTGCTGCTGCTGCTGCTGCTGCTGCTGCTAAGTCGCTTCAGTCGTGTCCAACCCCGTGCAGCCCATAGACAGCAGCCCACCAATCTCCCCCGTCTCTGGGATTCTCCAGGCAAGACCACTGGAGTGGGTTGCCGTTTCCTTCTCCAATGCATGAAAGTGAAAAGTGAATGGGAAGTCGCTCAGTCGTGTCTGACTCTTAGCAACCCCATGGACTGTAGCCCACCAGGCTCCTCTGTCCATGGGATTTTCCAGACAAGAGCCCCTCAAAGAAAGTCTTGCAGTAACTAACCCACTTTTTTGTCCGGTATTAACTACCTTGTTTCTGTTTCCTTATGCCTATAAAAAGTCTTTCATTTTTAGAGAGCTACTCAGAATTCCTTTCTATTTGCTAGAGATGCTGGGTAATTCATGAATCATTGAGTAAAACCAATAAGATCTTTAAAATTTGCTCAGTTGAATTTTCTTTTTCTTATTTTTAAAGTCATACTTCTGTACTGCCTATGTAGATCTTTGGGTGTCGGGATTTATAGGTGGATGCATATACTACTGGATTCTCTGCCTTAGGTCTCTACCTAGATTTGTTTTCAAATGTCTTGCTCCGTAAAGATGAGAAAATCTGAAATCCAGTCCATTCAGGTTAAAAAAATATCATTGGGGGATGGGGGGAACTGATTAATTCTTCTCTTTACCTTTCTAACTCCAATCTTTACCAGATTAAGTAACTTGCCATTTTTTTCAATGCTTTGAAGATTTTGTTTTCTTGCTCCTGTACCAGTAGCCATATTATATTAATGAAAACAAAAATACTTCTTAAATCTTACCTCTTATCATTTTATTTTTTTTTCTTTTCATTATGGAAAATGTCTTATTTGATTGCTATTTCGCTGAATCATGTTTTAAAATTTTGAATCTGTATTTTCTGCTTTCATTTTGGTTTTAACTTCTTTTTTAAGTTCCATTCAATTTTTTTTCTTGTTTAAATGGTTCCTAATTGAGACTTTTGAAAATTTTATAGATGCAGTTGCTTCTTCAATGTCATTGAAAACAGATTTACAAATTTTCTAAAATTCATTTTGTCCTTCTTGTTCTATTTCTAAAATAATTTTAGAGAGTTTACAAAAAGGTTTATTTCTGTTTAATTAAAATTGTGTTCTTATGTTTAGTGAAGCTTTTAAAATTATGTTTTAAAGAGAGTTTTCTTCTTTTTCAGTAGAAAAAAGTAGATGATATCTGTCTAATTGCTTCTATTCCTGTTTTGATAAGATCAAACAGTTCAGTCCTAACAAAACAAAGTAGAAATGTTTAGCTTGTTCATAACTTTACATTGCTGATTTAGAAACACAGAAGCTTGCTGGCTATAGAGTGGAAGCCAATTATTAGGCTGGCTTCTGTATCAATTAATTCTGCATTTTCTGTGGTAGCAAGGAATTAGTGTTTCCATCCACGCCAAAATGAGCTTGTTAAAGCACTGCTATAGAATCCAAATTCAGGGTGACTGCTTTGGTCTGGTGTGCTTCCCAGAAGTGATAGAGAGAAATATTTATGTTGTGCATGCCCAATAACTTATCTCTGATTCCAACATTTATTAGTTGATAAAGTTTCTAAGTAAATAAAGCTCTTTCAGCTTTTCCCCCATTTACTTTCATGTGGTATACTCTTTTGTATTATCAAGGAACCAAGTACAGTGTCTCCTTTCTCCCATCTGGTTATGTCCCTACTATTTGTGGGAGAAATTAATCAAAATTTTTATTCTGTGGATTTTGTTTTGATATTTTTCTGAATTTATTAAAATCTCATTTTAATGAGGCTTTCTTAGAAGGAGAGGCAGTGAAATTAGATAAGTGTGCTCAGATGTTATCTGAGAGTATACAAAATATTATTTTATTTTAAGCATTGTTTTCTCCTAAACTGATGATTTAACATATCATAAAATAGGACATTGCTTTTAGAAGGAAATTTGATGTTATAAATTCCATATTAATGAATGAAGATTTTAAAATTCTTATTGAAAGAACTCTTTAAAATATATATGTGCTTACATGCTAAGTTGCTTCAGTCGTGTTCAACTCTTTGCAATCCTATGGACTGTAGTCTGCTAGGTTCCTCTGCCAAGCAAGAATATTAGAGTGGTTTGCAATGCCCTCCTCCAGGTGATCTTCCTGACCCAAGGATTGAACCCTCATCTCTTAAGTCTCCTGCATTGGGAGGCAAGTATTTACCACTAGCACCACCTGAGAAGCCCTTAAACATATATGTATATAATCATATAGCATTATTTATATACATTAAAACATATATAAGCAAAATAATTTGATAAGTTATTATAACATTTTTACACAATCTGAAACTTACTATTCTTAATATGTTTGCAACTCATATGCAGAGTGACTTGGTTAAATACTTGATACTCTCTACCTATATCTACTGGAATAGTTATTTGATTGGCTAGTTTCTTCTGGATTTGTCTAATCTTCACAACTGATGCATTCAAGGTTTTCAGTTCAGTTCAGTTCAGTCGCTCAGTCACGTCCAACTCTCTGTGACCCCATGGACTGCAGCACACCAGGCTTCCTTGTCCATCATCAACTCCTGGAGCTTACACAAACTTATGTCCATCAAGTTGGTGATGCCATCCAACCATCTCATCCTGTCATCCCCTTGTCCTCCCACCTTCAATCTTTCCCAGAATCAGGGTCTTTTCCAATGAGTCTGTTCTTCCCGTGCAGTAGCCAAAGCATTGGAGTTTCAGCTTCAGCGTCAGTCCTTCCAATGACTATTCAGGACTGATTTCCTTTAGGATGGACTGGTTGAATCTCCTTGCTGTCCAAGGGACTCGCAAGAGCCTTCTTGAACACCACAGTTCAAAAGCATCAGTTCTTTGGCACTCAGCTTTCTAGTCCAATTCTCACATCCATACATGACTACTGGAAAAACCATAGCTTTGACTAGATGGACCTTCGTTGGCAAAGTAATGTCTCTGCTTTTTAATATGCTGTCTAGGTGGTCATAACTTTTCTTCCAAGGAGTAAGTATCTTTTAATTTCATGGCTGCAGTCACCATCTGCAGTATTTTTCAAGCTGTACTTGTTCTTTAACTATTTTTCCAGCAGACTCTGGGGTCTATCTTGTATAACTGCCAAGGGAACATGGAGAGCTAATTTTCAATCTGCCTTCCTGCTGTCTACTATTGATTGTGTGCACCAAATAGGCTGACCATGTTCCTTTTTACGTTTACCATCATCTAATAGAGAAGAACTTTAAGTGATGTATGCAAACCTTCTGCTAAAAAATCAATTTAGGTATTTGTTAACAATGCGTATTCCAGAGTCTATACTGTACTTATTGAAGCAGAATATCTTGGGAAATAGTGCAGAAAACTAAATATTTACCAAGCTCACTGGGTAATGCAATCACTTCAGTGATTGCATACACTGAAGTCGAAATCCACTGCTGCCTTGATTCAGAACAAGTCTTGTAATTAGACAGATGTAGAGTCTAATGGAATTGCTATTTGCTATATGCAGGATTGTAAAAATGAACTTAACATATATGGTTTATTTTACATATCTGAAGTACAGGACAGTGTAAACTGTAGTGTAGACTAGATATGAGGACACAGTAAAGCACCACTTATAAATCTTTTAGTACGATTCTTGGAACCAACTATGTATTTCATCAAATATAAGATGCCATTGGTTTAAATATGTTTGGTTATTTATGCATAGTAAGAAGAGGAATTACACTGTGACACAGTGCTCAGTAATTGCTTTTTATTTTATACTTTTATGTAAAAGACATTTTATTTTATACTTATTGAAAGAGTTCTTTTAAAATATATGTACATATACCTAATCATATACATTTGTGTAACTTAAAAGAAAACATAAGCAAAATGAATTTATGGAGGCATTTCTAAAACTTCTAAACATTCTGAGATTGATTTTTCTTAATATCTTTGCAATTCATAACTCCATCCTTTCTTCTACCAGCATCATTATACAAACATTTTTGAAAAGAACAGTGAATTGTTGGCTCAGGACATTTACTTCTTTCAACCAGTGACTGATTTTTCCTGTTTGGTGCTAGAAATAAAATAATTTTATCAGAAGGTGTCAACAGAAGAGCTTTCAAATTATACCATGACTGACATTCTTTCTTAAAATTGGCCCCCAAAGATTTTGATTCAACTATTAAAGTGATTGCAATTGTCTAGTCAAAATTCCATGAGTAACAACCATATTCGCTCAAGTATAATTGACAAACATATCACAACTGCCATGAGGCTGAGAGTGATTGAAAGATTTAGTAGTTAACCCAAATGTAGAAGTTTCTGAGTCTCCATTACTCTGCCAGATCCCCTTGTAGCATAGTTCCTCTTGCCTGCTGCTGCTGCTGCTAAGTCGCTTCAGTCGTGTCCGACTCTGTGCGACCCCATAGACAGCAACCCACCAGGCTCCCCTGTCCCTGGGATTCTCCAGGCAAGAACACAGGAGTGGGTTGCCATTTCCTTCTCCAGTGCATGAAAGTGAAAAGTGAAAGTGAAGTCGCTCAGTCGTGTCCGACCCTTAGCATGGACTGCAGCCTACCAGGCTCCTCCGTCCATGGGATTTTCCAGGCAAGCCTAGAGTTAATCAAATACCTGTTAACTGAGGCTGTATATCTAGAGTCCAGGATTTTACACATAGCAGACCTTCAACAGACTCCAGTCAAGAATACTGGAGAAATGGCAACCCACTCCAGGATTGTCACCTGGAGAATTTCTTGGACAGAGGAGCCTGGTGGGCTACAGTCCATGGGAATGCAGAGTCAGATATGATGGAGAGACTAAATAACACTAATAAATGTCAGGTTTTGTCCTTTGCCCCTATGCTGCTGAGACTCTCTCTAATACCTTGTCTCCAGATCAAAACCATCCCTTGCCTAGTCTGTCCCACATCCTTAACCCACTGTTAATGCCTATAGAGCTTTCTGAACTCTACCCAGAGATTTGTTCTATTTCCATAAGGATTTCGTGAACCATGGAATACCACACAAAAATATCAACGATGCATTTCTTCTTTCTTTTTTTTTTTTTTTTTTTGCAGACGCTTGCCTTTACTGCTGCAGGATATTGGAAATTTGTTCAAGGTTTTAATCTTTTATGAATCTGGCCTTTGGGGTTCCAAGTTAGCCAGAGTATTTAATATCAAGATGTACTATAAGTACATCTTATAAGTATAAGATGTGATATATTATGTACAAAGATCATTTTCCCCCTTCTGCTTACTGAGCTGTATTTATCATAGTTAGTAATCATTTTTTATCAAAACTTAGAGATAAGTGTCTGTTGGTCCCTATGTCATTTTGACTCTTAATTCTACAGAACAAAATCAATTATTTAAATGGACTTTCAACCCCGCTGGTAATCTGGCTCCATATTAATTCTTCAACCCTATCTCTTTATGCTCTTTTCTAAAAACCTCTGTTCAAGTCAGGTTGATCTCATCACGGTCTTCTGAACACACCATGAGCATTCCCACCTTTACTCTTCAAACATCCCTCCAGCTAAAATATACTTTTCCTGCTATTCTAGAACACACTCATATTTTCCTTTTTTTCAGAAAATATTGCTTGAATACATAATATTATCAGGCAAGTAAAAGACAAACAAAAGCCCTGTCATCTTGGAACAATAAAGGGTGTAGGAAATTATCAAATAATAGACCTAATTATAAAATATAGTTTTTAAGTTATGTTATTGAAAATTTGAGTGATTGACTAGATTAATATACTTAATCAATAACTGTCAATTTCAATCTATAGCATGTTCAAATATTATGCACCAGATTGTTATTTTACTCATTTGTATTATATATAGCTTGCTTCCATAATTAAAAGATAGAATCAAAGACACTGAATTAAGTAATATCTTCAGTAGAATTAGCAGTGCATTAAGAGACAAGAAAGCAATTCAAGTTTTACCCATTTCCCCCATAAGATGGCTTGCGATCACAAGGTATATAATATAAACACATTAAAGCCTCACAATAACAAAAATATCTCTAACCAACCCTGACTCTTGTGTTTTCCCTACCCTGGTCAGGGGAGGTGGACATTCTCATGTTCTCCTTGAGGATAAGTGAGACTCGAAATGACTTAGAGGAGACGATGATACTTATCTCTTGCCAGATTATTGACCAACAACTCAGACTCAGGGAATAAGGAGCAGAGAGGAGATTCGTGTTTCCAGTGTTTTCCGGGGCCACTAATTGGAGGATTTTTAGTATTACACTCATAGTCCAGAAAGGTCTTGCTAGCCACAGAATAAAGCTGGAGTGAACAAATTCCATTCTATGCAATCCAAGTGTATAGACTCAATGAACAATGGAATAAGAAAAATAGACCCTTATATCTATGTTGATAACAATAATAAGTTATTGTAGAATTGCCCTGAATATTTAGAGAGTAGTTTGTTTCACCTGTTATGGTTAAAACCAAATATGTTGGTAATATTTTCCATAGAGTTAGTAAGCATCTAATGTCCTTGCCACATGCTTAGTATTAACCGATAATTCTGTAGATACCAAACTTTTAGCACACTACTTATATAGTTTTATAAGACTTCTCTTTCATGCTGATAGAAATAAAAACTTGACAGTAAATTTAGCACATGAGATACTAAAATTTGCCTTTCACTCCTGCATTTTAAATGATGATATATGTAAATAACTCAAAAATGTATAGTGAAAGAAAGAGAAAAAAATCTATAAGAATGTTTCTAGGTCTTTTCCCTTTGTCTGCTGGTACCTTCAGAGTTCCATTCTGAATTTGGGAATCTGTAATAGTTAGTTTTATGACTCCATGGATATTATATTGGACTCCTTATAATTGAAGATAAATCATCTTTATGTTTCCTTCTTCTAGTTGAAGAGCTCACACTGGTTTCTCTATAAACATGTGAAAATCTCAGTTCTTCTCCCACTCTTTGAGGCCTACTCAGATGTTTCTTCTGACAAATTACTTTTCCTCTCTTATTCATGAAGTTACCATCCTTCCTTTTTATTTTTCAAAAGGCATTATAGTTCAATTGCAACAGATGTACTGCTTTAAAATGCCTTATCATGAATTGTATTCATCTCTAAAAACAGATGGATGGACAAAATAACTCAAAGAAAAGTGTATACCAAAACTCATGATGTGAGTCTTGAATGATTCCAGTCACCTGGGAAACAATGTTAGATTTAGTAATCACTCAGAGTTGCTAATCAAATATTGTCTATTTGGTTTTTTTTTTTTCCCCTCCTGTTCTGTTTTCTATTTTCTGCTATTTCTCAGGGATTTTGACTTTGGATTCCAGCCCATTTTTCCCATTGGAAGTTTTTCAGAAATCCAGGGGGTATGAGCATCTGTTATGATATTTATAAGTGTCTGAGCTGCCTAATATGCCTAGTTACTAAAAACAAATATGGACCTGCACTGAAAAAAAAAACTGAAAAATGTAGGCTTAAGCTTGGAAATTGTATGGCATTATTCCACAGTCCTTTCCAACTGAAGTTTAGAAGGTCATGTTCAATGTCCTTTCTTTGCAAAGATGTCAACTTAAAAAATGATCTTATTTGCCAATACTGAAAACAGACTTCAGATAACCCATACAGTTTAGCACACTGCACAACAAAACCTCTCTGTTTGAACTGATTCATTCTTAATGTGAGACTATACAGCCCTCTATTGTTGTTTGCTCAATACTACTTTAAAATGTTACTTTTTTCTTCTGGATAAATTCTGCACATATCTACCTTAGTTTGGGGCTTCCCAGATGGCTCAGTTGCAAAGAATCCATCTGCCAATGAAGGAGTTGCAGGTTTGATCCCAGGATTGGTAAGATCCCCTGGAGGAGGAAATGGCAACACACTCCAGTATTCTTGCCTGGAGAATCCCATGGACAGAGGAGCCTGGTAGGCTACAGTCCTTGGGGTTGCAAAGAGTCGGACATGACAGCAACTAAACCATAGCAGCAACCTCAGTTTACTCATTATCATAACAAAATTAGAACTCATGCATTTAAACCACATTATTTGTAAGTTAAATTCACTTTTCAGAAACAAGTTTTCTTTATCTGAAAAATGAAGGCAAAAAACGATGCTACTCTTGTCTGCCACTCACTTCCTTCTGTACTTTTGCCTTCCTGGCTTTATCAGTGCTTACTCTTCCCCTTTTCATTTTAGTATTCAAAAGACATACTGTGCTTTCCTCTAATACTTGATGTCTATGGATCCTGCAGCTTTAACAATACACAGAAACTTATCTATGTACCATTTCTTCAAAAGGGTGCTGCTGCTGATGCTACTGCTAAGTCACTTCAGTTGTGTCCGACTCTGTGTGACCCCATAGATGGCAGCCCACCAGGCTCCCCTGTCTCTGGGATTCTCCAGGCAAGAACACTGGAGTGGGCTGCCATTTCCTTTTCCAATGCATGAAAGTCAAAAGGGTGCTACTATGATGCAAATGAATTTTAACATGATATTTCAGTTAAAAATAATGTTAAGCATTATTTTATACATAAAAATACATCTCTGAGACAAACATAGTTCTTCACACATATGCTTTTTATCCTAATTACAAACTCATCCTTATTTAGAAATGGTTGAAAAGGATTTGGGTTGGACAAGAGATGATGGTACTGAAGACAAGTACTAAAATAATGGAATTGGAAAGACTTGACATATGAGCTTTTTCAGGACTAAATTTCTCTTTTTATAACATTTTTTCTTTGGGTATGTTCTTTGGAGCAGCTGCAATACAGTGGGAAAGAAGATGAAACAGAGATTCAAAAGACTTGGATGCTAATCCTGGCTCCACCATTTATTAACTGGATGTTCTTTCAGCTAATCATCACCCTTACGAGGTCCTTGTAAGGATCAAATATGTATGAAAGTACTTTATAAATTATGAAGTTCTATGTAAGTCTAATCTATTAATATTTATTGCCATATCCATAATTTGCAAAGTGGGCTTATTTATAGAAGCTTCATAATGAATTGTTTTCAATTAAATGTTTTTAAATTGCAGAAGATGGATGCTCCTTGGAAGAAGAAAATCAATGAAGAAATATGTAAAGACACAATTGATAACTCTCCTGTAAAATCCTGTCTTAACTCTCAGACACAGGTAATAATAAAAGCACAGTATATAACATTCCAAAGCTTTGTTATGTTCATGTAAATTGTATATTAATGTAGTTAAGTTTTGGTTTTGTATTTGCTAATTATACTTACCTTCCTTCATTATTCTTTGCTTTTGTATGTTCTTATGGTTTTGTATTTCTTTTTTGCATGCACTTTTTAGCTTAAATACATCATATTTGTGTACTTCTAGATGTCTATACATGAAAGGTGGAAAATCTAACACATTCTTTAAAATAATTTTATAATTTTATATTTTGAATGTACCATAAGTTTTTCAACTATTCCTTTATTGATGTATATTCATGTTGTTTCCAAGTTTTTGCCACTAGAAATCATTCTAAATAAGCTTCCTTCTATAATAAACCCTTACTTTCTATTGGATAGAAACCTGGATGGATAGAAACATACATGGACATGGTCATTTTGGCACAAATAACCGCTTGTATATGTTACTGAAGAACTGGTGAGAGTGACTCACAATCCTTTAAGTTGATTTGGGCTTGTCTAGTGAATCAGTCTGAGAAGGCAATGGCACCCCACTCCAGTACTCTTGCCTGGAAAATCCCTTGGGCAGAGGAGCCTGGTAGGCTGCAGTCCATGGGGTTGCTAAGAGTCGGACACGATTGAAGTGACTTAGCAGCAGCAGCAGCAGTGAATCAGTTCTCTTGCAATCAGACTTATCATTTAGATGCTCATTAGTCAAAAATAGTAAATGATTCTGTTCAACTGAAATTGAATTGGTCAGCTATAGGGAAATGCCTCTATAACATTGCTATTGCATTTTGGCACTATTTTGTTAAGATATTTTTTACAAGGTATGCATCCTTAAATCAATAGTATGCATTTTTATGTAATGTCTTGTAACATCTTTTATTTCCTATTTTATAGAAGGAAATATTTTCTTTTACCTAAGTTCTGACTCATGTGACTTTAGTCAGCACTGGCATTTTGGCATTTTTTTAAAAGGTAAGTTTAATAAAAATAAAGTGTTCTACTATTCACCCTGAATTTTGAATTTCCTATAATTAGCACTTGAAATGATTTTTTTCTCTCCTTCTTTCTCTCTCTCTCTTATGATATCAGTCTCATCTAATGATTGAGTCTCATCTAATCATGAGCTTTCAAAGCAAATACTTCGAAGGAGTGCTTTTATCTCCTATTTTTTCTTTGCAGAAAGAAAAGTTCTGTTATTGGCACAAATCGCTTTGACAGTTTCTAAAACTTACCAGTTTCATATGCAAATATTGATGGCTTGAGTAGCAGAGAGTGTAATCCTATTATAGTCTCAAATTTATCTGAGTTTTTAGAAATGCTGATTAGCCTTGGTAATCACCTGGCTTCTTTCTCAGATACTATTAGTATCTGTGGTGGTTTCACATCCTTTCATGTGAGACAACATGATTTTGGCTACAGCTGCTTCCAGTGTTCTCTTCTGTCACAGAAGTATCACAGCATAATCCCTTTTACTTCTGAGTTTTAGTTTTAATAATAGAATATTGAGATAGATTTTTTTTTGTTCTACATCCCTTAAATTAAAAAATTACTATTTGAAAATTGAATCCATATTGAAACTTAATTGTTTGCAGTTCATTTACCATTTAAATCATAAATGTATTTCTGTCTTAACTCTAGTTTTACATATAGGTAATGGAGTCATGTGATGTTTTCAAGTGCTCATATCCACTTAATATTGTTTAAGGTGAACTGGAGATGAGAACACATGTAAATGCCCAACCAAGATTATTCCACACTTCCATAAAACATAAAAGTATGGGTTTAGCTGTCATTTTCCCAAGTAAGCTACGTTTGTTTCAATCTGTAAAAGTCCAACAAATAAACTATAATAATATATTAGTATTATAATTGTTCCTGTTGCAACAATTAAATAAGGTATGTTATCTGCCAGTGGTTACTATATGTCAGTCAATACACCCAGCATTGTAGAGCCACTGATACATGGTACTTCTTTTGTTTCCCTTTCCTGTCAATTTCATTCTGATAAGATGTAGTCATACTATCCATACTTTATTCACAAAGCACTTTAACTATATGCAGTAAGCCCAAGCAGTGGAAAAGGCTTTTCAGATCAAATTTACATGAATTTGAGCCTCAGTGATATCAAAACCTTACAACATAACCATCAGTTCAGTTCAGTTCAGTCACTCAGTCATGTCTGACTCTTTGCAACCCCATGGACTGCAACACACCAGGCCTTCCTGTCCATCACCAACTCCCAGAGTTTACCCAAACTCATGTCCATTGGGTCAGTGATGCCATCCAACCATCTCATCCTCTATCATCCCCTTCTCCTCCCACCTTCAATCTTTCCCAGCATCAGGGTCTTTTCAAATGAGTCAACTCTTCACATTAGGTGGCCAAAATATTGGAGTTTCAGCTTCAGCATCAATCCTTCCAATGAATACTCAGGACTGATCTCCTTTAGGATGGACTGGTTGGATCTCCTTGCAGTCCAAGGGACTCTCAAAAGTCTTCTCCAACACCACAGTTCAAAAGCATCAATTCTTTGGTGTTCAGCTTTCTTTATAGTCCAACTCTCACATCCATACATGCCTACTGGAATAACCGTAGCCTTGAGAGACCTTTGTTGGCAACAACATAACAATAGTAAAACCAAAAATGTATGAATCATGTTAAGTAGAAAGTTTAAATAAAACTAAATGTTATCTGACTGTTTACAAATATAAAATAAAGGACCCCTTTAGTTATTTCAGTGTAACTTAGAATGTCTTAAGATTACTATAAATTCTGATTAAACATTGATTAAGAAAGCTTTAGATATTCTAAGTCAGAAGGATAAGGGAAATAATATAATTATTAAAGCTTTGAATACAGCCTTTGTGCTGATAATGGGTCATGCAGGATTACGGCTGACTACAAATGATTGACTCTCCTCCTATCTCCTAGGGTTACTTCACTACTTCCTTAACAAATAAAGCATGGTAGTGGTAACACCATGACAGCTCTGGCTTAGCTTTTAGCAGGACAGACATGTTCCCTCTTCTCTCTTGGAGCCCTAGGGTACCATGTAGGAAGTCCAATGACCCTGCTAAAGAGTCCACATGGAGAGGCTCTGAAGTTTACATGGAGAAAGAAAGTGATCCAGTTGAGACCAATCTTCTAGCCATCTACACCAATAAAACAAAAATCTAGGTAAAGTTATCTTGGACCCTCTAGATTTACACATCCACCAGCTGAATGCCATAGAATGGCCCCCAGGAATGTCATACAGAGCAGAAAAATCACTAATCTGAGCCCTGCTCAAATTCCTAATCCACAAAATCATGACATATACTAACTTGTTTTAGATCACTAAATTATAGGGTAGCTAGTTACACTATAATAGATAACAAAAGAAAAAAAGGGAAGGAAAACATTTTTTATCAATTACCATGACATAGACAACTATTTGATTAGTTTTATATGTATTAACTGTTAAAATGGTAACCCTAAACTAGTGTATGCAAACTTTTTTTATTTGCATATATTAACAGACCAACAGTTTGATTAATATGTGTAAATAATCTTGGTAAGAATTATTGGTCTTTACTATTTTATTGTATAGAAGTAAACTGTATAAAAAATCAAGAGAGGACACAGGAAAATTGGTTATTTATAGAGGCAGTTAATTGTATTTATAGAAAAGAACTGAGTTCTTATCAAAAGATCCTATCTAAAGATCTGAGATAAAAGATCTACTCTGCCATTCATTAGCTGGAGACTTTGATCAAGTCACTATCTTTGTGGGTTTTAAATCCTCCTTCTGTAACATTAACTCATTAGACTGTCTCTCCAGAGCTTGCTACAATCTCCTTGAAAAATCTTTAAGCCCCTGCTGTGCTAATGTCCTATATTCTTTCATGAGATTGCCAGTCAGGTGTGGCCACAAGAGAGGACACAGGACAGATGCAAAAAACACATTTCTTATACTCACAGGTCCCAGACTGACAGGGTCATGAAGGGGCCTCTCGAGGGGAGCGCCATGGGAGCCGGTTCAGCCAGGTAGGTCGGGAGCTGAGAGAGAGTCAGGACCTGAGGGCTAGCGAGGGTCAGGGCAGAGTACTCAGCAAAAAGTGCCAGAGGGTTTCATCAGTGTGTTTGGATGTCACTAGGTACAGTCAGGGGAAGGGAGGAAGGGGAACTTCTTATCATGGCAGGGGTCACCTGGGAGGGGTGCTCATCGTCTATTTAGGGGGATGCTGAGGCAGCAAGAAAATAGAGTTTTAAACTTTATTCATTTTTAATTTAAATTTATTTATTTTAATTGGAGGCTAGTTACTTTACAATATTATATTGGTTTTGCCATACATCAACATGAATCCGCCATGGGTGTACACGTGTTCCCAATCCTGAACCTCCCTCCCACCTCCCTCCCCATCCCATCCCTCTGGGTCATCCCAGTGCACCAGCCCCAAGCATCCTGTATCCTGCATCGAACCTGGACTGGCCATTAGTTTCTTATACGATATTATACATGTTTCAGTGACATTCTCCCAAATCATCCCACCCTCTCCCTCTCCCACAGAGTCCAAAGACTGTTCTATACATCTGTGTCTCTTTTGCTGTCTCGCATACAGGGTTATCATTACCATCTTTCTAAATTCCATATATATGCATTTGTATACTGTATTGGCGTTTTTCTTTCTGGCTTACTTCACTCTGTATAATCGGCTCCAGTTTCATCCACTTCATTAGAACTGATTCAAATGTATTCTTTTTAATGGCTGAGTAATACTCCATTGTGTATATGTATCTCAGCCTTCCTGCCTCTAGAATTGAGAGCAATACGTTTATAATATTGTTTATAGGCTACTTGGTCTATGGTGTTTTATTATATCAGCCCAAACAGACTAAGATGGGTTGCAAATATTTTAACATATCACAGCTAAATTTGCACAACTAGGAGATCTGAGAGCAGATAACTTCCATCCCTACCACTAAGTTGTATAGTTTTGTAAACATTCATGGCTGTCCTAAATATTTCATTCTCATAAAATAACCCATGATAGTTTCCCAGTAAGAACTGCCTTTAGGAGAAGGAGTTGATACATACAGCTTGATTCTCAGGTACTGGATTGTCAAGTAACAGGTGTACTTAGGAGAATGCTTACCTATACATTATTTATCACAGAGGCTATACTTTCTTATGCCTCATGGTGAACAATCAAATATATAAATAATAGGTATTTTTCCATTAATTTGATTCCTTCCTTAGAGTTTCCATACTTTAATTGAGACAGATTCAAATTATAAAATAATATTAAAGACAATTCACAATATAGTGTTAGCTATGGAAACTTTCTAACTTAATTGAGTTCCCTAAGCATGTGAATTTTAGGGGGCACATTATTACTGCTTGTGGGTTTTACCTTTCGATTCAAGTAAATTGCTTACATTGTGTGGTTCACTGTAGCATTTTCTGTCTCCTTGCTTTCATTTAAGGTGACACTTTGATCAAAGGTGACAAAGCATGAAATTATGGCCGGCTGTAAAAATGTCACATGCTATTTCAAAGTCCTCCTGCGGTTGGAAAATTTCCTGATTATCAGGATACACCATGGGAATTAAAATTCAGTGCGCCTGACATTACAGCATGTTTTAACAAGAGCACAATTATATTCCTACCCTGTTCCAATATAGAGTTGCCTAGTCAGAATTGTCAGACAACTCCATGGGGAATAGGAACTGTCACCAAGCATCAGTTCACACAGGAGGGTAAAATGAAGTCAATGGTTTCTTCCTTTATGAAAATCACTAATTGTACTTTCTTTGAAAATATGTGCTCCTATGCCTGGAGCAAGCCCTGAGAATGTAAAAAATTCAGTCTATTTTCAAGTTTTATGGCAAAATCCTTTATGTAATAAGAACTGTTAGCTATTTTCTCCTCTGTAAAATGAAAAAAAAAATACTAGGACATATGTAGCAACTGTCACAGTTGTGAAAAATAAGACATTTTGAAAATATGTCTGCAAAATTACCAGATTTATTTTTATGGAGAAAGAAAAAATGTCCTTTGTGGGCCTCAATTTTATTGAAAAATACTGATTGAGCACCTACTTCATACCAGGTTATTTGCTAGGCTCTGGGGGTATAAGAAATGCATAAATAAATTTTCTGCCTTCATAGAACTCACAGGCTAGCAGAAGAGACAAAAATGCAAGTAAAATTAATTTCCTAGTCAGAAGGAAAACAAAGATGAGAAATAATTATAACTCAAAGATGATAAGGCTGTCTTATAACACGAGTTCAAAGTGCTTCAGTTCAGTTCAGTTCAGTTGCTCAGCTGTGTCCAGCTCTTTGCGACCCCATGAATCACAGCACGCCAGGCCTCCCTGTCTATCACCAACTGCCGGAGTTTACCCAAACTCATATCCATTGAGTCGGTGATGCCATCCAGCCATTTCATCCTCTGCCATCCCCTTCTCCTCCTGCCCTCAATCCCTCCCAGCATCGGGGTCTTTTCCAATGAGTCAACTCTTTGCATGAGGTGGCCAAAGTAATGGAGTTTCAGCTTTAGCATCAGTCCTTCCAATGAACACCCAGGACTGATCTTCTTTAGGATGGACTGGTTGGATCTCCTTGCAGTCCAAGGGGAGTCTCAAGAGTCTTCTCCAACACCACAGTTCAAAACTATCAATTCTGTGGCACTCAGCTTTCTTCACAGTCCAACTCTCACATCCATACATGACCACTGGAAAAACCATAGCCTTGACTAGCTAGACCTTTGTTGGCAAAGTAATGTCTCTGCTTTTCAATATGCTATTTAGGTTGGTCATAACTTTTCTTCCAAGGAGCAAGTTTCTTTTAATTTCATGGCTGCAGTCACCATCTGCAGTGATTTTGGAGCCCCCCAAAATAAAGTCTGACACTGTTTTCACTGTTTCCCCATCTATTTCCCATGAAGTGATGGGGCCGGATGCCATGATCTTCGTTTTCTGAATGTTGAGCTTTAATCCAACTTTTTCACTCTCCTCTTTCACTTTCATCAAGAGGGTTTTTACTTTCTCTTCACTTCCTGCCATAAGGGTGGTGTCACCTGCATATCTGAGGTTATTGATATTTCTCCCAGCCATCTTGATTCCAGCTTATGCTTCTTCCAGCCCAGTGTTTCTCATAATGTACTCTGCATATAACGCCAACTGAAGAAAACTGGTCTCCAAAACAGCAATCATTCCTTGAACTGTCATTGTTATAAGAAGGTGAAAATACTAATTCAGCAATTTATAATAGTTTTCTGATTAATGTATATCTTCCTTCTGAATTCAGGAACCAGTAAATACTTTAACATTATGAAAAACTTTTAAACTTTAGTTTAAAAGAGGGCTTTTATAAAATACTAGTTTTTATGGATGTTTGTTTTCTGCACCTAAAAAATAATTAGAATTCTAACATAACCAGAAGACACAAAGTAATGGTATAGTTAAGGAAAAGGAAAAATGAGTTTTGAGGAGCTGTCTTAGTAGCTCCATGGTAGGAAGATGCAGATGTGCTGAAGGGGTGTCTGAGCTTCTACGTCTGTGAGAGTAACTTTAAATTCATCTACATCAGATATTGAGCATCAGCAAATGACTTACTTGAAGAAAAGGTCATCCTGCTGAAAATATTTTGTGTGCTTCATTTTTTTCCTCACTGCGCTAACGCTATAAGAAGGTGTTCCCATTTCTATGTCAGGCAAGAGCAGTTTAATCCAATTGCAGATCTGACCCACATCTATAGCCTTTTGATTCCTCTGAAACTCATGGTCCCACTCATTTTTGTAATTAGAACACCAAGTATTCTAATGTACTGCCTTTTATCTCTTTGGTGTTTCTCTTCCCACCATCTGGCTGACCTAAAAAATATCTCAATATGTGAACTTAACTAATGACTGCTAATCAAAGGTGATAGACCTCTTGTCTTCTGTGTGCCATCAATCCATCTTTTGTGAATTCTTCTTACTCAGCACCACTTGGTCTGTGAGGTACATCGAGATACCCCTTCCAAAGTGAAGAATAAATTGTTACATATGGCCTCTCCTGCAACCAATTTTTTTTTTTTAAAGGCACAATGTCCGGTGTCCTCTTTAGATTCTGAAGGCAATGCTTTGCTTATTTGGGTATGCTATTCTGGCTCATTTACTTTTGACTAGAAAAGTTACTAGTTTTAAGTGGGGCCAGAACAGAAGGCTTTACAACAGGTCCAGGCTGTGGTGCAAGCTGTTCTACCACTTGGGCCATAAGATCTAGCAGATCCAGTGCCACTTGAAGCATCGCTGGCAGAGATGGATGCTGTTTGGATCCTTTGACAGACAGGCTCAAAGGAGCCTGCCTAAAGTCTGATCAAGAAGAGAGTTAGAGGATGGGGTCAGTGTAGCTACAATTTCTCAAATTTGTTCATCATACAAAGAATCCGTTTTTGGTTTTATTTGATTTTTCTGTTGTTTCTCTGTTTCCATTTAATTGACCTCTGATTTTTACTTTGATCTTCTGCCTAATTTTGGTTTAATTATTTTTCCTACTTTTTTAAGGTAAATGTTAGATTATTTCTTCAAGACCTTTATAATTTCTCAAAATAGGCATTTAAAACCATATATTTCCCTCCAAGAATTGATTTATCTGTCCCCCCAAATTTTCATTTGTTGCTATTTTCACTCAGTTAAAATATATTTAAAGTTCCCTTGCGTGCCTGCCTGCTAAGTCTTTCAGTCTTGTCCAACTCTTTGTGAACCCATGGACTGTAGCCCACTGGGCTCCTTTGTCAATAGGATTATCCAGGCAAGAATACTGGAGTGGATTTGCCATGCCCTCCTCCAGGGGATCTTCTCAACCCAAGGATGGAATCCGAGTGTCTTAGGTCTCTTGCATTGCAAGGTGAATTCTTAACCACAGGACCACCAGGGCAAACCACTCTATGCTCTTAATTTTTTTAGATTTTACTCCATGTTCTTTATTAGATTCATATATGTTAATAGCATTATATTTTCCTGATATATTGATTCATTTATTATTATGAAATGTTCTCTTTGTCTCTAATAATATCTTTTGTCTTATACTCTGTTCTGATATTAATCTATCCATTTCACCTCTTTAATGTTTGGTTACTGATTGCATGATGCAATTTCTTCCATCCTTTTACTTTTAATTTACCTATCTTTGAAGCTATAGTCTTATAGACAGGCTATATTTGGATATTGTTCTTTAACCCAGTCTAGCAATATGTTTGGACTAGAATTTTAATCTATCCATACTTAGTGTTATTGCTGATTGGATTAACCTTTGTCATTTTGCTATATTATTTTTAATGTGTCGAGTCTTTTTTTTCTCTATTTTTTCTTTCTACTGTTTTTGTGATTATAAATTTTTTTTACTGTATCATTTTCTCTGTTTTTCTTAGCACTTTTAAAAAGTTATTTTCTTAATTGTTGCTATAGAGATTAGAATTAAAATTTTAATTTATCATAGTTAACTTCAGGTTAATAATTTGTTAATTCTGGATATAAATAGCAACACTTCTCAAGTATGGCTTTACTCTTTTCCTTCTTTTATACTAATATTTTCACTTATATTTCATTTATGTATGTAATAAATCCAGCAATATAATGTTTTGGCCATTGGCCTTTGCAACAATATTTTCTTTAGCTATTTAAGAAGAAATGGAAAAATACATTTGCCATTTATATTTATCCATGTTTCTGCCATCTACAATGCTCTTTATTTTTTCTTGTAGATCTGAGTTATCATCTGATGTCACACATCTTAAGACTGAAAAACTTTAATATATTTTAAGGCATTGCTAGTAGGAATGAATTCACTTAATCTTTGTTTATCTCTGAATGTCTTTATTTTCCTTTATTTTTGATGGGAGTTTTATTACATATACATTCTTGGTTGACAGGTTTTCATTTTTTCCCTTAGCACTTTTCAAAACACATCTTGTTGCCTTCTGGATTCCATTGTTTCTGATGAGAAGCAAGCCATTAATCATGTTGTTGTTTCCTTGTATATAATTAGTCATTTTTCTCTTGCTGCTTTCAATTTATTTTTATATTTGTCTTTTAGCAGTCTGCCTATTATGTGCTCAGATGTAAATCTCTCTTTGTCCCATGTGAAGTATTTTTGGCTTCTTGGCTCTGTATAGTTTTCTCTCCTTTACTTCTGGGACTCCTGTTACCTACGTGTTGATATGTTTCATGTCATTCCATAGGTTTTTAAAACTCTATTCTCCTTTCTGTCTTCAGACTGGATAAATTAAGTAGATTCATCTTCAAGTTTGATGATTATCTCTTCTGCTATTTAAAATATGATGTTGGGCTAATCTATTTGCATATTGGTTATAGCACTTTTTGATTTTAGGTTATCCATTTGGTTCCTTTTAAAGTTTCTGTTTCCTTATGAGATTCCTTTAAGTGTTGATTCATTGAACATATAAAACCTTAAAGTATGTCTTCTGTTAATTATGGAACATATAATGTGTTCTTTAAAGTCTTGGTTATATCAATATCTGCACCCATTCAGAAACAGTTTCTATTGACTGCTTTATTCTTGAGTAGGTCACATATTCTGTTTCTTTGTATGGCTCATGGTCTTTTGTTGAAAATTGGACATGTTAGGTCTTGTACATACCATAGATTCTGCAGTAGTTGATATCTTTGCTCAGTTATTTTATTTTATCTTTTTCAACCCCCTTGACTTCCTGGGGTTGCTCCTTTCTCCACGTACCCCATTGGTCAGCCAATGCTTGATTAGTGTTTGTGCTTGAATATTGCGACCCCATAGATTTCTACCGTATGCAGATTGATGTGTTCAGTTAGGGACCATATGTAAAGTTCAGATAGCTTTCAAGTCTTTTGGCATTTGCCTTAAACCATGACCCCTTGGGGCTCCCCTGCCTGTGTGCTTAGTGTGCTAGTAAGCCAGGTATGAATTGAGTTTAACTTTTTTAACTCTTAATTTTTAATTTAATAATTAAGAGTTTATAAAAGTTTCACTCTTATAATGCTCTTGTATTCCTATGATCTCCCTGTAAATTAAATGGCAGGTCCATTGATAACCTCAATTGGGACTAAATTCAAAGACAGCCGAGCTGAAGTCTTTTCTTGTGTATTTGTTATTGAATGTTCTACTTTACTGACATCGCCCTTCATCTCGTGCTTTGCACCTCTGCCACAGGTCATGGCAGCACTTCCCATGCAGTGAAGTTCCTACTCTACATGGTCAGCACCAACCTGGGAGTGGGTATGAGACCAGGTTCTTGGGAAAAAAGTGGATTTTATTCAGTTTTTTGGAAGCTTTTCATAAATAGTATTTTCCATTTATTGCTAGTAGTTTTTAGAGTGATTTTTGCCCAGTTTTAGTTTTTGTAGGGGGTGAAAATAATTTACCAATTTTGTATTCTTTCATATTCATATTTTTAAATAAATATTGAGTGGGGATAAATAGTAATCCAGTGTATTTATAACTTACTATAAGCAAACTATAATTAATACAGTATGAACCTGGAGTAGAAATAATTTACAGTTCTATAAATAAAAGTTCATAAAAGAATCTAAATGAGATATGTAAAAGCTATGTGACAGTGTGCTGCTTTAAATGAATGGGAAAAGGGTAGTTTATTTAATAAATCATGGTGGTATAGTTGGCCATCTACCTAGAATAAACAAAATATTGTCTACCAAGTATGAATTACATCATAAAATACTAAATTTCAATGAATCAAAGAGTTAAAAGTCAGTAATTTGAAAATAATAATAATAGCAGAAAACTATAGCTGAAGGGGGTGAGTAAGATTTTTCTTAAGCAAGACTAGAAACACAAAAGCTTCAAATGAAAACAAAATACCTGGGTGGTGGGGGTTTGGGGGATGAGGGGAGAAGCCCAATGACACTCTTAGAAAAACTATTGGTAATAAAAAGACTCAATTTGGCACTATTCGAAATGTATCCTTTTTTCTCTAAACAAATATGCAGTTGATTCATCTCTCAAACACACATCCTTAGTGTATTAGTCAAGACAAATTGTTTTAATGACAAAATTCCATAATCATCGAAAAATATTAGTGACTTCTATAATTAAAAACTATAAGATGAGAGGCGGTTTTAAGCAAGACAGGTACCTGGTATGGATACAATTCCCTCAGAACTATGTCTCTCTTTTTCCATTTTTGTCTGTACTTTTTGCCTTTTCATTTTTTTTTTTCCTCAGGCAGGCTTTCCTATGTGGGAAGGAATTGACTAGCATGTTTTTCCAGTACCCAGGAGCATCAGGAGGAGAGAAATTCTCTCCGAGCATCCATAGCAGTTCCAAAACTGATGTTAACTCCCCTGCTTGAGTTATATGCCCACCCCTGGACCAAGTGCAGGATCCAAGGATACAGCTTATCACTGTTGGCCCTCCCAACTAGGTGAGTTGGAAACCTTTTAATTAACAACTCCTGCATATGGGGCCAGTATCGATATGACAGCAAACTAGTGGTCTATTCAAAGAAAGGAGAAAGAATAACTAACTCACTCTGCTGTACACTTGAAACTAATACAACATTGTAAATCAACCATACTCCAATGAAAATTTGAAAGAAAGGAGAGAGAGGACAGACAAGCAAGGATAACAAGTCCATAGGGGACATGCTTGCATGTTGGTACAAGTTTTCTGGTATCCCCATTTTTTTTTTGCCCTGTATGATAAGGGGAGCAAAACCCTAATTCACCTTGAAATAGCAGTGTCTGTAAATAAATACGCATACTATATTTTTTTCTTGAAAAATAAAATGTGCTTTATAAGCAGTGTTTGGCACCAAGATTTCAAAGAGTTAGTTCTGGAGAAATTCAGGTTCTATTCAGCAGAAAATTTTGTTCTCAGTTGAGATT
This sequence comes from Ovis canadensis, assembly GCF_042477335.2. NCBI lineage: Eukaryota > Metazoa > Chordata > Mammalia > Artiodactyla > Bovidae > Ovis > Ovis canadensis. Next base: position 73,675,084 of record NC_091248.1, on the reverse strand, counting down.
TACTTTGTGTTTTTCCTTATTGAAAGCAATGGCAGAAAAGCAATGAAACAACAAAATAATCTTACACCTTAATAATATCAAAACCATACACCGTACCTGAATGTCCTCATTTATCCTTCTCAACAAGAAGTTGTTAAGCAGCACCTTGCTGAATCTGAAGTCATCACATGACAGTTTAATCAACTCTTCCCTTTCCTTTGCCAAGAAGCCATCTGGCAGTGTGTCTTTTTCATTGAAAATGTGTCCCTGATCCAATTTTCATTTGTTACTCTGTTGAGAAAGTATTCATTCCAATGGTGGACCAAATTTGAGCACCATTCTTTCCTTTAAAGACTAAGGGTGAATTTTCCTTTTATTTCCAATGAGTAAATTTTCTTAAGGTTATGGAATGATTGGCAATTCTTTTCTTGCTACTTTTGTATGTTCTGCTGATGTTGCTTTCTTGTGGCTTTTGTTTTGTTATGAAAATTCAAAGGCAAGCTTTTTTAGTTCTAACATACTGGCATCCTTTGCTTGCATTGTGGTATGTGAACAAGTCAGTTAAGTAGACTCAGCTTCACAGACATGGTACATCCATAAAGAAATGACTGAATTAAAAAGAAAAGAAATACATACCTCTATAAAAACTTTCAAGAGGAGAATTTTTCCTTTGGAAATATTTATTTAAAAAAATAGGAAATTCAATTTTTGAAGTGTCTTTCCCTCCTTCCTTGTCCCCTCCAGCTTTACTGATGTATAATTTACTATTAATGTGTATGCTTTTAAGATGTACAACATGATATTTTGATATATGTATACACGGTGAAATGATTGTAACAATCAAGCTAATTAGCATATCAGTCACCTCATATAGTTACCATTTTGTGTATGTGAGGAAGAACACTAAATTCTTGCTCTCTTTGCAAATTCAAGTATACTAACTATTATTAACTCTTGCTGCCATGCTGCACATTAGATCTCTATAATCTATTTGTTAGAGCTGAAACTGTGTACCTTCTAATTAACATCTTCCCATATTCCCAACCCCTCAGCCGCTGGCAACTATGAATTCTATGCTCTCTTCACACTGAACTGTGCCCCCTAATAGAGGAGCAATAACTTCAATAAAGTGAAATTTGTTCTTTTTACCTTACTCGATACATCTATTGTCAGGCACTTTTTGCTCAACCGAGTCCTATGGCCTCTCTGCTGGAGTCCCTGGTTCCCAAAATGGTATTGCCATCCATGGGTAGTTGTCAAAATCAATGTATCTGCAAGGCATGAACACTGAAAATTCCTATTCCACCATCTTGTTGAAGTCACTCACCTAATTTCTTTCCTTCTTTCTATTGTGCCGTCCAAAAATATGAGCTAACTAAAGTTGATTCCTTTCTTCAAAACGAGTGTAACATCTTTCAAGAGTATCTTCATTATGATAGTGTCTACCACAAATTGGCAGCTGCCAAGAGCATTGCTAACGACTGGACAAGGGCATTCGCCATCTGCCTCCATGGAGATTGAGCCTTGTGCTGCAGCAGCTGCTGACCTTCGACACCCCTTGAGGGAGCTCAGGGTGGAGTGAGGCACTGGTGGGACAGGTCTTTACAGGTTTTTAGATAGTTGGATATTTTCAGGAATAGATTGTGTGATCACAATCCTTGCCTCTCCTCATATCTAGAACAGTACTAAATCCTTTCATGATGACATCAGATCTTCATGAGTAGCAGAAAACCTCTTGTAAAGTGAGGACTTGATTGCACTGAACTCCCCCTTCACCGAAATCTTACATATTGACTTTCCCTGACTGTCACTTTAGAACAGTCCCTCAGAGCTATCTGAGGTTCTGCCCCCCTGGCTGTAGTCCTCATTTTGCCCCAAATAAAACTTAATTTGCAATTCTCAAGTTGTACATCTTTTTTAGTTGACAATAGGCATTGTTTATGATATTTGGAATTAGGTGATATAAAATAAAGTGAATGCATTCAGCAAAATATATAAAATTCCTGATTTATTGTTTAACTGTAAGAAATAGACAACCAGGGAAATGGGCTAGAGACATGACAAAATAAAAATGAGCACTTTGAATATTGTTTTAGAAGTTTGTAGATTGCTGCATGAAAAAGGTAACACAGGCACATTAGCTTGCCTGAAAAGTTCTATCTTCCAGTGACTGACAGACTCCTTGTTTTTCACAAGCAAAGGCCTCCTCTGCTGAGAAGTCTTTGTTGACCCCTTTGTTCTCTCCCTGTGTGTCTCTTTGTAACATTTACCGCATGACCTTGCTATTGTATGTTTAACTTATTGTGTCTTGTTAAGATATGAACTCCTATAAAGTCTGTTCCTCACTATCATTTTTGCCAATGCCTAGCATTTTGTGCTAAGTACATAATTTGCATGTATGAGTGACAAGGTGTTTTAATTAGCAAAAGACAGCTTTATAGTCATTTAGAGGAAGAAGAGGAAAAAATACACTTATCTAAAATCTCAGAAAATGTACTCATATGGACAGCCTGTGGGATCTGTGTTTGTTAATAAATAAGCACAGTATTATAAATCCAAGCCATCACCTGCTTAAAGAAAGATGTGAAAGAATTTGAAAAATGGCAGTCTACACATGGCTTACTAGACAGGATGAAAATTTAGTAAATAAGATGAACAAAACAATAAAATCTGGAATTAAAAATGTTTTGAGCAGCTTTTACAGAATCAAAGATGCCAGTTAGACCAATAGACTATCACAAGGGAGGATGAGGAAACAAACCAACATTAAAATGAAAACAAATATGAGGTTTCATCTATAGAACATTACACTAAACCTTCAAAAGAGATCATAGGTAAGTAATTTCAAACCAAAATAAAGGGACTATTCACTGACACTAATGTATGTATATTTTTTAATCTGCTATGAGTTTCTGGAAAAAAGACTTGTAATATGTGAAAAATTGTTTAAGAATTATAGTTGACTTAAACCTAAGACCAGCAGTTTAATTTAGAAGGGGAAAGCCTCAGCTAGTTCTAAATTAATGTATTTGGTTTGCAGCATTTTAGTTTCAGAAGTCTCATTAAAAAAAAAAAAAGTGAAGTACATACAGAAGAAGATCGAGGCTGGTAGTAGGAGTTCTAGAAATTTTGTCATATGATGCATAGAATGAATTGGGAGAATGGGGTTACCATATATGTACTATGTTGTATAAAATATATGACTAATGAGAACTGACTATATAGCATAGGAATTTTACATGATGCTCTGTGGTGATGTAAATGGGAAGGAAATCCAAAAAAGAAGGGATACACATATAAGTATGTCTGATTCACTTTGCTGTACAGCAAAAACTGACACAGCAATGGAAAGCAACTATACTCAGTAAAATTTTTTAAAAATATAGAAAAGTTCATATGATTGTAACATTTAAGCATCTAAAATTTAAACCCATTTGTTAACAGGAAGCAATAAGAGGAAGTAATTTTCCCATCAACTGGAAAACAACTTAGCACAGGAAAAAAAATTATCTTTATGATGCTATGGAAGGAATTTCTGCATTAGTGACCTATTCAGTTGGTGACCCCTAATAGTCTCTGCCATCCTTAAGATGGAGCTTCCCGGGTGGCTCAGTGTTAAAGAATTTGCTTGCCAATGGAGGAGATGCAGGAGACATGGGTTTGATCCCTAAGTCTGGAAGATCCCCTGGAGGAGGAAATGGCAACCCACCGTAGTATTCTTGCCTAGAAAATCCCATGCACAGAGCGGCCTGGCAGGCTACAGTCCATGGGGTTGCAAAGAGTTGGACACAACTGAGGGACTGTGCGCATCCTTAAGATATTATCATTTTGGGTAGCAAGTAGTAGCAGATCTTTGCAAGGTAATTTATTGCTACCAAGTATAATAAAAGAATTAACAACCTTTCTCCTAGCCATCCACATTAAAAAGTTGGAAGCCTTGAAAGAAAGTGAAGTGGCTAAGTTGTGTCCAACTCTTTGCTACCCCATGGGCTATAGCCTACCAGCTTCCTCTGTCCATGGGATTTTCCAGGAAAGAGTACTGCAGTGGGTTGCCATTTCTTTCTCCAGGGGATCTTCCCCAACCAGGTCTCTCGCATTGAAGGCAGATGCTTTACCATCTGAGCCACCAGGGAAGCCTCCTAAAGTGAAAGCGGCTCAGTCATGTCCGACTCTTTGCGACCCCATGAACTATACAGTTCATGTAATTCTCCAGGCCAGAATACTGGAGTGGATAGCTTTTCCCTTCTCCAGGGGATGTTTCCCAACCCAGAGATCAAACCCAGGTCTTCTGCATTTAGTATTGCATTAAACCAGCTTCTTTATTAATATGGTTAGTTTCATCATTTTTTAAATGCTATTTTATTTCTATCCACAATTCTCACTATTTTAGTAAAAGTTCCTTTTCTCTCCTAAGGATTCTCTTGCCTCCAGGGTCTATTCTCTACACTACTCAATAATCATTTTTGTACATAATATAAAAGAGAAATGAACTCATCTCTCATTTACTTAAAAATATTCCAGGAAAGGAGTTTTGTTTATATATTAAGATGATCATAAAGCCACAACACCTGGACACAACTGAATCTTATTTTGTCATAGTCACCTTCTTTCTCATAAGTTGCTTGAAGTAGGTGTACTCAAGAGCAAAAATAAATGTCAAGAAGTTACTGCTTTATAGCTGGGCTTTGGCCTGAGACCCCAGTACTAGAATCTTTTGATCCAAACTTGTGGTTTGACCAAGATGTCCTTAGTGTTCCCCTCAGTTTGACTACATTTTAGATTTTTTTCCTGACTATAGGTCCCTGCCCTTTCTTTCCTTACAGCATTTACTTTAGAAAACCTATAATTCCACATTTTGCTCTGCTGCTTTGAAATGAATATGAATCTCTTTAAAAGCCTCTTTCTAATAGTTTTGAGACTCAAGAAATTCCAGGGAATATCTTTTTTAAGGACTGGGGAGCCCTCTCATGGAAATGTAATTATCAAGGAGTGTGTGCCCCTCTCTACCAGTCTCTGTGGGATGGGATCTACTTAACTTCAGTAGGTCCTGATCAAGGTTGTAAAACTACCTCCTGTCATAAAGATAAGAGAAATTTTAATTTTCCTTTGGGTAAACTCAATTAGCCGGAGAAGGTGATGGCACGCCACTTCAGTACTCTTGCCTGGAAAATCCCATGGACGCAGGAGCCTGGTAGGCTGCAGTCCATGGGGTCGCTGAGTTGGACACGACTGAGCAACTTCACTTTCACTTTTCAATTTCATGCATTGGAGAAGGAAATGGCAACCCACTCCAGTGTTCTTGCCTGGAGAATCCCAGGGACGGGGGAGCCTGGTGGGCTGCCGTCTCTGGGGTCGCACAGAGTCGGACACAACTGAAGAGACTTAGCAGCAGCAGCAGCAAACTCAATTAGCATACAAAGATGCCCTAAGATTTTAGGTCCTAAAATCTCTCCAACCATTTTTTTTTTCTTTTGAGTAGAATTGAGGTCAATCTCTCTCCTTGTTACAATAGTCTTGAGTAAAATTGTCCTTGCCTGTTTAACTTTGGTGCTTTGTTTTCAACTTGCATAGGCATTTGCCAGTGGAGAAGGTGAAAGTTCTTTCTTCTCCAACATCAAATTCAAAGCTCATCAGCCATCTGTTGAGCCTTAACCATGGTCATATTCAATGAATGATGAGAGGATAAATAAGGTGACCTATCTTATTATTAGCTCCCTCTTTCTGAATCATTTTTCTAAGGGCAAAGAAATACAAGAGTATAAGAAGGCAACATGTAGCTAGGCTAGACAAGGTAAAGTATCAGTGAATGAGAGCCACGTCTAGTGTCTACCAAGATACACACCAAAAAATGGAGCTTAATCAGTGTCCAAGAGTGAATCCCCATCTGATTATTATTAATTCTTGTCATTTAAAGCAGAAGCCAAGGCAGGAGAGATAGTTTGGGAGAAAGAAAGACAAGTGCATTCAAAAGTTACCCTTGACTATACAGTAAAGCCCAGCCTCAGACTGTCAGCTAACTTTAGAGTTTCATTTCCAAGTAGTGCTGTGATGAACTGGCTATTGTTTGGCAGGTACGTACTGAAATCGTTTTCATTCTTGATGTTTGTATGCATTCACTGCTGCATGAGCTTAACCATATGACTCGCTCTGGTCAGTGATAAATGGTGTACGACAGATTTTAAGTAAACCAAGGTTTTTAACGTGCCAGGATAGGTTGGCTTGTTCTGCTACACTAGTATAATTCTCCATGAAAAGAATTTGCCCAAGCAGCCACTAGCGAAAGGATAATGGGAGAAATATAAAACAGATTACATTCCAGTCCACAGTTTGGAGACAGGCCCAGATGCTCCAAAGCCTGAAGCAGTGCTGCTAAACCCATCCAAGTCTAGATCAACTGGACCTGTGTGCAAGAAATAGTTTCTCATTTGTTAAGACATTGTGATTCTGAATTGTTTCTTATGTGGTTAACACTAATACATGTGCTAATAAACTGCATTACAATGATTATATCTGTCACTCTCCTGAACTATACAATGGAAATTAGAGGGCAAATACACTATCTTACTCATTGTTATAGCTAAGAACCCAATACATAGTAGATGTTTTTACTGTGTCTAATGTACAAGTTTAATTGAACTAGTCACTCTGGTGATGCTAACCAAATTATTCCTATTCAGTACATAATTTATTATTTTTGAAAACTCATGATAGATGTTATTTTTTCATTGTTTTTGGAAGTATATATATAAATATATATATATATATCATGTAGTTTTACTTTTATTTATTCATCCAGTTATCCAGCAATATAACATCTTTTCACTTTCTACCTTTGTGATATTATTAAAATAAGTAGAACTTGGAATAGGTTGTGAATATTGATAAAGGAAAGCAAGAGCCTAAGGACACAGAGGATATAAAAATTGAAAACCTGAATGAATGTCTGCATAGAGTATTATTACAGGTTCTTTTTGATACTCAATCACAAAGCCCAATGTTTTCAGCATCACCAAACATGGGAAAAATTTTACTCTATTGCCAAAAATTCATTGGGAAATAATAGCTAGGTGAATCTAAACTATCAAACATCTTCCAATTTCCTCAAATATTAAAAAAAGAACATTTCTAGCATGCAGAAAGCCCTAATTAATTATTTAGCAGCCTTTATGTCTGATTCTTTAATCAGTTATCAATCTAGCATTTGAATTTTTGTCTGGTTCTGATTTATCCCTCAAAAGGATATGAAGTGAGGATGTCAGTGCCTATTAAAGCACAACATATTTAGGAAGCTGCTGTAACAGTGAGAGAAAAGGAATGCTAGAAATTTAACAGGAGCTGTAAAACCTGAAGTGAAAGAATAAATATAATTCACATTAATTCTTACAAGCTTTCATGTGATTGAGTGTGCTGAGTAAAGGGAAATATATATATATATATATATATAAGCTTTAATCCTGGGTGATAGAAAGATTTTTGATTTTTTGTTATCACCAGGAAGTAGGCTGTCAGAAAGAGGACCTAATTTGAGAAGAAAGATAGTTTCATACATATAGGTCAGTGATGCAACATACCAGTTTGCACTTTTCATTCTTCTGTTTTTAAATATTATTTATCTAAAAAGGACTACTCAGTTTAATTAGAACCATCATATTCTATTGAGCTGGCCCATGTATAAAGATGTATGGCATGTTTTAGAGTTTAACCAATTTTTTCCCCCCACCAAAGCTCCCAGTTTGGTGTATTAGACATTAGGAACACCATGGAGGATGCCCAGAAAAGGATGAGGAGGAGGAGCAGTAGAGGAGAAAAAGGAAGAAGAGAAAGGACTACCCTCCCATTTTGGTCGCCTGTTTGCCAAGCATCACTTCACACACATTATTAGTATTATTACAATTGAAAAATTATCACATTTCTGTGTGTACTTGTTAATTCTTCTATACTTTATAATGCATGTGCTGAGGTCAAAAGATATTAATGACTAATCTTTGCTATAATAAAACTGGAAAATGCTTGCTTTATGATTTTAACTCCACACTACCTCACATGTGATTCTCTCTTCCTTGTTTGAAATCAGTTATTAAGTGTCACAAAGGAAAGCTTTTCTAATTCTTTCTGGCCAGAGACATAAGTAAATGCCTATTTATTTCCCAAGCAACTGTTTCTGTGTATAAATTCAGTTGTTTTACATAAAAATGGGAACACTTTAAGGAAAATATTAATCTTTTCAATGGAATTTTAATTCAAATTAATTTGATTTCAAATCATTACACATGGATTGTATCATACTATGGACATAACTGAGCAACTAAGCATAAACCACATATTTTAACCATGAGTTATAAAATGATGTCATATCAAACAATCATTTCTGTATTCAGAAATATTTATGCAGAAGTGTAATATAGGGGAAAAGATGGAGAGACCAGTGCCTACCACAAATTGCTGTCTCATATTAATTCCTGATATTCACTTGTATATATTTTTCTTTAGCTCTGACATATAAAAAAATCATGAATTCTGTGACTTAAAACATTTCTAGAAACTGCTAGCATTTGAAAAAAGTCTAGACTCTTTTCCAGCCTCCTTCAATTAGGGGTTGACCAAAAAGATATGTGCTTCCTCTTTACACTGAAAATATAGCAGGAATGTTTCTCTTCCCCATGGTTTGTGTCCTACCTAATCACTACCTTTTCCAGAACCTCTGCTTTACAGGAGTGGTCAAAACATAGAAAGACCCTGAGCTCACTTCCTCCCAGGGCTATGCCAACACTGTAACATTTACAGAGCAACTATCGATGAGATTGACTTGAAGACTGGCAGAAAAGATCTTCTACAATTAAACAAGCAGAAGGATACACAATGAGGTGGCAGGAGGGACAGAGATGCAGTGTAGTCAAAACACATACTCTTGGATGAAGACCCACAAAGGGAAGGACAATTAAAATTACAGAGGCTGGTAGCCTGTGCACAAGGCAGGGCTTAGCAACCATCCAGATTGGGGTCCATTATGCTTTCAAGAGTGTCCTCAGAAGTCAGCCAGCCACAATGGAAGGACCTACACATAGAGGGTGCTCTTAGAGCACAAATGAACTTATACTTAAGTGAGCAATCAAACCCACCACAAAAGAGGTATCATGGAAGAGACAGCCTCTTCAGTAAATGGTGCTGGGAAAACTGAACAGCTGCATGCAAAAGAATCAAAACTGGACTCCTTTCTCACGCCATATATAAAAATAAACTCAAAATCTATCAAAGACATAAAATATAACAGTTGAAACCATAAAACTTCTAGAAGTAAACAGATAGTATACATTTTAATGTGTATCAGTCTTAGAATATTGTCTTTTGGGATACATCTACTCAGACAAGGGAAATAAAAGCAAAAATAAACAAATGGAACTACATCAAATTAAAAAGCTCTTGGACAGCAAAGGAAACTATCAACAAAATGAAAAGCCATCTACGGAATGGGAGAAGATATTTGCAAATGATATATCCAGTAAGGGTAACCCCTAACCAGATTATATCTATAATATACAAAGTACTCATACAACTCAATATCAAAAAACAAGCAACCTGATTTTTTAAAATAGACATTTTTCCAAATAAGACATATAGATGGCACATAATGTTGGGCTCAACATCACTAATCATCAGGAAAATGCAAATCAAAAACTCAATGACATATCACCTCATGCTTGTCAGAATGGCAGCAAATAAGTGTTGGTGAGGATGTGAAGAAAAGAGTACCTCTGTGCACTGTTAGTGAGAATGTGAATTTGTGCAGCCACTATGGAAAACAGTTTGGAGATTCTTCAAAAAATAAAAATAGAGCTACCATGCACTCCAATTTAGGGCCTCCCTGGTAGAGCACTGATAAAGAATCCGCCTGCCAATGCAGGAGACCCAAGAGACACAGGTTCCACCCCTGGGTTGGAAAGATCCCCTGTAGTACGAAATGGCAGCCCATTCCAGTATTCTCGCCTGGGAAATCCCATGGACAGAGAAGCCTGTCAGGCTACAGTCCAATGAGTTGCAAAGAGTCAGACATGATTGAGCAACTGAGCACATGGACCCCAACAATTCTACTCCTAGGTATTTATCAGGAGTTAAAGAAAACTAAAATGCTAATTAGAATAGATATACCTTATGTTCACTGAAGTTTTATATACAATAGCAAGGAGGTAAAAGCAACATAATTGCCCATCGATAGATGAATGCATAAAGAAGATTTTACACATATATGTAGATATAAAATATAGATGATACATATAATTGGCTACTATTTACATAATGGATTATTACTCAGATGTCAAAAAGCAAGACAAATGGCTGTCTTGGTATTTGCAACAACACAGATGGGCCTGGAGAATATAATGCTAAGTGAAATAAGAGAAAGACAAATATTGAATGATTTTACTTATATGTAGAACCTGAAAAAAAAAGGAACAAACATAAAACAGAAAACGGCTCAGAGAACAAACAAATGGTTGCTACACGGGACAGGCGTGGAGGCGGAGAAAAATAATTGAGGGAAATAAAGTGATACAAATTTTCAGCTACAAAATAAATGAGTCACAGGGATCAAAAATACAGTATGGGGAATAGAGTCAATAATTATATAGCATCTTTGCATGTTGACAAGAGTACTGGTCTTACCATGGTGATGATTTTGAAATGTATAGAAATATTGAATCACTATGTTGTATACCACACAATTGCTCTCATCTCACACGCTAGGAAAGTAAACTAATGCTCAAAATTCTCCAAGCCAGACTTCAGCAATACGTGAAACGTGAACTTCCAGATGTTCAAACTCCTTTTAGAAAAGGCAGAGGAACCAGAGATCAAATTGCCAACATCTGCTGGATCATTGAAAAAGCAAGGGAGTTCCAGAAAAACATCTATTTCTGCTTTATTGACTATGCCATAGCCTTTGACTGTGTGGATCACAATAAACTGGAAAATTTTGAAAGAGATGGGAATACGAGACCACCTGACCTTCCCCTTGAGAAACCTGTATGCAGGTCAGGAAGCAACAGTTAGAACTGGATGTGGACCAACAGACTAGTTCCAAATAGGAAAAGGAGTACATCAAGGCTATACATTGTCACTCTGCTTATTTAACTTCTATGCAGAGTACATAATGAGAAATGCTGGGCTGGAAGAAGCATAAGCTGGAATCAAGATTGCCGGGAGAAATATTAATAACCTCAGATATGCAGATGACATCACCCTTATGGCAGAAAGTGAAGAAGAACTGGAGATTCTTGATGAAAGTGAAAGTGGAGAGTGAAAAAATTGGCTTAAAGCTCTACATTCAGAAAATGTAGATCATGACATCTGGTCCCATCACTTCATGGGAAATAGATGGGGAAACAGTGGAAACAGTGGCTGACTTTATTTTTCTGGGCTCCAAAATCGCTGCAGATGGTGACTGCAGCCATGAAATTTAAAGACACTTACTCCTTGAAAGGAAAGTTATGACCAACCTAGACAGAATATTAAAAAGCAGAGACATTACTTTGCTAACAAAGGTCTGTCTAGTCAAGGCTATGGTTTTTCCAGTGGTCATGTGAGAGTTGGATTATAAAGAAAGCTGAGTGCCAAAGAATTGATGCTTTGAACTGTGGTGTTGGAGAAGACTCTTGAGAGTCTCTGGGACTGCAAGGAGATCCAACCTGTCCATTCTAAAGGAGATCAGTCCTGGGTGTTCATTGGAAGGACTGATGTTGAAGCTGAAACTCCAATACTTTGGCCATCTCATGCGAAGAGCTGACTCATTGGAAAAGACCCTGATGCTGGGAAAGATGGAGGGCAGGAAGAGAAAGGGACGACAGAGGATGAGATGGCTGGATGGCATCATTGACTCGATGGATGTTAGTCTGAGTGAACTCCAGGAGTTGGTGATGGACATGGAGGCCTGGTGTGCTGTGATTCATAGGGTCGCAGAGTCGAACACGACTGAGCGACTGAAATGAACTGAACTTAAGAAACATGGAAGGTAGAAGCACATATAATTGTTTTTCTCTCAGTTGCTGTATGCTCCTGGTGTGAGGGCTACAGATCAACTCCCAGAAACCTCAAAGGGAACCTTTATTACATTAGTGGATTTCTTGAGACTGGAGATAATGGTCAGTTTTGAAGACTTCAATGTAAATGTCTCAAGACATTGAGTGCATCAATCTCTCAGACCAGTTCTCACTAATCAAGATACTGGGATTACTTGTAAACACCAGAACACTGAGGGATTCATTTTCTTTTATTTTTGTGTGTGTGTCTTTTTAAGGCATATGTTTCCCATTTATTTTTAAATTTTGAACATAATTGTTTTCCAAAATGTTTTTGATGTCAGTTATAGAACTTCTCCCAGTGAAATCACAGTTCCTGACCCTGAAATGCTACTCTTTTCTGTAAGAATGAATGTACCCCCAAGGGACCTGGCACATCATACACTTTCACAAGGCTGTGAAAGTACTAATAAATCAATCTTTGTGAGATTGAATATGTATTTGGTATGCCCTTTAATAGAAATATAGAATACTCTTTCAACTTTGTCCTTTAATACTATAGGAGAGGAGAAAACATATACATGAATACTAATTAATCTGATCTTTTCCAGAAATCAAGACTATCAAATAACATTTGTCCTTCAGAACCAAATATTCGGCTGTTAGCTGATTTTTTTTCATCATTCTTTTTTTTTTAATTTTTATTTTTACTTTACAATACTGTATTGGTTTTGCCATTCATTGACATGAATCCACCACGGGTGTACATGCGATCCCAAACATGAACCCCCCTCCCACCTCCCTCCCCACAACATCCCTCTGGGGCATCCCTGTGCACCAGCCCCAAGCATGCTGTATCCTGCATTGGACATAGACTGGTGATTCGATTCTTACATGATAGTATACATGTTTCAATGCCTTTCTCCCAAATCATCCCACCCTCTCCCTCTCCCTCTGAGTCCAAAAGTCCGCTATACACATCTGTGTCTTTTTGCTGTCTTGCATACAGGGTCATCATTGCCATCTTTCTAAATTCCATATATATGTGTTAGTATACTGTATTGGTGTTTTTCTTTCTGGCTTACTTCACTCTGTATAATCGGCTCCAGTTTCATCCATCTCATCAGAACTGGATTCATCATTCTTTCTTATGAAAATGAAAGTCACTCAGTGATGTCCAACTCTTGAGACCCCATGGACTATATGTAGCCCGCCAGGCTCCTCTATCCTTGGAATTTTCCAGACAAGAATACTGGAGTAGGTTGCCATTTCCTACTCCAAGGGATTCATTTCAAATGGCACATTTCATCACATAATCTTTGCATTCTTTCCCCATAGGTAGTGGTATATAGAAAACTAAATATAAACTGAAGGTTGATGAGTGGTCCTTGAAATACAATAAGGAGAGCTGGAAGAAGCAGGCTTTAAAGGTTTAGATCTATGACAGCCTGATACGTCCATTTTCAAAGGAGGATTATTTTTGCTTAGAGGACTGACAGGTTTTTTTTTTTTTTAATTCAAATCACCATTCTCTTTCTGAATAACACTTTATTCATTAAATTTAATGAGCAACATGAGGACTGTTTGCCTCATCATCCAACAAGTAGTTTGTTCCTATCTTTCCTATCTATCCTCTCTTGCCTCTACAACTTGAACTTAAAATATATCTCCACTGACTAAAACACATCTTGAGGAAACTCTTCTTACCCTTCTCAGATTACCACATCTATCTAAAAATGAATGTATTTCTGCCACTGTGCCATGTGGAGTCACTTGCTGTATTTGCCTAGCTACAGGTTTCTGCTTTTACTTGTCAGGACCTAAGTATTACAGGAGGGAAAAGAATATACAAGTTTTAGGATTCATTGACATCAAAAATTCTTTCATCCTATAGACCTTTTTAGAATCCCAATAGCTTCATGACACAATAAAAAGAAAGCTTTCTGTCTGCCCAGCCACTGACAGACAGGGAAGAAGTAGAAGGAATTTTGATGACTCTGTAACAGAGTGATCAATACGTGCACCCTTCTCCTTGGCTCAAGTATCATCAATATAGTGGACATCATATTAGGTTAGGAGTTAGATGATCTAGAATGAGGTCTCTCTTATCCCTGTCAATAACTGCTTATGCATGTTGGGCACATTACTTTATCTCATTTGTAAATGGGGTTACACAGTTATCAGAAGTTCTTAATGCCTATGCTTGTGGCATTGATATAATCCTATGAGTATTTATGGCTAATCAAAGCAATGATTGCTTTTGTTTGTTTTGTTTTTGTTTGCTTTGTTCTCCCCTTCCAGTTTTACTGAGATATAATTGACATGCAGCACTGTATGTGTTTAAGGTGTAAAGTATAATGATTTGACTTACATACATCATGAAATGATTATCACAATGTTTAGTGAGCATCCATCATTTCAAATAGATATAAAATGAAAGAAAGATTTAAAAATGTTCTTCCTTATGATGAGAACTGTTAGAATTTACTTTAACAACTTCCGTATATAGCATATGGCAATGTTAATTATATCTATTATTCTGTACATTACATTTATGGGATTTCCCTATAGCTCAGATAGTAAAGATCCTGCCTGCAATGCAGGAGACCCAGATTCGATCCCTGGATCACGAAGATGCCCTGGAGAAGGAAATGGAAATCTCCTCCAGTATTCTTCCCTGGAGACTCCCATGGACAAATGAACTTGATGGACTACAGTCCATGGGGTCTCAAAGAGTCAGATATGACTAAGCGACTAACACACACATTATAATATAGTACTTGTTTATCATAAAAATGGATGTTTATACCTTTTGAGCATCTTCATCCAACACCTTCTCCCCTAGGCCTCTGCCTCTGGTAAACACAAATATGTTATCTTCTTTAATGGGTTTGTTTGTTCTTCAGTTGTAAATGACCTTCAGGGCTATGCTAATTCCTGGTATACAACATCAGTTCAGTTCAGTTGCTCAGTCGTGTCTGACTGTTTGCAACCCCACGAATCGCAGCACGCCAGGCCTCCCTGTCCATCACCAACTCCTGGAGTTCACCCAAACTCACGTCCATTGAGTCAGTGATGCCATCCAACCACCTCATCCTCTGTTGTCCCCTTCTCCTGCCCCCAATCCCTCCCAGCATCAGGGTCTTTTCCAATGAGTCAACTCTTCACATGAGATGGCCAAATTACTGGAGTTTCAGCGTCAACATCAGTCCTTCCAATGAACATCCAGGACTGAACTCCTTTAGAATGGACTGGTGGATATCCTTGCAGTCAAAGGGACTCTCAAGTCTTCTCCAACAGCACAGTTCAAAAGCATCAATTCTTTGGTGCTCAGCTTTCTTCACAGTCCAACTCTCACATCCGTACATGACCACTGGAAAAACCATAGCTTTGACTAGACGAACCTTAGTCGGCAAAGTAATGTCTCTGCTTTTTAATATTCTGTCTAGGTTGTTCATAACTTTCCTTCCAAGGAGTAAGTGTCTTTTAATTTCATGGCTGCAATCACCATCTGCAGTGATTTTGGAGCCCAGAAAAATAAAGTCAGCCACTGTGTCCACTGTTTCCCCATCTATTTCCCATGAAGTGACGGGACCAGATGCCATATTCTTCATTTTCTGAATGTTGAGCTTTAAGCCAACTTTTTCACTCTCCACTTTCACTTTCATCAAGAGGCTTTTTAGTTCCTCTTCACTTTCTGCCATAAGGGTGGTGTCATCTGCATATCTGAGGTTATTGATATTCCTCCCAGCAATTTTGATTCTAGCTTATGCTTCTTCCAGCCCAGCATTTCTCATGATGTACTCTGCATAGAAGTTAAATAAGCAGGGTGATAATATACAGCCTTGACGTACTCCTTTTCCTATTCGGAACCAGTCTGTTGTTCCATGTCCAGTTCTAACTGTTGCTTCCTGACCTGCATACAGGAACTCTCTTGCTTTTTTCCATGATTCATCGGATGTTGGCAATTTGATCTCTGGTTCCTCTGCCTTTTCTAAAAGGAGTTTGAACATCTGGAAGTTCGTGGTTCACGTATTGCTGAAGCCTGGCTTGGAGAATTTTAAGCATTACTTTACTAGTGTGTGCGATGAGTGCAATTGTGCAGTAGATTGAGCATCCTTTGACGTTGCCTTACTTTGTTTATTAATTTAACAAATATTTATTGTGTGCTTTCCATGTGCCACGTATATAATTTTGCTATATATTAATATTTGAATTTGCTCAGAAACTGAGCAATAATTTGGCCATTATTTTCCTACTTTCATTATTTCTTAGCATGTGATACAGCAATTGTTTTTTGTCTGAATCATTTAAGTTGTTTATATATCAGAGTAGTTTCAGCATAAGGCCTAAAACTTTCTTGCATTTTCTAATTTTGTTATTATGCTTTAATTTTCTGAGAACTCTACATTTACATTTGTAATTGAAGTTACTCTTCAATACCTTTTTTTACTGCCCTGCTTATGATCTGTAGTTCCATAATTTGTGTTGTTTTTGTGTTGATGTTGGCTAAGTTGTGTTCAACTCATTGTGACCCCCGTGGACTGTAGCCCAACAGTCTCCTCTGTTTAAAGGATTTCCTAGGCAAGAATGACGCTGTGGGTTGCCATTTCCTTCTCCAAGGGATCTTCCTGACCCGGTGATTGAACCCATGTCTCCTGCATTGCAGGCTAATTATTTATCACTGAGCCACCTGGGAAGCCTGCTATAATTTGTACTTCTTTAAAATAAGAGATAATGTTCATTAAAATGTTTGATTTTATGTGGAACAATGGGAATGTTAAAATTGGTTGGTTTTCATAGTGAGATTTGAAAACTCAAAATTATAATAATAAAATAAAACAAATGTTATGCTAAATAATTTTATATTATGATAATAATTATATTATCCCTCAATATATCACTTGGTCTTTTGCTTAGAAGTAAACAACATGGTTAGATATGGAAAGGATCAATCTAAGTAAATGGTATCTTCAATGCAGGCTTCCGGTTCTTTTTGATATGCTTTATTATTTCTGAAATAAGAACGATAGTCTTATGGCATGAGATTTAATAGTAAAGTAGTTCTTCATACTCATTCTTCAAAAACTACTGCACAACTGGTATTTAAATATAATAGAATTAAAGTTGTACACCAGAGAGAAAATGGACTCAAATATAAGAGTTTCTGCTTAATAACACCCAGCTGTGTGATAAGAAGTACTTCAATTGAAATGAAGTTAAACATTAAACATGTAATTATCTATGTTTTTGATTTTTCAATGATATTAATTTTGTGAGGATGTTCTTTCTTGTTTTCTACAGAATACTTCTAAAGAGATTTTTCAAAACCAAGAAATGTATTAAACATTAATCATGGATGGATATATAAAAGAAGCATTAGTAAGTGCTAAGAAAGTATAGTCTTCAATAGCCCAAATATTAATTATTTAGGTAACAAACCACCTAAACAGTTAAAAAAAAAGTAAAAAGCCTAAGTTCAGTTCAGGCCCTCAGTCATGTCCGACTCTTTGCAACCACATGAATCGCAGCACGCCAGGCCTCCCTGTCCATCACCAACTCCTGGAGTTCACCCAAATTCATGTCCATTGAGTAGGTGATGCCATCCAACCATCTCATCTTCTGTCATCCCTTTCTCCTCCTGCCCTCCATCTTTCCCAGCATCAGGGTCTTTTCCAATGAGTCAGCTCTTTGCATGAGGTGGCCAAAGTATTGGAGTTTCAGCTTCAACATCAGTCCTTCCAATGAACACCCAGGACTGATCTCCTTTAGAATGGACTGGTTGGATCGCTTTGCAGTCCAAGGGACTCTCAAGAGTCTTCTCCAACACCACAGTTCAAAGCATCAATTCTTCGGTGCTCAACTTTCGTTATAGTCCAACTCTCACATCCATACATGACCACTGTAAAAACCATAGCCTTGACTAGATGGACCTTTGTTGGCCAAGTAATGTCTCTGCTTTTAAATATGCTGTCTATGTTGGTCATAACTTTCCTTTCAAGGAGTAAGTGTCTTTTAATTTTATGGCTGGAATCACCATCTGCAGTGATTTTGGAGCCCAGAAAAATAAAGTCAGCCACTGTGTCCACTGTTTCCCCATCTATTTGCCACGAGGTGATGGGACTGGATCCCATAATCTTAGTTTTCTAAATGTTGAGCTTTAAGCCAACTTTTTCACTCTCCTCTTTCACTTGCATCAAGAATCTCTTTAGTTCTTCTTCACTTTCTGCCATAAGGGTGGTGTTATCTGCATATCTGAGGTTATTGATGTTTCTCCCGGCAATCTTGATTCCAGCTTATGCTTCTTCCAGCCCAGCGTTTCTCATGATGTACTCTGCATAGAAGTTGAATAAGCAGGGTGACAATATACAGCCTTGACATACTCCTTTTCCTATTTGGAACCAGTCTGTTGTTCCATGTCCAGTTCTAACTGTTGCTTCCTGACCTGCATACAGGTTTCTCAAGGGGAAGGTCAGGTGGTCTGGTATTCCCATCTCTTTCAGAATTTTCCACAGTTTATTATGATCCACACAGTCAAAAGCTTTGGCATAGTCAATAAAGAAGAAATAGATATTTTTCTGGAACTCTCTTGCTGTTTCCATGATCCAGCGGGTGTTGGCAATTTGATCTCTGGTTCTTCTGCCTTTTCTAAAACCACCTTGAACATCTGGAATTTTCCATTAATCTTACCTACTGTAGCAATTATTTAATCTTCATTTCTTAATCTCCACCTATAGGAATAGGGTCCCTGATATCCTTGATCAAAGGAAATATGTACAATTTTCTATGACAGCACATTTTTGTTTTTATAATCCACTAATTTAATATAATTATATTGTAATGAGTTTAGGATTTAGCTAATTCATCATCAAAGCAGTTAGTTTATTACTCACATAAACTGTATGCGCCTATGGAGAATAACCTCTACACTGGCCTAAGGGGACTCAACCACCCACCAGCTTTGTGGCACTCAGTCTCTCTATCATACTTACCTGATAGGCGGCTTAGAAGGGCAATTAGAAGCTTTGACTCTGGAGCTCAGAACACCTGGGTTTATATCCTGGTGCCATACTCTCACTGATATTTCTGACATTGGCAAGTTATTTGTCCTCTCCACCTCAGTTTTCTTCTCTTTTGAATGGAGAGAAGGATAGTACAACTCACATTATAGTTATGAGGATTTAGTAGGAATCCTGGGCAATATATTTCAGACAGTGCATTAACACACATTAGGTTTTTTTTAAAAGTGTTGACTATTATTACCTGTTTGCAGTTATCTTCTAAAATATTTGGGTGTTCAGTAGACTAAACAAAACAGATAAAAGCAACAAACTGAAATAAAATTGCAGTATAGAAAGTAAGATAATTCCTACCATAAGTCATCGGAGACAAAAACTAGTTATCATAGGCAATTAATTTGACTTTGTTTCTCTGTTACTAAACAATGTTTTGATTAAAAAAATATGAATAAATGGTAGTTAGAGATTTTAGTTTTGAATAGCCTTTTGCTAAGTATATTCTCAAATTTTATTGGAATCGTATGCAATCTGAGCTAACTGCTATGTTGTGCCTTCTACCAGGGGATCTTCCTGACCCAGGGATCAGTTTTGCGTCTCTTGTGTCTCCTGCATTGGCAGGTGCGTTCTTTCCCACCAGCACCACCTAGGAAGCTGAGCTAACTGCTAAGATATCATCACATAGCAGCAACAGGTGCTACAAACAGCAAAGTGGCTCATGAATCCTTCAAGTGTGTCCTCAGTATGCTATTTTGGGGTCCATGTTTCTGCTAGCAGTTGGGTAATCAATGTGTTTCATTCCAAATTTTCAAAGTGTAGAACAGAAAGCCAACTTTGCTAACAGTTGGATTTGCTATGAAAATAGCACTTACATCTTGTTTTCTAGAAACACAATATAATGTTGATGTTAATTGTTCTTTCAAGTTTTTTATTGAGTGGGCTCAATTCAGTGTTGGTAACTTTGGGGGCAATATATTTGCTATTTATCATTCACATTCTGGTATTCAACATCTCCTAACTTTCCATTAATTTTATATCAAATTTACATTTTAATAGTTTCAAAGTGCATTTATTTTCTAATATTTATCATTAAGAAATTTTGGTAATTTTTGTAACAATCATTTACTCAGCACAATAAGTTGCCATTTCTTAACTGATGGGGAATCACTCTTACACATATCTGATTCCATCTGATTATTCTCTCTAAACTTCATGCTCATATTGATTGTTAATAAATTAGTAACTCTCTACAAAAATTCTCATTATAACTTGTGCATTTAATATCAGTAATGCTGGTATTTGAAAGTGGGAATTACTATCATACTTTTATTATTGAGGTATAAATATGAAAGGAAGGGAAAAAAAACTCAAAGCTTTAGGAAAGGTTAAGACATGCTCAGATTTCAGAAGACTGCTCCTAAATAAGTTTCTACATGTTTTCATTAAGTGTATAAAATAAATACCAACTTTTAATCCCCAAAAGTCATGTTTATTTAAATTCTTATCCTCTGACCACATTTTTCTTTTCTTTACAAGATTATGTTTTACTCTTAGAGCCAATTTCCAAATAGTTACAAATATTAAACAAATTCTATTTAAATTCCCCATGTTACTGTAAGATTAAGCAGTGCCTGTTTTGATCACGTGTCTATGTGTCTGAATATACACGACACAAAAGTTAATAAAAAGTTGATGAGTGAATTTTTTTAGCATCTAAAATATTTTTAAATAAGATGGATGCTTGTAAACCTGCCTATGAATTCAGCATAATCTTAATATTGGCAAAAGTGAAAGCAAAGTTATGGTTTTATGCTAATCTTATATATTTGACGGTTGCTCAGGGAAATAACTACTGTAAGATTAACCTGAAGAGAGAAGAAGCCAGTCCTTTTCAATGAATCATTTTGAGCATAAACATCCTTCCTTTTTATTGGTAGAGGAAGTAACAGTATCTTTCCAAACTGTGAAATGCAAATTTTTTTCTTTCAAAGTTTTTTGTGAAACAAAATAATGAGTAGTAGCATATAAAGATGGAAATTCACCTCTTTTAAACAATTTTTGTTTTTGTAACATACAGTTCGGTTCAGTTCAGTCGCTCAGTCGTGTCCAACTCTGTGACCCCATGAATTGCAGCATATCAGGCCTCCGTGTCCATCAGCAACTCCCGGAGTTCACTCAGATTCACGCCCATCAAGTCCGTGATGCCATCCAGCCATCTCATCCTCTGCCATCCCCTTCTCCTCCTGCCCCCAATCCCTCCCAGCATCAGATCTTTTCCAATGAGTCAACTCTTCACATGAGATGGCCAAAGTACTGGAGTTTCAGCTTTAGCATCATTCCTTCCAAGGAACACTCAGGATTGATCTCCTTTAGAATGGACTGGTTGGATCTCCTTGCAGTCCAAGGGACTGTCAAGAGTCTTCTCCAACACCACAGTTCAAAAGCATCATTTCTTTGGCGCTCAGCTTTCTTCACAGTCCAACTCTCACATCCATACATGACCACTGGAAAAACCATAGCCTTGACTAGATGGACCTTGTTAACAGAGTAATGTCTCTGCTTTTGAATATGCTATCTAGGTTGGTCATAACTTTTGTTCCAAGGAGTAAGTGTCTTTTACTTTCATGGCTGGAGTCACCATCTGCAGTGGTAAATATAAATTGTTTCTAGTGGGCAACAGTGTTGGTCATTTAATTCGATATGTTAACTTCGCTCAAATTAAATATGTTAGAACA
The DNA here is from genome assembly GCF_042477335.2 of Ovis canadensis. NCBI lineage: Eukaryota > Metazoa > Chordata > Mammalia > Artiodactyla > Bovidae > Ovis > Ovis canadensis. The sequence continues at coordinate 73,653,343 of NC_091248.1, read as the reverse complement.
CATATTTTAGTCTTGGGGCTATCTTGATGCAGCAAAGTGGGAAATGGCACCTGTTAATTAGTCTTATGCATCCAGTGATTTAAACTTTTTCTGGGAGAGATAGGAAATAGGACAACAATCTTAATCGAAACAATAAGTCCTAAATGGTCTCACTGACAGAGAAAAGATACCATAATATCTAGAAATGGCCCAGAGAATATGTAAAAGAAGTGTTATACAGTCTTATTGGGTATTGTTTAATTGAGCATGGAACATTAATCAAAAGTTCCAGCACTGGCACTTTTATGTTGTATGATATCAGACACTGAGATTTAGAGCTCTGATATTTAACTTCATGCTTTCTCCTCAGAAAACTTTATAGAGTATCAATTAGGCTTGGTCTTTTAAGAAAGAAAACTGAATAGAGAGTAAATTTGTAATCTAGGCCATATATTTTCATTTCAGGTCCTTTTCCACACTCTTTGGTCTTTCTCCCCTGCACTGTAGATATCAGAGTTAGATCAGAACTCCCTGAGTTCTGCTTCCTGTCAGAGAACTCAGTTCAGTTCAGTACAGTAGCTCAGTCGTGTCCGACTCTTTGTGACCCCATGAATCGCAGCACACCAGGCCTCCCTGTTCACCACCATCTCCCGGAGTTCACTCAGATTCACGTCCATCAAGTCCGTGATGCCATCCAGCCATCTCATCCTCAGTCATCCCCTTCTCCTCCTGCCCCCAATCCCTCCCAGCATCAGAGTCTTTTCCAATGAGTCAACTCTTCTCATGAGGTGGCCAAAGTACTGGAGTTTCAGCTTTAGCATCATTCCCTCCAAGAAATCCCAGGGTTGATCTCCTTCAGAATGGACTGTCCAAGGGACTCTCAAGAGTCTAAGTGATAATTGTTTAGAGATTGATGATCATAGGTTATATAATCAGATATATTTTAAAATAATTTGTTAGATAATCTAATAGCACAGTAGTCTTTAAACTGTATCATTGGAGTTATGATAAGTCACACCACAGTTGTGAATAGATGGGTAACATCAACTTTCATATATATTCTTTCCTAAAAGTGCTCTACCTAAGGAATACCTCTGTCGGAGATGTCTTGACCATTCCCTTTTCTTATCTTCCGTTTTATAATCTCTCTTCTCTCAGGACATCAGAAAAAGGAAATTTCTTTTTTCTGTCTTTAAAATTACTATGGTACATTTCCCAAAGTTGTATAAAATTCCATAGTGCAACAACAGAAAGATAACTTGAAATAGGTATATTGGCTGAGCCTTTTATAAATAAGATACCAAAAAGCCAGGTTACTTTCCTTATCTTACTACATGTTTCCTAAGGGTGCCATTGTACTTCATGGAGCACATAAAAATTCAGAAGTTGTATGGCAGATGGGTGTAAATTTGGAGGTACATAAAATATAGATGTTTTACTTTGATCAGTTCATGAGTATTTCCTCTCACAGTCCAGTCAGTCATTTTTATACATTATTCCAGCAAAGGGAACATCAAATCTAATCATTATTTGCTTTCAAAGACCTCTGAAGAATATTGATTCTTTGGTAATTGGCGAGGGGATTTACAAAACTTTGCATATTTTATTTTTAAATATGAGGATGCTGGGATAACTAGGCTTTAAAGTAGTTTTATTAAGATATTCACATTTTTAATTATAATATGGGAAATATTTGGTTGCAAAAGTATTGAACTTAGATTAACGTGACATTTGGATATTTCCTTGAGACAGCAAATATGGCTAAATATAGGACTTTAAATTTCCATCTTTATAATGTGCATTTAGAAATGAGAAGGCCGAAAGGTGAATGCTATTAATGTTTCTTTAATTGAAATTTTTTTCTGACAGGGAGTATAAATTAATTCTTTTGAGAAGGAAAACTGGTCTTTCCCATTTTGTGATGGCAGACTTTTTTTTTTTTTTTCAGTTTTTCACCAAAGTCTGCAGTCCATTTACTTCCTTTGTAGTGTATGGGTGGTTGGGTCTTGAGTAGCTAAGTCATGTCCAACTCTCTGCTCTGCAACCCCACGGACTTAGCCCACCAGGTTCCTCTGTCAATGGGATTCTCCAGGCAAGAATACTGGAGTGGATTGCCATGCCCTCTTCCAGGGATCTTCCTGACCCAGGGATCAAACTTGGATCTCCTGTGTTTCCTGTATTGGCAGACAGATTCTTTATCACTGAGCCACCTGGAAAAGCAAGTAACCCAGTCTGCTTTCTTTGTGAATAACAGATCTTGGGGCATACAGATTAAACATGTGTTATTAGTAGGAGAACTCTAAACAATGGATTTTAGCAGAATGTTCTAGTTGTCTAAAACTGTTTATGATAAACTGTTTATGACAAATCCATGGAGGGGCCAGAGGCTCTCTAGAAAATGTCATATTAACTATACATACTATCTGAGTGTAAAATGAAAATGTTGTGTGAATCTGCTGATTATTTGTAGGTAAGAAGAATGATTATAAACCATCTTTATAAACCTCATACATTAATCTGTGCCAGAAAATGTCAGATCCAAATGGAATCTGGGAAGGTACTCCAAGGGTTCAGGATATTATCCAGGCTTTGTGCATGGGAAGTATTCTTGAAATTGTTAGGGAAACTTGCTAAGACCTGTGATTCAGGTAAGTTTGATTTGACAATCCAGTTTTTTGGATTATCTCAGTTGGTTTCTAATTCTTTAACAACTTGGAGAAAAGTTAATTAAATTATCAGCTGATTGATCAATAAACATAATTTTTTCATGACCATGCAACTCAGAAGTTGTTCAGATAATTGAGTGACAATGTTATAAGAACACATCTGCTTTCAAACTGCTTGAGCTATGATCCTTAACACTTACATGTGCAGAAATAAAAAAGTATATCAACTTTAGAAATGGAAATGTAACAGACCGTGAGACCCATCCTTATGCCTAAAAGACACCTTAAAGACACAAATACTGGAACATACTCCAGTAGGAAAAAGTTATTGATTTTGTTTATCTTTGGGAAAAATGCAAATTACTCCTATTGAAATCCAACCTTTAATTCTCAGAAGATTTTGAAATCATCTCCTATAAGACCAGGTGTATACCTCTCCTGGAAATTATATAACTTTCCTTAGTACACAATAGACTTTCATTTAAACATATTAATTTTCTTATCAAATATTTACTAACTTTTGAAAGTACTAAACCCATTTACTAAATTTTAGAAAAAAAAAAAAAAAAAGGACAAGAACCCAAGACCACCTCTTATTTCATTAACCAAAAAGTACAAATATTGCTAGCATTAGGATGTATCTTTATTTCTTTTGTTTTTATGGTTCATAAAATATCATTGAATTTTCTTTTTTAAAATTTGGAACCATAGGCCTTACTTAGGTTTTTCACTTAAATTTAGATCATTAACATGTTCATGTATTATTAAAAATACTTTGAAATTATGACTCTAATGGCAGAATAATATGCTAATAAAAAATAAACCAAAATGTATTTCACTATTTTGTGACTAATAATGTGACCTCAATCATCTTTTTATAGAAATCATTGCCTAAATGTATCTATTTGAAAGAGTGTTCTTGGGTCAGGAAGGCAGAATAGATTACTACACTGATAGGGAGCAAAAATGCCCATCTCACCACATTGTCCACATCATTTAATATGATTTTAAAAGTGTTTTCCACTTTGATAAGTGATAACTTCTAATTCCCCGATTATTTAGAGATTGAATTTTTTTTTTGCATATGAAATTTTTTCTTCCATGAATTGTCAAGAAACTTGATAATTAAATGCGCTGTTCATTTTATTCATTCTCCATATCTCCAATAATAAAATACATATATATACATGTTTATGCATGTATATATATAAAACTATCTCTTTATGTTCATCTTAATGAACAGAATTTAAGATCAATCATTTCAGAATGTGCACAGAGAACATGCTGTCTATAATTGATCTCATTTCATAAGAGGAAACTAGTAAATAGTTCCTACTTGAGTACATGGAGTTTTAAGGGTCTAGTGTAGCAGACAAATGAATTTTCACTTGTCCTGAAATATATGATTTTCTCACATGACTCTGCCAAACTCTTTTCATATATCTCTAACTGTTCTATTTTAAAAAATGTAACAAATCATTTATATACAACTAAGGAGAAAATGTTGTTTTTATTTTAAAACAGTGGGAAAATAAAAAATAAAAACTTGTCACTTTCCAGTGCAAAGGACCTATTCTCCTGAAAATGAATCATGGGACTCTCATGAATTACATATGAAAACTTTCAAGCTACATTTGTAGTGGAAACCAAAAATCTCCACACCTACACGCTGCTGATGTAGTATTTTTTGTTGTTAGATTATTTTTAGTTCTAGCTGAGACCAAGCATTTCCATATTATTTGCATTTGTATACTTTTTATATAATAATTTACAATTCTGTTTCACAGTCAGTAGTACAACCAATTTACCGACATCAACATTAATTTTCAACAAAGTTTAGGTTACTATTCAGAGTGAAACAATACGTGTTAACTACATTTAGCAACAGGAATCTTTTAAAAGTCATTGTAGCAAAATTTTAACTACAAATATTTGATGCTTTATATTTGCAATTTGACTCATGTCATTAGTTGAAAATTTACTTAAGTTTATTAAAATCAATTAAAGAAGGCAGTGGCACCCCACTCCAGTACTCTTGCCTGGAAAATCCCATAGACAGAGTAGCTTGGTAGGCTGCAGTCCATGGGATCGCAAAGAGTCGGAATTGACTGAGCGACTTCACTTTCACTTTTCACTCTGCTGCATTGGAGAAGGAAATGGCAACCCACTGCAGTGTTCTTGCCTGGAGAATCCCAGGGATGGGGGAGCCTGGTGGGCTGCCATTTCTGGGGTCGCACAGAGTTGAACACGACTGAAGTGACTTAGCAGCATTAAAATCAATATAGAAACTTTTGTAGATATATTAAGCTCTGCTTATCTGTTAAAGAGTAACTGAATTTTAAAGAAATATTTCTGTGTAAGAAGATGAAAAAATAGCAAAGGAAAGCCTATGGTAATGAGATTTTTCTAAGCCATCCTGGTAAACAGGATGGTAGACAAAGTTAAAGATGGTAGACAAAGTTAAATTATTTTTAGGAAACTCTTTGCATCAAGCTGACTGTCTAATTTAAAAGAAAGCATCCTTCGGGAATAAGATAAGCCTACACCTAATAAAACTTGAGCCTGAATACCTCAAAAGTAAAAATAAGTGACTAGAAACAAATGATTGCAAACATCTATGAAAGAAAAATTTGGAGAGTTTTGACAACTGTAAACTCATCTCTACAAACATACACACATATACTCAGAAAAATTCTTAAGTGCAAAACTATTTCTGACTCTGTGGGCCCAACAATAGAATCAAACTCATACTATGCTGCTGAATATATTCGGTTGGCCCAGTAACCTGATTTCACGAGCACAGTGATGGGTACATGGAATAACTGTGGGATCAAGTTTTCTTGACTGTGCCAGCTTGTAATTAAACTTCAGTTATGTAGTTGTTTCATTATACATTTACGTGTGCCATGGGTCTGTACATTACTTACAAAAACAGATCATTTGGAGGAATATAAAGCTTTGTGGGGTATAGAATGATCAATATGGGAGAGATTTTGGCTCGGTGACCCAATAATTATAATTTCCCTATTAATTTTCCCAACAGTGGAGCTTTTCCAATGTAGTCCTGAGAGGAGAACTGTTGAAGCTAAACTGAATTGTGTATACAAATTCCAGCATTCTCTATAGTGAAAAACACTTATACTAACAGCAAAAAGAGAGAACATGCTTGGCACTGGACACCTGAAGAAGTAATTTAAAAAACTGAGGTTTGAAGAGATAGATATATCCAAAGTAATATATATGTATTCATATTAATTCAAATTACATCTTATGAACACCTATTATGAGCCAGATATTAAAGACTCTCATATGCATTTTATTTCCATATCTAGTTAATTCTGAGAGGAGAATCCTAAGTACTAGATTTGAGCAAAAACATTATATCATATTAGGACTTCTCTTTCATATCTTCAGTTCTAGAAAAACTATTTGGTGTGAATAATGCTTTTAGGAAAAAGAAAGTTTACTTCTATTGTCCAGACAGCACTCAGCCAATTCTCTTTCTCAACTCCAGTTGCAAGAGAGGTAATGTACTATGTGAAGAGCCAACTCATTGGAAAAGACCCTGATGCTGGAAAAGATGGAAAGCAGGAGGAGAAGGGGACAACAGGGGATGAGATGGTTAGATGGCATCACCGACTCAATGGACATGAGTTTGAGAAAACTCTGGGAGATGGTGAAGGACAGGGAAACCTGGGGTGCTGCAGTCCATGGGGTCACAAAGAGTTGGACATGATTGAGGGACTGAGCAGCAACAACAACACACTAATTAAAATCAGAGCTGTTTCAGATAACTGCAGAGAGGGAAAATGGTCAAACAGTTAGTAACTAGCATTTAGTCTTTGGGATTCCAATTGTTAGTGTGCATTTGTGAAACTGGTATCATTAGACTACTGTATAAACGAGTGAATTTTAAACCTAACAGTAAAACAACTGATGTTGTTATTGCTGTTGTTTAGTCATTAACTTGTGTCTGATTCTTTTACAACATGAACTCCTTATAGCAAAATTCAGACTTAAATTGAAGAAAGTGGGGAAAACCACTAGACCATTCAGGTATGACCTAAATCAAATCCCCTATGATTATACAGTGAAAGTGACAAATAGATTCAAGGGATTAGCTCTGATAGAGTGCCTGAAAAACTATAGATGAAGGTTTGTGACATTGTACAGGAGGTGGTGATCTAGACCATCCCCAAGAAAAAGACATGCAAAAAGGCAAAATGGTTGTCTGAGGAGGCCTTACAAATAGCTAAGAAGAGAACAGAAGCTAAAAGCCAAGAAGAAAAGGAAAGATATATCCATCAGAATGCAGTTCAAACAAAAACAAGGATAGGTAAGAAAGCCTTCCTAGGGAATCAGTTCAAAGAGATAGAGGAAAAAATAGAATGGGAAAGACTGGAGATCTCTTTGAGAAAATTAGAGATAACAAGGGAAAATTTCATGCAAAGATGGGCAAAATAAAGGACAGAAATTGTATGGACCTAACAGGAACAGAAGATAACAGGAGAGGTGGCAAGAATACACAGAAGAACTATGCAAAAAAGATCTTCATGACCCAGATAACCACAATGGTATGATCACTCACCTAAAGCCAGACATCCTGAAATGCTAAGCCAAGTGGGCCTTAGAAAGCATCACTATGGACAAAGCTAGCGGAGGTGATGAAATTCCAGCTGATCTATTTCAAATCCTAAAAGATGATGCTGTGAAAGGGCTGCACTCAATATGTCAGCAAATTTGGAAAACTCAGCAGTGGCCACAGGAGTGGAAAAGGTCAGTTTTCATTCCATTCCCAAAGAAAGGTAATGCCAAAGAATGCTCAAACTACTGCACAGTTGCACTCATCTCACATGCTAGCAAATGATGCTAAAAATTCTCCAAGCTAGGTTTCAAAATTACATGAACTAAGAACTTCCAGATGTTCAAGCTGGATTTAGAAAAAGCAAAGGAACCAGAGATCAAATTGGCAACATCTGTTGGATCATAGAAAAAGCAAGAGAATTCCAGGAAAAACATGTACTTCTGCTTCATTGACTATGCTAAAGCCTTTGGCTCTGTGGATCACAACAAACTGTGGAAAATTCTGAAAGAGCTGTGAATACCAGACCACCTGACCTGCCTCCTAAGAAATCTGTATGCCGGTCAAGAAGCAACAGTTAGAACTGGACATGGAACAATGCAATGGTTCCAAATCAGGAAGGAGTATGCCAAGGCTGTATATTGCCACTTTGCTTATTTATCTTATATGCAGAGTACATCATGTGAAATTCTGGAATGGATGGATCACAAGCTGGAATCAACATTTCAGGGAGAAATATCAATAACCTCAGATATGCAGATGACTTCACCCTTATGGAAGAAAGCAAGGAGAAACTAAAGATCCTCTTGATGAAAGTGAAAGAGGAGAATGAAAAGCTGGCATCAAACTCAAGGCATCCAGTCACATCACTTCATGGCAAATAGATGGGGAAACTGTGGAAACAGTGAGACTTTATATTTGGGGGCTCCAAAATCACTATACCTGGTGAATACAGCCATGAAGTTAAAAGATACTTGCTCCTTGGAAAAAAAGTTATAATCAACCAGGACAGCTTAGCAAAAAGTAGAGACATTGCTTTGTCAACAAAGGACTGTCTAGTCAAGGCTATGGTTTTTCCAGTACTCATGTATATGTGAGAGTTGGGCCATAAAGTAAGCTGAGTACTTTAGAATTGATGCTTTTGAACTATGATGTTGGAGAATACTCTTGAGAGTCCCTTGGACTGCAAAGAGATCAAACTGGTCAATCTTAAAGGAAATCAGTCCTGAGTAGTCATTGGAAGGACTGATGCTGAAGCTGAAACTCCAACACTTTGGCTACCTGACGCAAAGAACTGATTCATTGGAAAAGACCCTGATGCTGGGAAAGATTGAAGGCAGGAGGAGAAGGGGAATGACAGAGGATGAGATGGTTAGATTGTATCACCAACTTGATGGAATGAGTTTAAGCAAGCTCTGGGTGTTGGTGAGGGACAGAGAAGCTTGGCTTGCTTCAGTTAGTGGGGATGCAAATAGTTGGACATGACTGAGCAACTGAACTGAACTGAACTGATAACTGACAGACACTTCCATGTCTGTTCAAAATCAAACCAATAAAAATATATTTCCTAGGAGGTGAAAAATGAGTATCACAAAACTCTGTGTCTCCTTGTCAATAGCAGATTAAATCAGATAGCCTGGGGCGAATCTAGCAGATATTAATAACCTACAAGAGAGATGAATGGCCAACATATAAACTCTCAGCAGAGGCACAATAGCTTAATTCTAGCCTCTGTAGTTATAGTAGTCTATGGGCCAAGGAAAAAGAAAACAGATGAGCAAAGAGAATGGCACAGGTATAAAAGAAAATTAGAAACTATAGTGATTATATAGTTCTTTGGTCAGGCCAGACTTGCTGTCTTTCAATTTCAGTTCACTTAAAGCCTGAACATTATTTCTCTCCTTGGGTTCCATGAGATTCTTTTCATATTTAAAAACACACACAGTCTTTTGCATGGAACTTCTATTTACTTCAATCTTAAAAGACTCTAGCTACAGCACACTTGTTCATTATAAACATCTCTCAATCTCATATTTATATAGTAACATACCAAATTACCAAGTGTCTTAACATTAGGAAGCTTCAATAACAATTGGAAAATTGTCCCCCTCTTCATTTTTATCTCTGAAAATGGATATCTGGGCTTCAATTGGACTGATCTCTGTAGTTCTTTGGTAAAAAACCTTTTCTTAGTAAACTTCTGAGTTTTTGACTGCTAAATTGCTATTATTAGGCAAACTGCATTTAACCTACAACAGATCAACATTGATTTTTATTTTGACCTATGGGTGTATTATCAGTCTTATATTTTTTCTGAACTTCACTTCAAGTTAAGAAGGCTAGTTGAATTCTCTACCATTATAATCAGTGTAATTCATCTAGAATTTGTGACTATTTTGAGGATACCTTGCTCAATTTAGATACTCAAGCTCTATACTTAATTTTCCTAAGAAATTTTCATTGAATATTTGAATTATCAGAAACCATATATTTGCATTTATTTTTTCCCAGTGTCTGAATAGTTTTGTTCCTCTTGAAAGCTCCTACTGTCATGCAAAATGTGTAGTTTTCATCTTTGAATGAGAGGCTAATATAACTGGACAACCTGTGAAGTAGTTAACATATCTGAACTCATATTTAGGTTGTCTTGCACAAGCCACCTAACTCTTCTGCCAAGTATCTTTATGTTTTTATATAGCATGTTTCTCTTGATATTTGAGAGAAAGTACACACTCACTTGGGAAGTAATTTTTCTGAGACATTAAAATGTTAGTGTAAGAAGATGTCAAAATTGAAATTTCAATTTAGGTACCAAGAAGCAATAACTGTCACAGAAGATGCCAGATCAATATTAAAAAGAAAATGAAAAAAAAAAAAAAAGATATGGAGCCAAGATTCTTAGGAAACTCTCAAGCAAGAGCATAAAAAGCTATCAGGTTTAAAGAGGCAACAGCTTTTTTGAGTTTTTTTTTGTGTATGTGAATATTATTTTTTTCCTGTGTGTATTAAAGTGTTATTGTATTACTTTGAATGAAGATTGTAATATTGATTAATATCTTACACTAAATGCTTCTAATCTCTAAATTGATATTATGTTTTATAACGAGATAAATCTAGAACCATCTGTTACACTAGATTCAGGACACATTTTCATCCAGAGGGAGAAAAAATAAGCTTCCTCATTGAATAAGATTTAAAAATAAAACTGTGTTTTATTTATATCCACAGGGTGTACATTCCAACATATTGTCTACACCGATTTTTATTTAGCCAAAATATACTGCTGAAAAGTTATTTCTTTTGTTTTTTCACACATAATGTAGTCAGGAGAGGTCATTAGAAGTAAAACAATTGTTAGGGTTTTTTTTCATTGCTTTATTCATTACTTGGCACCTTGCTTTAGCTTTATTTTCCAGTTTGAGCTTTAGTTAGTTTTGTTCTTAACTGGTACATATAACTTTTAGTTTCCTTTGTTCGTCGGGTCAATCTACTGTACTTTATTTTTGTAGGACTGTTTTGATTATACTTACAGGTGTATATATATGTGTGTGTATTCTATTATTTTGATCATTATTTGCCTGGTTTTGTAACTGCCATTTGTCTGGGGTTCATCTCAGGTTTCTCATTTTTCAGTATTTGTTTTAATCTCACTTAATGCCATAACAAACAAACCACTTGTAGAATCTTTGTTCCTGACCAGAGATCAAGCCCCAAGCCTTTGGAGTGGGAGCACTGAATCCAAGACCACAGACTACCAGAGAACTAACCCTAGGGGTTATCAAATAGTGAGAACTCACACAAAGGAAACCACTTGAATACAAGACCTAGCATCACCCAACCACCAGTAGCACCCTGTGCAGGATGCCTCATCTAAACAACAAACAAAACAAAGATACAAACCCAATCATCAGCAGACAGGATTACCACCTCACTCAGCCTTGCCCATCAGACGAAAAACAAACAAACAAACAAAGGGGGGAAAACAGCACAAATCTCACAATTTTACACAAAACACTGGACCAACCTTAGGAGGAAAGAAACCAAAAGGAAGAAAGAATTCAACCTTGAAGCCTGGGAAAGGGAGACCTCAAACACAATAAGTTAATAAAAAATAATGAAAAGGCAGAGAAATACTACACAAATGAAGGAACAAACTAGAAACACAGAAGTCCAAATAGAAGAGAAAACAGGCACACTACCAGAAAAAGAATTCAGGGTAATGATACTAAAGATGATCAACAACCTTGAAAACAGAATGGAGAAAATTCAGGAATCAATTAACAAAGACCTAGAAGAATTAAAGAATAAACCTACAGGACGAACAGCACAATTACTGAAATTAAAAGTACTCTGCTGCTGTTGCTGCTGCTAAGTCGCTTCTGTTGTGTCCGACTCTGTGCGATCCCATAGACGGCAGCCCACCAGGCTCCTCCGTCCCTGGGATTCTCCAGGCAAGAACACTGGAGAGGGTTGCCATGTCCTTCTCTAATGCATGAAAGTGAAGAATGAAAGTGAAGTCGCTCAGTCATGTCCGAAGGAATCAATAGCAGAATATCTGAAGCAGAAGAATGAATCAGTGAGCTGGAAGATAAAATGGTGGAAATAACTTCTGAAGAGCAGAATGAAAAGGAATGAAAAGAACTGAGGATAGCTCAGAGACCTCTGGGACAATATCAAACACAGCAACATTCGATTATAGGGGGTCCCAGAAGAATAAGAGAAAAAGAAAGGATATGAGAACATTTTTGAAGAGATTATAGTTGAAAATTCCCCCAACATGGAAAGGAAAATAGTTAATCAAATCCGAGAGGTGCAAAGAGTCCCATACACAACAAATGCAAGGAGAAACATGCCAAGACACATATTAATCTAACTAACAAAGACTAAACACAAAGAAAGAACATTAAAAGCAGCAAGGAAAAAGCAACAAGTAACATACAAGGGAAACCCCATGCACTTAACAGCTGATCTTTCAGCAGAAACTCTGCAAGCCAGAAGGGAATAGCAGGATATATTTAAAGTACTGAAAGGGAAAAATCTACCACCAAGATTTCTGTAAAAGACAAGAATCTCATTCAAAATTGATGGAGAAATAAAAAGCTTTTCAGACAAGAAATAATTAAAAGAATTCAGTACCACCAAACCACCTTTACAACAAATGTTAAAGGGGCTTATATAGTCAAGAAATACAAGAGAAGCAATGGATCTATAAAATCAATCCCAAACAATTAAGAAAATGGCAATAGGAACATATATATCAATAACAGAAAATTAATAAGAAAACACAAGTCTTAAATGATACATTAGATAAGATGGATCTCATTGATATCTTCAGGACATTCCATCCAAATGCAGAATATACCTTCTTCTCATGTGCACATGGAACATTCTCCAGGACAGACCACATCTTGTGTCACAAATAAAACCTCAGTATATTAGGAAAATTGAAATCATATCAAGCATCCTCTCCAACCACAGTGTGATGAGACTAGATATCAATTACAAGAAAAAAAAAACTGTAGGAAAACATGAACACATGTAGATTAAACAATACGTTTCTAAATAACCAACAGGTTATGAAGAAACCAAAAAGGAAATCAAAAAATTTCTAGAAACAAATGACAATGAAAACACAACAACTCAAAACCTACGGGATGCAGCAAAAGCAGTTCTTAGAGGGACTTTTATAGCAATACAATCCTACCTCAAGAAACAAGAAAAACATCAAATAGACAACCTAACTTTACACCTAAAACAACTGGAATAAGAAGAACAAAAACAAAAACAATAAAAACCCAGAATTAGTAGAAGGAAAAAAATCATAGAGTTCAGAGCCAAAATATTTGAAAAAGAAAGAAACAGTAGTAAAGATTAATAAAATTAAAAGCTGGTTCTTTGAGAAGATAAATAAAATTGACAAACCTTTAGCCCTACTCACCAAGAACAAAAGAAAGAAGAATCAAATCAACAAAATTAGAAATGTAAAAGGAGAGATTGCAACAGACAATGTAGAAATACAAAGGATTATAGGAGACTATTATGGATAACTATATGGCAATAAAATGGATAACCTGCAGAAAATGGACAGACTGTTAGAAAAAGTTCAATCTTCCAAACTGAACTAGGAAGAAATAGAAATTATGAACAGCCCAATTATAAGCACTGAAATTGAAGCTGTGATCAAAAATCACCCAAAAAACAAAAGCGCTGGACCAGATGGCTTCACAGGAGAATTCTATCAAACGTTTAAGAAGAGCTAACACCTATTCGTATAAAACTCTCAAAAAATTGCAGAGGAAGGAACACTTCCAAACTCATTCTACAAAACCACCGTCACCCTGATACCAAAACCAGACAAAGACAACACACACACAAAAGAAAACTACAGGCAAATATCACTGATGAACATAGATGCAAAAATCCTCAACAACACTTTAGCAAACAGAATTGAGCAACACATCAAAAAGTTCATACACCATGATAAAGTTGGCTGTATTCCATGAATGCAAGGATTCTTCAATATATGCAAATCAATCAATGTGATACACCATATAAACAAACTGAAAGATAAAAACCATATGATAATCTCAGTAGATGTAGAAAAAGCCTTTGAGAAAATTCAGCACCTATTTATGACTAAAACTCTTCAACAAATGGTCATAGAAGTAATATACCTCAACACAGTTAAGGCCATATATGATAAGCCTACAGCAAACATTATTCTCAATAGTGAAAAACTGAAAGCATTCCCCCTAATATCAGAAACAAGATAAGGGTGTCCAGTTTCCCACTATTATTCAACATAGTTCTGGAAATCCTAGCTACAGCAATCAGAGAAGAAAAAGAAACAAATGGAATCCAGATTGGAAAAGAAATAAAGCTCTCACTGTTTGCAGATGACATGATTCTGTATATAGAAAACCCTAAAGATAGTATCAGGAAATTACTAGAACTAATCAGTGAATTTAGCAAAGTTGCAGGATCACTTGCATTTCTATATGCTAACAATGAAAAATCAGGGAGAGAAATTAAGTAATCAATCCCATTCACCATTGTGACAAAAATAAATAAATATTTAGGAATAAGCTTACCAAAGGAGACAAAAAAAAAAAAAACAAACAAACAAAACAAAACACAAAACACCCTGTACACATATAATTTAAAACACTAATGAATGAAATCAAAGATGACATAAACAGAAAGAGAGATATTCCATGTTCCTGGGTAGGAAGAATCAATATTGTGAAAATGACTATACTACCAAAAGCAATCTACAGATTCAATGTGTTCCCTATCAAATTACCAGTGGCATTTTCCACAGAGCAAGAACAAAAAATTTCACAGTTCATATGGAAACAGAAAAGATCCCGAATAGCCAAAGCATTCTTGAGAAAGAAGAATGGAGCTAGAGGAATCAACTTTCCTGACTTCAGATTATACTACAAAGCTACAGTCATCAAGACAGTATGGTGCTGGCACAAAGACAGAAATATAGACCAATAGAACAAGATAGAAAGCTATGAAATAAATCCATGCACCTATGAGTACATTTTTTGACAAAGGAAACAAGAATATACAATGGGGTAAAGACCACCTCTTCAATAAATGGTGGTGGGAAAACTGGATAGCTACACATAAAAGAATGAAATTAGAACACTTCCTAACACCATACAGAAAGATAAACTCAAAATAGATTAAATACCTAAATGTAAGACCAGAAATTATAAAACTCTTGGAGGAAAACATAGGCAGAACACTTGATGACATAAAGCAAGATCCTCTATGACCCACCTCTGAGAGTAATGGACATAAAAACAAAAGTAAACAAGTGGGACCTGATTATACTTAAAAGCTTTTGCACAGCAAGGGAAACTATAAGCAAGGTGAAAAGACAACCCTCAGAATGGGAGAAAATAATAGCAAATGAAACAACTGACAAAGGATTAATTTTCCAAAATATACAAGCAGCTCATATAACTCAAACAACTCAATTAAAAAGTGGGTAAAAGACCTAAACAGACATTTCTCCAAAGAAACTTACAGATGGCTAATGAACACATGAAAGATACTCAACATTGCTCATTATCAGAGAAATGAAAATCAAAACTACAATGAGATATCACCTCATACCAGTCAGAGTGGCCATTATCAAAAAGTGTACAAACAATAAATGCTGGACAGGGTGTGGAGAAAAGGGAATGCTGTCACACTGTTGGTGGGAATGTAAATTATAGCCATTATGGAAGACAATATGGAGATTCCTTAAAAGAATATAAAGAAAACCACCATATGACCCAGAAATCCCACTCTTAAGCATATACCCAGAGGAAACCTAAATTGAAAAACACACATCTATCCCATTGTTCATTGCAATAGCTAGAACATGGAAGCAACCTAGATATCCATCAACAGATGAATGGGTAAAGAAGTTGTGGAGCATATACACAGTGGAATATTACTCAGCCATAAAAAGGAACAACTTTGACTCAGTTCTAATGAGGTAGATGAACCTAGAAACTATTATACAGAGGAAGTAAGTCAGAAAGAGAAAGATAAATGCATATTCTAATGCATGTATATGGAATCTAGAAAAATGGTACTGAAGAATTTTATAGGGCAACAATGGAGAAACAGACATAGAGAATGAATTTATGGACATGTTGAGAGAGGAGGAGAGTGTGAGATGTATGGAAAGAGGAACATCAGTTCAGTTCAGTTGCTCAGTCGTGTCAAACTCTTTGTGACTCCATGGACTGTAGCACACTAGCTTCCCTGTCCTTCACCAACTCCCAGTGTTGACTCAAACTCATGTCCATCCAGCTGATGATGCCATCCAACCATCTCATTCTCTGTCATCCCCTTATCCTATCTTCAATCCTTCCCAGCATGAGGGTCTTTACCAATGAGTCACTTCTTTGCATCTGGTAGCCAAAGATTTGGAGTTTCGGCTTCAGCACCAGTCCTTCCAACTAATATTCAAGACTGATTTCCTTTGGGATTTAATGCTCCAAGGAACTCTCAAGAGTCTTCTCCAACACCACAGTTCAAAAGCGTCAACTCTTTGGTGCTCAACTTTCTTTATAGTCCAAATCTCACATCCCTACATGACTACTGGAAAAACCACAGCTTTGACTTCACGGACCTATGTCAATAAAGTAATGTCTCTGCTTTTTAATATGCTGTCTAGGTTGGTCATAACTTTTCTTCTAAGGAGAAAGCATCTTTTAATTTCATGGCTGCAGTCACTATCTGCAGTGATTTTGGAGCCCCCAAATATAAAGCATCTTACTGTTTCCACTGTTTCCCCATCTATTTCCCATGAAGTGATGGGACCAGATGCCATGATCTCCATTTTCTGAATGTTGAGTTTTAAGCCAACTTTTTCAGTCTCCTCTCTCACCTTCTTCAAGAGGTTATTTACTTCTTTGCTTTCTGCCATAAGGGTGGTGTCATCTGCATATCTGAGATTATTGACATTTCTCCCAGAATATTGATTACAGCTTTTACTTCATCCAGCCTGGCATTTTGCATGATGTACTAAATAAGCAGGGTGACAATATACAGCCTTCACATACTCCTTTCCCCATCTGGAACTCATCTGTTGCTCAATGTCCAGTTCTAACCGTTGTTTTCTGACTTGCATACATATTTCCCAGGAGGCAGGTCAGGTGGTCTGGTATTCCCATCTCTCTAAGAATTTTCCTCATTTTGTTGTGATCTATACAATCAAACACCAGCATAGTCAATAAAACAGAAATAGATGTTTTTCTGGAACTCTCTTGCTTTTTCAGTGATCCAACAGATGTTGGCACTTTGATCTGGTTCCTCTGCCTTTTCTAAATACAGCTTGAACATCTGGAATTTTATGGTTGACCTACGTTTGAAGACTAGCTTGGAGAATTTTGCATGTTACTTTACTAGTGTGTGAAATGAGTGCAATTGTGCGGTAGTTTGAACATTCTTTGGCATTGCCTTTCTTTGGGATTGGAATGAAAACTGACCTTTTCCACTCCTGTGGCCACTGCTGAGTTTTCCAAATTTGCTGGCATATTGAGTGCAACACTTTCACAGCATCATCTTTTAGGATTTGAAATAGATCAGCTGGAATTCCATCACCTCCACTAGCTTTGTCCATAGTGATGCTTTCTAAGGCCCACTTGGCTTAGCATTCCAGGATGTCTGGCTTTAGGTGAGTGATCATACCATTGTGGTTATCTGGGTCATGAAGATCTTTTTTGCATAGTTCTGTGTATTCTTGCCACCTCTCCTTTTATCTCCTGTTCCTCTTAGATCCATACCATTTCTGTCCTTTATTGTGCACATCTTAGCATGAAATGTTCCCTTGGTATCTCTATTTTCTTGAAGAGATCTCTAGTCTTTCCCATTCTGTTTCTTTCCTCTGCTTCTGTGCATTGATCACTGAGGAAGGCTTTCTCATCTCCTTGCTAGTCTTTGGAACTGTGCATTCAAATGGGTATATCTTTTCTTTTCTCCTTTGATTTTAGCTTCTCTTCTAGTCACAGCTATTTGTAAGGCCTCCTCAGACAACCATTTTGTCTTTTCTCATTTCTTTTTCTTGGGGATGGTCTTGATCAGTGCCTCCTGTACAATGTCTGGAACCTCCATTCATAGTTCTTCAGGGACTGTATCTATTGGATCTAATCCTTTCAATCTATTTATCTCTTTCACTGTGTAATTATAGAGGATTTGATTTAGGTCATACCTGAATAGTCTAGTGGTTTATCCTACTTTCTTCAATTTAAGTCTGAATTTTGCAGTAAGGAATTCATGAACTGAGTCACAATCACTCCAAGTCTTGTTTTTGCTGACTGTATATAGCTTCTTCATCTTTGGCTGCAAAAAATATATAATCAATCTAATTTAATTATTGACCATCTGATGATGTCCATGTGTAGAGTCTTCTCTTGTGTTGTTAGAAGACGGTGTTTCCTATGATAGTGCATTCTCTTGGCAAAACTCTGTTAGCCTTTGCCCTACTTTATTTTGTAGTTTAAGGGCAAATTTGCCTGTTACTCCAGGTATCTCTTGACTTCCTACTTTTGCATTCCAGTCCGCTACAATGAAAAGGACATCGTTTTGGGGTGTTAGTTCTAAAAAGTCTTGTAGCTCATAATAGACCCTTTCAACTTCAGCTTCCTCAGCATTACTACTTGGAGCATAGACTTGGATTAATGTGATATTGAATGGTTTGCCTTGGAAATGAGCAGAGAACATTCTGTTGTTTTTGAGACTGCATCCAAGCAGTGCATTTTGGACTCTTTTGTTGACTATGAAGGCTACTCCATCTCTTCTAAGGGATTCTTGCACACAGTAGTAGATGATATGGTCATCTGAATTAAATTAGCCTATCCTAGTCCATTTTAGCTCACTGATTCCTAAAATGTCAATGTTCACTCTTGCCACCTTCTGTTTGACCACTTCCAATTTGCCTTGATTCATGGACATGGAACAACAAATTGGTTTCAAATAGGAAAAGGAGTACATCAAGGCTGTATATTGTCACTCTGATTATTTAACTTATATGCAGAGTACATCATGAGAAACGCTGGGCTGGAAGAAGCACAAGCTGGAATCAAGATTGCCAGGAGAAATATCAATAACCTTAGATATGCAGATGACACCGCCCTTATGGGAGAAAGTGAAGAGGAACTAAAAAGCCTCTTGATGAAAATGAAAGAGGAGAGTGAAAAAGTTGGCTTAAAGCTCAACATTCAGAAAACGAAGATCATGGCATCCAGTCCCATCACTTCATGGGAAATAGATGGGGAAACAGTGGAAACAGTGTCAGACTTTATTTTTGGGGGCTCCAAAATCACTGCAGATGGTGACTGCAGCCATGAAATTAAAAGAAGCTTACTCCTTGGAAGAAAAGTTATGACCAACCTAGATAGCATATTCAAAAGCAGAGACATTACTTTGCCGACCAAGGTCCATCTAGTCAAGGCTATGGGTTTTCCTGTGGTCATGTATGGATGTGAGAGTTGGACTGTGAAGAAGGCTGAGCACCGAAGAACTGATTCGTTTGAACTGTGGTGTTGGAGAAGACTCTTGAGAGTCCCTTGAACTGCAAGGAGATCCAACCAGTCCATTCTGAATGAGATCAGCCCTGGGATTTCTTTGGAAGGACTGATGCTAAAGCTGAAATTCCAGTACTTTGGCCACCTTATGTGAAGAGTTGACTCATTGGAAAAGACTCTGATGCTGGGAGGGATTGGGGGCAGGAGGAGAAGGGGACGACAGAGGATGAGATGGCTGGATGGCATCACTGACTCGATGGACTTGAGTCTGAGTGAACTTCGGGAGTTGGTGATGAACAGGGAGGCCTGGCATGCTGCGATTCATGGGGTTGCAAAGAGTCGGACAAGACTGAGTGACTGAACTGAACTGATGGACATAACACTCTAGGTTGTTATGCAATATTGTTCTTTACAGTATCAGACTTTACTTCAATCACCAGTCACATCTACAACTGGGTGTTGGTTTTGCTTTGGCTGTGTCTCTTCAGTTTATTTCGCCACTTTTCTCTAGTAGCATAGTGGGCACCTACCTACCTGAGGAGTTTATCTTTCAGTGTCATATCTTTTTGCCTTTTCATACTGTTCATGGGACTCTCAATGGAAGAATACTGAAGTGGTTTGCCATTCCCTTCTCCAGTGGACCACATTTTGTCAGAACTCTCCACCATGACCCGTCCATCTTGGGTGGCCCTACATGGCATGGCTCATAGTTTCACTGAGTTAGATAAGGCTGTTGTCCATGTGATCAGTTTGATTAGTTTTCTGTGATTCTGGTTTTCATTCTGTCTGCCCTCTGATGGATGAGAGTAACATGGAAACTTACATTACCATATGTAAAATATATAGCCAATGGGAATTTACTGTATGACTCAGGAAAATCAAACAGGGGCTCTATATAAACATAGAGGGGTGGGATGGGGAGGGAGATGGGAGGGAAGTTCAAAAGCAAGGGGATATATGTATACCTATGGCTGATTCAGGTTTGACAGAAAACAACAAAGTTCTGTAAATCAATTATCCTCCATTTAAAAAAATGAATTAAAAAAGAAGCAAAACAAAATTTTCACAAGACTATCATGTCAAGATGATGACTCTTCTTGGAAACCACAATTTATCAGAATGTTTTATTTTGTGATTTATAGAACTAGTAAGATGCATTCCTTAAATATCATTAATTTTTTTGAATGACATGCTTTTTTATATGCCCAAGGTAGTTCGGTAAAGCAGGGTATTTTGATGCAATATATGGAACCCTTGAACTAGAGCTATACAAATAAAAACAATGATATAATTATCATTCATATAGAAGTGATAAGGAATGAATTCAGGTTGGGCTTGAGATTTTGAAAACAGCAAACTAATTAACAGGAAAGCAGTATTTTAATTTTTAGTTCCATTAATAGCTAAAGATAAGGTTTGTTGCATTAATCCTGACAAGAATATAAACTTTGGAAATGACAACTGGCTGCAGTGAGGGCAACCAACACATTACTGGAGAGCAAGAGTTAATCGGCTAGAATTTTGTGTAAAGTAGCCTTTTTATATGCTCCAATGAGAGCTAAATGGAGAAACCTAACTATATTTGTATGGAGAAGTGAAGAAAATGGAAACTACAGCAACTTATATTTTTAATACATGACTGAAAGAGAATGAGAAAGAAAGGACAGGCAATAAAAGCTAGCACTGAGAGGTTATGAAGAGAGACCACTGAGGGTACGTGAGTTAGTCTTTATCATTAAGCCTAGTTACTCAGCAGAATAAGAGACAGAAGGAGAGAGCAGCTGCCACCACTAGAAGAGAATGTCCTAGTGCTAAGAGACAGTTATGGAGACACTGTTTCACCTCACTGAATATGTCACTTACTCAAAAAGCAGCCTTTACAACCCATGGTTGATTTTATATGAGTTAGAATTGATATAACCAAATTGATGGAAGAAATAGAGAACAATAAAAGTAGTGTCCATTTATCCAGTTTGCTATCATTAAAACATCCCCATGCAGCTTAATGCCATTATTGACGATAGAGATCTGAGAAACTGTAGCTAATTAGAGAACCACCTTAGCAATAAATGTAACTGAGCTATTGACATCTGCATACTATTATATTTGAGAAATAGAGTCACATAAATGCAGGGTAATTAACATTTTATATTTAACTTTCAGGTTTCATAGCCTGACTAAAATGGTACTGGATTCATAGTCTCCCCCTTTCCTTTTCCCTTTTTTATTTCCTGCTGATGACCACTTTTCAGTTATTTCCCTTCATGTCAAGAGGTCCATCAAAGAGTTGGAGGAAAACAACAGAGATGCTGCAAAACCTGATTCAGCATTTGTAATTGCTAGTAGTATTGATAAGAATTTATACAGAATGAGATTGAAAATACTGTTGAAAATGATATTAGTGTATTATTTGTGGCTTTAAATTACCCAAGCAATTTTTGTGTCACATTATCACATATAATTGAGAAGTAGCCACTCATGACAAGTCAATAATAAGCAAAATCCTTGTCCTTAGAAGCTGTTAGCTTTTTAAGTATTAGCTTAAGTATTAGCTAGTATTCTACCAGTTTTAATTTGTGAAATTATCCCTTCTGCTACACGAGAGCTTACTTAAATGTAAAGAATCCTGACTGTTTCTGAAAAGCAGGACAAAACTTATTCCATTCCTTTCACAGGCATATGTTCTTTCTGAATGTTATGAAACTGAATTTATGAAGTTGTTTTCAATTAATCTACAATTATAAAATTAATATATTTTGATATATTTGATTTGCCTGCTAATACAGGAGACATGGGTTCAATCTTAGGGTTGGGAAGATTCCTGGAGGAGGAAATGGCAACCCACTCCAGATTTCTTGCCTGAAAAATCCCATAGACAGAGGGCCCTGGTGGGCTACAGTCCATCAGTCCATGGTGTAAAGAATCAGGCATGACTGAGTGATTGCATGCACACACATTATATTTTGTATAAAATTTTTCTTTAAAACCCAGTCTTACAACCTGAAAATATATTTCCTTTTATAATATCACCCTTTTAAAATCTTTCTTCCTAGAGATAACCAGCCACAGTTAAAAATTCAGTTTGTAACTTGCCAGAATATCATCCATGAACATATAGCTATACATTTATGCTACCTACACATAACCTGCTTATTGAGGAGTTACAATTCATTCATTAATTCACATAATGACTTTTTGTTTTTATGTCTTCTATCTTCAGTGGGTTCAATTCTTTTCTTTCAATTACTACTTTCCTTAAGTTCCCTACTTTTGTATATTAAAATTGAATTCAGTATTCAGTATATTTTGAGATTTCAGTATCTTATTTCATTCAGCAATTTTCCTCCCTCTAGCATTGAGCATTTCTCATTTGTTTTTTTTTTTTTTTCCTTTTAGGGGGAAGGGAGCAGCCATTGGACTTAAAACTGGAAGGAAGAAGAGACAGTGGTCTGCTCTTTCGCTGCCTGGCCACAGCCTTTTGAGCATGGGACCGGAAAGGGGAAAAGTGGAGACCAGTGGTTTTCTTATGAATATGGACTAACCTCCAGTGGTGGGGATGTCTCTAGGCTCATGCTGATTTGTTCAATTTCTATCAGGTTCTTTCCATTGCTAGTGACTTTCACTGATGTGTGATTTCTGAGTTCACAATGTGTATGATTTCTTGAGGTAGATTTTAGCTTCACTCCCAGTCACATGGAAACACCTGAGTTAGAATAACTCATCTCACTTTTGGCCTTGATCAGCATCTGTTTCTTCTGCAAGGGGTATGGCCTCTCTGGGCACCAATAGATCTTACACCTACCCTAGGCTCCAAACACCTTTATGAGACCCTTTTTATTCTTCAAAAACTGCGGAGATTGGACATGGGAGTCTGCTTCCCTCAACTCAGGTAGACTATCCCCAAAATCTTTTCCAACATTTTGCTGGCTACAATTAAAAGCCCCTACCTTCAGAAATCTCACACAAGATGTTGTCTTCAGCCTCAAAATTCATACTTCCTCCAAAACTCCAGAAACACAAGTCCAATTTTTAGGAAACTTTGCCACCATATTGTTCTATTTTGGTTGCAGTAAGAGTCCCGAGTTTCAGCAGTTGAGCAAACATTCAGTGGGAAAGAAAATGCTTTTTTCATAGAATTTGGATGTAATTGCTTTAAAGTTTTCTTTCAGTTGTACTAAATAAACTGTATTTCCTCTTTGTAACTCTTCTAGCCTTTTTTTTCTCATAGAGACATAATGTTCTGATGTTATTTTGTTTTAGAATTATTTTCTTATAATATCTAATATCTATTCTGCCTTCAACTTATATGTACTCATGTTATCTCCCTTTCTTTTGACCAAAAGTCAAAAAACATTATTTGACAACTTCATATTTTGCAAAGACCTGTCCCGTGGAATGATTTAGCCATGTTGCTGTTTTACTGCTTTTATAACTCATGATTTTCAGTATTTGACTGTCCATCTTCATTTGTTTCCCAAAAGTTTGTTTCACAGTTTCTGATTTTCAGAGTTTCCTGAATTTCTCCAAAAGGTCAATCATATATCATTTCCTGTAACTGTTTAATGGACACTAATCAAAACTTTATTCTTTCACTGCAAGGTGAATTTTGGAAATATAATTAAATAATCTTTAATAATTACTTAATTCAGTTATCTCATTTATTTTTCTACTCAGTAGAAAAGGAAGTTAATCTTTTCTGTTAATCTTTTCTAAGAGTTCAATGATTTATTTATGTGTGTAATGACATACAAAGCCATGCAATGCATACAATGCAGTCCATTCCAGTATTCTTGCCTAGAGAATCCCATGGACAGAGGAGCCTGGTGGGCTACAGTTCCTGGGGTTTCAAAGAGTCAGACATGACTGAAGTGACTTAGCACAGTACATGGTTTATTATAACTTGTTTCTCAAATAATAAAAACTTCATTTAGTAGATTTACTTCATAGTCTACCTAGATTCATATTTTTCTTTTTGTTTCCTTTAAAGCCCTGTGGCTGGTGTATATTTTATCTTATATTTACCTAATTATTTGAGTTTTTGTGGCAACAATGTTTGCCTAAATTATGGCGTTGTTTTTCTATGTTAATCATGGATTTACATAATTTAATTGATTGTCACAGATCATTTTAATTATTGGTTTATTTTCTATTCATTACATTGCTGGTTTCTTGAGGCCTGGCATTGTGTAGTTTGTATGTACATCCTCAAAGACCTAGTAAAAATTCTTATTCATAGACCGTACTAAAAAAATATTTCTTTGATGAACAAATGAAACTCCTCTATCCCTTAATTTTTCATTCAACAATGTATATACTTTAATCCCAGGTCAAGTGTCAAAACATTTTCTTTTAGTCCTCAAAACTCTAAATTTCCCATTGTTTTCTTAGCAATTAGTCTATAAAATAAATATGAAATTAAGCACATTTCTAGTAGTGTATAAATGGTTAAACTGTTAATACCAGACTCTTCAGAATGATTTATAAACTAATGCATAAATTTTATTTGCTTTTAGAAGTGTAATCTTTAAATTTTTCTAAAATAATTGACCAAATCATCAGAAGCAATATTTATTTGGAATAAATAATCAGACTGTGCATGCTCAGTCACTTCAGTCACGTCTAACTTTTTGAGACCCTATGCATTGTATTCCACCAGGCTCTTTTATCCATGGGATTTTCCAGGCAAGAATACCAGATTGGGTGGCCATTCCTTTCTCAAAATAATAGGACTAGTAATCACACTGAACTGTTTAGAATTCTGAGTAGGCAAGTACACTTTCTGAGTTAAATTACGAGACATAATAAATTCTGTTCCAAATCAATACTCTGGAAGTTCTGGTGCATACTTTATAGATGAGCTACTTTGACATTAATTCAAAATTTAATCCTTAAATTAAAATTATTCTCACAGTTAATTGTAATGTTACATACAGAGTTATTCTGCATCACATATATTAAAATTTATTTTCCTAGGCATTTTGAGTGTAGTAAAAATGTATTTATTTAAATTGCTTAATTAAAAGGGCAGTAGGAGTTAAATATTAACTGCAGGACATTTTTCAATCAATGTGATGACTGGTAATAGACCAACATATTGCGTTGAAGATGATCAGATCTCAGTGTGTTTTATTATTTTGTACAAATAACTAATGCCCTGAAATCTAAAGCTTTTAATATGTAAAATTAGAGTCATGTATATTTCAGTTAGTTTTGAGGTGAGAATGAAGTTGTGAATTTAAACAAAATTAAACTGTGTCTGGATTTAGTACATATTATGACTAAGATTAGAGTCCAGATCAGTTACCAAATCCTCAGGAAGAAGTGGAAAAAATCATGGGTATTCTCACTCACACACTTCACATATTTTCAGTTCAGTTCAGTTCAGTTCAGTCGCTCAGTCGTGTCCGACTCTTTGCGACCCCATGAATCGCAGCACGCCAGGCCTCCCTGTCCATCACCATCTCCCGGAGTTCACCCAGACTCACGTTCATCAAGTCCATGATGCCATTCAGCCATCTCAAGGAACTGGCAAAAGGAATTCATGGAGGAACAGAGGTCTGCACCAGCAGGTCTTTAGTATCCTCACGACTCTCTCTCCGACTCAGGGCTAATTCTTCCCTTTACTTTCCAGACCTAGGCATGAACAGAAGTCTTCTTCCTATTCCACATTAAGAGCCCCTGGAGAAGGGAATGGCTATCCACTCCATATCTTGCCTGGAAAATCCCATGGACCAGAGGAGATTGGTGGGCCACAGTCCATGGGCTCGCAACGAGTTGGACACGACTGAGTAACTAGCACTTAGAGGAAAAAGGGTGATATTATGAAAAATCATCAAAGACTACGGAAGATACAAAGCAAAGAAAAGAGGGCAAAATATATATATATATATATATATATATATATATATATATATATATATATATATATAATGGAACAGAACATAAATCTACAATACCTTCTGATGATAAATGGGTTAATGGAATTCACAAATGTGAGTTTCATTTATTCTTCTTATACAATCTCATGGTGTTTGCCAATAAAATTTTCATTTCATATGTGTAGGTAATTATTCCTATTATTTTCCCCTGCATATTCTCTGGTAGTGGGCCAATATACGTTTTTTAGACAGCTATTTTCAAGATGTTATGGACAATAAATAGTATTAATATTATTCCTTAACTCATGTTCAGATGCTTTCTTTAACTCTCTTAGAAATCTACAACAGAACCCTTTATAAATTACTGTGTAAACTAATGCATAAATGTATTAGTGCTCATGTGTGAAAATAGCACCAGTGAATTATGTTTATCTAGAATGAACAACGTTTTATAATCTAAATATGCAAGCTTAATATGATATTATCTTGTCCTTTCTGCTGATTATATTTTGCATCATTTCTAAATCTGTATCAGGGACTTCTCTGGTGGTCCAGTGGCTAAGACTTTGTGCTTCCAGTGCAGGGGGAGTGTGCATTGATCCCTGGTGGGGCAATTAAGATCACACATGCTGCATAGTGCAGCCAAAAATAGAATGAAACAAAACCCACTGAAAAAATAATAAAAATAAAATAAATCTGAATCAAAGTCTGAAAGTATTATTTTATACCTTGCTCTTAATCAAAGATGATTCATGATTTACAACATATCCTCTTCCACTGCCTAATTTTAACAAACTAATGGAAATAGTATCATTTAATGAGTATATGAGAAGTGTCCCAATAATAAAAATGAGAAATATTTTTATACACAATCCCAGGTAAGATTTCTTATCGGGGGAAAAGATGATAATTTCAAAGCAGAGCTACAGATATAAAATTAACAATTCCAATAAATGTAGTGAAGATATGAATCAGAAGCAAAAAACATATTTCCTAGACATAAACAAAGGATAGTTAGTAGAATGAATATCACATTATTTATTGTGAATTATAAAGTGGGAGAAATTTAAAAATATTTATAAAAGAATTGATGGCAGTAATTTGAGGGAGATAAAGACATTTTATAAAGAAAGCAAAATATTTCTGATATCATATTTGCATAAAATTTAAATATTATGAAAATTTTTTCATAGTAATATGCAGTTACTTCAAAGATGTTCCACACCCAAAAACATATTTACAAACTATGCTTTATCATCATCATCTCTGTTCTTTATTTAAATCTCTCTTAATAACTCAAACCAAGTTTCCCTTTGTCTATTTCAAAACTTTTCTCCCCTAAACTCCTCTGCAACATTGTGTATTAGAAATGAATAACAGTTTCAAAAGACCTTCTCCTAGTATTCTGTTCATTTCAGCTCCCATGACTCAGTCCACCATTTTTCCTTATAATAAAAATGCAAAATGTTTATTTTGAATCTAGTTTATTTTTGACCTGTAAAGTTTGAGACAAAGTAGATCTTTCAGCTTGTGCTCTAACTAGTGTATGAAAGTAACATAACATAGTAGGATGTTTGTTGTTATGCTAAAGCTATTCCCAAGGGTTATCTGAGTTGAAGGCACAGCTGTTACAGTAAAGAAAATGAAAAAAAAAAAAAAGGTTTTATATCAATCTTAGAGAGAGGAAGATGAATGGCATTCCTCCCATTATTGAAGAAAGACTGCTTCAAATGTGAATGGGCAATCAACTTCAGTTCCAGAGTAGGTTACTGAGAAACTTTGTTTTATTAACACAGAAGGAATCTCAAAAATGACTCAAATTATTTTTCTAAAATGTTTTAAAATAGAAATAAGTTTTAATTTTAGTTTAACAATAATATAAATTTATATTTAAAATCACATTAATTTTTGACATTCATTTTATAATACTAATAAACCTAATTAATTTTAAGTGGAAAATATTTATGTAAATCTAATAAATTACAGGTCTTCTAAAAATAATTGATCTTGATTTAATAACTTTATTTATCCTTATTATTTGAAAACACCAACACTACCTACAGTAAACCACCATACAGTTAATACTTTATTTTTAGAATATCTACTCCTTTTATTCAATTACTATTTAAAGCTTATAAGAGTAAAAGTAAAGCAAATTACTAAGTTTTATGCTCTTCTAAATTCAGGATGCTGGTAAAATAGAGAATATTTTCTTTTAATACTTTGCTAAAATTATTTCAGATATGTGGTAAAATGGATGTCTGCTCTCCTGTCAGATTTCTCATGTTGGATATTGTGCTCTGATTTGATCTACCCCCTTGTTATTACATGTAAACTCATGTTGGATTTAGCCATGTCCAACATTTTGACCTTGTATCAATTAATTTCATAAATATTAATAGATACCTAACTATACTTTGGTGTTGTGGTACATGGGCCTAATGATTTTTGCACTAAGCAAATTATTAATAATACTATCATGAATGTTTTTGATTCTTAAAAAATATAATAGTACCTTGAAAGGTTGTGGACTTTGTACAATATAAAATTAAATATACATATTAAACCACTCTAAATTTAGCACACAGACAAGCACAAATATATTTTTAAATCCATTTTGCTAACTCAACTTTAGCTTTACCACTTCTAAAAAAACATGATGTTAGATTATATTCTTAATCCACTCAGACAGTCTTTGAATTTTAACGGGAAAATTCACTCCATTTATAACAGTTGTCATAAGTGTTGGTTGGTTGTCTATCATCTACTTTAAGTTTTCTATTTTTTATTCTTTTAACTAACATGAATTATATTTTATAGACTTTTAAATTTTAAAGGAATAATGTCTCCATTTTAACCAGTAATTATTAATACCTTTAAGTTCAAAATGCATTGTTTGATTATGAGATATGAAAAGGGTGCTTACTCCGTATCTCATGTGTAAGCTGAGGTACAGGCTATAAGTTTAATTTCACGTCTGTGTCATCTTCCCCACAGCAGTTCTCTTATTTAGTTTATGTAATTTGGAAATTTAGATACAGATAAGAAATCTTATTTTATTCCTAGGTGGACTGCTTTCTCCACCTGATAATCTGATTGATTATGAAATAATTTAATCAGGTCAACTTTAGACCCTGTATTTCATCAAACTCCACATGTACATAATGCTGTAAAAGTCATGGTAAGAACAAGAGTCGTCAACTCTTCTCATTATCAACAAATGGCAATAGCAATTATTGTAGTTTAGAATTTTAATAAATATACTTATAAAAACACTTTGGATCTCTATAATTATTAGCAAGGGTATTTAGGAAACAGTTTTGGAACTTAACTTGCTTGTAAATAGAATCTATGTATTTTATCATGGCAGAAGGATTAAGTATAGAATACCTAACATTCACTGCTTCTAAGAACTTTTCCCCATTTTCCAGCAATTCATTCCATTTTCAGTGATTCAGTGTGCCAATAACTATCAATCCCTATCAAAGTCACATTCTATTTTTGAGGATTACTATGTCCCAAATAACTTAGAGCAGAGAGATCTTCATGGTGGAAGTGAGATGAAGTGAAATTTCCCTGACCACCTCTGAGGAAGACCTTTCAATGCATTAGAGATATGGCTTCCCTCCCTTAAACAGTGAATATTCTAGGTCTCTAAGTTAGAAATGCTTACTAGCTATGCATGAAATTCCATTAGTTCTAACTGGCCTTGGTGTTTTTCTATAGAATTTAATTTGCTATTTTATTAGTGGAAACTTCTCTTGTTGTCTAGTAGATTGCTGATTAATATTTCAATTTCTCTGCACAATTTTTTATTTTTCCCATTTTCTATAGGTACTTTGGTGAAAAACAGGAGATATCAAGTTAAAACACTAGTGAGCTATCACCTTAACTCTAAAATTTGAAGAAAAAATTTTAAATAGCTTGAAATTTATGGTGTCATTTGTATACACAAAATAGTTATAACACTTGTCAGACATTAGATAAATCATCACAGTAAGGCAACGGCTGTCCAAGGAAAAGGGGATTGCTTTTCTTGAATGCACCTTTGCCCTTCATTTAATATGTTCATCCTTTTTTTTCTTTAAATTTTTATTTTTACTTCATTTTACTTTACAAAACTGTATTGGTTTTGTCATACATTGACATGAATCCACCATGGGTGTACATGTGTTCCCAAACATGAACCCCCCTCCCACCTCCCTCCCCATAACATCTCTCTGGGTCATCCCCGTGCACCAGCCCCAAGCATGCTGTATCGTGCATCGGACATAGACTGGCGATTTGATGTTCATCTTTTAAAGATCAGAACTTTCCATTTTTCTGCCAAGTCTCTAGATTTTAGCTGCTTTGAGTATGAAGACAACTCACTGCTTTTTGCCTTAGAGAAATTGCCAACTATGAGTGTGTCAATTAATACACCTTCAGTCCCTCCATTAATACTCATCTACTTGCTTATCAGCTTGCACATATATTCACTTTCCATATACTTGTGTATACATTACTCATCACCCTTATTCTCTCTTTATCTTCTGTACAGTGGAGAGATCTGTATGAGTTAGAATAACCAAGACAGGTGTGAAATTATAGTAATTTGGTCTTCTAATAGCCAGGAGTATATATATCACAGGAGGAAACATGATATGGTCTTGGGAGTGGCGAGATAAGTTAGGTTATGATATCTGTGGGATCAGTCCTAAGAATCAGCTGACCTGGTAAACAAATCAAGTTGCCTTCTTTACCATTTTACCTGATTATTCATTTATTTTTGTTTCCAGCTTATGCTGTTCTGGGCATCACCCTGGGTATCTGCACTGGCAGCTGGCCCTGGGCTCTGATTGCCTGAATTCTCTTCTATTTTTTGCATCTTGAACAAAGTTAAGTTCACTGACAAGGTGAGGTGTTTTGGCTCCTGGTCAGCTTTTTGGGGACACCAAAACTCCTGGGAATCCTTACAAAGATACTTCTGGAGAGCTCAAAGAAAGAATAGTGCAGTGGATGACCCATGAAGACAAGAGAGTTTCTTCCTGTGCTTACTAATAATTGGTTAGAATGACTGGTTAAATGGCTGCAGTGATTCACTGACAATAATGGAGAAATTTCTTCAAATGATCAAGTCAAGGACGTAATGAGGCTGGTCTCATAAGAATGGCAATGCACAGAAAGTGCCAAAGATTAATAGCATCAAGAACCTGTTCTCTGTTTGTGAAATACTGTGTCTTTGCTGTTGAAGCATATTTCTTAATTCCTAACCTTTAAAAACAGACTCTTGATCAAGAGAATAGAGCCTTCCTTTTATGAATAATCAGTTGACAACATGCTAGTTTGAAGAGATTATCACTTTTTGCCAAAGTCTACACCATCTGCTCCACATTCTAATTACCAATAAAAGAAGGACCTAATTCACAATTGCATCATAAAAAAGTTAGATGTGATTTAAATGCATTTGTTTGTATTTTATTTAAAGAAGTTTCAATGATACATCTGTTACACATTTTTCAATATTTTGACACAGATCATAAGAAAGTACCCAAAAAAGTATATGGCAAGTAAATATGCCACATTTCAAAAGGGGCAATTTCTATTAATATATGGACTTCAAAAATCTGTTATTAATCTTTACATTAAAGATTGAGTAAAGGAAATTCATTGGAATTAGTGGGCATTTTAAAATGTTTAAATTCAGATCACCTAATAAATCTCATAAGTAAATTTACAAAGCACTTCAAGAAAAACAATTTATAGTAGGAGGTGAAGCATTTGGGAGTTAATTAGGGTTAGATGAGGGTGTGAAAGTGGAGCCCTCGTGTATGAGATTACTGTCCTTATGAAAGGAGATTCCCTATACATGAATTGAAAGATAGTATTATGAAGATGTTGGTCTCTATAGATTCAATACTATAATCCCAATAGAGATCTCTCCAAGTTTTATGTGCAGGCATGCATGTAATATGAAAAGGTAATTTTAAAATACACACAGAAACTCCAGAGGCCAAGCACAGCAAAGATGCTTTTGAAGTATATAAAAAAGAATAATGGTATGTTTCACAAACAGACGAAGGTAGAAGAATAGAGAATTGTGATATAGCCCTGTATACGTATGGACAATTGATTTGTGACAAGTATTACTGCAGACCAGAGGAAAGAACACTATTTTTGATATAGAGTGCCAGAAAATCAGACTTCTATGGAATAAGAAAACAAAAATAAAATGATCTAAATGCCAAAGCCAAAGCTATTGTGATTCTATAAAATAATATTGGAGATTATTTTCGGGACCTCTGGGTAAGATAGGATTCCTTAAATAGATTACAGGAAACTCTTACCATAAATGAAAAAATGGATAAATTTGACTACTTTGACATTAAAAACTAAATTTAAAAAATCTCCTGAAGAAATTGAAAAATAAGCCAAGAAATGGAAAAATATATCTACAACACTGTATCCTGCATATATAAACTATTACTACATTTCCATTAAGAAAAAAATAATAAAACAGAAAAAAATGGGTTAGAATCATGATGGGTACTTTACAAAATGGATATCCAAATAATCACTAAGGATATGAAAATATGCTCAACCTCATTAGTAAGAAGGAAAATAAAAATTAAAACTACAGTAAGATACACCTACAGTACTCACAAGAAAAGAAAAAAAGAAAAAGTATAAAGAAAGCCAAAAGTTGGTAAGGGTGTACAGCATTCGGAGCTCACATAAATTGCTAGTATAAAAGAAAAGTTTGGCATGTTTACTATGTCTGAAGCTGCACATGTTCTAAGAGCCAAAATTATATACCTAGATATGTAACCCATAGCACATATGCACATATGCACTAAGAATTGTCCCATGGCAGCAATATACATAATCTGCATAAACTGAATTTTCCATGAATATTAAAATAGATAAACAGATTTTTTAATACAATGGAATAATATTCAACTATGAAAATGAACAGACATGTAACAATATAGTTACGTCTCATAAAATCCATGTCAAACAAAAGAAGCCAGACAAAAATATGAACAACATGCGGTTCTATGTGCATGCTCAGAATGAAGAGATATTCAACTACAGTGTTGTTTAAAAAGAGAGAACAGGTCCAAAGGGTTCAGTTATAATAAGAACATATCACTAAACAAAGACTTCATACTTAACCTAATTGCAATTTCAGCCTCTCCCAGAAATGTAGTCTTAACCAGTCTGTTTGGAATTACCTGGCCAGCACTAGTGAAGTAATCTGTCTTATAGACCTCTGCTGTGCCCCAGAGGAAGGTGACCTTAACTGAAATAATCCACTCATTGATAGAAGTTTCTTTTTCCCACCCACTTCCATCAATAGTTCAGTTCAGTTCAGTCTCTCAGTCATGTTCAACTCTTACCGACCCCATAGACGGCAGCATGTCGAGCTTCCCTGCCCATCACCAGCTCACAGAGTTGACTCAAACTCAAGTCCATTGAATCGGTGATGCCATCCAACCAACTCATCCTCTGTCTTCACCTTCTCCTCCCACCTTCAAGCACCAGGGTCTTTTCAAATGAGTTGGTTCTTCGCATCAGGTGGTCAAAGCATTGGAATTTCAGCTTCAGCATCAGTCCTTCCAATGAATATTCAGGACTGATTTCCTTTAGGATGGACTGGTTGGATCTCCTTGCAGTCCAAGGGACTCTCAAGAGTCTTCTCCAACACAACAGTTCAAAAGCATCAATTCTTCGGCGCTCAGCTTTCTTTATAATCCAACTCTCACATCCATACATGACTACTGGAAAAGCCATTGCTTTGACAGACGGACCTTTGTTGGCAAAGTAATGTTTCTGATTCTTAGTAAGCTGTCTAGGTTGGTTGTAAGTTTCCTTCCAAGGAGCAAGTGTCTTTTAATTTCATGGCTGCAGTCACCATCGGCAGAGATTTTTTGAGTCCCCCTAAAATAAAGTCTTTCACTGTGCCCACTGTTTCCCCATCTATTTCCCATGAACTGATAGGACCAGATGCCCTGATCTTAGTTTTCTGAATGTTGAGTTTTAAGCCAACTTTTTCACTCTCCTCTTTCACTTTCATCAAGAGGCTTTTTAGTTCTTCACTTTCTGCCATAAGGGTGATGTCATCTGCATATCTGAGGTTATTGATATTTCTCCCAGCAATCTTGATTCCAGCTTGTGCTTCATCCAGTCCAGCATTTCTCATGATGTACTCTGCATATAAGTCAAATAAGCAGGGTGACAATATACAGCCTTGATGTACTCCTTTTCCTATTTGGAACCAGTCTGTTGTTCCATGTCCAGTTCTAACTGTTGCTTCTTGACCTGCATACAGGTTTCTCAAGAGGCAGATCAGGTGGTCCTGCTATTCCCATATCTTCCATCAATAAAAACTCTTCATTTTGTGCAGCTCCTTAGAGCTCCTTTCTATTTGCTAAAATGGGATGCTGCTCAATTCATTGATCATTAAATAAAGCCAACTGTATCTTCAAATCGTGTTTTTAAAGTGGTTAGGCACATAGTTGGTATATAATGAATCAACCTACTTTATGAAGAAGAAAGGACAGGAAACACTTTAGTAAAAGTCAGAATAGTGGTTATCTTAGGATAGGAAGAGTGAATTTAGCGGTTTAGACAGGACAAGATGAAGAATGGGCTTCTGAGGATATCATTTGCAATTTGCTCTCTTGATACTGGTAATAAATACATGGGGCTCATTTTGTGATAAATAATTGAATAAAGAAAAGCAGAACAAAACAAAATACTCATTTGTTTTTTCTTTTTGGCTGAAGCATGTGGGATCTTAGTTCTCCCAAACCAAGGATCAAGCACATGCCCCTTGCAGTGGAAGCACGGAGTCAACCCCTGGACTATCAGGGAAGTCCAAAAAATACACAATTGTAAGTCTCACTCCTTACTAACATATCCTTCACATTATCTTCACTATAGGGCATCATGCCCCTGGGAATGAAACAGGTAATTCAGGCAAGAGTTTTCATGGTCTAATATAATTTAGTGTTTTTTTTTTTTTTTTAATGTAGATACACACATATGATTGAAGTGATGGTCTGAATGTCCCTCTCATTTACAACTTGTTAATGACCTGCTGAGTAGAAGCCTTAGGCAATCTTTAGATTTTGCTAAATCAGTCATTAAGAGAGGAAACTGTAAATGAC
This sequence comes from Ovis canadensis, assembly GCF_042477335.2. Lineage (NCBI taxonomy): Eukaryota > Metazoa > Chordata > Mammalia > Artiodactyla > Bovidae > Ovis > Ovis canadensis. Next base: position 73,618,048 of record NC_091248.1, on the reverse strand, counting down.
CAGCAGGAAGTAAATTGCCCTTAGTTAAAAATGAAAATGTGTTAACTTCATTTGACTAATAAAATTACTTTTGGCACTAGGCCTCAAAATAGGAAACAGCTACAATTCCTACTAGGAACTTGAAATTTAAAAAAGTGGCATGATGGTCTTTGATGCCTCTGGACTTGTCACATCATGCTTATGTCCAAATAGTTATAGTTCAAAGGGCTAGAAAGTCCTTTATACATAATTTGTAAATAACAAATAATTTCAAAAAGCATAGGAGCTATAGCAAAACAGTATATAACAGTATATAATTCATTTTGTTAAGCAATTTTTTAAGCGAAAGCATTTTTTACTGAGGAAAATATGCCTCAGTTTATCGGCATCTCTTAAGGTAAAATATGAACATCAAATTCTGTGTTCTCAGTGTACACAGTACTGTTATATGCACTATAGATTGATACCGTGTGCAGGTACTCTTGAGTCTTCCTGCTTGGCTCTCTGCTTTTAACCTTATGTTTTCCCTAACTGGAAAGGCATGTCCATCCTCTTTTTTTCTGTTTTCTTCATGGCATGGCCTGGCTCTAATGCCATCTATTCTAGGAACACTCCTCCTTTTTTTCTCCATCTGCATGAGTAATCTATCCTTTGTTCTTGGAACCCTTTGTTTAACTTTCTACTATATTAACTATTATAATCAACCAATTCTTGATTTATCTATTAATGTTTCTATAGCACTAGATTATAAAGTTCCTTAAGGACAGGGACAGATTTTATCTGTGTATCTAAAAGACCGCAGCTTGGTATCTTAGAAGCCCAAGGAATAGTTGTTGAATCAAACTAAATTTAATTAAGGTAAAGAAGACAGTTATAAGGTGGATTGCAAATTTCATGTTTTCTCCTCTCAAGATAACATCATTTCAGTTCATTTGGGAATACATCCCTGCTTAGGGACAAAGTTAACTACAGTGGGTTTCAGTGGTCCTTGCTCAGAGGTTTATAATTTGGACGATATTAATTTCAAGCCAGTGCTGGAAGGAGCCACATTACCAAAGATATGTGATTATATTCACATTTATTAATCAGATGCCTCTGCCATTTTAATAGCTAATGTTTATTAAACACTATGTGCCAGGAAGTCTGATAAGCACTTTAGTTGATTTATCTTTTTTCAATCTTACCACAGACCTGAGGTTGTACTATTTTATCTCAATTATTTAGTGAGGAAATGGAAACTTCAGGGAACTGATAACTGGTACAAAATAGCTGAGTTACTAAGGGTCACAGTAAAGAAAAGTAGATAAAGGTGATACCTAGACTCTGATATCTTAAGCCAGAAACACATTCCACTACTAATACTCTGGGTACGATGAATCCAAAGACAATAGCTTAGAACATTATGATAAGTACTTTGTACAAACTGCATGTTGAAACACTTCCAAATGACTTTGGTCCAGGCATTAAGATTTCTAAATTATTCAGATTTTCATTATTTGCAAAACATGGTAAAACAAAACAAAACAAAAAACCTATGAACAGGATATATATTGATAGTTCAATTATGAATGAAATCTTAATTAAGTTTTATAGTATAATGCAGTGAATATGAAGTTAAAAATGGTTACAGTTTTGCCCTACTATCAACTTTTGAACAAATTCCTTAGTATATAATATTGATGCTATGATATTTCTGGTCTTATTTAGAAGATTTATGAATTAATATTTGAGAAAACACTTTAAAGAATCTATACATTAAGGAAAGAGTTGAAGTTATGTCATATTATGGTTCTCTTATCTGAAGAAACTATTATGATGGCAAAATATATCATTTGTTTATTTAATGTGCTGCTTACTTGGGAATGGAGATGTCTCCTTATCAATTAAAAAAAAGGGCCAGCACAGTCTTTGCTTGCAAAATGTTTTACTTATTCAAGTTTCTTTAGACAGGCTGATAGATCTCTGATCTTGAGAATGCTCTTGTAGCAGTACTTCTTTTCATTTCATTCAGATGACATTTATTCAAGTATGAGTCTGAGTCATTTAATAATTAAGCTTACTTGGCTTAACATTAGTTGCTCTTAAGCAAAGCGACTGTATTTTCAAACTAGCTGTTCTTTGCTGAATACATAGTAAGGACTCAGAAAATGTTATAGAATCAACCTTTGGATAGAAATGAATTGGGAAGGTATACTCACTGCAACATGTTAGTAGAACATTTAGAGATACAGTGAAGAATTTGAGAAATCAATTCCTCTATACTCCAAGAAATCAAACCAACGCAAGTGGCAGTGGCAAGGGGTGAACATGGTTGTCTTTGCACTTATTCTAGTGTGTTCTGAAGTTAAATGGTTCAGTGTTTGCATGGCTATACCTTGCCTATTTCTCATAGAGAGCCAAAATTCAGGATTAGGCTCTTTACAAGCAAATCCAAGAACACAATACAATATTTTATGAACTAGACCTTCAGCGACTTGGTTTAGTTAGAGCAATTTACACACCAGTTCAAATCAATAGAATCCAGGAGAAACCTATGTTCTTATAACTTGTTCCGGTAGAATAATTTTAGTTCTAACCTACCCACACCAAAATATACAATCATGGCTTAAATTTAGGTAGCCCTACCTTACTCAGAATTATCGTGGCTGAAATTATGGAATATTCTGTGTGGTTTTCCAATAGGGTAAGATCGGCACTTCTACCTAGAGGGTGTTACATTTGCAAGTGGAAAATACACTTTCATAAATTTGCAAAGCATCATCAGGTGGCCTGAGTGTTTCCTGTCATGTCTTTATCCATAAACTGACATCCACATGATGAAGGAAGTCAAATCCTATTTCACAGAGTTACCTGGACATGCTAGTCTCTACTGCTACAAAACATTTTTACTTACACCTTTTTTAGAATGTCCTTCACTGCCTACGACGCATCTTTTTATTTATATAACTCAGAAAAGACTATCAGATCAAAATGGCATCATTCAGAGAATCTGTTCCAGATTTTCATTAAAATAAGATATGGAACAAGATTTTAAAGGATCACAAATTGAGACCCAAATTGAGACTCCAAGAACTAAAAAATGAGTGGAACTTTCTGATTGTAAGACAGATGAAAAGAATACCTTTTGGGAGGGAGTGACTGGAGGAGGTATGTGACAGACTCTTGTTACAGGCGTGCCTGGCTGGTGAAACAGAGATGAGACAAACATGGAAAGCGGAGAAGGAGATGGTATAGTAAGCACTCCCTCTCTACAGCGCTATCGCAGGAGTCTTGACTCGGAAACAGAGAAACCAACAAAGCAAGTTAAAATGCCACATGCTTACAACTCATATTGAGATTCAGCTGTTTTTCTTGAGTGTGTGTGTGTGTGTGTGTGTGTGTGTGCGCGCGCACGCACGCTAAGTCACTTCAGTTGTGTCCCTCTCTTTGTGACCCTATGGACTATAGTCTGCCAGGCTCCTCTGCCCATGGGATTCTCCGGGCAAGAATACTGGAGTGGGTTGTTATACCCTCCTCCAGGGGGTCTTCTTGACTCAGGGATGTTAGAACCCCTGTCTCCTGCAGTTCCTGCTTTGAAGGTAGATTGTTTACCACTGAACCACTGAAGAAGACTTTTCTTGAGTAAACACCCTTCAAATATTGTAACTTTTTAATTACTATTCAGTTAAAAAAAATTTATTTTGACAGTTTTTGCCACATATTGATTTTATGGAGGAGTGAATTTTCAGAGGTCCTCCCTACACCATTCTGGAAGCCAGATCTCAGCTTTTCTTTAATAAAAAATAAATAGGTTTCACTGACTATAAATCAATTCTCTGAGTACTGTGAACATTCCCAAGAACATTTAAAGATACTTTAAATACTTCCTTGACCTGGAGAATGTCACACAGAAAGAAAATGATTTGTAAACTATTTTATCCTGACATTGGTTATGATTGTGCAAAAAAATAACAACCTGGGCTATTCTTCCAATGAGCAAGAAAATTTTAAAAAAAATGGTAACTCAAATGCAAATGTGCATGCTGTTTTCAATTAGCTGCATTTAATATTTCCCTCATTTGTAACACATGTAGCAGTTTTCAAAACATTCAAGCAAAAAGCAAAGAATTATCTCACATTATTTTAACTAGAGTTTAAATAGGTTTTTATATAATAATAACAACAAAAGTAAGATGACTGAAGCAACTTATTAAACATAGTAGACAATTTCAAAAAAATAATTTATTTAATTTGAAATCAGAAAATACCAATACTTGAGAGTTAAATTTTAGAATTCTGGGGCTCTTCATTTCATCACACCTAGACTTGCATAAAATAATGCACATACTTCTGAAAATATTTGAGTTAAATTATTAACAAAATAATGACATTGTATTTACTTTAGTGATAAAGATACAGTTTCCCAGTATAATGAAAAAGAATTGAGAATATACTCTGTGAGAAGTATGGGTAAATCAAGTGATGTGGCCTGATGATGTAAAGAAAACTTTCATGGCTGCTTAAGGAAGAGTTTCAGGAAATATTTCAATAATATTTTTGTGTAGGTCACAAAATTATCAAATTAAAGTTGTCACAAAAAGAGAGATATTCTAAATTTACTCTCACTACCAAAGGTGGCTCAGAGGTTAAAGCATCTGCCTGCAATCCAGGACACCTGGGTCCAATCCCTGGGTTGGGAAGATCCCCTGGAGAAGGAAATGGCAACCCACTCCAGTATTCTAGACTGGAGAATCCCATGGATGGAGGAGCCTGGTGGGCTACAGTCCATGGGATCGCAAAGAGTTGGACACAACTGAGCGACTTCACTTTCACTTTAACCACACAAATCCATCGTTACATAATTTGTATAAAGGCATACTCATTTTTTGTACTTCACTTTATTCACTTTGCAGATGCTGCATTTTTTATGAATTGAAGGTTTCTGTCAAGCAAATCTTATCAGTGCTCAATTTTTCCAGTAACATTTGCTCATTTTGTGTCTTAATGTTCAGTTCAGTTCAGTTCAGTCCCTCAGTCATGTCCAAATTTTTGTGACCCCATGAATCGCAGCACGCCAGGCCTCCCTGTCCATCACCATCTCCCGGACTTCATCCAGAGTCACGTCCATCGAGTCAGTGATGCCATCCAGCCATCTCATCCTCTGTCGTCCCCTTCTCCTCCTGCCCCCAATCCCTCCCAGCATCAGAGTGTTGTCCAATGAGTCAACTCGTCACATGAGGTGACCAAAGTACTGGAGTTTAAGCTTTAGTATCATTCCTTCCAAAGAAATCCCAGGGCTGATCTCCTTCAGAATGGACTGGTTGGATCTCCTTGCAGTCCAAGGGACTCTCAAGAGTCTTCTCCAACACCACAGTTCAAAAGCATCAATTCTTTGGCGCTCAGCCTTCTCCACAGTCCAACTCTCACATCCATGCATGACTACTGGAAAAACCATAGCCTTGACTAGATAGACCTTAGTTGGCAAAGTAACGTCTCAGCTTTTGAATGTGCTATCTAGGTTCGTTACAACTTTTCTTCCAAGGAGTAGCATCTTTTAATTTCATAGCTGCAGTCACCATCTGCAGTGATTTTGGAGCCCCCCAAAATAAAGTTTGACACTGTTTCCCCATCTATTTCCCATGAGGTGATGAGACCGGATGCCATGCTCTTCGTTTTCTGAATGTTGAGCTTCAAGCCAACTTTTTTACTCTCCTCTTTCACTTTCATCAAGAGGCTTTTTAGTTCCTCTTCACATACTGCCATAAGGGTGGTGTCATCTGCATATCTGAGATTATTGATATCTCTCCCAGCAATTTTGATTCCAGCTTGTGTTTCTTCCAGTCCAAAGTTTCTCATGATGGACTCTGCATAGAAGTTAAATAAGCAGGGTGACAATATACAGCCTTGATGTACTCCTTTTCCTATTTGAAACCAGTCTGTTGTTTCATGTCCAGTTTTAACTGTTGCTTCCTGACCTGCATACAGATTTCTCAAGAGGCAGGTCAGGTGGTCTGGTATTCCCATCTCTCTCAGAACTTTCCACAGTTGATTGTGATCCACACAGTCAAAGCCTTTGGCATAGTCAATAAAGCAGAAATAGATGTTTTTCTGAAACTCTCTTGCTTTTTTCATTAGCCATCAGATGTTGGCAATTTGATCTCTGGTTCCTCTGCCTTTTCTAAAACGAGCTTTAACACCAGGAAGTTCATGGTTCATGTATTGCTGAAGCCTGGCTTGGAGAATTTTGAATATTACTTTACTAGCATGTGAGATGAGTGCAATTGTGTGGTAATTTGAGCATTCTTTGGCATTTCCTCTCTTTGGGATTGGAATGAAAACTGACCTTTTCCAGTCCTGTGGCCACTGCTGAGTTTTCCAAATTTGTTGGCATATTGAGTGCAGCACTTTCACAGCATCATCTTCCAGGATTTGAAACAGCACCACTGGAATTCCATCACTTCCACTAGCTTTGTTTGTAGTGATGCTTTCTAAGGCCCACTTGACTTCACATTGCAGGATGTCTGGCTCTAGATGAGTGATCACATCATCATGATTTTCTAGGTCATGAAGATCTTTTTTGTACAGTTCTTCTGTGTGTTCTTGCCACCTCTTCTTAATATCTTCTGCTTCTGTTAGGTCCAGACCATTTCTGTCCTTTATCGAGCCCATCTTTGCATCAAATGTTCCCTTGGTATCTCTAATTTTCTTGAAGAGATCTCTAGTCTTTTCCATTCTGTTCTTTTCCTCTATTCCTTTGCATTGATCACTGAGGAAGGCTTTCTTATCTCTTCTTGCTATTCTCTGCAACTCTGCATTCAGATGCTTATATCTTTCCTTTTCTCCTTTGCTTTTCACTCCTCTTCTTTTCGCAGCTATTTGTAAGGCCTCCCCAGACAGCCATTTTGCTTTTTTGCATTTCTTTTCCATGGGAATGGTCTTGATCCTTGTCTCCTGTATAATGTCATGAACCTCATTCCATAGTTCATAAGGTACTCTATCTATCAGATCTAGGCCCTTTAATCTATTTCTCACTTCCACTGTATAATCGTAAGGGATTTGATTTAGGTCATACCTGAATGGTCTAGCGGTTTTCCCTACTTTCTTCAATTTGAGTCTGAATTTGGTAATAAGGAGTTCATGATCTGAGCCACAGTCAGCTCCTGGTCTTGTTTTTGCTGACTGTATAGAGCTTCTCCATCTTTGGCTGCAAAGAATATAATCAGTCTGATTTTGGTGTTGACCATCTGGTGATGTCCATGTGTAGAGTCTTCTCTTGCATTGTTGGAAGTGAGTGTTTGCTATGACCAGTGCATTTTCTTGGCAAAACTCTATTAGTCTTTGCCCTGCTTCATTCTGCATTCCAAGGCCAAATTTGCCTGTTACTCCAGGTGTTTTTAGACTTCCTACTTTTTGCATTCCAGTCCCCTATAATGAAAAGGACATCTTTTTTGGCAGTTAGTTCTAAAAGGTCTTGTAGGTCTTCATAGAACCGTTCAACTTCAGCTTCTTCAGCGTTACTGGTTGGGGCATAGACTTGGATAACTGTGATAGTGAATGGTTTGCCTTGGAGAGAAACAGAGATCATTCTGTCGTTTTTGAGACTGCATCCAAGTACTGCATTTCAGACTCTTCTGTTGACCATGATAGCTACTCCATTTCTTCTAAGGGATTCCTGCCCACAGTAGTAGATATAATTGTCATCTGAGTTAAATTCACCCATACCAGTCCATTTTAGTTCACTGATTCCTAGAATGTCACGTTCACTCTTGCCATCTCTTGTTTGACCACTTCCAATTTTCCTTGATTCATGGACCTGACATCCAGGTTCCTATGCAATATTGCTCTTTGCAGCATCAGACCTTGCTTCTATCACCAGTCACTCCACAGCTGTGTATTGTTTTTGCTTTGGCTCCATCCCTTCATTCTTTCTAGAGTTATTTCTCCACTGATCTCCAGCAGCATATTGGGCACCTACTGACCTGGGAAGTTCCTCTTTTAGTATCCTATCATTTTGCCTTTTCATACTGTTCATGGGGTTCTCAAGGCAAGAATACTGAAGTGGTTTGCCATTCCCTTCTCCAGTGGACCACATTCTGTCAGACCTCTCCACCATGACCTGACCGTCTTGGGTTGCCCTGCTGGCATGGCTCAGTATCATTGAGTTAGACAAGGCTGTGGTCCTAGTGTGATTAGATTGACTAGTTTTCTGTGAGTATGGTTTCAGTGTGTCTGCCCTCTGATGCCCTTTTGTAAACCTATCATCTTACTTCGGTGTCTCTTACCTTGTGCGTGGGGTATCTCTTCACGGCTGCTCCAGCAAAGCGCAGCTGCTGCTCCTTACCTTGGACCATGGGCTCGGGGTGCAGGAGGGCCTAGAGGAGCTATCCCACATTGAAGGTCAGGAAGGGTGGCAGCGGTAAGGAGATTAGAGGTAGAAGGGTAGTTTAATATTGCCCTGAAGTCACAATAGGCTTTACAAAGTAACATTTAAATGGAATCCTGAAGGCCGAAAACCAGAAGGTAGTTCCCAAAACAGAACATGCAAAAAGAATCAGACATACTAATGCACTGGACTATGAATATGGTCAGTCTAGTTAGTTGCTTACCTGTCTTTGGGCTTCTAGAGACAGATGGGGGAAAATTGACAAGAGATAAGCCTGGGACAATATGTGGAGATCAACTGATACAGAGCCCTTTATACCAACACAACGTCTACAATTTATTCTGTGGCCATTTGGGAACCATTGGAGAGGAGGAGAGTATCTGAAAAATTAAGGAAATGAATAAATATAGGTGTACCTTGGAGATAACTGTGAGTTCAGTTCCAGAGCACCACAGTAAAGCAAATATCACGAGTCACATAATTAGTTTTGATTTCCAAGTATGTATAAAAGTTGTCTCTATACTATACTATAAATCTGTTAAGTATGCAATAGCATTATGTCTTTAAAAATGTACATACTTTAATTTAAAAAATACTTTATTAATAAAAAAATGCTAACCATCATTTGAATCTACAGGGAATAGCAGTGGTAACATAAAAGATCACTGATCAGGGATTTCTATAACAGATATAATAATAATAAAATATTTTGAGAACTAACAAAATAAAAGATTAAGACAAAAAAATAACCAGCTGTGGATGTGACTGGTGATAGAAGCAAGGTCTGATGCTGTAAAGAGCAATGTTGCATAGGAACCTGGAATGTCAGGTCCATGAATCAAGGAAAATTGGAAGTAGTCAAACAAGAGATGGCAAGAGTGAACGTCGACATTCTAGGAATCAGCGAACTAAAATAGACTGGAATGGGTGAATTTAACTCAGATGACAATTATATCTACTACTGTGGGCAGGAATCCCTTAGAAGAAATGGAGTAGCCATCATGGTCAAAAAAAAGAGTCTGAAATACAGTTTTTGGATGCAGTCTCAAAAACGACAGAATGATCTCTGTTTCTCTCCAAGGCAAACCATTCACTATCACAGTTATCCAAGTCTATGCCCCAACCAGTAACGCTGAAGAAGCTGAAGTTGAACGGTTCTATGAAGACCTACAAGACCTTTTAGAACTAACTGCCAAAAAAGATGTCCTTTTCATTATAGGGGACTGGAATGCAAAAAGTAGGAAGTCTAAAAACACCTGGAGTAACAGGCAAATTTGGCCTTGGAATGCAGAATGAAGCAGGGTAAAGACTCATAGAGTTTTGCCAAGAAAATACACTGGTCATAGCAAACACCCTCTTCCAACAACACAAGAGAAGACTCTACACATGGACATCACCAGATGGTCAACACCAAAATCAGATTGATTATATTCTTTGCAGCCAAAGGTGGAGAAGCTCTATACAGTCAGCAAAAACAAGACCAGGAGCTGACTGTGGCTCAGATCATGAACTCCTTATTACCAAATTCAGACTCAAATTGAAGAAAGTAGGGAAAACCGCTAGACCATTCAGGTATGACCTAAATCAAATCCCTTACGATTATACAGTGGAAGTGAGAAATAGATTAAAGGGCCTAGATCTGATATATAGAGTACCTTATGAACTATGGAATGAGGTTCATGACATTGTACAGGAGACAAGGATCAAGACCATTCCCATGGAAAAGAAATGCAAAAAAGCAAAATGGCTGTCTGGGGAGGCCTTACAAATAGCTGCGAAAAGAAGAGGAGCGAAAAGCAAAGGAGAAAAGGAAAGATATAAGCATCTGAATGCAGAGTTGCAGAGAATAGCAAGAAGAGATAAGAAAGCCTTCTTCAGCGATCAATGCAAAGAAATAGAGGAAAAGAACAGAATGGGAAAGACTAGAGATCTCTTCAAGAAAATTAGAGATACCAAGGGAACATTTGATGCAAAGATGGGCTCGATAAAGGACAGAAATGGTCTGGACCTAACAGAAGCAGAAGATATTTACAAGAGGTGGCAAAAACACACAGAAGGACTGTACAAAAAAGATCTTCATGACCCAGACAATCATGATGGTGTGATCACTCATCTAGAGCCAGACATCCTGCAATGTGAAGTCAAGTGGGCCTTGGAAAGCATCGCTACAAACAAAGCTAGTGGAGGTGATGGAATTCCAGTTGAGCTGTTTCAGATCCTGGAAGATGATGCTGTGAAAGTGCTGCACTCAATATGCTAGCAAACTTGGAAAACTCAGCGGTGGCCATAGGACTGGAAAAGGTTAGTTTTCATTCCAATTCCAAAGAAAGGAAATGCCAAAGAATGCTTAAACTATCACACCATTGCACTCATCTCACATGCTAGTAAAGTAATATTCAAAATTCTCCAAGCCAGGCTTCAGCAATAGGTGAACCCTGAACTTCCTGATGTTCAAGCTGGTTTCAGAAAAGGCAGAGGAACCAGAGATCAAATTGCCAACATCTGCTGGATCATGGAAAAAGCAAGACAGTTCCAGAAAAACATCTATTTCTGCTTTATTGACTATGCCAAAGGCTTTGACTGTGTGGATCACAATCAACTGTGGAAAGTTCTGAGAGAGATGGGAATACCAGACCACCTGACCTGCCTCTTGAGAAATCTGTATGCAGGTCAGGAAGCAGCAATTAGAACTGGACATGGAACAACAGACTGGTTCCAAATAGGAAAAGGAGTATGTCAAGGCTGTATATTGTCACCCTGCTTATTTAACTTCTATGCAGAGTACATCATGGGAAACACTGGACTGGAAGAAACACAAGCTGGAATCAAGATTTTCGGGAGAGATATCAATAACCTGAGATATGCAGATGACACCACCCTTATGGCAGAAAGTGAAGAGGAACTAAAAAGCCTCTTGATGAAAGTGAAAGCGGAGAGTGAAAATGTTGGCTTAAAGCTCAACATTCAGAAAATGAAGAGCATGGCATCCGGTCTCATCATTTCATGGGAAACAGATGGGGAAACAGTGTCAGACTTTATTTTTTGGGGCTCCAAAATCACTGAAGATGGTGATTGCAGCCATTAAATTAAAGGACGCTTACTCCTTGGAAGAAAAGTTATGACGAACCTAGACAGTATATTCAAAAGCAGAGACATTACTTTGCCAACTACGATCTGTCTAGTCAAGGCTATGGTTTTTCCAGTGGTCATGCATGGATGTGAGAGTTGGACTGTGGAGAAGGCTGAGCGCCAAAGAATTGATGCTTTTGAACTGTGGTGTTGGAGAAGACTCTTGAGAGTCCCTTGGACTGCAAGGGGATACAACCAGTCCATTCTGAAAGAGCTCAGCCCTGGGATTTCTTTGGAAGGAATGATGCTAAAGCTGAAACTCCAGTACTTTGCCCACCTCATGCAAAGAGTTGACTCATTGGAAAAGACCCTGATGCTAGGAGAGATTGGGGGCAGGAGGAGAAGGGGACGACAGAGGATGAGATGGCTCAATGGCATCATGGACTTGATGGATGTGACTCTGAATGAACTCCAGGAGTTAGTGATGGACAGGGAGGCCTGGCATGCTGCAATTCATGGGGTCGCAAAGAGTTGGACACGACTTAGTGTCTGAACTGAACTGAACCTCTAATCAGGACTTCCCTGGTGGCTCAGAGAGTAACGTGTCTGGATGCGGGAGACCTGAGTTCAATCCCTGGTTTGGGAAGATCCCCTGGAGAAGGAAATGGCAATGCACTCCAGTACTATTGCCTGGGAGATCCCATGGACAGAGGAGCCTGGTAGGCTACAGTTCATGGAGTTGCAAAGAGTCGGACAGGACAGAGCCGCTTCACTTCACTTCACTATCTCTAATCACTCCCACCAACAATGCTTTTAGAATGTAAGGAAGTTAGGAAGAATTGTGGGAGATGAAACTGGAATGGAAAAGAGGTGATAATTTTTCAATGGAGTCTGAAGAAAGGAATTAAGAGACAGCAACGTGCTAAAACAACCAAGTGTGGACTCCTTAGTTCAGTGATGGCAGGAACAAGACTTGACTAGAACATTTGGAAAGATCATCTTGGGACCTGCATTTCTGCTGCTGCTGCTGACTCTCTGCACACTGGCCAAAATTTATGATAATGCTGCCTTTAAAGTCTTGTACAGTCTCATATTCTTATTACACCCAATTTAGCTTCATTTGAACAAGAAACACAGAAGATGTTTTTATCAAGGAGAGCAAAAAATGAATATGCTGGTAGCATTATTCACAATATATTCCTCAGAGACTTGGTCCCCAGAGATGTTCCTTGAGGAAAAGCATTACATGCGAAAGTAAGTATGGGAAATATTGCATGTTGTCAAAATGTATTCCTCTCTTGGTAATTCACAAGTTACATTCAACCACTAAAGAATTTGCAATCCTTTAGTACACTGTCTTGCTTAATTCCATTTAATTCAGTTCTTCCAAATTATTGTGCTCATTTGCTCAGTCGTGACCCCGTGAACTGTAGCCTGCCAGGCTCTTTGTCCATGGAATTCTCCAAGCAAGAATACTGCAGTGGATTGTCATGCCCTCCTCTAGGGGAACTTCCTGACCCAGGGATTGAACCCACATTTCTTATATCTCCTGCTTTTGCAGGCAAATTCTTTACCACTAGCTCAACCTAGGCATTAAAAATCATAGTTGCCCCTTTGTTATTTTTGGACTATTATCTAACACCAATTTTATGAAAGCAAATTGTGAAACATATAATCTTTAAAAAATATTTTAAAATAGTTTTTTCAGTGTAAATTTTTATCTCTATCATGATGATTTCTGCCTTTTGTGCTGAGTCTTAGCAAATACCATCTTGTAAGACAATTTGATCTCTTTGGTTATTATTATTCTCCAAATTAGCTAAGGCCTGAATATATACAAGTAACTACAGCAAGAGTATAATCTCCACATACAATTAACTATTACTTTTAAAATTTGAGGAGTCAGAGACTTCTCTGGTGGCCCAGTGGTTAAAAATCACTTCTCAATGCAGGGGACATAGGTTCGATTCCTGGTCAAGGAATGAAGATCCTACAGGTCGTTGGGCAACTAATGAATTTTTTTAAAGAAAAGTTTAAGAAGTCTGGCCATAAATGATTTAAATTAAAACACTACTTTTACACGTACCCCTCAACTTTTAAACTCTGTAATAAGATCAGTGACTAACCTACTTTGCCACATTAAAGTGAGAACTTCCTTCTTCTATCTCCAGGGCAGCCTAAGGTGATGGAACATATTCTGCAGTCCTTACTGAGACATTTTACCAACTAGAAATTTTTGGTTTCCTCCACTAATCAAACAGCGCAGATCTAGCTTCAAGGACAGCCTCTACCTCTTACTGGTCCCCACTCCTTCCTCCTGTCAGCTCCCACTGCTACCTTTCTTTTATTTTTATAGTTTCCTAGCACATTTGGTGTCAGTCCTCAAGTATATTTTTCACATATGCTGAGTTCTCTATTTAAGGGCTTTATAGAGATACACTTGAAATTAGGAATTTAGGATGCAGCTAATTACATAACATTTTAAACTCTTCTTCATGAAAATTTCATGCTTTAGAAAAATGTGACATTCTGCATGTGTACCTAAAGGATGAAGGAAGTGTGGCTGGAATTGAAGTACAGCATCATACTATGCAAAGAGTAAGTTTTCACTATCAGCACACAGGTCATCATCTGAAAGATGAAAACAACACCTACAAGGCTCCAGAAAAGAATGAGAAACATAGCTGCTTATGGCGGGTGAGTGTGAGCTCATAAACTGTTGCCAGAGATTCAGTCAGGGGAAAGGAGAAAGTCTAGGGCCTAGAACCTGAAATGTTTAGGGCCCAATCCTGAGTATTTAGTTCAGTTCAGTTCAGTCGCTCAGTCGTGTCCGACTCTTTGCGACCCCGTGAATTGCAGCATGCCAAGCCTCCTTGTCCATCACCAATTCCCGGAGTTCACTCAGACTCACGTCTATTGAGTCAGTGATGCCATCCAGCCATGCAAATTATATCTTTGTTTTTCACTTTCTCTCTTAGTACCACAGGCATTATGTTTGTCTGCCTATCCCATAGAGTTGTTGCAAGGGGAAAATAAATGGATTTGGGGGGATGTCACAGCAGCAACACAAATAGCTCCACAATCCTCTCTTCTCTCCCTTTCTATCAGTTTTTACTACTAATTCTGTCCTTTAGATCTTCCTAAGGTCTGTCTCTTCAAAATTTTCAAAGTGCCCTTGGTTCCCTTATCTTCCGAATCCACTGCCCATGCTAAATGTTACATTCCCAGCTGTGGATTCATTTGCTATTACCTTTCTTTCTTCCTTAGCTGGCACTGGATTCCTAATGGAGAGAAATGATATACATTCACATATTGGTGCTATTGTAAATTCATGGCCTTGAACTTCAAATGGATTCCAAGACTGTACAGTAGGCCTCTATTTCCTGGATACACAATTGTTCATAGTGGTATTTCCAAAATATTTCTACTTTTCTCAAATACCCAACTCCTTCATTCCTCATTTTTGTCTCTTCCTTAATACAAAAGTGGAAATTTCCAAGGTTTTCTTCTTTCTTTTTTTTGCAGCACCTTTTGGTATTCAGGATCTTAGTTTCCCACCCAAGGAGTGGACTCTTGTCCCCTGCAGTGGAAACACACTCCCAACCACCAGACAGCCAGGGAATTCCCAGTGTTTTGTCTTCATAAACACTTTGAAACTATAAGATTACTCACATCACACCTCATCTTTTCCCTCATTTTTAACTGACAGAGTAGAAAAGATGACCTTCCTCTTACCAAAAATTACGTGTACTTTTAGCCTCATTGGCTGATTCTTCAGTGACCTCAGCTTGCAGATTTCCTCTTCTATTTTATAGCTTCATTCTATTCATTCCTAAAAATAGAATTTATGCTTTAAACTAGTTTTATATTCACAGCAAAATTTATCCGAAAGTACAAAGTGTATAGGTGTTGTTATGTAGTTGCTAAGTCCTGTCCAACTCTTTTGCAACCCCATGGACTGCAGCTCGCCAGGCTTCTCTGACGGAGGGATTTCCCAGGCAAGAATACTAGAGCGGGCTGCCATTCCCTCCACCAGGGGATCTTTCCAACCCAGGGATCAAACCCATGTCTACTGTCTTGGCAGGCGGATTCTTTACCACTGGGCCACCTGGGAAGCCCAAAAAGTACAGCTATATTTCCTATATGCCTTCTGATCCTACTTTGGATGGTGGCAACCCACTCCAGTATTCTTGCCTGGAGACTCTTGACAGGCTATGGTCCATGGGGTCGCACAGAGTTAGACACAATTGAAGTGACCTAGCATACACGCACATACAATCCTCATTTCTTTTTCTCCAATGGCAGAAATTGTCTCTTAGGTTTTGAGATTTGAGATGTGTGGCATTCAGCCCACATCCAGACAGCCTCCCCACTGTTAACATCCTGCACCACAGTAGTTCATCATCAATGAATGAACACTAACATAATTCTCATCCAAAGTTCACAGTTTACAATACAATTTACTCTTGGTGTTGCACTTTTATACGCTTTGATAAATGTATAATAGTATGTGCCCACTATTATTTAGAATGGTTTCTCTGCCCTCAAAATTCTCCATGTTATGCTTTTCATCTCTCCCTTCCCTCAATCCCTGGCAACCACCAATCTCTTTACTGTCTCTATAATTTTTCCTTTTCCAGAATGTCATATATTTGGAATTTTGTAGTATGTAGCCTTTCTAGGTTGGCTTCTTTCACATAGTAATATGCACTTAAGTTGCTTCCATTTCTTTTGATGGCCTGAATGAACATTTCTTTTTAGGACAATCTTATTAATTTCACTATCTCCTTCTTTCGTAGGCAAGTGAATACTCATTTAAGTACTTTCAAATCTCATCAATGTTTAACACAAACAACCCAACACACAAAACATTCTTACAAAAACGTTGTCCTTCAGAGATCGCCTTTTCTTCTCTTTTTCCTAATAACCCAGCTTCTGTACTTATTTACTCACTCTATATTTGCTTTCCTTCAATTTACTTCCCACCCACACACTGAAGTTTAATTTTTACATATGTATATATATCTCCAGATTCTTTCCAAACTGAGATTACCCAATAAACCTTTTTTTTCACCCTTTACTTTCATGAAAACAAAATTCCTGATCTCTCTCCTCTTCGTTTTTCTCTTTAATCTACCTCCCCTTCCCCTTTGATCTTATTAAATAAGGTGATAAACAGGTAGATAGATAGCTTTAATTTTTTTATATCCTCCTCAGACAATCTTATCCACACCCATATCTTTTATTACAAAATAAACTACAGGTAATTTTTGAATTTTACAGTATAATATTAACTGAAACATGTATGGACTGGAACTATGTCTGCATTTTGCATGGTTACCACGCAAAGTAAGGACATGGTTCCTGTATTCATGAGTTTTAGTTACTACAGTATCAGAAAAAATGAGGATTGCCTATGTTAATTATATACTCCACCTCTATCACAGCCCTGGACTTGAATACATAACTTTCTACCATTATCTCCACTAGCTTTCCCAAGGGCTTCTAATCTGAATTTTTCAACCTCCATCTATACTCCCCCCACCTTGCAATCTTCTCTATCACAGGTAATCAGTCAGTAAACATATTATTTAGCATGCGTGCACACACACACACAAACATATTAGCACATGCTATTGCCAGGTGCCAGACACCAGTATAGTGACGATAGTGTTTCAACAACTTGTGCCCTGCCTTCATGCAATTTACAATCTAGAAAGCATGGTGACTCCCAATGTAATAAACACTCAGTCACATCTGACTCTTTGTGACACCATGGACTTGTAGCTCACCAGGCTTCTCTGCACATGGAATTCTCCAGGCCAAAATACTGGAGTGGGTAGCCATTCCCCTGTCCAGAGGATCTTCCCAACCCAGAGATTGAAGCCAGGTCTCCTGCATGGCAGGCAGATTCTTTACTGTCTGAACCACCAGAGAAGACCAAGAATACTGGAATGGATAGCCTATCCCTTCTCTAGGGGATCTTCCTGACCCAGGGATTGATCCTGGTCTTCTGGATTGCAGGTGGATTATTTACCAGCTGAGCTACCAGGGAAGCTCATATAAATGATAATAGCAACCCAAAGTCCTGTAAAAAAGACTGTTACTGAAAGAAGGTGAATCTGGCACATCTCTTTAAGTAAAAAATAGGCTGAGATGTGAAAAGTAAATTGAGATTAGATAATAAATAAAGAGCAAAAAGAATATATAAGAAGAGGAAACCACATGTAACAGCTTAAAAGAGGGGGGAAAATCTCCAGCTTCTCCAGGAATTTATATTATAGTTTTTCATTATAGTTGCTATGATAAAAGTCAGAGAGTCTAGCATACAAAAATCAGAAGAGGTGAATAGGAAATGGTCATGAAGGGCTTCAGGATTACCTTTTTCTTTTGCATTGCCCAAGTCAAAATTTGCAAGTCATTCTCATTTCTCCCTACCTCTCACTTTATGTAAGCTTTCTATTAGCAAACTTCATCATCTCTGTCTCCTGAATGCCTATTAAATGTATTGTTGTCTTTCTATCCCATCCTCTCACTCATAGTTCTAACCAATGATAGCTCTACTAGATCACTCTATTATTATTTGGCAACTGATTATCTTGTAATTATCTCTTTTCATATCCTAAAATCCAGGCATATATTGATTGATTGCTTGACTGATTTTAGCAAACACTTAAAGGAAGCTCTGGTCCATATATAAGCTCTTTTAATCCTCACTTGATAGTGAGGATTAAAATTAAAAATAGAACTAAACTTAATTAAATCTAATTAAAAATATAATTAGAAAGTACAATTATTCTGCCCATTTTATAAATAAAGGCACTTAAGTTTAGAAAACCTATTGCCATTCCAAGAGTGGCTTATCTTGTTAAAGGCCCTTGCATATGCCACTTCTTGTTCAATTGTTCACCTCCACTTTCCTATTCCTTTTTTCCCAAGCTAACTTTGTTCATCCTTCAAGTGTCTCTTTATTCAGGAGGATTTCCTTTGTCCTGAGGCTTGATGTTATCTTCTTGCATATGTCCCAGACTACATCACACAGTATTATAATAATCTATGTGTCCGTCTTCTACTCTGCACTCTAAGCTTGTTTTAACTCTGTAATTGCAATTCTATAATTATTTTTTGAATTAATCAATTGATGGATGCATCATGAGATAATCTATGCAAAACTGTTTTGAAAGTAAGTCTGAAATATTATTTATAAATAAGAGTACAAAATGACAATTATTCTTAATTTCATTTCTTTCAACTGACAACTGCATACTCTTTTTAAGATACTATATTATGAAGAGGGAATAGTAAAGTGAATAAGAAATCGCTATTGCCCTCAAGGAACTTACATTAAAAATAATTATATCTAATCACCTGAAGTAGTTTTCTGAAATTAATGCATTTAGTTATTTGTGTATCTTAAAAATAAAGGCCTAGAAATAACTATTTAATGTCATTCATATTACTTTAATATCTTTCTTTTATATTTATGAAATGTTGGGACTCATAAAACAAAGCACTTTTGCATAAATATTACGCAGATTCCTCTAATAGTTAAGAGGCATGTTTTGTATGGTTATTTGATTTTTTTTTTAACTTCCTAAGGTGCAATGGACTAAAATGAACATTACACAGGACTACATAATTCATCCATTTGTTATTCCATTTATGTAAAATATATAAATATAATGTATAAATACTATGTAAAAATACTGTGCTAAGACCTGAGCTACAACTTTAATTCAATAGTAAACCAGAAATAGGGATATTTAATGGTCATTTATTGTGAGAATGGCCATCAAAACTGGAAATTGTGCCAAAAGTCCTGATGACAATAGAAAGACGCATTATTTTGCCTTATGTCCCACTTGGTTATATGTATTCAAATACTAGCATTCTGTTTTTTAACTCAGATATATTATTAAGGAAGGCAGGGTGGATAACCCAACAATGAGGAATAATTAAATTGGAGATTTTATGTAAAATAACTCCCACAATGCCCACACTATTGGCAATAGTAATGGTATTATTTTCATTTAAAAATATAATATTTATCAGTTTGTAGAGAATAAGAAATGATTTTTGCTATTTTATTGCAGTAAAATTACTTTAAGTATGCAAATCTCAAATGTAGATGGTTGACAAATGTATATACCTGTGTAACTAACATCTCAACTAAAATATAGAACATTTTATCACTCTAGAAAGTTCCCTCATGACCTTTTTTCAGTCAATCTCCATAGCCTGCCCTATCATAGATTAACTAAGAAGTACCTTTTCAAAAATATGTCTCACAGTTGAGCAGAAACTATAGTGAAGACCATTTTTGTAAAATATTATCCAAACAAATGCCCTTTAAATTAAAAGATAACATATCTCAGTTAGGAGAAATACCTGGAGTTAAATTAGAAAATGGAAAAAACCATTTAATTCAATTAGAAATACTTGCCACCTACATATCAAATCAAGACTGCTTCTTCCAAAGTAACATGAAAAATAATTATACAATTAATACAATGACTTTCATCCCAGAAAACCTCCTACAAGTAAACTCTTTCCACAGAAGACAAAGGTATATGTTGAGTAGAACAATATATATTTTTAACTGAATGTTAAATATAAAGTATTTCCCCTAAATAAATTTTGAACTTTAGAACCAGAAATAGTGTCTCATTTATTTTTTTTATTGGAGTATTGTTAACATACATTGTATTGGTTTTAAGTACACTACACAGTGGTTCAACACTTATAAAATATCACAAACTGAGAAGGGGACGACAGAGGATGAGATGGTTCGATGGCATCACCGACACAATGGACATGGATTTGGGTGCACTCTGGGAGTTGGTGATGGACAGGGAGGCCTGGCATGCTGGGGTTCATGGGGTCGTGGAGTCAGACACGAATGAGCGACTGAACTGAACTGATCAGTATGATAAGTCTAGTAACTATATGTCAGCATATCAAGTTATTACAATATTATTCACTATGTTGCCTAAGCTGGTCATTACATCCACATGACTTGTGTTATAACTGGAAGTGTGCACCAATCCCTTTCACCCTCCACCAAATTATTCTCTATATCTGAGTCTGTTTCTGTCTGTATAGTTTATAAGTTAGATGATGACAGTATTTGTCTTCCTCCAGGTGACTTTTTTCACCTAGCATATTACCTTCTGGATTCACTCACACTGTTAAAAATGATGAGTTTATTCTTTTTGTTGTTGTTGCTGGGTAATATTCTACTGTATGTATCTTTATTGAATACGATCTTTATCTATTGATAGGCACTTAGGTTGCTTCCACATCTTGGTAATTATAAATAGTGGTACAATGGACAAAGGGGTGCATACATCTTCAAATTAGTTTTTGCCAGTACACAGGAGTGGAATTGCTAGGTCTCACTATAGTTAGACTTTTGATTTTTTGAGGAACCACCATATTTGATTTCCACAGTGGTTGAACCACCAGCAGTCACATTCCCACCAGCCGTGTACAAGGCTTCCCTTTCCTCACATTCTCTGCAACACTTGTCACCTTTTGATGTGATCCTGACAGGTATGAGGTGATATCTCATTGCAGTTTTGATGTGCATCTCCCTGATTATTCCTTGGTGGCTCAAGAGGGTAAAGCGTCTGCCCACAAGGCGGGAGACCTGGGTTCAATCCCTGGGTCGGGAAGATCCCCTGGAGAAGGAAACGGCAACCCAATCCAGTACTCTTGCCTGGAGAATCCCATGGACAGAGAAGCCTGGTAGGCTACAGTCCATGAGGTCGCAAAGAGCTGGACACGACTGAACAACTTCACTTTCTTTCTTTCTTTCCCTGATTATTAGTGATATTGAGCATCTTTTCATGTGTTTGTTGCCTGTTTGTATGTCTTCCTTAAGAAAATGTCTATTTAGGTCCTCTGCCTTTTTAATTCATATTTTTATGTTGCCTTGTGTGAGTTCATTATGTATTTTAGATATTAATCCCATATTGGATATGTCATTTGATATGTCATTTGCAAATATCTCTTCCCTCTCAGTAGGTTGTTTGTTGTTGTTGTTTGCTTTGCTGATGGTTTCTATCTCTGTGCACAAGCTTTTTAGCTTAATGCAGTCCCACTTGTTTATTCTTGCTTTTGTTGCCTTTGCCTGATGAGACAGATCTATTATCTGATAGATCTGATATCTATTATCTAATATCTAAAAACATATTCTATATATTTTTCTAGAATATTTTATGGTTGGGAGTCTTATATTTAAGTCTTTAATAGATCAAGATTGATTAAATGTGCTGGAATTTGAGAGTTTGAATTATGGAAATAAGAGCAGAATACTTAAAGTAAGGACCAGACTAATAGCGTATCCAAATAAAACAAGCTTGAGGGGACTATTGAGTGCATGACTATAGGAATGGAAAGTCTCAATCAGTTCTGGTCAACAGTTGCCATGAGGAATGGTTACCATGAAGACCCTGGAGGAGGAGTATCCTTATGGGAGTCAACAGTCATTTAGGAATTCAACAGATACCACAGGAAGGCGTCAAAGCAAAGAGGAAGTAGAGTATGTGCTACTTTTATTTTTCTTCACATACTTGAAGCTTTTTATTTTGGATTGGGGTATAGACAATTAATAATGTTGTGCTAGTTTTGGGTGAAGGGACTCAGCCAAAGTGTATGCTACTCTTAATCTCCCTTTTTTCCTGATGTCCTGCGGTACTGCTTCCCATTGACCAAATCACATTGCAAATCAGTCACGAAGGTGTCCAGTGATGCTGCCAGAGGTCAGTGACCTAGACTCTGAGTAGGGAAGAAAAAGGGAGAGAGCAGATCTCTGTTACCAAATTGAATACATTCAGTTTAAGGAGTAGCATTTTCTTTGTAAAAATGACGTGAAAAATGTAAATCACTGGTATAGTTATGAATCTTTCAATTTTCCTTTGTAATGCTGCTTTGTGTTATTTTATTTAAAAAAAGATGTGTAATATTTGAAATTATGTTGACATATTGAAACAGGTATACATGATACTCAAATATGGGATGCACTGTTTTCAATTTACTGAATGTTTACTTTTGACTACTATGTACAAAGCCTGCTCTGGGATGACTGGATGTTCTCTATAATCAAGGTCAGAACAAGAAATAGGCTTTAATTGCAAGATGCAGAATTTATCATTAGTATTAGTAAGACCATGACATTGTATTAAATATTTACCTGTCTGAGTCAACTTAGATTAGCACAAGCTACAGAGACAGAGCTGTAAAATAAGTTTTTTTAATACCTAGATGTCATAATTTTTTTTTTAGCTAATGGAACAATAATATTCATCTAGAAATAGAAAGGCTAGAATTAATGATTCCTGCTCACAGGTTCAGATAAATTTAATCTAGTCATAATGCCAATTTATGTGAACAAATGTCATGGAAATAAATTGCTTAAGAGTTTTTCTGTTTTATTTTTTCCCCTGTAAACATCAGCAAATAAATGGCAATTGGTATAATTAACATATGCTTCTACATGAGAGTATAGAATCCCTCTGTAGGGCTTGTTTATGAGCTTCAATGTCAAAACTACATTCAATGGTAGAGACAATTTCCTGAAAAACATTTAAATAGTATGCTCTTGTTTACTACATTTTACCATATGTGACTATACTACAAATCAAATGGATAGATTTTTTTCACTCAAACCATTTGAAAAAGACCCTAGAAAGAAACCCTTTACACTCACATGAGTGCATTCATTTCCTAGAACTGCCATAACAAAGTACCACAAACTGAGTAGCTGAAAAGAACAGAAATGTCTACCTCACAGTTCTGGAGGCTAAATGTCCCAAATCAGGTTGTCTTCAGGGACATTCTTCCCCTGAAATCTGCAGTACAATTCTTCCTTGCCTATTCTCAGCATCTAATGTTTCCCAGGTCATATTAGGCATTCCTTGGCTTGTAGCTGCATAGTTTCAATTTCTGCCTCTGTCATCACATATTATTCACTCTGTGTGCCTCTGTCTTTACAAGATAAATCATTTCTGTTTCTCTTAAACCACTGACTATGTGGTATTCTCTTACAGCAGCAATGGGACACTTGATTCAGTTCAATTGATCAGTCATGTCCAACTCTTTGCAACCCCAGAGACTGCAGCATGCCAGGCCCCCCTGTCTATCACCAACTCCTGGAGTTTATGTCTATTGTTTCAATGATACCATCCAATCATCTCATCCTCTGTCATCCCCGTCTCCTCCTGCCTTCAATCTTTCCCAGCATCAGGGTCTTTTCAAATGAGTCAGCTCTTCGCATCAGGTGGCCAAAGCACTGGAGTTTCAGCTTTAGCATCAGTCCTTCCAATGAATATTCAGGATTGATTTCTTCTAGGATTAACTGGTTGGATCTCCTTGCAGTCTAAGGGACTCTCAAGAGTCTTCTCTAACACCATAGTTCAAAAGCATCAATTCTTTCGTGCTCAGCTTTCTTTATGGTCCAACTGTCACATCCATACATGACTACTGGGAAAACCATAGCTTTGGCT
The DNA here is from genome assembly GCF_042477335.2 of Ovis canadensis. Lineage (NCBI taxonomy): Eukaryota > Metazoa > Chordata > Mammalia > Artiodactyla > Bovidae > Ovis > Ovis canadensis. The sequence continues at coordinate 73,594,132 of NC_091248.1, read as the reverse complement.
AGATGGACCTTTGTTGGCAAAATAATGTCTCCTCTGCTTTTTAATATGCTGTCTAGGTTGGTCATAGCATTTCTTCTACGGAGCAAGGGTCTTAATTTCATGGCAGCAGTCACCATCTGCATTGATTTTGGAGCTCCCCAAAAATAAAGTCTCTCACTATTATCATTGTTTCCCCATCTATTTGCCATGAAGTAATGGGACAAGGTGCCATGATCTTCATTTTTGGAATGTTGAGTTTTAAGCCAACTTTTTCACTCTCCTCTCACTTTTATCAAGAGGCTCTTTAGTTCCTCACTTTCTGTCATAAGGGTGGTGTCATCTTCATATCTGAGAGTATTGATATTTCTCCTGGCAATCTTGATTACAGCTTGTGCTTCAACCAGTCCAGCATTTCTCATGATGTACTCTGTGTATAAGTTAAATAAGCATGGTGACAATATACAGCCTTGATGTACTCCTTTCCTGATTTGGAACCAGTATGTTGTTCCATGTCCAGTTCTAACTGTTACTTCTTGACCTACATACAGATTTCTCAAGAGGTAGGTCAGGTGGTCTGGTATTTATTACCATCTCTTGAAGGATTTTCCATAATTTGTTGTGATCCACACAGTCAAAGTCTTTGGTTGTTAATAAAGCAGAAGTAGATGTTTTTTCTGGATTTCTTGCTTTTTTGATAATCCAACAGATGTTGGTAATTTGATCTCTGGTTCCTCTGCCTTTTCTAAAACCAGCTTGAACATCTGGAAGTTCATGGTTCACATAGTGTTATAGCCTGGATTGGAGAATTTTGAGCATCACTTTGCTAGTGTGTGAGATGAGTGCAATTGTAAAATTGTTTGAGCATTCTTTGGCATTGCCTTTCTTTGGGATTGGAATGAAAACTGACCTTTTCCAGTGCTGTGGCCACTGGTGAGTTTTCCAAATTTGCTGGCATATTGAGTGCAGCACTTTCACAGCATCATCTTTTACAATTTGAAATAGCTCCACTGGAATTCCATCCCCTCCACTAGCTTTGTTCATAGTGATGCTTCCTAAGGCCCACTTGACTTCATATTCCAGGATGTCTGGCTCTGGATGAGTTATCACACCATCGTGATTATCTGGGTCATGAAGATCTTTTTTATGTAGTTCTTCTGTGTATTCTTGCCACCTCTTCTTAATATCTTCTTCTTCTTTTACATCCATACCATTTCTGTCCTTTATTGAGCCCATCTTTGCACGAAATGTTCCCTTGGTATCTCTATTTTTCTTGAGGAGATCTCTAGCCTTTCTCATTCTATTGCTTTCCTCTATTTCTTTGCACTGATCACTGAGGAAGGCTTTCTTATCTCTCCTTGCTGTTCTTTGGAACTCTGCATTCAAATGGGTCTATCTTTCCTTTTCTCCTTTGCCTTTCACTTCTCTTCTCTTCACAGCTATTGTAATGACACACTAATACACAGTATTCAGGGAGCTAGTCTCATGCCACTCAATATGTGCCATTACTTTTCTCACTGTTCGTGAGTAGTTGTTTCTGATGCCGGGGTCCCCTTTTGTTTGGGTTTTGCCACAATATAATTTAAAAGTTGTACTCAATGTTAATATGCAAGTAAAAGTTTTTCAAGTAACTTTATGGTTTTGTATTTAATATACAAACACTTGCCTACATGGATTTATTTTGATGATGCTACTGAAGTTGCTGTTGCTGTTATTGTTCAGTTGCTAAGTTGTGTCCAACTGTCTGTGAACCCATGAACTGCAACACATATAGCATTATTGTTTTTCCAAATGATGAGCTAGCTGTCTATTTGTTCAGCCATCTCTGTTTCCTATTGATTGAGATATATTCAAAATTCTCATCTGTTTTGGTGTTTACGTCCATAGCCCTGTACCTGCTCTAGCAACAAACTACTTTCTTTAATATAATTTTTTAAAATTTATTTTAAATTGGAGGATAATTGCTTTACAATGTTGTGTTGGTTTCTTCAGTACAGTGTCAATCAGCCATAAATATACACATGTCCCCTCCCTCTTGTTTTATTATACATTTTAATGGCTTGTAGTTCTATTCTACACCTATTTCATTTCTTTGTCAAAATGCTGCTCATTCTTTTCCCATGTTAATTTTTCACAAGAACTTCTATATGTATAATTTTAAATTATATTGTCATTAACACCCATATCACCAACCCAAAATCTACAGAAACAAAACAAATAACCACAATAGCAAAATTATCTGATGATATTTTAGGGGAGTTAATATTAGCTTTGTAGATCAGTTTAGACAGGAAATGGTAGATTTGTAATATTAAAGAAAAATAAACTTGGAGGAAGCATCCTGTTTGATTTTAAGATGTACTTTTCAGTTACAATAAAATAATTGTGGCAATGTGTGCGGGCAAAGCAATGGACACATAGATCATTCAAATAGAAGACAGAGTCCAGAAATAGAACCATAAAAATATGGTCACTTTTTGGCAAAGGTGCAAAAGCAATTGAAAGGTGAAAGGATAGTTTTTTTCAATAAATGATGTTGGAACTACTGGGCATCTGTATGGGGGAGGGGGCTAAGGGGAGAACCTGACCTACTGATAATATAAGTTTACAATGATAAAGTGAATAAGTTCTGAGGAATTTAACACACAGCTTGGCAATTACAATAGACAATCATGTATTCTACACTTGAAATTTGATGAGAGAGTAGATATTAAATGTTCTAGCACACACAAAAAAATAGCAACAACCCAGATAGGAAATGAGTTTGAATACATGCATATGTATATCTGAATCACTGTACTCTACACCTTAAGTGACACAACATTGTACATCAACTATGCCGCTACTGCTACTGCTAAGTCACTTCAGTCGAGTCCGACTTTGTGCAACCCCATAGATGGCAGCCCACTAGGCTCCTCTGTCCCTGGGATTCTCCAGGCAAGAGTACTGGAGTGGGTTGCCATTGCCTTCTCCAATGCATGAAAGTGAAAAGTGAAAGTGAAGTTGCTCAGTTGTGCCCGACTCTTAGCGACCCCATGGACTGCAGCCTACCAGGCTCCTCTGTCCATGGGATTTTCCAGGCAAGAGTACTGGACTGGGTTGCCATTGCCTTCTCAACTATACTGCAATATAAAGTAAAAACTTAAAAAAAAAAAAGAAATGGCAATTATGTGACATAACAGAGGTGTGAGCTAATGCTACAATGGTGATCATATTTCAGTATATAAGTGTATCGAGTCAACACATTCTATACCTTAAACTTATACAATGTTATTTTTCAATTACATTTCAGTACAAAAGGTGAGGGGGAACAATGGGGACCTAAACATTACAATTTATATGAGGGCTTCCCTGGTGGTTCAGATGGTAAAGAATGTGCCTGAAATGCAGGAGACCTAGGTTTGATCCCTGGGTCTGGAAGATCCCCTGGAGAAGGAACTGGCAACCCACTACAGTATTCTTGCCTAGAGAATCCCATGTACAGAGGAGCCTGGTGGGCTATAGTCCATGGGGTTGCAAAAATTGGACACAACTGAGTGAATAACACACACACAACTCAAAATGGAGCAGAGGTCTAAATGTAAAACAAACTATTAAAATTTTAGAAGAAAATATAGGCGAGACCTGGGTATAGGCAAAGAATTCTTAGACATGACAGAAAACCATGATCCATAATTATAAATATATATGGTATATATTATTTGGCCATAGAAAAGAATGAAAGAGATTACTTGGATCAAAAATAAATACATGAAAATTTGTTTCATATTTGTCATCATTAGTCATTAAAAAATTCAAATCAGTACCACTAAAGAGATACTACTACATACTTAGTAGGATGGGAAAATTAAAGTTGAAATTTTAAAAATGGTTAAAACTATAATAAGGCCAATTCTTGTCAAGAACACAGAACAACTGCAACTCTCAAACACTAGTGGTGGAAATGCAAAAATATATAGCTACTCTTAAAGAGTTTCCCATTTTGTTATTTGCTATTTACGCTTTTAATTTAACAGGATCTCCCTAAAGAGATTTCAAATCTCTAAGTGTAGAAGATATGTTTTACCATGCTAATTACTCCAGAAGTCTGTTTCTTAAACTCAAAATTTATTTTTAAATTCCAAAAAAATTACTCCTTTGAAAGATAGTGAATTTTTACATGGTATTTATATTGATGACAATTTTGATCTTGACTAATATTTCCTGACCCTAAGTACACAGCAGCATAAAGGAAATGTAAAAACATGCACAGAAACTAGGTTAGGTCAACCTTCTATCACCCCTCTTTTTTTTTTTTTTTTTGGTGTTAAGAAGAAGGGTATAAATTGAAAACGGGAATTTTGTGCCTCTATTTCATATATGAAATATTCAGAGTAGGATAATAGTGACCTTAGTGAAAGGAAGATAAGTGATTGGTCTGGTTGTTTACTTCTCTCAATAATGTATCACTTGAAGCTTCTCCGGTGGTTCAGGGGTAAAGTATCCACCTGTCAATGCAGAAGACGCAAGAGATGCAGGTTCGATCCCTGGATTGGAAAGATCGCTGGAGTAGGAAATGGCAACCCACTCCAGGACTCTTGACTGGAAAACTCCAGGAACAGAGCCAAAGAGTCAGACATGACTGAGCAACTGAGCACTCACACCTTATCACGTGGGGCAACAAATGTAACACCTGTGTGATTATTTTTTGTCACTTTGTTAGATTGATGCTATTTCTGTCACTTCTAACTCAGCAGATTCTTGTCAGAGCCCTCTGGAGAAAAGCTGCCTAGATGACAAACAGGGATTTTGGATCTTACACATGGTTAGTATTCTGGCCATCTCTATTTCCTTTCTATTCTGTGCTCATTTATAAACCTCTTAGAAAGATGTAAAGAGACAATCTACTGGGTGAACATTAAAAAAACAAAACACACACACACCTCAAGGAAACCAATACAAAGGAGACAACTCTGGCTTTTTATTAAGTTGCTCAAAATAAATGGAACAGGTAAAAGTTTTATACCCTCTTCATCAAGCTACAGAGAAGTGTATTGAACTCTAAGCATGATAGTGACTTGGAATGAATGTGTTTAGTAAAATTTCAATAGAATTAAGTGAGAGAAATGCAAAATGTGAAAACTCTAACTTATGTTTATCAAAATATTTCCTCATAGTTTAGCAAAAATGGTGAATCAAGAGTCTTCATCATCAAGTTTTAAAAGGGGTTCTGTCTTTTATAATCAGTTCCATTGTGTTTTCAAGCTGCTGTGAAATACCCTTTTGCAACAACTGAGACATTCAACAGGAGGTATGTATATTTACGGGAAAAAATTCTGGTGAATACTTGGAACATTAGAATTACAGAAAGTCTGGTATCAAAGTAGTTTGTTAATCCAAACCAGCATAAGGATGCATCACATAGATGTCAGTTGACTTTAAGTAAGATGTATATTTAGCCTGCACTAGTACAAGCTGAAACTCCAGTACTTTGGCCACCTCATGCGAAGAGTTGACTCATTGGAAAAGACTCTGATGCTGGGAGGGATTGGGGGCAGGAGGAGAAGGGGACGACAGAGAATGAGATGGCTGGATGGCATCACTAACTCAATGGACGTGAGTCTGAGTGAACTCCGGGAGTTGGTGATGGACAGGGAGGCCTGGTGTGCTGTGATTCATAGGGTTGCAAAGAGTCAGACACGACTGAGCGACTGAACTGAACTGAAATGATCAGTCACTGGTCACTGAAAGTTAAGATTAAATGCATTGTTTAGACTTGAGTAATCAATATATGTGGTCATCTGCTTTTGGAGCAGGAATTTACAGTGTCAGCTAAGGAACTTCTTGTGCTGAAAGAATGAAAGAAAGAAACCCTTTACAACCTGTCTGTTCCTCTGCTTACAGCTAAAACTCTGAACAAAACACAAAAGCTACTTTTTAAGGACTCTGAAAAGTTAACGATAGAATGCAGTTTGGTAAGAGGAGCCACAGTTTGAAGAATAATCTATAACTCTAACTCTAATGAGACTCGATTAGGAACAATAATAAAACAAGCAAACATGAGATATGAAGTACCCCCCCCCCATCTCAAATTGAGTTCTGGATGGAAAAATATAGTGTCTCTTAAAAATCACAACTACAGGCTTGCTGTCACACACAGTTATGTGTCTACATTTATACTACTTCTGTTATTATGGAAACTTTGAACTGGTAAATGATAATAAAAACTGAATCTCTTATAGTAACTTTCCTGTGCTATCTGGCAGGAAAAACAATTAAACCTGGTATTGAGAAACTAACCTTCAGTTAATGCATCATATTACTATGGTATACGTAGGTCCACTAAGCTTTAGTAAGCAACTCAAAATTACAAAGATATATGAGGAAATATTATGGGGATTGTCAGCAGAAATTAAAGAGAGCAACACAGGACAAGACATTTAGACAATAAAATCAACAAAGCATCAGATTTAAAAAACATACAATATCCTGAACTTGATTCTAACAAATGAACCTATACCTCATTGCAGTGATGCTGCAGAACACTGAAGGCTAAATGAAAAGAAAAAAGAATGTTATCACAAAGAATGTCCTTAGACTGAGGGCAGAACTGTAACAAAACAGAAATATTCTAAAAGAGCTGAGAAAAATAACTGAAAATGTATGATTTTCTGTCAAGGTAAAATATTCAAGGAAGACATAGAAATATACACCAGTTTCAGATAATCAAAATTCAGAGAGATTATTGTTAACATTACCAAACTGAAAGATCCTCCATAGATATCTCTAAAGAAGGAGAACATTTTAAGTAATATCATATTAATAAGCGGTCATCAGGGTGTACTACTAGAAGATTGAAGAAATCGTCTATCTTTTCCAAATCAAAAAGAAAAAAGAAAACAGAACCTCTACCAATCTCAAGCAATATACAAAAAAGTGAAAAAGGACAAAATTAAAAAAAAATCAGAGAAAATAGAAATCATAAATATAAGTTGTAGAAACAAATCCAACAAACAAATCTGAACAAATTCAAAGGCCAACATGGATGGCCCTGCAGACTATCATAACAATTAAGTTAGAAAGAGAAAAATAGCATATATCATTTATATGTGAAATCTACAAAAGGGAACAAATGAACTTATTTACAAAATAGAAATAGAGTCACGGATGTAAAGAATAAACTTATGGTTACCAGGGAGGAAAGCAGGAAAGGAAGTGGAGGGATAAACTGGGAGATTGGGATTGACATATACACAGAACTATATATAAAAGAGATAACTAATAACTACCCTACTCTATAGCACAGGGAACTCTTCTCAATGGTCTGTAATGACCTATATGTGAAAGAAATTTAAGAAAGAGTGGATGTGTGTAAATACATATAACTGATTCACTTCACTGTATGCTTGAAACTAACACAACATTGTAAATCAACTCTACTCCAATCAAAATTAAAAAAAAAAACCCACAAATCTTACTCACCTTAATTAATAAACAAAGAAAAAAGAACAGACAGGACATTTCAAGCATAGAATATCCACAAACTGAGATGCTGTATAGCAGTGGAAACAGCTAGAAGATGAATAACAATATAAGTTGTTAAAGAATGTGTATGTTAGGACATTACTACTTACATGTGCATGTGTGTAAAACACATCTACAACAGAGCAGAACTAAAGCATAAAAAAGGAAACAATCACAGGTACTACAGTACTAGCAGTTTCTCAGGCTTGTATGTGTCTTTTTCTGGGAATGATGATGTTATCTGAGTTCCTTTGTATAGTGAAAGAATAAATCATTAGAGTCATTATAAGATTGATTTGGCAAGAGCCTTTTTTGTTCTTCAACTCCAACTGGCAGAAACTTGTCTAATTTGTGAATCCCAGGATGTGTTACTTCCTTTTCGAAGTCACATTATTTATTTTCTACAGACATTAATTTTATGTCATTTTCTCTCTAGCTAATTAGAGTATTTTCAAGTTCAATCTATTGTTCATTTAGGAGTTTATAAATCCTCTGCAGCTTAAACTTCCTTTCTAGATTTGAACATATTTTCAAGGGTCTTTATTCTCCCTTCCACCAAAACTCACAGAATGTGCAGCTGAAAGAGAATCTAACCTTTTATCTGTCATGCTGCACGTTCCAATATTATCTGCACAGCCATACATAAGCAGAATATTTTTTATAATATAAAGGGTAAAAAGCTAGTGCATATATATATATATATATATAAACACACACATAAAATATTATTGTATATTTGATATTACATATAAACTAAGATCATGGCATCTGGTCCCATCACTTCATGGGAAATAGATGGGGAAACAGTGGAAACAATGTCAGACTTTATTTTTGGGGGCTCGAAAATCACTGCAGATGGTGATTGCAGCCATGAAATTAAAAGACGCTTACTTTTTGGAAGGAAAGTTATGACCAATCTAGATAGCATATTCAAAAGCAGAGACATTACTTTACCAACAAAGGTCCAGCTAGTCAAGGCTGTGGTTTTTCCAGTGGTCATGTATGGATGTGAGAGTTGGACTGTGAAGAAAGCTGAGCACCAAAGAATTGATACTTTTGAACTGTGGTGTTGGAGAAGACTCTTGAGAGTCCCTTGGAGTGCAAGGAGATTCAACCAGTCCATTCTAAAAGAGATCAGTCCTGGGTGTTCTTTGGAAGGATTGATGCTAAAGCTGAAACTCCAATACCTTAGCCACCTCATGCGAAGAGTTGACTCATTTGAAAAGACTCTGATGCTGGGAGGGATTGGGGGCAGGAGGAGAAAGGGACGACCCAGGATGAGATGGCTGGATGGCATCACTGACTCAATGGACATGAGTCTGAGTGAACTCCGACAGTTGGTGATGGACAGGGAAGCCTTGTGTGCTACGATTCACGGGGTCGCAAAGAGTCGGACACGACTGAGTGACTGAACTGAACTGATATATACACTTGCTTTTAGTATTTATGTATATAAATATAGTTATCACAATGCATATGTATATATTTGTATATATGTTATATATGTATGGGTATATATATATATGTATGTGTGTATATATATACACATATATATACATGTATGCACACATGGAGAGAGAGAGAACAATCTCCACTGTATTTAGTTCAGTTTTGTTTCATTTTAGTTTTTATCTAACTATAGTGAGATAATATTATAGGCTGGGTTTGAAGTCTCCCCAAAAGTTAGAACTGGACATGGAACAACAGACTGGATCAAAATTGGGACAGGAGTATGTCAAAGCTGTATACTGTCATCCTGCTTATTTAACTTATATGTAGAGTACATCATGAGAAATGCCAGGCTAGGTGAAGCACAAGCTGGAGTCAAGATTGCCAGGAGAAATATCAATAACCTCAGATGTGCAGATGACATCACCCTTGTGGCAGAAAGTGAAGAGGAACTAAAGAACCTCTTAATTAACATAAAAGAGAAGAGTGAAAAAGCTGGCTTAAAACTCAACATTCAAAAAACAAATATCATGACATCCATTCACATGACTTCATGACAAATAGATGAGGAAAAAGTGGGAACAGTGTTGGATTCCATTTTCTTGTATTCAGAAATCACTGGTGACTGCAGCTACGTAACAGACAATTGCTCCTTGGAATAAAAGCTGAAAAATCTAAACAGTCTACTAAAAAGCAGAGACATCAATTTGCCAACAAATTTCCATATGATTAAAGCTATGATTTTTTCAGCAGTAATATATGGATGTGAAAGTTGGACCATAAAGAAAGCTGAGCACTGAAGAATTGATGTTTTCAAGTTGTGGTGCTGGAGAAGACTCTAGAGAGTCCCTTGGACCTCAAGATCAAACCATCAATCCTAAAGGAAATCAGTTCTGAATATTCATTGGAAGGACTGGTGCTTAAGCTGAAGCTCCAATACTTTGGCCACCCCATGAGAAGAACTGACTTATTGGAAAAGATCCTGAGGCTGGGAAAGATTGACGGCAAAAAGAGAAGAGAGTGTCAGAGGATGAGATGGTTGAATGGCATCACTGACTTAATGGACATGAGTTTGAGCAAACTCAAGAGGGAGATAGTGGTGGACAGGGAAGCCTGATGTGCTACAGTCCATGGGGTTGCAAAGAGCTGGACCCGACTTAGAGACTGAACAACAAACATATGTTTGTTCTCTCTAATGCACCTGCCTTAGCTTACTACTGCTTACAGATTTTTATTCAGGATCACAGTGATTGATGAGTATTATTACAAATCTGTCTGTGTTCCTGTTCTTCTCTGATATTGATTTGATTCTTTCTTATGGTAAGCCCATTGTGATGTCATTTTGCCAGGCCTATCTCCAGGTCCTTGCCTACAAATGCAAGCATATGATCACTGATGAATGAATAAAAGAACTTCATCATCCTTACCAATTATTTCAGTGAGGATATATCAACCAATTTAGTTCATCAGGGTCTTTGCTGTGACTTATTAGTTACATATCAGAGTGGACAATGTCTTTAGCCCAAAATATTTAAATTTATGTGATATAAATATGAGACCACTGACAGCCATCTGGACTGCAAAGAGAAAAAAGACTACTGTCTAAGAACTGGAGATCAAGAGTGAAAGCAACAAAGAAAGAGAGGGAGAGCAGGAGCCCCGGTGACAACATTTGAGGCTCTGGATCCAGTAAACAGAGATCAATAAGCTTGGAGATACAGAGCCTGGACACTTCCATATGATTCAGATTTGACTAAACCAAGCTGTACCTAGGTATCCTAAATCACATGAGTACTTTTTTGAGCTATTTAGGATTGGATTTCTGTCACTTGCTATCAATGGGCTCAGAATGATACTAGCTGTGATTCTTTATTTCTAAACTTTTAATTGAAATATTTGGGCTTCTCTGGTGGCTCAGACAGTTAAGAATTCACCTGCAATGCAGGATACCTGGGTTCAATCCCTTGAGTTAGGAAGATTCCTTGGGGAAGGGAATTGCTACCCACTCCAGTATTCTTGCCTGGAGAATCCCATGGACAGAAGAGCCTGGTGGGCTACAGTCCATGGGATCGCAAAGAGTCAAACATGATTGAGAGACTAACACATTCACTTTTCACTACAGGCTATATACAGAAACAAATATCACTAGTATTCAGTTATTTAGGTTCTTAAAAGGTACACAGTCTACTAACCAGCACCCAAATCAAGAAATAGAATACTCTGAGCATATCCCAAACTCCTTTGTGCCCCTTCTAGTTGTTGATCTCTTTAAGGGTAACTATATTGTCATTTTGGCTTTCTCAACATTTTGTTATGAAAAATTTAAAACATACAGAAACTTTGAAGAAACTTTTATGATGAACAGGTACGTAGCCACCATATAGATTCTACAACTGAAATTTACTATAGTTGCTTTATCATATATCTAGCCATCTAGTAGTCTCTCAGCCCATCTATGAATTCATCTTACTTTTTTGATGCACTCAAGGTAAGTAGGTCATATGACCATATTTCCTTCAAGTTCTTCATCTTGCAGAGCCTTAAGTAGAATCCATATCTTCTTTTTAGGAAAAGCTTTCATAAAGTGAAAAGTACAATCAATCCTGGATTTCTCAGGTGGTACAGTGGAAAATCGGTTTTCCTGGTGACTCAGGTGGTAAAGCATCTGTCTGCAATGCAGGAGACCTGGGTTCGATCCCTGGGTTGGGAAGGTCCGCTGGAGAAGGAAATGGCAGCCCACTCCAGTATTCTTGCCTGGAAAATCCCATGGACAGCGGAGCCTGGTAGGCTACCATCCCTGGGGCTGCAAAGAGTCAGACACGACTAAGTGACTTCACTTTTCACAGTGGTAAAGAATCCACCTGCCAGTGCAGGAGATGCAAGAGATGTGGATTTGATCCCTGGATCAGAAAGACCCCTGGAGAAGGAAGTAGCAAACCCACCCCTGTATTCTTGCCTGGGAACTTCCCCAACAGGGGACACTTGAGGGCTACAGTCCATGGAGTCGCAAAGAGTCAGACACAACTGAGCACAGGCACTCAAGCACAGACACAGACACACACACAGACACACACACACACAATCTATCAATCAATCCTTGAACTCTCTTAGAAGCAGAATGAGGTAAAGTTTTGCTTTGTTTTATTTCATGGTATTTAAAGGGTTATCTAAGGTTAAAACTCCAGTGTTCTTGCCTGGGGAATCCCAGGGACAGGGGAACCTGGTGGGCTGCCATCTATGGGGTCGCACAGAGTCGGACACGACTGAAGCGACTTAGCAACAGCAGCAGCAAGGTTAAAACAAAAAGTCAGAGAGTCAGTGATGCGTCTGTTATTTTTTTTTAGCTAGATCATCTAAGCACCATTTCAAATAATGATCACACTCTCTTTTCTTCCTCTTTGAAATGTCAAGAACACTAATATTACATATTAATTATATTTAATTGTATTAGGTGACAACTAAGTTGACCTGGACCTTTCAATATTGGACAATAGTTTTCTGTAGAAAAGGCTTTTCTAGGTAATTAACATCAAAGCCACAGCAGAGACTAAACATGCTTAGTAATCAGCCTGCATGGTTCTACTTGCTGTTGATATCAATTCACTCCAAAGATGACCAGTGGAGCAATAGGCCTTTTGAGCAATTGACAGCCTGTAACCTTTGGTATAATATCTGGAAAGAAGTAAGAACAATTGGTATTCCATACATTAAATTAACTTTTTGTTTGCTGGGATAACGTTGTTGCTATTCAGTCACCCAGTTATGTCCTACTCTGCGCCCCATGGACTGCAGCATACCAGACCTTCCTGTCCCTCACCATATCCCGAAGTTTGCCTAAGTTCATGTCTATTGCATCTGTGATGCCATCCAGGCATCTCATCCTCTGACAACTTCTCTTTCTGCCCTCAATCTTTCCCAGCATCAGGGACTTTTCCAATGAGTCAGCTGTTTGAATCAGATGATCAAAATACTTGAGCTTTAGCTTCAGCATCAGTTCTTCCGAGTATTCAGAGTTGACTTCTCTTAAGACTGGTTGGTTTGATCTCCTTGCTGTCCAAGAAACATTCAGGAGTCTTCTCCAGCACCACAGTTCAAAGGCATCAATTCTTTGGCATTCTACCTTCTTTACAGTCCAGCTCTCAAAACTGTACATGACCACTGGGAAGACCATAGGCCTGACTTTATTGACCTTTGTTGGCAGAGTAATGTCTCTGCTTTTCAACACACAGTCTAAGTTTGTAATAGCTTTCCTGTCAAAAACCAATCATCTTCTGATTTCATGGCTGTAGTCACCATTTGCAGTGATTTTAGAGCCCAAGAAGAGGAAATCTCTCACTACTTCCACCTTTTGCCCCTTTATTTGACATGAAGTAATGGGGCTGGATGCCATGATCTTAGCTTTTTAAATATTTAGTCTTAAGCTGGCTCTTTCACTCTCCTCCGTCACCCTCATCAAGAAGCTTTTTAGTTTTCTTCACTTTCTGTCTTTAGAAAGGTATTATCCTCATATCTGAGATTGTTGATGTTTCTCTTGCCTATTTTGATTCCAGCTTATAACTCATCTAGCTCGGCATTTCTCATGACATGCTCAGCAGCATATAGATTAAACAAACAGGGTGACAGCAGATAGCCCTGTCATACTCCTTTCTAAATCTTGAACAAATCAATTGTTTCATACAGGGTTCTAACTGTTGCTTCTTAACTTGCATACAGGTTTCTCAGGAGACAGGTAAAATAGTCTGGTATTCCCATCTCTTTAAGAGCTTGCCATAGTTTATTATGATCCACACAGTCAAAGGCATTGCATAATCAATGAATTCAGACATAGATGGTTTCCTGGAATCCCCTAGCTTTCTCTATGATCCAGTGAATGCTGGCAATTTGATCTCTGGTTCTGTTTCTTTTTCTAAACCCAGCTTGGACATCTGGAAGTTCTTGGCTCACATAATGCTGAAGCCTAGCATGCAAGATTTTTAGCATGACCTTACTAGTATGGGAGATGAGTGCAATTGTCCGATGGTGAGCACATTCTTTAGTGCTACCCTTCTTGGGAACTGGGATAGGGACTGACCTTTTCTAGTCCTGTGGCCACTTCTGGGTCTTCCAGATATGCTGACATATTGAAGAGTGGAGGACTGGGTTAATAATCAAACTCAAATTATTTAAGTGCTTATTCTCATCTAAGGTTTCTCACTTCAAATCTGTAATGCTGCTGCTGCTACTAAGTCACTTCAGTCGTGTCTGACTCTGTGCGACCCCATAAATGGCAGCCCATCAGGCTCCCCCGTCCCTGGGATTCTCCAGGCAAGAACATTGGAGTGGGTTGCCATTTCCTTCTCCATCAAATCTGTAATAGGTGCAATCTATTTCTAAAAGGAAGTTATGATAATGAAATGTGTTGATAAATGCATCATGCTTTTGAATGAAAAAATAACCTATTTCACTTATGTCATGAGTAAGACATTATATATCTGTGTGTGTGTATATATATATCTGAAACTACACATTATAAATATAATTTTAAAAGAAAATAAGTAAATAACCCAGGAAAGAAAGAATAATGAGAAGCTTTTGGGGCAATCTGATCAGGTGAATAATTCATTGACCAAACAGCCTTAACATTTTCCTCAACTTGACAAAACTTTAGACAGAATTATTCCTGCCTCTAAGTCACTGGCCTCTCTTTTCTTATCCACTTTGAAAAATCTATAATTGTAATTTTTTTCTCTGTACCTCTGTAATGTAAATCTATTTTAAACTATTTTACCCGTTTTACAACCCAGGAACACCTTTTTAATAAGTAATTAATTACAAGTGTGTGAGTGGCAGGGAGACTACTACAGAATGTAATGACCCTATGACAAGGGAGGGCAGCTGAAGGAAGAGGAGAAGTGAGATATTGACAGAAAGGAGGAGTGAAGCGTAACCTGCAATGAGAGAGTCAAGTAGGAACCAACCCATACAAAACATCAGAGGCTATGCTGAATGTATGTATCCTAAAGCAACTGAAGCCATCCGAGTTTGGGAAAGTAGATGTCAGGCTTTACTATTTCTTTGGGATAGAGAAGACCCTCTAGTGACTCTGAGGAAGTGAATAGAGAAAGGCAGAGTATATAAGGGGCTTTAATTAGCAGGCCAGTATAGTAATTTAGATAAGACAGTAGCTTGATTTGAATGATGGTAGAGATGGAAAGGAATGAATATACTTTAAATATTTATAAGGCAACAATAGACAACCTTGGAATAAATTAATTTAGAAGATGACAGAGAAAGAGCAAAGCTGAGTCTCAGGTTTGCAATTGAACGTGAACAGAGCTTCCATTCACTGAGAAATAGAATATGTACCAGGACCAGCCTTGGGTCAAAGGAGGAACTGATTTGGGAGATGTGTATAGAAAGCATGTGCTCAGTCATATCTCAATTATGTCCTGCTCTTTGTGACCTGCCAGGCTTCTCTGTCCATGGGATACTCCAAGCAAGAATACTGGAGTGGGTTGCCATTTTCTCCTCCAAGGCATCTGATTCAGGGACAGAACCCACTTCTCTTGTGTCTCCTGCACTGGTAGGCAGATTCATTACCACTGAGTCACCTGGGAAGCCCACAGAAAGAAGGGATGCAGCGGTCATAAAAGGGGGTCAGTGAATCTTAAAAGTACAAGAAAAGAATCAGAGAAGCATGTGTGGACAAAGACTTTGCAATTACCATTCAGGGAAAGGAGTCTTATTATCTGTTCATAACCTGATTTGGGGGGAATCTATATTAACAAAACAAAACAATTAAAAACAAATAGCAGGGAAAGGTTATCTTAGTGTCTTTCCTTCTTTCACTAATTCAACAAAAAGATTTATGAAGCATCGAGTACCAGAAAATTTATGTCTAGGTTTTAGAATCATCTAATGCTGCTCATTTTCTGATACCATGTTTAGTTCACTCTTTATTCATAATTCAGATTTTACGGAGCTTCCTACTGGGAAAAAAAGGGCTACTCAAAGGATATGAGTTTGCAAGAGCCATTTTGGCATTTAGATGTCCATTGCAACATAATCAATTTGCATGCTAGTTTTATCTATGTCTTCAACTTTAAAAAAATATGCATTTCTTCCAGATATATGGGACTACTCAGAGTAGTCTAACAGCCTACTGAGCTCTCTGAGTCTGAAAGAATGAGATCAGTTTACACTCAGGGGCTTTTATCTGTCAAAAATGGATGGAAAACCATTCCTATTGGCCAGATTCACAAAATGTTCCAATACACATTCAATGCAATGTCTTTAATGAAAAAACACCTCAACTGAGAAATAAAACTGTAGTGTCTCCATAAATATCCTTGAGGAAGCATTTTTGAACCATTCCATACTTGGGTTATTTTTATAGTGTTAGGCTTAGTTCACTTATCCCATGAATACCATTTAACATTATTTGAATTAACACTCACCCTTTAAGATCTTATGCTACTAGCGTTTAACTACCTTGTTGATTGGCTAATTCATCTTCCACTAATGTTTCCAGCATGTAGACTTGACAGACTATTACCCAACTTGTAAATGGATTTTTTGGTGTTTTAAAGTCAGAAGTGATTTGACATAACATGACCTATAATTAAATAAACAGTTTAAAAGCTATATGTCAACTCACTGTGCTATTTTGTTGATTTTTAGTTAGTGCCTAGTGACATGTAAAGGATTTTTTTTTTTAAGTAGCCATTTTTACCACACCTATGAATGATGTGGTGTGAATGGCTAGAAAATATTTTAAAGTAAGGCAGACCATGGATTGAATCACGGCCAGTCTGTCAGTCTTTGTCTATCTTCTTTAGTTTCATACACAGCACAATTACTCTGAGAATTAGGCATAATGTTTATAAAATATCTACATAGTGGTTAGCAAAAAGAAAGGACCTCAGTAATAGATAATGAGAAATGATAATAAAATTATAATTATAAATAGTTAGCATTGTTATTTTTAGCCATAGCAGCTTCTGAAATCTTTTGCAGGAAAAGCACCATTTATTTGGTATTTCGGGAAGATCCATGTGTTATAAAACTACAATCATATACAATCGGTTTTATTTTATTTTATTTTATTTTAAGTAAAAATCATACACAAAAAAAACAAAATTAGGTGCAGGGCCTTAGAAGACACCATGCTAACTGAGGAGCCCTGAAGCTTAAGCTTTATTAACTTCACAGTAAATAAACCTCTAACGGAAGCAGACAAGGGTTTATAATCTGGAAAATCTGTTCCATAACAGTAATTAATAGTTCTCCCCCTCAGGAGTGAAATAGAACTGCAGTTCAGTGATGCTCATCTCTCTAGGGACGTCCATGCTCTTTCTCACATGCCTTTATTTAAATTTTGAAAATTACATCAGAACAGGGCACATGGGCCACTGAAGTCCCATTGATACACATGAAGATATGCCTACATATACATTCTGGGACATCAGTGACAAATATGCAACAGTAAAGTTTGGAGAAAATCAGAGTGGGGGAATGAGAATTCCCAAATTGGACCTAGACTTGCGTTTCAGTGGACAGAAAATTTTCAAGTGTCAATGAAACAATTTCAAGTGTCAATTCAACTCAGCTTAGCAAACATTATTTACTTTGAATCAAATAAACCAAACCAACAAGATCCGAGAAAACTTCATAAAGAAAGTTATCAGTTTAGCATCAAAAGATGATTTGAATCCATCTAATTAAATTTCTCTTGCTATATCCATTGCCAAAATAGGCTTTCTTCTTTTCTTGAAGGGTTTTCTATAAAGTCCCAATGTTGTCTCTAAAATGCATCATTAGAAAAAATGAAATATGTCTTGACAAGAGATTGCAAAGAGTCATTTCAAGAATAAAAATTTGTAAAAAGTAAATAAATAAAATGCGTTATAATAGAAGATCTTTTCTCCATACTACTACTCATAACTCCAAGTTATGAGATACAGGCATAGTGAAATGATATTAATTCATTTAGAGTACTGTTTTAAGGAACTGATGCCTTGAACTGGAGTGGCTATGCCTGAATACAAAATGGGGAAATGAAGTTCAGATGCCATGCACCTTCAAGTCACATGTGGCAAAGACAAAAGATTTAAATCCAAATTCCCACAGATCTGTCTGTTTTCAAAGCACATTTTTTCCCATTCTCCTGTGCAG
This sequence comes from Ovis canadensis, assembly GCF_042477335.2. Taxonomy (NCBI): domain Eukaryota; kingdom Metazoa; phylum Chordata; class Mammalia; order Artiodactyla; family Bovidae; genus Ovis; species Ovis canadensis. Next base: position 73,576,051 of record NC_091248.1, on the reverse strand, counting down.
TTCTATGTCCTTCCTGATAATTTCTTTGTTTTTCTCTCACCTAATAATATAACTTGCTAGAAATCTTTAAAATGTTTATTGCACAGGTCTTTAGAAAATTGTTGTCATTTTTAAGTGATGGCAATGTCTTTCAGCATAGCTCACTCAGCAGAATACCCAGAGTTGTAGTATATTTATTAAATTATCTTCTTATTCTAGAAGTTAAGTAGTTTTGTATTCTGAGTTACAAATGAAAGCTCATTAATTTATATTTCAATCATTTTTATTTTATAATTTTGAAAGTGGTTATATAGCATTTTCTTTAGAGTAGCTATTGGGTTGGCCAAAAATTTTGTTTGGGTTTTTCTGTAACATTTTATAGAAAAATCCCAACAAACTTTTGGCCAAATAAAGAAAAATTTAGTAAACAAATTAACAGCAAATACAGCTTGGTAGGGGGCTTTCTTAAACTACTTCATAGATGGAGCTTTTCAATCACCATCAGATAATTTGCACTCACCCACTTTCTTACAAAGGCAACCATATGTTAATTGGAAACTGTTCCCTGTATCTTTATTTTAAAATAAGGACATTAACTTTAAATGTTTCCAAGTCATTTTTATGCCCTCTAAGACATTCTCCCAAAGATCTGGTTTATTTAATTCCAGATACTTCATTTACAGTAAAGGCAAATATTTTAACACTCACTTATTTATTTACTTTTTAATCCAATTAATTTTCCTCCAAGATACCATTAAAAAACTTTCTTGTTTTTACCATAATCAGCCTCCACTTACAATTTTTATGTCACATTTCGTATTAGCACACCTTTCTCTGACCTTTCTCCCTTTGAAGACTGTGCTACAGAGAACTATTTGTTGTGGCCTCTTATTTCTACTTTGCTCTGTTTATCTCTCTTATTTTCTGCATTGTCATATTGTTTATTTGTTGCCATTATCCTCAGCTGGTGCCAGGATAACACTCTAAGGAGACAACATTTTTGCATCTCCATCCATGGTCAAAACCAGTGACCCTTTTCTTAAAGCCAATCCTTTCTATTGGGTGAAAGTGGAAAAGGGTAAAAATCCAAGTGCTCATAATGTCTTAGTCTGATACTGACTTCACATAAGTAGTTGGATCTGGTAGGTCAATCAAAAAGCATATTCTTTCAGAACTTTTTGAGTGATCACACTAAAGTACTTGAAAACTTCCAGGTTCATGATTTTGGCTAGGTAAAACCTTGAGATAACTACCAATGTATTCTAGATATGAACGTTTTGCTAGGACATAGATTTTTTTTTAAAGTTGGGACACTACTTTCACTAATCCTTCCAATAATTATTCCTCCTAGCACTCAGTTTGGCTTCTCAGATCTTTTCTACTTGTGAAAGTTTTAATAGAGCACTGAGTGAAATCAGGCAGAAATGTGTAATTTTCTTTCAAATTCAAATCACTCTACAACTTCAGTATTGCAATTAACAGATTTTATAAGCTAACAAGAAACACTTAATATATTTTCAAATTAAATTTTTAGAAATGTAAAACTGACAGTGTCTTTACAATGTAAGTGTTCCTTCACCTGTAAAATGCAGGTAATGCATGTTATTATACGGAACTGTTCTAAACACACCTACTGTGCTTGGAATAGGGGCACTGCACAATGTTTTGCTGGTTCCTTTCTTTTCTTACCCTTTATTTTACACACACACAAACACACACAAAGTGGAAAACTGTATATATTCACATTTACTTGAAGTTGTTTATTTAATGTAAATAGCGTCTTTTGAAATTATTTCATTTAAATTTACACTAATGAGAACTATAACACACGTCTTTCCTACTTTGTAAGGAAGAGCGTATGTGTTTCACTGCTATTTTTGTCGATGTGTTCTTAATCGCAAAAGAGGTTCTCATCATTTTAATTCATCTTGAAAAAATGTGTTTTGTTTACATAACCACAAAGCCACAGTGTGTGTGGATATGAATGTGTGGATCTGTGAGCACAGAGGTCATTCTTTCTTTGAGGCTCTGAATACACTACTAAGGTCCATGAGGGCAGGAACATTGCCTGGGACTCTGATTGGCTTAATTTCATAATTTTAATTCTTTTAGAAATAGCACCTAACAGATTCATATCGTAATTTTTATTTTAGAAATAACACATAATTAAGGAAGAAAATGCCAAATACAGGACCAAATGAAAAAATAAAAATGCCCTATATCTAATAGAGCTTATGCAACCTTCAAAAATAAGTCTTGACAGTTGGCAATAACTGTTATTTAATTATTCTTAATGTTTGGATTTTCGCCAGCCTGTTCTGCACTTACGTATATGCATGTACACGAACACATGGGTGTTTGTGCATACAAGGTGCATACACACACATGCACTCACACACACCACCTCACTGTCTCATTGATGTACTGTTGACCAGAAAGGATAGTTTATGATTCACTTTAATTCCATTCAGACTTACTTATTTACTTTTTGTATTGATTGTTACATCTCCTCACTGCCATATTGTTGACACTTGCGCAGCACTGGCAAAAAGACTGGAGCACTGGCTAAAACAGAGCAAATGAGTAGGCTTGACGTTAATTTTATGGTGATTAACTTTTCTCTGTGCAATTTGAGTTGATGTAGACTTTGTTCACTATTCAGAGAATTGCAGGATATTAAAGTTGCCACCTTTGTTTAGCTTTCATATCATCTATCTTTTACTTCTTAGCAATTCATGAAGTAAGTTGTCATCATTAATAATAGCATCAATATACAGAGACTTATAGAAATCAAAGTATACCCCAGACCTTGTGGCTAAGAATGAGGTCGCACAAATAGTTCAGTCTGAAACTTACTATCTCAGTATCTCCAAGGTCTGCAGGTCTTCTTTCAGATCCCTCTAGTCGACCTCTGAAAGTTCTGAAGTCTGAAATCATATTTCAGACGCATTTTCCCTAACTACTAAGAGGAAACCTGAGGGGTAATGAGAGATTCTAGCTAAACCTACCTCCCAGACATCACCTAGGGAGTGGTAGAGAATGAAGAATTTGATCAGATATTACTGGTGATCAGGTATCCAGGGCAAGAATTCTGCTTAAACTAAATTAGCAGAGTTCTTGCTAAGACTGGATTTTATAATGAAGTGCACAGATGGGCACCAGGAGGAGGATCAGGAGCTTGACTACAGCTTGGTTCAAGCAAAGTATTTTTGTCACCATGTCACTCTAGAGATATCCTTAATCATTCACAATACTAATGGATTCTTCGGGTTTTAAAGATTTAGTTATATCATTTTCAGATTAAAGGTATTATCCCTCCCTATGCAATATATGTTTATTATTGCTTTATTTAAATTTTCGTCAATCACTTAACTGTTAATTTCTAATTCTTATATTTTCTGTTAACATTGACACATGCACGTAGTAAAAAGGAGAAACCAAAAACTCTAAAACTGTAACTGTGGGTATACAGTGAAGAGTAAGTTACCCTGAGGGCTGTCTTCCAAAGAAGATGCAGCAATATATACTCATACCAAGACAGTTTGAAAGTACCTATTGACAGAACTTTTACCAACATATAGTTAATGTTTGTAATCTTTATGAGAAATAGATATTATAAAACAGGTGTGATTGACATAATTTGCATTTTTCAAGTATCTGTGACAAGCATATATACATTTGGTAAAAATATGCATATTTCTATGTTTGTATACTCTCTCTTTCTATTTTTCATATATGAGTAACATGTGAATAACTACTGCTGCAAAAATAAAGTACTACAGATAAAGCACATATGACTTCAGATCACTAACCTCAAGACTATTATTTTTATTACCTACTTTTTAATACATGCACATACACACACATACACATATACAGATACACATAAAACATAAGATTGTTTGGGGGTGTTTGTGTTTTTCAGAGGTGTTATTTTTTTATGAATTATTCTCCAACCTGCCTTTCATTTGCAGCAATATCTTGAAGTTTTATATATGTTTGTATGTGTGCTCGGTTGTTCTGTCACGTCTGACTCTTTGCCATCCCATGGACTGTAGCCCACCTAGCTGTCCATGGAATTTCCAGGGAAGAATACTGGAGTGGGCTGCCATTTCCTCCTCCAGGGAATCTTCCCAACCCAGGGATCAAACCTGTGTCTCTGGGTCTCTTGCATCAGCAGGCAGGTTCTTTACCACTGTGCCACCCGAGGTACATGTAGATCTACCTTTTGCTCTTAATTGCTATGTATTATTCCATTGTATAAAACACATTTTAATTAGACTTTTCTCTTCTGATAGTAATTTGGATTGTTTAAAATTAATATCCTGTAAATGTTTCAGTTGGTATACATGTGAATGTTTCTCTGGAGTAGGAAAAATTAAAAGGAATTATCATATAGTATGCATATTTAAAATGTTTAAATATTGTTAGATTTCCATTCAAAGTGACTGCTTAAAGTATTACAGCCACTAGCAGTGTATAGCTGTATCTTTATATATTTATCTATAGTTTATATACTTAAGCTTTTTGATTTTTAATATTATTTAATAGATATTTTAATTTGCATGCTCATTGTTGCCTTAGTTGGATTGAGCAACTTTTTCATACGTATATTTACAACTTTTATAACCAATTTGTTTTGGTTTTATTCCTTAAAAGTTTTTGTTTTCTTGTCTTTAACTTAGCTATAAATAAATTGTGGATTCAAGTTTGTTTTCTCCTAAGTTTATAGCTAAACTTTTAACTTTGGTTATGGTGCTTTTTCATATACAGTATTTGTTTGAAATTTTAATGTAGCTAAATTGTTAAAAGTTTTCCTTTTTAAATTTTACTTAAAAAAAATCCTCCTACCCTATGTCTAATAGATATTATTTTATATTTTCCACTAATACTTTATAGTGTTGCTCTTTGTATTCAGAATATGAACTTACCTGACAAATACATAGCAAAACGAAGGGCTCAGTGGTAAGAAAAAAAAATTGCCTGCCAATACAGGAGATGACTTCGATTCCTCGTCCAGGAAGATCCCACATGCTGCAGAGCAGCTAAGCCCATGCGCCACAACTGCTGACAGCTCGGGAGCTGCAACTAATGGGCCCATGTGCTGCGCACGCTAGAGCCTGTGCTCCACAAGCAGGAAAGCCACTGCATTGAGAAGCCCGCACACAGCAGTGAGAGTAGCCCTTGCTCGCCAAACTGGAGAAAAAGTCCATGTAGCAACAAAGATCCAGCAGAGCCAAAGTAAATGAATACAATCATTTAAAAATCATGGAATAGCCTATTCTTTCTAAGCAGAGATGTCTAAGGTGATACATTTCTGTATATGCACGTGTGTCTGTGCTTAGTCTCTAAGGCAGGTCCGAATATTGGTGACCCCAGGGATTGTAGCCCACCAGGCTCCTCTGTCCATGGGATTTCCCAGGCAAGAATACCGGAGCGGCTTGCTGTTTTCTCCTCCAGGGGTTCTTCCTAACCCAGGGATCAACCCTTATCTCCTGAGTCTTCTGTATTGGTAGGCGGATTCTTTACCAGTGTGCCTCCTGGAAAGCCTATGTATGCATATATCATCCATTTATACATAAATACCATGGCATTTCAATTATTAACATTTCACATTACATTTTTTTCTATGACTTTTCTTTGTCAAAAAATGTTTGCTATTTTTGCATACACTTTTCTGTATGAATTTTAGCTTCCCTTTGTCATCATCTGTAAAATAAAAATTAAGATTTGATAGTGACACATTGATAGCAGAAATTAATTTGAGGATAATTACTTGTAATATTGACTATCTCCATGCATGAACATGCTATATTTCTACATTTTATTTGGGTTTTATACTTATATCTGTATTTTCCCATTTAGTTTGAATATTTACTCTCTACTTTATAACTATGTACTATATATTTTTATGACTACTGTAGGATATTTTAAACTACATTTTCTATTGATTATGCTGGTGAGCAGGAAACTTTACAGATCTGTAGTTCTTGAATTCAGCAACTTTCTCACACTTGGCTAAATGATTATCTTTTTGCTCTGGGTAGATGATCATCTCTTCTTTACATCTGTATTTCTTTATTTTTCAGTTTATGTCCATTAAATATTTTGCTGTAATAATATAGGGATTTTACTGATTTTTAAAGTTTTAAAGTATTTTAAAAAGTTATATAATTTGAAATTTTATATCATAATTTAATGAAATCATAGCTATACCTGTCACATATATTTTACCTACTTTCATCTTTCCTCTTTTTCTATTTTTCTTTTTATTGAATTGATAAAACCATTTTTATTAAGTGACCTGTTCACAATTGCTATCTTAACCCTTCAGAAAGAAAATAATATAATCTTTTAGAAGGTGGAGAATAACTGGAATTAAGGAAAAAAAAAATCTAGATGAAGCAAGTTATTTTTTAATAAATAACTTAGTACTTATTTTAATAAAACACTGCCATTGTTTTCATAAGGTTATATTTTTCCTTACACTTTTAACATATACTGTGTGTAAACTATTCAATTAAGCCACATAATGGTGGGTCTGATAGATAGAGTGCCTGAAGAACTATGGATGGAGGTTCATGATCTTTTACTGGGGGCAATGATCAAGATGATCCCCAAGAAAAAGAAATGCAAAAAGGCAAAATGGTTGTCTGAGGAGTCCTTACAAATAGCCAAGAAAAGAAGAGAAGCTAAAGGCAAAGAAGAATAGAATGGGAAAGACTAAAGATCTCTTCAAGAAAGTTAGAGATACCAAAGGGAACATTTCATACAAAGATGGGCTCGATAAAGGACAGAAATGGTACAGACCTAACAGGAACAGAAGATATTAAGAAGAGGTGGCAAGAATACATGGAAGAACTATACAGAAAAGATCTTCACGACCCAGATAATCACGATGGTGTGATCACTCACCTAGAGCAGACATCCTGGAATGCGAAGTCAAGTGGGCCTCAGAAAGCATCACTACAAACAAAGCTAGTGGAGGTGATGGAATTCCAGTGGAGCTTTTCAAATCCTGAAATTGATGCTGTGAAAGTGCTGCACTCAATATGCCAGCAAATTTGGAAAACTCAGCAGTGGATACAGGACTGGAAAAGATTTCATTTTTCAGTTTTCATTTTCATGTTTCATTCCAATCCCAAAGAAACAATGCCAAAGAATGTTCAAGCTACAACGCAGTTGCACTCATCTCACATGCTAGTAAACTAATGCTCAAAATTCTCCAAGCCAGGCTTCAACAGAACGTGAACCATGAACCTCCAGATGTTCAAGCTGGATTTAGAAAAGCCAGAGGAACCAGAGATCAAACTGACAACATCCCACAGATCATTGAAAAAGCAAGAGTTCCAGAAAATATCTATTTTTGCTTAATTGACAACCAAAGCCTTTGACTGTGTGGATCACAAAAAACTGTGGAAAATTCTTTAAGAGGTGGGAATACCAGACTACCTGACCTGACTCCTGAGAAATCTCTATGCAGGTCAAGAAGGAACAGTTAGAATTGGACATGGAACAAAAATTGGTTCCAAATCAGTAAAGAAGTATTTCAAGGCTGTATATTGTCACCCTATTTATTTAACTTATATGCAGAGTACATCATGAGAAATGCCAGGCTGGATGAAGCACACACAGGAATAAGATTGCTGGGAGAAATATCAATAACCTCAGATATGCAGATGACACCACCTTTATGGCAGAAAGCAAAGAAGAACTAAAGAGGCTCTTGATGAAAGTGAAAGAGGAGGGTGAAAAAGTTGGCTTAAAGCTCAACATTCAGAAAACGAAGATCATGGCATCTGGTCCCATCGCTTCATGGCAAATAGATGGGGAAACAGTGGAAACAATAACAGTCTTATTTTTATGGGCTCCAAAATCACTGCAGATGGTAACTTCAGCCTTGAAATTAAAAGATGCTTGCTCCTTAAAAGACAAGCTCTGAGCAACCTAGACAGCACATTAAAAAGCAGAGACATTACTCTGCCAACAAAGGTCCGTGTAGTCAAGGCTATGGTTTTTCCAGTAGTTATGTATGAATGTGAGAGTTGGACTATAAAGAAAGCTGAGCGCCAAAGAACTGATGCTTTTGAACTGTGGGTTGGAGAAGACTCTTGAGAGTTCCTTGGACAGCAAAGGGATCCAACCAGTCCATCCTAAAGGAAATCAGTCCTGAATATTCGTTGGAAGGACTGATGCTGAACCTGAAACTCTAATAATTTGGCCACCTGTTGTGAAGAATTGACACACTGGAAAAGACCCTGATGCTGGATAAAATTGAAGGCAGGAGGAGAAAGGGTCAGTAGAGGATGAGATGGTTGGATGGCATCACTGACTCAACTGATGTGTTTGAACAATCTCTGAGAGTTGATGATGGACAGGGCATGCTGCAGTCCATGGGGTCACAAAGAGTCAGACAGGACTGAGTGAATGAATTGAACTGAATAAATGAATGAAATGGTGGGTGGATATAACCAAAATGATATAGCCAGATAATACTTCCTTGTGGTCATATATAGAGTTTTTATGATGTACGTAATAGAACAGGTGAATGACCTAATAAAACAGGAAATTTTGATAAGAATTTCTTTCTCTTTCCTTAATAACTGTAAGATGATCTTACTTTTGGAGTACCATAACTTATATCTTGGAGGAGGGCATGGCAATCCACTCCAATATTCTTGCCTGGAAAATACCATGGACAGAGGAGCCTGGTGGGCTATAGCCTCAGCGACCCCATGGACTGCAGCCTTCCAGGCTCCTCCGTCCATGGGATTTTCCAGGCAAGAGTACTGGAGTGGGGTGCCATTGCCTTCTCCGTCATTAACCTTCTCTGAATATAGTCTATAGAGTGACCCAAATAAATAAATAAATATGTAAGTATATATATCATTAAACATAAAATATATATATATATATATATATATATATATATATATATATATATATTTATATGGGTCACTCTATGGACTATATTCAGAGAAGGCAATGGCACCCCACTCCAGTACTCTTGCCTGGAAAATCCCATGGATGGAGGAGCCTGGTGGGCTGAAGTCCAGGGGGTCGCAAAGAGTCGGACACGACTGAGCGACTTCACTTTCATTTTTCACTTTCATGCATTGGAGAAGGAAATGGCAACCCACTCCAGTGTTCTTGCCTGGAGAATTCCAGGGACAGGGGAGTCTGGTGGGCTGCCGTCTATGGGGTCACACAGAGTTGGACACAACTGAAGCGACTTAGCAGCAGCAGCATAGACAATATTTCACTGGTTTGTCTATTCACGTATTAGTACCACATTATGTAATTTACAGAGCTTTTAAATACTTACTATCTACAGAGTTTATCTCCTATAGCTTTTTTTATCCCCATAGCTTTTTTCTCCTTTGTTTTTTCTAGATATCATTGATTGTTTTTCTTTCTATATGAACTTTAGCATCAATTTGTCTGCTTTCTTCAAAAGTGTTGTTTGAGATTTTATAAAATGAATATGTTACATTGGAGAGAACTGAGTGCTTTATGAAATGGAGTCATCTAAGAATGAAAGGATATTTTTCCATCTGTTCAAATTTACTTTTGTACATTTCATGAGTGCTTAAAAATTTTCCTGTCATAGTTTTTAATGACTTATTAATGATTTTTAATGATATTATTTTCTTTAGTGATATGTGATAGTTTTGCTATAATTTTGTGTGTATATATATATGTATATATGTTATTGTTGCTGTTTGTGCATACTGATTCTTTTTCTGATGTATTGAACTAATGTATTTCCTATTAAAATTTTTTAATTCTTGAAATGAATTTCATATTATCATAGTGTAATATAATTTTTAAGATCAGCATTTATGAATGATATTGGCCAATTAATTTCTTTTATGTGATCATAATATCATTTTATTTTTACTAATTAAAAATAGAGCTTCTAAATATCCCTTCAGTTTTTAATCTCTAGAAAAACTTGTGTAGCATTGAAATAATCTGATTTTGGTGAAGCAGTAGTATTTCCTTTTGAATATACTTGGGCTTGCTGATCTTTTTTTTTTTTGTGGTTCATTAATAAAATTTTTTTATTGAATATTGGTCTATTTGAACTTTCTAACTTTAATGGGGTAGATTTTGACTAATAGCATATTTTCCTTTGATAGTATCCATTTTATCTACAATTTTTAATTTCATTGCAGACAGGTCTGCAAAGTAATATCATAATTATCTTATATTTAAAAACAATATACCAACCATGTATATTTTTCACTTCTCACATTTTTATACATTAGGTTAGATAACTGATTTGCCTACTTTGTATTTTTTCTAAAAATAAACAAGATTTTTAGTTATTTATAACATATATGTTTTTCTATTGCTAACTTTATAAATTTCTTTCTCCCAGAAAGCTAAAATTTATAAAACAAAAGAAACACCCACTTTCAACAAAATTCAAGGGTATTGCTTGACTCTGGATGAAACAGTTAAGAGCACTTACTCTTCTTTCACATCCTGTGGTTTTGGGAAGTTGGTGTCTTTGAAAGGGCATACTAGATTAAACTGAATTTTTCTGCCATTTGGGCAAAAAGCATTTGAGCAAAGTTGCTTCAGTTGTGTCCTACTCTGTGCAACACTATGGACTGTGGCCTGCCAGATTCCTCTGTCCATGCGATTCTCCAGGCAAGAATACTGAAGTGGATTGCCTTGTCCTTCTCTAAGGGATCTTCCTCACCCAGTGATGAAACCCCGTGTCTTTAACATCTCCAGGATTGACAGGTGGGTTCTTTACCAGTAGAGCCACCTGGGAAGCCAGAAAGCTTTCAGATATAGGCAATTTCATATGGTTCAAACCATGAATGATAAAAATCTCATTGGGACATGTGCTCTAGCTGCCTCAAAAATCATTTTCTGCACTCTGTTGAAAGGGTTCCCCTGTTTGGTTTGTTTTTAGACATCTTTGTTTTGTGAGTCAGAGGAAAAAGAAAGGAGGAGGAGCAGAGTATTCACTTAGTTTTTTTTACCCCTGAAAAGCTGTTTTATAAACATGGGCAGGGACACATCATGAAAAGTAATTATGGTTGTATTTTTACAATTATTTTTTTGATCCCAGATCCATAAACCTTAATGCAAAGTCCTCTGATATTCAAGATAATATCCATTTTTTCATATTGGATTGTTTATGATACTTACTTTATAGTATCTTAGCAAGTTGAGACAGGTTCCATCTAATCTACATTTTCCCCAAGAAGACTGAAATTGGTATCTGTAAGAAAAAGAGAAGCCTAACACTACAGTTAGTTTAGCAACTTCATATATGAATACCGTTGGTATTCATAGACAAAGAAGTCATAAGCAACTTTAGAGAAAAAGAAAAATCTCCTCCAAATAGCTCTAGGGACCGGCATGATAAAAGTTGGTCACATACATTACTCAAAGAAACTAAGAAGGCCTATCTCTGCCTTTGCTATGAAGTAACTTATTAGTATTCTTCATGTATTTGGAACCAGGAATTTGTAAGCAAACTCCCTTCTATTTGAGGCGTGATCCACACTGAGGTCATCTGAGATTTTCATAAAGTCATTTAGACAACTATCTTAGCACCAACTATTATTTTTATTTGTAATACAAGCATCTGTGTTAGGAGAAAGTTAACGTTTTTATAGACATCCAGTAATATGGCATTTACTTATTTCTAATACCATGCCAAGTTTCTGAATTCTCTTGGTGTTAATACATTTTGATATACAATTTACTGACACTAGAAATTAGGTTTATTTATATGCATTGAATTCAAACTAACAAACATTCTTCAAAGAGATAATTGGCAGGAAGCATATAAATAAATCTATGAAATACAGAATGAAATGTATCTTAGAAATTTTATTTTGCCCTATACTAGTATCAATCTAGAAATATGTGTTATAGCACATCCACATAATTACCCTTTACAGCTATTTCAGTTTTGGCTAGTGTTCAGGTAATGAAGACTTTGTGCTTTTTTATGGGTCCAGAGACCCATTTTCAAAATGGAATCTACTCTTTAAAACCAAGAGCTCTTTTAAAATGAAATAGCAGGAAAGTGTAGAAATTTGGAATACAGGAAACAAACTCATAAAATCTCATTTTATCTAGAAGGCTTCATACTGTATTTTCAATGTCTTTGTCTTTCCTCTAAATAAAGGAAATAATTTAAAATATTCAATTCAACGCATTGTTCCAAATAGCCAAGTGTCACAGACAATATCCTACATCATAAACAAAAGTGCACAGTAATTGTCCTTGGAAGCTGGAAGTGAAAAGCATCATAACAAAAGCAAAATTCATTATTCTTTCCACAGACTTGATAATGCTAATGTGTCTCAACTGTGTTTAAACCATAAGTAAAGTACAATTCTGCTGGGTTAACTTCCTTATGCTTGACTAAATGATTCAAGGAATAAAGCAGCTTGAATTTGATTAAGCAATTTGTTTGAATTACACAATGTAATGTAACTGTGATGACATATATTTTAAAAAACTTTTTTTTTTAATTTTAGTTTTTTATTTTTTAAATTTTAAAATCTTTAATTCTTACATGCATTCCCAAATATGAATCCCCCTCCCACCTCCCTCCGCATAACAACTTTCTGGGTCATCCCCATGCACCAGCCCCAAGCATGCTGCATCCTGCGTCAGACATAGACTGGCGATTCAATTCACATGATAGTATACATGTTAGAATGTCATTCTCCCAAATCATCCCACCCTCTCCCTCTCCCTCTGAGTCCAAAAGTCCGTTATACACATCTGTGTCTCTTTCCCTGTCTTGCATACAGGGTCGTCATTGCCATCTTCCTAAATTCCATATATATGTGTTAGTATACTGTATTGGTGTTTTTCTTTCTGACTTAAACTTCACTCTGTATAATCGGCTCCAATTTCATCCATCTCATCAGAACTGATTCAAATGAATTCTTTTTAACGGCTGAGTAATACTCCATTGTATATATGTACCACAGCTTTCTTATCCATTCATCTGCTGATGGACATCTAGGTTGTTTCCATGTCCTGGCTATTATAAACAGTGCTGCGATGAACATTGGGGTACATGTGTCTCTTTCAATTCTGGTTTCCTCGGTGTGTATGCCCAGAAGTGGGATTGCTGGGTCATAAGGTAGTTCTATTTGCAATTTTTTAAGGAATCTCCACACTGTTCTCCATAGTGGCTGTACTAGTTTGCATTCCCACCAACAGTGTAGGAGGGTTCCCTTTTCTCCACACCCTCTCCAGCATTTATTGCTTGCAGATTTTTGGATCGCAGCCATTCTGACTGGTGTGAAGTGGTACCTCATTGTGGTTTTTATTTGCATTTCTCTAATAATGAGTGATGTTGAGCATCTTTTCATGTGTTTGTTAAAAAAAAAGGAAAAAAAAAAAAAAGAAAGTGGACGAAGGAGCACCAGATAAGAAATGCAAGTGACCTCTAGAAGATGGAGCAGGCAAAGGAATGGATTCTCCCCAAGAAGCTCCAAAAGGAACACAGCCCTGCCAACAACTTGTTAGCCCATCTCAGACTTGAACTGAAGCCCATTTCAAACTCTGACATCCAGGTCTGTGAGATAATAAATTGGTATTGTTTTAAGCTGTTTCCTAAAAGCATAATAAGAATATTTTGGATTCAAAGCAACACAATATAAATAAATATCTACTGTCTGAATATGTAGCAGATCATAGAAGAGGGCAATGGGAGCAAAGTTTGTGAATGAACAGCTTGTTCAGGTTTAGTAAATAAAACTGGAGATACATTTCTGGATCACAGACAAGAGTATAAAGAGAGAAAAATGATGAGGATAAATATGAGAAAATGAAGCAGAGGCAATATCCCTCTTTTAAGGAAATAATAGAACTCATGAATAGAATCTTGAGCAAAAAAAAAAAAAATAGTAGAAATGGTTTCTGAACTGAAAATGGCATGGTTCAATAAATTTATGAAAAGCTTGATTATCTACCCATATTCAGGGCATATTTAAAATTACCTTACACATTAGGAGTAAATTAAAAATGAGTACAACTTACAATGACTTTAGATTTCTTTGCACAGTCTGAGCTTCTGGAAAACAGTAAAGTAAAATTTACTACTCATGATATCTTTGTGTAACCAAATTGATTTTCATGGGTGAAATGTATAGCAAGATGGTTTAAATGTTTGTGGAAATAAAAGTAGGTTTTCTATCAAGTCATCCTTCCTAGATAGATGCCCTTCAATTATTGAATCAAAGTTTAGAATCTAACAATGATGAGTTGTAGATAAAAGAGACTGATGATAAATATGTAAGCCAAAAAAAAGAAGCCAATGAAATAACTTAAATATCTATGGAATTTGGATCCAAAGTTAAATGCATAACAATTATGTGGAAAAAAAAAAACCTTGTTGTTGAAAAGAGTCTTAAAAAATACAGATTTATATCCCCTGCATTGTATTACAGAAAACTAGGGAGATTGCTGAGGCATGAGATATAATGGATAGATGGATATAAAGATAAAACAGATTCTCTTGAATAATGATAATCTTTAAAAATCTCCTTATTATTTAAAAACTTAGGTAATTTTAAGAATTTTAAGTAAATGTAATTTAAAAGTGCTTAAAAAACACAAGATATTCCTTAATGCAATTAAAAATTAAATACATGCCATTTAAATTATTGAAGAAATTATGGACAAGATATATTTAGTTTGTATAAAAAACAGAATGGAAGATGAAAACAAAAAGTTCTTTAAACAAGAAGTATACCACATGAAGATAATAGAATCCAAGCTAAAATAACCTGTTAAACCTTATTGTTTTCCAAATTATGTACAATGAAAAGTATAAAGGGGGAATTCTAATAATTATGTATTTTCAAACTCATTCTTAAAATAAAATGTAAACTTTTTTCTCCATACCAAAAAAAAAAAATAAAATAAAAAACTTCAACTTAAAGTTTCTTTTCACATGATAGAAAAACTACTTAGTATAAAAATAAAGTAATATAATCAAAATGAAAGCAAAATTAATAAAAGAAGAATGGAATAGAGGGAGATAATATCAGAAGTACTATAAAATGTTTTTCAGATTTCACACATGTATTTTACCTCCTCAATTTTTTGAGAATTCACATTAGCCTACATTATTTATATTATATATGAATATCTATAATATACACTCTTTGTTTTGTTGTCTCAGATAATTTTTCATGTTTTCCAATTATCAATTTAGGAAGTCTGCTAAAAAGAAAAAAAAATCTGAAGATGATAATATTATAACATATGGAAGAAAATACTTGGAGGTCACTGTACCAAGGAATAGGATATAGCTAATTCCTCACTGTTCTGAAAGGAAGAAGTCCTTGCCAATAAACTTCAAATAGTGTTAACAATGTCTGAGAAATTTGGTCATTAAGGTTCTCTACAGACATTATATGAAATCTCACCTACTCAGAGCCACTGAAGTGACAGTGTTAAGAATTGGTAAAAATAACCATCAATGAAACATTATTATCATCAACTGTGCTTCAAATCACTGGCTTGATGATATATTGAAAAGACTTAAATTTAGTGGAAATGTTCATGAGGCCTTATTTCTCCATAATAATTTGGTACAGAGTTATTAAGTTCTTTCTAGTCTTCTGCCTTTCCCTCCTTCTGTGTGTTTTCTCCTCTAGAGGAGAAGTAGACACTCCAACACAGGTCACAGGGATTGCAGAAGGAAATATGTATCTAATGAAGGGAATTCCATTGATTTTTAGAAATGTAAAATAATTAAAATGTGGAGGATAATTTCTCTTTAAATTTATATTGATATTTTAAAAACACATCTTCTTCTGAAGCCGTTAGGAATCACATTACATTGTACTAGATGTTACTTCTTATAAAAATGTTCACAGCTGAATTCTACCAAAAATTTAGAGAAGAGCTAACACCTATCCTACTCAAACTTCCAGAAAATTGCAGAGGAAGGTAAACTTCCAAACTCATTCTAAGAGGCCACCATCACCCTAATACCAAAACCTGACAAAGATGCCACAAAAAAAGAAAACTACAGGCCAATATCACTGATGAACATAGGTGCAAAAATCCTCAACAAAATTCTAGCAACCAGAATCCAACAACACATTAAAAAGATCATACACCATGACCAAGTGGGCTTTATCCCAGGGATGCAAGGATTCTTCAATATCTGCAAATCAATCAATGTAATTCACCACATTAACAAATTGAAAAATAAAAGCCATACGATTATCTCAACAGATGCAGAGAAGGCCTTTGACAAAATTCAACATCCATTTATGATAAAAACTCTCCAGAAAGCAGGAATAGAAGGAACATACCTCAACATAATAAAAGCTATATATGACAAACCCACAGCAAACATTATCCTCAATGGTGAAAAATTGAAAGCATTTCCCCTAAAGTCAGGAACAAGACAAGGGCGCCCACTTTCACCACTACTATTCAACATAGTTCTGGAAGTTTTGGCCACAACAATCAGAGCAGAAAAAGAAATAAAGGGAATCCAAATTGGAAAAGAAGAAGTAAAACTCACACTGTTTGCAGATGATATGATCCTCTACACAGAAAACCCTAAAGACTCCATCAGAAAATTACTAGAGCTAATCAATGAATATAGTAAAGTTGCAGGATATAAAATCAACACACAGAAATCCCTTGCATTCTTATACACTAATAATGAGAAAGTAGAAAAAGAAATTAAGGAAACAATTCCACTCACCATTGCAACGAAAAGAATAAAATACTTAGGAATATATCTACCTAAAGAAACTAAAGACTTATATGTAGAAAACTATAAAACACTGGTGAAAGAAATCAAAGAGGACACTAATAGATGGAGAAATATACCATTTCATGGATCGGAAGAATCAATATAGTGGAAATGAGTATACTACCCAAACCAATCTACAGATTCAATGCAATCCCTATCAAGCTACCAGCAGTATTTTTCACAGAACTAGAACAAATAATTTCACAATTTGTATGGAAATACAAAAAACCTCGAATAGCCAAAGCAATCTTGAGAAAGAAGAATGGAACTGGAGGAATCAACCTGCCTGACTTCAGGCTCTACTACAAAGCCACAATCGTCAAGACAGTATGGTACTGGCACAAAGACAGAAATATAGATCAATGGAACAAAATAGAAAGCCCAGAGATAAATCCACACACCTATGGACACCTTGTCTTCGACAAAGGAGGCAAGAATATACAATGGAGTAAAGACAATCTCTTTAACAAGTGATGCTGGGAAAACTGGTCAACCACTTGTAAAAGAATGAAACTAGATCACTTTCTAACACCACACACAAATTTTTATGTTACATAATAAATTGCAAGAGACACTATTACTCATTGAGTACAATAACCAGCTCCCTCCAAAAGGGGCTAATTAGGTAAGCTAACACTCCTTGTAACCCACAGAATGAGTTTCACAGGTATCCCTCTGTGAACCAGTTACAATTTCTCTATTATAAAATATGTGACTATGGAAGGTGATGACTGAGTTGAATTTATCAAAAATTGTGTTCCACATTCTGTTGGCCTCAGGCAAACTAGATGACTTCAAAATTAGTTTCATTCCTCTCTTATACTAATGTGAAAATTATTGTACTCCATAGGGGTATTGTGAAGTTTACTTAAAATTTATGTAGAGTTTTATATCCAAATCTATAAAGTTATGCATGGGAGTCCTGCTTGTTTATATTGCTGATATGTTGTCCAAATAGGTAAAGAGAATTAGAACATTATATTTTACACAGGAAACTGTGGTTTGGGGTAAAATAATTTTGAACCTGATATTGAAGGTCCTTGAATTTAATCTTTATGTTTTTACGAGTTGAGCCATGGAAATTCCTTGGAAAAATTTTGAAACTTATCTGGAAACTTGATTTTTCTTTTGTAAAGCTGCTAATGTTGCACTGACTTCTGGTTTCTGTAAATCATAAATGTGACAATATTTGTAAAATCAACTATTTTGAGTGGCTAGTAAGATGCTATAACACTGAGGGGCTCTTAGAGGTGAGGAGTAGCAAAGCCCAGCCCAAGAGAGGATGAAGTGATGAATCATCAGGGACGCATATCTATTTATATATACTCTCAGGGGACTTTGTTCTATGGTCTGTAAATATTTAACAAACAAACTGTAATTAAAGTCAGGAGATCAGCAGAGGAAGTTCTCATGCCTTGAGACAATATCAGAACCCAACAGGAAGAAGAGAGACTCCCCTTGTTCTCTGGCAAAAACTCAGCTTATGAAAAGCCAGAAAGACAGGGAGAAGTAAACTCTGTTTACTGTATCTCTCCAAACTTCCTTTTCCCCTCTCCTTGCCTTCCTCTGCAAGGACTTGCAAATGGCTAATATAGTATCCAATCCCACACTGTAATTTTCTAACTATCTGAAACAAATCCAATCTTTCTGGAGAAATAACTGGCAGTCTATGTGTTTTCAGTTCAGTTCAGTTCAGTTCAGTTCAGTCGCTCAGTCATGTCCGACTCTTTGCGACCCCATGAACCGCAGCACACCAGGCCTCCCTGTCCATTACCAATTCCTGGAGTCCACCCAAACTCATGCCCATTGAGTCAGTGATGCCATCCAACCATCTTATCCTCTGTCGTCCCCTTCTCCTCCTGCCCTCAATTTTTCCCAGAATCAGGATCTTTTGAAATGAGTCAGCTCTTTGCATTAGGTGGCCAAAGTATTGGAGTTTCAGCTTCAACATCAATCCTTCCAATGAACACCCAGGACTGATCTCCTTTAGGATGGATCTCCTTGAAGTCCGAGGGACTCTCGAGAGTCTTCTCCAACACCACAGTTCAAAAGCATCAATTCTTTGGCGCTCAGCTTTCTTTATAGTCCAACTCTCACATCTATATAAGACCACTGAAAAAACCATAGCCTTGACAGATGGACCTTTGCTGACAAACTACTGTCTCTGCTTATTAATGTGCTGTTTAGGTTGGTCATAACTTTCCTTCCAAGGAGTAAGCATCTTTTAATTTCATGGCTGCAGTCACCATCTGCAGTGAGTTTGGAACCCAAAAACTAAAGTCATCCATTATTTCCACTGTTTCCCCATCTATTTGCCATGAAGTGATGGGACCAGATGCCATGATCTTCGTTTTCTGAATGTTGAGCTTTAAGCCAACTTTTTTACTCTCCTCTTTCACTCTCATCAAGAGGCTTTTTAGTTCCTCTTCACTTTCTGCCATAAGGGTGGTGTCATCTGCATATCTGAGGTTATTGATATTTCTCCCGGCAATCTTGATTCCAGCTTGTGCTTCTTCCAGCCAGCGTTTCTCATGATGTACTCTGCATAGAAGTTAAATAAGCAGGGTGACAATATACAGCCTTGATGTACTCCTTTTCCTATTTGGAACCAGTGTGTTGTTCCATGTCCAGTTCTAACTGTTTCTTCCTGACCTGCATATAGGTTTCTCAAGAGGCAGGTCAGGTGGTCTGGTATTCCCATCTCTTTCAGAATTGTCCACAGTTGATTGTGATCCACACAGTCAAAGGCTTTGGCATAGTCAATAAAGCAGAAATAGATGTTTTTCTGGAACTCTCTTGCCTTTTCAGTAATCCAGCGGATGTTGACAATTTGATCTCTGGTTCCTCTGCCTTTTCTAAAACCAGCTTGAACATCAGGAAGTGCATGGTTCACATATTGCTGAAGTCTGGCTTGGAGAATTTTAAGCATCACTTTACTAGCATGTGAGATAGTGCAATTGTGTGGTAGTTTGAGCATTCTTTGGCATTGTCTTTCTTTGGGATTGGAATGAAAACTGACTTTTTCCTGTCCTGTGGCCATTGCTGAGTTTTCCAAATTTGCTGGCATATTGAGTGCAGCACTTTCCCACCATCATCTTTCAGGATTTGAAATAGCTCAACTGGTATTCCATCACTTCCACTAGCTTCATTTGTAGTGATGCCTCATAAGGCCCACTTGATTTCACATTCCAGGATCTGGCTCTAGGTGAGTGATCACACCATCGTGAATATCTGGATCATGAAGATCTTTTTCATAAAGTTCTTCTGTGTATTCTTGCCACCTCTTCTTAATATCTCTTGCTTTTCTTACTTCCGTAACACTTTTGTCCTTTATTGAGCCCATCTTTGCATGAAATGTAACCTTGGTATGTCTAATTTTCTCGAAGAGATCTCTAGTTTTTCCCATTCTATTTTTTTTTCTCTATTTCTTTGCATTGATCACTGAGGAAGACTTTCTTATCGTTCCTTGCTATTCTTTGGAACTCTGCATTCATCTTCTTGTTTACTTTTCACTTCTCTTCTTTTCACAGCTATTTATAAGGCCTCCTCAGACAGCCATTTTAAAATTGCCTAGGTCCAAAAATTGCCTAGATCCTTGCAACTCAAAGAGCAGTCCATGAATCAGCAGCATCAACAATAATTGAGAGCATTCTTAGGATCCATCGCAGACAGGCTGAGTCATAATCTGCAATTTAAAAAGACGTTTGACAGCCTGGGTAGGAGGGGAGTTTGAGGGAGAATGGATACATGTGTATGTATGGTTGAGTCTCTTTGCTTGCCCTCCTGAAACTATCACAACATTGTTAAATGGCTATATTCTAATATAAAATTAAAAGTTAAAATAAATTTAAAAATGCCTGAGTGATTTATATATACCTATATTAAAGCTTACAGATATTGGCCTTGATATTGTGACATAACTTAGGAATGCATATTCTTAATCCATCCCCTTGGAATTAATCATAATCAAATACACATAAGAGGTCTAGACCAATCAGGCCTGGTAGTGTTTTAGAATATTATCCCCCCTTCTCCTATCCTTAGATTCTCCTATTCACGAATTTCCCCAAGCACAGACCCATTTACTGATCCCTACAAACAATGGCCAGTATATCTGGAGAAGTAAGTCACTTTCAGAATTTAGGTCTTTATAAAAATAGAGATCTCAAATAAGAGCTATTGACTGTTTTATTTTATATTCTTCTCACAAAGGAAGGCTAGCCACCCTGGTTGCTTCCTGACAACTACTCAAAAAGTCATTTAAGGGTCTGAGCAGAAGCACTGGGTGTAGACCAGAACATAAGAAAACCAGGGTGTATTTTCAATGCTTAAGAGACATAAAAATACAGATTCCAATGCTCCAAATGCCCAAAGGCTGATTTTTCCAGGAATATTATTTTTCAAATGGACTATTCTTTGTTCATTTATAGATAAATTCACTATGATTTTGTCTGTCTAGGAATTGACTGTATAGACTGGTCAACAAGTACTCTCTTGCATTCTTTGTTATCAGAAACTTACCTCACAGTTTTCTGGACTAATGTGAGGTCCATGAATCACCTGAATGATGAACCTGGTATGCTTGTCAAAACTCCAGTTTCCTTGGCCACTCCTAAACAACGAGGATCACTGGATGGACTTGGTATTGCTTCTGTTTGCCCAGGAACATCTAATACACAGTCGGGTCTGGAAACCACTTCTCTAGAGCATTCATTCGTAACTCCAGTTGCATATTAGAACCATCTGAGGACATTTCAAGTCTACTCTACTATACTCCAAGCCCAGTGCTTCTGATTTATCTGGTTTGCGGAGCTGAGATGGGCAGCCATCAGTATTAAATGTCCTACAGTGATTGTAACTGGTTTTCCTGCTAATATAGCCCACAACTAACAGGTGACCACAAAATGAGGTGCCAAAGAATTAATGGTTTTGAATTGTTGCAGAAGACTCTTGAGAGTCCTTGGACAGCAAAGAGATCAAACCAGTCAATCCTAAAGGAAATCAACACTGAATATTCATTGGAAGTACTGATGCAGAAGCTCCAATACTTTGGCCACCTGATGCAAAGAGCCGACTCAATGGAAAAGTCCCTGATGCTAGGACAGATTGAAGACAAAAGGAGAAGAGGGTGATAGAAGATGAGATGGTCAGATAGCATTACTGACTCAGTGGACATGAATCTGAGTAAACTCCAGGAGATGGTGAAGGAAAGGAAAGCCTGGCATACTGCAGTCTATGGGGTCACAAAAGTTGGACATGACTTAGCAACAATGAACACATGAAAATAATTAGATCAATACTGGTGCTTTGCCATCCTGAGTGGGCACTTTCTATACCTTAAACCCCTTTCTGATGTTCACATAATGCTTCCCTCTCTGCTCATCAAAAGTCAAGTCGATTCTATCATTACAACTGCAGATCAGTGAAAAAGTGTCCATCTTCAAAATCAAAAGAGAACAATTTACAGATATACTCTCACATATCTCATATTTGGATTCATTATCCTTAGCCACAGTTCTTTGCCTTCACAGGATGGCTACTGTATTTCATTTTGGAGAAATGAAGCATATTTCAAGCAGAGGAAATGGTGCAGTAAGTGTAGTCTTCACTAAAATGTCATAAGTGACTTCTTTTAATTCTGAAGCAGGTCATGAGTGATAGTAAGAAGACATGGCATTCTTATTCTATTTCTCTTCCAAGCCATTTTAGCAATATTGTCATGTAGCTTCTATGTCAAAAGAAAACAGGCAAAATTATCATTATAACAGGGGCAGTTCAATGGATAGTTATACTAAAAAGCTGTGCCTAAATCACAAATATTATAAATAAAGTAAGGACCCTACCAGAGATAGATGTAAGAAGGATCTCTGTAGTTTATCCTTTTGTAAAGTAAAAAAGGAAATTGCTTTTTTTTAAAGTGCATGTTTTAGGATAGGATAATAGTTTACAAAGAAAGATGTGCATTTATGTAGACCCAATAATTTTATATAATTGATTAGACAAAAGAGAGCTTAGAAATACTCTAGCACTAATTTACTTGTTTACATGTGAGAAAAAGACAAATGCCATTAGAGATTATGTGACATTTTTAATACTGTAGTTAAAAGCAGCAAGAAGTGTCCTGACTTCTTGCCTGTGTTCTTCCCACTCCAACATCTTCTTTGTCTTTGAAAGGATAAATGAAATTAAATATAAGAATCTGACATTTAAATTCATGACCATGAAATCAGGTGTTTTAAAGGCATGATTGATTCCTAAGGTGCAAAAGATCACTAATGCATGAGCATTTAAATATCTAAATTGGATGTAATAATACATTTTATAGAAGATTTAAAATGGTCTGGGCTTTTAATGTTAATAGTTTTCAAACATATCCTAATAGGTAGGCCAATTAACACAGAATGAATACTTAGGGCCATCATTTAAATAATGTGAAAGTTAAATGTGCTTCTTATCTTTTTTCCCTTTTATTTTGAGACACTAAGTGTTGGTTTGCATCTGGTAAGCTTTACTATTCACATGTGGCTTTTGTTGTGCAGTTTGTAAATAAAGCAGGATTAGAAGTCAATTCAAATTAAAAAACAAAATTCTGAGGCCAATAGTCTCCTAAAAGGCTGGTTAGATGGCAGGTGGATGGAGTGATACTTGACAAGTTACCTACTCCATTGTCTCCTCACTCTCTGATTTATAAAAGGGGACTTACAACTATTCCTTTATTAAAAGATAATTTGTGTAAAGATTCAGTATTTACATTTGAAAGAGCCCATTCATATTGTCAAGCACAACTTTCGTAGCTAGTTATTTTTGAGACGTTTTTTGAAGAAAATAAAAGAAAGGCCGCAGTCTTGAGTAGTCTGAGTAGAGTAGGATTAAAAAGTTATTAGTGCAGAATAATTATATTAGAATAAGTTTTTTGTATTCCATATAAAATTTTGAGCATCCCAGATGGTGACAGTGGAATAATCATTTAAATAAGTAAAACCTTGTTTGAAATAAACATAATCTGTTTAAGGAAAGGTGAAGTGTTTTATCAGGGAAGTTAGGTGCGATAAACTGAATAAGAGAACTGAAAGTCTGATTCAGAATACTTACTAGCTGTGAAAGGTTGGGGAATACTATAGATGAACATGAACCAAATGTCATAAAAGGAGTGTGAAGTGAAAGTGGCTCCATCGTGTTCAACTCTTTGTGACCCCCCTGGACTGTAGCCCACCAGGCTCTTCTGTCCAGGGAATTCTCCAGGCCAGAATACTGGAGTGGGTAGCCATCCCCTTCTCCAGAGTATCTTCCCAACCCAGGAATCAAACCCAGGTTTCCTACACAAGACTCAAAAAGAAGGCCACTGCCTTCAAGAGCCAGTTCACTATCCACTGAAAAGAAATAAAGATGATTATCCCACTGATCTTAGTAGTAACTGCACATTGCAGATTTAGCATTTTCCCTGATAATTTTGAGAGGCACATTTAGCTAGTGTGTAAACCTAGTTAGCTGCCTGTCCAGTAAGCAAAATGCCACATAGCTTTTTCATTCTATATGCATTATTTCATATGCTATAATGCTTAGGTTTTGATTTTGAAACAAAGACAAATTTAAAAATACTTTTATTATTTTTTTAAATGAACACTCAAAAGAAATCACAATCAGCTTTGATGCTGAGAGTAAACATAAGCCAAGAATTCCAAGAAACTCTTAGGGGGTAAGTCAAGGGCTAGAGAGCCTCACTGGGGCAGGCAGGATGCAGTATGTGGCAGTAATTGGAGAGGCATGAACCAAGTGCCCGCTGGACTTGGACTGGTGGGCCTCCTTCTCATACGTGGTCATGGCATTGCACAGGTGGATGGCAATACACAAAGGCAGCAACATATCTTCAGATAATTCAGATCATTATTCTTCTTGGTGCCAAACTTATTCAGATAACCTGAGGTTTGCTTTTAAAGGGACAAAATATTTGTTAGCTATAGGATATTTACAAGAAAAACAATGCAACTCTAGCCAGAAGTGCCTCTGATAACTTGACTTTCAAATGGATTATGCTAATACTGCCAAGCAGATGTTACAGCTCTGTGACCATTTTATGGGGTTGACCAAAAAGTGTGTTCGAGTTTTTCCTGTAAGATGTCATGGAAAAACATGAAGGGCCTTTTGGCCAATCCAATATATGAGCTGTTGGAGGAAAATTTGAGAATTTTTTTCTTTATCTGTGAGGATACTTTTAAATCATTTAAACCTAAGATAGTCATGATGAGGAGAGAAAATCCACTGTAGTAACTCTTAAGTGATATTTCTATTGGCAATGGCTGTTTGGGGGTATCTGTTAGAGAGATTTTCTCACTACTAAGTTAAACCAATGATGATTCCTTCTCATCCAACAATGAGTTGGATATGATTTGTAATCTTTGAAAACCTTCAGGGGCTGCGATATGAAGGTCTGAACATTTCATAAATAATTGCACACATTTGGTAAAATCAATTCTCAGTTTAGTGTCTAAGACGGAAAGTATAGCTCTGGGCACATCTAATGACCCTCCCAACATAGACAAGGATGAGTACTCTGTGTGAAGGATATAATAGGATAAAAGGATTCAGATTCTTGAATCCTTTGATTATGATCCATTTCATAGATAATAACTCTTTAGCTGCTTCACTGATTCTTCAACAAAGTGTCAGGTTTTCTCAGGTAGCTGATGGTGTAAAATCATCCATGCCCTGTGACTTAACAAAAGCCAGTTAAATTTTTCCATATAACATTGATTTCATAGTAATGGAAATACCTTACCTTCTTTATGTGCTGTGCATTACTCAATTGGTTACTACATGATTAAATGTATGATAATTAGCAAAAGTGAAAAATTCAGGACAATTTTCAAATTTGCTGCATTGTCATCTTGAAATGCTATTGACAGTAAAATAGCAACCAAGCTGGAACAGATATGAAATAAGAAAATTACGATTTGGCAACAACCACAATAATAATTGTTTAGACAAGAGGTACTGATAGTTACTAAACTGAGAGAATTATAAGAAACAGAGTATCATCAGTACCTCCCATAAGATACTAATTACTTATAAGCACAATAACAGAAGCTTTGCCATGTAGAAACCTGGCAGATACCACCGTAGCCAGGTGATCGTAACTAACTTTACCAATAATGGCATAACTTTGCCTCCTAGTGAATGATTAATAAAAAGTACAACATTTCTTTTTTGGTGTTCCTCCCCAAAATGTGTAACTTGAATTTAAATTTGAGGATACCTCAGACAAAGTTCTATAAATAAAGAGCTTGCACTGTTCAAAAATGTCAAGGACACAATAGAAAGACTAAAGAACTGTTCCAGATTAAAGAAGACTAATGAGGAATGACAATTAAATGCAATATGTGGTCCTGGCTTGGATTTTAGACCCGAAATTTGTTTCCTTTGCCATAAAGAACATTAGTGGGACTTTAGAATTTGAATAAGGAACGTAGATTGTATAACAGTGCTGGTTTAATGTCAGTTTTCTGAATTAACTACATGTGAGAATTTTGTGACTCTTAGGAAATATATGCTGGCGTGTTTAGGGGTAAAAGAGTGTCATATGTACAACACTTACTGTTAAATTATTTAGATACTCTAAAGGATGTATGGACAGAGGAATAAGGGGAATGACAATACAAATGCCCACATACCAGAAAGGAAGTATTTAGGACAATGGTACTCAGCACTAGGGCACTGAGGAGGCATAGGCATAGGGACAGCACACAGTTTGTGGGAGATTTCCATAGGGATCCTGTCTGACCTTCTACTCAAAGTATGCTCCATGGACGAGAAATATGGACACTAGCTGGAAAATCATTAGACATGCAGAACTTTTGGTGCTACCTAAGATCTAATCAAAAAATTGCATCTTAATAAGGTCAGCAGGTGATTGGTATGTCATGAACTTCTGAGAAGCACGGCTATGTAACCTTCACACCAGGTATAATGTGGCTGGAGTCATAGGAATGAGGTGGGAAAAACTGGAGTCTTACTATGCTTAGAGATGCCTTCCTTGGAATATGTCTGGAATGCGAGTCATTGTTACTATTATCCAAGTATATGCTAAAACTCAAAGGACCTAAAAATCATTGTCAGAATTTTTATGCTTTTCTTATCTTGAACTAGAATTTTCATCTGAAATTGTTGTAAAATCAGTGCAGAAAGTTATGATCAGTGTTATTTTAAATGAAATAGCATGGAATGAAGTAGAAAATATGAAAATTCATTACACATGGTTAGTAAATCCTGTGTCACCCTGAAGACATGGAATGGCCCCCAAGTTTGGTTCAGATGTAGTGACTGATGATGCCACACATGCCAGGAAAGTATGAAAAAATATATTACCCATATAATAGGCTTTCAGGGGACAGTAGAGCAATTTTAAGTAGGCAAAAAAAAAAAAAATGACTTCAGAGAGTTATGTTAGGGGAGTAGCGTGGGGTTTTCATGGTGTTAAGGAGTGGAGATGTGGCAAAAATTCCCATGAGCAAACTGGACCTTGAGTGGCTTGAAATCCCACATCTCTCTTAGCTCCAAAGAAGGGAACTTATTAATTTACCCAGATATGAGGTAAGAGAAAAAGGGAGTATGTGGGGCACAGAGGCTGTCAGTAGCCAAATATCAAAAGCTGAGTCACACTCTTCATCACAGAAAGCATCACACACATCATGACAATTTTTCTCAGTAGTGTATGTGCACAGGTATATGCACTGGATTCTGAAAGACATACTCTTTTGGTTTGTGGTTAGAAAAGTCTGAAAGTCAGAAACCTCAGAGTTAATGAACAGGTTACATTAAATTATTGCTTAACTTAAAGAATGCAGATTCATAGCGGTTTGTGTTTTTCTTTCCTGAGTTCATGACAAGATTAAGTGCAGAAATGAATTTTAATGGTCTCACTCAGGTTCTTGCTGTCTCCCTTTTCTCTTATTCCAGGGAATTTAAGGACTGGGAAATTTAAAATCCATATATTAACACCCTTAGTGCCTGCAAAGCCATTTGGTTCATGTGGACTGTATTGGTAAAGTTATTTCATTTAATTTAAGCTTGATAATTAGACTCTGTGGTCCAGTCCCAACACAGAACAATCTGATGGTATAAATACTTGAATCCCACATATTTTAATCTTTCTCATTCTTGATACTTCCTTCTTATCTATTTTTTAACACAATGTGGGACAGATTTTTTGAATTTTTAGAATCCACAAAACAGAAATTCAAAATAAACTTTTCTTTCTACCCAGCAGAAGTTCTTATCCAGTTCTTATCTGGTTTGACCAGATAAGTGTAAGTTTTCTATAATATATTTTATTATCAAGCAGAATTTAATTAAAAATATTTTATTTCAATGAGCTTACAATATATTTAGCACCTGTTTTGCCTCA
The DNA here is from genome assembly GCF_042477335.2 of Ovis canadensis. Classification (NCBI taxonomy): domain Eukaryota; kingdom Metazoa; phylum Chordata; class Mammalia; order Artiodactyla; family Bovidae; genus Ovis; species Ovis canadensis. The sequence goes on along the minus strand of NC_091248.1, from coordinate 73,547,894 downwards.
TATCTCCTCCTGCTAACCCCTCTCCCAACACTGACCTTGATTATAGCCTTTCAGGACATTCCTGTATTAGCGTATATTGGCTTTTATCTAACATTCTAATAATTTCCTTTTCCTTGGAGTTATACATATGAGTTATGGTCACATGACTAGGATTTTCAGAGATATAACTTTCTGACATAATAAGTATTTAATTTCCTTATTCTTGAGCTAAGTGTACTTTTGCTGCTAAGTCGCTTCAGTCGTGTCCAACTCTGTGTGACCCCATAGACGGCAGCCCACCAGGCTCCCCTGTCCCTGAGATTCTCCAGGCAAGAACACTGGAGTGGGCTGCCATTTCCTTCTCCAATGTATGAAAGAGAAAAGTGAAAGTGAAGTCGCTCAGTCATGTCCAACTCTTAGCGACCCCATGGACTGTAGCTCACCAGGATCCTCTGTCCATTGATTTTCCAGGCAAGAGTGCTGGAGTGGGGTGCCATTGCCTTGTCCAAAGTGTACTTTTAAATGTAGATAATTTGGCAGTGAGATGATGCCAATCACACAGACGTGCACATACACATACATACACACACACACATTTACACACACAGAGCCTGATAGACAAATGGAAAATATTGATTAAAATGATATCGCTTTTCAGTGTTACTTGGACTGTGATCTCACTGTATAATAAGCTTCCATTTTCAAAAAGTCTGCAATGTGAGGTGATTTGGACACTGCATTTTAGATTAGAACATAGCTGACTATACAGTTTTCTGACTTAAAAAGCACAAATGCATAATTGCTACTCTTTAAAAGAACAGCAGAAGTCATTAGAAATCCTGACGTGTGAGGGTCTCGTGATGTTGCTCATCTAGAAACAGTCTCAGCCTGTGAGTTGGAAGCTATGTGAAGAGAAACGAAGAGTAGACTCATTTCTGCTTTGTGTTTTTCTCCCTAGGTACTGCGAGAGACTTTTATCGATAAATTTTGAGCATTTTTCTTTTTTTGGTTGTTCTACTGCCACTTCTACTTTTAAAAATTATTTTTAAACTACTTTAGCCATCTTCTTGCTTCTTTTTATTTTAACTTACTCTCTTAAATGCTATAAAATTCAAAGACGTAGACGGGCTTGTGGAAGAATGTTGATTAGATAAGAGGAAATACTGGTGGGGCTTTCTTCTCCTCCTGAAAGTTTGCTCTGTTACCTCAGTTTTAAAAATGCCTAAGGTTTGTCTGAACTTACATTTGGAAAAGACTCAGAGGAAGTGCTTAGTTTTGCTCCCAGCAGAGCAATAACGATAACTAGCTGTGGTAGTCTAATGCCATATGGTCTATGACTTTAAATTAGAGTACAAACACCTTTGGAGAAAACCTTACTGACAAAAAGGGAGAAGTATCATCTATTACTATTGGGTTTTCCTTAATAAGAAGCTCTATCACATGGCATTCCAAAGTACTCTGTGCCCCATATTCCAGAAGGGACATACTTCATTTAAATACCTTTGCTCATTTTCAAGTCTCATTTTTATCAACTTTTTTTGCTATATCACCAGATGTTTGGGTTTGTTATTGTATAGTTGAGCTAAAAATTTGATTTCCAGAATGCTTGAGAAACACATGCTTATTAATAGTATGGATTAATCATATAATAATATATGTGAAACTAATTAGTCAACAGTTGCTGCTTGAGGCAATTTGCCATTTTAAATTGTAAGTTTCAAAGGTCAAGGGCAAAACAACAAATGATTAAAACTGAAGTTTAATTGGTAATTTAGTTATGAAGTTATACATTACATAAAAATAAAAATCTATTCATGGATTACCTGCACATTAGATATCTAGATTTCTACCTAAATCACCAATTAAAATAACCATTAAAGTATTCCATGGGTGACTTCTTTTCTGACATAATTAAGATTAAATTTTTTATGACAATACTGAACAAAGTACCTCATACGCTGTCTTTCAGCGCATATGTTAGGCCTAAACTGAAAACTGAGGGTCGCAAAGAAATTGTGAAATGCCTTACTAATCTCATGACAACGTAACTGTTTTCATTGGCAAATATCTATATTTAGATCTATATATGTGAATACATCTCTTTTTATTAATACTAGCCCACTTTGGCTCCTCATCCTCAATATTTTAATGCCTAACTATAATCAAAATATGTTTGCTAATCCATTCTAGCAATTCCAATAAGCAGCTCTTACCATTTAGCTCCTGTTTCAGAAAGCTCATTTAAAAATAATAATCATGATATTTACTAATCTCAATTATGTTGACTATATTTCCATTCACTGTTATCTTTCAAAGACCATTCAACTCAGCACCTAGATTACCTCAGTATGTCTCTTCATTATAAAACAGAAAATTGAAAAAGATTAGACATCGTGGGTGTCTCTCACATCACATGGCATCACCGGCTCTATGGACATGATTTTGAGCCAGCTCTGGGAGTCGGTGATGGACAGGGAAGCCTGGCATGCTGCAGTCCATGGAGTCGCAAAGAGTCTAACGTGTCTCAGAGACTGAACTGACTGACTGTGGGTTCTCTTTGTGATAGATGCTTTCAAAATACAAAATCAAAACTGGGTTTTGCACACCAAAAGCCATTGTTCATGTCACTGAGATTAAAAAAAAAAAAAGGTGGATTTATGAAGAGGATTTTTTTGGAGACATCCATTGAAACCTGTAGAGTAAGAGTGGAACTTGCTCAAGCCTGGTGTGGAGACTTTTCAACAAACTTCTGAGAAAGTTTAATAACATGACCTACAATATTGAATGGTGGGCTTCTGTCTGACTTCTACTTGAAAAATACAAGGGTTAAAATGTTTTAGCCGGCATCTGATAGAGGAGATGAACAAGAGGTGTATGCATTTTCGGAGTTCGTTGGAGCAAAAAGTATGTGAATGTTTCCCAGAATGAGTGGTGGGCTACAAGGGGGTGATGGTTGGCCTGGTAGTATTTTAGTCTGAAGGGAGTCTCTGTAGAATTGACCAGCAAGAAACAAAATGAGGAGAGGAATAAAAGTGAGAGGAAAATGCTTTGTGGGCAGTGCAGTGGATATTCTCAGTGGGACCTCTAAAAACCATTAAAAAATGCTCTAAAAGAGTTGGCTTCAAATACCAACAGTGCCCAGAGACTATAAAGCCATAGAAAAACAGCACCAGTCAAGTAAGAATTTTCCTGTTCCCCCTTACTCTCCTCTCTACACTAAACCCAAGAGCCATCAGAATTCTCTTTTTGCAAATGGGCAAATCAAATAGGAAAATAAAAATGAACCACAATACCACCCTGCACTATTTGCTGGCCTCTTGCCTGTAGAATAGCATAACTATGAAGGGGAAGATTTAATTGTATAATATAATCATATAAGTTTAATCATATAGGTCTTACAGTTAGAATTTTTGAATTGAGACATTATTTCCTGATTTAAAACAGTCATATTATTTTATAACCTAGGAGTATTCAGAAAAGCCAGTGGACTGAGTTTTCATGTACATGCAAGGAAAAAAATCTGAAAATGGAATCACTTTTTTCTACTTTTTATTACAGAAAATTTCAAACATATAGATCAGAGTGAACAATGAACTCACATGAGCCTAGCACCAATTAGAACAGGCATCAATTTATGCCTGGCCTGTTTCATCTATACCACCAGTTTTGGCTTCATTGAAGCAAATTTCAGATATTGTATCACCTACTCAGTTAATTTTAAAAAGACAAAGGGGACAGTTACTTTAAGATTATGTTTTAAGAGTCTTTTAAGTCTAACTGTTGTAGAGCAACAGACATATGAGTGCTTCTGTGTGCCATGTCAGGGATGGCGCTGGCCTGGATTTTAATCATGCTTAAAGGCAGCTGGATTTATGAGATCCAAGAAAGTGGAATTGATTTAAAATGACTGGAAACTGTTGTCTCCTAACCTACTTTGGACTTATGGGGAGTAATTCATTCTCTGTCTTAGAATTTATTGTGAAACATTTCATTAATACCTGGGGATGTTTTAATATCTTTCAGTTCAGTTCAGTTCACTTGCTCAGTTGTGTCCGATTCTTCACGACCCCATGGACTGCAACACGCCAGGCCTCCTTGTCCATCACCAACTCCCAGAGTTCACTCAAACTTATGTCCATTGAGTTGGTGATGCCATACAACTATCTTATCCTCTGCCGTACCCTTCTTCTCCTGCCTTCAATCTTTCCCAGCATCAGGGTTGTTTCAAATGAGTCACTTCTTCACATCAGGTGGCCTAAGTATTGGAGTTTCAGCTTCAACATCAGTCCTTCCAATGAATATTTAAGACCGATTTCCTTTAGGATAGACTGGTTGGATCTCTTGCTGTCCGAGGGACTCTCAAGGGTCTTCTCCAACACCACAGTTCAAAGCATCAATTCTTTGGCACTCAGCTTTCTGTATAGTCCGACTCTCACATCCATACATGACTACTGGAAAAACCATAGCCTTGGCTAGATGGACTTTCGTTGACAAAGTAATGTCTCTGCTTTTTAATATGCTGTCTATGTAGGTCATAACTTTTCTCCCAAGGAGCAAGTGTCTTTTAATTTCATGGCTGCAGTCACCATCTGCAGTGATTTTGGAGCCCCCTAAAATAAAGTCTGTCACCGTTTCCATTGTTTCCCCATTTATTTGCCATGAAGTGATGGGACCAGATGCCATGATCTTAGTTTTCTGAATGTTGAGCTTTAAGCCAACTTTTGCTCTCTCCTCTTTCACCTTCATCAAGAGGTGAAATTTTTAGTTCCTCTTCACTTCCTGCCATAAGGGTGGTGTCATCTGCATATCTGAGGTTATCGATATTTCTCCCAGCAATCTTGATTCCAGCTTGTGCTTCTTCCAGCCCAATGTTTCTCATGATGTACTCTGCATATAAGTTAAATAAGCAGGGTGACAATATATTGCCTTGATGTTCTCCTTTTCCTATTTGGAACCAGTCTGTTGCTTCCATGTCCAGTTCTAACTGTTGCTTCCTGACCTACACATAGGTTTCTCAAGCATATAGTTCAACTTAATAGCTTACCTCTCAATTTGTTTGTATTTCTTTAATGTTTTTCATTAAAATTCTATTATTAATATTTTCTCCATGAATTCACAAACATTTTTGTTAAATTTGGTGAAGATTTTCATTTTAATCTTTTATTGTGAAATAAATTCATTTTAAAAATTATACTTTTGCTTTGCTAATATAATTTACTTAAATTCATCTTTTATGTATTAATTATATTTCCTTAACTAGACCCTTTAGTATGATATTTATATGAACAGTGATCAGCAATGTCTTTGTCTCATTCCTTGGGATTCCCTGATAGCTCAGTTGGTAAAGAATCTGCCTGCAGTGTGGGAGACCCTGGTTTAATTTCTGGGTCGGGAAGACCCACTGGAAAAGGGATAGGCTATCCACTCCAGTATTCTGGCCTGGAGAATTCCATGGACTGTATAGTTCATGTGGTCGCAGAGTCAGACATGATTGAACGACTTTTACTTTGTCTCATTCAGTTCTTGATTTTGAAGGAAAGGCTTAAAAATTTTCATCATTAAAATATAATGTTTGGTTGAGGTTTTTGATCAATAACCTTAATAGGCTGAAGAGTTATCATTTGTAATCTTAGTTCACAACAAAGGCTTTACTTTATCATGAGTGAAGGTTAAAAATTATCAACAGTTTTTTCTGCATTTATTGATAGGAATATGTGGATTTTGTCCTTTTAACTAAAAAAGATTATAGTACAGAGTATTACTGATAAGCATTTGTGGAGAAATACATATGATTTTCCCAGTATTTTTTACATTAAAAAATTAGGTAACATGCTTATATAAAAGTGAATAAATATGTACATATGGTACAGAATAATATTTATAAAATGAACACTTATTCACTTTATCCACCACAAGAGATATAAAACTATCATTATCCCAAGGGCTACAAAGAAACAAATACTAGGCAAAGTTTTATAAACAAAATAATAATAATAATAATGATAATTTACCAGAATTTGCTTCTGGAAGGCAAAACATTCTGACCTCTGGCCTGAAGGGAGACACTGTCTCTGTCTCCCCAACTTGTGTGCTCTGCAACACTCTTAACAGTTTGGAACATAACAACTTTTGAACAAAGGCCAAAACAAGATGTGCAGCAACATGAGATACTCATGGAAAGTAAAATAGTGGGATTTGGAATCTTCAGTTTTAGGGATGGCTAGCAAAGAAATAGAGGAAAACAACAGCATAGGAAAGACTAGAGATCTCTTCAAGAAAATTAGATATACCAAGGGAACATTTCATGCAAAGAAGGGCTCGATAAAGGACAGAAATGGTATGGGCCTAACAGAAGAAGAAGATAATAATAAGAAGTGGCAAGAACACACAGAAGAACTGTACAAAAAAGATCTTCATGACCCAGATAATCACAATGGTGTGATCACTCACCTAGAGCCAGACATCCTGGAATGTGAAGTCAAGTGGGCCTTAGAAAGCATCACTACAAACAAAGCTAGTGGAGGTGATGGAATTCCAGTTAAGCTATTTTAAATCCTGAAAGATGATGGTGGGAAAGTGCTGCACTCAATATGCCAGTAAATTTGGAAAACTCAGCAGTGGCCACAGGAGTGGAAAAGGTCAGTTTTCATTCTATTCCCAAAGAAAGGTAATGCCAAAGAATGCTCAAACTACCACACAATTGCACTCATCTCACAAGCCAGGCTTCAGCAATACGTGAACCATGAACTCCCTGATGTTCAAGCTGGTTTTAGAAAAGGCAAGGGAACCAGAGATCAAATTGCCAACATCCGCTGGATCATGGAAAACGCAAGATAGTTCCAGAAAAACATCTATTTCTGCTTTATTAACTATGTCAAATCCTTTGACTATGTGGATCACAATAAACTGTGGAAAATTCTGAAAGAGATGGGAATACCAGACCACCCAACCTGCCTCTTGAGAAACCTGTATGCTGGTCAGGAAGCAACAGTTAGAACTGGACATGGAACAACAGACTGCTTCCAAATAGGAAAAGGAGTATGTCAAGGCAGTATATTGTCACCCTGCTTATTTAACTTCTATGCAGAGTACATCATGAGAAATGCTGGGCTGGAAGAAGCACAAGCTGGAATCAAGATTGCCAGGAGAAATATCGATAACCTCAGATATGCAGATGACACCACCCTTATGGCAGAAAAAGAAGAGGAACTAAAAATTCTCGTGATGAAGGTGAAAGAGGAGAGTGAAAAAGTTGGCTTAAAGGTCAACATTCAGAAAAGCAAGATCATGGCATCTGGTCCCATCACGTCTTGGGGAATAGATGGGGAAACAGTGGAAAGAGTGTCAGATTTTATTTTGGGGGGCTCCAAAATCACTGCAGACGGTGATTGGAGCCATGAAACTAAAAGACGCTTACTCCTTGGAAGGAAAGTTATGACCCACCTAGACAGCATATTCAAAAGCAAAGACATTACTTTGCCGACAAAGGTCCAGCTAGTCAAAGCTATGGTTTTTCCAGTGGTCATGTATGGATGTGAGAGTTGGACTGTGAAGAAAGCTGAGCACCGAAGAATTGATGCTTTTGAACTGTGGTGTTGGAGAAGACTCTTGAGAGTCCCTTAGACTGCAAGGAGATCCAACCAGTCCATTCTAAAGATCAGTCCTGGGTGTTCTTTGGAAGGACTGATGCTAAAGCTGAAACCCCAGTATTTTGGCCACCTCATGAGAAGAGTTGACTCATTGGAAAAGACTCTGATGCTGGGAGGGATTGAGGGCAGGAGGAGAAGGGGACGACAGAGGATGAGATGGCTGGATGGCATCACTGACTCAATGGACATGAGTTTGAGTGAACTCCGGGAGTTGGTGATAGACAGGGAGGCCTGGCGTGCTGTAATTCATGGGGTCGCAAAGAGTCGGACATTGACTGAACTGAACTGAGATGACCTCTCTCTGCAAAGAAGGGATTTTCATATTTGGAGACCAGAAAGGCAGATGTAACAAATAACAGAGATGCTTGTAATATCCATTCTTTGTCTTTGTCAGCAATTTACTACTAGACATCACTTCTTATACTGCTTGCAACTACGTGAAATTCGATGACTATTTCTCATCAATAGACCACAGGTGAAATTATATGCTAACAATTACCAAAGTTATTAAGAGGGCATATACCTGCCACGTGTTCTGCTCTTTTTCTTTTGTGTGACAGCAAACATAAAGAATTAAAGACCTCAGAAAATGACATAAGTGCTCAATGAGTAGAGTCTAGTAGGCTCCTGACTGAACAGAGCAATGCCTCCTCTCTGACTTTAGTCAGACTATAAAATAAGGGAAAATTTTATTTTGTTATGTTAAACCTCTGAGACAGTTTATAGCACATCACCTTCCCTAATCCATACAGAGATCATAGTAATTTATAACAGCATTGTACTGGGTACTTATCATATGACAGACACCAGGTATTAGCAAATTTAATTCTCTCACAGCCTATGACAAAGGTTTTATTAACCCCTCTGAGAAATTAACTTTCCTCTTCAAATGTGTCACATGGCTCTTAAGGGCAGGTGTTAGTACTTCAAACTAGTTGTAAGGGGACCCACAATATGTGCTCTTAACCTGTTTTCTATTATGCCCGTGGTTAATTTCTTGTTGTATGAAACAAATAAACAAAAATATCCTTAGTCTTGGGTAAATCCATCAACTCAAATTGAAAATCTCAAACTGTGGCTCATCAAAGTTTGGTCTGTAGAGTAAAAATTCATAATTATAACACAGCTGAAGGGAAATGTGAAACATACTCATGAACTAACAGTTTTATTAATAATGCATATGGCATTGCTGCTTAACATTCATCACTGCTGTAAGTTCACAGAGAATTGAAGCTCTGATCATTTACATGGAAAACTACATCCATCATTTTAACTTCTAATGTCCCCCACACACATATATAAGGGTGTTTATGTGTATATGATACTTTGCTTACACTATTAAAATATTTGAAATTATATTTACAAATTTTTGAAACAATCTTAAGTTTATACAAATCAAAAAGTTTCAAATGTTTTAAAAGATCTTAATGTATTTTAAAAAGCATAGTGTTGATGTGATATCCTATTACCTCCTAATTTCTTTATATTTTTTCTACAAACAAGAATGCTCTTCCGCACAAATTCAGTATAACCATTCCTCTTTCTTTCTCTACTTCAAGCGCGCACACCTTATTCCTATGTTTCTCTATATCTATATGTTGGAAAATACAAGTTCATACATACCTTCAATCTTAATCCAACACCAGTAATTTATTCTGCTTTTCTCCCTTTCCAAATTTGGCAATGCCTTCTCCTTCAGTGAGAAACCAGCGTTCACCATCCCTCACAGCTATACTTTCTGTTGTATCTACTTTCCTTACATGGATGATGTGTTCACCCTGCTCAGGCCCCAGCAGCCTGAGATGGGTTCCCTTCTTACACACTTGGACACTGACTCTTCACTCTTCACACACGACTGCCCATGTAGCATCCACTACATGGATGTTCTCCTTATCCTACTCCAGCTTTAACATCCTACTAATCTTACCTTATCCAGACTCTGACACCAAACAAACATGCCTTCCACACCTACTTGGTTACCAATATCCCACTCAGGGCATCCAAAATTCTCACCATAGTACACGCTTAAATACAGAAAGTATATCTATGAAGGACAGTGAAAGTTTATTTTTCACCTAAGGAAAAGGGACTGAAAAAAAAATGGAAAGGGAAAAAGTAAAATAGATTCTGTGGTATTGGACTAGATTTGAAGATACTGGAACAAATTTTTAGTTTTCAATATACAGATATTGAAATGCCTACCTTTTTCTTCCCTGTCTCATGATTTTGAGTCAAAATTGTTCACGAACAGAAGGAAAGATGAAGAGAAGCCAAAATTACAATTTTTAACAGCTGTATTATTTTCTATGTTTGTGCCATGTTTTAAAAATTCATTCTTTTAGTCTTTGATACCTTAAGAGTTTTGAATTTTTCCTTCTAATACAGTAATGAGTTTTGGATCTTTAGCTTGTTAGAGAAGGTTGATAAAACTGAAATTACTAGATTGCAGCATGCCAAATTCTTAAACCTTTATAATATGACAAGGAAAAAAGAAAGCCCTCCCGGGTAGCAAGAATCTGCCTGCAATTCGGGAGACCCAGGTTCGATCCCTCGGTCAGGATTATCCCCCGGAGAAGGGCATGGCAACCCACTCCTTTCCTAGAGAATTCCAGGGACAGAGGAGCCTGGCAAGCTACAGTCCATGGGTCACAAAGTGTCAGACATGACTGAGTGACTAACACACACATATTCACTGTTATAATCTCCATTTCTTTGCTGTTGTTGTTCAATCACTACATCGCGTCTGACTCTTCATGACTCCATGGATTGCAGCAGGCCAGGCTCCTCTGTCCTCCACTGTCTCCCGGACTGTGCTCAAATTCATGTCCTTTGAATCAGTGATGCTAACCATCTTATCCTCTGCTGCCCCGTTCTCCTTTTGCCTTCAGTCTTTCCCAGCATCAGGGTCTTCTCCAGTGAGTCTGCTCTTTGCATCAGGTGGTCAAGTACTGGGGCTTCAGTTTCAGCAATAATCCTTCCAGGGAACATTCAGGGTTGATTTTCTTTAGGATTGGCTGGTTTGATCTTCTTGCAGTCCAAGGGACTCTCACGAGTCTTCTCCATTTATTTAATTACCAATAAAATTACACGTTTTTTCCTGGTTATTTCCCATTTTTCCTGTCAATTATTTTTTCATGCTGACACTACTTCTTATAGTACTTTCTTGATGATTCTTGAAAGTCAGTTTATATTAAGCAAAGTAATATGCTGTCATATTTATTGCAAATATGCTTACTAGTTTTTCTTTTTTGCTTTTATGATATATTTTAATGTATTATAATTGAAAACAGTTTTAATATTATTGAGTACCTTCTTTGGCATATTCACAAAATTCTACCTCAATGGGAATTTAACTGTTTATCTAACACTCCCTTCTAAGGGCTTTTATGGTTTTAACTAACTATATCTGTCAAAGATTAGTTTTGTGTGGTTTCTGGTGAAGATTTGATTTATTTCTTTTCTTAATATAGCACAATTTCCCTTATATTATTAGTTAAACATGTTTCTTTATTTAAATATTCCATTATATATATTAATATCCATTTGGAGGCAATTTCTTATATTCTGTCCACTTTTCAAATCTTATGCCAGTACTTCAGTGTTTAAATTATCGTATGTTTAAATAGCCAATAGAATGATAAAATTCCTTTCACACCTCATTAAAAGAGTTCTGGAGTCAAGTCCGATGTGGAGGTGGCGGGGCTGGAGGGAGGTATAGGAGGGAGGGTTTTCTCACGCTAACAAGCAACTCTCAGACACCAATAGTACATGCAAGAATTTAACTCAGTTCAACTCAATTCTGATACTATCTTCCTCAGAGAGCATCACATTCCACCAGTTAAGGGTTCAGTCTTATGAGACTGCCCCAACGCCCATTTTAGATGCTAGTCACAAGCCCATGTTGCTACCTGCAATTCTGACTGGCTATAAATCAAAAGTTCCCACAATCAATCATTCCTTGGGTTCAACTAATTTTTTTGTAATAGCTCACAGAACTCAGAACATCTTTTCAGTAACTAGATTGCCAGTTTATTATATAAATAAAATCTAAGTTAGGAACAGCCAGAGGAAAGATGCACAGGACAAGGTTGGGGGAAGAGTGAGGAGCTTCCATGCCCTCTCCAGCAGCTAACCCTCTCCCCACACTCTATGTGTTCACCAACTCTGAAGTTCTCCAAACCCCATCATTCTGGGTTTTTATAGAGGCTTCAATACATGTGCTCAGTCACTCAGTCATGTCCAACTCTTTACAACCTCCTGAACAGTAGTCTGCCAGGCTCCTTTGCCCGTGGAATTTTCCAGGCAGGAATACTGGAGCGGGTTGCCATTTCCTTCCCCAGGGAAGCTTCCTGGCCCAAGGATCAAACTCACATCTCTTGTGTCTCCTGAATGGGCAGGTAGATTCTTTACCATTGCGCCACCTGGGAAGCCCTTCAATACATAGTCATGATCAATTAATTATTGGCCACTGGCATCTGATTCACCCTCCAGTCCCTTGGCTTCCCTGGAGGTCAGGTGGTGGGACTGAAAGTTCCACCCTTTAATTGCATGGTTGGTTCTTCTAGCAACCAGCCCCATCTTTAGATGGGGTCCAGAAAGGCACTTCATCAATATAACAAGAGACACATTTGTCACTGTCAACACTTAGGAAATTCCAAGGATTTGGGGAACTGTGAGCCAGGAACTGTGGATGAAGATAAGACACATATGAGAAATATACTTTAGTCATCTTAATGTATATAGTTATTATAAGTCACAAAATTGCATCATCACATACAATAATTCCTGAGCCATGATATTGTAAGTCTTCTTCCAAATAGTTTTAGAATCACCTTTCTTGTTTTTTACCAAAGAGACTTTAAAGTATGTTTAACATGCTATAGTTTATTACTCATTCAAATCTGTGATATGTATTTCCTTTTATTCAGTCTTTTTATTTTTTGAAAATAATTTTTTATTTTTAATAATTTAGTTTATATTTTAATGATAATATTTTTTTATTTTTTCATCTTTTCTTGTTATACCTACTTAGTTGTTTTTAAAAGTGATTTTATTTTCATTGTGAATGAATTCACATTTTTAAAATAATTTCACTGTCTTACTTATATAGGAAAATATTTGATTTTTGTGCATTTATCTTATGCCAAGCTATTTTACTATAGTCCTTTGTAATGTAAATATTATATCATGCTTTTCTTGATATTTTAGGAATAAAATGGTATTGCCTGAAAATCTCCCATGTGTCTCCTCCCAAATAAAATACAACATTTAAATAAATATATCAGTATATTATGAGAGCTAAACTTTCCTAGCTACATTCTCCTCTGGGATGACAATATATTTTAGTGATGTCTTGTTGGATAATATACTGTTGGAAATTATAGCTACTACAAAACCCACATCAATAAGAGGAAATATAAATGGCTATTTAAATATAATATATGTTTGTTAACACAAATAATACTGTAAAACAAAAAATGTTGTTCATCATCTGGTTCTACAAGGATTAAATTATTAGCCTGCAGGTGCTGACCAACAGTATACCCCAAAAGGAATTCAGAAGGGAAAACGGCATGAGGCACTCTGTGCTTTGGAAAAGCAGACCTGCTAGATAGTTAGATAAATCTAAAGAAGAATTTTAATGAGTCCAGATTCTTGAATCTTCCTATATGCATAAAAGCTCTAAAAGCATTAATTGAGATAGCTGTTCCTTGTAATTAGCAGTGACCTTTTCACAGAGAAGTATGCTTGACTATGGGCTTCCCAGGTGGCGCTAGTGCTAAAGAAGTGAAGTGAAGTGAAGTCGCTCAGTCGTGTCCGACTCTTAGCAATCCCATGGACTGTAGCCTACTGGGCTCCTCCATCCATGGGATTCTCCAGGCAAGAGTACTGGAGTGGGGTGCCATCGCCTTCTCCAAGCTATAGTCTATAGGGTCGCAAAAAGTTGGATAGGACTAAAGCAGCTTAGCATACACACACGGTTGACTGCATGTATTCCCTAGGCAAAATCATGTATATACTGGTTTCTCCCTCTGTTTCCCAGGAGCAGTTCTCTCAGAGCGATTTCACTGAAAGTCTGCTTCCCAAGCTATAGTCTTCAGTAAGACCCTGAATAAAACTCAACTCACAATTCTTATAGGGTGCATTTTTCTTTCAGTTGACAATACACAGCCACAATATCACATGAATGTTTTAGCTTAATATGTATTTTTTCTGATTTTATTTTTCCCTCTTTTTATATAGATCACTCTTGAATCTGATTTCTAATGGTAGTGAACTGCATTTCAAAGACAGTCTATTACACTGCTACACAATTATCATGAAATAGTAAATGCTTTCAGTTCAGTTCAGTTCAGTCGCTCAGTTGTGTCCGACTCTTTGTGACCCTATGAATTACAGCACTCCAGGCCTCCCTGTCCATCACCAACTCCCGGAGTTCACTCAAACTCACGTCCATCGAGTCAGTGATGCCATCCAGCCATCTCATCCTCTGTCGTCCCCTTCTCCTCCTGCCCCCAATCCCTCCCAGCATCAGAGTCTTTTCCAATGAGTCAACTCTTTGCATGAGGTGGCCAAAGTACTGGAGTTTCAGCTTTAGCATCATTCCTTCCAAAGAAATCCTAGGGCTGATCTCCTTCAGAATGGACTGGTTGGATCTCCTTGCAGTTGAAGGGACTCTCAAGAGTCTTCTCCAACACCACAGTTCAAAAGCATCAATTCTTCGGTAAATGCTTTAGGAAGCCCCAATCCTTAACTTCAGAAAAAGAACACTCATATAGAAGAGGAATCTCTAAATTCACCTTTAACAGAGAATTTTATAAAGATGTCTAATGTTCAAAACTGGAAAAAAAAATCCAGAAGGTATTTTGAAGATAAGTCAGTATAGACTAAAGCTGTATTTATCATTAAGTGAAGTTCACTAAGGATACAACCTTCTTTCCTGTAATTCTACTGACTTTAATTTGTTTGTCTCACTACCCTATGCCAGGCCAAAAATAGTAGGTGGTGAAGAATCACCCAAGAACTACTGAAACTTTTCTAATTTGAAGAAAACGCATCTTAGAATAACTTTTCTTTTTTAATAATGTGCTATCATAAGGAACTGGTTTTGTTTACTCTTGTCTAAATATTCCAAGCCTCAGAACCTGGTAGGTCTTTGAATTCCATGATAACTATTAACTTACCTTGGAAACTTAGTCTATGAATATCTGAGTATTTATGCCAGCTCAGCATAGGAAATCCTAATGGATTCATTGGCATTTTCTTGAAGATAAATGTTTACATCTATCTATTCTGTTTTTATTCAGTAGACTGTTAATTACTCTATATTTTACTTCCTCAGACATGTAGAGAAACTCACTAATTATCTCGGAACATTAGGCTGGGTAGACAACCTGGTGAGAACTTCTGTGGGGAGAATCATTTTTCAACACGTTTCCAAGGATGTGGGAAGGGCTTGGATTGTAATGTACCTGTTTAATAGCTACCTGGAGTAAGCTGATACACAGCACTCATTCTGCAGATATTATTCTCTTCACCTTCAACAAGATGTTAAATGTTTTTAAATAGCTGTTCTGTACTGTTTTATTGGTGTTAACAGAACTCTTATGGTTGTTACTGACCATTTTTATAGTCCTTTGCCGCTTCATTTCCACAGCAGGCAAGTCTGGCTACCAAAAATGTCATTGATCATAGTTTTAAGCATCATCCATAGATGATAAAATTGGTGATATCACTGAATGACAGATTCAAAAGTATCATAAAAACTCCTTCAAACAGATGGCAAATATACCACTGTTTACATATTTTAAATGGATGCCACAGATGGTAAGAAATTATTCCACCATGTTTAATAGGAAAATTCCACAGCATTTCTACAAAGGCACTTTTCTTTTTACTGCAAGGAAATATATTCAGTAATTTAGCTACCAACCACGCTTTTACCTTCCAAATTGTATATTAGAAGCATATGGGAAAGATGGTTGGAAAGCCTGTATTCATTTCTTCTTTATGTACCTTAAATTTATTAAACAATAAAAATGAATAGGATTGAGAAAGGTGTATGGATGTGTTCATTATTTAGTAAAAATGGACAATTCTTAAAAGCATTCTCAAATAATTTACTTGTTGAATTGCAACTAGTTTCATGATTAAAAATTTTTGGCTATAAAGAAAACAGTAAATTGTCACCTGTTAACAGTTTTAAAATATTTTTTTAATGTACGAATAATACATTTGTATTGTATACTAATTGTATGATTATTCTGTGAAATGGTGGTATAATTTGTTATGGCATATTTGCTTTGAGCAACAGGAATAATTCAGCAAATTAAGTAAAGATTTGAAAATAAGAGTTTACATTTTGTATTGGATTATAAATGTGATTATAGAGTAGCTGAGTATCAGATTATTATTGCACTTTACATAAACAACCGTTCATTCCTTAAAATATTTCATTCTGTTCTCTCAATATTGTACACCTATTCCTTGGATCTTGGTGAGGAAATTAGTTCCTCTATAAGCAAACTTATTTTGTATTACATATTCTGAAAAACAGAAAATTCATTCTAAATCAGGACCCTTCATAGAACTTCCATATCATTCTCACCTTCTTTTTATTTGAACAATTACTGTAACTAGCTTCTTTTCAAAATATATTTATTTTTAACTTTTAAAACATAAATTTGATCTATTCAAACATATAGATGATCAGATTTTTCCTTCATATAGCTTTTTGAAATATTTCTCAGTTGTGAGCATAAGGCTGCCCTTTGTGAAAGACTGGTAGTAGAGTTGATACTTCTTTATCACATATAGAAAATAACCTATTATATTTACATGTTAAGAGCTGAGGCAGTCTTCCTTGTCTTCTAGCTATTGTTTGTTTCTATTATTTCTTCTTCATATTGGAGAAGGAAATGGAAACCCACTCCAATACTCTTGCCTGAAGAATCCCATGGAGGGAGGAGCCTGGTAGGCCACAGTCCATTGGGTTGCAAAGAGTCAGACACAACTGAGCAACTTCACTACATAGACATTTATGAAAAACTTTATTAAAATTCAAAATCTAAAAATCTTGTTTACCAAGATAATATAGAAATTGAAGTGAATGAGAAGTGGACACAGAAACTGATATTTATAGCTCAAAATTTTAATACTACATGGTACAACTTCTGTTTTGTGATAAGATGGTGATAATATCCTTCCAGAATCAGGACACAGACATTGCTTCTTTGAACCAAAACCGAAGCCATTTAAGACAACACTGTTAGAACTTAAAAGTTTTGATCTCTAGTTTCTAAACAGTGGTTCCCAAATGTTATATTACATTAGAATCACTTAGAAGACTTTTAAAAATAAAGATTATTGGGTACCAGACCCAGAGTTTTGGATCCAACAGTCTGCAGCTATAAAATTAACTTTTCTAAGAAGCCCCCAGTTGACTTTTATGCTGCTCGTCCAGAGACCATACTTTGAGCACTACCTTAGCCTGAAAACAAAGGGGAAAAACACTGAACTGAGATGTTTTAACATTACCTGTGTGATCTTAGAGAAGGTATTTACTATCCCAGGTTTACTGTTTTATCTTTTTCAAATAAAAGTGCCGGTCCAGGTGATTGCTCTTTTCCTGTGTTTTACTCCAAAATCTATGAATATAAATCAAGAGCCACAAAAGAGCATACAATGCCCTTAATTAGGGTGATTCAAAGTTCTTACAGAAGATAGAGATTTGAAAACACTTTACAAAGGCGCTTTTTCTTTCATCTTGGCTTCCTCTGTTGTCAAGGTGATTAAACTTGAGTTCAAAATGTCTCTGGTTGAGCTACACAAGCAAACAAACAAACAAACAGAACTAATGGGTATGTGGCTTTAAATTCAATTTTTTCTTTAGCAAACTATTAATATGAAATTACTGCTGAGGAGATTGGGTATTTGGAGATTTCTTCACCTCAGGCTGCTCTCTGGAATCAATGTCATAAAGTTAGTTCCTTGCCTCTCTACATTGACTTAAAACCTGAGGGTTTTTAAAGCCTCATGCCAATCCCCCTGCATGATAGGTTATTCAATAAATACTACTGCTGCTGCTGCTGCTGCTAAGTCTCTTCAGTCGTGTCCGACTCTGTGTGGCCTCATAGACAGCAGCCCGCCAGGCCTCCCCATCCCTGGGATTCTCCAGGCAAGAGTACAGGAGTGGGTTGCCATTTCCTTCTCCAATGCGTGAAAGTGAAAAGTGAAAGTGAAGCCGATGAGTCGTGTCCGACTCCTTGCAACCCCATGGACTGCAGCCTACCAGGCTCCTCCATCCATGGGATTTTCCAGGCAAGAGTACCGGAGTGGGTTGCCATTGCCTGCTGTTAATTACATTGGTGGCTCTTTCCACCCCTGTATTTCAGAGACTTTAAGTTCCCTGAGTTAGAGAAAATTAGAGAGAATAGTCTAGGCTTCAGTTCAGTTCAGTTCAGTTCAGTTGCTCAGTCGGGTCTGACTCTTTGCGACCCCATGAATTGCAGCATGCCAGGCCTCCTTGTCCATCACCAACTCCCGGAGTTCACTCAAACTCATTTCCATCGAGTTGGTGATGCCTTCAAGCCCTCTCATCCTCTGTCGTCCCCTTTTCCTCCTGCCCCCAATCCCTCTCAGTTTCAGAGTCTTTTCCAATGAGTCAACTCTTTGCATGAGGTGGCCAAAGTATTGGAGTTTCAGCTTTAGCATCAGTCTTTCCAATGAACACCCAGGACTGATCTCCTTTAGAATGGACTGGTTGTATCTCCTTGCAGTCCAAGGGACTCAAGAGTCTTCTCCAACACCATAGTTCAAAAGCATCAATTCTTTTGTGCTCAGCTTTCTTCACAGTCCAAGTCTCATGGAAACACACAAATGTTCTCTCCATAGGTGATCTGACTAGGTTTCTACCTAGGTTAGCCTTACTTAGGTACCTGGCCACTTTTGAATTATGTTTTTCCATTTCAATTACAATTGAGACAATTTTGGTCACTGATGGAAACAGATTGTAAAGATGATTGACTACTCAGAATCAATAAAGAGTGTCAAAGGTTTGATGTTTTGAGAGAGCAATGGAGTGTTAGGAAAATCATTTTCTAATTTGTAATCTTAGCAGTTCCCAAAGTTTTAACAAAGGGTTATTAAGTTAAAATATTAATAGTTATAAAGAAATCAGATAACATATTCTTAAGTAATATTTGTAGTCTATTACAAATTGATTCACCTAAAAAGTTGTCTGCCCTGAAAGCTTTTCTTTTCTCTTCCCCCTTACAGAATAATCTTTTTCATTATTATTTTTTAAAAAAGTCATATGGCAATCTCAAAACTCTCTCCAGTGCTTGTCCTGATGTGGAAAATTCTCCAGAATGGCAAATAAAGGAACGTTTCCACAACTGTTTCAAGTAATCCATGACCATGTCAAATGAATTTTACTTTATAAAAATAGTATTTGTTAGAATTCATTATATTTTTCCTGTTTTAAGTAAATCAAGTACAAATAATACTTCAATAAAAAGTCACAAGGCTTCCCTGGTGACTCAGAGGTTAAAGGGTCTGCCTCCAATGTGGGAGACCCACGTTTGATCCCTGGGTTGGGAAGATCCCCTGGAGAAGGAAATGGTAACCCACTCCAGTATTCTTGCCTGGATAATCCCATGGACGGAGAAGCCTGGTAGGCTACAGTCCACGGGATCGCAAAGAGTCAGACACGACTGAACAAATTCACACACACATAAAGTCACTCTAAGAGATATATAGAGCTTTATGGCTACATAAAATTTAAATTTAAAAATAAATATCTGTAGAAAAATACACTAAGATGTTCAATAGAATACTAAGTTTAAAATCATACTTTAGGATAAATTAATGTTGCAGAATTAGAATGGTAATAAAAATTCAAGTAGACAAAATTAATGGTATAGAATTTCCTACTATTAAATAATAATTTGGCATTAAAAATTAAAATAATACTTTTTATTATTTATTTATTTGGCTGCACCAGGTCTTGGTTGTGATATGCAGGATCTTTAGTTGTAGCATGTGGGATCTAGTTCCCTGACCAGGGATCAGACCCAGGTCCCCTGAATGGGGAGCGTAGAGTCTTAGCCACTGGATCACCAGGGAAGTCCCCTTGTATACTTTAAATGAATGATGATGATAAAAATTTATTATAGTATTCATGTTCTATTGCTGTCAATACTCGAATAATACCACAATTCCAATTACCTATGTTAAAATAAAATGTTTAGATGTCAGTTTAGAGTAGAATCATTTTCAGCAATGCATTTTTGAGTAATATCTGACCACCTGTGTCGTATTGCACTAAGTATAAAATTGGCAACTCTCATAATAATAATAACTTATAACAGTTTAAAAATACTTCTGAAGTATATTAAATTGAAATGTTCATATAATAAAGTAGGCATTATTTTCTCGTATTTGTAGATAAGGCAACTGGCCATTGTGTAACATAGGCAAATCATTTGCTTGAATTGAAAATGATATGAAAGTTGAAACCAGGAAAAATTTGATGCAGTGTTTTATGTTTGCTTTTTCTACCTCATTCTACCAAAGTGTAAAAAGTGATCGACCATGACAGTAACATACAAATTTTGTATACATCTGCAAGATCTATGCATCTGCATTTCATATATCTACATTCTACATATACATTTCACTGGGGGTCTGAAAACTTTGTAGATTTTTTTGTTTAGGTTTCATCAAAATGTTCCCAGTTAATGATTCTTTAACAGTTACTATATTATAATATCATATCCTTCCTTCCTAGAACTCTAATATCATTCAATTTTGAACTGTTCTTCTATAATTAGTTTAGGTCACTCTTCCATCTTTTGTTAAAATATTATTAGTGAAGCATCAGTAGATTCAATGTCATCAAATCAAATGAAGTTAAATTATCACTTGTGACTGATAATTCTCAGTAGCAAATTATCTCTGAATTCATCAGAGAGATTAACACTTATAATCACTTTTATAAAAAAATGAAGTTGAAATTATCAACCAAGAAAAGTGATAAAATATTTTTTTATTTGACTAAAATGTTGCTGTTGGGTGTAATAGAAGAAAAATGAGTGTCTGAGCTGCCAAGGATATTTGTTACGTTGCAACAGTCTTGCTCTCACATTTCCTTCTATTAAAAGGTGTTAGATTCTGCCTTTATTTTAATAATTAGGCAGTCTCAAAGTTTAAATCAACACTTGCAACCAAAAACCTTGTCAATCATTCTGACTTGAAAATCTTGAGGATTGTAAGTGTCAACCACTATCTAACATTTTGCCTTCAAATATCTATCAGTTCAGTTCAGTCTCTCAGTTGTGTCCGACTCTTTGCGACCCCATGAATCACAGCACCCCAGGCCTCCCTGTTCATCACCATCTCCCGGAGTTGACTCAGACTCACGTCCATTCAGTCCATGATGCCATCCAGCCATCTCATCCTCGGTTGTCCCCTTCTCCTCCTGCCCCCAATCCCTCCCAGCATCAGAGTCTTTTCCAATGAGTCAACTCTTCACATGAGGTGGCCAAAGTACCGGAGTTTCAGCTTTAGCATCATTCCTTCCAAAGAAATCCCAGGGTTGATCTCCTTCAGAATGGACTGGTTGGATCTCCTTGCAGTCCAAGGGACTCTCAAGAGTCTTCTCCAACACCACAGTTCAAAAGCATCAGTTCTTTGGTGCTCACCCTTCTTCACAGTCCAGCTGTCACATCCATACTTGACCACAGGAAAAACCATAGCCTTGACTAGATGGACCTTAGTCGGCAAAGTAATGTCTCTGCTAGAGTATTATCAACTGTTCAACTAGCATTTTCAGGGAAAAGAGATATAACCTACTCTGAGCTCCATGAATTTGTTGATTTAATGTAATCTAATACATAAGTTTCAATACCTCAAATATATGCTCCTTCTGAGAAACATGTCTGTGGCTCACAAGATGGTTATTGTTCAGCCTTAAGGTGGAAAACAGTTCTTCAATTCACTTCTAGACATTTCCAATATTTACATATATGGTACAAGATGCCATATAACCAGAAAATGTCTCAAGAAACTATTCTATCTTGCTATACCAGAAAGTTATGCTTAAAACTTGCCATGTATCTACTTGTGAGAGAATAGAATTTTTAAAACATCATTACTAATTTCCCTAATACTAGATATTATCTATAGTGAACAACCTTCACTCACACCTGAGGAACAGCATCATAGTGAGGCTTAAGTGTACATGACATACCATCTACATTTAATATCATAGATGATTAGTGATGGAAGTATTTTTGAAGGATGCATTATTTTTTTTAAATCTGGCTCTTCTCTTAAATACAAAACACTGGACTTGCTGCAGATACTGAAGAATATTTTTAAAGGTTATACATATGAGTGAAAAAATTGGCTTAAAGCTAAACCTTCAGAAAACTAAGATCATGGCATCTTGTCCCGTCACTTCATGGCAAATAGACGGGGAAACAGTGGCTGACTTTATTTGGGGGGCTCCAAAATCACTGCAGATGGTGATTGCCACCATGAAATTAAAAGACGCTTACTCCTTGGAAAGAAAGTTATGATCAACTTAGACAGCATATTAAAAAGCAGAGACATTTCTTTGTCAACAAAGGTCCATCTAGTCAAGCCTATGGTTTTTCCAGTAGTCATGTATGGATGTGAGAGTTGGACTATAAAGAAAACTGAGTGCAGAATAATTGATGCTTTTG
Source organism: Ovis canadensis (assembly GCF_042477335.2). NCBI lineage: Eukaryota > Metazoa > Chordata > Mammalia > Artiodactyla > Bovidae > Ovis > Ovis canadensis. The sequence goes on along the minus strand of NC_091248.1, from coordinate 73,525,537 downwards.
AACTGTGGTGTTGGAGAAGACTTTTGAGAGTCCCTTGGACTGCAAGGAGATCCAACCAATCCATCCTAAAGGAGATAAGTCCTGGGTGTTCATTGGAAGGACTGATGTTGAAGCTGGAACTCCAATACTTTGGCCACCTGATGCAAAGAGCTGACTCATTGGAAAAGACCCTGATGCTGGGAAAGATTGAGGGCAGGAGGAGAAGGGGATAGCAAAGGATGAGATGGTTGGATGGCATCACCGACTCAATGGACATGGATTTTGGTAGGCTCTGGGAGTTGGTTATGGACAGGGAGGCCTGGTGTGCTGCAATTCATGGGGTTGCAAAGAGTCTGACACGACAGAGTGACTGAACTGGAACTGGAACTGGATACATATGTTATTATGCCAGTTGCATGTTAACCTTAAAAGGTCTGGATGATGGTAATAATTTGTTGTTGTTAAGTCACCCAATTGTGTCTGACTCTTTGCAACCCCCGTGGACTGCAACACGCCAGGCCTCCCTGTCCCTCACCATCTCCTGAAGTTTGCCCAAGTTCATGTCCATTGCATTGGTGATGCTGTTCAGCCGTCTCATCCTTTGATGCTCTGCTCTTCTTTTACCCTTAATCTTTTCCGGCATCAGGGACTTATCCTATGAGTAGGTTGATGGTAATAATAGCACATGTCTATTTAAAAGATGGACAATGGACAGAATTGAAGAAAGAACACAGATGAAAGCTTGCCCTTCCTTAGTGAAGTTGTGACACAGATGGATCACAAAATTGATTGAAAAGTATTCTCCAGATTGGGTAGAAAGGATTTTTCTCTACTTATTAATCAGAGTAATGCTCATGACATTTCTAAGCCTTTGAAGAGTAGGAATGCATAATAGATCCAATCACACCTGTGTATAAATTATGCAGTCAGAAGGGACCAAAATGAAGGCATTTTTAAAAGTTCAGAATGAAGTAGAATTAATTTTCTAAACAATGAATAATTCTGTGCTGTGCTTAATTGCTCAATCTGTCTGACTCTTTGCAACTCCATGGACTATAGTCTGCTAGGCTCCTCTGTCTATGGGATTCTCCAGGCAAAATACTGGAGTGGGCTGCCACGCCCTCCTCCAGGGATCTTCCCAACCCAGGTCTCCCACATTGCAGGTGGATTCTTTACCATCTGAGCCACCAGGGAAGCCCAAGAATACTGGAGTGGGTAGCCTATCCCTCCTCCAGGGGAACTTCCCGAGCGAGGAATCGAACCAGGGTCTCCTGTATTGCAGGCGGATTGTTACCAGCTAAGCTACCAGGGAAGACCTGGATAATTCTATTAGGATATATATATTTTTAAATCTTTCCCAAATTATCAGAATAAAGGCATTTCTTCAATAAATTTTATTTGGTTAAATGTGTTTATGAGAAGAAGGTACAAATGTCTGCATATAAATACAATTAATCCAAAGCTCAGGACATTGCTAGTGAAATCAATTGCTCTTTTCTTGGTCATATGTTGTTTGACAGGAAGTCTATAGTTTCTGCAACATTCAGGTTTTACAAGCAGGCCTATTTTATAGGAAGTTGTGGCAGTATTTTTAAAGAGAAGCTATATAATGCATTTCAGAGTCTCTGAGGTGAAGATTTATTGTATTCACTAATGCCAAGAACAGATAGCATGGGCTGGCAATATACAAACATTTCCATGGTCATGATACAGTAGTCCAGGACTGGCATACAAAATTTTTCCTATTTCTGCCTTTGGTATCTCACTGGAAATTAGCAGCTCAATCTCATGTTGACTTGTCCAACATGAGGCAGATTTTGTAAATAAAAACTCTAAATACATTTACTATTATGTGACTTCTCCATAGAAATTGCCTACTTTTAAGTAAATAGAACTTATTTGCACAATTATTTTGATTGTCAGACTTTTATTAAACCAGCTAGCTATGATGTATAGAATACTTAAGCAGTATTTTATAATCATCTTAGAATTTGTATTTAATTTTTAAAGTATTAATCTATTTATTTTTGGCTGTGCTGGGTCTTCATTGCTTCGTGGGGCTTTCTCTAATTGTGGTAAATGGGGGCTTCTCTCCAGTTGTGATGTGAAGGCTTCTCATGGTGGTGGCTTCTCTTGTTGTGCAGCACAGACTCTAGAGTGCAGGCTCAGTAGTTCTGATGCACAGACTTAGTTGCTCAGCAGCATGTGGGATCTTTCCAGACCAGAGATCAAACCCATCTCTCCTGCATTGGCTGGTGGATTCTTAACAAGGGACCACCAGGGAAATCCCTTCTAAATTAAATTTGATCAGTCTATTAAAAAACATTGAACTTTAATGAGTAACTCACCTTCATTGTCAGAAGTAATTTGGTCAAAGGGCAAAACATGGTAACTTACCTGACAGAAATATCAATGTTTATGGTGAAGGTGCACTTGAAAAGCATGAAGAGTAATCTTATGTATTTCATTGAGAAATTTGTTTGCTCCATAGTAATCTGACGTATTATAGCAGAGAAGATTGATTGTTTCTTACTGCCTTTGCTTAGCCATATTAAGGTAATTGTAGGAGAAGGCAATGGCACCCCACTCCAGTACCCTTGCCTGGAAAATCCCATGGATGGAAGAGCTTGGCAGGCTCCAGTCCATGGGGCTGCTAATAGTCAGGCACGACTGAGCAACTTCACTTTCACTTTTCACTTTCCTGCATTGGAGAAGGAAATGGCAACCCACTCCAATGTTCTTGCCTGGAGAATCCCAGGGACAGAGAAGCCTGGTGGGCTGCCGTCTATGGGGTCACACAGAGTCAGACACGGCTGAAGCAACTTAGCAGCAGCAGCAGCATGAAATTTTAACAAAGCTTTTAGCTCAAGAGAAAAGTATATTTCCACCATGAAGATATTAAGTTATACATTTAAGCATGCTACTGCTGCTGCTAAATTGCTTCAGTCGTGTCTGACTCTGTGCGACCCCATAGACGGCAGCCCACCAGGCTCCCCTGTCCCTGGGATTCTCCAGGCAAGAACACTGGAGTGGGCTGCCATTTCCTTCTCCACTGCATGAAAGTGAAAAGTGAAAGTGAAGTTGCTCAGTCATGTCCAACTCTTTGGTGCCATTGCCTTCTCCTGCATTTAAGCATAATTGATATTTAAAACACTTGTCATACTAATGATCTCATTAATCAAAGATGATGTAGTAAAAGTATGGAAGAAAGAATATCTCATGAGTCTTTAACAAACAGACTCAATAGCAAAGGATTCTATAAAAACTAGAATATATGTGCTAGGATGTCTTCATTATTCTGCCTGATGGAGGTATGCTACTTTTACAGAAGGGATACACAGTGAATGAGTGGACAAACTAGCAAATAATTAAGTTTACAATATGATTAAGTTACCAACATTTTGAACCTGTGCTTACTTTTACAGCTTAAATGTCTACTCTAATTACTCCTGGACACAGTGATTCTTATCAAGCATAGATTCATATCACGCTCACCAAAACATGGTGTTACTTTACAAGTGCCTGTCATCCAATTTCATAGGAAAGTCTGCCTCAAATCAGTAAACTTTTGAATTAACCACATGCTGATACATTAGCTGCTGAGTTATACATTTTGAGGTTCATTTTTAGTGCACCTTTTATTGATTAACCTATCATAATAATTTTTAGGTTTCAAAATTGTGAACTATATTGACTAAAACAACAATGAAAGGTGAAGTAGTATGTTAGGTTTTATTATTTCTAAGCAACAAAAATAACTATTTTGCTAACCCTAGAAATCTGTCATTTTGAATGTCTATTTTCTTCACCAATCTATTGCTTAATCTTTTGTTAAATGTATCGCACAGACATAACATAGTTACCTTCATTGGCAACATTTTTCTTATCTCAGAAGGGGAGCATATGTAATTAAGTATCATCTTATGTCATATTTGGTTACTTAGAGTAGTGTTATAAACAGGGCATATAACTGTCTAACAAATGCCCAATTTATTTAGTATTACATGACAAATCTTTCAAAGCCTTACCAGTTCTGCATACTGTTAGAAAAGTGTAGTATTATTTCCAGATCAACCATATGAAAGAAATGACACCTTTTGGAAGGCCTTTTTTTTTTTTTAATGAAAATGCCTATAAACCATATTAGGAGTGAAGGAAATGCTTTAGATTCTAAATTTAAAAATGATATAAAGATAGATAGATACCTGATTATTTTTATGTTATGCAAAATAAAACTGATAGCTTAAATGAGACTAAGACTTTTAAAAAGTATTTAAAATTTCAGAGTGAATATAATGAACAAATTTTATAGAACACTAAATATTAATAAGTGGAAATTTTAATGAGAAAATGTAGAAACAGAAGTACTTGACAAAATATCTTGAGGCAATTAAGGAATATTATTAGCATAGAGAAAATAGTGTGAAATTACTTGCATGGGATCATATTAAAAACAAAAAAGACAAATAAGAGAAAATGAAGCACATTATTTGGAATTAAGAATCAATTTAAAGCAAAAAGAGAATCAATCAAAGCATACAAAACAGCCAGGAGATGGCCCTTAATAATAAAATTGAAGTATATTGATAGTGAAAAGTAAAAGAAGGCAGATTTCAAATAGACCCAAATAGATCTTCAAGAGTTAAATATATTCATATTTATATATTTATATATATATATTCACACACACACACACATACACACACACACACACACACACACACACATATATATATATATATATATATATATAATGGTATTAACAATAGAAACTCAATGGATAGATTTACTCAGCAAGTTAAACTCAAGAGAAGAAAGTATGAATTTATTCAAAGATATCAGATGTGAATAATGGACCAATCATGAAGCCATTCATGGAATACACAGAAGTCCCTATCATACACAGGAAGAGGAGTTTCATCATAGATGCTATTGGAGTTTCAGAAAGACTTGATTTTATAAACTGGATTTCATGTGCTGCTGGTGAATGTGCAGATTGGTAACCATACTGGAGACAATTTAGGATTCATGTGTATCACCAGTTTTCAGAAATCCAACTTCTACCTATGAAATGATCCTAAAGGAATGATTTCAAATGCATCAGGGGACCTACAGGAGCAGATTCATCATAGAAGCGATAGCAAAAACAACCCAAATCTTCATAAGGGTTAAAATAATTAATGACAATGTACACAATCAACAGAATATTATATATTAATACTATTGGAAATGAATGATTACTGCTACATGAGATAAAAATAATGAATATCAAAAATATGTCAAACAAAAAGGAAATCCTCAGAAAAATATGCACCCTATTAACCCATTAACAAAAATTAGGTATTAGCAACATTAATTTTTATTTATGTCCACATATTTATGCAGCAAATCTTTAGCAATCAAGAAAATTATTATAAAATTTAAGATGAAAAAAGTGAAAGTATTAGTTGCTCAGTCATGTCCAACTCTTTGTGACCCCCTGAGCTGCCAGGCTCCTCTGTCCATGGAATTCTCCAGGCAAGAATACTGGAGTGAGTAGCTAGTTTCTTTTCCAGGGCATCTTTCCAACCTACTGATCAAACCCAGGTCTCTTGCATTGCAGGCAGAATCTTTACTGCCTGAGCCACCAGGGAAGTCCAAAATTTAAGATAGGAGTTACCTTTGGGGAAAAAAGAGATGCAATAGTGTGGAGGGAGAACACAGTGCTTGGAATTGGATGATGCGGTATCTAAGGAACACAAAAGTTCTGTCCCTTAATCAGCAGGATAACAGCAGTGTTCATATTAGTATCTTTCTTTAAATACTACATATAGTATTCATGTAAGTTTTCTGTATATGTCATTATTATTCAGGTTGAAAATAAGGATTATCTGTGCAATCAATGTAGTATTTTTGAAAATAGATTCTTTATACTTGTTTGGTGATGTAAAAACTATTTAATTGTATTAAATATAGATCCATATATTAAATATAACATATAACCCTTAAAAAAGATATTTGTTTGGACTTAACTGTGTCCTCTCAAAATTCATGTGTTGAAGCCTTAATCCTCAACATGACAGCATTTGGAGATAGGGTCTTTAAGGAGATAATTAAGGTTAAATGAGATATAAAGGCTTGACCCTAATCTCACAAGACTGGTGTCCTTATATGAAAAGGAAGAAAACTAGAGAGAGCTCTCTCTCACACACATTCTCAGAGAAAAGGATATGTGAGGATATCTAGAAGGTGGCACTCTGCAAGTCTGGAAGAAAGATCTTAACGAAAAACCAAGTCTGCTAGTGCCATAATCTTGAACTTTCAATCACCAGGCTGAGAAAATAGTTTCTTTTGTTTGAGCGACCAGTCCATAGTATTTTGTCATGGCAACCCAAGCAGACCAATAAAACATCATATATATAATCACTTTGAAGAGTAAACTTGTTATCCAAATGATGTTATTAAAGTGATTGCTAATATTAGAAGCACTATTATTAATAGTTCTCAATTTGCTGCATTTTTTTCAGGAGCAAAAGGCCAATTACATGTTGAGCACTATCTCTGGTGCTATTAATGTTGACTAAATAGCTATGCTATCCAATAGCTTTATTAAGTTATCTACTAATACCTTTTGGGCTTCCCTGGGGGCTCAGATGGTAAAGCATCTGTCTGCAATGCAGAAGACCTGAGTTTGATCCCTGGGTTGGGAAGATCCCCTGGAGAAGGAAGTGGCAGCCCACTCCAGTATTCTTGCTTGGAGAATTCCATGGATGGGGGAGCCTGGTAGGCTATTGTCCATGGGGTCGCAAAGAGTTGGACACGACTGAGCGACTTCACTTCACTGAGCAAAAGGCCAATTATATGTTGAGCACTATCTCTGGTGCTATTAATGTTGACTAAATAACTATGCTATCCAATAGTTTCGTTAAGTTATCTACTAATATCTTAAAGGAAGAATAAATTTGAGCTAACACACAGAAGGGAAGAACCAAACATTTAGGGTGGGTTTAACTAGTCATGCCAAATAAACATTATCAAATGACTTCAGTCACTTTTAACTAATCACTTACATTTATTCAGATTATACCCACCACATTTTCTCTCATTTTGTTACCCTAAACCTTCTTTTAAATTGTACTTCTTCAAATTGACCCATCTAGATGGAATTTGTCATTTAAAATTTGTTCTCCAGGACTTCTTCTTTTGGCCATAAGGATTAACTATGGAAACTGAACCAGTCTTTTCTCATAAACAACCAGAAATTTGAACAAAATAAATGAAAAATAAATCCTGCTTTCCAGCATTGAACAAAGGCAACATAAGACTATGAGCCCTCAGAATAGAGGGTTGTAAATGATGTAAGCCCTGCAGCTAACTTTTTGATAGGAGAGTTTTATCAAAGCACAGACAGGAAGGGGAATTCATGCAGAAAACTGATTTTGAGAGACTGAAGAGACAGAGATTAGGGTGTAGGTTAACTAAAGTAGAAAAACATTTACAAGAGGAAGATACACAGAAAAGTAACTATCACATCTGCATAGGTGTTCCTTTGAATTGTTGCACAATCCTGATATGCACATTTGAAGATAAGACTCCAGGTAGTCAGGAAAGAAAAATGACCAGGAAAAAAAAATTGTCAATAATTTATGATTGGAACATTTCCTATAGCTTGCACAGGACTGGGAGGTATTAGAGATCTGACAAAACAGAGACCTTGTTAAACACCTGAGACATTTAGTGAAGAATCCTAAACCCTCTTTTCTTTCCTTTAAGGGGAGAATTAAATTTTCTTGCTGGAAAAAAGGTGATGGTGGTTTAGTTGCTAAGTCATGTCTGACTCTTGTGATTCCATGGACTGTAGCCTGCCAGGCTTCTCTGTCCATGGGATTCTCCAGGCGAGAATACTGGAGTGGGTTGCCATTTCCTTCTCCAGAGGAGAAGAGGAGAATTAAACTTTCTTGCTGGAAAAAGAGTACTTTAGAGTAAAGCTGCCATCATCATCATTGTCAAGATGATCTGGAAGTAAAGTAATAATTGAAAAATTAAGCTGCAAACCAAAATAAATTAATACCTGCCTGGAAAAATTAGCAAGCAAATGTTCAATATGCTTTGAAGAATAATGAAAACACAACCCAAAACTGTGTCCAGTATCTTACAAAAAATTAGTATACATATAAGGAAACAAAAATCATGGTGCATAATTGAAAATCATGATGGTGGGTAAGGATGGTAGTTATACCAGACATACCACATGCAGAGAAGGCAAATCTCTATCCAGAGTAAATGTCTATTCCAAAGAGAACAAAATACCTCCCATAGTGGAAGTGGTTCAGAGTAATCAATCTGATACCAAGAAGCCATACTGGGAACTCAATGTCAATCTCTCTTTGGTCAATGGAGCATTCATTAGTAGCCATAGATTGGTGAGCCTTGGTGAACAAATCCATGTTATTATTTGCAGAGAACAAATTAGAAAATTAAAAAACATATTATTTTTAATAATAAACATGTAGATGGGTAATTAACAAGTCTATATTGTAAACAGTAGGCTTCCTTTGTGGCTCAGTTGATAAAAATACTGCCTGCAATGCAGGAGATCTGAGTTTAATACCTCAGTCAGGAAGATCCCCTGGAGAAGGAAATGACAACCCACTCCAGTATTCTTCCCTGGAGAATTCCATGGACAGAGGAGTCAGGCAGGCTACAGTCCATGGGACTGCAAAGCGTTGGACATGACTGTGCAACTAACTTTCATATTGTAAAAAGTTACAGAAGTCAGATGTGAGGTTTCAAAAGATTGAAAATACATAAATAACAAGGAGAGATATCCTTAATTTATTAATATTTCTATTTTACAACATATAACACTTCTGATAATATGCTGTTTATATATAAAGTTGTATATGCACATAGCATGTAACTTACTCTTCACATTGCTTGTTGTACAATAAGACTAGAGCTTCACATTGTTTGTAAACTGTACTTCACATATCCCTTGTATAATTTCACATTTTGTTGTGTTAACTTGGTAACTGAATTAGTGTGATGTGAAACAAGGGGACATTTTTATTCCTATTGGTTAGGCAGTGACCACATTAAATAGAAAACATTACCCACAGGGCACTCTTGTCAGGGGGTTAACATTTATTCATGAAGAAATAAAAGATTGGGGTATCAGAAGGGCATTTTTGCAAGGCCTACTTCCAACCACTGCACTGGATGTCAAAGACCAGAGGCCTAATTACCTTTCAGCGGTAACTGCTCTGGTTATAGGATTGTGTTTTCAGCATAATTGGCTTGAGCTTTGACTTCTGAGAGAAGCTTACCTCATTTTTGGTAAATAAACTTTCACTAACAATGTTTAAATTCCCAGCAAAACTGAGGTGTATTTAAGTTGTACAAAATAGATATTTCTTTTTTATGAGTGAGATACTATATGAATTAGATGCAATTTCTAAATGCTGAGGAAAAAAAGAGCATAACAAAGTGGAGCATTTCTAGAAATAATTTGATCAAGGTGAATATTTCAGAAGACTTTCAAAATAAAATGACATATCTGGACATTAAATGATGAAAATAAATGATCTATTTACAGCATAAAGGATGGATGCATACATGATCTTTGAGGCTATTATTCCTATAAATAATTTAATATTAGGTGAAAAACACATGAAATTGGAATATTTTTTAAAAAGGGTTGAATATTAGCAACTTCATATCAGTTTAGTTCACTCATCCGTTATCTCTGACTCTTTGTGACCCCATGGACTGCAGCATGACAGGCATCCCTGTCCATCACCAACCCGCAGAGCTTACTCAAACTCATGTTCATCAAGTCAGTGATGCCATCCAACAATTTCATTCTCTGTTGGCCCTTTCTCCTCCCACTATCAATCTTTCCCAGCATCAGTATCTTTTTCAATGAGTCAGTTCTTCGCACCAGGTAGCCAAAGTATTGGAGTTTCAGATTCAGCATCAGTCCTCCCAATGAATATTCAGGACTGATTTCCTTTAGGATAGACTGGTTGGATCTAATTATTATATAATTTTATTTTTTTATCACTGTGTAGTTAGACACACACATTGTATATTTAGACTCCTTTTACTTAAAAGATTTATTTTTTCTGCAGTCACAGATATCTTATTTTAAAAATCGTATTTATTGTTTTAGAGACTCATGGTGCTGAAGCTTAAGTCATTTTAAAGGACAGACATTTTCTATTCTAGGGTGTGATGCCATTATTTTGATGGTCTCTCATACAACACAGACTACCTGACCTGCCTCTTGAGAAATCTGTATGCAGGTCAGGAAGCAACAGTTAGAACTAGACATGGAACAACAGACTGCTTCCAAATAGGAAAAGGAGTATGTCAAGGCTGCATATTGTCACCCTGCTTATTTAACTTATATGCCGAGTACATCATGAGAAATCCTCGACTGGAAGAAGCACAAGCTGGAATCAAGATTGCTGGGAGAAATATCAATAACCTCAGATATGCAGATGATACAACCTTTATGGCAGAAAGCAAAGAGGAACTGAAGAGCCTCTTGATGAAAGTTAAAGAGGAGAGCGAATAAGTTGGCTTAAAACTCAACATTCAGAAAAGTAAGATCATGGCATCTGGTCCTATCACTTCATGGTAAATAGGTGGGGAATCAATGGAAACAGTGACAGGCTTTATTTTTGGGTGGCCCCAAAATCACTGCAGATTGTGACTGCAGCCATGAAATTAAAAGACACTTACTCCTTGGAAGGAAAGCTATGACAAACCTAGACAGCATATTAAAAAAGCATGAACATTACTATGCCAACAAAGATCTGTATAGCCTACACTATCCTTTTTCCAGTGGTCATTATGGATGTGAGAGCTAGACCATAAAGAAGGCTGAAGAAATGATGCTTTTGAACTGTGGTGTTGGAGAAGTCTGTTCAAAGTCTCTTGGACTACCAGGAGATCAAAGCGGTCAATCCTAAAGGGAATCAACCCTGAATATTCATTAGAAGGACTAATGCTGAAGCTGAAGCTCCAGTACTTTGGCCACCTGATGCAAAGCGCCAACACACGCAGCACTGTTTATAATAGCCAGGACATGGAAACAACCTAGATGTCCATCAGCAGATGAATGGATAAGAAAGCTGTGGTACATATACACAATGGAGTATTACTCAGCCGTTAAAAAGAATTCATTTGAATCAGTTCTGATGAGATGGATGAAACTGGAGCCAATTATACAAAGTGAAGTAAGCCAGAAAGAAAAACACCAATACAGTATACTAACACATATATATGGAATTTAGGAAGATGGCAATGACGACCCTGTATGCAAGACAGGAAAAAAGACACAGATGTGTATAATGGACTTTTGGACTCAGAGGGAGAGGGAGAGGGTGGGATGATTTGGGAGAATGGGAATTCTAACATGTATACTATCATGTAAGAATTGAATCACCAGTCCATGCCTGACGTAGGGTGCAGCATGCTTGGGGCTGGTGCATGGGGATGACCCAGAGAGATGTTGTGGGGAGGGAGGTGGGAGGGGGGGTCATGTTTGGGAACACATGTAAGAATTAAAGATTTTAAAATTAAAAAAAAATAATAATAATAATAAATAAATAAATACCTTAAAAAAAAAAAAAAAAAAGAAAAGACCCTGATGCTGGGAAAGATTGAAGGCAGGAGGAGACAAGGATGACAGAGGATGATATGGTGTGATGGCATCACAGATTCAATGGATGTGAGTTTGAGCAAGCTCCAGGAGATGATGAAGGACAGGGAAGCCTGCTGTGCTGCAGTCCTGGGGTCACAGAGTTGAATACAACTGAGTGACTAAAAAACAACAGGAGAGTCATATCCCTGTTAAATATAAAGATTTAGACCTTTTGCTCATGAACTCATTGCTATGCCTCTTATACTGCTTGAAGTAAAGCTGACACTCAAGTCAATTTTCAGCTTTGTTTTCTTTTACCCCTTTGAAGCTTAACAGATACCTAGCAGGGGGAAAGGAAACAACAGAGAATATAGGGCTGAGAGAGACAATGCACAGGACAGACACACAAACAAGCTTGTGTGACTTAGTTCAGGAGGGGCCCTACCAGCAAAATACACCTTCAGTTTGCATTTTTTTTCACCAATGTGGAGCTTTCAGGAAGGTTAGTGAGAGAGTGATCACCACTTTCACAAATACTTTTAAGAAAACTTTTCTTTTCAAAATCAATATTTTACCCTGGCATCAGTTTTAAAAATTTACATTTGTTTGCCCTTGGTCCTCTCCTATGAAAGTATCCAGAGAAGAACATTTTTTGTTTTAAGCCATTTATTGAAATGTCTATTAATACCAATCTTTACCCTTGTGTGACAAGCTCTGTCAAAATGACAGACACTGGACACACTGATGCACCTGTGCTGTAGCCACTCATGATTGGAGGCTTATTTTGTCATTTGATCTTTATACCTAATGGGTACCAGCTGAATACAAAGTGACTGAAAATGACAGAAAAAGTGGATCAATACCTTGTATCTCAATGGAAGGTTGCACAGCACCTCACCTGAGGAGACTTTGTGTTGGTGGGAATCTTGACGCTGTGTTGGCCCTAGCCTGCCGTAACACGGGCTCATCTTTTTTTGATATGGTTTTCAAATTCCTGATTTATAACTCTGACATTTGACAGTGCAAAGGAAAATATCAGAAGCAAAATTCAGTGACAGCTAACAACTTTCTCTTCCCTCAAAGATTTTGTAGCTTTGCCTGAGGAGAAGCAACATTTCAACTATTTGATGGTTAATTAGGACTGCTGAATGAACACAGCACAATCAAATTAAATATAATCTGGTGTATGTCATCTTACATTAGCAATGGTGGGGTGAAATCATAGGTTTATTGCAATTCACAAATAACTGCTTCAAGGACTGTAGGAGTGATTTGCCCCAAAGAAGATTTTCAATGTATTCTCATCTCAAAATGTTTTATATCATACTACAGAAAAGTAATAAATTTCAATACAACATGTGGAGGCTGTCCTTAATAGCCCTTCTTCACTAAACTTAGTTTAGACTGAATGCCATTCAGTCTAGACTGTATTCCACCCATCAAAAGAAACTTGGATTAACAATTTACTGAGCATGGCCTTGACAATCAGAAACAGACCCAGTTTCCCCCTCAGTCAGTCTCTCCCACCAGGAAACTTCCATAAGCCTCTTATCCTTCTCCATCTGAGGGCAGACAGACTGAAAACCACAGTCACAGAAAACTAGCTAACCTAATCACATGGACCACAGCCTTGTCTAACCTAATGAAACTATGAGCCATGTCGTGTAGGGCCACCTAAGATGAAGGGTCATGGTGGCGAGTTCTGAAAGAATGTGGTCCACTGGAGAAGGGAAAGGCAAACCACTTCAATATTCTTGCCTTGAGAACACCATGAGCAGTATGAAAAGGCAAAAAGTTAGGTCACTGAAAGATGAACTCCCCAGGTCAGTAGGTGCCCAATATGCTACGGTTATCAGTGGAGAAATAACTCCAGAAAGAATGAAGGGTCGGAGCCAAAGCAAAAACAACACCCAGTTGTGGATGTGACTGGTAATGGAACAAGATCCAATGCTGTAAAAAGCAATATTGCATAGGAAACTGGAATCTTTGGTACTGAATCAAGGCAAATTGGAAGTGGTCAAACAGGAGATGGCAAGAGTTAATGTCAACATTTTAGAAATCAGTGAATTAAAATGGACTTGAGTGGATGAATTTAACTCAGATGACCATTATATCTACTATTGTGGGCAAGAATCCCTTAGAAGAAATGGACTAGCCACCATAGTCAACAAAAGAGTCCAAAATGCAGTACTTGGATGCAATCTCAAAAATGACAGAATGATCTCTGTTTGTTTAAATGGAAACCATTCAATATCATAGTAATCCAAGTCTATGCCCCAACCAGTAATGCTGAAGAAGCTGAAGATGAACAGTTCTATGAAGATCTACAAGACCTTCTAAAACTAACACCCCCAAAAGATGTCCTTTACATTATAGGGGATTGGAATGGAAAAGTAGGAAATCAAGAAACACCTGGAGTAACAGGCAAATGTGGCCTTGTAGTGCAGAATGAAGCAGGACAAAGGCTAACAGAGTTTTGCCAAAACAACACACTGGTCATAGCAAACACCCTAGTCCAAAAACACAAGAGAAAACTCTACACATGGATATCACCAGATGGTCAACACTGAATTCAGATTGATTATATTCTTTGCAGCCAAAGATGGAGAAGCTCTACAGAGTTAGCAAAAAATAAAAAACGACGGGGGGTTGACTGTGGCTCAGATCATGAACTCCTTATTGCCAAATTCAGATGTAAATTGAAGAAAGTAGGGAAAACCAATAGACCATTCAGGTATGACCTAAATAGAATCCGTTACAATTATACACTGCGAGTAAGAAATAGATTAAAGGGACTAGATCCAATAGAGTGCCTAATGAACTACGGACAGAGGTTTGTGACATTGTACAGGAGACAGGGATCAAGACCATCCCCATGGAAAAGAAATGAAAAAAAGCAAAATGGTTGTCTGAGGAGGTCTTACAAATAGCTATGGAAAGAAGAGAAGAAAAAAGCAAAGGAGAAAAGGAAAGATATACTGATTTGAATGCAGAGTTCAAGAATAGCAAGGAGAGACAACAAAGCCTTCTTCGGTGATCAATGCAAAAAAATAGAGGTAAACAATAGAATGGGAAAGACTAGAGGTCTCTTCAAGAAAATTAGAGCTACGAAGGGAACATTTCATGCAAAGATGGGCTCAATAAAAGACAGAAATGGTATGGATGTAAGAGAAGCAGAAGATATTAAGAAGAAGTGGCAGGAATACACAGAAGAACTGTACAAAAAAGATCTTCATGACCCATTATCACAATGGTGTGGTGATCACTCACCTAGAGCCAGACATCCTGGAATGTGAAGTCAAGTGGGCCTTAGGAAGCATCATTATGAGCAAAGCTAGTAGAGGTGATGGAATTCCAGTTGAGCTATTTCAAATCCTAAAATATAATGCTGTGAATGTGTTCCACTCAATATGCCAGCAAAATTGGAAACTCAGCAGTGGCCACAGGACTGGAAAAGGTCAGTTTTCCTTCCAATCCCAAAGAAAGACAATGCAAAAGAATGGTCAAACTGCCGCACAATTGTACTCATCTCACACACTAGTAAAGTAATGCTCAAAATTCTCCAAGTCAGGATTCAACAATAAGTGAACCGTGAACTTCCAGATGTTCAAGCTGGTTTTACGAAAGGCACTGGAACCAGAGATCAAATTGGCAACATCCGTTGGATCATCAAAAAAGCAAGAGAGTTCCAGAAAAACCTCTATTTCTGCTTTATTGACTACACCAAAGCCTTTGACGGTGTGGATCACAATAAACTGTGGAAAATTCTGGAAGAAATGGGAATACCAGACCACCTGACCTGCCTCTTGATATATCTGTATGCAGGTGAGGAAGCAACAGTTAGAATTAGACATGGAACAATGGACTGGTTTCAAATTGGAAAAGGGGTACATCAAGGCTGTATATTGTCAGCCTACTTATTTAACTGATGTGCAGAGTACATCATGAGAAATGCTGGACTAGATGAAGCACAAGCTGGATCAAGAGTTCTGGGAGAAATATCAATAACCTCAGATATGCAGATGACACCACCCTTATGGCAGAACATGAAGAGGAACTAAGAAACCTCTTGATGAAAGTGAAAGAGGAGAGTGAAAAAGTTGGATTAAAGTTCAACATTCAAAAAACTAAGATCATGGCATCTGGTCCCAAAACTTCATTTCAAATAGATGGAGAAACAGTGGAAACAGCAGTGGACTTAATTTTTGGGCTCCAAAATCACTGCTCATGGTGACTGCAGCCATGAAATTAAAAGACACTTACTCCTTGGGAGAAAAGTTATGACCAACCTAGACAGCCTATTAAAAAGCAGAGATGTTACTTTGCCAACAGAGGTCCATCTAGTCAAGGCTATGATTTTTCCAGTAGTCATGTATGGATGTGAGAGTTGGACTATAAGAAAAGCTGAGCGCCAAAGAATTGGTGCTTTTGAAATATGGTGTTGGAGAGGACTCTTGAGAGTCCCTTGGACTGCAAGGATATGCAACCAGTTCATCCTAAAGGAAATCAGTACTGAATATTCATTGGAAGTACTGATGTTGAAGCTGAAACTCCAATACTTTAATAACTTTATGTGAAAAGCTCATTTGAAAAGAGCTTTCATTTGAAAAGACCCTGATGCTTGGAAAGATTGAAGGCAGGAAAGGGGACCACAGTGGACGAGATGGTTGAATGGCCTCACTGACTCAATGGACATGAGTTTGAGTAAACTCCAGGATTTGATGATGGATAGGGAGGCCTGGTGTGCTGCAGTCCATGGGGTCACAAAGAGTCGGACACAACTGAGAGACTGAACTGAACTGAATGCCATTTATACAGAAATTCTACCGTGGAAACTATTTTGTGTTCAGTTTGCAATGCAGGAGATGTACATTCAATCCCTGGGTCAGGAAGATCCCCTGGAGAAGGGCATGGCAATCTACTCCAGTATTCTTGCCTGGAAAATCATATGGACAGAGTAGTCTTCCAGGCTACAGTCCATGGTTTCTCAAAGAGTTGGAAAAAAATGAGCTACTAACAAACACTTTCACTTTTCACTTGCTGACAGTAGAACACTTGAGTTTTTCAGATAAGTTAATATGAAAAACTTGACACCCTTTAAAAAAATTATTAGTGCATTTCTTGAAGAACAGATCACTGTGGAGATGGCATTGATGTCTAAATTCACATTTTAAATACAAGATGACCAGCACTGGTCATGTCATATGAGAAACCTCACAAATAATATTTGATATGATAATATGGGAAGTTAGTTTAAAAAGATGCTGTGTCATTACTACAAGAGATTGACACATCTCAATTTTTTCAATGATACTATTATCTTACCTAGTTTGAAGTTTATGGGTAGGTGCATATAGGTTTCTTTGTTAATGGTTCAAAAACAGTAAATGTAATTAAAAATTCATTTGCCTTTTTTCCTGGTTTACTCATTATGTAATTTTCCATTTCTTTATTATGTTAGTTTCAAATGTATGGTCAAGCATAAACGTTACCTTTTCAGCCATTCATTTATTAGCACTGATCACTTGTGTATAGGGAAGCACTGGGAGGTTCTATTTTTAAACATGTTTGTTAGTCTCTCTGACTTATCTGTTCTCAATCACTCAATTTATTATCCTCAATGTTTTAGTTTGATTTATATTGTGATTTTTTTTTTAGTGTATTTCCATTTTGTTCTGATCTTTGTCCCTTTTTTCAGATTCTCTATTGATGACAGCAATTATTTACTGAGGCACTTTGTTAAATACTCTTATACCCTAGATTTACCTTTAATAGTGCGGAGATGTAGATATATCATTGTCTCTGTTTCATGGATTAGGCACAGAGACGTAACTTGTAATTCACACAGCTAGAAGTGATAAAATCAGAAATTTGGATGAAAGCCATTAGGTCCTTGAAGAACTACACTGCTTTGTCTCCTAGAGCATACTGCTTTCCAGGGGTCTAGGCTTTATCAATTAACTGCCTGACTCCACAGGGTTATCTCCAAGAAGGATATCAGAGCTAGGTAGGATCTGTTTTACCTGCCCTTTTACCTCCCCCCCCTTGGGGGGAATATATATTTATATATATATATATATATATTTACCTGCCCTGAATATATATAAAAAATGGGGGGAATATATATTATATATAATATATATTTCCTCATTTTCCCCCAAATTCTCTATTAACACAAAATTGTTCCTCATGACTTACAAACTAAACAGGTAATACATTTGCATACACAAGTGTGAAAGTGAAGTGAAAGTGATAGTCCCTCAATGCTCAAGACTTTTCAAGACAGACTTCAACAATATGTCAACTGAGAACTTCCAGATGTTCAAGCTGGATTTAGAAAAGGCAGAGCAACGAGAGATCAAAGTGCCAACATCTGTTGGATCATAGAAAAAAGCAAGAGAACTCCAGAAAAAACATCTACTTCTGTTTCACTAACTATGCTAAAGCCTTTGTTTGTGTTGATCACAACAAACTGTGGAAAATTCTTCAAGAGATGGGAACACCAGACCACCTGACCTGCCTCCTGAGAAATCTGTATGCAGTTCAAGAAGCAACAGTTAGAACTGGACATGGAACAAGGGACTGGTTGCAAACTGGGAAAGGAGTACATCAAGGCTGCATATTGTCACCTTGCTTATTTAACTTATATGCAGAGTACATTATGCAAAATGCCAGGCTAGATGAAGAACAAACTGGAATTAAGTTGCCAGGATATATATCAATAACCTCAGATATGCAGATGACACCACCCTTATGGCAGAAAGCAAAGACGAACTAAAAAGCCTCGTGATGAAGGTCCAAGAGGAGAGTGAAAAAGCTGGCTAGAAATTCAACACTCAAAAAACTTAGATAATGGTGTCTGTTCCCATCACTTCATGGCAGATAGATGGGGAAACAATGGAAACAGTGACAGGCTTTATTTCTGGGAGCTCCAAAATCACTGCCGATGGCTACAGCCAAGAATTAAAAGACGCTTCCTTCTTGGAAGAAAAGCTATGACAAACCTAGATAGCATATTAAAAAGCAGAAGCATTACCTTTCTGACCAAGGTGCATCTAGTCAAAGCCATGGGTTTTCCAGTAGTAATGTGTGGATGTGAGATTTGGACCATACAGAAAGTGGAGCACTGAAAATTTGATGTTTTTGAACTGATGTTTTGGAGAAGAATCTTGAGAGTCCGTTCGACTGCAAGGAGATCAAATCACTCAATCCTAAAGGAAATCAACCCTGAATATTCATTACAAGGATTGATGCTGAAACTGAAGCTCTATTACTTTGGCCACCTGACAAAAAGAGCCAACTCACTGGAAAGGCCCCTGAGACTGGGAAAGATGAAGGCAGGAGGAGAAGGGGACGGCAGTGGATGCGATGGTTGGATGGCAAAAAGGACTCAATGGACCTGAGTTTGAACAAGCTCTGGGAGATGATGAAGATCAGGAAGCCTGGTGTGCTGCAGTCCATGGGTCACGAAGAGTTGGACATGACTGAGTGACTAAACAACAAAATGTAAAATGAAAGCGAAAAGCATGATAAATGAGGACTATGTAGTTTTCTGTTTCCCTTACTCTATCAACCTGTTAAATATTAGTTTTGGTAGAAATAATTGTGCATCCCTTTACTTATGCATTTTAACTTTTATGTATACACACACACATTTTCTGTCCATAAAAATATATATACAGGTACCTTTTCTACATTTGATATTGGCTTATAAGAAATCCCCATAGAAGCATTAAAATAAATAATCAAAGAAACTAACTCTCATTTAATAGAATCTGAACGAAGATTCTTTATAGTTAATTTTATTAATATCTAAAATAATATATCTGTTATTGACTATGCCAAAGCCTTAGACTGTGTGAATCACAATAAACTGTGGAAAATTCTGAAAGAGATGGGAATACCAGACTACCTGACCTGCCTCTTGAGAAACCTGTATGCAGGACAGGAAGCAACAGTTAGAACTGGACATGGAACAACAGACTAGTTCCAAATAGGAAAAGGAGGATGTCAAGGCTGTATGTTGTCACCCTGCTTATTTAACTTCTATGCAGAGTACATCATGAGAAATGTCAGGCTGGATGAAGCACAAGCTGGAATCAAGATTGCCAGGAGAAATATCAATAACCTCAGATATGCAGATGACACCACCCTTATGGCAGAAAGTGAAGAAGAACTAAAGAGTCTCTTGATGGAAGTGAAAGAGCAGAGTAAAAAAGCTCAACATTCAGAAAGCGAAGATCATGGCATCCAGTCCCATCACTTCATGGAAAATAGATCAGAAAACAGTGGCTGATTTTATTATTTTTTATTTCAAAATCACTGCAGATGGTGAGTGCAGCCATGAAATTAAAAGATGCTTACTCATTGGAAGGAAAGTTATGACCAACCTAGACATCATATTAACAAGCAGAGACATTACTTTGTCAATAAAGGTCCCTCTAGTCAAAGCCGTGGTTTTTCCAGTATTCATGTATGGATGTGAGAGTTCGACTATAAAGAAAGCTGAGAGCAGAAGAATTGATGCTTTCAAACTGTGGTGTTGGAGAATATTCTTGAGAGTCCCTTGGACTGCAAGGAGATTCAACCAGTCCATCCTAAGGGATATCAGTCCTGAATAATCATTGAAGGACTGATGTTAAAGATGAAACTCCAATACTTTAACCATCTGATGTGACGAGCTGACTCATTTGAAAAGACTCTGATGTTGGGAAAGATTGAAGGCAGGAGGAGAAGCAGATGACGGAGGATGAAATGGTTAGATGGCATCACTGACTCAATGGACATCAATTTGGGTAAACCCCAGGAGTTCATGAATGACAGGGAAGCCTGGTGTGCTGTGGTTCATGGCATCACAAAGAGTTGGACATGACTGAGCAACTGAACTGAACTGAACTGAAAATAATGATCACAATTAATTATTAAGAAAAAAGAAGATAGGCCCACTAATATGGTTGTACGAATCTGGAAGGAGGTAAAACCTACTGTGGAATTTGTTTAGCCTCAATTTTTAGATTGTTCTTATTAAGATGACTTTCTTCAAGATTCTATACTTTACCATAAGAGAAAAAAAGGGGTAAAAATCATGCTCTCAATTTCACATCTTTACTTCTCTTGGCTATTTCTTGTACAATACATTTGCTGCTGGTTACCAAAGCCCCTCAGTTCAGTTCAGTTCAGTTCAGTCGCTCAGTCCGGTCTGACTCTTTGCGACCCCATGAATCGCAGCACGCCAGGCCTCCCTGTCCATCACCAACTCCCGGAGTTCATTCAGAGTTGCATCCATCGAGTCAGTGATGCCATCCAGCCATCTCATCTTCTGTCGTCCCCTTCTCCTCCTGCCCCCAATCCTTCCCAGCATCAAAGTCTTTTCCAATGAGTCAACTCTTCACATGAGGTGGCCAGAGTACTGGAGTTTTACCTTTAGCATCATTCCTTCCAAAGAAATCCCAGGGCTGATCTCCTTCAGAATGGACTGGTTGGATCTCCTTGCAGTCCAAGGGACTCTCAAGAGTCTTCTCCAACACCACAGTTCAAAAGCATCAATTCTTCGGCGCTCAGCCTTCTCCACAGTCCAACTCTCACATCCATACATGACTAATGGAAAAACCATAGCCTTGACTAGATGGACCTTAGTCGGCAAAGTAATATCTCTGCTTTTGAATATGTTATCTAAGTTGTCATAACTTTTCTTCCAAGGAGTAAGCGTCTTTTAATTGCATGGCTGCAGTCACCATCTGCAGTGATTTTGGAGCCCAAAAAATAAAGTCTGACACTGTTTCCACTGTTTCCCTAACTATTTGCCACAAAGTGATGGGACCGGATGCCGTGATCTTTGTTTTCTGAATGTTGAGCTTTAAGCCAACCTTTTCACTCTCCTCTTTCACTTTCATCAAGAGGCTTTTTATTTCCTCTTCACTTTCTGCCATAAGGGTGGTGTCATCTGCATATCTGAGGTTATTGATATTTCTTCGGACAATCTTGAATCCAGGTTGTGTTTCTTCCATCCAGCGTTTCTCATGATGAACTCTGCATATAAGTTAGCAGAATGTTAAATCTCAGCATACTGCCTGCCATATACCATATTTGGCACAGCATTGTAGGGAAACTGCATTTTTATTTGTTTACTTTGCCTACAAAAGTCCATCTAGTCAAGGCTATGGTTTTTCCAGTGGTCATGTGAGAGTTGGACTGTGAAGAAGGCTGAGCGCCGAAGAATTGATGCTTTTGAACTGTGGTGTTGGAGAAGACTCTTGAGAGTCTCTTGGACTGCAAAGAGATCCAACCAGTCCATTCTAAGGAGCTCAGTCTTGGATGTTTTTTGGAAGGACTGATGCTTAAGCTGAAACTCCAATACATTGGCCACCTCATGTGAAGAGTTGACTCATTGGAAAGACTGATGCTGGGAGGAATTGAGGGCAGGAGGAGAAGAGAACAACAGAGGATGAGATGGCTGGATGGCATCACCGACTCGATGCACATGAGTTTGAGTGAACTCCAGGAATTGGTGATGGACAGGGAGGCCTGGTGTGCTGCAATTCATGGGGTCACAAAGAGTCGGACATGACTGAGCCACTGAATTGAACTGAACTGAAGCAAATACGGTAATAATTGTTCAATATCAGTATCTTGCCACAGATAAAGATGATAATCAGTCATTTTCAATTCTTTTTGACATACATTTCTTTTCTTCTACATAGAGGAATAACTGACTCAACCAGTGTACAGAGATACAAAAATAAACATCTAGGAAAAATAAGGGTCATAATTAGTTCTTAAGAAACTTGATGGTAGAAGATTTTTAATTATGTGTTAACGTAGTTTCTTGAAATGATCGTTTTGTATTCAAGAAAAAGTTGGGATCATTTTATCAGTATTATACATTGAAACTGAGTTTTAAGTTCTGCTCTTCATGTATTAATTGTTAACATTTATAAAATAAATTATTGTTTTATGTTAAGAGATCATCTTTGATTTTAGTTCTTTTGTATTTCAGTTTCCCAACCTTACTTAGTCCTAAAATACCCTTGATATATTGAAACCTTATTGAGATGATCTTGTCTGTTCAATATTGGGATCAGTCCACATCTTTTTTGTAGATGTGCATATTATTATTAAGCAAACTAGATACATAAAATTTTTCATGTAATCAAAAGGTTATTAATTCTCTTTATAAAACTCCTTTGAACTTTGGAAATTATTTGCACAATTTTTTTGTGTACCCTGACATATCATTACATTTAAGGTATTATTTTATTGCAAGGTATTTTTTCCACAATTTTCTAGGAAATTATCCTTTGTAAATCCAGCAAATGGTTTATCTAAAAGTAAGTAATCACTTAGTCATTTGTACATAATTATATCGATGAAGCTCCAAGGATGTAATTTTGCAAAGTTGGTGGATGCCCTGATATTTACATTTAATTTGCTAAAGACAGCTAAAATTTTATTCTGAACTGTTTGACCACACTAAAATTGCTATACAAGAACATAGTAATAGTGTTCTAAAATTATTTTTGGTATTTTTGCAGTAAATGAAAGGAAAGCCATTTGCATCTCTCTGAGGCTTGTTTATGGACTCATTCTCTTCATTCATTCAACTCTTTTTTTCCTTTTTTTTTCCTGTCTTGTCACTCTTTATATTGTGATGTATAATTATTGGCAATCAATTCAATAGATGTTTATTGTGAATCAACTATGCATTATACATTAATCTAGGGACTAGATTCATAAAGATAAGCCTGCATTCAGGAATTATATAGTTGGGCAGCTATGAAAGTAAAAGATAATTATAATACAGTGTGATAAAAGCAATAATTACTATGAATGGAATGACGTGAGAGGACAAAAAAAAGAAAGATTGAGTAATTACTTTGGCTAGAGCTGTTTCAAAAAGCTTTACAGAGATGATGTTGAATTGGTTCTTGGCATATAAACAACAGATTGTTGCTCCTGTTTTTTGCTTGTTTGTTTTTTCTCAATGTTTCTATTGTGGTAAAATAAACATAACATTAAATTTACAATTTTAACCGTTTCTCAGTGTGCTGTTCAATGATATTAAATACATCCAGAATGTGCAATGATCATTACCCCAAACCTCCATAACTCTACACTTATAAAACTGAAACTTTGTACCCATTAACAATTCTTCATACTCTTCTCCTCCTAGCTCCCAACAACCACCATTCTATTGTCTCTATGTATGTTTTTGACTATATTCAGTATCTCATATGAGTGGAATCATACAGTATTTGTCGCTTTGTAACTGGATGTTCTGCTTAGCATAACGTCCTTGAGATTTATCCAGGTTGGGTGTGTGAGCATAGTTACTGAGTTGTGTCTTTTTGTGACCCCATGGACTGTAGCCCAACAGTCTCCTCTGTCCATGGGATTTTTCAGGCAAGAACACTGGAGTGGGTGCCATTCCCTCCTGCAGGAGATCTTCCCAACCTAGGGACTGAACATGTCTCCTGTGTCTTCTGCACTGCAGGCAGATTCGTTACCCACTGAGCCATCAAGGAAGCAGGACATGTCAAAATTTTCTTCCTTTTTAAGGCTGAACATATATATATATATATATATATATATATATATACATATATATATATATAATATTTTTTATTTATCCATTCATCTATCGACAGGCATTTGGGTAGATTCTACATTTTAGCTATCATAAAATCATACTGCTGTGAACATGGGTATACCAATATCTCCTTGAGACCTTGCTTTCAATTCTACTGAGTATATACCCAAAAGTAGAAATGCTGGATCATATGGTAATTCTATGTTTAATTTTTTGAAGAACTGTCACAATGTTTTCTACAACAGTTGTAACATTTTACATTCCCACCAAGATTACACAATGGTTTCGATTTTTTCACATACTCACCAACACTTGTTATTATCTGTTTTTATTGTTGTTTTCTTTAACAGTAGACATCCTAATTGATATTAGAAGGCATTTCATTGTAGCTTTGATTTGAGTTCATCTTAGTTTTTTATTGGCTTTTGGGTGGCTAATTTTCCTTAGATTATGTGTTTCAAAATGTGTTCCAAGGATGACATAATCAAAATTACATTGTTAATGTCAGAATGTTTATTTTTTAAATATAAATTTATTTATTTTAATTGGTGGTTAATTACTTTACAATATTGTATTGGTTTTGCAATACATCAACATGAATCTGCCATAGGTATACATGTGTTTAATTTAATTTCTTATGCTAGCAAACTTCTGTCCAATAGTTATGGTACTTTATGCAGAATATACATTTTTAGAACTTCTTAGGTAATTTTTAGCAGAATAAACTTTGCCACAGAAACAAGTAAAAATTATTTCTTTTTGCATCAATGTTACTATCATATTCATGATCATATTGTCAATAACTATCATCTCCAAGTTGTGTTAACAAGAACATTTATTTAGCTTTCACTAATGTATTGTGCTGTGCTGTGCTTATGCACATAGTCATGTCTGACTGTTTGTGACCCCATGGACTACATATAGCCCACCAGGCTCCTCTGTCTGTGGAATTCCCCAGGCAAGAATACTGGAGTGGGTTGCCATGCTCTCCTCCAGGAAAATCTTCCTAACCCAAGGATCAAACCCAGTTCTCCTGCACTGCAGGTAGATTCCTTACCGACTGAGCCATGAAAGAAGCCAAAGAATACTGGAGTGGGTAGCCTATCCCTTCTCCAGGGGATCTTCTGGACCCAGAAATCAAATCTGGGTCTCCTGCACTGCACCAGATTCTTTACCAGATGAGCTACCAGGGACCTCCAGAAACCTGGTTTTCTTAGAGATAAATTAGATTTAATGACCTAAAATCCTGGGATTGGAGGACACTTTATAGCTCTAAGTGATTTAAGGCCCCACCTAATCTTCAGATCCTCTATGCAATACCCTACTGACTCACCTAGCCTGTGCAATGTCTTTGAATCTATAGGCTCCTTTTTCTGGAATACATGTGAACCGTTGCTCACTGCAGGGTATTCACTCATGTTTCATGTCCAGCCCAAGTGCCTCCTCCATGAAAGCATCCATAAATGGCTCCAGCCATGCTAATCTGATGTTATCTTCTACTGTATGATCACCAGACCTATCTTTGCTCTTGTGGTTACACTACCTTGTAAATTTTCTTGACAGGTTAGCCCTAAATTCTTTGAGGATAGAAATTATTCTAATTGTTATTATTATTATTTTATCTTAGGCAGTACCTTACATCTGAGATATAAACATTTGCTCTTTATTTAAAATGGATTTTAATAAAACTTTAAAAAGTATGCTAACCAAGCAGTCCTAGATATATTGATACAGATAATTTTATTCACACAGAGGGATGATAATTAAGAATTACGTAGATCTTTTCAAGATAAAAAACATTAGATTTTAATTTCTTGATAAAAAATGTCTATAGAGATATAGAAAAAGTACATTTTTAGGAGTCTATTTAACAAAAATGTGTATTTTTTTAGACTTTTTCTTGCAGTGATAAAGACGAACAAATTTTAATAGGTACATAAGGATATGTTTAATTTTATCTCTTTTTCTTAACGTGCATAATTTAAGTTTCCAAATCAAATAAGGATAATTAAATGTTGGAAAATATTCTGTATATAAAGTATTAATACAGATATTTTGCAGTGTACAGTGTACAATTTCAAGAAAAATTATTAATTTTTGAGATTTTTTAAATAGAAAAATTCTGTTTTAAAATACTGATGGACTTTGAGATGCCATTTGGGGATCATTTTCTAAACAGTAAAATAGGAAAGAAAATAATCATGGGATACAGTTTTCCTTGGGAAACTATATCGCTGATCTCACTGGTGTCTGTTCTCTTGAGAGATGAATCCAATCTTGAAGCTACTGAGTCTCTCACAGATGACAAACACACAGAACTGCTTTACCACTAATTCCCTCTTGGTCTCTCAGATAAATAGTTGTGGGTAAAAGTCAATAGCTGTACACCCCAGGGTTTGTCATTCCTGAGCCAGTACTATCATTCACAGTATCAGTTGTATGTTCTAAAGATCTGTGACAATCTCACTGCAGGCAAGTAATAGCAATAAGATAACAACAAAACAGGTGCTTCAGAATAATGACTCAAACCTTTTATAGAAAGCCTATGGAAAACAGAAGTCAAGCCAGCCCAGAGATGCTGATAATGAGGAAGTGAAATGCCTATGATGGCAGTAAGCCAATTATCTGATTCATTATCTAGGTACAAAAATTCTGAGAATTCCCATTAAAAATCAGTGCATATTAGCCTTTTCCCCAAAATCCGCCTCCTGAGAAACATCTGAGGGTCTTTCAATTCGTTATAAATGAGAAAGCAAAAAAAAATTTAAAAAAAAGCAAACTTTTTGTTTTTTAAGTAAAATAAAGTTCTCATAGAGTTTCTGTATAAAGTTTTAGGACTGCTTTGGTCCATCCCAGAAATGTTTACAATACTGACACTCAGGATGTGAATGTAGCTCTTAGGAGTGTGCTGACACACTCTTCTCTATCCTGTTCTCTTTCTCACCAGTATCATTTCTGAACCACCACCTACTACCTAGGGCTTTGGGAAATGCTCCCCAGTTTCTTCTGAAAGCAAGTAAAATTCACAGTTTTTATTTTAATAGATATATATATATGTGAGAAAGAAAATAAAATTACTCAAAATTTGCCGATGTATTGAAAGGTGATGGTTTAAAATTAATTGTCAGATCAATCGGTAGACTTCAAATATCACATTGGTAGGCTAGCATTTCTAAAGTCACACTTCATTGACTGTTTTGTCTGGGAAGTGAAAGTCGCGCAGTCTCCTCTGACTCTCTGCAACACGTGTCCAGGAGGGACTATATAGTCCATGGCCGGAATTCTCTAAGCCAGAATACGTTCTCCAAGATCTTTCTACAAGATCCTTTTTCCAGGGCATCTTCCCAACCCCGCCATAGGTATACACGTGTTCCCCATCCTGAACCCCCCCCCCCCCCACTCCCTGTACCATCCCTCTGGGTCATCTCAGTGTACCAGCCCCAAGCATCCAGTATCAAGCATCGAACCTGGACTGGCTATTTGTTTCTTATATGATATTATACATGTTTCAATGCCATTCTCCCAAATCATCCCACCCTTGCCCTCTCCCACAGAGTCCAGGGATTGAACCCAGGTCTTCCACATTATGGACGGATTCTTTACCAGCTGACCAACCAGAGTCCGGGGATTGAACCCAGGTCTTCCACATTGTGGAGGGATTCTTTACCAGCTGACCAACCAGAGAAGCCCTTTGTCTGGGAAAGTGCCTGGAAATTTTGTTCTCTGGGGGTTAATCCTCTGTCAGAGAGCACTCCTAACCCCTTTTCAACAGGCAAAGTTGTTTTGAGTGTTCTTTCTTCACAGCCAGCAAGTGAGTGGGGGTGACTGTCAGTTTTGATCTATTGAACATTTTGATTGTCCTGCTCTAGGAACATCAGTCATCTGGCCAAGACTGCGCAGCCATTCTCAGCACTCAGAGGCGTTGTCTTTTGACAAGATGTCTTTCTGACAGCTGGACAGACAGGGGCTGAAGGTAGCTTGACAGCACCTGAGATCCTATTGTGTGTTAGCATCAACCTAAAGACTGGAACCAGATGAAGGCAAATGTATTAACAGAAGACATTACCTGCTAGAGTGAGTGTGCCCTTATAGTCTAGACTCTCCTGGTTTATATACTGCTTTGTTTCACACTTTGAATGGTTTTCACTTTTATATTCTGTGACTAGAATTCTGGGAGCGGCCCCACCTTTGATGTCTGGGAATCTTACAGGAACTGAGCATGTGGGTCTGTAGAAAGCCATCCACATAGGCATTCGGGAGACACATGTAACTCAGTTTACAGAGTGAGCCTATTGGAGAATTTTTTTTTTTTTTTTACAATTTCTCATATACAAATTTATTTATTTATTTTTAATAAAAATTTATTTATTTTAATTGGAGGTTAATTGCTTTACAATATTGTATTGGTTTTGCATTACATCAACATGAATCCACCATAGGTATACACGTGTTCCCCATCCTGAAACCCCCTCCCTCCTCCCTCCCTGTACCATCCCTCTGGGTCATCTCAGGGTACCAGCCCCAAGCATCCAGTATCAAGCATCAAACCTGGACTGGCTATTGGTTTCATATATGATATTATACATGTTTTAATGCCATTCTCCCAAATCATCCAACCCTTGCCCTCTCCCACAGAGTCCAAAAGTCTGTTTTATACATCTGTGTCTCTTTTGTTGTCTCACATACAGGGTTATCGTTATCATCTTCTAAATTCCATATATATGTATTAGTATACTGTATTGATGTTTCTCTTTCTGGCTTACTTCACTCTGTATAATCGGCTCCAGTTTCATCCACCTCATTAGAACTGACTCAAATGTATTCTTTTTAATGGCTGACTAATACTCCATTGTGTATATGTACCACAGCTTTCTTATCCATTCATCTGCTGATGGACATCTAGGTTGCTTCCATGTCCTGGCTATTATAAACATTGCTGCGATGAATATTGGGGTACACGTGTCTCTTTCAATCCTGGTTTCCTCGGTGTGTATGCCCCGCAGTGGGATTTCTGGGTCATAAGGCAGCTCTATTTGCAGTTTTTTAAGGAATCTCCACACTGTTCTCCATAGTGGCTGTACTAGTTTGCATTCCCACTAACAGTGTAAGAAGGTTCCCTTTTCTCCACATCCTCTCCAACATTTATTGCTTGTAGACTTTTGGATCACAGCCATTCTGACTGGCGTGAAATGGTACCTCAATGTGGTTTTGATTTGCATTTCTCTGATAATGAGTGATGTTGAGCATCTTTTCATGTGTTTGTTAGCCATCTGTATGTCTTCTTTGGAGAAATGTCTATTTAGTTATTTGGCCCATTTTTTGATTGGGTCATTTATTTTTCTAGAATTTGAGCTGCAGGAGTTGCTTGTATATTTTTGAGATTAGTTGTTTGTCAGTTGCTTCATTTGCTATTATTTTCTCCCATTCTGAAGGCTGTCTTTTCACCTTGCTTATAGTTTCCTTTGTTGTACAGAAGCTTTTAAGTTTAATTAGGTCCCATTTGTTTATTTTTGGTTTTATTTCCAATATTATGGGAGGTGGGTCATAGAGGATCCTTCTGTGATGTATGTCTGAGAGTGTTTTGTCTATGTTCTCTTCTAGGAGTTTTTATTGGAGAATTTTTTACTCTGCTAAATTTCTTTAGAAACTAGAAGACCCACTGATTGATAACCAAACACACTATCTTTGAAATAAGGAAGATAACATGTCTCATCATCACGATAATTGTACAGTTACAGAATTATATTAACTAAACAGAATCTGCTGGTTTTAGTTCTGTGTGAAGAATCCTGGACATTCAGATTACAGAGGCACAGTGCAGAGTCTCTGCTCCTTCATCCATGCTAAGCCACCTGCACTCATATGCTGCTACCCAGAAAGAACTTCATTATAAATTCAGGGCATGATGTAAATTTTCTGTCATGGTTTCAGGTCTAAAAAAAAAAACAACAACAGTTGTACTCCCAGGCTGGAAATCACAGAGAGGACAGCAGTGTCAGCACCCCTCTCTCCACATCCTGTGGGGAGGTATACCTATGGCAGGGTAGTGTGTGCACATGTCCTCAGTTGGGGCCAATGTTTTGTGACTCCTTGGACAGTAGCCCCACCAGGCTTCTCTGCCCATGAGATTTTTCTGAACTTCAGGACAACTTTCTACATTTATGGTATGAACACTGCTGTACTCCATTCAGATCTCCTCAAATGCACTTGACCATTTCAACTCCCCTTCTCCAGCTTCAGTGCACTTTGGCCTCTAACAGCTAGTACCTGAGGCCCCTCTCCATCATATTGCCTTCAGATATGAAAAAAGCACAAAAAGAAAAGGTACCTGGGAAGTTACATCCTACCACACTCTTCCTGTCTCCAATCAAGCCTCCATTTGTCAATGATTAACAGCTGCGAGCATATGAAAGCCCACCTCCCTTGACTTTGTGCAGGTGAAATCTGAGGAAGAACACACTCTAGGGTTCCCATGTGGCCCCAGGCTAAAGCTACTCTCCTCCAGACTTGCCTGGAATTGCATTTTGGCTTGCCTTCTTCTTTCTTAAGTAGTTTCCCCCACTTCTTTCCATGCTTCTGCAGGAGGATTTCACTAAATCACTTGTACAAGATAATTCTTAACCCATGTCAGGATCTGCTACCAGACAGCTTGACCTAAACATGGGGCGAGGGTAAACTCTGTATTATAGTGACAGGTTTGCTGGTCACCGGGATAACTTAACACAGTGTCAGCAGTTCTCAGCTGTGAGACAGGAGCTGCTAAGCACTTGGAGACCTGAGGAACCCATAGGAGCTCAGGTCATCATATTAGTTATCTACGGCTACGTAACCAATTCCCCAGAAGTGTAACAGTTTAAACTGTACCCATTTGTAATCTCACAGTTCCTGTGTGCCAGCTATCCTGGCACTTAACTAGGCTGGGTCTTCTTCTCCAGGAGCCTGTACAGGCTGTAACCTACATATCAGCCATGGTTGTAGTCATCTCCAGGCTTAACTAGGCTGGGAGCCACATCCATGCTCCTTTAGTGGTTGTTGGTAGGATTCAGTCATTCATGGGTTACTGGGTTTATTTCCTCAGTAGCTGTTGGGCAACAGCCCCTCTGAGGTCTTCACCTCCTAGAGCCACTCCACATGGCAGCTTGCTTTGGAAAAGTAAAAATAAACTAGAAAGCAAGTGAGAGCAAGAACTAAAAAGATAAGAGTCACAGTCTCTTGTAACCTCATCCTGAAAGTGATACCTCATCACTTTTGCCATTATTTTCTTCATTAGAAGCAAGATACTAGATACTAGATACAGCCCATGCTCAGAGGAAGGAGACTGCATAAGAGCCAGCATCGAGGGAAGTAGAAAGTGAACTCTCCCTCTAGAGTTTGCATCCTTCTAGGCAACCTGACAATACTCAGATACCTAAGTATCTAGGCTCATTTTTGCAGATTCTTGCTTGTCACTCCTATTCCCTTTCATTAAAGTTTTCATTTATACCTCAATGATCATATTCAAAAGTAAATTCTATCTAATTTATTATTTCAGGTAAAGAAGTAAAATACATATTTACACATAAATACCATTTAAATGGCTGAATAAGGAAGAAATACTTCTAACAGTTCCATTCTTGGAATAAGTTATGAAAAATAAAATGGTTAAAATTCTGTTTTGACAAATCATGTGGTTTAGAAACTCAAAAATCTCTGCTGCCACTTGGTTGGCATTTCTTTTGACACATTCTGAAATGATGCTCAGATAATTTGCTTCTTTGCTCCACCTGGCTTGACAACTGAAAGGTATTTTGTGCTGGTCTTCTATGAAAAGCCCTGTGTCCACTTCAGTGGCTCCAAAATGAATCAGTTTGACTCCCGGATATGAATGATTCATTGGATCTTATCTCCCTCATGCTGGCTGCTTTGGTGCTCAATTCCATAATATAATGATTTCTAAATACCAAGTCCAGATGTTCCCCTGGGATAAGCCAGGCAGCGAGAATACAGGTGTGTGAAAGGATGAAGTATGTTTTATCCTGAATTTTTAACTTGAAATAATTGCAGTTAGGGCTTATAGTCAGAACATGCTAAAACTTTTAATGCATTTATTTAGGCATCCCTTTACTTTTCACCTGCATGATTATATATGAAAATAAAAATAAAAATCTGTGGCTCAGTGATATACAGAAAATAAATGAGCTAATCAATTGAGTTGCCAACATAGTTGTTATCTTAAATTTGGCCTTACACCTGTCTAAAATTTCAGAAAAGATTGCGAATCTCCTGCCTTTACTGGTTAATAAGAAAATCAAGTGGCATTAAATAAAAAGTAGCGATCTAATGCCAGATCAAGTAGTCTTTTATGCTCACTGACTCTAGATTGAGCTGTAACTACCGACAGGGAGGAATGACCTTGTTTTAACATTAACTATGCATGAAGGTCATTTTTGTGGTTTCCAGAAATTCTTACTATTATACGTGAATTGATTTTAAATTAATCACTATTGAGGTTAATCCTTAATTGTATGTGTATATATACATATTTCAAAAATATATATAATTATAAATTATAATAAAAGTATATTGCAGCTAATAGCTTTATAAAAGCCTGACTTTGTACCAGAATGTTTAAAGATCCCAGGGCACCATCAGCCAGATATCCTCTTAGATAAAAAAAAACAAAACAATAGAGATGTGCAATTCATATAAATACATACAGATGTAACCCTGGAAATCTATTATTTTTCTTGCAGGATACATTCTGTCTCAACAGTAATAAAATTTATACAATTGCTAAATCAAACAGATGTAGCTTGCATTGTGTCTAAAAGCCACCAAATCTGGATTCTGGAAGAATTAGCCCTTGTGTCAAAACTGTAAGCCCTGCACTAGCTTCACAGACGTTTATGCTGCTGTGAAGGGATAAATAGAAGGTGAAGTTAGATCTCAATCTACATTTTAAACTTTCCCAAATGAAAGGAAACATTTGCAGAGCAAGAAGCATGTAATGCCTTTCATACCAATTAAGAAATTCTCAGGACAGTGTGCAGGACACAGAAATTCTGGTAGCTGGGATACTAAGATATGAAGTGAGTCGACCAAAGCTTTTCTGAAGACCTGGACTATTTTCTAAAAATCTAACAAAATCTGATCCAACAAAATATGTTGATCTTATTTTTTAATATTATAAATCCAGTATTTAAAAGAGTTGAGTATTAAAAATCTGTCAACCATCATTTCATTCAACATAGAGAACTATAAATATTTTCATTCATAAAGACACATGTATGTATATATGCACACACACACACACATATATATATACAGACACCCTAACTCCTTTTGAAAAACAAAATCATATAGTACACATGCTTTGCAAACTGCCTTTCTAATTTTAAAATAAATCATGAATGCCTTGTGGGTTACAGTAGACACTGTTAGCTACCTCAAAATTAAAAGGAAACTTTTGATTTTCTGATTAAGTAAGATGGATACAACTAGCTTGCTTCTTTCCTTTCCCCTCCCCTACCATCTTCTGACTTGCATATAGATGTGAAGGTTGATGCTATAGTAGCCATCTTGGGAGGATTAGAGAAAGGCAAAGAGCATCACAGAGGTACTATCCCTGAACCTAAGCTAGCCCTGACTACTTAAGTTCTTTGACTTAGTTTATTAGCAGAAAAATAAGTTATTAAAGCCATTGTGATTGAGTTTTCTATTTGAAGTCAAATACATGCCTTCTATTTTTAATCTACCTTTGATTTTTCTTAAAGATAGGATACATACCCCTGATATAATGATTACAAAATTGAATTTCAAACAGTTTAGGACAAGGCACTGTGCTGCTGCTGCTGCTGCTAAGTCACTTCAGTTGTGTCCGACTCTGTGTGACCCCATAGACAGCAGCCCACCAGGCTCCCCTGTCCCTGGGGTTCTCCAGGCAAGAACACTAGAGTGGGTTGCCATTTCCTTCTCCAAGGACAAGGCACTAAATAATATTAAATCATATAGCAAAAGTTTATATCATTTTGCTTTATTGTAGTTATTCTGAAGAGATGATAAAAAGAAGTTCTGACTTAAATTACAAATTTTTGCTAATCATCCGTTTGAAAAATGCCTTGTAACAGACAGCTGAAAATTAACAATTTTGCTTTGATATTTTGTTATCATTACTCTTTATTCATATTAAGCAATACTGGTTTCTACTTTTGATGAGAGTGGATTTAGGAAGACATATTAAGAAAATATCAATTCAGTTGTCACATGCATATGAGAAAATCTTAAATGTGGAATAGCAAATAATTAAATTTGGGAAACACAATTTTCTACTATATCACTTTTAAAAGTTATATACTATATTCTCATAAGGTTATATTTGATGGTAACATTTAAAACGTTTTAACAACTGGTATATTGTGGTTGCCAACCATCAACTAATGATCATAAAGCAAATACAGAAACAGATGCCAACATAAACAACCGGGATTGTTGCTGAGTACAAGCTGCATATCTATCCTGGTTGTATCAACAGTGCATTTAATCAATTAACCTCTTAGCAAGTATTTAAATTGTAACACACTAATGCCTAAATCATTGCTTAATATATTTGCCAAATAAGTCCTTGATTATTTCCTCAGGATAAATGACTAAAGGTAAATTTCTGAGAAACAGCATAAACATTTTTAAGCATTTCATATGTATTTGCCTAATTAGCCCCAGAATGCTTGTAGCAGTTATATTCTCACAATACCATAGAAGATAGAATTTTTTCTGAATCTTTCTAGCATGTTTTTGTATACTCAAAAAACCAGAGGAATAAAAGAATAATAATATATTAATATTAACATACACTAGTGTTCTCTCTCTTCCTCTTATACATACACACACACACAGAGAGTTTTGGTTTTGTTATTGAAATGAGCTTATTTGTTCATAATACTTCACTATATTATATTTACTTTATTTAACTTATAAAATATTATATCATAGATCAGTTCAGTTCAGTCTCTCAGTCGTGTCCGACTCTTTGACACCCTTTAGCAGCATACCAGACTTCTTGTCAATCTCCAACTCCTGGAGCTTACTAAAACTCATGTCCATTGAGTCGGTGATGCCATCCAACCGTATCTTCTATTGTACCCTATCCTGCCACTTTCAATCTTTCCGAGCATCAGGGGCTTTTCAAATAAGCCAGTTCTTTGCATCAGGTGGAAAAGTATTGCAGTTTCAGCTTCAATATCAGTCCTTCCAATGAATATTCAGGACTGATCTCATTTAAGATAGACTGAGTGGATCTCTTGGCAGTCCAAGAGACGCTCAAGAGTCTTCTCCAAAACCACAGTTTAAAAGAATTAATTCTTCGGTGCTCAGCTTTCTTTATAGTCCAACTCTCACATTCATACATGACTACTGGAAAAACTATAGCTTTGACTAGATGGACCTTTGTTAGCAAAGTAATATCTCTGCTTTTTAGTATACTGTCTAGGTTGGTCATAGCATTTCTTCTAAGGAACAAGGGTCTTTTAATTTCATGGCTGCAATCACCATCTGCAGTGATTTTGGAGCCCCCCCAAAATAAAGTTTCTCACTGTTTCCATTGTTTCCCCATCTATTTGCCATGAAGTGATGGGCCAGGATGCCATGATCTTTGTTTTTTGAATGTAAAGTTTTAAGCCAACTTTGTCACTCTCCTCTTTCACTTTCATCAAGAGGCTCTTTAGTTCTTTGCTTTCTGTCATAAGAGTGGTGTCATCTGCATATGTGAGGTTATTGATGTTTCTCCCGGCAATCTTGATTCCAGCTTATGCTTCATCCAGCATTCTGAATATAAGTTAGGCAAGCAAGGTGACAATATACAGCCTTGTTGTACTCCTTTCCCAACTTGGAACTAGTCTGTTGTTCCATGTCCAGTTGTAACTGTTGCTTACTGACCTGTATACAGATTTGTCAAGAAGCAGATCTAGTGGTCCGGTATTCCCATCTCTCTTTTTTTTTTTTTTTTTTCAGGAGAAGGAAGGATTTATTACTCACAGCAAGTATGGAGAACACTGGGGATCTTTCTCAAAGCAGTGTAAAGACAGCAAAAGTGGGGAAATTTCAAGGTAACTGTACATGCATATTCATTAAGGGGATTGAGCAGAGGGGAATTCATCATAGAATTGAGACAAAGGTTGACAGCAGTCCAAGCTTTAGTTGATTGAAGTCATGAAGGTCAGGAAAGGTCAAATGCATCATCCCTCAGGTTCCAGTTGATCTGGTGGTTGAGGTTTCAGGCAAATCTTTACCATTGAAACAGTCTTTATTGCAGATGTATTATCTTTACTATTGCTTCTCTTGATTGATAACAGTCCTGCATTCTTTTGTTTCCTTAAGATTATTAATTACTGGGACATCCCTGGTGGTCCAGTGGCTAAGAGTGTGCTCCTATTCCCATCTCTTGAAGAATTTTCCACAGGTTGTTTTGATGCACACAGTCAAAGGCTTTGGCTTAGTCCATAAAGCAGAAATAGATGTATTTTTAGAACTCTATTGCTTTTTCAATGATCCAAAGGATGTTGGCAATTTGATCTCTGGTTCCTCTGCCTATTCTAAATCCAGCTTGAACATGTGGAATTTCATGGTTCATGTACTATTGAAGCTTGACTTGGAGGATTTTGAGCATTATTTTGCTAGCGTGTGAGATGAGTGCAATTGTGTGATAGTTGAAACATTCTATGGCATTGCCTTTCTTTGGGATTGGAATGAAAACTGACCTTTTCCAATCCTGTGGCCATTGCTGAGTTTTCCAAATTTGCTGGCATATTGAGTGCAGCACTTTCACAACATCATCTTTTAGGGTTTGAAATAGCTCAACTGGATTTCCATCACCTCCACTAGCTTTGTTTGTAGTGATGATTAAGGCCCACTTGACTTTACATTCCAGGATGTCTGGCACTAGGTGAGTGATCATACCATCATGATCATCCCATCATGATCATCTGAGTTGTGAAGATCATTCTGTGTAGCTTTTCTGTGTATTCTTGCCACCTCTTTTAATATCTTCTGCTTCTGTTAGGTCCATACCATTTCTATCCTTTATTGAGCCCATCTTTGCATGAAATGTTCCCTTGGTATCTAATTTTCTTGAAGAGATCTCTAGTCTTTCCCATTCTGTTGTTTTCCTCTATTTCTTTGCATTGATTGCTGAAGAAGGCTTTCTTATCTCTCCTTGCTATTCTTTGCAACTCTGCATTCAAATGAGTATATCTTTCCTTTTCTCCTTTGTCTTTAGCTTCTCTTCTTTTCTCAGCTATTTGTAAGGCCTCTGCAGACAGCCATTTTGCTTTCTTTGCATTTCTTTTCCTTGGGGATGGTCTTGATTCCTGTCTCCTGTACAATGTTACAAACCTCTGGCCATAGTTCTTCAGACAGTCTGTCTATCAGGTACTAAACCCTTAAATCTGTTCTCACTTCCACTGTATTATCATAAGGGATTTGATTTAGGTCATACCTGAATATTCTAGTGGTTTTCCCTACTTTCTTCAATTTAAGTCTGAATTTGGTAGTAAGTAGTTCATGATCTGAGCTACTATCAGCTCCTGGTCTTGTTTTTGATGACTGTATATAGCTTCTCCATCTTTGGCTTCAAAGAACATAATCAGCCTGATTTCGGTATTGACTATATGGTGATGTCCATGTGTAGAGTCTCCTCTTGTGTTGTTGGAAGAGTGTGTTTGCTATAACCAGGGTGTTCTTTTGGCAAAACTTACGGGGCTTCCCTGGTGGCTCAGAGGTTAAACGCCTGCCTCCAATGTGGGAGACCTGGGTTTGATCCCTGGGTTGGGAAGATCCCCTGGAGAAGGAAATGGTAACCCACTACAGTATTCTTGCCTGGAGAATCCCATGGACGGAGAAGCCTGGTAGGCTACAGTCCACGGGGTCACAAAGAGTCGGACACGACTGAGCGACTTCACATACACACTATGAGCCGTTGACCTGCTTTATTTTGTATTCCAAGGGCATATTTGGAGGTTACTCTAGGTATCTCCTGTCTTCCTACTGTTGTATTCTGTTCCTTATAATGAAAAGGCCAGCTTTTTTGGTTGTTTGTTCTAGAAGGTCTTGTAGGTCTTCATAGAACTTTTCAACTTCAGCATTACTTGTTGGGGCACAGACTTGAATTACCGTGATACTGAATGGTTTCCCTTTAAACAAACAGAGATCATTCTTTCATTTTTGAGATTGCATCCAAGTACTACATTTCAGACTATTGTTGACTATGATGGCTACTCCATTTCTTCTAAGGGTTGCTTTCCCATGTAGTAATATCATAGTAGTCTTCCAATTTAATGTAATTCATCTAGCTAATTATTTCAAACTTTTAGTCTATTTTAAATTATAAAAGTCATACACACAATTTTTGTAACAAGTTAAACAATGCTAAAATGTAAAAATAAAATGAAATAATCTCACTTCCCTCTTCAAATATAACTACCTCAAAGTTATCTTTATTAATATAGATATATCATATCTTTCTCCATGTTTAAACACAAATGTGCCAACACACACAGGCATATATAGGTACTTTATCTGCTGCTGATGCTGCAAAAAAATATGATTCTGCAAATATACAGTGCATCATTTTTATCTTTAGTATAACATCTGTATTCCTTACACAAAAAATGTGAGCAATATAACTCATTTAATAGCTGAGTAATATTATACAATGTTGTTGTTGCGTCGTTCAGTCACTAAGTCATGTCCAACTCTTGGTGACTCCATTGACTGCAGCGTGCCATCTTCCCTGTCCTTCACTATCTCCTGGGGTTTGTTCAAATTCATGTTCATTGAGTCAGAGATGCTATATAACCACTAATAGCCTATAATTAATTCAAATGTTTTGTTATAGGCATATATGCTTCCAGTTTCCAACTTTTTTACTCCATTGAAAAATGTCCCTGTAGACATTCACTTTTCTATTGTGTTTGTTTGTTTGATTTTCCTCTAGGCTAGAGATGCCCCCACTACCACTTCACACACACCAAAATAGGATTGTTAAGTCAGAGTATCTACATTTTTAACTACAGAATAAGTGAGGAGATCAAGTTTACCCATGAAATATTCCAATATACACGTTTATCGATTTAATAGGTTTACTAGTCTTTTTAAAACTATGCTGATATAATACATTTTTAAAAATGTCATTTTACTGTGAGTTATCTACCATGAAGTAGAGAAAGTTTTTCCTTTCTTTCTTTTCCATTTTTTTAAAATTTTCAGTGTACTTTTAAAGTTTTTATGCTTTTGAATTTATAAAGCTTTTTAATATATCTGTTAGTGATATTAACTTTCATTTTCAATAAATGCTGCAGGTTCTTTATTAGTCTATCATTTGTCTTTTAGCTTTTCTTAGTGTATATTTACCATTTTAATTATCAAGTTGCACTTTTTATGTAATAAAATATATATATTTTTAAATGCAGATTCTTAAACAATAAAGATTTTATTTCTGTGTCAAGTGTGAGACATTTAACTGCATTTTCTCTAAGCTGGACAGACAATTGTTCCAGTTCATTTATTGAGCAAATTATCATTTTCCAACTGACCTTTGCTAGTGCTGTGCTTCATACACCACTAATTTTTAAGAGAATCTTACAGTCATCAGACTGGTACCTTAATGTCCAAAGTAGGAGGAGTATTTATATCATAGAACCAAGCAATCAATAGATTGGGCTCCTTCCAAGCAATCTGTTGTGAAACATTCATTGTCCATCACTTCTTTGGTTATATGCGGTTCCCTCATATCCTCTGGCTTATCCTTGGACTCAGTATTTTGATTCATTCATCTATTTGCTTTAGTTCAGTTCAGTTGCTCAGTTGTATTCAACTTTTTGCGAGGCCATGAACTGCAGCACGCCAGGCCACCCTGTTCATCATCAACTCCCAGAGTCCACCCAAACCCATGTCCATGGAGTCGGTGATGCCATCCAACCATCTAATCCTCTGTCATCTCCTTCTCCTTCTGCCCTCAATCTTTCCCAGCATCAGGGTCTTTTCAAATGAGTCAGCTCTTCGCATCAGGTGGCGAAAATATTGGAGTTTCAGCTTCAACATCAGTCCTTCCAGTTCACTTCAGTTCAGTTCAGTTCAGTTCAGTCACTCAGTTGTGTCTGACTCTTTGTGACCCCATGAATCGCAGCACGCCAGGCTCCCTGTCCATCACCAACTCCCGGAGTTCACTCAGAGTCACATCCATCGAGTCAGTGATGCCATCCAGCCATCTCATCCTTGATCATCCCTTTCTCCTCCTGCCCCCAATCCCTCCCAGCATCAGAGTCTTTTCCAATGAGTCAACTCTTCGCATGAGGTGGCCAAAGTACTAGAGTTTCAGCTTTTAGCATCATTCCTATAAAGAAATCCCAGGGCTGATCTCCTTCATAATGAACTGGTTGATCTCCTTGCAGTCCAAGGGACTTTCAAGAGTCTTCTCCAACACCACACTTTAAAAGCATCAATTCTTTGGCACTCAGCATTCTTCATAGTCTAACTCTCACATCCATACATGACCACTGGAAAAACCATAGCCTTGACTAGATGGACCTTTGTTGGCAAAGTAATGTCTCTGCTTTTGAATATGCTATTTAGGTTGGTCATAACTTTTCTTCCAAGGAGTAAGCATCTTTTAATTTAATGGCTGCAATCACCACCTGCAGTGATTTTGGAGCCCCCAAATTAAAGTCTGACACTGTTTCCCCCTCTATTTCCCATGAAGTGATGGGACCAGATGCCATGATCTTTGTTTTCTGAATGTTGAGCTTTAAGCCAACCCTTTCACTCTCCTCTTTCACTTTCATTAAGAGGCTTTTTAATTCCTCTTCAGTTTCTGCCATAAGGGTGGTGTCATCTGCATATCTGAGGTTATTGACATTTCTCCCGGCAATCATGATTCCAGCTTGTGCTTCCTCCAGCCAGAGTTTCTCATGATGTACTCTGCATAGAAGTTAAATAAGCAGGGTGACAATATACAGCCTTGATGTACTCCTTTTCCTATTTGGAACCAGTCTGTTGTTCCATGTCCAGTTCTAACTGTTGCTTCCTGGACTGCATATATGTTTCTCAAGAGGTAGGTCAGGTGGTCTGGTATTCCCATTTTTTTCAGAATTTTTCACAGTTTATTGTGATCCACACAGTCAAAGACTTTGGCATAGTCAATAAAGCAGAAATAGATGTTTTCCTGAAACTCTCTTGCTTTTTCCATGATCCAGCGGATGCTGGCAATTTGATCTCTGATTCCTCTGCCTTTTCTAAAACCAGCTTGAACATCTGGAAGTTCATGGTTCACGTATTGCTGAAGCCTGGCTTGGAGAATTTTGACCATTACTTTACTAGCATGTGAGATGAGTGCAATTGTGTGATAGTTTGAGCATTCTTTGGCATTGCCTTTCTTTGGGATTGAAATGAAAACTGACCTTTTCCAGTCCTGTGGCCATGGCTGAGTTTTCCAAATTTGCTGGCATATTGAGTGCAACACTTTCACAGCATCATCTTTCAGGATTTGAAAGAACTCAACTGGAATTCCATCACCTCCACTAGCTTTGTTCTTAGTGATGCTTTCTAAGGCCCACTTGACTTCACATTCCAGGATGTCTGGCTCTAGGTGAGTGATCACACCATCTTGAACTTGAAGCTCTTTTTTGTACAGTTCTTCTGTGTATTTTTGCCACCTCTTCTTAATATCTTCTGCTTCTGTTAGGTCCAGACCATTTCTGTCCTTTATCAAGCCCATCTTTGCGTGAAATGTTCCCTTGGTACCTCTAATTTTCTTGAAGAGATCTCTGAAGTACGTACTTTGTGCTAAAAATAATTTTGACAAGTCATCACTCTCAAATTGACCAAAACAAATAAAAATGTTGTTCTTATCAAAGTCTATTACATTGATATATTAATTTGGGAATAATAGATTTTTTCATGTTTTTAAAAAAATCTTCCATTCAGCAAATTCATTTCTCCTTTATTTAGGGCATTAGTATTTTAGAGAAATCAATTATTGACCTCTTTAGGCTCAGTGTAATAAATCTACTCATTTGACTGATTTTATTTAAATTGTACCACTGATATTGAGAGTTCACTCCCATTTCAAATTGCAAATGCATAAAAACCTGAAGGAAATGGTGCCCATTTTTATGTAGTTTCCATAACGTAATCTAATAATCTGGAGACAATTGCTGAGTAGTTTTTCTATCTATCATCTGTCTATCTA
This sequence comes from Ovis canadensis, assembly GCF_042477335.2. Taxonomy (NCBI): domain Eukaryota; kingdom Metazoa; phylum Chordata; class Mammalia; order Artiodactyla; family Bovidae; genus Ovis; species Ovis canadensis. Next base: position 73,483,126 of record NC_091248.1, on the reverse strand, counting down.
AGTTCTATAATTAATATGGCAAATAATTGAACAGAACAGTTGCCAATATAATAACTTAAGGACTGTCTTAGTCAAAGCTACTGGCATTTCTGGCAGTTCTCAGAGATGATTGTCTCCGCTCCCTAAGTGACACTGTTCATATCGCTGTATGTTACCAACACATCTGACCAAAACTTTAATATTTTATCATCTCCACCCGTCATAATGTGTGCAGAGAGGAGAAACCAATTTGGAGGAAAGGGACATTTTTTCTCATGGTTTTTAAGAAGTTTCAGGGATGAAGTTATTCCTCTAACTTGTCCATGAGAAACATAACAAAAAGCCTTGTGTGTCACTTACTGTTAATAAATATGAAAAGAATATGATGGATGAATCCCAGAAGGAAGATTGAAGTGTGGGGGAAATGCTTTTGACTTCTTTGGCATTAACTTACTGATAAAATATTGTACTGAGAGACAAATGAAGTTCTGAATAAGTCTGAATAACTAAATTTTAAAGAGAGGAAAAAAAATGGAAATTTGCTCTAGATATGTATGGGCTTCCCTCATAGCTCAGTTGGTAAAAAATCCACCTGGAATGCAGGAGACCCCGGTTCCATTCCTGGGTTGGGAAGATATGCTGGAGAAAGGACAGGCTACTCACCCCACTGTTCTTGGGCTTCCCTTGTGGCTCAGCTGGTAAAGAATCCGCCTGCAATGTGGGAGACCTGGGTTTGATCCCTGGGTTGGGAAGATCCCCTGGGGAAGGGAAAGGCTACCCACTCTAGCATTCTGGCCTGGAGAATTCCATGGAGTATATAGTCCAGGTGGTCGCAAAGAATCAGACACAACTGAGCGATTTATACCTTCGCTTTCATAGGTATGTATGTAATGTATGCATGCAAGGGATTTCCCTGGTAGCTCAGATGGTAAAAAATCTGCCTGCAATGCAGGAGACCTCAGTTTGATTGCTGGATTGTGAAGATACCCTGGAGAAGGTTTAGGCTACCCAGTCCAGTATTCTTGGACTTTCCTGGTGGCTCAAACGGTAAGAAATCGGCTGAAATGCGGAGACCTGGATTCAATTCCTGAGTTGGGAAGATCCCTTGGAGGGCATGGCAACCCACTCCAGCATTCTTGCCCAGAGGATACAACGAACAGAGGAGCCTGATAGGCTATAGTCCACAGGGTCACAAGGAGTTGAACATGACTGATACAGCTTAGCCTGCACATATGTAAAGAGTAAAGTAAAAACTTCACAGACACATTTGTTCTTTAAATAGTAGATACTGTAAGGGCTAATGACACCTTGGAAAAGCTGGTGGTGGGATTTGTTTTCACAAATGAGATTTAGGTTATTTCAGAGAACTCCCACTTTCGAAAGTTCACTATATGCCACTTCACTTACATTAGTACATGTTTCCGCTAACCAGAAAAAAAAAAAGAGAGATTTTAGCTTTCACACACACAAAAAAAGGCAAAAAGTGATGCTAGTGTTCAGTGTTTGTTTTGTAGCAAGTGTTACAGGAGGCAGTGAGACAGACACCGCTAAGCTCCCTCCAAAACTACACTCAGCATCTCAGCATTAAGTTACCCTAACTTTGAACTGTGTCTGTGAGCCTTCGTGCTTGATCTTGATTTATTTTGTGCAGCCGTTAGCAAGATGTGTTGCATTGTAATTGCTTCTTTGCTTCATGCCATTCCCGCTTAGAAAAGGTTTCATGGGCATGCTCTTTTTCCAGAAAGCTGGAAACTTTGGATTTAGTCATTTTCATCTGCTATCCTCTGTGAACAGGAGAAAAGGTGCAATCCACAACTGGAAATAATGAACACAAGTATTGCATATGTGTTTAGTCAGTAATATGACCTCGTATCTTTTCCAAATTTTTTGTTTGTTTTTCAATAAAGATAACATGGAGGATGTGTGTGTATGTATAAGTGGCTGTTTGTAATGAAACTGAAATCAAAACCTTTCATTAATCTTAACTTTAGAGTCTATTTGAACTTCACTTAATATTAGATCATCACCATGTCTAAGAGATTCTGGGTTCTTTTCTTGGTGAGACTTACATTAGGTGGCCAAATTCTTATACCTGATGAATATACAACAACAGTTGGTCCATCCTTCCTACAATATTGCCTTATAATTTATGGGTGAATTTCTGAAGGCAAATATGCCTATGTTGTAGAGAATTGATAGCCATTTCCCTCATAAGAAGATAATGACTCACAAGAATGTAAGGTGTAACATGGGTAATATAGTCAATAATACTGTAATAACTCTGTACGGTGACAGATGGTAAATAGACTTGGTGGTGATAATTCTGTAATACATAAAAATATTGAATCACTATATTGAACATCTGAAACTAATATAATACTATATATAAATGATATTCTAATAAAGAAAAATTTACAAGATTATTATCATTATCTCTGTTAAGTGTAGTAGCAGTAACAGCAACAGTAGTAGTAATAGCAATAGCCAATTATATATTTGCATAATCTTATCTAAAGGGTATCATGTTTTGATTATTCCAAAATTAATTGGCTCATAACAAAGACCAAGCTGATGGCCTAAGAGAATCTATACTAAGAACTTAAATTCTATCATGGAATAATGTGTCTCTCAGGGCCAAACTGATAACTAGGTTAATATTTATAATGTATATATATATATATGTATATATATATATACACACACACTCACATATATACACATATATATATAAGCAGCATAAATGAAATGTTTATTTTAGTTAGCAAATGAAAAGTATCAGCAAATGAAAAGACAAAATATAGAATGAGATAAAATATTGCAAATGATGCAGCTGACAAGGATTTAATACTCAAAATACACAAACAGCTCATATAGCTTAATATAAAAAAGGAAAACAACCCAACCCCAAACAACCCAAACAACCAAACCATGGGTATAAGATCTAAATATATATTTCCCCAAAGAAGACAGAAAGATGGCCAACAGGCACGTGAGAAGATGCTCAACGTGGCAATTATTAGAGAAATGTAAATCAGAAGTTCAGGGAGGTATAACCTCACTGGTCAGAATGACCATCATCAAAAAGTCTACAAATAATAAATGCTGGAGAGAATGTGGAGAAAAAGAAACTCCCCCAACACAGTTGGTGTGAATGCAAATTGGTACAGCTGCTATGAGAACATATGGAGATTCTTTAAAAAACTAAATATAGAGCTATGATAAGATCCTTCAATCCCATATATCCAGAGTACACTCTAATTTGAAAAGACAAATGCATGCCAATGTTCACTGCAACACCAGTTACAACAGCCAAGACATGGAAGCAACCTAAATGTCCATTGACAGATAAATAAAGATGTGGTGTGTGTGTGTGTGTGTGTGTGTGTGTGTGTGTGTGTGTGTGTGTGTATAATGGAGTATTACTCAGCTATAACAGAAAATGAAACGATGCCATTTTCAGCAACACAGATAGGCCTAGAGATTATCACCATAAGTGAAGCAAGCCAGACAAAGATGAGTATTCTATGATACCACTTGTATGTGAAATATAAAAAGAATAATACAATGAACTTGTACACAAAACAGAAATAGATCCACAGACACAGAAAACAAATTTATGGATAGCAAAAAGGGAAGGAAGGAGAGTAGATATAAATTACAAATGTAGAATTAACAGACATATTTGTAATTTATATCTACTCTCCTTCAAGGAAATGGCAACCCACTCCAGTGTTCTTGCCTGGAGAATCCCTGCGACGGGGGAGCGTGGTGGGCTGCCATCTATAGGGTTGCACAGAGTCGGACACGACTGAAGCGACTTAGCAGCAGCAGCAGAATTAACAGATACAAACTCCTATACCTAAAATAGATAAGGAACAAGGATGTACTCTATAGCACAGAGAATTATATTCAATATCTTATAATAACATAATGGAAAATAATCCCCCCAAACATATGACAGAATCACTTTGCTGTATATCTGAAACTAACACAATATTATAAATTAAATATGCATCAATAAAAATGCACACTCTTACAAGAGTTCAGAGGGTCCCAATTTCTATAAATGTTTTGAAGAATCTAAGGTACCCGTTCTTAAGCTGAGAGTCAATACCAACCAAATACAGTATAAATATGGGAACTATAGAGAATACCTGGCTGGGTTCAAACGCAAATTCCCCACTGTCTTGTCTGGCTTCCCCCTCGGCTTCTCTCTGACATTATCCCTTACCTCCCTCTGGGGCTAACTACACTTCAGCCATGGTGGCTTGCTCTTGATACATTTTCCATTATGTATTTTCCCTCTTTATACCTGGTGATATTCCTTTTTCCTGAAGACTAATCTGATATTAATACAGCCTTCAAGATTTCTTCTGATTTGCATTATCAAGATCTGGACACAAATCTCACTTGGGATTTGCTTAGCTTCTTGAATCTGCAAACTCACATCTTTTACCTGTGCCAAAATCCTACATATGTTTGGATTTTATTTTGTTCCATTGTTCTTTTGGTCTATTCTTGTGCTAATACCAGTTTATTTTAATCATTTAATAAGTCTTGATGTTTGGGAGTGTATATTCTATAAATAAGAAGCCCCCAGATAGATAAGAGAAGCAAAAATCAAAGAAAAAATGGAAAATAAACAACAAAATGAAATATTTAATTGCTAACATACCAATGTTCAGTTGCTCAGTTGTGTCTGACTCTTTGCACTATAGCCCACCAGACTCCTCTGTCCGTAGAATTTTCCAGGAAAGAATACTAATGAGAGTGGCCATTTCTTACTCCAAAACATACCAATATTTAATATACATGTCTAAATTCACCAACCGAAGACAAAGACTACCCAAGGCAGTGAAAGTTCCATTCTTTTCAATTTCTACCTGGACTTATATAAGAATCCTTGCAATTTCTTTTTTTTTTTAATTTTGTTTTTCATCATTGCCACTGGACAGCCAGGGAACTCCCTGGGACATCTTTCCAAATGCTTTAATTTTTAATTGCAAAATAATTTAAATACTTTCAGATAAAGGCTTAGAATTTTCATATACATGGTATCTTCAAACACTTCAAATAGACAAGTTAAATACAAATGTCTATTTCACATTTCTGCAGCATGTAATTATATACAAGATTATCAAGCAAAAGAAGACATATTATAGAAACTGTAGAAAAATATAAAATATGGCTGGCATTATTGGCATTTTTGACATTTTTAATTAGCTTTTAAGCAGTAAGATATCAAGTTAGTTGCTAAGATGGTAAGTAGCGATTCTTGCTCCATATAGATACCACACACTCATTAATCTATTTGCTGCTGCTGCTACTGCTAAGTTGCTTCAGTTGTGTCTGACTCTGTGCGACCCCATAGACAGCAGCCCATCAGGCTCCCCCATCCCTGGGATTCTCCAGGCAAGAACACTAGAGTGGGTTACCATTTCCTTCTCCAATCTATTTGCTGGTTGAGTATAATTTTTAAATGTCATGGTTGATTTGTGAATTTAAGTACAGTGTAATAGTTAGATGCTGAATCCTACCATGAAAATACTCATTTTGTACAATTCTTTCAGTACAGGTGTAGCTTTTACTTGTTAATATGACTCTGCAAGAATATCATTATTTTAACGATGTTTAGAATGTGACAATTTACTCTGTGATATATGTATTATTACCATTCTCACTAAGCTATCTGCCACATGATTGTCATTTAATGGAAGGAAGGCAGAGGACCCCTGAGCTTTCAATAAAAAAAGCCAGTGGACTTGTAGATAGTGCCTACTGTGGTAAAATATTGAATATCATAACTTTAAAGTTAGAGGAATGAGAATATCAAAGGTGAAGAATGATTGAAAATGAATGTAGCTATCTTCTACTACATTCTTTTCAATTTCTACCTGGACTTATACAAGAATCCTTGCAATTTCTTTTTTTTTTTTTTTAATTTTGTTTTTCATCGTTACTAATATGCTTCTATTTGTAAACTCTTTTAAATAACTATGTCAAATTTAGACTCTGTGTGTGTGTATTCCTAACAAAGGAACATATATTCCTAACAAAGAATTAAAACTCCAAAATATGGACTATGGTAAATGCAGTTTGCCCATTACAGATTGGATAAATGGCTGGACAGTAGAGAACTGGTAATTCACTTACCGAGCTGTATTGCTCCACTGAGAAGACTAATTGCCCAGAACAGCCAACCACATCACATAATTCTCATCTAGTTCAGTCTTCCTCTGCTGACAGCGTCTAATTCAGGTGTCAACCTAAACCTCAGGAATCTATGAGGTTTTAGTTAAGAATGGAGCCTTCTAAGTCTTCTCAGTTATCTAGCTTCTGTTTGATTGCAAAATATATATTCTTTTCTTTTAAAACCAAACATTTCTATCACTTCAAAGTAAAACATCTTACCCATTAACCAGTTTTTCCACAGTTCTACCTTGCCCACTACCACTTGCACAACCAACATCTTGTCTGTCTCTATGGATTTGTCTACTACGGATATTTCTTACAGACAGAATTTTATAATATTTGAGCTTTTGTGTATTGGTTTTTTGGCATAGCATAGTGTTTTTGAGGTTCATTCATATTGCAGTATGTTTCACAAATTGATTTTTATGGATGAATAATATTCATATTTATATAATTATGATGTGTTTTTCCATTCATCTGTTGCTGAACATTTGAGCTGTGTCTACATTTTGGCTATTGTGAGTACTGCTACTGTAACATGCATGTACTTATACTTATTTGAATATCCATTATCAATTATTTTGGATACATGTCTAGATCTAAAAGTGGAATTTGGGGGCCATATTGTAATTTTATGCTTAACTTTTTAAGGATCCAGTAAATGTTTTTTCACCACAAATGAATCTTTTTACATTCTCATCAGGATTGTACAGTTGTGTTACTCTCTGTGCATTCTTGCCAACATATTTCCTTTTTGCTCTTGCAGTAGGTATAAAGTAATACCTGATATCGATAAATGAAATAGAAAATAGAAAACAGGGATTCTCAATGAAACCAAAAATTATTTCTTTGAATCAACACAATTGGCAAAGCTTTGGCTAAACTGACAGAGAAAGCAAGAAGAAATAAAACATTTTTAATATTTTAGCTTATAACTGTATAGGTAGTGGAGATAGAAATCTAAATATAGGGGGCAAATACTTTATTCTAATTTATTACTTATTGTCCTACCATTCTAGTTTGTTATTCTATCCCTAATCTACCTCAAGGTTTAATCTCAAACAATATATTTTAAAAGTTTTAAATTGCTTCTGTAATGTTAATCAAAGTATTTTCCTTTAGGAAGGAAGTAACATTCCTTTTTTACATTATCTATGTATATGAAAGAAAAGGTACACATACATAAATGCTTATGCAAGTTAACATCAGGTCATTTTGATTCTGTGCACATCTTTCTGTAAATAAAGAATGAATTTGTATAAAGAGTTTATAAAGCAATTTTAACTTATTCTGATTCAGATGTTTTCCTTTTTTGTTATATATGCTACATGTGTGCAAAATTAAGGTGAGAGAGCATTCACCCAGTAACAAGAGTCAGAATGCTTAGGACCAATTACTTCTTTAAAATTACACATAAATATTTCCATTCCTTTTGTTTGGGTGATGATGACAGCAATCAACAAAGCTCACCAATTAAAAGTAGCTGACAAAGAACTGGAAAGGCAAAGCAGATTGTTCCCTGTGCTAATTTACCTTAGTTTATTTCCTATTCAAAGTGGTGTGTTACACAGTCTAAAATAATTCAAAGTCCATATTCAGAGCAAAATTAAAAATTATATTAAGGCAAAGTTTGACAAATACAACAGTGTATCTGAATTTTGTTTTAAATTTGGATTCTACAATAGTATGGAAGAAACATGTGCTTAATACCCAAAAGACAAATTATAAAATTTCTTGGACATTGACCTGCTATTCTCCATTTAACTATGAATAGTGTTTTCATTAGAGAAGAGTCAATATTGTACTTTAACTTTCTCAAAGTATTTTCAATGTCTGTAGAGTAATGGTGTTCTAAGGAGTATCTCTATAATGGTTTATAGCTCCTATTCCCTTTTTTGAAAATAATGCATTACAAATCTTTCTTGACTTAGAAATAGAGAGGAAGCCTATGTATTCTACCAGTGTTATCAAGAGACATATATTTCAGTGTGGGAATCTGCCCTCCATGTTTTAAACCTCAAAATATAAATTGTTAACTAAACAACTCCATTAATTCTAAATATAATAGAGTTCTATTATCTACAAACCTTGCTGAATTAATTCCTTTTTGTACCTAAACAGTTTCTCAGAGTAATAAATTCAAATTACGATGTGTAAGGACTTCTTTTACCTGTCTTTAAAGAACTCCCCATTCACGCAGTTATAGTAAGTTTGAAAAGGGCTGATTTTAATTTTAGTTATAAGATCTAGCAATATCCTGCTTCCTTATATCTGCAAAGAGAATACTACACATCTTTTACATTATTGGGGAAAGAGTATAAGATAAAGAATATTAAAGTGTTCTGTCTGCTATAAAGATCTCTACCTATGAACATAATGCTTAAGGAACATTCTGAAATTTGGAGAACATGTCCAGCTGTTTGTGATTTCATAGAAATAAATCACATTTTTTAGCCTTCATATTTTCAAATTAAAAAAGCTCTGACTTTTTCAATTGTCCTTTTAGAAATTTCAGTCAAAACAAAGATTTATTAGTGGCCACTATCTACTGAGCACTTCACTAGCTATTTATATTCCATAGATGAACATGGCAAGATTCATCTCTTTACTTCCTTCGTAATCTCCTTATCACTTATTCAGTGCTTCTAACACTGTTCAACTGAAATTTGCTCTTGGTTGAATATTGTGATTATAGGCCTGAGGGAGAAACACTGGGAGTAAGCACGCCTGAGTTTGAGGAGAATATAGTCTGTCTTCCATTGTCCTTCAAAAGAGCAATGAATAGAACTGCCTGACTTTTTTTTTTTTTTTCAGTGTGATTGTCCATTATAAGAAAAAGATTTTGAGGTGGGTCTCCTGTAGACAACATATATAGTGGTCTTGTTTTTGTATCCATTCAGCCAGTCTTTGTCTTTTGGCTGGGACATTCAACCTATTTACATTTAAGGTAATTATTGATAAGTATGATCCCGCTGCCATTTACTTTATTGTTTTGGGTTCGGGTTTATACACTCTTTTTGTGTTTCCTGTCTAGAGAATATCCTTTAGCATTTGTTGGAGAACTGGTTTGGTGGTGCTGAATTCTCTCAGCTTTTGCTTGTCTGTAAAGCTTTTGATTTCTCCTTCCTATTTGAATGAGATCTTTGCTGGGTACAGTAATCTGGGCTGTAGGTTATTTTCTTTCATCACTTTAAGTATGTCTTGCCATTCCCTCCTGGCCTGAAGAGTTTCTATTGAAAGATCAGCTGTTATCCTTATGGGAATCCCCTTGTGTTATTTGCTGGTTTCCCTTGCTGCTTTTAATATTTGTTTTTTTTGTGTTTGATCTTTATTAATTGACTTTTGGACTCTGTGGGTGAAGGAGAGGGCGGGATGATTTGGGAGAATGGCATTGAAACATGTATAATATCATGTAAGAAATGAATCACCAGTCTAGGTTCGATGCAGGATACAGGATGCTTGGGGCTGGTGCAGTGGGATGACCCAGAGAGATGGTATGGGGAGGGAGGTGGAAGGGGGGTTCAGGATTGGGAACGCATGTATACCCGTGGTGGATTCATGTTGATGTATGGCAAAACCAATACAGTATTGTAAAGTAAAATATAAATAAATAAATAAAAATAATAAAAATTAAAAATTAAAAAAAAAGATATCCAGGAATGACCACATAAAAAAAGAAAAAGATTTATTTCTAAAGATTTTATCCAATACATAAGTGTAATGAACATATCTCTACACAAATATCTTTTCACTTCTTACATGTACCCTAGTCAAGTGAAAAAGTTAATACACTAATGTGGAAACATGGGACATAAAAATATCATGAATGGATAAAAATTGGGTGGGTAAGAAAATACATTTTTTTCAAGACATGAGCACAGCATTGTAAATATTACACATTCTCCCACCCCCTCAGTAAGAAACTGTTTTCACAATTTGCCACCCAGAATGATATAGCCTTTTAGGATATATAGACATGATAGGAAGATCTCACCCTTTGTCGTAAGTAAAAGCACATGTTTAGCCTTTTATGAATATAGTGAAGTTACAAAATGGCATATGGATCTGAAAACCTATTCAACATGCCTGCGTTTATAACTTCAAAGCCTTATCAGCAGTGTGGGGTTTCTTTGATCATGTACACTTAAAGGTGGTTATAAGCAAATTGCTAATTCATCTCTTAAAAACCTTGGATGCATGACAATTTGTATAGTGGTCTGAAAATATGATCTAAATCACCTGGAAGTCCACATTAGTGGTTAACTGTTTTCTCATAGTTTATGACTATGAGAAACATAGTCACTAAGAATATGCTATGTATATTAAAAAAAAAAAAACCTGACAAGAAGGGTCCCTGGTTTGCAGTTCTTGACTTTCTGAAATGACTTTAGCTCTGTTGAGAAGAGATGACTTGTAGCATGGCTCTGCCATTTCCGTTCTTGCATGGTTTCTTGCATCCCTTATTCTTAACTATATTCTCTTATAGTTTATTAGTAATGAGCATAGAAACAGGGAAATGAATGCAGATATTAAATATAATCTCGATATACATGACTAGATACATGAAACAAGTTTGTCCAAAAATGAGTTATCTAACAATTTTGTTGTCTCAACACCTATATTTGCTTATTAAGATTGTTTACAACTCTCGACAGTTTAAAAAAAATAGCATTAAAAAATTACAACTTCATAGGATGCTCACATCTTTTGTTCCTTTCATTTATTTACTATTGTTGCCTTTGACACTCAGCTTCATATTGTTGAAACCATTCTTTTCTAGGCCAAATCATTTTTAAAAGGAAAAGGCAGTGCTATAAAAATCAATGAGTAATTCTAAACTGAGTAAGTAGTTCAACAGTGAAAGTCAAGATTGCTAATATAAAATGCACATTTGAAATAGAAATTTAGGTCATGTCATTCTTTTCCTCTCTCATTGACAAAATGGGTCACTAACTCCTGAACCTCTACAGAGTTTCCTCATTTACTTTACTCAAAAAAACAAACAATAATAATACTAATAAAGGATTTAGCTGCAAGTAGATCACTTTTCACTTTCATGCATTGGAGAAGGAAATGGCAACCCACTCCAGTGTTCTTGCCTGGAGAATCCCAGGGACGGCGGAGCCTGGTGGGCTGCCACCTATGGGGTCACACAGAGTCGGACACAACTGAAGTGACTTAGCAGCAGATATGAAATACAGAACATATAAAATTTGAATATAAAACAATTTAAAAGTTACCAGAATCATGCTCTTAAGGACATATAATGGGATACAAAGCATCTTCCATGTTATCAGAAAATATGTTTAGCTTAGAGAAATTCAACATATTGAACACTCATTAACAAACTCTGACATTTTGTCGGGCATTTTTATTCAAATCCCACCCACCTGCCTAATCACCAGGTGGCAGTGTAGCAGCAGTCATCTGTATCTGTGAGAGGCCTCAATAAAAATGGCATTGCAATGATATTGATACTTGATAGAATTATTTGGGTGTAAAAATTTTTAAGTGTGATTCTCTCTTAGTATTAAAATAGTCCTACTTACACTTTCACAAATTGCCTTTTGCTTTGAGCAACTATATAGATAGTTACTTTCTCTAATTTCTAAACTACAAAAAATTGTATATATATCACCTAACTGTTCGTTGTCTTACAGTTTTAAATAGCAACGTTTTCTACATCATAACTGGAACTGAATCACATTTTTTTTTTTTTAACTAGCACCTTGCAACAACTGGATTAAGGCAGGATTTCCCATTCTTTCAACAAACGCATATGCCAGGAGACTACAAACTTTTAAGACGAGGATTCTGACATTTCATTTTCTCTTATCTAAACTTCCCCAGCTGTCATTATGCCATCTGAGACAAGTTTTCAGTCTACAGTACTATCCTACTCTATCAATTCCTTTGTATTTGCACAATGTCTATTCAGCAGTTTAACCAGGACAAAAGAACCAATTTCAACATTTGATTTCAGATACTCAGGATTTATTATGTGTTTAAAGTATGTCTGAATTCTTCTTTTTTTGTAGATGGAAATTCAGAAATCCAGGTTATGTCATCTGATCCAATATCAACCAGTGAGTATAGTTCAAAACTGAAAACTTAAAACATTTATGTGAAATACTCTTGGTGGACTGGAAAGAAGGTGTTTGGGAATATCTCCCAAACCATGAATATAATTTTTTTACTATATTTAGACTCAGTGGAGGAGGAGATTGTCTTCACCTTTGGAGGAACTATGCCGGTACTATTTGGGAGGAAACTGGTTTTTATGTAGGAACTGGGGTTAAACTGCAGATATAGTTCTTTAAAACTTGACTACAGGAGGCCTTTGGAAAACAAAAATAAAGGGAACTACTGTATGATCTGAAGAGTTACTGGAAGTTTTAGAAAGTGAAAGTGAAATTGAAGTCACTTAGTCCTGTCTGACTTTTTGCGACCCCATGGACTGTAGCCTACCAGGCTCCTCGGTCCATGGGATTTTCCAGGCAAGAATACTGGAGTGGGTTGCCAAGGTTTTAGAGGACAGAACTGAAAAAAATATTTATTTTGATTTGACAAAACTTTCCTCTACTTCCATATGCTTGAGGCAGTTGACATTTTTTTAATCCTAAATAAAATGATCCAAACCCGCAGCTAATCTGGAAATTGACACAGTTATAATCCATGTCACACTATTTAGAAACTATATTTTGCTAATGCATAATTTTCTTCAATTTCTATTAGAACATTTTGCAAAATATGCTTAAAAATTAAAGGGAAAAGACCCCAAATTAGTATCCTAATATTTCAAATTAGTTTCAGTCCTAGCCTTGAGGAACTCTTTGGTTGTACTAAAATTCCAAATATGTTGGGTCAAGGCTCAACTATACATCTTTATAGTCAAAGTTTATGTAGCTCTATTTGGATAAAACTGGATAGATGGATGGGTCGAAATTTTCAAAAGATACTCTATTGAATTATAAGGATTTTCAATTTCTTGATTTTTAGAATGTTCCTTCTAGAATTCTTCAAGTATAAACATATATAATGTCATAAAATGGTTACAGTAAAACTCATTCAACTTATGCAGTGTATACTAAAATGGAAATCTACTTGAGCTTCAAGGTAAAAATATTGTGAATAATAATTTTAAGACGTTATATATTAGATGTTTCAGTAATTTTGTAACTAGTATAATCTCCTATATATTCATTTTTCAGTTCAGTCAGTTCATTTCAGTCACTCAGTCGTGTCCGACTCTTTGCGACCCCATGAATCACAGCACACCAGGCCTCCCTATTCATCACCATCTCCAGGAGTTCACTCAGACTCACGTCCATTGAGTCCGTGATGCCATCCAGCCAGCTCATCCTCTGTTGTCCCCTTCTCCTCCTGCCCCCAATCCCTCCCAGCATCAGAGTTTTTTCCAATGAGTCAACTCTTCTCATGAGGTGGCCAAAGTACTGGAGTTTCAGCTCTACCATTATTCATTTTTAGTTATATCCATAACTACAAAGTTCTTTTTTAAGACAAATTTTATAAAAATTATTTTAAAATAAATATTAAATTAAATAATAAGAAATGACATTACATCATTTTTTTCTGTCTTAACATAAATTACCAATAAATTTTTCTAGAGATCTTATAATTTGAGAGCTAGAAAGGTCTTTGGAGATATTGATCAGTTCAGTTCAGTTCAGTTCATTTCAGTCGCTCAGTCGTGTCCAACTTTTTGCGACCCCATGAATCACAGCACGCCAGGCCTCCCTGTCCATCACCAACTCCCAGAGTTCACTCAGACTCACGTCCCTCGAGTCAGTGATGCCATCCAGCCATCTCATCCTCTGTCGGCCCTTTCTCCTCCTGCCCCCAATCCCTCCCAGCATCAGAGTCTTTTCCAATGAGTCAACTCTTCGCATGAGGTGGCCAAAGTACTGGAGTTTCAGCTTTAGCATCATTCCCTCCAAAGAAATCCCAGGGCTGATCTCCTTCAGAATGGACTGGTTGGATCTCCTTGCACTCCAAGGGACTCTCAAATTCTAAGGTATTTCAAGGTGAATGAATGGACACCAGAAAGCTGCCAAAGAGTATGGCTGATATGAAAAGGCTTCAAGTTTCCTCCCTCCTTGTCAGATAAATCAGGTTTATTTTAATTAACTGTATGTACTTAGAATTTGCATAACATAGGTAGATTCTATTTACAAAAGTTTACAGTGCATGTATCTTTAGAATATTAATTGAATCATAAACTCATAAACAAGGAACATTTAATTATTGAAACAGTCACTGGTAGAAAATTTGGTAAGAGCAGGAAAAAATGTTTAACTCCATTTAGACCTCTTGTACCAGCTACTAAGGAAATGTATTTAAATTTTTATAATTAAAATATATTATTATTATTAAAAAATAAATTATTTTTCCTAATGACCTAGTGACCCTATCATAAAAATAGATAAAACCCATCATATGTTAAAATATTAATTAAGCAGTCATAATGTGTTAGATGAATACAGAAGAAAAGAGAAAGCAATTTATTACTAACGATTGTGTGTTCCTTGGAAGGAATGATGCTAAAGCTGAAACTCCAGTACTTTGGCCACCTCACGCAAAGAGCTGACTCATTGGAAAAGACTCTGATGCTGGGAGGGATTGGGGGCAGGAGGAGAAGGGGCCGACAGAGAATGAGATGGCTGGATGGCATCACCGACTCGATGGACATAAGTTGAGTGAACTCTGGGAGTTGCTGATGGACAGGGAGGCCCGGGGTGCTGCAATTCATGGGGTCGCAAAGAGTCGGACACGACTGAACGGCTGAACTGAACTGAACTGATAACTTATGCTAACATTAAAAAGTCCCTTGAAAAGACTATAGGACTTTAAGCATCAGTAAAATTTGTAAATTGATGATAAATCCTTAAATTTCACCCAGAGAACAATATTGTATTATAGAAGTTTTCCCAAGGGAAAGAAATAAGCAAAATAATATGTTCAATTGAGAGCATGGTTGTGGTTTAGTCACTAAGTTGTGTCTGGCTCTTGCGACCCTATCAACTGTAGACTGTGAGGACCCTCTGTCCATGGGATTCTCTAGGCAAGAATACTGGAGTCGGTTGCCATTTCCTTCTCCAAGCGATCTTCCCAACCCAGGAATTGAACCTGGGTCTCCTGCATTGCAGGAAGATTCTTTACTGACTGAGATACAGGAGAAAGATATGAGCTAATAATTTCAAATCCTCTGGACAGAGGAGCCTGGCAGGCTACAGTCCACTGGGGTGCAGAGTTGGACACGACTGAGGGACTGAACATGCGCATGGAAATAGATAGATAGATAGATGGCTTATTCATGTGACTAAAATTTCTAAATTAATCATGCTGTGGCCAACCCAATTGTGATACAGACACAGCCAAAATGAAAGTAAATAACTTTATGGATGTTTATGGTTTTATGGATGTAAAACTATGATAGAAAGAAAGGTGGAATATGATAAATTATCTGGCTATTAGGTAAATGCTGCCTCCAATCTAACTTCATGGTTGAATTAAACTGTAAGAAATTATTTCATTAAAACTTAATTTTATAGATACAACTTTAGTTAGATAAAGAAAATGTTATGCAAAAAATCTGTAAAAAATAATTTGTTTGAAAAAAGGGGCAATTAATATTATAATACACATTTGTGACCTATACTATTCTATCCCTATTTGCTACCTGCAAAAATGAGGAGCAATTGGAAGCAGCAGTGGAAATTATTCTTGCATCTAGATTAGATTCTGTGATCTAAAGTCTCATATAAATAATGACAACCTTCAGGTAAAAAAGGATTTCAAAATCATGAACCTCTATTATTTAGTTAGGAGTTGCCATGCCTGACTTAAGAGTTCTTAAATTAAATTGAAATCACAGCATCTGCTGTAGGATACAGCTTTACTTGTTTGCTTTACTTGCATCCTCTGCTCCATCTGACCAGGGAGCTCACTAGGCAGTTTTGCTACATTTGGGTCCCAGCCACTGAGCCATAATGGCCATGGAGGCTTTTCTATGGCCCTGTCCAGGCAGGAAGCAAATTTGCAGTCCCATCCAATTGCTAATATAACAGACAATTCCAGCTGGTGAGAAGACATGACCAAAGCATCCAGGCAGTCACATAACTCATCTACAGCCAAACTAGGGCTAGGAATCAGTCAGCATTCCTATGCAACTGTTCCCAACCAGTGGCACTGCTCTTGACCTCACAGCATGAGCATCAGGCCCACCCAAATAGAGACACTGATAGCAAGTCCCATCTGCCCAAGGATGATGTCAGCTCACTTATCCAGAACTCTAAGATGAGCTGACTGTGAAGGACCATCTCTGCTGAAGTGAACCTGTGAGGTCTGGAATAGGACACACATTCAAATGTGCAGATACCAATAGAAGGAATCAAAAATCATGAAGAAGCAAGTGAACATGATGCCTATTCACAAGAAACTAATGAAGCTCTTTTGGTAATCAAAAGATATCAGAGGTAGCTGTACTTATATCAGGCAAAATAGACTTTAAGAGAAAAATAGTTGAGACATGGTCATTAAATAAAGGAGACAATCCATCAAAAAGATATGAAAAGGCATTAAACTTTCTAATTCAAACAACAAAAAATGAAAACAAACAAAAAGTGAAAGTGCAAATTGCTCAGTCGTGTCCAGACTCTTTGCAACTCTACATAATCCATGGAATTCTCCAGGCCAGAACTGGAGTGGGTGGCCATTCCCTTCTCCAGGGAATCTTCCCAACCCAGGGATCAGACCCAGGTCTCCCTCATTGCAGGTCAATTCTTAACTAGCTGAGCCACTAGGGAAGCCCAAGAATACTGGAGTGATTAGCTTAACCCTTCTCCAGCAGATTTTGCTGACCAGGAATCGGACCAGGGTCTCCTGAATTGCAGATGGATTCTCTACCAACTGAGCTAGCAAGGAAGCCCCAAAACAAACAGGCAAAATAATGACAATAATAATAATAGTAACAAGCAGAAAACAAACAAAGAAAGATATTGGGTAGAGGGCATTCACTGTAAATTAGATGAGATAGTTTACTAAGGTAATTTCAACTGAGTTATGACCAAAATACTGAGGAGGTACTCAAAAGTACCTTTGGAAAAATTAATTCCAAAGCTCCAACTTGAAGCAAATGAAATAATAAGGCTTAATAATAATCAAGCCTCTTACAGGGAAGAATTATGAATTTAAAAAAGGAAAAATCTACCATAGACAAATGGACCTAGGATGAATTTCCACTTTCATCCATTATCTACAATATAATGTTGAACAAGTTCATTAAACTCTAAACCTGTTTCTTCAGTAGCAAACTGCAGATATTAATTATCTAGTAAAGTTTTCTTCTGTGTAGTAAATGAAGTGATATATTCAAAAACCCTGGCTCATAATAGGCATTCAATAACATTTTATTCCATATTTCATTGGAAGTAGTTAAACAAATGTTGACATATTACCGCTTTAATTCATTCCAAACTCTAAAAATAAAAATGTTTCCTATGGAGAGGAATTAGACTATTTACTATATACTAATGAGAGAAGATAAGAAATTGTCCCTCCAAAAGACAATTGTCCACTTCATGCGAAGGATGGACAAATTGGAAAAGACTCTGATGCTGGGAGGGATTGGGGGCAGGAGGAGAAGGGGACGACAGAGGATGAGATGACTGAATGGCATCACCGACTCAATGGGCATGAGTCTGAGTGAACTCTGGGAATTGGTGATGGACAGGGAGGCCTGGCGTGCTGCAATTCATGGGGTCGCAAAGAGTTGGACACAACTGAGCGAGTGAACTGAACTGAACTGAACTGAACACATCTGTTACTACTGCAATCTATTTCTTTATCTAATAGATGCCTCATACTCATACTTACTTCAGTTAGTATTTGAAGAAAATTTTTAGATTCAGAAGAATCATTTAAATAACTAGTAAATATTTAAAGATAAGAATGATTGGAAACTGAACACTGTACAGAGCATGAGGAAGAAACAAGCATGATTGTGTGAGGGAAAAAAAATATACAGAGGATGATAGGGAATGAAAATGAAGAAATGTATTGCCTTCATAAATATTCTTTAACTGGGGTCAGAAAATAAAGTCATAATCAAATGCTGACTTGATTTAGTATCAAAGGAAGGTACTTATTATGTGAATATGAGTTTCAGGGAGGGAGATGTAGTTCTTTAAAACTATTCCTGGTTAAGAAAGTCCTCATAAATAGAATAAAACAAAATTCCTGAAAAGGAAAAAAAAAACAAAAACCACACCTATGTTACATAAGGGAACTGCATTGTTCTCTTCAGGGGAAAATTAATTTTAAATATAATGTAAAAATAATAATTCAAAAGATCTAACTAATTTCCAAAATGATCAAATGACCTTATGTGCACATTGATCAGCTCAGTTTGCTCTGATGTAACTTCTATTAGACCAATGTCCATGGGGTCGCAAACAGTCAGACATGATGTAGCAACTAAACAACAATATATATCAATTATTTATTTCAGCACATCAACATTTTTCTGCCAGATTGATTTCTATTTTACTTCTTCCTATGGTTGTTATAATTAATTGGTAGGCAGTATAAATTGTCAGGGAATTTTCCTATGCTAATAAGATAAAGTAGTGGGTAGTGGGCTAGTCCTCACAGAACACTGGTTTCGTGGGGTCTTATTTTAGAGAAAAAGTGAGGCTATAATCTATTTTTAAATGCAATACAAGCCAAAGAAAAAGTAAATGAGATATAAAACATGTAATAAGTGTATATGGCTATAAAGATTAGAATAGCCAAGAAAAAACAAAGAAATAAAAGGTTTCAGATATTATTCATCTGAAGTTCATATTTACCAAATGGTAACATGTCAGTACAAGAGATGGCTTTAGGTTTCCACTTTCATTCTGCTCAGTCCTATTGTCTCAATTCAAATTTCAACCTCCTCAAGATTCTCTATTTTATTTCTTTTAACTAAAATAGAATATAAAAAAAAAATTCTCCTCTCTGAAAGGCTTTCTATTCACAATCATAAATTAAGCCTCGAGACTCTCAACTTTCATGCTTTCTTTCTTTTTTTAAAATATTGTCATATGATAATTGTAACAAAAATAATCAAAGTATCTATCTGTGTGCTTGTCATATCATCTGTCAATAATTGTGACAACAAATTACTTTGGAAAGGGAGAAATTATTAAGCTAATAAAGTGGCCATTTGAGTGGAAAAGTTATTTCATTACCTGTTCTCCATGCAGAAATGTTAAAGTGGAAAAACCACTGACTATGGCAATATAATGAAACTGAATTAAGCATATAACTTTGTGAATTGTATATTTTTATTTTCTGCAGCATGAAGTTTTTCAATCAATACACTCTTGTTAGTTAGGGTCAAAGTTTCATCCATTTGAGAAAGTCTGATCAAGTTAAAAGATTTTACTGATTTATACCCCTCCCCACTTTCACTGTAATCTAACATAAAGATAATAAAAGATGGGGTAGAAAAAACAAACACATTTAGAAAATGTACAATAGATTTGAATGAGGAGCATATCTGAAGCAATAAAATTCAGAAATAAGAACTATTACTGAAGACATGTTAATTTCTCAGTAAATGTTAATAACACTTACCTATTGATTTATTCATTGAATTAAACATTGTCTACCACTCCCAACAAAAAGTCCATGTATGGGCTTTGAACCACTGTATTTCCAGCATATATAGTATCTTCAATATATAATTTATTGAATAAATGCATACATGCCTACTCTTCAGGAAAATATGGCAAAAGCCCTAGCTTCTAGGATTTTGTGGAACTTATATGTATGTATTGATTGGAGAGTACATTAAAAAATTCAGTTTTGTCTGTCTTGGGTACCTATTAGTTTCTGAAATAAGAGAACCAAACTTTGCTGATTGAAGAAAGTTCACTGAGCTAAAATGAATTCAATCTTTACTTACAAAAAGGTAAAATCAAATAGAAAATTGAAACAGTCATAGAATATATCATGACCATATTTTGAATAGAAGCTCTCTTTTTGATTCAAATCTCCAGGTAACTAAACTTTTACATTTATTTTGTATGAGTAGGAAATGTCAAGAGATGCCACCCCCCACTCATGTGCTCAAACTCACAGCTTTAGAGTCCTACATGTCTCTCTTTACCATACTCTCAGAAAGTTCAGTTTCTCCACCTTCAAATGTGTTGAATCTTCTCAATTCTTCCCATCTCCATGGCTAGTCTAAATCAATATTACTTTCCTCCTGGATAACTATGATAACCTTCCTGCTTCTGCTCCTGTCCTCCTTCAGTCCTTTCGTAAATAACATCGTGAAAGACCATTTTTCAGAGCCAATCCATTTGTGCTATTTCCATGTTTCAAAGACTCAAGTGGCTCCTAGTTCTACCCCAAATAAAGTCCAAATTCCTTACATGGCTTATGAAACTTGATATAGTCTGCACCTCTCTTAGCTCATAACCACAAACCATAGCACGCTATATTCTAGCAACATTGGCCTTTTCTCTGTTCTTCAAAACACTGAATTTTTCCCCAACCTAGGGCCTTTGCATATGATGCATCCCTTGCCTCATACTTCAATCCTGGATATTCACAAGCTTGGCCCCTTTGCATTCACACTCACATCCTCTGAAAGGTCTTCCCTGATAGTCCCAGCTATAGAAACTACTCACCTCCACTTATTCTCTATTCCAGGTACTGGCATACTGTAGCTCCCAATTTAGTGCCTATTTTAGTAAATACAGATTCATTAAAACAGTGCTATGCTATTTGTTTATGTATGACTGCTTTCATGCCATAAAATCAGAATGGAATTGTTGCAGCAGAGACAAAAGGGTCCACAAAACCTAAAACATTTACTATTGAGCCATTTAAGAAAATATTTGTCAACCAGCGTTTTGGGTCATGACTTAGACTAATATCTAACAGTATGTTATTAATATATTCACATATGCTTCCCTGTTGACTATCTGTGAGCTCTATAAGAGCAGTTATGTATCTGGATAATTCAAGTCTTCAGTGCTTTACACATTTCCAAGAACATAGCAGGCTTTAAATAAATATTGTTTTAATCTTGAATGTAAAATTACAAAAGATTTAGCTTTTCAGAGGGCAGATACATTACAAGATAGTTCAAACTATGGTTGTTTCTTTCCCTACTTCGTTAAAACCATGTCCAACCTTGTGACCTGTGATACATTCTGGGGGAAGACTAGACCCTCTCCCTATGCTATGGCTGTTGAACTGAGAATGGCTGTTTATATATATCTGGAAAATGAAAAGTGAATAGAAATACTAACTGCCAATTTTGAGGAGAAACTGCAAAAGCCAGCTCTTGGTTCATGCACTCATTCTTTTCTCTTTATCGCAAGACCAGCAATGTCCAGAGTGGGCACTGCTTCATCAGCATAGATCCTGAAGTAAAGACCCGACTGAAGTGGCTTAAGAAGAAATAACCTTTTTAAAACAAATCTTTCAGATTGGGAGGTTGTATCTATCACAGTCCAACTTACCCAAAATAAATTGATACAAGGAGTAGTAGGATATATTGTAGATAAAAATAGGCTAGCTGATAGGTCAATGAAATAAATCTTTTTCCAATTACATAGACATTTTCTTGTTACAGCCTGGGGTGTTTAATGTATCCTTACTAACTGTTCTCTTACATCTCTTTGATTGGGAACAGATGGCTGCAATGATTTTCAGATGATGTTCTGATGATCTGGGAAACACAGAGTAATCTTTAATCATCTTGAAATTCTTAAGAAATAATTTGCTATGTACTGTTTAAAAAATGAGTTGCAAGATTTTTTTTTCAAGAATGACTTAGCATTAAAAAAAAAGTACCCATCATTAAGCAAAGTATCAAGACAAAGCACGATTCAAGTATTCTAACTGATTTTAACCTCAATTTTCTTTTTTATCAATGTATAAAGATCAATGTTCTGCAAAACTATAGATTCTGAATATTAAGCAAACAAATAGGACAAAAGGAACAAAATGTTACAGCATTCAAAGAAATACATATAAAGTTGAAATTGCAAATTGAGGTAAAAATATTTAGTGAGATCATTAAGCTTTACTCATTAATATCTTCATGGTTACTCTTTTAATGAAAATATATATCTAGCATGATAAAACACATAAGATTACCTTTTTTATTTAATATAATTTTAATTATATAAATAACAATGGAGGCAATATAAAGAAAAAAACTATGAATTTCATCATTCTGAAGTTATTTACTTCAGTTCAGTTCAGTTCAGTCCAGTCGTTCAGTAATGTCCAACTCTTTGCAACCCCATGAATTGCAGCATGCCAGGCCTCCTTGTCCATCATGAACTCCTGGAGTTCACCCAAACTCATGTCCATTGAGTCAGTGATGCCATCCAGCCATCTCATCCTCTGTCGTCCCCTTTTCCTCCTGCCCCCAATCCCTCCCAGCATCAGGGTGTTTTCCAATGAGTCAACTCTTCACATGAGGTGGCCAAAATATTGGAGTTTCTGCTTCAGCATCAGTCCTTTCAATGAACACCCAGGACTGATCCCCTTTAGGATAGACTGGTTGGATCTCCTTGCAGTCCAAGGGACTCTCAAGAGTCTTCTCCAACACCACAGTTCAAAAGCATCAATTCTTCAGCACTCAGCTCTTTTCACAGTCCAACTCTCACATCCATACATGACCACTGGAAAAACCATAGCCTTCACTAGACGGACCTTCGTTTGCAAAGTAATGTCTCTGCTTTTTCTGAAGTTATGAATCACAGTCAATAACTGGACCTGGTTTTTATAATTTGTCTATGTAATGTGAGTGTGTGTGCTCAGTCACTCTCATGCCTGACTCTTTGTGACCCTATGGACAGACTGTAACCTGTTAGGCTCCTCTGTCTATGGGATTTCCCAGCAAGAATACTGGAATTGGCTGCCACTTCCTCCTCCAGGGGATCCTTTCAACCCAGTGATCAAACCCCCCATCTCCTGTATCTCCTGCATTGCAGGCAGATTCTTTAACACTGAGCTACCCACCAGGGAAGTCCATTGTCTATATTATATCTGTAGCTATATCTGTCTAAGGTTTTAAAAAATTTAGATCACATATTTAGTCAGCTTAATATCCTGGAATTTTTGTCATTATAAGTGATTTTTAATTCCTAGATATATTTTATTAATAACCTAATAATAGCTAATAAAGAGATTTATTGAAACATTGCCCTATTTTTGACAATTTTTGTTCATGAATTTTGCTATGAAAAACTCTATTAAAAGAAATTCTTCTCTTTTTCAATGTATGCAAATGCTATTTATATTGTAAACATAATTGAAGAACTAGAACACTGACACATATTTATTATTTTCTATATACCAATTTTCCACCCATATTAAATACACATGGAAGTACAATCTTAATGTATGCTCAATAGAAATATTATTTTCTTTTGTTTTATTTCTGTGTTTTGTTGGCTTATAAAGTAAGTAAAATAGGTTTTCTCAATTGTTTTAATGCATATTGTTTCAAATACTTCTATTTATTTGTTATACAGAATTCACATATTTAAGTATTTGAATATAAAATATATTTTCTTTATATAAAGTCTACCTCTCTGTTTTATATTGTTTTATTGATTCACTTTATACAACAATAATTTATATTGTAGATCCTCTCTTCTTAGATATTTGAATTATTTCTTCAATAATGGTAGCAAAATGATAGTAGTAGTTGAAGTTTCTTGAGTTCTTAGTATGTGTTACTACATACACATTTGAATGCAGAGTTCCAAAGAATAGCAAGGAGAGATAAGAAAGCCTTCCTCAGTGATCAATGCAAAGAAGTAGAGGAAAACAATAGAATGGGAAAGACTAGAGATTGCTTCAAGAAAATCAGAGATACCAAGGGAATATTTCATGCAAAGATGGGCTCACTAAAGGATAGAAATGTT
Source organism: Ovis canadensis (assembly GCF_042477335.2). Classification (NCBI taxonomy): domain Eukaryota; kingdom Metazoa; phylum Chordata; class Mammalia; order Artiodactyla; family Bovidae; genus Ovis; species Ovis canadensis. The sequence continues at coordinate 73,458,989 of NC_091248.1, read as the reverse complement.
ATTGACCAAAAGAAACAAAATATTAAGAAGAGGTGGCAAGAATAGACAGAAGAACTATACAAAAATGATCTTCATAAACCAGATAATCATGATGGTGTGATCACTCACCTAGAGCCAGACACCCTGGAATGTGAAGTCAAGTGGGTCTTAGGAAGCTTCATTACAAACAAAACTAGTGGAGGTGATGGAATTCCAGTTGAGCTATTTCAAATCCTAAAAGATGATACTGTGGAAGTGCTGCACTCAATATGCCAGCAAATTTGGAAAACTCAGCAGTGGCCACAGGACTGGAAAAGGTCAGTTTTCATTCCAATCCCAAATAAAGGCAATGCCAAAGAATGTTCAAACTACAACACAATTGCACTCATCTCACACACTGGCAAAGTAATGCTCAAACTTCTCCAAGCCAGGCTTCAATAATACATGAAGCGTGAACTACTAGATGTTCAAGCTGGATTTAGAAAAGGCAGAGGAACCAGAGATCAAATTGCCAACATCCGCTGGATCATTGAAAAAGCAAGACAGTTCCAGGAAAAAAAAAAAAAACAAAACATCTATTTCTGCTTTATTGACTGTGCCAAAGCCTTTGACTATGTGGATCACAACAAACTTTGGAAAATTCTGAAAGAGATCAGAATACCAGACCACCTGACTTGGCTCCTGAGAAATCTGTATGCAGGTCAGGAAACAACAGTTAGAACTGGACATGGAGCAACAGACTGGTTCCATATCAGGAAAGGACTACATTGAGGCTGAATATTGTCACCCTGCTTATTTAATTTACATACAGAGTATATCATGAGAAATCCTGGGCTGGATGAAGCACAAGCTGGAATCAAGATTGCCAGGAGAAATATCAATAACCTCAGACATGCAGATGAAACCACCCTTATGGCAGAAAATGAAGAAGAACTAAAGAGCCTCTTGATAAAAGTGAAAGAGGAGAGTGAAAAAGTTGGCTTAAAGGTCAACATTCAGAAAACTAAGATCATGGCATGTGGTCCCATCACTTCATGGCAAATAGATGGGGAAACAATGGAAACAGGCAGAGACTTTATTTTAGGGGGCTCCAAAACCACTACAGATGGTGACTACAGCCATGAAATTAAAAGACGCTTGCTCCTTGGAAGAAAAGTTATGACCAACCTAGACAACATATTAAAAAGCAGAGACATTACTTTGCCAACAACGATCTGTCTAGTCAAGGCTGTGGTTTTTCCTGTAGTCATGTGTGGATGTGAGAGTTGGACGATAAAGAACGCTGAGCACCGAAGAACTGATGCTTTTGAACTGTGGTGTTGGAGAAGACTCTTGAGTGTCCTTTGGACTGCAAGGAGATCCAACCAGTCCATCTTAAAGGAGATCAGTCCTGGGTGTTCATTGGAGGGACTGGTGTTGTAGCTGAAACTCCGAAACTTTGGCCACCTGATGCAGAGAGCTGACTCATTTGAAGAGACCCTGATATTTGGAAAGATTGAGGGCAGGAGGAGAAGGGGCGACACAGGATGAGATGGTTGGATGGCATCACCTTCACAATGGATATGGGTTTGTGTGGACCCTGGTAGTTGGTGATGGACGGGGAGGTCTAGCATGCTGCGGTTCATGGGGTCTCAAAGACATGACTGAGCGACTGAACTGAACTGAATATAGTAAAACATTATATAGTAGCTAGTGAACTATAAAGTTTTATCTATTGATATTGATGAATTGTAAAATATTTAACAAGTACAACAGAATGTCCAATACAAAGTGACACAAGGTAATATGTCATAGTTTAAACATGTAAATAGTAACATATATTAATTATATGTAACACATGTCAATTATATGTAACATATGTTACTTATATGTTAACATATGTTAATTAAAATGTTAATAGCTGCACATCTAAAACACATAAAACACCATAGTCTGTTCTCTGCACATGAAGGGAGAATAATTTCACTAGTGAAAGGCAACTAAGGGGCTACAACCTCTATGTAGTATTTTTACTTCATCAAAAATCATGAACCAAATATGGAAAAATAAAATTTGATACATTTAGATGGGTACTCAGATACTTAGGAGTATTTTCCTTTGCTTGAATAAATTTTAAAAGTTAATAATAGGTTTTTAAAAATTACAGAAGAGCAGTTATAAACTAACTTGGATTTTAATTCTTAGAGAGATCAACTAACAGCAGGAAATTAGCCCCAGGGGCCCAGCCAGGCAATATTTAAGAGATTACAAAATAATTAGGGCTTCCCTGGTGGCTCAGAAGGTAAAGGGTCTGCCTGCCATGCAGGAGACCTAGGTTTGATCCCTGGATCAGAAAGATTCCCTGGAGAAGGAAATGGCAACCCACTCCAGTACTCTTGCCTGGAAAATTCCATGGACAGAGAAGCCTGGCAGGCTACAGTCCTTGGGGGTCACAAAGAGTCAGACACGACTGAGTGGCTTCACTCTTTACAAAATATACTTTTGAAGGAAAATAGATAAGCATTTTAATCATCTCCCTAAATCTTTTCCCTGAATGATGATAAATAGCTTTAAATATTAATAGATGGATGGTTTCTAGGTGCTATCTATGATAAAAGTGGGAAAGATTCTGTCGAAGAAGCAGTCAGAGCCATTTCTAGCAATGCCAGCAAAGGGCAGAGAGAAGGGGAAAATTAACTGAAACTTAATTGTGTATCACTTAAGACCATAAGTACTCTGGTCAGGTTGCTGTTTCTTATCTGGCAAACTCAGGGAATTTTTTGTTCCCTGTTGAACATCAGATGGTAGCAACAAAAACAGTCACAAATGCTGGGATCTAGACTGGATAGTAGAAAAAATTTCCTGAACAGTTTCTTACAGATATAGAGGCCCAGCAAATGCAGCTGCTTTGATTTACACATTAAGAAGGGGGGGAAAAAAAGAGAGAGAGAGAGAGAGAAATGAAATATCAAAGAAGTAGGAAGCAATGGAGTTTTTATCCCTGGCCTAGCACACAAAGAGTATCTAGAATCTACTTCAGTCTATTCCATTAAATAATTGTTTTTTTCTTAGTAAATAACTTTTACCCTTTGGGGATTTTATTTTCCTTAATTATAGTATAAGGACATTCAATGTTAACTCACTTTACCCATGGCTAAGCAAGTAAAGAATCTCCCTCAATGTAGGAGACCCTGGAAATGTGGGTTTGATCCCATGGTGGGGAAGATCCCCTGGAGGAGAAAAATGGCAACCCACTCCAGTTTTCTTGCCAAGATAATCTCATGAACAGGGGAGCCTTGGGGGCTACAGTCCAAAGGGTCACAAAGAATCAGACACTAAGCAACTAAGCATGCAAGCCCTTTCTTTTAAGGTTCATTTGCTTTAAAATACAAAAGAGATGATCATCTTTCTGGTGTGAAATTGGAGAGAATGAATGACTATCATTTCTGGTGTCCCTAAAAATAAGTTCTTTGTTTGACAAAGCCTAGAACTTCCTTAGTCAACTCAATAATACCACATTCTTCTTGGTGTCTGGAAGGATGTAGGTATTCCATCAACTTTTACTGCTTAATTCACTGTTCTTTTCTGATGAGGTAGGATCTACTCAGTTACCTCTGTTTCTCAGCCCTGGAAGGCAGTTAGAAGTAAAGGATGTTTACTGCATGTTAATTCAATAACTTTATAAGAATTCAGTATTCAAATAAGACATCCTCATCCATCTTAAGAGCAACCAAGACATTTCCATTGTGCATTTGACATCCATTTGACTATTGCTGGTGTGTAATCCAAGTCTCTTGAAGAGGGCAATGGCAACCCACTCCAATACTCTTGCCTGGAGAATGCCATGGACGGAGGAGCCTGGTAGGCTGCCATCTACGGGGTCGCACAGAGTCGGACACGACTGAAGCGACTTAGCAGCAGCAGCAGCAGCAGCAATCCAAGTCTCTTCCTGTTGGATCTTTTACAAGAACTGATTGTGTTTATGTAAATTACTGTGTCAGTCTCAAATCTGACAGCTGTTAAGGGAGGCTCTCTGAGGATAGGTTTTCTCCTCTGCTTCCTAATATATGGAATTGAATTGTGCATATGCTTTGAGATATTTGATAACAAGGCAAGATTTGAATCTGTTCTCTGGTCAAATTACGGATTTCATAGTTCCCTACTATAAGCCACATCTGTGAAGTCTCTCCATGGATCACATTTCATATCCAAATTATATGAATGATCTGTAATCCTGGCATATTACTCACTAGTAGAAATGTGCAGGGGTGTTCCTAGATGTAGTTGACACTTTAGTTTTGTGTGTAAGTGATATCTGTGCTTTACTGAAGCTAAACACTTTTTTCCACACTAAGCTGCACAATAATGATTGCAAACCAGAGAGCAACAACTTTGGTAAATGAAAGTATGGGAATCCAAAAACACTATGTTAACAGTTCATTGATCATTTATGGGAATCACATCTATTAGATGTCTTCATATAGTGACAAGGAATCTTTTCTTGGTGAAAATAAGGCTAGACTCATTGTAAGGGGGAAAGAAACCCTACAAAGACAGAATAACAAACAGTGCAGACTCAGCTGATAAGCAGTCAGCTGGTAATTCACTATTATGAGAGTCAAAATTTATCCATCACTTCTTATTATTTTCCAAATTGTATTCTAAGTCTTTAAAATGTATATTCTCATTGATGAGAATTGAACACTCACAGCAACTCTATTAAGTAAGAAAGTATTGTTCTCTGTATTAAATTGATGGAGTAATTCAGAATTGTCAGAGAATTCGATCGAGATCACACAGATGGTAAATGACAGCTCATGTATATGACCCTAGACAGTGTGGGATGAAAGCTACCACTGACAGTGCAACTCCTAAACATTTTCATTAAAAAGTAATATTTGTTTCCTTTGTACAAAAACAAATATTGCTGGCCACATGAGCCAAAAATAATTTTTTTTTGAAAATAAAAATATTTTATGTGTTTCTTTATGTGGAATGAAATTCTTCTGGAGAAATGCTGAAATTATGAAGCCTAGGGAAAAGTCTTTATTTTTTGCACATCTTTTACAGTCACATCCAATTTCATATGACCCAGCCCATTATCCAGTTTTTATTTCCTACCTGCCTTGGACTGAACCTGCAAGTTAGTAGATTAATCACTGGAAAAGCTATGGACAAAAGAATACACTAAAGTTTAAAATATCTAAGACGTTTCTTGGCCTTGCTTAGTCAGTAGAAACCGATAAGAGGCTACACAAGAAATTCAAGTGAGGCTTTACGGGGCCCCTGCAGCAACTCAGGGGATCAAAACCAGCTAACAGGCCCCCTTGCTCACTCCCTGTAGCTGGGGGCAAGCTGGTTCCTCATATGGGGTAAGAGTAGGGACATGTCCAGGGGTTGGACTGGAAGGGTGGTCTAGTTGGTTTACCCACCCCTTTGGTGGGGTGAGAATAAGGACTTCTCCAGGGATTGGACAGGAAGGGTGACCTAACTGGTTTGCCCACCCTTTTGCTGGTGTTCAATGCAAGAGGCATGCACAGCACCCTGTTTTTGCTCCCAGCTCTTTAGAAGTGGCAGTGAGATTTTGGTCTTTTTAAATCTTTTTTTGTCCATAAATGTGCACAGTTACATTTCTAGTCCCTCTTTGTATTCTCTTGCTTGAGGAGACGCTTGTCCAGGTGCAAGCACTGCAGCAAAGAGTCTCAGGTTCTATCCTGTCTCAAGCCCAGAATTTTCTGAATTGTTTTGAAACTTTCTAGTGCTCTTGTGCCTCAAAAGGTCATGGTCCTAGAATCAAAGTCCTTCCCCTACACACAATCTATTTTACCTTTTTCCCTTTCCAGTGGAACACATGCTCAAATACTCAAAACATTTTCTATTTTAATGTGAAGCTTACTGCATAAATTTCCCAAGGTATCCTCAATTTATACATGCTGCTGTGCTGTGCTAAGTTGCTTCAGTCATGTCCAACTCTTTGCAACCCCATGGACTGTAGCACGCCAGGCTCTTCTATCCATGGGATTCTCCAGGCAAGAATACTTGAGTGGGTTGCCATGAACTCCTCTAGGGGATCTTCCAGACCCAGGGATCGAACCCATGTCTCCTATGCCTCCTGCATTGACAGGCAGATTCTTTACCACTAGTGCCACTTGGGAAACCAAAATACAAAGGTTGTTTGTTAAAAAGCATTGTTAAAATGTTTATAGTAGGAATAGTTTTCCTCATGGAAATAATTTTATAAATGATAATATTGCATTCAAGCCAGGCCATACAAGACTATTCACAAAACTGTCTTTTGTAGCATCTCATGGAAATGTATTCTCTGCATACAGAGGTCACATCTTCTTTCTACTGGGGGCAGAGTCAGACAGATTGACATGGGATACAATTTACTGGCACCAGTAGTGTGTTAAGCATCTTATTCTACTTATACATATATAATTATATATAATATATATACATATTGTTTTTACATCTATCCATTTCTGTCTGTATTTCTATCTATATATACCAGGCATTCAGTGCTTTAAAAAAGTTAACTGCTTGAAATATCACAACCTGATAGCCTAGTTTATTATTATCTGCATTTTACAGATGAGGCAGTGAAGATACTTCTAGGCTACATGATTTGCTCCAGTTCACATAGTTTGTGATATGAGCTCACGCAGTCTGACTCCAATGTCTATACTCTAACCACTGTGCTTCAGTTCCTTGATCCCTTCAAGACAGAGCTACTCACCTGATTCTTTCTGCTCTGGGTGAGGCTGAGAACTTTAACTGAGGTACTTCCAGTGTTTGACTTTTTTAATCTATTACATTTTTTAATATTTTATTTATCTATTTTTAGCTTTGTTGTCTTGCGTGGGCTTTCTCTAGCTGCTGCAAACGGGGGCTACTCTGCAGTTGCAGCACATAGGCTTCTGATTGTGCTGGCGCCTCTAGTGGAGCACAGGCTCTAGGGAGCATAGGCTTCAGTAGTTGCAATGTGTGGCCTCAGTAGATGTGGCTTGAAGGCTTAGTTGCCCTGCAGCATGTGGAATCTTCCTGGAACAGGGATAGAACCCATGTCCCCTGCATTGGCAGGTGGATTCTTTACCCTTGGCCCACCAGTAGAGTCCCAGTGTTTGATTTTATAAAAGAAATGTTTGTGTGTTGTGTTTAAAGGCTAGAGTTCTCACTATTCATTAATATATAATCATGACTCCCTTCTCATTTCTTCTCTAACCTATTCTGTTCAAGGTTCCTCTGGCCACAGAGGAAAAAGTCCCCAGTCCAACTCCTAGCTTTAGATTTGAATGATTCTCAGAATTCCTCAAGTTTTTATTTTATAGCCTACAAATGTTTTCCCCAAAGTATTTTTGTGAATGAGACTCCTTTCCCTCTTTGTACTCCGGGAAGTTTCAAGGGGTCTGTAAATGCCTAGAGTGATTTATGTATTTCCGGGGAAAAGGTCAGTGATATAAGACCTATTATCAGAGTGATTTTTAGATCTTAATACATGAAGACTGCATGATAAATGATTTAAAATATGATCAATATGCTTGTTTGTAGTCACTACAACTGAAGACAAGGGCAGGTATAGACCATTTAATTAAGCAATTCCATTTTCAGATCTATGCACACAGTGTTCTTAGTAAGCAACAAATGTCCACAAAACATTCTAGACTATTTTCCAAATTATATTTTCATGCAACACTATATTTTTCAAGATATTTTACATATCCTCTACATACCCACACCCACCTCCCCCGCCACCACACACACCAATTCTATCATCAGTAGAAGAGAAAAGTCCTACCATATCCTCCTCTCAGAATTTACAATTAAAGTCTCTGAAAAGTCTTATGCAGTGGAAACCAATTTAACTATTTAGTTTAGCATTCTTCTAAAGAACTTGATTTAGAGAGGCCTTTTTGTATGAAATAATATGAAATATTCCTTTTTAGCTAGAATTACATGTAAGGATTTGCGATATGTATTTTATAACATATGTATAATTTATGCTAGTATATTTCAAAATTGTGTTTACTATTGTCATGATGATAGCATTGGTTTGGCCAAAAGATTCTTTCATGATTTTCCATAAAATGTGACAGAAAAACTCAAAAGAATTTTTTGGCCAACCTAATATTTGAACCAGGTGATAAGAACACAGATATCTCTACCACTGTTCAAGGTAAAAGGTATCTGTGAATATATGATCAGCAGGAGAACAATGGCATTTCCTTTCACCTATGTTTAATTGCTGATCAGGCAGAAGTGGGCACTTTTTAGCTGCTATATGCAACAGCTGTGCAATCACTCATTTTAATTGAATCATTTCTTTAAAGTGTCCTTAGAAAAGTCACATAAAGCCCACTAGAATTTTTTTCTATAGATCAGGTCCATTGTGATGAATGGTGTGCTCATACATTCATTTCCTCTTTATCTAGTTTACAAGATAAAGAAATGTATTCATCAGCACAAAAATTACGTATGAGAGCAAAAATTACGTATGAGAGCAAACTGGGCTGAAAATGAAGTTTTTATCATCTTTACATGATTTCTAGATGTTGGAGGGATTTTTTTTTTTTCAGTGTCTTTTCATTGCTACATTTTGTTTGTTTGTTTGCATCCGTCTCCTCAGAAGAATTTTAGAAAAGCTGAGCAGCACCATAAAATACTGTTGCTTGACTCTCTCCTTTTGCCTTCACGTGGCTCAAAACTCCGCCTTGCCGAGTCACTGTGAGGGGAAAACCTGTTTTCATGCCCTCCCTAGAATCTGTTCCATTTGAATAGATAATCATTCAGCTGTAGCCAGCAGCTGCTGCTTAATGCACTCCCTAAACCTAAAGCAGATTCCTAAGGGACTTACAGAGTCATCTAAGTGTCTGTCTTGGTGGAACATGTGAGAACTGTTCAGACTGGAGCGTGTACTGAGGTGGCACATTGCCTCTCCTTTACTTATGACGGTGGCCCCGAATCATTGCACATGTTCTATTGTTCAGATGAGGCTGACATCATTCATCTTAGTTCTCAGCATCAGTTCATGGAGAGTGAAAGCAGGCCACAGCTGTGCATCCACTTCTCTCTTGTGGCTCAGAGAGTATCTAGCAGAGTGATATTCTGCCTTTTAGCATTATCATCACTTTTTTCACGAAGAAAGTCTTGCATGAACTATAAAGCTGGTTGTAAACAGAATTGCACTGATGAGAGGGAGGCATGGACACCAGAACCAACCTATTCACCCCCTAGTATTTCTCCATGGAATTCCGAAATTCTGAGAAGGAAAAAACTTTAGAAAATGGGGTACCTAGACTATTTCATTACCTGAAAACAAAATTCCATTCTATCCTTTTCTTTTTCTTAAATTTATTTTTTAATTGGATGAAAACTGCTTTACAAAACTGCCATACTGCAAAGTCAATCAGACATAATTATACAAATATTTCCTTGCTCTTGAGCCTCGCTTCTCTCCCCGTTAATAAAATTGTTCTCTCAGCAAGTATGGCAGATTGAAAACTTATCTGAAATATCCTAACCATAAGGAGATATCAAATAATGGCAACCTTCCCTGTTGGTGTACTTACTTTAGGAAGTGGAAAAATATTCGAGAGCAATCTAAGAAGTGAGAATATAAACATACACACAAAAGGATGAACAAACACTTACGGGAAAAGAAATGCAATGAAAAGTAATATTTATTTGTGCTCCAAAGTTTTAAGAAATTGCATGCACATATATGGATATGTGGAGAAGGCAATGGAACCCCACTCCTGTACTTTTGCCTTGAAAATCCCATGGACTGAGAAGCCTGGTAGGCTGCAGTCCAGGGGGTTGCGAAGAGTCTGAAACAACTGATGCCTTCACTTTCACTTTTCACTTTCATGCATTGGAGAAGGAAATGGCAACCCACTCCAGTGTTTTTGCCTGGAGAATCCCAGGGACGGGGGAGCCTGGTGGGCTGCCGTCTATGGGGTGGCACAGAGTCGGACACAACTGAAGCAACTTAGCAGCTTAGCAGCATATGGATATGTATATATATATATAATATAATAAGGAAACCTATCAAAGTTGAATATTGATTAAAGTAAATTATATATATATATATTCCTAATGAGTAAAGATTAAAATAAATAAATTGGAACACTATAAAGTAAATTTTAAAACTAACTTTTACACAGGTAAAAAAAGAGATACTAAATTAAAAAAATAGTTTTGTGTAAAAGTTCTACAAATGTTAATAATAACACTCATAAATAGACTAAACTCTGTAAGAAACTGTCAGATTGAAAGTTTTTAAAAATCTAGCTATATGTTGATTTCAGACACTTACATGAAGTAAAATAGCAAGGAGTTATTGAAAGTAAAAATATGGCAAAAAAAAAACCTGCTAATATTCAAAAAGAAAAAAAAAGCAGTTGGTTAATTATGCCATATGTGACAAAATTTAAGACATAAGACAATTTTAGAAAGAGCAGAACATTAGATAATAATAAAATTATTTCCTTGAGGTAAAACATGTGCTTGCACAGGCACACACACACACACTAATTTATATACTTAATTACCTGATTAGATTTATCTGCTCACCAGTGTAATTCAGTTCAGTTGATCAGTCTTATGCAACTATTTGCAACTCCGTGGACTGCAGCACACCAGGCCTCCCTGTCCATCACCAACTCCCGGAGTTTTCTCAAATTTATGTGCATTTAGTCTGATGCCATCCAATCATCTCATCCTCTGTCATCACCTTCTCCTCCTGCCTTTAATTTTTCTCAGCATCTGGGTCTTTTCCAATGAGTAGGTTCATCAGATCAGGTGGCCACAGTATTGGAGTTTCAGCTTCAGCATCAGTCCTCCCAGTGAATATTCAGGACTGATTTCCTTTAGGATGGGCTGGTTGGATCTCATAGGAAGATTTTTTTTTTTAATACTCTTCCCTAAATCATAGTACTAAAACATAATAATTTAAAATATACATATTGTTAGTAGTAAATTTCATTGGTCTATCATAATATAACCTTCCTCTGAGCACTTTTTAGTGACTTGCTAGTTATTTCTTATTTGCTAAGAAAAGTAATGATCATATAATTTCTTTGATGCAGAATGGAGGCAGTTTTACTTTCTGTGACATGGTAATAAGCTATTTCAAAAACAGAACTAGTATATTAGTCAGAGTCCAGTCAGGAGACAGAAAACATACCTGCAGGATGGTCTTGCTACAAAGAACTGGATCACCAGTTGAGAAGATAGCTGCCTAGCTGCCTGTGAATATGGATGAAACTATGCTCGCATCTCTGTGAAGGCCAATGCTTCTACTTTAAATAGCTAAAAATGCTTTGCATCAGTAATTTTCACAAGTTTTTGGAAGAAATATGGAAATTTTTGTGTTATGTCAAATTAAATGTCCTCTTTCTCTTTTTGTTTTACTTTAATAAAGCCATTTTGGAGAAATACAGGGGAGGGAGAATAGAAGTGATGGGTTAGAGCATAAAGGCAAGACAGAGATGGGAAAGGGAAGTGTAAATGTAACATGATGCTGACTGGGCCAGTTGCTTCTGCCATGTTATTTACAAGTACTTTTATCCACATTCCACTTCTTAGATCTGCCAACACTTAGACTACTTCTTTCACTGGTCCCCTGGGCCACTGCCAAACCCTGTGTCCCCACTCCAGCATTTATCTATTTATTTTTTATTCTTTCAGAGTCCCAAAGCAAAAACCAGAAAGTTTATTATTTGGCTATACCAGAAGACAAGTATTCCTCTTTCTGGTCCCAGGTCTATATAGCTTGTGAAGACTTTGGGATCAATACTAAGTACTTAGTTTGATTTTTTTCTTTTTTAAAGGCTTTGAGCAATGGTAAGAGAGGCATTATAAACACAAAGTTGGACATCGCTCTCTGGAGTCAAGCAGAGTCTACCTATTGCTTCTATGCTCAGACTGTCTTAGTCAGCATCTTAAAATTTGTAAATGCCTTGGGAAAATATCCTGGGTGATTTAAACAAGGTAACTTATACTCCAGAGTCATAATTACAAAACTCAGTTTGAGAAAATGTTTTGAAAGAATTTTTTTTAAAAGTCTGACTACAGTTTTTCTTTGGAGAGTTATTTAATGCATTTGTTGTTAGCTCTAGGAAATCAGCGAACCTCAGGGGGGAAAATCCTTAAAATAGTCAAGATTTTTGGAAGCTAGATAGAGAAGAAAGCAGGCTTGATTGCTCAATATAAAACTAAGTAATAAAGGATGTTATCAGCAATTAACTACAAAGCTTGATTCTAAAGGAAAACAAGGAATCAAAGTGGAAACATTTTTAAAGAGATGAAAACACTACTGGGAGCTCCACAGGGTATGGAATTTCTAAGAGACCAGAATCAATTCATATTTTCCTGTTTCTAGGCAATATTCAGTTGTCAGTTATTTTATAGAGACATGGGGGATACACTGCTGAGAACATATTTAAAAATTAGAATAAGTCAGAATGACCCTGGAGCTTTCATCACTCTCTCTTTACCCTGTTTTCCCTCATTGTGCTTTGCAAATAAGTTATCACTATAAGCCAAAAATGGAACTGAAACATCACATCATTAAAAATCAAACAAAATCCAATCACTTGCAGTAGTTGTGATAATAAGACTGATGATTAACTGCTAAGTTGCTCAAATGAGGGGTGAACTAAAGAGAAATAAACGTTCTGGGTGATAACCCCAGGGGAAGAAATGCCAGGTAAGTAAATAAACAAGCAGAGTCTTTTACACATTTGAGTTAGAGTTGTTGCAAAGAAAATAATGCTTGCATTGAAAAGAAACCATTTCTCCCCCCCCCCTCCCTTAGGAAAAATGAAAATGTCTGCTATTTAAAAAAATTTCCATAGAGGTTTTCTGCTGATGTACTTTTGCATAACCTCAGAGATACAAAAGCCAGTGACAATAAAACATATGCCCAATTATCTAGGGGGCCAGGCATGTATCAGAGAAAACTACACAGAAAGAGGAAGATCTGTATCGCGTGCCAGGAGAAGTAAATATCTATTTCTCCTTAGAAATTGGATGAATGTCCTTAGACACATTATAGCTTTGAGGTAGAAGCTGGGGCATAGATCTGCCACCACCCTTTCAGGCAAATTTATTATAACACAAGTATGAGTCCTAGACTTTCTCTCATGTTCTGGTGCCCAATCAGATTTCCCAACCTGACAATGTGAAAACATAGTTCTAGAAGTATAATGTGTAATTATGGTTAAGAGATCCAGAAAAATGTAGAGATTCAGTGTCATATACTTTGAATAATTGTTGTTTGTTTCTTTTTATTTTTCCCAATGTCAAAATAGTAATAGAAAAGCATTATTTACTAACCTCTTAATAAGTGAAAATAGAAGACAATTTTTTCCAGTCATTCTATTCTAGTTCCCAACTTTACTCTTTCCTTACAATCCAGAATTTATACCTTGGTGTTTAAAACTTAGGAGTGAGAGCATATACTCATCCTCTTCCATCTGGTGAATGGTAAGGTGTTCTCCCTTTCAGTGAAATTGAGAGGACTATTTGTTCAGGATAGAAGCCATTCTACCTCTTGGGCTGGCAAAGAGACACTACAGAGGATGATTTCAGCTGTCAAATACCGTAGCTCTGAAGATACGGAGTAGAAAAACATTAGGCTCTATCTTTGCATTGCTATTCATTAATGCTATTGAGCATGTAATGCCTGACAGATTTACAGGTGGCAGGAATAAAAGATTAATTGTTTTATTTTATTTATGTCTGGAATGTAACTGAAGACTAAGTAATTTGATTCCCATCAGTAATCTGTTTCCTTTTGTCATTTCCCAACACCTGTCATTCTGTTAATTCATCCTTCTGCTTATAAATATTAGGCACTTGAAGAAAAAGCATATATATGTGTATGTATATATGTGTATACATATATGTAATGTATACATGCATGTGCATGTATGTGCCTGTGCATATATATGTACATACATGTGCATATTCATGTATATGTATACATATATATGTATACATGTATGTGTATATATATTATTCACTTATGTTGAACTAGTATATTGGGAAACTTTCCTTTTTGCATTTTATTTCCCCTTAGTAAAAAAGAAAAGACACATTCTAAAAAACTGCTGCCTACTATAGAAATTCTATTTTTCTCTCTTTAAATTACAGAGGGTAAAGAGATGAGTATGGCCAGAGAAACAAATAAATTAAGGAAAACACATACATTAAGGAAAACACATACATTAAGGAAAAGGTCAAACAACCACTACTACCTAAACCTCACCCTCTTCACCATTTCCTACTGTCTAAAAATTGTTTTAAATCTAGTGTTAGAATTGATTAGATGTAAAAGTATACTTATCTCCTTTTTTTTTCTTTTCTTCTTCCAAAGGATGTCATTTTCTGATTTTCTCTTTTACCCTGTCTTTGATTTGTAGCACTGAAATATTAAAATTATTCCAGAGAATGACAACCATTATGTCTGTCAAACATTTCTACTCTAGTCCTGCAGCAAGTTAATAAAGAATGTGCTCTCTGTAACCCTGGGAGGGGCAGCCAAATATGTTACATGGCCCAGCTTAGTTGCTCACTGTCATGTAGCTGAAAAGGATTGTCACTGTTCACATAATAATCTTGGTATCAGCTACAGATACAGCTTTTCATCAAGGGATGACTATCATAAATGTCAGGATTGGACATACTTTTCTGAATTCCAGGACCTTGTCTTTCTACTTGTCTTTCTACTATAACAAAACTAGTCTTCTTCTCAGTCCTTTTTCTAGGTGAAGTATCTAACTAGATATTTATGTCTAAAAAGACAGAATTAGAACTTCCTTCTGGAGATAGTCTATCCCAGGTTCTATATCCGACTTAAAAGTTTTCTTTATTTTTTTCTTCCTCTTTTTTTTTTCCTTCTGAAAGTATCATTTAGTTATACTTCTCTCTCTCTCTCTCTCTTTTTTTTTTTTTTTTTTTTTAGGTCTCTGGACATTTATTTTGTTATTCCTGAGTATTTGCTGCATGCTTGTCTGACAACATAGGAAGAAACCTGCATACAATACCAGCCTTGCTTATTTTACAGTAGTAACATGTTTCTTATTATTCCTTTTGATCCCACAGGAAGTTTGAATGCTGTGGAGGTCAGCTTCTGACTTAAGGGGACTATATTCAGTAAATCATGTCAAAACTAACATAGAATTGCACTGACACTCTAGTTTGGATGGATTTAAGTAAAATGTTTAAATGGTATTTTTTATTTATTTATATATTTTAATATAAATTTATTTAACTGGAGGATAATTACTTTACAATATTGTATTGCTTTTGCCATACATCGACATGAATCTGCCACGGGTGTACATATGTTCCCCATCCAGAACCCCCCTCCTACCTCCCTCCCCGTACCATCCCTCTGGGTCATCCCAGTGCACCAGCCCGAAGCATCCTGTTCATGCATCCAACCTGGACTGGCGATTTGTTTCATATATGACATTATACATGTTTCAATGCCATGCTTCCAAACCGTCCCATCTCTCTCTCTCTCCCACAGGGTCCAAAAGACTGTTCTATACATCTGTGTCTCTATTGCTATCTTGCATACAGGGTTATCATTACCATCTTTCTAAATTCCATATATATGCATTAGTATACTGTATTGGTGTTTTTCTTTCTCTGTATAAATGGCTCCAGTTTCATCCACCTCATTAGAACTGATTCAAATGTATTCTTTTTAATGCCCTAGTAACACTCCTTTGTGAATATGATCCACAGCTTTCTTATCCATTCATCTGTTGATGGACATGTAGGTTGGTTAGATGCCCTGGCTATTATAAACAGTGCTGAAATGAACATTGGGGTACATGTGTCTCTTTCAGTTCTGGTTCTCTTGGTGTATATGCCCAGCAGTGGGATTGCTGGGTCATAAGGCAGTTCTATTTGCAGTTTTTTAAGGAATCTCCACATTGTTCTCCATAGTGGCTGTACTAGTTTGCATTCCCACCAACAGTGTAAGAAGGTTCCCTTTTCTCCACACCGTTTCCAGAATTTATTTCATATAGATTTTTGGATAGCAGCCATTCTGACTGGCATAAAATGGTACCTAATTGTGATTTTGGTTTGCATTTCTCTGATAATGAGTGATGTTGAGCATCTTTTCATGTGTTTGTTAGCCATCTGGGTGTCTTCCTTGAAGAAATGTCTGTTTAGTTCTTTGGCCCAAATTTTGATTGGGTCTTTTATTTTTCTGGAATTGAGCTGCACGAGTTGCTTGTATATTTTTGAGATTAGTTGTTTGTCAGTTGCTTCATTTGCTATTATTTTCTCCCATTCTGAAGGCTGTCTTTTCACCTTGCTAAGAGTTTCCTTTGTTGTGCAGAAGCTTTTAATTTTAACCAGGTCCCATTTGTTTATTTTTGCTTTTATTTCCATTATTATGGGAGATGGGTCATAGAGGATCCTTCTGTGATGTATGTCTGAGAGTGTTTTGCCTATGTTCTCCTCTAGGATTTTATAGTTTCTGGTCTTATGTTTAGATCATTAATCCATTTTGAGTTTATTTTTATGTATGGTGTTAGAAAGTGTTCTAGTTTCATTATTTTACAAGTGGTTGACCAGTTTTCCCAGCACCACTTGTTAAAGAGATTATCAATAATCCATTGTATATTCTTGCCTCCTTTGTCAAAGATAAGGTGTCCATAGGTGCATGGAATTATCTCTGGGCTTTCTATTTTGTTCCATTGATCTACATTTCTGTCTTTGTGCCAGTACCATGCTGTCTTGATGACTGTGGCTTTGTAGTAGAGCCAGAAGTCAAGCACGTTGATTCCTCCAGTTCCATTCTTCTTTCTCAAGATTGCTTTGGCTATTCAAGGTTTTTTGTATTTCCATACAAATTGTGAAATTATTTGTTCTAGCTCTGTGAAAAATACCATTGGTAGCCTGACAGGGATTGCATTGAATCTATAGATTGCTTTGGGTAGTATACTCATTTTCACTATATTGACTCTTCCGATCCATCAGTTCAGTTCAGTTCAGTCACTTAGTCGTGCCCGACTCTTTGCGACCCCATGAATTGCAGCACGCCAGGCCTCCCTGTCCATCACCAACTCGCGGAGATGACTCAGATTCACGTCCATCCAGTCAGTGATGCCATCCAGCCATCTCATCCTGGGTCGTCCCCTTCTCCTCCTGCCCCCAATCCCTCCCAGCATCAGAGTCTTTTCCAATGAGTCAACTCTTCGCATGAGGTGGCCAAAGTCCTGGAGTTTCAGCTTTAGCATCATTCCTTCCAAAGAAATCCCAGGGTTGATCTCCTTCAGAATGGACTGATTAGATCTCCTTGCAGTCCAAGGGATTCTCAAGAGTCTTCTCCAACACCACAGTTCAAAAGCATCAATTCTTCAGTGCTCAGCCTTTTTCATAGTCCAACTCTAACATCCATACATGACCACTGAAAAAAACATAGCCTTGACTAGACGGACCTTAGTCAGCAAAGTAATGTGTCTGCTTTTGAATATACTATCTAGGTTGGTCATAACTTTTCTTCCAAGGAGTAAGTGTCTTTTAATTTCATGGCTGCAGTCACCAACTGCAGTGATTTTGGAGCTGAAAAAAACAAAGTCTGACACTGTTTCTACTGTTTCTCCATCTATTTCCGGTCCATGAACACGGCATATTTCTCCATCTGTTAGTGTCCTCTTTGATTTCTTCCATCAGTGTTTTATAGTTTTCTATATATAGGTCTTTAGTTTCTTTATGTAGATATATTCCTAAGTAGTTTATTCTTTTCATTGCAATGATGAATATTTCTCTATTTTCTCATTATTAGTGTATAGGAATGCAAGGGATTTCTGTGTGTTGATTTTCTATCCTGTAACTTTACTATATTCATTGATTAGCTCTAGTAATTTTCTGGTGGAGTCTTTAGGGTTTTCTATGGAGAGGATCATGTCATCTGCAAGCAGTGAGAGTTTTACTTCTTCTTTTCCAATTTGGATTCCTTTTATTTCTTTTTCTGCTATGACTGCTGTGATCAAAACTTTCAAAACTATGTTGAATAGTAGTGGTAAAAGTGGGCATCCTGTCTTGTTCCTGAAATTAGGGGAAATGCTTTCAATTTTTACCATTGAGGATAATGTTTGCTGTGGGTTTGTCATAGATAGCTTTTATTGTGTTGAGGTATGTTCCTTCTATTCCTGCTTTCTGGAGAGTTTTTATCATAAATGGATGTTGAATTTTGCCAAAGGCTTTCTCTGCATCTATTGAGATAATCATATGGCTTTTATTTTCCAATTTGTTAATGTGGTATATTACATTGATTGATTTGTGGATATTGAAGAATCCTTGCACCCCTGGGATAAAGCCCACTTTGTCATGGTGTATGATCTTTTTAATGTGTTGTTGGATTCTGATTGCTAGAATTTTGTTAAGAATATTTGCTTGTATGTTCATCAGTGATATTGACCTGTAACTTTCTCTTTTTGTGGCATCTTTGTCAGGTTTTGGTATTAGGGTGATGGTGGCCTCATGGAATGAGTTTGGAAGTTTACTTTCCTCTGCAATTTTCTCGAAGAGTTTGAGTAGGATAGGTGTTAGCTCTTCTGTAAATTTTTCATAGAATTCAGCTGTGAAGCTGTCTGGACCTGAGCTTTTGTTTGTGGGAAGATTTCTGATTACAGTGTCAATTTCCATGCTTGTGATGGGTCTGTTAAGATGTTCTACTTCTCCCTGGTTCAGTTTTGGAAAGTTGTAGTTTTCTAAGCATTTGTCCATTTCTTCCAAGTTGTCCGTTTTATTGGCATATAGTTGCTGATAGTAATCTCTTAAGAGACTTTGTATTTCTGTATTATCTGTTGTGATCTCTCCAATTTTCATTTCTAATTTTATTGATTTGATTTTTCTGATTTGATTTGATTTTTCCTTTGTTTCTTGATGAGTCTGGCTATGTTTTGTCAATTTTATTTATCCTTTCAAAGAACTAGCTTTTGGCTTTGTTGATTTTTGCTATGGTCTCTTTTGTTTCTTTTGCATTTATTTCTGCCCTAATTTTTAAGATTTCTTTCCTTCTACTAATCCTGGGGTTCTTAATTTCTTCCTTTTCTAGTTGCTTTAGGTGTAGAGTTAGGTTATTTATTTGACTTTTTTCCTGTTTCTTGAGGTATGCCTGTATCGCTATGAACTTTCCCCTTAGCATTGCTTTTACAGTGTCCCACAGGTTTTGGGTTGTTGTGTTTTCATTTTCATCCATTTCTAGGCATATTTTGATTTCTTTTTTGATTTCTTCTGTGATTTGTTGGTTATTCAGCAGCGTATTGTTCAGCTTCCATCTGTTGGAATTTTTAATAGTTTTTCTCCTATAATTGAGATCAAATTTTCCTGCACTGTGGTCAGAAAAGATGCTTGTAATGATTTCAATTTTTTTAAGGCTGGATTTATGGCCCAGGATGTGATCTATCCTGGAGAAAGTTTTGTGTGCACTTGAGAGAAAGGTGAAATTCCTTGTTTTGGGGTGAAATGTCCTATACTTGTCTTTTATCTCAAAGTGAGCTTGATCATCAAAAGTTGATCATGAAATGAGATGAGTTGGGGAATGTAGAAAGAGATTAAACTAGCCAGATGATCAGAGATCACATGAGAAAAGGTCTGGTGTGAGAGAAAATGTTTTAATATTACCCTAGAGTCAACATGGACAAATGATAAGTGAATTTTTAAAATAGTACATGATCAAATCAGTGATGTGGATAATCTGACAGCAGACACAAGGATAGTTTGGGAGGGACTAAGCCCATTACCAAGAAGAACACAAGAAAAGGCTGTTACATCAATCCAGGTAATAAATATGGAGCTATTATATTAAGAAAGAAAGAAATTAAACAGGAGGGGGGAGTTCTAACAGTATTGAGACCATTGAATGAATTAGAGTAGGTAACCATTGACATGTGGGTTATGAAAGAGAAGTAGATCAGGAATAATCCAGAAGTGTCCAACTTGTTCTCTTGGAAGGTAACCAAGATGAGAAATTTAGTAATAAGTTCCACTGGGGAGAGTTGACTTCAAGGTTTGGATATACAAATGAAGTAGGAAGTTGAACAGATAGGTACAGATATTAACAGACAAGAATTCAAGGTTCAGATTGGCAAGTCATTATCATTTATGTAGCAGTTGAAGCTATATTTGTTGGATGAAATCACTCAGAGACCATAAGGTCATTAGAACTATATTCTCTTATACTTTGGTGTTCACTTTTTGTGCACATTATAGGATTATATTGATCTGCCCCTTTGAAGTCAATCTACACTATATTACTCACTTTGGCCAACCGAAGTGAGAGGAAGGAATTTATGCCTCTTGGGGCAGATGCAGGTTCTAGTTGGTGCTCACTTCTAAATTGATGGTTCCCCTCCCCCTGCCACTATAAATATGATGGAAGAGTTGTTGACCTGTGCACCTGAATTAAGACAATGTGATGGAGACCCCCAGGTAAACTGTGATAAATATATAATATGAGCAAGAACTGAATGTTGAATGTTTTAAGCCACTGAGATTGTAAGGGTAATTCAGCTTATCCTGTCTTGATAGAGTGACAGTGAGATAAAGAATATTCAGGGACGGAACCTTCGAAAATAGTAGCTTGTAGGCAAGAGGTACTGAAAGTTTCTGCTGATAAAAACCAAAAAAGGTAGAAAGAGGAATAAAAGAAAAAATATACCTGAAACCTAGGGAGGATGAGTGTTTCCAGTAGAAGGAAGAAGAGTCATCATTACATTAACTGGTAACCTTGTTTAAAGTCATTTAGATAGAATGTGATATGGGCAGAACTCCAAATGTAACATGCTGAGAAATGAAGAAGGAAGGTAAAAAAGAGATGTAAATTGTTTATTGTACTTTTTGAGTACTGTGGCTCTCTGAAATGAAAAGGGAAGTATTGTAACAGCATAGGGGAGAAAACACTTGGAAAATAATTTTTTGTTGTCGTTTATGGATAGGCAGGCAGTAAGAGTGAAGTTTTACAAAACAAAAGGCAAGAGTAAAGAGGGAGAGGTTGAAGATAAAGATAAGAAAGGGTAATGAATGATCTTTAACATGTTAGAAAGAACTAAAACACAGACTCAGCTGAAGTGAGAAAAAATTGCTCTAGCCAATAATAGCATTTATATGTCTACTCTCATGAAAGACAGTTCTTAAGGGGACTTAAGACAGTATGAATCCATTCATTAAACTCTCCTACACTGAGTTTATTCTGTAGCTTAGACTCTCAATAGAATTAACTGTACAAGAATGCTATCTAACATGAAAAAGAAAGGATTCAAAGTCATGATTCCCTACACTGGCATTTTTATTCCATATATACCCTATAATAGTACAGCATTAAAGTAGGTTTATTTTGAGATTTACTGCATTTACGCTACACTTTTTTTTCACCTATAATAGTACATATACACCCTATTATATATACATCTTATATATATACACCTACATACATATACCCTATAATATACCCTATAATATGTTCCATATATACCCTATATATATTCCATATATATACCCTATAGTAGTACAGCATTAAAGTAGGTTTATTTTGAGATTTACTGCATTTATGCTACACTTTATTTCCCACAGGAATTGGTGGTAGTGGTGATGGTGAGGTATTGGTATTTTGTGATGTAGTGGTATTTTGTTTGATTGTACATTAAGTAGGCAGATTATTTTTAATATAAAATATTTTTGCTGATATAAAACATCAGTGCCTCACTGATCCTAAGGGAATGTATGGATACAACATTAAATTTCTCTTTAGAAAATTATGATATTATGAATCTCTGATAAGATTCATTTTTGT
The DNA here is from genome assembly GCF_042477335.2 of Ovis canadensis. Classification (NCBI taxonomy): domain Eukaryota; kingdom Metazoa; phylum Chordata; class Mammalia; order Artiodactyla; family Bovidae; genus Ovis; species Ovis canadensis. The sequence continues at coordinate 73,437,205 of NC_091248.1, read as the reverse complement.
CCTCAATATCTTGTGCTGTTCCCTATAGAAGTTATTTACTATGTATATTTGCTTTTGGGAACAGTGTACTGCATAAATGGTAATGGTATCTGAAAAAAAATGCATTTTCTACATGTTTATTTGCATCTAATGTTTAATGATTATTATGCTGATCCAGTGTTTATAATTATTTTAGATCAGAATTAATGAGCTTTGGGCTTGAAAATGTCAAAATTCATTTCAAATGTTCTTTTATGTTGGTATTTACAACTTGAAAATAGATTCTCATGCTTTCTCAACACTATAATTTTGATATAGGGTCATAAATTATGTGATTGTCATTAGATTTGCTTTCTACACCATCTCAATATTTTTTAAATTCTTTTTATATTTCAGATATTCTTTGGACTTGACTTTGTATGGATTACAAAACAAACCAAAGTGATCCAAAGTTCCCTTTCTTATTTATTATTTATCAGTTGACTCCCTTATACCTTACTTTTCCAAAAAGTGAGAGATAATGCTAATTTGACATATAAGAATTATTCACCCAGAAATACTTTGTGTGAAAATTGCACAGTAAAAAATTGTACAATGGCATAGTTAGCCTAGAAATTTGAAATTCAGAAATAAAATAGGAAATGTTTCAGGGTACCTTATGTGAGAAAACTTGTGTGATATTTTACCACTTTTAGCCAACTGTTTCAAATTAATTCACAGTCATATCTAATATTCTTCTCAGTATACTTTCATAGTTGATAGTGACTATCTTGTAGGGAGATGCTCTGGCATTTATAGTTTTAGCTGTAAAACTTAATAACTGATTGCAAGGTTCTATCCAACACCAGGATTTGATGACTCCATGAACTCTAAAAATTTTCATCTTCCTCAATTCTTAATTTCATCTTCCTTTAGCAGATTTCCAGGTGGCTCAGTGGTAAAGAATCTGCCTGCAGTGCAGGAGACACAAGGGACATTGTTCGATCCCTGGATCAGGAAGATCCCCTGGAGGAGGAAATGGCAATGCGCTTAAATATTCTTGCCTGGAAAATCCCATGGACAGAGGAGCCTGGCAGGCTACAGTCCATGGAGTTGCAGAGTCAGGCATGACTGAGCATGCACACATGAACTAGTGAATTACTCCAGATTATTTCAGATTTCAAAACTCTGCTTTCACCATCACCCTGACCTCTGAGCTTGCCAAATGAATTACTCAATGTTACCTATATTACTAAATTTATTCTTTATGGTGGTTTTATAAAGCTTAGTTACTTATACAATGCAGGCTACAAAAGTTCTTTTGAAACCAATAGCATAGAATACCAGATTGATATACTAATAATTGATAATTTTTAATTAAAATTTTAAAAATACCAAGGAAATTTTTTGAAAATGGACAAATAAGCTCCAATATGCTGGCAGATAAAAGCTACAAACTATGAAAAATATAATTAACAATTACTTGAAGGCTCTAGAGTCAATGGTAGCAGGATCAGCAGATTCCTGAGGTGAATCTAAAACTTGAAAAAGAGCTTCACATGAATGGTTCAGCTTTAACTCAGAAAGATTTCATGGCAAGTCATACTCATTAGCATGTGAAAAAATCTGGGATACAAAATAACAGATAAACACACTTCAATATTGTGTGTATTCTGTACCCAGCAAAAGTGAAAGTTAATCACTCAGTCGTGTCCAACTCTTTGCAACCCCATGGACTGTAGAGATCCTTATGATCCTCTATCCATGGGATTCTCCAGCCAAGAATAGTGGAGTGGGGAGCTATTCCCTTCTCCAGAAGATCTTCCTGACCCAGGGATCAAACCCAGGTCTCCTGCATTGTAGGCAGATTCTTTACAGTCTGAGCCACGAGGAACACATAGTGAAGGACAGGGAAGCCTGACACGCTGCAATCCATGGGGTCAAAAAGAATCAGACAGAATTTAGTGACTGAACAACAAAAATCACATTAGCAAGGAGCACACTTCGAACTGTCAGCTAAGGGGAAAAAACGGGTATGAGTTGAGAGCACTTGCTACTTTAGCCAGTTCCAGTTTCCACCTGTACTACTCTTTTACTGTAAAAATCATGCACTTTTATGCCATTAATATCCTGAGCTTAAAGGTTGCCCCCAATTACTTGAATAATTATAATGTGTCTTGCAGGGTATTTGCCAAATATTTTTTCACCAATCCTAATAAAGAAAGGAAACAAGAGAAGAGACTAATAAAGCTGAAAAATTTTAGAAATGTGGTTCAATTTTCCATTGACAAAAATTTTAAAAATCTAAGCACTGATGATGGTGAAAATGAGCTTGTATAAGTGTTGCCTCACTCTTCTAAAAGTATACAAATCAATCATTCCTGGAACTGCATTAAGTCAGCCAATGTCAAAATGTGTATTGTTTAACCTGTTCCAAATGTGTATTTTCTAACTTTATCTACTACCCAAAAGAACAGATAAAACGTCTTCAAAAAATCTGAAATCATGTAACTAGCGTGGCAAGATGGCAATGGTTTCTGTCTAGTAATTTCTCTTTGGAGTAAATTCTGAGAAACATGGACAAAGGAAACTGAACATGAAGCTGGCTTCTCCAGAGTCTCATGGGTCAGTTCTTATGTCAATGGTTCAGTTCCTGGTTATTTGTGTTACCTTCAATTTTCTGCTATAAAGAAAAAAAAATTAATTTTCTTCCATGTAGGAAGAATAAAGATATTTGAAAGTCTTTTCTGTCCCCCAAAAGAATAAAAAAAATAATGATTCATGTAGCTTTACTTCATTATGAAGTAAAGAATCAGACATAAAATGTTCAGGTATAATTGGATTTGTGTCTGTAAATCAGCATACAATTTCAGTGCCCAAATATATGATAACAGAAGCTTAGCATTGATTGATACTCAAGAAAATTGTCAAGTTGCTGAAAGTGCTCAAAGTATTGCAGCTCTGGTGCAGTAAGGTGAAGCCCATGTCTATCAAACAGTGAACAACAGCCAACTATCAAGTCGAACAAGCCTATACTAAGCTTTCAGATGGGCTGGTGATAGCAGTGTCACTGTCTTCAAGGAAGGCTGGTTTTACAAGAGAAAAACAGATACGTTTCCAAATAAGTGATTAATGATATAAAAAAGTAAATAAGTGTTTTGATGCTGCAATGATGTGAATGATTAATTTTACATACAGATAAAGTTGAACATTTGTTTTCATAAATGCTAAAAAGTCATTTAGTTATATCTATATTCTTCTACAGAATGAGTTTTTAGGGAGCTCATTTTTTCTTACTAACCCGATTACTTGATTGCTAATTATACCAGTGATCTGTTTCACAGGCATTTGATTAAGAAATTCATGAAATAAGACACTCACATTTAGTTTATGCATTAATTTCTGAAGCATTTATGGAGTACTTATTGTATGCTGATCTCTGTATTTTTCTGGTACCAGCAACATCTGGTAAGTGATCAGCCAATCTTTTTTTTTTTCTTTTGACAGCTGCCGTCCTGGTAAGTGACCCTTCTAAGGGATAAAAAATATTTTCATTGCACTTGAATAAAACATGCCTCCTACTGTCTTCACTCATTCACTGAACATATATTTGAGCAACTAGTGTGGACAAGTATTATATAGGACAAAGAGGATGGGAATTAATTTAATCCCTGTTTATGCTCTCAGGAAACTAATAGTACATAGACTTCCTCATTAATCTTGCTTGTGTCATGAATCACATAAACTGGGGTTCCCAATTTTGGTTGTCTAATTAGAATTACCTGGATAATACAGATTCTTAAGGGCCACTCTTAAGTCTTATTTAATAGTTCTTGGATGGAGTCCTAAAATCTCCATTTTATAAAATTTTATAATTGATACTCAAACACAATCAAGTCCATTATCTAGCAAAATTAACAGCACCTCCTTAACTTTATAACCATTCAAACACATGAAAACAGATATTCTGCACTCCCAATTTTCTCTACTTTACCTGTGGCTTGGGAGGGCTTCCCTAGTGGCTCAGATGGTAAAGAATCTGCCTACAGTGCAGCAGACCTGGGTTCAATCACTGGGTCAGGAAGATCCCAGGAGATAACGTATTTCCTTTCCTTCCTGAAGAAGGAAATAGCAACCCACTCCAGTATTCTTGCCTGGAGAATCCCACGGACAGAGGATCCTGGAGGGTTACAGACCATGGAGTCACAAAGAATCGGCATGACTGAGCGACTAACGCTTTCACATTTTCACTTTTTTTGTGGTTTATGTAATTTAACTCTTGTAATTAATACTATATAACTAAAGTCTTGTAATTAAAATATATAATTTTGAGCATAATATTTCAAAACCATGGACTCACCAACAAATTGAAAATTTTGAATTTTTTCTGTTTTTATTTTTTAAAATCAATTTATCTATTTTAATTGGAAGTTAATTACTTTACAATATTGTATTGGTTTTGCCATACATCAACATGAATCTGCCACAGGTATACACGTGTTCCCCATCCTGAACCCCACTCCCACCTCCCTCCCCATACCATCCCTCTGGGTCATCCCAGTACACCAGCCATAAGCATCCTGTATCCTGCATTGAACCTGGACTGGTGATTAATTTCATATATGATATTACGTATGTTTCAATGCCATTCTCCCAAATCATCCCACCCTCATCCTCTCCCACAGAGTCCAAAAAACTGTTCTATACATCTGTGGCTCTTTTGCTGTCTCGCATACACTGTAATCATTACCATCTTTCTAAACTCCATATATATGCATTAGTATACTGTATTGGTGTTTTTCTTTCTGGCTTGCTTCACTCTGTATAATCGGCTCCAGTTTCATCCACCTCATTAGAATGGGTTCAAATGTATTCTTTTTAATGGCTGAGTAATACTCCATTGTGAATAGATACCAGAGCTTTCTTATCCATTCATCTGCTGATGGACATCTAGGTTGCTTCCATGTCCTGGCTATTATAAACAGTGCTGCGATGAACATTGGGGTACACATGTCTCTTTCAATTCTGGTTTCCTCAGTGTGTATGCCCAGCAGTGGGATTGCTGGGTCATAAGGCAGTTCTATTTGCAGTTTTTTAAGGAATCTCCACACTGTTCTCCATAGTGGCTGTACTAGTTTGCATTCCCACCAACAGTGTAAGAAGCTTCCCTTTTCTCCACACCCTCTCCAGCATTTATTGGTTGTAGACTTTTGGATCGCAGCCATTCTGACTGGTGTGAAATGGTACTTCATTGTGGTTTTGATTTGCATTTCTCTGATAATGAGTGATGTTGAGCATCTTTTCATGTGTTTGGTAGGCATCTGGGTGTCTTCTTTAGATAACTGTCTATTTATTTCTTTGGCCCATTTTTTTATTGGGTCTTTTATTTTTCTGGAATTGAGCTGCACGAGTTGCTTGTATATCTTTGCGATTAGTTGTTTGTCAGTTGCTTCATTTGCTATTATTTTCTCCCATCCTGAAGGCTGTCTTTTCACCTTGCTTATAGTTTCCTTTGTTGTGCAGAAGCTTTTAAGGTTAATTAGGTCTCATTTGTTTATTTTTGCTTTTATTTCCATTATAGGAGGTGGGTCATAGAGGATCCTTCTGTGATGTATGTCTGAGAGTGTTTTGCCTATGTTCTCTTCTAGGAGTTTTATAGTTTCTGGCCTTATGTTTAGCTCTTTAATCCATTTTGAGTTTATTTTTATGTGTGGTGTTAGAAAGTGTTCTAGTTTCATTATTTTACAAGTGGTTGACCAGTTTTCCCAGCACCACTTGTTAAAGAGATTATCAATAATCCATTGTATATTCTTGCCTCCTTTGTCAAAGATAAGGTGTCCATAGGTGCATGGAATTATCTCTGGGCTTTCTATTTTGTTCCATTGATCTATATTTCTGTCTTTGTGCCAGTACCATACTGTCTTGATGACTGTGGCTTTGTAGTAGAGCCTGAAGTCAGGCAGGATGATTCCTCCAGTTCCATTCTTCTTTCTCAAGATTGCTTTGGCTACCCAAGGTTTTTTGTATTTCCATACAAATTGTGAAATTATTTGTTCTAGCTCTGTGAAAAATACCATTGGTAACTTGACAGGGATTGCATTGAATCTATAGATTGCTTTGGGTAGTATACTCATTTTCACTATATTGATTCTTTCAATTCATGAACATGTTATATTTCTCCATCTATAAGTGTCCTCTTTGATTTCTTTCACCAGTGTTTTATAGTTTTCTATATATAGGTCTTTAGTTTCTTTAGGTAGATATATTCCTAAGTAGTTTATTCTTTTCATTGCAATGATGAATATTTCTCTATTTTCTCATTATTAGTGTATAGGAATGCAAGGGATTTCTGTGTGTTGATTTTCTATCCTGCAACTTTACTATATTCATTGATTAGCTCTAGTAATTTTCTGGTGAAGTCTTTAGGGTTTCCTATGGAGAGGATCATGTCATCTGCAAACAGTGAGAGTTTTACTTCTTTTCCAATTTGGATTCCTTTTATTTCTTTTTCTGCTCTGATTGCTGTGGTCAAAACTTCCAAAATTATGTTGAATAGAAATGGTGAAAGTGGGCACCCTTGTCTTGTTCATGACTTTATGGGAAATGCTTTCAATTTTTCACCATTTAGGATAATGTTTGCTGTGGGTTTGTCATAGATAGCTTTTATTATGTTGAGGTATGTTCCTTCTATTCCTGCTTTCTGGAGAGTTTTTATCATAAATGGATGTTGAATTTTGTCAAAGGCTTTCTCTGCATCTATTGAGATAATAATATGGCTTTTATTTTCCAATTTGTTAATGTGGTGTATTACATTGATTGATTTGCAGATATTGATGCATCATTGCATCCCTGGGATAAAGCCCACTTAGTCATGGTGTATGATCTTTTTAATGTGTTGTTGGATTCTGATTGCCAGAATTTTGTTAACGATGTTTTCATCTACGTTCATCAGTGATATTGGCCTGTAGTTTTCCTTTTTGGGGCATCTTTGTCAGGTTTTAGTATTAGGGTGATGGTGGCCTCAGGGAACGAGTATGGAAGTTTACTTTCCTCTGCAATTTTCTGGAAGAGTTTGAGTAGGACAGGTGTTAGCTCTTCTCTAAATTTTTGGTAGAATTCAGCTGTGAAGCCATCTGGACCTGGGCTTTTGTTTGCTAGAAGATTTCTGATTATAGTTTCAATTTCCGTGCTTGTGATGGGTCTGTTAAGATGTTCTATTTCTTCCTGGTTAAGTTTTGAAAAGTTGTACTTTTTAAGAATTTGTCCATTTCTTCCAAGTTGTCCATTTTATTGGCATATATTTGCTCATAGTAGTCTCTTATGACCCTTTGTATTTCTGTGTTGTCTGTTGTGATCTCTCCATTTTCATTTCTAATTTTATTGATTTGATTTTTCTCCCTTTGTTTCTTGATAAGTCTGGCTAATGGTTTGTCAATTTTATTTATCCTTTCAAAGAACTAGCTTTTGGCTTTATTGATTTTTGCTATGGTCTCTTTTGTTTCTTTTGCATTTATTTCTGCCCTATTTTTTAAGCTTTCTTTCCTTCTACTAATCCTGGGGTTCTTAATTTCTTCCTTTTCTAGTTGCTTTAGATGTAGAGTTAGGTTATCTATTTGACTTTTTTCTTGTTTCTTGAGGTATGCCTGTATTGTTATAAACTTTCCCCTTAGCATTGCTTTTACAGTGTCCCACAGGTTTTGGGTTGTTGTGTTTTCATTTTCATCCATTTCTAGGCATATTTTGATTTCTTTTTTGATTTATTCTGTGCTTTGTTGGTTATTCAGGAGCATGTTGTTTAGCCTCCATATGTTGAAATTTTTAATAGTTTTTCTCCCGTAATTGAGATCAAATTTTCCTGCATTGTGGTCAGAAAAGATGCTTGGAATTATTTCAATTTTTTTTTTTTAAATTTACCAAAGCTAGATTTATGGCCCAGGATGTGATCTATCCTGGAGAAGGTTCCACGTGCGCTTGAGAAAAAGGTGAAATTCATTGTTTTGGGTGAAATGTCCTATAGATATCAATTAGGTCTAACTGCTCTATTGTATCATTTAAAGTTTGTGTTAATTTTCTGTTTAGTTGATCTATCCATAGGTATGAGTGGGGTATTAAATTCTCCTAATAAATTGTGTTATTGTTAATTTCCCATTTCATGCTTGTCAGCATTTGTCTTACATATTGCAGTTGCTCCTATGTTGGGTGCATCTATATTTATAATTGTTATATCTTCTTCTTGGATTGATCCTTTGATCATTATGTTGCGTCCTTCTTTGTCTCTTTTCACAGCCTTTGTTTTAAAGTCTATTTTATCTGATATGAGTATTGCTACTCCTGCTTTCTTTTGGTCTCTATTTGCATGGAAAATCTTTTTCCAGCCCTTGACTTTCAGTCTGTATGTGTCCTTTGTTTTGAGGTGGGTCTCTTGTAGACAACATATATAAGGGTCTTGATTTTTTATCCATTCAGTCAGTCTTTGTCTTTTGGTTGGGGCATTAAACCCATTTAAGTTTAAGGTAATTATTGCTAAGTATGATCCCATTGCCATTTACTTTATTGTTTTGGGTTTAGGTTTATACACCCTTTTTGTGTTTCCCATCTAGAGAGTATCCTTTAGCATTTGTTGGAGAGCTGGTTTGGTGGTGCTGAATTCTCTCAGCTTTTGCTTGTCTATAAAGCTTTTGATTTCTCCTTATTTGAGTGAGATCCTTACTAGGTAATGTAATCTGGGCTGTACGTTATTTTCTTTCATCATTTTAAGTATGTCATGCCATTCCCTCCTGGCCTGAAGAGTTTCTATTGAAAGATCAGCTGTTATCCTTATGTGAATCCCCTTGTGTATTATTTTTTGTTTTTCCCTTGCTGCTTTTAATATTTGTTCTTTGTGTTTGATCTTTGTTAACCTGATTAACATATGTCTTGGGGTGATTCACCTTGGGTTTATCCTGTTTGGGGCTCTCTGGGCTTCTTGGGATTGGATGATTATTTCTTTCCCCATTTTAGGGAAATTTTCAACTATTATCTCTGCAAGTATTTTCTCATGGTCTTTCTTTGTCTTCTTCTTCTGGGACCCCTATGATTCAAATGTTGGGGGGCTTAACACTGTCTTGGAGGTCTCTGAGATTGTCCTCATTTCTTCTAATTCATTTTTCTTTTTTCCTCTCTGATTCATTTATTTCTACCATTTTATCTTCTACTTCACTAATCCTATCTTCTGCCTCTGTTATTCTACTATTTGTTGCCTCCAGAGGGTTTTTGATCTCATTTATTGCATTATTCATTATATATTGATCCCTTTTTTATTTCTTCTAGGTCCTTGTTAAACCTTTCTTGCATCTTCACAGTCCTTGTCTCCAGGCTATTTATCTGATTCCATTTTGATTTCAAGATTTTGGATAATTTTCAATATAATTTTTTGGAATTCTTTATCAGGTAGATTCCCTATCTCTTCCTCTTTTGTTTGGTTTGGTGGGCATTTATCCTACTGAGTATTCCTCTGTCTCTTCATCTTGTTTATATTGCTGAGTTTGGAGTGTCCTTCCTGCATTCTGGCAGTTTGTGGAGTTCTCTTTATTGTGGAGTTTCCTTGCTGTGGGTCAGGTTGTACAGGTGGCTTGTCAAGGTTTCTTGGTTAGGGAAGCTTGTGTCGGTGTTCTGGTGGGTGAAGCTAGATTTCCTGTCTCTGGAGTGCAATTAAATGTTAAGTAATGAGTTATGAGATGTCAATCCTTTTGGAGTAACTTTGGGCAGCCTGTATATTGGAGCACAGGGCTGTGTTCTGGTGTTGCTGGAGAATTTGTGTGGTATGTCTTGCTCTGGAACTTGTTGTCCCTTGGGTGGTGCTTGGTTTCAGTGTAGGTATGGAGGTGTTTGATGAGCTCCTGTCAACTAATGTTCCCTAGAGTCAGGAGTTCTCTGGTGTTCTCAGGGTTTGGACTTGAGCTTCCTGCTTCTAGTTTTCAGTCTTATTTTTACAGTGGTTTCCAGACTTCTCCTTCTATACAGCACCATTGATAAAACATCTAGGTTAAAGATGAAACGTTTCTCCACAGTGAGGGACACGCAGAGAGGTTCACAGAGTTACATGGAGAAGAGAAGAGGGAGGGGGGAGTTAGAGGTGACCCGAATGAGATGAGGTAGAATCAATAGAGGAGAGAGCAAACTAGCTAGTAATCACTTCCTTATGTGCACTCCACAACTGGACCACTCAGAGATGTTCATGGAGTTATACAGAGAAGAGAAGAGGGAGGAAGGAGATAGAGGTGGCCAGGAGGATAAAAGGGTGGAATCAAAAGGGGAGACAGGTCCACCCAGTAATCAGTTCCCTAAGTGTTTCCACCAACTAGAACACACAGAAATTCAGAGTTGGGTAGAGAAGAGAGGAGGTAGGGAGGAGACACTGGCGACCTGGTAGAGAAAAAGGAGAGTCCAAAGAGAGAGAGAAGTTAAGCCAGTAATCTCATTCCCAAGTAAAAATGGGTACTGAAGATTGGGTTCTTAAAGGTACAAAATCGATAAAAAATACCAAAAAGCAAAGATTAAAAATCTAGAGTAGAGTTTGGAATTTCAAAAATATTAAAGAAAAGAAGAAAAAAAAAGAAAGAAAGAAAAGTCACAAAAATTATAAAAAAAATATAGTTATATGAAGTTTGCTTTTAAAAAAGAAGGTCTTGTTTCCATGTCCTGGCTATTATAAACAGTAGCAGATGAATGGGTAAGAAAGCTGTGGTACATATACACAATGGAATATTACTCAGCCATTAAAAACAATACATTTGAATCAGTTCTAATGAGGTGGATGAAACTGGAGCCTATTATACAGAGTGAAGTAAGCCAGAAAGAAAAACACAAATACAGTATACTAACACATATATATGGAATTTAGAAAGATGGTAATGATAACTCTCTATGCAAGGCAGCTAAAGAGACACAGATGTATAGAATGGACTTTCAGACTCTGTGGGAGAGGGAGAGGGTGGGATGTAAAGAAACAAATCGCCAGTCTATGTTCTATACAGGATACAGGGTGCTTGGGGCTGGTGCACGGGGATGATCCAGAGAGATGATATGGGGAGAGAGGTGGGAAGGGGGTTCAGGATTGGGAACTCATGTACACCCATGGCTGATTCATGTCGATGTATGGCAAAACCAATATAGTATTGTAAAGCAAAATAAAATAAAAATAAAAATAAAAACAAAAACAAAAATAGCGTCTTTTGTTTTTTGCAAAGTAATGGTAGGTTATAAAAGTGAAAAAGGAATAATAGAGGACTTAAAAAATTAAAAAAAATAATGATCATAAAAATAGTAAAAATTTATCTAGGACTTTCTCTGGTGTTGTTGTGGGTATTGTGGGGTCAGTTCATTTTCAGATAGTTCCTTGGTCTGGCTTATATTTCTCAAGATCTATAGGCCCCTTCCTATGTAGTCGGTACTAATGACAGGGTTTTAATCTATTGCACCTGTCACTTCAAAGGTGGTTCCCTGTGTTTTAGCTTCTTCTGTTTGCTGGTCTCTTCAGTGTCTGCTTTCCTCCCTGACACAAAGAGGGTGCTGGTGGACACTTTTTTTTTAGGCTAACATGTTCAATCACGCTGTGTGGAGGGAGGGACACTGCAAACAAATAACACTGGCATGTGATCGCAGTGCCTCAGCCACACTGGGCCTGCCCCCGCTCACCGCACGTGTACCCCCCCTGCCCACACTGCTCAGGCACTAGGTTGCTCCTCCGGGAAGCATCCGAGGCTGGCCCTGGGCTGCATGCACCTCCCTGGTCTAAGCCGCTCATGTCCAGGCACTCAGGAAGTCCTCAGAGGTGCAGACTCGGTTGGGCCTGCGTTTTGTGCCCTTCCCAGGTCTAAGCAGCTCAGGTGATGAGGTGTTTGGCGAGTGCAGTCGCTACGCCTTATCACCTCCCCCGTCCCTGCCTCTTGGTTTTCTGGCTGTACAACCAGCACACCTTCTCAGGCAGACGTTGACCATCCAGAAACCCAAGAAGTCTTAGTTAGCAAAGAAGCCTGCTTACAGTTTTGTAGATAATGTCTCTCTGGGGCTGCGATTGCCCCCTTCAGGCTCTGGCTGCCTGTCACTGGAGGGGGATGGTCTGCAGCCGGCTATCTCTGTTCAGTCCTTAGTTCTGTGCACAGGCCAGGTGGTGTCTTAGGTTAGGGCTGGCTTTTCTTGTCGTACTTATCTCACAGTCTGGTTTGCTAGCCCAAGTTAGTTCACTCAGATTGCTCTCAGGGCATTCAGGGCACATCCTTACTCTAAGCAATGCAGCCTATACCTCCCTGCCCAGCCCACGTTTGCTAGTGGCGGGTGCAGGGGTCTGTGCTGCTTCTCCACTGGGGGAGTTACCATTGGGCTCATAATCTGTGGGTTTTAATAATTTATTTATTTTTCCTCCCTGTTATGCGGTCCTCGGAAGTGGTAAAACAAGAGATGGCAAGGGTGAACGTCGACATTCTAGGAATCAGCGAACTAAAATGGACTGGTATGGGTGAATTTAACTCAGAGGACCATTATATCTACTACTGTGGGCAGGAATCCCTCAGAAGAAATGGAGTAGCCATCATGGTCAACAAAAGAGTCCAAAATGCAGTACTTGGATGCAATCTCAAAAATGACAGAATGATCTCTGTTCATCTCCAAGGCAAACCATTCAATATCACAGTTATCCAAGTCTATGCCCCAACCAGTAATGCTAAAGAAGCTGAAGTTGAACGGTTCTATGAAGACCTACAAGGCCTTTTAGAACTAACACCCAAAAGAGATGTCCTTTTCATTATAGGGGACTGGAATGCAAAAGTAGGAAGCCAAGAAACACCTGGAGTAACAGGCAAATTTGGCCTTGGAATGTGGAATGAAGCAGGGCAAAGACTAATGGAGTTTTGCCAAGAAAATGCACTGGTCATAGCAAACACCTTCTTCCAACAACACAAAAGAAGACTCTACACATGGATATGACCAGATGGTCGCCACCGAAATCAGATGATTATATTCTTTGCAGCCAAAAATGGAGAAGCTCTGTACAGTCAACAAAAACAAGACCAGGAGCTGACTGTGGCTCAGATTATGAACTCCTTATTACCAAATTCAGACTCAAATTGAAGAAAATAGGAATAACCGTTAGACCATTCAGGTATAACCTAAATCAAATCCCTTATGATTATACAGTGGAAATTAGAAATAGATTTAAGGGCCTAGATCTGATAGATAGAGTGCCTGATGAACTATGGAATGAGGTTTGTGACACTGTACAGGAGACAGGGATCAAGACCATCCCCATGGAAAAGAAATGCAAAAAAGCAAAATGGCTGTCTGGGGAGGCCTAACAAATAGCTGTGAAAAGAAGAGAGGTGAAAAGGAAAGGAAAAAAGGAAAGACATAAGCATCTGAATGCAGAGTTCCAAAGAATAGCAAGAAGAGATAAGAAAGCCTTCTTCAGCGATCAACGCAAAGAAATAGAGGAAAACAACAGAACGGGAAAGACTAGAGATCTCTTTAAGAAAATTAGAGATACCAAGGGAACATTTCCTGCAAAGATGGGCTCGAAAAAGGACAGAAATGGTCTGGACTTAACAGAAGCAGAAGATATTAAGAAGAGGTGGCGAGAATACATGGAAGAACTGAACAAAAAAGATCTTCATGACCCAGATAATCATGATGATGTGATTACTAACATAGAGCCAGACATCTTGGAAGGTGAAGTCAAGTGGGCCTTAGAAAGCATCACTACGAACAAAGCTAGTGGAGGTGATGGAATTCCAGTGGAGCTATTTCAAATCCTGAGAGATGATGGTGGGAAAGTGCTGCACTCAATATGCCACCAAATTTGGAAAACTCAGCCATGGCCACAGGACTGGAAAAGGACAGTTTTCATTCCAATACCAAAGAAAGGCAATGCCAAAGAATGCTCAAACTACCACACAATTGCACTCATCTCACATGCTAGTAAAGTAATGCTCAAAATTCTCCAAGCCAGGCTTCAGCAATACGTGAACCGTGAACTTCCTGATGTTCCAGCTGGTTTTAGAAAAGGCAGAGGAACCAGAGATCAAATTGGCAACATCCGATGGATCATCAAAAAAGCAAGAGAGTTCCAGAAAAAACATCTACTTCAGCTTTATTGGCTATGCCAATGCCTTTGACTGTGTGGATCACAATAAACTGTGGAAAATTCTGAAAGAGATGGGAATACCAGACCACCTGACCTGCCTCTTGAGAAATCTGTATGCAGGTCAGGAAGCAACAGTTAGAACTGGACATGGAACAACAGACTGGTTCCAAATAGGAAAAGGAGTACATCAAGACTGTATATTGTCACCCTGCTTATTTAACTTATATGCAGAGTACATCATGAGAAACGCTGGGCTGGAAGAAACACAAACTGGAATCAATATTGCTGGGAGAAATATCAATAACCTCAGATATGCAGATGACACCACCCTTATGGCAGAAAGTGAAGAGGAGCTAAAAAGCTTCTTGATGAAAGTGAAAGAGGAGAGCGAAAAAGTTGGCTTAAAGCTCAACATTCAGAAAACGAAGATCATGGCATCCAGTCCCATCACTTCATGGGAAATAGGTGGGGAAACAGTGGAAACAGTGTCAGACTTTATTTTTGGGGGATCCAAAATCCAGATGCAAAATGCAGATGGTGACTGCAGCCATGAAATTAAAAGACACTTACTCCTTGGAAGAAAAGTTATGACCAACCTATATAGTATATTCAAAAACAGAGACATTACTTTGCCGACTAAGGTCCGTCTAGTCAAGGCTATGGTTTTTCCTGTGGTCTTGTATGGATGTGAGAGTTGGACTGTGAAGAAGGCTGGGCGCCGAAGAATTGATGCTTTTGAACTGTGGTGTTGGAGAAGACTCTTGAGGGTCCCTTGGACTGCAAGGAGATCCAACCAGTCCATTCTGAAGGAGATCAACCCTAGGATTTCTTTGGAAGGAATGATGCTATAGCTGAAACTCCAGTACTTTGGCCACCTCATGCGAAGAGTTGACTCATTGGAAAAGACTCTGATGCTAGGAGGGATTGGGGGCAGGAGGAGAAGGGGACGACCGAGGATGAGATGGCTGGATGGCATCACAGACTCGATGGACGTGAGTCTGAGTGAACTCCGCGAGTTGGTGATGGACAGGAAGGCCTGGCGTGCTGCAATTCATGGGGTCGCAAAGAGTTGGACATGACAGCGACTGAACTGCGCCCTCTGTGCTTCCAAGGCTTGCTACAGACTTGACAGTGAGAGTGTTTCCTGGTGTTTGGAAACTTCCCTCTTTTTAAGACTCCCTTTCCAGGATGGAGCTCCATCCCTACCTCTTTTGGCTCTTTTTTTGTCTTTTATATTTTTTCCTGCCTCCTTTTGAAGACAATGGACTGCTTTTCTGGGTGCCTGATATCCTCTGCCAGCATTCAGAAGTTGTTTTGTGGAATTTACTCAATGTTTAGATGTACTTTTGATGAATTTGTGGGGGAGAAAGTGGTCTCCCAGTCCTATTCCTCTGCCATCTTCTATAGTTCCCTTGATTTTTTTTTTCTTAAAATAGATCTAACCATTTCAAACCTATAAGAGGCTACTATATGTTTTTCTTCTTTAACCAGCATTTTAATTGTTCCATCCTAATACCATAATAATAGTAACAGAAAAAGAAGGAGTTTTTCAATAAGTATATTAAATAATACTTGCAGGAATATAACTATTTTCAGGAATCTTAAAAATTCCCACTTATCATTTATGCTGTTAATAATTTGAAATTAAGAATTTATTTATTAATTTTTATCCAAAAAACTCACACACATTTTTTAAGTTTATATTTAGCTTCTCTAGAAAAGAGAAAAAAATGTAAAACAAATAATCCTACTATGGAATGATTTTAACGATGAAATACATATCTTTATTTTAAAAAAAAAACAAATTAAAATAATAAAAATTCCTGGTACTCTTTGTGACCCCATTGACTGTAGCCCACCAGGCTCCTCTGTCCATGGTATTCTCCAGACAAGAATACTGGAGTGAGTTGCTATTTCCTTCTCTGTGAGACCTTCCCGACCCAGAGAGTAAACTCAGGTCTCCTGCACTGCAGGCAAATTCTTTACCATCTGAGCCCATTGAAGAAGCCCAAAATAGTAAAACAAAAAATCTTGAGTATCAATAAACCTCTGAGAGCCAGTAAACATTATTTACTTTAAAACAGCAAAAAAAACGTACTCTGGATGTAAAGGGTCAAGTTTACAGGACTATGTACTCCAGACTACCAGGATTGCTTATAACTTTCCACTTTGTAAAATTACTGTTTTTTTCTATCTGATTTACAGACTGTATACCACAGTAACAAACTGTTGTATCTCCATCATGCATGCTGATCAGATACCCTTGTATTTATTATAGAAACTAACTCATGATTCCACAGCTAATCCAGCCATGCTATCTGACAAATGTTTACCTGAAAACATGACTGCCAGCCTGGGTGGGTGCCTTTCTGCATATCGTTGTTTAGTCTGGTCTGACTCTTTGTGACCCGATGGACAATAGCCCTCCAGGCTCTTCTGTCCATGGAATTTCACAGGCAAGAATACTTGAGTGGATTGCCATTCCCTTCCCAGATCTCCCTGACCCAGGTATTGAATCCTTGTCTCCTGTATTGGAAAGCAGATTCTTTACCTCTGAGCCACAAGGGAAACTCACACTTCATGAGGAATCCATAAAAGAATCTGTCAGGGATCAGCCTCTCTGTGTGGTGTGATATTAAGATAAACTGAAAAGCAGAGTTCCTCTGAGATGATACAAATAAAATCTTATTTTAATGTTGAACACTATGGTTCCAAATGAAAAGTTATCTGTGTAGTACCAAAATCTGCACTGAAGACACATATAGGCTTTAAAAATACACATTTGTAGTCATTCATAACAATTATTCAAAACTTTTGGGTAAATAGCACACATTTTTAAATGTTTCTTTTAGGAACTGCAAATTTGAATTATATTGCAAATTTTTGGAAAAATATTTTCATTAAAGTGAAAAATTGACATTTCAAAAATATTTATCTCTCCACTTAACATGTTCTTTGTTAAAATATATACTATTTTTCATTGAATAAAGGCAATGCTTCCAGAATTATTAAATAAAAATTTATTAAAATAGTAAACATCCTAAAGTAGTGTCAGTTCTTAAATACAAAGTCCTGATTTTGGGGAGAAAATCCACTGTTATTTCATCCTTTATTTTAATGCAATACAAGCCCTTTTCTTTCACTTCACTTTAATAATTTAGTTTCATCATAATCATTTTATGGCCATCATTTATGTGTCATTGCCATTTTAAGACTGTTGTCCTTAAGGGGTAGCCACTTTCTGCCTTGGTATTTCTCATCTGTCCTTTTCTTTCTGACATATAGGCTTAATTGTAATTTTAAACACCCCCTGCTCTACTGGATCATTGTTAGCATTCTCTTCAGAACATGAAATAGGCTGGGACAAGAAGCTGCCTAATTTCCAGTAGTTTTAAGGGCTAGAAAAGAGCAGGGGCTTCTGAAGTATGGCAGCTAAATAAGCATCCAAAGCTCTTGGAACTGAATGAATGACAATAGTTCTACAGGCTCCTAGGGTCTAAGAATCAAAACAGATTTCTCAAGGTCATCAGATTATGATTGAAATGTTCTGCTTTCCAGTGTTAGCTTGTCACCTATAAACAGGCAGCTTTACTCTTCAGCTTTAAAGCCCATAGTTCTAACTATAGCAGCCAGAATCCTAAGATGTCAATTAGCCTGAGCTTGGTATTGTTTCTAGCAGATGAATGCACCCAAGTGAACAGCTCCTAACCACAGTCATGCAGCTCCATGAATCAGGCTCCAACAACCCCATCCTCAGAGCTCACTATTATGAGGTGAAATGCAATTATTTTCTTAGAATTGACAGTGCTTTACAGATACACTTGCATTTGACTAGCACCATAATCATGAGCAGGAAGAAATGAGAAAGCTAACTTTGGTAGTTTAATCAACACAAATTCAAGTTCTGACCAATGAATTTACCTTATTATTTGACATGGCTTTACACAAAGCTAACCACGGTCAAATTTGTGATTCTGGAAAAACTTTTTACTTTGCTATTTACATTAATCGTGCTTTCATAATAATTCATAAAGACTCACTTGAAGTTTTTGTTGTCCCTCCTGACTTTGCTCCATTTATTCCTTATTCTCTTTCTCTCATTTATTCTCTTATTCTATGATATTTTTTTTCTCCTCTCTTTATTAGTGTTTCAGACATCCTTGGAACTTACGGATAGCAAAAGAGTTCACCCTGAATATAATCACTTACCTTTTTAAGAAAAGTTATCCATGCAACTATATTTTATTTAATCTTCATAAAAAATGTGTGTAATCTTTCTTTGATGTAAGTAACTTTTTCAAAGTCACAAATATGGAGAGTTTCTAAAGTCTCCTTAGATCTAGATTCTGAAAGCTAGACTTCCCACTGCATATGCATTGAAGAAGATGTCTGGGGAGACTATTATTTGACACAAATGACTTAATGACATAAGTGGGAGTTAAAACTAAAGAGATGCTTACTGTTACTGTAATTACTACATAGAGGACCATCTGTCATGTCTCAAGCTGTACCATGGACAAAAGCCCCCACTTCAGACAACTTTGATCTTATGCTGCCATGCTGTTTATGGTCCATTAAATATTCAAGAAATTGACAGATACTGGATGATCAATAAACTAAAACAACTCTAGATAGAGGCAGATTGGCTAGAGGTGGTAGAGATATAATAATTATGGCTAGAGATGAATTAAAGGGAAAAGAGAATTAAATAAAAAGCCTCTCTCCCTTTTAGTAATTTTTGTTTCAGTTCAGTCACTCAGTTGTGTTCAGGTTTTTGTGACCCCAAGGACTGCAGCATGCCACACCTCCCGGTCCATCACCAACTCCTGGATTTTACTCAAACTCATGTCCATTGAGTCAGTGATGCCATCCAACCATTTCATCCTCTGTCGTCCCCTTCTCCTTCTGCCTTCAATCTTTCCCAGCATCAGGGTCTTTTCAAATGTCAGTTCTTCGCATCAAGTGGCCGAAGTATAGGAGTTTCAGCTTCAGCATCAGTCCTCCCAATGAACACCCAGGACTGATCTCCTTTACGATTAGCTGGTTGGATCACCTTGCAGTCCAAGGGACTCTCAAGAGTCTTCTCCAACACCACAGTTCAAAAGCATCAATTCTTCTGTGCTCAGCTTTCTTTATAGTCCAACTCTCACAACCATACATGACTACTGGAAAAACAATAGCTTTGACTAGACAGTCCTTGGTTGGCAATGTAATGTCTCTGCTTTTTATTAAGCTGTCTAGGTTGGTCATAACTTTCCTTCTAAGGAGTAAACGTCTTTTAATTTCATGGCGGCAGTCACCGTCTGCAGTGATTTTGGAGCCCCCCCAAATAAAGTCTATCACTGTTTCCACTGTTTCTTCATCTATTTGCCATGAAGTGATGGGACCAGATGCCATGATCTTAGTTTTCTGAATGTTGAGTTTTAAGCAACTTTTTCAGTCTCCTCTTTCACTTTCATCAAGAGATTCTTTAGTTCTTCACTTTCTGCATAAGTGTGGTGTCATCTGTCTATCTGAGGTTACTCATATTTCTCCTGGCAGTCTTGAATACAGTTTGTGGATTTTGGTATTAGTAGAGGAAAATATTATTATAAATGTAAGGAAGGTAAGAGGCTCATTATAGGTTCTTCATCTTAGGAAATTTTATTTTGGAAACATATGTCTTTGTGTTATGTGAAAACAATTATGTCAACAAAGCAGAGGCACAGACTGTACCAAGGGCACACTGTTTATGTAAAACATAATCCAAAGTTTTCAAGGAAAAAGGTGAGAATAATGTTAAATGGAAGAGAATAAACTACTATTTGAAACAGAAGAGACTGTGGCAGTGTTCATTCTCATCAGTTTCGCACATCGATACCTGCTCCAGAATTACCAATTCCTTGGCCAGAGCTGAAGATTTTAGGTTGAAATCTCAAGGAGTGTTACTCAGAGTTCTACACTTATTCAGCACAGATAATTCATGTACACACCAAAGGTGAGGACTTTAGAACTACTGGTGTGAGGAATATCATCAGAAGTAAATTATAAGAGAACTAGAGATCTGTTAGTAACTTATGAAATTATAGCATAGCATGCAGTTACATTTGTAAAACCTGATTTATTATGTCTACTAAATTTGAAAATAATTTCAGAAATGATCTAAGCTACTTTGAGCCATAATTTGTGTTTGTTATTTAGTCGTTAAGTCATGTCCAACTCCTTGAGAACCCATGGAGTTCAGCACACCAGACTTCCCACTCCTTCACTATAATTTGTCTAACACATCTATTGAAAACTATTGACTCATTATCAGGACATAGAATGTCAATGACCTCTCATATTTGTGATTATCATATATTACCCCTCCTTTCCTTCTGGCAGGTGAAAAAATCTTGAACATCTTATTTCCTAAAATATCTCGTGGGCTAATTTTTTTTTTTTAAGTGCTCAACTGCTTATACACACACACACACACACACACACACACACACTGTGGATTGAATGACAAAGTGGAATGATCCGAAATATAAAATATGAACTCAGGAGACAGGAACATTCTGTGTCAAGGGCAGACTAGAGGATGCTGGATTCAGTAAGAACAGACCATGCAACATTTCTAAAGGGATTTTTTTTCCCTTTTATCCATAGTAAAATTTGAATTAGAGCAATCTCTTTTCAGAAAGTCTAGAGATCAGAAAATTGACAGAGAGTAGATATAAAAGTAGTGCTTCTCTGATACATGACGGTGACATTTTAGATTTTATTCAGAATAATTCCGTTTTCTCCTTTGGTAGGATAAAGGATAAGTCTCTGAAATTTATTAACAGTAGAAAGCTTTACTAAAAATTAGAAATGGGGACCATTTATTTCTAAAAATAATTTTTAAATAAAAATTTGATGTATGTCAAAACTGTCACAATATTGTGAAGTAATTTTCCTCCAATTAAATTAATCAATTAAAAATTTAAATAGAAATACTTCCCAATTATAATCTAAATATATCTAAAATAATATATTGACAGCATTTGTCAGTTATCTATACAGAAATTCCAGTCGAATGATACTGAAATAATATTTTCAACAAAGAAAAAATAATGAAGAAATCCAGTGAATTGTAATACAGGACATCCCTGAAGGGAGACTTTATCTTTGGAGGTCAAACACAGAGCTGGGTATTAACTTAGCAGAACACAGGAAGCTTAACCTGGGCTCCACACCATTTGTATGGAGACAAAGGCTCAGTGGTAAAGAATCTTCCTGGACTGGATCCCTATATTAAAAGACTCCAAAAATGTTCAACCTTTGAATCAAAAAATATCCACAAGTAGGTATAACACCATGAAATTTCAAAACATCAATAAGAAAGAAAAAAAAAATATCCTATAATCTTCTACCAAAAAAAAAAAAAAAGAAAGAAAGAAAGGAAAAAGGAGAAACTAATTGTATACAAAAATGAATAATAAACTTTAGGACAATAATTGCATAAATTTTCAAAAACTATTCTATATACCAGGAAGCATGAAAGCAATGCCTTAAAATGTTAAGGGAAGTTGATTCTTAACCAAAAATTGTATATTCAGACAAGCAGTATATTAAGATTAAGGTTATAAAGATATTTTTAAGAACCAAATATCTAATAAGTTTACCTTAGAACATTGTTCACAGAGATTCAGCAAAATTCAAGTATTGGCCACAGAAGAGAAGGACATGGCATCTAGACTACAGGGAATTCAGCTAAGTAGTGAGTTTAATTCAGTTGCTCAGCTGTGTCCAACTTCTTGCAACGCCTTTGACTACAGCACACCAGGTTTCCCTGTCCAACATCAACGCCTGGAGCTTGCTCAAACTCATGTCGATCGAGTCAGTGATGCCATCCAACCATCTCATCCTCTGTCATTACCTTCTCTTCCTGCCTTTGATCTTTCCCAGCATCAGGGTCTTTTCATATGAGTCACTTATTGGCATCAGGGGTCCAAAGTATTGGAGCTTCAGCATCAGTCCTTCCAATGAATATTCAGGACTCATTTCCTTTAGGGTGGACTGGTTGGATCTCCTTGCAGTCCAAGGGACTTTCAAGAGTCTTCTCCAACTCCACAGTTCAAAAGCATCAATTCTTTGGCACTCAGCTTTCTTTATGGTCCAACTCTCATATCCATACATGACTACTGGAAAAACCATAGCTTTGACTAGATGGACCTTTGTTGGCAAAGTAATGTCTCTGCTTTTTAATATGTCTATTTAATATGCTGTTTAAAGAAAAACTGTCCTTCACACCTAGATAGCAGGGAAGACTGGAACCAAACACAACAGGCTCCAGAGGAGACAGAGCTAAGGGGGGATATAACATTGGTAGAATATCTTTATATATTTAAGCATTTGGAAAGCATTACAAAGGCTGAGACAGTTAAGATAAGATGCAGTTAAGATCGGAGAGGTTCATTATGCAAAACTATGCAGGTAAAAACAAAATTAGGCAATTTTCAGCTTCAGGGAAAAATAACACTTAAGAAAGAAAACATACTAATGATACACTAGAGGATACAATGATGGAAAATGTTAAATTGATTTAATAATACAAACACTGACTTCATTTAATTTTTATATATGGGCATGATAAGGGGAAGAAAAGTGGGAAGTAGTGTAAAGGCTAAGCCTCAAATTGACAAATAAAAGACAATATAACTTACTATTTAGGATACACTGGTAAATGTAAGAAACTGTTTAAAAAGCTGAAAATGGATGTCTCTTCTAGTGTGGAATAAGACAGGGGTGATAGAGTTAGTACAGTGAACTATTACTTTCAGCATCTTGTAGTATTAGCTGATTTTTTGAGATAAGTGCATATATTACTTTCATTGAAATAAATACCTATATTTAACATCAAAAACGAACACAACACAATACAATAATAATATAAAGCTTACTATATATAATAAAAGTAGGAAGAATGGGAAAAAAGAATATAACAAAAGACATTAAGATTGTACTTGTTAAACTATTTTATTTAAATAAAATACTTTAAAATAACTACATTAAAATAAAATTTAGAGAAAAATAAATGATTTTGAGAAAGTTCTAGGTGCCTAGCTTCTTCCTGTTTATATTTCCACATTGTTCCAGATTTCTTCTTTATTCACTTGCAATGAAGATGATTACAAAGATGAGCATATTAGACCTTTCGGTAGGTATTTTGATTATTTTTATTTACATTACACATTGTGTCTCCAGTAATAGAACTCTGACATAAAATTTTGTAACAAATTATTATCTTCCTGGTTACAAAGCATCACTGGCTCAACGGACATGAACTAGATTAAACTCTGGGATATAGGGGAAGACAGGGAAGCCTGGAGTAGTGCAGTTTAAGGGGTCACAAAGAGTTGGACATGACAGTGACTGAACAACATTATCCTCCTAGTCTATTCCTCTAGGTCATTTTTTTTTTTTTTACCATAGAGTAACCAAGGTTCTAAAAAGTCTCATCTATGAATATTATTATATAGAGTATTATTTATATTTTTATATCTGTAACTCACATGATTCTACACAGGTTAATTTTTTAAACAGTAATCAAAATAAGCAGATCAAATTGAGATAATTCAATAATCCTGTAGCTTTAAAAAATCAATCATTTGTATAACTCAGTATTCCTTATAGTTCAGCCATTATGATGATTAAAATTGTTATACAATCTGAAAATAAGTGATAAAAAGTATATTTATATAATATGCAATTGGGTCACAAACAAATATAAATACCAGTTTCCTTTTATTCCATTTAATAAATAAACATTTTAGATAATCTAAGCTATTAAATTATCAACATAGTTATGGGTATTTATAACACATGAATATTCTTCAATGTGTCAGATTTTATCCTCAAATCTGTTAGTAATGACTAGTATGGTGGGAATAAAGCTATATTTTTTCTGTTACAAAATTTTTTAAAACCAGTAATACCTTTTACTTCAAGTCAGTTTATGAAACCTCTCATTACTTATTCAAGACCAACTGTATCAAATTAGGAAATCTGTCTATCTATAAACACCCTCCTCTTCTTGAATGCTGTCTTCTGTGGTATGCTTGAGCTGATATGTGTGTGCATACTGTTTCTTCAGTCATGTCTGACTCTTCACAATCCCATGGACTCTAGCCCTCCAGGCTCCTCTGTCCGTAGGATTGTCCAGGCAAGAATATTGGAGTGGGTTGTGATGCCTTCCTCCAGGTGATCTTTCCCACCCAGGGATCAAACCTACATATTCTGCGGCTCCTGCATTGCAGGCAGATTCTTTACCACTGAGCCACTGGGGAAGCCCCTTGAGCTATTAACACTTTTATGTAAAAACTTGGGATTGTGACAAAAATGACAAATCAAGGTTACCTTCTGAGGAAACTGAAAGATTTAATATCCAAATAGCTACTTCCAAAATGTTGCTAGGTCTATCAAAACATTTATTATAGGTAAAAGGACCTATAATGTAGGAATCAGCAAACTAAAAAGGACTGGAATGGGTGAATTTAACTCAGAGGACCATTATATCTACTACCGTGGGCAGGAATCCCTTAGAAGAAATGGAGTAGCCATCATGGTCAACAAAAGAGTCCAAAATGCAGTACTTGGATGCAATTTAAAAAACGACAGAATGATCTCTGTTCATTTCCAAAGCAAACCATTTAATATCACGGTTCCAAGACTATGCCCCAACCAGTAATGCTGAAGCGGGTCCAAGACTATGCCCCAACCAGTAATGCTGAAGAAGCTGAGGTTGAACGGTTCTATGAAGATCTACAAGACCTTTTAGAACTTACACCCAAAAGAGATGTCCTTTTCATTATAGGGGAATGGAATGCAAAAGTAGGAAGTCAGGAGACACCTGGAGTAACAGGCAGATTTGGCCTTGGAGTATGGAATGAAGCAAGGAAAAGACTAATAGAGTTTTGCCGAGAGAACGCACTGGTCATAACAAACACTCTCTTTCAACAATACAAGAGAAGACTGTACACATGGATATCACCAGATGGTCAACACCAAAATCAGATTGATTATATTCTTTGCAGCCAAAGATGGAGAAGCTCTATACAGTCAGCAAAAACAAGACTGGGAGCTGACTGTGGCTCAGATCATGAACTCCTTTTGCCAAATTCAGAATAAAATTGAAGAAAGTGGAGAATACCACCATACCACTCAAGTAAGACCTAAATCAAATCCCTAATGATTATACAGTGGAAGTGAGAAATAGATTTAAGGGACTAGATCTGATAGACAGACTACCTGATGAACTACGGACAGAGGTTCCTGACATTGTCCAGGAGACAAGGATCAAGACCATCCCCATGGAAAAGAAATGCAAAAAAGCAAAATGGCTGTCTGGGGAGGCCTTACAAATGGCTGTGAAAAGAAGAGAAGTGAAAAGAAGACAAGAGAAGAGAAGGAGAAAAGGAAAGATATAAGTATCTGAATGCAGAGTTCCAAAGAATAGCAAGAAGAGATAAGAAAGCCTTCCTCAGCAATCAGTGTAAAGAAATAGAGGCAAACAACAGAATGGGAAAGACTAAATAGAGATCTTTTCAAGAAAATTAGACATACCAAGGGAACATTTCGTGCAAAGATGGGCTCGATAAAGGACAGAAATGGTATGGACCTAACAGAAGCAGAAGATATTAAGAAAAGGTGGCAAGAACACAGAAGAACTGTACAAAAAAGAGCTTCACAACCAAGATAATCACGATGGTGTGATCACTCACCTAGACCCAGACATCCTGGAATGTGAAGTGGGCCTTAGAAAGCATCACTATGAACAAAGCTAGTGGAGGGGATAGAATTCCAGTTTAACTATTTCAAATCCTGAAAGATGATGCTGTGAAAGTGCTGCACTCAATATGCCAGCAAATTTGGAAAACTCAGCAGTGGCCACAGGACTGGAAAAGGACAGTTTTCATTCCAATCCCAAAGAAAGGCAATGCCAAAGAATGCTCAAACTACCGCTCAATTGCACTCATCTCACATGCTAGTAAAGTAACGCTCAAAATTCTCCAAGTCAGGCTTCAGCAATACATGAACCGTCAACTTCCAGATGTTCAAGCTGGTTTTAGAAAAGGCAGAGGGACCAGAGATCAAATTGCCAACATCTACTGGATCATTGAAAAAGCAAGAGAATTCCAGAAAAACATCTACTTCAGCTTTATTGACTATGCCAAAGCCTTTGACTGCATGAATCACAATAAACTGTGGAAAATTCTGAAAGAGATGGGAATACCAGACCGCCTGACCTGCCTCTTGAGAAATCTGTATGCAGGTCAGGAAGCAACAGTTAGAACTGGACATGGAACAACAGACTGGTTCCAAATAGGAAAAGGAGTACGTCAAGGCTGTATATTGTCACCCTGCTTTTTTTAACTTATGCAGAGGACATGATGCAAAATGCCAGACTGGATGAAGTGCAAGCTGGAATCAAGATTGCTGGGAGAAATATCAATAACCTCAGATATGCAGATGACACTACCCTTATGGCAGAAAGTGAAGAGGAACTAAAAAGCTTCTTGATAAAAGTGAAAGAGAAGAGTGAAAAAGTTGGCTTAAACCTCAACATTCAGAAAACGAAGATCATGGCAAATAGATGGAAAACAGTGGAAACAGTGTCAGACTTTGGTTTTGGGGGCTCTGAAATCACTGCAGATGATGATTGCAGCCATGAAATTGAAAGATGCTTACTCCTTGGAAGGAAAGTTATGACCAAGCTAGATAGTATACTGAAAAGCAGAGATATTATTTTGCCAACAAAGGTCCATCTAGTCAAGGCTATGGTTTTTCCAGTGGTCATGTATGGATGTGAGAGTTAGACTGTGAAGAAAGCTGAGTGCCAAAGCATTGATGCGTTTGTTTGTTTGTTTGTTTGTTTGTTTTTGCATTGATGCTTTTGAACTGTGGTGTTGGAGAAGACTCTTGAGAGTTCCTTGGACTGCAAGGAGATTCAACCAGTCCATCCTAAAGGAGATCAGTCCTGGGTGATCACTGGAAGGATTGATGCTGAAGTGGAAACTCCAATACTTTGGCCACCTCATGCGAAGAGTTGACTCATTGGAAAAGACCCTGATGCTGGGAGGGATTGGGCCAGGAGGAGAAGGGGATGACAGAGGATGAGCTGGCTGGATTGCATCACCGACTTGATGGACATGAGTTTGAGTGAATGAACTCCGGGAGTTGGTGATGGACAGGGAGGCCTGGCGTGCTGTGATTTATGGGATCTCAAAGAGTTGCACACGACTAAAGGACTGAACTGAACTGAAACAAAAAGGACCTCCTGTGTTCCTGAAGTTCTAAGAGACAAAAAGAGACTCAGTGACTTCACTAACTAGACTGAAGGTGGTAAGGACTGAGAATTCAGGACTAGTTTTCTATCCAGTGTCTTCAAAGTGGATATGTGAACCAACCATTTCTTAACTGATCAGATGCTTGTGGGTCTGATGAACTAGCAGCTTTCGAATGTCAGTTTTGTCAAGCAACTGGAACTCTTTCATTTCCTGATTTTTCATTTTAATGTCTTTGCCTCCTTCCACAGGATCTCCCAGGCATCTACTGTTGTCATCGGGTAGAGTTAATTATTAAAAGAAGAATTTCAGCCAAAAGAAGGAGAAGTTTGGGGTCAGAAGCCAAATTGCATTTTGTAAGCTACGCCACTTTAGCATTCACTACTATCACCACACAAAAGGTGGATCCTAATGGAGGACCACATTTGTATAAATTATCACAAGAGAAAGTAAGGGAAATGTTTCGAGTCAATGAAATTTTTCTCTGAAGGAAGTTTTGTACAATAATATACAATAGTGAATAGTGAAGTCACTCAGTTGTGTCCAGCTCTTTGTGAACCCATGGACAGTAGCCAACCAGGCTCCTCTGTCCATGGGATTTTCCAGGCAAGAATACTGGAGTGGGTTGCCATTTTCTTCTCCAGGGGATCTTCCCAAACCAGGGATCGAACCCTGGTCTCCTGCATTTTAGGCAGACGCTTTACCTTCTGAACCACCAGGGAAGACAATAGACAATAATAGCAGTCAAATAACTTGCCAAGAAGGTATATTAAAATATATAGGCTTTCTAACTCTCATATTTTGACATATAAGTAGCCAATTGGTGTTTTTATCACTATTAACTTAGATAGCATATTTAAAAGCAGAGACATTACTTTGCCAAAAAGGTCCGTCTAGTCCAGGTTATGGTTTTTCCTGTGGTCATGTATGGATGTGAGAGTTGGACTGTGAAGAAAGCTGAGCGCCGAAGAATTGATTCTTTTGAACTGTGGTATTGGAGAACTCTTGAGAGTCCCTTGGACTGCAAGGGGATCCAAACAGTCCATTCTGAAGGAGATCAGCCCTGGGTGTTCTTTGGAGGAATGATGCTGAAGCTGAAACTCCAGTACTTTGGTCACTTCATGTGAGGAGCTGACTCATTGGAAAAGACTCTGACACTGGGAGGGATTGGGGGCAGGAAGAGAAGGGAATGACAGAGGATGAGATGGCTGGATGGCATCACTGACTCGGTGGACGTGAGTCTGAGTGAACTCCGGGAGTTGGTGATGGATAGGGAGGCCTGGGGTGGTGCGATTCTTGGTGTTGCAGAGTTGGACATGACTGAGCAGCTGAACTGAACTGAACTTACATGAATCTTTTCCTTATATTTTTCTTCTACTTATCATTTTGGGGGATTTGAGTTCAAAATTTATTTTGTTTTCATTATCTTTTTATTTAAGTACTTAGATTAAGAAATTTTGTCTTGAGGACAACTATAACTTTACTCTCTGTGTTCTATTACAAACTGTTTTCACTACAAGTATGCTCACTCTGAAGTTCTAATTTCTATTATTCTTTTACTAACAGGATACTTCAGTTTTTTGTTTTTGTTTTTTTTTCTAAATTTCTCAATAGAAGAACTTTCTGTATTTATCATTAACTTCTAGTTTTATTGCATTGTGATCTTTCACATTGAAAACTTGGTATTTGGGAACTCTAATACATCTTTTTATTTTCTTTGTGGTGGTTCTTCAGGACCTTAAAAATATATTATATGATCCATTTTCAGTGAAAAATGTGCATGTGTTTGGCCAGCTGTGTCTGTTCTATGTCTTCCATAGCCTGATTTATTTTTGTCACTTGATGTTTTAATGCATTAACAAAGATGCATTAGTCTCCTGTTGTCTGACTGATTTCTCCTTTTATCTCTTATAATTTTTGCTTTTTAAGTGTCATGATTATAGCACTCCATGCATAGATATTCAGTTCAGTTCAGTCGCTCAGTCGTGTCCGACTCTTTGCAACCCCATGAATCGCAGCATGCCAGGCCTCCCTGTCCATCACCATCTCCCGGAGTTCACTCAGACTCAAGTCCATGGAGTGAGTCATTACGCCATCCAGCCATCTCATCTTCTGTCGTCCCCTTCTCCTGCCCCCAGTCCCTCCCAGCATCAGAGTCTTTTCCAATGAGTCAACTCTTCGCATGAGGTGGCCAAAGTATTGGAGTTTCAGCTTTAGCATCATTCCTTCCAAAGAAATCCCAGGGCTGATCTCCTTCAGAATGGACTAGTTGAATCTCCTTGCAGTCCAAGGGACTCTCAAGAGTCTTCTCCAACACCACAGTTCAAAAGCATCAATTCTTCGGCACTCAGCCTTCTTCACAGTCCAACTCTCACATCCATACATGACTACTGGAAAAAACCATAACCTTGACTAGACGGACCTTGGTCGGCAAAGTAATGTCTTTGCTTTTCAATACACTATCTAGGTTGGTCATAACTTTTCTTCCAAGAAGTAAGCATCTTTTAATTTCATGGCTGCAGTCACCATCTGAAGTGATTTTGGAGCCCAAAAAAATAAAGTCTGACACTGTTTCCATTGTTTCCCCATCTATTTCCCATGAGGTGATGGGACTGGATGCCATGATCTTCATTTTCTGAATGTTGAGGTTAAGCCAACTTTTTCACTCTCCACTTTCACTTTCATCAAGAGGCTTTTTAGTTCCTCTTCACTTTCTGCCATAAGGGTGGTGTCATCTGCATATCTGAGTTTATTGATATTTCTCCTGGCAATCTTGATTCCAGCTTGTGTTTCTTCCAGTCCAGCATTTCTCATGATGTACACTGCATAGAAGTTAAATAAGCAGGGTGACAATATACAGCCTTGACGTACTCCTTTTCCTATTTGGAACCAGTCTGTTGTTCCATGCCCAGTTCTAACTGTTGCTTCCTGACCTGCATACAGATTTCTCAAGAGGCAGGTCAGGTGGTCTGGTATTCCCATCTCTTTCAGAATTTTCCACAGTTTATTGTGATTCATGCAGTCAAAGGCTTTGGCATAGTCAATAAAGCAGATAGATGTTTTTCTGGAACTCTCTTGCTTTTTCATGATCCAGCAGATGTTGCCAATTTGATCTCTAGTTCCTCTCTCTTTTCTAAAACCAGCTTGAACATCAGGAAGTTCACAGTCATGTATTGCTGAAGCCTGGCTTGGAGAATTTTGAGCATTCCTTTACTAGTATGTGAGATGAGTGCAATTGTGTGGTAGTTTGAGCATTCTTTGGCATTGCCTTTCTTTGGGATTGGAATGAAAACTGTCCTTTTCCAGTCCTGTGGCCACTGCTGAGTTTTCCAAATTTGCTGGCAAAGAATACAAATATTTTAAAATGTTTTTTCTTATTCAATTCTTTCTCATGTGATTAATATTTATACTGGAAACTATCCTGTTTTGGTTTACCTGTGTTATATTTATGCATAATCTTTATTTTTTTTTTATTAAACACTGTTTAGAACATTTAAGGTTTACAACAAAATTGCAAGGAAGATACATAAATTTCCCACATGCTCTCAGCTTCCACATGCTTTGCCTCCCCCATTATCAGTATCATTCAAGTGAACGGTACATTTTTTTTTTAACAAGATAAGCCTACATTGACATATCCCAATCAGCCAAAGTCCTCAGTTTATCTTAGTGTGCACTCGTGATGTTATACATTCTATGTGCACAAACCATACCTTTTATTTTTAAGCTTTATGAATCATTCTAATTTAGTTTTATCTTCTACTCTAAAGAGAATGGTGTCTGTATGGCAATATAATTGAAAAAATATCTTCTTTCCATAAGTGAATTTACTATCATTGATGAGACAGATATGAGTGATCTTAATTCTGTCATACTCCTTTTTTTTCTAATTTTTTAAAAATAATAAATGATAGTTGGAATATGCAGTATGATTTAATTGCTCTGCAATGTGCATGTGTATGTAAAACATTTTTATATTTCACAGGCTTCATAGTGTCATAGTTGCATTTTCATCTTTATTTTATTTAACAAATATTTACATCATGCGTACTATGTGCTAGACTTTTGTCTGAGTGTTCTACAAATATAATTCTAATAATAACCTTGAAGTAAGTTCTCTTATTATTTCTGTTACATAAAACAAAATTGAGATATAAGGAGGTTGATTTCCCCACCATCATATAAGTTGTTGGAACTGATTTAAGTGTAGTCAGTCTCATATCAAAATCCATACTCTACGACCTCACTAAACAGCCTCTCAAATTGATAGTCCTTTATTTAGCTCTTAATCATGTATTTCTCTTAGGTGGTATTTTTGAGTATTTATAATAGGACTTCAGGGTTGAGAGAAGGATAAAAACATGGAGGACAAAGGATTTTTGGAGCAGTGAAACTACTTTTATGATACCGTAATAGTGTATAAGTGAAAGCGAAACTGAAGTCGCTCAGCCGTGTCCAACTCTTTGCGACCCATGGACAGTAGCCCACCAAGCTCCTCTGTCCATGGGATTCTCCAGGCAAGAATACTGGAGTGGGTTGCCATTTCCTTCTCTGGAGGTTCTTCCCGACCCAGGGATCGAACCCAGGCCTCCGACTTTGCAGGCAGATGCTTTAACCTCTGCGCCACCAGGGAAGCCCTTATAATGTGTATAAATGCCATTATATGTTTGTCTAAACCCACAGTCTGTACACCAAGAATGAATCCTAATGTAAACTGCGGACTTTTGGTGAATATGATTTGTCAATATGGTTTATCAGTTTATCAGAGAAGGCAATGGCAACCCACTCCAGTACTCTTGCCTGGAAAATCCCATGGACGGAGGAGCCTGGTAGGCTGCAATGCATGGGGTCGCTAAGAGTCGGACACGGCTGAGCGACTTCACTTTCACTTTCACCAGTTGCAACAAGTGTACTAATCCAGTGGGAGATGTTGATAATGAGAGAAGCTATGCAGGGTCAGGGGCTATAGAGAAATCTATATCTTGTACTCAGTTTTGCTGTGAACCTAAGTATACTAGGAGAGATGGTGTGAATGGAAGGGATATATAGGAAATCTCAGCACCTTCTTCTAAATTTTTCTATGAACCTAAAACTGCTCTCCCCTTCATGAATCACAGCCTTGTTGTAGTGAGGGGTTTGTATAACTCTATGAAGCTGTGAGACATGCTGTGCAAGGCCATCCAAGACAGGCAAGTCATAGTAAAGAGTTATGACAAAAACAGGATGTACTGAAGGAGGAAATGGCAAACTATTCTAGCATCCTTGCCTAGAGAGCCCCACGAACAATATGAAAAAGCAAAAAGATATGACATCAGAAGATGAGCCCCCTAGGACAAAAGATGTTCAAGATGCTACTGGGGAAGTTGTTGTTGTTTAGTAACTAAGTCATATCCAATTCTTTTGTGACCCCATAGACTGTAGTCTGCCAGGATCCTCTGTTAATGGGATTAAGAAGAGGTGGCAAGAATACACAGAAGAACTATATAAAAAATATCTTAATGACTCATATAACCATGATGGTGTGTCACTCATCTTGAGCCAGACATCATGGAGAGTGAAGTCAAGTAGGACTTAAGAAGGATTATTACAAACAAAGCTAGTGGAGGTGACAAAATTCCAGCCAAGCTATTTAAAATCCAAGATGTTGATGCTTTTATATGCTGCACTCAATAAGTCAGTAAATTTGGAAAACTCAGCAGTGGCCACAAGACTGGAAATGATCAGTTTTCATTCCAATCCCAAAGAAGAGTAATGCCAAAGAGTGTTTTAAACTGTGTTACAATTGTGCTCATTTCACATGCTAGCAAGGTTATGCTCAAAATCCTTCAAGGTGCCCCTATAACATTATGTGAACTGAGTCTTTCAGTTGTACAAGCTGGGTTTAGAAAAGGCAGAGGAACCAGAGATAAAATTGCCAAGATCCACTGTATCATAGAAAAAGCAACAGAATTCAAGAAAAACATCTGCTTCTATGTCTATGCTAAAGCCTTTGACTATATGGATCACAACAACCTGTGGAAAATTCTTAAAGAGATGGGTGTACCAGACACCATACCTGTCTCCTGGGAAACCTGTATGCGATTAAGAAGCAACAGTCAGAACCAGCCATGGAACAACTGATTGGTTCAAACTTGGGAAAGGAGTATGACAAGGCTATATATTGTCACCTTGCTTTCTTAACTTGTATGAAGAGCATATCACGAGAGAGTACATCATGCAAAATTCCAGGCTGGATGAATCATAAGCTGGAATCAAGACTGCCAGGAGAAATATCAGCAGCCTCAGATAAACAGATGATACCACTGTAATGGCAGAAAGTGAAGATAAATTAAAGAGCCTCTTGATGAGGATGAAAGAGGAGAGAGAAAAAGCTGGCTTGAAACTCAACATTTAAAAAACTAAGATCATGCCATCTGTTCCTATCACTTCATGGCAAAAAGAAGGGAAAGAAAGTGGAAGCAGTGACAGATTTTATTTTCTTGGGGTTAAAATCACTGTGGGTGACTCCAGTCATGAAATTAAAAGATGCTTGCCCCTTGGAAGACAAGTGATTAAAAAACTCGACAGCATATTAAAAACAGAGACATTACTTTGACAAAAGAGGTCCATATAGGACCAAAACCACTAGACTATTCAGGTATGACCTAAATCAAATCCCTTATGATTATACAGTGGAAGTGACAAATGGAGTCAAGGAATTAGAGAGGGAGAGAGAGTGCCTGAAGAACTATAAACAGAGGTTTGTGACATTGTACAAGAGGCAGTGATCAAGACCATCCCCAAGAAAAAGAAATGCAGAAAGACAAAATGGTTGTCTGAGGAGGCTGTACTGAGAAAAGAAGAGAAACTAAACAAAGGAGAAAAGGAAAGATATACCCATTTGAATGCAGAGTTCCAAAGAATACCAGGGAAAGATAAGAAAGACTTCCTCAGTGATCAATGTAAAGAAATAGAGGGAAAAAAATAGAATGGGAAAGACTAGAGATCTCTTCAAGAAAAATCACAGATACCAAGGGAACATTTCATGCAAGATGGGCTCAATAAAGGACAGAAATGGTATGGGCGTAACAGAAGCAGAGGATATTAAGAGGTGACAAGAATACACAGAAGAACTATACAAAAAGAATTTCATTACCCAGATAACCACAATGGTGTGATCACTCAACTAGAGCCATACATCCTGGAATGAGAAATAAAGAGGGCCTTAGGAAGCATCACTACGAACAAAACTAGTGGAGGTAATGGAATTCCATTTGAGCTATTTCAGATCCTAAAAGATGATGCTGTGAAAGTGTTCCAATCAATACGCCAGCAAATTTGGAAAACTCAGCAGTGGCCACAGGACTGGAAAATGTCAGCTTTCATGCCAATACCAAAGAAAGGCAATGCCAAAACATGTTCAAACTACTGCACAATTGCACTCACCTCACACGCTAGTAGAGTAATGCTCAAAATTCTCCAAGACAGGTTTTAACAGAACGTGAACCATGAATTTCCAGATGTTCAAGCTGGGTTTAGAAAAGGCAGGGGAATCAGAGATCAATTACAAAACCATTTGATCATCGAAAAAGCAAGAGAATTCCAGAAAAACATCTACTTCTGCTTTATTGACTACACCAAAGCCTTTGACTGTTGGGATCATAACGAACTGTGGAAAGTTCTTAAAGAGATGGGAATACCAACCCCCCTGACCTGCCTCCTGAGAAATATGTATGCAGGTCAGGAAGCAACAGTTACAACTGGACATGGAACAACAGATTGCTTTCAAATCTGGAAAGGAGTACGTCAAGGCTGTATATTGTCACCCTCCTTATTTAACTTCTATGCAGAGTACATCATGTGAAATGCCAGGCTAGATGAAGCACATGCTGGAATCAAGATTGCTGAGAGAAATATCAATAACCTCAGATATGCAGATGATGCCAACCTTATGGCAGAAAGCAAAGAACTAGAGAGCCTTTTGATGAAAGTGAGGACAAGAGTGAAAAAGTTGGCTTAAAACTCAACATTCAGAAAACTAAGGTCATGGCATCTGGTCCTATCACTTCATGGCAAATAGATGGGGAAACAGTGGAAACAGTGAGAGACTGCTATTTTCTTGGGTTTCAAAATCACTGCAGATGGTGACTGCAGCCATGAAATTAAAAGCTGCTTGTTCCTTGGAAGAAAAGTTATGATCAACCTAGGCAGCATATTAAAAGACAGAGACATTACTTTGCCAACAAAGGTCAGTCTACTGAAAGCTATAGTTTTTCCAGTAGTCATGTATGGATGTAAGAGTTGGACTATAAATAAAGCTCAGTTCAGTTCAGTTTAGTCCCTCAGTCGTGTCCGACTCTCTGGGACCCCATGAATTGCAGCATGCCAGGCCTCCCTGTCTATCACCAACCCCCAGAGTTCACGCAAACTCATATCCATCGAGTTGGTGATGCCATCCAGCCATCTTATCCTTTGTCATCCCCTTCTCCTCCTGCCCCCAATCCCTCCCAGCCTAGGGTCTTTTCCAATGAGTCAACTCTTTGCATGAGGTGGCCAAAGTATTGGAGATTCCGCTTCAGCATCAATCCTTCCAATGAACACCCAGGACTGATTTCCTTTAGGATGGACTGGTTGGATCTCCTTGCAGTCAAAAGGACTCACAAGAGTCTTCTCCATCACCACAGTTCAAAAGCATCAGTTATTCAGTGCTCAGCTTTCTTCACAGTCCAACTCTCACATTCATACGTGACTACTGGATAAACCATAGCTTTGACTAGGCAGACCTTTGTTGGCAAAGTAATATCTCTGCTTTTCAATATATTATCTAGGTTGGTCATAACTTTCCTTCCAAGGAGTAAACGTCTTTTAATTTCATGGCAGCAATCACCATCTGCAGTCATTTTGAAGCCCAAAACAATAAAGTTTGACACTGTTTCCTCATTTATTTCCCATGAAGTGATGGGACCAGATGCCATGATCTTTGTTTGCTGAATGTTGAACTTTAAGCCAACTTTTTCACTCTCCTCTTTCACTTTTATCAAGAGGCTCTTTAGTTCCTCTTTACTTTCTGCCATAAGAGTGGTGTCATCCGCATATCTGAGGTTATTGATATTTCTCTCGGCAATCTTGATTCCGGCTTGTGTTTCCTCCAGTCCAGCGTTTCTCATGATGTACTCTGCATATAAGTTAAATAAGCAGGGTGACAATATACAGCCTTGATGTACTCCTTTTTGTATTTGGAACCAGTCTGTTGTTCCATGTCCAGTTCAAACTGTTGCTTCCTGACCTGCATATAGGTTTCTCAAGAGGCAGGTCAGGTGGTCTGTTATTCCCATCTCTTTCAGAATTTTCCACAGTTTATTGTGATCCACTCAGTCAAAGGCTTTGGCATAGTCAATAAAACAGAAATAGATGTTTTACTGGAACTCTCTTGCTTTTTCCGTGATCCAGTAGATGTTGGCAATTTGATCTCTGGTCCCTCTGCTTTTTCTAAAACCAGCTTGAACATCTGGAAGTTCCTGGTTCACGTATTGCTGAAGCCTGGCTTGGAGAATTTTGTGCATTACTTTGCCAGTGTGTGATATGAGTGCAATTGTGCGGTAGTTTGAGCATTCTTTGGCATTGCCTTTCTTTGGGATTGGAATGAAAACTGAACTTTTCCAGTCCTGTGGCCACGGCTGAGTTTTCCAAACTTGCTAGCATATTGAGTGCAGCACTTTAACAGCATCATTTTTCAGCTCCACGGGAATTCCATCACCTCCACTAGCTTTGTTCATAGTGATGCTTTCTAAGGCCCACTTGACTTCACATTCCAGGATGTCTGGGTCTAGGTGAGTGATCACAGCATCGTGATTGTCTGGGTAAAGAAAGCTCAGTGTCGAACAATTGAAGCCTTTGAACTGTGATTTCAGAGAAGATTCTTCAGAGTCCCTTGGACTGCAAGGAGGTCCAATCAGCTAATTGGAAGGACTGATGCTGAAGCTGAAACTCCAATACTTTGGCTACTTGATGTGAAAAACTGACTTGTGGAAAAGATCTTGATGCTGGGAAAGATTGAAGGCAAGAGGAGAAGGGGACGACAGAGAATGAGATGGTTGGATGGCATCACTGACTGGATGGACATGAGTTTGAGTAAGTTCCAGGAGTTGGTGTTGGACAAGGAAGCCTGGCGTGCTGCATTCCATGGGGTCACAAAAAGTTGGACATGTGTGAGTGACTGAACTGAACTGACTGATACTTGATTTTGTCTGCTTATCAATTCCACACATGTAATTTTTATACTTATTCATGTGGAATGATACATTTATTTTTAATATTTTTAATTTTCATGAGCAAAAGTAATATGATTATAAAAATTGGAAATATATGAAATTATAAAACTTATCACAGTCATATTTCTTTCATCCAAGAATATTAACTTTTGGTCAAAAATTTCCCAGTATCATTTAAGTGTGATGGATGTACAAATACATAGAAAAAGGAGACAGAGAGAGTAAATTGAGAGATTTTGTTCATTTTTTGATTTAGACTTTTTAAATTAGCGCTATATTTTGAGTATATTTGAGTGTATAAAACAAATCATTTTTGAAAAATGGAATTACTTCCTGATAAATATCCCAGTTATTCTAAACATATTTTATTATTTTACTCAATATTATATTAGTTACTATAAATTTTGAGAGTAAAGGAAGTTTTCCAATATTTGCTGTTATGAATAATATCCTCTTACTTAAATCTTTGTCTACTGTTCTAATTAGCTTCTTAAAGTAAATTCCGAAAGACAGAATTAGTACATTACAGGGTCTGGACATCTTTAAGGCTATATATATTGCTAGCAAACTGGTTTTTAGAACATTTTAAATAACTAATATTTCATTGATATTAAATACAGCTACCTGTCTTCCAGCAATGAACTTGTGTTTGTTTAATCTCTGCCAAATCATCGCGACAAAAATGTTTCTTATCTCTTACTTTATTATGAGTGCATAAATTGTCAAAGCTTAGTGGTATTAAACAATACCTATATATTGCCTCAGAACTCTGTACTTCAGAAGTTCAGCTACACTGTGCCTCAGCTGGTTCTCTGCTCTTGGTGTCACAAGGTGTTAGGCAGGGCCTTCTTTCTCTCTGGAGATTCTAGAACTGATTGCCTTTCAAGTTTGTTCAGACTGTTGGAAGCATTCAGTTCCATGTGCTGGACAACTTTCTGGCTGTTGGTGCTCAACTTTCAGAGGACACTCAAATTTTTGGCTGGGGCCTTTCCCTCCATCTTCAAAAAGCCATCAAAGGCAGATAGAATACTTCTTATAACTCTGATCTTTATAAATTCCCCTTGTGCTGCATCTCCCATCCTCCTTCTTCTACCCTGTCTATCTTTCTGCCTTCTCCTGATTTTAAAGTTCTTATAACAACAGTAGACCCACCAGGATAATCAGTTCAGTTCTGTTCAGTCACTCAGGGATGTCCAACACTTTGCGACCCCATGGACTGCAGCACGCCAGGCCACCCTGTCCATCACCAACTCCTGGAGTTTACCGAAACTCATGTCCATTGAGTTGGTGATGCCATCCAACCATCTCATCCTCGGTCATCCCCTTCTCCAGCCTACAATCTTTCCCAGTATCAGGGTCTTTTGCAATGAGTCAGGTATTTGCATCAGGTAGCCAAAGTATTGGGAGTTTCATCTTCAACATCAGTCCTTCCAATGAACTCTCAAGACTGATCATCTTTAGGATGGACTGGTTGGATCTCCTTGCAGTCCAAAGAACTCTCAAAAGTCTACTCCAACACCACAGTTCAAAAGCATCAATTCTTCAGCACTTAGAATTCTTTATACTCCAACTCTCACATCCATATATGACTACTGAAAAAACCATAGCCTTGACTAGTTGGACCTTTGTTGGTAAAGTAATGTCTCTGCTTTTTAATATGCTGTCTAGGTTGGTCATAACTTTTCTTGCAAGGAGTAAGTATCTATTAATTTCATGGCTGCAATCACCATCTGCAATGTTATTGGAGACCCCCCAAAAATAAAGTCTGTGACTGTTTCCAATGTTTCCCCATCTATTTGCCATGAAGTGATGGGACCAGTTGCCATGATCTTCATTTTCTGAATGTTGAGCTTTAAGCCAACTTTTTCACTCTCCTCTTTCACTTTCATCAAGAGGCATTTTAGTTCTTCACTTTCTGACATAAGGGTGGTGTCATCTGCATATCTGAGGTTATTGATTTTTCTCCAAGTAATCTTGATTCCAGCTTGTGCTTCTTCCAGCCCAACAATTCTCATGATGTACTCTTCATATAAGTTAAATAAGCAGGGTGACAATATACAGCCTTGACATACTCCTTTTCCTGTTTGGAACCAGTCTGTTGTTCCACATCCAGTTGTAACAGTTGTTTCCTGACCTGCATACATATTTCACAGCAGGCAGGTCAGGTGGTCTGGTATTCCCATCTCTTTCAGAATTTTCCACAGTTTATTGTGATCTACACAGCCAAAGGCTTTGCAATAATCAATAAAGCAGAAATAGATGTTAATCTGGAACTCTCTTGCTTTTTCCATGATCCAGCAGATGTTGCTAATTTGATCTCTGGTTCCTCTGCCTTTCTAAATCCAGCTTGAACGTCTGAAATTTCATTGTTTATGTATTGCAGAAGCCTGGCTTGGAGAATTTTGAGCAATACTTTACTAGTGTGTGAGATGTGTGCAATTGTGTGGTAGTTTCAGCATTCTTTGGCATTGCCTTTCTTTGGGATTGGAATAAAAGCTGAATTTTCCAGTCCTGTGGCCACTGCTGAGTTTTCTAAACTTGCTGGCATATTGAGTGCAGCACTTTCACAACATCAACTTTTAGGATTTGAAATAGCTCAACTGGAATTCTATCACCTCCACTAGCTTTGTTTGTAGTGATGCTTCCTAAGGCCCACTTGACTTCACATTCCAGGATGTCTGGCTCTAGGTGAGTGATCACACCATCTTGTTATCTGGGTTGTAAAGATCTCTTTTGTACAGTTCTCCTGTATATTCTTGCCACCTTTTCTTAATATCTTCTGCTTGTGTTAAGTCCATACCATTTCTATCCTTTATTGAGCCCATCTTTGCATGAAATATTCCCTTGGTATCTCTAATTTTCTTGAAGAGACCTCTAGTCTTTCCCATTCTATTGTTTTCCTCTATTTCTTTACACTGATCCCTGAGTAAGCCTTTCTTATCTCGCCTTGCTATTTTTTTGGAACTCTGCATTCAAATATATATATCTTTCCTTTCTCCTTAGTATATATAATGTTCATCTGAGTTTAATTCACCCATACCAGTCCATTTTAGTTCTCTGATTCCTAAAATGTCAACGTTCACTCTTGGCCATCTCCTGTTTGACCACTTCCATTTTGCCTTGATTCATAGACCTAACATTCCAGGTTCCTATGCAATATTGCTCTTTACAGCATTGGACCTTGCTTCCATTACCATTCACATCCACAAAGTGGTGTTGTTTTTGCTTTGTCTCCATCTCTTCATTTTTTCTGAAGTTATTTCTCCACTGATCTCCAGTAGCATATTGGGCACCTACCGACCTGCAGAGTTCATCTCTCAGTGTCCTATCTTTTTGCCTTTTCATACTGTTCATGAGGTTCTCAAGGCAAGAATACTGAACTGGTTTGCCATTTCCTTCTCCGGTGGACCACATTCTGTCAGACCTCTCCACCATGACCTGTCTGTCTTGGGTGAACCTACATGGCATGACTCATAGTTTCATTGAGTTAGACAAGGCTGTGGTCCATGTGATTAGATTGGTTAGATTTCTGTAATTGTGGTTTCTGTCTGTCTGCCTCTTTAGCAGCTACTGTCTTACTGGGGTTTCTCTGACCTTAGATATGGGGTTATCGCCTCATGGACCCTGCTTCTGACCTTGGACATGGGGTATCTCCTCTCGGCCCTTCACCACTCCAGCACTGCGCAGCCGCCACGTGCCGCTCCAGTGCCACACCCATCAGGATAATAACATTTTCTGATTTTAGTTTTCAATTATGTTTATAGAAAAGAGATACTTTTTGTAGTTTTTATTGGTTGTGTATAAGAATTTTTATTTTTTTATGAGCAGGAAGTTTTGTTATTTTCTACTTTTCACTTGGAATAATAGAATTTCATTTTATTTTAAAATATGTAAAATACATAATATATAACATTTATATATTTTAAATATTTTATATTAAGGATATTTAAACTTGTTTTTTATAATTTAATACTTTATAATGACTATTCTAATATCTCCTGATTTTATTTACATGCTTTTTTTTTTTGAGGTAAGGGTAAAGAATGATTATTTTTAAACATCCAATTTCCCAAAATTCTTTTGTGGACTAATTCATTCTCTGTTTAATGTTAGTATTTTATCATTTTTTTTAAGTCCTCTTTAAGAACTACCTATT
Source organism: Ovis canadensis (assembly GCF_042477335.2). Classification (NCBI taxonomy): domain Eukaryota; kingdom Metazoa; phylum Chordata; class Mammalia; order Artiodactyla; family Bovidae; genus Ovis; species Ovis canadensis. The sequence continues at coordinate 73,395,436 of NC_091248.1, read as the reverse complement.
CTGCTCCATTGACCTGCCTATTCTCTTTTCAAGTATATCATTATATACGAAATACTCCTGTACTATCTGTAATAAAAAGCTGAGGTGTTTCCTCCAATTTTGTTTTAAAATTCACAATTTTTTCTTTGACTTTAATTCTAAAATTGTTCTCTTGTAAATAAATCAATTAGAACTTGAATGGAGGCTTCATTAATCTTGGAGTGAATTTAAGATAAACTTTCCTCCTTACAATATGTTCTTTTATTTAAACGATCCTTTTAACACTGTACAAATGGGTGTGATTCTCTCCCTCTCTCACTTTTTATACAGAGTTCCCACACATTTCCTGTTATGGTTATTTTAAAGAACTGTGTTTATACTATTGACAATGGGATTTCTTGCTTTTTTTACAAGCATATGTGGCTCTTGACATGCCATTTTGTTAATGTCTAAATCTCAAAAGCACTCTAATTTAATGATATCTTATGTATATATTTATATAATTTATAGAAGATATTATTTTAAACTATATTGGCTCTTGTGTGCTAGTGACTATATTTGATTATATTGATCTGTGCTTTCTAATGGCTGTAATTTTCACTTATTTTTTTCTTGCTTACTGCAAGAATATTATCTTCCAGAACAGTAAAAAATTAATCTTTTGAAAACTTATTAATTAAATTGTGAAATCTGCCATTGTTCTCTCAGCCTACTTATTATCAGAGAGCTAATGAAATCTTGTTAAATTAATATACAAATATGTTTCTATCATTGTCTTATTGCATTTATAATATTTGCATGCTTTTTAAATTTTCTTGTTATTAAACCACAAAGCTTCATCAATATTACATTTTCTTTGTACATTCCACCTTTTATGAATATATAATTATCTTCTTTGTCATTTTCATATTTATTTTCATATGTATTTTATTTGCATAAAATTAATAATAGTACACATTTCCATTTGATTTCAATTTGTCTCGTAAAATTATGCTACCGTTTATTTTTAAATATAAATTTATTTATTTTAATTGGAGGCTAATTACTTTACAATATTGTAGTGGTTTTGCCATACATTGACATGAGTCCACCACAGGTGTACATGTGTTCCTCATCCTGAACCCCCCCCCACCTCCTTCCCCATCCCATCCCTCTGGGTCATCCCAGTGCACCAGCCCTGAGCACACTGTCTCATGCATTGAACCTGGACTGGCGATTCGTTTCACATATGATAATATACATGTTTCAATGCCATTCTCCCAAATCATTCCACCCTCGCCCTCTCCCACAGAGTCCAAAAGACTGTTCTATACATCTGTGGCTCTTTTGCTGTGTCGCATATAGGGTTATTATTACCATCTCTCGGAATTCCTTATATATGCGTTAGTATACTATATCGGTATTTTTCTTTCTGGCTTACTTCACTCTGTATAATAGGCTCCAGTTTCATCCACCTAATTAGAACTGATTCAAATGTATTCTTTTTAATGGCTGATTATTGTGTATATGTACCACAGCTTTCTTATCCATTCATCTGCTGATGGACATCTAGCTTGCTTCCATGTCCTGGCTATTATAAACAGTGCTGCGATGAACATTGGGGTCACGTGTCTCTTTCAATTCTGGTTCCCTCAGTGTGTATGTCCAGTAGTGGGATTGCTGGGTCATATGGCAGTTCTATTTCCAGTTTTTAAAGGAATCTCCACACTGTTCTCCATAGTGGTTATACTAGTTTGTATTCCCACCAACAGTGTAAGAAGGTTCCCTTTTCTCCACATCCTCTCCAGCATTTATTGCTTGTAGACTTTCATTTGAATTCGTCTGGTAAAATTATACTACTGTTTATATTTTTGACATTTCTCAAACATTTTATTTTAGTTTTGGCTTCTATGGGTATTATAGATTTACATTTGACTATTTTATAACAGGAGATTAAAAACGTTGTGATTATTAGCATAACAGATAAGCTTGTTCATACTTCCCTTGGGTCTCATCCTTTCTAATTTTCTTGTTTCCTTGTTCTCAGCCAGTTCAGTTCAGTTGGTCATTCATGTTTGACTCTTTGTGTCCCCGTGGACTGCAGCAGTCCATGGGATCTTGTTCTAATTTTACAAATTTTTTTTTTTTTTTACTTTTGCTGTGTTGACTAGTACTTTGTATTTTATTTCTTCAGTGATTTTAACATTATCAAGGTTTACTAATGTCATTGTTTTATAAAAATTTCCCATTAAAGTCTCCATAGGGCTTCCCTGGTGGCTCATATGGTAAAGAATCTGCTTGCCAATGCATGAGATAGAAGAGATTTAGGTGCCATCCCTGGGTTGGGATGATCTCCTGGAGAAGGCAATGGCAATCCACTCCAGTATTCTTGCCTGGAGAATTCCACAGACAGATTAGCCTGACTGGCTATATAGTTTATAGGATTACAAAGAGTCAGATTCAACTGAGCATGTATACTCTCAATAATGTCTCTCTATATATATTTAACATTTATTTATCTAGTTAACTATAAGATAAAATATTAATTATTAACTATATTTTCATTTCTACCTAACTAAGTATATACAGGTTTTTGGAGATATAATACACATTTTAATAATCAGGTCATCTTTAAGTGATTTATATTTAAATATATTCCCACAAAAATAAAATTTTCTAGTACAGTGTTCCTATTTTGATTAAAATTTTAGTAGACTGAATTATTTTCCAATCATTATTTTCAAGAAATACTCCTGGATGGTATTTGAGATCTTGAGCTTTGAGGGAATGTTTTATTCATTCCTTGACATATCAATACCAATTAGGATATTACAGAATTTTGAGGTCACCAAACTCTTGTCTCTCAAGACAACTCCATAGACAATATCAGCTTATTCATATTTTAAGGCAAACAGAAAGCCAGTAACAGCTGATTTTGTTCTTCTGTAGGAGATTTGAGTGCATGTGGAATTATCTTCATTAACCTTTTATAGAAGTTTTTAAAGGACATTATCAGTTTCCGTCTTTCATTGATTTGAACTAACACTTAATGCTCTCCTTTTGTCTGCATACTCAAGCCTCCGCAGAGACTATTTTAAAATATTTTTTCTTTGTCTATTGATTATTTTCCAGTTTTTGGTCTTTCATAGTCAGAAACATATTTAATTCTTAGTTTGACTTCTGTTCTTTGTAACTCTTATTTTTTTTGCAGACTGCAAGTGGGCTTATTTGCTTATTTAATTTTCTTATAGTCCATATAGTAAATAACTTCCAGAAAGCTACCATTAACTTCTTAAAATTGTTAGTACAGTAATGTATATCTGTTTTTCTGCAAGAATATGCTTTATAGAATCTAACTATATTTTTGTTTTTTCCTTCATTTTTTGGTATTATGGAAATTCATTGAAGAGATATTTATGTGGATCTGTGCTATCCAAAACAGCAGATGATAATTACATGTGGCTACTATATTTAAGCCTTTCACTGTGTGGGTCACAACAAACTGCGGAAAATTCTTAAAGAAATGGGAATACCAGACAACCTGACCTGCCTCCTGAGAAATCTGTATGCAGGTCAAAAAGCAACAGCCAGAACTGAGCATACAACAACAGACTGGTTTCAAACCGGGAAAGGAGTATATCGAGGCTGTATATTGTCACCCCGCTTATTTAAATTATATGCAGAGTTTATCATGCAAAATGCGAGGCTGGATGAAGCATAAGCTGGAATCAAGATTGCCGGGAGAAATATCAAAAACCTCAGATATGAAGATGACACCACCGTTATGGCAGAAAGCAAAGAACTAAAGATCTTCTTGATGAAAGTGAACACAGAGGAGAGTGAAAAAGCTGACTTAAAACTCATGTTCAGAAAACTAAGATTATGGCATCTGGTCCCATCACTTCATGGCAAATAGATGGGTAAACAATGGAAACAGTGAGAGACTTTACTTTTGGGGGCTCAAAAATCACTGCAGATGGTGACTTCAACCATGAAATTAAAGGATGCTGGCTCCTTGGAAGAAATGCTATGACTGAACTAGACAGCATATTAAAAAGCAGAGACATTACTTAGACAACAAAGGTCCATCTAGTTAAAGCTATGGTTTTTCCAGTAGTCATGTATGGATGTGAGAGTTGAACCATAAAGAAAGCTGAGCACCAAAGAATTGATGCTTTTGAACTGTGGTGCTGGAGAAGACTCTTGATAGTCCCTTGGACAGGAAGGAGATCCAACCAGTCCATCCTAAAGGAAATCAGTCTTGAATATTCATTGGAAGGACTAATGCTGAAGCTGAAACTCCAATACTCTGGCCACCTGATGTGAAGAACTGACTGATTAGAAAAGACCCTGATGCTGGGGAAGATTGAGGCAGGAGGAGAAGGAGACGACAGAGGATGAGATGGTTGGATGGCATTACTGACTCAAAGGACATGAGTGTGAGTAAACTCCGGGAGTTGGTGATGGACAGAGAGGCCTGGCATGCTGCGTCCATGGAGTTGCAAAGAGTTGGACATGACTGAGCTACTGAACTGAACTGAACCATATTCAAATTATTCAAACAAAATTAAATTAAAAGTTAAATTTCTCATGATGGTTACATCTATTTGCACACATTAAAAATGCAAAGGGTTTTGGGACAACTGAATATCCATCTGAAAAAGAAGGAAGTTGGATGTCCATTTCACACTTTAAGCAGAAAATACGGTATATATCATTAAATATATAAAATTTATAAGCATTGTGATATGATATTAGAGGCAGTCATAATAGGTCTTCAAGTCTTAAAAAAAAAAAGTCCTATAAAATATGAAGGCTCAGAAGACTGAGGGAGATCTCTCAAAACTAGTGCTAGCCTCCATTATTCAATGTTGATTTGTGGAAGGATAACCAATTCTTTCTTTATTTTTTATTCTTTTAAGTTTATTTTGTATTGGGATATAGCCCAATTTCTTATTTATTTGACATTTCTTTACATCAAAATATTAATACAGAAACATAAGTTGAAAGCAACTTGGCTTTCTAAAGTAGACTAATAATCTGTGGATTTTATTCAGTTGGTTGGTATGGGTCCTTGGAGGCTAGTTGAGGTCAGTATCATAGACTGGCTTCATTCTGCTGCTTGGTGTCTGTTGATAGCATCCTTAATCAAATATAATATGAGAGAAACTGAATGGGTTTGGTCCTAGTCCCTATTGGTCACATAATCCAGTGGCAGATGGAATTTTTTCTTTTGTTGTTTAGCTGCCAAGTCATGTCCAACTCTGTAGCCCCAGGGAATGTAGCCTGCCAGGTTCCATGGATTTCCCACACAAGAATACTGGACTGGGTTTCCATTTCCTTCCCCAGGGATCTTCCCAACCCAGGGATCAAACCTGTGTATCCTGCATTGGCAGGCACATTCTATACTGCTGAGCCACCAGAGAAGCCTTACTTACAGAAGAATTCTCCTGGAGCCAAGCCAGTGTGAAAGTGAAGGATGGATGTCGTTGGAAGACAGTTCTCTGAGTCTCATGGATTTTTGCATGGGTTACATGCCCTTTGGAGGCTGCAAGAGAGACTGTTCTTTGCCTCTTTCAGTTTTTGGTAACTATTGGCATTATTTGACTTGTGGCCATGCTTAGTTGCTCAGTTGTGTCTAACTCTTTCTGATGCCATGGACTGTAGCCTGGCAGAGTCCTCTGTTCATCAGATTCTCCAAGAAAGAATCCTGGTATGGGTAGCTGTTCCCTTCTCCAGGGGATCTTCCCAACACAAAGATCAAAGCAGTGTCTCCCGGTTGGCAAGTGGATTCTTTGCCACTGAGGCACCTGGGGAGCCCAAAATGGAATACTGTTTATCACTAAAATGGAGTGTACTAGCAAGACATAAAAAGATATGGAGGACTTTATATATTACTAAGTGAAAGTAGCCAATCTGAAAAGGGTACATGCTGTGTGATTTCAATTATATGACATTCTGAAGAGGCAAAACTATGGGCATAGTAGCTATAGGGCAAGAAGGATGAATAGGTGAAGTACAGGGGATTTATATATATATATATATATATATATATATATATATAACTGCTAAAAATTAGATATTATTTTAAAAAGAAAAAAGAGGAGGAAGAGGAGAAGGGCAGGAAGGAAGGAGAATAAAAGAAAATCAGATTTAAATCATGTAAGAACTCAGCACACTCTTGCTGGTTCTGCAGATGAAGGGGACAAGAGCCTAAAATTGTGAAATACTACAATTGTCAAAAACAGCCTTGTCAGGACTTCCCTGGTGATCCAGTGGCTAGGCCCAGTGCAATAAGATGGGTTTGATAACTGGTTGGGGAACTGAATCCTACATACTGCACCTAAGACCCAGTGCATCCAAATAAATAAATTAAATAAATTAAAAAATATTTTAAAAGGTTTAATTTTGTCAACAACCTGAACAAGCTTGAAAGTGGATTTTTACTTAGAGCCTCTAGCAGTTGCCTAGCCAACTGACATCTTGGTTTTGCTCTTGTAATGCCCTAACAAACTAAGCTGTGCTCTGCTCAGACTTCTGACCTACAGAATTGTGAGATAATACTCGGCTACTCAGTTTGTGTTCATTTGTTACACAACAATAGAATTCTAGTGCAATTCACAAATTTTATAAAGTAAGTACCATTATTACTATTTCATAACTGAGAGAACTGAGGCCCAGGAAAGTCATACAGCAATTGAATATTAGAAAGAGCATGTTCTAGGACTCTGTGCTACCAGAGGTCAAATTGGATATCTATTTAGTTTTTACCATAAGATTTTACCTAGAGAATGTTAGAGCTAAAACATTTTTAGAGAAAAATTAGTTTGAATTCTGTTGATTCAGAGTGTATGATGACCAACGCATTGTTTGTAGGTTTCTCATTGTGTATAGTTTAAAGGAAGTAACCTGGAAATCTGACATTATAAGAAACAATTCTACAATGTTAGCTACTTCAGTATTTCTTATTAACTTAGTTAATTTTACTAACACTAGTTTATATTTTAGTTGTTGAAACTAGTAAGCCAGAAAATCATAAACTTTCTATCTTATAATTTAAATTCTCCCAGCATTCTGCTTTCTTAGTCTTTCTTTTTCTCTTTATTTAGAACCAAGTATTATCAGGTGGAATTCAAATTAGATATTTTTGTGTATTTAATATTTATAAGTAAATGAGTTCTTAGCAAGGAAGATTTTTAGAGTTGTGATAATCAGTTTAGCTTCATAAGAAGGCTGTGTAAAGGAAATGATTTAAAATTAAGGACAAAATGAAAGGCAACTTTAATGATTCAGGAACAATTGATTTATGTGTTTCAGTTTGGCTCAAATAATCAGGATAGTTGTCTCTGTTTTCATAATATGACAGTTTATTTCTTTAAAAAACCCTATTACACCCTTTGAGAATTGCTTGATTGTTTTTTGTCCTTTTAACATATATGAAAATTGACCTAAATTAATCTCTAAAATGTATTTCAATCTGGTCATTTTAATGACCAAATAAATATCAAGAAACTATCTCATATAAACAGATAATCCAATTGATTTTATCACGACACGATTAATCTTTTCACATTTCAAAATACTGTGTTTTATGTACAATCCTCATGAAGTCATTGAGGATTCACTAAATCATAAGGAACCATAAAATAATACAAAATAAACACAGAAAAACATTCAAAGTCGTGGCCTATAGGTTATTCATCTTGGGAAACACTTAAGTACAAGACATAAAATTGGCTCATTGTTAAGTAAATTCAGAAAATGCATTAAAACACTAAATATTCTGAGGTATTTCCAGCAATAGATAAATATTTAACTCAATATTTCCCAACTTATTTTACCTTGGGAAGCTTTTCCCCAAATAACTCCATTAGCTGAAGTTTCATGGAAAGGTATTTTTGAAACATTGGCATAGAGTAATTCCTGGAACATAAATATGTTTTGGAAGATACAATGACATGCAAGACAAAAGTACAGATTCTACTGGCAACAGAATGGCTCTGAAACTAGACTCCAAACACACATGACCTAAATGAAATGATTTATACGTTTGAAGTTCCACAGTTTCCTTATTGGTTAAATGGGAACAGTAAGGAAAGGCATGGTATTTTAAGATTACAAGACCCAGGGCTGGAACATCTGGGTCTGAATTCCTATTTCTCCACACACTAGTCGTGTGATCTCAGCCAAGGTATTTACTCTAGTTGAACCTCATGGATAATTTTTGAAGACCACTGGGTTAAATTTTTAAATATATGTGGAGAAATTAAATGAATATATGGGAAAAAATAGTTTTCAGTAATTTCAGCTAGCATCATAATTGTTTATATGGCTTTTAGGATGATTAAATGAGACTATTTAGGAAATATTTAGAAGAATGCCTGACGTGGTTCAGCTACAAATATCTTTGCTCTTCCTCTCTTCCTCTTCATTAGCACTGATTCTTCCTTCTTTTCTAAGGTAAGATTTGATCCACTTTGGAGTTTCTGAAGTATAATTATTCTGTTGGATGATGCCTTGTTTACAAAGAATTTGGAGAAAGCAAACAGATGTGGAAATCAGGTCAAAGTAAAACTGAGAGCATGGAAGCAAAACTAAATCAGAAACTATTAGACTATATAGTAACCCGTTCCATATATTCCAAAGGTTGCTAGAAATAGCTAAATAATTTTCTCTAAGTTTCAAAGTAAAATGGTGAACAAACTTAGTTACTTATTAAAATAATATATTTTTCTAGTACTGAGACCTAAAAACCTTTTCTATCTGTTTAAAAAAGGACACTCCCATGTTAAACATAATGACATTTTCTTAAATGTAAGGGATAAACACAGTCACACAATTCAGCTAAAGAAATTTTCCACAAGCCTTTCTTATTAAAACTAAAACAATCAATTAAATAATTTAAAAAGTTATAAGATGACCTAGTGAAACGAGTGGACATCCGCACTGATAACCACTTCAAACATTGAGAGTCAGAGGCTCTATTTTGTGCTAAGGGCAGCTAAATTCTCCTGCCAACAGAGAGCAAAAGAATGCTCTATGAGTAAAGAAAACAGTGACACTCTTGTATACACATAATGGGACCTGATATCTGACGAAACAGTCTACACCATCTCTGCACTAAGCCTCAGACATGCCTGAGGCTTTCTTCAGAAAATCATCATTTCGGAACATAGAAAAAATGACCAAAATATTTACATGTAGACCAATATCAATTATTTTTGTCCAGTAAAATGCCAAAGAAAGTATTATCAGTTGACAAATTAACATTTAAAAACTCTCAATAAAGCACCTCACCAGTATTTACTATTCATTAACATAGACATGGACTGTAGCCTACCAGGCTCCTCCCTCCATAGGATTCTCCAGGCAAGAGTACTGGAGTGGGTTGCCATTTCCTTCTCCAGGGGATCTTCCCGACCCAGGGATCGAACCCAGGTCTCCTGCATTCCAGGCAGACGCTTTAACCTCTGAGCCACCAGGGAAGCACTCAACATAGATTCTTGGATCATAATTTCACTTAGACTAATTATAAATGAAGTCTGTAAAAAGAAGTTGAAAATTACCTGGCTACATATTACTTGTATGTGTATGTGGAACGTGATTTAACTGTAGAATAAATTTTTTTAACCATTGCTTTGACAATATTTTATAGCTATACACTGTGAAGTTGTATCTATTTCAGTTCAGTTCAGTTCAGTCGCTCAGTGTGTCCGACTCTTTGTGACCCCATGAACTGCAGCACACCAGACCTCCCTGTCCATCACCAACTCCCGGAGTTCACTCAGATTCACGTCCATAGAGTCGGTGATGCCATCCAGCCACCTCATCCTCTGTTGTCCCCTTCTCCTCCTGCCCCCAGTCCCTCCCAGCATCAGAGTCTTTTCCAGTGAGTCAACTCTTCGCATGAGGTGGCCGGAGTACTGGAGTTTCAGCTTTAGCATCAGTCCTTCCAAAGAACACCCAAGACTGGTATCCTTTAGAATGGACTACTTGGATCTCCTTGCAGTCCAAGGGACTCTCAAGAGTCTTCTCCACAGTTCAAAAGCATCGTTCTACCACAGTTCAAAAGCATCAATTCTTCAGTGCTAGGAGTCAGACACGATTGAGCAAATTCACTTTCACTTTTCACTTTCATGCACTGGAGAAGGAAATGGCAACCCACTTCAGTGTTCTTGCCTGGAGAATCCCAGGGACCGGGGAACCTGGTTGGCTGCCATCTCTGGGTCGCACAGAGTCAGACACGACAGAAGCGACTTAGCAGCAGTAGCAGCAGCAGCAGCAGCAGCAGCAGCTTTCTTCACAGTCCAATTCTCACATCCATACTCGACCACAGGAAGAACCATAGCCTTGACTAGACGTACCTTTGTTGGCAAAGTAATGTCTCTGCTTTTGAATATGCTATCTAGGTTGGTCATAACTTTTCTTCCAGGGAGTAAGCATCTTTTAATTTCATGGCTGCAGTCACCATCTGCAGTGATTTTGGAGCCCCCCAAAATAAAGTCTGATACTGTTTCCAATGTTTCCCCACCTATTTCCCATATATTTAGGGATAATTAAATCATATAATCAATATTAAAAAAAAAAAAACCAAAAAACAAACTTAGCATTCCCTATTCAAAGCAAGAGCACATGGATCCAAATCTTCCAGGAGCAGTTATGAGCCATTAAGCTACAAATTTAAGAGACTGTGTTATGGCATATCTTTGCTTTATACCACTAGAAATTGCTAACATCCACAAACAGCCATTTCTATAGACTTTGATCTCAGTGTATCAAGATGTAGGCTCAGTTTGAGCAAGAGTAATCAGGGGAATATTGCTTTTATAATATTTCTATTCCAACTGAAAACAGTAAAATTCAAAATGTTTAAGAACACATTAAATATTATAATGAAAACTTACAATTTTGACAGATTGGAACATTTGAAAATTTATTAGGGAGGTTCTTGAATGTCATAATGATAGTAAAAATAGTAATAACGATGATGTTAATACAATAAGAAGGGCACATTTTAAAATCCAGTGTTTGCTCTAAGGTCTTTCAATATACCACAGAAAGTAATGTTACGTTTTAAACTCGGATTTCTTTTCTCTATAAAACACAAGCTGTTCATTTTAACATATAATTTAATTTCCATTCTGAGTAAATGAAATTCTTTACCAGGAAATATTACAAACATTAATCTAGCATAATTAAAAAGTGATTTCCTTTAAAAGTTACAGTGTGGAGAGATAACATATAATTTGAAATTAATTTTAAAGGGAGTATTACAGATACACCAAATCATAGTGGGTTTAATATGGATGGGAAATTGATAGTAAGATATTAGATGTGCTTTCATTTGCAGTCCCCAAAACATACTACAGGTCACTGGTATCAAGGAACAAAACTCAGCTTTACTCAGTCACTGAAAGTGGTGAGGACAGAGGCAGACTGGGCTATCTCCTTATATCTTATTCTTCTGAGCATCTCCAAATGAACTGATTATTCTGATCAGTCAGAGAAAACATACTTAAATTTATAGCCAGGCATTTGACTATCCTTGCCAACAAAGCGTATTTCACATTAATAGCAAGAAAATAATAATAATAAAGAAATGGATAAATGGTGAAGAGGAGACTTATGTAGAGAAAATTCTGACTACATCTCCACAGAATGTCAACTTGGCTCACTGAATTACTATTTTGTAGTTACAATTGATTTGACTACCTAGATTTTTTTTTTTTTAATCGGGACATGTAATTAGAATACACATTAAGTGTGTCTGAATGATAGTCCCTTGCTGAATAGAAATATCACTTTAGATTTTTAACTTAAAGCTATTCATTATACTACTATTTAAAAAAATTTTTTTTAAGTAAACAGGTATGGTGTCTTTAATTTTCTTGTATGTTTTTAAGTTAACAGGTAATGATTAAAATCTTATTGTGATGAGAAAAAAGGAACAGAAACATTAAAGCCTCCTGGAAAGAAAATCTCATTCTATAGACAACATAAACCTTTGAAACAGTCATAATCTGCCTTGTATCAATACTTAATGAAGTGCTAAAACTAATTCTACAGACAGTAAAAGCCAAAAAAAAAAAAAAAAACCAAAAAAAACCCAGCAACATTCTAGGGGAGATATTAATGAAGGAAGGAACAAAAAAGAAAGCATAATGAAGTAGATGAGACTATTGGGTGTTGACTTAAGTTACAGTTGGCATTTGTATAGGCTAAGAAAGGGGCAAAATGTTTAAGGGAAGATGAAGCTATGAGATCAAGACTGTGTAAAAATACAAACAGATCTGTGTCTAACTGGAACCTACAGTGTGTACTAAGAGATGAACAGAATTGGATAGATAGGAATAAATCACATTAGAGCAGGGAGAGTGAGCTTCAAAATGAAATGGAAAGCAGGAGCATAATTCTACCTGCAAAAGAGAAATAGTGATAAGAAAAACAACGTGCTATTTCAATTAACTTCCAAGGTTACTCCCACTATTCACTCATCTAAAATTAACTCTCTATCAGAACTTTATAGAAGAAATTGGGGTGTGGAGATGTTACCACTCAGGGTGGTTGGGTGAGGCTGATGGAGACTGAGCAGATCTAATTTGATTCTGAGCTGACTTTAGGCCCCTGACCTCCCTTTCCTTACACAACTTACTTTAAAAAAAAAAACTTGTAACTATAAGTCCTTCTCTGTTCCTTTAAGATGTAAAATTTCTAACACCTCTTGTCAGTTGTACAACCCAGGAATGTCTTTCTCAAAAATCTGGGAACCATCTATTTGAAATGTAACCATTTATTAGTTTGTGGGACAGTAAGAGCCTATGGAGAAGGCAATGGCACCCCACTCCAGTGCTCTAGCCTGGACAATCCCATGGACAGAGGAGCCTGGTAGGCTACATACAGTCCATCGGGTCACGAAGAGTCAGATATGACTGAGTGACTTCACTTTCACTTTTCAATTTCATGCATTGGAAAAGGAAATGGCAACCCACTCCAGTGTTCTCACCTGGAGAATCGCAGGGCCAGAGGAGCCTGGTGGGCTGCCGTCTATGGGGTAGCACAGAGTCGGACACGACTGAAGTGACTTAGCAGCAGCAGCAGCAGGAGCCTAACTTCTACAGGGATTCTTGCTTCAAGTTAGTTATTAGATTATTTTGTGTTATAAAGATGGAAGAAAATTCACTTTTCCTTTGGATAAGCTCAGTTCAGTTCAGTTCAGTCGCTCAGTCATGTCCGACTCTTTGCGACCCCATGAATTGCAGCTCACCAGGCCTCCCTGTCCATCACCAACTCCCGGAGTTCACTCAAGACTCACGCCCATCGAGTCAGTGATGCCATCCAGCCATCTCATCCTCTGTCATCCCCTTCTCCTCCTGCCCCCCACCCCTCCCAGCATCAGAGTCTTTTCCAATGAGTCAACTCTTCACATGAGGTGGCCAAAGTACTGGAGTTTCAGCTTTAGCATCATTCCTTCCAAAGAAATCAGGGCTGATCTCCTTTAGAATGGACTGGTTGGATCTCCTTGCTCAGTTGGATTCAATTGACCTATGATCTTCCCCTCATCCAAGCCCTTAAAAACCCTTTAGGCTTTCAAGTAGAGCTGAGTTCAGACTGAATTTTATTCTCATTCCCCTACTGCAATACCCCAAAATAAAGTCTTCTTTGCGTGCTTAACATTGCCCAGTGAAATTTTTGCTTTGAAATTGAATTTACCCATCTGCTTTGCATTACAAACTCTGATATTGTCACTCTGTGTTAATCATGTGTTAATAGGAACTACCTGAGAGGATCCTCATGTATTACACTATTTGTATCTGCCTTATTCACTAACCTACAGCCAGACAGCTTGGAATGCAAAGTCAAGTAGGACTTAGGAGGCATCACTACAAAGCTAGTGAAGGTGATGGAATTCTAGTTGAGCTTTTTCAAATCTGAAACATGATGCTGTGAAAGTGCTACACTCAATATGCCAAAATTTGGAAAACTCAGCAGTGGCCACAGGACTTGAAAAGATTAATTTTCATTCCAATCACAAAGAAAGGCAATGCCAAAGAATGTTCAAACTGTCACACAATTGCACTTATCTCACATGCTAGCAAAGTAATACTCAAAACTTTCCAAGCTAGGCTTCAACAGTACATGACCTGAGATCTTCCAGCTGTTCAAGCTGGATTTAGAAAAAGCAGAAGAACCAGAGATCAAACTGCCAACATCCATTGGATCAAAGCAAGAGAAATCCAGGAAAACGTCTACTTCTGCTTCATTGACTATGCTAAAGCCTTTGATTGTGTGGACCACAACAAACTCTAAAATTCTTCAAGAGATGGAAATACTGGATCACCTTCCATACCTCCAGAGAAATCTGTATGCAGGTCAAAAAGCAACAATTAGTCCTGGACATGGAACAATGGACTGGTTCCAAATTGGGAAAAGAGTACATCAAGGCTGTATACTGTCATCCTGCTTATTTAATGTATATGCAGAGTACATCATGTGAAATGCTGGGCTGGATGAAGCACAAGCCAGAATCAAGATTGCTGGGAGAAATACAACTAATATTTCAGACTATTCAAAAATCAGATATACAGATGACACCACCCTTATGGCAGAAAGTGAAGAAAAACTAAATAGCCTCTTTATGAAAGTGAATGAGGAAAGTGAAAAAGCTGGCTAAAACTCAGCATTCAGAAAACTAAAATCACGGCATCTGGTCCCATCATTTCATGGTAAATAGATGGGTAACAATGGAAACCGGAGAAGGCAAGGGCACCCCACTCCAGTACTCTTGTCTGGAAAATCCCATGGATGGAGGAGCCCGGTAGGCTGAAGTCCATGGGGTCTCTAAGAGTTGGACACGACTGAACTATTTCACTTTAACTTTTCACTTTCATGTATTGGAGAAGGAAATGGCAACTCACTCCAGTGTTCTTGCCTGGAGAATCCCAGGGATGGGGGAGCCTGGTGGGCTGCCGTCTATGGGGTCGCACAAAGTCAGACAAAACTGAAGTGACTTAGCAGCAGCAGCAACAATGGAAACAGTGAGAGACTTTATTTTCTTGGGCTCCAAAATCATAGCAAATGGTAAATGCAGCCATGAAATTAAAAGACACTTGCTCTTTGGAAGAAAAGTTATGACCAACACAGACAGTTTATTAAAAAGCAGAAACATTACTTAGACAACAGAGGTCCATCTAGTCAAAGGTATGGTTTTTCCAGTAGTCATGTATGGATGTGAGAGTTGGACTATTAAAAAAGTTGAGCACCAAAGAATCAATGCTTTTGAACTGTGGTGTTGAAAAAGATTCTTGAGAGTCCCTTGGATACCAAGTAGATCAAACCAATTAATCCTAAAGGAAATCACCCCTGAATATTCATTGCATGGACTGATGCTGAAGCTGAAGTTCCAATACTTTGGCCACCTGAAGTGAAGAACTGACTGATTGGAAAAGACCCTGAAGCTGGGAAAGATTAAAGGCAGGAGGAGTGGAGGATGACAGAGGATGAGATGGTTGGATGACATCACTGACTAGATGGACATGAGTTTGAGAAATTTCTGGAAGATGGTGATGAACTGGAAAGCCTGGCATGCTGCAGTCCATGGTTTCACAAAGTCAGACACAACTGAGTGACTGAACTGAGAACTAATCTGGGTTATTGCAAAGACCATTTTACAGAAAACAGCTTTATACAGACATATATAATTTTATTATGCTTCAGAGATACTGTGTTGTTGTTGTGTTTTTTTTTTCCTTTTTGCAAATTGAAGGCTTTAGGTCCACCCTGCATTGAGTAAGCCTAACAGTATAATTTTTCCAACAGCATTTGCTCACTTCCTGTTTCTCTGTCACATTTTGGTATTTTTCCCAACAGCTTGAATAGTTTCATTATTATTACATGTGATTGGTGACCTATGCTTGCTGATCTTTGGTGTTACTACTTTGACTCACTGAAGGCTCAGATGATGATTAACACTTTTTAGCAATAAAATATGTTTTAAGATATGTGCATTTTTTTAGACATAATGCTATTCCACACTTAACAAACTACAGCATAGTGTAAACATAATTTTTATATTCACTAAGAAATCAAAAAATTCATGTGACTCACTTTATTGTGATATTTGCTTTATTGTGCTGGTCTGCAACCAAACCCGCAATATCTCTGAAATATGCCCTTAAGCTATAGTTTTTACTTCTATGTTATCATGTAATCATAATGTAATGCATTAAAACAGACTCAAGTGACAGTATAGGACACAGAAAATAGTGTAAAACAACCATTGTTGGGTGTATATTCTCCTATGTGTATTTGGTAATAATGGGTTTCCCAAGTAGCTTAGTGGTAAAGAATCTGCCTGGCAATACAGGACCTGCAGGAAATGTCGGTTTGGTCTCTGGGTTGGGAAGATCCCCTGGAGGGGAAGACGGCAACCCAATCCAGTATTCCTGCCTGAAAAAAAATCCCAGGGATAGAGGGGCCTGGCAGGTTACAGTCCATGAGGTCGAAAGGATTGGCCATGACCAAGCACCCACACAGTTTATCAATAGCTTTCTCTACAATCTTATAAAATGATGGTTTTAAACAAAATAGCTCCTTTGACCCTCATATATGTAACAAAATATATTTAACAAAAATAGTTCATATGTATTTAAGAAAATAGTTTCCTTGACTTATCAGGAGGAAAAGGGGACAACATAGGATGAGATGGTTGGCATCACTGACTCAAAGGACATGAGTTTGGGCAAGCTGCGGGAGTTGATGATGGACAGGGAAGACTGGCGTGCTGCAGTCTACTCCTGGGATCGCAAAGAGTTGGACACGACAGAGTGAGTGAACTGAACTGAACTGACCCTCCTAAGAAACATTTATTATACAAACTATGCCTTGTCATAATTCAGCCAGGATATTAAAAAATTGAAAATATATGATCTGACACTTTGCCTTTTATTATTATCTGCTTTTAAAAAGGAATCAATTTTCTATATTTTCGGCATCATTTTTTATGGGTAACATCTACATATTCGTTTGCACTGTTCATTTTCCAGCCTTTTTGCTCATTTTCTCTAAGACAGAGGTTTTATATCCAGAATGAGGAAAAACATTTTAATTTGTGGATGATGTTGCATTCCGTAATGACTCAATTACTTACTGAGCATATGTTTTCTTTGCACATTACTATATCATTTTAACAAATATACTGTATTAATTTATGAAGAAATGCACAAATCATCAAAACACCCTACAATGATATCATAGAATGCTTCCAAAATGTTGTTTATCCATTTCATTGCTTTATTTGTATGAGGCAGCAGTGACATTTACAAAGCAGCTGTTGTGATAACAGGTGTGCAGGCCCCCTGGATATCCAAAGGATATATTTCTGCTAACTGGTAGTCTAATCACCCAAGCTCCATGGAAGCCTAAATTTAAATCAGATGTTAATTGCATCCAGAGTTCAGCTGATCTTTGCATTCAATTATCTTTCCTAAAGCCAAATGGAAAAATGCTTTGAATCAGGAAATTGTATATGAAATTCACATCTGCAATAAGAAAAACATATTTACAGAACATATGCATTTGAAAAAGAGACAACCTTTAGACATTCTCAAATCTATTATTTTCCCCACTATCTAATGTTGTCTTCATCAAATAGTTTCTATGAAAAGATTATATCTGGAAAATCTCTGCTTTATAACTTTGCTTGTCATTGCAAGCTTCTTTAAATAAGGAATGAATTTTCTCATCTCTCTATATTGGGCGTTTTCTAGGAAGGTTCTGTTGTCTACCTAAGATGTTCCACACATCCATGACAATGGACCTTTGAGACTTACAGTAGGTAAACATTAGAACGAGCTATTTATTTTCTCAACTCTCTCTTTCATTAACTTAGTTTCTAACTTTCCCAACTTCTCTTACTCCTTTTTTCCCTTTGCTATAGCGATTCTACAATGAACAGTTTCTTGGTGCTGCTCTGCTCTGTCTTTAATTCCTCAGTTCCTGAGTCACCTTATCTAAAGTCACCTCAGTGCAGGTAGCTTGTATCTTCAGTTTTGACCTCTTCCAAGTTTCAATCTCAGCTTTCCAATCATATGATGGACACACAGGAAAATCATCCTGGTAATCTAATTCTATCCATCACTTCCCTCCCAGTATAGATATCTGCTTTCTTTCTTTGGCTATATACCTTATCTTTCATCACTATACTAATGAAATTTTAAGGTCAAACTTTCAGAGTGAGCTTGATTCCTTTCATTCTGTTTCTTTCTCTTTGTTAACCCCCAACAATCCACTTTTATTTAATCTTTTTCAGTTTTCTAATTTATTTTGCTGAAAAAAAATTTCTAATCCTATTGCTGCTGCTGCTGCAAAGTCGCTTCAGTCGTGTCCGACTCTTAGCGACCCCATGGACTGCAGCCCACCAGGCTCCTCCATCCATGGGATTTTCCAGGCAAGAGTACTGGAGTGGGGTGCCATTGCCTTCTCCACTAGTCCTATTGAGCTTCATACAATTGTTGCTCTGTGAGGAATTGACATTACATACTAATTTTACACTTCTAAACTCATGGTGGGCATCTTAGTTGTGGCCAAGCAAAAATTTATGTTAAGGCTATATATATTCCAATCATATTGTTCTTGAAGTTCTGGTATTTGATCCCTTGTTTTATATATAATAGAATGTCAGAACGTTCTTTCATTGTCCTGCCTAATTTATAAATTTTTATCAAAAATGAACAGAGAAACTTGTTTTCTAAGATCAGAGCTATTGGAATTAGTTATTTTAAAAGGACATTGCATAAAGTGTTAAATTTCTGGGCAAAACAAAACAAAATCCAGATTATTACAAATGTCTATTTTAACCTCAAGCCAAATTAAAGCCAGGGGTTGCAACTATCCAAAAGAAGAAAGATTATTCAACCTACTTGTGGAGTCAAAATCAATTGATGGGCAGCAAAAATCATAGTAAATACTCTATACCACACAGTAAGACCCATGTACACATGGCGCAGAGTTCTTTGTGAAACAGGGGAAAGCACAATTAATTGAAACCTATCCAACCACCAGAAATCTATTTCATACTCTTGTTTTCTATAATAAAATAAATGTATATAAGCCTGTCTTTGTATGTTATTACTATTACTTTAAAAAATATTCAGACAGGCTAGAGTGAAAGGAGCTCAGATGTACCTGAAGACGAAAGTAATATCACTGTGCTTTTTTTCCCCCTTTAAACCCTCATAACATAAAACAGGCAAACCAACTTAAACTAGATTTGGAAAATAAAAAGTTGCTGTCTGCCTGGTTTAATCCCAGTGAATTTTATATCAGAACAATAAATTCCTGAAAATGCAGGCTTCCAGTGGAACCTTGATAAATATTTAATCATAGGCACTAGGCCCATAACCATAAGCTGTGTTCTTTATTCTTATTTGTTTCAACAGTAACTTTTATTCTTTTTATGGAAGGCATCAAATGATGAGGGATAATCACTCATGTGAATATATGTGTGCTTACCAATACCATCAATGCAATACTGCTGCATATAGATTTAGTTGTGCAAGGGTGAAATTATACTAATGACTACTTCTGCAACAGAAAGGAAGAAAATCTCTCCCCTATACATTTGCTAGGTAATTGAGATGATGGTGAAGGCACATACCTAAAGGTTGTCTTATGTTTATACTAAAAATTAAAAATTTTGTTTTAAGCTATCAGAAGGCATCACTTTAATACCCAAATATACACAGCACCAATATAGGAGTAGTGCACACTTTAAAGCAAATTTTTACTTATTCTTCAGAGCTTAGCTTAAATGGCATTCCCTTAAGGACGCCTTCTTGGACCAACATCCAGAGAACAGGTCTATTTTTCTGATCTGTGCCCTGTAGTGACCTCTCTTTTCCTTTCATGGTCTGTATTTCAATGATGAGGCTAGTCAAATTAGATAATAGTCTCCATGAGGGTTGAAACCACATGTATCCTATTAGAGTCTATATTCCACTATGTACTCAATAAATATTTATAAGTACACATTTGATAATTCCATTGAATTATCAATAATTAAAAAACTGATAAAACAGATGGAGGAAAATATTTTAAAAGATCTTTGGATGCCCAAATCTTTGTGGACAGGAAGAGTTGGAGGAAACAACCTACCTACAAACACAGGCTATTTCCTATGTAAAAGGAAAGATGACTTTGCACAATTAAAAATCCAGTGGGCATGTTAGGGGAAGCACACTGACTGAAACCACCCAACCTGACCAGGCTCTCTAGTAACCATTCTCATGAGTTGTTTTACGAAAGGAGGTCCTGGTAAGGAATACGGAACTAATAAGCCACCACCAACCGGAAGAGTTCGGGAAGGGTCAAAAGGAGACAGGCGTGTCCGTCTACTTCCCAGAATCCCTCTCGCTAGCATCCATCTTGGCTGAGCGATGCGTGTGCCACCAGGAAGGACTCTGAGTCAGAATGATTGGCCAAAGACAACCTGGAAACTAATCCCATCACCATAAAACTCTAGACTATAAGCCACATGGCAGAGCAGTTCGCCTGGTTTCCCTTACCCTGCTGCTCTCTGCCCTGGGTGACTTCTTCCAATAAAGTCTCTAGCTTTGTCAGCATGTGTCTCCTTGGACAATTCTTTTCCAACAAGAGTGTTAGACAAGAGCCTGCTCTTGGGGCCCTGGAGGGGGCCCCCCTTCCTACAAAGGCAGACTAACAGGAGAAGTAGGGCAGAAAGCAGGACTGAACCTTAACCAAGGAACTGGCAAAAATAATTCTGTCAAAATTTAAAATTATTAATGATGAGTGACTGCTGTGTACCTCCCTTATCTCCTCTTTTTAAACTGAAATGTCAGTTATCATCTTACACCTGACAACTGGGGCTTCCCAGGTGACACTAGTGGTAAAGAATCCACCTGCCAATGCAGGAGACATAAGAGTTGTGGGTTCAGTCTCTGGGCTGGGAAGATACCCTGGAGGAGAGCATCACAACCCACTCCAATATTCTTTCCTGGAGAATCCCATGGACAAAGGAGCCTGGTGAGCTATAGCCCATAGGGTCACAAAAAGTTGGACACAACCATAGCAACTTAGTATGCACACACACACACACACACACACACATACACACACACACACACACACCTGAAAATTATTGAATACTATGTGATTATGAAGCAGATAACTGATCTCTTTAGTCTTCAAATCAAGAGGAATCATACCAGGGAGTCAAATTCAATGACTGTTATTCACATGTAGACCTGTTTTAGATAACAAAAATCTGAATCTTGACCCTGATTCTCTAAGAGGATGAGATTTGAGAAAGGTCTTTGAAAGAATGAGTATATTTTGCATAGTGGAAGAATATAAATAATTTTTGGCCAAAACAGTCTGTAGAAATTTTAAAACATTGCTGCAAATCTTGAATATTCATTCCTTTGAGTGGTAGGAGCATATGCCTTCTCCCCTTGAGCCTGTGACTATTTAAATAATGTTTAATAGAATATATTGACAATAAAAATTATGCTATGTAATGCAGAGGTGAAGTCATAAAAAGTCTTTCAGGTTCTGCCTTACCTGCTGTGACATTCACTAATACACAATATAAGAAGTCCAACTACCCTGAATCCATCATGTTATAAGGAAACTCAGCTATAGGGAAAAGCCAGTTGAAGACATTCAGCTAAGCCAATCTTTGGATCACCACAATAGTGTAATGAAGACCAGTGCTTCACAAAGTTTTGTCCATGGAAACTCTAAAATGTACTGAAATTCTTTCAAGGAGTCTGTGAGCTCAAAACTATTTTGTAAATAATACTAATACATTATTTGCCTTTATCCCTGTGTTGATATTTGAAGTGGTCAAACAAACACAAAAACTCTGAAGCCTTAGCATAAATCAAGGCAGACATACCACAGTGTACTAACATTCTTTAAATTCTTTACTTCCATACACTTGTAGGAAAAAAAATTATCATTTTCACTTAAGAATATTCTTTTTTTTAAAAAAAATTCTTAATGTAGAAAATCTCAATTTTATCAAGTGAAAATTCTTTAGTACTCATCTTTTTAATATTCTGTGTATCAAGATGAGAAATATGTATGAAGTACATTGCTGCATACAAAAGTATGATCCTTGTCTCGAGAAAAAGCACTTGGGCAATCGATTTGTGGGTTGAACTAGGTGCTTCTTTCAAAGAACACCATTTTTACAAGAAAGAATGAATGGAAAATGTAGAGTAATTCATCATTAGGTATCTGGAAAACGTTTTCTTGAAAACTAAAGTATACCAAAGAAAAAAGTTGACAGTATTGATTGTCAATAATAAATTTTAAGTTTTTATCTGCCACCATCAGCTCCACACTTTCCCAGGACTTTCCTGATAAGATGGGTAATGACTTTAATACATATTAAATTTTTTTTATTATGAAGTATATCAACATTTGCAAGATCTGCATAGTTGAGTAAAACAATACTTTCCTAATGACCTGTGTACATCATAAAAATCATTCATGAGTAAAAAGCCCACTCAAAGTATAAGATATGTGGATGGATTTTAATGTAACAGAGTACAAAAAGTTCATTAATACAGTTTTAGATTCCCTGTTGAAACTAAACTTTAAAAAGATAACTGTTGTCAAGTTTTTATACAGTACTAAAGGAAAATTATCTCGAGGCTATTAAAATATTCCCCCCTTTTCCCACATTTACCTTTGTATAGGGTCAGATTTTCTTCTTATACTTCAATCAAAACAACATATTGCAGCATTGGGCACAGAAGCAGATATGAGAAACAGGATACTTTCTAGTAGGCTCAAAATTAAGGGGTTTTGCAAAAAAAAAAAAGTGCTACTTTTTACAATTTTTTTTTGCTTTGGAAAATATATCTTTTTATTTTAAAACTATATATGATATTAATTAAAGAGATTATAACAACTATTTATAAAAATTAAAAGAAATAGTTAATAAATATGCTTTAATTTTTAATACAATGAATATCAATGGTTATAATGCACATAACAAAGACCCTTTGAGGTCCTGAATAATTTTTTGGCCATGTGAAAGTATTCCCTGAATAATTTTCAACCATGTTAAAAGTGTTCTGAGACAAAAATGATTGTTCCAGGTAATTGTAAATAGCAGTTGTCCCAGTCATCCTGGTCATTCAGATCTTTCCAGGTGAGGCCAAAACATCATGGAGCGAACAGAAGCCATTCCTGCTGCGCACTTTCTGAATTCTTCACTCACAACAACCATGACCATAAAGAACGGTGGTTGTCTTATGCCACTTAGTCAGAATGGGTTTATCCTACAATGATAGATAATTAAAACACTAACTTGTTGTCTCTCGGCTTTGTTACCTGATCCCACTTTTTACATTCACTCCCTGCATCCAGTCACATATGTTGGCAGCCTTGCAGTTTCTTAGATTTCTTCAACCTCCTCCCCCCAGTTTCCTGGATTTACCAAGTTTGACAGATTTTACTTGGTAGTTCATGAAATCCTTCCATCTCTGTAGCCAGAAATTTAACTCAGGCTATTCAAACTCTCATCTAAGAGATGGCAATAGCCTTCTAACCAGTTTTCCTAGCTCCAGCCATTCTTTTAGTCAGACTACTACTTTGTGTCAGGGATTTTTTTTTTTAAAATTTAAGGATAAATTTGGCATTATTAGCTTCCTGCTGAAAAGCCTTCAATAGCTAGTCACTACCGTCAGGATAAAGAGTAAACTCTTAAAGGGAACAATAAAAAAGCAATCTGATTCCTACTGTCTCTGTGGCCTCATCTCCATCATAAATGTCAATATTCTGCTGTACCAACAGTAGCTTCCAGACTAAACCACTATCTCTGAAACCTCTGTACTTGTACATTCACTTTTCCCTCTGTTATAACCTGCCAGCCTGTCAAGATCCATGTTAATAATCATCTCTTTTCAGAAGCAACATATGATTTCAGAAGAATGAATTAGATTTTCTGCCCTGTGTATTTATATTACACTAGCTTTTACCTGCATTTTAACATTTATCAGAGTATATATAACTTGTACTGTACTGAGAGCTCACTAAGAGATGGAATTACTTTGCCTCTTTGTATTTTTGAAATTCTGTTATCACAGTGATGAACAAATATCTGTGGGATGAATAATGGAATAGTTTTTATACAGTAGATATTTTCACAAATATTTAAAAATAATTTAGTCACCTGTAGTGAGAATGTGATATTAAACAAAGATTCAGAATGAAAGAGTTATAAATAGTCTTTAAACAAGTCAAGAAAAAGAGAAAGACAGGCCATTACAGTCTAGGTAAATGTTATTATTAAGAGGACATCACAGATTCTATTAGTTTTAATCTAGGACTTGTACACTGTCTTTTTTACTATTTAATATCTACTTAATCTAGCATTCCAGAGCTGATTAATACTTTCATGCTTTCAAAGATATAAAACTACACAGTAATAGTCCACAACATAATTCTATGCTCAAATATGCTTTTCAGTGCAATATTCATGCTTCAGATATTTATACAAGAGTTTTAGCTTAGCATAGCACAATTATTCTCTGTGTATTGCCAACTGAGTACCTATCTGCTTCCTTAACAAACTTGGTTTCAATTTATGATGCAGAAAAAAGCATTAAATGGAGTAAGGGAAAGAGGGAGGGTTTTGCCAGAGAAATAACATGATATGGCATAGACTTCAAAAAGATCAATTTGGCTACAGTTTTAAGAATAACCTTTAAAAGTGGTATACTGAACATCTTTTGCTGGCAACTCTTGACTTATTCTCCATCCTTCTCAACCCTGGCTTGCACCCCAGGAGATCCTTCCATACGAATGTCATCAACTGACTCCCTTTCTTCCAGCTCCTAGTTGGATCTGGCCAACTGAAGTGCATTACATATCTTTTGTTTCCCAGGTGGCTCAGTGGTAAAGAATCCGCCTGCAAATGCAAGAGACACAGGAGATGCAGGTTCTATCCCTGGGTTGAGAAGATCCCCCTGGACAAGGAAATGCCAACCCACTTCAGTATTCCTGCCTGGAGAATCTCATGGACAGAGGAACCTGGTGGACTATGGTCCACGGGGTCACAGAAGAGTTGGACACAACTGAACATGCATGCATTCATCCTAGATACCTTCGGAATCCAGTTTTACATTCTTTTCAGCTGCAGCTGAACACTCAACTACTAGCTTTGACTCACTTATCTATATAGCACTTAGACCAACCATCAAACAATATGGAATGGGACAAAATGGAAAATGCTTGTCTCTGTTAATTTTTGGCTGACACAGCTAAAAATATTCTGTATGTTTCTGAGAAGGTCCAAGAACGATCAAACTCCAACTGCCTCTGGAGCTAATCAAACTCAGTAATACATACTTGTATTGACTTTTCTGTCTTGCATTATTTCGTTCTTTCTTATTCTTCTCTCAGCTCCCTGTATAAACTTCTGAATGATCTGCCTGAGTATGAGTAGTTGTTTGCTTGGAGGAAAGCCCAGCCTAAGACACTGGTAGGGAGGCACTGATGGGAGATCTAGAAGTTGTAAAGAGAGTTAGTAAAGAATCTATTTCTTTTGATGTATCTGCCACATCACTGTAGGTTTACTCAGTCTTCTTACTATAAGGACAAATACAAAAAAATAAAAATAAGAGGCTTAATTCTCCGAATTGAACATATGAAAAGAAATTTCCTTTCTCTCTCTTTTCCTAGAGCATTTACTTTAGAAACTTGTCAAGTTCTTTTTCTGTCTCTGAAATGTATGTAAATCTTTTTAAGAGCTAAATAAGCCTCTTGCCAGCTTTACAACCCAAGCATGTCTTTCTCAAGGACCCTGGAGCCATCTCTTTGAAATGTAATCAAAGAAGATAATGCCCCTATCTCTTGGTTTCTGTGGGAAAGCAGGAGCCCAATTTCAGGGGCCTCTGTGGCCAAGTTGCAAAAATACCTCCTGTTATAAAAAAACTTGAGACATTCACTTTTTCTCTGTATAAAGCCAATTAATTAGCACAGATGATCACCTTAATTATCAGATGAATTTAGGAATGAACTGTTTGTGACAAATGGTGCTGTCAAGTCCTTGTACTTGAGGACTAGTTACTGTTTATCTTGTATCTTAAGAACATGCACATAACTGATTGTGTCTGTTTGGCTATAAAAGGGTGAGATTCATCTCTGTCTTTTCAGTCTCTTAGCAGATTGCCTGCAATGCACATCAAATTCGGTTTGTTTATTCAATAATAAAACTGTTTTCTTCTTTTTCTACATTATTGGTGAGGTTTTCTGGGTTGACAGGGGATTTTATTTTTAATTATATTGCCCCAATATTTCCAAAGGCTATAGACTTGTTATAGCCCTGTCCTGATTCTGGTAACTGCTCGCTCTAATGGATGCTCTAAGGCTAGGTGTGGTAATAGCTTCCACTTGTTATTAGCCCCAACCACTGCAGCTTATTCTGTTGCTTTTCTCAAATCGTACCAATAAGTTTGTAAATAGTTCTTTCATTAAATTCTCCTAAAATTCCAAATTCGAGTGCAACATTAATTTCCTTTCAGAACCTTGATTAACAAAGTAGAAGGGGCTGAAAGCAGGGAAATCATACAATATATGATGATACGTATCGTGCATTATTTATCCATTCATTTATCAATGGGCACTTAGGTTGTTTCCATATCTTGATTATTGTAAATAATATTGCAATGAACATAAGGTTCATATATTTTTCGAATTAGTGTTTTTTCTTTCTTTGGATAAATACCCAGCAGGGGAACTGCTGAGTTGTGTGGTGATTCTAGGTTTAGTTTAGTGAGGAAACTTCTTCTTATTTTCCTGGTGGCTGCTTCCATTTACGTTCCCACCAACTGCATAGGGCAGTTCCCTTTACTCCACATCCTTGCCCCAAACTTGTCATTTGTTCTTTTTTTGATAATAACCAATTCTTATAGGTATGAGATGTTAACTCATTGCGGTTTTGATTTGTATTTCTCTAATGATTACTAACATTAAGCATCTTTTCATGTGCCCGTTGGCTATATGTATTTCTCCTTTGGAAAAATGTCTATTCAGGTCCTCTGCCCATTTTTTAATTGAGTTGTTTGGTTTTATGATATTGCATTGTATGAGAATCATTTTTGACACTTCATTCTTTCATAAGCTCCAACTTGATACTTCTGAAAATTCTAATATTTCACTTTCAAAATAAACATAGAACCAACCATTTATCAACTCTTTTATCAGCTAACCAGCATCCTCACCTTCACTGATTATTAAAAGAGCTGTTTGTTTTATTATTCTGTTTTCACTCTTAGGGCCTTTGAGATATTCTCAATACAGAGAACAGAGTCATTGTTTTTAAAACATAGGCAATATACCAATATTGCTTTTTTAAAAAAAAAAATAATAATTTTATTGAAGCATGAGTAATGTACAAAAGGATACACACATTTGTGTACATTACTTGATGAGTTTGGAAATAAGTATATATCCATGAAACCATCACAACAATCTATGCCATAAACTCAGCCATATTCATCACGTAAATGTTTCCTCCTGCCCTCTTTATTTATTGTTACTTTTTTGTGATAAGAACAGTTAGCATAAGGTTTACCCTTTTAGCAAAAAAAAAATAGTAAGTATATATTATAGTATAATTGAGTATAGGCAATGAGCTGGGACTTCCCAAGCGGCCCATTGGTAAAAGACTCCTGCTGCCAATGAAGGGGATGCAAGAGATGCCTGTTCAATCCCAGCTCAGGAAGATCCCTTGGAGGAGAAAATGGCAAACCACTCCAGAATTCTTGCCCAGAAAATTCCAGGGACAGAGGAGCCTGGCAAGCTACACACAGAGTCCTAAAGAGTCTGATATGATTGAGCAACTGATCATGCATACGATGAGTTATACAGTAGATCTCTGGAAATTATTCATATTATATAATTGAAACTTTATACCATTTGATGAATACCTCCCTTTCCTCTTCCTCTCAGGTTCTGGCAACTACCATTGGACTCTCTGCTGTAAGCATTTGACTATTTTAGATTTTTCATAATTGATATGGGCTTCCCCAGTGGTTCAGATGGTAAAGAATCTGCCTGCAATGCAGGAGACTTAGTTTCAATCCCTTGGTCAGGCAGATACTCTAGAGAAGGAAATGGAAACTCACTCCACTATTCTTGCTTGGAGAATCCCATGGACAGAGGAGCCTGGTGGACTATGGTCCATGCAGTAGCAAAGAGTCAGACATGGCTGAGCATGCACATAGATTACACAGTTGGTATAATGTAGTATTTCCCTCTATCAGTTCAGTCACTCAGGCATGTCTGACTCTTTGTACCCCCACGGACTGCAGCACAAAAGGCTTCCATGTCCATCACCAATTCCTGGAGTTTACTCAAACTCATGTCCATAGAGTCGGTGATGCCATCCAACTATCTCATCCTCTGTTGTCCCCTTCTCCTCCAGCCCTCAATCTTTTCCAGCATCACAGTCTTCTCAAATCAGAGGGTCTCAAATCAGGGTCTTCTCAGCATCAGAGTTAGCTCTTTGCATCAGGTGACCAAAGTATTGGAGCTTCAGCTTCAGCATCAGTCCTTCCAATGAATATTCAGAACTGATTTCCCTTAGGATGGACTGACTAGATCTCCTTGCAGTCCAAGGGACTCTCAAGAGTATTCTCCAACACCACAGTTCAAAAGCATTAATTCTTTGGTGCTCAGCTTTCTTTATACTCCAACACTCACATCCATACATGACCATTGAAAAAACTATAGCTTTGACTGGACAGACCTTTGTTGGCAAAGTAATGCCTCTGCTTTTTAATACTGTCTAGGTTGGTTCTAAATTTTCTTCCAAGAAGTAAGTGTCTTTTAATTTCATGGCTGCAATCACCATCTGCAGTGATTATGGAGCCCCCCAAAATAAAGTCTCTCACTGTTTTCACTGTATCCCCATCTATTTGCCATGAAGTGATGGGACTGGATACCATGATAATTTCCTGAATGTTGAGCTTTAAGCCAACTTTTTCACTCTCCTCTTTCACTTTCATCACGAGGCTCTTTAGTTCTTCTTCACTTTCTGCCATTAGGGTGGTGTCATCTGCATGTCTGAGGTTATTGATATTTCTCCTGGCAATCTTGATTCCAGCTTGTGCTTCATCCATCCCAGCATTTCTCATGATGTACTCTGCATATAAGTTAAATAAGCAGGGTGACAATATACAGCCTTGACATACTCCTTTCCTGATTTGGAACCAGTCTGTTGTTCCTTGTCTGATTCTAACTGTTGCTTCCTAACCTGCATACAGATTTCTCAGGAGGCAGGTCAGGTGCTCTGGTATTCCCATCTCTTTCAGAATTTTCCACAGTTTGTTGTGAATCACACAGTCAAAGGCTTTGGCATAGTCAATAAATCAGAAGTAGATGTTTTCTGGAACCCACTTGCTTTTTTGATGACACAACGGATATTGGCAATTTGATCTCTGGTTCCTCTGCCTTTTCTAAATCCAGCTTGAACATCTGTAAGTTCATGGTTCACGTACTGTTGAAGCCTGGCTTGAAGAATTTTGAGGATTATTTTGCTAACGTGTGAGATGAGTGAAATTTTGCAGTAGTTTGAGCTTTTTTTTTGGCACTGCCTTTCTTTGGGATTGGAATAGAAACTGACATTTTCCAGTCCTGTGGCCACTGCTGAGTTTTCCAAATTTCCTTGCATATTGAGTGCAACACTTTCACAGCAACATCTTTTCGGATTAGAAATAACTCAACTGCAATTCCGTCACCTCCACTAGCTTTGTTCATAGTGATGTCCTAAGGCCTACTTGACTTTGCATTCTAGGATGTTTGGCTCTAGGGGAGTGATCACATCTTTGCAATTATCTGGATCATGAAGATCTGTTTTGTATAGTTCTTCTGTGTATTCTTGCCACCTCCTCTTAATATCTTCTGCTTCTGTTAGGTCCATATCATTTCTGTCCTTCACTGAGTCCATCTTTGCACTAAATGTTTCCTTGGTATCTTTCATTTTCTTGAAGAGATGTCTAGTCTTTCCCATTCTGTTATTTTCCTCTATTTTTTGCATTTATCACTGAGGAAGGCTTTGTTATCTCTCCTTGCTATTCTTTGGACCTCTGCATTCAAATGGGTATATCTTTCCATTTCTCCTTTGCCTTTTGCTTCTCTTCTTTTCACAGCCATTTGTAAGGCCTCCTCAGACTACCATTTCACCTTTTTGCATTTCTTTTTCTTTTCCTTAACATGCTTTCTAGGTATGTTCCTGTTGTTGCAAATAACAAGGTTTTCTTTTTTTAAGGCTTAATTATATTCTTTTGTATAAATGTATCACATTTTCTTTGGGGCTTTCTGGATGATGCTAGTGGTAAAGAATCTGCCTGACAATGCAGGAGACATAGGAGATGTGTGTTGGATCCCTGGGTCAGGAAGATCCCCTGGAGGAGCAAATAACAACCCGCTCTAGTATTTTTGCATGGAGAATCCCATGAACAGAAGAGTCTGGTGATCTATAGTCCATAGGGTACTAGAGTCAGACATGCCTGAAGCAACTTAGCATGCACACATCACATGTATTTTCTTTATCCATTTGTCCATCAGTGGACATTTAGGTTGCCTCCACATCTTGGCCATTATCAGTAATGCTGCAATGAATAGGACAGTGCAGATATCACTTCAAGATTTCAATTCCTTCCAATATGTAAGTAGAGGTTTAACTGCTGAATCATATGGTAGTTCTAGCTTTAATTTTTTTTTTTTTTTGAGTTGTCTCTGTACTGTTTTCCATAGTGGCTGCACCAGTTTACAGTCACACCAATGAGGCACAAGGGTTCCCTTTTCTTCACATCTTCAGCAATTTAAATAATGGCCATCCTAAATATTGAGGTGATATTTCACTGGGGTTTTGACTTATATTGCCATGATGATTAGTGATGTTGAGCATGTTTTCACATACTTGTTAGCCATTTGTATGTTTTTATGGGAGAAATGTCTATTGAGTAGTTTTCCTGATTTTTAAATTATTTTTTGGCTATGGAGTTGAAAAAGTTCCCTATTTATTTTGGATATTAACCCTTTACCAGATTCATGACTTGACAATATTTTATCCTATTCCATAGGTTGAACTTCCCTGGTGGCTCAGATGGTAAAGCATCTACCTACAATGCAGGAGACTTGGGTTCAATCCCTGGGTCGGGAAGATCCCCTGGAGAAGGAAATGGCAACCCACTCCAGTATTCTTGCCTGGAAAATCCCATGTACGGAGGTGCCTGATAGGCTACACAGTCAATGGGTTTGCAAAGAGTCAAACACTACTGAGCAACTTCACTTTCCATAGGTTACCTTTTATTTTGCTGTTTCCTTTGCTATACATTTTTTTTTTCTCTTTAAAAAAAAATTTTTTTTTGGTGTTATGTAGTTGTACTTGTCTACTTTTGCCTTTGTGGACTGTGCTATTTATGTCAGATCCAGGAAATCATTGCCAAGACCAATGTCAAGAAGCTTTTATCCCATGTTTCTTGTAGGAGTTCTACAGTTTTAACTCAATCTTCTCTGCATACACTCTAATGAATATACTTCACTCAGAATTAACACCAAGGTCCCTATAATTCTCCCAAGATTTATCATGATCAGCCTTCTCATTCTTTCTCCAGCTTCTCTTTCTCCTTCCACTTACTTGCTCTGGCCCAGTTTTACCACCTCAACATCACTCACTGAGTGAGACCTACTCTGACCACTCTGTTTTACATTCTCTTTACCCCTACCTTCAGCACAATTGGTTATCTTACCCTCATTTATTAATTTTCATATAGTTGTCATCTTCTAAAGTACAATTTCATTGATGATGGTCTTTTTGTTTCCCCTGGAATATAAATCTGATGAAAACAGAAATTTCTCAGCACAAGGAATATTGTTTAGCACAAAGTAGTTGTCCAATAACCATGTGTTGAATGAATAAACGCATTTGTGGTTTGAAGACTGAGAATTTTTGTTTCAAAATGTTCTTTTAAAAATTCATGGAGCTTCAGCGGCCCTTAAAACAAGTGAAATGAAGGACAGTCCCATTTTAGCAACCTTAAGTCCTTACTTGAATAATACTTTGTGAAAATGCAATTAAATGGCAGTTTCAACTATAACAGAAGAAATAATATCTATCTATCTCTTCTATCACAGATAGTTCTTGAGATCTAATAGCAGAGCTTACCTTCATGAAAATCCAACACCAAACCTTTCTATTCTCTTGGGCATCACAAGTTCCTTCTTTAAAGATTCTTTCAAAAAGAGGTGCTACAGTTTCTATAAAGAACCTGCTTGAGTGCCAGAAAAGAATGCCTGGCTTGAAGCCTGTCAAAATTGTTAACACACATTCTATGGCCATTTCCTTTTTGTTCATAGACTTCCTATCCAAAAACAATAACAACAGAGCTTGGTGGTTTTCCAGATCTTACAGAAGATGGGGGATTCATCGGCATACCTGATCTGTCTGTTCATTCTGTCTGCTCTCTGGGCCAAGTCACTATGATTACCCAAGCCTTTATTTTTTTTAATGCATAGTAATCACTTTAAACAGACTCAATGGACATGAGTTTAGGTGGACTCCGGGAGTTGGTGATATACAGGGAGACCTGGCATGTTGTGGTCCATGGGCTTGCAAAGAATTGGACACGACTGTGTGACTAAACTGAACTGAACTGAATCATTTTAGGTAAAAACAAATGTACTTAAATTATCTTTGCATATACTCAGTCGTTCAGTCATGTCTAACTCTTGTGACCCCATGTACTGTAGCCTGCCAGGCTCCTCTGTACGTGGGATTTCCCAAGCAAGAATACTGGAGTGGGTTGCCACTTCCTTCTCCAGGGGATCTTCCCAACCCAGGGATCAAACCCATGTCTCCTACACTTCCTGTTTGGCAAGCAGATTCTTTACCACTGAGCCTCCTGGGAAGCTCCAATTCTCTCTACATTTGTGTATATGAATATGAGGATCAGATAAAGAAAAAAATCATTGAAATATTGCAAAGAATAATACAATAGTCTAGGTCAAAAGAAAGTACATCTCAGTAGGTTAATTCTAAGACCAAGCTATTTGAGCTCACATTCCAAATCTAACACTCAGTGCAATCTTAAACTACTCATTTAACCTCTCTGTGCCTCATTTTTTCATCATAGAAATATTAGCAATTAAAGCTAGCTGTTATGTTATGTTGTTTTTGTATAGTAAATGTATCCCTAAAATCAGTTTTAGATTAATATCCTGGAGGCCTTTTGTTGTTCAGTCACTCAGGCATATCCGACATTTGTGACCCCATGGACTTCAGCATGCCAGGATTCCCTGTTCTTCACTATTTTCTAGACTTTGCTCAAATTCATATCCATTGAGTCAGTAATACCATCCAATCATCTCATCCTCTGTCACCCCCATCTCCTCTTGCTTTCAGTTTTTTTCTAGCATTAAGGGCTTTGCCAGTGATTCAGCTCTTCACATCAGGTGTCCAAAATATTGGAGCTTCAGCTTCAGCATTGATCCTTCCAATGAATATTCACAGTTAATTTCCTTTAGGATTGACTGGTTTGATCTACTTGCTGACCATGGGACTCTTATGAATGTTCTCCAGCATCACAGGTCGAAAGCACCAATTCTTTGGTACTCAACTTTCTTTATGATCCAACTCTCTCATCCATATATGATTACAGGAAAAACCATATCTTTGACTATATGGACCTTTGCTGGCAAAGTGATGTCTCTGTTTTTTAGTATGCTGTCTAGGTTAACATCTTACATTACTAAAATTACAGTAAAATAGAAGGATTTGGAGAGTGGAGAAAACAAGAAGATAATGGAACATACTTCTGGTTCAACTTATACATATAATTTTAGAACTTAAAGAACCTATGTGTCTTGGTGAGACTTTGATTCTTTTTGAAATTCCTTCTATGACCATCTTAAATCCTTTGTTTCTTGACTGTTTTTATCAAGTTTAATTCTTTTGCCAAAATAAATCTTTATCTTGTGTGTGTGGTGACTATTAAGTACAACAGTTGATTGCCGCAGTGCGTTCTACTAATGAGCCATAAGAAATTCTCTCTCCTGTCACTTTTATACAGCTGACTTCATTCACACTGCATAAATGAACACCTAAAAACATTTCAGTGTCAGTTTTTATTAATATGTAGTGGTTTTCAGATTGCAGTTATCACAACCAGAAAATGAATCTGCTGGTGAAAAGTGAAGATTAAAAAATGATGAATTTCTGAGAATTGTATTTCAATTGCACCTTTCAGTGAAATAAATATTGGAGATAGTAGAGTAAAGGGGAAAGAACACAGAATGAGACAGAGTTGAATTCGACTACCACATTCTTTCCACTATTGGTTATGCGAATTTGATGGAGTTAACCTCCTTGAGCCTCAAATTATCTGTATATAAAATATAATTCCTTTCTTACTAAATCCAGACTATCCAGAACAATTAAAAAATGTTAATACATTAAAAGGCAAAAATAGTTTGTGGACCATAAAAATCAAGATGTTAAATTTCCAAACCCACAGGGGAGGGGGGTAGTAAAGTGAGTATAGAGGGCAGAAATGAATGGCTTGAAAGAGCTCCTTACGTGGATAAATGAGGTCTTGGGGCCTCTAACTTGTTTTTAAGTATTCCCTAGCTGGCTCTTCCCTATGTCCAAGGTGATGTCTCTTGGATTCTGGGTCCCTATACTCCCTACTTATCTCTTGTGTTGGTCTGTTTATTTGTGTTATGCTTTTTTTCTGAAGGGAGCACTGGTCATCCCCTTTGAAGAATTAGGTTCCCCTTGACAAGGGCAAGAAGACATCTGAGGATTGGTGTATCCTCCACCTGCCTCTGTTAAAATTGTTTGCTTTCCATCTCTGTTTTAAAATCACTTACCTCCACCCTACCAGGGCTCCTAATAGACCTATAGGCATCTCAAGGGAACTGAGGGCAATTCAGGTGTTCCAACAATGGCCTGGCCACTGTGCTCATTCTCTTGGCCAGTATATATTATCCTATTTTGCAGTGGGGCCTCTATTCAAGTCTCCTTCTGCTATCCTATCTAGAACAAAGTGAATGCTCTATGCTTTCTGCAATCCTTAATTCTATTAAACACATATCCAAAGATGGCCTGCAATGAGCTACACCTCAGGGTATTCAGTTTGCTTGGCCATAGGACTGACTTACCAGTGGCAGAAGTGACACTACCAGCCTTCTGAGTCTAGCTCAGAAGAAGCATGGCAGCTTCTGCCCTAGTCTATCGGAATGCTTTCTCTGAATGCAAGCCACAATGTGAGGAATCTGAATACCTTGAAAACACCCAGTGAAGAAACCCTGACTAGCTATGTTGAGTGGCCACATGGAAAGAAATGCTCAACCAGC
Source organism: Ovis canadensis (assembly GCF_042477335.2). NCBI lineage: Eukaryota > Metazoa > Chordata > Mammalia > Artiodactyla > Bovidae > Ovis > Ovis canadensis. The sequence continues at coordinate 73,360,084 of NC_091248.1, read as the reverse complement.
TCTAGTTATTCCAGCCATCAGAAATCAGGTACCAGACACATAGTGGGAGATGCTTTTCAAATATCTTACTCTCAGTCTTTCATAAAGATACAAAATCCATAAACCCAACCAATACCATTTTTAATCAGTGTTGTAAGCTAATATGCTTTGGCAGGGGGAGCATATGTTCTGAAGCAACAGATAAGTAGAAAACTTCCTCTTATTCAAAATCCGAAGAGGGAGAATTGGGCCACAGGTCTGCTTTTTTTCAAACTATCATCTATCTCCTTTCTTTTCTTTCCACATTTCTAGGGACTGTAAATAAGTGAAAGCAGTTATGATCGTGATGGCGCTGATGATTAACAACTATGAGGTTTTTGTTGGTGGTGCCTTATGCTTTCTTATATTTTCTTCTTCTTCTATCTAAGCCATAATAGTTAACTGGTTTCTCTCCTCTACACCAAGAGTCTCTAAACTTTTTTGATTTAATACTCTTCCAAATAAAATTCATATTGAGAATTCACATGTAAATTATTAAGGAAATGCACTCAAGGAGAAAAATTATTAAAGAATGGGTGAGGCAGAACAGAACAGAGAAAGAGACCAAGCAAAAGTGCAATTTCAGGCCATCTTAGGTACATAGCTTTAGTCTGATTCTTAAGAGAAACCCTAAGTTTAAATTATTCCTCAAGAGTTTGCCCTGGCTTAAGGGAGGGAAGCTGAGGTTTTTTGTTTTTTTGTTTTTTTTTTTTTTAAATTCCTATCTTGATTAGTCACTTGCTAAGGGTTCCTTGGGGAAATAGGGTGGTGGGAAGGTAAACTCCAAGGATTTCTATCTCTGAGCACCAACAGACAAAGAACCACCAGAGGCAGCCATCCAGAGACAGCCATAGGTGTGCACCATTTAAAGAAAATATAGACAGAAGCCAGGGAATCTAAAAACAAGAAAAAGAATCTAAGGAAATTTCATTGGCACCAACTGAATGTGCTATATCCCACAATAAATGGTATGGTTGGGAAACAAGAAAAGACAAAGAACGTTTGGACTTGGAGTATACTTTACACACAATAAAGTTTAAGATATAGTAGTGCCATTTAAGAAATTCACGGAGCTTTGAAAAACTGTTGTTTGAGGTAGAGAAGGGGTAACAAAAAAAAAAGCAAATTCTCATTTTCAATTCACCATACTACTTTAAAAACAATATATCAGACAGAATTGTACACAAATCAACCCAAAAGAATTTTTTTAGGTACTTCCCAAAAGTCATCTAACAAATCAAAAACTGATAAAAGGAAACTAAGACAACTGGGCAGACAGAAATGATATTATTTTAAAGCTGGACTGGCATACAAGTAATAGATATAATATTCCAGGAAATCATATAAACTGGATTCAGGAAAGCCTAGTAGTTGGCTATTCTCTATAATTATGACTCATGAGCTTACTGTAGATCTTTCTTGATAGTTTTTTTTAAAAAGGAACTATCTGTGATAGTACCACCAGAATATCTAGCTGTGTGCTCACTAACTAGTTGGAGAAGGAAATAGCAAAACACTCCAATATTCTTGCCTGGAGAAGCCCATGGACAGAGGAGCCTGGTGGGCTACAGTCCATGGGGTAGCAAAGAGTCGGACACGACTGAAGCAACTTAGCATGCACACGCACGCATGCTCACCAATTACTTACCAATATAAAATGTGAAAGTGAAGTTTCTCAGTCGTGTCCGTCTCTTTGCAACCTCATTGACTGTAGCCTACCAGGCTCCCCTGTCCATGGGATTTTCCAGGCAAGGGTACTGGAGTGGGTTGCCATTTCCTTCTCCAGTGGATCTTCCCAACCCAAGGATCGAACCTGGGTCTCCCACATTGTATGCAGACACTTTACCATCAAATGGCCATTGTCTATTCCAGGATAATGTCTATTTCACTTTTTAGAAATTAGGTTTGTATAGTATAGTAGTATAAAGGTAACACTTAAATATATAAAACTACTTAAAAATAGATAAGAATAAATCAAATAATTATAAAATGAACTGACTTTTTAAAAATACCTTGTCCATCATGACAGCATCATGATATTAATGACTATTATTTCAAAGCATATAAAAACCTAATGATCTGGTTAGTTGTCAGGGACTGAAAATAATATTAATTTTTAAGACAGTCATTTTTTTCCAACTTTTTGTCAGATTGGCACTTCTTTATTTCATAATATGTTCACATGTGCATTCATACAAGAAATAGAAATATCTTTGCCATCAATTTCTTGTTGTCTATTTCCTGGTCAGTGCACGGCTTCATTGCATAAATTATTTAAGCAATGTATTCATTTTGAAAGGATTGTATTTGGTTGGGATGAGAGGGTATGCTCTATAAATCCATTTATCAGTACATATTACTGCACTATGTCACAATATGCTAAGATAATCCATCTGGTGAGGACATCATCATGTATTATCATACAGTCCCTATGAGGTCCTCTGAGTAGCTCATGAAACAGGTCCTCTACCATACATGACAGAATTAGGGCAGCTTTAAAATCTCTATGCTAAATATTAGTACAGTATTTTAATTATTTTTAGATAAATATTAAATTTAAATACAGGATCTATTATTTTCTTCCCCACAATAAAATCAGATTATTTTGTGCAATTTCTGGGGTGCACAGAAATATATATATATATATATATATATATATATATATATATATCTAGATATATATATATATATATATATATACATACCTTCTCTCTTTCCAAGGATTCTATCAGAGTCTCCACCATACAGAGTAACTCTATGGGCTGAATTTTTCAGGTTTGGCAAACTGAAACACTAAAGAAGTGAAGTGAAGTTGCTCAGTTGTGTCTGACTCTTTACGACCCCATGGACTGCAGCCTATCAGGCTCCTCCGTCCATGGGATTTTCCAGGCAAGGGTGCTGGAGTGGATTGCCATTTCCTTCTCCAGGGGATCTTCCTGACCCAGGAATCAAACACAGGTCTCCTGCATTGCAGGCAAACGCTTTACCGTTTGAGCCACCAGTGAAGCCCAGGGAAACACTAAAGAGTCAGACTTAAATCGAAGAAAGTAGGAAAAACCATGAGGTTATTCAGGTATAGCTTAAAGCAAATTCCTTATGATTATACAGTAGAGGTGACAAATAGATTCAAGGGATTATATCAGGGAGACAGTACCTGAAGAACTTTAGGCAGAGGTTTGTAACATTGTACAAGAGGCAGTGACCAAAACCATCCCAAAGGAAAAGAAACACAAGAAAGCAAAGTAGTTGTCTAAGGAAGCTTTACAAGTAGCTGAGGAAAAAAGAAAACAGAAAAATTAAGGTAAAAGGTAATATTTTGTGTAAAGAAGGACATGATAATGGACAGAAATGGTAAGGCCCAAACAGAGGCAGAAAAGACTAAGAAGAGGTGGCAAGAATACACAGAAGAACTACCCAAAAAAGGTATTAATGACCCAGATAACTATGATGGAGTGGTCACTCATCTAGGGCCACACATCCTGAAGTGTGATCAAGTGGGCCTTAGTAAACATTACTGTGAACAAATCTAGTGGAGCTGATGGAAAGCCAGCTGAGCTATTTAAAAACTTAAAATATGATGCTATTAAAGTGCTACACTCATTATGCCAGCAAATTTGAAAAACTCAGCAATGGTCACAGCATTGGAAAAGGTCAGTTTTCATTCCAATCCCAAGAAAAGCAATGCCAAAGAATGTTCAAACTACCATACAATGGTCCTCATGTCATAGGCTACTAAGGTTATGCTCAAAATCCTTCAATCTAGGCCTCAGCTGTACATGAAACCAAGAACTTCCAGATGTACAACTTGGGATTAGAAAAGGCTGAGGAACCAGAGATCAAATTGTCAATATTTGTTGGATCATAAAGGAAACAAGGTAATTCCAGAAAAACATCAAATAAAAAATATCAAGGCTTCACTGAATACACAAAAGCCTTTGTATGGATCACAACAAACTGTGGAACATTCTTAAAAAGATGGGAATACCAGACCACCTTACCTGTCTCATGAGAAACCTATATATGGGTCAAGAAAAAACAGTTAGAACCTTATATGAAACAACTGACTGGTTCAAAATTAGGAAAGGAGTATGACAAGGATGTGCATTATCACCCTTTTATTTAACTTATATGGTTAAAGTATATCATTATAGTTAAAATATATAAAGTATATCATGCAATATACTGGGCTGCATGAATCACAAGATGGAATCAAGAATGTTGGGAGAAATATCAACCATCTCAGATATGCAAATGATACCACTTTAAAGGCAGAAAGTGAGGAGGAACTACAAAGCCTCTTGAGGAGGGCAAAAGAGGAGAGTGAAAAAGCTGGTTTGAAACTCACCATTAAAAAAAATAAGATCACGGCATCCTCTCTCATCACTCCATGGGGGATAGAAGGGGAAAAAGTGGAAGCAGTGGCAGATTTTATTTTCTTGGGCTCCAAAATCACTGTGGATGGTGACTGCAGCCGTGAAATTAAAAGACACTTGCTCCTTGGAAGGAAAGCTCTGACAAACTGAGACAGCATATTAAAAAGCCAAGACATCATTTTGCTGACAATGGTTTATATACTCAAAACTATGGTTTTTCCAGTAGCCACGTATGGATATGAGAGTCAGCCCATTAAGAATGCTGAAGAATTTATGCTGAAGAACCAAAGAACTTATACTTTAAAATTGTGGTAAGGAGAAGACCCTTGAGAATACCTTGGACAGCAAGGAGGTCAAATCAGTCAGTTCTAAAGGAAATCAACCATGAATACTCATTGAAAAGACTGATGCTGAAGCTGAAGTTTCAATAATTTAGCCACCTGATTTGAAGTGCCAACTCACTGGAAAAGATCCTGATGCTGGGAATGATTGAAGGTAATTGAAGAAAAGGGCAGCAGAGAATGAGATGGTTAAACAGCATAATCAACTCAACGGACATGAACTTGAGCAAACTTTGGTAGATAGTGACAGACAGGGAAGCTTGGCATGCTGCAGTCCATGGGGTCACAAAAATGTTGGATACAACTTAACAACTGAACAACAAAACACTTAAAGAGATAAAATAATTATTTAAATCCTCTCTACAGTTTCTCCCTTTATGGCATTTTTTTTCTTTCTTTTTTGGCTAAAAATTTAGTAAATACATTCATCCTCATTTGTATTTACTTAAATACCCTTGAAGAGTCAGTTCAGTTCAGTCGCTCAGTCGTGTCCGACTCTTTACTACCCCATGAACCACAGTACGTCAAGCCTCCCTGTCCATCACCAACTCCCGGAGTCCACCCAAACCCATGTCCATTGAGTCAGTGATGCCATCCAACCATCTTATCCTCTACTGTCCCCTTCTTCTTCTGCCCTCCATATTTGTCAGCATCAGGGTCTTTTCCAATGAGTCAGCTCTTTGCATTAGGTGGCCAAAGTATTGGAGTTTCAGCATCAACATCAGTCTTTCCAATGAACACCCATAGACTGATCTCCTTTAGGATGGACTGATTGGATCTATTTGTAGTTCAAGGGACTCTCAAGAGTCTTCTCCAACACCACAGTTAGAAAGCATACATTCTTCGGTGCTCAGCTTTCTTTATAATCCAATTCTCACATCCATACATGACCACTGAAAAAACCGTAGCCTTGACCAGATGGACCTTTTTTGACTAAATAATGTCTCTGCTTTTTATATGCTGTCTAGACTGGTCATAACCTTCCTTCCAAGGAGTAAGGATCTTTTAATTTCATGGCTGTAATCATCATCTGCAGTGATTCTGGAGCCCAGAAAAATAAAGTCAGCCACTGTTTCCACTGTTTCCCCATCTATTTGCCATGAAGTGATGGGACCAGATTCCATGATCTTCATTTTCTGAACGTTGAGCTTTAAGCCAACTTTTTCACTCTCCTCTTTTACTTTCATCAAGAGGCTCTTTAGTTCTTCTTCACTTTCTGCCATAAGGGTGGTGTCATCTGCATATCTGAGGTTATTGATATTTCTCCTGGCAATCTTGATTCCAGCTTGTGCTTCCTCCAGCCCAATGATTCTCATGATGTACTCTGTATAGAAGCTAAATAAGCAGGGTGACACTATACAGCCTTGACATACTCCTTTTCCTATTTGGAACCAGTCTGTTGTTCCATGTCCAGTTCTAACTGTTGCTTCCTGACCTGCATACAGATTTCTCAAGAGGCAGGTCGGGTGGTTTGATATTCCCATCTCTTTCAGAATTTTCCACAGTTTGTTGTGATCCACACAGTCAAAGGCTTTGGCATAGTCAATAAAGCAGAAATAGATGTTTTTCTGGAACTCTCTTGCTTTTTCCATGATCTGTAGATGTTGGCAATTTGATCTCTAGTTCCTCTGCCTTTTCTAAAACCAGCTTGAACACCTTTAAGATTAAAAGCCTGCAATAAAACATGATTTAAGGAACGCTTTCTATTCTTTTCTGCATAATAAATACCTGGAGAAATCTTAAAGATTCTGATACCTGGGTTCTATTCCAGAGATTCAGATGTCATTTGTTCAGGGTACAACCTGTGCATCAGGATTTATTCCAAGCACACAAGGTGATTCCATGTATGTAGTTAAGGTAAAATACCACTGGCTTAAAGGCCAAAATTAAAATACTTTAGTTTAACATATGCAAAAATACTATTCCTGTTTTAATAGGTTATTACCACAAAACACAATGCATGCTGGGGAGGGAGGTGGGAGGGGGGTTCATGTTTGGGAATGCATGTAAGAATTAAAGATTTTAAAATTTAAAAAATAAAAAACTAAAAAAAAAAAAAAAAACACAATGCATGATAACATGGTCATTTCTTGCTACAGTTTACTCTGTCTCCCCCATATATTCAGCTTGTGAAAATGGAGCCTGGTCATATCATTTTTTCAAAACTTTGAAAAGGGAAAGTACTTAGATTCAAAATGGAACCCCTAATACCTCCTTTGTTTCAAAGAGAGAAAATGCATTTTTCCTAATGTTTACTATTTCCCCTGTTAATCTCCTTCAGCCACTGATATTCCAAAGACTGTTGTAATAAACAAATAACATGTCACAGACAAAGCACCTAACAAGTCAACAACTCTTATAATCTCCAGGGGCTGTATTAGTGGGTGATTCTTTTTTTTTTAATGTGTGCATGATAAAATTTGCCACTTTAACCATTTTTAAGCATATATTTCAAGTGGCATTGATGATACTCACAATTTTGTACTCACAATCATGATCACTATCTATTTCCAGAGCTTTTTTATAACCTCAAATAAAAAATCTATAACCATTTATCAAAAGCTAACCATTTACCTTTCCTTGGCCTCTAGTAACCTTTAAAGTTTTTTGTCTCTGTGAATTTTCCCATTCCAGATATTTCATATAAGAGGAATCATACATTTGCTCTTTTGTGTGAGTGTTTCTTAGCTCTGTACTGGCTGGAATTTTTAGTTTTCTGGGGTGATGCTTTTTCTTTGCCTGATTGTCACAAGCCCCATCAGCCCCTTTTTTTCTATTCTCAACAAATGTTCTTTTTCCACGTAATTCTGAATTCAACACTTCAGTATCATGTAAAGCATAATATACTATAAAATGCACATATGCATGCATGCACTAATATAAGCAGAATTCTTGCACAATCTATTTGAAAATATTGCTATATTATCCTATTCATTATAAAGTGAATTTATAAAATTATAAAGGGAATTAACTAAGAGAAAAAAGTTTTTTGCTTACAATATTAAGGAAATAGCACATTCTGCTTAATTTGCATATCTTACTGGTAGCTGAAACATGCCAATTGAGCGATTATCTTAATTAATAGTTGTTCACTGAAGTACAATGTTGCATTTCATAAAGAATTAAGACAGACCACTGACTGCTTAATTCTTTTTAGTCTTGACACATTACAAATCATACTAAACCACATTAAGATAATTGCAAAGTTGTATTCACACACACACATAAATCTGTTCATTTAAAAATGGAAAAGTAGAACAGCTCTCAGGTTTTCAGTGAGTGTAGAACAAATTTTTTTTTAATATAAAAAAAGTGATTATATTTTTTCAAGTGGCAAACAGAAATTTTTCTTTTCTTTCTAGTAGTTTTAGTGAAAAATTCCATAGTAGACAAATCGATTTATTTTTCTATTCTAGAAAATATTGAACAACTTCTTTGCTAAATGAAAAGTAAAAATGAAATTACTGTCTGCTTTCTTTAAAAAATTTGAGTATAATTAGAAAACCAGAACAGTGCTTGATACTCAGAATATTAAAAAATAAAAATGTACTTTTCCTGAAGATCATAGCATAAGACAAAGCCCAGATAAAACAGCCCTTTAATAGGCAGTGATTAGTTGCCTATGGCTATTTTTCTCACCAAGTGGTCGGTTGTTAACGTGGGTACTCTGATTTTTGTAGGAGTTTGACTTGTTCTGGCTCTTTCTGATTAAGATTCTTCATCATCAAAGAAACAGAAAACACAATTTCTCAAGAGTGGTGGGAGTATGGTATGTATGAGCCATCAGAACACTGTGTATCTGTAATCTTGTCAGCTTGCTACTCCTGTCTATATCATGGTGATGAAGATGGGGATGAGGGGCTCTGAGAGAGTGGCATAACTCTATTCTCTTTCAGTGTAGGTACCTGTATACTCAATGTTATCTTCTTTTTAAGATAAAGAAGTTGAACCTCAGAGACATTTAGTGACCTGTCCAAGATCGCAAGTATTATTTCTAGGAAGTCATTCAACTGGAGGACAGGTGGTTTCTTCCAGACATCAGGATACTCTGGTGGCAATGGTTATTAAAGTGATGGAGTTAATGGTTAATCTTTCTGCCTTAACTTTCCCACTTCAGAAGACAGTACACTTTTGTGCAACAAAGATCAGTTTAAATACATAAATGGAGTGGCAAAACTTTTGCTGTTGTCATTCTCTGAGTGTGAAAGCAAGCTATGAACATAAGTTATACTACATTCTTAAAGATCAAAATTAACAATTTTTATTATATTTAAAAAACTCTCAAAATTAGTTTACCATTAATTTCTAACAGGATATATCTTAATTTTCACACTCAAAAATACATTTTCTAAGCCTCTTAGTTATATAGAATAGAAAACTGCCTTTCAAAATATTTCTATATTATATAATATCTTCACATAAAATGCAGAATATCAGGTTTCCCTGCCCACTGCATCCCTCCTTTACAAGTAAAAGATAAATATATCTTCTTTACTGCTATGCTAACCCAATCTTAGCTCCAATTGTAAAGTTCTGGTTTTCATTCACTAAATAGGTTGACTGTTTGTTTCTTATTAACTCCTCTCTAAAGTTGTCAGGATTATGAATGCCAGCTTCATAACATTCTTTCCCTTATCCCAGCTCTGACTCCTAATGCACTCTAACTGCTGTCAAGTAGGAAGACCCTAGGGAAATGATGATGGGCATTAGGGGATCTGATCAGGGCTGCAGTCAGTGGTGACACAGAGAAAAGACACCCAGAGTGTAACCAAGATCTCAAAACATCACTGTGGAATTCTCTGCACTATGATACTGTGTGTTCTTGGGAGGAGTACTTTAAAAAGCTGCCTGGGTCTTAGAGTCTTAGGGTGGAGGGTGGGGAGAAGAGATACTCTCAAAAAAGTGTGCTCTTAACTGAATTCTTAGGGAGATAATGTTATGTAAACAGGCCAAAGATGGTCCCTGTTTAATGGTCTCAATGTCACCTGTGTTATTTACTTCTTCACAGCAGGTTAGAAATATCAACCCAAAGTCCACTGGTGCCAAACTCAAATTCTTACAGTCCAATGGCTTCAAGCATAGTCCAAATAAACAAAGTTTTGCCATTTAGATCCTATCTAGTTCACATACCCTGTGAAACTGCTCCCAAATCTGCTACCTCTAACTAAGATAAATGCTGTTAACTATAAAGACACCAAACTGTTGCTGCCCTTTGGGGCTTTCTGCCCAAAGGCTCCCACCTTGCCTCACTGTCTCTGAAAGGTCTCTTGTCAGTAGAGACTTGCCCTCTCTTTTAATCATGTCTAAATACTGTCCAATAAAGCTTGCATATTACCACCTCTTATGGTCCTGTCTTTTATTTGATCAACTTTGAAATCCTCAAACAGATAACTCGTATAACCTGAAGTTATAACTTATCTAGTGGGGAGAAAAATAAGATCAGATCTACATTCCTTGGGTACATAACAGGAAAGAACCAAACTCCATTAATAGAGATTTTCATCTTCTCTATTTCTCCTCCATGTGTCCATTAGCCCTTTCACCAAATAAACACTGAACAAAGATTTAAAGTACTGTATATTGCTTTGAGGCAGTATCAAAGTATTAGCAATTTAATAGCTTGGAGTGCTACTGTGATAGAGAACACCACAGTACATTTTCCTGAACAGAAAACAAGAGGACACTGGGTGCCCTAGAGTACTCACAAGAGACTAAAGACACACAGTAGCCACTGGCACACTGAGTGGAGCCTTTTCTGTGCCATTGATTCAGTGACGAAAGTCAGGACGGACTTTGTTGTTGTTTCATGTCTTGAGTTTCTTTGAGATTATCCTGGAATATCTACTGTCACCATGTTTCTTCTGCATGCTATTGGTTATGTCAGCTGGACCAGGTATTGTGGTGAAAATTCCACAGTGTACACCTGTAATTTTATCCATGGAGATAAATTATGGCTGTTATTTGCAACAAGGAATAACAGCAGGCAGGCTATTCTTTCTCTGACATGAATGAAGCTTTTCTTTCAAAACACTCTTGAACCAAGATTTAAAAACCATCTTTTGAAAGGGTGAAATCTGTTTATTTTTGAATTAAAGACTTCAGGTTAAAAGAGGAAATAAATAGTCTCATTTAGAATAAAGCACGACACCTCATACGATAAAAGGAAATGATGCAATGGAAGACACTTTTGAAAACTTCTCAGAAAAGTTTGGCAGGAAATTAAAGGCTTCATTGAAGCTCATTTATCATGCATTCACCTTTAGCTCATGACACATTCCCAGTAATGGTGACATTTGCAAACTAATTTAATTGCATGTTCTTTATTTAGGAGTGATACTATAGGACATACTTTCTAAACAACTATAATATCATGTTGGTCATTATATTTAGTTACTTTTTAAATTCAGCTTCAAAATGTATATAATTATGGTTGATACCACATGAAAGGAAACTAATTAACTGGTTAGCGTTTAAAAGCTACTTTTAAAATTAAAGGGGAAAAACCATTTAAAGGTATCTTATAAATGGTTAAATGAGGTCTCAGGAATTGAATTCCAGAGCCTAAGCAGAGCAGATGAGATAGTGAAAAAAATTGCTTTACACACCAAGAGATGAGGTGCTTAAACGTTTTCCTGCATGGCTCCACAGCTCTAGATGCCATGTTAGGCCCTAGTAAGTAGTTGCAGGGACTCGAGCAGTGAAATGCTGTCTACAGCAAACATGTCTGGACAGAAGATCCAGAACTTCCAGTAATGGCTAGAATGGAGGAAGGATACTACTGCTTACCTGGGATAAAATATACAAAACAACCCTGAAAATAAACTGCCTCAAGGGGAAACCCATCCTCCTGACTGAGGAACTGGGAAAACACTCTGAGCTGGAAAGTGTGGAAGAAATTTGTGTTGTTTCTAACAGTCTATATGTCTCTCTCTCTCTCTTCTCTATTGTTTCTGCCTCACGGTCATGGATCTACATGGTTTCAGAGGTGGTAGTTTTGGCACCTGAAATTCAAAAGAAAAATCATTTCTCTGCAGAGAGGAAATATGGGAAAAATCCTTTTGTTGCAAATACTTCTGGAAGAAATATTTGTTATTTTTTTTTTCACCTTTTCTTTCGACACTTAGCCAAGGACGAGTTCATTCAGCAGGTGGGACTATGCAACTGTGTGGGAAACTAAAATGCTAAAGAACATGGACTTGTCAAGGAACTGAGAAAAACACCACTGGGAGCCTACAAGTGTAAAGAAAATGCTTGAGATGCAAGGTATAGAGAAGGGTCCCCTAATTCTCAATATGAACCTATATGTTTCAGGCCTACCTCCAAATGGTGTACACATGTAATGCATGCTGGAAGTAGAATGAAGGCTTTGAAAGTTGAACTACAATACCAATCACCACCTAAGTCACAGGCTAATAATACCTTAGAAAAGTATTCTAACACAAAAACAAACAGAACAACAAGAGCTTTTTAAAATATAACTGCAGTCTGTTGCTGTTGTTCAGTCATTTTTGACCCCATGGATTTTAGCAAGCCAAGTTCCTCTGTCCTCTAATCTCCGCGAGTTTGCTCAAATTCATGTCCATTGAGTTAGTGGTGCTATCTAACATCTCATCCTTTGCTGCCCCTTTCTTCTTTTGCCTTCAATATTTCCCAGCGTCAAGGTCTTTTCCAATGAGTCTCCTGCTTGATCACATCCAATTTACCTTGATTCATGGACCTAGCATACCAGGGTCCTATGCAGTATTGTTCTTTACAGCATTGGAATTTACTTTTACCACCAGACGTATTCACCATTGAACATCATTTCTGCTTTGGCCCATCTGCTTCATTTTTTCTAGAGCTATTAGTAATCACACTCCATTCTTTCCCAGGAGCATACTGGACACTTTCCAATCTGGAGAGCTCATCTTCTGATGTCATATCTTTTTGCTTTTTCATACTGTTCAAGGGTTTCTCCAGGCAAGAATACTACAGTGGGTTGCCACTTCCTCCTCCTCTGCTGCTGCTGCTGCTGCATCGCTTCAGTCTTGTCCGACTCTCTGTGACCCCATAGATGGCAGCCCACCAGGCTCTGCCGTCCCTGGGATTCTCCAGGCAAGAACACTGGAGTGGGTTGCCATTGCCTTCTCCAATGCATGAAAGTGAAAAGTGAAAGTGAAGTCGCTCAGTCGTGTTCCACTCTTCATGACCCCATGGACTGCAGCCCACCAGGCTCCTCCGTTCATGGAATTTTCCAGGCAAAAGTACTGGAGTAGGGTGCCATTGCCTTCTCCGATTTCCTCCTCTAGTGGACCACATTTTGTGAGAACTTTTCACTTTCACCTGTGTATCTTGCGTGACCCTGCATGGCATGGCTCACAGCTTCATTGAACTATGCAAGTCTCTTCACCATGACAAGGCTGTGTTCCATGAAGGGGAAATATAACTGTTACTGTAACTTAAATAAGATGCCAGTGAACCTGTAGCCTAAACCAAAAATACTTATTGCCCACTAAAATCACAGTAAAGGGCTAAAGAGTATGTGCAAGACACATACTCCTTGGAAGGAAAGTTATGACCAACCTAGACAGCATATTCAAAAGCAGAGACATTACTTTGCCAACAAAGGTCAATCTAATCAAGGATATGGTTTTTCTATGGTCATGTATGGATATGAGAGTTGGACTGTGAAGAAAGCTGAGTGCTGTTGAATTGATGCTTTTGAACTGTGATGTTGGAGAAGATTCTTGAAAGTCCCTTGGACTGCAAGGAGATCCAACCAGTCCATTCTGAAGGAGATCAGCCCTGGGTGTTCTTTGGAAGGAATGATGCTAAAGCTGAAACTCCAGTACTTTGGCCACCTCATGCAAAGAGTTGACTCATTGGAAAAGACTCTGATGCTGGGAGGGATTGAGGGCAGGAGGAGAACGGGATGACAGAGGATATGGCTGGATGGCATCACTGACTAGATGGATGTGAATTTGAGTGAACTCTGGGAGTTGGTGATGGACAGGGAAGCCTGGCGTGCTGCAATTCATGGGGTTGCAAAGAGTCGGACACGACTGAGCAACTGAACTGAACTGAACTGAGTCAAGGCTATGGTTTTTCCAGTGGTCGTGTATGGATGTGAGAGTTGGACTGAAGAAAGCTGAGCGCTGAAGAATTGATGCTTTTGAACTGTGGTGCTGGAGAAGACTCTTGAAGGTCCCTTAGACTGCAAGGAGATCCAACCAGTCCATCCTAAAGGAGACCAGTCCTGGGTGTTCATTGGAAGGACTGAAGCTAAAGCTGAAACTCCAATGCTTTGGCCACTTCATGCAGAGTTGTCTCATTGGAAAAGACCCTGATGCTGAGAGGGATTGGGGGCAGGAGGAGAAGGGGAAAACAGAGGATGAGATGGCTGGATGGCATCACCGACTCAACAGACATGAGTTTGGGTAAACTCTGGGAGTTGGTGATGGACAGGGAGGCCTGGCGTGCTGCGATTCATGGGGTCACAAATAGTCACACACGACTGAGCGACTGAACTGAACTGATGTGCAAGCAGAATTTTCATACACTGCCAATGGGGATATATTCTTGAAAACAATTTGACAATTAATTATAAATTTAAACATGTTCTCACTGTATAATCCAACAATCCCAATCCTAAGGATTTACCCACACAAGACATAATCTTTATTCACATAAAATCCTCCAAGCTAATATTTCAGGAGTTTTATTCAAAATCACCAAAAACTGGAAACAAGCTAAATGTTCCTCAGCTAGAGGATGGAGAAACAGGTGCTGGCATAGCCATGCAATGGAATATTACTTAATAATGAATAAGAACAAGCTACTTATATATAGAAGGATAAATCTCAAATATCTTATGCTATGTGAAAGAAATCAGACTCAAAATTCTACATATTGTATAAACCCATATATATGATGGTTTGGAAAAGACAACACTGTAGAAATGGAGACTACATCAGTATTTATTAAGCATTAAAGGGAAGGGAAACAGAGGGACCCAGAGAAGTCTGACTACCTTGGATGCCCCCTCCTTGAGGGCTCTATAAACATGATGAGGTATGGAAGAAGTGGGTGCATGCAAGCCAGAGGGCCTACTGCTGGTTGTTTTTGAACACCTGGGGCTTTCCTGGTGACCTGAGGGCACCATCGATACCCCTCCAGAAGGTGACTTAGAAACAGGCACAGAGTAAGCATGGGATGTTCTTGGCCAAGGATCAATCTGGTCCAGGGGGACCCAGAAACAACTTACACCACCCCACCCTCATGGAAGATCCACCTCTACCCAAGTTGTTCTCACATCCTCTTCTAACAAGAAAAGGCTGATCAAGGCTGGTGGGTTGGCCTTGATCACACACACACATACACTACACACATACACTACACATACACATACACTACACATATACATATACTATACATACACACATACATGCATACACATATGCACATACCCTGTTCTAGACAAGAGGGCTGATATCTTGTTATCAGCACTCCTTCCTAGATTTTCCATTTACGCTACTAATATAAATAAGACTTGGTCACAGAAAGGGGAGTAGTATGACTCCCTTTTGCATAAAAGACTTTTTTGAAGGTAATCTAAGTGTTGGGGTTTCCCTTGTATCTCAGTTGGTAAAGAATCTGCATGCAGTGCAGGAGACATGGGTTCAATCCCTGGGTTGGGAAGATCCCCTGGAGAAGGAAATGGCAACCCACTCCAGTATCCTTGCCTGGAAAATCTCATGAACAGAGGAGCCTTAGTATTCTTTCTTATTCATATTGCTGATTACATGGCTATTTATTTGTGAAAAATAGATAAGTACACCAAAAACAGTGAATTTTACTTCACATAAATAAATTAAAAATGGCCTAATATATGCTAAATCTAGCACTCTATATTTAAAAATAAAATTAAAGATAAGCTGAAATGTTCAAATGTTATCTCTGAATGCCACAGTAAATTGACTGTTCAGGGCCAAGTTGATTTGCCTACTAAGCTAGAAACCCTAGTTTACTGGCTGATACAGTGAGGTCATTAAGAGAAATTAAACAACAAAGCAAATTTTGCTATTTAAGTTGGTTGAGAAGCTTATAGCATCAAACCATTGTTGGCTTTGTATCAGTAATTTAGGGTGCAGAGATAGTAGCATCACTTTAGTATGTGAAAAGTACTGATATTTGAGAACCTAAGTAATTCGGTCCTTCTAAATTAGATTTTCCAAAAATAATATCATATCTTCATTTCACTTTATATACTTCACTCTTACAGAAGACCAAATAAATGAGCTAAAGAACACTAGAATTGGTTAAAAGCTTTTCTTGATAACATTCCCCAGAACAGTTTTGGAATCCTAGGTAGTGAATGTTAGGTGACACAGCTCACACTGACCCCACGCTTAACCTCCTAAACTGCAGCAAGAATTCCCCAGCTGCAGGAAGTCTGGGAAGTCTCTAAGCTTAGAATTTCTTCTTGAAGAGAGCTGCCTTGCCTAAGATCAGGCCACATCCAATGATTGGCCAATGAAGAAGTATAAAGGTCTGGCCCCCTGCTTATGTTGGAACAACTGTGTGAGGCTCTCTGAGCTGCCGACTATGGCTTGGTATCAGCGGACACTTCCGTTGCAGTTGCATCAGAATTGAACTTCCTTTCTGTCTCTTTCAATGTCCCTGGATGTAGATTTCAAAAGTAGTCACTAACACCTTTCCTGAAGCAAATCTCCACATCAGTTTCTGTTTTGCCAGAACCCTGACCTATAAAACTTGGTGCCAAAAAGGGTGCAAGGAAAACAGACACTGAAAGGAGATATTGAAGCTAAATGGCCTTCCAAGTAACTAGCAGTGAGGAATCATTATTGATGGTGTGTGCAACACTAGTAGTCCCTGGTATGCTGTGGTGGTGTAATTGTTAAAACTTTCACAGGTGGGTGTAAATTCACTGGCAGGTGCAATGTTTCAGGCTGAGGTAGTAATTTCAAGGATTATAGAATTAAATGACTTATTCAATGTGCTGGAGAAAAACAATGCAGAACTGGGGTTGATTAATCACCAATTAAACATTAAGTGTGAAAACCTTGGCACCTTATAAAAAGACTCTCATCCCACATAGAGATGAAGAGCTGGTGAAGCTGAGGATGAGGTCATATCTTAACATTTGCAGGTATAAAGGCTTGATAGCAGGTTGGATTTTCAATTGAAAGATCTTCTATGTCAAAGTGACAGCCTTGAGGTTGCCGAAAAGATGGCGGAGGAATAGGACGGGAAGACCACTTTCTCCCTCACAAATTCCTCAAAAGAACATTTCAAGGCTGAGCAAACTCCACAAAACAACTTCTGTAGGCTGGCAGAGGACATCAGGCAACCAGAAAAGCAGACCATTATCTTCAAAAACAGGTAGGAAAAAATATAAAAGACGAAAAAGGAGACAAAGGAGGTGGGGAGGGAGCTCCGTCCTGGGAAGGGAAGCCCGTCCTGGGAAGGGAAGCCCGTCCTGGGAAGGGAATTTTAAGAAGAGAGGTTTCCAAACACCAGGAAACACTCTCCCTGCCAAGTCTGTGGCGAGCCTTGGAAACACAGAGGGCAACATAACAGGAAGGGAAAAATAAATAAATAATTAAAACCAACAGATTACAAGCCCAACAGTAGCTCCCCCAGCGGAAAAGCAGCACAGACGCCTGCATCCGCCACTAGCAAGTGGGGGCAGGGCAGGGACGCGTGGGAGGCGCGGGCTGCAGTGCTTTGTAAGAATCGGGCAGGAACGCCTGAGGCGCAACCAGAACGATCTAACTTGGGCTAGCAAACCAGACTGTGGGATAGCTATCGCACGAAAAGCTCAAACATAAGACACCGCCAGGGCCGAGCACAGAACAAAGGACGGAACGGAAAAAGCCGGCTGCCGACCATCCCCCGCCGGGGACAGGCAGCCAGAGCCCTAAGGACTGGAAAGGGGCAATTGCAGACCCAGAGAGACTTTACTTACCAAACTGCAAGCAGGCTTCTTTGCTAAGACTTCTGGGAGTGCTGGACAGTCACAATCTGCCTCACGGGGTGCGCCAGGGGTCCACCCAGAAACCTGAGCAGCAGCGGCAGAAAAGGCGACAAGTCCCATTGATCGTGCTCGCCAAACTCCTAAGCTACTCGGACCTGGGAAGGGCACAAAACGCAGTCCCAACTGAATCTATGCCTCTGAGGGCTACCTGAGCGTCGAACCTGAGCGGCTTAGACCAGGGAAGTGCACGCAACCTAGGACGGGCCTCAGACGGTTCCCGGCTGAGCATCGTAGAGCCAGAGCAGTTTGTGCGCCACAAGAAGGGACAGGTCAAGTGGGGCTGAGACACTGTGTGCACACGACAGTGCTATTTGTTTGCAGCATCCCGCCTCCCCACAGCGCGACTGAACTAGTGAGCCTAAAAAAACAGCAAACAGAAGAAGTTAAACAGAGGGAACTGCCTTGGAAGTGATCCCACACGGCCCACAACATCAGAGAAGGGCCATAAATATTTTAACTATTTTTAAAATCATTCCTTTTTTTTTTCTAACTTTTTTTTTAATTGTTGTCTTCTATTTCTCCTCTAATTTTTATTTCTATAAACTACTATTACTATTTTTTTAAAAAAAGGACTTTTTTTTTTTAAGGCAAACACTATATATAGTCTTTGGGTGGTTGTTGGTGTTTTTTGTTTTTTTGGATTTTTTTTAATAATTTTGTTTGTTTGTTTTGTTTTCTTTTTTCTCTTTTTTTTTCTTTCTTCCTTTTTCCTTCTGCTTCTTTTCTTTAATATTGTATTTTTGAAAATCCAACCTCTACTCTAGATTTTTAATCTTTGCTCTTAGGTTTTTGTTGTCAATTTTGTACATTTAAAAGCCCAAACTTCACTGCCCAAGTTTACCTGAGAGCGAGATTACTGGCTTGACCACTCTCTCCTCCTTTGGACTCTCCTTTTTCTCCACCAGGTGGCCTCTGTCTCTTTTCTCCCCCATCTCTTCTCTATCCAACTCTGTGAATCTCTGTGTGTTCCAGACGGTGGAGAACACCTAAGGAACTGGTTACTGGCAGGATTTGTCTCTCTCCTTCTCATTCCTCTCTCTTATCCTCCGGGACACCTCTGTCTACTTCCTCCCTCTCCTCTTCCCCGTATAACTCTGTAAATACCTCTGAGCACTCCAGACTATAGAGCGCACATAAGGAAGTGACTACTGGCTAGCTTGCTCTCTCCTCTCTTGATCTCACCGCATCTCATTCCAGTCACCTCTAACTACCCCCTCCATCTTCTCTTCTCCTTGTAACTCAGTGAACCTCTCTGAGTGTCCCTCAATGTGGAGAAACTTTTCATCTTTAACCTAGATGTTTTATCATTGGTGCTGTATAGATGGAGAAGTCTAGAGGCTACTGTGAAAATAAAACTGAAAACCAGAAGCAGGAGGCTTAAAATCCAAAGCCTGAAAACATTAGAGAACTCTTGAATTCAGGGAACATTAAGCAATAGGAGCTCATCAAATGCCTTAATACCTACACTGAAACCAAGCTCCACCCAAGGGCCAACAAGTTCCAAAACAAGACATACCATGTAAATTCTCCAGCAACACAGAAACACTCCCCTGAGCTTCAATATACAGGCAGCTCAAAGTTATTCCAAAACGTCTGATGTCTCATAACCCATTACTGGTCACTCCACTGCACTCCAGAGAGAAGAAACCCAGCTCCACCCACCAGAACTCCAACACAAGCCTCCCTAATCAGGAAACCTTGACAAGCCACTGATAGAACCCCACCCACAGTGAGAAAGCTCCATAATAAAGAGAACTCCACAAATTACCAGAATATAAAAAGGCCACCCCAAATGCAGCAATATAACCAAGATGAAGAGACAGAGGAATACTCAGCAGGTAAAGGAACAGGAGAGTTGCCCACCAAACCAAACAAAAGAGGAAGAGATAGGGAATCTACCTGAGAAAGAATTCTGAATATTGATAGTGAACATGATCCAAAATCTTGAAATCAAAATGGAATCACAGATAAATAGCCTAGAGACAAGGATTGAGAAGATGCAAGAAAGGTTTAACAAGGACCTAGAAGAAATAAAAAAGAGTCAAAATATAATGAATAAAGCAATAAATGAGATCAGAAACACTCTGGAGGCAACAAATAATAGAATAACAGAGGCAGAAGATAGAATTAGTGAAATAGAAGATAGAATGGTAGAAATAAATGAATCAGAGAGGAAACAAGAAAAACGAATTAAAAGAAATGAGGACAATCTCAGAGACCTCCAGGACAATATGAAACGCTCCAACATTCGAATTATAGGAGTCCCAGAAGAAGAAGACAAAAAGAAAGATCACGAGAAAATCCTTGAGGAGATAATAGTTGAAAACTTCCCTAAAATGGGGAGGGAAATAATCACCCAAGTCCAAGAAACACAGAGAGTTCCAAATAGGATAAACCCAAGGCGAAACACCCCAAGACACATATTAATCAAATTAACAAAGATCAAACACAAAGAACAAATATTAAAAGCAGCATGGGAAAAACAACAAATAACACACAAGGGGATTCCCATAAGGATGACAGCTGATCTTTCAATAGAAACTCTTCAGGCCAGGAGGGAATGGCAAGACATACTTAAAGTGATGAAAGACAATAACCTACAGCCCAGATTACTGTACCCAGCAAGGATCTCAAATACAAAGGAGAAATCAAAAGCTTTCCAGACAAGCAAAAGCTGAGAGAATTCAGCACCACCAAGCCAGCTCTCCAACAAATTCTAAAGGATATTCTCTAGACAGGAAACATGAAAAGGGTGTATAAACCTGAACCCAAAACAATAAAGTAAATGGTAATGGGATCTTACTCATCAATAATTACCTTAAACGTAAATGGGTTGAACGCCCCAACCAAAAGACAAAGACTGGCCGAATGGATACAAAAACAAGACCCCTCTATATGCTGCTTACAAGAGACCCACCTCGAAACAAGGGACCCATACAGACTGAAAGTGAAGGGCTGGAAAAAGATATACCACGCAAATAGAGACCAAAAGAAAGCAGGGGTGGCAATACTCATATCCAAGAAAATAGACTTTAAAACAAAGGCTGTGAAAAGAGACAAAGAAGGACACTACATAATGATCAAAGGATCAATCCAAGAAGAAGATATAACAATTATAAATATATATGCACCCAATATAGGAGCACCACAATATGTAAGACAAATGCTAACAAGTATGAAAGGGGAAATCAACAATAACACTATAATAGTGGGAGACTTTAATACCCCACTCACACCTATGGACAGATCAACTAAACAGAAAATTAACAAAGAAACGCAAACTTTAAATGATACATTAGATCAGTTAGACCTAATTGATATCTATAGGACATTTCACCCCAAAACAATGAATTTCACCTTTTTCTCAAGTGCTCATGGAACCTTCTCCAGGATAGATCACATCCTGGGCCATAAATCTAAACTTGATAAATGCAAAAAAATTGAAATCATTCTGAGCATCTTTTCTGACCATAATGCATTAAGATTAGATCTCAATTACAGGAGAAAAACTATTAAAAATTCCAACATATGGAGGTTGAACAACACACTTCTGAATAACCAACAAATCACAGAAGAAATCAAAAAAGAAATCAAAATATGCATAGAAACTAATGAAAATGAAAACACAACAACCCAAAACCTGTGGGACACTATAAAAGCAGTGCTAAGAGGAAAGTTCATAGCAATACAGGCATACCTCAAGAAACAAGAAAAAAGTCAAATAAATAACCTAACTCTACAACTAAAGCAATTAGAAAAGGAAGAATTGGAGAACCCCAGAGTTAGTAGAAGGAAAGAAATCTTAAAAATTAGGGCAGAAATAAATGCAAAAGAAACAAAAGAGAACATAGCAAAAATCAACAAAGCCAAAAGCTGGTTCTTTGAAAGGATAAATAAAATTGACAAACCATTAGCCAGACTCATCAAAGAGCAAAGAGAGAAAAATCAAATCAATAAAATTGGAAATGAAAATGGAGAGATCACAATAGACAACACAGAAATACAAAGGATCATAAGAGACTACTATCAGCAGTTATATGCCAATAAAATGGACAATGTGGAAGAAATGGAAAAATTCTTAGAAAAGTACAATTTTCCAAAACTGAACCAGGAAGAAATAGAAAATCTTAACAGACCCATCACAAGCACGGAAATTGAAACTGTAATCAGAAATCTTTCAGCAAACAAATGCCCAGGTCCAGACGGCTTCACAGCTGAATTCTACCAAAAATTTCGAGAAGAGCTAACACCTATCCTCCTCAAACTCTTCCAGAAAATTGCAGAGGAAGGTAAACTTCCAAACTCATTCTGTGAGGCCACCATCACCCTAATACCAAAACCTGACAAAGATGTCACAAAAAAAGAAAACTACAGGCCAATATCACTGATGAACATAGATGCAAAAATCCTCAACAAAATTCTAGCAATCAGAATCCAGCAACACATTAAAAAGATCATACACCATGACTAAGTGGGCTTTATCCCAGGGATGCAAGGATTCTTCAATATCCGCAAATCAATCAATGTAATTCACCACATTAACAAATTGAAAAATAAAAACCATATGATTATCTCAATAGATGCAGAGAAGGCCTTTGACAAAATTCAACATCCATTTATGATAAAAACTCTCCAGAAAGCAGGAATAGAAGGAACATACCTCAACATAATAAAAGCTATCTATGACAAACCCACAGCAAACATTATCCTCAATGGTGAAAAATTGAAAGCATTTCCCCTAAAGTCAGGAACAAGACAAGGGTGTCCACTTTCACCGCTACTATTCAACATAGTTCTGGAAGTTTTGGCCACAGCAATCAGAGCAGAAAAAGAAATAAAAGGAATCCAAATTGGAAAAGAAGAAGTAAAACTCTCACTGTTTGCAGATGACATGATCCTCTACATAGAAAACCCTAAAGACTCCACCAGAAAATTACTAGAGCTCATCAATGAATGTAGTAAAGTTGCAGGATATAAAATCAACACACAGAAATCCCTTGCATTCCTATACACGAATAATGAGAAAGTAGAAAAAGAAATTAAGGAAACAATTCCATTCACCATTGCAATGAAAAGAATAAAATACTTAGGAATATATCTACCTAAAGAAACTAAAGACCTATACATAGAAAATTATAAAACACTGATCAAAGAAATCAAAAAGGACACTAATAGATGGAGAAATATACCATGTTCATGGATTGGAAGAATCAATATAGTGAAAATGAGTATACTACCCAAAGCAATCTACAAATTCAATGCAATCCCTATCAAGCTACCAGCCACATTTTTCACAGAACTAGAACAAATAATTTCAAGATTTGTATGGAAATATAAAAAACCTCGAATAGCCAAAGCAATCTTCAGAAAGAAGAATGGAAATGGGGGAATCAACTTGCCTGACTTCAGGCTCTACTACAAAGCCACAGTCATCAAGACAGTATGGTACTGGCACAAAAACAGACATATAGATCAATGGAACAAAATAGAAAGTCCAGAGATAAATCCACACACATATGGACACCTTACCTTCGACAAAGGAGGCAAGAATATACAATGGAGTAAAGACAATCTCTTTAACAAGTGGTGCTGGGAAAACTGGTCAACGACTTATAAAAGAATGAAACTAGATCAGTTTCTAACACCATACACAAAAATCAACTCAAAATGGATTAAAGATCTAAATGTAAGATCAGAAACTATAAAACTCCTAGAGGAGAACATAGGCAAAACACTCTCAGACATAAATCACAGCAGGATCCTCTATGATCCACCTCCCAGAATGCTGGAAATAAAAGCAAAAATAAACAAATGGGATCTAATTAAAATTAAAAGCTTCTGCACAACAAAGGAAAATATAAGCAAGGTGAAAAGACAGCCTTCGGAATGGGAGAAAATAATAGCAAATGAAGCAACTGACAAACAACTAATCTCAAAAGTATACAAGCAACTTATGCAGCTCAATTCCAGAAAAATAAATGACCCAATCAAAAAATGGGCCAAAGAACTAAATAGACATTTCTCCAAAGAAGACATACGGATGGCTAACAAACACATGAAAAGATGCTCAACATCACTCATTATTAGAGAAATGCAAATCAAATCCACAATGAGGTACCACTTCACACCAGTCAGAATGGCTGCGATCCAAAAATCTGCAAGCATTAAATGCTGGAGAGGGTGTGGAGAAAAGGGAACCCTCCTACACTGTTGGTGGGAATGCAAACTAGTACAGCCACTATGGAGAACAGTGTGGAGATTCCTTAAAAAATTGCAAATAGAACTACCTTATGACCCAGCAATCCCACTGCTGGGCATACACACCGAGGAAACCAGAATTGAAAGAGACACATGTACCCCAATGTTCATCACGGCACTGTTTATAATAGCCAGGACATGGAAACAACCTAGATATCCATCAGCAGATGAATGGATAAGAAAGCTGTGAAACATATACACAATGGAGTATTACTCAGCCATTAAAAAGAATTCATTTGAATCAGTTCTGATGAGATGGATGAAACTGGAGCCGATTATACAGAGTGAAGTAAATCAGAAAGAAAAACACCAATACAGTATACTAACACATATATATGGAATTTAGAAAGATGGCAATGACGACCCTGTATGTAAGACAGCAAAAAAGACACAGATGTGTATAACGGACTTTTGGACTCAGAGGGAGAGGGAGAGGGTGGGATGATTTGGGAGAACGGCATTCTAACATGTATACTATCATGTAAGAATCGAATCGCCAGTCTGTCTGATGCAGGATACAGCATGCTTGGGGCTGGTGCATGGGGATGACCCAGAGAGATGTTATGGGGAGGGAGGTGGGAGGGGGGTTCATGTTTGGGAACGCATGTAAGAATTAAAGATTTTTAAATTAAAAAAGTAAAATTAAAAATAGTGACAGCCTTGCTTAGGAAGGAGTAAGATCCTGGGACTTGGGATACAGATGTCTGCGTTGATGCATTTAAAAACTTAGTTTCAAATGCATGTTTTGACCTTCAGAAGTATTTCACTTCCCAAATATAAAGCAAACAGAATTTGCCTGTAAGAAAATGAAGACTTCATCAGATTTTATTGTCACCGGCTCTTCTGGTCACCAATACGTCCCGCTGTAGCCTGTCCAAAAAAGTGCCAGGTCTAGTAAAACAGAAAGAGACAAACCTCAAAGAAGCTGCAGAGGTTAACCGATATGCACCAGTTGGAGTCCACAGAAGCTGCATGGCAATGGATCCTAGGAGTGCAGAATCAAAGACAGATGAAACATTAAGCATGGATTAAAAAACAGTTTAGACTGGGGTGCTCTTCTATTTGACAAAATTTCACACCCTGGTCAGGATCTGAAAACAGCACTCACACTATTAGGTTGGATCTTCAGAAAGTGATGGCTCATCCTCCATCCTCTGAGAAGCAGAAGTGCTTGAAAGAGAGAACAAAAAGGTTCAGACATGAGGGCATGCTAGCAGGATATGCTATATGAGGCCCCAGATGACAATGGTACATGTGAGATCCCAGAGGACATTCAATGTACCAGTGATATGGTATACCCACTGATAAGAAGGGCTTCAACGTCCTGGAGAAGCTCAGTGGAGGCTATCTCTTGTAGGGCAGAATAAATGGTTGAAATGCTCTTTTTTGTTCACCACACCACCTACCAAGTGGGATCTTAGTTCCAGGACCATGGGAAAAACAACCCAGATCCCCTGTAGTGGAAATGCAGAGACTTAACTACTGGACTTCCTGGGAAGTCCTTGAAATGCTCCTATAAAACTGTGCTCCTTGATAGCAATAGGGATTAGGGAATCCCAACATAATAGAGATGAACTATCAATAGTTAACTATTGGAAGGAAGGTGTACACAATTATTGCAATAAACAGCATGGTGCAGCAACCAGGGAAACCTGATCTGCAAAAAAAGTATGGAGTTCTTAGGAGCAAGATAAATGAGTAGACAATAGAGGCTGTTTACCATCTGTAATAACATAATGGACCAAAAAACTCAGGAATGGATGATCTGGAACATAAGAGCAGCCATCTCAATAAAATGTCACAGTATATTGTTCAGTTTTAGGATCTGAGCCAAATCTCCAATCTGGAAACCAGTGGCCTAAAGAAAAGCCAGGCCCTGAAGAGTAAGGACCCTGCAACCCTGCAGCAAGGGTCTGTGTAATAACTTCCCCAGATTTTCCAAAAAATGATCTACACACAGGGCAAGCTTCAGGGGCTGTAATATTCCTCTTTGCTCAGAAGGGCCTTGTCCCTGGCTCAATGCTCTGATGTTACCATCTTGAAATTCTTAATAATTCTGTCATTGAATGTGTGCTTTGCAAGTGAAATTTGATGTAACAAAGGACCCTGTATGTGAGCAGATTGGATGTGCACAGTCTGTGTGCCCTTCTATTCCTGCTATTCCATTTGTGTAGTGTTGTAATGCCCCATGACAAGAGAATTCTAGCAGACCCATGAGAATTCAGTGAGATTCAGGGTGAGTATAATCATGTTACACTTATGACTAGGTACTGAGAGTCCCTGAAAGACCACATTTTTCAGCTGAGCCAGAACTTGCTCTGAACTCAGAAAGAAGGCAGTGACATTCTGAAGCAACACAAATGACCAGGGAACTCAGTCGCATCCTTTCTTCTTTTGTTGCTTGCCTGTATGTGTCAACTACTAATGCTGAAAACGACTTTGAAAGATAGAGCGACATAAGTTCCTTTTCCTTCAGTCCTTCCTTACTGATCAGTAAATTGAGGAGAGAGTGTTGGTAGAATGTACAAATATCAAGAAGTAAAAAAAAAAAAGTTGAATTAGTTTTGTGGAACATTTCTGCTATTCTGGTAAGAGTCAAATGCATATGCTTGTGTGAATTACACAATGCTAATTATTCCATTTTGATGATTCTGCATGTGAGTAAATGCTCTTTAAAACCAGCATTGCATGATATAAAGATGAACAGAAAAATGTATGCTAATGATTATCTTTTTTTTTTTTACTTTAGAATATTAAGTAACAAATTAAAAATGCTGTGATGAATTCAAAGGAAACCTCCCACCATCATGAGAGGACACTACTTGCTAAATTTCTTTAAATACTTTCTTTTGTTGTTGTTGTTCAATCCCTAACTTGTGTCCAATTCTGTGACCCCATGAACTGCAGTATGCCAGCCTCCTCTGTCTATCACTATCTCCCAGACTTTTTCAAATTTATGTCTATTGAGTCAGTGATGCTATCTAACAAGCACATCCTCTGCCACCCCCTTCTCCTTTGCCTTTAACATTCCCCAATATCAGGTGCTTTTCCAATGAGGAGGCTTTGCACATCAGATGGCCAGATGTTTGGAGCTTTAGCTTCAGCAACAGTCCTTCCAACGAATATTCAGGGTTGATTTCCTTTAGGATTGTCTAGTTTGATCTCCATGCATTCCAAGGAACTTTCAAGAGTCTTTCCAGCACCACAATTTGAAAGCCTCATCAGTGCTCAGCCGCATCAATTCTTTAGCACTCAGATTCAGCATCAATTCTTCAGCATAAACCAGAGTTTATGGTCCAACACTCATATCCCTACAAGACTATTGGAAAAACCATAGCTTTGACTGTAAGGACTTCTGTTGCACAAATCATGTCTCTGTGTTTTAATACACTGTCTATGTTGGTCATAGCTTTCCTTCCAAGGAGAAAGTGTCTTTTAATTCCATGGCTGAAGTCACCATCCACAGTGATTTTGAAGCACAAGAAAATAAAATATGTCAATGTTTCCACTTTTTCTCCTTCTATTTGCCATGAAGTGATAGAACCAGATGCCATGATATTAGTTTTCTGAATGTTGAGTTTCAAGGCAGCTTTTTCACTCTCCTCTTTCAACTTCATCAAGAGCTCTTTAGTTCCTCTTCACTTTCTGCCATAAGGGTGGTATCATCATCTGCCTATCTGAGGTTATTATTTCTCCTGGCAACCTTGATTCCAGATTGTAATTCATCCAGCCTAGGATTTCCCTAGCATTTATATGCAGATGTGCTCTGCATATAAATTAAATAAGCAGAGTGACAATACACAGCCTACAGCCTTGTCATAATTCTTTCCCAATTTTGAACCAGTTTGTTGTTCTATGTCCTGTTCTAACTGTTACTTCTTGACCCACATACAGGTTTCTCAGGAGGTAGTTAAGTGGTCTGGTAGTCCCATCCCTTGAAGAATTTTCCACAATTTGTTGTGATCCACACTGCCAAAGAGTTTAATGTAGTCAATGAAGCAGAAGTAGATGTTTTTTCTAGAACTCCCTTGCTTTTTCTATGATCCTATGAATGTTGACCAACTTAATCTCTGGTTCCTCTGCCTCTTGAAACTCAGCTTGTACATCTGGAAGTTCTTGGTACATGCACTAATGAAGCCTAGCTTGAAGGATTTTGAGCATAATCTTGCTAGAATTTGAAATGAGTGCAACTGTATTATAGGTTGAACATAATCTTTGACACTGCCCTTCTTTGGGATTAGAATGAAAACTGACCTTATCCAATACTGTGGTCACTGCTGAGTTTTCCAAATTTTCTGACATATTGAGTGCAGTTCTCTAACAACATCATCTTTTACTTTAAATACGAGAGCTAGCAGGTTTCTCATTTGGAGAAGAATCACAATATACACCTACTGGGTTCAGGATATAGGGTCTCTCACAGTAAAGAAGGACAAACTTTTTTTCAAAAATAGCTTTTGGGGAGCTATCTGACCTTAAAAAAGTAGGACACTTGATCATGGGATATCAAATATCATGTAGCCCAAACCGCTTGTCAAGACCTGCATTCTGTCAGACACACGAAGTTACAAGTTCAGTGGAAATAATGGATCAGGCATGAACAGGGTCACCAAGAAGGGCAAGTACAAGTAAGTAGGGTGATTAAGAGGTCCAGAGCCTCCACTCTTTAAGCCACTAACTTTCCTTCAGTTCATGACTACTACCATATGGAGGATACTGAATATATGATGGAGGAAGAAAAATACATCGCTCAGAAATGTAGTAAACACACAAAATCAACCACCTATAACATGGCAGTATGTCCTTTTAAGGTAGAATACATGGATACAGAAAAAAAAAAGAAACATAAAAATACAAACGATTCCATTTATTGACACTTTTAAGAATCCATTTGAGCTATTTTTCCTTATCATCCCTGAAACTGATTTTCCTGAGTTGCTTAGAAGTCCAGGTTGCCAGAGAGTGAACACTTCCACAAGAGGACACTCAGAGCTTCTCATTATATTTCAAGCTATGGCTGAAACTCTTTTTCTCATGATCCTCTTTCCACAAGACCACCAGACAAGGAAAGGAGTCACCATTTGGGGAGGTATAATTGGCCCTGACCATCAGGAGGAGACAGGGCAAAGACGTGAGGGCAAAGAAAAATATGTTTGACATCTAAGTGATCCCTTACAATGAAGCTTGCCCAATTTTGGCAATCGGTTCAGTTGCTCAGTCGTGTATAACACTTTTGGCAATACGTAGTCAAATACAGTAGCCATGGCTTAAGCAGGTATAATGCTCAGTGGCTCAGCTCCCATAAATATAAAATTTCATGCCATCCCACTAGTGAAGGGACCTAAATCAGCAGAGCCGGCAGAAAGAGCGAGGGGGAATCTACAATGTGTTAGAGGAGGGAGATGAAGATTATCACTTACAGCTTAAGAACACAGGGTAGTGGAGTGTGGATAGGAGGTCTACAGTTTATCTGATCAACTTTTCCTTGTGTGTGCTTCCCAGGAAAGGCATCACACCACAATCCTGAAAGAACTCTCCAAGAACATATATGACGCACATGCAGCTGCTTCGCACAAGCAGTGGGTGGTAGTGGGTGTTCTGGTGAGTATGCAGATTAGTTGCTCCACTTCTTAGGCTGGAACACTCATTCTCCTAGCAACTGGGTGTATTGGAAGATAACAGATCTCACTTTAGTTCAGCCACAGCTAAAGAAAGCACTTCAGCCAGGGTCAATTTATCTTCTTGTGGGCAGCCTGAACCTAACGACTGGCCACTGGAAGGCATGAAAACTTGCCTCTTTTCCTTGATTTCAGATAACTCTGAAGAGATATCCCAGCAAATGAGCTTCCTGTGCTATCAGATGAGCAATGAGGCACACTCAATCCCTGCTCAATCCAACTTCTTTTAATCATCTATTTTGTACAATAATCTTCCTGCAAATCTCTGCCTCAGAGTCTGTTTCCTAAGAAATCTACCTTGTGAGCTCTTGTGATCTTTAACTCCACTGTTGCAAGCCGAGAAAAATGAGGTAAATGATGATAGGACCATTTTCTGCATGTGCAGATTGCTGTCGCATATTCCAACCATAGAGAGCTACAACTTTGATATAAAATACTGCTTATCACATACAAAATACACAGACAAGTGTGTATCTGAACTAAATTACCAGGCAAATTCCTTTCCTCATCATTGATTTAATAGGATAAATAATATGGGAGCCAAAGAAAGTTCCATTTATATGCATTGTAAATGAAACCAAATAAAGAATTTCATTCATTTCTTTATGAGATGCCAAATTAAAAGCTGATAGGAGAGTTAAATGAACTGAAACAGGATGAACAACAACAACAACAAAAGTCCCACATTATTCTTTGATTGCTGGTCACATAAATATTAAAGGGATTATCAGAACTAGGCTTTATTTAACAAGCAAGCTAATCAAAAAGCAGAAATAGATGAGCATTAATTACATTTGCATTTGAAATCAAATACACAGAAAGTATTTTAAGAGAATGGGGCAATGCCAGCCAATTGATCATGTCAGAGAAGCTGTAAACCATTTCCGTAAAAATGTCTTCCCTAGATATCCAGATTGCTTATAAGGCCGCAACTCCACTGGAATTTCTCTCCCCATTCAACCTGTGAACTATTGCTTAATTCTTGTGTTTAGAATGAAAGCCTATCAGCTATGGCTGATATCTTCTATAACAGAGACTAGAGTCTGTGGCCTAATTTCTTCAAAGAATAAGCTTGTCATTGCAGACTAGAAGTGACAGCATGCTGTGTGGAGAGGGAGATTAAAGATGTTCAGATGATGTTTTGGTAGATTTTTTTGCTTTCCTAAGCCACTGTATTTAAAAGATAGAGAAACGTTATGACCAACCTAGATAGCATATTAAAAAGCAGAGACATTACTTTGCCGACTAAGGTCCGTCTAGTCAAGGCTGTGGTTTTTCCAGTGGTCATGTATGGATGTGAGAGTTGGACTGTGAAGAAGGCTGAGTGCCGAAGAATTGATGCTTTTGAACTGTGGTGTTGGAGAAGGAAGGTCCCTCCAACCAGTCCATTCTGAAGGAGATCAGCCCTGGGATTTCTTTGGAAGGAATGATGCTAAAGCTGAAACTCCAGTACTTTGGCCACCTCATGTGAAGAGTTGACTCATTGGGAAAGACTCTGATGCTGGGAGGGATTGGGGGCAGGAGGAGAAGGGGACAACCGAGGATGAGATAGCTGGATGGCATCACTGACTCGATGGATGTGAATCTGAGTGAACTCCGGGGGTTGGTGATGGACAGGGAGGCCTGGTGTACTGTGATTTGTGGGGTTGCAAAGAGTCAGACACGACTGAACAATTGAACTGAACTGAACTGAACCTGAAAATATACTGCATTAAATAAAATAAACATTAAATAGAACATTAAATTTAAAAAAAAGGAAAAAAATGTATTTAGGCAATATTTCCAAGATAATGGGGCATGAAAGATTCTGGTTGAAGGACTAAGACTGAAAGTTAAGCTGACAACTTCTCTAATTGTGAATGCTATATGACTATGATGTCAGGATGCAGTGATCTTTGGATCATTGATTAGAAGTTTCCCCATGATTGAACTGAACTGAAAATAGAGATAGTACAGTAGCAACTTAATTATCTTATGAAATAAATAAATGATTCTATGCCAAAGGGGAAAACAAACATAGACTCTGAATAGTGAACAAAATCAGAAAATAAGCTCTCCAAATAAACAATTTCAGTGTATATTTCAAGAATGGATTCTGTCACCCAACCAATTGTATAATCAATCACTGAGCTAGAACTTTTTTGGAAGACTGAGA
This sequence comes from Ovis canadensis, assembly GCF_042477335.2. NCBI lineage: Eukaryota > Metazoa > Chordata > Mammalia > Artiodactyla > Bovidae > Ovis > Ovis canadensis. Next base: position 73,328,225 of record NC_091248.1, on the reverse strand, counting down.
TCTTGCTTGTATTATAAGGCTTGATTTTCTTTCTGTTATGAGGGAGAGAAAATCTGATGGGCCTCAGGAAATCTGTACTGCTTGTTTTCTTTTCTGAAATAGGAAATCAGAAAGAAAAACTAGGAATATTAGAGGACATATTCAGGATATCAAATATTCTAAAAAAAATTCCCAGAAAAGAGAATTTGAGAGAGAAAAATAATCAAAGAAGAAATTACTAATAATAAAAAGCCATGCACCAATACAAATTATTGTGTAATTTTAGGTCTCTGACTATACAGACAATCCTAATGGTTTGCAGAGAGAAAAAAATGTCTCATACATAGAGGAATAGGAAATGGAACACACCAGATATCTTAAGACCAACAGTGGTAGTTTAAAAATGTCTTTACAATTCTGAATAAAAATGTTTTCCAATCTTGAATTCAATATTATATAGTCTCCTTATGGATTAAAAACATGTGAATTTTAAAAAGATTTTTCAGAACTGCAAGTTCTCCAAAAGTTTGTCTTTGTTGCAATCTTTTGACAAGGCTACCCTCCAGATTGCTGGAAGAAATATCAATAACCTCAGATATGCAGATGACACCACCTTTATGGCAGAAAGTGAAGAGGAACTAAAAAGCCTCTTCCTGAAAGTGAAAGAAGAGAGTGGAAATGCTGGCTTAAAGTTCAACATTCAGAAAAATAAGATCATGGCATCTGGTTCCATCACTTCATGGGAAATAGATGGGGAACAGTGGAAACAGTGGCAGACTTTATTTTGGGGGGCTCCAAAATCACTGCAGATGGTGACTACAGCCATGAAATTAAAAGACGCTTACTCCTTGGAAGGAAAGTTATGACCAACCTAGATAGCATATCCTAAAGCAGAGACATTACTTTGCCAACAAAGGTCCGTCTAGTCAAGGCTATGGTTTTTCCAGTAGTCATTATGGATGTGAGAGTTGTGAAGAAGCTGAGTGCCGAAGAATTGATGCTTTTGAACTATGGTGTTGGAGAAGACTCTTGAGAGTCCCTTGGACTGCAAGGAGATACAACCAGTCCATCCTAAAGGAGATCAGTACTGGGATTTCTTTGGAAGGAATGATGCTAAAGCTGAAACTCCAGTACTTTGGCCACCTCATGCGAAGAGTTGACTCATTGGGAAAGACTCTGATGCTGGGAGGGATTGGGGGCAGGAGGAGAAGGGGACGACAGAGGATGAGATGGCTGGATGGCATCACTGACTCGATGGACGTGAATCTGAGTGAACTCCGGGAGTTGGTTATGGACAGGGAGGCCTGGCGTGCTGCAATTCATGGGGTTGGAAAGAGTCTGACACGACTGAATTACTGAACTGAACTGACCCTCCAGTGAAACAAGAAAGTAAACTGAGAAAGAAAGACAGCATGAGATCAAGAAAACATAAGTCTCAATCCCAGAAGAGAAGTGAAAGTGATTCCCAGGGTGACTGCAAGAGAAAAACATTGGAAAAGGCTTGTTAAGAATAAGTCTAGATTGAAACATAAAAGACTTTAAGGAGAGAGCCCCTCAATAACAAAAATGTAAACAGAGTAAATAACATAGTTGGCCATATTTAAAGGAACTTTAACAGTTTCTCTACATTGCTCATTACTTAATTCAGCAGGAATGAACTAATAATAGCTAATTAAAATGCAAACAAATTATAAAAAATAAAGCAACTATAAATTGATACTTTCTATGTTGCTCAGGGTGGTAAGGTATTTTCATGTTATATACTAAAAATAGCAGTCACAGTTTTTCAGAGTCTTCTAGAACTCAAACATACTTTGAACTCTCATCTTTGAACTCTTGAAACTAAGAATTATTATTTCATAATGAGAAAATCAAAATTCTGAGAAGCTAAAAGATATGTCCTACATCAAACAGTTAGCAAGAAGTGAAATGGATTCAAATCTGTATTCTAATGTCTATGCCTTTTCTAATAAAGTTTGCTTAACTGGCATGCTAATACCTACCTACTCATATTGCACACATGAAATTCAGTGTTACAAACCATGCTGATATACAATATTGTATTTGTGTATTTCTTTCTGCTGTGTATTTCTTTCTTTTTCTTGGGGATGGTTTTGATCATGGCCTCCTATACAATGTTATGAACCTCCATCCAAAATTTTTCAGGCACTCTATCAGATCTAATCCCTTGAATCTATTTGCCACTTCCACTGTATAATCATTAAGGGATTTGATTTAGGTCATATCTGAATGGTCTTTCCCTACTTTCTTCAATTTAAATATGAATTTTGCAATAAGAAATTCATAATCTGAGACACAATAAGCTCCCAGTCTTGTTTTTGCTCACTGTATAGAGCTTCACCATCTTTGGCTGCAAAGAATATAATCAATCTGATTTCAGTATTGACCGTCTGGTGATGTCCATGTGTAGAGTTGTCTCTTGTGTTGTTGGAGGAGGGTATTTGTTATGACCAGTGCATTCTGTCAGCAAAACTCTGTTAGCCTTTGCCCTGCTTAATTTTGTACTCCAGGGCCAAACTTTCCTGTTACTCCAGGTATCTCTTGACTTCCTACATTTGCATTTCAATCCCCATGGTGAAAAAGACATCTTTTTTTTTGGTGTTAGTTCTAGAAGGTCCTGTAGGTTATCAAAGAACCAGAAAGTCTTCCCAAGTGATCAACACAAAGAAATAGACAAAAACAATAGAATAGGAAAGACAAGAGATCTCTTCAAGAAAATTAGAGATACCAAGGGAACGTTTCATTTAATGATAGGCACAATAAAGGATAGATAGTATGGACCTAACAGAAGCAGAAGATATTAAGAAGAGGTGACAAGAATACACTGAAGAACTACACAAAAAAGATCTTAATGACTCAGATAACTATGATGGTGTGATTAATCACCTAGAGTCAGACATCTTGGAGTGCAAAGTCAAATGGACCTTAGGAAGCATTACTACAAACAAGGCTAGTGGAGGTGATGGAATTCCAGCTGAGGTATTTCAAACCCTAAAACATGATGCTATAAGAGTGCTGCACTCAATATGCCAGCAAATTTGGAAAACTCAGCAAAGGCCACAGGACTGGAAAAGGTCAGTTTCCATTCCAGTACCAAAGAAGGGCAATGCCAAAGAATGTTCAAACTACCAAACAATTGCACTCATTTCACACACTAGAAAAGTAATGCTAAAAATTCTCCATGCTAGGCTTCAACAGTAAATAAACGAAAAAAATTTCCAGAATTCAAGCTGGATTTAGAAAAGGCAGAGGAACTAGAGATCAAATTACCAACATCCATTGGATCAAAGAAAACACAAGAGAATTTCAGAAAAACATCTACAGCTTTTTTATTGACTATGCTGAAGCCTTTGACTGTGTGGATCACAACAAATGGTGGAAAATTCTTAAAGGGATGGGAATACCAGATCACCTTGCTTGCCTCCTGAAAAATCTGTATGCAGGTCAGGAAGCAACAGTTAGAACTGGACATGGAACAAAAGACTGGTTCCAAATTGGAAAAGGAATACGGCAAGGCTATATATTGTCACCCTGCTTATTTAACTTACAGGCAGAGTACATCATGTGAAACGCCAGACTGGATGAAGCATAAGCTGGAATCAAAATTGCCAGTAGAAAAATCAATAATCTCAGATATACAGATGACACAACCCTTATGGCAGAAAGCAAAGAGCAACTAAAGAGACTCTCAATGAAAGTGAAAGAGGAGAGTGAAAAAGCTGGCTTAAAACTCGACATTCAGAAAACTAAGATCAGAGCATCCAGTCCCATCACTTCATGGCAAACAGATGGGGAACAATGGAAACAGTGGCAGACTTTATTTGGGGGGGGGGAGCTCCAAAATCACTGCAGATGGTGACTGCAGCCATGAAATTAAAATATGCTTACTCCTTGGAAGAAAAGCTATGAGCAACCTACACAAAATATTAAAAAGCAGAGACATTACTTTGCCAACAAAGGTCCGTCTAGTCAAAGCTACGGTTTTTCCAGTGGTCATGTATGAATGTGAGAGTTGGACCACAGAAAAAGCTGAGCACCTAAGAACTGATGTTTTTGAACTGTGGTTCAAACTCTTGAGAGTCCCTTGGAGGGCAAGGAGATCAAATCAGTCAATCCTAAAGGAATCAGTCCTGAATATTCATTGAAAGAACTGATGCTAAGGATGAAGCTCCAATACTATGGTCACCTGATGTGAAGAACTGACTCATTGGAATAGACCCTGATGCTGGGAAAGATTGAAGGCAGGAGGAGAAGGGGATGAAAGAAGAATAGATGACTGCACAACATAACAGACTTGATGGACATGAGTTTGGGCAACTCTGGCAGTATTGGTGATGGACAGGAAAGCCTTGTGTGCTCCAGTCCATGGGGTGACAAACAGTCAGACATGACTGAGCGACTGAACGGACTGAACTGACTGTGCTATGTATGTATGTATATGTGTTTGTAGGTAGGTAGATAGGTCATAGGTACACACATGTAATTTTCTCAGCAAGAGTATAAGCATTTGATAGAGAGGAATTATGTATTTCATACTCAAATTTACTGTTTTTGCGCATCATCTACCTCTTAGCAGAGAACTTTACACACAACTAGCTTTCAGACATTGTTCATTTGGCAGATGCTTTTCTGAGCTCTAAAGAAAATCTTTTAACATAAAAAATATATATAGCATGAGTAAGTGAAATAGTCATATTCTTACGTCTACTTCCTTAGGACTTTACTTTCAAAATATTTTTACCTTTAAAATGAAATACTACATGTGGTAGGGAATCATTTTTACATTTGTCTGTGCTAGGAAGAATAAACCTGTACAATCAAATTTCAATACCAACTTTACTTCAAAATCATTAGATGAAATGCTGTAGTAAGATTTACTTACGAGTGTCAGATTTCAGAAATTTGTATATTTAAGGAATTTCCAGCAAAGTAAGAGAAGAGAGTATCCACAAAACTGTTTGGCTTTATAGAAGCTGAGAGTGGTTCTAAAAAAAAGAGTTATGCAACCACTAAATACTACTGGAATGATTCCAACAGATTTTACAACATGAATGCCAATGGTAACTTGAGGAGATGTCTTACAGAGAGAGGTAGATGAGGTGAAAGCTACACTGCAGGGCTTATTTTACAACTCCCCGCTAAAATGTAAGCTCCATAAGAAGTTTGTTTTTTCTTTTTTTCCCTTCCTAGTGCTGTCTCTAGTATCTGTTACAATGCTAGATAGAAAAGGAACTCCACAACAATTTATTAAATTTTAAGCACAACTATATTCCAGGTCATGTGGTAAGTTGCTAAGTGCTGGGATTTAAATTGAACAAAAAAAAATATTTTTCCCCAGGTGCTAATGAGCTCTATAGAGAAAAAAGTAAGAAAAGGGGACAGGGAATGTATTAACAGGAGGCAAAAGGGGTAGATCACAATTGGCAATGAGCAGATCAGAGGAGGCTGCTTTAAGGTAGTTATGTTTTCACAGAAACATGAAATGGCTGAGGACAGAATCCCTGACAAAATCTGTGAGAAGTGCATGGTAGGTAGATGGAAAAGTTAACCCCTGACCTCCTGATGTAAGACTGTGCCTAGAATATTTGAGAAACAAGAAAAAAATAATTGATTATCATAACTGTTTCTAAAATTTGCCCAAACACCCTAGGAGGTGATTCTTAGTTCCATTCTGTGAATAATGAAACGCAGATTCAGAAAAGTCACCCAGTATATTATAGTCAGGTTTCCTTCCACAAAGTGATGCTTACTGTGGGCCATGGTTTCTCAGCAGTGGCACATTTGATATTCTGGGCTGGATAATTCTTTGTTGTCAGGAGGGGTCCTGTGCATCATAGGCTTCTACCTACTATATCCTGATAGCACTCCTCTCCCCTCAAATCCCACATGACAATAAAAAATTTCCCCAGACATTTTCAAATGACCCTGAGGGTAGGGAGGATGAAATTACCCCTGGATGAGAACCACTGCCACTGAGTAGTACAGATAACAGCCAAGATATCATTCTAAACGACTGACAGTTACTTTAGGCCCTGTTTTGAAGAAATGACCAAATTAGTTGCATTGCAATGATGATATTTAACCCTATTAATGGTCATTTTATGCCTAATTGATTGACTCTGCTATAGGCATTTAAATCAGCTGCAGAAATAGCCCCAAATTCTAAAGTGACTAGAGTGAGGTTATGCTTTGCATTACTCAACAGTGTCTTTTGTGCATGTAAAATTAAAGCACACCATGGAAATTTTGAGCAATTTTACTTAATTTTAGCATGAGAATACATGTACCCTTTATTAAACTAACTCATTTTATTAAAAAGCATAAAAAATATTTTATATTCCATGTTTTAGGACAAAGCTATCATTAATAAATAATTTTCCAAACAAATCAATCTCAGTGTAATTAACTCTCAATGAGTACACCCTCACTTCACAATATCTTGAACTCTCCAACTACAATTTATATACCCCACAACTAACAAAGTAAGTATGCTTGCAAGTACTGCCTGTGCCAATTTATTGAGGATGTGGCTTGGGAATATATTCATTTAAGTTTTCCTTATATTCCTTAGTAAAGAAATACATCATTGTAAATTAAGGATGCTCAACTTTCATCATTTAAGTAAACATACATAACTTTTCCCTGTCTTGTAAAGATAGATATTCATTTCACCATTGGGACCATCCTTGTCTTAATGATAAATGAATGCTATCATGGAGCTATTTAAGCATGGCACTGAGTAGAGCAACCCTGAGTGCATTCAAACGTGAATTGAGTGAAGGCAGTTCAGAAGCTTTTCAATTGGCCTTAACCTTACAGAATGTGTTTCTCCCCTGGCCTCCTGGACAGAGTCTGCTATTGCTGGGCCTGTGGGAGAAACTTAAATACAGCTTTGTTTTACCACCTGACACTGAAAGCTTTCCTACCAGATTGAAGACATACAAGTGTGTTAGAGAAGGGATTATGCACAGGAGCTGTTGTTGACAACATGATTTGGGCTAATTAAAAATTATAATACACAAAAACTCATGGAGACCTTAGCAAAGAAAGGGAAGATAAATCCTAATGCTATTTGAGCAAGCACAAAATCATGAGATCTTCTAAAAAAAAAATCGAACCCCTGATAATATTTATATTAGAATGTTTACTACAAATCCATCATATTCCTAAAAATAGAAAAAGATCATCATTTTTTTATTTCAAATTTGTTTTAAAAAGCTAAACACAATTGAGATGTTTCTTGCAACTAGACCTATTTACATTGCAAGTGTTATGAAGTCACAATCACATAGGACAACTATATTTCTTACATAGCTCAAAATTTGGGCCACCATCCTAATGATATATATGGTGGTTTAGTTGCTTAGTCATGTATGACTCGCAGCTCCATGAACTGTAGCCTGCCAGGCTCCTCTGTCCATGGGATTCTAGGTAAGAATACTGGAATGGGTTGCCATTTCCTTCTCCAGGGGATCTATCTTTTCAACCCAGGAATCAAACCCAGATCTCCTGAATAGCAGGTAGATTCTTTACTGACTGAGCTACTAGGAAATGATATGTATTCAGGTAACATTTTCTTTTTCCCCTTAACTGATTTGTTGTTGTTTAGTCACTAAGCTGTGTCTGACTCTTTTGTGACCTCATGGACTATAGCCCACCAGGCTCTTTTGTCCAAGGAATTTCCCAGGCAAGAATACTGGAGTGGGTTTCCATTTCCTTCTTCAGGGGATGTTCCTGATCCAGGGTTTGAACTTGTGTCTCCAGCACTGGCAGGTGGATTCTTTACCAAGGAAGTCACCAGGAAAGCCCCCTTAAAGAATATTATTATCCAACTTGAAGTCATCTAGTAATAGTACCCTTGCTATTATTTGGCTATTTCCAAAATACATAAAACCCTAATAATTGAGTGCACACAACATAGTCTCATCATCATTTTTACCAAGCAAAATTTTTCATGTTAATTAGTTTGCTCTTTTCCTCCCTCTCTCTCTCCTTTCTCATTTCATTCTATTTATCCATTCTGCCATCTTCTAAGAAAGAATGGTGCTGAATATAAGGAACTCTGTATCAATAGTTGATACAGGGACTTGGGTTACTGAAGATTATTTTTTTAATATGCCAAAAGCTGACATTTTAAGCAAAATTGTGTCTTTCTTTTCATTATAAATCTATGGGTTAATAAATACAGGAGGAATTCTATGCATGTTGTGAAAAGAAGGTAGACTTTTGAGCAAGGGGGAGAATTTTTAGTTGTGATAGTTTTATCAGATACTATGCATTCCAAAGACTCTCATAAGTCTAGGAATTCAAGAATGGCATAGTGAGTTCAGATAAGATCCACAATTGAATGACAAATTTTTAAAGCAAGTGCGACTTAAATTACTATTGAAATAAACATAGTTATTACCAGCAAACTGAGGCAATTTTGTAGCCATTTTGTTAAAATCTCTTCCCATTTTCCTAACTTTTCAAATTCATGTAAATAAATGAAAGATATTTCAATAACAGATTGCATGCATCCTTTTTTTTTAATACAGTGCTTTGTTCATTCTAGAAGAAAGGGTTTAAATCTAGAGTGCTGGCAAGAATGAGACTCACTCTTGATGACAGTGCTTAGAAGAATTAGTTTCTTTCAGGATGCTTAATTGCAAATTATTCTTCAATGCTAAAAGTATACGCTAAATCAAAGCCTTCATTGCTGTGCTTTTATTTTTCCTTCTCACCAGCACTGCAGAATTAATTTAAGCATATTTTACCAGCACTTTACTTTAGAGTTTAATTTCCTGAGTATTAAGTAAAACATGAAGGAGTGTGTGTGTGTGTGTGTGTGGTATATGAGAGAAATTGTTTCCAAAATTATTTGAAAAATATCAAGATCTGATTAAAAAACACTTAGATGAGATAGTACTAGCATTTCAAAAAAAGAAAAAGAAAAAAAAAACTAATTCATCAGATGCTTTATGGCATAAGTGCTATTTCTAAGAGGAGAGGAAAGAGCAACCCTCAAATGCTGGCATGATTGTCAAAACAGCAAATGCACCTAAAGGAAAGATTGCCTTCAAAAAGCTGGGCAAAAGAATGAGATAAAGTAATGAGGTGTGACTGGCATTTCATACTGAGATTCATCATGTTGTCACTTCAACAATCACTTTCTTGGGGGACAATGCCAATTGTGCAACAGCTGGTTGATTTACCTCTATATTTATCTTATAGTAAATAAGTGGGTAAATAAGTTTCTGCCCAACTTCATCTTTACTTGATTTATAACACTTACTAATCATATTGGACACAGGTAAGACATAACTAAATGAGGCATTGGTGTGGAAGTTGAGTGGCCAGGAATAATGTGCTTGACCCAACTGAATATTGCATTTTTAATTTATCCAAAGATGCAACAAAAGCAACACATTCCCCATTTTAACCTATTCACTTGTTTCTTCTGTAACATAGACACAGTTATTCATGAAAAAGAAAAAGAAAACTACTTACAATAGTTTCAAGATGATTCGAATATTAACTAGGAATCTGATCAAGAGTTCCTTAATTAAGGTTGCTGTTGCCTTAAAATAAGCCTGTCTACAATACTTAGATACAGTTAATATACTTTAATGAGTGCACATGATGTAGTTTAAAGAATACTGTCAAAGAAAAATCACATACAATATTCAAAGGGACTGCACCATCTTTCTCTTTATTGCATATTAACCTTGTATATAAATTCAATTGAATTTAAAAGCATAATTTGCTTTTTCCTAATATTAAGTACTCAGAAATGTTTTGTCTTTATTCTGATTGCAAATTAGATTAGTATGTTCACAGTTGATTTCCTCTCAGACAGTATAAGGCTTTTCTCTTCATTCAAACAAAGGTGGAAAATCAGTGTAATTATAGCTCAGTGACATTCTGTAATGCAGAGAGATGTAGACGATACTCTAGTTAATACGTGAAAAATTAATTATCTATTCCATTAAAGAGATTTCCCAATAATTTAGAAATGTAGAAAGAAACTGTTTTTTTGTGAACTTCACCTTTCCATTTCTGGCTATATATTGTGGCATCCACCACATGAATGAAAAGGCCAATTTAAAAAGAGAATACCCAAATACATACTGAGATTTTACCATATACCATGTATTCTACTAGGCATTCTGAAAATAAAAAGAAATGTGAAATAATTATATGAGGTATTCAAAGCAAAAATAATACAATATTTTTGATAAAGAGATTCTCATGAATTATCTCATATTAATACATTTTACTTTATGTATTTTACTCTGTTCTCTTTATTTGGTGTATTTAAAAACACAAGTCAGTATGAAAATGCATCTCCTACTGCTATAATATAGTCACAGTAATTCATGAGAGAACAATAGAAACAACCCATTATACTTTTTTCCCTTACTTTTATTGTATACAAATTATTCCAAAACGTAATGGCTTAAAACAATCCACCATACTCCTAGGTCCTGTGGGTCAGGAACTCAAATAGGCCATAGAAGCAGTATATATTGCTGTATGGTATAAGATCTCAGTCAGGAAGACTCTAAAATTGTAAGTAATTTGATGAGTATGCCTGGAACCATTTGCAGCTCATTCACTTCCAAATCTGGCATTATTAGCTTGGGCTAACAGGAACGTTAGGATTGCTGTTCAGAAGACCTACACATAGTATTTTTATGTGACTTGGTCTTTTCACAGCATGGCAGTCTAAGAATAGTAAGGCTTCTGACATTAGCAACCTAGGGCTTCAACTATAAATATTCAAGGGATTATTATAGAAGATAGAATTGTGACTATATAAATAAAATGAATAACAGCACCTTCAGCCATTTAAAAATATCAAACTGCCCCCTAAATACATTTAATTCCATTTATACCTATAATTTACTCACTGCATCAGCTTGTACAATTTAAATCTTGATTTCCACTCTACATGAAAATGGCCTTTGGTATTCCCTGGTTCTCAAGTAAAATACATTTATCATGATAAATTAATAGGCTAGAATTCTAATTATAATCAATCACAAGTTAGGGTCATGGGCCTCAGCCAAACCTTCAGTTTACAATCAGGATGGATGAGCAGAGGATTAGACCCTGGGTTCTGAGGTGATGGCTCAGAAGGTAAAGAATATTTCAGTAATATGGGAGATCTAGCTTTGATCCCTGGGTCGGGAAGATGCCCTGGAGAAGGAAATGGCTGCTCACTCCAGCATTATTGCCTGGAGAATCCCATGGACAGAGGAGTCTGGTGGATTCCATGGGGTCACAAAGAGTTAGACATGACTGAGTGGCTAACACTTTTACTGTTTCTTTTTTTCTGAGGAGATACCATCGGATTACTAATATCTTGCCTAAAGCAAAGGTATTAATATCTTCCCTTTCTTTTTCACCTCTGTATACCCATACTCTAATTGCTATAACAAATCAGAACTATGTTTTATGGGAACATAGTCTAACTTTGAAATGACTTTTTTACCTAGACACTTTCTCATACTTTTACTCATTCAATCATTCATATATTCTTTTTCGGAATACCCCCCTCATTACTTATCACACATAGAATAAAATCTAATCTCTATTATTACAGCCTAAAAAAAGTCATTTGTTTGGATTTTTGCTTGTTTTGCTTATTGATATTTGAAAGTTGTTTTATCATTTGTTTCCTTTAATTTCCTATAATCTCCACAAGAACTGAGACATTTCAGTTATTCACCATCCTATGTGTGTGTGCTCAGTAGTATCTGCCTTTTTGCAACCCCCATGGACTTCAGCCTTCCAGGTTCCTCTGTCCATGAGATTTTACAGGCAAGAATACAGGAGTGGGTTGCCATTCCTTTCTCCAGCGGATCTTTCCTGACACAGGGATTGAACCTGTGTCTCTTGCATCACCCACATTGGCAGGTAGATTTTTTACCACTAGCACCACCTGGGAAGTCCATTCACTATCCTATATTTAGTCCTAAATCACTACTTATTTCCTGTGTACATGATGCGTGCTAAGTCACTTTAGTCATGTCTGAGTCATGTGACCCTATGGACCATGGTCTGCCAGGCTCCTCTGTCCATGGGATTCTCCAGGCAAGAATACTGGAGTGGGCTGCCATGTACTCCTCCAGGGAATCTTCCAGATCCAGGGATTGAACCTGACTTCTTATGTCTCCAGCATTGGCAGGCAAGTTCTTTACCACTATCACCACCTTGGAAGCCCACTTATTGCCCAGAAATAATTAAATATGTATAGTTTACATTGGATTGATGTTTAGGCCAGTTCAAAAAAGGACTAAGACTCTACTATCTTTAGGGACTGGTCATCTTTCAGAAACAATATTTATTTAATTTATCTATTTAGCAGAAAAATGGGAAAAGACAATTTTAGAAGGCAAATAAATCTCCTAAATAACTTAAAAGACACTGGGTCAGATTTCTAAAAGGAAATAAGTACAAGGATGTATGTGCTCAGGCAAATTAAAAATATGATTAAGTGTTATGGCTATAACATCAACATTGTACTTATGTTCCCAAGTTTTAAACAGTAACTATTTAAGGAGATTTTTATTTGCATCATATGATAATAGATTGAGTTTTGATAACAGCATTTGCACTAAATTCATCTAGGCAACCAATGATAACTTGAGAAAGAATAACACCTGGCATAAAGACGGGGTTAAAGTGAGAGCTATCATAAAGAAAGAAGTAGCTAAATCTGGTGCATGATATTGAGATTTAAAAAAAAAGGGAAAAGAAAGGAAAATGGAAAAATTCATCCTACTTCCATAATCAGAGAGGCTGTATCTTAGAATGGTCACATTGGCAGAATGCGAAAACCACTCTTAAAAAAAAAAAAAGAAAACCAAAAAAAGAGCCAATAACATTCTTAAGTTTGGTGTGGAAGTACTGACTTTTGGGAGAATACTCAAGTGGAAATATTTTATTAACTGAAAATGTCTGATTAGTGTTGTCTAACGGTATATGTAGCTGATCTGGTAAGATTTCTAAGGATGCCCTCTACCCAAAGATTCCTATTTCCTGAGTATTCAATAAAATGGTAATCTAGGTATGATTATAAAGAAAATTTTGCAAATGGAATTGAAATCTCTAATCAATTCAACTTCAGAGAAAATATCCTGGATTACTCAGGTGGGTCGTGTTTTATGACATGAGTCAGAAGAGGCAGTCACAGAGAGATATACTGAAGAGAGTGATAAAGGAGAGATGAAGGTAAAGTAAAGTCAGAGAGATTTGAACCATGAGAATGGATCAACCCATTGTCTCTGACTTTGCATACAGAGGATGGAAGCTATGTCCCAAGGAATGAGAGAAGTCTCTAAAAGCTGAAAATGATCCCTGGCTAACCAGCTAGCAAGTAAGTGGGACTCTCAGTATGGCAACTGCTTGGAAGTGAATTCCAACAGTACACTCCAGTCAGTTTGAAAGCATGTTCAACCCAGAGATTCAAGGAAAGAATGCAGCCCTGCTGACATGCTGATTTGATGAAGTCAAGAGCAACAGCCAGCTCAGCTCCTTTATGCCTAGATTTCTGACCTATAGAACTCTTAGAGAATGAGGTTTGTTGTTTTAAGCATCCAAACCTGTAATAATTTATTACAACAGCAATAGAGTATCTAACATAACAGTGACTCAATAAATACCTCTTTTTTTCATTATTTATTTATTTATTTTTATTTTACTTTACAATACTGTATTGGTTTTGCCATACATTGACATGAATCTGCCATGGGTGTACATGAGTTCCCAATCCTGAACCCCCCTCCCACCTCTCTCCCCATATCATCTCTCGGGTCACCCCGGTGCACCAGCCCCAAGCATCCTGTATCCTGTATTGAACCTAGACTGGCGATTCATTTCTTACATGATAGTATACATGTTTCAATGCCATTCTCCCAAATCATCCCACCCTCTCCCTCTCCCACAGAGTCCAAAAGTCTGTTCTATACATCTGTGTCTCTTTTGCTGTCTTGCATACAGGGTTATCATTACCATCTTTCTAAATTCCATATATATGTGTTAGTATACTGTATTGGTGTTTTTCTTTCTGGCTTACTTCACTCTGTATAATCGGCTCCAGTTTCATCCACCTCATTAGAATGGATTCAGATGTATTCTTTTTAATGGCTGAGTAATACTCCATTGTGTATATGTACCACAGCTTTCTTATCTATTCGTCTGCTGATGGACATCTAGGTTGCTTCTATGTCCTGGCTATTATAAACAGTCCTGCAATGAACATTGGGGTCCATGTGTCTCTTTCATTCTGGTTTCCTCAGTGTGTATGCCCAGCAGTGGGATTGCTGGGTCATAAGGCAGTTCAATTTCCAGTTTTTTAAGGAATCACCACACTGTTCTCCATTCACCATTGAAACGAAAAGAATAAAATACTTAGGAATATATCTACCTAAAGAAACTAAAGACCTATACATAGAAAACTATAAAACGCTGGTGAAAGAAGTCAAAGAGGACACTAATAGATGGAGAAATATACCATGTTCATGGATCAGAAGAATCAATATAGTGAAAATGAGTATACTACCCAAAGCAATCTACAGATTCAATGTAATCCCTATCAAGCTACCAGTGGTATTTTTTACAGAGCTAGAACAAATAATTTCACAATTTGTATGGAAATACAAAAAACCTCGAATAGCCAAAGCAATCTTGAGAAAGAAGAATGGAACTGGAGGAATCAACCTGCTTGACTTCAGGCTCTACTACAAAGTCACAGTCATCGGGAGAGTATGGTACTGGCAGAAAGACAGAAATATAGATCAATGGAAAAAAAATAGAAAGCCCAGAGATAAATCCACATACCTATGGACACCTTATCTTCGACAAAGGTGGCAAGAATATACAATGGATTAAAGACAATCTCTTTAACAAGTGGTGCTGGGAAAACTGGTCAACCACTTGTAAAAGAATGGAACTAGAACACTTTCTAACACCATACACAAAAATAAACTCAAAATGGATTAAAGATCTAAATGTAAGACCAGAAACTATAAAAGTCCTAGAGGAGAACATAGGCAAAACACTCTCCGACATAAATCACAGCAGGATCCTCTATGATCCACCTCTCAGAATACTGGAAATAAAAGCAAAAATAAACAAATGGGATCTAATTAAAATTAAAAGCTTCTGCACAGCAAAGGAAAATATAAGCAAGGTGAAAGGACAGCCTTCGGAATGGTAGAAAATAATAGCAAATGAAGCAACTGACAAACAACTAATCTCAAAAATATACAAGCAACTTATGCAGCTCAGTTCCAGAGAAATAAATGACCCAATCAAAAAAATGTGCCAAAGAACTAAATAAACATTTCTCCAAAGAAGACATACGGATGGCTAACAAACACATGAAAAGATGCTCAACATCACTCATTATCAGAGAAATGCAAATCAAGACCACAATGAGATACCATTTCACACTAGTCAGAATGGCCTCAATCCAAAAGTCTACCAGCAATAAATGCTGGAGATGGTGTGGGGAAAAGGGAACCCTCTTCACTGTTGCTGGGAATAAATACCTCTTAAGTGACATTGTAACTGAAGCACACAGAAAAGAAAGAAGAGTTTCTGGGTTAAGGTTAAGCTTTGGGAGTCCTACTTAAAATGAGGAGATAACTGGCTCAAGTAGGGTCAGTGAAGCCACACCAAACAATGCGGAGTGAATGCATGGATGGTCAGTGACCCAAAGGACATTTGACAATTATAGGAACTATCCAGAGCCATGTAAATGAAGGCAGCTAAAAACAGGAGTGGATGACCAATAACTTAATATTACAGAAAAGTCAAGCAGGGAAAATATGAAAAAAAAAAATCACTATTTGAGGAAATCATTGGAGCTAGAAATCAAATCGGAGGAACACAGAGTGGCAAAGAAACAGTTTGCAACTAGTATAGATTGCTTGTTTTAGGAGTTTAGATATGGATGCATAAAAGAATGAGTTTGCAGAAGCAAATACAAGGAATTACTGAAATAAAAGTGACTTCAGTAAAAAAGATGACACATTTACTAAAGAACTGTCAATATTAATTATCAAATGTCTACATTGTATTTTCATTATGTAAAAGCAAAGCCTTCTACTAATTCTTAAAGTGCTCACTAAAGGACAGAGAGAGGCATGGTGGAAAGAAGAAATACTGGGGTAAACCTAGGTCTAAAAACCTGAGCAAATCCTTAACATTCTCAAGTTTCAACTTCCTCAGCAAACACATGCAGGGCTAATAATACATGCTCACAAACATGACATGACAATTACATGAAAAAAAAAAAGTACAAACCATCTAGCAGAGATTGAACAATTTGAATCCAGAACTAAAAGTTCCAAATTGTATATCCCTCTTATGGTAAGTGAGACCTTAACTCCTATCCCAGAGGAGATCTGAGAATTAAGAATATTAAATGGACTTAGAGCCAGACAGAAAGTCAATTTTGGGCCTGAATACTTTCTCTACTCTTCTAATGAATCCTAATAAATAAACTATATCACCAGACTTTTTGAGTTTCCAGCTGGCAGATTGCAGATGACAGAATTTGTCAGCCTCCATAAGTGCATAAGCCAATACCTTAAAACACATCTCTACAATGCCTTATAATAAACAAACCAATATCTTATATATACAATTCTTATATTCTCTCTCATGTGAAAAATATAGATGTTTATATTAGATATATACTATTAGTTTTGTTTCACTAGAGGACTTTAATGCATTTAATGTCACAGAAATTTTAAGGAAAAAAAATCATGCTAGGTTGTAAAATGGATCATATAAATAAAAAGATAATTATTTTCTTCTAATACTTGTTATTGTTATTTGGTCACTAAATCATGTCTGACTTTTTGTCCCCATGGACTGTAGTCCACCAACTTTCTCTGACCATGGGATTTCCCACACAAGAATATTGGACTGGGTTGCCATTTCCTTCTCCTGGGGATCTTCTCGACCCAGTGATCAAACTCACATCTCCTGCATTGCAGGTGGATTCTTTACCGCTGAGCCAGTATTAGGAAGTCCCCTAATACTTGTTAAGTTGAAAAAAATTCTATGGATTCTTTCTACTTTCTCTAAGTCCAATCCTACATAAAACAAAACTAAAGGGAATTGCTATCTTGAATATAACATAAAAACTATTTTTAAAACACCTAAGAGAACAAAAGGCAGATGTGCTATGCCCATGTAGAGAAGTTTGGTAGTATAAACAATAACTGTCATATCAATGAAAATATATTGCAAAATGAAAATTTTTAATGCCTATTTACAAGGAAAAAAGAAACAGTAATTCAAGAAAATATAGAATAAAAACCACACTAGTACCCAAAATTATAGCCTTGTACTATTTAAACACATTAACAGAAATAGAAAGATAGAAAAATGTATTATTTTAATTGGGTATTTCACATGCATCTGGAAACCTGTAGGTCAGATAAGAAATATGGCAAAATAAGCAAAAAAACAAGGAATACGTGAAGAAGTAGAAGCAAATATCATGAGAAATAAATAATATATATTCATATGTATCCTTTTATGGAGATTATATATGATGCATATATAATATCTCTATATATGAAACATATAACATACTATATATGTCATTTATATGCAACATATAAAGTGCACATAAATATGATATCATATATATTGTAGAGAAGAAAGGTCACAGTTGAGATTATATGAAATGTTCACATAAATCAGCATTGTATAAAGGCCATCAAAGGCCATAATAATTAGAATGAATCAATATTATATAGTGTCTTAGAATTTAAACAAACAATAAAAATATAACAAAAAAGGTTAAAACATTCTGGAAGCTAAAGGTCATAATACAAATAAATCTATATTATACATGAGATGGTGAAGGCAATGGTACCCCCACTCCGGTACTTTTGCCTGGAAAATCCCATGGACAGAGGAGCCTGGTGGGCTGCAGTCCATGGGGTCGCTAGAGTCAGGCACAACTGAACAACTTCACTTCACTTTTCACTATCATGCATTGGAGAAGGCAATGGCAACCCACTCCAGTGTTCTTGCCTGGAGAATCCCAGGGACAGGGGAGCCTGGTGGGCTGCCGTCTATGGGGTCTCACAGAGTCAGACACGACTGAAGCGACTTAGCAGCTGCAGCATACATAAGATAATATACAAAGTAAATGTATTCTAAATTAAAGTGACAATAAAGTAATTAGCAACCAAATGTGTGAGCCAAAACGGCCGAGAGGATATACCCTGCCTCCGAGACCAAGGGGCGCCTGAGGCCAGGGGTGGTTGCAGGAAAAAGCAACCCCATGCCCGAGGCCAGGGGTGGCGGCCGGGAAGAGCAACCCCACCTCCAAGGAGTGGTGGCTGTGCAGGTGCAGGAGGGCCTAGAGGAGCCATCCCACACTGAAGGTCAGGAAGGGCGGCGGGAAGAGATACCCCTCATCCAAGGTAATGAGGAGCAGCTATGCTTTGCTAGAGCAGCTGTGAAGAGATAGCCCACCCCCAAGGTAAGAGAAACCCAAGTAAGATGGTAGGTGTTGCAAGAGGGCATCAGAGGGCAGACACACTGAAACCATACTCACAAAAATCTAGTCAATCTAATCACACTAGGACCACAGCCTTGTCTAACTCAATGAAACTAAGCCATGCCAGCAGGGCAACCCAAGACGGGCGGGTCATGGTGGAGAGGTCTGACAGAATGTGGTCCACTGGAGAAGGGAATGGCAGCCCACCTAAGTATTCTTGCCTTGAGAACCGCATGAACAGTATGAAAAGGCAAAATGATAGGACATTGAAAGAGGTACTCCCCAGGCCAGTAGGTGCCCAATATGCTACTGGAGGTCAATGGAGAAATAACTCCAGAAAGAATGAAGGGATGGAGCCAAAACAAAACGATACCCAGCTGTGGATGTGACTGGTGATAGAAGCAAGGTCTGATGCCATAAAGAGCAATATTGCATAGGAACCTGGAATGTCAGGTCCATGAATCAAGCCAAATTGGAAGTGGTCAAACAGGAGATGGCAAGAGTGAACTTCAACATTCTAGGAATCAGCGAACTAAAATGGACTGGAATGGGTGAATTTAACTCAGATGACCATTACATCTACTACTGTGGGCAGGAATCCCTCAGAAAAAATGGAGTAGCCATCATGGTCAACAGGAGAGTCCAAAATGCAGTACTTGGATGCAATCTTAAAAACGACAGAATGATATCTGTTCATTTCCAAGGCAAACCATTCAATATCACAGCAATCCAAGTCTATGCCTCAACCAGTAACGCTGAAGAAGCTGAAGTTGAATGGTTCTATGAAGACCTACAAGACCTTTTAGAACTAACACCCATAAAAGATGTCCTTTTCATTATAGGGTACTGGAATGCAAAAGTAGGAAGTCAAGAAACACCTGGAGTAAGAGGCAAATTTGACCTTGGAATATGGAATGAAGCAGAGCAAAGACTAATAGAGTTTTGCCAAGAAATGCACTGGTCATAGTAAATACCCCTTTCCAACAACACAAGAGAAGACTCTACACATGGACATTACCAGATGGTCAACACCAAAATCAGATTGATTATATTCTCTGCAGCAAAAGATGGAGAAGCTCTATACAGTCAACAAAAACAAGACCAGGAGCTGACTGTGGCTCAGATCATGAACTCCTTATTACCAAATTCAGACTCAAATTGAAGAAAGCAGGGAAAACTGCTAGACCATTCAGGTATGACCTAAATCAAATCCCTTATGATTATACAGTGGAAGTGAGAAACAGATTTAAGGGCCTAGATCTGATACATAGAGTGCCTGCTGAACTATGGAATGAGATTTGTGACATTGTACAGGAGACATGGATCAAGACCATCCTCATGGAAAAGAAATGCCAAAAAGCAAAATGGCTGTCTGGGGAAGCCTTACAAATAGCTGTGAAAAGATGAGAAGTGAAAAGCTGAGGAGAAAAGGAAAGATATAAGCATCTGAATGCAGAGTTCCAAAGAATAGCAAGAAGAGATAAGAAAACCTTCTTCAGCAATCAATGCAAAGAAATAGAGGAAAACAACTGAATGGTAAAGACTAGAGATCTCTTCAAGAAAATTAGAGATAGCAAGGGAACATTTCATCAAAAATGGGCTCCATCAAGGACAGAAATTGTATGGACCTAACAGAAGCAGAAGATATTAAGAAGAGATAGCAAGAAAACACAGAAGAACTGTACAAAAGGGATCTTCACAACCCGGATAATCACGATGGTGTGATCACTCATCTAGAGCCAGACATTCTGGAATGTGAAAACAAGTGGGCCTTAGAAAGCATCACTACGAACAAAGCTAGTGGAGGTGATGGAATTCCGGTAGAGCTATTCAAAACCTGAAAGATGATGCTGTGAAAGTGCTGTACTCAATATGCCAGCAAATTTGGAAAACTCAGCAGTGGCCACAGGGCTAGAAAAGGTCAGTTTTCATTCCAATCCCAAAGAAAGGCAATGCCAAAGAATGCTCAAACTACCTCACAATTGCACTCATCTCAGACGCTAGGTAAAGTAATGCTCAAAATTCTCCAAGCCAGGCTTCAGCAGTAACTGTGAATTTCCTGATGTTCAAGCTGGTTTTAGAAAAAGCAGAGGAACCAGAGATCAAATTGCCAACATCTACTGGATCATGGAAAAAGCAAGAGAGTTCCAGAAAAACATCTATGTCTGCTTTATTGACTATGCCAAAGCTTTTGACTGTGTGGATCACAATAAACTGTGGAAAATTCTGAAAGAGATGGGAATACCAGACCACCTAACCTGCCTCTTGCAGGTCAGGAAGCAGCAGTTAGAAGTGGACATGGAACAACAGACTGGTTCCAAATAGGAAAAGGACTACGTCAAGGCTGTATATTGTCACCCTGCTTATTTAACTTATATGCAGAGTACATCATGAGAAACGCTGGACTGGAAGAAACACAAGCTGGAATCAAGATTGCCGGGAGAAATATCAATAACCTCAGATATGCAGATGACACCACCCTTATGGCAGAAAGTGAAGAGGAACTAAAAAGCCTCTTGATGAAAGTGAAAGAGGAGAGCAAAAAAGTTGGCTTAAAGCTCAACATTCAGAAAACAAAGATCATGGCATCTGGGCCCATCACTTCATGGCAAATAGATGGGGAAACGGTGGAAACAATGTCAGACTTTATTTTGGGGGGCTCCAAAATCACTGCAGATGGTGACTGCAGCCATGAAATTGAAAGACGCTTACTCCTTGGAAGAAAAGTTATGACCAATCTAGATAGCATATTCAAAAGCAGAGGCATTACTTTGCTGACTAAGGTCCATCTAGTCAAGGCTACGGCTTTTCCAGTGGTGAGAGTTGGGCTGTGAAGAAGGCTGAGCGCTGAAGAATTGATGCTTTTGAACTGTGGTGTTGGAGAAGACTCTTGAGAGTGCCTTGCATTGCAAGGAGATCCAACCAGTTCATTCTGAAGGAGATCAGCCCTGGGATTTCTTTGGAAGGAATGAGGCTAAAGCTGAAACTAGAGTGCTTTGGCCACCTCATGCGAAGAGTTAACTCATTGGGAAAGACTCTGATGCTGGGAGGGATTGGGGGCAGGAGAAGAAGGTGACGACCGAGGATGAGATGGCTGGATGGCATCACTGAGTCGATGGACATGAGTTTGAGTGAAATTCGGGGTTTGGCGATGGACAGGGAGGCCTGGCGTGCTGCGATTCATGGGGTCAGAAAGAGTCGGACACGACTGAGCGACTGAACTGAACTGAACTGAACTGAAAGTAGTGCATAAAAGAAGCTTCATACTCTTACATATATTTATCAAAGAATAAAGGAGAAGGAAAACAAATTAACTTAGTGTATAATTGAAACATCCAAAACAAGCTTATGAAAAGCAGAAACAGAAGAATATGGGAGGTAGGGGGATAAGGAGTAGGCAGAGGAGGTGAAAGAGGAGTCAAAAGTAAATAAGATGTGACAACAGCTGGACCGACAAACATAAAACTTTAAATTAAAAGCTTATTCAATCGAAATCATTCCAAGCATCTTTTCTGACCATAATGCATTAAGATTAGATCTCAATTACAGGAGAAAAACTATTAAAAATTCTAACATATGGAGGTTGAACAACACACTTCTGAATAACCAACAAATCACAGAAGAAATCAAAAAAGAAATCAAAATATGCATAGAAACTAATGAAAATGAAAACACAACAACCCAAAACCTGTGGGACACTATAAAAGCAGTGCTAAGAGGAAAGTTCATAGCAATACAGGCATACCTCAAGAAACAAGAAAAAAGTCAAATAAATAACCTAACTCTACAACTAAATCAACTAGAAAAGGAAGAGTTGGAGAACCCCAGAGTTAGTAGAAGGAAAGAAATCTTAAAAATTAGGGCAGAAATAAATGCAAAAGAAACAAAAGAGACCATAGCAAAAATCAACAAAGCCAAAAGCTGGTTCTTTGAAAGGATAAATAAAATTGACAAACCATTAGCCAGACTCATCAAGAAGCAAAGAGAGAAAAATCAAATCAATAAAATTAGAAATGAAAATGGAGAGATCACAACAGACAACACAGAAATACAAAGGATCATAAGAGACTACTATCAGCAGTTGTATGCCAATAAAATGGACAACGTGGAAGAAATGGACAAATTCTTAGAAAAGTACAATTTTCCAAAACTGAACCAGGAAGAAATAGAAAATCTTAACAGACCCATCACAAGCACGGAAATTGATACTGTAATCAGAAATCTTCCAGCAAACAAAAGCCCAGGTCCAGATGGCTTCACAGCTGAATTCTACCAAAAATTTCGAGAAGAGCTAACACCTATCCTCCTCAAACTCTTCCAGAAAATTGCAGAGGAAGGTAAACTTCCAAACTCATTCTATGAGGCCACCATCACCCTAATACCAAAACCTGACAAAGATGTCACAAAAAAAGAAAACTACAGGCCAATATCTCTGATGAACATAGATGCAAAAATCCTCAACAAAATTCTAGCAATCAGAATCCAACAACACATTAAAAAGATCATACATCATGACCAAGTGGGCTTTATCCCAGGGATGCAAGGATTCTTCAATATCCGCAAATCAATCAATGTAATTCACCACATTAACAAATTGAAAAATAAAAACCATATGATTATCTCAATAGATGCAGAGAAGGCCTTTGACAAAATTCAACATCCATTTATGATAAAAACTCTCCAGAAAGCAGGAATAGAAGGAACATATCTCAACATAATAAAAGCTATTTATGACAAACCCACAGCAAACATTATCCTCAATGGTGAAAAATTGAAAGCATTTCCCCTAAAGTCAGGAACAAGACAAGGGTGTCCACTTTCACCGCTACTATTCAACATAGTTCTGGAAGTTTTGGCCACAGCAATCAGAGCAGAAAAAGAAATAAAAGGAATCCAAATTGGAAAAGAAGAAGTAAAACTCTCACTGTTTGCAGATGACATGATCCTCTACATAGAAAACCCTAAAGACTCCACCAGAAAATTACTAGAGCTCATCAATGAATGTAGTAAAGTTGCAGGATATAAAATCAACACACAGAAATCCCTTGCATTCCTATACACGAATAATGAGAAAGTAGAAAAAGAAATTAAGGAAACAATTCCATTCACCATTGCAACGAAAAGAATAAAATACTTAGGAATATATCTACCTAAAGAAACTAAAGACCTATATATAGAAAACTATAAAACACTGATGAAAGAAATCAAAGAGGACACTAATAGATGGAGAAATATACCATGTTCATGGATTGGAAGAATCAATATAGTGAAAATGAGTATACTACCCAAAGCAATTTACAAATTCAATGCAATCCCTATCAAGCTACCAGCCACATTTTTCACAGAACTAGAACAAATAATTTCAAGCTTTGTATGGAAATACAAAAAACCTCGAATAGCCAAAGCAATCTTGAGAAAGAAGAATGGAACTGGAGGAATCAACTTGCCTGACTTCAGGCTCTACTACAAAGCCACAGTCATCAAGACAGTATGGTACTGGCACAAAGACAGACATATAGATCAATGGAACAAAATAGAAAGCCCAGAGATAAATCCACACACATATGGACACCTTATCTTTGACAAAGGAGGCAAGAATATACAATGGAGTAAAGACAATCTCTTTAACAAGTGGTGCTGGGAAAACTGGTCAACCACTTGTAAAAGAATGAAACTAGATCACTTTCTAACACCGCACACAAAAATAAACTCAAAATGGATTAAAGATCTAAATGTAAGATCAGAAACTATAAAACTCCTAGAGGAGAACATAGGCAAAACACTCTCAGACATAAATCACAGCAGGATCCTCTATGATCCACCTCCCAGAATGCTGGAAATAAAAGCAAAAATAAACAAATGGGATCTAATTAAAATTAAAAGCTTCTGCACAACAAAGGAAAATATAAGCAAGGTGAAAAGACAGCCATCTGAATGGGAGAAAATAATAGCAAATGAAGCAACTGACAAACAACTAATCTCAAAAATATACAAGCAACTTATGCAGCTCAACTCCAGAAAAATAAACGACCCAATCAAAAAATGGGCCAAAGAACTAAATAGACATTTCTCCAAAGAAGACATACGGATGGCTAACAAACACATGAAAAGATGCTCAACATCACTCATTATTAGAGAAATGCAAATCAAAACCACAATGAGGTACCACTTCACACCAGTCAGAATGGCTGCGATCCAAAAATCTGCAAGCAATAAATGCTGGAGAGGGTGTGGAGAAAAGGGAACCCTCCTACACTGTTGGTGGGAATGCAAACTAGTACAGCCACTATGGAGAACAGTGTGGAGATTCCTTAAAAAATTGCAAATAGAACTACCTTATGACCCAGCAATCCCACTTCTGGGCATACACACCGAGGAAACCAGAATTGAAAGAGACACATGTACCCCAATGTTCATTGCAGCACTGTTTATAATAGCCAGGACATGGAAACAACCTAGATGTCCATCAGCAGATGAATGGATAAGAAAGCTGTGGTACATATACACAATGGAGTATTACTCAGCCGTTAAAAAGAATTCATTTGAATCAGTTCTGATGAGATGGATGAAACTGGAGCCGATTATACAGAGTGAAGTAAGCCAGAAAGAAAAACACCAATACAGTATACTAACACATATATATGGAATTTAGGAAGATGGCAATGACGACCCTGTATGCAAGACAGGGAAAGAGACACAGATGTGTATAACGGACTTTTGGACTCAGAGGGAGAGGGAGAGGGTGGGATGATTTGGGAGAATGACATTCTAACATGTATACTATCATGTGAATTGAATCGCCAGTCTATGTCTGACGCAGGATGCAGCATGCTTGGGGCTGGTGCATGGGGATGACCCAGAAAGATGTTCTGGGGAGGGAGGTGGGAGGGGGGTTCATGTTTGGGAATGCATGTAAGAATTAAAGATTTTAAAATTTAAAAAATAAAAAACTAAAAATTAAAAAAAAAAAAAAAAGCTTATTCATTTCGGTTCCTTTCCCCAGTACATCATGTCCAGATTTCATTAAAAAAAAAAAAAAAAATACTGGGATACTAAAAGACAAAAAACACAGTTTGAGGAAATAGAAATGCCAATTATTTTGCAATTATCAGACCAGAAAAGGAGGATTGTTGGATAAGAAACAAATAAGATAAGATATAATATTTGACTTTTCTTATTTTTAATTGATCTAACAATAATAATTTACTCACACTACAATAGCCACAATGTATTCAGTGTTTACAGCTAACAGATAACTGAAATGAATGAGAGAAATGTCAAATGGCATTATTTGAAAGTGGACTTGAATTAGTTGTAAATGTATATTAGAAGCTCAATGGCAATGAGTAAAACAAAGTTAAAAAGAAGATAATTGATACACTAAGGAATCAAAATAGAATCATAAAAATGCTTATTAAATGCAGATAAGACAGAAAAATAATAGGAAAAAAGAAAAGACAACTAAATAGAAAACAGTAACAAATATGACACATATTATTTCAACTATATCAGTCATTACTTTGAACATCAGTGGTCTAAATACACTAAAAAAAGGAAAGGCTATCCACAAGAAACCAATTAAAAATACAAACACACAAATAGAAGAAGAGCTAAGGAATGGAAAAAGTTACAAAATGCTAACAGTAAACATACAGAAACTGGAGTAGCTATACTAATCTCAGACAAAGCAGACTTTCAAGCAAGGACAATTATCAGGAATAAAGAGGATCCTCCTGATCACTGATGTTGAAGGATCACACTAAAATCTAGAGAGACAGATAGACAGAAAATATGTATAATGGAATAACAATCAAATTGAGAACAGAACTATATCAACAAATATGGAGTCCAAAAACAACTGAACAAGTTTTAAAAGACTGAGGAATAATAATAGCCAGCCTAAATTTCTATAAAAGTTATCACTTAAGATTAAGGATTAATTAATAATATTTTTCAGTGACAGAAGAATGAGTTAACTACTCAGAATTTCTTGCTACTAAAAACCTAAAGAATATGTTCCAGGAAAAATAACTTGAACTGGTAAAGTTAAGTAAGGATTGCTGTTGTTTAATAGCTAAGACATGTCTGACTCTTTTTGCTACACCATGGACTATAACCAGCCAGGCTCCTCTGTCCATGGAATTTTTCAGGCAGGAACATAGGAGTGGGTTGCCATTTTCTTCTCCAGGGGATCTTCCTGACCCTGGGATGAAACCCGCATCTCCTTCATTGCAGGCAGATTCTTTACGAATTGAACTACAAGGGAATGAGCATGGTAGATTACATCATTGTTCAAAATATTTGCTTCCCCTTCTCGCTGATAATTAAGACTGGCTATATGATTTACTGAGTAACACAAAGATTGAATTGTGAAATCACACTTAAGTGAGTCAGACATTGTATCCAATACCAAGATCTACTAATAATTGCAAGGATACAAATAATAAAAATATTCATATAAAGCAGAGAGAGTCTTCAGACATGCTGAGCAGCTCCCTGGGTCCTTCCTCCCCATATTGAACATGCATTCTTGACCAAGAACAGACAGTCTAAGTGAAGTACATGTATTATTATCATGAACATTTTGTTTATGAAATATCTCCAATTAACCACCAGACTGAGGAACCAAGCACAGCACAGCATACCTCATAAATCCATGTATTCTGTTATCATTTACTATAAGTCATCTTTAGCCAATGGTGCCCCGTTAAGAATTTTCCCTAGTTAATGACTCCCCCATCCTAGTATATTTCATTAGTTTATTTACTGAGATTCAGTTATCATGTTGCCAAGATGTGACCAGAAGCTTCCCTTTGTAAAACAGAGTGATTAAATCACAGACTAGATTTTTTAATATGTTCTTCCATATTACAACACTGTTCTGGGGAGAATTATGTTTCTCTGGGTCACTGAATTCAAGACTGTCCACATATTTTCCTTTGGTAAATAAAATGTGAGTGAACGTAAAGTGTGCCACTTCTGAGTAAAGTTTTAATACCAGCTTGTAGTTTGCCATTTATCTCTTTTAGACTGCCAAGAGAATATAAATGTCCCAGATAAAGGTCACACTGTTATTCTTGATTCCAAGTGAAAAATGATGTGATAGGCATTTAGAGTGAGCAAGAATTAAAATTGTTACTTTAAGTCACTGAACAGGTTGCTTTATTATTGCATCTGATTAGAGAGAATGAGCAGAGAAAAATTTTAGCATGCTGGAACCTAAAGAGAAAGCCTGAGAGAAAGTCCCTGTGGCCATGGAACTCTAAGAATATTTTTTTATATCATCCAAGACTATTGTATTCCTGAATAACAACATATTCCATCTTGGTTATAACCAGAACACCAATAAATTATTGTATTGATACTATCATAATAAACAATAGAACAGCCTGGGAGTGATTTATTGATCAAGTAGTGTTGACAATAAAACCACTGTTAGGATGGGTCACATGTACTTAAGATTTTGCTTCAGAAAAGATGCAAAAATTTACTCCTTACTGTGCAAGCAAGCAACTCTCACAATGTAAACTATATATGAAAAGTTCATAGAAATTTCTCAGTACATAATAAAATTGCAAAATTTCCCAATAACATAAAGGAAGGCTCCTGAATTTTCAACCTTT
This sequence comes from Ovis canadensis, assembly GCF_042477335.2. Taxonomy (NCBI): domain Eukaryota; kingdom Metazoa; phylum Chordata; class Mammalia; order Artiodactyla; family Bovidae; genus Ovis; species Ovis canadensis. The sequence goes on along the minus strand of NC_091248.1, from coordinate 73,300,085 downwards.
TCCTTAATACTGCGGAAATATAAGAAGTTAGAATGGACAAATTGTTTTCATAGTGAAGCTCTTTTGCTTTCCATGGGAAATATTCTGATATATCTATTCAAGTTATAAGAGGATATTTATGAATTTTTAGATGAAATCTTGAATCTACATGACCACTATATAAAAAGTATAGTCCTTGACATAAGTATATGTATTTTAGATACAATTTGGCCATTTGTAAAATGTAACTTTACCCTTTAAGGCAAACTTATATCAATTTTCTAAGAACACAACTAGGTGTAGAAAATAATTATAGAGTGAGTTCTTCTTTAGATTAAGTTTGACACAGTTTTAGTGACAGAAAACACCAAGTAATATTGAGTAAAAATACAATTTAATAACTGATGCATAAATGAAGGCAGACACTATTAAGAGTAAGGACTCCACTATTGTAAATTAGAGAGATATACACTTTTTCTTAATGGTCTGCCATCTTTCAATCCTAGTTGGCATCTCATAGTCCAAGATAGCTACTCCAGATCAAACTCTCATATCTACCTTCTAGCCAGACGGAAGGAGAAAAAAGAAGAGAGAAGGATATATATTTCCCCTCTTTAAGCATATTTCCTAGAAGCTAAACACAGCTTTTCAACTTTTTTTCTACATGGATTCCATTGAGTAGAACAGTCAAACAGAAAATCTAGCTGCAAAGAAGGTCTGAAAATGCAGGTACTACGCTGTACAACCATACATACTGATATCATTGTGGAGATCAGTTGCTAATGAAAGATGAAATTATATGCAAAGAAGAAAAATTATCTGCTTTAGGAATTCATTTGACTCAGAATTTGGACCCCTTTCTTATCTTGATCAGTCAGTCAGGCAGTTCAGTAGCTCAGTCGGATCAGAATCTTTGTGACCCCACGGACTGCAGCACGACAGGCCTCCCTGTCCATCACCAACTCTCTGAGTTTACTCAAACTCATGTCCATTAAGTCGGTGATGCTATCCAATCATCTCATCCTCTATCATCCCCTTCTCCTCCTGCCTTCAATCTTTCCCAGCATCAGGATCTTTTCAAATAAGTCAGTTCTTCCCATTGGGTGCCCAAAGTATTGGAGTTTCAGCTTCAACATCAGTCCTTCCAATGAATAATCAGGACTGATTTCCTTTAGGATGGACTGGATGGATCTCCTTGCAGTCCAAGGGACTCTCAAGAGTCTTCTCCAACAACACAGTTCAAAAGCATCAATTCTTCTGCGCTCAGCTTTCTTTATAGACTAACTCTCACATCCATAAATGACTACTAGAAAAACCATAGCCTTGACTAGATGGTAGGGAAACCACTAGACCATTCAGGTATGACCTAAATAAAATCCTTTATGATTATACAGTGGAAGTGACAGATAGGTTCAAGGGTTTAGATCTGATAGAGTGCCTGAAGAACTACGGACAGAGGTTCATGACACTGTACAGAAGGCACTGATTAAGACCATCTCCAAGTTAAAGAAACACAAAGAGGAAAAATGATTGTTTGAGGAAGCCTTACAAATGACTGAGAGAAGAAGAGACTAATCACGCAAAGGAGAAAAGGAGAGATATATCCATTTAAATGCAGAGTTCCAAAGAATAGCAAGGGGAGATAAGAAAGCCTTCTTCAGTGATCAACACAAAGAAATAGAGGAAAACAATAGAATGGGAAAGACTAGAGATCTCTTCAAGAAAAATCACAGATACCAAGAGAACATTTCATGCAAAGATGGGCTCAATAAAGGACAGAAATGGTATGGACCTAACAAAAGCAGAAGATATTAAGAAGAGATGGCAACAATACACAGAAGAACTACACAGAAAAGATCTTCATGACCGAGATAAAAATGATAGTGTGATCACTCACATAGAGCCAGACATCCTGGAATTCTAAGTCAAGAGGGTCTTAGGAAGCATCACTACAAACAAAGACAGTGGAGGTGATGAAATTCCACTTTGAGCTATTTTAAATCCTAAAAGATGATGCTGTGAAAATGTTGCACTCAATATGCCAGCAAATTTGGAAAACTCAGCTGTGGCCACAAGACTGGAAAAGCTCAGTTCTCATTCCAGTTCTAAAGAAGGGCAATGCCAAAGAATTTTCAAACTACCACACAGCTGCACTCATCTCACATGCTAGCAAAGTAATCCTCAAAATTCTCATGCCAGGCTTCAACAGTATGTGAACAATGAGCTTCAAGCTGGATTTAGAAAAGGCAGAGGAACCAGAGAGCAGATTGCCAACATCCAATGGATCATTGAAAAAGCAAGAGAGTTCCAGAAAATATCTACTTCTGCTTTATAGACTATGCCAAAGCCTTTGATTGTGTGGACCACAACAAACTCTGGAAAATTCTAAAAGATATGGGAATACCAGACCTGACCTGCCTCCTGAGAAATCTATATACAGGTCAAGAAGTAACAGTTAGAACTGCACTTGGAACAACAGATTGGTTCCAAATCAGGAAAAGAGCACATCAAGGCTGTATATTGTAATCCTGCTTATTTAGTTTATATGCAGAGTACATCATGTGAAATGCCAGGCTGTATGAAGCACAAGCTACAATCAAGATTATTGGGAGAAATATCAAAATATCAGAAATATCAAATATCAAAATATCAGGAATATCATACCTCAGATATGCAGATGACACCACACTTGTGGAAGAAAATGAAGAACTAAAGAGCCTCTTGATGAAAGTGAAAGAGGAGAGTGAAAAAGTTGGCTTAAAACTCAACATTCAGAAAACTAAGATCATGGCATGTGGTCCCATCACTTCATGGCCAACAGATGGGAAACAATGGAAACAGTGAGAGACTATTTTCTTGGGCTCCAAAATCACTGCAGATAGTGACTGCAGCCATGAAATTAAAAGATACTCCTTGGTAGAAAAGTTATGACCAACATAGTCAGTATATTAAAAAGCAGAGATATTATTTTGCCAACAAAGGTCCATCTAGTCAAAGCTATGGCTTTTCCAATAGTCCTGTACAGATGTGAGAATTGGACTACAAAGAAAGCTGAGTGCCAAAGAACTGAAGCCTTTGAACTGTGATGTTGGAGAAGACCCTTGAGAGTCCCATGGACTGCAAGGAGATCCAACCAGTCCATCCTAAAGGAAATCAGTCCTAAATATTCTTTGGAAGGACTGATCCTGAAACTGAAAATCAATACTTTGGCCACCTGATGCCAAGAACTGACTCACTGCAAAGACCCTGATGCTGGAAAAGATTGAAGGCAGGAGGAGAAGGGAACAACAGAGGATGAGATGGTTGGATGGCATCACTGACTCAGTGGACACAAGTTTGAGGAAGCTCAGGAGTTGGTGAAGCACAGGGAAGCATAGTGTGTTGCAATCCACGGGGTCACAGGGTCAGACACGACTGAGCGACTGAACTGAATAGCTTTAGAGAAGGCAATTAATTTCTTTGTCTTATTCAACAACATGCACATATGATTCTCAACACTGTTTAGCAACAAGCGAAAAAGATATCCTGTATTGACTAGATTATATTTTGTTCTTGATCAAAACACATCAAATTGAATATCTCACTTATTACTGACTGATCATAAAAACTGCAGTCTTTCCAGTGAGGTACATATTCTCAGGTATTTAATTTTGTACCTTGAATATATATTTTATTTACATAAGGTTTATTTTTACATTTATTTTAAATAAAGTAACAGTGCTTTAGGTTTATCACCTTCATTTTTACGTTACCTTTTATCTAGTAAATTAATTTAATGTTCAATTTTCAGTGTGACATAAATTTGCTTTTAAAATTCATATAAAAAGACTGAGGCAATTTAAATCAGTATATTAGGCATGGGTGGTAGTAGATATGGCAAAAATGAATATAAATAAATGACTGATAGTTACACTACATGAAGAGGAATGTAGTCATCATCGTTCAAAACAATCTTTCATACAGAGCATTTATACTGATTAAACTTTTAGTGGTCATTGATAAGTTGTAAGATTGAGATGCTATTTTTTGAAGTAGACTTTTTCAATGTTCTATGTTAAAGGCAGAAACAGGCATTAATAGCCAATGAATTGTGAAGAAATTCATATAGAAAAATTAAGCATCTAGTATCAATGGAAGACTATTCACTTTCACAAAGAGTTGATATAAAATGCACCACAGCACCACATACATTTTTATCCATATGTTACTCAGTCCTTGATATTACAGAGAAGAATGCATGATAAAAGGCAAAATTCTATCCCTGAATTGCCTCAATTATTTTAACTTGGTAATATGTATGCTAAAGCAGTATTGACAACTTATCATGAATCATGACTCATTAATCATAACAAAACATCCATTTATCATCTAACTTTTAGCAAAATAACTTCTTTGCATCACTAGAAAATATACTGCTTGAAGAAGTATGCCCTGTTTATTAAGTGTGTATTTTTGACTGTCTAATTCCAGTACTGGCCAACATTCCACAACTGATTTGCAATGAATATACCTTAGTAACACTTTTGTGTCTGTTGGAAAATCAGTACTAAACAAATATTTCAATATATTACTTATGACATACTTCACAATAATAAAATATATTTTAAGTTCTTCATATTCATTAAATGATTCACAACATGATATATCAACACAACACACACATTCCCCACCTTAAACTGTACTTCTCCAACTGTGTTTTTTTTTTTTTTAAATCAGTCCACTTTAGTATACTATATTTTTGGTGACAAATCAATGAAGGGATTGAAACCACACAAAAATTTCAGGAATAAGATACTGACCTTACTATAGGACAATAATAACTCCTGTTGTCTATAAAAGCATCTCCAGTTGTTTATTTGTTAAGCTTGGTTATCTTTCACTGTGACAGAGTTTAAGTTAAAATCTTTATTTCACTGACAAAATTATAGCCCATGCTCATGAGGAAGACTTATCATATGTTCTAATAAACATTTTTTTCTAGTGTTAGGCTTCATAGTATGCTATGCCTCATCACTCACATTTTAGTTCATCAGATATTGTCATATAACAGAACATATACTCAAATTTAGCAATAATAAGCTTCACATATTCATCAAAATCGTACACACTGTGAAGCTTTGGCAGTACATCGAAGAATCACAGAAACTTTCTGACAACCAGTGGCTCCAAAAACAAAATAGTTTGCTTCCACTGTGAATGGTCTATAATTAATTGAATGTACGTTCTTTAGACTAAATTAACATATTAGTACTCTATGGACATACCTGGCCTCCAGTATGAATGTATTTTTAATTGATCTTTTTTTTTTTACTTGAATACTATCTACCTTCATATTTAGCAAGTAAATCTATCAGTACACCAACTTATATTCTAACATCACTTTGTAGGATGTGTGGTGTACCCAGCATAATATTCCACATGTTTCGCAGAAGTGTCAGATTCCTGACTAAATTGTTTAGATGCAGCCATTTCAGCGTATTCTAGAAGGCTTCTAAATCCCATTATTTGCATCTCTTCCACTGAGGGCTTTTTTCTGAAACCATGCAGGACTATTCTACCCAAGCATACTGCAGGCGAGATGTCCTAGGAATTAATATCCCCTGGAAAGCGCCCTCAGCCATTGAGGGGTGGGAATCAAGGATGTGTAGATGTCTTACTGCCCCTCCTCTCTTGTTGGAATAATTTTGAGCCACACGAGCTATCTATCCCCCAGAGTTTCCCTGAGGGAACAAGCCCCAGTCACCCACTGGATATCCCTGATCACTTCCCTCCTTGTCCAGTCACTCCCTAACAGCGCCACTGGCCTTTGCAATTTTTTATCAAATGTTTCCTCTTTAATTTGGGAAATCAAACCTCTACAGTCTGATAAATGAATCTCTGAACAAATGAATCTCTGATAAATGAATCTCCTTTTGGTATAATTTTCCCTTCTTTTGTCTTAACATAATAATATCTTACTTTCACTTGCCTGCACTTTGACAGTAAACACGTTTTGGATCTCTTTGGTTTTAACTCATACTGTTACCAGCTTTCCTATTAAAATCCAAGGTTGGACTTGACTCAAGCCTGCTCATAAATTTTCAGTGCATTTTCTATAATAGTCCAATAGGCAAAATCTTACTTGGATGTTTTCTTTCAGTCTTACCTATTACCTGTCTACTGTGGTAGTCACCAACCACTATGATATGTGGTGACTACCACAGTAGACAGTATAGATATATATAAGATTTCTCTCATCACAGAAAATTCTACTGGACAGAGCTGGTTTGGAGCATTCTCCCTTTCATATCTAATTTTTGAAATACTGTGTTGTTGTTGTTTTTTTCTTTAAGTTCCATCTCAAAGCTAACTTTCTGTGGAAAATTCTCCCAAAGTAAAATTAATTCTGTCATGTGCCTCTATTTATTTTTAGTTTAAGTTTAGTTCATTCAAAGACAGGTGCTATATATTTTATCATGAATATTCCTGCATATAAATCATTCACATATAGCTATATCCCTTCAAGACAGGATTAGTGCATTCTCCTCCTTGCATTTCTTAAGACAGCACAGTGCTTTACTTCTCAACAAATGTTGGTTTAATGCTTATGAAATAGGCAAACTGACCTAAACCTTTCTAGATATTCATAAAAACTTATTTTGAACCACTTCTTTCCTAATTCGGTACTTTTGCTGTCATTATTTAGGATGTATAATCATATCTATTAAAGGCTGAAGGCTTACTGAATTTATTATCAATCTTAATTTTATCATCTATCTCAATTAATGCTGGCATTTTAATATTATATACAAAGTTGATACACAGTTTATTTTTCAGAGCACTATTTTTTTTTCTCTCCTGGAATCCAAATACACTGATATAAGATTCAAGTTCCATTTTAGAGTTTTAAGATTCTAAAGAATTGATAACCATGTGTTGTGTAATTAAAAGTGATTTCCTTGCATAGAATTTTGCTTAATATCTGCTTTATTTTGAAGCATATTGTCACCTGTAGAGCCTATTTGTAGAGAGAATTCCCCATAGAACTGAGGCTGGAGGGCTTACACAGCTTTTCAACAAAGATACAGGGTCCTTGTTTCTTTTTCATTTATTTAGCTAAACATTAATAGATGTTTTGAATAGAACTGGCAAACAATAACCCTAGAGATTTCCACTAGATGTTTCAATCTTCCTAACTTTGCTGCACACTCTTTATTCATTGCTGTTTAACCTTCTATATACTTCAAAAGCACTGCTATTATCTTTCTCAATCTTTTTGGAGAGAAAAAATCTCAATTATTTTCTCTATACAGATTTTAAGGAAGATTCAAACTTGATTTTCATTTTAATTGGGATAGTATATAGACTTTCCAAATGATCACTAAATTATTTCAAAATGCTGGCAAACTAGTGACAGAATCTGAGCTTTAATGAACTCAATCTTTAAAAAATCACTTATTTATATACAGGCTACACAGAGTTAGTGCATTTTGCCTTTGAGGCATCAAACAATAAATTATTTTTCTTTGGAAAAAGTTTCCTAAACTACCAACAAATCTATGGTGAAATCTCATTTCAAGATGCTTGCTCAGCTATATGATATTAAAGAGTGTACCTAACTTCCTCTGTTAGTATACATAAACAAAGTTTGAATATAACAGTCTCCAAATATTTACTCTTATCTATTACATGTCTCAAATTTAAAACAAAAGTATGTCAAGAATTAAATGTCAAGAATCATGTCTAACCATTAGTTAGTTACCTAATCTACAAAATTATATGATTCCATATGTTTTGTTATTCATGCCTAGGAACTTTAGATTTTTAGGTTAAAATAGAAAATGCAATTTTACTTTCTTTACTCTTTAATTAAGGATGGAATATTCAGAGGTGTCTAACACCTGCTTTATAATAAGTAGAGTATTATTTCAAATGACAGATGGACCAATTAAAATATTCTTTTAGATGATACAAAATCTTGTGATGTAGGTACTTTTTTAAATCCAAATTTAAATATGCACTGTAAGAATGTAAAATTATCTAAGTACATATTAATGAAATACCTTCAGTTATACCCTGGAGAGAGTTCAAAGAACAAAGTTTTTCTTTTTTCCCTTCTCCAACATCTCCTCATTCTGTTGCAGAAACCAGTACTCAAGAAACCAAGCACCATACTTGGAGAGCTGGAGAGCTCAGGTTTATTACACTGGCAGGCCCAGAGGAGTTAACGTTCAAAGCTCTGAGCCCCGAAAAAAGGAGTTACAGAGTTTTTATACATGGACAGGCATGATTAAGCGGGTTTGTGGGCGTGCAAGGGCTAGGGCGATTGCAAGGAGCAGGACAAGAGTGAGTGAGATAAGCTCCAGTTCCTAGTATTGTGAGTCCCCACTTTCTGAAACCTACATAATCTAGACTTTGCAAGGAGCAAGCTGAGTTACAGAGGCAGAAAGAGAAGGAGGTAAGATTTTAACCTTTCCTCTTCAATTCTTGACCTCCAATTCCACTGTTTTAACATCCAGTGTTGGATGGTTCTTTTGGTTCTCCAAGACTATTGCTGTTAAGAATCAGCTCATATTTCATAAAGAAATGAATTCCCCAGAACAAAGTGAAGATTACAGACTTTTAACCTGCAAGTGAGTGAAAATTAAAATGTATAAAGATATAAGGTATAGAGAAATACAGACTTGATAGCATATATAAAAATACTCACAAAGACATCTTCAGCTGGTTCCTGACACAGTTTATGCAGCTCACACTGCAGGGATCCCACTTGTAGTTTCTACCAGAATCATCCACCAGCACATATTTCCAACACTCTCAGGGCACAATTTTCATGTATAGTTCCTCAAAAAGTTTTGTGCACAGTCACTAATGCCTTTCTTACACCCACCATTGTAAACAGCTGATTTTGCATAAAGTTACTGGGTTTCCCACCTCCAGTCAGAAAATAATTTCATAACTTCATTATGGTCAGGCAAAGACAGTGGCTTGACCTTCTGTTTTATTTCATCATTTTGTTTATATCTAGTTGGTAGCACTGAGCACTTTGCTTTTACTTTTCCTATTCCATATTACTCTTCCCAAGTGACCTCCCAGGTCCTCTGGGACCAAGGCCTGATGTCATCAATCTTTGTATCTCTGAGGCCTAGAACATCAAAGGTTTCCATGCACTTGGCTGTGGGTTATGGCATATGTGGCTCTTAGTCTCATCACTATGTGTGGCTCAGTCTCTTTTTAAAATCATTTTTGGAAAATTTTATATTGGAGTATAGTTGATTAACAACATTGTGTTAGTTTCAGGTGTATGGCAAAGTGATTCAGATTTGGAAGATATATGGCTCGATCTTCTCATAATGACAAATACAATCACCAATATCTCCATCAGAGGCCACCCGAGGATGGAGCTACCAGACAGAGCTACTGCCTAAATCCACATCTCGGAGAAACCACCCTGCTGGTCAGCAGTAACTGAGAGAGGCCAAGTGTCAGTTGATTTATATTCAGTCTTTCATCACCTTTTTATTCAGTGTACAACTTTTTATTCAGTACCCATTTTATCCAGTGTACAACTGAAGTAGTCTGTCAGATGAGCTTTCACCATTTCAGCACCATTCTGACACCTTGTTCTGTGCCTTCTTTCCACGTTAGACTCTTCATTGAGGGTCCTTATACAGACTGCTTGTATGTATTTGATCTGACTATATATATTCAACACAACCTATGATTGCTACCTGTTAACTATAAAAAGTTACTGCAAAATCATTGCAGATGGTGACTGCAGCCATGAAATTAAAAGACGCTTACTCCTTGGAAGAAAAGTTATGACCAATCTAGATAGCATATTCAAAAGCAGAGACATTACTTTGCCGACTAAGGTCCCTCTAGTCAAGGCTATGGTTTTTCCTGTGGTCATGTATGGATGTGAGAGCTGGACTGTGAAGAAGGCTGAGTGCCGAAGAATTGATGCTTTTGAACTATGGTGTTGGAGAAGAATCTTGAGAGTCCCTTGGACTGCAAGGAGATCCAACCAGTCCATTCTGAAGGAGATCAGCCCTGGGATTTCTTTGGAAGGAATGATGCTAAAGCTGAAACTCCAGTACTTTGGCCACCTCATGTGAAGAGTTGACTCATTGGAAAAGACTCTGATGCTGGGAGGGATTGGGGGCAGAAGAAGGGGACGACAGAGGGTGAGATGGCTGGATGGCATCATGGACTCAATGGACGTGAGTCTGAGTGAACTCCGGAAGTTGGTGATGGACAGGGAGGCCTGGCGTGCTGCGATTCATGGGGTCGCAAAGAGTCGGACATGACTGAGTGACTGAACTGAACTGAACTGAACTATAAAAATCATGTTTTCAGGCTTATAAGAATCTAACTTCCTTTTGAAAGAACCTGCTCTTTATAAAGTCCTTTAAAGCCTAGAGAGTGAAGAGGACTACAGTTTAAGAGTTGTCCTCATCTATAGCCTTCAAGACATCATGAACACATGGTTGAATGTATGTCTTATAGGGTATGGCCATAGTCCAAACAGGATGCTTAATGACATCCTGCCAAGCTACAGAGACAATATTCTGCCAGGAGATGGGAGTTGAACTGTGCTATTGGAGAAGACTCTTGAGAGTCTCTTGGACTCCAAGTAGGTCAAACCAGTCAATCCTAAAGGAAATCAACTCTTGAATATTTATTAGAAAGACTGATGCTGAAGTTGAAGCTCCAATACTTTGGCCACCTGATGTGAAGAGCCAACTCATTAGAAAAGACGCTAATGCTGGGAAAGACTGAAGGCAAGAGGAGAAGGGGACAGCAGAAGATGAGATGGCTGGATGGCATCACCGACTCAATGGACATGAGTTTGAGCAAGCTCTGGGAGATTGTGAAGAACAGGGAAGCCTGGCATGCTGCAGTCCATGGAGTCACAGAGTTGGACATGACTGAGCGACTGAACAACAACAACAAGATGAAAGTAAGGGAGATTAGTTTTTAGCTTAGAATTTGGTCAGTATGTTAGTTTTCTTCACCAAAGATTTAGGTCACATGAGAGACCAGATACTGCAGTTTATAGACCATAACATCAAGATCAAAGATGAGAGAAGCTCAAAAACTCTTGGCTTCTCCAAAATGTAGAGAAGAATCATCCTAAAGTAATATGAAACTGATCAAGGAGCCAGAATTTTGCTGCCAGTTGGAAGTAAGGAAGCACTGTGTGCCCAAAGGTTGGTACAATTTCAGAATGAAACTGAATGAAACTGAGCAAGTACATAAACAAAAATCAAAAGCTTTCTGCATAAAAGCAAAGTTATTTTATGTTTGTCTCTGCATACCATGCCTGTGTAAGAGAGAGAAACAGAAAGGGAAATAGAATGCCAGAAAATATCATGGTTTGCTCCACAGAAAGAGAAGAGAAATATGAACTAGCTTAGAATAAAGACTAGTTCTTTAAAATATTTCAAGAGTTCGTTAGTGTGGAGGCATTTGAAGTTTATTTATCTCTCCTGCTACCTATATATGTAGTTTTTATATGTATAAAATTGGGTTCTAGTTACCACAGTTTTGGAGAAGGCAATGGCACCCCACTCCAGTACTCTTGCCTAGAAAATCCCATGGATGGAGGAGCCTGGTAGGCTGCAGTCCACGGGGTCACCAAGAGTCGGACACGACTGAGCAACTTCACTTTCACTTTTCACTTTCGTACATTGGAGAAGAAAATGGCAGCCCACTCCAGTGTTCTTGCTTGGAGAATCCCAGGGACGGAGGAGCCTGGTGGGCTGCCATCTGTGGGGTTGCACAGAGTCGGACACGACTGAAGTGACTTAGCAGTAGCACCACAATTTTGTTTTGCTCTTGACATACAGCTCCAAAGAAGCCCTCCATTTAGGGGCAAAAGTAGACAACACTAGATGCAGCACTCTTGTGAGACTCTTGCTTTCAGTTCAGTCGCTCAGTCGTGTCCAACTCTTTGCGACCCCATGAATTGCAGCGTGCCAGGCTTCCCTGTCCATCACCCACTCTCGGAGTTCACTCAGACTCACGTCCATCGAGTCAGTGATGCCATCCAGCCATATTATCCTCTGTCGTCCCCTTCTCCTCCTGCCCCCAATCCCTCCCAGCATCAGAGTCTTTTCCAAGGAGTCAACTCTTCTCATGAGGTGGCCAAAGTACTGGAGTTTCAGCTTTAGCATCATTCCTTCCAAAGAAATCCTAGGGCTGATCTCCTTCAGAACGGACTGGTTGGATCTCCTTGCAGTCCAAGGGACTCTCAAGAGTCTTCGCCAACACCACAGTTCAAAAGCATCAATTCTTCAGCGTTCAGCCTTCTTCACAGTCCAACTCTCACATCCATACATGACTACTGGAAAAACCATAGCCTTGACTAGACGGACCTTAGTCGGCAAAGTAATGTCTCTGCTTTTGAATATAACTTTTCTTCCAAGGAGTAAGCGTCTTTTAATTTAATGGCTGCAATCACCATCTGCAGTGCTTTAACAGGACATAATTAAAGAGAGTACTATGCAGTATCTATTACTCCATGAAGTGAGGAGTCTTAAAAATATATATCACCTATGTCTACAGATGTCAGTGTGCACAGACATATCTAGAAAAGTGAAATTCAAACACATATTATTTTTATTCATTGATGATTTGACAGATGTTTACTTCAGCAAATCCACTCAAGCCTCAAAAAGTTTTGTTAAAACATAACCCAGTAAGCAAATAGAGCTCAATTTTTCACTGAAGGGAGTATATTTATAACTCTCAGAGTTATCTATTAATATATTGGCCTACAAGATCTGTGTGGTTCTTTTCAACTCTAAATTTTTGAACTAATTTGTATGCATTATAGGTTTATGTATGTTGCTGCTGCTGCTGCTAAGTCACTTCAGTTTTGTCTGACTCTGTGCGACCCCATAGACAGCTGCCCACCAAGTTTCCCCATCCCTGGGATTCTCCAGGCAACAATACTGGAGTGGGTTGCCACTTCCTTCTCCAATGCATGAAAGTGAAAAGTGAAAGTGAAGTTGCTCAGTCATGTCTGATTCTTTGTGACCCCATGGACTGCAGCACACCAGGCCTCCCTGACCATCACCAACTCCCAGATTTTACTCAAACTCATGTCCATTGAGTCGGTGATGCCATCCAACCGTCTCATCCTCTGTCGTCCCCTTCTCCTCCTGCCCATAATCCCTCCCAGCATCAGAGTCTTTTCCAAGGAGTCAACTCTTCACATGAGGTGGCCAAAGTATTGGAGCTTCAGCTTCATCATCACCCCTTCCAATGAATATTCAGGACTGATTTCCTTTAGGATGGACCAAAGTTCAAGGGACTCTCAAGAGTCTTCGCCAACACCACAGTTCAAAAGCATCAATTCTTAGGTGCTCAGTTTTCTTTATAGTCCAACTCTCACATCTGTACATGACTACTTGAAAAACTATAGCTTTGACTAGATGGACCTTTGCTGGCAAAGTAATGTCTATGCTTTTTAATATGCTGTCTAGTTTGGTCATAACTTTTCTGGCAAGGAGCAAACATCTTTTAATTTTATGGCTGCAGTCACCATCTGAGTGATTTTGGAGCCCCCCAAAATAAAGTTTGTCACTGTTTCCACTGTTTCCCCATCTATTTGCCATGAAGTGATGGGACTGGAGGCCATGATCTTAGTTTTCTGAATGTTGACCTTAAGCCAACTTTTTCACTGTCTTCTTTCACTTTCATCAAGAGGCTTTTTAGTTCTTCTTTGCTTTCTTCCATAAGGGTGGTATCATCTGCATATCTGAGATTACTGATGTTTCTTCTGGTAATCTTGATTCCAGCTTGTGCTTCATCTAGCCCAGGATTTCTCAAAATTGTCTTTTACAGATCATCAAAGAAGAAAGAGGTTACTCTAAAGATTTGTGCAGATAATTATAACAAGAACCACTGATGTCATACTTAAGTCTGTTTCCTTTATAGCTGGAATAAATACATGAAAAAAAAAAACCTTAATTTTTTTTCTCAAACACAAATGAAGGAAGTCAGGACCTTTTCATCCCTTTAGAATCAGTCAGTATAAACTAACAATGACTAAGCTTTCTGCTGTAGAACAATTTCTTATAAGATGAGAATTTGTATTAATAAGAATTTAAGATAATTTTCTTATACAGTTCTTGCATTATCTAAAGGTCAATTAGATGAATAATTTTTCTTTCAATTTTATCAACTATATCATCTCATAACCTAGTTTCATTTTTATGTGTTTTAAAACATCTATTCATTCAGGCATACAATGAGCATTAACTGTACACAACTTGTCCTAAATAACATGAGAGCTCTGCAGAAATTTGAAATACACTATTTTCTTCAAAGAACTTAAATTTAGTTGTGTTATTTTATATATAAATTATATATTAACAATATGATATGTGTAATGCATTTATGAATAATATGTTAATACATATACATATATGACACTAAAATCACAAACACAAAAAAAAAATTTTTTGAGCACCAAATAAGTGAATTAGTTACTTAGCACAATAGGATGTCAGGTTACACATATATCACCATGGAATGAAATGGTTAGGAAAAGCTTAACAAACAATATTAGAAGTAGGTTATGCCTTAAACATTAATAAACTTCAAACAGAATCAAAACTTTAGTAGATCTAGAAAACGGAATAAGAAACGGGTTAAAATAGAGTGTTGGATGGCATCAACAACTCGATGGACATGAATTTGAGCAAGTTCTGGGAGCTGGTGATGGACAGGGAAGCCTGGTGTGTTGTAGCCCATGGGGTCGCAAAGAGTCAGACACGACTAAGCGACTGAACTGAACTGAGAGTGTATCCAAAACATTTTGAAGTGACAAGGACAGACTGGACCCATCAGGAAAAGGAGAAGAACTGACAGATTCACTTGGAGTATAAGTTAAATTCAGATTCTGGGGAGATTTGTGTTACTAGTTAAAGAATGTTTGGTTGCATTATTATATATGAAATGAGAAACCATGGAATGTTTTTTCTAAAACAAACTACTTTGGAGAAAATATTATGATAATTAGTCTTAAAGAATTAAAATTAGGAAGAGAAACTAGAAAAAAAAAAGATCAGGGACTATTTCAAACTTGGTAGCTAATATTATTAGAACCTAAACTATACGTCATTCTTAAGTGCAAGAGATGAAAAGGAAGGAATAGATATTTTCAACAGATGTTTTCTGAAAAAACTGGAAAAATTTGATGAAGGATTTAGAATGGTGGGGTGAAAACAGAAAATTTTAGGTTTTAATTCGTCGGTGACCAAAAAGTATATTTATCAATAATAAAGAAAATAATGTTTTTCTTGAGAAGTAAGAACATATACACTACAAATCTTGAATTTTAGGACATAATGAATTATCCAAAGAGACACAATGATGAAAAATTATGAAGATATAGAGTGGGAGATCCAAACCATAGACATATATAGATCAGCTCAGTTCAGTTCAGTTCAGTTGCTCAGTCGTGTCCAACTCTTTGTGACCCCATGAATCACAGCACACCAGGCCTCGCTGTCCATCACCAACCCCAGGAGTTTACTCAAATTCATGTCCATTGAGTCGGTGATGCCATCCAGCCATCTCATCCTCTGTTGTCCCCTTCTCCTGCCCCGAATCCCTCCCAGCATCAGGGTCTTTTCCAATGAGTCAACTCTTCGCATGAGGTGGCCAAAATATTGGAGTTTCAGCTTCAGCATCAGTCCTTCAAAAGAACACCCAGGACTGATCTCCTTTAGTATGGACAAGTTGGATCTCCTTGCTGTCCAAGGGACTCTCAAGAGTCTTCTCCAACACCACAGTTCAAAAGCATCAGTTCTTTGGCACTCAGCTTTCTTCACAGTCCAACTCTCACATCCATGCATGACCACTGGAAAAACTAGACCCTTGATTAGATGGACCTTTGTTGGCAAAGTAATGCCTCTGCTTTTTAATATGCTTTCTAGGTTGGTCATAACTTTCCTTACAAGGAGTAAGCGTCTTTTAATTTCATGGCTGCAATCACCATCTGCAGTGATTTGGAGCCCCCCAAAATAAAGTCTGACACTGTTTCCACTGTTTCCATCTACTTCCCATGAAGTTATGGAACTGGATGCCATGATCTTAGTTTTCTGAATGGTGAGCTTTAAGCCAACTTTTTCACTCTCCTCTTTCACTTTCATCAAGAGGATTTTTAGTTCTTCACTTTCTGACATAAGGGTGGTATGATCTATATATCTGAGGTTATTGCTATTTCTCCCGGGAATCTTGATTCCAGCTTGTGCTTCTTCCAGCCCAGCGTTTCTCATTATGTACTCTGCATAGAAGTTAAATAAGCAGGGTGACAATATTCAGCCTTGACATACTCCTTTTCCTATTTGGAACTAGTCTGTTGTTCCATGTCCAGTTCTAACTGTTGCTTCCTGACCTGCATACAGATTTCTCAAGAGGCAGGTCAGGTGGTCTGGTATTCCTATCTCTTTCAGAATTTTCCACAGTTTATTGTGATCCACACAGTCAAAGGCTTTGGCATTGTCAATAAAGCAGAAATAGATGTTTTTCTGGAACTTTCTTGATTTTTCCACGATCCAGCAGATGTTGGCAATTTGATCTCTGGTTCCTCTGCCTTTTCTAAAACCAGCTTGAACATCTGGAAGTTCACAGTTCACGTATTGCTGAAGCTTGGCTTGCAGAATTTGGAGCATTACTTTATTAGCCTGTGAGATGAATGCAATTGTGCAAGTAGTTTGAGCTTTCTTTGGAATTGCCTTTCTTTGGGATTGGAATGAAAACTGACCTTTTCCAGTCCTGTGGATACTACTGAGTTTTCCAAATTTGCTGGCATATTGAGTGCAGCACTTTCACAGCATCATCTTTCAGAACTGAAATAGCTCAACTGGAATTCCATTACCTCCACTAGCTTTGTTCATAGTGATGCTTTCTAAGGTCCACTTGACTTCACATTCCAGGATGCCTCACTCTAGGTGAGTGATCACACCATCATGATTATCTTGGTCATGAAGATCTTTTTTGTACAGTTCTTCTGTGTATTCTTGCCACCTCTTCTTAATATCTTCTGCTTCTGTTAGGTCCCTACCATTTCTGTCCTTTACCGAGCCCATCTTTGCATGAAATGTTCCCTTGGTATCTCTAATTTTCTTGAAGAGATCTCTAGTCTTTCCAGTTCTGTTGTTAGCCTCTATTTCTTTGCACTGAACGCTGAGGAAGGCTTTCTTATGTCTCCTTGCTATTCTTTGGAACTCTGCTTTCAGATGTTTATATCTTTCCTTTTATCCTTTGTTTTTGCTTCTCTTCTTTTCACAGCTATTTATAAGGCCTCCCCAGAAAGCCATTTTGCTTTCTGGCATTTCTTTTCCATGAGGATGGTCTTGATCTCTGTCTCCCATACAATGTCACGAACCTCCATCCATAGTTTATCAGGCACTCTGTCTTAAGATCTAAGCCCTTAAATCTATTTCTCACTTCCACTGTATAATCATAAGGTATTTGATTTAGGTCATATCTGAATAGTTTAGAGGTTTTCCCTACTTTCTTCAATTTAAGTCTGAATTTGGCAATAAGGAGTTCATAATCTGAGCCACATTCACCTCCCAGTCTTGTTTCTGCTGACTGTATAGAGCTTCTCCAGCTTTGGCTGCAAAGAATATAATCAGTCTGATTTCAGTGTTGACTGTCTGGCCATGTCCATGTGTAGAGTCTTCACTTGTGTTGTTGAAAGAGGGTGTTTGCTATGACCAGGGTGTTCTCTTCGCAAAACTCTATTAGCCTTTGCCCTCCTTCATTCTGTACTCCAAGGACAAATTTGCCTGTTTACCCCAGGTATCTCTTTACTTCCTACTTTTCATTCCAGTCCCCTATAATGAAAAGGACATCTTTTTTGGGTGTTAGTTCTAAAAAGCCTTATAGGTCTTCATAGAACCACTCGACTTCAGCTTCTTCAGCATTACTGGTTGGGGCATAGGCTTGGATTACTGTGGTATTGAATGGTTTGCCTTGGAAACGAACAGAGATCATTCTGTCGTTTTTGAGATTGCATCCAAGCACTGCATTTTGACTCTTCTGTTGACCGTGATGGCTACTCCATTTCTTCTAAGGGATTCCTGCCCACAGTAGTAGATATAATGGTCATCTGAGATAAATTCACCCATTCCAGTCCATTTTAGTTCGCTGTTTCCTAGAATGTCAATGTTCACTCTTGCCATCTTCTGTTTGACCACTTCCAATTTGCCTTGATTCATGGACCTGACATTCCAGGTTCCTATGCAATATTGCTCTTTATGGCATCAGACCTTGCTTCTATCACCAGTCACATCCACAGCTGGGTATCATTTTGTTTTGGCTCCATCCCTTCATTCTTTCTGGAGTTATTTCTCCATTGATCTCCAGTAGCATATTGGGCACCTACTGGCCTGGGGAGTACCTCTTTCAGTATCCTATCATTTTGCCTTTTCATACTGTTCATGGGGTTCTCAAGGTAAGAATGCTGAAGTGGGTTACCATTCCCTTCTCCAGTGGACCACATTCTGTCAGACCTCTCCACCATGACCCGCCCGTCTTGGGTTGCCCTGCTGGCATGGCTTAGTTTCATTGAGTTAGACAAGGCTGTGGTCCTAGTGTGATTAGATTGACTAGATTTTTGTGAGTATGGTTTCAGTGTGTCTTCCCTCTGATGCCCTCTTGCAACACCTACCATCTTACTTGGGTTTCTCTTACCTTGGGGGTGGGCTATCTCTTCACAGCTGCTCTAGCAAAGCGCAGCTGCTGCTCCTTACCTTGGACGAGGGGTATCTCCTCATGGCTGCCCCTCCTGACCTTGAACGTGGAGTAGCTCCTCTCAGCCCTCCTGCGCCTGCGTAGCCGCCCCTCCTTGGATATGTGGTTACTCCTCTTGATATATATTGATAATGATGCCTTAACAAAAAGAAGGGGATTTGCCAATGAGAGATCACTTGTGATGACCAGCACTGCAGGCTCCATGCAGGGGTTAAAGACAAAACAGATTTGGCAGGACAAGGAAAGGGAGAAGGGTTATAGATCATTTGTATTTAAATCACTTAACAATGAAGAGAAGAAATACTAGGAAACACAATCATCGGAGATAAGCTTTTAAAATTTTTAATGCACTATATTCAGCCAGCACTTATTCATGACTAAAGAAAAAAATTATTCTTATACATGCATGCTCTTAATTCTATCTGCCACATAAATACTCAGCTGAATATATCATTTGAAATTTCAGAATGGGTGAAGATAACCTGAAATCCAAGAATTTAAGGATTGCAAAATACCAGAAAAAATTACTCACAAATACTGAAAGTTTTAAAACATATATGTCTAAAAACTGTACACATGTGTATGTATATATACATATATGTGTGAATGCAAATCCCCATACATTTATATATTGTGTCAATGCTTCCAGAGCTTTATGAGTTACAGAAAATTAATAAAAAATAGAACTGAATCTTCAAACGAATCTAACAAGAATAAAAATAATGTGACATCAGAATTTGTAGAAGATGCTCCTGAGATAGAGTTCTGACCACTTGTACCTTAAGATGCCCCTTTGACATGGTGGTCCAGGACTCCCCATGTTGACATATCTGTCCCTAAGATCTCCTATGGAAAAGGGCATGGCTTTCAGGACTTTAGCAGAGGAACCAATTCCTCTGATACAATGTCCTGTTATAGCAAATGAAAAGAGTGAAAGCAAACACAAGCAATTTGAGACCTTAGACTACAGTTTACTCAGCTTAGGTATCCAGTGTAACCTAAAAACATGGTAGAATCCCAGTTAATAACTTTTAAGTGGAATTAAAGAACTGGGCCCTATGCTAGTCACAATTTACCATTAAAGTGTTTCTACAAATGTACCATGAAATTAAAGAGTCCTTTTTTTGTCTATAATTAATTAGAACTTTAAAATTCTCTTTGTATGAATTTTATTAGGTGTAATGGCTACACCAAAGGGAATATTTATTTGGGAAATTTAATGACATGAAATTAATTTCCATTGATATGATTCCGATTTTAAAATTCAAGGACATCTGAACAGTAGGTGTGTGAAAAGGTATTAAAGGCCTTCTGGCTGTTTCTTTCATCAACTTCTTTTGTCTCCTTTTACCATCTAGCAGGCATGCCATAACATGACCAGGAATTTGAAAAATAAATGATTGCAGCTGTCAGGGCCTCCTGCTTGAATTCGTGAATGTCTTTATGAATATTTGGGCTGCATTGTGTTTTCTAGTAGTGAGCCATTTCAAAAGGAGGCATGATAGCTCTTTCATGTAAATTAATTTATACAGCTGTAACTTTCACAGTTAGCCTGGGGCTCTTCTTTCTGAGTTTTGCATTTATTTTAAGCATAGGATTTTGAAAATTAAAATGTGTTTTATTGAGTTTAACTTTTATTGGAGACAGCTTGAAGTTATTACTCGATCTGCATTTTATTTATTTTTTCACAGAAAACATTGTTTTATTAACTGCCTTAACCAATTCACGAGTTCAGAGGGCTCCTGAAGACATAGGCCCTAGTGAGGGCTGGACTCTGGAAATCCCCATGAGTGAGCAAGACAGGATGGCACTGGGAGCAACAGGGCAGTGGCAACACAGAATCACAGGACACATGGGCATCAGAGCTTTATTTTAGAAACAACTAATAACCATGTCCCTCTTAAATAATTGCTTGGTGATTATCTTGCCACCATGGCATCCTTTATCTGTACAGACTGCTTGCAATGCAGCTCTCCTCTTCGCCCCAGTGCCCTGCCACACTTCATTCCCTTTGCTGTGTTTTTTTTTTTTTTTCCTTCCATTAACCTAAGGAAACGTTTATTTGAGTCCATGCTGCTGCTAAGTCGTTTCAGTCGTGTTCAACTCTGTGCAACCCCATAAACGGCAGCCCACCAGGCTCCGCTGTCCCTGGGATTCTCCAGGCGAGAACACTGGAGTGGGTTGCCATTTCCTTCTCCAATGCATGAAAGTGAAAGTGAAAGTGAAGTCGCTCAGGCGTGTCCGACTCTTAGCGACCCCATGGACTACAGCCTACCAGGCTCCTCCATCCATGGGATTTTCCAGGCAAGAGTACTGGAATGGGGTGCCATTGCCTTCTCCGATTTGAATCCATAGTCCAGCCTAAATTGTTACCTAATTGTTACCTTTTGAGTTGTTTGGAAATTTAGGCTTCTCAAAACTGTGATGATTACTCAAGATACTTTATCCCGGTAAACCGAATGTATTACATCATTAAAACATTCTTTCTGGCTTTTAGCTAGATAATCTCAAAATTTTATCAGTGTTAGTGACCTTAAAAATACAAGGTCACTTTCAGTCAGTTCAGTTCAGTTCAGTTCAGTCACTCAGTCATGTTCGACTCTCTGTGATCCCACGGACTGCAGCACACCAGGCCTTCCTGTCCATCACCAACTCCTGGAGTTTACTCAGACTCATGTCCATTGAGTTGGTGATGGCATCCAACAATCTCATCCTCTCTCATCCCCTTCTCCTCTTGCCGCTGATCGTTCCCAGCATCAGGGTCTTTTCCAATGAGTCAGTTCTTTGCATCGGGTGGCCAAAGTATTGGAGTTTCAGCTTCAGCATCAGTCCTTCCAATGAATATTCAGGACTGATTTCCTTTAGGATGGACTAAAGCAAAAGATATTAGTTGAATCTCCTTGCTGCCCAAGAGCATCTCAAGAGTCTTCTCCAACACCACAATTCAAAAGCATCAATTCATTGGAGCTCAGCTTTCTTTATAGTCCAACTCTCACATCCATACATGACCAATGGAAAAACCACAGCTTTGACTAGACGGACCTTTGTTGGTAAAGTAATGTCTCTGCTTTTTAATATGCTGTCTATGTTGGTCATAACTTTATTCCAAGGAGCAAGCGTCTTTTAATTTCATGGCTGCAATCACCATCTGCAGTGATTTTGGAGCCCGAAAAAATAAAGTCTGTCATTGTTTCCATTGGTCACTTTGGTTTTACTAAATATAGACGTTGTCATAATCATCCTGTTTATTTTCTGCATATAGTCTTGAAATCTTCTTAAGGACACAAATCTAGTTTTATTACTTATTCTCTGACTCCTATTTGGAAGAAATATTGTTTTCATATCATCAGATAATAGACATCCTTGAGAAATCTGTGTTTAGAGTTAAGATGCATCAACACACTTTAGAAATGTCTCTGTTTCAGACAGTGATGATTCTTTTTATTCAAGACTGGCAATATTTTTTGACAACAAACATATGACCAAAACTTTACTGGTAACAGAAAAAAGTAGATTTGCATAAGTGTACAATGATTATAAAAAGAAATCTACTCTGCTTATGGCAGTTTGTTTCATGCATAAAAGAATATAACTTGGTATCCAAGGAGTCAGGTGAAGTAGGGTTCAAATCTTGAGACCACCACTTAGCTGTGTGACACATGGGCCAAGTTCCCAATCCTTCTCAACTTCATATTTTTCATAGGTAAAATAGGAGCTAAAACAGTCCCTAAAGAGATGTAGAGTTATCATCCATACTGATTTGTCAGACAGTATAATCAAATATGTTCTTTTTTCCTACATAGATTGCAAATTTCCATTTTAATTTTTAAACATCTTATATTTTTTAAACACATATCCTTTCACTCTTTTAAAATGCTATACTGTACACAGCTTTATTTCCAGATACCCAGACAGTTGTGCTAATACTATTGATGACATAATCTATTTTTATCCCACTTAGTTGAAGTGCCACCCACATCACTTAATAAATTTGTATATCATGGAAACTATTGCTGAATTATTTTCTGTACTCTCATCCTAACCCAACACTGTCTTGATCTGTAGTGACTTTATAGTTTTTTTGTGATATCTGTTAAATTCTGCTTCTTTTACCTATTGTTGCTTGCAAACTTTTCTTAGTTATATTTAGAAATTTGTAATTTAATATAAATTGTAAAAAACTGTACATTTCTCAGTTTTATCACAGAATCTTATTTGCGTTCCAATTTAAATGAAATAGAAGAATAAATACATATTTATTTTCAAAATGCCTACTTAAGTTCTTAATAAATACTTGAAGTGTGGCTGGAGACATCATTTCTCTTTCTGTTATTGTCATTGATTTTCCACTTTAGTCTCAAATATATCCCATTTTCAATTTTGCCTTCTTATGCTTGAATGAAGGAACCTTACTTCCTAGTTAACTCTCTATACAAAGTTTTCTTCAATTCATTTTTGTTACCAAAATTTTGTTTATTTTACCTGTTTAACTTCATAATCATAAAGTTATTTTAAGATGTTAAAGGAAAACAAAGTTTGATGCAAGAAATGCCTGCATATATCCTCACATACAAAAAGATATGAGAACCCAATAGACAATTCAATTAGGTTTGCTATAATATATATCCTTTAAAGGAAAGCTTATTTCATGGAAGATGAAAATTTTAATTGAAAATGGAATATATGAATCAAGAATATACTGAAAAGTTTGTTATCAGGGAAGAGTACAAATGACAAACCTATGTTTATTGAAAACTTAATAACTGGAACAAAATAAAATGTAATGTGGGTTGTTAAATAATGAAATCAATTGGATAAGTATACCAGAATTTAGTTGATTTGTCTTTTCCTTTTTATGTAGTTTTAAATTAAATTTCAAAGCATAAATAAAACCACATTTTCTAAGAAACCTTCTATTGTTTACTAATTAATATGCATGATCACCTATTTCTGTGGTTTTACATCTCTCTCTCTATACTCACACAAACACACACACTCATGCATAGCTGAAATGAAAGCTTTAAATTTCTAATAAATTTTCTACTTTCACTTTGAAAATTGCTGTCTCATTTAAAGAAAGAAAATTTATGTCAGAAGAGGCAAACTCCCTGGACCGTTCTCCAGAAATGTGAATTCAGGATGTCTGGTGTTAGAACACAGGAATCTGAATTTAAGAACATAAGGTGATTTAAATGATGATTGAGTGTAACCACACCTTGATAAATATCACACCATTTCACTTCCTTGGTGAGTTCAGTTTTGATTTTTTCTATTACTAGGTTTTAACAATGTATTAGGGATGATAAAGGGCCTCCTCTATGGCTCAGTGGTAAAGAACTCACCTGCCAGTGCTGGAGACGCAAGAGACACAAGTTTGACCCCTGGGTCAGGAAGATCCCCTGGAGTAAAGGCAACTCACTCCAGTATCTTGCCTGGAAAATTCTGTGGACAGAGGAAGTTGGTGGGCTTCAGTCCATGGGGTCACAAAGAGTTGGACAGGACTGAGTGACTGAGCACACACATGCAGGGGTGATGAAAGCATAAGTTTCCTCATTCCTATAAAGTTAACAAGAAATAATGTGCTTAATTAACACAGCAGCAAGCACACAGTATGTGCTCAGTATCATTTTCCACGATGGAAATGTTATTATTGGGCTTCCCCTGTGGTTCAGCTGGTAAAGAATCCACGCACAATGTGGAAGACCTGGGTTCGATCCCTGGATTGGGAAGATCCCCTGGAGATGGGAAAGGCTACCCACTCCAGTATTCTGGCCAAGAGAATTCCATGAACTGTATACTCCATGGGGTCGCAAAGAGTCAAGCATGACTGAGTGACTTTCACTTTCACTTCCAATGTTAACATTACACCATCATGATCTATTTATGCATTCATTCCCCTTTGAATTGTAATTTCCTGAGGGAAGAGAAATTTTTTTTTTTTTTCTGTATTTGTACCTCTAGAATCTGGCTTGATGTTTGATATGTCACATGTGCCCAGTACATTTGTGTTGAATGAATTTAAGTAGGCACACAGAAAATTGTCAGAATTACTAGGGAAGATATGAAGTAGAAGGCAAATGGGATATGAAGGAACCAGGGGACAACTCGAGATAAAATGCGAGGATGGATGCCCTGAGGCAATCCTGCTCTCATCTCTGCTCATAATCTGGTTCAGTCCATGTTTGTTCTCTCTGGGCTGGGTCAGCATCCTCACCTGCTCACACAGTAAAGTGAAGTGAAGTCGCTCAGTCATGTCCGACTCTTTGCTACCCCATAGACTGTAGCCTACCAGGCTCCTCTGTCCATGGGATTTTCCAGGCAATAGTACTGGAGTGGATTGCCATTTCCTTCTCCAGGGGATCTTCCCAGCCCAGGGCTCAAACCCGGGTCTCCTGCATTGTAGACAGATGCTTTATCATCTGAGCCACCAGGGAAGTCAAGTGGACCCCATTCAACTCTGCAGCTTCGTTTTGTTATCTCTCCTCATCACCTTTGCTCTCTATATTTGCTGTAATATAGATTTTGTGCCCCTCTGCCTGCCAATGCAAGACATGGGTTCTGTCCCTGGGTCTAGAAGATTCCCTGGGGAAGGAAATAAAAACCCACTCCACTCTTCTTGTCTGGGAAATCTCACAGACAGAGGAACCTGCCAGGCTACAGTCCAGTGGGTTGCAAAAGGGTCGGACATGACTTGGCAATTAAAACAACAACTGAAATAATTGTCTTATTAGACAAATATATTACCATTATTCTTTAAACCAAGTGCCTGTTCAAGGCACTTTAAAGGGAGATTTCTCTAATATAAGAATGTTGCTAGGAATGTTTCTTTAATTTTATTTCTTAGTTTTTTTTTCCCCAGAGTATCCACTATAATACTTTCTTAGGGCACAAATATAACCAAAACATTTATTTAAATGCATAGAAATGATAAGAACAATTATTTACACAATACTAAATTTTGTCAGCTATAGGGAAATATTAAGTGTACTTCATCCATAAGCCCCACTTTAAAATAAAATACAATGATTTAAAATATTGCCTCTGTTAGGGACCAAACGACGGTCTCTAGGACCTGAGTCATGTTTACCAGAAAGAGACAGGATATGCGCTCATCCTGCCTGGCCAATCATGTAACGCCAGCTACTCCTATAACTGAGACAAAGAACTGCCTGTATATAAGCTGCCATACTCCTTTGTTCGCGGCTCTTGTCAGATTCCCTTGTGTGGGATGAGACTTGGGCCCTAGCGTGCTAGGAATAAACAAACTCCCTTCTTGCGTTTGCAATACTGTGGTGGACTTGCTCTCTCGGTCGGTTTGGAGATACAGGCTTGGAGCATAACAGCCTCCAAGCAACCTTAAATATTTAGTTCCAAATTCAAAGAAAAGTCTATAGATTAACACATGCATCTTAAAATAATCAAGATATTTACATCATTTGGAATAAAAATGAAATTTTTCCAAAACACTACCAACAGCAAATATCTGATAATTTGAGTATATATCATAAGCTATCACTTAATAAATTATTGGTTTATACTCTCTCTATATAATTATACTCTAAATAATGGATTGAAAGAATTACTGGAACTTACCAAAGAAAGTAAATCACTCTCAAGTGTATATTATATGTTAGGGATATAAGGTTTAATACATATTAAAAATGATTTATTAAAATTCTCATCTTCCCCACCATGATGACACATGCTGGAGGGAGGAAAACATTAAAGGTAGCAACTATTCCATCTCTCCCACAAAAAATATTTTTCAGTTTATTGTTATATGTATATTTTTGTTGTCATTTTTTTCCCTTTATTTCAAAAGAGACTACTTGGTGTCAGTATTTAGTCAGCAAGAATTTTCTTAATGTATATCTTTAGAAGTTATGATAAAATAAGGTGCTGAACATATGCACATCAGTTTTCCTGGCAGACTCAGCTTCTAAACTAGCTCCCAGGTATTAACATAAACAGAGCTGATGTGGGCAGCATATTGGCGACACTGTGATACAAAGTGGTGACACATTCGTTAGGCTGTGAAACTGCATAACAGATGCAAAAAGCAAGATAAGCAGCTCAGAATTGTAGGTAAATATTACCTCCAGATGATGTGAGAATGATTAAATTACAAACAGAGCAAAGCTAAGTTTATAGCAGGATTCATTCATTTAACACACATTTACTGAATTACTACTATGAGTTAGGTGTGATTATGGGTGCTCATCAATCAAATTTAAAATCTCATGATCTCTGTTCTCAACAGAGCTAGGGATAGAGTGACCAACTCATGCCAGTTTTAAAAGTGATCTCCAAGTTAACAGAGTCCAAAATGGTACGAAAAATTATCAGCAATTCCACAGGGAATTCTCTAGGTCCTGGCTCGTGTCTCTCGGACCTGTGCATTCTCGTCCTGAGAGAAAAATAATCCTATATTGACTTCTAGTTCAAATTATATACAGCATCCTTTAGGAGAATATTCTGAATTTTATAGAAAATAAGGTTATACAGTGAAAAAGAATTTGTTCAATCACTAAACTTCTCTACAATTGATCTGATGGTTTTTATTCTCAATTGCCAAAAACAATTGTTTTGAAGACATATGTAATCTTTAAACAGTTGGCTTGTCTTTCTTAGACACTTACTATACACAGTTACAATGCCACAAGATTATTCCTGTGTTCATATATAATATAAAGAAGTATCTCTGGTAACTTTTCTTCATAGCCCTTGTAGAGTAGAGGTACAAGGCCAGATATATGGGCTTAGATTCCAGAGGAGTACCTGAGATCTTTGCAGAACTTCCCATCCACAGTGAATGTACCTGTATCTTGTTAGTTTTCACCCTTTTTTCTTATCCTCTACTACGAAAACATCTCTCCATTTATTCCTTCTTTAAAAAGAATATAATTGAATATTAATTCCCTGATGGCTCAGTGGGTAAATAATCTGTCTGCAATGCAAGAGACACAGGAGATGCAGGTTTGATCCCTGGTTCAGGAAGATTCCCTGGAGAAGGAAATGGCAACCCACTCTAGCATTCCTGCCATGAACAGAAGAGCCTGGCAGGCTATAGTTCAAAGGGTCATAAAGAATTGGACATGACTAAGCACATAGACACAATTAAATATTATTGGTCTACTTTATACTAATAATCATAAGTTTTCTGTATATATCCAATTATAATTCAGGGCCTTTTCCTCAGCTTTACTGACAACAAGGAACTTTTGGTGAAATATTGTTACCTTGGAAGCATATATATTTAATACTATATGTCTGCTGTTAACTTTAGTTAACTAGTTGTAATGATACATTTCATCATTACGGTATCATCTAGGAGTCTATCAGACTGCCCAGGAAGCTGTCAAGATAAAGCAGGCCTCTGTTAAATCCATATTATAAAAGACAACTTTCTATCATTGTCCATTCTAATCCATGATCATGCAATCACCCATGGGCAAATTGTGGATTACTCTGCTACATTCTAAGAGGAGGATATGGCAATCCACTCCAATATTCTTGCCTGGAGAATCCCATGGACAGAGGAGCCTGGTGGGCTGCACAGTCCATGGGGTCACAAAGAGTCAGACAGGACTGAAGTAACTCAGCACACGTGCTGCTGCATTCTGAAGCTTGAGTTCTACCGTTGCTTCACTATTATCATCAATTTGTAAAACACTTTCTTTACAAATTGTTGTTTGTATTTTCTTAAGAATGTATGTTTCTTTTAAGTTGTTGTTCAGTTACCCATTCATGTCTAACACTGCGACCCCATGGACTGCAGCATGCCAGGCCTCCCTGTCCCTCACCATCTCCCGAAGTTTGTCCAAGTTCATGTCCATTGCATTGGTGATGCCATCCAGCCATCTCATCCTCTGACGCCCTCTTCTCCTTCTGCCCTCAATCTTTCCTAGCATCAGGGACTTTTCCAATGAGTCAGCTGATTGCACCAGGTGACCAAAACACTTCAGTTTCAGCCTCATTCATTCCAAAGAGTATTCATGGCTGATTTCCTTTAAGATTGGCTGGTTTGATCTCCTTGCTGTTCAGGGGACTCTCAGGAGTCTTCTCTAACACCACAGTTCAAAGGCAACAGTTCTTTGGTGTTCTTCCTTCTTTGCAGTCCAACTCTCACAATCATACATGACCACGGGGAAGACTCTGACACACGTTTTTTCAAATCCCATAGATGTATATGTAAATTTTAGTTCTGATGAACCCTATGCACAAGTCCATAGGCAATTTATTCTAATCTCAATTGATTTGTTGATCAAAAGAAGAATAATTATAGTGGCTAAATAACAAGCAATGACAGTCCATTCCCATCGCGTGCATCACTACCAAAGCCAAGTATGTTGGAACCATCTCTGTTCCACATCATCACAGGTTCTCTGCACATCACAGTGTGCAATCTTGACATTGGCAGAAACACAAAGGGTATGTGAACACTGGACAACTCGGAATTTAATACAACAAAGCTCTGAAACATAGACAGACATGATACACTGATGGTTCTAGAAGGGCTGATATGGTCTTTTTCGGTGTCTGCCAACAAGGACTTTGGCCCTCTGGATGTCCACAAGGCTCTGGGCCTTTGGACATCAACCTGGTGCTGGATTTGGCCCTTGTCGCAGAAGCCGCCCACTTGGGCCTGTGAACAGGCTCTTGCGTGTGTGTCTGGCTGACCCGACCGGGGATACTGCCTCTGGTTTCTGGCTAAACTGAGGGTTGGCAGTGCGAGGCAGTGTGGGTCTTCTACCCTGTTCACTCTGCACTGCAGGCACCCAGGGGTGGTTGGGATGACCCCCACCCTGTCAGGCTCCTTGCCATGTCTCAGGTGTTCTCTTGGGTGTCCTCGGTCGCTCTCACCTGACAGAAGGAGGGGAGAGATTGCTGGTGAGCTTCCCTGGTGGCTCAGACAGTAAAGAATCCACCTGCAGTGTGGAAGACCTGGTTTAGATCCCTGGGTTGGGAAGACCCCCCCTGGAGGAGGGCATAACAATTCACTCCAGTATTCTTGTCTGGAGAATCCCCATGGATAGAGGGACCTGGCAGCCAGCTACAAGTCCACGGGGTCACAGAGTTGGCTAAGACTGAGCAACTAAGCACACACACACAAAAGGGCCTAGTCTGCAAATGAAGAGGATCAGTGAGCAGACCACACTCAAAGCACAAAGGTCTGTATCTAGGCAGATGATTGCTTCCAAGCACTCCCTGGAGGGCTTTTGTGGGTGATTCAATCTTTTCAACTTAGCAACACCGCTGGCTCTTTAGATCCCCATTCCAGCACATCTTCTCCAAAGGTAAGCTCTTTCCCTTTCCCTGTCTTGTGGAGCAGAGATATTTACAGTCATGTGGAGTAAATGTAGAAGAGAATGTATTAGGAAAATATGTACCATCAGGAGAGCAGTCTTGTGATAACCAGCACTCCAGTTCTTGTTTTCAAACACAGCAGCAGGTCTCCGAGATGTTTGCCTATAATGGACAAACTATGGGAAGTCTTCCTGGGTGGAGGGACTATTTTGATACTCCGCAGACTTGTCTGGTGACAAGGAACAGCTGAAAGACTATAAATGTTTCTGGTTGAGGAACTGGCCTTGTTTAAAAGATGGAGCCTCTGAGATCAGCTACTGCAATCTATCAGTGTTTCCTGGAACTAACTCACATCTGTCAAGCCAGATTTTAACTCAGATTCCTGAAAGCAAGAGAAAGCAAGCCTCTACTGACATACATACTTGTTTTTCCTTGCCATTCTAGTTCATCTACCTCATTTTCTATTTGTTAAGGGAGGGAATAGGGAAGGGAGTGTCATCAGTATATTCTGTCTGGCAATCTTCTCTATCAACTTCCTTTGATTCTCAAGACCCTAATTAGATTTTTTTAAAAAAACATTACCTACAATAGTTTCTTTTTAATTGCGTTTTGCTCTAGACAACATTTAAAAGGGCTAGAATTTCTGGAAATGAGGAAAGCATGAAAATAAATATGTCAAGATTTTTTCTTGCTATTTCTATATCAAAAGGTTTTTCTTGAGAATTAACTGAGATAAAGTATGTGAAGCATTCATCCTAATGCTTGTTAAGCACAAACTAAGGATTTGATTTATTGAGCTTCATGTAGATAGCTATTAGTTACAAGTCAAGTTTGTTACAAAATGTCCTTTATATGCAATGAATATAATAGCATGTTTCAGGCTCATTTCAATATAGTGATTTGGTAATAACAATTTCTTTAAATTCAACCATTTCTAATTATCAAATAAAACTGGCTTTGTCATTCAGCCTCTGTTTGTTGTTCAGCTGGTAAGTCATGTCCAACTCTTTGCAACCCCATGGACTGCAACACGCTAGGCTTCCCTGTCCTTCACTTTCTCCCAAAGTTTGCTCAAACTCATGTCCATCAAGTTGGTGATGCCATCCAACCATCTCATCCTCTGTTGTCCCCTTCTCCTCCTGCCTTCAATCTTTCCCAGCATCAGGGTCTTTTCAAATGAGTCAGTTCTTCGCATCAGGTGGCCAAAGTACTGGAGCTTCAGCTCCAGCATCAATCTTCCAATGAATAGTCAGGGTTGATTTCCTTTAGTACTGATTGGTTTTATCTCCTTGCTGTCCAAGGGACTCTTCCAAATTTGCTTTCAGGCTCTAATACTGCTATTTAATGTCACTGAAATTTATAGAATATATGGGATGCAATACAGAAAAATTAACAAATGACTTACAACTGTAACCATAAACAAGATGATAAGCAAAGTAAACCAAAATCTAATTTAGTAATAATACTTCTAATAATAATCCATTGGTTTATAAGGATTACAAAAAAGATATATTCAATATTCTTTAAAAGATCCTAAATATTAAGAATATTTCATCTCATTTCTTGGGAAAGAAAAGTAAAGGTAGGAGAAAATAAATAAATGGCCCAAATGCCACATATATAAGTAAGAAGGGCAAGACCCACATCCAGATCTACATCATTCTCTAACTTAATACCTCACTATTAGACCAAACTGTCTGACAAACATTTCCTATTTTCCCAGAACTAGTAGCTTAGAGAAAAATCTCACTGGCTATATTCACAGTGTACTTATATTCTGATAGTTATTTATTGTGAAAGTCTTTATCCTTGTAGTTATTCTAATGGAAAAAATAAACTGGGATGAAAATGCCACGGGAATACTGAGGGATATTTATCTTAATTATTTCTTAACTCCTTTGGCAACAAATAAACAAGATCTTTCTCATCTGAAATATGCATTTAGCATCAGGTTAAGATTAATAAACAATAAAATGATGCCTGAATCTTAAGGAAAATTAATGAAGCTCCCTAATCATCCAACCTATTATTCAGTTGCTATAAAAGGCATGACGAAATTTGAGTCAAGTTTAATTTCCATTGATTACCAGTATAATGATATCCTTGGTTATTCTTCTATTTTTCCTTTTAACACTATCAATCCAGACATGTTAAATGGCACAGAATTTTCACACTGAATAAATCTTGCATTCAAAAACTTATTTTAGTCTTTATGTTAATAAGTAAGCCACAGAACACCTGTGAGGTTACTAAGAATAAATGCTTGGCAAAAGGATTACTGTAAGTTTCTCATTGCATATAATACAATACTGTCACTTCATGTACTGAACAGATAGAAATAAGTGCCCAAGGACATGGTCTACGTGTGTTGGTATCTGGGAGGAAGTAATCTTTATTTCAGCCAAATTGACATTATCACACATGCATTAAATTACGCACATTTGTCTCTTGCTACATTAAATTCCTATCCTGGGTGCTTCACTCTAAGCTTTAAAGACAGTCTTCTGATCTAGCATATTAAATAATTAGATCAACAGGTATATATTTAAATAAAAATGTATATATACTTATATACTTGCATTATACACAGTATATACACATATTCATTTGATTCATTGAATTCCAAAGCCCCAATTCTAACATTTCATCATTGTGATGTTATTCATTTACGAAACACTCACAAATATGCAAATCATAGGACTGCCCATTGTTTGTTTAACATAAGAAAACATAAAGCTTCCGAAGGGCTTACTAGGCCCTTTGAGAATACTAAAGATTGCATATGAATCTTCATTCTGTCATATTCTATGCACATATTAACACACACACTCATACTTAGTACATTAAACATGTACTCATGTTTCCACTTGAGGGTTGAAGGTATCCAAAATACACTTTATTAGTCAAGGTTCTTCAGAGAAACAGAGCCAATA
The DNA here is from genome assembly GCF_042477335.2 of Ovis canadensis. Lineage (NCBI taxonomy): Eukaryota > Metazoa > Chordata > Mammalia > Artiodactyla > Bovidae > Ovis > Ovis canadensis. Next base: position 73,267,107 of record NC_091248.1, on the reverse strand, counting down.
GGCTGGATGGATTAATGAATGGATAGATAGATCTAAAAACAGATTATATTTTATTGGCTCATGCAATTATGGAGGCTAAGAAGTCCTATAACCTGCCATCTGTAAGATAGAGACCCCGGAAAGCTGGTAGTGTGGTTTGAAGTTCTGAGAACCAGAGAGCTGAGGATTCCAGTCCAAGTCTAAAGGCCTGAGAATCAGGAGCATAGAGCACAGGAGAAAATCAATGTTGTGGTTCAGCTAGTCAAGCACAGAGAAAATTTAGCAGTATTCTACGTCTTCATTCTGTTCAGGCCTTCAGTGACTGGATGATGCCCACCATCTGCCTTACTCAGTTCACTCATTCAGCTAATCTCTTCTGCAAACACCCTCACAAACACACCCAGAAATGTTTAACCAGATAGATGGACATCTTGTGTACCAGTAAAGTTGACCCAGAAAATTCACACACCAAACTCTAGTTCCCCTATTAGTAAAACAAAGATGGTAATAATAGCAGTGTAATATGTAACAAGGGTAACTATATACACTGGGAACACCAAAGTACTTGTGAACTACTCTAACTCTTACATTAATTTCATGGATGCTTGAAACTAGGAAAGCGAAGTCGCTCAGTCGTGTCTGACTCTTTGTGACCCTATGGACTGTAAACTACCAGGCTTCTCAGTTCATGGGATTTTCCAGGCAAGAGTATTGGAGTGGGTTGCCATTTCCTTCTCCAGGGGATCTTCCAGACCCAGGGGTCGAAACCGGGTCTCCCGCATTGTAGGCAGACGCTTTACCCGCTGAGCCACCAGGGAAGCCCTGAAACTAGGAAAGTACATGTAAAAAATTCTTCAGTGGCAGGTCAATAGAGAAAATTCATTTCAGTAGCAAAGCTGAATTTTTGTTCTACCAATTTGAATGGGAAATATAAGTAGGCATATGTGCCTAATTTATCATTATGATATTTATTTTTTCTTTAAGAACATCAATTCCTAAAACTTGCAGTGTTACACTTAGATAAAATGAATAATTACTGGTTATACTTGTGGCTCAGCCGGTAAAGAATCCACCTGCAATGCAGGAGACCTCTGTTCTATCCCTGGGTTGGGAAGATCCCCTGCAGAGGGGAAAGGCTACCCACTTCAGTATTCTGACCTAGAGAATTCCATGGACTCTATAGTCCATGGGGTCACAAAGGGTCGGACATGACTGAGCAACTTTCACACAGAAAATTAAAATATCATGTTATTTAAAGGTAGTTGTAGGACATTTTGAGTCATTACATCTAACTCTGCATGATATACATACAGGAAATTCTAGGCACTCTGTGATGACCACGGCAGCTTCACATGTGGATATAGCTATGTGCACAAAGCCAACAGGACCTATTTTTGACCTCTGGTGAACATTACCAATTGCCCCTTTAATTCAGAGTTTTCATTTTTAGATGAGGGAATATAGAATATACACCCAAAATCCTCACCATTAATGGAATTTAGGAGTTTGTTTATGGATTGATTCTCATTCTTGGCAAACTCTGCACTTACTATTGGACAAAAAGGGATCCTGCGGTCTTAGCATTAATATTAGTGAAGAAAGTGAAAGTGGCTCAGTCATGTCCAACTCTTTGTGACCCCATAGTATAGTCCATGGAATTCTCCAGGCCAGAATACTGGAGTGGGTAGCTGTTCCCTTCTCCAGGAGATCTTCCCAATGCAGGAATTGAACCAGGGTCTCCTGTATTGCAGGAGGATTCCTTACCAACTGAGCTACTAGGCAAGCTTAATATTAATGATAGTGTCTTGCAATTGCTACCATCCTTACCCAAATAGTGGCCCATAAAACAAAAACAAAGAAGAAAACATTCTATAAATAATAATAAATTAATGTGAATCAATTATTAAATGAGAAGATCCTCTCTTGTGAAATAGGTACTTGAATAGAGATGACACTAAAGTGAAATTCTACACTCCAAGCCCTCCCCAGTACCTCTCTCCCAGCTCACATTTGATTGATGAGATCCACAGTGGATTTGGAATAGTGTGATGAGGTGTGAGATTTTGAGAAGGTTAGGCTTAGAAGAGAAGGCACTTCTCCAGGCACTCTGTGGTGAAACTGCATTTTTAATTATATATCCCCTTGGCATCCCATGTGCTGGAGGGTCTCAAAGCTGGGAACTGTTAGAAATTCAGTGTGTTCAAAATAAGAGAAATAAGAAAAGTAAGAAAGCAGGCTTCTCAGTGAAGCTGTCCACTGAGAAAAAGTTCAGGTTAGACCCAAAGAAAGATGTGAACCAACAAATGAAAAGCCAGAATCGAAGGCTCTAGCAGGAAGCCATGGAAGATTACTGGCCTACTCAAAGCTAAGTGAGGAACGTGAGCTGTGAATCTATAGCTAAAAATTCCTTAGAATGTTGTCTATGCCCTAAGAAGGCTTTCTTTTGAGACATGTTAAAGCATACATGGTATCAAGAGGACTTTCAGGTTGTGGGGGGGGGGGTGGATTTAACCTATAAAGGGAAGTCGCTCAGTCGTGCCCGACTCTTTACGACCCCATGGTCAGTAGCCTGCACCAAGCTCCTCCGTCCATGGGATTTTCCAGGCAAGAGTACTGGAGTGGGTTGCCATTTCCTTCTCCAGGGAATCTTTGCAACCCAGGGATCGAACCCAGGTCTCCTGCACTGTAGGCAGATGCTTTACCATCTGAGCCACCAGGGAAGTCAGATTTAACCTGTAAGTCTTTTTAAAAAAACTTTTTATTTTATTGGAATACAGCTGATGTGGGAGACCTGGGTTCAGTCCCTGGGTTGGGAAGATGTCCTGGAGAAGGGAAAGTCTATCCACTCCAGTATTCTGGCCTGAAAAATTCCTTGGGGTCACAAAGAATCGGACACACCTGAGTGACTTTTACACTCACAGCTGATTAATAATGCTGTGATAGTTTCTGGTGGACAGCAAAGGGACTCAGCTATACATACCCATGTATCCATTCTCCCCTAAACTCCCCTGCTATTCTGGCTGTTACGTAACACTGAACATATTAGTTCCCTAAGCATATTATATGGAATCTCCAGGACTTTTAAAGGAATCAATAGGCCCTCAGTGGTGGCCTACAGACAGAACCATGTGTTGAAAACAGAATCTAGCCCTAAATCTGTTACCATTATCTGCCTAAGCACTTGTGGCTATTATTAAAACTCTCTGTACTACATTCCTTATCTTTAAAATTAGGAAATTATTTATTGCTTTAAAATGCCATAATTCAATCAGGTCCAACTACTGCATGAATATGAGAGAGGTAATTCATTTATGCAGATATGACAAATCCTCCTTTAATTTTCACTCCATTCCCTCATCTGTGAACCAATATGGATATTTATAATATATGGTTTAATGCAATGCAGATTCCACCATTGGTCTTTTTACTGTTTTTAGAGCTATCTAAAGAAAATTCCAAATGGTAAGTGATACAATTACAAATTAATTCTTGGAAAGCAAGCTCATAAATCAAAGGTCAATAGCAGTAGAGACCCTAATAAGGAAAACAAGATGAAAACTGTCTTCTTGATTTAAAATGAGTTAAAATAAAAGATATCTAACTTCAAATTGGTGCCAAGGAAACATAATATTCCTTCTCTATATTTTACACATTCATTCATGTATGCCTTCATCTAACAAACATTTACTGAGCACCTACAATATACCTAGAACTCTACCAGGCTGGGGTGATAGAACAGAGAACAAAACAGAGATCTCTGCACTATTGGAGCTCACATTCCAGTGGAGGCTAGGGTCAGAAGATAATCAAAGAAATTGGGGGAATGATGCATATTACAGAGAAAAATAATGCAGAGAAAGTGCTTGGGAGTGGGTGACAGAGACTGGGAGATGTCTCATTTTACAGAGAGCCATCAGGAGATGTCATTCTAAGAAAGGAAGGTAACCTCGGAGTCCTTGACTTCTTCACATGACTAAGAAAACTAAAATAAATGACATTCTCAACATAATTGCTTAAGTCATGATGATCCTACTGTGGGTCATTCTAGTGAAGCTGTGAGAGTTGGGATGAGGGAGCAAGACTGAGGGCCATGCCAGAATTGTGTGAAAGTCTGAGTACCTCCCTACCCTGCCAAAGTTGATGTGAAGACTCAAAAAGAGGTACAGGCCCTTCTGTACAGTTTGAAAATATTCAATAATCAAATAGCTGAATTAACAGGGAGAAAGTTTTTAAAAATCTACTTTAAACTAGTTTAATATTTGAGAAGAAAAGAGGGACATTTACACATGTAACCATTGAGAGGCTGGTAGGAGGAAAATGAGAAAACGTTCACTTTAAATGATGCACATACTTTTAATTTAAGTCAGAACTAATGTAAGAAGTTAGTAAGCATGCTTTAAGATATTAAAAAGCGATCCTTTCTGCAGGAATGCAAGTGTAGTAAACATGCAAACTTTAAAAATAGAGCAAGTACAAACATCCCTAGAGAAGGAAATGGCAATCCACTCCAGTGTTCTTGCTTGGAGAATCCCATGGACAGAGGAGCCTGCCAAGCTACAGTCCATGGGGTCGCAAAAAAGTCAGACACAACTGAAGCAAAGTATGAGTATCTGTTAGGATTTTTAGCAAAGTAAGAATTTTCAGTACTGTCGTACTGAAACATAAAATGTACATTTTATATGAAATTTAAAAATATATAAAATGTACATTTAAAAGATCAAATGAAAATCCATATGTCAAATATACATGTCCTTTCTATTCATCAAGGGGAAAGCACATTAAACAAAGCTCCTACTTCTCCCTAGCACTACTGTTTATTAACACTGCATGGACTAATCTCTTACAGCCTGAAGGAGGTGATCATGGGATCCATATTTAATATTAATTCTCAGTTTCAGCTACCATTGAGAGAGTCTTTAAACACTTTAGAAGAATTGGACTGACAACATGCAATTTCTTGATTAAAAACAAAGGAAGTAAAAATTTGTCAATTCTCCTACTTCACTGTTGACATTATTCACAAAAATAAATATCTGGGGGCAATTCAAGAAATAAACTAAACAACTAAACCAAGCAATAGGTTTATTGAGAGGCCTGTACACAAATGGATAAGAAGACAACTAAACAAACAGACAAACAAGTAGAAATACATATACATGCACAGTCGCACAGCAAAAATCACTGCCATTCTTTGTTTTCATGCTCTTGTGCTTAGGTACTTGGTTTCCTCTGTATAATACCCTTCCAAGTTCTAATTAATGCTTTGGTGAAATTCTGATTTTATGACATGATTTGGTTTAAAAGTAAAGGAATCTAAGTTTTAAAAGTTAAAGGAGTGTATTAATGTATGTTTCGAATCTTCCAAGATAATATTGGCTTTTATTCTACTTCTCCACTCCACATGCCATAAAGTTGTTTTCAAAATGGTGAATAACAGCTCCATAGAAAATATGTTAGATTTTCACACAGAGATCATTTTACTAATGTGATTCAGTCGAAAGATATTTCATCTGTTGTAGTCAAAAAAGAAATGACAGATTGCTAAATGAGGATGAACTTTTGATTAATAGAAATGCACACATGTCTACAGAAAAAATTATTTTTTGAGAAATCTAAATAAAACTAATGGTAAAAATATTAAAGACACAAGAAAAGTCAAGTTGTAAGAATTAGTCTGCACCTGGTATTATGGATATTAACTGAAATTGCTATTTTTAAACTATTTTAAAACTTTAGTGATTGTGACTGTTTAATGAATAGTATAAAAGTAAAATAAGTATTAAAACTGTCAGTTTCTTCCTCATGATCACATTCTCCTTTTTAAATTTTATGTAAATTATTATCTTGCTTCTCTTTATAAGTTTACCATATATGTCAGTGCTAAACAATTAGTTTTGCCTGGTTTTGAAAATGGAATCATACAATATGAACTCTGTAGTACTTTATTTCAATCAGTATTGTATTTTTGAGATCCATCCATATTGTTGTATGAAGTTTGTTCATTTTCAATGTCATATAACATTCAATTATATGACCACATGATCATTTATTTGTTAGTTCTGTCAATGAACATTTTGAGTATCTGAAGTTGCTTTTTTTTCTTTTTACTTATAATTCTGCTGTTAACATGTTTATACCTTCTTGTATCAAGCAAAAGAGTTCTTTTGGAACATTTATCTATGAGTGGAATTTTAAGGCTGTAGGATGCGCATTTAACTTTATTAAGTAATATCAGTTCATTTTCCAAAGCACTGCTAACAAACTATATCCCTACCTACAATGTATGAGTCTTCCTCTTTTTTCACATCCTCACCAACACTTAATGAGAAAAGCTTAAATGTTGACAGTCTTGCAAGATTAACTCACATCTTTTAATTATTAATTAGCATCATTAATAAGTCTAAACATATATTTCTTTATTTATTAGACTTCAGTGTCTCTTTCATGAATTGTCTATTTGTCCTTCTATCAATTTTCTATGGAGATATTCCCTTTTATTTGATCGATTTATTTGATAAATTATATATTCTGAATACAACATTTTGCCAGTCATTAGTATTACAAGTATCATTTCATAGATTCAATTCTGCCTGATAACTTCCTTTACAGTGATTAGCAGTTTTGATTAACTGTTGTTCTTAATATTAAGTATTTTAAATTAAAATTCACTTGCTGATATAACTTTAGATTAATATGGAGGCATAAGAAATGAATATAAGACATGGAAAAAATCTAAAGAAATCCATACCAGGACACGTAAATAGTCAAAGCTTTCAAAATTAAGGACAAAGCCTTAAAACCATGAGAAAGATCACATATCTACTAGTCATAAATAATTCAATGACAATAGATTTCTCATTGGAAACCATGGAGTCCAAATTATGTGAAACAAAGACTGCTGGAACTAAAAGGAGAAATAAAGAAGTCCACAATTATAGTCAGAGACTTCAATACCCTTCTCTCAATGATACACAGAACAAACGAGCCAATCGACTAAGTTTCACAGTTTATATAAAAACTAACTAAAAATGGAAGGACAGACTCAAATGTAAATGTGAAAAATTGCATGTAAAATATACAAAAATTTTATTTAAAAACATAGGGGAAAATTATTAGTTTCTAAGGTTAGTCAGAGAGTCCTTACCCCACTTGATTCCTAAAGAATGATCTATAAAAGGAAAAATAGATAAATTGGACTTCACTAATTTTAAAAATTTTGCTATGTAAAAGACTGTTAAAACCATGAAAAGTCAAGCCGCAGAGTTGGAGAAATATTTTCATACCACTTATCCAGCAAAGAACTAGTATCTAGAATATATAGTGAACACAAAGAAAAACATACAATTAGATATGGAAAAAATATATGAAAAAATATTTCACTGAAGAAGCAATACAGGAGGTAAATAAGAAAATTAAATGATGCTAAATGTCACTCAGTTCAGTTGCTCAGTCGTGTCCGACTCTTTGCGACCCCATGAAATGCAGCACGCCAGGCCTCCCTGTCCATCACCATCTCCCGAATTTCACTCAAACTCATGTCCATCGAGTCAGTGATTCCATCCAGCCATCTCATCCTCACTCATCCCCTTCTCCTCCTGCCCCCAATCCCTCCCAGCATCAGAGTCTTTTCCAATGAGTCAACTCTTCGCGTGAGGTGGCCAAAATACTGGAGTTTCAGCTTCAGCATCATTCCCTCCAAGGAAATCCCAGGGCTGATCTCCTTCAGAATGGACTGGTTGGATTTCCTTGCAGTCCAAGGGACTCTCAAGAGTCTTCTCCAACACCATAGTTCAAAAGCATCATAAGCATCAATTCTTTGGCGCTCAGCTTTCTTCACAGTCCGACTCTCACATCCATACATGAACACTGGAAAAACCATAGCCTTGACTAGACGGACCTTTGTTGGCAAAGTAATGTCTCTGCTTTTGAATATGCTATCTAGGTTGGTCATAACTTTCCTTCCAGGAGTAAGCATCTTTTAATTTCATGGCTGCAGTCACAATTTGCAGTGATTTTGGAGCCCCCCAAAAATAAAATCTGACACTGTTTTCACTGTTTCCCCATCTATTTCACATGAAGTGATGGGACCAGATGCCATGATCTTCGTTTCCTGAATGTTGAGCTTTAAGCCAACTTTTTCACTGTCTTCTTTTACTTTCATCAAGAGGCTTTTTAGTTCCTCTTAACTTTCTGCTATACGGGTGGTGTCATCTGCAAATGTCACTAGCCAATAGATAAGTGCAAAATAAAACCATAGTGAGAAAATCACTACCTATCAAATTAGCTAAAAAAACAATTAAGTAGTATATTAAACACTAGTGAGGATATGGACAAAATAGATTACTTATACATTATTTGAGATTGTAAAACTGTTATAGCTATTCTGGAAAATATGTTGGCAGTTTCCTTTAAAAAAAAAAAGTAAACATTCAAGTGCTATACAATCCAGAAATTTCACTGCTGAGCATTTATATCAGAGAAATAAAAACTATGCACACAGAAAAACTTTTACAGAAATGTTTACTGTAATTTCACTTATAATAGCTAAAAATTAAAAATACAGATATCGTTCTTCAACACATAGATTCAAAATAAGGAATAGTGTATTGCTTCCCACATCAGCCTAGATAAATCTCAAGAGAACTAAGCTGAGAAAAACCAACCCCCAAAGGTTATATATTGTTTGATTTTATTAATAAAACATTCCTGAAATGGAAGAGACATAGAGAGCTTGGGAGCACATATTGATATTAGTGACTGCCAGCGATTAAGATTTGGGGAGGAGATAGATGCTGCTGTAAGAAGGGACATGAAGAATCTGTGTTGTTGGAAATGTGTGGATTTTGTTTGTTTTCATTTGAAGCAGCACTGATTTACAGTGTTGTAGTTGTTTCTGGTATACAGCAAAGTGATTCAATTATATATATATTCAGATTATTTTTCATTATAGGTTATTATAAGACATTGAATATAGTTCCCTGGACAATACAGCAAGACCTTATTTATGTTTTTTATATATGAACTTCCCTGGTGGCTCAGACAGTAAAGCATCTGCCTACAATGCGGGAAACCTGCGTTCGATCCCTGAGTCGGGAAGATCCGTTGGAGAAGGAAATGGCATATATAGCATCAAATATAAAACTCACAAACTCCTAATTTATTTTTCTCCCTGATTTCCTCTTTCGTAATCATAAGAATAACAATAAATTATATCCTCAAAATCTTTTGATTATATTTATAGTTAGTGGCATTTTTCAATGCCACTCATTTCATTTATATATTTCATCTTCTAAATATACTTTCCTTCTTTCCTTATGGAAAAGCAATTAACTTGTGTATGGATCTTATATTGAGATAGCGCACTAAACTCACATAGTATAAGTATATACAGCTATATATGTTGTTGTTGTTTAGTCACTCTGTCGAACTCTCTGCCACCCCTCAGAGTGTAGGCTGCCAGACTCCTCTGTCCATAAGATTTTCCAGGCAAGAATATTGGATTGGGTTGCCATCCTGGCTCCGGGAGGGAACCCACATCTCCTGCATTGGCAAGTGGATTCTTTACAGGGAAGCCCATGCACGCATGCATGCTAAGTTGCCTCAGTGGTGTCCATTTCTTTGCAACCCTATGAACTGTAGCCTGCCAAGATCCTCTGCCCATGGGATTCTCTAAGCAAGAATGCTGGAATGGGTAGGGAAAATGTTGATCCAAGATCTCTTTATAATTTCCACTTAAGGTTTTCAAACAATACAGCCCATGGGATTATTCCCCCAAAGGAGCATGAATATAGGCTAGAAGTTAGGGATTTTCAAAGGACTGTTTTCCTTTTAGCCTTCAAGAAGACTCAGTGTCAGATCAGACAGACAATACACTAGACATATATGCAGGACCTGGGTCTCAGGTTTATAGCTGTATAGGTGATAGGCAAAGTCTCCTCTCACTTGGAAAAGTTTACAACGATCCAACCACACATAAATATAGTGCTTACCTATATTTGTTCATACAGTTTATTCATCCACATGGTTATCTATTTGTCACTAAGTCATGTCTGAATCTTTTGCAACTCCATGGACTGTAGCCTGACAGGCTCCTCTGCCCAGGGGGTTACTCAGGCAAGAATATTGGAGTGGGTTGCCATTTCCTACTCCAGGAGATCTTCCCTACCCAGGGATTCAAACTGCATTTCCTGAATTGCAGGTGGATTCTTCACCACTAAGCCACCCAGGCAACCATGGTTATCCATGCTGCTGCTGCTAAGTCACTTCAGTCATGTCCGATTCTGTGCGACCCCGTAGACGGCAGCCCACCAGGCTCCCCTGTCCCTGGGATTCTCCAGGCAAGAACACTGGAGTGGGTTGCCATTTCCTTCAATTCATGAAAGTGAAAAGTGAAAGTGAAGTCGCTCAGTCGTATCTGACTCTTTGCGACCCCATGGACTGCAGCCTACCAGGCTCCTCCATCCATAGGATTTTCCAGGCAAGAGTACTGGAGTGGGGATGGTTATCTATAAAAGAGCTCAAACTCTTCAACAATGTTCATTTATCTTACAGTGATGGTGTTTGGCTTTATCTGAGTTCTACTTAACTTTGTATTTGATTTTCTTTTTTTTTTTTGTAATTGATTTTCTTATTAGTAGTTTGTACTAAACTTAATAGGCTAAATTTTAAATTCAGAAATAATTCTAAGTTAGTCTCTTTACATATATTCCCAATTACAAGATTAAGTATGTTTCCTAAATGCCAGCACCATACACACATTTCACTCCAGTGTCTTTCCTCAAAGTATTGTCCTAACCTCATGCTCCACATAGTCCCACTGTGGTGAAAATCTATTGCCACCTCAAGGCTTAAGTAAAATATAAAATTCCATAGGTATTCCCTTGCTATTTGCTCCCACAGTCGCACCACATCACCAAGGTTATTTATTTTATTCTTTTATTTTAAGCTTTAATAAAAATTACTCATCCTCATTTCATCAAATCTATAATTAAATACCTGATTAAAAAAATCTTGACCTTTCTTGTAATACTGTTAAAATAACATGAAATAATCTGTTTTCTCAGATGAGAAACTTAAGAATTTAAAATACCATATATAAAGTAAACAGAACATTTATTTCAAAGAATTAAAAATGACTAATGGCAGAAAGAAAGCTGAGCGCCGAAGAATTGATGCTTTTGAACTGTGGTGTTGGAGAAGACTCTTGAGAGTCCCTTGGACTGCAAGGAGATCCAACCAGTCCATTCTGAAGGAGATCAGCCCTGAGATTTCTTTGGAAGGAATGATGCTAAAGCTGAAACTCCAGTACTTTGGCCACCTCATGTGAAGAGTTGACTCATTGGAAAAGACTTTGGTGCTGGGAGGGATTGGGGGCAGGAGGAGAAGGGGATGAGTGAGGATGATATGACTGGATGGCATCACTGACTCAATGGCATCTGAGTGAACTCCGGGAGTTGGTAATGGGCAGGGAGACCTGGCGTGCTGCGACTCATGGGGTCGCAAAGAGTCGGACACGACTGAGCGACTGAACTGAACTGAACTGAATGACAGAAAGAGAAACTGATGAAGAAGGTCTTGATGCAATAGCTATGTAACTTAAAGTCCCAGGGCATACATTTACAGAGCTGTTTTTCTTTAATGTACTTCAGTTTTGAAACAACAAATAAATGAGATTTGGATGCAATTCTTTTCAATGATGGCTCTGACATATACACTACTTTGAAAGTAAAAATGTTACATTTCAGTAATAGATTTGAAAAACATGAATTAGTGGATCTGATAAAATTACACTAGAGATGTTAATATCAAGAAGTAAAAACCAATAAATCACCCTTCAAAGGGATACAAAACAGAGCCCTCTCCCAGATGTATATTTGGGAAATGAATTATGTGCCACACAAGTAAACACCTGAAGGAGAAATATAAAACTGTGTGTAATTTAATTGATTATATCGATCTCACTGTGACAAACATAGCAATGGTTTTTCATTAAAATTTATTTTAAAAACCTACAAAGGATACAAATAGTTCATAGTTTTAATGTTCCTTCATTATCCACTTTTTTCACCTTCTTCTTGTGGTTCTTTTATATTTTAAACCATTTTCATTTAGCATTCAGCCAAAAGAAACAGCAGGGCTCTCTTGAACCTGCCACCAATGATTTATTAAGCTCATTTTCTATTCATTTGTTTATAGATCAAACACAGAAAGAAAGGCTCAACATTATTGAACATATTTAATAAAAAAAGCACACACACCAAGTATTTAAACTTTACATTGTGCTAGGTTAGACATTTTGGAAGAAAGACAATAATTACACATAGGCAATTGCTTTGATGTAGCCTCTCAAATCAATACAGCTACTTAGGACAAGGTAGGCATTTATGTATGTTTAGCATTGGCACTCTTTCTAGAGTATGACATTTCAGGTAAATGTGCTTTATTGCAGACATAGGAAAGCAGATAAATGAACTTCGTATTGACAGCATCTTTCTCACTTGCTAGCCTTTATAAATGGGATGTCATTAATCTCCCATTCGCTGCAACAGCAGCCTCCAAATTGTTGACCATGCACCCCATTAGTAAAGTGTTTGTTTTTCCTACTCTACTTTATGATTTACAAATAATAAAATATACTGCTCTTATGTAGATGATGAAAACTAAAAAACTTTCCAAAGTAGAAATTTTAAATGAATATGACAAACACTAGCAATAGACAGATCAAATATTTTCTTTCTGTACGTTTCTGGATCATCTTGCTCATTCCTTGAGGTATTCATGCATCATTCTGGAGACCATCATTCTTGAAGACCCATGTGTCTTTATGAGATACTGCAGGTAATTGAAAGTAATAAATATTCACAGAATGTAGGACACTATAATAAATGCTTTCCTCATACATGCCCATAAAATCATAATATTTTTATTAAGTAATCTTCATGTTTAAGGAAAATGAATCTTAACAGCATTACCACATAATACAACTGTTTTGCTCAGTCATAACAGCTAAGGTCTCACCAAAATAAGGCATTCCAGAGTGAAAGGATTAATCTTAGGTCCAGTGTAATTATGGGATAGTCTACAGAGTCTAGCCTATTTTTCATTGTATCAATACTTTTTATGCAATGATTAGGATTTTTCCATTCTAAAAGTAAGCATAAGATGTATTTTCAAGTTAGACTACTAGGTTCTGGTATATTTACCCTGTATGTGTGAAAATTTAGTAACTAAGTTTTTCCATTTATGTGGTTTTACTCTTGGTTTCAGTGGTCAGAGTTTGTTCCAATACACAAAATATTGTGAGGAGTCACATTCAACTGTGCCTATTTCCATATAACAATGAGAACAAAAGTGACTCCATAAGTTGAACTGCTGTAGAAGTATACCTGCTTAGAAATAAATTTAAAAATTCAAGTTTTAAAAATCTAGTAAAATAAGGGGCTTTTAAGGGTAGTTGCATTTGCACCAAAACATCCTCAAACTATACATTCCTGAAAAGAGGTGGGATGATGAAAGTGGGTGTCATTTAGACTAATCCCTCATTTTAAACCCAGTGTCCTGTGTTAGGGTTTCATGTTACCAGAGTTGCTTTCTCATGAAAAAGTAGATCAATGATTCTGTGCACGTCATATGTCTTCTAAGAGAGACCACAGTGTCTCTGATGAGTCCTTGATAGACTATTGCAAGGCCGATGTGATTACAAAAATGTATAGCTTAACCAGACAAACTGAGGTGTTTTAGCAAAAAGGAAATAATGATTTCTAACGACATTTTAACAATGCAAAGCTAGCTAGAAAAAAACAGAAGAAGCATATTGTGTTTTATGACAACAAATCACTGCATTTCTGAGTCCAATTGTGACCATGATATGCTCCTTTCATACAAGTTCCTTGCATGACAGTTTTGAGGCAACACATAAGCAAATAAGATATTGTGTTAGATACAAATAGATATGAGTTAATTTTAAATTTGTGAAGACTATATAAAATTAAGGAAACAATGATTTGAGGATTCAAACAATAAGATGTAAGTATGATATTATGTGGTCTATTAAGTTTTTTTAGGAAACGCCTAGAATCCTAGTATCTTAGAAGTTAAAAGTCCGTGAATGCATCAATCTAGTTCAATCTTCTTTTGCTTTTATTAATGAGGAAACTGAGGGCAGAGAGATGAAATATCTTACTCAAGGTCATAAAGTGAGAGAATGAAGAGTCTATGCCAAACTCTGGCATCCGTTCCTTAGTCTTAAATATTCTTTCTTTTACCCTACCTACAGCACATTTCCTAGTCTATTAAATGATTTTATTGTATAACTTAAAAGTAAACTAAATTTTTTTCAACAATAAAAAGCCCTTTGAATACATCTTGGCAAACAAGGTTGATTTCTTTTAATTGTTCTAACTATAAAATAATGAGAATCATTTCTTTTTCAGTATCTTATTTTGAGGGTAGTTCCAAAATATTTGAATCAAGAGAAGGAATATATATTTATATGAAATCAAATATATTAATAAATATAAATAAATTCATATGTAAATATATGTAATTACATACAATGCATATATACATAGACACAAACATATACGTACACATGTATACAACATTCATGAATACTAAATTCATTTGGAGGATTATATTTCCATATTTTCAAGAATCAGTTGTTCATTATTTTATACTGTAATCATTGCCTATAAAATAATAAATGATGAGTCTGTGATATATTCCAACACAGAAAAATACAAGGCAAGGCAAATTAGGTTATTATTTACAAAGGGGAATTAAACAAAGAGAAAATGAGGATAGCTGATAAAATAAGAGATTCTCTTCCTGATCAACCACATAAGAATCTCAAAACTTTTCAAATGAAACAATTCTTAGAGGTCTTAACTATACTACAAATAATATTTCTAAAATTGTATGGCTATGAATGGTGAGAGCCCTCTTGCCAAAAATGAGGCATAGTGAGGCATCTTTAGCAAATTGGTAAATCTCTTACCTGCAAAGCAATTTAGGAAACATGAATATTATATTTTTGCATTTTGTTTCATTATGTTATTTTGATATATTTCATTTTAGTGTTCTTGCCTGGAGAATCCCAGGGATGGGGGAGCCTGGTGGGCTGCCGCCTACGGGGTCGCACAGAGTCGGAAACGACTGAAGCAACTTAGCAGCATTTTAATGTCAGCTCTGATTCCTTCTTTATATTCCAGTGAGATCCATGGTTTCCTTATTAGAGAATCATAAGCTTTGTTACTGTCCTGTCTTTGAAAAATGGAAGAAGAAATACTTTCAACTGGAAACTCTCAACAGAAAAGAGTATGAAAAAAAATACACATACATGTATTGTGTATCACAGGGATTATAACAGAAAAAAATTTATTTGTTAAACTATATAGGTTATTCAGGTGGGGAAATACTACTATCTTAATCTAAAAACCAAATTTCCAACAGGTAAGTGAAAAAAATAAATTAACCTTTACAGTTTCGTGTCCTAAAATTATATAAAGATGACAATACAATATTCAGATAGCATTAACACAAAAGTAATGTATCCCTCCATGAAAAATGAACATAACTGGGAAGTGCTGTGAGGAGGGCGAGAAACTGTCAAATATCCAGTGACACTGCCTGTTGATGTTCTCCTCAATCCAATCCATTTTGCATGGTCTCTCAGTTTTAATGTGCAGAACATTCACATTTGCTGGCCCGGTGCTTTTCAATTACATCTCTTGGTTGGCCTGATACTAAGTGTGCCACAGGGTGACAGGCAGAGCAAGATGAAAAAAGTTCCTATTCTGTCTCTCTTTTCCTGACCTGCCATGCCTCATGCCCATCCCCCCACTCCCATTTTATGCTAGTATGATCACAATCCTTGTGGTGTATTGCCCTGAAATTTCTTCACAAATACCCCGGCCCTTAAATTGCTCTCCATTGAAGAAAGATATATACCCCCTATTCCCTAAGTGACTAACAGATCCTTAAACCTCAGAATATGACCAGTGCCAGGAAAATGGTACATTGCCAAATGACTGGTGCACTGTATATAACACCAGCAGGAAAAGTAACACACTGAATTCAGAGGATCCAGTTTTTTCAAGAGAGACTGAATGAATTATATATATCAGTTAGTCATACTGTTCATTGATTTTTATTTTTAAAAATTAAATAAGTACTTTCACATCTGACCTTTAAATCAATGAGCCTATAACTTCTGGTCATGGATTTCTTTCTCTTGAGGAAAAATAATTATGGTACATAAAAGTTGTCATCAAGAATACTGTAGATATTATCAACTGCTCTACCAATGTAATCAATTATTTTTCTATTTATTTTTATGTAAGAAATTAAAGCACATATGTTGCTATGGATGTAGCCCATGTTAATTAGAAAATCAAAAGACTAAACAGATTTATCTCACCTTCAGTACTAGCCCTAATATCAACACATAGAAGAATTTAAATTTTATGCTTTACAAAGCTTTGTTCTTTTTCTTGAACAGAGCAATTCAAGCAATTCAAGTTAAGCTTAGTTTTTGAAACAGAATTCTAAAATTACTTTCTTGCCTGTAAACTATTCAAGTGTTCAATCTTAAGGCATGGTATTTGTTCTTATTTCTCTGGGGATCTGCAATGATTCCATTAATTAATTGGAACTCTTTATATTAGAAATTGGACTTCCCTGGTGGCTCAGATGGTAAAGAATCTGCCTGCAATGCAGGAGGCCTGGGTTCAATCCCTTGGTCAGGAAGATCACTGAATTCTTGTCTGGAAAGTACTCTTGTATGGAAAATCCAATGGACAGAGGAGCTGGTGGGTTACAGTCCACGGGGAATCATCAAAGAGTGGAACACAACTCACACAATAACAACATATTAGAAATTAGGGAATAGTTCTTCCTTTCTAAACAAGATCACATAAATCCCAGACTCTCTGACTTCTAGTAAAATTATATAGGGGGACTCTATAACAAACAATGGCTAGGATTTTTAGGTTATAGACTATGTATGCTCAGCCCCTCAATCATGTCCAACTTTATGTGATCCCATGGACTGTAGCCCCCCAGGCTCCTCTCTCCGTGGAACTTTCCAGACAAGAATATTGGAGCAGGTTGCCATTTTCTACTCCAGGGGATCTTCCAGACCCAGATTCAGGGACCCAAGGATGTGACCCATGTCTCTTGATTCTCCTGCACCAGTGGATTCTTTACCACTCTGCCACCTGGGAAGCCCAGTAGTCTTGCTTTATACTAAGCTTTATAGCTTTATGAGAGCAGTTCTCATTAAAGGGTCCCAGCCGCAACTGGGACCCTTTTGTCCCTGGTCTCCTCCTGACGCGGACAACTGGCCAGAGTGCCCCAACCAGTAAGAAACAAGAAACTTTATTGACCTCTCTCCCCTTCCCTCTCTCTTTCCTCTCCTTAACCCTTCCTATCCTTCCCTGTTTTACTAGTCCCCTGGTCCTGGACACAGGAATCTGATCGAAGGGCCCTCAGCCTGAGCTGACGATTGGATCACCTCCTCTTGGCAGAGAACTCAAATTCTGGTTCTGGTCTGGTCTGATTTCTGGTAGGGCCGAGTTCCAGTCCTCCCTTCTCTGGAGGCCCAGGGAAAAGCCCATAACGCCTGGGTATCTGTAGGTGGCAGGAGACGTCTGTAAGGCCACCTCTTTCCACGCCCCTCTCCCGCCTCCTTCCCCTTTCTTCTTTCAACCTGGTTTCCTTTCCTTCCTTGAAATCTTTGATGTTAGTACTTGGATCTGAAGTTCTGTGTCTCTATAGAAGGTTTTCTGAGACTGTATTCTTGTATTCAAGGGCTTCCCTGGTAGTGCAGAGGTTAAAGCATCTGCCTGCAATGTGGGAGACCTGGGTTCGATCCCTGGGTCAGGAAGATCCCCTGGAGAAGGAAATGGCAACCCACTCCAGTATCCTTGCCTGGAGAATCCCATGGACAGAGGAGCCTGGTGAGCTACAGTCCACGGGTCGCAAAGAGTCGGACATGACTGAGCGACTTCACATTCACTTTCACTTTATAGCTTTATGGGGAATCTTAAATCTTTCTATTTTTAATTATAAAATGTTCTCTGACTCTCAGTGAGATTTGGAAGTCCCTATAATCAACACATGATTTGGGAGGTCCTGACAGAGTTTTTGGAATAGTAGAGAAGTATGAGAGATATAATACTCTAGGCTTTCAAATGTTTTTCTGTATTGGAATGCATAATTGCTTTGTGAAGTATCAAATGTATTTTGCTTTGCAAACATACTATAATATGTACTTCTTAGAAGTTACTTTTAGTCTCTGTGAAGCTCGGCTTTAATTTAATCAGTTGTCTTTTCATTTTATATAATACTCTAATTTCAGATGACTTATAGTTTTATTACCAGAATATTTTGTAATAATTTATTCACAATTTTGAAAAACTGGGATAATTGAGAATAATGTATGCAGAATAATCTAATTAACTGCAAAAATATATTGGAAATTTAAATTCTATAGCTATTAATTAAAATAGTTATTCAATATCATTCTGCTTAAAAAACTTACAAAATTAAAAGTTAATTCACAATGTTAAATAAATGGAAATTTTTACAGATTGACTGTGATTTGAATAATACTAGAAAGTAAGGAAATCAGAATTCCAGTATTCTGACTGAGAGGTGGAATTATGGAACTTTAATTTTTACCTTTATGTTTTTCTGTACTCTTCAAACATTCAAAACATGAATGAATAAATTTATTAAATTTTATTTTAAATGTGACCCAGCTATTATCTAGGGTAATTACTTGATTACAGAATCTTCTAGAAGTAATAATTCTTTTGGCAGGAATAACCACGTTTCTGAAAGTCATACCAAGTCAGCATGGCTACAGTTCATCCTCCGGTGTGCTTTTCCCACAATTTCTGGTCTTTGATGCCCTTCTCCTCCCAGAATCCACCTACCCTTGTAATGAGGATAAACTGGACATGTTGGTAACTACATGAGCATTTTTCATTACAAATTAAGTCCAATCAAGGTTCTATCTCCAGCAACTATTAGGCTTTAAATCAATAAAGACTTTCAGACTTAGTCTTCTAATTTCTCATTGTGAAATTAAAAAACAAACAAACCACTTTCTCATTGAAGGAATTTAATAAGGAGCTCTGCTACCAAAAATAACTGCATAAAATAGTGTTTTTACCTCGAGAAATTCAAGCTCTAGCTAGGTAATTAGATATAGTAATCAAATAATTACAAAATGGTGTGAAAAATATCAAAACAGATGTCTGTTTAGAACTGCTAAGTGAGCACAACAAAGCAAATTATTTTACTTAGGGCATCTGTGTAAAAAAAGAAAGACATTTGGGAAAAAGAAAATACAAAGAAGAATGAAAAATGAAATCTTTGGCACTGGGAATAAGACAGACAAAGGCACAGAGGCTCAAACTTATAAACAAACAAAAAAAAAAATCTGTAATGATGATGTGGGTGAGAAAGGAAGCTGAAATTTACTTTGAGCTTGCTTCTGATGAAATGGTATAGCATGTTAGCAAGCTGACTTTTGTGCAATAGATAAGAGGACAAAGATATATCTTGGGGATAAACAAGGAATATGGTCTTTTAAAATCTCAATACACATTACTAAATGAAGCTTGCCAATTGAATTGAAGTCTTCTGAGTGTGAGGCATCAATGAGAGGAGATAGGTCCATGGTGAAGATTACCCCAATGCTTATCTTTGTGTTCCCCAATGCTTATCTGTGTGTTCTTCCATGTAGCAGTAGACACATTTAGTCAGAGAACCCTTGCTTTCCTACGTTGAATGAACTGGGACTAGGCAGATGATTGTAGTTGCGGCAGAAACTGAAGACTTGGCCCTGGGGCCACGTGGCTGATCAGCCCATTGCTTTTTGATCTCTACCTTTTGAGAGCTGTTCTCAATATTTTGTCTCATGACAACTATATGATTCATGTTTTAATAATCTGATTCCTTGTTTTGGTTAATGTTAAGTGTTGTTTTGGTAAAAGAATTCCAGTCAAGGGTGTATTCATCACTCTATAAGAACTGCAGAATTCATTTAAAGATAGCGTAGAGAAGCTCATCCAACTTTTATTTTAAACTGTACCATTAATTTAGCTAAAGAAGTTTCAAGGACTGTTTAGTTCTATTCTTTCAATGAGAGCATTAATGAATACATATATTGGGCTTTCCAGGTGGCTCAGATGGTTAACAATCTGCCTGCAATGCCGGAGACCTGGGTTTGATCCCTGGGTCATGAGGATCTCCTGGAGAAGAAAATGGCTACTTATTATATCTGCATGTGCTCAGTCACTCAGTAGAATCTGTCTGTGATCCCATGGACTGTAGCCTGTCAGGTTCCTCTGTCCCTGGGACTTTCCAGGCAAGAATACTGGAGTGGGTTGCTATTTCCTCCTTCAGGGATCTTCCCAACCCAGGGATTGAACTCGAGTCCCCAGTGTCTCCTGCATTGGCAGGCAGATTCTTTATCACTGCACTATTACATATCAGTATATAATTGAATTGACTGAATAAAATTGCCTTCTTACGCTCCTTCAAGTGTTACTAATTCATTCATTTAAAAAGTATTTAGCAAGTATTATTCTAGGCCAGGTAATTTTTCACACTGGAGAAACACCAGTGAACAGAATGAAATCTCTATCTATGTGCAGTTCTAAAGAGGAAGACAGAAAACAAACAAACACATAAACATATGACATGATGCACAGTAGTGGTAAGCAGTGGTAATTTTTTTTATTATGAAAAAAATAAAATCAGAATTAGGAAATCCACCATGCCTGTGAGGGAGGGCTATTTCAGGTTGAGTGGTCTAATAAGACTTCCCTGATAAGCTGACATTTCGACTGTGTTGTGAATGGTCTGGGCTCCAATTTTTTCAAATAATAATGACAGCAGGAGAAGAGAAAAAGGCACAAAGGGTATTTCCAGAGGGCAATTGTAAGGCTCAACTTCAGAGTATATTAGGATGGCAAAGAAGGAAATCTGTCAGTTCTTGGAGCAGTTTGGTGATTGACAATGAACAAGTAGTGGGGACAACAGATGGGCGGTATTAGAATTATTGGAGCCATAGCCAGCTGGCTAGAAAAATGGGAGATGCTAGACAGTATAGACTGGTTGAATTCAAGAACTGAAAGGTAGTCCTGTTTCTTTGTTTTGTTTTGTTTTGTTTTTTTAATTTCCAAAAGCTTCATGTTTCTTCAACAAACATGTAGGAGACAATTACACCACTCCAAAATTAAATTACATGTGGCCTAATTAGAATATTCATAAGTAGAGGTAGTAGTCTTATTGGTGATTATATCAGTCAGAGACCTCCAGAAAAACAGAATGAATAGATGATAGATAGATAGACAGATAGACAGGCAGACAGATAGGTAGATATATAGGGATAGAGGTTGTTCCTTGGTATCCACAGGAGATTGATTCCAGGACCTATCACAGATAACGAACTGTGGATATTTAAATTCTTTATATAAAATGGTATAGTATTTCCATATAACCTACACACATTCTTCTATATAATTTAAATAATTTCTAGATTACTTATAACAACTAATACAATGTAAATAGCATGCAAATAATTTCCAGAGTACAGAAAATTCAAGTTTTGCTTTTTGGAACTTTCTGGAACTTTTTAAAAGATATTTTTCATCTGCAGTTTGTTTGTGAAATGCTCAGATAGGATAACTGACTATACAGATTTGGAAATATAGATATGAAAACATAGATAAGAGAAGATGTATCATAGGAAGTGGCTCACACAGTTATGGAGACTGAGAAGTCCCAAAGTCTACTGTCTGCAAGCTGGAGAACCAGTAAAAGTAATGAGTGGTATAATTCAGTTTCAATCTGCAGGTATGAGAACCAGTGGAGCCAATGGGTTAAGACTTCCCTGAAGTCTAAAGACCAGTGATCGAGGACCTCCTATGTTCCAGAGTAGAAGAAGATGGTGGCCCCAGTTCAAGATGAAAGAATTTTCCATATACCCATCAATTGTTTTGTTTGGACCCTCAGTGGATTAGATGATGCCTATTCATATCAGTGAGGGAAGATCTTTTTACTTGGTCTACTGAATTACATGCTAATCTATTCCAAAAACATTCTCTCAGACACATTCCAAATAATGCTTTATTATTTATTTGGGAATCTTTAGCCTAGTCAAGTTGACACACAAAGTTAACCATTACAGTGAAGTGCTAGTAACTACCTACATACGTGCTAAGTGCTAAGTCACCTCAATCATGTCTGATTCTTGGCGACCCTGTGGACTGTAGCTCTCAAGGCTCCTCTGTCCATAGGAATCGGCAAGCAAGAGTACTGGAGTGGGTTGCCATGCCCTCCTCCAGGGGATCTTCCTGTTCTAGGGAGAGAACACAGGGTTCTTATGTCTCCTGTACTGGCAGGCAGGTCCTTTACCATTAGCATCACCTGAGAAGCCCACAGTGAATACCTACAGTTCCCCCAAAACTGTGGTCTCCTTCTTTCTGATTTTTTGTTGTTTTTTTTTTTTTTTTAATAATCAAAATATAAAGACATGAATCCGCCACGGGTATACATGAGTTCCCAATCCTGAACCCCCTCCCACTTCCCTCCCCATATCATCTCTCTGGGTCATCCCAGTGCACCAGCCCCAAGCATCCTGTATCCTGTATCAAACCTAGACTGGTGATTTGTTTCTTACATGATAGTGTACATGTTTCAATCCATTCTCCCAAATCATCCCACCCTCTCCCTCTCCCTCAGAGTCCAAAAGTCTGTTCTATACATCTCTGTCTCTTTTGCTGTCTCACACACAGGGTTATCATTACCATCATTCTAAATTCCATATATATGTGTTAGTATACTGTATTGGTGTTTTTCTTTCTGGGTTACTTCACTCTGTATAATAGGCTCCAGTTTCATCCACCTCATTAGAATTGATTCAAGCGTATTATTTTTAACGGCTGAGTAATACTCCATTGTGTATATGTTTCACAGCTTTCTTATCCATTCCTCTGCTGATGGACATCTAGGTTGTTTCCATCTCCTGGCTATTATAAACAGTGCTGTGATGAACATTGGGGTACATGTGTCTCTTTCAATTCTGGTTTCCACCGTGTGTATGCCCAGCAGTGGGATTGCTGGGTCATAAGGTAGTTCTATTTGCAGTTTTTTAAGGAATCTCCACACTGTTCTCCATAGCAGCTGTACTAATTTGCCTACCAACAGTGTAAGAGGGTTCCCTTTTCTCCACACTCTCTCCAGCATTTATTGCTTGTAGACTTTTGGATCGCAGCCATTCTGACTGGTGTGAAATGGTATCTCATTGTGGTATTGATTTGCATTTCCCTGATAATGAGTGATGTTGAACATCTTTTCATGTGTTTGTTAGCCATCCGTATGTCTTCTTTGGAGAAATGTCTATTTAGTTCTTTGGCCCATTTTTTGATTGGGTCGTTTATTTTTCTGGAATTGAGCTGCATAAGTTGCTTGTATATTTTTGAGATTAGTTGTTTGTCAGTTGCTTCATTTGCTATTATTTTCTCCCATTCAGAAGGCTGTCTTTTCACCTTGCTTATATTTTCCTTTGTTGTGCAGAAGCTTTTAATTTTAATTAGATCCCATTTGTTTATTTTTACTTTTATTTCCAGTATTCTGGGAGGTAGATCATAGAGGATCCTGCTGTGATTTATGTCAGAGAGTGTTTTGCCTATGTTCTCCTCTAGGAGTTTTATAGTTTCTGGTCTTACACTTAGATCTTTAATCCATTTTGAGTTTATTTTTGTGTATGGTGTTAGAAAGTGTTCTAGTTTCATTCTTTTACAAGTGGTTGACCAGTTTTCCCAGCACCACTTGTTAAAGAGATTGTCTTTGATCCATTGTATATTCTTGCCTCCTTTGTCAAAGATAAGGTGTCCATAGGCGTGTGGATTTATCTCTGAGCTTTCTATTTTGTTCCATTGATCTATATGTCTGTCTTTGTGCCAGTACCATACTGTCTTGATGACTGTGGCTTTGTGGTAGAGCCTGAAGTCAGGCAGGTTGATTCCTCCAGGTTGATTCCTTCTTTCTTGTAGCAGCACACTTACTTTAGTTTCATCTAGGCATGTGAATATCAAACTACAGTCTATGCTTCCCTTCTCTCTGAAGCTATCTATGGCTATGCAGTTGATGGGTGCTACCTCTAGATCATCTCCCTGAGAGAAAACTACCTCTCCAGACAATACCCTGTCCACCTCAAAAAAATAACTTCTTGTAGTCTATAATACAGACATGTGAAAAGCTTCCACCCCAAAGATGAGGACACCACTGCAGAAGATGGTATACTGGCACCATGGAAAAACCTGGGTCTCTGAGTGAGTTAACAGGCAGAGATGACCCTCCAAACCAGATCATCTACCCCATATTAGGAGACCAAGAAATAAACATTTCTTATAAGTAGTGGCAATTGTGTTCTTTGATCAAGTCAGCTGCTAATAGGTACCCAAACACCTTGCTTCTCAAACTATAGGGTAGCAGCATTGATGCTACACTACACATTTCAAGATCCCACTCCTAACTCACTAAATCAGGCTAAATAGTAATCAGGTCCACAGGTGATATTTGAGGAGCATTGCCCTAATACTTAGATCTTGAACACAGAAATCCAATCCTCAGGAAGTATGTATGAAGTGGCCATAAAGGGTTAAAGTGGGGTGGCTAGAAAAACATTGTAAGTACAGAGATAAGTAAATGAGAAACTAGGACGATAAAAATATATCTATGTGGTAGTTAAATAATCCCCAAGACTGATCATGGAGAATAATGAAAGAAAATGTTAGAAAAAGAGTGATATGGATCTAAAAATTTTAATTAGGAGAGTATGATCCTTAATTCTTAGTGGCAAATTGACTGGGTCATAGGCTGCCCAGACATTTGGTCAAATATTATTCTATGTGTGTCTGTGAGAGTGTTCTGGATAAGATTAATATTTGAATTGTTAGACTGAGTAAAGAAGATTGTTTTCTCTATTATGGGTGGGATTCATCTAATCAATTGAGGACCTGAATAGAAAAAAAAAAAATTAAGAGGCTAAGATGAAATACCTCCTGCCTGACTATTTAAGATGAAACATCAGTATTTTCCTTTCTTTGGACTCAAAAAGAAAAATTGATTCTTCTTGGATTCTAAACACTCCAGCTTCCAGAATGGAACTTAGCCCCATCAGCTCTTCTGGATCTCCAGCTAGCAATGTAGATCTTGAGGACTTTTCAGCTTCTAAAATTACATAAGTCAGTTTCTTATGTTGCTGTTGTTGTTCAGTAACTCAGTCATATCCAACTCTGTGACTCCATGGACTGCAGCATGCCAGGCTTTCCTGTCTTTCACCGTCTCCCAGAGTCTGTTCAAACTCATGTCCATTGAGTCACTGATGCCATCCTCTGTTGCCCCCTTCTCCTCCTGCCCTTAACCTTTCCCAGAATGAGGGTCTTTTCCAATGAGTCAGCTCTTCACATCAGGTGACAAAAATATTGAAGCTTCAGCTTCAGCATCAGTCATTCAAATGAATATTTAGGATTGATTTCCTTTAGGACTGACTGGTTTGATCTCCTTGCTGTCCAAGGAACTCTCAAGAGTCTTCTCCAACCAAAAAAGTTCAAAAGCATCAATTCTTTGGTGCTCAGTCTTCTTTATGGTCCAACTCTCACATCCATACATGACTATTGGAAAAACCATAGCTTTGAGTATACAGACCTTTGTTACAAAAGTGATGTCTTTTATAACATCACTTATGTATTATAACAGATGTATTATAAGAATACATCTTATAATATTTATTCTTATAATATTTATTGGTTCTGTTTCTCTAGAGAACCCTAACACAGGAAAGAAGTCACCAAGAAGACATCTGTAAATGATAGCAAGGAAGGGCAATAGGAAAGAAGTTCTGAATATACACTTTCTGGAAGAGCTGGGATTTTTGAAGTACTGAGGAAAAGTTACTTAAAAGCAAGGATGAAGAACAAAATTTTTTACTACCACAAAATGATGCTTTGGAATAATTGTGCTGTCAGTGAAATAAAGCAAATACCTCTTGAGATAATTTCCAGGGAGCAATATTTGGAGGATAGAGTAACACGTTAACTAGAGAACATTGGTGAAGGGGCTATTAATAGAACTGTTTGTAAAATAGGGCTGCTTTGTGATTAAAAAGCATGGTTTCCAAAGAGGACTATGGAAGTATTTGTGGGTGAAGGAAGAGAGGTGGGTAGAAGAAGAGTCTGGATTAGAGGCTGTACAGCTCAGTGAAGTAATAAATGTTCATATGATGATGAACAATACAAGAGAGATATCTGATAGTAAGTAAGTGAAAGTAGCTCAGTCTTGCCTGATTCTTTGCAACCGCATGTACTATATAGTCCATCGGGTCCCATCACTTCATGGAAATAGATGGGGAAACAGTGGAAACAGTGGCTGACTTTATTTTTTTGAGCTCCAAAATCACTGCAGCTGGTGACTGCAGCCATGAAATTAAAAGACGCTTACTCCTTGGAAGAAAAGTTATGACCAACCTAGATAGCATATTCAAAAGCAGAGACATTGCTTTGCTGACTAAGGTCTGTCTAGTGAAGGCTATGGTTTTACCTGTGGTCATGTATGGATGTGAGAGTTGGACTGTGAAGAAGGCTGAGCATTGAAGAATTGATGCTTTTGAACTGTGGTGTTGGAGAAGACTCTTGAGAGTCCCTTGGACTGCAAGGAGATCCAACCAGTCTATTCTGAAGGAGATCAGCCCTGGGATTTCTTTGGGAAAAATGATGCTAACGCCAAAACTCCAGTACTGTGGCCACCTCATGCGAAGAGTTGACTCATTGGAAAAGACTCTGATGCTGGGAGGGATTGGGGGCAGGAGGAGAAGGGGACAACAGAGGATGAGATGGCTGGATGGCATCACTGACTCGATGGACGTGAGTCTGGGTGAACTCTGGGAGTTGGTGATGGACAGGGAGGCCTGGCATGCTGCGATTCATGGGGTCGCAAAGAGTCGGACATGACTGGGCGACAGAACTGAACTGAACTGAACTGAACTGTACTATATAGTCCATAGAATTCTCTAGGCCAGAATACTGGAGTGGGTAGCCTTTCCCTTCTCCAGAGGATCTTCTCAACCCAGGGATCGAACCCAGGTCTCCCACATTGCAGGCAGATTCTTTACCAGATTAGCCACAAGGGAAGCCCATCTCTGATAGAAGTTGAAGGTAACTTAGTCTAAGAAAGATGCATCTCCAAGAAAATTCTTAGAGAAAATAAGAGATCGACTCAATACAGATGTTTTAATTGGGGAAGATGGATAATTATTTATTCCAGTAGTTCAAAGAGATTAAGTACACCTAGAGAGGGCAAGCTCTTAAGAAGCTGTTCAAAGTTCTATGTCAGCTTGGGAATGAGACCTAAGGGACAATATGCACATTGAGCCACAGGGAGTTATCAGTGATTAAAGTTTTGTGGAGACCCAGCAGTCTCTTTCCTTCCCTGGAAAATCCCATGGATAGAGGAGCCTGGTAGGCTCCAGTCCATGGGGTCTAGGCTGCAGTCCATGGGGTCGCTAACAGTCAGACATGACTGAGCGACTCCACCTTCACTTTTCACTTTCATGCATTGGAGAAGGAAATGGCAACCCACTCCAGTGTTCTTGCCTGGAGAATCCCAGGGACGGGAGAGCCCGGTGGGCTGCCGTCTATGGGGTTGCACAGAGTCGGACACGACTGAAACGACTTAGCAGCAGCAGCAGCAGACTAGGAGATTAAAAAATTATGCGAGGTGAAGAATTCTAAGGTTGTTGGCAACTGGACTAACATATGCACCAAACTATCACTCTAAAACATTATATGAGTGTATATGTGGTATCTATAAAACGTGTAAATCCATAATGATTTATTCATGAATAATCTCTGAGAGTTGTTCTGCTCTATAATATGTCTATATACACATCTTTCTATAATCACTCAGCAAGTAAGATTTCAGAAGGCACTACTACTTAAGGAACTTTATGAATTTATGAGTGGCTGGAGAAACATGTAAACATCTCAAATTACATTTTTACTTTGCCAATTTTTTGAATTATGTATAGGTAGTTCAGCAAGTATTTTCTTATATCATAAAAAATAAATTTTAATTGGAAGCTAAAAGCTATCATTCAACTTAGGCAAGAGTCAGATGCCAGTAATTTACAATTCAGTTAAACTAACTACTTTGAGATATTTATAATATTCAAGCCAAAGTCCTGACAGAATCATTTTGCTCAAAACTTTCAGTCTGTATTTGTGTTTAATCTCCAACAAGATTTCTGCAGCCGATGGATTTTTTTAAATCATTATTATTGATTTCCCAATCTTCCTTAATATTTATGTGCTAACAAAAACATATTTCTGACCAAGGAAACTAAAAGGTTCATACATAAGTTATAAGATTAGATGAATTTTTTCACTTTGATATCTTTGAATCTCTAGAATTCTGAACCTCACCTATGTTTTGACTTTGTAATTTAAAATAAGTCATTAAGTCAATTTAATGACTCTAGTTGACAAAACTAAACACTGAGCAGTTTCAATTCATTTAAAACATCGCAAGATTACTGAATTAATTGCATGGTTTGGATTTATAAAGTACCATTCAAGGCAACAAAAAAAGAGTAATGATTTTAGTTTGTAATAAAATTTATTTTCAAATGTTCCCCTTTGTTTATGAAAAATGAAGCACTGAGGTATTCCCTCAAGTCTTCACTCTAATTATAATTGTATTGGCCCTCAATATAGAAAATACTTTGATTCTTCCCCTTGACATCACCAGTATACACCTTTATTTCACTAAAAAGTGTGAGATTTTCTATTTATTTTATTATTTCTCTCCATTTCTATTGCTACACATAGACAAACACACACACACACACACACACACCTGTGCACACAAACTCAAAAACAAAAAAAATATAATTTCTGTCTGAAATAAGAAGAAAATTAAAATGAGGCTTGAGTTTATTTTCTCTGCCCCAAGGCCTTTTTGTCTTTCCCAGTATCAAATGTGGTCTGGCAGAGCAAAACAAAAACATGGTCTTAAGAGTCTGATAGATTTGGGTTCAACTTTTAGCTGTATTAATGACGTACATTTGGATAAGTTTTAAAATTACTTAAAATCTCAGTGTTCTCCCAGGTAAAATGAGAATACATATGACTTCTTCTACTGATTCTAGTGACAATAAATTGTTTTGAGTTTCCCAACTTTCCCACTATGCTCCTGTCAAAGGCAAAAGGAAGTTAATGCAGATAGACTTCTGAAAGGAGAATTAAAATAAATTCAAATTTTTTTAAAGTTTTGCATCAATATGGAGGGATAAAATATCAATATATGGGAATTCTTAGCTTCTTTATTTCCCTTTTCTCACTTCATGATACCCCATTAAAGAGGAGAGTGAAAAAGTTGGCTTAAAACTCAACATTCAGAAAACTAAGATCATGGTATCTGGTCCTATCACTTCATGGCAAACAGGTGGGGAAACATTGGAAACAGTGAGAGACTTTATTTTGGGGGGCTCCAAAATCACTGCAGATGGTGATTGCAGCCTTGAAATTAAAAGACACTTTCTCCTTGGAAGAAGAGTTATGACCAACCTAGACAACATATTAAAAGACATTACTTTGCCAACAAAGGTCTGTCTAGTCACAGTTATGGTTTTTCTGGTAGTCATGTATAGATGTGAGAACTGGACTATAAAGAAAGCTGAGTATAGAAGAATTGATACTTTTGAACTATGTTGAAGACTCTTGAGAGTCCCTTGGACAGCAAGGAGATCCAACCAGTCCATCCTAAAGGAAATCAGTCCTGAATGTTCATTGAAAGGACTGATGCTGAAGCTGAAACTCCTTGAAAAAGACTCTGATGGTGGGAAAGATTGAAGACAGGATGAGAAGGGGATGACAGAAGATGAGATGGTTGGATGGCATCACTGACTCAATGGACATGAGTTTGAGTCAGCTCCCAGAGTTGGTGATGGACAGGGAGGCCTGGCGTGCTGTAGTCCATGCAGTCACAAAGAGTTGGACACGACTGAGTGACTGAACTGAACTGAACTATTCTATAAGCAATAAAAGATCATAGTCTATGAGGACTATTTTACTTGAAAAGTAATCAGAACACAGAATACTATGTAACATCTTCAATTGCAGAGTTGCACAATGAAGTACTAAAATATTATAGGAAGCATACTGTGCATAACTTCGGCATGAAAGGAGAGTTAACAGAAGTATAGATTATGTGGAGCATGATGGTATGAACAAGAAACAGGAAGGTTCTTTTATTTGGTAACTCTTACAGTTTTAAGATGCCAAGGAATAGAAAAGGAGCAAATGTAGCATTAAGAGTTGCAGTAATGTTGCAATGTTGTATTAAAAGTTGTGATGTCGAAACATTACCTAGTCACAGGTCTCATGACTTTCTCATGACTTAGACTACTAAGATAACAACATATATATACTGCAAAGTGCTCTATTATATATCCACTTTTATTTTAATATGAAAGTAATTCATGCAAATCTTTGTAGAAAATTGGTATCACAAGAAGATTGGCATGGATTCAAGGGCCAACATCTCTGTTGGTAAAAAATTTGAATGAAATCTCTTACCTGTTTAGCTTATGGCTTGCCACATTGTGCTGCTAAGTGGCTTCAGTCGTGTCCGACTCTGTGCGACCCCATAGATGGCAACCCATCAGGCTCCCCCATCCCTGGGATTCTCCAGGCAAGAACACTGGAGTGGGTTGCCATTTCCTTCTCCAATGCATGAAAGTGAAAAGTCAAAGTGAAGTCGTTCAGTCTTGTCCGACTCTTTGTGACCCCATGGACTGCAGCCAACCAGGCCCCTTCATCCATGGGATTTTCCAGGCAAGAGTACTGGAGTGGCGTGCCATTGCCTTCTCCACTGTAGTGGATTATAAATATTAGCTACTATTCTGAATCTGTATTTGTGATGATTAACGGCACGTACAGACTTGGTTAGACAACTGTGTCCAGATGATTGATCAAACATTACACTGGATATTTCTGTGAAGGTGTTTTTGCATGAAATTAACATTTCAATCAGTGGACTTTGAGTAAAGTAGATTGGCCTTTAAAATATAATATGAATGAGCAACATTCAATCAGCTGAAGGTCAGATAGTCTGACCTCCTCAGAACAAGAAGGAATTCTGTAGCAGATGAACTCTGGACTTAAACTGTAACACTGGCTCTTCCTGAATCTCCAGTCTGCTGGCCCACTCTGCATATTTGGGACTTGCCAGTCTCCATAATCACCTGAGACAATTCCTTTATATATATATACATACATATGTGTGTGTATCAGTTCAGTTCAGTTCAATTCAGTTGCTCAGTCGTGTCCTACTCTTTGGGACCCCATGAATCGCAGCACGCCAGGCCTCCCTGTTCATCACCAACTCCCAGAGTTCACTCAGACTCACGTCCATCGAGTCAGTGATGCCATCCAGCCATCTCACCCTCTGTTGTCCCCTTCTCCTCCTGCCCCCAATCCCTCCCAGCATCAGAGTCTTTTCCAATGCGTCAACTCTTCACATGAGGTGGCCAAAGTACTGGAGTTTCAGCTTTAGCATCAGTCCTTCCAATGAACACCCAGGACTGATCTCCTTCAGAATGGACTGGCTGGATCTCCTTGCAGTCCAAGGGATTCTCAAGAGTCTTCTCCAACACCACAATTGTAAAGCATCAATTCTTCGGCACTCAGCCTTCTTCACAGTCCAACTCTCACATCCATACATGACCACAGGAAAAACCATAGCCTTGACTAGAGGGACCTTAGTCGGCAAAGTAATGTCTCTGCTTTTGAATATGCTATCTAGGTTGGTCATAACTTTTCTTCCAAGGAGTAAGCGTCTTTTAATTTCATGGCTGCAGTCACCATCTGCAGTGATTTTGGAGCCCCCCAAAATAAAGTCAGCCACTGTTTCCACTGTTTCCCCATCTATTTCCCATATACATACATACATACATATACATACACACACATAAACATAAACACACACACAACCAATTGACTCTATTTCTTTGGACAACCCTAATATGACAATGACAAAATCATTTACTACCTATTAGAAGACAATGATACAGTAATCTCATGTAATTTTCAAAGAGTCCTAAACACATCTGAATTAAAACTGGGACCATCTATGGACTGAATTGTGTCTCTCCAAGATTCATATTTTGGAATCCCAGTCTCCAGGAAGCCTTGGAATGTGACTGTATTTGGAGACAGGACCTTTAAAGAGGCAGTGTATGAGGTCATATGCACAGGACCTAATCCAACATGACCGATATCCTTATAAAAAGAGATTAGAACAGCAACACACATAGGGAAAGCCATGTGAAGACACAAGGAGAAGTCAGACATCTAGAAGGAAAAAGAGAGGCCTTAGAAATCAACCTTGTTAATATTAATACTTTGACCCCAGACCTCTGGTCTTCAGAACAGTGATAAAAGCAAATTTCTGTTGTTTAAGCCACCGTATCTGTGGTCCTATGTTACGACAACCCTAGCAAACTAGTACAGGCTCTAAATTCATTTTGGGTAACAGGACAGTTATTCTCTGACTTGTTTACAGAGCTCCATGTTGAATTTAATCAACAAGAGATGTACTGAGTAGATTCATTAGTAAATAGCAGCTTCTGAGGCTTTTTAAATATGTGATTTATTTAAGATATAGTTTTAAGTTAAAACCTTAGGTAACACTCCAAAAATGTTAATGATAACCTTTATAAGTGCAAACTGCCTGCAGATTTCATTGCCTTCTCCTTCAGAACATGGTCCTGCAGTTCTGCAGGCAGGCAGGCAAGGCTCCTGAGAGAAAAGGATGACCTGATCTTTACGATCTGCTGTTTAAGGGATCACTATTTATCACTTCTGAAGCAGAGAGTCCTTTTCCCTTTAAGATGAAACAGTAAACATTTGAATCGCTCTCTTGACAACCCTCCTAATATCAAAATATCTTTTATTTTTCCTGGTTACCAGTCCTACTAAGGTTTATAAAATGTTTTGAAGCATTTAAAGGTCTCACATGGAACATACAAGTTGCTCTGTTTGTTGAATGTGCCTAAGAAGACAAGTGATGCATTACTGCAAAAATTTTATGATTATTTATTTAATGAAATGCCCCTGAGTGTAAAAACATCTTCCTCCCTCCCTCCCTCTCATACAAACACACACAGAAATATCAGTATCAAAAGCTCTACTTCTAAATCAAATGATCTAAAATACATTTAGTGAAAACTTTTCTCTCATGAGCTTTGAGCTTTCATTTCACTTTACTGAACTCAGCTGGTAAAGATCCCAGTTTGATTCCTGGGTCAGGAAGATCCCCTGGAGAAGAAAATGGCAACCTACTCCAGTATTCTTGCCTGGAGAATCCTATGGACAGAGGAGCCTTGTGGGCTACAGTCCACGGGGTCGCAAAGAGTTGGACACGACTGAGCAACTTCACTTTCACTTTCACCCACTCCAATATTCTGGCCTGGAGAATTCCATGGACTGGAGTTGGACACGACTGAGTGATTTTCACTTTCATAGTGACCATTATTATTATTACTGAGTTTAACTGCAATCTTAGGAAATGTTTATCATTTAATGAGTGGCATTTTCAAATAAAGTCATATACAAAATACAAAACTGAACCTGATTTTTCCCAATAATCTTACAACAAAACTTTTTTGTACTTCAGTTTTTCAGGAAATGAAACTAGTTTTTATAAATAGCATTAGGGAGTATGTTTCAACACAAAAAATTAAGGTGCTTTTTTTGTGTATTAGAAAATGTACTCTGCAACAGCATCATAATACTTTACTGTTTAACTAAATGTTTTCACTTTCATTAACCTCTTCTGATTTTTCTAAAATTAAATTTTTCCTCAACAAGTTTATTGCTTCTCAATATTTCCTTATCCTAAAAGTGTGTCTCCCACTACATTCTAGTTTACTAAGAATGTTAGTTTCCAAATCCCTCTTAGGGGTTTTTAAGGAAAAAATGAAATACTTACATTTGTTAAGATGTTTAATTTAAAAATATTTTATATTGTTACAAAAAATTTGAAACCTAGAGTTCTTAATAGGAACTCTGAAGTAGGTTTAGAAGTTATAACCTTTATAGTCTGGTATTTAGTTGAGTGTATACAAATGACTAGACTAGCTTATTCAAATCCTGTATGCAATCAACAGTTTTAAATATAGTACAGGAAATGATTAGCCTAACAAGTATACTGTACTGTCCAGGCTATTATACAGAATTTCTATCATTTTCTTTTGTGTGTGTGTGAGGCTTGCAGATAGTAATGACTAATTATTAGCATTAAAATATTAGATGCAATGCTCAACATCTATAATATTTGCTCTTCTGTGAACTTACTGAATCATTTTGATTAAATCACTTAACTTCTCTGTGCATTCTCTCTTATTTCCATAAGAAAACTTTTTATACAGATTAAATAAATGAGGTTTCATGAATTTTAAGATTGTCAAATAAAATGTACCAATTAATCCTACACAGAGTTTATAACTAAAGTCAATGTAATTTAATTATGTATTGTAGCAGCTCAAAGACAATCCCATGAACAAACTCTATTATGGTTTTTATCTTTAGTTTTTCAAAAGAAAAACAAAATTATAATAAAATTTATTTATATAAGGGCTCTTTTTCAATTCCTATTGAAGTCATAGAATCCAAATATTTAGTACCACTAG
Source organism: Ovis canadensis (assembly GCF_042477335.2). Taxonomy (NCBI): domain Eukaryota; kingdom Metazoa; phylum Chordata; class Mammalia; order Artiodactyla; family Bovidae; genus Ovis; species Ovis canadensis. The sequence goes on along the minus strand of NC_091248.1, from coordinate 73,232,360 downwards.
CTTTGAAAGTTGTTTTAAATCTGTTACAAAAATTCTGTAAAATGCATACTATTAACAAAGATACTATTTGTTAAATAAAGGATTAATAGATGCAGTGACAGCTCAAGAAAGAAGATAAAGAAAAAGTAAAACCACTATAGAAATGAAAGTGAAACTGAAAGAAGCATTAAAGAGAGCAAACATTGCTGAAAACTGAAGTAAGTAAGGTAATTAGTGGATAGAAATGAAAGGAAAAGGAATAAAATGTTAAATTCATGTGACTAATTTGAAATGATTTGAAAGGTAAGTATGATACATCAAAGATGTCAAGGAAAGAAAAACCAATGTATTCATAATTGTTATTTTGAGATAATCATACTGATGATGAAAAATATTTAGTTATAATTAAGAAAATATCCCAGAAATGAAGGACAACATGAATCTATACAATAAAAAAGAATATTCTATGTGCCAGGAAAATTTCACCACAGGCCAATCAGAGAAAACCTTCCAACAGTTTGAGAAAATAAGAGATATAGTACAGTTTGTGTGTGCTGAGAGATGCTGAAATTTCATTTTGAAAATTAGAAAGTATTTTTTCTTGATCACAAACATTGTAGTAAAGAAAGATAATTCAGTTAAATTCCCTTACAAATATGGAAATAATATTATTACTTGGAAAATAGGGAGTAAAAAATTCCTTATCTATGGAATGCATTTAGCAGAATGTACCTGAAATGAACTAAGATAGTTCATAAAGTTTAACCCTGAAATCTATATATTTGTAGAAAATGACTCCTTGAAATAGTGTTATTTAAGGATTGTTAATTATCAATGACCAAAAAGGGGATTTTAAAAGCTAATTTCACTTATTTATTTTTGGTTGTGCTGGGTCTTTGTTGCTGTGCAGGCTTCTCTCCAAGTTGCAGTCAGTGGGGGCCTACCCTGTAGTTGCAGTGTGCAGGCTTCTCATTGTGGTGATTTCTCTTGTTGAGGAGAGTAGGTTCTAGGGGACACAGGCTTCAGTAGTTGTAGGGCATGGATTAAGAAGTTGTGATTCCTGGACTCTAAACACAGACTCAATAGTTGTGATGCATAGGCCTAGTTGCTCTCCAAAATATGGGATCTTCCTGGATCACGGATGGAACCCATGTCTCCTGCATTGGCAGGCAGATTCCTTACCACTGAGCCACCAGTTCAGTTCAGTTCAGTCACTCAGTCGTGTCTGACTCTTTGTGACCCCATGAACTGGATCACACCAGGCCGCTCTGTCCATCACCAACTGCTGGAGTCTACCCAAACCCATGTCCAATGAGTCAGTGATGCCATCCAACCATCTCATCCTCTGTCGTCCCTTTTACCTCCTGCCTTCAATCTTTCCCAGTATGAGCGTCTTTACAAATGAGTCAGCTCTTCGCATCAGGTGGCCAAAGCACTGGAGTTTCAGCTTCAACATCAGTCCTTCCAATGAACACTCAGGACTGATCTCCTTTAGGATGGACTGGTTGGATCTCCTTGCAGTCCAAGGGACTCTCAAGAGTCTTCTCCAACACCACAGTTCAAAAGCATCAATTCCTTGGCATTCAGCTTTCTTTATAGTCCAACTCTCACAACTGTACATGACCACTGGAGAAACCTTTGTTGGCAAAGTAATGTGTCTGCTTTTTAATATGCTGTCTAGGTTGGTCATAACTTTCCTTCCAAGGAGTAAATATCTTTTAATTTCATGGCTGCAATCACCATCTGCAGTGATTTTGAAGCCCCCCAAAATAAAGTCAGTCACTCTTTCCACTGTTTCCTCCTCTATTTCCCATGAAGTGATGGGACCAGATGCCATTTTCTTAGTTTTCTGAATGTTGAGCTTTAAGCCAATATTTTGACTCTCCTCTTTCACTTTCATCAAGAGGGTCTTTAGTTCTTCTTCACTTTCTGCCATAAGGGTTGTGTCATCTGCATATCTGAGGTTATTTATATTTCTCCCAGCAAATCTTGATTTTAGCTTGTGCTTTATCCAGCCCAGCATTTCACATGAGGTACTCTGCATATAAGTTAAATAAGCAGGGTGACAATATACAGCCTTGATGTACTCCTTTTCCTGTTTGGAACCAGTCTGTTGTTCCATGCCCAGTTCTAAGTGTTGCTTCCTGACCTGCATACAGATTTCTCAAGAGGCAGGTCAGGTGGTCTGGTATTTCCATCTCTTTCAGAATTTTCCACAGTATATTGTGATCCACACAGTCAAAGGCTTTGGCATAGTCAGTAAAGGAGAAATAGATGCTTTTCTGGAACTCTCTTGCTTTTTTGATGATCCAGCAGATGTTGGCAATTTGATCTCTGTTTCCTGTCTTTTCTAAAACCAGCTTGAACATCTGCAGTTTCGCAGTTCACGTATTGCTGATGCCTGGCTTGGAGAATACTGAGCATTACTTTTTACTAGCATGTGAGATGAGTGCAATTGTGTGGTAGTTTGAGCATTCTTTGGCATTGCTTTTCTTTGGGATTGGAATGAAAACTGACCTTTTCCAGTCCTGTGGCCACTGCTGAATTTCCCAAATTTGATGGCATATTGAGTGCAGCACTGTCACAGCATCATCTTTCAGGATTCAAAATAGCTCAACTGGAATTCCATTACCTCCAGTAGCTTTGTTCATAGTGATGCTTCCTAAGGCCCACTTGACTTCACATTCCAGGATGTCTGGCTCTAGGTGAGTGATCACACCATTGTGATTATCTGGGTCTAGAAGATCTTTTTTGTACAGTTCTTCTGAACCCCTTATACAGTATGAAAAGGCAAAAAGATAGGGCAATCATGTATAGTCCCAAACCCCAGGAACAGTATGAAAAGGCAAAAAGATAGGACACTGAAAGATGAACTCCCCAAGTCAATAGGTGCCCATATGCTATTGCAGATCAGTGGAGAAATAACTCCAGAAAGAATGAAGGGATGGAGCCAAAGCAAAAACAACACCCAGTTGTGGATGGCACTGGTGATAGAAGCAAGGTTCGATACTGTAAAGAACAATATTGCATAGGAACTTAGAATGTTGTGTCCATGAATCAAGGCAAATTGGATGTGGTCAAACAGGAGATGAAAAGAGTGAATATCGACATTCTAGGAATCAGCAAACTAAGATGGACTGGAATGGGTGAATTTAATGACCATTATATCTACTACTGTGGGCAGGAATCCCTTAGAAGAAATGGCGTAGCCATCATAGTCAACGAGAGAGTCCGAAATGCAGTACTTGGATGCAATCTCATAAACAACATAATTGTTCATTTCCAAGGCAAACCATTCAATATCATAGTAATCCAAGTCTATGCCCCAACCAGTAACACTGAAGAAGCTGAAGTTGAATGGTTCTATTAAGACCTACAAGACCTGCTAGAACTAACACCCAAAAAAGATTTTCTTTTCATTATAGGGGACTGGAATGCAGAAGTAGAAAGTCAAGAAACACCTGGAGTAACAGGCAAATTTGGCCTTGGAGCCACCAGGAAGCCCCCAAAATGGGGATGTTTTGTGACCAAATTAGTTCTCCTGTGTCTTTCATGTGTAATTTGAGAGAGTCCTTATACACTAAGTCTGTGACAGAATGTATGCTAACGCATCAAGAAAAGCTCTAGAGAACAGTATAGATTCTCCAGAATATCTCTGTCATTTTTTTTTTTTTTGGTCTCAAGAACCTATATCCTTGAAATGATGAAAAGAGTTTAACAGGGTAAGATCTCTGATCCATGTGAATCTGATTCACAATTCAGTCTTCATATTAATTCCAAATGGCATTGGAACCAGAATTTTTTTTTTTCAGTCCCAGGAATCATAACAGCTAGGCATTTTTGACAAAGAAAAGAATTTAAAAGATGAAGATTTGGTGCCAAGATGGCAGTCTAGCTAATTGTTTTCTAAGGTAGAAAAATTCTTTGTTTACAGCAGCAAAATCTTTTTTTCAATTATGAGGGCAAATCTTTCCAATAGGGTTTTGAGGAAATGGATCTAGAAACATGAGACTAATTTACTGGATATTTGGAATGTGTTAGGCAAGTGAAAATTTCTGTTACTTGTCTTTTGCTAGCAGCCCTGATAAAATTTAAACCTCAGAAGTAGGAAACAGAAGCAGTGGGAAAAATAGCATCATAGTCAGTTTTGTCCTATTTCTGGAAAGTATTTTCATGCTTTAGTGGCTAGCTGGGCAGATGTGATTTTCACTCACCAAGTAATTCAAGACCATTAATTAATTTAAAAAGAAAGGAAAAAAAAAAACTATACAGGTTGTGGCAGCCCCAGAGAAATACCCATAGAATCCTAAGATTATACTGGTAAATGTTAAGATATTTACAAAAGGTATCATCAGAAACTTGATTCATCATTACTGGTACAAGTTCTGAGAATGATGATTGAAGAAACTATCACAAATTTTAGAGACTGATAAATGACAACAAACTTTTGTGAGTAGATGCTTCTGATGGTATGACAATAACTTTCTAGAAATGAGTGAAATAAGGAATTTGGCAGACTTAATCTGAGAGAGTGAAGTCCCAGCTATCATCAGTTCTGTAATGGAATATTCCTTCCTAAGCAGCAAGAATATCATGAACATGGTAGACACTACCCTACCTTTATGAACAGATATCCCTAATTTAGTGCCCTTGATGCTGATATATACTGTGATAGTCAATCTCTATATCTGCCTTAACCACCTGAGTTCATCAAACCTGTGAAAGTCACATCCCTAGAGCTACTTTATGAATGACCTGAGTTCGCAAAATAAGCAAGCATGTGAATGCTTTAGTTTATGCACTAATGGGAAAAGAAAGCAAACAACTGAAGTGAGAAAGAACTTTCCAGTGTCAATGAAAAATAACTGTGTGAAAATGGTCAGGGAGCAGATTTACCATAATCAAGAGAGCAGGTACCTCTGGCAAGTGAATTTTGTTGGCCTGCTTAGTCAAAGGACTGCAAGGTGTTAGCTAGGATTAATCCTCTAACCTAGGCTTTCCTTACCATATGTAACACAAACAATCTCAGAAAATATTGTCTAACTGCATTTATCACTCTTGATGACAAAACATAGTCTACTGTTACCAATTTATATAATGGGCAAGGAAATACATTACACAAAGCAACCATTCATCGTCAGAGTAGCAATCTCATCAAAAACTGGAAGAGGAAACTATAACACTAGTTATTAAGGTGATAAAAAAGATTTGAAAGTTTGGCATCATTGTTTAAACTGTCATTACTTTGAGTATGAAGACAAGGAAGATAGAAGACTCCACTAATATGATTTCTAAAATTAAGTGTTGGAAATAAAGGGTCTGGAGAGGATGCAACTGTGTATCTTTTTCTCAAGACTCACAGAACCTTTGGCTCTGTCTGTTATAGTATACCCAAGGAAGGCGATATGAATAAAACACAATACTCATATCACAAAATTTGATATCAAATAATTATAATGTATTTTAGGCTGTGTCCAAAATGTTACTTTTCACCAAATTAGGACAAATGGTAAGCTCAGTCCATCAGCAAGCAGTTAGAAACCATCTTGTGAATTTCCCCTTGTCACACTTCATATCAGCTCAATAGTGAAGCCAAGGAAAAATGATAGTGAGTCTGCTATAATTGTAAACCCTATTGTTAAGTATTAAGCTAAGCTGCTGCTACTGCTAAGTCGCTTCAGTCATGTCCGACTCTGTGCGACCCCATAGACAGCAGCCCACCGGGCTCTCCCGTCCCTGGGATTCTCCAGGCAAGAACACTGGAGTGGGTTGCCATTTCCTTCTCCAATGCACGAAAGTGAAAAGTCAAAATGAAGTCGCTCAGTTGTGTCCGACCCTCAGCGACCCCATGGACTGCAGCCTACCAGGCTTCTCCATCCATGGGATTTTCCAGGCAAGAGTATACATCCCCAAATGCCAGGCTGGGTGAATTACAAGCTGGAATCAAGTTTTGCCAGGAGAAATAACAACCTCAGATATGTAGATGATACCACTTTAATGGTAGAAAGTGAAAAGGAACTAAAGAGCCTCTTAATGAAGGTGAAAGAGGAGAGTGAAAAAGCTGGCTTAAAACTCAACATTCAAAAAACGAAGATCATGGCATCCAGTCCTATCATGTCACAGTAAATAGATGGAGAAAATATGGAAACAGTGTCAGATTTCATTTTCTTGGGCTCCTAAATTAATGTGATGGTGACTGCAGCCACGAAATGAAAGGTGTTTGCTCCTTGGAAGAATAGCTATGACAAACATACACAGTGTATTAAAAAGCAGAGACATCACTTAGCTGAAAAATGTCTGTGGAGTCAAGGCTATGGTTTTTCCAGTAGTCATGTATGGATGTGAGATTTGGACCATAACAAGGCTGAGCATCAAAGAATTGATGCTTCTGAACCGTGGTGCTGGAGAAGATTCTTGAGAGTCCCTTGGACTGCAAGGAGATCAAACCAGTCAATCCTAAAGGAAATCAGTCCTAACTATTCATTGGAAGGACTGATGCTGAAGCTCAGGTCCAATAGTTTGGCCACCTAATGTGAAAAGCTGACTCACTGGAAAAGACCCAGATGCTGGGAAAACTGAGGACAAGAAGGGCAGGGGGCAACGGAGGATGAGATGTTTGGATGGCATCACTGACTCAGTATACATGAGTTTGAGCAAACTCAGGGAGATAGTGACGGACAGAGAAGCTTGACATGCTGCAGTACATGGGGTCTCAAAGAATCTAACCCAACTTGGCAACTGAACAAAAACAACAATATACCCCAACCATGAGAGAAAAGTGTGGCTCAACTACAAACAGGCTGATAATATAGAAAACAAAATGCAAGTGCATCATATTTCTTGGCCAGAACAAATCCACACAATTTCTATGAGAATGTCCAGAGAAAGAAAACAGTACTTTTTTTTTGTTACATCTTAAATCCGGTACTGATTATTTGTTAAGATGGGAAAAACAAATAAACAACATTTCCCCACCTTTAAGATACCTGTTTTCCTCAGAAAGGTACTGGACTCCTAATAATTCATTTATTGGCAAAAAAATCACATAGAATATTGAAGAAAAATAATGACAATGATTTCAATAACTTTCAATAACAACACACTAATAGCCATATATAGCAATCATTGGCAAAATATGTTATAGGCTATATTTATTATTATGAATATTTTTCCAGATGATCCAAGAGAAATTATCAGTAAATCATGTAAGATGATGGATGCTGAGCAGCAGAGTTTCTGAACTTTACCAAATCATAAGTTATGATGATATATTGCTAAGACAGTAATGATAGGAAATGGATTGCTGCTGCATGTTCAATATATCAGAGCTTGATTTGATCCTTTTCATCTACCAAATGTATGTACAGACAGAATGCATTTTCCATGTATTCCATGAAAGATATAAATATTGCCATGGCATCCTTACAAAAATTATGCATATAGTTAAATATCTGTATTAACACATGCTAAAAGGTTTGAATAACTACAGATGATGACATTAAAAGAATAACTGAGTTAGAATTCTTACTCATTGAAAGTAAGTTGGATAGTTCAAATACTAATGTTCAATGGAAAGTTTATAAGATTATTCTTTTGCACAGAGTTTTTCAGAAAAATGGTGCAAAAATGATTAAAATAAACCTGAGAAATATGTAGCAAGGACATATTGACTAAGATAAGAGTTCAGACTAGAAAAAATTAGAACAGGATTGGAATTTATTCCTTCTTTTCCTTTGGAAGGCACCTGGATAAGAAAGAAAGACAACTCAGACCCTCAGTAAACATGCTAATGTTTAAAGCAGAAGTAAAAACAGGAAGTAAAAACCTTCTGGAAGACATGCTAACTGTATGAACCAGCAGGAGTGCCCTTACCTACAAAAAACTTAAAGCAAATTATATCTGAGTCCTGACTTTTGGTAAATGTCACATAAAATATGTAATTATAAAAAGAAAATATTTAGTAACTGAGTGTTCCCTTTTAGGTTAAGTGATGTCCAGCATACATTATGAAGAGACCTCATATTTAAATTCAGGTCAGAGCAATTCTAATGTAGGAAGAATGGATCCAAGAAACTCTGTTATGATTCTAGACATGACCCATGCTTTGTCTATTTCTCACACTAGCAAATTTTGAAAATTTGTGAGATGTCTTTCCTTATGAGTCTGATCATTAGTGTTATGTAATGGGCCAACCTTGTTCACATACCCTGCATTTAACTGAGACAAGAAAGGTTATGCCTTGGATACAAAGATCATGACCTTGAAGGTCTACTCTAGAGTCATTCTTCCCAAATGCCTAGAAAACCTAGTTAAAAGAAGTTATTTATTAGTTACAAGAAATGAAGAGATTCCTTTCATTACAAATTCAAGTATTAATAAAAGCCTTTCTATGCTACAGATTTTGTCTTGTCTTATTCAGGTCTTATGGCTAAATGGCATTAAACAAAATTTTTTTTTGGTTCCCCTGTGTGTGTTTTATTTCTAAGTATTTAATAAAATGGTATTGAGAAGTAATGACACCACTGTCATTTTAACTGAAAATCTGCTAAAGATATTTATAGCATCTTTCTTCTAGACTCGCTCAACATAAAACATGACATTTTTAAGCACCTTTAGGCTTTCAACAGTTCTACATCCTTTAGGAGGAAGAAGTGGCCCATTTAGCCTAATTCTATTGATTCACTGAAACCAAGAGAGCAGTGAATCTCAACTACTTTATGCCATAGTATATATCGCTGCATTATATTGCCACCCTTCTGCCAAAGACATAATCCCTCCAGCCCCCTGGCTCCTAGACAAAAGGCTCTACAAACACTTTTATCTACAAAGCAGCTGCTTCCATTCGAAGCTGCGGACCTCTGGAGTTTGTACATGCTGCCACACTTCTTCCCGCAGCATAACAAACAGAACTGAAGTGCCTCAAAAGGCTCTGAGAACAAGGCAGAACGCAGCTGTTTAGAAACAAAGGCATCGCTGCTGCTTTGAACAGGACAATTAATAATCTCCCACTGTCATGTTAATAAGTCCACTTGCTTAAATAAATGTTAATTTAAAAATGACAGTCCGCATCTCTTTTATTGTCTGTCCCCATGATTCCTACAACTTGGAACACATGTCCTTCTACTTGTTATGGAGTGTTCTCTGCTTTAAGTTGTTTATTCTTGGTTTTAACATTTATGAGGTTCCTTTACACATGCACAAAGCAATCATAAGGAAATGCAATGGAAACAATTACACGGGTGCTCTCTAGGTTTTGATCCCAAGAATGACCCACTGTATTCATCTGGTGTCTGAATACGACTCTCCTTCTTTCCAGAAATTTACTCAATTAGGATTCAAACTTTAGTCTTAAGTTGTTTGTATTACAAATACAAGTTAATTCTCCTCCTCACACCCTCTTGGCTAAAAATTTACTGAAAAAATAAGTCTGAATTATGGTTGATTTTGTTTTCATAATTATATCCATGTTACCAGAAAAACTTAGCTGTGGGCTTTCAGTCCAGCTTGGTTTAACTTTTAATTTTACACATATTTTACACTTTAGACTAAAGCATTCTCAGACATTTAATGCTTTTCATCATGTGAATGGATGGGGTTTGCCTCAGAAGTATGTTACCATTTTCTCTATTTTTACATACTGTATCTGAAACTGAATCTGAATCCTCCTACCTGGTGGCAAAATCATGATTAACCATCTTCAATCTGAGTGTAGGTCTCTGTCTACATTTTTTCTATTATTGGGACATTGGTGAACTGATCATTGAACAAATATATTTCAGAAAATTAACCTACAGCAAGACATTTGATGGTATTTCTAAAGACACAGAGTACTATATTCCATTGTTAAAGAGGACAGAAAGAACATTCATATATATATATATATGAACATATATACACATATATGAATATATATATGCACACACATATATAATATATATGGCCATTTCTGAAATATGAACATCTTTATAACTAGAAAAAATCATTATGGTATAATATACAAACCATAAAATTCACCATTTGAAAATATACAATTCAGTGTTTTTAATATGTTTTCAAGATGAAACATTACCACTGTCTAATTTCTGAACGTTTTCATTACTCTAGAAAAGAACACTGTACCCATTAGCAGTCAATTCCAATTCCTCTGCTACTAACCCCTGACTACCTCTGATCTAATTTCTATCTCCATAGATTTTCTATTCTGTATATTTCATGTAAACAGAATCATAGAGTAGATGACCCTTTATAACAAGCTTTTTACAATCAGCATAGTGTTTATAAAGTTCATTTGTGTTTTACCATGTATGAATGCTTAAATCCTTTTTATGGCTGAATAATATTTCATTGTACAGATGTATCACCATTTCTTTATTAATCAGCTGATGGACATTTAGATAGACTGGTTTCACTTATTGGTAACTACAAAGTAATGCTGCTATAAACATTTGTGTATAAGTTTTTGTTTCAACATCTGTTTTCAATGTGCTTGAATTTATACTTAAAGAGTGGAACTGCTGTGTCATATGATAACCCTAACTTTTTGAGGAATTTCCAAACTATTTCCCAAATTTGTATCATTGTGCGTTCCACCAGCAATGATAAAGTTTCCATTTCTTCACTTTCTCACCAACATTTATTTTATGGCTAACAAACACATGAAAAGATGCTCAACATCACTCATTATTAGAGAAATGCAAGTCAAAACCAGAATAAGATATCACAAAAGTCTACAAACAACAAATGCTGGCGAGGGTGAGGAGAAAAGGGAATGCTCTTGCTTTGTTGGTGGGAATGTAAATTGAAAGAACCACTATGGAAGATGGTATGGAGATTCCTTAAAAATGAGGAATAAAACCACCATACAACCCAGCAATCCCACTTCTAGGCATAGAAAGAAACCTGAGGAAACCAGGGTTGGAAAAGACATGTATCTCATTGTTCATTGCAACACTATGTACAATAGCTAAAACATGGAAGCAAGCTAGATGCCCATCAACAGATGAATGGATAAAAAAGGTGTGGTACATATGCACAATGGAATATTACTCAGCCATAAAAAGAAATGCATTTGAGTCAGTTCTGATGAGGTGGATGAACCTAGAGCCTATTATACAGAGTGAAGTGAGTCGGAAAGAGAAAGATACATATCATATTCTAACGCACATATACAGAATCTAGAAAAATGGTTCTGAAGAATTTATTTGCAGGGCAGCAATGGAGACACAGACACAGAGAATAGACTTACGGACATGGGAGAGGGGAGCAGAGGGTGAGATGTGGAAAGAGTAACATGGAAACTTACATTACCATATGTAAAATGGAGAACCAACAGGAATTGGTTGTATGGCTCAGGAAACTCAAACAGGGGCTTTTTTATCAACCTAGAGGGGTGAGATGGGGAGGGAGGTGGGAGGGAGGTTCCAAAGGAAAGGGATATATGTATGCCAATGGCTGATTCATGTTGAGGTTTGACAGAAAACAACAAAATTCTATAAAGCAATTATCCTTCAATAAAAAATAAATTAAAAAAATAGCTATAGCCATATTTGTGGGTATGAAGTGCTATCCTATTGTTTTGATTTCCATTTCCCTAGCAACTACTGATGTTGTGTGTCTTCTCATGTGCTTATCAGACATTTGTTTATATTCTCTGGAGAAATGTTTATGCAAATTATTTGCCCATTTTATACTTGGGTTATTTTTTTCTTAAGCTGTAGGAGATCTTTATATAACTGGTTACTAAACCCTTATCAGATATATTAATATGATTTGCAAATATTTTCTCCCATTCTTCAGATTGTCTTTTCACTTTCTTGATCATGTACTTTAACATGAAAAATTTTATTTGTTGTTGAAGTCTAATTTATCTATAGCTTATTTGGTTGACTGTGTTTTTGCTATCAAATCTAAGAAAGCTTTGTCTAATTCAAGACCATGAAATTACCCTTATTTATACTTTTAATAGATTTATGATTACAGCTTTTATAGTTAAGCTTTTGGTTCATTTTGGTTTGTGGGTTTTTTTTTTTTTTTGCATATAATGTGAAGAAGTAGTCTAAATTCATTCCTGTGCATGTGGATATTCTAATATCATTGGCTGAAATACTATTTTCTCCTCACTGAATGGTATTAACACCTATATCAAATATCAATTAAGGACTGTTGAGTTTATTTCTGGCCTCACAATTGAATTTCACTGATCTATTTATCTATATTTCATTGCCATGCTGTGACGGTTACTATAGCTGTGTAGTAGATTCTAAAATTGACAAGTGTGTCTTTCAACGCTGTTCTTCATTTCCCAGATTGTTTTAGCTATCTTAGGACAGTGTTTATGGATAAGAACTTTTTATTTCTCTTCATGTCTCATAATTTTGTTGAACACTGGACATTTTAAAGAATAAAATATGGCAGCTCAGGAAGTCAGATTATCCCTAGCCCAAGGTTGCTTTGTATTGCTACTTGTTGTAACTGCTGTTGCTCATTTAGTGGAATTTCTGAACCAATCCTCCAAGAACTGTATATTTGTTAAGTGTGCCACTAACATCTGTACTCAGCTTCCTTTGTTATTGTTCAGTCGCATCTGACACTTGCGACCCCAGGGCCTGCAGCATGCCAGGCTTCCCTGTCCTTAATTATCTCCTGGAGCTTACACAAATCCATGTCCATTGAGTCAGTGATGCTATCTAACCATCTCATCCTCTTCCACCCCTTTCTGCATTTGCCTTCAATCTTTGCCAGCAACAGGGTCTTTTTCAATGAGTCAGCTCTTCGCATTAGGTGACCAAAGTAATAGAGCTTCAGCTTCAACAACAGTCCTTCCAGTGAATATTCAGGGTTGATTTCCTTTAGGATTGACTGGTTTGATCTCCTTGCAGACCGAAGGACTCTAAAGAGTCTTCTCCAGAGCCGCAATTTGAAAGCATCAGTTCTTCAGCACTGAGCCTTCATTGTGGACCAATTCTCACAACTGTACTGGAATGTGACTATGTGGACATTTGTCAGCAAAGAGATGGCTCTGCTTTTTAACACACTGTCTATATACGCCATATCTTTTCTTCCAAGGAGCAAGTGTCTTTTAATTTCATGGCTACAGTCACTATCCACAGTGATTTTGGAGCCTAAGAAAATAAACTCTGTCACTGCTTCCACTTTTCCCTTTCTATTTGCCATGAAGGGATGGGACTGGATATCATGATCTTAGTTTTTGGAATGCTGAGTTCCAAGCCAGATTTTTCACTCTCCTCTTTCACTTTCATCAAGAAGCTCTTTAGTTCCTCTTTACTTTCTGCCATTAGAGTGGTATCATCTGCATTTCTGAGATTGTTGATATTTCCCCTGGCAATCTTGATTCCAGCTTATGATTCACCCAGCCCAGAATTTCTTATGATATACTCTGCATAGAAGTTAAATAAGCTGAGTGACAATATACAGTTTTGACATACTCCTTGCCCAATTTTGAACCAATCAGTTATTCCATGTTCAGTTCTAACTGATCCTTCTTGACCCGCATACAGGTTTCTCGGTCTGGTATTCCCATCTCTTGAAGAGTTTTCCACAGTTTGTTGTGATCTACACAGTCAAAAGCTTTAATGAAATCAGTGAAGCAAAAGTAGATGTTTTGCTGGAACTCCTTTGCTTTCTCCATGATCCGATGAATGTTGGCAATTTGATTTTTGATTCCTCTGCCTTTTCTAAATCCAGCTTGGACATCTGGAAGTTCTCAGTTCAGCTACTGCTGAAACTTAGCATGAAAGATTTTGAGCATTACCTTGCTACCATGTGAAATGAGTGTTTAGTGGTCAATTAATAATTGGACAGATATTTCCTTACATATCTAGAATCAATGAGTTTTTAAGTCTTTGCCAAAGAATTTAGGTGGATATTTGGTATGCTTTCCACACTGAACCAGGTACTTTACAATTCTTTATTTGCCTCTACTTTCAGTTTGTTAAAAGCAATTAGGTCAATCAGAAGTAAAAGAGATTAGAATCTTCTCAGATCTCTTCTGAACAGTATACAAACCTATAAGTGGACATGACCTTCTTGTTGTTGCTCTGTTGCTAAGTCATGTTTGTTTCTTTGAGACCCCATGAACTGTAGGACACCAGGGTTCCCTGTCCTTCACAGTCTGCTGGAGTTTGCTTAAACTCCTTCCCGTTGAGTCAGTGATACCATCCAACCATCTTATCCTTTGTCGTCCCCTTCTCCTCTTTCCCTCAATCTTTCTCAGCCTCAGAGTCTTTCCCAATGAGTCAGGTCTTCCCATGAAGTGGCCAAAGTATCTGCAGCTTCAGCATCAGTCCTTCCTATGAATATTCAGTGTTGATTTTTCTAGGATTGACTGGTTTGATCTCCTTGCTGTCCAAGGGACTCTCATGTCTTCTCCAGCACCACAATTCGAAAGCATTAATTCTTCAGCACTCAGCCTTCTTTATGGTCCATTTCTCACATCTATACATGATTACTGGAAAAACCATAGCTTTGACTACACTGATCTTTGTCAGCCAAGTGATGTCTCTGCTTTTTAATATGCTGTCTAGATTTTTCATAGCTTTTCTTCCAAGGAGCAAGCATTTTTTAATTTTGTGGCTGCAATCACTGTCCACAGTGATTTTGGAGCCTAAGAAAACAATATCTGTCACTGTTTCATTTTTTCCCCCATTTATTTGAAATAAAGTGATGTGACCTTCTAGACTCCTAAAAATGTTGAGTTTCCTAAGGCACCTACGAACATCTCATCTGCAGCATATCCATTTTGGTTAGTATACTGTTTGTTCCATGGCTTCAAAGGGTTTAATGTCAAGACATTCAATACAGGCCAATAAATAAAGTCAGTACTTTCATATGGAAACTTTCAGGAAACTACAAGAAGGGTCAAATAATGACTCCTTCCTCAGAATAAGGGTTTGCGAGCACTACAATAGTGCTCTACTCCTTCTAAGACTGGGAATGTGAGCTGTTATTTTTCAAGACCATCGGAATGCAAAGGAGCAGGACATTGAACTAAAGCAAATTAAAACCCACAAAGCTATGTGTTTTAACCAAAAGGCTGACAGTTTTATTATTATCACCACCATCATCATCAAGTGGTCCCCACGTTATTGCAAGCCTTTGATTAATTACTAGAGTTCTCTAAAAGTTGATTCTGGCCATTATTGCCAGCTTTACTTTGTTGCTGCATAAAGGAGTGAAGTTTCTGGGGTTTTTGCCATTTTCACTATCTCTAGTGCCATCATCTCTAACATTTTATTCATTAAAATAGTGTATAGATTGTAATCTCTGAAGTCAAATATTCATCTCTTGGTTAAAGATCAATTCAAAAGATGTCAAAGTCTGTTTGAGTGTAGAGTATGTACAATTAGGGTAAATATTTTTAGGAAATTTTATTCAGAATAAACTCAAACACTAAAGATTTCCATTAGAATTGTCACCTGAAGTGATAATCTATATTTAGACTGGATTTGGATGATGCAGTCAGTGGCTTTCAGTGATATTCTCCATGAGATGTTTATTTAGTAATAAATATTTCATCAAAGCCAGGCATCGCATTTTTAACAGAGGTGCAGTAGAGCTACATGATTCCCATGGGGGACTCAGAACCATTTAAGGATAATTTTGTCTGACATTTTCTCTGTCAAGTTATTACCTATGCCAGATGAGTGAAATATTTTACATCCATAGGGCCCTCTGTTTTTTTTAAAGTTGAATTATTACATGCTGAGTAAATCACCTTTTCTGTTAAAGCCAATCATATAAAAAGTATAAAAACTACGTGTAGAACCTAGGGATTCTCATGCTTAAAATGGACACACTGAAATATTTACTAGGAATCCTGAAGAAAATCTACTTGAAATTTTGTGTCTTTTCCTCTAAATTTAGGCACCATGTTCTATGCTGAGTAAGGAAAGATAATTGATATTGCTAGTATTTTCTGAAAACTTATAGATGGGAAGACAAAAATAATGTCATTAAATATTAATAATTTATTTTGGGAATTGATTATACCCTAGGTAATCCTAGAAAAGGAGTATGTGTCATGAAATCAGGAAAGGTAATCTGTATGCAGGTCAGGAAGCAACAGTTAGAACTGGACATGGAACAACAGAATGGTTCCAAATAGGAAAAGGAGTACGTCAAGGCTGTATATTGTCACCCTGCTTATTTAACTTATACGCAGAGTACATCATGAGAAATGCTGGGCTGGAAGAAGCACAAGCTGGAATCAAGATTGCCAGGAGAAATAGCAATAACCTCAGATATGCAGATGTCACCACCCTTATGGCAGAAGGTGAAGAAGAACTAAAGAGCCTCTTGATGTAAAGTGAAAGAGAAGAGTGAAAAAGTTGGCTTAAAGCTCAACATTCAGAAAACGAAGATCATGGCATCCGGTCCCATCACTTCATGGCAAATAGATGGGGAAACAGTGACTGACTTTATTTTGGGGGGGCTCCAAAATCACTGCAGGTGGTGATTGCAGCCATGAAATTAAAAAACACTTGCTCCTTGGAAGGAAAGTTATGACCAAGCTAGACAGCATATTAAAAAGCAGACACATTACTTTGCAGACTAAGGTCCATCTAGTCAAGGCTATGGTTTTTCCAGTGGTCATGCATGGATGTGAGAGTTGTACTATAAAGAAAGCTAAGGGCCTAAGGATTGATTCTTTTGAACTGTGGTGTTGGAGAAGACTCTTGAGAGTCCCTTGGACTGCAAAGAGATCCAACCGGTCCATTCTGAAGGAGATCAGTCCTGGGTGTTCATTGGAAGGACTGATGTTGAAGCTGAAACTCCAATACTTTGGCCACCTGATGCAAAGAGCTGACTCATTTGGAAAGACCCTGATGTTTGGAAAGATTGAAGGTGGAGGAGAAGGGGACAACAAAGGATGATATGGTTGGATGGCATCACCGACTCAATGAAGATGAGTTTGAGTAAACTCCAGGAGTTGGCGATGGACAAGGAGGCCTGGCATGCTGTGGTTCATGGGGTCGTGAAGAGTCAGACACGATGGAGAGACTGAACTGAACTGAACACAAAGGAGAAGAAATTTCAGCTAAATTTTGCAAAATGAATAGAACTGTGTCATCTAAAATTAAGCCATGAATATTCCAAAAACAAGGAATAGTATACATATATAAAATATTATCATGTTCTTATGGTGCACCCATTTAGTTCTGTACCTCCTAAAAAAAAAAAATCTGATTTTGTTTTCAGACACTCATCCCACTTTCATATTGTCTCATGGGAGTCTGAACTAACACATTATCTCAAGAAGTGGGCCTAACTGGTTGGTATAAGTTTAATGAAATGGTAATGTGGCCCAATTCTGACCAATGAGATGCAACAGAAAGCTTAATGAGGGACTTCTCAAAAAAGTTTAGTAGTCTCTAAGTGAAAAATCAAGGGACTAATAATCACTTTTATCCCTCTAGAAAATTTCATATCTGACTTTAATGTATGGAAATTATGCAGCATCTTGCTGTGCATTTAAATTAATAGCCAACACTGAAACTGACCAAATTGAGGATGGAAAAAAATACTAGATCCTCAATAATAATTTTGAAGTTTGAGTCAATCAACCTTAAGGGAACCCTATCTCTGGACCTTTATAACTTGATATTCTCCTAATTCATATATGCTCTGAAATATACACACACGGATATACACATACACACAAAAAGTGATATATATATCCATATATCCCTGGTGTCTCAGACAGCAAAGAATCTGACTGGAATGCAGAAGACCCAGTTTGGAAATGCAGAAGATCCCCTGGAGAAGGGAATGGCTACCTACTCCAGTACTGTTGTCTGGAGAATTCATGGACAGAGGAGCCTGGTGAGCTATAGTCCATGGGGTCCCAAAGAGTTGGACAGGACTGAGCAATTTACACATTCTTTTTCACTTTTCATACATATATTTAGGGGTATATTGTGCATATCCCTAAACAGGTAAGCCTACTGGTATGGAAAATGAGACAAAAGTTAATTATAATATTTTTTACAAAGATGATTTGATTTAACTTTGAGCATTAGTTGTAATTAATTTCAGTGTACAATAAACATATCCCTATTCTTTTAATCAGTATTGGAAACCCTCAGTGGCTAGCCACCCTGCCTGTCACCTGCTCCCAGAGTCATGCTGTGACATATTACATGACATATAAGAAAGTTGAAGATTTCTACCATCATGTGAAGGGCTGAAAGAAGGGAATCTAGCCTCTGCATGACTAATTATTTGATAGAAACTCAAAGACATATAAAACCCTCTGACTCATACCTCCAAATATCCTAAAATTTCTAACTCAAAAATTCAAAGTATCCAGGTAAAGACTAGCCCAGAAAGTGAGAGGCATTTCCAAATATATCTTACTTTGGCATCATTTTTTAGAGATATGGTGATAAAATATATGCAGATAATGGTTCATGTGTTATAACGTCACGAAATGTCACATTATTCATCAGCCTAATTGATTAAATACTTTCTGTGCTTCTACCAGATTTGTGACATTTTTGCTAAGCATCAGTAATAGAGATTTTAACAAAGCAGTAAAATTCCTGTGATTATGGATTTTAAGATCTAATAAATAAGATAACCATTAAACAGATAATCACAATTATTTAATAACGATAGTTATGAGTAGAGAAACAGAATAGCAAAAAATGCTTTCAGAGTATGTTTGAGAAAGGTAAACTAGTTGAAGAAGAAGAGAAAGAGAAAACATTTTCTACTCCCCAGAGTCCTTAACAGTTACACAGCAAGAAGCATGGTGTAATGAAAGCTACAACACCTTCAGTCACTTGAGGATACTTCTGTTAAGCTATTTTAAATACTTTCCTAGCTTACAAATTGTCTATGGAGGAATAGACAGAAGTATTCTCTTGGATCCAGGAGGTATCATTAGTCTTATTAAAATTATCATTTATAAAAGTGAAAAATGATTTATTATACTCTTGGAAATAAGTAGCAAAAAAAATTACCATCTGGCATCTTTTCAGTTTTCCAACAAAGTACTAAAGTTAAATAAAATGAGTCTCTCAGTTAGTAATTTTAAATAAATTACTGTTCACTTCAGTCCAGATATAAGTATACTATTTACAAGACAGTTCAGCTAAAGAACTGATTAAAATGTACAAAGGAAATGAATGAGAAAACAAAGGGTTGCTTTGTTTCTTTATCTGCTTTTGTTTAACAATTAAGATTTTTCAGAAAATGTACCTGATACCAAAATTTTAATCAGGTCTTTTTGAAGTAGGACTAATGAACTGAAATGTGAATCTACATATACACGCACACACTCACTCACACACACATACACACATACACAAATTCATGGTGTTAATTCTAAGAGGTAATTAACATAACCATTATTCTATCTTTTAGGGTTTTTATCAAGGCTATCCTAAACTTAGGGATAAATAAAGGCAAGTAGAGACTCTGGGAGATCTCCTAGTAAACTGCTTCTGTCTTACTTCAAAAGGTCCTAATAGTATCCTTTGGTGAAACTTAGGACAATATATTTTGTACTTTTAAGACTTTTCAATGTCTATTCCAAGAAATTAGAGTTAAAATTGTTTAGGCATTTCAAATGGGCATAGCATTCTATATACAGCTACTTCTATATGTCTTTACCCTTACCTCCAAATTCCTCCCTCCATCTGATTACTAAAAGTGGTGGTTTAAATAGCCTTCTAATAGAACTGTAATTACATCATTGGGTCATACTATCTAGAATGACAGTCATTATTTCTCCAAGTGAGTACCTGACCCCAGTCACCATTATAGTAATTTTTATAAAATACCTTTAATCCTCCAAATTGCCTAGAAAACAAATAATATTTGTCTTCTTTATGTAAATGGAAAAATCAAATGTTCAAAAAAGCTAACTTACTCATGGCAACACAGTATAGAACAGAAGAGTAAGAGCCATACCTCAAATCTAGAACTCCCCAAACAAACTCTCCAAAACTGAAAAGAGGTAACAGTTTCATAGGAAAAAAGTTAAGGATAGGTCTCTATTTTCAAAAAAGCACATATGTCTCTAACTCATTAATCACATTTTTTATATACTGGAACCTTTAAAATGTATCAGAAGTGATTTCCCAGGAACAAATATAGACTATTATTTTTTTAAAGTATCTGAAGTAAATAACAGATAATGTAATATTTAGGATTAAAATGAGGATAAAGGGTGATGGAAAAAGTTTCGTATGCTTGATTTGATTTATAATGAGGATAGTGGCACTTTCAAATGAGACTGGGAATGCTGGAGGAAACATCTTAGGTATTTGGAAGAAGTTGAGAATAATTAAAGAATGTGGAGAAAACTAAAAGGCTGCTTTTAAAAACTAGAAACATGAAATGGTTATATTTTGGATAGAGGGACAGGGCAATGATACTTTGTTAAGAAACAGATACATTGCGGAGGATGAGAGGATTCAAAAAGCAAGGGAAAGAGAGTAGTGGAATAGCTAACATATGACAGGAGCTGCAATAGCCGAGTTTGTTGACACAATTGAATGCAGTCATGTATACTTCTGAAGCTTCAGCAGAAAAAAAGGGCAAAAACTTGCAAGCAAACAGAATGTTTAAATTCAAAGGCTGTTCCCTGTCCAGACAGAACCTGTAAATCCACTGCTAATTCCCTCAGTCCCAAGCTGACTAGTTATAAAACAGCTATAAATTGCTGCTAAATATTCCCCCTAAAATTCATAATGAACCTCTAGGCACCTGGAGAAAAGGTCACCACAGCATATAGCAATACACAGAGTTGATGAACACTTACATGATAGGAAAAATAGTAATGATGACTATTCTAAACACTTATATCCATCAAGATTTTAACAGAGCTCTGTAAACTATACTGTCATTTCAAGAAGAATGTGACACTGAAAATCCTCATATTAAAATTCAAGGCATTTAACAGCAATTATCTAATGGATTTTCACTTCCATGGATTTAGTCCAAATTTCTTATTTCTAAATGAGACGTGTATAGCATGATTTCTCTTTAGGAGCTTGGGTGAAGAAGAAGCCCCTGCTGTTCTGCTTCTTTGAGCAGAGCTTTGGGGAAAGCATTTCACAGGATGATACAGAAGAGAAGGTGAAAGTGTGAATGATTTCGCTTGTCACCTGAGTTGTATTTTATGTATTAGCTGTGCTAAATAATACATGGATAGAATAATATCACGGGGCTTCCCTGGTGGCTCAGATGGTAAAGAATCAGCCTGCAAAAGCAAGAGACTCAGGTTCAGTCCCTGGGTGGGCGAGATCCCCTGGAGAAGGGAATGACTATCCACTTCAACATTCTTGCCTGGAAAATTTCATAAACAGAGAAGCCTGGCAGGCTGCAGTCCAGGGGGTCACAAAGACTTAAACGTGATGGAGTGAATAATATCACTAAAATTCTTATAAAAGGTCCTCACTCTGCATATGTACTGGCGGCATTTCAAGATAAATTAACTACACCTCTTTTTTTATTCTTAAGTAGAAAGCCTACAAATTGAAATTTGCATTGATGCGGTATATAAACCATACATTCAGTTCCACGGAGATTTTTTTCCTTATTAATACTAGAAGCCTTCCACGGTGACTAAATAATTTGGTTTTCTATTTTTAAGATAAATAGAAAATAGAAAAGCCATAAACTCTTATTAGCCCCGTCTATTGGTAAGAGAAAGATGAAGCTTTAAATTTAAGAACTTTCTTAGTTTAGATTCTGGAGAAAACAGAGCTGGAAGGGAGAACGAGTGCTCTGACACTCTATTTGGAAAGTGTAACCCAGGGTAGCAAGAGTGAGGAAAAGGGGAAATGAGATAAGGGAAGATATGAAGCAATATGTAGTTATATACTACTAGGCTGCCTACTGCTTTACAAAGAGCCATGAGAGGGGAGGAGCAGGTCTCCCCCAAGACATCCACTTGGCCTCAAGAGTCACCCAGGAAAGAAGGAAAGAAATGCATTATATCCTTTCAGTTCTCCCATTCTCCTGTTTCCCACTGGTTGAAGTTGCACTATTGGGAAGTAATTCCCCTGTACTTCCATGTTACATCATCAGGCCCTTTTAGCTACCATTTCAGATGTCAGATATCATGTTCTATCATGTGTCTGTTCATCCAAATCCAAAAAAATAAAAAGACAGTGGAAGCTAGTAGCATCTCAGGGCATGTGATGGGCCACTGTGCTATATGGGGACACCTAAGGAAAGTAGCCGAGCCCTCCGAGGGGAATGACTGGTGAGCACCGCACGATGGAGACTTCTCAGCCCAATGGAGTTGGTTAGGTGCTTGAAGCAGAGCAAGGAGCTCAGGAGATACAGAGGGACTTCAGAAAAGGCATACAATTTGAGTCTGATACATACTACAAACACACAAAAAATTTCACTGATAAAAATGAGGATTTATATGTGGCAAATAATAAGTAAAACAAATAATAAGTAAAATCCTGCTAAGGATTTGATGAATAAATGAGAACAGCCAGCAGACACAAGGAAAACTGCTTCCTGAATTAGCAAAGAAAATAGGAGGTGATTTGCTAACTCTTGTTTTGATTTGGAGAAGTGACCGGTTTGAGGTGTTACATTCATTTTCTCTTTTGGAGTAGAGGTGTTTGATTGAAATGTTCACTGTAAGGAATCATAAGAAAGGAGAGAAGGTAATTTCCACCTCATGGAAAATGATAGTTATAAGTAAGGCAACTATAGCACAACTGGATTCTGCTTGATAGACAGGGGAAATAAAAAGTGGATAGTCATCAAAGAAAACCTGTTATAAAAAATTTTTTTCATTTTCATCACTCAACAAAACTGTTCTGAAATTAAAAAACAAAACAAACCTGCCAGGTTCAATTCAGTTCAGTTCAGTTCAGTCATTCAGTTGTGTCTGACTCTTTGTGATCCCATGAATTGCAGCATGCCAGGCTTCCCTGTCCATCACCGACTCCCAGAGTTTACTCAAACTCATGCCCATTGAGTCAGTGATGCCATCCAGCCATCTCATCCTCTGTTGTCCCCTTCTCCTCCTGCCCCCAGTCCTTCCCAGCATCAGAGTCTTTTCCAATGAATCAACTCTTTGCATGAGGTGGCCAAAGTATTGGAGCTTAAGCTTCAGCATCAGTCCTTCCAATGAACACCCAGGACTGATCTCCTTTAGAATGTTTGAATCTCCTTGCAGTCCAAAGGACTCTCAAGAGTCTTCTCCAGCACCACAGTTCAAAAGCATCAATTCTTCGGTGCTCAGCTTTCTTCACAATCCAACTCTCACATCCATACATGAGTTAAATATTTCATTAAATTCTTTTAAGTTTTGGAACTGTGTTGGAATTTTACTTCCACATATCTTAGTTTTATTTTCTCTAGTTGTGTATTTCTCTAAAGATAGAGATAGAAAATTTTCTAAGGATCCTCATTTGGCTGGCTCCTATGTTGAATTAAAAATATTAAGCACTTTTAAAACATGTATTTATAATTCTAGTAGAATATTTTGGAGGTAGGCAAAATAACTCTCAGAAAGTAGATAATATATTATTAGGGGTTCTGCCTAACATACACAAAAGCCTCGTTATTCAGACTCCATATTTGTGAATATACCAACTCAATAAAATTTATAATTCTAAAAGCAACTCTCAGAGCAATTTCATGGACATTCATTGATGTAACTGGTAAAAAAAAAACTTGAACTGACCGATGTATATGTTTCCAGCTGAGGTCAACAAGGCAACATCCTGCCTTCTTGTTTCAGCCCATTTTGCAAACAAGTATTCTTCTCACAATCTATTTAGTGCCCTATTTTCCACATTGTTATGTGCACTTTGTTGGTGATTTCACTGTTTTAAACGGGCCTGAAGCAAAGTGCTAATCTACCTCTACTGTGACATGCCTAAAGGATAAAATATGCATAAGCATCCAGGCATGATTATAGTGTTACTGGCCCTGAGTTTAATTTTAATAGATCAGTAACATTATTAAATAAGGTGCCTTTAAACAGAAACACACATAAAGTAAGGTTATGTATTGATCAGTTGAAGAATATGTTGCAACCAGAGGCTCACAGTGACTTAACTCTGAATTTCGTCTATGAGCAATGATTCAGTATTTGATAACACAGTATTTCTTGCTGACATAAGAGAACAAAACTCTCATGAAAACAAGTCTGTATTTGGGAAAGAGAAACAATTGAAAATCTATTAATATTATTCCAAACACTATTTGAAAACTTGATTTGAGGTGAGTTCTGACAGTGACAGATTGCAGAAGAGTAGAGAGTTGAACTTTCTGTCAATTCCTTTCTTCCTTTGATCTCTTCCTTACAAAGAGTTCATAAGTTAATCAGCAAAGAATACTTAAGATAATTACAGGGTAAAGAAGATCCAATAAATGGCATTCTTCTCAAATTCAAAACTGATTTTGAGAGGTAAATACAGGCATCAGATAAATGGAATTCCAAAAGTAAGCTTTATTTCTGACAAAAGTTACATGAAAGGACATGTATCAGATGCTCAGCTAAATAAGTTTTCTAATTCTGAACACTCAGATTTAGATGCACTTATACATCCAGGCAGAGGGAATGCTAACAAACTGCACAGACGCTGTAGACAGGGTCAGTCTCTTCTGCAAATTTATAGGCTAAAAGAGCTTCCCTGGTGGCTCAGAAAGTAAAGAATCTGACTGCAATGCAGGAGACTCAGGTTCGATCCTTGCATCAGGAAGATCCCTTAGAGAAGGAAATGACAACCCACACCAGTATTCCTGCCTGGAGAATTTCATGGACAGAGGAGCCTGGCAGGCTACAGTAATGGAATCGCAAAAAGCTATATACATGACTGGGCAACTAACTCTTTCACTTCACATTCAAAAGTCAGAGGAAGGCTGAGCTAATATCACACTCAGTTCAGTTCAGTCACTCAGTCGGGTCTGACTCTTTGCGACCCCATGAATTGCAGCACGCCAGGCCTCCCTGTCCATCACCATCTCCTGGAGTTCACTCAGACTCACGTCCATCGAGTCAGTGATGCCATCCAGCCATCTCATGCTGGGTCATCCCCTTCTCCTCCTGCCCTCAATCCCTCCCAGCATCAGAGTCTTTTCCAATGAGTAAACTCTTCGCATGAGGTGGCCAAAGTACTGGAGCTTCAGCTTTAGCATCATTCCTTCCAAAGAAATCCCAGGGCTGATCTCCTTCAGAATGGACTGGTTGGATCGCCTTGCAGTCCAAGGGACCCTCAAGAGTCTTCTCCAACACCACAGTTCAAAAGCATCAATTCTTCGGCACTCAGTCTTCTTCACAGTCCAACTCTCACATCCATACATGACCACAGGAAAAACCATAGCCTTGACTAGACGGACCTTAGTCGGCAAAGTAATGTCTCTGCTTTTGAATATGCTATCTAGATTGGTCATAACTTTGCTTCCAAGGAGTAAGCGTCTTTTAATTTCATGGCTGCAGTCACCATCTGCAGTGATTTTGGAGCCCCAAAAAATGAAGTCTGACACTGTTTCCACTGTTTCCTCATCTATTTCCTATGAAGCGATGGGACCAGATGCCATGATCATCGTTTTCTGAATGTTGAGCTTTAAGCCAACTTTTTTGCTCTCCTCTTTCACTTTCATCAAGAGGCTTTTCAGCTCCTCTTCACTTTCTGCCATAAGGGTGGTGTCATCTGCATATCTGAGGTTATTGATATTTCTCCCAGCAATCTTGATTCCAGCTTGTGTTTCTTATATCACACTCAAACAAACTGATAATTCACTCCTTCTGTCCTGGTGAAGAACCCTGCTGCAAGGTTCTGGAAGTGTCATCCTCCACAAGGAATCAGAAAATGATGGAGAGGAGGGCTCTTACCACATAGAAAGACATCTAGTTATATTACAAAAACCAGTCACTTAACAAAATTCTGACTGTGTGATGGTACCAGACAAGTCTACTGACCTCTACAGATAAAACTGGCAATCGCCACAAAACGAATGATCATTTAGAACTTTAAGTGTCTTAAAGAAAAGTCACAAATCCATCTAGACAAGTCAGTTTAACAGACTAGCTGGAAGTATTGAAGGATGAAGAATTCCTCCATATTATAAAAATTAATATTACTATAGTCTAAATATGCATTGGGCAATGTGAGAATGCATGGTGCAGTGTCAGTAACTGCTAAACTAGATGAGGTTTCACCAATCCAAACTGTCTAGAAATGCATTCCACAAGGAATTGATTCTGTCTCAACTATTTTAAGGTTGTAACATTAAAAAAAAAAAAGTACAGTTGAGTACTCATGGATTTTTAAGCCACAGTTATAATTACTGCCTCCAATAGTTTAAGGCTAAATATTAACTAATACTTCAAAAATTTAATTAATTAATTGACTATGGCTTTATGAATGAATCAGATAAGTGCCTTTTGTCTGAGTATGATTTCACTCCTACTTTTTAAAAGTGCTCCAGCCATGCCCTGGTTTAGGACTTCTTAAACAAAGCCTTCCAGCTTCCGTGGTGGCTAAGCGGTGAAGAATCTGCCTGCAATGCAGAGTGGCAGATTTTTTCCCTGGATCAGGAAGATCCACTGGAAGAGGGCATGGCTACCCATGCCAGTGTTCTTGCCTGGGAAATCCCATGGACAGAGAAGCTTCCACAGTTCCAGAGGTTGTAAAGAGTTGGATATGGTTGAAATGATTGAGCACAGCACAAGCCCAGCTTTCAACAAGTTGCTGATTTACATTATCTTATATCTAAATTAGATTTCTGTAGAGCCTTTTTTCAGACTTCTGTTTGCAATATTTCATATTAAGTTAAATATTAAATATATTTTTGTTTACAATGGAATATTCTGTGAAGCAGACATAATTCTGTAACAATAATCCAGAACTGGTTAGAATATTTTTGTTTACCAACTGATCTTCAAGAGGACAATGAAGTAATTGAGATAAAATAATTAAGCATCTACTTCTTTAATTTTATCTAAAAATAATAATAAGGCAATAAAACATAAGCCTTCTCCTTGTGATACAACAGATTTGAGAAAAGAGGACCACAACGTATTTGGAGAACAAAAGGAGCAGGAGATGCTAAACACAGAGTGCAGCTGCTGGATTTCAATTGACTTCCACCATGCAGATATGACATACAGTTCACCTATATCTTTAATATGATAGCCAACATCACAGAGACTCTGGGATATTATCCTCCTCTGGGTCCTGGGGTGGGAGAATTGGGAAATTAGTAGTAATTGCTATGTCTCTTTATTATCTTAAATTAGTAATTTTAGCACTTTTCAAATAATGCAAAAGTATTATAGCATTTTTACTCCATATACATGATTTCTGCCTTATTGATGTTCTCGCCATATACTAAATGTCTATTGTAAAATCAGAAAAGATCTTACGCTGTTATTATTTTAAATACCCAGCACTCATTTTAAGTTAACCCCATATTCACTTTTGCTGTTTCTCTTTCTTTCATTTTTGTTTCTCTTATTATATTTCTGGGTGCCTGGCAAGGCCAATTTTCTTGACTGAGAAAACAATCCCTTTAATATTTAATATAATCAACTTCTTTGATTACATATTCTTGAAGTGTTTCTCTGTGTGAAAATAGAATTAAAGTTGAATGATAGTTAAGTGTTTTAACAAATTTGTGATTCCACTGTCTTCTAGTTCTTGTTGTTTATGTTAAATAGTCTTTCATTAGCCTTATTTTATTTTCTTGAAAGTAATATGTCAGTTTTTCTCAGGCTACTTTAAAAATTTTCTCATGGTCTTCACTGTCATATACTAAACTGCACAGTTGAGACCATACTGTGTCTATGGATTGGTTTATTAGTATTCAAAGCTTATTTTTCAGTGTTTTACTAAACATTAATTCTGTCAAGTTCTGTCTCTTCTGCTTCTAGGCTCTCAACTATACATATGTCAGAAATATCTATCCATATGTCATATATTATTTGTTTTTCTTCCATATTTTTTTTCTTGCTTTACATCAACCTGGATACTCTTTACTGATTGAAGTTCCTTTTCTCTATTGTTTCCTGTCACATCTAATATGTTTTGAAGCACTTTAATATTAATTATATTTAAATATTAATTATATTTACTGCATATTTTAGTATTAAATTTCTATCTGATTCATTTTTAGGAGATTATAGATATTTTGCAAAATTTTCCCATTTTTTATAATTTATTATCATAGTTCTACTTTCTGAGAGAAAACTTCAACATCTAGATTTCCTTTTTCTTCATTTTATTTTGGTTTTGTATCCTTTGGTCTTGTTTACTGTTAAGGTTGGTAACTTTTTTATTGAATTGGCAATGTCTTATAGGAAAAATATTATAAAGATGATGATATTATCTTTCTTTATACAGTACTAACTTAACTCTTAGCAGATAGATTAAAAAAAGAGATTACTTTGATCTAGCTGTGTTGGATTTTAGCCTTTTATTGGGCTGCACTATTTCCAATTTTCACTATTCTCAATGTTTATTCTTATTCCTAAGACATGGTAGTTACTCTGTGATTCTATAATCTAAGATAAAAGCTTGAAGCATTTAGTAAGGCTCCTCTATTTTTGAAAGATTCTAAAATTCAACCTACATATTACCAACATTGTGAGATTATTTATATATGGGATCATATTGTTAATTATGTACCTGATGATTTCTACTTTTTTACTTACAGAGTTCTTTGCACATGTAGTGTTCCTTGCATATGAAAGAAACAACAAAAATTCCAGGGAAAACAGTGAGCAGTATTTTGAGCTCATTGCTTTATGGTTTCTTTTCCTTTGAGATTTCAGCCCCTGGATATCCTATATGCCTTGACTGTCTAGAAATCTATGTTCTCTCTCTTCTGCACTGTAAGAATGCTTCAGACCCCAGGCAACACGCTTTTGGACTTATGTTTAGGCCCAGCATTCAGTTCAGTTCAGTCACTCAGTCATGTCCGACTCGTTGCGACCCCAAGAATCACAGCACATCAGGCCTCCCGTCCATCACCAACTCCTGGAGTTCAATCAGACTCACGTCCATCGAGTCCGTGATGCCATCCAGCCATCTCATCCTCGGTCGTCCCCTTCTTCTCCTGCCCCCAATCCCTCCCAGCATCAGAGTCTTTTCCAATCAGTCAACTTTTCGCAAGAGGTGGCCAAAGTACAGGAGCTTCAGCTTTAGCATCATTCCTTCCAAAGAAATCCCAGGGTTGATCTCCTTCAGAATGGACTGGTCGAATCTCCTTGCAGTCCAAGGGACTCTCAAGAGTCTTCTCCAACACCACAGTGCAAAAGCATCAATTCTTCAGTGCTCAGCCTTCTTCACAGTCCAACTCTCACATCCGTACATGACCACAGGAAAAACCATAGCCTTCACTAGACAGACCTTAGTCGGCAAAATAATGTCTCTGCTTTTGAATATGCTATCTAGGTTGGTCATAATTTTCCTTCCAGGAGTAAGCGTCTTTTAACTTCATGGCTGCAATCACAATCTGCAGTGATTTTGGAGCCCCCCAAAATAAAGACTGACACTGTTTCCACTGTTTCCCCATCTATTTCCCATGAAGTGATGGGACCAGATGACATGATCTTCGTTTTCTGAATGTTGAGCTGTAAGTCAACTTTTTCGCTCTCCTCTTTCACTTTCATCAAGAGGCTTTTCAGTTCCTCTTCACTTTCTGCCATAAGGGTGGTGTCATCTGCATATCTGAGGTTATTGATATTTCTCCCGGCAATCTTGATTCCAGCTTGTGTTTCTTCCAGTCCAGCGTTTCTCATGATGTATTCTGCATATAAGTTAAATAAGCAGGGTGACAGTATACAGCCTTGACGTACTCCTTTTCCTATCTGGAACCAGTCTGTTGTTCCATGTCCAGTTCTAACTGTTGCTTCCTGACCTGCATACAGATTTCTCAAGAGGCAGGTTAGGTGGTCTGATATTCCCATCTCTTTCAGAATTTTCCATAATTTATTGTGATCCACACAGTCAAAGGCTTTGGCATAGTCAATAAAGCAGAAATGGATGTTTTTCTGGAACTCTCTTCCTTTTTCCATGATCCAGCGGATGCTGGCAATTTGATCTCTGGTTCCTCTTGCCTTTTCTAAAACGAGCTTAAACATCAAGAAGTTCATGGTTCATGTATTGCTGAAGCCTAGCCCAAGGCCAGGGGCAGCGGCCAGAAGGAGCAACCCCATGCCCAAGGCCAGGGGTGGCGGCCGGGAGGAGCAACCCCACTTCCAAGGAGTGATGGCTGCCTGGGCGCAGGAGGACCTAGAGGAGCCATCCCAAGCTGAAGGTCAGGAAGGGTGGTGGGAGGAGATACCCCTCATCCAAGGTAAGGAGCAGTGGCTGTGCTTTGCTGGAGCAGCCATGAAGAGATACCCCACGCCCAAGGTAAGAGAGACTCAAGTAAAATGGTAGGTGTTGCAAGAGGGCATCAGAGGGCAGACACACTGAAACCATACTCACAGAAAACTAGTCAATCTACTCACACTAGGACCACAGCCTTGTCTAACTCAATGAAACTAAGCCATGCCCACGGGGCAACCCAAGATGGGCGGGTCATGGTGGAGAGGTCTGACAGAATGTGGTCCTCTGGAGAAGGGAATGGCAAACCACTTCAGTATTTTCACCTTGAGAGCCCCATGGACAGTATGAAAAGGTAAAATGATAGGATACTGAAAGAGGTACTCCCCAGGTCAGTAGGTACCCAATATGGAACTGGAGGTCAGTGGAGAAATAAATCCAGAAAGAATGAAGGGATGGAGCCAAATGGATGTGACTGGTGATAGAACCAAGGTCTGATGCTGTAAAGAGCAATCTTGCATAGGAACCTGGAATGTCAGGTCTATGAATCAAGGCCCTGCATTAAGAATTATCATTTCCCTGAGGGAATAGAATAGGTGTATATGAGGATCACTCAGTGTATTTCTCATCTGTCTAGCTGAAAGGAAACCAAACCTCCCTCCAAGTTCTGGAAACCTCAGTCAATCTCTCATGCTTTCAAACATTTCTTTTCTATTTTGTGTCCTATTGTTCTATTTTAGCTTTGTGAAAGACCTCATCTGATACAAACTGTTCTGCCCTAGTTAGATGCAGAGGCCATTATGATATTTTCATTGTCAAAATTCTCCTAAATAATAATGTAACCAGTGCCCTCAGATTTGTTTTTTAAGTTAATATAATAGATTACTCAAAGGCAAAGTTGTAAAAATTAAAAGTAAATCTTAATTTTCATTATTATGATATTATTTGATTTTGCAAATATCTGTAATTAAACTAATGCCTCTGATTTGTATGAAGGATGTAGAAAAAGAAAAGGAGAGAGAGAAACTTAATTTTCACCAAACTAATGTCTATTTCAAAAAAAACAGGTCACATATTTTATAATTTCATTTGCTTGAAATATTTAGAATAAGTAAATACATAAAGATATAATGAAAACTGAGGAAAGGGTGAAGTAGGTAGTAAGTGATTAGTGAGTATGACGTTTTATCTAGAAATAACACAAACATTTTAATGTACTTAATGCCACTGAATTGTTCATTAAAAAACAATTCATTTCATGTTGTGTAACTTTTATCCACAACACATTTTATATATGGACGTATGTTAAAGTTGTTACTTCTTTTTTTTTTTAGTTTTTTATTTTTTTAATTTTAAAATCTTTAATTCTTACATGCGTTCCCAAACATGAACCCCCCTCCCACCTCCCTCCCCATAACAGCTCTGTTTAAAAGAAGTTGTTACTTCTTTTAAAAAAATAATAAAAGATAGTTCTTACAGGAATACTAATAATGAATCAGTTCAGTTCAGTTCAGTCGCTCAGTTGTGTCCAACTCTTTGCGACCGCATCAATCACAGCACACCAGGCCTCCCTGTCCATCACCATTTCCCGGAGTTCACTCAGACTCACGTCCATTGAGTCCGTGATGCTATCCAGCCATCTCATCCTTGGTCGTCCCCTTCTCCTCCTGCCCCCAATTTCTCCCAGCATCATAGTCTTTTCCAATGAGTCAATCTTCACATAAGGTGGCCAAAGTACTGGAGCTTCAGCTTTAGCATCATTCCTTCCAAAGAAATCCCAGGGCTGATCTCCTTCAGAATGGACTGGTTGGATCTCCCTGCAGTCCAAGGGACTCTCAAGAGTCTTCTCCAACACCATAGTTCAAAAGCATCAATTCTTTGGCGCTCAGCCTTCTTCACAGTCCAACTCTCACATCCATACATGACCACAGGAAAAACCATAGCCTTCACTAGACAGACCTTGGTCAGCAAAGTAATGTCTCTGCTTTTGAATATGCTATCTAGGTTGGTCATAACTTTCCTTCCAAGGAGTAAGCATCTTTTAATTTCATCAGTCACCATCTGCAGTGATTTTGGAGCCCAAAAAAATAAAGTCTGACACTGTTTCTACTGTTTCCCCATCTATTTCCCATGAAGTGATGGGACTGGACGCCATATCTTCGTTTTCTGAATGTTGAGCTTTAAGCCAACTTTTTCACTCTCCTCTTTCACTTTCAACAAGAGGCTTTTTAGCTCCTCTTCATTTTCTGCCATAAGGGTGGTGTCATCTGCATATCTGAGGTTATTGATATTTCTCCCGGCAATCTTGATTCCAGCTTGTGTTTCTTCCAGTCCAGCGTTTCTCATGATGTACTCTGCATAGAAGTTAAATAAGCAGGGTGACAATATACAGCCTTGATGTACTCCTTTTCCTATTTGGAACCAGTCTGTTGTTCCATGTCCAGTTCTAACTGTTGTTTCCTGGCCTGCATACAGATTTCTCAAGAGGCACATTAGGTGGTCTGGTATTCCCATCTCTTGAAGAATTTTCCACAGTTTCTTGTGATTCACACAGTCAAAGGCTTTGGCATAGTCAATAAAGCAGAAATAGATGTTTTTCAGGAACTCTCTTGCTTTTTCCATGATCCAGAGGATGTTGGCAATTTGATCTCTGGTTCCTCTGCCTTTTTTAAAACCAGCTGGAATATCAGGGATTTCATGGTTCATGTATTGCTGAAGTCTGGCTTGGAGAATTTTGAGCATTACTTTACTAGCATGTGAGATGAGTGCAATTGTATGGTAGTTTGAGCATTCTTTGGCATTGCCTTTCTTTGGGATTGGAATGAAAACTGACCTTTTCCAGTCCTGTGGCCACAGCTGAGTTTTCCACATTTGCTGGCATATTGAGTGCAGCACTTTCACAGCATCATCTTTCAGGATTTGAAACAGCTCAACTGGAATTCCATCACCTCCACTAGCTTTGTTCCTAGTGATGCTTTCTAAAGCCCACTTGACTTCACATTCCAAGATATCTGGCTCTAGATTAGTGATCACATCATCATGATTATCTGGGTCGTAAAGATCTTTTTTTGTACAGTTCTTCCGTGTATTCTTGCCACCTCTTCTTAATACCTTCTGCTTCTGTTAGGTCCAGACCATTTCTGTCCTTTATCGAGTCCATCTTTGCATGAAATGTTCCCTTGGTATCTCTAATTTTCTTGAAGAGATCTCTAGTCTTTCCCATTCTGTTCTTTTCCTCTATTTCTTTGCATTGATCGCTGAAGGAGGCTTTCTTATCTCTTCTTGCTATTCTTTGGAACTCTGCATTCAGATGCTTATGTCTTTCCTTTTCTCCTTTGCCTCTCTTCTTTTCACAGCTATTTTTAAGGCCTCCCCAGACAGCCATTTTGCTTTTTTGCATTTCTTTTCCATGAGGATGGTCTTGATCCCTGTCTCCTGTACAATGTCACGAACCTCATTCCATAGCTCATCAGGCATTCTATCTATCAGATCTAGGCCCTTAAATCTGTTTCTTATTTCCACTGTATAATCATAAGGGATTTGATTTAGGTCATACCTGAATGGTCTAGCGGTTTTCCCTACTTTCTTCAGTTTGAGTCTGAATTTGGTAATAAGGAGTTCATGATCTGAGCCACAGTCAGCTCCTGGTCTTGTTTTTGTTGACTGTATAGGGCTTCTCCATTTTTGGCTGCAAAGAATATAATCAATCTGATTTCGGTGTTGACCATCTGGTGATGTCCATGTGTAGTCTTCTCTTGTGTTGTTGCAAGAGGGTGTTTGCTCTGACCAGTGCATTTTCTTGTCAAAACTCTATTAGCCTTTGCCCTGCTTCATTCCGCATTCCAAGGCCAAATTTGCCTGTTACTCCAGGTGTTTCCTGACTTCCTACTTTTGCATTCCAGTCCCCTATAATGAAAAGGACATCTTTTTTGGGTGTTAGTTCTAAAAGATCCTGTAGGTCTTCATAAAACCGTTCAACTTCAGTTTCTTCAGCATTACTGGTTGGGGCATAGACTTGGATTACTGTGATATTGATTGGTTTGCCTTGGAGATGAACAGAGATCATTCTGTCGTTTTTGAGATTGCATCCAAGTACTGCATTTTGGACTCTTTTGTTGACCATAATGGCCACTCCATTTCTTCTAAGGGATTCCTGCCCGCAGTAGTCGATATAATGGTCATCTGAGTTAAATTCACCCATTCCAGTCCATTTGAGTTTGCGGATTCCTAGTATGTCGACGTGCACACTTGCCATCTCCTGTTTGACCACGTCCAATTTGCCTTGATTCATGGACCTGACATTCCAGGTTCCTATGCAATATTGCTCTTTACAGCATAAGATCTTACTTCTATCACCAGTCACATCCACAACTGCGTATATGTTTTTGCTTTGGCTCCATCCCTTCTTCTTTCTGGAGTTATTTCTCCGCTGATCTCCAGTAGCATATTGGGCATCTGAAGGCAATGGCACCCCACTCCAGAACTCTTGCCTGGAAAATCCCATGGATGGAGGAGCCTGGTAGGCTGCAGTCCATGGGGTCGCTAAGAGTCAGGCGTGACTGAGCGACTTCACTTTTGCTTTTCACTTTCATTCATTGGAGAAGGAAATGGCAGCTCACTCCAGTGTTCTTGCCTGGAGAATCCCAGGGACGGGAGAGCCTAGTAGACTGCCGTCTGTGGGGTCGCACAGAGTCAGACACAACTGAAGTGACTCAGAAGCAGCAATGACCTGGTGAGTTCCTCTTTTGGTATCCTATCATTTTGCCTTTCATACTGTTCATGGTTTCCTCAAGGCAAGAGTACTGAAGTGGCTTGCCATTTCCTTCTCCAATGGACCACATTCTGTCCAATCTCTCCAGCATGACCTGCCCATCTTGGGTTGCCCCGTGGGCATGGTTTGGTTTCACTGAGTTAGACAAGGCTGTGGTCCTAGTGTGATTAGATTGACTAGATTTTTGTGAGTATGGTTTCAGTGTGTCTGCCCTCTGATGCCCTCTTACAACACCTACCATCTTACTTGGGTTTCTCTTACCTTGGGCGTGAGGTATCTCCTCACGGCTGCTCCAGCAAAGCGCAGCTGCTGCTCCTTACCTTGGACCAGCGGTATCTCCTTACCCCCGCCGTTCCTGACCTTCAACGTGGGATAGCTCCTCTAGGTCCTCCTGTTCCTGCGTAGCCACAGCTCCTTGGGTTGCTCCTCCTGGCCGCCGGCCCTGGCCTCGGGCATGTGTGGCTCCTCCCAGCTGCCGCCCCTGGCCTCGGGCTCGGATGGTTCCTAGGGTCACCGCCCCTGACCTCGGACGTGGGGTGTCTCCTCCCGGCCGCCGCTGACCTCAGATGCAGGGTAGCTCCCCTCAGCCTTTCCTGCACCATAGCAGCCTGGCACTCGAGGCCGTTGCCCCTGACCTCGGAAGTGGGGTAGCTCCTTTCATCCGCGCTTAGTGCGCAGGCTCGCAGTAAATTACCAAAATCTGAAAAGTTACGTAACCTTAGAACCATAAAGAAAACATAGGAGGAAAATATTTTAATGCGTTGTGTTTGAGGAAAAAGGCAAAGACCATCAAGTGCAAAGAACATAAGGAAAGACTTCTTGTGAAGAAAATAACAAAAACAATATTAGCTTGCAGTTGGACTTTGAATTGCTATTGTGGGAAACAAAGAAAAATGATGCATTTAATATCATTCTGAGCCTTCTTACCAGTTATAGCTCACTATAATAGGACAGTTAAGCTTTCTTGTGATGTCCTGGTTAATACACAAAATTTCCAGAAAGGAACAATATAGTATGTATGACTTTATCCATATGTAAAATGGCTTAGTATTAATTAATTAACACAAAATGACTATAGAAAAAATAAAAAACCGTGATTGAAAATATTCAATCAACAACTTCCACCACTTTCATATCCCATTTTCTATCCCCAAATTCTCCTCAGAAACTAACAATCTAGGATTCTCAAACACCTACATTTTATGAATACTAACATGATTTTTATACATATGTGCATGTATGATCACACACACAATCAGAAAGCAGCAACATTCATTCTTATTTAAGAACTTTCTAAGCACTACACAAATTGACTACTTCACTACTTTTATCCAAGAAAAATTAAGTCAAAGTAGAAATTGGCACAGACAACAGATATAACAGTCAATCCATAGATAATATAGGAGAAGACTTGGGTTAACTCCCTAGAGAATTTAAGCAAGATAAATTACAGGCTTCCACAGAATGCATTAGAGGTATGTCAGCCATTGGCAGATGCTTTTAAAATGAAAGCCTTGTTCAAAATGAGGGATTAGTGTGACACTACAAGGGTGCCAAGTAGCACAACCATGTCCTGGAATTGCAGCAACTGCTTTCATCTCAAGGGTGGGAGCGGTTGACTTCCTGGAAGATCTGTGGTTTTATCAAAATCAATGTCTGAAAACTATGGAAAGAAAAGAGAACAAGTACAACATATTAATGTTCACCATATGACAAACCATATGCCAGCTACATTCCTCAAGCCATATTTCCAAGGGACACTGATAGAAGAACTAATGGAGAATCCTGCAACGTATTTTATTTAGGAAAACTCAAAGAACCAACATTTTTGCTTAGCTGTCACTATGGTTAGGATAGTCCAACAAGGCACAGCAATGTGTCTGGTATATTCTACCATACTAAGCATCTAAATATTTTTCATACGAAACCAGGCCTTCCTTATTATGAATTTTAAGCTACAAAAGTGAGATTGAAAACTAAAGGAAAAGATCACCAGAAATCAAGTCATTTTCTTCAAGTCCTCTTTTATTTTAAATTCTCACAGAAGTAATTAAAGAAATAAAATAACAGGGAAAAGTCTGTATGAGCATTCAAAGCTAAAAAAGGGAACCATTGATTTTTCAAACACTTACAGTATGCTATTAGTTTTCCAGTGCTGTGTAAAAACTTAACCACCAACTTAGTGGCTTAAAATAACATCCATTTGGTATCATATTATCTGTAGTCCAAGCCTGGCTTAGTGGGAGTCTCTGCTTTGAATCGCAAGGCTAAAAATGAGGCATCAGCCCGACTTAGTGGCAGAGGATGAGATAGTTAAGTAACATTACTGACTCAATGGACATACGTTGAGTAAACTCCAGGAGATGGTGAAGAACAGGAAAGCCTGGCATGATGCAGTCCATGGGGGTCACAAAAAGTTGGACATGGTTTAGCAATTGAACAACAACAATAAGCCTGCCTTAATTCCTTTCTGGAGCTTGTGTTTTTGTTTTCCCAAGTTTATTCAGGTTACACTCTCCTATCCCAGATCCTTGACCTTCTTTATAGGAAGTTCACAAATGTTCTCAACATAACTGTCACTTTCATCTACTGGCAAGAAAGTATCTCTCTTATCCTTCAATTTTTTTTAAGGGCTTGCCTGATTAGTCAGTGGCAAGCAGGTTAATCTCATTTTCTATTAGTTCAGGGTCAACTGACAAGTGATGTTGTCATAAAAGTGATACCCTGTCATATACACAGGTCTTACCCACTTTAAAGTGGAAACAATTTTTATAGGTTGTTTTCACCGAGGCATGGGAATCCTGGAAGGCATCATAGAAGTCTACCAACCATAAGATCTTAATGAAGAGTATAAGGTAAGTAAGAAAATACTTAGGGAAGAATTAACTAGTCTTGGATTCATTGTATTAGAAATAGTGGAAAGAAAAAGTAGTGGTACCCAATATAAAATTTAGTCTGGTATGCTGTTGTTGTTGTTCATCCACACAGTCATGTCCTACTCTTTGTGACTCCATGAACTGCAGCACACCAGGCCTTCCTGTCCCTAACCATCTCCCAAAGTTTGCCAAAGTTCATGTCCATTGCATCAGTGATGCCATCCAGCCATCTCATCCTCTGATGCCCTCCTCTCTTTCTGCCCTCAATCTTTCCCAGCATCGGGGACTTTTTCCAGTGAGTCAACCATTCACATGAGGTGAGCAAAACACTGGAGCTTCAGCTTCAGCATCAGTCTTCCCAAGGGACTCATGAGAATATTTTAGAGGGCCACTAAAATGCACACCATGTGCTAGGGCTTAGATCTTGAATAGAGAGAGAGAGGATTCCCAGCAGAGTTCATGGTTTTTCCAAGACATTGGGGTTCCATAAAGAGGGACAGGACTGATGAAGCTAGACTACTTTAATGCAGTCTTCTTCCTTTGCCTAAGAACTGTTCACTATCACCTTCCCTATGATAACTCTAAGAATCTTAGAACTTTATATCTTAACTTTATCACCATTTTCCTTGCTTTAACTTGTGCAGTTACTTTTGCAGAAGGATGGATAAAAGCATTTTCCATCTTTGACTCATGTAGTCAGTACTACATACTGAAATTGAATGGGAGAATGAGGATGGTCGTTTATTAAGTGTAACTTTAAAATTCCCTTGTTTAACATCTCTATATAAATGCTTTATGAATTTAAATTTAGAAAACAAAATTCATTTTCATTCTGTCTTTTAAATTTGTCTGGCCTTTGAACAAGCTAGGATCAAATTTGCTATTTTAAATAAGTAAATAAATAAACAGAGTATTGGATCTCAACACATGCATGCATTATTAGGGCTTACTTTGAGAGAGAATTAAGATTTATAAGTACATCTTTTTAAATTAAAACCCTTAATTATTTCCATTGGAGAGAAAACAAGAAGTATTTTTTTCTATCATCTTATAAATTTCCTTTCAGATAGCAACTATTTTAATTGCTAAGCATTTCACTTTTGTTTAAAAATATTCTTGCATAAAATTAATAGAATAATCTTCTATTGTTTACATTATCATATTACAGAAACAGAACTATACTTTGGGATTATTAAAAGTAATCTATTTGACATTTCTTGTTTGCTATAAGAAAACTTAACATTCACATTGCCATAAGCTCTTCAAGTGAAGGCTCCAGTATTTTGGTCATCTCATGTGAACAATTGACTCAATGGAAAAGTCCCTGATGCTGGGAAAGATTGAAGGCAGAAGGAGAAGAGGGTGTCAGAGAATGAGATGGATGGATGGCATCACTGATGCAATGGACACAGACTTGGTGTGCTACAGGCCATGGAGTTGAAAAGAGTAAGACACAGCTGGGCAACTGAACAACAACAACAAAGAGGGCACTGAAACAAAAATCAGTACATATGTGGAAATCATCCACACCTAACTTGTCTAAAGAAAAGGTCTTCAGGTACAATAAATTACTTAAAATCAATAAAATACCTTAAACAATATCTATTCCATCTTATTCTACAAGATCTAGATTTTCTATTTCCACTTGGATCTGGTTTGGGGTAATCTGGCCCAGCGGATATTCAGATGAGTCAGGAGCAACCTAGCTTTCCACTAGTCTCTAGCATTTAAGAGCTTTGATAAGCAAGAAGAAAATAAGAATAACTAGAAACACTAGAAATCAGCATAATTCCAGTCTCCCAAATAGTGACAGAAGTGTGTATTCTGGGCCTACAAGCAAAATTTTGCCAAAGTTCCCCACCCTCTACCTCCAGTTAATCCTGCTAATACCATGGAGAAAAGAGGGGTGGGAGTGGGCTGAGTGCTCAAATGCTTTGGATCTTCCTGAAGGAGTTGTGCCATGAATGGCCCTCTCATGAAATAACTTATCCTATAGTGATTAGATTGTACTTTGTGGAATGACAATTCTGTAAGACAGAGATAGGGTCCCAGGCAATAATTCCTTTAATCCTCAAAGGTTATCTGATGTCCTTCAGAGATGCCACTGAAAGATCATCAGTAATAATCAAATTGGAAAGATTACTCTTAACTTTATAGGAAGGATCTATTTCATTTTTATTTCATTTTCTAAACAAGAATCTATAAGACTTAGAAAAGTCAACTCTTCTGAAGGATTAGATTCTTTTTGTGGTTGGTTCTTTATTGAACTCATTTTCAAAAGGCTGTTTGATTTCTAAGCCACAGTTTCTGTGTGTTTGTTTGTACGTGAAATGATTCATCAACTGCCATGTGCCCCTCAGATAAATTTAAAAACTGTTCCCCACAACAGCCAGAGCCTTATTTTTAACAGAAATAATTGAAAAGGCACTAGGGTCTTCTTGAGAGCTCTAACTGTGCCATTGCAAGAACACCATTTCCTGAATCAAGTCAATAAGACAACAGAATGAGAAATAGGTTCTGAGCGACATAATTTTTCAGGGGAACAAGCAGATACCAGGTAATATTTGGAGTATATTGTGTGATCTTCAAAAACAAGAGGAACTATATAAAATGTCCTTCTCAACCAAATCCAGTTGTTTACCAGCAACATTTTAGGGCTCCATCTGATTGTTCATGATTCCAATTATTATAGGAAAATAAGTCATGTCCTGCTTATTGAAATTCCTTTTATTATATAGTGACAACATTATATATTCTGTTGTTGTTTAGTCGCTAAGCTGTGTCTCACTCTGAGAGCCCACAAACCTGTAAGCCGACCAGGCTCCTCTGTCCATGAGATTTCCCAGGCAAGAATACTGAAGTGGGTTGCCATTCCCTTCTTCAGGGGATCTTCCTGACCCAGATATCAAACCTGCATCTTCTGTGTTGGCAGGCCGATTCTTTACTAGTGAGCCACCTAGGAAGCCCTTATCTATTCTGACAAATCTGCTATTAACCCATGAAGATCTGTGGGGAAATGATAATTATCACCATATGAGAACTAGGTTTCAAAAAGCATTGCTATTACTTTTAAAAATCCATGTGTATGCTTTTTGTGACTCCTTTATTTCAGCTATTCAAGCAGGAAACATATACTCTAAACCTGATAAGGGGAATGAGTTTATTTGAATGAAAATGTGATATTTTATAACAAGCAAAGCAAGAAAATGAGTATGCTCTTACATATTTAGCTATCTGAAGCAAAATGCACTCCTGAGAAAACTGGTAATGGGGACAGGCACAAGCAAAATACGGGTAGTATAATTCCAAAGCTGCAGCTTGAATAGCAATTAATTTTATTGACTCGTGCATAAAAGTATGTAGCTCTTGATTTATTGAAGATCGTGACTTGAACCATTTGGTTTGTCACTTCAACTCTTCATTTATTTTGCTTTGCCTGTACCTTCCTTCTCTCCCTTTATTCTCCCCCGCCCCCTATCTAATTCACTGTAAAGTCTTATTACTAGGAGAGAAGATTGTAAAATGAAAGTGGTATTGGCGAGAGTGAGAATAGGATTATTTTTCTCTCCTTAGGCTGAGTTGTGACTTCAAGTGGCAGAGTAGGAAAACTTAGGAATACCTTGTCCTAGATTCCTAACAAAATTGCTTTGCAACATTTTCTAAGACCAATTCATTAACAGGAATAGAGCTTATTCAGAAAGATTTTGCTACCCATAGCCCATATTCTTTTAAAAGATACAAATGAAATGATCTGTCAGACTCTTCAGTCTGTTTTCTAACCAGATAAAACTGTTAAACTATAGAGTTTCCTTTTGTCCTTAACCTGTTTTTGCACAAACAACCTCAGTAAAATGGTTTACTGAGGACATCAAAGTTATAACATGTCCTTCGGCGTTGTAAACATAAAAATATCCCAACTATCTTATAGTAATCACCTCTGAAATTATACTATTAGATCCTGTTAAAACTGTTGCAAATGAGACAAATACACTTTTTATTTAAAAGACCATTTTGCATTTTATTTTGTTTTCTTTAATTGATGAATTTTGAGCATTTAATCCCTTATAATGATGCCATGTTCAGTTCAGTTCAGTTCAGTCACTCAGTCGTGTCCGACTCTCTGCAACCCCACGAATCGCAGCACGCCAGGCCTCCCTGTCCATCACCATCTCCCAGAGTTCACTCAGACTCACATCCATCGAGTCCGTGATGCCATCCAGCCATCTCATCCTCTGTCGTCCCCTTCTCCTTCTGCCCCCAATCCTTCCCAGCATCAGAGTCTTGTCCAATGAGTCAACTCTTCACATGAGGTGGCCAAAGTACTGGAGCTTCAGCTTTAGCATCATTTCTTCCAAAGAAATCCCAGGGCTGATCTCTTTCAGAATGGACTGGTTGGATCTCCTTGCAGTCCAAGGGACCCTCAAGAGTCTTCTCCAACACCACAGTTCAAAAGCATCAATTCTTCGGTGATCAGCCTGCTTCACAGTCCAACTATCACATCCATACATGACCACAGGAAAAACCATAGCCTTGACTAGATGGACCTGAGTCCGCAAAGTAATGTCTCTGCTTTTGAATATGCTATCTAGGTTGGTCGTAACTTTTCTTCCAAGGAGTAAGTGTCTTTTAATTTCATGGCTGCAGTCACCATCTGCAGTGATTTTGGAGCCCAAAAAATGAAGTCTGACACTGTTTCTACTATTTTCCCATCTATTTCCCATGAAGTGATGGGACCAGATGCCATGATCTTCATTTTCTGAATGTTGAGCTTTAAGCCAACATTTTTGCTCTCCTCTTTCACTTTCATCAAGAGGCTTTTTAGCTCCTCTTCACTTTTTGCCATAAGGGTGGTGTCATCTGCATACCTGAAGTTACAGATATTTCTCCTGGCAATCTTGATTCCAACCTGTGCTTCTTCCAGCCCCGCTTTTCTCATGATGTACTCTGCATAGAAGTTAAATAAGCAGATTGACAGTATACAGCCTTGACGTACTCCTTTTCCTATTTGGAACCAGTCTGTTGTTCCATGTCTAGTTCTAACTGTTGCTTCCTGACCTACATACAGATTTCTCAAGAGGCACGTTAGGTGGTCTGGTATTTCCATCTCTTTCAGAATTTTCCGCAGTTTGTTCTGATCCACACATTCAAAGGCTTTGGCATAGTCAATAAACGTATATTCTATCATTTCCAAATTGTCCATGTCTGTTTATATAGAAATAAGATATAAAATGGATGACAGAAAGCATATTGAAAAGACTGAAAGTAACTTCTTGGATATGTAAACAGATAGCTGAATTAGTTTCTGACCATCACAATGATAAATGGTGTTCTTATTTCAAAGGCTTTA
The DNA here is from genome assembly GCF_042477335.2 of Ovis canadensis. Taxonomy (NCBI): domain Eukaryota; kingdom Metazoa; phylum Chordata; class Mammalia; order Artiodactyla; family Bovidae; genus Ovis; species Ovis canadensis. Next base: position 73,189,109 of record NC_091248.1, on the reverse strand, counting down.
GGTCAAATAAATAAAATCCTGTTTGCTCCATTTCTTCTTACACTTTGGCTTCTTTCTCATAAATTCTATGCCATATTACTATTGAAGAAAAATTAAATAATTCCCTAGAATCTAAAGTAGCCAAGTTATAAACTGTATTGTGTCATCAGTTTTCCAGGACTCCTAAATAGTTCTAAAAGCAAGTGTATTTTTGATATATCCATTTTATCTGTTATATATATATATATATATATATATATATATATATATATAAACTTTTTGTTGGTAATTATCTTTACTATAGCAATAGGAAAATCTGTTCTCTCTCTGTTTTTTTTTTTCACTAAGTTAAATATCTGCCTTTGCTATTTTTCAAAAAAACTTGTGCTTAAACTCAAGTTCTTAATCAGTTCACTTCAGTCGCTCAGTCGTGTCCGACTCTGCGACCCCATGAATCACAGCACGCCAGGCCTCCCTGTCCATCACCAACTCCCAGAGTTCACCCAAACTCATGTGCATCAAGCTGGTGATGCCATCCAGCCATCTCATCCTGGGTCATCCCCTTCTCCTCCTGCCCCCAATCCCTCCCAGCATCAGGGTCTTTTCCAATGAGTCAACTCTTCACATGAGGTGGCCAAAGTATTGGAGTCTCAACCTCAGCATCAGTCCTTCCAATGAACACCCAGGACTGATCTCCTTTATCATGGACTGGTTGGATCTCCTTACAGTCCAAGGGACTCTCAAGAGTCTTCTCCAACACCACAGTTCAAAAGCATCAATTCTTTGGCGCTCAGCCTTCTTCACAGTCCAACTCTCACATCCATACATGACCACAGGAAAAACCATAGCCTTGACTAGACGGACCTTAGTTGGCAAAGTAATGTCTCTGCTTTTGAATATACTATCTAGGTTGGTCATAACTTCCCTTCCAAGGAGTAAGCATCTTTTAATTTCATGGCTGCAGTCACCATCTGCAGTGATTTTTGGAGCCCAGAAAAATAGTCTGACACTGTTTCCACTGTTTCCCCAGTTAGTAATTGAAACTCAATAAAACAACCAATATATGAATATTTCATGTAGTATACAGGCATACCTTGTCTTATTGTACATTGCTTTACTATACTTCACAGATACTGAGTTTTTTTACAAATTTTCTGGCACGTCTATTTTGAGGAACTCTACTCACACCATGTTTCCAACAGCATTTGCTCACTTTGTGTCTCTGTATCATGTTTTGGTAATTCTAACCCTAACTCTCACTTTCAATCAAAAGCTAAAAATGATTAAGCTTAGTGAGGAGGGCATGTCAAAAGCTGAGATAGGCTGAAAACTAGGCCTCTCTCACATCAAACAGTTAGCCAAGTTGTGACTGCAAAGGAAATTTTCTTTAAGGCAATTAAAAGTGCTAATCCAGTTAGTACATAAACGATGAGATAACAAAACAGCCTGTACAGATCAACCAGTTACAACATTCTCAAAGCCTGATCCAGAGCAAGGCTCTAATTCCTCTTCAGTCCTATCAAGGCTGCAAAAGGTGAGGAAGCTACAGAGAAAAATCTGAAGCTAGCAGAGTTTGATCCATGAGGTTGAAAGAAAGAAGCTATTTTTGTAACACCAAAGTGCGAGGTGAAGCAGCAAGTGCTTATACACAACCTACAGCAAGTCATCCAGACGATCTAACCAAGATAATGAATGAAGGTGGCTGGACTAATTAACAGATACACAGGGAAGAGGAAATAGCCTTACACTGGAAGAAGATCCCATCTAAGAGAAACGTCAATACCTGGCTTTGAAGCTTCAACGGACAAGTTGACACTCCAGTTTGGGGCTAATGCAGCTAGTGACTTTTAGTTGAAGCCAAACTCCATTCACCATTCCTGAAAATCCTAAGATGTCTAAGAATTATGCTAAGTCTATATTTCCTATGCTCTATCTGTGCTCTATAAATGAAACAACAACAAAGCTTGGAAGACACAAGCATATCTGTTTGCAACATGGTTTCCTGAATATTTTAGGCCAACTGTTTACTGCTCAGGAAAAAAAAAAGTTGCTCTCAAAATATCACTGCTTACTGACAATGCAACTGGTCACCCAAGAACTCTGATGGACACATATGAGGAGACTTATATTATTTTCATATCTAGCAACACAACATCCATTCTGCAGCCTGTGGGTCAAGGAATCATTTTTACTTCTAAGTTTTATTTATTATTTAATAAATACATTTTGTAAGGCTATAGTTGCCATAGATAGTGATTCCTTTGATGGATCTGGCAAAATATATTGGAAACCTTCTGGAAAGGATTCACCATTCCAGATACTGTTAAGGACATTTGTGATTCACTGGAAGAGATCAAAATATCAACATTAACAGGAACTAGGAAGAAGGTGAAGTCAATGCTCATGGTTCATGCTTGAACCCTTTGAAGGGTCCAAGACTTCAAGGAGGAAGTAACTGCAGATGTCGTGGGAAAAGCAAGAGAACTAGAATTAGAAGTGGAACCTGAAGATGTGACTGGGTTGATATAATCTTATGATAAAACTAACAGAGAGGGCACTTTTTATGAATGAGCAAAAAAAAAAAAAAAGATTTCTTTAGATAGAATCTACCTCTGGTGAAGATGTTGTGAATATTGCTGAGATGACAACAAAGGATTAAGAATATTATATAAAGTTAGTTAATAAAGTAGAAGCAGAGTTTGAAATGACTGACTCCAATTTTAAAAGAAGTTCTACTTTGGGTAAAATGCTATTAGCATTACAGGCTACAGAGAAGTCATTCATGAAAGGAAGAGTCAATTGATGCCACAAACGTCCCTGTTATCTTGTTTTAAGAACTTGTTCCCATCAACCCCAACTATCAGCTACCACTATCCTGATCAGTCAGAAGCCAGCGAAAAGATTATAACTCACTGAAGTTTTAGATGATGGCATTTTTTAGCAATAAGGTATCTTTTTTAATTAAGGTAGGTGCATTGCTCTATAGACATAATGCCATTAGGTACTTAATAGACTACAGTATAGTATAAACATAAATTTTATATGTACCAGAAAACCAAAAATTTGTGTGACTTACTTTATTTTGATATTCCCTTTATTGCAGTGGTTGGGAACCAGATCTGTTAAAGATATGTCTGTAGGACATATATCTATATATGACCTTTATCTGTATAATATGTATCTCATTTGAACACCATAACAACCACACAGGGTAAGTACATACAAATTATTATTAAACTATTTGATTGATAAGAAAAGCGAGATAATAAGAGGTAAATGTTATTTTTCCTAAGGTCACTTAGCTGATAAATATCAGAAAAAGAACACATATGTAGATATTCAGAATCAAAATTTCAGCATACACCAGTCTCTGATAGGATTTGCAAATATAAAGATGAATGAGGCCTGTCCTGTCCTCTCCAGGAGCTCACAATCTGTTGGTATATTATTAATTATGCTTAGTGTTCCATGGGTGGGGAAACGGTGGAAGCATTTAATTCTGTTTGACCTAGCCTGAAAGAATTATTGAAAACTATCACCCTGAACTGAATCTTTAAGGACAACAGGAGTTTGCCAGGTAAAATCTATAGGAATAGGATAGGAATATTCTTTTCCAAATGACAAAACAACATTGGACAGAAAAGAGAGTAGACTCAATTTCAGAAAGACAGAAGAGGCATGAAACAGTAAGTGCCAGTGGGTGAGCTGGAGAGTTAAGGTAATTGAGGAATTCGAATGAAAGGGTTTTTATCTGGCATATTACAAGTAACTATTAAAGGGTTTTAAGAAAGTAAGATTGACAATGCAATTTTTTCCAGCAGATTTCTGGTAAGTCTGAACATATCAGGAAATGAGCCTAGGGGTAGGAGGTCTAGCTTGTGTGTGTATTCAGTTGCTCAGTCGTGTCCATCTCTTGGTGACCCTTTGGATTGCAGCCCACCAGGCTTCATTGTCCATGGGGTTTTTCTGGCAATAATACTGGAGTGGGTTGCCATTTCCTTCACTAGGTCATCTTTGCAAGACAGGAGTCAAATGCATGTCTTCTGTGTCTCCTATAATGCAGGTGTATTCTTTACCTGCTGAGTCATTAGGGGAGGTTCAGTTAGTTGTCTATAAAAATTACCCAGTAAGAGATGCTAAAGGCCTGGACTAGGATAACAGGAGTATGACTGGGCAGGAAAAGAGGTTTCAACAAGTGGGTAAGAGTTTACAAATGACTGGATCTGGGAATGAGTGACATGGAGGATTCCCGGTAGACAGAGTGAATGGAAGAGAATGGGATCCCTAACTGAATGAAGGAACATAGGAAAAGCCAGTTTTAGAAGAGGGAATGTGCTTAATTTGGGACAGAATTAGTGACATTAAACATGTTCTTAGGAATTTAGACTTCAGAACAACAGGTGGAAAACAGGGTACTATATGATTTTGGAAGTCAACTAAAGATTTGTGAACTAATGAACATGAAAGTAAATGACATTTTTTCAACAATTTCATGAGAGGAGCAATGAGCAGAAAACATAAATTTGAAGAACACTAAGAATTAAAGATCAGAGTTTTAAAATATCAGAAAATATGATGAATAAATGGCACAGTATCAGTAGACTTTTGAGACAAAAGGGATGGTCAACAGCTTCAGATATAGACAGTTGTAGTAACTGATGATGATATTTGGATTTGGCAAAGGTTAGATCAGTTTTTGGTAAAAAAAATCATCTTCAGAAGTGTGTTCCTCCTTTGAATCTTCTGGGGATATTATTCTTTTCCCTAGTACTACAGAACCGTGATTGTTTTTCTTGCTTTATTAATTCTGCAATGAGGTATGGAGAGTGACATCAGTCAGATGAGGGAATCCTCTCTGAACACTTTGGTCTTAGCATTTTCCACTGTCAGTCTGAATCCCTGAATAGGAATAATGCTAAATAAACAGCTTCTGACTGAGGAATTCTTAAACCAAGCCAGTAAGTCACATGCAGTCTGTACTTTGGTTCTCTATGAACAAAGGACTGCATATCCCAAAACACTGCTCCACTGACTCCACACAACCCCGGTCTTGACCTTTCGCTTGTTGACAACGTTCTCCGTGGGTTGACTTTCTCTCCTAGGAGGTACTGTCATTGTATTAACACTTATTTATGTTCTTGGTGGTTTGTGCAGTGAATATATACACTGTTCTTTTTAATTGCCTGGCACCTAAAGCCCTTCTTTAAAATGGGAAATTCTCACCTTTTGAATCCTGGTGAGAGGAAGAGCTCAGGACTTCTACTGAAGTTGACAGTTTCAGCTATTTGCTCTCCCAGTGTTCAGATGACTTGCCCGTTTTCTCTCAGATCCATTTCCTCCCATTCTCTGCTCAGCTAGCTCTGTATCACAAGAAATTACAATGAACTTCAGGAGAGGTTAGGACAATGGTAGGCAATGATGGATATTTGGAACAGGGAAGGCATGGAGAAGCTAGGCAGGGTAATTGTGTCTCTCTCATTCTGTTTCAGGCAGCGTCTCCATCACATCTCACCCATAACTCAAATTTCTGGGGAGATTTATCCCTCAAGGTCTCAACTTTATCCAGGCAGTACTTCATTTATTTTTAGTTTCAATCAAATCTCCCTCTCTTCTGGGCTCTGGTAACACCCATTTTTCCTCTAGCCCTAGTTACTAGCTTCTTTTTGTTCCTTAATCTTGAGCTGGGCTCACTGTCTTCTATTTGGCTACTCAGCTCTTCCAACCCTGCATTACAGACCTGCTATGTTTGTAAGAAAAGTTGCTGTTACCATGATAAAGCAAAAACTAGACAGAGAACCCTTGCTGGCTGTTATTAATAAATGTGTTTCCTTGTAATGTTAGCAATGGTGTCCACTGCCCCATTTCATTATTTTCAGGGGTACAAGCTGTGCTGTCCAGTGTTTAAAGGTAATAGCTGCAGTTTGGAATTCTGGTTAGAAGCATAATTATCTCCTCATGTAAGTTTCAAAGCCTTCTAGGAAATACTATACAAGAAACTTCTAGCAAATGCTTTGCCTAAGACAAGAGAATTCATTTTTCTTGCTTGTCACTAAGAACACTGACTAATATGCATTGAATCCTAGGAGTTACAGTCTTAAACCAATATAGAATAAGAAAATGTAGGCAATTCCCTGGTGGTCCAGCAGTTAGGATTCCAAGCTTCCACACAAGAGTCCAGGTTCATTGGGGAACTAAGATCATGCAAGCTGTATGCGGTTCCAAAATAACCAAAAATGTGAGAGAAATAGTTGTAAGAAATGAGCCTTATTCTGACCAGCTCTGACAGTTCCAATGCAATTCCACCTGATAACATCCTTGAGTTTCAAGCTTAGGGACAGCAATTTGGGATGTTCTAGGTGAGAAGATAGAGCACGTAAAGTACAGAGTTTTCTATAAATCTCTCCAGACACCAATTTAGTTCTTTTCTTCTTAGTTTGTAGCACTGCTGTCCAAATTAGATTCATGTATCTACATTCAGGGGTATTTCAATAGAAACTTAGGAGATGACTTGGCATGGCTCATTAGCCAAAATGTCATCACAGTCCCCAGTCCCTGTAAATCAAGCTACAATTGTTTATTTGCTCTTTCTCTGATGGGACAATGAGCTCCTCAGTGACAAACACCGGGTCACTATGCTCCATATTCTAACACCTAGCAGAGAACAGGAAAGACATTCAATAAATACCTACTGAATGAATGAATGGATTCTGGAAAACCAGACTGAGAAAATAAAACTTGGCTCTGTTTTGTTTCTGAAAATACTATCACACAATTGAGAACACTGTGTTTGGAGAGAGTACACAAAGTTATTTAGTTCAGTTATTCGCCAAACTCCTCCAGGCTTTCTCCTTCATATTTCTTTATATTATCCCTCCTGTGATTGTTCAGTAAAGTGTCATCTCTGGGAAATGTCCTTGTAAAGTGTCAATTATTTCTTCCTTTGTGGTACAATATCACTTTGTGCTTATGTTGATTATAAGAATTGTTGTAACACATTGGGTAATTTGTCTAATTGCCTGTATCCTCTATCAGAGTATTTCAATGACCAGAACCACAGTACAAAACTGCACCAATTCTGTGCATGATCTCAGCCATATTTTAGAACTAAGGTTCTGCACTTGGAGGGATTAAACAATGCAGATTTTCTTCTTAATGTATGTAAAATTTCATGCCAACACATGCTCTTTCTTGAAGTAGAGGACCATTAAGTATTGTAAATATTTGTTGTATTTAATTTAATCAATCTGTGTATTAAATAATCTGTTTTATTATATCCTAATTTTTCAATACAAACTACATTATAACAATTATTAAATTGGTAAGTATTGTTTCCACAGACACTTGTTCCATAATAAAATATAATGTTGGGATAAAGAAAGAAAAACTATTCTCTAGAGAATGTTCTACCCCATCTTCTTTTTCCCCCTAGGCAAGGAATTTCCCCAAACTGTGCTAAGATGTTACCAATTATGAAGTGAGATGTAAAGAAAAGCACTGAACTAAATAGTTCTGACTTGACTCCACTGAGGCATTAAAGTCACTTCAACCAAGTACTCAATTTAAAAATATGTTGCTGAGACTTCCCTGGCAGTCCAGTGGTTAAGACTACTTGCTTCCACTGCAGGGGGCACAGGTTCAATCCCTGGCCAGAGAACTAAGATCCCACATGCTGCACAGCAATACCAAAATAAACAAATAAACATAATTATTTAATAAAAGGATTAAACACACACACACACACACACACATATATGTATATATACTAAGTCGCTTCAGTGATGTCCAACTCTTTGCAATCCTATGGACTGTAGCCCACCAGGCTCCTCTGTCCATGGGGTTCTCCAAGCAAGAATACTGGAGTGGGTGGCCATGCCCTCCTCCAAGGGATTTTCACAATTCCTGTCTCTTACATCTCTTGCATTGGCAGGTCGGTTCTTTAACACTATTACCACCAGAAAGCCTCTGTGTTTGTGTGTGTGTGTATGTGTAGCTGATTTTTCTCCCCAGAGTTTTTCAGTCCACAGTTCTTTATTTGAACTTCCTGAGGTCAGGTGGGCTTTCAAATGTTGTATTTTTCTAAATACTAAAAAGGTAATAAAATGCATTTACTGCCACAGAACCCTAGCAGAATCTGGGACAGCATCTCAAGTTCCGACACGAAAAATGATTTAGAAAATTACATGGATATTCAGAGTGAGAAAAATAAATAAAGACTATAAATAAGCCAATACTAGTCTTTGAAGTCAAGTTTTGAAGCCAAATGAGTTCAATTAGGTCAAGTTTTGCTGCAAAAAAAAAAAAAAAGACAGTTTTCAGAATTATTTGGATCTTGGAAATTCAGGCTTCCATTCAACTTTCACTACTAGGCTCCTTATTACAAATTTTTTCATTATTTTTCTTAACCCATATCAACTTCAAACTCATAATGGACCTTATGGAAAGCTATCACTGCCAAAAGAATAGTACATGAAAAGTAATGAGTTATAGGGGCATGGAGAGAGGAAACCTCAGCATCTTACAATATCAACTACCTCAGAAACAATACAGAGTTTTAGAAACTGCATGTCACATACATAAACACACACACACACACACACACACACACACACACACACACACACACCAGATAAGCAACAGCAAACAGAATACTAAATGGCATACAGGCATGGTCAATGTTACTTTGGATGCTGTTATGTTAGAAGTTGAATGAGAAAGTATGGGGGGAAAATAGGATGTGAAACAAGGAGACTAACATGGTCTCTACCTCAGGATGCTTAAGCTTTCCATAAGGATATCAGATAAATACTCACCAAACTGTTTAAAAAAATAAATAAATACAGGACCAAAATCATGTCAACATTCACAAATGTTCAGAGCAGAGGTATTCACAAAACTTCTGCTCATCGTGAACTCAGTGGTTAAGCAGTCTTCAGCAGAAAGCAAAGGTACAGTTTCAGGTTAGTCATTCTAATTAAAGTCTCTTGTCCATTGATTTTTACAGGTGGACCTGCTCTGAATTATGTCATTTAAAAAAATATTGGGAAAAATTTCATTGAGAAAGCAAGAGATAAGCAATACAAGCATCCTATTAAAAAGTTATTTCAGATGACTAGAAGCAAAATATACTAAGATGAGGAAGTGAAAAATAAAAGTACTCTTTCATGCCTAGCATGAACATTTTATATTAAATGCTTTAAAAAGAACTTAATTTTACCACCAACAATAAGGATCTTCTCAAAAGCATATGAATCGAAACATGAGGACCTAGTTCACTCAAGGAAATGTTTCACTATACAATGTGTGTCATCTATAAATTATTATCAGTGACAATTCATAATACAAATAAAGTTTACTCACATATTTAAAAATCATGCTTAGCAAACTCATTTTTTGTAAATTATGTCCTTATAAAAGTATTTCAAAATCATAAATTAGATAGATAGATACCCTTTCCATGATATTAATTTCCTGAACTCAAACTAGCAAGGGGATGTAACCAAACTATCATGAGAAAAACCAAATTCTACTTGCTCCTTATAGAAAGGTAAATTATACCACCAGGATATGGGATGTTGGAGACCATACATTCTACTGATTCAGTTTACTCCCAAATATCCACTCTTGTCAATGAAACATCTGCCATATTCTTTCTTCATGAGTTATTAAAAGAAACCCCTCAGGGCAAAGAGCAGTACCTATCAAATCACTGATGTGAAGGTGTGAGCAGAGTGACAGATGATACATGTGCTTCACATATTCTCAGAGTAATGCAATTACAATCAACGATTGTCTTATCTTTCACATTTCCCCCAGGGAATATTTATTTCCTGTTTTAACTTCATTATGGTTTGCTCAGTCTCTCTCTGGAATTTTTACTTTTCCTATTGCCTGACTTCCTATTGCTCCTTAATTTCATACCTCTTGTTCTGCATCCCTTAGGAGTCTAGTCTAAAGCAAGTATATTAGAAAGGGAAATTTAAATACAATGGCATTAGAAATAAATAAACCAATGAAGAAAACAAAAAAATAAAATGAATAAAATAAACCAAGGAGAGATAAGAAAGTCTTCCTCAGTAATCAATGCAAAGAAATAAAAGAAAACAATAGAATGGGAAAGACTAGAGATCTCGTAAAAGAAAATCAGAGATAACAAAGGAACAATTCATGCAAAGACGGGCTCAATAATGGAGAGAAATGGTATCAACCTAACAAAAGCAGAAGATATTAAGAAGAGGTGGCAAGAATACACAGAAGAACTGTAAAAAAAAAGATCTTCAAGACCAAGATAATCACGATGGTGTGATCACTCACCTAGAGCCAGACATCCTGGAATGTGAAGGCAAGTGGGCCTTAGAAAGCATCACTATGAACAAAGCTAGTGGAGGTGATGGAATTCCAGTTGAGCTATTTCAAATCCTGAAAGATGATTCTGTGAAAGTGCTGCACTCAATATGCCAGCAAGTTTGGAAAACTCAGCAGTAGCCACAGGAATGGAAAAGGTGAGTTTTCATTCCAATCCCTAAGAAAGGCTATGCCAAAGAATGCTCAAACTGCCACACAATTGCACTCATCTCACATGCTAGTAAAGTAATGCTCAAAATTCTCCAAGCCAGGATTCAGCAATAAGTGAACCATGAACTCCCTGATGTTCAAGTTGGTTTTAGAAAAGGCAGAGGAACCAGAAATCAAATTGCCAACATCCACTGGATCATGGAAAAAGCAAGAGAGTTCCAGAAAGACATCTATTTCTGCTTTATTGACTATGCCAGAGCCTTTGACTGTGTGGATCACAAGAAACTGTGGAAAATTCTGAAAGAGATGGGAATATCAGACCACCTGACCTGCCTCTTGAGAAATCTGTATGCAGGCCAGGAAGCAGCAGTTAGAACTGGACATGGAACAACAGACTGGTTCCAAATAGGAAAAGGAGTACGTCAAGGCTGTATATTGTCACCCTGCTTATTTAACTTATATGCAGAGTACATCATGAGAAACGCTGGACTGGAAGAAACACAAGCTGGAATCAAGATTGCCGGGAGAAATATCAATAACCTCAGATATGCAGATGACACCACCCTTATGGCAGAAAGTGAAGAGGAGCTAAAAAGCCTCTTGATGAAAGTGAAAGAGGAGAGCGAAAAAGTTGGCTTAAATCTCAACATTCAGAAAATGAAGATCATGGCATCCGGTCCCACCACTTCATGGGAAATAGATGGAGAAACAGTGGAAACAGTGTCAGACTTTATTTTGGGGGGCTCCAAAATCACTGCAGATGGTGACTGCAGCCATGAAATTAAAAGACGCTTACTCCTTGGAAAGAAAGGTATGACCAACTTACGCAGCATATTAAAAATCAAAGACATTACTTTGTCAAAAAAATTCATCTAGTCAAGGTTATGGTTTTTCCAGTGGTCATGTACAGATGTGAGAGTTGGACTGTGAAGAAAGCTGATCACCGAAGAATTGCTGCTTTTGAACTGTGGTGTTGGAGAAGACTCTTGAGAGTTCTTTGGACTGCAAGGAGATCCAACCAGTCCATCATAAAGGAGATCAGTCCTGGATGTTCATTGGAAGGACTGATGTTGAAGCTGAAACTCCAATATTTTGGCCACCTGATGTGAAGAGCCGAGTCATTGGTAAAGTCCCTGATGCTGAGGGCAGGAAGAGAAGGGGACGACCGAGGATGAGATGGCCGGATGGCTTCACGGACTCGATGGACGTTGAGTCTGAGTGAACTCCGGGGGATGGTGATGAACAGGGAGGCCTGTGCTGTGATTCATGGGGTCGCAAAGAGTCGGACACAACTGAGTGACTGAACTGAACTGACTGAAACCAATAAACATAGCTTTTTAAAATGACAGCATTATTGACTCACAAATATTTTAAGATAATATACATCTTATTAATTACCATAAGTATGCTGTTAATGTAAGAAAAGGAGTATGTCAAGGCTGTATATTGTCACCTTGCTTATTTAACTTATATGTAGAGTACATCATGAGAAATGCTGGGCTGGAAGAAGAACAAGCTGGAATCAAGATTGCCGGGAGAAATAGCAATAACCTCAGATATGCAGATGACACCACCCTTGTGGCAGAAAGTGAAGAGGAACTAAAAAGCCTCTTGATGAAAGTGAAAGAGGAGAGTGAAACAGTTGACTTAAAGCTCAATATTCAGAAAACAAAGATCATGGCATCTGGTCCCATCACTTCATGAGAAATAGATGGGGAAACAGTGGAAACAGTGTCAGACTTTATTTTGGGGGGCTCCAAAATCACTGCAGATGGCGACTGCAGCCATGAAATTAAAAGACACTTACTCTTTGGAAAGAAAGTTATGACCAACCTAGATAGCATATTCAAAAGCAGAGACATTACTTTACCAACAAATGTCCGTCTAGTCAAGGCTATGGTTTTTCCAGTAGTCATATATGGATGTGAGTGTTGGACTGTGAAGAAAGCTGAGCGTTGAAGAATTGATGCTTTTGAACTGTGGTGTTGGAGAAGACTCTTGAGAGTCCCTTAGAATGCAAGGAGATCCACCATTCCATTCTAAAGGAGACCAGTCCTGGGTGTTCTTTGGAAGGACTGATGTTGAAGCTGAAACTCCAATAGTTTGGCCACCTCATGCAAAGAGCTGACTCATTGGAAAAGACTCTGATGCTGGGAGGGATTGGGTGCAAGAGGAGAAGGGGATGACCGAGGATGAGATGGCTGGATGGAATCACCAACTCAATGGACATGAGTTTGAGTAAACTCCAGGAGTTGGTGATGGACAGGGAGGTCTGGTGTGCTGCAATTCATGGGATCGCAAAGAGTCAGACACGGCTGAGCGACTGAACTGAACTGAACTGATGCTGTTAATGTACATTAATATATGTATACAATCTTGAAAGACTACTTGAAATAGTAGTGTTCACTGTAAGCAAATCCTAGTAAACACTTTTAAAAGAGCTACATTAATATTTAAAATGAAGATTAACACAAAACATAGAAATGGAAAGAGTCTCTGAAGAAAGTGTCTCTGAGATTTTTCAGAAAAGTCTATGAAAAAAGACTGTTGACGGCATTTGCAGTGAAAACAGTATCACTGAAATGGTTACTATATTCTATCATTTTGAAATCACAGTAGATAATGCCACTGATGACTCCATCCCCACACATCTGGGAAACAGAAATATTACAGATTTTTTCAAGTAAATTGATGAAACACTGAAACTTCTAAACATCCCTAGATAGGAATGGTTATGCGGAAGCAGATGCTGAAGTGATTGCTTTCACTCTCTCTCTCTGCTCCTCACACATCCACACACATACATACAACATGAAGGTCATCCCACCATATTATAACATATCAGGAATCCACTCTGTGTTGGTTATCTTCATCAAATATATTTTTGAACTCATCATAATTATTATAAAATAATTCACCTCTTCATAGATTTTTGTCATGAAATTTCTATGGAAAGAACTCAAGAATTCAATAAGCTACTCACTGATAAAATTAAAAGAGAATATAAATTATTTTGAGAAGCATAAAAAAGTACTAGTCTAAATTAGTACAGAAATTTCTACCTGCTATGATCAGATTCAACTATTTATTTCTTTTTTTAACATGTAATTAATTTTATTATGAAAACTCTGTTTCATATACTTATTATCTCATCCTACTCATATAGGTACATACATTAATAGTAGAAAAATAAAACTTACTATCACTTTAACTGATCAATTTTGAATCTACATTTACAAAAAAAAAAACCCATTTAACAAATGTATTATATGCAATAACTACTGATGCACCTATCCTTCTTGACCTTTCTATCAATCTTCAATTTCTTTGTTGAAATAGGCAGTGTTTTCAGATTAGTTTAAAAAAAATGAGGAGAGATACCAATGTATCACAGTTCTTACTTTTTTAGCTATAACTTTCTGAACAAAACAATTCAGTCATATTTAGTCTTGAGGTTTTTTTTTTTTTTTGAATGTTTGCTTTTAAAGTCATCAGTCTCTATTTGTTTAATTTCAATTTCAAATGTGGTAAGGCTGAAACATTGTTTTTGTTACTGTGGTGACTCTCAAGATAAGTTCCTGAGGAAAACTGGTAGCTCATGGAAAACTTAGAAGCATGTTCCCTTAAAGCACAGTTCTGTTCATGTTGCAGAGGTTCCTTTTTTGTTGTTCTTGTATTCTTTCCTTATAAGCAAGAACATTTGTACAAAATATATTTCTTGCTGAGAATGAAGCCTACCCTTCATGAGGAATCAAACAATGATATTAATATACTTTCAAAAGATGAAAAAAAGGCAGATGGAAATATTAGAATAAGAATATAGAAAGTTAGAGATTAATAAATCTATATTGGCTACATTTTAATTTTAATTATTGAATCTAGAATTAAGCTATAAAGATCTGTATGCAAGACAGCAAAAGAGACACGGATGTGTAGAGTGGACTTTTGGACTCTGAGGGAGAGGGTGGGATGATTTGGGAGAATGGCATTGAAACATGTATACTATTATGTAAGAAACGAATCGCCAGTCTATGTTTGATGCAGGATACAGGATGCTTGGGGCTGGTGCACGGGGATGATCCAGAGAGATAGTATGGGGAGGGAGGTGGGAGGGGGGTTCATGTTTGGGAACTCATGTGCATCCGTGGTTGATTCATGTCAATGTATGGCAAAACCAATACAGTATTGTAAAGTAAAATAAAGTAAAAATAAAAATAAAGATATACTGGAATTCTAGATCCTTAGAGTTACAGAACAGCAGAGTCTAGATCTTTATAGCTTAATTTGAGATTCAATAATAATTAAAATTAAAATGTAGCCCAATAAATATTTCTTAAGAATTCATTTTTACTATTAACAGGTTTAGTTTCCTTATGTAAACTCAGTTCTCCTAAGAACAGGTTTGACATTAGTGTATACAGTTCACAAAAGTGTTTGCTAATGAACCAGAACTTGCATGTAAATATGCTTGGGGAAAGAAGAAAAGTGAAAATAAGAGTACAAACTACCAATATTCTACATGATATGAATCTCTGTAGATTCAACATTGTCTGTTGATAATGAAAATCCATTTGAACATTTGACAAGATCTGCAGGCAACTGAGAGGGGCACACTGCAGAAGGTTAAAAAGTTAATAATTATTTTGAGAGTTCAGTTGTAACCAGTGCTATGTGGATTCCAGATGATCACATGAAAATGAAGTGATGTGGAATATGTAAATAAACAGCCATGAAAAACCCACTGAGGTTGTTGTTCAGTAACTAAGTCATATTGATGGTTTGCAATGCCATCTAATGCAGAACACCAGGCTTCCCTGTCCATCACTGTCTCCTGGAGTTTGTTCAAACTCATGTCCATTGAGTCAGTCATGCCATCCAACCATCTCAGCCTCTGTTGCCCTCTTCTCCTGCCCTCAATCTTTCCCAGCATCAGGGTCGTTTCTAATGAATCAGCTCTTCCCATCAGGTGGGCAAAGTACTGGAGCTTTAGATTCAGCATGAGTCCTTCCAGTGAATATTCAGGGCTGATTTCCTTTAGGAATGACTGGTTTGATTTCCTTGTAGTCCAAGAGACTCTCAAGAGTCTTCTTTAACACCACAGTTCAAAAGCATCAACTCTTTGGTGTTCAGCTTTCTTTATAGTACAACTCTCATATCCATACATGATTACTGGGAAAACCATACCTTTGACTATACTGACCTTTTTTGGTAAAGTGATGTCTCTGCTTTTTAATATGCTGTCTAGTTTTATCAGGGCTTTCCAGGTGGTGCTAGTGATAAAGAACCCTACTGTCAATGCAGGACACATAAGAGACTCAAGGTTCAATCCCTGGGTCAGGAAGATACCCTGGAGGAGGGCATGGCAACCCACTCCAGTATTCTTGCCTGGAGAATTCCAGGGACACATGGGCCTGGATGGTCATAGTGCATAAGGTCATGAAGACTAAAACAACTGAGGTGACAGCACACAAGCTATGTTGGTCATAGCTTTCTCTCCAAGGAGTAAGTGTCTTTCAGTTTCATGGCTGCAGTCACCAACTGCAGTGATTTTGGAGCCCAAGAAAATAAAATCCATCACTGTTTCCACTTTATCCCCATCCATTTGCCAGGAAGTGATGGGACAGATCCCATGATCTTTGCTTTTCAATGTTGGGTTTTAAGCCAGATTTTCACTCTTCCCTTTCACCCTCTTCAAGAGGCTCTTTAATTCCTTTTCTTCCTTTCCTCTAATGGGAAAAAAAAAAAAAAACTGTTGGTGGGCGGAAGGTTATAGTCTCACCAAACACTGGCCCAAAAGGAGAGAATTATTTAAAAGGCAACATAAACCTCCGAGTGTTAAGACATGGGGGCTTCCCAAGTGGCTCAGTGGTAAAGAACCTGCCCATCAAGCAGGAAATGCAGATTTAATCCCTTGGGTCTGGAAGATACCCTGGAAAAGGAAATGGCAAACCATTCCAGGATTCTTGCCCCCACAGACAGAGAAGCCTGGCAGGCTACAGTTCATTGAGTTGCAAACAGTTGGACGGGACTGAGCTATTGAGCGCACATGCAGACACATAAACCTCCAAGCATTTAGACAACTTATAAGTTAAAGCTAATGGTATGTTAAGTGAGTGTCAAATAAGGATTCCACCCATGACACGGTCATGCGGCAGAGCTCTGATGGCAAGGCTAATCAGACCTCAGGTTTTCCCCCTGGAATTTCCTGAGCATCCACCCCCCCCCCAAAAAAAAATAAGAATCTACCTGCTTTTCCACTCTTCTGATATTCTCTGGAAAAAAGTCAACTCAGGGCTTTAGTCTTCTGCATTTGAAAGGGATGTTTCAGTTAAACCCCCTCTGATAGCTCTAGTTTGCCTAACAGGTTCCCCCTAACAGCTTGCATGTGAATTGCTTACAGCCCCCCAACTGCGAGAGGCACAAAACTTAAAAGCATCTTAAAGATACAGAGCCTTTTCTAAAGAGTTAAAAATTATATTGGTAGAGGGTTTTCACTGTTGACTCAATGACTGCTGCCAGGCCTCCATATTCTTTATCTTTTAGGCACCTGGGAGGATGTTAATCAATGTAAATGGGATATGGAAAAAGATATATAGTAGTTTTGATGTTAGCAACACTAGACTTTGAGTTAATTACTTTTCTCTTTGTTATATATCACTGCACTCCTCTTGTGTCCTTGCTATGTAAGAATGCAACTTTATTTAGTGCTTTCTGAGAATGGCACCAGACTTTGGGAAGATCAACACAAATAAGTCTTCTGGTTGACAAACCCTTATCAGAAAAAAGGCTGTAAAATGTTAATTGGCCCCTTTGGCTGGAAGATAATGTAAATTACCTAAGATTTGTGTATACAACTAGGTATGCAGAGAGAAAAGCCTGGTTTTGATAAGAGTCTGGACTGCTAACACTGCATAACTTTGTGTTACCCATTGATCTCCATGTTTTATCAAAAGTATAAAAGGCCTTCTGAACAATAGAGGACAGAGCCAGTCACTGGACTGGTTTCCCCCATGTCTCTCTTTCTCTCCTTTTCTCCCTTTCCCTCCTTCTCCTCTTTACTTTAATTTCAGGCTGAATTCCCATCTTGGGCGCGGAGGCTCGCCAAGTCTACTTACTTGCCCTGGCTGTTAAGACCTGCACGAAAGGGAGCCTAAGGCGAGGCACCCTTAGATATTCAAGTGAGCACTGGTGGCCCAACGTAGATGGTGCAAATTCCTTGTCTGGAATTTTATTGGTCTTCCGTGTAATCGAAGTTATTCAGCCCTCTTTCTCCACTTAATTTTCCTACTACACTATTGTTTCTTAATCTAATCTTATATCAATCAATAAATAAGTCTTTCCTCGCCAACGCCGTCCACCCTTCAAATTCCCTGGATCCACCGGGGCTGGACCCCGGGACCACAGTAAGCAAGTTGTCCACCGAGCACAGAATTTTTAAGTCATGAAAAATGGATATTACATTTTCTCATTCCTGTTTGAAATTATTCCTGATAATATGGAAGGTGAAGTTAGTTTTTTTTTTGTTTTAATTAGAATTTGTTGAAGCACATTTGATTGTGACAGATAAACTAGAATCTTTCCTTTTAATTTACCAGCTGAACTAAAAATTCATCCATTTGACAATTATCTTCCACTAAAAACCTCTGCCTCTTCCTCCAGCTTTCTAGCCACTTGTAATGTTCTCCACATCAGATTTTGGCACAGTTTTCAGACAAGTCACTATACCCCTACAAGACTCTCTTTTGACAAGCTCTGCCCTGTGTTATCCATTTATACCAAATGTCTGAAGTTTTCTGTACATTTATATTCTAATACTTAAAGAATATTAAAGATTGGGCATCTAAAAAATGTATAGAGTGGCTAAAAATAATAAAGTGCACAAATGAAGTTAGCTCATTATTTCCTTCCTTCTCCAACAGTATCTTAATTTATTTGGGAGCTACTCCCACACAGCAACAGGTGTCTCCCTCTTCACTCACAGATGTCACATAGTTTTCCCTACATTCCTAGGTTCTCACCCACTTCTAAGATTCTCTCCCTTTGAAAACCAGCACACACTGAGTTCTCTTAAAAATTGTCACAAAAGTATCAAAGTCCTCAACTAAATTTCAGCATCGCCTTTTTTCCAAAAAGGACAGACATCTGAGATCATTCCAGCAAAGATCTTAATTCACTTCATAAAGAAGAGTAGAACAACTGTCTTCTGGCATAATCTAATCTAATTACTGGAAATTCTATTTTCCTCCTTTTAATCTGAGAAAGAGCACTTAACAAACCTGAGCTTAGCTTGTTTTCGTTTTTTTTTTTTTTAATATGAAAAGGAACAGATATTATAAGTTGGAAGCAAAAACCTATAAGTATTGTTAATTTAAAATCTTCACATGGGAAAACAGAATGTAAAAATATTTCAGATTCTGAAATGTTTCACACATTCAAAAAGCAAGATATTTTTCTATCATAGTAATTCATATTTTTGTTATTGAAAGTTTTAGACTTTAAAAAATCAGATATTTCAGTATAGTTTACTTACCATTGTTTTTGCTTATAATTAGATACCAATCAAAGTCTTTTAATTTTTCCATTTTGTGGTATCATTTTAAATTACTATGATAACTTAAAGTCACTCTTTTACATGAAATTCTTTAAAGACTATTAAAATACATTAACTAGTGTTCTTCCAAAGTTTAAGGAGCAAGAAGAAAGAAGAGCAGGGTAAAGTACACTTCTGATATGAAAGAACTGGAAATTATGAAATGACTTGTAAGGGATTTTAAATCATAATATAAAAGGGAGCCTTGAGTTAAGAAAAAAAATTCAAATTAGTTACCCTATTAGAAATACAGTACAAGATAAAATTGCAGATAGGGCAAATATTTTATTCATAACATGCTAACTAAAATTTAAAAAGTTGAAGTAATAACTTATACATATGCCTCAAAGATAAATATTAATGAATAAAATAAATTTCCATACTGGCAAATGGGAAATCTATAGTAGCAAATCAGCCTACAGGTATTTTCTTTGTTTGTTTCCTTTCTTTTGTCTGCTATATGATTTCAATAAAATTCAAATTCTTTAAGTATTTTTCCTATGCTCATATTTTTTGGCAATGTCTAAGTGAAGTGGAGCTGGTATGATCCAAGTTTATAGCCACTGTTGATTCCACCAATTAATCTAATTACTCCTCTTCATGCACATGTGTAAAATCTCACTCTTTAGTGGACCAATACAACAATTAATACCTTTCTAATGTAATTTATATATCATTTTAATATATTTATCTCATATCCTAACTCTTTATAGTCCCTACTGTTAAAACAAGTTTAATAACACTAAATTCAAATAAATTAGTATGTGTAATTGACTTTAAGTTCCAATTCATAAACGATCACAAAGTTTCTTTAGTAACTGAATGTGTGTAGAACTTTTGAGGATCTCATGCAAAAAAGATTCACAATGACATTTCCTCTTACATACTGCTAGAAGGAATCAGCCTCAATAATAAGAATGGAAGGGTCTATGCATAATACTTGAGTAATGAAAATGAGAAAAAGTCAGTGTCACCAATCCTAAGCATTTATAACTTCGTGTGAAAATTATTTACATTAAGAAAACATTTATTTTTAAAATCCATTGCCTGGTATCAAAGTAAGTTTGATCATAAGTTTTCATATTTTAGACGCAGAGTGATGGATTCAAAAAGCATTTTATGAAGCATTTTTTTTAACTTAAAAGAATAAGAAAAACATAAAAGTTTTAAGATAACATGTTTGTTACCAAATTGCTGCTTTTTACAGAGGCTAAGTCATATATGGCTATGAGAGTTGGACTATAAAGAAAGCTGAGTGCCAAAGAATTAATGCTTTTGAAATGTGGTGTTGGAGAAGATTCTCAAGAGTCCCTTGGACAGCAAGGAGATCCAACCAGTCCATCCTAAAGGAAATGAGTCCTGAATATTCATTGGAAGGACTGATGCTGAAACTGAAACTCCAATCCTTCGGCCACCTGATGTGAAGAACTGACTCACTGGAAAAGACCCTGATGCTGGGAAAGATTGAAGGTGGGAGGAGAAGGGGAAGAAAGAGGATGAGATGGTTGGATGGCATCACCAACTGAATGGACATGAGTCTGAGAAACTCCAGGAGTTGGTGATGGACAGGGAGGCCTGATGTGCTGCATTCCATGGGGTCACAAATAGTCAGACAAGACTGAGCGACTGAACTGAACTGACCTGGACTGCAAGGAGATACAACCAGTCAATCCTAAAGGAAATAAGTCCTGAATATTCATTGGAAGGACTGATGCTGAAGCCGAAACTCCAATACTTTGGCCACCTGATGCGAAGAACTGCCTCACTGCAGAAAACCCTGATGCTGGTAAAGATTGAAGGCCGGAGGAAAAGGGGATGACAGAAGATGATATGGTTGGATGGCATCACCGTGAAGGACATGAGTTTGAGTAGGCTCCATGAGTTGGTGATGGACAGGGAAGCTTGGTGTTCTGCAGTCCAACTTGCAAGGAGTTGGACATGATTGAGCAACTGAACTGAACTGAAGTCATGCTATCTGGATTAAGCTTTGGAATGAATTAAAATTTACAATGTCATTATCAATCAATGTCTTATTTATCTTTACAATACTTCTTGCCCGGTATATAACACAGAGTGTTTTGTTTTGTTTTCCTCATTTTTTGGCCATCATTGGTACTTCGAAATATTTTAAGATTATAATCTGTTTAGAGAGTAAGAAAAATTCATTTATTATGAGTGATCAGAGATATGGAGTTTTTAAATATAGCCTCTTTATCTATATGACTGGGAAACAGGATTATCTGAAAAAAATAAAAAATTTTCTGGTGGACTGATTATTGGCTGAAAGGCAATTTTATATACTTTGCTCTTTGACTCCAGAGTTGAACACTGCAAACTGTATTTTCAAGATTCTCTGATAAGAGGAACTAATACAGGGAATGTTAATTTTCTCCCCGTGGTTGAAGATGATGCATCAAAACTGTTCATATTCCATTCACTTTGAGAAGAAAACTTCCTTTAGGAATGTAGACTAAATGTTCTGCCTGTTTTTGAACTTTAAGTAAATGGAAGTCTACTTTATATGTCTTATGGCTTGCTTATTTAGCATAGCATTGTGTTTGATTCATCTATCTTGTTTTACACATAGCACTAGATTACTACTTTTCACATGTATAAAATGTCATCATGTAAAAATATCACTATTTATTTAATGTAATATTGATAGCCATTTGGGTTTTCACCAGTATTAAAGTTTTCTAAACATTTCTATGAACAGATATATCCTCAGAAGTTAAATGAATGGAACAGAGCATGTATATCTTCAAATTTTCTACACAATGGCAGACTCTTCTCCTAAGTGACTGTACAAATTTTCACACCAACTCAGCAATATATGAAAGTTCTAATAGCTTTATATCTTCTTTTAAAAAGTACTGTTCTCACTCCTTTTCAAATTATATCATTTCTGTTCATCTATCTTCAGGTCCAGACACATTCCTTGGTTTTCTACATTCTTCTAGAAATCTCATCCAGTGACTTTTTAAATTTAATTATAGTTTTAAATTCTAAAATGTCTATTTGTTTCTTGTTTATAATTTCTTCTTTTCATTTGAGATTTACTATCCTTTCATTCATCACAAGTACATTTTCCTTTGTCATATTAATCACACTTCACTTACATTCTTTTGTGATAATTCCACCATCTGGGATATCTGTTTATTTTCTTCTCCTTTGATAGTAATACCATTTTCCTGGTTCCTCTTATGTTAAGTAATTTGGGAGTTTATCCTGGACAGTGAGAAAATTGTATGGTGGAGAATCTTGATAGTGTTATATTCTTCTGAAAAGCTTTTATCTATTGTTTAGCAAACAATTACATGATTAGGCTCCAACTGAAATCTCTGTCTCATTTGAAATAGGTACCAACTCAATTTTAAGTACAATTTTTTTTTCTTTTTACCTTTTAGGCAGAATGCCTGCATGTGCTATTTATAGCACATGAATGCCTGTATGTGCTATTTATAGACCAGGTAGGGCCTTAGTGATTATACATAGAATACAGTTCAGTTCAGTTCAGTTCAGTTGCTCACTCATGTCTGACTCTTTGCCACCCCATGAATCACAGGACACCAGGCCTTCCTGTCTATCAACAACTCCCAGAGCTCACTCAAACTCATGTCCATCGAGTCAGTCATGCCATCCAGCCATCTCATCCTCTGTCGTCCCCTTCTCCTCCAGCCCCCAATCCCTCCCAGCATTGGTCTTTTCCAATGAGCCAACTCTTCGCATGAGGTGGCCTAAGTATTGGAGTTTCAGCTTTAGCATCAGTCCTTCCAATGAACACCCAGGACTGATTTCCTTTAGGATGGACTGGTTGGATCTCCTTGCAGTCCAAGGGACTCTCAAGAGTTTTTTCCAACACCACTAGAGTATTTATTTCTCCTAAATGCTCTATCCTTTCCAGGACACTTGGACACTTACTCTCCAGCACAAGTAATGGGCTTTTTATTACAAGTTCAGCTGTCTTTCTCTGTGCTGTAAACATGGGTCATCCTCAGGCCAAACCCACAAAAATGGGACACACCCATGCCAGGACTATTCAAGTTTCAACTTTCATCTAAAGTCCACCTTTTAAATTTTTCTTTTCTTTTCATTCACTCCCTGGAGCCCCCAGAGTGGTTAATTTTCTTTCTTTCTTTCTTTCTTTCTTTCTTTCTTTCTTTCTTTCTTTCTTTCTTTCTTTCTTTCTTTCTTTCTTTGTTTGTTTGTTTGTATTAGTCCAGAATTGATTCAGGGCTTTCCAGATAGCTCAGTAGTAAAGAGTCCACTTGCCAGCACAGAATACACAGGTTCAATTCCTGGGTCATGAAGATCCCCTGGAGGAGGAAATGGCAACCATTCCAATATTCTTGCCTGGAAAATCCCATGGACAGAGGAGTCTGGTGGGCTAGAGTCCATAAGGTTGCAGAGTTGAAGGTAACTGAGCAACTGAACATGCAAGCAGAGCTGACTCATATTATTTTGGAACAATTAGAATATTAGAGGTTTACCCTGCCAGATGGTCTTCTCTGGTAGTTCAGATGGTAAGGAATCTGCCTGAAATGCAGAAGACATGGGTTCAATATCTAGGTCGGGAAGACCCCTGAAGAAGGGAATGGCTTCCCACTCCAGTATTCTTGCCTAGAGAATTCCATGAACAGAGGAGCCTGGTGGGCTAAAGGAAATCAACCCTACATATTTATTGGGAAGACCAATGCTGAAGCTGAAGCTTTAATAGCCTGGCCACCTGATGCAGAGAGCCAGTTCATTGGAAAAGACCCTGACACTGGGAAAGATTGAGGGCAGGAAGAGAAGGGGCAGACAGAGGATGAGATGGTTGGAGAGTATCACTAACTCAACAGACAGGAGTTTGAGCAAACTCTGGGAGGTAGTGAAGGAGAGGGAAGCCTGGTGTGCTCCAGTTCATGGGATCACAAACAGTCGGACAAGACTTAGTGAATGAACAACAACCCTGCCAAATGTTAACAAAACTCCACAAATTCTCTTTTTAATGCAATCTTCTATATAACCCATATGTGCTGTGCTGTGCTTAGTTGCTCAGTCATGTCTGACTCTTGGCAACCCCATGTACCATGGCTCGCCTGGCTTCTCTGTCCATGGGGATTCTCCAGGCAAGAATACTGAAGTGGGTTGCCATACACTCCTCCAGGGGATCTTCCCAAACAAGAGGTTGAACCCATGTCTCCTGCATTCAGGTGGATTCTTTATCATCTGAGCCGTTAGGGAAGCCCATGAATACTGGAGTGGGTAGCCTATCCCTTCTCCAGGGGATCTTCCCAACCCAAAAATTGAACTGGGGTCTCCTGCACTGCAGGTGGATTATTTACCAGCTTAGCTACCAATGCATTCTAAATTCGATGATAATCTCTTTTATTTCCAAATCTTTGGTTGCTTTTTCCTGTTCTTGTTTATCTTTTACAATTGGGCTGGCAATTTTGGGGGATTTATTATTCCTTTCTATGTTTATGGTTTTTAAATCTATATGTTATTTCTTCAAGTAATTTTAAAACAATTACTTTATATTTTGAATTAAGTAATTCCAATATAAAGAGATCTTAGAAATATATTTATCCTGGTTTGTTAAGTCTGTTCACACTTACTCACAGGAGCTTTTTTTACTTCTATATTTGGTAAACTTATTATGTGCTCATATTAGGCTTTTCAAAGGGAGATTATTTGAATTTGTTTCCATCACATGTCTTCCAGTTTCATAAACCCAGGGCCTCTTTATATTTTCAGCTTAGGATTCTCTGGACCTTGAAATTAAGAGGACATTTAATTTACAATGAATATGAGGAAGGTCTATAGTTACAAATTCTCAGACAGAGTTTTTATTTTCTTTTTCTGAATCTGCCTAAAATACACAAGTTATCTTGTCACCTTCTTTGATTGCAGGTTAGGTTTTCTGTCACTTTTTCACTGGCATTATAGCTATCTGAGAGTTTTTGCTTTACATGTGGGTCTTGATTCCAACTTGTCACTTTGTAAGAGTCCTAGGTATCACATTAGTTTCACCAAAGAGTCTATAAAAATCAAGTCTAGTTCCCAGTAAAAGTATCAATAAATGTTCCAAAGCAGCCACAAATTCTATATATCCTTACTGTTTTGGTTAAATTTTTCAACTTTTTAATTTTAGCAATCAATTTTATAGCCTATTTGCATTAATTTTCCTCCCCCTAAATGCTTCATAATGGCAGTGTTTTTCAGAATATCTAGTCACCCACCATATTGGTGGAAAAATGAGTTTTATAACAATTCATGATTTTCTGTCTACTATTTCAGTTTAGTATTTTTCTTATTTTAATACAAAATTTCGTGAAAATAGACAAATTTGTTTTACTATAAACTTATGTTAACTCTCCAATGATTTATTCATATACACTTGACTGCCTTTTCTACTTTCCTTAAGTTCCCTATTCCTTTCTGCAGATATTATAGTCTACTATTATCTGAGGCCATTCAGTACTTTTTTGAAAATTTTATTGGAGCATAGTTTATTTACAATACTGTGTTAGTTTCAAGTAGACAGAATCAAAGTCATTCTGTACTAATTGGTTATTGTTCCAACTTTCCTGCCTCAAAATATCTGAGTTTTCACATATTCTCTTTTCTTTTTCCTTCACTTCACAAGATTGACACTTATGCCCTACTTTCATTCTCCCTATCATCTTCACAACCATTATGCTTAAAGAGTATTTTTACCACACTTTTGAGTAGCCAGTTTCCAAGATATCTCACTGTACAATATGGTCTTCATTCTTCTAAATATCTTCTTGAACTCACTACTCCTTTAAGCCATACATTCTCCTTTTTCTACTTCAAGTGTTTTGAGAAAGTAATCTTCCCTTCAAAATCAATCCCTTCATTTAAAATTGTATTGACACAATTTCACCAATGATTCACTCCATCAAAGTCCTGTGGCCTTTTTCTCATATCCTTAACCTTGCTGCAAATTACTGTACATAAATCTTAGGTCACAAACTCTTCTACCTTTTGGAAGTCTCCTTAGTAATTTAGAGTTTCTTATTCTTGACCTTATCTAAAGTGTAGGCATTTCTCACAGTTCCAGGTTTTTGTCAAGCTCCTATCCCCATAACTCTCCATACTACATCATTTACTGATCTCTTTCTTCCCATCGTTCAAAATATTACCTCCATGATATCAATTTCTAAATTTGTAGCTCAAGGGAACCCCTTTTCTGGTAATCATTTAAGCAAAATTGCCTAAGGCATTCTTTATTCCTCCCTCTTTTAACCCTGCCATCCAAGCAGTTGCCCCACAGAGACAATTTTACTTACACAAAACACTTTTCATTCCTACTGCCATCACTTTACTTCACAATCGCATCACCTAGTTAGTCTCTCAGTCTGTCTATTTCACTCTCTTCCCTCAGTCTATTCTGCATATTGAAGCTGAGTTAATGTTTCAAGGATATATCTCTGAACATGCTACCATGATTATGTTCAGAAACTTTCTTTTATTGTTCCCAATCTAGAAAAGCTAATTGGTATCATGGAGTTCTACAACTTGAGCCTCATTTAACTTCAAAACAGTTTGCACTGATTCACTTTAGGTACTCTGGGCACAAATCAATCTAGACTCATCATTTGATCATAATATGTTAGTCAAGAATCTGATTTCAAAGAACAAAACACACACAAGTATTTCAAAAAAGGAGAGTCTATTGAAAGGGCATAGTCTTTAAATAGGACCAAAATAGAGTTAAATCACATGAAACCTGGAGATGAAACTTGGGAAACTACTGAAAATTCAGGCAACCTTTTAAAACTTTCTTTGCTTCTCAGCAGTAAATATACCAAAACAAAGTTTTCACTGTCTTGACTCCATGTGATATTTTTACAAATTCATATCTACCATCTTACCTCAGTGCCTTTATTTCTTAGTTTGAAGTTTTGAAGGACAGACTCCAGTTGGCAGTTGGCCAATGAATGGTATGATTCAAGATAGGTGTAATGTCCAGAGAAGGAGTCTTAAAGAGTGCAGGCAATCAAAAGCATGTTAATTCAAGAACATATACAGTGTTTCTGTTTCTGAGTTATTTTTTATATATGCCTTCCACTTGTGACTGTATGTACTTCCCTGAACCCCATTTTTTCAAATACCCAAAATTATCCTCCAAGACTTCACACAAATACTATATCCTCCTTGAAGTTTTTCCAGATTTCTCAACTGAAAGTAATTGTTCCCTCCTGTGAACTCTCCTAGCTTTTCCTCTGACTCTCTGCTGTGGCAGGTCTTATCTCCCAAATTCAGCTGAAAGCAGAAAACTATAGTTTTCCCCAACAATCGTTAGGTCAATACAAGGAACACAGAAACACTCGATAAATGTTCACCGAATGGCAAATGGGATTCTAAGGGAAAATTAAAGGAAGGAAGTACTTCTGAACCTTAAATTGAAGCTTTTTTTCAGAAAGTATGTCACGTATTGCCATAAATATTCTCACAAGAGAGGAAAAATTGATGGGAGTTAGAACATGTCCAAAACCAATTTAATGTCACTTAAAAAAAAAAATAAGACTGCATTTATGTTCTAGGTGGGAAACGTAGATGACAAATATACTTTTAAGAAAAACATGAACAAACACTCAAAAAACCATTCAGTAAGAATTTACTCTAGACTTAAAGGGACTCTAGTCTTGTGTTGACATCTTACTTCTGGTAATAACATTTTTTGTTTCCTAGCAACAGGACAATCATTAGTTAACCATTCTATAAACCTCCTCTAAATAGAACCATGATTAAACTTTGTTGGATTGCTATCAGTATGTTACCTTCTGCAGAGAGGCAAATACAAGCAACAAGATGTATGGTGCATTTCCTCACTTTCCATGTCTTAAAATTCTAAATTGTATATGCTTACTATTCAAATTCTGTAAGGGAAGAGACCCTGTGCTAGCTAGGAACTGTGATATATCATTAAACCAATGGATATGGAGCAACTAAAGCATCCTTGCACCAAAATGCTAAGATTTGTTAAAACACTACAGTCTTAACTATTACTGCACAAGAAATAGGGACAGAAAACGTCTTCAGAAGACTTGCTCAGTTCCTTCGTGGTGCAGAGTTGAGTAGGCTCGAGTGTGGGGGAATATTCTGCTAGCATTTAGGATTACTGGTTAAACATGACTTGATCTCTGCAAAGTTCACTCTGTTCATTCTGATACTTTTATTCAATATTTTACCTACTTATCCAGGTCCCTCTCTGGCTTATTAAAGCAGTTTATCTTTCTCACATATTTTGAATAGTAATTTTGAACTGTAAACAATGAAATGTATTTGTGGTCTCTGTACTCCAGGGCTCTAACTGTGAGACATCTTCTCTATGATTCTTAGACAAAGAAAGATAAATACCTCTCAGAGCATCGTTCATTTATGTATAGTACCCCTTATGCTACCAAGGATTCCCAAATAAATTCGTATTGATGTCCATTCTTACAATAGTTTTGCTGCATATTTGAATTTCCCTATCCAGATTAGAATATTGTTTAGCGGAATTACTTTAAGCGTTTGTATTTTGCCTAGCAACATTTCACCACAGGATCCTTTTAACTGGATTTGTCCTAGGCTTACTGAATGATATCCCAATGTAATTTTTTTCAATTTTTTCTCAAAGTAAGTGCTTTGATTATAGTCAGTGGTGTTACCAAAGAATGACCTTAACCCTATAAATCTTCATTACCCTCTCCAGAGTTCCCTCTCCCAAAATAAGCACACAATATACGTATAAATGTCAGTTTCACTATGCAAATGCAGTTTCTAGAAATAGCTCACTATGTGCGCTTTCCAACTAGATTATCCTTTTCCCCTTCAACCATATGCAAGTTCTTCTCGTACAGCTTTCTATGTACTTTTACTTTTGAAGAAAATGAAGAGACAGCATTTTAAACAAGTTCATGCCTACCTTTTAGCATCACTCAGTGTCAAGCACATGTACCAGATACTCAAAAGCTGTAGGTTAAACAAAACTATTTGTGGAGTTTGTTTTTCCCCTCTGGGATGAAAAATTTTGTGTATGGGATGGTTTGCGTATGTTGTTAATCTAATCACTGGGTTGTACAATTAGATGTCATTACAATTTGATAATACACTGGCAGTGAAAAATAGATTTAAGGGACTAGATCTGATAGAGTGCCTGATGAACTATGGACTGAGGTTTGTGATATTTTACAGGAGACAAGGATCAAGACTATTCCCATGGAAAATGCAAAAAAGCAAAATGGCTGTCTGGGGAGGCCTTAAAAATAGCTGTGAAAAGAAGAGAAGTGAAAAGCAAAAGAGAAAAGGAAAGATATAAGCATCTGAATGCAGAGTTCCAAAGAATAGCAAGAAGAGATAAGGAAGCCTTCCTCAGCGATCAATGCAAAGAAATAGAGGAAAACAACAGAATGGGAAAGACTAGAGATCTCTTCAAGAAAATTAGAGATATCAAGGGAACATTTCATGCAAAGATGGGCTTGATAAAGGACACAAATGGTACGGACCTAACAGAAGCAGAAGATGTTAAGAAGAGGTGGCAAGAATACACAGAAGAACTAAACAAAAAAGATCTTCAAGACCAAGA
This sequence comes from Ovis canadensis, assembly GCF_042477335.2. Taxonomy (NCBI): domain Eukaryota; kingdom Metazoa; phylum Chordata; class Mammalia; order Artiodactyla; family Bovidae; genus Ovis; species Ovis canadensis. The sequence continues at coordinate 73,159,446 of NC_091248.1, read as the reverse complement.
TAATCACAATGGTGTGATCACTCACCTAGAGCCAGACATCCTGGAATGTGAAGTCAAGTGGGCCTTAGAAAGCATCACTATGAACAAAGCTAGTGGAGGTGATGAAATCCCAGTTGAGCTATTTCAAATCCTGAAAGATGATGCTGTTAAAGTGCTGCACTCAATATGCCAGCAAGTTTGGAAAACTTAGTAGTGGCCACAGGACTGGAAAAGGTCAGTTTTCCTTCCAATCCCAAAGAAAGGCAATGCCAAAGAATGCTCAAACTACCACACAATAGCACTCATCTCACATGCTAGTAAAGTAATGCTCTAATTTCTCCAAGCCAGGCTTCAGCAATACATGAACTGTGAACTTCCAGATGTTCACGCTTGTTTTAGAAAAGGCAGAGGAAGCAGAGATCAAATTGCCAATATCTGTTGGATCATCAGAAGAGCAAGAGAGTTCCAGAAAAACATCTATTTCTGCTTTATTGACTATGCCAAAGCCTTGGACTATGTGGATCACAATAAACTGGAAAATTCTTCAAGAGATGGGAATACCAGACCACCTGACCTGCCCCTTGAGAAACCTATATGCAGGTCAGGAAGCAACAGTTACAACTGGATATGGAACAACAGATTGGTTCCAAATAGGAAAAGGAGTATATCAAGGCTAAATATTGTCACTCTGCTTATTTAACTTCTATGCAGAGTACATCATGAGAAACGCTGGGCTGGAAGAAGCACAAGCTGGAATCAAGATTGCCAGGAGAAATATCAATAACCTCAGATATGCAGATGACACCACCCTTATGGCAGAAAGTGAAGAGGAACTAAAAAGCCTCTTGATGAAAGTGAAAGTGGAGACTGAAAAAGTTGGCTTAAAGCTCAACATTCAGAAAACGAAGATCATAGCATCCAGTCCCATTACTTCATGGCAGATAAATGGGGAAACAGTGCAAACACTGTCAGACTTTATTTTTGGGGGCTCCAAAATCACTGCAGATGGTGACTGCAGCCATGAAATTAAAAGATGCTTACTCCTTGGAAGGAAAGTTATGACCAATCTAGATACCATATTGAAAAGCAGAGACATTACTTTGCCAACAAAGGTCCGTCTAGTCAAGGCTATGGTTTTTCCAGTGGTCATGTATGGATGTGAGAGTTGGACTGTGAAGAAGGCTGAGCGCTGAAGAATTGATGTTTTTGAAATGTGGTGTTGGAGAAGACTCTTGAGAGTCCCTTGGACTGCAAGGAGATCCAACCAGTCCATTCTGAAGGAGATCAGCCCTGGGATTTCTTTGGAAGGAATGATGCTAAAGCTGAAACTCCAGTACTCTGGCTACCTCATGCAAAGAGTTGACTCATTGGAAAAGACTCTGATGCTGGGAGAGATTGGGGGCAGGAGGATAAGGGGAAGACGGAGGATGAGATGGCTGGATGGCATCAACTGACTCAATGGACGCGAGTCTGAGTAAACTCCAGGGGTTGGTGATGGACAGGGATGCCTGGCATGCTGCAATTCATGAGGTCGCAAAGAGTTGGACACAACTGAGCAACTGAACTGAACTGACAGTTTGATTCCATTACAATCAGATGTAATTAAGCATAAAACAAAATTTAAAATAAATAATGCTAAGATTAATTGTTTTCCCTAGTGTAGCGTACATAGGTCTCGTCTAGAAGTAACATCTTTCTATCACTAATATGTAAAAGCACCAGTGAATATTTAAGAAATGTAAGAAAGCATATCTTGCTTCAGGATGAATTAAATTACATTGCTCTCAGTGATTTGGTGTTATTAATTCTTAAACTTATCAGGTTAGGTCATGATGCAAACTTAAAAGAATGCCAAAGAGAATCTTATGATCCTGAAAATTCACCCCAGAAAACAAGAGTTCCACTAGTTATACATATAATACCCTGCCTTTTCCAGCCGAAGATGCCTTCCTCTTGCCCTTTTCTTTATGAGGAATAATTTAGCCATCCCATACTTAAATCGTTTGAGATCCTGTTTAACGAACACCTAGTCCAATTAGCTTTTTTTAACTCATTACTTTCATCTTTCCTTGTCTCACCCTCACCAATTTATGATAACATATATATTGTATTAAATTTGCTTCACATATCTGTTTCATTAAACCAAAAACTTATTGGGATTAGCAACTTAGTTTTATTTTCTTTGTATTTCAAAAGCCTTGACTAAGGCTGGACAGCAAGACAAATTCAATAAATATACATTGTAGGTTTATAATCTGACATGGGTGAATACTTCAGAAGGTTGAGCTAATACTGTGTCTGTATTTAAAGCATATAGTGATCTTTTCAAATGTCACTTCAGAAGCACCATGACAATAAGTGTCAATGGCGAACTGCTATTTCAGGAGTGATTTTTTATTTAAAAATAAGATCATTTATCCTTGTCATTGTAAGGTAATTAATGTAAATTTCATTTGCATATTCTTGGCTTCATTTCTTTTCATTCTTTAATCTTGTAATCACTCCTAGTAATACTCTGAAAAGGTGACCTTAGGAAGAGATTAATATATTTATTTAGAAAAATAGAATAATTGCTTGTTTATTAGTGTAGTGTTTGAACAAATAAACAATAGATTAACTGAAGAAGAATGTTTCTCAAACTTGAAAATTGGTGGACAATACTAATACATGTCATCTTTTCAAAGAACAAGTAATGAATTTATTAAAATATTAAAGGAATATAAGCTTTTGGCAGAAACTGACATTTAACAGTTAGACTTCAATACAGCATTGCTATATTAACTTTTGTTTCCTTGTATTTTCCCCTTTGTTTTCTTCCTTATATTTCTATCATGTCTTTCAGAAAATATTCATTTATACCTTAGGTTCATTGCTGTGTTTTTTCAGGGTCTTTTGCTATAATATTTCCTTTCCCATAGGTTCTAAAATCTCTCTTGCATCGTTTACTTTTTTCTCATTTCTTCTTGTTCTAGTTCTTATAAACTTCATCATTTTCACTTCCTAAAACATTTCTCATTTTTTTCCTCACATCTTTCATACCACTTGTCATATTTTCCTTTCTTGCATTCTCTTGTATCACACTGTTCATTATATCTTACAGTTAGTCTCCTCTGTCTTGCACACTTTTCTCATTTATCTGAGCCTGTAATTCCTCATACTCAAAAATTTTAGCCCTTTTTAGAAATGTCTCTAATTCAGTTTCTAGTTCTTCAAGAAGCCACATCTAATTGTATCTGTTATTGTCATCAGAAGAGACTGCTTTGTACAGGAACCTTTCACATATTTCACAGCCTTGAGCTTCTTCATTTCCAGTGAAAATTTAATTAATGAATTTAAGAAGATCAATACGGACTTTATGGCACATATTCTATCATCAATAACCCCCATCCTATCTCAACCATTTCCATTTCAAAAAGCCCAGAATACCAAAATCCCAGCTAGGAGGTTATGGTTGTTTGTTTTTTTTTTTTTTAATTCAACAATAAAAGAATACTAGTTAACATCAAACAATTAAAAATATCCTGGACCTTTTTTATTCACAGCTTATCCATGTTTAAGGAAATCAAAGTATCAAAGTACCAGTATTAAAAATACATGTGGTCAGGTACACACTTCAATGCCCAAACAGATGGCACTTATTCTTCTCAATGGGCTATAAAACGGCAATAGTTATTTTCAAAAATAGCTTACTTTAATAGAACATTTGCTGTATTCCAGGTGCTATCCTAAAGTTTTAAATGTATGAACTAAGTCTCCACTACAACACTATGCTGCTAAGTCGCTTCAGTCATGTCCGACTCTGTGCGACCCCACAGACGGCAGCCCAGGAGGCTCCCCCGTCCCTGGGATTCTCCAGGCAAGAACACTGGAGTGGGTTGCCATTTCCTTCTCCAGTGCATGAAAGTGAAACGTGGAAGTGAAGTCGCTCAGTCGTGTCCGACTCTTAGCGACTCCATGGACTGCAGCCCACCAGGCTCCTCCATCCATGGGATTTTCCAGGCAAGAGTACTGGAGTGGGGTACCATTCCCTTCTCTGACAACACGTGTATGCAATTTTTAGCCTTTTTTTTTCCCCCCACAGACGAGAAAACTGAGGTACAAAGAGTCTGAGAAACTTCTGGGTTTCTCAGCCCAGGGTCATCCCAGACCCAGACAGCTTGCATTTAGAGGCTGCATACATGAGCTGTCCAAAAACATGCTGGGCCTCCCATGTAGTCTATCGAGGTGACAGGTACCCTTGTTCAGTGAATCCTCAGTATGAGTAGACGAAGTAACTAAAGTTAAGGATGTAGGTGAGCATAGAGAGGCAAAACTGGTTGTTTTTCTCATAATGGTTCAAGATTTGTCAAATTATTCAAATGTTGCTGTGGATCTCTCATGGTACTAGCAATAAAAATATTTGCATTTTTTACATGAATTTGTTGACATAAATCATGTAAATACCATATATAAATTAAACCATCCAAGATAATCAATATATATATGTTTGAGTCATATACTGATTCCATGAAAATTCTATCAATAAAATTATAATTCTGCACTGATTATAATATTAAATGATTATATACATACATATACACATATTTACTTTAAGTTCTTTTAAAAAAATCAATTACAAATATTATAATTGTTATTTTCAATTTTATGCAATACACAGCCAATTCAAAGGCAAACATAATATTCCACATTAATGAATTATAACAAGATATCAAATGTAGAAGACTGTATTTACTACAACATGTTTATAAAACTGGTATATTTAAGGGTTTGCTTATACAAATATATTGATTTTTTAAGTATTCCTTGCATGTATTATAGTATTTCATTCCTGAAACAACCTTTTGGGATAGGTTCTATTTTTATCATCATGAGGAAGAGTATTCATAATATTAAACAACAGGTATAACAAGAGCACAGACCATTTAGAATGCAGACTAACCATGATGGAGGAGGATTCTGAGTCCAGTTCTGTGTTGAGGAGAACCTGGAGAGGGCACTCTTGAGGACTCAGATAGCCAGAGTGGTTGTGGGCAGGGGAGTACTTAGAGGACTAAGGGCATTAATTATTTATTAACTGGTATCTCTCATAAAATGCTTTTAATTTGCTCATAAAAAAACCTTGCCATTAGTTTAAAAGCTATTAGATATATATATTTCCATGCATTTTAATGGGAACAATTATGATGCATTTCATCTCAACCCGACCCTCAAACAATTTTCAAAGATAGAAAAATATAAGCAATTTAAATAACATGAAATATCACAACAGTACTGAACAAGGAGGAAAATATGACTAAATAGCAAGTGGAGGTAAGTGCAAAGGGTACAAAAAATCATATTGGGGAAGGAATGAATAAATGAAAAGGAAATGATTGACTCTGAGACAAGGAAGCTTTTGTGGAGGTACAGGGTTACTCTGCATTGAAACTGCAATAAAAAATAGTTACAGCACAGAAAAACAACAACAATAACCTTGAAGCACAAAATAAAAACAAAATCTGAGAGCATTTAGAAATAAGTCAAACTTGTGTTTGGCTCACAATAGAGAGAGGGAGGTATCAGAGAAGCATCTACCTCTCCATACCTCTTGCTAGTTCTAATTACACTTATTTTCAGAATACAGATAAATTATGACTACCACCTTACTCACCACAGCCATCTCAGTGGGACTGCTGAATGGATCTAAATTAGACTCTGTCCATTTTAACCCATAGAGGCTATGACTCTTAGGCCTTTTTTTTTTTTTCCAATAAAAATCAGTTGTAGCAAAATAACTTTGCTTCATTAATAAAGGCACAACTTGGGAACTACTTAGCAATTAGTTAACAAACAGTATCTCATCTTAAGGTACCAAGAGAACAAATCATAAAATATTACAATTTTTTCCTCTAGTTTTACTACAACATATAACTAAAGTTAATGTTAATTTTAAGGAGACCATATAACTTATTAACACAGCTATCACTGTCTTGTATATCTGACCTTTTACCTTTATTTCAATATTAAAAAATAACCCTTATACTTGAGAAATGACAATCCTTTTTCTAATTATGAAATGATAAACTGCCTCCTTTAAAACTCATGATTCTAGTGAAAAATGAGAATATTCTATTCATTGTAAATCCCATGTGTTATTAGTAATTTATTAATCAACCAAGATTTTAAATGTCTGTAAATGTATCTCTGAAAACTCCCACTACTTTTTCTCTCCAAATTTCAGTTTAAAAACAGTATAGATCTAAGCATGAAATAATCTTTAGTCTTTCTTCAAATTTCAGCCACATGAGTGGTACTCAGAAAGATCTTGAGAGCACTCCCTATAGCCAATAAAAAACAATATGGAAAACTGGTGATCTCCTACATAGCCATTGATCCTTTAGCCAGGAAGGAGAGATGTGTGAGAGAAAGAGAGATTTTGTTGTTCAAAAATGCCAGTAGTAAATTGTATTATTAATAAATATATGAAACAGTAATTGGTTAAAAATGCCAAGAGTCTATTCCCAAAAGCATCTTTACATGACCCCTAAAGCTAGAGGATGCTAATGGCACCCTGGACCTTAGGATAGCCATCATGTTCAGACTCAATTTTTCTTACATTATACGCCAATAAACCCAGCAAAGCAAGCAGCCATTAATAATGCACATAGTGTGTTTCTTCCCTCAGTACCCAGACTTTATTTGACCATTTGCATCAGTGTATTTTCAGGGAGGAGACACAAAAACTCATTGGTGGCCCAGCAACAAAATCAGAATCTCTCCAGAAATAAATGTAGGTATATTCCTTATCTTAAAATTCCTTTTAAGGAATTTTAAAAATGAAAATTCCTTTTTTCAAAGAAAGTATATTTCTGAAATTATTATTCATTCTAAAGTAAAAATACTGAGTCTACAAATATACAACTCCTGTTTCTTTGCCTTTTAGTCATATATGTGATGTTCATATATATACTTGTGCATACAAACACGCATAGTGCAAAACTGTTACATCATGTGGTCCATTCTTTTATGACTTTGGATGTTTCTTTTCCATTTTGAGAAAGAGTTCAAATTAACATGCTTGATTGCATAACATGTACAAACACTATCCCTATGATTGTCCCTAACTATCATAAAGTACTAAGTGATTTTGTTTCCCAAAACAAATGAAAAACCATTAACAGCTTTGCAAACATGCTAATTAGGTGTCAAGCTTCTTTAATATGCATCTTTTTGCTAAAAGTTGAGGCAATAGGTGGGTTATAATTTTTCAGTATAAAGTCGACACAAATTTTGATTAATCTTATAAATGTTCTTGTGCTAAAATGATACCTGTATGCTTCATTTTCCAGAAAGCACCATGCTTTAGCCAAGTAAAAATACACACAGATTCTTGCTAAGATCTGTAAGGAAAAAGTCTGTCATGGGAAATTCAGCACCTGTGGCAGTATCAGCCAGGGGAAATATTTCCAATATTTTTACATCACGGCCCTTTGGCACTCTCAAATCACACTTAAGTGTTCACTTCCTATACTGCTTTCCCCTAGGATATCCTGGATATATCCCTTGGCAGGAATCCGTCACTATTAAAATAAATTGCTTTCAGCTGTGAATATTTAATTACAAATAATGAGGAATAGAGATGGCAGAAAATATCTATTACTAGTGAACCAGAATACAAGTCTGGTCTAGTGTCAGACTAAAGTGGGTTACAATCAAGATGAAGTCATCAGTTAAATATTTGGTACAGTAATTTAAACATGTTCAAGCTGAAACTCCGATCTTTTGGCCACCTAATGCAAAGAGCTGACTCATTTGAAAAGACCATGATGTTGGGAAAGATTGAAGGCAGGAGGAGAAGGGGACAGCAGAGGATGAGATGGTTAGATGACATCACCAACTCAATGGACATGAGTTTGGGTGGACTCCGGGAGTTGGTGATGGACAGGGAGGCCTGGCGTGCTGCGATTCATGGGGTCACAGAGTCGGACATGACTGAATGACTGAACTGAACTGAACTGAACTGAATCTAAACAACTGCCTGATCAAATTAAAACAAAGCCAAAAAGGTCTGCTTCAGCTATAGAATTTAACATTAAAATATGGAAACAAAGAGCAAAAAATCCTGCTGTTACACAGGTTTGGGCTGTACTGTGTTGTCTTAGTATCAGTAGTAGTAATAGTTCCCTTTGTAGTAAGGGAAACTGAAACTCTCTAAAGAAGCTTCCACAGAATTAATGGAGAAGTCTCCCTTGTCAGCTGACCAGGTGACATTTCTTGAAGAAATGAAAAATGGATGCAGTATGTTTGCATTGACAACTGTAAAACCAAGGGATTCATGTGGACTGACAAAGCCTTTGTAAGACATTGATAGGGTGTCTTGGTGTAGCAACACTGGAAAAATAAAGACACAGCACTATACACCTTTCAGGAGAGCCACAAGGGCAATGAGAAGCCAGGTGCTGAGGCAAACATCTAACATATGAGAACTGTACCCAATCCAAATCCACATACTGTATTTATAGGATGGCAGTGGAGGGGTGATTTGCATTAGGAAACAATTGTTCACTTTGCATTTCTTTTAAAAAAGAATTCCCCTAGTATATTTTTTTAAGGACAATCACTACAATAAAAAGACAAACTGCACACATTTAACACCTAATACCTAATTTTAGCATTTACTCCTTGGAAGAAAAGTTATGACCAACCTAGATAGCATATTGAAAAGCAGAAACATTACTTTGCAGACTAAGTTCCCTCTACTCAAGGCTATGGTTTTTCTTGTGGTCATGTATGGATGTGAGAGTTGGACTGTGAAGAAGGCTGAGCGCCAAAGAATTGATGCTTTTGAATTGTGTTGGAGAAGACTCTTGAGAGTCCCTTGGACTGCAAGGAGATCCAACCAGTCCATTCTGAAGGAGATCAGCCCTGGGTGTTCTTTGGAGGGAATGATGCTAAAGCTGAAACTCCAGTACTTTGGCCACCTCATGCGAAGAGTTGACTCATTGGAAAAGACTGTGATGCTGGGAGGGATTGGGGGCAGGAGGAGAAGGGGACGACAGAGGATGAGATGGCTGGATGGCATCACTGACTCGATGGACACTAGTCTGAGTGAACTTCGGGAGTTGGTGATGGACAGGGAGGCCTGGCATGCTGCGATTCATGGGGTCGCAAAGATTCGGACACAACTGAGCAACTGAACTGAACTGAACTGATATCTATTTTAAGATAATGAATCAATTCATTATCCCCCAAAATATTCCTCATGGACCTTTTAATTCATGCCACCTACCCCACTTCTCAGGCAAAGTATAATTTTGTTTCTTTCATAATAGATCAAGTTGTATTTTCTAAAATATTATGTAAATAAAATCATACAGTAAGTACATTTTTGTCTGTCTTGTTTCAGCATAGTCATTTTGACACTCACTCATGCTCCCATATGTGTTGAGTATTCCTTTTTAATTACTGAGTAGTATTCCTGTGAATAGATACATTATTTTGTTTACTCAATCACCTTTTGACGGAAATTTGGGCTGTTACCAGTTATGAATTACTATAACGAAAGCATCAATGAATGTCCATGCACAATTTATTCAATGGATATATGACTTCATATACCACAGACTGCAAGCCACAGTCAGAGGAAATGAATGTATTTAGAATATGTAAGGAAGAGCTTACAAAATTTAGTAATACGAAAACAAACAAAATCACCAAGGAAAAAATGAGTGAAAGTTTTAAACACACTTCACTAAAAAGATATATGGATGGCAGACAAGCACAAAACAAAAATTCTAAACATTATTAGTCATTCAGGAAATGCAAATTGAAAGCACAGTGAGCAGCCTCTACATACATATTTGATTGGCTGAAGTTTAAAAGCCCTGGCCATACCAAGTGCTGCCAAGCATATAGAAGAGTTGGAATACTCACCTACAGCTGATGATGAAGTAAAAAGGTACCACCACTTTGGAAAACAGCTGACACTTTTTTGGAAAGTTAAGTGTCTATCTAACATGTGATTCAGCCATTACATTCCTAAACAAAATACCACTGCATTTAAAATCATGTTTTTTAAATTTCTGCACTTTTGTAATTTACTTGACTCTCAATATCAGTTCACTTCAGTCATTCATCATGTCGGACGATTTCTGACCCATGGACTGCAGCACACCAGGCTTCCCTGTCCATCACCATCTGCAGGAGCTTGCTCAAATTCATGTCTATCAACTTGGTGATGCCATCCAACCATCTCATCCTCTGTCATCTCCTTCTCCTCCTGCCTTCAATCTTCCTCAGCATCAGGGTCTTTTCAAATGAGTCAGTTTTTCCCATCAGGTGGCCAGAGAACTGGAGTTTCAGCTTCAGCATCAGTCCTTCCAGTGAATGTTCAGGACTGATCTCCTTTAGGATGGACTGGTTGGATCTCTTGCAGTACAAGAGACTCTCAAGAGTCCTCTCCAACACCACAGTTCAAAGCATCAAGTTTTCAGTGCTCAGCTTTCTTTATAATCTGACTTTCATATCTGTACATGATACTGGAAAAATCATAGCTCTGACTAGACGGACCTTTGTTGGCAAAGTAATGTCTCTGCTTTTCAATATGCTGTCTAGGTTGGTCACAGCTTTTCTTCCAAGAAACAAGAGTTTTTTTTTGTTTGTTTTTTTTTTTTTTTTTTTTTAATTTCATGGCATCAGTCACCATCTGCAGTGATTCTGGAGCCCCAAAATATAAAGTGTCTTATTGTTTCCATTATTTCCCCATCTATTTGCCATGAAGTGATGGGACAAGATACCATGATCTATGCTTTCTGAATGTTGAGTTTTAAGCCAGCTTTTCACTCTCCTCTTTCACTTTTACCAAGAGATTTTTTAGTTGTTCTTTGCTTTCTGCCATAAGAGTGGTGTCATCTGCATATCTGAGGTTATTGATATTTCTCCCGGCAATTTTGATTTTAGCTTGTGCTGCCTCCAGCCCAGCATTTCTCATGATGTACTCTGCATATACATTAAATAAGCAGGTTGACAATATATAGCATTGACATACTCCTTTACCTATTTGGAACCAGTTTGTTGTTCCATGACCAGTTCTAACTGTTGCTTCTTGACTTGCATACAGGTGTCTCGAAAGGCAGATCAGGTGGTCTGGTATTCCCATCTCTTTCAGAATTTTCCACAGTTTATTGTGATCCACACAGTCAAAGGCTTTGGCATAGTCAATAAAGCAGAAATAGATGTTTTTTTTGGAACTCTCTTGTTTTTTTCAGTGATCCAGCAGATGTTGGCCATATGCAGATGATACCACCCTTATGGCAAACAGTGAAGAAGAACTAAAGAGCCTCTTGAAGAAAGTGAAAGAGAAGAGTGAAAAAGTTGGCTTAAGTTCAACATTTAGAAAACTAAGATCATGGCATCTTGTCCCATCACTTCATGGCAGAAAGATGGGTTAACAGTGTAAACATTGGATAATTTTATTTTTCTGGGCTCCAATATCACTGCAGATGGTGACTGCAGCCATGAAATTAAAAGACGCTTACTCCTTGAAAGGAAAGTTATGACCAACCTAGATAGCATATTCAAAAGCAGAGACATCACTTTGCCAGCTAAGGTCCGTCTAGTCAAGGCCATGGTTTTTCCAGTGGTCATGTATGGATGTCAGAGTAGGGCTATAAAGAAAGCTAAGTGCTAAAGAATTGATGCTTTTGAACTGTGGTGTTGGAGAAGATTCTTGTGAGTCCCTTGGACTGCAAGGAGATCCAACCAGTCCATCCTAAAGGAGATCAGTCCTGGGTGTTCATTGGAAAGACTGATGTTGAAGCTGAAACTCCAATACTTTGGCCACCTGATGTGAAGGATTGACTCATTAGAAAAGACCCCAATGCTGGGAAAGACTGACGGGAGGAGGAGAAGGGGACAAGAGAGGATGAGATGGTTGGATGGCATCACTGACTCAACAGACGTGGGTGGACTCCAGGAGCTGGTGATGGACAGGGAGATCTGGCGTGCTGTGGTTCATGGGGCTGCAAAGAGTCGGACACGACTGAGCAACTGAACTGAACTGAACTGAGATGAATGCAATCGTGCAATAGTTTGAACATTCTTTGACATTGCCTTTCTTTGGGATTGAAAGGAAAACTGACCTTTTCTAGTCCTTTGGCCAATGATGAGTTTTCCAAATTTGGTGGCATATTGAGTGCAGCACTTTCACAGCATCATCTTTCAGGATTTGAAATAGCTCAACTGGAATTCATCACCTTCACTAGCTTTGTTCCTAGTGGTGCTTCCTAAGACCTACTTGACTTCACATTCCAGGATGTCAGGCCCTAGGTGAGTGATCAGACCGTTGTGGTTATCTGGGTCATGAAGATCTTTTTTGTATAGTTCTTCTGTGTATTCTTGCCACCTCTTCTTATTATCTTCCACTCCTGCTAGGCCTATACAATTTCTGTCCTTTATCAAGCCCTTGTTTGCATGAAGTGTTTCCTTGGTATCTCTAATTTTCTTGAAGAGATCTCTAGTCTTACCCATTTTATAATTTTTTCCTCTATTTCTTTGCATTGATTGCTGAGGAAGGCTTTCTTATCTCTCCTTGCTATTCTTTGGAACTCTGCGTTCTAATGGGTATGTCTTTCCTTTCTCCTTTGCCTTTAGATTCTCTTTTCTCAGCAATTTATAAGGCCTCCTCAGACAACCATTTTGCCTTTTTGCATTTCTTTTTCTTGGGGAGGATCTTGATCACTGGCCTCCTGTACAATGTCACAAACCTCCGTCCATAGTTCTTCAGGCACTCTGTCTATCAGATGCAATCCCTTGAATCTATTTGTCACTTTCACTGTAAAATCATAAGGGATTTGATTTAGGTCATCTAGAGTGGTCTAGTGGTTTTCCCTACTTTCTTCAATGTAAGTATGAATTTAGGGGTAAGGCAATGAGGAGTTCATGATCTGAGCCACAGTCAGCACCTGGTCTTGTTTTTGCTTACTCTATAGAGCTTCTTCATCTTTGGCTGCAAAGAATATAATCAATTTGATTTCGGTACTGACCACCTGGTGATGTCCATATGTAGAATCTTCTTGTGTTGTTGGAAGTGGATATTTGGTATACCCATTGCATCCTCTTGGCAAAACATCATTAGCATTTGCCTTGCTTCTTTTTGTACTCCAAGGCCAAATATGCCTGTTACTCCAGATATCTCTTGACTTCCTACTTTTGCTTTTCAGTCCCCTATAATGAAAAAGACATCTTTTGGGGGTATTAGTTCTATAAGGTCTTATAGGTCTTCATAGAACTGTTCAAGTTCAGCTTCTTCAGCATTACTGGTTGGGGCATAGACTTGGATTACTGCAATAGTGAATGGTTTGCCTTGGAAATGAACACAAATCTTTCTGTCGTTTTTGAGATTGCCCCCAAGAACTGCATTTCAGAATCTTTGGTTGACTATGAGGGCTAATCTATTTCTTCTAAGGGATTCTTTCCTACAGTAGTAGATGTAATGGTCATCTGAATTATAGTTCTCACTATGCTAGAAATCAAAAGCCATGTAAACACATTTCTTTCATGAGAAGAACATTTATAATTTGACATGCTTTCTGCTGAGCTAGTATAACAATTTCAGAAGCCCTTTATCTCACATGAAAACTAAGGCAAAGTCTAGAAAGAGTTAGCAATCACCTGTAGAATTTAAAATATTATGATACTGTTGAAACTATGCTATTTTGCCATTATTTCTTCATATTGATGAGATAAGCATCAGTATGGCAAAAGGAGAAATTCATCATTACATTTATTGAGAAAATAAAAGTATAGCCTTTCTCTCTTCTATTTGGAAGTTCTCCAAAGACACACGTCCAATGGACAAGGCCATAAAATGTAGTCTATCTCTGTTCCCTTCTTTTCAGTAAAACCAATGCCATTAAATCAATGCTCAAAGAGGGTACTTGAACACTGCCTTTTTGAACAGAATATGTCTTGCAAACTTAAACCTAAAGATCACTGAAGATACACATTTATCTAAACTTTTGCTTTTATTCTGGTAATCTATTTTAATTTCTTCTTAAAGACTGTTGATTAGGGTCAGATTTTAGTTCTATAAAGTGAATATCCCTGCCTTCACCATTCATAAATCCATAAAAGAAAAAATCATGAAGTTAAAACATTAGCTATGAAGCCACATGTTTTCCTAGAGGTAAAACAGTGAGCTTGAAAACAAAGGAGATCCCTTAGTGAAATATAGACTCTAACTAGCTGTGTGTCATTTTTTAAAATGACCAAGAATGTGTTATATTGAGTGACATGGAACAAATATTCATTATGCACTTATTTCCCAGTCAATTTTAGGAACTAGGTACGGAGTGATGAGTGAAATACTGTTTTGCCTCTATGAACCTAACACACTAATCATGGAATATGTAAAATAATCAGGCAAATCAATCAATAAACAGACAATCACAAATCTGTTTGTAGAGATAGAGAACTCCTGGACTCATTTATCTTCTTTCTTTTACCTAGCAACTGAGCAACCTTTCTGCTTGAAAAATTGGCTGTTGTGTGACAACCCAGAAATTGAATCTAGGATGTGTGAAGTAGGGTAGATTCATTCTAGGAGTAGAGGGTATACTGTCTAAGACAACCTCCAAAGTCCAAGAGGAGTGGCATGAATGCCCAGCAGTGAATATCATTAACACTATAGGTACCAGGCAAGCTTGCTTCCCGTAAGTGAGGAAAGTGAGGTCGCTCAGTCGTGTCTGACTCTTTGCGACACCATGGACTGTAGCCTACCAGGCTCCTCTGTCCATGGGATTTTCCAGGCAATAGTACTGGAGTGGATTGCCGTTTCCTTCTCCAGCGGGTCTCCCCGACCCAGGGATCGAACCCAAGTCTCCCGCATTGTAGACAGACGCTTTACCGTCTGAGCCACCAGGGAAGTCCCAAAAGAAAAGCAGGATGGAGGAGAGAGTGTTCACCTAGATTCAATCTCTGAGGAATACAAGATTACGGAAGAAAGTGTCCACTGAATTTCAAAGTAAGGGTAATTGATGATGTTGGAAAGAGCAATTCCAGTAGGAAGCAAGTCCATAAGTCTCATTGGAGTGGGCTGTAGAGCAAATACAATTCAGATGTTAAAATGAGTGAATTAGATCTTTATGTAAGCTTCCCAGGTGTCTCAGTAGTAAAGAATCCACCTGCCAAAGCAGGAGATGCAGGTCCAATCCCTGGTCTGGGAAGATCTCCTGCAGAAGGAAATGGCAACCCACTCCAGTATACTTGCCTGGGAAACTCCAAAGTCAGAGGAGCCTGGCAGGCTACAGTCCATGGGACTGATTGCAAAGAGTCTTAGTGACCGAACAACAACAACAAAGGTCTTCAAGTATCAACTTGGATAAAATTTGAAAAACTAATGCAGAGTGAAATTAAATGCTGATAAAGATATGTTAAGGTATCATTAATCTCAGCTTAATGATATTACATATCATTTATAAATGGTAAATGTTTAAAATCATGAATGGAAGGACGTACTCCAAATTCAGAATAGCAGTCATTTCTGGGGAGGAAGAGATGGGATATGAAAGAGGAATGGAATTTATTCAACTGTGTTTTATTCCTTAAAATAAAAAGGACTCTCATGTAAAAGTGATGTGAGTGATAATGGAGAACATAGCTTTCTGATAAACTGAGGTTCCCAGAGAGTAATTACCAAGTTTCCAAAACTAGTTAGTGAAGTCCGAATCCAGAGTCTTTCCTTTCAAGTGTAGTTTCTCTCTCTCTCTTATACACACACAACTTACTGGGTATCTCATGGTCCCTTCAAAGGTAAATTAAGGCCAATATTTTTTTTTAAATCTATTGCAGTATCTGATCAAATAACAGTTTTTGCTAAGAAGAGGGATTAAAATTAGTTTATATCTGTTTAATGCTTTAATATCATATTTCGTTCATGTCCATCATTCATTTGATCCTCACAAGTTATTATTAACTTTATTTACATATAATACATATTAATGATTCTCCAACACAGATCAATACAAATCCTTCAAAGAATACACAGCAGTTTCTAGTTAATTCAACACAAACCTGCCTTTATTGTTTTGCTGTAATCTGTTTCATTTTCCTTTATTATATAATGTGTTTACCTTTTTGGACTGTTTATGGAGTTCATTGCATATTCATGAGGTTTATATATTTTTGCTACTGGAAAGAGTCTGTATCTTAAAAGTATTAGTTCTTTATTCCTCATCCTTTCCATTTTATAAAATTGAAAAAAATTTTCCATAACTGCAATTTACACATTTTCTTCATGAGCTTGGATAGCTGACTTTAAAAGCCTTTAAAAGCCTTTGAAGTAGCACAGTCAGGTACTAAATGTCATGGTGTCACCTCCTCTCTACATCCTTCATTTAGGCTGAATCTGTCCTCTCAACCTATAACTTCTGTTATTCTTACTCACCACTCAGAGTGTGAGGCTGCATATGTGAAACATTTGCTTTATTTTAATGTCTCTAAAAAGCACCTGCCTAGCAGGAATATTACAAAGATTAGTAAAATAACACATATAAAAATATTAGAGCAATATCAGGCATACAGTAGTTACTCAGTAAATAGCAGCTATTAATTTATTACTATGGTTGCCCATTAATTTATTACTATTAGTAAATAGTAGCTATTTATTACTATTGTTGCCTTATAAATAGATTTAATAACTATTTACAAGACTCATTCTCTTATTTATAAGTATAGGCATATTTTATATTTTTTTTCGGTAATGATTTTCTGCATTTCCACATTTTCCAATTCTTCATGATTAATTCTCCTAATAATATCCTTTTCATGGTTTGACTTTTGCTTTAAAATATTCCACTTTCCTGTCATATTTTAATAACAGTAAGTGAAGTCTGAATTTGAGCCATCACTTCCTTATTTTCTGCCTTAATACTGAAAAAAAAATTACACTCTTACAAAATTCTGTATCAATCAGGCCATGCTCTCTTTCTTTTTGTTATATTCCACAATATATCCAAGATCCCAAACAGGATATAGGATATCCTGTAACATGAGCATTAAGTCAGAAGATGTACATGAAATGATTGGGATCATGGCTGGAACACAGCAACTGTTCATTAAATGTTAATGCTTTGCTATGGTATTGATCTATCCATGCAATGAGATGGCAGGAATCCTCAGTGCCTAGAACTATCAACACCTTCAAGTATTTGGGTGGGTATCTATAGGGCAGGACTTCCTTTGAGCTTCAAAATAACCAAAGGTATTTCCAGAGTAGGTGTGTGTGCATGCTAAGTCACTTCAGTTGTGTTCAACTCTGTGCAACCCTATGGACTGAAGCCCACCAGGCTCCTCTGTCCACGGAATTCTCCAGGAAAGAATACTGGAGTGATTTGCCATGCCCTCCTCCAAGTGATCTTCCTGACCCAGGGATCAAACCCATGTCTCTTACGTCTCCTGCACTGGCAGGCAGATTCTTTACAACTAGCGACATAGAGTAAGCAGGAGAGGCAAACGGCAGAAGGATGAACAAGAAAAGTAATTCTCAAAACACATGAAATGGCAGCTGCAGATTCACAGAACAGGTGGGAGAGGTATCTGGCCTGTTGGTGAAAGCCTAGACCACCAACATGATGATAAAGGGCTCTATCAGAAAAAATAATGCTGGGAGCTGCTGCCTTTTCCTCATCTCAGGATTTATTCTTCTTCAGATACCATAATAAAAATTCTGCTCAATTGTCACCTTCAGTATGATTTCCGATTCTTCCTATATTCAGTAGAGAACTGCATCTTCTCTATCGGTCTCTCATTTCTTTCCCCCAATCTTAGTAAAAGAAGCTCCAAAAAAAATCTGTACTCTCTTCCTGCAATACAGTGACTCCAATTTTTAATTTTTTTAATCACTATTAGGAAACATCACTAGCATGCCTTTGTTTGTTACACCAGGAATTTCATCTTTCTCCCACACGCTGTTGAAGACGGCAGTAAAGGTTTGTTCTGATTTGTGTAGAGATTTGTGGTGAAGACAAAAGTATACACCACAACCACCCTCCATCCTCTTGCCGCAGCTTTGTCTTCTGGCATCCTGGACCTGAAATATCTTTTCTTAAATTGAGTATGCCTTTACCCTTTGATTAATAGTGAGCTATCTCATTAAATCTGGAACTCTGTTTTATAACAAAAAGTAATATATTTTTTTGTTTGCAAAAGCTCCAGAAGGAACTGAACTTCCAAAGTTTCTTTTTCACTTTGCCATCCCAACCTAGCTGTTTTTCTTTCAAGTTTCACACCATTTTATTTTAGTTATATCACCTCTGATGTGAGTCTCTTGCTTTTACCTGTCCTAACATTCTCTTAGATCTCTAATCACACTGCCTCATCTCTACAGAAAGATTTGTATGGGTAGTTTATTTTTCTTTTCACATTTATTCCTGTTGCCTATGCATTTTGTTAATTATTTCTGTAACTGTAAATACCTATTTTACTAAATTAAAGTTTTTGACTCTACATCTTCTCTTGAGACTTTTCTTCAATTTTAATTTGTCTTGCCATTCTGAGCTTTTGAGAATTAAGCAAAGAAATATGTATTTGTGGTTCTTTCAGTTCTACCAGAAATTTGCTTATCTTACATATACCTATGCAAAATACACTTTTGAGAAAGTCATTTAACCTATTATCAGTGAGCAAAGTTAACTGCATTTCTTCCCCCTTCATAATCTCCATTTTGTAATATGTATATATATATATATATATATATATATATATATATATATATGTACAACTCTGTAGATCCACCTCCCTAATTTCTGATAATATGTATATTCAAGCACATGTCTTCTGGTTCAATGAAGTTAAGTGATTCTGACGCTAAGTGGATAGGATTGATACTTATGATAGTCTACTTCTCTTGCTGAATCATTTCCTATGTGACAGCCACTATGGGAAGAATGACCTCTTATTAAATGCTGTGGCATATATTATCCATGCTCATAAACAGATGGTTCTCCTCCTCTCCCTAACATACACAGCCCATTTGCACTTAGGCAGGGTTAGGAGACCAGCTGTGGATAATGGGCTGAAAGAAGCATTTATGAGTGGAAGCTCCATGCTCACTTCTGTTCCAGTCAGGGAGAAAGTCAAGATGCTGGAGCTTCCTTTACTTTAGGTAGCTCTGTGATTGCAAGGTGCAGAGCGCCTGCCAGCTCATAGTGCTCATGTAGCATGCACAGGAAGGAGACCTGAGTGGTATTATGCCATGGAGATTTGGTCATCAATTTCAAAGCAGTCCAACCTCACATATTCTACCACCACCCCACAGCGGTATTAAGTACTATACTTAATACTAGTTCATGGTAGAAAGTTAACTCTCTGGGCCTCAGTTTGCTCATTTGGAAAAAGGGATCTGCACGACATTATTGATAAGAGATAGTAAATATGATTAATAATACTGCATCCATAATGTCAGCTCTTTATTGATATTGGTGCCCTGTTACTATGACTACTATCATCATCATTATCATCATTATTCCCTAAGACAACATGTTCTTTTTGAAAAGAAAGCAGTCTCATGTCTTGGCCTAATAAGTGAATATAAAAACAATTTCTGGTAAGAAGGATCAATATTGTGAAAATGACTGTACTATCAAATGTAATCTGTGGATTCAATGTGACCCCTATCAAATTACCGACCGCATTTTTCACAGAACTAGAACAAAAACATTCACAATTCATATGGAAACACAAAAGACCTTGAATAGCCAAAGCAGTCTTGAGAAAAAGAATGGAACTGGAGGAATCAACCTTCCTGACTTCAGATTATTCTACAAAGCTACAGTTATCAAGACAGTATGGTACTTGCACAAAATCAGAATTATAGACCAATGGAACAAGATATAAAACTGAAAAATAGACTCATGCACCTATGAGAACCTTATTTTTGACAAAGGAGGGAAGAATATACAGTGGGGCAAAGACAGCCTCTTCAATAAGTGGTGCTGGGAAAACTGGACAGCTACATGTAAAAGAATGAAATTAGAACAATTCCTAACACCATACACATAGATAAACTCAAAATGGATTAAAGACCTAAATGTAAGGCCAGAAACTATAAAACTCTTAAGAGGAAAACACAGGAAGAACACTCGATGTCATAAATCAAAGCAAGATTTATGACCCACCTCTAAGATCCCCCTCCTAGCATAATGGAAATTAAAACAAAAGTAAACAAGCAGGACCTGATTAAACTTTAAAACTTTTGCACATCAAAGGAAACTACAAACAAGGTAAAAAGACAACCCTTAGAATGGGAGAAAATAATAGCAAATGAAACAAAAGAGAAAGGATTAATTTCTAAAATATGCAAGTATTTCATACAAGTCAATATCAGAAAAACAAACAACCCAGTCAAAAAGTGGGAAAAAGACCTAAACAGACATTTCTCCAAAGAAGACATACAGATGGCTAACAAACACATGAAAAGATGTTCAATATCACTATTAGAGAAATGCAAATCAAAACTACAATGAGATATCACCTCACACCAGTCAGAATGACCATCAAAAGGTCTACAAACAACAAATGCTGGAGAGGGTGTGGAGAAAAAGGAACCCTCTTGCACTGTCAGTGGGAATGTAAATTGACACAGCCACTATAGAAGACAGTATGGCGATTCTTTAAAAAATTAGGAATAAAACACCATATAACCCAGCAATCCCACTCCTAGGCATATACCTGAGGAAACCAAAACTGAAAAAGACACAAGTACCCCAGTGTTCATTGCATCACTTTTTAAATAGCTAGAACATGGAAGCAACCTAGATGTCCATCAACAGATGAATGAATAAAGAAGCTGTGGTATGTATACACAATGGAATATTACACAGCCATAAAAAGGAATGTATTTGAGTCAGTTCTAACAAGGTGGATGAACCTAGAGCCTATTATACAGAATGAAGTAAGTCAGAAAGAGAAAGATAAATATCATATACTGATGCATATATATGGAATCTAGAAAGATGGTACCAAAGAATTTATTTCAAGGGCAGCAATGGAGAAACAGACATAAAGAACAGACTTATGGACATGGGTGTTGGAGAAGACTCTTGAGAGTCCCTTGGACTGCAAGGAGATCCAGCCAGTCCATTCTGAAGGAGATCAGGCCTGGGATTTCTTTGGAAGGAATGATGCTAAAGCTGAAACTCCAGTACTTTGGCCACTTCATGCGAAGAGTTGACTCATTGGAAAAGACTCTGATGCTGGGAAGGATTTGGGGCAGGAGGAGAAGGGGATGACAGAGGATGAGATGGCTGGATGGCATCATGGACTCGATGAACATGAGTCTGAGTGAACTCCGGGAGATGGTGATGGACAGGGAGGCCTGGCGTGCTGCGATTCATGGGGTCGCAAAGAGTCGGACAGGACTGAGCAACTGAACTGAACTGAACTGAACTGATGGACATGGGGAGAGGGTAAGATATATGGAGACAGTAACATGGAAACTAACATTACCATATGTAAAATAGATAGCCAATGGGAATTTGCTGTATGTCTCAGGGAACTCATACAGGGGCTCTGTATCAACCTAGAGGAGTGGGATGGGGAGGGAGATGGGAGGGAGGTTCAAGAGGGAGGGGCCATATGTATACCTATGGCTGATTCATGTTTAGGTTTGACAGAAAACAACAAAATTCTGTAAAACAATTATCCTTCAATTAAAAATAGATTAATTTAAAAAAACTTCTTATAGAAATCCTTGTATCCTTGCCTTTTCTTACAAGCATACATATACACACATTCATATACTCTCTTAGAAAGGAAGAGAAAAGATACTGGAAATTAAAGTGTTTTGCTCAGTTGTGTCCAATTCTTTGCAAACCCATGGACTGTAGTCCACCAGGCTCCTTTGTCCATGGGCTTCTCCAGGCAAGAATACTGGAGTGGGTAGGTGTTCCCTTTTCCACGGGATCTTCCTGACCCAAGGATTGAACTGGGGTCTCCTGGATGGCAGGCAGATTCTTTACCATCTGAGTCACCAGGGAAGCCCCTTTACATTTTTAACACCAAATGTACATTTTCATACTCTACCATCATGCATGCTCATCCTGCTCCAGAGTAAAAATTGCTTCTTTGTTATTTAATATCCTTTCCCATCCCAATATTCTTTTTCTATTTGCATATTTAATCTTTAAATTAATTTCAGTTTTATTTTCCTACTTGCTTTTGTTTTTTTTGGTAATGTCTCAACATGAATCCTGTGATCCTCTATGCTGTTAACACCTAAACTAAAATACATCTCATTTCAGCTCTATAATGTTCTCTTGCCTCATTTTTATTTTACAAACTTGTATTTTTTTTTTTCAGTATCTTTCTTCCTCTATAGAATGAAAGCAAAAGGAGGACAGGGATCTTACTCTCTGCTGCATATTCTACACAGAGAATGGTTCCTGAACTATAGGGGTCTCTTGCATTGCAGGCAGATTCTTTACCATCTGAGCCACCAGGGAAGCCAAATTTACTTTGTAATCAAGAACATTTCTATTTTTTGCAAAATTTCCAGACATATGATAAAGGTTAATACTTTTTTGATAAGCTGAAAATTTCTCACTCTTTCTTTTGATATATAGGTACACTCATGGGTGCGAATATATATGTATATATGTATGTGTATGTAATCTATATGATCTCTATATTTTATATAATCATTTATTTATTGGTTATTATTTAGTCATAGTCTTCCATATTATTAATCTAGATCTTAAAAATTCTTAATGTTTCTTTTTTCAGTATCTTGTGACACTATCAACACTATTAAATTTATTGTGCAATTTCAAATCACTTTTACTGTATAAATTTAGCTACTGTATTTCCTCAGTTCAGTTGCTCAGTCGTGTCCGACTCTTTGCGACCCCATGGACTGCAGGACGCCAGGCTTTCCTGTCCATTACCAACTCCCGGAGCCTGCTCAAATTGATGTCCATCGAGCCGGTGATGTCACCTAACCATCTCATTCTCTGTTGTCCCCTTTTCCTCCTGCCTTCAATTTTCCCAGCATTAGGGTCTTTCCCAAGGAGTCAGTTCTTTGTATCAGGTTTTTTTGCCTTTTCATACTGTTCATGGGGTTCTCAAGGCAAGAATACTGAAGCAGTTTGCCATTTCCTTCTCCAGTGAACTACATCTTGTCAGAACTCTCCACCATGACCCGTCCATCTTGGGTGGCCCTACACAGCATGGCTCATAGTTTCATTGAGGAGTCTCCAGTGGAGACTCTGGCAGTGGCCTGCTACAGGGGGCACTAAGTACTCTATTTCCTAAAGCACACAAATATATGAGAAAAACGTCTAGTCAATAAATTGTTTCTTTTATCATTATGTAATGTTCCATTTATGCTGCTCAGTTGTTCAATGTTTTTGTCCTTAAAAATAAAACTTGAATGTAATTAATGATGTCACTTACTTTTTAAAGATTCGTATTTCTCTACTATCTGCTTACCTATCCTTTTATTTCTAACTTTATCACTTTGTTTTAATGTGTTCATCTTCCTTTAGTGAACATTTTCTATTTTCACAGTATATGAGTTTTAACAGAAAAATGTAGATTATTCACATTTTATATAACAATAGATTTTATTTCTTGATCTTATTTTATGTTTACTATTCATTTACTTTATTAGTTTTTTTTTTCTTCATTTTCCTTTTTCTAATATTCCCTAGTTTTATCAAATCATTACACAATCTCCTTTCCCTCCTGTTACTCTGGAAATATTCTTCCCAAGATGGTTACTTTCTTATTCTGAGGACTAATTAAGGAATACATGTCTCTCTACTCTTACATGAAAGAAAGATTAGAACTGTTTTCCCCACTCACAGCTTTGTTCCCAATTTACTTTTCCTACCCAACAAGATGAGGTTTGGGATATCAGTACTTCCTGCAACCCACTCCAACCCAATGTCTGTAAAGACCTTTGCTCGCTCTTCTTTCTTTTGCCTCTTCTCTCACCCCTGATTCTCTGTTTCACTGAGACAGTTTAGCACTTTTCACTGCAGACTCTTATTAGGTTTGCTTTGACAATATCTCCTCTACTTTCAGAATCTTTATTTAGCTTCTTAATGTTTCTTCCCCTCTTTATCTCCTATTCTCTTAAAGGCCACTGTTGTGATTCATTCATCATTCCAGTGGAATTCTTGCTCAATTTTCTTCAGATGGACTGTGTGGATCTTATATACTCTGAGTCTTTGCTTATCAACTAATATCTTTCTTTCCCCTTGACAGGTAAATTATATCTCATCCACATGGAGGATTCTTGAGTTGCAGTCCTTTTCTTTCACTAGTCAGCAGAAGTTATTACACTGTGCTTTTAGCTTCCAATATTAAAGATAAGAAGTTCAATGAAAGTTTGACTTTTTTTTTCCTTGTATGTTACTTTTTCCTTTCTGTTTGGAGCCTTGTAAGAATGTTCTCTTTATTTTATGAATCAGAAACCTCACTAGAATATATCTAAATAGGTCTTTTTATATCAGTCTGGCTTGGAACCTATTAAGTTCTTTCAATGAACAAACTAAAAATCATTCTTCAAACTAGGGAAAATTTCCTTTGTCATTTCTTTAATTATTATAATTCCTCTATGTATTCATTCTTCTCCTTCTAAATTTCTATCATCCAACACTCTCCCAAGTCTCTAATCTTTTCTTTCAATGTTTCAATGTCTTCGCATTTCCATTCTGAAACTTTAGTTATTTCATCTGTTTTATCTTCCAGGCCACTAAACTGGTTCTCAGTAGTGATCACCCTATTCTTCAAGATAATTTCTCAATGAAACACTATGGAATATTGAAAATTTATACATAAGTTGAAACAACAGTTTAATTACATGCTTCTCTTCCCACCTCCCACGTACTCATCACCTAGTTTCAACCATCACCCAGCATATGGCCAGTGTTGTTTCATGGAAACCCATGTGCACTATCCTCCTAACACAACTGGACTATTTTATAACAAATCCCAGACGTCATATCCTTTCATCCCTAAATATATAAGAATCTAAGGTCACCTTCTAATGTTTCCTTGTTTCTTGTTTTTGTTTTTTGGGGGGCCACACCCTGCAGCATGTGAATTTTTGTTCCCTAACCAGGGATCTAACCAGAGATTTAGTTGGTGATGGACAGGAAGGCCTGGTGTGCTGCGATTCATGGGGTTGGAAAGAGTCAGACATGACTGAGCGACTGAACTAAACTGAACTGAACTGAACCGTGGCCCCTATATTGGAAGCATGGAGTACTAACCACTGGATCACCAGAGAAATTCCTCATCTTACATGTCCAGTTATTTTTGGTTAAAGTTCTTACTGTCTCCATGATTACTATTTCAACAGGAGGCCTCTGTCCTGGGTGTTCTCTTTTGCATTTGTATACAAAAGTTTCTAGGCACCTGAGCTCAAGATGCTACAATGCTTTACATTGTAGGCATTGGGTGTAATCAGCATTCTTAAATGAAGGCTAAGACAACAAAAGTAACAAAGCTTCATTATCTACTTTCCTTCCTTTTTCCTTTTCTATCACCTCTCTGCTCCTGCAGACTGGCAATCCGACAGCTGGTAAAGCATCACTCTCTTACAGTGGCAAGAGAAAGACGCTTGTCAGACTCCACCTGCTTGCAGGCGCCGGTAGCTGTGCACGTGGATGAATTGTAATTCACAGTGGAGGAAGAGGGAGTACCGATGAGTCACCATCCCCACAGAACCACTCCCTCTTCACCTTCTACTCACAACACTTTTTTTTTTTCCTCAAACCATATGTCATTTTAAGGAATTTGAGTCTTACCAAATGCTTTGTACCTAAAAATTTGAACTTAAGCAAACATTACCAATACTGTAACAAGTCAACATCCTATATACCTTTCCTAAGCAGATTATCACCTCTTGTAGAAAAAAGGATAAAGTATAAAGGGAACGAAATTTAATGAAGTTGTTCTGACATCTGTTTCTAAGAAAACGTATAATGTCTAAACTGAAGTTTTTGTATTTTTGTATGGCTGATCACTAGTCTATGGGCCCCACAGGAAGACAACTTGGTTCAACACTAGAAAGACTTTAGTATTAGAAAACCATAGTATAATGAAATCAGGCAGTCTTCATACTTGCAAGTATTTTAAAGACCATAATAAATGTCGTATGGACACACGTGCATACACGTTCTAACTCCTCTTTCATACTAAAAGATCCATGTGATTTTCTGAAGGTGACTGATGCACATTTTCCAGGCCACCAACATGTGTTTTACAATGTACCCAAGAAAATATCACTTTTTCCCTGAACATGGACTTGTTCAATTTTGCTGTCTGTCATACTTTGTTAAAAATTTGTGATGAAATAGCATCAAAGGTATTCAAGTATACAAAAGAATCCATCAAAATTAGAACTAGCATAAACAATTATAATACATAGATGAGGTAAATCTATACTTTAAGAAAAAACATTCTGTAGAAATATTGTGCAGAGAAGGCAATGGCAACCCACTCCAGTACTCTTGCCTGGAAAATCCCATGGATGGAGGAGCTTGGTAGGCTGTAGTCCACGGGGTCGCTAAGAGTTGGACACGACTGAGCGACTTCACTTTGACTTTTCATTTTCATGCATTGGAGAAGGAAATGACAACCCACTCCAGTGTTCTTGCCTGGAGAATCCCAGGGACGGGGGAGCCTGGTGGGCTGCCATCTATGGGGTTGCACAAAGTCAGACATGACTGAAGCAACTTAGCAGCAGCAGCAGCAGAAGTATTGTGGGCATTTTTTATAAGTACAGAGCAAAAGTAGATGGATGACACTATCTACTTGCTAATATTTGAAACTGAGGTATCTAAGTGAGCACAGAAAAATCTGTGTCTACTCACTTAAATTGTTAAAATGCAACATCTTGGGGAATGTATAATAGAATTAGATTGACCTGTATACCAGAATCAGAATACAATGCATATGGGGAGGTACATCAAACTCTACATTATTTCTTTGGCTTTGCCGAAGAAATTAAGTCCATATTATTTTTAAGTAATGGAATTAACTGCATGTGAGACCATAACAAAATCAGAAAGAGAAGCAAGCAAGACACGTGTATTAAAGTGAACTGAAATGCACAGAAAGAATGATTTCCTGAGTTAGGAAGGCACAGCAGGTTCTTTTGGAAACAGAATGATGGATGGAGACAACTGTGTGTGTGATTGGCATCTAATATCAGTCATTATTTTGTCATATTTATTTCATCAGTGAGTGCAAAGTCTCATAATTTTGAGTGAAATTGACCAAAGTTATTCCCAGAGTTCTCTATCAAAACTCTTATACAATATACTTACTAAATTACAAGTCATGTCTTCAATACCTCTTCTACAATAGTCTGGTATCCATTTCAGTTACTTTCAGCAAACTAATCTTATGACTTTACAGTTGAATTCTGAAGATTTAAAAACTATATATGGCAGAATATGCATTTATTTTAAAAAGAAAATAATCTTACATCAAAAATATTTGTTATTTGCTTAATAGGTAAAAGGTAAATAAATATGGTTACTACTTTAATAAATAATCTTAAACACAGAATAGGCCACCATTTATGTTAAATACATTTTTAGAACTCTTCAATATAAATGAAATATTGTCATCAAAAGATATAGATCAATAACTGAAATACTCAAGCTTTGTTCTAGAACCAGAGATGGATAATATGTCCAAAAAGCATCTGAAATTCAGTTGAAAATTAAATAAATAAATAAATAAAACCTACTTGTCATTCCTGCATACTTTATGGAGCACAGTGTTATTTTATCCCATAATCTAGAGGATCTGGACTAGTATTTCAGACCATGGCCAATCTGAGAGATAGTTAATTTTTTCTCACCCGTCTGGGAAAGTCAGGTAGAGTGAAGCAAAGAATCCTTATGTCTCTCAGTTGCTGAACCAGTGCCTCCAACTGCCCAAAAAAGAGGGACATAAAGAACAAAAGATTATAGACATGATTTTTTTTTTCACTATGGCCTCGGGGGTCATGGTATGAGCCAACTGCGAAACTTAACAAAGATTCTCATTTGAAAACAAAAATTGCAGCAAAGGATATAAGCAGAAATGTTAAAATAACTTAAAGGATGCACGTGCACTCAGTCATGTGTCACTCTTTGCAACTCCAAGGACTGTAGCACACCAGACTCCTCTGTCCACGCAATTTTCTAGGCAAGAATACTGTAGTGGGTAGCCATTCCCTTCTCCAAGGGATCTTCCCAGACCAGGGACTGAACCTTGGTCTCCTGGGTTGGCAGGCAGAAGGGCAGAACAACACAAATTAAACATGCTTAAATTCATTTTAATTACATAAATTAAAAATTATAAAATATTGTTTTTTTTCTTTCAGATTAGCAAATATAAAAGACTGAAAATATACAGCACTAAATGGCAACTCACTCCAGTATTTTTGTCTGGGAAACCCCATGGACAGAGAAGCCTGGTGGGCTACAGCCTATGAAGTCACAAAGAGCTGGACACAACTGAGCGACTAACACTATGGAGAGCACAAAGATCCATCCCACATAGTGTCAGTAGGAAAAGGTGACTCTTATTCTGGAAATTCTACCACTATAAGACTGTATCTTCAGAAGACACACAGTAAGAGTTAAAGAAACATAAATGTTCACAGGAGCATTTTTTAATGTCAGAAGTTTGGAAACAATCTGAATTTCTGTTAGGAACTTAATTATCCTGAGTTATGTAAGCTCCATTGAAGAATGATCATGAATATCAATGTTCATTTGAGCCTCTGCATTTACTGCTCCCCATAAACCTGTGTGTGCCCCAATATATCCAAGGGCTCTCCACATTTCTCAGTGTCCTTTCAGTTAAGCCAAGGAACATGACTAATTATGGATAATGTTGTTGAGCATAAGTCATTGGTGGCATGTCCATATTAAAGCATTTATGAGCCAGTGTGTGAACACCCAACACCTCTGTCCCTGACCTAGAAACTATATATTCTAAACAGCATGCTTGCAAGATAATTGTTGTCTGAATTATTGAGTCACTATTTGGAAAATAGCTAGTGGACCCACAACAGACTTTGTGAGAATAGGAAACAAATTTTAAACTATTGTTAGGGAAATTGGGAATATATTAATTACCACCATAGATATTAGATTAATCTGACTAATAAAAACATTTATGGCAAAAAAAAGGGATACTGTTATTAAAAAAAAAAAAACACTGAAATTTATGACACTGGCTCATCAAGCTATCATTAGAGAGCAGGGAGGAGAAGGCAATGGCACCCCACTCCAGTACTCTTGCCTGGAAAATCCCATGGATGGAGGAGCCTGGTACGCTGCAGTCCATGGGGTCGCTAAGAGTCAGACAAGACTGAGAGACTTCACTTTCACTCTTCACTTTAATGCGTTGGAGAAGGAAATGGCAACCCACTCCAGTGTTCTTGCCTGGAGAATCCCAGGGACGGGGGAGCCTGGTGGGCTGCCGTCTATGGGGTCGCACAAAGTCAGACACAACTGAAGTGACTTAGCAGCAGCAGCAGAGAGCAGGAAAGTACAGATTCACGCTGTGCCGCAGCAAAACATTTGATAAGAGTGAAGACTTGATAACTGGAAAGAAGCTATATATCTAATGAACTTGTAGCTCTGGGCTGATGATTATGATGATTAAATAAACTTAATAGTGTGTGTTAATTGCTAATTGATTGTGTACGGCAAGCTATTACAAGAGAACAATGAGTTCTGACAGAATTAGCAAAGTCACAAGAAAAAAATAAAAGATAACTTGGGGTCTTGGAGACTTGGAAAAGCATTTCTAGACACCACGTATTTGGAAATAAAATTAAAGATGGTTTTGATTGATATGATGACCTGGGTTCCGCACTAAATTGGAAAGGAAGGTTGTGCCCCTGAAGCTCTGCCTTCATGTTTTTTTGTCAATTTGTAAGAATAGCGACAAATGGACAAATCATAGAGGTATCAGTAACATTCAAGAATGTGACTATTATACTCCTGAACCCTACTCAAAGGACCTGGTCAGAGATGTGACAATGGAGACACAGTGGAAAGTCTTAATCAGTGAATAACCATAAAACTAAACAGACATTTCAGTAGGAGCAAGGTGAAGAGCTCAAGGCGGTAGAAGGAGAATTTCCATATCAGAGTTACCCAGAAAAAGTCTGGAGAGTTAATGATTTTATGGTAGCCAGATACTAGAGAAAGCCACTGGATCATTCAGTGTGTTCCCAAGCAAAATTCTGTTATGTTCATTAACAGCAAAGTGCCGACAGAAATACTCTATTTTAAAAGTATAAACACTGTTTAATCTGAGTATAAGACCACTTCCTTCAAGAAAAAGTACCCTGTGAATATGACTCCTGTGAAAAGGGTATGAAATATAATTTAGAATAAATGTTTAAAAAGAAAAAAAAATTCTAGTGAGCTAACTGGAAAATCAACACTTGATTTCAAAAGTGAGAAAATATATATTGGAAAAAATCCATATATATATTATATATACACACATATACATACACATATATACATACATTGCTCTCCTCTGTGATTCTGGAGCTGGAACTCTACACACTGCTTTTATCATCTGTTGTCCTGTTAAGATTCTGGTAAATGGAGTACTCAAAGGAGTCATTATGAAGAAAGAAATTAAAAGAATCCTCTTCCTTCTATGAGCTTGCTGTTATTGGCAGCATTGTCTCAGCAATGTCTCACCTTGGCAATTGATGATGGTCTCTAGTATCTTTCAGAACCAGCTTCACTGCACCCTCTCAATGGTTACCAGAAGAACCAAACTGTACCCGTCCCCAGAAACTGAATTCCAGATCCATAAATTGCCTCCTCCAAGCTCCTGGTTAAGTGCTAACAGCAGCCAAGTCATGTCCCTTTTTAAGAGACTAAACTCTTCAACTTGTTGA
Source organism: Ovis canadensis (assembly GCF_042477335.2). NCBI lineage: Eukaryota > Metazoa > Chordata > Mammalia > Artiodactyla > Bovidae > Ovis > Ovis canadensis. Next base: position 73,128,551 of record NC_091248.1, on the reverse strand, counting down.
TCCTCATCTCTGCGCTTCCAGGTTTGATAATGCCAACCAACCTTTTCTCTAAATTGAGTCCTTCTAACTCATGGGTAGCAACAACTCCTGTAGTTCTTACCTATATGTTTCTTTAATTTTTTGCTGCTTAATGTTTCAATTGCTGCAACACCAGCTAACCAATTCCCTGTATTTAACTCTCTTTTGAGATACTTAGTATGGTTTCTATTATATTTTCTGAACTCTGAATGATACAATGCATGGTACTGAAAAGAGGTCCTAGGAAGCAAACCCTCAAAATAGATATTTTGGACAATTATTTTTCACCTTCGTTGTGAAAACAGAGCTGAGTCCCTTTTTAATACATAGGATGCTGGAAATCCATGATGTTCTATGGTATTCACAGCTAATCAAAAGATCATCTGTGACTGATTGAAAAGGTCAGTTAATACAAGTGCTTTGAGATACTAAGGGGTGCCACATGTTTCTGTCATGTAATTATTATTTAAAAACACTAGTGAGGAAGAGATAATTCTTCACTGCAAAATTTGCCAAAAGAAATGGCAAGCTTGGGATCTGAAAATCCTGAGTTCAAAGCAAAAGATGATTTATCAGGATACTAATGGACAAATGGCAGTATTTCCAGTGAGAAAATAAGTTGTAATTACTAAAATATGCCCAAGGATGAAATTGTGATGTGAATGTTTTGAACATGAATTGGGAGGGATTATTTATTTTACCAATACATAATTGATCATGGTGTCTTTAGAAGTGAAATAAATGGGCACCCCAATAAATATCATTTGCTACAATCTGAATGTTTGAGTCTCCCCAATATTCATATGCTTAAGCCCTAATCTCCAATGTGATGATATTAGGAGATAGGGGCTTTGGTGATTAGATCAAGAGGGTGGAAACCTCATGAATAACATTAATGTACTTATAAAGGAGGCCCAAATCTACAAACTGGAAGAAGGACTTTACATGAACTTCATCTTGCTAGCACCCTGATCCTGGATTCCAGGCTCCAGAACTGTGAGAATGAAATTTACATTGTTTATAAGCTACCCATCTATGGTTTTTCTTTTTTCTCTAATGCAGCCTCAACAAACTAAGACATGGCTTCATCTATATAACAGAAAATACAGCTAGATCTGGTTGCCAAAACCAGACTTGAGTCACCACAACTGAAGTCATAGCTATTTACCTAGTTCATAGATCTAAGGCTATTCACATATCTAAAGGTCTTGATAGATGGACAGGCTAGTTGCCCTTGAGAATAACCTTAAGTAACTGCCATATATACTATTGAGTTTCCTAGGTGGCTCAGTGGTAAAGAATCTGTCTGCCAATGAAGAAAACATAAGGGATGCAGGTTCCATCCCTGGGTAAGGAAGATCCCCTGGAGAAAGAAATGGCAACCCACTCCAGTATTCTTGCCTGGAGAGTCCTATGGACAGAGGAGCCTGGCAGTCTACAGTCTATGGAGTTGCAAAGAGTTGGACACAACTTAGCAAATAAGCATACGTTACAACTTGGAAGAAAAGTTATGGCCAACCTAGAGAGCATATTTAAAAGCAGAGATATTACTTTGCCAACAAAGGTCCATCTAGTCAAGTCTATGGTTTTTCCAGTGGTCATGTATGGATGTGAGAGTTGGACTGTGAAGAAAGCTGAGTGCCGAAGAATTGATGCTTTTTAAGCGTGGTGTTGTAGAAGACTCTTGAGAGTCCCTTGGACTGCAAGGAGATCCATCCAGTCTATTCTGAAGGAGATCAGCCCTGGGATTTCTTTGAAGGGAATGACACTGAAGCTGAAACTCCAGTACTTTGGCCACCTCATGCGAAGAGTTGACTCATTGGAAAAGACTCTGATGCTGGGAGGGATTAGGGGCAGGAGAAGAAGGGGACGACAGAGGATGAGATGGCTGGATGGCATCACGGACTCCATGGACGTGAGTCTGAGTGAACTCCAGGAGTTGGTAATGGACAGGGAGGCCTGGCATGCTGCAATTCATGGGGTCGCAAAGAGTTGGACACGACTGAGCGACTGAACTGAACTGAACTGATACTACAAATCTCTTAGTCTGCCCAAAGGTGTTTACCACTGTTTACTTTGGTGACTGGTACATAGGAAAGGTAAGAGATTCCTAGATCTTTAAAAATTTAAATAGACATTTCTCTAAAGAAGACATACGGATGGCTAACAAACACATGAAAAGATGCTCAACATCACTCATTATTAGAGAAATGCAAATCAAAACCACATTGAGGTACCACTTCACACCAGTCAGAATGGCTGCGATCCAAAAATCTGCAAGCAATAAATGCTGGAGAGGGTGTGGAGAAAAGGGAACCCTCCTACACTGTTGGTGGGAATGCAAACTAGTACAGCCACTATGGAGAACGGTGTGGAGATTCCTTAAAAAATTGCAAATAGAACTACCTTATGACCCAGCAATCCCACTGCTGGGCATACACACCGAGGAAACCAGAATAGAAAGAGACACATGTACCCCAATGTTCATCGCAGCACTGTTTATAATAGCCAGGACATGGAAACAACCTAGATGTCCATCAGCAGATGAATGGATAAGAAAGCTGTGGTACATATACACAATGGAGTATTACTCAGCAGTTAAAAAGAATTCATTTGAATCAGTTCTGATGAGATGGATGAAACTGGAGCCGATTATACAGAGTGAAGTAAGCCAGAAAGAAAAACACCAATACAGTATACTAACACATATATATGGAATTTAGGAAGATGGCAATGACGACCCTGTATGCAAGACAGGGAAAGAGACACAGATGTGTATAACGGACTTTTGGACTCAGAGGGAGAGGGAGAGGGTGGGATGATTTGGGAGAATGCCATTCTAACATGTATACTATCATTTGAATCGAATCGCCAGTCTATGTCTGACGCAGGATGCAGCATGCTTGGGGCTGGTGCATGGGGATGCCCCAGAAAGATGTTATGGGGAGGGAGGTGGGAGGGGGGTTCATGTTTGGGAATGCATGTAAGAATTAAAGATTTTAAAATTTAAAAAATAAAAAAAAAATTAAAAAAAAAAAGAAAGGAAAAAAAAATTTAGTAAATACTGGCTCAGAACTCTTGTTTATCCCTGAAGGTCCAAAGTGCCACGATATTTTGCAAGTCAAAAGAGGGCATGTTGTGATAATTCGATAAATGGTGTTTTCATTCAAATCTGTATCGTAATGAACTCAGTGGACCCAAGGACCCATACTGTGATATAGTCCCATTTGCTGGAGACATAACTTAAACAGATCTACTCAGCAAGTGGCAGAATCCACACATTGGCTTGCTACCTCATGGAATAAAAGCAGAACAACGTGAAAGCCCCTAGAATTTCAACTACAAGAGCAGTAAATCATTGCTATAGCACAACTAGGAATCTGGAAAGAAAAGAGTCACCAGCAGAAAGCAGCTGGATCCCTGCAAATAACTATGCACCATCATAAACTTAATCAGGCGATCACACCACTTAGAGCTGCTATTCTAAAAGTAGTATATTTGAACAGATCATCAAAGCCTCTGGTACCTGGCATAGAACTGGTATAGGTGAGTTTCCTCTGCATTCTTCTTCCAGAACCTGGGAGGTGGGGATTATGAAACCATCTAGTGCAGTAGAACGAGTGAAACAGGGAGGAGTTCCAAGCATGTATGGACTGACATCTGAGACACATTTACCAATTTCCCTCTGGTGCCGTGGCTCCCCACAGCAGGGCTGGACATTTGAGGCCCCACTGTTTCCTGGGTTAAGGGAGACTCCTTGCTGGGGAAGACACCGAGGCCACACTGCATCACAATCTGGCTCTCTCCCCAATTAGGACTATAACAAAATCCAGAATATGCCTTGTCAACTGGCATTCTGCATTTTCTTCCCCCTTCTTTTTTGTTTAAATGACTAAGAATACAGAAGAGCTGCGAGGGAAAGCGATGTTTGTGTTCAAACAGTACTGCCTCCATGACATAACAATTTTCAGTTCAGTTCAGTTCAGTTCAGTCGCTTGGTCGTGTCCAACTCTTTGCGACCCCATGAATCGCAGTACGCCAGGCCTCCCTGTCCATCACCAACTCCTGGAGTTCACTCAGACTCATGTCCATCGAGTCCGTGATACCATTCAGCCATCTCATCCTCTGTCGGCCCCTTCTCCTCCTGCCCCAATCCCTCCCAGCATCACAGTCTTTTCCAATGAGTCAATTCCTTGCATAAGGTGGCCAAAGTACTGGAGTTTCAGCTTTAGCATCATTCCTTCCAAAGAAATCTCAGGGTTGATCTTCTTCAGAATAGACTGGTTGGATCTCCTTGCAGTCCAAGGGACTCTCAAGAGTCTTCTCCAATACCACAGCTCAAAAGCATCAATTCTTCGGCGCCCAGCCTTCTTCACAGTCCAGCTCTCACATCCATAATGACCACTGGAAAAGCCATAGCCTTGACTAGACGGACCATGGTCGGCAAAGTAATGTCTCCGCTTTTGAATATACTATCTAGGTTGGTCATAACTTTTCTTCCAAGGAGTAAGCATCTTTTAATTTCATGGCTGCAGTCACCATCTGCAGTGACTTTGGAGCCCCAAAAAATAAAGTCTGACACTGTTTCTACTGTTTCCCCATCTATTTCCCATGAAGTGATGGGACCAGATGCCATGATCTTAATTTTCTGAATGTTGAGCATTAAGCCAACTTTTTCACTCTCCACTTTCACTTCCATCAAGAGGCTTTTTAGCTCCTCTTCACTTTCTGCCATAAGGGTGGTGTCATCTGCATATCTGAGGTTATTGATATTTTTGCCGGCAATCTTGATTCCAGCTTGTGTGTCTACCAGTCCAGGGTTTCTCATGATGTACTCTGCATAGAAGTTAAATGAGCAGGGTGACAATATTCAGCCTTGACGTACTCCTTTTCCTATTTGGAACCAGTCTGTTGTTCCATGTCCAGTTCTAACTGCTGCTTCCTGGCCTGAATACAGGTTTCTCAAGAGGCAGGTTAGGTGGTCTGGTATTCCCATCTCTTTCAGAATTTTCCACAGTTTATTGTGATCCACACAGTCAAAGGCTTTGGCATAGTCAATAAAGTAGAAACAGATGTTTTTCTGGAACTCTCTTGCTTTTTCCATGATCCAGCGGTTGTTGACAATTTGATCTCTGGTTCCTGTGCCTTTTCTAAAACCAGCTGGAACATCAGGGAGTTCACAGTTCATGTATTGCTGAAGCCTGGCTTGGAGAATTTTGAGCATTACTTTACTAGCATGTGAGATGAGTGCAACTGTGTGGTAGTTTCAGCATTCTTGGGCATTGCCTTTCTTCGGGATTGGAAGGAAAACTGATCTTTTCCAGTCCTGTGGCCACTGCTGAGTTATCCAAGTTTGCTGGCATATTGAGTGCAGCACTTTCGCAGCATCATCTTTCAGGATTTGAAACAGCTCAACTGGAATTCCATCACCTCCACTAGCTTTGTTCGTAGTGATGCTTTCTAAGGCCCACTAGACTTCACTTTCCAAGACATCTGGCTCTAGATTAGTGATCACATCATCATGATTATCTGGGTCGCGAAGATCTTTTTTCTACAGTTCTTCCGTGTATTCTTGCCACCTCTTCTTAATATCTCTGCTTCTGTTTGGTCCGTACCATTTCTGTCCTTTATCGAGCCCATCTTTGCATGAAATATTCCTTTGGTATCTCTAATTTTCTTGATGAGGTCTCTAGTCTTTCCCATTCTGTTCTTTTCCTCTATTTCTTTGCTTTGATCACTGAAGAAGGCTTTCTTATCTCTTCTTGCTATTCTTTGGAACTCTGCATTCAGATGCTTATATCTTTCCTTTTCTCTTTTGCTTTTTGCTTCTCTTCTTTTCACAGCTATTTTTAAGGCCTCCCCAAACAGCCATTTTGCTTTTTTGCATTTCTTTTCCATGAGGATGGTCTTGATCCCTGTCTCCTGTACAATGTCACGAACCTCATTCCATAGTTCATCAGGCACCCTATCTATCAGTTCTAGTCCCTTCAATCTATTTCTCACTTCCACTGTATAAATCATAAGGGATTTAATTTAGGTCATACCTGAATGGTCTAACTGTTTTCCCTACTTTCTTCAATTTGAGTCTGAATTTGGTAATAAGGAGTTCATGATCTGAGCCACAGTCAGCTCCTGGTTTTGTGTTTGTTGACTGTATAGAGCTTTTCCATCTTTGGCTTCATAGAATATAATCAATCTGATTTCGGTGCTGACCATCTGGTGATGTCCATGTATAGAGTCTTCTCTTGTGTTGTTAGAAGAGGGTATTTGCTTTGACCAGTGCATTTTCTTGGCATAACTCTATTAGTCTTTGCCCTGCTTCATTCCGCATGCCAAGGCCAAATGTGCCTGTTACTCCAGGTGTTTCTTGACTTCCTACTTTTGCATTCCATTCTCGTATAATGAAAAGGATATCTTTTTTGGATGTTAGTTCTAAAAGGTCTTGTAGGTCTTCATAAAACCGTTCAACTTCAGCTTCTTCAGCATTACTGGTTGGGGCATAGACTTGGATAACTGTGATATTGAATGGTTTTCCTTGGAGACGAACAGAAATCATTCTGTCGTTTTTGAGACTGCATCCAAGTACTGCATTTCGGACTCTTTTGTTGACCATGATGGCTACTCCATTTCTTCTGAGGGATTCCTGCCCGCAGTAGAAGATATAATGGTCATTTGAGTTAAATTCACCCATTCTAGTCCATTTTAGTTCTCTGATTCCTAGAATGTTCCCCCTTGTCATCTCTTGTTTGACCACTTCCAATTTGCCTTGATTCATGGACCTGACATTCCAGGTTCCTATACAATATTGCTCTTTAAAGCATCGGACCTTGCTTCTCTCACTGGTCACATCCACAACTGGGTATTGTTTTTCCTTTGGCTCCATCCCTTCATCCTTTCTGGAGTTATTTCTCCACTGATCTCCAGTAGCATATTGAGTACCTAATGACCTGGGGAGTTCCTCTTTTGGCATCCTATCATTTTGACTTTTCATACTGTTCATGGGGTTCTCAAGGCAAGAATAGTGAAGTTGCTTGCCATTCCCTTCTCCAGTGGACCACGCTCTGTCACCTCTGCACCATAACCCGCCCCTCTTGGGTTACCCCACAGGCATGGCTTGGTCTCATTGAGTTAGACAAGGCTGTGGTCCTAGTGTGATTAGATTGACTAGTTTTCTGTGAGTATCCTTTCAGTGTGTCTGCCCTCTGATGCCCTCCTGTAACACCTACTATCTTACTTGGGTTTCTCTTACCTTGGGCATGGGGTATCTCTTCACCGCTGCTCCAGCAAAGCACAGCTGCTGCTCCTTACCTTGGAGGAGGGATATCTCCTTACTGCCACCATTCCTGACCTTCAACATGGGATAGCTCCTCTAGGCCCTCCTGCGCCTGCACAGCCACTGCTCCTCTGGATGCTCCTCCCGGCCACCAGCTCTGGCCTCGGTTGTGGACGTCTCCTCCCAGCTGCCGCCCCTGGCCTGTGGCTCGGGGTGGCTCCTCAGGGTCACCGACCCTGGCCTCGGGTGCGAGGTGGCTTCTCCCAGCCACCCCGACCTCGGATGCGGGGTGTCTCTTCCCGGCTGACCCTGACCTCGGACGCAGGATAGCTCCTCCCGGCCGCCACCCGTGACCTCGGACGCGGGGTGTCTCCTCCCTGCCGCCACTGACCTCGGATGCGGGGTAGCTCCTCTCGGCTGCTACCTTGACCTCGGACATAGGGTAGCTCCTCCCGGCCGCCACTGACCTTGGACGCAGGGTAGCTCCTCTCTGCTGCTGCCCCTGACCTCGGACCAGGGTAGCTCCTCTCGCCGCCTGCGCTTAGTGCGCCGGCTCTTGACGCCGCCATGTGTCGACATCATTTTTCCTTTTTTTTCTCCCATCTGTTTATTGAAACGCATATTGTAAATTTAAGTTACAGATCCTCTTTTCTGCCATTCACCTAAAACTTCCCAGAAAAGCCTCCATTTCTTCTTTGATCCCCTTTCTTACAAGTAGCACAAGGTGAATGTCTGTGTTTTGAGGGCCACAGCCGACAAAATCCTGATTGTTGGTCTTCCTGGCTAGACCATGGCAAGGTCAGCGGAGGTCACATGGGAAGAATCTCCAGAAGAAAGGGGGTGGCCACCAGACGGAATTGTGGCGGTAGCACGTGGCCTGGTGCCCAAGTGCACCGTGGCCCCACCCGCAGGGAGTGAGTGCCTGGGCAGGGAGAGTGGGCACACTGACATCATGCACTTTGGGTTCCACTGGTAGGCTTCCTGACCCTTATCCTAGCCTCAGTCACCGCCCTTGCCAGACCCAAGCAAGCAAGCTGAGAGAGAGGCCCAGAGCACCTCTGCTTATCTGGTACGCAGCTATTGATTGACAGTTGTTTCATTTTCCCTTCAGGTCAGGAAACCTGAAGGGGAGTCTGCTTTTACCTAACAGGCTAGAACGTTTAGAGTCAAATTAACTCTCCAGTTCTCTACCAAACTCTAGTCTGACTAGGTTTGTGTCATAATGTAATCCTACAGAATACATTTCTTCATTAATGACATGAAAATCGGATCTGCTAACTAGGAAGCAGAAATTACCTCAGTTGATTTAATAAAACATGTTAACAGGAAGTAGGAGAGCGAAAATGAATGACATTTCAGGGGTTATATACTTCACTGTTGTTTCTGGGATCTAGTATTTGGGATATTCTCTCCACAGTGAAAGATAAATTACTGTAATCCCACTTTTTGGTATGGAAAAAAAGGTACAGTGGTTAGAGGTCATTTGCATTCTTGAGAGGAACTATGTATACTGCTTTGGAATTTACTGCTCAGCAATTTACAGAGTAACCCATACGATCAGCAGTTTTGGTGGGATCTAGCGGAAGAGAGGGAGAAGGCAATGGCAACCCACTGCCCCTTACTCTTGCCTGGCAAATCCCATGGACGGAGGAGCCTTGTGGGCTGCCGTCTATGGGGTTGCACAGAGTCGGACACGACTGAAGCGGCTTAGCAGCAGCAGCAGCAGAAGAAGAAGAGGAAGAGAGGGGCATGAAGCTGGCCCGACTTCCCTTGTGGCTCAGACGGTTAGGCGTCTGTCTACAATGTGGGAGACCCGGATTGGATCCCTGGGTCAGGAAGATCCCCTGGAGAAGGAAATGGCAATCCACTCCAGTACTATTGCCTGGAAAGTCCCATGGACAGAGGAGCCTGGTAGGCTACAGTCCATGGGGTCGCAAAGAGTCGGACAGGACTGAGCGACTTCACTTTCACTTTCTCTCTACAACTTGGGGCTTCTCTGGTGGCTCAGATGGTAAAGAATCTGCCTGCAATGTGGGAGACCTAGGATCAATCCCTGGGTCAGGAAGATCCCATAGAGATGGGAACCTCTACCCACTCCAGTATTCTTGGCTGGAGAATACTATGGACAGAGGAGACTGGCGGTCTACAATCCCTGGGGTCGTGAGAGTTGGACAGGACTGAGCAACTAACACACACACTTAAGCCTATTGTCACCGCATATCTAGTGATACAGTGTCTAAGAAAAACAAGAACGTTGTATACAGCTCTGGCAATTTCCAGTAGGAGAAACTCTGTGCATACACAGAGGGGTCGGGAGTAAAATCACTGGTTCTCTTACACAGAAAATCATTTGACAACTATGTTTTCTTCATTGTCCCTTCTTCCTTATGCTACATCTTTGTCTTCCCGGGAAGTTCCAGTAACAAACTGTGTAAGTCATTCAGCCAGTGCACAAGAGATGACTGTAGGAAAAAGCTTGGTTGTACACAGTGGGGTGCCACACACCCTCACAAAATGCTCCTCACAGGGCAGGATCATGCTGGATAAGGGAAGAGTGGCTCTGGTGGGTTGCAAGCTCAGAATTGAGCCATACCAGTGACAAGGCCTGTGAATGCAAAATGCAAGCACTTGTGAACAAAAGAGAATTAAAACAGGTAAAAAACACTGTGAACATTTGAAAGTGTGAATGTGTTCAACAGCAAATCAAAATGTATTACATATCAACGAATTTATACCAGGGGAAATTTATCAACTCTATTATGGGGAAATGAAGCTGTTCTCTTAGATATAATGTTATGTTATAAATCATGTTTCAGAGGTGAGAACAAACGTTTTCTAGAATAGATTACAGAATTGTTTTATTAATAAATTCAGTCACTGGAATATAAAGCTATTAAAAAAGCAATTGAATATTTTTAATAATCAGACAATGTACATTAGCATATATACAAACTTCCCCTAGAAAAGAAAGGGTTTATATAACTGAAAACATAGATCAGAACTTCTTATTAATCTAACATAACCATGACTGTGAAATTAATATAGTAAATAATATAACTAGCATATATTTATCAAGATTTTCTATATTAATACCACCATTATGATAAAATATACAGTGGAAATAAAATAATGCATTTAGAAATTTGTCTATCATTCTACAAACTTTTTTTCCTATTCTTTCCCAGCAATTATAAATAGCTCTGACATTTGTAACCGAATAGTTCTTTCAATAAAGAGCTATTATTTTGGTTAAGTTGAAAAAAAGCACTTTGTGAAAAATAGTAAAACATATCAGTAGATTAAAAGTTTCAGGTCTAAAATTAGGCTAAGGGCATTGTCAGAAACTGGATATTTTCATGTTAAGGTTTTTGAAATGCATTTTACTGGAACCTGAGTGAAGGGAAAGAGTTGGAAGTTAAAAGATAACTGAATAAATAATATACCTCAGGGAGGGATTAAAGATTTACCTCACTAGAAGTGTGTGTTATCTATCAACAGGGAATGAGATCTGGGCCATAAAGATATTCCAGGGGATGTAAACTGGAAGAGGCTTGCTGAATCCCACTCCCATGCCTCCATGAATGTAAATATTTATTTACATTCTACAGAGTAAGAACCAAGGCTATTTTGTTTATATATTAAAGCTTACTGTCCCTCTCTCAGGAGGAGAAGAGGAACATCTGTCTTCTTATAAACCCTCAGCTTCATAGTTTTGAGATTCCTCACTTAGAAATCCACATACATTCAGGTCACCTTTATCTAACTTTCATCACATCACTCAAGAATATGCAGAAGAATTGAGGGAAAGAGACCAATGCCGTTATTGCTAAAAGTAATAGGTCCCTGCCTTAGAAATCTTATACTATTTTTGGAATAATACAAATAAATATGCATATTAAAATCTTAATAGATATGAACTTCCTACACTCTCTTCCAGATAGTCTCATATTATACACTATTAAATTGAGAGAGAAAGGCCTTTAAAGGCATGAAAGGAAAGATATAAAATAGATGGAAGGCCTCTTATAGACTGTTATAGATGAGGCTACTGGCACATGGAATAGAGTAATCTGAAAGATAAGCAGTCTTTTTTAAGATTATAAGAGAGCTATACTGCCAAAATATATGTATATATTAATCGGTTTTGCCTTAAACAACCTGTGATTGTTCAGTACTTAAAATTACTTTTGGCTCCACAGTTCTCCATAGTCGGGAAATAGACTGACAAAAGTATGCAACTATCAAGAAGAGCAAAGCCTTAACACCCACTTCAAATGTGCCCAAGAAAGATGAAAATAAATAAATAAATAAAAACCTCATGACAAGTGGTGTCTGGGAGCCTCAGATTCAACAGCAATTCTAGGAGCCTAGTCACTGGCCTCCCCACACTCCTAGGATAAAAGATTTTCACAGTATCCACCCAGAAAAAATTCCAGAACTGCTTTAGACCAGTGATATTTGGTGCCTAGAAGTGAGGCAGACACATTTATTGATTGCCAAACATCTATGCATTTCCCCACCTTCCTCAGCCCCTTTGCAGTTAAAAGTTGTGTTCTGCCCAGTAGACAGTGAGCAGAAGTGACGTGAGTCACTTGGACAGAAGCATTAAGATCTAGTTCTCACTTCCTGTCATAGTCACCTGAAAGCCAGATGGTATTTCTACATGATGCAAGTCTCAACTTGGACCCTACAGCTTAGAAGGAAGCTAACCTTGAGAACTGTTGGACTCCACAGATTTTGCAGAGAAGTAAGTACATGTGTTCAACTGAAATTTGGAGGGTTTTGTTACCAGTGTTGCCTTTCACAGTAGTCTCAATAAGGCATAACTCTGCCCCAGTGGGGACATTTGGTCACGTCTGGAGGTACTTAGGTTGTCACAACTGGGAAGGAAGGGCTACCTAGTGAGTGGAGGCCAAACATCTTACAATGCACAGGACAGCCCTCTTTCCCCAAAAAGAATCATCTGGCCCCAAATGTTAATTGTGCCACTGCTGAGAGGCCCTGGCCGAGGCTAACCTAACCCACACAACATTTAAATGGTCGATGCTATATTGTTAAATGAGAAATAGCAGGTTTATTCTCATCACCTTTATACTACATTTTAAGATTCTATAAATCTCCTTGAATCCATTCATGCCTCTGGTTCATTCTTCCCAGTCACCACAGTGATCTATTTTAAAAATATAAAGTAAATCACATCACTTCTCTTCTGCCCCAAACCATCAAGACCTACGCTAACACTTAAAATAACAATTCTTCTCTGTATCTTGATCTACAAGACACCCACCCTCCTACCTCTCCAACATCATTGCTTTCCATCTAGTCGGTCCTCACAGTCCCTTATGCTGTCCTTCTAACCTCCCAACCCCATTCCTGCCTTAGAGCCGGAAGACACCACCTCTTCCTCATGTGTTTAGCCTCTAGACATTTCAACGTTCTTCCCTCACTTGAGGGCTCTGTTCCAGTGTCTTCTCAGAGAGGCTTTCCACGATCATTCTATCTGAAATAAATATCCCCTCCAATCATTCTTTATCTTTCTACCCTATTTTATTTTCCCTCACAGAACTTATCTGAAATTTTACTATGTATTTTTTTAAATTTACAATTGCCCTCACCAAAATTAGCTCCACAAAGTAAAGGTTTAATATTTTGCTCACAACATATCTGAGTCTAGATCATGACTAGATCATAATAAGTACACAATGCATACTTGTTGAATAAATGACTGAATGTATGGATATCAATGCATTGAGATACCAGGCACTATGTCAAAATGTTAATATCAATCACCATTCAGCTATACAGTTTCAGATTTTTGTTTTCCTACAATTGTATACCTTCCCTCATTTTCTACCTGTGTTACCTTTATAACCCAAATTTTCATTTTACTTTTCAAAGAAAAAATACAAATATGATGGACAATATGAAAATATGTTGTGCATACTGACCAACAGTTTTGTTGTACATAATGAACATGAAAATACAAACATGTAAAATGGTTGAGTTTGGGAGGTACTTTCTTTAATATATCCATAAATAGAGAAATTATATAGCTGATCTATACTTTGGTCTATGATATTCTTTTGGAATCAAGTGGAATAGCCCAGATTCCTCTAGTTTTATATTTTAATAAGAATTTTTATTTTGATTGATATTAAATCCATCAGAGGAAATACAGGACTAAGAGAAATTTCCCCAATGCCTCAAAGGATTTCAAATGAAAGGATCAAGTTAAAAGAAAGTCTCACAAATAACATGTGGTTATAAAACTATACGATTCCTACCCAGTCCCAGCCATCAGAATAGCTCTTAGAAATTAAAAGCAGTTGTATATTCACCATTCAGTGGGCTCTGAATGAACTGCAAACAATGATGAAAGAAAATATGAATTTGTCTTAATGAGAAACTAGGTACGAACCACATTTGAGATAACTAAAAAATAATGGACATTGAATATTGAGAAAGGAGGTTAATCTTCATTAATGAATGAGATGATATTATGATGTTATAATTACAATGTCTGTAGTTTATCTTTTATGACAAGCATGAACATAAAAAGGAAATTTTGGGCTTATGAAAGTCCAATCTCAGTGAATCTTTAAGAAAAATCTGTGGTGGATTCGTGTAGTAAATCAAAAAGAGCATCATTCTTCACATACTAGAATGAGAAATTTTCAGGGGATAAAAAACAAATAGTTAAATGAAAGCATTTTATGTTTTCAGGTTATAAGCAGTTTCATTAAAAACAATATCCTAAACAAATAATATAACATTTTAAAACATTCAGCTAGTGCTCTATAAATATCTGTCAGTCCTTTTACTTTTGGACTATGTCCAATAGGAAAGGAAAATATTGTATAGATGGGCAACTGGAAAGTGTTTAAAACGCTAAAACACTAGATACTAGTGACAAAATTGGTATAACATTTTGAATAAGTAATATCCATGTTAACACAACTATTTGCTTCATATCTTAAAGAAAATGGCTCACCAAAATACTGAGTCATTTAAAAAACTCATATCTTGCTTAAAGAGATAAAAAGCCTGTTCATATAAATGGACATTCAATCAAGACTACATAAAAAATATTGAGATAATATATCCAAATATCTAGAGAATAGGTAATGAAATCAAGAGTAATAAGCCAGTAATGTGACAAAGTTATGCTTAATAGATTTTTTTTTTTGCTTAATAGCTTTACTCAGGTTGAAGAATGTGACTATGAACAGAATACAATAGATATTTTATATTAAGGAGTCATTAACAATTTTGACATGATGTCCCCTGATATTTGACTTCCAAAATTAATATAAATTGGTTTGGATATGAACATAATCCTGTAGATAGGAAACAGATTTTTAGATTAAGTAAAAGTTAATCACAAATTAATATTAATGGAGCCTACTAGATAAGGGTCCAATCAGCTCAGGTAGCAGTGAACTTCTGCATTGGAAGCCATTGGGTTTAATGGTAAACAAAGTATTTAATTGAGTACTTACTAATGGGTAATAAATGAGCATTAATTACATCTGCTGATTATGTTAAAATGGAAGAGTAGTGAAAAATGACAAAATGTGTTGTGCTGGGCTTCAGCAGAAATGAAGTTCAGAGTGTGAGGGACAGGTGATTTAGACAAATATTGCTTGGGATTCCATCTCAGTGAGATGATGTTTGGGCATTTTGTTTATTTATGTATTTTTCTCCTAAAGCAATCATTTTCTTTGCCTGAGGGAAGCAGCAACCATAAAAGAATGGGCAGATTTGGGGATTTGTGGCTGTTTTCAATTATATATTTTGTCAATTCACAAAAATTATTTTAACCTGGCAGTTGTCCGAATGTAAGTACTTCAGAAGGTCAAAATGGATAACCATGAAAAAAATGTGAAAATACAATTTGATAATCTGTTCATGCTACACATATTTATTGTGCTCCTAATCTGTGCCAAGCATTGTTTTAAGAAATTAAGAGTATTTGTGAATAAAATAGATTCATCTTTGCCCACTCCCCCCTGTGAAATTTACACTGTCATAAAATTACTTCCTCCTGGACTTTTTTTTCCTCCCCCAGTTATGCAGTACAAAGTTTTACATGAGAGCATAATAATCATCCTTTGTGCTAGCAGAGAGAATAGGAGAAGGGAACTGGCATTTATTCAGTACCTACTGGTTTTCTGTGTTGTGGCTTGAAAGATACAGAGATAGAAAGTACCTATAGCTGCTAGGGAAGTTTATGGGGCAAAAAATGTTGAGGGGATGGAAGCTATCTGAGACTTGATGAAATTTGTTAGACAGATGAGGGAACAGCATGTGAAAAGGTACTGAGCAAGAGAAATCATGACATTTCTGAACCTAAGGAATGGTAGGAGATAAAGGTATGAAAATACCAGTTCATAATGAGCCTTATGTATCTTTCAAACAGCTTTAGAATGACATCATGGTGACATGGGACTCACTGAAGGATTTGTAGTAGCAGGGAAATATGATATAATTTGTATAAGGCTCATGCTGGTAAAGAGAAGTATGAGCCTAAGTACAGAGACCCTGATAAAGTCTATTGCAACAGCCTGGAGACAGATGAAAAACCTGTGCTATCTAATATGGGAGCTCCTAGTCACCTGTACTATAAAAATGTAAATTTAAATTAATTAAAATAAAATATAATTAAGAATTCAGTTCCTTAATCACACTAGCTGTACTTCATACATTATATAGCACAGATGTAGAAGAGTCATCTTTCAAAAATGCTCAGTGGCACCACTGGATACCTAACTGTGGAAAATAATCCCCTCTTCCAAGGAAGAAAGTGAGGTTACACTGAGGGAGAAAGGATGAGCATTTTAAGGGGAAAGAACTTCAGAATTTATTCAGTATGTCTCTGTTTTTTGTGTTGTTTTTTTTTTTCCTTTTACAACAAGAACACACTCAGACCCCACTTTTGAAAATTGAAAGAAAAATAAGAACTAAATTTGGTAATTATTAAGGGAGTGAAAAAGAAGAAACAGGCAGAGAGATAGACTAAATCTCCCTTCAAATCTTGTTGCCTATTTTTTAATGCTCTCTACTTAATCCTGACTAGAAAATCCAGAATTTAGAGTATAAACTCTGAATTTGTCAAATACTTACTAGAGTATTTACAGTTAACAAAAAATAATTGATGCCACATGCTATTGACCCTCACCGTCATGATTATTATGATTGTTTACTGAAAAAATTAACACTCAAAGGCATGAAATTACGCTGACCATGAACACATGAGGAAGATTCAGAGGGAAGACAGAGGAACCTGTCTCCCCAGTCGCTTGAGCAGAAATGCAGCCTGCGGGGGCGTGGAATAGCCTTCCACCCAGTGCAGATATGTACCTATCGGCGCAATGGAGTACCAGTGACTTCATCCTTCCAGGGCGAGTGTGCTAGGCTCACGGTGTATTTGAAGATGCCCAGAGAGTCCAGTCAGAGTGGGGCACCACAGTCTTCTTGCTCTCTAACTGCCATATTGCCAAAATGCCAGATTCCTAAGCTGACAAGTCAAAGAAGGCTTCGCAACAAGCTACTTAGGCATTTCAGCACTTAGATCTTGGCTAAACCTTGCCTGTTGCGCTGAATGTGATGTTGCTTCTTTAGCCAAAATAATGCATACTTTGGAAAAATCAGCCCTTTTCAGAGTTAATTTACAAGCTGGTGTCAAAGCGAAAGTGAAGACGCTCAGTCGAGTTCGACTCTTCGTGACCCCATGGACTGTAGCCTGCCAGGCTCCTCTATTCATAGAATTCTCCAGGCAAAAATACTCAAGTGGGTTGCCATGCTCTTTTCCAGGAGATCTTCCCAATCCAGGGATCAAGGCTGGGTCTCCCATATTGCAGGCAGATTCTTTATAATCTGAGCCACCAGGGAAGCCCCAAGATGGTGTCAAATGACACCTAATTCACCACACTTCCATTCAAATTGTAGAAATTATATTTTTAAAGAAATTAACATTTAAATCCCTGAAATGAAAGTATGAGGCAGACATTCAAGAATCTATATAAATTAGCCACCATTTATCAATAAACTGCAAGATTTTGTTTATCAATGAACTGGAAAGCTTAAACATTGCCTAACTCCCATTAGCTGCAGAATTGCTTGGGTTTAGATCACTGCTATCAGGAGAGTTCTAATTTTTATTTTTGCAACAGAAATAAGACAGGTTAGGGATGCAATACGGAGATTATGTATTACGTAGTTCTCCTAGGTGAAATCTGTGGTTTGTTTTGTTCGAGTTATTTCAAAAGTGCTGAAAGTCTCTTCTACTCCCAAACCTGTGGCAGCCCCAGACCTGCAATTAACAAATGTGAGAGAGATCTGCATTTGGCTCATTTCAGGAACCCAGACCCCAAGGAAACTCAGTGTCGGCACTGGGATCTTTTGTCACAAGGAGCAATGCTAGCCCCATGAGAACCATCTCTTTACCTCCTAGGTTTCTACTTCAAGATGTTTACAAAACTCCAAAGAATGAAGAGGAACTGGACCAAGAATTTGACCTGGAGATGGAAGCTTTATTTGGAGGATTAAAGAACCCAACTAATTTTGAGTTGAGTTCCCGGATGAAGTGAGGAAAGTGGCTGGTTCACATGGTTCTCCTTGGCCACGTGCCTGTGTCTCAAATAACCAACCAGCATGCAAGGAAGATTCCTAATCTAAAGAAGAAGAAGAGAAAAAAAAAAAAAAAGAATCCAGCTTGGAAATTTACCTAGTAAACACAAACCTCAACCAAAAGCTGACTTGGAAGTCAACCCATGTAAAATATTTTATTCTTAGAAGTTCACAGAGGTGAAGAAACTGAAAGGAGAGAAGAAACAGGAAACTCTAGGGGAGAGAGACCAGAACATCAGACTGAGAAAACAGAGTGCAGCCAACGTGGGCAATTTTTCAGCTCTTTCCTGCTACCTTCTGGGTCTGCTTCTCATCCTGGAATATGGGAAATTCCATTAGTATGCTTTCTATGCTTTAAATATAATATCAATTACTGTATTGTATTCAAGTGGTTTTTATCTTCTATAGTAGCAAAACCTGAAATATCAGATGCTGTCACTTCTGAATATATTTAAAATTTTCATATAACTCCCCTTTTGTTCAGTTTTATTGACATCAGCACTGTAGATGTTTAAGGTGTACAGCATAATGATTTAACTTACATGTTATGGGAAGTGATTACCACAATAAGTTAACATAAATCATCTATATAGATACAAAACAAAGAGAAAAAAAGAATAAATGTTTTCTCCTTTTGATGAGAAAAAAGGAAGTCCTAAAAGTCATTTAAATCTACCATATACCTACATAGAATTATATATCACACATGTTAGAGGACCTGAAAAATATATACTATATATAATATTATATATGTATTATATCTCATACATCATGCATGCATGCTCAGTCATGTCCTACCATGGACCCTAGCCCGCCAGGCTCCTCTGTCCATGGGATTTCCCAGGCAGAAATACTGGAGTGGGTTGCCATTTCTTCCTCCAGGGGATCTTCCCAACCCAGGGACTGAACCCACTTCTCTGGCAGTGGTAGGCAATTCTTTACCACTGAGTAATCAGGCAGTCTTAAAAACCTAGAAATGGTATTTAAATATGTTAGAACTACATATTCTCCTGGCACATCATAGCTTTTCTTATTTAATAATTCTATAGAGTAAACTAAATATTACCACTGAATAATTTTTATTACTATAGAAAAGGAAAGAAAAAATATCACATGACTCAAAAGTGAATACCTCTTATGTGATGTGAGGAATAGAACCCAGGTCAGATCATTTTTCTGTTGGGATTAAACCTTTACAGAAAGCAATCCCTTAAAAGTAAAGGCAAAGATGGATATTCTTCTTGTTCTAACACTGTAATCAGAACAGTGTTTTTCCCAGCTATCTCAAACCAAGTCCTCTGCCAGCTTTTCCAATTAGTGTACCAGTCCATTTGCATCCTATCAAGGTACATTGGTGTTTCTGCACCTCACAGACTCATATTTTGTATACAGAACCTGCTGCCATCCAAGACACACATCCCAGGCCAACCTGCAGAAGAGTGGTTTCCGGCAAGGTTATCAGGCCTTTTCACTAGTTCTACCTAGACACCTGGGCTGGTAGCTCATGCTTTTCCTGCAGCTCTCTCCAATAGAACTTAAGTTTGAGGAATTCTAGAAACATTTGTCCAGGATTATTTATAGTTTGCTGTGAATTAAAATAAAGTTCACATAAAAGTTCACACTGATTTGAAAAAACGTATGTGGAGATACATATGGCACAAACACATATATCAGTCAATTCATTCACTCAGTTGTGTCCGACTCTTTGTGACTCCATGGACTGCAGCATGCAAGGCTTCCCTGTCTGTTACCAACTCCCAAAATTTACTCAAACTCATGTCCATCGAGTCAGTAATACCATCCAACTATTTCATCCTCTGTTGTCCCCTTCTCCTCCCATCTTCAATCTTTCGCAGCATTAGGGTCTTTTCCAGTGAGTCAGTTCTTCACATCAGGTGGCCAAAATATTGGAGTTTCAGCTTCAGCATCAGTCCTTCCAATGAATATTCAGGACTGATTTCCTTCAGGATGGACAGATTGGATCTCCCTGAAGTCCAAGGGACTCTCAAGAGTCTTCTCCAACACCACAGTTCAAAAGCATCAATTCTTTGGTGCTCAACTTTCTTTATAGTCCAACTATCACATTCACACGTAACTACAGGAAAAACCATAGCTTTGACTAGACGGACCTTTGTTGGCAAAGTAATGTTTCTGCTTTTAAACATGCCAAGTTGGTTGTAGCTTTTCTTCCAAGGTGACTCAGACAGTAAAGCATCTGCCTGCAATGCGGGAGACCCGGGTTTGATCCCTGGGTCAGGAAGATCCCGTAGAGAAGGAAATGGCAACCCACTCCAGTATTCTTGCCTGGAAAATCCCATGGATGGAGCCTGGTAGGCTACTGTCATTGGGGTCTCAAAGAGTTGGACACGACTAAGCAACTTCACTTTCTTCCAAGGAGCAAGTGTCTCTTAATTCCATGGCTGAAGTCACCATCTTCAGTAATTTTGGAGCCCAAGAAAATGAAGTCTCTAACTGTTTCCATTGTTTCCCCATCTATTTGCCATGAAGTGATGGGAAAGTGAAAGTGAAGTTGCGACCCAATGGACTGTAGCCTGCCAGGCTCCTCTGTCCGTGGGATTTTCCAGGCAAGAATACTGGAGTGGGCTGCCATTTCCTTCTCCAGGGGATCTTCTCAACCCAGGGATCGAACCTGGGTCTCCCACATTGTAGGCAGAGGTTTTTACTGTCTGAGCCGCCAGGGAAGTGATGAGGCCAAATGCCAAATCTTAGTTTTCTGAATGCTGTTTTAAGCCAAGTTTTTCACTCTCCTCTTTTAATTTCATCAAGAGGCTCTTTAGTTCTTCCTCACTTTCTGCCATAAGAGTGGTGTCATCTGCGTATCTGAGATTGTTGGTATTTTCCCCAGCAATCTTGATTCCAGCCTGTGCTTTATCCATTCTGGCATTTCACATGATGTACTCTGCATATAAGTTAAATAAGCAGGGTGACAATATACAGCCTTGACATAGTCCTTTCCCAATTTGGAACTAGTCTTTTGTTCCATGTCCAGTTATAACTGTTGTTTCTTGACCTGCATAAGATTTCTCAAGAAGCAGGTCAGGTGGTCTGGCATTCCCATCTCTTAAGAATTTTCCACAGTAAAATGGAAAAGGAATTGGAAACTCACTTCAATATTCTTGCCTGGAAAATTCCTTGGACAGAGGAGCCTGGTGGGCTGAAGTCCAAACCTGGTGGGTTCACAGAGAGTCAGACACGACAGATTTTTTTAAGCATAAGTAATTTTAAGCATTTCTTTGCTAGCATGTGAAATGAGTGTAATTTGTGGTAGTTTGAACAGTTTTTGGCATTGCCTTTCTTTGGGATAGGAATGAAAACTGACATTTTCCATTCCTCTGGCCACTGGTGAGTTTTCCAAATTTGCTGGCATATTGAGTGCAGAACTTTCACAAAGGCTTTGGTCTAGTCAATGAAGCAGAAGTAGATATTTTTCTAGAAATCTCTTCCTTTTTCAATGATCCAGCAGAAGTTGGCAATTTGATCTCTAGTTCCTCAGCTTTTCTGTCTAGGCTTCTCTGGTGGCTTAGAGGTTAAAGCATCTGCCTGCAACGTGGGAGACCTGGGTTCGATCCCCGGGTCGGGAAGATCCCCTGGAGGAGGAAATGGCAACCACTCCAGTATTCTTGCCTGGAGAATCCCATGGATAGAGGAGCCTGGTTGGCTACAGTCCATGTGGTCGCAAAGAGTCAGACATGACTGAGCAACTTCACTTCACACTTCCTCAGCTTTTCTAAATCCAGTATGACCATATGGAAGTTCTTGGTTCGCGTAACTGCTGAAGCCTGGCTTGGAGACTTTTAAGCATTACTTTGCTAGTGTGTAAAATAAGTACAGTTTTCAGTAGTTTGAACATTTTTTGTCATTGTCTTTCTTTGAGATCAGAATGAAAACTGACCTTTTCCAGTCATGTGGCCACTGCTGAGTTTTCCAAATTTGCTGGCATATTGAAAGCAGCACTTTCAAAACATCATCTTTTAGGATTTGAAATAGCGCAACTGGAATTCCATCACCTCCACTAGCTTTGTTCATAGTGATGCTTCCTAAGGCCCACTTGACTTCACATTCCAGGATGTCTGTCCATAAGTGAGTGATCACATCATCATGGTTATCTAGGTCATTAAGACCTTTTTCATATAGTTCTTCTGTATATCTTGCTACCTTTTCTTAATATCTTCTGCTTCTGTTAGGACCATACCATTTCTGTTCTTTATTGTGCCCATCTGAGCATGAAATATTTCCTTGGTATCAATAATTTTCTCGAAGAGATCTCTAGTTGTTCCCATTCTATTGTTTCCCTCTATTTCTTTACATTGATCATGAGGAAGGCTTTCTTACCTCTCCTTGCTATTCTTTGAAACTCTCCATTCAAATGGGTATATCTTTCCTTTTCTCCTTTACCTTTCACTCATCTTTTCTCAGCTATTTGTAAGGCCTCCTCAGACAACCATTTTGCCTTTTTGCGTTTCTTTTTCTTGGGGATGGTCTTGTTTACTGCCTCCTGTACAATGTCACGAACCTTCATCCATATTTCTTCAGGCAGTCCATCTATCAGATCTAATCCCTTGAATTTATTTGTCACTTCTACTGTGTAATCATAAGGGATTTGATTTAGGTCATATCTAAATGGTCTAATGATTTTTCCTGCTTTCTTCAATTTAAGTCTGAATTTGGCAATAAAGAGTTCATGATCTGAGCCACAGTCTGCTTGGGTCTTGTTTTTGCTGACTGTATAGAGCTTATCCATCTTTGACTACAAAGAATATAATCAATCTGATTTCAGTATTGACTATTTGGTGATGTCCATGTGTAGAGTTTCCTCTTGTGTTGTTGGAAGAGGGTGTTTGCTATGACCAGTGTGTTCTCTTGGCAAAGCTCTATCAGCCTTTGCCCTGCTTCACTGTGTACTCCAAGGCTGAATTTGTCTGTTACTCCAGGTATTTCTTGACTTCCTACTTTTGCATTCCAGTCCCCTATAATGAAAAGGACATCTTTATTGAGTATTAGTTCTAGAGGGTCTTGTAGTCTTCATAGAACTGTTCAAGTTCAGCTTCTTCAGCATTACTTTTTGTCACATAGACTTGGATTATTGTGATATTAAAATGTTTGCCTTGGAAACAAACTGATCATTCTGTCATTTTTGAGATTGCATCCAAGTACTGCATTTCAGACTCTTTTGTTGACCATGATGGCTACTCCATTTCTTCTAAGGGATTCTTCCCCACAGCAGTAAATATAATGGTCATCTGAGTTGAATTCATCCATTCCAGTCTATTTTAGTTCACTGATTCCTAAAATGTCAATGTTTACTCTAGCCACCTCCTATGTGATACTTCTGATTTACCTTGATTCATGGTCCTAACATTCCAGGATCTTATGCAATATTGTTATTTACAGCATTAGACTTTACTTCCATCACCAGTCACATTCACAACTGGGTGTTTTTGCTTTGGCTCTGTCTCTTCATTCTTTTCAGTTATTTCTCCACTGTTCTCCAGTAGCATGTTGGGTACCTATCAACCTAGGCAGTTCATCTTTCATTGTCCTATCTTTTTGTCTTTTCATACTGTTCATGGGGGTTCTCAAGGCAAAAATACTGAAGTGGTTTGCATTCCCTTTTCCAGCAGACCATGTTTTGTCAGAAATCTCCACCATGACACATCCATCTTGGGTGGCTCTACATGGCATGACTTATAGTTTCATTGAGTTAGACAAGGCTGTGGTCCATGTGGTCAGTTTGATTCGTTTTCCATCATTGCAGTTTTCATTTCTTCTGCCCTCTGATGGATAATGATAAGAGGCTTATGGAAGCTTCCTGATGGGAGAGACTGACTAAGGGGGGAACTGAGTCTTGTTCTGGAGCCATTCTCAGTAAATCTTTAATACAATTTTCTGTTGATGGGCAGGGCTGTGTTCCCTCTCTGTTTTTGATCTGAAGCCAAACTATGTGCCTGGGCCCTGCAGCAGGCCACCATGGACCCAAGCCTCTGCCAGAGACTCTTGGACACTCACAGGCAAGTCTGGGTCAGGAGTGTGTTCATCTTCTCCTGCAAGAACTCCAAAATTGCAACTCACTACTGAACAACTGTTGGCAGGAGACTGTTGGATCCTACCAAGAAAAGAAACCCCATGTCTAAGGGCAAAGTAGCAGCCCCAGCAAGATGATAGAAGGGGCGAAATCATGTTTAGAATCAAAACCCATACCCACCAGAGACATTCAGAGGGCTCAAACAAAATGTTGTGTGCACAAGGAGACCCCACAAAGACTGAGCCAGGTCTACCTTTGAGTGTTTGATGGTCTCCTGCAGAGGTATGGGTAGCAGTGGCCTGCCGCAGGGGCAGGGGCTCTGGGTGCAGCAGTCTTGGGTATGGCCATAAGCCCTCTTGGAGGAGGTTACCATTAACCCCATCATAGAGCTGCCAGAACTTACACAGGACTGGGAAAGCAGACTCTTCGAGGGCACAAACAGAACCCTGTGTGCACCAGGACCCAGGAGAAAGGATCAGTGACCCCCCCAAGAGACTGACCCAGACTTATCTTGGCTTACAAACACTCAAAAACAATGCATTGCCCCTTGTTCTCCTTCCCCATACCATACTGGAGAGTTTGCACAAAAGAGCCTGCCAGGTGACCTTCTAGAGGATAATACATTTTCTCTCTACTCACAAGCATCCTGAACATTCCTGATCCTATACTCACTTCCTCCTTTGCATTTGTCTTTCAGTCTTTAGTAACAAAATCTCCACAACCCCCCTTGCCCTTAAGCATTATCTGAATTACATCCATTTCCCAGAACACCTTAGTCTGTAGTGATTTTATCCCTCTTTGTCTTCACACTAAGTCTTGATCACATGTTCTACAATCCCACTCCATTGTGTAGTGATTTTATTTTTTCAGCAGAAAAAGTCTTTCAAACTTCTGCCCCATTAATCTTCTGCCTCCATGTCTGTACCGACATTCATGATTCTAACCAGCCATGAAGATGTCTCCATTTAACATTATGAAGTACTGTCCCAGGTGGCACTAGTGTTAAAGACCATGTCTGCCACTGCATGAGAGATGAGAGACTCGGGTTTGATCCCTGGATCGGGAAGATCCCCTGGAGAAGGCCATAGGAACCCACTCCAGTATTCTGGCCTGGAGAATCCCATGGACAGAAGAGTTTGGTGGGCTACAGTCCATGGGTTTGCAAAGAGTTGGACATGACTGAGTGGCTTAGCACACACGAACAGTCACAAATCCTTCATATTTCACGTGCTTTGATAAGCCCATGTTCCTAATTATGTGAGCAGAAATATGACATTCCTTACAACTTTGTGTACCAATACCCAAAGAAGCAAAGCATTTCCAAGCTAAAAAAGGAGCTTAGAGATTACTGGACAGGAACCAATGTTTTCAAGTAACTTGCCTAAGGTCATACAGGTAGCAACTGAGCTGGTTCCAAAACCATAGCTTCCCAACTCTGATTTCAGCCTTCTTTCTCAAAGAGAGGCACATCAAAATAGAACACCAATTGTGAACACCAATTGCACTCCATTTTTCGACCCTGCCTCCCTCCCCGCCCCCCATTATTTCACCCTCCTCCCGCCCCTCACTTCTGTGTGTTTTTCCTTCTATTCATGTCTTCTACTAACTTTTCCAAATTTGGAGTCACTGAGTTCTTGGTGGTATTTATTCCCTTTAAATACCAATAGTCTTTCATGTATATTTCTCCTGTTGAATTTATCATAATCTACCAAACATAACAGTTATTTCTATTCTTGCTGTATCTTGCTATGAGAAAGCAAGTTACTTATCAGAGAATTCACCATGTCTTACAGATCCTTGTAGCCCTGTGGTTCTTAATAAATCAGTGTTCACCTGAATATGATGCAACCTATCAAAGGATACAGCTGGATGAGAGGCAAATTGGTTATCACTCAACATTTAATCTATCTGATTTGCCATGGTTTAAATTTTGTTTTTGAGTTCAGTATTTCTTTTTCTTTTGTTTTTACATTATTTGCCAGACCACAATATTAAAACTATAGCAAATAAAAATTGAACTTCTTCAGTCACATTCAGTTCAATCAAATTGTAGATCATATGCTCCCATAAATAAAATAACTCTTATTTTCCTTACTTCATACCTTCTCCAACAAAGCCACATTCAGAAAATGTTCTGTGTAGATGTTTGTATTAATACTAGAGCCAAGGCTGAAACAGGAAGTAACTGGGGAATATTTAAGCTCAAAAGTATCAGAATTACCATTTTGTATTTAGAATTCTGAATTATGATATGAAATTTCTACTTTGTACTTTTCTTAACTGGCAGAAAAAATTTAAATGTCCCAAATTTTGTGATTTTCATGGTGTTGTTTTAACATTATGAGGTCACATAAGATACAGTAAAAGTGACCACAATTTGGGGGTGTGGATAGCAGAGTTTAGTATAGAATTGATTCTCAATGAAAGCTAAGTGAATTAATTATTAACTAATTTACACTAGCATATCCCTGAACTTATTCTTTTGCTATCATCTTTAGCATTTATTTCCTATATGAGAAGGAGAAATTAGAAACACATAGGCCGTTCATTTGCAGCAGGTGAAAGTAATGTAAATAATCTTCCTCAAGCACAAAAGCTTTGTTTTTAGAACATCCTACATCTGAAATTCTTTCTTAACATTACTGGACAAGCTTCTTAACAGTTGGGTTTCCGGTTGTGTTTAGCACTAAGTGAGCATAGCAGCTACCTCAGGATATAAGCTACTACCTCCTCGCTCATATAAGCCAGAGCCCCATCATCTCAATCAAGTGTGGATAACACTGGCAAGAAAGAAAATGTTCTGTAATCCTCTTAAATTGAAGCACTACTTACACTCAGAACCAGCTTTTCTGGGAAAAAGTAACCTAAGAGGCACTGTGTGGTCAACAGCTCACAAATCTCAACTAATGAGGAGAAAATACAAAATAAGTTCAAACTGGTCTTTGATGACCTACTACTTTGCGATGCTTATTAGCATAGACAAATGTATTTCAGCATCTTATTGCTATCTGATCATGCTCTCAGTGCTATCTGTTGGTCCACCTATAACTACAATTGTTTTTGTGGCTGACTCTGCACTTGTTATACAATTATCTTACTTGTGTGAAGTAAAATTAAGTGAGTGTTATTTGGAGTAGAGAAGCCTCATAAGCTCTCATTAATGACACACAGTTAGATACTTATAATATCAGTTATACTAGCAACCATGTTTTCAAATGATATTTCATGAAAGAGCTAAAGAAACTCAGAATGCACAGGCTGCCATTCTATGTCTAGCCATTTCCATTCTAGTCTAACTTTACACATATGTAGATATTAATTTCAAAAAATATTCAGTGATATACATACAGAGTGTAAGCCATTGCACCCTATATTCAAACATTTAAAACATTAAAACATTTTAAAGTACCTTGACACTATATATTTAGATTAGTCAGTAAAATAAAATCCTTCTTTAAGATCAATTTCTCTTGAACAAAAATCCATTCAAATGTTATTAAGGAGGATTTACTGAACCATGAGTATCAAACTTTTACACTCATGAATCTGGCAAATATAGAAGGAGTTATAAGGGAAGGGGCTTCCAGGTGGCTGCTGCTGCTGCTAAGTCGCTTCAGTCGTGTCTGACTCTGTGCAACCCCAGAGACGGCAGCCCACCAGGTTCCCCTGTTCCTGGGATTCTCCAGGCAAGAACGCTGGAGTGGGTTGCCATTTCCTTCTCCAATGCATGAAAGTGAAAAGTGAAAGTAAAGGCACTCAGTCATGTCCGACTCTTAGTGACCCCATGGACTGCAGCCTACCAGGCTTCTCCATCCATGGGATTTTCCAGGCAAGAGTACCGGAGTGGGGTGCCGTTACCTTCTCCAGGGGCTTCCAGGTGGCACTAGTGGTAAATAACCCCCTGCCAATGCAAGAGACATAAGGGATGTAGGTTCCATTCCTGGGTTGGGGAGATCCCCTGGAGGAGGGCATGGCAACCCACTCCAGTATTCTTGCCTAGACAGTCCCATGGACAGAGGAGCCTGGAGGGCTGCAGTCCATAGGGTCGCAAAGAGTTGGATACGATTGAAGTGACTTAACATGCATGCACACATAAGGGTAGGAAATGCCCAATGTCAAATGGCGCTTGAAAAATACGTATTCTTCTTTGGGTGCTGTAATGTATTTCTCTAAAAGTCTTTTGTACCACACCACTGCTCTTCACACACACACACACACACCCATAGAACCGACAAGTAATTCCAACAAGTAGTCAATGGATTTTAGTAATTCAAGATTTAGAAAAGGCTACATGGTAATTCATCTTAAACATCTACCCTAGGGTTTAATTATGGGCAATAATACCTGCATCCAAAGAGTCTGTGGAGATGCAAGGATGGGTTTGATTATGTCTAGAATAACTCTTTGAATTGCCTATTGAATAAAGCTATAATAATTTGCAGCAATATTGTGTTATCTATTGCCATGAGATTGTTAACTTGTGTTTATATAATGTCTTTCTTAGATTAATTGGAAATGCTCCATTTGAAATCAGAACAGTCTCTGGAGAACACTGCTAAAATGTTTTATCCATTAAAAATAATTCAAAGCCAGTTAACTGGCCAATGAAAAAATTTAATGCTTAAGAAGTCTCTTCTAAACACTTACTATGAGCCACCATGCATGTCTGTATTTAGCTTTTGAATTAAATCTCCATGCAGTATACTTCATGTTAGGGAACATCAGCAGAAATGGATAGAAATGTATCTATCTGATGCAAGGGATTGTAATAATGATTGAAATGACCAATCAGCTCTTTCTCGTGTATGCAGGGAAACAACTGGCTGGAGATGGCCTCAAAAGGAAACACTCACTTTATATTTTATAGCATTTAATAATTATTAAACAATTTGTATGTAACCCCATAGGTACCTCAGAAAAATTATATGAATCCTTATAATAAATATAGTATTAATAATTCCTACTAACTGTAATATGGAAAGTATATGCTAGGCATAGACATAGGTCTATATTTTTAAGACAACTGTTCAGTTCAGTTCAGTCACTCAGTTGTGTCCAACTCTTTGCGACCCCATGGGCTGTAGCATGCCAGGCCTCTTTGTCCATCACCAACTCCCGGAGTTTACCCAAATTCACAGTGCACACTTTAGCATACCAAGTGAATGAACAAGGCATTCATTTGCCAGCTGAAAGAAGGGTTGATTTTTAAGCTAACTTCTTAGCAATTTCCTTTAGCCAAAGAGCGCTATCTCCCTCAACATTATGTACCCTTTACTCAGGGCAGCCTGCACCCAACAACTTGTTGATAAAATATTAACAGAGGCCTGAATCACTTACCTCAATTCAAGACATCTTAATTCCAGGGATATTCTGGTTCAGAGCCCCCCATGGGGTTGATTGTGGCCTTTATTTCAGATGAATAGAGTTCAGCTTCCCCTCTTCCCTCACTTCACAGATGCCATTCTTGAAAGCACCTCTCCCCATTCAATATACCTCCTCCAGTTCAGTGTCTGTTTCTTCTCTAACATAATCTAAGACGTGAATCTCCACATTGTGGGTGAGGAAAGTGGGAATCAGAATGAATGCAAGAAATAAACCTCAAAACCACAGCTTTTTTTTTTAAATATATATAGCTCAGTGTTATCTGGCTAGGAAGAAGCAGATCCAAACTCTAAAACCTTCTATTTCTTAATGAAAAATTATTTCATCTGTGGTCATAAGAAAACCTGTGTCCAGTCCCAACAAAATTAATTCCTTGACTTTCATGTAAACGAAAGTTTATTGAATAGTTATCTGT
This sequence comes from Ovis canadensis, assembly GCF_042477335.2. Lineage (NCBI taxonomy): Eukaryota > Metazoa > Chordata > Mammalia > Artiodactyla > Bovidae > Ovis > Ovis canadensis. The sequence goes on along the minus strand of NC_091248.1, from coordinate 73,098,791 downwards.
ATCACCTTTTTAAAAATAATAGATCTAAAAATTTTAACTTTCTACTCTTTTTCTTTATGAAGTGCTAATTAATTCAGGTACATTCCATTTAAAAATTGAAAAGGTCTAATACAAAGAAATAAAATGAAGGAAATGAGATTTATGCTATTCTGGAATACAATGAAGAGCAATTCATTCTATGAGTGAACAAATTCCATCTCAAAGGTCTGTAACTGTTGATTAACCTGTTAGTTGTATGACATTAAGTACCAATAACAGAACATTGGTTAATGAGTTTTAAACTTTTGCTTTCTGTCTATATGTTTATCTAGAGCATTTGCTATTCTGCTGATACAAGTATATTTCTAGTAGAACAAACTAACAATATCCTTTTCCTATAAAGTTTACTTTCAAGAGGCAATAAATTGAAATACATCTAGCATGAAAGGTACAAACTTCCAGTTATAAAAATGTACCAGGGATGTAATGTACAACATGATAAACATATATCTTATATGAAACCTGCTATGAGAGTAAATCCAAAGACTTCTCATCACAAAGAAAGAATATGTTTTCCTTTTCCCTTTTATATTGTATATATATGAGATAGCTCAAAATTCTACAAGCCAGGCTTCAGCAGTATGTGAACCGTGAACTTTCAGATTTTCAAGCTGGTTTTAGAAAAGCCAGAGGAATCAGAGATCAAATTGCCAACATCCGCTGGATCATTGAAAAAGCAAGAGAGTTCCAGTAAAAAATCTATTTCTGCTTTATTGACTATGCCAAAGCCTTTGACTGTGTGGACCACAATAAACTGCAAAAAATTCTTCAAGAGATTCTACCAGACCACCTGACCTGCCTCTTGAGAAACCTATATGCAGGTCAAGAAGCAACAGTTAGAACTGGACATAGAACAACAGACTAGTTCCAAATAGGAAAAGGAGGATGTCAAGGCTGGATGTTGTCACCCTGCTTATTTAACTTCTATGCAGAGTACATTATGAGAAACCCTGGACTGGAAGAAACACAAGCTGGAATCAAGACTGCTGGAAGAAATATCAATAACCTTAGATACGCAGATGACACCACCCTTATGGCAGAAAGTGAAGAGGAACTAAAAAGCCTCGTTATGAAAGTGAAAGAGGAGAGTGAAAAAGTTGGCTTAAAGCTCAGCATTCAGAAAACTAAGATCATGGCGTCTGGTCCCATCACTTCATGGCAAATAGATGGGGAAACCTTGGACACAGTGGCTGACTTTATTTTTCTGGGCTCCAAAATCACTGCAGATGGTGGATGCAGCCATGAAATTAAAACACGCTTACTCCTTGGAAGGAAAGTTATGACCAACCTAGACAGCATATTCAAAAGCAGAGACATTGCTTTGCCAACAAAGGTCCGTCTAGTCAAGGCCAAGGTGTGGTCATGTATGGATGTGAGAGTTGGACTGTGAGGAAAGCTGAGTGCTGAAGAATTGATGCTTTTGAACTGTGGTGTTGGAGAAGACTCTTGAGAGTCCCTTGGACTGCAAGGAGATCCAACCAGTCTGTTCTGAAGGAGATCAGTCCTGGGTGTTCTTTGGAAGGACTGATGCTGAAGCTGAAACTCCAATATTTTGGCCACCTCATGCGAAGAGTTGACTCATTGGAAAAAGACTCTGATGCTGGGAGGGATTGGGGGCAGGAGGAAAAGGGAACGACAGAGGATAAGATGGCTGGATGGCATCACCGACTCAATGGACATGAGTTTAGGTAAACTCCGGGAGCTGGTGATGGACAGGGAGGCCTGGCGTGCTGTGATTCATGGGGTCGCAAAGTGTCAGACACGACTGAGCGACTGAACTGAACTGAGCTGATATGAGAATGTGGATGTCACTAAACTTATCGTGGTGATCATTGCATGATGTGTCAAATCATTATGCTGGCACACCTTACTCTTATTCAATGTGGTATGTCAACTGTGCTGAAAGGAAAAATAAAATAATAATATAAAATACACCTAGCATCTTATTTTGCATAATAGTCACAGCCCTACATAAAGTAATGCTGAAGGTTTTACATAATTCCATTTTTAATAAGGTGTTTTTAGTTTTGGTTTTAGCCCTAAACATAGAGTGGTAAAAGCCTTCCAAAACAATTTATTTGGTCATTGACATAATAAATCTGAAAACTATACTCCACTTATTTTTAAGAAAAGACAATACTTTTCCTATGTCTTTATATTAATAACAACCTTCTAAGGGTTTCTTTTAATTTCAAAGGGTTCTTTTACTTAAAAGATCCATGTCCCTGTGTGAAATAAAAGCCTTCATATTCTAGATCACATTCTTTAAATTCCTTTTTTCTAACACCTTAGATATTACACCCCTGAGCCTAACTTCATTGGAATTGAAAATTAGGAAACAGTATTACAGCAGTGCAATTAGATAATGTGGTTAAAACCTGTTTGATTTGTTACCTATCGTTTTCTGCATAAAATGACAAAATTGTGGTAGATGGCAGAATATGAGATAGAATTAGACAAGAAAAGGTCAAATATACTATAAATTCTGAAAAACACAAATTTTGAAAGGTGTATTTTGCCAAACCACCTAGTTCCTTACCAATCTCAACTATGTATGAAAATCAGTTTGCCATTTCAACCAAATTATTGCCCAAACCAAATGCTATAACCCAAATCAAAAATCATGATGTCAAGGCAAGAGTTGCACATTAGCTCTGGGCACAGGAGTTACTCATGACCTGAATCTGGGCTAATGAAACCCTTAATATAAACATTAATTTTTTGGCTAGTACTTGGTTAAACCAAGGAGCTGCTTAGAAGAAATATATTCATGTCTGCTTTAGGGAACAAGTGCCTAAGACACACTTAAACTCACTGGTAAAGAACTATTCCAGCTGATGAATATGCCTACTAATAAGTAGTCTTTGGACACCATAAGTCATAACTTGTAGAAGAACTCAATGTTTTTCGGTGTAATAACTTTTGCTGGAAACTTTACTGAGAAGCTTCTACTCTAGGAAACTTCATGAATGTAAGCAGAAGAATATCAGCACTTATAATGGGAATAGTCATAAAGCCCATGCACCCACAATGACTGGACTGCTTGTTCTTTTTATAGAATCCTTAAAATCACCATAATCTAAACAGCCACAAAATGAGCCTCTTAGAATTTGGAACTCTCTCACATGCCTGAGCTCTTAGGCTACCAGCAATGCTCAGAAAGTAATATTTGGCTATATGAAAATAACAAGCACAGTGATTTAAATAAGAAAAGAGCATTTATTGCGAGATATTAAAACACTGCTATATTTGGTTTCCTATTAGCACCAGCAGGAAGAATAATTTTCTAATTAGTGGCTGGGCTGTAAGTGGTAGATATGGAAACCTCTGGGTTGCATAATTGGAATACAAAGCTAAAGAATTTCTGAATTTTTGTAAGCAAAGCTAGGGAATTACCACCACCTTTCCAGATGCTGAAGACCATCTTAGGTTTGTGTGCATAGAACTGTTTCACTCAAGTTGAAATAACAAAGGGCCTCTACAAGTTCCCCTGCTGTGTGTTTTGAGTCTCTGGTTTTTAAATATGACCTAAGCAGATACAAAAATTACAGAGAGAGGAGCATAGCCCCACATTATCCCTACATGGGATACTTTTCCCCTTTATGGTACTCCCTGCACCCTGAGATCTTAGAGCTTTTTCTTGTGTTATACAATAACTAGACAAAGAGGGCAGAACCAGCACTGCCCTGTGGCTTCTGCTTGTCTTTATCAGCATACTTAAGGGAATACTCTTCCCAGTAGGTACATGTTCTGGGCAAGAAAATTACCTACATTCATTTCAGAGAGAAAGAAACAAAATTAGAGCCAGGTAACTACTGTCCTGAGGGAATTGTTGTTTGTTAACCTCCCAATTGTTTCTCTGGACAGGTGAAAACTCAGAGAGACTCACTCCTTTCAACTGTGGGAAAAGTTTATCTTCGGCAGCTTATAAATTATCAATGCTCTATACATACTTGATGTCATATTTTTGTCTTTCCCTTCAAAAATCTATCACGTCTGTCATGCTTGATGACCACAAATTTAAGAGGAAACCAAGAGAAGGAAAGCAGAATAAAATGATAAAAGACCTGCATCAACTTTATAGTCTATTCTCATCTTCCATTCCCCTGCTGCCAGGCATGGAGGACTTATGTCATAAGAGTTCTAGAAAAATCAATAATACCTGGTCCTACCTCTATGCAAGGTGCTTAGTACTTGAAAGACAACAAAGAAACCCTTAGTTTTCAAACAGGTGTGGATAAAACAAATTTGATACTAAATAATCCTATATAGTTTAAAAATGTATATTTAAATACACACACACATACACACACAAGCACACATATACATAAACATACATAAAATGTCATAACCTTCAGTTCAGTTCAGTTCAGTTCAGTTCAGTCACTCAGTCGTGTCCGACCCTTTGTGACCCCATGAATCGCAGCACGCCAGGCCTCCCTGTCCATCACCAAGTCCAGGAGTTCACTCAAACTCATGTCCATCGAGTCAGTGATGCCATCCAGCCATCTCATCCTCTGTCGTCCCCTTCTCCTCCTGCCCCCAATCCCTCCCAGCATCGGAGTCTTTTCCAATGAGTCAACTCTTTGCATGAGGTGGCCAAAGTACTGGAGTTTCAGCTTTAGCATCATTCCTTCCAAGAACACCCAGGACTGATCTCCGTTAGAATAGAAAGTTGGATCTCCTTGCAGTCCAAGGGACTCTCAAGAGTCTTTTCCAACACTACGGTTCAAAAGCATCAATTCTTCAGTGCTCAGCTTTCCTTGCAGTCCAACTCTCACATCCATACATGACCACTGGAAAAACCATAACCTTGACTAGACGGACCTTTGTTGACAAAGTAATGTCTCTGCTTTTGAATATGCTATCTAGGTTGGTTATAACTTTCCTTCCAAGGAGTAAGCATCTTTTAATTTCAGGCTGCAATCACCATCTGCAGTGATTTTGGAGCTCCCAAAAATAAAGTCTGACACTGTTTCCACTGTTTCCCCATCTATTTGCCATGAAGTGATGGGGCCAGATGCCATGATCTTCGTTTTCTGAATGTTGAGCTTTAAGCCAACTTTTTCACTCTCCTCTCTCACTTTCATAAGAGGCTTTTTAGTTCCCTTTTCACTTTCTGCCATAAGGGTGGTGTCATCTGCATATCTGAGGTTATTGATATTTCTCCCAGCAATCTTAATTCCAGCTTGTGCTTCCTCCAGCCCAGCGTTTCTCATGATGTACTCTGCATATAAGTTAAATAAGCAAGATGACAATATACAGCCTTGACATACTCCTTTTTCTATTTGGAAGCAATCTATTGTTCCATATCCAGTTCTAACTGTTGCTTCCTGACCTGTGGTAAGGTCAATACTGGAGCATCAGAAAACTTTTGAGAAAAGCTAAGGTTTAAGGGAAGCTGTGTAGGAAAAGGCTTTAACAGGAGCTATCATGTAGTGAACTTGAAAGTTTGGACATAATAGGGAAATTGTAAGGAAATGAGAGAAAATGCAGAATGGTCTCAAGTAAATAGTCTGATGGGAAGACCATCAGAGCAATATGTGCAGTAAAATAAAATGAGTCAAAATGGAATTATAACCTAGACCTGACTGAAAAAGAGGATATTTATACACAATGTAGAAATTGAGACATCATTGGAGGCATTTTATCAGAACCAGAGGATTGAAACTTAAGGAATGAACTGATTATAATGTATAGCATGGATTTTAGAGCAGAGAGAAAGAAAACAAAGAATCCCGTAGAGACAAGACGAGTCAACCAGGATGATGACATAATTAGGAAAAAAGAACAAAAGATGCATAGATCAAATATATATGACTTTTGGAACTGGTCTGAATACAGAAATTAGAGTGCAGAATTAAATCTTATCCCCAGCTTTTGAGTCTGGCTTACTTAAAGAATGCTAGTGGCATGGATGGAGGAGTCTGGTGGGCTGCAGTCCATGGGGTCGCTAAGAGTCGGACACAACTGAGCGACTTCACTTTCACTTTTCACTTTCATGCATTGGAGAAGGAAATGGCAACCCACTCCAGTATTCTTGCCTGAAGAATCCCAAGGACGAGGGAGCCTGGAGGGCTGCCATCTATGGGGTCGCACAGAGTTGGATATGACTGAAGCGACTTAGCAGCAGCAGCAGCAGCAGCAGTGGCAAAGAGAAGAGAAAACGTGAAATAAAAGCAACAATTCAGTTTTTGGTTTGTTGATATTACGGAGCTTTCAAAACATACAGTTTGAAAGGATAAGCATACTGGTTTGAAATTTAGAAACAAGGTCTGGACCACTCTTATAGTTCTGGGAATTATATGCATAGAAGCAATAGGTAGTAAGTGTAAAAATGGATAAAATCCTTATTAGACAGAGAATGCAAACCATACATAAAGGAGGACCAATGATAGAACTTGGGTCAGGTATACCTTCAGGAGCTGGAAAGAGAATAAAACAACAAAGAAGGAAAAGGTGAAATGTCCAAAGTGAAAAAGGGGGAAAAAAAGGTTGAAGAGACTCCATATGGGACTCAATAATTAGGACCTATTAGTGGATTTCCTGATTTGGAACCAGTCTGTTGTTCCAAGTACAGTTCTAACTGTTGCTTCTTGACCTGCATACGGATTTCTCAGGAGGCAGGTCAGGTGGTCTGGTATTTCCATATCTTTAGGAATTTTCCACAGTTTCTTGTGATTCAGTCAAAGGCTTTGGTGTAGTCAATAAAGCAGAAGTAGATGTTTTGGGGGAATTCTTTTGCTTTTTTGATGATCCTACAGATGTTGGCAATTTGATCTCTAGTTCCTCTGCCTTTCCTAAATCCAGCTTGAACATCTGGAAGTTCACAATTCACATGCTGTTGAAGCCTGGCTTGGAGAATTTTGAGGATTACTTTGCTAGTATGTTGAGATGAGTGCAATTGTGTGGTACTTTGAACATTCTTTGGCATTGCTTTTCTTTGGCATTGGAAGGAAAATTGACCTTTTCCAGTCCTGTGGCTACTGCTGAGTTTTCAAGATTTGTGGGTATATTGAGTGCAGCACTTTCACAGCATCATCTTTCAGGATTTGAAATAGCTCAACTGCAATTCCATCATCTCCACTAGCTTTGTTCTACAAACAAAGGTTCCTAAGGCCCACTTGACTTCACATTCCAGGATGTCTGTCTATAGGTGAGTGATCACACCATTGTGGTTATCTGGGTCATGAAGATCTTTTTTGTATAGTTCTTCTGTGTATTCTTGACATCTCTTCTTAATATCCTCTGCTACTGTTAGGTCCATACCATTTCTGTCCTTTATCGAGCCCATCTTTGTATGAAATGTTCCCTTGGTATCTCTGATTTTCTTGAAGAGATCTCTAGTCTTTCCCATTCTATTGTTTTCCTCTATTTTTTTGCATTGATCACTGAGGAAGGATTTCTTATCTCTCCTTGCTATTCTTGGGAACTGGTTCCAAATAGAGAAAGGATTATGTTAAGGCTGTATATTGTCACCCTGTTTATTTAACTTATGCAGAGGACATGATGCAAAATGCCAGACTAAATGAAGTGCAAGTTGGAATCAAGATTGCCCGGAGAAATATCAATAACCTCAGATATGCAGATGACATCACCTTTATGGCAGAAATTGAGGAAGAACTAAAGAGCCTCTTGATGAAAGTGAAAAAGTTGGCTTAAAGCTCAACATTCAGAAAACAAAGATCATGGCATCTGGTCCCATAACTTCATGGGAAATAGATGGAGACCAACAGTGGTTACAGTCAGAGACTTTATTTCTTGGGGGCCCCAAAATCACTGTGGATGGTAACTGCAGCCATGAAATTAAAAGATGCTTGCTCCTTGGAAGAAAAGCTATGACCAATCTAGAGAGCATATTAAAAAGCAGAGACATTACTTTATCAACAAATGTCCATCTAGTCAAAGCTATGGTTTTTCCAGTAGTCATGTATGGATGTGAGAGTTGGACTATAAAGAAAGCTGAGCGCCAAAGAACTGATGCCTTTGAACTGTGGTGTCAGAGAAGACTCTTGAGAGTCCCTTGGACTGCAAGGCGATCCAACCAGTCCATCCTAAAGGAAATCAGTCCTGACTATTCATTGGAAGAACTGATATTGAACCTGAAACTCCAAAACTTTGGCCACCTGCTGCCAAGAACTGACTCACTGGAAAAAACCCTGATGCTGGGAAGGATTGAAGGTGGGAGGAAAAGGGGACGACAGAGGATGAGATGGTTGGATGACATCACTGACGGTATGGAAATGAGTTTGAGTAAGCTCTGGCAGCTTGTGATGGACAGGGAAGTCTGGCATGCTGCAATCCATGGGATGGCAAAGGGTCAGACACAACTGAGCAACTGAACTGAACTGATTAGTGACTTTCTAATTTTAAGGAAAATAGAAAAAATATTAAATCAATGAAAAATATAAAACGAACTAATCAAGACCAGAGTACTGAAAAATATGCCCACACATATAGAAGTAGCATGCACCTATTTTCTTGTCTTGCATAGTTTTAGATCTTGACCACTAACATTTTCAAACAAAATTAGGATAAGACTTTTACAAAATATTTGTTCCTCCATTTTCTTTTGTCACCAACAATCCCGAGGATGTATGGCTGAAGATCAGAAAAGGCAAGGTAAAGGAAGTAACTTAAAATCACTCAATGTGCTTATTGTTATTTTTTTTCTTCACGAGAAGTTAGTGAATAACAAGTAAAATCATTTGAAACATTAGAAAATAACAATAAAGAAAAAAATCAGTATTGTACTGGATAAACAATAGGTGAAAAACCAATTGATGTGAATTTAAAATTTCTCCTTAAAACTACAAAGCTACAACTTTAGGAGTGGTTCTTACAGAAAAGAGTTTGGACATTGTCCTCCACAAACTCAGAGGTGTCCTAGAAGCCAGATGATCAATCAGCAAGACACCAAAATTCCTTAACAACCAGTGACTCATATTCAAAAGCACAGGACAAAAGGAAACATATAGAAGGTGCAAGTTTGATTTTAATCAATTATCTATATACCTTCCTACAATATCAGCCAACATTTGAGATAAGCTTTCTGGCAAAGTTACAAATATCAGCAATCTTTTGACTTTTTGATAAGACAGAAAGACTTGTAACTAACTTTAAGAATCTTTTTGAAACACCTTCCTATATATTTCACCTTACCCTTCAGGATACTATTATGGTGGCATTGTCGCTAAAATATTATTTATGTCCACTTAAGAAGATTTATACAGAGCTTAAAGAACTTTTAATTGTTTACAATATGTAAAAGGCAAGGATGTCCAGCTACCTGTGAAAATACATTAAAACAAAACTGTGCAATGCACTAAGAGAGAAGCCTTCAGTTTTATAGTCAAAAAGAGGTAATAAATAATATATTTTACATAAATGGACAGTAATACTTATAAAATTATCACAATTGTACAAAGTGATTCTATCAATAAAAAACCAGCAATAATAATAAAAACATAATTTAATTTATATAAAATTTTATAATTACTCAAAGCTTTGAAGCTAATAAGTTTTGGGTACTTGGTCACTAGTCTTAGCAAATATTTGCTAATACTATTTAGCTTTGTATAGCCATGGAAATAACTACTAATAGGTGTTGAAAACAAGAGAATAGACCCAAAATGGAGTCAGTTTTACTAAGCCTCATTTCGCAAAAGACTTCATTACAGTTTCAGCTCTCTCAGCTCAGCAACGAAATCTTAAGCCAGCCAGTTGGGAATTACCTGGTTAGTTACATAATCTGCCTGATAGACCCCTGCCATCTCCTAAAGTTGGTTTTCAATAACCAACCCACTTCTTTGGCTCATACATCTTGCTTGTTGCCACTCCCTTATGGCTATCAAAGTCTTTTCATTTTGTAGAGCTCCTTGGAGCTCCTTTGTATTTGCTAGATTAGATGCTGTCTTATTAGAGTCAATTTTTTGGTCAAATAAACAAAGTTTTTAGTATTCTTCAGTTTATCTTTTAACAGTTAAGAAGAATGAACTGATGGAGACCTCCAAAAGCCCTCAAGAGCAGCAAGCAAGATAGAGTAGGTACCTACTGAACACTTTGAGCCAGCAGCTTTTTTGCTCCCTCTGGATGTGGCAGGTAAGTCCTCCTCGGATCCCAGCCTCAGGGTTTGCATCATGAGCTTGAAGGCTTTGTCCAAGCATTTCTTCCACTGGACTGGTCCAGAAACAAGCAGTGTCAGATTAGGTTGGACTTAAAAAACTGGGCTGGGTCCAGCTTAGAAACTGAACTGGGTCTGGAGTAAAATTGGATTTTATTTAAACTAGACTTGATCCAGTGTGAGACCTCGGGTGAATAGAATTTTGTTTTAAGGCTGAAAAAATAGGTTAGCCTTACCGAAGATGGTCTTGAATTACAATGGCCATGGCGGAGAACTTCCAACCGTATTAGATAAACTTATCCATTTAGGAGATGCCCTAGGGCAAAAGAGGTCTCAGCCAGGCACTCACTGTCAAGGGTAGAGGGGAAATTATTTTTCTTCCTCTGTGGTTTCTAGTGACCAGAATGAGTCCTGCTGGGCCCCCTCACTTGCTCCAGAAATTGTGGCATCCTGGGAAAACTGCTGAAAGTCAGCCAAAGGTGAGAAACCTCATGAAGTCAGCTCCCGAACACCTCTCTCTGTGTTGCCCAGTTGAGAGAAGACACTAAAATTTCACGTTTTTCATTGCTTTTCAAATTCAGTCGGGCAGAAAACACTTGTAAGATATTGTACTGTGACTTGTGAGTTTGTTTTGGGGTCAGTCAATCAGTCAGTCAGTTCAGTCACTCAGTCATGTCTGACTCTCTATGACTCCATGGACTGCAGTCACCATCTGCAGCACACCAGGCCTCCCTGTCCATCACCAACTCCCAGAGCCTACTCAAACTCATGTCCATTGAGTTGGTGATGCCATCCAACCATCTCATCCTCTGTCTTCCCTTTTTCCTCCCGCCTTCACTCTTTCCCAGCATCAGGGTCTTTTCTAATGAGTCAGTTCTTCGTATCAGGTGGTCAAAGATTTCGAGTTTCAGCTTCAGCATCAGTCCTTCTAATGAATATTCAGGACTGATTTCCTTTAGGATGGACTGGTTGGATCTCCTTACAGTCCAAGGGACTCTCAAGTGTCTTCTCCAACACCGCAGTTCAAAAGCAGCAGTTCTTCGGTGCTCATCTTTCTTTATAGTCCAACTCACGCATCCACACATGACTACTGGAAAATCCATAGCTCTGACTAGATGGACATTTGTTGATAAAGTAATGTCTCTGCTTTTTAATATGATGTCTAGGTTGGTCATAACTTTTCTTCCAAGGAGCAAGAGTCTTTTAATTTCATGGCTGCAGTCACCATATGCAGTGATTTTTGAGCCCAAAAATGTCTGCCACTGTTTCCACTGTTGGTCCCCATCTATTTGTCATGAGGTAATGGGACCAGATGCCATGATCTTAGTTTTCTGAATGTTGAGTTTTAACCAATTTTTTCAATTCTGCTTTTAGGTACTCATTGATTATCAAGCTTATCTTTTCCTGGGACAGCTATTGCCTTCTTGTTGGTCTCATTTTGTATTCTGAGAACCTGACCTGACAACCATATTGTTGGGGCCCTAAAATTATGGTCAGAAAGAACTGTGGGTTGCACCCTATTTGTAGCCAGGGCCAGACCACACCTGGAGTTGGATGTTAATGGCAATGCTCAGAGTTGTCCACTGCAACTCCTGCTGGCTAATGCCAAGAATGAAGGGATGGCCTCCAGTGTTGTGCAGGAGATGAGGAAAGTTCTTCTCTGACAGTGGTATGTTGGTAAATAGGCAACAAGCTCTCCAGGGGAAAAATTTCCTGATTTGTAGCATTTTTCTCCCTATAGCTTCAATACTCCTACCTGGGCAGATACCATGCTATCACACATGAACTGGGATTTTTCTGCAGGTCCTCCTAGATCAGATTAAGGCCATCAAAGAATTAAAGCAAAATAATAATTTTTAAAAAACTGTTAACAGTAGAATCTCAAACTCTCCAGACATTTCTCAACATTTGGCATAGAGCAAGAACCAAATCAGAAAATGAAATAACTCTACCTTCTTAAAGGCAAATGGGAAATTCATAGGCATCTTTATCACTGTGGCTTCATGAAGCTGAGGTGTGCTTGTGTGAATAAGCTAAATGGAATACCAGCACCATAGTCTGCCATTTCCTCTGTGCCATCAACTTTCCAAGGAAAGAAGGAAATCACTACAGATTCCTTCCTGAGCCTAATTCCATCGCCAGTGCTTCTTCTGAGAACTTCAGCCTATCATATGCTCATGATTTCTCATCCTTGGCCCTAATTAAATCAATCTGACTTCTCTTTCTGCTTAACAACATAAGCTTTTTTTTTTTTTTTTTTTGCTGGCATCTTTGACTCAGTGTTGGTGAAGTAAAGCTTTAATCATCACCAAACTGATAAAGGAAAATAAAGGAAGGAGATGAAGACATAATCTTTTTCTAGTTTATGTATTATCTACCTGATACTCCTGGACCTTTCAAGAGACTCAGGCTTCTTTGCTATGCTCTCAGAAAAAGCAGGTAGAAGCTGGCAACTATGTATGATTTTCACCACATTGGGGTAGAGAGTGAAGAAAGATCTGGTTCTGTAGATGTGCACAATTTGCAACTGGTACAGAAATAATTCATCCAACGAATTATTTAATTCATTGAGGAAGAGTTATTTAATGAATGATTGTTAAGCATATGATGGATTTAATAAAGAATGAAGTGAAATGAAGTCGCTCAGTCGTGTCTGACTCTTTGTGACCCCATGGACTGTAGTCTACCAGCCTCTTCCGTCCCTGGGATTCTCCAGGCAAGAATAGTGAAGTGGGTTGCCATTTCCTTCTCCAGGAGATCTTCCCAACCCAGGGATCAAACCCCGGTCTACCGTATTATAGGCAGATGCTTTACCATCTGAGCCCCCAGGGAATCTCTTAATAAAGAATATGGACGATCAAAAAAAATACTTTGAATAGGAAATGTAGAAGAAAGAATAATCTACCAATTATGAAATATATTACCTATCAATCTTGATTTCCATCTCATGTTACAACTGTATCCAACCCATTCTAAAATGCTAATAGCTGCAGCTGTGCCTTGTATTAACTTCCTCACCATGGCCATGGAACTCTGCACCTTCTAGCACTCTGGTCTTGGATAGATAAAATTGCTCCTATCTTATCTTGAGCAGTCTGCATTTATCAACATTATCTAATTGAATAGACACCATAATATTGTCAATAGAAGTATCACATAGAGTATTATGAGGTAAGCTTGCATGTATGATTTTGTACTTAGCTTACAAATAATAATAAAGCCACATATAACCATTAACATGTCTGTTAAGCTCCTTGTGGCCAAAGACTATGTTGTGACTTTTTCACACATGCATCTAGAATGACTAAATATCTTAGAACAAAGGATGACTATTGAATAGCAGAGAATACTGAATCCTCCATCCAGTCCCTACTGCCTGACACTTTGGGGAAGATAAAGTATTATTTAAAATCCAGTGGTTAAGACTTTAGACTTCCAATGCAGGGGGTGTGGTTTCTACCCTTGATTGGGAAACTAAGATCCCACATGCCATGGGGCACAGCCAAAAAAAGAAAAGAAAAGAAAATGCTCATTCCTTAAAATAAACATATTTTATCTAGGATAAAACATTTATTATATTGTTTCCTATATTGGCCTGCACATGGGAGTTGATTAAGGGAGATTAATTTTTTCTTAATACAGAGTTTCTGTCATATCAATTCAATATGTATAGGGATTGACCCTGGGAATCTGCATTGAACATGTGTCCCAGTGACTCACGTTATAGTGAACTTGGGAAATGTTGCTTTATTAGGCTCACTCACTGTAATCAAGTCAAGTAGAGGCTCGGAAGGAAAAGAGAAAAGCCTGAGCCAAAGAGCTGCTCAGGCATGATAGTTCTGGTTGAATCTTGACAGCAGAACAGAAATCAATAGTCAGAAAAGAACTACTGTCCCACAAGAAGCACTGATGAATTATAGATCACTATTGCCCTGGACCAACTTGCCTGTTCCTATGCACATTGTTTTTGTTGAATGTGTATGCATTTCTAACCCCACAGATTTGATTCTCATCTACCCTAATTTGCCCTCTTAAGCTTATACCATCAGTGGTGTTTAGTATATTGCTTTTAACAGTTTAAGTGCTCATAAATGGTCAACTACTGACCATTGGGCCAGTGATTAAAATCTGTTCAAGTGTCTGTAAATCTCTGAATACATTTAATCTCAGAGCCACAGCATGACTCTAGAAGAATAATCATTATCCTTTCCATTCTGGAAGCTTTATCTGTGTCTGCTTACCATGCTCAAATCCGTTCTAGACTTTAAAGTTTTGTTCAGATTCCTAATGATGGTCATATCTATCCAGAAAAAAACATACCTGCTCTCTTCTCCTCAATATTTATTTCACTTAAAATGTATTGTTTCCCAAATTACAACTTAAAAGCAAGACATCTTTGTAAACACTTTTACTTCCTATACAATTCTCCAGAAAATGAAAAAACAGTCCTGATTATCATAAAATAACTCTGTGAAGACTTACATATCTATACCCTTTCACAGTCAGCTGTAAGTATACAAGCTTATATAAGGATTCTAAGACAACAAGAGAAAACAGCTACTGCTCTAGCAAATAAAGGCAACAGCTTAACAAACTTCTACTGACTTTTATCACTGCTCTTGAGAGTCCCTTGGACAGCAAGGAGATCAAACCAGTCAATCCTAAAGGAAATTAACTCTGAATATGAATTGGAAGGACTGATGCTGAAATTGAAGCTCCAATACTTTTTGCCCACCTGATGCAAAGTCAACTCATTAGAAAAGCCTTGATGCTGGGAAAGACTGAAGGCAGGAGAAGAGGATGGCAGAGGACAGGATGGTTGGATGGCATCACCGACTCAAGGGACATGAGTTTGAGCAAGCTCTGGGAGATGGTGAAGGACAGGTAAGCCAAGCATGCTGCAGTCTCTGGGGTTGCAAAGACTGAGTGACTGAACACAACTGCTCCAGGTTCCTGTAATCTAAAGGAGAGCCATTAGGCCTCTGAAGACAAACTTACCTGAGAAAGTCAAAATAATGCATCAATAACTACATCAGCCTGATGCAGGGTTTAGACATTCCAGGGCAGGTGGCTCCAGAGTAAAAAGTCTATTAAAGGAGGGAGGCAATTTGACCATGATCTAATTTTGCCTCACTGATTTTTCTGTGAGTGGTTTTCTACCTTATTGTTCTTAATACTAATAGGGTCATGTTCTTCTCATTTGTCAGAATCACATCAAATGAAATGAAAAGATTTTTACCTGTTTATTTGTTGATTGGTTATATCAACCTTTCTCACTAATAGGCTATCTCAAACTACAGCTGGCTGCATTTGATAATATAATCAGCAGTATGCTCCTGCCTTAAAATTGCAGAATAAACCAGATGACTTGCTTTGGTCCCCTGTCTGGTATAAGAGCTTTGACAAATGTTAGGCTGCTTTATGCTTGCATTTAAAAACAAGGAAGGAAATGGTATTTATTGGAAAGAATCACTTAGGAGGAATATAAAGTTATGTTACTCTGGGATAAACTAAAGTGATTTTAAATAGTTTGTGATTGCATGAGAAAAAATGAAAAAAAAATATGGAGAAAAGATGAAAATTTTTCTGTTTCACCTTGTGATAAATAGATAATTCAAACAAGCTAATATTTATTTATAAGCCAAAACCAATATTAAAACCAACTTGAAAGCTGAAGTCTTTATCCTTAAGTCACATCAAACTGTTAATAGCTTCTTAAAAAATATTTGCTTAAACCCACAAGGAAGGAAAAAACATTTTAAATGTCTGAGAACAATCCCAGAAAAAAATTAAGGATCTAGCTGATTTAACGCAAAACTTTTGAAAAACTCTTTAAAGATCATCAGACATAGTTTATAGGATAAGATTTTCAAGCCTTCATAGAGATAAATGATTTTAGCACATGACTACTATCAAGCTTCATTATCCCTAAGCTAAGAGAGAGGTCAGAGAGCTAAGCAAACAGCTCAGATGCTTCATTTATGGTCTTTCTGAATGATGGAAAATTTCCCACTGAGCCAGTTAAATTTGACCAGTCAAACTGTTTCTTGGGGAAGCAAGGTAGCATTTCAATTCCAATTTACTATTCCCACACTGTAGGAGCATTAAAATGAAAATTTCATCTTGGAGGATATATATATATATACATATGTGTATATATATATATATGAGGTATTATTTCAGTTCAGTTCAGTTCAGTCGCTCAGTCGTGTCTGACTCTATGCGACCCCATGAATCGCAGCATGCCAGGCCTCCCTGTCCATCACCAACTCCTGGAGTTCACTCAGACTCACGTCCATCGAGTCAGTGATGCCATCCAGCCATCTCATCCTCTGTCGTCCCCTTTTCCTCCTGCCCCCAATCCCTCCCAGCGTCAGAGTCTTTTCCAATGAGTCAACTCTTCACATAAGGTGGCCAAAGTACTGGAGTTTCAGCTTTAAGTGTTATTTAGGAGGCTAGAAATAAATGAAGTGGTCTTTTTAGCAGCTCCTATTCTTTGGTTAGCTGGAGTCCCACCAAAAATTTAGATACAAGAAGGAAGATGGAAAAGGGCTAATTTTTATTTTTCATTCAATGATCAGATTTAGATTTGAGTGTCTCCTTCAAACTTCTTTTTCTCTTCCTTTTTTTTATTTTTATTCTGTGACTAAAAAAGAGGACTTATCAGAAGCATGTACAAATCACATGTCAAGGACTGCTGAAAGGTATTGTGAATTATTAGTGAAAAATCTGGACAAAAGAGTAGTATTGTATTGATCTACTGAAACTGTGTCCCCATGTATTTCAAGCATTAAAGGCATTAAGAGCCTTATCCGTATACCTAATTTTGAAATATCAGAATTTTTAGTTTTTAAAATAAAAATGAATTACTATCATATTTTTTTAATGGTCAAATTAATACCTGTGTGGTCCATTGATTGAAAAGGGAAATGGTGATAAAAGGCTTCACAGAATCATTATTGTCTAAAGTCTCAATCCAGGAGATTCTTACAGAATTGAGGTGTTTGACCCTTATTCTAACTAAGTGGCATTTCATTTAAGAATGTGCTTGGAGTAGAAGAAAAAAAAAAAAGTAACCTGAAAAGCTGAAGGTAATAAGTGGGAAATATACTTAATGTCTAAATGCAATGCATTTTTTAAATGAAACTCTAATATTGAAAAGAAATGCCAGGCCCAGCATGTTTTTTAGTACATAACCACAGAGTCCTAAGTGCAGGATCTACATGAAAAGTGGTCCTACAGGGTGAGAGTCATATTTCCAGAGAGTTTGATATGACCCTTAGTATCTCAGGCATAATTTTCTTAATACATTTTCTCTAAAAGAATCTTAAAAACCTAGAATCTGCAGCTGTGTCAACATTCATAAGCTTCTGAATCATTTAGAGTAGTAAATAAATGCATAATTTATTACAGTGTTTATACCTGATCTTATCCTCAATCAATTCTTATTAACCTTTGTCAAAATAGTGATTATGGAAACCAACAGTCCTTCACATCCCACTTGTCTCCTTTCCTTCCTCCTGTTGGTCTTGTTAATACGATCTTTTGGCTGTTGTTGAACCTGTATTTAATGTTTTCATCAATATGTCCTGCGTATAGGGCTCATTGTAGGTACAAGTTAGTACACTACGATTATACTACCTTTTATGTAATTTTTATATTGTTCAGAGGAAATCATTGCCCCTTTATTCTCCATCTGCTTATGCTTCAAATCTCTTGCATACTTCCTGACATCAAACTTCAGACAATCTTTACCAGTTTGATTTTTTTGTCTTCTGTCCTTATGTTCCTATATAGCCTAACTGCCCACTTTAGTCTGTTATTATAAAACTATGGTCCTAGGTGTGCCTACTTCTCTTTCCCATACAGAATTCCTTATCTCCTGAATCCTCCACTTTACCCTGTTTTTGTTTTCTTCTTTATTTTGATGGAGCATGTTCTCCAGTAGCTTCTTGGAGTTCAGAGGAGCCTAATGTTTTTGAGAATTTGATGTCAATAAGATGTTCCAATATTACCTTCATATTTGATTGATACTTAGGCTCATCATAAAAATTTGGGTTAAAACCATTTTATCCAGAATATTTAAGACATTATTACATTGCTTTCTAGTTTCTAATACTGCTTTTGAGAAGTCTGATGCCATTTTGATACCCAGTTATTTGTACTGATGTACTTTTTTCTTTCTGAAGTTTATGAGATCTCTGTATCCCTGGTGTTTATCTCTAGTGCCTTCAGTTAGATTTTTGTGCTGAGGACTCAGAGAAACTTCTAGCATGTATAACTATATCTTTCAGTTCTAGGAAGCTTTGCAGGGGGAGGGCTTGTATAATACCCCTTAGCTTTCTCTTTGTAAACTTCCTATTAAATGGGTTTTCAATCCCCCAAACATATATCATAAATATCATATTATTTCTCTTCTATGTTTTCTATCTCTTTGAGTTTTTATTCCAAGTACTGATATTTTCAGTTACAAAAACTAGAATGGTAAAGAAATATATATTTTAAATTGTTACATATCATTGGGATGGGAATAGGGATTAAGGGATATAAAACAAAAGACCTATCATGTCAGTATCATTCTAACAGCTTGTCATTTGAATAATATAAAAATATAGGTAAAATAAATAAAATGAACTTCAAACATAAAATACAATAAATAAGCAGTTTTGTTACATACCAAACACTAAATATGCGTTACCTATCATTTTATCAGTCAGAGATCCATTAGGAGAACAGAAACTCTACTAGATGTTTTAAATAGCAACGTGTTTAATTCAGAGTAACAGGTTCTTAATATCATGGAAAGGCTTATGATACATAGATTAGGTAAAGCCACCACTAACTTTTAGGAAATTAGGAAAATAGAGGAATCGTAGAAAACCATGATTGATGTCTGCAGCACCAAAGCAATTTTCACAAGAGAATGCTTGAAAGCCACTGGCAAAACTGCACACCTGCTGCCTCTTAAAATCACATTCTTGCTTTCCAATCTTGAAGCAGCTATAACAGCTTTAGCTGTTCTTCTGCCTTCTGAATCTGAATCATGAAAGTGCTTCTCGTTGGCATCGAAACTGCTGGCAAAGATCTTGAGAAATGAGGTTTCTCAGTTTCCAGCTCCTCTGTGATAGGAGAAAATATAAAGCAAAAAGTGTGGCCAGAAGGCAATCTGACACTATTGTGAACGTGATTGTTTTCAATATTAATATTTTCTTTTGAAATAATGTTGTCCCCTACGTTGTTTCTGTTTTTCTCTGTTTATAGCTCTTTTAGTGTTGTTGTTGTCCGTTTATTTTCTCAGATCCCTGGTAACTCTTTCTCAGTGAGATGCTAAAGCCTCCATCAGCTCTGTGTATATGGGTGAGACCTGTCTCCAGGTGAATGAAGATGGTCTCTAGGTGTTCTGTCACTGTGTGTATTTGGGCAGCTGGATAGATTTTTTTCTGAGAACTACCAAATGCTAGTATCTCCCTCTATGTTCTAAATGTTCAGTTTCTGTATAGGTGGCTCCTCCAGACTTCTCAAGGAGTGACTAGCCTGAATGACAGGAAGGTTGTCATGAATGATGGTGGGAATGATACCTCACCATTGAGTAGATATTACATTAGATACTAATGTAATTTCATTTTTAGTAACATACCTCACTCCTGCCCTCCTCTCTACCTGGTGTTTCTGAGCATGGAGGCTCTCTGCAGAGTCACCTTCATGGGTGGCTTGTATGCACTTGCATACTTACACTTAGAAAGACCCTGCACTTTCATTCTTTACAATGAGAATGTAGCCATCTTGAAATTCATTTGTGAATAATGGCCCCACCTTTTCATTTGTCCTGGGCCCCACAAATCCTATAGCTGTGCTTGGCTCTGTTTCAGTTTCTACCAAGTCTGCCTCTTGACTTATGCAGGGACTAAGGATGGGCAGTTTATACAGGCTTTCACAAAGAAACATAAGAAAATCAGATCCCCAAGTATCTGCTAACTCCAAGTGCAAGTTTTCCTGAGACTTCCCAAGTAACCTCCTCCACAGACACTGAGTCGCACTTGATTTTGCTTGCTGAGTCACTGGATGACTCCACTGGTTTTCACATCCTGTGCTTAGGGATACTGATATCTCCTAGTTTTATTCAGGATCAGTTTTGTACTTTTTGTTTCTTTTTTGCTAACTCTATTATCTTGGGGGCCATTTTAGAAAGCAAAGGGAATAGAAAGTTTTGCTCACTGCCACCTTGAAACCAAAAGTGCCCATAACATTTTTACAATAGTATCTAGAAAAAGAAATTTAAGAGGCTGCTTCAAGCTGATTTCAAAACTGAGACACATGGTTTTGAAATGTATAGCCAAGAGCTAAAGCCAATTATCCTTTTTAGTTATTTCAACTGAATATGCTACTTGGTCAAATTATTATAAATATTATTTTGTAGACATCCCTCCCATTGAAGGGCAATAGTTAACACATTGTTGCAGCAGAGAAACACCCCCCACCCAAATCAAGAGGTTTCTGCTAGCCTTTGCAGTTAATTATTTCCCTAGTTCTAAACTAAAGGTTTTAGCCATTTGTGGCATGTGTTTTTTAATTCTGTTACTTATATCCCACATCTTTTTTTTTTAGTTTTTTATTTTTTAAATTTTAAAATATTTAATTCTTACATGCGTTCCCAAACATGAACTCCCCTCCCACCTCCCTCCCCATAACATCTCTCTGGGTCATCCCCATGCACCAGCCCCAAGCATGCTGTATCCTGTGTCAGACATAGACTGGCGATTCAATTCTTACATGATAGTATACATGTTAGAATGTCATTCTCCCAAATCATCCCACCCTCTCCCTCTCCCTCTGAGTCCAAAAGTCCATTATACACATCTGTGTCTTTTTTGCTGTCTTGCATACAGGGTCGTCATTGCCATCTTCCTAAATTCCATATATATGTGTTAGTATACTGTATTGGTGTTTTTCTTTCTGGCTTACTTCACTCTGTATAATCGGCTCCAGTTTCATCCATCTCATCAGAACTGATTCAAATGAATTCTTTATAATGGCTGAGTAATACTCCATTGTGTATATGTACCACAGCTTTCTTATCCATTCATCTGCTGATGGACATCTAGGTTGTTTCCATGTCCTGGCTATTATAAACAGTGCTGCGATGAACATTGGGGTACATGTGTCTCTTTCCATTCTGGTTTCTTTGGTGTGTATGCCCAGCAGTGGGATTGCTGGGTCATAAGGTAGTTCTATTTGCAATTTTTTAAGGAATCTCCACACTGTTCTCCATAGTGGCTGTACTAGTTTGCATTCCCACCAACAGTGTAGGAGGGTTCCCTTTTCTCCACACCCTCTCCAGCATTTATTGCTTGCAGATTTTTGGATCGCAGCCATTCTGACTGGTGTGAAGTGGTACCTCATTGTGGTTTTGATTTGCATTTCTCTAATAATGAGTGATGTTGAGCATCTTTTCATGTGTTTGTTAGCCATTCGTATGTCTTCTTTGGAGAAATATCTATTTAGTTCTTTGGCCCACTTTTTGATTGGGTCGTTTATTTTTCTGGAATTGAGCTGCATAAGTTGCTTGTATATTTTTGAGATTAGTTGTTTGTCAGTTGCTTCATTTGCTATTATTTTCTCCCATTCAGAAGGCTGTCTTTTCACCTTGCTTATATTTTCCTTTGTTGTGCAGAAGCTTTTAATTTTAATTAGATCCCATTTGTTTATTTTTGCTTTTATTTCCAGTATTCTGGGAGGTGGATCATAGAGGATCCTGCTGTGATTTGTGTCTGAGAGTGTTTTGCCTATGTTCTCCTCTAGGAGTTTTATAGTTTCTGAATTTACATTTAGATCTTTAATCCATTTTGAGTTTATTTTTGTGTGCGGTGTTAGAAAGTGATCTAGTTTCATTCTTTTACAAGTGGTTGACCAGTTTTCCCAGCACCACTTGTTAAAGAGATTGTCTTTATTCCATTGTATATTCTTGCCTCCTTTGTCAAAGATAAGGTGTCCATATGTGTGTGGATTTATCTCTGGGCTTTTTATTTTGTTCCATTGATCTATATGTCTGTCTTTGTGCCAGTACCATACTGTCTTGATGACTGTGGCTTTGTAATAGAGCCTGAAGTCAGGCAAGTTGATTCCTCCAGTTCCATTCTTCTTTCTCAAGATTGCTTTGGCTATTCGAGGTTTTTTGTATTTCCATACAAATCTTGAAATTATTTGTTCTAGTTCTGTGAAAAATGTGGCTGGTAGCTTGATAGGGATTGCATTGAATTTAAAAACATAAAGTACTTATAGTATACAAAACAGTTAAATAATTTTAGGAATATAAAATTACATTCATAAAAAGAATATGGAAAATTTTAGAACTATGAAAACAAAGATTTCCAATGATTGATCATGATGTTAAGATCCTCATTTCTGGAGCAAAAAGAAAAATAGTAATTTGCACAGTTTTAATGAGCCTCTGTGATGGTAGATAATTTACTCTTTCTTCAGCTAACTGTGTTTCAGGATTTTTTCAGTAGATACCTCTCATGTCTCTAGTGGGAAAGACTAAATATTTCTCTCTATGGAAAACCATGGAGGGGCACATTCCTCACTGGCTGTCTCCTCTTCCACATCCCCTAACCCAGCAGTGAGCACTGTAGTGTGGGCTGTCTCATTCTAGCAGACCTCAGTCCTAACTGAGTTATTTCTCTTTCCTTCTATATGTGCATGTATTTAATTAGTTTGGACTTCTGGTATACCAGTAATCTTTGGGTTAGTATTAATAATTATTAATGATGTGTAATAATAATACATATTAATAAGAATACATTATTAATCCATGCATTTCTATCTATTTAGTTACTAATTTGTAATATTGGAACAAACACTCTTAAAACGAATAACCGACATAGTCTCTAAACTTAAGAATAAGTTTCATCTTACCATAGAGTTCATAGAGTAACCTCCTCTACTTCATTCACCTACCTTCTCTGAACTTGAATCCTGTATCCAACATTTTCTTGATTTCCTTTATTTAACTTATTACAAATATTTGTTTTCCTAAAATGTGCAGCAGAGGAGTAGGTGTCTGTGTGTGTATTTGTTTTAATTTTATGAAAAGTTACTATTGTGCTTCCCTCATAGCTCAGTTGGGAAAGAATATGCCTGCAATACAGGAGACTCTGGTTCAATTCCTAGGTTGGGAAGATCTGCTGGAGAAGGGATAGGCTACCCACTGCAGTATTCTTGGGCATCCTTTATGGCTCAGCTGGTAAAGAATATGCCTGCAATGTGGAAGACCTGAGTTTGATCCTGGGTTGGGAAGATCCCCTGGAGAAGGAAAAGGCTAACCAGCCCAGTATTCTGGCCTAGAGAATTCCATGGACTGTATAGTGCATGGGGTCGCAAAGAGTCGGACACAACTGAGCAACTTTCGCTCACTCAAAGTTACTATGCTATGCTATTCAGAGTACTTACTATTTCTCTTTAATATTATGTAGCTAAGATTCATTCATGTTATTGAATGCTTTGTTAATTTTAACAGTGTATAATGTGATATTGTATAAATATACTTCTCTATCCCTTTCATTCATTTATTCAGCCAATATTTATTGAGTGTATACTCTCTTAAGCACTATATATGCAATGATATGCAAAATAATTCTTTTCTATCATTTTGAATCCCATCTATAAGGCCAATGCTATTACATCTCCCAATTTCTCTTCTTTATACTGAAAGAAATGGCCTGATAAACTCATCTACACTACACTATTAGTACACACATGAACAGTAGTCCAAAGCAGTGAAATGTCAATGGTGGAATTTCAGGTTGTGGCACGAGATGAAAAAGGTGCTGGGTGAGTGAAGGAGAGAATTCTATTGCCCTTTAGATCTCACATCTTAACCGACCATCTCTGCAATATTCTTTTAACCAGCCCTACCCAGAGTAAAATCTTTCAGTTTATAAAAGGACACATGACTATAGCTAAATTGAGATGACATTTGAGAATCTAAAAGCATGCAATCCCTAAATGATTCTTCAAAATAAAAAAAATAATAATAAAAGGACTTTGAATCTAGCATCCAATATACAGCATAGGATATAATAGTTGCTGATAAGATGAGCACATTTCAGAATTCATACAAAAAGAGAAATAAGGAATAATAGCAAATTCCTTTGAAGCTGAATATATCTCTTTCTCAGACTATGTGCATACCCTTTTCCATCTCCCTTATTCTAAATGAGCTTACTGAAGAATGGCACTTCTAAAATGTAGCTTTAGAATGTTTCATTAAATTGACCCTTATTTTTTTTTTCTTCTTCTTCATGAGAATTGTCTCTACTTCTGACATTGTCTTTATATACTGTTTGCTTCCAATTCTCCTACACAGTTTGGCACCTAGTATCTTCCCTCCCACTTGTGCATCCACATACTGGCCTCCTCATAGCAACACCTATTCCATTCTGAAAATGCCTGCCACAATACCCCAGCCATGCCCTGGAGATTACAGAAAACTTTGGTTATTGCAACAGATATAATTAAAACCCAGAGTGGGAGAAAATAGTTTTTCAGGGTAGCAATGATGTCAAGCTAAGCACATGATACATTCTTTCATTCCTCACTTCCATCAACTTTCTTTTCTTACTGGTTATTGCTTTCTTGGCACCTTCTTAAATCCAGCTTCTAATCTTTACTTGCAGGTTCTTTAGATTTTTCTCCATTAGTCCAATTTTATGTTCCCTCACTTTTTCTAGTTTTGCTTCCTTTGTCCTTGAAAACCTGTTTCTTTGGGCTGTTTTCACTTTACTATATCAGAAGTAGTTTTTCGATTTTACCTAATCTTGTTATATGGATGCTAAATTATTTTTTAAATTTTATTTTAAAAGCAGACATCTTGACAGCTAGTATATTCTTCTGAAGGAGCATATATAGACATGAAAATTACAAAAACTGCTTGAGGAGTTTCTCAACGCCCTAGGTTGAATTTTTATCATCTGTTTGGGAGTTAATGTCAAAATGATTCAAATCAAGATTTTTTAAAATAAAAATAGTGCATATGTCTTATTAAAAGAGGGAATTCCATTTTAAGAAACAGCATATGCTGTAGTATTTTCCAGTGAGAAAACAAAATACATCTTATATTTAAATAATAATACATTTTACAACATTCTCAGTATCAACAAAAAGATGCTAAAGTACCTAGGATTGAATCTAACAAAAAACACCCAAGTCCTTTCATAGAAATATTATAAAGATCATTGGAGGACAGAAAAGGAGCTTGAAGAAATGGAGAAACACGTATAAAAGATGATAACATTCCCCCAAAGTAACCTATAAATGCAACTGATATTTTAATCAAAATCCCAAGTTATTTAAGGAATTTAGAAGTCAGCACTTAAATAAGTATAGATGTATAAAGGACAAAGAATTGTCAAAGTAATTCTGCAGGGATGGGATTCTGATGTTAGGACAACTATCAGGCATGAAGGTTTACTTACCATGCTGCTTACTCGCTTCAGTCGTGTCCAACTCTGTGCGACCCCATAGACAGCAGCCCACCAGGCTCCTCGTCCCAGGGATTCTCCAGGCAAGAACACTGGAGTGGGTTGCCATTTCCTTCTCCAGTGCATAAAAGTGAAAAGTGAAAGGGAAGTCGCTCAGTCGTGTCCGACTCTTTGCAACCCTATGGACTGCAGCCTACCAGGCTCCTCTGTCCATGGGATTTTCCAGGCAAGAGTACTGGAGTGGGGTGCCATTGAGTCATAATAATTAAGAGAGTATGGTATTGGTGTAGACAAGAACAAACACACCTCTGGAACACAGATATAGACATATATGTGAAGAAGTGGCAAAATTAATGTGCAGCAGAGATGGCATTAGAAATTATGTGGAAAAGATAAACCAGTTCCAATACATTGCAGTGGAACAACTGGTTACCTATACAAAAATAAATAGACCTATGCCCCAACCTCACACTAGGGGTAAAAGAAATTACAATGAATTAATAACTTAAATGTATACAACAAGACTTACAACTTGTAGAATAAACTGTAAGAGCATATTTCAATGATGTTTGTGTAGACATAACTTATTAAACAAGATACAAAGATTATAAATTCTACATAGGGAAAAAGATTAGTGGATTTAACTGCCTTAAACTTAATCTTATATACTGAAAAATACACCACACATAAAAATTTAAAAGACAAAGTTTTTGTCTTGGAGAATATATTTGTTAGTATACAACTGTCAGATGACTAGTGTTCAGAATTTATAAAGGACTCCTAAAATTAATAAGAGAAAAAAGAAAAACAGACCATAGAAAAATTTGAAATGCATAACAGGCCATTCACAGAAAAAAAATCCCCAAAAAGCTGAACTTCACAAGAGGTCAGAAAGGCATACATTACATAATGCTTTTTGTTTTATATATGTATATATGTGTGTGTGTGTGTGCACACTCAGTTGCTCAGTCATGACCGAATCTTTGCTTCCCCATGGACTGCAGCTCACAAGTCTCCTCTGTCCATGGGATTTTCCAGGCAAGAATACTAGAGTGAGTTGCCATTCCCTTCTCTAGGGGATCTTCTTGACCCAGGAATTGAACCCACATCTCCTGTGTCCTGCAATGGTAGGTGGATTCTTTACCACTGAATCACCTGGGAAGCCCCTATATTTAAATATAGTATAGTTTAAATATATATTTACTATACATATATACATATATATATATATTTTTATATTTACTAAATATAGTATAGTTTAAATATATATTTACTATACATATATATACACACATAATTATGTGTATATACATATACATGTGCGTGTGTATACACAGACACACACACACACACACACACACACACACACACACACAATTTTTTAGGCAGATTAGCAAAAGTCTTTAAGCCTGACAATACAAAGTTCTGGAGAAACTACAGAGAAATGGAAACCCTCTGAAGTGCTTATGAGTTTGTTGTTTGAGAGAAGTACACTGTAGAGCATTTTGATAGCAACAAGCAAAGCAAATGCGCTTTAATGTGTGTACCTTCAATCAAGCAGTTCTACTTCTGGGTACATAATGCAGATAATTCTTGCACATCTGTACCAGAAACCTATTACAATAATTTTCATTGCCTTATTATTTCTTAATAACAAAAAAACGTTTTAAAATACTCATTAACAGAAGAATGGACAAGTAAATTGTGGTGTGCTAATACTGAAAACAGCAATTAAAATAGTTACATAAGTTAATATGGACAAATCTCAAAAACAGAATGCTAAATTTAAAAAGCAAATTGCCTAAAAATGAATTCAGTAAACCTGCAAAAGAAAATCATACAAATGTCTATGGATACAGCTGATGTTAGTATTGATACAAAGCAAGGATAGAATGACAAATATCAAATTCAAGACAGCAGCTATGGAATTGAAACTAGAGAGATGTGCAAGAGGGGGCTTTAGCACTCTCTGTAATGCTTTAGTTTGTACAAAAAGTTCTGAAGCAAATAAATCAAGATATTAGGATTTGAAAAAGCATCTAAAGGCAAAATGAAGTGGGCATGACAAATCATCAAACCAAGGAGTTAGATAGTGAGATAGAACCATGATGTGTTTTAGCATGAAATCCAAAAAGCAGGAAGCAATGGCTGATGGGAAATGGGAAGCGAAACCAGGAAATTCTCTGAGATTTGGAAACAGTACCACAGGCTGTTTGTGTAGGTTACCTGTGACATCTGTTAAGCGAAAATTCCCTTTGCCTTCACACTCATAGAGATAAGGTGCTAGAAGATCTTATAAACAGGTCTTTGTAATTCTTAATCTTTGTAATTTGGACAACTTTGGGGGAATTTCATCAGTTCAGTTCAGTCACTCAGTTGTCTCCGACTCTCTGCGACCCCATGGACTGCAGCACACCAACTCCCGGGGATTACCAAACTCAAGTCCAACACCAACTCCGGGGGTTTACCAAATTCAAGTCCATTGAGTCGGTAAAGCCATCCAACCATCTCATCCTCCTGCCCTCAATCTTTCCCAGCATCAGGGTTGTTTCCAATGTCAGTTCTTGGCATCAGGCCAAAGTATTGGAGTTTCAGCTTCAGCATCAATTCTTCCAATGAATATTCAGGACTGATTTCTTTTAGGATGGACTGGTTGGATCTCCTTGCAGTCCAAAGGACTCTCAGGAGTTTTCTCCAACACCACAGTTCAAAAGCATCAATTCTTCGCTGCTCAGCTTTCTTTCTAGTCCAACTCTCAAATCCATACATGACTACTGGAAAACCATAGCTTTGAGTAGACGGACCTTTGTTGGTAAACTAACGTCTCTGCTTTTTAATATGCTGTCCAGGTTGGTCATAACTTTCCTTCCAAGGAGTAAATGTCTTTTAATTTCATGGCTGCCATCACCATCTGCAGTGATTTTGGAGCTCAGAAAAATAAAGTCAGCCACTGTTTCCTCATCTATTTGCCATGAAGTGATGGGACGAGATGCCATGAAGTGATGGGACCAGAGGCCATGATCTTCATTTTCTGAATGTTGAATTTTAAGCCAGCCTCTTCACTCTACTCTTTCACTTTCATCAAGAGGCTCTTTAGTTCTTCCTCACTTTCTGCCATACATGTGGTGTAATCTGCATATCTGAGGTAATTGATTACTTTGCATCAATAAGCAGGGTGACAATATACAGCCTTGACGTACTCCTTTTCCTATTTGGAGCCAGTCTGTTGTTTCATTTCCAGTTCTAACTATTGCTTCCTTACTGCATACAGATTTCTCAAGATGCAGGTCAGGTGGTCTGGTACTCCTATCTCTTTAAGAATTTTCCACTGTTTGTTGTGATCCACACAAAGGCTTTGGCATAGTCAATAAAGCAAAAGTAGATGTTTTTCTGGAATTCTCTTGCTTTTTCAATGATCCAGAAGAGGTTGGCAGTTTGATCTCTGGTTCCTCTGCCTTTTCTAAAACCAGCTAGAATATCTGGAAGTTCATGATTTATGTACTGTTGGAGCCTGGCTTGGAGAATTTTGAACTTTACTTTACTTTACTGGCATGTGAGATGAGTGCAATTGTGCAGGTGTTTGAGCATTCTTGACATTCCCTTTCACTGGGACTGAAGGGAAAACTGACCTTTTCCAGTCCTGTGGCCACTGCTGAGTTCTCCAAATTTGCTGACATATTGAGTGCAGCACTTTCACAGCATCATCTTTCAGGATTTGAAATAGCTCAACTGGAATTCGATCACCTCCACTAACTTTGTTTGTAGTGATGCTTCCTAAGGCCCACTTGACTTTGCATTCCAGGATGTCTGTCCATAGGTTAGTGATCACATCATCATGGTTATCTAGGTCATGAACATTTTTTTTGTATAGTTCTTCTGTGTATTCTTGCCACCTCTTCTTAATATCTTCTGCTTCTGTTCGGTCCATACCATTTCTGTCCTTTATTGTGCCCATCTTCACCTGAAATGTTCCCTTGATATCTCTAATTTTCTTGAAGAGATCTCTAGTCTTTCCCATTCTGTTGTTTTCCTCTATTTCTTTGCATCAATCACTGAGGAAGGCTTTCTTATCTCTCCTTGTTATTCTTTGGAACTTTGCATTCAAATGGGTATATCTTTCCTTTCCTCCTTTGCCTTTCACTTCTTTCTTTTCTCAGATATTTGTAAGCCCTCCTCAGACAACCATTTTGCCTTTCTGCGTTTCTTTTTCTAGGGAATGGTCTTGATCCTTGCCTCCTATATAAGTCACAAGTCTCCATCCATAGTTCTTCAGGTACTCTATCAGATCTAATCCCTTGAATCTATTTGTTACTTCCACTGTATATTTGTAAGGGATTCGATTTAGGTCATACCTGAATGGACTAGTGGTTTTCCCTACTTTCTTCAATTTAAGTTGGAATTTGGCAATAAGTAGATCATGATCTGAGACACAGTCAGATCCTGGTCTTGTTTTTGCTGACTGTGTAGAGCCTCTTTGTCTTCGGCTGAAAAGAATATAATCAATCCGATTTTAACATTGACTGTGTTATGATGTCCATGTGTAGAACCTTCTGTTGTGTTGTTGGAAGAGGATGTTTGCTATGACCAGTGTGTTCTCTTGGCAAAACACTATTAGCCTTTGCACTGCTTCATTGTGTACTCAAAGGCCAAATTTGCCTGTTACTCCAGGTATTTCTTGACTTCCTACGTTTGCATTCCAGTCCCCTATAATGAAAAGGGCATCTTTTTTAGGTGTTAGTTCTAGAAGATTGGAGAAGGAAATGGCAACCCACTCCAGTGTTCTTGCCTGGAGAATCCCAGGGATGGGGGAGCCTGGTGGTCCACTGGAGAAGGAAATGGCAAACCACTTCAGTATTCTTGCCTTGAGAGCCCCAAGAACAGTATGAAAAGGCAAATGATAAGATACTGAAAGAGGAACTCCCCAGGTCACTAGGTGCCCAATATGCTACAGGAGATCAGTGGAGAAATAACTCCAGAAAGAATGAAGGGATGGAGCCAAAGCAAAAACAATACCCAGTTGTGGATGTGACTGGTGAGAGAAGCAAGGTCCAATGCTGTAAAGAGCAACATTGCATAGGAACCTGGAATTTTAGGTCCATGAATCAAGGCAAATTGGAAGTGGTCAAACAGGACATGGCAAGAGTGAATGTCAACATTCTAGGAATCAGCAAACTAAAATGGACTGGAATGGGTGAATTTAACTCAGATGACCATTATATCTACTACTGCAGGCAGGAATCCCTTAGAAGAAATGGAGTAGCTATCACGGTCAACAGAAGAGTCTGAAATGCAGTACTTGGATGCAATCTCAAAAACGACAG
Source organism: Ovis canadensis (assembly GCF_042477335.2). Classification (NCBI taxonomy): domain Eukaryota; kingdom Metazoa; phylum Chordata; class Mammalia; order Artiodactyla; family Bovidae; genus Ovis; species Ovis canadensis. The sequence continues at coordinate 73,067,829 of NC_091248.1, read as the reverse complement.
AATGATCTCTGTTCTTTTCCAAGGCAAACCTTTCAATATCACAGTAATCCAAGTCTATGCCCCAACCAGTAACGCTGAAGAAGCTGACGTTGAACGGTTCTATGAAGACCTACAAGACCTTTTAGAACTAACTGCCAAAAAAGATGTCCTTTTCATTATAGGGGACTGGAACGCAAAAGTAGGAAGTCAAGAAACACCTAGAGTAACAGGCAAATTTGGCCTTGGAATATGGAATGAAGCAGGGCAAAGACTAATAGAGTTTTGCCAAGAAAATGCACTGGTCATAGCAAATACCCTCTTCCAACAACACAAGAGAAGACTGTATGCATGGACATCACCAGATGGTCAACACCGAAATCAGATTGATTATATTCTTTGCAGCCAAAGATGAAGAAGCTCCATATAGTCAATAAAAATAGGACCAGGAGCTGACTGTGGCTCAGATCATGAATTCCTTATTGCCAAATTCAGACTCAAATTGAAGAAAGTAGGGAAAACCGCTAGACCATTCAGGTATGACCCAAATCAAATCGCTTATGATTATACAGTGGAAGTGAGAAATAGATTTAAGGGCCTAGATCTGATACATAGAGTGCCTGATGAACTAGGAATTGAGGTTCGTGACATTGTACAGGAGACAGGGATCAAGACCATCCCCATGGAAAAGAAATGCAAAAAAGCAAAATGGCTGTCTGGGGAGGCCTTACAAATAGCTGTGAAAAGAAGAGAAGTGAAAAGCAAAGGAGAAAAGGAAAGATATAAGCATCTGAATGCAGAGTTCCAAAGAATAGCAAGAAGAGATAAGAAGCCTTCTTCAGTGATCAAAGCAAAGAAATAGAGGAAAAGAACAGAATGGGAAAGACCAGAGATCTCTTCAAGAAAATTAGAGACACCGAGGGAATATTTCATGCAGAGATGGGCTCAATAAAGGACAGCAATGGTATGCACCTAACAAAAGCAGAAGATATTGAAAGGTGGCAAGAATAAACAGAAGAATTATACAAAACAGATTTTCACAACCCAGATAATCACGATGGTGTGATCACTCACCTAGAGCCAGATATCCAGGAATGTGCAGTCAAGTGGGCCTTAGAAAGCATCACTATGAAGAAAGCTAGTGGAGGTGATGGAATTCCAGTAGAGCTATTCAAAACCTGAAAAATGATGCTGTGAAAGTGCTGCACTCAATTTGTCAGCAAATTTGGAAAACTCAGCAGTGGCCACAGGATTGGAAAAGGTCAGTTTCCCTGCAGTCCCAAAGAAAGGCAATGCCAAAGAATGCTCAAACTACCACACAATTGCACTCATCTCACATGCTAGTAAAGTAATGCTCAAAATTCTCCAAGCCAGGCTGCCGGGGGCCAGCGTGAGGAATTCCGCCCATGGCAAAGGTCATGAGGAAGGAGGCTTGGCATACGCAAAGGCGTGATCAAGCCTCAGGAAACCCCCTGTTCCCGAGCATCTAACCCCAAAACCAGAGTCTGTTTTATGCTCTCACCTACACCTCTGACTTTACGGGGGGCTCTCCCCCATAACCGTTTCTCTCGGAGAAGGAGTAAACGTGCAGCTCCAAGGCAATAAAAATTCTTGGGCGTGACAAGAGTGTTTCAGCTTACGGACTCCTCTGAAGGTTATCTAGCCCACCTGTATAGGTTTGTCCAGCCACATGTGATTGCTTACAGCCTCCCAACCTGAGAGGCACAAGATGTTTTAGACTTACTAAAGGCAAATTATTTTGGGGAGTTAAAATTATTAGTATAGTTGGTTAGGAATTATATTGGTGAAGGGTCTCTTCATTTGTTGTGTCAATAATTGCTGCTAATTCCCTGCTCTGGGTGGGACAAGGATGTCTCAGGTCAAACCTCTCTGCTGACAGACTAGCTTGTGTGACAGGATTATCCTTACTGCCGCCACTAGGCACATGACTGTTTACTACCTCTCAACCATAAACAGCACAGAGAGTTTTGGAGTATTTTGAGAGTCTTAATTAGCGTAGGACTTTCTCTTCTTGTTGAGTCAATGATTGCTGCCAGGCCTCCATATCCTTAGGCACCTGGGAATATATTAATCAATGTATTTGGAATATAGCAAAGGAAATATGGTAGTTTTTGATGTTAGCAATACTAGACTTTTTGAGTTAATGGATTTTCTCTTTTGTAATAGATCACTGTACTTTGTTATATATCACTGTGTCCTTGCTGTGTAAGAATGTAACTTTATCATATCTTAAGACTAAATAGATCTTAAGGGGAGCATTGGTGAAAGGATTTTCATTTGTTGGGTTGATGTTTGCTGCTAAATCTCCATGTTCCCTACCCTTATAATGAATATAACTAGCATATAGGAAGAAATAAGTATTAACCTTTAAGCATATAGGAGAAATAAGTATTAACCTTTAAGACTAATCATGTTAACCTTGGGTTGAATAAATTCCTTTCTTGATTGTAACTCACTACACCCTCACCCTATAGGAATGTAACTTTATTTGGAGGGTGGTGCCTGGTTTAAGAAAAAACACCCTTGGAAGAAATAAGTTTTTTTGGTTATCAGAAAGAAAGGATCATAAAATGTCAGCAGGTCTCACTCATGGCCAGAAGATGATGTAATATCCCTAAGACCTTTTTTTTATACATTTATGTGAAGCACCTGATTTTGATAAAGGTCAGGACTGCTGACCCCCACGTGACTCTGTATTCATCCCTATGTGTAACAAAAGGTATATAAGCAAACCCCAAAATAAAGAAATCGGATCAGTTTCCGGAAAGACTGATTCCCCCATGTCGCTTCTTTCTTGCTCCCGTTTTTCTGGCTGAATTCCCATCTGGAGCATGGATGCTATTCCACGTAATCCAAGTTATTCAGCCTCTTTTTCTCCACTAATCTTCCTACTACACTATCCATTTCTAATCTCTCTCTATCTGTGATTAAATATGTATTTTTCCAAAGACGCCGACTCCGTCCCCACCTTCGAATCACCCTGGATCCACCAGGGCTGGACCCCGGCACCAGGCTTCAGCAATATGTGAACCGTGAACTTCCAAATGTTCAAGCTGGTTTCAGAAAAGGCAGTGGAACTAGAGATCAAATTGCCAACATCTGTTGGATCATCACAAAAGCAAGAGAGTTCCAGAAAAACATCTATTTCTGCTTTATTGACTATGCCAAAGCCTTTGACTCTGTGGATCACAATTAACTGTGGAAAATTCTGAAAGAGACGGGAATACCAGACCACCTAACCTGCCTCTTGAGAAACCTATATGCAGGTCAGGAAGCAACAGTCAGAACTGGACATGGAACAACAGACTGGTTCCAAATAGGAAAAGGAGTGCGTCAAGGCTGTATATTGTCACCCTGCTTATTTAACTTATATGCAGAGTACATCATGAGAAAAGCTGGACTGGAGGAAGCACAAGCTGGAATCAAGATTGCCAGGAGAAATATCAATAACCTCAGATATGCAGATGACACCACCCTTATGGCAGAAAGTGTAGAGGAACTAAAAAGTCTCTTGATGAAAGTGAAAGAGGAGAGTGAAAAAGTTGGCTTAAAGCTCAACATTCATAAAACGAAGATCATGGCCTCTGGTCCTATCACTTCATGGGAAATAGATGGGGAAACACTGGAAACAGTGTCAGACTTTATTTTGGGGGGCTCCAAATCACTGCAGATGGTGGCTGCAGCCATGAAATTAAAAGACACTTACTCCTTGGAAGAAAATTATGACCACCTAGATAGCATATTCAAAAGCAGAGACATTACTTTGCCAACAAAGGTCCGTCTAGACAAGGCTATGGTTTTTCCTGTGGTCATGTATGGATGTGAGAGTTGGACTGTGAAGAAGGCTGAGCGCCAAAGAATCGATGCTTTTGAAGTGTGGTGTTGGAGAAGACTCTTGAAGTCCCTTGGACTGCAAGGAGATCCAACCAGTCCGTTCTGAAGGAGGTCAGCCCTGGTATTTCTTTGGAGGGAATGATGCTGAAGCTGAAACTCCAGTACTTTTGCCACCTCATGTGAACAGTTGACCCATTGGAAAAGACTCTGATGCTGGGGGGTGGGGGGGACTGGGGGCAGGAGGAGAAGGGGATGACAGAGGATTAAACGGCTGTATGGCATCACTGACTCAATGGACGTGAGTCTGAGTGAATCCCGAAAGTTGGTGATGGACAGGGAGGCCTGGCGTGCTGTGATTCATGGGGTCACAGAGTCGGACATGACTGAGTGACTGAATTGGACTGAACTGTGATTGTTGTTTTCATCCTGTCTGCCCTCTGATGGATGACGATAAGAGGCTTATGGAATTTCCTGATGGGAGAGACTGACTGAGGGGGAAACTAGGTCTTGTTCTGTTGGGTAAGGCCATGCTCAGTAAATCTTTAATCCAGTTTTCTGTTGATAGTTGAGGCTGTGTTCCCTCTCTCTTTTTTACCTGGGGCAAACTCTGGTGGAGGTAATGAAGATAATGGCGACCTCCTTCAAAAGGTCCCATGCATGCACTGCTACACTCAGTGGTCCTAACCCTGCAGCAGGCCACTGCCTACCCATGCCTCTGCTGGAGAATCCTGGACACTCATAGGCAAGTCTGGGTCAGTCTCCTGTGGGGTCACTGCTCCTCTCTCCTGGGTCCTGGTGCATACAAGATTCTGTTTGTGCCCTTCAAGAGTCTGTTTCCCAGTCGCATGTAAGTTCTTGTGGCTCTATGGTAAGGATAATGGTGACCTCCTCCAAGAGGCCTTATGCCATACCCAGGTCTGCTGCACCCAGAGCCCCTGCCCCTGCAGCAGTCCACTGCTGACCTGTACCTTTACAGGAGACACACAAACACAGTTCTGTCTCAGTCTCTGTGGGGTCTCTGGGTCCTGGTGTGCACAAGGTTTCTTTGAGCACTCTGAGTGTCTCTGGCAGATATGGAGTTTGATTCTAAATGTGATTTTGCCCCTCTTACCATCTTGCTGGGGCTTCTCCTTTGCTTGGGCGTGAGTTTATCTCCTCATAGCCGTGCTGCGCACCTGTCGCTCCACATGTTCAACAGAGAGGCAAAATTTCTCCCTTCAATTTTCTATGTTTCTTGATGGAATATAGTTACAAATTAACTTTTCTTGGTCTGATTATTTGTAAACCTCAATAAAGTATCATTCCTACCTATTATAACCGAATTTTCAAGCTTGACTCATTCTTCTTTCGAAGAGAATGGGCTCCCTTTCTCTGTGCCTGGTGTCCTCCACCAATGTTCAGAAGTTGTTTTGTGGAAGTTTCTCAGCATTCAAATGATATTTTGATGAATTTGTAGAAGAAAAAGTGGTCTCCCCATCCTATTGCTCAGCCATCTAATTTCATATTGGGGCATATTATGGCACCTGGGAATGCCTGGGAAATGCTAGTATCAGACACTTGTGGTTGCTGCGTGCATGGAAGTTATTGTTAATATGAAAAAAAATGTGAAGGCCTCCCCACACCCACATAGCTACTAAGGCATTGACAGAAACAGCCCATTTTTACTCCCATCACAATAACCATGATAAGCTGGGAGACCAATTGACTATATGTCACTAAAATTGTCCAGGACAATCTCAGATGACTTGAATTCAGACAGCAAGACTAGACATTTAAGGAAATTCGTACATAATTCACCAAGCTCATTATCATACTCCTCTTTAAAGCTGGGAGACATCATTCAAAGGCAAAGTGCTTCCATGAACTGTTCTGCCTCGTCCAGTATCAGCTTGAAGACCTGAGTTATTTGTGTTGTATGAAAAAGGCCTAGGAAATATTGGATCCAACTATCTCTTGCTTCTCTCTTCTCCCAGTAATCTCTTTACCAGTGCACATGGTGCAAGCCTCTCCCAGAGAGAGTAATGAGACTGGGAGATGAGTTAAGTCATTTATTTTTCCATTCCATCATGAAAGAGTCCAACATGACTACTTTCAACAAGAAGCCGATGGATCATGTAACCGCTCAGCAGTGCTCATTCTCTCTCAGCACTTCTGAATTTATTCATGAAGGCAGAAAGCATCATCAAAAGCCTTGGGTGAGACTATATGAAATTCAATAGGCCTGATGATGCTTCCAAAAAAGCCTTCCTATATGTGTAAGCTGCATACACATTCTACAGGGTAACCTGTAATAGATAGGAAATATTGGCATTCATGAAGCAATGGTCCATTCTGCCTCCTGAAAGGGGCTGACTTCAAAACCACAGTCACCTACAGAGACCAGAAACACCCTGAGAATATGAAGTGGTCTTACTGATGTTCTCATAGTGCCTCCAACTCTGTATCTAAATACTTCTGATTCTTAGTAGATAAAATTTAAATTGTTTTTTTGATAAAATATTTCAGTGAAACATACAAGAATTTTGATATTTTCAGTACATTTTCTATTCTCCTTAATATGCCACTCCCCCATGAAATGCTGCTGCTTGCAAAGGTCAAATATTCTTGAAGACTGAGCCTGCCTTCCAGATAAAAACAATTTTTACATTTGTCCTGCTTCATGTAATCTCTATTTCATAATCAGGCTGTGAAAGCCCAACTGCTTCCTTGAATGCCTTTTCAACTGGTCCTAAAAGAAAATCTGTAAAGTCTGTATTGCTGACAGTTGATTGCTTACTTAGCAATCTCTTATCTTCAGGTTTCATAGCAATGGGAAATGCCACTAAAAAGATGGTCATTATCCTCATGAAGAGGTGAAACTTCACATTTACAGTAAGAAAATATCTAACCATTCCTATGAATATAAATGACTGCCTATACTTTCATCAACCATTTGGTTGGGGAGTGGCAAATATTTCTGTGACAAGTTGGTGGTGGTAGTAATTTAGTGTTAGGTTTCCTATTCTATATTTAGGCTACAAGCTCAGGAACAACCCTCCCACTAAATTTCTCTATTGCCACCCAGGAGCACAGGAAATAAAAACTTGCCTAGGTGATAACCAGTCTGTGGTAAGGGTAGAATTCAGTACTGACAACTTTAGGAATAATGATTCTCAAAAGAGTGAATAGTTATTAAAGAGTTTTTTCTTTAAATTGTTGAGAAAGAAAATTGATGGATATAAAAATAATCTGTGAAAATTTTCTTTATAGTTAATATAAATCTGGTCTTTCTTCAGCCAAATTTTAGGGACTTACCCCAAATTTTAAAATTTACTTTATATAGACAAATTGTTGTAAACCAGTCACTGTTTTGTTTTGCTTTGTTTTGTTTTGTTTTGTTTTGGTATAGGCTGAATTATTAAAGCAAATTCTCTATCTTATGCATAGAGCAATGAAGTGGAACCCTACCCATCCTCTAGGGGGATGTCTCGTAGGCATCACTGGAGGATAGCTGGGTATCTATCTTTCTCACATATGATCTCAGGGAAATGGGGATTTCTCTTATTCCTAGCAAGGTTGTATGAAGACCAATGTCTGTAGAATTGTAGGTGTAAAATTGGGATGCAGGGCTGGGCATCTAGTTTGGCATATGTCTAGAGGTCCATTGAAACACACTCCAGTGATGGAGGCCAGTGCATGCTAAGTCACTTCAGCCATGTCCGACTCTTTGTGACCCTATGGACTGTAGCCCATTAGGCTAGCTACTCTGTCCATGGGATTCTCTAGGCAAGAATACTGGAGTGGGTTGCCATTCCCTCACTACAGAGGATCTTCCTGACCCAATGATCAAACCCAACTCTCTTATGCTGTTTGCATTGGCAGTTGGGTTCTTTACCACTCCCACCACCTGGGAAACCCATGGAAGCCAGTGGACATCATCCATGCATTTTCTCTCTGACTTGCTACAAAATGTTAGTTAGCATCTCCTTGAAAGGAGCGTGTACACTTCATAATTCTCAAATATTTCATAATATAAGTACTTAGTACTTTTTTCTGCTCTTCTTTTTGCTTGGTCCTTAGACTGATGAAGAACATAAGTTAACCTATATTTTAATAATCTCCTCTAATGAGGAATTTTCATGACAAGAGTAACTTTAACTTTACTGACCTAAAATGATAAAACTAAATGAAAAAATTAAGAGAATCTTTAGAGTAACTAATACCTAGTTATGAGCAAAAACAATAATAAACATTATTATAATATTTGATTTTTAAGTCTAAAAGCTTCTAATAAAAATTGTATTATGTTAGAACAAGATATTACTTTTTGAACATGAAATATTTTTACGTATTTTTTCTCATTTGAAATGTGTAAGTTAACAGTATATGTTTATGTTGTTTCCAACTTTGCAATACTTGTCCTTCTCCATAACACATATATATGGAATTTAGAAAGATGGCAATGATGACCCTGTATGTAAGACAGCAAAAGAGACACAGATGTGTAGAGCAGACTTTTGGACTCAGAGGGAGAGGGAGAGGGTGGGATGATTTAGGAGAATGGCGCTGAAACATGTATACTATCATGTAAGAAACGAATTGCCAGTCTATGTCCGATGCAGGATACAGGATGCTTGGGCCTGGTGCACGGGGATGACCCAGAGAGATGTTATGGGGAGGGAGGTAGGAGGGGGGTTCATGTTTGGGAACGCATGTACACCCGTGGTGGATTCGTGTCAATGTATGGCAAAACCAATACAGTATTGTAAAGTAAAATAAAGTAAAAATAAAAATTTAAATTAAAAAAAAAATGTGGCTAAGCTCAGGTTAGTTAACTGGTCCTTCTGATGACAATGAGAAAAAATACATTCCACTGACTAGGTTATAATATTATAGTAGAGGACCAGAAATGTTGAAAAAGCTGAAGTTTAACAGTTCTATGAAGACCCACAAGATCATCTAGAACTAACAACCGAAAAGGATGTCCTTGTCATTATAAGGGACTGAAATGCAAAACTAGGCGGTCAAGAGATACCTGAGGTAACAGGCAAATTTAGCCTTGGAGTACACAGTGAAGCAGTACAAAGGCTAACAGTTTTGCCAGGAGAACACACTGGTCATAGCAAACACCCTCTTCCAACAACACAAGAGAAGACTCTACACATGAATATCACCAGATGGTCAATACTTAAATCAGATTAATTATATACTTTGCAGCCAAATACAAAGAAGCTCTATACAGTCAGCAAAAACAAGACCAGGAGCTGACTGTGGTTCAGATCATGAACTCCTTATGCTGAATTCAGACTTCAATTGAAGACAGCAGGGAAAACCACTAGACCATTGAGGTATGCCCTAAATCAAATGCATTATGAATATACAGTGGAGGTGTGACAAAGAGATTCAAGGGGTTAGATCTGATAGAGGGATTAGCCTGAAGAACTATGGGTGGAAGTTCATGACATTGTACAGGGGGCAGAGATTAAGACCATCCCAAAGAAAAAGAAATGCAAAAGACAAAATGGTTGTCTGAGGAGGCCTTACAAATAGCTGAGAAAAGAAGAAAACCAAAAGGTAAAGGAGAAAAGGAAAGAGATACCCATCTCAATGCAGAGTTCCAAAGAATTACAAGGAGAGATAAGGCCTTCCTCAGTGATCAATGTAAAGAAATAGTGGAACACAATAGAATAGGAAAGACTAGAGATCTGTTCAAGAAAATTAGATACCAAGGGAACATTTCATGCAAAGACGGGTACAATAAAGGTAAAAAATGGTATGAACCTAACAGAAGCAGAAGATATTAAGAAGAGGTGGCAAGAATACACAGAAGAATTATACAAAAAAAATTTAATGACCCAGATGACCATGATGATGTGATCACTCACCTAGAACCAGACATCCTAGAATTCTAAGTCAAGTGGACCTTAGGAAGCATCACTATGAATACAGCTAGTGGAGGTGATGGAATTCCAGTTGAACTATTTCAAATCTTACAAGGTGATGCTGTGAAAGTGCTGCACTCATTATGCCACCAAATTTTGAAAATTCAGCAGTGGCTACAGGACTGGAAAAGGTCAGTTTTCATTCCAATCCCAAAGAAAGGCAATGCCAAAGAACCACACAATTTTACTCATCTCACACACTAGTAAAATAATGCTCAAAATTCTCCAAGCCAAGCTTCAACAGTGTGTGAACTATGAAATTCCAGATGTCCAAGCTGGATTTAGAAAAGACAGAGGAACTAGAGATCACATTGCCAACATTCGCTGATCATCAAAAAAGCAAGAGTTTCAGAAAAAAACTTCTACTTTTGCTTTATTGACTATGCCAAAGCCTTTGACTCTATAGAGATGGAAATATCAGACTACCTGACCTGCCTCTTGAGAAATCTGTATGCAAGTGAGGAAGCAATGGTTAGAAATGGACATGAAACAACAGACTGGTTTCAAACAGGAAAAGGAGTACATCAAGGCTGTATATTGTCACCCTGCTTATTTAACTTATATGCAGAGTACATCATGCAAAATGCCAGACTGGATGAAGCACAATCTAGAATCAAGATTTCTAGGATAAATATCAATAACCTCATATATGCAGAGGACACTACACTTATGGCAGAAAGTGAAAAAGAATGAAAGAACCTCTGAATGAAAGTAAAAGAAGAGAGTGAAAGAGTTGGCTTAAAACTCAACATTCAGAAAACCAAGATCATGGCATTTGGTCTCATCATTTCATGGCAAATAGATGGGGAAACCAGTGGAAACAGTGACAGGCTTTATTTTCTTAGGCTCCAACATTACTGTAGATGGTGACTGAAGTCATGAAATTAAAAGATGCTTGCTCCTTGAAAGAAAAGCTATGACCAATATTGACAGCATATTAAAAAGCAGAGATATTACTTTGCCAACAAAGGTCCATCTAGTCAAGGCTATGGTTTTTCCAGTGTTAATGTATGGATGTGAGAGTTGGACTATAAAGAAAGCTGAGCTCCAAAGAACTGATGCTTTAGAACTGTGGTGTTGGAGAATACTCTTGAGAGTCCCTTGGTGTGCAAGGAGACCCAACCAGTCCATTCTAAAGGAGATAAGTCCTGGATGTTCATTGGAGGGACTGATATTGAAGCTGAAACTCCAATACTTTGGCCACCTGATGTGAAGAGCTGACTCATTTGAAAAGACCCTGATGCCCTGGAAAGATTGAGGGCAGGAGGAGAAGGGGATAACAGATGATGAGATGGTTGGATGGCATCACTGACTCAATGGACAGGGATTTGGATGGACTCTGGGAATTGATGTTGGACAGGGAGACCTGGTGTGCTGTGGTTCATGGTGTCACAAAGAGTCAGACACGACTGAGCAACTGAACTGACTGACTGACTGACTGACAGAATGTAAATTGATACTGTCACTACGAAAAACATTATGCAAGCTCCTCAAAAGGTGTAAAATAGAACTATCATATGATACAATATTTCCAATTCCAGGTATTCATCTGAAAAAAATGAAAACACCAATTTCAAAATATAAATGCAAACCTATGTTCATTGCAGCACTATTTATAATAGCCAAGACATGAAAATAACCTAAGTGTTGTAAAGTGGATGAATGGATTTTAAAAAATGTATATTTATACAATGTAATATTATTCAGCCTTTAAAAACTAAGGAAATCTTGCCATTTGTGACAACACAGATGGCCCTTGAGGCCTTATGCTAGTGAAATAAGTCAAGGAGAATAAGACAAAATATAGCAAAATAAAACAAACAGAAAAAGAACCAACCTCATAGATACCGAAAAAACATTCGTGTTTGCCAGGGAAGGGGTAGGGGACAGTAGAGAGTGAATGAATGGGTGAAAGGTACAAGTTCAGTTCAGTTCAGTTCAGTTCTGTTGCTCAGTCGTGTCTGACTCTTTGTGACCCCATGAACCACAGCATACCAGGCCTCCCTGTTCATCACCAACTCCTAGAGTTTACCCAAACTCATGTCCATTGAATTAGTGATGCCATCCTCCTCTGTTGTCCCCTTATCCTCCTACCCTCAATCTTTCCCAGCATTAGGGTCTTTTCCTCCAATGAGTCAGCTCTTCGCATCAGGTGGCCAAAGTACTGGAGTTTCAGCTTCAATGTCAGTCCTTCCAATGAACACCCAGGACTGATCTGCTTTAGGATGGACTGGTTGGATCTCCCTGCAGTCCAAGGGACTCTCAAGAGTCTTCTCCAACACCACAGTTCAAAAGCATCAATTCTTCGGTGCTCAGCTTTCTTCACAGTCCAACTCTCACATCCATACATGACCACTGGAAAAACCATAGCCTTGACTAGATGGACCTTTGTACAGACTTACAGTTAAAAAATAAGTCCTGGGGATATAGAGTTAACATGGTGACTGTAGTTAATAGTGTGTCGGGGGGTGTGTGCATAGTCATGTCTGTCTCTGTGAGCCCATGAGCTATAGCATAAAAGTCTCCTCTGTCCATGGAATTTTTCAGGCAGTAATACTGTAGTGGATTGCCATTTCCTCCTCCAGGGGATCTTCCCAACCCAAGGATCCAACCCACAGCTCTGGAGTCTCCTGCATTGGTAGCAATAATTAAGAATACTCTATTGCATATTTAAAAGTTGTCAATAAAGAAAATCTTAAAAATTTCCATCACAAGAAAAAAAATTGTGTGTGGTGACAGTAATTTGCTAGACCTCCTGTGGGTATCATTTCACAATAATAGATGCAAATATGGAATCCTTATGTTGTATGCCTGAAACTAATACAATGTTCTAGGTCAATACTATCACAACTAAAAGAGAAAGATTAGCACTTCAGTTTCGGCCTGTTTTTGGTAATTCGCCAATGATTTTAAGGAGTTTTGAAATATCTTGTCCAGGGTTACAATTGTTTTCTACAGGAGGACTGGCCTGACACAAGTTTCTATGATGCTCCTAAAAAGAAATCAGAGCTCTAAGTATGATTTTCTTTAACATATTCTGCTTGCAGTTCTTAATGATTGACTCTATGATAGATATCTCTCATCACTTTTCAAAATTTTTCAGCTACTATATCCTCAAAGTTTTTTTCTTATTGTTCTATCTTTCCTCCTTAAAAAAAAAAAAAAGTAATAGGTCTTTGTGTCGCATATGTCTCCTTTACTATTTTCTGATTTTAATTATTTTCATCTCTGTTTCAGTCTGAGTATTTTCTTTCTGCTTCACTAATTCTTTCAGTAAGTCTAAATGGCTGTTAACTTATATATTAATTTTTTAATTTCCATTATCATATTTTTTGCCTTAGAATTTCATTTTGCTTCTCTTTATAGTTCCCAGTTTTCTTCTTATATTTCTTATGTTGTCATGCTGTTGTTGCTTAATTGCTAAGTCATATTCGACTCTATGCAACCCCATGGACTTTAGGCTGGCAGGCTGCTCTGTCCATGGGATTCTCCAGGCAAGAATACTGGAGTGGGTTGTCATTTCCTTCTCCGGGGGATCTTCCCAACCCAGGAATTGAACCACATCTGCATTGCAGGCAGATTCTTTACCACTGAGCCAGCAGGGAAGCGGTATGCATTTTATTTCTTAAAACAACATTAATACTCATTATTTTAATAATAAACTTTATACAATCACACCAGTATTTGGATCTCTTATGTCTACTTCTGTTGTTTATTGTTTCTCTTGGGTTTTGGTCATCTTGCAATTTTCTGTACTTACATGTTTTTAACTCAGTCGAATAATACATGTTTTAAAATTTTAAAGCTAATTAAGGAAGGCCTTACAAATAGCTGTGAAAAGAAGGGAAATGAAAAGAAAAGGAGAAAAGGAAATATATACCTATTTGAATGGAGAGTTCCAAAGAATAGCAAGGAGAGATAAGAAAGCTGTCCAGAGCAATCAATGCAAAGAGAGGAAAACAATAGGATGGGAAAGACTAGATATCTCTTCAAAATATCAGAGACACCAAGGGAATATTTCATGCAAAGATGGGCTTAATAAAGGACAGAAATGGTATGGGCCTAACAGAAGCAGAAGATATTAAGAACAGGTGGCAAGAATACACAGAAGAACTGTACAAAAAAAGATTTTCATGATCCAGATAATCACCATGGTGTGATTACTCACCTAGAGCCAGAGACCCTGGAATGTGAAGTCAAGTGGGCCTTAGGAAGCAACACTACGAACAAAGCTAGTGGAGGTGATGGAATTCCAGTTGAGCTATTTCAAAACTTGAAAGATGATGATGTGAAAGTGCTGCACTCAATATGCCACCAAATTTGGAAAACTCAGCAGTGGCCACAGGACTGGAAAAGGTCAGTTTTCATTCCAATCCCAAAGAAAGGCAATGCCAAAGAATGCTCAACCTACCGCACAATTGCACTCATCTCACACACTAGTAAAGTAATGCTTAAAATTCTCCAAGCCAGGCTTCAGCAATATGTCAACCATGAACTTCCAGATGTTCAAGCTGGTTTCAGAAAAGGCAGAGGGACCAGAGATCAAATTGCCAACATCCACTGGATCATCAAAAAAGCAAGAGAGTGCCAGAGAAACATCTATTTCTCCTTTATTGACTATGCCAAAGCCTTTGACTGTGTAGATCACAATTAACTGTGGAAAATTTTGAAAGAGGTGGGAATACCAGACCATCTGATCAGCCTCTTGAGAAACCTGTACGCAGATCAGGAAGCAACAGTTAGAACTGAACATGGAACAACAGACTGGTTCCAAATAAGAAAACAAGTACGTCAAGGCTGTATATTGTCACCCTGCTTATTTAACTTCTATGCAGAGTACATCATGAGAAACACTGGGCTGGAGGAAGCACAAGCTGGAATCAAGATTGCCAGGAGAAATATCAATAACCTCAGATATGCAGATGACACCACCTTTATGGTAGAAAGTGAAGAAGAACTAAAGAGCCTCTTGATGAAAGTGAAAGAGGAGAGTGAAAAAGTTGGCTTAAAGCTCAACATTCAGAAAACTAAGATCATGGCATCTGGTCCCATCGCTTCATGGCAAATAGATGGGAAACCAGTGGACACAGTAACTGACTTTATTTTTGGGGGGCTCCAGAATCACTGCAGATGATGACTATAGCCATGAAATTTAAAGACGTTCACTCCTTGGAAGAAAAGTTATGATCAACCTAGACAGCATATTAAAAAGCAGACACATTACTTTCCCAACAAAGGTCTGTCTAGTCAAGGCTATGATTTATCCAGTAGTTATGTATAGATTTGAGAGTTGGACTATAAAGTAGGCTGAGCACCGAAGAATTGATGCTTTTGAACTGCGGTGTTGGAGAAGACTCTTGAGAATCCCTTGGACTGCAAGGAGATCCAACCAGTCCATCCTAAAGCAGATCAGTCCTGGTTGTTCACTGGAAGGACTGATGTTGAAGCTGAAACTCCAATACTTTGGCCACCTGATGCGAAGAGCTGACTCATTGGAAAAGACCCTAATGCTGGGAAAGATTGAGGGCAGGAGGAGAAGGGGACGACAGAGGATGAGATGGTTAGATGGCATCACCAATTCAATGGACATGGCTTTGGGTGGACTCTGGGAGTTGGTGATGGACAGGGAGGCCTGGCGTGCTATGGTTCATGGGGTTGCAAAGAGTCAGACACGACTGAGCGACTGAACTGAACTGAACTGAAGATCATTTATATATAATAACAGATATAAATTTTTAAATATTAACATCTCCTAAAGAAGATTTCTATTTTTGGATACTCTTCCAAGATGTATATATTTTAGTCCCAGTCTGTAAAATTTACCAGGGCACCGCTCCTTCTGTAGCCTGCCAGGTTCCTCTGTCCATAGGAGCCTCCAGGCAAGAAAACTGGAGTGGGTTGTCATGGCCTTCCCCAGGAGATCTTCCTGACCCAGGGATTGAATTCATGTCTGTTAAGTCTCCTGGAATGGCAGGCAGGTTCTTTACCACTAGTGTCACCTGGGAAGCCCCCAATGTATCTTTGCAGATAATCAAAGGAATCTTATTTGGCGATATTCACCTTAAGGTTTTATTCTATTCTATTCTATATCTCTTAGGATTTTTGTGAAATCAGATCAAATGTTCATTTAACATAGATGAGAATGCTTATTATATACCAGAAAGTCTACTAGATAATAGTTAAAATCACTGGGAAAAAATGTTAGGAGGGATAAAGAAAGGTGGAAGCCTAAATTTAACACCTTTAATTAGTGCAGCTAAATAATCCTTATAATGCTATCCCTCTTTGCATGTGTGTATGCTCAGTCATGTCCAGCTCTTTGTGATCCCATGGGCTGTAGCCTGCCAGACTCCACAGTCCATGAAATTTCACAGGCAAGAATGCCTTCTTACCTCTTCCTATTAAATTTAGAGTGACTGTAATAGAAAGATTGTATTAAGAGACTAGAGTAATTAAATATTATTTATTTATGTACCACATCATGTTTTTATGATGCTTGTTCCAGTTCATCAATTATTTTCTAACAGTAAAGAGAGAATCAAGAATACTACTTACTACAGAAAATTTAAGAATATACTTTTCTGGATTTGGAGGGGAGGAGCAAAACGGAAATGAATATTTTCCTATTGTTTTCAAAGGAAAATATAAGTATTAAATTAAATGACATTTTAAGAACTTTCAATTCCCATAAACAGATAGCAAATGGTATTTTTAAATTATTGTATTTTAAAATGAAAAAACGGTATTCAATTTATAAATTGAACATCAAACTTCTTGTATATTAAAGTTAAATAAGTGAATTGAAGATAAATGAAAAGAAATCACAGGAACTCTTATTAAGAGAAAGAGGATGAATTCTGGAATTGATTAATTTTTACAAAAGCAGTGCTTAGTAGTTCAGTTCAGTCACCCAGTTATGACTGACTCTTTGCGACCCAATGAACCGCAGCACGCCAGGCCTCCCTGTCCATCACCAACTGCCCGTGTCTACCCAAACCCATGTCCATTGAGTTAGTGATACTGTCCAACCATCTCATCCTCTGTCATCCCCTTCTCCGGCCCTCAATCTTTCCCAACATTAGGGTCTTTTCCAATGAGTCAGCTCTTCACATCAGGTGGCCAAAGCATTGGAGTCTCAGCTTCAACATCAGTCCTTCCAATGAACACCCAGGACTGATCTGCTTTAGGATGGACTGGTGGGATCTCCTTGCAGTCCAAGGCACTCTCAAGAGTTTTCTCCAACACCACAGTTCAAAAGCATCAATTCTTTGGTGCTCAGCTTTCTTCACAGTCCAACTTTCAAATCCATACATGACTACTGGAAAAACCATAGTCTTGACTAGATGGACCTTTGTTGGGAAAGTAATGTGTCTGCTTTTTAATATGCTGTTTAGGTTGGTCATAACTTTCCTTCCAAGGAGTAAACGTCTTTTAATTTCATGGCTACAGTCACCATCTGCAGTGATTTTGGAGCCCTCAAAATTAAAGTCAGCCACTGTGTCCACTGGTTTCCCATCTATTTGCCATGAAGTGATGGGACCGGATGCCATGATCTTAGTTTTCTGAATGTTGAGCTTTAAGCCAACTTTTTCACTCTCCTCTTTCACTTTCATCAAGAGGCTCTTTAGTTCTTCTTCACTTTCTGCCATAAGGGTGGTGTCATCTGCATATCTAAGGTTATTGATATTTCTCCCAGCAATCTTGATTCCAGCTTGTGACTCCTCCAGCCCAGTGTGTCTCATGATGTACTCTGCATAGTAGTTAAATAAGCAGGGTGACAATATACAGCCTTGATGTACTCGTTTTCCTATTTGGAACCAGTCTGTTGTTCCATGTTCAGTTCTAACTGTTGCTTCCTGATCTGCGTACAGGTTTCTCAAGAGGCTGAT
Source organism: Ovis canadensis (assembly GCF_042477335.2). Taxonomy (NCBI): domain Eukaryota; kingdom Metazoa; phylum Chordata; class Mammalia; order Artiodactyla; family Bovidae; genus Ovis; species Ovis canadensis. Next base: position 73,050,188 of record NC_091248.1, on the reverse strand, counting down.
CAGATGGTCTGGTATTCCCATCTCTTTCAAAATTTTCCACAGTTAATTGTGATCTACACAGTCAAAGGCTTTGGCATAGTCAATAAAGCAGAAATAGATGTTTCTCTGGCACTCTCTTGCTTTTTTGATGATCCAGTGGATGTTGGCAATTCAATGTCTGGTCCCTCTGCCTCTTCTGAAACCAGCTTAAACATCTGGAAGTTCACGGTTGACATATTGCTGAAGCCTGGCTTGGAGAATTTTAAGCATTACTTTACTAGTGTGTGAGATGAGTGCAATTGTGCGGTAGGTTGAGCATTCTTTGGCATTGCCTTTCTTTGGGATTGGAATGAAAACTGACCTTTTCCAGTCCTGTGGCCACTGCTGAGTTTTCCAAATTTGGTGGCATATTGAGTGCAGCCCTTTCACATCATCATCTTTCAAGTTTTGAAATAGCTCAACTGGAATTCCATCACCTCCACTAGCTTTGTTCATAGTGTTGCTTCCTAAGGCCCACTTGACTTTACATTCCAGGATGTCTGGCTCTAGATGAGTGTGAGTGATCAAACCATCACGATTGTCTGGGTCATAATGTCATTGAACATAATTCTGGGCACTTTCGTTTCAGCATCTTCCCAGAAGTCCTTTCAAATGTAATTTATCTCAATTCATACAGGTTCACAAGAATGTCTATAAATTAGCTCCTTTCTTTTCCTGCCTGTATTACACAATGAACCATTGTCCTTGCATTGTCTTACCTTATCCACTCTCTTTTTCCGTTCTTCAGTTTTATTTACCAAGTCAGATTCCATTTCTTTCAGAGACTGTCAGGTTACCAGCTCCATTCTCACTGTGTCAAGCAGTCTTCCTGTCAATTTATAGTCTTCTCCTCTTTTTTTACAACTCTAAATATCCATAGGTTGATGTCTAAGGAAGATATGAACTTTGTGTTTTATATAGTTTTAATAGCAATAAAGTACTTTCATAAAGTTTATGACAGAGCCTACTCTAATACTTGCATTATAGCCTCATATACATATAACTATACATATTATTTATTTTTCTAGGGCTGTAATGCCAACTAAGTTCAATAAAGAGAATTTTAAAACTTTTTATTGTATAAAGGAGTATGGTTCAGATGGTAAAGAATCTGCCTGCCAATGCCAGAGATGCAGGTTTGATTCCTGGTTTGGGAAGATCCCCTAGAGAAGGGAAAGGCTACCCACTCCAGTATTCTTGGCTAGAGAATCCCATGGACAGAGGAGCCTAGTGGCCTACAGTCCTTGGGGTTGCAAAGAGTCGGACACAACTGAGTGACTAAGCATGTATAGTTGATTAGAAATGTGATAGTTCAGGTGTACAGCAAAGTGATTCAGTTATACATATACATGTATCCACTCATTTTCAAGTTCTTTTCCCATTAAAGTTGTCACACAACATCAGGCAGAATCCCCTGTGCTATACAGTAGGTCTTTGTTGGTTATCTGTTTTAAATATAGCAGTGTGTAAATATCAGTCCCAAACTATTTTTTATATAGTAGTTCTCCTACCATAGAGAAACTTTTTGTAGACTTACTAAGGGGTCTTGCTCAATAAATTAGTTTTCAATGAAGGTATATCACAAAAACATCTTAAAGTATGTGGTAGAAGTATGAATTAGTAAAGCATGTAAACTTACTCTGGATTGTATCATAACAATAAATTTCAGTCATTTATTCTTTCTATTTTGGAATAGTCAAACTTTAGCTAATAAGCTATACTTGTTCACTTATCTCCAAATATTCAAAACCACGTTGAAGAATATGGATGCTTCCAAGTTTTCCACTTTAGTTTTCCAGCTTAAACCACTAATCAAATGAGTTATGAGCATGTTCTCCTCTGATGTCATTACTACCATTATTAATTAGCAGTTTCTCTTCTAAACCTCTGTTTAGTTTCTAATTGAATGGTAATTAAACATTTATAATCTACTTGAAATTTACATTTTAGGGGATTACTCTGCATTGTTAGCTGGATAGTCCGTACCCTTGTATTAATAATAACTGAAACAAATGACAAATGAGTTTTACTTTTCCCTTCAAAAAAGTTCTTCCTAGCTATTGTTTGATCACTCATGGATATCATCTTTATACAAATTGTTATTAAGTAATCATGTGGTTTTATGTATTAATCCTGTATTTTGGCACTTAAAGATCTAAATCCAATAGTACATTTGACTAATGTACTTTTGATGGGATTATAATTAAAGAAATGGATTTCCCTTAGCTCTCATTTAGTATCTAAATTTAACTGCCTACATCATCCCCAAACCAAATGATTTTTTTACATCTTCTCCATTTTTCTGTGGCAGCCACATATACTTTAAATCAAATTTGGAGACCTTTATGGCTAAAACTAATTTTTCTCATTAAGTCAGATAGATATGAGTACACATTAATTTTATTTAATTTAATTTTTATATAGGTTTTAAAGTAAGGTTGTAAAAATCTCCTAAATGGGATCAAGTTGCTGAAATTATATGATAGTCTGACATATGTCTTGTGGATGATATAATTTAAATATTTTGGGTTTTTTAATCTGAATTTTTGGTTTCTCATTACTTCTAATTTCACCTTTGAGAGAAAAGCACTGAAGTTTGCTAAAGTGTTGCCGTCTCTCCTATGTAATTCTTTCATACTCATGCAATCAGTGTGATCTTCTCCCCATAATTATCTCCATGGTAGAGCACAAAGAATAAGAATTGGGCCCATAATGCCCACTTATCTTCTCTTGACACTATGGCACTGTGTAGTGCTGTTCCTTCCAGGGAATAAAATGATGGTGATGATGACAACAATGACAATGACTGCAACCATTATTTAGCAAATGCCTTCCATGTAACAGACACTGTCAAGTGATTTACATAAATTATTTCATATAATCTTCTCAAGAACACCTAATTTAAAAGGTAGATGGCTATTTGTGTTATACAGTTGAGAAGACTGAGGCTCAGAGACATGAAATGATTTGCTTAGAGTCAAATAGCTGGAAAGTATAGGACCAAGATTGGAACCCAGCATCCATCTGACTCTTTTGGGGGCACATTGTCTCCCATTCATTTTGGTGATTTTCCAACTTGAATCATTTTCACAATCTGCTGGGGGTTGTTTTCTAATGCAAATAATTGTGGATTCTAATCCAGCTGAGCTTTAGCTAGACAGAAGCTTGAGGCAGGAACAGGAGTTTTCTCTTTCAGAATTTTTAGGAGATGCTTTCTTTAGTCTTGGTTTACCCCTGGGAATATAGGAGATTTTTCCAGAAGGTGTGGAGCACATGTAGTTTCAGGTGAGTCATTTTCTATTCTCCATCTTCTAAAATTGATCTGCTTGCCTTATTCCCTCTCAAAGAAGAAAAGAATGCTCTGATCTTAATATGGTACTTTCCCACACACTATAAAATCTGTAGACCAAAGAGATTTTTAAAATGGAAAACAGTAGGTGTTGATAAAGTGAATGACCCTTCCTTGTGTTAATCTCTCAGCTGTGCCTGACTCTTTGAGACCCCATGAACTGTATACACCCATCTTCTTTATCCATTCATCTGTTGATGGATACTTAGGTTGCTTCCATGTCTTGATTACTATAAATATCATTGCTATCTTTTGGAATTAGACCTTTTGTTTTTTCTGGATATATGTCCAGAAGAGGAATTGCTAGATCATTTTTGTCTATAGAGTCATCCCTCAATACACACAGTTAATTGGTGTCAGGACCTGCCACAGATGCCAGAATCTGCAGGTGCTTAAGTACCATGGTCAGCCCTCCATATCCATGGTTCTGCATCCATGGATGCAACCAAGTGAGGATCATATAGAACTGTAGTGTTTACTGAGGAAAAAAATCCACATATGAGTCAACGACACAGTTCAAACCCATTTTGTTCAAGGGACAATTGCATTCACTAAAATTTAGTCATAGCTCTAAATCAAGAAAAAAAAAATCATGGAAACTTCAGTGTCTGTGGTCTAGCTGCTTATCCTTATTCAGAATAAAAGGCATTTAATTTGAAAATCGATCCAAGGACATTTCAGAAACTCAGTGAAGAGGAGATTGTATACAATACAGTTACAATTTTTGGCACTGCTATGTTTTAATCATTTTATCCTCATAGCCTCCATGATCACAGTCACTAACACTGGGTCAATCATCATCACTTTTATGTACATGTTACCAAAAAGTACACAATTACTTAACAACTTGAACCATATGTACTTTTATCTGTCTGCAGTGTCCTCAGGAAAAGAATATCCTGTACTGTGCCTAAAATATCCTATATTAATCTGATCATTGAAATGATATTAATATTGAAAAACATATATTGACATTTTCAAATTGAACCAAATTATTTTCTAAAAAGGCTTTGCTCCTGTTTAATCACTTCAAAAGCACATCGTACTTTTAAGAAAACAAAACCTCTACCAAAAGGACAGTCTTTACTCAAAACTAAAAAGTTAAAAGTAAAGGACTTGAGGACAAAGTTAGCTTTGCTGAAATCAGATACTCTGTATCAGAAATAGCTGTTATTTCAAAGTATTTTTCCTTTAATATTAAAGATTGTTTCTGAATCTTTAGACAAATGTCTTTAGAATCGCTAGACAATATGTCTTTAGAATCAAGTAGTTTAGTTTCTTGAAGATGAAGATATAGAAAACCTATGTATTTCATTCCAACTCCTCAAACTTTTTTTTTTAAACACTCAAGCATATTTAATAAGTGGCTACCATATGGGTTAAAAAATCACTTTATTTAATGATACTATCACATTAGAGAAAAATTATGACAGTAAGAGTTGAACATACAAAGAAGTTTTATTCATGACTTGCAATAGGAGTCTACTACTACAGGGGCGAGAGATTGAGTTCAACTTCTTTGAAACAGAACACTGAAGAGTTTTCAGTCATGTTGGGGTGAGCTATGGAAAAATACAGGTAGATGTTAGCCAGGAAGTGGGTCAGCTGATTAGGCCATCTGGCGCTTACAGAAGTTAGGCTTTTACTTTTCTACAGAGACTGGGAGGTCATCTTTTTTAATGATTATATTTCAAAAGAATGGCTCCCAAGTCCTTAAGAAAGACTTTGCTGATTGTAAAACTGGCAAGAAGCTGGAAGAAGATTTACATCTCAGAGAGATAAAAAAATAATTTACAGTTGCAAGTTTAATAAAATAAATACTCAAAGAAAGGGGCAACTAGGGGCCTTAGGAAGAAAACTGTCTATAGTTTAGTCAAACTGAGGGGAACTGTCTTGGAAATCATAACAAAGGTAATTCTGGCTGTTGAAAAAATTCAGCAAAAAGATGACTATTCTTTCTCTATAATCATGAGTATGTCACTTGTCTTAGGACAGGGTGAGCCAGGTAATTTACCTGGTGAAGCCAGGAATTTTTGTCAGTTAAAATTGGTCATGGAGCTGTAACATGCTTATGTGTCCAGCTTCCTATAAGAGATCTCACCTGGGGAAAAAACAAACAAACAAGGACTCCTGTTACAGAGATGCTTCATATGTTCTCAAGCAGATGACAGTTCCAGACCTGGAGGGAAAGCACATCCTGTGAAGACAAAGAAATCTGAGCGTGAGATCTCCAGACCTCTTTCTCAGTGCATACCCTCCAGCTATTCCTATTCTTTCATTTTTTTCCCTATGATAAAGCTGTTTTGTGACTGTAAGCTGAGTTTAGTGGGCTCTTTCAGCAATTGAACACTTAGGATGATTATCTTGTAATTAATACAGGTAGTATAAGCTTATTTATTTTGATACATATTTAGAAACTATCTCACAACTAAGGAGAGATTACTCATTTCAATTAATAGAATTTATTTTTCAAAAGATTTTGATCATGATAGTTGATAAATGCTTTTTTCAAATTTGGACCATCTATACATGGATTGATTTCTGCACATAGACTCTAAAATATCTATGTATTAAGGTCTAAAAATTTGAAACAGTTTTATAAACTAGAGACCTCTAAGCCAATGTTTTAAAAAGTGAATATATTTCAACATTTAAAAATTGAAAGATTTCAAATATAAATTCTGTTTGCTTCCTTCATTTGACAAATTGGAAACTCTGGCCAAATGAGTATCTCCACCCAGCATATTGGCTTCTCTCTTTATACCAGGCATGACATTTTCTGTCTGCCATAGTCCACACTTAGCTTACTTCACACTTTTATGTTTCCAACCTATCTAAGAACCATACAGCAACTGATATAATGCCATTCAAAGAATAACTGAAAGGGGTGGGAAATTTTAGACTGTAGAAGAGAAGCCTCAGAAACTACATGATCATTTTCTTCAACTCTTTTCAAATATTTTTACACAGCAGATGTAATTAAAAAAAATTTTGTTACCTTATTTAAAATTCTGATACCTTAATTCTCTGTAGAACATTATCTCATTTATGCTTCAAAGCCACTGAGTATAAGAAATGCCAAATTTCTAAAATCCATTTTATAGATGAGAAAACTCAAAAAGATTAAGGAACATGCCAGTGATCACAAAACTGGGAAAGCTGGAGAGCTGAGACTTGAACCCAGGTCCTTTGATCTCAAGGACAACTAGCAGACACAAACCCAAATGCTTTAGGGACCAGGCAAATAACACAAAGATGTTATTTGTGGAGAAGCATGGAGTGGCAGTAGAAGGTAGTGGGGTCTGTGGAACTTTGGAGAATACCTGCATCAATCAAAATTTAACTTAAAACCGATGATGGGCAAAAACACAGCTGCTTTTGGATATGGACTAAAGCCATGTGTCTTGAACTTCTGTTTCAACTATACGCTGCCTAGAATGAATGGTAAATGTCACTCCATAGAATAGTAGTCTAAAATTGAGTTTGCTATTGCTGTAGGTATGTAAACTTTGTAGGAATGCTGTGCATGCCTGCCAAGTTGTTTCAGTTATGTCCGATTCTTTGCGACCCTATGGACCAAAGCTCAACAGGCTCCTCTGTCCATGAGGTTCTCCAGGCAGGAATACTAGAGTGGGTTGCATGTCTTCCTCCAGGAGTTTTTCCCCACCCAGAGATCTGAACTCACAGCTCTTACATCTCTTGCATTGCCAGGTGGGACTTTTACCACTAAAGCCACCTGGGAAGTCCAAGAGATGCTGCGAAGTGAAGTGAACTGAACTGAAGTGAAGTGAAGTTGCTCAGTCGTGTCCGACTCTTTGCGAGCCTGTGGACTGTAGCCTGCCAGGCTCCTCTGTCCAAGGGATTCTCCAGGCAAGAATACTGGAGTGGGTAGCCATTCCCTTCTCCAGGGGACCTTCCCGACCCAAGGATTGAACCCGGGTCTCCCACATTGGAGGCAGACACTTTAACCTCTGAGCCACCAGGGAAGCCCGAGCCTAGTACAAGATGCTGTACTAGGATACAAACTCAAAACGAATTGATTTAGGCAACTTTTACAATGTTTCTGACTCTAAACTCCTGAGTAATTTTTTTTAAGATGTGTTTCTAGTGGTTTTAAAATACAGAGTGACCAAGGTGAAATGTGTATCTCATTTAGTTTCCAAAAGGAATATACCCTACTGAATGCAGAGGTAAAAGAAGTTATACTGACATTTCATGTTTCCTAGCAGTTGTACGGAGAAGGAAATGGCAACCCACTCCAGTATTCTTGCCTAGAGAATTCCATGGACAGAGGAGCCTGGTGGGTTGCTGTTCATGAGGTCACACAGAGTCAGACATGACTGAAGTGACTTGGCATGCCTGCATGCATTGGAGAAGGAAATGGCAACCCACTCCAGTGTTCTTGTCTGGAGAATCCCAGGAATGGAGGAACCTGGTGCGCTGCTGTCTATGGGGTCACATAGAGTCAGACACGACTAAAGTGACTTAGCACCAGCAGCAGTAGCAGCAGTTGTAACATCCTATTTGTTCAGCCCAGGTGGTTAATACAGGGTAAATGCACTAATAAAGATAACACTGGCTGTTATAACAGATAAATTCCAAAATCAATAATTTTCAAACACAATATTTTATTTCTATTTTCAGATAGCTTCCGAAATTTTAGGGTCCTGAATGATGGTGGTCCTTCTCCTAGCAGTGATTCAAGGACTCAGGTTCCTTCCTTCTTGTAGATTCCCTTGTGTATGTGTAGTCCAAAGGCTGCCTTGGAGATTATCTCGTTTGCAACCACTGAAAGGTGACAGGAATATAAAGTTATTGCACCTAGGAAGATTTTACGTTCCATGCTTGGAAATAATGCTCAACACCTCTGCCCATATTCCACTGGCCAAAACTTCCTAACATGGCGTACTTCATGCAAGAGAGGGAGGCAACCGTAGTCTGGCTATGTGCCTACGAGGAAGAAGAAATAGGTTTAGTGAATAGCTAGTTAATTTCTGTCACAGCAATGCTCAGGCTTATTTTAGGGAAAGCAGAGATTGCTGAACTTTTCAGATATACACAATCAAAAGTTATATATACTTTTCAACATGGTTTCATGTTCAGTATTGCAGGTGATCCTGACAATGTCCTCTATGAGTGAACTGATCTATACTCCTCTTCTCTGAGCTATGATGCAAATTTAGGCACATGACCTCTGCAGTCAGAAATACTTGGGTTCAAATCCCACTTCAACCACTTACTAACAGTGTACTCCTGGGTGAGTTACATTACTGTTCTAAATCTATCATTTCATCAGTAAAACAATTATATAATGACTAATATTGAACAAGTATCATGTGTCAGATACTGATGATCTTATTTAATCCTAAAAACAATTCAGTGAGGAAGTTCTGCCATTGCATTCTACAGATGAGAAAATCAAGGTACAGAAAAGTTAAGTGAGTTGGGAGTCACAGTAGCTTGGGATTAGTGGAGCCAGTATTTTAAGTTAGGCCTGTCAAACTCTCAAACTCAGAGCCAATACTCTTAACCACTTTGATATCCTATTTTTAGTAAAATGCATATTTTGCAGAGTTGCAATGAAGATCACATTTTAAAATAAAGAAAAACATGAATGAATTAATGTGGATGAATAAATGAACAAATGAATCCTCATTTGTCTTATAATGTGATCAAGTAGGACTAAACAAATAAAGATATTTGAGCCCTGTTACCTCATCAGAATCTTTATAATTCAAAAGGTGAATTACCCTGATAGAGAAATACAAAACGTTCATGTGTCTTTATGACTTTTACTAGATTGCTCTAGTGTTAGCATAAGTTACTAACAATGTAACTAATGAAAGAAGTTTGGTTAGCATTATTTTTTTCTCTCATCTCATTCCCTTTTCAAGGTACATGGTGACTTTTTGTGATAGTCTTTAAGAAGTATTTCAAATAGATTAACATTTACTTGTATTTTTTTTAATCACTTCTTAGCAACTTTAACATTTGTTATAGAAACACCCATTCAAAGCAAAACATGACAGTCAGTGCTGCTGTAGCAGTGGTGATTATAAATGATTCGCCTACAATAGGTGACTCTGCAACCTTGAAATGATGCCACCAGGGTACATTCTGCATACAGCACTGATGCCCACAAAAAGATCGGCAATTACCAAGCACATGTTACAGAATATAACTTCTTGCTATGGGAGAAATCAAAACTCTTGTGTCTCTTAGCTCAAGCATGGCTCATATCACTTTAATGTGTGACAGAGGTACCATATACTCAATTTTACATGTTACCTCTGAATGTCAAACAATGCCCTGGAAACATCCATTGAAATCTGTGTGCAAAACCCAAACAGGAGGTGTATCACTTTGGACAAATATCTCTAGGTATCCTTCCCAGAGAAAAGGCTGTTACATTTCCTTGGGGAATGAATGCAATTTTTTAGTTGCAAGAAGCCAAGCTAAAAATGGAGAACAGATCAGGAAGAGGCAGGACTTAAAGGACTTTGAGTACATTTAAAGACAAGGCACTGTTTAACAAAAGATAATATGTTCTTATCCTTGATAGTCTGAGGGCAAATGGAAAAAGATAACCAGAAATCTTCATAATCTGGGGCTCTAGAATCCATATCTGTAAGAAATCATGTCACTGTGTTCCAATACCAGTTGAATCTATGACTCTAATTCCTTAGTGCCTGCCTCATAATTGTGCCCCGAATGGATAAAAAAAAGTTAAGCCTCTCAAACACCTCCTTTCCTCTTTCTGGAGAACCCAACATGGTTGCTAAACCTCCCAGTTAAAGAGAGGCCAACGTCCAGCTTCAGATGGATCATTATGTACAAATAATCTTTCCTCTTTGTTCACAAATTTCCCCCTTGATCCATTTCTACATAGTCGTGGGTATTTGGAGTTCTCATCATCAAGCTGAATTAAATAGAACAAAGACAGAACCACACAGCTTCTCTGCACTTTACCAATTCCTCTGTTAAGCTTGCATTTCTGAGTTGTCATTTGATAATGCAAGATAGTAAAGATAAAATGTTAACCTTAAAACATAAAATGGAGAAAATGAATATAATTTAAAATTTTTTCATTCCATCAATTCATGCCACAAATATTTATTATGTGCTTACCATGAGTCCCGAGTACTGCTCTTGCTGTTAAGGCAATAGCCAGGAAGCCGAGCATTCACCTGACTTCATGCAGCTCTTAGTCTGGTGGGAGAGAGAGAACAAAATTACAGTCCAATGTGCTATGTGCTTTGAAGGAAAACAGTGAAGGGAAAAAGGGCAGAGAGGGATGAAGTGATAGGGGGAAGATCTCTCTGAATAGATGCATTTTGATTTGAACAATCAAAGGGAAAAATACTTCAGGATAAAGGATGAACCAGTGTGAAGATTCTGAAGTGTACAGAGCTTGTTATGTTCAAGCGGCAGTAAGAAAGTCAGTTTGACTGGAGCTGAGTGGCAATGGGGGAGCGGGGATGGTAGTGAAAGATGAGTTGAGAGAGAGCAAGGATTAGATAGATAGCACCGCAAATATCAATTATTGATATCATCTTCTATGAAACTGGTCTCTAGTTTTCTCTTTGTAGAGATCTATGGTCTTCCTAGAGAATCTACCTGCAATGCAGGAGACCTGGGTTCAATCCCTGGGTCAGGAAGATCCCTGTGGAGAAGGGAATGGCAACCCATTTCAGTATTCTTGCCTGGAGAATTCCGTGGACAGAGGAGCCTAGGAGGTTACAGTCCATGGGGTTGCAAAGAGTTGGAGCTGACTGAGCAGCTAACACTTGACTGGTCTTTATGTGACCACGACCACTGTTTCTATGTGCTTTATACACCAGGGTAGAAGTATCTCAGCCTGAAGGGAAAAGATAAAGCACTAAAAAAGACATCCTGATGCTATAAACCAGAACTATGCCTGGTGGGCTACAGTTCATGGGGTTGTAAAGAGTTGGATATGACTAAAAGACTTTCACTTTCATTTTTCATAGAACTATTACTGCAGAGTGTCTACCAGAAAGCCAACTAAGGAGTCTTACGGTAAAGAGACTATTTTGGGTTTTGGACTACACTGCTAAATATTTGGATGATGAACTATTACTCTGCTTCTGTATTTGGTACTCAAATGTGTATGCTATAAAATTACTTTAACCTTTCAGACAGAAATAGCCTGTGTGTGTGTGTGTGTGTGTGTGTGTGTGTTCTGTCTTGTCCGACTCTTTGCTATCCCATGGACTGTAGCTCTCCAGGTTCCTCTGTCCATGGAATTTCCCATGTAAGAATACTGGAGTGGGTGGCCATTTCCTTCTCCAGGGTATCTTCCCCACTCAGGGATTTAGCCCAGATTTCTTGTGTCTTCTGCACTGGCAGGTGGATTCTTTACCACTGTGCCACTTGGGAAACCCCAAAGAGATGGCCTCTTGCCCTTCAGAAGACGGTACATTACCACGAATATGCATTTACAAAGGGTGTTTTTTCCCAACATTCTCTATCAGATTAAGGGCAGTCTTTAAAAGGCTGCTTATAAAAATGTACGTTGTGGTGAGAAACTTCTGCTGTTCTTTCTGATCAGAAAGACAATGAAGTCATATGCTGAGCAGGAAGGTCTCCAAATGATGGTGCCTCTAAATATGTCCAACCCCTTTTCTAGGTGAAAACCAAAATCAGCACAGCATAACTCTCAGTTTCTTATTTTGGAACATATAAGCACTAGTATACAAATGTACCTCATTTTCATAACTGCATAACCTACAGAAGCATCATAAACATTTGGGAAATGATACTTATTCCTCAAACCTTTATACTTAATGGAAATTGCAGAATAGAAGAAAATTGAAACTTCAGGTTGTGTCCTTACTGAAAATATCTCCCTTTAATGGAAAAAGTACTCTATAAAGCTAATGTTTTCTTATTCCTATGCGCAGTTTCTTCCTCAATTTTTTTAAAGTCTAAAACTTCTAGGCTGTCAGTTTGCTACAGAGCAGAAAAGGCACCCAACTGGGATCTAGTTTTGGTACCATCACTTACTGATTGGTTATCTTTAGGTAATCTTGGGCCAGACACTTACTGTGTCCTATAAAACTGAGAAGATGTATTCTGCCCTCTTCAAGAGTTGTTGTAAATTTATGAATGAATGAATAAATGACTATTTTCCTGAGATATCTTTGAGAGGCCTGGATGTTTGGATATGCTTCATTCTTTCTGGTATCTGTGTGTGCTTGAACCATTCTCTTTATGCTTAGCTGTTCATACCTACATCACTGCCCAAAATATGTGTGTGCATCTCATTCTTCAGGTCAGCTACTTGGAATACAATACTTTTTTTTCTTCAATTCTTAACAGCATTTAACACATGTAACACATAATAGTTGCTAATAAAAAAAATGGAATCCAGATATGTCAATGATTCAATAATTCCACTTTATAGTATAACATTTGCTAATTAGAAGAAATATGAGGTATTGTTAGAGATCTATTAGCTGAATTATTCTAATCACCTTTTCTGTCATCTATCTATTGCTTATGAATAGGACTGTCTGAAATGCTAGAAGCGTTCTACATCTGTGTTGTCTAATACATAATCACTAGCCTCTTGTGGTCACTGAAGCCTAAAAATGGTGCTGGTGCAACTGAGGAACTAAATGTTTAATTTAACTTTAATTAATTAAAATATAAGTAGCCACATGGCTAATGGTTCTGGTGTTAAACAGTGCAGAGCTGTATGAAAGTCACAAAAATATTTTTAGGGCAAAGCAAAGTTTTCCAAGTTTTCAAAGTATCCAGGGCACTTGGATACTTCAAATAGTTTAGACAGGGAACCTGCCTGCTTTTGTAAGTTGTGAAATTGACATCAGGTAAAACTCTTTATCTATAGCCATCAATTCCCTTTATAAGTAATCTACACAGGGCCGACTAGCACACCTGCTTACTGGTTTGAAATATTTCCCATTGAAGGTTAGCAAAGACAATGTACTGGGGGTGAGCTGTTTTCTGGTAGCTCAAGCTTCTGTTTTCAAGGAAGACATTTTGAACATCTTAATGATCATTGATTTTCAGATATGACTTCACAAAATTCTTTGAGATGAAATGTTAGACATAGCCACAAGTGAAAAGAAGTTAAATGATTTTTTCCAATGATGCCACAGGATCATTGATCTTGTGGGAACTAAGGAAGAAATATCTGAGCCTAGTAGTCAAAGAGTATTTTCAAGAGAAGCTCAATTTTTATCTTTTTTGGGAGAAAGTCACACAAGTAGAGCATTTGAATGTACATTTTGTTACTGTATCTTTCCCCCAAAACAGAGTTAAAATGTAAAAGCTGTGCTTCAGAATATAAAAAAGCCACGGTAAGACCCAGTAAGACACTCAAAAGATGATAAAACTTTGGTTTGATAAGAGCAAACACAACACATTTTGGATCAGCTATATAAAGTATGACCATATTAAAATTCTCCAAACCCGGACATTTTGACGGTGAGAAGCGGCACTTTAAGTAATTATGCTGGGAATATAGGGGGAAATTGGAGCCGTTCTGAGTAAACCCAGATGTATGATCACCCTAACTTTTTGGAAGAATGTGTCCTAGATCAACATTAATTGTTTAACAGCAATCTGATAGTTCTTCTCTGTAGGATATGTCTTCATTCTTTTAAAACGTATTGCTTTCTGAACTACCAGGAATTGGGTTTTTAAAAATTTTAACTTTTGAAAAGACTTTTAAATCAGTAGCTACTGAAAAAAAGAATCAGGGACTTTTGAAAGTTCCACCAGGCAGCTTTGTCATGAGAAATGTTCCTCATAACCCTAAAACTCTGTGTCCAGTTTAGTGATGGGGTCTTCTTATGTTATCATACCTGAAATACATTCTCTAGCACAGGTCAGAGCTACATGGAATATTTATATTAGAGACTGGCAAACTTTCCTATGGAAGGTCAGATAGTAAATATTTTACATTTGATAGTATATGGCCTCCTGTCAGTTCAGTTCAGTTCAGTTCATTCGCTCAGTCGTGTCCAACTCTTTGCGACCCCATGAATTGCAGCACGCCAGGCCTCCTTGTCTATCACCAACTCCCAGAGTTCACTCATATTCACATTCATCGTCGGTGATGCCATCCAGCCATCTCATCCTCTGTCGTCCCCTTCTCCTCCTGCCCCCAATCCCTCCCAGCATTGGAGTCTTTTCCAATGAGTCAACTCTTTGCATGAGGTGGCCAAAGTACTGGAGTTTCAGCTTTAGCATCATTCCTTCCAAACCCAATTCCAGTTGTAATATAAAAACAACCATAAGCAATACATAAACAAATGGACATGGCAGTGTTCCAATAAAAACTAGTGTTTGGCTGGTTGAGCTAAATATACTCTAGCATAAGAGACATAAAAGTCAGACCACATTAAGTTTCGCTATAATGCCACAGGGCTTCCCCTCACACGTATACAATTCCTTCCCTCCCTCCCTCTCTCCTTCCTTCTTTCCTTTTTTTCTGTCTCCCTCCCTCTTTTCTTCCTTTTTCTTTTCTCTCCTTCCCCTTCCTCTGTCTTTCCTTTATTTCTTCTTCATTCTTGAAGAAAACATTTAATGAGAACCAACTCCACACCACCCATTGAGATTTCAGAGAAAAATAAGGCATCATTCCTGCTATACTTTTTTTTTTGATGAATTTCTAACATATTAGGCAAAGATATGTGATATGTCTTGGTGCTAGGGAAATTGGGGTCCATGGTGATAGGACAGCTGAAGCAGAGACAGAACTACACTTCACTAATCTAAGTTCACTGAACCATCCTTCACTGCTACACCCTGGCATATGTTGGGATGGTCAAAAGTAGAAAAGCATCAATACATTTTAGAAACCCCTTTATACCTTACATTCTATACATAGCAGCATTTCCTCATTCTTCCAAATAAGATTTTTGTTTTTAATAACCTTCAGTCAGTCAGTCAGTTCAGTTGCTCAGTCGTGTCTGACTCTGCAACCCCATGAATCACAGCATGCTAGGCATCCCTGTCCATCACCAACTCCTGGAGTTCACTCAGACTCACGTCCATCGAGTCAGTGATGCCATCCAGCCATCTTATCCTCTGATGTCCCCTTCTCCTCCTGCCCCCAATCCCTCCCAGCATCAGAGTCTTTTCCAGTGAGTCAACTCTTCACATGAGGTGGCCAAAGTACTGGAGTTTCAGCTTTAGCATCATTCCTTCCAAAGAGATACCAGGGCTAATCTCCTTCAGAATGGACTGGTTGGATCTCCTTGCAGTCCAAGGGACTGCAAGAAGAGTCTTCTCCAACACCACAGTTCAAAAGCATCAATTCTTTGGTGCTCAGCTTTCTTCACAGTCCAACTCTCACATCCATCCATAACCACTGGAAAAACCATAGCCTTGACTGGACGGACTTTTGATAGAAGATAAATAATTAATGTTTTATATCATATTATATTTTTGTCAGAAACTAGTATAAGTATGTAAGATTATATCATGGCAAAGTAATTAGTAATTACATTCTATGAAATTCAATTAAATATTCTGCTCTTTGATAGGCATACATTAATGAGTAAGAACATTTATACAAAAGTGTTTTGTCTTTCTGCCATTCTATTGTTTTAATGAGATTCATCTTAGAATTGCTTATTTTTCTTAGATCTAATTCTTAAAAATAAAGCAAATTATATTTTGATGTAAAGTTGAGATTGTCCTTAGCAGAAATGATTTAATTTCCACTTTGCAGTTGTATTAACCAGGCTCAGGTCATCCAGCCCCACCCTGTGATTTATTTACTTTAGCATATCAAATGTACTTAAAGTAGCTTCAACATATTAAGGCAAAGATAAAGTATCTCCAGCTCACTTCATTTCATTAAACTTGAACATAATCTCTTAAAGAAATCTAGTAAAATACCTAGGTTAGTGTACCTTCTAAGTTTCCAAGGTATATTACATTGAATATCTCAAAGAAATTTACATCATTGTCCTGACATTCATGGGACTACCTGTTATACAGGACAGAAAATCTTTGTTCAATTTACCCTTAGTACAAAATTAATTAAGATATTATACAGAATAAAATGGCAGACTTTTCATTAATATCTTTCATAATTCTCATTTAATTCTCATTTAAACCATGTGAGTATGGAGATATAAAACTTCATTGGATTTCTCAGTACTCTTATTTTTAAAAAAATAACAAAGACAAAAAAACTAGCTTTCTGAGATTTCTTTCTTTTTATAAAAAGCAGAGAAAAATTACTTTTCCCAGTCCCTTGACTATAGAATGTTCAGCTACTCATGTAGGACAATGGAGCTGACTCTCATTGCATTGCTTCAGGGTCAAGACTAAGGAAAGAAGGTGATCCACTGGCTATTTACTGTGAAGTAATAAAAAAACCTTTCTGTGTCATATCTTTTTGCCTTTCAAACTCTTCATGGGGTTCTCAAGGCAAGAACACTTAAGTGGTTTGCCATTCTCTTCTCCAGTGGACCATGTTTGGTCGGAACTATCCACCATAATCTGTCCATCTTGGATGGCCCTACAGGGCATGGCTCATAGTTTCAATGAATTAGACAAGGCTGTGATCCATGTGATCAGTTTGTTTAGTTTTCTGTGACTGTGGTTTTCATTCTGTCTGCCCTCTGATGAAAGAGGATAAGAGGCTTGTGAAAAGTTCCTAATGGGAGGGACTGGCTGTGGGAAAAACTGGGTCTTGTTCTGGTGGGCGGGGCCATGCTCAGTAAATCTTTAATGCAATGTTATGCTGAGGGGTGGGCTGTGTTCCCTCCCTGTAGTTTGGCCTAAGACTAGGCTATAGTAGGGGTAATGGCAGTAATGGGGACCTTCTTCAAAAGAACTTATGCCGGCATGCCTCCACGGCTCCCAGGACTGTTGTAGTCAGTGCCCCTGATGACCCACGCCTCTACCGGAGACTCCTGGAGACTCACAGACAAGTCTGGCTCAGTCTCTCAGGGGTCTCTGCTCCATTCTCCTGGGTCCTGATGCACACAAGGTTTTATTTGTGCCCTCCAAGAGTCTGTTTCACCAATCCTGTGGAAGTTCTGTAATCAAATCCCACTGACCTTCAAAGCTAAATTCCCTGGGGGTTTCTCAGTCCCTTTGCCAGATCTCAGAGTTGGGAAATCTGTTGTGGGCCCTAGAAGTTTTGAAACAGTGCAAGAACTTTTTTGGTATAATTATTCTCCAGTTTGTAAATCATCTGCTCAGTGGGTCTATGGTGGGGTTAATGGTGACCTCCTCCAAGAGGAATTATGCTACACATCACATCTTACAGGTCTGCTGCAGCCAGAGCTCCAGTCCCTGTGGCAAGTCACTGCTGACCTGTGCCTCTGCAGGAGACACTCAAACATTCAAAGGCAGATCTGGCTCAGTCTCTTGTGGAGGTCACTGCTCTTTTCCCTGGGTCTTGGTGTGCACAAGGTTTTCTTTGTGCCCTCTGAGCATCTCTGACAGGTGTGAGGTTTGATTTTACTCTAAATGCAATTTCACCCCTCCTACTGTCTTGCTGAGGTGTCTCCTTTGCCCATGGACACGGGGTATCTGGTTTTAGTGGGATCCAACATTCTGTCCAATGGTTGTTCAGCAGGGAGTTGCAATTTTGGTGATCTTGCAGGCGAGGATGAGCACACATCCTTCTACTCCACCATCTTGAATGATGAAGCTGAAGTTCCAGTACTTTGGCCACCTGATGTGAAGACATGACTCAGCCAACTCAACCAAACCCAATGGTGAGATAAATCCTTTGTACAGATGAGAAGTCAGACACTTACTAGAATATAAACAAGTCTAAGTTAACAGATCAGTTGTGGAAATTGAAATCCCTCCCATCTTAATCCATTTGGGCTGCTATAACACAGTACCAGAGGCTGGGTGGCTTAGAAAAAGAAAAATCTTATTTCTCACAGTTCAGGAAGCTGGGAAATCCAAGATCAACATCCTGGCAGATTCAGTGCCTGGTAAGAACCTACTTACTCCTTGATGGCCATCTGCTCTCTGTGTTTTCACATTGTGGAAAAGGCAAAAGAGCTTTCACTGGTGGTTTTTTTTTTTTCAAGTCTGATTTTTAACTTTTTGGACATACAGTGCAACATGCAGAACTTCGCCAACCAGGGATCAAACTCATGCCCCTGCAGTGGGTGCTAGAAGTCGTAATGTAGGACCAACAGGGAAGTCCACTGGTGGCTTTTATAAGATCACTGCTTTTATTCATGAGGGCTTCACACTCATAAGCTCATCACCTCCAAGTGACCCACCTCCTAATACCATCACTTTGGGGGCTAGGTTTCAACATCTGAATTTGAGGGAACACAGACATGCGGATCATAGCAGCTCAACATCACTGAAACTCCAATTTCCTTGGTCTTGGTTGTTGAAGTGGTAGGAAGATTCCTGGACCAGCTTCCTCTTGGCTCCAGCTGCCTGCCCTTGCCTCCAGGCTTAAACTTCCTCCTGCCTTTCTGCCCCATCTCCCGTACCTTTTCCTCCAGAACTTTTGCACCCTATTGGCTGCTTCTTGGTCTCAGGCACACCTGCATCTGTATCCTTCTTGCATTACTCAGGTATTCATGCCCTTGGTGTGTGTAAAATGTCCCCACTAATGTTCCCACCTCTCTACATTGCTGCACTTCATTCCCTTATGCAAGTGACAATCATTTATTCATTCATTATTCATTCAATACATGCCTTATTTTTGTTTGTTTGCTTGTTCTTTTTTTCTTTTTTTGTCTTAAAGAGGTTCTCCTGCTACTCT
The DNA here is from genome assembly GCF_042477335.2 of Ovis canadensis. Lineage (NCBI taxonomy): Eukaryota > Metazoa > Chordata > Mammalia > Artiodactyla > Bovidae > Ovis > Ovis canadensis. The sequence goes on along the minus strand of NC_091248.1, from coordinate 73,031,064 downwards.
GCATATCCTCTTTTATATGGTGCAGGTTCTCAACATTTAACCACAATTCTGAAATCCAACTTGTCCTGAAAATTGAAATTTCTTTGTTGATTGATTGGTTGCGATTGGTTTTGCCTTCTTACCAGCAAAACTATCCTGACCTAAGTTTATTTAGGAACAGAACCTAGCCTGAACTGACAAAAGGCTACTTAGAGGATATTTCTCCAACTGTTCAGTTCAGTTCAGTCACTCAGTCGTGTACGACTCCTTGTGACCCCAGGAACTGCAGCACGCCAGGCCTCCCTGTCCATCACCAACTCCCGGAGTTCACTCAGACTCACGTCCACCATGTCGGTGATGCCATCCAGCCATCTTATCCTCTGTGGTCCCCTTTTCCTCCTTCCCCCAATCTGAGGTAGCCAAAGTACTGGAGTTTCAGCTTTAGCATCATTCCTTCCAAAGAACACCCAGGACTGATTTCCTTTAGGATGGACTGGTTGGATCTCCTTGCAGTCCAAGGGACTCTCAAGAGTCTTCTCCAACACCACAGTTCAAAAGCATCAATTCTTCAGCACGCAGCTTTCTTCTCAGTCCAACTCTCACATCCATACGTGACTGCTGGAAAAACCATAGCCTTGGCTTTGTTGGCAAAGTAATGTCTCCGCTTTTCAATATGCTATCTAGGTTGGTCATAACTTTTCTTCCAAGGAGTAAGTATCTTTTAATTTCATGGCTGCAGTCACCATCTGCAGTGATTTTGGAGCCCCCCAAAATAAAGTCTGACACTGTTTACACTGTTTCCCCAACTATTTCCCATGGAGTGATGGGACCAGATGCCATGATCTTCGTTTTCTAAATGTTGAGCTTTAAGCCAACTTTTTCACTCTCCTCTTTCACTTTCATCAAGAGGCTTTTTAGTTCCTCTTCACTTTCTGCCATAAGGGTGGTGTCATCAGCATATCTGAGGTTATTGATATTTCTCCTGGCATTCTTGAGTCCAGCTTGTGCTTCTTCCAGCCCAGTGTTTCTCATGATGTACTCTGCATAGAAGTTAAATAAGCAGGGTGACAATATACAGCCTTGAGATACTCCTGGCAAATTAGATATAGGGTCTGAGAAGAAAAGATCCAGGCACAGCTTTCTTATCATGTTATCTAAGCTTGGCCACAATGCTTCCTTGTGCAGAGGAACAGGTCTCAGTTGTTAATTAGTTTAATGGAATAAAAAATGTAAGAACAAACTGCTAAATTACCATGGCCAGGGGAATAACTTAACCACATCAGAGACAGTAAATCAATTGTGAAAGAGAAAGTGAAGTCAGTCAGTCATGTCTGACTCTTTGCGACCCCATGGACTGTAGCCTACCAGGCTCCACTGTCTATGGGATTTTCCAGGCAATAGCACTGGAGTGGATTGCCGTTTCCTTCTCCAGGGGATCTTCCCAACCCAGGACTTGAACCCGGGTTTCCCGCATTGTAGACAGAGGCTTTACCCTCTGAGCCACCGGGGAAGTCCCCTCCAGTTTTGTTTTGAAGGTAAACATTAGCCCGAAGCACATTCTTGAGCTATTTGCTGAATCCAAACTCCCTCAAGCACTCAACCACCAGGCTATCTAAAACTTAAGGAATGAAGATGCTGACTTTTGCTTATCTCATGACTTCAGTCAGTTAGAGCCTGGATTCTGCCAACTTTTGCCCCAGTTCTATTCTGAATTCTTCTTGGCTTAGCCCCCTCAAGAATATGCACATACACGTAGCTTAAAACTTCCCCAATTTTGCTGTTTGAGATGACTCTACTTTGGGAAATAGCCCCAATGTTCTCCTTGTTGCAAGTAATAGCAATACTCCCTTCTCTCACTCTTTGGCTTGGTTGTATCTTTTAACTTAATACCTGCCAGGTGACAAACCAGTTTTCAGATGATGCAATCTGGTGTGTAAAATTTGTGCATTCATGGCAGCCCTTTAATATGCTTACTTTAAAGTGCTGCCTCTGATTCCTTGGATGTAAGAAGGTGCTTTTGCAGTCTATACTATGAACTCCATATTATTCAGAAATGTTGGAAATATTTTTGGATTCCAAAAAACACCTGGCCCAAGTTGTTTAGAGAAGAGATTGGGCACTGCACTCCCTTCCAAGGAATACCCCTTCCAAGGAGATCTTTCAGAACTGTTTCCTAACTATGTCTTGCCTATTCAACTGAACATGAAATGCTGCTAGGCCTTCTTACTCTACTGCTGTTAAAACTGGGTTCAATTTCTTCTTATCTGAGGAGAGTTCTGGAGTGAAGACAAAGGTCTAAATGCTTTATAAAGGGGACTCTCCATTCAGTGGCAGAGAGGCATAGCATTTTCTGAAGGGAAAGAACACATCTAGGAATGAAATTCTGGATGGTGATGCTGACCATGGCTGTAGTGAAGTCACTCAGTCGTGTCCGACTCTTTGTGACCCCGTGGACTATAGCCCGCCAGGCTCCGAGGGATCTATCTGAACATTGGTCCTCCATTGTAGAAGAATACCACTCCTGAAATTATTCCTCTTAGGTTTTCAGATCTTAGGACATGTTTAGTCTGGTAGAAAACTGAGAAGAAAAATCTGCCTTTAAAGGCATGCAAATCCAATTTAAAAAATTAATTAGCTTTCTGATGCCAAATTGGCAAATGAACCACACCACTTTGAGAGATGCCTAAAAGGACTACTGCTGCCAGTTGATAATTGTTTTTTTTCTCTCATGTCATTATGGCTTGTAGATGTTGATCTTGTTCCTTTATGCTCTTCCTTCTTTCATTGACTCACCTGTCTTGCTTTCCTTTGCTATATATCTCTTCCTCTTTCTAAACACCCCATCCTCTCTCCTTTGTTCATTTGCATTCCCCAGGATTTCAGTATCCCCCTGCATTCTTCTATAATGTCCCTGTCTGTGCTCTGGATGTTTGCACATCCTCCTTTCTGGCAAAAATGAACACATTAAGCCCACTTATAAGTTTATTTATTGAATTTGTTGTTGTTTGTTTAGACCAACTCTTTGTGACCCCGTGGACTAGCCCGCCAGGTTCCTCTTCCATGAGATTCTCCAGGAAAGATTACTGGAGTGGGTTGCCATACCTCCTCCGGGGGATCTTTCCAACACGGGGATCAAACCCAAGTCTCTTGCTTAGCAGGTGGATTCTTTATCTCTGAGCCACCAGGGAAGCCCATTTGTTGGATAGTATAGCATAGTGAAGTAATTCAGTTGTGTCCAACTCTGCGACCCCATGCACTGTAGCCTACCAGGCTCCTCTATCCATGGGATTTTCCAGGCAAGAGTACTGGAGTGGATTCCCATTTCCTTCTCCAGGGGATCTTCCCAACCCAGGGATCAAACCCAGGTCTCCTGCTTTGTAGGCAGATGCTTTACTGTTTGAGCCATCAGGGAAGATGGGAGTAAGCCAAGATCCAAATTCGGGGATTTGTTGAATAATGATTATTAAAAACAAAATTCAACTGACTAAATCTGAAGAACCAATTGGCTTTACTGAGCAATTCATGAATTGGGTGATGTCCCATCTAACAAATAAAAGGGCACTCTGACGGACAGTGGTCTCAGCTAACCAGCAGCGAGTGACAGTGTGAAACAAGATCTTAATTCCCTCCCCAGGAAGTGAACCTGGGAAGCCTAGATGGAACCAGGAATGCTAGCCATGAGACCAGCAAGGGCTAGAGGCTAGAAGCTATTTTTTCCCTGGATCTTTTTCCCCAGTGAAAAATGCATTTATCATGGAGGCAAAAACTGTAAATGCAGGTACAAAGTTTATTCCTAGAGACATAGCACAACAAGTTGGAGAGCCCAGAGAGAAACAGTTTGTTAAGACAGAAGCAAGGCAGAGATGCACACCACAAGAGAAAAGATGTGGGTAATGCAGTAAGGAGGTGGTTAAGTCGCTTATATAGGTCAGCTCTTCCTGATTTTTGTTTTTCTTTAGCCAATTATCTGGTTTATTTTTCTACACCTGACCTGCCCTGGGACCTTCACCTGGGTGTGCACACATCCCTCAGGCAAGATGGATCTTGAAGTGAAGGCTTCTGGGAGGAGCAAGACTCATTATGGCCTGGTATTATCCCTTTATTACTTTTGATCTCTAAGGACGCTCTCTGTGTGTAGTGGTTCCTTGTCCACTACAAGGAAGAAGGAAGAAGGAAGGAAAGAAGGAAGGAAGTGGAGCTGAGATCCCTTAATCCTTTACTCAAACAGGGTTTTGCCCCTCTATGTCCTTGCCATAACTGTTACCTTAAGCTGTTTACAAGAGGCAAAAAAATGGCTGTTTACCCTGTTTCTGTTGTTACTTCTGTTTCAGAGGGCAAACAGGAGGCTGACTGTAAATGCCTTAACTGGAGTCCACCCATGTCTTGGGGCTTCCCTGGTGGTTCAGTCGGTAAAGAATCCATCTACAGTGCAGGAGATCGCCTGCAGCACAGGAGACCCAGTTTCGTTCCCTGGGTCAAGAAGATCCCCTGGAGAAGGAAATGGCAACCCATTCCAGTATTCTTGCCTGGAGAATCCCATGGACCGAGGAACCTGGTGGGCTACAGTTCATGAGGTCACCAAGAGTCAGACATGACTGGGCAACTGAACAACAACCTATGTCTTATCTCAGGAAATGTTAACAGCAGACTGGTTATAAGTGTCCAGTCTGAAGCTCACTTCTTCCTGCCTCATGAAGTGCAAACAGGAGGCCTGTTTAATTTCTAACATGGAGCCCATCTATCTCCTGCCTCAGTAGTACAGAATGGAAGGACTTTTTTAATAGGCGGAAGGAGGGTGGCAAGAAGATATCAACAATATAAAAGAAAAGATTGTTTCTAGCCAGCCTGTCTTCTTTTCTGGAGTAAGGGAAAGGCAGACATCTTTATCATGCAGATAATCTGATTAGTGTTGATCAGAAAATTTCAGATTGACTGTTTAAAGACCACATTCCTGGAAAAGGCTGAAACTGTAATTAAGTCTTATTTTGCTATCCTGGGGGAAAATGACTCCATTTGGGGCCATTTGTTTTTCTTTTTCTTTGTTAAACAATAACATATACCTCTGATTTTAATTTAGCATGAAACTGAATAGAAAGATTTGTTGTCCTTAAAATATTTTATCCTTCTCATACCCCTCCATTTCCATTAAATATAGTCTTTGAATCTGAGTATAGCTTCTGAGTACATATATTTTTTTTCTATTGGTCACTTATACTTAATTTATAAAAATTTCTGTTTTCTTTTGTTTAAGATTTACCTCATACTAATCTTACTAAAGGGACTTCCCAGGAGGTGCAGTGGTAAAGATTCCACCTGCCAATGCAGGAGACACAGGAAATACGAGTTCAGTTCCTGGAGGGGACAGCCCCTGGAGGAGAAATGGCAACCCACTCCAGTATTCTTGCCTGGAAAATCCCATGGACAGAGGAGCCTGGCAGGCTACGTTCATGGGATCGCAAAGATTTGGACATGACTGAGCACGGATGGAGGCAATCATACTAAAATATTTTATTTATTTTTTTTAAGAGAAGCAACTGTCCTATTCTAAAGAGTTAACTATAATTCAGTTAATGGTCTTTTTTTTTTTTAATTTGTAAAATAATAAAGAACACAACTGAAATGCCCCTGGGAAAGCAATATTTTCTGAACAGAAATTTCCCTAAAGCAAAATTCCAGCACAGTCAAATTTACTTTCTTATTCAACAATCTAGAGAATTTCATTCAGAGAATAAGCAAATATTGGCTTCCTACTATTGGAGATAATTAGGAAAAAAGAGTTGAAGTGGAATTTGGGATAAAAAAAGTGGGATTTGAGCACATGACTGAGCAGGAATAGATCTGTTGCACTAATTTTCAAAGGGAGAAATGAGGCAGAGAGAGAATAACTTGAGTCTCAGAATGTTCTTCCTGGGTGTTAGGAGGACCGGAAGCCTTCAGTCTTACAAACGTTGCTGGTGGAGCCAAGTCTAAGACTTCTGCTACCTTCTAGGATCTTCTGGTGAATAACCTCTGTTCAAGTAATAACCTCTGAAGCATTCTCCCATTTCTTGATAGAACATATGTGTCAGAAAACACAAGCATATTATCTGAGACATGGACGTTTTTCTACAGCTATGCAGTTGAGTTGGACAGAAGTTGGGAGGCAGAAGTTAAAAGCTCTGATTTTAAAAAATTAGAAAGAGATTGAGGTCTTGGAGGGAAGAAGAGACTAAAGGAGAAGTAGGGTAGAAGAAAATGCCTCTCCCAAGTCATAGTTTTGTTGACTGAAATAAAAAAATTCCAATGTGCATTTGAGAGCTGTGAGCTTCACTTTTATTCTGGAATCTTACTGAATGCTGTGGCCCAGGAGACAGCCTCTCAGGTAGCTCTGAGGAACTGTTCCTAAGAGAGACCAACATGGAGATATAGATATAGATATAGATATAGATATAGATATAGATATAGATAGATATAGATATAGATATATATACATACAGTGGCTCAGACAGTAAAGAATCTGCCTACAATGCAGGAGACGTGGGTTCCATCTCTGGGTTGGGGAGATACTCTGGAGAAGGGGGTGGATACTGGAATATTCTTGCCTAGAAAATTCCATGGACAGAGAAGCCTGGTGGGCTAAAGTCCATGGGGTCTGCAAAGAGTTGGATAGGACTGAGTGACTATCACTTTCACAGATAGATTTAGATAAGATTTTGGCTAAGAAGGATGTGCAATCAAGCACATATCTCAGTAGAAGATCATCACAAGACAGGAGGAACAGATTTCTCAGTTATGATTTTAGTGTTTTTCTAAGTACAGGAAGATACAAGAATTTAGGTTCATAAAACATTTCTTTCCTAAAATATGACTGAGGGCCAGTTTTGCCTGTTTTCTCAAAGCACAGAGTATCTCATTCTGTTCTTTGTCTTGAATTCCTTTCAGGGTGTGCTGTGGGTTAAGGACTGCAGCGCTTGAACGATTTAATCCTTGTAGACCTGGATGATAAGCAAACAGTCTTTGCCTTAGTTTCTACAACAAAGCACAACTGATTTCAAGCATTTCTTTCATACTGAATAAAAAAAAGATCCTGAGCAAAGGATGGTATGAAAACTGCATCTCAGGATCGATTATTACTATTTAAGTTATGTAAAAGTTATTGATAATCACATTATTTGCTGTGTGTGGTGGTTGTTATTGTCTTAGTTTTAGAAAATATTTAAAATACTCAAGATTCTCTTAGTTATTCTAACATTAATTATCCCATTAAAGTTTTTTTTTTTAATTTATTTGACTTAAAGTTCTCTTGTGATGAGGAATTTTAGAAACATAGTCATTATTGTTATTGGTATTAGGGGAAGGAATATAGAACTTTTGATTTAGGGATTCAGGAAAGTTTTATCAGTATAGGATTCCTAAGAAGCACTTACTCAAATTTTGTTTAATTGCCTCAAGTTAACGGAAAATTCATTGTCATTATAGACAGCCCATTAATTTTCAGATGGAGTTTTGTTTAAAATGTTTCCTTACAGTGGTCTAAAATTTTCTTCTTGGCAATTTCTTCTGCCCTTTGAAGTAATGCAGTAGAATCTGTTTCCTTTCCTAAGAGGTGATAGTAGCATTTATGCATGTGGTCCAATTTCCTTCCCATAGTAGAAGGTTTCCCATGCATTCTTTCACAGAGTGCTATTTTTAATTACAAAATATAATATTTTTATTCCTATAATGCCATTATATCCAATATTGTTCAACAGTTTCATTTAATCTTATTCCATTTTACCTGTAATTCCTCTTCCTTCCTGTTCCCTGGTTCCTACACTTATAATTAATTTTCCCAGCCTTTCTTTCCACTCCTATAATTCCTACCTTTACCCCTGATTGCTCCTCCTCTCCTGCAAACAAACAAATAAGAGCCTAGGCTTGAGTTTGACAAGTGGCTCCTCAAAGGTAGCTGAAGAAGCAGAAGTCAGACCAAGGATAGGGCACCTCTGGGTCAGGGAGAAAAATTAAAACTGTTTGACTCAGAATCACCAGCCTGAGCAGTGGAGTGTCTCTGAGACGGTGCCTCTAAAAGGTCCCTTGAGGGAGCTGAACAGGGTAGAAAGGTGCTAGAATCCCAATGGACTAGATGCATCTGAGCTTACAGCTCTGAGGCCCCTGGGAGCATGATGCTGAAGTCAGAGGAGCCTGGGAGCTGCCGGGTTATTTGACAGTGTTTGTACATTTCATATTTGAAATGCTTTAGGAACATGGATTCTCTTATTTTTACAAATTCTGACACTTAAAAATAATAAAGTACCAGTGGTAATATTGGGAGATCAGTCTGTTGGGAAATAACACCAACTGCAGGAATGAGAGCTACTTTTTTCCTTTTACAACCACTCCATTCCCCACAGACCCTTCCTGTCAGCAGTTTTCACGCATTCGTCAGTTTCATCCTCTGTTCCTAAACAACAGGATTTTAGTCCCATTTCCTGAATACTCTGTCCTAATGCATAATGCATTTATGTGTCTAATTTGGGTATTGACCTATCCATTAATTAGATATTCATTCAATGAACACAATGAAAGTGAACGATCAGGCACTGGGATAATTGCTGGGGATTCAAAAGTGAATGAGAATAGAGGGTCAGGACAAGGTGATGATGGGACTTCCCTGGTGGTCCACTGGCTAAGACTCCAAGCTCCCAATGCAGGGGGCATGGGTTTGATCCCTGGTCAGGGAACTAGATACCATATGCTGCAACTAAGAGTTCACATGCCACAGCTGAAGATCCTACCTGCACAATGAAGATGTGGTGCAGTCAAAGACAATAAAGGTGATGATGGTTAAGCCTGTGGGCTCTGGAGCCAGGATGACTACGTTCAAGTTCAGCCCTTCCACTTCCCAGCTCTTCTAGCTTCAGTCCGATACTGTTTCTGTGACTCAATTTTCTCATCTATCAAATGGTGATACTAATAGTAATATTAATTAAAAATCTTACAGGGTTGTTGTGAGGATTAAACATCTTCATACTGACACATGTAAACCACTTAGAACAGCACTTGGCAGTCCCTAAATATTTAATAACTGGCATATTATAGTATTTTAAATGTATCCTGCTCTCAAATTCCTTATAATTTAGTAAATAGAGCAAGAATTCCAGAGAGTGATAAACTGGAAACATTTGTTAAGGTCATTTGGTCAAGTAAGGATCTGCCAACAGCTGTTCTTCAATCATTATTTTTAATTTCTCTATCTAATCCATGAAGAGATCTCAAGATTGGCCAATGACATTCAGATGTCACTGCTTAGTACATTATGATTACTTCCCTGGTGGCTCAGATGGTAAAGTGTCTGCCTGCAATGCGGGAGACCCGGGTTCAATCCCTGGGTCGGGAAGATCCCCTGGAGAAGGAAATGGCAATCCACTCCAGTACTATTGCCTGGAAAATCCCATGGACTGAGGAGCCTGGCAGGCTACAGTCCATGGGGTCACAAAGAGTCGGACACAACTGAGCAACTTCACTCACTCACCAGTATTATGTGTGGAAGATAAAGCTGTCTGGTACCTTTGGAAGGTTGTGTTTCTACTGTCAAAGAGTCTGTCTATTAATTTTCCATGAAAACTTGGGCAATGTCTTAGTTAGCTTGGGTTGCTATAACAAAATATCATAGATTATGTGCTTCAAAGATAGAAATTTGGTTCTCACGCTTCTGGAGGTTGAAAAGACCAAGATCAAGGTGCTGGCAGGTTTTGTTTCTGGTGAAGACCCATTTCCTGGTTAGTAGACAGCCGTCCTCTTGCTGTGTCCTTACATGACATTTTCTCAGTGCACGTGTATAAAAAGAGATATCTTTGTGTCTTCCCCTTCTTATTAGGTCACTAGTTTCATCATGAGATCCCCACCCTCATGATCTAATCTAAATCTAATTATCTTGCAAATAATCTCTAAATACCATCACAGTAGAAATTATGGCTCCAACAAAGGAATTTTTTTGGGCACACCAACATTCAGCCCGTAACAGGAAAGTTACAAAACATTCCAACAACTCAAATTCTTCATCTATAAGGTTAAGAGCAACTATACCAATAATACTTAATAGGATTATTAATCTCATTTGCAATGAGATGCTCTATATAGGGCCTCCCAGGTGACACTAGTGGTAAAGAATTCGCCTGCCAATGCAAGATACACAGGGTTCAGTCCCTTGGTCCGGAAGGCTCCTTGCCTGGAGAATCCCAAGGACAGAGGAAGCCTGGAAGGCTACAGTCGCAAAGAGACAGATATGACTGAAGCAACCTAGCACACACACATGCTCTATGTAAAGCCCAGTTTTCAGAATCTCAGAGGTCTTTTTGAGTTAATAACTGATGTGCATAATAAATTTCCAAGAATGCATGCTGAAGGTAGAAACATGTATTCTGTAGTCTATTAATTTGCCATTGATAGACTTATAAAATTTAATCTCCTTCTTTGTATTATCTTTCCACACATTTTTTGCAAATGCATCAAAGAATTATTTCAATATCCTTAGAGAATGACCATGTATGTATCTTTTGAGAGCACAACTCTATTTAGTAGATGACAGCTAAGAGGTATTTCAATCTTGATTATCATTCAAATATTATCAGATAGAATTTTAAGTGATCTTAAAGCTTGTCTTTCATTAATGTTTTATTGTGGAGTTTCAAGAAATAGATCCTTTGCTTTGTGAAGCTTAGACATTTTAAAAAATATTGAAATAGGCATCCAATGAATATTGGGCATCAAGAAAATATTCTCCAGAATAGCTGGGCTGCCCCAGTGGCATTAATGTAGCATCCAAAGATTCCTGCCAATAAACACTGTAGTTCTTGGGTGCTGCAGATGAGTGGGAGCCTCCAGTTTGAGAAGAGAGTGTGAGTGGCAGGCAGCCTTGGGTACACAGGCTGCATGTTGGTGGGACCGAGAGTAGAACACTTTCACTCTTACTGCAGTAAATGGCAGTTGGATAGGCAACCAGTAGTTTGAGTAAACATTTCAGTATTGTTTAATTCAGTAAAAATAATTCACCTGCAATGCAGGAGATGTAGATTTGATCTCTGGGTCAGGAAGATCCCCTGGAGGAGGAAATGGCAACCACTCCAGTATTCTTGCCTGGGAAATCCCATGGACAGAGGAGCCTGGCGGGCTACAGTCCAGGGAGTCGCAAAGAGTCAGACACAAGTGAGCATATTGCACTTAGAGTAACAAATGGGAAAACACAAGCAAAAACCAATTGGAAGTTTAAACAATGGAGACAGCTAAGGCTGACTTCAGTTGTGAGAGAAATGTAATGGAGTTATGCATTGGTAATAGTCAATACTTTGGCCACCTGATGAGAAGAGCTAACTCATTGGAAAAGACCCTGATGTTGGGAAAGACTGAGGGTATGAGGAGAAGGGGACGACAGATGATGAGATGCTTGGATGGCATCACCGACTCAATGGACATGAGTTTGAGTAAGCTTCAGGAGTTGGTAATGGACAGGGAAGCCTGGCCTGCTGCAGTCCATGGGGTCGCAAAGAGTCAGACATGACTGAGTGACTGAACTGAACTGATAATGTCCAGAAGACGTAGATTGAAATAACTTTGAGAAAGTTGCTGTTTTTTTCTCTTCTTTAGGGGAAAAAAAAAAAAAAGATGGACACATCCTTTTCAGATTGGGAAAAAATATATTTATGTGGAATTGTGTTTGTTGACATAAAGTGTTCTCTGTGCCTTTCTTCTGTGTTTTCAGCTCCTGCCTCATGAAAGGAAAATTGGGAAATCAAGATAAGGAGACTATCCTGTCTCCACCCCGACTCTCAAATGCTCACCTGAGGGAGAGACACAGAATAGCCATATTTGTTTATGAGATGCGAAAGAAGCTACCAGGACTCTAACTTCAAGGAGAGCCCAAGAACTGGGGCAAAAAATGCCAAATGTTTAACAGGTAAGAGCCTTATAGTAACCCTTTAAATTAAACAGGGACTTTTACTATTTACAGAGAAGAATCATTAGCCAATAAAATCCATGGAGTCGTTAGCATTCTAGATGCGGATGAGAACGCTAGGTTGAAGTGTTGACTTCAAATATAAAAGTGCTCTTTTGCAGAGGATATGGTAGGTTGTTTTATTTCACACACAGGTCACGAATGGAAATTGAATTTACAATAAGGTATGAGGTTTTGGAATAAGTTACAGAGAAGAATTTCTGGAGCACGTTCACTGTTACAAATCAGAATATGTTGCTAGTGGAGAAACAATGCTATTTCTTTGCCAATTTCTATCAAATAATGATTTCTTGTTTGCTGTGGTCTAAGTATGATTCCAGAAGTTTGGGTTAGATTTTCTTCAAGTCCTACTACGAGTCAGATACAACTTAGCGCCCCAGCACAAGCATGAGAGTCCTTTAAAACAATTCTTAGTCATTTGAAGTCTCCTTGGAGTAAGTGTTTTTGTTCAAGTTTCCCTCCATGAATAAATAACAGTGGCGCAGGAGTGGTGGAGTACTCAAAACACAATCACAAGGCGGCGGGGTGGGGGTGGGGGGGGATGTGTGTTGCTTGCATTCAAACACACTTGTGAAATTGTCTATTTTCCACACACTTTTATTTATCTTTCTCATCCATTAAACTTCTGTGTCAGCAGAGGAACCAGTTAATATATAATATATCATATATATTCATTCTTTTTAGGATCAAATGTAAATAGGTGCTGGGTGAAGAGGGCTGTCATTAAAAAAAATGAACTTTCATGTGTGGATGAAAGGATGCTAAACACAATGCTGATTACCCTGGAAATTTCTCTTTGCTCTTAAATAGTACATATTAGGGTTTTTTTTTTTTTTAACAATGATATTTTAAAAAAAAAATGAAAATGAAAACTGGCAAGTGAGAATGGAGAGTATAATTCAGCTAATCTAGTTCATGTCAGAATTTAGATTCAAAATATTTTTAAAGGGATCAAAAAACTAGATGTTCAAAGATATGTATGTCTAACTCATCTAATATTCCATTAATAGAACTCAGAAAATAATGTATTTACAGGAAACTATCACCCTGCCCTTACATTGGTTCAAACGCATTTCTTTTCATTTTTAGTTTCATAGACAAAAGGTGGCTATCTAATTAGCTACCCGGGGAAAACCACAGCCTTTCATTACAATCAAAGTTGACGTGGGCTCATCCAGAGGTTTAGCATACTGCAGGCCCTGTCAATGCTTACAAAGATATTAGATAATTCTCATAATTAATATAGAAACTAGAGTTGATTTTCTTCTTTGAAATTACATATTAAATTTAAAAATGAGACTGGCAAAGTAATGAAAAATTAGACACATAAGAGAAGTAAACAAATTATTATGTTCAGTCAGGAAAACACTGCTTAAACATTACAGTCTAGCCAGTCATGATCTGAAAGAACAGTATAGAAATGAGATTGTCACCATTTCCTAAAATTCATTGTTTAAATTTAAAACTTAAATGATCTAATACTTTTAGTTTCTCTAGCCTCTGACCTTCGTTATTAAAATGAAGCTCTAATTATAAATCTTTACTATGTCCTTGGGAGTTAATTCAGTAGTGACATCATGAATTCATTATATATACTATGATGCTTTATTGCATTTATAGCCTGGAAAAATTAATTTTTTCGTGGAAGGAGACCATGTTTCAAAATAGTAGGTCAATTCTAGGTCATATGAACTGGGTCAACCATATTTTACTATTTTCATCAAGATTGTCTCATATGTAAACAAAATGAAAATTCCCAAAACTAAGTCCTATTTAATCTGAATATATGAGACATACATGACCCATATTACTAAACATTTAAAAGGTTGTACCAGAATCAAATATTTCTATTGTAGAATCTTCTCTGCCTCTTAGCTTAGTTTTAGAGATGAGTTGTCTGGTTGTGCACAGAAACTAATCAAATGTATCTGCTTTCTATAATCATATGGAGAAAGAAACGGCAACCCACTTCAATATTCTTGCCTGGAGAATCCCATGGACAGGGGAGCCTGGCAGGCTACGGTCCGTGGGGATCACAAAGAGCCGGACATGACTGAGAAACTAACACACACAGGTAATCATATGTAGAATATTGCTGCTACACTTTTCTTCAGATGCATTCCCGTCTCCTTTGACTATCAGGAAGATGAGGAAGGAAGAGAGGGAAGACTGAGGAGGGGAGAGAAAGAGAGAAAAGTTTGCCTGCGAGTGCCCTTATTGTAACCCAAACCTTCTTTAGTCCACTCGGGCTGGCATCACTGTTGATTTCACCTGCAGCTGCTGCCTCAGTTGAGTTCATCCTCACTAATTAGGGCAGATAGGTGGAGTCAGAACCAGTCTGAGTAATTGTGGTGAGTCCTGGATATCTGAGTGCTCACTGAAAGTGAGCTTGCTTTACTTAAGACCTTTCAGCCTAGTCTGCCTAATTGTATAACCATTTTTAAAAGAAATTGGACAGTTTAGAAACAAACTGGACAGAAAGAATTCAGACAGTTTGCCTCTTGCCCAGCCCTTTTCATTTGAAGACTTGCAAGGGTCTGCTCCCCTAGTAAGCTTTGCAAACCCTTCGCTCTGGACGAAGTGAGGGAAGAACTACTCTTCTGAACAACACCAAACACCCTAGGCATTGCCTAGAGAGCCCCTTTCAATGCTGCCGTCTACTTGGACTCCCTCTACTTTATTCTCCAAGCCTTCTTTCCCAACCCACTTTATTCCCTTTTCTATCTTAGAAATGTATTAAGCACCTACTTTGTGTCAGTCTCTGTGTTACATGCTGGAAAAGTCAAGGTAAAAAGTGCCATTCTTGTCTCAAGTAAGTCTGAGATAAGTGTGGAAGACAGACATTAATACTTCACCAAGCAAATTGCCCTTATGCTGGTCTTCCCTGTGCTAAGGGAGGTCAGAGAAGAGAGACCTGATTCTGCTTGTGCAGCTGGTATCATTAATAAATCAGATTTGTTTTGCCTGATGTGCAGCAAATCAGAATGCTGAGACCCTGTTTGCAGCAAAGAGAGAGGGTTTACCCACAGACAGGCAAGTAAGGAGATAGGAAATGAGTCTTATATCTATCTCCCTAAAAGCAAGAGGCTCAGGAACCTGATGGGATAAATAATAAAGTGGCAGGGCTAGCATGGGAAGCATGGGGAAAGGTAATTGGAAAATGTGTGGTTGTCATCATTCTGCACAAGTGTAGCTAAATTCAGGCCTCTGGACATGAAAAATGGAAGATCTGAGGGTAGGGTTTTCAGCCTTCTGTGGTCAAATGGTTAGCTAGTGGACACTACTTGAAAGGTCAGTGGTCCTATTCAGCATAACCACCTCAGATTGAACTAGACACAACTAACTTCAACTTCTTAGAAAACTTTGGTGAACATTTTATTGTTCAGGCTACACTGTCTAAAGGATATACAGCTCTTAAAACAACCTTGATTTAGTGAAGACAGGTGATACGGATTTGGGTAGTTATTAGCTTGGGTTTGCCTGGTGGTTCACCCACTCCAGTGTTCTTGCCTGGAGAATCCCAGGGACAGGGGAGCCTAGTGGGCTGCCGTCTATGGTGTCGCACAGAGTCGGACACGACTGCAGCGACTTAGCAGCAGCAGCCTGGTGGCTCAGTGGTAAAAGAATCTGCCTGCCAATGTAGGAGACTCAGGTTTGATCCCTGTGGTAAGAACATCCCCTGGAGAAGGAAATGGCAACCACTCCAGTATTCTTGCTTGGGAAATCCCATGGACAGAGCAGCTTGGAGGGCTACAGTCCATGTGGTCACAAAAGATTCAGATAAGACTTAGCGACTAGAACAAACAAATTATTAGCTAATAATTACCCATGCTTTTAGTGTGTCAGGGGTGGGTGAAGAAAGAGTGGTTAAAGGCAATGTTAACTTGCTAAAATCCTTTCTCTGGGTTCCAGTTGAATGTGGTTTATGATCTAAATAGTTTGGTTATCCCAGAGGCCCCCCCATGATATTCCCTCATCTAGTGGATCCCTGCCTGGCCCACCCTCTCTTGAGTTCTCTAATGCTCTGAGCTCTTTCCTTGTCCAGAGCCGTTGTACATGTTTCTCCCTCTTCAGGAAAACGCTTGTGCCTATTTGTCCAGCTTAATGCCCAGACATACTTCAGAATTCATCTTACATGTTATTTTATTAAGAGCCTTTCACTGTCCCTCCAATTTATTACCTTTCCTCACCTTTACACTTTCTGGTCTTGATCTCCTGAGTGCTTACCACAGGTTGTAATTATGTGCTTTATTCATTGTTATCAAGAGCTGTGCAGCTCAATATAAGCGCCATTAGGCACATGAAGCTGTTGGGCACCTGGACTATGGTTCGTCTGAATTGAGATGTGCTGTACGTGTGGAATACACTTTGACAACCTAGTACAAAAAGAGAGCATGAACTGTCTCATTAATATTTAATACTAGATACAGAGTGAAATACACGCCTGAGGTCAGGGGCGGCAGCCGAGAGGAGCAACCCCACGTCCAAGGAGCAGTGGCTACATGGGCACAGGAGGGCCAAGAGGAGCTACTCCACATTCAAGGTCAGGAGGGGCAGCCATGAGGAGATACCCCTCATCCAAGGTAAGGAGCAGCAGCTGCACTTTGCTGGAGCAGCCGTGAAGAGATACCCCACGTCCAAGGTAAGAGAAACCTACGTAAGACAGTAGGTGTTGAGAGAGGACATCAGAGGGCAATCTGATCACACGGACCACAACCTTGTCTAACTCAATGAAAGTAAGCCATGCCGTGTGGGGCCAACCAAGATGGACGGGTCATGGTGGAGAGGTCTGACAGAATGCGGTCCACTAGAGAAGGGAATGGCAAACCACTTCAGTATTCTTGCCTTGAGAACCCCAAGAACAGTATGAAAAGACAAATGATAGGATACTGAAAGAGGAACTCCCCAGGTCAGTAGGTGCCCAATATGCTACAGGAGATCAGTGGAGAAATAACTCCAGAAAGAATGAAGGGATGGAGCCAAAGCAAAAACAATACCCAGTTGTGGATGTGCCTGGTGATAGAAGCAAGGTCCGATGCTGTAAAGAGCAATATTGCATAGGAACCTGGAATGTCAGGTCCATGAATCAAGGCAAATTGGAAGTGGTCAAACAGGAGATGGCAAGAGTGAACGTTGACGTTCTAGGTATTAGCGAACTAAAATGGACTGGAATGGGTGAATTTAACTCAGATAACCATTATATCTACTACTGTGGGCAGGAATCCCTCAGAAGAAATGGAGTAGCCATCATGGTCAACAGAAGAGTCCAAAATGCAGTACTTGGATGCAGTCTCAAAAATGACAGAATGATCTCTGTTCGTTTCCAAGGCAAACCATTCTATATCACAGTAATCCAAGTCTATGCCCCAACCAGTAATGCTGAAGAAGCTGACATTGATTGGTTCTATGCAGACCTACAAGACGTTTTAGAACTAACACCCAAAAAAGATGTCCTTTTCATTATAGGGGACTGGAACGCCAAAGTAGGAAGTCAAGAAACGCCTGGAGTAACAGGCAAATATGGCCTTAGAATACAGAATGAAGCAGGGAAAAGGCTAATAGAGTTTTGCCAAGAAAATGCACTGGTCATAGCAAACACCCTCTTCCAACAACACAAGAGAAGACGCTACACATGGACATCACCAGATGGTCAACACCGAAATCAGATTGATTATATTCTTTGCAGCCAAAGATAGAGAAGCTCTATACAGTCAGCAAAATCAAGACTGGGAGCTGACTGTAGCTCAGACCATGAACTCCTTATTGCCAAATACAGACTTAAGCTGAAGAAAGTAGGGAAAACCACTAAACCATTCAGGTATGACCTAAATCAAATCCCTTATGATTATACAGTGGAAGTGAGAAATAGATTTAAGGGACTGGATCTGATAGATAGAGTGCCTGATGAACTATGGATGGAGGTTCATGACATTGTATAGGAGACAGGGATCAAGACCATCCCCATGGAAAAGAAATGCAAAAAAGCTAAATGGCTTTCTGGGGAGACTTTACAAATAGCTGTGAAAAGAAGAGAAGCGAAAAGCAAAGGAGAAAAAGAAAGATATTCGCATCTGAATGCAGAGTTCCAAAGAATAGCAATAAGAGATAAGAAAGCCTTCCTCAGTGATCAATGCAAAGAAACAGAAGAAAAGAACAGAATGGGAAAGACTAGAGATCTCTTCAAGAAAATTAGAGATACCAAGGGAACATTTCATGCAAAGATGGGCTTGATAAAGGACAGAAATGGTATGGACCTAACAGAAGCAAAGATATTAAGAAGAGATGACAAGATACACAGAAGAACTGTAAAAAAAAAGATCTTCAAGACCAAGATAATCACGATGGTGTGATCACTCACCTAGAGCCAGACATCCTGGAATGTGAAGTGAAGTGGGCGTTAGAAAGCATCACTACGAACAAAGCTAATGGAGGTGATAGAATTCCAGTTGAGCTGTTTCAAATCCTGAAAGATGATGCTGTGAAAGTGCTGCACTCAATATGCCACCAAATTTGGAAAACTCAGCAGTGGCCACAGGACTGGAAAAGGTCACTTTGCCTTCCAATCCCAAAGAAAGGCAATGCCAAAGAATGCTCAAACTACCGCACAGTTGCACTCATCTCACATGCTAGCAAAGTAATGCTCAAAATTCTCCAAGCCAGGCTTCAGCAATACGTGAACCATGAACTTCCAAATGTTCAAGCCGGTTTTAGAAAAAGCAGAGGAAGCAGAGATCAACTTGCCAACATCTGCTGGATCATTGAAAAAGCAAGAGAGTTCCAAAAAAACAACCATTTCTGCTTTATTGACTAATCCAAAGCCTTTGACTGTGTGGATCACAATAAACTGTTGAAAATTCTGAAAGATATAGCAATACCAGACCACCTGAATGGCCTCTTAAGAAACCTATATGCTGGTCAGGCAGCAACATTCGAACTGGCCATGGAACAACAGACTGGTTCCAAATAGGAAAAGGACTAAGTCAAAGCTGTATATTGTCACCCTGCTTATTTAACTTCTATGCAGAGTACATCATGAGAAACCCTTAGCTGGAAGAAGCACAAGCTGGAATCAAGATTGCCAGGAGAAATAGCAATAACCTCAGATATGCAGATG
The DNA here is from genome assembly GCF_042477335.2 of Ovis canadensis. Classification (NCBI taxonomy): domain Eukaryota; kingdom Metazoa; phylum Chordata; class Mammalia; order Artiodactyla; family Bovidae; genus Ovis; species Ovis canadensis. The sequence continues at coordinate 73,011,997 of NC_091248.1, read as the reverse complement.
ACATCACCCTTATGGCAGAAAGTGAAGAGGAACTAAAAAGCCTCTTGATGAAAGTGAAAGAGGAGTGTGAAAAAGTTGGCTTAAAGCTCAACATTCAAAAAATGAAGATCATGACATCTGGTCCCATCACTTCATGGGAAATAGATAGGGAAATGGTGGAACAGTGTCAGACTTTATTTTGGGGGGCTCTAAAATCACTGCAGATAGTGACTGCAGCCATGAAATTAAAAGACGCTTACTCCTTGGAAGAAAAGTTAAGACCAACCTAGATAGCATATTCAAAAGCAGAGACATTACTTGCCAACAGAGGTCCTCAAGTCTTAGTCAGTGTGAATTATATTCATTTCAAGCTCTGTGATGCTTATCTGGTTAGCTTTGTCTTTAAACACTAAGTAGTTGGTTTTGAGGGTTGAATTTTTTAACACTCAACATCCAATCTGAAGAGGCAACTGCTGTTTGCTATGCATGTGTTATCTGTATTCAATGATAAATTTGGGTTTAAACTTTAATGTGACACTTCATAAATAAATAGGGAAAACTGCATAATTATCCCAAACACGTATACTTGCCTGAGTAATACTTTAACACATGCAACCTGGCTGCAATCTGTACAAAGAATAATCTTAAAATTTTAATGTGGCACCTCATGGGTGGAAAAGTCACCATTATCATGTTAAAATTGTAGTTTTTACCTGTTGAGTGGTAATAACTCTAATTAGACCAATGATAATGTTAGGTGTGTGCATGCCTAGTCACCAAGTCAAGTTTGACTCTGTGACCCCATACACTGTAGCCCACCAGGCTCCTCTGTACATGGGATTCTCCAGGCAAGAATACTGGAGGGGGTTGCCATTTCCTCCTCCAGAGGATCTTCCTGACCCAGTGATCCAACCTGTATCTCCTAGTTTGACATGTAGATTCTTAACCAGTTCGTCACCTGGGAAGCCCAGTGTTAGGTACAAGTTATCTAATACAAAAGGGAAAACTAAAGATTTTGTACTTCTTTTAGCTCACCAAAAAGTAGTGCTCCTTGAATGTGGGAAAGAATAACCAAATTACCTCATGGATAAGTCAACCCAATTCAGTATGGTTGTTGCAAAAAAAAAAAGGACACCTTATTACTAACGTTAATGATTGTTCACCATTATAAGTAATGACATGCTAAGATTTTTTTTCTCCATTGTCCAACTCATCTTTGTTCTGTGGAATATCTCTTATTTGTATTTATTTAGATCTCTCCCTTTTCTGATCACAGAAATGAATCCCATAGCTATTGTGGTAGGCATTAACCTTGAAGGAGTCTGGGATCTAACAGAATTTTTCAGCTCTTGCCCATGTGACTAATCCAAGTAATGGGCAGGTAATCCAAGTTTGGGCAATACAATTCATTTACTGTGACTTTTCAAGGTCAAGTTGGGAAAAAAAGAGCCTTTTCTCTCTCTCTAGTCACAAGCTCTAGGAGCTTGAGGCAGATAAACCTAGGGCTGTGTGGGGCTTTTTTCTTTTTTTTTTTTTTTGGCCACATGAAGAAAATAATCTGAGGGAAAGAAGCTGGTAGGAAGATTTGAGAGAGAGAATATACAACCAAAGAGGTGTGAGTCCTTGGATTTGGGTCCAGAGGTCAGGTCCACATATGTCTTTTCAACCCATCAGCAGATGGGCTATATGAGCCAATAAATTTCCTGTTGTCCATTGTGGCTGGTTCACTTGGGGATTCAGTCATTTGAAACAAGAAACATCATGACTGATACATCCCATTAATGAGGCAGCAACTTAACAAAAAAAAAAAAATGAAAAGGCCACTGCTTTTAGTATCCTTAAACCCAAATATACATAATGTGGCTTTCACCATCATTCTGTTTCTTTCAAATAACTTTAGTTTCCTCAAAAACAAAACCTTCTATAGGATTTCAATGAAGTAATCAAGTAATTGCTGACATTTTTATTATGAGAATTTTAGTTTAAAAAACATTTTAAAAGAGCATTTTATTCAACCTAATCTCTAAAATGGATCTCCTAGCAGGCAATCAGGACTGTCAAAGATAAATATTACACTGTTGATGTAAAGTGGAATTTACATCTGAGTATTCTGCTGTGAGTTGCCAGAAGCATTTGTCATGATGTTTTTCAAATCCTATCACCCTGAAGCAGCAGTGTCATCTGTCTTTGCTTATAGCAATTTCCATGCAGTGACATTAAGAACAAACTTAATTGACAGTCAGTAGGAACCCAAGGGCAGTACACATGATCAATTATCTAAATATGCTGGCGGTTACCGAAGAGAATGGAGTCCATGAATCTCATATAACAAGGTTTATATGTAAAAAGATTTTTGTTCTTTCGTGGCATAGTGCTATCACCTGAACCTGAGTTATTTTTATTTCAAGTATTGTATATATTAAATGAAAGTTCAATAAGCTTTCCTCCATTTGAAATTTTGAGAACTTTGCTGGTACAAACTAACCCTAAATAGAATTACAAATATGAATAGCAATAGATAGTTCCTATCTGTCAGCTCTTTTCTGAGTATTGCTCTTGATAGAAGATTCTTGAAGTCTCCATCCTTTAACTGTTCTCACAGGTTCTGTCACTGTACTGTCACAATTACATTTGGGGAAAGAGAGAGCCTCTATAGTAGGGATTAGATTTTGGCATCATTTTTTCTTGATTCTAAAGTTACTATATATCAAGTTTTTGCTTTAAGAAGTCATTTGTAATAGAGATAATTAATTCATTTTACCAAAGTGTTATTTTGGAAAAAAAAAAAAAAGATTGGTAAGTTTTCTGGGAAGAGCTTGCATTTTACTTGAAGAATTCTGGGTATTCAAAAACCTACCCTGCTCATAAGGCTTTGGGGTTTGGAATCAGAAAGACTTAGGTTTGAATCTCAATGTTGCCTTTTACCTTCTGTGTAACCATAGGCAAGTTTCTTAACTTTAATTTCTTCATGTGTAAATTAAACGATGATAATATTAATACCACCCTTATAAGATTGTTCTGAGAATTAAATAAGATAATGTTTGAAAAGAGCCTAGTAAAGAACTAAGTACAGATAATCATTCAATATGTTATATTCCTTTAAAAATTGTTGCGTTTTTTCCCCAAATTAAATGTAGATCAATATTCTGATGAGAACTGATTTCAGTGGTTTAAAGTGTTTTAAGATCCTTTTGGATACATGTGTCCTATAAGATATGATGACAGAATTTGTGTATAACAGGACATAATTTGTGTATATCATAGTTAAGCTTCCTTTCTTCTTTTTATCATTGTTTGTCATGGTCCCAGAGGTGGTGATAAACAATTTAGAATTTCTGATAATCTGATAAAACTAGTGCCTGTTACAAAATGTATATCATTATTACATTGTTAAATAGTCGTGTTAGGCATTATGGTAAGTAATATGGCATGGACCTTGTCCCAAAGAGATTATAATCTGGGAGAAGTCTTGAGTCAGGCACACATACAGCCACAGTGGAAATCAGAGAGAAATGAAAAGTGCTGTGGAAGTTCAGGAGCAGGAGAGATTTACTTTCAGCTGTGGGCAGGAAAGAATAAGTCATTGTTCTGGAACAATAGTCCTCAATCTTGTTTGGACAATTAGAATCACCTGAAAAGGTTTAACAATCAAAGACCAATGTCTGTGCCCTCCCCCAGACCAATTAAATCAGAAACTCTGGGAAAGGGTCCCAGGCCTAAGTAATTTAAAAAATCTCCCCAATTGTCCTAAAAGTAGAAGCGGTTTAGCTGATTGATTGAAATAGGGGTTGGTGGAAGTTCCCAGTGGAAACTCTAATGCTCACAAAGTTAAGACCAGGAGACAGAGCAGAGTGTATGGAGAATGGTAAATGGCATGGTCTGGTTGGAGTGTAAAGAATGTTCATGTTTTAAGGCTGTGTTGAGTACAAATTATAGGGAAGTAGGAATTTAGTGTAACGGTGTTTAGCTGTTATTTTGTAAGGCAAAAAGAGAACCATAACAACAATATCAGGTTTGTATTTTAGGGAGACAGTGTGAGTAATCTGCCCTGTGTCATCCTGCTGATCATTGCTTGATTGAACATCCATGACCGTCTTCTTCCTGGTGGAAACATGTCTTTGTTTAGGTATCCCAGACGGCCCTCACACGACTTGAGGGAATATGATTCTATTTGCCTTCCTCCTGGAATGGATTCTCATTAGTTAAATAGCTAAAAAACAAACAAACAAACAACAACAACAACAAAAACACATGGCTTTCATCTGGAACTCTTTAGACTCCAGGGACAAGCTTGTGAGTAAAATGGACTCAGTCAGATGAAAGAAGGATTTATGTTCGATAGGAATATGGTTTCTTCCTCCTGCTGGAACAAGGAATATTGTTTTAATATTCAGTAATCATCTTTTGACCACAAAGAAAATCAGACTTAGGGTAAAACAGTAGGGCTCAGAAGGCACCTAAGGAATTTCTAAGTCTTGAAGGAATCTAAGTCTTCCTTGATATCTTTGGGCTGTGGATTAGATTCTATTTCACTCTTCTTCCCTTTCCTCCATACTGCCCCTGGATTGGAGTTGCATACAATAATAATTTCTTATGGTTTAAGACAGTTTGAGGCAAGGTTTTTTGTGTTTTTTTTTTAAAGCAATCACAATCACTATTACTGATCCAAGGGAGATTGGGTGGAAAGAAATAAGAATGGGTTCAAGGTTTAAAATTAATGAGGAGGATGAGAGTGTCATTAATACGAATCACAATGTTGAGAGGAAGAGGAAGGAATATTGGTTCTTGTCATGTGTTTTAGGGGCAGCTGGCAAGTGGGCACAAGTGTCCAATAGACTTTCGAATATGTTGCCCTGAGTTTCAGAAGACAGGAGGAGACGAGAGAAACGTATTTGAGAAACAACTGTATAGGAGTATCTGGAATATTTAAAAAGTAATTGAGAATCCCAAGGGATTCCCAGGTGGCTCAGTGGTAAAGAATCCTCCTACCAGTGAAGGAGACATAGAAGACACAGGTTGAATCCCTGAGTCAGCAAGATCCCTTGGAGTAAGAATGACAACTCAATTCAGTATTCTTGCCTAGAAAATCCCATGAACAGAGGAGCCTTGCAGGCTGCAGTCCATGGGATTGCAAAGAGTTGGTCACGAGTGAGCAACTGAGCACACAACCAAGTGTGTGCAACCCAAGACAGAGTTTGGAATACCTGGCCTTACCTACCTGAGTTTACAAAATCAATTCACATTTGCTTTCATGTCCTAGTTATGCTATCTCTTCCTCTCCTGCCTAAGCAGGAACTTAGCTGGGGATCACTATGGGAATGGTTTCTGGAGTCCCTAGAGGGAGGATCACACAGACTGCCAAGTGTTCTGGCCCCACAAGCTTAGGGACTGGAGTGGTCTTCATTCTACAAGGTGAGAATCAGTCCTTCATCAAACTTCTGTGCTTTTCCAGCTGAACCTTGGTGTACTTTTGTACAACTTACAAAGACTTTAGGAATCCTTTCATATTCTAGCCCTTACGTTCTCTTGATACTAGTCAGTTCAGTTCAGTCACTCAGTTGTGTTCAACTCTTTGTGACCCCATGGACTGCAGCATACCAGGCTTCCCTGTCCCTGACCAACTCCAGGAGCTTGCTCAAACTCATGTCCATTGAGTCTGTGATGGCATGCAACCATCTCATCCTCTGTCTTCCCCTCTGCTCCTGGCTTCAATCTTTCCCAGCATCAGAGTCTTTTTCAGTGAGTCAATTCTTCACATCAGGTGGCCACAAGTATTGGAGTTTCAGCTTCAACATCAGTCCTTCCAGTGAATATTTAGGACTGATTTCCTTTAGGATGGACTGGTTAGATCTCCTTGCAGTCCAAGGGACTCTCAACAGTCTTCTCCAATAACACAATTCAAAAACATCCATTCTTCAGTGCTCAGCTTTCTTTATAGTCCAACTCTCATGTCCACACATGACTACTGGAAAAACCATAGCTTTGACTAGACAGATCTTTGTTGGTAAAATAATGTCTCTGCTTTTTAATATGCTGTCTAAGTTGGTCATAGCTTTTCTTCCAAGGAGCAAGCGTCTTCTAATTTCATGGCTGCAATCACCATCTGCAGTGATTTTGGAGCCCCCGAAAATAAACTCTCTCACTGTTTTCCCATCTATTTGCCATGAAGTAATGGGACCAGATGCCATGATCTCAGTTTTCTGAATGTTGAGCTTTAAGCCAACTTTTTCACTCTCCTCTTTCACTTTCATCAAGAGGCACTTTAGTTCCTCTTCACTTTCTGCCATAGGGGTGGTGTTATTTGCATGTCTTCAGTAATTGATATTTCTCCCAGCAATCTTGATTCCAGCTTGTGCTTCATCCAGCCCAGCATTTTGCATGATGTAATCTCCATATAAGTTAAATAAGCAGGATGACAATATACAGCCTTGACTTAGTCCTTTTCCTATTTGGAACCAGTCTGTTGTTCCATGTCCAGTTCTAATTGTTGCTTCTTGACCTGCATACAGATTTCTCAGGCAGCAGGTAAGGTGGTCTGTTATTCCCATCTGTTTAACTACTCTTAAAACTATAGTTTTTCTTAAAAATTGATTTTTTAGATTTTAGCCTATGCCTCTTCAATCACAGTGCCTCACACTCAGTGCAAGGGTCTAAATCAACAAAGAGATGGGAGAGCGGTTGGAGAGTTAGTGTTTAATGGGAACAGAGTTTCAATTTATGAATGTGAGATCAGTCCTGGGTGTTCTTTGGAAGGACTGAAGCTAAAGCTGAAACTCCAATACTTTGGCCACCTCATGCGAAGAGTTGACTCATTGGAAAAGACTCTGATGCTGGGAGGGATTGAGGGCAGGAGGAGAAGGGGACGACAGAGGATGAGATGGCTGGATGGCATCACCGACTCGATGGACATGAGTTTGGGTGAACTCCAGGAGTTGGTAATGGACAGAGAGGCCTGGCATGCTGCATTTCATGGGGTCGCAAAGAGTCAGACACGACTGAGCGACTGAACTGAACTGAAACATTCAGGAGATGGTTGATCATGAGAACTGTACAACAATGTGAAAGTACTTAATCTGCATGAACTATGCAGTTTAATATGGTTAAAATCATGTTTTATATTATATGACTTTTACCACAATAAAAACATTTAAAAAGATCAACCACAGAAGCCAAACCATGTCTTCCAGTTTCCTTTATTGCCCCCTAGTCCCTGCTCCATCAAAAAAAATCATCTTTTTTTTATTTAAATGAACAAATATTCATTCATGTAAGTTACTGCAAATAGGTACAGGGTTCTGAGGGTTAGTTAAGTAGAAGAAAGGGTCTGCCTTTCTTTTCATATTAATGGCTGATTTTGCTGGAGTGATTAGTTTCCAAAATGGCCCCAAATGATCCCGGCCTCCTGCAGCTCCTCCCGCATTGTGTCGGGGAGGGATTATGTGACCAAGAGCATTTGGTGGGTTCACTTCCCACCGTAGGGTTCACTTCTATGATTAGGTTATAAAAGACTGTGGCTTCCATCTTAAGTTTTCAAAGTTAAGAAAGGAGTGGGGAGTAGAGACATGGCAACAAGATGTGCAAATGTTTTTTGAATAGTTTGTTAGTTGTAATTTTGAGGGAGATTAAATTTAGGGAAAATGGGGTAGAATAAAATATGTATCATGATTTTCACTTAAAATTTTATTTTACATTGTTTTATTTGTGATATGTTGAAATTGAACTACTCAAGCTATTCTATTTTGCATTTGAAATCAGAAACAAAGTAGTCCTACTACAAAACACACTCAGATATGAATTACGTATATATATAAATATGAACATACTATATATGAATTAGTGAGGTAAAATCATAAGGCTGTAAAATATTAACTTTGGTGTATTTAATGCATATTCCAGTGTTCATTGCAATGAAGCCGTGATTACATAGTCCCACTGATTTTAAGGAATAAAATAGTAGATACTACAAGAGTTACTAAAAGCTTTAGAGAAAATGTCTTGAAAATTCATCTGAAAGAGTACCGGTCAAGTATTTTGAAGAAAGCCCTCCAACATGATTTTACATGATGTTTTTCTCATGATTGGACTGGGGTTGTAGGTGTCAGGGAGGAAGAGCACAGGTGTAAGATACCATTCTCATCATACCATATCAAGAGTATAGCTATTAACTATTAGTGTTACTAATGTTGAACATTAATTTTTGAGGTATTTCTGTTCATTCAGAGTTCAGGACTATGTAATCAGAGGCTCATATATTGATGAAAATGCCAGAACTTAGGAAGAAGAATTTGTTGACAGTTAAATTCAGAGTGTGGAGAAGGCAATGGCACCCCACTCCTGTACTCTTGCCTGGAAAATCCCATGGACGGAGGAGCCTGGTAGGCTGCAGTCCATGGGGTCGCTAAGAGTCGGACACGACTGAGCGACTTCACTTTCACTTTTTACTTTCATGCATTGGAGAAGGAAATGGCAACCCACTCCAGTATTCTTGCCTGGAGAAACTCAGGGACGGGGAAGCCTGATGGACTGCCATCTATGGGGTCATAGAGAGTCGGACATGACTGAAACGACTTAGCAGCAGCAGCAAATTCAGAGTGAGGGCTGTCTGGAGTGTGCTGAATCATGGAGAAAAGAAGAAAACGTTTGGCTAAAAGTTACCACAGACAGGATGCAGTTGCTGGGGAGCTACCACCCACCCCTGAGGCAGAGGAAAAGAGGGAGAAATACCTGGCTTCTCCCATTCTCTGAGGCTCTAGCTGCTCACTATCTCCTACTGGCTGAGCCTACATGGATGCCAGTTAACAAGAGAGGGAGAGTAATACAGTGTTCTTAGTAGGCAGGACAGAGTATGGCTCTAAGCCTCAAACAGGCAAAAGACTGGTACTGCATGTAAAATAATGTGGTTTGTGTCATAAACTAAGGGTGAATAATTTATGATAGGGGCTTCCCTTGTGGCTCAGAGACAGAGAAAAAGATTAATTTCCATTGGGTGAGAGTTCAGCTGATAAATGGCCTTAGAGAACAATGTTTTTACAAATGAATGAGGGCTGATCTGAGAACAAAGAGAGCATATTTGATTATAAATATTGGTTATTCAGTCCCTCAGCCATGCCCAACTCTTTGTGACCCCATGGACTGCAGCACTCCAGCCTTCCCTGTTCTTCACTATCTCCCAGAGTTTGCTCAAACTCCTGTCCATTGAGTTGATGATGCCATCCAACCATCTCATCCTCTGTTGCCTCTTTCTCCTCCTGCCATCAGCCTTTCCCAGCATCAGGGTCTTTTCCAATGAGTTGACTCTTTACATCAAGCGGCCAAAGCATTGGCGCTTCAGCTTTGAATCAGTCCTTCCAATGAATTGTCAGGGTTGAATTCCTTTAGGATTGACTGGTTTGATCTTGCTGTCCAAGGGAGTCTCAAGAGTATTCTCCAGCACCACAGTTTGAAAGCCTCAGTTCTTCAGTGCTCTCACATCAGTACATGACTGCTAAAAAATCCATAGCTTGGACTTCACAGACCTTTGTCAGCAAAGTGATGTCTCTGCTTTTTAATACACTGTCTAGGTTTTTTCATAGCTTTTTATCTGAGTAGTTAGCATCTTATAAATATAGCTGCCACTAAAATTTTTTTGTGTGTAATTTCACAAATATTTTCTACACAATCTGAGAAGTTAAACTTTGCCCCTCCATGTTTCTAGGAGTTCTTGGCATGAGAAGATAGGGATGGATAACTAAAATTTCTCCTGATTGGTCTAGTCAGCATCCTGCTCTTCTGATGCTAATCATTACTAGCAATCTGGTTTTAGTAATCCCTCTGCCAAAGTCTTTGACTGTGTGGATCACAACAAAATGTGGAAAATTCTGAAAGAGATTGGGATACCAGACCACCTGACCTGCCTCTTGAGAAATCTGTATTCAAGTCAGGAAGAAACAGTTAGAACTGAACATGGAACAACAGACTGGTTCCAAATCAGCAAAGGAGTACATCAAGGCTGTATATTGTCACCCTGCTTATTTAACTTATATGCAGAGCATATCAGGAGACATGCTGGGCTGGATGAAACACAAGCTAGAATCAAGATTGCTGGGAGAAATATCAATAACCTCAGATATGCAGATGACACCACCCTTATGGCAGAAAGTAAAGAAAAGCTAAATAGTCTCTTAATGAAAGTGAAAGAGGAGAGTGAAAAAGTTGGCTTAAAGCTCAACATTCAGAAAACGAAGATCATGGCATCTGGTCCCATCACTTCATAACAGATAGATAGGGAAACAGTGTAAATATTAGCAGACTTTATTTTTTGAAGCTCAAAAATCACTCCAGGTGGTGACTGTAACCATGAAATTGAAAGAAGCTTACTCCTGGGAAGAAAAGTTATGACCCACCTAGACAGCATATTAAAAAGCAGAGACATTATTTGCCAACAAAGGTCCATCTAGTCAAGGCTATGGTTTTTCCAGTATTCATGTATGGATGTGAGAATTAGACTATAAAGAAAGATGAGTGCTGAAGAATTGATGCTTTTGAACTGTGGTGTTGGAGGAGACTCTTGAGAGTCTTTGGACTACATGGAGATCCAACCAGTCCATCCTAAAGGAAATCAGTCCTGAATATTCATTGGAATGACTGATGCTGAAGCAGAAACTCCAATACTTTGGCCACCTGATGCAAAGAACTGACTCATTGGAAAAGACCCTGATGCTGGGAAACATTGAAGGTGAGAGGAGAAGGGGATGACAGAGAAACATGGTTAGATGGCATCACTGACTCAATGGACATGAGTTTGAGCAAACTCCAGAAATTGGTGATGGACAGGAAGGCCTGGCATGCTGCAGTCCATGGGATCACAAAGAGTCGGACCCAACTGAGCAACTGAACTGAATTGAACTGAACTGCAGTGTTGTTATCTTCTCTTACTTATCTCCTTCTTGATGTTGAGGATATTTCTGTTTCCTTCATCCTCTCTTAGTGTCCTGTATGTATAAAGCATATTGAATGCTTCTGTATTCAGTTCAGTTCAGTCACTCAGTCATGTCAGATTCTTTGCGACCCCATGAAACCCAGCACACCAGGCCTCCCTGTCCATCATAACTCCCAGAATCCACCCAAACTCATGTCCATCAACCTGTGATACCATAGAACCATCTCATCCTCTGTTGTCCCCTTCTCCTCCTGCCTTCAATCTTTCAGCATCAGGGTCTTTTCCAATAAGTCAGCTCTTCACATCAGGTAGCCAGAGTATTAGGGTTTCAGCTTCAACATCAGTCCTTCCAATGAACACCCAGGATGGATCTCCTTTAAGATGGAATGGTTGGATCTCCTTGCAGTCCAAGGGACTCTCAAGAGTCTTCTCCAACACCACAGTTCAAAAGCATCAATTCTTTTGCACTCAGCTTTCTATATCATCCAACTCTCACATCCATACATGACCACTGGAAAAACCATAGCCTTTACTAGATGGACCTTTTTGGGAAAGTAATGTCTCTGCTTTTCAATATGCTGTTTAGGTGGGTCATAAGTTTCCTTACAAGGAGTAACCGTCTTTTAATTTCATGACTGCAATCACCATCTGCAGTGATTTTGGAGCCTGGAAAAATAAAGTCAGCCACTATGTCCACTCTATTTGCCATAAAGTGATGGGACTGGATGCCATGATCTTTGTTTTCTGAATGTTGAGCTTTAAGCCAACTTTTTCACTCTTCTCTTTCACTTTCATCAAGAGGCTCTTTAGTTATTCTTCACTTTCTGTCATAAGGGTGGTGTCATCTGCATATCTGAGGTTATTGATATTTCTTCCAGCAATCTTGATTCCAGCTTATGCTTCCTCCACCCCAGCATTTCTCATGATGTACTCTGCATATAAGTTAAATAAGCAGGGTGACAGTATACAGCCTTGACGTACTCCTTTTCCTATTTGGAACCAGTCTGTTGTTCCATGTTCAGTTCTAACTGTTGCTTCCTGACCTGCATACAGGTTTCTCAAGAGGCAGGTCAGATGGTCTGTTATTCCCATCTCTTTCAGAATTTCCCACAGTTTATTGTGATCCACACAGTCAAATGCTTTGGCATAATCAATAAAGCAGAAATACATGTTTTTCTGGAACTCTCTTTTTTTTTCAATGATCCAGAAGATGTTGGCAATTTGATCTCTGGTTCCTCTGCCTTTTCTAAAACCAGCTTGAACATCTGGAATTTTGTGGTTCATGTATTGCTGAAGCTTAGCTTGGAGAATTTTAAGCATTAGTTTACTAGCGTGTGAGGTGAGTGCAATTGTGCAGTAGTTTAAGTATTCTTTGGCATTGCCTTTCTTTGGGATTGGGATGGAAACTGACCTTTTCCAGTCCGGTGGCCACTGCTGAGTTTTCCAAATTTGGTGGCATATTGAGTGCAGCACTTTCACAACATCATCTTTCAGGATTTGAAACAGCTCAACTGGAATTCCATCACCTCCACTCGCTCTGTTTCTGTATGGAAGAATATAATTACAATACAAGACTGAACACAACTTTAAATTCTTTTCATTCTAGAAACATGTTTTATTGTCACATTATAGAAATTATCTTTCCTATTCCTCTATTATCTTACCGAATCATTTTCTTATCTTCCTTTATCCTGATAAATTTCCTCATCTACTAAACATGTCATCCTCCCAACACAAAACACCCAAATCTGCAGCTATTATGAACAACTCCCAAGTATTAGTTGCTGCCAAATTTTAAGGGGCTTCCCTGTTGTCTCAGTGGTAAAGAATTCGCCTGCAATAGGAGATACAGGTTTGATCCCTGTTGTCAGGAAGATCCCCTGGCGAAGGAAATAACAATCTACTCCAGTAGTCTTGTCTAGGTAATCCCAGGGGCAGAGAACCTGACAGGCTGCAGAAACAACTTACCAACTAAACAACAACATTTTAAGGAGTTTGATTATATCATTAGAGTCTAAAGCTCAAATATTTAGGTCTTCAGGGAGGTTTTAAGTCTGCAAGTTTATGTATAAAGAAAAGTATAGAAGTTTTATATGGAATTTAGTAATAAACTGGATGGAAATTTGTAAATATCCATGAGAACAGCCCTAGAAAGTGACCTCTAAGTTCTCTGTGTCCTGATGTTGAACTTGATTTCACCATCAAGAGAAATTTTACCACTAAATCTGAAACCATTGTTTTATTCATTGGGAAATGGAGGTTATATAACTTTCATATAGCTCATACACATTGACTTTTTAAATAAGTACATCACAAGTATATTTTAAATATGAAATAATATGAGATCAAACTCACTGCTAATGCCAAACTTTCAGCTCTAAAATAATCATAGGGGTATCTTAAATACAAAACTGTGTTTACCTCTATGAATAAATACCAACTTCCCTAGCACTTAGAGAACATTCTAGCTTTTTGGTTTAGGCATTTTTTAATTTGATTTTAGTCATGGGACATGGCATCTCAACTATCTAAATACAGAAAGTATGCACAAAAATCATCCTTTTTATGTGATTTATGTATATTTTTATGTGTTCACTGAGTAAATCTGGCTTATTCATGATTCTAATGAAGAGCTGCTTAAGATTCATTGTGTTTTTACATCTATAAAGAATAAAATTTCTCATCTACTTATACACTTAGCTATGAAAGAGGGGCACCTTGCCTCCCAAATACAAAACACTGTTGCCTGTTCTGCCAGAACTTCATTCTTCAGATATGGAATATTTTTTTCTTTAAAATACCTAAAGGACCTATTGTGATTTATATAATTGTAATTGTTCCTTACCTGAGACTCATGTATCTCATTTAAATTCTGCTTGAGGAAAATAATGAGAATTGAGAAACGCACGTGGAGTTGTATGAGAGAAGGGGCAACACAGCTGGAGAAAAGAAAGGGTCTTACTTGGTTTTTAAAAACAAGGCAAAAAAAATGTCAAATCCTTCAATTTGATTTAAGACCAGTCTTGCATATATTCTATTGAAGCATGATTTTCTGATTGTGAATTGCCTTCACAATTGTCTTAATAGCTAATATCAGAATCATCTTTGGAGCATATAATTTTTATTAGAAAAATTCCTTGATCAATCATTCTGCTAGAAGAAAGACCCACAGGCCTGGTCATGAGTGAGTCTCAAGGTTTCTGAGGGAAGAACTGAACTGTTCTGCCTAGTCAAAGGAGTTTTTGGAGCTCCTAGAACTGGAGAACAAGGAGAAACTGGGATATAGAACTAGGTGCTCATGACTTTGTGGTCTGTAATGTGATTATTCCTGACCTCAGATTCTCCAGTAAGCTCTATTAATACTAAACTAATATGTTATTTAGTGAAAACAAGTGATGGTATTTTCATGTCTGGGGTGATGTAGTATAAATAGAAATGCTGTCGCTACTTATGGAGATCCAGAAGCTAGAAGAACCCATGAACATGGATACTTCAGGAGAATTTCCAGCAATCTTGAGGTGCGCTCCGAACTTGTATCAGCTAGGGAAATGGTGGAGGAGTATGTGTGTATGGGAGTGGAGGGTGTTGAGTTAAACTAACTTGGCTCAGAATAGCAGGGGAGCACCACTTGGCATCTGGGTTTCACTGCTTACAAGTTACGTGTGACTCTCCTGGTCATTCCTCTGCACACACTCACTATGAGAAAGACGAAAGACGGTAAACGAAAGTGCAACACAGGTTTGAATCTGAATGAGCTAGTGTCAAGGACTAATGTGGGTAGTTGAGAATAGAAAATCAATAGCATGAGTCAAAGGTTGTGGTCACTGGCTTTCTGCAGAATTCAAGTATACTTCAATTTAATACTCTGCTTCTCATGCCTTTCACATTTTTCTGCATGCCTTTTCCATACCACAAATCACTGGTTTGTTGATTGTCATGCAGGTTTTTGAAATTATTAATAGTAACCATGTCAAGAGTAATACTTTATTTTGTAGAGATAGCTCTTTGTAATTTGCTTAACGTTTTACAAGCATCTCATTTGATTTTTACAGTAACCTTGAGGATACATAGGGTTTTATTATTATTGTCATTTACAAATTGAAAAAGTAAATTTTAGACAGGTCAAGTACTCATTCTCAGTTGCACAATTAGCAGGTTGAAGTTGGTTTTTAAACAATTTTATTGAGGTATAATAGGCATAAAATAAACTGCACATACTGAAAGCACGCAGTTTAGTAAATTTTGACATGTGCATACAACAGTGAATAATCACCTCAGTTAGCATAGTGAATAGTATCCATCACCACCAAAAGTTTCTTGGTTTTACTTTAATTTCTCTCTCCTTACCCTTCTGCCTCACCCTAACTCCCATTTCCAGGCAACCACTGATCTGATTTCTGTCTGTATATATTAGTTTCCATTTCCCAGAATTTTATATAAATTAAATCACACTGTATATGTTCCTTTTTGTCTGTCTTCATTACTCAATACTTATATTTTGAGAATCATCCAAAGTATAATGAACATCAATAGTTCGTTTCTTTAATTGCTGAGTTATATTCCATTGTATGAATGTACACAAGTTTTCTATCCATTCACATCTTGAAAGACATTTTGGTTGTTTCCAGTTTCTGACTGTTCCAAATAAATCTGCTATGGACATTCATATCCAAGTCTACATATGGACGCATGCTTTTCTTTCTCTTAGGTAAATACCTAGAAGTGGAATTGGGTGGGTTACATGGTAGGCATAAGTTAAAATTTTAAGAAGCTGTCAAACTGTTTTCTAAAGTTGTTATACAATTGTATATTCCCCACTAGCAGTGCGTGAGACTGCAAATTGCTTCATATTCTTGCCAAAACTTCTCATAGTCAATCTCTTTCATTTTATCCATGCTAGTCCATGTATAACTGTATCTCATTGTGGTTCTAATTTACATTTCCCTAATGAGCAATGATTTTGAGCATTTTTTCACATGCTTATCTACCATCCGCATATCTCCTTTGTTGAAATGTCTGTTGAAATCTTTTGCCTATATTTAAATTAGGTTTTCAGTCTTTTAATATTAAGTTGTAAAAGTTCTGTGTATAGTCTACACACAAGTCCTTTGATGGTTTCTTTTATGTTTTGTAATTATTTTCTCCCAGTCTATGGTTTCATTTGTATTTTCTTAACAGTGATTTTTAAAACACAGAAATTTTTACTTTTGATTAAATCCAGTTTATCAATTTATTTATGAATCATGCTCTTCACATTGCATCTTAGAAAGTTTCCCTACAATTATATTTTCTACTGTAGGTTTACAGCTCTAGGTATTGCATTTTGGTCTATCATCTGTTTCTGAGTTAACAATTTCATTATGGTGTGAGAAATGAATGGAAGTTTTGAGGGGTTTGGGGGTTTTTGCATTGGATATTCAACGGTTCTAGTATAATTTCTTGAAAAGACTATCCTTTATCCACTAAAAATGCCTTTGCAGCACTACCAGTTTAATGGTTCTTGGGCCTAGAGTAGGAAATGAAAGCTTAAAAATCTGTGATTTGAACACTTGGATTGAGGGATGCAGCACTTTTAAATGATTCCCCCATTTCAAAAGAGTCTCTTTAGTCAAAGACCAGGGTTCTCCTGTCAATGTTTATTATAGTCATCAACTCTGGGGCACAGTGTCCAAGGTACCTGAGAGTAACTGTGATAATTAAAGTGTCTGTTTCCTCCTAAGCACATGCCAAACTTTCATGTGTCAGTCAGATCCAGGAGACATTGTGACCTCAGCTGAGTAAGCCCTATTATTATATACAGAAAGGACTCATTGACATCATCACTGTCAGAGAAGTCAAAAGAGAATATACAAACAGGAGAATGTAATGCTTGATCTGATCCAAAGCAATTAATATAATTTTTTGTTTAAGTTAAATTTGCTGATATGACACTGGTACAGGATTTGATTCATGAGATTTGGTTTAAATTCTAATAAAAGAAAGAAAATTAATCCAGAAGGAATAAGATCTAAAAGTATATTATGAAGGATTTCCTTATCATTATTATTATTAATGTAACAAGGCTAATTATAGTCTTAGTAATACAGTAATCATTAATATGCTGATACTATGATCATTATGTGTCAACTTTTGATTTGAAAGGGAATCATTGACTGAGACCTTGGTTTTTGGTCATTTATTACTTCTTATTTGGAGTTGAGGAATGGCTCTTTTTAACCTTCATAATCAAAAACTTTGTTTCAGTGATTGCACAATGAACAAGAAGTAATGTGTTCTTAGTGTTTTATGTCTCCATTGTTACTATGTCTCTAAGAGAAGAAAGATATTCGCTCTTTAAAACCAGAAATATATTCTGCCTGAAGTAACTTGAAAACTTCCTTGTTGTGAAGTTTGCAGGGATATCAAGGATCACAGAGATTTCTGTTACTCAGATATATCTTCTCCTTCATCCTTGTGGTACTCTTCCTACAGACATGCTTGCATGCTCAGTAGCTAAGTGCTGTCTGACTCCTTGAGGTCCCATGGACTATAGCTCACCAGTTCCTCTGTCCATGGGATTGCCCTGGCAAGAATGTGGACTGGGTTGCCATTTCCTCCTCCAGAGGGTCTTCCTGATCCAGTGATTGAACCTGCATCTCCTGCACTGGCAGGCCAATTTTTACCCCTGCACCACCTGGGAAGCCCACGCTTCCTACAGACAGGGAGGGACAATTTTACAGTTATGATCAAAGGATCCTTCAAGATTTAATTGAGGGTACCCTAAATATTCTTCATTTGTAGAGTAGCTACATGTCACTTATGGGCAGAGGCAGAGTCTAATTTATACTGATGTCTCCAATATCTATTACATTTCCTGACAGAGAACAAATGCATACTCAACACTTCTTGAAAAATGTGGGCAAATATCACAGATTTCTTTAACCAACTATGACTAGGTTAGTCTTAATCCAAAATGATGAGGGATGTCATTAGATTTAAATCACTTATGTCTATTTACAAATTTGAATTTTAGAAATGGCAATTATATTATTATTTGGTAGATTCCTATTTTTAAATGTATTGCCTAAGAATTTTTAATCAGCCAGGACATATATTTTATGAGTAGTTGGCTTATACAAAAGTATAAATAACTATATCATTATCAATAAATTTGGTTGCTTCTGAGGTGACCTCCCTTTGGACTTGCAGTGCTTTCAGTCAAATAAATAGAAAGCTTGATGAAGACTAGCTTAAAGCAACAGGGCTAGTGTTATTATGTAATAAGAAATCCAATTGCTGGCAATAGTTTGGCTCAAAAATGCCAGACTTCTGTTCTGGCTTCTCTGGCCTAATTAGTATTATTATTATTTTTCTATTTATTTGGCTGTCTTGGGTCTTAGCTGAAGCATGAGAATCCTTAGTTGCATCATGTGGGATCCAGTTCCCTGACCAGAGATTGAATTGGGCCCCCAGCACTGGGAGCATGGAGTCTTTGCCACTGGACCACCAGGAAAGTCCCTCTCTGGCTTTATTATTTTTATGGCTACTTCTTATATCACATGCTCACAGAATTATGTTAAAAGCAGAAGCCAATGGGTGATTTGCTTTTCTATTTTGCTTTGTCAATAAAATTTTTTTCCCTTACTACCTTTTAATCTAACTTTCAGTTAATCTTTATATGTTTAGTTCCAATTTTAGGCCACTTTCATAAGGACCTGATACCATCAGCTTCTGAGTTCTTCATGAGTTCTGGAACAAAAAGGAAAGCAAGTTGCTTATTGGTTTTCTACGTTGTTGAGTAGGGGCTCAGCTTTTTTGTATCTAAATTACTGATGGCGTATCTATTTGCTTTCCAGCATCTTCAGTGTTTCTGTTTTTGTTTCCTCTTTTTCTGTCTTTGACTTTGTGGGTTTTTTATTTTTCCTTTAAAAAACCTCTTTACTGTCACTTTTAGGGTTCCAGGAAGGAGTGAGCCTATATGTATGTGTTCAATCTGCCATTACCATCTTTTACTGGAAGTCTCCTTAGCAATAGTTTCTTTGTATAATATATTGAGAACATCTTTCAGTATGATTAAATTCTTCTACCACACAATTTTTAATAGCTGCATCATGTTCTATTGTAGGGCTATATGATCATTTATTTAATAACTTTCTTTTGGGTCATTTCCAATTTTTTAGTTTTAGAAGCAATGCTGTGATGAACATCTGTGTAGAAAATTTGGTACATGCCCATAAGTATTTCACTAAAACAAATTCCTAGAACCGGTATTATTTAATCAAGAGGTACACACATATATTAAGACTTCTGATATTTATTGATAACCCAGAAGAGAGGCTTTATTGATTTCATGTCTACCGGCTATTTACGAAAATGATCATTTCCTCACACACTCATCAACATTAGGCGTTATCATTTAAAAAATTCCCTTATACTTTTATTTTTTATTTTGTCAGCTCAGAAGTGAACTCAACACAACTGGTTTTGCTCTAATGTAATCATTAGACAGAATGGATTAAAATCCATTATTCTAAAACTGAATAAATTATATTTGGCAGAAGTCTCTAAATTTTAATCAATTTATATTAAAAAATAAAACCCTCCAAATAGCAGATCCTTTGCTTTTGTTGTTCAGAAATATGTATTTCTACTGACTCTTCTAGCAGTTTCAATAGAGACCTTTCTTAGGTAGTCAGTGAGGAAAAGTGAAGCTTACTTCTTATGGGCTTGGTGGAAATTTTATAAATTCTACTTAGACGATTGTCTCTTCTACTCACTGTAGAACAAAATTTTAAGGGACTTGATCAATCATTTGTTCATGTTGGGAGCAGCCCTGGGGGTCTTATTTCTATATCTCTTAATTTGAGGGAAATATCCTAGCCTTGCCTGAAGGTATTCCTTCGGCCACAGGACAAAAAAATGGAAAGAACCATTTATTCCAGAGTGAGCCATGCTCCTCAATTTCATTCAGTTTGCTGTTCCACAATTTCATCCAGGAATGTTAGCCCTGAATGTGTGCTAAGTCATTTCAGTCATGCCCAACTCTTTGTGACCCTATGCACCCCACCTGGCTCCTCTGTCCAGGGGATTCTCCAGGCAGGAATACTAGAGTGGGTTGCCATGCCCTCTTCCCAGGGATCTTCCTGACCCAGGGATAGAACCAGCATTATTTATGTCTTGTGTTGGCAGGCAAGTTCTTTACCACTAGCACCACCTGGGAAGCCCAGTGTTAATTTTATCGGCTGTGTATTTGGTCTTTAAAGAGTATGGAGCTGTTCTTAATAGCATAGAGAATATCTGTGAACAAAGTTAATTCTTTCCTGTTCACATTTATTAAAATCCTAGAGACAACTAGCAATTATAAAAGATTGTTTGAATGACAGGCAATTCATCCATCCCAAGTGAGCTGTGACTTTCAAATACCTTTTTAATTGCTGAAGCCTTTCTTTACATGAAATTTTAAGTCTTACTTGCTTGACTTCCCCTCACTTCTGATAAGGTGAGCAACTTCCATCAGATGGAAATGCCAAGAACATTTTGCTAGCCCTCTGAAAGAGAGGCGTGTAATTGAGTATCTCCTTCTTATGACTGTCAAAATGTTTGGAGACAAACTTTGTAACTATGTTTCCTTCCCAACTTTTCTTCTGTTATAATGCATCTGTTTACTTTTTCTATGGTGATAAAGTGAAAGTGAAGTCGTTCAGTCATGTCTGACTCTTTGCGACCCCATGGACTGTAGCCTACCATGCTCCTCCGTCCATGGGATTTTCCAGGCAAGAGTACTGGAGTGGGGTGCCATTGCCTTCTCCAGAGGATTTTCCCAACCCAGGGATCGAACCCAGGTCTCCAGCATTGTAGGCAGATGCTTTACCATCTGAGCCACCGCGAGCTTATATTCATATTTTCTCTTACTAAATATATATTGTCAGCTGCTAATTCACTGAAAAACATGTTGAGAAACAAAGGAAAAGGACATTTTTAGAAACTGTCATGGAAATGGGGAGCCCTCAAAGATTTCTAAAAAGAATGATTTAATTATGTTTGTAGGGTAGTAAGATAACACAGGTAGCTTCGTCAGGATAATTTAAAGGGGGTTTCAGATTGGGAAGAAAATGGCACACTAAGGACATTATAAAGGCTCTTGAACTTCAGGGGTTCACAGCCAAGAAAGGGAATAAAACTGTGTATATCAGACAAGTTAAAGTTACAAAAACAGAAACCATTCTTAGTTTTCCAGACAGAGGGATTTTAATGAAAAAACATGTTTACAAAGGTGTGTCACAAGCTGGGAAGCCAAACATGAAATTGTGAAGTAACCCGGAGTTGAGCAACACAAAGGGCTAGCATTTCTCTGAAGGGAGAGAGAGGAAGGAGACAATGTGACAAGGCCCCAGCTGGGGCAGTTTGGCTGGAGCTGCATCCATGGTGAGGATTGTCTGGAAGGTGCTAAGTCATGGAGGAGGAAGATGTCTGATGAATGTGACCACAGAGAAGCTGCAGCTGCTGCTGTGGGACCACCACCACCCCCTGAGGCAGATAGGCGAGGGAGAAATACCCTGGCTCCTCCCTTCCTCCCATGCTCCTGTCTTTCACAATCACCCGCTGGCTGAGCCTACCTGGAGGCCAACTGACAAGAGAGGGAGGCAAAGTAGCACCTTAGTAGGCAGGACAGAACAGGAGAAGGACAGAGGATGGGCCTGAGCCTCAAACACGCAAAAGACTGCATGTTTGCATGTAAAGGGATGAGGTTGTATTGAATACAATAAAATAACGGTGAACAATTTATGATGGAGCCAGAGAGAAAGATCAATTTCTACTCAGGTTAGAGTGCAGATGATAAAGACCCACAGGGAACAATGTTTTGCAGATGAATGAGGGCTGATTTGGGAACAAAGAGAGCAGATTCCATTATAAATATAGCTGCCACTAAATTTTAAGAGGTTTGGTTGTCTTACCAGAATTTTAAAGACTAAGAGCATAAATCCTTAGATTTTCAAAGACATTTTAAAGTCTTCTGTCAATTTATACATGTAGAAAAAACATACAGAAGTTATTTTTTGAAAATGGATGAAGATTTGTTAATATTCAAAAGAAAAATGGCCTATGAAATTGACTTTTAAGGGCTCCAAAGAGAAGGACCTTGAGGTTTACTGTGTGACATTCAGCTCAACTTCAAGAAAGTTGAGTTCTGATGTTGTATTGAGACACTGGGAAGAGCTTTTAATCTTCCTGTTGCTTGCAAAACAATTGAGCAGTTTATGGGTGCATTTTAAATGCCCAGAATTGCCACAAAGAACATGAGACTAAATTCACTGTTAATGCCAGACCTCAGACTATATACCATGATTCCAGCTCTGAAACTATTATATGATTCTAATATCATAGTCACATTTATCCCCATACATAAATATCAGCTTCCTTGCCCTTGAATTTGATCAAGCCACCTTTGGCTGCTAATATATGCCTCATTGGCTTCTTTGTTTAGGTGTATTTTTCATTTGATTTGATTTATTCCCTGATAGCTCAGTTGACAAAGAATCTGCCTGCAATGCAGGAGACTCCAGTTCAATCCTGGGTCGGGAAGATCACTAGAGATGGGATAAGCTACCCATTCCAGTGTTCTTGAGCTTCCCTTGTGGCTCAGCTGGTAAAGAATCTGCCTGCAATGCGGGAGACCTGGGTTTGTTCCCGGGTCGGGAAGATCCCTTGGAGAAGGGAAAGGCTACCCATTTCAATATTCTAGTCTGGAGAATTCCATGGATTGTACAGTCCATGGAGTTGCAGAGTTGCACACGACTGAGTGACTTTCACTTCACTTCACATTTAATTGTTTGTTTATTTGGTTACACTGGGTCTTAGTTGTGGCACACAGTATCTTTGATTTCATCTTTCTCGATGCATGTGGTCCTTTTTTTTGTTTTCTTTTTGGTTGCTGTATTGGAAATCTAGGGATTGAACAGGGATCGAACCATGTCCGCTGTGTTGGAGTTTTTTAATCCTGGAATATGGTTATCTAATTTCCAAAATCAGATAATCATGCACAAAATTAGTATTTGTTGACTATTTATTTATACTGAGTGAACCCATCATGTATATGATTCTATTGAACACCTGAGTAAAATTCTTTATGTGTTTCTATATCTATAAAGTGACTAATTGCCCTCACTTTCAGGGTCTTGAGGAACATATTATTCTCTTTTTTCCCTCATATTTTGCCCTACATAACCATAAACTATTCAAAAGCTCAACATTTAATTTTGGAGACCAGATTTTCTAGACTATTTAAGGATTCCATTTATCTCTGGGTTTTTTACATTAGATATTTAATTGTAAGATGTCTAGGCAATTGATCTATGATAATGCCATAATTTTGATATTGTGTAAAATTGTAAAAGGTTAATATCTGGTTAACACAAGGATATTCTAGAAGACTCATTTGTTGAAACCCATTCTATGGCTTCCCTGGTGGCTCAGTGGTAAAAAACCTGCCTGCCAACACAAGAGATGTGCGTTTGATCCCTGGGTCAGGAAGATTCCCTGGAGAAGGAAATGGCGACCCACTCCAGTATTCCTACCTGGGAAATCCCATGGACAGAGGAGCCTGATGGGCTACAGTCCATCAGGTCACAAAAGAGTTGGACACAACTTGGCAACTAAACAATGACAGCAATTCTAGCTCCAACTTGGGGTTAGTAACTATGGAAAATCACTGGGGCCCTCAGTTAAATGCCATTATGTACAAAGTAAGAGCTTTAGACCTTTTCGATCTACAGGGAAACTTCTAGCTGACAGAGTGTTTCTATCTTTACATGTGAGGGAAGAAAATGTAACATTTTTTCTGATATTTCATTATTGAAATATCAACAATGCTTTACAGCAGGAGCTCCCGACTTCCAGGATCTAATGCCTGATGATCTGTGGTAGAGCTGATGTAATAATAATGGAAACAAAGTGCACAATAAATGTGATCAGCCTAAAACTACCCCCCACTGCCCATCCACTGGCGGCCTGTGGAAAAATTGTCTTCCATGAAATTGGTCCCTAGCATCAAAAAGTTTGGGGACCTCTGCTAGATCATTCCGTTTTCCGGTCACAGTTTACATAGAATGCCCTGGAATATAACCTGCCCTGTTGCTTTAGCCACTCTGAGAATGACTACTCTTTGTATATCTAAAAATCTCATTTAACACGAAATTATAACATGTTGAAAAATAGTCTTTTATCTTGAAGCCAGAAGAAACTTTTTATGGTATTTGGATTCTGAATACCAGCTGGGTTGACTTCTTAAGTCTTCAATTCGAAATTTGATTGGTATGAATCACAGGGGCGATAGTATGGTAGAATGAATCTAATTTCATCATGCGGCTCAGATCTCTCTCCAGGTGGGTCTAATTCACTACACAGGATGAAGATGAGCCAGCTGCTTAACTTTTTGCCTGGTGATCAACAGGATGGAACTGTTCTGAAGGTATTCAGTGTTTTGTAGGCTCTAAGTTCTCTCTTTGTCTCTTTTCTCTCTCAATCTCTCTGCTTCTCTTCCTTCCCGCTTTAATGGAATGCCTATATAAATTATGGTTAAGATGGACTCTTAGCAAGGATTCCAAATTTTATAAACCTTGTAAAAAGATAAAAGAGTAGCATGGTGATGCTATTCTTCGCTGGGTACAAGAGACCATCTTACAGACTTTAAAGTGTTAATACAGCTTTCAAAACAGAATGGAGGCACCAGGCCAGAGGCCGAGTCACCCTGACCACTCTTCCCAGAAGAAATCCAATCTGGGATCTCAGGATTTCTCTAAGGGCAGCATGAGAATCCTGGATGAACAACACCTGTGTGCCCTGGAATTTTGCCCCCACCTCCAGGCTAGTCCATAAAAGGTCTGGCTCACGCCACGTGTGGATCAAGCCCCACCCCTCGAGAAAGACTTCCTTCTCTCCCAGCTCAGAGGCGCTGTGGACTGGCCCCAGAGTCCATCTGAGTATGAAGGCTTACTTGCAGCAAAGCAGGCTTCTGGAGCTGAATTTGGGGCTCCAATCTGATATCCGTCAAGGTATGAACACAATTTTTTTTTCCTAGTATCTCACAAAACTTCCAGATGTACTATGGTTTGTACAATTTCACGGCAATGGATTTACCCTTCAGGCTTTTCATTAGGGATAACTTTTGAAAGGACTGAGAAATATCTTCTCTTAAAGAGCATTAGACTCTTCTTGCCTTGTTTTCTGCTTGGTCATTGTCATGTCTTCAGGGTGTTTCAAGCATTCTGTGGGCTTGGGTCTCACGAGGCAAATTGATTTGTACTTCAGGCTGTGCTTAGTTATCTCTAGGTCCTGTTTTCATCTCATAGAAATGTGTAGGTATCACTCATCTGCCTAAGGTCCCTCTTTTGTCTTTGTTGATTTATACTCATGTTTCAATCATTTGGCAGAACTTTTTATTTTAATATTTTTGTATCACTGGCTTTTTAAAAAAGTTTGTGGTAGAATATATATAACATAAACATTACTATTTTAACCATTTTTTAAGTTCACTGGTATTAAATACACTCACATTATTGTGCAATTACGGCCACCGTCCATCCCCATAACCTTTTATCTGTAAAAGTGAAACCAATTTCCTATTGAACAGTATGCTGTATGGTAGATTAAACAATGTATCTATTAAACAGTATGCTGATTACCTATCAGATTCCCTATGTGGCCCTCCCCTAAGCCTGTGACAACTATCACTACACTCTTTATGATTTTGACTACTCTAAGTGCCTCATATAGGTGGATTGCACCGTGTTTCTTTGTAAACCGCTTATTTTACCTAGCATAAAGTCCTCTAGTTTCATCCATGTTGTAGCCTGTTTAATCACCCTTGTTTCTTAGGAGGGAGTATAAGGAGTCAACTGATTGTTCAAGGGCCAGGGTGGGGGGTGGTAAAGGGCCACTCTCTCTTTGGTTAGATTCTTAATCTTAAACTTTTTTTCTTTAAATCTTAAACTTTTTTTTTTAAAGTCTATAACAGTTTCATGGTCCCTCCCAACGGGAAACCCCACTGGAGAATCCTGTTTTTACAGGAAGTTCTTAGAACTCCTAACCATCCCCACACTTTTCACCTTCCTTTCCATCTCATTCTCTCTCTATAGTTACCAGGGTATTTTGCACTTGATTACATATCATTCATTTTCTTCTCTTCATCCCATCACCCCCTGAACAGGCTTTAGAAGAGAGGCTGGAGGATGGTGGGGTTGTAGGGCAGAAGTGGGAGAAAAATAGGAAGGATATTATCTCTTCTGTTACTTATAAGAAAAAAAAAGTTGTTTGGCAGCAATGACCTTGTTGCTATTGCTGTTTTGTGTGTGTGTAAGTCGGTCAGTTTTGTCTGACTCTTTGTGACTCCATGGACTGTATAGTCCATGGAATTCTCCAGGCCAGAATTCTGGAGTGGGTAGCCTTTCCCTTCTCCAAGGGATCTCTCCAACTCAGGGACTGAACCCAGGTCTCCTGCATTGCAGGCAGGTTCTTTACCAAATGAGCCACAAGGGTCTGATTTTATATCTTTAAGCATATTAAAAAGCAAGTGAGACGAATTATCATGCTAACGTTGTCAAAGTTTAAATACCTAAATATTCTCAATGACTGCAGTGAAGGGCTTTTAAGGAGGGGGAGAACTGAACTAAAAATCTTTTTTTCAATCCGAAGACTTCTTTCAGCTGTACATTTTACAGCTGAACTTCTGGTATTAGACTTACCGTATTGATAGCCTTGGCTTTAGCAGCTGAGTTGAGTGAGTCCAAAGGCTACTTTATAAAGATTCTCCTTGCCTGTGAACATTCTGAGGTGGATAGGGCATCTACATTAGAATAGAGAAGCTAAATTCCTTGTTTTGGGCAATAGCCCTTAGCTTTAACACTCACCATGCTGTGAAAGGACGTTAGATAACCCAAGAGCGAGGGAAACAAGAGTGCTCTGAAAAACATCCAAATTAATCTTTAGAATGTGTTGTATGACTAAGAAACATTTAAGGCTTGAACTCAGTGCAGCATTTCAAAACTTAAGCTCAATGAGCTATCAGTTCAGCTCAGTCGCTCAGTCGTGTCCGACTCTTTGCAACCCCATGAATCACAGCACGCCAGGCCCCCCCTGTCCATCACCAACTCCCAGAGTTCACTCAGACTCGTGTCCATCGAGTCAGTGATGCCATCCAGCCATCTCATCCTCGGTTGTCCCCTTTTCCTCCTGCTCCCAATCCCTCCCAGCATCAAAGTCTTTTCCAATGAGTCAACTCTTCGCATGAGGTGGCCAAAGTACTGGAGTTTCAGCTTCAGTATCATTCCTTCCAAAGAAATCCCAGGGTTGATCTCGTTCGGAATGGACTGGATGGATCTCCTTGCAGTCCAAGGGACTCTCAAGAGTCTTCTCAAACACCACACTTCAAAAGCATCAGTTCTTCGGTGCTCAGGCTTCCTCACAGTCCAACTCTCACATCCATACATGACCACTGGAAAAACCATAGCCTTGACTAGACGGACCTTAGTTGGCAAATTAATGTCTCTGCTTTTGAATATATTATCTAGGTTGGTCATAACTTTTCTTCCAAGGAGTAAGCGTCTTTTAATTTCATGGCTGCAATCACCATCTGCAGTGATTTTGGAGCCCCCCAAAATAAAGTCTGACACTGTTTCCACTGTTTCCCCGTCTATTTCCCATGGAGTAATGGGACTGGATGCCATGATCTTCGTTTTCTGAATGTTGAGCTTTAAGCCAACTTTTCACTCTCCTCTTTCGCTTTCATCAAGAGGCTTTTTAGCTCCTTTTCACTTTCTGCCATAAGGGTGGTGTCATCTGCATAATAGGGGCTAATCATAAAATTCTTAACTATAACAGCCTATAATTACTGCAGGGTATAGCAATGCTTTGTAATGCGAACAGCAGTGAGATGCTATACCACTGTCTTTTCTAACAGTAGAACTGCCTTCAGCACCCTAAAATATAATTACACTCCAAAGAGCTCCCTAGGATTGACCCCAAATGAGGGGGGGGAAATGGAGAAAGTAAAATCAGATAAAGACAGAAAGTTTCATCTTCTGTGGGTTTTTTAAAAAATTTCAGTGTATTGACATGATAATTACAATTGAAGTTACAACTGAATTCCATTATTTCAGATCTGGGGACTGAAAATTCATAGGCTTATTCATGTTAAAACTGAGAGTAATTTGTTCAAAATATCCTGGTGAGAAGAAAATTGCCTTATGTCTTTGAGGGGTCATAATAGTTTTCACAGAGTCTACAATAAACCCAATGCAGGACATAACAGATAATTGAAAACAAAAGCTGAATATATTAAGTCTGTTGGTATAAAGGTTAAAGCAGTGGAATGAAGTATTCAGGTTAAGTGATGCTATTAATGCAGTGTCTTCACAGGTGGTAAGTCTAGCACATTAATACTTAATATGGCTCTTATGCTTTTCTTATAAAGTTTCCACACTTGCTTGTAATTTGAACATTTTTTAGAAGATAGGGTTTTGTTTTGTTTTTGTTTTTTACAAAGAACATTTTTTCTAAAAGCCTTGTAACTGAAGGTTAATCAAGCAATTGTGCCATGATCAAAGAGAACTAAAACTAACCTGAGGGATAAATCATTATTGTTGACAAACACATAAGTTCACTGTCCTAGCCAGTAAAATAAAAGCACATCATTTTCAAATGTGTCAATATCCATAATACGTAGGCTCATGAAAGCAACCATATCGAACTCAAAAATGGTTATTAAGGCTCTATTTTTTTCAAAACATTGAAAGTTTATTTTTCAGATATTTAGAAAAGAATATGTCCCTTCATTTTCCTTGATTTCCAGCTTTTCCCTCTCTTCGCATTCTGTGTTTGCCGACAATACTTTTGTTTACTCTTTCCTCCTATTATCCCGTTTCTCTCTCTTTCTTCACTCTCTCCTGTTCTTTACACATTTTACTTCTGCAGCCTTCTTCTAAAGAAGAGAAAGACAGTCATCAAATTATGCAATGTGTATTCAAAGTGTTGATGAGATTTCAGAGTCCTCAGTATTGTACACACCAGAGCCGATGAGAAGGCACCAATCTTCAAATGTCTTCATTTCTACTCTGATATATCTCCAGTGGTGCCCACAAATATTATTGAATAGGTTGATATTGTTTTATCAGGCTTCGCCTCCCAAGCAGACTTTCACTCCAGGCTTTATTCCCTCTGTCAACTTGTATACTGCCATGAAGAATTTTCAGGCACAAAAATTGAGTGTATTCGCAGAAATATTTATGAGTCTCCACCAACCACAATAGGGCCACCACCCTTGGTGTAGTGGGCTCATCACTGTATGAGCTCCGTCAACAAGTCTAGTTCCTGCTTCTTCCGCTGCCTGCATTCTAGCCCTCCAGTCTCTGGCTACTCCTGCTCCCCCCCCTCCCCCTACCCTTGCTATCTCATTCTTCCCTCCACTTATCCAGACTTAGAGTAAATCACAACTCTCTTTCTGGGCTCCCACTTCATTTTGTAAGTACCCATGTATTAGCGTGTGTTTTAATTCCAAGGGCACTTCCGTGCTTCTCTCTCACAGAAGATATGGAATTCTAAACTCTTTGAGGGCAGAACAGAAATTTTCATTCAGGTCTTTTAACCTGAAAAGCCACTGTGTTTTTTGTCATATTGAATTTGAGGAATTGATAGCAAATGGAGAAGTTGAAGGTATAACTAAGATTTCAAATTTAAATGAGTGGCCAGATGGTGATTACTTGGATCAAGAGAGAGACTATGGAAGAAGTAGCTTATGGGTGGCACCATTAAAAACCCATAGTGAAGGATGTGAATAAAAAGAGTGTGACAAGTGGCTCACTGAGAAATGCCAACATATAAGGCTTGAGGGCTGGAGCTCAGAAGAAGCGAACAATGCAAGGATAGAAGCCAATGTGGACAGATTTTTAAAGAGAAAAGAATTATCACTACAAGATGCTTTAAAAGTCCATTAAATTGGGGGACTGAAGATAGACTGGTGATACACAGAAAATCATTCCAAAGACATCTCTATATCCAGGGTGGGGGTAAATCAAATTGCAGTAAATTCTAGAGTGAGACAAAGTTGACGAATAGTTGGAGTATATGTGTTACTAAGTTTGGACTTGAAAGTGGGTAAGGAATGGGGGTTGCATCATTGGTGCAAGACATTTCTTGGAAGTGAGAAATAAGCGTATGTGGAGGTATTTTTAATGTACTTGTAGGTTGAAGGGAGGGAGCTGGTAGGGATAAGGGTGTGAATGCACAGAAAAGAGGAGGGGACTAGTATGCAGAGGAAAAAGAATGGGACAGGATGCAGAGTGCAGATGAAGAGTTTGGCTGGGGTTGGACTTTTCTCAGTCTAGAGGGATGGGTGAGATGCTGGGTGAAGGTATATTATGTTTGAGAAGGAAGGGAAAAGATTGGATAATTTTATAACTCATAATTCTGATAGTTCCCTTGTTAAATGGAAGGGACCTTTAAAGTTCAGATGTTATTATAGTGCTGATATCTTGTATTTGCCTTCTGAATTTTGTGATGTCAAAGGGTGGGCACCACCTTGCCTTTGTCCAACTTATGCCTCTATCAGTGGCAATTCATATCAGTCTCAGGAGAGAAATGAAGTTCTGCAGCTCAGTGTAGGAAAGCAATAGGGGTGTACTGCTGGACCCCACAAGTGTTTACCTCCAATTGTGATATCTGAAAGTTTTAAAAAATTCTTATGCAGAAAAGTAATTTTTTTCCAGGCTCTTTTAGTAGTCATTAATGCAATTAAAGCAATTAAGCTTTGCATTCTATGGCTCTGGTTACTTCCGGACTTTTATTGCACAGTGAGTTTGGAGATGTGCATATAATGTTTATCAAGCCTTGAAGAGCTCAGGAACATAATTTTTTTTTTACCAAAATTAATAATGTTTATAAAACACAGAAACCTGGAAAAATATTCTAAACTTAGAATAGCACAATTGTTTTATAAAATGCAGCGTGGTAAGTACTCAGTATGTGTGCTTAGTTGTTCCATCGTGTCTGACTATTTGCTACCCCATGGTAGCAAACCTGGTAGGAACCCCATGGTAGGAACCCTGCCAGGTTCCTCTGTCCTTGGGATTTTCCAGGCAAGAATATTGGAGTGGGTTGACATTTCCTTCTCCAGGGGATCTTCCTGACCCAGGGTTCAAACCTGAGTCTCCTGTAGCTCCTGCATTGCCGGCAAATTCTTTACTGCTGAGCCATCAGAGAAACCCAGGTACTCAGTGTGATTAGTTGCTCAGTCATGTCTGACTCTTTGCGACCCCATGGTAGGAACCCTGCCAGGTTCCTCTGTCCATGGGATTTTCCAGGCAAGAATACTGGAGTGGGTTGACATTTCCTTCTCCAGGGGATCTTCCTGACCCAGGGTTCAAACCTGAGTCTCCTGTAGCTCCTGCAGCTCCTGCATTGCCAGAAAATTCTTTACTGCTGAGCCATCAGAGAAACCCAGGTACTCAGTGTGATTAGTTGCTCAGTCATGTCTGACTCTTTGCGACCCCATGGTAGGAACCCTGCCAGGTTCCTCTGTCCATGGGATTTTCCAGGCAAGAATACTGGAGTGGGTTGACATTTCCTTCTCCAGGGGATCTTCCTGACCCAGGGTTCAAACCTGAGTCTCCTGTAGCTCCTGCAGCTCCTGCATTGCCAGAAAATTCTTTACTGCTGAGCCATCAGAGAAACCCAGGTACTCAGTGTGATTAGTTGCTCAGTCATGTCTGACTCTTTGTGACCCCATGGGCTGTAGGCCATCAGGCTCCTCTGTCCATGGGATGCTCAAGGCAAGAATGCTAGAGTAGGTTGCCATGCCCTCTTCCAGGGGAATCTTCCTAACCCAGGGATCAAACACATGTTTCCCACATTACAGGCAGATTCTTTACCATCTGAGCCAACAGGAAAGCCCAAGTACTCAATAAATACTTGTTATTATCAATACACATCTTCAGAATAATCTTATAATATGTGTGTTTTTATTTCCAGCTTACTAATTGGAGAATAAAAGTTAAGAAAATTTAAATTACCCAAGATCCATAGCACAACTAAAATAATGCTAGAGTTGAAGTTCAAATTGAAGTCCTTCCCCAGATAAAGCCTTATTTCTTCTGAGATAATAGACTGCCTCTCAATTCCGTGAAATCACATCAGGGAACATCAGTTTTCACAGAAGTCAAATGGTACACAGTTATGACCCAAAACCGCAATGCACCTCAGGGATCTACATGAGGAAGTCAGCATTTTTGTCCTCTTAACCTCAAATCTTTATGCAGTGTAATTTTCTGTAGGCCATACTTTAATTCATGTTTTAGGGAATATGCACATTTAATTCTGCTTGATTGCATACGGTACAGTTATCCATACTCTTTCAGAATTTTCACTATGTTTAATTCATGAAATTCCTGCTTTCATGAGCTCATATGGCTTCAACTTTTAAGTGTAGCCCACTTTAAATATTTGATAGGTTAATGAAAAAAATTTTTGAGCCTTTCATTTTTATAAATGGATTTTTTTGAACATGTATTAGAACTCTCAACATAAAGAGAGCCTTGGGACTAAATTTTTTTGGCAGTTATAATAGCTACTATTTATAGAATCCCTACCATACACTAAAAGCTTTGCATGCAGCATCTTATTTATTTGAAGAGCCAGTGTCTCATCTCACTATGGTGTCAGTTTGAACTCCTGGATGTTGACTCTTCAGTTCTTACAAGGAGAGAATTAGCATTTTTTTTAAAATTCCTCCCAACTTAGTCCATGCTTAAACCAGAAAGAGAAACTAAATCATTGCTATCCAAATAAAGCAACAAATGAAATGAGCTAATACCTTTCTTCACAAGGACTGGTTTAGAAAGTGATTAATGCAAGGTTGAAAGTGCTAAGTAGCCATTAATAAAATATTGAATGAATTAATTCAACATTGTAAATACTACACTTTTGATTTTTTAAATGTACATAGTCTGGAAATTACTTGGCTTGTTTTTCATATTGCTTGTGAGGTTCTGCATTTCTGGAATTACAGCAGGCTTCCCTCATAGCTCAGTTGGTTAAGAATCCTCCTGCAATGCAGGAGACCCCAGGTCAACTCCTGTGTTGGGAAGATCCACTGGAGAAGGGATAGGCTACCCTCCAGTATTCTTCAGTTCAGTTCATTTCAGTCTCAGTCTTGTCCGACTCTTTGCGACCCCATGAGTCACAGCACGCCAGGCCTCCCTGTCCATCACCAACTCCCGGAGTTCACTCAGACTTGCATCCATTGAGTCAGTGATGCCATCCAGCCATCCAGCCATCTCATCCTCTGTCGTCCCTTTCTCCTCCTGCCCCCAAACCCTCCCAGCATCAGAGTCTTTTCCAATGAGTCAGCTCTTCTCATGAGGTGGCCAAAGTACTGGAGTTTCAGCTTTAGCATCATTCCTTCCAAAGAAATCCCAGTCTGAACTCCTTCAGAATGGACTGGTTGGATCTCCTTGCAGTCCAAGGGACTCTCAAGAGTCTTCTCCAACACCACAGTTCAAAAGCATCAATTCTTTGGCACTCAGCTTTCTTCACAGTCCAACTCTCACATCCATACATGACCACTGGAAAAACCATAGCCTTGACTAGACAGACCTTTTGCTTCCCTTGTCCCTCAGCTGGTAAAAAATCTGCCTGCAATGCAGGAGACCTGGGTTTGATCCCTGGGTGGG
Source organism: Ovis canadensis (assembly GCF_042477335.2). NCBI lineage: Eukaryota > Metazoa > Chordata > Mammalia > Artiodactyla > Bovidae > Ovis > Ovis canadensis. The sequence continues at coordinate 72,978,403 of NC_091248.1, read as the reverse complement.
AAAATCCCCTGGAGGAGGGAAAATCTACCCCAGTATTCTGGCCTGGAGAATTTTATGGACTGTATAGTTCATGGGGTTGCAAAGAGTCAGACACGGCTGAGCAACTTTGTCACTGTCACAATTCACATAGTATTTGCCAAACATGTCTGATATGGGCAAGGTTCTATGATAGGTCTCAGGAGGGAAGAAGCTAGGCTAAGGTTAGGGATTGGGAAGGAAGGAAAAATCTACTATGTTTCCTGCCAGTGGAATAGACACAAAATTGTGAGAAGGAAGGATAATACAAATTACTGTGACATGCTTAGCAAATGCAGAATAGTGACGAATGAAAGTGCTGAAAACACGGCCACTTTTATGATTCCATATTTAAAAAGTGAAATTGATTTTTTTTAAATATTTTGCTCTATGGGATGCACTAAAGCATGAGAAAAAGTAGCTATATTTTGAGTTTGTTCGGGTTTTTCCTTACATGTTAGTTGTTTAGTCATACCCAACTCTTTGCGACCGCATGGACTGTAGTCCACCAAGCTTCTCTGTTCATAGGATTCTCCAGGCAAGAATATTGGAGAGGGTAGCCATTCCCTTCTCCAGGGGGTTTTCCCTAAGAAGGTATTAAAAAAAAAAACAAATGAACATTTTAGCCACCTCAATATATCCTGTATCATTTCTCTCCAAGAAATGGTGTTTTCAAGGATGGAGTCTCTCCAGCACAGGCATCTATTAACACTGAAGCTCCTTTCCGAACTGACCCTCCTCTTTTCCATTACAACTGGCATTTGCTAAGTGTTTTACAAACTAAACGATAAGCCAATTAGCAATTAGGCATTAGTGACTCACTGCAGTTGCTCTTAGAGATAACATATATACAAATTTACAGGAGCTTTCTTTAATCAAAAGATTGGATGTGGTGGTAGTTATTAATGTCCACATGGCAAATCCATGGGGAAATATTTTGGAGTTTGACTGGATTTTGAAATGCTCTATGTCAAGAACTGTGAAATTATAAGATTTTTGTCCTTCTTGACAGCTAACAAATTAGCCCATCCCAGTTTAACAGAAGCTGACAGAAAATCTGAGACTCCAAGGGGAGACACCAAGGGCAAGGTTATATGATTGGCCTCAAAAGTATACATAAGGCGGTAGGGTAGCCAGAGCCTCATTGATTTCTCCCACCATTTCCTGAGGCTCAAATCCACAGGATGATGGAACAAGCTTCTAGTGATGCCTGCACACCTGATGGGTTGTGTGACAGGTGAGCTACCCCAAGCTCTTTCTTAATAGATCCAACTAAACTAGCCAGAACTTTGTCCCAGGAGAGAACATTCTCCCTGTGATGCTGGATAGTAGGCACACATGCTTTCTGCTCTGGACAGAGAAATTGTCTCCCTCTTCCAAGCTGTATATTGGATAAAAGTCCCTGAAAGAGTCCAAAACAGTAGGGCAGTTAGTGCCTCTGTATGGGAAACATACAGAAATACATAACGCCCTTGGGAAATTGTCTCCTGACGCTCTGAATTGATGAGTTTTTCAACAACTGTCTCCCATTACATGCCAAGCAATGTTCTAGGATGTTTTTTTAAAGGATACTTACAAACATCCTCATTTACTTTTCACATGATCTTTTTTCATGTTTTATTTTCCTACTATATACTTTTATTCCTATATCAAAGGGATAGACATTTTATATTCCTGTTTCATAGAAGAGTAGCCGAAGGCTTAGAGAGGTCAGGTTATTTGCTTAGATATAAACAATGAGTCCCACTGATGGGATTTAAACCTAGGCTTTTCTGACTCCCATTATTGAATAAGTAAGTGAAGTTACTCAGTCGTGTCCGACTCTTTGTGACCCCATGGACTGTAGCCCACCAGGCTCCTCCGTCCGTAGGATTCTCCAGGCAAGAATACTGGGGTGGGTTGCCATACCCAGGCTTTTAATTGCTGCACCCTCCCACTGCAAAGATCAACCTACTTTAAATTTCTGTTTGGATTTTGTTAGCAACCTTAATGACCCCACAGGAGCATGATCTAACTTGAACGTCTTCATGCAAAGGTGATTATACATAGCAATTCATTAAACTAATAAATAATGTCTGCCTTTATATACATACTCCATTGTCTAAGTTCATTTTTTTAAAAGAGAATTAGTGAAAAAAGAAAATATAGGTCCCATTAAGAACCTCTGAGCCTCCAGTTTGCTTCTTGTTTTACTAGTAGAGTCATTAGATTAGTTCTCTGGAAAATATTTCATTTCACTTAGTTCATTACTTTGTTTGGGATACTTTATTGCTGTTAAACAATTGGTAGAATGAGGTAGTCTTGACTCACTATCTATTAAAATATGGTTAGTGTTTTTGGCCACCCAGGACTGCTGAAAGTCCCTTATTAAAGGCCTCTAGGCTTCCACTTTCATCCTACTTTTGTGTGAACACGTTTCATGCAGCATTTGTAGGACACGTCCTATGTGGCGGTAACATTTAGGCGGCTCTCTCTGCCTCCAATGTTCTCCTTCCACTGTATTCTATTATCCTCCAGTTTCATCTCATGAAGTTGCTTCCAATCTCCCCCACAGATTAGAATCATCCTTCTGGTGAACTTCCTTCGGTTTTATTTATCCTACTCATGGGTAATTTTGATTGTGTATCTTTTTTATCCATACAGTCATACTATAAACTCCTTTTGGCAGTAACGGGTATCTTACTTATCTTTGTATATTGTTATATTGTATAAATTATATTTGTTGCAATGTAGCCTATGAGTTTAGGCTTCAGAGGAACTGGCAAGGAGGATATAAGGAATTATATACTCTCAATGTGAAGAGGGAAGACATTTCTCTTTTATGCCTATGCCCCAGGTCCTTCTGTGGTGTACAAAAAGGGGATATGAGCTCTTTCTGTTGTGGCCTGGTGCACCCATTTTGTTTGTCTTGCTTCCTGCATTATATATTTCCTATTGAGATTTTGAGGGGAGCCCCTTCATATGTTCTAAAACATTCTGGAACTTCCTTTGCATTGGTTATTCCAAAGTCTCTCTACATGATATGCTGCTAAGTTGCTTCAGTCGTGTCCGACTCTGTGTGACCCCATAGAGGGCAGCCCACCAGGCTCCCCCATCCCTGGGATTCTCCAGGCAAGAACACTGGAGTGGGTTACCATTTCCTCCTCCAATGCATGAAAGTGAAAAGTGAGAGTGAATTCGCTCAGTCGTGTCCAACTCTTAGCGACTCCATGGACTGCAGCCTACCAGGCTCCTCCGTCCATGGGATTTTCCAGGCAAGAGTACTGGAGTAGGATATACCAAGCCAAAAAAAAAGTTAGAAACCCTCTGTTCTCAGTGTTTGTTTTTTTATAAAAGAATAATATTCTTTTAATAAGTAGTAACACTAATTAGTGTTGTGAGCAGATGGCTTTCCACTTTCTTCCTATTCAGAGCAGATGATGGGTTATGCTTCAAATCTTTGTACGTCATGCTCTCTGTGACATCAATCTGCAGTGAGTAAATGGAATGTGTGTGTTCACCAAGATGTAAATATAAGTTTTCCATGACCTTTTCCTTTTTTCTAATATGTATTCAGAATATGTATATATAAATGTAGGTTTATGTGTATCTGTATGTAACATAATATACATACACATACACACCTTAATTTTAAGATGCATATATTTGCACACTAAAATGTTTTCTGATACTAGACTGCTTTTTATGTTGACTCATATATTTAATGTTTCTTCCTCTGAAAAGCTATTATTAACTGATGGTGTGTTTCACAATCGATGCCTTAAGAACAGCTAAATAAATCACTTATATAAGGGAAAGGCCAGTTGAAATAAAATTGCCATAGTTTGTAATGGGAAATAAGCCTTTTGCCAGAGTTAAGCACCCACGTGTGGCTGCTCTTCCCTGAGATTTCTGAGTAGAAGGAGCAGTGGAGTCAGTGTTCCACGTCAATCTGGCGTTAACACGACATGGCAAGTATTCCTGGGGCTGCTGTAATTCCAACAACACAGTCTTCTCCTGCCTAACATCACAGTAATCTTTGTTGGCGTTAAAGCTATTTCATCTCTGGCAGGGTAACATTCAGTGGATGGATTAGGAGCCTTATCTTGCTAAGACCAGCATCAGAAATCAACAGATGAGTGATTTCTGCAAATAGTACCTGCAGGAGGAGCACACTTTCCACAAAGTTTCCAGGGATGATCCCAACACTGCAGATGGCGTAAACGGGGAAGTGGAGGAATGTGATTTTTCTGAGAATTTTTCAAGCTTGGACTAGGTCCCAGGGGATGAACAGTTTAAGTTCAGCTATTTTTGGTTTTAAAGCAATAGAAGGAAAACAACTCAAACATTTTGTTCCTTCCCTTTTCAGGTACAAAAGCTGATGCAGAATGTAGACTTTGCTGAAAACACCTAAATAAACCATGCCACGCTGCCAACTTATTTTTCATAAATGATTTTCACTCTCCTCTAATACAGTGTGTATATGTGAATCACCTGAAAGTAAGTGAAAGTGTTAGTTGCCCAGTCATGTCTGACTCTTTGCAACCCCATGGACTGACTGTAGCCCGCCAGGCTCCTCTGTCCATGGAATTCTCTAGGCAAGAATACTGAGGTAGGTCGCCATTTCATTCTCCAGGGGATCTTCTTGACCCAGGGATCGAACCCAGCTCTCCTGTGTTGCAGGCAGATTCTTAACCATCTGAACCACCGGAAGATCATAGAGTAGAGATAAAATTTTTATTCTTCTGCAATAACATTCTTTTCCTTTTAAAAATGGTAACTTGGCAAGGAAGCAGTTTTCTGTTCTAGCTTCAGTTTCCTCATCTGAAAAATGGTGAAAACAATAGTTCATATTTCAAAGGTTGTTATGGAAAGTGGGTTATGTGATACGAACAAGATACTTGTCCTGGTGGCTGACTATAGCAACATTTCAGTAAATAATACACAATAAGTACATGAACATTTTCACACTTACACATTTTAGATGCTTTCATCACTTGTATGTCCATCCCTCCCTGCTGAGCAGAGCATGAAGGTATGTGCCAGTGAAAACTGGGCTTCAGTTTGTTTATTCTAGTCCATGCACCCCTACTCCTGGCAGATGTCTCCCCTGATTCTGTCTGTAAGAAGCTTATTTCTCAGTACTCAGAGATTATAGACAGTTCATGTCGGTTCCAAGGAGGCTTGGTTTCAACAGAGTTCTCACAGTGAGATGGGTCGCTGCACTCAGAGCCAAGCTCATAAAAATCACATTCAGCTTCCATTTCATCTTCCAGCCTTTCTCCATCTTGTGATGAGCAGCACCTGCCACCACTGCCATCTCATCTAGTCACTTTCCATCTTGAAACGCAGTGAAGCTTCCCTTCTCTGATCTCCCTACACTGAAGCAAATTATTCTCATTCTTGTTGGTGGTGGAAAGTGAATTAAATTGAAGTCTGAAGTGCAGTCGCCTGTAGATGTTACTCTGGGATTTTTTTGCAAAGCGATGTCATCAGCCAACCGCTAACATCTTTCTTTCTGGTTTTGCTTGCAATTTGCCTACACATGGCACTAAGCAAGAGACCAGAAAAAGAGAGAAACATACAGAAGCTGACAATAAGAAATAGATCATTGACACCACTATTTGCAAGTCCCTTTTCTTATCTGCCTCTCTTTATCTGAATGGAAAGGGAAGACAGCTGCATCAGCACAGCTGCACCTTGGACAGATAATCTGGAGGCAGGCTTCCATCCCACCTTCTGGGGTAGAAATGGGGAGTTCATTGGAGATAAAGAACAATTCCTGGGACAGATTTTCTTCCAGACAGGACACGCCACTGGAATGAATGGGAAAGGGTAATTAGGGGCCTGCCATATCAACTGCTGGGAGAAGGCAATGGCACCCCACTCCAGTACTGTTGCCTGGAAAATCCCTTGGATGCAGGAGCCTGGTAGGCTGCAGTCCATGGGGTCACTGAGTCGGACACGACTGAGAGACTTCACTTTCACTTTTTACTTTCATGCATTGGAGAAGGAAACGGCAACCCACTCCAGTGTTCTTGCCTGGAGAATCCCAGGGACGGGGGAGCCTGGTGGGCTGCACCAGGGGTCACACAGAGTCGGACACGACTGAAGCGACTTAGCAGCAGCAGCATATCAACTGCCATTTATGTTCCAGGAGCCATAAGATGTTTACATTATTAAAAAAAAAAAAATCAACCGCAGGTGACTACTTCAGACTCTGAAGAAGCTGTGGGGTAATGCACGGAGGGAACATTACCCTGAGAGTTAGGAATCCTTTACTAACTGGTTCAGCCCCCAAGTACCTGTGGGGTATTGCCTAGAGCCTTCACTGTAATCAGCACAGTTCCTTTGTACAATGAAATGGGTTTGTACATTTTATTCTGAGGATCACAAAGGGGACATACTCTGGAGCCACCTTAAGACTTGAATGTACAGGTACTTACTAGTATCTGTCATTTTCATTCTCAACAATTAGAGAATGATTAATCAGTTGATGAGACTGGAGATTTCCAATTATTTTCCTTTCTTCTTGCAGCTTACTTTTGGGTCATTTCAGCATTCACTGATTATAACGCACATACACACACACATATGGCTGAGGAAGTCATAAATACAGGAACTTAAAGAAGTCCATCTAACTTTTCAGTAATAATTCTGGTGAAGGGCTTCAGGGCAAAGAACTGAAACCCATGATTACAATGAGATTTGGAGATTAAGATTTTGATAAGATTTAGAAACATACTGTTTCATTTATTTTATGTGTTCTATTGCAACTGATGGCAGATAATGACTATAACATAAATGAGAGTTTGAGGTAGGAGCTGCGTAATTCCTAAATACATTGAGAGATTTGTATGCATAACCTTGATTTCCAAATTTGATACAGGACTTAAAAACTAATTATCATTCATGAAGCACCAGCAAAGCTTATGGCTTATGGTAGTAGATGGAATATTTTTATATCTATCAAGACAAGGCTTTTCCTGGAAGCTTAGACTAGTCTAAACTCTCCCAGTAATTAAGGAAACATTATCAGTATTGTTATCCTAATTGGCCTCAATGTATATTATAGAGTACACAAGCAAATACCCCATTTTGGGGAAGGAAAAGGACCTAACATACTTACTGTGTATCTGGCACTTTGCCCAGCTCATTGCATGTTTTATTTTATTCTATTCTTTAAGAAAAGCAGTAACATCTATAGTGCCAAAAACTTATCTTCCTTGAATGTTAATGGGAAGGTCATTGTTCTTCGCCACACTTTATCTTTTTTCCCTTGCTCCCATTCATTTCCTAGTATCCTTTCTAAGTTCCTTTCTTTCTTCTCCTTTCCTGGAGTCCTTGGTCTTTCTCATTTCTCCCCTTCCCTGTGTTGCTTTTCTGCTGTTCTCAGTATGCTATAGGCTCCTGTGTGCATCCTTTAGTTCTAGTGGTAACTTTTACAGCTAAAACTGTTGCAGGCTGCTGGCATAAGTCAAATCACATTTGGCAAAATGTATGTTATATATCTGGAAACTGGGTTATACTCATTCTAGAGCAATTTACTAAATAATTGTTCTGGCATAAAGACAGCCTTGTACTATTCTTGTAACGAATTAGATAATTCTAACTAGAGTTCCACCTAATACTTCCAGGGAGTGCTAAAAAACCTGGCCCATTCTTGATTCAGATCAATTAAATGGCTCTGAAGCATTTTTATTTTCTTTTTCAGGAATTGTGTAGGCCTTAATCACTGTTTTTGAATTGGGAGTCCTTGGTCATTGATGAAATAAAAAACAAATGTGCTCTTTGAATTAAGTGAATTATACAGTGAAGAAAGCAAAACCTTTACCATCTCTAATTTTTTTTTTTTTTTTTGCTAAGGCATTTTCCCAGCTTGTTCAATACATCAGATCAGTCACTGAAAAAAGATGAGTAAGTTCCTTGTTCTAAGATGTGACATTAGAAAGAATTTTGCAAAGGAGAGGAAAAGGATGATTCCGGTCTGGTATTGGTGTCGTTTACATCACTGTCTCATCCTCCACCCGATCTGACTACTGGTTGGGTATTTAGAGACAGAAATCTGTGTGCTTAGCTTTGTGTGGTTCTGCTGTTCCACCAACAGGGAAAATAAGAACGTATTGCTATCTTGCTTCTAGGTGTTTATAACGTTGTTGGGGAGTTAGAGGATCCTATTTACATAGTTAAGAACAAGTTCTGCAGGAGACCTGGGAGTAACCTGTATTGTTGTTATCCTTTAATGTCCACATAGTGTTTGGAGAAAACAAACAAGAAAAAAATCTGAATAGCTATTGAAGATTTTTTTTTGGAAGGGTTTGGAGTTGAAGATGAGCCCCAGAGATAGTGATTCAGAAAGAAGAGTGTGTTTCTAGCAAGGAATCTTTTTCTCTTTTTACCTCTTTACTCACCTCCTGCTTTGCTGTGAGGTGGAGTGGAGATGCCTTTATCCAGTAGTACATCGGAACCTGAGACCGTTAGTTTGGATTGCTTGTTTCTACCTAGTGCCGAAACCTCTACCTAAGTCTTGGTCAGTCATCTGTAAAAGGGGGATGATAATAGCCCTTATCTCTGGGGGGAGGTCTCAGAGGATTCTTTGTGATGTTCTTCATTCACAGTATACGTGTGTTCTCAGCAGTTAATTCTAGGATCTCTGCTAGACTTGGGAAATATAGAGGTAAGCGTATCGGATATGTTTTTGTCCTCAAGGAGCTCAGAGTGCAGCAGAGAGGATAAATGCAATTATATAAAATTCTTTGCACAGTTCTGGACTCATAGCAAGACTTTAGTGAGTACTGGGCATGTCAGCAGCTTTCAATAATCATAGCACCTAGTGGGAAAATTCAAAGTAGAAGAAATAGCCTCAACCTTTCTGCCAATGCAGTTGGACCAGCCTGTGGTATTATGCAATTCAATATTGTATATTGTCATTAGACCTTCTTAAAAGCTTCCCAGTATTGAGCACTGTAACATACTGATGTTTTATGTATGCAGTAATATATTAGGCTGAACTGCACCTCCTTCAATAGGAATTCTGTCTTTATATTTGTATGATCAGTGGCAAGAAACTGTACAGCATAAAGGGGTACCTCATCTTGGAAATTGAGATACCTGTTATTTTCTTGACTTCATTGTGAATAAAATGTACCCAGTCATCCAACCCTTTGGCACTCAAAGATGTACTGCCATGCAAATGGCACCTGGGGACATACCTCAATCCAGTATCTACTTAGTCTTACACAGTTTCATCTTTTCTGTGTGTCTTCTGTCTCCTTTTCCCACTAGTTTCTGATGCCTACTGTCACAGACTCCTGAGACGCAGGAATCTGAATCTGGTACAGAGATTATGTGCATGAAGTTTGTTGGAGAGTGTGCAGGGATCACACCTAAGCCAGAGACAAGACAGAGAAAATAGATGTGGGCAGAGGGAGAACTTGGGCTGTGCAGTGGTGTCACTGAAATAAATCCCCAGCCAGCCCAATGGGAGCTTTGAACCTGGAAGATTCCTTCAGAATTGCCACAACCTGGGACAATGTTGTGAGGCCTTTAGATCCCCATGTTGATCAAACACTGGGTGAGGGCTATCCCGGGAATAGAGCATGGCTTTGGGTGAGGTGATGTCTGCAGGCAAGGTGACTCCCTAAGAGGGCTGGCAGTGCTAGTCCCTTCCTTCTGAAAGATCTGGGTGTTGCATCACAACATCCACTACATATATACTCTTCCCTAAAAGATAAATTTAGGGTAGAATCCAAAGTGATTTATTTGTAATTTTTATGTTCTCTATGGCAATCTATGAGATTGCCAATGCCTCCCTAGAATGATTATGAAACTGGTATTCGGACACACTTAAATCTTCCAAGAGTCTCCATTTCAACAGAAGGTGAAGGTGAAGTCGCTCAGTCGTGTCCGACTCTTTGCGACCCTGTGGACTGTAACCTACTAGGCTTCTCCGTCCATGGGATTCTCCAGGCAAGAATATTGGAGTGGATTGCCATTTCCTTCTCCAGGGGATCTTCCCGACCCAGGGATCGAACCCGGATCTCCCGCATTGGAGGCAGACGCTTTAACCTCTGAGCCACTAGGGAAGCCCCTTGTGTCAACATAAAGCTGACACAATGGTGAGACTTGGATTCTCTGAAATACATAGCTATTGAGATTGGAGAAGAGACTGAGTGTTTTCCAGGTAATGAGCCCACCTTTATGACAAGTCCTTTCCCCCTTATTTGGTTATATATATTTTCTCACCTATTTGGTTATATATGGTAGAGCTGAAACTTTTGATCTTTTTTGAACTCTTTCTTGGGTCCTGAGTCAGCATTCTCATGAAAATGTTATAGTCAAATTAGGTAGTTGCCTATCATTTACTGCCTTCCTTATTGCATGTATATTCTTCTTAATCTTGTTTACATTAGCAAATAAATAGCTCCTGGAGAGCAAAACGAGACTTTTATTTCCATCAAGCACTATGATCACTGGTTCGACCATATCATAATCATGATGCATTGCTGTACTAGCTAAACTAATGAGTCCTCAAAACAGTGCAATAAAAGTCACAAATGAGACTTTATTCACTTTTCAATAATTGCACATTAAATCGCCCAGGAATGAGTACAATATAAGCCTTCTGAGTGTGTGATTATTTTCTTATTTTTAATTTGTTTCTTTATATCTGATATATTTTCTTCCAATTCAGAAGTGGTGAAATCTTACATTGTTTTAAAATTTGTCCTTTAATGTTATTATGCTTCTTAAATGTAAAAGAGCTATAAGGTAATACAGTTGGGGGAAAGTAAATTACACATAAAAAATCCATTTCAATGTTAATGAAGTATGCTTTTGGAGAGAGAATAGATAATACTTAAATTTATTTCCTTTGAGAAAAGGTGTTTGTTAAAAATATGGGCATGAGCTTTCTAGTTGGTTACATTTTTCTATTCATATCTTAAAGGAAGTGTTTTGTTTTAAATTACTAGGAAAAAAAATTCCACAAACAAAACAAAATAGGTTAATGACTGGTTACAGATTTAAAACTCTCCATTTCTTATTTTTTATACTTAAACGTAGGAGTATTGCTTTCAAACTTTTTAAAGAATTGGAATATTTTTTACTCTTTAATACAGGTTGAAAACAAAATATCCATTTTATTTTAATAAGCAAGTATTCCGACTTTACCCCTTCAACTAGTATTCTTTTTATTAGTTCATTTCTGTACTTTTGAAGTGTAAAGGATAAGATTATAAAACTTCTCTATGTATCTATCACTAGTTTCTTCAGTTATCAAATTTAACCTTGTTTTGTCTACACTACCCACTCTCCCTATCCCCATCCAGATTAGTTTGTGTGTGTGTGAAAGTTGCTCAGTCATATCCAACTCTTTGCCACCCCATGGACTATACAGTCATGGAATCCTCCAGGCCAGAATACTGGAGTGGGTAGCCTTTCCCTTCTCCAGGGGATCTTCCCAACACATGTCTCCCTCATTGCACCCAGATTCTTTACCAGCTGAGCCACAGGGAAGCCCAAGAAGATTGGAGTGGGTAGCTTATCCCTTCTCCAGCTGATCTTCCTGACCCAGGAATCCAACTGGGGTCTCTTGCATTGTAGGTGGATTCTTTATCAGCTGAGCTACCAGGGAAGCCAGATTACTTTAAAGTTATATAATTTCTCTGTAAATATTTCAATATGTACCTTCATAGGATAAGGACTCTTAAAACACAGAATCATAAGCCTACTATTATACTTAAAAATTAACAATTTTCTAACAGCATTAGATATCAAGAAGGTGTTCAGGTTCTTTGAATGTCAGAAATTACACGTTTCAAATCATCAGCATTCAAATAAGACTCACATGTTACAGCTAGTTGATAAAACTGTGAAGTCTCTTTTGCTATATAGGTTTCCTCTCCATGTCTAATTTTGTTTTACAATTTCTTTGTGGAAGAAATCAGGTCATTTATTCTGTATGGATTCTACTGATTGCATTCCAGTGCGTCGATCATCATGTTCCACTGTCTCATTTATTTCCTGTAAATTGGTAGTAAAGTCTTCAGAATTGATTAGATTTAGCTTTAATTTTTGGACATGAATACTTGAGATAATGTGTTGTATTTCCATCTACCAGGAAGCATGTAATATCCGTTTAACTTTTTTATGATAACAATAGCCATTAATGATTATTGCCTAGATCCATTACTTAATTACAGTGTTAAAATATTAAAATTCTATCTCTCACATTTCACTTATTATCTGGGGGCACTACTGTTCAGTTCAGTCGCTCAGTCATGTCCAACTCTTTACGACCCCATGAACTGCAGCATGCCAGGCCTCCCTGTCCATCATCAACTCCTGGAGTCTACCCAAACCCATGTTCATTGAGTCGGTGATACCATCCAACCGTCTCATCTTCTGTCATCCCCTTCTCCTCCTGCCCTCAATCTTTCCCAGCATTAGGGTCTTTTCAAATGAGTCAGCTCTTTGCATCAGGTGGCCAAAGTATTGGAGTTTCAGCTTCAATATCAGTCCTTCCAAAGAACACCCAGGACTGATCTCCTTCAGAATGGACTAGCTGGATCTCCTTGCAGTCCAAGGAATTCTCAAGAGTCTTCTCCAACACCACTGTTCGAAAGCATCCATTTTTTGGCACTCAGCTTTCTTTATAATCCAACTCTCACATCCATATATGACTACTGGAAAAACCATGCCCTTGACTAGATGGACCTTTGTTGACAAAGTAATGTCTCTGCTTCTAATATGCTATCTAGGTTGGTCATAACTTTCCTTCCAAGGAGTAAGGGTCTTTTAATTTCATGGCTGCCATCACCATCTGCAGTGATTTGGGGGTACTACTGTAAAGAAATACTACTCTAAAGGGGTGTTCAAGTATAAGGAGAAGTGGATACACCTATGGCTGATTCATGTTGATGTTTGCTAGAAACCAACACAATAGTATAAAGCAATTAATCCTTCAATTAAAAATAAATAAAAATAAGTACTTCCCCTTATCAACTATTTAAGTATCTTAAGATACAGTTTGCATACAGATTTAGTTTGCATGATTCTTTATTTATTAGTACAAAACAACAATTGGTTCCCAATATCCTCTAGATATAACCAGTACATTTTATTATCTACTACATACTATATATTTTTTATATGTTAATCCATTGAAGCTGTATTATGTATTGATGTTTAATTGTCCTATCTTTAGCCAGTGAAAGCCTCTAAATTGGTTTGTGAGTCCAAAGGATTGTAATACTCTTTGGTAGCTTCCTAGTTTTCTGTTATGATAAAAAGTGCTAGTTTCATTTTATATATTTTATGTTACAGACATCAAAATCTCCAGAATTTCAGGAAATTGTATTAAAAGTAACAATTTGGGTGCTAGAGTTAGGGGTTGTTTGCTTACTGTTAAATGTTATTACTTTTGGTTTGGTCCTTGAATTTGGGTTTTTCCAGTGAACAGAACTTTTCTTGTCTTACTAAATTACATCATGAATTCTTATTGATACATTCTACTCACTTTTAAGATTATCGAATTTTTATTTAACTGTATTGATCTTGCATGTATATCTCATTTGCCTCATGCTGGAAACCTCAGTTCTCAAAGAAATCAATATAATCATTCAGTTGCTTTATTCTCTCATACACACAAACACAATGAACTCAATAAAGTAAAAACACCGCCACAGGCAATATGCATAATACAGTTTAATTTTTTTTTCCAATTTTTTTTTTTTTTGTACTTAGGTTTTGTCTCACCTCACATGTGGCAAAAGTTTCCGTGTTTCAAAGTCACTTAAAATAGTCCTGTTTTCCTAGAAACTCAGAACATAGTTGGGTTTATTTGCTTTATTCAGCTTTTTAGAATTTGCCGTTAAAAATTTTTATGTGCATTTTCATTGTTCCAATATCAAGTCTGTAAACAATGCTCAGAGAACCAAGTTCTGTCTCCATCTTCCCGACCTCAGGCCTTATAACTCCTGTATAGGTAAACTGAAAATTTTTTAACTGATCCTTCCATCAAAACCCCTCCTTTTTTCTTTTTCTTTCTTTCTCTTTTTTTTTTTTTTTTGGCACTTAAGCTTTGTATTTTTGCTTTAATGATTATTTTATACAAATATGTTTATGTAATAACCACAGTCCCTTTCTAGATGTTGTCCTACTATGAGTGCAACTGAAAGTAGCTGATGACCTATTTCTCTTTCCCCATTCTCTCCCAGCGTGTTATGTAAAGTGTTATTCTTTCTCAGTTAATAATGTAATGATTATTTTGATCTATTTTTAATATATCATTTCCATTCTTCACCTCGTTTGATAAATGTATATAAGGTTGTATAACCTTCACATACTATGATTTCTCTACTATAAACATCATTTAGCTTTAATTTTTTCAGGCACATATTCAAATAACATTTATTGCTAGTCCTAATGTTTTCACTCTATTTATTTTGATTTTCAAGAGCCCATTCTTAGAAAATGCCTGAAGAAGGGTTTATAGGCATAATATTCTTAGAACTCTTGAATTTTCATAACATTTTGTCATGGCTTTTATACTTGAGATCACTTATGCTTAATATTATATCATTGGCTCACATATACACGCCGTTTCTTTTTTTTTTTTTACTAAATTCCACCGTGTTTCTTTTTTACTAAATTGTTTTCTGTCATAAAATGTTGCTTTAGACAATTTGATAATCTCATCTTTTTTATTAGTAACTTAATACTTTTCCCTATCTCTCCATGTACTCCTATTTCTTTTAAGGTTAATCATACTATTAGTGTATCTTTCTGTGCTCGCTCTTCTGGTTATAATTCCAAGTTGCTGCTTATTTTAAAGCTTATCAAGTTGAAAATTTTAGTATTCTATTCCATTGTAGTTTTTTTCTCTTTTCTTGTATGTGTGTGTGTGTATGTAGAATCTTTACTTTCACTTTCATTTCTATCACTGTCTCTTGAATCTTATATCTTCATTTTCCAATTTTAAAGTTTTCTCCTCCCATATGCTATTTCTCTTAATTTATTATCCCTGGTACTTCTTCACTGATGTTCTCCCATTTATTTTTGAAATATTTTTCTTTTTTATTTCCAGATATTTTCTGTATTTTTCCAGCAATCTTTTCAAGTCTTTAGTCATCTAAATTCTGAGCTTTTGTACATCAGTTATGTCATTGTTTCATCATTTCTTTAATTTCTTGCAAATTCTTTTCATGTGGCATTATAATTCTCACCTTTTCAGGAGTATTTCTGATATGCATTCATTTGTTTATAGACCCATTGTTCTGTACCTTAGTTTTTAATTGAAGTAAAGTCAATTTACAATGTTGTGTTTCAGGTGTACAGAGTAGAGATCTGCACCTTGTTTTTTAAACATATTTTGGGTGAAGTTTTATCATAAACCTTTCACTATTCATGTTTAAATGGGATCATTTTTCCTGTATTTTTATTAGAAGATGGGCCTGGATAGCTTCCGTCATTTCAGATCTGAGGAACAACTTCTGTTACTTTCACAGTGTTCAACGTTATGACCTGTCCTTTCTGAGATATGAAAACCCTCCTTCTCAGCTCTGCTTTTATCAGAACCTTTTCTTTGTCTCTCTGTGCCTCTCTTGTTCAGTTTGGTTTCTATTTCCAGTAGTTTGTTCTCAGTGTCGACCTCTTGTTCTAGAAGACAGCTTCATCTAGTTAGAGTCTGGAGTTTAAAAGACCCAGACCACTCCACCACCACCTGACATTACTGTGGTTCTATGCCACTAACCTGCAAATGGGAGCCGGTAAACCTCCGTGCCATCTTTGGCTCCTTCTCTTAGATTGGCCTGTTGAGTATTCTGGTTAGTACTGCTGGTTTTCTGGGTCTTAATGTCATTGGAAGTCTTTTTTTTTTTTCCTGTTTCCTCTTCTAAATTGCAGATTCCACATGGGTCTTATTGTTATTGGTGCTGTGTCTCTCCCAATTTGAATTTTCAGGTTTGGGGATCACCTTACAGCTTTTTTTTTTTTTTGCAGAGAAACTTTGAGACTTTGTAGTCTTTCAGTGGCTCTGTCAGTTATCCTGGAAGGCAATGGCATTCAGATAGGTCTTCAAAAAACTTTTCTGCCATCATCATTTTCCTAGGCTAGTATCTTAAACTTAAGTTCTACTCAACATTTCTGAAAGAGAAAAATTGTATGGAAACTTCCATCAAAATCTGTCCAACTCAGTTTTATTAGGTAAAGCAATATGTTTCTATTTGAATTTACTAGAAAAATCTATGAGAATATTGTACTGGGAAAAAAATAATATATAAAAATAAACCAGCCCTATATCTTAGCAAGGGAAAATGGAGCACACAAACAATGTAGTTAGATTTGATGTGACACCGTTATCACTGAGTAATTTCTGAACTTTTTACTGAGTCTCCATTTCAGTACTGAGCTCACTGTAGGCACCTGGCAAATTTTGTGAATGAATAATTGAAACCCTTTGAACCCTGGTAGCTTCCTTGCTGAGTTACTCTTGAGAGTGACAAAGAATAGGTGTAAAGTGCCTCACACATCTTTCTCCTGCCTTCATTACCTTAGGTCTCCTAAGGACAAATGAATGTGTTTATGTGTGAGGACACATGCATGTATGGAGCATCCCCACCTCCCAGTACTGAAGATCTGTTCATCAGAGCTTTTTATGGCAACATTTAAGTAAATTATGCATTATGCATGCATGCCAAGTTGCTTCCGTCATGTCTTTATAATCCGATAGGCTTCTAAAAGAGTCAGAGATATGCCTTCATGCCTGACTTATTTAATTTTGAAATTACTGACAATCCCAGGCCTCTGTCGTGGGGATGCTAGCTAGTAGGTTATCATTTGACCTCAGGAAAATGCCTCAGACAACATCAGCAAGGCTTGGAAATAGCAAAGACGCTTTACTGAGGCTTTTAGGGCAAGCTTAACTGGAGCAATGATAAGACTAGTGACTAGGAACAAGCGGAGGGAAAAAGTGCCAATTTTAAGAAAAGATCAACACTCACAACAATCCAAAAATGAAGGCTGACAGGCAATTGATTGCTTCATTCCACTTCCACTAACCATAAGGGCAATACAACTGGATGGAGAAAAACAACTGATGAATGCCCAGGCTTTGCCTCTTAAAGAGAACAATGCACTTGTTTAATAGAAGCCAGGAATATCTTCTCCCTCTCTCAGTATTAGTTTCTAGATTCATAGATTAGGTTGGGATCAAGCAGAAATGTGAGCAAACTGATTTTTTCTATTTTTTAAAGAAATCATTGAGATGGTTAATTTACAGTATTAGTTTTAGGTGTACAAAATAGTGATTCAAAAACTCTATGTAGTATTCTCTATTATTAGTTATTATCAAATATTGAATGTATTCCCTGTAGTGAACAATATATGCTTGCAACTTGTTTTATACATAATAGTCTGTAAACCTCTTAATCCCCAACCCTTATCTTGTCCCTCTCTTTCCCTCTCCCCACTGGTCACCACCAGTTTTTCTGTGAATCTGTTTCTTGCTTGTTACACTTATTAGTTTGTGGTTTAGATCCCACATATAAATGAAACCATAGAGTATTTGCCTTTATCTGAATTATTTCACTAAAAATTATAACCTCTGGGTTCATCCATGTTGTTGCAAATGGCAAAATTTCATTCTGTTGTTATGACTGTGTAATTGTGTGTGTGTGAGTGTAGTCACAGCTTCTTTATCCTTTGGTCTGTTGATGGACACTTAGGTTGCTTCGGAATCTTGGCTGTTGTAAATAATGATACTATGAACATTAGGGTGCAAGTATCTTAATGAATGAGTGTTTTTGTTTTCTTCAGATATGTACCCAGGAGTAGAATTGCTGGATCATGGGTTATTTCCATTTTCAGTTTTTCGAGGCAACTTCATTCTGTTTTCCACAATGGGTATACCAGTTTACATTCCCATCAGCAGTGTACAAGAGTTCCTTTTTCTCCACATCCTTACCAATATTTGTTATTCGTAGATTTCTATAAGGATAGCCTTTTTGGTAGGTGTAAAGTGATATCTCATTGTGATTTTGATTTGTATTTCTCTGATTAATGATGTTGAGCTTCTCTTCTTGGGTCTATTGGTCATCTGCATGTCCTCTTTGGGAAAAATGTCTTTTCAGGTCTTCTTCCCATAGGCAAACTGCTGCTTGTGCTAGAAATGGTATTTAAGTAAACAGATGACTGTCCTCCACTCTGTCTCTATATTTCTCACCTACACTTAGAGTTTAATTTCAGTAAATGAATGAAGTAGGAAGTAGGAGAGATTGAAGATTGATTCTTTAAGCATTGTGTCAGTTTCAAATACCTCAAATACAGTGTTGTCAATAGGGGCTGAACCTTGTTTTTTTATGTACTGTGTAAGTTCAAGACTTTAGAGGAACAGAAAACGGTCATGGAGAAGATTCTTCTTAGCATAGTAGAAATATATAGATGAATGCTTGATACACTGGAAATTGAAACAACAACTTAGGCCCATAAATTTGCCCCTGACTTTAAGTCAGAGTAAGGAACCACAACCAAAGTGGGAGCTGAGCACACTCATGGTAAATTGTCTACACTTCTGCTGGCAGAACTTGAGTCTAGATAGTTCTTTTCCGATACATGTAAGTAAACAGGAAAAAAGCAAGATGAGTCTATAAAATGAAGAGCAAGAACAATAATAGCAACAGCAGCAGCAACAAAACTGCAGAATAGGAAAATAGGGATGTTATGACTATTTAGAAGAAAATGCCACTGAAAAAATTCAATTTTCAGAATTCATATAGGAACCAGAAAAACAAGTTGTTCTGCTTCTTCGAGAGTGTATCAGAAGGCGAGAAAATATTTTGGTGAAAAGTTAAAATAAGAAAAAAAGGGGAGATGGTAAGATTGTTGCAAAGAACCAAGAAAATACAATAGCAGAATTAGAAGCTACACTGGAGATACAGCATGTGGAAGAATGAAAGTATGGAAAATAAAATTAATAAAGTGATATTTTTGAAACTTTCTTGTTTTGTTCAAATTGTATATAAAAATCTATACCACCTTATACCAGTACAAAATCACATGTCATGTGATTCGAACTCTGAAAAACATTTTCAGAACAAAAAGATTAGAAGTAATTACATACATGTGTTATTTTGCAAGGTGGTAAGACTAGGGATTTTATTTTCCTCTCCTTTTCTATACTTTAAAATTATCTGTAATTTACAGTATCTTATTTCCTTAAAACAAGTATGCTTTTCATTTAAATTTTTTTTAAATAATGGGGAATTTGTGGCAAGACCGAAAAAAATTAAGAACATTCCATCTTGCAGAACTGATTTTAATGCTCTAGGAGTACTGACACTCTTCTATTGTTATTTACACAATGCTTAGCTTATTACAGTTCTTCGCTCACATTCACAAAGGAGTTCCTCATAATGAGCTCTTGTACAAATATTGTCTTACAGAAGAATAGTTAAGATTCTTTTCAGGTTTAATTTACTTTGGCCCTTAATAAGCTTGCTAATAATACTTTCATCTGAATTTATAGGAACCATACTTGGTACTTAAATGTTTTCTTTATGTCTAAAAATTGAAAAATTCTATAAGCATTGCTTACTATGCCTCAACATTTTTGTGAAGTAGTAGAAAGGAATAGTTATCTCCATATTAGCTGAACCAACTGAGACTTTCAAAGATTTGGCTCAATCAATGGAGATGCAGATGAGGGACTTTGGCTACTAGCCAGGTCACTAATGTGCCTAAAAAAATAATCTGAGAAAGACATTTTTTCTTAAATTTGGTTTTCAAGCTCCTTAGGGGGACAGACTTGTACTCCTGTACCTGTCACCAGTGAGACTTCATTCCACATACCTGCCTGAGAGTCTGCTTAGCTTGACTAAATTTTAACAGGCTTCTTCCTGACTCTACCTCCCTGACTTCCCTTTTTCAGAGAATTTACTTTAGAAAGCTGGTAAACTACAATTTCTCTGCCTGAGATGTAAATACTCTCCCAGTCTCTTGCCAGTTCAGCCCAGGAACATTATTCTCAAGGACCTGGCATGCAACCTTTTGAAATGTAAATTCTTGAGAAGTGAAGGTGATACCCCTATATCTTAGTAGGAGCTGAACTTGAATGAGAGCCAGTTAAGAATCAGAATGGCCGTGGCGGATTCATGTTGATGTATGGCAAAACCAATACAATATTGTAAAGTAATTAGCCTCCAATTAAAATAAATAAATTTATATATAAAAAAAAAAGAATCAGAAAGGCCTGATTACATTGACCAAGCCACCCTTTAATTTTCCTCAGTACTTGCCCACCGTCTCCTGCCTTTTGTTTCAGTGGGCCTGGAGTTAGTCTCTCCCCTGTTGTAACAGTCTTTAGTGAAGTTTTCCTTGTCAGTTTTAATTCTCTAGTACAGGTTTTTTTTTTTTTTTTTTGGCCAAGTCATGTAATGTGTATTTGAGTCGTGGATCTTTGCATCTGAAAGGAACAAATCTAAGACTTTGACTACTTTCTCTGAAATAATGTATGGAGCAATGAGAGGCCATCTCCTTGAGGGGATCCAGAAGCGAATGGGACGGGATCTGTGTAACATCAGTATCTCCCATGTCTGTCTTTAGTGTCAGTGTAGTATCCCTGTTGAGAAAAGTTGCACTATATTCAGGTATTTAATCAAAATGTAAACATTAGAGTCAAACCCACATTTTTTGTGTCCATTGAATGTGTGATATTGAAGAAAGTTTATCCCAGGATGTTTAGAATAGCCTGTCAACCTTAAAAGTCACCTGACAGGGGTCATGCAGCATAGTTTGGATAGTTTAACCCTGTCTTCTTTATTAGGAGGATTTTTTTTTTTTTTAAGGGGACAGGGTAATCTTTGGGACTTAGCAGTAGTATGAGGTCTAATTTGAACTCTGTACTCTAGGTTGAATGGAAACCTGAGCATTGCCTTCAAGTTCGTCACTTTGGTTGCTTTGATTATGGGCATGTTGTCATTTCCTATATATGAGTGTTGTGTACTACAAAAGTGCTGTCCTCACAGGTTCTTAAATGTTTAACTGTTTCTCCATTGGCTTTATACTTGAATGACTCGGCAGTGTATTCAGACTTGGGGCCTACTTTCCTAATAATTTGGTAAACTTTGTTCTACTCTCTTGGCATTGTGTTATTGCGGCAAAGTTTGAAGCCATTCTTATGTATGTGTCTGTGTTTGTGTGTGTACACCCTTCCTATATAACTTTTCCTGCATGGATAACCATGTTTTTATGGCTTTAAGTTCAGTAACTTTCCCCAAGATTAGGTGTTAAAATATTCCTAAATGATTATCGCTTTATTTTTAAACAGGAATCCCTATTATCTGAAAAATAGCTATACACACAGAGTAGGGAGGGAAATTTAGCTAGAGGCTGTTTACAGTCTTTACTTGGTTTATCATTTCTTGTGCCTGTGACTAAATCTGTTTCTTTTGAGTAGGGATGCATTTCTTCCTAAATCATGGATAACTGAATAGTCGGTCCTTCATATCAGTGGTTCCTCTGTATCCCTAGATTCAAGCAACCACAATCATGAATTGATCGCTGTTGAAAAATCTGCATATGCCTAAGTGTACCTGCCTTAGTTCAAACTTGTGTTGTTAAGGATCACCTGTAAATCTCTTAATATATAATATTTATATATTAATATATATAATATTTATATCTCTATATAATCTCTCTAAATATATATATACATAAAATATCTCATTGTATATAATATAGAATATATTTGGATTTGTATATAATATCTTCTCTTCAGATATGTTAAAATATCATGTCTAAAATCACTAATTATATAATCATACTCTATGTAGTATGCTATGTCAGTTCAGTTCAGTTTCTCAGTCGTGTCTGACTCTTTTCAAAACCTGGGACTGTAGCACACTAGGCCTTCCTGTCCATCATTACTACTGGAGTCTATACAAACTCATGTCCATCGAGTCAGTGATGCCATCCAACCATCTATCCTCTGTCATCCCCTTCTTCTCCAGCCTTCAATCTTTCCCAGCATCAGGGTCTTTTCCAGTGAGTCAGTTCTTCGCATCAGATGGCCAAAGTATTGGATTTTCAGCTTCAACATCAGTACTTCCAATGAATATTCAGGACTGATTTCCTTTAGGATGAACTGGTTGAATCTCCTTGCAGTCCAAGGGATTCTCAAAAGTTTTCAGTATCACAGTTCAAAATCATCAATTCTTGAGTGCTCAGCTTTCTTTATAGTCCAAATGTCGCATCTATACGTGACTGCTGGAAAAACCATAGCCTTGACTAGATGGACCTTTGTTGGCAAAGTAATGTCTCTGCTTTTTAATATGCTATCTAGGTTGGTCATAACTTTCCTTCCAAGGAGCAAGTGTCTTTTAATTTCATGGCTGCTGTCATCATCTGCAGTGATTTTGGAGCCCCCCAAAATAAAGTCTGCCTCTGTTTCCACTGTTTCCCCATCTATTTCCCATGAAGTGATGGAACCAGATGCCATGATCTTACTTTTCTGAATGCTGAGTTTTAAGCCAACTTTTTCACTCTTCCCTTTCACTTTCATCAAGAGGCTCTTTAGTTCTTATTTGCTTTCTGCCATAAGGGTGATGTCATCTGCATATCTGAGGTTATTGATATTTCTCCCGGCAATCTTGATTCCAGCTTGTGCTTCCTCCAGCCCAGCATTTCTCATGATGCACTCTGCATAGAAGTTAAATAAACAGGGTGACAATATACAGCCTTGATGTACTCCTTTCCCAATTTGCAGCTAGTCTCTTTTCCATGTCCACATCTACTGTTGGTTCCTGACCTGCATACAGATTTCTCAAGAGGCAGGTCAGGTGGTCTGGTAGTCCCATCTCATTAAGAAGTGTGCAGAGTTTGTTGTGGTCCACACAGTCAAAGGCTTTGGCATAGTCAATAAAGCAGAAATATATATTTTTCTGGAACTCTCTTGCTTTTTGATGACCCAAAGGATGTTGGCAATTTGTGCTCTGGTTCCTGTGCCTTTTCTAAATCCAGCTTGAACATCTGGAAGTTCATGGTTCACGTATTGCTAAAGCCTGGCCTTGAGAATTTGGAGCATTACTTTACTAGTGTGTGAGATGATTGCAATTGTGCAATAGAATCAGCATTGTTTGGCATTGCCTTTCTTTGGTATTGGAATGAAAGCTGACCTTTTCCAGTCCTGTGGCCACTACTGAGTTTTCCAAATTTGCTGGCATCTTGAGTGCAGCACTTTCACAGCATCATCTTTTAAGATTTGACATAGCTCAACTGGAATTCCATCACCTCCACTAGCTTTGTTCATAGTGATGCTTCCCTATGGCCCACTTGACTTCAAATTCCAGGTTGTCTGGCTCTAGATGAGTGATCACGCCATCGTGATTTTTCAGGTCATGAAGATCTGTTTTGTATAGTTCTCCTGTGTATTCTTGCCACCTCTTCTTAATATCTTCTGCTTCTGTTAGGTCCATACCATTTCTGTCCTTTGCATGAAGTATTCCCTTGGTATCTCTAATTGTCTTGAAGAGATCTCTAGTCTTTCCCGTTCCATAGTTTCCCTCTATTTCTTCGCATTTATCACTGAGGAAAGTGTTCTTATCTCTCCTTGCTATTCTTTGAAACTCTGCATTCAAATAGATATATCTTTCCTTTTCTCCTTTGCTTTTCGCTTCTCAGCTATAGTATGGTATGCAGTACATATTACTATATTCTTTCTATAACTACTTAGTAACTTTTATGTATCTATATAGTATCTTATAGACTTTATTATATCAATGACATATTGAATAGAATTATGCACTATAATGCCAGAGTCCAGCTCCAGCAGCCAGGGATTCAACCTGAAGAGATGGACGGTGTCGGCAAATGAGACAGCCTCTCATTTTTCTTGGACTCCCTATTTATTTCAAGTTTAAGATTCTCTTTTATACTTTTACAAAAACATTAGATCAGAGGTTTGACATTTTCAGTTCCCCCTTACCCAGATTTATTATCTCTATTAATCATTGTTGCTTTTCAGAGTTCCTGCTTCAGCGATTCTATAGGAATCAGCTTTACCATCTATTATCTACTTCTTATAATATGTCCTATAGTTGACTTGTGATTACATTGTAACTCACGTTACATTTCTCAGTTTACTAGTTATCTTCCTAAATCCTGTTTGCCTCTAACATCCTGAGCTCACTATCTCTTAAAAAGGCTTCAAGCTACAGTGTCTCTAAAAATTCCTAACTTTTACAAGCTATAGTAAAATATGCTAACTTTACAACATTCCTTAAATCTTTTACTTCTAACTATTTTAATTATTTCTAAGCCCTAAATTCAGTAAATTCCTTTGCCATAAACATTTTCCTCACAAATAGGCTTCAGATAGCAATCCCTCCCATGGCCTCAAGCTGCGGCCTATGTGCTCATCCTTGAACACTCTTTTGTAAAAGTCCTTAAGCAAATGTCACTGATTAACTTAATGAATTATTCTCTGAGCAATACTGCAGAAGGCTTTGTGCCTTCTCATGCTCCTCTCAAGAACAATAAGCACCTTAATATTCCTTTTCAGTCAACTCAGCTGAGGAGAGGAAAAGACAAGTCAGAATTACAAGGCCTAACTCCCTCATCCCAGGACTGTGCCTGCGGAATGAGGAGAGGAGTCTGGGGACGTGCCTCCATTTTGTCAGTAATGCCTAATGTAGCTCCCGACACTATATATCTTAGATATATATAATGTATGATATATATATGCAATTATGTAATCCTTTATTATAATCATGTTTTATATATCTTAACATACTTATCTATATTTCCATCTTGATCAACCACTTGAGATTAATTACATATATCATGACACTTTATCATAAATTCTTCAAATACTTATCCTATCATAAAATGCTCTCCTAGATAACCAGAAAACAATTTTCACACTCAAATTTAATATTGCTATAAAACTATTATGTAACATACAGTTTAAATTCACATTTATTAATATCCAATGTTATTCATAGCCTTGCTTTTAAAAAATTAAAATAGAGTTTAAAAGCCATTTATTTAATTTAGTAGTTAATTCACTTTTAGTCTTCTTTATTCTGGAACAGTTTCCTTCCTCCTCCTGCTTGCCACCCCCACTTGTTTTTTTCTCCAAAGACATTGGCAATTTAAAACCACTTGTCTGATTTTGTCTTGTTTTCTCATGTTAAGCTTCAAGTAAACCTTTGTGAGATGAACACTACATAGACAACTGTGTGTACCTTCTGAAACATCACACGAGCAGTAATATAATGTCTGTCACATGATTCGGGATGAACTTTCAGATCACTTGTTAAGGGTGTGCCTATAAGATCCCTATTGCATTTATCTTTTTTCTTTGTAACTAATAGGTGATCTGGTAGTTTAGACTTCAGACAGTGTGAATATCCTGATCCCAAATCCACTTTCACCTAAATATTTTAGTGCTCAGTAATCATTCTTGGCAGAACTGATTACTAAAATCATGGTTACAAAGTGAGATCCATTCTTTTTCTGCTGCCAGTAATTTAGCCTTTGGATTATGGGCACTTTGGCACCTATATCTGGTTTTTAGCTTTTAGTGCATTAGCTTAAACTGACACAGATAAAACTTGAGTATAGCATCCTGACATAAATTGTTACTATTAATACTTTTTTGGAGCAAAGATTTCTGCTACTTTGCATTATAAACACTTTAGGACCTAGCGTGATTAATTCTACATGGAACATAGTGAAAAAAAAAAAAACTGAACGTTTGATTAAATGTGAAAAATATTGCACATATATATCTTTACATTAGAATTTTACACTGGGCCTAGTTGAAAGAAAACTCGAGGTTAAAATAATATATGAATTTGGAATGTCAAGAAGCTTTCTTGATTGTACTTAAAATATTTGACATTTGGGAAGTAGTATACTTCAAAATTCTCCAAGCCAGGCTTCAGCAATACGTGAACTGTGAACTTCCAGATGTTCAAGCTGGTCTTAGAAAAGGCAGAGGAACCAGAGATCAAATTGCCAACATCCACTGGATCATGCATAAAGCAAGAGAGTTCCAGAAAAACATCTATTTCTGCTTTATTGACTATGCCAAAGCCTTTGACTGTGTGGATCACAATAAACTGTGGAAAATTCTGAAAGAGATGGGAATACCAGACCACCTGACCTGCCTCTTGAGAAACCTAAATGCAGGTCAGGAAGCAACAGTTAGAACTGGACATGGACCAGCAGACTGGTTCCAAATAGGAAAAGGAGTACGTCAAGGCTGTATATTGTCACCCTGCTTATTTAACTTATATGCAGAGTACATCATGAGAAACGCTGGGCTGGAGGAAGCACAAGCTGGAATCAAGATTGCCAGGAGAAATATCAATAACTTCAGATATGCAGATGACACCACCCTTATGGCAGAAAGTGAAGAGGGACTCAAAAGCCTCCTGATGAAAGTAAAAGAGGAGAGTGAAAAAGTTGGCCTAAAGCTCAACATTCAGAAAAATAAGATCATAGCTTCTTGTCCCATCTTTTCAGGGGAAATAGATTGTTAAACGGTGGAAACAGTGATTGCTATTAAAGGAATAGCTATGTTCTTTGCTATTCTTTATTTTTCTGGGCTCCAAAATTGCTGCAGATGGTGACTGCAGCCATGAAATTAAAAGACGCTTGCTCCTTGGAAGAAAAGTTATGATCCACCTAGACAGCATATTAAAAAGCAGAGACATTACTTTGCCAACAAAGGTCCACTGAGCCAAGGCTATGGTTTTTCCAGTAGTCATGTATGGATGTAAGGGTTGGACTATAAAAAATGCTGAGCACCAAAGAATTTATGCTTTTGAAATGTGGTATTGGAGCAGACTCCTGAGAGTCCCTTGGAATGCACAGAGATCCAACCAGTCCATCCTAAAGGAAATCAGTCCTGAATATTTATTGGAAGAACTGATGTTAAAGCTGAAACTCCAATCCTTTGGTCACCTGATGCAAAGAACTGACTCATGGGAAAAGACCCTGATTCTGGGAAAGATTGAAGGCAGGAAGAGAAGGGGATAACAGAGGATATGATGGCTGGATGGCATATTCGACTCAATGGACATAAGTTTGAGTAACCTCCAGGAGTTGGCAATGGACAGGAAGGCCTGGCATGCTGTAGTCCATTGTGTCTCAGAGTCGGAGACGACTGAGTGACTGAAATGAACTGGCTCTTCTATGATCCAAATATTTGTAAATATTTTTATGAGCTTTGCTTATAGCAGATATTTACAAATTAACTCATGTTGTAGGGTTCTTAAAATACAGCTTATCCCCTTTCAACTCATGACATAATTTTTTCAAAAGTTTTTCTAAAGAGACAAAGGCAGCTTTTTTTTTTTTTTTTTGTGGGGGGGGGCGGCGGGTGGTGGTGGTTTAACATGGTGTCTAGTTGTGTTTATTTTTTTTAACTTCATTTTTAGTTGCCTGACCAATTGCCCCATAGGCGTTTAGATTTTTCTTATTTATCTCTTAGTAAAACATTCAAATTCACTTTGTCTTTTTTTCCTAGGAACTCAGCTCTTACAATTTTCTATTGCTCTTTTTTCTCTGTAGCAATTTCACCTTGCCAAGCTGTGTGCACTGCTCTCTGAAGAGTTAACAAAATCTATTTGATATCTCATAACAGCATGACTTTAGTCCATCTTCATTTTATCATAAATTATCAAGCTGCAAAGAGTCCTTGCAGTGTCCAGCCAAATTGAAACAAGGTTTCTAAAGCCCATTCCTGGTCATCTGTTCTTAATGGTTTTGCCTTCACTTTGAACAGGGTTAGTGCACCTTAGAGCAAAATCATCTTTGAAGCTGTGTAATTTTTAATGATTCCTAATGTAATAGAGTTCACTGTGAAAGACTTGAATGGTAATATTTACACAAACCATATCTAAATTAAGCTGGCTTCTCAGGCTAGAAAATCCTTCAAGAATCATTTCCCACTGTGTGGATGGAAAAAAAAAAATGTCTTCAGAGAATAGAATGGCCATGGACGATGAGCACTGAACAATCTACTTGGAAATCAAGGAGATGGTACTGGGAGAAAATTACATTTAATTTGCCTTGTCTGTCTTTTTGCATTGACTTTCTTTGGAGGAAATCATGATGTGAATATTATAAAAAATTTTGAAAGGAGTATGCTGGTATATGTGCATGGTACATGTGTAACATGTGTGGGCACAACAGGATATTAATCAGAGATAAATCCAAACTCCAGGGCATTTTCTGTTAAACTTTTTTTTTTTTACTGTGATATGTGTGTGTGTGTATAAAGTCAATTATATGTGTTGTAGAACTTAAATTATCAACTTGACATCTTTTTTAAAAATTATGTTTGAGAATAAACAAGGTTCTGACTTATCAGGACCACCTGATGTTGGCTGTCTGTTCTATAGACCAAAGGTGAGGCTGCCCGGATGGGCCCATGAGTGGGTAATACTGGGTTATGCAGAAGAGCTGGGTTCTACTGTATTAAAATAAACGTTTATTTGTCTAGGGCAACAAATTCTTCTAGAGGACCCAATATGTGATTTTTGTATGTGCAGACATCAGAACTTGAAGTCATCTTTTCTATTAAGTTATCTTTTTGACATTGAGCTTTTCTTTCAGTCTCAGAGATGGTTTAGAAAAAAAAAAAAAAAAATCTGCCATGTAGCTTATCATGTACCTCTGATAGAAGTATGGTTGACCATCCTGAGGCCATAGTTTTGCTTAAAGGTTTTCAGGTTTAAGTTGCCTCTGTGTGGATGGTGATCTGAGAACAGTCACCAGTCACCTTATAAATGTGTGTGTGCTAAGCCACTTCAGTCCTGTCCAACTCCGTGCGACGCTATGGTTCCTCTGTCCATGGAGTGGTTTGCCATGACCTTCTCCAGGGGAACTTCCTGACCCAGGGATGGAACCTGCATCTCTTATGTCTCCTGCATTTGTAGGCAGGTGGTTTTTTTTTGTTTTGTTTTTTGTTTTGTTTTGTTTTGTTTTGTTTTTTTTACCACTAGTACTACCTGGGAAGCCCCGCCTTACAAACAGGAGAAACTTAATGATCAGATGGGGACAGCCACCTTGCCTCAACTTTCCAACTTCCTTGATTTTGAACCTTGTACAGGAGAAAGAAGAGAGAGATAAAGGTCCAAAGTTGCAGTGAGCTTGGACCCAGCAAGGAATGGGGACATCACATGGGCAGGACTTTGGTTGGGGCGTTCCTGGCTCTGTACATATATCCAGAAGGTGAGCAAAGATTCTGCTGCTCAAAATGGCTGGTATGAACCTAAGGGATCACTCATGTCTTCACTCAATCTAGTCTCTGGTTCAGATATAGCTGATTTTCTTGTTGCCTTCTGTCCTGAGATAGTACCTCTTTTTATCTCTCATTACAACTGGTTTTCAGGTGTGGCTTGTATTAAACAGACTTTCTTTGTTGCTACAGCCTCAAGATTTCCTTCTCTTTCTCTCCTTTCTGTAGATACCAGTCCTAATAAACTTTAAGTCCAAGATCACAGCTGACTGGGTTATTCTCCATCACGGCAAAATAAGGATGTGTGATACTAGGTGGTCCAAGTCAGGACAGATGTCTTTCCACTCCTATTCCTTCTACTTCTGTTCAGAGAAAAATTGGCATGCATTCATTTACATCTCCAGAGCTATGAAGAACACTCAGATGCCATCTTCTCCTCCAACTTATGGTGGGATAGATATTTCAGAAGCTGCAGTAATCCCTGCTTGTCTTCACTGGAGTAGGATCTAGTGTCAGTATTTATGCTATGTCAGATTTGGCAGTAGTATGAATTATTTAATTTCAAAGTCGATTGTAATCTAACAGACTCTTTGGCCCATTTCTTAGTTAATTTCTTTCCCTTCTTCCCTCCTTGAGACATTCATTTCCTTGACTTTTATGGTGATACTTCCATGTTTTCTTCTCTTTCTCTGTACCTTCATCTTAGTATCTCTGCTAGCTTCTTTTCCTCAGCTGAAACTTTTAAATATCATAGGGCCCTTGGGCATTACTCTCGGCTCTTTATATTCTCTTTCAGTGTCACCTCATCCTGTCCTGTAGCTTTTGTATTTTTTGTGTGTCTGTGCTTGTGATTCACAAACCTGTCTCTAGACCAGATTGCTCCCTTGAGCAGCTTATTCTATACTTAAGCCTACCAATGTATCTCTATTTTCCCACCTACACCTACTCTATGAGCAAGCCTTGCCATTGCCCTGTACATGTTCCCCCTCTGCTATCCCACTTTAGCCCGAAACACCACCATCTTTCCCCTAAACTGATACAAGTCTAACATGTTTTTTATTCTTTGTGATCTCTAGTGATGCAATATCCATACAGAAATCATAGTGACTTTTATATATATATATATATATTTAAATTTATGGGACTCTCCTGCATAAAATATTTTACTGGCTTATTGTACCTAGAGTGAAATATGTAGGCTACAAGGCTGTGTGACCATGTCTGACTCTTGCTACCTCATTGGTTGTATCACTATTATCTAGGTGTGCTGCCCCTCCCTTCTGGCCTTGAAATTTACCAAACTCTTTCATACTTCAGTCTTCATGCTTGTAATTCCTTCTTTTTTGGAAGACTTTACTCCTGGCTTGGCACTTGTTGTTTCTCTTTCATACCTGAGATCTGTCCCATTTTTCTGAAGTCTACCCTATACTCAGTTCTCTCCAACCTCTTTATGGCCTTTCATTCTTATCATGCTCTGTAATGATCTACTTGCTATTTATTTTCTATTCATTCACTGCCACTGCTCCACCTACTGCGAATATCAACTCTGTAGGCCCAGGGTCCTTGGCTGCCTCATTTGTGGCAGTATCCCTTGTTCTAGCAGTTTCTGACACATATAAAGTGCTCAGTAAAATTTTGATGAATGGATGCATGGGAAGTTGTATATGGCCACATATTGTAGAAGATAACAGTCTATTCTTTCATTTGAACAAAACTTTTTTCTCTTTTTAGGAGGGACTGCTGAGAGAATATTAGCAAACAAGAGGGTAAGAGTCCCTGAAGCTCCTTGTCCTGTTGAAATCGATTGTAGACTAAATTTGGAACGTTCGGAACCCGCTGTATAAGGGTTCCCTTGTTCATCTCTATTGAAGGTTTTGTTGCATTTCTTCTGTTTCCTCAGACCACAGAAATGAAAGTTCATAGCTTAGTACAACCTGAAACAAGGCTACTTTTTCAAGTACTATGTCCAGATAGATCAGGATTCAGCTGCAAGAAAATGCTGATCAGAGTTAATGAGAAGTTAACAGTGCAAGTCGATTTGTGTGAAAGCCAAATATAAACTCCAACCCAGGTTGTAAATCCAAAATCCAAAACACTCTGAGAAGTGAACAGTTTTGTTGAAAGTTTTTGAACAACTCTTCCTGCAGCAAACTCTGATCTGAACTTACATGAGCCAATTTCAAGTTTTTATTTATCCAAAACTGCGTGGTGCCCTGGAGGAATGTCAATGTTTTTAGTTAATATAAATATTTGCAGCATCAAAGGATGTTTTGAGGGGATTTTGAAATTATAGTCCTATGCATTTTGACCTGGATTCAGTGTGGGTTTTTTGTGGTGTCCCAGAATTATATTATATTATTGAATTCAAAATATTTCCCACTTCCTTTCATCACTTATTACTTAAGTAATACACCCATGTAAGGTGCATTGAAATGTTTTTGTCCAAGAAATTAAAACATACAAGCTTTTGACTATAATTTATTTGGAGAAGGGAAATAAGTTTCTTTTTAATAAATGCTATTTAACGTGGTTGAAGAATTTGCAACAGAGATAAGGTAGCACATGGAATGAAAAATTATAGGTAGTAATAATCCAGATCTTATAGTTTTAATGGCTTTTCAAGTAAATGACAGATGGTGACAAGATTTTGGGTGTGATCCATGTTGAACAGGCCATCACTAATTACCAGGTATTTTGTTTGTACTTGGCTTTCATACTGATTGGCTTATGATATGCCAGATTCAGTCAACTGTAAATTCAAACTCTACGTTTCCCAGCACTGACAACTCTTCATTAACTCTGACCAGCATTTCACTGCAGCTGAATCCTCATCTATCTGGAGGGGATACATGAGGAACCAGTCTTGTTTCAAGTTCTGCCGTGGGATATTTATGTCCTCAGGTGCTGCCACTGCAATTAGTCAACCCCATGTTTGGTATTTCTTATTTCCAAGGTTCAGGACTTAGCGCTTGATAGCTGATAGATTGTTTGACATAGGGTACTACTGCAAGCAGTGTTAGTGCCAAGGATAAAATAATAGACTGTCAGTGCATTTTATTTTCTTTCCTATACCTGATGCTTTATTCTTTTTCTGCTTCTTCAATCTGTCTCTAATGGACCCTGGTGAACTTAGAAACCAGCAGTTAAAAATAGGAGCTTTCAAGGACAAAGAAGAGAAATGACTCTAGGTTGGTAAATATTATCAGTCCTAAAGAAATAGGAATAAAGTGCTTGATATAGAACATGTACATAGAATTTGTGATTTCTAAGTTTGCATCATGATGACTTCCTAGGTGACCTCTCCTAGATGGGGAAAAAAATGCTTTCTGTATGAAATACAAGGTACAATTTACTCTTTCCTGCTCTTGCATATTCTACAAGAATCACACACACACACACACACACACACACAAACCTGCCATAAATTTTAATAGCACTTTTTTTGAGGTAAAATCCATGTACAGTGAAATGTATGTATCTTAACTATTTCAGTGAGTGCTGATAAACATCTATAGCCATGTAACCTATAGCCCTATCAAGATGCGCAACATTTTCATCAACTGAAAGTATCCCCCTTTCTAATAAATCTGATTTCTAGGGCCATAGATAACATTTTTCTGTTCTTGAACTTTTTATAAGGGGAATCATCATACAGTTATTTGTATCTAACTTTGCTCAATATAATGTTTTTGAAATTCATTTATGCTCTTTTACATATCTGTATTTTGTTTTATTGTTGAATAGTATTTTAAGTATAAAACAGGTTCATTTTTCTAAATCTGTTAATGACTTGTGGGTTACTTCTAGGTTTGGTTATTTTGAAAAAAGTTGCTTGAACATTCTTGCACAAATCTATTGGCTACATTTTTCTGGGTGAATAACTAAAAGTGTGATTGCTATGTCATAGAGTAAGTGTATGCTTCACTTTGTAGGAAACCATCGATGTTCCAATGTGATTGTATCATTTTACATGCCCATTAGTAGTGTGTGAGGTTTCCAGTTGCTCTATAAATTCTTTACAATAAAATTAGCCACTTGAGTTAGTGCTTTTACTTTCTGACCATTTTAATCTGCATTTCTCAGATAACTAATGAGTCTGGGACACCTCTTATGAACCTTCTCTGACATCAAGTAGGGGAGGAAGCTGGGCACAGATTATAAAACAGATAATACAGGAGGAGAAAAGGGAAAGAGGATTTTGTATTGGGTGTATCAGACAGCTGGAAATTTTGCAGTGAATTTCAAAGAGTTGGGAGACACAAGTTTAGAAATCTATTGACATGTTAAATATGATAGCATTTGGGTCCTGGTAAAAGGACTCAAACCCAGTTTTATAATTCTATAAACTGTCACAAAATGATTGCCTCTAAACTTTCTCCTTTCCTGCTCTGTCTCCATTAGAATGAGAAACCATCTGGTCAGGGGAAGAGAAGGCTTTTGTTGTGTTGAATATATATATGGGTCTTTTTTCTAACTCCAATGTATAAGAGGCTTTGTGTCATTATGACCTCTTAAAGAGAATAAAGGATACAGGCATACCTCATTTTATTGTGTCTTATTTTATTGCACATCACATATACAGTGGGTTTTCTTTTTGTTTGTTTGTTTGTTCTTTTACAAATAGAAGATTCGGAGCAACCTGACATTGTCAGATGATTATTACTAGTTTTTAGCAATAGATTATTTTTAAAAATATGTACATTGTTTTTTAGACATAATGCTTTTGCACACTTCATAGACTATAGTATAGCATAAACCTAATTTTTATATGGACTGGGAAGACAAAAAATTTGTGTGACCTGCTTTCTTGTGATATTTGCTTTACTGAGGTGGCCTGGCAGAGAATCCACAATATCTCCAAGGTATATCTATATCTGTTTCCAAATAACACATTCTTTCTAAATTAAAGTCTGGGTGTTCGTAATTAGTCCTTCCCAGACCTCAGAATTCCCTGGGAAGAAGACCTACCCAAAAGTATATGATGCTCTTGGTCTGGACTCTTTGAAAAGTCCTAGCCCTGGTCCCTGTCATCTTTCTGCAAACTTAACCCTCTCCCAGAGTTACTCCATCTGGAAGTGGGTATCTGAGTGGTTCTCTAACTCTGCATCTTAACAGATCCTGTTTGGTATTTGAGAATCCAAAACAAAATAAAACATAGGCCTCTAGAGATCTTGATTTCCTAGCCATGGGGTCAGATTTGTAGATTTAAAGTCACACACTACAGATAATCCTGAGACAGATGAGCTATAGACATATTTTAGGAAAAATTAGTATTAATAAATAGAAAAGTTGGTTTCCTTTTCATCATTCTTCTTATACTCAAAGTGTGAAAGTGAGTCTGATTGGATTTTGTATCCTGTTATCCTATTCGGACACAATTCCCAGATTAAAATGTCGTCTCCCCTTTAAACCTACAGTTAATAAATTAATACACAGTCCATTCCATCTGTTAATAGTGCTCATCTGAAGCCATTCTACTTGAGCCTTAGAGACCTTTTTGTTTGTTTTTTTTTTTAATTTCTCCGGTGCTTGACCTCTCTAAGCCACTAATCTGGGGCCTCAGAAAGAACTCCTTTTTTAAAAAATGTATGTTATTGTGGTGAGAACACTTAACATGAGATGTACCCTCTTAACATTATAAGTGTGTAGTGCAATCATGTTGACTGCAGACACAATGTTATACAGCAGATTTCTAGAACTTGCTCATCATGCAGAACTGAAACTTTATTCCCATTGATTAGCAACTCTGCATTTTTCTGTATCCCTTGCCCCTGGCAACTACTGGTCTGCTCTCTGCTTCCATGAAATTAACTATTTTTGATACTCCATATGAGTGACACATGTAATATTGTCCTTTTGTGACTTGTTTCACTTAGCATAATGTCTTCAGGGTTCACTGATGCTGTATAGCAGCATAGCAGGATTTTCTTATTTTTAAAGGCTGAACTAGGTCAGATCAACTCAGGATAATCTTCCTTAACTCCAGAGTCAACTGCTTTGGGGCCCTACTTATATATTCAGAATTCCTTTAGCCTTGTATTATAAAAAACCTAATAACAGGAGTAAATTCCGTACTCATGTGCCATCAACACTGTTCAGTTCAGTCGCTCAGTCGTGTCTGACTCTTTGCAACCCTGTAAACCGCAACACGCCAGGCCTCCCTGTCCATCATCAACTCCCGGAGTCTACCCAAACCCATGTCCATTGAGTTGGTGACGCCATCCAACCATCTCATCCTCTGTCGTCTCCTTCTCCTCCTGCCCTCAGTCTTTCCCAGCATCAGGGTCTCTTCAAATGAGCCAGCTCTTTGCATCAGGTGTCCAAAGTATTGGAGTTTCAGCTTCAACATCAGTCCTTCCAAAGAACACCCAGGACTGATCTCCTTTAGGATGGACTAGTTGGATCTCCTTGCAGTCCAAGGGACTCTCAAGAGTCTTTTCCAACACCGCAGTTCAAAAGTATCAATTCTTTGACACTCAGCTTTCTTTATAGTCCAAATCTCACATCCATACATGACTACTAGAAAAACCATAGCCTTGACTAGATGGACCTTCATTGGCAAATTAATGTCGCTGCTTTCTAATGTGCTATCTAGGTTGGTCATCACCTTCCTTTTAAGGAATAAGTGTCTTTTAATTTCATGGCTGCAGTCACCATCTGCAGTGATTTTGCAGCCCCCAAAAATAAAGTCTGACACTGTTGCCACTGTTTCCCCATCTATTTGCCATGAAGTGATGGGACCGGATGCCATGATCTTAGTTTTCTGAATGCTGAGCTTTAAGCCAACTTTTTCACTCTCCTCTTTTACTTTCATCAAGAGGCTCTTTAGCTCCTCTTCACTTTCTGCCATAATGGTGGTGTCATCTGCATATCTGAGGTTATTGATATTTCTCCCAGCAATCTTGATTCCAGCTTGTGCTTCATCCAACATCCAGTGTTTCTCATGATGTACTCTGCATATAATTTAAATAAGCAGGGTGACAATATACAGCCTTGATGTACTCCTTTCCCGATTTGGAGCCAGTCTGTTGTTCCATGTCGTTTTAACTGTTGCTTCCTGACCTGCATACAGGTTTCTCAAGAGGCAAATCAGGTGATCTGGTATTCCCATCTCTTTCAGAATTTTCCACAGTTGATTGTGATCCACAAAGTCAAAGGCTTTGACATAGTCAATAAAGCAGAGATAGATGTTTTTTTGGAACACTGTAAAGGACAGGAGTATGCAGTTGTTACATCAAGAGGCAGGGATATTGGGGTCCATCCTAGAATTCTGCCTAGAACACCTCCTCTTAGTGGCTGCTTGGTGATATTTCTTTAACATATAGGACTTGCTGATTGTTGCTGGGTGATGCACACTCCACCAACAGGTAACTCAGTTGACTTGCATCCTATAGCACGTGTGTGCATGCTCAATTCTGTGTAACCTTAAGGACTGTAGCTCACCAGGCTTCTGTATCCATAGGATTCTCCAGGACATAATACTGGAGTGGGTTGCCAATTACTCCTCCAGGGGAATCTACCTGACCTAGGGATCAAACCCATGTCTCTATGTCTTCTGCACTGGCAGGAGAATTCTTTACCAATAGTGCCACCAGGGAAGTCATCCTGTAGTGTAGACAGAGTTTGTGAAGTGAAGCGATAGTCACTCAGTCGTGTCCAACTCTTTGTGACCCCATGGACTGTAGCCCACCAGGCTCCTCTATCGATGGAATTCTCTAGGCAAAAATACTGGAGTTGGTTGCTGTTTCCTTCTCCAGTAATTAGAGTATATTTCTCAACAAATAAAAACCTGACTTGAATCTACCTTTTCATTTTGAAGAAGCATCACTTGCTTTTATTACCTCCCATGTAAACCATACAATCTACAAATAACTTACTTTAAAAAGCAACAGAAATTTAATGCTAGAAATATGAGGAGATATTTCTTATTTCTTGTTAGCATTTGCAGGAAACTATTTTATAGAACCAAATCCTACTGTGATTTTTATTTGACTCCAGGTCCTTCAATCCCACACCTTCTCCTCATTTAAAAGATGTTCTCCTTTAGGATAGAAATCAGAAAATACCCCTAATTATGAATGCCTATTGAAGTGTTTAAGGAAAACTAATTTCTTACATTGTTTGCCTAGGAGAAAATATTTTTGTATGTATATTTTTAAATTCCTGTTGAGTTCCTTAAGTAACTTAATAATGACTTTCAAAATATTTAAGCACTTTATAAATGCATATTACATAAGTAGCTATAGAGACATGAAAATTTCAAAGTGGAAGGGAGAAGGAAACAGTAAGAATAATCCAGAAAGAAATAGATCTTTTATAATTTGTTCTTAATTAACATATTTAATGTATTTAATTAAAATGTTTGGGAGAGAATGGATACATGTATATGCATGGCTGAGTCCCTTTGCTGTCCATCTGAAACTATCACAACCTTGTTAATCAGCTGTACTCCAATAAAAATATAAAGTCAGAAAAAATATAAATTATTTCTCTCAAATTTTACCTTTCTATTAAATAGTTGAGTAATGAAAATCCTGATATTTGTAAGAACTTTGAGTAGTACTAATTTCTTGGTTTTATAGGCTTTACACTTGGCTGTGCCCAGCAGCAACTCTTACCTTCACTTTTCATGTGATTCACATTGTAAGGCAAATCTTCAGTTTAGGAGGAGGCAACAAAGATCAGCAACAAGCATGTAAAATAAGTAACCCTTGTAAAGTTTTTAAAGTCTTATATATAACACTTTAACAGGTTTAGGGAAGGATATAAAGGTACCCCCGATAGTATCCACTCTTTTGTCTCTTGGCCAGGGCAGCTCACATCACTTCTGTAACACAAGATAGTTGTAGAGATTCATTAGCCTGTCGCATGTGTGTGTAAGGGTGAGGGTGAATCATTAAATATATAACCCGATAACCACTATTAGAATGTGTGCTGCAGTGTTGGCTGGTGTCGTCTACTAACAAAAACTGCTGCTGCTGCTGCTAAGTCGCTTCAGTCGTGTCCCACTCTGTGCTACCCCAGAGACGGCAGCCCACCAGGTTCCCCCGTCCCTGGGATTCTCCAGGCAAGAACACTGGAGTGGATTGCCATTTTCTTCTCCAAATGCATGAAAGTGAAGTCTCTCAGTAGTGTCCAACTCCCAGCAACCCCATGGACTGCAGCCTACCAGGCTCCTCCATCCATGGGATTTTCCAGGCAAGAGTACTGGAGTGGGGTGCCATCACCTTCTCCAACTAACAGAAAAGGCCATTTTATTTAGCATCTTTTGCTGGAATAAAAATAAAAGAAGGAAAGTTGGGACACTAAAGGAAAAGAAATAAGGTTTACTTTTTCTCTTTACTAATTGATGGGTATTTAGTGGCATTCAATAGGCAAGAAGAACCAAAGGCCCAGGTCAGGCTGAAATGGGTAGGGATAAGTGTGGGTCTTGAGACTGGAAACTGGACATACAAACCAAAGACCCAGAGAGTGCTCAGAGTCAGGGCCTGAGTAGGGTGGGGCTTCCAGGAGTCTCAAAGGGCCTGCGCAGAATAACGCCCCTGGCTGCTCTAGATAGAAATGGTGAAGCAGGGTGCATGGAGCATCCGATTACTGCCTGCAGAATTTCTTCTTGATTTAGTCATAGTAGATACAGTCTAGCAAATGTAGTTCATGCTTTCGTTAGTGTTTATGAGGAATGCTGAATGGATGGTTGGGGAAAAGTTTGATTTTCTTTAAAAATATTATTTGGCTACTCTGGGTCTTAGTATTGTAGCACATTGGATCTTCACTGTTGCATGCCAACTCTTCGGTGCATCATGCAAGATCTAGTTCCTCAACTAGGGACTGAATTGGGCCCCCTGCATTGGGAGCTCAGAGTCGCAGCCACTGGACCACCAGGAAAGTCCCAAATTTGATTTTCTTAATTTGCATAGGCTAAGAGCTTCCCTGGTGGCTCAGAGGTTAAAGCATCTACCT
This sequence comes from Ovis canadensis, assembly GCF_042477335.2. Lineage (NCBI taxonomy): Eukaryota > Metazoa > Chordata > Mammalia > Artiodactyla > Bovidae > Ovis > Ovis canadensis. Next base: position 72,939,201 of record NC_091248.1, on the reverse strand, counting down.
CCATTGTGGGAGACCCGGGTTCGATCCCTGGGTTGGGAAGATCTCTTGGAGAAGGAAATGGCAATCCACTCCAGTATTCTTGCCTGGAGAATCCCATGGACAGAGAAGCCTAGTAGGTTACAGTCCATGGGGTCGCAAAGAGTCAGACACGACTGAGCGACTTCACCTCACCTCACCTCAAGAGACATGTCTGTTTTCTTTGTAACTAATGCCACTATGATACACTCATCTTGTAGTGCTTTTTACTTCTTTACAACCAGTTACTGTTTTAGTAACAAATTAAAACCCTGAAATTGGGGATCTTTGGGATCTTTAATTATTAAAGAGGCTTAATTATAAAACATACTCATTGTAATAGCTTTAACATAAAAGGGTTTCTTGTAGAAATTATAGATAGTGATGCAATACGTGACTAAGCAATTTCCGAAGTTCCTGTCCTATCTCATTACTGCCAAATATGGTAGCTCAGCCTGGAACAATTCCACTAGAAAGGAAGAAACAAATAGTCCTTTGATCAGATATCTATTGAACCCCTACTTAGTGTACTGTTGGAGGAGCTGAGCATAAAAAGATGAAAGAAAATAGGGTTTTTGCCATCAAAGTGTTTATAGTCTCATGCTATACCCTGTGTGCTCTTACCTCATAAAATTAAAAAGAAATTTTTATTATATATTCTTAGGAAGTTATTTGTTTAAAACATAACTATGAGCATAAAGAGACAGAGTATGATATATAATCTCTATAGAAAGCTTCCATATTCCAGCCTCTGGCCTAGGTAAAGTTTAAACTCTTTTAGTTTGGCCACACTGCATGACATGGGAAATCCTAGTTCCCTGACCGGGTATTGAACCTGGGCCTCTGGGCTTCCCAGGTGGCACTGGTGGTAAAGAACCTGCCTGCCAATTCAGAAGATATAAGAGATGCAGTTTTGATCCCTGGGTCAGGTAGCTCCCCAGGAGGAGGGCATGGCAACCCAGTCCAGTATTCTTGCCTGGAGAATCCTGTGGACAGAGGAGCCTGGTGGGCTATAGTCCATGATGTTGCAGAGAGTCAGACACAACTGAAGCAACTTAAGATGCGTGCACACAGCAGTGAAAGCACTGAGTCCTAACACAGACTGCCAGTGTATATTTTGATGGGTTTTGTAGTTAATAGAATGACAAAATCTCAGGTGTACAAAAGGAGGCATTTATTTAGCTCATACATCTGAAGAACAGCTGGAGTTGGTTGATCTAGGCTGGTGCACCTGGGGGGCTGCGTCACATGTCTCATCTTTTTCCTGGGACCAGGGGCTACCCTAGTTATGTTCCTTCCATGGTGATTGCAAAGTACAAGAACACTGATGGGTATACCATCATCTTTACCTGGTTCTATTTACCAAAGCAGGTTGTAGGACCCAAATCACCAGGTAGAGAAGTAACTTGCTCTTTTAGTGGGAGAAACTGAAAGTCATCACATGGCAAAGGGCATGAAGATGGGGAGAACTGAAGAATTAGGACCAGGAATACAGTCTACTATAGGTATTAACCTTAATCTCGGCAACAGCTTCATGAAGTGGATACTCTTCAACTTCCTTAAATTTAAGAGTAGTGTATTGGAGAACACCTGAACCTAGAAGGTACCTAGTCCACTGCTGGCTCTGTCCTTAACTAGCTACATGGCTTTTAGCACTTACTTAACCCGCTCCAGTACTCTTGCCTGGAAAATCCCATGGACGGAGGAGCCTGGTGGGCTGCAGTCCATGGGGTCACTAAGAGTCGGACACGACTGAGCGACTTCACTTTCACTTTTTACTTTCATGCATTAGAGAAGGAAATGGCAACCCACTCCAGTGTTCTTGCCTGGAGAATCCCAGGGACGGGGGAGCCTGATGGGCTACCATCTACGGGCTCGCACAGAGTAGGACACGACTGAAGCGACTAAGCAGCAGCAGCAACCCATTTGTGCTTCAGTTCCCTCTTATATAAAATGGGGAAGATAATTTTATTTACCCTATAGGGTATCATTAAGAATAAATGAGTTTGTGTGCAAGACATTGAGAATAGTGTTAGGTATATAACATGTAATAGTACTGATAGCTAACATTGCTGGAAAGTCTAACTAGAGTCACAAAAGCATGTAACTCAGTGTCAACAATAAGAATAATGCACAGGACAACTGATATCTGACATCATATCTACTCCTATTCTTGATCTTAAAATTTCCGGCTCAGTTCTCCACCTGTTACTTAAAACTAACATTTTTTCCTTTATAGATATAGTTACATTTAACAATAAACAAAAACACGGCTGTTAATAAAGCTATACATTAATAATAGTTACTGACAAATTTCCATTTGTCATCAGTTTTTAAGACATGTCATTTGGTTCTTATGAAAAGCTCTATTTGCAGGAAATATACTCTCCATCCAAATGTCAGATTATTTTTTTCTTTGTCTAACTCAAATGTACCCAATATTCATAAATAAGTACCTTGGAATTTACAAAGTTGCAGAAAAAGTATTAGGATTTAATGTTTTAGAATTCTGCATGCAGGGTTTTATATTTGAGGAGAAGCTATTTGTTCTTTGTGACTAAGTATAAAAGAGGATATTTATTCAATCACATATTATTATTTGTAGACCTTCTACTCTCAGAAAAAACATGTTGTAAGCACAGGAAACACAGATGATTTCAAAAAGAACAGAAGAACAATGTTTTGATTTCCCCATTTCTAATGATGATTTTTAAAAAGTAAACTATTATAATACAGTGTGATAGGTTCCAATAATTATCTACACAGTGTTCTGGTCACTGTATCTAAATGACAGGGAGGGAATTTGGCAAAGCTTAGGAATAAAGCAAGCAGAAAAGGAGTATGCGGAGTGGAAACGACAGGGACTTACTGGTTGGAGAGAACAGCAGAGGGCAAATTTAGGGACTGTGGCAATAAAATCACTGGATGCGCAGAGTATTGTGTTGTTGAAATGGGAGAAGAGTTGACTCTGCAAAGAGAGGCATGGATCAGATCTTTAAGGACCTTGGATATCATCCTGAGAATTGTGGACGTCATTCAAAAATGTTGGGCGACAGTTGAAGATTATTTTTTAACGCAATCTCATGTACATGTTCTCATGATGCTTTTAAGAGTTGTGGTAAATGGATTGGCAAAGAAAGCCAGACTAATTAGGAGGCTATTCCCTCCAGATAAGTAACAACTAACTAAGTCAGACCTAAGACACTGAGAATAAGAATGGAGAGAAGAAGAACTCCAGAGATATTGAGGATCTGGGCAGAGAGGACCAAAACAGCTCCATTTGTTGCTGTTCAGTCACTAAGTCATATCCAACTCTTTGTGACTCCATGGACTGCAACATACAAGGCTTCCCTGTCCTTCACTGTTTCTTGGAGTTTCTCAAACTAGTCCATTGAATCAGTGATGCCATCGAACTATCTCATCCTCTGTCAACCCTTCTTCTCCTTTCCCATCATCAGGATCTAATGAGTTGGCTCTTCCCATCAAGTTGTATTAAACAAGAGGGTAACGATGTGTCACTTGAAGCCTCTGATTGTAATCTCTATATCCACAGAAAACATTTCAGGTATTTAGCAGTTGCTACCATAAACCACCACCAACAAAAAAACCACAAACCAAGGGTAGATACATAGGCAGTTTGAATTGATTGCATAAAAATCCAGATCAATCAGGTGATAAAGCTGGCCCAAGGTAAAGTGCTTTTACTTAATCAAATCTGGTCCTTTGGAATTTTTGTATTTAAAGGTAACCACATAAACCCATTGTGCAAATGAGAATAGTGAGGTCAAGAGACACTAAGGAGTTGTCAATGATCAAAACTACTACTAAAATCCAAGTAGTTTAACTTAGTTTGTAGTACTTTCTGTAATACCATACTACTACTGTTATTTTATTTGCAAATTATTCTTGCTTGGATTAAATTGTTTTTCTTGTAATCCGTGAATGAGTCTTTAATGACCTGTTTTTATTTAGTTTCAACATCTTATCCCTGCTCATTTTTTTTTTCATTTTGTGTTTTTAGTTCCACTTGATGATTTTCCTTTAACAGAATAAAATTTTAGTTTTACCTAGTATTGCAAAAGAAATGGAGAGGAATAAAACTTTTTAAAAGAATAATTTTAGCCTCAAATGCATTCCACAGCAATTTGATATTGGAGCACTTTTAAATAAATTATAGTTAATTAAGCATGCAAATACACTAACTACTTTAAGTACCCAATTAGCTACCTTAACTGAAATAACTGTTCTGAATAGCACATTTTTAAAGGCATTTCCCAAGGTGTTATATAAATCTTTGTCTCTGGTGTGAAAAATGTAATTACTCTTGGAAGAAAGGATATAGTAGCAGTTGATTGTTCAGGAATACAAATGTTGTAGCATGAATTACTAGCCTCTCTAGACCCCAGTGTCTTCATCTATTAAATAAAGTGCCTGACCTAGAAATTTACAAAGGATCGCCACTTCTCTAAAAGTCTTGCAATCATTCATCTCTGAACTGTGATCTATAACTCATTTTGTCCACAGGATACTATACATTTCTCCCAAGTCTGAATAGTTTTTAAAATCAACATCTGCTCCCATGCCCCCATTCTAGCCTTATTGCATCTCATTATTTTCTGTGTTCATTATTGTAGGGGAAAAAAAAAAAATTCCTCAAAATCTGACCTGAAGACATATCCTCAAGTGCCTGCATGGCCAATCTCTCTCTTTCTGTTTTTATTTAAATAACCTTTTAATAAAAGCTTTCTGGGATCAGTAGGTTGACTCCTCATGACTGGGTACTACTGCTTGATTTCTGGGCCTGTGCTACATTTTTAAAGTCATAACAAAAGAAGAATGAACACACTGTCCCTGTATCCTCAGAGCTTCCATTCTTTTCATCTTACCTTTAAATGTTCAACATGCTCTTTTTTTTAACCTTGATAACAACCTAAAGTTAACCATTTTTCTTCTCCTCCTCCAAAACAATGTGTCTGTGTATATATATATATATATATGTATATATATATAAAAGTTTAAATGTAATCTGTGCTCTTTTTCTTTTTTTTTTTGGTGCTCTTTTTCTAACTTCTTATAATGTAGCATTTTAGTTCCATTTGTTTTTAAAAATCAGCTTCTGGCTTATACTTTATGTAAAATATGCACATGTTAAAAGTACATGAGTTTTGATCATTGTATACATATTTCCATTTGGCTTTCCAAATTAGTCACTATTGTCAGGTCAAATCATATTTAACTACCAATAGTGCTCAACCTAATTTTTAAATATACTTGAATGCAGATATATGTGCAATTCTTTCAGCTCCTTTGCTCCTTATTGCTTTTTCCATTTTGTGTTCTACCTTACATTTCCAAAAACACAATGTTTAGTCTCCTGCATATACAACTCTAGCTTTGAAAGGTGTCTTTCAGCACATTTCAAGCTGCTTTAGATCTCCTACAGCTTCATGTAATCATATTGTTGGGAGTTTATTTTTATCTGTTCTGCTTGGGCTCTATTGCACTTCTTGGAGGAGAGAGATTTTCTATCAACTTTGGGAAATTCTTGTTACTTCAGGTGATATTCTCTGTTTTCTCTATTTCCACCTTCTACATCTCCTTTTTGGCTAATATTCAGTCTTATTATTTTATCCTTTGTGTCTTTTAATCTTTATTTCAACTTATAAGGTCTTTATTTCTCTATGCTGCATTCTGGGTAGTAATCTCACTTATATATTGATATTTATTTTGTTATATCTGACATTCAACTTGTTCATGGAGATTTTAATCAGTCTATCTATGTTTCTCTTTTTTATGTCTTCTGTTTTTTATGTCTTATTTTATTCTTATATCTTTGCCTTCTCATATCTCTTTATTTTACACCTGCTTCCTTTGTGTCTATTAGTTTCCTAGGGCTCTTGTAGTGAAGTACCACAGACAACACAAATTTGTTGTCAGCAGTCTGGAGGCTAGAAGTCCAAAACCAATGTGTCAGCAGGATTGATTTCTTCTGAGGGCTTCGAGGGGAGGATCTGTCCCAGGTCTCTCTCCCAGCTGCTCATGGTTTGCTGGCAAGTTCTTGCATTTCTTGGCTCATAGAAGCATCACCTGGATTTCTGCATTCATGTTCATATGGTCTTATCCCTATGTGTATGTCTCTTTGTCCAGAATTTGCCTTTTTATAAGGAAATGGGTCCTAATGTATTAGGGGCCCACCCTTTCCAGGAAGGCCTTTTCTTTTTCTTTTCTTTCTTCCTTTCTTTTTTTTTGTTTATTAGGTAGAAAGGCAGCTTTTATTTTAAACTTTTAATTTTGTATTGGAATATAGCCAGTTAACAAACAATGTTGTGACAGTTTCAGGTGAACAGCAAAGGGCCTCAGCTATACATACAGATGTATCCATTCTCCCCCAAACTCCCTTTGCCTTCAGGCCACCACACAGCGTTGAGGAAACTTCCATGTGCTATACAATAGGTCCTTGTCAGCTATTCTATTTTAAATTAAGCAGTGTATACATGTCCATCCTAAACTCCCCAACTATCCCTTCCTACCAACCCTCCCTCCAAAACCATAAGTTCAATCTCCAAGTCTGTGATTCTCTTTTTGTTTTGTAAGTAAGTTCATATGTATAATTTCTTTTTAGATTCCACGTATAGGAGATGTCATATGATATTTTTCCTTCTCTGCCTGCCTGACTTCTCAGTATGACAATCTCTAGGTCCATAGGAAGGACTCATCTTAATTAGTTACACCTGAAATGACTATTCCCAAATAAGGTCATGTTCAGAGGTACTGGGAGTTAGGACTTCAGTGTATGAATATTAGTGGTAGGGGGTGGAGGGAACAAAGTTCTACTCATCACAGGCACGTTAAAATTATGAATCTAAAATTTGAGATCCTGGAGTGTTAATTGTCTGGTTTTCATGTCTGCTGATTGCTTCCCTTGGGTTTTGAAATTTTTGAATGTGAACTTGAATTTCCAGTGAGGGAAAGCTGATTTTTCTCTCTGGAGAGATGACAAGGTCTGGGTGGCTGAAGGGTCCTTAACAGCGATTTTACACGTACTTCTGCTACAGGCTTCCCTGATGGCTCAGACGGTAAAGCGTCTGTATACAATGCAGGAGACTCGGGTTCAATCCCTGGGTCGGGAAGATCCCCTGGAGAAGGAAATGGCAATCCACTCCAGTACTATTGCCTGGAAAATCCCATGGACAGAGGAGCCTGGTAGGCTACAGGCCAACTTAGGACAGTACCACTTCAAGTCTGTTTTGTTGTCACTGCTATTAATTTCTGGCCCTGATTTTTCTGCACCATATCGCATATAAATTTGTGCTCCAAGCCACTGAGGAAAAGCTAGGGTTGAAAATTCTTTCTGAAGACATTTTTCATTGAGCGCCAGGGTAGAGATCAACTTCCTTGACTTTGCCATGGGCTACAGAGCCCAGATTATTTTAAGTGTATTAGTTACACAGTTATGTCCAACTTCTAGTGACCCCATGAACTGTGGCCCACCAGGCTTCTCTGTCCTTTGAATTTTCCAGGCAAGGATACTAGAGTGGGTTTGCCATTCCCTTCTTCAGGGGATCTACCCAACCCTGGGATTGAATCTGGGTTTCTGGTGAATTCTTTACCTTCTGAACCACCAGCGAAATCCCTCCTTATCTACAATTGCAGCCTTCAGAGGAACCAGGAATTATTCAAGATTTTCAGGTCCATGACCCCTCCTCAAGTGCCCAAGGTCTCATAATATGTCTCATAATGGTGGAAAATGACCCACCTCCAGCCATTCCTAAGACTCCAGGGCTGCCAGTCTGGCTCTCAACCTTTCTTTTCTCTCTGCCCATCTGAGGATTTTCCTCTTTCTCATTCTCTTTAAACATCTCAGACATCAAATATAGGTTATATGTTGCCCCACATTCGTTCATGCCAGTGGAGGAGTGATCTCTTCTGGGGCCTTTCCTCATCAGCTGGAAGCAGCAGTTCTAATCCCCTCTTATTGAAGAGTTAAAAATAAAAGTCCAGAAAGATTAAAGTACCTTAGATAGAGTCACACATTATTTAGAATTCTAATCTTTTAACTTCCTGTTGGGTGAACTTCACCTTCTCTCTCTGATTTTTCTTTCTTACCATTATCACCTCATTCAACAAAGCAATTTACAGACCTTTTCTTATAGTTTGATATCATTTTGCCCAGATTCTAGACTCCCTCCAAAGTCTTCTGAATCCCAGGAACCGCAGTAGTAAGTGGTTTAAACATAGAGATGTTGAATAATTTTAATGTCATTAGTGATTATTATAGGAAAAAAATCTTCTCTTTTCTTAAGACTGACCAAATACTGAGTGACATTGTGATCTAATTCTCCTTGAAGTCTTCTAGACCTTTAATAGTAAATAATCCTATGCTGTTTTAAGATATAAAATTGACATTTCTTTAACTCCATATGAATGTTACTTGAGTCCAAGGCAGATTTAAGTGATTTCTTAATTGGAACTTCATTTAATTATCTTTGGGGACATCACTATAGATTCAGCCACAGGGCTGATTTCTACCATGAATCTAGCAAGAATGGGATTCTATAGGGAAAACCTGCTAGAGACAAGTATGACTAAGGATGGGTTTATTGGAGTTTGTGTCTTATTCTCCATGTGGAATAATGCATGTTTAATTCCCATTTTCTGTTAGGCCAGACTGACTCGATATATCAAGGCCCCTGTCAGTCTCTCAGATACACTTCACACAAAGGACTCTTGACTCAAATTCATGGATTCCCTTGTGATGGTCAATTACAGATTAGAATTAATGTATACAGTTAGTTTCAGGCACTTTATAACATATCGTTTCCTTTATTTTTTTAGATTATCTTCAAAAAATAGGATTTTAGTTTTCTTTTTAGGCTGAACCTGAACATAATTCTGCATGTGAACGAGGAAGGATTTAAGGGAAGGGGCAAACAGAATGACAGGGACCCAGACCCTTCATTAGGCAGACTAAGAATATCTACCACAACATGAAATCTCACCAGAGTTTATAATGAATAAGTTAGGGATCAAAGAGTACCTGGAAGATTCCCTTGGTTATTTTTTGACTGTCAAGAGCTCTGTGTGTGTGGTGGCAGGGAGTAGGGGGGGAGTGGTCTCACACATGTGGCTTTAGTCCCTTTCACTGGCAAGCACCTTAATTTATATCCTTCTTGGATGTGAAAAGAATCTTGCTGTGACATCTTAATATCAAGAAAAGCTAGCAATAATTCAGATGATCAACTGTGGTAAATTATGTTGCCAATGTTTCATCATTTGTAGAAAGGAAGTTTTTCATTGAAAAAGGAAAACTGATCATTTCACTTTCTTGCAAATTTTGCTATATCTTTCTTACAAACTTACTGGAAAAACAGAAGTAACAGTTATTAAGATAAACTGCTTTCCATTAAGCTGTGAGGCAATCAAAACCATAGGAGAGTGTTTATTCCCTACATCTCAGTATATTCATAAAACACCATTGCTTTGTTTATACTTCAGTTCAGTTCAGTCACTCAATTGTGTCCGACTCTGCAACCCCGTGAACTGCAGCATGCCAGGCCTCCCTGTCCATCACCAAGTCCCGGAGTCCACCCAAACCCATGTCCATCGAGTTGGTGATGCCATCCAACCATCTCATCCTCTGTAACATATGTATAAAATTTTATCATTGCTCAGGTTTGTTTGCTGCCATTTTGAAGAGAAAAAAAGATGGATACAAGATCCTATGAAAGACCATATTTTGGTTAGCTAAAAGACCTAGGAAGCCTCTTAGGATAGGTTCTTTCATGAAGGAGTCAAAAGACTGTCAATGATTAAAAAAGAATAGAGACATTCATGAGTATGCACTGATTGCAAAAAAGACTCCTAGTAACTCTTCGTAAAGTAATGAATGGAGACCTCGTATGTGGTGTGAAAGTGTTCTTCCTGCTTATAGTACTTTAATACTTCAGCCATCTGGAATAATCCCAAGGAATATTTACCACTAGGTTCTACATTATATTCAGAACTCACTGTTTTAATGGATATCTTCCTATTATTAAACTTTATTTCACTATTGAGTATTTGGCATTTTGCCTTTCCTAAATTAAGGAGTCTTATCCAAATGCAAAGGAAATAAAAAAGCTTGCTCATCAGAACAGAGAAAGAGAAACGCTGTTAACTCACTTTGCATTATGGTTCCTATTTTTTCCATCAAATCACCTTATGTTTCCAAATAGTGTATCTAAAAGATATTTTCTAAGGTATGTACATATATAAATATATCTTTGCTTTTTTATCCTGGTATTGTTTTCCGGTAAGAGCTAAACAATGGGAACACTTCCAGATAACCACTAACTGGATTGACAGTAGGGTGAGTGCGATGGTGGAGTCAGGGCTGACTACGTAATTCCAGCTGGGCCAGATGAGGAAAATGGTGGAGCTGTTCACAAACAGAAGTTAGTGGAATAAGTGCAGGTTTTAAGAAAGAGTTACGGCTTCTTTAGTGACTCAGATGGTAAAGAATCTGCCTATCATGCAGGAGACCCAGGTTTGATCCCTGGGTTGGGAAGATCTCCTGGAGAAGGGAAGAGCTACCTATTCCAGTATTCTTGCCTGGAGAATCCCATGGACAGAGGGGCCTGGCTGGTTACAGTTCATGGGGTCACAGGAGTCTGACACGGCTGAGCGACTAACTCTACAGTGAATTGTTCTACAGTGAATTGTAGAGTTTGATGTGTCTAGGCCATATTTAAGTAGATATAGTCTATAACTGTTGGATTCAGAGATCTGGAGCTAAACATTTTGATGGGCTACAGATATAGTTCTGGGAGTCTTCAGAATATTCTGTCTGCCCCAAATATTCAACTGATGTGTTTTGAGAACAAGCAACATGGTTTTGGATAAAATATGCTGCTTTTCATAATTGTTCAGTAGATACAATTAGATATATTGAAATAAGTATTTTATACAAATCCTTGTTATAATCCTATGGGATTGGTATTTCCTAACGCTTAATTAGGCTACCCACTCCAGTCAGTATTCCTGGTCTTCCCTTGTGGCTCAGCTGGTAAAGAATCTGCCTGCAATGTGGGAGACCTGGGTTTGATCCTTGGGTTGGGAAGATCCCCTGGAGAAGGGAAAGGCTATCCACTCCAGTATTCTGGCCTGGAGAAATCCAGGGATTAAGTTCATGGGGTTGCAAAGAGTCGGACATGACATCACTTCACTTCATTTCAAGGCTTAATTAAGTAACTTGTCCAGTGTCACACTGCTTTTAAGTGAATGCTAGAGCAAGAACTTGAACCTGTCAGACTGCAAGCCTGTGTCATGGGGTCCTATGAGCTTTGATTTACATCTCCAGGTAGTATGAATTATTTCTACTAGGCAGCTTGATATCTATATTTGATGGAATTGGTCATTCAACAAGTGTTAATATATAAGTAAATAAGGGGCAAAATTTCATGCAAAAATATATAGTTCTTCATTCTTTCCAGCTCCCCCACTCCCGCAAAAAAGAAAAAGAAAAATGTAGAGTTTAGGATAAAATAAATTTAAAATTAAATTTAAATTTAAAATAAAATAAAATTAAATTAATTTAAAAAGATTAATGTCTGTAAGTTTAAATGTGATGAACATCCACTGTACAGAATGGTTGACAAAAAGGTGCCATTAATATTTTTATAGAACTCTGTTACAAAATGTTCTAATATATCACTTATGATCCTCAAAACAGGCCAGTGAAACAGATATTCTTATTTAATAGTTTAAGAGACTGAGGCGCTTAGGCACATTAGGCATCTCCTTTTTGCATATTAATACAATCCTGGCATTAAAAGTATAATGCTCTTATATTGATATGTTGGAACAGCTTATCAAAGAAACAATACCCAGTCAAATTGTTATGTAAGTTTTAATCTCCTAAAATATCCCAGGTGATCAATTTTTCTTTTCCTTATAAGAATGATGATTTTCTTCTCACAGAGACTGAAAACTTAATTAAACTTTAGTTGTTGTTTAGCCAAATGGCAGCACAATTTCATTGATTAGAAATGATGAATCATATTCATAACTTACCGGCATTAGGAAATGAAAATATATTGTGCAATACTTTAAGTAACTTTTATGAAGGGGAAGCAATACTTCAAAGGAGGTTACAAAAAGAAATATTAAGTGTAACATTTGTTTGACCACTGAAAAAAAGTTCTAACAAGTCAGTGTCATCCTAATAACCCATTTACACATGGCTGTTAGTAATGAGACAGCTTGGCCAAATGGCCCATTAATCCATACAAATAGTTTTGAACTCTTGGTCTGAATTTACCACAGTAGGTTTACATAAAGTGCCACCAAGAACCAGGTAACCTAAAGAGTCACATAGGAGTATCTTTAAATTCCACGTTTATATTTAGGCAAGGCAATGCTCTAGTAAAAGATGCATTGCACTGTTTGGAAAAATATTTTAAACATTATATAAGAGAAATTAAAGGAATATTTCTGATATGCTTTACATACTTAATTCAGAATTATTTATAGAGATTATGCTGCTGCTGCTAAGTCGCTTCAGTCGTGTCTGACTCTGTGTGACCCCATAGACGGCAGCCCACCAGGGATCCGTCTGGAATCCCCCTGGGATTCTCCAGGCAAGAACACTGGAGTGGGTTGCCATTTCCTTCTCCAATGCATGAAAGTGAAAAGTGAAAGTGAAGTTGCTCAGTCATGTCTGACTTAGTGACCCCATGGACTGCAGCCTTCCAGGCTCCTCAATCCATGGGATTTTCCAGGCAAGAGTACTGGAGTGGGATGCCATTACCTTCTCCTACAGAGATTATAAATGATGCTAAGTTGCAAAAAGCTACAGCTGAACTATATTCAGTAGAATTCTGCAGGGGTTCTGGCTTACAACAACAAAATGACTAGGAAAAAAAAAATCACAGTGTCTTTTTCCATCAAAGTGAGAACAACCTAAAAGATAAGCACTTTAAAAATGGTTTCCCTTTGACTTACTAATTGTATTGGAAAGGAGCATGACAGGAAATGGCAGAATGAGAGTTCAAGGTTATTTGGGGCTTTATAGAGAGAGACATCAGTGCTTCGGAATAAAAGTGCCAGTCCTTTAAACTGTGACCAGAGTAACTTGATTCACTGAAGAGGGGTCTCCTTGAGATGAAAGAAATGCTGAAAAATATTAGAATTGAGATTTTTAAAAGATCAAAGAATTGCTTTATGAATAAAAAGGCTAAAATAAAATCAGGGGTGAGGCCCATTGCCCATTTGCTTCAGAATCCTTAGACCCCAAAGATCTAGTTCAGTTGAACTGACTCTTCATTGATTGTCTAGTATACAATACTAGGGGTTCTGATACAAGCGTAGCAACCAGATAGGTCAGGATCAGTCCATGTCCTCAAGGATTTTACATTCTAGTTTAATAAGAGCAGAGCAGAAGGACAATAATACAAAGCACAAAATGAGACATTTCTCAAGGGTTGTAAGTATAATATTGCACAGAGTTAGAGGATGGAGAGATTCCACTTAACCTGCAAAACAAAGCAGGGTTTCATGAAGAGAAGGGGCCTTTGAAGTTGGTCTTGAAAATGGGTAGAAGCTGAAATGGAGAGTTATACTGGAGAGAATCTAAACAAAGCTTATAGGTTGCAATGAATTGAAAGGGTTGGGAATGCTCAGCATAGATTCTGGTTGAATTGTAGGCTGTTTGGAAGGGAACAGTGAGAAGGAAAGCTGGGAAGGTATACTGGGGATTCACTGATGAGGGAATACAGTGCCAGGTAAAGAAAGCAGGCAGAGGAGCCCTTAATGGCTTTTGGCAACTATATGATTCAGCACCTCGGTGTGGGCCTCTGATAAACCTTGATGTAAACACATAGTCTGCTCTTTTTGTGGTTCATTTCCTTGTGCAGGATTAAATTCACTGAAACTTTTATCTCCTCTCCACAATAAAAATGATGATTTTTAGTGCCTACTTCCAAGAGTTATGAGAATCTGATAAGATAATGATGTTGCTCATTGTACAAAGTAGATCATCATTAAATGTTCAATTGATGTTGTTATTGATGCTGAGATTAAGAAAGATTTATCTAATAGCGGTGTGAATAGTAGATTTCAATAAAGAGATACCAATGATAGAGCAGTAAGAAAGCAGAAACAATGAGAAAATTTACAGGACTTAACAGCAGGTTTTTAACATATCATGAAATGAGAAAAGTTGAAAGTGAAGTCGCTCAGTCGTGTCTGACTCTTTGCGACCCCATGGACTGTAGCCTACCGGGCTCCACTGTTCATGGGATTTTCCAAGCAAGAATACTAGAGTGGGGTTGCCATTTCCTTCTCCAGGATATCTTCCTGACTCAGGAATTGAACCTGGGTCTTCCACATTGTAGGCAGACACTTTACCATCTGAGCCACCAGGGAAGTCCAGTGGGTCATAATTTTATGGAAAGATCTAAGTTAGGCATAATCTAAAAATAGTAGATCCCTAGACTGAGGGCATCTGACATTCTCTAGACAGGGTTACACAGACCATGGCATCAGCTTTCTAGACTTTAAACTCTCAAGGTATGGAGGGTGTTTGGCAAGCCAGTAAAACTCTATTTTTTTTTCTATTATGTGAAGATCACATACTAGGATTAAGTAACCAGTATTCTTATAAGTGATAAGTAAGGAGGAAGAAGAGATAACTGGAGTCTGCAGATCCATATGATAAACAAAGTGACAGGTGGGGGTAGAGATTTGAGCAGAAAACACTGAGAAACTTGTAGGAAGTTTCCTACTGAGAAACAGTAGGAAGCTTGCTGGTCCTTACAGACCAGGCTGAAGCAAGGAATAAGAAAGAGGGAATCATGAAAATATTTATTGGAATTATACAGGGATAAACAGCTTATCCATTCTGCAAACTGAGAAGTTAAGGTTCAGGGAATTTAAATAACTTGCTCATTATTGGTAAGTGGCAGAGCTTAGATTTCTACCCAAGTCTAACTCCTAGCCTAAGAAATATTTCCACAACACTGCACTAAATTGGAGGAGAAGTAGGGCAAGGGGCAGAGAGTAGAAGGGATTTGCTATATTGATGGTCACCATTTACATCTCAGTTTTGTTTGGGTCTGTCTATAAAAGTTGTGCTTCCTGGCAAGAGAATTCAGGTGTTATTCAGCTAATACAAAGAGGCTACCTTCTTGTTCCAGGCTGTCAAGACTGACCTGGAGCTGGCTTATTTCAGTGCTTGACCCTTCCCAGGCTTCAGGGCAAGAAGAGAAGTTCTCCCTATGAAATTCTTGGTGCTCCTTTAACTGTCTACACATTCTATCCTTTCAATATCCTCATATTAACTCAGTATAACCTAGGACTACAAGATAAACTTTTTTCTTCTTTAAAAGCGTACTCTCCTACCTTATGAATATTCAGGTTCAGAGGGTAGAATCTTAGGGGTGGAAGTACCTTCAGAGGTTGTCTCATCCCATTCTGGATCAAAGCCCCAGTAGCTTAGTTATCTGTGGCGGGCCAGGCAGTCTGGGGATGGAGGGAAGCTCTGATCTCATCTACCCTCTGGGGTGGTGCAAACCGCAAGGACACAGACAAAGCTGTAGTGTCCACAAAGAGTGAGTTGGGCTAAGAGGTTAGACCGAGGAGGGACCTAGCAGAGAGAAGGTGGGTCCAGGATAAGGACATAGGATATTAGACAACTTACCCAGGGACTCAGGGATATGGACAGGACAGGGATCTAGGTACTGATTCTATTAGAACAGGTACTGTCCATTAGAATAGAGAAGGGTCTAAGTACAGGGGTCTGGTTACAGGGACCTTGGCCTCAATCACAGACCAAGACTGGGAAAACAGAGCACATGGGCTCAATACTGAGTGTTGGGTTTGTTCCCTGAGTTCTTGGCCATTGGTTTTCAATAACAAAGCAGGACATTTGTTGGTGGGCTCAGTTTCCTGTTTGCTGAGCCTGGCAGGATCTAACATGTCTTCTTAGGGAGTGAATGAGCAGGGCCTTGATTCAGATGGAAAGAAATTCACAGCCTAACTCTACTATTTAATGTTCACTTGGTGAATTATTTAACATCTCTATTTCTCGGTTTTCTTTATAGGCAGAAGAAGGATAGTAACAGCCCATATTTCACAGAGCTATTGAGAAGATCAGATAATGTGCTTAGAATACATAGTCAGTGCTGTAATATAGTTTATTGATGGTACTTGTATGTTTATTACCTAGATCTACTGCTAGACTGATTCCCTGGTGGCTCATGGGTTAAAGCATCTGCCCGCAATGCGGGGGACCTGGGTTCAATCCCTGGGTCAGGAAGATCCCCTGGAGAAGGAAATGGCAACCCACTCCATTATTCTTGCCTGGAGAATCCCATGGATGGAGGAGCCTGGTGGGCTACAGTCCATGGGGTCGCAAAGAGTCAGACACAACTTCACTTTCACTTTCACTACTAGACTGAGGTAACTAACAATATTTGTCTATATAATATGGTAGTAAAAGCAAAAGCTTTTCAGGTGGTGCAGTGGTAAAGAATCCGCCTGCCAATACAGGAGACACAAGAGACATGGGTTAGATCCCTGGGTTGGGAAGATCCCTTGGTGGAGGAAATGGCAACCTGCTCCAGTATTCTTGCCTGGGACAGGAGAGCATGCTGTGCTATAGTCCGTGGAGTCACAGAGAGAGTTGGGCATGACTGAGCACACTGTAAAAGTAAAGCTGGTGGATAAATGAGGAATAAATGTCTCACTCCTTTGTCTTGCACAGAATTTGCTAAAAGAACATGGCATTCTTCCCTAACAAACCTGTAGCTTCAGAAATATCCTCCATAAAGAGATACGGGGAGTCCCTACCAATCACTTGGGGCAGGAAATCTTTTATATCTTTGTTCTGATCTAATGTATGGATTCCCTTGAAGCCCCCTTGACAGATGAATATCTAGCTTTCTTATAAACCTTTTACTGTCAGTGAGCTTATCTCCTCCTAAAGTTATCCATTTCATCGTTTAGTTCAGTTCAGTTGCTCAGTCATTTCTGACTCTTTGCGACCCCATGAATCTCAGCACACCAGGCCTCCCTGTCCACCACCAACCCTCGGAGTTCATTCAAATTCATGTCCATCAAGTCGGTGATGCCATCCAGCCATCTCATCCTCTGTTGTCCCTTCTCCTCCGGCCCTCAATCCCTCCCAGCATCAGGGTCTTTTCCAATGAGTCAACTCTTCTTCAAGTGCTCATGGAACCTTCTCCAGGATAGATCACATCCTGGGCCATAAATCTAAACTTGATAAATTCAAGAAAATCGAAATCATTCCAAGCATCTTTTCTGACCATAATGCATTAAGATTAGATCTCAATTACAGGAGAAAAACTATTAAAAATTCCAACATATGGAGGTTGAACAACACACTTCTGAATAACCAACAAATCACAGAAGAAATCAAAAAAGAAATCAAAATATGCATAGAAACTAATGAAAATGAAAACACAACAACCCAAAACCTGTGGGACACTATAAAAGCAGTGCTAAGAGGAAAGTTCATAGCAATACAGGCATACCTCAAGAAATAAGAAAAAAGTCAAATAAATAACCTAACTCTACAACTAAAGCAACTAGAAAAGGAAGAGTTGGAGAACCCCAGAGTTAGTAGAAGGAAAGAAATCTTAAAAATTAGGGCAGAAACAAATGCAAAAGAAACAAAAGAGACCATAGCAAAAATCAACAAAGCCAAAAGCTGGTTCTTTGAAAGGATAAATAAAATTGACAAACCATTAGCCAGACTCATCAAGAAGCAAAGAGAGAAAAATCAAATCAATAAAATTAGAAATGAAAATGGAGAGATCACAACAGACAACACAGAAATACAAAGGATCATAAGAGACTACTATCAGCAGTTGTATGCCAATAAAATGGACAACGTGGAAGAAATGGACAAATTCTTAGAAAAGTACAATTTTCCAAAACTGAACCAGGAAGAAATAGAAAATCTTAACAGACCCATCACAAGCACGGAAATTGATACTGTAATCAGAAATCTTCCAGCAAACAAAAGCCCAGGTCCAGATGGCTTCACAGCTGAATTCTACCAAAAATATCGAGAAGAGCTAACACCTATCCTCCTCAAACTCTTCCAGAAAATTGCAGAGGAAGGTAAACTTCCAAACTCATTCTATGAGGCCAACATCACCCTAATACCAAAACCTGACAAAGATGTCACAAAAAAAGAAAACTACAGGCCAATATCTCTGATGAACATAGATGCAAAAATCCTCAACAAAATTCTAGCAATCAGAATCCAACAACACATTAAAAAGATCATACACCATGACCAAGTGGGCTTTATCCCAGGGATGCAAGGATTCTTCAATATCCGCAAATCAATCAATGTAATTCACCACATTAACAAATTGAAAAATAAAAACCATATGATTATCTCAATAGATGCAGAGAAGGCCTTTGACAAAATTCAACATCCATTTATGATAAAAACCCTCCAGAAAGCAGGAATAGAAGGAACATACCTCAACATAATAAAAGCTATCTATGACAAACCCACAGCAAACATTATCCTCAATGGTGAAAAATTGAAAGCATTTCCCCTAAAGTCAGGAACAAGACAAGGGTGTCCACTTTCACCACTACTATTCAACATAGTTCTGGAAGTTTTGGCCACAGCAATCAGAGCAGAAAAAGAAATAAAATGAATCCAAATTGGAAAAGAAGAAGTAAAACTCTCACTGTTTGCAGATGACATGATCCTCTACATGGAAAACCCTAAAGACTCCACCAGAAAATTACTAGAGCTCATCAATGAATATAGTAAAGTTGCAGGATATAAAATCAACACACAGAAATCCCTTGCATTCCTATACACGAATAATGAGAAAGTAGAAAAAGAAATTAAGGAAACAATTCCATTCACCACTGCAACGAAAAGAATAAAATACTTAGGAATATATCTACCTAAAGAAACTAAAGACCTATATATAGAAAACTATAAAACACTGATGAAAGAAATCAAAGAGGATACTAATAGATGGAGAAATATACCATGTTCATGGATCGGAAGAATCAATATAGTGAAAATGAGTATACTACCCAAAGCAATTTACAAATTCAATGCAATCCCTATCAAGCTACCAGCCACATTTTTCGCAGAACTAGAACAAATAATTTCAAGATTTGTATGGAAATACAAAAAACCTCGAATAGCCAAAGCAATCTTGAGAAAGAAGAATGGAACTGGAGGAATCAACTTGCCTAACTTCAGGCTCTATTACAAAGCCACAGTCATCAAGACAGTATGGTACTGGCACAAAGACAGACATATAGATCAATGGAACAAAATAGAAAGCCCAGAGATAAATCCACACACATATGGACACCTTATCTTTGACAAAGGAGGCAAGAATATACAATGGAGTAAAGACAATCTCTTTAACAAGTGGTGCTGGGAAAACTGGTCAACCACTTGTAAAAGAATGAAACTAGATCACTTTCTAACACCGTACACAAAAATAAACTCAAAATGGATTAAAGATCTAAATGTAAGATCAGAAACTATAAAACTCCTAGAGGAGAACATAGGCAAAACACTCTCAGACATAAATCACAGCAGGATCCTCTATGATCCACCTCCCAGAATTCTGGAAATAAAAGCAAAAATAAACAAATGGGATCTAATTAAAATTAAAAGCTTCTGCACAACAAAGGAAAATATAAGCAAGGTGAAAAGACAGCCTTCTGAATGGGAGAAAATAATAGCAAATGAAGCAACTGACAAACAACTAATCTCAAAAATATACAAGCAACTTATGCAGCTCAATTCCAGAAAAATAAACGACCCAATCAAAAAATGGGCCAAAGAACTAAATAGACATTTCTCCAAAGAAGACATACGGATGGCTAACAAACACATGAAAAGATGCTCAACATCACTCATTATTAGAGAAATGCAAATCAAAACCACAATGAGGTACCACTTCACACCAGTCAGAATGGCTGCGATCCAAAAATCTGCAAGCAATAAATGCTGGAGGGGGTGTGGAGAAAAGGGAACCCTCCTACACTGTTGGTGGGAATGCAAACTAGTACAGCCACTATGGAGAACAGTGTGGAGATTCCTTAAAAAATTGCAAATAGAACTACCTTATGACCCAGCAATCCCACTGCTGGGCATACACACCGAGGAAACCAGAATTGAAAGAGACACATGTACCCCAATGTTCATCGCAGCACTGTTTATAATAGCCAGGACATGGAAACAACCTAGATGTCCATCAGCAGATGAATGGATAAGAAAGCTGTGGTACATATACACAATGGAGTATTACTCAGCAGTTAAAAAGAATTCATTTGAATCAGTTCTGATGAGATGAATGAAACTGGAGCCGATTATACAGAGTGAAGTAAGCCAGAAAGAAAAACACCAATACAGTATACTAACACATATATATGGAATTTAGGAAGATGGCAATGACGACCCTGTATGCAAGACAGGGAAAGAGACACAGATGTGTATAACGGACTTTTGGACTCAGAGGGAGAGGGAGAGGGTGGGATGATTTGGGAGAATGACATTCTAACATGTATACTATCATGTGAATTGAATCGCCAGTCTATGTCTGACGCAGGATGCAGCATGCTTGGGGCTGGTGCATGGGGATGACCCAGAAAGATGTTATGGGGAGGGAGGTGGGAGGGGGGTTCATGTTTGGGAATGCATGTAAGAATTAAAGATTTTAAAATTTAAAAAATAAAAAACTAAAATTAAAAAAAAAAAAAAACTCTTCTCATGAGGTGGCCAAAGTACTGGAGTTTCAGCTTTAGCATTAGTCCTTAAAATGAACACCCAGGACTGATCTCCTTTAGGATGGACTGGTTGGACTTCCTCGCAGTCCAAGGGACTCTCAAGAGTCTTCTCCAACACCAAGTTCAAAAGTATCAACTCTTCAGCACTCAGCTTTCTTCACAGTCCAACTCTCACATCCATACATGACCATTGGAAAAGCCATAGCCTTGACTAGATGGACCTTTGTTCGCAAAGTAATATCTCTGCTTTTGAATATGCTATCTAGGTTGGTCATAACTTTCCTTCCAAGGAGTAAGCGTCTTTTAATTTCAAGGCTGCAGTCACCATCTGCAGTGATTTTGGAGCCCCCCAAAATAAAGTCTGACACTATTTCCCCATCTATTTCCCATGAAGTGATGGGACCAGATGCCATGATCTTAATTTTCTGAATGTTGTGATCAATGTAAAGAAACAGAGGGAAACAACAGAATGGGAAAGACTAGCGATCTCTTCAAGAAAATTAGAGATACCAAGGGAACATTTCATACAAAGATGAGCTTGATAAAGGACAGAAATGGTATGGACCTAATAGAAGCAGAAAATATTAAGAAGAGATGGCAAGAATACACAGGAGAACTATACAAAAAAGATCTTCATAACCCAGATAATCATGATGACAGTGTGATTACTCACCTAGAGCCAGACATCCTGGAATGTGAAGTCAAGTGGGCCTTAGAAAGCATCACTATGAAGAAAGCTAGTGGAGGTGATGGCATTCCAGTTGAGCTGTTTCAAATCCTGAAAGATGATGCTGTGAAAGTGCCACACTCGATTTCGTTGGTGGTGGTGGTTCATTGTTAGCTATTCCTAATTATTACATAGTATTTGGTGGGAAATCAATATCTACTTGTCAATATAAACTGAAAAAAATGTTTAAAAGATAAATTATTTTAAAAATAAAATCCAGCTTATCTCATTCTCAGAAGAGATTTATGTTTACTACCATATCATACCTACAATATATATTATTTCTTATATGAACATCTATGAACATCCATCGACTTCTAGGTTCATACTTACTAATATTTATAGAAGTTGTCAGACATTTCTTTATAGGTGTTAATTTGCATTTAGCAGCTGGCTTTCAATAAAAATTTCACTATTCTTGCAGATATGACTTTGACATTTATTCTTCGCAAGATAAATACTGTCGTAATGCTTTCTTTTCTTTTTTCTTTTTTTTTTTTACAGTATCACACACTCGCAAAAGTAGCAGCAGTGGACAAAGAAATGTTTCAATGGCCTAAATAAATATTTTTGAGTTGTGTACTCATGATTATAGATGTGAATTTCTAACATAATCATGAGTTTCAGTTACATCTTAACAACAATAACAAATAAAGCTGAAAAGAAAAGCCACAATTTTAATGGGATGACAGATGGGATTGAATATTTTGCTGGGAAATTTAAAGGCAAACATTTTCGTTCTTGATTATCTAATATTTATCAGTTACATTTAGAAAATATTGTTAGTACTTCGGAGGAATGAAAACCAAGGAGATACCAACATGCTTTTGTATTGCCATTTTTTCCTCCAATTATACAGATACTGAGTCTGGTCTTCAAATATTTTAAGTAGGGCAAAAGGCCTTTTGAAAAATAGTTTTATGTTGTTTCTGTTACCTCCTCATGCCCAGTGTAAAGTGGTTTTCAACATTCAGTCACCAGTCTACTGGTTCTATTCCTCCTTGACTGTTTCCCATACAAGTCTGTGTCTACATGACAGTTAAAAAGCCTTTGCCCTTTTTGGTAGAAATATATGTAGAATGTCTTTACTGACATTTACATAGAAATAATTTGAGGTACTGTTTATAATATTTTTTAAAAACTAATAGGAGATGCAATGATTTATAACAATACTAAGCGTTTATTAAACATATATGAAATGTCAGGTGATTAAATACTTAACAAAACGCTGGGCTGGAGGAAGCACAAGCTGGAATCAATATTGCCATGAGAAATATCAATAACCTCCGATATGCAAATGACACCACCCTTATGGCAGAAAGTGAAGAAGAACTAAAGAACCTCTTGATGAAAGTGAAAGAAGGTGGAAAAGTTGGCTTAAAGCTCAACATGCAGAAAACGAAGATCATGGCATCTGGTCCCATCACTTCATGGGAAATAGATGGGGAAATAGTGGACAAAGTGGCTGACTTTATTTTTCTGGGCTCCAAAATCACTGCAGATGGTGATTGCAGCCATGAAATTAAAAGACGCTTACTCCTTGGAAGAAAAGTTATGACCAACATAGACAGCATATTAAAAAGCAGAGACATTACTTTGCCAACAAAGGTCTGTCTAGTAAAGGCTATGGTTTTTCCAGTGGTCATGTATGGATGTGAGAGTTGGACTATAAAGAAAGCTGAGCACTGAAGAGTTAATGCTTTTGAATTGTGGTGTTGGAGAAGACTGTTGAGAATCCCTTGAACTACAAGTAGATCCAATCAGTGCATCCTAAAGGAGACCAGTCCTGGGTGTTCATTGGCAGGACTGATGTTGAAACTGAAACTCCAATACTTTGGCCACTTCATGCAAAGAGCTGACTCATTGGAAAAGACCCTGATGCTGGCAGGGATTGAGGGCAGGCGGAGAAGGGGACGACAGAGGATAAGATGTTTGGATGGCATCATTGACGTAAATGGACATGGGTTTGGGTGGACTCCGGGAGTTGGTGATGGACAGGGAGGCCTGGCCTGCCTCCCTGCATTCATGGGGTCACAAAGAGTTGGACACAACTGAGTGACTGAACTGAACTCATTATTTTAATCCATCTAAAAGTTAATGTGTGTAATCTTCATTTTAATAGAAGAGGAAACAGGCTCAGAAGCCTTAGGCCAATTAAGTCACTTGCCCAATGCTTCTCTATTAAGTACTTTTGTTGTTGTTGAGTCAATAAGTTGTGTCCAACTCTTTGTGACCATCTGGACTGTAGCCTGCCAGCTTCCTTTGTCTATGAGATTCTCCAGGGAAGAATACTGGAGCGGGTTGCCATTTCCTCCTCCAGAGGATCTTCCCAACCCAGGGATTGAACCTGTGTTGGCAGGTGGATTCTTTACCACTGCACCATCTCGGAAGCCCCCTTAAGAGGGACTCTGGGTGTGTGTGGTGTTGCTGAACTTCCTTCACCTCCCATTGAGCCATCCTGACTCTTACCTAAATTGAAAGACTTGATTGAATGGATGGGCCTGGAAGAAGAAAGGCAACTCAGGTCCTCAGAGGCTACATTTCATATGGGAATCACACATGGTACACATCTGATGGCACCTGCCAGATACATGAGGGAAAGAGAGTCCTGAAAGGAAGAAAATACTCCAAAAGGAACTTGGGCAAAACCATCAAAGTCCTGAGATTCATTATTTTCTCAGAGTCCAAGATCTAAAACAGAGCCATACGTAACCTTATGACTCCTCATGAGGGCTGTTCTTCTTTTCATTTTACAGCTGGCTGTCTGTGGTTTTATTACATCTTTAATTGGCCAGAGCCTTTAATTATGGTTAGGTGAATCCATTTGTGTGAAATAACAAGCATAAACTTTCTTCCACTTTCAAAAGTGAACATTCGTGCAAATTCAGGTTGTCCTTTTTATTTGACCACTGTATTTATCCTTCACTGTAGTCCCCCATTTCTATGTAATTTGTGTCTTTCAGACTTTATATTATTAGCTGTGAAATGTGACAGGTAGAAGGAAGGTACAAGGTCATTTCATTATTCTTTGAATCAGTTTCAGGCACATCACTTTCTTGGTTAGAAAAAAAAAAGTTGTATAATAACTTGCAATCTAATCTTCTGTTTTAAATGTCTTCTTTCCTGATGACATTCCTTCAACTGCTTGATTCAGCATAAATGCTAAAGCAGATATCAAGTTTTTCACTGAAGGTTCTGCATTTTACTTTGAAAGTGTAAATTAAAAAATAAAACCTCCACCTAATTCTGGGAAGATGAATCAATGGCAGCCTGAGTTTGGGATCTTCCTAATTTGCTCCATAAAAAAATAGACTAGAAAGCAGAAGCAAAAGCCACGTTCAACATTTATAGCAATACTGGTGGTCACAACTCTAAGAACCTCAAGGTACAAGCAAGTGGGGACTAACTACTAAGAGTCACGAAAGCTTGCGTGCCATTAGCGTTTGTGCGTGAAAACTGAAGACAGCGTGGCCAAACACAGAGATATGGTCCCTCTGCCTCCGCTTTTCAGTTGCCCTGCTGGAGGGACACGGTTAGCTGTTGGCTTGCTTCACACCTACTTCACTTTTGAACTCACATCATTTTGGGGAGGGGTCCCA
Organism: Ovis canadensis; assembly: GCF_042477335.2. Classification (NCBI taxonomy): domain Eukaryota; kingdom Metazoa; phylum Chordata; class Mammalia; order Artiodactyla; family Bovidae; genus Ovis; species Ovis canadensis. The sequence continues at coordinate 72,914,076 of NC_091248.1, read as the reverse complement.
GCTAATGGCTGAGCAAGATTGGGGTGAAGGGTCTAGCCTCTTCTACCAGGAATTGGCACCTCCAATGCAAAATGCAGACTATGGATCTCCACTACACTATGGAATGACACTGTGGTTGGATGGCTTTTCTTGCCCAGTCTTGCTCTTCCTCGCCTTTCCTTTCAAAATCTTATACTTTTTGCATTCCTAACTCATTCTCAGTGTCTGCTTCAGGGAGGACTTTACTGGCACAGCAGGCCCAGATTGTTCTGAGAAAGCAGGTGGTGAGACGGGGTGACAGGTGGGATAGTCCCTGGCACCAGACAGTGGACCAGTTGGTAAAGTCTTCCCTGGTGGTGATGTGAGAGAATGTTTTGGTGGAGGTGAGTTGAAGATGCAATGATGCAGGCTTTGAAAGTGTGTGGGGAAAAAACTGGAATTGGTTGGTATTGTTATTTTGATTGTCTACAAAGGGTTAATGTAAAGCTGAGGACAGCTAACAACTAAAAACTATGTAGAAGATGGCTTTGGCAAAATTTACAAGGGGGCCTATATATACTAGCTGGCAGGAAACTAGAAGCCAAACTCACTTTCCTCAGGGAAAGACACCCCACCCCTGCCACCCCAGGATCTCCTTCTGCTTCCACTTCTGGCTACCGAATCAATAACTGGGGCCAATTTTCAGCTTAACCCAGCTGGAGACATGCTGGACCTGATAAGGGAGGAATGGAGCTCTACCCCAAAGATGCCAGCCTGTCCCAGAAGCTGATAGAACACCCATGGGCCTAAATATTGAGGGTCCTAGACCAAGGGAACCACCAGATGAGTATAAGGCTAGATGGGAGAGATCTTGTTGACGTAAGCAAACTTTATTGGCAGGCAAGATGTAATACTCTGACAAAGACCTCAGAGGCTGGTACAGATTCACTTTGGGGAGGCCTCCTAGAACCTGGAGTAAGTGCTTGCCTGTGCTGAGAGAAATAAGCCTGAATTTCCATGGTAGAGAGCAGAGCAGGGACATAAAATGTTTACAAAGGGGGATATGCTGGAGTGGCTATAAGATGTGAGGCCAGATACCTGCTGAAAACTTTACCTAGGTCATCAGGAATGTGATAATGAGAAAAGGACCAGCTTCAGCAAGAAACTCAGCAGTGGCTTTCCCCTGGAGAGCAGGGCTGATAGAGACAGCGCTACAGAGGTGGCTGTCTGGTGAAATGGGATAAGAGGGCCCTGAAGTAATAGGGGCCAGGTGGTGGCACTTAACCTCCAGATATCATAAAGGGCAGCCAAGCAGACTTAACCTGCAGATAATTATAAAAATGCTCAATGCACAAGGTGTTCTCAGGGGCGAAATAGGTGGATAGCCCACAGGGTTACTGCTGAATATACATAATGGCAGAGAAACACATGGGCAGGAGACTAAGAGCAATTTCCCCAATAAAAATCACTGTCTAGTTCCCACATCTGAGCCATTGTTTTAGAGGTAGAATTCATTGGCTGAGTGATAGCTAGGTCACCAAGAGGAAGGATTTTGCAACAGGATGGCAAGTGTATGCCATGATGATTGTCCCAGCCCTTCCCCATAGGATTAATGGGCCAGTGGGCTCTGAGTCTAAGAAATGAATTTCTGTTGGGACAATTTTAAAAAAAATCTCTGTATCAGTCTTTAAAGGCCATATGCCCCATACAGATCAAATCTAAACCTTGTACATATCTTTCCATTTTGACGTCAGAGCGGTTGGTTCTGTAACAAAAATGGCATGGTTCATTGATTGAATGGACTGTCATATGATTCAGTTTTCTATTTTAAAAAATATAACCATATTTAGTCTGCTATATTTTACAAACTAGACGTAATTCTTACTAACTAGAGGCATTTTCTCTTGTTTTTTTTTTTTTTTTCCCCTCTGCCTTTATCATCATACAGAATCTATAGAAAGCTCCAGCAGCAGGACCAGGCCCACCTGACTGTCACGGCAGTTCAGGATGGAGCAAAAAGGTATCTTAAGCCTTAGTCTGAAGCTAGTATCTGATGGGCCAAACATAGCCCTGAGGTCTGTGCAGCTTCCAAGTCTCTCAATATTTCCCTTGTTTCTCTTTAGCCCAGTCCTACACTTGAAATCCTTTTTAAAATCCTGTTCTATTTCTGCCCAGTAAGCCTGCTTAGTTTTGCAGACTCTCTCATGGGTTGAAGTCCTAATTTGGATTTGTTCTACTAATATAGTCTAGTTATTTCCAGCCACTCTTCCTCTTCCTAGTCACTTTATGGCTGAGAGTGGATTATGTTTCTTGCACCCAGCCCTCTGTCTTACTCAATGATAATGTCCATTGCTTTGCCAGGAAGCAGCTGCCCCTCTACCATTCTGATAATTTGGATTTCTCCAGCCCACTAGAGGGTTTCCCAGGTGGTTCAGTGGTAAAGAACTCACCTGCCAATGCAAGAGACATGGGTTCAATTCCTGGGTTGGGAAGATCCTCTGGAGGAGGAAATGGCAACCCACTTTAGTATTCTTGCCAGAAAAATCCCATGGACAGAGGAGCCTCGTGGCCTACAGTCTATGGGGTTGCCAAGAGTCTGACACAAAGGAGAGACTGAGCACGTACGCACAGCCCTCTTAACACTACCAAACACTATTTACCTGCTTGCTGCTTCAGCCTGATACATCTTTAGGATATTATACTTTGCATTTGCAACTGGCGTCTTTGGGTTCCACCCCAGGAATTGGTTATTTTTCCTTGCTTGCTTCTAGTAAGGCTCCTGCAATAGTCTGATATTTGTGTGACATAGCACTAGGAAACAGAAGCTCGCTGTTTATACTAACTTTATTAGTGTTTGTATGAATAACAAGAGGTGACTTGTCTTTTCATATTCATACTGTCGTAAAAGAAAATCTAGTTTTTGTACTGACCTTGTGGTGTTTCGCCATGTGAAGAACTGTGATGTTTCTGATGTTTTACCTCCTTGCAAGCTAGCATGTTTTCTTGTTATAGTTTCATCGATACTACCAGGAGACCTGAGACTTCTGACAGAGAAACAGAGGACCTTATTACAACGGCAGCAAGTGGAATGTATATCACGTTTGCATTGGTTCCCCTGGGTCACACGGAGAGACCGAGACTACTCCACACACAGGGACTGCATTACAAGTGAGGAATCCTGAACTAGTATAGGATACCTGAATCTTGCACAATGGGCAGTAAGTCTGCCTTCCTCTGAGCCTGTCTTTTGGCCCAAAGGACAATATTATCTTGATTACATAGGGTAGTAAAGAAGTGTGTCCTTTGCTCTGGAGGGAGATGCTATCAGAGTCTTCAAGTTCGTTCTCTCTGTAAATGTCCTAAAGATCATTTGGAATGAGGGCAGTCAGTGCCTCTTCTCATAACACCAGATATCCATGAAGAATTGCTGCCCACCAGCCCCTACTTCAGTGTGGAACACAGTGAGCCTACTCTGTTTCCTTGCCCAACCTCTCTGAAGACATCTTGACAGTACTCTTTAATTGATCAGTTAATCCTATTATTATTATTGAGACCCTTCCACGATTTTTCTTATTTCCTAATATAGACATTTTCACCTCTAGGATGACCAGGAATAGAGAACCTAAGAGCAATAATCATGTATCTTTTGAATCTTATAAAGCAAGTTATTACCCTTTTTTTTCTCTTAACAACGTTGCCTAGCTTCCTTCCCCTGTCAGGTACCTAAATCTCTTGAAATGGAAATATGTGCTGTAGTGTAATTGAATTCATTGCTTTTGATCCCTCAGATTGACTGGGAGTATGGGAAATACGGACTTCGGTGGCAGGAATCTGGTGACACAGTATTTTGTCTGACTTCTAATGGGTTGTCTCTTTTATCTCATTCAGTTCAGTTCAGTTCAGTTGCTCAGTCATCTCCGACTCTTTGCGACCCCATGAATTGCAGCACGCCAGGCCTCCCTGTCCATCACCAACTCCCAGAGTTCACTCAAACTCACTTCCATCGAGTCAGTGATGCCATCCAGCCATCTCATCCTCTGTCGTCCCCTTTTCCTCCTGCCCCCAATCCCTCCCAGCAGCAGAGTCTTTTCCAATGAGTCAGCTCTTCAGATGAGGTGGCCAAAGTACTGGAGTTTCAGCTTTAGCATCATTCCTTCCAAGGAACACCCAGGACTGATCTCCTTCAGAATGGACTGGTTGGATCTCCTTGCAGTCCAAGGGACTCTCAAGAGTCTTCTCCAACACCACAGTTCAAAAGCATCAATTCTTCGACTCTCAGCTTTCTTCACAGTCCAACTCTCACATCCATACGTGACCACTGGAAAAACCATAGCCTTTACTAGACAGACCTTTGTTGGCAAAGTAATGTCTCTGCTTTTGAATATGCCATCTAGGTTGGTCACAACTTTCCTTCCAAGGAGTAAGCATCTTTTAATTTCATGGCTGCAGTCACAATCTGCAGTGATTTTGGAGCCCCCCAAAATAAAGTCTGTCACTGTTTCCACTGTTTCCCCATCTATTTCCCATGAAGTAATGGGACCAGATGCCATGATCTTCGTTTTCTGAATGTTGAGCTTTAAGCCAACTTTTTACTCTCCTCTTTCACTTTCATCAAGAGGCTTTTTAGCTCCTCTTTGCTTTCTGCCACAAGGGTGGTGTCATCTGCATATCTGAAGTTATTGATATATCTCCTGGCAATCTTGATTCCAGTTTGTGCTTCCTCCAGCCCAACGTTTCTCATGATGTACTCTTCATAGAAGTTAAATAAGCAGGGTGACAATTATTTCATTACTCTGTCCTTATTTTATCTCGAGCTGGGACTGCTGAGTGGATATCTGTATTGAGCTAGATGCCTGTCCTTATGAATTCACATCTGTTATTTACCTGTCATCAACCTGCTATATAATTTTAGGTAAGCCCCATTATATTTTTGGACTTCAATTCGCAGATCTGAAAAATGAGAGGCTTGGAAAAGGTCATAAGTCAAGAACTCAAATGCCTAGGGCAGGGCCATCGGGTGAACATAATTCCACAGAGTGATATTCCCACTGTAGTCTATATACATGGATGACATTGAGGAACAGCCTTCTAGAGGTGTACATCTTGGGTGCCTTGTCTACAGGAAGGCCAGACAGTAACACCATTGTGTTAATAGGGCCAGGATATAATAATATAGTGTCACAACCTCTGGCCAAATCAGAAACGTTATGTTTTTGCTAGAGGTGGGCCAATCATAACTTAAAGGGGTAAGAGTGTATACTGTGGTAAAATGGTTTTCAGAGTTCCTACCCAGGTTCTACATTTTATGATTCTGTTGGTTTGTTGCCTTTACAGGTGATCTTACTTCTCTTTCATTTCCACTTTGAGTAGTCCTTTCTCTGATGGGTACAATCACTAGAAAGTAAGAAAGAAATGAACAGATAAAAGCAGATGAAACACCATTCTGGCTCAGAGAAGCTGTGCTTCTGTTTTCCAAAGACCAGGTCCTAGACTAGCTGTACAAGAATCATCTGGAGAACTACTAAAAGTAATCAAAAAGCTTTCTAGTGTGCTGTGCCAAGTCACTTCAGTCATGTCCAGCTGTTTGCAGCCCCATGGACCGTAGCCCTTCAGGCTTCTCTGTCCATGATTTTCTCTAAGCATGAGTACTGGAGTAGGTTGACATGCCCTTCTCCAGGGAATCTTCATGGCCCAGGGATCAAACCTGTACCTCTTATGTCTCTTGCATTGGCAAGTGGGTTCTTTACCATTAGTGCCACAAGAAAGCTTTCTTAGACCATGTCTACTGAATCAGTGTCTCTGGGGTGAGGGCCAGGGGTTTGTGTGTTTTCAAAGCTGCCTTCAGTGATTCTAAAATGCAGCCTAGGTTGGGAACCAGTGACTGTGCAGAAGTGTCTAGGATGTGCAGAGACTTTCTGGTGATCAGCTCTCCATCTCCACTATAAAGCTGCTCATTTTGAGTAGAGTGGGTGTCCTGGCATGGAACAGTTCAAGTTCAAGGCAGTGCTGCTTCCTCTAAACAGCTGGTTTAAGAAACACAGATGCTCACATCAGTACAGGTTTGAACATGCTTGTCAAATTATTTTGAAGCGTTTCTCTCTAATGGGTAACAGATTTTGGAAACTGAAGATTGGCTAAGGATTGGCAAAAGTGTTTTAAATGCCCAAGTAATAGTAATTACTTCAATTGAATTCAATTAACTTCCTTTTGGCCCCCATGTAAGTTTCTAGCTGGTCTGAGATTTGATTCTTAATAGGTGTATTCAGAATTGCACTGAAAAGAATGTGTTCCTGTTCAGATTAAAAATCAGGTGAATTCATTCTTTAGTTCTCTTATGTCTGGGTCTATAAAGCAGAACTGAAATGTATGCAGGACCATAAAATTAGCTCCAGAGAGTTCCCCAGGAGACATCCTGGTGACGGATAAACAGCAACCTATTCCTGCTCCTTACCTCACAGCCTAGCTGTGTGATGACGCTTGGTAATTCAGTGGACCTAGTTTTGCCAGCTAGCCTGGAGACAGTATTCACAGGGCATTTATGGCGCCAGCAGCTTCCTTGGAGCTTATGGCAGACATGATCTCTCAGTTGTGGCATCCTTTTGCACTGAGCCCTGATGTGGGCTTAGAATCTCTGTGAAGAGTGATGGAGGACACCACTACCAGTTGACCAGACCTGCCTCCCAGAATGACCTGTAGTGTGGTGGAGTAGGAAAAGTGCGAAGAAGGGAAGAAACTCTGACCTTGAACAAACCACTTATTCTCTCAGTGTTTTGTGTTCCTCGCATACAAAATGAGACAGCTGGTTCCTTTTCAATTTTCTTTTTGAGTTCTTGAGAGTGTCTGGCTTTGTTGTAGTTAGAGGTATCAGTTAGTCGCTACTGCTCAGTTGTATTTAAATGTAAACCAGCTCATTCCATACCTATTCTTACTTTCTGAATTTAACATAACATGACTTCTGAGCTGTGTTTGTTTTAAAAGAGCACTATCTAGGACTTTGCTGTTGCGATAACTATATGTTAGGCACCTATAAGACATAGTGTAAGACAAATTTGGAGATGGGTAGAAACAAATTTATAGGAAACTCAGAACGGAATACTTAGAATAAGGTGTCCCTGTGAAAAGGAATTCATTTGCCCTGAACCTCTTTCTCTCACACTTTTTCAATTTTCTAAAATTCAAAATATCTAATGCCCTGTCTTCTGACTTGGTCAGCACATTTTCTGTTACAATCAGCTCTTAAATTATTGACTAGCTTCCAGACAGAAACTTCCAAAGCTGGAAGCTGACAAAGTAGAAGTATGGAGAGCCAAGGGTAGCCAACCACTTCCCTAGGACTTCCTCCTGCCTTAATTAGGCATTGACCCAGGGCAGTCTTCTCTGCGGTGGTCCCTACCCCACCCTTTGTTTGAATGAGCACTTTGTCGGGTAGGTCTGTTCCATCATAGTGGGGAGGAGATAGTTTCACTGTCTACAATCTGTCTGGCAAAATAGGATAGGCATAAAGCACTTACTGAGAAGGCAATGTTTTTCCTTAATATATGTATATTAATATATATTAAATATAATACAGATATATTTTAATTCTAGAAAAGATCAGTTTAAAAAGCAAAAACAAACCAATCAGTGTACTAAACCTTACTCATCAGCTTCTACTACAGGTGATGACACTGATCTTAAAGTGATAAAACCTTCAAGTTCTCCCTTTAAATCTAAAGGACCCACAAATAATCCTTTATTCAAGATGTGGTGTGTGAATAAAGTGCTGTGCTCCTTGAGGGTGTTATTCAAAATACAAAAGGTGTTTTTCATAATACCTCTTTTACTGTAGAAAATACATGCTTGCTAACTTGGGCTTCAGCTGTTGTTAAAAGAAAATCTGCAGATAGAGCAAAAGGGCAAAAGGGTGACATCTGGCATAACAGACTTTCTAAGACAGTGTTGGCACATAGCCTGCATTAAACAGCAGAAGCAGTGAAAAAAAATCTATTGAAATAAAAAGAAAAAATGAGGACAGTACCACATTGACTTCTCATCTTTGGCAAATCTGTTTAAAACCAGTGCAACCGTTTTGTTGTTGTTGTGACCTGAAATGGGCCATCACCTCTAATATTGGCTCTGAAAGATAGGTGGATAGGATGTAATATTTTCTCAAGTGGTGGAGGCTGAATCTTTTTCATAAATTTCCAACCACTGTACACTTCACCTTTTTGCCTGAGTGAGTAATACACAGAAATGTCCACATTATTATGAGATCTCCTCCACTTGAGTTGTTTGGATACTTGCTAAACATAATGTATCAAATGCAGCTTGAAGTAATAAAGAATATATTTCATCTTCCAAACAACAGGGCTATAGAAATTATGATCCCTATAGCTTGAAAAGAAAATAACATACTGCTTGATACAAACAAGGGATAAATTAGGATAAAGTTTCTAAGTCATGTAATTACTTAAGACCCTGAAAGATAAGAATCACTGTAGAGAGTTACCTTTGCAGGAGGAAGGTTTAAGAGTAGGAATTTCCTGGCTCTCTCTCTCTCTCTTTTTTTTTTCCTTAACTATATTTTGCCTGGAGCGTCTCAGCTTAACAGCAAGTGGGTACATGAGAGGGAGGCAAGAGCATGGTTATCGATTCTGGATGATCAATAACCTATTGTTTGATAGCTTCCAGGCAGTGATCCTGCTGCATTCTGAGTAACTGAGTCCTTTGGTTGGCTGTGATCTGAGCAGTCTCAAACAGTTTGTGCCTGTTGCTTTGATATGCACGTACATCTGTGAGGTGACCAAGCCCTGGCAACAATTCTGTCAAAAATCAGCCTTTGTGTTTGGCTTTGGACCCCATTCAATTACATTGGAGCCTGAACTTTACTGATGTAAAGGCCTTCTGCCTTCCCCCTAGTTTCTCACATGGAGATGAAAGTGAGAATATTCTCCGTGGTAAGACCTTGATCCACACATGACAAGTCTCAGTGGGAGTGGGCATGTGGATTGAGGATACAATACGGCCTTTGAAAGTTGTTTATAAATAGAGCCTGTGTTGCCTTACATGATTTATAAAGCCATGATTCTGGAGGTTGAGCAATATTTGTTGGTGGTGAGAGAGAGAGAAAGCTATAATGACAGAATAACAAGTAACAGAATGCTACTTTATGTAACAGGTATGTGAAAACCTTTTTGGGGTAGAGTTCCTGAGCCCAGACATTGAATGACAGGAATTTTTACTTCTAATGCCCAGTTAATTTTAATACTAAAAATGTAGGCTCCACCTACTATTTGATGATTGCCAGTCAAGGAGAATTACCAAAAAAAAAAAAAAAAAAAGTAGAAAAAGTATTAAATGAAAGGAGAATGAGATGCTGAGACCTTCATTTAGAGGGGATTTATATACAGCATTAATGAGAAATTTAATTCTTTTGAATGTCAAGTTGATTTGATGATAAGGAACCATGGATTTACATTTTTTTCATATGGGTTATCTGTGAGAGTGATTTCTCTTTTTAATGAGTTATCTCGTGTTTCAGGTCCTTTACTCTGTGAGACTGGGTTTGGATATAACAAAAAGTACATCCAAGATGGAAAACAATAAAAGTTAGGCATGTATGGGTATAAATATTTAGAATTTAGGAGGAATTTTTAAAAATATGGTATCATTAAAAAGAATATCATTCTTAATTACAGAATATTCACAAATCTCATTTTATCTTGCATGGATACAGAGAGTAATAACAAGTGGTGTATACATTCATGTTCTCCATGCTCAAAATTGTCATTCAAATATACAAAATGTCTCAAAAAAATTAAGGAGGAAGTAGAGAGGAGAGTGGAAAAATTGGCTTAAAACTCAACATTCAAAGAGTGAAGATCATGGCATCAGGTTCCATCACTTCATGGGAAATAAATGGGGAAACAGGTGACAGACTTTATTTTTTTAGGCTCCAAAATCACTGCAGATGGTGACTGCAGCCGTGAACTTAAAAGACACTTGCTCCTTGGAGGAAAAGTTTTGACCAACCTAGACAGCCTATTCAAAAGCAAAGACATTACTTTGCTGGCAAAGGTCCATCTAGTCAAAGCTATAGTTTTTCCAGTAGTCATGTATGGATGTGAGAGTTGGACCATAAAGAAAGCTGAGCACCGAATAATTGATGCTTTTGAGCTGTGGTGTTGGAGAAGACTCTTGAGAGTCCCTTGGACTGCAAGGAGATCCAACCAGTCCATCTTAAAGGAAATCAGTCCTGAATATTCATTGGAAGGACTGATATTGAAGCTGAAACTCCAATCCTTTGGCCACCTGATGCAAAGAACTGACTCCTTTGAAAAGACCCTGATGCTGGGAAAGATTGAGACAGGAGGAGAAGGGAAGGTCAGAGGATGAGATGGTTGGATGGCATCACCCACACAGTGGACATGAATTTGAGCAAGCTCCAGGGATTGATGATGAACAGGGAGGCCTAGCATGTTGCAGTCCATGGGGTTGCAAAGAGTCGGACATGACTGAGCAACTGAACTGAACAGAGAAGACTGTTTCTAATTCGAATTCTGAATTGAAAGTGAAAGTGTTAGTTACTCAGTTGTGTCTGACTCCGTGACTCCATGGACTGTAGCCCTCCAGGCTCCTCTGTCGATAGGTTTCTCCAGGTCAGGATAATGGAGTGGCTAACCATTCCCTTCTCCAGGGGATCTCCCCCACCCAGTGATTAAGTCCAGGTCTTCTACATTGCAGGCAGATTCTTTGCCAACTGGGCCACCAGGGAAGCCTGCCACTTGTTATCTTCATGAATTATTATGCCCCAGTGTTCTTTTTTGCAGCACGAGGATAATATGGATAGATGTGGTTTAAGATGTTCACAATTCATTCCACCTTCTATCTAGCGTACCTTTCTCTCTGCAGTGTAGAAAACTAAAAACTGCTGTTTGTGAGATTGTTCACTGTTTGCTGTAAAGGATGAATTTTTATAGGAATTGTTCTTGTGCAGTAAGCAATTAGAAAGATGGAGAAAAATTATAAAAACAATTTTTTTTTAATGGAAGACAAGCACTGTGATCCCAGACAGAAAGGGAACAGATGAAGTGAGTTCTAGTATTTACTGTTGAAGAACATTTCCCAGGTCACAGCCTGGGGAAGGGACACCCAAGGAAATCTGGTAGCCTTGCTAAATAGAAGAGGTAGAGAGAAGAGTCCAAGGAAGCCAAGGTAGCTCCAATTTGCAAGATCAAATCTTAGAAAGGAAAAAGTTGTAAAGAGAGAGAGCCAAGATTTTTTAGGGTGTCTTGTTTATTCATGGAGTACCAATTTGTGTAAATATGAGGTGAAATACCATGAAGCTGGGTGAAATTAAAAGCATTGAAAGTGGCCAAATGATTCCAGAAGCATTTAAGATTTGAAATGCATCACATGTCTTCCAGCCAGAGTGGTTAAGCTTCATAATACCCAAACCACTGGATAGCATACTCAGAAAAGGCAAGCTATAGTAGTGAAGAGAGATTATTCCAGAGGAAAGACAGCTCTGTGTATGCCAGGAAAAAAGTTAAAATCCCAAAAGGATCAAACTGAACTAAAAGTCATTTTATTGCAGGTTGGAACAAAGTTGAGCATTTTAAAGAGAATGCAATAAAATCTAGCATTTGTTACCTTTAAATGTACAATGTCTGGCATCAATGAAACATTTCCTTGGCATGCAAGGAGATAAGAAAACATTGTCCTTGACCAAGAGAAAAATCAATAGAAACAGATATAAGCTGATAGATGACATAACTGACAGAAAGAGACTCTAGATAGTGATTACGAATCTTATAAATTTGTTTAAGAATGTAAAAGAAAGAAAGTAAATGTTAAGGCGAGAAAAATGAAAGACTCAGGTAGAATTTAAAGCAATGAAAACTCAATACATGAAACGAAAAATGCTCCAGAGGGTTAATGATAAATTCGGGCCAAAGAAATGATCAGTGAACTTGAAAACATTGCACCAAAGATGTAAAAAGGAAGCCTGGGGATAAAACTAGGTTGAAAAAATTTTGAAAGAGCATCAGCTACCTGTGGGACAATATCAGTATGACACAGAGACCTTTGAGCCCTCAAAAGTGAAAGTGAAAGTCACTCAGTCATGTCCAACTCTTTGTGACCCCATGGACTATCTAATCCATGGAATTCTCCAGGCCAGAATAGTAGAGTGGGTAGCCTTTCCCTTCTCTAGAGGATCTTCCCGACCTAGGAATCAAACTGGTGTCTCCTGCATTGCAGGCAGATTCTTTACCAACTGAGCTATCTGGGAAGCCCTTTCAGTCTTAGAAGCAAAGAAAGATGATTGCCTAGGGAGAGTAGTATTTGAGGAAAATGTTGGCCAAAAATTCTAAATGGATGAAAATGTAAGGCGTTGGATCTAAGAAGCTCTAAGAACCCCAAGCCGAATGAAAGTGCAGAAAGCTTCATCAGGACACAATATTATCCAACTGTTCCCAAAATGTGATAAAAGAAAAATCTTAAAAGTTGCCAAGAGAAGACAAAAAATTTCATTCAAACATGAAGACAAAGGGAAAACATTTTTCAAACAGTCAGAAATGAAGATAATTCTTTTTTAGGAAACCCACCCTACAGTGAATGTTGAGGTTTTTTGTCAAGCAGAAGAAAATTAGTACCAGAAAAAAATACTATGAAAATAAGTGAAAATTGCGAGAAATAGTAAATATATGAGTAGGTACAAAATACATTTTTATCTCAATTAAAATCTCTTAAAAGATAAAAAGATAATTGTTAAAAGCAAAATAATGTGAGGCTTATAACATATAAAAGCAAACTGTATGAAAGCAACAGCACAGAGGATGAGAGAAGAAATGGACGTACTGCTGTAATGGTATAAACAGCATTGAAATTGTTATGAAAGGCAGGTTGCAGGATCATAGATGTCTGTTTCAGAGCAATCCACCAAAAAAACAAACGTTAATGTATATAGAAAATAAGCCATTAGTGGAGATAAATAGAATCATAATCAAATACTCAATTCAAAAGAAGTGGGGAAAGAAGAAAAGGAATGGTTAAAAATTGAGGCAATTAATTAGGAGGACAAGTAGTGAAATAATTCATTGAAAATACTCATTTAAAATCACAGCAGTGTTATTGTCTGTGTGTTAGTTGCTCAGTCGTGTCTGACACTTTGCAACCCACCAGGCTCCTCTGTCCATGGAATTCTCCAGGCAAAAATACTGGAGTGAGTTGCCATTTCCTTCTCCAGGGAATCTTTCCAACCCAGGGATTGATGTGACCCAATCTGCACTGCAGGTGGATGCTTTTACCATCTGAGCTACTAGGAAGCCCATGGTGTTGTCTAAGCATTCTGAAAGTAGACAAAGGCTGCTTAAGTTTTTCATCCTTAGTGAAAAAGCAAGGCACAGCCATATTGTGTTTAAATGAACCTATTTGAAATGTAAACAGAAAGATAGGTAAAAACAAGGATGAAGAAAGATATACTATGTAAACCATAATAAATGGAATAATATTGGTATGAGGATAATCTACAGATCAGTGATTCTCAGCTCTTGGTGTGAGGACACTGTTCCACTCTTAAAAAGCTTTGAGAATCTGAAAGGGCTTTTTGCTTATATGAGTTATATGAATTATACTTATGGATATCTACCATATATTCTAATTAATTTAACACAAAAATTAAAATGAAATTTTTAGAATATATATTTGAACAATTTTAAATATTCTCTTTAAAATATAATTGCATTATCAGAAAACATGCTTTTGATGAAAAATGGTATAAGTTCATAAGCTCTTCAAAAATTGAATGAGTGGCATTTTAAAAATATCTTTTTAGTGTCCAGCTTATTAAGAAACAACTAGATTCATTTCTGTTTCTGCATTCAGTTGGTTGAAATATCATACAGTGTAGCCACTAGGAAATTCAGTTGAAAATTTGTTAGAGAACAAAAGTGAAAAGGTTAATGACTTAGTATTATTATGAAAACAATTTTGACATCAGATTTCTCTGAAAAGATCTCTAAGACCTAGACTATACTTTGAGAACCAGATATAGATCAATGAAATAGAATAAAATACCTAGAAATTGACTTTTAATATATATTCAATTGATTTTGAGCAGAAGTATAAAGGAAATCCAGTGGAAAAAAATAATCTTTTCAACAAATGGTAGGAAATTGGGCAGGCATATTTAGAAAAATGAACCTCAGCCCTTCCCTCATACCACATACCAAAAGCTAACACAAAATGGATCACAGACTTAAACACAGGAGTTAAAATTCTAAGCCTTCTGGATACAAATAAAAATCAGTTTCTTTTTGATCTTGAGTTAATCGAAGATCTTTTAGAAAAAAAGCATAAGCCAAAAAACAAAGATATGTAAGACATCATGAAAACGTGTGTTCTTTGAGAGAAAATGACAAGACACAAAAATCTATTTGTCAAAAAAGACTTTTATCTAGAATATGTACTCAACTCTTTAAATGTTAAGACAAAAAGACATGACTAAAAAATAAAACTTGAATAGATACTAAACATAAACTGATAAGTGAATGAAATATAGAAAATATCACAAAAATATTCATTATTAGTTATTAAGGCAAAGCAAGTGAAACAACAGCATAGCATAATACACACCACTGGAATGCATAGAAGAATTATACTATCAAATGCTGATGAAGGTGTAGAATATTTGTACCCCTCATATCATAATTGGTGGGAATGCAAAACACTCTGAGCACTTAGGAAAATGGCTTGAAAATCTTATAAAGTTAAGCATGCATATAAACATATACCATGCTGTTGTTTAGTCGATCAGTCATCATGTCCTACTCTGTGACCCCATGGAATGCAGCACAACAGGCTTCCCTGTCCTTCACTATCTCCCGGAGTTTGCTCAAACTCATGTCCATTGAGTCAATGATGCCTTCCAACCACCGCATCTTCTGTTGCCCTCTTCTCCTCCTGCCTTCAGTTTTTCTCAGCTGGGAAAGACTCACTGGGTCTTTTCCAGTGAGTCAGCTCTTCGGATCAGGTGGCCAAACTATTGGAGCTTCAGCTTCAGCATCAATCCTTCCAATGAATAGGACTGATTTCCTTTAGGATTGACTGATTTGAGCTCTCTGTTGTCCAAGAGAATCTCAAGAGTCTTCTCCAGCACCACAATTCAAAAACATCAATTCTTCAGTGCTCAGCCTTCTTTATGGTTCAACTCTCACATCGTAAATGACTACTGGAAAAACCATAGCTTTGGCTAGACAGACCTTTGTCAGCAAAGTAATGTCTCTGCCTTTTAATATGCTGTCTAGATTTGCAATAAATTTTCTTTCAAGGAACAAGCATTTTTTAATTTCATGTTTGTAGTCACCATCTGCAAAGATTTTGAGTCCAAGAAAAGTCTGTCACTGTTTCCATTGTTTCCTCACCTATTTGCCATGAAGTAATGGAACTGGATGCCGTGATCTTCATTTTATGAATGTTGAGTTTTAAGCCAAGTTTTTCACTCTTCTCTTTCACCTTCAAGAGGCTCTTATAGTTCCTCTTTGTTTTCTACTATTAGGATGGGGTAATCTGCCTATCTGAGGTTATTGATATTTCTCCCTGCAATCTTGATTCCAGCTTGAGCTTCAACTAGCCTGGCATTTTGCATGATATACTCTGTTTAGAAGTTAAATAAGCAGGGTGACAATATACAGCCTTCACGTACTCCTTTCCCAGTTTTGAACCAGTTTGTTGTTCCATGTCTGGCCCTAACTGTTGCTTCTTAACTTGTTTACCAATTTCTTAGGAGGCAGGTAAGATGGCCTGGTATCATCTCTTTAAGAATTTTCCACAGTTTGTTGTGATCCACACAGTCAAAGGCTTTAGCATAGTCAGTGAAGCAGAAATAGATGTTTTCTGGAATTCCCTTGCTTTTCCTATGATCCAGTAGATGTTGGGAAGTTGATCTCTTGTTCCTCTGCCTTTTCTAAATCCAGCTTGTATATCTGGAAGTTCTTGGTTCACATACAGTTGAAGTCTAGCTTGAGGGATTTTGAGCATTACATTGCTAGCATGTGAAATGAGTACAATTGTGTGATAGTTTGAATGTTCTTTGGCATTGCCTTTTTGGGGGATTGGAATAAAAACTAACCTTTTCCAGTCCTGTGGCCACTGCTCAGTTTTCCAAATTCACTGGCATATTGAGTGAAACACTTCAATACCATCATCTTTTAGAATCTGAAATAGCTCCTGTTTGATCATGTCCAATTTACCTTGATTCATGTGCCTAACATTCCAAGTTCCTATACAATATTGTTCTTTACAGCATTGAACTTGCTTTCACCACCAGACTCATCCACAACTGGGTGGTGTTTCTGCTTTGGCTCAGCCTGTTTGTTCCTTCTGAAGCATTTTCCCTGCTTTTCTCCAGTAGCATTTGGACACATACTGACCTAGGTGGTTCATCTTTCGGTGTCGTATGTGACCCAACAGTTCATCTTTCAATATCATATATCATATAACTCAACAATCTCATTTCTAGGAATTTACTCATGAGAAATGAAAACACATATTCACAAAGGCTTGTAAGCGAATTTTTGTAGCACTTTACTCCTAGTAGCTTATGCAATAACAGGCAAATGCAAAAGCTTTATACTAAGCGAAAAAATCAGTAGAAGACAATGTAATATATGATTTCATCTATATGAAATTCTCTAAGGCAAAACTACAAAGATAGAAAACAGATTCATGTTTCCCTGGGGCAGTGGTGGTAGGTGACGACTGACTGGGGAGGAACACCAGGAAACATTTTAGGGTGGTGGGAAGTTGTTTATCTTGGTTGTGGTGGTAGTTAAATAACCATATACTTTCTCAAAAGTCATTGAACTCTATACTTTCAGTGGGAGAATTTTATTTTATATAAACTGTGACCCAATAAAGCCACATCAAAAGTGGCTTATTTCAGTCTCATATCTCATAAAGCTGCATATTCCAGTCTCACTTGCAGCTAGGGCTCTGGGTATGATAGTAGATACATTTCTTGAAATTTAAAAGGCTGAAGTGAAGCAGATGATGTACTTCTGTTTTTTCCTGCTGGCGAAGAGTAATCGGAGGCATTTCATTTGTTCTGTGGCAGCATTAAGCAGAGATCATCACATCCAATCATTTGCTTTGTAGGCGCCAAGAGGCAGGCATGGGACATCCATTCTGCTAGTGCAGATTGTTGCTAGCATGGAATGATTCCTAGGCTGGCAGCTAGAGAGGCTTCTGATTCATGGCAGTTCTTTGATTGTGGCAGCCACCTGGCTGTTGTGGCTTCCTGACCAGCGTCAGTTTGGGGACCAAGGATTTTCTGATCTTAGAAGAGGAGCATTGATTTTGTGGTGTGGCTTTTGGAACTGTTCTCTTTTGCTTCTTTAAGCTATGCAATACCTTATATTAAAAAGTCATTTAATGTAGCTAGAATGGAAGTTGTTCTTTAGTTAAATGCTAATGTAGTGCCCTGTAGGCATCTTGTGAGAAATAAATGAAATGAGGAATGTAAAAAGAGCTTAATAGTGTCTGTTACTTAGTAAAGAACTCAAAGACTTCTGTTATTGTTACCTGATACTGGGTAAACACATGGTGGGCAAACCAGCTTGGGAGTATAGTTGACTTTTTGCTCATTGTCTTAGTTCCAGCTGCTATAAAAATTTACCATAGACCAATTGACTTAAATAACAGACATCTCTGACAGTTTTGAAAGCTAAAAGTGCAAGATCAAGGTGCCAGTAGACCCAGTGTTTGGTGAGGACCCCTTTCCTAGCTTATAAGTTGCTACCTTTTTTCATAGTATCCTCCAGTCACACAGAACAGCAAGTTTCTCCAAACCCTTGCAAGGACACTAACCCCATTCAGGTGTGTTCTGACCTCCTGGTCTCATCTAAATCTAATAACTTCCCAAAGGTTATTAATATACCTCTTAATACAATCAATTTGAGGGTTAGGTTTCAACATATGAACCTTGGGATGATGCAAACATTGTCCTTAAGACTCAGCTATTCAGAAAGTACTGAAATCATGTTATGATACTATGGCTAACCAAGATATGCCTGGTTTTCCAATCTGTGCTAATTTGCTTTCTATGATATGGCCCTTTCCTACCCCATTAATCCCGTCATCTATTGCTCTTCAGCTTGTTTATTGTACTCCAAACAAATGGGTCTAATGTTCTGTCTCAAATTTATATCTGCCTGAGAGAATGAATGCAGAATACTAAGTTAACAGTTTAATAGTCCTAGGTGTCTCATTTCTTTTTCATCTTGAGTTCAAGATGCAGATGATTTATATCCAGTAGTCAAAAAAAAAAAAACAAAAACATGGAAATATGATGGTTGGTGTTTGATTACAAACCATAGAAAATAAGAGATGTTCCAGAATATGGAAGGTTGGTAAATGCTGTTCTGATTTCTTTCAAAAATCAGGGGAAATTAGATTTAAAAAACTATGGAGTGACAGTTCCAGTGTAAATCTCTAGCAAAACTATTTAATGGACATTTTAAATGGGTTTGAGTGGTTGGGAAAAAAATGTATTAGCTAGATATTAGTTTATAGAGAACAAAGTCAGCCAAGTGAAATGTACTATTTCTTTTTAAGGGAGGGTTATATGACTGGCAGGTTAAGGGGATGCTATAGACATTCTTCAGCAGGAATTTAAGCAAGTTATAATATCCTTAGCAAAGCCATGGAGAAGTGTAAGAGGGCTCTTAACACAATGCAATGACTTATCTGACCCAGTATATTTAATATGGGACCAGTTAGTGAGTACCCACTAGCAGGCTCAACCCCACTTAAGGCTCTGAGACCATTCTTGGCCCAGCTCAAGACTTAAGTCAGAGATTTAGTGACTTAACATGCAAGTCAGCATGATACCTGGTTCTCCCAAGCATCTTGCTTGAAATCTTGATTTGAGAGCTTGGAGTCATTTTTGACATCCCTCTCACTTATGTTCATTGTCTGTTAAATACTGATTACTTTTATCCCAATTATCCCATGGTCATTTTTCTCAGCGGCTATCTCGTCTTCTATCTATCTATCTTCTAACTATTGCAATGGGCTTCTAACCATGAATCTTTTTGCCACAGGGGCTCTGCTTCTCCCAACTGATACTCCATCTTGTCTTCTTCCTAAAAGTAAAATCCAATCTTGTTACTCTCCTGATTAAATATCCCAAACAAAATAAGATGAAAATGCCTTCATAACTGACCCAGATCTGTATTTTTAGATTCATTTCCTGTGTTTATTGGTGTACTCAAACTTTCCAGTTGTAAAACTTACTAAAAAAAAAAAAAAACTACAGTGATCAAGACAGTATGGTCATGGCATAAGGAGACACATATAGAGAATGGAATATAATTGAAAATCCAGACATGAACCATACATTTATGGTCAACTGATTTGACACTATGCCAAGACAGTTCAGTGGGCAAAGGATAGTATTTTCAAGAAAAATTTTCAAACACAATTACCAACATCCCTGAGTCAATTTTTACCCTTACCATATGCACAAAATGACTCAAAATGAATCAAAGACCCAAAGGCAAGAGTTAAGGTATAAAAGAATGCGAAGAACACAGAGGTGTCAATTTTTATGAGCTGATGTCAGAAAATGTTTTTTCAGATATGACAACAAAATCACAAATGATAAAAAATTGTTGACCTTACCAAGAGTTAAACCAAAGAGAAGACATTGTCAAAGTGACAATACAACCCACAGTATGGGAGAAAACACTATATATCGTGTATTTGAAAAGAGACTGCTATCTATCCAGAATATATAGAAGTTCTTATAACTCAATAATAAAAAGCAAACTGAACCCATTAAAAACTGGCAAAGAATTAAATAGACCTTTATCTGGAAAAGATATTGATATAGCCAATAAGCATGTGAAGAGATACTCAGATGCACAACTTTATTAGCCAGGAGGAAAATCTAAATCATATCCTCTAGAATAGATACACCCAAGAAGGCAGACAATAACAAGTGTTGGTGAAACTGGATAAAAAACAGAACCCTTGTGCATACATTTCAGTTTGCTGGCAGGAATGTAAGTGTTGCAGCTGTTTTTGGGAAACAGTTTGGCAGCTAAATGCATAGAATTTCCATATGACTCAGTAATTCCACTCCTCGGTACATATCCAAGAAAAATTAAAAGGTCTGTCCAAAAATGTTTACAAAATATTCACAGTAGCATTATTCAAAATAGTCAAAAAGTGGAAAAAATTCCAAAATATCCATGAAATGATGAATCAATAAACAAAACATGATATATCAATGCATGCAATGGAATATTTTTGGCAATAAAAAATCAACAACATGTTTATTAGTCCTAAAACATGGACCAATCTCAAAAGCATTAGGCTAAGCAAAAGAAGTTGGCTCCAAAATAAAAAATAACCCATATATTGTTTGATTTTTGGCCAAGGAAAGTTTTTAGGATAGGCAAATTTATAGTAAGTAGATTAATAGGTACCTAGTCAGGAGGGTGGGCACCGCTAATGGGTCTGGAGTTTCTTACTGGGATTATGAACATGTTCTAAAGTTAGATTGTGGTTATGGTTCCATAGTTCTGCATATGATAAAGTACACTGAAATATAGACTTTAAATAAGTGGTGAATTTTATGCTGTTAGTTATAGCTTAATAAAAATGTAATTAGAATTTTTTTAACTAAAGTGGTTAAAATTTAGAGACAGGTGAGAGAAAAAAGAAAAAAAAAACTTAAAATTTTTCTTTACAATGTGTGTGAGAATGAGGAGAAGCAATAATGGGCCACAAAAAATATTTTATGTCAGCTTTCTACTAAGGAACTTTCCTCGCATCTCATTGAGGCAGAAAGACGTGAGTTATCTTCAATAGCAAGAGTAAAAGGGCAAAAAACTCGAGCAAACCATCGAGTTTCCTAAAGAGGCAGACTGCGTCCTATGCTGTCACAATAACATAAGAAGTCAAGAGGAGGCCTATCATAGAGGCAATAATCTAGTATTTCGTAAAGTACTTTAATTCCTAGACTTTACAGGATATCTTTAATTTTCACATAGGTTAGAAATTATCTTAGAGATCCAACCTAAGACCCTCTTTCGGTATTCACAAGACTATTCATGAAGCACTATTTGGCCAAGCAGAAATAATGAAAATATCCATCAATGGCACTGGCTGAATAAACCATGCTGCCACATACACACAACTGAGTATTAAGCAACTAGGAAATAGATTGAGGAATATACATACCATTGCATATTCTTAAGCAAAACAACTCAATGGAAAATAGTATGTGTGTTACCACAGATCTAAGAAAAGAGGAGTGGTCAGAGGTAGTAGTTTGATGTTTTTAAATACATCTTTACTGGACTTGAATTGTCTAAATATTTTATCTGACGCTAACACAAAATTTAGAGATTAATCTTAGAGATTAAAAGTACAATGAAATTGATGGGAAAATCCTTTAATTGTACTGAATTTATATTTTCTAAATTAAAAATGAAACCCATTTTTACTTCAGAGGATATTAGTCAGGCATTTCTGGCATACATTGTCTGAATCTTCATGGTATATTCAATGACTGAAAATATTTAATGCTTTTGTTAGTATATTTTTATCTTATGGAATACTTATTATGTGGCTGCAAAGTACTAAACTTTTTTTCTTCTCATCTTATTTAATCCTGACAACGACACGGAGAGTTTTTATGAGCTACTTTTTATGGCTGTGAATACTAAGACTTGAGACATGGAATGACCTGGCCAGGATCAGTTTGACTCACCCAAGGTAGATGTCATCTAACGGTCTTAACCAAGACCATACTGCTTGTTATTAAATTGATACTAATCTAAAGGACATATAAGCATCATAATAGGAGTTAATAGTTAGAAAATGCATGGTTCACTTTTATTATCTTTTCCATTAATGAAAATCTTTTGCATTTTACACATCAGTTCAAGTAAGAGTTGATTAGGTTAATTCTTCTACCATAAAACAGGGGGGTGTGAAATTTGAACATGTTTGTAATATTTAAAACCTTTTTCATTTGTATTAGTATGCCACTGCTGCTGCTGCTGCTAAGTCGCTTCAGTAGTGTCTGACTCTGTGAGACCCCATAGACAGCAGCCTCTCAGGCTCCTCTGTCCCTAGGATTCTCCAGGCAAGAACACTGGAGTGGGTTGCCATTTCCTTCTCCAGTGCATGAAAGTGAAAAGTGAAAGTGAAGTCGCTCAGTCGTGATCAACTCCTAGTGACCTCATGGACTGCAGCCCACCAGGCTCCTCCGTCCATGGGATTTTCCAAGCAAAAGTACTGGAGTGGGGTGCCATTGCCTTCTCTGATCAGTATGCTACCTTTTTGAAAAGGGCTTCCTTGCTACCCCAGACAGTAAAGAATCCGCCTGCACTGCAGGAGATCTGGCTTCTTTCCCTGGGTCAGGAAGATCTCCTTGAGAAGAGAATGACTACCCATTCCAAGATTCTTGCCTGGAGAATTCCATGGATAGAGGAGTCTGGCAGGCTATAGTCATGGGGTCACAGAGAGTCAGACAGGACTGAGCAACTAACACACAGCATTACCTTTTTAAAAAAGGAAATACATTATTAAACAAATGATTAGTCAATGAAAGTAGTATAAATAAGACTCCATTGTTTTTAAATTACTATTTACTGCAAAGTTCAAAGGGGATAATTTTGGCCATTTTATAGATACATTTTGATTAAACTTCTTGGAAAGAGTGATGCCTAATTATATTCTCATAACACTTAGCATAGTGCTTTATATAAGTAACAAACGTTTGTTCAATTAATATGTGAAAACTTGCTACAAATAAGAACAGAATCCAGATTCAGTAAGAAACAATAATCAGCTTTTAAATGAGTAAAGTTGACAACCAAGCTCATCAATTGTCCTCCATCTTTATTTATCCTTTTTTTTTTTTTTTTGCTTCACGTATTCATCTCTTTCACAAACGTTTGTTGAGCAGAGTGCAGCAAGATTTGTGTATTGGCAGTCTGCCTGTGGAGCCCTCTGAATGCCTCTCCCACCAGGTGAGCATTCTATCTCACCTGGAGTCTTTTAAAGGACATATTCAAGAGACTGAGCCCTATAACACGTGGGACTTGCTTTTGCTGACTATTTTTGTGCAGCAATTACCGACTCACATACATACAGAGACCTGTCAGAAAATCAAATAAGTGAAATTGGCCACCATAGTGTGTGGTGGGTTCCCAGCAAACTGGGGATAGCAATATTGAAGATCCCTCTGTTGTCACCATTATAGATTGTGGAACCCAGGTTATAAAAACTTCCAAAAAAGACAGGAAACTAGAGTTTTATGTGAAAGCTGGTAATCTAGAAATTTTGACTGTGAGAAAAGCAATTAGAAAAATAGCAAAAAATTTAAAATAACCTGTGACCTCCTATGTAGTTCTGGCTGAATAGAACCTGTTTGCTGATTGAATTTGGCCTGTAGACCAACACCACATGACCTCTGCTTTATAATATGTTCCAAGTTCCATATTCTTGTCTAGCATTCCATCTCTTCCCTTCCCTAGGGGATGGATATGGGGATAGTTTATACTGTTTAGAAAAGCCTTCAGCTTGTAATCAGTATCTTGACCTTGTTCTATGACCTCACCTAGACAGTGGCTCAAAATATATTAAAATCCAGCATCTGCACAAAATCTCTATATTTTTATAGGTTTTCTCTTCAAGACCCAGGGCATAATTTTATGCCTCTTCATACATATGTGTAAATGTCATTTTTTTCCTTTTGTATCCCTCAATATTTCAGATTTGTTTCAGTAATTTGTACTTTTTGGACTTTGTTCTTGGGAACTCAGCACAATCAAACTAGAATTTGTTGAAAGAGAAATGGTTTGGGAACACACTAACACTGTTAGACCTATCACTTGATTTCTGTTTCTTACTTGTTTCTAGCCAATCCAACCTCATTGTCTCTTTGAGCTGAGTCTTCGTCTTAGGTTTTTTTGTTCAAAAAGACTGTCTTTTTAAACTTAAAACTGTCAGTCTTTAGACATTAGGAAAGTTATAGTTGGTCCTTTATGCTAAAAACTCAACTGTAGAGTCAGAGGTAAAGGATGAATTTCCTTCTCAGAGCTGACTTTTTGCATAAAATGAAAACCACCTAGCTGGAGTAAGAGATTTGAAGTTCCTTCTTCCCCATTTCAATTTCAAAGGCATCTTGGCACTCAAGCAATAACCCATTCAGAATGAGGAGTGCTGTCTAATCTCTGACAGCCACTGGTCAAGGAAATAGTATCTCTGGTGGAAGGAACCACCAACCTTATTGCAAGAGTATAGGTAGAACATTGTGGTAGATGTTGGCCCGTTCAGTACACAACTTAATCTATTTCTAGTGTGTCCTCTGTACTTCAGAGGGTGGAAAGTAGGGATCCCTTCAAACCTAGGACTCAGGATGTAATGTGGAGTCTCTCAATTAGATATATTTTCATGAGACTTGAATTTGGAACTATGGAGAGGCTGGGAAGCATCTAGCAGAAAAAAAAAAAAAAAAGGGTTCTGGGGGCAGTTGGTTGTCATAACAGCACTCTAATTCCACAGGCAGCCTCTACCTGAAGCAGGGGCAGAAGTCCCTTCGGTGGTCCTGTTGTGCACTATGGTTGGGGACTCCCTCCTAGAAACTCAAACTTGAGTCTCTTCAACCTTCTTAATAATTCTTGCAATCACTTAAAATTAACTTTAGTCTGTTGAAATGGATGTGTTGTGTGTGTGCTAATGACCGAAGCAACTTAGCACTCTCACACACAAGATACATCCATCCCTAAAGTTAGAGTGAAGTGTTAGTCACCTGCTAAATTATCCTATAGCCAGGCTAAGTACTGAGCCTCAAAGGAAACACCATAGTGACTGTATTTCTGGGTAAGGCACTAGGTAGGAAGAGAAGGTTAATTTGAGAATGAAAGAAAAACTTCAAAGGCAAGGACTCCTTGACCAAACACCTTACTGCTTCTTCAGCGATATCATCTCTAAATGTCCATTCATGTCGAAGGGACTTCTAATCTCCCACTTCTTATCCCTGGGGGTGGGGAGAATGGTATAATTTTGATTCGCTGGTGACTGGCCAGTCATGAACCACACCACTTCCCCTTGTACTATAAATTTCATGGGCTCCAGAGCTTTAGAACACTCTTGAGATAGCTCTGACAGTCTGAGCAGAGACTCACAAGTGCCCATTTGATAAGTACTCAGGTATTACCTGAAGCCTTAGCTTATATCATCTTCCCTGGTAGCTCAGAGGTTAAAGCATCTGCCTCCAATGCGGGAGACCCAGGTTCGATCCCTGGGTCAGGAAGATACCCTGTAGAAGGAAAAGGCAACCCACTCTAGTATTCTTGCTGGGGAATCCCATGGACTGAGGAGCCTGGTGGGCTGCAGTCCACGGGGTCACAAAGAGTCAGACACGACTGAGTGACTTGACTTTACTTAGCTTATATCACTGCTGAGAAATTGATTGGGCCAAAACATTTGTTCAGGTTTTTTCTATAAGAGCTTACAGAAAAACCTGAATGAACTTTTTGGCCAACCCAATGCTTTGCCTAAATTATGCATCAAAGTTTGAGACCAGGGGATCTCTGTTTTATATGCTTGCCAATCTGTCACCACTTCAGTCGTGTCCGACTCTGTGCGACCCCAGAGACAGCAGCCCACCACTGAGCACTATGCAAAAGGCAGGCCCTGTCTCCACAGGAACCTGTTTGAACAACTGTGTTCTCTTTCTCTGTATCACCACTCTCTCCCACGCTATGAGCTCTTCCTCCTCGATTTGTAAATGTGCTTGGTTCTTTCCCAAATTAAAAAGACTCAACCCATCCTCAATCCACACTATTTGCCAGTACCTTACCTTTCTTCCACTGTCTAAAATTTTCACAAATACTGTGGGGATGCCCTGGCTGAAATGCCTGGCTTTAAATATTTCAAAAAACCTAAACAACAGAGACTGGAAACTTAGTCATTTGAAAATAGCAAGTAGATTTTTAAGGGCAGATAAAATGCTTTTTTGTTGTTGTTCTGGAAAAATATTTAATTAATCATCTTTGTTAGACAAATATAAAGAAGCATTCTCCTATTATTCTTGTGGAGAACAGAACATTATTAACCCAAAGATCATATTTTTCTAGACCTAGAATTCTATTGGCAATATAAACCGTTTTGTTTTTCTGGAGTATATTAACATCTCTGAGATGTTCTTTGTCTTTGTTTATGTAATAGGAGGACATAAGAGAACTCATTTTGGTCCTGAATAAATTTAGAAGGACCAGTGTTGTAAAATGTTGCTTGCTATTGGGGGAGCTATGGGTATTCTTATTCAGGAGGCTAAGGGAGGAGATAAGTAATCAAGTGAATTGGATGCCTGCAGAAAGAACAGAGAATAATTAACAGGGGGATTATCTGCACCTGACATTGAAGAGCAGCTTAAAAAAGAAACCAGACTGGTTCCAATATTCAATGCCATATGTCTAATTGATGCAGAAAGTGCTGCTGCTGCTGCTAAGTCGCTTCAGTCGTGTCCGACTCTGTGCGACCCCATAGACGGCAGCCAACCAGGCTCCCCCATCCCTGGGATTCTCCAGGCAAGAGTACTGGAGTGGGGTGTCATTTCCTTCTCCAATGCATGAAAGTGAAAAGTGAAGGGGAAGTCGCTCAGTAATGGCCGATTCTTCGCGACCCCATGGACTGCAGCCTACCAGGCTCCTCCGTCTGTGGGATTTTCCAGGCAAGAGTACCGGAGTGGGGTGCCATTGCCTTCTCTGGCAGAAAGTGCTAATATTGTATAAACTGTCCATATGGAAAGGCTGTGATTCTATGAATTAGAATATTTTCACTAAAGTTGGAACATATTCTTCTATCAATTACTCAACATTCTTGAACGTACTTCATTCAAGTACAACCTGGCACAGGAAATGGGGATTTAAGGTCCTGAGTGGTAACACTACAATAAAAGTGGTGGCATGATATGGCTTCTATTCACCATTCAGCAAAATGAACCACCCCTTCTTGAAGGGGAAAATTTGCTTCCAAGACCGAGACAGAGAAAGTACAAGATGAGGCTGGGAATTTTATTTTGCTAAAAAGTAAGAATGTGTTAATAGAAGTGTGGGGACATGCCAAAGCACATTGAATCCGGCTTCAAGTGGCTCCTGATAGTCAAATATGACATAACTTGAGCATCAAAATTAAAGAAAAAAAAAACTTTGACAGTATTGATCATAACCAATTGAATAAAGTAGTAATCTATGAGTTCATACTGATATAAATAAGTGCATAAGTCAAACATTGGATCATGAATAGGATATTCACATAACTTCAAAATAATTCCCAATAAAAACCTGACTGATTACAAAGAGATGAAGAATAACTTCACAGCTACTATCCAGGCAGACACTACCTTAATCAAGAGATCAAAGCTAACACCACCAGTAATGGGAAAACTGGAAATCATGTACCACGTAATAGATGCAGTAAGTACACTGTATTACCTCTGTGATATTGCTACTCAAGAGGCATAACCTGAGCCTGATCACGAGGAAGTAGCAAATAAACCCGAACTGAGGAATAGTCTACACAATAACCAGCCTATAGTCTCCAAAAGTATAAAGTCCTTAAAACCAAGGAAAGACAATTTCAAATGGAAGAAACTGAAGAGAAATGACAAATATGTGTGGTCCTGGGCTGGATGTTTTTTGCTGTAAAAGATATTAAAACTTGAATGGGGTTTGATCATTACATGGGAGAACTTTATCAATGTCTTTCCTTATTTTGATGATTGTCTTGAGGTTATGTAAGAACCAACAAATAAAACAAAAATGGTTGTTATCATCCCCTTTTATCCTCAGTGGCCAGTAAGGCCTGAATATTGTGTGAGAAAACTAATGTACACTCTTTGTTTCTACTTCTTTACCTCTTATTCATGCTTTAACATACAGTAATTTTCCTTTTCTTTCATCTACTCCACTTTAACTGCTCACCAAGGATTTCAGTATAATCCTGGTTAACCAACCTTGTGCCGCTTAGATCTGTGTGATCTTAGAAACTTTATTTCCCCTGTGCCTCAGTTCACTGTAGTCTATCACACGGGGAAAATAATTGTGGTTGAGATTTAAATACATATAAAATGCCTAAAATCACTCTTGGCACAGGTTAAGTGTTCAAAAATGTTAGCTACTCATAACTATTTCCATTGCAGAATTCTTGCCTGTAATTCAGACCTATGTATTCAAATGCTCCCTGGACATTTTCAGCTGGATGTAGCATAGACACCTGGAACAGAATGCCAACACCTGAACTCTGCACATCAGGACTTGTCCCCATTTTTCTCACGTTCGTATTCCTTATCCTCACGAAAGCCTACACCAGAAACCTGACAACCACCCTTTATCCTTTCTTTGACATTTTTCCCATTCAATGGATGACTGAACAGTGTTAGTTAATTTTCTTAATATCCATTTATTTATCCCCCTCCTCCTTCTTCCTCCTTGTCACTCCATTAGTTCATCATCTCATTATCTCTCCTATGTTTTTGTCAGTTTGTTGAGTATTTGGGGAGGGAGGTGCTGTTTCTTTATTTTCTGAATGAGATGGAAGAACCCTTAAAGTGGAAGTATTTATGCAAGAGGTCTGGCAGGATAGGAGAGTGCCAGTCTGTCCATCTACCAAGAAATATAGATTCTGAAGTAGATTCTGAGATTCAGTTTCAGGCCTTTTTCAAAAATAGGCAGTGAGGAGTTCAACTTTGATCAGTCACCATGGTAATTTCCTAGAGTGAACTGAGTTGAAGGAGGCAGTGTGCCAGGAGCCTTAAGGCCTCAGACTTCAGCCCCCAGGCAGGCAATTATCTGGTATGGTCCTGGTCTCACTCCCACCCCTGACCCGAAAGTTCCCCTGCCCTCTTCTCAGCCTGAGAGTTATCTGGAAGGGTGGGCCCAGGACAAGTTTCCTGTCATCGACAAACATCTCGCCACTTTGACCACTTTGCCTGAGATGCCAGCTCAAGTGTTGGGGCTAGGTCACCACTCAGGATGAAACCCCCCATTGTCTCTCCTTTTAATGACTGCCGTTTACCTAGATTTCCTGCTTATCCTTGACTCTCTCCCATCACTTTTCTATTCTGTCTCAAAAATAATCTTTCTAAAATGTGAATATGAGTAAGTCTACCTTCCTCCCTTTAGTGAATTCACACTATCTTTAACATAGAATAAAACACTTCAGTATAGCTTCCAGGGCCCTTCTCTCTTGCTTTATGCTTGCTCCTCTCCTCCCTTCTACTGACTTGATCACAGTTCTGAACTAATCAGATACCCATGAAGTGAAAGTGAAAGTGGCTCAGTCGTGTCCGACTCTGTGACCCCGTGGACTGCAGCCCACCCGGCTCCTCCGTCCATGGGATTCTCCAGGCAAGAATACTGGAGTGGGTTGCCATTTCCTTCTCCAGAGGATCTTCCCAGCCCAGGGATCAAACCCAGGTCTCCCGCATTGCAGGCAGATGCTTTAACCTCTGAGCCACCAGGGAAGCCCACTACTTCACTAATAAGCACCGCTAATTCGCTCTGAGAACTCTGTGCAAACTCTATCCTCTCCAGGCTCCTGTTGCACTTATTTCTTGCTTAGCTAACTTTTGCACTTTTTTAAGACTGACCTCACCCATAATCACCTACAGGAAGCTTTGTGTGCACCCTGCAGTGGGTTACATGCTCTCCCATCTTGTGCTTCTTTCATCACAAGGTTTTATAGCTACCTGAGGTCTTAAATGTCCTCTATTGTCCTAGTCACCCAGGACTAGGTAACTGGGTGTATTCTCTATGTATTCTCTATTCCTGCATTACTCTGAAAACAACCTGAATGCAGGCACTCTGGATGTGTGTGGTTGTGTGAGTCTCTTTCGCTCTTACGTTGCATTCCTAGGGCCTAGTACATTGATAGAAATGTAGAAAAGATTTTTAAAAGACTTTTGAGGAAGTAAATAGCACCAGCTGGATTAGTGACTTTCTTAACTCTACATCATTTAGCAAATTGACAAATCATCATGCACTTAAAATATATTGACAAGTTAGTCAATATTTACTTTCTATTCTCAGTATGGCTTTCAATAAGTACTCAATAAACATTTTAAAATATACAAGTTTTTAATTAAGACATTGAACCAGATATTAAACCCTTCTTTAAAATTATTTCTTTAAAAATGTATGCTTTTCTATGCTTATAAGATATGGACTTTCTTGAGCCTTTAAGATAACAGCTACTTTTTAGTAGCTGACTTATTAAAGATAAAAATAATTGTGTTTTCGTGATTTTTCAAGGATTCTTTTTCTACCATGTGAGGCATTGGCATTGGAGCAATTCCCCACTCTCATTAGACCAATGAGTTGTTTTTTGTATTTTTCCTGTAGCTTTATAATCATCCAAACTTCACATGGTACCAAAAAGTAACTAGGACACTTTATACCACAAGAGTTCATAAAACAGAAAACATAAAAACAATCGATAAATCCTAAAAATGGGTCTCTTAAAAGTATTTTATAAAAGCTCAGAGGAATATCTCCAGGAAAATACAGACCTAGCTTTTATAAAGTTCTAGGTTTCTAGCTTGGGTGTAAATTAAGCCTCAGTGGCTTTACTTTATGTGACTGAAACAGATATGGCTCAAAAATATTTGTTGTTTGTTTCATATGTTTTCAGTGACTCTGGCTTGGTATTATATCTAGCTTATAGGCCACACTAAAATAAAGTACTAAGTGTGGAATCACCAAGGATTTCAACAATGGACCTATTTTTGGCATATCTCCTGGGTGATGGACAAACATTTGACAAAAGATTTGGACACGACTGAGCAACTGAACAACCCTTACATCTAGGATTCTGTCATCATGCTTAGGAAGGATCAACTCCATGGGTTAACTCTGTTGCCACTATAACAAAATCAGTCAGTTCTTCATCCTCAGTTGAATGAATTCCACTAAGAAATGCCTGGGATGTAGCGGTAGAGCCCTAACATTTAGCTAAGGCCCCGGGCGACTAGGACAGTAGAGGACATTTAAGACCTCAGTAGGTTATTGTGAAAGTGGAGCTTACCGAAGAAAAAAAGTAGATGCTATTTTATCTAATGATCTCTGTCAGCTCTACAAGGTCACCTGAAGGTGAGAATCTGACCATGCTCCAAAAAGGACACGGCCTAGGGAAGGCAGAAGTCCACTGACTCTGGAGGGATTCTACAGGCAGAGGTCACCACGTCAGACCTGTTTACATGGTCGCTAGCCTATAAGTCATGGATGTTACCTCTAGAGATATTTAATCTATTGGAACCATCAGAAGGTTATAAAAAAGCCCATTATTCTGTCCCACAGTTTAGGGGAAAAAAATCCATAAATATCATCAATGGATAAGTTAGCTCATCTCTAAAGCTCCTTCCTAACTTACAGAGCTACTGCAGCCCAAAGTGCTCCTGGTACCTTCCTAAGAATTTCCACATTTGGGTAGAAAGCCTTAGATAGATTTAATTCTTGTGACTTTCAGTAATTTACTTTGCGACTCAAAGTAGGATTTATCTGTAAGATAGAGCTCTTAATATAAATCGCATAGTTTCTGATTATAGAAACACCCAGTGGGTGGTAGCCTTCATTATTACTATATAATTAAATGTGTATTTCTTGAAATACTTTCGTAGTTCTCAAAGCCTCTTGAACAATGGGGAGTACTTATTGTCTACTTATTAAATACATCATCGAGTAATCATTTCCACTAAGTTTCTTAAGAAGTTTTGCCATTTATTTCAGATGTGAACCTGTTGACAAATAGATAAATGAATAACCAAAGGAACTACAGAAAGGAACACCATATTCCACCAACCCAGAGTAAAACAGGCATGAAAATATAAAAAAATGCAAATAAAAACCCATGCATTTATTTTTAAACTATTTATTGAAATCTGTCTATATACAAAGTGCTGTCATTAATGTCCAGAGAGCAGAGACGGTGCTCCTTAATGAGTATGAAGCCCAGTGAGAAAGGTTACACATTGCTGAGATAAGTGGTCAAATATAAGACCTTATAATACTATTTCTTCTTGTTTGTTTTATGTCTCTTCTGTAATATGGATAAAATCAATTATGGAGCAAGCTATAGTTTGTGCATTTTGCTGTTTAGAATAATTTCTAGCAGAGGTGATGACTATAATTTTTAAAGAATAATAGTGGCAAATCTGATTAAAAAGTAACCACAGTAGAAGTCTGAATTGTACTATAATCAGAATGCATGAGTTTTTGATCACAGGGCCTCAGACAACTCACATTTATGAACTTTCAGTTTTCTCTTTTGTAAAATATAAAAGATAGAACTGTGTCACTGTTTATCTTTTTTTATGTGCAGACATATGGGACTGAAGAGATATATAAGGTAAAAGAGGAAAAAAAATACCCTGGTGACATAGATATTATTAACATGGGAGGAAATGAGGATTTAGGAAGATTAAGTATTTTGTGAAAGGTTATACAAGGGAGTGGCTGAGTTGTGCCAAGGCTCTTAAACTCTTCTTACCATTTTCATCTTGGAAATACATATGAAAAGATAATTCTTGAGTTTGTTACTTTGCTCTCTTTACAGATTTTGTATAGCAGTTACCATTTAATCCCTGGCTGTAGTAGGTGTACAGTGGTTTTGACTTTATGTGCATAAGAATTATCTAGTAAGCTTGTTTAAAATGTGGGTTTTGGAATACCCTTTACCTCCCACACTGATTCACTGTATCTGGTATGGAACCCAAGAATCCATATTTTTAACAACTACTCCCCTGGTGATTCCATCACAGGTGATCCACAGATTACCTTTTGAGAAACGCCTACCTCCATCACATAGAGGATTTTAGCAGAAAAGCAGGTATCTTTCTGTTTTTTTAGAATCCAGCATATTGGCAGTGTCTAGGTCCTATCAAAATACCTAATTAAATATGTTTCATAAAGCTGAAATGACCTCAGGTTCAGTATGACCCAACTTATCTTTAATTGGATGGATTTGAACTGAGCCCCCCCAAATGATTTAATACATATGATTATATGCATATACACAAGGTAGATGCTTTCTGTGTTGGAAGAACAAAGAGTATTATTAATTGCTGATTTTTCAGCTAGATTTGATATTAAAATTCTTAAGGGAAATTTATTGTATCAATTTAGTAGATCAAAAAGAAACAGTGATATCTCTGGATTAGATTTTTAAGAAGTATGTAAATTTAATTCTGTGAAACAAAGCAAAACAGAACTTTGAGGCCTTGAGGTAATGTTTCCACAAATCTTCGCCTAGTCCATTCTTTAGAAATCATAGAGGAAGGTGCTCTACTGATGCTTTTATAAATCTTCTCTTCTGTCTCCTCATTAAATTGACTTTCGCCTTAATCGATCTGCTTGGCATACAGTGGTTGACTTTATACCTGAAGGTATCTAATCACCCTTTGTCTAATCCAGAACTGGTAATAGATCAATGGACAAACAAATTCAAGATTATTTTCAGGTTACTGAAATTCCTTGCAATTCTTTGTCAGGATAAACATCAAAGGGTTAGCAATTTTTCTGTTTGCTTGTTTTTGCTGTCATATGACTATTTATGGTATTCTAGGAATGTGTAAGGAGAATATTACTTTCAAAGTCAAAAGAAGAGGCCAGTCTAGGAGCTATTCTACCCAGACCAAATGTTTTGAATATTTGAGATGTAGTGTCTGTGTGGTCAGAAAACTAACCATTTCCCCAGAAAGCCTACTTAGTGTTATTTGCATTGTGTGGATTGTTGCATGATTGATGAATGATGGGACCATTAAGATACCACACTCCAAATTGTAGTGGGTGGACATTTTTTTCTGGAGAGAAAAAGAGAACTACTAATGTGTATCAGTGTCTATCTAGAATCTTAATAGACTCCAGGTTAATAAGGACCTTCAAGACTACCTAGTTTAATCGTTCGCCTAATTATGGGCCTCTACTGTATTCTGTTTGACTGTTGTTTTTAAAAATGTGACCACTTTGGAGTCTTTGGCTTATAGTTAAAAAAGCAGATGGCTGGACTTCAATTTTGTTTTAAAAATAATTGTGTTTATTGTAGGAAAATTCTGGATAAGATGATGTTTCCCTACACCAATATGTCAGCTAACTACCACCTCACCTTTAATGCTGCTTACAAGAAACACATTTCTTATAAATGTAAAGAATTTATTAAAAATCATAGCAATTTGATTTAAATAAAATTAACCATAAGAAAAGTAGAAAGAATTCACCATTAATGAACACCTGATAGTACTAGTCTCTGGGATAGTGCTTTATATGTAATCCTTTCAAAGATGTTATGAGAGCAGTATCATTACCATGTCTTACAAATGACATGGGTTTAAAAAGTACTAAACTAAAGGGTTTAGAAGGTACTAAACAATTTACCCAATTTCATATAACCAGTAAGTGGCAAAACAAGCTTCTAACTTGTCTGCTTGACTTGGAAGCCCATGATTTTTCTCACAGAGCCATTTGCTCTTCTCATTTATAATTTCCAGAAAAATCATCTGTGGAAAATTATAGCAATTATAGTTCTCAGTTTTCCTCTATTCCACCTCTGACATCTACCCCAGCATTGTGGAGAATCATAATATGCAATAGAAAAACATGGGCCTGGTAATCAGATCACATCTCCTGCTTTCTGTGTAACTTTGAAAGGTATCTTCTTTTTGAAATTCAGTTTATTCATCTGTAAAGTGGGTATAAAATAATCAGCCTCAATAGCACTTTCTAAGTTTTGTCTTCCTCTTCCTTCAATCAAGAAGGAAAGAAGAGTGGGAATAGGGTAAATATACTGAAGCAGGAGAAAATTTATCTTCTCTCCACCTGCTGTATCATATGTACCACCACCAATCCTAAATAGATGCCTTAGGACAATCTGCTGAAATAGTTGGACTGGAGACATTACAAACTATTGAAAGACAGATTAATGATAGTCATGAAGGAAACAACTCTGTAGTTCTGGTCCATTCAGTCTGTTCAGTTCAGTCGCTCAGTCGTGTCCGACTCTTTGCAACTCCACAGACTGCAGCACGCCAAGCCTGCCTGTCCATCACCAACAGAAGTGGTGATGGACTCTGGAAAGAGTTTATGCAAACTCATGTCCATTGAGTTGGTGATGCCATCCAACCATCTCATCCTCTGTCATGCCCTTCTCTCGCCTTCAACCTTTCCCAGCTTCAGGGTCTTTTCCAATAAGTCAGCTCTTCACATCAGGTATCCAAAGTATTGGGGTTTCAGCTTCAATATCAGTCCTGCCAAAGAACATTCAGGACTGATTACCTTTAGGACAGACTGGTTGGATCTCCTTGCAGTCCAAGGGACTCTCAAGAGTCTTCTCCAACACCACACTTCAAAAGCATCAATTCTTTAGCACTCACCTTTCTTTATAGTCCAGCTCTCACATCCATACATGACTACTGGAAAAACCATAGCGTTGACTAGACGAACTTTATTGGCAAAGTAATGTCTCTGACTTTTAATATGCTGTCTAAGTTGGTCATAACTTTTCTTCCAAGGAGTAAGCGTCTTTTAGTTTCATGGCTGCAGTCACCATCTGCAGTGATTTTGGAACCCCAAAAAATAAAGTCTGCCACTGTTTCTCCATCTATTTCCCATGAAGTGATGGAATGGGACACTATGATCTTTGTTTTCTGAATGTTGACTTTCAGCCAACTTTTTTACTCTCCTCTTTCATTTTCATCAAGAGGCTCTTTAGTTCTTCACTTTCTACCATAACGGTGGTGTCATCTGAATATCTGAGGTTATTGTATTTTTCCTGGCAATCTTGATTCCAGCTTGTGCTTCATCCAGCCCGGCATTTCTCATGATTTACTCTGCATATAAGTTAAATAAGCAGGGTGACAATATACAGCCTTGATGTACTCTTTTTCCTATTTGATACCAGTCAATGTCCAGTTCTAACTGTTGCTTCCTAACCTACATACAGGTTTCTTAAGAGGTAGATCACGTGGTCTGGTATTCCCATCTCTTTCAGAATTTTCCACAGTTTATTGTGATCCACATAGTCAAAGACTTTGGCATAGTCAATAAAGCAGAAATAGATGTTTTTCTGGAACTCTCTTGCTTTTTCAATGATCCAGCAGATGTTGGCAATTTGACCTCCGGTTCCTCTGCCTTTTCTAAAACCAGCTTGAACATCTGGAAGTTCACAGTTCACATATTGATAAAGCCTGGCTTGGAGAATTTTGAGCATTACTTTGCTAGCATGTGAGATAAGAGCAGTTGAGCAATAGTTTGAGCATTCTTTGCCATTGCTTTTTGAGGGATTAGAATGAAAACTGACCTTTTCCAGTCCTGTGGCCACTGCTGAGTTTTCCAAATTTGTTGACATATTGAGTGCAGCACTTTCACAGCATCTTTCAGGATTTGAAATAGTTCAACTGAAATTCCATCACCTCCACTAGCTTTGTTTGTAGTGATGCTTCTTAAGGCCCACTTGACTTCACATTCCAGGATGTCTGGCTCTAGGTTACTGATCACACCATCTTGATTATCTGGTTCGTGAAGAACTTTTTTGTACAGTTCTGTGTATTCTTGCCACTTCTTCTTAATATCTTCTGCTTCTGTTAGGTCCATACAATTTCTGTCTTTATTGAGCCCATCTTTGCATGAAATGTTCCTTAGTATCTCTAATTTTCTTGAAGAGGTCTCTAGTCTTTCCCATTCTATTGTTTTCCTCTATTTCTTTGCACTGATCACTGAGGAAGGCTTTCTTATCTCTCCTTGCTGTTCTTTGGGACTCTGCATTCAAATGGGTATATCTTTCCTTTCCTCCTTTGCTTTTTGCTTCTCTACTTTTCACAGCTATTTGTAAGGCCTCCTCAGAGAGCCATTTTGCTTTTTTGCATTTCTTTTTCTTGGGGATGGTCTTGCTCCCTGTATCCTGTACAATGTCATGAACCTCTGTCCATAGTTCATCAGGCACTCTGTCTCTCAGATCTAATCCCTTAAATCCATTTCTCACTTCCACTGTATGCTGCTGCTGCCGCTAAGTCACTTCAGTCATGTCCCACTCTGTGAGACCCCATAGATGGCAGCCCACCAGGCTCCCCCGTCCCTGGGATTCTCCAGGCATGAACACTGGAGTAGGTTGCCATTTCCTCCTTCAGTGCATGAAAGTGAAAAGTGAAAGTGAAGACGGTCAGTCATATCCGACTCTTAGTGACCCCATGGACTGCAGCCTACCAGGCTCCTCTGTCCATGGGATTTTCCAGGCAAGAGTACTGGAGTGGGTTGCCATTGCCTTCTCCTTCCACTGTATAATTGTAAGAAATTTGATCTAGGTCATACCCGAATGGTGTAGTGGTTTTCCCCACTTTCTTCAATTTCAGTCTGAATTTGGCAATAAGGAGTTCATGATCTGAACCACAGTCAGCTCCTGGTCTTGTTTTTGCTGACTGTATAGAGCTTCTCCATCTTTGGCTGCAAAGACTATAATCAATCTGATTTTGGTGTTGACCATTTGGTGATGTCCATGCATAGAGTCTTCTCTTGTTTGTTGGAAGAGGGTGTTTGCTATGCCCAGTGCCTTCTCTTGGCAGAACTCTATTAGCCTTTGCTCTTCTTCCTTCTGTACTCCAAGGCCAAATTTGCCTGTTACTCCAGGTGTTTTCTTGACTTCCTACTTTTGCATTCCAGTTCCCTGTAATAAAAAGGACATCCTTTTTGGTAGTTCTGATTATGCAGCTGTTAATTTAAATCACTTCTAATATTCTTGGACATTAATTTTGCAGAAATGCATTCTCTCATAATTCAACTAGTATCCTATGTTGCTAATCTTCAGGGGAATATTCTAGACTTGAACATACTTTAATAAGAGGATTCTTGGCTTAAGAACAACTTGATTGAATATTAACAATGCATCTTTATTGCATCTTTAATTCCAAGGACATAAGCATATTTTTACTATAATCATACCATTAAGCATATATTTACTCAACTACTTTGAATAGGTTAAGTGAGGTTGTTCCCTCCACTCTTTTATTGCATAATCTTATACTGTATTAACACACTTATATATGTTTCTACCACTGTTCTATACCTTTATTTTAGAGTATTTCACCTTTAGAAAAATTTTTTAAAATTATGTGTTCCATCGTTTGTTTCTGCTTAGCTGATTATTAAACTGAGTTTTATCTAATTTTTTCTTGAAGACAGAAATAATCTTTTTGTGCTATTAGTTTTATTTTCATCTAGACTTTTAAAGATCAGCACATTTGTCATGTTTACAGTTGAATGTCAAGACCAGCTGTGAATTAAGCAGAGACAGTGGATTATGTGGCTTAGATGGCATTCCCATTTTGGAGAGTGATCCTGATTTGAGGAAAGTCAGGGGTGTTTTGGGGAAGGTGATGGCACCCCACTCCAGTACTCTTGCCTGGAAAATCCTATGGATAGAGGAGCCTGGTAGGCTGCAGTCCATGTGGTTGCGAAGAGTCAGACATGACTGAGCAACTTCACTTTCACTTTTCACTTTCATGCATTGGAGAAGGAAATGGCAACCCACTCCAGTATTCTTGTCTGGAGAATCCCAGGGACAGAGAAGTCTAGTGGGCTGCCATCTATGGGGTCGCACAGAGTTGGGCACGACTGAAGAGACTTAGCAGCAGCAGCAGCACCAGCAGCAGCAGCAGCAGCAGCAGGGGTATTTAGCTCTGGATTTGAGGTGATCTCTATCACAGTTGTGGTTCTGCCTCTAGGTCTGTGCCCCTTTCCTTTGCAGGGACACACAATTACTATAAAACTGAAAGTTTGGGTTAGAACTGCTCTTAGTTCCTTTCTTCCTGGAAAGTCTTAAGAGTGTATGTTTGTTTGTTTGTTAATGAACTCATGCAACTCTTTAACATCGGTAAGTCCCCACGGCCACTATACATTTCTTACTATACACTATGTGCAGCCTCTGTCAGGCACTCTTAGACATAGATGGATCTGGCATAATTTTTAAATATTCTGCCTCACCAGCACCTAGTTGTATCTGGGTAAGGCTGATTCCCCCTAGATGAGAAGCAGATCTTACGTGGGTAGGTCAGAATGATGTGTAAAAGTCCTCACCAGTTTCTTTCGAATCCCTTATCAGTTGCTTTCTGTCCCTTGTTATTCTTATTCTTCCTGTCCCTTGTTATTCTTATTCTTCCTTAAGAGATGTGAGTGCACACTTAGTGCCTAGTTCAGGGCGATGATTCCATCCATGGACAATTTCAGGGAATAAGTCAAGGTGCTCTCTCTTTTCTACATGCAGGGAGCAATAGACTGAGGCGAACCTGTAAAGAAATCTCTCGGAGAATGGACAACCATTCCTTACACATTTATAGTAATAATACTTCTAGGTCCCTGTCACAGATTATTTATGGTTGCTCTTACATTTCCAATATGCATTATTCTACATTGAAAAGGCACTAGCATATCCAGAATAATAGGCCCTTTGTTATTTTTTTCATTAACTTCCTTACTCCCCCTCAATCAATTATAAAAAGCTCTTTCTACTGATGTTTTTTAACACTTCCTACCTTAGTATTAACAGTAAATTTAATTACCATGTTGTTTACCTATTCTGTTTTCCTTAATAAGCATCTAAATTACTGGATTCAAACCGCACTTGCAACACCTGATCATAACAATCCCCAACGATGAGTCTTCATTTATCATTGTCTTTGACTTTTAATCCTTGAGACCTTTAAAAAGTCCTGCAGAGCTGTGTTCTTAGTTAACATTTCTTGACTGCATTCTTGAAGTTAAATATTTTATGAGTAATTTTTTGCATCCAGTTGCATTTATGTAAAAATTAAAAGGCAGATTGGCTAAGAGTAAACTCAGCCTGCTTATTCCCCATTAATTTGTGATATTCTTAGTTCATATATTTTTTTAAATTTCTTGTCTCTTTTTTTTTTTTTTTCAGTTTCTTTGCTCAAATTCTGGGATATTATTTTTAGGACCCCTCTCTCAGGAAACTCTTGATTATTTACAGATTGATAAGTAAATATTCAGGAAAATCATGCATCTTCTTTATATTCCTTTCTAGGTTGTTTTTAGTCATACCTGACTCATTTTTACTGATGATACAGAGTGGGAGATAAAGGAGGTTGTCAGTTCTTTGAGGACTAAAACTGTCATTCATTCATATTCCTTATGAATAGGAATATGAGGAACAGGAATAATAGGAATAAGGTTTAAATAGCAGATATTTAGTTAGTATTTCCTATAACTCTCAGTAGGCTATGAGCTCTGTTGGCCAGATCGCTTGTACACATTGGACCCAGCAAGGACTACCATATGTTGGTTGGCTTTCCCTCTCTCTTTTGTTCTTAATTTGTTTATTTTTCACATAAACATACATTTGTTTAATTTTTTTCACTGACATATAGTTTATTTTCGGTGAAATACACTGATCTTAGGTATACAGTTTGATCATTTCTGACCACTGTGTACACACATAACCCACATCCTACCAAACTACAAAACATTATCTTTATCTTAAATTTCCTTATGTTTCCTCCCAGTCAAAACCTCCCTCTTTTCTTTTTTAAAGCATATACTAGTTCTGCCTGTTATAGAACTTCAAACAGTAGGAACTCTTGTGTTCAACAGATTTTACCAGTTTTTGTGGTTTGTCCTTGTAGCTCATCCAGCAGTATTTTGTTTCATATTTTTAATGGGCATTGAATATATCATAATTTCAAATCCATTCTCCTGTTGTTGAATTAGTATAAATCTGAAACAGTTAGCATTCTCTACAGTTTTTAGTTATTGTGAATTAAGCTGCTATGAACATTCCTATACAAGTCATCTGTGTATGTATGTGTATGTGTATCTATTTTTGTTTCTCTTAAGATACCTAGAAATGGTGTTGCTAAGAGGTAAGCATATGTTTATGAAAAACTTCCAGTTGATTCCTCAAATGATTACTATTCTATGCTCTCACTAGCAATGCGTGAGAGTTCCAGTTCCTCCAAATCCTTGCCCACAGTAGGCATTCTCAGTCTCAGTTGTATCCTACTGGGGGTGTACAATAGGACAGCCACTTTGTAAAACAATCTGATGATTCATCAAAATGTTAAACATAGTGTTGATGTATGACCCAACAATTCTCCTCCTTGGTACACACCTGAGAAAAATAAAAACATATGTTCTCACAGAAGTTTGTACAGGTTCAATCATGGCAGCAATATTTATTTTTATTGACAAATCATTGATTTACAATGTGTCAGGTATACAGCAAAGTGATACATATATATATATATGCATTTTCCATTATAGCTTATTACAAGATACTGAATATAGTTCCCTGTGCTAGACAGTTGGTCCTTGTTATTTATTTATTTTATGTGTATAACTTATATTTTATGTATATAACTGTATCTGTTCATCTCAAATTCCTAATTTATCCCCCCCTCCTTCCCCGTTTGGTAACCATAAGTTTGTTTTCTGTGTCTGTGAACCTATTTGTCTTTTGTAAATGGTTTATTTGGTTTTTTTTTATTGTGGAATATATATATATATATATATTAGATTGTGTATGTTAGACTATATATATATTTGGATTGTGGCATATATATATATATATATATACATGTCACACTTTCTTTATTCATTCATCTGTCGATGGACATTTACATTGCTTCCATGTCTTTCCTGTTGCGTATAGTGCTGCTGTGAATACTGAGATGTGTATTTGTTTGTTTTTTTTTTTTTTGCTTTGAATTTTTATCTTTTCTGGATATATGCCCAGGAGTTGGATTGCTAGATCATAATGGTGGTTCCATTTTTAGTTTTTTAAGGAATCTCCATACTGTTATCCACAGTGGCTGCACCAATTTACATCTGCACCAACAGTGTAGGAGGGTTCTCTTTTCTCCACACCTTCTCCGGCATGTATTATCTGTAGACATTTTGATGATGGACATTCTGATGAGTGTGAGGTGATACCTCATTGTAGTTTTGATAACATCATTACTCATAATAACCAGAATAGAAAATGGTTCAATGTTTATCAACTAATAAGTGGATAGATTAAAAGTGAAGCATATTCATACAATGGCATATTAGCAACAAAAAATAATGAAGCAGAAATATATGTTACAATATGCATGAATCTTTAAATCAATGTGCAAAGTAAAAGAAACCAATCACATGGCTGCATAGTGCATGATTCCATTTATTTAAATGTCCAAAACAGGAAAATGTAGATAGAAAGTAGATTTATGGTTTTCTATGGCTTGGGGGATTGGAGAAGGAAATGGCAACCCACTCCAGTGTTCTTGCCTGGAGAATCCCAGGGATGGGGGAGCCTGGTGGGCTGCTGTCTATGGGGTCGCATAGAGTTGGACACGACTGAAGCGACTTAGCAGCAGCAGCAGCAAGGCTTGGGGGGCAGGAAGGGGAAAAAGGAGAAACAAGGAGAAAGACATGCTATGGGATTTTTATCAGAGGGGACAAAATGTTCTAAAATTGAAAGTGGTGATGGTTGTATAGACCTGTGACTATACTAAAAAACCATTGAATTGTACACTTATGGGTGAATTGTGTGCTGTGTGAATTATATCTCAACAAAACTGTTTTGTTTTTTTTTTCCCAAAAGAACTTAATGCAGAGGGCATATAAGTACAAAGGCCCTGAGGCAGAGAATGGTTGGTGTGAATAAGGAGCAACTGGAAGCCCTGTGTTACTTGAATGGAGTGAATACAGCAGAGAAAGTAGCGAGAGATGAAGTTGGAGAGGTAGGTAGGGGCCAGGATATGTAGGGCTGTGTAGCCCATGAGGAGTGTAGAGTATTATGAACGTTGTAGGTGGTCCCTGGAGGGTTCTAGAGAGAGAATTAGGGTGATCTGATGGGTATAATAAAAACTCACTCTGCTTCCCTCGTGGCTCAGATGATAAAGAATCCTCCTGCAATGCAGGAGACCTGAGTTTCATTCCTGGGTTGGGAAGGTCCCCTGGAGAAGACAATCGTGATCCACTCCAGTATTCTTGCTTGGCAAATGCCATGGAGGGGAGGATCTTGGCAGGCTATAATCCATGGGGTCACAAAGAGCTGGACATGACTGAGCAACTTTCACTCTCTGCTGTCTGTATGGGGTGGAAACTACAGAATGGGAACAGGAAGAACAATTAGAAAACTCTGGCAGGAGTCTGAATGAGAAATAGTTGTGGGTGGAACCAGAATGAAAGCTGCAGTGGTCATGAAAAGTGGATGTATTAATATTTTGAAGTCACAACTTCTTGGCACAGGAGATATTTGATGTAAGGGAAAGAAAACTATTAAGGAAAAAAGAAAAGTGTGTATTTGGATGTGTGTTCCACTCCATAATAAAGCAAAAGCTGAGTTCATTATTTTAGTTTGCTCTAAAGACACAATAACAGTTTCCCAGGTGGTGCAATGGTAAAGAATCTACGTGCAATGCAGGAGACGTGGCAGAAGCCATGGGTTCGAACCCTAGGTGGGGAAGATCCCTTGGAATAGTAAACGGCAACCCACTCTACTCTAGTATTCTTGCCCGAAAAATCCCATTG
Source organism: Ovis canadensis (assembly GCF_042477335.2). Lineage (NCBI taxonomy): Eukaryota > Metazoa > Chordata > Mammalia > Artiodactyla > Bovidae > Ovis > Ovis canadensis. Next base: position 72,870,541 of record NC_091248.1, on the reverse strand, counting down.
ACAGAGGAACTTGGTGGGCTACAATCCATAGGATTGCAAAGAGTAGGACACATCTGAGCACACAAACAGAACATTTTATTTGGAAGCGAAAACAAAATGGTCACATTTTTGTCTCTGCAAGCTCATATTTTATTCATATCCAAATAAACTCAGAGAATGTTCTTAATATTGTTGATATAAGAAGCAAATTATCCATAAAGTTCAAACACATATTTTACATACATGGTAATGACCTAAGCGAGAGAGCCAGAATGTTCTCTGGAAACATATTTCCCTGTGAAAATTTCATGTTGTAGTCCTGAACTGAATGTTTGCAATTGATCATTATATTTTCTTTCTTCTTAGCTTTGAGGTAGTTGTTTAAACATTGGGACATCTTGCTGCTGGACAATTTTTGTGCAGCCATTTTTACCTTCTCACATGGCTTCTTCTTATGTCTTCCATTGTTTATATATTAAACCTGATTCTGCAAATCTAAGTACTATTTAAATTAAATGCTCATTTTCTTTATGTAATCATTTCATAGTTGGTGTCTTTGCAGCAATGGATTTATTTTCTAAGTAGCATTTTGAAGTACAATGTACATGTGGAAAAGTGTCAGCAACATTTAAATTTTGTATTTTAAGTGATCATTTATATGCACACTGCACCTTGGGTGTATAGTTGTGAGACCAAGAGAAGATAAATAGTTCACTAGCCACAAAATGCATCAAGTGCATTGTTGACTGCAAAGATTATAGTGAGCTATAAGCTGGTTCATTTGTATTTCCATTAGGATCCACTGAATTGCATAATTATGCTATTGTGGTTGAGTGGTGGCCTACAGTAAAGGTGCCTGTGGTTATTGCCTAAGATTCTTATCAAGATAAATAAAGGCCTTAAATAGTCCAAATAAATTAGTCATCCTGAGACTCTTAGTGTTGCAGGTTTGTAGGCATTTCAGAAAATTCTTTTTAGGTTAACCCTAGCTTCATCTTTCTCATTTCCTATGTCCCTCATGGGTAGATGAGGAATCCTTCCAGTAGGGTCTCTTTTTTGGTTTTAATGATAGCAAAGGGTGCTCTAATTCCCAGAAGTAGGTGATATAACTGACTACTATTCTCATTCATAAGACACTTTGGAAAGCCAGTGATCTGGCCCTTATTCATTCATGGTGGGTACTGCAATCAATCAGTATGGCTGACATTAATGCTGCCTGCCATCAAGTCTCCTGGGCTCCTTTCTCCATCTCTATTTTTATTTCCACAGTGGGAACACTCTCCAAGGATGAGAGTATGGTGGTGGATTGTGACTCCCAGAGTGTTGAAGAAAGCGTTGCAAGTGCCTCTGCTCTTGATTCATGGATAACAAGGTTGAAGACAGTTCTTACTGCCCACAAAGAATTTTAACTGGAGCTAGATGTTAGCAGGCTGAATCAGTAGAGAAGGCAAGTGCCAGGCATTTGGAGGTACATACTAAATAAACGGAAGAGAAACCCCAGGGAAGGGAGAAGGTGTAAAGACAAAGGGGGCACTCTCTCTTTCCTGTACCAAGGAAACATGCCATGCTTCCTGCACATGGCAAGGGGCTGCAGATCAACCATCAGAGACATAAATAAAATTCTGGCAAGCTTCCTGATGCAAGCAGTACTCCATAAATTTTCACAACATGAACAGCATTTATTGTCGTTGTATTATTCAATCTGATTTTTCCTCATAATGGAGATAGCTTGTATTTTTAAATTGCATTCATAGTGACCAGTGTTTTACAATTGGAATCAGCAACCTAGGGTGCAAGCTGATCAGTTTACCTCACTGAAAAGCAGTTAGAAATAACCCATGCAAGCATCTAGCCCTGCCTCAATCTAGACCCTGCTCATTTCCTGCTCATACAGCTTATAATCATTAAGTTACAAGCATATATGTCAGAACTTCTGTGAACGTAAGTCCTTAAGTAGGTACTATAGATGCCTATCAATCAAACGTGAGTGTAAAGAATAGTTGCATATTTTCTCATCAGCTCTATTAATAACAAACTGAGAGTGGAAGAGACAGTCTTGTTAATGCTTCTGTTTTTTTTACATGCATGATTTAATATGTCCAGTCATATGTACTTTTATAAATGTAGGAGTAACAGTGGTAATAGATCTCAAAATATCTATTATTATTGCAATTCTCATTTTTGACCTGCGACTGGGCTTTGGACATTTTTAAACAGAAAAGTTAGTAATATAATTGAAAGCTGACTGTCTTCTTGGCCAGTAACTCTAGAATGCCAGCTCCATTGTTTATAATGGATAAAACTGGAAAAATGGAATAGTAATGGTTAGCTCAGCAGGTAGAGTAAGCAGGAGATGAAACCATTGACTCCTCTGCTCTACCGTTCTGAAGGAGACATTTTTGAAACAATAAACATATTCTAGCTGGCCAGCTTTCACTCATGGTATACTTTAAATCAAACACACAAAAATAATACAACAATGAAAAGTGTGCAACCTGGAGTCAAGCTCTCTGTAATAACTCCAAATAAGTTACTTAAAACTAAATTTTCTCATCTACAAAATAGGGTATTATTTGTACCTAATGTGTATGGTTTCAATGAGGAAGAAGTAGTATATGCATCTGGTACTAGTTTAACACATATCTTTAGCATTTGACCACTCCACATACTTCAGTTTCCTAAGGGGGAAAAACAACAGTATTCGTTATAGAAGGAAACTCATAAATTAAAACTTCTTTCATTCCCAATTCCCTATTTGATTACCAAAAAACTTTCTAAGAAATAATCTGATTATCAAGATCAGCTTTATCACAGCCAAAGATGTAGAACAGGTGGAGCTAGCAGGACATAGGCAACCATGAACTTTTTATTGATATGATAGTCACATAGCATAAAATTCACTACCTCAAGTGTGCAATTCAGTGACTTTTAGTATGTTCACTGTGTTTTGCAACCATTACCACTATCTAATTTCAGAACATTTCCATCACCCCAATTGGAAAACCCATAACCCCAAACCTATTAGCAGTTCCAGTTCTCCTCTTTCCCCCATCACTCACTAATTTACTTTCTATCCCTATGGATATACCAGTCCTGAGCACTTCATATATATGGAATCTTAAAATATGTTGCTCCTTGTATCTGCTGTCTCTCGGAATAATTTTTTCAAGGTTCATCCACGTCGTAGCATGTAACAGTACTTCACTTCTTTTTGTGATTAAATAATATTCAACAGTATGGACACCCAGGTGGTGCTAGTGGTAAAGAATCTACCTGCCAGTGCAAAAGATGCGGGGAGTCAGATTATATCCTTGAGTCAGGAAGACCCGCAGAAGGAGGAAACAGCATCCCACTCCAGTGTTCTTGCCTGGTAAATTGTATGGACAGAGGAGCCTGGTAGGCTACAGCCCATGGGGTCACAGAGAGTCACGCATGACTGAGCAGTTGAGCAAACAAACAAAAATTTTGTTTATTTATTCACCAGTTAATGAACATTTGAATCCTTCCCATTTGGGGTTATTATGAATAATGCTGCTATGAACGTTCGTGTTTAAGTTTTTGTGTCAACATGTTTTCAATTCTCTCAGTATATACCTAATATTGAAACTGCTGATTCAATTTTATTGCACTTCTGTTCTATTTTTAAGAAACTGCAAAAATGTTTTCCAAGGTGGCTACACCATTTTACATTCTCATTAGCAACATATGAGAATATCAATTTCTCTTCATACTTACTAATACTTTTTCCTTTTCTTTTGAGCATAACCATCTTAATAGGTAGAGTGTGATCTCACTGTGGGTTTGATTTGCATTTCTCTAATAACCAATCATGTTGAGTTTTTCATGTGCTTATTGGTGATTTGTATATCTTCTTTGGAGAAATAGCTCTCCATCAATTGATGGACCCTTTAAAATTGGATTGTATGTCTTTTTACTGTTGTATTGTGAGTCTTTTGTATATTCTGAATGCCAGACCCTATATAATTTGCAAAATGAAATACTAAAATTTATAATTTGCAGATATTTTATTTCTTTCAATGGGTTGTTTCTTCACTTTATCAGTAGTGTTTTTAGAGACATAGATAGGTTTTTTTTTTTAAATTAACAAAGTCCATTTGTTTCTTTGATTGCTTATGTTGTAGGTATTTAAGAAACTGTTACCTAGTCCAAATTTGTGCACATTTACACCACTGTTTTCTCCTAAGTGTTGTGTGGTTTGAGTTCTTGCATTTAAGTCTTTGTTTCATTTTGAGTTAATTTTTACATACTGTGTGACATAGGAGTCCAACTTAATTCTTTTGCATATGGATGTATAATCATCTTGGTCATGAATTTTTGAGAGATCCAGTCCTAGATAGTTCCTAAAACCCAAATGACATCTGGGCTGATTCTGCTTCTTATCAGTTGTGCTTAATAGTTTGAATCCTTGAAAACAATAGATAGTTTTAAAAATATTTCCGGTTAAACAGAAAATTTGAAGGACAGAAGAAATACAAAAAAAAAAAAAAAAAGAAAATCACTCATACACCTAAAACTTAAGGCTAACCAGTTTAAATATTTTGCTGTATATATTTCTGTCTTCTATTTATGTATTCATATCATAATATGCCTAATCTTTTATAAACATATTTTAATTGAGTATTTTACTGTGGCAAATTTTAAAAATTTTATTCATAGTATTAGATCATGTAACTGTACTATCAATTTCATTTTTCAATGTTACAGTTTTTTAAAATTGAGTGTTACTATGAGTATTCTTATACCTTAATGTATATATGTGACTCTGATTATTTCCCTAGGTAAATTAATAGGATTTGAATTTCAGTATCAGAGGCTTTTGGTTGATATTGCCTGCTCTCTAGATATACTTCAAGTGATGATTGATTTTTGTCTCTGGAGTTCTTTTTAATTCTTTCTTAGGATTTTTCTCTCTCTGATTACATTTTTCATCGGTTGCCTGTTACCCACTTTCTCCATTAGAGCCTTTAGCCTATTAATCATAGCTGTTTTAAATTCTGTGTCTGATAATCCCACATCTCTGCCATATCTGCTTCTGACACTTATTCTGTCTCTTCCAATTGTGTTTTTTAGTTTTAGGTAAGCCAAGAAATTTTTCTTTTTTGTGGTAGCTGAACATGCATGCTAAGTCGCATCAGTCTTATCCAACTCTTTGTGACTCCATGACCTGTAGACAACCAGGCTCCTCTGTCCATGGGATTCTCTAGGCAAGAGTACTGGAATGTGTTGCCATGCCCTCCTCCAGGGGATCTTCCCGACCCAGGGATCAAACCTGTGTCTCTTATGTCTCCTGCATTGGCAAGTGGGTTCTTTGCTGAACATGGTACTGGGTAAAAGGAACTGTAATGAACAGGCCTTTAGTAATATGGTAATGATATGAAGAAGGAGGGGAAGTTTTTATAGTCTGTGATTAGGTCTCAGTCTCTCAGTGACCCTATGCTTTTGGACTATGAACTTCCTGTGTTTCTGTTTTTCTTTCTGCTCAGGTGGGACCAGAAGCTAGGAGGGCTAGAGGCAGGTGTTTTCCTTTCTCTGGGTCAGCTACACTCTGATAATACCCCAGGGCTTATGTGTGCTAAGTTGCTTCAGTCCTGTCCGACTCTTTGCAACCCTATGGACTATAGTCCTCCAGGCTCCTCTGTCCATAGGATTCTCCAGGCAAGAATACTGGAGTGGGTTGCCATTTCCTTCTCCAGGGGATCTTTCCAACCCAGGGATCAATCCTGGGTCTCCTGCATTGCAGGTGGATTCTTTACTATCTGAGCCATCAGGGAAGCCCACCCCAGAGTTTAGGCCCCTATTAACTAGCTTACCCTCAAGGCCGGCCTTATTAAGAGGAACAGAGTGCTCTGGTATATTTCAAAGTGATTTCTTTTCCCTATTCCCTATTGGAAGCACAAGGCAATTTTTCCCTGATATTTAATATGTGTACTTGGTGAGGCTCCTGCAAGTAAATCTCACAATGTTGTAGGGGTCCCCTTTTGAATAAGTCCCCCCGGATTTTTTAAAATCTCAGCTTTACTGCACTGAGTCTCCAGCAATTCCTCATTACAGATCAGATTTCCTTACTTCATCCTCGTTTTCAATGTTGTTTCACCTCTAGAACCTCTTCTCTGGTAAGCTATTCCTCCTTGTAAATATCTGCCTACCTCCCTCTCTAATCTTGAGATCAGTGGTTTGCCCTGTGTCCTTCTCTCTTCCATGGTTTCAAAAAGAGTTGTCATTTTTCAGTGTTCAGCTTTTTATTATACTTGTTACTAGAACATAGTCACAACTTCCCAAATCCTCATATGCAGAAATGGAAATCAGAAATGAATGATCAACTTTGAATTATTTTAGTAGAAATGTAGGATTTACAAAAACTAGCTAGGAAGGAAGCCTAACTATCCCTCACTTGAATGGAAAGAAGATTTGAGGAAGAAGTGTCAATTGAATTTTTACTTAAAAGAAATAAGAAAAGTGTAGACTTTAAGGGACATATTTAGAAGCATAATATCCTCTAAATTGAGACTGAATGAGGCATAATTTTAAATTTTTTGTGAACGGGATCTAGATAGCATTTCTTTTGTGAACTCTTACAACATAATTAGTCAATAAATATTGATTGGCAACCTGGAAGAAATGTAATTTCTGAGACCCATGGGCTATGTATGTTAGTTGCTCAGTGGTGTCTGACTCTTTGTGACACTATGGACTGTAGCCCGCCAGGCTTCTCTGTCCATGTAATTCTCTAGACAGCTATACTGGAGTGGGTTGCCATTCCCTTCTCCAGGGGATCTTCACAACCCAATGATTGAACCCATGTCTCCTGCATTGCAGACAGATCCTTTACCATCTGAGCTGCCAGGGAAGCATTGACCCATGAGCTAGTTACTTGAAAGTATCTACAAATCATAGAGCCTCTTCTAAGGAGTAATTCAACCACAGATTGTGGGAATGGGCAGCATTATGGGACTATATTTTCTGAAGTAGGGGTTTCTCCTTAATAAGACAAGTGGAGAGCATTGAGTAGCAGGCTGATCAGGGTCCCATGGTACGGCTGCATACACATACATGACTGGATTCTACCTCTTAGAAAACTGACCTGGGACATTTTGTGAGACTAATGTCATGAGAGCAAGAAGATGAAGCTGAGTGAGTTTACTGCTGAGGACATAAGATGTAATGGGAACATAAGCCGTGATGACAAGCCAACATGAGAGAGAAGAGGCCATTAATTGAGGAAAACTATGAGAAGACTGTGAGGTCGCCATTATCTTCATTACCTCCACCATAGATTCAGTTCAGTTCAGTTGCTCAGTCATGCCTGACTCTTTGTGACCCCATGGACTACAGCACCTCCTTGTCCATCACCAACTGCCAGAGTTTACTCAAACTCATGTCCATTTAGTCAGTGATGCCATCCAATCATCTCATCCTCTGTCTACCATAGTTTGCTGCTGCTGCTGCTAAATCACTTCAGTCGTGTTTGACTCTGTGTGACCCCATAGGCGGCAGCCCACCAGGCTCCGCCAACCTTGGATTCTCCAGGCAAGAACACTGGAGTGGGTTGCCATTTCCTTCTCCAATGCATGAAAGTGAAAAGAGAAAGTGAAGTCGCTCAGTCGTGTCCAACTCCTAGAGACCCCATAGACTGCAGCCTACCAGGCTCCTCCGTCCAAGGGAATTTTCCAGGCAAGAATAATGGAGTGGGTTGCCATTGCCTTCTCCACCACCATAGTTTGGCCCCAGATAAATAACAGGGAGGGAACACAGCTCCACCCATCAACAAAAACAGGATTAAAGACTTATTGAGCATGGCCCTTCCCAGCAGAACAAGACCCAGTTTCCTCCTCAGTCAGTCCATAAGCATCTTATCCTTTTCCATCAGAGGGCAGGCAGACTTAAAATCACAATCACAGAAAACTAACCAGCCTGATCACATGGACCACAGCCTTGTCTAACTCAATGAAACTATAAGCCATGCCGTAGGGCCATCCAAGATGGATGGGTCATGGTGGAAAGGTCTGACAGAATGTGGTCCACTGGAGAAGGGATTGGCACACCACTTCAGCATTCTTGTCTTGAGAACCCCATGAACAGTATGAAAAGGCAAAATGATAGGATACTGAAAGAGGAACTCCCCAGGTCGGCAGGTGCCCAATATGCTACTGGAGATCAGTGGAGAAATAACTCCACAAATAATGAAGAGATGGAGCTAAAGAAAAAACAACACCCAGCTGTGGATGTCACTGGTGATAGAAGCAAAGCCTGATGCTGTAGAGAGCAATATTGCATAGGAAGCTGGAATGTTAGATCCATGAATTAAGGCAAATTGGAAGTGGTCAAACAAGAGATGGCAAGAGTGACAGTTGACATTTTAGGAATCAGCAAACTGAAATGGACTGGAATGGGTGAATTTAACTCAGATGACCATTATATCTACTACTGTGGGCAGGAATCCCTCAGAAGAAATGGAGTAGTCATCATGGTCAACAAAAGAGTCTGAAATGCAGTACTTGGATGCAATCTCAAAAATGACAGAATGATCTCTGTTCGTTTCCAAGGCAAACCAATTGGCAGTATCATAGTAATCCAAGTCTGTGCCCCAACCAGTACTGCTGAAGAAGCTGAGGTTGAACGATTCCATGAAGACTTACAAGACCTGCCAGAACTAACACCCAAAAAAGATGTCCTTTTCATTATAGGGGACTGGAATGCAAAAGAAGGAAACCAACAGATACTTGGAGTAACAAGCAAATTTGATTTTGGAGTACAAAATGAAGCAGAGCAAAGGCTAATACAGTTTTGCACTGGTTATAGCAAGCACCCTCTTCCAAAAACAAAAAAGAAAACTTTACACATGGACATTACCATGGCCAATACCAAAATCAGACTGATTATAATCTTTGCAGCCAAAAATGGAGAAGCTTTATACAGCGAGCGAAAACAAGACCAGAAGTTGACTATGGCTCAGATCATGAACTGCTTATTGCCAAATTCAGACTTAAATTGGAAAAAGTGAGGAAAAGCACTAGACCATTCAGGGATGACCTAAATCGAATCCTTACAGTTATACAATGGAAGTGACAAATAGATTCAAGGGATTAGATCTGGTTGACGGAGTGCCTGAAGAACTATGGATGGAGGTTCACGAGACAGGAATCAAGACCCTCCCGAAGAAAAAGAAATGCAAAAAAGCAAAATGGCTGTCTGAGGAGGCCTTACAAATAGCTGTGGAAAGAGAAGCAAAAGGCAAAGGAGAAAAGGAAAGATATACCCATTTGAATGAGATTTCCAAAGAATAGCAAGGAGAGATAAGAAAGCCTTCCTCAGTGATCAGTGCAAAGAAATAGAGGGAAAAAATGGAATGGGAAAGACTAGAGACCTCTTCAAGAAAATTAGAGACATCAAGGGAACATTTCTTGCAAAGATGGGCACAATAAAGGACAGAAATGGTATGGACCTAACAGAAGCAGAAAATATTAAGAAGAGGTAGCAAGAACATACAGAACTATACAAAAAAGATCTTCATGACCCAGATTATCACAATAGTGTGATCACCCACCTAGAGCCAGACATCCTGGAATGTGAAGTCAAGTTGGCCTTAGAAAGTATCACTACCAACAAAGCTAGTGGAGGTGATGGAATTCCAGTTGAGCTATATCAAATCCTAAAGGGTGATGCTGTGAAAGTGCTGCACTCAATATGCCCCCAAATTTGGAAAACTCAGCAGTGGCCACAGGACCGGAAAAGGTGAGTTTTCATTCCAGTCCCAAAGAAAGGCAATGCCAAAGAATGCTCAAACCACTGCACAATTGCACTCATCTCACGTGCTAGCAAAGTAATGCTCAAAATTCTCCAAGCCAGGCTTCAACAGTATGTGAACTGTGAACCTCCGGATGTTCAAGCTGGTTTTAGAAAAGGCAAAGGAACCAGAGATCAAATTGCCAACATCCACTGGATCATCGAAAAAGCAAGAGAGTTCCACAAAAACATCTATTTTTGCTTTATTGACTATGCTAAAGCCTTTGACTATGTGGGTCACAATAAACTGTGGAAAATCTTAAAGAGATGGGAATACCAGACCACCTGATCTGCCTCTTGAGAATTCTGTATGCAGGTCAGCAACCAACAGTTAGTAGTGGACATGGAACAGACTGGTTCCAAATTGGGAAAGGAGTACATCAAGGCTGTATATTGTCACCCTGCTTATTTAACTGATATGCAGAGTACATCATGAGAAACAATGGGCTAGATGAAGCACAAGCTGGAATCAAGATTGCCGGGAGAAATATCAATAACCTTAGATACGCAGATGAGACCACTCTTATGGCAGAAAGTGAAGAGGAACTAAAGAGCCTCTTGATTAAAGTGAGAGAGGAGAGTGAAAAAGTTGGCTAAAACTCAACATTCAGAAATCTAAGACCACGGCATCTGGTTCCATCACTTCATGCGAAATAGATGGGGAAACAGTGGCTGACTTTATTTTCTTGGGCTCCAAAATCACTGCTGATGGTGACTGCAGGCATGAAATTAAAAGATGCTTGCTCCTTGGAAGAAAAGCTATGACCAACCTAGACAGCATATTAGAAAGCAGGGACATTACTTTGCCAACAGAAGTCCATCTAGTCAAATCTAGGTTTTTCTAGTAGTCATGTATGGATGTGAGTATTGGACTATAAAGAGAGCGGCACACCAAAGAATTGATGCTTTTGAACTGTCATTTTGGAGAAGAGTCTTGGGAGTCCCTTGGACTGCAAGGAGATCCAACCAGTCCTTCCTAAAGGAAATCAGTCCTAAATATTCATTAGAAGGAATGATGCTACAGCTGAAACTCCAAACTTTGGCCACCTCATGTGAAGAACCTACTCATTTGAAAAGACCCTGATGCTGGGAAAGATTGAAGACAGGAGGAGAAGGGGATAATAGAGGATGAGATGGTTGAATGGCACCACCTACTCAATGGACATGAGTTGAATAAACTCCGGGAGTTGGTGATAGACAGGGAGGCCTGGCGTGCTGCAGTCCATGGGGTTGCAAAGTGTCCGACACGACTGAACAACTGAACTGAACTGATGAAAAGGTGAAAAGATAAACTACAGAGTGAGGATTTTCAGTTATTAAGAAAAGATTGAAACAGATGTTAAAATAAGAGATTATTATCTAAATCTTCCTTCTGGTAGATTCCCAGGTTGTTCAGTGGTAAGAATCCACCTGTAATGCAGGAGCCACAGGAGGCATCATTTGATCTCTGGGTTGGGAAGATCATCTGAAGGAGGAAATGGCAATCCGCTCCAGTATTCTTCCTGGGATAATTCCATAGACAAAGAGGCTTAGTAACTGCAGTCCATGGGGTCGCAAAGAGTTGGACATGACTGAGTTGTACACATTCCTACTGGTAGGATTTCTTGATTTGCTTTGGATCCAGAATGGCTATTCTCTAGTAAGTCCAAATCTGCTCTATCTCCTGTTTCATGAAATTTCATCTCACTTATGGTTCCATATGCATCCTTTAATCACCTACTCATCCAGGCCTTACTTAGCTACCTTTTTGCAACACAACAGTCTAAATAAAATAACATATATGGATTTTATCTACTTTTATGTAGATAAAGCTTGAAATGTTTCAGTATCTAAGACAAAAAATACCAAATATTTTTCCACAAACTCATTAAAAGAGAAATCTCCTTTAATTCAGAATAGTTGAATAATATTGGCCCTTCTTTGAACTGACTTTGTTATCTAGCTGTCCACCTAATTTATATTGCTTATGCTTAAGTTAAAACTTGTTATATGTTTTAGCAGAGTGTGCCTAATAAGAAAAAAATAAAATAGCCTCTCTATTTAAGTACTTCAGACTGTAAGCAGCTCACCAGTTGGGATTTAAGTTTTTTCCCAAAAGCATTTATTATAGTTGGCTTCTGAATTCCTTAGGCTTTCTTCAGGGACATCAATATCAGTCTCTCTCATACAGTAAAGAATCTGCTTGCAATGCAGGAGACCTGGGTTCTATCCCTGGGTTGGGAAGATCCCCTGGAGAGGGAAATGGCAACCCACTCCAGTATTCTTGCCCAGAAAATCCCATGGACAGAAGAGCCTGGTGAGCTACAGTCCATGGGGTTGCGAAGAGTCAGACATGACTGAGCAAGTAACACAACAGTGGTTTGAAAGTGATATTTTAGTTTAATAACATAACTATTGAATTCTTACAGAAGCTAGTCTAAATTATGCATAGTAAGATTGTTTTTTTTATATTTTTGCTCCTAAAAGATATAAAAATTGAAGAAAAGTCAATTTTTGTTTTTACAAAAGGCTTCCCTTTACAGTTAAAACAACTCAAGCCCCACAAATAGTTCTCATAAACAGCAAATATCTATTCTTGACTAGAGACCTTTAGTGATATTACACAAAATTAATACTACAAGAAGAGCAACAGAAATAAAGTTCACAGGTATTTTGACCTATCTTATATGCTCACTGCCAAAAAACCTTGAGAGCAAATGAGATGCTCAGGTAGGTTGGTGACATGACATAGTAAATAGAAGAAAAGGCATTTTATTCATTCTTAACACAAATTATTTAGATGAGAGAAGAGGAGGCAAACAGTAAAAAGGGAAGAAGAAAGATTTGGAAACAGTTGGGGAAAATGGAAAGAATCTTAGACAAAATCAATACATTCAAGGAAAATTATATACTGTGTCCATAAGCCTACTCCACAAACAAAGAAGGGAATGGTATGATTCATAAAGCAGTATTCCATCTCATACCCTATAATTTTCTAAGCACTTACGAATGCAAATTTGTGGAGAGGTAGAAACGTTCTTCTAACTCTAAAAGAGAATATAGACATCTGTTTATGTACAATTAAGCAATGATAATAAGAAATTTTTCTTGTAACACTATAATAGTTCTTTTGTTAACCTTGCATAAAGAAAAAAAATTCAGTTCTTTCTTCCAGTACTATGGAAAAATAGATTCTCTAAGAACTGTTTGCATTATAGAACATCATGCCTCAGCAAAGTTAATCATCTACTTTAAAGTACAATAGATTAGAATAGTCCAGAGTCCCTATCATAAACAAAAGCAAATTATTTTCATGAAATATAAATTCAACATTGCCTTTCAAGATTACTAGAGATTTAACCAGCCAAATAAATGGGTCTTAATAAAATATAGGAAAAAGCTACTTGTTGTGAGAGAAAATCAGAAGAAAATTTCAATTTCAGAAATGGAGCTCAAAGAACATTACATACTGAAATGATCATAACATATACTTTTAAAAATATGAATACAATATTCAAGAAATAAAAAGCAAAGTTGAAAAGGGATGGCGAGTCAATTGCAAGTAACCTAGCAAATTTGAAAACCCCTATAGCATTTAAAATAAAAACACAAATATTGACATTTAACACTAAAATAAAAGTTAAATAATAGATTAATTACATTTGAAGGGAAAATTCATGAACTGGAAGGTAGGTCTGAAAAATTAGACTTGAAGAGATCAAATTTATGTAAGTCAGGGTAAGAGTCAAAAAGAATTTTTAAAAAATTATTGCATTTTTCCCATTGTATTTCTAGGTACAGTATTTAGAATGAGTCAGTCAATATTCAAAGGATAATAGCTGAGACCTTTTCAGAATAGATGAGAGATAGGAGTATTCACAGTAAATTCCAAATAGAATTAAGTAAAAACAGTCATGTTTCTACTTGTAGTATATGCAGAAGACAAAGGCAAAAAGAAAAAAAAAATGAGTAGAAAGACCCCTACAAAGTAATGACAGTAACCCAATAGGAAACTTCTCAACAGCAATAATAGCAAGAAAATAATAAAAGATTTTATTCAAACATTGAGAGGAAAAATAAGTATTAAAATAATAATGAGTACCTATAAAAAATTATTTCAGAAGAGAGCAAGATTAAGACACTTAAAAATATAAAAATAAAGGACTATATTAGTAACAGTGTAGAGTAAAAAGAATATGATCCCAAAAGGAAGATGGGAATGCAAAAAAGAATGAAATTCATGAAGATGGGGTATGAAATTAGCAGAAAAAATCCTGTTGTCAATAAAATAGTGTTATTAAATTATGTATATGTTTGTATATACATATAAACATTGATTATTTCAAATAACAATTTTGGAGTTTTAATAAGAACAAGAAAGGGTTAGCATGTTATTGACTAGGGGATTTTCACAGAAACTAATGCCTATGATTGTAATATATCTCTAGTCAATACTGCGTTAATTAAGTTTGGAGTTTACTTTAAGTATATAAATTAAAGTTTTAAGGATGCCCACAAAAAAATAATAGATTAGAGCAGAGGTCAGCAAACTTTCTCTGTAAAAACAGTTAACTATTTCAAACCTTGCAGCATACATGATCTTTATAGTAACAAACTCTGCCACTGTGGTATGAAAGCAGCCAAAGAAAATAGGTAAGGAAATGAGCATGAACATTGCACCCTGGTTCTTAAAGCTTCCATCTGGAAGTGACATGTCACGTTGTTCACAACTCAATAACTACAAAAAGTCACATGGTCCCATCTAGCTCAAAGTAGTGCACAGAGTAGAATTAGAAATATTTGGTGGACAACTCTGGTGTTTATCACAAAATAGATTATCTTTGTATTTTCTATATTGATGAAAAAAAACTTCAATTTTTACATTGTCCAAGAATAAAAAGACTTGCTTTTCATCATTTTAAAGAAAAAGAAATGAGCATGACTGTATTTCAGTGAAGCATTATTTATGACAATAAGTAGGGCAGAGTTGGCCAGTGGGCTGTAGTTTGCTTATCCCTAGGTTAGAAGGTATAACTATCAAACAAGTTGAAAATTATAGGTTTACCAAACTTTATCAATCTAAATGTGTAAAAGAAAATAGAAAAAAAAAACAAGATTAGAAAAAGCAAACAGATCCATAATGATGTAGAGAAGTAGAATCCATAAATATAAATAAATTATAGTACTTAAATAAGAGAGAGTGCTAAAAAGGTACAAAAAAAAAAAATCTGGTTTTAGGATCTTTACCAAAAAAAAAAAAGAAAAGAATTAAAATCTTAGGCCACAGGCAGATGGAAGTATAGAGATATACAAAGATATACCAGGAAAAATCTAATCAGTAGACTGCTATTATATCTGCATAAATTTTTAGGAAATATATGTCAAAACAAGTTTTTTAAAGAGCATTATTATTTATAAAGAGAGCAGAATAATAATAAGTTCATCAAGAATATATGAAACTACTAATATATATATGATGAGCAAAAAGTGACAGGATTACAAAGAAAAAACAGATGCATCAAGATAATGAGAACTTTTAATGTATTTCACTCAGGATTGTTAGAACAATCAGAAAAACATTAGCAAATATATAGAAAATTTAAATTTAAATAGCATAGGAACGAGATGTATCTAAAGAATAGTTATAGAACTCATTTCCTACAATGAGGAAAGACCAGTCCATAAAAACAAGTCTTAATAAATTGTAAAGATTATGTATTATTTTACCCACATTCACCCACTTCAGGGCTGTTAAGAACCAATTTAATTGCATAGCTTTGATAACAAAATGATACTATTATTAATTCCCCCCACAATAATTTATATATTCAGTGTGTTGACAATAAAAGTACTGCTAGTGGTTTTCTTGAAACATATAACGTCTGGTTTTAAAAATGTATATGGAAGAGTATGACCAAAAATGACAATTCGGAGAGAAAAAAGCTTGCTTTACCAGAAATTAAGACTTTTTATGAAGCTTTGTAAATTAAGACACATTGACTAGATAGAACAAAGAATATCAAAATAAATCTATACATATATAGAAATGCAATATATGATGTAATCATTGTGGATCACTGGGGAGAAATGAATTGTTAAGAAATGTTGAGAAAAGTAGCTCAACATATGAAAAAATAATATCGCATTCCTACCTCACAGAAAATGCATATGCACATGCAAACTTATACTCACATAATAATTTCAAGCACATAAACTATCTAAATGTTAAAGTCATATCTTTAGATGTTTTAGAAAAAACTTAGAAAAATAATTTTATGTTTGCAAGTCATAGAAATATTTTTTGAACTTTTATCTCTGTTCTCTAAGTACTCAATGATACTTATAAATGCCTGAACTAAACAAATAGAGTTGCTTTACTACTATCTTTGATAAATGCCTGAGGCACAAGCCCTGGATTATATTTATATGAATGCTTCATAGTCTAACACTTCGCAGTGCAACAATTGGACAACTCCCTGTTATAGCATAAAGCCAAATGAAGAGACAGATGGATTTTGAAAGCAACTATTGACTGCACAGTGCCAATTCTCTGAGTGGCAGAAATGGAATTTGAAAATTACACAGTACTCTTGGGATATATATAATGAACAAGTTCAATGAATAACTCAGAATTGTGATTATTAAAAATACTTCTCCCCAGTGTTATTGGGTTGGTCAAGAAGTTCATTCAGAATTTCCCATAACATATTACAGAAAACACTGAATGAACATTTTGGCCAATCCAGTATTTTACAGTGATGATGGCATGGCTTTTTGTAGGTGAAAACATCTGTCTTGTGTAAGTTAAGTTGCTCAGTCGTGTCCGACTCTTTGCAACCCCATGGACTGTAGCCCATCAGGCTCCTCCGTCCATGGGATTCTCCAGGCAAGAATCCTGGAGTGGGTTGCCATTTCCTTAAATTAGGGCCCAGAGTTTAGCTGTAAAGAGTAACGTTTCACCATTTTTACCTGTGCTAATTTTTTCGCAATATTATAATAATATAATTTTAGAGTAGATAGGGAACAACTTTCTACTTGTTGTTGTCCCACTTTTTTTTTTTTTTTTGACTTTTGAACATAAAGGGAAGAAACAGCACAGATGGCAGAGCCACTTTTGTTTGTAGATAGCTGAAAGACGAAAGATATACTAGTCCCAACTTTAAAGTAACAGAAGCTGAGCAATAGAATTGGATGCTGAATAGGACTTCTTCTGGCCTCCAGATGTAAACAATAGGTTACTTACAAAAAGAATCAAACTTCTGATTTGTACACTAGAAGTTAGAAGACTATGGAATAGCGACTACTAAGACTTGCATGAGGTCTGAACACGAGAATCCACTGTTTTAGTTAAGGTAGCAGACACTTGTTAAGGAGAAAGAAAGATACTTGCTAACATACAATATTCAAAAATTACATTACGTACTTTAAGTGATGAAAATATAGGGGTAAAGATTCTGACCTATTTGAATCACTTTGCTGTACTCCTGAAAGTAAGGCAACATTGTAAATCAACTGCATTTCAACAACAACAACAAAAGAAACAAATGAAAGGAAAATTTAACCAAGTAACAAATCTCAAAGGAGGCCTCAAGAGAGGGGATGACCAAGAAGAAGCAGTAATGAGCAACGGACCTTCTCCCCCATTGTAAATAAATAATTATATTAACATATGGATAGTGCTAAATAATGATGAGGCAAATGAAAAATCTACAAATAATCTAAGAAAGAAGCCAGAAAATTTTGGTAAAATCTATAAACTGAGGTGAGAGAGATAATGATGAAGTAAAAAGCCTTTTTTGAGGGCAATTTTAGAATGCTAAAAGTAAAGATATCTTAGAAGTTTTATCTTTTGGGCACAGGAAAATGAACATTGTGGAGGAGAAATGATGAGTGCCTTAGTTTTATATGATACTTGAAAATAAGTACCAAATTATTATTTTATTTTAGGAATCAATTGCTTTGTTTTTGCTTGAGTTTTTTTCTGCTAATTTTTTAAAAATTGAAGTATAGTTGATCTATTTATATCAGTTTCAGGTACAGCATAGTCATTCAACACGTCTATAGATTGCATTCCATTTAAAAACTCACATATACTGTTGGTGGGAATGTCAATTGGTACAGCAACTATGGAAAACATTATGGAGTTTCCTCAAAAAAAAAAAAACCTAAAAATATAATTACCATATAATCCAGCAATTCCACTCCTGGGTATATATCCAAAGGAAATGAAAACACTAATTCCAAAAGATACATGCACCCTAATGTTAATGGCAGTATTATTTATGGTAACTAAGGCTATGTAAACAACCTAAGTGTTCATGGATGGATGAATGGATAAAGAAGATGTGGTATGTACATGCAAAGGGACTATTATTCAGCCATTAACAGAATGTAAATCTGCCATTTGCAACAGTGTGCATGGACTTAGGAATCTATTTTCTTTGTAGAAAAAGTGAAGAAGAATTTTTAAATTATCAAAGATTTCTAAATGGGATGAATCAAACCATCTTGATGATACCAGGTAAAATATAGATCAATAAAACAGAACGCCATGAAGGATGATAGTCAACATAAATTACAATGGAGGAAATACAACCAAGAATATGATATATTAAATGTGAATGGCTTTAAATCCCCATAAGCCAGAGATTCAATTTGGATTAGAAGGCAAAACCCAGAAATACACACATCACAAGAAATGATAAACGCACACTGCAAAAAAGAAAAGGAGCAAAAAGACTCCCAGGCAACTGCAAATGCAAGTAGTAGTCATAGCAATATTAATACTAGACATTGTGGCATTTAAATTAAGAACACTAAACAATATGAAGAGGACAGAGGTACATATGTACTTAGTCGCTACGTCATGTCTGACTTTGTGACCCCATGTAACACTGTAGCCCACCAGGCTCCTCTGTCTATGAGATTTCTCAAGCAAGAAAATGAGAGGGTAGCCAGTGTCTTCTCCAGGGGATCTTCCCAACAGAGGGGTTGAACCCGTATCTCCTGCATTGCAGGCTGATTCTTTACCACTAAATCCCTGGGAAACCCAAGATTGCCTAATCTGGAGCAGTAAAACTATATTTCATGAAGATGATGTAGCAAATACAATCCTGTATGTCTAAATATTAGAGCTGATATAGAAAATAAAATTAATTTGAATGAAAGTCCATGTTGCCATATTATGATGAGTTTAACATATTCCTTTTACATTTGGAAATACTTAACATAAAAATTAGTTAAAGCATGGAATAATTGAATGAAATAACATATCTGTATATGATACAGATTCCAGGTGGCTCAGATGGTAAAGAGTCTGCCTGCAATTTAGGAGACCCAGGTTTGACCCTGAGTCAGGAAGATCCCCTGGAGGAGGAAACAGCAATTTCATTCCAGTATTCTTGCCTGAGAAATCCCATGGACACAGGAGGCTGGCAGGTTACAGCTCATGGGGTTGCAAAGAGTTAGACACAACTGAGCAACTAACAATTTCAGTTCATATAATACATAATACATCATTAAGATGCAAAGTTTATATACTTATATATGAAGTGATACATATTTGCATATATCCATAAATAATTAAAACACTAAATAATATCTCAGAAACAAAAATAATGTTATAAATTCTTTTTAAAACATAGTTTAAATAATGAAATTAAGTAATGAAAATGGTACTGCTGCTGCTGCTAAGTCATCTCAGTCGTGCCATTGCCTTCTCTGGAAAATGGTACTAAAAATATTAATATCCTAGAAATTAAAAAACACATTTCTAGATAACCTTTGGATTTGAAAATATAAAGAAGTAAAACTACTTTGAGTTAAAAGGGAATATAGAGGAAAAAATTTCACCATAAACTATAGGACACAAGGAAAAATCTATAATCAAAAGAAAACTAATAAGTTTACATCCCTTCATTAGGCTAAAAATATTATTTCTCTCAAGCAATTAGAAATTGCATAGTAAAATAAGTATAAACAGGAAGAAGGATTAATTTTAAAACTAAAGTTAGTAAAATATAAACAAATAACAAAAAATGATAGTACAATAAAAAACTAAATAAAACTAAATCCCAAATTAGATTTTTAAGAAGAAAATTCAAAGTGTTAAATGCCAAACTAAAGGAAGAATCTTTAAAAAGCAAGAGAGTAAAAATATACTTGATAAATAATGAGAATTCACAAATATTGATGATTAACAGATTGTAAAAAGAAAACTGTTCAATTCTATGGTGAAAAATTTTAAAACTAAAGATGATTAAACATAACCCCCTAGAGAAAGAATGATGAACATAAAAGAGACTATAGTGATTAAAGATTACCATTACAATGAAGTAACAGGACAGGCGGAGTCACATCCAATTTGTATTTAAATTTTAAATATAAATTCCATGTTACTTAAACTGTGTCAAACAGATAATAAATAATTCTCAATTGCTTTATGAAGGCTATATAATTTTAATATAAAAGATAATATATGCAATACCCCAGTGAAAATAATAGGTAAAACATCTGATTAATAAGTTGTAGAAAATATTATCAAAGAAAACTCAGTGATGCAAGAGTGGTTCAATAACAGGAAATCTGTCAACATAATTCAAAATGTCACTCTTATTGTTGGATACACATAACATGTTTATACCAATAAATTCCAGATATTTCTCTGCTTACATTACTTATTTGCTTTTGCAAATAAGATTCCTTATTCCATTAGAACCCTTAAAATATTAATAATGTTTTTAAATTTTCTAATAATTCTAACATCCGTATTACATCTGAGTCTGGTTACGATGCTTGCTTTGTCTCTTCAGAATATATTTCTTCTTGGCTTTTGGCGTGCCTTGTAATTTGTTATTGAAAGCTGGGCCTGTTGTAGAGGGTAACAGGAAATGAGATAAATAGACCTTTAGTACAAGAACCCATGGGTTAACATACTAATTATTATACATATTATTTTAATCAATTATTGATAAATTTTAATAGCTAGGAGTTGGGCTAAAATAGGAGTTACAGGTTTCAGAGGCTTTAAGATTTCACTAGCATCCTTTTTATCTTTCCTTTTGGCTTAAGATTTTCCTAAGTGCTACTTCTTAGAGAGTCTATGTGTTGTAGCTCTTTCAGATATAATCCAGTGTTATTACACCAGAACCCTAATGGCATAGTGCTAAGGTATGAGGGAAGATGAGTGTTCTGCAATCTTCCAATTAAATGTCAGTCCTTCAGTGGACTTGTATTTCAGGACTGTGATATTCATAAGTGTTTCTCCAGTAATACAGGTTTTTATTTTTTATTTTTTCTCCCTGCCCCCTTATTCCTGAATCAGTGGCCCCTGATTGGTATATATCCCTGGTTGCCTAATTAGGTAAGACTGGAAGGCTGGAGGGAGCTGGGTGGGAGGAATTCCCTTTCATTAGCAGGGCTTTTTACATACTTTGCTCAAGAGTGTAGGCATTTGTTACAAAGAAGGCTCTGGGCTGGTTTTGCAATGGCTACTCTGTCTCTCTGCCAGAGCCAGTAGGGATGTCCTGGAATCCTTAGCATAAGGACTTGATGGAATTCTGGGAGAAGCAGCCCCCAAAGCATGATTGCCCCTGGAGTTTTGCATTCTCCACTTGTTCATAATCAGCCTCCGGTAAGTCATCAAAATTACATTTAAATGTTCCTACCACTTTACTGCTCTAGCAACTTCTGCTCCAAGAAAGCAGGTTTGTTTTCTTTCTTCCTGAGGCACCTGTCTCTCCACATTTGAGGGATGATGGTTTATCTGCAACTGCAGTTCTCTGATGAATTCAAGAAAACTGTCGATCTTCAGTGTGTATAGCTTTTCCTTGTTACGAGGATGGGACTGATGCCTTTCAGGCTGTTTGTGTGTGGGAGCTAAAACTGGAAGCTATAAGAAAAAAGAAACTTCTGTTCCAGGGAAGGAACAGAGAGATGCAGACATAGAGATGGGACGTGTGGACACAGAGGGGGAAAGAGAGGATGGGATGAACTGGGAAATTCGATTTGACATAAATATGCTACCATGTGTAGAATAGATAGCTAGCAGGAAGGACCCTGGGGTATGGCACAGGCAGCTCAGCTCGGTGCTCTGTGATGACCTATATAGATGGGATAGGGGGATGGAGTGGGGAGGAAGTGCAAGAGGGAGGGGCTATATGTGTACATATAGCCGATCCACTTTATTGTACCACAGAAACTAACACAACATTCTAGAGCAATTACACTCCAACAAAGTAAAGGCAAAATAAAAAACTTTAATATAGCAAAAAGCACAGATAAAATCATTTTGAAGAAGACACAGATTTTGGAAATACCTATTTGCAAACTGCATTACAACCAAAGTGGACACTTCTATACAATACAAAGAAGGCTTATCAATAGACAAGATAAAGATAGATAAGCAAATAAGAACACACCCAGTTCACAAAAAGCTAACCAAATGGCCAGTAAACTTATAAAAAAATTACTAAATTAATAGTTGTGGCAATGCAAACAGTAGCAACAAAACTTAAAAATTAATACAAAAAACCCAGGCACTCATGCATTTTGGTTTAATAGAAGTATGAATTGCTGCACACTGTTTAACAACCTGGCAGCAATCATTAAGGTTCACAAACCTTAAACCCTAGACAATTCAATATTTCACCTCTATCTTATACAAATAAAAGCAAATTAAATATATTCACATGGATGTTGATGGCATATGACTGTTAACAATGTGAATGCTTGGTGCTAGAAAAATACTTAAATAATAATGAAACAGCCAAACTATGGGATATTTTGCACTAATTTAAATGCATGACAGCTATGCTTGTTGAGTTGGAAGGATTGCCATAAAGTATTTATGAATAAGAAAAGCAGAATGTAGATAATTGTTTACTATAATTCTAATTTTAGAAAACAACAAAAAGCCAGACATCCTTAGATCTACATAAAGATTTTGCCAAAGTTGTAGATTCTTTTTATAGTGTGATTTTATTATGACAAAATGAGCAACTGAGCAAAGGGAATTTTTAAAATATCTGTTTATATGCATGAAGATGTGTGATAAGTGTAAGCAAGTTGAGATATATGGAAAAATAGACAAGACATAGGTTGGCTCATGGTAGGAAGATGGAATGAGAGAGGGAACATGAGGCTGATGGTGAATTTTTTCTTTATCTTTGTACTTCTTCACTACTTTCAAGTATATATTAAAGTAATAAACTGAAAAAAATCAAATACACAAGTTCTAAACTTTAAAAACACGTTTATACTACTATTCAGGTTTAACTGAGTGTATCAGTCTCAATTTGCTGAGAATAACAGTCACAAATATTAAAGGAACAGGGATTTAATATAGGAATTAACTGTTTCCTAGCTTTGTGAGTAGCTGAAGGAACGATGGTCCATGAGGCTGTGTGTGGAAGATCAGATAAATTTACTAGCCATTTTCAGCGATGCTGTCAGTTCCCTCATGATCTCCCTAGAAAAAAGTTTATTTCACTTTTGCTTTATCTTAACACAGGTTCTTTCACTTACAAACTTGATTTGTCATTGTTCCAAGCTAACCAAAATGGCATGGTACAATCCAGCACAATCTACTCTTTTGTCAACTCGGCACTCATACAATCCACATCATGGCTCTGACTAATAATTATATCATGGTGTTGTTTAATCACTAAGTTGTGGCTGACTCTTGGTGACCCCATAGACTGTAGCCCACCAGGCTCCTCTGTCCATGGGGCTTCCCAAGAAAGAATACTGGAATGGGTTGCCATTCATTTCCTCCTCCAGGGGATCTTCCTAACCCAGGGACAGAAACCACGTCTCCTGCATCGGCAGGTGGATTCTTTACCACTGAACCACCTGGGAAGCCCGATTATATCATACTCTATGTTATATTACAACTATGTTGTGTATAATGTTTTCTACATATATATAATGCAAATATGTGTGCATGCGAATGTCTATAGATACAAGAAAATATGTATCACTGTAATACTCCTTGTTTCTGCTTTGTGGTCACATAGGCATAAATTGGTATTATATCTCCCTGATTTGCTCCTCATGTCATATCCCTTTGTTCTCAGCAAGTACCTCAATTGTTTATGGTTCTCTGCCTGCTTGGTGACCCAGACTTTTTACTCCAGAGGCATTTTATGCTATTAGCCATCATGCTTATGCTGTAGTTTCCCATTCAGTTTTGTTACAAGATTATGAAGAGGTGCCCTAGGAAACCTCCTGAATCATGGGAGTACAGGTTACCTATTCCTGCACAACAGATTACCACAAAGTCTAGCAATTTTAAACAACACATCTTTATTATAAATTACATAGATTAGGAATCTGGGAGTGGTTTAGCTGAATGCTTTGCTTCAGGATCCATCACAGGTTGTAATAAAACTGTTGACTGGAATGTAGTTATCTCAAGGCCTGACTGGCAAAGGATCCATTTCCAGACTCCTCTGGTTATTGTCGAGATTGAATTCCTCATGGGCTATTGGACTTGGTGGGTGGGGGTGGGGTGAGGAGCTCAGTTCCTTACTGACTATTGCCCAGAGGCTTCTGACACTTCCTTACCAAGCAAACCTGGAAACTTGCTTCCTCAAACTATGCAAGCTGGAAAGACGGTAGAGTCTAAGACAGAAGTTGTAATATCTTGTAACCTGATAATGAAATAGCAACACATTCTGTAAGAAACTAAAAGGCATTGCCGTATCCTATTTGTTAGAAGCATGTCACTACGTTCATTCCACACTCAAAAGGAGTGGATTGCACAAGGGCATAAATAGCAAATGCTGGGGATCATTGGGACCATCTTGGAAGTTTGCCTATCTCATTGAGCATACTTCTTTCTGCCGCCATTTTGTACTAGCGATCCAACTGAACCAGTCCCTCAAGTTGCCACGTTTTGGGCGGTTCATTCCATAGTGTAAGGAACTTAAAGTGACTAGGTGGCATTCTCAGCTTTTAGTTTAATGAAGCCATTATTCTATCTCCTTGCAGAGTCATTATTTTATTGGAAACTTAAATCTAAGCCAGCAGAAAACTTTTGAGCAAGGAAGACAAATTCAAATCCAGCTTTGGTGTTTAATCCAGCAAGAACAGATCACTGCCCCTTTCATGAAAGAATATAATTAACCTTTTGTCAGATAGCCATCTGCCCTGGAATCCCTACTATGCAATGCTATGATACCAAGGGCTCATGGTTTATCTCTACTGTTGGCAGATTGGACACTCAGCTTTGATATAGTCATATCAGCATTAAGTGGACGCCCATGTTGATGAGTGTTATCTATTCCAGCTGTACACTTTAGTACAAGAAACATGACCATACAGTGTCTTGAGAGCCCCTCTGCAGGTGATTAAACAGAGTTAATCACCTCGCTCTCTCAAGTCCTCTTTCTGAAAAGTAGAAACTGTGCTGTTTTGTCTCCCCAAGAATTTGTGTTAGCTCAAACCTAGTGTCCAGTAATCTCTTAAGATATTTGGTTACTTCTCACCTAAAGCACAAATACCCTACAGATTCTTTTGGGAAAATCTACATGAATAATTTATAATATACATTTTTGGCAGTGTGGCTATATTCTTCCTCAAGGGAATCAAGCCTCTTTATCATGTAATGAGGTCTGAATCTGCAAACCACTGAAGTTTGGGAAGTAGAGCCCATGACTATTGCAGTAATGCAATTCAGGCCTCTACTCACTGGTCCCAAAGGTTGGTACCTATGCATATCAAGTAGATTTGGTGCAGTAGGCTCTTCATCTCTGTTAGTCCTAGGAATATAATCATTCAGACACAGTTACACATCTACATGTCCTTGCTACCCCTTATAGTAACTTTGCCTACCTTGACCCTGTTAATTAAGTTCCAGTAGCAGCTAAATGTATCCTGTGGCTCCTTGCCATGTCATAATCCCGCCATCTTCATTGTTTTCTGGGAGTGCCTTCCACTAATAGCCTCTCTGTATTCCTGATTTGCAAAGAATAGCCATTAAAGACTCTTTCAGGGTTGCTTGTTCCCCCTAAATACTGTATTTCTGAAAAACTTGGAGAAAGGGGTGAGTGTGAGCAGTGGAACCCAGCAATTCTATCTCCATAAGCCTTTGGATACGACCTTCAGTTCACTTTGGCCACCACAGGGACATAGTAGTAGTCAACCAAACAAGCTGCTGGAATTATTCCTAACTGTTCAAGGTAGCACAGTTCAGTCAGTTCAGTCGCTTAGTCGGGTCTGACTCTTTGCAACCCCATGAATCGCAGCACGCCAGGCCTCCCTGTCCATCACCAACTCCCAGAGTTCACTTAGACTCAAGTCCATTGAGTCAGTGATGCCATCCAGCCATCTCATCCTCTGTCGTCTCCTTCTCCTGCCTCCAATCCCTCCCAGCATCAGAGTCTTTTCCAATGAGTCAACTCTTCACATGAGGTGGCCAAAGTAGTGGAGTTTAAGCTTTAGCATCAGTCCTTCCGATGAACACCCAGGACTGATCTGCTTAAGAATGGACTGATTGGATCTCCTTGCAGTACAAGGGACTCTCAAGAGTCTTCTCCACCACAGTTCAAAAGCATCAATTCTTCGGCACTCAGCTTACTTCACAGTCCAACTCTCACATCCACACATGACCACTGGAAAAATCATAGCCACTTGTCAGTGATTCATATAAATAAACCCAGCTGAATCAAACAGTGTGTTTCTTCCTCCCTGTTCTAACATCCTTACATCCTCAGTGATGTTTCCCCAGGGTCCACTGATATAAATAGTCAAACTTGTAATGTTCTTGGTGTGTGTACTATTGCCTCCAGAGTAAGACTTGTTTTTTCCCCAAGGCTTGAATCCTTGTTAAAGGTTTAGTATCAGTGAGAGGTAATGGAATGAGTTGTGAAAATCAGCATTTCTCCCACAAGGCTACAGGATTTTTAGCAAGAGAAAGTGAATTTATTTAGGCAAAGGAGGTTCCTACTAGGTGGAATTTGGGGGTTCAGGGTTCTTTGGTTCATTGGAATCTATCCAGATATCTCTGTCTCAATCTTCAGGGTTCCAGTCCTTCCCAATCACTATCACAAACATACTGTAAGAAATCCCAAAAAGTTATGAATTTAACCCACATTTTAATTCAGTCACTGGCAGTATTAGATTTTGGATTTGGTTTTCAAAATTTGCAAACCTTCAATTAAAAGCAATAGGCAATCTTTCATGGTAGCCATTGCTGTTTCTGGTTCCTTCCTCAGGACTTGAGATGGAAATTTAACGCCTTGACATCATTTACTTTTTTTCCCAAGTTTTCCAGTGCTGTTAAAATAGCCAGCCTTCTCCTCTGTCCTTACCCTGTCCTTATAGTCCATGTTATCATGATATTTTTTGTAGGCTCCCCAGTGGTTCAGATGGTAAAGAATCTGCCTGCAGTCCAGGAGACCCAGATTCAACCCCAACCCCTGAAGAAGGAAAAGGCAACCTACTCCAGTATTCTTGTCTGGGAAATCCCATGGACAGAGGAACCTGGTAGACTATAGTCCATGAGGTTGCAAAGAGTTAGACACAACTGAGTAACTCACACTTTCACTTTCATTTTCACATGGTCACTCAAAGTTATTATCTCCTGACTCCAGTTGACCCCAGGGGATAATTTAAAAAACTATTTTACAACCATATGTTGTGGTCTGTATCATATTTACCGAGCTTCCCTGGTGGCTCAGACAGTAAAGAATCTGTCTGCAGGAGACGCAAGTTCAATCCCTGGTTCAAAAAGATTCCTGGGAGAAGGGAATGGCAATCCACTGTGGTACTCTTGCTTGGAGAATTCCATGAACAGAGGAGCCTGGCAGCCTGCAATCCGTACGGTCACAAAGAGTCATATTTACCACTGACAATGAGGTTATTAGTGCTTTTAAATCTAATCATGTTATAGAGTCTCATCTTTAAGATTCTATTGCCCTGGATCCACTCTTAGTATCAAAAGCTGTATAAGTCAGTGTTTGCTCAGAGCCACTACAAGTTCAATGGTTTAATATGAGAATTGAAATTTATATGAACCTGTGGGTAGCTGCTAGAGAATTGTCTGCAGAGCTGCAGCTAGAGGATAGAGGAACGCTCACTAATCCCTTTATTCTGAAGCACTAGTGTGAGTGAAAAATCTTGAACAATATTTGAGTTCTGTCCATGAAACCTCAAACTGAGAACTCATGAAAATATTTGAAGAAGCACTACAGTGAAGGAGGTCATCATGTTTGACTCCCGTGGCCTCCAGGAATAATGGCTTCTACCTCAATTTCACCTTCCAAATCATTTGTGAGATCCTCTCATTACCAAACATCATCATGAAATCACACAGAGAAGGGGATTCTGTAAAATAAATTTCCCACACTTGAATGAAGAAAGTAGCAGCGGTATCAGATTGTCAAGAGACAATCCAGAACAGCATAATTCTTTTTTGTCTCTGATACAGTTTTCTAAATGCCCAAACTCTAAAAGAATCCAGTCATTCTTAGAAACACTCTGTATTAGAGTGTTGAATTCAATCAACATTTTTTGAGTGCTCTCTCAGACATTACACTAAAATATGGGAATAACAAGATGAACACATCAGATTTCTTCCAAATCTCATGTGTTAGCAGGGAAGGAAAACAGGGCAGTAACAAAGTGGTGTTTATTTGAAGGATACTGCTAATAATGACATTATTCAAGCTACAGTGAAGAAAAATGGATTTTTGGCAGATGAACAAAGTGAAGGCTATTCTAACCAAAGAGATGTGAAAAGGCATATGTTCTGAAAGATGAAATATTTAGAAGATATTCAAGTAGTTTTGTTTGGCTGGAAATTAGGAGTTCAAAGTGACAATAGGGGAGATTCAATTGAAAAAAGCAGGCAGAAGTAAAGTCAGGAGAAATGCATATACAAGGTTTAACCATTTTCTCTAGGAAATTCAAACCAATAAAGGGATTTAAACCCCAGAGATTTTTGTATAAAATCACTTTTATAGCAATATTGTGGAGGAACAGGAATGGGTCAAGGCCAGAGGAAGAAAGGTGTTTTTGGAGGCAATTGCCATAGTCTAAGTGAAAATTATATAAATCCTGTGGCACTTGAAGAGGAGGGAGTAGTTTCAAAAGAGGTTCCACTTAATTTAGTGATTAACTGATGGCTCCTGGCAGAGAAGGCAGTGGCACCCAACTCCAGTACTCCTGCCTGAAAAATCCCATGGACAGAGGAGCCTGGTAGGCTGCAGTCCATAGGGTTGCTAGGAGTCAGACACAACTGGGCGACTTCACTTTCACTTTTCACTTTCATGCATTGGAGAAGGAAATGGCAACCCATTCCAGTGTTCTTGCCTAGAGAATCCCAGGGACAGAGGAGCCTGGTGGGCTGTCATCTATGGGGTCACACAGAGTCAGACACGACTGAAGCGACTTAGCAGCAGTGGGTCCTGGAGATGCCAAGAAAAGATGATCAGGCATAACCTTTCTAGTCCTGGCTTGATTGACCAGACAAACAGATAAAGGCCATTAGCTAAAGTGGGAACTCAAGTTAACATATTTTTCTGTAAGAATTAAATTATGGAGAAATATCTTGATCCATTTTATTATTTTGAAAGGGATTTATTTTTAAAATTATAAACTGTACAAAGTGTTCCTATGTCTCCATGGTACATAAGAAGAACACACTTTAACAATGTCAAATAAGAAGTATAATATATGTGCAAATTTAGCTGCTCAACATGAACTTTCATATCTGTCAATTAGAAACCCTTGTAAATAGTGAATGTTGGAAAATGTAGGTAAAGGTGTAGGAAATTCATGGAATTTAATCTAAACTATTCATTTTATCCTAGTCAAGATACATTTTTTCCTTCAATTCCTATATTTTCCTTTCTCTCTCTCTCACTTTGCCTTTTTGTTTAATTTGTAAATTGAGTTCACAGTCTACATCTTCATCTTATGGTTTTCTTGCCACAGTGACTAAAAATAGTTCTGTTCATAAACATCTTTTCTGAAATAATAAATGAATCATTTAATTTATAAATTAATCAAATGTAGAGTGGCACTATCGCAGGCTCAAGTTGGGAGAACCTGAATCCTCAGTTCTGTCACTTTAGTAGATGACCTAATTCTCTTTGAATCTCCAATACATAATCTAAAAGACTAGTTACTTTGTTTTTTTTGCCTTTATAAGACTGTTTTCGTGTATATACTTTCAGGAATACCCTGCTTGACAGGATATGTATTTCCAACAATTGTCTGGCTCTTTGCAACCTCATGGACTGTAGCCTGCCAGGCTCCTCTGTCCATGGAATTCTCCAGGCAAGAATACTGGAGTGGGTAGCCATTCCCTTCTTCAAGATATCTTCCTGACCCAGGGATCAATCAAACCCAGATCTTCTGCATTGCAGGAAGATTCTTTGCTGTGTGAGCCATCAGGGAAGCCCTAACCAAACATATGTTAGGTGCTTAATGAATAATAGTTGAAAGATTAGATAGTTAATTACCAGGAGTGTGAAGGAAGGTTAAGGTATGGAAGGTGTTGTCAAAACAGTATCTTAAGTATCTGTAGTAACCAAGGTCAATAAAAGACCCCAAATTGAGGTTTGAAAAGCAATAATAGATCAGTGGTAAAGCCATGGGGTAAGTTTGGAATACCTGAACTCCAGTGGAGCAAGCCTGCCCTGGGGATTAAAAGGAAAACACAGACTTAGTCTTGAGCAAGAGTGATTTGCATCTGGCCTATTTTAGATTTTTAACCAATTGTGAGAATTGCTAAGTTTTGAGAATGTAATGTAATAAATAATTAGTTGAAAATTGTCTGCTTCTGGGTTGACCCCATTTGTCTGGTGTTGGGGGCTGGGGTGGGGCGGAGTAGTGGTGGTAGTAGAGAATAGTTAATGTGTTGCAAAAGGATGTTTTCCTTTCAGCTTTTATCTTAAACATATTTTTTCAGAGTCAGAAATATCCCGTGGTTAAAAATTGACTCAGACTTCCACCAACACCTGTTCAGATCATGCCCTCATAAGGGTGACGGGCTGAGGCATAAGAATCTACTTCAGGCTCTTTTTGCCAAGTCATGACCCAGGGAGGAAGAAAGAGGGAAGAATTATGTTTTCAGTTGGTTGGCCCCACAGGAAACTTTTTTCTCTAATTTGTGTAAGGGTGCATATGTCCTGGCTCTAATGGTACTGAAAGCACATCCAAAAAGCAATAACAAATTACTGCTATAGATTCTGATGTCATAAAGCACTTCAGATTTCTCTATATAATATTCTTAATATTTATTACATGGCAAGTTCTACAAAGCTAATGCAGGGGAGGGTAATGAATCATTTCCAGTAACTTTATGCATAGCAGCTACATTTGAACTTGGTACTTAATGAATTCTTCCCAGGCATCAATAGAGAAATAGGAAACTCATACGTAAGCACTGACCTGCTATTGTGAGATATCACCCCTTGGTCTTTGTAAGAAACTTTCTAATTTCCATACCTTGGAGACATATTAATGAAAAAATTACTGATTAAAAACATTTCTTATTGAATTCGTACACTTCCTGAAAAATTAGCTAGGATTAAGTTTTAGATGCTCTTGAATATGTAATGTTTTGTTTTGGAGACTTTAGAGGCATGGTTGATTGGCAAACATTTTTCTCTTGGGTTTTTGTCTTGGTCTAGGTTTTCAATCTTCATTTTGATTAAAAAAAAAAGTGTCAAAACAGGTACATATAACCAAATATCCTCATCTATTTAATCCAACCTGTGACTTAGACACAAAGATACTTTAAAATGTATTCATTGAGTTCCCATTTCTCAGTTAAAAGAGAGGATGAGTTTGCATTTGTTTGAAACAAGTCAGAAACAGAAATCAAGTGACAGGTCTAAAAGTGTTAATGTGTTCCCAAACCGTTTGTTTTTCAACAAATGCTAGTTTGAGTGTGCTTAGTTTTCAAGAACCAGAGAAGACAATAGCATACCACTCCAGTACTCTTGCCTGGAAACTCCCATGGATGGAGGAGCCTGGTGGGCTGCAGTCCATGGGGTCGCTATGAGTCGGACACGACTGAGCGACTTTACTTTCACTTTTCACTTTCACGCATTGGAGAAGGAAATGGCAGCCCACTCCAGTGTTCTTGCCTGGAGAATCCCAGGGACGGGGGAGCCTGGTGGGCTTCCGTCTATGGGGTCGCACAGAGTCGGATATGACTGAGATGACTTAGCAGCAGCAGTTTCCAAGAACAAGGAATATTTGAATTGCGAAAATCCCAATGGCTGTAATCTTCACTTACCTCTTCATGAAGCCTCTACTTGAGTACTCACCATGGATGAAGCAGGAAGAAGCGGGTCACTTGTTTCCTGTATGTCCTACCTGCCCTGCTGAACTGAAATCCTGCCTTCTTGAGGATCTGTCGTTTTAGATTTCTTCTTACCCCTCTTCTAACCTGAGGTACTCAGGAGTATTTTCAAAGTAGCTCATATTTTGCTAGGTCAAAGCAGTTCTAACTGAGTTTTGTCTCTTCCACACGGCGTAGTTCCAGGCCTGCCGCTCATTCTGTATACCATTTAATTTCCTGAACGTTCATATTCTTGTTTCTCTTCCCCTTGCCAGTCTTTGGTTTTGTGAACAACCCCTTTAAAAGACTACTCATGTTTGAATTCCAGGTCTACTCCGTATTGGCTCCAGGATGTTGAATAATTATTTAACCTCTCTGTGCCTCAGTTTACTTATTACCTCTAAAACATTCATTTATTTCCCAAATATCTGTTGAGCACCTACTGTGGATAACATGGTGTATAGTGTATAACACTATCTTCTAAGTGGTTGAAAAACCTCAGCAGCATAAATAAAGTACCTAGCTCTTATTCTTATGATGGCTCCTAGCACTTGGTAAATGATATTAGTAATGTATGTACATTTCTCTGTATATGTATAAGATGATATCCAAATTTGTCAAAATACATCATACATACTCTCACTAATGCTGAATATATCAGGATTAGTACCTTTTTAAAGTTGAATGAATAGTACTTCTTATAAAGTGGCATACAATTGTTTTAGTGGCTGGGTTAACTACTGCTCTTGTTAGGGCTGAGGTCAACTGAAACTTTTTAGTTATTACTGTTTTTAAAATAACACTGAGTACTATTATTTTAAGTATAAAACTCATCCATGTATGGAGTGCAAAGCAATGGAGAAGCCCAGAACCTATCCTATGTGTGTTTTTGCATGGGGCAAAGACCCCTTGACCTTGCCTCTGTCTTACTGACAGCTCTGCTTCTGTTTGCTTGCCTTTGATCCTTCTGCCTGCTCCCTACCAGCCCAGTGGTGTGCTCAAGACAACTTGTACCTGATGCTCAGATGATTATTATAAAATCAAGGATTTTATAAGCTGGTTGAAAGCTACTGATAATAGAGAATATTTATACCATAGAAATCAGCAAATCCTGTACATCAAAACTTTTTGAGCCAGCTCACCCGTACACAGCTCCAATCCAAGAGTATTTAACCAGTGTTTCATTTTTGTGTTTTCAGTTGCCAACTGAACTCTGATTAAATGTTTACCAAGTTAGGTTTTTGGCTGATATAATTTAACTGTACTTTCCATCTAAGACATTTTTATTTCAAGACAGAAAGTTTTTTTAAGATGAAAACTCTTTCAAAGTAAATAGGAAGAAAAGCTATGATGGTGGAAGGGAGTTCCTAAGAACATTTATGAGGACAAGACTTTTTTTGGTCACTGATGTATCTCAGCCATCTAGGTTATATTGTATGGGTGCTAAGTCTTATCAGACTCTTTGTGACCCTATGGACTCTAACCACCAGGTCTGCTGTCCATGGAATTCTCCAGGCAAGAATACTGGAGTGGGTGGCCATTTCCTTCTCCAGGGGATCTTCCCAACCCAGGGATCGAACCCGCGTCTCTTAAGTCTCCTGCATTGGCAGGTAGTTCCTTACCCCCAGTGCCACCTGGGAAGTCTAGAAGGTTATATAGTACATGACAGTTGTTCAATAAATACTTGTAAAATGAACTAATGCTTTACATGTAACAATTAAACTGAAGCACACAGTTGCTAAATAGCTATGTGAGGTCACGCAACCAGTACAGAGTGGAGACAGAATTCAAATACAGGCATTTTTTTTTTAAGTTTCTTCTTTTCAAAATGAAAAGAGTGAAAATAGCTGATCAGTGATTTATTCACATTCTAAGCAAGGGTGATACCCTGAGGCAAAGAATAGAAGCGAGATCACCCTATCAAATCTTTTTGTCATCTGGAAGTTAGGATACACAGAGCATTAATATTACTCAAGAAACTGTAGCTATTTTGTTGTTGTTGCTGTTAAGTAATGTCCAAGTCTTTGTGACCCCATGTACTGTAGCATGCCAGGCTCCTCTGTCCTCCACTATCTCCCAGACTTTGCTCAAATTCATATCCATTCAGTCGGTGATGCCATCCAACCATCTCATCTTCTGCTGCCCCCTTCTCTTTTTGCCTTCAATCTTTCCCAACATCAGGCTTTTTCCAGTGAGTCAACTCTGCATTAGGTAGCCAAAGTATTGAAGCTTCAGCCTAAACATCAATCCTTCCAATGAAAATTCAAATTGATTTCTTTTAGGATTGACTGGTTTGATCTCCTTGCAGTCTGAGGGACTCTCGAGTCTTCTCTAGCACAACAATTCGAAAGCATCAATTGTGCTTAGCCTTCTTTATGGGCAAACTCTCACATCCCATCTGTACATGACTACTGGAAAAGCCACAGCTTTGACAGTATGGACCTTTGTCAGCAAACTGATGCCTTTGCTTTTTAATACACTGTCTACGTTTGTAATAGTTTTCCTTCCAAGGAGCAAGTGTCTTTTAATTTCATGGCTGCAGTCACCATCTACAGTGGTTTTGAAGCCCAAGAAAATACAGTCTGTCACTGTTTCCATTACTTCCCATTCTATTTGCCCTGAAGTGATAGGACCAGATGCCATGATCTTAGTTTTTTGAATGTTGAGTTTCAAGCCAGCTTTTTAACTCTCCTCTTTCACCCTTATCAAGAGGCTCTTTGGTTCCTCTTTGCTTTCTGCCATTATAGTGATATCATCTGCATATCTATGGTTGTTGGTATTCTCCCAGGAGTCTTGATTCCAGCTTGTGATTCATTCAGCCTGGTATTTCATAGGATATATTCAGCATATAAGTTAAATAAACAGGGTTACAATATACAGCCTTGTCCTACTCTTTCCCAGTTTTGGACCAGTCTGTTGTTCCATGTCCAGTTCTAACTGTTGCTTCTTAACCTGCATACAGGTTTCTCAGGAGACAGATAAGATGGTCTGGTATTCCCATCTCTTTAAGAATTTTGCAGTTTGTTGTGATCAACATAGTCAAAGGCTTTAGGGTAGTCAATGAAGCAGAAGTAGATGTTTTTCTAGAATTCCCTTGCTTTCTCTATGATCCAGTGAATGTTGGCAATTTGATCTCTGGTTTCTCTGCTTTTTCTAAATCCTGCTTGTACATATGGAAATTCTCAGTTCACATACTGGTGAAGTCTGGTTTGAATGATTTTGAGCATAATCCAGTTAGCATGTGAAATGAGTGCAATTGTATGATAGTTTGAACATTCTTTGTAGGTATTTAGTATTCCTAAATGGTTGCTCCATACAGGGCTACCTCTAGGGCAGGTAAAACCTGGGGCAAATATTTTCTAGGGATATGGGGTGTGGGAGCCTTGTTTATATAATTTGATTAGATAACAGAAAATAAAATGAATTCTCGTAGGGTATGTGAAGTGAAAGTCACTCAGTTGTGTACAACTCTTTGTGATCCCATGGACTAGAAAGTCCATGGAATTCTCCAGGCCAGAATATTGGAGTAGGTAGCCTTTCCCCTCTCCAGGGAATTTTCCCAACCCAGGGATCAAACCCATGTCTCCCTCATTGTAGGCAGATTCTTTACCAGCTTAGCCACTTAAATATTAATTTTCTTATCAGAGCACATGATAATTCTTCATGGTGTCCAGGCAGCATCAGATCCATGAACAATGTTCTTCATGCTCTTGTCAAAATGCCCTTCCTGAGAAATTTTTTATTTCCTACTTAATCAAAAAATATTGATACTGTTGTTACTCAGAATGTCATGGATCTTCCTTATTTCTATTGAAACAACAGGAATATTCTTGGCTGTACAGCTCCCTGAAATCATATATTTATTACTCTGTTTGCATCATTATTACAGAATGCTATATTATCCATCATGTACTTATGAATATGGACCTCAAGGGCTCCAAGGTTGTGATTGTGCTTTGTTGTTGATAACCACAAGTGCAAGACTTTCATAGAGCATGCAGGTAAATGTGAATGACAGTTAACTTTATGGTCCTGTTAGATTTACTGTTTAGAATTTTATAGCATAAATTTATTGTATATTCTAATCATGTGTTCCTTCGAATACCTCATGCCATAATCACTGCATTCCTATGATGTGACCTCATTCGCTGTTGACCACATCTCTCTTTTCTACTCACCAGTACCAGGAACTGCTAGGCAGGAGGTCATAGAATAAAAAGAGAGATCCTACTTGGGAAAGGAATGTTTGTCATCTGCCTGGTCCACCTTAAGACTGACCTCGGAGAGCATGATATCACCACTCCAATCAGACGCTGGGCATCCCTAGTGATGGGTTTGATCCCTGGGTTGGGAAGATCCCCTAGAGAAGGAAATGGCCACCCATTCCAGTATTCTTGCCTGGAAAATTCCATGGACAGAGGAGCCTGGCAGGCTAGACTCCATGGGGCCACAAATAGTCGGACGCAACTGAGCATGCACAACAATCAGAGATTAATTGGAATGTCCCACTTGTGTTGCAAAACAATGAGTGAAAAATCCTTGGAAGAGATGGATGTGGCTACTTGAGGACACTGCCTGATATGTCATATAGAACTGTTAGAAGCTGTAGGGTAGCTGCATTGGGTGCCAGCACTGGGGAACAGGGAGTAAAGGATGCCTACCACCATCTCCACCACTCTCATGTATGAAGCCCATAGGGAGTACCACATCCAGGGTATAGACAGGTTAGAGCTGACACATGGACCTAAACAAGCAGCTCAAGCCCAGGGGTCAGAAGTGGACTGACCTCTCAGAAATTTGTACTTGTCCTGTGTCTGATATGAGTGTGAGTCACACAGAATCAATGTGTAAGCACAATTCTGGTCACCAAATTTCATGAGCTGTAATGAAAGAAATACACTGTCCAGAGGAAGCAAACTGTTTGTAAGGCTGTCCTCTTGGAACTGGGGCCCAGTCCTTGGACTGTGGAGCTACATCAAAACCAACCAGACCTTCTCAAGGCATTTGGTTAACTCCAAGTATAATATAAAGGATTAGAGAGAGCTCCAAAGAAACCATGGAAACCATGCCACATGTGGCTCTGTACCAGCAGGGAATTACTGATTCTAGGCAGCCCCGGTCATCGGAAGGAACTTAGAAACTTTTGTGGATGGCATTTCTAGCAAAGGGGCCCAAACAGAATCTGTTCCTGGTTAAGGACGTTGTGATGAGACAGTATTGCTGGTCTCAACCAGTCCCAACCATCAGAATGAGACAGAAAATTTTGAGTTAAGTCTTTCTGGTGACCATGTAGGACCAGGTTTGAGCTTAGGATACTCTGCCTGAATTGACTACTTCATATAATCCCAGACAATGAAACAGAACTTAGAAAATTTCAATGAAGGGACTCTCTGAGGGACCTGTCCTGGGGCAGAGGCCCTACTTACCAGGTCTGAGGGTGAAACTATTCCCTGGCCAATGTATTATTTAATAAAGTTAGAATTTATGAGGCATGACTTCCTGGAGAATACAGTATAACTGCTGTAACTCTCTAGGGTATTAAACGGAGATATTTCACAGTTAAAGCCTTTCTGCTATATGAGGGGCTTTGCTGGTGGCTCAGATGGTAAACAATCTGCCTGCAATTTGGGAGACCCAGGTTCGATCCTTGAGTTGGGAACATCCCTTAGAGATGAGAATTGGTACCCACTCCAGTATTCTTGCCTGGAGAATTCCATGAACAGAGGAGCCTTTGGGCTATAGTCCATGGGGTTGCAAAGAGCTGGACATTACTGAGTGACTAACACTTTCTGCTATATCAAGTAATGCCACAGACTTCACTTTTAGAGATTTATTTTTTATTTCTTGTTATGTGCCAAAGGTTAATGTTTTACCTGGCAGAATAAGACTGAGGAACTGCCCTTGATGTCCTAGGCATCTTTCTACTCTGTTGAGTCTCTTGATAGTCTGTATTCTTGAAGTTACTAGTAAAATATAATGCCTGGTAAGAGCTCTGATTCATTTAAGTGTGATTTGCCGGTCCGGTCTTGTATGTGATTCAGATGGTGAATCGGATTGATGTTTGGGTGTATAAACCAGGTACTTGGTGGAACATTAGTTGCTCCCTCATATGCTTAACTCAGAAGGTGCTAGATAGGTATCAAAGCGTCAACTTTGGTCTTTTCTTTCAGTGAGGGTGGAAGGGAATAGTGAAGAAGATCTGTCGAGTTTTTTTTTTTATGTTTGTATATATTGAAAATATGATGTATGGGTACACCACTATATGGTGATGGATGTAAACTAGATTCAAACATCCATCACCATACATAGTTACAATTTTTTTCTCATGATGGGAATTTTGAAGACTTACTTTTTTAGCAGCTTTCAAAGATATAGTCCAGTAAAAGTAGCTATAGTCACCATGCTGTACTGTACTTTCCCCCATGACTTACTTATTTTATAACCTAAAACTTGTACCTTTCACCCATGCCTTCATCCTATGCCTCTGGCGATCACCAGTATGGTCTCTGTATCTATGAGCTCAGTGCTATTTTTAGATCCCATGTATAAATGAGATCATATCATGTTTTTTTGTCTGACTTACTTCATAATATCATGCCCTGAAGGCCCATCCAGGTTGTTACAAATGGCATGATTTCATTCTTTTTTATGGCTGAATAATATTACATATACATCACATACACACTCACTCACACACATAGACACTTACACACGTGTGCATGCACGTGCACACACACACACACATCACATTTTCTTTATTCATTCTTCTATTGTTGTACACAAGTTTTTTCCATAACTTGGTTATTGTACATCATGCTTCAATGAACGTTGGAGTGCATCTATCTTTTTGAGTTAGTTTTTTCTTTTTTTCAGATAAATACACAGAAGCAGAACTGCTGGATTATAAGGTAGTTAGGTTTTTTAACTTTTGGGGAACTTCCATGCTGTTTCCTGTAGTGGCTACACAAATTTTATTCCCATTAACAGTACACAAGAATTCCCTTTTCTCCACATCCTTACCAATACTTCTTATCATTTTTATAATAGCCCATTCTAACAGTTTGTGATATCTCACTGTAGTTGTGACTTGCATTTTTCTGATTATTAGTGATATTGAGCACTTTTTCCTGTACCTGTTGGCCATCTATATTGTCTTCTTTAAAAAATGCCTATTCAGATTTTCTGTTCAATTTAAATTGGACTATTTGGATTTTTGCTACTGAATTGTATGAGTTCTTTATATACTTTGGATATTAACCCCATTGTCAAATACATGACATGTTTTATCATTCATCGGGTTGCCTCTTCATTTTATTGATGGTTTCCTTTGCAGTACAGAAGCTTTTCAGTTTGATGTAGTCCCACATGTCTATTTTTGCTTTTCGTGTCAAATCCTGCAAAATCACAGCCAAGACCAATTTCTATGAACATACCACCCATGTTTTCTTCTAGAAGTTTTATGGTTTCAGATCACATGTTTAAGTTTTTAATGCATTTTGGGTTATTTTTTGTCTGTGGTGTAATATTGTAGTGGTTCAGTGTTATTCTTTTGCATGGTTCTTCAATTTTCCCAGAACCATTTATCAAAGAGACTGTTCTTCCCTCATTGTATAGTCTTGGCATCTTTGTTGTAAAGTTCTTGACTACATATCCATGAATTTATCTCTGGGCTCTCTATTCTGTTGTATTACTCGTACAGAGGTGTTGATTTGTATGAGTAAAATTTAGCCAGAATCTCTAAGTTTATATGACTTTACAGAAGTCAAGGCGATCATTTTTGGACACTGCAGACTTAGCATGGTAGGGTAGCCTTTTGAATTCTAGACAACAATTTATTAATTAGGCTTAAGTGATACATAGTGTCCATTTTAGGAAGCTGGCCTGAATCATTGTTATTGACCATTATACTTTCATGGTGTTTACTATAAATTTATTGAAACTTCACCATGTGCTAAGCATTGATTTTAGAACTTAATGTGGAATATCTCACTTTATGTTTCCAGAGACACTTGAAGTAAATACTTTTATATCCCTACTTTACAGATGAGAAAACTGAGGTATGAGGAAATTAAATAGCTTACATGGTACATAGTTGGTAATTGCTATAAGTGAAACAGTTCAAATTTGTTTCAACCTCAGCCAAACTTCAAGATCACAGTGGATATGGTACCTGAAATGTAAAGATGAGATAATTATAGATGATTCTTTTCTAGCTCTTTATATCTACATCCTAAGCTGAAGGAAGCAATGAATCCAAAAATTCAGAAGGACTAAAAGAATGCACTTAGGCCATTCTCCTCAACTGTTAATTTTAGGTACATGGAAATAATAAACAGCAAGTATATTTTACTTTCAGGCATGCTACTTCCTCCATCCCCATGTTCTGAGGAATGACTCAGAAGGGAGATGGGGCAGAGTGGTTAGGAAGTTGGTGTTTGGCATTGAGCTGATTAGTTTTGCCTTCCTCTCTCATTTACTGGTCAATTGCACTTATTAATAAATACCTATATTCTATATCTATAAAAAGTTTTTAATATTTGGTACAAAATGATGCCCTTCCAAACTTTATGGTTTTAAAAATAAAGAGAAAAAGTTGAGTATAACAGTAAAAAGTTAGGTTTCTTTTATTATTATTATTATATAAAACACCTTATTAAATTATGGTTGACATGTAAAAATCTGTATATATTTAATGGCTATCACTCAGTGAGTTTGGAGTAAGTATGTGATAGCTCAGTTAGTAAAGAATCTGCCTGCAAAGCAGGAGACCCTCATTCAATTTCTGGGTCAAGAAGATCTGCTGGAGAAGGGAAAGGCTACCCACTCCAGTATTCTGGCCTAGAAAATTCCATGGATCATGTAATCCATGGGGTCACAAAGAGTGGAACACGAATGAGAGACTTTCACTTTCCCTGTACTGGTTAGCAAACATGCTCCTCTATGGGTTACATGCATCTTTATCTTTTAATGGGCTTCCCTGGTGGCTCAGATGGTAAAGCGTCTGCCTGCAATGTGGGAGATCTGCGTTCGATCCCTGGATCAGGAATATGCCCTGGAGAAGGAAACGGCAACCCACTCCAGTATTCTTGCCTGGAAAATCCCATGGACAGAGAAACCTGATAGGGTACAGTCCGTGGGGTAGCGAAGAGTCGGACACAACTAAGTAACTTCACTTTCACTTTCACATATAACTTACTTCTATAAATATACATCTTATAAACTTACACTTTCATTATTAGTTTTATGGTCAATGTTATAATCATTATTTAAGTACATTTTATAGTGATTTTTCATTTGTTATCCCTTCTAAATACAATGCCTTTATTTATTCAGAAGCAGAGGTAGTTTCCCATCAGTTTATGAGGATGAATGCTTTGCATTCTATTTTAAATGTTGCTCTGAAAACAGGCAATTAGTTATAAAGCAGGCCTGCCATTGTCATTTATTGATGAAGAAACTCTGATACAGAGTTCTTTCTTTTATAAATTTGAGATAAGCTGTCCTCCCAAAGACATCTAGATAAGAGGAATCAATGTACATTGTCGTTTTGACAGGCCATACTCTCCTGTTAGTTTGTACATCTGCTCAAGGAGAAAAAAGTACTATCAGATATTTCTGCTGATAATGATAAACAAGAGAGGGAGTCTGGAGCTGGTGTCTGTGGACAGCCTGTCAAGGCCAGTGGAAGCACAATTCTCCTTCTAATGGATGCCTTTGCCCTACAGAGGGAGCCATGATGACAGCTGATCCCTCCCCTGGAATTTGAAGTCCTTGGTAATGACATGACTGCAATTCTCAGATCTGTCAGTAAGGATCTGACATGCTTTTTCAGTCCAGTAGGGTAATGTGAGTTATATTCATATGTGTTTTCAGGACTTTATACCTATTTTGAAGTAACTCTGTTCTATTGGGGTACGAACACCAAGGACCATTCAGTGGCTCCCAAATGATTTGGAGAAAGAGCTAGTTCATGTTAGAAAGTGAGGAAAAAAGTGACATTTTTTATGCAGATACTAAAAAACTTAACAACTCAGGGAGATAATATTATAAGAAAGAGAAAGAGAAAGAGAAGTCGCTCAGTCGTGTCCAACTCTTTGCGACCCCATGGACTGTAGCCTACCAGGCTCTTCTGTCCATGGGATTTTCCAGGCAATAGTACTGGAGTGGATTGCCATTTCCTTCTCCAAGAGATCTTCCCAACCCAGGGACTGAACCTGGGTCTCCCGCATTGTAGACAGACACTTTACCATCTGAGCCACCAGGGAAGTCCTTATTATAATAAATACAGTTTAATTAAACATATCCCAAATGTCCTCCTGCCTTCATAAGACCAGTTCATGGTCTTAGTCTTACAAAATAGCTGTGTTACTCCTGCCTCCTCTTTCATTTTAGGAAGTCAACTAGCTTTGAGTTTGGCTGATAAGCATCACTCTCTTCTCTATTTTCTCCCTCCTCCCTTTCTTATGTCAGAAAATATCTAATATTTTCTATTTATCATTACATTAAAGAAATGCTGATGTATTTTCAGAGATTCAGTCTTCAAAACCAATGTACCACAACCAAAGGAACTAA
This sequence comes from Ovis canadensis, assembly GCF_042477335.2. Classification (NCBI taxonomy): domain Eukaryota; kingdom Metazoa; phylum Chordata; class Mammalia; order Artiodactyla; family Bovidae; genus Ovis; species Ovis canadensis. The sequence goes on along the minus strand of NC_091248.1, from coordinate 72,827,910 downwards.
TGGTTTTAAGTCAGATTTTTAAAGATAAGTTTAAAATCAATAAAATTAATTCATTAAAACCAATAAAAGTAGAATAATATTAATCAAAAAATGATTTGAGAATTTTAGGTGAGTCACAGATTCTCTGGGAGTTCACAGTCCCCTTGCCAGATCCCAAGGTTAGGAAATCTGTTGTGAGTCCTAGAACTTTCTTAACAATGAGAGATTTTATTTGGTATAATTGTTGTGCAGTTTGTGGGTCCTCTGCTTAGTGGCCCCATGGTGGGGTTAATGGCCACCTCCTCCAAGAGGGCTTATGTTACAGGCTGTGTGACCAGGTAGCTGCACCCAGAGGCCCTGCCCCTGCGGCAGGACAAGAAACAGACTGGAGGGCACAAACAAAACCTTGTGTACACCAGGACCCAGAAGAAGGGAGCAGTAACCCACAAGAGACTGACCCAGACTTGCCTGTGAGGGTCCAGGAGTCTCTGGTGGAGGCATGGGTCGGCAGTGGCCTGCTGCAGGGTCGGGGGCACTGAGTGTGGCAGTACATACATGGGAGCTTTTGAAGGAGGTTGCCATTATCTTCATTACCTCCACCATAGTTTGGTCTCAGGTCAAACAACAGGGAAGGAACAGAGCCCTGCCCATCAACAGAAAATTGGATTAAAGATTTAATGAGCATGGCCCCGCCCATCAAAGCAAGACCCAGTTTTCCCCACAGCCAGTCCTTCCCAGTAGGAAGCTTCCACAAGCCTCTTATCCTCATTCATCAGAGGGCAGACACAATGAAAACCACAATCACAGAAAACTAATCAAACAGATCACATGGACCACAGCCTTGTCTAACTCAGTGAAACTATGAGCCATGTCATGTAGGGCCACCTAAGACGGATGGGCCATGGTGGAGAGTTCTGAAAAAATGTGATCCACTCGAGAAGGGAATGGCAAACCACTTTAGTATTCTTGTCTTGAGAACCCATGAACAGTATGTTATGACCCAGCAATTCCACTGCTAGGCATACACACCGAGGAAACCAGAATTGAAAGAGACACATGTACCCCAATGTTCATCGCAGCACTGTTTATAATAGCCAGGACATGGAAACAACCTAGATGTCCATCAGCAGATGAATGGATAAGAAAGCTGTGGTACATATACACAATGGAGTATTACTCAGCCGTTAAAAAGAATTCATTTGAATCAGTTCTAATGAGATGGATGAAACTGGAGCCGATTATACAGAGTGAAGTAAGCCAGAAAGAAAAACACCAATACAGTATACTAACACATATATATGGAATTTAGGAAGATGGCAATGACGACCCTGTATGCAAGACAGGGAAAGAGACACAGATGTGTATAACGGAACTTTGGACTCAGAGGGAGAGGGAGAGGGTGGGATGATTTGGGAGAATGACATTCTAACATGTATACTATCATGTAAGAATTGAATCACCAGTCTATGTCTGACGCCGGATGCATCATGCTTGGGGCTGGTGCATGGGGATGACCCAGAGAGATGTTATGGGGAGGGAGGTGGAAGGGGGGTTCATGTTTGAGAACGCATGTAAGAATTAAAGATATTAAAATTTAAAAAAATAAAAAACTAAAAAAAAAATAAAATTAAATTAAAAAAAAAAAATAAATAAATAAACTAGTATCATGGCATCCAGTCCCATCAGTCCATGGCAAATAGATGGATAAACAATGGAAACAGTGAGAGGCTTTATTTTCTTGGGCTCCAAAATCACTGCAGATGGTGACTGCAACCATGAAATTGAAAGACGTTTGTTCCTTGGAAGAAAAACTCTTACTAACCTAGACAGCATATTTAAAAGCAGAGACATTACTTTGCCAACAAAGATCCATCTAGTCAAATCTGTAGTTTTTCCAGTAGTCATGTATGAATGTGAGAGTTGGACCATAAAGGGAGCTGAGTGCCGAAGAATAGATGCTTTTGAACTGTAGTGTTGGAGAGCCCCTTGGACAGCAAGGCAATCCAACCAGGCAATCCTAAAGGCAATCGGTCCTGAATATTCATTGGAAGGACTGATGCTGACGCTGAAGCTGCAATACTTTGGCCACCTGATGCAAAGAATTGACTCATTGAAAAGACTCTGATGCTGGGAAAGATTGAAGGCAAGAGGAGAAGGGGTCGACAGAGGATGAGATAGTTGGATAGCATCACTGACTTGATGGACATGAGTTTGAACAAGCTCCACGAGTTGGTGATGGACAGGGAAGCTGTGTGCTGCAGTCCATGGGGTCGCAAAGAGTCAGACTGAGTGACTGAACTGACTGAACTGAGGTGAATTGAAGACTATTTTTATTTATGTAAAATAAAGAGCAAGGTGAAGATAGATTATTAAAATAATTAAAGATTCAAAAAAATAAAAATAATTTGAATGTTTCCCCAATAAAGCAGAAATGATGGTGTGTTTAAGTTGAAAACTAACCTATATTTTCCCCTTTAAAGCCTGAATGAAATATGTGATAAGATGAAATAGTAAGTGAAAGTGCCTTACTAGGATGCTGGAGTTTAGTAAGTACTAAATAAGTGTTGATATATGAATTATGGCCTCTGACTTCTGTTATTTTATCTAAAGATGACATCCTAAAAATTTATGGTGTGTGTGCTGCTTGATTTTTCTTTTATTTTTATAATATTTGTGTTTTAGGATAAAAAATAACAAGGATATTGAAAACACGAGATTATTTTCATGGTTGCTGTGGTTTTATAAATTAACATGGACCACTGAGTGATCAGTGGAGCTATGGTATCCATACCAACTGTGAATACTGACTCTGTAGATTGAGCTTGTCACAGTAATTTTGCATCCCAGGCCTGTTGGGCTGCGTTATGGTTCGTGAAGTACAAAGTCTTTAGAATCTGATATAAGGTTAAAGAACCTAGGACAAAGAGCTCTACAGTATAAGTATTTTGAAGTTATTTTTGCCTTTCTACATTATTCCCTTTCTCACTTGTATTCTGTTCAGGGGCAAAAATAAATGGAAGTGGCCAAAAAATACTTTTCATAGTCTTTTGCACAATTACTACTAAAAGTGATTATTATTATTACTTCAACAAACCCCATTGGATGGGTTCCAATAAAGATGTGCCTATCCTGGATGGGCTTCCCTGGTAGCTGAGCTGGTAAAGAATCTGCCTGCAATGCAGGAGATCCTGGTTTGATTCCTGTATTGGGCAGATCCCCTCGAAAAGGGACAGGCTACTCACTCCAGTGTTCTTGGACTTCCCTTGTGGCTCAGCTGGTAAAGAATCTGCCTGCAATGTGGGAGACCTGGGTTCGATCCCTAGGTTGGGAAGATCCCCTGGAGAAGGGAAAGGCTACCCACTCCAGTATTCTGGCATGAAGAATTCCATGAACTGTATAGTCCATGGGGTCACAAAGGGTCAGACACGGTTGAGCAACTTTCACAGCCTAGATGGGAGCGGAGTTTGGGGGAGAATAGATACATGTATACATCTACATATATGTATAGATATAGATATCTATATATCCTTGGACAGAGGAGCCTGGCAGGCTATGACTGAACACACACCACACCCATACACACACACACACGTAGTTATGGCTGAGTCTCTTCGCTGTTCACCTGCGACTATTACAGCATTGTTTGTTAACAGGCTACATCTCAATACAAAGTAAAAAGTTTTTTAAAAATTAAAAAAAAGTAGAGCTAAAGTTGGAAAAGAGAAAGAGAGAGATGTGCCTGGTACTAAAATTCAGTCTTCTAACACTATACCTTCAGTTAAAAAAAAAAGGAAACTGACAAAGAATTACTCTGATTTTTTCCTTTTAGACTATTAATATAAATTGATTCTGGTTTCCTGAACCAAAATTTTACTTGGTTTTAATTCATTTTTGATAGCATAAGAAAGAAAACAGCTCTTTCTAAATTATTCACCATGTTGTTTAATAAGAGAGAGCACTGCACAATGTGATGGCTCATGAAAATCCATTAGTCTATTGTGAAATATATAATTATAGACTATTATGAAAATAAGAAATTTTTATTACACATATGCATTTGACAGCCTGCAATTAGTTTTAGACTCCCTAATTAACATATGTTTTACTTAATGGTGAGTGATTATGGATTATCATTTAATTATGGATAATTATAAATACTCATCTATTTTTTGTGAATCTAAAAATAAGATTAAGCATTTGTCAAGAACCAGAAGAATATGCTTTTCTCTTTATTTTTGTCCGATACCAAGAATTATTATCAAGTAAGTAGTAATAAAATAGCTTTGAGTAAATTGCTGAATACTTTTTATCATATATATATCCTGCTATTTTATTTATGAATGGTACTATTCTTTTATGAGTTATTCATGAGTAATTTTTCACAAAAAGAGGAATCAATAGTACAAAGAGCTATAGAAACTATTATGAGTTGCATTAATTAAATATAACTTTTTTTTCCTGAGTAGTCATTCTAAACACTTAGATTTCATCAGTCTACCCTAATTAGAAGAATGTATTTGTGTCATCAGGTTACAGAACAAATTATACTTTTTAATGTAACAATACCTGATCATCTTTGAATAGTTCTTTCATTTTTATATAATGTTTGATGAACTCCTGAAGTTTTTCTATTTGATGGTTTTGCTATATCTCATATATAAATTACTATCTTTAGAAAAACAATATATAAATAGGAAAAACAAGAAACTTAAGAATCCATTTCTTCCTCCATGTAACAACTGAAATTGATATCAAAATACAAAGCCCTAGAAATGCTCTTTTTTTCTCTTTCTATAAATCCAGAGTGAATAAAATTAAAGAGTTAATATTTCTAAGATCAGAATTTCTTTATTGAGGTTTATAAGCAAGGAAAAGACATTTAGTAATTCCTTACAACATCTGTCTTGGTATTTATGGTTTAATTTGCATTTGGGGCAGAATATATTGCTTAAAAAAATCCACACATTATAAAATGTAAGTAGAGAGATTGTAATTAAGTTTGGGCTGGGTAAATGTTTGCTGAAAATAACTAATACCATAAAGCATATTTAAAAGAAAAAAAAGAGGGTTATACTTATCTGCTGTAGCTATCTTTGAAATATAAGTGGGGTGCAGAAATGTATTGCTTTTCTGTTTGTTTTGATGAAACCTTAACTAGAGTGTTGGGGCTTCCCTAGAGGCTCAGTGGTAAAGAATCCTCCTGCGAAGCAGGAGATGCAGGTTCCATCTCTGGGTCGGTAAGATCCCTTGGAGAAGGGAACAGCAACCCACTCCAGTATCTTGTCTGGAAAATCCATGGACAGAGGAGCCTGGCATGCTACAGTCCATGGAGTCGCAAAGAGTCGAACATGACTGAGCAACTGAACTGAACTAAACTGAATATTCCTTTTAGAAGTGAGTATCTTACAGTACCTTAAGATTATAATTAGAATGATCAATTCTTAATGGGTAGAAATGTAGGGGGACAAATGTCAGCCCTTGATGGATTTTAAAGTTAACTTTGTGTTAATATCTCAAGTCTTAAACCAACATTTCCCACTGTCCCTGTGGAATAAAACAATATGTCAGTTAAGTTTTACGTTCTATAGATTTCCATTATCCAAGACTGGATATTTTGAATAAGGTAAAGATTTCCTTTTTTTCATTCTTTACCTGAATCCATCCTGCTGTTTTTACCCTTACTAATTTGAAAAATCTAAGCTATCTGAGGCCCATAAAGCCATATTATATTTAATATATATCATGTATCCTGTATTTCTAGTAAACTTGTCTGCACAGGAGTTTTTTCTTTAGTTAAATCCCCCTATGTTTTTCTTAACATCTTCACATTTTTAATTCTGGCAGAGTTTTGCACTTTTATTCATACCTATTTGTCATTTGCCTTCTGAATCTGATTAATTGAACCTACTTACTTTTCCTAAATAGGTCCCCCTCTCCCCGCCTCTTCTTCTTGGTTTATAATGTGTATGATGGTGGACAGAAATTTTTCTTGAACTCATTTCTCATTTTCTCTACACTTTTTAATATGTTAATATCATTCAATTCCTGTTTTTCATTTAGATAGTATCTGATGATGACAGCTTTGCAGTATAATTTGTACACAAGGTAGTTTAAAATGCATTTTGATGACTGCTCCATGTGCATGAGGCACAGTATTAAAGCTTGTCCATCTTTACTCAAACCTGCCTCCACAGAACTTAAAGGGGTTACCCATTCCAGCTCTCTGACACTCACAGAAAAAAACAAACAGGAAACAAAACAATGAAACAATTAATTGCAAATGTCATCCCTTAGAAGCTATGAAATAATGTTAATTATAATTATCGTTATTATGGGAGGAGCCACAAGGTGCAATGGTAAAGAATCCACCTGTCAACAGGAAACCTGGGTTCAATCCCTGGATCAGGAAGATCCCCTGGAGAAGGGAATGTCAACCCACTACAGTATTGTTGCCTGGAGAATTCCGTGGACAGAGGAGCCTGGCGGGCTACAGTCCGTGAGGGTCACAAAGAATCGGACACAATTGAACGACTGACACTTTCATTTTCTTTCACAAGACCTACAGTCTTTATTGCTGGTCATGTGCCCAAGACTGAAAGAAACATAATGGTATTTGGAACTTTTACAAAGTCCTTCAATCAACTTCCTACAACCACTGCAGGTTTATTAGACCAAAGGGAATTACAACGAAGAAAGGCCAAAACTAAAACAAAACACTTAGAAATATCTAGAATTTAGACCCAAAGTTTATCTTTGGAACCTCAGGCCCCAATTAATTAGTTAATTAGTGGTCCTCAAAGCGTGATCCCCATCCCAATAACATTGAAATCACCTGGGAACTTGTTAAAATGCAAAACCTCCAGCTCTACCTCAGAGTTACTGAATCAGAAACTCTTATGGGAAAGTCCATGAATTTGTGTTTTAACAAACTCTCCAGGTGATTCCGATGTGTGTCATGTCTGAGAACCTGCGATGTAGATCCTAGGGGAGCCAGAAAGTCATTTCTCAAGGACGAGACTTATTTAAGCGATTTTGATGATGCTTCCTTTTTTGTTGACTAGATCCCAGCTTTCTCTTATCCTTCAAGACTGGAGTGAATTTCCAGGGCAGAGAATCAGCCACAGTATAAGAAAAAAGCAAATAAAAACATAAATTAAAAACAAACACACACATACATACAGTAACACTAGTAAGACCTCATAGGTCTAAGCATTTTTAACTTTTTTTCACTCTGAGAATTCTGTTCCTTAGCATACAGTGGGCCAGAAGAGTTCTCAAAGCTGGGCCAGGTAGACATATGATGTTTTATGACATTCGATGTTGTCAGTAAATTCAGATTTCCACAGATGGCAGGTCCCACTCCTAACAAAGTTACCACCTTTGAATGAACAAACAGACAAGCAAACAATCACCCTCATTGTTGCCAATTAATCTTTAAGGAGTACTTTGTAGTTTTCCATATAGAATGTACAATACAACCACAGCACACCCACCAAATCCCATGGGCAGCTACTTGATGACTGCGGATAGCTAAAAACTCGAAAAAATAATCCATGAGGTGCAGTGTTTACTCAGAATCAGTACTCTATTTCATTGATTTAAATACCTTTATTATGCTCCTTAAGAAGTTCTCTGGTTTGGAAAATTGCAATTTGATGACAATTTAAATATTTTGAATGCTGTGTTATATTCAGTACATATGATAAATTCCTTCAAATTTAAATTGAGGTGTATAGCTTTTATTAATAAAATACTTGTTTCTCACTGCTTCTGCTAAATAAATATTAAACATGTATTCGAAACTACTAGTAAAAAGAGTTTTTAGCTTTTCAGAGTCACTTATATGTTCTCATTTGTCTTTGTCTAGATTCCTATGAACATTTCTCTCCAAGGTGGAAGAAAAATGAATCCTTTAGCAATGTTTAGGATGTAACCTTTGTCTTTAGCTAAAATAAAATATGCATCTTTACTTGGTAAAATTCTGTGGGAGGCTTTTTTCATATTTTTAACAGTAGCATTAGTTGAAAGAGACTCTCTTTCTGCTTTGAGGTACTACAGTAGTTTTCTACTCCACCTCTCTTGTCCCAGTTTCCCGCCCCCCCCCCCACCTGCCCCCACTTTTAATTCCTCTTACTACTAGATACAGTTTTCTAAGACTATTAAAACCTTAACTGTCATCAAACCCTTCATAGTTTTTCATTACCTGTGGGCCAACTCATATTGTCTTCATCTGTGTGAAGGGAATGGAATAGCAACTCTGTATTCAGTGTATGGATAATTTTATAAGAAGCTCTTACAATGTTGGCTAAAATGCCATTTTATGTCCTCAGCAGCCATTTATATCCTCACCAAATGAAAGTTCCAGTTGTTCCACATTCTTGGCAGCATTTGATATTAACATTTTTGTCATTCTGCCTGCTGTTCTGATTGGGTGATTTTTATTATTCTATCTTCTAGGTCACTTATTTGTTTTTCTGCATTTATTTTCTGCTATTTATAGCTTTGAGGCTTCCCTTTGTGGCTCAGCAGTAAAGAAACTGCCTGTCAATGCAAGAGACAAGGGTTTGATCCCTGGGTTGGAAAGATCCCCTGGAGAAGGAAATAGCAATTCAACCCATTCCAGTATTCTTGCCTGGGAAATGCTATGGACAGAGGAGACTTATGGGCTACAGTCTATGGGGTTGCAAAGACTCAGATACGACTTAGTGATTAAACAACAACAGCAACTTACTGCTTTTAGCTGAGTTTTCACCTTGGCAACTGAGTTGTCTAATTTTGATTGGCTCCCCACAGTTTCTATTTCCTTGTTACAGTGATCTGCCTTTCTATCAATCCTTCTTCGTTCCTTCAGCGTCATTACAATTTTGCCTATTTTTTGAAGTCATGGTCCAGCAGACTGGAGAGGTCTGTCCCATCATTTGTTCTTGCAGGGAAATTCTCTTGTTCTTTTCACTGGGAGTGGTTCGCCAGCTTCTTCATTTTACTTACATTTATATGACTATGAATCTAGGAGAAACAGGTGTCTGCTGTGGTTTTGATGGGTTACTCTTATTTGGGAGCTTCCCTGTGTCATCTTCATGAGTCTAGTATTTTTGGTGCGAGGGCTGTTTTGGGTATGGAGCCGCCTAGTCTTTCCTCAGGGTGTGCTGGTCATTGTCCCCTTGATAGAGGGTCTGGTTGGTATTGTAGTGATCACAGCCTGCCCTTGATGTTGGGTAGTGCCTTCTCTTTGCTCTGTGCCTGTCACAGCCCTGTCGGGTACAGGGTCTTCTCCCCAATTGCTGTAGTAGAAGCCCCCAGATAGTGTTCTAAGCTGAAGTTATTAATCTTTTCAATTTCATTATCTCAGTGATACATAATTTGAGGTTCCCTGATAAGTAGTGATGTTGAACACTTTTTCAGGCTCTTATTGCTCTTCCCCAGCATGCTTGGTCTCAGGTTAAACAACAGGGAGGGAACACAGCCCTTCCCATTGACAGAAAATTGTGCATAATAGCCTCAGCCATCTTGGAACCTGCAAGGTCTTGAGATTGGATACAGAGAGGACCACATAATAACGAAGGCAGAGACTGGAGCAATGCAAGGCATTGGAGCAAGGCAAAGGAACCCATGGAGTTCCGGAGAACGTGAAAAGCTGGGAAGCAATGAAGAATTCACTTTCTAGTTTTCCATAGGGAGCATAGCCCAGCCATGCCATGTAGGGCCACCCAAGACAGATCCCTTACAGTGGAAGTGAGAAATAGGTTTAAGGCATTAGATCTGATAGAGTGCCTGAAGAACTATGGATGGAGGTGTGTGACATTGTACAGAAGGCAGTGATCAAGACCATCCCTAAGAAAAAGAAATGAAAAATGTCAAAATGGTTGCCTGAGGAGGCCTTACAAATAGTTGAGAAAAGCAAAGAAGGGAAAGGCAAAGGAGAAAAGGAAAGATATACCCATTTGAATGCAGCGTTCCAAAGAATAGCAAGGAGAGATAAAGCCTTCCTCAGTGATGAATGCAAAGAAATAGAAGAAAACAATGGAATGGGAAAGACTAGAGATCTCTTCAAGACAATTGGAGAGACCAAGGGAATATTTCATGCAAAGATGGGTGCAATAGAGGACAGAAATGGTATGCACCTAGTAGAAACAGAAGATATTATGAAGAGGTGTCAAGAATACACCGAAGAACTACACAAAAAGAATTTCATGACCCAGATAAGTGCAGTGGTGTGATGATCCTGGAATGTGAAATCAAGTGAGCCTCAGAAAGCATCACTACGAACACAGCTAGTGGAGGTGATGGAATTCCAGTTTAGCTATTTCAAGTCCTAAAAGATGATGCTGTGAAAGTGCTGCACTCAATATGCCAGCAAACTTGGAAAACTCAGCAGTGGCCACAGGACTGGAAAAGGTCAGTTTTCATTCCAATCCCAAAGAAAGGCAATGCCAAAGAATGCTCAAACTACCGCACAATTGCATTCATCTCACATGCTAGTAAAGTATGGCTCAAAATTCTCCAAGCCAGGCTTCAACAGTACATGAACCATGAACTTCCAGATGTTCAAGCTGGTTTTAGAAAAGGCAGAGGAACCACAGATCAAATTGCCAACATTCGCTGGATCATCAGAAAAGCAAGAGAGTTCCAGAAAAACATCTACTTCTTCTTTATTGAATATGCCAAAGCTTTTTACTGTGTGTATCACCACAAACTCTGGAAAATTCTTAAAAATATGGGAATATCAGACCACCTGACCTGTCTCCTGAGAAATCTGTATGCAGGTCAAGAAGCAGCAATTGGAACTGGACATGGAACAACAGACTAGTTCCAAATAGGGAAAGGAGTACGTCAAGGCTGTAAATTGTCTCCCTGCTTATTTAACTTATATGCAGAGTACGTCATGAGAAATGCTGGGCTGGAAGAAGCACAAGCTGGAATCAAGATTGCTGAGAGAAGTATCAATAACCTCAGATATGCAAATGACACCACCCTCATGGCAGAAAGCGAGTAAGAACTAAAAAGCCTCTTGATAAAAGTGAAAGGAGAATGAAAAAGTTGGCTTAAAACTCAACATTCTCAAAGCTAAGATCATGGCATCCAGTCCCATCACTTCATGGAAAATAGATGGGAAACAATGAAAATAGTGACACATTTTATTTTGGGGGGCCCCAAAATCACTGCAGATGGTTACTCCTTGGAAGAAATTAAAATATGCTTGTTCCTTGGAAGAAAAGCTATGACCAATCTAGACAGCATAATAAAAAACAAAAACATAATTTGCCAACAAAGGTTCATATAGTCAAAGCTATGTTTTTTCCAGTAGTCATGTATGGATGTGACAGTTGGACTATAAAGAAAGTTGGGCACCAAAGAATTGATGTTTTTGAACTGTGGTGTTAGAAGACTCTTGAGAGTCCCTTCGACTGCAAGGAGATCCAAACAGTCCATCCTAAAGAATGGGATGAAAAGGGAATGACAGAGGATGAGATGGGTGGATGGCATCACTGACTCTGTGGACATGAGTTTGAGTAAGCTTCAGGAGTTGGTGATGGATAGGGAGGCCGGCGTGCTGCAGTCCACTGGGTTGCAAAGAGTCAGACACGACTAAGTGAACTGAACTGAACTGCTCTTCCCAATATTTTCAATCACTCAGTTTTGTCAGACTCTTTCTGAGACCATTTACTGTAGCCCACCAGGTTTCTCTGTCCATGGAATTCTCCAGGCAAGAATACTCTAGTGGGTTGCCATTCCCTTCTCCAGGGGATATTCCTGATCCAAGGATCAAACCCAGGGCTCCTGCTTTGCAGATACATTCTTTACCATCTGAGCCACTAGGGAGCCCCAGTTTTCATGTGAGCCTTGCTAAACTCTTTTCCATTTTAAAATTATATTGTTCATCTATTATTTTGAGTTATAAGAGTTTTTAAATATCTAGATACAAGGTTTTTTGTCTGATATATGTGTATGTATATGGTGTTTTCATGTGTATAAATATCAGCTTGTACATTCCTGATACATGAATATTGGCTTTTTAACTGGGAAAACTGGCATCTTAAAAATACTGAGTCTTAACAATACTGATACATTAAATTCATATGTATTTCCATTTATTTAGTCTCTTAAGATCTCTCTCAGTAATGTTTTATATTTTCACTATATAGGTTTTGTACATGTAGAAAATTATCTGTAAATATTTTATCTTTTGGATGCTATTGGAAATTGTATCATTAAAAAATCATTTTCTAGTGTATAGAGTTACAGTTGATTCTTATAGTTTAGTCATATATACAGTGTCTGAGACCTCAGTAAATTCACTTAGTTTAGTACTTGTTTTGTATTTTTCCTTTCTCTACATACAGTCTTAGTTGCTGAGAATAGTGACAGCTTAACTTTTTTCTTTCAATTTTATATGCTTTATTTTTTCCTCTTCTTGTATAATTATAGTTGCTGGAACCCTCAGTAGAATATTTGACTGCTAAGAGCAGACTTCCTTTTCTCTCCAGGTTTATTGACATATTACATTGGAATGCTATATAATTTACAATAATGATTGGCATATAATGTTGTGTAAGCTTAACCCTGTTGATTTGATATACTTATATTTTGCAAAATGATTACCACCACAGTATTAGCTAACACCTCTGTCAAGTTACTTAATTACCATTTCTTTTCTATTATGAGAATATATAAGATCTACTCTCAACACCTTTCAGGTATAAAATACAGTATTATAATATTAATTATAATTGCCTTGCCATACATTAGCTCCTCAGAACTTATTTATCTTCTACCTGGACCTTTGTACTGTTTAGCTAAGCAGACTTTAATTGCCTTTCTCCCAAACTTAGGGGGGCGAGGGAAAGTCTTTCACTACTGAATATGGCATTAACATTATTTTTTTCATAGAGGCCTTTGGTCAGATAGAATTTTCTTTCATTCTTCATTTGCTAATAAACTTATATAAGTGGTTATCCAGTATAATCACATACATTTATAGAGTTAATCATATTTTCCTCCTTTATTCTGATAAGATAGGGAATAACATCAGTTTTCAATTGTTAAAGCATCCTCAAATTTCTGGAGTAAATGCCCCTTGGTCACAATATATTTTTTACATATATGGTGGGTTCAATTTTACATTTTGTTAAGGATTTTTGCAGTTGTGGTCATGAGGGATAGTGACTTTGTAGGTTTCTCTTCTTGTAATGCTCTTGTCTAATTTTAGCACTGGAGCACTTCTGACTTCATGTGATGATTTTGTAAGTGTTTCATCCTTCTCTATTTTCTAAAATAATATATATAGGATTAGCATTTTTGTATATTTGATAGACCACTATAATCAGTTATCTGGGTCTGAAGTTTCCCTGTAGAGATTTTAATTATCCTTTAAAATTCTTAATAGACATATGGCTATTTATACTTTCTATATCTTATTTGAACTTTGGTAATTTATATCTTTCCAGGACTTTATTTTGTTTAATGAACTGACATAAAATTGTTCAAATTATACTTTTAATTTCTGTAGGATTTGCATTGATATGCCATCTTTTATTCCCATTATGGGTCATCTTTTTTTTTTTTTTTCGTATTTAGCCTAGGTAGAGGTTTGTCAATTTAAATGATTTTCCTAAAGAATCACCTTTTATTTCATTTATTTTTCCTGGATTTTATTCTTTTATTGATTGATTTATATTTCCTTAATTTGCTCTTCTTTTGGAAGCTTTTTAAGATTGACTCAGGTATTTTAATATTTTAGATCTTTATTTTAATATAATATACAATTCCAAGTACTACTTTATTTGTATCCCACAGTTTTTTCACATGTTTTCTTTCATCATCACTTGTTTAAAATATTTTCTGATATCTTTTATGACTTCTTTGATCCATGGGTCATCTAGGAGTGTTGTTAATATTCAAAATATTTGACAATATTCCATGAAATTCTTTTTTTAAAAAAACGGATTTTTAGCAATCATGTTGTGGTTAGAGAATCTAATCTGTTCAAATGCAGTATTCTGATATTTATTGAAACAGCTTTTAGGGTCAGCAGATGATCTGTTTTGGTGAATATTCCATTTGCACTTAAAATATAATTGGAAAGGACTGTTCTATGAATGTCAATTAAATCAGGTTAGTTGATAGTGTGATTCAATTATTCTTTGTACTTACTTTTGAATTACTATTTTTCATGATTCCTGAGGACACTGTTGAAGTCACCATTCAAAAATGGATAAGCATATTTATGTTATGCCTTAATCAATTGTCCCTCTTATTACTATGAAATTTTCTTTTCTATCCATGATAAATTTCTTGCCTAGAAATCTACTTAGATATTAATATAACCATTCCCAGCCTCCTTATGATTTAGCAGTTTTGTAATTTTCTTTGTTTATCCTTTTATATGTGTCTTTATATTTAAAGAGTATTTCTATAGACATGTAGAAGTTTGGTTTTGATTTTTATTCAGTTTAATAATTTCTACTTTGATTACTTTGCTTCATGTATATTTAGTATAAAATTTTGTATAGTTGAGTTTAAGTGCAAAATAATATTCATTTTCTATTTGTGCCATTTTCTGCTGTTGTTCCTCTGTCCCTTGCTTCCTGCCTTCTCTTGCATTAATTACATTTTGCCTTTCATTTTATATACATTACTGAAGTATAAGTTATAGCTTTTTTTATGAGTGGTTGTAGGGTTAACAGTGAGTGCCTTTATCTTATCAGAGTCATCCTGAGAATAATATGATATCCCTTCAGACATAGTTTCAGAAACTTAGTTCCCCCCTAATTCTGTCATCCTTTATGCTGTTGTTGTAAAACATTTTATTTCTATGTAATATTGTAATATATTTTTATTTGTTATCATGTTATCTTTTAAAGAAATTTTAAAATGTGGATATCATTTACATTTACACACATGATTACTGTTTTAGAAGATCTTGATGATATATGCAGATCAAAGTTGTCATTTGGTACCTTCTTCCTTCTGCCTGAAGAACTTTCTTTACCATTTCTTATAGTGCATATTTGCTGGTAATACCCCTTTTTTTTTTTGGCTTTGTTTGTCTAAAAATGACATTTTTTACCTTCTGTTTTTTTTGTTGCGTATAAAACTTTAGAATAACAATTTTTAGCACTTTAAAGAAATTATCTTTCTTATTGATAGCATTGTTTTTGAACAAAGCTCTGGTCCTTCCTTTTCATATATATATTTGTGTGTGTGAAAGTCACTAGGTTGTGTCTGACTCTTTTCAACCCCCTGGACTATACAGTCCATAGAATTCTTCAGGCCAGAATACTGGAGAGGGTAGCCTTTCCCTTCTCCAGGGGATCTTCCCAATCCAGGGATCAAACCCAGGTCTCCCACATTGCAGGAGGATTCTTTACCAGCTGAGCCACAAGGGAAGCCCTTCATGTATATTTAGTAGGTCTTTTTTTTTTCCACGATTGCCTTTAAGATTTTCTCTTTTTGATTATGCATGTCTTGGTATGGCTACTTTATACTTTATTTTCTTCTTTCTTTTGAGTCACTGAGTTTCTTGGATCCATGGTGTATATATATATCAAATATACACTTTTCATCAAATATGAAAAATTTCTGGACAATTTCTCTTTGCATAATTTGCTTCTGCTGACTCTACCTTTTGTCACTTAAATTACATATCTGTCGGAACATTTTAGGTTGTCCCATAAGTCACTTTGGCTCTGTTCAGTTTTACACTTAGTCACTTTCTCTGTTTCAATTTGAATATTTTTTATTCTATGTCTTCAGAAGTACTGATTTATTTTTTCCATCAGTGTATAATCGCCTGTTTTGCCTATCCAGTGATATATATGTGTGTGTGTATGTGTATATATTTTTTTTTAACCAGAGTCTGCATTAGAGGAATCAGCAACTTCATGTTCAGATTTAATTCCCTGATAAGTTGGGGGTGGTTTGTTTCAATATTTACATCACTTCTGTCATGTTTCATAATATCAGCTTTGATATCTGGTCACATTTTGATGCTCTTTTAACCTCTCTTTATACTTTGAATAACACAGAGTTATTTTTTCTGGGGATTGGTGGTGGGATCAATAAAACTACTGAGAAATTTATAATATTGCTTTTTCTGTGGACCATTTCTCTGGGGGTAAGAGAATCAATCACAGTAAAAGATTTTCTAACCACATTTATCTATAAACAGAATGTGCTGAATTGGAATAAGTCTTGGGATATTTTAACTTGGAAATTCAGTAATTCTGGCCTCTGAACTTTTATCTATGAAACCTTTCTCATCCTCTTTGCCTATTTTAATTATTACCTAGGTCCCAGTTAAAGTTCCATTTCATCTACTAAGTCTTTGCTGACCACTTCAGTGTACACTGGTGTCTTTGCCTTCTGAATTCTTAAAGCATTTTGTGACTTGCATATAATTAATTAATTAGCTATTACATATTATTTATACAGTGTTCTGTTCCCTGTCTTCACTCATATGAAGGTAGTCACTATTTATTTATTTTGCTTTTCATTCAAGTGTTTATTAAGTGTCTACTCTGTGTCAGGCACTTTACTAGGAGATGATATGCAATGGCAGAATAAAAATATAATGGTATCCACTCTGAAGTAGCTTGCAGTGGCAGGAGAAATATGTGTCAGGCAAAATATACACAAGTGTTTAATAGTAAATTGTGGTAAACTCCTTGACAGAAAGGAACTGAGATCCATAAAAAAATATTAGATGAAACCTAATTCATTTTGAGTGGTTAGGGAAAGGCTCACTCTGAAAAGGATATTTGATCTGAGATATGAAGAATGAAAAATAATTATCCAGGCAAAGAATTTAGGGAAAAACCTTGTAGTTGTTAGACATGACATGATAGAAACCTATGGTTTGAGGAGGAGCTTGACACAGGGAAGAAAGTGGAGGTCAGACTGTGGCTAGAGGGCTGCTGCTGCTGCTGCTAAGTCGCTTCAGTCGTGTCTGACTCTTTGTGACCCCATAGATGGCAGCCCACCAGGCTCCCCTGTCCCTGGGATTCTCCAGCAAGAACACTGGAGTGGGTAGCTAGAGGGCAGCTGACCTTAGTAAAGGATGGATTCAGAAAGGAAGGCACAAGTCAGATCTGCAGGCCCATGAAGCCACATCATGAGTTAATTGTATTCTTGCTATCTATACAAGCTGCTTGATCACTTTATTCTGAATGAAAATGAGTCCAGGAGGCAGAAACTTGCTTAAAAGGGAGAATCGTCTAAACCCTCAAGGGTATAAGGCAAAGGTAAAGGGGTGCTAGAATAGTAGTTCTCAAACTTGAGTGTTCATTAGAATAATCTGTGTGCTTATTAGAAATGTAGATTTCTGACGCTCAGCTGCAGAGATTCTGAGTCAGATTTTCTGTATTTTGTAAGCAACCAAGTGATTCTTTCTGGTATAAGTGGCTGTGATTCCATTCTGTGAAATATAGATATAAGCAGTTAATCTTTTCCTTCCAAAAAAAAAAAAAAAAAGATGTTATGGTAGGAATGAACCTGAGTGACACCTCAGTGGAATAAAAGGTATAAGGCAGGTTTGTACTTGTTGTATAATGGAATATGGATATTAAAGTCCTGAATATTAAAAGTTCAGCTGTTAAACTGTAAGTTATGGAAGTCCCAACTTAATTTCTTAACATCAATGAACAGGTAGTAACATGTGTTCCCTTGAAGACAGTAACTATGCTTGATAGCACTTTTCAACCTGCATAATATTGGCCATAGATTTGGTGATTTACAACTGTTGAATACATGAATAAATGCATTAATGAGTATTTTCCTGATGCTTCTTGCTCTAATTTTTCCCTCCACGCTTATCACCTTGTACCTCACAGTTTGCAGAAGAGGTAAGGGGCTGATAGTTCTAATAAATGATGTACTGCTATTTGGAATAATTTGAATGAAATAATGTCTGGAAGAGAGCAATGATTAACCAAAAGAAAATGATCTTCATTCTCTATCCTCATCTCATCATGATCATCACTTCAGTAGCTCAGTTGTGTCCAACTCTTTGCAACCCTATGGACTGTTCCCCCGCTAGGCTCCTCTGACCATGGAATTTCCCCAGCAAGAGTGCTGTAGTGGGTTGCCATTTCCTCCTCAGGGGAATCTTCCCAATCCAGGAGTCGAAGCTGTGTCTCCTATCTCTCGTGTGTTGTAAGTGGACTGTTTACCTACTGAGCCATCAAGAAAGCCCTATATCCTCATAACACTCCATAAATGTTTCTATTCTCTGCATCTATGAAATAACCATAATATAGTGCAATATACCTTATTTCTTTCTACTTGAACTGTGAGCTCCTCAAGAGTAGGAGCTGTGCCTTAGTTATCGTCATTACATATAGAGTTACCCATAGTATCATTTTTGGCTAGTGCTAAAATAATTTGTGTTGAGTTGAATTATAGTGAAGATACTACAAATAATTTGGCACCTGGATTGGGGCAATTTTTGAAATAAAGAACTTTCTTAATAATTCTTATATCTGTGCTTTTTTCCTCCTCCCAAGTTACAGTGGGATCCGAGGGCACAGATCATTGCACCATTGATGGGGAAGAGCAGTACTCCCCAACTCTATAGACTTTGGGTGACAGGGGTAGATAAAAGACACTAGGATGCTACATCTGGGTGACCTTGAGACTCATTTAAGATCTCAGATGAACTCAAACTAAAGATATGTTGATTTCTTGACAACTTGGTGCCAACAGCAATAGAGCAAGCCATTATTAGATGGGGCCTCCCCAGGTGGCACTGGTGGTAAAGAACCTGCCTGCCAATACAGGAGACATAGAGATATGGATTTGGTCCCTGGGTCTGGAAGATCCCCTGAGAAGGGCATGGCAACCCACTCCAGTATTCTTGCTTTGGAGAATTTCATGGACAGAGGAGCCTGGAGAGCTATGGTCCACAGAGTTGCAAAGAGTTGGATACGACTGAAGTGACTTAGCACACAGAACACATTATTGATGGATACAACCTTCTTAGTCTGTGGACTGAAGAGAGGAGAAAACCACATGAGTTCATAAAGAATGATCTCAGAATTGAGAGGTGGGTGGTCCAAAGCAACAATATTCAGGATGATTTGGGTTTGGATTATCTGAACCCAGAGCTCTAATCTGGATGATGGCAGTGGGAATACAGTGAGCAACATATGGTGGTGTCCAGTTCATAACTCAGGCAGGTAGCATTTGACCAATGGAGATTGCTCCATATACACTTTAGAGAGTAACCACACTGGAAAGCATGGGTAATAGAATGTAGCTCAAGTGAAAATGGTTTGTTAGGACAGAGGCCATAAACTCTGGTCTGTTTGGGGAAAATCAGGAAACTGGGCAATTTGAGCTAGAAATTATGCCAAATTAATGTCTAGCAAAAAACCTCTGGTTGCTCTTGCTTCCCTGATATGTTGATATGAGAGTCACTTTGTGTATATAGACAACAACAGAATGTGAATAAACATTTCATTTCAACTGCCCTTGATTTGATCAGTTTATGAGGCTGACCTCACCCATTTTGAAGCAGGCTTTAGACAAAAGCATTATTAACTTGCTTGGTTAAGAAGTGCATCGCCTTGACAGCCTTACAGAAAAGCTTCTCTCTCTCTCTCTCTCTCAATCTCTCTCTCTTTTTTTCTGATGCTCTTTAACCTTATTTATGAAGAGCATTTTCAGTTTCTCTTTAAGAACATCTTCAATGGACGATTTTATGTCAGCTGGTGCCTGGCTCTTCATCAGCTTCTTTCTAAATTTAATTTCCCTGTTTCTTTTCCTTGCTCCACTGAGCCCTTCCTTAATTATCAGATTACAGTGTTCAGCATGATTCCTGGAATTGTTCGTTTTGTCAACCAGAAAGAAAACAGACCTTTGATATATGTAAGACTGTGCCTTCTGGTTTAATGATTCTTCAATTAGTGTCCCAGTCAATCTTGGGAATTGCATCTGAAATAGCTGGTGAACCAACTTTCCTTCTTTGCTGCTTCCCAATCTCTCTTCCACTGCTAGCTTTATCCATAAATTGTAAAACTGGATTTTGGTGAAATAGTCATTTAATGTCATGTGACTATCAGATCACTGTGGTTAGCGCGCTTACTCAGTGAGTTTCTTCTAATCTCTTTTTGTGTAGAACTCAGGGTGTACGTATCCCATGTTTTGCCCCTAAGCAAGGTGAATTTTAATTTTTTACATTAGATAAGCAGGTGTTTTAGGCTGCTGAGTGCACTAGAAAGTACTTTGGCCAAAAAACAAGGCAGTGTGTCCAGGCTGGCTTCATGGAGGTACAGCCTAAGTAGACTTGTGATGAGAAGGGCCCTGCCTTTGTTGAATGCTTTGGTGTTATTTTGAAATTCTTAACAATTTTCTTATCAATTTGTATTTTGTAAGTGCAGTTCAATAGGACAATGGAACATTTGTGTAAGCAGAAGAGATTAGCACAAACTGTGTGCTCACCTTTTGGGCCACCTCATTTGCATATAGTGTTTAGGATGCCCCAGGAGCACAATGTATGAACACTTAGCAAAACAGAAAGTGAGTCCAAGGTAAGCGTGTGCTATCTGCAACTGAGAAAGTGGGTGGACTGACAGCCTGGGGTTCCGTGTTTTCTGTTTGAATCAGAATTTGCTTCAAATGTGAAAAGAAAGCAGTAGTGTTCTAAGAAATATGAACTGTGAGATAATAGAAAATAAGTTGATCTCTGCCCCCAGCTCCTAGCACAGAGCTCTTTAAACCCTTGTAATTTCCTGAGTGATAAGAGTACTAACAACATTTTTTCTTTGATCCCAATTCCTGACACAGAGCTCCTAAGTTCCTTGCAATTTCTCAGGTGATTGCAATGTCTTTAGTTCTAAAGGATAATCTGGGAATGTTCAGCTCAACCTCTCACTCTCCAGGAAAAGAAGAGGAGCTGGAGACTGAGTTAGCCATCTCTCATGCCTTTGTGATAAAAATCCTGAGTGTAGGGTTTGGAGAGCTTCCAGGCTGGTGAACATCCATGTGCTGAGAGGGTGGCCCTCCCCTACTCCACAGGGGTGGAAGGTCCTTCCTTGGGACCCTTTGGACTGTGCCCTTTGCATCTCTTCCATCTGGATGTTCATCTATATTCTTTATAATATCTTTGTATAATAAACCAGTAAACATAAGTGTTGCTGTGAGTTCTATGACCGATTTTCAGAAATTGTTAAACCTGAAATGGGGTCATGGGAACCCAAACTTATAGCCAATTAGCCAGAAGCATAGGTGCCAATCTGAAGTTTATAATTACCTTCTAAAGTGAAAGTAGGGCGCAGTCTTGCAGAACTGAGCTTTTTTAACCTGTGGGATCTCCAGATAGATGGCATTAGAATTGAGTCTGTGGGACATCTAGTTGATGTTGGAGAATTGTTGGTTTGGGGAAACTTCCCCATATACCGACATGTTCAGAAGTGTCACAGAGTTCTGCGTGAGTTGATGTTCAGTCACTCAGACATGTCCGACTCTTTGAGACCTCATGGGCTGCTGCACACCAGGCTTCCCTGTCCTTCACTATCTCCCAGAGTTTGCTCAGACTCATGCCCATTGAGCTGATGATGCCATCCAATAATCTCATCCCCTGTCACCCCCTTCTTCTCCCACCCTCAATCTTTCCCAGCATCAGGGTCTTTTCCAATGAGTTGGCTCTTCACATCAGGTGGTCAAAGTGTTGGAACTTCGGTTTCAACATCAATCCTTCCAATGAATATTCAGGACTGATTCCCTTTAGGATTGACTGGTTTGATCTCCTTGCAGTCTAAGGGACTCTCAAGAGTCGTCTTCAAAACCACAGTTCAAAAGCATCAATTCTTTGGCACTCTGCCTTCTTTATGGTCCAACTCTCACATCGATACGTGATTACTGGAAAAACCATAGCTTTGACTATGGAGATCATTATTGGCCAAGTGATGTCTCTGCATTTTAATACACTGTCTAGGTTTGTCATAGCTTTTTCCCAAGGACCAAGCATCTTTTAACTCCATGGCTACAGTTTGTATGAGTAGTTTAGGAGAAACACCAAGAGTATTTTTTTCATATAATCACCAAGGAAGTATATCGTATCCTTTCTTACTCGTGTTACTTCCCTGTATTAGCCAGCTACTTATGCTGAAAATGATGACATAGAAGGAAAAGGAATAGGAAAAGCATAGTTCCTTTTCCCTTCATTCCTTCTAACTTATTGGTAAACATAGAGAATGTTGGTAGAATGTAAACCAATTACATTATTGGTAAAATTTACATAAATTTACACAAATGATAAAACTCATGCTAATAATTAAAAAATTTTAATTCTTCTTAGAATGATATTTAACAGCAAATTAAAAAGTCAGGAGGAAGATGAGGAAGAAAGGGAAAAAGCTTTGTTTTATTACCTTTACTGGCACTTGGTTCCAGCTTTTTGCAGCAGAAACATGAGATTTTCATTTTACTCTGGGCCCTGCAAATCTTTGGGCCACCTTGCAGAATGTCCTCAGGCTCACTTTTATTTTTTCTTTCTCTACCATGGATCTCCAAAAAGTGTTTATGACCCCAGGAAGAGGCTGACAGAGAGACCTCCCTGTGTAAACCCCCACAGTGCCAGGCTACATCATACAGGCTAATGGCTCTGATCCATGGGAATGGCAATCTTTGTAGAAAATCTATCTACCAGAGATGGAACCTCCATCACAGGAGAGGTCTTACTCTGTGAGTCTTTTTGCATTCCCTCTCCTATCGTTTTCTTTATTCACAATTGATCGTGGCCCCACAGCACCTTGGTTGCTAGACACATTTGCAGTCAGCAATGAAGAGGACTTCTTGCTTGTTTGGAATACTGCGACAGTTCTAGGTTACCAGAAGCTAAGAACACATAAGTAGATGTTTACAGTTATTCTGGTACAGCACAGCTTTTAGACGTCAAGCCGCTGGCCCTATAATGGTGTCACTGTGTGAGTGAGGGTGTGTGAGTGAGAGACAGACAGAGAGAGTAAGCTAGGGGGAAAGATGGAGAGACAGGGAGATAGGCAAAGAAAGGGGAGAGAGACACGTGTCTCCCTGCAGTCATAGCAGAAGGTTATGGGAGGAGAGGAGGGGAAGAAGAGGGTAAATCTTTTTCTTCATTCCTACTTCTCTGCAAATAGCCATGCCAAACTATGAGACATTTCTGAAAAGTATTTTCTTCATTTGAAGGCCATAGAGTATATATTCTAACTTCTAAAATACTGATTTCTTCTCATTATAAAGAATTAAGATGAAAGGGGAAAATGCCTGTAATTCCATCAAATATTTAGCCAGTGTTAACATTTCAGTGTATTTTCACTTTGTCTTTTTCTCTCTTCTTTCCTCTTATCCCCCTCTTTCTCTCCTACTTTCTAGCCCTCTCCTTCCTCTAGTCCTTTTGTGTGTGTATGAAATCCCTCCGAACAAAGTGTCTTTATACTCATTGTATAGCTTTGCCATTTGCCCTTTCCCTTAACATTATGTGAGCATTTCTGATGTCATTAACTTGTCTCTGAAAACACTATTTAAAAAGTTGCATCAGAAAAGCGCTTATATAGATGTGCTGTATAATTTACAAGTCAACCTCTTATAGTTGTACATGTAGGTTATTTACAAATTAGCCTTCTGTGGTTGTAAATGTATAGATGTCTACATCTACTTAAAAATTTTAGAGAATGTCATAGAGATAATTTATGTCTATACTGGATTAAACAGTGACCAATCTGGCACTTTCTACAGGTTTAAGATTTCGATTACAGTACAGTCAATGCAATCCATTGTGTAGTGACTGGGAATTTAAAGTAACCAAAAATAGGATAGATTCAGTCAATTTGATATCTGTGAATAGAATCAGCTTCAGTCATCACAAGATTAATCAGTAAGGTGTTAACATAAACCAATAAAGCAGAGAGACTTCAAATTAAGAACTTTCTATCATTTAAAGTTTCACCCCATTATCCTTTCCATGCAAGTGCCCTCAGGCTTTTGAATTAATTGTGTGTGGTTTAAGAAGATTTAAGATGAGGGCGATCCACTCAGCAGAGAGCAAAGTTGACCATGGCTATCTTACTTTAATTAATCTCTTTATTCTCTCTCTCTCTCAGTTCACTCAACATCCAAATCAAGAAAAAGAAAAATCGTGTTCCTTTGAGTTGAGGAAACAATTGAGTTACAAAGTAATCTGATACAGAGAGGATCAAGGACTGTAAAACTTAGAATTCCTAACAAGTGGACCTGAATTGAAAGCTCTTTTACACTGCCTTTTTCATGCTTCAGTAGCAGACTTTTCTTCAGGTTCCCTGGATCGTGCCCTTAACCCCTTGGGGTTGGTGAACATAAAACTTTCTCCCTTTGACTTACAGCCTAGGCTAGCATTGTAAAAATGATTGGGTTCAAAAAGTTACTCCTTTTTTTAACTCTGTAAGAATTTAAGGCTCTTTTAGAAACCAAATCCTCTTGAGACACCTGGAAAGTGTTCTCATTTTCCATAGCAACCCTTTTATTGCATGTTGCAGACTTGGTTAGTTTATAAGTGCTTTTACACCTGCAGTCATTCATTTACCTGAAGAGGATTTATTGACTAATTGACTACCTACTATTTGTCTACTGTCTACACCCTCTTGGAGCCTATTCTTTGGGAGAGAAATAGACATTAATCATATGACCAAAGTGAAAAACCAAATGTGAAAGATACTGAAAGGAGACATAATTGGTGCTATTAATATAAATGTTCATATTTGAGGGTGGTCATCTGGAGAGTAGGGAGTTTCAATGAGATTGAAAGTTGGGATGGTATATGCCATAGGGAAGGGACAGGGGAAGAAAGAAAATTTCAGAAAAGGGAACCACACTGGCAAAGACTGTGAGGAGAAGCAGTACAGCAAGCACATAAGAGTGTGTGTGACCTGAACAGATTGACATTTACAAAAGATCACACAGGCTACAGTGAGTTAAATGGATGGGTCTCTAGGTCCTAAAGCTGTGATCTCTGGTTTGGTGGTGAAATCACTGCTGTAAATCAGCCATGGGATGCACACACTAATCATACATAAATATTATTAAGCCATCCAGTAGTACACTGTATTATTCACAATTCATTTTACTCAAAGATTGTAAATAAAATGCAAAAAAAAAACATTGCATGACTAAAGGCTTTATAGAACAGACCACATTTGATAGAGAAATAGCTTCTAAGTTCTAGTAAGGA
Source organism: Ovis canadensis (assembly GCF_042477335.2). Classification (NCBI taxonomy): domain Eukaryota; kingdom Metazoa; phylum Chordata; class Mammalia; order Artiodactyla; family Bovidae; genus Ovis; species Ovis canadensis. The sequence goes on along the minus strand of NC_091248.1, from coordinate 72,802,751 downwards.
AAAGACAAAGCCATTTCAGAAATGTTCCATTCAATAACACAGTGTGTCAGATGAGGATGCTGGTGGTGACAAAGACTTGAGAGAGGCATTGCTCTAGATGCTAAAGGTACAGAATCACTGCCCTCAAGGAACTGAGAGGCTGGTGGTGCAGACATGTGATCAAGCGCCTTACGGCACACTCAGACATATTCTAAGACAAATGAGCACACAGAACAGAGTGTCTGCCCCGATGGTATGAGCCATCAGCCAGGTTTAATGCAGGTTGGAAGCTAAGTCTGAGTGCCTAGGAGGGAAAATTCTTGAGGTGAATGTGAGAAGGAAAAACAAAAATGTCAAAAAGGGACAGAATGAGCGAAGGCATTATGTTACGCTAAGGAAATTTCTCAGTTCTAAAGAGCAGTGCATTCCTCCAGAAGCTGGTTTGGGATTTCATTGTCATGAGTCCGTCACAAAATGAGGAAAATGGGAATGATAAAGAACACACACACATTTTCAAAGACACAGATTTCCCAGGTACTGGGAATACGACAATGGGCAAAGTCTGCCTTTATGAAGCGTACGTTCTACTGGAGAGACAGCCAATAAATACATAAGCGAAAAGTGTTTTCAGATAGAAGTGCTTTGAAGAAAAGTAAACTGTATGGAAGAAAGACTGGGGGAGGTATTTAGATACTGTGATAGGCATTTCTGCTGAGGTGACAGACGGAGACAGGCATGAAATGGGAGAGTGAGCCCTGCCATTATCTGGACAAATAACTGTCCTTGATAGAGGGAACAGTAAGGACAGAGGCTCAGAGGCAGGAACATGCTGGCATGTTTAAAGAAGAGTGTGAAGATGAGGTGAACTGGAGTAAAGGGAGCAAGAAGGACAGGGATAACATAGGAGTATGAGTAGATTGGGCTTCCCAGGTGGTGCTAGTGGTAAAGTACCCACCTGCCAAAGCAAGAGATGTGAGAGATGTGGGTCCAATGCCTGGGTCAGAAGATCCCCTGGAGGAGGGCATGGAAACCCACTCCAGTATTCTTGCCTGGAGAATCTGATGAACAGAGGGACCTGGCGGGCTATAGTCCACAGTTCCACAAAGAGTTAGACACGACTGAAGCGACTTAGCATGCACACATGCCTGAATAGATAGCTGGGGTCCAGATTATATAGGTCACATTTCTGCATCACATTTTCTTCTAGGAAATCAAGATAAGCCAGTCGGATTCTATTTTATGTTGAGAGAGAATAAATCTAGTTCTGTGTTTCCCTGAGAAAGTTCTATGGAATACCCTAGATAAGAAATGAATTTTAAAAAAATTCCAGTATATTTTAAAGTCCAGCCTGCTGTGTCTTCTTGAGGCAGACTTGGCATGTCTTTTAAATGGTTCTTCTTAAAAGAAAACCTGGATCAAGGATAGTGAGCCCAAGGAACTGGAGTGAAGCACTGGGAAAGGTAAGAAGAAATGTTAAGCCTAAGAAGCTATACTGAATTGATAGCCAAAAAACAGTGAAAAACCCCGCTGGGGTAGGACTGATGGAGCATGTTATTTCTTCAATGCTCAGCATTATTCTTTGTTAAGTATTTGACTTTAAATAACATCATTTTTGGAGTCACTTCACATTTTCAGCTTAGAGACACTTAAAACTGCCCAGTCATTGTCCCACGGTCATGCGGCTGCTCACAGATGTGAAGCTGGAGGTGCTGAGAGAATATCCCAGGCAACTATCAGTAACTGAGTCCCTTTGGGAAAGTCATTCTTGACTTGGAGCATCTCATTCCTGTTTAAACTTAAAGGGCTTGGAAAAACTCTTAGATTGCTTTTATTCATTTAGAACTTACATGTTTATAAGCTTGCCTGGAGAATCCCATGGACTGAGGAGCCTGGTGGGCTATAGTCCACTGAGTTGCAAGGAGTCAGACATGACTGAAGTGACTGAGCACGCAGCACACTGATATGAATTATTTTGAAAGATTATGTGTTTATTTTTGGCTGTGCTTGGGCCTTCGTTGCTGTGCGGGCTTTTCTCTAGATGCAGAGAATGGGGGCTACTCTGCAGTGGCCTTTCTAGGCTTCTTGCTGCAGTGGCTCCTCTTGTTGGAGAGCGTGGCCCCTAGGGTGCCTGGCTTCAGTAGTTGTGTCTCCTGAGCTCTGGAACACAGGCTCCGTAGTCGCGACGCTCAGGCTCAGTGGCTCCAGGACACGTGGTATCTTCTCGTACCCAGATCAAATCCATGTCTTCCACACTGGCAGGTGGATTCTTTCCCACTGAGCCACCTGGGGAGTCCCTATATGAGTTACTTTTCATGTGTAGCTCCTCTTCTATATTTGTACAGTATTTTAAAATACTTGAGTGAAGAACTTTTAACCTCATGAAGCTTTATGTTGTTAGAACTGAGACATTCACTGAGGGCTTTGTGGTCTTTTGGATCCTGACTGTCTATGGATTGTTGTCCCTCTTAATTTCATTATATGTGAAGATCTCATCAAATGCCATGAATATCTCCATATAAGATATTGATAAACACATGGCATGAAACTTCTTTTGTATTTTTGCCCCAGGAGAGAAATCTAAATGACAGCAAATATTACATTGCACACTCCTATGTACTATGATCAAACAAATAATGAAATTAAAACAGGCAGACATTAATATTTAATGGAGGAAGTCAATGTATCTAAATATCAAAACAAAGGAAAACAAAATTTTAAAAATTCTTCTAATAAATAGTATAAAATGCAATAGGAGAGCAATTTATTTTTTATGAATAACCATTTTTATGAATAATAGTGCTAACATTAAGACATAATCCAATAGTTTAAAATCCAAGTATTTCATTAAATATTGCCTAATTGATAGTAAGATTTTTTCAAGAAAGTTTATAGGAGTTTATTCTTCAGAGCCTAATATCTGCCAACAAGCTCACTGCTCCTCTAAATTTGGTAAAACTCCCTGTGGAGTAGTGATATGCCACTTTTGACCTCCATTTCAATGGAAGGAAGGATTTCATTAATACCCTTTCTTAACTGCTCTAATTAATATGTACAAGTCAAAGGAGTTGATTTACACTACCTGGATTTCATAAAGAAGAGGGACTAAGAAATCATGAAATAAAAGCTTTATCTAAATACACAGTAAGACGCTCAACAATGCATACTAAAAGTGAATTTCTCATCAGGGAGCATCCAGCCAGAACTCTAGTGCCAAGCAATTCCACTGGCAGAATGTAAAGTTGTGTTTTCTATCATCAGGAGGCTCTGCTGAAAAGGGAGCCCAACAAAATGAGAAGAGGTTGAATGAAGGCCGGGTGAAGAGAAATGCAACTTCTCTTTTATAGGGACTGTCTTCAAATACTCTAACACTATTTAAAGGTAGTTCAGTCACTCTGGTTTTATTTGAGAGTCTTCTGTTTGCCTCACAAATAAGTAGGAGAAAGATTGGTTACCCTTATTTCTTTTGTACCAATTTCTTAGGAATGGCATTTAAGATACAATCATTTTCTTTTCCCCGCTGAAAGTCAGTCTGTGAAAAAATCGATCAAATAGATTTAAAAATACTAAAAATTTCCAATTCTCACCTTCATTTTGCATTTAGAATTATAGCAACATCTGCCAAAGAAAATCCTGAATATAAAGAAGATAAAGAAATATGGGCTGTGACTACTCAAGGGGAGTAGAATTGTACAGACTTTATTTTAGGGACAGTCTCTACAGTATTTAGTGAAGAAGCTACTATATATAATTTCCCTTCATCTATCTGCTGAGAACTAAGTTTGTAACAATTCCAAATTCCTCTTCTCTTAGTTCTATCAACCTCATCTGGTAATCTGTGAAGGAGTCTTAAATTAGTTTTCTGTCTAAGATGATACTCTCCCATGAAATTTTCAGAAAAATTCACATTAAAAACTCATTTGACTTAATTCAAAAAGATGTGATGCTAGTTTCTGGGGATGATTCATATGTGATGAAAACACGATTACTCTTCTCACGGACTATACAACTACACCTAGTAGTTGGAAGGCGATTGTGAGGAAGGGGAGTTGAATCAGAGAATCTTCATAAAGGGAAGGACATTCGAGTAGGACAGAAAAGGTTTGGAGGGAGAAAGGCCAACTCAAATGAAAGGATCTCAGCAGAGGCAGAAAGATTGAAAGTGTTGACTCAGTTCAGTTCAGTTCAGTCACTTAGTCATGTCCGACTCTTTGCAACCCCATGAATCACAGCACGCCAGGCCTTCCTGTCCATCACCAAATCCCAGAGTTCACTCAAACTCATGTCTATTGAGTCGGTGATGCGATCCAGCCATCTCATCCTCTGTAGTCCCCTTCTCCTCCTGCCCCCAATCCCTCCCAGCATCAGAGCCTTTTCCAATGAGTCAACTCTTCACATGAGGTGGCCAAAGTATTGGAGTTTCAGCTTCAGCATCATTCCTTCCAATGAACACCCAGGACTGATCTGCTTAAGAATGGACTGGTTGGATCGCCTTGCAGTCCAAGGGACTCTTAAGAGTCTTTTCCAACAGCACAGTTCAAAAGCATCAATTCTTCAGCTCTCAGCTTTCCTCACAGTCCAACTCTCACATTCATACACGACCACTGGAAAAACCATAGCCTTGACTAGATGGAGCTTTGTTGGCAAAGTAATGTCTCTGCTTTTGAATATGCTATCTAGGTTGGTCATAACTTTCCTTCCAAGGAGTAAGAGTCTTTTAATTTCATGGCTGCAGTCACCATCTGCAGTGATTTTGGAGCCCCCCAAAATAAAGTCTGACACTGTTTCCACTGTTTCCCCATCTATTTCCCATGAAGTGATGGGACTGGATGCCATGATCTTCATTTTCTGAATGTTGAGCTTTAAGCCAACTTTTCCACTCTCCACTTTCACTTTCATCAAAAGGCTCTTTAGTTCCTCTTCACTTTCTGCCATAAGGGTGGTGTCATCTGCATATCTGAGGTATTGATATTTCTCCTGGCAATCTTGATTCCAGCTTGTGTTTCTTCCAGCCCAGCGTTTCTCATGATGTACTCTGCATATAAGTTAAATAAGCAGGGTGACAATATACAACCTTGACGTACTCCTTTTCCTATTTGGAACCAGTCTGTTGTTCCATGTCCAATTCTAACTGTTGCTTCCTGACCTGCATATAGGTTTCTCAAGAGTCAGATCAGGTGGTCTGGTATTCCCATCTCTTGAAGAATTTTCCACAGTTTATTGTAATCCACACAATCAAAGGCTTTGGCATAGTCAATAAAGCAGAAATAGATGTTTTTCTGGAACTCTCTTGCTTTTTCCATGATCCAGCAAATGTTGGCAATTCGATCTCTGGTTTCTCTGCCTTTTCTAAAACTAGCTTGAACGTGTGGAAGTTCACGTATTGCTGAAGCCTGACTTGGAGAATTTTGAGCATTACTTTACTAGCGTGTGAGATGAGTGCAATTGTGCGGTAGTTTGAGCATTCTTTGGCATTGCCTTTCTTTGGGATTGGAATGAAAACTGCCCTTTTCCAGTCCTGTGGCCACGGCTTAGTTTCCCAAATTTACTGACATATTGAGTGCAGTACTTTCAAAGCATCATCTTTCAGGATTTGAAATAGCTCAACTGGAATTCCATCACCTCCACTAGCTTTGTTCATAGCGATGCTTTCTAAAGCCCACTTGACTTCACATTCCAGGATGTCTGGCTCTAGGTGAGTGATCACACTATCATGATTATCTTGGTCGTGAAGATCTTTTTTGTACAGATCTGTGTATTCTTGCCACCTTTCCTTAATATCTTCTGCTTCTGTCCAAGGTAAGAGAAACCCAAGTAAGTTGGTAGGTGTGGTGAGAGGGCATCAGAGGGCAGACACACTTAAACCATAATCACAGAAAACTAGCCAACCTGATCACATGGGCCACAGCCTTGTCTAACTCAGTGAAACTAAGCCATGCCATGTGGGGCCATCCGAGACGGACGGGTCATGGTGGAGAAGTCTGACAGAATGTGGTCCACTGGAGAAGGGAATGGCAAACCACTTCCATATTCTTACCTTGAGAACCCCATGAACAGTATGAAAAGGCAAAATGATTAGATACTGAAAGAGGAACTCCCCAGGTCAATAGGTGCCCAAGATATACGGGAGATCACTGGAGAAATAACTCCAGAAAGAATGAAGGGATGGAGCCAAAGCAAAAACAATACCCAGTTGTGGATGAGAGTGGTGATAGAAGCAAGGACCAATGCTGTAAAGAGCAATATTGCATAGGAACCTGGAATGTTAGGTCCACGAATCAAGGCAAATTGGAAGTAGTCAAACAGGAGATGGCAAGAGTGAACTTCAACATTCTAGGAATCAGCGAACTAAAATGGACTGGAATGGGTGAATTTAACTCAGATGACCACTACTACTGTGGGCAGGAATCCCTTAGAAGAAATGGAGTAGCCATCATGGTCTGCAAGAGAGTCCAAAATGCAGTACTTGGATGCAATCTCAAAAATGACAGAATGATCTCTGTTCGTCTCCAAGGCAAACCATCAATAGCACAGTACTCCAAGCCTATGCCCCAGCCAGTAATGCTGAAGAGGCTGAAGTTGAACAGTCCTATGAAGACCTACAAGACCTTTTAGAACTAACACCCAAAATCGATGTCCTTTTCATTATCGGGGACTGGAATGCAAAAGTAGGAAGTCAAGAAACACCTGGAGTAACAGGCAAATTTGGCCTTGGAGTACAGAAGGAAGCAGGGCAAAGGCTAATAGAGTTTTACCAAAAGAAATGCACTGATCATAGCAAACACCCTCTTCCAACAACACAAGAGAAGACTCTACACATGGACATCACCAGATGGTCAACACCAAAATCAGATTGATTATATTCTTTGCAGCAAAAGATGGAGAAGCTCTATACAGTCAGCAAAAATAAGACCAGGAGCTGACTGTGGCTCAGATGATGAACTCCTTATTGCCAAATCCAGACTTATATTGAAGAAACTAGGGAAAACGACTAGACCATTCAGATATGATCTAAATCAAATCGCTTATGATTATACAGTGGAAGTGAGAAATAGATTTAAGGGACTAGATCTGATAGATAGAATGCCTGATGAACTATGAACAGAGGTTCGTGACATTGTACATGAGACAGGGATCAAGACCATCCGTATGGAAAAGAAATGCAAAAAAGAAAAATGGCTGTCTGGGGAGGCCTTACAAATAGCTGTGAAAAGAAGAGAAGTGAAAAGCAAAGGGGAAAAGGAAATATATAAACATCTGAATGCAGAGTTCCAAAGAATAGCAAGGAGAGATAAGAAAGACTTCCTCAGCGATCAGTGCAAAGAAATAGAGGAAAAGAACAGAATGGGAAAGACTAGAGATCTCTTTAAGAAAATTAGAGATACCAAGGGGACATTTCATGCAAAGATGGGCTCATTAAAGGACAGAAATGGTATGGACCTAACAGAAGCAGAAGATATTAAGAGGAGGTGTTAAGAATACAGAGAACTGTACAAAAAAAAAGTGTTGATTTGTTCCACCCAATAGAGAAGAATCTAGGTGGTCTGAAGTGTAAAATTTGAGAGGAAGATGTGGGGAGTAAAACTGGAGAACCTGGCTGCGGTAAGCTCTCAGAGTGGAATGAAGCAGTGGTGTTGTGACTGCAATGATGTGTGTATGTGCCTAGTCATTCAGTTGTGTCCGACTCTTTGTGACCCCATGGACTGTAGCCTGCCATTATAGTACATGCAAATATTTCCTCAGAGAAATGGCCTGAGCAAAGATATGTTTAGGAAGATCAGTCTGAAATGCATAGTAGGGTAGATTAAGGAAAAGTAAAGACTATAGCAGGGAGAATGATTAGATTTAAATACAGTGTTTTCAAGTGACAGTGATAGGAACATTAGGCTGGAGACAATGGCAATATGAGTAATGCTTTAGAAATCCACTGAAGTTCCTGTAGCTCTATAGACCTGACAACTTGATTCTAGAAAGGGACTTGTGAACCTTGAGAGATTCTATTTTTAATTCTAGAGGGTAAAAAGTTTTAAAGATGAAAAGTTCTTTAGTTGCCATCCCCTCTCTCCTACAGATAATTAAAAGAAAACAATCTCATTTTCTTCCAATTGGCTATTTATATAAAAAATACAGCCCTAATATGTCTTCAAGTATTCAAAACATGAGTATCAGAGCTCTGATAAAATGTAGGCCTTTTACTGTTTTTATAGATTTTTTCTACTTCAATGCAGAAAGTGTGAAGTACTCTTATGATCACATCTTGTCTTTGTAAAGAAGGTCTCCTTTTTGTCTCTCCTAGGGCTGATCATAGTATTTGAGGTGTATTTTACACAGTACCACTTAGTGAAAATCATATGTTATTATGAGTCCAAGTGCAGTAATTCAAGTGACATTGATTGATTTGATACAGGTTACTATGTAGAAAATACTTCAGCCAACTCAATTGTTCCACTAATATTAATTTAAATGCTGATACTTACAATGTTCACAATTTAAGCCTAAGTGAAACATCCCCAAGTTTCGCTATGTAACACAATCGAAGAAATATAAAAGATGAATGATGCCATACATTTCCATTTAAATATTTGTATGTGGATAATCACTGAACTAAATCTGTTCCTGCTATTACAATGTGACATAATCATCATTCCTCAGAAGTTCCTGTTAAAAGACTGGAAGTGAAGTGTTAAGCTTTGGCTCAAGGGTACAATAACCCTCACGTCAACAAAAATTAATCATCAATGTAAGCTAATGGAAAATTAAATCTGATGCTCAATACATTACAATTCCTTCCTCATATATCCCATGACTATAGATTTTCTAAAATGGATGAATTTTATATGATAAAATACAAAACTCAACAGAAAAACTCATTTTCTTTTATAACTTTTTTATTTGGGAGTAGAAGTTATCTCATTTCTCCTCTACCTAATTGGTAAATGATTTTTTTTTTACTATGCTTGAAAATAATTCTTTAATAATTTGTTTTCATAGATATACATGAGAATTAACAATTGGAAATTGGAGAAATGGAGTCAACTTGTATTTTGTAGCTTATATAATATTTCATTTACTTGTAATAACAAGTGTACTAGATTGTACAGTGTTCTTCTAAAATTCATATCAATCTAGAACCTATAAGTTTCAGTTCAGTTTAGTCGCTCAGTCGTGTCCAACTCTTTGCGACCCCATGAATCACAGCATGCCAGGCCTCCCTGTCCATCACCATCTCCCAGAGTTCACTCAGACTCACGTCCATTGAGTCCATGATACCATCCAGCCATCTCATCCTCGGTCGTCCCCTTCTCCTCCTGTCCCCAATCCCTCCCAGCATCAGTCTTTTACAATGAGTCAACTCTTTGCATGAGGTGGCCAAAGTACTGGAGCTTCAGCTTCAGTATCATTCCTTCCAAAGAAATCCCAGTGCTGATCTCCTTCAGAATGGACTGGTTGGATCTCCTTGCAGTCCAAGGGACTCTCAAGAGTCTTCTCCAACACCGCAGTTCAAAAGCATCAATTCTTCTGTACTCAGCCTTCTTCACAGTCCAACTCTCACATCCATACATGACCACAGGAAAAACCATAGCCTTGACTAGATGGACCACATCGTATTTGGAAACAGGGATATTGCAGATGTAATCAAGTTGAGTTTAGACTGGGTTCAGGTGAGCCCTAAATCCAAGATAACAAATGGCTTTATAAGAAAAGGGAAATTGTGGACTTCCATTGTGGCTCAGCTGGTAAAGAATCTGCCTACAATGTGGGAGACCTTGGTTTGATCCCTGGGTTGGGAAGATCCCCTGGAGAAGGAAAGGCTACCCTCTCCAGTATTCTGGCCTGGAGAATTTCATGGACTGTACAGTCCGTGGGGTCCCAAAGAGTCGGACATGATTGAGCAAATTTCACTTCACTTTCACTGGTGGTCGAGTGGTTGGCGATCAGCCCGCCATTGCAGGGGACATGGGCTTGAACCCTGATTCAGGAAAATTCCACACACTGTGGGGAAATTAAGACCATTCACCACAACTACTGAGCCCATGAGCTATAACAAAAGCCCCCTTAATGGGAAGTCCATGCACTGCAACTAAAGAGTAGCTCTCACTTGTCACAACTGTAGAAAGCCTTCATACAGCAATGAAGACCCAGGACAGTAAAAATTAATAAGTAATTTAAAAAAGAAAAGGGAAATTTCCATACAGAGACACACAGGGATGTGCCATATGATGATGGAGGCAGAGACTATAGTGACGCATCTCCTTCCACATCAAGAAATGCCAAGCAGCAACCGCCAGAAGCCAGGAAGGTAGCCAGGGGTAATTCTCCCCTAGGACCTTTAGAGAGGGCTTGACCCTTCCAACATCTAGATTTGGAACTTCTAGGCTTCAGAACTGTGAGAAAATAAACTTGCATTGTTTAAACCTACCAGTTTATGGTAATTTGTTATAGCAGACCTAAGAAACTAATACATCTGGAAAAAAAAAATTATCCATATTGATTAGTAAAGCATCTGTGGAGAAAATGAGTATTTCTAACTGCCTAATTTGTAAGAGAATTTTATATAATTTATTGTATCTCATTTTCATAATAATCTGTGCAGCAGGTATTAGTAGCTACATTTTAAAAACTAAGCAGACTCTGGATAGGAAGGGAGTTTGGGGGAGAGGGGATACATGTATATGTTTGGCTGAGTCCCTTTGCTCTTCACCTGAAACTATCACAGCATTGTTAACTAGCTATCAGTTCAGTTCAGTCACTCAGTTGTGTCTGACTCTTTGCGACCCCATGAATTGCAGCACACCAGGCCTCCCTGTCCATCACTGGCTATACCCTAATACAAAATAAAAAGTTTAAAACAAACAAACTAAAGAGGCTCCAAAAAGTTCAGAACATTTACCATAGTTACTCATATCTTTTCATTCAAGCCTTGAGCTCTTTCCCTTACCTCAAGCAGCATTGTGAAGTGGTACAAAGTATTAGCAGGAGTTTCAGCTCCGTCTGGGCACCTCTCTCTGCAGGAGTTGGTGTACAAAGGGTTTGTGGATTTGGTGAGATGTTAAGTAAGCTACCTTCTAATTCTTTTCCAATTCTGAGGTCCTAGAAGAGGTCCACCGGGTCCCTCAGGATTCTAGAATACCATTGGATTGTAGAGAGCCTGCTAAAGCGCAGGCCTCGCAACCAAAACACTCAGGCTGCCTCCATCCCCACGTAACGCAGGAACCAGAGCAGCAGCGCAGCTGAGAGCTAGTCATTCAGTCCCTTTCATCCCTGACCACTTTGCTGTACTCTGTGAAGGCACAGCAGCTGTTCTGGGTTGCATTGCCAGTTGAGCTAATAACTTTTAAAAGTCATGAGTTTCTAAATGGAAATTCTTGTATAGCTAAATTCATCTTTATTATGTGTCTTACCTAAATCAAAATTCTGGTATCTGTGTAATATAAAAAGTACCACTGGACTATGAGTCAGAAGGCCTAGATTCTAAGTTTGGATTTGCCATAAATTAGCAAATGGTGCAATCTCTTTACTTCCGTAGCTATCTATAAAGTGAGAGAGAGAGAGAGAGAGCATGACTTACTCAGCAAACATTCATTGAGCTTTAATATGGATCAGGTGCTGAGAATAGTCCCCTTAACGATAGAAACCATAGAATGGAGAAGACAGATATGTTGATTGGTGTTAAGTGCTATCTGTATTTTCATTAAACTTTTGTATCATTTCCTCTCCTGACATTCTATAATGTTTTGTATATATGAGAAAAACATTTCCTAAACTATAATGTTTTACTGTTGTTTTATTTAACCAGAACCATTTCAAACAGATCTTTCTCTCCATTTATTTTTCACTTCCATAGATATTTGAATAAGAATGATAGAGCAGACCATAACTCGCTGACAAACACAAAGAAAACTGTTCAACATGGCAGAGTTTTCATTTTAAAACCATCATTTAAGTACCAAGTGTATTTAACTTTGTAGAATAACCCAAGTAAGAGTGGTAGCAAATGACACAATTCCCAGATCAAACCAAAGCAAAAAAGAATTTTTAATCACATCTATGCTGCTGCTGTTTAGTCAGTAGGGCATATCAGACTCTTTGCGACCCCATACATAGTAGCCTGCCAGGCTCCTCTCTTCATGGGATCCTCCAGGCAAAAATACTGCAGTGTGTTGCCATCTCCAACTCCAGGGGATCTTCCCAACCTAGGGATAAAACCTGAGTCTCCTACTTGGCAAGTGGATTCTTTACCACTGAGCCGCCTGAGAAGCCCAGTCACGTCTATAGGCTCAAGCTAATTTACAAAATGAAAGGAGAACTTGTAAAAAGTTAAATTGACATTTAAGTCAAATTGGGCCAAACTGAAGGACTATGATAATGTTTAGAGGACATCTTTCCTAACAGTTCTAAGATTCCTGGCATATGAAGAGATTGAATTCTGGGTACCTTCGTGGAGCTAAGAGTAGTATCAGAACAAGCAGGAATGTGAAGGAAAAGTCATCTAGTTTAATTCCTAAGATAAAATGTCTGAAGTCTGGAGTGGGTTAGAGACTTGCTCTGTGTGTTTACCTCATAAAAATCCCAGAATAGTCATGAAGAACACTGCATATGCCCATCTGTGATCAGGTTGAATATAATAATCTATTTTCTGTCCATTAGTCTTGCAAGAGGAAAAACTTTTTTTTTCCCCTTTTTTGACTACTTTCTACATATGTCTGTACTTATCTATTGAGTGTTATACATTTTGGTATAAAATTCAGAGAACTCTTTTATAACTCTTCTTAGTATAACAATACTGGTTTTTTTTGATCCTTCAGTCCTACTATTAGGTTGAATTAGATTGAATTAGGTTGTGTTAAGATTGAGTTAAGTTGAATTAGATTAATGTAAGAGATTCTCCCTCCTTCTCTCCTTCTCCCTCACTCTCACTCTCTCTCCTTCCTTCCTTTCCTCTCTCCTTCTGTCTCCTTTCTTTCTGTACAAATGCAATTGTATATATTTCAGAGCTACTTGTTGGCCTCTTACTTTATATTCATTTTGGGCAATTTACACTTTTAACTGCTTTAGATTTGATGAAATATCATAAGTAAAAGCTATTAAGATTTTTCTCTTGTCTTTTGATGGAAAAAATATCAGAAATCATACTGCAAAGTCTATCTTTTTAAGATAGTTTACCCTATTAATCAGCCCAAAGTATTCAAATGGCTCAGTAGTTGGTCATATATTTTTCAGATCTAAGGCAGTCAGTGAATACATCTAGGCTGGGGTCAGCTTGAACTTACTTCATAAGCCAGTAGCTACATTTCACAGACAGATGAATACCCAATTACGAAAAATAGCATTCCAGGAGAGGTATTACTTGAATGTACACAAAGATTGTATTGACTAAATGTTTACATATGTATCCTGGTAAAATGGCATACTGCCAACAAAATGATCTGGCTCTGTTTTCAATTTGTCTGTCTTTGGAATTTCTCTAATCAACTGACTGAAAGATTATTAAAATAGCTGAAGTTTTTCAGTTATGGCTGAAATTTTTATTTAAATTCAGATTTTCAAGTAAATATTAGTAATGAAAATGTATATAGATTGTCCAAAACAGGTGGGAAAGCATTATTAAACTAGCCTTTGAATATATGTATATGCAAAGAAGTGATGTATCTTTAAAAATAGCAGATTGTAGTTTTTACATCAGTAACATCTTTGCTGTGTTAAATTTTTCTAATTGAGAAGGAGAGCATAAAGTTAACCCTAGTAACCTTGGTGATATGTGGGTTAGAAAATAAAATCCAAGGCCTATTGAAAGCCTTCAAGATTTTACTATAATTCACATTCAAGTTCTGTTACTTGGAGTGTCAGGCAAAAGTCCTTAAATTTCAGGATGCTTCATTTTCCTCTTCTGCAGAAAAGATTTCATAATAATTTTCACCCACCTATTACATTGTTATTTCAAGACTTATTATGACACCTGACACAACGTACGTCCTTAACAAAAGTCTGAGAAACCCTGGAGAACATGTGTATAAAGGAGTAAGTTCAGTTAAGTCGCTCAGTCGTGTCCGACTCTTTGCAACCCCATGAACTGCAGCACGCCAGGCCTCCCTGTCCATCACCAACTCCCGGAGTTTACCCAAATTCATGTCCATCAAGTTGGTGATGCCATCCAACTATCTTATCCTCTGTTGTCCCCTTCTCCTCCTGCCCCCAATCCCTCCCAGCATCAGGGCCTTTTCCAATCAGTCAGCTTTTTGCACCAGGTGGCCAAAGTATTGGAATTTCAGCTTTAGCATCATTCCTTCCAATGAACACCCAGAACTGATCTCCTTTAGGATGGACTGGTTGGATCCCTTTGCAGTCAAAGGGACTCTCAAGACTCTTCTCCAATACCACAGTTCAAAAGCATCAATTCTTCAACTCTCACATCCATACATGACTACTGGAAAAGCCATAGCCTTGACTAGACAGACCTTTGTTGGCAAAGTAATGTCTCTGCTTTTTAATATGCTGTCTAGATTTGTCACAACTTTCCTTCCAAGGAGTAAGTGAAAGCAATATGCAAATTGTGTGTCTATCCACCTAAATGTTTATCTATCTATTTTCTAAGTATCAAGCCAGACATATATGCTGCTTCAGATCCCCTGCGACCCTTTTGAGTACATTTTCACTTAATTTCATTTCTAAAGCAACAACTGGATATCCCTGAAGAAAAATTTAAGGGATGTGTGCCTGCATGACCACCCACACAGATCCAGGCAACACCTGGTTTCTTTGAACTTTCACTTGGGAACATGTGCTCAAGCATAGAGTTCAGTGATCTGTAGTTGAGGGTAATACACCTATGTCCATAAGACAGGCAATTCATCCCTTGACTTTTACAATCTCAATATACACACATAGACACACATTTTGTCTTACTTGCTTAACCAAGTGAAAATAGAAGTCAAAGGCTGAGGAGAGATTTGTACCATATTTGAAAACCAAGGTAGTCTGCTCGAGTTTCATAGACGTTTTGTTGGTGCAAGACCTATGACTTCTGGGTCAGAAACCAAAATTTTACAGCTCACAGCACAGCAGGCACCATGAGTATTTTGCTCACATTGGTCCTCAACCCCTTGTCCCCAAGTCCTAGGGGAGTGATTCAGTGCAGGTCCAGGTGGAGGCTGGGTGCACAGCAGACTTGTGTCACAGCTGAGGGGCATCAAACTTTAATAAGAGGACTTCAAGCGAATCTGGTTAACTTTAGTCCCAAAGGGAAACATTGTCTGTCTTTCAAGGCTGTTCACTATACAAACATCCTTGAAAAGATAGTGCAGAAAACAATCCGTTAGTGTCCAGGCTCACAGGATGTTTAGAAATGGAGGCCCCATTGAGAACTGTGCCGTGAGACATTACAGGCTTCCTTCATCTCTAACTACTTCAGTGTGCATCTCCTAAGACTAAGGACATTCTCCTTCATGGCCACATCGCCATTATCACTTCTAAGAAAATTACCGTTAGTTATCAACTATTAAAAAATTGCTTGTTTCATTTCCTCTTTTGCTAAACTCTTTGGCACATACAAGCATATGGCGACTAACTCACGAGTATTCTATTTAGAATTCTCTAGAAGCAATCATTTATCAATACATTTAAGATCTCTGCTGTGTCCTGTGGCATCATGAGAAAGAACTGAATAGGCAAAACTTGTTTTTGCTAGAAGATAAATAAAATGAAATAATGAAACATGATTGCAAATACAATAATAGCAACATCAATAATAATAATAGCTGGCATTTGATAAAGCTCTTATTATGCATTGGGCACTGTGCCAAGACTTTACATCATTTATTTCACTCATTTTTGTTAGCTATCCCATGAAGTTTTCACAAATAAGAAATTAAGTTTCTCAAGGTCAATGAATAAACAGCAAAACCAAGACCTGGGTTCAGGTCTAGATAATTCTACAGCCCTCGCCCTCAACCATTATGCCATCATACCACTCACCCTCCGTTCGTGTGATTTTGCCAGCGTGCACTTGCTTGTGCTCCATTAGCACAAATCATTTCCACAAAGCTATCCACCCTTGAACACGGGCCTGTATATCTCTTGACTTTGGTAGCTTCCCACACCATCGTAGAAGCATCACCGTATTCAAGACTTTAACAAGAGAGAGGCAATGCAGTATCAGAAGGGACTATTTCAGGGTCCTGAGGCCCAGAGTGAAACTAAACCCATTCAAATCCCCACTGATCACTCACTTTGTGGGAGCTTGGCAGTTCAACTAACCTCTGCATGGTGACTCTTCTATAAGATGTGGATGATGGTGCCACTTCAGTCCTAGAACAAAGTCAAAGATAAAAACTTGTAATGGATGATTCTTCACTTAGCACCTCCCTGTGGGGAGCCCCCGACCCCAGCTTCCCTAAAGGGAGAGTAAGAACAGCAAGAACAACCCAGCATCAGGGATGCAGGTTGCTCTATCTCAAGACAGATGAGTATGTATGAGGCCCTAGAGACAGAGCATCTCATTTGCTCCCTTCCAGCAGTACTGATAGTAGGCAAAAACCACAGATAGGAAACAGTATTGTTTATTGGCTGAACTGCCCTGAATCTGGGTGTCCAGTGTCACAGGTGCCCAGTGCTCAGAAACACTCCTGAGAACATCAACTCAAGCATTTCTCTTTCATGACTTTATTCTTTTTCTGTGTTAAATACGTTTTAATGAACTCCCCAGCATCTGATCCTGTGGAGTGGATGCAGCCACAATTGACTTAGCCTCTAATTACTGCTCACTTCATTTGCCTCCATCTTGGCCCCTGATACCACAGCCTTAAGACGTGGGAGCATGGGGCAGGGAGGAGTGGGCACTCCCGCTACTATTAGCATACGGGCAGTAGAACTCCAGTCTGAACCATGTGACTCCAACCACGTTCTTGTCTTTGTGGTTGGTCAATTTTATCTACTTACAAATTACTGACATTTAGAGAAAGGTAAAAATTTGCACATTATCTAGCCATTGCTAGATTCCCCCACCCACTCCTAATATTCAGGGATAGCTGCTTCTGAAGACTGTTCCCTTAGGGGTGATTTCAATCTCCTACAACTAAGGACTCTAGGAAGTGACTCCTCAGAGAAGAGTCCCTAATAGAGTTCATTGTTTTCCATGATTGCTAAAAAATTTCACTATGATTAATGCCAAACTTGGGGTGACTCATGCTTTTTCACAGTCATGTTGGCCTCTCAACATTCCTGAAAATCAGATGAAGAAATCCTTCCCCAAGAACCACATAGAGAAATGTCATCATAAGTTCCACAATTTTCTTCCATGAAGTTCAAGAACACATGAAGTATACCATACCCCCCAACACTACTTTCTCACAGCAACTTCTTTTACATATATGCTTGGCATACATTCAATGACTTGAATCCCAGGTATGGACTTTTAAGAGAAAAGTGAAAGCAGTGCTGTAAATTTGCAAGTGAGAGTGTGACCATCTAATACTGTAGTTCTAAACATTTATTAAGCCATACTTTCCTTTATTCAAATAAATCGGTATGTGGAAATTCAATAGTAAAAAAAAACTGAGGAAGAAATGCTCCATGGAGACAAGGTGACTGTGGTTCTGATGATGGTTGAGACGAGTTCAGTTCAGTGCAGTTGCTCAGTCGTGTCCGACTCTTTGCAACCCCATGAATCGCAGCATGCCAGGCCTCTGTGTCTATCACCAGCTCCCAGAGTTCACTCAAATTCATGTTCTTTGAGTTGTGATGCCATCCAACCATCTCATCCTCGGTCGTCCCCTTCTCCTGCCCCCAATCCCTCCCAGCATCAGAGTCTTCCAATGAGTCAACTCTTCTCATGAGGTGGCCAAAGTATTGGAGTTTCAGCTTCAGCATCATTCCTTCCAGTGAACACCCAGGGTTGATCTCCTTCAGAATGGACTGGCTGGATCGCCTTGCAGTCCAAGGGACTCTTAAGAGTCTTTTCCAACAGCACAGTTCAAAAAAATCAATTCTTCGGTGCTCAGCTTTCCTCACAGTCCAACTCTCACATTCATACACGACCACTGGAAAAACCATAGCCTTGACTAGATGGAGCTTTGTTGGCAAAGTAATGTTTCTGCTTTTGAATATACTGTCTAGGTTGGTCATAACTTTCCTTCCAAGGAGTAAGCATCTTTTAATTTCATGGCTACAGTCACCATCTGCAGTGATTTTGGAGCCCAAAAAAATAAAGTCTGACACTGTTTTCACTGTTTCCCCATCTATTTCCCATGAAGTGATGGAACCAGATGCCATGATCTTCGTTTTCTGAATGTTGAGCTTTAAGCCAACTTTTTCACTCTCCCCTTTCACTTTCATCAAGAGGCATTTTAGTTCCTCTTCACTTTCTGCCAAAAGGGTGGTATCATCTGCATATCTGAGGTTATTGATATTTCTCCTGGTAATCTTGATTCCAGCTGGTGTTTCTTCCAGTCCAGCGTTTCTCATGATGTACTCTGCATAGAAGTTAAATAAGCAAGGTGACAATATACAGCCTTGATGTCCTCCTTTTCCTATTTGGAACCATTCTGTTCTCCCACATCCAGTTCTAACTGTTGCTTCCTGACCTGCATATAGGTTTCTCAAGAGCCAGATCAGGTGGTCTGGTATTCCCATCTCTTTCAGAATTTTCCACAGTTTATTGTGATCCACACAGTCAAAGTCTTTGGCATAGTCAATAAAACAAAAATAGATGTTTTTCTGGAACTCTCTTGCTTTTTCCATGATCCAGCAAATGTTGTCATTTCAATCTCTGGTTCCTCTGCCTTTTCTAAAGCCTGCTTGAACATCTGGAAGTTCACTGTTCACACATTGCTGAAGCCTGACTTGGAGAATTTTGAGCATTACTTGACTAGTGTGTGAGATGAGTGCAATTGTGGGGGTAGTTTGAGCATTCTTTGGCATTGCCTTTTATTGAGTTTGGAATGAAAACTGCCCTTTTCCAATCCTGTGGCCACTGCTGAGTTTTCAAATTTGCTGGCATATTGTGTGCAGCACTTTCACAGCATCATCTTTCATGATCTGAAATAGCTCCACTGGAATTCCATCACCTCCACTAGCTTTGTTCATAGTGATGCTTTCTAAAGCGCACTTGACTTCACATTCCAGGATGTCTGGCTCTAGGTGACTGATCACACCATCATGATTATGTTGGTCTTGAAGATCTTTTGTATACAGTACTTCTGTGTATTCTTGCCACCTCTTCTTAATATCTTCTGCTTCTGTTAGGTCCATACCATTTCTGTCCTTGAATGAACCCATCTTTGCATGAAATGTTCCCTTGGTATCTCTAATTTTCTTGAAGAGATCTCTAGTCTTTCTCATTCTGTTCTTTTCCTCTATTTCTTTGCATTGATCCCCGAGGAAGTCTTTCTTATCTCTCCTTGCTATTCTTTGGAACTCTGCATTCAGATGCTTATATCTTTCCTTTTCTCCTTGGCTTTTTGCTTCTCTTCTTTTCATAGAGCTTTGTAAGTCCTCCCCAGACAGCCATTTTGCTTTTTTGCATTTCTTTTCCATAGGAATTGTCTTGATCCCTGTCTCGTGTACAATGTCAGGAACCTCCATCCATAGTTCATCAGGCATTCTATCTATCAGATCTAGTCCCTTAAAACTATTTCTCACTTCCACTGTATAATTATAAGGGATTTGATTTAGGTCATACCTGAATGGTCTAGTGGTTTTCCCCACTTTCTTCAAAATAAGTCTGAATTTGGCAATAATGAGTTCATGATCTGAGCCACAGTCAGCTCCTGGTCTTGTTTTTGTTGACTATATAGAGCCTCTCCATCTTTGGCTGCAAAGAATTTAATCAATCTGATTTTGATGTTGACCCTCTGATGATGCCCATGTGTAGTCTTCTCTTGTGTTGTTGGAAGAGGGTGTTTGCTATTGCCAGTGCATTCTTTTGGCAAAACTCTATTAGCCTTTGCCCTGCTTCATTCTGCATTCCAAGGCCAAATTTGCCTGCTACTCCAGGTGTTTCTTGACTTCCTACTTTTGCATTCCAGTTCCCTATAATGAAAAGGACATTGTTTGCAGGTGTTGGTTCTAAAAGGTCTTGTAGGTCTTCATAAAACTATTCAACTTCAGCTTCTTCAGCATTACTGGTTGGGGCATAGGCTTGGATTACCGTGATATTGAATGGACTGCCTTGGAAATGAACAGAGATCATTCTGTGGTTTTTGAGATTGCATCCAAGTACTGCATTTTGGATTCTTTTGTCGACCATGATGTCTACTCCATTTCTTCTGAAGGATTCCTGCCTGCAGTAGTAGATATAATGGCCATCTGAGTTAAATTCACCCATTCCAGTCCATTTTAGTTCTCTGATTCCTAGAATGTCGACATTCACTCTTGCTATCTCCTGTTTGACCACTTCCAATTTGTCTTGATTCATGGACCTAACATTCCAGGTTCCTATGCAATATTGCTCTTTACAGCTTTGGACCTTGCTTCTATCACCAGTCGCATCCACAACTGGGTATCATTTTTGCCTTGGCTCCTTCTCTTCATTCTTTCTGGAGTTATTTCTCCAATGATCTGCAGTAGCATTTTGGGCACCTACTGACCCAGGGCATTCCCCTTTCAGTATCCTATCATTTTGCCTTTTCATACTGCTCATGGGGTTCTCAAGGCAAGAATACTGAAGTGGTTTGCCATTCGCTTCTCCAGTGGTCCACATTCTGTCAGACCTCTCCACCATGACTCACCCGTCTTGGGTGGCCCCACACGGCATGGTTTAGTTTCATTGAGTTAGACCAGGCTGTGGTCCGTGTGATCAGATTGGCTAGTTTTCTGTGAGTATGGATTCAGTGTGTCTTCCTTCTGATGCCCTCTCGCAACACCTACTGTCTTACTCGGGTTTTTCTTACACTGGACATGGGGTATCTCTTCACAGCTGCTCCAGCAAAGCACAGCCGCTGCTCCTTACCTTGGACGAGGAGTATCTCCTCACGGCCACTCCTCCTGACCTTGAACATGGAGTAGCTCCTCTTGGCCATCCTGCACCCGCACAGCTGATGCTCCTTGGACATGGGGTAGCTTCTCTCAGCCACCGCCCCTGACCTCAGGCATGGGGTAGCTCTCCCATTAGTGAGTTCTAAAGAATTCTATGGAGCACAGTTTAGAAATTCTTGATCTAATCAGCCCTCTGTTCACTTATAATTCACTGAATAGTTGTTGAACATCTCCTACATTACTGATACTCCACTAAGTGCTTGTGTGTGTGTTAGTCACTCAGTCGTGTCCAACTCTTTGCGACCCATTGACTGTAGCCTGCCAGTTTCCTCCATCCATAGAATTCTCCAGGCAAGAACACTGGAGTGGGTTACCATTTCCACTATGTGCTTAGAATACAGCAAAACACACACACACACACACACACACACACACACACACAAAAACCTGTGGTCCCAACCTTCACAGGCCTTACCTTCTAGAGAGAATTTATTGCATAATTTAATGTGCTCAACATTTTGATTGACTTGTTGGAAAAAAACTCTGATGGTGGGAAAAACTGAAGGCCAAAGGAGAAGGGGACAGCAGAGGATGAGATGGTTAGACAGCATCACCAACTCAATGGACATGAATTTGAGTGAACTCTGGGAGATAGTGAAGGGCAGGGAAGCCTGGCATGCCACAGTCCATGAGATCACAAAGAGCTGGACATGACTTAGCAACTGAACAAAAACAAGAAAGATATTTTGGTTAATGTTTGCTTGGCATTTGGAACTGCAGAAAAGCACAATCTAGGAACTGTAAGGAAGGACTTTCTGTGAAAGTTCATCTGGATGGATAACTTGTTGGAATAAAACCACACTGGAAACATAAACAGGACCTATAATTTAACTGATTGGTGTGCTATTTAGAACCTTGGTTTTGGAGGTCAGACTGACTGGGCTTTATTCCCAGGCTGCTGTTTACCAAGTTGGTCAATTTGGGCTAGTCCTTTAATCTCATACTCGGCCATAAAATGATGATCATACTTGACTCAGGGTGCTCCAAATTATGTCTGCAGAATGCTGGATCTCATGCCCAGAGCATGGTAGCTACTGAAAAATCTGTCTTCTACCCTTCTCCTGCCTCAAGCATGTGATGTTGATGATAGCTAGTTTCTATGCATAGTGCAACTAAAGAGGAGACTGTGGTTTGTAAAAAATATTTTAAGGTATTACTGTTTCAAAATTTGCCACTTTACGCCCTTTTGGGTTGAAGAATAAATGCTTCAAAGAGTACAGGCTTCTGGAATTGCTACTGACACTGCAGAAAAGCTTTTTAGCATTTAGATTCTTTTACCTATCCTCTAAGCTTGGTGTGTGAGAAGATGCCTGATGTCATGAGTCATTTCTGCAGTGTTTCCTTCTATAATTGAAGTGGCACATAAATTCAGGAGCAAAAATGATCCACAATGCAATGAGATACTAATTGACACACACAGACACAAACACATGCATGCCATTGTTGCCTAATACGAATGCATGTGCATCTTCCATTACAGTGCAGTTTAAACTCTTCATATATTTTAATCGTGTCTGAAAGAAATAAAATGGTTGAATTACTATCAGCTTCTCTTTTTAAAGAGCCTATTTAGAAATAGGTAACAGGTGGAAGTCTTGGGCTGTGTTTCAGACTGAAACAGTTGTTGTTTTCTTTTCAATTATTCTAAATTTATTTCCATGACTGAAAATAAAACTCTGTGAAAGAGACTTCCCCTTATCTCTGCATATGCAGAAGATGAGTGATATTTCCATGTTGCTACTTTTCATGTTTCTTATGATTGACTGATGAAGATTTCATTTGCTGTTTTTTTTTTTTCTTCAGTTCCCATCCATTTGAAATAGATATTGAAAGATGCCCCCAGGTATATCATAATTGTTTCCTGTAGACCTTTTTTTTTTTTTTGCCTTCAGGTTTCTTTGCATGCCTTTATTAAATAAATGTTTGTAAAAGTAACCTTACAATTCTGATTTTCCACTGCAGCTTTGCTAGATAGATTCTTCATCATTTATTATCATCTACCGAACATGCCTCAAGCCTTTTATTTGAATCTGATGGTGCTTGCTCAGGGGAGAAATAAATGAACCTACTACTAACAGAGGCTTTAAAAGGATTTGGCTTTCCTTGACACATGATTTCTTCTTTATGTTTTTCAAGAGGAAGAAACAACCTGTTCTAGAGGGATTACCAGCTAGATTTTAATTTGCACGTCTTCCCATAGTGCCTGAAATTCACACATCCTCACCCAAGTGTTCTGAGCTATATTTTTAAAGCTTAGCTTAAAATATTCTTTACTTGCATTTTCTCTTCTGCATCTGCTGTCTGACCTAAATGACACAGAACAATATCTTAAGTGACAGTACTCTCAGGTTCATTTCACAATGGAGTACATTTAGCATCCAGTCCAGTGACATTTCAAAACTTCTTTTCATATTGATCTTCCATTTGGGATAATGCAAAAACACTACAGCTGGGTTCATTTTGGCCTGTTCCAGGAATTGTGTCTCCTAAGCATAAGCAGGCAACAAAATACCTGTTTATAGTAAATGCTTATTTTGTGAATAGTTCATAAACACTTTCAAAAATAGAGAGAAAAACAGTCTGATGAAAAATCTTTTTATCCCAGAGAATTCTCTTCACTTCTTTATAATTCCCACTGGGGATTGTTCTGAGAACTAAATTCATTTACTTCTTGATTGTCAGACACTTTCACACAGCAAAATTGTGAGCCAGACTGTTTTAGGTTTCAAGGGTTCATAAGTAAGTACCTGCACTCAAAGAAGCAGTTTGTTAGCTCTTTCTCATGCAGCACACTCCATTAAGTCTTATTGTTGATGCTGTGTTTGTTGAAAACATAGATAAAAGTCAATCAGGACATCCTTATAAAAATCTACATAGACATTCTATTTGTTTGGCAAATCATTCTACAATGAGCCTGTGTAGCCTCTTACAAACCTTAAAGGTAAGATGTTTTTCTATCATGTGATGACATTTTTAATATTCTCATGCATATTTTAATTTTATCTCTTTTATCCTTATACTAATCTGTTCCCTTTTATCCTCATATAAATATCGAGATAAAAGCTATGACTCTCTTTAGGACTTTATACTAATATGCTATGGTAATGAAAGGACACCAGTGGGAAGGAGTATACATTAACATAATTAGGCCCATTCCTTCATGTTGCATTAAATTATGTCAGATTATGTTAGGTGCATACTATGTACTAGACACCATGTGAGATATGGTGAGACTAGGCTGCAGTCCATGGGGTCGCGAAGGGTCGGACATGACTGAGCAACTTCACTTTCACTTTTCACTTTCATGCATTGGAGAAGGAAATGGCAACCCACTTCAGTGTTCTTCCCTGGAGAATCCCAGGGACGGGGGAGCCTGGTGGGCTCCCATTTATGGGGTCACGCAGAGTTGGATACGACTGAAGCAACTTAGCGGTAGGGGTGCACAAGAAGATTTTTTTCTTCAGGATTTTCTCAGGAAAAAGAGACCAAATGAAGTGAAGGATGTTTTGTCAGGGTTATGAATTTTTGCTCCAGGAGCACTGCAGGAGTAACTAACTCACCCTGGGTGTAGCATCTCAGTGGAAGGACAGCTAACACTGATTATTGGAAGACAAATACAATTTTTAGGGACTAGCTTTAGATGATGTAAACTAGAATGTAGATGCAGTGAAAGAAATTGGAAATATATGGGAGTTAGAGTTGTGATAGATGAGATTGTAGAAAGAAACAAGAGCCATTCATGGAAGGACACCAATTTGTTTTAAAAACTTGTGATCATCTGAAAGCTCTAAGGAGTCACAAAGGACAGTTTCTTCCCCCTTCTCTCTATTCCTCTTTCCATTTCTTTCTCAATCTAGTCTAATTTGGTCTATTGTAGTCTCTCCTCTTTCTCTGTTTCTCTTATATTATAAAACCACACATCATTAGAAGGTAGAATCTGAAAAACTTTTTCAAGAATCTACATGTTCATAAAACCGTTTAATACAGTCACAATAATGGACATATTCATCATCCCAAAAATTTCCTGCTGAAAGTTTGTAATATGTTTCCTAACTATGGATTAGTTTGCATTTTCTAAAAGTTTATATGAAAGAAAAGACACAGTTATGTATGTTTTAAGTGTAGATTTTCATTCAGAATAATATTTTGATATTCATCTATATTGTGTAATATTCTATTATATGAATATGCCGCAATTTGTTTATCTGTTTACCTACTGATACCAATTTGTGTTGTCTTGGTTTTTTGCCATTATAAATGAAGTTATAACAGCTGTCTTAGTGTTCATGCCTAAGATTTCAATCATCTGCATAATACAGCTTTTCATTTATTAATTATTCTCTTCAGTTCAGTCACTCAGTCATGTCTGACTCTTTGGGACCGCAGCATGCCAGGCCTCCCTGTCCATCACCAACTCCCAGAGTTTACCCAAACTCATGTCCATCAAGTTGGTGATGCCATCCAACCATCTCATCCTCTGTTGTCCCTTTCTCCTCCTGCCTTCAATCTTTCCCAGCATCAGAGTCTTTTCAAATGAGTCAGCTCTTCGCATCAGGTGGCCAAAGTATTGGAGTTTCAGCTTCAACATTAATCCTTCCAATGAACACCCAGGACTGATCTCCTTTAAGATGGACTGGTTGGCTCTCCTTGCAATCCAAGGGACTCTCAAGAGTCTTCTCCAACACCACAGTTCAAAAGCATCAATTCTTCGACACTCAGCTTTCTTTATACTCTAACTGTCACGTCCAAACATGACTACTGGAAAAACCATAGATTTGACTAGACAGACCTTTGTTGACAAAGTAATGTCTCTGCTTTTTAATATGCTGTCTAGGTTGGTCATAACCTTCCTTCCAAGGAGTAAACGTCATTTAATTTCATGGCTGCAGTCACCATCTACAGTGATTTTGGAGCCCCATAAAATAGAGTTACCCACTATTTCCCCATCTATTTGCCGTGAAGTGATGGGACCAGTTGCCATGATCTTAATTTTCTGAATGTTGAGCTTTAAGCCAACTTTTCCACTCTCCTCTTTCACTTTCATCAAAAGCCTCTTTAGTTCTTCTTCACTTTCTGCCGTAAGGGTGGTGTCATCTGCATATCTGAGGTTATTGATATTTCTCCTGGCAATCCTGATTCCAGCTTGTGCTTCTTCCAGCCCAGCGTTTCTCATGATGCACTCTGCATCTAAGTTAAATAAGCAGGGTGATAATATACAGCCTTGACATACTCCTTTTCCTATTTGGAACCAGTCTGTTGTTCCATGTCCGGTTCTAACTGTTGCTTCCTGACCTGCATACAGATTTCTCAAGAGGCAGGTCAGCTGGTCTGGTATTCCCGTCTCTTTCAGAATTTTCCACAGTTTATTGTGATCCACAGTCAAAGACTTTGTCATAGTCAATGAAGCAAAAATAGATGTTTTTCTGGAACTCTCTTGCTTTTTCGATGATCCAGTGGATGTTGGCAGTTTGATTTCTGATTCCTCTGCCTTTTCTAAAACCAGCTTGAATATCTGGAAGTTCATGGCTCACGTACTGTTGAAGCCTGGCTTGGAGAATTTTGAGCATTACTTGACTAGCATATGAGATGAGAGCAATTGTGCAGCAGTTTGAGCATTCTTTGGCATTGCCTTCTCTTCAATTTGAGTTATATATTCCTGTTTACTTGTATGTCCAGTAATTTTTATTAGATGATAGAAATTGTAATTTTGCTTTATTGGTGAGAAAAAATTTTTTTCATTCTTAAAAAGTTTTCTTGAACTTTATTCTGGGTCATAGTTAAGTTCCATGGAAATCATGTAATATTTTTGGAATTTGATTTAAATCTTTGTTAGGCAGGGTCAGATTAATGTTTACTCAAACTCTTTTTTTTTTTTTCTTTTTGCCCACTGATAAGGCAAAGGGCTTCCCTAGTGACTCAGATGGTAACAAATCTGCCTGCAGTGCAGGAGACCCAGGTTTGATCCTTGGGTTGGGAGGATCCCCTGGAGAAGGGAATGGCTACCCATTCCAGTATTCTTGCCTGGAGAATTCCGATGGTCAGAGAAGCCTGGCAGGCTACAGTATATGGGGTCGCAAAGAGTTAGACATACCTGAGACTATCACTTCAACGAGGCAAAAATTTTTCTTTCCTACTTTTTTTGGGTAAGATTTTGTAGGATTTTTCTACCTAATTCTACTTTACCTGATACTCTGAGAATTATGGGGTGTTCTATCCTGGCCCATGGGAACAGTACTATCCCCAGATCTATTTGTGCTGCCAAAAATAAATAAATAAATCCTCTTATCTTTTCAAGCAGCTCTTTCCTTAGCCAAAGATAGTGTCTTTCTATGTGTGTGCTAATCAGAACATTGATGAATACTCAAGGGGTTTCCTCTAAAGATATCCAGAGTCATCTTTTCAGCTGTCTTTTCTTTAGTACTCTATTCTGTAAGCTTCAGTCACACTGACCTCCCTGAACTCTCAACTCCATCTACTCCATTCTGTAAGATCTCCAGAGTTTGCTTGGGTTACCCCATCTCGGGCCACAGCCAGAAAACACTTCCCAAACAATAGAATTGGGCAATCATAGGGATTAGTCCTTTTGTTTCCCTATCATGGGCATAACTGTTTTGTGCAATATGATGTCCAATGTTTAAAAATATGTATTACATATTCTATTGAGTGTTTCCACTTTTTCAAACAGAAGAGTTAATTAGTTACCTTCCTTCTATCTTGACTGGATACATAGGTTTTTTAAGAATGGAAGTGAATCATTTTTTAATTTGAATGCTGACTATGGTACAACGTGTGAGCATGCTAGGACACTTCAGTTGTGTCTGACTCTGCTTCCCCATGAACTATAGCCTGCTAGACTCTTCTGTCCATGGGATTCTCCAGGTAAGAATATTGGAGTGGGTTGCCATGCATTCCTCCAGGGGATCTTCCCGACCTAGGGACTGAACCCATGTCTCTGGCGTCTCCTGCATTGCAGGCAGATTCTTTACAGTTGATCCACTGGAGAAGCCATAGCTCAATGTAGATTACAGATTTTAGAGGACACAGGTTAAAAAAAAAACAAACTTTCATAATAATACAGAAAAAGTAAGTGGACCTGATGGCAGAGTGCGGCAGTTGGAACATTAGATAATTAAGAATTTTATAGCCATTTTAAAATAGTTTACAATGACCAAATGGCATGACTGAAAACAAATTATGATATAGCATTAAAATTTTTAAAGCAGGGTACTAAATCATTTATATATTTACTAAGAGGAAAAAAGCCTTCCATAGAGGTCTATATTTAGGAAAGAAAAGCAGTAAAACATGGCATTTCATCTATTATACAGTAAAATCATAAGCAATTATATTTCTTATTGTTTTCCTATGTTTTCCAATTTTATTTGATACCATTATTTTTATAAGAAAACAAACTTTTTAAAAAGTTATTTTTAATTGGAGGATAATTGCTTTACAATATTGTTGGTCTCTGCCATACATCAACATGAATCAGCCATAAGTATTCATATGTCCCCTCCCTCCCACCTCCCACCCCATCCCATCCCTCTTGGTTGTCACAGAGCACCTGATTTGAGCTCCTTGTGTCATACAGCAAATTTTCACGGGCTATATATTTTACCTATAGTAATGTATATGTTTCAGTGCTACTTTTTCAATTTGTCTCACCCTCAGCTTCCCCCACTATCTGTCCACAAATCTGTTCTCTATATCTGTCTCTCCATTGCTGCCCTGTGAATAGGTTCATCAGCACCATCTTTCTAGATTCCATATATATACATTAATACATATTTGTTTCTCTCTTTTTTACTTACTTCACTGTGTTTAACAGGCTCTAGTTTCATCTACCTCATTAGGACTTATTCAAATGTGCTCATTTTTAAATATGTTCATTTTTATGATTGAGTAGTATTCCATCATATATGCACCATGACTTCTTTATCCATTCATCTGTCAGTGGGCATCTAGGTTGCTTTTATGTCCTAGTTATTGTAATACAGCTGCAATGAACACTGGGGTACATGAATCTTTTCATTTATGGCTTTCTCAGGGTATATGCCCAGTAGTTGGATTGTGAGGTCATATGGGAGTTCTAGTCCTAGTTTTTAATGAATTTCTGTACTGTTCTCTGTAGTGGCTGTATCAATTGATATCCCCACCAACAGTGAAGAGGGTTCCCTTTTCCCACATCCTCTCCAGCATTTATTATTTGTAGATTTTTTGCTGATGGCCATTCTGACCAGTGTGAGGTGATTCCTTATTGTAGTTTTAATTTGTATTTCTGTAATAATAAAAACAATTTTTTTAAGATTTCTAGAACTTAGAATAAATAGTATTAGATACTGATTGATAGTAGTGAATAAGTATGGATCAGGGGACTAGGTTGACCCTTTCATTCCTAATTTGGGACTAGGATGGATAATTAGTTTAAAGTGTACTGGAGGGTAAAGCAGCTCTATGGGAGAAAATATTGTGTTTATATTTGAACCTTTTGAATCTGAGGTGCTTTAGGACTATCTAGTAGAAATGTCTAGCAGGGTGTTTTCAAGTTTCTGAAGCTCAGAAATAAACCTTTGGACAAAAATATCTATTTGGGAGTCATCAATAGCATTTGAAGTTACAGGTTTATATGAAGTAACCTAAATGTCATAATTATTATGATTTTATCATGATATTTTAACTCCCTAAATGGACAGAGTGCTCTATTAAAATAATTTAGCAAATGCCATGCCTATTTGCCATATAATAAATGACAGAATAATTATATATGTATGTTTTTAATTATATATATAATTATTATATAGAATAAGTATATAATTGCTTTCAGCATCATAGTACAGTTGGTTAATTTGGTCATTGCCCTACTTTCACTTTTCAAGTATTAAAAAGATTCCAAGTTTAGAAACTGAGGAAATATTGTAGGATGATAGTGTCTGATTAAGGGCTTATCTATATCAAAACTTTGGATGCCAAATGTATCCTAAGCTTTTTGAAATCAGTCAGTCAGTGGGTCTGAATCTGTCTAGCATAAGGGTAGGTACATAGTAGAAACTCAATAAATAGCTGTTGAATGTGTGACAAAGACTGTGTAGCAACTGAGATAGACTAGGCTTCCCTGGTGGTGCAGTGATAAAGAATCTTCCAGCAATGTAGGAGATGCAGGTTCCATCCCTGGGTCAGAAAAACACCTTGGAGGGAGGGCATGGCAACCCACTTCAGTATTCTTTTTTTTTTTTTTTTTTGTTAAGAGTTTCAAAGTTTATTTCACCATTCTTTAAGCGGTTACGTACAAGTACATTGGGACAGACGACTGGACCCTAACAATACGACTCAGATGGTCAAGGCAGATCCCGTCCCAAATCAACCCAATTAATTACACACAACCGGCCGCTCAGCCTCTACCCAGAAGGCCCCATAAAAACGTTTTAAATAACGAACAGACTGGTTGGCTTGCAGTCTGAATCCTGGCCTATTTAACAGCATTCAAGGGTTATACTGTAAATAAACATCATTATGGCTAATGATTACATCATCATTCATTGTAATACCAACCAGGTTATATAATACTATTATCCTTCCCCCTTCAGGCTGGGGGGGTGGGTCAGATTTCTTTTTCTGCAAGCAATTCTTATGACTAAAATCTTCAGTGTTTTTTGTTACCTCTACCAGCTGTACCCAAGACTCCTTTCTATTAACAGAGTGAGGACTTTCTTGTCTGGAAAATCCCATGGACTGAGGAGCCTGGAGGGCTTCAGGCCATATGGTAACAAAGAGTCAGACAGGACTGAAGAGACAGGGCATGCATGCACTCATGGAAATTAAATATGCGCAGAAAATAATGTCCACCAGGCTATTGTTCCTTGATCACTTTTTCTCTTTCCTTCCTCCTTACATGCATTCTCTTTAACCATTTCATGTAAAGACTGAAAAATTGAAACATGTTGTTTCCAACATTTTATTTTGTGTATTTTCAAATACATGGTGAAGGTCAAAGAATTTTACTGTTACCACACATGTGTCCACCATTAAATTGGTTTTTACTATCTTATCATTGTTTTCTTACATTTGTTTATCATATACCTAGCCACTTATCTACCCCTTTGTTAATCCTTGGTTCATCTCATTTCTTGATACACTTAAATTGAAGATATTGTTGTAGCCACGCATTCTGGGAAACAAACTCCCTCAGAAGGACAATGCAGATAGTGGAGTGGACTTTATTACACCAGCGGGCCCAAGGCAGAGTCTCCTCTTAGCCAAGGACCCTGACCAGCATTTGTGAAAATCTTTTTTGCCCCGGGTGTATGTGTCTGAACCCACCGCCCCAAATTCCTTGAGACTTACATAAACCAAGGAAAATACAATCCCCAAACCCCATCATTCACATGCTATGTGCTCATGTGCTCAAACAGTCAAACAATTAGCCAATAATCAATAAACCCGAGGTTACACTCCGATAGATACAGAAAAATTTATAGCCTGTCTAGAGGAAGGGGTGATTAGTGTATGTTTTCTCTTAAGTGATGAGTACCCTAGATACAATCTTCAAGGTTCCCCTGTCTGGAGGGGGTCTTATCCTTCTGTTTTTGTTTTCATAGGCACTAAACACAGAGTTCAGAGCCCATTGGAAAGGTGGCCGAGCATGATCAGCATGAACAGGCCTAAGATGGAGTCCAGGCCCTATGAATTACTTCTTCATTATCAGTTCACCTTCTATTAAACAGTTCAGCAGAAGTATCTTTTAACTAGAACTGTAAACATGTAATAGTCTTTTTAAGATCAAATCTACATACAATGAAAACCACGTGAGTGTACACTTGCTGCTTTTGTAGATGGCATCACTGACCCGATGGACATGAGTCTGAGTGAACTCCGGGAGTTGGTGATGGACAGGGAGGCCTGGCGTGCTGCGATTCATGGGGCCACAAAGAATCGGACACGACTGAGCGACTGAACTGAACTGAACTGAACAGCTGTATAACCCAAACTTCTATCAAAAAGTAGAACAGCGCCATCAGTCCAGAAAGTTGTCCCAGGCTCCTTTTCAGTCAAGCCCCTCTGCCACTGTTTCTGAGGCAAGTGCTGTTCTGATTTGTTTCTACTACAGATTAGTTTTATCTGTTCTAAACCTTTCTATAAACAGGAATGCACATATTCTTTTATATAAGGATCCTTTCACTGAGCACATTCTGAGATTTATGTTAAATTATCAGTGTTTCATTCTTTTTTATTGCTGAATAGAATTTCCTGGTAGTATGAATACTTTGTTGATCCATTCTCCTATGGAAGGTGCTGCGGCTGTTTTCTGTGCCAGGCTGTTATGATTAAACTGCTCTGAATATTCCTGTGCATGTTTTTTTGTGGGCATATATTTTCATGTCTCTTCAGTAAATACCTGGAAGAGAGATTGCTGGATCATAAAGCATATGTATGTTTACTTTTTTTAAAAATAAAACTCCAGAACTCCCTTCTCTGAAGTAGTTATTTTACATTTTAAGTGTAAATGTAACTACAATTAAAAACTAAAGTAGTTATTTTACCACTTTACATTCCCACTGGAAATACAGGGGAGTTCAGCTAGTCTACATTCTTCTTTACCCCGTCAGACTTTTCCATCTTAGTGGAAGCTGTAGTTGTATCTTGTGATATTCATTTGTGTTTCCCTGATGATTAACAAAGTCCAGCACCTATTCAGATGCTTATTGCCTATTTGTATAATTTTCTGCGGAGTGTCTGTTCAAATATGTTACCCATTTCTTAGGGAGCTATTTATATTGCTTTTTGAACTGCAGGAGTTTGAAACTAGATAACAGATATTTGAAAGAACAACGTTTTATGCATTGTATTTCTCCCTGAAACTAGTGTAGGATGTTGTGCATGAGTGCTCAAAATATTTGCTACTTACTCGTGTTGCACTGAAAAGGAAAAAAGAGGAATGAGTCTTTCTCTTTCCCTTTACTGAGAACAAAGAAGATAAAGAAAACAGTGAGCCCCCCTGAACATCCCTAGTTTTTGTTTTTTCTTTTACTTTAACTGCTCCTAACTCCGCATGTCTATAACTAAGCTTGCTTTTCTGTCCCCTAACTCTGCAAGAGCTACAATTCACATTTTTTCCTTTGACTCTATGCTAAATACACCCCCTAACTGGTGTTTATGCTTACAACACCCTTCCCCTTGTAGTTACATATCAGAAAAAAGCCAAAGAGCCACCGATTGCAAGACTCAATTACTGGGTTACTGATCTGGTTTATGACTGTCTTTGAAACAATGCAAGAGGAAGAAAGCAAAATCATATCACCTTTGTTCCTCATCACTGACTGCTGACTCCTTGCCTTACATAAAGCCCTAGACTCCACATGGAGCTGGGGGACACTTATTGAGGCATGAGTCTACTGTGTTCCCCTCTCCACCGACTGAGAATTAAAGCCACCTTTCTATTTCCTCCAAACTATGTCTCATTCAGCTTCAGTTGACAGAGAAGGCCAAGGTTTTGGCCAGTAACACTTGTAATTTGAAACTGACACTCCTAAAAAGATAGGCATAACCCGACACTTGAAACTTTGAAAAATGCTTCATATCAATATTGTACCATTTGCCATACTCTTCTCTCCACAAAACAATTTGATTGGCTTGCTCTCCCATAGTTTGACAGAATTTTTTCTGTTTTCCTTTTTGTTTTTACTTATCACTTTTGTTGAAGAGAGCACAAGGTAGAGAGAAGCAGCTCTTTATGTCCTGGAGTAGACTGTGCCAGGGGTTATAATTTCAATGTTATTGAAACCACAATCACAGAAAACTAACCAAACTGATCACATGGACCACAGCCTTGTCTAGCTCAATGAAACTATGAGCCATGTCATGTAGGGCCACCCAAGACGGACGGGTATTGGCTGAGAGTTCTGACAAAATGTAGGCCACTGGATAAGGGAATGGCAAATCGCTTCAGTATTCTTGCCTTGAGAACCCCATGAACAGTATGACAAGGCAAAAAGAGAGAGCACTGAAAGAGGAACTCCCCAGGTCAGTAGGTGCCCAATATGCTGCTGGAGATGAGTGGAGAAAACACTCCAGAAAGAATGAAGAGACGGAGCCAAAGCAAAAACAACACCCAGTTGTGGGTGCGACTAGTGATGAAAATGAAGTCCAATGATGTAAAGAGCAATATTGCATAGGAACCTGGAATGTTAGGTCCATGAATCAAGACAAATTGGAAGTGGTCAAACAGGAGAGTGCAAGAGTGAGCACTGACATTTTAGGAATCACAGAACTAAAATGGACTGGAATGGGTGAATTTAACACAGATGACCATTATATCTACTACTACAGGCAGGAATCCCTTAGAAGAAATGGAGTAGCCATCATAGTCAACAAAAGAGTCCAAAATGCAATACTTGGATGCAATCTCAAAAACGACAGAATGATCTCTGTTCATTTCCAAGGCAGTCCATTCAGTATCATGGTAATCCAAGCCTATGCCCCAACCAGTAATGCTGAAGAAGCTGAAGTTGAATGGATCTATGAAGACCTACAAGACCTTCTAGAACAAACACCAAAAAAAGATGTCCTTTTCATTATAGGAAACTGGAATGCAAAAGCAGAAAGTCAAGAAACATCTGGAGTAACAGGCAAATTAGGCCTTGCAGTACAAAACGAAGCAGATCAAAGGCTAACAGAGTTTTGCCAACAGAATGCACCGGTCATAGCAAACACCCTCTTCCAACAACACAAGAGAAAACTCTACACATGGACATCACCAGATGGTCAATACTGAAATCAAATTGATTATATTCCTTGCAGCTAGAGATAGAAATGCTCCATACAATCAACAAAAACAAGACCAGAAGCTGACAGTGACTCAGATTATGAACTCCTTATTGCCAAATTCAGAGGTAAATTTGAGAGAGTAGGGAAAACCACTAGACCATTCAGGTATGACCTAAATCAAATCCTTTGTGATTATACAGTGGAAGTGACAAATAGATTCAAGGGATTAGATCTGATAGATAGAGTGTCTGAAGAACTATGGATGGAAGTTTGTGACATTGTACAGGAGGCAGAGGTGATGGAATTCCAGCTGAGCTATTTCAAGTCCTAAAAGATGATGCTGTGAAAGTGCTGCACTCAATATGCAGCAAGTTTGGAAAACTCAGCAGTGGCCAAAGGACTGGAAAAGGTATATTTTTATTCCAGTCCCAAGGAAAGGCAATGCCAAAGAATGCTCAAACTACTGCACAATTGCACTCATCTCACATCTTCTGTATATTCTTGCCACCTCTTCTGAATATCTCCTGCTTCTGTTAGGTCCATACAATTTGTCTTTTATTGTGCTCTTCTTTGCATGAAATGTTCCCTTGATATCTCCAATTTTCTTGAAGAGATATCTAGTCTTTCCCGTTCTAATGTTTTCCTCTATTTCTTTGCATTGATAGCTGAGGAAGGCTTTCTTATCTCTCCTTGCTATTCTTTGGAACTCCTCAATCAAGTGGGTATATCCTAGCAAAGTAATTCTCAAAATTCTCCAGGCTAGGCTTCAACAATACATTAACTGTGAACTTCCAGATGTTCAAAGTGGATTTAGAAAAGGCAGAGGAACCATAGATCAAATTGCCAACATCTGCCAGATCATTGAAAAAGTGAGAGAGTTCCAGAAAAACATCTATTTCTACTTTATTGACTATGCCAAAGCCTTTGACTGTGTGGATCACAACAAACTGGAAAATTCTTAAAGAGATGGGAATACCAGACCTCCTGACCTGCCTCCTGAGAAATCTGTATGCAGGTAAAGAAACAACAGTTAGAACTGGACATGGAACAACAGACTAGTTATAAATAGGGAAAGAAGTACATCAAAGCTGTATACTGTCTCCCTGCTGATTTAACTTATATGCAGAGTACATCTGGAGAAGGCAAGGGCATTCCACTCCAGAACTCTTGCCTGGAAAACCCCATGGATGGAGGAGCCTGGTAGGCTACAGTCCATGGGATCGCTAAGAGTCAGACCCAACTGAGAGATTTCACTTTCACTTTTCACTTTCATGCATTGGAGAAGGAAATGGCAACCCACTCTGGTGTTCTTGCCTGGAGAATCAGGGATGCGAGAGCCTGGTGGGCTGCCATCTATGGGGTCACACAGAGTTGGATACGACTGAAGTGACTTGGCAGCAGCAGCAGCAGAGTACATCATGAGAAAGGCTGGGCTAGAGGAAGCACAAGCTGGATTCAAGATTGCCAGGAAAAATATCAATAACCTTAGATATGCAGATGACACCACCCATATGGCAGAAAGCAAAGAAAAACTAAACAGCCTCTGGATGAAAGTGAAAGAGAAGAATGGAAAAGTTGGCTTAAAACTCAATATTCAGAAAACTAAGATCATGGCATCCAGTCCCATCACTTCATAGCAAAAAGAGGGAGAACAATGGAAACAGTGAGAGACTTTATTTTTGGGGGCTCCAAAATCACTGCAGATGGTGACTACAGCCATGAAATTAAAAGACGCTTGCTCCTTGGAAGAAAAGCTATGACCATCCTAGATAGCATGTTAAAAAGTAGGGACATTACTTCGTCAACAAAGATCAGTCTGGTCAAAGCTACGTTTTTTCCAGCAGTCATGTTTGGATGTGGGAGTTGGACTATAAAGAAAGCTGAGCATGGAAGAATTGATGTTTTTGAAGTGTGGCATTTGAGAAGACTCTTGAGAGTCCCTTGGACTGCAAGGAGATCCAACCAGTCAAACCTAAAGAAAATTAGTCCTGAATATTCATTAGAAGGGCTGATGCTGAAGCTGAAACTCCAATACTTTGGCCACCTGATGTTAAGAACTGACTCATTGGGAAAGACCCTTATGCTGAGAAAGATTGAAGGTGGGAGGAGAAAGGGATGGCAGAAAATGAGATGGTTGGATGGCATCACCAATGTGACGGACATGAGTTTGACTACATTCCAGGGGTTGGTGATGGACAGGGAAGCCTGGTGCACTACAGTGCACTCGGTCGCGGAGAGTCAGACACATCTGCGTGACTGAACTGACGGAACTGAAAACCTTGGAAGCAAGGGCTTTTGCACTCAGGCTCCTACGTCCTTCAGAGGATTGGATGAGCTGTTAGAAATCTCAGAGAGACCTAAGAGTTTGTTGTGATAAGGGCACAGCAAGACAGAAAGGCGTTTTTAAAAATGAAATTTGCTAATCTTGACTGAACGTGTAATTGTAGCTGTCATAAGCAGTGTTACAAGCGGGGCACGCTTTAGAGGAGGAGGTTGGACTATGACAAACATGTTAGGCATTGATGCTCATTCCATAGTGGCAAGTTTTCAGTAGAGGGTAGATTTGCGAGCTGGCTTTTGCCTCAGAAGCCTGAAGGACCAAGTACGACCTCATATTCAGTGATTCTGGTCACCCTGAGCCTGGGGCAGCAGAGCTAGAGGACTGGATTTAGATGGCTACAACATTGCGCTACCACTTATTTGCTTGTTGGCCTTTGGGAAGTTACTGAATCTTTCTAAGACTCAATTATTTCAGGATGGGGAGGGTGATTGTGCTTATATGAGAGCAATGTGTGAGAACTACTTAGATGATAAATGTAAAAACTCAGTTACATGCAGTGAAGTCAGGCAGAGAAAAACAAATCATATAGCATTGCTTATACGTGGAATCTTTAACAAATGGTACAAATAAGCCTATTTACAAAACAAAAATTGAGTCACAGATATAGAAAACAAATTTATGGTGACCAAGGGGGACGGGGGTGAGGGATAAATTAGGAGATTGGAATCGACATATACGCTATGTGTGTGCCCATGTGCATGCTCAGTTGTGTCCGACTCTGCCATCCCGTGGACTCTAGCTCACCAGGCTCCTCTGTTTATGGGATTTCCCAGGTAAGAATACTGAAGTGGGTTGCCGTTTCCTTCTCCAGGGGATCTTCCCGACCCAGGGATCAAACCTGCATCTCTTGTCTCTTGCATTGACAGATTATTTACCCCTGCACCACCTGGGAAGCCTCCCATATACACAGTGTGCTGTGCTGTGCTTAGTCATGTCTGACTCTTTGCAACCCCATGGACTGTAGCCCGCCAGGCTCTTCTGTCCATGGGGATTCTCCAAGCAAGGATAGTTAACTTCAAAGGACCTACTATATAGTACAGGGAACTCTACTCAGCACTCTATAATAACCTATATTGGAAATGAATCTAAAAACGAGTGGTTTTATGTATATGTATAGCTGACCCACTTTGCTGTACAGCAGAAACTAACACAGCATTGCGAGCCAACTATGTTCTAATAAAATTAATTTTTAAAAAGCTTGGTTATAGGAATCAAGATAGTAGATAGTACCACTATCAAGATACTATCTACTTGGTAGATAGTAACTGCCATTATTATTTTTACTGATCCTCCCTGGTGGCTCAGTGGTAAAGAATCTGCCTGCCAGTGCAGAGATCAGATTCAGTCCCTGGATTGGGAAGATCCCTTGAAGAAGGAAATGGCAACCCACACCAGTATTCTTGCTGGGAAAATTTCACAAACAGAGGAGCCCGGTCAGTTAATGTCCAGGGTCACAAAGAGTCAGACAGGACTTAGGGACTAAACAACAACTACAACAGGCAGAAGTAGTAGCAGGCATAACCGCAATAATAGTGCTCCTACTTTAGGAGGGAGGTAAACACCAAGCCTTTCCCAAAAATAAAGGCATGGTAACTGAGCATTTTTATCTTTCTCTTTAATTGGCACTGACTTAGATAGAGATATACTGGTTCCTTTTGAAGCCTTTCTCCCTCTTCAAGTATCCAAATCAGTTGCCATGGCCACGCTTTCTTCCTCACCACAGTTTTAATTCTTAGATTTTCTCTGCCTTCCTTCCTTTAGAAAAATCAGCACTTGGAGAGTCAGCACCTCTGGTCATTGACGTGCATTGTCAGCACTTTCCCACCCTGGAGGATCATAAAGCCTGGGGGAAATGAAAACCTGTGCCTTATCAGAAAAATGCAGAGGCTCCTGTCACAATGCTTCCTTCAGGTTTGCAATTAAACCTGGCTGGAGGGGAGAGGGATGTTTCGCGGGAACCAGGGACAGGACTGTTTTTCTTCTGCTCATTGAAAGCAGAAACAAGAGAATTCAGAGGAAATATAATCCTTTGACTGACCAAGAGGCAGTGAGAAGCTACTATTCCAGAGGCTTCTCTGCTTTCTGGGCCAGGGTGTTCATTTGTGACATTGTTGAGACTACTGATGAACTGACCATGTAGGTATCTTTCCTTAACTGCTAAGGAGGTAAGCTTGTTATCTGTAGCTCATGCTTGAAGTTTGGCTCAGCATGAAATGCAGCAGCCTGGACATGCATGTCAGAGGTCAACGTGATTCT
Organism: Ovis canadensis; assembly: GCF_042477335.2. Lineage (NCBI taxonomy): Eukaryota > Metazoa > Chordata > Mammalia > Artiodactyla > Bovidae > Ovis > Ovis canadensis. The sequence continues at coordinate 72,763,387 of NC_091248.1, read as the reverse complement.
GTCAGAGTCATGCAACCTTCAAGTGTATGTTCACAGAGGGAGAGAGGAAGCAGGGGTACATAAGCTTCTGCTAACTGGCTCTCCCAAGTCCGGGTCGATACTGGCCTGTGCCAAGAAATTTTTCCTTCTGGATTCCTTTTGATTCAAGATGTTAATATAACCCAAGACTCCCCTAAGAGCCTAACTAAAAATTATCATGGCCAATAAAGGAAGAGGTTAATTGAACAGATTTCTTCCAATCAATAAAACTGCTAGTAAAATTGTGTTTTCTTTCTTGATATCTTTTAAAAATAATTAAGAGATTTTCTTTCTTGCATTTAATTATGCCCTATGGAATTAGGAGCAAAAAATGCTGTTTCCTTTTGTGACCCAAAATTGGCTATTATAGAATAACTATGAGAAACATTAATATCAAATGATGAAGAAAAGAGTAAATTACATGTTAATTTGGCCCTGTGCTTTCATAGCTTTGACTGAAGGATTTTCAGCTTAAGATAAAACAATAATTCAGTCATTAATCTAGTTTCCTTCTCCATCCTTTCCCCACTGCATGGTGGAATAAGATTTGCTAAAAGTGATAAAGTTGCTAAATTAAAATATTTGATAAAGAATAATCCATCTGGAAACACAATATCCCAGAAAATGATTTTATTCCAAAAAATAACAATTAAGAACTTAGTGTCCTTGGAATTAAGATGATCAAATTTTGCTTGGCATCACTGAATACTTTCTGGTCTATAGTAGGAAAGACTATCAAGGAAAGTCTTTTTGGTGATCAAAACAGAAATGCATTTAGGAAGGAATGATCAAATTCCATGACAACATTGCATTAATGACAGTTTCTGAAGGGCATATTAGAGGCTGCTGGCTGCCAATTGGATAGTATGAGTCATTTGTTCATTTATTCAGCACCTGGTGTTCCCAAGATAAAGAAATCTTTGAAGACTGAAGATATAGGAGTGAGACCAGTGTGAGAAGAGACAGGAAAGTGCAGTTGTGCCCAGAGGTAGTGGAAGCTCTGTTGAGCCTCAGGCCTCTCTTCAAATGCATTCTTTTAAAGCTTAAAATACAGGTCTCAAGGATGTAGACGGAAAGGGTTATAACACTTTTATTTCTCTTCTTGGGGTTCTAATAAGTACTGTCATTTTTCATTTTACTTTGGTGTTCAGAAAATACTAAATTTTAAATGTACAGTGGCAATTGGGATTACCATTGTTCTTTATCTTGAGAATTCAGTAGAAGACTAATTGCTATAAAAGTCAGTTTAGTCCAGTCAGTCATGTCTGACTGTGCGACCCCATGGACTGCAGCACACCAGGCTTCCCTGTCCATCACCAACTCCTGGAGCTTACTCAAACTCATGTTCATGGAGTAGGTGATGCCATCCAACCATCTCATCCTCTGTTGTCCCCTTCTCCTCCTGCCTTCAATCTTTCCCAGCATTCGGGTATTTTCTAATGAGTCAGTTCTTCCCATCAGCTGGCCAAAGTATTGGAATTTCAGCTTCAACATCAGTCCTTCCAATGAATATTCAGGACTGATTTCCTTTAGGATTGACTGGTTGGATCTCCTTGCAGTCCAAGAGAGTCTCAAGGGTTTTCTCTAACATCAGAGTTCAAATGGTTGATACACTTGTGACATTCTACTCCTTTGTTCATTTGAAAAGAGTTGTTTCATTCTGACTTTTAAAGTTTATTGTGGAATTTAGGAAAGACTAACAAATACATTCAATAGAATGAAAAAATCATAACTTTATCAGCAATAAATATCTGTTGATATTTTGGTATATATATATATACATCAAGCCTTTTAGGTTCTTTGCACATGTAGCCATTCTATTAAGTAGCCCAAACTTAGTAGAGCATGGATGTGAAAATGTTTGTCTTTCTTCTATTACTCCCTATCTTCTAGACTACGTGACTGAACCACTTCACAAAAAGTTGCATAGATTCCAAAACTTTCTGATCATTTCCCTTTTTTCAAGCATATAAACAACAGGAAGCAAACACAAAAGTAGACCAGTCTTCTCTGGTTGAAGACTGCCATCTCCTTTCCCAGTTAAAGCACGTTCAGCCAAGTTTGTGGGGAAAGGAGCGTGTACTTCACTCTTCTCATCCTTCCCACTCCCTCCTTATGGAGTGAGAGGTGTGTGGATGATCTGCTCAAATAGCACTCCTTTTCATTCCTGCACCTGGGAGTTTGTCTGGAAGTACATTTACCTCTGGGCCAGAAGGAGGGATATGAAATGGACTAACCTCACTTCGGGGATGAATGCTCCAAGGTATCATGGAAACTGCACTCCAGCTGACTCTTCCAACTCCAACAGTTAAGTATGTATTTTGCTCCCACTTCCTTGTTCTTCCTGTTCTCTAGATGAGGTGTCAGGACAGTTGAGGAGGGGAACTAGTGAAGTGGTTGGAGTAGTGGAGCTTACTCATCTATCTCTTAAGAAACTGAGGGAGGATTCTGACACCACTCACTGGCATCTGTCTTGGAAAATTTTGGTATTTGAAAACACGTCCCACAGCTTTTGATCCTAGCAGGCAATCATAGGATTACAGAAAAAGTCCTACTTAACATCTTGTTACATGTAATATTTTGTTGTTTAGTTGCTAAGTCATGTCTGACTCTGCAACCCAATGGCTATAGCCCACCAGGCTCCTCTGTCCATGGGATTTCCCAGGCAAGAATACTGGAGTGGGTTGCCATTTCCTTCTCCAGGGGATCTTCATGACCTGGGGATCAGGTCCAAATCTCCTGCATTGGCAGGTGGATTCTTGACCATTGAGCCTCCAGGAAAACCATGTATATATAAGAAGTGAATGTAGTGCATTAAAACATGTTGCTGTACTTTTCCCATCTGCCTGTGTTCATGCATGCTCTTCTCCAGTCAGCTTAAGGCATCATTCTGCCATTCTTGATGGTGAAGTGTGTATCTGGTAGGGTGAGGAAGGGGTGGGACAAAGTGGTACAGTAAGCATTCAGTGAGAAGCTTTTCAGCTTCTAACTTCCAAGACAGAATTCTACAACAAAACCCCAAGCTTGAAAACCAGGCACTAATATAGAGAGAATACTAGAAAATCATTATATTAAGAATCGAGTCATAAGGACTCAGATTACGGGATGCCTGGCACAGTACAGTGATAATCCCCCTCTGCCTATCATGGCCCGAACATGGGGGAAAATGACAGCGGCAGAGCAGGAAATCTAAGAGAAAATCTAGCCCTAGCAGAAGCCAAAGTATGCATCATACAGATGAGGAGAAAAGCAGAGGGGATAATGTGGTTCCCAATCTTCACTGTGACTTAGAATGTCCGAAGAGTTTCAGAGAAATTGAGATACGTCTGGAGTTTCTATCTCAATTCCTGTTTAGAAAAAGATTGTCACAGATGGGACCTCCAGAGATAACCTGGAAGTAACCACATCAAGTAAATTCCACAGTGCAGTCTAGTTAGGCAGGAGAAAAGCAAGACTTTCTGGGATGTTCCCAGTTCTTATAGGTCCGGTTTGGGAGCCATGCTTTCCCACAGTCCTCTAACAATGTCTGAGAGTAGCTGTACTGAGAGATGGTGGAGCTTCTTTGAAGCCGCCATAGATAGAGGCAAGTTGATCTGGAGTAGCTTCTATGACACATACAGTCTAGGACAGAGGAGACAGAGGGGGACGAGTAGAGAACAGAGGCCTCTACTCTTTATCCAGGGCCATGAAGATTGATGTATGATCTTCATTAAGATCAATCAAATAAACTGGGACAAAACCTTGAATTCTGCTTGCAGGATACACAGTAGAGACCATCACTGTGGTAGATGGTAGCACCAAAGGTGTACGCATACCCCTCCCGCCACTGAGCCATCAGGAGGACACACAAGTCCCATAGATACCACGCAGATCATCATGAGCAAGAACGGGTAAAGGAAGGTGGTTAAACTCCTGACATTTAGCTAAAGACTTGAGCTAATTAACGAGACAGTTGAAATTAGAGAATGCCAACACAAAACCTAATATTTTTTTCTACTGCTCAGTGTGTATGTGTATAGGGAGATCTGAATTTTAGACTTCAAATTTATTTTTAGTCCTTCTTATAAAAATGCTATAAAAAACATTGAATTTTATTCTTCTGTTTATTCACTATTACAGAAAAAGCTGTGTTTAATAATGTCCTAAACATACATGTATGTGTACATAAGCAAGTATGTTGTGAAGATATATTTTCAGATATAGAATTTTTCCACTAAAGCTTATATGCATTTTCAATTTTGTAATACTTTACCAATTCTTTATCATGAAGAAGAAACCCTCAATTTTCACTGTTCACAATAGGGTATGAGAAGGTTTACCTTCCCATACCCTTAGTCTTTTTGGTAATATCTAGGAAAGCTGAAAATGCTCGTAACCCAGAACTCATGTTTAATTTTTGAGATCTTGAAGAGAAAAATTATTCCTTATGTTAACCAGAAGTCATACTAAGATATTCACTTCAGTTTTTGAAGTGTAAAATGTTTATAATTTGAAAAATTGGCTATAAATCAAATGTCCACCCATAGTGATGGGTAGATATAACACATTCAAATGACATGTTTTATAAAAGTTAAGATGAGCATACTAGGACAACTAACATAAATTGAATTCAGAAACACATGGAAATACAAAGTAGTGTTTCAGAAAGCAACATACCATGTGTTATTTATAGATATATGTACCACTAAATGGTTAAAAAAATTTCAGTTCGGTTGCTCAGTCGTGTCCGACTCTTTGCGACCCCATGAATCGCAGCACACCAGGCCTCCCTGTCCATCACCAACTCCTGGAGTTCACTCAGACTCACGTCCATCGAGTCAGCAATGCCATCCAGCCATCTCATCCTCTGTCATCCGCTTCTCCTCCTGCCCCCAAACCCTCCCCGCATCAGGGCCTTTTCCAATGAGTCAACTCTTCACATGAGGTGGCCAAAGTACTGGAGTTTCAGTTTTAGCATCATTCCTTCCAAAGAACACTCCTTTAGAATGGACTGGTTGGATGTTCTTGCAGTCCCAGGGACTCTCAAGAGTCTTCTCCAATACCACAGTTCAAAAGCATCAATTCTTCAGCACTCAGCCTTCTTCACAGTCCACCTCTCACATCCATACATGACCACAGGAAAAACCAAAGCCTTGATTAGATGGAACTTAGTCAGCAAAGTAATGTCTCTGCTTTTGAATATGCTATCTAGGTTGGTCATAACTTTCCTTCCAAGGAGTAAGCGTCTTTTAATTTCATGGCTGCAGTCACCATCTGCAGCAATTTTGGAGCCCTCAAAAATAAAGTCTGACACTGTTTCCACTGTTTCCCCATCTATTTCCCATGAAGTCATGGGACCAGATGCCATGATCTTTGTTTTCTGAATGTTGAGCTTTAAGCCAACTTTTTCACTCTCCTCTTTTACTTTCATCAAGAGGCTTTTTAGTTCCTCTTCACTTTCTGCCATAAGGGTTGTGTCATCTGCATATCTGAGGTTATTGATATTTCTCCCGGCAACCTTGATTCCAGCTTGTGTTTCTTCCAGTCCAGCGTTTCTTATGATGTACTCTGCATATAAGTTAAATAAGCAGGGTGACAATATACAGCCTTGATGTACTCCTTTTCCTATTTGGAACCAGTCAGTTGTTCCATGGCCAGTTGTAACTGTTGCTTCCTGACCTGCAAATAGGTTTCTCAAGAGGCAGGTCAGGTGGTCTGGTATTCCCATCTCTTTCAGAATTTTGCACAGTTTATTGTGATCCCCATAGTCATAGGCCTTGGCATAGTCATTAAAGCAGAAATAGATGTTTTTCTGGAACTCTCTTGCTTTTTGGATGTATTCACCCAATTAATGATAGCAGAGAAATAGAGTTTAGGGTGGGAAGAGAAGGACTGAAGGGAGTGAAAACAGAGATTCTACTTTATTATGTTTTGTTTCTTTTATTGTTATGAGAAATCTGTATGCAGGTCACGAAGCAACAGTTACAACTGGCCATGGAACAACAGACTGGTTCCAAATTAGCAAAGGAGTACATCAAGGCTGTATATTGTCACCCTGCTTATTTAACTTATATGCAGAGTACATCATAAGAAACGCTGGACTGGAAGAAACGCAAGCTGGAATCAAGATTGCCAGGAGAAATATCAATAACCTCAGATATGCAGATGACACCACCCTTATGGCAGAAAGTGAAGAGGAACTAAAAAGCCTCTTGATGAAAGTGAAAGAGGAGAGTGAAAAAGTTGGCTTAAATCTCAACATTCAGAAAACAAAGATCATGGCATCTGGTCCCATCACTTCATGGGAAAATAGAGGGGGAAACAGTAGAAACAGTGTCAGACTTTATTTTGGGGGGCTCCAAAATCACTGCAGATGGTGATTGCAGCCATGAAATTAAAAGACGCTTACTCCTTGGAAGAAAAGTTATGACCATCCTAGATAGCATATTCAAAAGCAGAAACATTACTTTGCCGACTAAGGTCCATCTAGTCAAGGCTATGGTTTTTCCAGTGGTCATGTATGGATGTGAGAGTTGGACTGTGAAGAAGGCTGAGCGCTGAAGAATTAATGCTTTTGAACTGTGGTGTTGGAGAAGACTCTTGAGAGTCCCTGGGACTACAAGGAGATCCAACCAGTCCATTCGGAAGGAGATCAACCCTGGGATTTCGTTGGAAGGAATGATGCTAAAGCTGAAACTCCAGTACTTTGGCCACCTCATGTGAAGAGTTGACTCATTGGAAAAGACTCTGATGCTGGGAGGGTGTGGGAACAGGAGGAGAAGTGGATGACAGAGGATGAGATGGCTGGATGGCATCACTGACTCGATGGACGTGAGTCTGAGTTAACTCTGGGAGTTGGTGATGGACAGAGAGGTCTGGCGTGCTGCGACTCATGGGGTCACAGAGTCGGACACCACTGAGCGACTGAACTGAACTGAACAAAATAACATTAACCAATTCTGTGTAGTATATATTATAAATCTTGAATTTTTTCTTATACATTTTTGCATTTTTTTCAAAGTAAGAAATCCAGGCCCCTTGGTTCTTAGCCTGTTAAGAGTACCTTAACCCAACAGCAGCTAGGTTTCATGCCTATTTATTTTGTAATTATTAAACATATAGTTGTTGTTGTTTAGTCACTCAATTGTGTCTAACTCTTTTGAGACCACATGGACTGTAGCCCACCAGGCTCCTCTGTCCATGGGATTTCCCAGGCAAGAATAGTGGAGTGGATTGCTATTTCCTTCTCCAGGAGATCTTTCAGACCCAGGGTTTGAACCCATGTCTCTTGCATTGGCAGGTTGATTCTTTACCTCTGAGCCACCAGGGAAGCCCACAGATACAGTAGTAAAGTGTGAAATTCTAAAGTTCTAAGGCTAATATTAACAACTTCGTTCTCCTAGATTGCTATTTTCTAGACTATTTCTCTTTGCCTAAGTGAAATTCAAAAAAAAATATTTTGAGAATCGTTCATCATTTTCCATTACATCATATGTTTATCTCCTTTGTACTCTGAAAATAATAATAAAGAATTGCTTCTTCACACAGTAGGTAGTCATATTCTGACTGTTTAATAGATTGAGTGAAATTTTTAAAAGAAATTTGTAGCCAACACAACCACTTCTGGACTGGAAACCAAAGTATGCTGGGACTTTGTAAAGTGGGTATAGACTCTGGCCCTCATGTTGAAGTGAAGTGAAGTCTCTCAGTCGTGTCTGACTCTTTGCGACCCCATGGACTGTAGCCCACCAGGCTCCTCCGTCCATGGGGTTCTCCAGGCAAGAATAATGGAGTGGGTTGCCATTTCCTTCTCCAGGGGATCTTCCCGATCCAGGGATCAAACCCAGGTCTCCCGCATCACAGGCAGATGCTTTAACCTCTAAGCCCTCATGTTGCCTGTGTGAAAATTCGCTTTGGAGGTACAAATAAATTGCCAGTTGTCTGTCCTGTTCATCTGACAAAACCATCTTGTTTTATGTACATTGTTGAGGCTGGTGACTGAGAACTTAATTTAACCTGAAAATGCTGAAAATGCTGCAGCATTGGAATGATTCTCAGCTGGTGCTCTTAGGTGGGCTCCTTACCAGCACCTACCAGCACCTTATGGAGCCCCCTGTGAGGATGTTATTAGGTTTGTGGGGTCCACAGAAAGAAATGTGTTAATTTCTTTTGTAAAGGAAACAGCATGGGCCTGTGAAGTATACATTTAGCTGTAACTAACCATCTATTCCAGCAAACCCTAATCCCCATCCTCAGCTCTGGTGGGCTGCTACACAAAATAGTGGTCCAGTTTTACACTCTTGCCCCTGGAATATGAGAGCTCCTGTTGGCTACTACTTATTTAGCATTTGACATATTCAGACTTGCAAATTGTGGCGACCAGAGGTATTTCTTTATTGTTTTATTTGCCTTTCCCTCATTACTAATGAAGTGTAGCATCTTAGAAGTTGATTGGCTGCTGCAAACCTCTTCTGTGAATTGTAGCTTCTGGAGAAGGAAATGGCACCCCACTCCAGTACCTTTGTCTGGAAAATCCCATGGACGGAGGAGCCCGGTAGGCTACAATCCATGGAGTGGCAAAGAGTCAGTCACAACTGAGCGATTTCACTTTCACTTTCTCTATACCTTCTCCATTGATTTGACCTTTTTCTTATTGATTTGTAGTTCATTGATATTCTGAGTGAAAATATTTTAACTATATATATATATATATACACACATATATACACACACACACACACACACACATATATGATCATTTATTTTCTAAGCTGTGTCCAACTCTTGCGACCCCATGGACCTGCCAGGCTCCTCTGTTTATGGGATTTCACAGGCAAGAATACTGGAGTGGGTTGCCATTTCCTTCCTCATATATATATATATATATATATATATATATATATATATAATTATGTAAATATATGTATTTCCAAGTGTTCTTGCAGGCCTTTTAACCTTGTTTATGGGGTCTAATGCTGAATTTTAAAATGTTGTTATTGTTGAATTTATCAACTATTTCCTTCATTGATTATGCTATTTGAGCTCTGTTTAAGCTCTTTTCTATGTCAAGTTAACAAAGATAGTCTTGTATAATTTCTTCTGGTGGTTTCAAAGGTTTTTTATTCTTTGTTGGTTTTTTTTTTCATTAAGGTCTCTAAAATATCTGGATCTCATTTCTTATCTCAGTTTTAGATAAGGGTCCAATATTTCCATATGAATATCCCAATTACTTATGCCATTCACTGAATATCTAACATTTTCCCATGATATTTAGTTCCATTTCTATTATATATACTAGGTTTCGATGTCTTTGGTGGTCTATTTTGATGTTTGTTATTATTTTGTTCTAAATATACAATTTTTCATAACTTTCATTATCATGTATTCAACCCAGGTACTTTTTAGCAATGTGACTTCTAGTTTCACTCACATTTTAAAATAGTTCTGATATTGGCCATTTCTGATTTAACGGTTATGGAACAATATAATATGGCTGTACAGGAGCTATTTGGGGGGATTTGCTTGGACTTTGGAGAAGGCAATGGAAACCCACTCCAGTCCTCTTGCCTGGAAAATCCCATGGCTGGGGGAGCCTGGTGGGCTGCAGTCCATGGGGTCCACAAAGAGTCACACACGACTGAGTGACTTCACTTCCACTTTTCATTTTCATACATTGGAGAAGGAAATGGCAACCCACTCCAGTGTTCTTGCCTGGAGAATCCCAGGGACGGGGGAGCCTGGTGGGCTGTCGTCTATGGGGTCGCACAGAGTCAGACACGACTGAAGCCACTTAGCAGCAGTAGCAGCAGCTGAGACTTTATGGACTACTGAATGGTCAGCTTTGGAACATTTTCATATGCACTTGAAAATTAGTTGTGTGGAATTAAAAACATATCTAGTAAATACAGATGTTAATTTCTGTTGTTAAAATCTTCTGTTGCTATAGTAGTTTTACTAGTATTTGACCTATCAGTTTCCAACAGATGACTTAAAATATTCTGCTTGAATGTTGGATTACTAAACTGTTCCCTATAATTCCATCAGTTTTTTTCCTTATTATGTTTTGCACAGTGATGTTAGTTGATAGAAATTGGGATTTCTGTATCTCCACTACACATTATTTTCTTCATTATCGTACATTGGGTGCTTATCTTCAGTGAATTTTTGTTGTTATTTTGTTTTCCTTTGCAAGTCGTCTGGATATGAAGTCAATCCTAGATGGCGGTTTTCCATTTCCATCTCTCTGACCCCATGGATTCCATGATTTCTGATCTGTGTTCTTGTTAACTTCTTGGCTCTTGTTCTTAGTTACGTTAGTATGCAATTCCAGTTTCTTACGGTTGGTTCTACTTTTCATCCGCAGGCCCATGTGAATCGTAAGCAGCTAGTTTAGTCTCAGAATCAGTTGGTGGACTTTCTCATTTCCCACATCAAGTCCCTCTTCCTAGCCTTTCGTGTTTCTCGGTATTTTGCTGCTAGACCTCCTCTAGCACTGGGAGTGATTCGGGCTGTTAAAGGTCCTTTTCCACAACACTAACATTAGGGTTTATATGCACCTGTAATAGCTGCAAACCATTTATCTGCACCCTTTGATCACCACTCTGTGTATTTATCTTATGGTCAGTTCCCAAGTTTTCAAGGAACTCTTTTCAGTTTTAAGTTCAGCTATGCATTTTCAATGTTTAAAGGTAACTTTATTATATTTCATCCTGAAAGTCTATGTGTGTTTGTGTATGTGTGTGTGCATGGGGGAGAATAGATGATAATTCCAAGTGAGTTAATCCTTTAAATCAATTTCTAAGTTGCTTCAGTCACGTCTGAATCTTTGTGACCCCATGGACAGTAGCCCACCAGGCTCCTCTGTCCATGGGATTCTCCAGGCAAGAATACTGGAAAGGGTTGCCATGTCCTTCTCCAGGGAATCCTTTCAACCTAGGGATCGAACATAAACACAAATACATATGAGCATTTTTTTGCCTTTAAGTTTAATGAAGAAGATATCATTCAACTGTTAATGATTCTTCTGATCATTGGTTCAAAATACATACAATCTAAAGTATGTGTTTTGAATAGTCACATAGTAATACTGAGCCAATCTAGTCCCCTTGAGGCTCAAGCTTGCCTTGGAGCCTGATGGAAGTTGTTGTCCAGTTTTGATTTCCTTGTAGAGAGTGTTAGGGTGAACTGGTGTCCTTTGCATGAAGGGGGGAAATATTAAAGGAGAGTTATTGACTGTAATCCCCTTGGAGCAGCCAGCCCACTGGTCATGGAAAATATGCCCCAGTGGTTATTGGAAATTGTAGTCTGCTATGCTTTGCTGATTGGTAGGAGGAACAGAGTTGGGGAGTTCAATTTATGACTTTATTTCCCTAACTTCAGTCAGTACCTGTCACCTTCATGAAGTTTGCCAAACATGAAGACCAACTGTTCTCTTAACTTAGTTTGATCCTGTATTTTTTTATTATTATTTTAAATAAAAGCTTTATATCACTGCCCTTTATGCCATAAATAAGTGGACATGAAATAACCCTTAAACATAACAGTGTAATTAAACTCTGGGTAGATGCTGTTGCCTGCCAAGGGAAAAGTCTTCCACTTCTTAAAACGAAAGATTAACAAATATCCATTGCTCTGTTAGAGGTTTACTTGATTTTATTGTCATTACATACAATGATATAGTAAAAATAACTTTACTTGGCATTACATAAGTACTTCCCTGGTGGCTCAGATGGTTAAGCATCTGTCTACAATGTGGGAGACCGGGGTTCGATCCCTGGGTCGGGAAGATCCCCTGGAGAAGGAAATAGCAATCCAAAGAGTTGGACACGACTGAGTGACTTTACCTGGTATTACATATTTGTACTTTTAATCTAGAGTAGATAACCAAAAATAGAATTTCTTGATTTAAATGCATATATTTTATTTTACTCTCTTTTGGTACATATGTTGTTACTGCTGTTCAGTCACTCAGTCATGTCCGACTATTGTGACTGCATGGACTGCAGCATGCCAGGCTCCCTATCCTTCAACATCTCCCAGAGTTTGCTCAAACTCATGTCCATTGAGTCGGTGATGCCATCCAACCATCTCATCCTCTGTCACCCCCTTCTCCTCCTGCCTTCAATCTTTCCCAATATCAGGGTCTTTTCTAAAGAGTCTACTCTTCACAACAGGTGGCCAAAATATTGGAGCTTCAGCTTCAGCATCAGTCATTCCAATGAATATTCAGGGTTGATTTCCTTTAGGATTGACTGTTTTGGTCTCCTTGGAGTTCAAGGACTCTCAAGAGTCTTCTCCAATATCACAGTTCAAAGACATCAATTCTTTGGTGCTCAACCTTCTTTATAGTCCAATTCTCACATTCATACATGACTACTGGAAAAACCAAACATTTGACTATATGAACTATACAGACTTTTATTGGTAAAGTAATGTCTCTACTTTTTAATATGCTGTCTAGGTTTATCATAGTTTTTCTTCCGAAGGGCAAACATCTTTAACTTCATGGCTGCAGTCAGCATCTGCAGTGATTTTGGAGCCCAAGAAAATAAAGTCCGTCAGTTTTCATTGTGTCCCCATCTATCTGTCAGGAAGTGATGGGAACAAATGCTCTGATCTTAGTTTTTTTAATGTTGAGGTTTTCTTTTTAAAATTAATTTTTTAATTGAAAAGTAATTGCTTTATAGAATTTTGTTGTCTTCTGTCAATTATCAACATGAATAAGCCATAGCTTTTTCACTCTCTTCTTTCATCTTCATCAAAAGGCTCTTTCAGTTCAGTTCAGTCACTCAGACCTGTCCGACTCTTTGTGACCCTATGGACTGCAGCACGTCAGGCCTCCCTGTCCATCACCAACCCCCAGAGTTTACTCAAACTCATGTCCGTTGAGTCAGTGTTGCCATCCAAACATCGCATCCTCTGTCGTCCCCTTCTCCTTCCACCTTCAATTTTTCTTAGCATCAGAGTCTTTTCCAGTGAGTCAGTTCTTCTCATCAGGTGGCCAAAGTATTGGAGTTTCAGCTTCAACATCAGTCCTTCCAATGAATATTCAGGACTGATTTCCTTTAGGATTGACTGGTTGGATCTCCTTGCGGTCCAAGGGACTCTCAAGAGTCTTCTCCAACACCACAGTTCAAAAGCATCAATTCTTTTTGCTCAGTTTTCTTTATTATTTTTTTAAATATAAATTTATTTATTTTAATTGGAGGTTAATTACTTTACAGTATTGTATTGATTTTGCCATACATCAACATGAATCCACCACAGGTATACATGTGTTCCCCATCCTGAACCCCTCTCCCTCCTCCCTCCTCATACCATAGTCCAACTCTCACATCCATACATGACCACTGGAAAAACCATTGCCTTGACTAGATGGACCATTTTTGGCAAAGTAATGTCTCTCCTTTTCAATATGCGATCTAGGTTGGTCATGACTTTTCTTCCGAGGAACAAGAATCTTTTAATTTCATGGCTGCAATTGCCATGTGTAGTGATTTTGGAGCCCCCCAAAATAAAGTCTGCCACTGTTTCCACTGTTTCCCTGTCTATTTGCCATGAAGTGATGGGACCAGATGCCATGATCTTCGTTTTCTGAATGTTGAACTTTAAGCCAACTTTTTCACTCTCCTTTCACTTCCATCAAGAGGCTCTTTAGTTCTTCACTTTCTGCCATAAGGGAGGTGTCATCTGCATATCTGAGGTTATTGATATTTCTCCCAGCAATCTTGATTCCAGCTTGTGCTTCATCCATCCCAGCTTTTCTCATGATGTACTCTGCATAGAAGTTAAATCAGCAGGAAGACAATATACAGCCTTAACGTACTCCTTTCCTGATTTGGAACCAGTCTGTTGTTCCAAGAAGCAGGTCAGGTGGTCTGGTATTCCTATCTCTTTAAGAGTTTACACAGTTTATGGTGATACATATAGTCAAAGGCTTTGACATAGTCAATAAAGCAGAGTTAGATGATTTTCTGAAATTCTCTTGCTTTTTCGATGATCTAACAGATGTTGGCAATTTGATCTCTGGACTCTGCATTTTCTAAATCCAGCTTGTACATCTGTAGTTCTCGGTCCATGGACTTTTGAAGCCTAGCATGGAGGATTTGAGCATGACATTGCTAGCATGTGAAATGAGTTCAGTTGTGCAGTAGTCTGAACATTCTTTGGCATTGCTTTTCTTTGGGATTGGAAAGAAAATTGACCTTTTCCAGTCCTGTTGCCACTGTTGAGTTTTCCGAATTTGCTGGCATATTGAGTGCAGCACTTTAATAGCATCATATTTTAGGATTTGAAATAGATATGTACATTTTTCCAATTTTATTTTTTTATGTGAAATTTACATCCCTCTCAACAATATTTGATTCTTTTAATTTCTCTATGTCTTTCCAAATCTGAGTATTATTGCAGTTATCAGTTTTTGTCAGTCTGATAAGTGGAATATAGTTTCAGTTGACATTTACCTGACTACCTTTAGGATTGGGCATCATTCCATAGAAATCATTTGGATTTCTTTTTTTATAATCTGTCTTCCTCATAAAGGAAAATTTATCCTTTTCACCTTGATCATTTAAAAAAAATAAACCAGTCACTCTTTGTGAAATGATGCTGAGCATGTCCATGTGGACAGATGTGCATGTTTAGTCATGTCAGACTCTTTGAGACCCCATGGACTTTAGCCCACCAGTCTCCAGGCAAGAATACTAGTGTGGGTTTCTATGCCCTGCTCCAGGGAATTTTCCTGATCCAGGAACTGAGTCTGTGTCTCCTGCATTGGCAGGCAGATTCTTTACCACTGAGCCACCTGGGAAACCCCATGTGGTCAAATATGTGTTTTTATTTGATTAAATCATATTTATTATTAAAGAAATTATTTCTAACACTGGTTATTCATATATACGTTTATATCATTTGATTCCTGTATGTCTTTAAATATATATGTGTGTATATATACATATATATTTATGTATACATGTTGTTAAGGGTCTTTTTTGGCTCTTCTCTGGTAGCTCAGCTGGGAAAAAATCTGCCTACAAGGCAGGAGATCCCTGTTTGATTTCTGGGTCAGGAAGATCCCCTGGAGAAAGATAGGGTGCACACTCCAATATTCTTGGGCTTCCATGGTGGCTCAGACAGTAAAGAATCCACCTGCAATTCAGGAGACCTAGGTTTGATCCCTGGGTTGGGAAGATCCCCTAGAGAAGGGAATGACAACCCACTCCAGTATTCTGGCCTGGAGAATTCCATGGACAGAGGAGCCTGGAAGGCTATAATCCATGGGATTGCAAAGTGTCCAACATGACTTGGTGACTTTCACTTTCTAAAATTAGGGAACAGTATGATATAGCTCTAGAACTTACATGGGTGGGAAAAAAGGTGAGGGAAGGAGGAAGGAAGAAAATGGATGAAAATTTAACTCTATTCAGGTGAAATAATAATTTACTTTGATAGCACCAAGTGTTGTAGTCAAAGTCAGGTTTCTTATTCATAAGAAATAAATGATGCTATTATAATTGACTGTCTCACCAAATTTCCAAGCCAATAAGAGTCCTCTAAATTAGATCATCCACTTCACTAAGAGCAGTGGTTCTCAAACTAAAATGCATCAGAATCATCCAAAATGTTTATTAAAACACAAATTACTGGGCTCCATACACAATTTCTGACTTAGCAGGTTTAGCATCATTGTTTCAGGTCAAACAATTTGCATTTCTAATAAATTCTCAAATGATGCTGCTGCTGCTATTCCAGAGACCACACTTTGAGAACCATTGACTTAGAAAAATGGCCTTTAACTTCAGAGTCACCTAGAGAGCTAGGTGACTAGAGTTAAAAGATTTGGATGTCTAAGTCCTCCCCTAGCGCAGTTAAATTACCTTCTAATTTAGATAATGCTTCCTTGGCTTTATTCTAAAAACCAAGTCCACTGTCAGCTCTTTTAACTTGTGAGGATGGGGAGTGGCCTGATTGCCCAAGCTTTCCGTAAGCTGAGTTTCTACTTAGTTTATTCTTAACACTTTATTTTTTAAAGCTCTGTTCTTTATAGTTATTCCCTCTAAATTCAGAATTTCTTACCAGCTTCGTTTGGAGGAATAGCTCACACCTTTGTCAATCCTCTTGTACACGCATTAGAACATGTAGTGCTTTGTTTTCAGCGTGTCTGAGTCCATTTGGTATTTTTAAAATAGATTTGTTTATATTTGAGACTTGAAGAAAAAATGATAATTAAAGACAACAAAAAATAATAGCTGCAAACATAGGTGCTGTTATTATTAATTCATAAGTGAACTCAGTCTCCAAGATTGTAAATAGTATGTTCAGTTATGAACTGATATAATTGAGTCCCAGCTATATAGCCAGGAAGAGTAACTCCAGGCAGGTACACTGAATTCTCCCAGTAAACCTGGGTTCACTGTTAAACAAGCAGAGTGATCTATTCCTCACACTTGTGTGAATTTATTTACCAGGTAGCAGATACACAAGCTGGTGGGTTCACTGAGTGGAATCAGGAGAGAGGCAAATATACTCAACATGAACAGATTTAAGAGGCAGAGAAGCACATTTATACCTTTTAGAAATTTCTCAGCATTTCTGTCCTGTTGATGATACTCTCTCTAGAATTCTAGCATAATTATAAAATTATAGTTCTTGTATGTTTTCCTTTACTTTGTGATTTGTTGGGAGGGGCAAAGTTAGATTTGTATTCAGTTCACCATCTTGAAAGGAACGAGAGCTGGATTTCTGACTTTAATTCTACAAAAACAAAATAGTGCTGTGACCTTGAAGTAAATAACTTTATCTTACTGTGCCTGTTTTTTTTTTCTTCTGAAAAAAAACATGAAATAGGAGATTTTAAAAATTATTTCTAGTTCTCACATTACAAAGTCAAATGATATAGCTCCACCCACATGTGACAAGTGAAGTCTTACAATGAACTGTTCCCACATCATTATTCTCAGAATATTTATGTGTCTCATTACAGAGATTTATTGTGATCATGCAATAATTCTCAGTCCCCCAAAGAACAATTTGTTTATCTGGTTTTTATAAAAGCATTAAGAAGAACAAAAATCACTCCCAAGTCAAAACCAAAATAACAGATAGAGAGTCCCTGATCTCAAGATGCTGTTAGTCAAACAAATGAGAAAAAAATAATCCCAACTCTGTATTTAAATTTTACTGGATTTATTAACGCATAGATAAAGTATTTTGTGCTGCATAGTTAAAATTGCTACATCTGTGTCATATATTATCAGAGTTACTGCTACTACCAGAATACATTATATTATAAACCTTTCTTCTGTTTCCAGGGAGATGAACTGACAGTTGCGTACAGATGTCTCCAGTGGCAGACAATGCTTTTCTGTGTAAAAAGTATGTTATGAAAGAACCCTCAGTCTAAGTATATTTACCTATACATAGGTGCACCTTTACACACACACACGCACACACACATACACACACATAATGCTCATTTCATTAGTGGCAGAGTATCTGAGGAACTTCAGCAACAATTTCAGATGCAGCTGTCTTAATCTCCTTCCAAGATATATGCATGCTCAGGTAATTGTCATATGCTTCTGACTTCTAAGGACACCTGTCTTTTTTTTTTTTTTTGACACCTGTCTTTTTAATTCTGCATGTATGTTTTCTATAACTTACAAAATAGGAAATACATTTTGTATAAAGGCAAATAATTTTCTCTTGGAAGTTGGTCTTTCATTTTAAAAGTCTTTTCCAGAAGGTAAATAATGAACTGAAACAGAAATTTGGGGAGTAAGTCACAATTGAAGCTTAAAATAGTAGTAGTTAACATTCATTCCCTTCGAGTATTCATTATTTTACTTAGGTGGCTGATACTTTGGCTGTATCTTTGCTTCAGTATTCAGTTTCATTAAGCTGTATAAATAAGGTCATGATATCTTAAGTTGAGTTCCAGGAACACAGGCTCTGAGACTGAGGTTTGCATGCAGTAAGTTTATAGGGTGAGTGCTCTCAGGAGCAATAACTGTGAGGGAGGGAGAAAGGCAGGATGGGCGGAGGAAGAAGTTGAACCATAATGCAGCTACGGCAGAGGTCACGGTCAAGTCCACAGGGAGCTCTAGCGCTGGCAGGGTCCTCCAGAGTTCTGAATCAAGGCTGAGGGGCTGTGACTTCATACCAAACATGGACAAGCCATTGGTTTTGTGCTATCCCTGGGAGGGAATACAACCTTACCTCAGAGAGCTCATTTCTGCAAAATATAACTTCCAAATGAAGAGCTGGGGGTATTTTGTCTAGGACTAAAAACTAACCTTATGAGACAGGTATGGCATAGGAGGACCAGAGTTTTATAGTGTTTTCCACAAATTATAACAGACACATGAGAAATTTTATAGAGACTATGATTATTAATGCCAATGGTGGATTTCCACTTAGTAATTACATCGAAGTTTGAAAATGTATTTTTCATATTTAAAGATTGAAACTTTGAAGTTGGCAAATGTATAATTATTTGTATATAAAATATGCTTTCCTAAAGGAGTTCAAAGTTTAAGTCATTATATTTGTTTCATTCAAAATGTTTCTAGTAATAAGGTAACTAAGAATGAATATGTATCCTGGGTAGAGAACATAAGTATGGAGAATGTATATGAATTCGATCTTTTTACTACATGTGTTTGCAGAGGACATGATATGTTCTCTGCACCCTATGTGTGTCTGAAAGACTTTCTGATAGTAGTTGGCTTGATCTCATATTAAGTTTTACTAAAGCAGCCTATATGCATATGTCCAGAATCCAGCCATGTCTTGCAGGTACAAACCATCAACAGTCTGGGACAAAACCCATCACCTCTTGACTGGATTATTGCAGTAGCCTCTTTCCTACCTTTTTCTTCCCATCCTTGCTTCTAATATTGTTTGCCATTAGCACATCAGCCTGTGCGACAATTACAATGTAAGATGATGTAACTACCTTGCTTACAAGCCTCTCCTGACTTCCCATCTCACTCAGTATAAGAGCAGAAGTCCTTACAACAGCCTCGAGGGGCCTGTAGGATCTGCCCCTGACCGTTCCTCCTACTCTGCCATCACGTGTTCCACTCTGGGCACACTAGCATTTTTGCTTTTCCCTGAACACGCCATACCTCGGGGATTTAAAACTTGTTATTTTGTGTGTCTGGAGTACTCATCTCCTGATCTTTGCATGGCTTGTTACCTCCTTCTCTTTAGCCATTTACTCAGAAATCATCTTCTTAGCAATTCTTCCTGGATATCCTGCCTGAAATTTCCATAATCCTTTCCTACTCCATCACGTCTGTCTTTTTGTCTCCTTAATACTTACCATGACTCAGCAAGGTACATATTTTACCTATTACTCTTGCCTGTCATCAGTCTCTCTTGCTGGAATAAAAATCCATGAGGGCTAATATTTTTGCCTTTTTCATTTGTTCCTCTATCTGTGGTATTGAAAATTAATGCATAGCACATAATAAGCATTCACTATATTTTTAAGAGATGATAGTAGATTTGAATGAGAAATGTGAGTATATACTTACTGCTTTTATACAGTTGGTCCCCAGTGTCAAGTTACTACGTGACAGTTAACAGTAGAAGGAAAGACTTCCTATGGGATCTGCCTCTTCTGCTTTTTTCAGAGATTGAGGGTTTCCAGAACAGCAAGAGACCTTCTTTAATTAGTGTTAATTATGCTCTGGGCCTTCCCACATGAGCTGAGCAGAAAGCCTAAAGGAGAGATGGTTCTCTAGACTCATGGAAGCTTGTTTGTACCCAACGATGAATCCATCAGACAACACTGCTATCCCATGAGAGTCAAGCAGAAGAAACTTGGGCCTAATGAGAACAATAAGACTGAAATATTGCTTATTAAGGGGCTTCTCCAATGTCTCAGTGGTAAAGAGTCTGCTTGCAATACAGGAGACACGGGTTCTATCCCTAGGTCAAGAAGATCCCCTAGAGGAGGAAATGGCAACCCACTCCAGTATTCTTGCCTGGAAAACCCCATGGACAGAGGAGCTTGGCTGGCCACAGTCCGGAGGGTTGTAAACAGTTGGACATGGGCAACTGAACACACACACACACACACACACACACACACACTAATGCTTATTAAGAAACTATTAAGATGATTAGCTCTAGATCATAGCCAAAGTCTGCTTTCTATGAACTTCTCTCTGAAATGTATATCTAAGCAATGTTTCAATGTCATTTGTGACATGAATGTAGCAGAAATTCTTAAGGAAGTTATAAGAGATATGCCTTAGACTGTCAACTTCTTTTCTTAAAGGATGCTAAAATTTGGCTCTCATCTTGCATTAAAAGTGACTTTTTTGTAACACCATTGGGTATCAGATGCAAAGCATGCTTTTCACATGTGATATCTGTCAGTTTTATAAATCCCACAGGATCTGTGCTGTCAGATGTCAGCTCTTCCCCTATCATACTTTTAGAGCTTACACAACATCAAAAAATTGATGTCTGACTACTGGTAGGCCACCTCGAGGCACAGGGGAAAAGTGACTGAAAACAAAGAGCATGGCTGTTGACTTTGTTAAGGTGCATATGAGTTCTACCTTCTCCATATGTTACCTATGGCCATCATAGTTACAATCACCTCAGGACTCCTAACAATGAGGAGCTCTGAGACAACCGTCAGGAGCGCTGTAGGCATTAACCAGTCTGTGGCCTCTTCCTTCAAGATCACTTTGGATGCTATTCTAAAGCAATCCAATATAACAGGCTCCCCCTGCAAGTCTGTGCCGACAGCAAAGCATAAGAGATGGCTTACAGTGCAGTTCTTCTTGGTCCTGAATACTAAAGATGGAGCCTGCTGCGTATCCTCTCTACTTCCAGTGAAGCCTCAGAAAAACCAGAATAGCTTATGGCCCATTAGGATGCAGGTGGGATAGGATGCTAAGCACCTCATCACTGTGGCTAAGTACCCAAGAGCAAAATCATGATTTAT
Organism: Ovis canadensis; assembly: GCF_042477335.2. Lineage (NCBI taxonomy): Eukaryota > Metazoa > Chordata > Mammalia > Artiodactyla > Bovidae > Ovis > Ovis canadensis. Next base: position 72,742,425 of record NC_091248.1, on the reverse strand, counting down.
ACATTTTCCAGTCTTCTTTGACTGCAGAGTTTTGAAGTTTGGGGGCTTGGCAGAGATTAGGTTTGGATAAACACAAATGCCGAGGCAGTATTTAGATATCCCAGATGTTCAGATGTCCTTCCTATTCTCTCAGGAAGGGGGACATGAGAAACCCAATAAACAAGTTATTTTAAAGCAAAAAGGAAAAATCATCAAAAGGCTATCTGGCTTTATTAAAAATGGAATTACATTAAAAAATAGGATTTCAGTGCCCAAGTGTGGCACCAGGATGGAGTGGTCCATTGTCTCCCTGCTTGTGGAGGGAGAGCCAGCCCTGGTCTGTGGGCACTGCTGCGGCATCATCACAGCCTATGTGGGCTGAGGGCTGTCAGTTCCTGAGAGGGGAAATGTATCCCACTGTGGCTGCATGAGGCCTTCTGAGTCTGAAAGCATTGCAGGTAGACATTTGCCCATAAGAAGCTGAAGGGGGATGGGGATGCTCTTTGGATTTCACTCTGCTCAGCCATCCGAGACGTTCCCATCCTTATGTGGGATGCCAGCATGTCCCAAAGAAAAGTCAACATTTCACCCAATCTTATGAAAGTTTGTCAATATAACTCCAGAATCCTAGAGTTTGAGATGATTTGTTTACCTTCTGCTCTCAATGTTTTTCCATCAAATGGACCAAGTCTAATGTGGTCAAATGTGTCAGGGTTCTATTTGAATATTAAGCCAGAAGTAACAGGATGCCCTCTGCCTGTACCAGATCATCTGTTGCTTCTCTCCAAAGCCAAGGTTGTATGAGCAGAAGCCACTAACCCCTCCTCCCTCTTTCTCTGTTAAGCCTGAGTGTATCAGATTAGCACAGCTGTAGCATCCCCTCTTTTTCCCTAGACACAATATCTTGAGTGTGGGATGATTATGTATCTTAATGGCAAAGGGCAGTGAGCATGGAGCCACAAACTGTTCAGAGGGTTCTACACGTTCTATGTGCTTTGGACCAAAAGGGAAGAAAAACATTGACAGAACAGGGATGCTGTGAGGATTAGAAGGGATTAAAGCAAAGCCTGGCTGGAAAGTTTTGCTAGCCACGTGACCCTCTGAATGTGTTAAGAGTTTCTCAGATAAAAAGGTAAGACGGTCCCAGTATCTCTCTGAGAACACTGTTTGTCTCATAGGCCATTTAACTCTATTTCCATGTTACAGACTGCATGGAAATGATGGGAGAATTTTCCTATTGTCTGCACAAAGAAATAAGGAGTGAGTTTTCTAGTATAAAGAGATTAGCTTGTTGCAGCGCAGCTTCCCATGCCCTGCCATTCTATGCAGCAAGCCTGAGGTCTGTCATCCTTGTATCTATGGAGAGGCTCAGCTAGAGTCTAACTTTTCTGTTGAACATCTCACTGTAGCTGCTGATAAAATCCACAAAGGACACAAGGACAGTCTCATGAAAATGAAAAAAAAAAATTATTCTGTGTATCACAGAGCAGGTGAAAGGCAGAGGCATATATTATACTTTGTCCCGCCTTTGAATTGCTAGCCTATCAAAAGTCCAAAGCTAAAAATTGTATCTGTATTCGTGGTAACTTGGGAATGTTCCTTGCATTGAGGCATCATTTGACAAGGAGATAACAACCTGCATTAGGAAAGTGAGAGCATCTCTTGGGAGACTGGCAGGAATGGTAATGGAGCAGTGTGCCGTGCAGATGAAAATCAACACTTCAAAGGGAGACTGCTATTGAATTCTCTTTGGAGACAGGGTAAAATTCTTGGTAGATTGCTATTGCATTAGTTTTGTTTTTTTGTCCAAAATCTGATAGACGGTACTAGACTATTGTGGATTCCTCTAAGGCTGGTCTTCCATTCTTCCCAGGCACATGCCATGCTCATCCCCAGCCCCTGGCCATTGCTGGTGCTGTTTCCTTTCATAAAATTCTTGCCCAGACCATCCATTCATGCAGCTACCATCCATCCTTCATACTATGAGCCAATGGTAGTTACACTGTGGTAGTTAATGGTAGTTAACTCTGTCCCACCACTAAAGTAAATTTGTGTGTGTACGTATTATTCACTTTAATCCTGATCACAGCTCTATAAGATAAATACTATTACTGTTCTCAGTTGACAAATAATTAAATTGGTGCCATAGACATCCAGTAATTTGTCCAAGGCTATTCAGTTAGTGAATGGAGAAATCCAAATTTGAATCTAGGTCCTCTGACAGCACCTGCCATACTCTTAGCCACTATGCCACACTGCTCCCTGTGGTAAATCAAGTATCTTTACATGTTCATAAAGCCATAACCATCAATTCCTGTTCATAGCCATATGCTTTCTTTTCATTCCAATTGCATTGTTTGCAACATTCATTCCAGCACTTGACATTATGTTATCATTGATGATTATCTAAGGTGTTTATTAAGGGAAAATTTTTCCCCATTAGATTACATAGTCTTTAAGAGAATATGGACACCAGGGAGGCCCCAATATTTTTTGTATCATACCATTTTATTTTTGTATTATACTAGCCTGATAGTGCAAATGCTCAATACCTAATAAATGAACTAAATAAGTCACTTAATATAGTTGCACTAAATTGATTAAAGGTAAAATAAATACTACAGTCATCATTCAGAGACCCATTTTGCTAAGCATGACAAGATCAAGACCATGGCAACTTTCACCACACGTCTATGGTCACCCCCTGCGACGTGCTGGCTGATCAGAACACTATAGAAATTCAGCTCTATCGTGTAGGCAGGGCAAGTGAGTACATTTCTGAACAACAATTCAATAGTGAATAGGTCAGAGGGCTGTCAAGTTAAGACACTAAAGCGATGTGCTAAAAACAAGCCAGAAGCAATGCAGAAATCAATAAAGACATCTAAGAAATAGCTGGGGTTGACCAGACCTTCTGGGCAGGTCTGCCAGCAAGATGTGCTCTAGTTTATCCATAAACCAACCACTACTACAGAGATGAAACGGAAGAGATGTAAGTAGTGTTAGGTTTTGTTTATTGAGACTTAAGGGAGACATATCAAGATAATCGCTTATGTATAATTGATGCTTCTGAGGATGCTGGCCATCAGTAGGCCTGTAGGGTAATTCTGAGCCTCCTGGGGAAATACCCTTGGCATGAATCATATAAGAGGACAGTTTCCATTACAGGAGATGCTCCACGGTTGAATGATTAAGAGGATTGTCTCTAGTATGAGACTGCCTGCTTGAACATCATTTACAGATGTGAGAAGATGCACAAGTTATTCAAGTGCTCTGTGCCTGCATCTTCATCGCAAGTTAGCATGTAGTAGAAAGAAGGCATATTGATTAGCTATTTTAAATAAGTTGATGCCTACACCTTTCTTAGCACAGTGTCTGGCTGTGATAAGTAAGAACTCAGTAATGAAGAGATGTGAGAGTGAAGGATGTATGTTACAAATGTGGGCAGAATAGGGTGTATCCATTAATTTATTCAGTGAGTGTTTATTGAGAATCTACTTTGGTGGATGTAGGGTATGGAATCTACCCAAAATCAACCCGATCCCTATTTATACGGGGCATAAACAAGCAAACACATAACTGTATCATTCTCAATTATGAAGAAGTGCTCTGAAAGAAATCTAGGAGACAGAGAGAGAGAGAGAAAGTAATGTAAGAAGATCTATTAATATTTAAAATTGGCTGGCAGAGACAATTGCCTTGAGAATAACATCTAAGGTGAAACTTTAAAGACCAAGAGAATACAATGATGTCAACAAGATGGAATGGAGAAGTCATCAGCCAGAAGGAGTCCCATCACGTGAAGCCCTAAGGAAGGAAAAATCTTAACCTGATCTCTTTGCTAGATTAGGAAAGAAGGTTACAATGATGGAGCCAAGACGAAGAAGCCACTCAGGGACAGGTTGAAGGCAAGAGAAGTGGGAGGACAAATTAGTTCAAAGCTTTAGGTTACAGTGAGGAGTTTGGAGTTAATGGGATGGGTAACAGGAGGTTATTGAAAGGGTCCAACTTAGGTTATCTGCTCTATAGTGAACATGTTGCTGGAACAAGAATGAAAGCAGGAAATCCAACTGGGCAGCCATTCTCGTAGTCCAAGCTAGAGATAAAGAATGGGTTGAGCGTGGGCATGGATGGAACCAGTGGGTAAGAAGAGAGGTAGACAGGATTGAGATGCATTTTGAGGCTGCATCTATAGGACAAACACACAAAAGCACATTTATATTTGATATAAAAAGGGATATAGATTGATGATCCCTGTCAAATCTATGTCAGTTTTAAATGGTATAATATAAAGATAGCTTAAAAGTCACTGTTGATCTGTAGTCAACTGTATTTAAAGGTTTTATCAATTCTAACATGTGCATTAAAAAAAAACTCTCTGAAATCAAGATTATTGTAAAATTGAAGACACATTAAAGGAAATGCTATATCTGTCATCATTTTTTAATGCCATTAGAAATTTCCAGGTAACATTTTTCCCATGTGTGACTTTAAATTTATCCAATGCAAGTTTCTTTCAAAAATTCTTCAGGCTCAAGCTGATTAGGACCCTAAAGCTGTGAAATTTAGAGTTTCTGATATCAAAGCATACAACAGGGCATAAGAATAGTGTTGTATACCAAGTGTTTTTGCTATAAATTAACTCCCCTCAGTTGAGAAAGTGGGGCAGAGATGACCGAGGGAAAAAAAAATGTAGCAGAGCCCATAAACTCAAGGCTGTTATCTCCTGTTACAGAATTATTCAGAAATGAGTACATTTTCAAGGCATTTGTGGGAATTGGGCAGTTGAGTCCCCTTGTGATATTTTAAAGTTTCACCCAGAAGAGTTTATAATAATACTGTTGGAGAAGGAAATGGCAACCCACTCCAGTATTCTTGCCTGGAGAATCCCATGGACAGAGGAGTCTGGCGGGCCGCAGTCCAAGGGGTCACAAAGTGTTGGACACGACTGGGTGTACGTGCATAATAACACTGTAATTATTTTCTGACTTCAGTCTGTATTTTAATTTAGCTATACTGTATTTTATATGATGATTAACAGTTGCCCATGCACAAGCTCACTACTCCTGTTGATGTAAACCTTATCCCCTGCTGCACCATTAGATGGCACAGCTTTCTGAGTTCATGTGAGATTTTCCAGAGCTGTAGCCTGGGAGATTCCAGCCACGCATCCCTGCCTAAGAACTCGCTCTCCAGTGCCAGCTGAGCTTTGTGTTTCTACTGAGTCACTACAGCTGACAGACCCATCTGGCCATTAGCCATCACAGATAGAGAACTCATTTTGAACAAATGGACCATGTGATCCAGGTGGCAGTGAGCTGAAGTGACAGCCCAGAGCCAGCCACACACAGAGACTGAGTAGCCAGCTGTCTCTACTGGGATTTGAACTAACCTTGAAGAACACACTCCCCAGGCTCGGCTCTCTAGCAACTTTTCTCACTCGGTGCCACCATATTGGCTTACTTGACAACATCACTCACTCCTTTGAACTGTGTTACTAAAGACGCCGCTAAAATGCATGTTTCTTAGCGAGAACTGTCTTTAGGTTCCTATGCCCTCCCTATACCACATAACCAGCCCCATAGAAAACCATGTTTCTGGCATCCTCAGATTGTCCATAGGCACTTTTCTGAACTCTCACCTAGGTGACTTGCTCTCTGCTTCCTTGCTTCTACTTTAATCTACAAATTTCAGTTTAAGTGTTGTGGTTGACACAATAACATCTATAAAGAAGCCTCTAACATCTAGAAACAATTATGAGTTGCTTTTGTTGTTTTAGTCTCTAAGTCGTGTCTAACTCTTTGTGTGTGTGTGTGTGTGTGAGTGTGAGTGTGAGTGTGGGTGTGACTCCGTGAACTGTAACCTGCCAGGCTCCTCTGTCCATGGGATTTCCCAGGCAAGAATACTGGAATAGGTTGCCACTTCCTTCTCCAGGGGATTTTCCCAACCCAAGTATCAAATCTGTGTCTCCTCCATTGGCAGTCAAACTCTTTACCACTGAGCCGCCTGGAAGGACCATGAGTTACTCTATCAGATATAGAGGAAGGAAAGCCATCAAAAATGAGATACTTGGGGACTCAGATTCAGGGACTAGATAAAGTAAAGGATGAAAGTGGTGGATTGGGACAGTTAGAGGTTTAAATGTAAGCACATAGTGGTTGACTGAAGGAAGGGTTGTTTAACACAGAAGTAGATAGGTTAGCTTCACTTTTATCGCCATTGGAGCTACAGAAATATCTATTAGAGTTCTACATATAGATGGGTAGTATCTTCTAAAATGTGTTATGTGGAACATCAATTCCATGCGATGTTTTATGAAAACAGGATTCCATGGATTAATAAAAGCAGGAAATGCTGCATGCTCAATCCTCCTCTCAGAAATTCACTTGACATGTTAGCATATTGGAGGCTTTTCATTAAAAAAAAAAAAAAAGTGATTTGACTTGTTTAACTTCTTTTTTCCCAAATAAAAGACTAGAGAAACATAGTTTGATAAGTTGTGCTTATGCGATTTAAAGAGGCAAAAAATAAATAAATAACCTTTATGAGTAGGTATTCAAATAACAAGAATCTAAACCAAAGGTTTCCAAAATTTTGAGTTCTCTGCTCTAATTAACCTATTGTATTTATTTAAAAGTTACATACATATAACTATGCAATAATGTATTATGAACATTATAGCACACATAAAATAGAAATCTAGAGAAGAAAAATGAGAACATTTTAATTGTCATGTTCATTCTTTCTTTACTTTTTACTGTTTAAAGATATTTTTCTCTTGCCAAAGTATTAAATTAATTATACAAAGTAATTGAAGTTTTAAAATATATTTTTGATTATTGACCCTCTGGGTTTACATCCTGGTTTAAGAATTATGCTATAATGAGTCAAAGAGGGTGGGGGGTTTCCAAGTGGAGTTTGTTTCCATATTAGATTTAAGTAATTAAATTACATGAATAAAGGTAACCCAATATATAAAGTAATACAAGTGGAAGATGGCATTGAATTACATTAACTAATACCTAAAAGGTGTAATATATACATGGGATTAGCCATGGAAGCAACCTAGATGTTCTTCAACAGATGAATGGATAAAGAAGTTGTGGTACATTTATACAATGAAATATTAGTCATAAAAAGGAACAAACTTAAGTCAGTTCTAGTGAGGTGGATGAACCTAGAGCCTGTAATACAGACTGAAGTAAGTCAGAAAGAGAAAAAAAATGTATATTAACACATATATATGAAATCTAGAAAAATGATACTGATGAACCTATTTGCAAGGCAGGAATAGAGATTCAGACATAAAAGCCTTTTGGATACAGCAAGGGCAGGAGAAAATGGAATGAATTGAGAGAGTAGTACTGAAATATATATATTACTGTATATAAAATGGGCTTCCCTGGTGACTCAGATGGTAAAGAATCTTCCTGCAATGAAGGAGACCCAGGTTCAGTCCCTGGGTTGGGAAGATTCCCTGGAAAAGGGAATAGCTAACCACTCCAGTATTCTTGCCTGGAGAATCCCATGGACAGAGAAGCCTGGCAGGCTACAGTCCACGGTGTTGCAAAGAGTTGGACACTCTTGAGCAACTAACACACACGTGTGTAAAATAAACAGTAGTGGAAATTTGCTGTATGACACAGAGAGCTCAGATCAGGTGCTCTGTGACAACCTAAAGGGATGGGATGGGGTGAGAGGGAGGTTCCAGAGAGAGGAGACATATGTATGCCGATGGCTGATTCACACAGATGTATAACAGAAACCACAAAACATTGTAAAATGACTATCGTCCAATTAAAAATAAATAAAAATTTTAAAGCCCTAAAACAAATAAAAGGAAAGGTACAGTGAAAAAAAGAACAGCATTAGTATGGTGGATGCGGACCCATATTTTAAGTAAGCTTCTAGATTATTTACTTAGTTTGGGCTTCTTGTCTGATCTGGTAATATCATCATATCATTTTCTATGGTATTTGGAGTGCTGTACCCAACACCTGTCTGTGGAGGTGTCTTATACATGGTTCCTTAGTGGGACTCTTGTAAGACTTCCCAGACATTTCAAAAGGATTAGTATAGATAGAATTAGACAGTGTAATTATCTGTGAACTTGGTGTGAAAATAAAGTCGCTCAGTCGTGTCTGACTCTCTGTGATCCCATGGGCTGTAACCTACCAGGTTCCTCTGTACATGTGATTTTCCAGGCAAGAATACTGGAGTGGGTTGCCATTTCCTTCTCCAGGAGACTTTACCCAACCCAGGGATTGAACCCAGATCTCCTGCATTGTAGACAGACACTTTACCATCTGAGCCACCAGGGAACTTGATATAATAAGCTGCAAATCTTCATAATATGCCAAAAGCAGGTGAAAGAGATCTCAGTCATCAGTTATCCTCACCTTTCCTTCAGGGTACTCTAGACACATACATGATCTAGGACCCTAGAGCATGGCAGGGTAACAAAGACCAGGACCCACCTGAATAGCAAATATTAGCAAAACATTCTTATGTTAAAATATGCATTCTAGTATTTTTCTTCTTCCATCCTCCAGTGGATTGTCTTGCTTATCTTTTGGGCTACATGAAGCTCATTTTGGAGACTTGTCCATGTTTTTAAGACTTTCAAATTCAATTCTAACCTATGTCAAGCCTGTTCCACTTCTCAGGAGAGTATTGTTTTTCAGATGAAACCACAAATCAAATTTCCTTCAGCCACCAGTACTCCTTCAGGTGTGTTTTTAAAGCCCCTAGACATTGAGTACTCTGAGTTCATTTTTCAATAGAATTTCACAGACAAAGATTTCTGAAGGAAGTAATTTAGACCCTTGATGTGCAACCAGATAAAATGACAAGATTGTCAAAAAGGAATGATATTCCAGAAAAGGAGAGGGACTATCAGAGCTATTTTCTCTTACATGACAATGACTTTATGGGACATTATTACTTTAGATTAAATGTGTGTGTATATGTAGGTATGTGCACTTGGACAGAGGAGTCTGGTAGGTTACAGTCCATGTGATCACAGAGACTTAGACATGACTTAGCAAATAAATCAAACAAAATATCTTTGCTAAAATCTCTATTGCTTAATAATTCTTGCAGTATAAATGGATTTTTTTCCCCCAGAAAATTTAAAGCAATAAGGTTCTTCAGTAAGGCTTGTGAGGAAAGAAAACAGAGATATGCAGTAAAAAAATGAACCTCTGATTTATTAAGAGTGGTCTGCGAGTCAATTGTGATAGGTAAAATAAAATGCTTAGTGCAGTGCCGGCCACCCGCTTTCAATAGATGATAGCTACCATGCCTGTTACATCACCACCTTGTGTTGTAGGAAGATCACAACCCCTTTACAACAGTGAATAAAACTTCCTTTTAAACACACAGCAATGTGAAAGTTATATTGATATATAATAACAATAATTAAAATTGCAAGCAAAAGTAATATATTCAGCAACACATATTTAAGTGAGAAGTACAGTAGGCTTTTGGGAATGAAATAGGAAATTAGAGGATAGGAATCTTTAATAAAAGAAAGATCAAGCAATCCCCAAGAATACATAGGAAGGGACAAAAATCTCTTATTAATCAAGTAGGACACTGTGGATTGCCAATGAATAAAATCTTAATAATTTGCATCATAATAAGTGAAGTTGAGTTATTGGTTTCTAAGTGTCTCTGAGACACTGAATGATTTACTATGTATCACATCAATGATTTTTAAGGAAAATTTCCCAGTGTTAAAATGTATCACAGCTGGTTAAAAAATGTTTCCATCTGGCATCATAGTTGGAGTTTATTTTTGTGCTAAGCCATGGATATGATAAAGAAGAGTTTTCCAAGTTGCTTGAAAATGATAAAGTGATAGCTAAATGAGAAGAGCCATCAGGAAGGCAAAAATTTAACACTCCCATATAGTGCTGCTAGGAGCGAAATTCACTCAAGTGCACTGGAAAAACTTCCTGGGGGTATCTGCTTGAGTTCATGGTATGTTGATCTCATGACCCAGAACTTTCCCTCTTAGATTTATGTCTGGCAGAGTTGCAGACACATGTGCTCCAAGAGACTTATAAAAGAATATTCTTAGAGTAATTATTAACAAGAAAACACTGGAAATGATCTAAATGTACATTAACAGTAGAATAGAGGGTAGATTGTGATATATTTATACAAGAAAATACTATATAGCAGTGAAAATGTATGAACTATAGCCGTTCGCAGCAATCTGAATGACATTATAAACACAATCTGAAATGAATGAATGGATCTTATAATTCAATTTATATGAACTTCCAAAACCTTAAAAGTGATCTATGTTTTGAAATCAGGATAGTTGCTGGGAGGAAAAGGGTTGTATAATGATTAGGGAGACGTATTTGTAAGTCATGACCTAAATGGAGGTTCTATGGGTGGACTTACGCTTTTTTTTATCTGTTTTATTTTTTAAATTGAAGTATAGTTAATTTGCATTGCAGGTGAATTCTTTACTGCCTGAGCTACTAGGGTTTCCCTGCATGAGACCTAGGTTCGACCTCTGGGTTGAGAAGATCCCCTGGAGGAGGGCATGGCAACCCACTCCAGTATTCTTGCCTGGAAAATCCCCATGGACAGAGGAGCCTGGCAGGCCTTAGTCCATGGGGTTGCAAAGAGTCAGACACAACTGAGTGACTAATCACAGCACAGAATAGTTAATTTAAAAATTATATTAGTTTCAGGAATACAGCATAGTGATTCAGTATTTTTACAGATTATAATTTATTAAAAGTTATTACAAGATAATGATTATACTATGCTAACTAATATATATAGCTTATCTTATAGCTTATCAATTTTATACATAATAGTTTATACTTCTTAATCCCATACCCTTAATTTGCCCCCTACTCTCTCTCCCCTTGGTAACCACTAGTTTATTTTCTGTATCTGTTCATCTGTTTTTCATTTGCATATACATTTGTATTATTTTTTAGATTCCACATTTAAGTGATATTATATAATACTTATCTTCTTTACCTTTAGAATAACAGGATCAGTATGTGTACATTTTATCTTTGAAAAAAAGGAGAAAGAATACATTCAGATGCTTAGATTTTGTCTAGAGTTCTAGATTTTTAGGTTTTTAGACCTCTTGTTCTAAGTTTTTAGGAAATCAGTTGTACTGGACTCTGTGTCAACTCAGTGTCACTGCCAGTGATCCTGGAATTCTCTTGCTCAAAATCCCTTCCCTATGTAATTCTGGATAATAGTATACCAATGAGAGGCACTTGCTTTGGGAGGCAGAAGAAAAGGAAAAACTAATGTCTGAAGTAATAGAATCACCCAGTTTGGTGCCTTATTAGGTTGCTTAGGCTGTCATAACAAAATATCACAACATGAGTGACTTAAACAACCAGCACATTTTTTTTTCCTCTCACAATTCTACTGCTGCTAAGTCACTTCGGTCGTGTCCGACTCTGTGCGACCCCATAGATGGCAGCCCACCAGGCTCCCCCGTCCCTGCGATTCTCCAGGCAAGAACACTGGAGTGGATTGCCATTTCCTTCTCCAATGCATGAGAGTGAAAATGAAGTCGCTTGGTTGTGTGCAACCCTCAGTGACCCCATGGACCCTAGAGGCTGGCAAGTCTAAGACCTGCAGCGTGGGCTGACAGGTTGGAGCTACGAGAGCCAGCGGCACACGTGAAGTCTGAAGGCGGTCTGAGGACAAACTCTTTGCTCAGGGAGGACAACCTTTAAGTTCTAAACAGGCCTTCAGCTGATTGAATGAGACCCACCCACATTATGAAGGACAATCTGCTCTACTCAGTGATTTAACTGTTAATCTCATTGAAAAATACCTTCTAAGTTAACATGTAAAATTAACCATCCTACAAATAACATAGTTTATGTTTGGGCATTGATTTCTAATTCCTACTCACAGAACTGATTCTATGCTTGGACAGGTCTGACTGAAAAGATGTGTTTATTTTATCCCTGTTTTTTGTACCCTAGCTTTGCTTCATCTTTCTACATCTTCTATGAACAATAACAAAATTTCACTCCCCTATATGTTGTATGATACTGATTGCAAGGAATATGTCTACAGTGATGAGGTTCACACATTATTTATAGTTTTCATCAACTATTTATTTTTAAACCTCCTGGGCAATCCATGCTACAGTAATTATGGCACAGCCCTATGACAAGCTAGAGATCAAGGAAGTGCTCAAGCATCTGTGATAATGCCTTCTATGGTTTCTCATTACTGGAAGCACTAGTAAAGTGTACCTTTATTTTCTGCCTCTGTGTTGTGATTATAAGAAGCATTAACTATTTTAGCCTATCTTATCTTTGACTGAAAAGAGAACAGCTTTTCTAAGATGACTTGTGATTACAGTCACTCTTTTTCTTTCTTACTCTCCGAGGCACCAGGGACTTTGCTATATAGTGTGGAGAACTCAGCTGTTGTTCTAATAAAAGCAGTCATGGAAACCTGAACTCATTTCTGTTATAGGACGGATTTACTAACAGCAAATTAGGGGCATGTACTATTGTATTCTCTGTGAAATACTTGTGAACAAGAGAAGTATGAGAACTGGTTGTAAGCATCAATATAAGAAATTGCAGTTGACTGAAAAATCATGATTAAAGAGCATTCATTCAGGAATTGATGTCATCCCAAAATGCATGCTGTATGTGTGGTTTGTCATATGTCTCTTGGTCTTCTCCAGTTCTGTGATTGCTTTGCGCATGAGTGGAGGGAAATGGTTTAAGATGCTGCATCCTATTTGGATCTTAATGGGAGACACTGCTTACAAAAGAGAATGAGTTAACAATGGTGTGGGAACAGTGATAGATACAAATGTGGGGGTACTATGGTAGCACTGAAGAAGGTACCTCCTCCACGCAAGCAGAGCTGAGTGGAGAGGTGAGGGTCAGTTAAGCTTACTTCAGTATGTCAATCCCAGTTTGAGCCTTAGTTTCTATATTTCAGCCACTTCTTGTAGGTACTTTTAATTGGGTGCCTCTTTTGAGAAAACAATAGGAGCGAAAATGGCAACCCACTCCAACATTCTTTCCTGGAGAATTCCATGGACAGAGGAACCTGGCTAGCTACAGTCCATGGGGTCACGAAGAGTTGGACATGGCTGCACAACTAACACACACACACACACACACATCATTTATGTATCAATAAAACCAAAGCAAAACCAAAAACCCTTTCCTTCTCCTCAAAAAAACTCAAACCTGATACAAACATGTAAGACTGGAGTAAAGACAATGGGAATATTCAACAGTAAGTTCTGACAACAAAAATGGGGATAGGATTTTACTTTCTAAATTTCTAAATCATTAGCATTTTTCTCTTCACTCAGCATATATGACTTTGATAACATCAAAAAATAATCTACTTTTTGATTTTGTAGACAAGTAATCTCTTCCAACCACATATTGGATTAGAGAGAAATCTACCCCTCCCTCAGCAAAAATTCCATAAGCTACTTGACATCTTCCATTTCCTTTGTGTCTGTGGGAGGGTGAAGGTTTGGCTACAGATAAATCTTATCAGCTTATCCACTGGTAATTGGGATGAATTTTCTAATTAATTTCAGAAACCACTGAAATGTGTGATTCTTTAGAAAAATTGCAGCAGTAAGCTATTGACTCCTGGTGACATTTTGTGAACCAAATGTTATTGTTTTAAATTGATCAGATGCAATCCTTTTGCTCCTTTTTCTAAATCAGAGTGCTTTGTGTATCTTTGAAGTAAACTTGATAAGCTTGCAACTTTCATTGTGTCTTAATGCTACTAATAGTAGCTTTGCTGAAAACTATTATAAAATGAAATAAATTTATTCAAAGTAATATGTCATTTTCAATAGTTTTCTGTAACATCTTGTTTACATTTCTCCTTCTCTTTTTTTTTGCTTGAATTCACCAGATTAGCACCAAGGAAGAAAATAGATTTGACAGACATATGGGTAATAATTGATGACAATCAAAAGCAATTGAATTTTATCCTTTTGAAATCTATAGGTGGTAAGGTACTATTCACCACTGTTGTGATTTACACAACTTTTTCACTTAACTTAAGAGCTCAGGTATCAGCTCCTTTTCCTTCTCCTAACTCACTTCATCTCACACATCTAGAATCTACTTGTTACAATTTGTGTGGTTAAAAGCCTTTCTGAAGGAAAATTCACTTGGGCATAGTGACTTCCTCAGGTCCAGTTTGGAAGCCTGGTTCTCCACAACGTCTAGACCAGGATTTCTAATACCAAATGCATGGAATTGTGTAATGAAGTAATGGACAACCTCTGCCACATTTCTCAGAGGATAAAACAGAAATCCCAAGATATTGTTGTTCAGTTACTAAGTAGTGTTATAGACTCTTTGTGACCTATGAACTGTAGCACTCCAGGATTCCCTGTCCTTCACTGTCTCCTGCATTTGCTCAGACTCATGTCTATTGAGTCAGTGATGCCATCCAACCATCTCATCCTCTGTCACCCCCTTCTCCTCTGCCCTCAATCTTTCCCAGCATCAGGGTCTTTTCCAATGAGTTGGCTCTCACATCAAGTGGCGAAAGTATTAGAGCTTCAGGATCAGTCCTTCAATAAATATTCAGGGTTGATTTCCTTTAGAATTGACTGGTTTGATCTCCTTGCTGTCCAAGGGACTCAAGAGTCTTCTCCAGCACCACAATCTGAAAACATCAATTCTTCAGTGTTCAGCCTTCTTTATGGTCCAACTCCCACATCTGTACATGACTATTGGAAAAACCATAGCTTTGACTAAATGGGTCTTTGTTGACAAAGTGATATCTTTGCTTTTAAATATGCTGTCTAGATTTGTCATTGCTTTTCTTCCAATTAGCAAGCATCTTTTAATTTTGTGGCTAAAGTCACCATCCACAGTGACTTTGGAGCCCAAGAAAAAATCTGACACTGTTTCTACTTTTCCCCCAGTTTGCCATAAAGTTTGGAGCCCAAGATATTAGTGGAGACTACAGATAAAAGTCATATGTTTCTATCTTTAGTATGCCTAACAGTGTTCCCCAGGAAAATGTGTCCAAGTCCTAACACCAAATACCTCTCAGCATGATCTTGTTGGCAAATAGGACCTTTATATTAAACACTGCAAGATGAGATCATCCTGGACTTAGGGCAGACCCTCAATATTCTTATAAGAAGGGGAGAGGACATAGACATACAGGGAAGAAATTTTTGTGAAGATGGTGAGGAGATGCGTTGAGGTGGGTGGGGGGGATACAGTCCCAAGCCAAAGAACCATTCAAGACACCAGAGGCTGAGGGGCAAAGTGGGTTTTACCTCTGGAGCCTTTGGAGGTAGCATGGCCCTACTGACACTTTGATTTTGGAATTCAGGCTCTAAAAACTGTGAGAGATTCCATTTCAGTTGTTTTAAGCCACTAAGTTGTGGTCATTGGTTAGAATAGTCCAAGGAAACCAATAGACACTTTGATACTAGGAAGCAGGCTACTTTTGTAACAAATATATAAAAATATGCAAGTTGATTTGGAATTGAACAGTTGATTTGGAATTGGACAGGTGGTCCACTCAGTTGGACCATCTGAGTGGTGGATCAAATGGTAAAGAATCTGCTTCCAATGCAGGAGACCCAGGTTCAATCCTTGGATCAAGAAGATCCCTGGAGAAGGGAAGGGAGAATTTTATGGATAGAGGAGCCTGGCAGGTACCATTCATGGGGTCCCAAAGAATTCTACACAACTGAGTGACTGATACTTTCACAGGCTGGAAGAACTTTGATTTGTATGATAGAAAAAGCCTGTACTGAAGATCTAATTAATGAAAATAAATACATTAAAGGCTGTTTTGGTGAGGGCTCAGAAGGAAATAAAAAGTACAGTAGAGAAAGTGTCTTTTACCTGAAAGGATACTATATTTTCATAAGCAGAATGGTGATAGAAATGTGAATGTTGAAGTTATTTCTGTAATGACTCAGTAGAAAATGAGGAACATGTTATTAGAGGAAAGGTGATTGTCATTATAGAGTGGCAGAGAACATGATTGAATTGCATTCTACTTTTGGATGGAAAAGAAATGAACTTGGATATTTAGCTGGGGAGATTGCCAAACAAAGTGTTGAAGATGTGGCCTGATTTTCCCTTGTTTATAGTAAAATGCAAAGGGAAAGGGAAGAATTGAGGAAGGAACTGCTAAACAGAAAGGAAGCAGCACTTGATGATTTGGGATGTTTTCAGGGTACCCAGGTTGCAAAGGATGCTAAAATGAGGAAATTCATTGTTGGGAAAGCAGACTCTGAAGTGAAGCCCAAGAACATGGCTGGGAAACCTTTGGCTGAAGAGATTAGGTATGTGGCTCATGGTTCTGTTCAGGCACTTCAGCAGGCGCAAGTAATAGAGATGGGGTTATTCAGGAAAGATCTGTGGAGCCCCTCACATCTAATGATACACAATAAGCCTATGAGATTTTTAAGAATGTTGAAATGATGCCAGCTTGGACTGAAGGGGACAGAGACAGGGATAGAGAGAAGAAGGCTCTGTGAGGATGCAGGTAGAGACTGGGATTAGACCACCACAAACCAAGAAGTGCCAGGGGCCATGTGAAGTTGGAAGAAGCCAGGAAAGGTTCTCCCTTAGATCCTTGAGTGGGAGCATGGCCCAGCTGATACCTTGATTTCAGACTTCTGGCCTCCAGAACTATGAGAGAATTTGTTGTGGTAATTTGTTATTACAGCTCTAGGAAAGTAATTTATTATCTATTACTCTTTTTTTTTCTGATTCTGCCCATGCAGATGAAGGAATCATACACCTAAGCTCTGGGTCTGAGTTCCTCTAACCCAGTCCCAGTCATATTTATTCTACCTTTGGATATTCCAAAGGAATAAACTCCCCAACCCTCTCCTGTTAACGTTTCTGGGGAAAACATACAGAGCTTTATACATTGTACAAAGCCTCATTAGCATCTAAATCTTATCATCTTGCCAACAATGAATTGGAGGTCATTTTAAGTGTTTTGAAAGGCTTTAAAAAAAATGTACAGTCATGATGGTGAATAAAAAAACTACTATTCACACTCTTTTTACAAATTATATATTTATGCATGTATAAATAATCCTTTTAGCTATTAAGGTTTATGAAACAACAAAGTACTTAATGATACTTTGTTTTCTGGATTCCATCATGTGTCTTATTCACATGATAATTGTAGCAACAATAATGATTCCCACTCATATTTAACTTCACAGTTTGCAGAAGGCTTGTTAGTAAACTATGTAGCTAGATGTCTACAAAAATGAATTCTTATAGCAATTCTGTGGTACACAGGGGACTTGTTCTTATCTCAACTTACAAATAAGGAAACTGAGGTCTGGCTTTCCAAGTTCATAGAGTAAGGATCAGAACATTGACCAGAACCCAAGCCCCCAGATTCTAGCCAGTGATCTTTTGGTTTCTTTCTGCTGACTTCTGAAAAGGTGACTGTAGTAAAGTTATAAGTTTATATATTCTACCTATTCTTATTTTATGATTGAGAATTTTACACCTAAAAAAAAAATGTGTGAATCTCTTTGTTTAATGGCTTCGTTTTCTGAACATATGTTTTGATACTTTTTGCATTGATAATGAAATGAAACAAGGGATGGAGATAAGGTGCATTTAAATTTATTTGTTTCTTTGTCAAACTATGGTATTCTACCATTAATGGGTGTGGTTTAAGGAGAAAATGCTTATGCTGTGTTGGACATAGGATGGTGACTTTGTTTTTTCTTTTTAACAATCTGAGAGTATTGTATTTTTTAATGTTATCTAGGACCTATGGGTGGAATGAGATTGACCCAGAAGGGCAATCTATTATCACTAGAAGGCCAAGGAAACTTCTAGGAAATAATTTAAAAATATTTATACACTGAGTTCCCCTAAATCTTTAAGGAAAGAAAATGAGTCACTGCAATGAAAGACCAATGTGTTTTATGCTAGTAATTTGGCAGATGTACAAAGGTCACCATGAATAAGGACACATTTTGAGGGAACATTCAAAAAAGTCCTTTAAATTTAATTATTTAGTTTTTTAAAAAGAACCATTAAGGAACTAGTGGTTTAGCTGAATTGATACCTGGAAAGTAATCTCCGTCTAATAGAAATTTGCTTCAGAGGCAGAGTGGTTCTCAGAAAATTGCTAAAAATAAAATAAATTAAGCATACCAGAGTCAAACCTATTTTCTCCTTGCTGTTGTTGATGTTGGTACAATCACATATTTCCAGAATAACCGCTACTCAGGATCCTTGCAACATCAGGGAACTAAAAATACTTAAATACTTATCTTTGGAAAATGTATACTCAGGAACCTGAGGCAGTGGTTAGTCATGCAGTGTGATATATTTTTACATACATAGGTAAATGCACATAAAAGCAAGATGAGAACACTGGGGTCATTTGGATGTTTAAATTGACAATATAGACTTGAGAGTCCAGAAATATAAATGTTAATATTGTTGTATCAACCTTGACACACACAATGCTGTGGAAGGAGCTTTTCTGAGATGACTGTCCATACACACACCTCTCGAGTGGGAGGTGAGAGCACACACTGATCTCAGGAGGGCTTACTCTGTGAGTGTTGTTGGGTCTGCAAATGTAGGAGGTATCCTAGGACTGCCTGGAGATACCAGGGATGTGGGGCAATCATGTTGCTTCTCCTTAATTCTAATCTGGGCTTTCTGTCCCTTCCATGATGAATGACAAGCTGAACATTCTCTCATTGAATTATTATGCTCCGTAAAGTAAGTGAAAATTAAGAAATGTCAGCTTTTCAGTTAAGTCCTTGAGAATAGGAAAAAGAGAGTCAGACCATTTGTGTTCATGGGTTCAGTTGTTTTAAAAGACTGCATGTGGCCATCCATGTTTTGGTTTCGGTAGTCAGTGTGTAGTTTTGCTTTGCAAAATGACTCCAAGTTTCAAACTCAAAGCCATTGGTGACCACTAGTTGTCACTCCTTTTTGAGTATGCCAGTAGAAAAGATAAAAGCCCGGGTTAGACTACCTAAACCAGAAGAATCCAATGAGATTTAGAAATTCCTTTCTCTAATTGTCTAGTATCCCCTCACTACACACTGAGGCATGCAGCGGCTGTGCCATTGTTATTTTTCTTACTTCTGTTCATCCATCTAATACCTAAGGGTATTGCTTAGGGTCTGTTCTCTTCTTTCTGTTTCTGTTTTTAGATCCAGAAAGTTTTCTCAAAGGCATGTCCTTCCTTTTTCCCTTTGCCGAAGGTTGATGAGTGCATACCCATACACATAACTCTCAGAGCAGTTTTGCTCAGTGGGTGAGGGGCAAAATTGGCAGAAATGTGTTTGGTAGGGAAAAAATAATAGCTGTGCGGTCCAAATCACTCTTAAAAGATACCAAGTTGGCTGTCACAGAGCTTAAGCTCCTGATAGACAAAGAATACCAAAAGTACTCATAGAGGCCTATGAGCTCGTAGGGAAGACTGACCC
Source organism: Ovis canadensis (assembly GCF_042477335.2). Classification (NCBI taxonomy): domain Eukaryota; kingdom Metazoa; phylum Chordata; class Mammalia; order Artiodactyla; family Bovidae; genus Ovis; species Ovis canadensis. The sequence goes on along the minus strand of NC_091248.1, from coordinate 72,722,969 downwards.
TCTTCCAGCTTGTCATCCTGAAGGAGCTGATGGGAAACATCCAGAAGACCCCCATGTGCTCCTCTTTGACCTCAACATGTGATGCAACTGAAGAAGTGACACACAGAGTCACATGCACTGCTATGGAGATGATGTCCTCCAATACCACAGACACTATCCCCCTCAGAAAATGCCAATAGTACCCCACTGTGCCCTATATCTGAATTTCTGTCAGTCACACAAGAAGCCCTCAGTCAGCCAGGAATCTGCTTGCAACATAGGAGACCCAGGTTTGATTCCTGCATTGGAAAAATCCCCTGGAGAAGGAAATGGCAACCAACTCCAATATTATTGCCTGGAGAATCCCATGGACAGAGGAGCCTGATGGGCTACAGTCCATGGGGTCACAAGAGTCAGACAGGACTTAGTGACTAAACCAGCACCACACAAGAAGTCCAAGAGACGTAGCTCATCCCATCACATGGATGCTCATTCTCAGGCAGCTTGAACTATCCTGTAACTAGCTCACATCTTCCACCTTCTTCAACACCCAAACCTTTCTTCTTCACCCTCAGGGATATATCAGTCATCAGAAACGTCCCCTTCTACTTCAGCTCTTCTCAGATTATTGCCTTCACCCTCTTTTTCTAAAATCTGGCTCTTTCTAGAGGACATTTAAAGAGTTGTCTTCTCAAGTAGTGATGGTTTTCTCTCTCATCCCCTTCATACTACTGGGTCTGGAGTTTAGATAATTTTATTTCCTGATTCTTCTCATCTCTTTCAGACCTTTGTTCCTTCTTGTCCTCCAGACCCCCTGATTTCTTTTGAGATTGTTACTAAGAGATTACCCACTACCCAAACTTGCTGCAGTTATCCAACCAAGCCCCAGATCATTTTTCTTCATGTCTTAAAGATTTTATCGTATGATTCACTCCATTACTACTTTGTCACAATTTTTGGTGATTCTATATTCATGCAGAAAATCTGATCACTCCTGGCTTTTTAGTTCCTTATTCTCCTTTTTGGCTAGAATCCTATTCCCTACTGTATCAGCTGCCCAATCTCATGTGGTTATCCTAGACTTTGTCATTACTAGCAACAGCTCTCCTTCCATAACCTCACTTTTAAGTACCCCACTCTCCAATCCACTCTTCATATCTTTCTAACACATTCCTGCTGTCTCCTTCATCAGAAAATTCATCAACTTATCTGAAGTCTTCAGTCTATGGGTCATATGGATTTTTTACTCCATTTTCTCAAATCTTTAAAATTCTCATATTCCTTCATCTAAACTTAGATTCTGTAGCCCGTATTTATGTTTACCTCTTGTTTACGTGTTCAACCATTTGGTCTTTTTCATTACATCTTCTCATATGCCTGCAAAACCCAGCTCATGTCACATTCAACTCTCAGTCTCTTCTGCATCTACTCATGTCTGGACAAAAGTACACACGAATATTATCTTACCTTAAATAAATGCAACTTCAAGTTGGATCTTGGTTCTGTCCTCTGACTCTTTGAATTTCCTTCATAAATTTTCTCTTACTCTCCTAGATGATTATTTCACTTCTTTGTCAAACATCCATCTCTACCATTCTCTTCTTCTGCTCTTTTTGAGCTAAAAAAGAAAGCACTTTTAAAAATTTTTTTTGTTTTTTTTTTTTAAATTTTTGTATGCTATACAATAGGTCTTTGGTTATACATTTTAAATATAGCTGTGTGTGTATGACCTTCTCAAAGTCCCTAACTATCCCTCCCCGCTGGCAACAATAAGCTCATTTTCTAAGTCTGTGAGTCTCTTTAAAAAAAAAAAAAAAAACTTGCATTCTATTTGACTGAGAGCATAGAAGCAATCAGAACATACTTGCATCTCCAGATCTACCCATCTACACGGGTAGCGACAGTGGAGGAACTCTCAGTGATTCTGTCTAAGGCTCGGACCTTGATGAAGGCACTGAATTCCACCCTTTCTACCTACCATAGGACATGGCTACTATAAGAGACCCTTCTCTCCTGCAGCATCCATTTTTCCTTCTTTTGTAAAAATTTTTATTGGCATATGGTTGCTTTACAATGTTTCATTAGTTTCTGCTTAAACTGAATCAGTACTCTCTCTATACACACACTACACACACACACAACACACACACACACACACACATCCCCTCTTATTTATATTTCCTTATGGCTCAGTATAAAACAACAACAACAACAGCCACCACCCAATCAAAAAATGGGCAAAAGATCTAAATAGACATTTCTCCAACGAAGACATACAGATGGCTGAGGCACGTGAAAAGATGCTCAAAATCTCTTATTACTAGAGAAATGAAAATCAAAACTACAATGAGATATCACCTTACACTGCTCAGAATGGCCATTATCTACAGTGAATGCTGGAGAGGGTGTGGAGAAAAGGAAAATCTCTTACATTGTTGATGGGAATGTAAATTGGTACAACCACTATAGAGAACAGTGTGGAGAGTTCTTATGAAACCAAAAACAGAGCTACCATATGATCCAGCAGTCCCACTCCTGGGCTCATACCTGGAGAAAACCATAATCCCAGAAGACACATGCTCCCCAGTGTTCACTGCAGCACCACTGACAAAGCCAGAAGCACCCATTTTTCCTTCTTATCTTGTTCCTTCCTATTGGGAGATTTAAAAAGCTGTAGTATGTCTCACCTTTAAAAAAAATCAATTTTCCTTTTCGCTGTTAATATTACCAATTACCTAGGAGATGTTCTTGGCTTCTCTCTGTCTCTTTTGCTATGTCCAGTAAATCAGTAATGCCTCTTGTGTCTATTGTTTCCTGCTGCTGCTTAGTTCAGTCCTTTATTAACATCTCACTGGACAATTTGAATAGACCCCTATTGTCTTGCCCTTTCTCAGCTCTCTAGCCCAGACAAGAGAATTGGGTTAAATCAACACATGATGAACACATGCAGATTTTAAGAGCTGAATCTTTTATGAATTCTTTGTTAGGTTTAGCATCTTAGGAAACAGCTTTTATTATACCATATTTTTCAAAAGTTTCATAGGATTACATACTGCTTATTGAAGAAAATTGTGATTTCTTACTCTGGTAATAAAAATCCACAGTGATACTTTATGATTTATGTATCTTGATGACTGCTGAACTATTGACCATTTCTTCAATATGTACTATGAACTTTCTCCATTCTCTTCCCATGTATGGAAATTTGATCAATCCTTTAAAAAAGTAAGTGAGTGAAATAATTAGTCATATAATAAGCATCCATATTCTTGCCACTCAGATTGAGAAACCATGAATTTAGCATCTTTTTTCTTTTCATGAGGGATTTTAGTTCCCTGAGCAAGGATTGAACCTATGCTCCCTGCAGTGGAAGTACAGAGTCTTAACCACTGGACTGCCAGGCAAGTTCCAATTTATCATCTTTTATTACAGAATTTTTATTTGTCAAAAGGAAAAGAAATCACTGTGGAGAGAGTAAAAGGGTCCTTAACCACCACCTCTGATTGTGTTCTTCTATACTTTCACTTCCATAGTTTATACCCTTGTCAGTATCTGTGTGTATTCTTCACTCTACTTTTGTTTTGCATCTATATATATAGGTATATGTATATAGATAGGTAGATAGGTAGATAGGTAGATGGTTGAATGCATTCTCAGCTTTTCTCTGGAGCAGAGGCAAAGGATGGGGAAGTACTAGGGCAGATTTTTTGGAGAATTTGTCTTTCATATGGGCAAAGAATTTTCTATCCATCTTTTAAGACCCAGATTTATCTGTCCTTTAAGATCCATTATCCTTCTTGTTATGTAGAACTCCAATGCCAACACATTTGGAAATCTTTTTTATGCCTTGTATCATGTGAGTTTTATATATACATGCATAAATATGCTTCCTGATATTGGCATTACTTTTTATCGTCTCTGAGACTATCTTTACATCTGCACCTGCAAAATGTGTTGCAGAATGTACACATCAGCCACAATTAAAGCCCCATGCATGCATGTATATGTGTATACTTATTTATATCCCTCTGTTCCCCCCTTTTTTTTTACTTCAAATATAAAAAAATAAAGGAGTGAATGATAGAATGGTTGACTACGGAGCATCTAACGCTTCGGATTCAGTAGGTGCTCATTATCTAAGTGATGTGCCGTGCTGCTAATTCCTCATTCCTTTATTACACATGGCACTAGTAAAAAAGTAATAAAGGGCTCTTAGCTACTTGAAGTGTTCCCATAACCTATAGGAGCATCATTTGTCTTGGTGGCAGCTGGGAAAGGAGCAAAGAACAATTTGTCTTTTTTTGACTCATATTTCCACTTAAATGTAGAGAGATAAAAAGCAAGAGACAGCTTGTACTAATTAAGAGGAGAAAATTTAAGAGAATATTGCTCTTGGCAGTGTTCAAAATACCAAGGTCAAACACATACATACTGTAACTCTTTGCTTCTCAACAGAATAGTGTGTTGAGGAAGAGGATTGCATGGTGGCATCGTTTTGGATTCTACAACAAGGGCCTAGCAACATAGAGTCAAAGGTTAAAAGTCAATTTCTTAAATGGTCACTGGGAAACCATAAGATCCTGTTTATTCATTAAACATCGTTCTTAAGAACATTAATCTAAGCCTGAAAGATTAATTCATCTGGGTCTGCTGTTCCCTTGGGGTACCATTTATTTGCTCTGTCACTTAAAAATGGCTTAGACAATGAGGTTCAAGGACTCTTTCTCCTTTCACTCCCACTCCCTTATACATCATATAATTCAGCACTGTCATGACTTTTTGACTGACTTGTGGTTCATTTGTATGGAATTACCAGTTAGTATCTTGCTTCCATAGAAAACCACACACATATACCTCCTGGAAAAATCAATCTGTTCAGTGGCCTTTTTTCATTTGTTGGCAGATTAAGGGATAAAATAGATGTTTGGTAAAGACTAATATTTCCTATTTTGTTAATCTGAAAATCCAAGTATGTCCATTAAATTGCTCATCCATGCCATTAATTTCCTAGGAAAGAATTAATTAGCCAATTTTCTGAAGTGTTCTACAAGATCAGTAACACAATACTACTAACATGACCTTAACTAATTGAAACTAATTTGCATCTGTCAAAATAAACAAATAAAATGTTTAGGAATGCAATTTCTTTAATTTCTACTGTACATATTCACTAAATTTCTAATTTTGATTTCTTAGGGTCTCACTTTTCATTGTCAGGTGGGGATCATTAAATTCTAAGCAGAATTAAAACACGTTTACTCTCTATTTGAAACTGTTAATAAAATCTATTAGTCCTCTTTGTTCAGAGGAGGCTTTCCTTCAATTCCCTTACTGCTTGTTTTTCTATATGGCATTGCAAAATAATTGCATTATCCTTAGGGCAATTGTACGTAGGGCCCCACATTGGATATGGCTTTTGGGGGCTTCCCTGGTGGCTCAGATGGTAAAGAATCTGCCTGCAGTGCAGAAGACCTGGATTTGATCCCTGAGTTGGGAAGATCCCCAGGAGAAGGGAATGGCTATCCATTCCAGTATTACCTGGAGAATTCCATGGATAGAGGAGCCTGGCTGGCTATAGTTCATGGGGTCACAGAGTCTAACATGACTGAGAAACTAACACGTTTGCTTTTCACTACTTTAGGACAATTACATATTGTCAGGACAAAGCCCTTTTATCTTAATATAGTTAGGTAGACATCTCAGCATTGAAGCACAAAGAGAGATCCCATGACAGATGTTTAGTACGATGTTTCTTAAGAATTACATTTTATTCTACACAGTATAAGTTCCATGAGGGTAGTAGTCCTTTTTAAGCTTATTCATAACTATATATCATTGCTTTGCCTAGTGCTTGTACAATAAATACTCAATAAATGTTAGCAAATAAGTCATGCTGCTGACCTTGTTTACTCAGACTAAATGATGCAAATTCTAACATAAATATTGTATATATCTGGCCTTCAGTGGTGTAAGCAAATAACAATATCCCTGTTTTAGGTGATGTTTTGTGAGTATTTTACTTCTTTTATAATGCTAATCCAAAGCAATTGACCTTAAGCTTCTACATAAAGCACCGCTTAAAACTATGTTTTAGATTCTGTCATAATTCATCCACATAAACCCCACATGTGAGAGATTGGATTTTTTAATCTAAATCAGGAAGAAATGAAATCCTGCTAGGTGGATGCTCTTCCTTCCTCTCTCTACAGTTGGAAAACTAGCGCAAATCCTGTTTTGGTGGGCCAACAAGAAAAGGAGATTAGCTCGTGACTGAAAGCCATTGCTCTTCTTCACCTCTTCATTATACTCGGATTCTTCCATTTGAGATACATTGGAATTTTCCCTTTTTAAAAGGTTTTTATTCATGGCTCAAATCTCTGTATCAGGCGTGTTGTGCAACAGACTGTCATTTGGCTTTTTCTCTAGGGAAGCAACTTTTGAGAATACCACAGACTCCAGCTTTTCATGCTATATTTAGAAGATAATTTGCTGTACCTTCTTGGATCGATTTTGCCATCTCAGTTACTTTGTGAGAGATAATTGACATTCTTTGTGCTGTGACAACTGTATGTGATGGATTAGTTCTAGTGGTTGACACTGGTTAGCTTCATATCATTTACAGAATTTCATAAACTACAAGATCCAAATTCTATGCAAGACACAAGAGATTTCTAGGAATATAGCAGAACTTTAGTAAAAGAGCAAACATGTTCTCTCTTTAAAGAAATTTTGAATCATTTGAAGTCATGAAAAAGATGAAAACTCAGTAGTCTGTTAGTAAAACAGTATTTAATGGTCAGCATATATTATAGTTGAAAATTTTCAAGGTATAACTGTAATTAAATATTGTGGTACTTTTATATCAAAGCATTAGAGCTTTAAAAGAAGTAGCTAGATGACTTTTTAAGAAATTAATTGCTTACAAATTAGCCTACAAAAGTTAAAAATTCTTTCAAAAGGATTCATAACTTAGTTATGTTTAAAGGAGTACATGATGGGGATATATTCTGAAGACAATTTCCTCTTATAATCTTGAATGTTTATGAAATACTGATAGAAATAGTAGTATCTATTAAAACATTGAATGGTAGAAGATGTATCCATAGAGGGATTGAGGGACCTTAAGACTTTGAGTTGTATTTTCTTTTGTAATGACTTACCTAGTTGTTTACCTCCTTACATTTTATACTTTCAAAGTTTATTTTCCTCTAAGTATTCCAAGTTTAGATATAATTTAAAGATGTAGTCTCTATTTTGTTCAACATAAATTCATTCTCCTTCACTTAAGTGATTTAATTTCTTGTAGCTCCTCTACATTGATCTCATATTGTTATATTTAACCTCACAATGTTCTTTTCACTGATAAGTGAAGGAGGTTTAGTCATATAATCTACACATTAATGACTGGGAAGGAATGACTTGAGCCTGAACTAATATAAACACAAAGCCAAAATACCCAATTGCAAAGTATAATTTACATGTCTAAAATGTTCAAACAGTATAGAAATTAGTTTACTAACACAGAGACTTATTATTTAAAATGAGTCAATGCCACTTTAATTTAATGGTCAAGTTCTAACTGTGTATGTTTCCATTTCACTTCCAAGTTGGCCAGATGATACATCTTCACAAAACTTAGAACCATCTCTCTATACTTTCTGCAAAACTATTTATACTCAGACTTGATGGGTCTTGATTCCTCTGACTGTCTTTGGGCACCAACCATATTGCTCTTTATTGAATCTTGTCCATCTAACTGAACCAAATCACCATAAAAGATTTTCCTTTCAAATATTTTCTTATAGTAGTTTTCAACGTAACTTTCCTGTTTCTTCTTATGTATATCTTCTTTACTCCCTCCCCTCTCTCTTCCACACCTATTTTTCCCTCCCTCCCTGTTTCTTCTTTTTTTGCTTTCCTCCTTTTCTGAGTCTTTCTTCCTCTCCCATCTTTCTCTTCCTCCCTACCTCCCTTTCTTCATTAGCTCTTTCTTATTCAATTCATTTAACCTTAGGTCGGGGCCTTTTTGTACCAAGATGTTTTTACCAAAACTAAATTCTCATTTGCAGCATTCCCAGAACTATATACATGGAGTATCTTTTCTGTGTTTCAGGAAACTAGAGATACCAATGTAATTTACTCAAAATTACAGACTGAAATTTAGCCCATGGTAGCTAAATGATGCTAAACACTGATAGGGTTTATTTGCTGAAAATGCCTTCCTTGGTAAATATTGATTTGCTTAATTTTATAGAACAGTCACTATGGTGAATTTCCTCATTTTTAGGGGCACGTCTATTTCAGTCATCTCAGTTTTTTTTTAATTAATGGAGGAGCTATTGCTATAGGAGTCTATTAAGTATGTGTTATATAAAGTTGTTTTATAAGATAGTAATTCCTAGGGAAGATTTTGGTAAGAGAACACAGAATTCAGATATAACATGAATACGTTTTGCAGATCTAATGTACCATATGGTGACTGTAGTTAATAGTGTTGTACACTTAATTTAAGAGAGTAGATCTTAAGTGTTCCCCCCATATACACACACATGCACACACACAGACGCACACAAAACTATGTCAAGTGATGGATGTGCTAATTAGCTTGGTTGTATAATCATTTCAAAAGGTAAAGGTATATCAAATCATCATGTTTTATATCTTAAGTGTATATAATTTTTATTTGTCAGTTATACCATAACAAAGCTGGGAAAAAATTACTAAACATTAAAGAAGCAGGTATTCTGGATGTATGCAAAGAAATGTACTCAAAGAAGTAACTGTGTGTGTTAACTCGCTTCATTGTGTCTGACTGTGACTCTATGGACTGTAGCCCACCAGGTTCCTCTGTCCATGGGATTCTCCAGACAAGAACACTGGACTGTGTTGCCATGCCCTCCTCCAGGAGATCTTTCAACCCAGGGATCCAACCCATGTCTCATGTCTCCTGCACTGGCCGGCAGGTTTTTTACCACTAGTGCTAACTAGGTTAAAAAACAACAACTCTAGAACACAGAGGGATAAGTCTTAATTAAGAGACCATTGTTGAGGGTTGGTGTTCTTTATTCATCAGTAAGAACTGGAGAAAATATTTAAGTATTTTGACCTGAAGGATCTAGAGAGAGAGAATACTATAAAGAGCACAGATAGCTATACATACACACACCATCTTACATTTGTGTACACACATTCTGCGTGTACATCAAGAAAGTACAGGGGAGAAATGGTGAGCTGTCAGTTGCTGAGGATAGATTCAGCCTCAGTCTAAACTAAACAGTCAGGATAGACTGGGCTTCCTTAAGACTTAGCAAACAGAATTAGCTTAGATGACCTAGCTGTTGTCACTTAGACTGTTCTCTGTAACTTGCCTGCCCTCAGATTCCTCACTTGGAAAAGCAAGTAAATTTCTACAAGCTAAACATGAGGTGAAACCACCAGTTGACTCTAGAAGTGAGCAAAATTCAGACTTCTTAGTTTGTCTTACCTGTCCCAAAACTTCTTACCTGGAAAATAAAGCAGATTGCTGTATGCTAAATATAAACTGGATTTGGGGTGAAATCAGCAAATTCCAAAGAGGAGAAAATGCTGGGGTTCTAAGGCTTTAGTGATGATAGTGACTACACACACACGCGCGCACACACACACACACACACACACACACACAATCTTTAGTTACTGGGGCAGTGATAGAAGGGAAATTCTCTGGTGGGCCTGTATGGAAGGCTTAGGTTGGACATGCTTGTAAAGGTTCATTAGAGAAACAAAATTGGCAGGTAACATAACGCCATTTATGTACTATTTTTGTTGAATATACCTAGATTTTCTGGATTTGTTAAATAACTTCAGTTTCAGTTTTGGACCACTCTAGATTATCTCTTAACATTATTTCAAGGTCAATTTACAAATAAAGATTAAACATGTATAGAAGTATACTTAATTTTAGGTCTAGAATTTTTCTTTCACTAGTGTATTTTTATTTGTAAAAAAAAAAAAACTAACACAAGAAACCATTTTAATCTCACATGGGATGAGCAAAATTTGTTTTTATTAGGACTTTAGAATTGTTACCTAAAAGACTTTATTTTCTTGGAATCTGCATATTCTTTCATTTGCATTCGCAGCAAATTTGCGTATGCTGCTTTGCTTAGTCACTCAGCCTGCCAGGCTCCCCTGTCCATGGGGATTCTCCAGGCAAGAATACTGGAGTGGATTGCCATGTCCTCCTCCATGGGGACATGTCCTTTCCAACCCAGGAATGGAACCAGGTCTCCCACATTGCAGGCAGGTTCTTTACTGACTGAGCCACCAGGAAGCCCCATTCTTTCATTTAGTGTTAGCAAGAGTAGCCAGACACATTACTGTAATATAAATCCTAAGACAAACAGAAAAAGACATTTGAGAATATCAAAAAAGCCAGGAATACATATATGCTCAATTATGGAGATCTTATATATACTAAGATTTCTATTCCTTTTTCTATTATTTGTTCATCCTGGAAATGAACTTATAATACTTATGTGTATAAAAATGATGAGGCAGTAAGTGAGTTTTACTGGCTGTTCTTTGCTTCCTCAGTGTTTGTGTTGGAATTGGAACTTCCTAGCCCAGCAATCCTGCCTGCGCCATCAAGTACCCAGAATGATCTGATGACTTTTGTTGTTATTTGCTCTTTCTGTTTTACATAGACATCATTCTCTCTGATATTCATCACTGCAATATAAATAAGCATCCTTTAAAAGTTAAAGCTCCAATGCTTTCATTTGATTAGAAATCCCTTGGTTCAGTTGCTAAGTTGTGTCCAACTCTTAATAGTGAAAAATTCTCTGGCTGTCCAGTGGTTAGGACTCCATACTTCCACTGTAGGAGGTATAGATTTGATCCCTGATCAGGGAACTAAAGATTCCACATGTCCAGCAGCCATAAAAAAGAAAGAAATCCCTTACTAGCAACTTAACCTGGATTGCAGAAGTTGACTCAGCATGGAAACCTGTTTCCACCATTCAGCGCTTGCGACCTATGTCCTAAAAGGAGCACTCAATTACTAGTACCCTTCTATTTTCTAACTTGGCCACTGTGAGTCTTTCAATATGAAGAAAGTCCAGTGTTCCAAAGAGGAAATAATGAGTCTGAAATGTATCCATCAAGAGTATTGTAAACTGCCTGACCAGCTACAGGTATAGAAAAGGACAACTCCCTGCCATGCGCTCTTGTCTGAGAGAAGAGTTGCTGACATCTTTTAGTCTTTTCTCCATGAGAGCTTTTTTCCTTTTTCTCCATCTATAGTGTCTCTAAGATCCACATCCAAAGAGAAAGGAAAGGAGAAGAAAAAAGACAAGTGTGAAATGCAATCGTAAGCCACATCTTCAAGAGCCTAATAAGGCAGAGGTTCTATGGCCTCCTATCAAGGGTCACTTTCAAAAGGTGACTGGATATGCCTTAGATTTTTGCTACAACTACGATGATCTGACTCATCAATTTCCAGCATCAAAACTGCAGCCCTTTCTCTGCTCTCGATAAGAAATGACTGGGAGGCAGCTTGTAAAATATAATTGGCAACTTGAGCTGAGGATGAACACAGTAGTTTGCAAACCTTTGTAACCCTGAAGTTTATGACTGGTTGCCTACCTGTGCTAGGGAACAAGAGGACACAGGTCATGGTTAAATGCTCTGAATAGAACAAGTGAACCTCACACCTTTATTTTGAACATTATTCTTCCTCCAGTTTTACTCATCCCAGTGAATGGAGGCCCAATACTAACCTGGAAACCAATGTAACTCTTCCCTATGCCCTGTTTTCTCACATCCAGAGTCCAAATCTTATTATAATTAATGCATCCATTTATTTCTCTGCAAAGTCATGCCTCCAAGGTACCTTGCCTGGATTCCTAAAACTGTCCTCAAAATATCTTCCTGGCTTCAGTTCTGGTCCCTTGTGGTGTATACTTCACTGTAAATCAGAATAATCTTTCTGAAAGGCAGAAATCCTTATAATTTTCAATGTCCCTATTGTCCTCAAAAGCCCAGAATCCTGAACATCTTTATCTCTCACCAGTCCCCCTTTCTCTGTACTGAATTAAATAGCCCCTGATTCTCCTATTCTCTCCTCTTATGTTTTGACATATGGTCCTGTTTTCCCTGTTACGTTTTCTTGCCTTACTGGCTTGCTCCCATGTATCTTTTAAGCCTCGGTCTTCCTTGATTAGGCTCTTCTACTCCTGACCCTTTAGTTCCTTCTTGTAATCCTCATTTCACATCCCTGTGATAACTGCAGATGTATCTTCATCATGAGAATGGGCATTCCATGATAACTGTAGGGGCAGAAAAGGTACCTCAGCTTTTACTCAGCATTTATTTACTCTCAGATGCCCATGACTCCATAATGTTTGCTGAATGAAAGGATGAATTAACTTTTCCACACTCTCTGAGATCCAGGGCCATGAATGGCCAGCTGAAAAGTAGATTCTCTTTTCCTAGACTACTTGGAAATTGAGACAGTGGTTGACACGATGAAGCACAGACTTTTCCCCCAAAAAAGGGAAAATATGGGCTTCCACAGTGGCTCAGAGGTAAAGAATCGGCCTGCCAGTGCAGGAGATGCAGGAGATGAGGGTTCAATCCCCGAGTCAGGAAGATCCCCTGGAGAGGGAAATGGCAGCCCATTCCAACATTCTTGTCTGGAAAATCCCATGGATCAAGGAGCCCAGCAGGCTATAGTCCATGGGGTCACAAAGAGTCAGACACAGTTGAGCACGCATGCACAAAGAGACGAAATAGACGGAAATTACTTGTTCACAGAGAAGACTGGGCTATTTGAGGGGAACATTATCCCTTTCCTGGGTTTGATCTGAAAGCTTCAAATTGGCGAAAGAAGTGAACGTGGGATAGGAACTTTAATTACAATCTGATGTTTGTAGAAAACTATGTAGAATTAAAATGTAGACGTAGTTTAAAAAAAATACTGGGGCAAAGAAAAAAATGTCCTAAGCTTTCAGGAAGCCTGAGAAAATAAAGGGTTGGCAGAACTTAAAATATAGAATCTTCTTTTACATTTCTTCTCCCATGTTCAGTCTTCTAAAATCCCTAATTCTAACCTGCTGACTGGCTTTCCTTCCTTCCTTCCTTCCCTCCCCACTGGCCACACAGTTGCTGTGAGCCTATAACACGCCAGGTACACTTCTAGGTGGGGAGGATACAATGGCATTCACCATTGTAAAAGCAAAACCACCAACTTCATGGAGCTCATATTTTAGTGGAGACAATAAGTAAATAAATGAGTAATATTAATAGAATGTCAGGTAGTGATAAGTGCTCTGAAGAAAAACAAAGTAGACTGAGGCATAAACAGTGACTAGATTTAGGTATGGGGAGGACAGAGGGAATAGGCTATTCAAGACATAGGGGTCAGAGCAGATTCTCTGAGAAGATGTCAAAGAAAGATTGCACTGGGCAGAATTAAAGAGACAGGAGATTTTATTCAAGACTACTATAGGGAAGTCAATAGAAGAAACAGATTGAATTCTGGTGACACCAAAGGCAGGAGAATTTTTAATTACTGAGTTGAGCGAGTAGAAAAGCACTAGAGGATATTAGTGGTAGGCAATCAAGTGATTTAGCCATCTGTGTTTGCTAATTTTCCCTTAGAGAATTTAGGCACCTGTCCTCCCATAGAGACTGGAAGACAGTGGTCTTCAATGATGATTCCATATCAAAGGGATGGTTCCCAGGTCCTTGAGAAATACATTCCTTGGTTGTAAGACTGGCAAGAGGTAGGAAGATTTATACCTCAAATGGGACTGAGAATTGAACACTGCCAGTTTTTTTTTTTTTTTTTAAATCTTTAATTCTTACATGCGTTCCCAAACATGTAACCCCCCTCCCACCTCCCTCCCCATAACATCTCTCTGGGTCATCCCCATGCACCAGCCCCAGGCATGCTGCATCCTGCGTCAGACATAGACTGCCGATTCAATTCACATGATAGTATACATGTTTCAATGCCATTCTCCCAAATCATCCCACCCTCTCCCTCTCCCTCTGAGTCCAAAAGTCCGTTATACACATCTGTGTCTCTTTCCCTGTCTTGCATACAGGGTCGTCATTGCCATCAGTTTTCTAAAGTAAAGGGAGAAAGAAAGAAAAGGGAGGCCAGGGGTCTATAGTTAGGAAGAAACTCATGTAAAGCTTAGTCAAGCTAAGAGGAACATTAAAACCGTGTTGGTCACAGGTAGCGTTTGGGCAGAGAACTAGAGGAAGTGAGAGGGAGAGTCCTGAACAGATCTGAGCAAACACTGGAGACCGAGGCAAGAAGAAACACAAAGGCCACCACAGAACATCAAGCTTGAGGTTGGAGAAGCAGTCGAAACAGGCTAATAGGGCTATAGTGGAGTGAGCAGGGAGGGAGCTGTGCTGTGGCTGAGGCCAGAGAGCTGTGCCCAGACCAGACCAGGGATGTTTTGCAGGGAAGAAGTTTGGAATTTACTGTGAGGACCCTGGGAAGGCGTTGATGAGTTTAAAGAAGAGAGTTTCATAATCTACACATAAAAGGACCTCCAAAGCTGCTGTATGAGAAGTGAATTTGGGGGTGGGTGGGCAGAAGCAGGGAGACTAGTTAGGAGGCGGCTACAGTAATGTGAGTACAAATCTTGGTAATAGCAGCCTTAGGGAAGTTTGACATACATGAAGATGTATATTTCTTGCTGAAGAAATAGATAGAGGTAAAAAAATAGGATAAAGGAAAGCTCAAAATTTCTGAGCTGAGTGACTAGGTGAATATTGTTGCTGCCGTGGGATGGAGAAGCCTGGATAGAGAGCAGGTTTGGAGGCTAGGTGACAGATATAAAATGAAGATCTCAGTGTTGGCTATGTTATATATGAAGAGCCAAGAAAATATGTCATCTAGACCATTGCATATATCACTCTGTAGCTCAAGGGAGAAGTCAGAGATGGAGGAAATTATTTGGGAATCACTGGAGTGTAGGTAGTACTTAGAGCCAGGCCAAATTTCCTTCAGGGTATGATAGTGAGAAGAAAGTACATTTATTTTTCAAATTTACTTTTATCTGGCAAGGTTCTGTTTACTGACTCATCCCAGCTTTTTTTTTTTTTTTTCAATCCATTTGGATTAATAGCTACTCACTCTTTCTTTCAGTAAACGTTTCTTCTGATGCATCCAGGCTTTCAGGCAAAAGCAAAGCAAGTGTTTTAGTCTGCTCAGGCTGCTATAACAAGGTGCCATAGCGCGGGTGGCTTAAAAACAATAAAAATTTATTTTAGAATTCTGGAGGCTGGAAGTCTAAGCTACTAGAGCACAAGCTATCTTGTGATTCATATAAGGACCGTAATCCCTTTCATGAGGTCTCCAACCTCATGCTCTATTCCAATCCTAGTTCTTCCCCACCTCCTAATACATCAGAGGGTAGGATTTCTACATATGAATTTTGGGAGGACACTGTCTTTCCATAAGAGCAGGGTGCTGAATATGTTTTAAAGAATACATCTGATGTTTGTTTCAAAAGTTTATATGAAATAGAAATAATCAGAAAAAGCAGAATTGTGTTTGATTTTTATAACCTTTGACTTCCCTAGTGGCTCAGATGGTAAATGCAATGCAGGAGAACCAGGTTTGATTTCTGGGTTGGGCAGATCCCCTGGAGAAGGGAATGGCTACCCACTCCAGCATTCTTGCCTGGAGACTTCCAAGGACAGAGGAGCCTGGCAGGCTACAGTCCATGGGGTCACAAAGAATCAGACACAACTTAGCAACTAACAGCTTCACTTTCACTTTTATAACCTCATTTTAAAATTTAGTATTTTTTTAGAATATGCATACACTTTGAGAGAGGACACAATAATCTTCAGTCTTACTACTGCCATGGCCAGGCTCTGAACTTAGTGTCAGCCTCTATAGGAAACAAATGTCAGCTCATTTTTCCAAATGTGTTTTTGAATCCTTCTCTTACCATTAAATAAAACAAAAATGACTCTGCATAAATTAATAATAACACTGCACTAACTGGTGATGCTTTTACTTCTTTATTAACTTTAATCAGTAGTAGATGAAACTCAATGGATTTTAAAAATCGAATAAACCTAGATGAAGTTTTCTCTTCACAAAGAGAAAATCTCCAGACAATACTCTACTATTGTGTCCTAAAATTTTTATTTTATTTTCACTTTTTTTTCTACACAGTTATTGTTGTTCGTTGTTCCGTTCCTAAGTCATGTCCAACTCCTTGTGACCCCATAAACCACAGCACACACGGCTTAGGTGTCCTTCACTGTCTCCCAGAGTTTGCTCAAATTCATGTCCACTGAGTTGATGACACCATCCAACCATCTCATCCTCTGTCACCCCCTTCTCCTCCTGCCCTCAATCTATAAGGTTTCAAAGTCTCAGACACAACCTAGAGGCTAAACAACAATTGTAGTAATATAGGTAAAGTGATGATTAGCAATGACAATGGACCATGGGATTAGCAATGGAGGTAGTAAGACTTGACTAGAAACATTTTGAAAGTTCAACTGGTAGAATTTGAACAATTGCATATGGATTGAGAGAGAAAAGAGTTGAGGATGACCTCAAAGTTTTTGCCTGTACAATTGGAAGAATGGTGTTACCATCTACTGAATGGCTGTTGAAGGAACAGGCTTGAGGATAAGAAATTTGTTTTAGGACATTTTTTTCTTTGAGTTATTTTACTAATACATATTTCAAGAGTAAATTAAAAATGTAATTTCCCCCTTGTTATTTTAAAAAATATTTTATTGAAGTATAGTTACTTTACCATGTTGTGCTGCTACTGTACAGCAAAGTGAATCAGCTATGCATATACATATATCCCCTTTTTTAAATTTCCTTCCCATTTAGGTCACCAAAGAGCATTGAGTGGAGTTCCTGTACTATATAATAGTTCTGATTAGTTATTTTTATATGTAATATTAACTGTATGTATCAACAGAAGATGAGATGGTTGGATGGCATCACCGACTCGATGGATGTGAGTTTGAGCAAGCTCCAGGAGTTGGTGATGGATAGGGAAGCCTAGCATGCTGCAGTCCATGGGGTCGCAGAGTCAGACACAACTGAGCAACTGAACTGAACTATATATTTATATGTCAATTCCAATCTCCCTATTTATCCTACCCCTCCCTTTCCCTCTTGGTATTTATGCATTTGTTCACAACATCTGTTACATCTTTGTCTCTTTGTAAATAAGATCATCGGAGGAAAAAAATTTCACATCTTAATACACATTTGTTTCAGGACATTTTAAGTTTGATATACCTACTAGAACTCCAAGTGGGGTTATCAAGAAGGCAGTTAAATTCATGAGTCTGGAGTTCAGGGTTGAGGCCTAGGGCTATCTGTTTGGGATCCATCTACCTCTACCTGGTGTTCGAATGAATGAATGAGCACCAAAAGATTGATGCTTTCTAACTGTGGTGCTGGAGAAGACCCTTGAGTCCCTTGGATAGCAAGGAGATCAAACAAGTCAATCCTAAAGGAAATCAACCCTGAATATTCATTGGAAGGACTGATGCTGAAGCTGAAGCTCCAACACTTTGGCCACCTGATGCACAGAGCTGACTCATTGGAAAAGATCCTAATTCTGAAAAAAATGGAGGGCAGGAGGAAAAGGGGTCGACAGAGGATAAGATGGTGGGATGGCATCACTGACTCAAAGCACATGAGTTTGAGCAAAGGACAGGGAGGCCTGGTGTGCTGCAGTCCATGGGATCACAAAGAGCTGGACATGACTTAGCTATTGAATAACAACAAAGTAGATAGTGTCTAAGGACCAAAGCCAGGGATGCTGCCTCCATGTTTATAATTGGAAAGATGAGGATGAACCAGTCAAGGAGAATGGAAAGCATGATATAAAGAAGAAATTCAGTTGAGTGTTGTTCTGGAAACCAAGTAAAAGAAGCATTTGCATGAGTAATCGACTGTGTCTGATGACGCTGATAGGACTAGAAATAAGGACTGCTCATACAACATTGCATTTAGCAACATGCAGGCCATTGGTGACCTTGGCCAAGCAGTTTCAGAGCAATGGTGGGGCAGAGGCCTAGGTTGAAGACACAACTGGAGGAGAGAATGTGTTAGCGTCAATGAATTTAGAGAATTCCTTTGAAGAATTTATTATAAAGGAGAACAGATGAAAGAGGTCTTGACTAGAAGAACTTAAGTCAGTAGAGTTTTGTCAGTTTTTTTAAATTAGAGAAATGCATGTAATGGCTGAAAACTGGTGGTCAAAGACAGAAATCTTGATACTACAGGAGAAAGAGGGGAGAAGGGAGAATTGCTAGAGCCATGTCTCTGAGTAGTGAAGCAGGCCTGGGATTATACTCAGAGAAGATGCCCTTAGCTACAGCGTGAGACCAAGAAGATGTCCTTAGCTACTACATGAGACCAAGGGTCTCTCTCTCTCCCCTCAGATACTCTTTCTTCCTCTGCTCTTCATTCCTATCTCTCTTTCCCTCCCTCATTCTCTATATTCCATGTCCACGTCTTCTCCCCAACACACACTTTTCATCAAAAATAATTTGAGATGTCTTACTGGCAGTTTTAATTAATTGATTAAAATATGAAAAGATGGGGGGGTGGGAGGAAATCTATCAAGAGCTTGACTTCTTCAGCAATAAGTAAAAATGTTGAACTTAATATCAAAGATCCCTAAAATTATTCAAATCTCAACTTGCAATATATTAATTTCATAACTTTATTAATTAGGTAACTATTCAAAGATTCAAAGATGACCCATTTTTTATAAGCTTGATTCAAGTATGTGATGCTTAATCCATTTACTTTTTATGCAGAACATACTATTCATTTTAAAAATGTTTAGTGTAAATACATTTGATATTCCATCATAGTATGGCTTACATATGATTTTTTAGAATGTTTAATAAGGAATTGCATGGGATTTAAAACTTTTTCTTATCAACTCTACTTTTTCTAAATAAAATGAAATATACAAAATAGTGGTAACTACAAAACTGAACTATACATAAAAAGAAACTACACTTGGAACTTTTAAATAATCTCTTAAAACATTTTTATTCCATTATCTTCTTTAACCCTCTAGGAAAATGAAGCTAACGTGCATGATATTGGAATTGAGGTTCCTCTGAAAATGAGAGTGAATATATGAATTGTTCATTATATGCTAAAATATAAAATAGATGAAT
This sequence comes from Ovis canadensis, assembly GCF_042477335.2. Taxonomy (NCBI): domain Eukaryota; kingdom Metazoa; phylum Chordata; class Mammalia; order Artiodactyla; family Bovidae; genus Ovis; species Ovis canadensis. The sequence continues at coordinate 72,703,799 of NC_091248.1, read as the reverse complement.
TTTTATCATCCTTATCATCCTTTAAGTGTTCTAAATGGTCCCTCTGGAGATCTTTCTTTCTTTCTTTGGTCCATAATGAGCTGTGAATCCTATTATATCTCTTAAAAACTTTCACTTTCTATGAATTTTCTGAATTTTCTTACAAACTTAACACTTCATTAATTTACTGCAATCACAGGAAAAAATTCAATTTCAGATTTTATTTGTAAAAATTCTACATTGCCCCCACAGATTTTCAAACACACCTGGGGTATGTGTGACCCCAACGGGTTCTCTATAGAATGACGGGACACAGCAAGTCTTTGATTCTATACTCACAACACCCAGTAGAGTGAGGCATATTGAGGCATATTGCCTCTTTAAAGCATGAAAATTGAAATACTTCAGACTATTTTTGTCTACCCAGCATATAAATGCCAAATAAGTGGTGTCATCATTTCAAGACTGGACTAAACGCTGGGATTGGTTCTTAAAATGTGTTCTGTGTCATTTAATGATGTTTAGTGATCTCATTAAAATCAAATCAAGCCAAACCAAACAAAAATCCTCCATCAAAGTTATGTTTGAGTCTAGCTGTCACTCTGTTTTTCTCCTTCAAAGCCAGACCCTCTCCCGGCACACCGCTCAGACTGCTTTCCCCACCTTTGAGCTCTGAATTCCAGACCGAGGGAGGACTTTTTGATCCTTTTCTCTCTTTCACCCTGGCCATTTCATTTTTTTTGTCCAAACGCCTCTAACCAAACTCTTCTCCCCTTTGCTCTTATGACATTATTCTCTCAGTTTTATTCCTACACCTCCTTTCTTTTCAGGGTTCCCTAATACTACCTCTGCTTTAATAGTGATATTTCTCAGAATTCTTCCTGACCTGGCAAAAGAGTGACCTTAAAAGTGCTGACTGCTGGTCAAAGACATGAGAGCTATAAATTTAATTGACTGACATTTTAATATATTTAGAACTTTAGTTATAATAGGACAAATATAAAAATAATTGAGAAAGTAGAAAAGCAATAACTTGATCAGAGAAAGCTCAGCATATAATACGGACAGAGTATAGGTCACAGGCCCTAACATGATGTGAAGATAATAAAATGCCTGACAGTCAGTAGCTTGGACCATTGGATCCTCATCCCCTTAAATTTTGGAATTCATGATATAACAAGCATTAAATACTGTCCTCAGTTTGGTTAGTTAAGATGATAATGTCTCTCTATTAGTGAGTCTTTTTCAACCCTGGAGACATATACAATTAAGAATAAAAATGTTTAGAAGGTCATAGCAGTATGTAATTGTTTTTACGATAGAGAATCTGTGATATTTATTATTGTATATTACTTACACTACTTTTAAAATTTGTCATAGACAAATTTAGGCCAGTTTTACAGTTGGTATTGAAAATGGATAAATAATTATTTTGACTTGTAATTTTAAGTTGAAATCTCTGGCATAAATTGGGTTTGGGTCATTCATTACTCATTCTGAATCTGTTCTACACTATTAAAAATAGAGGGCTAAAAGTTACATTTTTTCACACTCCCTTGCAGCCACAGTTCTATGTATAGATTGAATGCACTTGGATAAGACTTGTATTCAGAACTGAATAGCCTGAGGTTAAGGGAGTCCATTATGGGAAGTCAGATTATTGCAGAAGCATCATGGTTCTAGAGCCAATAGTTGTAGAGGCAGCTTCCTGATTCAGCAGGCAGTAGATTCCTAATTTGACATCTTCCTAACGGTGTGGCTTCCTTTAAGAGTCAACACCAGACTACATCTTCCTGATTCTTCACCAACCACCTGCAGCAGAAGGAAGGGCAGCCTATGGTTTTCATTCTCCTGTATTTTTGAGCATGCTGCCTTCTGCATTTAGGAGGCCTTTTCTTTCTCTGCCTGAATCATATAAACTTGGTTTTTCAGACTCAGTCAATATATCAGTTTATTGTGGAAGATTTTCCTAATATCCCCTACCCTCACAGCCTGCTGCCCTGACTGTTAGGTCACCCATACATATGTTCTCTATTATACTTTGTATATCTCCAACTTACTGAATGACACACTCCCACTACTGGTTTACTTGCCTAATTTTTCATCGTATAGTAAGAACCTTGTGGACAGAAACTCTCTTTTTGTTTCAACCATGAAACCCTAGCCCTGCATGTGATATCTGACACATAGTAGGCACTCAACACATGGATAAATGAAATAATGAATAAATGGATGACTGAGTGCCAGTCAGGGGCTTCAAATTGCAATTTGGCCTTTTCACTAAAATAACTATTTCTAAACACATATGTGAAAATATTCCCAAAAGGAAGAATCTAATTATTCTGTGATTCAAATGAGGTAGCAATCTAATCTGCTTTCATACCGAGTTTTCATGATTATCAGGCCCATAAAACACCACTGAATTCCCTAATTTTTCTTTTTTCGATAAGAGCCCATTAACTTAACTGAAAAGAAAGAAGGCTCGGTGCCAGGTTTTGTTTTGGGGTGAGCAAGCACATAAAGTGTTCACCTAATGTTTGAAAAATGCATAGCTAAGGTAAAATGATGAAGAAGATTTGTTTCTTTAGTAACTTTTGCTTTTGGTGTTCAGGTGCTAAATTCTGTCCTTCTCTTTGTGATCCCATGGACTGCAGCATGCCAGGCTTCCGGGTCTTTCACTATTTCCCAGAGTTTACTCGGATTCATGTCCATTGAATCAGTGATGAGTATAGGATTTAAAAATTCTGTCTTGTTTGTTCAGTTATGACCAAACGAGAAACAAAACATGGGCTCAGGTGGTTGGAAGAATTTCTTAAAATGTTAGATTCAGAATATAGAAATCTTAGAATTGTGGCACACTAAAAAACAGGATTTTTCATTCACTGAACTTCTATGTGTGATTTAGGTAATGATTGTTAGGTTTTTATACCAACAGTATAGCTGCAGGGGAAGGAAAAAAATGTAATACAAAAGAAAATTTTGGTACTTATGTCTGCTGATTACAATACATGATAAATTGAGTACAGTGGGATTTTAATATCTGAATTGATTAAAACTGTTTATGTCTTCCAAACATTTAACTAAACAGGTATAAAGATAACTGATAATCTTCTATTTTCTTATGATGAAATGGCCAGAATGTTTGTACATGCCACATTACAGAGTAGTCAGGAAAAAGGCCGAAAGAGTTAAAATAGTTTCATGCTGCTAACCCATCTGTAAAGCCAGGTCAAGGAAAGCTTTAACCTTTTAACCTCATACAGTTCCTGTAGTATAGTGAAAATCTTGTTTGCAATAACAAAAAAATAAAAAATAAAACTTTTCCTCTTCTATTTCTTGAGTTCAGTTCAGTTGCCCAGTCGTGTCTGACTCTTTGCGACCCCATGAATTGCAGCACGCCAGGCCTCTCTGTCCATCACCAACTCCCAGAGTTCACCCAAACTCATGTACATCTAGTCAGTGATGACATCCAGCCACCTCATCCTCTGTCGTCCCCTTCTCCTCCTTCCCCCAATCCCTCCCAGCAGCAGAGTCTTTTCCAACGAGTCAACACTTCGCATGAGGTGGCCAAAGTACTGGAGTTTCAGCTTTAGCATCATTCCTTCTAAAGAAATCCCAGGGTTGATCTCCTTCAGAATGGACTGGTTGGATCTCCTTGCAGTCCCAGGGACTCTCAAGAGTCTTCTCCAACACCACAGTTTAAAAGCATCAATTCTTCGGCGCTCAGCTTTCTTCACAGACCAACTCTCACATCCATACATGACCACAGGAAAAACAATAGCCTTGACTAGACGGACCTTTGTTGGCAAAGTAACATCTCTACTTTTTAATATGCTATCTAGGTTGGTAGTAACTTTCCTTCCAAGGAGTAAGCGGCTTTTAATTTCATGGCTTTGACACCATCTGCAGTGATTTTGGAGCCCCCATAAATAAAGTCTGACACTGTTTCCACTGTTTCCCTATCTATTTCCCATTTTATTAACTGGCTGTTATTGGATATAATGTTTTTCATCAACAAAATAAGAGACCACAGTTTCTCATTCAGCATCTCCTAGCTACAGCCATGAATGCACTAACATATGCTCTTATTTTTACTGATGTACACTGCTCCTAACATTGCTTTGGGCACCATTCATTCATTTAATAAATACATTTTCTGTGCCTCTTTACCTGGCACTGTTGCAGGAACTGAGGAGCCAGTGGTAGAAAACCAGAGACATAACACTGGCTTTTTTGATTTATAGTTGCCACCTGGAAAAGAGATACATACAAATAATGTTAAACAAAGTAAAGATAGCAATAAGTACTGTGACAGAAACTAACAGAATAACGTAAAGATTAAGAGTAGACATGGTCTTCATGGGCTCCCAGGTCACCACGTCCTTGCATGCTGCTGGGCCTCTCCAGGCTGCCCCGCAATTTCCCTGTGATGTTGACAGTGTCCCCTTACCTCATGCTGAACAGAATTTTCTGGGAAGATGAGCTTCAAGCTGTCTTATATTTTGCTTTCTAGCACCTGATGTCCTCCAAGCTCCTTTCCCTCTTAACAGGTCCTTATAATTATTGAAAGAGTACTTAATACCCTAGACTGAAGCATTTGAATTTGCTTTTGCATAACTTGAATTGCCTAGGCTTTCCTGAGAACACATGTGAATATTTACCCAACTGTTTTGAGACTGAAAGAGTCACTGTGGTAGTCACAAATAGAGAAACTAGCTCTTCCCCAAACAGTGAATATGTTACTTATTTTATGTGGATAAAAATTAATAAATAGGCAGATAATTTAGGTTTGAGATTTTTACAGACCCCATTAGCACCATTATATGTCCATTTAACTAAGTAACAGAAGTATGGCGGTATTCTGGGTTTATCTCAGGAAAATGAGTTCACGTCTAGATGCTGGTATTTACCATACTTCCTTTATGACACTGTGCAACTTATGTTTCTGACAGGTACGCTCACCCCCAATCAGTCTAAAGAGAAACAAATGCTCTATCTTACTCCCCGTAGACTTTGAGGTTAAAATGGAAGTGTGCTGTAGAATTATACGTTGATATTGTTTTTCCTTAAATTTAGAATAAACTGGAGAAGGCAATGGCACCCTACTCCAGTCCTCTTGCCTGGAAAATCCCATGGATGGAGGAGCCTGGTAGGCTGCAGTCCATGGGGTCACTGAGGGTCAGACACAACTGAGTGACTTCACTTTCACTTTTCACTTTCATGCAATGGAGAAGGAAATGGCAACCCAATCCAGTGTTCTTGCCTGGAAAATCCCAGGGATGGGGGAGCCTGGTGGGCTGCTGTCTATGGGGTCACACAGAGTCGGACACGACTGAAGCGACTTAGCAGTAATAGTAATAGAATAAACTAATTTTTTATGGGGACCAACTATATGTCAGGAATTACCCAGTGTAGACAAAACTGTCTTTATGTTGCCAATGGACAAAAACCAGAAGGTAAAAAATATATCCCCAGTCACACTGGTAATAATTATTACTGGAGTGAAAAAATGAAGTCATTTGATAGGATGCCCTATTTTTTTTCTCTTAAATCAAGCAGAAAAATTTACAATGTGACTTGTGCTATAAATTTTTGAAGATTAGTATTCAAATACCTATAGTCAGTGTTCTTTAAGAAGTGGAGATCTGAATAATTTGGTTCCTGCTCTTATCCCCAGGTGGGTCTATTTTCACTTGATGTACACACTGTCCTCTTAAAATTTATTTTAAATCAAGAGTTCTTAGATTAAGATGAAAGAGTGGATGAATGCCCCTCATTTAGAGAGTCATAAATTGGCAAATTTTTTTGCAAGCTAGCCAATGTTTTGCTCTTAGAAAGAAGGCTGTGTAGACTCCTGTGATAATTTTCCAAAACATTTGAAAAATACTCAAACAAAGGCCTAGGATTGTTAGTTGGTTTATTCAGTATTGTATCCAAGGAAACTACTCTCTCTCTCTCTCTCTCTTTTTTTTTTTTTTTTTTTTTTTTTTTGTAGCCTGAGAATAACTGTGTAGGAGGGATCCTGTGAAAGGACCTGTTAAATTATGATAAATATTCATTTGCTCATTTTAGCATCTGGATAAAGACTTTTTTATACTTTGAAAGATACATTCCAAAAAAAAAAAAACTTTAATTGACTTGGTGAACTATCTACCAACGAGAAGGATAAGTAAACTGGGGCCATATATTTTTTCATATTGCAAAAACATAAAAAATACCATAAAGGGAAATCAAAGTAGTAACCAACTGGTAGAACTGCTGAGGTAGTTGTAATATTTTTTCAAACACTTTAGCAGAGCAATATTGATTTTTCAATACATATGTATGCAGAAATATACAGGTGTTTACAGTCTTGGTATAGTTTGTAATGAATTTTAAAGGTGTTGCAAACAACAGCAGCAAAGCATGAGTGATTAGCATTTCAAATCCAAGATGGATAGAAGGTATGATGAAACAGCAAATTATACTTTTTAATAAGTGTATTGTTCTGCTGAAAGAGATTATTATATTCACAGACAGCCAATTTTGTAGTGATGAATTATTGTTTAAAAGCCTTTTCCCTATGATATTTTTGGTAAGCAGTTAACAAACAACTGCTTAGCTAATTTTTATGTATGCATTTATAAATCTTTGCTATTGTTAAATTTCACACCAAGTAAACCGATATGTTTTTGATTGTGTATGTACCTTCCCCATTTTTTCTTTCATTTGAATTTTCCAAAACAGCATAATTTTTCCAACCATGAAAGTCAAGCATAATGTGAAAAAGATGACAAGGTTGAGGGCATAATCTTAGGGTTATACCTGATGTCCTTTTGAACCAGAAGCACTAATCAACATGTAGAATACCATTGTCACCTGTCTTCAAATAATGAAACATTTGCCATTGTTCCCTCAAACTATGAGTAATTGCAGGGAAATTTTTCTCTTATCTGGCACCTCTTTCAATCTTCTGGTCTTTAAAACTCAAGGAAAATTATTCTACTTACTATAGATTTTTCCCCCAAAGTAGATTAAGCGTAAGAGAAAACTAGCTTGTTTATTTTCAAATTGAAATTAATTAATAAGTTTACATAGTATTGAAGTTTTGCATTTTAAAATGTAATATTATCATTTTAATTGTTATAATCATCTCAGGGTTCTGGAGTCTATTACCAATAATCATTATGATTTTCTGATTAATCAATAGTTTTAGTGTTAATCACTCCTCTAAGCTGCTTATTTGAATGATAGGTGAAGACAGAGATGATCTAGTTATGGAAATGTAAGGTATGCAGGAAGATGGCCACCAAATAAAACAGTCTCTGTAAAACACCTGAAAGATAAACTTTGGATATTTTCTTTGAAAGGTTAGATAGAATCTAAACAGTTTTACCTTAAAATGTTGCCTCCAGCTACACTGAAGTTTTAAATATAATGCCATACTCTTGGATGAATCGTGCCATCCTCTCACATCAAGTTGTTTCAGTTTAATTTTTCAAAATACTTCACTTGTAATGAACTTCCATTTTTTACCTTTGGTGATTTCTACCTTGAGTTAATAACAGGACAATGGTAATTGTGTTTTTTGGTTTTTTTTTTTAGTTTTTTATTTTTTTAATTTTAAAATCTTTAATTCTTACATGCGTTCCCAAACATGAACCCCCCCTCCCACCTCCCTCCCCATAACATCTCTGTGGGTCATCCCCATGCACCAGCCCCAAGCATGCTGTATCCTGCGCCAGACATAGACTGGTGATTCAATTCTTACATGATAGTATACATGTTAGAATGCCATTCTCCCAAATCATCCCACCCTCTCTCTCTCCCTCTGAGTCCAAGAGTCCGTTATACACATCTGTGTCTTTTTTCCTGTCTTGCATACAGGGTCGTCATTGCCATCTTTTTAAATTCCATATATGTGCATTAGTATACTGTATTGGTGTTTTTCTTTCTGGCTTGGGCATAGATACTTGGAATAATTTATAACTTTCTGTCCTCCTGTGTCTTACCTTTACATTCATATTTATTCACAACTTCCCTCCACTTGCAGAGGCAAGTCTGGAACAAGAGCTGTTTTGTCCCGTAGCTTTAGTAAATCCATACCCTACTGAGGAATAAGAAAAAAATAAAAGGCAGAATAGTCTTTTGTTATCTGAACACCTCGTCCAATTTTCTCTTAATGTTCTTTTATCCATTTTACTCTTAAATGTCAGTAAATTATCACCCCCACAGAAAGCAATGACTAAGTACAATACAAAAAGGGTTTTTCTTTGAAACCCAGTTCTGTATAATTGTGCTTACCTTTGAAGATTCAGGTCTTCAATGAAGATTATTTATTTCTTGGGTAGTAAGGCTTTCTTTTTTGGTCCTGCATAGGGTAGTTCAGACCGCTTCTGTGGATTGTTGTTCACCTGGAAATATGGTAGACTAAAGTGGAAAAAAGTCTGAAATGCAGTACTTGGATGCAGTCTCAAAAACAACAAAATGATCCCTCTTCATTTCCAAGGCAACCCATTCAATATCACAGTAATCCAAGTCTATGCCTCGACCAGTAATGCTGAAGAAACTGAAGCTGAACAGTTCTATGAAGACCTACAAGACTTTCTAGAATTAATACCCCCAAAAGATGTCCTTTTCATTATAGGAAACTGGAATTATAGGACATCAGGAAACACCTGGAGTAACAGGTAAATTTGGCCTTGGAGTACAGAATGAAGCAGGGCAAAGGCTAATATAGTTCTGCCAAGAGAGCTCACTGGTCATAGCAAACACCCTGTTGCAACAACACAAGAGAAGACTCTACACATGGACATTACCAGATGGTCAATACCATAATCAGATTGATTATATTCTTTGCAGCCAAAGATGGAGAAGCTGAACAAGACAGCTTGTCACCAAAAACAAGATCAGGAGCTGACTGTGGCTCAGATCATGAACATTATTGTCAAATTTAGACAAATTGAAGAAAGTAAGGAAAACCACTAGACCATTCAGGTACCTTTAGGATCACACAGTGGAAGTGAGACATATATTTAAGGGACTAGATCTGGTAGATAGAGTGCCTTAAGAACAATGGACGGAGGTTCATGACATTGTACAGGAGACAGGGATCAAGACCATCCCCAAGAAAAAGAAATGCAAAAAAGCAAAATGGCTGTCTGAGGAGGCCTTACAAATAGCTGTGAAAAGAAGAGAAGCAAAAAGCAAAGGAAAAAAGGAAAGATATACCCATTTGAATGCAGAGTTCCAAAGAATAGCAAGGAGAGATAAGAAAACTGTCTTCAGTGATCAGTGCAAAGAACTAGAGGAAAACAATAGAATGGGAGAAACTAGAGATCTCTTTAAGAAAATTAGAGATACCAAGGCAAATTTTCATGCAAAGATGGGCTCAATAAAGGACAGAAATGGTATGAACCTGACAGAAGCAGAGGATATTAAGAAGAAGTGTCAAAAATACACAGAAGAACTGTACAAAAAAAGATCTTCACAACCCAGATAATCATGATGGTGTGATCACTCACTTAGAGTCAGACATCCTGGAATGCGAAGTCAAGTGGGCTTTAGGAAACATCACTATGAACAAAGCTAGTGGAGATGATGGAATTCCAGTGGAGCTATTTCAAATCCTGAAAGATGATGCTGTGAAAATGCTCCACACAATTTGCCAGCAAATTTGGAAAACTAAGCAGTGGCCACAGCACTGGAAAAGGTCAGTTTTCATTCCAATCCCAAAGAAAGGCAATGCCAAAGAATGCTCCAACTACCGCACAATTGCACTCATCTCACATGCTAGTAAAGTAATGCTCAAAATTCTCCAAGCCAGGCTTCAGCAATACATGAACCGTGAACTTCCAGATGTTCAAGCTGATTTTATAAGGCAGAGGAACCAGAGATCAAATTCCCAACATCTGCTGGATCATTGAAAAAGCAAGAGAATTCCAGAAAAACATCTTTTCTGCTTTATTGACTATGCCAAAGCCTTTGACTATGTGGATCACAATAAACTGTGGAAAATTCTTCAAGAGATGGGAATAAGACCACGTGACCTGCCTCTTGAGAAATCTGTATGCAGGTCAGGAAGCAGCAGTTAGAACTGGACGTGGAACAACAGACTGGTTCCAAATAGGAAAAGGAGTGCATCAAGGCTGTATATTGTCACCCTGCTTATTTAACTTATATGCAGAGTACATCATGAGAAACGCAGGTCTGGATGAAGCACAAGCTGGAATCAAGATTGCTGGGAGAAATATCAATAACCTCACATATGCAGATGATACCACCCTTATGGCAGAAAGTGAAGAACTAAAGAACTTCTTGATGAAAGTGAAAGAGGAGAGTGAAAAAGTTGGCTTAAAGCTTAAAATTCAGAAAACAAAGATCATGGCATCCAGTCCCATCACTTCATGGCAAACAGATGCAGAAACAGTAGAAACAGTGTCAGACTTTATTTTGGGGGTCTCCAAAATCACTGCAGATGGTGACTGCAGCCATGAAATAAAAAGATGCTTACTCCTTGGAAGAAAAGCTATGACCAAACTAGATAGCATATTAAAAAGCAGAGACTACTTTGCCAACAAGGTCCATCTGGTCAAGGCTATGGTTTTTCCAGAAGTCATGCATGGATGTGTGATTTGGACTATAAAGAAAGCTAAGCACCAAAGAATTGATGCTTTTGAACTGTGGTGTTGGAGAAGACTCTTGAGAGTCCCTTGGACAGCAAGGAGATCCAACCAGTCCATCATAAAGGAAATGCGTCATAAAGGTGTTCAGTGGAGGGACTGATGTTGAAGCTGAAACTCCAATACTTTGGCCATCTGATGCAAAAAGCTGACTCATTTGAAAAGACCTTGATGCTGGGAAAGACTGAAGGCAGGAGAAGAAGGGGACGGCTGACTGAGGATGAGATGGTTGGATGGCATCACCACATGATGGACATGAGTTTGAGTAAACTCTGGGAGTTGGTGATAGACAGGGAGTCCTGGCATGCTGCAGTCCATGGGGTCACAAAGAGTTGGATACTACTGAACTGAACTGAAAGTGGAAAATTATTGTCTCTGCACAGAATTCCTCTCTTTTCTTGACTGTACACTCAGGAAGAAAGCTACTTCCCTTATTTCCCTTTCTTTCTGGTGGATCCCTTACTGGGATCTGGAACTGGAATGGAGATAGCATCTTCTGTCAGTTCAATCAAGCTTTTCACTTTTGAGGTGGCTGTATGAGGTTGGTCTAGACAAGAAATGCCTGAGGCCAGTTTATCACTGTAGACAGTAGTAACAACAGCAGTTCAGATAATGTTTTGGGTTTGTTGGTTTGTTTGGGACCATATCTTTCATAGTGTCAATGCAAAAAGTGCATTGGACAGAATTAAAGAAGGAAGTGAAGTAAATGAAATGTTGTGTACTAATGCATATATACCGAATCTAGAATGATGGTACTGAAGTATTTATTTGTAGTGCAGCAATGGAAAAACAGATATAGAGAAGAGACTTATGGACATGGGAGGGGGGAGGAGAGGATTAGATGTATGGGGAGAGTAACATGGAGACTTGCATTACCATATGTAAAACAGATAGCCAATGGGAATTTGCTGCATGTCTCAGGAAACTCAAGGGCTCTGTATCAAACTAGGCGGGGGGTGGGGGGTGGGGTGGGGGGTGGGGGGGTGGGGGGGATAGGGAGGGAGATACGAAGGAGGTTCAAGAGGGAGGGGACATAGGTATACCTATGGCTGATTTATGTTGAGGTTTGACAGAAAACAATAAAATTCTGTAAAGCAATTATCCTTCAATTTAAAAATAAATAAATTTAAAGAAAAAAAGCAAGAAAGACTATTCTGACTCTTGCTGTTGGCAGAGAAACTGAACTCAGCTCCCCTGAAACAAATGATGTGTTTTTAAGCTCTGAAAGTGAAAAGTGACATTGCTCAGTCATGTTCGACTCTGCGACCTCACAGACTATAGCCTACCACGCTTCTCTGTCCATGAGATTTTCCAAGCAAAAGTACTAGAGTGGGTTGCCATTTCTTTCTCCAGAGGATCTTCCTGACCCAGGGATTGAACCCACGTCTCCCATATTGTAGACAGATGCTTTACTATCTGAGCCACCAGGGAAGTCCTAATTGGTATCTATCTAAATTAGGCTTCTACCCACCCACAGAAACTGTGAGCTAAGAGCACTATATTCTAGATGAAAGCATTGCAAAGAGTGGGCTCCAGAATCTTAGAGAAAGTCATTCTGGGTTATAAATCTAGCAAGAAGATTTTTTTTTAAGGGACAGAGAAAGAATTGACAGTGACAAGTTTTCTAAAGTAAATATTCTAAGAAAAGAATCACTAGAGGCAGAGATAGGAAGCTTTATCTTGATGAAAGTGAAAGAGAGTGAAAATGTTGGCTTAAAGCTCAACATTCAGAAAACTAAAATCATGGCATCTGGTCCCATCACTTCATGGCAAATAGATGGGGAAACAGTGGAAACAGTGTCAGACTTTATTCTGGGGAGCTCCAAAATCACTGCAGATGGTGATTGCAGCCATGAAATTAAAAGGCACTTACTCCTTGGAAGGAAAGTTATGACCAACCTAGACAGCATACTAAAAAGCAGACATTACTTTGCCAACAAAAGTCCGTCTAGTTGAGGCTATGGTTTTTTCAGTAGTCAAGTATGGATGTGAGAGTTGGACTATAAAGAAAGCTGAGCACCAAAGAATTGATGCTTTTGAACTGTAGTGTTGGAGAATACTCTTCAGAGTCCCTTGGACTGCAAGGAAATCCAACCAGTCCATCCTAAAGGAGATCAGTCCTGGGTGTTCATTGGAAGGACTGATGTTGAAGCTGAAACTCCAATACTTTGGCCACCTGATGTGAAGAGCTGACTCTCTGGGAAAGACCCTGATGCTGGGAAAGATTGAGGGCAGGAGGAGAAGGGGAGGACAGCAGATGAGATGGTTAGATGGCATCACCAACTCAATGGACATGGGTTTGTGTGGACTACAGGAGTTGGTGATGGACGGGAAGGCCTGGTGTGCTGCAGTTCATGGGTTTGCAAAGAGTTGGACACGACTGAGCAACTGAACTGAACTGAACTGAACTGAAATGGAGGAAAATATTCAGGCCTTTTTGGTCAATGACAGACATAGTTTCTGCTTATACTGCTCCAGCCATGAAGTCTCATTAATTCTCAAATAACCAGTTTAAAAATCTGTATTATTTTGGCCTAAGTTTGAACTGATGTGCATCTCTATGGTCTGTCTATAAAATATTCTAAACAAGTGAATAGTTGAAGCCAAATTTCAAAACATTTTAAAATTTATTGAAAAAAATTTAAAGTACATTTTTTTCTTGAATTATACCCAGTTTCATACCACTATTGTTTTAGAAATTATAACTCTTTTCTAGTTATTAAAACAAATCCCCTAACAACTCTACTAGATTTTTTTTACCACCTCATTCATCAAAGAACCAGTGATTTTTAAGAGTAATTCTATAATCTCCATTTTTTTACCTATAAATTAAAAATATAATATGAGCCTGTGATCATAATATAGCTATAATATATCAGATATATTCAGATATTTTAAAGAAAATATTAAGTATTTATAATTTGAAGACAGCAAGTGAGCAACTAGTCTATGAGAAAGTTTAAGTTTGTGTCTGGATAGAGGACAGAATAAATATTGTTATTTTAACTCTTATATTAGTATTCTATTAGAAATATTGTCATTATTCATCAATACATAGGACAAATATTACCCATCAATGGCTAAGTTTGTTGTGACTCTTTGAGTGCAACAAAGGTTTAGTGTGTTTAACCTTCCCCTCACACTCTCCCTTGGTCCTTGGAAGCAGCTCCTGTATAATACTCTACCTAGCATTCAATATAGTAGCATTTTCAGTACCTTGTTATAAAGAAAAGTTATTTGCATGTTTCATTCGATCAGAGTGAGATTCAGGTCCCTGTAGTCTCTTTTTCCCTAGTTTTTAATCTATATCTTATTGTTCCTAGGGTTACTTATACCTACAGTTGACCCTTGAACAACATAAGGGTTAGGAATACCAATCCTCCATGTAGTTGAAAATCCTCATAAAACTTATAGCCACCACATAGTATCTGAGGTTCCTCCATGTCCATAGTTCTACATCTTCAGATTCAACCAAATTAGCATCATGTTTTACTGTAGCATTTTTTTTAACTTTTCATTTTATGTTGGAGTATAGCCATTAAACTACTTGTAATAGTTACTATTGAAATACATTTACAATTGAACCCATGTAGATCAAATCCATGTTTTTCAAGTGTTAACTGTATTTTTATCCATTGTTTGTTAGTGTGGTAAAATATGTATAAAATTTACCATCTTAACCATTTTTAAGTGGACACTTCAGTGACGTTTAAGCATTAACAGTGCTGTGCTACCATAACCACTCTACATGTGTGGAACTCTTTTTATCCTGAAAATCTGAAATTCTATGCCTATTAAATAAGTTCCTATTCCCCTCTCCTTTCAGCCCTTGGAAACCACCATTCCTCTCTCTTTGATTTTGATCACTCTAAGCTCCTCATATAAGTGGAATAAAACATTACTTGTATTTTTGTGGCTGGCTTACTTCACTTGGCAAAATGTTATCAACATTCATCCATGCTGTACAATATGTCCTAATTTTCTTCCTTCTTGAGATTGAATAATATTTCATTGCATACACACACATACACACACACACACACACACACCATATTTCACTTATCCATTCATCTATAGGTGCGTACTTGGTTTGCTTCCACATTTTGGCTATTATGAATGATGCTGCTATAAACATGGGTATACAAATATCTACTTGAGACCTAGATTTTAGATCTTTGGTGCATATACTCAGAAGTGGGATTCCTGAAATATTGTAATTCTATTTTTAAATATTGAGGGACAATCATGTTATTTTTCCCACAGTGGCTATACTGGTTTACATTCCCACCAATAGTGCACAGACTTTTGCCACATCCTTGCCAACATTTGTTATTTTCTGTTCATATGTATATTGTTGTTATTCAGTCACTCAATCATGTTGAACTCTGTGACCCCAAGGACTGCAGCATGCCAGTCTCCCCTGTCTTTCACTATCTCCTGGAGTTTGTTCAAATTCATGTCCATTGAGTCACTGGTGTCATCTAACCATCTCATCCTCTGTCACCCTCTTCTCTTGCCCTCAATCTTTCTCACCATCAGAGTCTTTTCCAGTGAGTCAGCTCTTCACAACAGGTGACCAAGGTATTGGAGTTTCAACTTCAGCATCAGTTCTTCCAGTGAATATTTAGGGTTGATTTCCTTTAGGATTGATTGGTTTTATCACCTTGCTGTCCAAGGGACTCTAAAGAGTCTTTTTTAGCACCACAATTTGAAAGCATCAATTCTTTGGCACTCAGCCTTCTTTATAGTTCAAATCTCACATCCATACGTGACTGCTGGAAAAACCATAGCCTTGACTATATGGACCTTCTTGGCAAAGTGATGTTTCTGCTTTTTAACATGCTGTCTAGTTTTGTCATAGCTATTCTTCCAAAGAGCAAGTGTCTTTTAATTTCATGCCTGCAGTCACCATCCTCAGTGATTTTGGAGCCCCCCAAAATAAATTCTGTCATTGTTCCCATATTTTCCCCATCTATTTGCAGTGAAGTGATAGGAATGGATGCCATGATCTTAGTTTTTTGAATATTGAGTTTTAAGTCAGGTTCTTCACTCTCCTCTTTCAACTTCATCAAGAGGCTCTTAGTTTCCCTTCACTTTCTGCCATTAGAGTGGTGTCATCTGCATATCTGAGGTTATTGATATTTCTCCTGGTGATTTTGATTCCAGCTTGAGCTTCATCCAGTCCAACGTTTTGCATGATGTCCTCTGCATATAAATTAAATAGGCAAGGTGACAATATACAGCCTTGATGTACTCCTTTCCCAATTTGGAAAACCAGTCCCTTGTTTCATGTTCATTTCTAACTATTGCTTCTTGACCTGCATACAGGTATCTTAGGAGACAGGTAAGGTGATTTGGTAATCCCATTTCTTTAAAATTTTCCGCAGTTTGCTGTGATCCACACAGTCAAAGGCTTTATTGTAGTCAAGGAACTGAAATAGATGTTGTTCTGTAATTCCCTTGTTTTTCTTGTGATACAATGGATGTTGGTAATTTGACTCTGGTTCCTCTGCCTTTTCTAAATTCAGCTTGCACATACGGAAGTTCTCAGTTTATGTACTGTTGAAGCGTAGCTTGAAGGATTTTGAGCATTACCTTGCTAGCATGTGAAATGAGTGAAACTGTGGGGTAGTTTGAACATTCTTTGACATTGCCTTTTGGGGATTGGAATGAAAACTGATGTTTTCCAGTCCTGTGGCCACTGCTGAGTTTTCCAAATTTGCTGACCTAATGAGTGCAACGGAGAAGGCAATGGCACCCCACTCCAGTTCTCTTGCCTGGAAAATCCCATGGATGGAGGAGCCTGGTGGGCTGCAGTCCATGGGGCCGCTAAGAGTCCAACACGACTGAGCGACTTCACTTTCACTTTTCACTTTCATGCACTGGAGAAGGAAATGGCAACCCACTCCAGTGTTCTTGCCTGGAGAATCCCAGGGACGGGGGAGCCTGGCGGGCTGCCGTCTGTGGGGTCGCACAGAGTCCGACACGACTGAAGCGACTTAGCAGCAGCAGTAGCAGTAGCAGTGAGTGCAACACTTAAACACCATTATCTTCTGGATTTACAAAAGCTCAAGTAGAATTCCATCACCTCCACTAGCTTTTTTGTAATAATGCTTCCTAAGGCCCACTTGATTTCACAACCCAGGATGTCTGGCTCTAGGTGAGAGACTATACCATCGTGGTTGTCAGGGTTATTAAGACCTGTTTTGTATACTTCGATGTATTCTTGCCACCTCTTCTTAATATCTTCTGCTCCTGTTAGATTCATACTGTTTCTGTCCTTTATTGTGTCCATTTTTGCATGAAATGTTCTCTTGGTATCTCTTATTTTCTTACAGAGATTTCAGGTCTTTCCCATTCTATTGTTCCCTCTATTTCTTTGCACTGTCCACTTAAGAAGGCATTTTTATCCCTTCCTGCTATTCTTTGGAGCTCTGCATTCAAATGGGTGTATCTTTCCTTTTCTCCTTTGCCTTTCACTTCTATTCTTTTCTCAGCTCCTTGTAATGCATCCTACATGCAGGTCAGGAAGCAACAGTTAGAACTGGACATGGAACAACAGACTGGTTCCAAATAAGAAAAGGAGTACGTCAAGGCTGTATATTGTCACCTTGCTTATTTAACTTATATGCAGAGTACATCATGAGAAACGCTGAGCTGGAAGAAGAACAAGATGGAATCAAGATTGCTGGGAGAAATGTCAATAACCTCAGATATGCAGATGACACCACCTCTATGTCAGAAAGTGAAGAGGAACTAAAAAGCTTCTTGATGAAAATGAAAGTGGCGAATGAAAAAGTTGGCTTAAAGCTCAACATTCAGAAAATGAAGATTATGGCATCTGGTCCCATCACTTCATGGGAAATAGATGGGGAAACAGTGGAAACAGTGTCAGACTTTATTTTTTGGGGCTCCAAAATCACTGCAGATGGTGACCACAGCCATGAAATTAAAAGATGCTTACTCCTCGGAAGAAAAGTTATGACCAACCTAGATAGCATACTGAAAAGCAGCGACATTACTTTGCAGACTGAGGTCCGTCTAGTCAAGCTATGGTTTTTCCAGTAGTAGTCATGTATGGATGTAAGAGTTGGACTGTGAAGAAAGCTGAGCTCTGAAGAATTAATGCTTTTGAACTGTGGTGTTGGAGAAGACTCTTGAGAGTCCCTTGGACTGCAAGGAGATCCAACCAGTCCATTCTGAAGGAGATCCAACCAGTCCATTCTGAAGGAGATCAGCCCTGAGATTTCTTTAGAGGGAATGATGCTGAAGCTGAAACTCCAGTACTTTGGCCATCTCATGCGAAGAGTTGACTCATTGGAAAAGACTCTGATGCTGGGAGGGATTGGTGGCAGGAGGAGAAGGGGACGACAGAGGATGAGATGGCTGGATGGCATCACTGACTCAATGGACGTGAATCTGAGTGAACTCCGGGAGTTGGTGATGGACAGGAAGGCCTGGCGTGCTGCGAATCATGGGGTCGCAAAGAGTCGGACACAACTGAGCGACTAAACTGAACTAAACTGTAAGGCCTCTGTAGACAACCATTTTGCCTTTTTGCATTTCTTTTTCTTGGGGAAGATTTTGATCAGAGCCTCCTGTACAATGTTATAAATCTTTGTCCATAGTTCTTTAGGCACTCTGTCTCTAATCTAATACCTGAATATATTTGTCACTTCTAGTGTATAATCATAAGGGATTTAATTGAGGTCATACCTGAAGGCCCGGTGCTTTTCCCTACCTTCTTCAATTGAAGTCTGAATTTTGCAATAAGGAGACCATGATCTGTGCCACAGTCAGCTCCCAGTCTTGCTTTTTCTGACTGTATAGAGCTTCTCCATATTTGGCTACAAAGAATATAATCAATCTGATTTTGATATTGGCCATCTGATGATGTCCATGGATAGAGTCACCTTTTGTGTTGTTACAAGAGGGTATTTGCAATGACCAGTGCATTCTCTTGGCAAAACTCTATTAGGCTTTGCCCTGCTTCATTGTGTACTCCAAGGCCAGACTCACCTATTACTCCAGTTATCTCTTGACTTCTTACTTTTGCATTCCAGTCCCCTATGATGAAAAGGACATCTTGTTTTGGTGTTAGTTCTAGAAGGTCATGTATGTCTTCATAGAATTGTTCAACTTCAGCTTCTTCAGCATGACTGATTGGCTTATATACTTGGATTACTGTGATATTGAATGATTTGCCTTGGAAATCAATGAAGATCATTCTGTCATTTTTGAGGTTGCACCCAACTACTATATTTCAGACTCTTGTATTGACTATGAGGGCTATTCCATTTCTTCTAAGGGTCTTGCTCACAGTAGTAGATATAATGGCCATCTAAATTTGCCCATTCTTGTTCATTCTAGTTCACTGATTCCTAAAATGTCAATGTTCACTCTTGCCATCTCCTGTTTGACCACTTCCAATTTACATTGGTTCATGGAACTTACTTACCACGTTCCTATGCAGTATTGTTCTGCATAGCATCAGACTCTACTTTCACCACCAGACACATCTACAACTTCAGCTGGCATCATTTCCACTTTGGCTCAGCCTCTTCATTCCTTCTGAAGCTATTTATCCTCTCTTCTTATTAGACATTAGGTTTATATTTTATAAAAAAAATTAAAAATGTTAAACATATAAAATATTTTTAAATGTATCTATTTTTTTTTTTTTTGCTTTCAAAATGACTCAATGTGGAACAGTATTTTTATTTCCAGTGTATGGATAAGGAAACTAAGATACAGAGAATGTTGTCCAAGGTCACAAAGCTAGTGAGTGGCAGAACCAGTTTTGAAATCCAGGCAATCACTCTCCAGATTAATATACTTAACGACTGTGTCAAACAAATAAGTATAACAGTAAATCTATATTGCAATATTTGATAAATGCTACCAAGGAGAAAAAAAAAACATAATGGTTTAAGAGCAGAAAACATTATGAATCTCCTTGAGAATGGGTAGTCACAGAAAGCCACTCTGAATGAGAATGTACATTTTAGTTGATGCCTAAAGCTTAAATACCCATGGGATCACAAAAGTGACTAAACAACTTAGTAAACTTGGTGACTAAACAACAGCAACAAAGCTTGACTAGGAGCCATTAGTTGAATGCCTGGGGCCCCAGCAATCCTTTGTAGAAACTAATCAATATAGTTAAACCCCTCCAGCCGCCCCACATTTATCTTGCTTATTTCTGCTTTCATGCCTTTGCCTGGGCCCTACTGTTCTTTCCTGTGTTGTAATTTTTTTCCACCTAAAAATATTTTTTTGACTGAATATAAAACTTACCTTCTTATTTCTCTAAACACTTTTGTATATAACAAATCATATTCAAATTACCTAATAGTTCCTTGTCTTATTTTACTGGTAGTTATGCCATGCAAACCATTGGCTAGTGACATGGACCCTCCCTTATTCTGAGGAGTTCATTACCTTTATAAGTCAGAGCATGTGATACACGATACACATCATGTGATCCTTGACATGACTTTACCCTAAGGCTACAGGCTGAACCAGGCCTGGATCCCTGAGCTGAGAGTGATCAGTCTTGAGGCTGGCCTATGAGGAGGTGTCATGAGGAATCTCCCTCATTAGGTCATGCTTTTCTGATTGCTCACTATTTAAACCAACATGGTTCTTTCTTTGAGAGTTTAAATAGGTAACAGAAATTAAAGGAGATCATAACTATTTGCCTAAACCCTCTAAGCAAAGGCAGGAGGAATCTTTCTGAAAACATTTCTTTTCATCAAAGTTAGGAGACACAGCTCAGTATAAGACCAGACCTGAGAGAAGAGATAAAGACTTTCTGTTTGATGTAACTGATAATTTATCCTATGTGACTGTCATCTATCCTGTCAAAGAAGTGTGTAATTTCCTCGGTTCTGTCTCATCACAACAAAAATTTGAAAGGATGGCGTGTCAAGCTCTCGGACAGATCAGTGTTACAGCTCAGCTTTATTTAGAAGATAAAGGAAACTACATCCTCAAGGCATGAGAGCATGCCGACCCAAAAGACGCGAAGAGAAGAGAGAGAGAGAGAGTGAGAGAGAGTGCACAAGAGAGAGCAGGAGAGCGGGAGAAAAGGAGAGCAGAGGAATGGGAGAGAGGCCCCTGGCCGTTTGGCTCCTCTTTCTATGTTTTCTCCTCCCCCTGGGCCTGCCCTATATAAATTGGGCTAGCCGGAAGTGCTGTTTGTTCTACCTGAGGTCCTCACTCTGGTCCTTGGACCTTCCTTTGTTCTATTTTCACAGGCTTTTCCCTTTCTTGTCTTTTAGCCACCGCCATTCTGGACTCCTTTTTCCTATTCTAACTACCTGACATTCCCCTCTCAAGAGATGGGAGGCCCAATTCTTTGGGAATAGGGGTGTCAAGGTCTTTCTGGCTACTTCCTGCTGAACTGGGATGGCGAGGGGCTTGGGCTTCCCCTCTTGCTAGCCTCAGGCCTCAGAGCCCTTATAGCAGTGTCCGCCTAAGGGTGAGTGATGTTTTTCGTGGTCGGCTGTAGTTTCATATATCCTTGTTGAACTGGTACTGCAAGTTGTAGCTTGTTGACCTGGGTAGAGACAAAAGGGGTTAGACAGTTGATAATACATGGAGCCAGAGAAGGCAATGGCGCCCCACTCCAGTACTCTTGCCTGGAAAACCCCATGGACAGAGGAGCCTGGTGGGCTGCAGTCCATGTGATCGCTACTAGTCGGACACGACTGAGCGACTTCCCTTTCACTTTTCACTTTCATGCATTGGAGAAGGAAATGGCAACCCACTCCAGTGTTCTTGCCTGGAGAATCCCAGGGAAGGGGGAGCCTGGTGGGCTGCCGTCTATGGGGTCGCACAGAGTCGAACATGACTGAAGCGACTTAGCAGCAGCAATACATGGAGCAATCATACACATCATCAATATGTCATAACAGGACTAGTAGGGGCATTAGCCAACTCCAAATTCCCATCACCAGGATGGCTCAAGTCCCTCCTTGTTAGGGATCAGAGGATCTATCTCCTGTCTGTTTTGCAGTACAATCCCTGCCCAAGCTGTGTTGGCTCTTTAGAGCTGTCCTGAGAAATCTTATCCCCAGAAACTAGATTTTGGGGGTGTTCATTAGAATGGCATTCATTGGTAGTCCTGCATAGGTACCTGAGATCTCCTAGAGGCTCACAGGTGTATTGAGTGTCCTCTTCTGTTTTCTTCCATGGCTTGTTTTGTGAGTAGGGAATCCAGGAGTCATGTCCTGGTACCTTGACTGCTATGGGGGTAGAAAGTATTACAGGGTAGGGATCCTTCCATGTGGGCTGGAGTTGAGCCTTTGGGGACCTACCTTTCCAGACTTTAATTAGGACTTGAGTCCCTGGAGCATATAGTGGTGACTTCTTAGAATCTTTTGGGTCCTGGTTCACACCCCACAAGCATATATCCTGTTGGAATTGACTAATGTCCATGGTATAAGACTGGAGGATCTGAGCCTCTGGATCTAGGAAGAGGTCATTGACGTAAACAAAAGGTCTCCCATGATAGCATATCATAAGGACTAAGACCAGCCTGTTCCTTAGGGGCAACGCAGGTGTGGAGGAGAGCTGTCGGTAAAGCCTCCTTCCATCCCAGGGAGGTCTCCTGGGTTATCTTTTTTTTATCACTGATTTTAAGAATTGGTTGGCTCTTTCTACTTTTCATGAAGACTGAGGCCTCCAGGCATAATGGAGATAGTAAGTAATGTCCAATGCTTTAGAGACCCCTTGGGTGACCTTAGAAGTAAATGATGTCCCATTGTCACTTTGTAATGACCTGGGCAGACCAAATCTCAGAATGATTTCATGGAGCAATTTTTTTACCACCTCCTCAGCCTTCTCAGTCTAGGTGGGAAAGCCTTCAATCCATCCTGTGAATGTATCTATCATGACTAGTAGATATTAATACCCTTGAGAAACTGGCATCTGGGTGAGGTCCATCTACCAGTCCTCTCCTGGGCAGGCCCCATGTCACTGGACAGATTTGGCCAACTGGGGTCTTTGAGCTCCTTGGGGGTTGTTTAATTGGCAAGTGGGACAAGTGGAGGCCACTTGTCTTATTGTTGTTTGGAGGTCTGTTCTTCTGAAGGACCTTTCTAGTAATCTTTGGAGGGCCCTTTTCCCCTAAGTGAGTGGTGGCATGTAAGGAGTTAACCAACTTTCATTGGAGGTTCCCAGGCAGAGAAAGGAGTCCCTCCTTTTGGAACCACCCCATATGACTTTCTTGAAAGCCCTCACTCTTAGCTTTAAGATTCTCACCTTCAGTATATGAAGGAGTTTCTGGCAAACTAGTCTCTAGAACTAAGGTGACAACCCCTATTAAGCCATTGTTCTGTAATGCTGCTCTCTTAGCTGCCTGATCAGCTGCTTGGTTCCCTCGTGCCACTTCCGTGCTCCCTTTTTGGTGTCCTTTGCAGTGGGAGACTGAAACCTCAGCAGACAGATGGACTGCCTCCAAGAGTCTAAGGATTTGATCACCATGTTTGCTTGGGGACCCTCGGGTGGTCAAGTGACCTCTTTCTTTCCAAATAGCAGCATGTGCATGTAGCACCAGAAGGGCATACTTGGAGTCAGTGTAAATGGCTACTCTTTTTCCTTTTCCCAGCTCTAAAGCTCGAGCCAGGGCTATGAGCTCAGCTAATTGAGCTGAAGTACCTGGTGGCAAAGGTTTAGCCACTATGGTCTCAAAACTGGAGACTACTACATATCCGGCTCTTCTTTTTCCATCCAAGACAAAGCTGCTTCCCTAAGTGCACCAGATTTCCTCAGGATTGGTCAGAGGATCTTCTGACAATCTTTCTCGGGGTTTTGTCCAGTGGTCCAAGGTTTCTAGGCAAGAGAGAAAGGAGATAGAGGGTGGCTGGGTTAAGAACCTCACAAGGGGATATAGTGAGGCCTGGATTTTCCAGCAGCACTACTTGATATCTGAGGATTCTTTGATCAGACATCCATAAATGGCCTCTCCCATTTAGGAATTGTTTCACTTGGTGGCTGATAAAAATAGTTAGTTTGCCCCCAAAAGAGAATTTTAAAGAATCTTCTATCGGGATTGCAATAGCTGCAAGATTTCAAAGGCAGGGAGGCCAGTCTCAGGCAGTTGGGTCAAGCCTCTTGGATAAGTAAGCTACAGGCTGGTGCTCAGATCCCAACCTTAGAGTTAACATTCCCAAGGCTATTCCTTCTCTTTCATGGACATAAAATTGGAATGCTTCTTCTGGGTCTGACAACCTCAAGGCAGGTGCTTGAGTTAAGGTTTGTTTTAGTGTAGCCTCTGCCTTCTTTTGAGGAGTTCCCCACATCAGTGAGATTGAATCATCCCATCCCTTTCATATAATGGCTGGGCTATTAGACCATAGTTGGGTATCCAGATTCTACAATACCCAGTTAGCCCCAGGAAATCTCACAGTTGTTTTCAAGTCATGGGGGAGGGCAACTGGAGGATTCCTTGTACCCAATCAGAGGACAGCCTCCTGGACCCGTGTGTAATCAAAACTCCCAGGTAAGTGACCTTTGTCTTGACCATCTGTGCCTTAGCACGGGAGACTTTATATCCCGTCTCTGCCAAAAAGTTTAA
Source organism: Ovis canadensis (assembly GCF_042477335.2). Taxonomy (NCBI): domain Eukaryota; kingdom Metazoa; phylum Chordata; class Mammalia; order Artiodactyla; family Bovidae; genus Ovis; species Ovis canadensis. The sequence continues at coordinate 72,679,577 of NC_091248.1, read as the reverse complement.
AATCTGAATTGCCTGTTGGGCATTTTTCTGATCTGGAGAGCAGATTAGTAGCTCATCTACATATTGCAATATTTTCCCATTAGGCCCCAAGTCCAGGTCTAGGAGATCCCGGCTAAAGGCCTGTCCAAACAGGTGGTGGCTATCTCTGAACCCCTGAGGTAATACTGTCCAAGTCATCTGTTGGTGTTTTTCTCCTGGAGCCTCCCACTCAAAGGCAAAAAGGTATTGGGATTCTTTAGCCAGTGGTATGCAAAAAAATGCTTCTTTGAGATCCAAGACTGTAAACCATTTGGCACTGGGTGGGATTTCTCCCAAGATTATATAGGGATTGGGTACTGTGAAATGGAAGGGGACTACAGCTTCATTTATGATCAGGAGATCTTGAACCATTTGCCAGGTTCAGTCCTTTTTCTTTACTGAGAGGATTAGGGTGTTACTTGGTAAACTGGTGGGGACCAATAGCCCACAAGCAAGGAATTTATTTATTGGAGACTGTAGTCCCTCCTGAGCCTCTCTTTTGGGGGGATATCGTTTCCAGTTAGGAAATCGAGTGGGATCCTAACCTAATGATGACTGGTTCAGCTTGGTGGGCTCGTCCAGGAGTCCCCTAGTCCCATACCTGGGGGTTAATTTTGTCCTCCCATAGTTTTTTTCCCTCTCTATTGGAGAGGGTGTAATAGGTTCTTCAGTAGTAATCAGAAGCTGCAGGGTTCTAGGGGCTGAAAAGCTTCCCATCACAAGGGTGGTTCCCAGTTTAGTGAACATATCTCTTCCCAGTAAGGGAGTAGGGCACTCAGGAACCACCAGAAACTGGTGGGAAAATATTTGTCCATCCCAGCAACAAAGAAGTGCTTGGGTGAATCTTTTAGTAGTTGTTTTTCCTGTAGCACCCAAAATGGTACAGGTTTGGGAGGAGAAGGCTCTGCAGTAGGAGCTCAGGACAGGGTAAGTAGCCTCCGTGTCCACCAAGAAGTTCCTGGATCTACCTGCCACATCCAGTTGCACCCTTGGCTCCAGCCCCGTGATGGTTATCTGTGACAGGTGGGCTGGCTGGAGCAGCCACTTCAGTTCTGAGTGCTGCCCAATGTCCCAATTGATAGCAGTTATAGCAAGCCATTTTAGGAGACTTGTCATGGTTTGGACAATCTTTAGCCCAGTGCCCCACCTGTCTACAGATTAGAAATTGCCCTTCAAGGGCTCTGGGTTTTCCATAGGGCTTCCCAGGAGGGTGGCCAGCATCTGGGCACGTGTTGTCTCTTTCCTTTTCTCCCTCTCCTGGGCCTTGGCCTCCTTCTCCTGTTGTCTGTTATAAAAGGTATTGATGGCTGTTTGGACCATCTCATCTAAAGAAGCGGCAGGGTCCTGCTGCTGTAGATGTTGTAACTTCATTCTGATGTCTGATGCACACTGGGACAAGAATTTGTCCTTAAAAATCACCTGTCCCTCATAAGAGTCTAAGTCCAGATTGGTAAACTTTTGGAGGGCCTCTTTTTGCCTTTCCAGAAAGGCAATGGGGTTCTCATTGGGCTTCTGAGTTATTGCTGAGACTGTGCAAAGTCCCACAAGTAATAGCCTTCCTTCTGTTTCCATGGGTGGACTTCCTTAGTGGTGAGTCTTTCTGAAGCTTATCCTACCTCGTACTATTGTAACCCGGGCACTCCTGGGTCAGGGTGCAGATCCCCAGGAAGGCTGAGGTGTGACAGCCTCATGCAGATTAAATCCCCAGGCAGATCGAGGCAAGTCAGCCACCCAAGAATTGGGTCCCTGGGCAGGTTGAGGTGTGATGACCTCCTGGGACCCCTGGACTGGCAGATCCCCAGGCAGGTTGAGGTGTGACAACCTTTTGAGGACCAGGTCCCTAGGCAGGTCAAGACAGGTTGACCTCCTGGGACCCCTGGACTGGAATTGGGCATCCCCAGGGTCTCCAGCATGACCAGTGCTAGGTAGGATTAGGGATTGTAATTTTAACTCATTGCCAGTTTGTTCACCACAGATGGGAATAGATACCATGATGTAAAGCAATCCAAGCCTGTGCCCTGAGACTGGGAACCTGGTGAAGGAGTCATAAGACTTGTCCTCTTACTGCTCTAAAGGACTATAAGTCACTGACTTCCTCCCCTAGTCCTCCATAAGAGCAGCTTAGGGTGTCTCCAATGGTAACCATTTCATTGTTATAGACCCACTTTAGGTAACAACAGAAGTAATGAGAAAGGAGTGGGTTATCTGGCCCTGTTAGGGGCATTAAGGTATTTTAATAATAGGCTGGGTGGAGCAATGTTGCCTACAAGGGGGCAGGGTCCTGGTTGGAGTTAGTAATTGGCTTAAGAACAAATTGGTAAGAGGCAACAGACCAGCTGTTCATTAAAAGGGGAATGGAGATTTGATCCAGGGGTATGTTTATAACTTTAGGAGAAGGGTAGTAAGGATTTGGGCCTAAGCAGCCTGCAGGGCTAACTCCCAAAGTGGCAAACATTATCCCTGGAAGCCCAGTTGCCTTTGGAGGGATGCCAACAGATGGACTTGTAGCAGGCATTGTGTGCCTGTCGCCCGCCCTAGCCGGTTCACTGAGAGATGCTGTTGTTGCCCATGTTGTAGGAAATAAGGAAGACGAAGGCCTGAATATCTAAATGGACTGGGTCTAGACCCTCCCAAGGGTCAGCTATTTTCTGGTTGTCCCTCCAGAAGATTGTAGAGGCAATATTGTGGGCCTGGATGGGGCTCAGGAAAAAAGCATGAAACAGGAGGGAAGAGGGCAGGGCACAACGTTTGAAAGAATGACATAGCACAAGGGCATAATATTAAAATCAGTTGGGTCCAAGACGACAAGTCAAATTCAAGTAAACCTTAATCCCCAATCTGTAAGCTAAATGACACACCCAGAGGTGGCAGGACAGCTCCAAGGAACTGTCAAAAGAGGGACGAATGGGTGGTTCCCCAGTGGTTGCGATGATCCTCCCACTCATTAGCATATGAATTCACCTAGCTTGAAAAACCTAAGTGAGTGAGTGAAGTCCCTCAGTCGTGTTCCATTCTTTGCCACCCCCTGGACTGTAGCCCACCAGGCTCCTCCATCCATGGGATTCTCCAGGCAAGAATACTGGAGTGGGTTGCCATTTCCTTCTCCAGGGGATCTTCCTGACCCAGGGATCGAACTCAGGTCTCCCGCATTGCAGCCAGACGCTTTAACCTCTGAGTCTCCAGGGAAGCCAGACCAAATTTTTGAAAAAACAGCAGTTTTGAAAAAACTAGCCAGACTGAATTCCATGGTCAAAGCCCTTGCCCTCTGCAATGGCCCACAACCAGCTGAATGTGTTTCTCTCTGAATCCTAACAAATCCACCTCTTATCTATCACTGTATCTCACTGAATTTTTGCAATGAGACATCAGAGCCTGAGCTTCATTAGGTCCTAAAGCCAAGCATCATGGGTTTTGGCTGGGCTCAAGTCCCAGGAGAAAGGAGCTGAAGGATGGGAGGAAAAAGGAGTGGAAAAAATGTGCCAAGGAATCCCCTTCATAGTCTGCTGGAAAATCTGCTAAATACCTGACCTGTGCTCATAATTTTCATTGGCCTAATCCTTGGCAGAAAGATTAAGGACAGAAGAACCACCACCGGCTTGGGTAACAGCTACTGGGGCTCAGCAGATAGTGAGCCTTTGGGACATATTGGGGCATAGCCTCTCCAGTGTCCCTCAGTAATGCCCACTGCCACTCGCCTGTTCACAGAGGGGTTCAAGGAAGCAAGAAAGGAGAGATTGTAAAGGAATTAAGATTTTGTTAGGCATATGCCCTTCCAGCCATAGGAGTGAGGATCTCCTACCTTAAACGGAGGTCTCCTGGAACCTGAGACTGAGCCACGTGAGCTTTCTGCTAAGTTCATTATTCACTGTCCCAGTTTCTAGCACGCTGGGATTCTTGTCAATTTCCCTGCGCTGGGTTTTCTTCACGTTCCGCTTCTACCGCAAGCTTTCACCAAGTTGGGCTCCTGCTCTGCTTGGCCTCCTCCTTGCAGGTACTGCTGAGGTTGTTTCAGCCAGGTTAAATCTGAGTCATGGCACCATAGATGTCAGGAGAGTGTGTCTGTCTTGGTTCTGTCTTGTCACAGCAAAAATTTGAAGTGACGGACGTTAAAGCCCTTGGCGTGTCACAGCTCTTGGACACATTGTGTCTCAGCTCTTGGACAGGTCAGTATTGCAACTTCGTGTTACAGCTCAGTTTTATTTAGACAATAAAAGAAAATACATCCTTGAGGCACGAGGGCATGCCGACTCAAAAGACTTGAAGAGAAGAGAGAGAGAGCAGGAGAGAGGGAGAACAGAAAAGAGGGAGAGAGACCCCTGGCCCTTTGGCTCCTCTTTCTGTATGCTTTCTCGGCTCCCTTGGGCCTGCCCTGTGTAAACTGGGCTAGCCAGGAGTGCTGCTTGTTCTACCCGAGGTCCTCACTCTGGTCCTTGGACTTTCCTTTGTTCTATTTTCATGGGCTTTTCCCTTGCTTGCGTTTTAGCCACCACTATTTTGGACTCCTTTTTCCTGTTCTAACAATGTAACAATCCTATGGAAGGAGCAAGTCATGGAAAGAGCTAAGATGACAGAAAGAAAAGTCCTTGTGCCCAAATTAATCACAACATTATGGCTAGGAACCTGAGAAAGGTGGAGAACCTACTGAAAGTGAAAGTCGTTCAGTTGTGTCTGACTCTTTGCGACCCCATAGACTTAGTCCATGGAATTCTCCAGGCCAGAATACTGGAGTTAGTAGCCTTTCCTTTCTCCAGGGGATCTTCCCAACCCAGAGATCAAACCCAGGTCTCCCACATTACAGGTGGATTTTTTACCAGCTGAGCCACAAGGGAAATCCAAGAATACTGCAGTAGGTAGCCTATCCCTTCTCCAGTGGATTTTCCCCACTCAGCAATCAAACCAGGGTCTCCTGCATTGCAGACAGATTCTTTATCAACTGAGCTATGAGAGAATCACTGCAGATGGTGACTGCAGCCATGAAATTAAAAGATTCTTACTCCTTAGAAGAAAAGTTATGACCAATCTAGATAGTATATTCAAAAGCAGAGACATTACTTTGCCGACTAAGGTCCGTCTAGTCAAAGCTATGGTTTTTCCTATGGTCATGTATGGATGTGAGAGTTGGACTGTGAAGAAGGCTGAACGCCAAAAAATTGATGCTTTTAAACTGTGGTGTTGGAGAAGACTTGAGAGTCCTTGGACTGCAAGGAGATCCAACCAGTCCATTCTGAAGGAGATGAGCCCTGGGATTTCTATGGAAGGAATGATGCTAAAGCTGTAGCTCCAGTACTTTGGCCACCTCATGTGAAGAGTTGACTCATTGGAAAAGACTCTGATGCTGGGAGAGATTGGGGGCAGGAGGAGAAGGGGAGAACAGAGGATGAGATGGCTGGATGGCATCACAGACTTGATAGACGTGAGTCTGGGTGAACTCCAGGAGATGGTGATGCACAGGGAGGCCTGGCATGCTGCGATTCATGGGGTCGCAAAGAGTTGGACACAACTGAATTACTGAACTGAACTGATGAGAGAAGCCCTTAGGAGAACCAAAGAAAAGACAAATGTGGTTTCTTGCTGAAATGGCACTTGAACTGAGATTTTGGAACTAGAGAATGGAAGGAAAGATGTTTGCTTGTACATACAATTGTTTTGAAGGAGACAGATTAAATATCTAAGAAAGAATATAAGATATTTGTTATCTGGTCTGTATAAACATAAAATGACATTAAGGCTGTTGAGAGATGAGTTTAGGCATTCATCACCAAACCAGAACAAGCTCTCTCCATCAGATTCAACAAGCATCTTTCTAACTTAGATGGCTAGAGAACATTTCTTTTCAAGCTTAATCTCTATAATTTAAACATTTTTGTCTCTCATTATTTATGAGCAATATCTGGGTTCTGGGAGTCATCTTCATAGAGTTTGAATGTTGCACTTAAAAAAAAAAAACCTACAAAATCTGTCAATCAAGAGATCCAAGAGAGAACTGATTTTCCTTTCACTGAGTATTTTCAAGCAGCATCTGTTGCTTTTTGAAGAGATACTATAGAGGTTATTCATTAAGCTTTAGGTATAAGTTGGATTAATTGACCTCTTAAATTCTTCCTAGTATGTAACTATGTTTCCTTGAAATAAGAATTAAAACAGAAAAGGAATTAAATCATTTTATTATCTTTTAGAACTCTACCATATTAAAGATAAGTAGATTAAGACCCAGTCTTGCCCTGATACTTTATTTACAAAGGATTAGAGATCATATAACTGTACATTTTGTCCTACTTCATTTCTCAAAATTAGTGAATTTTATTGCTTTGGAAAAATTTTCCAGGTTGATTACATCAAATAAATGTGTAAACCAAGAACTCGGGGGCTTACTAAAAACCTTGGTTTTGTTAAAAAGTGTTAATTCAAAACCTCCTTAGGAGCTTCCCAGGTCTGATCTGAAACTGGCCTCTGGACACAGAGGTCATATAGGGACCAAAGAAGGAGGCAGACACTCTAGGTTAGTGCCTGGAAGATTTAATATGCAAGAGAACTTATGAGGTTTGTCTTGAGTGGTTTCTAGGCAAATAGATCTCCATGCCAGCCCATCACAATCTTGAAAGTTTATGTTAAGGCCTAAACTAGATTCAGTCACGTATCCAGTCAAATAATTTCATCACTACATCACTAGGTCAGAGCTGAATCTAGGAGCAGTTTCTGACAGTGGGAAAGGTGAACAGAATACAAGATCCAAAAACAGGAGAATGGGTGAGGAGCCTTCGGTTGCTTGGGCCCAGCAGACGGGTCAAACCAGCAGTCACATCCTCTCAGTGACTTCCAGTAGGAAGTCAAACATAATTTAAGAATTATTTGCTAGATTAAATGTGCCATTAAATTGCAGAAAATAAAATGTATAATTTACAAAGCTCTTTTTTTTTTACTCTAATGTTTGTGTTTTAATGTTTTTATAAGAGCATTTTGCACAGAATAGTTACCTTCCTTCATAAGAGGAAGCATGATACTGACAGCTATTCTATAATTGTTATACTTTTAGGAAGTTTGTGAATATATTTCATCTCTTTCATCTCTGTATTCTCAATAAGTGAAAAAAATCATTGGCAAAACATAATTAAAATATTCAAGCAGCATACCTCTTAGAAAAAAAAATTAAATCTAAAAACCATTGATGAAATACAAAAATACAAAGCATAACCCACTGATATATTAGAACTTCCACTGAATAAAAATGACTAGTATTATTAGGGGTAACATTTAGAGATAGTTATTTTTGTCTGGGGTAAAGAAAGGGATTTATACTGAAACTAGAAATATACTCATCATGTATAACTATAACGCAAAGCTGTTGAACATTATATGGGTTAGAATTAAATAACATATTGGATACAGATTTTAGAAATTGCTTTTTCTTACTCTTATGTGTTCTTAGTCTCATTCTCTCATTATATTACATACATGCATATAAAGCATGCACCACAAGCATACATAGATACATGTACTTTGTATGTGCTGCTGCTAAGCTGCTAAGTCGCTTCAGTAGTGCCCGACTCTGTGCAACCCCATAGACGGAAGCCCACCAGGCTCCCCCGTCCCTGGGATTCTCCAGGCAAGAACACTGGAGTGGGTTGCCATTTCCTTCTCTAATGCAGGAGAGTGAAAAGTGAAAGTGAAGTCGCTCAGTCGTGTCCGACTCTTCACGACCCCATGGTCTGTAGCCTACTAGGCTCCTCCGTCCATGGGATTTTCCAGGCAAGAGTACTAGAGTGGGGTGTCATTGCCTTCTCCAAATTTGTATGTGCACACACACACAAAACTGAAGAACAGAAATGTTTTTGCGTATGTGTATGGTAGTTAGCTATACACTTTTGACAGTTTCCTGATTTTACCAAAAGAGATTGAAGTGGCAATCTAGAAAACTAGATTTAACTAGCTCTTAAGTGCAAATCTAGAAAACTAGATGATTTGGAAGTAGGTAAGGAGCATCTGTGGGCTTCCCGGGCGGCTCAGCGGTAAAGAATCCACATGCAATGCACGAGTCGCAGGAGATACAGGTTCTATCCCTGGGTTGGGAAGATCCCCTGAAGGAGGGCATGGTAATCCACTCCAGTATTCTTGCCTGGAGAATCCCATGGACAGAGGATCCTGACAGATTACAATCCATAGCTTTGCAAAGAGATGGACACGACCGAAGCAAATGCAAGGGGCGTTTGTAGCCCAGGTAAAAGTACTAGATTTTTCAGAGCCCAATCTTTGAACTCACACTCAAAGAGGAGAAACGGGGTTGATGTGAAAGATACAAGATATACGATAGAGAAGCTGCAACCGAATTTGGGGTTCTAGCAGGAGTAGACAGATCTCTGTTCCGTGACTCTAGATCCGTTAAAATAATGTCTTTTCTGCAATTTTAACAGGGTAACCAAGTTTAGTTCCTTGAAGGAAAGACTTCTCTTCATCCATAAAAATCCAAAACTATTCTATCAGCAGTAAAGTCTGTAAATGTAACATATATATATGATATATTCAATGTTATGGCAGAATATCCTTGAATCTGCCTATATAAGATTGATTTTAAAATATCTGAAATGAATAACAAAAGTCCATAATTGTTTGTTTGTTTGTTTTTGTAGAGCTGAATTTATTAAGTGGATCAAATTTGTAAGGCAGACTAGCTAGAACAACTCCCACCTCTCTAAAATCAGGAACAGAATTGAAAACCAAAAGAGGTTCTGAAAATTCTCTACCTGGAGATCTTTTAGGAAATCACATTACCAGTCCCTTTAGAGAAAGTCTTAACAATATAGCAGAAGGAGAGAAATTCAGGTCAGGGGTTGATATTCATCCTTATAAGGCCCCAGCTGACAGGAATTACTTTTATTTCCCATTCCTACTCACAGCTTTAGTAAGGTATAATTGACAAATAAAAATTAAAATTCTACATTTGAGTTTTACAGTTTGATGCTTTGATTTACATGTATAATTGTGAAATAATAACTGCAGCTAAACTAATTATCAATTACCCAACATAGTTACCAATTCCTGCCTTCTTTCTTTCTTTCCTTCTTTTTCTGTGGTGATAAGAATACTTGAGATCTACCCTTTTAACAAATTTCAACGGCACAGTATTGTATTGCTAACTGTAGTCACATTAATGTATATTAGATCTTCAGACTTTTCCATCTTGCATAACTGAAGCTTTGTCAAAAGGCCAAGATTTAGAGTGCCTAAAGAGAGTGGTATTTCAGCTAACTGATTTAATGAGACTTGAGGTCATAGAGTCTCACTTGCACAGTGCCCTCCCAATCCACGTGGGCCGATTGGCATGAGATAGTCTTACTTAATGAGGGTTAGATCAGAGGGTGCAAGTGAAGCTCTTCAGTGCAACAAATGTTGGGCATAGAGTCCATATACTCTGTGGACGGGTGGTGACACTGATGATAAGGATAATGGTGTTACACACAAAGGGAGGTTTTACCAACGAAGGCACTAAGGGGCTAATGAACTGCATCCTTGTCCTCTGCTTTATTGGGACAGAATTCCCATGTGGACCCAACTGCTCACCTGCATGAGAGTGCCTTACTGCAAGAGCAAGATCAGATGTGTTCTGTAGAAATGGATGAGGTTTTCTGTTGGGTAAAATTCTTCTTCCAAGTTTGCCAACTTGACCTTTCCACACTTTAAGATTTATGCCCCATTACAATAGCTTGTAATTTAGGATAGTCCTTTAAACACCTAATCAATTACCATTTTCTCAGTTTCTAAGTTACTTTCTTTATTGTCTTCACAGAATCCCTGAAATTGCTGGGCAACCTACATGGTCAAACAGTATTTCCAAGACTTGCAGTCGCTCATGAGGTAACCCCTTGGCAATCTATGCAAGATAAATAACTTTCTTCCCTCTGATGTTTCTGTACAGATTCTCATTTTGTAAAAAAAATATATGTGTGTATATATATATATATATATGTATATATATATATATATCAATTTTTTTGGTTTTACTCTTGTTTTCTAAATACTTTTCTTAAAAATGGCCTTCCCATTAGAAGATGTTTTTCAGCTATAGCATCCAACACAGCGCCATGCGGGTAGTGGAGCCCCATAGATGACAGCTGAAGAAAGGTAAGCTGAAAAGAAAAAGGAAAGGAGGAGGAAAGATGGCAGTAGGGTATAAGTGTTTGCTTGTTTTGTGTGGCTTATAGGATCTGGAGAAGGAGCTCTTTTAAAATATATCTCTAAAATATCTGAAATTTCATCATGAATATTTGCTTTTGAGTATTGCACACTGGTATTTTCACATACACCTAGAATGACTCCTTACCATGTTAGCGAGAATTAGTTCAGTGGGACATTTTGTTTTTCCTTTTATAAAAACAACTATAATAATGCTAGAATACCTGCTTGTAAAATGACTATGATCTTGATGTCTCTTATAAATATGAGAATTATGTCAACATAAAGGTGAAGTTAGGTTGGTTCATATATGACCAATTCTAGGCAAAAAGCTGGTATAGCAATAATTAGAAATTTCTGCAGGAAAAGAAAAATCCATTAGGTTGGATGTTATACAGATAGGAGTCCTTTTCATCATATTTTAAGACAATGGAAAATGAACTTTTAACTGGGGATTCCTCTCCAGAAAGCCAGACCTCTACTTTAACCAGCTTTCCCCCCTCAGGCAGTTTGTTCATCCTTCTATCCAGAGCACCACTTTCATCTGCACTGTCTCTGCACCTGTAAGCCAGCATTTCTACTTCATGGCTTTATGTGAATCTTATACGTCCTTGAAGTGGCCTCCAGTCAAGCTCAGTGCCTGCCTAGCTGCACAGGTGAATTCTGGAGGAACCAGTTATGGTTTAGCTCAGTCTCTGGCTACCAAATAGCTTAGATTTGAATGATCTTCCAACTCTATTTTTCCCACCAGCCCTGTTTCTCTAGTAGGATTTCGAAGAACATGAGTTTTTGGGGAAATACGTATTTGGGACTATAGTAGAAATTAAACATTACCACAATGGCACCCCACTCCAGTACTCTTGCCTGGAAAATCCCATGGACGGAGGATCCTGGTGGGCTACAGTCCATGGGGTCGCTAAGAGTCGGACACGACTGAGTGACTTCACTTTGACTTTTCACTTTCATGCATCGGAGAAGGAAATGGCAACCCATTCCAGTGTTCTTGCCTTGAGAATCCCAGGGACGGGGAGCCTGGTGGGCTGCCGTCTATGGGGTCGCACAGAGTCAGACAACTGAAACGACCTAGCAGCAGCAGTAGCAGCAGCAAGGTGTTAGAAGGGGACCCTGGAATGGTGTTTGGAGGAGAATAAAGGGAAAGGAGAGGTGCTGAGGTTAGAGACGCATAAAGCTGGACTTCTCAAATTTTAAATGCATTGGAAGCAGCCCAGGATCCTATTTAAAAGGCAGATTCTTATTCAGTAGGTCTGATAGGAGCTTAGATCATGCTTTCTAACAAGCTCTGAGTGATTCTTGCTGCTAACCTGGGGATGAAACTTGAAGTAGCAGAAGCCAGAAGGACAGGTAGCAATTTGAAGAGGCACCATCTAGCACTGGGCCACTATGAAGCTTTTTTTTTTTTTTCACGTTATGATGTGTTTCCCAGTCTCCCAAACAAACCAGGATCATTACTAAAAGATTCAGTTTGAAACTAATCAAGAGTTTAAAAAACAAAAAAATATTTGATGAACACCCATATTCCTTTTATTTTTCTCAAACATGCACTTAAAAGGTAGGTTTATCAACTGGTTGTTAAAATATTAATACTCAGAAAGAGGTTCGTTCTTTTATCTTGTATTAGAAGCAGCTTAAGTTATAACCTCCAACTGTCTCCTGGGCTAATGAAAAAGGCAGGAATGATAACCAGGTCTAATCACTTTTATTGACTAAACAAAGTGAGTTGTCTGCATTACTTTTATTTCCTGACATTTCACTTTTCCTTGTCTGGATTCACAATAACTATGATGTGATTTCAGTGACCTTCAGTGCTGCTAAAGGATGCCAGGGCATATTGTAAGTTTGGGCTAGCAATTCAAAAGCAAACAGGGCCTTATATAAAAATGAACTTCTTCTGTAAATTAACAATTTTTGAAACCATATAAAATGTAGATAGGTGATGCATAGATACATGATTGCACCAAATAAGATCTACTCTTGACAAAAGACAAAATAATTATTTTTAAGAAGGCTTTTAGCTATCATTTGTTGTGTTGTTTTACATATATTATCTTACCCAACTCATGAAAAGTTTATCAGATGTCATTAACCTCATTTCACAGAGGAAAGAACCAAGGCTGGGAGAAGAGAACTAACTCAATGTCACACAGCTAGTGAGTGACATGCCAAGATCTAAACCTAGATTTGCTTAGGTCCGAAATTCTTGTTCTTAATCACTAAGCTCTCAATCCATTTGGAGCCACTAAAATTTATACAGAAATTACATGTGATTTATATGTTATGACAAACAAGAAGAGCATGAAATTCTCTTTGGCATGTGTCCCTTCCTCTCTGGCAGTTACCTAAAGTCATTTTTGGAAGTAAGTGGTGTGTAAATTTTAAATAAATAAAATTTTAAAATGCCCTTTACTCACCTCAAAGACTTTCTAAGTACAGTCTGTTTTTTGGAGGAATAAGTCAGTGCCATTAGCCCATGAAACCCTGATGTACTATGTGTCCTTCAGGAGGGTCTCTATCCTGTGACTGTTGAAAAGCACCTGAATAAATAATATTCTCAGGGTTTGTATTAGCTGTTCATCACTCTCCCTTTGATTTGAACCACCTCATGTGCTATTGGTAAATTAAAACATAATGTGAGTGTGAAATAGAGGTTATGTTGGTTTATGCACAATTATGTCCAGCCTGTTAATGTTTTGAAGCAATTGGGGGCAAGCTTCTCAAAATTAAAAAGACCATCTTTACAGTACCTGAAGCACTTTTTTTTTTTTAAGGTATAAATATCTTTAAAAAAATGCCCTCTTTTAGAGCAAAAAGTGGCTATTTGCTTTAAGAGTTGCTAGGCTTTCCTCTATGTTCAGCTGTCTGGGAAGCACACATGTGGAGACATTTCATCTTGAATTAAAATAATGTAGTAAAAAAAATTCTGATGAAAAGTCTTTTATCAAAAGTGTGTGTCTTCTAGGATCTATATATGGAAGGAGGAAGCACAAGGAAAACACTGCAAAAACCTTTCCAAGAGTGATGCTCTCCAAGACTTAACTTTACTAGATCCTTTATTAGAGGTATTATTGTTTTTGTGAGTGTTCTGATCTCAAAGTTCTAAGTTAGTGCCGAGTCTCTTTTTCTATGATTCTTGTTATTTTTAGTGCTCAATTTTGTAAAATGTAATACTGTTTAAAACAAGCGTGTATTATATGAAGCTAGGTTGAAGCAAAGAATGAATAGTTCTCAGAAGTGCATCATTGTTCTTTCTCTAGGAGGTACCCGAAATGTGTTGTGTGCTTGACTTACAACCACTTTTCTATGCAGCAATCAAGAGCTGAAGCATTTGTTTAAACATCTTGTGGATGAAGCCTAGGAAAAAGCACTTTAAAGGATGACTTTGTAATAGAGGGCATATGGAATTAATAAACTAACCTTTCATAAAGAACATACTTGACACCATTACTTTTGACATCAAATTAAAATATTTACATTTAATATTGGGTTACTTCAGAAGCCATTGCGCTGTACTTAGTTGCTCAGTCATGTCAGACTCTTTGCTAACCCATGGACTGTAGCACACCAGGTTCCTCTCCTCTGTCCATGGAAATTCTCCAGGCAAAAACACTGGAGGAGATTGCCATGCCCTCCTCTAGGGGATCTTCTCAACCCAAGGATCAAACCCAGGTCTCCTGCATTGCAGGTGGATTCTTTACTGTCTGAGCCATCAGGGAAGCCCCCAAAATCCATTAAAAAGACTAACTATATGTATGTTACATATATATGTATGTGTATACATGTATATGTGTGTGTGCGTGTGTGTATAGAAAGAGAGAGAGTAAAAAGGGATCTGCAAAAGAAAATATTTTAAAAATTAGAGGTGTTCATGAGTGGATTGGCTAGCCTTTTAAGCTAGTGTGTGTACTGTGCTAAGTTGCTTCAGTAGTGTATGACTGTGTGACCCTATGGACTGCAGCCTGCCAGGCTCCTCTGTCCATGGGATTCTGCAGGCAAGAATACTGGAGTGGGTTGCATCTTCTTCTCCATGGGATCTTTCTAGCGCAGGGATAGAATCTGGGTCTCCTGCATTACAGGCAGATTCTTTTCCATCTGAGCATCTAGGGTTAGCCCCTGTTAGTGGAAAAGTTCTAACGGAAATTAGAAATATCACAGCAATGACACCTATACTGTGTGGGATACAGAATGAGATAAATAAAGAGCTCTTTTCCAAAGTAATAATAAGTATGATTTCTTGAAATTAACTAGATGTTAAGCTCTGCACTAAATTTTTACATTTACTTTCTACCCAAAGGGACTATGCCAAAGCCTTTGACAGTGTGGATCACCACAAACTGTGGAAAATTCTGAGAGAGATGGGAATACCAGACCACCTGACCTGCCTCTTGAGAAACCTATATGCAGGTCAGGAAGCAATAGTTAGAACTGGATGTGGAACAACAGACTGGTTCCAAATAGGAAAAGGAGTATGTCAAGGCTGTATATTGTCACCCTGCTTATTTAACTTCTGTGCAGAGTACATCATGAGAAACGTTGGGCTGGAGGAAGCACAAGCTAGAATCAAGATTGCCGGGAGAAATATCAATAACCTCAGATATGCCGATGACACCACCCTTATGGAAGAAAGTGAAGAGGAACTAAAAAGCCTCTTGATGAAAGTGAAAGAGGAGAGTGAAAAAGTTGGCTTAAAGCTCAACATTCAGAAAATGAAGCTCATGGCATCCGGTCCCATCACTTCATGGCAGATAGATGGGGAAACAGTGGAAACAGTGTCAGACTATTTTTTTGGGCTCCAACATCACTGTGGATGGTGACTGCAGCCATGAAATTAAAAAACGCTTACTCCTTGAAAGGAAAGTTATGACCAACCTAGATAGCATATTCAAAAGCAGAGACATTACTTTGCCAACAAAGGTCCGTCTAGTCAAGGCTATGGTTTTTCCTGTGGTCATGTATGGATGTGAGAGTTGGACTGTGAAGAAAGCTGAGCACCAAAGAATTGATGCTTTTGAAGTGTGGTGTTGGAGAGGACTCTTGAGAGTCCCTTGGACTGCAAGGAGATCCAACCAGTCCATTCTGAAGGAGATCAGCCCTGAGATTTCTTTAGAGGGAATGATGCTGAAGCTGAAGCTCCAGTACTTTGGCCACCTCATGCAAAGAGTTGACTCATTGGAGAAGATTTGATGCTGGGAGGGATTGGGGGCAGGAGGAGAAGGGGACAACAGAGGATGAGATGGCTGAACGGCATCACTGACACTATGGACATGAGTCTGAGTGAACTCTGGGAGTTGGTGATGGACAGGGAGGCCTGGCGTGCTGCGATTCATGGGGTCACAAAGAGTCGGACACGACTGAGTGACTGAACTGAACTGAACAAGGGATAGACATTTTTATCTTCTGTAAATAGATAAGGAAAATAAAGCCTAAAGAGGTTAAGGAACTAGTCCAAAGTGATAAGTACCAGCACCAGCATTTGAATTCATTTTGGTAGAACTTCAGCTATGCCATGCTGCTTTTAAAATTTTAAGATATGATTCTATGTGCTCCATGTAATTAAGGTCAGCTTTGAGGTGAGATATGAACATTCTATATTTATTCATCTATTATAAGAAATTTTAAATAGTTGACACAGTATGGTTGATATTAACTTGTTTTATTTCAAAAGGTGCAAAGATAAGAAAGAAATTCAATAACTAAGGACTATATAAGGGAAACTAGAAACTAGACAGTGGCTTTAAAATTCCTCAGAGCACAATTGAGAATAAGTATTGTTGCATGAATGAATGAATTTGATAGTTTGTGCTAGCTCTTTTAAAAGTATTCCCAAGTAGTTCTTAAGATTTCATATTCCAAATAAATTCAAACTGACCTATAATTCTTGCTCAGATTTCCATGCCTTGTTAGGTCACTGACTTGTCCTTCACTTTGGTTTCTGACCTTGACATAGATTATGAAGGTTTTTAGATTCCTACATTTTTATAAATAATAATTGACCATCTTTCATTCTTAGACTCTGCTCTTGTCCCTGTATGTTATTTACAGTTTACCTAGTCCTCTCTGGTACTCTATTCTGGACACTTTGTGAAACATAAGGCCTCTGTTAACCTCAGGTAAGAATACTGAGCTTTGAATGAAAGTAATCATCAATGTCGTTTATTGCCTAAGGACTGTTAACAGTTTTATTACAGTTTGTTCAGAGAGTCTGAAGTGCATAAGCAATCCAGGAACTTCTTAGGGTATGTAAATATTGTGTCACATATATATCAATTTTGATGATGAACATTGATATTCATGATAAAAATAAAAGCAACTGGAATTGGAATTTTTCCTAGAAATCTGAACTGAGCACATTGGTTAATCAAATCTACTGAATTATTTGATATAAGCCACTATATTACTTATTCATATTAACAAAAATGGAAAAAGATAAATTTGTAATTGATATGTTTAAGTGATTAGGCTTTACATTCAGGATTCTGAGGTTTTCACCCATAATCATTCAAAAAATCTGTGATCAGTCTAGGATATTGAAATCATGTGAATATAGTGAAGTGTTGAAAGTGTTAGTCACTCAGTCCTGTCTGACTCCTTGCCACCCCATGGACTGTAGCCCACCAGGGTCCTCCATCCATGGGATTTTCCAGGTAAGAATACTGGAGTGGGTTTCCATTTCATTCCCTCACTAGGGGATCTTCCTGATTTAGGGATTGAACCTCGGTCTCCCACATCGCAGGCAGATTCTTTACCGTCTGAGCCCTCGGGGAAGCCATGTGAATATAATGATGCTCATCAAATATCTCACCTGTATTTCCCAGTCTCCTTGAAATTAAATGAGGCCAAATACATATGGGTTTGGCTAGTGGTTTTGGAAGGAAAGTGATTGTGTCACTTCTGAGCTGAGGTTTTGCATCTCTCTCTCACTGGCATAGGGTTCCAAGCATGTCTTCTGGTTCCACTCTTCTCAAACTTTAATGTGCAGATAGATCACTTGGGGATCTTGTTAAAATGCAGATTCTCACTTGGGTCCAAGGTAGGGACAAATACTCTTCATTTCTAATAAAATTCCTAATGATATCAGTGATGCTGGTTTGCAGATCACACCTTGCACAAGACTCTAAATGAAATATCTTCAATATAATAGAAACTTCCCCAGCCAGGATCCCTGAATGACTGTGTGGAGTAGAGCCTTACATTTGGCATGTAGTATGAGTGTGATATAAATGTGGTATGTGCCACAGAGAATATCAAAGACAGTGGTGTTTTTTGTTTTTTGTTTTTTGTAGAAATGGACTTATGTGAGTCAGTATAGATATGGAAATGAAAAAAATAAGTAACTTGAGTTCACAGGTTCATAAATTGTAGGAAGTGAACCACATTAATGCAAGATGTTAATAATAGGGGACAGTCTTTGGCAAGGTGAGGGGCTATATGGGAAATCTCTATTTTCCACTCAATTTTTCTGTAACCCTAAAACTGCTCTAAATATTAGTCCAATTATAAAAATTTTTAATTAAAACCTCCTTATCCCTCTTCTCCCCACTCCAAAAAATAAATTAATCAATAAAAGCCAAATGCTCCTCTGATAATAGAAGTAAAAAGGAAGAGACAAGTTCAAAGAACATGGTTTTCTTAGGAAGGCAATAAATTCAGACAGTTTAAAGAACAACATTCAAATTTTGCTGTAGGTTAAACCTATTATTCTTAGCCCAATATCTACTTCATATACAAACAAGAAGAGATTTGTGCACCTATCCTTTTATAAGAATATATCCCCTCAAAATATTGTGAAAATTAAGAAAAAGAGATTCAGTTAAAGCTGACAAGAAGTTAACTTTGTTGTGGAAAAGCCTGTGTAGAGAAGATGGCGGAGGAATAGGACAGGGAGACCACTTTCTCCCCCACAAATTCATCAAAAGATCATTTGAATGCTGAGCAGCTTCCACAAAACAGCTTCTGAATGCTGGCGGAGGACACCAGGAACCCAGAAAGGCAGCCCATTCTCTTCGAAAGGAGATAGAACAAAATATACAAGACGAAAGAGTTATGGATGGAGATCCACCCCGAGGAGGGAGTTGTGAAGGAGGAGAAGTTTCCAACAGAAGGAGAAGTTTCTCACAGAAACAGAAGGAAACCCTCTCACAGACAGGTCTGTGGGGAGTTTTGGAATCTCAGAGGGCAACATAACCAGGAGAAAAAAAAATAATCATAATAATAACCCACAGAATATGTGCCTAACTGCAACTGCCAGCAGACAAGTAACCCAGAGGCTCAAGTCCACCACCAGCGAGCAGGGGCTGGACAGGGAGGCACAAGCTGCATCATCGGTCCTCAGGGTAAAGACCAGGCCTGAATGCCCCGAGGACTATCTGAGGGAGATCACTTGAGATAGCAACCCAAACTGTGGGATTGCCAGAGAGAGAGAGAGAGAGAAAAAAAAGAACTTTCCTGTGAAAGGCTCTAATGTACAGCCTGGCTTGCTCATGGAACAAAGAATTGAGCGAATACCAAAGGGGAGCTAGCCAGCTGTGTACAGGCCCCTCCCCCTGCTGGAGGCAGAGGCAGGCACACAATAGCCAGAGCCAGAGCCAGAGGCAGGGGGCTGCTGCAGTCTCAGCCCCAGAGACTGGGATCCTCCACCAAATTGTGTGTGGGCAGGCTCCCAGTTCCTAACCACGTCTTCCTGGGGTCCTAGACAGTTGACATCTGCCAGGAGGGTCGCAGCCTGAGATCAGCTCCTGAGTGGAGACATGCGGCACACCTGAGATGGTGCTCTTACCGGCGCATCCTAGAAACCGAGTGGCCGGGACTGGGGAGGTGATTAAGATGCACAGTTCCCCTGGGACAGTGCGCTCACAAACACCTGGTCACCTGAGCTGCCTGGACCTGAGGAGGGCACAAAATGCACGCCCAACTGAGCCTGTGCGCTTGCAGATTACCTGAAAACCTGAGCAGCTTGGACCTGGGAAGTGCACCAAACATAGGGCCCACTTTGGACAGTGCCCCTGCAGACCACCCTGGAGCCTGAGCAGTGTAGACCCAGGAAGCACATGCCAACTCGAGATGGGCAAACCCAGTGTGGTCCATACAGTGCAAGCACTCTCCCACACACACCAGCAATATTTGTTTGCAGTGTCCTTCCTTCCACACAACACAGCTGAACAAGTGAGCCTAAATAAGTGACCACCTTTCGCCACCTTGTGTCAGGGTGGAAATTAGACAATGAAGAGGCTTGCACACAGAGGAAGCCAAAATAAACAAAGAACAGGGAACTGCTCTGGAAGTGACAGGTACAAATGATTAAGACCCTGTAGTTAATATTGTCCAAGTGTTGGAGGGGGCCTATAGGCCTTGAGAACAAGTACAAGCTGGAACAAGAAATTATCTGAAACTGAACTGACCCCACACTGCCCACAAAAGTTCCAGACAAATTCCTAGATATGTTTTTACTATTATCACTTTTTAATTTTTAAAAAAAATTAGGTTCTTTATTACTATTACTCCTTTAATTTTCATTTTTATAACCTACTGTTACCTTACCAAAAAAAGACCCTATTTTTAAAGCAAATTTCATATATATTTATATATTATAATTTTTGTGGTTGATATTGTTTTGTATTTTTTAATATTGCTTTTTTGAGAATCTAACCTCTACTCTAGATCAGGGAGGCCTGGCGTGCTGCAATTCATGGGGTCACAAAGAGTTGGACACTACTGAGTGACTGAACTGAACTGAACCTCTACTCAAGATTTTTAATCTTTGCTTTTTGGTATTTGTTATCAATTTTGTACCTTTAAGAATCTAACCTTCAGTATCCACTTTCACTTAGGGGTGTGATTACTGACTTGATTACACTCTCCCCTTTTGACTCCCCCTCTTCTCATCCTGGTCACCTCTATCTCCCTCCTCCTCCTTCTCTTCTCCATGTAACTCTGTGAATCCCTCTTGGCGTCCTTCACTGTGGAGAATCGTTTCACCATTAACTTAGATGTTTTGTCATCTGTGCGGTATGGATGGAGAAGTCTTGAGGCTACTATAAGAATAAGACTGAAAGCCAGAGGCAGGAGGCTTAACTCCAAAACCTGGGAATATCAGAGAACTCCTGTTTCCAGGGAACATTAATAGACAAGAGCTCACCCCAAAGCCTCCATACCTAAAATGAAACCAAGCTCCACCCAAGAGCCAACAAGTTCCAGGGCAAGACTTCTCCAGCAAAGCAGGAGCACCGTCCTGAGCATTAAAAGACAGGCTGCCCAAAGCCATGCTAGAGCCATAGACATCCCAAACTCTCTAACGGACACTTCATTGCACTCCAGAGAGAAGAGATCCAGCTCCACCCACCAGAACACAGACACAAGCTCCCTTAACCAGGAATCCTTGACAAGCCACTAGTCCAACCCCACCCACAGGGAGCAGGCTCCACAATAAAGAGAAACTATGAACTTCCAGCCTACAGAAAGGGTACCCCAAACACAGCAATCTAAACAAAATGAAAAGGCAGAGAAATATTCAGCAGGTAAAGGAACATGATAAATGTGGACCAAACCAAACAAAAGAGGAGGAGATAGGGAGTCCACCTGAAAAAGAATTCAAAGTAACGATAGTACAGATAATCCAAAATCTTAAAAACAAAATGGAGTTACAGATAAATACACTAGAGACGAGGATTGAGAAGATGCAAGAAATGTTTAACAAGGACTGAGAAGAAATAGAGAAGAGTCAATTAATAATGAACAATGCAAAACTGAGATCAGAAGCACTCTGGAGGGAACTAACAGTAGAATAACTGAGGCAGAAGATAGGATAAGTGAGGTGGAAGATAGAGTGTTGGAAATAAATGAAGCAGAGAGGAAAAAAAAAGAAAAAAAGAAATGAAGACAACCTCAGAGACCTCTGGGACAATGTTAAATGCCCCAACATTCAAATCATAGGAGTCCCAAAAAAGAAGACAGAAAGAAAGGGCATGAGAAAATACTTGAGGACATAATAGTTGAAAACTTCCCTAAAATGGGGACAGAAATAGCCACCCAAGTCCAAGAAACCCAGAGAGTCCCAAACAGGATAAACCCAAGGTGAGACAACCCAAGACACATATTAATCAAACTAATGAAGATCAAACACAAACATTAAAAGCAACAAGGGAGAAGCAACAAATAACACACAAGAGGATCCCCATAAGGATAACAGCTCATCTTTCAACAGAAACTCTTCAGGCGAGAAGGGAATGGCAGGACATACTTAAAGTGATGAAAAAGAGAAACCTACAACCCAGATTACTATACCCAGCAAGGATCTCATTCAAATATGAAGGAGATATCAAAAGCATTGCAGACAAGCGAAAGCTGAGAGAATCCAGCACCAGCAAACCAGCTTTTTAACAAATGCTAAAGGATCTTCTCTAGAGGGGAAACACAGAAAAGGTTTATAAACTTGAACCCAAAACAAGAAAGAATCAATCTCAAAAATATACAAGCAGCTCATGCAGCTCAGTACCAGAAAAATAAATGACCCATTCAAAACATGGGCCAAAGAACTAAACAGACATTTCTCCAAAGAAGACATACAGATGGCTAACAAACACACGAAAAGATGCTCAACATCACTCATTTCAGAGAAATGCAAATAAAAACTACAATAAGGTACCCTCTCACACCAGTCAGAATGACTGCTATCAAAAAGTCTACAAATAATAAAAGGTGGAGATGTTATGGAGAAAAAGGAATCCTCTTACACTGTTGGTGGGAATGCAAACTAGTACAGCCACTATGGAGAACAGTGTGGAGATTCCTTAAAAAACTGGAAATAGAACTGCCATATGACCCAGCAATCCCACCACTGGGCATACACACCGAGGAAACCAGAATTGAAAGAGACAAGTGGATTCCAATGTTCACCACAGCACTGCTTACAATAGCTAGGACATGGAAGCAACCTAGATATCCATTGGCAGACTAGTGGATAAGAAAACAGTGGTACATATACACAATGGAATATTACTCAGCTATTAAAAAGAACACCTTTGAATCAGTTCCAATAAGGTGTGTGAAACTGGAACCTATTACACAGAGTGAAGTAAGTCAGAAAGAAAAACACCAATACAGTATATTAACTGTATAATTATGTATATGTATAATTATGTAACTGTATAATTATGTATAATTATAAATATGTATAATTCCATACATATGGAATTTAGAAAGATGGTAATGATAACCCTGTATGCGAGACAGCAAAAGAGACACAGGTATAAAGAAGAGACTTTTGAACACGGTGGGAGAGGGTGAGGGTGGGATGATTTGAGAGAATAGCATTGAAACATGTATATTACTATATGTGAAATAGAGCACCAGTCCAAATTCGATGCATGAAAGGGCTCTCAAAGTCAGTGCACTGGGACAACCCAGAGGGGTGGGATGGGGAGGGAGGAGGCGGGGGGGGCTGGGATAGGGGACACATGTACACCCATGGCTGATTCATGTCAATACATGGCAAAAACCACCACAATACTGTAAAGCAATTAGCCTCCAATTAAAATAAATAAATAAATAAAATTTTAAAAGCCTATGTAGAAAGCATGACAATGGGAACACTTTGAAAATACTTTTGTATTTCTGAAAATACACATTCTAGAAGTTAAGAACTTCATATTTAACAGTGGTAAGTATGCATTTGGGGTATTATGAATTATGAAATTACCTTAGTTTTTGAAAATTCTTATTATAGCAGTAATAGATATACTTGGAAAAAAGTTATAAAATGTAGAAAATTATTCATTGAAAGCTAAAAACCTTTTCTACCTTCACAATAACTCTAGCCCCAATTTTACTCTTGAGTTTTTGAAGATTATACTTCTGACACTAAATAATACATATGTATCTCCATTGATTATCAAATTAAGGTTGAACATTTTATTATGGTTATATTACTTCTCCTTCTTCCAAAGTTTAGAGTTTTTTATACTACAATTTTATTTCTGATTGAATATAAATTTCATATGGTTCAATCTCACCATGAGAGTTGAGGGCTCATTTCTATATAAATATATAAATTCACATGTTATATTTCCTAACTTTAAATTGAACATGGACCATAAAATATTTAATTTAGAGTCTAAATATTAACAATGTATCTTGGTTCCCTGTGTGTAAAATTAGGCAATTCCCACCCTCATATGCTTCATCTCTCCTTTTTAATACTACACTGCATGATATTTTTACCCATGGTAATATCTTCAGTTTAGTTCAGTTGTCTTGTCGTGTCCAACTCTTTGCGACCCCATGAATTGCAGAACGCCAGGCCTCCCTGTCCACCACCAACTCCCGGAGTTCACTCAAACTCACGTCCATCGAGTCGGTGATGCCATCCAGACATCTCATCCTCTATTGTTCCCTTCTCCTCCTGCCCCCAATCCCTCCTAGCATCAGAGTTTTTTCCAATGAGTCAACTCTTCCCATGAGGTGGCCAAAGTACTGGAGTTTCAGCTTTAGCATCAGTCCTTCCAAAGAACACCCAGGACTGATCTCCTTTAGAATAGACTGGTTGGATCTCCTTGCAGTCCAAGGGACTCGCAAGAGTCCTCTCCAACACCACACTTCAAAAGCATCAATTCTTCAGCGTTCAGCTTTCTTCACAGTCCAAAACTCACATCCACACATGACCACTGGAAAAACCATAGCCTTGACTAGATGGACCTTTGTTGGCAAAGTAATGGCTCTGCTTTTGAATATGCTATCTAGGTTGGTCATAACTTTTCTTCCAAGGAGTAAGTGTCTTTTAATTTCATGGCTGCAGTCACCATCTGCAGTGATTTTGGAATCCCCCCAAATAAAGTCTGACACTGTTTCCACTGTTTCCCCATCTATTTCCCATGAAGTGATGGGACCAGATGCCATGATCTTTGTTTTCTGAATGTTGAGCTTTAAGCCAACTTTTTCACTCTTCTCTTTTACTTTCATCAAGAGGCTTTTTAGTTCCTCTTCACTTTCTGCCATAATATCTTAACATGGTTCAAATGGATAAAATTGCCAATCTATTCTATAGCCATAAAAAAACTATGCTATAACTAAATATATTCTGTAGTTAAATTCTATAACTTAAAATCAGATTAATAGATTTTTAATAGAGAAAATCTACATTTACTCTGCAGTATTTTTATCCCCATAAAATATGTTACAGCATATTTCAAGCATCAATTTAGCTATAGTCTCAATGTCAAAATGCAGAGGTTGAAATTTAGACATTTCTGGTGTTAGATAGTTAAGTGGTGGAGCAGAATAAAAACCAAAGTCTGTCTCCCTCCAAACTGTATGCTCTTAACTACTCCATGTACTTAACCATTTACTTCAAGAACATGCTTTCTGATTGTTTGGTTTACTTCATTTCTTAACCAGCACAGCACTAAAAGGTTGGTGATCTCTGAATTCTCTCTCTGTTTTAACAGTGTGTAGCTCTTTTTCACTACTTACTGGGATTAAGAAACAGTTACAGTTTCAGCACCGCTGTAGACTAAGCTTGATACTTTCAAGAATAGATCCTTGAAAAGTACAACATCACCATGGTAGGATGGTAGGATTTCTTTTTCCTGATGAAGCACATGATACACAGTCAAAATGCATCATAATTTTCTTAGGCTATATTTATTACACAAATATAGCTACAAAATAATTTTTCTTGTTTCTACTTAACTTCCAAATATAAAATCATTTATATTTTTCCTCAAGAAATTTTATTAACAGGGACGCATTAAATCAATGGTCAAGTTTTGGACATAGGCAATATTGGACCTTTTTGATAATTTCCCATCTTTTAAAAATATTTCCCCTTGATATTTTTTCCATAACATGGAAATTCCTGTGTGTACTTTCATTTTGAGATGGAAAATGGAGTAAAATGACAGCAATAATAAGCAAAATACAGTTTTACCCATAGGAGATGGGGGCATGGTATGAGCCAGTCGGAGACTGTCCAATTCTTGAAAGAGCAACAACAGATAAGACCCTGCCAAACTGATCATCTTAAAATATACATGTGAATTCTGTGTTCTCTTTATAACACAGCTATAGCCATTTTAATATAAATGTACACTTTAAAATACTTTCTATTAAATAGAACTAACAACCCAAAGGGGTTCCCCTGGTGGCTCAGATTGTAAAGAATCTGCCTGCAATGCAGGAGACCTGGGTTTGATCACTGGGTCAGGAAGATCCCCTGGAGCAGGAAATAGCAACCCACTCCAGTATTGTTGCCTGGAGAATTCCATGGACAGAGGAGCCTGGCGGACTACAGTCCATGGGGTGGTAAAGAGTCAGACACAACTGAGCGACTGACATACACACACACACCACAACTCAAATATGTGTCATATTATGCTGTGTTTTTTATCCCAGAACACTTGAGGTACATTCCAGCTTGAGAACTAGAGAACCAGGGTCAAGAACAGTTTTTCACATGCTTAATTTTGGTTTGCTAAATAATTTTTTATAGAGTCTGTTTCTTAGGACTGCATAGCCTGGCTTCCTTTCCCTTTCATGTTTCTCAGAGATTCTTTGACAATAGTCCACTCTTTCCCCATGACCTTTATCAATGTTGCATTTCCTAATTTAATTGCATGCCATTTCACATTCCAGGATCTGTTTATCTTAATGTATTTGGTGGATGAAATTTTTTTTGTCTTACCCTGTCCCTTCTTTTTTCTGCCATAGCTAGTTTTTCCATTCTTGTCTAGTCTCTATTGCTAACTCTGAGCTTCACTGCTCTGTTGCTAATTAGCCCCTGGAACCCTAGGCTAGCCATTTATCATCTTATAGCATCATGATGCCCCTGGTAGATGCTGTCTAGATTGCTCTTTGGTTTATTGCAGTATCCCCACAGTGCAACTAACACAGAGGTATATAGAGTGTAATAGGGCATAATGAAAGTGTAGAACTTCCTGGGAGAAACTACAATGTAGTTAAAGAAGCATTCTTTATACTGGATACTAGCTATAACTTTTCATTTGGCTAAAATAAATCCATACACAGTTCCCTCAGTAGAGTATTCGTGTTTCTCTCTCTCCAGTTCTAACTAGCTCCTTACCTGCAACACTCTGTGCCAAAACAGGAAAAATATTGCAAGACTGTGGCATCATTTCTTAAATCTACTCTTTTGTTTGGTTTGATAGAAGACAGCTGGGGTCTCATATCTACTTTTGCTTTCAATTTGTTGTAATATCATACATCATATGGCCTCTGGAAAACTCTAGTGAACACTCATGAGAGAATAAAGACTGAAAGCATCAAATGATGTATTACTGTTATCATGGAAATAGACTGGGGTGAGGCGATCCCTGAAAAGGTCTTGGGGGTACATGAACATGTACATGTACTGTGCATGATCACAGTTTGAGAACTACTGATGGAGAGTATTTAAAACAGTGCCTGTCACAGAGTGAACCTAATTATACAAATTAGCTATTCTTATTAACTTTATTTCCAAAGTTAATGAAAGCACCTAGCTGATATCAGTTCACATTTTCAGTTCCCCTTGCATATATCAATTCTCCTATTTCCTTTGCTTCCCTGGTTTCTCTGTCTTAGCCTCTTTTCAAAACTGGAGACTTTTTTATAAGCTGTTCTTTGTTGAACTTTGGTCACCCTTTGAGCAAAGTATCTGTTATTTACTCATTCTGATAAATAAGCACCTTGCATTGCATTCTATTATCTTATCCCTGGGTACTCAAGAGAGGGTTGCCTTTCACCTGGGCTTCCAGCTAGGGTTAGAAACCCCAGATCATGAAGTAGGTCTTAATATGTCATCAGAATGAAAAACTGGAAGCACAAATAAGGAGCTACAGTGGACTCAGATGAAGACATAAACTATGCCCAGGACTGATATACTGACTCTATTGTCTGATACACAGGCTCAGAGGACCAGGTGGTTAAAAAATGGAGGAAGGAAACAGCAGAAAGCGAAAATAGGCAAGAAGAAATTGAAATGCTGGCTATATAATGGAATAAGAGGAAATGAATAATAAAATTAATTATTCATGACCTAGGATTAGGCAAAGATTTCTTAGACATGACATCAAATGCATGATCCATAAAATTAAAATAAATTGGACTTCATTAAAAGAAATGAAGATTGGTCTGCAAAAGATCCTGTTATGAGGGTAAAAAGGCCTCAGCAACTGGGAGAAGAAAATATCAGGCAAATTGCTTGCATACGGAATATCTATTGAGTTCTGCCAGCTTAATGGTCAGAAAACAATTCAGTTAGAAAATGGATAAAGTAACTGAACAGACACTGCATCTGAAGATGTATGCATGGCAGATAAACACATGGAAAGACATTCAACATTGCTTGCCTTTAGGGAAATGAAAATTAGAGTCTCTATAAGCTACCACTACACACCTATCAGAATGTGTAAAATAAAGAATACTAATAGTACTAAATGCTGGTGAAGATGCAAAAAAAAACCTGCATCTCTCATACACTGCTGGTAAAAACAACAACAAAAAAAAGTACAGCCTCTCTGGAAAAGAGTAAGGCAGTTTCCTAAAAACTTACCAGTGTGACCTGGCACTTTCCCCCTTCCCTTTCCTCTTCCACTTCCTTCCTCTTTTCCTTCCTCCCTCCCTCCTTTCCTTCCTCATCCTCTCTTCTTTCCTTCCTTCTACTCTCTTCTTGCTTCTTCTCTGACCAATTCATCCATTAGTTTTGGTTTGTTATATCTTGGGCAGATACTTATCAAGTAATTCTAATATATACTTTAAATAGGTATCTATTCAGCATGTATCAGAAAGAGGTTGGCTTCAAGTAACTGAATTATTTACTCATGTAAATGTGAGTCTAAATGGCAGATAACTTAAAATCAGCAAAAATTCCATGGCTTTAGCTTCATTTCTTTGTGGTCTTTGGTTTTCCATTAGCTCCTTTCCCATGGCTTTGTAACTATACCTCATAATGCTGAGAGGAGGAAACAGACTTGCTTAGATAAATTCTCTCAAGTGTGAGAAAAAAAAACCATTTCTAGAGGAACCCAGGAAATTTAGCCTTGGGTCTCAATGTTCTGGAACAAGTTATATACCCATTTCTCAATAAGTGCCCACACAGGAAACTTCCAAGTTTGTACACCCTAAGACCAAACAATTTATTAAAGTACATGAGACTATCTTGACTGCCTCAAGTTAATCAGAGTTCACCTCTGGATTGGTCAGTCCCCAATCGGTATATTTACAAACGGTGGGCACAAGTGATACATATGTAGAGAAGAAAACCACAGTGTCAGCGGTATAACATGTATATCCTTTTCTGTGCACATTTTTAGAGGAAGCAAAGCCATTATAGCAATCGTGTATTTTAGAAGATGACAAAAACATTTAAGCTTGCCCTACAAGCTGATATTAAGTTCAGTTCATTTCAGTCACTCAGTCGTGTCCGACTCTTTGTGACCCCATGAATCGCAGCACTCCAGGCCTCCCTGTCCATCACCAACTCCAGGAGTTCACTCAGACTCACGTCCATTGACTCAGTGATGCCATCCAGCCATCTCATCCTCTGTCGTCCCCTTCTCTTCCTGCCCCCAATCCCTCCCAGCATCAGAGTCTTTTCCAATGAGTCAACTCTTCCCATGAGGTGGCCGAAGTATTGGAGTTTCAGCTTTAGCATCATTCCTTCCAAAGAAATCTGAGGGTTGATCTCCTTCAGAATGGATTGGTTGAATCTCCTTGCAGTCCAAGGGACTCGCAAGAGTCTTCTCCACCACAGTTCAAAAGCATCAATTCTTTGGCGCTCAGCCTTCTTCACAGTCCAGCTCTCACATCCATACATGACCACTGGGAAGACCATAGACTTGACTAGACGGACCTTAGTCGGCAAAGTAATGTCTCTGCTTTTGACTATGCTATCTAGGTTGGCCATAACTTTTCTTCCAAGGAGTAAGCGTCTTTCAGTTTCATGGCTGCAATCACCATCTGCAGTGATATTGGAACCGCCCAAAATAAAGTCTGACACTGTTTCCACTGTTTCCCCATCTGGATCTTCGTTTTCTGAATGTTGAGCTTTAAGCCAACTTTTTCACTCTCCACTTTCACTTTCATCAAGAGGCTCTTTAGTTCCTCTTCACTTTCTGCCATAAGGGTGGTGTCATCTGCATATCTGAGGTTATTGATATTTCTCCTGGTAATCTTGATTCCAGCTTGTGTTTCTTCCAGTCCAGCATTTCTCATGATGTACTCTGCATAGAAGTTAAGTAAGCAGGGTGACAATATACATTTGACTTAGTCCTTTTCCTATTTGGAACCAGTCTGTTGTTCCATGTCCAGTTCTAACTGTTGCTTCCTGACTTGCAAAGAGATTTCTCAAGAGGCAGGATAGGTGGTCTGGTATTCCCATCTCTTTCAGAATTTTCCACAGTTTATTGTGATCCACACAGTCAAAGGCTTTGGCATAGTCAATGAAGCAGAAATAGATGTTTTTCTGGAACTCTCTTGCTTTTTCGATGTTCCAGTGGATGTTGGCAATTTGATCTCTGGTTCCTCTGCCTTTTCTAAAACCAGCTTGAACATCAGGAAGTTCACGGTTCACGTATTGCTGAAGCCTGACTTGGAGAATTTTGAGCACCACTTTACTAGCATGTGAGATGAGTGCAATTGTGAAATTGTTTGAGCATTCTTTGGCATTGCCTTTCTTTGGAATTGGAATGAAAACTGACCTTTTCCAGTCCTGTGGCCACTGCTGAGTATTCCATATTTGCTGGCATATTGAGTGCAGCACTTTCACAGCATCATCTTTCAGGATTTGAAATAGCTCAACTGGAATTCCATCACCTCCACTAGCTTTGTTGGTAGTGATGCTTTCTAAGGCCCACTTGCCTTCACATTCCAGGATGTCTGGCTCTAGGTGAGTGATCACACCATTGTGATTATCCAGGTCGTGAAGATCTTTTTTGTATAGTTCTTCCATGTATTCTTGCCACCTCTTCTTAATATCTTCTGCTTCTGTTAGGTCCATACCATTTCTGTCCTTTATCAAGCCCATCTTTGCATGAAATGTCCCCTTGGTATCTCTAATTTTCATGAAGAGATCTCTAGTCCTTCCCATTCTGTTGTTTTCCTCTATTTCTTTGCATTGATCACTGAGGAAGGCTTTTTTATCTCTCCTTCCTATTCTTTGGAACTCTGCATTCAGATGCTTATATCTTTCCTTTTCTCCTTTGTTTTTTGCTTCTCTTCTTTTCGCAGCTATTTGTAAGGCCTCTCCAGACAGCCATTTTGCTTTTTTTGCATTTCTTTTCCATGGGGATGGTCTTGATCCCTGTCTCCTGTACCATGTCAAGAACATCATTCCATAGTTCATCAGGCACTCTATCAATCAGATCTAGGCACTTAAATCTATTTCTCACTTCCACTGTATAATCATAAGGGATTTGATTTAGGTCATACCTGAATGGTCTAGCGATTTTCCCTATTTTCTTCAATTTAAGTCTGGATTTGGCAATAAGGAGTTCATCATCTGAGCCACAGTCAGCTCCTGGTCTTGTTTTTGTTGACTGTATAGAGCTTCTCCATCTTTAGCTGCAAAGAATATAATCAATCTGATTTCAGTGTTGACCGTCTGGTGATGTCCATGTGTAGAGTCTTCTCTTGTTTTGGTGGAAGAGGGTGTTTGCTATGACCAGTGCACTGTCTTGGCAAAATTCTATTAGTTTTGCCCTGCTTCATTCCACATTCCAAGGCTAAATTTGCCTGTTACTCCAGGTGTTTCTTGACTTCCTACTTTTGCATTCCAGCCCCCTATAATGAAAAGGACATCTTTTTTAGGTGTTAGTTCTAAAAAGTCTTGTAGGTTTTCATATAACCATTCAACTTCAGCTTCTTCAGCGTTACTGGTTGGGGCATAGACTTGGATTACCATGATATTGAATGGTTTGCCTTGGAAACGAACAGAGATCATTCTGTTGTTTTTGAGATGCATCCAAGTACTGCATTTCGGACTCTTGTTGACCATGATGGCTATTCCATTTCTTCTAAGGGATTCCTGCCTGCAGTAGTAGATATAATGGTCATCTGAGTTAAATTCACCCATTCCAGTCCATTTTAGCTCACTGATTCCTAGAATGTCGATGTTCACCCTTGCCATCTCTTGTTTGACCACTTCCAATTTGCCTTGATTCATGATCCTGACATTCCAGGTTCCTATGCAATATTGCTCTTTACAGCATCAGACCTTGCTCTATCACCAGTCACATCCACAGCTGGGTATTGTTTTTGCTTTGGTTCCATCCCTTCATTCTTTCTGGAGTTATTTCTCCACTGATCTCCAGTAGCATCTTGGGTATGTACTGACCTGGGGAGTACCTCTTTCAGTATCCTTTCATTTTGCCTTTTCATGCTGTTCATGGGGTTCTCAAGGCAAGAATACTGAAGTGGCTTGCCATTCCCTTCTCCAGTGGACCACATTCTGTCAGACCTCTCCACCATAACCCGCCCATCTTGGGTTGCCCCACTGGCATGGCTTAGTTTCATAGAGTTAGACAAGGCTGTGGTCCTAGCGTGATTAGATTGACTAGTTTTCTGTGAGTATGGTTTCAGTGTGTCTGCCCTCTGATGCCCTGTTGCAACACCTACCATCTTACTTGGGTTTCTCTTACCTTGGGCATGGGCTATCTCTTCACAGCTGCTCCAGCAAAGTGCAGCCGCTGCTCCTTACCTTGGATGAGGGGTATCTCCTCACCGCCACCCTTCCTGACCTTCAATGTGGGATGGCTCCTCTAGGCCCTCCTGTGCCCACGCAGCCACTGCTCGTTGGATGTGGTGTGGCTCCTCCCGGCTGCCACCCCTGGCCTCGGATGCGGGGTGGCTCCTCTCGGCCAATATTAGTTCTATTAAAATACTACGTTTGCTTATATCCAGCCAAGAAATTCACATTAAAGAATGAATGTGAAACATTCAGCCATTTGTGACTATTGTAGTATCTATGCTATCCACCTCAGTTCCGTTCAGTTGCTCAGTCGTGTCTAATTTTTTGCAGTCCCATGGACTGCAGCACACCAGGCCTCCCTGTCCATCACCAACTCCCAGAGTTTACTCAAACTCATGTCTATTGAGTCGGTGATGCCATCCAACTATCTCATCCTCTGTCATCCCCTTCTCCTCCCACCTTCAATCTTTCCCAGCATCAGGGTCTGTTCAAATGAGTCAGTTCTTTGCATCAGGTGGCCAAAATATTGAAGTTTCAGCTTTAACATCAGTCCTTCCAATGAATATTCAGGACTGATTTCCTTTAGGATGGACTGGTTGGCTCTCTTTGCAGTCCAAAGGACTCTCAAGAGTCTTCTCCAACACCACAGTTCAAAAGCATCAGTTCTTTGGCACTCAGCTTTCTTCATGGTCCAACTCTCACATCCATACATGGCTACTGGAAAAGCCATAGCCTTGACTAGCTGGACATTTGTTGGCAAAGTAATGTCTCTGCTTTTTAATATGCTGTCTAGGTTGGTCATAACTTTTCCAAGGGGTAAGAGTCTTTTAATTTCATGGCTGCAGTCACCATCTGCAGTGATTTTGGAGCCCCCCAAATAAAGTCAACCACTGTTTCCACTGTTTTCCCATCTATTTGCCATGAAGTAATGGAACTAGATACCATGATCCACCTAGTTAGCATTTACTGTTTTTGACAATTGAGATGTCATCTTTGGTAATATATATAATATCATTTTTTAGAGTAAGTGCAGCTTTATGGCTAAGATATTTATCTGTAGTCATTATTGAATGATAATAAAAATTGCTTTGCAGTAATAAGGCTAATTTCTAATTCATTGGTTTCACTTTTCTTCAAATAATAATAAATATATTTAAAGAAAAATTTTGCCTAGATTTCAGTTCTGGTATAAAGTTTGACTAAAGACTTTTTTTCCTTCATTGACTATTCTTATTTAATGGCCCAGGCCATCCTTGCTTTGTGATTCAGTGTTAAGACACAGATTTCCTATTGGGTAAGAAAACAAATCAGACAAAAGTAGACTTGAGACAGTGAGCTGGGTGAACAAACCTGTCTCCACTTGCAGTACCTTCTAGAAGATTAACTATCTGACTTATCTTTTCAGTCTGTCTATTTTCCCCTGGATTTGGGCCAGTCTGAGTCTTTTAATATTCTCTTTGTCATGGTGTCTGGGACTAGTGACAAAAGCTCTGCTCTCCAAAGATCCTTGCAATAACTGTGCACACACACATACACAATAAATTGTGAATGAGACTTGATATAAGAATACATTTACAGCAGAAATTGTGATGGTCTTGGAGCTGCTCCAAGGGAATCATGGAAATGAGATGGGATCTTTCTCCTTGTGACTGTCTACATTTTCAGCATGGTCACCTCCCCTCCCTGTAGCCATCTGTTCTCACCTTACCTCCTGATTGTCTCATTTTCCACTTTGGCATTACTTCTTCAGTCAGTCTCTCAACTCTGAAAAGAAAGACCATAAATCTAAATGAATAACTTTTTATAGATTCCAGTATTATCTTCTATATTAGTGACTCATTGTAACAATATTTATTGAGTACTTCCATATACAAGGCTCTGGGAGGTATTTTAGAAAACATAAAAATGAGACATAAAATTTCAAAAAGCTTAGCTAGAAATAGCTTGTTTCAGGCTTAAAAATAAGCGCTATGGCCACTCAGAGGAGTCAGTGTGAACACCTACATGGAGAGCTAACAGTATAGAAATAGACCCTATGTGATCCAGGGCTGTGGTAGGGAGAAAGCTTCTTGCCCCTAATTTCTTTTTTTCCCATCTACTACTTGATGCTTAATGTGTATTGTGTCAGATAATTATCACTCTTTATAGGTTTGATCTTTACTCAGTAAGTCATTAGCACATATATCATTCGACCTTAGGGCAAACAACTGGGTGAGTATTACTTAAGACCACTGTTTCCTTCCTTTTCTCTGGCTATCGGTGAGTGCTCTTGAAACTGTGCTGCTCCAACTGCTTTATAAATATCTTTAATGGAGTGGTTTCTTCTTCCTTTATGCTCTCCTGGCATTCTACGTATTTCTTTATTATAGAATATAGAGTATTTTAGTATGGTTACTTATCTGTACATTTCTCTTCCTTATTATATGGTGAGGGACTAGATACTAAAATAGATATTCAGCCAGGGACTAGATACTAAAATAGATATTCCAAAATGCTTTGTATACTATAAGAGCTTCACAGGTGGCACTAGTCGTAAAGAACTCGCCTGCAAATGCAGGAGACTAAGAGACACAGGTTCAGTCCCTGGGTTGGGAAGATCCCCTGGAGAAGGAAATGGCAACCCAGTCCTGTATTCTTACTTGGAGAATCTCATGAACAGAGGAGCCTGATTGACTACAGTCCATAGGGTTGCAGAGAGTTGGACATGACTGAAGCAACTTAACACACGTACTGCAAAGTGTAATAAAGTAATTATAAATATCAGAAAAATTTAAAATATATTGTTTATTACATGTATTGTTTATATATGATTATAATTAATGGATTTTGTGCCAAAATAAGATGTTAAAAATATAGAAAGGAAAAAGAAGTAAATAAAAAATCACCAATAATTGCATAATGGAGATATTGTTTACATATAGATACATGTCTACCCAAATTTATATATGATGACTCTCACACAGACTCCTGTCATCATGTTATGTATGTGATGTAGCACTTTTCACTTTTTCCTGCTAAATGCTTTATTGTGCTCTTCTTACCCTAATGAGTACATAATTGTCGATTTCATATATGCCACAATTTACTTGGACATTTAAGTCTAAATGTAGTTTCCAGTATTTCATAGTATTCAAAAAACACATTGATGATCACTTATTAATTAAAATGTGCTAAACCTACTGTGAGCAGGGTACACCTCTAGACACTGAAATTTATGTACACAAAACTTGGTACACATTTTTATTATTTTGTAGCATATATTAATAAAATTATAGGCCAAAGGTCATGCTGACATTTTAGAGAGTTGATACCTCTCTAGACATGTAATAGTTTATGCTTTCATAGTGACATATAAGCATCTCCTCTCTTACTTGTGTAATTTTAAATTAAAATATGATGTTAGACTGAAACTTATTATTTGTGATGGAAATAACAGTAAGGATAAGGGTTGAGAAAGAATAAAGTCATTTAAGAGTTGGGAAAAATGAGATGCTGTGAAGGGTTTTATTTCAAGTTGCAGTTTTACTTTGCTTAACCAAAAGATTGAGCACTTTTTTTGAGTTACTTTTGTTTCTTTAATTTTTTCAGATATTTTTTCTTACTTGTTTTTAAAAATACAAAGATAGAGTTATGTGTCATAATCTCATATTCGTGGTTATGCCCATGCCCCTTTATCATTATGTTTTTTCTCAACACAAAGTACACTATTAATAATCATATATAATCCTGATATTATTTAGAGAGAATTTTAAAATTCAGTTAGAAAACTTGCTTCTCTTTCTATTTCTCCAAGGTGTTTATGGGTTTTACCCATAGTATGGTTCAGTAATCAGAAATAGAATCCCCTTCAAATGAGGTAAAAGATTTAGCTAATTTGCTGCTTAAAAATACAAAGACAAATTTGTAATTGAACCAAATTAGATTAGAAACTATACCTTCTTTTTCTCATTTTTCTCTCAGTAATGAAAGAGAAACTCCGGAAGCTATACTTAGAAAGTAAAAGTTACATGAAAGTTTCTCCTTCAGGGAAGGTTTGAAAGAAACATCCCTTGACATTTTTCTCTCTCCGTCTCCCAGTATTTTTAGTTATTCCAGGGCCTGAAGGGAAACCAAGGCCTAGGGATTCAATCTTAAAACTGTGTTCACATTTGCCAGAGGTCTGTTTTGTGTTAATCTCTTCAAAGAACTAGTGCATTTATTTATTGACTGTATTGCCTTTTTACTTTTTAGTACATTAATTTAACTGTATACTTTTATTTTTCTTCTTGTTTTGAGTTAAATGCTTGGTAAGTTTCCTCCATACCTTTTATTTTAAATATTATAAACAGTTTTATTTTTTTAATTAATTTTTTTCTCTCTACCCTGGCTGTATTCATTAATTTTATGTGTATTATTTTCTTTTAATTATATTCTCAAGTGTCTGTATTTGTATATTTAGGTCACTAACTCAAGAGTCTAGGGACTTTTCCTTTTTTTAAGGTTGTATTTTTAGATTTCCAGTTTGCCCTATGTGCGTGAGTGTGTGTATGTTATGTGCAATTCTGTTAATGGCTAGCTTTATTACATTATTGTCAGAAAAATGTGACTATCATAATTTCCAGTTAGGGAATTCATCAGTGTTCTCTTTCTCATCTGTTATGTAACTAATTTTTAAAAACACTTCTTGGAAATTTGAAAATAATTTTTGCTTTTCACTGATAGGGATCAATGTTTGGCTTATGCTTTGTATATTTAAAAAAATATATATATATATATTATATTTAATTCTATGTATTTCAATATTCCATTTCTTGGCAAATAAAGATATAGACTGTCAAGTGTCCATTAGGGCATGCCATCCCTGTAGCTCAAATGGTAAAGAATCTGCCTGTAAGGCAGGAGACCAGGGATCAATCCCTGTGTTGGGAAGTTCCTCTGGAGAAGGGAATGGCAATCCACTCCAGTATTCTTGCTTGGATAATTCTATGGACAGAGAAGCCTGGAGTGCTACAGTCTGTGGGTAACAAAGAGTTGGACATGACTGAGTGACTAACACACAGTCTCTAAATATAAAACAGCAGTAAATCATTTAATATTTTGAAATCTTGTACCTCATGTAAAGATGATGATCTGGAAGGTCTGGGTATTAATTTAGTGGAGTAACTGCTGTGTGCACAATGCCCCAGGGAGGTGACAGAAGAGGAGGGTTAAGGGGAAAAGCCCTGAGATGCCCACTAAAGGATTGCTTTGATAAGTTGACTCTTCACTATTTTCCAAAAGTGATGGGCCTCATGAGATAATAAAAGGAATTAGGACAAAATCTGCTTTTGAGGTATCTTTTGATGGAATTTTAATGGAGACTCTTAAAAATATCAATATTTTATCAAATTTTTGCAGCAAGGAAAGCATTCAAACATTTTCTATCACAGTTCTCTACTCACAGTATCTCGAGCTTTCTTCACTATTAGAACCATATATATATATATATATATATATATATATATATATATATGTATATATTTAGAAACTCCCAATTTTCTTCCCTATAATTTTCCCACTTTTTTTCATAACTCATAACTACTCAGATGCTTTTACTTTATAGAACCCTAAACTGTCTCTTCTACAATTATAATATCCTGTTCTATTTGTTCACTGCCAGTTTCTCAAAAGACCACCAGGAAAACCTGACTAAGCAAAGATGTACTGCAGTAAGGGAAACTATCATTTTGCCAAAATTGTAGTGGTAACGTCTGAAAATAGGGAAATTAGGAAAGGGTATCTGTGGGAATTCAGGACCTAGCACGTGTCACATAGGATGAATCTGCCAAGGAGAGAGGCTTTTTGTGATTAGATTATGTGTAACATAATAGTTTTGGATCAATGTTCAAACTGAGGGAGAGTCTCAGAGTTAGTCTTGGTGGAAAAGCTGTTTGGTTTCGTCACAAGTTTAACTTCCAGAGTAGTGTTTCAGATAGGTTATTTTGCTTTGTCTCAGTACTGCTCAACGCAGAAATGGAAGAGTATGCCTCTGGACCTACTAATCTTTAACCCAGAAATAGGGTGTTATTCTGGTTTTAGTTCTTATCACTCACGATGAGTTTCCCAGGTGGTGCTAGTGGTAAAGAACCCCTGCCAATGTAGGAGGCATGAGAGACATGGGTT
The DNA here is from genome assembly GCF_042477335.2 of Ovis canadensis. Taxonomy (NCBI): domain Eukaryota; kingdom Metazoa; phylum Chordata; class Mammalia; order Artiodactyla; family Bovidae; genus Ovis; species Ovis canadensis. Next base: position 72,641,560 of record NC_091248.1, on the reverse strand, counting down.
CAGTTCCTGGGTTGGGAAGATTCTCTGGAGGAGAGTCTGAAAACCTACTCCAGTATTCTTGCCTGGAGAATCCTATGGACAGAGCACCCCGGTGGGCTGCAGTCCCTGGAGGTGCACAGAGTCTGACACAACTGAAATGACTTAGCACACACATCAGTTCAGTTCAGTTCAGTTGCTCAGTCGTGTCCGACTCTTTGCGACCCCATGAATCGCAGCACGCCAGGCCTCCCTGTCCATCACCAACTCCCGGAGTTCACTCAGACTCACTTCCATCAAGTCCGTGATGCCATCCAGCCATCTCATCCTCGGTCGTCCCCTTCTCCTCCTGCCCTCAATCCCTCCCAGCATCAGAGTCTTTTCCAATGAGTCAACTCTTCTCATGAGGTGGCCAAAGTACTGGAGCTTCAGCTTTAGCATCATTCCTTCCAAAGAAATCCCAGGGTTGATCTCCTTCACATACTCACTACGTAAAATATCACCACTGGGAACTGCCTGGTGGTCTAGTGGTTAGAATTCAGTGCTTTTACTGCTATGGCATGGGTTTGATCCTTGGTGGGGAAACTAAGATCCTGCAAGTGTGGTCCCACCAAAAATAAATAAATAAAAAATAAAAATAAAGTGCCACTACCAACTTTCTTTCTATTACCATCATCTCCTTTTTTTCTCTAACAGCCTCTAATCTTGCTTTGCTCTCAAGATCTTTCCAGCTTCTCTTTCTCTATACAACCTTTAACATCCATTTGCTCTCAGGAAAACTAAAACCATTTAGGGAACAAAGAGGTCTTATGAGTGAGGGGATGATTTGTAGTCTCAAAAAAGACTTCTTATAGCCCCACAAATTGTCAAAATTGCTCTTTTCTTCTGACTATACTTCTTAATCTGTTACTCTTCTCCCACATTCTTATACTTTTTCTCTCCCCCAGTTTCTACTCACTACTGTGTTCTTCGGATGTGAATTCTAAGACCCAACCTGCCCCAAACCACCCACAAAACAAATGAATGGCAACCAGGCCAGAGGAGAGAGTAAAATATTGACTTCAAATAGAGTCATGAATAATAAGCATACTAGAAGCTTTAAAAAAATTTTTTTTTCTTTCATGATGGATGTCTGTTTCTCTGTTTCCTCTTTTGATTTTTCTTGCTGGTGGTATATGAAAGTACTTGAGAAGACTTCTTGTTATAAAAAGAGGAGAAAAAGCCAAAATATAAACTAACCCCTAAATGAAGAACACTGAGGTTGTACTGAAATAAATTGTAACAGCATTGTCCTGGTTTTATTTACACATTTTTCCAGGAAGGTGTAGAAGGAAAGCAGTAAAGTGGAGAACCATTGCTTTATCCTTACTATTCTTATATCCTTTCCTCATTTTTAAAAAGTTGAAAATTTTCAAACCTGTAGGAAAATGGAAAGAATGATGTAATAGGTCACGATATGCCATTCCCTTATTTGACAATTGGAACATTTTTGTAGAATACTTTTACCTGATATACTTCCACGTATATTTCCTAAAAATAATTATAGCCTCCTACATAGTCATAATACATCTATCACCATTGTCATTATATTGATGGTTGGTGGGAGTGGATATAGAACTAAGCTCATTTATCTATTCCACAAAAAATATAGCTTACTAAATAAGTGGTGCTTGGTGCTTACATTTAATTAAAATTTTAAAAATATAGTAGGAAATTCACGTTTCTTCATTCAGTGAAAATTTTGGAATGACCTTTTCTCTGGAAATAAGATTTGAGAATATTTCCCAGGGGATTTTGACATAGCTAGTTTTGAAAAGTGAAAGCTGCATCATTTTTTTTCTAGCTTCATTAGTGTATAACTGATAAAAATTGTATACAGTTAAGGTGTACAATGTTATAAATTGATATCCATTATGAAATGATTACCATAATCAAGTTAAAAAATACATGGGGCATCAAACTACAAAGTGAGAAACTACTTGCAATGCAATATTTATCTAGTTTTGATTCTCAGATGGCTCCAGGGTTCAGAGCATTCTGGACAGAAAGCTTCCTCTCCCCAAGGCTCAGTAATCATGAGTGGGATGACTGTAGATAAAAGAGGCTGAAATATCCCTAGAGTATGCTAATAGACATTGAGAAAGAACCAAGGTTACTGACTAGGAATTGTTCGTGAACTACAGGGACACAGAAATAGTCACTCCCCTGGAGGCAAGTGAATAAAATCTAAGGGAAAGAGCAGAAAGCAGTACCAAATGTTGTTGAAAGATCAATAAAATGAAGGCTAAGGAGTTGATAGACTTTATTTTGGGGGGCTCCAAAATCACTGCAGATGGTGACTACAGCCATGAAATTTAAAGATGCTTGCTCCTTGGAAGAAAAGTTATGACCAACCGAGAAAGCATATTAAAAGGCAGAGACATTACTTTGCCAACATTACTTTGACTAGCTTTCTAGTCAAAACTATGGTTTGTCCAGTAGTCATGTATGGATGGGAGAGTTGGACCATAAAGAAAGCTGAGCACCAAAGAATTGATGCTTTTGAACTGTGGCATTGGAGAAGACTTTTGAGAGTCCCTTGGACTGCAAGGAGATCCAGCCAGTCCGTCCTAAAGGAAATCAGTCCTGAATATTCATTGGAAGGACTGATACTGAAGCTGAAACTCCAATACTTTGGCCACCTGATGTGGAGAACTGACTCATTGGAACAGACCCTGATGCTGGGAAAGATTGAAAGCGGGAGGAAAAGGGGACGACAGAGGATGAGATGGTTGGATGCCATCACCCCTCGATGGACTTCAGTTTGAGTAAGCTCCAGGAGTTGGTGATGGACAGGGAAGCCTGGTGTGCTGCAGTCCATGGGGTTACAAAGAGTCGGACATGACTGAATGACTGAACTGACTGAACTGAACTGAACTGAACTGAACTGAACTGAAGGAGTTGACTTTGGTATATTAGAGGTCCTTGGTAACCTTGACACAAAAAGTTCTAATTGAGAGGTGGGGTCAATACTTGAATGGACTTGAGACAAAGTGCAGGCAACTCTTTTGAGGAGTTGATTTATATAGAAATAAGGCATGCAAGAGACTGACTGGAATAAAGGGGGGCATGTGTCAAGGGAAAGGGTTGTCAGGTAGGACAAATGACAGCATAGTGACATGCTGATGGGAGTGATGGGAAGAAAAGAAAAAGTGGTAATGTAGAGACAGGGGTCAATTACTATAGTAATTTCCTCGAGCAGGAAAAAGGGCTTGGGTCTAATAAAGAGTGGGCTTATAAGAATTTTATAATACATTTTAAAACCAATTTGTACTGCAGTCTGAATATATTTTCAAACTTATCTTCCTAGTCATGGATTCAACTTTCTGAAATGGAAAGGTGCATTTAAATGTGTTTATCAGAATAGTCAGGAAGCAGAATACATGGATACAGGTACACATAGCCCTGTTAGACATGGTTCTGGCAAGATGCTGTCGTCCTTTTCTTATTCTTTGCATATTCTCATTAAATTGGAAGTAAAGTCATTAGTTCAGGGTGAGCATTAGGAAAACATGTAAAATCTTTCTGAATGGGAAAATATAAATTAATCTTTGAAGAAGATGAATGGATGAATTAGATAAATATAGTGGGAAAGGGATAGAAACATACTGAGATTTTGAATCTGGACAGCATTTTTTTCTTAAATCTATGACATCACCCAGAGAGAGCAAAGCTTTGTATAAAGAGTGCAGAATTATAGGAATAGGAGAAAATGGTGAGAAATGTTTTATTCTTGCAAAAATGGCCAATGGGGTTAGGATGATCTGAGGGAAAAACATGTATGCCGAGGGCTCCCATGCTCCTCATAGAAGTAATGTTTCACCCAAAATAGAGGATATATATGTTGTGAGAAGACTGAGAAGAGTAGCACTAGAGACCTGTGTTTGAGAATGTCAGTGGGACCTCCCTGCTTGTCAGCTCTTGCTTGTTGTGTTTGGAGATGAACCCTCTTGTTAGGGTCTTCAGGTTCTTTGTGGGTGGATTTGGACTCTTTGCAACTGGGGATTGGATACCACCCTCTTAGTAGAACTGATTAGAGACTTGCTAATCTTGTGATTTAAATCATTTAATGTAATGCAAAATTACTGTAGCTTCAAATTAAACATCAGTAAGATCAAACTAAAAGCCCAAATTGAATCTCTGTTATCATGAAAAGTATGTAACATAACAAATTCCTCCTGAATTTGATGTATTTTCCCAAGTGAATTTAATAACCTTCCCATTTTACTCTGCCAGGTGACATTTCCATTCTGTATATATAATCTGTATATATTAGAATGGTTCATAATGGTGTCTTGCCTACTTGAAGATCAAAAAATAAGTAATCTGTTGATTTTGCTACTGATATGCATACAAAGTTTGTTATCAAATTTTAGAAATAGAGATCTTAACCTTTGAAAGACAGAGGTAATAGTCTTGTCTCAAAAAAGAGTTAACCCAAAGACAGTCCTTTACACTATACTAAGGAATCCTCCTCTGTGTTGTTGTTGTTGTTCAGTCGCTAGGTCGTGTCTGACTCTGCAACTGCATGGTCTACGGCATTCCCGACTTTTCCATCCTTCACTATCTCCTGCAGTTTGCTCACATTCAGGTCCATTGAGTGGGTGATGCTATCTAACCGTTTTATTCTCTTTCTTTATAGGAATCTCTATTAATTAACCTATGTTAGTTGTGCTAACAGACTTCAACATCTCAATGCATTTACAGAATAGAAATGTGTTTCTTGCTCACTTGATAGTCCAGGAAAAATGTTTCAGTTGTGTTGGCTTTTATTCAGGTGGTCACTCAGGGCCTCTCACATTTTCCACCACATGTTTCTGTTAACCTTTAAGGTCTTATAATCATTAGCTTCCCATTGGAGACATGGGAAGAGCCTAGAGGAGCCCATGAGAGGTTTTGTGCCAGACACATCAATCATTTTTAGTCATAATCTGAGTTGTCAAGAACTCAGAAACTTGGTTGTAACTAACTGCAGGGAAACCTGGAAAACATAACTTAATGTTATTTCTAGGAAAAAGAGGGAAATTATTTTAGTGAACTTCTTAAAACCTCTACCATACTAATGAAGGAAAGAGCAAATCTGGCAAAATAAGGACATTGCTGATGATTTTGTTTATTGGAAGTCAGTTATAAGAGAGATGCATGAGAGATTTCTGACTTTTAAAATATAAATTTTTAAGAGGTTTATTCTCCTGTGTTTAAGGAGAAAAATGAGTAGTACAGGAAAATAGCTTTTGGTGAGAAATTTATAGCTTGAGTCACTTTCACTTCTTGAATTCATCAGGAAAGGAGAGAATTTCAAAGATATTAAGAGATCAAAACCCGAGGTAGAAAAAGGGTGTCTCCAAATTATTTTTTTTATTGAGGTATAATTGACATATAGCATTATATTGACTTTAGGTATGCAACACAATGATTCCATATTTCCATGTATTATGAAATGATCACCACAGTAAGTCTAGTTAACATGTATCACCATACATAGTTTTTTTTCTAGTGATAACTTCTAAGATCTACTCTCTGAAATGCTCATATATGCAATACAGTATCATTAACTAGAGTCGCCATGCTATATATCACATTCCCACGACTTATGGCTGAAAGTTTCTGCCTTTTGACCCCCTTTACCCATTTTACACCTCACCCCTTCATCTCTGGCAACCGCCAATTTGTTCTCTGTACCTGTGAGCTTCTTTTTTTCATCTTCTTTCTTTTCCTTTTTTGGTTTTGACATATAAGAGAAATCATACAATATTTGTCTTTTTCTGTATAAATTATTTCACTTAGCATAATATTCTCAAGGTCTATGCTGTCATAAATAGCAAGATCTCTATTTTTTAAATGGTTGAATACTATTCCATTGGATATATATCCCATGTGTCTTTGTTCATCTTTCAATGGATACTTAGGTTGTATCTATCTATGCCTTGGCTATTCTATTAGTGCTGCAATAAAAATGAAGGTGGGTGTATCTTTTTGAGTTAGTGTTTTTGTTCTCTTCAGATGAAATTCCTAGAAGTTGAATTGTTGGATTATATGGGCTTCCCTGGTGGCTCATATGGTAAAGAATTCACCTGCAATGCAGGAGACCTGGATTTGATCCCTGGGTCAGGAAGATCCCTTGGAGAAGGGCATGGCAACCCGCTCCAGTATTCTTGCCTGGAGAATCCCATGGACAGAGGAGCCTAGTGGGATACAGTGCATGGAGTCGCAAAGAGTCAGATATGACTTGAGTGACTAACACAGCAACAGCATATGGTAGTTTTAATTATTTGAGGAAAGTCCAAATAATTTCCTTAGTGGCTGTACCAATTTACATTCGCACCAACAGTGCATAAGAGTTCCCTTTAACCCATATCCTCCCTCTTCTTTTCTTTTTGGCAGATGTTTTATCTGGTGTAAGGTGATATCTCATTGTGATTTTGATTTGCGTTTCCCCAATGAGCATGATGTTGAACGTCTTTTTACATAACTGTTGGTCATGTATGTGTCTCCTTTGGAAAAATCTCCAAGAAGCTTTGGATTTTTTTTTTTTTCTTTAGCTATTGAGTTTCATGAGTTTTGTTTCGTTTTGCATGTATTTTTTTTTTCACTTTACAATATTGTATTGGTTTTGCCATACATCAACATGAATCTGCCACGGGTGTACACGTGTTCCCCAACCTGAACCCCCCCTCCCATCTCGCCTTCCGTACCATCCCTCTGGGTCATCCCAGTGCACCAGCCCCAAGCATCCTGTATCCTGCATCAAACCTGGATGAGCGATTCGTTTCTTATATGATATTATACATGTTTCAATGCCATTCTCCCAAATCATCCCACCCTCTCCCTCTCCCACAGAGTCCAAAAGACTGTTCATTACATCTGTGTCTCTTTTGCTGTCTCACATACAGGATTATTGTTGCCATCTTTCTAAATTCCATATATATGTGTTAGTATACTGTATTGGTGTTTTTCTTTATGGTTTACTTCACTCTGTATAATAGAGTTCAGTTTCATCCACCTCATTAGAACTGATTCAAATGTATTCTTTTTAATGGCTGAGTAACACTCCATTGTGTATATGTACCACAGCTTTCTTATCCATTCCTCTGCTGATGGACATCTAGGTTGCTTCCATGTCCTGGCTATTATAAACAGTGCTGTGATCAACACTGGGGTACACGTGTCTCTTTCAATTCTGGTTTCCTCGGTGTGTATGCCCAGCAGTGGGATTGTGGGGTCATATGGCAGTTCTATTTGCAGTTTTTTAAGGAATCTCCACACTGTTCTCCATGGTGGCTATACTAGTTTGCATTCCCACCAACAGTGTAAGAGGGTTCCCTTTTCTCCACACCCTCTCCAGCATTTATTGCTTGTAGAATTTTGGATTGCAGCCATTCTGATTGGTGTAAAATGGTACCTCATTGTGGTTTTGATTTGCATTTCTCTGATAATGAGTGATGCTGAGGATCTTTTCATGTTTGTTAGCCATCCGTATGTCTTCTTTGGAGAAATGTCTATTTAGTTCTTTGGCCCATTTTTTGATTGGGTCATTTATTTTTCTGGAATTGAGCTGCATAAGTTGCTTGTATATTTTTGAGATTAGTTGTTTGTCAGTTGCTTCATTTGCTATTATCTTCTCCCATTCTAAAGGCTGTCTTTTCACCTTGCTTATAGTTTCCTTTGTTGTGTAGAAGCTTTTAATTTTAATAATGTCCCATTTGTTTATTTTTTATTTTATTTCCAACATTCTGGGAGGTGGGTCATAGAGGATCCTACTGTGATGTATGTTGGAGAGTGTTTTGCCTATGTTCTCCTCTAGCAGTTTTATAGTTTCTGGACTTACTTTAGATCTTTAATCCATTTTGAGTTTATTTTTGTGTATGGTGTTAGAAAGTGTTCTAGTTTCATTCTTTTACAAGTGGTTGGCCAGTTTTCCCAGCACAACTTTTTAAAGAGATTGTCTTTTCTCCATTGTAAATTCTTGCCTCCTTTGTCAAAGATAAGGTATCCATAAGTGCATGGATTTATCTCTGGGCTGTCTATTTTGTTCCATTGATCTATATTTCTGTCTTTGTGCCAGTACGATAATGTCTTGATGACTATGGCTTTGTAGTAGAGCCTGAAGTCAGGTAGGTTGATTCCTCCAGTTCCATTCTTCTTTCTCAAGATTGCTTTGGCTATTCGAGGTTTTTTGTATTTCCATACAAATTGTGAAATTATTTGTTCTAGCTCTGTGAAAAATACTGTTGGTAGATTGATAGGGATTGCATTGAATCTATAGATTGCTTTGGGTAGTATACTCATTTTCACTATATTGATTCTTCCAATCCATGAACGTTGTATATTTCTCCATCTATTAGTGTCCTCTTTGATTTCTTTCACCAGTGTTTTATAGTTTATATATAAGTCTTTAGTTTATTTAGGTAGATATATTCCCAAGTATTTTATTCTTTTCATTGCAATGGTGAGTGAAATTGTTTCCTTAATTTCTCTTTCTATTTTCTCATTATTAGTGTAGGAATGCAAGGGATTTCTGTGTGTTGATTTTATATCCTGCAACTTTACTATATTCATTGATTAGTTCTAGTAATTTTCTGGTGGAGTCTTTAGGGTTTTCTATGTAGAGGATCATGTCATCTGCAAACAGTGAGAGGTTTACTTCTTTTCCAATTTGGATTCCTTTTATTTCTTTTTCTGCTCTGATTGCTGTGGCCAAAACTTCCAAAAGTATGTTGAATAGTAGTGGTGAAGGTGAGCACCTTTGTCTTGTTCCTGACTTTCGGGGAAATGGTTTCAATTTTTCACTATTGAGGATAATGTTTGCTGTGGGTTTGTCATAGATAGCTTTTATTATGTTGAGGTATGTTCCTTCTATTCCTGCTTTCTGGAGAGTTTTTTTTTTTTTATCATAAATGGATGTCAAATTTTGTCAAAGGCTTTCTCTGCATCTATTGAGATAATTATATGGCTTTTATTTTTCAATTTGTTAATGTAGTGTATTACATTGATTGATTTGTGGATATTGTGCATTCCTGGGATAAAGCCCACTTGGTCATGGTGTATGATCTTTTTAATGTGTTGTTGGATTCTGATTGCTAGAAGTTTGTTAAGGATGTTTGAATCTATGTTTATCAGTGATATTGGCCTGTAGTTTTCTTTTTTTTGTGGCATCTTTTTCAGGTTTTGGTATTAGGGTGATGGTGGCCTCATAGAATGAGTTGGAAGTTTACCTTCCTCTGCAATTTTCTGGAAGAGTTTGAGTAGGATAGGTGTTAGCTCTTCTCGAAATTTTTGGTAGAATTCAGCTGTGAAGCTGTCTGGACCTGGGCTTTTGTTTGCTGGAAGATTTCTGATTACAGTTTCAATTTCCATGCTTGTGATGGGTCTGTTAAGATTTTCTATTTCTTCCTGGTTCAGTCTTGGAAAGTTGTACTTTTCTAAGAATTTGTCCATTTCTTCCAAGTTGTCCATTTTATTGGCATATATTTGCTCATAGTAGTCTCTTATGATCCTTTGTATTTCTGTGTTGTCTGTTGTGATCTCTCCATTTTCATTTCTAATTTTATTGATTTGACTTTTCTCCTTTTGTTTCTTGATGAGTCTGACTAGTGGTTTGTCAGTTTTATTTATCCTTTCAAAGAACCAGCTTTTGGCTTTGTTGATTTTTGCTATAGTCCCTTTTGTTTCTTTTGCATATATTTCTGCCCTAATTTTTAAGATTTCTTTCCTTCTACTAACCCTGGGGTTCTTCATTTCTTCCTTGTCTAGTTGCTTTAGTTGTAGAGTTAGGTTTTTTATTTGACTTTTATCTTGTTTCTTGAGGTATGCCTGTATTGCTATGAACTTTCTCCTCAGCACTGCTTTTACAGTGTCCCATAGGTTTTGGGTTGTTGTGTTTTCATTTTCATTTGTTTCTATGCATATTTTAATTTCTTTTTTTATTTCTTCTGTGATTTGTTGGTTATTTAGCAGCGTGTTGTTCAGCCTCCAGATGTTGGAATTTTTAATAGTTTTTCTCCTGTAACTGAGATCTAATCTTACTGCTTTGTGGTCAGAAAAGATGCTTGGAGTGATTTAATTTTTTTTTTTTTTAATTTACCAAGGCTAGATTTATGGCCCAGGATGTGATCTATCCTGGAGAAAGTTCCGTGTGCTCTTAAGAAAAAGGTGAAATTCATTGTTTTGGGGTGAAATGTCCTATAGATATCAATTAGGTCTAACTGGTGTATTGTATCATTTAAAGTTTGTGTTTCCTTGTTAATTTTCTGTTTAGTTGATCTATCCATAGGTGTGAGTGGGGTATTAAAGTCTCCCACTATTATTGTGTTATTGTTAATTTCCCCTTTCATACTTGTTAGCATTTGTCTTACATATTGCGGTGCTCCTATGTTGGTTGCATATATATTTATAATTGTTATATCTTCTTCTTGGATTGATCCTTTGGTCATTATGTAGTGGCCTTCTTTGTCTCTTTTCACAGCCTTTGTTTTAAAGTCTATTTTATCGGATATGAGTATTGCTACTCCTGCTTTCTTTTGGTCTCTATTTGCGTTGAATATCTTTTTCCAGCCAGTCACATTCAGTCTGTGTGTGTCCCTGGTTTTGAGGTGGGTCTCTTGTAGACAACATATATAAGGGTCTTGTTTTTTTATCCATTCAGCCAGTCTTTGTCCTTTGGTTGGGGCATTCAACCCATTTATGTTTAAGGTAATTATTGATAAGTATGATCCTGTTGCCATTTACTTTATTGTTTTGGGTTCAAGTTTATACACCCTTTTTGTGCTTCCTGTCTAGAGAATATCCTTTAGCATTTGTTGGAGAGCTGGTTTGGTGGTGCTGAATTCTCTCAGCGTTTGCTTGTCTGTAAAGCTTTTGATTTCTCCTTCATATTCGAATGAGATCCTTGCTAGATACATTAATCTGGGCTGTAGATTATTTTCTTTCATCACTTTAAGTATGTCTTGCCATTCCCTCCTGGCCTGAAGAGTTTCTATTGAAAGATCAGCTGTTATCCTTATGGGAATCCCCTTGTGTGTTATTTGTTGTTTTTCCCTTGCTGCTTTTAATATTTGTTCTTTGTGTTTGATCTTTGTTAACTTTTAATATGTGTCTTGGGGTGTTTCACCTTGGGTTTATCCTATTTGGGACTCTCTGGGTTTCTTGGACTTGGGTGATAATTTCCTTCCCCATTTTAAGGAAGTTTTCAACTATTATCTCCTCAAGTATTTTCTCATGGTCTTTCTTTTTGTCTTCTTCTGGAACTCCTATGATTTGAATGTTGGGCCGTTTAATATTGTCCTGGAGGTCTCTGAGATTTTTCTCATTTCTTTTAATTCATTTTTCTTTTTTCCTCTCTGATTCATTTATTTCTACCATTCTATCTTCTACTTCACTAATCCTATCTTCTGCCTCTGTTATCCTACTATTTGTTGCCTCCAGAGTGTTTTTGATCTCATTTATTGCATTCATTATATATTGACTCTTTTTTTATTTCTTCTAGGTCCTTGTTAAACCTTTCTTGCATTTTCTCAATCCTTGTCTCCAGGCTATTTATCTGTGATCCATTTTGATTTCAAGATTTTATATCATTTTCACTATCATTATTTGGAATTCTTTCTCAGGTAGATTACCTATCTCTTCCTCTTTTGTTTGGTTTGGTGGGCATTTATCCTGTTCCTTTACCTGCTGGGTATTCCTCTGTCTCTTCATCTTGTTCATATTGCTGAGTTTGGGGTAGCCTTTCTGTATTCTGGCAGATTGTAGAGTTCTCTTTATTGTGGAATTTCCTTGCTGTGGGTGGGGTTGTATGGGTGGCTTATCAAGGTTTCCTGGTTAGGGAAGATTGTGTCAGTGTTCTGGTGGGTGGAGCTGGATTTCTTCTCTCTGGAGTGCAATGAAGTGTCCAGTAATGAGTTATGAGATGTCAGTGGGTTTGGAGTAATTTTGGGCAGCCTGTATATTGAAGCTTAGGGCTGTGTTCCTGTGTTGCTGGAGAATTTGCGTGGCATATCTTTCTCTGGAACTTGTTGGCCCTTGGGTGGTGCTTGGTTTCAGTGTAGGTATGGAGGTGTTTGATGAGCTCCTATTGATTAATGTTCCCTGGAGTCAGGAGTTCTCTGGTGTTCTCAGGATTTGAACTTGAACCTCCTGCCTCTGGTTTTCAGTCTTATTCTTACAGTAGCCTCAAGACTTGTCCATCTATACAGCACCAATGATAAAACATCTAGGTTAAAGATGAAACATTTCTTCACAGTGAGGGACACCGAGAGAGGTTCACAGAGTTACATGGGGAAGAGAAGAGGGAGGGGGGAGTTAGAGGTGACCTGAATGAGATGAGGTGGAATCAAAAGAGGAGAGACCAAGTTAGCCAGTAATCATTTCCTTATGTGTGCTCTGCAGTCTGGACCCCTCAGAGATGTTCACGGAGTTATACAGAGAGAAGAGGGAGGAAGGAGACAGAGATGGCCGGAGGATAAAGGGGGGAATGAAAAGAAGAGAGACAGATCCAGCCAATAATCGGTTCCCTAAGTGTTCTCCACCATCTGGAACACACAAAGAGATTCACAGAGCTGGGTAGAGAAGAGAAGGGGGAGGGAGGAGTTAGAGGTGACCTGGTGGAGAAAAAGGAGAGTCAAAAGGGGGAGAGAGCAGTCAAGCCAGTAATCTCGCTCCCAAGTAAAAATGGATACTGAAGGTTGGGTTCTTAAAGGTACAAAATTGCTAACAAATACCAAAAAGCAAAGATTAAAAATCTAGAGTAGAGGTTGGATTTTCAAAAATACAATATTAAAGAAAAGAAACAAAAGTCACAAAAATTATTAAAAAATATATATGTGAAGTTTGCTTTAAAAAATAGGGTCTTTTTTTTTTGCAAAGTAATAGTAGGTTATAAAAATGAAAATTAAAGGAGTAACAGAGGACTTAAAATTTTTTTTAAATTAAAAAAAAAAGAATGATCGTAAAAATAGCAAAAATATATTTAGGACTTTCTCTGGTGTTGTTGTGGGCAGTGTGGGCTCAGCTCATTTTTGGATAGTTCCTTGGTCTGGCTTATATTTCTCAAGATCTATAGGCCCCTTCCTATGTAGTCGGTACTAACTGCAGGGTTTTAATCTACTGCACCTGTCACTTCCAAGGTGGTTCCCTCTGTTTTAGCTTCTTCTGTTTGCTGGCCTCTTCAGTGTCGATTTCTGCCCTGACACAAGTGGGGCGGTGGTGGACACTTTTTTTAGGCTCACATGTTCAGTCACGCTGTGGGGAGGGAGGGACGCTGCAAACAAATAACTCTGGCATGTGCTCACAGTGTCTCAGCCACACTGGGCCTGCCCCCGCTCATGGCCACTTGGTTTTCTGGGTGTACAACCAGCGCACCTTCTCAGGCAGATGTTGACCGTCCAGAACCCCAAGAAGTCTTAATTAGCAAAGAAGCCTGCTTGCAGTTTGGTAGATAATGTCTCTCTGGGGCTGCAATTGCCCCCTTCCGGCTCTGGCTGCCTGTCACCAGAGGGAGATGGTCTGCAGCGGGCTAGCTCTGTTCAGTCCTTTGTTCTGTGAGCGGGCCTGGTGGTGTCTTGCTGCTGCTGCTAAGTCATTTTGGTCGTGTCCGATTCTGTGCGATCCCATAGAGGGCAGCTCACCAGGCTCTGCCATCCCTGGGATTCTCCAGGCAAGAACACTGGAGTGGGTTGCCATTTCCTTCTCCAATGCATGAAAGTGAAAAGTGAAAGTGAAGTCACTGAGTCATGTCCAACTCTCAGCGACCCCATGGACTGCAGCCCACCAGGCTCCTCTATCCATGGGATCTTCCAGGCAAGAGTACTGAAGTGGGGTGCCATTGCCTTCTCCGGGTGGTGTCTTAGGTTAGGGCTTTTTGTGTGGTAGCTATCCCACAGTCTGGTTTGCTAGCCCAAGTTAGTTCCCTAGATTGCCCTCAGGGCATTCAGGATCAGTCCTTACTCTAAGTAATGGAGCCTGTGCCTCCCTACCCCACCGTGCCCCCGCTTGCTAGTGGCGAGTGCAGGCGTCTGTGCTGCTTGTCTGCTGGGGGAGTTACTATTGGGCATGTAATCTGTGGGTTTTAATTATTTATTTATTTTTCCTCCCAGTTATGTTGCCCTCTGTGGTTCCAAGGCTCGCCACAGACTCAGCAGTGAGAGTGCTTCTTGGTGTTTGGAAACTTCTCTCTTTTTAAGACTCCCTTCCTAGGATGGAGCTCCATCCCCACCTCTTTTGTCCTTTTTTTGTCTTTTATATTTTTTCCTACCTCCTTTCGAAAACAATGCACTGCCTTTCTGGGTGTCTGATGTCCTCTGCCGGCATTCAGAAGTTGTTTTGTGGAATTTACTCAGCATTTAAATGTTCTTTTGATGAATTTGTGGGGGAGAAAGTGGTCTCCCTGTCCTATTCCTCTGCCATCTTAGGACGACCCCCATGAGTTTGTTTTTTTTTTAATATGTTCTGGACATTAAGCCCTAACAAGATATATGATTTGCCAATGTTTCATCCCATTTGGTAGGTTGATTTTGTTGATAAGTCTCCTTTGCTGTGCAGTAGCTTTTAGTTTAATGTAGTCCTACATGCTTATTTTGCTTTGTTTGCTTTTGCTTTTGGTGTCAATCCCAAAAAAATCATCACCAAGACCAATGTCAAGGAGCTTACCACCTATGTTTTCTTCTGGGAGCTAATGATTTCAGGTGTCCACATTTTTAATCAATTTTGAGACATTTTTTGTGTATGGTGGAAGATGGTAGTCCATATTCATTCTTTTTCCTGTGGCTGTCCACTTTTCCTAACATTTATTGAAAAACTGTCCTTTCCCTATTGTATATCCTTGGTCTTTGGTCATAAACTAATTGACGACATGAGCATGGATTTATTTCTTGGCCATTTTGTTCCTTTGATGTATGTGTCTGTTTCTATGCCAGGACCATTCTGCTCTGATTACTACAGTTTGTAGTATATTTGTTGTTTAGTTACTCAGTATGTCCAGCTCTTTGTGACCCCATGGACTGCAGGATGCCAGGATTCCCTGTCCTTCACTATCACTTGGAGTTTGCTCAAACTCATATCCATTGAATTAAAGATGCCATCCAAAAATCTCATCCTCTGATGCCCCCTTCTCTTCCTGCCTTCAGTCTTTTTCAGCATCAGGGTCTTTTCCAATGAGTCAGCTCTTTGTATCAGGTGGCCAGAGTAGCCCTTCCAGTGAAGAGTCAAGGTTGATTTTCTTTAGGATCGACTGGTTTGATCTTCCTGTCCAAGGGACTCTCAAAAGTCTTCTCTAGCACCTCAGTTTGAAAGCATCAATTCTTTGGTGCTCAGCCTTCTTTATGGTCCAGCTCTCATATCCATACATGACTACTGGGAAAATCATAGCTTTGACTATACAGACCATTGTAATAGCTCTGCTTTTTAGTATATCATCTAGGTTTGTCATTGCTTTTTTTCCAAGGAGCAAGCATCTTTTAATTTTATGCCTGCAGTCACCATCCATGGTGATTTTGGAGCCCATGGAAATAAAATATGTCACTGTTTCCATTGTTTCCCCACCTATTTGCCATGAAAAGATGGGACCAGATGCCATGATTTTAGGTTTTTGAATGCTGAGTTTTAAGCCAGCTTTGTCACTCTCCTCTTTCATCAAGAGGTTCTTTAGTTCTTCACTTTCTTCCATTAGGAGTGATGTCATCTACATATCCAGAGAAGGCAATGGCACCCCACTCCAGTACTCTTGCCTGGAAAATCCCATGGATGGAGGAGCCTGGAAGGCTGTAGTCCATGGGGTCGCTAAGAGTCGGACACGGCTGAGCGACTTCACTTTCACTTTTCACTTTCATGCATTGGAGAAGGAAATGGCGACCCACTCCAGTGTTCTTGCCTGGAGAATCCCAGGGACAGGGGAGCCCGGTGGGCTTCCATCTATGGGGTGGCACAGAGTCGGACATGATGAAGCAACTTAGCTGCAGCAGCAACATCTGCATATTTGAGGCTATTGATATTTCTCCCAGCAATCTTGATTCCAGCTTGTGCATCATCCAGCCCAGCATTTCGCATGATGTGCTCTTATAGAAGTTAAATAAGCAAGGTGACAATATACAGCTTCGACGTACTCCTTTCACAATTTTGAACCAGTCCATTGTTTCATGTCTGGTTCTAACATGTCTTGCTTCTTCACTTGCATACAGGTTTCTTGGGAGGCAGGTAAGGTGGTCTGGTATTCATCTCTCTTTACAACTTGTTGTAATCAAAAGATTTTTAACATAGTCAAAGATTTTTAACAGAGTCAGTGAAGATTTTTAACATAGTCAGTGAAGCAGAAGTAGATTATTTCTGGAATTCCCTTGTTTTTTCTATGATCCAATGGATGTTGGCAATTTGATCTCTGGTTCCTCTGTCTTTTCTAAATCCAGCTTGAATATCTGGAAGTTCTTAGTTCACATACTCATGAAGCCTAGCTTGGAGATTTTTGAGCATTACCTTGCTAGCATGTGAGATGAGTGCAATTGTGCAGTAGTTTGAAAATTCTTTGGCACTGCTCTTCTTTGGGATTAGAATGAAAACTGACCTTTTCCAGTCCTGTGGCCACTGCTGAGTTTTCCAAATTTGTTGGCATATTGAGTGCAGCACTTTAACAGAATCATCTTTTAGGATTTGAAATAACTCAGCTGGAATTCTATCACTCCCACTAGTTTTGTTCATAGTGATGCTTCCTAAGGCCCACTTGACTTTGTACTGTAAGATGTCTGGCTCTAGGTGAGTGATCATCATTGTTATCTAGGTCATTAAGATCTCTTCTGTATAGTTCTTCTGTGTATTCTTGCCACCTCTTCTTAATATCTTCTGCTTCTGTTAGGTCCATGCCATTTCTGTCCTTTAGTGTACCCGTGCTTGCATGAAATGTTCCCTTGGTGTCTCTAGTTTTCCTGACAAGATCTCTAGTCTTTTCCATTCTATTGTTTTCCTCTATTTCTTTGCATTGATCACTTGAGAATGCTTTCTTATCTCCTTGTGGTATTCTCTCTCCTTATAATGTATTGGGTTGGCCAAAAAGTTTATTTGGGCTTTTCTGTAAGATAGTTTGGAAGTACCCAAATGATCTTTTTGGTCAACCCAGTATTTGAAGTCAAGGAAGATGGTGGCTTAAGTTTTGTACTTTCTCAAGATTGCTTTTGGATATTCAGTGTCTTTTGTGGTTCTATGTAAATTTTAGGATTGGTATATTTCTGTGAGAAACGCCATTGAAATTTGGTAGGAGAAATATTCTAATTTCAATCTACATGTAAGTGTCCAGTTTTCCCAGTACTGCTTATTGAAGAGATTGTCTTTTCTCTATTGCATATTCTTGCCTCCTTTGTCATAGATCAATTGACCATAAGGGCATAGATTTATTTCTGGGATTTCTATTGAGTCTCTTCTTGTGCTGGTACCATACTGTTTTGATGTATATCTTTGAGTAGAATGTGAAGTCAGGAAGTGTGAAACTTCCAGCTTTGTTCTTTATTCTCATGATTGCTTTGGCAATTCAGGATTTTTTGTGGTTTCACATCTTGGCAGTATTTGTTCTAGTTCTGTGAAAAATGTCATTCATGCATCTTTCATAGGGGTTGCAGTAAATCTATAGATTGCTTTGGATGTATAGACATTTTATTTAGATAATATAAACAATCTCATTGTTGTTGTTCAGTTGCTAAATCATGTCTGACTCTTTGTGACCCCATGGGCTGCAGCCTGCCAGGCTTCCTTGTCCTTCATTATCTTCTGGAGTTTGCTCAAATTCATGTCCGTTGAGTGATGCCATCTAACCATCTCATCCTCTGCTGCCCTCTTCTCCTCTTGCCTTCAATCTTTCCCAGCATCAGGGTCTTTTCCAATGAGTTGGCTTTTTGTATTATCAGGTGGCCAAAGTATTGGAGCTTCATCTTCAGTATCAGTCCTTCCAATGGACATTCAGGGTTGATTTCCTTTAGGATTGCCTGGTTTGATCTCCTGGTAATCCATGGGACTCTCAAGAGTCTTCTCTAGCACCACAATTCACAAGCATCAATTCTTTTTTAATCTTGAGTATCCTTAATTATTGTAGCTAATAGTTATTTTTCTTAGCATTGTCTTTTAACCTTCATACTAGCTTTCTAAATGATTTATCTACCACCTGTACATTAGATTATTCTGAATTTTACTATATATTTAACTTCACTCATGAGATTTATACTTTCATATTTTCCTGTTACTAATTAGTACCATTTCATTTTAGATTAAAGAATTCTCTTTAACTTTTCTTGTAAAGTTGGTTTAGGGCTGATGAACTCCTTTACTTTTTGCTTCTGGAAAACTCTTTCCCACTCCTTCAACAACTTTGCCAGGTAGAATGTTATTGGTTGGAAGTTTTTGTTTGTTTTCTTTCAGGATTTCAAGTATACTGCGTCACATCCTTCTAGCCTACAAAGTTTCTGTTGAAAAACCTGCTAACAATCTTACAGGATTTTCCTTGTATACCATGTTGTTTATCTCTTGCTGCTTTGATTTTCTTCTTGTCTTTACTTTTGACAGTTTAATTATACCATGTTTTGGTCTCTTGAGGTTCATCTTTTTTGGAACTTCTAGGTTTCCTGCATCTGGGTGTCTGTTTCCTTCCTCAGGTTTGGAAAATTTTCAGCCATTGTCCAAGTAAGTCATCTATAGAATCCCTATAATGTAAACACTGGTCTGCTTGATGTTGTTCCATAATCCCTTTCAACTATCTTCACACTTTTTCATTCTTTATTCTTTTCGCTGCTCTGATTGTGTGAGTTCCACTGCTCTGTTTTCAATTCCATTGATTCTTTCTTCTGTTTCATCTGTCTGGTCTGCTATTGAATCCCTCTAGTATAGTTTTCAGTTCAGTTATTGTATTTAGCTCTGTGACTTCTCTTTGCATTACTTTCTTATATGTTCTGCCTCTTTGTTGAAGTTCTGTGGTCATTTATTCTCCCATGTTTGGTGACCATCCTTATTACCACTATTTTGAAAACTTTTTAAGGTAAATTATTTATCTGTTTCATTATCGACTTTTTCTCAGGTTTTATTTTGTTCTTTCATTTGGAATATATTCCTATTTCTTCATTTTCCTTGACTCTCCATATTGGTTTCTATGCACTAAATAAAACAACCATCTCTGCCAGTCTTAAAGGAGTAGCCATGTAAAGGAGATAAACCTTATTGTTCTGCTCTGCCTTAGTGCTTGGTTGTTTCTCAATCCTTTGTGATTGTCCCTGAAGTCTGTCTTATATTTAGTGGCTCTTGCTAGCTGAGGATGTGCCAAGACCTGTCAGTGGAGGGGAGGATCTCAGTCAGCACCTAGATTCAAGTGGTTTGGAAGCTAGGCCTTCATGCAGCAACTTTTAAAGTATGTAAATGCATATAGTCCTATGAGATCACAAGTGTAAATCTTACTGTTCTTCAGAGTCATGCAATCTAGAGGGGTCTCTTGTGTGGTAGTCCCAAAAATCAGAGTGTCATACAAGCTTTCTTCTGGAAGATGTTGGCAACCTGGAATGAGGCAGAGGGAGAGCACAGATAAGATATCCACCCACCTCCATCCTGGTGTCCTTACCTCAGAAGGCCCCTAGATGTGTGCCAAACCAAACCCCTGCCCCTCAGACCAAAGTTCCAGGTCAAGCAAACAGGCCACTTTCCTGAAAGCGTGGGCATCTGTTTTAGGCACCTATCTGTGCCTTGCCCGGGGGTGACAATCAGCCAAGAAGTGACTCTCCAATTGTTAGTTCTGTGGGACACATGAATGCTAGCACTGCTGGCCATCAGAGTCAGGTGATCAAAGGGTGTCCCATGAGTGGCAGTCACAAAAATCAAGGGCACCAGACATGCGTAAGGTTCTTCTCTGGGAGATACTAGTGCTCTGGAATGTAACAGACAGAGAGTGCAAAGATAGTGCCTGCCCTCTGAGGCCTCTGTAAAGGATTACAGTCACCTCTTAGACTTGTGTTTAATTAGAAGCCTGCCCCTTGGATCATAGCTATGAATATAAGCTACTAGGCCTCTTTCACAGAAAGACTGGGCTCCTGGGTCTATGACTTCTTGCTGTGCCCTGGGAGTGGTGGACAGTTAATAACTCTTTCTTAATATTTAGAGTGATTGATGGACTCATGAAAGTACATACTAGGTAACACAGTTATAATCTCTGCCAGGAGTTGCATCTTTGAGGAGGTAGCTTATGAGCTGAGTTGTTCAACAAGCATCACATATTAACTCGGTTGGTTTGAGAATACAAAAGTAAATAGGAGGAACATTTGTCTCCTGTCTTAATACTTACAATATTGAATTAATAGTTGGAATAGGAAGATACAGTCAGTCAATGAGGTAATAAGGCTGACAGACAGTTTACTGAACTGTTAAAATACCAAATTCTTCCATAGCAGGATAAAGTGAAAAGCAAAAGTGGTCGCTCAGTTGTGTACGACTCTCTGCGCCCCCATGGACTGTAGCCTACCAGGCTCCTCCATCCATGGAATCTTCCAGCAAGAGTACCAGAGTGGTTTGCCATTTCCTTCTCCAGAGGATCTTCCCAACCAGGGATCGAACCTAGGTCTCCCACATTGCAGGCAGACACTTTACCATCTGAGCCACCAGGGGAACCATAGCAGTTAATCCAGGTACCCCTTTATTTTTCTCTGTCTCACTTCATTATCTCCCCCAGTCCTATCTTCCATAGTCCCTGGACTTTCCTATGCTCTAACAAGTAAAGAGTTAGTACTTTTATGCACTCAATATTTTACATATAATCCTAGGGGATGCACTTTACCAAGGGAAAAAAGTTACAAGCCTTGAAATAGCAATGAGAATTTGGTAATTTGCAGTTAAAGGCCAGAGTGTGAAGCTTAAGTTGGGGAAGAGAGGGAAGTAGAAAAAAAGAACTCATAAGGATAATATAGATTCATCAAGAGATATTAAGCAGGTTTTTTTAAAATGATAATTTTGACCAATCTTAGTGTATAAGTATTCACTGATGTGTGTTGAACTAGCTATTATGATTCTAATGAATTATTATTAGTAACATATGCTCTCAATATGCATGTTTTTTGTGGTTGCTCTGTTTCTGCTTGCTAATAATGAGTTTGTATCCACATTTGCAAGATGGTTAATTCTTGTTTGGTATCTTATCATCTGCTGATGAAACAAAAGAAAATGAAACCAGGCATACAGAGGAGATTGATCTAGAGATGTAGTTTCCATAAGCACAAACCTCCAACCAATGGGAGGAAAAAAAAAGTTTCATAAAAGCAGGCTTGCATACAGAGAATCTACCTTCTTAGCTATACAATTATAAAATCTGTCAGTATTGTCCCCCCTGTTTAGTAGGTGATTTCAGAACTATTAGGAGCACTGAAAAATCACTAGGAGGGAAAAAAAAATCAGACTTGGTTGAAGTGATTTTTTCCATTTCACCCAGAACATTTTATCAAATAGTGGCCAAATATTGAAAAATAAGTTTACTCATCAGTGTGAATAGGCAGGAGATCACTAAGAAATTCTGGAATTAAAGAGGGCCAGTAAGAAAGATTTGGTTGTGTAAAAATTCTGAGAGACCTGGTTCCCCAATATTTTAATTCTTTTCTTCCAAAAGAAAGAATATATTCATTGTTAATGGACTATTACCGGTTTAATGATAAACACCCAAAACAGTACCTGAACAAATCAATGTTTTATTTTTGCATCATAGTTTCCTGTTCTTCCTAAATGGCAGTCACTGCATTGTAGATACTGTCAATTATAATGTAATTCCTATCACTATGTATATAATGTTTCTTCATGTTCCATCTTAAGAGTAAATGAAGCTACTTTCATCAAATATTACTTTTCATATTCTTCCAGCAGAAAGCTCCAAAATCAAAATCTAACAATGAATGGAACATGTATGCATAAAAATCCAAAATGTATCCCCTTTGAGTCATTTGGGAATAAAATTTTCATAGTTCCCAAAGTCTGCATTTTGGGGACATTAAACACGGTATTACAATTTAACATAAAATCAGGTGCTATTTAATACTGTTTAATATTTTAAAACTCTAATAATACAGATCAACTTAATGTGATAGAAATATTTCTTGCAAGAAGCTTTGCCCTTTTCGCTGTTGTTCTTCTCCATCCCACTTCCTGTGATTGGTGGTAGTGGTGTTTCTCCAGGGCAGCAGCTTAGGGGGATCCTTGCAGGCAGTCCTCTTCACTCTGAACCAGCAAGCGCTCTGGAGGAAGAACAGACTCTAATTTCTGCCAGCGTTCTGGAGGCCACAGGATATGTGTAGCATGGGCATGCAGGAGTCCTAGGGAAACCTGAACCCACAAGAGACACAAAGAAAGGAAGAGAGATATTTTTTTTAATATAGGATCATTAACATCTTGAAAGCAGAATTTGATCCAGGTCTGATATTCCATGGGAAGATGATGATTAAGAGAATAAACAAACACTTATTGGGATTTTTCTAGGTTCTTTGTATATGTAAATACCTTTAATACAAGCACTTGAGGTAGGTACTGATATTATCCCCTTTTTTGCATAAGAGAATACTGGAGTAGCCTGCCATTTTTTTAAGTCACATAGCTACCAAGCCACAGAAACTGGCTTTAGGGCTTAATAGTCCTGTTTTAGAAGCTGAAAACCCCAGCGAGTATGAATCTGGTTTACATTCTCAGAGTTTCTGCCAGAACTCCCAGTATCTCAGAAAGACTTTTTTTGGGGGGTGGGGTGGGGAGGGGAAACAAAGATACCCTTAAAAAAGTCTATATTTTGTTTAAAAAAAAAATGAAATACTGTCCCACCTACTGGATGAGTAGCAGGAGTTAGGTGTGAGACTGTGTAAGGTACTTCCACAGACAGTATACAGAACAATGTGAATTTAGTGCTTACAGAGAGAGGTGGAAAACAAGGGGAAAAAATCCAGTATATGGTCCTCAACTGATGATAGTTTGACTCAGGATTTTTTTGACTTTATGATGGTGTGAAAGTGAGATGTGTTCAGTAGAAACAATATTTCCAATTTTGATTTTTCTCAGGCTAGCAATATACAATATGATACTGATACTCTCTTCTAATGCTGGGCAGTGGCTTTGGGCCAAACAATCACAAGGATAAACAACCGATACACTTACAATCATTCTGTTTTTCACTTTCGGTACAGTATTCAATACCTTCCATGAGATATTCAGTACTTTATTACAAAATAGGCTTTTTGTTAGTTAATTTTTCCAACTGTAGGCTAATCTTTAATGTTCTGAGCATGTTTAATATAGGTTAGATGAATTAAGTGCAGTATTTTTTACCTAAAATGTTTTTAACCTTCAATGGCTTCTCAGGGCATAGTGAAAGTGAAAATGATGTTGCTCAGTCATGTCCGACTCTCTGCAACCCCAAGGACTGTAGCCTACCAGGCTCCTCTGTCCATGGGATTTTCCAGACAATAGTACTGGAGTGGATTGCCATTTTCTTCTCCAGGGGATCTTCCCGACCCAGGGATCGAACTTGGGTCTCCCACATTGTAGAAAGACACTTTACCATCTGAGCCACCAGGGAGGTCCTTTCTCAGGGCATAACCCCATCATAAGTGGAGGAAAATCTATGAAGATCACTGCAGGATGATCCAGGATGTACCAGGGTGGAAGAGGAGGCAAGGGAAGGGAGCTTTCCCTAGAGGTTGTAAGACTGAGTCCTGAGTGGGAGGAGGCCCTTAAAGATGTATCAGGGACATGAACTTCAGTGCTCAAAAGACTGTGGCAAATCTGATGAAAATGCAGATCTAGGCCCTATGCTCAGAGATTACCCTTCACAGGTCTGAGGGAGGGCATGGAAATCTGTATTCTTTGTTGGTGCTATCAAAAATCAAAATCAAAGTGTTAGTTGCTCAGTCACATCCAACTCTTTGCAATCCCATGGACTGTAGCCCAGCAAGCCACTCTGTCCATGGGATTTCCTAGGCAAGAATACTGGAGTGGGTTGCCATGCCCTTCTCCATGGGATTTTCCTGACCCAGGGATCAAAGCCAGGTCTCCTGCATTGCAGGCAGATTCTTTACCACCTGAGCCACCAGGGAAGTCATCAAGTATTGCAGTATAATTGCTTTACAATTTTGTGTTCGTTTCTGCTGTGCAAGGAAGTGAATCGGCTATATGTATATTTATATCTCCTCCCTCTTGGGCCCCTCCCACATTCCCCATCTACAGTGGAATATTACTCAGCCACAGAAAGGAACAAAACTGGGTCATTTTTTGAAGAGGTGTGGCTGAACCTAGAGTCTTTCATACAGAGTAAAGTCCAAAAGAGAAAAACAATTATCATATATTAATGCATGTATGTGGAACCTAGAAAATGGTACAGATGAACCTATTTTCAGGGCAGGGATGAGATGCAAATGTAGAGAATGGATATTTGGACACAGGGAGGGAAGGTGAGGGTGGATGGAATTAGGAGATTAGGCTTGACATATACACACTACCATGTGTAAAACAGTTAGTGGGAATCAGCTATCAAGTAATATTTTAAGGGATGTAGAAAATTATAAAACACACTCATATTGAGTATCATCACTAAACCAGGTAACTGTGTCCATTTTATTTTCAAATGTTTTTCCTATAAATTGGAACTCCACAGAGATTGACATACAACATTCCTTTCATTAAAGTTCTGTTTATATGCATTTGAAGAATCACATTGCCCAGAGATTCAGATGTGAAAGTCAAGGGAGACACTTCCAAAGAGATCACCACAAACATTAAAAAAAGAAAGAAAACATTCACAACAACTTGAAATATAAACTAAATCAGCCCAAAGGGAAACAAGAAGCCCATGGGCCCAATAAAAGAATTTTTCTTCAAGTTGCTACTTTAAAAATCAAACCTACAGAAAATTAAAACATTTTGTGTAAAAAACAGTTCTAGTCACCAAAATTTACCAGTTATTTACATTTTGCTGCCTTCATTCCCCTCTCATTATGTCTGTATATGTATTTGTACACATATACCTTTCCCTGAATCACTTGAAGTTGTCACCATGCTGAATTTATCCCCAAATACTTCAACATATATATCCTAAGAAGACTCTTTACTACAGGAACACTTTTATGCAAGGAACTTAATATTAATATAAAATTACTTAATATACAGTCCATATACAATTTTTAACTGTCCAAATAATGTCTTTTAAAGTGCTTCTATTTTTAGAATTCTTAATTGAAGGTCACAAATTGCATCGGGATTGTCCCTGTGTTGCTGCAATTTACATTTGGGTTAATCTTGAGGTCCTACATCTGTAATTGCCCAATTTTTCCCCTCCTGATTAGAGTCAAATGAAGTGTTCTTGGCAAGAATATCATATAACTGGTATTGTACCCATCCCATTTTAACACCTCAGGAGGCACAAAATATTAGTTCATCCCATTGTTGTCATGTGAAGTTTGATCATTTGATTAAGGTGATGTTGATCAGGTTTCTCTATTGTAAATAAATCATTTTCCTTTTGTAACTAAAAAGTAATTGAGGAGATGATATTTTGAAACATGTAAATACCCCATATGTTAATAACATATCTCACTGCTCTCTGAAGGAAGATGGTTTCTAAAGCATCTAAAATAATTTTAACAGCCACTGATTAGGCTGTCTGAAACAATTATTACATGCGGGATTATAAAAGAGTAGTTTTCCAATTTTTTTATTTCTTTCACTTTTACTAGTTTCCATTCTTCCTTTAAAAAGTGCTGTTCCTGCCAACCTCTAATGCTTATATTTTAACATGAGAGATTCCTTTTTAAATTCAAAATCTTACTGTCTTTGGAGCTTCCCAGGTCTCTCAACAGTCAAGAATCTATCTGCCAATGCAAGAAATGCAGGTTCTAACCCTGAGTCAGGAAGATCCCCTGGAGAAGGAAATGGCAACCCATTCTACTATTCTTGCCTGGGCAATTCCATGGACAGAAGAGCCTGGTGGGCTGTAGTCCATGGGGTCACAAAGAGTTGGACACATCTCAGCGACTAGATAACAATAATCCTTCCCATTTTATCATATCAGGAGGTACAAAATATCAGTTTACCTCACTATTATTTGATCATTTAAGGTTATATTGATCAGGTTTCTCTTTTATAAATTAATAATTTTCCCTTTGTAATTAATAATATAATCTCACTGCTCTCTGAAGGAAGATGACTTAGAAACCATCTAAAATTTAACATCCATTATCCTGCCTGAAACAATTATTGCATTCATTACAGAAAAGCAGCTTTCCAAATGTATTATTTCATTTATATTTATTAGTTTCCATTTTCTCTTAAAAAGTTCTGTCCCTACCAACCTCAAATGCCTATATTTTAATATAAAAGATCTCTTTTAAAATTTAAAATCTTACTATCTTTTGGTTTGTTTGATACTCAAATATTCTACATTGGGCCAGTGAAAGTTAATTTTTGGACATGTCTCCATGAATCTTTGAGCACATCGTAACTTTTTGATCCCACTAGGTATTGTTGGCTTTTAGTTCAGTTGCTCAGTCATGTCTGACTCTTTGAGACCCCATGAACTGCAGCACACCAGGCCTCCCTGTCCATCACCAGCTCCTGGAATTTACCCAAACTCATGTCCATTGAATTGGTGATGCCATCTAACCATCTCATCTTCTGCCATCCCCTTCTCCTGCCTTCAATCTTTCCCAACATCAGGGTCTTTTCAAATAAGTCAGCTCTTCACATCAGGTGGCCAAAATATTGGAGTTTCAGCTTCAACATCAGTCCTTCCAATGAACACCCAAGACTGATTTCCTTTAGGATGGACTGGTTGGATTTCCTTGCAACCTCTCAAGAGTCTTATCCAACACCACAGTTCAAAAGCATCAATTCTTCTGTGCTTAGCTTTCTTTATAGTCCAACTCTCACATCCATACATGACTAATGGAAAAACCATAGCCTTTACTAGACAGACCTTTGTTGACAAAGTAATGTCTCTGCTTTTTAATATGCTATCTAGGTTGGTCATAACTTTCCTTCCAAGGACTAAGCATCTGTTAACTTCATGGGTGCAATCACCATCTTCAGCAATCTTGGAGCCCCCCCCAAATAAAGTCAGCCACTGTTTCCCCATCTATTTGCCATGAAGTGATGGGACCGGATGCCATGATCTTCGTTTTCTGAATCTTGAGCTTTAAGCCAACTTTTTCACTCTCCTCTTTCACTTTCATCAAGAGGCTCTTTAGTTCTTCACTTTCTGCCCAAAGGGTGGTGTCATCTGCATATCTGAGGTTATTGATATTTCTCCCAGCAATCTTGACTCCAGCTTATGCTTCATCCAGCCCAACATTTCTCATGATGTACTCTGTATATAAGTTAAATAAGCAGGTGACAATATACAGCCTTGATGTACTCCTTTCCCTATCTGGAACCAGTCTGTTGTTCCATGTCCAGTTCTAACTGTTGCTTCCTGACCTGCATATAGGTTTCTCAAGAGGCAGGTCAGGTGGTCTGGTATTCCCATCTCTCTCAGAATTTTCCACAGTTTATTGTGATCCACACAGTCAAAGACTTTAGCATAGTCAGTCAATAAAGCAGAAATAGATGTTTTTCTGGAACTCTCTTCCTTTTTTGATTGTACTTTATTTTATTGTTTACATATTATTTATTTGGCTGTGCTGGATCTTGGCTGCGGTATGTGGGCTTCAGTAATTGCAGCAGGTGAGCTTAGTTGCTCCAGGACATGTGGGATCTCAGTTGCCTGACCAGGGATTTAACCCATGTCTCCTGCATTGCAAGGCAGATTCTTAACCACTGGACATCAGGGAAGACCCCCTTGTACTTTAAACCTGTTCCATCTGAAATTAGACATCTCTTTAAGGAGGCTTTGATTTCTTTTACCAAGGAATGCTGTTGAAAAACCAAGATTAGGTAGCAAATGTGCTGCCTGCTCCTGGTGGTGTCAATCTATGCCGTTTCAGGGGATGGACGTAGAAAGCCCCATGCCACACGCATCTTTCTCGCCTTCCTGCATTCCAAATTTCTGTCTCCCTTATTCCACAGTGAATGCTCTGTCTCCCCATAACAACATTTACACTACCCTACAATATGTACAAAAAGGTAGTTTTGAGTTCACTATAAATAATACCAACAACAAATTTATTCAGTAAAAATTGAGATTTCTTTGCAATTATTTTGGTCTTTAAAATAATTCCAGTATACTGGGAAAGTCCTGTGTTCAAAAAATCTTGCTTGAATCTAGTCTGTTTCCTCCCCAATACAGTTATGTTTCCTTTTGATATATGGTTAAGCCCATTTGTTTCTTTTTGTATTCAATTTTAGAGTTCACTTTTGTTATCCTTTTTGAGTCACCTTTATTTGTGAATAAACATTTAAATGATTCATAAGGTATGGCATGCAGAATAATGCCCCCACACACACCTCCAAAGACATATACACACCAGTCCCCCAGACATGGTGAATATGGAATATCTCAGGACAAAATGGAAATTAAGGTTACTAATCAGTTGATCTGAGGATAAGACTATCCTATATGAGCCCATGGACATGTGTAATCACAAAGGTCTTAAGTATAGACCAGCTAGGTAGAAGGGTCAGATTCAGAGAGAGGTTTGAGGATGCAGATGTCAAACAGGGCCATGAGCCAAGGAATGCAGGTGGACTCTGCAAGCTGGCAAGGAAACAAATTATCCCCTAGAGCTTCCAGAATGAAGCCAGCCCTGCTGACACCTGAATTTTAGCCCAGTGAGACCCATTTCGGACTTCTGACCTCCAGAACTGTAAAATTATACACTCGTGTTGTCTTAAGCCACTAAACATGTGATTTATTACAGCAGCAATAGGAAACTAATAAACTAACAAAAATGCACACAGAGAAATTCCAGTATCTGCTACCTTACCTCTCTAGTAGGATAACTATATTCATTAATTTCTGGCTTATCCTTCTTTTCCAGTAGAGAAAACCAAATACATATGTTTATCAGTTTTTATCTATCTGTATCTATGTATATTTTTATGAGTACATATTATGTCTATATAATGTGTACATATTTTATACACACACACATATATATTATTTCCCTGTTTCTCATACTGAAGGTAGCTACTGTTAGGCATATTCCCTTTTGATGGTACTTTTATTCTTAACAGCACATCCTGGAAACCAATTCCTATCATTTCATAGAAATGGAGCCTGTGCTTTTTATAAAAGCTCTACCCCACACCCAGGCAATCCTGATTAACCCCATGAGAAATCTGGGTTTTCTAGATCTGGGTTTTCCACTTGGCTTCACACCAAGAAAAGGTAAACCTAACCAACACTAAAGACTTTTAAGTGTTTTTGGAACATCCTAAGTAACCATTCTAACCAAATTAACTGCAGAAGCCTAGCTCTAAATGGTCTGCCACACCGCCGTTCTTTTCTATTTTTGTTCTTGTCTGGGCTCAGCTAAGCTAGAGAACAGCTGGTCTCCATCCCCTCCACAGTAACCCTTTTTAGATTTGATAGCTGCTGCTCGGTTATTCCTCAAGCCTTTATTTGCTTTTCCAACTTGTTTAACTTTTTTCCTAAGGTTTGATCTGCCAGTCTTTTAACTTGGCTGAACTCTTGCCAACATATTTGCCTGATTTCCTAGTTTTGGAGCTCAGTTTTAACACAGTGATTCAGTTTTGGTTCTTTTTTTTAATCTTTCATTTTACCAAAACCTATTATAATTTTATTCCATTTATTAAAGACACTACTCTCACTTCCTGAAAAAAAAAAAGATTCATCATCATAATTCTAAATAATGGTAAAAATTCTCACAGTATCATTTTCAATGTCAGTATCATTTTCAAACATGGTATGTGAATGCAGAATATATGTTTTTTAAAGACTGATTAATACAGAAAGTGCCTAGTCACGCTCCTAGCTATCTTGTCATATCTTTTTTACGGGTATGTACATAGACATGCAAAGAACACAGTGAATTTAAAAGGGCATAAAAACCCAGAAATATATTACACTTAAAAAAATTATAAGTTCTTTTCAGGTACAGCTTTGGTGTCCACACATACTGTGTTAGTTGTTTCTCTGGAGGACCACCCCTAACAAGATGTGTGTATATATAGAAACAGAATTAAGAAATTTGCTCACACAGTTATGGAGGTTGGTGAGTCCAAAATCTGATGCAGAAGACCAGTAGGCTAGGGACTCAGGAAAGAGCTGAAGTTGAAGTTCAAAGGTAATCTGCTGGTAAATTCTCCCCTGGTTGAGGGAATGTTAGCCCTTTGTTCTCTTCAGGCCTTCAACTGACTGATCTCCAATATGTGAGTGTGACTTATCCAACCTGCTTTCAAAGTCCGCCATCTAAATGTAAATCACACCCAAAATGACTCTCACAGAAACATCCAGAATGATGTTTGACCAAATATCTGGACACTTGGGCCCAGCCAAGTTGACACACAGAATTAACCATTACACCTGACAAATGTAGTCACACCTGACAAACATCTCCTCTGTGCTTACTCAGGGTCACACACACAGTGCTGACTCTACTCAGGGCAGAGTTCTGAACGAATCATACATACTGCCTCAATTAATGCTCTTAATAACCCTGATGCAGGTACTATTATTGTCTCTACTTTGAGGAAACCTAGGTCTAACCACACAGGTTTTGAAGCTGAAGCTCTAATACACGCCCTCTGGCTCTGAGAACTCTACAACAGGATTACAATATAATTTATCATACAAATGAGAGACTTCTGACAGCCAGTGGGAGTACTTTTTAAATTAAGTCAGGATAAAAATTTGTTCAGGACCTTCCTGGACAAATCAAGATATGGTCACCCTAATCACACTTCTTGTTGATATTGCTGAGTCCCACATACTTTCCTGTGATAAGTAGATTTATCAAAAAGAAATGCACATTATGGACTGAATTGTGTTCCCCCAAATTGCTATGTCGAATCTCTAACCCCAAACACCTCAGAAGGTGACTGTATTTGGAGAGAGGGCCTTGGCCCTAACCCGATCTGATGATACGCTTGTAAGAAAAGGAGATTAAGACACACAGAGAGATAACAGAGTTGCATGTGGGCAAAGGAAAGACTATGTGGGGACACAGCAGAAGGATAGCCACTTGCATGCCAATGAGAGAGGCCTTGGAAGAAACCGGAGCCACCAACACTATGATCTTGGACTTCTAGGCTCCAGAACTATGAGAAAAGTCGTTGCTTACGCCCTGCCGTCTGTGGTATTTTGTCATGGCAGCCCTACCAAACCAACACAGACATAAATAAAAGAAACATTGCTGGAAGGCAGTTCCTGAGAGAGCCCAATATTCACCCAAAATAGGGGAACAAAGGATGAGAAAAAGGGGGAAAAAAGTCTGTTATTAAAGAGAGAGAGAGACGTTTATGCACAGACAATTTTTTTTCAATAGCTTAAATACTCTGACTGACCAACCTAATATTTTATTGGTTCCCGATGTTCCTGTCTCTTTGCTCTTTTGTGACCCTGTGTAGGTGAGTCTCCTCCAATAGATTCACAATATTCTTAGGCTACAGGAATTCACTTTCACAGTAAATTTTAAAACAGAGCACTCAAACTATATTAAATAAAACATTATAAACCCTTAGCAGATTATTGTATTTTTAGTATCTACTGAATGAGAAAATAGGTCCATTTACATGTATTGAGGAGCCTTTACAAAACTCTGTTGCCTCAAGATGGGGAATCAAGAATCTAGAATAACAAACAAATAAGTTTGACTGTGTACCCCACCAGCAAAAATACTTGTATTCACACATTTAAAATTATCCATATAATATGTAAATATAAAATATGTAAAATTATATCAAAATAATCTATACATATATTAGTATTAACACTCTATAAAAGCAAATGTTAGGTAAAGCTCAAATTGTTATTTTTTAGATCCAAAGTTCTACTTTATTTTGTATCCAGGGCATCATTATAAACACCCACTGTATAGTTCTGCTCCTTCTTTAGCAATCCCTTCTCTGGAAAACACAGGGATTACTGGTTGGAAAGTGATCAGTGTTATCAGTCAATTGGTTTGTTTGGTCCACATGATGCCAAGAAACCACATGCACTGAAATTACAGTGAATTGACTGTCTTTGATTGACTTGGCTCCACTGAGAAGTTATTTTGGCATCTGATAGACACAGCCTTCATGGGCCCAGATTTTGATTCAAGTGCCAGGGGCAGAGATGATGTGTTACTCTGGTTCCTTTCCCTCCTTACTACAGGACTACAGTTTACAGAACACTCTTCCAGCTTTTGGCTTCAGGACACCCTCCCTTGAAGTAAGAGCTTGCAAGAACAAGCTGTGAGTACAGTGATAAAATAATAAAAATAAAATCAATTACTTTGTACTGGTCATTGCTGACCAAGGACTAACATAAGCACATAAGTCTAGAGATAGGGCAGAAAGAAAGTGAAAGTGAAAGTCCCTCAGTTGTGTCCAGATTCTTTGCAACCCCATGGACCATACAGTTCATGGAACTCTCCAGGCCAGAATACTGGAGTGGGTAGCCTATCACTTCTCCACTGGATCTTTCCAACCCAGGCATGGAAGCAGGGTCTCCTGCACTGCAGGCAGATTCTTTACCAGTTGAGCTACCAGGATAGGGCAGAGGGGAAACACAGAAAAGAAACTAAGAAAGAAAGAAAATGACTGGTCATGCAACTCCTTTCAGAACCAGAACCAGGGTCAGGAGAGAAATGGTCAATGAGAACTCCCAAGGTTATTTGATAAAAAGGTTTTCTGAAAAGAGAAGTGTTTTGTACAAGATTAGGAACTACTTGTCAGCAACAAATATTTGTTGAATAAGTGAATGTTCATTAAGGAGGAAGTCTTCAATCTGGAAATGCTACATTTTCTGATCTGGGCATCAAGGAAATTCCCTAACTTAAGAGAAATATCCACAGTTTTCTGGAAAACAATATTATTTAGGCATGAGAGCTTCACAGACGACGTGCCACAATGGACTGGCCATCAACTAGTGCTACCAAATGACTGTGATACCGTTCTTGATATAATTCTTCAATGCAGTCTCAAAATAATTTTTAAAAGGTACAATATGAAATTTAAAAACATATATATGTAATACATAGATTTTAAATGTTTATATTTACTGCAGATTAAGAACTTTTAAAATACATTACACAGGCCAAGAAAATTGGCTTGGATTGCCTCTGGTGACCCCCATTTATCTCCAAAATAAATGAACAAGATTAGGAAGGAGAGAAACTTATAATGCCTGGTCTTCATTCTCCTGGGATAAGTACCATTGATGTTTTGAGTAATAGGCCAGAATCCTGGTTGTTTGTCCTCTTCCACACGTGACAGTTTTCCTGAATACAGCATCCACTCCAGTCTGCCCACAGTGGCAGCCAGGGAACACTACTCAGCGGTACCCTGACAGAGCACTTCGGCTGCGTCTGGACTGGAGCACCACGAAAGAGGATGTTGTCTCAATAACTGCTGCTAATACCAGGGATGGGACGGTACGCGGAGAGCAGGCCACTAGGAACGTGGGACTGCACTCGGAGCCGGCTCTTTGGTACTGTGGTTCAATCTGATGCTGCAGGTGGGGAGTGTAGGGCAGAGTCCTGTGCACTGCTCCCGAAGGAGCAGGGCATTGTACACCAGGTACTAATGCCCTGGAAGGACTTTAGCTAGACGGAGGACAGCAGAGATCATCACAATGCAAGCCACCAGGAATAGACATCTGACCCCTCGCTCACCACATCTTGGTGTCAGAGTCATGAAGAAAAACACAGCGCCATCAAGCACTGGATAGAACGGTGTATTGCTCACATAGAGAAGAGACAGAGCAAGATCGCTTCCTTCATGGGTGTCGGTGACACTCAGCTCCACAGAGAAGGATGCCCCGACTGTGCAGGGACTTGCCTTCCTCAGCCTACCTCTGTGGTCACCAGTTTCTGGTAATATCAGTACTACACGACAACATCAACACTAAAAGCAGTTACTTACAAATAACCTACAAGACTGAGAAAGAGAGAAAGGTTGAGGAGAGTAAGATAATTCCCTTATCAGGTAGCAGAAAAGTGAATTTTCTTGAATATATGAACAACCAAGCAGATGTATGGTCTAAGTAAATCAAACAATTAGAAATAAAGACAGGCAAAAATGTATCATATGGAAAAATAAGCAACAACACTGTTTCAAATTATTATGAAAAATATTTTTTAAGAGTCTGAAGGATAGAAATGCTGCAACTTACTTGATTCTTACACATGGATTAACATTTACAGATTTGACATTTCATTAACACTGTCTGATGCAGTAGACAAGGTCATAAAGAGAGGAGTAGTGGCTTGTCATTCAGCACACATTCCCAAGATGCTTATCAACACAGCACTGAGCAGATAAAACATAGTCCTCCAAACAAAAACATGCAGGGAGACCGCTTCCACTCTGAGCAAGCACTGATGGACATCTACTCCAAGACAAACTAATAATTCAGTGCTTTGGCTCTTGAGGTGAATGAGAGGCAAAAGGGCCATGTGCCAAAGAATTATGCAGAAGACAAACAAGAAAAATATCAACACTCCTAAGACCTACACTGGTAAGTCAAAAAACAGATTTAAGAGTAAATGAGGGGAGAAGGAAAACTAGAAAAATGGAGAAGAACAGAGGGGAAGCAGTAGCTGATCAAGTAGAAGGCGCAGAAGCAGCACAATGAGAAAGCTTTATTTGTGGGGAATGAACCACGTCCATTGCCCCCTCCCACAGAGACCCAAGTAGCAGCACCAGTTATGAGGACACATCACCATCCAGAAAAGAACCCAGCACTGTTCTCTTTTTGCTCCTTGAAATGACAAGAGGAAGGGTCCTTGTGTTGGGGAATAGTTCCCTTAGATGAGAACACTTCTCTTCCTAAAGATGCAATACAGGCTGACAATATCTCATCTGCAATTCCAAAATCCAACAAGCTCCAAAACTTCACTGTTGTGTAATCTCTAGTAGCAAAAACCAGACTTGACCCAGACTGTTAGAAAATCATACCCTTTATTTATCCCCTGCAGTGTGCCTATTCATAATTTTTGCTCTAGAAATATTAATGTGCTTGATTATAGACATTACCCCAGATTCTACTGGGAGCGTTACATTACGGTATAGATTTCATTCAGTTGCTGCTTGTGCACACTGACACTACCTTCCCAAAATCCAAACAATCTGATTTCTGAAGTATCTGCCCTCCAAGGTTTTAGATCTGATATTACTGTCTTTAAATATCTGCAAAAATGAATATTTACCAAAGAGGATAAATGTCACCAGAGTTTTGGCTCAGTCCTAGGTAGGATGGGACCCCACCTAGGATCTCACTGTCTGACAAGAGAGAGAGATATTTAAACAGAGGATCAAAATACAACCCGATAGAGCAGACATAAGAAGGAGCCTGGCAGCAGAGGCTGTGGTCACGCCTTGGGAAGTTTCCTCTGAGCCAGTGCATCTAAGCTGCCTCCCAGGGACGCTGGCGACCTCTCTCCTGAGGATAGATCTTTACCCAATGACATCTCCTGCCAGATTTTGGTCTAGAGCATCCTCCTAATCCTTCATGCCTTCCACTGAGGTGCAGATTTGAGACGATGTGATAGGTTGATACAACCCAATATTTTGTCATTGAAAAGGAAAGCCATAGTACTTTACACAAGATTCCAATGAGATTCTCTCATCTAAAGGCCTCATTCTAGGACAAGTGTTTTCCTTCATAACCAACAATTTTAACTTTAATCATTTCAAAGCAATTTTCCTGTTCAAGACTGAGCTTCAATCAGAATGCATTTTCATGTCACTTCATGGCATCTTCACAATTCTCTCTAGATAACTATAGAATCATACATAATCATTCTAGTCCCCCCTAGACTCTTTGAGTAAGTAGTTCAATTTTTTTGTAACAATTTTATGCAGAAATAGATAAAAAAACAGGCCTCTAGGGATATCTCCAGCTAATTTTCATGAATTAATTTCTCAGGATTAATGTTTATGCACCAGTCTCTTTACCACATAATCAAATCACTGGAATTGAAGTGGCCTAACTCCTTATTTTGCAGCTTGATTGAGCAGGTGATGAAATACTTGAATATAATTTGGAGAGTTAGAAACTCACAGTATCCACAATAAACCACAGTGGAGGGTGACTTACTGACGATGCCTTGGATGTTGACTGATGTTCTCCCTAGTATCTCATGTTTTGCAGGCTATTTTTACGTAGGAGATGAAACAGTTTGCATAAATACATGAGGGGAGAGGTATAGAAGTCTTCACTGTTGTTGACATTGTTTTAAACCATGCTTAGACCATTGGGCAGACAGCACTGAGACAACCTAGAGGGCCATTGGTAGGAGAGGATTTGGGACAAGAAGGTTTCCAATAGCCATTGCCAGCCCTGCTGCCGTGGTAGATGCAGCCACTCTTGGCCATGGTAAACTCTGTCTTTCCTGCAAATGGTGAGATCCTAGACGGGTCCCATCCCACCTAGGGCTGAGCCAAAACTCTGGTGACATTTATCCTCCTGGTAAATATTCATCTTTGCAGATATTTAAAGACAGTAATACCAGATCTAAAACGGTGGGTGGTTTTCTGGCATCCAGCCTCTCTCTATCTCTCCCTCCCTGCTTCCATCCCTCTTTTATTCCTTTTTTTCAAAAGAAAATGAGGAGGCTTTCCAAGCAATGAACCAGAAACAAGAGAAGGTCCATCAAAATGACAGCACTGAGGGCCCAGATGGTTGCTGTGGAGAACACACCCGGTATGTTTTCTTCTTCATGGTGACTCTCAGATAGCTAGCTTACACAACCCTCAAAGGAGGGGAGGGAATATCCCAATTTTTTAAGGGAAACTAAGTTTTTGTCTGAGTAAATTTCTACAAGCTCTCACATGTGGGCTTTCCCACAAGATACTTAAAGCCTCAAAATGGACAGTGTGCATAGAAGTAGGTTCCACCCAAAAGACTGTAGAACAATTCAATTTGCTGGCAATTAGCTGAATTCTGTTCTGTAAGAGATTAAGGCAACATCATCTTGTATGTAGTCTAGTTGTTCAGTCTCTAAGTAGTGTCTGACTTTTTGTGACCCTATGACCTGCCAAGTGACCAACTTCCCTGTCTTTCACAATCTCCCAGAGTTTGTGCCAACTCATGTCCAATGAGTTGGTCTAACTTATTCCAGTGATAAGTACTTGGATTACCTGGCAGCACAAATAGATAGAATGCCCTTTAAATGGTCTTTTAGAAATATCATTTCTTTCCATTGTGTTTCTGATATACAAGATCTGTTTTGTGTGGTTTGTGGTTGGAGATAATTCCTGACCCCCAGAATCTTGCTGTGTATCTACCAGTGAGTGATGAGTAGATTAGTGATCTACTGAACTCTGCCCTTCTCCTCATCCCAGAACAATATATTGGTGGTCAGAGCTATAAGTACGGTTCTTAAATTTAAGCTTACCAAAATCTAAAAAACTGGGTTGACAAGGAAAAAATAAAGTACACAGTACGATAAAAGGTAACTGAGAGAATGGTCTAAACCATAGCAAAACTGGCTTTTCTAGGAGAAATGTCTGCCAGGTGTTTGAAGTATTAAAGGTACACATAGTGAAGTAGGATCTTAATGATCAGTGAGACCATTATAGGTGTGGGCATGGTATGCATAGGCAACCACCCATCTTAAGCACCTTTGTGTGTCTGTATAAGTCTTAGTGAGAAGCAATGCATCATCCACTGCCTACCCCCCAAGTTGGGT
Organism: Ovis canadensis; assembly: GCF_042477335.2. Taxonomy (NCBI): domain Eukaryota; kingdom Metazoa; phylum Chordata; class Mammalia; order Artiodactyla; family Bovidae; genus Ovis; species Ovis canadensis. The sequence goes on along the minus strand of NC_091248.1, from coordinate 72,603,791 downwards.
GGCCCAGATATTCCTTCTTTCCACTTCCAGTAGCTAAGGGAAGGCACCTGATTAGGGCTCAACCATTCAGACACCCACATCCAGGACTATGAGTGTGGAGTGAGTTAAGCAAAGACACAGGAATAGTAAGAGATTTCTGGCAGAGACAAGAGTGCCAGGAAGTGCACAATGATGCCAGCTGCTGACCCTATCATCCTGCTCCTATGTGTGAAATAAGGGCATCCTATGTTGCTAATTCCCAAGCCTTGTTTTCATCCCATTCATTCAGTGATATCAAACATCAATACCCTTCCAATGACATCTTTTCTACCTAAATTAGTCAAGATGAATTTGTGTTATTTGCAACCAAGATACCTGATTGATACACTGCCATAAAGATATGTGTACAAGAATAATGTTTATAAGGATATTAGAAATTAAGTCTAATCCCCAATCCCTCAGGTGAGGAAACTGAGGCTCAGAAAAGCTGCCTAGCTCAGTTAGAGTTGGGATGCAGCTCTGGCTCCTAGTTTAAAGTCGTTTTCACCATACCTGTCAGTGATACAAAGTGTAGAGCCCTGGAAATTGTAATGTTTGGCATGGGGCTCTGCTTTCTGAACCCGCATTTATCCCAGGGAAAAGCGAGGCCTTTCATTTTGTGCAGGGAAGGAAAAAACCACCAAACATTGCACATTAAAGTTTGTACATATCCACACCACTCTGTTTGGGAGCTGTTGCTGATTTGTAACAGCAGGGCACGTTACAAGTCACTGGGCTGTAAGGAACGCTTGCTGGCAGTGACAGGAAAGGCAGTGCTTACTATAGACATGTGGTTATGTCCACATGCATGAAAGAGCCTGCAAAATGAAGAAATAGGGAAAGACTCTAAAAGATATTCCCACTCAGGGGTTTCCCTGGTGGCTCAGATAGTAAAGAATCTGCCTGTAGTGTAGGAGACCTGGGTTCCATCCCTGGGTCAGAAAGATTCCCTGCAGAAGGGGATGGCTACCCACTCCAGTATTCTGGCCTGGAGAATCCCATGGACAGAGGAGCCTGGCTGGGTACAGTCCATGGGGTTGCAAAGAGTCAGATATGACTGAGTGACTTAACACTTAACTCCACTAGACTTATAGGTAAAAGCCTACTATGTGCAAAGCACAGGACATGGTGTTCTAAATGTACCAAGATATATAACCCATAAATATGAACTTGAGTTTACGACTCAGAGGGGAAGATCAAGCACAAGCTTGATCCACAGAATATGTCTGGCACAAGTGGAGGTTGCAGGGAATGCAAGTGACCTGGTGAGTAACACAGGCCACTGAAGGATCAAGAGGAGTAATAGGGGTGGCCGCCTCTGACCACAGTCTGAGGAAAGAAAAGAAAAGAGCGTGGAAAGCAAGAACAGTCAGGAGATTTTTACGATGGTGCTACTGAGAGATATGATTGTGAATAAGAGAAATGGAAAGAAAGGAACCTTTGGGAATGAAGTCCACATTCCCTAGCATGGTGGACCTGGCTCCCTACTCCTCAACTTGTGCTAGAATCGGGCTCACACCTCTGCACACAGACTACTGCTTCTGCCTCCTGAGAGGCTTTGTTTCACCCTTTACCTGGAAAACTCCTTTTCATCCTTCCAGACACAGCTTACATGTTACTTTCTCCTGGAAGGCCTTCAGGTCCTCTACCCAGTCTCCACAGTCCAGACTTACTTATGATAACTAGTGATTACCACCCTGTACAGGGAGGGTATGTTCAACTCTTTGTATCTTATGTGGTATGAACTTCCTGAAGCAGCTATTGTCTCATATTCTGTTGATAAACCCATGGCATGAAAGTAGAAAGAAGCTCAAAAAATGCTGATTGATTAAATAAATGAAACCCAAGAGCATGTGGATTTGGACTGGTTACAGTTTAGCAACTGGTTAGACCTGGTAGCCGAGAAAAGAACAGGATTTGGAGATGGCTCATTTCTCACCTGCCTGAAAGATGGTAATGCTATTAACAATAGACAGATCACAATAGAAGGAACAGATATGGGAAACACAAAATTCAGTTTTGGATTACCAATCTGAGGATTTTATTCAAATGGGAAGACAACCCAAATGCAATTGAAAATTCTGTGCAAGAGTCTAGATAAGGGTGGGAAGTAGAACTTAAACATTCAGGACTCACCCAGTTGTACCCTGGGAATTAATGTGCTCACCTAGAGAAGAAGAAAGACTGCTGAGGACACAGCCTGGGGGGCATTGCATTTCAAAGGTAATGTTTGGAGGTTGTCAGCTACATGCAAGAATCAATACATTTTCTTGAGCAGTAACACATCCACCTCCAGACTAGAGCTTGTGAACCTTTTGCACAAGTAGAGACATATTGTTCTCAGCTTGTAAAAGGGTGAGCATAGAGAAAAAAGCAAAGATTAAGGGAGGAAATACTTGTAAATCACCTTTAAAACTACAGTCACCAGTTTTTTGTTTTTTTTTTTTTTCTTTTTTTGACTGAGCCTAGAGAACATATAATGATCCAGGAAAAAAAAATTACTAAATTCTAAAAATGATATTCACCTGGTATGGTTATACATTTGTATATATGTAATAACTCATATGGAATAAACATGTAATATAATAACAGATCAGTGGGTTGATCAAACTATATCCTCTAATGGAAAGAAATGTTTTGTTACTTTTAAACATTTTGTTTTCAGAAGGTAAGTAAAATGCTTTCTAAGAATTTTGGCTGAGTTTTAAATGCATTTCAGACTGTGTGAACTAAAAATGCTACTTAAATGGCTTTATTAGTTATGAGAAATAATACTGTTTATGAGGAATAATAATAAACCTTTTAGTTTAAATATTATGATCTATTTATTTACTTTTAATCAGGTTCACTCCTAAGTGAATTAAAAAAAAATGTATTGAATAGATTTTTGTCCTATTTTTATTAGTTGTAAAGAATCTTGTTGGCTTCTTGAGAAGACATCTTGCTAGTATAGTTTGAATCAACAAAGAAATAATGATACTGTGATCACGTGAAAAGCAGACACACAAAGAAAAAGTTAACTATGTGATATGACATGTGTGTTAATTATCTTGGCCTTGGTAAACATTCCACAGTATATATGCATATCAAACCATCCCATTGTGCACTATAATTGTATATTTGTCATGTATTATTCAATAAATTTGGGAGGGGGAAACATATTGGCCCATCATCAATTCTAATATTAAGTCCTGAATATATAGTCCTAATTATTTTGTGCATTAGGGAGAATTAAATTAATGGAGTCATCTCAGCTTTGTATACTTTGTACTGCTGCTATGATTTTTTGGTTGTTTTGAGCTTCTACAAATAATAGTTGTCTGGCTTTTGTACTTTGATTACAGTAGTTAATTCAAAGAAATCTCTCGAGGACTACTCAACATTCAATCAATAAACATGCTAACACAATGCCAGGAGCTGGGATGCTGTGTGAGACAGCAATTGCAGGATATTGAAATCAGGGTAAGAGTAAACAACATTTAGTCTTTTGATTTTTCATATGCACAGTTATTATCTAAATAACAGACAATATTTAAAGTTGAAGTTTGTATAATGATAGATAATCCATGTCAAAAATGGTGTAGCAGCAATAAGACAAATGCTGGCTGGACTACTAAGAAACCAAAGGAATCCCTAAGAGCTAACTATGGACTATGTGTGGATTATTTACAGAAAATTTCTATATTCCAAACTATTTGCTCAGTTAGTATGAATGATTCTAAGTCATATCTCCTCTCTTTATATTGGCTGTGTGTGTGTGTATGTACCTTGGAAAGGTGGATAATTTCAATAGTGGCCTAAGGAAATTTAATAAGGGCAAATTTATTTTTCTAGCACAAAATTACAAAGTATCTTTGATCTGGAACTATGCATTATACATGACTTTCCTCCACTGACTCAGATAATTGAACACTGTCTAATTTATGAATCCTCTTAATGTTGTAGCAAACAATTTTGTTGTCATATATATGTTAATGTTGACAGTGCAATAGGCTGATATGCACTGTTAAAATTATGGATGCTTTATATTAATAAATTCATAGATTTATGTTAAGTTGTCAGGACTTAAGCCTAAGGAGAGACTGGGCTTAGCCCTTGTGGCCCCACAGCTAGGTGGAAATATTTGCTGCCCCGGGGTGAGGAGAGATTTGGCCGATGATGGTGGTCTGCACATACTGGGCGCTCTGTCTTCACGGCTGCTCTGTGCCACCTTGTCAGTGTTAGGAAAGTGTCATCAATCATTACCAAAGTAGGTGGAGTACACAAAACACTGCGAGTACAGCTTGCCCTGCCTCTGGATAAAGTCTTCTCATGAAGATCCTGGCTTTATTTCGCCTGTTACACATTCAGTGCTGATAGCAACAGTTTCAATTAGCTTTCCCTTTCCTTTTAGTATTCCCTCCCTGCCCTTGGCTGGCTTTTCCATGTCTTCTTAAACCGGAAAAGCCAACTGCTTCATTACTTTAAAAAGAATTTTTAACTTAAGGAGATGGAAGGGATATCTCAACCCAAAAGAATCTGTGAAAGACAAGAGTCAAAAAAGATCCTCTCTAATCATAAAAAATCCTGATGATTCAGCATCAATAGCACGCTGTCCATGTTGCTGGAGTAACATGATACCTGGGTGGTCCATGGAAAAGGAGGAGAGTAAGCATCAGCAGCAGAGTGCTGAGAGCAGAGCTTTGGAGTCAAGAAATCCCAGGGGTGGGACCCAGCCTGGAAAAATCAATAGCTGTGCATCTTTGGTAAGTACGCCATTTCTTTCAGTGTTACTTTTTTCCATCGTCAAAATGGGAGCAGAAATAATCCACCTTGCAAGGTTGCCATAAGAATGAAAGGGCGGGAATTACACAGGTCTCACAGAGCCTGTTACACACTAACTACTATGTTAGCCCCATGGTAAATCAAGTGCCAAGGAAACCTGAAGTATATAACAAAATCACAACAAAAGAGAAGAAAATGAAGTTTGAAATAGCTACATTATATGGCATCCCATTGTCAACCATGAGTAGTGTCCAATGATAGGTTATGCCTTTGAGAAAAACTGTATTTAGTTAGTTTATGATATTGGTTTATAAGTTCAAAAATGATTGCAAGAATTCTTGTCCCAATCAAGTTACTTCTTAGGAGCTCCATCAACAACAGCAATAAAACATGGTTGCTATTATGCTTCATTTTTTTGGATACAGGGCTAAACTTTGTAGGAGCTTTTCTATACAGAGATGAGCTCAATAAAATCAAAATCCTCTGGATTAAGGTAACATCCCTAAGAGACCTCTGGCGCTAGTACAAGCATTTGCAGTAATGAACAAAAGAGGAACAGAGGACTCTGTTGTTGCTTTAAATTACATGTGTGACGGATCACAAAGAATTGCTTTTAGGTAAATGAGCAATATTTTCTTGATTTTCTCCCAGCTCTTCAATACCAGCTGAATGAAGGTCCCCAGGAAGCAAGCATTTTCTTAGCAAAATAATGCTGCACTATAAATGATACCAGTTTCTGACCATTGACTCATCCCTTAACCTTTGCTGACTTCTGTTTACCTAAATTCTGTGGAATAGTGAACTTAAACATCAGTGGCCTGTCTTCAGTTTCCATCTTCCTCTGTAATTTTCAGCCCTGCTGATCACTTCTGGCTAGAAAGTCACCCCCGGTGACTCCTTCTCTTCCTAGTGCTCTAAATGTACTCCAGGTTTGCTGGCTTGTCATCATCCCGATTTCCTGCATATAGGTATCCCCTGGAGTTGTATCTTCTGTCTGTATATGTATTCCCTTGGTAAGATCATTCATTGCCATGTCTCAGTCCCCACCACTCTGTCAATAATCCTCAAATCCCTATTTTTAGCCTTAGCCTCTCTTACCTCCAGACCTGAATCTTCCCCAAACAGGGAGTCCTCCTCATTAGGCAAACACAATGTATACACCATACCAGCTCATCAGCAGTCCCCTCAAGTGAGCGCCTTACCCTGGGTTCTTGATTTGGAGATCTCCTTATTGCCCAGTCTTAACTATATAATCTTAGAGCCACAATTAGATGTCTGACTTTGCCTCACCACTGTCTTATCAAATTCGTTGCAGATTCTTCCTCGCTTGAGTCCCTCTGCTCCTTCCTATTTTCACCGCTGTCATCCTGGGATAGGTTCTGATTTCCTGTTTCCTGAATAAACACAGCAACCTCTATCCCAAACTTCCCAGTTCCAACCTTGTTTTATTCCAACTGCCATCCATACTGGTACCAGATTGCTTTTCTAAAGCTTGGCTTCCATCAGGTAATTCCCAGGATTATCACACTTCAGTGGTTCTTCACTGCCTCATATAAATAAGAGAAGTACAGCATAGCTTTCAAGACAATAATAGGCCCACTTACCTACATTTTCATTCTTTTCTCTCACTCTTCCTTTACCATGCACCTCATACAAGCTCCAAATGAGTTTTTCAGGGTGACTTTAGTGTCCATCAGAGCTTGAGAACTACTGCCCTAAATTATAAGCAAACTGAAATGGTCACAACTATTGCTTGACTCGTCTGCACCTATGCCTGTACTCTTGCCTCCTCTCAATATCTTTATCATCACCTCCACATTCTCATTCTACCTAGCTCTTGACTTCTAGCAACATTTCCTTACAGATTTTTAGAAAAACTCTCTTCCACTCTCAGTTCCATATATTCTCTCTCATTACCTTATTTGTAATTATATATTATGCCTTTATCTTCCCTAGATGACTATATGGTCTTCTAAGGCAGAACCTGTGTCTAATATATCTTTTCATTCCTTATATTACTATGTAACATTTTATCCATAATGGGCACTCAACAAATACCTTCTTCATAAACAAATAATAGAATGCCTAAAATAATCACATTCCCCTAGACAAGGCCAGTTTAGGAAAGAACCACTAACTACGTATGGCTGACAACATGAGTCTGTTTACTGATTTTATCAGGAAGTGCATTTTATAACACTGATTACTTTCAAATATGGATCTTTCATCAAGCATAGAAATATATCTTTAAAAATAAACTTTTGAGCTTTTACTTCTTGGCAAAACACCCAAAGTTGAATACATAAAGGATTCTAATGACTACTTTATAAAAACAAACTACCTATGGCACATCATATTTTTCAAAGAGGACCACAAAAGTACCTCACAACCCAAATGCTCCTCTGCAGTGTCATCTTGCCACCTCACTTTCCCTTTAAGAGGTGAAGTCTATTTCTTCATCTGGTTGGGAGTGGGTACCTGTGACTGCTTTGATCAATTCTGGTCAGAGCACTTAAGTGCTCTGGCAGCTTATGCTTCTTGGAAACTATCTATCATATGAGAATTGTGACTCTGTGAGATCACCATGCTGTGAGCAGCCCAAACCACACTGAAAAGCCCTGGAAAATGAAATGTCACATGAGAGGGAGAGAGGGAGGTAACAAAGAGCACAGATGCACCAGACATTTCAGCAAAGATGTTCAAATGGGTCCTCCAGCCCTTCCCACTCTAGTTGATGCCACATGAGTCAGACACAGACCACCTAGCTGAGTCTTTTCTGAATTCCTGATGCATAAAATTGTGGGCAAAATAAAATGTTTGTTTTATACCACTAGGTTTTGGTATATCTTGTTACACAGCAATATATAAACACTACTCATCATTGCTTTAGACATGTAGAGCTGGGCCCATGCAAATGCAAAATTAAAATAGCATGCCAATGAAGCAGACAGCTAATCTTACAAACAACAAACTGATATCCTGTGCATCCTAAATGCTGAGAAAACCCAATACTAGCCAATTAGTACCAATGCTCCTTTATTATGTCCTTAGCAAAAAATTAATATGAAACATGAATTTCTTATCTCTAATATTTTCCAAGTCCAGCCTCTATTATAGAAGGTACACTAAAAAGTAAGTTAAAAAATAAGCTGTAGAATATCAAAGAAATATAGTTAAAGAATATTAAAGAAACACAAGATGTAGGTAAATAATTTGAAAAGTTGTCAAATGTATTCTGGTAAGTCCATTCTTAGTTTATATGAATTATGATGTATCCCAATACTAAAATTCTGTATATAGCCATTAAAAATAATTATAGAGCTACATTGGCAGTAAAAATGTTCCTAATATGTTAAATGTAAAAAGCCAAATACAAAACTGTGAAGAACATAGTTGTCTTTTTGTAAAGTTATACATGTGTCCCCTTTTCTCCTACCCCTAACACATATATTTTTTCTTTCAGGAAAAAAAAAAGATTAAAAGGATACATATCAATCTGTTCCTTGGACAGCAAGGAGACCAAACCAGTCAATCCTAAAGGAAATCAACCCTGAATACTCATTGGAAGGACTGATGCTGAAGCTGAAGCTCCAATACTTTGGCCACCTGATGTGAAGAGTTGACTCATTGGAAAAGACCCTGATGCTGGGGAAGATTGAAGGCAGGAGGAGAAGGGGACGACAGAGGATGAGATGGTTGGATGGCATCACAGCTCAATGGACATGAGTTTGAGCAAGCTTTGGGAGTTGGTGATGGACAGGGAAACCTTGTTTGCTGCACTTCATAGGGTGCCAAAGAGTCAGACACAATTTAGCACGCAAAGAACAAATACACTCTCTACAGTGGCAGCCTGGGCCTTCTTTTGCTTTTTGTTGTTGATTTGTTTTTTTGTTCGTCATTCAGAGTCCTGAAACAGAACAAACTACCCACAATATTAGGAAACAACTAAACAACTAAAGGTTGCTGGTTAGCCTTTCCTTGTAGAGGTCAGGCCTTTCAGGGCCCAGGCCTTCTATAGAGGTTTCTGTCTCAATTCTCACACACACCTCAGCTTGCACAAACCACATTTCCTGCACTAAGATAGGACCTGTATGTAGCTTGGTAACTACCCAGACTGCAACACCTTCATGTGTTGAGTTTATTTCATTTTGTTTTCTCTGCAATTTTTTTCCTCAAGGTCAACTTTGTATTATATTTGGTCTTTTTAAGTGTTTATAGAAAGAGGGAATTTAACATTCATTCAGCCTGCCATATTGATGGCACTTCTTTAATTTGGATTAAAATTGATGGCATTTCCTTTAATTTTGTTATATTGCTCTTGCAATTAATTTAAAAAACCTCAGTTACTGAAAACGGGCTAAGCTTAACATAGTATTTTAGATTCTTATCTATAGATTATTAAAGAGAATCATTGCACTTGATTTTAGGAACTGAAAATAATCTTTTTTTAAAGAAAATAAGTCTCAAGCCTTGATGATTATATAAGATTTGTTATTTAATTTTTCTTTTGGTATAGATTATCACTAGGGGTATAAACAGCTCTTTCTAGGAAGAAAATTCCAAGCAATCTTAACCAGTGTGAAAACAGCTAGAAGCAGGAAATTAAAACATTGCTTATTCCTATGAAAGGCAGGAGATTCCATTAGATAATGTCAGTGTGATCAGTTAGTGATTTATTAAACAGTATAGTACAGAGGAACCCATACAGTTCAAGACGTAGGCCAGGGTAGGTTTGAATGCTAGAGCTGCCTGATACTAGCCATGTGAACGTGGACAAAACTTTTAACCTAATATCAAGACTACATTCTGTTAAAGTTGTGATGATCAGAAAGGCAGAAAGTGCTTAGTAACTCGTTTTATTGCTTTTGTTATTGAGAGCAGTTTGGGACTTAAGGGAGATTTGGACTATAGTGTTTCTCAAAATACAGCCCAAGATATCTGCATAATACCCTGCCAGGGTCCTTATTCAAATTTCCATTTTAAACAGTCCTTACTGGTGATGTTTCTCCATGTTTCAAGTTTGAGATCAACTGGTTAAGTATATAAAAGTAACAATTTTTGTGAGAGAATACAGGGCATGTAAGAAAAGAACTGAAGTTCCATTTGAGACAAAGAAGAATGAAAACTACAGACACCTTTTATGAACTACAGGATGTGCACTAAGTGGTCTGCTTCTCAAGAAGAGTGGAGGTTTTTGTGTGCTCTAATGCAAAGTGTGGAGAAGGCAATGGCACCCCACTCCAGTACTCTTGCCTGGAAAATCCCGTGGATGGAGGAGCCTGGTAGGCTCCAGTCCATGGGGTTGCAAAGAGTAGGACACGACTGAGCAACTTCACTTTCACTTTTCACTTTCATGCATTGGAGAAGGAAATGGCAACGCACTCCAGTGTTCTTGCCTGGAGAATGCCAGGGATGGGGGAACCTGGTGGGCTGCCGTCTATGGGGTCACACAGAGTCAGACATGACTGAAGTGACTTAGCAGCAATGCAAAGTGAGCTCTCAGCAGAAGAAAAATCACAGCCATCCCAACCACTCTAGTCCAAGACACTAGCATCTTTTACTAGGACTATTTCCCCAGTCCCCTGGCAGTCTCAAAGGTCACCTTATCAGAAAAGCTTTCTATGACTTCAGTATTTAAAATAGCATCATCTGGTTCTCCTTATGCTACGCTACTTTTCTTCACAGCACTTATCAGTTGTCATATGTAATTGATAAACTACATATCATAGATTTATTTCTTTGTTCTATAGATATATTTACTCACTAGACTATAAAACTAAGAGAACAAGGACTTTGTTTGGCTAGCTGCTATATCCCTAGTGCCTAGAAGACTGCAGGGCACATGTCAAGAAATACTTGTTGATGAATGAGCCTAAGGAAGCCCTCTATTTTGGTTTATTAGAACGGGGAATTCCTGGAGAGACTAGGAAAAAATAGTCGAGTTGGACCAGAAAGGAAGATGTATTGTGGATGGTGGGCAAAGCAAACCAGTGTCATGAGTTTGAAATAAGGAGGAATCTCACACCAAAGGGAAAGAGAGGTAGAACTTCTGAGCTCCTGGAACTCTTGACAGAAATCAGTTTCTTGTAAGAGAAGGTCAAACCATTCCTCTGGAAAAGCAGCAGTAGCAATGATGCAAAGGAAGCTATAGAGACCCTAGCAAGTGGGAGGTCCTCTGCTCATTATGGAAGCTTCCCTTTTGAGGGTCCACAGATGGACTATCATCTCAATCAGGTGCTATGTTTCCTACCTTGGATGAGTATCCCAAATATAACAGACTTCAGACATCACTATTTCTGATGATGGCCCTGGAAGAATAAAAATATAAAACTATCTCCCTACAGATTTGTGAAATTCCGGAATACATATTAAGCTTCTTTCTTTTTTTTTTTTTCCAGTTCAAGCTCTGGCCTTCGAAAAAAATCACATAAAAGTGAAAAGCTGCCTGCAAAAGAGAAATATAGTAGAGTTTGTTTCTCTGGATAGTGACTTACAATTTTGGAATCATTGGCTCCTAGTAGGGACAGAGCAAAATTGCAAAGAGATGAGCAAGAAAGTGTTTGGCAGCCTTGCCCACTGGATAAAGATGTTCTAAACCCAGATCAAATAAGATACAAAGAGAACAATAGATGTGATATAGGAAAAAAGAACCACAGTGGTAGACAGTCTAGTAAGTGTCAAGGGAATGAAGGGCAAGGGGAAGGGAAGTGAAGTCTAGTATTTAGGCTGATAACTGTGAATCAGAGCATAAATTCTGACACAGGGGTGTAAATGTGATCTCTTAGATATTCTTAAGGCATTATGAGAAAGGTATTCAGGACTGAACACACCATTGATTAAGAGAGAGTGTGTGTGTGTTTAGTAATTCCTCAGAAAGTTAAATAAAGAATCACTACATGACCCAGCAATTCCTATCCTCGTTATATATCCAAAAGAATTGAAAACAGGTCCTCAAACACTTGCTCATGAATGCTCACAGCAGCACTATTCACAGTAGTCCAAAGTGGAAACAATTCCCAAACTACCTGAATGGACAACATATATATGTGTGTGTGTGTGTGTGTGTGTGTGTGTGTGTGTGCGTGTATTATATATATACACAGAGAGAGACATATAACAAATTATTCAGTTATAAAAAGGAATGAAGTGCTGATACGTGAACATGGATAAACCTAGAAAACATTGTGCTAAATGAAAGAAGCCAGAAGGTCATATGGTATATGGTTCCATTTATATGAAATGTCCAGGTGAACCCTAGAAAATAGATCATTGCCAGAGGCTTGGAGAAGAGGAAAAGAGGGGATTAGTTCCTTAATTGGTATGGGATTTCCTTCAATATCTTAAAAATGTTTTAGAATTAGCTGGAGATGCCAATTGTACAGCATTGTACATGAACTGAATACCATAGTGTTGTTCACTTTGAAATAATTTCAAATTGTGTGAATTTCATCTCAATAAAAATATACAATCTCAAAGGTGAAAAACACTTCTTAAAAATGTTTTTAAAAGACAGTGAGGGGCGGGGAGGGGAGGAGAGGGACTGGCAGGTGGTACGTGATAGAAAGAGATATGCTTATAATGTGGGGTACTTCACAAGACTAACAGTGTAGAGAAAGGCAGAGGCCACCAAATTATGAAAGGAAGACAGTCAACCCAGGAAGACCATTAAGAACAATGCCTTCTAATTAAGAACGAATAACAGAGACAAAAAATGAATGATGTATTCAGATGGTGACATATACTCTGAACACTGCCAAGGTTAGTAAGCGGCACTCTGTCTCTCCAGGCTAACACTCTAATATAGCTGTGACTTTCAGAAGAAGACCTGTGCCATGATGGAGAAAGATGGAAGAGTTAGGATCATTCAGAGGAAGAAGAAAACACTTTTCAAAAGTGGGAACAGCAAAGGCTTCATGAATGTTTGCACTGTCCCTTGCTGAATGATCAGAGATGGGGGTAGGAGAAGAAGTGAACAAGCACACAGAGACACAAGGCACGTCCCATGCGCTGAAGGCTCTCTCAGCACCAAGGTCAGCAAAGAGGGCTGTCACTAGTCTAGGGCCTGAGTGCCAGGCTAAAGAGTCTAAATTCTATGTATTAGTGGGGAGCCATGGAGGTTTGCGAGCACTGAATGACATGAGCTGTGCTTCAGGAAAATTAATCTGGCACCTATGTGTATGGCTGATTAGAGGAACAAGGGACTCAGGGTGAGCAACAAGAAGTCGATTCTAATAGTCCAGGCAAGAGGAAATTGTACCTGCACTGAGATAATGGCCCTGAGATCAGAGAAAAGAGATAGATAAAACAGGTATTAGAAAGCTGATTGGAAGTAGGGAACAAAAAAGGGATACTCCAAGAAATTCTTTCAGGGAGACCAGGAGGGTAATTTGGTCATTAACTTAAAAAAAAAAAAAAAAAAAGAAAGTGTTGTAGGTAATTAGATAGAAGGTGGAAATGGCACAAACAAGAGTTCCATTTTGCATGTATTATGTTTGAAATGCTAGTGGAGATTCCAATAGATAGTAATAAAGCCTGGGGGAGATGAGAGGCCTGGGAAATAATCATAAAGGTGTTAAGTATTGAAATGTGATTGAAGTTTGTTATGCAAATGGTTGGTGAGCAGTTGGGGAAATGAAATTAACCAGAAGTAAGTACAAGTTTTCTGCCAACTAGTTATGCCAAATTAACCTCAATTCCTTTGTGACAGATAGCTTGACTGTAAATCATAGAACTGTTCTAGACATGGTATATCTTGATTGCAGCTAAACATGTGACAAATATTTTATATCCTTGGAAGCATATCAGGGACAAAAGCAGATATAGATGGATTTGTAGTGGATTGAGCAACCATACCTGAATCACATTGATTATGACATGATTGCAAACACAGGAAAGCCTCAAAAACCTCTAACTTTACACTGAAATGTTCATTACCTTAAAGAAAGGTAAACTCCAATAGAACCCTAACAAAATATTTTGTTGGTTTAAAGTGCCATTCCATGGTCTGGCATTTTAACTAAACATGAACACAGAAAGAATTTCTAAGAATTTATCTCAAATGAGTAATATACCTGTTACTTGTGAATATTATTTGGAAAGAAACTGCTAAACACAGCATGTTGTTTTTATACAGTGTAAACATGGAAGCTTTCCTGTTTCATGATTTGGAAAGCTTACACATTTTTTTTTTCTAAAATACCACTGCCAAATGTACATGTCACTATATGTTAATCTTTGTTAAAATATTTGTTATCAAGATGTTGCCTTTCAATATTTTGAATCATCAGTAATTCCCATATGAGGAATTTATTAGTAAAATTCCTTGAGGAGTCATCAGCAGGACCTGGGTATTAAGCACAGGGAAGATGAAGAAATTGAGTTTCTATCCAAACTCTCCAGCATAGTCATTGACTATGAGAGCCAATATATAATTTGCAAAATACACTGAAAATAAAGTATTAGAAAAGTGCCTAAAAAAACAATATGTTCTCTGCAAAGAGAAATCCATCATCCATTAACTGCTGCTTAGTGGAATAAATACGTTTAGTCGTTGAGATATTAATGTTATGTCTCAATATAAAACATAAGTTACATTATCCTTACTAATGATACTTACAAAGCAGTTACCCCTAAATATAAGAGTCATCTTATTTCATTATAATTCTACCTTTGGAATCCAGAATTGTGAAGGATAAATGGATGAAAGGATAAGCAATCTTCTCCCCAGTTTAGATACCACTGCAAAATTGCATTTGTAGTATGTGGCAGAGACTGCTCCTTGCAAAACCAGCATGCCCTCTCTCCTTATTACAGTACACTGACTTTCTTCCTGTGGCAATATGCCAGTAAAGACTGTGTTACCCAGCCTCCTTCATTACCAGTTTGGTCAAGGAGATGAAAATGGAAGTTAATGTCCACAAAGGCTTTTAAAAGGGGGGGCTTTTAGAGGATACCCTCTCTCTTACCCTTGACTGTCTTCCTCTTTCTTCCTTTCTAGAATTCAGAACTGATGGCTGCTATCAGAAGCTTTGCAGCCATAGAAACTGACATAGAAATTTCAGCTCACTGCCATTAGGACCTAAAGTTGTGCTAAAAGGATGGCAGGGCCAGAAGACAGAGAGCATTCTGGACGTCTTAAAAGTGGAAGAAAGAGAAATGGATTTTTCATTGTATACAGTTAACTTTAACCACAACTAATACACACTTCGTGTATCCAGCATTCATCTTCTCACCTTTTCACGCCACCTTTCCAGACATAAGATGTTGTCTAATTCAAAGCTAGAATGTTTACAATTCATTTAAAGGCTTTTACAAATAATGAAGTACGGAAAGACACCAGCACATGCTTAGATAGTTTTTGGCCTTGTGTCCAGCTAAGCTACCTTGAGAAATACCTTGAATTCATATTGTTTTAAGTAAATGCTAATACATGGTAATTGTTTTTTCTATATTTACAACAAAGGGTGAAGTGCTTTGACAGCTGTCAGTAAAGTGTCGAATAGGCTGTGGCAGTGAAAGTTGAGGGGATTTAAAAGCCCTTATTCTTGGTGATCCTTAACTTGGAATGATATCAAGCTGTTAAAATTGGCACCAACTGAAGAAACAGAGTTTACCCTTTCTCAGAGCTGCCCCACCTCCTGTTACTTCTCTTTGCCTCAGCTTCCCCAAGCCTCTCTCACTTGTACTAAAAGACAACCACTATTGCAGAAAAGCTTCTACCCTAGACCCTGTTCCATTCCCATCTGAGTCTTGAAGTACCTGTTCTTTCCAATATCCCATTTAATGGGACCAGAATATCAGGACTTAGCGCTTTTTACACCAAGAAATATTACTGGGTTCATTCCCTGTGGTAGGAAGAATTCTGAGATGACCTGCATGATCTCCACCCACCCAGGATGGCTCCTCTCCCCTTTAGTGCAAGTGATTTTATTCTAATCAAGAGAATATGGAAACAGTGATAGGATGTCACATCTATGATTATGTGTTATTAAGACTCTGTCTTAGCACACTGGCATGCACGGGATTCTTCTGTGGACCTTGAAGAAGCAAACAGCCATGCTGCAAACTGCTGACAGAGAGGGCCTTGTAGTAGGGACAGCCTCTTTGACCTAATGGGGCCTCCAATTAATAGTAAGAAACAAGAGGCCTCATTTTTGCGGGGGAGGAGGGGCTTCTATTTTAAAGCCACAGGGAAATGAATTCTAGGAAAAAACCTGAATGAGCTTGGAAACTTGATTCTCCCTCAGTCAAGCCTCCAGGTAAAGGCACAGCCCAGACAACATTTTAATTACAGCCTTCAGAGACTTTGAGCAGAGAACCCCATTAAGTCATATTTGGTATATGCATGCAATGGAATACTATTCAGTCATAAAAAAGAATGAAATAATGCCACTTGCAGCAACATGGATGCAACTAGAGATTACCATACTTACTAAGTCAAAAAAGAAAGACAAATACCATATGATATCACTTATATATGGGATCTAAACTATGATGCAAGTGAACTTATCTATGAAATAGATAGAGACTCATAGACACAGAGGACAGACTTGTTACCAAGGGGGAGGTAAGTGGTGGAGGGAAGATCTGGGAGTTTGGTACAGCAGATACAAACTAGTATATGGATGGATAAGCAACAAAGTCTTACTGTATAGTTGTGTTGTTTGATCACTTAGTCATGCTCAACTCCTTTGCGATCTCTTGGACTGTAGCCCACTAGGCTTCTCTAACCATGCAATTCCCCAGGCAAGAATAATGGAGTGGGTTGCCATTACCTTCACCAAGAGATCATCCCAACCTAGGGGTTGGGCTAGTGTCTCCTGCACTGGCAGGTGGATTCTCTACCACTGAGCCATCAGAGAAGCCCCTCTGTATAGCACAGGAAACTATATTTAATATCCTGTGATAAACCATAATGTTTACCATATATATATATGTGATATATATATATATGTGATATATATATCTATATATAAGTGAATCATTTGCTATACAGCAGAAATTAACACTGTAAATCAACTATACTTAAATAATATAATTTTTTTAACTGTTTAATATGGGTAACATATTAGTACTCCTATGTGCTGATTTTGTATGTATAATTTTTCACAAGTTCAATTTAGGGGAAACTGGAATTGTAATGTCAAATAAGTATCTGTAAAATATCTCCACTTTATAGACCTTACACCATAGTTTTAAAAGAGACCCAAGTGATTTTTAATAGATCTAAAGTATTATGAAATAGCATCATCAAGGAATCTGTTTTATGAAATGTGGTACATTTTATCTTGAGGCTATTTTGAACAAGAACATAACAAACACTTACATAAAATTCCGATGAGAAAGTTATTATCTACTTTAATCTACCATACTGTAGTTTTAATAAATTAAATGTAATGATCATTGGATATTTTCTGTATTGTAGTATATATTATGTAATGTGTAGTATATAGTGTTTACTGCCTCTAATATCAGGTCACCATCACTATCAGAATAATAAAAACTACTGGACTTCCCTGGTCATAGTGGATAAAAATCCATCTGAGAATTCAGCATACACGGGCTCGATCCCTGTTCTGGGGAGATTCCACATGCCGTGGAGCTTCTGAGCCTGAGTACCACAATCACTGAGTCCATGCTCTAGAGCCTACGGGCCGCAATGACGGAAGCCCATGTGCCTAGGGCCAATGCCTCGCAACAAGAGTGGCCACTTCAGTGAAAAGGCCCCTCTCAGTGCAACCAAGGAAAGCCTGTATGCAGCAAAGAAGACCCAGAGCAACCAAAACTAAATAGAGAAGGAATTAGCTGGAGTCAAGATTGCCAGGAGAAATATCAATAACTTCGGATATGCAGATGACACCACCCTTAATGGCAGAAAGTGAAGAACTAAAGAGCCTCTTGATGAAAGTGAAAGAGAGTGAAAAAGCTGGCTTAAAGCTCAACATTCAGAAAACTAAGATCATGGCATCTGGTCCCATCACTTCATGGCAAATAGATGGAGAAACAGTGGAAACAGTGGCTGACTTTATTTTTGGGGGCTCCA
This sequence comes from Ovis canadensis, assembly GCF_042477335.2. NCBI lineage: Eukaryota > Metazoa > Chordata > Mammalia > Artiodactyla > Bovidae > Ovis > Ovis canadensis. The sequence continues at coordinate 72,585,967 of NC_091248.1, read as the reverse complement.
AAATCACTGCAGATCATGATTGCAGCCATGAAATTAAAAGACGCTTACTCCTTAGAAGGAAAGTTATGACCAACCTAAATAGCACATTCAAAAGCAGAGACATTACTTTGCAAACAAAGGTCCGTCTAGTCAAGGCTATTGTTTTTCCAGTAGTCATGTATGGATGTGAGAGTTGGACTATAGAGAAAGCTGAGCACCGAACAACTGATGCTTTTGAATTGTGGTGTTGGAGAAGATTCTTGAAAGTCCATTGGACTGCAAGGAGATCCAATCAGTCCATCTTAAAGGAGATCAGTCCTGGGTGTTCATTGGAAGGACTGATGTTGAAGCTGAAACTCCAATACTTTGACCACCTGATGCGAAGAGCTGACTCATCTGAAAAGACCCTGATGCTGGGAGAGATTGAGGGCAGGAGGACAAGGGGATGACAGAGGATGAGATGGTTGGATGGCATCAACAACTCACTGGACATGAGTTTGGGTGAACTCCGGGAGTTGGTGATGGACAGGGAGCCTGGTCTCCTGCAGTTCATAGAGTTGCAAAGAGTCAGATACGACTGAGCAATCGAACTGAACTGAACTGAAGTAGCAGACATCTTAAATGCTTTAGATACAATATCTCATTAAATCTAGGCAAAATATGATGACAAAGCATTTCCCATTTTATAGATGAGAAATTAGAAGATTAAAGACACTAGATAAATTTCAAAAGATAACAACATGGCGAACCAGGATTTAAACCCAAGTTTTTACGACACCAGATTTAATCCCCTATTGTGATGTACCAGTTCGAATACTCTTTCTATACCTACATAGTCAAATAAACTGTTGCTGAAAGATTTCTAACGTTTTTCAGTTAATTTGGGACACAAATTTGGATTCTTTTTTGGCTCACATCTTATTTGGCTCTACTGCATGCATACATTTAAAATGTTGTGTGTGTATACATGTGTGTATGTATTCACAAAATTTTTTGGTTCAATATTTACCTATGAATAAATATATCACAGGCAACAGTTTCAGGGAAAAGCTAATGCAAAACATGAATATTAAAATTTAAGTGACTGGGATTACACTGAATCTGTAAACCAAATTATGGACATCTTAACAATATTAAGTCTTCCAATCCAAGAATATAGCAAGCATATTTTAAAATTTTATCTAGGCTTTCTTTATTTGACAAATATTTCGTAGTTTCCAGAATTAAAGTGTTTCATATATTCTGTTAAATTTACTACTCAGTATCTCATGGATTTGTTGCTATTGCAAATAGAACAATTAATATTTTTTTAATTTAATTTCCATTTATTGATTCATAATATTTAGAAACACAAGAGATTTTCTATGTTGACCTTATATTCCTTAACCTTATTAAACTCACATCTTAGTTCTAGTAGTGTTTTCATACATTCCTTAATATTTTCTATACATATAATCATGTTATTTTCAAACTTTTTTAACATTAGGCTTACTAATCTGTATGCCTCTTATGTTTCTTATAGTGTTTGTAGTATCTAGGATCTCTAATAAACACTCAATAAAACTGGTGAGATAAGATATCCATGCCTTGTTTTCTATCTCAGGCAGAAAGAATTATAATGCATTTGATTATGAAATTCTTTATGATTTATGAAAGCACAGTTAACGATGATGTTGCAGTACGTTTTTACAGATACCCTGTATCAGAATGAGGCAGTTGCCTTATATGCTTAGATTTCTCTGAATTTTTATTCCAAATGGATACTGAGTTTTGTCAAATGTTTTTTCTGCATTGATTCAGATAATCATTTGGTTTAGCTCCTTTATTATATTAATATGAAATTTTACATTGATTAACTGCTGAAAGTTACATAACATTTCATTCCTGGGGTAATCCTCACTTGGTCATAACTTATTGCCCCTTTTTTATATTGTACTGAATTCAATCTGCTAATATTTTTAGAAGGACTTTTGTGTCTATGTTTATAGAGACATTGGTCTGTAGTTTTCTTTCCTTGTAATGTCTTTGTCTGGTTTTGATAAAGTAATTCTTGCCTTCTCAACTAATTTAGGAAGTATTTTTCTTCCTCCTCCTCCTATTTTATATATCATTGTATTGAAATATAAAATGAAGGTTCAGAACTCATTAGCTTTTCTGCTTCACCTTCCCATATATCCATCACTCTTTTTACTCAGGTGTTCTAAAACCTCAATGTATAGCTTACTCACATTTTGAAACAGATCAATATACAAAATCAACTGACCTTTTAAAAACAACTTTGTAGAGCTATGAGCTATGAGAAGCAGAGGGGAGCAAATAAATTATCAGAAACGATACCAAGTTCAGAAAATAAATGATGTTTTCAGGTAAGGCTGTGTGTGAAGAAAGCTACACTCGCATATTGACTAGGTTTTAAATAAAATGTATAATAGTTAAAATCATATTGAATCCTAACTATATAGAGCAGGGCAGTTTTCTAATTGCTTTCTCCTCAAATTCCTAATATTCTCCACTGGGGTTTTCATACTCTCGAAAGAAAAGAGTCAAAGTAACTATACTTGTGAAATATGTGTAGTGGGAAAATCAACAATTTAATGTGTTAGTAACAGCTTTCACATTGCTGAATAAGAAAAATCAAGTCTGAGTTACCTTGGGTAGATTATTTCTCTGAGGAGTATCCCTCTTTCCTAACGTTTCCAAATCTCTCTTACAATGTTATCACACCTATTGAAGACCGCAACATTTCAATGCAATGTGTAACTATAAACTATTCCCAGTGATGTTTACAGTTCTCTTAATTGCTAAGAGACTCTATCCTAACCACTTTGATATGTGGGGAATATGGCATCTTTGAGAGCCACTATGGTGGCAGTGCTCCCCCGAAACTGTCCCTTCCAGAACTCAGGTGACAGCGAGGACCGTTAGACCACACGGTAAGCTACTCATTAGACTATCAACTTTGCCTAACCCAGCTTGTCAAGTTTTTGTGTTCTAAATGTCAATTGCTATTCATTTGATTTCTTTTCACTTGCTTTTTCCAAACTAAGAATAAATTGCCTTTTTTCAAGGAAAATTAAAGGAAGGAAGACTACTAGGAAGACTAAACTCAGAAGTCTCTCAGGGAAAAATCAAGAACTGGGGTGAACCATCTTTAAGTTAATTAACCAGTTTGGGAGATTATTAAGATTCTTCCTTCATCTTGTTTATCTAACACTGCTCTTCTGCCCTGAATTTAACACTTGGGTACTTACTGATGTTTACTTTGATTTTATAGCATCTGCCAAATGTGAGAAAACTTTCCAGTAAAGTGTTTGCTTAGACCAGATCAAATCACTTCCTTTTTTTGGGGGGGGAAGCTTATTTCATAATCCAATGTAAAAGTCAGTAGTCAGTTTTATATATAATCAGCTGATTATTATTATTTCCATCAGAAATTATGATAGAGAACTAGAAAGAGACTAAACGAGACATATACTTTCTGCTGTTTATTAACAGGCATTATGAGCAATTTAGTGATGGAAGAATTTATAGGTACTGGCTAAGAAGACAGTTTGAAATGATGGGTAAATGTCCTTCATCCATGCTGATCTATTGCCTAAGACAATCAAGAGATCAAGAGTGGCTAAAATACCTCTAACATCTCATAAAACACATTATTTTCAACAGTTGGTTGGGTTAGCAGAAACAGACTGTTAAATGTGTCTGGTAGTGTTCCAGGTATGAACAGAAAGTAAATGTCTTGATTAAATCCCAGACTTAAAAAAACCACTGCAACTTTAAACTTACTCTATGGTATTTTTATTGTTTACTTAAAAAACATCATACCTGCCTGATGTGAACTGATTTGTCTAAGCCCTAAGAGATATTCCCTCAGGTAATTAATGTCACTAACATGGTATAAGTTTATAAAATGTCTTAAAAGAAATGCAAAGGGCTGAAGAGGATCAAAGTATTTTCTTCCATTAATTTTCACTGTTATGCCCATGCAGTCATTTTTTTCGGGGAGTCCCAATATTTCTGGTATAAATATTATCAAAGGAGGGAATGAGTTATCCTGGAAAGAATAACGTTTTTAGAAATGTGAAGGATAAAAGACAAATATAATCTGCAGAAGTTTTTTGACTGAGTAAGTGTGATTAAAAACGGAGGCAGATGAAGGGATAACGCCCAAATTTCTGGTATAAGATGATCGTACTACTCATTGAAATTGGAAACTGAAGATAAGGAAGCATTTAGAAATATAGAATTATAACTCATGACGGATGTGAGAGTCATAAGAACACAAGGAATACAAGTTGGTGAAGACTTGGCTAAGTTCATTTGACAGACTACTTGGAATGAAAAAGAAGGCAGAGGATGAAATCCCACTGGTTGGCAATATCTAAAGATTTATTTGAAAGATGAGGCAGCATCTAAATAGTTAAAAAAAGCACAGTCTAAAATATAAACAGCACACAGCGTAAGCTCTCAAAGGGCAGGCACCATGTCTATACTGCTTGTCATCTAATTGAGGATCCACAGCACCTTATTAGATTGCCCAGGACACAATAGGAAATCATTGTTAAGTAAATGAACAAACCAACCAAGAGACTGATGTTAGATCTGGCAAATTAGAAAGTCATTCAAAAACCTTATCAAGAACAAAATCTGTGGAGTGTGGGGACTGGAGGAGCAGATGCATAATGAAGCAGTGATGTTGAAGACAGGTTTCTCTTTCAAAAAGCCTGGGAGAGAACAGAAGGAATTACTAGCAGATAAAACGAGAGGAGGAAACATTAGTAGCACTTTTTTTTAAACAAGTTGGGGAGATCTGAGAAGGTGTATGTATTGGGAAATAAACCAAAAGAAGCAAAAATTGAGAAGGTAAAACAAGAGCAAATGTAGTAGCTGGGACATGGAGTGGATATTTTCTACAGCAAAGATGGAAGAATCAGTCTTTGACGAAAGGCAAATACTCTCTTTTTAAGTAGTGTTTAAAAGTTGAGCGTGAGGGGAAAGAGTCAAAGTCCATATCCAGGCTTCGGTGATCTATACCTCTTACCTCACACCTCCAACAACAAGTAAGAAAAGGAACAAATACAGGCATGTTTATTGCTGTAAAAATAGGAAATTTGAGGGAAATTATTTCTCATATTTTTCACTGAAGTAGCAATGAAGCCACCTTTTAGGAGGTTAAGGATAAAGTAGGGATTTTGAAGATAGTTGGAGCAAACTCTGGTATTAGATTAGGGAAGATAACAGGGATACATGGAAAGGGCTGCTACTGTGCAGCTGAAGAGGAGATGACATATTTGGGTTGACTGTACCAATCAGCTTCAACAGTTTGGTTTTCTCCAGTGGCATTCAGCAGTGCTGGGAGAAGGACCCAAAAGGCAAAGGGCAGGCCTGACAATCCAAGGCAGAACATTGGCAGAGAAGAAGTATGATAGGATGGGTAGGAGCTGAAGAGTTGACAGTGCTGAAATCAACACATTTGGGAATCAGGCTGCAGAGAGAAAGAGAAAGGTGGCAGTATCTTAAGTTTAAAAGGATGGGATGGAAAAGATTAAAAGACTTCAAGAGTATGAAGAGGAAGAGGAATTAGAAGGAATAAGGCCTAATATCTGGGCCTGTGGACATCTCAAGGATGAGAAAGGATTATGCTCCTGAATCCTTCCCTCAAGGAAGAAGAATAAAAGGCAGACTTAGCTGGGTGTGGTTCCACACTGGGTGGGATCTTCAGTGCACTTGGTAGGTCAGCTCAGGGTTTAAAGGAAAAAGGCAGAAGCAGCAAGATAGGAGGATGGGTGTAAGCACCCTCTGTTAGTCAGGACACATTCAAAATGTTGACATTTGTCTGGCACTCTTGAATGAAAGAAGGAGGCTGCCTGAAGCTGTCAGTGACTGCTGACAAGGACTCCTTCTGTGCAAACTCATCCCAGACACTGATAACTAGCTCTCATCTATTCACTGCCTGGGCAGCAGAACACACTTGGTTTAGGAAAATTATGCCTTAGGAAACATTGAAGGTCAAACTCAGGGAAATCAAGTAACTACTGACATAGCTCAGAAAGGTAAGGATCTTTGCCACCCCATGGACTGTAGCCTATCAGGCTCCTCTGTCCATGGGATTTTCCAAGCAAGAGTGCTGGAGTGGATCACCATTTCCTTCTCCCGGGGATCTTCCTGACCCAGGAATCAAACCCAGGTCTCCTGCATTGCAGGCAGACGCTGTACTGTCTGAGCCACCAGGGAAGCCCCAAAACAAAGCTAATAGGATCTAAATCCAAGCAAACATTGAACTGGACGAGGGAAAAGAGAGCAAGGATAGGCTACAGAGAAAGAATCTATGACTTATGTGCATGCTATCGTGTCCAACTCTTTGCGGCCCCATGGACAATAACTCGCCAAGCTCCTCTGTCTATGGAATTTTCCATGCGAGAATATTGGAGCAGGTTGCCATTTCCTTCTCCAGGGGATCTAACCAACCCAGGGATCAAACCCATGTCTCTTGCGTCTTCTGCATTGGCAGGTGGGTTTTTTACCAGCTGAGCCAAAGGGGAAGCCCTATGACTATTGTACTGATGGCCTTGACATTTAGAGTCAAGGTGATATTTACAGTCCGTGGATTCAAGAATGAGTATTTCAAGGTGTTAAGAAGTAAGGCTTCTAGTAATTTTAATTACTCATATAATACACAACCAAGTATTACAGGCAATTAATCAGGATTTTTTTTTAAGATAGGTAATTTAAAAGCTGTAGAGTTTTTACAAATAAAACAATAGTGCTCGGTGGTGGGGGGTGGGGGTGGGAGGCATTATGTAAATAAAAAAGTTCACTTCTCAACATGTATCCCAACATTTTTCTCTTTGGCAACAGCACAAGCTAACAAAGTTCTGTTAAGTCTGGGATTCTTATAAGAATAACCTTTTTTATGTGTCAGTAGAATATTAGATGCTTTATTCTGCTTGAACATCTTTGAAGGAATGATCAAAGAAGCAGAATGTCATCTGCATTGTCAAATGACCTTGGTCTGTGATCTTCATAGAAAACAAACAGCTTTAAATGAAAAGAAGCTGTCAATTTGGCCATATTACAATAACGAGAGTTCATCACACGCTCTATCCTGTGATTCTGAATTATAGCACTCTTTCATGTAGTTACCCTGTAAATCACTAACCACTATTTATGGTATTTCTGCACTTCTGGCCAAAATATCCAGTAAATCAAGTTGGAGATGAAATATTTTTGGCTCAAACTGATTCAATATGTTCTAGCCCCTGACAGCTGTAAAACTCGAGAGTTATTTTACATCTCAGTGTTTGAAGTGTAAAAAAAAAAAAAAATCACAATTTTGGATGACCGGATCCACTCCAACCAAAATCCTGGAAATCTCATGATGTCTGCGAATTTAGCTAAAAGAGGCATGAGCAGATATTGTTACTGGATGAACCTCACAGGAGAATCATAGTAAGAGGTCATTAACTAAGAAGCCAAAAGCAAGAGATTGTGAACAACAAAATTTTAACAGAGACCTAAACTGGAATGAAGGTGTGGCTATTACAAGATGCTAAAATACAGATGGATTGATTTATTCTAGAAAGTCAGCTAAGGTGAGAGTCAGAGCCCCAGGTGAGTCTGGCAATTATACTAACAAAATATTTACGTAGAAAGTAATCACTCTTCTTTAAGTCTTTTGTAACAATTAGTAAAAGAAATAAAAGAGGACTAAAGGGATGAGCTCAAGCAAGAATATAAACACTAATGAAACAGTTCAGCACCAATGGGGAATACTGTTATGATTGTTTGAGGTTTTGTAGGTAAAAATGTCTCTGTCAGTATTATTATCTTAAAATAATTTAATGAAGCCACTGGATGATTTACACATTCACTAAAACAATTTAAATTCTGGAAAATAAAAGATAATGTAGTCTTTGCTCCACTGTTAACAGCAGAGAAATATACTAACAACCAGAAGTGGGGGGCTGAGCCCGTGGCCCTTCTGTTCATACGTGAGCAGTCTTGTATTGATGGGAATGTAACCCCTGGAAACTCAGAATTTGTGCTGAATATTTCTGCAATCTTTTAAGTGCTTCTCTTTTAGCAGTTATGACTACTATTGTAAAACAGCAGAGAAATACTTTTTGATTCTCACCACCCTGTTTTACAGCATAGGCTGAATCCAAAGTGAGCTTGCATTCACAAGTACCTAGGAACTCAGATTTCTCCTTTTCACTCTGTGGAAGTCAGTGTCTGACTCTTTGCAACCCCATGGACTGTAGCCCACCAGGCTCCTCTGTCCATGGAATTCTCCAGGCAAGAATACTGCAGTGGGTGGCCATTCCCTTCTCTAGGGGATTTTCCCAACTTGGGGATTAAACCCAGGTCTCTTGCATTGTAGGCAAATTTTACCAGCTGAGCCACCAGGGTAGCCCATGAACTGCTTACTAGTAAGCAAAAAACTTTATAAGATATCTTCATTTCCTATAATTTTTCATGGTTACTATTGTCAATTTTTCCCATTGGATAAGCTATTTGCTAGGGAAAATTGAAAGAAACATGAATACAATCACTAACAATAATATTAAAAATGACTGGCCTTGACTGAGTACTTTCTATTTGCCCAAGCACTTCACAATGTGCTATTTCATGTAGTCCTTGCAAGTAACCTAAAGAATCTGAGACTTAGGGAGGTTAGAAGTTTCCCAAGGTCACAAACATAGAAAGAGATGGTGTCAGTCCCTTTTAGCTTGTTTCTGCTATGTGTCAAAGTCCATCTGATGCCTAGGTCCATGTATTTGACCAGTATGCTATACTGTCACTCACTGATGACATCAGATACAGGAATGGTCGAGGATGGTGATTCCATTGGATATGAGGCAAGGGAACTCCTCTTGAAATGGATTTTGTGTAAAAAACACTATTTTTATGTATTGTGTGTGAATCCTGATGTTGCTGGATGGAGGAGAGCATGAGACAGCTGGGAGAAAGAGGGAGGCTAAGCCATCCCAAAGCACCACCTGATTCTACAGTTGCTGCCAATGCAAAGTCAGAGCAACTCCCTGATGGCTCAGCTGATAAGAATCTGCCTGCAACAGAGGAAACATGGGTTCAGTCCCCAGGTCAGGAAGATCCCCGGAGAAGGGAATGGCTAACCACTCCGGTATTCTTGGCTAGAGAACCCAATGGACAGAGGAGCCTAGCGGGCTTATAGTCCATGGGTCGCAAAGAGTCAGACACAACTGAGAGACTAACACCTTTTCTTTCAAGCAGTACCTAGTATCCCACAGGTACTTTGTATTCTATTACTCATTTTGAAAATCTCATGTGTGAGGAATCATAGTACCATAAGTTATATTATCAGGGGGGCTAATTATCAGGAAATGAGATTTTCTGGAAAACAGAAAATTCTGACTAGAAAATGAATTGTCATCTGTTATGGACTGAATTGTGTTCCTCCCAAATTTGCACACTGCAGTCCTAACAGCCAGTACCTCAGAATGTGACTATATTTTGGTGTGTGTGTGTTGGTCGCTCAGTCATGTCCTACTCTTTGCAACCTGCCTGCCAGGTTCCTCTGTCCATGGAATTCTCCAGGTAACAATACTGGAGTGGGTTGTCATTCCCTTCTCCAGGGGATCTTCCTGACCCAGGGATTGAACCCAGGTTTCCTGTATTACAGGCAGATTCTTTACCATCTGAGCCAACAGGGAAGCGATTGATGGCATACTGGATGTTGGGCTTTTCAAGAAGTGATTTACTTAAAATAAAGCCCTCTGGATGATCTCTAATCCACTCTGGCTGATGTCATTGTAAGAAGAGATAAGAACAGAGAGAAGCCCAGGGTGCATGTGCCCAGGGGACAGCCATGTAAAGCAGCAGCAAAATGATGGTCATCTTTGAGTCAAGGAGAGAGGCTTCAGAAGAGACCAGTCCTGCAAGAAGTTTGATCCTGGATTTCCAGCCTCCAGAGGGATGAGAAAATAAATTTCTGTTTAAGCCACCCAGTCAGTGGTATTTTGTTAAAGTAGCCCTAACAAATTAATACATCATCTATGGGTAACTGACAAGCAAAAGAACAATATGACCAAAAAAACACACAAAAAAAAAACAAAAAAAACCACCCACAATTCTAAAACATGGTGAAGGTCACTTGATTATTTAGCGAATATTTCAGTCTCTTATACTGTCTCAGATTTATCTGTATGACCATCAACTTTCATTTTACCAGCAAAGAGTGGAAACCCTTGCTCTTAGAAAATTCTGGATACCAATTTATTTCAACAAGTATTGATTGCATTATAACCATATGGAAAAGCTTTGTGCTTATAGGAGAAGACTGTATGTAGCAGGAGCAAATAAAGATAAGAAAGTACTTCAAATACCTTACAATACAATGCGGGGGTTGGGGAAGGGGAGAAAGAGAGTTCTAAACAACCATAAGAACAAATTAAAGTTCTGTAATAAATGTGAAGACCTAGGGATTTGAAAGCACAGCTGTGTGAAGGATTGATTTTACCCGGGCACACTGACGAAGATTTAGTTGAGAAGACACATTTGATCTGGTACTTCAAAGTTGAATAAGATTACAATAGATAAGAAAGAAGAGAGCATTCCAAGAATGAATAGCAGGATAAAAGTATTCTGGAATATTTGTAAAACATAGGGCAATGGTCAAATAAACAGACTAGAGTGGAGAGGGAGCAATGGAGAAAGCGTGAAAGGGTTTGAGTATCGGTGGACTCTTAACAAATATTAATAGAAATACCAGTGGGAGCAGAAGTAGAAATTATGTTAGTAATAGCAGGACTAGTTAAGTAGTTAATGCTTATTTAGTACTCACTGCATGCTGCTGCTGCTGCTGCTGCTAAGTCTCTTCAGTCGTGTCCGACTCTGTGCGACCACAATGACTGTAGCCCACCAGGCTCCCCTGTCCCTGGGATTCTCCAGGCAAGAGCACTGGAGTGGGGTGCCATTTCCTTCTCCAATGCATGAAAGTGAAAAGCGAAAGTGAAGTCACTCAGTCGTGCCCGACTCTTAGTGACCCCATGGACTGCAGCCTACCAGGCTCCTCCACCCATGGGATTTTCCAGGCAAGAGTACTGGAGTGGGGTGCCATTGCCTTCTCTGACTCACTGCATGCCAGGTACTTAGTAAGAGTTTCATGTTCTTTATCTCATTTCTTACAACCACTCCTTAAGACATGTACCATCTCTGTCTTTTTAAAATGAAAAACCAGATTCAAGGCAGTTAAGAAACTTGCCAGAAGTAATACAGGTAAAAGTGGTAAGTTGGGTTCAAATGGCTCACTGACTCCAAAATCTATTTATTTAATTCACATGAATATTTTCTTTGATATGAAAACAAAGACATCATATAATCCATCTTTTCCACATAGATGAATCTGTTTTTCTTTTTTTGTGTGTGTAATGGGAAGCAAATAGATGTTATATATTGTAATCAGTTTGAAAATATATTCCAACTTGTGTTTTTATGAAAAAAAGGTTATTATTAAAACTTTGAAAGGCAAACTTAAAACATATTATTCTTCTTGATGAGGACATAAGAGCCTATCTTCTGAGTCCTTGCTACAATGATAAGAGAATAGATCCTAACTCAGCCAGTTTTTCTTAAAATTACGAACTGGGATGGACTGAAGATGTGGTGAATGCTAGAAGAACAGGGTAGGGCTGTAGAACAGAGAAACGTGTGGGCAAAACACATTCTGAAAATAAAAGCTAATAACTTTTCACTATGGCGCCTCTTGTCCATCAGGGGCAGAAGCCAGGAGGACCCCATGTCCAAGGGGTGGTGGCCAGGAGGAGTTACCCCACGTCTGAGGTCAGCGGCGGCGGCCCAGAGTGCCAGGCTGTGACGGCGCAGGAACGGCTGAGAGGAGCCACCCCACGTCCGAGGTCAGGGCTGGCAGCCAGTAGGAGCTACCCCATACCAGACGTCAGGGGCGGTGGCCGAGAGGACCAACCCCAAGTCCAAGGAGCGGTGGCTGTGTGGGCACAGGAGGGCCTAGAGGAGCTACTCCACGTTCAAGGTCAGGAGGGGCAGCTGTGAGGAGATACCCCTGGTCCAAGGTAAGGAGCAACGGCTGCGCTTTGCTGGAGCCGCCATGAAGAGATACCCTATGTCCCAGGTAGGAGAAACCCAAGGACGGTAGGTGATGCAAGACAACATCAGAGGGCAGACACACTGAAACCATACTCACAGAAAACTAGTAAATCTAATCACACTAGGACCACAGCCTTGTCTAACTCAATGAAACTAAGCCATGCCCGCCGGCAACCCAGGACGGGCGGGTCATGGAGAGGTCTACAGAATGTGGTCCACTGGAGAAGGGAATGGCAAGCCACTTCAGTATTCTTGCCTTGAGAACCCCATGAACAGTATGAAAAGGCAAAATGATAGGATGCTGAAAGAGGTACTCCCCAGGTCAGTAGGTGCCCAACATGCTACTGGAGATCAGTGGAGAAATAGCTCCAGAAAGAATGAAGGGAGGGAGCCAAAGCAAAAACAATACCCAGTTGTGGATGTGACTGGTGATAGAAGCAAGGTCCAATGCTGTAAAGAGCAATATTGCATAGGAACCTGGAATGTTAGGTCCATGAATCAAGGCAAATTGGAAGTGGTCAGACAGGAGATGGCAAGAGTGAACGTCAACATTCTAGGAATCAGCGAACTAAAATGGACTGGAATGGGTGAATTTAACTCAGATGACCATTATATCAACTACTGCGGGCAGGAATCCCTTAGAAGAAATGGAGTAGACATCATGGTCAACAAAAGAGTCTGAAATGCAGTACTTGGATGCAGTCTCAAAAATGACAGAATGATCTCTGTTCGTTTCCAAGGCAAACCATTCAATATCAGAGTAATCCAAGTCTATGCCCCAACCAGTAATGCTGAAGAAGCTGAAGTTGAACGGTTCTATGAAGACCTACAAGACCTTTTAGAACTAACACCCAAAAGAGATGTCCTTTTCATTATAGGGGACTGGAATGCAAAAGTAGGAAGTCAAGAAACCCCTGGAGTAACAGGCAAATTTGGCCTTGGAATACAGAATGAAGCAGGGCAAAGGCTAATAAAATTTTGCTAAGAGAACGCACTGGTCATAGCAAACACCCTCTTCCAACAAAACAAGAGAACACTCTACACATGGACATCACCAGATGGTCAACACTGAAATCAGATTGATCATATTCTTTGCAGCCAAAGATGGAGAAGCTCTATACAGGCAGCAAAAACAAGACAGGGAGCTGACTGTGGCTCAGATCATGAGCTCCTTATTGCCAAATTCAGGCTTAAATTGAAGAAAGTAGGGAAAACCACTAGACCATTCAGGTATGACCTAAATCAAATCCCTTGCGATTATATAGTTAAAGTGAGAAATAGATTTAAGGGACTAGATCTGATAGATAGAATGCCTGATGAACTATGGACTGAGGTTCCTGACATTGTACAGGAGATAGGGATCAAGATAATTTACCTGGAAAAGAAATGCAAAAAAGCAAAATGGCTGTCTGGGGAAGCCTTACAAAGAGCTGGGAAAAGAGAAGTGAAAAGCAAAGGAGAAAAGGAAAGATATAAGCATCTGAATGCAGAGTTCCAAGAATAGCAAGGAGAGATAAGAAAGCCTTCCTCAGTGATCAATGCAAAGAAATAGAGGAAAACAGCAGAATGGGAACGACTAGAGATCTCTCCAAGAAAATTAGAGATACCAAGGGAACATTTCATGCAAAGATGGGCTCAATAAAGGACAGAAATGGTATGGACCTAACAGAAGCAGAAGATATTAAGAAGAGGTGGCAAGAATACACAGAAGAACTGGACAAAAAAGATCTTCACAACCCAGATAATCATGATGGTGTGATCACTCACCTAGAGCCAGACATCCTGGAATGTGAAGGCAAGTGGGCCTTAGAAAGCATCACTACCAACAAAGCTAGTGGAGGTGATGGAATTCCAGTTGAGCTATTTCAAATCCTGAAAGATGATGCTGTGAAAGTGCTGCACTCAATATGACAGCAAATTTGGAAAACTCAGCAGTGGCCACAGGACTGGGAAAGGTCAGTTTTCATTCAATCCCAAAGAAAGGCAATGCCAAAGAATGCTCAAACTATCGCACAATTACACTCATCTCACACACTAATAAAGTAATGCTCAAAATTCTCCAAGCCAGGCTTCAGTAATATGCGAACCGTGAACTTCCAGATGTACAAGCTGGTTTTAGAAAAGGCAGAGGAACCAGAGATCAAATTGCCAACATCCGCTGGATCATGGAAAAAGCAAGAGAGTTCCAGAAAAACATCTATTTCTGCTTTATTGACTATGCCAAAGCCTTTGTGTAGATCACAATAAACTGTGGAAAATTCTTCAAGAGATGGGAATACCAGACCACCTGACCTGCCTCTTGAGAAACCTATATGCGGGTCAGGAAGCAACAGTTAGAACTGGACATGGAACAACAGACTGGTTCCAAACAGGAAAAGGAGTACGTTAAGGCTATATATCGTCACCCTGCTTATTTAACTTATATGCAGAGTACGTCATGAGAAACGCTGGGCTGGAGGAAGCACAAGCTAGAATCAAGACTGCCAGGAGAAATATCAATAACCTCAGATATGCAGATGACACCACCCTTATGGCAGGAAGTGAAGAGAAGCTAAAAAGCCTGTTGATGAAAGTGAAAGAGGAGAGTGAAAAAGTTGGCTTGAAGCTCAACATTCAGAAAACAAAGATCATGGCATCTGGTCCCATCACTTCATGGCAAATAGATGGGGAAACAGTGGAAACAGTGTCAGACTTTATTTTGGGGGGTTCCAAAATCACTGCAGATGGTGATTGCAGCCATGAAATTAAAAGATGCTTACTCCTTGGGAGAAAAGTTATGACCAACCCAGAAAGCATGTTGAAAAGCAGAGATATTACATTGCCAACAAAGGTCCATCTAGTCAAGGCTATGGTTTTTCCAGTGGTCATGTATGGATGTGAGAGCTGGACTGTGAAGAAGTCTGAGTGCCAAAGAATTGATGCTTTTGAACTGTGGTGTTGGAGAAAACTCTTGAGAGTCCCTTGGACTGCAAGGAGATCCAACCAGTCCATTCTGAAGGAGATCAGGCCTGGTGTTCTTTGGAAAGAATGATGCTAAAGCTGAAACTCCAGTACTTTGGCCACCTCATGCGAAGAGCTGACTCATTGGCAAACACTCTGATGCTGGGAGGGATTGGGAGCAGGAGGAGTAGGGGTCGACAGAGGATGAGATGGCTGTATGGCATCACCGACTCGATGGATGTGAGTTTGAATGAACTCCGGGAGATGGTGAGAGACAGAGAGGCCTGGTATGCTGCAATTCATGGGGTCGCAAAGAGTCGGACATGACTGAGCGACTGAACTGAATTGAACTGAACTGATTGTGCCTCTCAGGCTTCCCTGGTAGTTCAGATGGTAAAGAATATGCCTGCAAGGCTGGAGACCTGGGCTCAATCCTCTGGTTGGGAAGATCCCCTGGAGGAGGGCATGACAACCCATTCCAGAATTCTTGCCTAGAGAATCCCCATGGACAGAGCAGCCTGGCCAGCTACAGTCCATGGGGTTGCAAAGAGTCAGACCTGACTGAGTGACTAAGCACACACATGGTTTTTCTCATGCCATAAAAGTCTAGAACTTGTTACAACCTGAGCAGGAAAAACTCAAGCTGAGGAGCTGGCAACCTTGGCAAACCTGTCAAAGTTCGTTTTAGCTCTGTGTCCTACTCACCAAATCTTCCTTAGAAGGAAGATTTCCTGGTTCTAGGACACTGAAATGCATTCTCTAAAAAAAGACATGCCAACTGAAAGCTGAAAAAAACACTTTTATAAGTAATAAATAATAAAATGGCCAATACACTATAGTCTGAAACTTTAGTCATCGGACCATAGATGAGGATGCCAAAGTGTATTACAGTGAGGATTTTGAGGTGTTCACAAATAGAGACAGAAGTTATGCATGTGTGTAAACATTCCCCTCCAGGCAAGGAAGATGGCTGGAAGTCACTGTCATACCAGCTAATGGAATCAACCACCAGCGGCATGACCCCAAACCCTGACCCTAGTTTTTGATCCTTTAGTCTCTATGTGCCTGTCACAGGGCAGTCCTGCTTGCAAGCAAAGTGAAATCCAGGTGTTTATGAGTGTCTGGTTTTTAATTTTTTGAGATCGATATTTTCACTCCCCAAAGGGAAAAAAAAGTAGTGGGTCGTGACTCATTGGGGTTATTACTATTTTGTTATGCTCTTAATGAATCTTTGCTGATTAGCAACTGAAGCAGTACTGGTAGAGAAAGATACTGTCCATATGTCTGGCAATATGTTTTAATAAAATGCTTTCTGTAAAATGTATATGAAAATAAAAAACATCACAGCATTGAGAGATACTAACTAAAACCTTTGCTTTATAGTCTCTGCTTATGGTCATGGAAACAAATGAATTAGAAAACAGAGGTAATTATAGAGATAAGCCAAGTAACCTTCAGCTGCCATCGCTAGTGGTTCCCACACCTAAGAATAGATGTTTTGGTAACAACAGCAATTTAGGACCTCTCAGCCACCAGGGAAGCCCTTAGGAGGGAAATACTACTTAGCAAATGCTTAGCACACAAGTTTGCAAATAGTAGAAAGGGCCTATAAATAATTTATATGAATTATAATAGAGAGTTGAACTGTGAAGAAGGCTGAGCACTGAAGAATTGATGCTTTTGAACTGTGGTGTTGGAGAAGACTCTTGAGAGTCCCTTGGACTGCAAAGAGATCCAACCAGTCCATTCTGAAGGAGATCAACCCTGGGATTTCTTTGGAAGGAATGATGCTAAAGCTGAAACTCCAGTACTTTGGCCACCTCATGTGAAGAGTTGACTCATTGGAAAAGACTCTGATGCTGAGAGGGATTAGGGGCAGGAGGAGAAGGGGACGACAGAGGATGAGATGGTTGGATGGGATCACTGACTCGATGGACACGAGCCTGAGTGAACTCCGGGAGTTGGTGATGGACAGGGAGGCCTGGCATGCTGCAATTCATGGGGTCGCAAAGAGTCAGACACAACTGAGCGACTGAACTGAACTGAATGTGTTTATGCTAAATTATGATATCTTACTTTGACTTATATAATTTCTGATTATTTTGTTTCTTATGCAATTTTATTAACAACTCTCAAAATACTGCCAAACACTTATGATATTTGAACCAATTTGTGACTGTCAACATATCTTTTTGTATTTTAAGCAAGCAAAATAGTTTGAGATTGATAACCAGAAAACAGATTTCAAATGGTCACTATTTGCTTGGTTCGGAGTTTCTGTTGGTGCAGTTTTCCATCTGAAATAGACTAATTAGCTAGATTCTTACCACATCCAACTTTCCCAAACTAAGCTTAATGAGGGGCCAGGGGCTGGGGAGGCGGGAAGGAAGTATAGTCAGAGTTAACATTTTAACTTTCAAACTGGATCTTGTTAATGACATCCCTTTCAGAGTATTTCAATCAAAACATTTTACTGTGTTGCACTCAAGAACATTCTGGATCCAAGGTGTCTGTTTGCTACAGTGCAGGAAAGCAGTAGGTACAGGGATATACAATAGTATAGATACACTGTTAAAATGTCCTTTATTAGAGTAATGTTGCAAATTCCCTGAGGAATATTGGTGTGGCCTCTTCAAGGTTGCTAAGGATGAGGGAAAATGTCCTCCACCTTTTTTGTGTGTGTCAGAAAAGAGATAGCTTAAAAATTAGATTCATACAAGAAGGAAAGGTATTCCAACAATTTCACTCGTTTTGTAAATGTGGTTTCAGAAATACAGTTCTCACCCCTCAGGTTCTTTGTTAACAACTACCAAATTCACAAGAACTAAACTAAGCTTCCTCCCATCAATAATGGTCTGACCCCTCCCTTTTCAGCCAAGAATTACTAACATTAAAGGGATTCTCTACCTGTGAGTGGCTCATCAAGACTTGGCAGTGAGATGTTAAAACTTTCACCACCTTGACTCAAGTGAGCACATTTCCAAGTACAATTCATTTAACTGGACCATTATACTGGATGACAGGTCTGTGACTGTGGGTGCAGGAGAATAGTAAAACTCCAAGACCCTCAGGATAGACAGAGAAAATGAGGCAGAACCTGTCTAAACAACACAGTTGTTACCACTAGTTGTGGTATTTTCAAAGTCTTTGCTTTGAAACTACACTGATTATACTAGGTTTCACCTTATCACTGCTGCCACAAAAGGGTCTCAGACACAGATCAGGTTTGCCTATCTCTGTTTTATACACAGAAAACCAGAGATGATGCTATGCATAAACAACTGAATCCAAGCTCACATTTTGCATGGACATGTACTCAGTTACCAAAAGCATGCTTGTTCTAAATATTTTGCTTTTCTGCTTTTTTAAGAAGCCAATATTTGGGCAAATGCTGGCTTTTGTTACTGTATTTACAAAATAGAATCTTTTCTTCGTCTAATATCAATTTCAAATATTTGGCAGACTTTATTAATAATTAGAAAATGCTTTTATCTCACATGTGTATTTGCCTTCTATACACACATTTTAAAAAGAATATTATTTTATAATATTCTTTAATTTCAATGTTTTAAATTAGAAATGAAACAATAGAAATGTAATAGAAAAAAGTCTATAATATGTATTATATATATCCATGTAATATTACAATGTACATATTTACACACACTTTTATACTTACGTATGTTTGAGTGAGTGAGTGAAATTCTCTCATTTGTGTCTGACTCTTTGTGACTCCATGGACTACACAGCCCGCCAGGCTGCTGTGTCCATGGAATTCTTCAAGCAAGAAAACTAGAGTGAGTGGCCATTTCCTTCTCCAGGGGACCTTCCCAATCCAAGGATCGGACCCAGCTCTCCTACACCGGAGGAGGACTCCTTACCATCTGAGCCATCAGGGAAGGCTTACATATGTCTACATCACAGTAATAAAAATAAAATTCGATAGCCAATCTTAAAAACAAGTAACTTTGAGATTTTAAAAGTTAGGTTCAACCATTCAACAAAAAGAAGAGGGGAAAGAAGCTATTGCTTGCTGACCATGTCCGCTATGTTTGAGCTCTGTGTCCAGCAAGAAATGCAATGAATGACCTTGAAAGAAGGACTGGCTAGGAGAGAAGTTATATGCTAGCACTAACCTGGGCACCTGTGACAAGGGTGACAGCAAAGCAGAGAAAGTGCTTTGAGACCAAAGATTAAACACTACCCTATTCTGAGTGGGATAATCCTCAAAGACTCCCCCAAGTGGGAGATATTTAAACTGAATCTTAAAAGATGAATAGAAGGGCTACCCTGGTGGTCCAGTGATTAAGAATCTGCCTGCCGATGCAGGGGACATGGGTTCGATCCCTGGTCTGGGAAGGTCCACATCCTGTGGAGCCGCTAAGCTGGCATGCCGCAACTACTGAACCTGTGCTCCATAACAAAAAGCAGCCGCCACAATCAGAAGCTTGCACACCTCAATGAAGAGCAGCCCCCGCTTGCCGCAATAGAGTAAGCCTAAGCGCAGCAATGAAGACCCAGCACAGTCAAATACGTGAATAAATAATTTTTTAAAGACTAATGGTAGTGGTAGTAGCAATAACAATAATTACATTTATTGCTATTACCCTTACACAGCTCATGCTATAGGCCATACATTGTTTTAAGAGCCCTTGATATATTAACTCCTTTAATTCTCACAATAATGCTACAAGACAAGTACTATTATCCCTATAGGTCTTCCTAGGTGGCTCAGTGGTAAAGAATTTGCCTGCCAATTTGCAGGAGACACAGGTTTGATCCCTGAGTCAGGAAGATCCCCTGGAGGAGGCAATGGCAACCCACTGCAGTATTCCTGCCTAGGCAATCCCATGGACAGAAGAACCTGGTGGGTTACAGTCCATGGGGTCGCAGAGTTGGGTACAACCGAGTGAGCACACAGCACATTATCCCTGTTCTTCAGATGAGGAAAGTGAGGTTCAAAGAGATTCAATGACTTGCCCAAGGACACACAACTAAATTGTGGAGCTGGGATTTGATCCAAATCATCTAGCTTCAGAGTCTATAACTCATAACTACTATATTGAACTGCCCCTCCTATAAAAGTTCACCAAGGAGGAGGGTCAACAGACCATCCTAAACAGAGGGAACAGTTAACAGAGGATGAGTTATGAGATAATCTTCTGTACCTGGGCTGCTTGAACATCTCCTTTGCCCTCTGAGTAGATATGTGAAGTATATAGCAAATCCTTACTCCACTCACCACACACTGTCAGTTCAATTGAAGACACACTGTCTTAATAAGAGAGAGAGAAAAGGAAGAAAATGGATGAAGGAAAGCACACAAAAGCATGGAAATCCAATTTATCTGAAAGTAAATTATTACACATGTATGTGCATGTTTAGCCACTTAGTCCTGCCCAACTCTGCAACCCCATGGACATAAAAGAAGATTAAAAAGAAGAGTTTTGGCTGAAGCACCAAGAAAATAATTAACACATTCCAAAGGAGGAATTAGACCATGTGCTGAATTCCCAAAGGAAGATTCTAAGAGCCAATTACATAATTCTTAAGTGCTACATCCATGTCCAAATTCTAGAGCTGGAAGTGAGGGAGGAGAATTTGGGGGAAGGAAAGTTATTTTAAGTTGTGAATTCAACTCTGGAATATAGACGATATCTCCTCCTCACCTCAGACTGGAGAGAGACTTCAATAGGACCTCTTGGAGACCTCAATATTTGTTCCCTGCAATGTGATGGGCACATGGATTGGTGTCTGGCTGATGCATGAGAGTGACTGGTTAATTCCCTTAGAGCAGAAAAGAGATTGCTAAGTCAAGAATCACCAGTTCCAAGCATACACTGGGGTTCCTAATGTTTGAGAGTTTTCTTTGCAATAGATATGGGCATTTTGGAAGAGCGAATCAGAGTGGGTCATATCAAAGAAGACCATCTGGGTAGGGGTAACAGGTCTCAAAAGAGATAAAGTGGAGAGACCACTGCCATTCTTGGTCAGCAAAGACATGTTTCTCCCAGTTAAAACAACTGCAGCAAGGAGAGTCTACCTAGAACCACTGAAACCTTTCACAATAAAGTTTGCTTTAACCCCCAAGTTCAGAGAGCAGCAATGCTAGACAAACACTGAAAAAAGTGAAAAGTGAATGTGTTACTAGCTCAGCTGTGTCTGACTCTTTGCAACCCCACAGCCTATAGCCTGCCAAGATCCTCTGTCGATGGGATTCTCCAGGCAAGAATACTGGAGTAGGTGGCCATGCCCTCTTCCAAGGGATCTTTCTGACCCAGGGATTGAACCCATGTCTCTAAAGTCTCCTGCATTGGCAAGTAGGTTCTTTACCACTAGCGCCACCTGGGAAGCCAATGACTAACACTGTGGTATTTATGAACTTTACTATCTTTCCATCCATTCTAGTGCTCCAAACTCAGAGGAGTCAGAACCCAACATCGCCAAACAGGATGGAGGAGCAGACAGCCAGGTGGTGAAAGATACAGGAGACCGGAGCAGGGAAAGGGACAGTTCCAGCCTCTGGAGCCCTGAACCTGGAGTCAAGGGACACAAGTTTCAATAAAGCTTAGGATATTAAAGAGTACATGGCCTGGAGATATAAATGATTAAACTGAATCTGATTTTGCCTAAAAAGTACTACAGGAAATATTATTATCTAAGAATGCCCAGAAAAGTCAGTAGTGTCCCGTGGGCAAGGAAAAAACTTGCTGCACAGAGTGGATTTAACTAAATTTGCTTTATCATTACATTTAACAAATTGTACTTAATCAACAAGGCAGCTACATATATGGCAATCTCTGTGTTGAACATGTGTGCACATGGAATTCTACTCACTTCTATTCACAACATAAAAGGCAGCACAAGCAGCTTCAGGGTCTGGGCTCTAGGACCAATGTGCCTCGAGAACAGAAATAACAATAGTATAGACTTCATAGCGTTGGTGGGAGGATTAAGTGAAGCTATATGAGAAAGCATTTAATATAGTGCTTTATCCATAGTAAGCACTCCACAAATGATATTTGCCATGCTAGATGTTGTTACCATTAAGAACAGTAAACGGTTCTTTAAGACATACCTTACCTGTTCAGAACAGCCAGAGCAGGAAGCTCATCACTATTATGTTTTATCTAAGCCCAGGAAATGGCAACCCACTCCAGTACTCTTGCCTGGAAAATTCCATGGATGGAGGAGCCTGGTAGGCTACAGTCCATGGGATCGCAAAGAGTCGGACACAACTGAGCGACTTCCCTTTCTTTCTTTCTAAAGTTTCTTTTGGAGAAGGAAATGGCAACCCTCTCCAGTGTTCTTGCCTGGAGAATCCCATGGATGGAGGGGCCTGGTGGGCCGCCGTCTATGGGGTTGCAAAGAGTCGGACATGACTAAGCAACTAACACAAAGTACTCGCAGATCAGCAGAAGCAGATACTGCCACTGCCATTCCTCCCATCCAAAAGACAGTAGTAAGCCCAGCCTCAGAAAAAACAAAAATAAAAGTCACAACTACTAATGTTTATTGCCTGCCTGTTATCACCACACACTGAACTCTGGGCTCTGGATACATTCTCTCATCCATCCCTCCCCATATCCTCAGAGGTGGCTACTCTATTATCCCCATTTTCATGATGAGAAACTAGGACTTAGAAAGGTTACGGACCTTGTCCATGGTAACAACCAGCATGTGGCTGAAGCAGGATAAGTAGTTATTGTCAGCATTTTTGTCAATTTACAGCCATCAAAAACTATTTTGCTAATGAAAACTAGTATCTTTAGGGGGCCTGATATTTAATGTGCTACATGTTCAAAAGGATTTCACTAAAGACTACTAGTAACTCAAATTAAAGTGATGCAACTTTCATGAAGAAGCAGTCCTTCTTTAGTCATACTGAATAAGTATTTCTAGAATATATTGAACATGATGCA
Source organism: Ovis canadensis (assembly GCF_042477335.2). Lineage (NCBI taxonomy): Eukaryota > Metazoa > Chordata > Mammalia > Artiodactyla > Bovidae > Ovis > Ovis canadensis. The sequence continues at coordinate 72,563,024 of NC_091248.1, read as the reverse complement.
GCAAAATCAAACAGACTGCCCTTCAATTTCAAGTGGAAAGTTTTCATGTTAGAGTGCATACAAAACCAAGCAGTAATTAAACGCATACTACAACTGATGGGTCCACCATTTAATGAGTAGGAATAAAAAGAAGTAGCAATTTAAATGAATTTAAAGCACAATATCCAATCAGGTAAGTGCTTCTGAAGTCATTTTTATGCCATACCTTTTTTTAACCTCTTAGCCGCCAGTCCCTGATATTTAAAACGGGGATTATTTAAATGAAATAAATACACACACACACACACACACAAAAGCTAAGTATTATATGCATATAAATAAGTTAAAGTATATATACTTACAAAAATTATTTTTTTAGGTATAAAAGGCTGTAAAATGTAAGCATTTCTTTGTTATGAAATATTGCTTTTTTAATATACAGAATATCAAAAATTTAAATATAAATATTTAGCTGCCCCAAAGTGTACAATGCTTGACATACAGAAGGTGTTCCAAAATGTTAATTAATAGATGCAGATGCGCTGAGCTCCTTACTAACAGCGGGAACACACCTAGCATTCAGAAATGAGGTGAGCAGTAACGTCAAACATTTGTTATGATAATGAAATCTACCTAGAGCTTTTGTAGTTTAAGGAAAATACAAGAGAGAAGCTTACAAAGACACACAGAATACACATTGGTCCTGAATCTGGAATTCAAACTTATGCTTTTGCTTTTCTGGTTTCCCCACCCCCCCCCCCACTCAAGAGCTTTGGCAAATGTACAAATAGAAGCGTGATAAGTGACATTAAAAATAATACCTTGTAATTATTAGATGAAGAAATATTGACATGCTAGAATATTATGGTGTTTATGTCATGAGTATGAGATTGAGAAATCCATTTATTAGAATGAGATAGATAAAAGTGCCATCACCAATAACATATAATATATTCACCATTCCATTGTTATTAAGTACCTACTATGGGAGGGATTGGGGGCAGGAGGAGAAGGAGACGACAGAGGATGAGATGGCTGGATGGCATCACTGACTCGATGGATGTGAGTCTGAGTGAACACCGGGAGTTGGTGATGGACAGGGAAGCCTGGTGTGCTGCGATTCATGGGGTTGCAAAGAGTCAGACACGACTGAGCAACTGAGCTAAACTAAACTGACTGATGTAGCAGATACTGAATTACAAGAGTGGCCCCTTTGAAGAGTTTGCAGACTAGTTAGAAACACACACAATCAACCAGCACTTAGGAAAGGGTATGATATCTGCTAGGAACGGGAAAGTAATGAAGAGGAACCCATGAGAGGGATTTTTTAGAAGAGTTCACAGTGCAAAGTGATGTCAGAGTTGCACCTTGGGGGTGGGCAGGGGTACTGTAGTAGGAGAACATAGAGGATGGTGATGAAGGGGACTGGACAGCATGGAGAAGTCAATAACCTGCGAGACTGCGAGTGGGGAGAGACAGATCATAAAATGTCTTAGGAGGTACGACTCCTCAGGAAAAACTTTAAGAATCCTGAATTTAAAACAGGATTGAATACTGAATAAAAATCCTTTTTGTCCAACTTTTTCATTTCTGCTGCTATTATTACTAATAGTCAGTTGCTTCCTTAAAAACTTCAGAATTTAACTAAAAATGAAAGAGTTTAAGATCTGAAATAAGCCATTCTAAATCCATTTCTAATCAACAATAAAGAGATCTTTAGAACTGTGCCTCCCCACTTCTGGCCATGTGTATTACGATTTGAGAACACGGAAAATGGTACTGATTTCACCTTCTCTGAGAAAAAACGGACACAGACTGCAGAAAGGAGACTTTTCCTTTGGCCTTATACTAATGTGCCTTCATAAACGTTATATACTGTCCATGAACACTAGGAACTCATAGAAAAATTAATGTTCCCAAAGCCAAATAATGGGGTTTTAGAAACATGTCAGTAGTTTCAATTTATTGATAGATGATGATTTCCTAAGTACACAAGTATCTAGACTGTCCCTGCCTAATGGCTAGGGATCTGGTGTGAGAGTTACTAAATGGAAAGGAAAAACACTCAAGTACAATGGATTCCCACTTCTTTTCAGTTAAGATTACTGGATCAGTTAAGATCAGTTAAGTTACACATCCTGGAGTGGGTAGCCTTTCCTTCTCCAGGGGATCTTCCCAACCCAGGGATCAAACCCAGGTCTCCGGCATTGCAGGCAGATTCTTTACCAGCTGAGCCACAAGGGAAGCCCAAGAATACAGCAGTGGGTAGCCTATCCCTTCTCTAGCGGATCTTCCCAACCCAGGAATCAAACTGGGGTCTCCTGTATTATGGCAGATTCTTTACCAACTGAGCTATCAGGGAAGCCCAAGATTGGATTTGGCTGCAAGAAACAGAGCTTCCCTTCACCCCTCCCAAACAGTGATTTAAACAAGATACAAGTTGCAGTTATGCTGGCAGGGGCTAGAGCAACAGCTCTACAGGTTTATCAGGGAATAGTCTTCTTGCATGCCAACTTTCGACCATTGTAGGTGCTAGTGCCCTCATAGTCCAAAATAGCTGCTGAGATGCCAGGCATCACAGCTGGAGTTGAAGATGTAAGACAGAGGAAGAAGGAGAGGAATGGCATTCCTCCTCCCTTTGAAGGCTCCCTCTGGGAAGTTGTACACAATTCTACTAAAATTTTATTTGCCAAAATTTAGTCACGAGGCTCCAGCTAACTACAGAGAGCCCAGGGAGTACTTTTTTTTTTAAGATGTGTGAAAAAGAATCCAACTGAAAAAGTGTGTTTTTCTAACTAAAGAGGAAGGAAGGAAGGATAGATATCAGAAGGCAATTTTCAAACTCTGCCATAAGTACACATTCGTCAATTTAAAAATGTGAGCCTGTAACCCCAGTATATGTTTGTTTATAAATTATATACATATTCTACTATTATTTTATAGAATTTATAACATCTGGACAAATAATTTTGTTAAAAACTAAAATAAAAATATAAATTAAATGTCCTATACTGTCCTTTAAACCTCAGGGGATTGTAATGTATACATCACTTTAAAAACTACTGCTCTAGGAGGCAATCAGTAAAAACACTTATATTCTACTTCTTCAGATTGGCAAGAAAATAGTCAGACTCTAGAAAGTCTATATGGATATGAGTTATCTCCACTGAGAAAAATGATCACTCAGACAGTTGGGCTAATTCATTGGCAAGATGAGAAAAAAGTCTAAGTATCACTGTAAGAATCAGAACATTAGCATGCAAAAACACCAGTACTACAGGACAATGTGGAAAGTAGAGACAATATAAATCACTAGGTGTTAGTACACGAAGATTTTGAAGTTATTTTTGTATAATTCTTCTAAATGGGGACTTGTTTCTAAAAATATAATTATACCAGTGTTTTTGGAAAGTACAATGACAATAAGTATCCAAAAGCCTTACAAATGTTTTTACTTCATGAATAAATTTCTAAAAATTAATCCTAGGGAACGAATCTGCAATGTGGTGATATATTTAAAAATAAATGTATAAATAAAGGTATGACCTGAACACCAGTATTTCATAATAATTAGAAACAGCTTATATATCCAAAAACATAGATGAAAATAGTTAAGTGAATCATGATACAGCCAAAAAATGAAACATTTTGCAAATAATAAAAATTATACTTTCAAAGAATATTATATAACATAAAAATGCCCATTCTTATGGGTATTTTATTCTTAAATGGGGAAAGCAACTTAAGAAACTAATTTACAAACACACTTCTCCCCTCTTCCTCTCTCACACACACATGTACGTTCCTATCTGGATCACACAGATGAAAGCCTAAGTTGAAGCCCAGTTCAGTCACTCAGTCGTGTCCGCCTCTTTGCGACCCCATGAATCGCAGCACACCAGGCCTCCCTGTCCATCACCAACTCCCAGAGTTCACCCAGACTCACGTCCATCGAGTCAGTGATGCCATCCAACCATCTCATCCTCTGTCGTCCCCTTCTCCTCCTGCCCCCAACCCCTCCCAGCATCAGAGTCTTTTCCAATGAATCAACTCTTCGCATGAGGTGGCCAAAGTACTGGAGTTTCACCTTCAGCATCATTCCCTCTAAAGAAATCTCAGGGCTGATCTCCTTCAGAATGGACTGGTTGGATCTCCTTGCAGTCCAAGGGACTCTCAAGAGTCTTCTCCAACACCACAGTTCAAAAGCATCAATTCTTAGGCACTCAGCCTTCTTCACAGTCCAACTCTCACATCCATACATGACCACTGGAAAAACCATAGCCTTGACTAGACGGACCTTAGGCGGCAAAGTAATGTCTCTGCTTTTGAATATGCTATCTAGGTTGGTCATAACTTTTCTTCCAAGGAGTAAGCGTCTTTTACTTTCATGGCTGCAGTCACCATTTGCAGTGATTTTGGAGCCCCCCAGAATAAAGTCTGACACTGTTTCCACTGTTTCCCCATCTATTTCCCATGAAGTGACGGGACCGGATGCTATGATCTTCATTTTCTGAATGTCGAGCTTTAAGCCAACTTTTTCACTCTCCTTTTTCACTTTTATCAAGAGGCTTTTTAGTTCCTCTTCACTTTCTGCCATAAGGGAAGTATCACCTGCATATCTGAGGTTATTAATATTTCTCCTGGCAATCTTGATTCTAGCTTGTGTTTCTTCCAGCCCAGCGTTTCTCATGATGTACTCTGCACAGAAGTTAAATAAGCAGGGTGACAGTATACAGCCTTGACGTACTCCTTTTCCTATTTGGAACCAGTCTGTTGTTCCATGTCCAGTACGAGCTGTTGCTTCCTGACCTGTATATAGGTTTCTCAAGAGGCAGGTCAGGTGGTCTGGTATTCCCATCTCTTTCAGAATTTGCACAGCTTATTGTGATCCACACAGTCAAAGGCTTTGGCATAGTCAATAAAGCAGAAATAGATGTTTTTCTGGAACTCTCTTGCTTTTGCCATGATCCAGCAGATGTTGGCAATTTGATCTCTGGTTGCTCTGCCTTTTCTAAAACCAGCTTGAACATCAGGAAGTTCACAGTTCACGTATTGCTGAAGCCCTGGCTTGGAGAATTTTGAGCATTACTTTACTAGCATGTGAGATGAATGCAATTGTGCGGTAGTTTGAGCATTCTTTGGCATTGCCCTCTTTGGGATTGGAATGAAAACTGACCTTTTCCAGGCCTGTGGCCACTGCTGAGTTTTCCAAATTTGCTGGCATATTGAGTGCAGCACTTTCACAGCATCATCTTTCAGGATTTGAAATAGCTCAACTGGGATCCCATCACCTCCACTAGCTTTGTCCGTAGTGATGCTTTCTAAGGCCCACTTGACTTCACATTCCAGGATGTCTGGTTCTAGGTGAATGATCATACCATCATGATTATCTGGGTCATGAAGATCTTTTTTGTCCAGTTCTTCTGTGTATTCTTGCCACCTCTTCTTAATATCTTCTGCTTCTGTTAGGTACATACCATTTCTGTCCTTTATTGAGCCCATCATTGCATGAAATGTTCTCTTGGTATCTCTAATTTTCTTGAAGAGATCTCTAGTCTTTCCCATTCTGTTCTTTTCCTCTATTTCTTTGCATTGATCACTGAGGAAGGCTTTATTATCTCCTTGCTATTCTCTGGAACTCTGCATTCAGATGCTTATATCTTTCCTTTTCTCCTTTGCTTTTTGCCTCTCTTCTTTTCACAGCTATTTGTAAGGCCTCCCCAGACAGCCATCTTGCTTTTTTGCATTTCTTTTCCATGGGGATGGTCTTGATCCCTGTCTCCTGTACAATGTCATGAACCTCATTCCATCGTTCATCAGGCACTCTATCTATCAGAGCTAGGCCCTTAAATCTATTTCTCACTTCCACTGTATAATCATAAGCGATTTAATTTAGGTCATACCTGAATGGTCTAGCGGTTTTCCCTACTTTCTTCAATTTGAGTCTGAATTTGGTAATAAGGAGTTCATGATCTGAGCCACAGTCAGCTCCTGGTCTTGTTTTTGTTGACTGTATAGAGCTTCTCCATCTTTGCTGCAAAGAATATAATCAATCTGATTTTGGTGTTGACCATCTGGTGTGTGTAGAGTCTTCTCTTGTGTTGTTAGAAGAGGGTGTTTGCTATGACCAGTGCATTTACTTGGCAAAACTCTATTAGTCTTTGCCCTGCTTCATTCTGCATTCCAAGGCCAAATTTGCCTGTTACTCCAGGTGTTTCTTGACTTTCTACTTTTGCATTCCAGTCCCCTATAATGAAAAGGACATCTTTTTCAGGTGTTAGTTCTAAAAGGTCTTGTAGGTCTTCATAGAACTGTTCAACTTCAGCTTCTTCAGCATTACTGGTTGGGGCATAGACTTGGATAACTGTGCTATTGAATGGTTTGCCTTGGAGACGAACAGAGATCATTCTGTTGTTTTTGAGATTGCATCCAAGTACTGCATTTGGGACTCTTTTGTTGACTATGATGGCTACTCCATATCTTCTGAGGGATTCCTGCCCACAGTAGTAGATATAGTGATCATCTGAGTTAAATTCACCCCTTCCACTCCATTTTAGTTTGCTGATTCCTAGAATATCGACATTCACTCTTGCCATCTCTTGTTTGACCACTTCCAATTTGCCTTGATTCATGGAACTAACAGTCCAGGTTTTTATGCAATATTGCTCTTTACAGCATCGGACCTCGCTTCTATCACCAGTCACATCCACAGCTGGGTATTGTTTTTGCTTTGGCTCCATCCCTTCATTCTTTCTGGAGTTATTTCTCCACTGATCTCCAATAGCATATTGGGCACCTACTGACCTGGGGAGTTCCTCTTTCAGTATCCTATCATTTTGCCTTTTCATACTGTTCATGGGGTTCTCAAGGCAAGAATACTGAAGTGGTTTGCCATTCCCTTCTCCAGGGGACCATGAAGCTCACATGTGTTTTAATTTTGCCTAGGGAGTTATATTAGTGATGCTTTTTACCATTATTCATAGTTTTCTGTATTTTCTAAATTTCCTAGCACAAATTCATGTTATATTTATATAATCAGAACTCGTTATTGAAAATCAATCTCAATGAAGGTTATCGTGACAGAAAATATAAGTATATAGATTCTCAAAGTTAATAAACATTAAATAGAAATCTATAGGTTTATAGTGCTAGACTATGGAGAGACAGATGGCCTCTGCATTGAAGAAAGGGTAGCTTAAAGGACAATTTAGAGAGTTAATTTTACTGCACATGGCAGAAAATATCTAAATTATAATTTAGATAGTAATTATTCATATTATGGGCTTCCCTAGTAGTTCAGTTGGTAAAGAATCTGCCTGCAATGCTGGAGACCCCGATTCAATTCCTGGGTTCAGAAGATCCCCTGGAGAAGTGATAGGCTACCCACTCCAGTATTCTTGGGCTTCCCCTGCGGCTCTGCTGGTAAAGAACCCGCCTGCAATGAGGGAGACCTGGGTTTGATCCCTGGGTTGGGAAGATCCCCTGGAGAAGGGAAAGGGTACCCATTCCAGTATTCTGGCCTGGAGAATTCCATGGACTATATATATAGTCCATGGGGTCGCAAAGAGCTGGACACAACGGACTGACTTTCACCTTCACTCATATTCAGTTCAGTTCAGTTCAGTTCAGTTGCTCAGTCGTGTCTGACTCTTTGCGACCCCATGAATTGCAGCACGCTAGGCCTCCCTGTCCATCACCAACTCCCGGAGTTCACTAACTGTATTATCAAATAATCCATTTTTTAAATTGGAAATTGCACAAGCCTATATTGTTTCAAAGTAACTTTCAGAGTATTAAGTAAAAGTTAATCAGAGTAAAGTACGGTGTTTATTTAAACTGTTATATTAAACAACCGCCATTATGCTAAATTCAAATCAGAGCAAATCTTTTGCAACTAAGATTCAGCTCCCAGAAAGTAATAGTTATACATGGAAAAACTGGTGGGACCAAATGGTAACCACTTAAATATATCACTAATATGAAAACTTTTCAACAGATAAACACAACAAGGATTACCTGGTTTAAGTTTCCAAGTGCAAATTCAATTTGAAATGATATTGTCAAAAATCTTTATGGTCTAAAGGAGTTTTTTTCTTAACATCTACAAAGAGAATGTACACTTAAAGCTTCTACTCACTGATCTGGGCTTTCAGAAACACATCAATACATGCAGTACATAAGAACCAGCTGTAAGAGATTTTTTTGTCAATACAAAGCAAGGTCGCTGCATTATGGGAAGACTCAGCACTGTTTATTTCACTTCCAAAAAGGACTGTTCAAGGGCAAATTCTGAAAGAATGATTCTGAAGAACACTGAAACTCCTGGAAGAACAGACAACTTTGGGAAAACTCTGAATATCTACTAGGGTATATTTGGATTATGTTGTAAATAAAAGCAAAGAGTTAAGATATATATTTTTTTGCATTTATCTTCATGTAACTAAAAGTCTTTACTACTTATTTCACAACATGGAAATATAAATATCATAAAGAAAATAATAAATCAATGCCAATTACAGTGATTCACAGTGGAAAATTTAATATAACACAAAATAAGAAAAACTTGCAACTAAATGCTGACCAAAATCTCAATTCAATTAACTGATTCAGTTCAATTCAATTTTAATTCCCTATGTTAGATACCATACTGGTTGATGAGATCCACTGTTGCTGCTGCTGCTAAGTCACTTAAGTGGTGTCCGACTCTGTGTGACCCCATTGACGGCAGCCCACCAGGCTCCCCCGTCCCTGGGATTGTCCAGGCAAGAACACTGGAGTGGGTTGCCATTTCCTTCTCCAATGCATGAAAGTGAAAAGTGAAAGTGAAGTCGCTCAGTCGTGTCCGACTCTTTGCGACCCCATGGACTGCAGCCTAACAGGCTCCTCCATCCATGGGATTTTCCAGGCAAGAGTACTGGAGTGGGGTGCCATTGCCTTCTCTGGAGATCCACTGTTAATGCTTCCTAAATAATATACTTTCTCTCTACAGAGCATATTAATAGGGGATAGGGACAGTCTAGGGTGAGGACACTTATACATGTACCTTGGGTATCAAATTTAAGGGGCACAAAAACCTCATTAATCAAGATAAACAATAACAAAATATTTAAAAATAGAACTAATGCAAAAAATGAATAATAAAAATATCCAAATTTTAATATAGATAAGATGTGTCAGAAAACATGTACCAAATACTACTTATTTTAAAAAAATTCACATTACAAATGTTTTCCAGTGCTAAATTTCAAGCTATAAAATAAATAAGTCATGGGGACATAATGCATAGATAGCAAGGTGGCTCTAGTTAATAATGCTGTAATTCATATTTGAAAGCTGATAAGAGAGTAGATCTTAAAAATTCTTATCACAAGGGGAAAAAATGTACTTATGTATGGTGACAAATGTCAGCTAGACTTACTGTGGTGATCATTTTATAAATACACAAATGTATCAAGTCAGTATGTTGTATACTTGAAACTAATATATATATGTGTGTGTGTATACAATATAAAGTTATATGTCAACTATACCACAATTAAAAAAGAAAATTTAGTATTATAGGAAAAATGTTTTTTAAATGAACAGAAGATAGACCTTTTACATAGATATCTTTAAGACTTTAAGATCTTCACATAATTCTCTCTCAAGAACATCAAAATGAAACACCACCCAGAATATTTCAGCTTTGTCCCTCATTACGAGATGGAAAGGAAATCGTGTGTAAGACATGGATCTTCAGAAGAAAGCCATTAACGTAAAATAAAACATTGGTATTTACAAAGCAAATCTCATTCTTCATGAGGGATGGTTAAAAGAAGAGAACGTTTTTTGTAATTATTATGATACTCCTTTAGAAACATGTATTTAATATTTGACTAACCTTTTTTTCATGGTCTAGACACTGACTTATTTCCCCAAGCCTTTTACAAACAATCTTTTTGAAAGCCAACATTCATGCTACTCTGAGAAGCCTTGAGGAAATAAGATGAAATATATACAAGAAACAAAAGTAAGAACACTGAAGAGAAAAAAGAATAGCCCCTGATAACCAGCTAGTGCTGCAGGAAATTTTCTTTGGAACACTGAACAAGAACTAGCTGTAACATAATACATTGAAGTAAGGAAAAGAAAGTAACCCCAGAGCTATGGAATATCAAATTAGCAAATCGGGAACTCTGGTTATTTAATGAACTAAAGACTAGTTTGTTTAAACCTGTGCTATATTCTTTGAATGAAATTGTTACTTCCAAATAATTCAGTGATTATATGTAACTAAATTCTTCACTTATATTAAATGTTTGAAGATTTTGAGAAGTAAATTTATAGTATTTTAAAATAAATGAATATAGGAATATGACTTCAGAAGATTATACATATACAAACACTTTGATTAACTTCTGAGTTGCTGTATTGCACTGTAGATTCTCATCTGATAAATCCTCATCTCCTTGATGAGGTAGGATTATTGAAATATTGAAATAGCTAATTCCTAATTTCCATGTCAAATATTCTAAATCAATATTTCTAGAGTTGGAACCTGAGAAACTGCGTTTTTGGGTGTTTTTTTTTTTTTTTTTTGGCACATCATATGGCATATGGGATCTTATTCCCTAACCAGGAATCATACCCACGCCCCCTGAATTGGAAGTACAGAGTCTTAACCCCTGGATGGCCACGGAAGTCTGACAAACTACATTTCTAAGAAGCTCCTGAGGCAAGGCTTACACATTGAAGTTTGAGAACTGTTGCTGAGTGTAGAGCTTTAATTTGGATTTTTAAAAACAGGAATGATGGAAATAGTTCATGGGACAAATTTTTAGGTTTAGTACTATAAAATGATCCGCTCCAAAGCATTTTTATAGGATTTAAGTTCTGTTTCTTTGATTCAGTTAAACTGAGGTTGACTGATGGTAATTATAATAGCTTGCTTAGGTAATTACAATAGCATAATTGGCCACTACTGCAGGGGGGAAAAAAAAACAACTAAAAACTGTGTTCCAGTTCTTCAGTGTCTCAGTCTTAAAATGTCTAAAGATTTAAAAAAACACAGAACACTATAATTTGTTAGTGCCCTACATTATGAAAGCTTATAAGTACTAATTTCTTCACTATTTGTATATAAAATGATTTTATTTATATTCTGAAATCTTAGTTTCAATTCTGTTAAACAACAGAAAATGACTGGGACACATGCTACTATTAATGTTGCTATTATTTTCAAGCCTAGTATTTCAGGATCTTTGGATTCTCAACCCTCCACTGCCACGGTGGCATGGTTATTCTGCCAGCATGAAGATCTTCTGACACATACTTCTCCAACATTCAAGGGAAGCAGAAGTGGAAGCTTCAATCAATCATGGAGGTGGGTCTCACCATGAAGAGACCTGGAGAAAAGAAGGGCCAGCTTGTCTAAAGAAGAGGCTGGGCTGAGCATGCATCCCCATCCATCAGTGGGAAACAGAAGGACAACTGAATCTGTAGCAAATCAAGCATTATAGATTATAGACTGTTAATGCTAGAATGGATTTGAGGGGACATATAAACAAGGCCCTTCATTTTACCAATGAGAAAGTAAAAGCAGAAAACAGTTAAGTAAATTGCTAGGTCTTTGAAAAGAAAAGATCTTAAGGATCACCACAGTAACACTGTTTATTATGGTCTCCATGAAGTCTCTAGCCCATAACGGAATATGTGAACTTACTCTTCATAGTAATTATACTCTATGGGCAATGCTTGCTCAATCTTAGGAAAGTTGAAAGTAAAGGGAAGGAAAAAAAGACTGCAAATGCTCTCTAAATTGACAACTTTGTGTGTGTGTGTGTGTGTGTGTGTGTGTGTGTAAATTAAGCTACTTTTTAAATCTCCTTGAATCTTCTTACCTCACATAGTTGACTTAAGTAGTCAAATTAGCTTTCAGACTATCTACTCAAATGAAAGAATGTTCAAAAAAGATCATAGCTGTTAGACAAGGAATAGAAGGGAGTATAAAATGATATAATCCATGGTGGTTTCTCCAAAGAAGACATACGGATGGCTAATAAATACATGAAAAGATGTTCAACATCGCTCACTGTTAAAGAAATGCAAATCAAAACTACAATGAGTTATCACCTCAACACCAGCCAGAATGGCCATCATCAAAAAATCTGCAAACAATAAATGATGGAGAGGGTATGGAGAAAAGGGAACCCTCTTGCACTGTTGGTGGGAATGTAAATTGATGCAGCCACTATGGAGATCAGTATGGAGATTCCTTAAAAAATAAAAACTAGGAACAAAACCACCAAATAACCCAGCAATCCCACTACTAGGCATATATTCTGAGGAAACCAAAACTGAAAAAAGATACATGTACTCCAAAGTTCACTGCAGCTCTATTTATAATAGCTGGGATATGGAAGCAATCTAGATGCCCACTGACAGATGAATGGATAAAGAAGTTGTGGTGCATATACACAATGGAATATTACTCAGCCATAAAAAGGAACACATTTGAGTCAGTCCTAATGAGGTGGATGGACATACAGCCTAGTATACAGAGTGAAGCAAGTCAGAAAGAGAAAAATGAATGTCATATACTAACGCATATATATGGAATCTAAAAAGATGGTACTGATGAACCTATTTGCAGAGCAGCAATGGAGACACAGACATAAAGAACAGACATATGGACATGGCTGAGTGGCGGGGAGGAAGGAGAGAATGGGATGTATGGAGAGAGTAACATGGAAATATATATATTATCATATGTAAAATAGATAGCCATTGGGAATTTGCTGTATGACTCAGGGAACTCAAACTAGGGCTCGGGAATAACCTAGTGTTTTTGGGTGGGATGGGGAGTGATGTTCAAGTGGGCAGGGGCATGGGTAAACCTATGGTTGATTTTTGTTGATGTTTGGTAGAAACCAACACAATACTATAAAGCAATTGTCCTTCAATTAAAAATCAATTAAAAAGACCTTAGATGTTAGAAAAGAAATAGAAGGAAGTATAAAATAGAAGGAAGTATAAAATGATCCTAGGTCGTTTCTTTTGATCAGAACACTTTTTCATTTGCCTCAGTTCAGTTAAGTCGCTCAGTTGTGTCTGACTTTTTGTGACCCCATGGACTACAGCATGCTAGGCTTCCCTGTCCATCACCAACTCCCGGAGCCTGCTCAAACTCACGTCCATTGAGTTGGTGATGCCATCCAACCATTCCATCCTTTGTCATCCCCTTCTCCTCCTGCCTTCAATTTTCCCAGCATCAGGGTCTTTTCCAAGGAGTCATTTCTTTGCATCAGGTGGCCAAAGTATTGGAGTTTCAGCTTCATTTACTTATTCATAACCAAAGAGCTGAGCTGCAGTTTTCATTACCGATCCCTGCAAATAGGCACATACCCTCTGACATTTAACTCTTATGACAAAATCCCACACAATGTCATAATGGAACTATACATAAACCCCATGCTTCAGTGAAACACAGAATCCTAAACTATCAGAGCAACATGAAGATACCTTGTTTTCTAACAACCATTCACAGGATCATAACTTATTCATGACTGATGGTCCTTAAATGGACATTCATACTGGGACATACCAGGGACATGTGATAGCATATCATGTTTGATTTTTCAAAGAACAGTCAAAGGAAAATGGTCATAGAGGTGAGTCTTTTGTTGAAAATGTATGTGTGTCAGTATTTGTGTGTGTGTGCGCGTGTGTGTGTTTGTGTGTGGTTAGGGAAACATGAAGAGAGATGAAATAGAAGAAAACATGGGCAATAGAAGAAAACTTAGTCTGAACATGAGTATAATGAACAGTCTCCATTCAGGAGATCTTGAGTCACTTTACAATGGATGTAGTTAGGTAGATGGAGGCCCAGCCACCTCTACTTTCCATCATGAAAGCTTTGGGGCATCATTCAATCTTCCCAGCAGACTGGCACTGAATTTCTTTCCGTAAGATTTGGTGCATAGAATAAAACCACCATCACAGTATCAGAGAAAGTTTTCTGGCTAGAATTTTCCCAAACCTTTCTCCAAGCTTATACATTTCCATGAAATAATGTACCTCTTTCTGAAGCACGTCTTTTAAAAATGAGGTCAAAGGGTAAAATATATCAACATTCAATTCATAGTGCCAGAGAAGAAAAATAATGTAATGGTTTTCCAGCTCTTTTTTCTATATTTTACTATGTTTTAAGTAATCATGATCCAGTTAATATAATCACTGAATATCGCTGCTACCCTAAGATGAATAATATCTTATTTCAGAGATGACTGGGGTTAGCTACACTGTCTTTGTTCAGAAAGTCCAGATTTCATAGCCTGGGGATGTAGAATACAGTTTTTCTATCTACGAACTGCATTTTTTGTAGAAATCTGTCAGCTTTACTCAGCAGCTATCTCTACCCAAAGGCCTATCTATTCTGGATTAAATGTCAGTCCTCTCGTCTTTTCTCCCTGCTTTTCTATGGGCACAGAAATAGTTTATAGAAAGTGAAAAGTTATTTTTGGATCTGGTGATATTAGCTTGGATTTTGAATTTTGGAAATTCAGTTTAGGAGTTTTCGCAGTGTACACATCTGCTTTCTGCTCAGTATAAAACTAATAATAATCAAGTTCATAAAATGTTATAAAAAAAGGAAATTTTCAGGGTACCATAACATATTTGCAGTAAGAGCCTTTTGCTGGTAATTGGAAGATTCGGCTTCACTTCACTGTTTAATTACCCACAAAACTGTTTATTGCCCTATATATTCCTCCAACAAGAACATAATCCCTTTAATGTGCCCCTCAGAAAACCAGGGAACATGGCATGGGTACAACACATGCTATTCTTTTCAAACATCACAGCCAAATTTTAATCTGACCTTCAGACTCTGACAATGTATTCTAAAATTAGTATATGTTTGAACTGAAAGGAGTTATGATTTGAAGCTGAATGACAGAACTGTGGTGTTAAAACCTAATTAATAATTATACATAAATAATGTCAGCAATATTACTTTTAATTAAATATAACTGATAGTTTATACAACTATACTTTTTAAAATTCTTGAAATATTTTATTTGTAAGTGTGATTAAATATTGTGTACTTGTGTACAGTTATTTAGAGAGGTATATTTATCTTTCTTTTTAAAGCTTATAAATAAATTTAATAATTACAAACCACTGATTTTTTGTTTAAAAGGTAACTTTTTCATAGTCATTAAAAACAAAACAAAACTAGCTTCCTTTCATACTTTCTATGCAAAAATCATTAGAGAATAGTTGATAGTTATTTACAATATTGTTTAAAAGACTTTAACATTTAAGTATTTTCAATTACAATTGTGCAGTTCTAGACCTGTGGTTTAAATTTGCGCACATGTATGCACTTTGTGTAATAGCCAGAATCAAAATGTAGCATCTGTCCATCTCATTTATTTAGCACTGACAATAATATGTGCTGGTTATTGTGCTAGACATGGGGCTAGGGGCTACAAAGATAAGATGTCTCTTCTCCAAAGGAATTTAGAATCTAGTGGAAAGCAAGGTATCTAAACCAACTGTTACAATGTGTGATGTGAGGCAATCAGGGGGTCATTATAAGGTGCTGTGGGAAGAGAGGGAGGGAGGTGGGTTTAGAAGAGAAGCAGAAATTTGCTGGTTGGATAGACTGGAGAAAGCATTCTCTGTAGGAGGAATAACACTGGGTGCTAAGGCCGCTGCTGCTGCTAAGTCACGTCAGTCGTGTCCAACTCTGTGCGACCCCACAGACAGCAGCCCGCCAGGCTCCCATCCCTGGGATTCTCCAGGCAAGAACACTGGAGTGGGTTGCCATTTCATTCTCCAGTGCTTGAAAATGAAAAGTGAAAGTGAAGTTTCTCAGTCGTGTCCAACTCTTCACGACCGTGTGGACTGTAGCCTACCAGGCTCCTCCGTCCATGGGATTTCCCAGGCAAGAGTACTGGAGTAGGTTACCATTGCCTTCTCTGGGTGCTAAGGCAGGGAGAGACATTAAAGATCATGGAAAAGATTCTGTTCGATATGTGCAAGTCACTTGGGTAAGCAGCATATGCTGGTAAGACATCGAGATCTCAGATAATACCTTGTAGGATTCTACTTGGCATCTAAAGAAGCTGAGGTTTCATGTTATTAATGAAGAGAAAATAGTGAAAAATTACATAGGACACATGGGAAGATCTACATGTAAGAAGGAAAGGAGCATTAGCAGCATAGTAGATGACAGATTTAACAGCAGGGTTAAAGGCAACAAGGCTACTCAGGGTACCACCATCAAAATGAATGAGGTTAACAAATGGGGAGATGAGAAGGAGATTCAGATATGAGAGGTATTTAGGAGGTGAAAAACAATAGGCTGTGTGGATAATTATATGGTAGGTGAGGAAGTGAGAGAGGTCACCAGAGACTCCTCGTTTTCCTGCAGGGATCACGAGGGATAAAGATGCTGTCCTCAGAGGCAAAGCAGGAAGAGCAGGCTGGTAGCTGGAGTGGAAAGGGAAAAGCAGTGATATCTGTTCTGAGTGGGCTTGATGCATCTATGAGAATTCACGAGTAACGAAACTGTAGTAGGCAGCCAGACTAGACCATGTCCATTTTGAAGCCCAGGTGAAAGATACAGGCTGGGGACAGTGTCTGCCTCATCTAAGTGCTATTTTGGTCCAGGAGCTACAGACGAGCTTGCTGCAAAGCATGTATAGTGAGAAGTAGGCCAGGAACAGAACTCTGAGAAGCAGTCATTCTGGAATAGACCACAAAGAATAGTAGCTAAGTTCACACCACAGAAATAATCCTTAGAAAACTTGAAAATTATATTCACGCACACATTTCTATTCTAAATGCCAACTGTTCATTTAAGTTAGAGGTCTTGTTTTGATTACTTCCTCTACATAAGAGATTATTCAGATAGATGATCTTAAATACAGAGGATTTAAAAAATGATCCTTTCCAGTGAGAGATATTGGCCTGCAGTCAGCTTTGGGTTTTGGCTTGTGGAGAGAAGGGCTAGGGAAGGGGAAACAAGCTAAATCAGTAAGTGTGATCCCTTTCTGGAGCTTTTCTTCTTCTCTTTTCCAGGAGTATATATTTACACATGTTAATTGCATTTACTATGTATCATTGAGTGTTTGAGACAAGATTTGCCATATGTAACAAAAACTACTAAAATCTCTGCCTGGGGAGCTCAAATTGACTGGGACAGAGGGATGATAAATTAACCAAATAAATTAAATTATATAGCAAGTGAGATTGGGACAGATGTAGTAGAGAAAATAAAGTATGGAAGAAAAACTGGGAATTCAGCACTGGGGGCAAGGGTTGAAATCAAGACTGGCTTCCTGGGTATGCAGGCTATGAGTCACACAGGGCCCCAGGTGCAGAAGGGCTTCATGTTGGGTATAACGTTCCACTGCAATATCTTAGACTTCTTAATTTTTAAACAAGTGGCCCTTGAAATGATCCACTCAGTCCTGGTTGTAATTGTCAATATGGTGGGTAAGAAAGCCCGCTGTTAGTGGTATCTTTCCTTTGGCTCACCAGATAGATTCTCCACCTTTCTCTGAACTCTTCTGTCCCAGGAGGCTGACCACACGGACAGTATCACGGACCTCCTTTGCCCTCTGGCTGTGGATTTGGTTCCAATCACAGGGAGCCCAGGCAGAAGTTCAAGAGGTCATTGCTTCTCTCAAGAGGTCCCGACTACCCACTTCTGTTGACCTATGTTCTACAGCTGTTTCTGTGTCCATCTAAGGCCCATCTAAGGCTCTGCTGACCAAGCCTGCCATGTACATGCCCTGCTGGTCTACCTGTTCATTGCCCATATCTTTAATAAATCATACTTAAACTTTTCTCATTTGAGTATGTCACGAATGTAATGCCAGTACTCTGACTGAAATATCCCTCATTAAGAAGGTGACACTTGAGTAGATCCTGATGAGAGGGGAGGGGAAAGCAGTGGGGCTATCTGGAGAAGACAATGCTAAGTCTTGGAATCACAAAGGATCTGCAAACTAGTCTGCAGGACAAATTTGTAGTCTGTAGCCTGCTGCTTGTTATTGTAAATAGAGTGCAATCGGAACAAAGCCACATCCACTCCTGTATGCGTTACTTATGGCTATTTTGTGTTACAATGCCAGAGTTCAGTAGTTGTGACAGAAAGCACATGCCCACAGAGCCTGAATTATGTACTGTAAGTACCCCACATTCACACGAGTTTCTTCCAGACATGTGAGTCCAGTTTGTTCATAAGTCTAACAAGGTTAGCCCAGGTACCCAACTAACACAACCAGCTATATAATACTGCACTGTAATAGGCTTATAATGCTTTTCAGACATATAATACATAAGAAGCAGACACAAAAAATAAATCATTTTTCGTCTTACAGTACAGAACCTTGTAACAACAGCTGGCACACAGCTGGCATCAAGTGAATAGACAGAGGAGTTACTGACTGGAGAAGGGAGAGGAGGTGGGAGATGGTGGAGCTGAAGGATCATCATCAACAGGAGATGGAGGGCGAGCTGCCATTTGACTCACACCTGACACTGATGGCACAGGTTCTGGTTCCTTGATGCAGCCAGATGCACGCTCGCATCTTTGAAAGTCTGCAACTTAAAGGTTTGTATGTAGGGGACTTACTGTACTATCTTTTCTGTTACAGATAGCTTGCTAACCCCTGAATCAGGTGACTAGGAAGGAGACCAGAGAGTCTGGAGTTTAGTGGCTGATGCAGAGAGTGACAGAAGACAGTGTCACAGAAGAAATAGGGGGACATGTGATTTAGGGCCTCGTGAGTCTTATGAAATGCTTTGAGGGAAGGACTTACATTTTACCAGGATAACTCTGGTTATTGCCTTAAGAGTAGTCTTAAGCAAGGATAAAAGTTGAGAGATGGGGTAGGGGAGGGGACATACTCTTTTGATAAGCCAGAAATGAAGTGATGGCAGCTTTGTAGCAGTAAAGCTGCTGAGAAGTGGTCAGAGTCTATCGTAGTCATGATAGAGCCAAATTAATTCACTGATGGATTGAATGTGAAGTGTGCAAGGAGACTGAACCACAGCTTTCTTTCATGAGCAGCTACAAGTATGGAGCCATCATGAACTGAGGCGGGAAAGTTTGTGGAAGGGGAGGGGAGCCAGGGTAAGAGCAGAGTGACTGTGGCACAGCTCGTGAGTTCAGTTTCAGACTTCATGAACTTTAAAGTCTGATTAAGCATACAAGGAGCTCTGAGGCAGAAGGTCAATGCTTTGTCCTGCGAGTTGAGGGAAAAAATGTTTTAAGAAGGAAGGAAGGCCACTCTACGACAGACAGAAAAGGACTCTGGGGCACTGGCCTTTCACTGCCAAGTGCAGCTGCAGGGCCATTAGGATGAGGTTGAAGAAGCGACCATTGAGGTCAACAACCAGGAGTTCCCTGCTGACCTTCACAGGAGCAATTTCTGCAGAGTGATGTGGCTGCAAGCCTGCCGGGAGTGAACTTCAGAGAGAATAGGAGGCAAGAGGAAGCACAGACAGGGAGCATCGACAACTCTCAGTCTGGTAATGATGAAAAGATGAAAATGAGAAAAGTAGGAGGTTACTAGAGGTAGAAACTAAGGTTTTTTTTTTTAAGTGATAGAATAAAACCCAGCATGTTAGTATGCTGTTAGGAAGGATCTTATAGACAGGAAGATATTGATGATGCAGGACAGAGGGTAAGAATTGTCTTTGTAGGTGAAAGGGGATGTGATCTAGTAAGTAAGCATCGGCCCTAGTGACCAGCGGGGAGACAGACATCTCGTGGCCTGTGACACTGAGCTATTTAGTAAATAATCAGTCGATCAATATTGAATTTCAGTCTTCCTACAGTTAAACTTCCTAATACTTTGTGAACAGTTTGGGCATTAGTATATAGTCAAGAGCCTGAAGTTCAGTTCACGGTTTTGTCACTGATGAGCTCTGAAGACTCTCAAGCAAGACATCTAACCTTTCTTTGACTTAGTTTACTTTTCATTAAGAAATACAGTATCTACTGGTCAACGTGGTACCTGGCAAATTAATAAGTTATCTAAATAAACCTCCGCAGGCACCAAATCTCTCTGATTCTTGACCCTACAGAATTCCATGTAGAGAAAAAAAAAAAAAGGTATTTGTAGACTCAGATGTCTACACCTGAGTCAGGAAGATCCCCTGGAGAAGGGAATGGCAACCCACTCCAGTATCCTTCCCTGGAGAATTCTGTGGACAGAGGAGCCTGGCAGGCTACAGTCCATGGGGTCACAAAGAGTCAGACACAACTGAGTGACTAACACACTACACACCATGTCTACATAGCAATAGCCACGTACAGGTCCTGTCATAGTGCCACTGCTGCTAAGTCACTTCAGTCGTGTCCGACTCTGTGCAACCCCATAGGCAGCAGCCCACCAGGCTCCCCCGTCCCTGGGATTCTCCAGGCAAGATGTCATAGTGCATTATTGCCATTTATATATCTTCAATTTCCTCCAAATGAAATATATTTACTCTCTATGTCTGAACACTCTCTATAATTAAGTTTAATTTCTGAGAGGACTTACCTTTTACACAAACAACACACATTTAATCTTCTAGTAGCTATTATTCCCACAGGCTGTTAACACGTTAAGCTTGACTAAATATTTTAAGTACACCCTGTTCATCTTTGGAGATACAGTACAAATATCACCCCCACCGGGAGGCACTCCTGGGTCTCCTTGGGGAGAATGCTTCCTCTTCTGGCCCCACTGCAGCCTATTCACACCCGTGCTCTGACACTGGCCAGCGTGTAATCTGTTGACATTTCTGTCTCCTTTTCCAGATTATAAGCACCTCATCCTTTTCTTCCTGTGCTGTCAGTGACTGGCACAGAGTAGACACGAGATAAATATTTGCTGAATGAACTTCAATGTATACACTTCCGAATGGAGGCTGATCAAATAAAATGGCATGGTATGCAAGGAAAGAAATGGAGTAAAAGCCTGCTAAGATAGGAGGCTTGTGTAAATGCTCACTAGAAAGGCAGTCTCATAGTACTGCTGCTGCTGCTGCTAAGTCTCTTCAGTCATGTTTGACTCTGTGCGACCCCACAGACGGCAGCCCACCAGGCTCCCCCGTTCCTGGGATTCTCCAGGCAAGAACACTGGAGTGGGCTGCCATTTCCTTCTCCAATGCATGATAGTGAAAAGTGAAGTCACTCAATCATGTCCGACTCTTTGCGACCCCATGGACTGCAGCCCACCAGGCTCCTCTATCCATGGGATTTTCCAGGCAAGAGTACTGGAGTGGGTTGCCATTGCCTTCTCTGTCTCATAGTACACATACTTACAATTCGCAGTATGTGATGAAAACACTCTAGTTTTAAAGAATTGCTTTGGTAGAGTCCGGAGAGACTTTTTTGACCAGGTTATTCAGCATTAAAAACAGATTTCTGATCTATTCTACTTCCACTCTTGGTAACACTTATATTAAAAAGACTTAGGGGTTGATTTTCTTAAGAAAGTACACATATGTCCTTGACCAACCTTTATTTTAGGAGTGTATTGACAATAATGAACTATAGAAGCCATAGATCTAAGACTCTCAAGTAAGAAAGTATATAAATAGAGTTTATACTATGTGAATTTTCAGCACTGAACTTCCTGGCAGAAGGAAGCTGACTTATCACTGTTAGATTCACTCTTTCCCAACCTAGTCATTCTCTTTCCCTTGCTGTGAGGTCTCTGTCTTCAAATTCTCTAGTAGATTTCTTAATGGACAATCTGCTTCAGCACTTTTCTGAGGAAAAAAAAAAAAAAAAAAAAGCTTCATTTCCCTCCACAATGGCAGTTAAAGCTTCCATTTCATATGAAATCAAGTGGAGACATCTGTGCTTCGTCATCAAAAAAGTAAACAGTTTTATTTTTCTAATTATTATCTGCTTATCAGCCTTGGAGGAAGAATTCACTTGCCTTTGTGCCACGTTGAGAATTCAGTCTTAATTCCCCAAGTCCAGGCCCAAGATAGACTCATTACCTTTCTGTTAGTGTTTATCTGCATCTGCTCGGATGTATGCTGTTTACATCCAGTATTGAACCGCCCTTCACATTAAGCTTAAATTAGAAACATTTTTTTTCCCAGTAAAGATAATCTATATCCCACTAGTCTTCAGGAAATTTAATCATTCAGCAGTAGATGAAAATGTTTCAGAGCCATGAAGGGCTTTGAAGCTGATGTCTTCCATTATCAGATGCTTGTGTAAGTAAATACACTGAAAGTCAGAAATGAAATGCCCACATCAACCACTAAGAAGTCTGAAGCTCTCGTCTACTATTCATTGCTTTCAGCTTATATTGAGAGAGAGCGAGCTTTTGCTGTCCCAAGTCCCAGGAGGGAAACTACTCAGAAGGAATAAAGCGTCTAGATAACAGATCACAATGAAAGGGAGAAAAGAACGCACTGGTTTTGCTTCTCTCTAGACACACTACAGAACTGGTTTTCTGAGTGTTTTCTTTTTGTTCTATAATATGATTATTTGAAAAACTCTCACAGCACTCCATACCCGGGAGATCTCAAAAGGTCTGTTGACTGTTGTAACAGCTCTGACTAAACACCCATTTCTTACGACAAGTGTAGAACGCCACATATGGCAATAACAACCAGTGCCTCACAGGTGTCCCGCAGACCCTGAGGAAATCTGAGCCCAGCAAATCACAGGAGCCAGACCTTAAGCCAAACCAGATTTCCAGGTTACATAAATAGGCCTACTGGGGTGAAGGGAAAAGAGAGAACAAAAGTTGCAATGCAATAATAGTGAGGAAACTAATGAATTAAGAACATTTGCTGGTAAATCACAGAGAAGGACTGGTGATTGCCTCAGCACTGCTCTGTCTGGACAGTTGAGATGCTAGAGTAGTCCAGTGTTTAGCCAATCAGATATTAAACTGTGGTCTCTGCTAATATCTCTAACAATGTGAGAGTCCAGAGGGAACTAAGTGGTCCCTCTGTCTATGGAACACTAACACTCCACCAGAGAAAGAAGAGACTGCTTAACAGAAATCATGACATCTGGAGGATGGAGATGGTTAATAAAAAGAAAGAAAAGGAAAGGAAAAAAGAAAAGTATAGCCCTTCCTCTTTATCCACCTCACATCAAGCCCTCCTGAATAATAAGTACAGAAGAAAGCATTCAAGAAAAGTGCAGCCATTCCTTTTTATCTACCTGCTGAATAGTAAGTATATAATAAAACTTGCAAGTGATCAAGGATGCCATTTCCATCCCAGAAATATTTTGAACTGTTCACCTGGATTGAGAAATAGAATTAGACCCATCTACACCTGAAAGATGATGCTGTGAAAGTGCTGCACTCAATATGCCAGGAAATTTGGAAAACTCAGCAGTGGCCACAGGACTGGAAAAGGGCAGTTTTCATTCCAATCACAAAGAAAGGCAATGCCAAAGAATGATCAAACTACCACATAATTGCACTCATCTCACATGCTAGTAAAGTAATGCTCAAAATTCTCCAAGCCAGGCTTCAGCAATACATGAACCGTGAACTTCCAGATGTTCAAACTGGTTTTAGAAAAGGCAGAGGAACCAGAGATCAAATTGCCAACATCCGCTGGATCATCAGAAGAGCAAGAGAGTTTAAGAAAAACGTCTATTTCTGCTTTATTGACTATGCCAAAGCCTTTGACTGTGTGGATCACAATAAACTGTGGAAAATTCTGAAAGAGATGGGAATACCAGACCACCTAACCTGCCTCTTGAGAAATCTGTATGCAGGTCAGGAAGCAACAGTTAGAACTGGACATGGAACAACAGACTGGTTCCAAATAGGAAAAAGGAGTACATCAAGGCTGTATATTGCCACCCTGCTTATTTAACTTCTATGCAGAGTACATCATGAGAAACGCTGGGCTGGAAGAAACACAAGCTGGAGTCAAGATTGCCAGGAGAAATATCAATAACCTCAGATATGCAGGTGACACCACCCTTATGGCAGGAAGTGAAGAAGAACTAAAAAGCCTCTTGATGAAAGTGAAAGAGGAGAGTGAAAAAGCTGGCTTAAAGCTTAACATTCAGAAAAAGAAGATCATGGCATCCAGTCCCATCACTTCATGGGAAATAGATGGAGAAACAGTGGAAACAGTGTCAGACTTTATTTTTGGGGGGCTCCAAAATCACTGCAGATGGTGACTGCAGCCATGAAAGTAAAAGACGCTTACTTGGAAGAAAAGTTATGACCAACCTAGGTAGCATATTCAAAAGCAGAGACATTACTTTGCCAAGAAGTGTCCATCTAGTCAAGGCTGTGGTTTTTCCAGTGGTCATGTATGGATGTGAGAGTTGGACTGTGAAGAAGGCTGAGCGCCGAAGAATTGATGCTTTTGAAATGTGGTGTTGGAGAAGACTCTTGAGAGTCCCTTGGACTGCAAGGAGATCCAACCAGTCCATTCTGAAGGAGATGAGCCCTGAGATTGCTTTGGAAGGAATGATGCTAAAGCTGAAACTCCAGTACTTTGGCGACCTCATGCGAAGAGTTGACTCACTGGGAAAGACTCTGCTGCTGGGAGGGGTTAGGGGCAGGAGGAGAAGGGGATGACAGAGGATGAGATGGCTAGATGGCATCACTGACTCTATGGACGTGAGTCTGAGTGAACTCCGGGAGTTGGTGATGGACAGGGAGGACTGGCACGCTGCGATTCAAGGGGTCGCAAAGAGTCAGGCACGACTGAGCGACTGAACTGAACTGACACCAGTTGTAAGAAATCTAAAATGATACAACAGAATCCCCCCAAATGATATCCGAAATTCAACATATTCTACTGGGAGATATATATTGCCCTAAAGTTGAAGTAGATACTGCATCCACCAAGCACCTCTCAAAAGACTTTGAATTTTTACAAAAGTTAACTCTCTTATTTATCAGATGCTTTCTCTATGGTGGGAACTCACTATGTGTAAATGGCTAAACTAATTTACACATATTGTCTAATTCCATCATTACAATTACCTTATGGGGTACATACAATTATGAGTCCAATTTCACAGATGAGAAACCTGAGGCTTAAAGAGTTGAAACAAGCACTTGACCATTAATTGGAACGCTGAGCTCTTAACCCCTATTCTATGTTGACTATCAGTCACAAATTATTCATTTCTCTAACTTCTGACCCCTGGGGTCACAACGGCAATTGTCAGGTCTGTATAACATATCTTGTGCTGTTTGCACCAAAGTTAAATACTGCTCCTGGCCAGCACTGGGCCCAGTTCCCAGCACCTGACACACTTCTGAGCTTCTATCTGGACCAAGGTCTTAGAAGCAGAGAACCCTTTGAATTCTTCCTACAATAAAGCTATTGTCTTTTTCTTTACAAAGAATCAGGAAATGTGACAAGTATCTGAATGGCTATTTTAAGACATTTTGAAAGCTTTAATTGAAACTCATTTCATGTGCCTCCTCATGCAGTTCTAAATTTCATTTCTCCTAAATGCGAAAAAAGAAAAACCAACTTTTTTTTTCAGAGGTTTTATCAGGGAAAGAGACTTTTGGTAAATATGCCATTTTTTTCTTCCATCATTATTATACTTCTAAGTGCTATAAAATGGAAAAAACATTTGAAATAGAGTACAGCTAAAAATTTCTGAACTGTCAAAATCAAGGGTTTATAAAATGATAAATCCTGATCACTCAATCCATGTAAGGAAAAGGTCACCACTGTCACGGTAGGATCATTACTGGCTGCAAAGTGACAGAGCGCATGGCTGATGCAGACCTCCACTTCAATAGCTTATCACATAGCCTCAACATCAACTCCCCTTCAGACTTGCCTTGGTGTCTGGGTTACCTTCATTCTCAAAGTCACCTCAGATCTTGCACTTTTGTATCCTTCTTGACCTCCTCACAAGCACCGAATCTTATTATTTTTTCTTTAAAGTAGCTTTGTCTGGGAGGGCACAGGTCAGAGGCAGGTTGGTAGGAATGGACTAGTGGGGTCTTCTGGAGGTCTCTACAGAAATCTGATCTGCTGAATTGGGTTAATGTCCATTTGTATTTTGGACAGATGCCCAGAAGCTAGTGGACAGCAGGGTCTTTTAAAAACAACACAATTACAAAAACAGAAAGCAAAATAAATAAATAAATGAAAGCAATGTTTGGAGAGCAAGGGAGACCATAAAAATGCATTGTACTCCATCAGGTATTTGATTTAATGTTTTTTCCCATTTCTATTATTAATCAGGATTTTTTTAAAGTTTAATTTTAATCATTCTCTTTTCCTATAACACTGCATGCAGTAAAATCATCCTTAGAGCTGAGGAATAGCTCCATGGTAACAGATTCTAAAACATCAGCTCAGGATGGAGCTTTCAGTGTGTGATCACAGTTCGAAAAGGAGGAGAAGGAAATGATGAAATTCCACACTGTTTTGTTTTTTTTTTTTTTCCTTCCTTGGGAATAATATCCTGCAAAAGAAATCTGCAATCTCAGGAGGTAATTGGAAGCAGGGCAGGGAAGAAAATAGAGTCAAGTGGCAGATCATGCTTAAAATATCATTAAACTAGTTATGGAATTTCTAGCTTTGAAATAAATCCTTTATTTTAGTTCCCTAGAGAGATGAAAAAAAGCATTTCCTACTCAATAGAGCAGAAAAGAACTCTCTACCATGATGCCACACTTTTCAGCACATATAGAAATAGAAGAATTCATTCACTCACTCAAAATTCACTGGGTGCCTAGTATTTGCAAACAAATCCCCGTGGCTGGTGATGTGCTAGAGTCCAAGCCCTGTGGGGTTTTATATGACAAGTCTTTGTGAAAAGCTATTTTACAGTACACCTAGGCAATGGAGTATTATTCAATGCTAAAAGGAAATGAGCTATTAAGCCATGTAAAGACAAGAAGGAAACTTAAATTTATATTACCAACTTAAAGAAGTCAATCTGAAAACACTACATACTACTATGATTACAACTATATGACATTCTGGAAAAGGCAAAATTATAGACAATAAAAAGTTCACTAGTTGCTGGTGCAAGGGGTAGAAATGAATACATAGAGCATCAAAGACTTTTAGGGCTATAAAAATACTTTTCATGGTATTATACTGATGGATACATGTTCTTATGGGCTTCCCTGGTGACCCAGATGGTAAAGAATCCACCTGTAATGTGGGAGAACTGGGTTTGATCTCTGGCTTAGGAAGATCCCCTGGAAAATGGCATGGCAATCCACTGCAGTATTCTTGCTTGGAGAATTCCATGGACAGAGGAGCCTGGTAGGCTATAGTCCAAGGGGTCACAAAGAGTTGTACACGACTGAGCGACTAAGCACAGCATGTTCTTATAACATTTGTTCAAACCTATAGAATGTAGAATGTACTGCATTAACAGTGAACCCTAAGGTAAAGGGCAGACTCTGGCTAATTATGAGGGAGTAAAGTAGCTTCATTCTTGGTTTAAAAGAAAGAAAAGGAAGTAACGTTTTGGTGAATGATGTGGACAATGGGGGAGCCTTTCCAAGTATGGAGACAGGGAGTATGTGAAAAAGGAGACTTCTGTTTCTCTTAATTTGGTTGTAAACCTAAAACTCCAGTAAAACACTGACATCTTTACAAGTTTTTTAATAAACTTTTAAAAAGTACTGTACCGAGAATGATTTAAAAGTCCTCGTCTCAAATAGTCAGCTGTTCCAGAAGTAAAGGTCCACCTGAATGCTGCTCACTGGGAAGATCGTCTCCACTTTAGGATCACTGTGTAACACGGACAAGCAACCTAGTCTGTACACAAACTCAACAACTCGTTTGCCAAGTTCAGCCTAGCCTCACAGATTTGGAATAACTGGGCTTAAAGCAGAGGGAGAGTGAATTAGGGGACTATTCCAAATAAGGGCCATTTATTTAAAATTCTCTTCACTGTGGCTGGATAGTGATCCTGCTTTAAGAAACTCTGAGGATAAATTCTGAGATAGGCTTGAGATATATGGTTAGGTATATGGCTAGATACACAGCTAGGCTGAGATAGGCTTTAGGTATATGGATGCTTCAAAAGTGCTTTAGGGTGTTCAACACCATTTGTTCTTCCAATCTTGCTTGCACTATTAATTTGGTTAATGGGTTAGTAATCCTCTCTTTCTAGATAGCAGGAAAGCAAACTTCAGCCCAGCACTTTTCTAAATTACTACATCCTCTGAACAAATGGGGTACAGATTAATGAGGTTTTACTCAAAGCTCTGAATTCACAGGAGCCTTAAATGAAGCAACACATCTTTGTTTCCATTTAATGAAAATAACAACCAAGAAATGTAAATCTGACTTGAATGCAGGGTAACAGAGCTGGATAAGTATGTGCCAACATTGAAAACACCCTCAAAGTCTATCCCCTGGCAAAATGCGAGGGCTCCGATTATCCAATGAAAATTTCAACTATATGACCATTTGAAGAGCGGCAGAAAGTTACATGTGCTATTTCCCTTTCCTATTTGCAGTCAGGCTCACAATATCACGTTAGTACTTATAACATTACTGCATATTAACCGAAGAGGGTTTCTGATTTTCAGGATTTTAGTTCATTTAAATCAACTAAGAGTTTCTCCTCCTCTGAAATGCCAAATATTCCATTTTATTTATGTCACCAAAAAGCAAATGAGTAGATGAGATAACATAGTTACACAAAATATTTTTACTCACTACTAGATATGAAACAGATAACTAATAAGGACCAACTGGGAACTCTTTTCAATATTCAGTAATGACCTAGCTAGGACAAGAATCTAAAAAAGAGTAGATGTATGCATAACTGCACCTGATGCAAAGAACTGACTCATTTGAAAAGACCCTGATGCTGGGAAAGATTGAAGGCAAGAGGAGAAGGGGATGACAGAGGATGAGATGGCTGGATGCATCACTGACTCAATGGACATGAGTTTGAGTGAACTCCGGGAGTTGGTGATGGACAGGGAGGCCTGGCATGCTGCAATCCATGAGGTCACAAAGAGTCAGACACAACTGAGCAACTGAAATGAACTGAACTGATGTATAATGATTCACTTTGCTCTACAGCAGAAACACATTTTAAATAAACTATATTCTAATAAAAATTTTAAAAAGATAATCAAAATTATTTTCTATCATGTCAGCATATCATGTTCAAGCTTTTCAATAACTCTTTGGTTCTGGGAATTCTCTGTATAAGGTGCAATTAATTTCATTTCAACAAAACTTGTGTAAAAAAATGTGAACTTATGAAACCAACAAATACGCATTTTGAAATGACTGCTCATAAAGTAGTACTTAATTACAATAATAAAAAATTCAAATCTAGGAGAAATGAGTATGTCAGTGAAAGAGAGTTATGACCTCAAAGAAGGAAAACAAATATCCAGCTTCTTTTCTGTGTTACTAAATTATTTGGGGGAGAAAATGTTAAGATTTTAATTGTAGCATCTCTACCCCTGAATGTGATACTCATGAATCCATCAAACTCAGAGTAAATGCTACTATTACTTTACTTTTAATCTTCCAGCCAACCAGGATGTTATTTAAAATGGCATAATATCTTTGTGGGTTTTTGTAATGATGCAAAGTGACAATAGGAAGAGACTGAAAACTATACCATTTCAGTAAAGGCTCAAATGTGAATTCCAAACCTTTTTTTTTTTTTTAACCTGTAAAATGAAGAAATAGTGCTGACCTGGACATTCTACTGGTATAATCTTAGTCAGCAACCCAAAGGGGAAAAGCTTAATGTCTGCATTGCAACGCAAGATCAAGGTGCCAGATATTCTGTAGATTTGAAAGGTGCATCATTGCTATGCAAAACTGGGTAGAATAGTTTCCTCTTCCCTTCATAAGGCATTATATGCCTATAATAAATCAAATCACTAAGGTTAATGATGGATAGAAGTTTCTAACTGTACACATTATCATAGGAAATTAAATACTTATAGAGGAAAGTGATAGACCTATTTATATCCCAGAAGAGAAGGCAAGATTTCTAATGAGATCCCAAGTTTCCCAAAATTGTGGGGTAGGCTGAAACAGTTATCATAACTCTCAATATATGGCCATTAAAAAAGATGGAGAGAGGCACTATGGACACAGTTCAGTTCAGTTGCTCAGTTGTGTCTGATTCTTTGCAGCCCCATGGACTGCAGCATGCCAGGCCTCCCTGTCCATCACCAAATCCCGGAGTTTACTCAAACTCATGTCCATTGAGTCGGTGATGCCATCCAATCATCTCATCCTCTGTCATTGCCATCTCCTCCCACCTTCATTCTTTCCCAGCATCAGGGTCTTTTCAAATGAGTCAGCTCTTCTCTGACTTTGTATGGACACAAGAGAAGGCCAAATAGTCTTCAAATGACTTTCCCCAAACTCACATTGTCATAATTACTTTTTATTTGAGTACAGATTCAGTATTCAGTGCTTTGTCTACGCTGAGGGCTTCCCTGGTGGCTCAGATGCCTATAATTAGAGTATGGTGTCATTAGCTGGCATTAAAGGTTTACTAAGTAATTAAGTGAAGGTCGCTTGGTCATGTCCGACTCTGCAACCCCATGGACTATAGTCTACTACCTTATTCTCCAGGCCCGAATACTAGAGTGGTTTACTACTGGGGATAAAATTCATTCATTCAAGAAATCTCTGAAAGTATTTACTAAAAATTCTGTTTATATTATCAATGTATTATATAAATCTTTACATTACCACTAGGGTTGGGAAGATACCCTGGAGAAGGGAAAGGCTACCTACTCTAGTATTCTGGCCTAGAGAATTCCATGGACTGTATATGTATAGTCCATGGGTTCACAAAGAGTTGGACACAACTGAGCGACTTTCACTTTCACTTTATTCACACAACAAATTACACAATCCTGGAGAACACTTTTTTTTTTTAAACTTGAATATTGAGATTTATCTTATTATTGATTTAATCTAATTTCTAATCCCAGGTAGCTCAGTTGGTAAAGAATCCAGCTGCAATGCAGGAGACCCCAGTTTGATTACTGGGTCGGGAATTTTCTCTAGAAAAGGCATAGGCTACCCAGTCCAGTATTCTTGAGCTTCCCTGTTGGCTCAGATGGTAAAGAATGCACCTGCAATGTGGAAGACCTGGTTTTGATCCCCAGTTGGGAAGATCCGCTGGAGGAGGGCATGGCAACCCACTCCAGTATTTTTCCTGGAGAATCCCCATGGTCAGAGAAGCCTGGAGGGCTACAGTCCTTGGGGTTCCTAAGCGTTGGACATGACTGAGAGACTGTGCACACACTCACTCTCTCTCTCTCTCTCAGACACACACACATACACTCATTCTTATATGTTAATCAGAATAGCCTTAACAACTATTCTGAAATTTTCTTTTGGCCCTTTCTATGATTGATTCTCACACCTGGGAGCAGATCTGAAACAGTGTGTTTTGGTGTCTAAATCTATTTCTATCAATAATATTCTATTTCTTTGAAGTGTTTTTCCCTATTACCTACTGGATTCTTATACTGTTAAAGTTGGGTGTGTGCACACACACTTGAATTCATCCCACCTTTCTTATTTTCCTATGTTTTTCCTTTCTTGGTTCTTCGATTACGTCTTACAATTTCACTTTTTTTCCCATTGGTTTGGTAGTTTCCATCTACTTCACAGGTACTCCTTTAGTGATTTAAATGGAAATTTAAATATGCCTATTTTATTGATTTCTTCCTTTCCAGTTCTTTTATTTCATTCCTTCTTCTTGCCAAAGACCTCTACTACTGAGTGAACAGAAGTGATAAGAGATAACCCTTTCTTCCCAATTTTAAAGGGAATGCACTTAAATGTTTACCTTAGAATGGTATTTGTCACTGGCTTTAGGTAGATACATCTTGTTACAGCTACAGAGCCCCTTTCTATTCTTAGTTTGCTTGGTGAATTTTTAAAATAATGAATCAAGGCAAAATAGTATCAAAGGTTTTCTTTATCTAATGAGATGACCACATTCTTTTCTCCATTTAAAAAACTAAGATCATGGCATCCGGTCCCATCACCTCATGGCAAATGGAAGGGGGAAAAGTGGAAGCAATGACAAATTTTGTTTTCTTGGGCTCCAAAATCACTGTGGATGGTGACTGCAGCCATGAAATTAAGATGCTTGCTTCTGGAAGGAAAGTTAAGACAAACCTAGCCAGCATATTAAAAAGCAGAGATATCACTTTGCCAACAAATGTCCATATAGTCAAAGCTATGGTTTTTTCAGTAGTCATGTACAGATATGAGACTTGGGACATAAATAAGGCTGAGCATCGAAAAATCAATGCTTTTGAATTGTGGTGCTAGAGAAGATTCTTGAGAGTCTCTTGGATAGCAAGGAGATCAAACCAATCAATCCAAAAGGAAATTAACCCTGAATATTCATTGGAAGGACTGATGCTGAAGCTGAAGCTCTAATACTTTGGCTGCTTTATGTGAAGAGCTCACTCATTGAATAAGACCCTTTCCCCACATGAGCAGGGAAAGATTGAAGGTAAAAAGAGAAGTGGGAGGCAGAGGATGTGATAGTTAGATAGCATCACTGACTCAGTGGACATGAATTTGCGCAAACTCCAGGAGATAGTAGAGGACTGAGGTGCCTGGTGTACTATAGTCCATGGGGTTGCAAAATGTCAGACACAATTTAGTGACTGAGATTTAGTGACTGAATAGTAAATTATGGATAATCTTATCCAGAGAGCATTAGGCTAATAACTTTGTAAGCTTCAGCCCTATTATACATATCAATTTGAGCCTCTATTATATGTTACAAGATTTTATTGCTGAAGAAAATGTTAGAAAATTGGGTACAAAACAAAGTCACATCCATGCCTTTCTGAATATAACTGGTGTAACATATACCATATATACATGTGCATATATATATATACTATTTGAATAATACCAGTTACTCAGATGCTGGTATAGTCCCTTCAGTTACAGAATGAATTCAGAAAGTCATAGATATGACTTTGTTTGTATCCAATTTTCTAACATTTTCCCCAGCAAGAATTAGCTGCTAAACATATTTAAATATCATTACTGTGACGACACCCAATCATCTCACTCAATCCTTCCTAATTCACGTTGGCCACACTGCCCATCAGAAGGGCTTACTCTTCACTTCTCCCACACACTGCTTCATTTTGTCTTTTTTCATAGTTGAACAGCCTCAGTATTTTATTTTGCCTCTTACATCAAGCTACCTTCCATTTTTCTTTACCAGCAAGTCCTGGATATACTATAATACTCAAGTATTTATGAAATTGGAATTTAACAAGTCTTTTAAACTGGTATTCTTACTAGATTTTTTTAAATTGCTTTTGATAGTATTCTGGTTGCAAAGTTGTAAAAGTTTTGAGTGGTCTATCTCAAAACTATTTTCCCCCATAAATGACTATTTTCAGTGTATAGTTTTGCAGACTGTGGGTATTTTTAGGCTCACATATATCTCCTTATGGTAGAAATTCCATATTGCTTGGCTATAATTTATTTGCCATATAATTATTGGTTCTAAAAATTTTATTAAATACTAGAATTTTTGTGACTGTATTGGTTATTGAGCTACCTACAAGTGGAACAAATTAAACATTTCCAAATAACATGGAGATTACATAAATGAATTAATTGGTGAAATACAAGCTAAAGGTAGGCTTGTTCCAACTACTTTTTACTAAATGTATTTGATTCCAATCTTAAAGGCTTTATTTGTCAAGTATTAGTGAAACAATACATTGCTAAATGTATGTGACCTAGAAAAGTAGTGTTTCATTTTTTATTTGGGAATACAAGATTTTACAGTGGGGATGGAGATTGGGAATAAAAATCATACTAATTTTTAAATCCCTTAGAATTATTTTTTAATCCTCATGAAAGTTGAGAATCTACATTTCATTGTTTAGTTCTTCAAGAGAACATGCTTAAAACCTTGATTTCTAGTCTCCTATAAAGAAAACACAATCATAACTAATTAGAAATTCTGATGAACTTGGAGAGTTATAATCAG
Source organism: Ovis canadensis (assembly GCF_042477335.2). Lineage (NCBI taxonomy): Eukaryota > Metazoa > Chordata > Mammalia > Artiodactyla > Bovidae > Ovis > Ovis canadensis. The sequence continues at coordinate 72,529,072 of NC_091248.1, read as the reverse complement.
AAACTTTAGGCAGTAACTATTCAGAGGCTAAGACCCGATGTTTGAGTTCTAGGTGCTCACGATGAAACTTCTGGCAGTTTTTGTGCTTAATTGGGCCATTGGATCCTGTCTGTGTGAGAGGAGGAAAGAAGGTCTTGTTTCTTTGGCATTTAAAATGATTTGATTAATGATTACCTGAAAGTATTAACATTAGCATCATTACGATGCCATCAGCATTTCCTGTTTTTCTTGTGCTAAATATTTATTTTTCAAGATGCAACACTGACCTTTCAGTCTGTCATGTAATTTATTTATCTTATTAAGCCATACTGTTGTTGCTCGTGAGTCAGGGAGACTTAACTCAAGGTAACCTTACCTACTACAGGACAGTTTACCTGTTTCAACCAAGTTGAAAATTAACCGGAGACAAACAAGCAGACAGACCTAGAAAGAGACTTCACGCAAAGGTGAAGCTTCTCAAACCTAAAATTTTTAAGTTACTCTTAATAGGGGTCTACATTTTTTTAATTTGATTTTGAATTTGTATGTGTACCTCAAGATTTCAGTGTCAACCCTCTCAGTCTCATTCTTGCCACCCTCTCCCTCAGCACGCCTGCATCCTCTTCCGTCTATTTGCTGGTGACTCTCAAATCCAGATACCTCACTACATCTCCTTCTCTCTGCTCAGTTACACAAGAAAAATGCCTGGATATCATCTTGACTCTACCTCCTCCCTCTTATGCCTGTCTAATTAGTCATCACATACAATGTAGAATTGACTCCTGCACAACGGAGGAGATGGAGTGCCAACCCTCCATATGGTAGATAAATACTGTATGACCTCATATGTGAAATCTAAAACGTTGAACTCATTGAAACAGAGTATAGTAAGGCCTTTTAGAGGCTAAAAGGGGAGGGAAATGGGAAGATGTTGGTCAAAGGGTTCAAACTTTCAATAATAAGATGAATAAATCCCGGGGATCTAATATACAGCACAGTGACTATGGTGGTTAATAATACTGAATTGTACATTTGAAAGTAGCTATGAGATTAGAGCTTTAACATTCTCTCCTTAAAAATGACAAAATGATAATAATCGAGGTGAAGAATGTGCTAACATTATGTGGTAAACATTTCATAGTATAAAAATGTATCAAGTCATCACATTGTGTACTTTAAATTTGACTTCCCAGGTGGTGGTGTGGTAAAGAATCCGCCTGCCAATGTAGGAGATGCAGGTTCGATCCCTGGGTCAGGAAGATCCCCTGGAGAAGGGAATGGCAACCCACTCCAGTATTCTTGCTTGGGTAATCCCATGGACAGAGGAGCCTGGCAGGCTAAAGTCCACAGGGTCACAAAGAGTCAGACACAATTTAGCGACTAAAACTCACCACCACCACCTTAAATTTACACAGTGTTCTATGTGAATTATATTTCTACAAAGCTGGGGGTAGGGGAAACCTGAAAGGATTCCCTTCGGTTTTTCCCACTTCTTCCTCTCCCCTCTTACTGTTCTGTAGCCATTTGGTGTCACAACTCTCCAGTGCTCCTTCCCCAGGCTTGTGCACATGCTGCTCCCTCTGCCTGGAGTATCTCTAACTCCGTCAGTGCCACCCTTACTCTGTCTCTCCCTGCGGGCTCCCACTTAGCCCCGGTACCTCTCAATGCAGACATCCCTGCCTGGAGGAAGTCTTCTGCTCCCTCCCAGACTGAGACACATATCCCTCCTTTATGGTTTCAAGTTTCAGCTGCACAGCAGTTATTCCAACATGTTGAGATTGCTTAGCGGTCTATCTCCCTTACTAGATCATCAGCTTCTTGGAGACTCACATTGCCTAGTCAATTTCTGTTTATTCTGCACCAGTGCAGAGCCTTGATGGAGAGCAGGCATTCAAAATGTTTTCTGAATGAATAAAGTGGCTTTTTAAAGTAATAGTGGCTATTGAGTGCTTACAGGTAAAGATGGTTTTATGGAAACAAGAATACAAGTAGGTGCGCTTAAAATGTTTCAAAGAAAATAAACAGAGTAGGCACCAAAACTTCTTGTATATGTCCTGGTATCTCTTTGTCTGATACCACAATTTCTTAAGTACCTCGAGATTTTTGATCCAATCTTTTGAATGCATTTTCATTTTCTCAGCACACATTTCTTAAGTGCACACTGTGTTCTCCCACTGTTCTCTACTATTTTTCTAAATTATTTTCCTGATTACCAATCCTCTCTCCTTGCTATTTTCTTTACCTTCCTCACTCTTTCCCGGTTGCATTCCCCATTTTACATCCAGCCTCTTAAGCTCATGAACTGCCACGCTGACTTCTGAACCACTCCATATTCATCTGGCGTGGCAAGAATGACCTCTTGCAGAGAATACTTGCCTGTTTCCTACCACCCTTCATTTGCATATTGGCTTGTACTTTAGTAGTGAACTCATTCCTCGTTAAGATCTCCTCCTTCATTTTCCCACTTCATTTTCCATCTTCTGGCCACAGCCATGTTTGTATTTTCACTAAAAAATATGCAGAGGTGAAGACAGGCCATGAAATGCAAATGAATCCATTCTGATCATTTTTGAGTGAGCTCATAATAGGATTCGGTGGAAAACGATGAAATGAGGGGTTTAATATAGAGTTTTAAACTGTCGATTGATGTCACTTATCCATGCTATTTCTGGTCATCGTTCAATGTGGATAATTGGAAAGGAAATGGACAGAATGTGGAAACTAGAGACAAAAGAAAAGAAAGAGAAAGGAGTGAGAAAGAAGTTAAAGTGCAGCAGAGCTCAGCCCAAGACTGGGTGGAGACTGCCCTGGACTTGAAGCAGTTTCCACTGTGTTTTCTGATGGGGAAACAGCACAAACCTGTGGATAAACATCCATCTAATATTTCATGTATCTGATGTGCTGAGTATGTACTACACTAAAAATCCAACAGGTTGACTATCTGAACCATTTCGCTTTATAACCATTCCAGTGGAGATGAGCCACTGAAGACACCCCAGTCCACAAATACTGGCACAAACAGACCCACACACACATACGTACACAACTCAATGACATATAATTAGTGCTTTCCTAATACCAAAGGGACCTAGAGACTTGCATTTTTCTTTTAAGAAAATTTAAAAGAAAAAACGGATAATGCTATGAAGTCTTGGGCACTTACGTAGAGCAATAGCTAACTATTTTCTGTGGAGAAGTCAGGGGATAGAGGGTCTAATCCTTAATTCCAATATAGCTAATGTGAAACCATCTGCATTTATGCAGGGTCATTCCTGCATTAATGCAATCCTCTGTGTGCAATGTGCCCCTCAATATAATGGTACTCATTAGTGAATGTACATTTCTGTGAATATATTAGAAGGTTAAAAAAAATTAGCCTTTGTTTATAATTAGAAAACATCAGTGAGAATGTATTTCAATTCATGGACTTTTTTGAATACATTAAAATTACAATGAAGTACCCCCTCTCCCACCTCCCCTTCAGACCCCATAAAAGTTCAAGTCTTTATACTGGCATGCATTATCTTATCCCTGTCAAAATCTTTTTGATGTGTTTGGTTGCAGTAGATGTTTCCAGTTATTTACATATCTTATGCTGTGTGCTTAGTTGCTCAGTCATGTCTGAATCTTTGCCACCCCATGGACTGTAGCCCGCCAGGCTCCTCTATCCATGGGGATTCTCCAGGCTAGAATATTGGAGTGGGTTGCCATTCCCTCCTTCAGGGGATCTTCCCAACCCAGGGATCAAAGCCAGGTCTCCTGCACTGCAGGCAGATTCTTTACCATCTGAGCCACCAGGGAAACCCACGTTTACATATATATACACAATATGGTGAATGTTCCTTTTGAGCCACTCTATATCTTCAATGGAAGATATTGAAAGTTATGCTTATTTGGGTAATTACTACCTTAGGGGTGTATAGAAAAAGACAATTTTTGGATGAAGGAGGTTACTTGAAGGCATTATATTATTAGGTGGATAGAATATTCCTGGAATATGTGCCCCTACAGATGATATTATAGGAAAGTTTGGGACTTCTGTGCAACACACATCATTTTATAGTGAAAAGAATACCACTCTGGCAAAATCATCATGTATTAACATCCTATTAACATGTAGGATTTGTAATAACAATTGTTATTACAAATTTGCAAGAACAAATCTTACAAAGTCAATTTTGTCCTTTGTAATATTTACACACTTTGCTCCATGGACCTGTGTTATACTTCTGGGCTCCATCAGGGACACCTAAAGTTGGCTTAACCATTGAGATCTGGGCAGGAGACTGAAGGCTGATGGTAGGAAGGGGAAGAAAACATGATAATGGCCAGGGGAAGTTCATCTCTGGAGGATCTCAATGGTAAATAACTTGAATTTCCCCAAAGACTGGATTGCTGTTCATGTGCTTTTAGAGTAAATTTACTTCAGGGAGGTGAAGTTAGGTCAAGAAAGCCTGTGGGACTGAGATACTGGGTGAGAACCTCCTCGAGCAGGATCCAGTGGAGCATAACTGTTGATGCTGTTGGTAAGATGGTAAGATTGTAAGATGGATGAGGAAGATGTACAGGGCCTCCTTGCTAGGGGGCAGTACCTCCAATCAATTAGGCTATATCTTTGAGAAGTGAGAAAAAAGGAAGGCTCATCCTAATACAGGACAATGTATGTATGCAACATATCTGCTAAGTTGCTTCAGTTGTGTCCAACACTATGTGACCCTATGGACTTTAGCCCACCAGGCTCCTCTGTCCATGGGGATTCTCCAGGCAAGGATACTGGAGTCAGTTGCCGTGCCCTTCTCCAGGGGAACTTCCTGACCCAGGGATCAAATCCACATCTCTTATGTCTCCTGCATTGACAGATGGGTTCTTTACCACTAGTGCCACCTGGGAAACCCAGTAGGAGTATATAGGGCAGCTAAATAAACGCCAAAGACTTGAAAGTGGAGATTTAGAACAGCAGAATGGTTAGGAACAAGGACCATCAGACTGCCTGACACTCAGATCCGCTGCTGTGTGTCCTGAGGTGAGTTACTGAACCTATCTAGATCCCAGTTTCCTCATCTGAAACAAGGACTAACACCAGCAGCCACCCACTTCTCTTAACCCACAGCTGTTCCGCAACTTACATTTTTATCATTTCACCCCTCACTGGCCATGGCCAGCTTGGCTGGGTGTCCATTCAATGAACGTGATCCTGAGGAGTCAGCAAATTCTTTCAAAAGATGCTGCTTTAACATTTATGGGTACTATTAGGGGGGCATTTTGTTTGGGATTCTAGGCTTTAGACAAAGCTTACCAAGTTTCTATTCAATAGCCAGGGCTTCTTGGCTGCTTTGAGATAAGACCAAGTTGGTCTTGACTCCCCTGCTCCTGTCACTTGTAAGCACCACACAATCCCTAGGGTACAGAGCACTGGGAGGGGAAAACTCAGACTTCAGTCATCACACTATTACTGTGGGAGGCCTCAGGTGTTGCCTTGCAGGGACTAACTGCAGTGTATTACTTGCAGAGAACTGTGTCAAGAGAAACCCTACAACTAGAAGAACTAACTGCCATTCTTAATTCTTTTTCCCTCTGTCCTTTCAAATGTGTTGTTCCTCCTGAAATAATTACAAACATAGAATCTTAAAAAAAGTAGCTCAACTAACACATGTGTGTGCATATACATATGTGTGTGTGTGTGCTCAGTCATATATGACTCTGCAACCCCATGGACTACAGCCCACCAGGCTCCTCTGTCCATGGGATTACCCAGGCAAGAATACCAGAGCACGTTGTTATTTCCTGCCCTGGGGGGATCTTTCCAATCCAGGGATCAGACTCGTGTCTCTTGCGTCTCCTGCATTGGCAGACAGATTCTTTACTACTCTGTCACTTGGAAAGCATATACACACACATATATATACACACACACACACAAACATGTGGACATACATATGTACACACATATATGTACGTGTACGTGTTGTATATCAGGACTAAGTTTCAGATAACAAGAGCTAAAAAACATTCTTGGTCATCTTGGAGCGAGGTTTCATAAGGGACTATTAAGCAGGAAATGCGGCATTATTAGTCTAGTGTATGTTAGAAAATCAAGGATTTTCAACTGTATAAACAAATGACAGGATGAACCTTTCAATATTTCAAGGTCTCTATACTGACAAAGTGTTTACAACCTGCCTGAGGCTATAATCTTGCAACTGCTTTAAGCAAAGAGCACTCAATCTACCTCTTAATAGGCTGAGACACACAGAAATTTCAGGTGTTTCAGAAAACAGTAAAAATGATTCATTAGATCACTCTGAAGATATTCTGAATGAGCATCTCAACTGAATATTATGGAATATTTTACACTGGGGGTCTTGTCTACAAAATTAAACGTCATTAAGTGTCAGGTGCAGAAATAGATTACATTTGGAAATTTGGCCAAATACTATCTTGTATTATAATGCTTTAAGATTTTCCTTCAACTATATTTCCAAAGATCCATAAATATAAAAATAACAATCACAGTAAAAAAATCTATGATAATATTATTACATCATCTAACCTAGTTTTCCAGAAAGGTATCTAGCAACCAGGCCATCCAAGCTAAGAGTTGCAGGTAAGAAAGATCAGCATGATTCAATCATCCATCTCACTTGGAGGTTACACCATTCTGGAGAGTTAAACCAGACAATTAATTTTTTTCATTTTTTAAATTTTCTAAAGATTCTGCACTCGTATTTTTAAAACTATTTTTTGCTAGTGTCCAAATGATAACATTGGGAAAAACAATCTAAAAATCTCTATGAGTAGCCATTTTTAAAAGGGTAGTATTAGAAACAGATACATTTATTTTCTATATCTTTAGAAATGAAATTATTTCCCTTTTGTCTCTGATAAACTGTTGCTGTTTGAGATTTTTTATATTTAACTACCCTTTGAGAGAACACCAAGTTGAAATATGGCATGTATGTCCCATAAAAATTGTGTCTAGAGTTTTGGAGTTTCACCAAGTTCAAAGACAACTAGTCTACAGAAGAGTGGAAAACATTTTGCAAAGGAAAAGAAGGTAGAAGCAGTGATTGGTAAACCTTCCGTTACTATAAATTTGATCATACTCTTTGGTTAGCTAGAAGTGGAAATTGATAGAGATAGAGTAATGGGGGAAAGTAGGTGATTAAATAGTAAATCCTACTGAGGGATCATAAGTAAAGAAAAAAGTATGGGAGACCCCTGTAAGTTAATGATTAACTAGAAAGCAGGCTTGCCTAACAGCAAAACTGAGAAGACTTGCTTAGCAAAAAAAAAAAAAAAAAAACGAAAAACACCATGGAACAGAAGCATGAGAAACGACCTCAAACAATAACACAATGGTAAAGAGAGAACCGTAACCTGCTCAGTAAGTTAATGATTCCTAATACATACTCCTCTGGGTTCACTAAAGACAAAACATAGGGAAAATCCGGTATTATAATGTTAATAAAACCTGAGATGATTAACAGTTTTTGCCATATGTTACCACCCTTCTGTTACTTTAAATAGCACTGTAACTAACAGCCTTGGCTTGACCACAAAAACTCCGCCTGCCTGATGCGGAGGAGAAAGTGGGCGTGGAAACTTGACACATGTTCAAAATGAGGAAGAAGGCGGTCTTCCTCCTTTCCCCAGTTTTCCCTTGGTTATAAAATTGTAAAAAGTTCTCAGGGTAGCACCCTCTTGCCCAGTTGCTTGTAAACCTCACAAGCATCCTATCCTAATAAACCATTTCTTATGTACCACCTTGCCTCTTGTTGAATTCTTTCTGCCCTGAAACATAAATAATCAGAGCTCCTCAGAGCCCATCCCTACCCTGAGATGCATTTTTGCAGTTTCAAAACTGTTTTTCAGCACGGCAAAGCTCACCAAGCAAAGATGGAAAAGGCAAAATTCATATGTAAACATGGTGCAAAGTAAATATCCCCAGCTGCTTTTCTACATTCCACAGCAAATGACAACCTATACAAATATTTATCTTGAGATAAATTTTTATTACTTTTACTAAGATGTAAACAAATTAACCATCACTACATCATAAAATAATTTAAATCTGTTTCAAAAACTTTTTTTACATTCAATTTAAACACATATGAATATATATGCCCACATCTTTAGGGACTAAATTTTAAATTGTAAACAAAAATTCTAAATGTTAAGAAGAATAGACAGTAATGAGGGAAAGTAGGTGATTAAATAGTAAATCCTACTAAGGGATCATAAATAAAGAAAAAAGTATGGGACACCCCTGTAAGTTAGTGATTATCTAGAAAGCAGGCTTGCCTAACAACAAAACTGAAAAGGGAATAAATCTCCAGGGAATAAATAAATCATGGGAAATCCGTAGAATATTATGCAGCCAATAGAAATCATACCTTCACTGATTAGTGATAAAAGATGCTCATAGCAAATAAAATGAAAGACATAAAACTTTACATATTGTATTACAACTTTGAAATAATAATGTATGCATATAGAAAAGACTAAGAAGAAACACTAGTGTTAGCGTCTTCTCGAGAGTGAGATCATGCATGTTTTCTTATACTTTTTTGATTTTTCCAAAATTTTTACTATGAGCATGCAATGCTTAAGTCAGTCATGTGTTACGTGTGGTTCTGATCTAATATTAGCTTGTTTGTTGCTCAAATGTGAACAATTTCAAATATGAAAATGACAGAGGGTTGAGTTCAATGTTAAGGTTAATGTCACCTGAAATAGAAATATTCTATTTAGATTCCAGGTACATATCTGATAGCAATTGGAAACCTAAAGGAGGCGGCAACTGTATAAAATGTCTTCTAGCCCTGAACTGGTAGAGAAAATGATTAGTGGAGAAAAGGCCATGCAGGTTTCATTCTGTCATTCCAAGATATAAAAATATATCTTGAATTTAAACGTTCAAATAAAGACATTTGTCTCTAGTTCAAAGGCACTCCTAGAAAGACCCTCAAATACTTTCCTTTTTGCTACATCTAATGCTATTCTTCTTCATTTGAAAACAAAATATTTAATGTAAAGCAAATACAATTAAAGTAAAGCAGCCACCAGAGATGAAGGGAACTCAGTGTTTTCCTATGGGGTTGTTGGGATGGGGGGTGGTGGGGGGATTATGAGAGCTACTCTTGAGAAGGAATGGTGTATCTCCTTTAGTATACTACATCCACACACTACTCTGGTTCTGCACAAGCCTGGGGCAACAAAGTCAACTTGCTATTAGAAAAACAAAACAGGGGCTTCCCTGGAGGCTCAGTGGTAAAGAATCCTCCTGCCAATGCAGGAGACATGGGTTCGATCCCTGATCTGGGAGGGTCCCACATGCTGCTGAGCAACTAAGTCCCTGTACCACAGCTACTGAGCCTGTGGTCTACAGCCCAGGAGCCGTAACTACTGAGTCCACGTACTGCACCTACTGAAGCCCCCACATCCTAGAGCCTGTGCTCCGCAACAAGAGAAGCCACCGCAATGAAAAGCTCGTGCACTGCAACTAGAGTAGTCCCCATCACCACAACTCACAACAACGAAACATCTACAAAAAAATAACTTCTTGAGGAAAGAACTTATAAACCTCGGAAGACAGCTAAAAGTCAAACTCTGACAAATAAGAAATTATCTGCATTAATAATTTACAAAATAAATTTCATGATAAATAGTGCCTGTGCATGTGCCAATTATCTTTAATCTATACCATGGGTGAGTTTAATGAGCACGTAAGTACGCCAATCAGAATTCACACCCCAGGATAGTTAGCATCTGAAGATCATTATCAAGAGTTCACATTCTAGGGATGGCTATGTCATACATTTCAAATATCACCATCTGTACCACAGGGTTGGAGTAATGGTAAAAATAATTATTCTTTAAAAAGTGACTGGTATTTGAGAGGTGGTTTCCTAGAAAGATTACACAGTTCTCTCTGCCCTTCCATGTATGAAATAGAAAAACTCAGCAGGACAAATAGCACTCAAGGTGTAGAACTCCTTTTAACTGTGTATCCTTTAATGGAAGACCTTATCTGCTGTTTGAGAAAGACAGAGGGCTTCCTGTCTTGCCACCTTAATATCCTTGCATCTTCTTTAGAGGGGACCTTGCATTAAAGCTAATTGTCAGGAGTTCCTAAATGGACAAAGAGTAGACTAGTTTTGTGCCTGCATGCTACTAAAGGTCTGGCAGGGTACAGATTAACATCACTTTTATTTTAACATAGGGGTAAAGACCTGTATCTTTCATTTACCCTCAATTTCTAGAAGTCACTGGTATTTAACACAAAAGACTGACAACTACATAACTCAGTTCAAGGGTCACTTTCTTTTTCAACATCTTGCTTTTCTCCTTTATGTTTCCCACCATACAGGGTACTGTATTTATTGTATCATACTGCAAAGCATTTACTTTTTTTTTGTATGTATCTTTTATGATTGTGTGTTTCTTTATATTTAAAAGTTTAGAGTAGGGAACACTTTAACTTCATCCCAGGATGGTGCTTTTTAATATTTGTAGCTATAAATTTAACAGTGGCTCTATGTTAAACTTCAGGTTAAAAAAAAAATAGTGAGGGCTTAGCATCACTGGAAATTCCTGGGAATGTCTCAAATTCTTTTCTGTGTGCCTTCTTCACATTAGCACACCATTCTGGGCTGTGGGTTCCTTGGACAAAATTCTGCATCCCTGTGCAAACATCATAGGGGCCCATCTCAGTACATGTGTCTGACAATCACCTGGTCAGGCCACACTTGGAAGCTAAAGACAAAAAATATATGAATGTAACTCCTCTAGGCTATTGCAACCCCATAGGCTATTGTTTTCCATGAGGGGAAGAATGAGTTTTGTAGCAATATTAATAAGCAAGACTCAATTATTTGGGAGAATTTGGGAGCAATGAAACCTGCCACTTACACGTATTTCTTACACTTATTTTTTCCCTAAGAAAAACAGTTTTAAACTTGCTGCTCCAATAAGACCCCATAAATCACATAGTTTCTTTATCCCATTAATTTACTGTGAACATTCTATACCAAAAGTAATACTGAGGAATAATGCTAAAAAGTTGATGATGGACAGGGAGGCCTGGCATGCTGCAGTCCATGGGTTCGACTGAGCTGAACTGAACTGAATGCTGAGAAAGCTGCAGAGCTAGAGAATGAATACTGTTTCTAGAAAAGGATGTCTTACATTATATAAGCCTCATTCTATAAATATGTTTGGCAGAAGTGTCATTCTGCATTATTTTTGCTACAATATGTTATTCTGAGGATCTGTTATAGTGGTGACTTGCAGATCCACTATACTAAAATTTCCATATTGACAGTTACAAGAGAGAAAATAATCTAAATACCAAATAAACTGTCAAAAAAGATATGGTTCGGTGGTTGTGGATACACTCTCTTATTTTAAAATGAATAGATTACTTTAATTTTAAGAGGCAGAAAATAAGTCTTTTCTGTTCTAAGACTTTGACTTGTTTTTCGTTCATTGTTCTGCTAGTCTAAAAAAGGAAGTCTAACATTTTGTAACTGATGGACAGCAATGAATTCTTTTTCACTGAAACACCCACACTTAAAACTTCTTGCAGTTTTTAAGGCAAGGCTGGGTTAGAAAGAAGATGATGAGAATATGTCAACTTAACTAAGATGAACATCTGGCTTCTAGAGCCATGGAATGAAGGCAAAAATGTAGGATGTAAAAAAAAAAAAAAAATGTAGGATGTAAAACATATTTCATCATATGAAAGTTTTCTGATGGAAAAATCTAATGGACAGAGAATCTGAAAGCTTTTGTAGATAAACAAAAGTGCAGAGTTGAAATCTGTGTTTTTACATGTGGGTAAATACACATCTTAAAGAAAATAGTTTTTTAAACAGAATTAACAAATAGAAGACGTTGAACAATCCAGAATGTTGTCTTCTATTCAAGAAAGACCTCTGTGCCATATATTGAAAGCAGTACTGGTAATATAAAGATGAAGACAATCTCCTAGGGTACATATGTATATCATTACTTATTTCTGTTGTAAGTTAGTCAGCTTTTATCCTCATTGCTCTAACTTTACTCTTATTGACCCAGGGATCGAACCCAGGTCTCTTGCATTACAGGCAGATTCTTTATCATCTGAGCCACCAGGGAAACCCCCACTCTTTTTGAAGTTACCATTTTTCAATGCAAAAATAAACTAAAACAGAGAAAAGCAAAATTATTTTCACTTCCTCCATAATTTAGAAGCCTCTGTGACAAAGGTTCTTAAATTTTAGTGTAGAAAATAACTTGCTTGGACAAAACAACTCTATAGAGAGACAGGGGTGGGACCAAAGAGACAAGTTTTAAACAAGCCCAGGAGAGGGCTGAAACACAGGTGCTATAAAAACCACCAATTGAGATACAACCACTGCCCTAAGAACTGTAACAGCATCTCTTCTTTTCCAGCATGTGAGATGACATTCCACAGGCTTACACAGCCTGCACTTGCCTAGCTTTAAGACCAAAGAAAGAGCCTGGGTACAGCAACAGAGACATCAGTGGTTTAATAGATGGGCAAGCTTACATGTCTGAAGCAAAATCCTCGAGCAAGACCCCACCATGTGTGCTGGATGGTGGGCAGAACATGGTGAAAGTCATTGCTCCCAAGTGGAAGGGGAGATTGATTACCAGTTATAGGGAAACTGACATCAGGTGGGCTCATTAGTTACCAGGAAACCAGTAGAGAGACACCCCCCCTCACCACCCCTCTGATAAGAAGAATCACTAGCTGGGGCCTGAGGAAAGTGTGTACGAAGATCAGTCATGAGCACAGGGTAGGGATAAAGAATCTGCCTGCAGTGCAGACCAGGTTCTATCCCTGGGTCGGGAAGATCCTCCAAAGAAGGAAATGGCAATCCACTCCAGTATTCTTTCCTGGAAAATCTTATGGACAGAGGAGCCTGGTGAGCTATAGCCCACTGGGTCACAAGGGTCTGACATGACATAGTGACTAAACCACCACCACCATAGGTGAAGCAGGCACTGGTCAAGCAGGAGATGTACAGAAAGAGAGAGAATAGCCATCCTGGGTGGTCTTAACATGTAAAACAAAACTCTGCTATTAAAAAAAAAAAAAAAGGTATGCTGGAAACTTTTCAAAAACTGGCTCTCAGGGTACAGTGAAACTGACTTGTAGGGTCTGCCTATTTCCATGGTGTAAATACTCCCAGCATGGCTAATTTCAAGCCACCAACATGAAATTCCTGGATGTGGAATTGGCAAAAGACGCCTAGTGGCACATCATTATGTTCACCAGGTATAACAGTAAACTGGAGCCAGAGAAATAGAAAGTGAGGTATGGGGAATTTATTACCTTCATTTTAAATTATAGTTATTTTCCAAGTTTATAAAATTTTAACAATGGCTTCTTTTTAACAACCACTCACAAAATTCCTGAAAATTTTAATAATTGGTTCCCAAAAACCAGTATAAGTCAGCTTCAGCACATTGGCTAGACGAGTCATTTTATTTTGACTCTTTTATGTGACTATTTCACATCAGTTTGATAGACATGTAAAAATGAAGAAAAAGATTCTACCACTTAACCTTATAGCTGCTGCTATATGCAAATAAAATCAAGTCAAAGTTAATACTTTTATATGCAGTGACTAGAAAGCATCACTACAAATAAAGCTAGTGGAGGTGATGGAATTCCAGTTGAGCCATTTCACATCCTGAAAGATGATGCTGTGAAAGTGCTGCACTCAATATGCCAGCAAATTTGGAAAACTCAGCAGTGGCCACAGGACTGGAAAAGGGCAGTTTTCATTCCAATCCCAAAGAAGGGCAATGCCAAAGAATGCTCAAACTACTGCACAATTGCACTCGTCTCACACACTAGCAAAGTAATGCTCAAAATTCTCCAAGCCAGGGCTTCAGCAATACGTGAACTGTGAACTTCCTGATGTTCAAGCTGGTTTTAGAAAAGGCAGAGGAACCAGAGATTGCCAACATCCACTGGATCATGGAAGAAGCAAGAGAGTTCCAGAAAAATATCTATTCCTGCTTCATTGACTATGCCAAAGCCTTTGACTGTGTGGATCACAATAAACTGTGGAAAATTCTGAAAGAGATGGGAATACCAGACCACCTGGCCTGCTTCTTGAGAAATCTGTATGCAGGTCAGGAAACAACAGTTAGAACTGGACATGGAAAAACAGACTGGTTCCAAATAGGAAAAGGAGTACATCAAGGCTGTATATTGTCACCCTGCTTATTTAACTTCTATGCAGAGTACATCATGAGAAACGCTGGACTGGAAGAAACACAAGCTGGAATCAAGATTGCCAGGAAAAATATCAATAACTTCAGATATGCAGATGACACCACCCTTATGGTAGAAAGTGAAGAGGAACTTAAAAAAAGCCTCTTGATGAAAGTGAAAGAGGAGAGTGAAAAAGTTGGCTTAAAGCTCAATATTCAGACAACTTAGATCATGGCATCTGGTCCCATCACTTCATGGGAAATAGATGGGGAAACAGTGGAAACAGTGTCAGACTTTATTTTGGGGGGCTCCAGAATCACTGCAGATGGTGACTGCAGCCATGAAAGTAAAAGACGCTTACTTGGAAGAAAAGTTATGACCAACCTAGGTAGCATATTCAAAAGCAGAGACATTACTTTGCCAAGAAGTGTCCATCTAGTCAAGGCTGTGGTTTTTCCAGTGGTCATGTATGGATGTGAGAGTTGGACTGTGAAGAGAACTGAGCACCCAAGAATTGATGCTTTTGAACTGTAGTGTTAGAAGATGCGTGAGAGTCCCTTGGACTGCAAGGAGATCCAACCAGTCCATTCTGAAGGAGATCAACCCTGGGATTGCTTTGGAAGGAATGATGCTAAAGCTGAGACTCTAGTACTTTGGCGACCTCATGCGAAGAGTTGACTCATTGGGAAAGACTCTGCTGCTGGGAGGGATTGGGGGCAAGAGGAGAAGGGGACGACCTAGGATGAGATGGCTGGATGACATCACCGACTCGATGGACGTGAGTCTGAGTGAACTCCGGGAGTTGGTGATGGACAGGGAGGCCTGGCACACTGTGACTCATGGGGTCACAGAGTGTTGGACACGACTGAGCGACTGAACTGACAGACTGAACTGATGCAGTGACTAACAAATTGTTTTTTTATTCAAACTTCTTTACACCCAAAAGATACAGGAAGTTACCACAAAGACGGAGGCAAAGCAAATTGGGGTCACCAGGGACTATCCTTACTAAATGTGAACACTGGAAGTTCAAAGACTGAGAAGAGCATGCCTTGAAGTATGGCATGGGGAATATGGTACTTCTAACCCATGGGCATTTTTGCTCATGTGCTGTTCTACTATTTTTATTTCTACTTTTGGTCATGTGTTAGCTCTGAAACTTCCCAGCAGCCTCCAACCTTTTTGGCACCAGAAACTGGTTTCGTGGAAGACCATTTTTCTACAGACCAGATTGGGAGGGGGGTGGTTTCAGGATGATTCCAGTGTATTACATTTAATGTGTACTTTATTTCTGTTAATATTATATCAGCTCCATCTCAGATCATCAGGCATTACATTCCAGAAGCTGGGGACCGCTGCTAAATGTGTATCCATGGGCTGTGGTAACAGCAATAAATACCATTCCTCTTGCCACAGTAAGGGAAACAGAGGAATACATGTCCTAAGGAACTTTCTACCCAAGGAGTTTTAACAGATCAGAACTTTGAGGTCCATGTTTTTTTAAGCCGCAGTTCAGTTCAGTTCAGTCGCTCAGTCGTGTCTGACTCTTTGCGACCCCATGAATCGCAGATCGCCAGGCCTCCCTGTCCATCATCAACTCCCGGAGTTCACTCAGACTCGCATCCATCGAGTCAGTGATGTCATCCAGCCATCTCATCCTAGGTCGTCCCCTTCTCCTCCTGCCCCCAATCCCTCCCAGCAGCAGAGTCTTTCCCAATGAGTCAACTCTTCGCATGAGGTGGCCAAAGTACTGGAGCGTCAGCTTTAACATCAGTCCTTCCAAAGCAATCCCAGGGTTGATCTCCTTCAGAATGGACTGGTTGGATCTCCTTGCAGTCCAAGGGACTCTCAAGAGTCTTCTCCAACACCACAGTTCAAAAGCATCAGTTCTTGGGATTAGTTCTCTTCACGGTCCAACTCTCACATCCATACATGACCACTGGAAAAACCATAGCCTTGACTAGATGGACCATAGTTGGCAAAGGAGCCTGGTAGGCTACAGTCCATGGGGTCGCAAAGAGTTGGACACAACTGAGAGACTTCACATTCACTTTCCACTAATGTGGGCTTACTATTAATGCAGGGTTTTAATTAGAAGACTAAAATGTTCAAAGTTAGAGTTTATATGTATTTACCATTTGTTAACCTTACATCGTGAGAAACGCTGGACTGGAAGAAACACAAGCTGGAATCAAGATTGCTGGGAGAAATAGCAATAACCTCAGATATGCAGATGACACCACCCTTATGGCAGAAACTGAAGAGGACCTAAAAAGCCTCTTGATGAAAGTGAAAGAGGAGAGTGAAAAAGTTGGCTTAAAGCTCAATATTCAGAAAACGAAGATCATGGCATCTGGTCCCATCACTTCATGGGAAATAGATGGAGAAACAGTGGAAACAGTGTCAGACTTTATTTTGGGGGGCTCCAAAATCACTGCAGATGGTGACTGCAGCCATGAAAGTAAAAGATGCTTACTCCTTGGAAGAAAAGTTATGACCAACCTAGATAGTATATTCAAAAGCAGAGACATTACTTTGCCGACTAAGGTCTGTCTAGTCAAGGCTATGGTTTTTCCAGTGGGCATGTATGGATGTGAGAGTTGGACTGTGGAGAAGGCTGAGCACCCAAGAATTCATGCTTTTGAACTGTGGTGTTGGAGAAGACTCTTGAGAGTCCCTTGGACTGCAAGGAGAGCCAACCAGTCCATTCTGAAGGAGATCAGCCCTGGGATTTCTTCGGAAGGAATGATGCTAAAGCTGAAACTGCAATACTTTGGCCACCTCATGGGAAGAGTTGACTCATTGGAAAAGACTCTGATGCTGGGAGGGATTGGGGGCAGGAGGAAAAGGGGACGACAGAGGATGAGATGGCTGGATGGCATCACTGACTCGATGGACATGAGTCTGAGTGAACTCTGGGAGTTGGTGATGGACAGGGAGGCCTGGTGTGCTGCAATTCATGGGGTCGCAAAGTGTCAGACACGACTGAGCAACTGAACTGAACTGAACCTTACAAAATGTAAGGATAATTTTGATTATGATCTTATAAGAACTCATGGAACACTGAAGAGGCTTTTAGTTATATATACCAGGTTTAATATTAATACAGAGCAAACCAAAAAGCTGTAAATTTTCCTCAGTAATTTATTTGATCCTGTGCTACAAAAACCATTCATTTACTAAATGAGCAGTTGAAGAAATTAACTCCTTTCTTTTCTCTAATAATGTAGAACATCTATATTCACTACAGATTTTCACTGAGATTCACTAAGTAAAAATTCTCAGCCTAGTGCAGCCTATGTTTTATTCCACAATTGCAAATATAAACTAAAAAAAAAAAAAGTACATTTTTCAAATAATTTTTAAATGAATTAAATGCATTGTTTTCCCCTTAACCTCCAGTTTCAGAGACAGGCCAAAAAAAAAAAAAATGGCAATAGATAAATTACCAAATTTTAGTTTGCCATTATGGTGTTATTAGTCATCAATAATATCAAATATCAGTTTAATATATTATTTTTCTTTCTAAAATAAAGACATTTTATAATTTAAGAAACCTATGCACAAGATATGTTCCCAATATGAACTAAAATATTCATTTTGCACATTCAGATATAATTTAGGTAAGATATCAATGGAACTTTTCTGACAACATGCTATGAATTGTCAAAAATCTTCATCCAAAATAAAACAGACCCATATAAAATATTAACAATAGCCTATGCCTGAAATAAAACTTTAAAGAGATAATTATAAAGCAAGTCAGTCTATCTAATTGTACTTATTTTAATAACAAAAAGTACATATAAAGTTTCATTATAATTATATAGCTAAGGTGATCTGCTATATACCCTTAAACTTCTTTGAAAAATTAATAGGCAATCAAAATCAAATTCTTTTTTCCAACAAAGGAGAATGATCACCTTATGCAATTAGTTTAAAGATACCTTCTTTGAATATGAAGTAGGAAAAGATTAGCTTGTTATCCCAGTTTCTTGTTAACCTAGTTGTGGGTGGAAGAGATGAGACCTGAAGATAACTTATAGAGTTGAGTCCATCCTATAAGCACCTCCACTTTGCCTTATTTCTTGGTCATTTCTGGCCTTTAAATCCAAACATATGCAAAAAAAAAAAAAAGATTCTGAGACATTCACTAGACTTATAATTTATATCTGAAAACATACTTTAAGCCCCAGGTAGGCAGGGTACAAACTCCAATCCTCAGGAAGATTATACTTTCAAAGACAACATACATAAATACTTTATTTATTTTTTTTTTAAATTTAATATCTTTAATTCTTACATGCGTTCCCAAACATGAACCCCGCTCCCACCTCCCTCCCCATAACATCTTTAAATTAGAACTAACGATAGTGGGAAAATCTACAAACAAGGTATGAGAGTCTATCCTGTCAAGTGATTCTAACAGTTTTGGGAGACTTTACCTTAGCATTTCCAATTTACAGCTTCCTTTCCTGACAAGTTATTTACTTAAATATATTGATGCAACTTCAATAGGAAAGGGGGAAGAGATTAGCAATGGAACCGTACAGGTTCTTTCCAAACTCTTTTTTAAATGCTGTTTTGATAGTTTTTAGGCAATTTGACCTAGTATTCCCCTTAAGGTGTGTTTATTTTAACACATAATGTCTTTCACTTTTAAAAAATATATGAGGAAGTTCTATTTATATTGATATAAGCATAACACTTAAGCTAACAATAGATACTTAATATGTGCTGGGTACTCAGCTAGATATATTTACCTAATTTGGTTTTGAGTACCAGGTCCAGGCCAGAATACTGCAGTATTCTGTTTTCTCCAGGCCAGAATACTGGAGTGGGTAGCTTTTCCCTTCTTCAGGGGATCTTCCCAACCAAGGGAACAAACCCAAGACTTGTGCATTGCAAGCAGATTCTTTACCAGCTGAGCCACAAGGGAAGCCCACAGAAGAGGAATAAATTAAGGATAATAGTGATTTCTTTCTGGGAGGATATGGACTAGGGGAGGAAGTGTTGGAAGACACTGGGGTTGGCATAGGGACAGAAAATTTCATAGGAGTATATGATAACATGTTTCCTTGTTCTCTATCTTGGGTCTAATTAGCTTAAACTCAGCTGTCAGGAATAGTCAAAACAGGGAACACCATAACATGCTCTAACTCTGGAACAAATAAATCTCTTTACAAGGACCTTAATGACTCATGAGTCCAACAACTGAAGCATTAACTCTCCAATCTGCCTTCCCTGGATGACTTACTTTCAGGTAGCAAAAGTAAAACAGATAATAGTCCTCTTCAGTGATACAATTCTTAAACTCATTCAGTGTTACAGTTAGTGAATGAACACTTTATGGCAAAACCTATAAGCTCCTTCAGCAATGGAAATGTCCTATACATTTTTAACTATCTGGATACACAGACTTAAAACTCATAATATGCAGAAACTTTCATGTTTGCCTTTTAAGACCCTCTTTTCATAATCTTCCTGTGAATGGAGAACAGAAAACAAGTATGCATAGCTCCTTTCAGGTCTACAAAATGAACAAATGACTCCTAAAGGATAGCATTTAGTCCAAGATGGTGGCATGGAAGGACATTTGCTCATCTTCTCCTGGGAGGACTCCAAAATCACAGCTCACTGCTGAACAACCATTAACAGAAGAATGTTTGATCGCACCAAAAAAAGATACCCCACATCCAAGGGTAAAGGAGAAGCCCCAGCAAGACAGTAGGAGGGGCAAAACCACAATTAGAATCAAACCCCATACCCACCAGAGATGCTCAGAGGGCTCAAACAAACCTTGTATGTAGACACCCCAAAGAGACTGAGCCAGAATGGTAACCGAATGTCTCCTGCAGAGGTATGGTCATTAGTGAGCTGCTGCAGGGGCAGAGGCTCTGGGTGCAGTACACCTGGGTATGGCATATGCCCTCTGTTAGGAGGTCTCCATTACACCTACCATAGAGCCCCCAGAACTTACACAGGACTGGGGAAACAGACTCTTGGAGGGCACAAACAAAACCTTGTGTGCACCAGCACCCAGGAGAACAGAGCAGTGATCCCATAAAAGACTGACCCAGACTTGCCTGTGAGTTAGTGTCCAGGAGTCTCCAGTGGAGGTGTGGGTTGGCAGTGGCCTGCTGCAGGGTCGAGGGCACTGAGTGCAACAGTGCCTGCTTGGGAGCTTTTGAAGGAGGTCACCGTGATCTTCATCACCTCTACTGTAGTTTGGCCTCAGGTCAAACAACAGGGAAGGAACACAGCCTCACCCATCAACAGAAAATTGGATTAAAGATTTACTGAGCATGCCCCCGCCCATCAGAACAAGACCCAGTTTCCCCCTCAGTCAGTCTTTCCTATCAGGAAGCTTCCATAAGCTTCCATAAGCCTCTTATCCTAATCCAGCAGAGGGCAGACAGACTGAAAAACACAATCACAGAAAACTAACCAATCTGATCACGTGGACCACAGCCTTGTCTAACTCAATGAAAGTATGAGCCACGCCCTGTAGGGCCACCCAAGAAGGACAGGCCATGGTGGAGAGTTCTGACAAAACCTGGTCCACTGAAGAAGGGAATGGCAATATTCTTCCCTTGAGAACCCCAAGAACAGTATGAAAAGGCAAAAAGATAGGACACTAAAAGATGAATTCCCCAGGTCAGTAGGTTCCCAATTGCTACTGGAGATCAGTGGAGAAATAACTCAAGAAAGAAAGAAGAGACGGAGTGAAAGCAAAAACAACATCCAATTGTGGAAGCGACTGGTGATGGAACTAAACGTCTGATGCTGCAAAGAGCAATATTGCATGGAAAACTGGCATGTAGGTCCATGAATCAAATCAAACTGGAAGTGGTCAAACAGGAGATGGCAAGAGTGAACGTCGACATTCTAGGAATCAGCAAACTAAAATGGACTGGAATGGGTGAATTTAACTCAGACAACCATTATATCTACTACTGCGGGCAGGAATCCTTCAGAAGAAATGGAGTAGCCATCATGGTCAACAAAAGAGTCCAAAATGCAGTACTTGGATGCAGTCTCAAAAATGATAGAATGATCTCTGTTCAAATCCAAGGCAAGCCATTCAACATCACAGTAATCCAAGTTTATGCCCTGACCAGTAATGCTGAAGAAGCTGAAGTTGAATGGTTCTATGAAGATCTACAAGACTTTCTAGAACCAACACCCAAAAGAGATGTCCATTTCATTATAGAGGACTGGAATGCAAAAGAAGTCAAGAGATACTTGTAGTAATCAGGCAAATTTGGCCTTGGAGAACGAAGCGAAGCAGGGCAAAGGCTAACAGAGTTTTGCCAAGAGAATGCACTGGTCATAGCAAACACCCTCTTCCAATGATACAAGAGAAGACTCTACACATGGACATCACCAGATGGTTAATACCAAAATCAGATTGATTATATTCTTTGCAGCCAAAGATGGAGAAGCTCTATACAGTCAGCCAAAACAAGACCAGGAGCTGACTGTGGCTCAGATCATGAACTTCTTATTGCCAAATTCAGACTTAAATTGAAGAAAATAGGGAAAACCACTAGACCATTCAGGTATGACCTAAGTCAAATCCCTTATGATTATACAGTGGAACTGAGAAATAGATTTAAGGGACTAGATCTGATAGAGTGCCTGAAAAACTGGGGACAGAGATTCGAGACATTGTACAGGAGACAGGGATCAAGACCATCCCTAAGAAAAAGAAATGCAAAAAGGCAAAATGTTTGTCTGAGGAGGCCTTACAAATAGCTGAGAAAAGACACAAAAGGCAAAGGATAAAAGGAAAGATATATTCATTTGAATGCAGAGTTCCAAAGAATAGCAAGAGATCACCTTATTCAGTGATCAATGCAAAGAAACAGAGGAAAACAATAGAATGGGAAAGACTAGAGATCTCTTCAAGAAAATCAGAGATACCAAGGGAACATTTCTTGCAAAGATGGCCATAATAAAGGACAGAAATTGTATGGACCTAATAGAAGCAGAATATATTAAGAAAAGGTGGCAAGAATACACAGAAAAATATACAAAAAAAGATCTTCATGACCCAGATGACCACGATAGTGTGATCACTCACCTAGAGAAAGACATCCTGGAATGCGAAGTCAAGTGGGCCTTAGGAACCCAGATAACCATGATAGTGTGATCACTGACCTAGAGCCAGATATCCTGGAATGTGAAGTCAAGTGGGCCTTAGGAAGCATCACTATGAACAAAGCTAGTGGAGGTGATGGAATTCCAATTGAGCTATTTCCAATCCTAAAAGATGATGCTGTGATAGTGCTGCACTCATTATGCCATCAAATTTGGAAAACTCAGCAGTGGCTGGAAAAAGTCATTTTTCACTCCAATCCCAAAGAAAGGTAATAAGAAAGAATGCTCAAATTACTGCCCAATTGCACTTATTTCACACTCTAGCAAAGAAATGCTCAAAATTCTCCAAGCCAGGTTTCAACAGTACATGAACTGTGAATCTCCAGATGTTCAAGCTGATTTTAGATAGAGGCACTCCAGTATTCTTGCCTGGAAAATCCGATGGGTGGAAGAGCCTGGTAGGCTTCAGTCCATGGGGTCGCGAAGAGTCAGACACAACAGAGCGACTTCACTTTCACTTTTCATTTTCATGCATTGGAGAAGGAAATGGCAACCCACTCCAGTGTTCTTGCCTGGAGAATCCCAGGGACGGGGGAACCTGATGGGCTGCTGTCTATTGGGTCACACAGACTGAAGACACGACTGAAGCGACTTAGCAGCAGCAGCAGTGGAACCAGAGATCAAATTATCAACATCCTTTGGATCATTAAAAAAGCAAGAGTTCCAGAAAAATATCTACTTCTGTTTTATTGAGTACACCAAAGCCTTTGACTGTGTGGATCACAACAAACTGTGGAAAATTCTTGAAGAGATGAGAATACCAGACCACCTTATCTGCCTCCTGAGAAATCTGTATGCAGGTCAGGTAGCAACAGTTAGAACAAGACATGGAAAAACAGACTGGTTCCAAATCGGGAAAGGAGTACGTCATCCTGCTTATTTAATTTATATACAGAGTACATTGTGAGAAACGCCAGGCTCGATGATGCACAAGCGGAATCAAGGATGCCGGGAGAAATATCAAAACCTCAGATATGCAGATGACACCACCCTTATGGCAGAAACTGAAGAAGAACTAAAGAGCCTCTTGATGAAAGTGAAAAAAGAATGAAAAAATTGGCTTAAAACTCAACATTCAGAAAACTAAGATCATGGCATCTGGTCCCATCACTTCATGGCAAATAGATGGGGAAACAGTGGAAACAGTGAGATACTTTATTTTGGGGGCTCCAAAATCACTGCAGATGGTGATTGCAGCCATGAAATTAAAAGACACTTACTCCTTGGAAGAAAAACTATGACCAACCTAGACATCATATTAAAAAGCAGAGACATTACTTTGCCAACAAAGGTCCTTATAGTCAAAGCTATGGTTTTTGCAGTAGTCATGTATGGATGTGAGAGTTGGAATAGAAAGAAAGCTGAGTGCCGAAGAATTGATGCTTTTGAACTGTGGTGTTGGAAAAGATTCTTGAGAATCCCTTGGACTGCAGGGAGATCCTACCAGTCCATCCTAAAGTAAATCAGTCTGGAATATTCATTGGAAGGACTGATGGTGAAGCTGAAGCTCCAATACTTTCGCCGCTTGTTGTGAAGAACTGACTCATTGGAAAAGACCCTGATCCTGGGAAAGACTGAAGGCAGGAGAAGCAGGGGGAAACAGAGGATGAGATGATTGAATGGCATCACCAAAGTAATGGACATGAGTTTGAGTAAGTTCCAGGAGTTGGTGATGAACTGGGAAGCCTGGTGTGCTGCAGTCCATGAGATTGTAAAGAGTCAACACGACTGAGTGACTGAACTGAAATGATAGCATAATTTAACTATCACAGTTTTATAAATTATTAGGAGTACTCAAGCTGTTTTTAATGTTTCCAATTAAAACTAAAAAAAGCAAAAAAAAAAAGTATAGAAAAATCCTGTAACTTTTACATCTTTCTTTTTGCGGCATTCTCTGTCCACAGTGAACAGCATCTCTACCCTCCTACTGCACATTCAATCTGTAATCAGGACTCTTCATCTACTAAATAACTCTTGATTCCATCTCTATATACCACAAAGTCATCATCTCTGAGCTGGGCTACTTCTAAATGCTCCTAAAGATTGGCTAGCATTTATATCTACTTTATTTCCCTCACTTCTGTTCTCGGTGATTCCACCAGATTAAAAAGAATACATTTGAATCAGTCCTAATGAGGTAGATGAAACTGGAGCCTATAATACAGAGTGAAGCAAGCCAGAAAGAAAAACAGTATACTAATACAGTACCAATACAGTATACTAACGCATATATATGGAATTTAGAAAGATGGTAATGATAACCCTGGATGCGAGACAGCAAAAGAGACACAGATGTATAGAACAGTCTTTTGGACTCTGTGGGAGAGGGACAGGGTGGGATGATTTGGGAGAATGGCATTGAAACATGTATAATATCATATAAGAAATGAACCGCCAGTCCAGGTTCGATGCATGATACTGGATGCTTGGGGCTGGTGCACTGGAATGACCCAGAGGGATGGTATGGGGAGGGAGGTGGGAGGGAGGTTCATGATTGGGAACACATGTACACCCTTAGCGGATTCATTTTGATGTATGGCAAAACCAATAGAATATTGTAAAGTAATTATCCTCCAAAAATAAATAAATTTAAATTTAAAAAAATGTAAATATAGGCATGCCATATTCCTGTTTAAAGCTCTTAAAGGTTTATCATTGTATAAAAGCAAAACATCTCAACAATCTCAATCCACAGAGTTGTGAATCACTCAGAAAACTGTAATAAAAATCCTGATGCCAAGGCCCCACCCTCAGAGATTCTGATATAATTAATCTGGGGGGTTACGCACTGCTATATTTAAGATGGATAACCAATAAGAACCTACTGTATAGCATAGAACCTACTGTGTAATTTTTGCTCAATGTTATTTGGCAGCCTGGATGGGAGGGGAGTTTGGGGGAGAGTATATACATGTATATGTATGACTGAATCCCTTTACTGTCTACCTGCAGCTGTCACAACATTGTTGATTGGCTATACTCCAATGCAAAAAAAAAAAGAAATTAAATAAAAAATGTAAATACAATCATGCCATATTCCTGTTTAAAACTCTTTTTAAGGTTCTTCGTTGTTCTAACCCCTCAACAAGGTCCGCATTCCACACACTGTTCCTCATACTTGGCTGCACATTGGAATCACTCAGAAAACTTTAATAAAAATCCTGATGCCTAGGTCCCACTCTCAAAGATTCTGATGTAATCAGCCTAGGCTGGGCCTACGCAGCTGGGTTTTTGCAAGTTTCAGTGAGAGCTCTCCCATTAGACCAGGGCTGAGAACTAGTGATCCAGAGGTGCATCATCTGATGTGGTATGGTAATCTCTTATCATATGTGGCCATTATGCACTTGAAATGTGGCTGCTTTGAATATCGACATGCTGTGACTATAATACATATAGTATATTTTAAAGACATTGTAGAGCTACTCTGGCGGCTCAGTGGTAAAGAACCCACCTGCCAATGCAGAGACACAGGTTTGATCCCTGATCCGGGAAGATCTCACATGCCACAGAATGACTAAGCCCATTTGCCACAACTATTGAGGCCTACTGTGCCCTACAGCCCATTCTCTAGAACAAGAGAAGCCACTCCAATAGAAAGCCTGTGCACCACAACTAGACAGTAGCCCCTGCTTGCTGCAACAAGATAAAAAGCCTGCGCAGCAATGAACACCTAGAACAGCCAAAAATAAAATAAAAATATTTAAAAAAATAAAGCTGCTGCTGCTGCCTCCAAGCTGCTTCAGTTGTGTCCAACTCTGTGTGACCCCATAGACGGCACCCCACCAGGCTCTCCCACCCCTTGGATTCTCCAGGCAAGAACACTGGAATGGGTTGCCATTTCCTTCTCCAATGCATGAAAGAGAAAAGTGAAACTGAAGTCGTTCAGTCATGTCCAACTCTTAGCAACCCCATGGACTGCAGCCCACCAGGCTCCTCTGTCCATGGGATTTTCCAGGCAAGAGTACTGGAGTGGGGTGCCATCGCCTTCTCCAAAAAAATAAAGACAGTATGACAAACAGAATAAAATATATCAGTAATTTTTAATATTGATTAAGTGCTGAAATAATATTTTGGAAATATCAGGTTAAATAAAATATTATGAAAATTAATTCCAAGTTCTTCCACTTTTTAAAGTGGCTGCTAACAAAAACTTAAAAATTACCTATGTGGCTTATATTCAATTTCCATCAGACAGTGCCATAAGAGCTTCATGTAGCACCACACTCCCCCTCTCCTGCTTTGCCCCTCACCTTCTCTTCATTTCTGAGATTTTCTTCCTTCTCACCACAAGGTCTTTGTATGCTCTCTGCCTGAGCTGTATTCTTTTCCTCCTTTTTTCCTGGTTAACTGCAAATTATCCTCCGGATCTCATCTGAAGGGGTAATACACTGGAACACACCCTCCACACAGGCATCTCTCTCTCACATGCACACATTTCTGAGACTATATAATGTCCACTTCTCTTACTAGTAAGCTTTGTAAGCACAGGTTAATATATACTTTTGCATGATGACTCAGATTTAAATATGTGCTGAATAAATGACATATTACCAGAAACAAAAGTATAGGAACTGTCACATTAGAAATACTGAATCTATAAAATATTCATCCATGTGCCAGACAGTCCATTGCTAACACATAAAATAAACTTTAAACTTTGTGGACTAGGACATACACACTCTTCACTTGTCACAGTGACACCCCAAGAGTGTAAACTAATGATATATGTTTATATATGTATGTCTATAGAAACATACATATACACATATATACATATACACATTTCTTTACTCAAGTATACAGGTAGATATATATGTAAAGAAATGTGTGTATGTATATATGTATATTAATATACACATACATGCCAAGGTAATTTTGGGCTTCCCTTGTGGCTCAGCTGGTAAAGAATCCACCTGCAATGTGGGAGACCTGAGTTCGATCTCTGGGTTGGGATGATCCCCTGGAGAAGGGAAAGGCTACCCACTCCAGTATTCTGGTCTAGAGAATTTTATGGACTGTATAGTCCACGGGGTCACAAAGAGTTGAACACGACTAAGTGACTTTCACTTTTCACTTTCAAGGTCGTTTTTCATATTTTGATATTG
This sequence comes from Ovis canadensis, assembly GCF_042477335.2. Lineage (NCBI taxonomy): Eukaryota > Metazoa > Chordata > Mammalia > Artiodactyla > Bovidae > Ovis > Ovis canadensis. The sequence goes on along the minus strand of NC_091248.1, from coordinate 72,501,592 downwards.
CAAAAAATCTACTCACAGGTATAAAAATTCACTTTTAGCATGGCAACAGAAACTATATTTTTAATAAAGATTTTAAAGAAAAATACTACTATCTATAGGAACAGAAGAAAATCTCTCAAAGAATGCTTCTTGATTCTTCAGAAAGTCTGTAAACATTTCAAAGTGGAAGGCATATAATTCTCCAACATTTTAACAGATAATCCTTTTTGCCTGAGTAAAATTTACTCAAGAGTAACCTCCTTCTATGTTCTTTTTCAATGTATATCATTATTAAGTCTGGTAGTTTACTGCCAAATATATATATGTGTGTGTGTGTGTGTGTGTGTGTGTATATATATATATATATGTATGAATCCCATTTTATTGTAGTCTGAAGAGGTAATGATGACACTCAATGCAAAAAGAGATTTTAAAAAGAGCTAACATGACCCTCATACCCAGTCTTACTCTACAAACCCAGCTGAGGAATCTTAATCAGCTCCTTTCTCTACTAAAGTGAGTCTCCCCTAAGGGAAGCCAATGAGGTATAAGCCTTCTTTTTTTTTTTGTATTATAAAGGTATCTAAAATGATCTTCAATAATAATCACTGACATAATGCATTACTACAAATAATTTTTAAAGCTCTTTCATAGACACAGTGTTATCACACCTTGCAACAATCCTGTGAGATAATAGTAAGCCTTCTTTATTTCCTTCTTGATTTGTCAATCTGCCAAGATGCAACTTTCACTATTTTAAGAGTGTGTGATATAACTCCCAGGAGGGTGATCATGGCAAAAGTATCAAAATATATACTCACTGACCTAGGTGGAGAAATACTTTGTCCTACATAATCTCAAATAACTGAATTCAAATTCTCTTTTGAATATCAGAAAAATTAACCTTCCAGTAGTCTACAATAAATGAAATCCAGCTAAATATGATGATTTAGGTCAGAGGTCAGTGAAATTTTTCCATAAAGAGGCAGATGGCAAATATTTTAGCCTGTGAGGGCCTACGGTCTCAGCTGCACATATTCATCTCTGTTGTCATGGCATAAAAGCTGCCACAGACATCGTGCTAACAAACAAGCATGGCTGTATTTCTATATAACTTTACTGCAATATAGGTGGTGGGCCAGGTTTAGGCTGTAGGGTATTATTAATTCCAGATTCAGAAGGAAAGTAACTGGCTCTATAAAATTAACCATGGACTCATCAAAAGAAAACTATGAAGACGACTTTCCAGTTGAAATTTTACTACAGTACTTTAATTCTTTTTTTAATTCTTCTTAGAGGTTGATGTTTTTTCTTATAACTGCATCTTGCTTTGCCATTTACATTTTTGCATATATGTGACCTGATGAATTCTTACAAGAACTTTGCAAGGTAGCTCTCACTGATCCAATTCAATTGAAGAAACTGAGGTCACTTATATGAAATGATTCTGTTAAAATCATACAGGCATAGAAAGCAGAGCAAGAAGTCAAACACAGTTCTAACGTCAAGGAGCTGGAAGAGCTCTAATACATAAGATTTTCCACTCACCTCCCCATTTTATTACTAGACAAATAATCAGAAAATAAATGACTTCTACTATTTATAAAATAGGTAGCTAGTAAGAACCTAGTATACAACACAGGGAACTCTGCTCAATACTCTTGTCATGAACTATATGGGAATAGAATTTTAAAATGAATGGATATATGTATATGTACAACTGATTCACTTTGTTGTACAGCAGAAACGAAACATTATAAATTGAGTATACTCCAATAAAAATTAACTTAAAAAAAAGAAAAGAAGTGATTTCAAAGCAAAGATATAATCACTGTCTTCCATCCCTTATTAGTCTTTTCAAGATAATATCCTTGGGCAGAAATGCAGATACACCAATGACAGAAATGCATATTTATCAATATAATGTGACTGTAAACCGCATAGGCTTTATTTTATTGTAGCAATGTCTTATCTGTCCAATAGGCTACCACTGGGTACCTATTATAACCAAAATCTTTTAATGATAGAAATCACTGCAACAAAATGTCTTTATTTTGATCTGTAATAACACCTTTTTGGTTCTGCATAATTTTATTAACTGCACATTGATAGTTCTCTTTTTTTCATACATTTGGATCTTGTTTTTCAAAGGCAGTTTAGATTCCTTGAAAGAGAGTGGCTATCATAAGTGTGGTTTTTTTTTTTTTTTCCACATTTTCCACAAGGCAGCCCAGACCTCAGCACTTAAGTCCTTTTAGAAATAAAAATTATGAACTCAGAGAAGAATGCTTATTAGTATGCTTTATTTCCTTGTATATTTTTGTTGCCAGTTTATTTTATTACCATCATGCCCCAAAATAAAGTCAAAATGGCTTAAAGACTTAAACGGAAGACATGACACCATAAAACCCCAAAGAGAAATCACAGGCAAAACGTTCTCTGACATAGATTGTACCCATGTTTTCTTAGGTTAGTCGCTCAACGTAAAAGAGATAGAAGCAAAAATAAACAAATGGGAACTATGAAACGTACAAGCTTTTGCCCAGCAAAGGAAATCATTTAAAAAATAAAAAAAAACTAAAAGACAACTGATGGAATGGAAAAAAAAATTAGAAAATGATGTGACACGCAGGAGCTTAATCTCCAAAATAGACAAACAGCTCACACAACTCAGCAACAACAAAAAACAAGCCAATTGAAAAATAGACAGAAGACCATAATAGACATTCTCCAAAGAAGGCATACAGACAGCCAGTAGGCAAATGAAAAGATGCTCAACATCACTAAGTATTAGGAAAATGCAAATCAAAATTAAAATGAAGTACCACCTCACACCAGTCAGGATAGCCATCATTAAAAAGTCTACCAAAAAATAACAAATGCTGCAGCGGGTGTGTAGAAAAGGGAACCCTCCTACACTGTTGATGGGAATATAAGTTGGCACAGCCACTGTGGAGTACGGTATGGAGGTTTCTTAAGAAACTAAAAATAAAGCTACTATACAATCCAGCAATCCCAGTCTTAGGAATATACTCCGACAAAACTATAATTCAAAAAGATACATGCACTGCTACATTCTACGTTGTGTGCTGCTGTGAATAGCAGCACTATTCACAATAGCCCAATCATGGAAACAATCTAAATGTCTATTGGCAGATGAATGGATAAAGGAGAAATGGTACATATAACAATGGAATACCACTCAGCCATAAAAAAGTGAAATAATGTGATTAGCAGCAACAGATGCAATTAACATACTTAGTGAAGTACTTTGGAGGAGAAAATGGGAACCCACCCCAGTATTCCTGCCTGGAGAATCCCGTGGACAAAGGAGCCTGATGGGCTGCTGTACATGGGGTCACACAGAGTAGGACATGATTGAAGCGACTTAGCATGCATGCACGCATTGGAGAAGGAAATGGCAACCCACTCCAGTATTATTGTCTGGAGAAGCCCAGGGACAGAGGCATCTAGTGGGCTGCAGTCTATGAGGTCGCATAGAGTTGGACATGACTGAAGCGAGTTAGCAGCAGCAGCAGCAGTGAAGTACTTAACATACTTAGCTAAAGATTAACATACTTAGTGAAATAAGTCAGAAAGAAAAAGATAAATACCATATGATATCACTTATGCATGCATATGTGCTAAGTCCTTTTCACTGTGTCTGACTCTGTGTGATCCTATGGACTGTAGCCCGCCAGGCCCTTCTGTCCATGGGATTCTCCAGGCAAGAATACTGGAGGGGGTTGCCCTCCTCCAGGGAATCTTCCCGACCCAGAGAATGAACCCGCGTCTCTCACGTCTCCTGCATTGGCAGGTGGGTTCTTTACCACTGGCACCACCTGGAAAGTCCAATATCACTTATATGTAATCTAAAATTTGGCACAAATGAACCTATCTACAAAACAGAAAGAGGCTCATAGGCATAGACAACAGGCTGGTGGTCAGCAAGGTAGGAGGATGACAGCTGTGGGCTGGAGTTTAGGGTGGTAGACACAAACCATTATCTTTATAATGGACGAACAACGAAGTCTCAGTGTATAGCAAGAGAACTATATATAATGTTCCATGATAAATGATAAAAGAATATTAAAAAACAATGTATGTGTGTATGTTTGTTTGTGTAACTGAGTCATTTTGCTATACAGCAGATTTTGGTACAGCATTGTAAATCAACTATACTTCAATTAAAAAAATAATACTAAATAAAATTGGAGAAACAACAACAAAAGAAATAGTCTTTTTTTATGTTATTTCCTACTAATATGTTTATTTTAACTACTGTTAAGTTCTCATGCTTGCTCAAATATTATATGAAGGAAACAGCCACATAAAAAGAAAATAATTATTTTAGTGTAAACAAAATGGCAACCCACTCCAGTATTCTTGCCTGGGTTACCCCATGGACAGAGGAAGCTGGTGGGCTAAAGTCCTTGGGGAGGCAAAAGTCCTAACTCAGCACCTAAATAATAACAATAATGTTTTAGAGTTATTTTTCTAATAAACTATGTTGAATATAATGCATGATTATTTGAATCTAAAAGTATATCTTTCAATAAAAAAATCAGGTGAATTTTTAGCTGCAATTTGGCATTTAAAAACATTTACATGCTAGCAAAACATTATAATTTGCAGGAATACCATACCTCTGGAAACACATGAGAGTTCAAATAGAATCCGTTCTAACTTTTTCCAGAGTGAAGTTGCCAAAAATAGAGTGGGCTTAAGCTGGGCCACAGTTTTGTGAAACTGCCATAACTTCACAGGAAAATGGAGGAAATGAAACAAGTCTGCTTTGGTGAGGAGGAGCAGGGAGGCTGCTGTAGACGGATGGATGGGCCTTCACCTGCCAGCGTGTTAGTGCTGTTATACCAAAGGTCTTTTACAGCTTACAGTTAAACTTAATGCTAAGCATAATCTGAATATACGATACCTCATTGTACTTGCATTACTGTATGCAAATATAAATAAAGTTAGCACAAATTGGTGAACAATTAATGAGATTCATTGCAGGGATATTTCATCACTGAACACTGTTTTCCTGCCAACTGAGACATGATGTATTTAATTCTAAATGACACCACCTGCTCCCACCTCTAAGTGAAATGAAAAAGCTGCCAAAGGGCACGTTGGGAATTTACTTGCAGACTTCCTTTTAATCAGGCATTTCTCCATAATATTGAAAGCCAAAAACATCAAGAAAAATAACACAGCTTTGTAAGTTAATAGTTGAATTTGGAGTGCTCACCAAAGAAAAGAAACTTAGTGTGAGTGTGTGTGTGTGTGAGTGTGTGTGTGTGTGAGTGTGTGTGTGTGTGAGTGTGTGTGTGTGTGTGTGTGTGTGTGTGATGATATTCCCTGACAATAGTATTCATTTCTTGTTGTGAAATTACTTTCTTACTCTAAAGGGGAAAAAAGAAAAAAAGATAAGTATGAAAATACAATATTATCTGACATGACAAATCAATGAGAAGTCTTATAACAGGAGAGTGGACTGAATGTTTTCATTTGTCATAGTTACCTAGATAACAGTCCTGTGAACTTACAGATTGTCTAAGCAAAGTGTTTCTCTAACATCATTTCAAAATGTTTCGATACCCTTTTGCCCCAGTGAACTATCAACATATTATCAAGCATTTTCCTAGCAGGTAAGAGGAGTTAGAGGATGGACAGTTATTTTTTTAAGAACCTTACAGGACCTTCCTTACGGCTTTCCTCTAGACATTCAGTCCCCTCCCCTGAGCCACTGAACTGCTCTTCAACATGAGAACTGGAGGATGTAGGAGGGTATAAAACAAGTGTATATACCAATTTCTCCTCTAGCATGTCTATCAAATGAAGATCCATTTCCCAAAGTCATCACGTTGCTAAGGATAGTGTAGACAGTATAAAATCTGTCGAATTAGTTTCCCATTAACTCATGCTTTCATCCCTAGAAGTTTCAAAATGATGTCCTAATTGAAAAGTGATGTCAAAATCACATTTTAACAGCTAATGTTTATAAAACAACATTTAAAGGCCCTAAGCCAAAACAAAGACTCACATGAATATAAGTCACTCTTGCATTCATTTAGCAGTCATTCACCCAAAACACTTTTTTAAAATATCCTCTACATGCCAGGTTCTAGGTGCTAGGAACAGGTCAACGAGCAAGACAGGCAAAATCCTTGCCCTCAGAGAGTTTACATTCTGAGGGGCGATAGGAAACAAACATCCTCCCATTTGTTCTTTTTTTAAAAACTAACTGTATTTATTTTTTTATTTTTGGCTGTGCTGGATCTTTGTTGCTGTGCAGGCTTTTTCCCTAGTTGCGGAGAATGGGGGCTACTTTCTAGTTGCAGTGCACGGACTTTTCATTGCAGTGATTTCTCTTGTTGTAGAGCAATGTCTCTAGGGCACTTCTGCAGCTGTGGCACACGGGCTCAACAGTTTTGGTTCCCCAGCTCTAGAGCACAGGCTCTAGAGGCATAAGCGCATGGGCTTCACTGCTCTGAAGCATGTGGGACCTTCCAGGATCAGGGATTGAACCTATGTCTCCTGCACTGGCAGGTGGCGTCTTTACCACTGAGTCACCAAGGAAGCCCCTCCTGTTTCCTCTTGAACCCACACAAAGCTGGTTTTGATCTCAACCACTCAAAAAGATAGCTCTTCAGAGTCATCACTAGCTTTCACATTGCCAAAGTTAATTTTTTCTTCTCTTGGTTTTGAGCACACCACTCTGTTAGCAGGACTGGCAACCCACAATCTTCTTGGCTGGTTCCCTCTCATCTTCCTGACTTGGAATTATGAAGTGGTTTGGGCCTCAGTCCTGGGACCTTCCTTTCCCTATTTATCCCCACTCTTTCTCACCCATGTTTTTAAGTAGATGAATAACTTCCAGACATATCAGCAGCCCATAGAACCTCTTCAAATTCAGACATTCACCTGCTTTACTTGATATTTCTGCTTTGTTGTCCAATACATATCACAAATAAAATGTTTCCAAACTAATTCTTATCACACATACTTGCTACTCTCACAGTCTTCCCCACTGAAACAGACTGTGCATTCCAAAGTGGCTGCCACCATATCATCCATTGCATGTGCCCTGCTTGCCTTGACATAGCTTCCATTGAGTGGTAATGTGTCTGTCCTCTCTTCCTTTAATCTGGGTTGTGACTGCCTTATCTAATAGAATATGGGGAATGTAACATTATGTGATGTCTAAGACTAGGTTATGAAAGTTTCATGTACCTCCATTTGGCTCTCCTGGGTCACTCACTCTCAGAACCTAGCTGCTTTGCTTTGTGGAAGCCGGAATTGCAGATTACCTGCAGAGGTCATGGGCAGGTGTTCCAGCTACAACAAAGCGGAGGCCCTAACCAAAAGCTGTGCATGTGAATGAAGACACTTCCAGATAACTCTAGCTTCCCATCATTGAGTCAACTCCAGGTTTTGAGTCTTCCAAATAGAGGCACCAGATATTGTGGAACAGAGACCAGGACTTCCTCCTAGGCCATGTTTGAATTCATAACCCAGTGAACCTGTGAGAAAAATAATATGGCTATTTTATGCCACTAAACATTATAACACTAGTAACTAGGATAGATTTATCAACTGCTTAGGACAAAATCCTTAAAATTGCCTTCAACTTTCCCTTTTCTCATACCCACACCCAAGCTATCAGCAGACCCTATGATATCTAGCTCTTCCTTTGAAATATATCCAGGATTTATGACTTCACACCACTCTCTCTCTCATCTCAACTATTACAGTAGACGCCTAACTAGTCCCTTCTTGCTTCTATTAACACCTTCTTTCTTATACTGTCTACTCTCAACACAGTAGGAAGAATACTCTTCTGAAAGTGTAAGATCGTGTCACTTCAATGCTCAGAACCTTCCAATGGCTTTCTTTGTTATACAGCTAAAAAGTCAAAGTTCTTAATGGCCTACAAAAAACTCCTCATGAACTGGAGCTCCACTACCTTGCTAGCTCTGATTCTTCTACTACTCTCCCTGCCTTGATGTTTTATTCTAAGTATGTTGGTCTCCTCGCTCTTTTTTGAAAATATCTGGCATATTCACGCCCCAGGGTCTTTGCATTTGCTGTTCTCCCTGCCTGGAATGTGTTTCCCTCCAAATAGCCATGTGGCCACGTGGCCTCTATTCTTCTTATACTGATGTACCATCACCTAAACTATTTTACATTTGGGTTTTCTGTGTGTGTGTGTGTGTGTGTGTTTTGCTTATTTTCTGTCTCTCTTCTACATGGAGAAGCTTCCTGAGGACAAAAACTTTGTCTTGTTGAAAACTCTAGTTCCTAGGACTGTAGTAATACCTAGAGATAGCAGGAACTCGGCAAGTTAAAGACCATTCCAAGCGGAGGGAAGATCGAGAGCAAAGATCCTGAAATAGGAACTAGCTTGACATGTTAGAGAAACAGAGTGACTATGACAGAACGAAAATGAGAGACAGATGAGGTAGCGGAGAGAATCAAGGGCCAGGCAGTTCCTTATGACAAAGACTAGTGGGCAAAAGCCAAAAGGCAGTGATATGATCTGATTGGCATTTAAAAAATAAAACTCTTAGGGAGACTATTCCAGAGGATTTTGCAGTAATTTAGACAAATAACAGATGACAATGCCTTGAATTATGATAATAATGACAGAGAACTCCAAGGTGACCAGATATATTTGAAACCAGAGCTGAAGAGACTCGATGATTTACACATAAGATAAAGAGAACAATCAAAGATTACCCCTAGGTTTTTGCCTTGCAGGCATGCTCAGTAGCTTCAATCATGTCTAATTCTTTGCAACCCTATGGACTATAGCCCAGCAGGCTCCTATTTCCATGGGATTTGCAAGTGGTTAAACATGGCAGAAAGTGAAGAGGAACTTAAAAGCCTCTTGATGAGAGTGAAAGAGGAGAGTCAAAAAGTTGGCTTAAAGCTCAATATTCAGAAAACTAAGATCATGGCATTCGGTCCCATCACTTCATGGCAAATAGATGGGGAAACAGTAGAAACAGTGTCGGATTTTATTTTTTGGGGCTCCAAAATCACTGCAGATGGTGATTACAGCCATGAAATTAAAAGACACTTACTCCTTGGAAGGAAAGTTATGACCAACCTAGATAGGATATTCAAAAGCAGAGACATTACTTTGCCAACAAAGGTCTGTCTAGTCAAGGGTATGGTTTTTCCAGTGGGCATGTATGGATGTGAGAGTTGGACTGTGAAGAAAGCTGAGTGCTGAAGAATTGATGCTTTTGAACCGTGGTGTTGAAGAAGACTCTTGAGAGTCCCTTGGACTTCAAGGAGAGCCAACCAGTCCATTCTATAGGAGATCAGTCCTGGGTGTCCTTTGGAAGGAATGATGCTAAAGGTGAAACTCCAGTACTTTGGCCACCTCATGTGAAGAGTTGACTCATTGGAAAAGACTCTGATGCTAGGAGGGATGGAGGGCAGGAGGAGAAGGGGACGACAGAGGATGAGATGGCTGGATGGCATCACGGACTCGATGGATGTCTGAGTGAACTCTGGGAATTGGTGATGGACAGGGAGGCCTGGAGTGCTGCGATTCATGGGGTCGCAAAGAGTCAGACATGACTGAGTGACTGAACTGAACTGAACTGAACTGAAACAGTGGCATCATTTTAGTAGTAGTTTTACTCTAAACAAGGGTTCACTTTTTATAGGATGAATTCAGAATTGGCAAGCAAGTTCCAGATCAATGCTCAACTGTATGATGGTTTAGGTCAACAGAAGTTCTAAGAACCAATGCATAAATTCTTCGATTCTCACAGAGTCCTGGACATAATACCTAAACTTGAATAAAAATATGCCAAGAGACGAATAGAGACCCTCACGTAATGGAGGCCAATATGTACCACTGTCTTGAAGAAGCGCCCCTGACCCCTGCATGCACAGATGGCCTAACTAGATGCCGTGAAGACTGACAGGATTGATATGTGGCAGGCAAGTCATCAAGAAAATTCCACAGACAGACATCTGTCCACAGAGACATATCTCTTCAGAACACTTACAGATACTCTGGAGGGGAAAAAAAATCATACTAAAATCCTAATACAATAGAACCACTCATATAAAGACTTAAGTACTCCCGTGTCTTTTTTCCAACATGTACATAAAAGAAAGCAAATTTGTAGGACAGCTGCTGACCAGAGTTAAAAAGGAATATAAAATATTGAAAGAGCATAAGAAGTACAGCTCTGTAGGGAGCACCCGTAAAACGGGCTCTACTGACTTGGTGCTTTCCAAATAGAAAAAGCAAGCTTATCTGGACATCCCTTTTTTTCCATAAGCTAGTAGCTCCTTTAACATTGTCATTCAGTGTCCCTAAGACAATTTGGCAGTGACTTTCTCTCTCCTCCAGAAGCAGAAGTGAAACTTATTGCTATATTATCTTTAATGATAATTTACATAAAACATATAAATACACACATGTGCACTGGGCATAGTTGCTGCAGTCGTGTCTGACTCTTCGTGACTCTATGGACTGAAGCCTGCCGGGCTCCTCTGTTCATGGGATTCTCCAGGCAAGAATACTGGACTGGGTTGCCATGCCTCCTCCAGGGGATTTTTCCAACCAAGGGATCGAGCCTGTGTCTCCTGCATTGCAGGTGGTTCTTTACTGCTGAGCCACCAGGGAAGCCCATAAATCTATATAAAAATATATAAAACATTTTTAAAAACTACTGATCCTCTCTACCTTGTCCTGTCTATTTTTGAAGTTTTTGGTCACCAAAAGAAAAAATGTTATTTTCCCAATTTGGAACTAGCTGAGAGATAGACTAAGAAGAAGATCAAAATGTCAGCTTTATTATTGATGAAGGTGATCAAAGAATGGGACTTAGAGGTGCCACTCTGGTGATTTCCACTAACAGTGCCTAATACCCCTGAACTGCACAGTTCCCAGTGATGTTGGAAATTGCCAACCACTCTCTCAGAGGAAACCCTGGACTGAAAGCTCCCGGAGCAGAGGAGCAGAGATGTCTGTGTCACAGAGAGGAGCCAAAGGGGTGACATGGGCACGGTCATTTCTTTCTGCAAAGCTCTGCTGTGAAAAGAAGCCATTCCTCCTGTCCTGGGAGCAGCAAATGATGAGGTGGAGAGAAGAACACATCTTCACATGCATTTCCCTCCTGGACAGAGGAGTGGAAATTACTTCCCTCCATGAACATGTAAGGAGTTAGGAATAAATGTTCCTTCATCTCACTCTCTGAAATTGGAGGAGGGAACTAACTTTTATCTTTAATTGTGGAGCTGAATTTTTACCAACATCTACATACACTTCCCCCTTTCATTTTTCTTCACATTCATGAATGAGACAACGAACAGGTTGGACAGAGAAGCATGAAAGCTACTTCTTCCATCTGTAACTTATGGAATTTAGCAAAAACAAAGGGGGGGGAGGTACTAAGGAGACAGTTTAACCTGAAAAGTGGCTATACTATCTGCTAGGGTTTTGTCAGAATTAGATGGAAATAAACTTGAAGGGATTGGCATATGAGTACTGACTTAATTTTCCTCCTTTCCCTACCTGATTCAGTACTAAGACAGGGATTAAATTTTGTATTGAACAAAAGTCCACAACTTTTTTCTAGACACTGCCACTCGGTTGATCTCCATAGTCGCTGGGAATAAACCTGAGGCTTCTGTGGTCTTGTTTTCAGTGCTAATAAAAGCTTACTTTAAGAAAAGACATCTTCCACTGTTTTCATCTAGTGCTTAAACTCAGTCAGCTGTTTCTTTCTTCTTTTTTTGAAAAAGAAACAGCATGAATCTTTAAAGAAAAAGTAACAGGATGAATCTTTAAAGAAAAAGTAACAACCGCAAGACAAACCACTACCATGAAACACACCTCCTCAGCATCCTGTGACTACCACAGTAGATGAGCATTGCCATTTCCACCTTGGGACAAAGGACTTTCCAGGTTTACATAGTGAGCAGGTACAAAGGAGAATGTTTTGCTCATAAGATGAAGATCCTACAGAATCATACATATTTAGTTAGAAAGAGCTTTATTATAATTCTAATCCTTTAATTAAAAATTTATATTCATATAAAGATAGAGTTTGAATGACTTGAAATCACACAATTAGTAGTCAATGACAGGACTCAGCCTTCTGACTCTTAGCTCCATGTTCTTATCTCTGGTTCAAACACAGGGAGGAAAGCAGAGTGGATGGGTTCAGGACTCAGGGAGACAAGTACTTTGAGAACAGAGAGAATGAGAAAAGGGATGACTGCAAATACCAGCTAGAATATGCTGAAAACAAAAGTGGCTAACTTCATGATGGGGTTCCAAACAAAATATGGTTTAGGATTATATTGTGCTCCTGAGTTTGCTGTTTGTACCTGGCCCTGCTCCTTGTCCTGAGCACAGAAGCAAGCTAGTACAGTTGCCTGGCTGTTGATTCAACATTTATCACCTGATTTCATATTCTTCTACTTACTATGATTAAAAACCTAAAGCAAGGACACCATTTGTAAAAATAAGCAACATAGGATGGGTTAAATAAGAGATATTGAGCAAGTAGGCCAGAAGCAGGCATGAGACTTCCTTTCCTGCATCAGTAATGATGAACACTGTCATACAAGTCTCTCTTGAGGACAAGGCAGTGTGCTGACAGTGCTTTTTCCCAACAGCCCTGACAACCAACTCAAGCATAAGCATAGCAGCCATGGAGAAACATCTGCTGAACCAGAAATATGAAGACACATTACATCTATGACCAAAAGAGAAGATGGCTTTGGAAATAAGGGCTCTCTGTAATTCAAGTCTATCCTGCTTTTCAGCCCCAGAACTGAGGCTCTGTGCATTGAATCAGTCAAAGACCAGTAATACATCTGGGAATCCAATAGGAATTAACTAATATTCAGAAAATAGCGACTAAATTCCAGGGTCTGGGATACAGAGTGTAAAGCACGTTTCTAACCCTCAAGAACAGCACTACAAAGTACTTAGCCTTGCAGTGAGGGAGAGATGGATGAACTTAGAATTCATCCGATGTTTCGCCTAGAAGCCAAGGCATGGAAAGGTAATGAGTTCACGGCAGTGGCTGAAATTGGCAGAGCTCCAGTTTTCTGAATCCTGACTTAGTGCTGTTTTTAAAACTCAAAATGAAAACATACTCTGTTTGACCATCTTTGCTGCTCTTCAGGGTCCAAGATCTTTGTTTCTAACTTTTAGAAGGAAGTTTCCTAGTCAAAACGTTCTCAGTGAATACCACTGAAACTCGCTCTCATCCTTGATAGCTTAAAACATAATTTCAACTTGAGAGATTCCCCCCAGTACTAAAAACATACCCTATCTTATATCACAGAATACATTTAAAAGAAAGAGGAACCCATTTAAGCTAGGTAAGAAAGACTCTGAACAGATTCTGCATACTAACAGGAATCTGATGTCATAACCTTAGTTACTTCATAAGCAAGATCGCAGGTAAAAAGACAGCCTTTCTCCATGGAATATTTGATTAAAATTATTGATTTATAGGGTATTACCCAAGACCTCCAGAAAATATCCCGTTTGCAATATATAGAGAGAGTTAAGTGCCTTAAACCACATTGTGCTCTGTCTCTCAGTCCTGTCTGACTTTGCAACCCTGTGGACTGTAGCCCGCCAGGCTTCTCTGCCCATGGAATTTTCCAGGCAATGTAGTGGGGTACCATTTCCTACCCCAGGGGATCTTCTTGACCCAGGGATCAAACCCCTGTCTTCTGCATTGGCAGGCAGATTCCTTACCACTAGCACCACCTAGGAAGCCCTAACCCACATAAGCTGCTCTCTTAATGAGAATCATGAAGAGCTCAGCAAATAATAAGTTAATTCATTACAAGCCCTTCCCCCAGAAAAGTTCCCTTCAGTATCTCATTTTCCTTGCTGCCTGTATATAAACAACTCCAGGTATTAACATGCAGGAATGTACAGAGCTTGGCTTCTCAGTTTCAAAGGTGAAAAGCAAGGTTATCTTTCATGATCCTTTTGCTCAGGGAATAAGTTCTGTCTGCATCAGTTTCAGCTCATGCAAAAAGAAGAAAAGATACTATGCAACTTAAATTATCATTATCTTATTTCAACACAATGAAACATCTAAGTCGGGGGTTGGGAGGGGGGGAACACCTCTAAATGGACCAAGTCAATTAATTTGAGTCCTTACCAAAATCACATGATACGCCACAGGGAAAATACCAGAAGCAGCCTGAGGGGGGAAATAATAAATAATGCTAGGTTTAAGAAACTGCCATTATATAAGGATAGAAGCTAACAGGAAAAAAATAGTTTAAAAGTTTTGTTTGAATTAAAACACAATTTTCATATCTTTCTTGTCCTTGCTGTAATTCAGAAAAGTAAAATTAACATTATTTTGAAACATACAAGTAAATCAAGCCTGAAAAATAGTTAAAAAGCAATCGGTTAGATAACACATTTCTGTTGCCCCAGAGTAACTATGTACATGTGTGAGCTCACTAGGTACTAGTATCTCTCTCTCTCTCCAGTTGCTAAGTTGTGTCCAACTCTTGTGACCCCATGGACTGTAGCCTGCCAGGCTCCTCAGTCCATGGGATTCTCCAGGTAAGAATACTGGAGTGGGCTGCTATTTTCTTCTCCAAGATACTAGTATAGGAATGCCTTCATGGGAAATAGATGGGGAAACAGTGGAAACAGTGTCAGACTTTATTTTCGGGGGCTCCAAAATCACTGCAGATGGTGACTGCAGCCATGAAATTAAAAGACACTTACTCCTTGGAAGAAAATTTATGACCAACCTAGATAGCATATTAAAAAGCAGAGACATTACTTTGCCAACAAAGGTCCATCTAGTCAAGGCTATGGTTTTTTCTATGGTCATGTATGGATGTGAGAGTTGGACTGTGGAGAAGGCTGAGCACCCAAGAATTCATGCTTTTGAACTGTGGTGTTGGAGAAGACTCTTGAGAGTCCCTTGGACTGCAAGGAGAGCCAACCAGTCCATTCTGAAGGAGATCAGCCCTGGGATTTCTTTGGAAGGAATGATGCTAAAGCTGAAACTCCAGGACTTTGGCCACCTCATGCGAAGAGTTGACTCATTGGAAAAGACTCTGGTGCTGGGAGGGATTGGGGGCAGGAAGAGAAGGGGACAACAGAGGATGAGATGGCTGGATGGCATCACTGACTCGATGGATGTGAGTGTGAGTGAACTCCGGGAGTTGGTGATGGACAGGGAGGCCTGGCGTGCTGTGATTCATGGGGTCGCAGAGAGTCAGATACGACTGAGCGACTGAACCGAACTGAATGTTTTACACACCTATATTTTACATTAAGAACTAATTTATTTATCTGATATTTGTTGGTTACTCACTATTTGAAAGACACCGGGCAAGGCCCTGTCAAGTTATAAGGCAATCCTTGACCTGTTCGAATTTGAGACCTATTAACAGAAGTAAAGTTTACATCTGAATGTTTACAATGCATCACTGTATAAGCATCATGTCTGCCTTAAGAAATGCCAAATTATGTAACATAGTTTATTTGTTTTTAAATGAATTCCTGCATTTGCCTGTGAAAAATTCAATGATGAAGAAGACATTTAAAGAATAACTACCATCCCTGAGAATAACAGAAGGACAAACTATGGTTATTTAAGCAAAAGAAATATCAAAGTATAAGGTATGCTTTGCAATTAACTACAGTCAAGAATTCTTGGAGGTTATGGAGTTAATGGCTAATTTTATTAAGCAAAATATAAAATATTGTATTTGATTCTAATCCCACTATGACAAAATTACAGAAAAAATGCACACACGTTTTAAAGTTTAGGTGCTATAATTAACTATTCAGACATGTGAAAATTCATCCTATTTTAAAATTCCCAAAGAAAGCAGGACTGAAAGATGGTTACGAGAAGACTCAATCAGACAACGCATTTCTGGTGAACATTCGCCCTGTGCTTTGCTTTATGGAGATACAGAGAAGAATCAGAGGGGAAGCTGCTTGATGTAGGGAATATACCTCTTCACAATTCTATCCATAGTGTGTAGCACTAGCCCAGAGGGGATCATCGGTTAGTGTTCATATTTTTAGGAAATGAACTTAGAGGAATGACCGACTGACTGGCTGACTGAATCCCTAACTTGGTCTCAATCTATTCTTAGAAAAATATTGTACTAACTTGCAATTGGAAAGCTAAGAGCAATGCTAAAAAGATAAGAACACAAGTACAAAGGGCTGAGAAAAACCACTCAGAGCTGAGGAAAGATGGTTACATCACCTGAATATCATCTTTCTTTCTGAGATCCCTAGCAGTCAAGGAAAGAAGGAAGCAATTTTGTAGTTCTTATTGTCTGGCTAAAGGAAAACACCAGTCTTCAGAGAAAGACATTTCTTTGAACTATATTACAAGTAAAAATTTTTTTTTTCTTGTAGAAGCTTACATAGAAGGAACTCTGGGTAACTTAAAGAGCAATTATGTTAAAAGCTTCTTGGAGAGGATGAAGAAAGGCTCTTGCGATGTTCATGTATTTTAAGTTACTTTTGATACAAACTTAAAGAATGGTAATGAACTATAACCCCAAAAAAGCATTTTTATTGGTAGCTAAGCTTGTTGCTTTCTGGCGATGGTTTTAACATAAATTTGGGGACAATGAAGAGGAGTAAGTGGTGAATATCACCAATCTCAAATGCCAGCAGTTTCCCTGAGATTCTATTGGCAAAGAAAGCTCAGAGAGAAGACTCCTGTGTTTGTTAATTCAGTGTTTACCACATGTACATCTAAAGCTTAGAGTTAGAAAATAAAGGCCTGAATTTGAGGATGTTAGAACCAGTTTTTAAAAAGGGGACCCTCACTAAAACCAAGAGCAAAGGAACTTTACAGATAATTCAGTACATTTTAAGTGAACAACTTCCTTTTATTTCTGAAAGTCAGGCTAGAATATATTATTAAGACTAATTTATTGAGGATATTATACAAGAAATTCAGACTTTAGGTTTTTTAAAGGTGTTAAACTTTTTTTTCTATTTTTATATATCAGTGAATGGTTTTAGAAGCATTTCACGGGAAGTATGAATTATCATCCATATTGAATTATATATTTGTCTGAATACTTCAGTAAAGAGGAGCATACTAGGATCATATTTACTCAAGGAACTATGCCTATATAATTTCTTGAAGAAAAAAATAATGATGAGAATTTTCCTTTTTTCTTTACCATCAATAATTTTATTACACCAAACCAAAAGGAGAAAGTGTGCAGGCAAAGTCAAGATACCATAGGCCAAGAAAACTGTTAATACTGATGGCTTTGTCTGAATCACCAATTCTACTGGTTGATGCTTTGCTGCAGTTCATGTAAGAGTTTCTAAAATGAGCAACTTAGCAGTGATAACTGCTAGTCCAACTCCACAGTACATCATCCATGACAATGAGGGTGGATTCTGAAATTCATTTCCATAACAGTTCTGTGAAGTTGTGCCATAGATTATTTTAACACAAAACTGACCTTAAAGGTGCCCTAAAATATTAAATACATAATGTTTAAAATATTTATTAATCATATATTCTTTATTGCAAAGTCCTATCTGTTCAGCAGAATTCACGCCCTTGAAAGAGGAGCCTGATGGTTTCTTCTCTGATCCCTATTTTCTTTTCACTTCCATGTTTCTAATTCATTGTGGGTGTTGTTTGTTTCACAAACAAAGCATTTAGCTTTGAAGATCATTGTAGAGAAGATCATCAGGAAATGTGAGGAAGTATCAAACCAGTCAATCCTACTGGAAATCAACCCTGAATATTCATTGGAAGGACAGATGCTAAAGCTGAAGCTCCAATAATTTGGCCATCTGATGCAAAGGGCAGACTCCTTGGAAAAGACCCTGATGCTGGGAAAGACTGAGGGCAGAAGAAGAGGGTGACAGAAGATGAGATGGTTGGATGGCATCACTGACTCAATGGACATGAGTTTGAACAAACTTTA
This sequence comes from Ovis canadensis, assembly GCF_042477335.2. Taxonomy (NCBI): domain Eukaryota; kingdom Metazoa; phylum Chordata; class Mammalia; order Artiodactyla; family Bovidae; genus Ovis; species Ovis canadensis. Next base: position 72,483,652 of record NC_091248.1, on the reverse strand, counting down.
GGGGACAGTGAAGGACAGGGAAGCCTGACATGCTGCAGCCTATGGGGTCACAAAGAGTTGGACACGACTTCGTGACTGAACAACTAAGGGAGAAATCTGAAGAAACAGATACAATTGTGGGTTAGAAACAGTTTGAGAATGAATATGATGTTGTTCAGTCGTCCAGTTGTATCCAGCTCTTTGGAACCCCAAGGACTGCAGCACAGCAGACCTCCCTATCCCTCACCATCTCCCAGAGTTTACCCACGCTCATGTCCATTGCAACAGTGATGCCATCCAGCCATTTCATCCTCTGATGCCCTCTTCTCCTGCCCTCGACCTTTCCCAACATCAAGGGCTTTTCCAATGAGCTGTCTGTTCACATCAGATGACCAAAATACTGGAGCTTCAGCGTCAGTGAATATGCAGAGCTGATCTCTCTTAAGATTGACTGGTTTGATCTCCTTGCTGTCCAAGGGACTTTCAGGAATCTTCTCCCGCACCACAATTTGAAGGCATCAATTCTTCGGCATTCTGCCTTTTTTACGGTCCAGCTCTCACAACCATATGTGACCACTGGGAAGACCACAGTCTTGACTATATGGACCTCTGTTGGCAGAGTAATGTCTCTGCTTTTCAACACTCTGTTTAGGTTTATCATCGCTTTCCTGCCAAGAAGCAATCGTGTTCTGATTTCATGGCTGTAGTCACTATCTGCAGTGATTTTGGAGCCCAAGAAGAGAAAATTTGTTACTACTTCCACCTCTTCCCCTTCTGTTTGCCGTACAGTAATGGGGCCAGATGCCATGATCTTAGTTTTTTTAATATTTAGTCTTAAGCTGTACTCTGCTCCTTCACCAGCATCAAGAGGCTCTTTAGTTCCTCTTTACTTTCTGCCATTAAGAGTGGTATCATCCACATATCTGAGGTTGCTGATGTTTCTCCTGACTATCTTAATCCCAACTTGTAACTCATCCAGCCCAGCATTTCTCATGATGTGCTGTATATAGATTAAACAAACAGGGGGACAGCAGAAAGTCTTGTTGTACTCCTTTCTTAATCTTGAATCAATCAAATGTTCCATACAGGGTTCTAACTGTTGCTTCTTCACCCACATACAGGTTTTTCAGGAGACAGGTAAGATGGTCTGGTATTCCCATCTATCTAAGAGCTTTCTACAGTTTGCCAAGATCAACACAGTAAAAGGCTTTAGCATAGTCGATGAAACAGAGATAGATGTATTTCTGAAATTCCCTTGCTTTCTCTATAATCCAGTGTATGTTGGCAATTTGATCTCTAGTCCCTCTTCCTTTTCTAAACCCAGCCTGGAAATCTGGAATTTCTTGGTTCACATAATGCTGAAGCCTAGCATGAAAGCTTTTAAGCATGACCTTATTGTCAAGGAAGACAGAGAGCACATAATCAGACTCCCTCTCATCCACAGCTGAATGGCATGTGCACCTGATCTAATGATGTTTCTTTTCTGTGTAAACTAATTTTTAGAGTTTCCCATGGATCAGTAGAGAATTTCTGAATGGCCTAGTAGGATGAGAAAACATGCAGACATACCTTAAGCAACAAAAAATACTAAATCTACAAAATTCATAAAGTATCTCCTGGATGTGCACACCCACCAACCCCTTGAGAAATTATAAAAAGGAATGAACCAGTTTGTCCAGAGTTGATACTCTTGTTTGAATGAAAATATATCTATATAAACTATTTTTCTCATAATAAACTTCCCTAAGATAATACTTTTAAGATTATCATGGCATCTTTACTCATTGTGACAAAGGGCATTTGGACATTTTCTTGAAAATGATGACAGGCTGGCACCATTTGGCCCCAACTACATTACCCCTACAAGTCTCATGTAGCTGGATATTAACCAATCATAACTTCTTTACATGGTGCAGTTGGTAAGGGTAGAATGTCTATGATGCAGGGTGAAGAAGTGCTCCCAAGATGAACTGGTCTGTTCCACAGCTTTAGCCCAGTACTTTGAAATGGGAGCCATTGGGCCTGGAGCTTACCTTAATAAGGAATGTGAATCAAGTATTTTAAAAAATCCTAATAAAACCAAAGCACAAGGCTTACGGTCATACTTTGATAGGTTCATTGTTAATGTATGGATTCCTTTTAGCTTATTGACTTTGCTGTGAATAGTTGAAAATGATGCCAGACCTAAGTTTCCACCAGCTTTCTAGATCTGTCCAGAAAAATCAAAGCCGTGCACATCCTGACATAAAGCCCACATGTTACCTGCTATTTACATAGCTGATACAGTTGCCCTTTTAGGGTTGTCTTGCTGTCTGAATCTAATATTCTGCTTGGATTGAGTTTTCCCATATGTTGCTTGTGTTAGCTTTATTCAAACTGCCCAAATTAGAAATGAATGTATGTGCTATATATCTCAGTCTCAAACGTGGATTTTTCAACTATGTGCTTGATTTGTACTTTATGCTGTTGAAATTGCTGTTCTTATGTGGACTAACTTGGCTGAATGAGATTCTGAATAAAGACTGTAAAAAAAGAAAACCAAACAAACAAACAGCAATGCCCTTTAATCAGATCCTAGAGCAGGGGTCTCCAACCTCTGGGATCTAATGCTGATTATTTGAGGTGGAGCTGATGTAAGAATAATAGAAATTAAGTGTACAATAAATGTAATGTCCTTGAATCATCCTGAAACCATCATCTGGTCCCCAGTGCCAAAAAGCTTGGGGACTGCTGTTCTAGAGGATTGCGTAAGAGAATAACTGACCTTCCTGCTTATCTATGCTACTGAAAATCTAGCTAGAATTAGAAATTGAATAGGACTGTAGAATGTGAAAATGGACTTCATCTTCAATTATTTCAGCTGCAAACCCTCTGAAACGAATATAGGTGGAAGGTCAGAGTTAGACACAACCAAAGTCCCTTTATGGGTATAAATGGAAGACAGCTAGGCCCTGGACACATGCATTTGTAAAGGACAATCTCTCAGGGTGACACAGCAGGGTTGTCAAGACCTGAAAGACAGGATAACAGATACTGGACAAGTAGCAGATCCTGGATGGCTTTACTTGCTGACTGATAGAATGATAGCCTTATATGTGCTCTCTCTGGCATTGACTCACTCAGACAGATAAAAGACAGCAAGCCCATAATCTTAGGATCCTCTTAGTTAATAGGTCTCATTCTATGCAGCACCCAAGATCACCAAACCTCGGGTGTATCTCTTCTAAATATGTGAAGCCCTGGGGATACACTGCGACTCTGTGATATATATTCTTCATTGTGTTAGGAATGAACATAAGCAAAATCAAATTTCAAACCAACTCCAAGTCAATGATCTTGCCTGTCTTTGAATCTAAGTAAGATTCCTTGGTCTAGCTTGGCACAGATAGAAAGTATAATTTAGAATGAAATTTAAAGCCAGCTCACATTAGTAAAAATTTGTTTCTGAATTTTCCTGAAAGTAGAAGATTTGGGATGAACTTGGTGGTATGAGAAATCTCTTGAGAAATCTGTATGCAGGTCAGGAAACAACAGTTAGAACTGGACATGGAAAAACAGACTGGTTTCAAATAGGAATAGGAGTACGTCAAGGCTGTATTTTGTCACCCTGCTTATTTAACTTATATGCAGAGTACATCATAAGAAACGCTGGACTGAAAGAAACACAAGCTGGAATCAAGATTGCCGGGAGACATATCAATAACCTCAGATATGCAGATAACACCACTCTTATGGCAGAAAGTGAAGAGAACTAAAAAGCCTCTTGATGAAAGTGAAAGTGGAGAGTGAAAAGGTCAGCTTAAAGCTCAACATTCAGAAAATGAAGATCATGGCATCCGGTCCCATCACTTCATGGGAAATAGATGGGGAAATAGTGGAACCAGTGTCAGACTTTATTTTTTTGGGCTCCAAAATCACCGCAGATGGTGACTGCAGCCATAAAATTAAAAAACGCTTACTCCTTGGAAGAAAAGTTATGACCAACATAGATAGCATATTCAAAAGCAGAGACATTACTTTGCTGACTAAGGTCCGTCTAGTTAAGGCTATGGTTTTTCCAGTGGGCATGTATGGATGTGAGAGTTGGACTGTGAAGAAGGCTGAGCACCCAAGAATTGATGCTTTTGAACTGTGGTGTTGGAGAAGACTCTTGAGAGTCCCTTGGACTGCAAGGAGATCCAACCAGTCCATTCTGAAGGAGATCAGCCCTGGGATTTCTTTGGAAGGAATGATGCTAAAGCTGAAACTCCAGTACTTTGGCCACCTCATGCGAAGATTGACTCATTGGAAAAGACTCTGATGCTGGGAGAGATTGGGGGCAGGAGGAGAAGTGGACAACAGAGGATGAGATGGCTGGATGGCATCACGGACTCGATGGACGTGAGTCTGAGTGAACTCCGGGAGTTGGTGATGGACAGCGAGGCCTGGCGTGCTGTGATTCATGGGGTCGCAAAGAGTCGGACACGACTGAGCAACTGAACTGAACTGAACTGGGGGTATGATTACATTTAAAAGGAATTTTTGTTTTAAAGATAATTTATGTATGTAGTTTCATAGGCATAATACCACATTTTTAAATTCTATTTTTTCCATATTGTTAGGTGGAGTGCTATAGGTTACTTCAAGTTAATATCCCATAGCATTATTTTGTAATTTTATTTATAAGTCTATCGTAAAATATTCAAGTTATAAAGAGCTCATTATCTTGGGATACTATAAGGATTAAAAATAAAGTATAATAAAATTATAAAATATAGCCTTCTATTCAGAATACATATTATTAGCATGTTCTTTCTTATGGGCCATAAAAACCACCAACTATATACAAGGTTTCTTTATCCAGTAAGTAGTAATGGAACATCTGCTTTCTACAAAGCATAGCCCTAAGAACCATGAGCACATAAAGCTAAAAAACAAAAGCCTGTCCTTGAGAAACATGTAAAGAGAATAAAGTGCAAAGATATATATGGAGAAATAGTAGAGAAATTACAAGGCAACATGAGCAAGCTGCAGGGCCCTGTTTAACAGGGCACACTTATGGATCAGTTATGTGTTCGAGGATGACTAAAGGTATGATCTTTACCCTCAGGGAGTTCATTGTCTGGTAGGATAGACAAATGAATATTAAAAATGTTCATTTTTCAGTACCACATAATGTTACAGGAAATGTGCATAAGTACAGATTATAAATATTTGCTATAATTATAAATAATTACTAAGATATTCTCAAGATCAGTACTATCGTGCTTTTCTATTGAAGGCTTCTTGAAATAGCTAAGTTTGAATCTGAGCCTTGAAAGACACAAGGATTAGGACAGATAAAAGGACAGCTCTGTGGAGGTATTTTGGGTGTTAAGGATAAAAACCTTAAGGCAGGAATCTGTAGTAGGAGCTGTGGAGGGAATGTGTGAAGATCAGACAGGAGATGGGGGTTAGAAAGTGGCTGTGAGCCATGAGTTGCAGAGCCTAGGGATGGTGAATGGACTTCAAACTCGAATACCAACTCAGAGATGGGACTCAATTGGATGGGCCACAGAGAAACACTGGAGGCTGAATCATTCCTGTTACAGACTAAGGTCTCTAGAAAGGCAGGCTCTGAACAGTTTGGTGTTCAGGATGTTTATTAGAAGTGTCCTTGATGTTAACACTTAGGGAGGATGAGAAATCAGAATAAAGCCCAGGGAGAAGTCAGCTGACTCCACAGGAGCTCTGGAGCTGAAATAGCCAGGAAGCCAGGAAAAGTGGTATTATGTCTTTATATTGCTTCTGCAAGAAGGCGCTACCTATGGGCCATTCCAGGAAGAGATGTGAATAGGACCATGCAGCTATCTGTCACCAGGGCAATCCCTGAAGTGGCTCACATGCTGGCCACTGGTATTAAGTCCATGCAGGTGTGACTCCTGGACACAGAAACCTTTCTGTGTCCTTTGTTTCCTTTTGTAGGCACTAGTTTTCAGCCTTCATGACCTTCCCTGAGTTCCAGAGAGAAGTTTCTAATCAGGGAAGAGATGAAATGCAAAGAAAAGGGAGGAACAGCCGAAAAACAATAGTGCAGCCTTGGGGCAGGGTCCTAGGACGTTCCAGGTGGTGCTAGAAGTGAAGAACCCACCTGCCAAATCAGGAGACATAAGAGATGCAGGTGCGATTCCTGGGTTAGGAAGATCCCCTGAAGAAGGGAATGGCAACCCACCCTAATATTCTTGCCTAGAGAATCCCATGAACAGAGAAGCCTGGCAGGCTATAGTCCATGGGGGTCACAAGGAGTCAGACATGACTGAAGCAACTTAGCATACATTCATGGGGCAAGGTCCTGGTTCCACCTCAAGGGATACATATATAACAGTATCTTTGAGCTGTTTTATGGAACTAAAAGCCCCAACAAGTGAAAGATGTCAGTATTCTTCATCTCAGAGAAGGTCACAGTTAGACAACCTCAAGAAAAGGAGAACACCTGAGGCCACAGTAATAATAAAGTACAGGCCTTGCACACACCCTGATCCTTATCAACCCTGCCCTTGAGTAGTGTGTTAGTCACTCAGTCGTTTCTGACTCTGCGACCCCATGGACTGTGGCCTGTCCATGGGATTTCCCAGGCAAGAATACTGGAGTGGGTTGCCATTTCCTTCTCCAGGAGATCTTCCCAACCTAGGGATCGAACCCGGGTCTCCTGTATTGCAGGCAGATTCTTTATCGTCTGAGCTAAGGAGACTGAGGCTTGTCCTTGAACTAGTGCTTGAAAATTCCTCAGCAAATCCTGCAGTGTTGAGACACAAAGTTTTGAGAGGCACAAGCATGCTGTGTTCCCCTCTTCACCTGGCAAAACAATAAAGCTGTTATTTCTACTTCACTCAAAACCCTGTCTCTGATATTTGCTTTGGCAGCAGTGCACAGAGGCCAACTTTTGGACACAGGTAGCACTTTCAGCAGCTGGGACAAATCATTCCTTGAAAGAAAATCTGAGTTATAATTACCAGTTTCATTTAACAGTGCAAAAGGCAGTGGTTCTCAAAGTGCAAGAAGGAGCAACTCATGAAGATGGAAGTACAGCATTTAAGGAATTAGGCCTCCAAATGACCTAAAGGTGCAGAACAAAACGGTCATGCTAAGACAGAACTGTCACGTGAGAGAAAAACAAACCTCTATTATTTTTGTTTGACTGTTTAACCTTTACCTTTAATTGTACATCCACAGCTGTATCAGAAGAAAGTACTTCTAGTTAAATAAGGAAATTAGGTCATTTATGTCCTTCAAGCTCCTGAACTGCTTGGAAAGAAGTTCAACTTAATTTTAAGTATTATCATAGATGCATATTGAAGTATTTCCTATTCGTGAAGATAGTGCAAACTAAGTCAGACCAGTTTTAAGATAGGTCATTCAGATGTACTGTTAAAGTATGTAGGAAGTGCTTTATCTATTACTGACATAATGTCAATTACCTAAAGTTTAATAGAAAACTTACTAAAAATTTTCTGTAAGTAACATTTATAACATCAAGCCTTACCAGCGTGATATCTGATAACTTTTGGTTAAGTATAAATCACTTCTAGAACATAAGCTTCATGAAAGTAATTAATGGCTTATTTGCCAAATACACAGACCTAGAAAATATTCCTGGCATGTAACAGGCATGGTATAAGACTGTAGAATGAATGAGTGTAATTTCTTTCATGGTCTAACATTTGTAAAAAAAACAATAAAAAAAGAACAGATACCTACAAAGTATTGAAAGATTTTTATTTATCCTGAAACATATCAAACCTTCTCAAAATCAACCACAATGAAGTATTTGTTTAAATTACATAAAGAAAAAAAACCATGATTTTATAACAAAACTTTCAGTATTAAACTCACTGATAAAATTCAAGGTTTATGAACAGTTGTGTCATGGGAAAATATAAGCTCCTAGAACTCAAGAAAAATGTAAAATATATGAAATTGTATTCTATTAAATAAACAGTGAGTTCCCTTATAATAATGGACCAATACTGGACTTACAATCCTGGCACGTTTTAAACATGGCTTTATTATCTACAGTTATGTTTTAGAAATAGTATTTTGAAACTTTTCTTAAATCTACAAATGATTGAAGTGGTATAATGTTAAACCCAGTGCACATACTTTATACCAGGCAAATAAAAGATCAAAAAGACTTTAGGTTTGGCATTATCTAGTCTAGGGCTTCAGTCAACTATTAATTCTATAAGTCAGTCAGTGAACCAGGTATCTTTGCTCCATTTTAAGGCCAAAGAACACATTCTTAACTGGGAATTCTTGCCATTCGATTGCAGAGGGATCCTACTGAGTGATTTGATAGATAGGTAATCTGTAAAACTACCTGGAAAACAGCTCAGCTCCATTGCATACGTTTAAGGTAATGAGCTCAAATGTAAGTATAAGTTTAAGAGTTGGCTCATGTTCTGGCTCTGTGGTTCATCATTAAGGGTGACTCCGTTTAGACTTCACTATGACATAATTTTTCAATATGTTTACTGCAGATATTATTTTCCATCCATTTAACTCATAGAAACATTAACAGAATAACATGACAAGATGCATTAAAATAGAATAGGGAATATGGAAGAAAGATACAGTATGAATCCAAGATGGCATTAAACTTATTTTATTACTAGTGAAGATCTATGCACAGTTTCAGAAGTATTTTATGTCTCAGTCATTATTTGTGTGCTTTAGAAGATAATCCTCTTCATTATACATTAAGAATGAAGAATTTTCCACAAATTTTCCAAAATGAAATGGCCTCAAGAAATATATCCACTGCAATGTATACTGCACACTAAAATAGCAGTTACGATAGTAAAATATTTCTTTGCTCAGACATCTGACTGCTAATTTCTGATTAATGTCCTAATACAGAAATATGCTCCAATTCAAATGCTTTTTATTTAATCCCCTCTTCAAATACTCTGGCATATTCTGAGAATGGTAATATGAAAGATGAGAAAATCTTAAATCTTGCCAGAAAAATATAAAGGAATCTTAAAAAGTAAAAAGCAGTCAGAAAAAAATGTTAAATATTTTCTTAGGACCAATTGCCAGGTAATCAAGTAGTCCCCACTCTCTGCATGAATTTTTAAGTCACTGTTGACAACGCTTGTTTTGGGTCTTAGTTTTATAATTTTGCTGGTGTGTACATTAAAGCCAAGAATGCTCCAGTTTTATATATCCCGCAACATCTGGGGCTTCCCTGGTGGCGCAGAGGTTAAAGCATCTGCCTGCAATGCTGGAGACCTGGGCTCGATCCCTGGGTCGGGAAGATCCCCTGGAGAAGGAAATGGCAACCCACTCCTGTATTCTTGCCTGGAGAATTCCATGGACGGAGGATCTTGGTGGGCTACAGTCCATGGCTCGCAAAGAGTCAGACACAACTGACCGACTTCACTTTCACTTTCTGTAGACTCTTACTTTGGTTTCCCTTTTCTGAGCACCTTCCTTCTTGGAGCTGATTCTTCTAGTCATCAGGGAGTTCTGCCCCATTTTAACACTGATATAGTTAGCTCCACTCTAACATAGGATCCTCTTTCTTATTCTCATCCCAGGAGGACATTTCTTTGTTTGGCCATGGAAAACTCAATTTGAAGAGTGTATCTGAATTTCCTGTGTATTAGAAAATCCTGTGTTTGTTTTAACTATCTCCATATCAAATAAAACAAAAAAGAAACAACCCCCCTCCCTCTTTGTAATGATGTCCCTTTGTTAGTTGCACCTTCCTTCTTACAGTCAATCAGACACAAAGTCTAATTTCTGCCAAGTAAGTATAAGATTATTTGAAATAAATTACTTAGGACTTAGCATGAAAGCTACTCGTATTCCGCAAACAGTTATTCAGGAAAATTATTATAATACATGTATACATATGTCTTTAAAATGTCTCTATGTGTAGAAATCTAAATTTATCCACCTAAATTATACCACCTTATTAATCTTAGTTATTTCAGATATCATCCTATGTAGGAAAAAGCAAAGTTTTAAATTTAATATGCAAGTCCTGTCGTCCTCACAAAACTGACCCCCAGCTACACCACTGATTCATTCTCAACTTTCCTTCAAGACAGATTTAAGTTGCAAGAAATGAGTGCAACTTCTGCCCCAGTTGATGATATGCATTGTCTTAATATCCATGTGTTAAGACTGCAATGTTTTATAAAGCTACACACTGCAGAGAGGTTTTTGCTTAAGAAAAAAGTTACAAGTGAGTTAGGTGCAATATTTCCAAGGGGTTTTAACTTCACCTTAAAATAAAAGATTGTTGATGTAAGGATGGTAAATTGTAAAAATTATGAATTTTCACTATAATAATGACATTTTACTACGTCTCTCAGTCAATTCTGCTTAAAATATATATTTTGACAGAGACAAAAGCAATCTCAAGATATAGTAAGGACTATAAAACTTCATTTACATATGTTCCATTGAGAATAATTTCATTTTTAGGTTGTGCCAATATCCTATACACACCTAGGAATTTGACACGGTGGCATAAGGCTATATAACTCAGAGCATCCACCAGGGACTCAAGATCTTACTACACTTGCTGTCATCCAACACTTCAAATCTTTAGCCTAAAATTATAATAGGGGTAAGGAATAAAGAGTTTCTTTATTTTAGGCAGCACAGTCACGGAAAGGCTAATTGTATCTTCTGAGCTATTAATTGACTTAGCTCCAGGATGACTATATAAAACATATGGTGTAAGATTTTAGCAACTGTCCAGAGCCGTGCACAGAGGGCATTTGGCTTCTTTTTGTAGAGAAGAACCGAAGGTAATCCCTTTGCAGCTGCAGTGCAGATGGTTTTCTTTACACCATTTCACTGAATACTAAACAGAAACTGGAAAAAGTTTGAAAACATAACAAACAAACAGCTGAGTGTTAGTTTAAATGCTCTTTGCATCCATCAGAGAGAAGCATTCAGAAACTCTGGATGTTTACCAGATAGTTTGAAAGGAAAACAGAGATGTGAAAACGGAATAAAATGATTTTGAAATTGTACCTAAATATGGTTCTGTGTGGTTTTCTTCAAAGTAACAATATAATTAAATCTCTCTGAAACTTCAATTATGGGTGTCATGATTCATAATCCTCCACATCATCAAAAGTTTAGGTTTCTCTAAAAATAAGCTGAGATGAATAAAGCTGAAATCACCTATTGCTAAAGGAAGTATTTGAAAATCATGTCATCTGTTAACCTTCATTCTTGCTCTCTGGTGTAGCAACCTAACATGCTGTCTTCCTTTTAAATTAAATTGTACAGTGAAGCTCGCTTGCCATTTCAACTTCACATCATTTATTCTAGTGTGACAGAAAGAAAATGCTACATCAAAGATTAGTCAGTAGGGGAAAAAAGCAAAGTCATGTCAACAAAGGGGTTTGGCCTGTTAACATGCTAGGAAATAATAACAGTATATTAAGTTCACTGGAAAGCTTTATGATATTAATACACAAAAAAATCAGTTATATGAATGTGCTTGATATTCTTCTAGCCATATTGGTTGTTGCAATAACAAAATATTGTCATATGCTTAGTATTTCATGGGGCTTCCCTGGTGGCTCAGATGGTAAAGAATCTGCCTGCAGTGCAAGAGACCCTGGTTTAATCCCTGAGTTGGGAAGATTCCCTGGAGAAGCGAATGGCTACCCACTCCAGTATTCTTGCCTGGAGAATTTCACAGACAGAGAAGCCTGGTGGGCTACAGTCCATGGGGTCGCAAAGAGGCAGATATGACTGAGTGACTAATACTTTCAATTTCATACATAACTGGGAAGAACATTGCCAAAATACTGCCACTTTAGTTTCTAATTACGGATAAGATTATGGCGAGCATTTATGGATAATTTTTCTTAGCTAACTTGTTTCAGTCAGATGCTGTCTGGACTTTCTAAAATAAACAACTTTCATATTTAAAAAGTTATTTTAAAAAATGATGTGATATTAATAATAAGCAGGCCTCAATCAAAAGTTGATATTTTATGTAAAAGTAAGTTATACATTTGGTAAACAGAATAATTTCCAAACTTCCTAGAAGTCAAGCATTACAATGAAGGTCTCCTCGAAACTGAAATAAACACTGCATTTCTCTAACAGAGCAACTATGGACTTCATCAATTGGACAGTTCTGGAGTTGTAAATAGCAATATGATTTAGCCAAATTATGTTCTGAAACCCTACTATCCGATGGCATCAAACCCCATGTAATCTAAATGAAAATGAACTCTTCCTCTTCTCCACTGCCCAAGTCTTCCCCATACTTGAGTTCCCCATACATAAAGCAAACAGAAATTGCCTTGCAGTATGAAAAAAAAAAAAAAAAGCAAAGACACTGCATGCCAATGCCAGCTCTAAATGGTTGGTCGTTGGTGTGACGTCTTTTTTCCTAAATGTCTGCCATCTGGAGCAGGCATCCTCACTGCTCTGTCTTGCCAGCATCCATCTCATTCCCAACTTCTAGCTAAAACTGTTTTGCATATCCCTTGTTTAGTCCCCTGAATTCCTTTCTTCTCACTTGCTTGCTTTTCACTTAACTTGGTAAAACACTACAATGGCTGCATTTAATTATCTTATCAATGTTCAGCTAAAAAGGACAATACCAAATTCACATATGGCTGCTGCTATCATTTGCAGCCCAATGAGTAAAAAAGATGCTTTACATTTGAATCCTTCAACCAGGAAAGTTGTGCTATAACACATTGAAGAAATAATCGGTTCCAACTTGATAGACTATGTTTCCAAAGAAGCTGAGAAGACCGCCTTAATATGCTGGGAGGCACTTTTTTAGATACATCAGTTACTAACCAGCCTAAAAGAAATGCTGAAGTGTTGGCATGGGAATGAACGCTTAAGTTTGTGACACACAGCTGCTTGTCAGTCCTCTGGCCCTGTAGAGGGCTTTCATGGGCCTCAGGTATCCTGAGGAAGCTTTTGCTTCTCAGCAGCAGAGCCTGAAGCTGGAGGAGAAAGAGCCTATAGCTTGATTCAGCTTGAGAATGAGTTAGTCATGATGAGAGATACATGAATCCATTACATAGTACTGGGAAATTACTTGGGTCTCAAATAACATGGTTTCCCTCAAACTAATAATACAATTAAATCTGTCTGAAACTTCAATTGTGGGTGCCATGACTCATTATTAAAAGATTATGCTTCCCTGAAAAAGCACTGAGCTGGGTAAAGTTGAAACCATTTCCATTTCTGTGAAGACTCCAACACAGAGCACCTTCTATCCTAGGATGAGAAGAGGGGCTCAAGTGCAAGCACAGGAAGCAGAGCCTGGGCTGAATGAAGGACGTTTCAGACAAGTTTCTGATGATACCACACCCATATGTTTGGGTATTTTTTACTCACTTGGCAGGTTATGATGTTTAGGTAATGAGACCAGTAAAATGCATCAGTTCTTTGTTGGATTATTAGTCCTTTTTCCTAAGGATTGCTATTATTTTTTAGCAATTTTCTCTATTCCTAAAACATTGCAAAATACTTTAAATGTTCCATGAAATCTAAAAGGACCATAAGGTTCAAAGGGTAGAAAGACTTTTACTTTGCCAGTTCTAGAATAACCTTAGTGTCTAATAAAGACAATGCCACAGAAAATCCTAAAACTCACCTCTACACAGCCTTAATGCCAAGCATCAGCTAGTGAGAAATGTGATAAAGGGTAATATATTCATAAACAAATAAGGGGTGACAATCTATTATAAATAGCGTACTGGGCTTTTTCATCAAAGTGCCTATATAGATGAAGGGCGGCTGTACAAAAAACTTTATGTTTATCCTTATGATTTGTCCTAAGTATTAGTTCAACTCTATAAAAATTTAATTCAAATTGAAAATCTTCCATGTATTTTGTTTTATATATATAGTTTAATATTTATGCTATGTTACCTTTTGATTACTATAGTGGTACGTACTTGCTATAAATAAAGCAAGAAATCTGAAGGGCGTATTATCATGCAGAACTGCTGTATTTACTGTTCAGCACCAACTGTCCCATTGGAAAGAGCATCCTGGTGTTCCTCATGGAAAAACCATCCATCCCCAGCTGTTAAGACTGAGGTTTGGGTAGATCATCTCCTGGCTTTAGGGTGAATCCACCCAATACTAGTACTCTTATCCTCTGGCCAAAAAAAATTGGCACAAATATAAGCCAATGAACTAAGCCATTTTACCAAGATTCAATTTTATAACATGGCTGCTTCTTCTGCTTCTATTTCCATTCTCCAGGTATAATCATTAATATCAGTTTGGTATGTTTCCATCCAGACTTATTTCTCTGTTATATATATTTGACAATAAAATAAGGCTATACAGACATATGCATGTGTATATATATATGTATATATGTGTATATATATACACACATACACACTGATGATCATATATATATGCCTACAAGTAAAGTTTCTAAATAGAGTGGTAAAGTGTATGAAACTAATTTACTTTTACTCACATCTTTTCATTTTAGGGCAACAGACTCACATTACTTTGCTTAATCACAGCATAATACTCTATCACATAGAAAAGGCATACTTTATATCACTAGTAGGGTATTCTATCAGTGAGCTATGATAGGAGAAAAACACTGGCTAAAACAATAATCTCATCTGCGAATCTCATTTGCCACTGTCATTAGGTGGCACCTCAGGAATGCCATAAGATGAAGAAGTAGCCAGGTGGCACAGTGGTAAAGAATCTACCTGCCAATGCAGGAGACACAGAGCAGGAAGATCCCCTGGAGGAAGAAAGAGCAACCCACTCCAGTACTCTTGCCTGAAAACTCTCATGGGCAGAGGAGCCTGATGGACTACACAGTCTATGGGGTCATAAGAGCTGGACGCGACTGAGTGACTTGGAATGCTTTGCTAAGGGGACAGAGTCCTTCTGAAGAAACTGAGCCTGTGAAAAAGGTTAAAGAGACTCAGCGGAACTCAAGGAAAAAGAAAGATGTCATTTGTACCCAGTCTCACTGCTATCTTCCTCATATTCTCACCTGAGAGAGCAAGATCTAACATCAGAAGACTTTCTTTCTTTAACAGGGCAAAAAAAAAAAAAAAAGAAAAAAGAAAAATCATGCTTTGCTTCTAGTAAAACCAGGCTTACATTAGCCTTGGAATTGAGCCCTAACTCCTGAATCAGAATTGAGAGTTTGGGATTGATATCTCAATTGACTCAAAGGAGACGGAAGTTGGCAGTAATGAATGCAGATCTGAGGAAATTACAAGTATGCAAAAACCAAGACCCAGGGGACCACCGGCTGTTCATAGGTTCATAAGCAAACGTATGTAAATGAGTTGGCTTTATCAAAGTCCAAAACTGCATGTGTCCATTTAATTGATCATTAAATAAAAAGTTTCCATATGTGGACCATAGCAACTAGTATATCCTAAGTATCAATTCCTTAGATCAGGAATCATATTCCCTCAATATTCCATATACAAAACATGTTTTTTATGTGTACAGTATATTATGTTCAGAGAAGTTACTGAAGATTTATATCTCTTACCCTTTACTTTTTCATACTTATTGAATATTTAATTAACTGTAATGATGTGCTTAAAGACTTTTGTTTATGAGATTTTAAGTTCCTTTGGGAAAGAAACCACATCTGTTTTATTCTGTAGTATATCTCTGGCATATACGCCATGTGTTTGCCCTAGCCAGTGCATTTTGCTCAGTGTGTTTGTGAGCAATGAGTAGGAGAAAAAGGAGGAGAAAAGAGGGAAAGAGGAGAAGAAGCGAAAAAAAAAATGGAGATGAAAGATAAAGAAAAAGCCTAAAGAAGAAAACAAACAAAAAAAAAAACATTTCTAAATCATGCATATAGTCTGCAATATTATCCCATGAAGACAAGATCTTTTTGCAAAGTAACTAAGAACAGGATGGCTTGAAGGAAGCAGATTACAATGGCTCCCTTTTGTTTTTCATCTATTCATACCTAAAATTCTATATATAGACTTTATTTCCTTACACATTTCTCCCTTCTCAAAAAGGCAGGTCAAGCAAATGTCAAGTCTATTTTTATTATACCAAAGTACATGTATACTCACATAAGTGGCATTTCAAATGGTACTGAGTCTTTCCTATGCCAGCTAGAATACTTAATAACCCCCCAGAACATCTAAAGCTGCACGAAACTGAACAAGAGTTATATGAAATCACTCCACAGTTAAGTGTTTTTCCCTTTATTAGGCACTATCCTCTCTTTTCAGGATTAAGCACATTGTGGAAAAGTTGTCATAAAATCAAAGGATATTGAGTGAAAAGAGGTACATGAGTCTTCCTAACTTTTGAAATCATCTTATTTTTATATTTTATTCAATAACTAATTCTCATTCTAAATGGAAAAGTCTCTCATTTGAGCAAGAGAAAACAAGGTCAAAGTGTTTTTCCTTTTTGACTGAACCATTTTATCAGGAAAAAGTACCATTTTGCAACATTTACTTTATGTCTGTACTGTGTAATTCTTAAATGTCTGTAGAGTTTGGATTACCTAAAAACATCAAGTTTAATCAAAATGGAGCTGCCAGGGAAAATGGGAGAAGAATGTATTACTACAATTAATTGTAGCTCTAACACAAGGAAGCTAAAAATTCTAATTTTGCTTAGAAAGAACAGAAATTCCAAGTGAATACTCAGAAATTTCATCATTTCCATATGGATATTTTCCCAAGCTAATTTAATATTTATTAAGTCTCTACTAACTGGGAGAAACAGAAGCTGGAATCAAGATTGCCAGGAGAAATATCAATAACCTCAGACATGCAGATGACACCACCCTTATGGCAGGAAGTGAAGAGGAACTAAAAGCCTCTTGATGAAAGTGAAAGAGGAGAGTGAAAAAGTTGGCTTAAAGCTCAACATTCAGAAAACGAAGATCATGGCATCTGGTCCCATCACTTCATGGCAAATAGATGGGGAAACAGTGTCAGACTTTATTTTTGGGGGGCTCCAAAATCACTGCAGATGGTGATTGCAGCCATGAAATTAAAAGACACTTACTCTTTGGAAGAAAAGTTATGACCAACCTAGATAGTATATTCAAAAGCAGAGACATTACTTTGCTGACTAAGGTCCGTCTAGTCAAGGCTATGGTTTTTCTGGTGGTCATGTATGGATGTGAGAGTTGGACTGTGAAGAAGGCTGAGTGCCAAAGAATTGATGCTTTTGAACTGTGGTGTTGGAGAAGACTCTTGAGAGTCCCTTGGACTGCAAGGAGATCCAACCAGTCCATTCTGAAGGAGATCAGCCCTGAGATTTCTCTGGAAGGAATGATGCTAAAGCTGAAACTCCAGTACTTTGGCCACCTCATACGAAGAGTTGACTCACTGGAAAAGACTCTGCTGCTGGGAGGGATTGGGGGCAGGAGGAGAAGGGGACAACAGAGGATGAGATGGCTGGATGGCATCACGGACTCGATGCACGTGAGTCTGAGTGAACTCCGGGAGTTGGTGATGGACAGGGAGGCCTGGCGTGCCGCGATTCGTGGGGTCGCAAAGAGTCAGACACGACTGAGCGACTGAACTGAACTGAAGATTAAAACAGCCACAACTTTGAGAAAACAGTTCTATGTGGCCAAAAAAAAATTACCAGAGTATAATATTCTAATAATTAAATAATATAATGCTTTTGCCTAAAAATGTCATCACGAACCAATAAACTATTTTGGTTGTTAACACATGTCCTGCATTTACCAAAAAAGTCTGATTTCTTTTGTCAATAAAAAAATCTGTGAAGTATAGAACTATGTAAATTAAAATTCAATTTCATGTAGATTTCCAGTAATTTATTGCTCAGAAAATTTTAATCTCATCATAAATGCATATTGTAAATATGTAATAAACCGTAAGACACAATGCAGTCACAGTACTTAACTTGCTAACACGCATTTATTATGATGTTTAATCTATCTCCTCCTCATTGAGCTGGGTTCTATGCAGGTTACAGAAATGAAACACATGGTCCTTTTCCTATAGAAGATTAAAATATAATTGAGATGATAGCAAGCCTCATAAAACCACACTGAACCATAATTGCTCAACTGTGAGGTGCCACGAAAAAGTGCTCTGGGAGTATAACTCAGTAAATCAGCATAGACTGGAGGAGTCCATAGAGGGTTCAGCCATTAGCTGAGATTGGTGTGGGCCCTTGCTGGAATGTAGGGTGTGGATGAGTACAGGAAGAGAAGAAGCTTGGTGTCTATGTGAGCGAGCCTCAGAGAGCTGGGGGAAATAAGGCTGAGGTGGAACTGAGAGAGGCCATTAAGCTGAAGCCTTTAGGGTGTGATTTTGACCTTTGTGTGTAAATGTGTAGCATAGGTTTTGACTGATATGCAGAAGTATGTTCAATTTGGAGCAAGTGAAGAGGGCTCAGGAGGTCTGGCAGAAACATGGTAAATGCAAGGAAAGGGACCTCTTAGATGTGCTGATGAAGGAAGTGTTGCTTCCATCATTTCCACTCTTTCATCCTTGGGGCAAACCAAGGCACCAAGATCAAAAGTAACAAAAACAGGGACCATAGCCAGCAAGGTTGTTAGATTTTCATTATGAACTTCTTAAACTACCCAGTTTATTTTTTAAATAAGCAAGTCCTCAATGATTTTACTAAATAAAATGCCCCACTGCAAAAAAAAAAAAAAAAAAATCCTGGGAATTTTAGCACTAAAGGAGCTCAGAATGGGAACAAAATGAGTGATAGTGCAAATTAAAAGGAAGAGGGTAAAACTTCCAGTTAAGTAATTATAACAAACTCCATCTTCCAAGCAAAGCTGTAACTAGTCATTTTCATGATGTGCTTAAATTAGACTGGATAAAAGTGTGCTTCTTAGATCAATTCCATTTTTCCTCATAAGTTCTCTGTATCATGTAACTAATTTAGTTTGAGAATTTGTTTTTATTTAATTTGCCATATTTATCTTAATTTTTCATATTTAGGGCCTGACGATTAAGCTATTGTTTGTTTTTGATGACAGAAATATTTTATTTGGCACCATTTATTATGGACAGATGATAAAAAGCTGTGCTCAATTTTTTTTTTTTTTAATCACCACAGCCTAACTCCTAGAGTAGACTACACAAATCCACGAAGAATCCAAATCTACTTATCTTCAGGGTACAATACAAATCCTATATATTTATTCAAGTCTTTGGACTAACAGCATTTATATTTATAAAGTTCTCTGGGCTCTGCAGGTTGAAAATATTTCATATGAAACTCAAGTATTATTAAGTAATATTCTATGATGTTATCACAGTGTTTTTAGCACCTATGTGCAAATATTCAATAACTTTAGCCTGAGGTATAATATTTTAAGTTTGTGAGTTTACAACACAGGAAATTGTCCTCAGAAAGTATGAGTGTACCTAATAAATCAGAAAAAATATATAAAATTGAGGGTGTATCAAGAAATTACTTTCTGGTATCTTGTTGTTTTGTTTCCCACTGAATCTTGGGTCATCTGCAAACCACTACAGAAAAACTATTATGTATAATATTATAAACATACATATAAATATACATGTACATAATGAATTTTATGAATAGTTCATTCTAATGAATGCACACACACATACACACATGTACATAACAGTTAATGTCCAACTTGAACTAATATCCACACACTTTGAACTTTTGGATATTAGCAAATCATTAATAAAGAATAATATTCATATTATATTGAAAACATACTATTGACTAAAATGATATGTTTTCTCAACCTTCTCATGAAGGCACAAGGTCCTACTTTAACAGAGAGTGACAAGAAGGACATGGAGCTGGGGAGGACTACATCTTCTGGCTTGTCTTTTTCTAGGTGATTCCAGGCTTCCTCTTCCCTCATGTACACTGATATGATTATCTCCAATATCCCCTCACTGACTAAAATCATGCCATTTGATGATACGAAATGGTTATGATGCTGCTACTGCCTCTGATGCTGTCAGTTACACACTGTTGCACAATTATTGGTCAGTCACTACCCTATATTCTTTATAGGTACTCAGTCCAACTCTTCATGACCCCATGGACTGGAGCTGTCCATGGGATTTCCCAGGCAAGAATGCTGGAGTGGGTTGCCATTTCCTTCTCCAATACTTTATACACACTCATTTAATTTTCACAGCAACCTGTGAGGTAGATAGTCCGATTATTTCCATTTTAGAAAAGAGGTTAAACAATTTGCCTGAAATCAAAGAGATAATAAATGGCTGATATTCAAATGCAAGCAGTTTGACCAGGAGCCCACACTCCTAACTGTTATGCTATTGCATAATATCTGATCATGCTTTTCAATGTAACTATAGAGTCCTTATCAATGAATTTACTAATAGCTTTATTTCTGCTAATATTAGTCTAATTTAAATCTTTAACTGCTATATCTGAACTCTCTACTTATATATGCAATATTTTAAAGGGATTTCATAGAAAAAGCAAGAGAATTCCAAAAAACAACATCTACTACTGCTTCATTGACTATGCTAAAGCTGTTGACTGAGTGGATCATAACAAACTGTAGAAAATTCTTCAACAGATGGGAATACCAGACCACCTTTCCTGCCTCCTAAGAAATCTGTATGCAGGTCAAGAAGCAACAGTTAGAACCGGGCATGGAACAATGGACTGGTTCAAAATTGGCAAAGGAGTACATCAAGGCTGTATGTTGTCACCCTGCTTATTTAACTTATATGCAGAGTACACCATGTGAAATACTGGGCTGGATGAAGCACAAGCTGGAATCAAGATTGCAGGGAGAAATATCAACAGCCTCAGATTTGCAGATGACACCACTCTCATGGCAGAAAGGGAAGAAGAACTAAAGAGCCTCTTGATGACGGTGAAAAGAACAGTGAAAAAGCTGGCTTAAAACTCAACATTCAGAAAACTAAGATCATGGCATCCTGTCCCATCGCTTCATGGCAAATAAATGGGGAAACAATGGAAACAGTGAGAGACCCTATTTTCTTGGGCTCCAAAATCACTGCAGATGGTGACCACAGCCACGGAGTTAAAAAACACTTACTACGTGAAAGAAAAACAATGATAAACCTAGATAACATACTAAAAAGCAGAGACGCTGCTTTGCCAACAAAGGTCTGTCTAGTCAAAGGTATGGTTTTTCCATTGGTCATGTATGGATGTGAGAATTAGACCAAAAAGAAAGCTGAACGTGTGCTGCGATCCATGGGCTTGTGAAGAATCAGACACAACTGAGCGGCTTAACTGAACTGAAAGGGATTTCAGTTACCAAAATATGTGATTCTTAAAAAATCCCTGTGAAGAATATTGAATAGTTTTTTTTTACATTTGCATTTCATTTATGATAATTTTGAGCTAAGACCCAGACATTTAAAAGACCTCCAAAGTTAAGCTGCATTAAATCTCTAACAGAACAGGGAAAGGTATAACTTGTAGCAAAGTCAATGGATTATGCAACCCAGTTAGAAACTTCAGATTCCTGGCTTCTACTCTTGCCTAAATGTTTAGCATTCTCAAATCCTTTCTGCAATGTCGGTCTCTCTCCTGCCTAAGAAGCAACAAATCAGAATTGATAAAATGAAATGAAGTTTATCATTTTCTCCTCAAACCTACTTTTTCTCCTAAACTCCTTCTTTTGATTAATGATGTCAACAATTATTAATCGAAAGCAAAATCGAGAAGTCTTTCTCTCTGTTAATCCCACATTGTCATTCATTTCCACAAATTCTACTTTGAAAATATTGCCCAAATCTATTTCTATATCTCATTCCCATTGCTATTGCTAAAAGTCTTGAATCATTTGCAGGCTGTGAAAGATCCTCTGTGTCTGAGGACCATAAACTCACCATTCTCATTTTTACTCTTCTGTACCCTAGGCATCACCTCATCAAACTATATTCAGAATTCCTTATATTTTTGCCACAAGTTCAAAGCTCCTGTGCATAAAATTCTCTCTGCCTGGAATTCTCTTGGTTAAGTACATTTCCTTATTCTAAACAGCTCCTGCCCTAAGATATATTTCCTTACCTGTCCCCACCCCCAAATGAATCACTTTCTTTTTTGTCCATGCCCATATTATGGGGTCTTTCATATTGCAGTTTTAGGGTAATACATTCCATTCGATGAGATTTAGTTCTAGGTCTTGCATTTTGAATATGTTGAATCCATAAAACAGCATGCAATAAGCATATTTTTTCATTTTACAGATGAAATCCCTGAAATATAGAGATTAGAAAGCTATATAATTCAGAAATGAAGTCCAGACTTAAATTTTTTTATTGCCAAAACTCTATTCTCTTCCTATTTACTACAGCGCTTTATTATTTGCTTATATGTCTGTCTGCTTCACTGGCAACTGAACTCTTAAAATACAAGAAATATATCTTATTCATCACCAAGGCCTTAGTACCTGGTACACAATATGGCACTCAACAAATGTCTCACGAGTAAATGAATGAGCCCATGAACTGTTTGACTCACTATATAAAATCTTGTTGTTTTATTAAATACCATTTAAATAAGAATGCCAGTTTCATAAATGTGACTAATGGGGAAAGAAGATTTTAACAATGTTTATGAGTTTTTAATGTAATTTTTATTGAGTTCCTTACATCCTAACTCATTAATAAAAGAAATAAAGAATAATATTGCTATGCTTTATCTCCCTACATTATTCAAATGCACTTTTTTCTTTCAATAAGATGTTTGGGATAAATTATTAATCTGTTCTTCCAGAAAGGTACATCCATTTTTCACACAATGACCTAAGCCCTGATTTATAAAAATATATTTGCACATACAATCTATAGGTGCAATCATATGTTGACCCTTCAAAAGGCAGTACTGGAAACTACTAAGTGATTTTTTTTTTTAATACAATAAAATCTGGAATGTGCTCTCCACTCTTTGCTCTATGTTCTCTTAAGGCAAAATGTATCACTTGTTTCCTAGCCTCAACCTATTGCAAAGATAAATTTATCCTAAGAATAGGGGAATTCTACTAAGTAAATTATACTTTATGGGAATGGCAATTGTGAGATAAAATTCTTGTCATAAGATTATGAAAGAGTGCTTCCTGCCATGGTATAGTATAAAATTAAGTGAATGGTGGCTTATTTGTCTCAGTGGCCCTTCTATACTTTGAGAATAAAATTGAATAGGAAAAGTAAATGCTATGAAAATGGCCAAAAATGAAATTCTGAAAAATTTTAAAGTTTCTGAGGGATATGGAAGACATTTGCTGTAGAACTTTCATTTTCAAATACTGTGGCTATTCTTTCACACAAAAAAAGTAGGATCAAAAGTAATCAGAATTCAACACTAGAAGTCAATTTGATAAACTCAGAGACAGAATTCTTTCTTAAGACAGAATCCTTTCTTGTTTATGATATTTTTATCAAGCTATCCTTCAGTAATTGTTTGGAGAATGCTCTACCGATGGCACCAACACAGATTCATGACGCTGTCTTTTACTCACCCACCCACTGCTCACAGAGCAAATTATTATAGGTCAGGAGATTTAACATTATCTCAACTAGTTTTCATTACAATTCTAAGTATTATCACCTCAATTTTTTATACAAAAAAGTGTATGCGGTTAAAAAAATCAAATTTGGAAAGGTGTGAAATGAAAAATGAATTTCCCTGCATCCTTTAAAAAATTCTTTAATATTTTAGTATCTTGCAGTATGTTCATAGTTCCACAGATATATATGAGAATGTCTGTTTTCACCACATCTGCTCAGGACCTCTTCCTATTCTTAAAAATGGAGAAACTTAAAGAGCTTTCATTATGTGAATTCTATCAATTCAAACTTCTCATATTAGAAATTAAAATTGAGAAATTAAAAATGTTTAACATTCAACTTTTTCATATTAACCATTTTTAATGGTATAACTGATGTAAGTTACAGGTGTATAATATGGCATAATTGATGTATATTATATAAGCTTCAGGTGTATAATATGGCAATTCACAATCTTTAAAGGTTGCACTCCACTTATAGTTATCATAAAATGCTGTCTATACTCCCCATTCGTACAACATATCCTTGTAGCTTATTTTGTATCCAATAGTTTGTGTCTCTTAATTTCCTATCCCTGTTGCCCCTTTCCTTTTCAATTGCACCACTAGTAGTTTGTTCTCTACATCTCTGAGTCTGGTTCTTTTTTTGTTATATTCACTAGCTTGTTGTACCTTTTAGATTCCTCATATAAGAGGTGTCATTTAGTCCTCTGACTTACTTCACCTAGCATAATGCCCTCCATGTTTATCCACATTGTAATGGCAAAATTTCATTCTTTTTTATGTCTGAATAGTATGGAGTGGGTTGCCATTTCCCTCTCCAAGGGATCTTCCCTATCCAGGGATCAAGGAGCCAGAGTCTCCTGCATTATAGGCAGATTATTCACCGACTGAGCCACCAGGGAAGCCGTATACATACACATGTGTATATATACATGATTCACCTGCTTTATCCATTCATCTGTTGATGGACATTTAAGTTGCTTCCATATCCTGGCAATTATAGATACTTTAAAATATTTTAAATGTTATAAATATTTTCAATTAAAATGATTATATGTGATATATGTATGATATATGCTAATATATGGTATATATTATATAATTATATATTAATATGTATAATTTTTTGATGATAACTAACCATAATCTGATCTTTGTATTGAAGTTCAAAGGTTAAGTAACCTACTCTAAAAACAAACATACAAAAAACAGTGAGAGTAATGACTTTGTTTTACATTTTTTGTAAATCTTTTTAATGTCTCTTTTAAGAAAAGACAGCTGAATTTTCATATCTGCATCCAATCTATTGCATTATGCTGTTTTGCTTTAAGTATATGAAAAAAAAGTTGGCCTCACATAGCAGCAGGTGTGTGGTTGAAGAGGGACGTGCACTTCAATGGTCCTTTCACATAATTGCAGATATTCTTCTTTGATAGCATACCAAAACTCAACAGCGGTAGCTTCTTAAAGAATAACTGCAACATAGAATCTGAAATCCTACCGAAGAACTTAATAATCCTTAATAAGCGAGTCATGATAATGACTCTCTTACATTAAAATCTATGTATTAGTCTTGAGGCATCCATATTATATTAACACATTTTGAATTGATCTTTATCTTTGTATGATTTTAACGCACGATTTTGTAACATTATGTACTGGTCACTTGGAAAATCCTAGTTTACTAGATTATGCAGATGTTTCAAATATAGTCTTATTTCATTGTATAATAGTTTAAAAAGAACTTATAATATCACTGATCTTTTCACAAAAGTCCTTAAGAACTGAACAACTCTAAAGTTTATGGTAAAAGATACTGTGTCCAACTCTTTGTGACCCCATGGACTATACAATCCATGGAATTTTCCAGGCCAGAATACTGGAGTGGGTAGCCTTTCCCTGCTCAAGGTGATCTTCCCAATCCAGGGGTTGAATCCAAGTCTTCCACATTGCAGGAGGATTCTTTACCAGCTGAGCCACAAGGGAAGCTTTCCAAAATTAAAACTGGTGCTTAGAAGCATAATTCAATCATTGGAGACAAATACTGCTGTTGTTTTCCTTGAAGAGTTAAGTTCACTTTATCAACTTTTGGGAAGATATCTGTCAAATACCAAAGTCTGAATAACTATACTGCAATTTATCAGTGATTCGAGCAAAAACAATGTTACCATGTACAATAGTGGCTTAGCTCAGTTGGCAACTCAATAATAGCACAGGTATCTTTACCCAAGACAGACATTATACTTCAAAATGCTGCAAAAATAGGTACTTCTAATTTTATCACACAAAATATTAAAAAGGACATTGCACTCAAAGGTTGAGACTTAATAAAACTAGTAATTCTACTCCTTCATCCAGGGCATTCATAAATGAAACTGGCATTTTTCTTTTTTTCTGACAGTGTATAATGAAGAAAATATTACTGCTAGTTCAAATTTGTGCCTTGATTCACGCTAAACCACCAATAGTTTTCCCACCAGGTGCTTTTGCACCATCAATGAAACTAAGTGAAAAGGGCAAATAATGCCTTAGCACTCTTAAACAGTTTTGACAGTCACAAACTTCTTAAAAAGATCTTGGGGATGCTCGTGTTCTGCGAACCATAGTTAGAAAACTGGTGCCTAAATCATCTCTATTTCAAAGTTAAGGAAACTGAGACATTAAGTAATCTACATAATGACAAACAAGAAAAACACAACAGGAGAAATTCAAACCTAGGAATTCTAACCCAATTGCTGCCAATATTATCACAAAGTTCTTTTTACTGAAATTATGCACTGGCCCTTTCTTTGCCCTCTGGTATTATAATATACACTCATTCATCAAGTATCCAGATTGCTTCTACTATGAGCCAGGGACTGAGCCCCATGATGGGGATGCCAAAATGAATAAGGTATTGTCCTCACTTTGAAGGATTTCAACATTGACTGGCAAGATAAATGAATAAACAACTACCTGTAATGCAGTGTGATAAATGCTGTAATAGTACTCTGTCCAACATATTTTGGAGGCACAGAAGAGACAGTGATCAATTCTGTCCAAAGAGGGATGATTGGGGCTTAACAGAGAAATTACATTTGAGTCGGACTTGAAGGACAAATATATCATCTAATCTCTTTATTCACAGAATAGTCCTTCACATACTTGAATACAGCTATTGTGTGTTCTGCATAAGTTTTCACTACTTTGAATTAAGTATTTCCATTGCTTGAAGAATGTATTATGAGGATAAATATAGGAAACGAATCCCCAAATTATGGGATATGTCTTCTGAAAATACATGTCTATCATTCTTTTGCAAATATATTTTTACATTTGTTAACATCAACCTGTAATTAATCATGAGACCCCACTGATTTTGCCTAATATCTGAATAGCTTAAGCCAAACCACAGTTGGGACTAATGCACAAACTAAACAGATTATTCACAGAATGCTGCAACCAGACTTTTCCAGTTACCTTTCCTCTAAGCCGGAGGTCAGAAAACTTTTTCTGTAAAGAAGCAGACAGCAAATATTCTATGCTCTGTAGGCCAGATGATCTCTGATATAACTATTCAGCTTACAATGTACATGAATGGGTATGGCAGAATTCAATAAAACTTTATTTATGGAACAGGCAGTGGACCACATATGCCTTCAGGAGAATTGTAGGAGACTTGGAATCAAGAGAACCAGCTTTTAATTTGACCTCACTACTAACCAGCTATGTGATCTTAGGCAAATTGCTTTACTCTGGCCTGTGTTTCTTGCATCATTTCAAGGATCTTTATATTATATGATCACTCTTAAATTCTGAAGAATTGCCTCAAAGAAACTCTTGTACCCACAATATTCTTAATCCATTCCATCATGGAATAAGCAGTGTGATTTTTGGTGATATTAATAGAAATGCTTACCTCAAATGAAAAGAGGGCAGGTCTACTTCACTCTGTAAAGTTCAACTATGAATAAAACAGTAATAAAATTGTGCAGGAGAGAGCAACCAGGGACCTAAAGACTCTGGAAACTTTAGCAAATCAAATATATTTGAAAGAACTGTATTAAAGAGCAGAAAGCAGAAACATAGTGGACATGATATTCTTCAAATACTTTGTTGTTTTTAGTCACTAAGTTGTGTCTGACTCATTTGCGACTGCATAGACCGTAGCCAGCCAGACTCTTCTGTCCGTGGGATTTTCCAGGCAAGAATATTGGAGTGGGTTGCCAATTCCTTCTCCAGGGGATCTTCCCAAACCAGGAACTGAACCTGCACTTTCTGTATTGCAGGAGGATTCTTTACCACTGAGCCACCTGGGAAGCCCTTCAAATGCTTAGAATCAAACAAAGATTAGAACTTAAAATATCCTAGGTCTGAATACTATTTCTGAGTTCTTGGTTCTGACCAATTTTAAGTGCTGTGTCTTCTGAACCTTTGTAATATCTTAAGTCTGTAAAATTATTGCTCATAATAATGTTAAATTAACATCACCGACCTCTTATATTTGTACAGCCATTTAGTTTCTGTATCTTTGCGCAGCAAATCATTTGAACTTCCTGGCCCTATGAGATTGGCAAAGGTAAATATCGTAGTCTTTTTAGAAATAAGGAAGCCCAAATTCTAAAGGATTGTTCTCCACCTAGAGATTCTTAACATATGTTATAAAAAGTGGAGGGACTAAAGCTAAGCTCTCAGATCAGCTTTGAAAATATATACTAAACACTAAAAACAGACACTCACAAATATTTTGTAAAGCATCACCTCCTTTTTATTCTAGGAGGAAGAGAACTTGGGGGAGTGGGATTTAGCTTACCAGCATCAAAGCACTGTAAACTTGGAAATAATTGCTGAGCGTTTCACTTTAGCTTTTAGTGTTCAATTTACCTGGTTTTTCTAAGCGCTTCAAGCAAATGTAAATGCTTTATGACTACAGCTCATAAAATGTACGAGGGGGAGGAGGGGTGTCCTATATTAAAACAACCTTGACTAGGAAGGATTCTAAAAGCAAAGAATATTCCTTTCAATTTGATTGGCTTCATAGATAAAAGCCATATTCTTATAAAAATAAAATACAAGCAGCTGTGAATAATTCAAATCACTAAATGGCATGAATGGATTAATATTTTAATGTTATACTTGCCTTTAATCCAGACACAGCTTTGAACATAATAAATTTGGTTTCAGAACGAAAGCCTCAAAATTCTGAGTTTTTTTAAATATGTATAATTAAATTCATCTTTGAAGGCTCCTGAAGGTTGTAGAGGGCAGAAGAAATGTATTTTTATTCAAATAAGCCAATCTGTGGGAGGCCTCCACAGTTCCCTACACAGAAAACTACAAAGAGTTGAGAAAGCAGCAGCAATTTGAAGCTCAGTTATCCAAAGAGAAAGACTATCACGGATCAGGAAATACCTCTCAATCAGCTTGTTTCCTGGACTTCGAGGATACCAAGAGGGGAGCGGCACTAGGCAAGTCACACGTGTGCCTGGTGCTCTTCCCTTTCACCCACACTTCAACTGTTCACAGATTAAATCAGATTGCTAACACCCCAGGTTACCTTCTAAGGAAAAAAAAAAAGTAAGAAAAGAATAATTTGAGGAATCCTTGGAAAGGAGAAAGGTACATTCCACTCTTGTGTGGAGCAAGTTGGAGGAATCCATGGATGGACAGTGTGCATACGTGTCAAATAACTTGTAGCAGTAGGGAGTGAAACTGCTCCACTTTTTCTTGCAGGCTGCCTCTTCTGGAGGCAGCCTGCTTAAGTTCTCCTAAGACTGTGGCTGGGAGAGGTGGTATGCAGCACAATGGTTGCATCTTATGTGGGAATTGGTTTCTAAAATCAGTCTATTAGGCGGAAAAAAAAGAAATCAAAATACCCTTGAAAAACTCTTGTATTTTCCTTGAAGTACACTAGGTATGGCTTTGGATACATAATCCACTAATTATGCATATATATAATGTACTGGATATTATACAATTTATAAGCCAGAAGTCCATCTTATAGCAGCCTCAAAAAAGCCTTTCCAAAATTTAAAGATAGAATCAGTCTTGTGAGGAACTAACACCATCAGACATGCAAGAAGCCACTCGGGGGTCACATCTCCCTAAAAGGAGTGGAGGCAAATTATCCCTACTTGGTTATGTTAGACCTCCTTCTCTCCTCTTTCTGTTTTCATTTTCTCTCTTTCTGCATTCAGCCATCTCTCTCGCTGACTAGGTATAGACTTCAAGACATCCTGGGCACTAAGGCACTCCTAGGCGTTCGGAGTTTTATTTGTACCGGTTAACTGTTGCTATAACCAATTACACAAACTTAAAACAATTAGATCATATGCAGGCTTGAAACAACACAGATCTATTACCTCGCAGGTCTGTAGGTCAGAGGGTGGGACCAGCTGCTCTAGGTTCTCTGCTCTGGGTTTCCCAGGGTTGAAATCAAGGTGTCCACTGTTTCTGGGGGAAAATCCACTTGAAAGCTCACTCAGGTTGTTGACTGAATTTACTTCCATGCAGCCACAGGACTGAGGTCCTACTTCCTCACCGGCTGTGGGGCAGGGTCATTCTCAGCTTCTAAAGGTCACACATTGGCCCCAGCCCTTTCTCCATATTTAAAGCCAGAGGCAGTGGACTGATTCAGTCTCCTGTTCCAAATCTCTCAGCCTCTCCCCCTCTGGCTTCTTGTCTCTCCGCTTCCTTCTTAAACTGCATCTCTCTGACTCTCTTGGCCTTTCTCCTGTGATTCTCAAGGCGCATGTCATTAAACTGAACCCACCTGGAAAAATGCAAGTTCCTTGCCCTCTTTTAAGACCAGCTGATGATTAACCTTAACTATCTATAAAGTCCTTCCATAGCAGTTCCTAGGTGAGGGTTTGATTTAAAAATGTCCTCTTGAGAAGACACCTTTATTATTCTGCCTATACACTGTAATACATACCTCTCAAACACATCCCTTACATACCCTAAATTGTATTACACATTTAGCCAAAAGTCACAGGTGGCCAGGTTGGCAATTAAGATTTCATTGCAAAATGAAGAACCAAATGAAAACATATCAAAGAGGACTATTATAAGACATTACAAAGATTTTAATAAAACAAAAGAGTTGAAAGAGCAGTTACAAAAATAAACATGCACTAAAGGAAGACTGACAAAAACTCTAGAGGGAAAGAGCTTGCAGAAGCTTCATTTGTACTCTAGATATTTGGGGTTAGATATATTGAAGAATGTTCAGCGCCCAGGTGAAAATCCTTAATTGAATCTAAAAATTCCAGCTGGGGTTTGAGATGCTTCCAAACTGACTTGAATTCAAAAGCACTATGTCATTCTGATTTGGGTATTTGCACTGTACTATCTTTATCCTGGCATATTCTTGGGTTTTGCTAAATGACATTTGAGCAGAGTCAGCCATCCTGAAAGTCAGGATTCCTAAGAGTTAGCATGTCAGTTGGGCTTCCCAGGTGGCTCAGTGGTAAAGAATCCACCTGTCAATATAGTAGACAGGTTTGATCCCTAGTAGGGAAGATTCCCTGGAGAAGGGAATGGCAACCCACTCCAGTATTCTCGCCTGGAAAATCTCACAGACAGAGGAGCCTAGCAGGCTACAGTCCATGACACCACAAAAGAATCAGACATGATTTAGTGACTAAACAACAACAACAACTTTTTCTAGGCCCAAAGGTCAGAGTTTTCACCGCTTTCTTCAGCTGGCAAGCCAGCCTCCCTTAATTCTTTCATAGTCTAAAAGGGGGACTGCTGGTGGCATGTTTTGTAGCTTCTCTGTCACTTTACCTGGTCTGGAAGCCAAGGGTTGGCTTGGAGCATTGTGAAATCCAAGCTTGCTCTGTACATCCCTACATCCACCCAGAACTGAGTTTATATCATGTGACCTGCCAGTGAACCTTGGACAGGCATTTCACAGGTATTTGACACTGATGACGGTGAACAGGTCCCCTTCCCCCACAAAAGTACCATAAAGCAATTTAGAATTTTTCATAGGAATTCTAGAGACCAAAAATGACTAAGTAATTAGAAAATAGGGGAGAGATTAAGTTTATTCTCACCATTTAAAGGACATAACCACTTATGATACAAAATGACTTTTTGACCTGAGAAGCTGACTTTGGTAACAGATTAGTAAGAGAAAGGATTAGATGTGTTTTCTCTGCTTCTTCCAGTGCATTTTCTGATCTGTTTTCCTCTGGAAACTCTACAGATGATGCACAATGCCCAGCTCCTCCCCATCATTCCTTATTGATTATATAAGAGGTAATTAATAAACCTTGAATGGTGCTGCTCTTACTTAACTGAAAGGTCATAGAAAAGTTTTCACATTGGAACTCAAAATCATGGGGGATATTTACTCCAAAACAAAGGAAAGTGGATCTCTTAGAAGAACTCTAATCATTAAATCAAAGTATCCTTAATTAAGTATGCCCTTCCACCTATGGGCATTGTTAACACCATTTGATGTCATGTCTGATTTCTAGAGGATTCATAGTATATTCATAAGGTAAAACATAACATTAAATCTTCAGCTTTTTCAGAAGTTCAGTATTAGACCTTTTATGGCAATGGGATTTCCCTGGTGGCTCGGACAGTAAATGCAGGGGATGCCAGCAATGCAGGGACCAGGGATCAATTCCTGGGTAGGGAAGATCCCCTGGAGAAGGGAATGGCTACCTGCTCCAGGATTCTTCCCTGGAGAATCCCATGGACAGAGGAGGTTGGCTATAGTCCATGGGGTGGCAAAGAGTCAGACACAACTGAACAATCAACACTTTATAGTAATGGCCATTTCTGTGCTCTTTTAATAAAATATTTACATTATCCATTTATTTTATATTACAGAATGCCAAATAGACATATGTGATGTTTCTCCTGTATTTCAATTCTAGCTCAGGAGTTATTATTAAATGGTAACTATCCCTATCCCCACCTCCGGTCTTATCTGGACAGCAAAGACTCTGGTTTGGTTTGGTTTTAGTTTGAATTTCTTTGGATGGGGCAAACACAAGCTGTACCATTCTCCATGGTTCACACCAAGCCTCATCCTCCTTTACCTACTGGCCTGTGCACTGCAGCCCCTGGGATGAAAGCTCATAAATGAAAGCTCTCTTCAGTTCAACACGGAGAACTAGGTAAACCAAAATGTCTTTTTTTTTTTTTTCTTTTGCTCTGGTTTTCAATAACTTGAGTTAGGTTTAGTGCTCATCTATATTAATAAATTCATTTGAAGTTGATTCTAACTTTTCCTCCTTATAATTTCATTGCTTGTTCTGAGTTTATTTTGAGTTTCTTAGCTTTTAACTGCAATTTACAGTTTTAAGTCTTTCTCATAAACAATAAATCTTAATTATATTTTATAAATAGGATCTTCCACACAAACATACTAGATATAGTCTCCTCTGTAGTACACTCAATTTATTACAGCCCCTTTCCAGCCTAGAAACAGCCACCAGACATAAATCAGGCCTCATCTGCCATATTAACACAAAGAAGTTAACAAGGGCTTAAGCCAATATGCACATTACATACTTAAGGAGATGAGAACATGCCACTCCAAAATATTCTGATTTGGCTATTGACTATTTTGAGCTGAAGACACTTAAAAGATAGCAGATGTAGGAAGGGGTCTCCAACTACTTCCTTTACACTTAAAAGCAGATCATAAAATTTCCCATGAGAGAGATGAACTCCCCAGAAGAACATTCTTCTCACTGGAAACTGGGAACCTAGAAATGGACCTATAGAAACAAATCAACTAAAATAACCCTTGTCTTCCATTAGTTTCCCCCATATATCTCATAATCATATTCCCACAATTTACTGCCCCTATCTGAAACTCCTTTGTCTTGTAATTTCTCCACAAATTTATTATTTGTTTAAAAAAAAGTACATAAATTCTCAGTCCTAACTGTTTATTCAACCTCCCTTTTTCTTATAAGAAACCTCATGTGCCCATAAAGTATTTAAATGTTTTTCTCATTCATATATCTTATATCAGTTTAATTCTCAGGCCCAGCCACAGAATCTAAGAGGATAGAAGAAGGATTGTCCTCCCCAACCATGCATACACAAATTAGCACAAATCAATTTTGCAAGGATGTGTCTAATTGTTCTAGCAACTGATCATAAGAGAGACCAGTGACAAAATAGCACCTAGTCACAGGAAGGAAGGAAGTTTTGCCTCCTTCCTTCCTTCCAATTGTATTACCATTATTGGAACAAAGAACTAAATTTTTATGTTTAAAGCTTTTGTAGTTTAGTATTTATTACATAATGAAAAACATATCACTGAATTCTGGGTTGAAGAGTATTTACAGCATGTGACAGCACAGATTATGAAAACAGTCTAGGGTTGGGCTTGCTTCCTGCTACAGAGAATTGTACAGATTAATAAAAACTTAACAGAAAGCAATAAAAGAACTGATCATAGTCAGCAATGGTGAACCTCTCAGAGATCCTGACTTTGGGAAGCAAAACAGAACATGGTTCCTTGTCACAAGTGCTTTTTGCATCTGCCAGAAGTCCATTCTCTTACCATGTAACCAGTCAGCCTCAGAAGAAGAGATGAGACATAAACACTGAGAGTGCAGAGGTGGCTTCAGTGAAAGCATTCATCTGGAAATTTCTTCCTGATTATGGACCAGTCATATCAGTGCCATGTGGGATCCTAATGTCACTGTATGAGTACCCCAAGAAAGAATAATTATGTAAAATAAAGAACTAAGTCACCTCTAGTGCTCAGAGCAGGAAACGCATTTGCTTCACCAAAGAAATAAAACATAACAAAAAAGGAAACAATAAAGAAAACAAATCCTTACTGCTAAAGTATCAAAAAAAAAAAAATATAGCCAAGGGACCCATCTTAGTAATGAGAGAGAACTTCTCTGGATGGGAGTAGTATGACTCTATTATTGTGTTCTGATGAACAAAGGCATTATGTGAGACCAAAGATCTGACCCACCAACCAAATATGGGACATGACAGTACTTTTTAAAATTTTTGTCCTCAAAAATCTCAGATTAGCAAAGAAAGACTCTTTGAAAAACTGTCAAGAAGTCTTCACAAACATCTATAGAGCCTAGCACCAAGGAAAACCAGAAACTAGAGAATATGACCAGGGGTAGCAGAGCCAGGAAAAAGAAGTTAGTTGGTTGTAGGTGTCAACTTATTTCCCTGACATATTTTCCTTTGTTCCCCAAAGACAGTTCTGAGCTAAACTTAGTAGCTATATTTCTGTTCCTAAACCTTTCTTCTTTCTTTGTGAATTTAACTGGGCAGAAATAAGATCTATCATCATTGCATATATGAAACTATATTCAATAAATGCTAAATAATAAAAGATTTAAAACCTTTTTATTATCCTGTATATTATTCTCAGTGTCTGTTTTTTCTTATTCTTCTCATTTAACAAATCTTTCTTCAAATGTATCACATTCGGGAGCTGCTGTCTACCCTGATAGGTCATTGACTTTGTAGAGCATGGCATATGCGGAATTGAACATTGTAATTACATTTAGACCCAGGGCAACACCCAATTGTTCACTCTTATTTGTAGCTGGAAGCACCTACAAATGACATGTTTTAATGAATTACAGATCCTGTGGTGAGTTAATAGGATAACAAATCTCAGTCAGTATTGCATCAGTTGGGGTGGGGAGAAGCTGATCTCTTTGTAAACATATAAGCTGGCAGAAACAGTTAAGAAATGATAAGGTTGAGTTAATATTAGTCCTTGTATTTTCACTGCTGTGTCAACCTACTCAGTTGCATAGGCTGGCTGTTTCCCAGAATTTCTCTGAGGGTAAGACCTGAATTTACAAATATCGTTGTAATTTGGAGAAGAGGTGTGTGAATGTGTGAAAGTCACTCAGTTGTGTCCAACACTTTGAGACCCTAAGGACTGTAGCCCGCCAGGCTCCTCTGTCCATGGGGATTCTCCAGGCAAGAATACTGGAGTGGGTTTCCATTTCTTTCTCCAGAGGATCTTCCCAACCCAAGGACTGAACCCAGGTCTCCCACATTGCAGGGGAATTGTTTACAATCTGAGCTATCGGGGAAGATCTCCCTCATTGCAGGCACATTCTTTACCAACTGAGGACCATGTATTGCCCTTGCACTTCAGGTGGCTGCTTTGGAAGAATGAAACACAAAGCATTAATGAGATTCTATTTTATTTTGGGGCTTCCCTGGACCTCAGTGGAAAAAGTCTGCCTGTTAATGCAAAAGACTCAGGTTCAGTCCCTGGGTTGGGAAGATCTCCTGGAGAAGGAAATGGCAATCCACTCTAGTATTCTTGTCCGGGAAACCCCATGGACAGACGAGCCTGGCAGGTTACAATCTGTAAGTCACAAAAGAGATGGACATGACTTAGCAACTAAACAATAACAATTTTATTTCTACCCATCAAATTTGAAAAATGGAAAAGATGGATAATATCCAGTACTAGTAAGGATGCCTAGGAATGCAATGGAACTCATTCGCTGCTACTGGCCATGTTTAGAGCTATCACCTTTCTGGAAAGTAACATGGAATCTTTCTGACTGAGGAATCAAATCCCTGGTCTCCTGCATTGCAAGCAGACTCTTAACCATCTAAGCCATCAAGGAAGCCCTAATATACATTACAACTTAAAGGTAAAGGTACCTTTTGAATCAGCAATCTAACGTTGGGGGATTTTTTTTCATACACATTTGAAAGAGCATACATGAGGATTTCTGTACAAAGTCATTTACAACAGTATTGTCAGTAGTGGTACAAGACTGGAAGTAACCTGAATGTCGATCAATGGAGGAATGATTAAATAAAACATGTGACTTCCATATTATGGAATATTATACAAATATTAAAAAGACTGGATTGCATTTATAAGTATTGACATCAGGGGAATGCACGTGATACATTATATAAAAAGAAACAAGTGACAGAATATATGTATAGTATCATTCCAGTTTAGGAAAAGGAGGGAGGAAAAAAAGAGGGAGAAAGAAGAGTGAAGCAGGCATGGGGTAGGGGAAGAGAAAAAATGAAACAGCAAAGTTAAGGGAAAAAGCAAAACTGTGTTTCTGTGAGTGCTTATCTATTTTTATAAGAGCATGGCGAAGGAATGCTATGCTGCAGATAGCTATCTAACAATGGTTATGTTAGGTAAGCATCTGAATGCAGAGTTCCAAAGAACAGCGAGGAGAGATGAGAAAGCCTTCCTCAGGGATCAATGCAAAGAAATAGAGGAAAACAACAGAATGGGAAAGACTAGAGATCTCTTCAAGAAAATTAGAGATACCAAAGGGAACATTTCATGCAAAGATGGGCTCAATAAAGGACAGAAATGGTCTGGACCTAACAGAAGCAGAAGGTATTAAGAAGAGGTGGCAAGAATACATGGAAGAACTGTACAAAAAAGATCTTTATGACCCAGATAATCACGATGGTGTGATCACTCACCTAGAGCCAGACATCCTGGAATGTGAAGGCAAGTGGGCCTTAGAAAGCATCACTACAATCACAGCTAGTGGAGGTGATGGAATTCTAGTTGAGCTATTTCAAATCCTGAAAGATGATGCTGTGAAAGTGCTGCACTCAGTATGCCAGCAAATTTGGAAAGCTCAGAAGTGGCCACAGGACTGGGAAAGGTCAGTTTTCATTCCAATCCCAAAGAAAGGCAATGCCAAAGAATGCTCAACTACCGCACAATTGCACTCATCTCACACGCTAGTAAAATAATGTTCAAAATTCTCCAAGCCAGGCTTCAGCAATATGAGAACCGTGAACTTCCAGATATTCAAGATGGTTTTAGAAAAGGCAGAGGAACCAGAGATCAAACTGCCAACATCTACTGGATCATCAAAAAAGGAAGTGAGTTCCAGAAAAACATCTGTTTGCTTTATTGACTATGCCAGAGCCTTTGACTGTGTGGATCACAATAAACTGTGGCAAATTCTGAAAGAGATGGGAATACTAGACCACCTGACCTGCCTCTTGAGAAACCTATATGCAGGTCAGGAAGCAACAGTTAGAATTGGACATGGAAAAATAGACTGGTTCCAAATAGGAAAAGGAGTATGTCAAGGCTGTATATTGTTACCCTGCTTATTTAACTTATATGCAGAGTACATCATGAGAAACACTGGGCTGGAAGAAGCACAAGCTGGAATCAAGACTGCCAGGAGAAATATCAATAACCTCAGATATGCAGATGATACCACCCTTATGGCAGAAAGTGAAGAGGAACTAAAAGGCCTCTTGATGAAAGTGAAAGAGGAGAGTGAAAAAGTTGGCTTAAAGCTCAACATTCAGAAAATGAAGATCACGGCATCTGGTCCCATCACTTCATGAGAAATAGATCGGGAAACAGTGGAAACAGTGTCAGACTTTATTTTGGGGGGCTCCAAAATGACTGCAGATGGTGATTGCAGCCATGAAATTAAAAGACGCTTACTCCTTGGAAGAAAAGTTATCACCAACCTAGACAGCATATTCAAAAGCAGAGACATTACTTTGCCAACTAAGCTCCGTGTAGTCAAGGCTATGGTTTTTCCGGTGGTCATGTATGGATGTGAGAGTTGGACTGTGAAGAAGGCTGAGTGCCGAAGAATTGATGCTTTTGAACTGTGGTGTTGGAGAAGACTCTTGAGAGTCCCTTGGACTGCAAGGAGATCCAAGCAATCCATTCTGAAGGAGATCAACCCTGGGATTTCTTTGGAAGGAATGATGCTAAAGCAGAAACTCCAGTACTTTGGCCACCTCATGAAAAGAGTTGACTCATTGAAAAAGATTTTGATGCTGGGAGGGATTGGGGGCAGGAGGAGAAGGGGACGACAGAGGATGAGATGGCTGGATGGCATCACTGATTCGATGGACATGAGTTTGGGTGAACTCCGGGAGCTGGTGATGGACAGGGAGGCTTGGTGTGCTGCAATTCATGGGGTCGCAAAGAGTTGGACATGACTGAGTGACTGAAGTGAACTGAACTGAACTGAAGGGTTTTATCTGATGCATGTATATCTGACACACGGATAATTGTTGTTGACCCCACCATTGTTTAAAAATAGCAACACAATCCAAAGAAGACAGGGTAATGTAGACCATGTAGGAACCTCCAACTACTTGGTGGGAAGGAACCAACTTTTAGTTGGATGAAACTGTAAGATAACTGAAGTGGAATTCAGGTTCAGTCAGCAGTTATTTGAGTCTTTAATCCTATCTTCCTAAAAGTCTTTCAGCATGCCTTCCTAATAAGTATAAATTTATTTATAGCTGATATGTATATTCTACTATTAATCAACATTTTGACTTAATTTTTGATGAAAATAGAGGTATATTATTATTTTTTTCTTAATGCACCCCAATGGATCGTTCTTTATGTTTCTTGTGAATTGTATACTCTTTGGGATTTATGGTTTTACTGGTCCTAATGATTTATTTATTAAATGCATTTAGGAGTTCCATTGAAAACACTGAGGGGCTTCTCTGATGGCTCAGAAAGTAAAGAATCCACTTGCAATGCAGGAGACACAGCAGATGCGGGTTCAATCCCTGGGTCAGGCAGGTCCCCTGGAGAAGGAAATGGCAACCCACTCCAGTATTCTTGCCTGGGAAGTCCCATGACAGAGGAGCCTACAGTCCATGGGGTGGCAAAAGAGTCAGACATGAGTGAGCAACTAAGCACAGCACACAGCACAGAAAAATTGAACAGCTAGTTTATTTGAGTCAGAAAAAAATCAAAAGGAGAAATCCCTGTCATCAATTAATGTAGCTTTAAATGTTTTAAGATCTAGTGATTTTACTTCCCACAAGTACTCTAGGTCTATTAGATGTCCTTATCAATATGACTGATTTAACAACACAATCAATGTCACATGAATTCTTCAACTACTCATTTCAGTGTTATTATCTGTCCCTTAAATCCCTTGATTTAAGCCACTTTAATATAGGAACATACAAATTTAAACAAAAGATAGATTAGGAGACTTTGATTGTTCAGTGAGAAACAGATCTTGGAATACCTTTAAGTAACTAAGACCATTAGTTATTTTGCAAAATTATGCTGTTTTTATAGATAGACATCAGCAGAAACATCAAGTGAACAAAGTGATATTCATTAGGACTTGTAAACA
The DNA here is from genome assembly GCF_042477335.2 of Ovis canadensis. Taxonomy (NCBI): domain Eukaryota; kingdom Metazoa; phylum Chordata; class Mammalia; order Artiodactyla; family Bovidae; genus Ovis; species Ovis canadensis. The sequence goes on along the minus strand of NC_091248.1, from coordinate 72,444,067 downwards.
ATACTTAACCAATTGAAACAAATAAACAACAAAAGGCCTATTAGACTAATTCAGATTGTGGTAAATGGTGTATAGATTTATCAAAAATCCATACTTATGACAGAAAAGATCAGCCCTTAAAGCATATGTGGGGCGTGACTCCCTGAACTGCTGCCTTCTCTCACAGCTATCCTTCCACTCAAGTACTCAAATATATACACACCAAGATTAATGAATGAGAGAGTTCAGTGAAGTTCACGCCCCAGAATTTAGCAAACACATTTTAGTGTTGAAACATTTAAAGATTTCACCATCGTTCCCCATTGTTCCACTCATCAATTGAACATCTACTAAGATAGATATTTCCTGTTGGCACACAACCCTCCTTCCCTTGCTTCCATCTATTCTCTGCCTTTCTCCATCTCTCTGTGCCAATAGATGCAATCTTTGATGGAGTATATTGATAGGCTTCTCTTGTCCCTGGCTGTTTGGGGGGTTTAGCCAGTAATAGACCAGTGAAAAGCATTGTGAAGGCTTCAGAGAATGAGGCTGTCTTTCTGCCGGGGTTCAGTTTTGCAGTAGCCTGAAGTCCTCAAACTTCTCCAAGCCAGGCTTCAGCAATATGTGAACCGTGAACTCCCTGGTGTTCAAGCTGGTTTTAGAAAAGGCAGAGGAACCAGAGATCAAATTGCTAACATCCACTGGATCATGGAAAAAGCAAGAGAGTTCCAGAAAAACATCTAATTCTGCTTTATTGACTATGCCAAAGCCTTTGACTGTATGGATCACAATAAACTGTGGAAAATTCTGAAAGAGATGGGAATACCAGATCACCTGACCTGCCTCTTGAGAAATCTGTATGCAGGTCAGGAAGCAACAGTTAGAACTGGACATGGAACAACAGACTGGTTCCAAATAGGGAAAGGAGTATGTCAAGGCTGTATGTTGTCACCCTGCTTATTTAACTTCTATGCAGAGTACATCATGAGAAATGCTGGACTGGAAGAAACACAAGGTGGAATCAAGTTGTAGGGAGAAATATCAACAACCTCAGATATGCAGATGACACCACCCTTATGGCAGAAAGTGAAGAGGACCTAAAAAGTCTCTTGATGAAAGTGAAAGAGGAAAGTGAAAAAGTTGGCTTAAAGCTCAACATTCAGAAAACGAAGGTCATGGCATCCGGTCCCATCACTTCATGGGAAATAGATCGGGAAACAGTGGAAACAGTGTCAGACTTTATTTTGGGGGGCTCCAAAATCACTGCAGATGGTGACTGCAGCCACAAAATTAAAAGACGCTTACTCCTTAGAAGAAAAGTTATGAGCAACCTAGACAGCATATTCAAAAGCAGAGACATTATTTTGCCGACTAAGGTCCATCTAGTCAAGGCTATGGTTTTTCCAGTGGTCATGTATGGATGTGAGAGTTGGACTGTGAAGAAGGCTGAGTGCCGAAGAATTGATGCTTTTGAACTGTGGTGTTAGAGAAGACTCTTGAGAGTCCCTTGGACTGCAAGGGGATCCAACAGTCCATTCTGAAGGAGATCAACCCTGGGATTTCTTTGGAAAGAATGATGCTGAAGCTGAAACTCCAGTACTTTGGCCACCTCATATGAAGAGTTGACTCATTGGAAAAGACTCTGATGCTGGGAAGGATTGGGGGCAGGAGGAGAAGGGGATGACGAGGATGAGATGGCTGGATGGCATCACGGACTTGATGAACGTGAGTCTGAGTGAACTATGTCAGATGGTGATGGACAGGGAGGCCCAGCGTGCTGTGATTCATGGGGTTGCAAAGAGTTGGACACGACTGAGCGACTTAAATGAACTGAACTGAACTGAAGTCCTCTAAAGGCCACAGCTCTTGCCAGCAGTTCTCCCTTAGGGCAAGAAGCTCAGCTACAGCCCTTTCAGATCCTGGTACCCTCTCCACAGTTCTGACCCTCAGGCCCGGGAGTGGTAATAGCTCTCCACTATTGCTTTCTTGTCCTCCACCCCTTATCCCTGCTCAGTTCAGTTCAGTTCAGTCTGCTCACATCTTTATAAATAGTCCCCTCACTAAACACTCCTCAGTTACACCAATGAAATGTGCTGTCTCTTTCATTATGGGCTTCTGACCCATACTTTGACATGTTAAGAATCTACTAAGAGTGCTGTTAACACATACAAATAAATTATAAATTGTTTCTGCTCTCAAACAGTTTATAGCTTTTGAGAGCACTATCTGATATTATTAGTTAAGGTTTGCTTAGATAGAGGTGAGAAGGTGAGTGTATTGTCACATTAATGCAGGGGAAAAAGAATGGTAGAACATTCCATGAAATGATTTATTATCTAAATGCTAGCTTGAAATAATTTAAATTTACATATGACAGAATGAAACTGTATTCAGAAACATTATATCAAGACTTTAAAAAGTGTCTATCTTTCTATAATTTGTGTACATGCAATGTAATATTTGTAAAAGCAATGAAAAATTATCTGCCTTTGCCCCAATGGATAATTTCATATGCATACTTATGAAAAAACTTCTTGTTTATTTTCTGTATGCTAGTTTTTTTTTTAAACTTTTGCATACAAGCCCACACACTAAACTTTCCCTCAGAGACTATTTAAAACTATCTTGTATTAATGGAACTGTTAATTATACATTTTAGCAATCTGTTGGGGATAAACTCAATTTTGGTAATATTTAATTATAATAAACAATTGGCTGGGTTCTAGCAATGAGAAGACACTAAGTGTTCAAGCAAAAAAGATACTATTTAATGCCATTTATTTAATTCAGTGGGTCATTCAATAAAGTAGAAAAAAGTAGCACCTTTACATGTATAGTTAGCTTTAGACTTTAAAGCCTTGGATTTGAATATCCGTGTCAGAAGGATTAACAAGCGTATAATACATGCTTCTCAACAGAATAGTTACTTCAAAAATTTCAATTGACAGTTATATGTTCTCAATGTATAAACAACAGATGAAATGACTAAAAATAAAAAGAGATAGCTCCTCTCCTTAAAATCCTATCATGGGAAATCTGCATGAAAATTAATGATAGATTACAAAGCAGGATCAGTTCTCTATAGGTATTTATTTTTAGATAACTAGTAAGGCTAATCTAGAATCATTTAGTTTAATTAGACTTTTGACATATATTCCCACATGAATATGTTCCTGCTACTTTATAGCTTCCTGGATTTCTTTCATCATAATAAATTTGTCATTCACACTGCATTTCAAATCAGATTTTACATGACTTCACTAGACATATTACAGAATTAACAAATACTAGAATACTGTTGCTTGAAGTCTTCTGAGAAATGGGGTTTGGGGGATATTAATTTATAGTAAGAGTTACTGAATACAAGTTGGGTTATATCTGGATTGGCAAAGAGAAGGTGCTTAAGCATTTGCAGAAGTAACTAGAATGAACAGGTCCATTATCAAACTATAAGAGACACAGATGTGTATAACGGACTTTTGGACTCAGAGGGAGAGGGAGAGGGTGGGATGATTTGGGAGAATGACATTCTAACATGTATACTATCATGTAAGAATTGAATCGCCAGTCTATGTCTGACGCAGGATGCAGCATGCTTGGGGCTGGTGCATGGGGATGACCCAGAAAGATGTTCTGGGGAGGGAGGTGGGAGGGGGGTTCATGTTTGGGAATGCATGTAAGAATTAAAGATTTTAAAATTTAAAAAATAAAAAACTAAAAATTAAAAAAAATAAAAATAAAAAAAAAATAAAAAAAAATAAAAAAAAAAAAAGAAAAGAATTAAGATTTTGAAATTTGCCTCTGTCCCAATGGCCTGGTTTTCAAAATGGTACAAACATAAATATATCTTCATTAAAATAAACACTAGGTCAGTAAATTTCAAATTCATAAAGTATACTCAACATTTTGAACTCTAGAGTCCCAAGTGATATATCAACAGTGCAGACATACATTAATGCACTTAGCATGAAAACTGTCCACTGTAAAATGGGGCAGAAACACATTAAATATTCTTAGGCATCTCAAGTCCAAAAGGATTAGAATTTAGAACATATGTGGGATCAGTTATGCAAAATGGATTCAATAGCTTCTCCAATCATTTTCTCACTATTTTGAGATTTTGTTCCCCCTATACTTTTGAATCTAATGAACAGGAAGAACAAAAAGGAAATATTTAAATAATTTATTTTTGTTTATTTGGCTGGCATAGCAAAACACGAAACATGCACTGAACATAATTAGCTCCTCTGCACTGTGATTCCAAGTCTCTCTGGATGCGGGGCCAGCTGACCAGATGGTGTGCCTTAGCATAATGCCTTTGAAAAGGAGGCGTGAGTTTAAGGCCACAGGCCATGGGACAACAGAGGCAGATTGTGATGGGGAAGTGACATATTCAACTAGGAAAGCCTGGGGCTGGCAACTGATGCTGGGCTCTGAAACCAAAGGGCAAACCACAGGCCATCTCCCACACGCCCCTGCTCTATCTCAGCATGTGGTTGCTCCTGTGTGTTAACCTTTAATTGGGGTTAGAGGGACAGGTGATTTTCAGAGACCAGAGGCACAAAAGAGTGAGGAAGAAGAGGGAAGAAAATTGGTTTCCAAAATACCCATAACTGGTCATGCCGAGAAAAGGATTTGTGGACATTTGCTAAATGGTAAGTCATCCCTCTAAATCACATTGTATACAAAGGGAATTTCTCAAAAAAAAAAAAAAAAATCTTTTGCTCTTAATTAATGAGACTGATTGGCTACCGGTATACCTTATGACTAAGACTGACAGTTTAATGGAAGAGATGCTTAATTGCAGAAAAGCAATGGAAGAAATTCATTAGAGAAGTCTTGAAACCTGAAAATTATAGACAAGGCAGGCTACCCAAATGGAAATTGAGCAATTTAAGATGTCTTAATTAGGTTTAAAACCAGAGCTTAGAAAAACTTAATTAGCTCTATCAAATCAGTGAATCAGATAAAAAAATTCTAAGATAAAATGCATATCATTATTGGATTACTCATGATGATCTGTACAGTGTTGCTCTGGTGATGAGAAAGTCAACTTTTATGAGGAATAACCACAATAACAAAAAGACAGAGGATAGTGAGCACAGACCTTAAATAGTACTGCATTCATTACTAACCTTGAAGGTTTAAGAAGATGATTTAATAACTGTCTCCTGCCAAATTATCTTAAAGAAATCCAAAAATGGTATGCAGAGGAGAACTTAATTTCAGTTTTGTTGGCAAAATATTAGAAGAAAAAACAAACCAAATGTTCCAATTTATTATTCATTTTAGAGCTATAAATTTACATAAACCTGTGATTCAAAGGTGATAATGGTATACATATGGAGGGGGCCAGCCAAACAGTTAAAAGAATCCTTTAATTACTAGATAAGAAGGGGTCATTAGGGTTAAAAATAAAGGGCAACTAGAGGAGTAGAGCAATATTTATAGTAACTACAATCCTAAAGCTTGTGGCTCATTCAGTCATGTTCACTGGGCAAATAAGTCTCAAGCACTATGCTGGGAATACATCTTAGAACAAAATATACAAGGTCTCTGCCATAGTGGAGACTAAAGGCGAGTAAACAGGAGAGACTTTAAACAAAACGACAGAGGTGAACATAAATCACGCATTGAAATAAGCATCATAAAATGTATAAAGCACCAAACTGAGATGATACTAGGGAAACGTGATTTGGGGAGGGCCTCAGGGAATCGGTATCCACACCTAGACCTGGAGGTGGAGGAAGGGCAACAGCTAACAGCTAATTGGTGCCTGGGGAAGACTATCCCCTGCAGAGGGGTCTGGGGCAGCTGAGGACAGTTTCCAGGGAAGTGGGGGGAGGGGAGGAGAGACAGATTGGAGGAGGAGGAAGAGGCAGCAGGCCAGAAAAGATTGTGGATTTCACACCAAGGCTTGGGATCGAAGCGAAGCATGAAGCCTTTGGATGGATTTAAGCAGAAAAGTGACATGACTAGATCTGCATTTTTAAAAGATTGCTGTCACTGCCCACATTGCCAACAGAGAGGCCTCTGAATCTTCAGAGCACACTGGTTAGTGCATTCCTTTAATATTCATTTGAGAAACATTTTTCAGCATCTATTGTTTGCCAGTTCCCCTGAAGAGATGGGAAATGCAAAGATCAATAAAGCTTAGATTTTGCTTTCCAGAAATATAACAAATTAGTAAATAAATATGATTTATTAGAGATAAATGTGTATTTAGAGGCATGTACAAAATGTTCAGGGAAACAAGGGGAAAAGATACAAAAGTGATAAACATTGAACTGCATCTTATGGGGGAAGATATTCCAGCTAGTAGCAACTGCAAAATAATTGAGGCATATGAGAGTATGGAATGAAATGGAGACAAACGAAGTTCAGCAATGTTGCACTTAAGAGAAAAAACAAAACAAAACAAAACAAAACAAAAAAAAAGGATGGGAAAAAGTAAATCTGTGACAAATGGATGGGATTGATGGTGCTATTTTATGTGCCAAGGGATTTGAACTTTACCCTGTGTTCAGTGAGGACACATGGATGAATTTAAGTCAGACAAGATATTGCATTTTAGAAAGATAATTACAGATCCATGCAAAAGAGTAACTGGAGCAGGAAGGTACTAGTAACAGGGAGAAAAGTTAAGAAAATTCTCCAGTAGTTCAGAGGAGAGGTGCTATTCAGTTCAGATCAGTTCAGTTGCTCAGTCATGTCTGACTCTTTGCAACCCCATGAATCGCAGCACACCAAGTCTCCCTGTCCATTACCAACTCCCGGAGTTTACTCAAACTCATGTCCATCGAGTTGGTGTTGCCATCCAGCCATCTCATCCTCTGCTGTCCCCTTTTCCTCCTGCCCCCAATCCCTCCCAGCATCAGGGTCTTTTCCAATGAGTCAACTCTTCACATGAGGTGGCCAAAGTACTGGAGTTTCAGCTTGAGCATCAGTCCTTCCAATGAACACCCAGGACTGATCTCCTTTAGAATAGACTGGTTGGATCTCCTTGCAGTCCCAGGGATTCTCAAGAGTCTTCTCCAATACCACAGTTCAAAAGCATCAATTCTTCAGCGCTCAGCTTTCTTCACAGTCCAACTCTCACATCCATACATGACCACTGGAAAAACCATAGCCTTGACTAGACAGACCTTTGTTGGCAAAGTAATGTCTCTGCTTTATAATATGCTGTCTAGGTTGGTCATAACTTTCCTTCCAAGGAGTAAGCATCTTTTAATTTCATGGCTGCAATCACCATCTGCAGTGATTTTGGAGCCCCTCAAAATAAAGTCTGACACTGTTTCCCCCTCTATTTCCCATTAAGTGATGGGACCAGATGCCATGATCTTAGTTTTCTGAATGTTGGTAATCCAAGCCTATGCCCCAACCAGTAATGCTGAAGAAGCTGAAGTTGAACGGTTCTATGAAGACCTATAAGACCTTTTAGAGCTAACACCCAAAAAAGATGTCCTTTTCAGTACAGGGGACTGGAATGCAAAAGTAGGAAGTCAAGAAACACCTGGAGTAACAGGCAAATTTGGCCTTGGAATGCAGAATGAAGCAGGGCAAAAACTAATAGAGTTTTGCCAAGAGAACGTGCTGGTCATAGCAAACACCCTCTTCCAACAACACAAGAGAAGACTCTACACATGGACATCACCAGATGGTCAACACCAAAATCAGATTGATTATATTCTTTGCAGCCAAAAATGGAGAACCTCTATACAGTCAGCAAAAACAAGACCAGGAGCTGACTGTGGCTCAGATCATGAACTCATTATTGCCAAATTCAGACTGAAATTGAAGAAAGTAGGGAAAACCGCTAGACCATTCAGGTATGACCTAAATCAAATTCCTTATGATTATACAGTGGAAGTGTGAAATAGATTTAAGGGACTAAATCTGATAGACAGAGTGCCTGATGAACTATGGATTGAGGTTCCTGACATTGTACAGGAGACAGGGATCAAGACCACCCCTATGGAAAAGAAATGCAAAAAAGCAAAATGGCTGTCTGAAGCGACCTTACAAATGGCTGTGAAAAGAAGAGAAGCAAAAAGCAAAGGAGAAAAGGAAAGATATAAGCATCTGAATGCAGAGTTCTAAAAATAGCAAGGAGATATAAGAAAGCCTTCTTCAGCAATCAATGCAAAGAAATAGAGGAAAACAACAGAATGGGAAAGACTAGAGATCTCTTCAAGAAAATTAGAGATACCAAAGGAACATTTCATGCAAAGATGGGCTCGATAAAGGACAGAAATGGTATGGACCTAACAGAAAGGTATTAAGAAGAAGTGGCAAGAATACACGGAAGAACTGTACAAAAAAGATCTTCACAACCCAGACAATCATGATGGTGTGATCACTCACCTAGAGCCAGAAATCCTGAAATGTGAATTCAAGTGGGCCTTAGAAAGCATCACTACAAACAAAGCTAGTGGGGGTGATGGAATCCCAGTTGAGCTATTTCAAATCCTAAAAGATGATGCTGTGAAAGAGATGCTGTTACAGACTGAATTTCTTTGTGCCCCCTAATTGATATGCTAAAATCTAATCCCCAATGTTATGGTACTTAGAGGTGCCACTGGGAGGTAATTAGGTCATGAGGGTGGAGCCCCCATTAATAATATTTGTACCCTTATGAGAAGAGGCAAGAGAGCTGAAAAGTTCTCTTTCTGCCATGTAAGGACACAAAAAGTCATCAGTCTATAATGTGGAAGAAGGTCTTCATCAGAATCCAACCACACTGAGACCTTTGATCTCAGATTTTCAGCCTTTAGAAATCCAGTAAACACATTTCTGCTGTCTATAAATCAACAAGTCTATGTTAGTTTGTTATAGCAGCCCAAGATGACTAAGATGACTAAGACATAACCTCCACAATGAAGTGTGGAAATGCCCTGGATGGAGAGAATTGCTCTCTCAATTCCTTCACACTTCTATCTTTGCTTCTCCTGAAACCACCTATGGCCAGGAATTTTACTGGAGAGCCACCAGGTTCCATTGCATGTTCACCAAAGACAACATAAGGATCTCTGGAGTCAAGCTGCAATGAAGAGGATTAGAAGAAGGGTCCCAGAAATGAAGGCTAGGGAGCCCTGGGAACAAATTTCCCTACTTTCTCATTTTGTCTAGGAAATTGGGTAGCTTGTGCTTCTACCTCCCAATTCTCAGCAGCTGAAATTTTAAAGTAATGTGTGCCATAGTTAGTATTTCAACCTAAAATTCAAGAGAGCAGCTGATTCTGTGCTAGAGTATGCTCAGACCGCTCTCTCACCTTCCTTTCCCCTCTCTTTCATTCATTGGCCTTATATATTATTTATTTTTATATCTGTCTTCTTTAGCAGCTAGCACAGTGCTTAGCAAGTAGTACACAGTATCAGCTTACGGTTCATTTAGGGCTTCCCAGGTGGCACAGTGGTAAAGAATCTGCCTGCCAATGCAGGAGACACAAGAGATGCAGCTTTAATCCCTGGGTCAGGAAGATTCCCTGGAGTAGGAAAGATTCCCTGGAGTATTCTTGCCTGGAAAATTCCATAGACAGAGGAGCCTGGCAGGCTACAGTCCATGCGGTCACAAATAGCTGGACACCACAGAGCACAGCACCACTACATAATGACAGTAACTGAGGAATGATGAGTGAAAAATACATGTTCATTATTTATTTTTGTTTCAGTCTGAGAACTTTGGAAAGTATCAGCTCCACTCCAAAATGCCCAGAATTAGAATTATTTATGGTGAGACCTGATCATTAGTATTTTTAAAAAGCTCCTAGGTAATTCTCCTCTGTAGCCTATAAACTCCTGTTATGTCACATTCTCAAATATTGCATTTCTATACATTTAACGGGAGAAGGCAATGGCACCCCACTCCAGTACTCTTGCCTGGAAAATCCCGTGGATGGACGAGCCTGGTAGGCTGCAGTCCATGGGGTTGCGAAGAGTCAGGCATGACCAAGTGACTTCACTTTCACTTTTCACTTTCATGCATTGGAGAAGGAAATGGCAACCCACTCCAGTGTTCTTGCCTGGAGAATCCCAGGGATGGGGGAGCCTGGTGGGCTGCCGTCTATGGGGTCACACAGAGTCGGACACGACTGAAGCGACTTAGCAGCATACATTTAACAACATGGACACAAAAAGTGTTGCTTATCACACAGTCAGAAATATGTGTTGAATTACGCCACTGTTTAAGAATCAAAATACATACATTATAACAAATTAAAATTATAGTATTGTTTCAATAAGATTTAGAAAATTGTAGCCAGCATACAGTAGTTTGTTTTAGAAACAGACTCACAGACATAAAGAAACAAACTCGTGGTTAACAAATGGGGAAGGGAGGAATAAGGGATAAACTAGGAATTTGAGATTAACATATATACACTATTATATATAAAAATAAATAACCAACTAGGGTCTACTATATTTCACTATATAACTAGTGTACTATATATATTATATATAGAGAGAGTATGTATACTATATATATATATATACTATATAACTATACTCAGTTCAGTTCAGTTGCTCAGTCATGTCCAACTCTTTGTGACCCCATGAATTGTAGCATGCCAGGCCTCCCTAAAATGAAAAAGAATCTACAAAGAATATATATATATAAATATATATACTGAATCATTTTGGTATACATATGAAGTTATTATAACACAACATTGTAAATCAAATATATTTTAATTTAAAAAAGGTTTGTTGTAAAACTTTCAAAAATGTACAGGATGGGTGGGGAGAACATAATATATGCAAAACAACTGACTTTCTCCTTGTATTTTTGTACTAGCATTAAATATTTTACTTTGTATTTCTTTTAGCCTGATTATAATAAATGTAACACACTCTTACTTGAAAAAATTTCAGATAATGTAGACTATACCAAGGAAAAAAGTAAAATTTATTCTTTACTGATCACTGTAAAATATTTTGGTATATATGTTTTATAATTATTTTCTGTAATAGGGCAGTGAATAAGTCTTCTTGTCCCAGAATTCGGGAGCAGGACCAAAAGTTGAGGTTAACGAGATGCTTTGTTCCCAAGGGCGTATCACCCCACAGCTGGAAAAGCTGCATACTGCAAGATTCCGACTACAGTTGACCCTTGAACAACCATGTGAACTGCACAGGTGCACTGCATGTGAATTTTTCCACTAAATGCATACTATAGTGCCACATGATCCAAGATGGGCTGACTCTGCAGATGTGCAACCACAGTCAAGGAGGGCCAACCATTAATATAAGTTATGCTAGGATTTTCAACTGATTTGGGCGTCAGAGCTCCTAACCCACTTCTACCTCCCAAATGTTGTCCAAAGTTCAACTCTACCTGACATTCTGGAAAAGACAAAACTTTGGAGATAGCTAAAGGGTGTGTGGTTGCCAGGGGTTATCAGGGGGAGAAGGGTGAATATGCAGAGCACAGATATTCAGGGGAATGAATATATTCTGAATGTATCACAATGTATCACAGGTGTGCATGCTCAGTGACTCAGTTGTATCTGACTCTTTGTAACCCAATGGACTGTAGCATCCACCAGGCTCCTCTGTCCACAGGATTCTTCAGGCAAGAATACTGGAGTGTGTTGCCATTTTCTTCTCAAGGTGATCTTCCAGACCCAAGGGCTGAACCTGTGTCTCTTGCATCTCCTTGCACTGGCAGGCAAATTTGTATAGTCATAATATATATTTGAGAAATGCTGGACTGGAAGCTGGAATCAAGATTGCCTGGAGAAATGTTAATAACCTCAGATATGCAGATGACACCACCCTTATGGCAGAAAGTGAAGAGGACCTAAAAAGCCTCTTGATGAAAGTGAAAGTGGAGAGTGAAAAAGTCAGCTTAAAGCTCAACATACAGAAAACGAAGGTCATGGCATCCGGTCCCATCACTTCATGGCAAATAGATGGGGAAACAGTGGAAACAGTGTCAGACTTTATTTTGGGGGGCTCCCAAATCACTGCAGATGGTGACTGCAGCCATGAAATTAAAAGATGCTTACTCCTTGGAAGAAAAGTTATGACCAACCTAGATAGCATAGTCAAAAGCAGAGACATTACTTTGCCGACTAAGGTCCATCTAGTCAAGGCTATGGTTTTTCCAGTGGTCATGTATGGATGTGAGAGTTGGACTGTGAAGAATGCTGAGCACCGAAGAATTGATGCTTTTGAACTGTGGTGTTGGAGAAGACTCTTGAGAGTCCCTTGGACTGCAAGGAGATCAGCCCTGGGATTTCTTTGGAAGGAATGATGCTAAAACTGAAACTCCAGTACTTTGGCCACCTCATGCTAATTGACTCATTGGAAAAGACTCTGATGCTGAGAGGGATTGGGGGCAGGAGGAGGAGGGGATGACAGAGGATGAGATGGCTGGATGGCATCACTGACTCAATGGACGTGAGTCTGAGTGAACTCTGGGAGTTGGTGATGGACAGGGAGGCCTGGTGTGCTGTGATTCATGGGGTCGCAAAGAGTCGGACACGACTGAGCAACTGAACTGAACTGGACTGAACTGATACCACTAAGAGTGAACCCTAACGTAAACTATGGATTTTGGATGATAAAAATGTGTTAAGCTGAAAAATAAAATTAAAAGAGAAATGAAAACTAGAAAACATATGTGCAAACTTAAACACTACTTCTTCATTGTGTACATAGCTAAACCATCAAAAAGAAAAAGGGAATATACCCTATGGAAAAAAAAAAAGAAAAATATAAGAAAAACAACTGACTAAAGAAAAATGATAATAACAATCGTGAAAGAAGTTCACTCTCAGAAAACAAATTAAATAGAAACAAGGAAAACAAAAAAAATTATTTTCTGTTTATCTTTTAGATTGATAGCACTTAGGACGTGGATTTGGGCTTCCCTGGTGGGTCAGTTGGTAGAGGATCTGCCTGCAAGGCAGGAGACCTGGGTTCGATCCCTAGGTTGGGGAGATCCCCTGGAGAAAGAAATGGCAACCCATTCCAGTATTCTTGTCTGGAGAATTCCATGAACAGAGGAGCTTGGCAGGCTACAGTCTATGAGGTCTCAAAGATTTGGACACAATTGAACAACTAACACACACAGAACATTAAGTCTATACAACAAGATTAAGTTCTGTGATTCCTTGGTACAATATACATTGCATAGAGGAAAAATTAGTAATATTTGTCAATAGACTGCAAAATTTAAAATGTACATGTGTGATCATTTTGAGATTTCAATTCTATAACTTATGTTAAGAATATTATTTGGCAAGTACATGTGAATTAATCTGGATAGATGATTTTCATATAAAAATTCATGACAGTAAGAAAAATATTCAACACCTCTTGTAAGCCACTTCAAATTTACTGAGTCCAAGGTAGAAGTGGCAGTACTCAAGCACAAAGGAAAGCATGTCCCACAAGGAGACTGAACAATGGGAAGTGGGAGTCAGCAGATAAATTACTCTCCCTTCCTTCCTTGTCCTGAGACAATGTTTATGTCACCTCTTAGAATATGGTTCTGCAAGACTGAACAATCAATTGTGCTGTATACTGAGCATTGGGGCAACTCAATAAATCATCCTCAGTTTGCCTCTCCTGCCATCCTGTCTCACTCTCTTTTCTCTCTTACTAATCTCCTGCTGCTGCTGCTGCTAAGTCGCTTCAGTCATGTCTGACTCTGTGCGACCCCATAGACGGAAGCCCACCAGGCTCCCCCGTTCCTGGGATTCTCCAGGCAAGAACACTGTAGTGGGTTTCCATTTCCTTCTCCAATGCATGAAAGTGAAAAGTGAAAGTGAAGTTGCTCAGTCGTGCCCGACTCTTAGTGACCCCATGGACTGCAGCCTTCCAGGCTCCTCTGTCCATGGGATTTTCCAGGCGAAAGTACTAGAGTGGGGTGCCACTAACCCCCTAGGACTGGACAAATCCATAATGTTATGGCACACAAGCCTTTGCCTTACTCATTACTATCTTAGGAATCCTAAGCTAAAGGATAGTGGAAATTCTCAGTGTCCATCAACAAGAATTATGCACAAGTTAAATAGGATGAGATATCTTCAGTTGTATTGATATACAACTTGTATTGATTATATTGAGTCCCAGTCGTATTGATATTTAAAAAAGTGTCCCAGCAATATTTCCAGTCTCACATTTTCTTCCAGAATCTTACCACTCTCTTATTAAGAGTTGGTATCTACTTCTTCTAATCTTGAACTTAGGCCCTTGTGAGTGATTGACCAATAAAATCCATCAAGACTGACACAGCATGGCTTCTGAAGCTGTGATATTCAAGGTGATACATCTTCCACCTGATTCTGTCTGTCTCCAAACAACTGCCTTTTGAACACAGTGACCACTTTGGAAGGAAACTGTTAAGTCAGGCAATATGAAAGGAATGAGATTTAACCTTATTTGCTATTAAAGATTCCTAGACTGCCACAGTTGGAGAAGGCAATGGCGCCCCACTCCAGTACTCTTGCCTGGAAAATCCCATGGACAGAGGAGCCTGGTAGGCTTCAGTCCATGGGGTCACGAAGAGTCGGACACGACGGAGCGACTTCACTTTGACTTTTCACTTTCATGCATTGGAGAAGGAAATGGCAACCCACTCCAGTATTCTTGCCTAGAGAATCCTAGGGATGGGGGAGCCTGGTGGGCTGCCGTCTATAGGGTCGCACAGAATCAGACACGATTGAAGTGACTTAGCAGCAGCAGCAGCAGACTGCCACAGTATGTATGTATGTAATATGTACACTCATATATACATATAATATTTTGCATTTTCTTTTCCTTTCTCTCTCTCACACACACACACCACAGAAAACATGAGGCCTCAGGATCAGAAACAAAGACAGCTTATTAGTCACAGTAGAAGCAGGAACTAGAGCAATACCTTGCTTGAGTTTCCCAACCCCAGTCCCTGCAGGGCGACATAGTGGCCGTCATCTATAATGAATCCATGCAGTGGGGTGCATTATAGAAGAATCCCCACACTAGGAAACTCTGATATAACATAGGGCTGCTGGTGATGTCCAGTCTTCCTTGAAGAAGAGACAGACTTTATTTTGGTTCTGGATAAGTACATCTTCTGGGGAAGGGAAGGACAGGATTTTATCTTTACCACCTTGGACTGGGAGGAAGATGTCCCTCAGTTTTACTATCTGTGAAAACTCCTTATAAAAACATTCTTAAATTGGCTCTAAATGCCTCTGTTCAGAAGAACTGGACCATGTAGAAACATGAAATATTCATGGGGAAATGTCTCCCAGTAGAAACCCAGGCCACATGGGAACCACAAGTAGAAAACATTCCAAAGGATGGGCCCAGCCAAAAGCCAGCATCAACTGCCAGATACTTGAGTGAACAAGTTTCCCCATGATTCCAGCCCCTAGACTTTGAGCCATCCCAGCTGATGCCAAGTGGAATGGAGACGGGCTGCCCCCATTGAGCCTGCCCAAGACTGGAGATGCTGCTATTGTTTTAAGTCATTAAATTTTGAGATGGCCTCTTATGCAGCAATAGATTATGGAGCAAACAGGGGGAAATGTCTGTGACAAATTTAATTCTACAAGTGGTCATAGAACAAAATTATAACTTGGTTTCATTGGAAAATACATTTCTGAGTACATATACAAATATAGACATAGAAATAGGAAGAAGACAAACACAAACATATGCAAACACAAAAACATTATGGTGATAAACCAAAATGGTTCATTCTGGTGGAACTTGAAATTTCTATTTTATACCTATATGTATTAATTGATTTGTTTTTAAAAAGATTTCCACAACTTCCCTGGTGGCTTAGATGCTAAAGCATCTGCCTACAATGAGGGAGACCCAGGTTCAATCCCTGGGTTGGGAAGATCTGCTGGAGAAGGAAATGGCACCCCACTCCAGTATTCTTGCTTGGAAAATCCCATGGATGGAGGAGCCTGGTAGGCTGCAGTCCACGGGGTCACAAAGAGTCAGACACAATTGAGCGACTTCACTTTCACTTTAAAAATATATGTATTAGTTTTATCACTGAGGACAGTGACTGCAGCCATGAAATTAAAAGATGCTTGCTCTTGGAAAGAAAAGCTATGACAAACTTAGATAGCGTATTACAAAGCAGAGACATCACTTTACCAACAAAGGTCTGTATAGTCAAAGCCATAGTTTTTCCAGTAGTCATATATGGATATGAGAGTTGGACCCTAAAGAAGGCTGAGAATGAAGAATTGATGTTTTCAAACTGTGGTGCTAGAGAAGACTCTTGAGAGTCCCTTGGGCTGCAAGGAGATCAAACCAGCCAATCCTAGAGAAAATCAACCCTGAGTATTCATTGGAAGGACTGATGCTGAAGCTGAAGCTTCCATACTTCAGCAACCTGACGCGAAGAGATGACTCATTGGAAGAGACTCTGATCCTGGGAAAGACTGAAGGCAGGAGGAGAAGAGGGCAACAGAAGATGAGATGGTTGGATGGTACCACCAACTCAGTGGACATGAGTTTGAGCAAACTCTGAGACATAGTGAAGGACAGGGAAACCTGGCATGCTGCAGTCCATGGGGCTACAAAGAGTCAGCCATGACATAGTGACTGAACAACAATGATTAGCTGGTTTGTTTTTAAAAAAGATATATATAGTTTTATCGGTTAAAAATTGCTTTTGTAAAATAGTTAAACACTTTAACCTCTGGATTTTATGTTCATGAGTTTCTATTCTTCCTTATATTTTCTTCCCTCCTCCCAAAGTTTCTATAAACAGTACGCATTGAGTGCAAATATAGTGATGTGTGGTAATTAAGGTAGCAGTGGGAATGCTCTCAGACAGTAAAGTTGGTTTCTTTTAAGGTAGAGTGTCAGGCCATTTTCTATAGCATATGAGATGATGGGACCTTTAGGGGACTTTTAAAGAAGAAAATGCTCTGCTATACATGAAGATAGATAGTGCCTTTTCTATCATTCTCTTGACACTTGATCTTGATTGTCATGTTCCTATTTTTCTCTTCAGAAGTACCTTTGTAAGACAGACTTAAGAAAATGCTAAAAATTGAAACCACAATTGTTAAAAATAAAATGGTAGACATAATTTTATCTGACTTTTTCATGAAATAAAAATTCAACTAAATAGAGTTTCAAAGCAAAATAATGAACAATGATTATTTATGTGGGTTATTTGGCTTTAACATGAAACAGCCAAAGAAACTATAACTTTCATAGTAAACAATAACCACAAAAATGGATTGACTTTAATACATTTTTAAAATGCTGTTTTCACATTAGGTAGAATAATTTTTCTTTTTAAAGGTGTGGGCTCAATATTTACTAAGAATATTATTAAATCATCTAAAAACAAGAGTATATTTCTTCTGTCTGTGTTTAGTTGTGTCATGTAGTTCAGTCGTGTCCCACTCTTTGCAACCTCCAGGCTCCTCTGTCCATGGGGATTCTCCAGGCAAGAATACTAGAGTGGGTTGCCATGTTCTCCTTCAGGGGATCTTCCCAACCCAGGAGTCGAACCCAGGTCTCTCGCATTGCAGATGGATTCTTTACCGTCTGAGCCACCAGGGAAGCATATTTCTTATGATCATCAATAAATTGTACCATATTCTTAAAATAAAATAGTGTTACTCAGATACTGCAGACACATTTTTTTAAATACATGCATTCTAATTTTCTACAAGTTTCTAATAATACCAAAAATTTAGAAATAGCTATCTACATTTTTCATTTAGCACATTTATATTAATCTTTTAAAAAATATTTTGACAACTGTTATTATCAGCAGGAAAAATAAAGAATATTATACCTGTTAGACTAAACCCTTCTGGAATGAATCCTGTGGAACGCTTATTCCGAGTAATTTTTGAAAATCCATAGGAAATAATTATGTAGTCTTTTTATTAATGTAAAATGCTGGTTTTTAAAAGTGTTCTACATTAAAGTTTATTGTGTCAAAAATAATACGAATGTGTTTCTCTCATCCATTTTAACAATGTTGTAACTTGAAACATTACTGAATAGTGTAGACCTTGACTAGCCATAGGACTAAACCTTAAATCCCATGACAAATAATTAATCTAGCTAAATGCAATAATAAAAAGTAATTGATATGTGACTACACTATGATTTTAAGATTATCATTTTAAAAACATATCTAACTCATACAGACTGAAGCAATTTAAGTAAAAATCAGCTAAAAGGAGTTTTTACCAAATGGTCAGACCTCAAACTGCACACCATATTTTTAAAATAAAATTGTTTGCCTGAGTGTCTAGTATTGTTTGCTTACTCATAAGTGTTCCCTATTGGACTGTAAAGTTTTAGAAGTCTGTGACTATCTACATATGATTTTGTATCCCAGAGTGTAGAGGATGCCTGAAATACAGAACAATAGAACCTATGAAGGGACAGTTACGTTTTTAAGGACAGTTTCATCACAATTTAAGAAAACACACCAGGATGAGACAGTTTGAAAAAACAAAAAGTCAGTCAATCTAAGAATACACACTAAGAAGATAACAGGCAAAATATATAAATGTGGTGGAGAACCAAGGTTAACTGTAATTTAGAAAGAAATCTTAAATGATTACCAAAGTTTTCCCTAGGAAGAAATAGATCATAATAGAAAAAAATAATAATAACGGGCCACTGAGGTTAGTAACCTAAAGTCCTCTACAATAGACACTTCTATCTCCTCTATAAGTCTAAAATGTTCAGGATAATAGATACCTAAAACTGGAGTGATATAGCACTGCAAGGCTGGAGAAGGCACTGGCAACCCACTCCAGTACTCTTGCCTGGAAAATCCCATGGACCAAGGAGTCTGGTAGGCTGCAGTCCATGGGGTCGCTAAGAGTTAGACACGACTGAGTGACTTCATTTTCACTTTTCACTTTCCTGCATTGGAAAAGGAAATG
Organism: Ovis canadensis; assembly: GCF_042477335.2. Taxonomy (NCBI): domain Eukaryota; kingdom Metazoa; phylum Chordata; class Mammalia; order Artiodactyla; family Bovidae; genus Ovis; species Ovis canadensis. Next base: position 72,425,202 of record NC_091248.1, on the reverse strand, counting down.
GCAACTCACTCCAGTGTTCTTGCCTGGAGAACCCCAGGGACAGGGGAGCCTGGTGGGCTGCCGTCTATGGGGTCGCACAGAGTCAGACACGACTGGAGCGACTTAGCAGCCGCAGCAGTACTGCAAGGCAGCATAATGTATTCTGAAATAGAAACTGGGCGTTCTGGCTCCACCGCCATCACAGCCAGTAGTCTGGGTACAGAGAAGTCAGATTACTTCTTGGGGCTTTGTTTCACAGGGTAAAATGTGCAAGATGAATGAGACAATCTTCCAAACACCCAATTCTATGCTAAAAACCATTCTGAGAAGAAGCAGACTCTGCAAAAGAAGGAAGATAATTCTTCATGATCTTAAAGGGAACATTTGGTATCCCTTGTATCTTTAGCCATCTGTCGATTTACTCAACTTGAATGATATTTCTATTTTCCCAGTCCAAATTTGTTCCTCTTCTTTCTTCCAAAACTCTGCCAACACTCTTTTCCAAGTTTCCTTGACAAACATCCCACCTTTATTTGACCATTATAGTTCAATTAGATATGCCACTTCTTAAAGTTAAAATTAGACATGCACTTGTCAATCTATATTTTAATTTATATATGGGCACTTTCTTTACAAATTATATTCAATTATGGGAGCATTAACTAATCAATCAACTCAATGCTCATAAAATATGATAAACCCATCAATGGATAACTGTGTGTTTATTGTAAGCTACATTATTTCCTAAAGTCTTAGAAAAAGTTTTGACAATATGTAAAGTCTCAATTTTCTTTTGCCACATAACTCTTCTAAGTTTTAAGCCACTCATATACTACAGTGACCATTCTTCTGATTAAAGGTGCCTTCTTCCAAAGCTACCAAATTTATAGAAATTTCAGTTAAAAAAAAAAAAACAGTGAGAACTGCATCAAAACTACTACTTAAAAATACTCATCATCAAGTTTGTTAAAGTGAGATTGTAGGGTAGAGCAACCTAAGGGACTCTACCTTTTAAAGGCAAGAGTTCCTTTTGTGTCGTTTTATTTTCTTTCTCTTTGGTTCTCAGCTAACAAGCATGTACAGATTTTGAAAGGTTATAAGTACATTTAGTTAAAGGCAGAGTGATGCCATTGTCAAGATAGGTGGAAAAATGATGCTAACTTCTAGAAGGGAAACCAATCACCTAGAACATGCCATCTAAAAATTAATGCAAGACAGAAGCAGCCGTCCATAAGCTGGCTGATGTACAGTGAAAGTGACATTATTTTATCTGCTGCAAATTTATGCAAAGGAAAAATCAGAGTATTTTCTTATAAAAGATCAAAAATTATATGGGTCTTGAACAGCCAGCAAGACCTGACATGTCAAATCAGTCATCTACTTAAGAGACATTGATTTGGAAAAGGGAGAATGTCCATTTTCTCTTTATTTCTGGTATAAAAAATAATACATATGTTAAATGAACATTTACATGAAGATATGCTTGGAATGTTGCCAGTTAATCAATAGAGGTTCAGACCAGGGGTTTTAAATTAATAATAAAAAAGCAAAAACTCTCAATATTATAGGGCTCCTAAATGCTGATGAAATGCATGATGCTCATTAAACAGGAGTGGTCTTAAGAGACAAGGAATTCTGGGATCTGCCAGCTGTTGCAAGAATGACTCATCATTAACCTTGATGTAACAAAAACCACTGCCTCTGGCAGACATTCATCTGATCGATATTAAATCGCATCATGTAACAGGTCAATGTGTTCAATTGTCTGAGGAACATTTAGCCTCTCACTCATCCTGGCAGACATATCTGGAGACCTGTACAGGTCATATTAACACGACCCTGTACAGGGTCATATTAAGGCTTTTTGGATAGATATGGTATGACATAGGTAACACTTTCTTCAAAGATTTCTAAATAAAAACCATCTCTGACTTGTTGTAATTAGACATTTGAATTCATCAGTGACCCAAATGCTGGAGCAAACTCACAATTGTTTCTGCAGAAAACTTAGCCTTAACTGTAAGAAATCTTTGGGTAGCTGGTCTGTCTAGCCTAGGGTGCCCGTCTCACCCTGTAATTCTTGTAATAGAATGAAAGCCCTACCATCTGTTTGATCCCTGGTAGACCTGCCTTTAATCAGTGCTATAGAATACCTGCCATCTAGGCTGTCTTCAGATAGTATAACACTGAGAAAATTGTTACCCAATTCCTATAAAAATTTTAACTCACATAAAAGAAATCTAATAAACAGAGTCCAAGTGAGTGGTTTGCAAGAGCTAGACGAGTTGCAGTAGAATCCTATCACGTACTTGTTAAAAAGGTATGCCTGGATCTCATCATATACTGCCTAAATCAGACATACCAGGAATAGAGCCAAAAAAACCTTTATTTTTAACAAGAACTTTATTTGACTCTAATGGATACTCAAATTGAAAACAACCAGCCTATGGGATTCAGAATCTAGTCAGTCCTCAGGGTACTCAAGGTTCTTCTGTCTTTGGGTTGATTAAATCTCTGTAGCGATGAATGACAATTCACTGTATGAAAAATTAGCTTGATTTACAAGTGTTTCCAGGTTATGGCATCATTTTTTATTTTGATCCTGATCACAAAGAGTTATGTGATTTCTGCTATACCCTTTGCCATAAAAATGTTAAGAAGAACACTGCTAATACATCACTCATGGTCAACTCTCTTTATAAAAAATGGTATGAATTCATTTTCCTGACTATAAAAACTATGTTATCTACAGTATCTCTCTTTTCTCCTGGGCTCACAGGAAGCTCACCACCAAACTGATGTTTAACTGCACCTATCACACTCATCTTCACAGCAATAATTATTGCTTCCTCCGTTTTCTTCTCTGTTCCTTTTCAATGACATCTGTAATATTATTTAGGTTTAGAAGAAAAACACTCCCCAAAGTTCTCTTGGAAAAAGACAGGTATGAAAAAAAATCTCAAAAATTATAGTAGTTTTTAAATTTTTATCCTCTTTGATTTAGAATATTCATTGGTATACATTTGCGGATGGCTTTATACTATTTTTCTCCATACATTTATCTGTACAAAAATGTAGGTCTAGATTAGTCACAAGGCATCCTTAGTTCCTAAGAACTCCAGGGAGATGATTATTGCTTCCAAACTAAAGTTTTTGGAACATTTGGAAATAAATAAAATTCTTTGGAACAGCAGAAGGGGAGAGAATGAAAACCAACTATTAACTAGTTTGAAATCTATGGTCCATGACCAACCCAAACTCATGATTCAGAATTCAGCTTTATGTCTTAGAAATACCTGGAACCCACAAGATTAACTGGAATAGACCTGCTAGAAGCCTATACCAGTTTGAGAAAACTAAGAAATCACTCATTTCTGCTTTCTGATCACATTTAAGATCATTAGATCAATCAGTCTGTATAGACAGTTCACAACACATAAACAACTGACTGATGTTCTTTTCCTTTATTTCTTTTTCGTTTAACTGGAAATGACTAGTGGGTTACTTTCTTTGATCAATGTAAAAGGTAAATGTAGAATTCTTTGGGCCAAAGTGAAAATTTCATAATAAAACTGAGAGTACTCATCAAAATTCTGAGAATTTCAAGGTCTTTTTAAAAGGCTTTTATTTGAAAGAACTGTATTATTAGAGAATTTAGGGCTTTCCAGAGAGAGTCTTTTTTTTCAGTCTTTAACTATGGCAGCCTCGTATCTTTGACATACAGAAAAAATGAAAGTGTTAGTCATTCAGTCATGTCCAACTCTGCAACACCATGGACTGCAGTCCACCAGGCACCTCTGTCCATGGAATTCTCCAGGCAAAAGCACGAGTGGGTAGCCATTCCCTTCTTAGGGGATCTTCCCAAACCAGGGATCGAACCTAGGTCTCTTGCCTTGCTGGTGGATCTTTTGCTGTCTGAGCCACCAGGGAAGCCCAGAACAACTGGATATCCATTTGTTTAAGGCGAACCTAGACTCAGACCCTACACTCTTCACAAAAATTACCTAAAAATGGACCAGAGAACTACATATGAAACACAAAACTATCAAACTCCTTGAGGATATCACAGAAGAAAATCTAGATGGCCTTAGGTAGAGTGAGGAATTTTTGATATAACATAAAGGCCATAGTCCATGAAAGAAAGAAATCACTGATAAGATGATTAAAATTCTGCTCTATGGGGGAAAACTGTCAAGAGAGTGAGAAGACAAATCACAAATCACAAATTTTGTGCAAATTTGATTTGCACAAAACACATATCTTATAAAGGACTATTATGCAAAATATACAAAATAAGATTAAAGCTCAACAAGAAAACAAATAACCCAATTTTAAAAAAGGGCAAAAGACCACTTCTCAATGAAGACACATAGATGGCAAAGATGCAAATGAATATATGCTCCACATCATATATCACTTTCAGTTCAGTTCAGTTCAGTCACTCATTCGTGTCCAACTCTTTGCGACCCCATGAACCGCAGCACGCCAGGCCTCCCTATATATGACCAACTCCTGCAGTCCACCCAAACCCACGCCCGTCAAGTCTGTGATGTCATCCAACCACTTCATCCTCTGCCATCCCTTTCTCCTCCTGCCCTCAATCTTTCTCAGCATCACGGTCTTTTCAAATGAGTCGGCTCTTCACATCAGGTGGCCAAAGCATTGGAGTTTCAGCTTCATCAGTCCTTCCAATGAAAACCCAGGACTGATCTCTGTTAGAATGGACTGGTTGGATCTCCTTGCACTCCGAGGGATTCTCAAGAGTCTTCTCCAATGCCACAGTTCAAAAGCATCAACTCTTCGGTGCTCATCTTTCTTTATAGTCCAAGACTCACATCCATACATGACCATTGGAAAAACAATAGCCTTGACTAGATGGACCTTTATTGGCAAAATAAGGTCTCTGATTTTTAATATGCTGTCTAGGCTGGTCATAACTTTCCTTCCAAGGAGTAAGCATCTTTTAATTTCATGGCTGCAGTCACCATCTGTAGCAATCTTGGAGCCCAGAAAAATAAAGTCAGCCACTGTTTTCACTGTTTCCCCATCTATTTGCCATGAAGTGATGGGACCAGATGCCATGATCTTAGTTTTCTGAATGTTGAGCTTTAAGCCAGCTTTTTCACTCTCCACTTTCACTTTCATCAAGAGGCCCTTTAGTTCTTCTTCACTTTCTGCCATAAGTGTGGTGTCATCTGCATATCTGAGGTTATTTATATTACTCCTGGCAATTTTGATTCCAGCTTGTGCTTCTTCCAGTCCAGCGTTTCTCATGATGTACTCTGCATAGAAGTTAAATAAGCAGGGTAACAATATACAGCCTTGATGTACTCCTTTTCCTATTTGGAGCCAGTCTGTTGTTCCATGTCCAGTTCTAACTGTTGCTTCCTGACTTGCATACAGGTTTCTCAAGAGGCAGGTCAGGTAGTCTGGTATTCCCATCTCTTTCAGAATGTTCCACAGTTTATTGTGATCCACACAGTCAAAGGCTTTGGCATAGTCAATAAAGCAGAAATAGATATTTTTTTGTAACTCTTGCTTTTTCGATGATCCTTGCTGCTGCTGCTGCTGCTAAATCTCTTCAGTCGTTTCCGATTCTGTACAACCCCATAAATGGCAGCCCACCAAGCTCCCCCATCCCTGGGATTCTCCAGGCAAAAACACTGGAGTGGGTTGCCATATAACATTCTAAAGAAGGCAAAACCATGGAGAAGTACTGTGCTTGTCAGAGGTTAGGGAGGAGTGAGAGATCACTTTGGTAAAGCACAAAAGATTTTTAGGGCAGTGTGATGCTATAATGATAAATACATGCTATGATACATTTAAACCCATAGAATGAATGTACAACACCAGGAAGTGCACCCTAATGTGTAAAATATGGACTTTTGTGACAATGCTGTAACATGTGCTCATTGACTGTAGCAAATGTACTACTCTGGTGTAGGGTTTTGATAGTGAGGGAGGCTCTGTGTATATGGGGACAGGGAATATAAAGGAAATGTCTATACCTTCCTCTCAATTTTGCAGTAAACCAAAAACTGCTCTAAAAAATAAACTCTACTAAAAAAATATGTATTTTATGAGTAAAATGTCATGCAAATAAAATCTTAACTATATCCTTTACCAGTAGCATAGTTTTTCAGTTTGAAACTTAGAATAAGCTTAGTATCCAAGTTATTAGAGACTATTCTTCATAATCATATAGAATTATGCATTATAAATTTATTACTTGATCTTATCTACCAAGAACTTAACTGGCTGTTATATATTTAGCCTAAAATATTAATATGAGGGACGTAGAAACTAATTTGCAACATAAATTACTGTTTGTTATAATCAACATTTAGTCTGTTCCAAACTGATTAAGTAGAGATCACATCAATGTTTAGGTTTGGGAGAATAAACAAATCAACTGCTGGGCAGCACCATGTTCTATTTTATAGAATAAGCAAAGTAAATAAACTGGATTGGGGGATAAAGAAAAATATAAGAGAATTAAAACACTTAATTTATAAATAACACATTTTTCACTTTCCCTATTTTAAAATATTCCAGTCATTTGAATATGCTATGACTAGAGATATAAGTTGATAGTAAATACTAATAGTAATTAATTAATATAAATACATTAATATATATTCATTATCTTCTATAGAGATATTCTACCTATATAGTATGTTCCCAGATTCCCTGAGATTAGTTAAAATGCAATGCCAAGTTGAAGATAGTATTTTTTATTGGCCAATTTAAGGTTGACAGACACACAGATTTGAAAAAAGTACTTCCTGGAAGCCAAAGAAAAAAGTTTCTTGTTACCTGAAACCATGTCTGTCACTAAGATACTGTGTCATCAGAAGCTGGCTCTCAGATTCTTGTAACTGGATCAGAGGTGGTATCATTTCTTATAAAAATGGAGAAAAATAATGTATTCTTTCACTGATGCTACAACTGTGCTGACAATTCACTAATATAGAGATTAAATTTATAGTACTTGCCTTTACATGTGTCATCAACAGCTCCAAAATCATAACATGCTCTGTTTCAAACATATTTGGTAAGTGAACTCATACATCCTCCTGGACTATGGCTCAGAGGGTAGAAGCATCTGCTTGCAATGAGGGAGACCTGGATTTGATCCCTGGGTCGGGAAGATTCCCTGGAGAAGGAAATGGCAACCCACTCCAGTACTCTTGCCTGGAAAATTCCATGGATGGAGGAACGTCATAGGTTACAGTCCATGGGGTCGCAAAGAGTTGGACACGACTGAGCAACTTTACTTACTACATCCTTGGTATTTCTCAAAGTCATTTTGGAAAAATAAAAGAAAACCTAATAAAACTAAAACAGGGATTAACTAAGTTTCCTTGCATGTTTAAAAACAAATCAGAGTACTGCTTTCAATTTTGAAAGCTCAAATAGACACACTTGCCTATAATCAATCAAATAATATTAAGGGATAAAAGCATATATAATGAATCCACCAAATATGCATAGATACTGATACCAATATTTTCTGATTACAAAAAGTTTACAAATTATTTGAAGAGATTTGTTTTATCTCAAAGCCAAGAGGAAAAATGAATGACTAACATCAAAATTGTTTTAGGCTGCACTACTAATGGTTTTATCATTGATAAGAAAAGGGTCTACTCCAAGAGAAAGAGTAAACAAATGAGTAAAATCATTTTGGATAATTTAGTAACCACCAATAGGAGGAAATCAAATGTACTACCACCATTAAAACACATTTTGGTGATTTTCATTAAGCAGAAAAAAATTATTTTTTAAAAAATTAGGAGGCATTTATATACTAAAACTTGGAGCTTGCATTTTGATAACCTGAAAATACAGTTCAAATGTCACCAAAAGCCTGTGCATTAACCATAGGCCAGAAAGAAAAAATAAATCAGAAATACACATTTCTTATTCCTCAACTAATTCTAACGAGTTTGACCAACAGTAAGCATATTTCTAATTCAAAAAATTAAGATAATGACCAAAGTAACATAATGTGAACATATAAGTATTTACTGTAGTATCCAAATGTTGACAGCAGACTCAGAAGACAAGAAAACTGGTTATTAACTCAAATTAACATTATTATATGGGCTTCCTAGTGGCAAAGAATCCATCTGCCAATGTAGGAGATCCAAGAGACATGGGTTTGATACCTGAATCAAGAAGATTCACTGGAAAAGGAAATGGAAACCCATTACAGTACTCTTGCCTGGAAAATTTCACGGAGGGAGAAGCCTGGTGGGCCACAGTCCATTGGTTCGCAGAGTTGGACATGACTGAACACTCACACAGAGATTACAAAAATTATGTCCACATGACCAGCATGATTTATTTCTAAAATGTTTTTAATGTAATAAATTTGAGTATTAACTTATATCTTAGAATTTTTAAATATCTCCAGTAGACCATATGTCTTTTTAAAAATTTTTTGAATAGGTGTTGAAATAACACATATTACACATTCATATACACATACACACACACACACACACACACATATATATATATATATGGATTTTAATCTACCCGCACACCCTAGGTGGGGAAAGGAATTTCTTCAGAAAAGTAGACTTTTAAAGTAAAATTCAATAGAGAAAGAAAAACTTCACTTTGGATTCTCAAAAATCACTGCTACTGCTGCTAAGTCGCTTCAGTCGTGTCTGACTCTGTGCGACCCCATAGACGACAGCCCACCAGGCTCCCCCGTCCCTGGGATTCTCCAGGCAAGAACACTGGAGTGGGTTGCCATTTCCTTCTCCAATGCATGAAAATTAAAAGTGAAAGTGAGGTCGCTCAGTCGTGTCTGACTCTTTGTGACCCCGTGGACTGTAGCCTACCAGGCTTTTCCGTCCATGGGATTTTCCAGGCAAGAGTACTGGAGTGGGATGCCATCGCCTTCTCTGAAAATCACTAAATCTTACCAATTATTCCAGCACGTATAAAGAACTCTGCTTTCTAAACACATGAATTTCTTTTAGATACATAGTCCATTTTCCAGAAAAGAATAATTCTGTTTTATAAATGCACTGAATAATAATCTAAAATAATGGCAAACACTGACTTCTTTTCAGGAGAATATGATCATTTTGATCTATTCTTCCTAACTAACCAATGTGATAGTTTGTTGTATATCCTTACTCTTTGGGATTAAGCAAGAATTATGCATGAAAGTAAGACAGCATTCAGACTGGGGGAAAAATACAGAGAAAAGGAAAAAGGTGGATCTGATTCCAGCCTTCTGAAACCATAAAAAAGGAAACAAAACTGATATCATGCCTTTCCTTAAAAGGAGGAAACTGTCATCCATCAAGTCATTTTGGCATGTTAACATTTTGTCTGTTCTTATTACCTGTGTCATTTCCTCTACCTCCCCGTTAGAATGAAAGCTCCTTCAGGGCTGGAATAGTTCTCTCTGCTCAACATATACTTGCTGTTGCAACACCATTCAGCAGAATACAAGTCTCTAGCTTCTAGCGTACAGATTAGTGCTAGAGGTGCTAGAAAAAACTCCTCTGCTACTCATTGCAGGAAAATTGTGATGATGTTTACTCAAATTGATGATTTTTTGAAATGCAGATTTCTGGGGGCGGGGGGGGGGGAATGTCTATCTATGGCACACTTGCTGTATCTAATCCTCTTTACCTATGGATAATAATATTTAAAAGTAGAATCTTACTACATTCCCTACAAAGACTAGTTCTTTCTAAGTTCTTTTGAATGATGTGGGTTTTATTTCCTAGCATTTATTATAGTTATCATTTTATATTTATCTATGCGATTCTTTATGAATGAATCTTGCCCTCTGTTGGCTGTAAACTCTGTGAAGGCAGATACCACTTCTGCCTTGTCCGCCCCCCAGCACAGCATTTGGCTGATATGCTTCACATATATCAAAATATAAAATTTCCCCCAAAACAGCCCAGGTTACATGAACTTGTATAAATCAGGCCCTTTGGTATGCCATATACAAATACATCGAAAGGATATACATGTGCACTCGCTTGGAGGGTTATTTTGTTCTCACATAGATTCCTAGATTGTTTATAGGACTATGCTAAATGCCTATTCTTTTGTTTCTTTGTCATATATCCTAAATCAGCAACAGTACTGTTCCAAGTGGATTTTCTCAATTGTAAGCCACTTTCAAAAACCCAAATTTAACTTAAGAAAATATATAACAGATATGAAAATGTAGGTTAAAGAAACTGAGTGTATATACATCCCTAGAAAAGAAAGCAATGATTTAAAGGACCAACTTTGTTTAATTAGAAAAAGACATGGAAACACATGCCAATCTAATTCATATCTTCTTTTGTGATAGGATTATTCCATGGCTAGGTTGAGTGGCTTGGCCCCTCACAGTCTCTTAAAGGCAAAATCGACCTCTGAGAGCTAGATAACAATCCAGTTGCATGGATTCATAAATGGTTAAATATTCACATTGACTGATGAATGTATAGATATCAGCTATGACAAGAATTTTTTATTGACTCATTATCTGCTGATTTTTTTTTTATCATAGTGAACTAGAAGCATATTTATCTAATTTAAAATAACTAGCGGAAGGAGTGGCTTAGGGACATAGGTTTTGGTGTATAAAACACTTGAGTTTGAATCTTAGCTTCTCAGATTAATATCACCTTGGGCAAACTATTTGACTTCTTTGGAGTTTAGCTTTTCTATTATAAACTAAATACTAATAACTGCCTTGCAGAGAGTAGTTATGTATGTTTGAGTCCCTAGTACTGTGTAATGCATGTATATAATCAACACTCAATAAATTATTGGGTCTCCCTGGTGGCTCACCTGGTAAAGAATCTGCCTGCAATGCAGGAGACCTGAGTTTGATCCCTGGGTTGGGAAGATCCCCTGGAGAAGAAGATCCCCTGGGGAAGATCCCCTGGCTACCCATTCCAGTATTCTGGCCTGGAGAATTCCATGGACTGTATAGTCCATGGGCTCGCAAAGAGTCGGACACGACTGAGCGAACTTCACTTCACAATAAATTATTGTCATTCATATGATAACTCAAAAAATTAGAGGTCTGGATAGATATGAAACAATAAAAGGTAGTACGTAACACACAGTGTGTGGCTTTTGCTGGATTATACTGAAATAAGAAATATTGGGAGATAATTCTCCATAGGTCTCTTGCATTATTGCCTATCTTGTGAGCAGACTGTCTTTGCTCCAGACTATCTTTCAAAGCTGTTTGCATAGTAAACAGCCTTAGAAGATGAAGGTAACATGCCCCTAAGGGCAGTTTTGCTTACAGCCTTAGAAGACAGAGATAGCTCCCTCAGAAACCTTGAGCCATACTTCCTCCTCTTACAAATGATTCAGATTCCCTAAACTCACGGTTCTCCTGTAACACAATACACAAAGTTTGTGCTTGTCACCTGGGCCACTTTCACATCACCCGGTGGAAACTGGGGCTCAGGGAACAGCACAAAATCTGATATTCTGGCTCTTCATGTGGCTTTGAATATTAAATTGTCCTTTGTCGCTGAATCAGGGGTGTCAAGTCCTCTGGCAGTGTCCATGACTTTAAACTGGCTAATCTATTAGCTTGAAAGTAGGGTGAAATTTCAACCCTTCGAGGTTCTTGACAAAAACCTCCAAATTTCAGGGGCTTATCATAACGTAGGATTATTTCTCCTTTTCACAGACACTGCCCACTTTACATGTAGGCTATGTGTCACTGTAGGTCAGGTTAGCTCTGCTTCAGGCACCTTTCTCTGAGACTTGAAAGAACAGCCCCCATCTGGACATGTCTGTTAATGGCCCAGGAAAAAAGCAATGGAGGAGCCACCTATGTAGCCTTTAAAATATCTGCTTGGTCATGGCATACATCACTTTCATGTATACTCTATTGACCAAAGCAAGTCACATTGATAGGCCTGGTATTAGTGGGATGGCAAATTACACTCCTCTCACAGGAAGAACTGAAGTATTCTCACCCCATATGGAAAAAGGCTAGGATGCATAAGCTGCTTACAAGGTGGGAGAATGCATAATGGAAACAGTAATACGTTCTTCCACATATATATAACACATGCTAAGTAAATGATAACTATATTAGGATGAGTTATATTAGGACATGACAGACATAATTAGTTATGTTAAGACAAATTAAAAAATTTAAAAGATTTTCTCCAGGTTTCAAAACTGTTTCTCATAGTTCTGTATTATACCTGCGACAGTAAAGAACATACCAACATTCAATGATTTTTGTAAAAAAATCTTGATAGTAGGGATGGGTTCAACAAGATGGTATATAAATTAAATAGAGTACAATGGGTGTGCTTGTGTTCAAACATGTACAGGGACACAAAAACATGAAAAACCTATTTTTAACAGGGATTAAGAGAAATGTTTCACTACTATTAAGAGAATAAACATATACATAATACAAAGTTTTGATCATGCTGTCATTTAACAATCAAAACCAAAGCTCCTAGAAGAATTATGTCACAAATATGCTTAGCAACTCTTCTATTCCCTCTTGAAATTTTCTGTTGTTTTTCTCAAAATCACCACCAAGAAACAGAGGTATATGAAGGGTTATTTGTGATTTTTCCACTGGGTTGTTTCAGATATAATCATCCTTTGAGCCATCTTTCCACTACATAATCTCTTTGAACTCATTACCTGTATACTGCCACATATACAGTCTAACTCAGCACAGAATAAACACACCTTACTTTGACGCCAATGTACCTCAATGAATCAAAAATGACCTTTTTAGTCTCTATGACTAATTTCAAACCATAAGTCATACTTTTGGGATTCTAAGAACTATAACAAGCAACTCCAGTCTACCAAGTCTTTTTAATCCTTTACTATTGTCTCTTCAATTTAATAATCCCACATGCCTTGATCTATTGACTACATTCCACCATTGTAAACTGGTTATGTTCTATTCAAGGGATATTTTCTAAATTACCTAAGTGTTTAAATACCCAAATTTTAATATCTAAATATTCATGTTACCACATTATTTATATAACATCATTTGGGATATTCAATTGTTTCACTGTTCTTCTCCATGATTAACATAAGTGTTCTTATTTCAGCATTTGAAATTTATATACTTAAAAGTAGATTTCAGCTACATCCTGTATTACTTAAATGAGACTTTAAGGGCATGAAATGAATAAGGGCACTCAATTGTGCATTTGGTGCATCTGTGTGCCCGTGCATATTCTTTACTTTTTATTCATTGTTGGGTCCAGGAAGTACGTATTGAATGAAGAAAAATAAAGACAAATTAAGACAAACACTAAATCTGAACCATCTTCTGAAAGTACAAAATAAGACTGAGACCTTTCTGAAATTTTTCCAAAAAGAAATGTAAACATACTTCCTATCCTTCAGCATTTTCACATCTTGTCTCAGATGTGAAACAAGTATTCCAGTATTATTCTTCATCTCATTCTTATCAACTACATTCGATCCACATTTACTCTGAATTCTACTTCTTAATGATAAACAATTGTTTGAAGCTCTAGCTATGGCTGATGTATTTTTACCTTACAAACGCTATTCTCTTGAACTTCCTGCTGGAAGAATGTTAGTAACAGATGGTGGAGCTTCTCGAGATATAAAATGAGACTTTGCATATCAATGCAAATCTGACAAGTGACTTAATCACAAAAGACACTCTCCTTCAAAAAAACAATCATCTAGGCAGTAGTGATGAATCCAAAGAAAAAAGTCATCTTAGATATAGACTTTTCTGTATTTTTCTATTTTCTTTAATTACGAGGCTAACAGTTGAAGCAGCTTGCTATTTATAGTATTTAACTTGATTTTAGCTTCACTTTTCATGGGGAACATAAAGAAAGAATCTTGCATTTATTCCTCAGTTTTTTTAAGGAGTATGTGGGCATCAGTGCACTTAAGTATAGTGTAAAAAATTAATACAGGGCAGAATTACATCAAAATCATCTAGGCATGTCAAGGTGCATGAAATATTCACAGTGATGAGAGTAAAGGGATACAGAGAAGGCAAAAGTATCTTTGGAAAAAAATAATTAAGGGATTCTGCTTAGAAGACAGATTTCTATAATCTTTGGATAATATTTTAAGAACATAATTGACACATTTTAAAAATTGCCTTTTCTCTTCCAATAGCAAAGCCTCATCACAAATCCTTATCCGTGAGTATCTATTATATTTGTTGTTTTGGTTCAGGCTTAAGGTTCTTTGGGCTTCCCTGGTAGCTCAGCTAGTAAAGAATCCACGTGCAATGCAGGAGACCCCAGTTCAATTCCTGGGTAGGGAAGATCCCCTGAAGAAGGGATAGGCTACCCATTCCAGTATTTTAAGGCTTCCCTGGTGGCTCAGACAGTAAAGAATCCATTTGCAATGCAGGAGACCTAGGTTTCATCCTTGGGTTAGAAAGATCCCCTGGAGGAGGGCACAGCAACCCACTCAGGATTCTTGACTGGAGAATCTCTGTGGACAGGGGAGTCTGGTGGGCTACAGTCCAGGGGGTCACAAAGGGTTGGCCATGCCTGAGCAACTAAGCAAAGTAAGGCTCTTTGCTATCATTGTGCTTTGGGTAATTTCTTATTGGGTTAAAGAGAAGAAAAGATGAAAACCATTTTCTTTTTTTTTTTTTTTTCACAGAAAGGGGACTGGAGGTGAGCACAGTTTTAAGGGTCATATAAGTATCTGGAAGATGAGAGCAAGGATTAAAACAACACAAAGGCAGTGATTGGAGAATATTCAAACTCTAAACGAGGGGCAGAGAGAAGGAAACTGAGCCACAGAGCAGAGAGTGGCGTATTCCAGCCACTCAGAGACAATGGGGTCTTCCCTTGTCATCTGAGCTCTCCCACGGGTGCTCTGCCCTCTAACATCCCATCTTTGTGGACATGTTGTGACTTATCTCCTTATTCTTATCTCTTCTTATTCAGAGTCTTAACCATCCTTCCTAAAATAAAACTTGCCAACCTCAAAGATTACTCTATGCTGACAAAAATATTAATGAAGTATCAATACATTATTTTTTGAGGGATACCGACATTTGACTGAGGGTTTCCCAGAGACAAAAGCCTTAAATCTAAAGGAATGAATCTCAAATCTTGGGCATTTCACATGTATCATTTGGTTCCTGGGAGCTTCAGGTGTTCCCTAAATCAAATCCCACATGTGGCTGCTGGTTTTCCTGTACACTGGCCATGAGGTATTTTATAAAATAGTCAAAGGACTCAAAACGAATGAAAAGAACCTCAGTCTACAATTATCAGTTGCAAATACAATGATAGAGTATCATATACCAAAAAAATTACACTCCTGTGTACACTATTGGTTAAGGGAAATTTTACGTCGATGAGATTATTTTATTCACACCTCCTAAGCAGAAACCTGGGCTTTCCTGGAGGCTCAGTGGTAAAGAACCCACCTGCCAATGCAGGAGACACAGGTTCGATCCCTGGGTCAGGAGGATCCCCTGGAGGAGTGCATGGCAACCCACTCCAGCATTCTTGTCTGGGAAACCCAATGGAGAGAGAGGAGTCTGGCAGGCTACAGTCCATGGGGTCACAAAGAGTCAAACACAACTTAGCAACTAAACAACAACAACAGTAAACCAATAATCTATTCCTATTGTAATTATTTATTATCGTAGGAGTGCATCAGTCTGCTTAGGCTGTCATAACAAAATACATAGAGTGGGTGACTTCATGTGTTTTCTCACAGTTCTGGAGGCCAGAAGTCAGAGTTGCCATTCTGGTCAGGTTCTAATAAGAGCTCTCTTCCTGGCTTGCAGAAGGCTGCTTTCTTGCAGTGTCCTCACATGGCAGACAGGGTGTTGGTGTGTCTTCCTCTGCTTATAAGGGAACTAATCCGTTCATGAGGCTCTGACTCCCACGTGTGCTAAGTCACTTCAGTCATGTCCTACTCTTTGTGACCCTGTGGACTGTAGCCTGCCAGGCTCTTCTGTCCAAAGGATTCTCCAGGCAAGAATACTGGAGTGGGTTGCCATTCCCTTCTCCAGCCAACTCCCATATATGTCATCTAAAGCTAATTACACACTGAAGGCTCTATTTCTAAATATAATCATATTAGGGGCTAGGGCTTTAACACATGGATTTTGGGAAGACACAATTTAGTCCATGGCAGTGAAAGAACACTCCTTGAAATTTTAAAAATAAGTATGAACAATAAAATTATGTATATGTGGGGAGATTTTTATTACCCCAAATCTTACGATGTTTTTTTAATAAGAACTTCCTGCGAGTTTAACTATCCCTGAGTATTTTCTTTGGCCTCATCTCTAGATTTCACTTCAGATCAAGTTGAATGGCAAGGCCATTCCTATGCACATGGGAACAACCACCACTCCAGGTTCCTCCAGGCTTTTGTTTGAAAGCTCTTTAATTTAGTAGGTGAGCCTCAGGCTCTTAAATTTCAAAAATAAGCAGGATTCCACTCAAGTGCCTTTCTCAGAAACTGGCTGGTTTCTGAAATGCCTGAACTCATTATCCTCATGTTGAGGTTTGCAAGGCAGACATTTCTCAGCCCCTTACCAGCACTCCTCAGTCAAGAGGATGTCACCCTGGGAGCTCCCCAGGGGTCTTTAGGGCTCCAGATGAAAATAATCAACATTCCAAGCCAGAAAACACAGCAATTAATTAAAGGCAGCTGACCTTCAAAGAGACATAAACTTAAAGCAAAATGTTTCTAACCCAAGTTCTTTTTATTTTGACTACAAGATTCTTGTGAGTTTAAAAAAAAAAAAATGTGTAACTGACTTTAAAATTCAGTGATAAAGAGAAACATGAGGTATTGGATGAGCAAAACTAAGTCAAGCTGAGAAAAAGAACACCTGGCTTATATTATGTTGCTTAAGGATTTCTTTGTTTTTTTATATGCCCCCAGCCCATTTTTTTCTGATTGAAATAAGAGGCATGAAATTTGTCTATTCAGTCATTATTGCAAGAGTAGCTATGTTAGATCAAGACAACCCTCAGAGCTAGTTTATCCACATGAACTCAAATCAATCACCCGAAATGTAACTATAGCCCAGTAGGTTATATCATTACAATTTTGATCATTAAAAGGATGAGAGGGTGTGAATCATAGTACTATGATTGCATATTGTATTCTAAACTGCACTAGTCTAATCCAGACATGGATTAACCCTGTGAGTGTTAGGATTTGGGCTAGGCAAAGAGGACAGATACAAAGGTTACACATTTACCCTCAGAAAATCTCTAACAGTAGAGAACATGACATATATATGGCATAGGGCAGGCACTGCTCTGTTTACGTAAGCAGTCAATCATCCCTTGTCTTTAAATTAATAACTGTAATGCACAGAACACCCCCACTAAACTCTGTATTTAGTGCTTCTTACACATATAATTTTCCTTGAATCAACTAGTCTATCTCCATTATTCTTTCTACACTCTAATCAATTTTTTGTTTCGGAAAATAGCCAAGTTTTAACAGTTTCTGAACTAAATATAAAAAGAAAGTGCAAAAAAATGAAACAATTTCTGGAAATCATTTTTTTAAACAAAGAAAAATTCCAATTAGCTTAAATATTCTCTTGAAAAGGAAGCTTTAAGTTTTTCTAAGAATATTTTTCTCTAGGTAATGCAATCATGTTTACAATTTAAATAGTTTCTTTAGGTTTTTTGGTCATACATGAACTGCTTACACAAATAACAGTGGAATTTCTGTTCCCAGACTTCAGGAATATCACATAGGTAGAAGCAACTGTGGAGTAGGCAACCCACTCCAGTATTCTTGCCTGGAGAATCCCATGGACAGAGGAACCTGGTGGGCTATACAGTCCATGGGGTTGCAAAGAGTTGGACAAGACTGAATTGACTTGGCATGCACACATACAGAAGCAATTATACATGGGGCTACTAAAACTAATAAGAGAAAATACATATTTAATTAACATACTTTCTCATTTTTCCCATCTAATGTTATAAAGTCAGATCCTATAAATTCAAATAATTTATGTTATCTAAAACTCATATTTTTCAATACTCAACCAAAAAAGAAAAAGTAGAGTATGCATAACTGTAATAATTAAAACACCCAATTCTTAGAAAGAGGCATGTATAGAGTTTCATTATGTCTAAATAACCAACAATTAAATACCAAGCAGAACTTCAAGCACTCAAAACAATACTGAACTTTGTCTAAATGCTATATGAGAATAGGTAAAACCGTGAGTTCCTCTAAACCACTGTTTATCAAGTCATGACTGACCTTGCACAAGGATGGTATTAGTTTGATTTGGGGAATACTTGCTAAAATACAGTTTGCCAAAACCCATACAAGTACTACCAAACCAGTATCTCACAGAGGATGGGAAAGCTCTATTTTCAATCAAGCATCCCAGTTGATTCTGACCCACTCTCAACTTTGTAAAACAGCGCTCTAAGATTTTAGTTATGGATGACAAAGAATCAGATTAGAGAGCTTCCAAATGGAATCAGAAGCTTTGGCTCTATTGCTCTTTTTATCTTCTCAGGGAGATTTTTTTAACCCCTAGATTTCATATGATTCTGTACTAAATAAGACTCTATGGTCTTAACATCCCAGTAATACCTTGAGAGAACCAATATCTTAGAGTCCTACTCTGGCTCTCTACATATGGAAGGTTAAGTTTTGGTTGTCACCAAAGATTCCTACTATCCCTGTATATACACTCTTCCATTTTTCCAGGTTTCAGTCAGCCTGGTCCGCTTACTTATCACAAAAGCCCCATGCTCTATCTGTAAGAAACCTTGGTTGTTTCTTCTTATTTTGTTTTGGTTGAATCACCTTCTTATTTACTTATTTTTTTGATCAGTTTGTTTTATTGTTAGTATTAGAGTCTGAATGTTTTAGAGCAAAAACCTACTTAGTTGAACCTTATTTTCCCTATAATCTTTTTAATTAAAAATTATTTTTAGTTTTGAGGTATAGTTGACAATTAAAGTTGTAATATATATTAAGTGTACAATGTGATGACTTGAAATCCATACATATTGTGAAAGAATTCTACTCATCTAGTTATTAACACATCTGTGTATATATAGATAGTTTGGGGGGTGGTTGGTGAGAACATTTAAGTTCTCCTCTTTTAGCAAATTTCAGTTATATATACAGTGTTGTTAACTGTATTCACCACGTTATACATTAGTTCTTGAGAGCCTATCCATCTTACATGTAAAGATGTGTACCCTTCTACCAACATCTCCCTATTTACTCAGTCCTTCAGCCCATAGCAACCACTTTACAACTCTCTATGAATTCTTTTTTCTTTACCTCATGTAAGAGATACTGTACAATATGTGTCTTTCTTTGGCTTATTTCACTTAGCACAATGCCCTCAAGGTCCATCATGTTGCAACAAATGGTAACATTTCCTTTTTTCTCACAGCTGAATAATAAATATACTTGTGTGTGTGTGCATATATATATATATGCACATAATGAATGAAGAAATTATGGCGTGCACATATATGTACATGTTTGTATGTACACTATTTTGTACATCTGTATGTACAACATGTATGCATGATATTTATTCATTTATCCTCTCATGGACACTTAGGATGTCTTCATATCTTGTCTATTATGAATAATGCTGCAATGGACACGTACATTCATGTACATGTAAAGATACCTCTTCGAGATAATGGTTTTATTTCCTTTGGATATACACCCAGAAGTGAGATTGCTGGGTCATCACTTTGTTTTTAAGGTGGAATTCATATCACTGTCTACAGTCATCCAGTGCTTCCTGGAATGTACACCATGCCATGAGCCCAATTTCAACCTCCACTAGCATCTACAAACAGTCAGTCACTTTTTTCCAAAAATGTCCTTGGATACGTTCCACTAACTTATTTCTAAACCAGAAGGCACCATTAGAGCTAAGCTCATTCACAGATCAGAAAACCACTTATCCATTAAAAAAAAAAAAAGTATTAAGTGCTTGTGATGAGCCAGGCACTGTTTTATATCAGTGAACTAGAAAGACATGGTTCTTGACCTTATGAAGCTTAATTTCTATTAATGGGGATTTAAAAAGAAAGTAAATAAAGAAGTGAAATAAGACAGTGGTAAGTTATGAAAAAAATAGCACAGTAATAATAGTGATGGCACAAGTGTGTGTGTGTGTGTATGTGTGTGTGTTTCACTTTAAACTGGGTACACAGCAAAATCTTCTCCAAAAATAGGGAGCCAGCTACAGAATGACCTAAGGGAAGAGAATTTCAGGAAGCAGATCCGGCTAGTACAGAAGACCTATGGCCTGTTCCAGTAACTGAAAGACCGGAGTGGTGCAGAGCGTAGGGACGACTGAGATGCGGGAGCCTCCTGATGTGAGACCCCTGAAGCCCACGGTCAAGCGAGTCAGAGAAAACGCTGCGGAGAAGGTTTCTAATTCTAATAGCAACAGGAGGCCACTGAAGTGTTTCTTGTAGGAGAGAGACCTGATTTGTGGCTAAGACGGCCCCAGCTGCTATCTGGATATTAGAGATTAGATGAAGAAGGAAAGCTTGTGGGCCAGTTAAGGAACAGACCTCCCGATGACTTGGGTGAGAGAGGCAGTAACCGAAGTGGGTGAAATAAGGCAAGTTTAGGATATGACGGTGGCAGAATCACCAGGCTCTGATGGTGGGGTGCAGACGGGAGTGATAAAAAGGGAGACATTAAGGACGCTGAGCTTTTTGGCTTCAGTAACTGGGTAGACGGTGATGTCATCTACTAAAATCTGGGAAATCTGAGGAAAGAAGATGGGAGTGGGAAGGAACAAAGAATTTCACTCTAGACATGTTAAATCTGAGATGCTTATTGACTATCCAAGTGTGATAAGATCAATCTGGAGATATAATTCCAAACACCAGTGCATAAAATACATCTTTTAAAGACATTAGATTCATTTTTTCTCAGGGAGAGCTTTAAATGGGGATGAAAGAATAGGACAGAGCTCAGGGGCAGGCCAAGGGAGAGAAAAATGAAAGTGAAAAGAGGCTGAGAAAAAAATGACTCGTTGTATAGTTTCAAGGAAGCTAAGAGAAAAAAATTCTCAATATGTTTTAAAGAGGAAGTGGTCAACTATATAGAATACTGTTGAAAGGCTAAATAAGAGGAATACATGGGAAAGATCACTGGTTTTGGCAACATGAAGGTAACCCTGACAAACCCTAAGCCAAATGAATGAGTCATCTCTTCAAAGCCTAGGCATCTACCTGGGCTGACAAAGGAAATGATTGAAGAAAGGTACAATGGTGAAAAGGAAGAGGATGAAAAGAAAATCTTAGCACAGCTTCAAACTCTTAGCAGCTTTTAATCTTAAACTGTCATACAAGAACAACTAACAATAAGATTAAAAACAAAATAAATATCACATACTAACTGGAACACATATTAAATCAATCTAAATATGAATCTTAGAATTTATCAGCACAGGATAAAAATTTTATTGCTCCAAGTTCAGGAGACATAAGGAGACTTTTGAAAAGACTCCTAATTAATTATTGAACAAAGAATAGCCAAGCAAAATCTACTAATACAGTGCATCTGTGGAAGTACTCCTAGGAGGACTTATCACTCCCCACTCTGTTGGGGTGAAGCTCCAAAAACCTGATGATTAATATCAATCTCCCATTTGTTAAACAGCCCAAGTCACTCTTTGTCATTTAAATTGTACTGAATTTGAATCTGCATAGACTGCAAGTAGAGAAGGAATCTTGAAGCTACATAAAATAACCTCACTTCAGTCTTAAAACAGAATACATTAAACTTTTCTGGCACTGCTTCCCTACCAAAACCACAGAACTCAGTGCTATTCCTTGGTGAGTCATGCTGTAAAATTTCCAGCCAACTTATCCACAGAGAGATGGCACTACATGAAATAGAGCCCATAGAAACTTGGGAGAGAAGTAAGGCTTCATGTCTTCAACCTTCTGCTTTGGCTCTGACTTCAGATAGATTACACCAAAACCAAGGCTGAAATCCGGGGCTCTGAGCAAGTTGCAAGGATGAACCAGGACTCTTTCACACTCAGATCCTAAACTGATTCTCCAGATTGCATCCCAAGATCTGCATTTCTCAAAGCAGTGTTCTCCTGCCACATTTACCTGGTGCTTGGAGGAAAAAAAAAAAGCAAATCTCAAAGCCCCACTTCACATTTATACACCAAAATCTAAGGGGAAGGTAAAGACATCTGCATTTCTAATAAGCTCCCCTTAGTGTTTTTTGGGTATGAACTCTTGGCCTAATTTGTGTACTATGGATGATTATATAGCATATTTGCAGGGTAAGATATTTCACCTTTTGCTTCATTCTCCAACTCATTTTACAGCATACTGTCAGATTAGTGTTCCTAAATTGCTGTTATTATCATTTTTCTACCCTGCCCAAAAGCCTTCTGAGTGCTTCACAGCCCAAAGGATAATGTTCAGACTTCTTTGTGTGATATTCAAGGTTCTTAGTCATGGCTTCAGAATTTGCCCTTCCCACAGCTTAGTTTCCACCAAAATATAAAATTGCTCAAATACCCAGTATATGTTCTATAGGCTTCTACATCCCTGCTTCTAACTTGCTCTCTACTTCTAGAAAGTTACTTTCTCATTTGCTCAGAAGCCAAAATTCTGTCTCTTCTTTGAACTCATGGAAGCCTATCCATTTCTTTCCTGCCAGAAGTTCTGTGAACATCATAGTGCTTTATCTCTGTCTCTTGCTACAGGGTGTATGCGTTCTACCTTTTATTCTATGACAGTGTGGCCTATTTGCACCTTGCAGAAACTGGGAAAAACAACTCCTTTCTCTACACTGGTATCAGCAAAATAAGATTTCCATGGGACTGGTAGGGGAAGCACACTGACAAAACTCCCACCCTGGCCAGGCACCATAGTAATAATTTGCATGAGTTGTTTCACCATAGGAGGTCCTGGTAAGGAACACAGAACTAATAAGCCACCACCAATTGGGAGAGTTGGGAAAGGTCAAAAGGAGATTCCACATGTTCGACCACCTCCCAGAATTCTTCTCACTGATATCCATCTTGGCTGAACAAGGTGTGCACCACCAGGAAGGACTTTGAATCAGAATGATTGACTAAAGACAACCGGAAACTAATCCCATCACCATAAAACCCCAGACTGCCAGTCACGTGGCAGAGCTGTTCTCCTGGGTACCCTTAACTTACTGCTCTCTGCCTGGGTGACCTTTCCCAGTAAAATCTCTTGCTTTGTCGGCACATGTCTGCTTGGACAATTCATTTCTGAGTGTTAGACAAGAGCCCAGGTTCAGGTCCTGGAAGAGGTCCCCCTTCCTGCAACAGGACTGCCACAATTTTTGTGTAATACTGCCTTCTGGCCACACTAGTTGATATAGAAGTAGAAGCCTGATGCAAGCTATGGCTACCATGGTGTTCCACTACTTGACAAAGATTGATTGTTCCAGGATGGGCATCATAGGCCCATCAGTCCTTTCTCATCTAGATTCTGTTCCACAGGTCATATTTAGTTGGCTCAGGATTGGCACATGACCAACCCTAGGGATTGAGAGTCTGAGACACCAACTGTGATATGCATTGTAACTTTGGGAAGCATCGTACAGCTTTGGACACGGGATTGGGCTTCCCTCAGCTTCAGAAGGCCTTGGGGTGGGGCATCAACTCAGGGTAAGGCTGTGTAAGGAGGCCACTTCAAATTGTTATTCACCATTGCTCTCAGGGACAAGCAAGGGAACCTCGTGATACTTTGAGGGAGCCATCACCACACAAATAATTCCTCTGCTTGCAACCTTATTTCTACCACTTTATTAGTTTTTCTTTATATGGGGATGTTGAGTGGAAGAGAAAGTTCATGCTACATTTATAAAAAAGTTTAAAGTAATACTTGCAAAAGATAGTATTTCTCTCCCCACCTTCCCTGATGCCCCCACCCTTTCTCTCTGTCTCTGTCTTAAAAGATTATTAGATTTCCTCCTTTGGGGAGGAGTGGTTTTGTTGTTTAGTTGCTGATGTGTCAGATTCTTTTACAACCTCATGGGATTTCCCAGGCAAGAATACTAGAGTGGGTTGCCATTTCCTTCTCCAGGGGATCTTCCTGACTCAGGGATCAAACCCTCATCTCCTGCTTGTCAGGCAGGTTCTTTACCACTGAGCTATCTGGGAAGAAAAGAATTTTGAGAGCAGGTGAGATCTGGACACCAAAGGCAGGGGGAGGCTTCTACTGTGTGTTAAAAGAAATAGGGGCTAAGAACATAGAGTGTATAATGAACTTTGAAGACATTATAGTTTACTCTAAGCCAGTTTATTTTCAATCAAGCAAGAAGAATATAGAGCATATATCTGATGCATCTGTAAATGATTCTGTTTGGCATGATTCATGATGTTTTTGATTGGTTTATTTTTAAACTAGATTGAAGTTATAGAAAAGCACATTCAAACAGATATACTCTGCAAAAGATCATGGTGATAGTCCCTATACCATATTGAAGATTTTGAGGAATTAAAAACAGAAAATATAGAAAATAACTGCATAAAGAAGGCACTCTTCCTGAACGTAAAGGATAATCATACCTCAATTTAGGGTAATATCCTCATATATAGGTATATCCTATTTAAATCCTTTCAAAAAGGATATCTTATTCATATTCTTCCTTAAAACCAAATAGCAATTCTCCTTTGCTAAAACAAATAAACAAAAAGGTGCTATAGATAATGAACTCCAAAAGAATGACTGAGACAGTCAGGGGTAGTGATAGGGTGAAGAAGCACAGAATAAAAATTCACATGGATACAATATGTTATGTGAAATACATAAAGGCTGTAGAGAGACCTCTCTGAAATCAAATGGTAGTTTCATCTAAAGAGAAAAATACTTCAGCTAAAGCATAGTAGGATATTTTTTCCCCTCCCAAATTAAAATACAAAGTATTAGGTAAATGAAATAAAATCAAATGAAAACTTACTCTTGAAAATTTATTTAAAATTTTTTATAAAGTATACTTTTGTGACTCAACAGTAACTATTACTTGAAAAGATATAACAGTTAACTAGCAATGTCCATCTGGTCAAAAGGTAACTTAAATACCATGCACTTTGATGAATGACTTTTTTAATGGCCTTGCCCATTTTGTACCATTAGTTTTCAGTCATTTCAGGGTAATGCATGGAATATGAAGACAGCAGTCCATTGAAATCATGTCTTTAGATTTAAAGAATAATTCATTCCTTTAATGGTATTACCATTCCCTATGCAGTACATAAATTTTATTTGTTTGAAAGACTGAGCAAATACTTTTTTTCTGTTTGCTTTTTGCTTTTTTTTTAATGTCAAAAGAAGCATAAAATTAAGTAATTTTGTTTTAAAAGCCTCTGGACCAAATATTTTAAGGTTAGAACTTTTCCTAGACCAGAGATTATATAATTCCATAATGACTTGGAGAAATTACATAATTTATAATCTTATTAGGTTTTTTTTTTGAAGTGAAACTTAATTTATATGAACAACCTAAATATAATCATGGCTCATTTGACAAGAATCTTTCATTTGACTGCAGCTTCTCAGTAAATACTAGGCAGATAGAGTTTAAAGCCTCTGTAGGGAATAGGCAAATACATTTCACAACAAGGGAGATTTAAGTAGCTTTGAAAATGTTCAGTTAAAGCTCTTCAACTATAAATAAAATCACTGGGGGTCTACATAAAACTTTAGCCTAATGTAGATCTTAGTCTAAAGTAAATTCTAGTTAATAATTATTATCTTTATGAAAACCAGGTTTAGTGATTTAGAAAGAAGCAAGGCCCCAAAATCTACAAATCGATGAAGCCATATAATTTCCCCTTTCCTTCCACTGAACAGAATACCATTATATTAATACTAAAATTTTATTTAAAGGGATGATCAGTTAATGTAAGTGGAAAATTAGTGCAAATACTCTACATCATTCCTTCATCAAAACTAATTATTTTTCTTGCTTCCTCAAACTATTGAAATGAAGTATATCCTACATATCTACATTTCAAATAATAATATTAAATAACAACAGTGAAAAGAAAATTTTAAACCTGCTTTTCTGTCGGCCAGCAATCAAAATGTTTATTGTACATAATATGTTTCCTTCTCATTAGCCTCTGCATTCTTGGATTCACCTTCTCACCTTTTGAAATGGGTGAGAACTTTAGAAAAAGAGCAGAGAAGGCCTGTGAAATGGATGAGTAGTTGATCAGCTGACATGGATGCTAAACGTAAAAGAACAGAAATGGGTTTTTGTGGGGGAGGGGAGGGAGCACTCTGAATGGCATGTAGGACCTTACTTCCCTGACCAGGGGTGGAAATTGCATCTCTAGAGTAAAAGCCTGCAGTCTTAACCACTAGACCACCCGGAAAGTCCTGACAACAGAATATTGATGGAATACTTGTCTTTAAGTGCTAATGAGTCATAAGCAAAACTCAGTTATCTTTCCTAAGGTTAGAATAGCAAGTCTAATCAGTATGAGCACAATTCTCACCAGGTAGCCAAGACTGCCACAATCTCTCTACATACATTTTGCTAACCAAAGAAGCTTGGAGACATTACCTTGTCACTTCCATCTTTTATTCTTCCACATGAAGATCATCACAAAACTATCATTATGATTAAAGCTCATCATGTTCAATTTTAAGATTTGATCCATCATAGGTAAGCATGAAGGTACCTGAGTATTTGAGCTGGGAACTTCCCTGACAGATATGGTGAGTTAATTCTAGTCAAAGGAATCTAACAAAAATCTAATTAATTCTTGTTTCCTAAGGACTCAAATCAACCCACTTCTTCATATTTTTATTATTGCCACTTTATCATCTCCCACTTCAATCAATAATATCATTGAGTAATTGCATTCTCTGCTGCTGCTGAGTTGCTTCAGTCATGTCCGACTCTGCGTGACCCCATAGATGGCAGCCCACCAGGCTCCCTCATTCCTGGGATTCTCCAGGCAAGAATACTGGAGTGGGTTGCCATTTCTTTCTCCAATGCATGAAAGTGAAAAGTGAAAGTGAAGTCGCTCAGTTGTGTCTGACTCTTAGTGACCCCATGGACTGCAGCCAACCAGGCTCCTTCATCCATGGGATTTTCCAGGCAAGAGCACTGGAGTAGGGTGCCATTGCCTTCTCCAAACTGCATTCTCTAGCTGTGGTCTATCTGCAATCTAATCTCTCATTATTTTCCCAGATCAGTCTTGCTGTCATGGCTCTTCTTACTCATTACCCTCCTGAGCAAAAAATTTAAATGCTTAAGTGCTTCTTAAATTTTCATATATGTAGTTCAGGATATGATATGCATAAAGGGTAATATAGACTCTTTTCATGGACAAATATATCGAACTCAAACCCTCAAACTGTAAATAGATATACTTTTATAAAAATATTTAAAAAGATTAAATTCTTTGAATACCTAAAAATTCAATAATTTTTACATTATTTTTATGTTCATTAGTAGTCATTTTGCCTTTTGACTTTTAAGAGGGATTTTTGAGATTTTCAGATCAGTTCAGTCACTCAGTTGTTTCCAGCTCTTTGCAGCCCCATGGACCGCAGCACGCCAGGCTTCCCTGTCTATCACCACTCCCAGTTTTTTGATGTTTTACAAAAAACTTTTAGAAAAATTTGGAAAAATTACTTTTCCATTTTTAATTTACATTTTGATAAATATATATTCAAATTTTCTATACTCTAATGCAATTAAATATTTTAATCCTTTATATAATTGTTTAAGTAAAATGCAAATTATATGAAAATATTATAACAATATCATGATTTTGCTAAACTGAAGGTCAGAAAAATTTTATGAATAAACATACAATAATTTATGAATTATATGCTTTACATTACTTTTTCAAACATCCCAGGCCTTTCAGTAGAATATGTAGACTTATAATAATTAAATTCCATCATCTTTCATGTTTGCTGGTTTTAGCCACATGCAGGTATAATTGTCAAGTTAAGAGAAAAGATCAATTTGATTTATAGCTATAAAATATTTAGATGTGTGGTATGTGGACCTCCATACCTCATGACCCAAACATATTAGAAAGATCTGCCGTGAGTTTTGTGTGGCCACTGAAACCAACTTTTAATATTTATGTAGTTACTAAAAATATTCCACTTCAGACATACAAAGTATAACGCATAATATAATGAACAGCTACATCATTACCAGCCTATTTAAGGTTTAAGACAGTACTGGTAATTTGGTGTCCCTGTTCACCCATCTCCACCTATGTTCACTCCATGCCTTCCAAAGATAACCACTATCCTGCATTTTTTATTGCTATTTCAAATGACAAGTTCTTTAAAGGTGTTTTCTATTTGTTGATGAAGTCTAGACCTGTTTGTCACCGTATATGATAGCTCTTACACAAATAAACTTGTGTACTTGTCTGAATAATTCTGCAGATTCCTCTTAGGTTTTCTAACTAGACAATAATACACTTGAGAACAAAAAAACTTTGGAATTTTCCTTTCCAATTGCCACATTTTCTATTTTTGCTTGCCTTAACCTGCACTGGCAATGACCTTTAGCATAGTGTTGAACAGAGGTGGTAAGCTAACCATCTTGTCTTATTTCTGATTTAAGAGGCAAAGCTTCTAACATTTCTTCATTAAGCATGATAGGTGCCGTCAGCTGATGATATTATTTCAAGAAGTGAAATGATGTGATCAGAGTTTTTTTAAGAAAAACTCTTGCTGACAGGAGGATGAGTTGGAGCAGAAATACCTAGGAACCGTATTATAGGAATCAATGTTATTTTGTGAAAAAGTGATGGGGCCTGTGATGCCCCATCAGTAGAACACACCTCATGATTCTGACTCTGACACTGTAATAAAGAATTCCATTTTCGCTTGTTTGATTCATCAAGTTAGACAAATGTTAGCATTACACAAACCCACATGGGTCTTCCAGTGGATAATATCTAAAACTATGGTTATTTTACTTCATTACAGACTCCATATATGGCTCCATTACACAGAAAAGAATTGTCTTAAGTCTTTGACAATCAAACTGACCTTTTAATTCTCTTGCAAATTTTTCAGGAAATAGCCCAATAAGATGTTGACACAAAGCAAAGCCATTTTTTAGGACTAAGTGGACATGGGTTTGGGTGGACTTTGGGAGTTGGTGATGGACAGGGAGGCCTGGCGTGCTGCGGTTCATGGTGTCGCAAAGAGTCAGACACGACAGCGACTGAGCTGAACTGACTGAAGAAAAGCTTTAGGAAAATTAAAAATTTCTAAAGAAAGTCATCTCTCAGAAGCTCAGTAGAAAGACAGAGTCATTTACATTGTTTTGCACTTGCATATTGGTAGACAGGAAATAGTACATATTTTATAAGAAAGTATCTATCGAAATGAGGAAATTCAGTCTCAAACTTTAAACTGCAAAGTATTCAAGAGCTGATTTTTTTTCCCCTTATATTGTTAGGCTAGTCAGTAGATTTTTCTTCTCTTTTGAGCTCCTTATATTTTTCATCTTATTTTTCTATGTAGATGTGTAATATAGACACTGATTATGTCTTATAAATAATAAGATAAGGATTTCAATCCCACTTAAAATTTTTGAGAATTTGTAAAACTGCTAAATTAATAATACTGCATATATTTCACTAATTTTCGTCTCCTGACCCACTGTCAGTAAATATAACATTTCTAGTGTAATGGACATGTTTAATTCTAACTAAATGGCCCTAAGGGACAGTATCTGCCATAGCAATGAAGTTTAATGACAATTCTGAAAATGAAATCATGTGGAAAATGATTTCTATGTAGCAGAATAATTAAAACAAACAAAATTTGGTAGAAATGGAAGCTCAGTTTGTCTCTGTTCTCATGGGGAGGAAGATGTACTTCACCACTAGCTCTAGTTGGTATTATGTTTCCATGCTCTTTAAAACAATCATATATATATACATATATAGATATAATTTATATAGATGTTCTAATTGTATTATAACTAAATCCAACTAACAGTGATGCTGATCCTAAGGGATTTTTGTGGGGTTTTTTGTTTGTTTCTTTTTGCTGTATGAACATTTTTCTGTTTTGAATATTGCTCCAGAGAATTGATTCTTTTCTGAGATTTAGCACTTTGGATATACAGATATTTTCATTATTATGGTATTTCTTCTCATTGGCTTTGGCCTTTTTATGAAATACATGCTTTTGTCTATACCACCCAAGTAAGAATTATTCCTAAGTAAAATATGTGAGGTTGCTAGGTTCTGGCACTGTTTAAAAGAAATTGTGAAAAACAATTGAAGGAAAACACCAAAGTAAGCTTTTATAATTTTAGGAACCAAGGGACTTCTATCACAAATATTCTTCTACAAAGAGAGATTGTTTTAGCTCCTAACAAAAATTTTAATGAACAATAGCATGTGCTACAAGGAAACTGGAAAATACAACCAATTAAAGTCTAAGCAACACATTTCAAAGAAAGTGTGAACAGAACACTTTACTTGAATTCTGTCAACATGGTCTAATGACCTTTTTCTTTATTTGAAGATGGCTGATTTTAAATAAAAGTTATTCTATCTGCAGAAGAGAATTTACACAAGGAAAATGCTACACTTCAACAATACATAAAATGAAATGTCAATTCATTCTCATAAGCCCACAAGAATATTCTGTACTGTTCAAACAAAGTTTTCAATGCAGCTGAAACATATTAACCACTCCAAGCATAAACCACTTCATTCACAAAACATGCAGTATCCAGAGTTTTTTTTGCAGTGTGAGATTATACCAAATAATTATTATTTTCATGGATTCAGAACACTCTGTTTTAGCAAACCCTCTCAGAAGACTGTAGGTTTTTCTTATGGATTTTCAGTACACAAATATCTACTCTTCTAAGATGATCTGTCTCATACCTCTAAGATGCTGCATTGTTTTCTGCCCTATTATTTGTCTGCTTCCCTCCAGGCTGGGCTTATACCTCAGTCGTTTTATCTATTGACACACTTATGCTCTTTCTAGGCATCAAGGCATCTCTTGATGATAGTGGTGAAAGCACTGGGGAGACTCCCAGGTTCAGTGCACTCCTATTATCCACAACTTGAATCTCTGTCCTTACACTCTGAATCCTTCAAACATGTCCCCAGACTCCATCCCGATGCTTCCCTTTGTCAATTGGTCTATATAATGTTAACACTCCTTCCCTTACTCTTCCTTTTAGCCTCGTTGTATCTCCAAGAACCTTATTTTGTTGCCCTAATCACATACTGTATTTCTTCTTCTTTTTCTTTTTTTTTTTTTACCAAAAATCCATAACATAGGGAGAAAATTCAAAACAGGAATGACTAATAAACCTCTTTCAATGTTCATTTCCCACATATTACCTACTCTAGTACTCTCTTTGTAGTTAGTACAATCCTCATCTCTCCTGATGCATTCCAGCCAGTGCAATCCAGGCTAAAATTAATGTAGATAACTTAAAGATGTTCAAAAATTTGTCTTGAAGACAGAATGAAAGACT
The DNA here is from genome assembly GCF_042477335.2 of Ovis canadensis. Lineage (NCBI taxonomy): Eukaryota > Metazoa > Chordata > Mammalia > Artiodactyla > Bovidae > Ovis > Ovis canadensis. The sequence continues at coordinate 72,393,711 of NC_091248.1, read as the reverse complement.
TACATGATAGGAAAACATACACTTTATTTTCCTCTCCTTTACTTTTTTGGTACTTTTGTAAAAAGTAAAAAATGTTTTGAATTTTGCTAAGTTCAAAGGAGTTTAATGGAATTTTCATCTTCATTTCAATGCTGTCTTAAAGATTATCATTTTTATATCAATCATTTAATTAAGAAAGAATATTGCTAATACTCAGTTATTTAAAAACTATTATCTATTAGACATATTTCCTTCCAGAAAACATTTTAGGGGGCTACTATTTGATTTAATTAGGCATCTATGAAATAAGTGATTGGGTTAGCTCTTTTCCAAATGACTTGGAACTAAAAAGAATTCATATTTAGTATAATTCCCTGGTCTCCTCTCTCAGATAGAGGCAGTATATCATACATAGTTTCTGCACCAAATTGTTCAGTTCTGCTTCATGGTTCCTACATAGAAATTGCTCACAAGGTGATACTATGACCACAAATCTAAAAGTCAAAACACTTTAAATAGATTAGAAAGGTCATGCCACCTGAAATGTTTTTTTTTTCTTCTTAATATCCTTTGGTGAATGAAATTAAAAACATTATTTATTTTAGATACTATAACCCAAGAATTTCAATTATGACATACATTCTGACAACAAATCTTTATACAGCAAGTAATGAATGAATTTCAGTGCCTCATGACTTAAAACTAAATTAAACTAACTGAAACAAATTCAAAGATAGGGAATATACAAGCTAAATGGAGGCCATAGAAAGGGTCAATCTATGTTTTCACCAAAAAGAATGGGTATCTATGAAACCATTTCAAATATAAGTAATAAAATGAATATTTATAATAAATCAAAAAAAAAGAACTGCTACCTGTCCTTTTAATTGATAAACAGTCTGCTAATCTGAAATAGTTAAAAAATCACTATTTGAAAATTCATAGCTATGTGCACACACATACAAAAAAAAAAAGCTTGACTTTTATGTGCTTTCCTTCTAAAGCAAGCAGAAAATTCAACAATATCTACAGTAATCAGTTACTTTTGGGTGGTGGCAAAGAACGTACCTCAATAGAAATTATATTAATTCCATCTACACAGAAGTAGGGATGGTAAAGGGAAAGGCTATAATGTCTTTCACAGAGCAAAAAATTATTAAGAGAAGTGCTTTCTGAATTTTCTAAGCAATCATTAGCTATCTTTAATGCATACTCCAGTGAAATCAAGCAGTAATATGTACTGAAAAACATTTTCAGACAATAATTAAAATAATTATTGAAAATAATTAAAGGATACTAACAAAGTATATTTTTCACACTGGAAATCTGAGCTAAAGTCATACATTAGTGAATCCATATTATGAGAAGATTGGACACTTTCTATGTACAGAGATCTTCCGTAGAGACATTCACAACTGAAACATTTTCTACCCAATCACGTCTGTGATATCAATATTTTTCCCTTTGGCCATGGCACTATAAACCATTTTTAGAGAATTTAGAATGAAACTTAGAAGTCATTACTTTAATCACCATTATCTTATTTTTTTGAATATTTAGTTTTCTTCTGATTATAAAGATAAAAACTTGCTGTAGACCTTTTACAATATAGTGAAGTGCAAAGGTATAAAAAAGAACTGACCATAATCATAACTCATGGCTCAATTAACATAACATTGCAATCCATTTTTCAGTTTCATGTACTCACTTAAAACAATATCATGAATGTGCTGTCATTAAATTCTTCACAAATACAGATTTTTAATGACTGCATAATATTTCATCCTATCGATAAAACATACTTAAATTGTATTCCTATTTTAGGTTGCTGAAGATGTTCTTTAAAAATTATATATAAATATATATATTCAAAAATACATCATTGTTTCTAGTGAACATCCTCAGTAATCTGAAATAGAAGTGCATTAAGTAAATTATATGTGCTGTGGTCCATGGGATCACAAAGAGTCGGACATGACTGACCAACTGAACTGAACTGATGCTCGTTACATTAAATATCTATTTAAGATGCATGGATGTGAGAGTTGGACTGTGAAGAAAGCTGAGCGCTGAAGAATTGATGCTTTTGAACTGTGATGTTGGAGAAGACTCTTGAGAGTTCCTTGAACTGCAAGGAGATCTAGCCGGTCCATCCTAAAGGAGATCAGTCCTGGGTATTCATTGGAAGGACTGATGCTTAAGCTGAAACTCCAATACTTTGGCCACCTGATGTGAAGAGCTGACTCATTTGAAAAGACCCTGATGCTGGGAAAGATTGAGGGCAGGAGAACAAGGGGACGACAGGGGGTGGGATGGTTGGATGTCATCACCAACTCAATGGACATGAGTTTGGGTAAACTCCGGGAGTTGGTGATGGACAGGAAGGCCTGGTGTGCTGCGATTCATAGGGTCACAAAGAGTAGGACATGATTGAGCGACTGAACTGAACTGAACTGAACTGAAAGATGAATTCAGAGGAGAGGAAATTCTTCCTTTTATACATGAGGAAATGTAGACCATATAAGTTATGTGATTGATGAGGTCCCAAACTAAAGTTATCTGATTTTCCATTTTACTATATCTATGTTTGTAAAGCAGTCTACTGGATTCTCTCCATAACATCACCCTCTACAAGTAAAAAGTGCAGATTTTGGATCTCATTCTGTTGTAATGCATTCTATTACTATAACAACTTTGCTATCTTTAAATTTATAACCCATTACTCATCTTTCATCCATAAAACTATTTAATTTCCTCTTGAGCCTACATACAGTGGCAATAAACCAAATCAGAAAAGAAAATTCAAATATTAAAAACTAAATAGGAAATTTTAGAACAAATGAGGGAAAAAATAGAGTAAGACATTCTTTTCTTCTTCTTTTCTAGATTACAACTAAAAATTTACTTGAATATGGAAAAAGTCATCTCCAACATGATTACCCGTAGGCAACAATTTAAAATAAATTGAAGAGATTCTATGATAAAGTATAATTACAATTCAAAAAGTTAAAGCATGTTAAAAATAGTTGGCTACAATTCTGAAGTTATTTGGGAGGGAAATGAAGGGTAAAGGCTTCAGTCAATTTCTACAAAGTCAAGATAAGCATCCTAGAGACAATTCTGGCTAACTTTAGATAGGGAGCTTACTTCCAGGAAAAGTGCATTCCCTCTTCCAAGGGGGAGAAATAAATCAACATTCCAGAAAGCCTGAAACTTTCTGATCTTCCACACTCTCCAGTATTACTGATGGATAAGTCAAAAATTTCAACTGAGAATTACTGGAAAAATATAACAGCTTTCAAGTCCATACGCATTTTAAGATTCAAGATTATTTTGCCTTTTTTAGAATTGTAAAACTTTAGTTGTTATTTTTTAGAAGTATAAAAATATTAAAATAATTAAAATATTCAGATAACCATTAATTGGTCAAAAATATAATATGAAATCTCTTTACTCAAACATCAGAGTTTAGCTTTAAATAAAAATGGTAAGCCTTTAATTCACTTTTTTCCCCTCTATTCTTTTAAACTCTTTTAGGAGCATCATTACTAATCACTATTCCTAGTGAATGCTATTGGAATGTAAATATGAAATCTACTGTAAGGGTAAAAATATATGTACTAAAAGTCATAAATACAAATAGGTTAGTATTTGATGTGACAAACGCTTTCTTTCATTCTAGTACAGGTTCTTCATCTAATTTTGACAAATGAAAACAATACAAATTAAGTGAATGGAAATTTATAGTTTATTCCAACTTGTGAACCAAAAGCCATTCTGCATCTATACATTTATATCCATTATAAAAAGAAGAAAATCACTAAATTTCAAAGTGGTTCTATGTCTCTGACTCATATTACTGGTTCAAGTTGTAAATTCAGGTATATTTACTTTAAAAACCATGTAAATCAATGGCATTAAGGTCCTACACAGAATATATTTGTCAATGCTTTGCATATTGTAGTTTCTTATTGTAACAAACCCGATGAGACTGCCCTTCATACATGTCTCTCACTTTTTCTTTCTCTCTTTTTTTAAGTATATAAGTGACAGAAGATATTTTCATTGCTGATATATTTTCAACTTACATAGGTCTACTTAAAGTTCAGTGGTTCACAGAACTACTATGAAGTACACAGCAGGAAAGAGAACCCAGAAAGAACTACACAATAGATTTGATCCTGAAGGCTGGAATTGCAATTCGCAGTATTCTGGCTATCAACTCTATTATTTTTCTCTCCCAAATAAGAAAGTTTCTGGAATACAAGTAACTGACAATAATACTAATTATATAGATAAGATTGCATTGGCTTCACTTAGAAATAAAGAAAAAGCAACTCAATTTCAAGCTTTAGTACTTATTAAATTAGTAATTATTTATCCCACTTGTGCAACAGATAACAGAACAACATTTTTAACACTTCATTTCAGAGTCATCCTCACAATTAAAACCCAAACTAAAACTTACATTTTAATGTGGATTTGGCCAGCATGATACACTTAATAGATTTAATTTTATTGATAAAAAAGAAATAAAACTGCTTTTAGGTAATTTATTTTCACTTTCAAATTGCTACTAAGTTTCTTCATGACAGTCACTTTTACTACACTCTTCAAGGGATCCTCTACAACAATTTCAATCTGTTCACTTCATCTCTGATACACTTTATAATAGTTAAATTTTATTTTTTTAATAATTACTATGCAAAAGCAAGAAAGACCTTAGGTGTTTTTATTATTATCATTGCAGCTAGAAAAAGAAGTAGATGTTGTCTCCTAAAGTTCCCTTTCCACTTCACACATAAACAATTATCCAATCCCAAGCCTCTTGTACTTTTAGTCAAAGGTGAGTAAAGTGACTTCTCCTGCAGTGACGGTAACAGTGGTTCCTCACAACAGGTGAAGAAAAATGTTTTATATAGACCACCAACCATTTAGTTTTAGACAAAAGGATGTGAATAATACTTTTGCAAACCTATGTAACTAATGGAGCTCAATATTATCTTTTATATACATACAAGTATGGACATGTCTAGATATAGGAAAATCTAATGCGTTGAAGATCTAGGATTTTAAAGAGACATAGGTGAGTAGATAATAGAACACCAACATTTTTAACACTTCATTTCAGAGACACTTACTCTCTCAATTAAAACCCAAACTAAAGTTGACATTTTAATGTGGACTTGGCCAACATGATACATTTAACAGATTTAATCTTATTCATAAAAGAGAAATAATGCAGTTTCCATTAACTAAAATATTCTTTTTATAATGAGTTATTGCTCTCTCATAAATAGAGCACTTCTGTATGCATTCAAAACTGAAAAAAAATGTAAAATATGAATTTAGTCACATATTTTATGGAATATAAACATGGTATAAGGAACACGAGCATTTCTGTTATAAATTAAAAGCTGAAAAATGTTACTTAACCAACATGATTTCCATTATAAATGCCTTTTAAACTACTGACTTAAGAAAATTGATGTCTATAGGTCTTTTAAGACATTATTTCTGTTAAACACTAATTGAAAACGTAAGGTACAAAACATTTATGGGAGGAAAAAACAACCATTCCTATTGAGACCATAGAAGGCTGAAAGCATCACTTGACTGAGTTGTCTAATATGTATGTCTCACTCACACACACACCTACACACCCACTGACAGCTTACATTATTCATGTGATATTTAAAAGGAAATTTTCAAACGTAAAGTGTCCCACTGTAAAATTTGTGGCCAAGTCTTGACTGGGTTATCTGAGTAATGTCTGTGATGTACTTCTGTTTCTATATTTTATATCCAATAATATCAATAATAAGATGACTTACCGGCCCAAATGAATTACTGTCAAAACTATGTCCATGATGATCACCTTCAACCCAGATGTGACCACGGGGGACTCTGACATAACGGTTTTTGTGTCCTATAGTTCTAGAAGTTAAAACAAAATAATAACAACTATTGAGAAAAGATCAGAAAGGAAAGAGCTCAAATATGGAAGCATACAAACTCAGGAAGGACAAAACTGCTATTATAAAAATGCAACAGATTATTATAGGTTAAGTGCAAGGCTACTGTAGAATTTTATTTTTAAATAACATGTGGTTAGGACAGACTGGTTCCAAATAGGAAAAGGAGTATGTCAAGGCTGTATATTGTCACCCTGCTTATTTAACTTCTATGCAGAGTACACCATGAGAAACGCTAGGCTGGAAGAAACACAAGCTGGAATCAAGATTGCCGGGAGAAATATCAATAACCTCAGATATGCAGATGACACCACCCTTATGGCAGAAAGTGAAGAGGAACTAAAAAGCCTCTTGATGAAAGTGAAAGAGGAGAGTGAAAAGGTTGGCTTAAAGCTCAACATTCAGAAAACGAAGGTCATGGCATCTGGTCCCATCACTTCATGGGAAATAGATGGGGAAACAGTGGAAACAGTGTCAGACTTTATTTTTGGGGGCTCCAAAATCACTGCAGATGGTGATTGCAACCATGAAATTAAAAGACGCTTACTCCTTGGAAGAAAAGTTATGACCAACCTAGAGAGCATATTCAAAAGCAGAGACATTACTTTGCCAAAAAAGGTCCGTCTAGTCAAGGCTATGGTTTTTCCAGTGGTCATATATGGATGTGAGAGTTGGACTGTGAAGAAAGCTGAGTGCCGAAGAATTGATGCTTTTGAACTGTGGTATTGGAGAAGGCTCTTGAGAGTCCCTTGGACTGCAAGGAGATCCAAGCAGTCCATTCTGAAGGAGATCAGCCCTGGGATTTCTTTGGAAGTAATGATGCTAAAGCTGAAACTCCAGTACTTTGGGCACCTCATGCGAAGAGTTGACTCATTGGCAAAGACTCTGATGCTGGGAGGGATTGGGGGCAGGAGGAGAAGGGGACGACAGAGGATGAGATGGCTGGATGGCATCACTGACTCCATGGACGTGAATCTGAGTGAACTCCGGGAGTTGGTGATGGACAGGGAGGCCTGGCGTGCTGTGATTCATGGGGTCGCAAAGAGTTGGACACGACTGAGCGATTGAACTGAACTGAGGACCCTGTAATCCTACCCACAGTATTTTGTTTTCATATTTTTGTAGGTAGCATTTTGTGCTTAAACAAGATGCATTAGTACAAGAAAACGGTTTGCTACTTAATTCATAATATCCTGTATTTTTTTTTATAAAACCCAATAAGCCCCAACAAAATACAGATCTATTTCATTTCTGACATTTGCTTTTACCTCATTGGTCATCTTGCCCAGCTGCAGTCTTCATTTTTTTAGTCAAATAAATGTCTCAAACCAAATGACAGAATTTTCATAACCTCTTAATGCTTTAAAATTCAGAATATTTAAGAAAGAAAGCTAAATAATTTCTTCAAAGACAAACTAACAATGTCAACTGAAAATTTTTCATTAGTGCCATTTTATTTTATAAATCATTCTTGAAAATGAGAAACTTTTTAACAATTTTGAAGACAGTATTTGGAGAGCAATGATCAATGACATACATTTAATGAAATATTCTATCTTCTGAAGTCTGACAAGAAAACAAATAAGGAAAGGCTCTCTCATACTGTGTTGGTAGCAATGTAAGATGATACAAATTTTTTTTCCTGTTTTGACATTTGGGGTAGACTTTTGTCAAATTTATTAATAAACTAAAATATATGTCTCTTTTAACCAGTACTCTTGCCTGAAAAATCTCATGGACAGAGGAGCCTGGTAGGCTACAGTCCATGGGGTCGCTAAGCGGGCACGACTGAGCTACTTCACTTTCACTTTTCACTTTCATGCACTGGAGAAGGAAATGGCAACCCACTCCAGTGTTCTTGCCTGGAGAATTCCAGGGATGGCGGAGCCTGGTGGGCTGCCGTCTATGGGGTCGCACAGAGTCGGACACGACTGAAGTGACTTAGCAGCAGCAGTAGCAACCTAGTTATTTACTATTAGAAATACATTCCAAGGAAATAATGAGAAACACTAACAAATATTTATTACCAGATATGCTCAATATGCGGAGAAGGCAATGGCTGCAGTCCATGGGGTTGCGAGGAGTCGGACACGACTGAGTGACTCCACTTTCACTTTTCCCTTCCTTGCATTGGAGAAGGACATGGCAACCCACTCCAGTGTTCTTGCCTGGAGAATTCCAGGGACGGGGGAGCCTGGTGGACTGCTGTCTATGGGATCGCACAGAGTCAGACATGACTGAAGCTATGCAGCAGCAGCAGCAGCAGCAGCAGCATGCTCAATACAGGCCTTTTATAGCAATAAAAAAGTATCTTTTTAAATAATCAATAAGGGATGGGTCACATAAATTATAATATTACTAAATAAAAGGGATGAAATTAGATTAAATATTATCCTAAGCCTATAATAATTCCTTTTCAGAGACTAATTTTTTTCTTCTTTTATTCCCAAAAGAATTCCAGAAAATATCTAGCTTAAAGAAACTTTGCAGTAAATGATAGTTGAATTAATAAATGTCACTCCCAAGTCTATAGACTTAACCCTAGAGTCTGAGCTTTACACATGGTTCATGGAGGTGGAGTCTCAATCAGACCATTTTTGTTAGTAAATTGTATATGTGCAAAAGAATACATTAAAAAGGAAAACTATACATAAATTGGTGCTATAGAAATTGAAACTATTCATTATCTAGAATGGTTTTTAATTTTCAAGATAATTTCAGTGTTGAATTACTTTGCCTTAGATCAGTAAATCATTCATGCAAGGAAGCAATGCTGTGGCCATTAGAAGCCCACAGTAAGTAAATGACTGCTATTTATTTTTAATTACTACTGGGAAGAAGAGTTTCAGCTTTTTAAAGAAAAGCAAAACCAAGTTAAATATATCTTACTGTCATACAAATGTTCTTCAATTAAAATCAGTCAATTAGTTCTTGACATCACTACTGCTTTTATTATGAGACTCCTTCTAAGAACTACTATCCCAACATCAAGTGGTAATGATGTGGAAAAAACCCTTTTACTTACTTGTTGGCAAAGCACATTCTCCTGATAAGTCCAAATATTGGTTTACCTTATTAAACTGGCTATTTTGGATAAGGACTTAGAAAGGAAACAATTACCCATTTTGTCTACTTAAATAATCATTCAAGCAGAATTATGAAATAAAACTAATCATCTCTGCAATTATAGGGTAGGTTTTAAGTCAAGCATATTGTTTTGGAAACCGAATCTGATATAAAACTTAGTTTCAATGTCATATAAACCAAGAGGTTAAGATATTTATAATAGAAAATCATAGTATCATAAAATTACCAGTGATAGTTGCACATTTTCTTGCATTGACTATCTTATTTAAAAATTGTAAATACATGGAAAAGAATGCATGGTACAAAGTGCTCAACAAACATTTGTTAAATGAATGACCAAAGTGAAAGTGAAGTCGCTCAGTTGTGTCCGACTCTTTGTGACCCCATGGACTGTAGCCTATCAGGCTCCTCCGTCCATGGGATTTTCCAGGCAAGAGTGCTGGAGTGGATTGCCATTTCCTTCTCCAGGGGATCTTCCCGACCCAGGAATCGAACCCGGTTCTCCCGCATTGCAGGCTGACACTTTTCTATCTGAGCCACCAGGGAAGCCCCAAATGAATGACAAAAGGAATGTATAACTGAAGAATGAAAAATACTGTCACAAAGATCGACTAATATAGTACAAAGTACATAGAGTCTTGAAATAGACTAAACCAGTTTTAAACTGGATGCTATTAATATTACTTACAAGTATTCCTGTGCAAGTTACTTAGTTTCTACCTCTATTTGTATACTTTTAAAATGGGACAGATTAGACATACCCTAACTTGGAAGGAAAGTTATGACCAACCTAGAGAGCATATTCAAAAGCAGAGACATTACTTTGCCAGAAAAGGTCCGTCTAGTCAAGGCTATGGTTTTTCCAGTGGTCATGTATGGATGTGAGAGTTGGACTGTGAAGAAAGCTGAGTGCCGAAGAACTGATGCTTTTGAACTGTGGTATTGGAGAAGACTCTTGAGAGTCCCTTGGACTGCAAGGAGATCCAAGCAGTCCATTCTGAAGGAGATCAGCCCTGGGATTTCTTTGGAAGTAATGATGCTAAAGCTGAAACTCCAGTACTTTGGGCACCTCATGCGAAGAGTTGACTCATTGGAAAAGACTCTGATGCTGGAGGGATTAGGGGCAGGAGGAGAAAGGGACGACAGAGGATGAGATGGCTGGATGGCATCACTGACCTGATGGACATGAGTTTGAGTGAACTCTGGGAGTTGGTGATGGACAGGGAGGCCTGGCGTGCTGCAATTCATGGGGTCACAAAGAGTCGGACACGACTGAGTGACTGAACTGAACTGAACCGAACTGAACGGGGTTGAGGACAGGGGAAGAGGGTATCAGAGGATGAGATGGCTGGATGGCATCACTGATTGAACATGAACTTGGACAAACTCAGGGAGATGGTGAGGGACAGGGAAGCCTCACGTGCTGCAGTCCATGGTGTCACAAAGAGTCAGACACAATTGGGTGACTGAACAACAATGGGGTTGAGAGAAGGCTTAAGTAGTTAGATGACAATATAACAGAGAGGCTGCTATAGAGTATAGTCTCTGCAGACAGCCTATCTTGGAGTTGATATCTGGCTTAACACTTTAAAGTTTATGTAACCTTGGGCAAGTTGATAAAGGTCTTAAATGTCAGTTACCATATTTGCAGAATGGGGCAAATAATAGTACCTAACTCAAAAACTGTTCTATGGATAAAAGTGGTGTGTATTAAACACTTGATAAATGGATTCTCTTAGAAATGAGACTTTCTAAGTAAAGCACTCAATGTATTTCTAATGTATAGTAAGAACTCAGTAAGCTCAGTAAGCGGTAGTTATTATTGCTATCATCTTCTTTGTCCACTAGTTTCTTTCATTTTATAATTCAGAATGTGTTCAGTTTCTACTGCTTATTAGCATCAGTCTTTTAAAATTACCTGAGCTATGCTTCAATAATTCCTTTTCCCTACATTTGTGCTGGCCTTGTAGACTATTTTTAATGGTACAGTGAATCTTATTTTTTCTTTTATTCTTATGCCCTTCTGGGACATCCTAAAACTTATATGTGAAAACACAATATATATGCTTGTGCATATTCAAACACTCAGAGAGTAGTAGGTGAAAGCACAATCTACCTATTTATGTTTTTACTTACTAACCACTTGCATATTTGAATGTTGCTATGCTAAAAGAGAATGGTTTACCTAGACACTAGACAGGGTGTGAGCTATAGAACCCTGCTGAAATGCATCCCATATACAGAGTGTATATTTTTCCCCCTCAGGTTTCAATCTAACTTTTAAAAAAATAACCCAAAGTGGCTTTGAAAAATATGATGTTAAAATATTGAGCTGGTTCTCTTTAGGACTGTCAAAGAAATATAATACTCCTAATAGAATATCTCTAGAGAAGGAATTTTAAATAGCTTTGTGCTCCTGAATTCACATAAAAGAAAGACAAGATAATCTTTTAGGTGATTTAACAGTTAAGTGAGGTGTCAGCCTACAAGGTTGTATGTATCTATGGGTTGCAAATAATTTTGGTTTTGACAGACAAAAATTAATTCTGTATGGTATTCTAACTATCTATCTACAAAAAGGCATTTTTTTGTACTAGTTCTACCAAGACAAGTTACCTAGGTCTTATAAATGGAATGAAGAATGATTGCTTCCAATTTGATTTGACCTTGAAAACAATGATTTTTTAAATCTCTGAATATTTTGAGTCACCAATTGAACACAAAATTGTCTATATTATCCCTGATGTCACAAGAAGGAAACAAATTCATATTTAAAGTATCTCATAAGTATACACACATAGATATTCTTAATGTAGGTAATCAGTATTAATAAATCATGATTATTTAAGGTATTTTTAATTATTTATTTTTCAAAGAATTCTGTTAATTTATTTTCATTGTACAAAGTAGATGCTGCCCTGAGGGTGTTCACTGGACATTCCCAGGATCCTAGATCCCTGAGTTTTCATTGTCAAGAAGGGATTAAGAGTACCAAGTTCAGGACTGTGTAAGATCAAGAGCTAGAACCAGATTGCTCTTATCATCATTAATAGACTGGACTAGAAAAAAAGATACCTATCATCAGGAAAAGAAAATGAAAAGAATATTGCCTGTCTAAGGCAGGGGTCCCCAAACTCCAGGATCTAATGCCTGGTAATCTGAGGTGGAAGAGAAGTCATAACAATAAAAATAAAATGCTCAATAAATGTAATGCACTTGAATCATCCTGAAACCAACCCCATTCCCAGTCCATGGAAAAACTGTCTTCCACGAAACTGGTCCCTGGTGTCAAAAAGGTTGGGGGCTGATGATCTAGGGTGATTTCTGGAAGGGAAAAGATTCTCCCTTGAAAATCCACATACCACTCTCAAGGTGTGATTGGGGTTAAGATTCACATTGCTTATGGTTTGGAACAGTTAAGAATTCATTTTAATTGACTCCAAGAATCTGGCAGAAGGAACTATAATCTTTTCAGGGATAATCTGTCAATTCAGAGTTCGAGTTTTCAAGTTTTCTATAAATAAGTTCCTACCAATAGGCACTTACTATCCAAAGACAGAACTCACAAGGAAGTAGCCAGCATTAATGAGTAAGAAGGTGTGTTAGTCACTCAGTTATGTCCAACCCCATGGACTGCAGCCCTCCAGCTTCCTCTGTCCATGGAATTCTCCAGGCAAGAATACTGGAGTAGGTAGGCTTTCCTTTCTCTAGGAGATCTTCCTGGCCCAGGGATTGGATGACTATAAATGAAAGAAAGAAAAACTGCCATATCTATCTAAAAGATTGCTTAGACTTTAGCACAGAGAGATAAGGAAATGAAAAGTAGGAGAGATGGAGAATGTTATTAGAAAATGTAATGTCAATGTAATTAGGGTCCCAAAGGAAGAGAATAAGAAAGGACCAAGGAAGATGTAACATTTGAGAGACAGTAACATGCTTTTCTACAAATGATAAAAGTATGACTTACAGCTTCTGTAATCAAAGTAAATCACAAGTGAGATAAATAAATAGAAAGAAATCACACTGTGATATACCATAATAAAACTGTAGAACACTAAGAACTCCTCTTCCCTAAAAATTTTTTAAGAGCTGCCAGACAAAAAAGAAAAGATTACTTTCAAAGGAATAATGACTTGCCAACAGTTTCCTTGTTAAGACAGAAACATCATTCAGCAATTTTAAGTGTGAAATTCAATGAATTTTCAAAATCTATCCAAGCACATAATCACTAGGTCAATATATGAAACACCTGAATCACCCAAAAATGTTTGGTCATGCTCTTCCCCAAGCAAATCTGCCTCCATCTCCATCCTTGGCTCCCAGTTGAGTTTTCTGTCACTATGTTGTTCAGTTACTCAGTCGTGTCCAACTCTACAATCCCATGGACTGCAGTACACCAGGCTTCCCTGTTCTTCACCTTCTCCTGGAGCTTGCTCAAACTCATGGCCATTGAGTCAGTGATGCCATACAACCATTTCATCCTGTTGTCCCCTTTCTAGAATTTTATATAAATGGAATAGTTCCATATGCATTCCTTTATTTGCATTCCTTTATTTGTTTTCGAACGTACTCTATTTGCTTTTGAGATTAATCCATGTTGCTGCATATATTAGTCATTTGCTACTTGTTTCTTAATACTATACTACTATAGAGGTATGTCAATAACACAATTAGTTTATCATTAAGTAGTTCATGGACACGGGTTGCTTCCAGTTTCTGGCTATTATAAATAAAGCAGCAATGAACATAAAAATCGAAGAATTGATGCTTTTGAACTGTGGTGTTGGAGAGGACTCTTGAGAGTCCCTTGGACTGCAAGGCGATCCAACCAGTCCATTCTGAAGGAGATCAGCCCTGGGATTTCTTTGGAAGGAACGATACTAAAACTGAAACTCCAGTACTTTGGCCACCTCATGCGAAGAGTTGACTCATTGGCAAAGACTCTGATGCTGGGAGGGATTGGGGGCAGGAGGAGAAGGGGACGACAGAGGATGAGATGGCTGGATGGCATCACTGACTCCATGGACGTGAATCTGAGTGAACTCCGGGAGTTGGTGATGGACAGGGAGGCCTGGCATGCTGTGATTCATGGGGTCGCAAAGAGTCAGACACAACTGAGCGACTGAACTGAACGTAAAAATATTTGTGTGGATACATGTTTTCATTTCTCGTGTGTAAATATCTATGAGTGAAATAGCTGAGTCATATAGTAACTGAATGTTTAACCTCATGGCAAATTTGTCAAACTGACTTTCAAAGGAGCTGTACCAATAGTATGTGAGTTCCAGTTGTTCCACAAACACTTGTGATGTTGGTGTTCAGTCACTAAGTTCTGTCCTACTCTGCAGCTCCATGGACTGCAGAACACAAGGCTTCCCTGTCCTTCATGATCTCCTGGAGTTTGCTTAAATTCATATCCATTGAGTTGGTGATGCTATCTAACCGTCTTATCCTCTGTCACCTCCTTCTCCTCCTGTCCTCAATCTTTCCCACTATCAGGGTCTTTTCCAATGAGTCAGCTTTTTGCATTGGGTGGCTAAAGTATTAGAGCTTCAGCTTTGGCATCAGTTCTACCAATGAATACTCAGGGTTGATTTCCTTTAGGATTGACTGGTTTGATCTCCCTGCAGTCCAAGGGACTCTCAAGATTCTTCTCTAGCACCCCAGTTCAAAAGCATCAATTTTTTTGGTGCTCAGTCTTCTTTATGGTCCAACTCTCACATCTGTCCGTGACTACTGGAAAAATCATAACTTTAAATACAGGGACCTTTGTTGAGAAAATGATGCCTCTGCTTTTTGATTATGTTGTCTACGTTTATCATAGCTTTCCTTCCAAAGAGCAAGAGTTCTTTAATTTCATAGCTGCAGTCACCATCCACAGTGATTTTGGAGCCCACGAAAAAGAAAAGGAAATCTGTTACTGCTTCCACCTTTTCTACTTTTATTTGCCATGAAACCAGATACCATGATCCTAGTTTTTTCAATGTTGAATTTTAAGCCAGCTTTTTCACTTTCCTCTTTCACTCTCATCAAGAGGCTCTTTAGTTTCTCTTTACTTTTTGCCATTAGATGGGTATCTTCTGCATATCTGAGATTGATATTTCTCACCACACACTAACACTTGATAAATATCATTCTTTTAACTTTTGGTGGCTGTGGTTTAGTTGTTAAGTCACGTCCCAGGGACTGTAGCTTGCCAGAATCCTTAGTCCATAGGATTTCCTAAGCTAGAATACTGGAGTGGGTTGCCATTTCCTTCTCCAGGGGATCTTCCCCACTCAGGGAGCAAGCTCATATCTCCTGTTTGGCAAGTGGTTTCCTACACTGAAGGTTGATATTTTACTGACTGAGCTAGCAGGGGCATACATTTCCCTAGTGATTAATGATTTGGAGTGCTTATTTATCCTTTGTTTTCTTCATGGGTGAAAGATCTATTAAATTTCTTAAAAATTAAATTTTTGTTTTTTTTTGTTTGCCTTTTTATTATTTAGTTGTATGATTTCTTTATACAGTCTTTATAAAATTTACCAGAGTTTTGGCAAGTATTTCTTCCTAATATGTGGCTTTCTTTTTTTTCATTTTCTTAACAGTGTTTTTCTTCAAAGAACGAATATAGTAAATATTGATGAAGTTCACTTAGCCGATTCTTTTCTTTCATGGCATTTGCCTTTTATACATTAAGAAATCTTTGCCCAAACCAAAATCACAAAGAGTCTCTCCTTTTCCTTCCCCTGTTTTATAGTTTTAGTACTTACAAAAACTATGGTAAGAAAGTTCAAATTTATTTTTCTTTATTTCATCTTACTTTTCTTTTTGCATGTGGAAATCCAAATTTTCTAGCACTTTTCTTTGAAAACATTATTCTTTCTTTCTTAAATTATCTTGTGCTTTGGACTGAGTTACGTGCCCTGAGAATTCATATATTGAACTCTACTTTCCAGTGTGATGACATTTGGAGATGGAGGCTATGGGGAGGTTTATTATGTTTAAATGAGGTCTTAAGGCTAGGCTCCTTATGATGGGATTAGTGCTTTTATTAGAAGAGACCACAGAGGTGGCTCATCCCCTGCCTCCTTCTCTACTACATGAACACTTATACTAATAACATGTAGGAAAGGAGAAACATGTTTGTAAATAAATTCTCCCTGGTGGTTCAGATAGTAATGAGTCTTCACGCAATGTGGGAGACCCAGGCTCAATCCCTGGGTCAGAAAGATCCCCTGAAGAAGGAATGGCAATGGCACTCCAGTATTCTTGCCTGGGAAATCCCATGGACATAGGAGCCTGGCAGGCTACAGTCCATGGGGTCCCAAAGAGTCAGACATGACTAAGTGACCAATCCTCAACTCAAAGGAAGAGTAGGTATATATATTATCTTTAGACTTTGTTAACTACATATTTTAAAAGTTTTAAGAGTAATAACGTAGTGTATAACTTCCAAGTCAAATAAGAAATAGTATGTTAAAATATCCATTAAGGCAAAAGAATGCAGGAGAAGATGAGAAAAATGGGGAAAGTAAGATCAATAGAAAGCACAGAAATCAGATGGCATATAAATATATTAGTGATTATAATAAAAGTAAATGAACTAATCTAGCTGTCTGGAAAAAAAAAAGAACTGTTCAACTAAGGAAAAATTCTAGTTATGTGCTGCTTATAAGAGAGATACACAAAGCAAAAGGACATAGATACATAGAGAAGTTGACAATATAATAATATACTATAATTAATATCAGACGAAATGCAAACATTTCTGAGATAAGACAAGTTGCAATAGAACCTGATCATGGAACACTCCTGATGTCTATTTTACCCTATAGAAGGATTTTAACCAGAAAAGTGAGCCTAGAAGTCTTTAATGAATAAAGTTAAATTTTGTTCCTAAAGTCCATGGTTGGGGTACTGTTCTAAAAACTGCAAATAATTCTGTTACCACAATGAGACAAGCTTTTTGCTATTCAATTCTCTCTTGTCAGTATACATGTTGCCAATCATTATGTTGTTTAGCAATTAAATGCTGAAATATGGAGACTCAGTGCTCCTTTCTGTGGAGCTTGACTTGAATTGGAAATGAAATATATGTAATTAATAGAGGCTGAATTTAAGCAAATTAAGTGATAAAATTTCTAGGAAGTTCAATCGCATATAGCTAACTATAAGGATTATGTCTTTTAGGCTCACAGTTGGAAAGACCCTAGCAGTGATCTAACATAACTCCTTTTTGCACAGACAAAATGGATACAAAAAGCATGTAGGTGAAATCACCTAATTAGTTAGTGGCAGGGCAAATGCAGGCAATGAAAACCAGATTCCATAATTTCCTTTCCATTGCATGGCTCATAAGTACTTGAGATTTCAAAGAATATGTCTTAACATATTTTGCTGAAAAAAATGAAATGTCATTTTCTAAATAAACTATAGCCTGTTGCTAGGTAATCAGAGGAAGTCTATTTAGCTCATTTAAATTAGAAATTAGATTTATACATCTTCACAATAAAGTTACAGAATTAATTTTATAAATTTAATGTGAATGCTCCTACTACAGCTAAGAATTTTTTTTGTGATGAATATTCTTGATATATTTTTTCTAAATTTGAATTATAGGAGTGTGTGACAAAAATGAACTGTGACAATTTCCTTAATATACAGAATGTTTTCTCTTGTTAAACATGCATTCTGAAAATACTGTGTACATAAAAACCAATGCAACTGTTAGTGAGAACTGGAGAAAGATATCAACAATCAGATTCCACCCATGCTGTATCAGGCATGTATTTAACCCATACTGAGGCCATGTCGATTGATCCAGAAATGGGGTGGCAGTTTATGCTGTTATTTCGTGTATTATGGTTAGTTTGTGAGGATAAGGTTATGAACGGCATAAAGGTGTGGGCCAGAGCATGGAGAAGAATAAGATCCTGCCCTTCTACCAAGACTGTAAATTATACCATGATTCAAAACATAAGCTACAAAGTAAAAGTGAAGTTGCTCAGTCGTTTCCTACTCTTTGCAACCCCATGGACTGTAGCCTACCAGGTTCCTCTGTCCATGGGATTTTCCAGGCAAGAGTACTGGAGTGGGGTGCCACTTCCTTCTCCAGGAGATCTTCCCGACCCTGGTCTCCCACATTGTAGGCAGAAACTGTACTGTCTGAGCCACCAGGGAAGTCATAAGCCACAAAGCAGTCTATAAATAAATATATATAAATACACGTATACACATATACAGTCTAAACTACCACAACAAAATTTCACAAGTTGGAAGCATCTGCCAGAAAATAATTGGTGAGTGGAGGAATATATAAGTGAAGGAACATCAAATGTTGCTAACTGCATAGGTATTCAAAGTATGGTGTTGTTTCAGCCTCAAATAGTCAGAAAAAGCACTGTGTCTCTTTGAATCAAGATGTGAAGAACAGATAAAAACAAAAAGGTAAAGAACGTAGTGTGCATTTCAAATCTCATTCACTTACAGACAAAAACAAAAAAATGGATTTCTTTTTTCTTACTACTTTATTTTCTGAAGATATGCCACTATAAAATACGGGAGATATTTTATAAATCACTTTCTCATTAAGACATTCAATTGTTATATTTATATAGAAAAATGAAATGTATTTAAATTATTTTATTCTAAAAGTATATTATTGATTTTTCTCTTAAATATTCTATCTGTTATTATAGTATGCCCTAACTTAGATCATATTGAGTCAAAAATTTTAAGGTAAATATATTGTTGAATTATAACATAATTATAAACATTATATAAGTTATCTGAATATATAAATGATAAATCCATAAAGAAAATAATGTATCTAACACACATATATTTTAAATTAATTTTTTTGCTAAAATGATCATCAATTATACAAAATGTCAAAGGTGTATATACTATAATCAGTGGATCTTATCACATAATAAAAATAGTGACTTACATTGTTATTTCATGCATGGCTTCCTAGCAAACCAATTTAAACAGAACAGTGAACTTGTAGTACATAATTTTATTTTTCAGAAAAATCAATATGTATTATAAATGGTATTGCTACACTTGTTTACAAAGTTCTCTTTTGAAATAATTTCCTGATTGTCCACTTCATTTATCATTTAGTTTCAAAGGTTTTTCCCACATGCTAGTTTTAAAGGGGGGAGGGACACATTTCAGTGCTTTTTTAATGTAAGGTCCAGAAACACCTAGTTATTATAGAAGCTATGAACAATTTTCCTTCTGTTTGCTCTAATCTCAGTTTTATAACTTTAACTTTTTAGTGTTAAAATAAATGGTTACTATTTATTCCCTACAAACAAAATTAATGACCCTTTGGATTAATTACCAATAAAACAAAATATAAATGCCTCAGAGCTAAGGAGATCATAAAACAAGGGGTCTTCTTTAAAAGTATCTCTTTAGAATAGGAACAACAGATAATTTTGAAGCTGGAAAGCAGTGTGGCAGAGGGCAAATTAATGTGGGCTCCCCAGCTAGACAGACTTTTGGTTGAACTCCAGGTGTGCCACTTTCTACTTGCATGGCCTTGAGTTCACCTGTTGTAACAGAGGATAATACTATCTGCTTCATAGAGGCCTGATGAGAGATGAGATAATACATGTAACATTTTTAGAATAGTATCTGGCAGAATAAACTCCAATAAATTATCATCAGAATTAAGGAATAAGCTTAGCTGTTCTTATGATATAGTAATTAATGCAGCTAGGAAAACAAAAAAGCTTTTCTAAATCAAATTAATTCCACAAATATTTATTAAGTACCCAGTGGTATCTGGAGAAGGGAATGGCAACCCACTCCAGTATTCTTTGCCTGGAGAATTCCATGGATAGAGGAGCCTGGTGGGCTACAGTCCATGGGATCACAAAGAGTCAAACACGACTTAGGGACTAATACATACACACACCCTCCAGTGATTTCAAAACACTGTTATATACTAGAAATGTAAACATAAATATGACACAGTCCTTCCCTGGAACAATTTGTAGCTTAGCCAGGTAAACAGACAACTTTTTAAAACACAGTTTCAACTCAAAGTGGTAAGTCAATGTCATAGGGGCAGAGAGGGCAAAATAAGGAGCTGAGTAAGAGATATCCAAGTCAGCTAGGATTACTGAATAGTTTTTCAGGAAAAGGTGATACTTTTCATACATTATACCCATAATTCTGAAATTAATTATCAACATCTATGAATCACATGATGAATATAAATTGTCACCATCCCTAAACCACCAGATTTAAGCCAAGGAATAATTTTGCCACTGTGGATGAAGAACATCATCTGCCACATCAGTAAACAAAGGATTTCAAGCCATCAGCCACTAAGGCAGCCCCCTCCCCAGCCCTGACTGTGTGTCCTGAGAGGGCTCAGTATGGGAAGGCAGGATACGGGCCCTAAACAGTTAAACTATAAATCACAGTGGTGATTTCAATGAGCCCTGACAGACTCTGGCAATCTTCCTATATATAGAAAAGCACTAAATTCATTAACTTGAGATGTCTGGTTTTCTTTAATTAACAGTAATCTTTTGATGTCCTGAGTATCTGGGTTTTGTTGTGAAACCCCTGTGTATCGACTCCTCCATTACCTCTTGGGAGCAGTCACTCAGCATTACCTGACAGGCTGCCTCCCAGACTTGGGTCTTCAGAAAATCTTTGAATAAAACATAATTCTCAACTTTCAGGTTGTGCTTTTTTTTTTCCCCCCAACTTATACAACCATTAATAAACCAGTATTTTAAATCATTTTTAAAAAGAATTTGAAAGCTATATGTATAAGCTAGAATTGAGGAAAGCTTTTTAAAGCAAGACTAAACCCAAAATTATAAAATAAAATATACAAATACCTGAATATTTAAGAATTAAAAACTTTTTGTACCATAAGGTTTAAAATCAAGATTAACACTACTTTGAAAGGAAGCTGCACAAATGGCATATAAAGGGATAATACCTATACCATAAAGGAGCCCTCACAAAGTCACTCACATTAAAAAAAAAAGGGTAAAACAATCCAACAGAAAATGGGTACAAGATATAAATAGGCAAGTTACTGATGAGACATATGAAAAATTCACTAGCAGTCAGGAAAATACAAATTAGAGTAAACACAAGACAATACTTTACAATCAACAGCTGAAAAATTAAAAAAGAGCTTTAACATCTGCGGGTAGCAGAGGTACAGGAAAAGAATACTCTTTCACTGGCAACAATATGAAGATTTACAGTCTTTTTGGAAAGCAATCTGGCAACACCTATAAAATTCTAAAACTTCATTTGTCTTATGACCTAGCAATTCCAGTACTGGGATTCAATGCCATAAAAATACTTGTATAAGGACACAGGTACAATAATAGTTATTACAACATTGCTCATGATGGCAAAAAAACTGGAAGCAAAGATAGTAACTACAAACAGAGGAATTATTTAAGAAATGATGCCAGACCCCATGTCACAGAATGCTATTCAACCCAGGAAAAGAACAAAAATAAAGCTATTAATTGACTTGAGAGATTTTTCCAAAAGCATTGTTGAATGATAAAAGTAGAAAAGCACCTGTGCTACTTTTACTTTTGTGAAAAAACAATGACAAAATATCACCATGTATGTAAATGTGAATATAGGAAGTATTTTGTCAGAATAAAGAAAAGCACATTCAGAAGAGGGTGTAGATCTGAGAGGCGGGTGAGGAAAACAATACAAAGGAGAAAGAAGAAAGAGTAAAGACAATCAGCACATGCACAAAAAAAATCAAAGAGCATTTCTAAATAAAGCATTATGGTATTACCATACTTATGCCTTCCTGAAAACTTTAAGTAGATTCATATAAAAATAACTAAAATAGACAAAATGCAAATATATGTATATGTGTGTGTGTATATATATATATAAAAATGCAAAACATAAACATTTAGAGATGAGCTAAAAAGCATCGTTTCATAGCAGGGAAACTAGACAAAAAATAACAATAAGGAGTAAAACAGACACTAATTTATAAAAGCCAGAAATGTTAATTGGGTGTAATATTTCCAGAGGTCCTCCCACTTGGGGTCTTTCTTTTTAGGCTGAATGCATCCGCAGATAAATGTTGCAAGGCGGCAGGGACAAAGGGCATACCAGTTTACAGAAATATCTTGTATTTTGCTATACCTAAGAGTCTTTAAGTAGCCACTCACCATACTAAGCAAAGGATCTGTCAAATGTTAGTTCCAGTAAGATAAGTCATTTCTACTCAAGTTGTGATTATGAAATGTCTTTGTATTTAGAAGTCAAAAAATTTCGATTCATCCACAGATACTGAAGGTTAGGAAAGGCAAATTTTCATCTCTGCCCTCTTAGACTGTTCAGCAAGGCCTGTGAAGTAAACTAACTTGAGCATCCCTAGGTTTCGGTATTTGAGGAGGATCCTGGAAGCAATTCCCCTCTGATACTAAGGGACAACTAACTGGATACAATTTATGTCAGTTTTATGGTACATCAGTTCAGTTCAGTCACTCAGTCGTGTCCGACTCTTTGCGACCCCATGAATCGCAGCACACCAGGCCTCCCTGTCCATCACCAACTCCCGGAGTTCACTCAGACTCACGTCCATCGAGTCCGTGATACCATCCAGCCATCTCATCCTCTGTCGTCCCCTTCCCCTCCTGCCCCCAATCCCTCCCAGCATCAAAGTCTTTTTCAATGAGTCAACTCTTCGCATGAGGTGGCCAAAGTACTGGAGTTTCAGCTTTAGCATCATTCCTTCCAAAGAAATCCCAGGGCTGATCTCCTCCAGAATAGATTGCTTGGATCTCCTTGCAGTCCAAGGGACTCTCAAGAGTCTTCTCCAACCCCACAGTTCAAAAGCATCAATTCTTCGGCGCTCAGCCTTCTTCACAGTCCAACCCTCACATCCATACATGACCACCGGAAAAACTATAGCCTTGACTAGACGGATCTTAGTTGGCAAAGTAATGTCTCTGCTTTTGAATCTGCTATCTAGGTTCATCATAACTTTTCTTCCAAGGAGTAAGCGTCTTTTAATTTCATGGCTGCAGTCACCATTTGCAGTGATTTTGGAGCCTAAAAAAATAAAGTCTGACACTGTTTCCACTGTTTCCCCATCTATTTCCCATGAAGTGATGGGACCGGATGTCATGATCTTCGTTTTCTGAATGTTGAGCTTTAAGCCAACTTTTTCACGCTCCTCTTTCACTTTCATCAAGAGGCTTTTTAGTTCCTCTTCACTTTCTGCCATAAGGGTGGTGTCATCTGCATATCTGAGGTTATTGATATTTCTCCCGGCAATCTTGATTCCAGCAATAGGAACCCTCATAAGCAATGAAGACCCAAAGAAAGGCAGAACCTACCCACACGTTTTCTATAGTTGGCTAAACAAAGAGAGGCAATTATGGAGAAGTAACTGAATTATGTGCAGAGGCTAAAGGAAGATGACTTATTTTAGAAGGTCCACTTTTGTAGAAATCTCTGGGTCTCAGTTTCTTGTCCTTGATATTAAGAATGTTACTTTGCTCCTATTACAGCAAAGTCATCATTCACATGAGAAGTCCATCTCCTGCTTTTAAGAAAAGGGGAACAGGATTTGCTATTTTTCAAGTCTTTTAAACTCAAAAGAATCCTTTTGCCAAGATGGCATATTTTGGAGTGACATATTCTACCACCCCTCACAGGCAAAAGTAAAACCTAAAAATAAAGAAGAACTGAAACAACAAAAAATCAAACCAGATGAGAGTAACAACAAAAGAATATGTTTTCTACTTCCTGAGAAATTGTTCCCCATCTGTAACTAAAATTAAGATAGAAAGATACAAGAGACGGGATACCTACTGATGGGCTGAGGCTGCTCTGGGTCTTCTGACAGAAAATTCATAATCAAAAGAGATCCTCCAGCTGCAAAATCAGTTGTTTTTCCTAAGTTCATTTTAATGAAAAAACTCAGCCACAATTCTACACAGTCATTAGATTCAAACCTACTATCCTCTTTGGGGTAGAAAGCTCTGGAAAACTTCTTCCTCTGTACTCTTGTTTATAGTTGATGATTTAATGTTTTTAAGCCATTTTAAGGCCTTCTGGGATACAAAAACAACTTTTTAATTGAGGCATGTGAATTGACCAATTTGTTTCCTTTTCCTCTGATCTTTGTGGAAGCCTGCAATTTTATGTTTTGAGAATGGGTTTCTCTACTCATATTAACTCTATAATAATAGAGTTAACTCTACTCATTATTTATTGCTTACAACAGTTATGAAACTATTTGATCTTCAATATGTAGCCTGATGCAGTATCTTTTGAAATAACTTTTCATTTATTTTTTAATCAGTGTTTCTTTTTAAGTTTTAATTACCTAATAATAACATTTTGATACATAACTATATTACAAGGACCAACTGGACTTTAGTTAAATTCAAATTGAGATTCTTCTTTATACATGATCAATATTGCAAAATAGTAGAACTAACTAATCAAAGTCAGCAGGGATTAGTTTAATCATCAATCATTTTCCAACCAAATATTCCTTAATATGTCTCTATTTAATAGTTTCATTCAAACCAAGTACTACAGAGAGAGAATATAATGACTTCTTAAAAGAATTACCATACTAGATTACACATTTGACAGCAATATATTTGTCTTTATAAAATATAAATATGAATAAAACAGGTACTGTAAAGTACCAAATACGCAAATTGCTAATTTCAGTCCAAATTGCTTCAGCCTACAAGAAACTGTATTATAAATCCACATTATAATGCTTAGAATGCCAGTGTTATATAAATAAGTGAGAGAATTGTTTGTAGGTGACAAAGGATGATGTTTTCCCTGCTCTAGTCATAGGACTATTACATGGTGGCAGGGCCCTGACCTGGGAATTTTCTGGGCTACAAAACATAGATGAAGTTATGGATCAAGTACCTGGAGGTGAAGTGGTTTGCTGTAAACATAAAGTTCACTAAAGGCTTCCTAGACTACTTTGCTTCATAATTATGTTTGGATATTTGCTACCAATGATGTAAATTTCAAGTAAGTAGCAAGCAATTTTATCCACTTCCAAGAAATGTGCTCTGGAGTGTATGTCTGACTTTTCCATTATGGAGGAGAAAATACAGAGAATGTTCAATTCAGATAGAAAGAATAGGAAATCACTTTTAATGAGGTCTTATTAAACTTCTAATGTAACCGAGCATAATATTAAGCAGCATAAAATTGACTTCTGTATCCACTGAGTCCATATGGTGAAGACTGACTTGTAAGAAACTGAATTCAAGTGGGTAAAGTATATCTTAAGAAGATGTAATTTCTCATATTTTTGTGAAGATATAAATTGAAGTGTAAATTCTCCCTCCATAGACACAGCCTCTTGATATTTTACCATGTAGGCCAATTGCTGTCCTAAAATAAATTTTTAAATGATATAAATCACCTTGTGAGACTTTTTAAAAAATTTTTATTTTATTATTTTTTTTATTTTTATTTTTTTAATTTTTATTTTTACTTTATTTTACTTTACAATACTGTATTGGTTTTGCCATACATTGACATGAATCCACCACAGGTGTACATGCAATCCCAAACATAAACCCCCCTCCCACTGCCCTCCCCATAACATCCCTCTGGGTCATCCCCGTGCACCAGCCCCAAGCATGCTGTATCCTGCATCGGACATAGACTGGCGATTTGATTCTTACATGATAGTATACATGTTTCAATGCCATTCTCCCAAATCATCCCACCCTCTCCCTCTCCCTCTGAGTCCAAAAGTCCGCTATACACATCTGTGTCTTTTTTGCTGTCTTGCATACAGGGTCATCATTGCCATCTTTCTAAATTCCATATATATGTGTTAGTATACTGTATTGGTGTTTTTCTTTCTGGTTTACTTCACTCTGTATAATCAGCTCCAGTTTCATCCATCTCATCAGAACTGATTCAAATGTATTCTTTTTAACAGCTGAGTAATACTCCATTGTGTATATGTACCACAGCTTTCTTATCCATTCATCTGCTGATGGACATCTAGGTTGTTTCCATGTCCTGGCTATTATAAACAGTGCTGCGATGAACATTGGGGTACATGTGTCTCTTTCAATTCTGGTTTCCTCGGTGTGTATGCCCAGCAGTGGGATTGCTGGGTCATAAGGTAGTTCTATTTCCAGTTTTTTAAGGAATCTCCACACTGTTCTCCATAGTGGTTGTACTAGTTTGCATTCCCACCAACAGTGTAAGGAGGGTTCCCTTTTCTCCACACCCTCTCCAGCATTTATTGCTTGTAGACTTTTGGATCGCAGCCATTCTGACTGGTGTGAAGTGGTACCTCATTGTGGTTTTGATTTGCATTTCTCTAATAATGAGGGATGTTGAGCATCTTTTCATTAGTTTGTTAGCTATCCATATGTCTTCTTTGGAGAAATGTCTATTTAGTTCTTTGGCCCATTTTTTGATTGGGTCATTTATTTTTCTGGAATTGAGTTGCATAAGTTGCTTATATATTTTTGAGATTAGTTGTTTGTCAGTGGTTTCATTTGCTATTATTTTCTCCCATTCAGAAGGCTGTCTTTTCACCTTGCTTATAGTTTCCTTTGTTGTGCAGAAGCTTTTAATTTTAATTAGATCCCATTTGTTTATTTTTGCTTTTATTTCCAGAATTCTGGGAGGTGGATCATAGAGGATCCTGCTGTGATTTATGTCAGAGAGTGTTTTGCCTATGTTCTCCTCTAGGAGTTTTATAGTTTCTGGTCTTACATTTGGATCTTTAATCCATTTTGAGTTTATTTTCGTGTGCGGTGTTAGAAAGTGATCTAGTTTCATTCTTTTACAAGTGGTTGACCAGTTTTCCCAGCACCACTTGTTAGAGACATTGTCTTTACTCCATTGTATATTCTTGCCTCCTTTGTCAAAGATAAGGTGTCCATATGTGTGTGGATTTATCTCTGGGCTTTCTATGCCTTGTGAGACTTTGAAACCAGGTGGAAAAACTACAGTTAAAAAGAAAAAAAAATCGTTTTTATTTCTATCTGGGGAGTCTAACACTGCTTCCTTCCTCCTCAGCTCCCATGCTGGTCCACCCACCAGCATCTACCTCCTGGACTCCCAGTTACGTCCTCATTGGTTTTCATGTCTCTACCCACCTCTATCTCTAGTCATTCTCTACATAAGTCCACTCATGGCATATGTCTGCCCTGTTGAAAAATGTCCATTGGCTTCCTCTCACACTTAGAATAAAATGCAAATTTCTTACTGTAACCTACGAGACCTTACATCTGAGATTCCGGGTCTTGGAACTACAGATATTATGAACTAGATAATTCTTAGCCATGAGGGGCTGTCCTATGCAATTTGAGATGTTTAGTAGTATTTCTGGCTTCCAGCCACTAGAGGCCAGTCACATCCCTTTCACAGCTGTGACAACCAAAAATGTCACCATTGCCAAATGTACCTCATGGGCAAAGTCACCCCTTCCAGGAATCACTTCTCTGCGTGATATGGCCCCTCATGACACCTTCGCCCTCATCTTCTCTGGCTTACTGGACTTCAGTTCCACTAGCCTCATCTATGTTCCTCCCACAAACCAAAAGCCCTCTTGACTCTGGCCTTTTTCTGTACTTGCTGTTCTCTGAATAGAATACTCTATGTGTTCTAATGTCCCTGCTTAAATGTCCTCTCTATCTAAAATATCTCCTTCTGCCAGCCTCTACCCCTTAGCATACTTGTCTTCACAGCACTTATCTGCTCCTTAGCTTTATAGTCTATCTCACAGTTGAGATAATTTTTGTCTATCTTCCTGACTTGATGAAATTCCACAATGCCAGAGACTTGAGCTGTTTTATTCAACACTGTCTTTCTGATTTCTAAAACAGTGCCTGTCTATATTTTCAACAGTTGCTCAATATGTTGGATAACTGGATGAATAAGTATGCATTCTGATAGTAGTCCTATTTATTTATTTATTGCTGCACCAAAGAGCATGTGGAGCTTTCATGACCCAGAAATGAACCTGAAACTCCTGCACTGGAAGCATGGAGTCTTAACCACTAGATCACCAGAGAAGTCTAGTAGTCCTTTTTAGATTACTATAAACATTTAGAGGTTGTTGTCTCTCTTATTTCTACAACAGTTTCATATCATGCTTTAACCAAAGAGGTTTTTAGAAATCTTCAGGTAACACAGTCATTTTACAAGTAAGAAATTCGAGGCCTGGAGAGATTACTTTGTCAACAATGACACAATTTATCATTAGTTGTTTATCTGAGTTGACCTTTAAAAATCAAAAAGATGAAAACCAAATTTCAGGGCTTCTCCTACAGTCTTCCTGGTGGGCATTTTACTGAGATTATTGGACATTTTATTTACAAACTACATTTTTAGAAATTTTTAATTGAATGAGGTTATCGGTATTGAGTACAAGATCATTATTTAAGGAGGTTATTAGTTGAAACATAGACCACAGTTCATGATAATTTTTAACATGAGTAGTGAGATTACTATCAATTCAACTTAATTTATATTTATTAAAGTGAGCACCTAAAACGTACATTATTTTGGAGGGTTCAGGGAGATTAAAAAGTTAAGTACCGTAAAGCCTCTGACCTCAAAAACCTTATAGCATAATATAGTACAAGAGATGAAGTAAGTACATAGAAACCACAACACAAGCATATTCTGATAAATGCTGTATTTGAGATGTAATCAAGATAATTGCTTACTATCTGCTGAGTAGCTATTGTAGTAGTAACAAGCAGTGTACTAAATGATAGTAATTTAGGCTTTGTCAAGCAAAGAAAATAGTAAAGACTTTGAATACAGACACAGAAAGCTGCATACTTAATTACTTATTCCACACTCCTTTAAGAAAAGGATTGATTCTGACCAGATTAATGCAGATCTGGGAAATTAGAAAAAATACAAATATGATCATGAGTGGTATAACATGTGACAAAGGGTAGGTAGATGATAAAGTGCATCAAGTGTACATGTTGAAAAAACAGAATTCTTTGGTTTGGCTGGAGTGTATTGATAGTTTAATGGAAGCCAACAAATGTAAGTTTAAGTAGCAAATGTAATGTGAGTATGGACTGACCATATAGAAACCTAAATATCATTCTAATGATATCTAAGCCTAAATATCATATATATATACATACATATGTATGTATAATATAATATATATATGTTCTATTTTCTGGGCAAAGAGGAATATCTAAAGGGTGTTAATAAAAAAGTTGGAAGATCATATGGAATTATTCACATAGGACTACCTGAATGGTCAGCTGCCAATGAAAACCATCCCTCCAGATACATTCAACTAATCTCCAGAGTGGAGCCCTTGCTACCTACATACACCAAGCTTCCACTGATTATAGGGACAATAAATCAGTGCATATGTACTGAGTCTACTTTACTTGATGGTTGATGGTTCTGAGAGCTACCTGCATTCAACTCATCCGCCTGATATTGGGACTTGCTATAGAAAGGCACCAGGGAAGCAAAATATCTGAGCACGGCAGCTGTACAATTTTTGCACCTTTTAGGTTAAATGGCTTTTTGCAAGTGAAAGTGAGTCCAAAAAAAAAGCAAGTGTTCTCTCTTAAGCATCAGAACCACATGATTGACACAATCTCTGTATCTGAAGAAGGGAATGGCAATCCACTCTAGTATTCTTGCCTAGAGAATACCATGGACAGAGGAGCCTGGCAAGCTATAGTCCATAGGGTTGCACAGAGTTGGACACGACTGAAGCAACTTAACAGGTGGCAAGAATACACAGAAGAACTTTAAAAAAAGATCTTCATGACCCAGATAATCATGATGCTGTGATCACTCACCTAGAGCCAGACATCCTGGCATGTGAAGTCAAGTGGGCCTTAGAAAGCATCACTACGAACAAAGCTAGTGGAGGTGATGGAATTCCAGTTGAGCTATTTCAAATCCTGAAAGATGATGCTGTGAAAGTCCTGCACTCAATATGCCAACAAATTTGGAAAACTCAGCAGTGGCCACAGGACTGGGAAAGGTCACTTTTCATTCTAATTCCAAAGAAAGGCAATGCCAAAGAATGCTCAAACAATTTCACAATTGCACTCATCTCACATGCTAGTAAAGTAATGCTCAAAATTCTCCAATACATGAACCTTCAGCAATACATGAACCGTGAACTTCCAGATGTTCAAGCTGGTTTTAGAAAAGGCAGAGGAACCGGAGATCAAATTGCCAACATCCGTTGGATCATTGAAAAAGCAAGAGAGTTCCAGAAAAACATCTATTTCTGCTTTATTGACTATGCCAAAGCCTTTGACTGTGTGGATCACAATAAACTGTGGCAAATTCTGAAAGAGATGGGAATACCAGACCAGCTGACCTGCCTCTTGAGAAATCTGTATGCAGGTCAGGAAGCAACAGTTAGAACTGGACATGAAACCAAAGACTGGTTCCAAATAGGAAAAGGAGTACATCAAGGCTGTATATTGTCACCCTGCTATTTAACTTATATGCAGAGTACATCATGAGAAACGCTGGGCTGGATGAAGCACAAACTGGGATCAAGATTGCTGGGAGAAATATCAGTAAACTCAGATATGTAGGTGACACCACCCTTATGGCAGAAAATGAAGAAGAACTAAAGAACCTCTTGATGAAAGTGAAAGAGGAGAGTGAAAAAGCTGGCTTAAAGCTCAACATTCAGAAAACAAAGATCATGGCATCTGGTCTCATCACTTCATGGGAAATAGATGGAGAAACAGTGGTAGACTTTATTTTGGGGGGGGTCCAAAATCACTGTAGATGGTGACTGCAGCCATGAAATGAAAAGACAGTTACTCCTTGGAAGGAAAGTTATGACCAACCTAGATAGCATATTAAAAAGCAGAGACATTCTTTGGCAACAAAGGTCCATCCAGCCAAGGCTAGATGTTTTTCCAGTAGTCATGGTTTTTCCATTAGTCATATACGGATGTGAGAGTTAGATTATAAAGAAAGCAGAGTGCCGAAGAATTGATGTTTTTGAACTGTGGTGTTTAAGAAGATTCTTGAGAGTCCCTTGGACTGCAAGGAGATCCAACCAGTCCATCCTAAAGGAGATCAGTCCTGGGTGTTCATTGGAAGGACTGATGTTGAAGCTGAAACTCCATTACTTTGGCCACCTGATGCGAAGAGCTGACTCATTTGAAAAGACTCTGATGCTGGGAAAGATTGAAGGTGGGAGGAGAAGGGGATGGCAGAGGATGAGATGGTTGGAATGGACATGAGTTTGAGTGAACTCTGGGAGTTGGTGATGGACAGTGAGGCCTGGCATGCTGCAGTCCATGGGGTGGCAAAGAGTTGGACATGACTGAGTGACTGAACTGAACTGAAGCGACTTAGGACGCGTGTGTGCGCGCGTGCGCGCGCGTGCGCGTGCACACACACACACACACACACACACACAGCACTGTATGTTTGGATTGGATATCAGTCTCAACCTAATAAAAACAACTCTGTATCACCCTTATCAAAAATCATCCCACTTAGATAATAAATGCTTGTAATTATATTCTTTTCAAAATTACAAAATACCACTTTGATTAGATAAAATACACTTACCAGGGAAACCTCTACAGCCACCCAAACCCTACTTTGCTAATTACTGTCTCAGTTATGGGTCGTATTTAGTAACCTGCCTTGAACTACTAACAGTTTTCCCTCCCACAAATGATTGACCTAATCATAATATCTAACAAACAAAAAAATCAAACAAACACATTTTTCTAGCTGATTCTTCTCAAATCAGTATTTTACAGGATTCCCTTATCACATGAATTCTATTATTAGCACAATATAATTAATCCTTAAGTCATGGGCAAGTCAGTGATTGTCCTGTAGATTCTGGATAGGATATTAGGATTAGAAATATTAGTAAATTTATTTCTTATCCTTATAATTATATTCTTTAAAACTATACTATTACTTATTTCTCATAAAAGAAACAAATGCAAAAAGGATGAATGCATTCATCATTTCCTCTAAAGTTTTAATCACAAAATTTTTTTCAGGTAGTTGTTTCCAATAGACATTTAGAGGAGAATATAGCCAGTTTGGGGAGATCTGTAAAGATGCTGCAGAGCAAGTAAAACCTAAAACGAAGAGACAAATCAAAGGCAGCAAAGAAGATTAAGAAAAGGCATTTCAAGCAAAAGGACAGCATGTCCAAAGACAGAAAATGAGAGATCAGAAAGTGCCTCCTAGGTTAATATTAGAACTCTGAGTTCTGTGCTTTGGTTGGTGCTTGGATATGATGGTACATATGGTACCATATTTCAAAGAGATTAGAAATCCTCTCATCCAACACAGTCCTGACTGACAACTTTTCAGTTAATTCTTTTTAAGTTGGCAAGGCACAGATAGTACCAATATATCATATATTCATTTTATTAATCATATCATTGTATTATACAAAATATAATGCCCAATTAATTCACCATCATTTGAGATGTCATTCTCTTTGGGTATAAGTCCACAAATTGAAATTCTCAGAAGTGTTTTACAAACCACACTCAAGCTACACTGTTTAAATCCCCAGTTTTAGATTCTTTATGTTGGAGTGAAAACGTAAGGATTATTTGTGACAAAATCTGAATACAGAATCCTTCTAGACATTTACAAATTTTCCCCAGGCTTTCACAGTTGTCTCACCACATTTGACAACCATTTAAAAAAGAAAACTCATTATAAATTAGTCTTTCAAAACATTTGACTGTTTTTTTTTCCTTTCTTGTTCACATTTCATCAATCTGTATAACATTTAATTAAATTAGATGTTTATGATAATAGGTATAGCTAGCACAAACATGCATGTTAATAACCACAACTGATGTTTTTTAGGCATATAGTTTAGTAATGGGAACAAAAGTACATAGGATTGCAGAGTGTAACCTCTTAGTGGTGAGTATCCTGGGTCACAGAGCTCGGACAACTTTTACAGAAGGAATAAGAGAGCTTGAATGAATTAAGCTTGTTCAGGTGATACTTCATTTAAGAGAGCACTTGTTTAGGTCAGTGTGGCAGATCAGCCAGACAGCAGAATGCAACATCAAAGAAAATGGAGGTTGGAAAAGAGAGCCAGGTGAGTGCTGTAAGCTAGGCTCTAGACCTAGGGAGCTTATTAGGAACGGCAGTGGAGTAGTGCTTCAGACCGTGGATGCCAGTGTGAATGTTCTCCATTCATTAGCCATGTATCTTTGGACAAGCTCTTTATACTATACTACCCTTATATATTCATTAAGGTTCCAAAATTTTAAAAGAGTCCTTATTCTTGGGATGTTGTTAGGATTACATGAGTTAATTTGTAATTATGTGTTTAAAATATAGGGGCTCAATTAACATCAATTTTATTATTACATACCAAAGTGATAACTGGTAAGTTTCCAGATATGCTGTTCCAGGGCATAATCATGACTGAATATATGTAAAGTACTTTAAATATGACCTGGCATGTAATAAAAATTTTTGTATTAATTTGCTGTTGTTATAAGCCATTTAAATGTTTTAAATGAAAGAGTGATCAGGTTTGCACTTTAGAAGGAACCATATCAACAGTGAGAGAGTGAGGTATTAAGGAGTGAGGTGGGTGTCAAAGCAGGAGAAAAATGC
Organism: Ovis canadensis; assembly: GCF_042477335.2. Lineage (NCBI taxonomy): Eukaryota > Metazoa > Chordata > Mammalia > Artiodactyla > Bovidae > Ovis > Ovis canadensis. The sequence continues at coordinate 72,360,049 of NC_091248.1, read as the reverse complement.
TTGGTCATTTACGGGTGCTGAGCTAACACAGTCCCGGGATGGACAGAGAGAGGACACGTAGGAGTCAGGACTTACTCATGTGGCAGAACTGGGAGTGCCTGCTGCTTGACTGGACACAGCTCAGGAGCAAGAGGGTGGAGCTGAAGACATTTCTCATGGATGCCTTTTTTCATGCAGCTGCACTCAAATACTACATCTATTTTAGTTTAGGGGTGAACTCAGAGAAGTAGTAAGGAAGTCAAAGCAGGTGTTTCTAAGAAATTCACAAAATCAGCTACAAAAGGAGCAAAAGGTTTATCTTCATGAGCAGTCTCTCTGCATCTAGCAACCTCAGTGACCAGAATTAACTGACCCCTTTCTTATTAAGCCATCAAACTTCTCTCTCCCCTTCAAAACTATTTATAGTTTAGTAGCACTAAACCAGGCAGGCAGTCTTTTAAGATCCAAACATGAGAAGTCTTGTGGAATAATTCTTTGAACATCTTTCTTTTTAATATGAACTTGCTGGATAACTGATTCAGTGTTTATTCTGCTGAGAAAACTCTATACAACAAAGTCAAGTAGTAAAATCATTATGCTCCCTCTATTGAAACCTGAAAGCCTTTGAGGATATTTCAGATTTTTCAGTGTATAATCTTCCCTGGAATTGGGCAAATATTTATTCTTAAAATGTATTTGTGCTTCCCAAAATCCACACAGAGGGAGAAATATACTCTAAAGAACTGCCACCATGTCCTCTTTATTATGTAAAGGACAAAAATTAATATTTGTCTAAAATAGATAACCATGTAACTACAGAAACCGTGTTTTCATCTGCTTAGGATTAGAAGCCTTTTCATATGTATTCAAGTTCCTTCATGTTTTAGAGGGTTTAGATAATAGGGTAACAATTTACACAATAAATCTGGGTTAATGGAGTAGTAAAATAACTAGATTTACAGGTGAAAATTAAGTCCTCAGTTCACTTAATTTAATAAACATTTATTGAGTACCTTGTAGGCGCCATGCACTGTGGTATAAAAATGACAAAGGCAAACACAGTCTATTTTTTTCAAGGAACTTCAAGTCTGGTGGGAAGATAAATATTAATCAAGTAATCATTTAAAATATAATATCAGGTACAACTGACAAGGGTTTAATTTCCAAAATATACAAACAGTTGATATAGCTCAGTATAAAAAAAATCAAAAAATGGGAAAAGACATAGATGTTTCTTCAAAGATATATAGCTGGCCAACAGACACAAAAAAGATGCTCAACATTGTTAATTAATAGAGAAATGCAAATCAAAACCACAATGAGGAATCACCGTATACCACTCAGAAAGACCATCATCAAAAAGTCTACAAATAATAAATGCTGGAGAGGATGTGGAGAAAAGGGAATCCTCCAACACTATTGTTGGGAATGTAAATTGGTGCAAACACTATGGAGAACAGAATTGAGGTTCTTTTAAAAAACTAAAAACAAGAGTTACCATATGATCCCGCAATCCTACTCCTAAGCATATATCTGGAGAAAATTCTAATCAGAAAAGATACCTACACCTCATTGTCAATAGCAGCACTATATACAATAACCAAGACATAGAAGCAACCTCGACAGATGAAAAGATAAAGAAGATACAGTGTGGTGTGAGTGTGTATAATGGAATATTACTAAGACATCAAAAATAATGAAACAGTGGCGTCTGCAGCTACATGAATGGATTTAGAGATTCTCATGCTAAGTGAAGTAAGTCAGGTCATACACGAGACTGAATATCTTTCCCTGTGCTATACAGCAGGTCCAACAGACAGAGAAAGACAAATGTATTACTTATATATGTTAAGTCGCTTCAGTCACGTCTGACTCTCAAACGCTATGGACTGTAGTCCACCAGGCTCCTCTTTCCATGGGATTCTCCAGGAAATATTACTGGAATAGATTGTCATGGCCTCATGCAGGGGATCTTCCCAACCTAGGGATTGAATCTGAATCTCTAGGTCTCCTGTATTGTCAAGCGGGTTCTTTATCACTAGAGGCACCTGGGAAGCCCATATTACTTACATGCAGAATCTTTAAAAAAGGGTACAAATGAAATTACAAGACAGAAATTGACTCACAGACATAGAAAACAAACTTATGGTTACCAAAGGTGATGGGGTGGGGCTACAGATACACACTGCTACCCTGGTGGCTCAGATGGTAAAGCGTCTGTATACAATGTGGGAGACGCGGGTTCAATCCCTGGGTTGGGAAGATCCCCTGGAGAAGGAAATGGCAATCCACTCCAGTACTCTTGCCTGGAAAATCCCATGGACAGAGGAGCCTGGTAGGCTACAGTCTGTGGGGTCGCAGAGTTGGACAAGGCTGAGTGACTTCACTTTCACTTTCACATATAGTATAGATAAACAACCAGGACCTGCTGTATAGCACAGGGAAAGATATTCAGTCTTGTGTAATGACCTATGTTGGAAAAGAGTCTGAAAAAGAATTACTATGCTATACACCTAAAACTAACACAAACTTGTAAATCAACAATATTTCCATTTTAAAAAATGTAGTATCATAGCTATGCTAAGAATTACGAAAGAAGGGAACCTGTAGCCACAAATAATAGAGGAACCTGACCTAGTCTGGGAGAATCAAGGGGACAGTGAAGAGAAAGTTTCACACAGATTGAGAGCATATGTAGAAGACCTATGTCCAAAGGAAATCCAGGACATCTGGGAGCTGGAGAGAGGGCCAGAGGAGCGGAAGGCCAAAGGAGTGGCAAAGCAGAAGAAAATGATGGAAGAGTGATGAGCGGGAACCAAATTGTGCTGCATTCTACCGGGAGAATTAAGAATTACAGTTCAGTGATTTTGTTTATTCAGTTGATTAGGTACCCAAATAAATAGTTTATTCATGGTAGATGAAATAATTGCATACTTAATCACAAGGAAAGGAGTTAGTGTTTCATAGACATGCAGTAACTGATGGCCCTAAAAGAAGTACCTGTGGAGACAGGACTGTGCAGCAGGACAGGGTGTAATGAGGTCACAGGACTTTCACCTAAAGGCACTAGCAGAGATTTCTAATGCATTGACACCCACAGAACAAGGCCATGAAATTATTTCTACTAACTAGGACACGCCACATGAGAGTCTGTTAAGGTAAAATCTTGAAGAAAGAAACATTCATCTCTCTAGCCTTTTTTGAGTGAACTTTCTTCTCTTTTAGAAAATACCCTCTGGGTCTAGCATGAACTAATTCCACCTCCAGACCCTCTTCAGCACATCTCTGTCCTCCAAAAACAAATTCCCACTCCATTCATCCAGGCATTTCATTCTTCTCCATCCTTCATCTGCAGGCACCCAGGGCTTACAAACTGTATCTACCACTTGCTCTATTCAATCAACTGCAAAGAGTCGGACACGACTGAGCGACTGAACTGAACTGAACTGAACTGAACTGAACTGATAGCTGTATTCTTCAAGGAAAGGAAAGGATGGGTTCTCACTCTCATAAGTTGGAAGTAGAAGCCTTACCTTCAGGAAAAGCAGCCGTGTTAATAAAGAGTGATACATTCAATCAACGAGAATGAGGAAATACTAGTATGGGCCAAAGCTGAGAGAACTTTTAAATATGAATACTTGAGTTAAGTGTTGGGGTGAGAGAAAGACTGGACAGGCTGGGGCACTAGAGTAAGCAATTTAGGCATGAAAACATTGACCAAAGGAAAGAGATATGTCAGGCTTGGGATAAAGCATGAGATACTAGGGAAAATATAAAAAACTACCATGAGTACAACAGAGCATTTATAGGGAGAATCCCTGGTGGTCTAGTGGTTAAGGACTTCCCTCACAGCTCAGTCAGTAAAGAATCTGCCTGCAATGCAGGCGACCTGGGTTCGATTCCTGGGTTGGGAAGATCCCCTGGAGAAGGACATGGCAATCCACTCCACTATTCTAGCCTGGAAAATTCCATGGACAGAGGAGCCTGGTGGGCTATAGTCCATGGTGTCACAAAGAGTCGGACATGACTTAGCGACTAAACCAGAGATAATAAAATAAGGAGAGCAAGATCTTAATGAACCCCAAAGATGACAGTGAGGAGTTTGGTCTTTTTCTCTGTTATTTGTCTGAGATCCACAGGGAGTAACTTGCTGACAAATGTATTTTAATAAATTCCTACAATGAACCTTGTAGTGTTTATCTACTCATTCACCATATATTTATTTAATTCCTATAATGCCACCAAACACAGAAATAGGTGATACGAGGACACACAATAAACTAGTAAGGAAGATGGTCATTAAAATAAGTGTTGAAAAGTCTGACGTAGTGATAGAAAGGAGGTATCAAAAGACTGTGAAATTTTTATCACAGATTAAATCATTGAGTCAAAAGGAGGGAATTAAAGGTGACCCTACTGCTTGAACTTTGAGATGATAAGACTATTGCATCAAGCAGAAAATTAGGTCATATTTGGGGGGAAATGGATTAATCTCATCTATGAAATTTGCGTTTCAGGTGATGAGTGATTTCATCAAGTAGGGAGGTCCCACTGACACATGTAGGGCCTGATAACCCTCAATTTTCACTCATTATTTTTGGTTGACAATGCATAATGCTGGGATGTGGGACACATATTATTATACTAATCGTTGCAGGAGATACTTTTGATTTAGCGGAAGCCTTTACATCCATATTCTGCCTGCATGTTCATGTTAATGAGATTTAATAGAAGGTGCCTAGTGAGAGGATTGCAGAATGTGTGAAAATCAAAGATATTTAGGGAAGAACATTTTAAATTACCCTTAATAAATGTTAAGGGTGCTTATGTGTTTGTGAGTATGTATATGCATATGCATAAATGTGTCTATACACACATACACAGAATATATGTATATTTTTGTTTGTACAAATTTCCTTCAACAGAGATGTGGATAGTAGAGCTTTTCAGAATCAAGCAGTGGAAGAGAACCAAACATCTATTCAGCACCCCATTCAAATAAACAATCAATAATTCCACATACACAATTCAAACAGTATTTTTGAATGTTTTACTACTTAAGACAAGTCATAAATGTGGGTTTTTATGACCAACTAGAAATTAAAATGATAATATATACAAAGCCACAGAGGAAATGACTCAAACAAGAACTGCAGGCTTTCTAACCATCATTTACCTAAACTATCTTGCATAGCAAGAAATTTAAATCTAAAAGAAGTTATAAAGATGAATGAATTCAAATTCAGCCTTACAAGTCAAATTAAAAATACATTACAAAATGTAAATCAAATGGCATTAATTTATGCTAAAATTGCTTTTCCCCCTAAAGCTTTTCAAGCACTCAAAACCTTGATTTTAGCAGTCATGCTCTAATTTATGCAGGAATTATTCTATCTTCATGAACATGAAAACAAATGAATAAAGAATAAATGACTTGTTACTGATTGAAACACTATATCAGAAACTGTACAAATAAAGGGATTCATACTTGTAAATACTAAGTAGTCTTAATAAACCAAATTCACTAAAAGATGTTGAAAGGACAGTTTTGAAAAATCTTCTTGGGGTCAGGTATGAAATAGATGCTATGGAACAGAACTGCATGTTTTTACTTTCCCATCTTGACAGCAATATCCCTATTTTGTCTTCTGGCAATACAAATAAAATATTTTCTCTAGCTCTAACCATATTTATTAAGGAATAAAGAGACAACTGTTTTGCTATCTACTTTAACCTGTCTAATTCTTCAATTTCTATTCAAAGCTTCCTGGAAAATTCATGTACTTATTTTCAGGCACTTAATGGAATAGTAAATATGTATCAAAATAATTTCCTCTACTGAAATCACAGTAAATGAAATGAGAAATTTCTCCTGGAAGGCACAAAATGTTCCTAGAAGAAAGTGGCTTTGTATAGTACCGATCACTACAGTGTAACAAATATTGGTTAGGTACCCACATTGCAAATGTAGGTCTAGCCTTTCCTGAAATCCAGTTAAAATGCAAAAGAAGAAACAAATACACAAACAAATCAAAGAAAATACTCTCAAGTAAACTGAAAATGAAAGAAGGCTGAATCATTTATTTCTCTCCACTTTTTAAAAAAATATGTTATTTGGCTGCACCTATCAGATTTTAACATGGGTGAATTTTTTGACCTAATAAATTTGGAATTCTATTTGGCAGAAGACACATGTATGAACATGATTACTGCAAAATTCTACTGCATAATGACACAGGTATGAACATGATCATTGAAAAATTATTTGTAAGAGCAAAAAATAACATACAATGTAAGTGTTCAACAATAAATAAATGGCTTAGAAATTATAATGCTTTAAACTGACAAATGCTGTGTATAGATTACAAATGAGTTAGATTTGTGATAATATGAAGTTCATGATGCATCTGAGATTGAAAATATGGAGTTACAGAAAACCAAAGTTCTGTATTAAAGAAATATATATACCCAGATACATACATATGTGTTTCTATGAGAATTAGAAATTATAGATGGAAATACATTTAAATGATAAGATTGTTCACCTCATGGAAGTAGGATAATGGTACCTTATTTTAGGGAGAAAACTTCTTACATATTTAACTCTAGGAGCAGGAAAGTTTGGTAGCTGTAGCTTTTCATGTTCTGTCACCAAGGAATATCTCAAGTCTGATTTAGGATCGCTAGGCTATGTCTAGTTTTCCTCACAGTCAGAACAAAATTGGAGCAGATATCTCATTCCTGCCTAGAAAGATCCTGGTAGATGAATAAACACCGGGTATTGGGCAACAGGTGAGAGGCTATGAATTTACACTGCCTTTCAGTTTAAAATCTGACACTAAGATTCAATGAGCAGTGGTGGGCCCAGAACAAACTACATATCTTGCTGGCTAGCAAATTCCAAATAGAGCTGAGTTACACCTTCCTCAAAAATCCACAAAACAAGTCTCCATCAGTGAAAATACTGTTACATAAAAGCATAACTTAGAATAAGATTTAGACAAACTTTAAATGTGAAAAGTTTAATAATACACTGGAAACTATTTATTAGTGAAAACTATATAATCTTTTAAACCATTCTTATCATATGGGCTGAGTAGTGAATTTAAAAAACTAGTAAGACATTTTTAGCTAGTATGAGGTTAACTGCTTGTGATGGCCAATATTTTTTAATTCTGACAATTAATAAAATGTTTATTGAAAGGATAACATTATATACAATGCCTCTAGCATACTACTAACTTTATGGATGTATGGCGTTACTGTAAGTTAATCAAATGTAAAAAATATTATAATTAGAATAGGATATCAGTGTATTTGTCATACGATTTGGTCATACACGAATTAAAGAATACTGCAGTCACTATGTGAGAAGGCCATGGCACCCCATTCCAGTACTCTTGCCTGGAAAATCCCATGGATGGAGGAGCCTGGTAGGCTGCAGTCCCTGGGGTAGTGAAGAGTCGGACACGACTGAGACACGTCACTTTCACTTTTCACTTTCATGCATTGGAGAAGGAAATGGCAACCCACTCCAGTGTTCTTGCCTGGAGAATCCCAGGGACGGTGGAGCCTGGTGGGCTGCCATCTATGGGTTCGCACAGAGTTGGACACGACTGAAGCAACTTAGCAGCAGCAGCAGTCACTATGATGATACTGGTAGATGAACTGAAATTTTTATAGCATAAGTAATTCTGTTTGAATGCTTGTAATGCAAAAGTCCATTTAATCAAAGCTATAGTTTTTCCAGTAGTCATATACGGATGTGAGAGTTGGACTATAAAGAAAGTTGAGCACCGAAGAACTGATGCTTTTGAAATGTGGTGTTGGAGAAGACTCTTCAGAGTCCCTTAGACTGCAAGGAGATCCAACCAGTCCATTCTAAAGGAGATCAATCCTGGGTGTTCTTTGGAAGGACTGATGCTGAAGCTGAAACTCCAATATTTTGGCCACCTGATGCAAAGAACGGACTCATTTGAAAAGACCGTGATGCTGGGAAAGATTGAAGGCAGGAGGAGAAGGGGGTGACAGAGGATGGGATGGTTGGATGGCATCACCGATTCAGTGGACATGAGTTTGAGTAAACTCCAGAAGTTGGCACTGGACAGGGAGGCCTGGCATGCTGCAGTCCATGGGGTTGCAAAGAGTCAGACATGACTGAGCAACTGAACTGAACTGAATGCAATAAAGAATTTTTCCCTTAGAAATGGTTATTTTTTTGAAGCAGAGTGATATGGATTTCAAACAAAAATATTAACATTTTCGCTACTCTTTTTGTTTCAAAAGACAGAAAAAGTACATCTGGTGCCTCGATGACTTCCACCTCTTTCCCGTTATTAATAAGAATTAATAAGCCATTCTACTAGTATATAAAGGAGGTGGTCACCATTGGGACAAGAAATTTACAACAGAGAGTAAAAGTGACTTTTTGAATATGTGACAAGCCAATTCAAGTTTCTGTTGTCAAGTGGGATTAAAACCCATCAAATTTTTTTTATTTTAAATTTCTATTTCCTTCCCTTTTCCCCACACAAATATACCTAAAGAATTAGACGGTGGCAGGGAAACCAAATAATGGCATTAGCAAAAAAGAATTCATATGTTTGTCTGGGCCTGTTTTATTACCATAAATTTCATAATTTTATATTTCATCGGTTATCAATAAATTTTAACTAGGTATAATATTGACATAATTGTTGTTCAGTCACTAAGTCATGCCCGACTCTTTGTGACCACATGGATTGTAGTCCACCAGGTTACTTTGTCTGTGGAATTCTCAAAGCAAGAATACTGGAGCGGATTGCCACTTCCTACTCCAAAGGATCTTCCTGATCCAGGGATTGAACCCCAGTCTCCCACATTGCAGGCGGATTCTTTACTGTCTGAGCCACCTGGGAAGCTCCCATTATCTCCCAGAGTTTGCTCAAATTCATATCCATTGAGTCAGTGATGCTATTTAACCATCTCATCCTCTGCCACCTCCTTCTCCTTTTGCTTTCAATCTTTCCCAGAGTCAGGGTCTTTTCCAATGGGTCAGCCCTTCACATCAGGTGGCCAGGGTTTTGGACCTTCATCTTAAGCATCAGTCCTTTCAATGAATATTCAGGGTTGATTTCCTTTAAGATTCACTGGCTTGATCTCCTTGTGGTCCAAGTACACGACTACTAGAAAAACCATAGCTTTGACTGTACATATCTTTGTCTGCAAAATGATGTCTCTGCCTTTTAATACAATGTATAGGTTCGTCATCCCTTTCTTCCAGGACCAAGCATCTTTTAATTTCAGGTCTACAATCACCATCCTCAGTGATTATGCTATCCAGGAAAATAAAATCTTTCATTGCTTTCACTTTCCTCCATTTATTTGCCATGAAGTGATGGGACAAGATGCCATGATCTTTGCCTTTTTTTAATGTTGAGTTTCAAGCCAGCTTTTTCCACTCTCCTCTTTTACCATAATCAAGAGGCTCTTTAGTTCCTCTTTACTATCCTGCTATTATTGTGGTATTATTTGCATATCTGATGTTGTTGATATTTCTCCCAGCAATCTTGATTGCAGCTTGATATTATATTGACATAATACTGACAAAAAACAAATGCCAATTGATACTTCCATATTTGCCTTATAATTCATAAGACATTAATGGTCCTTAAGAATACACTTTGTATTAATAAATTAAACATCACAAAATAAATTTTAAAAGATATTTGTAGTGTGTGATTGATGTGCCCTCAAAAGATATGTCCACATTCTAATCCCTAGAACCTGTGAATGGAGCCTTATTTGGAAAGGGGTCTTTACAGATGCACACAAGTTAGGAATCTTCATTATCTGCTGCTGCTGCTAAGTCACGTCAGTCGTGTCCGACTCTGTGCGACCCCATAGACGGCAGCCCACCAGGCTCCCCCGTCCCTGGGATTCTCCAGGCAAGAACACTGGAGTGGGTTGCCATTTCCTTCTCCAATGCATGAAAGTGAAAAATGAAAGGGAAGTTGCTCAGTAGTGTCTGACTCTTCGCGACCCCGTGGACCGCAGCCTACCAGGCTCCTCTGTCCATGGGATTTCCCAGGCTAGAGTACTGGAGTGGGGTGCCATTGCCTTCTCCGTCTCCATTATCTAGGCAGCCCTAAATCTAGATAAGTCCTGATAAGAGACACAAGAAAAACAACACATAAAGAAGAGAGAAAACCATGCAAAGGCAGTGGGAGAGACAAGAGTAATAGAGCCACAAGCCCAGGAATGCGGACAACCAGCTTTCCAGGTGGCACTAGTGGTAAAGAACCTGCCTGCCAGTGCAGGAGACACAAGAGATGTGGGTCCGATCCCTGGGTCAGGAAGATTCCCTGGAGGAGGAAATGGCAACTCTTAGCACAGCCCTCTAGCAGAGGCTGGTGGAGGCAAACATAGAATGTCCCTTCGGGTCTCTAAAGAGAGCACAGTGCTCTAAATCTTGATTTCAGATTTCTGGCTCCAAAATTGTGAGATGCCATTCCCGCTGTTTTATGCCACCAAGCTTATGGTAATTTGTTCTGGCAGCCCTAGGGAACTAATACATTTTTTCTTTTCATGGTCCCTCCTTTCATTCAAGATTATGACTAAGGATATCATGCTTGCTGAGTATTAGCTGCATGTCAGAAATAGTGATAATTTTTTAACAGTTTTTTCTTTTTAATCATTTGACCTTCTTAACCCTGTGAGGACTGTGCTAAATCACTTCAGTCATGTCCAACTTTTTGCGACCCTATGGACCATAGCCCACCAGGTTCCTCTGTCCATGGGATTCTCCAGGCAAGAATACTGGAGTGGTTGCCTTCCTTCTCCAGCTTTGAGGTTGACATCATTATTAACTCATCATAGAGAAAGAAACTGACAAATAGAATTCAGACCCAAGTCAGTCTGATATCAGTCTATCATCCTCCACTAAAGATACTAAAAAAGAAGGGACAGTATAAAGTACATGAATACTTCCTGATCTACATGTGCATTAATAAAGTCTCTGGAAGGAGGGGAGGAAGTGAGAGATGAAAGGCAGGGTGGGAGAGTATCTTTCATTCTATTGCATTTTTTTAAAAAAATTTCTGAACCCTCTTAATCTATTATGTATTAAAATAACAAAGAAAACAGCAATTGCCTAGTGAAAGAAAAATGGTAAAATCCCAAATGAAACACAAATTAATAAAATTATAAATTTATGAGCAAAGACTACGATTTTGAGAATAGAAGTAAAATCATATCAGACTTAGAAAACAAGAAGACAGCTCAAGAAAGTATTAGGTGACTCCTGGAGTTTGCTGATTGTAATTATTTAAATAAAAGTCAACCCTTCCTACAACATGTCCTACTCCCCAAATTCAGTTCCACTTAGAAGCATCCACGAGCAACAGGACATGAGCGGACAACGATAACCATATATCTCAAGGTTCAGTGTATAAGTCTCTCTCTCAGGAATTTCTCTCCCTTCCTTTAGCTGTAATTCTTAAAAGTTTAACAATGTAACCGGAGAGAGTATTAAACTAGGGGTCTCAAAATATACACTGTGAAATTATTATCAAGGGACTTATAAATCTAGTCTCTGGATGTTAGTTAAGAAAACTGAAAATTTCTGTCTTAAGTGATTTACATTTATTCCTAGAAGGGAATATTTATGATCTCTAATAGCTATTCCTGAACCTACAATTATAGCATTTTAGTGCCTTTCACCATAATCCTTCTATCTAAACTGGGTGAGCTACAAAAATACCAACACAAATGGGATTCTTATTATTACATTCTTCTTCCCAGGACTCTTCTTTATTAAGCATGCCTCTTTGCATTAAAAATAATTTCTCAAATAATTTACAAAAGAACAAGAAAATAAATTTTTATCAAAGTAGTGACTCATTTTTAAATTATTATCAATCAGCATTTTATCGAATCTTTACAACTACTCAATACACCAATCGAAGCCAGTACTTCATCTTTCCCAGAGACACATGCAAACCCCCAAAGATAACTAAGTAGATTAGAGTGAACACCAATAAAATCTAGGTCAAACTTAATAACCTTCAAAGAGCAGCAGCCACAGTGCATACTAAACACACCACCCATGAACAAGATGTTTTAATAAAGCTGAAACCAATCAGGGCCTTCTGAGAGTGATGTATTTCCATATGGTGACTTTTGCATGACTTTCCTTTTTCAGTATATTTACTTGCAAATATAACTCTTATTTTGCTACTTTCAATATAGTAATTAAAATGGTAAACTGGTTGCTGAGTATTAATCTTTGATTGACTCACTGAAATGAACTATTAGATACAGGAACTGGCTGGGGTAGAAAATTATGCCCATGGTACATTCAACTCACTAAACTTTCAAGTAACCAGGATTTTACTATTAGGAATCAAAATGGAACTGAGAAAGAACAGAATCAACAAATATTAATAAACTGAGCTGACGCTGCTGCTGCTGCTGCTAAGTTGCTTCAGTTGTGTCCGGCTCTGTGCAACCCCATAGACGGCAGCCCACTAGGCTCCTCTGTCCCTGGGATTCTCCAGACAAGAATACTGGAGTGGGTTGCCATTTCCTTCTCCAATGCATGAAAGTGAAAGGTGAAAGTGAAGTCGCTCAGTCATGCCCTACTCTTAGCGACCCCATGGACTACAGCCTACCAGGCTCCTCCATCCATGGGATTTTCCAGGCAAGAGTACTGGAGTGGGGTGCCATTGCCTTCTCTTTCTCTTGAGCTGACACTACTCAAGTCTTTTCTCATAGCATCACCACTTGTTTTCAGGATCAATGACATCTAATTCTATGGAGCAGTAAAGGGGTGTCTTCAGCATCCTCAGGGTAGCAAGGGCTTCAGTGAAATGTTTATCTCTTGGCTATTCTTCCCTTGAACTCCAGGGAGGTCCCTGAACCAAAGGAGCTCTTACAAAAAAAAAAAAAAAAAAAAAAAGTTTTACAATATATATTCTTCCCACAAATTCACTGATCCTTCGGAAAAAAAAATATATCTACAAATACTTATGGACTAAGGTATTAGTGAAGATACACAATAATTAGGTTCTGATCTGGAGAATGGTCCCCCAGTTATGGCTGTGCTAAGTGGTGGTAATATGTGAAGCCCAAGGGTCCACAGAGCACAGGGCAGCTGATTTGTTCTGGAGAGTTCAGAAACTTTTCACATATGTCTTTGAGATAAAAAGGCCATGGAAGAGCTATTCTTTTAAAGATTTTAGAAGTAATTTGGTTCTTTGCTCCTTTCAGATGAAGTATCTCATAATTTACCCTGTATCACTGAAGTAGTTGCCAGCTAACACGTAAATTTGAAAGTTGGAAGCTGGGAATTGATCCTATGCATTTCTATACTTTTGAAATAGTGTTTTTACATTTGACATGCTTTCCTAAGCTTCTCACTCTCATTGTACTTGTAGATTTTAAAAAATAAATCATCACTGTGGGAATCTATCCCACTAATTATCATAGTTCTTACTCATGCCACACCTTTCCCCCACTAAATGGTCTGAGTTTTTGTTAAACAAAGTATTTTCACCTAATTATAGAGTGGAGTTAGAAAAATAGCAGAGAGAATGCCCATATAACTCCCACCCCAAATTCCCTAATTTTAATAGCTTGCATAACCAAGGCATAATCATCAACATAATTGGTTTAATACTATTAACTAACTGCAAAATTGATTCAGATTGCAAAAGTTCTTCCACAGTTGTCTTTTTTTTCCTCTTGCAGCTTGACTTTTTTTTTAAATAATTTAGTGAGTGACTAGTTATTTGAGAAATAAAAAAGAACAGGAATTAGAATTGCCATTTCTTAAATGAGACATTCATGATTAAGAATATTTTTGTTTTGGACTTGCCTTGTGGCACACTGGATAAGAATCTGCCTGTTAATGCAGAGGACATAGCTTTGATTCCTGATGCAAGAAGGTCCCACGTGCCTTGGAGCAACTGAACCCTTGTGCCACAACCACAGCCCGTAAGCTGCAACGCCTGAGCCCAGGTGCTGCAACTACTGAAGCTCGCACGCCCAGAGCCTGTGCTCCACAAGAGAAGACACTGCAGTAAGAAGCCCACACACTGCAGAGAAGGGTAGCTCCCACTCGCTGTAACTGGAGAAAGCCAGCAGATAGCAGCAACAAAGACCCAGCACAGCCAAAAATAAGAAATCAATAAAAAAGACTATTTTTATGCTTGAAATATCAATATAATTGTTCAAGCTCTGTCCAATGTTATTTTATGCATTACTTATTATATAACCTTGGCTGTACTCTGACATATAACAAATAGATGCACAAAAACATATTTTCTTAATTTCAGTCTCTACTCTCCCCTGTTATTTGAAACTAAAGGTAGTTCGCTACACTGGGCGTGGAAGGCTCAGCGCTGTCTGGTGAGGTTTCATAAGAGAGTAGCACCTAGAAGTGCCCTGTCCTAGTGGGAGAGGGGTAGCTGCAGGCAGTCACACTGAATCCGCATCTGCTAAAAGCACCAGTGCCTCCGCTGCCTAATGCCAAAGCAAGAGGTGATTTGCTACCAGCACCTATGTACATTCCTCTTTTAACTCTGCATTAGCTTTTCATCCAATTAAACAATGAACTCTGCTTCAAATTATTCTCCCTTTGAAGAATGGCAATGTAAAGGGCTCATAAGAATTCTAGAAGACCAGGCCAGGGAGAGAAAGGCCTGGGATGACAGTCTCTGCTTGTTTCTTTTTCTGTTCCCCTTCTCAGACCGGCAGCACTAGCTGAGATCACATTATATTTTCATGTATTCTGTAATGTGAAAGCTTGGATCTTGGAATAACAAATGTGCTTAACTACCCATGGCGCACCACCAGGAACATTATTTTGACACATATATGAAAACTGGAAGTATAAATTGCTCTGGCACGAGGAGGATACTCCATCTCTCCTAGAAGTTAACAGCAGACAACTTCAGTACAACTGGTTGGGGAGTCGCCTTTTAGTAATTCTCGAGTCCTCGGCACTAGTCAGAAATTCTCTTTTCTTGCAGTGTCATTTCTAAGGGTACTGCAAGGCACTTGCAGTTCTGCTGAAACCTGGAGTCTTATTATAGCTTTGGTTCATTAGGTAGGAAAAAAAAAAATTAACAGCTACACTATTTCCTTTGGTTAAATAAGAATAAACTTGAGTCCATTAGTATTTTCCACCACTCCCATACAACATTCACAGTGCCCAGGTGCTATGAAAATAAGAGTTCCACTCTGCTCTGGAAATAGAAGTATTTATAAAACTGTGGAAATAATTGTTACTTACTTAAGAAGTGTGTTGGGAGGTCCAGAGCTTGGGAGAGAATGTATGTGGTGATGTTTACGAACTATACAAAAGTATGCAAACTGCAGGCTTAAACACAACGTTACTCCTTCCACAGACAGTTGCATATAAAGATTCTAAAATGTTTTGTCACTTGTCTACTGTATTTGGTCCAAAAGACCTTGGTAGGATGCCAAAGTTATAAATTATACTTAAATAAATACACTAAAAATATACAGATATATATATATATATATATATAACACCTCCAATCAACTTAGAGCTTCCTATAATTTGGTATCAAATTTAGAAGGGTTTTAATACAATTTATGTGTACCATTTAAATCCATCTGACATATTCATATCCTTAAGAGAAGATTTTAAAAATTAAATGACTCAAAACATAATTAGTGTTTAAAGCTATAAAATGTCATTTTTCTCCTTTTCACTTACTCTATTGCTTGGGTTAGGCTGAAGGGACCCCAGAAATTAAAAAACAAAAAACAAAAAACAACTGTGATCTGAAACTGTGTCCTGTTGTATACATTTCAAGCAGTATTTAGAATTATGGAAAATTCTATGACCGATTGAGAGAATACGAGGTGGCCCTGATATTTCAGACATATAGTATGAGCAAGACATGTGATTTCTCATTAACTTCTGGATGGAATATATTTCTCATCAGATTGATAGTCAAGACTCATTTAATGTGTAACAAGGGAGAAGCTGGAAGCTGGTAGTTTGGATTGATTTTCTGGTTTGGCCCACTGCATGGCACAGTCAATAATTTGATTAGTTATATCAAAGAGTTTCACCATTCCAAATCTTCACCTGGGAAGAGGAAAGCCTAGGGCAGTTGTATGGCTAGGCCCTCAGGCATAAATACACTGCCCCACCAGTATAACCATCTCTTGAATTTTAGTTATTGGACAACAATAAAGACAAAAAATTGGAGGAGGAAATGGTGACCTACTCCATTATTCTTGCCTGGGAAATCCCAGAGATAGAGGAGCCTGGCAGGCTACAGTCCATGGGGTTGCAAAGAGCTGGACATGACCGAAGTGACCGAAGTGAACAGCAAAGGCAGCAAGGACAAAGAATACATAAACAGTGAATCATTTATTGATCACGAATCAACTTTTCCTGATGAAGAAACAATGAATATCATTATTCTCTATTATAGATCTTAATGACCCAGATATAAAAGATCTTAATGACCCAGATCCTCACCTAGAGCCAGACATCCTAGAATGCAAGGTCAAGCGGGGCTTACGATATACCACTATGAACAAACCTAGTGGAGATTTCAAATCTGAAAAGATGATGTTAAAGTGCTGCACTCAATATGCCAGCAAATCTGGAAAACTCAGCAGAGGCCATCAGACTGGAAAAGGCCAGTTTTCATTCCAATCCCAAAGAAAGGCAATGCCAAAGAAAGTTCAAAATACTGCATAGTTGCACTCATCTCACACACTAGCAAAGTAATGCTCAAAATTCTCTAAGCTTAGCTTCAGTAGTATATGAACTGAGAATTTCCAGATGTGCAAGCTGGACTTAGAAAAGGCAGATGAACCAGCAATGAAATTCCTAACATCCACCGGGAGGAATATCAATAACCTCAGATATGCAGATGACACCACCGTTATGGCAGAAAGTGAGGAGGAGCTAAAAAGCCTCTTGATGAAAGTGAAAGAGGAGAGTGAAAAATTGGCTTAAAGCTCAACATTCAGAAAACGAAGATCATGGCATCTGGTCCCATCACTTCATGGGAAATAGATGGGAAAACAGTGGAAACAGTGTCAGACTTTATTTTTTGGGGGCTCCAAAATCACTGTAGATGGTGACTGCAGCCATGAAATTAAAAGACGCTTACTCCTTGGAAGAAAAGTTATGACCAACCTAGACAGTATATTCAAAAGCAGAGACATGACTTTGCCGACTAAGGTCTATCTAGTCAAGGCTATGGTTTTTCCAGTGGTCATGTATGGATGTGAGAGTTGGACTGTGAAGAAGGCTGAGTGCCGAAGAATTGATGCGTGTGAACTGTGGTGTTGGAGAAGACTCTTAAGGGTCCCTTGGACTGCAAGGAGATCCAACCAGTCCATTCTGAAGGAGATGAGCCCTGGGATTTCTTTGGAAGGAATGATGCTAAAGCTGAAACTCCAGTACTTTGGCCACCTCATGTGAAGAGTTGACTCATTGGAAAAGACTCTGATGATGGGAGGGATTGGGGGCAGGAGGAGAAGGGGACGACAGAGGATGAGAGGGCTGGATGGCATCAATGACTCGATGGATGTGAGTCTGAGTGAACTCTGGGAGATGGTGATGGACAGGGAGACCTGGCGTGCTGTGATTCATGGGGTCACAAAGAGTCGGACACGACTGAGCAACTGAACTGAACTGAACTGGATCATAGAAAAAGCAAGAAAATTCCAGAAAAAACATCTACTTCTGCTTCATTGACTATGCTAAAGCCTTTGACTGTGTAGATCACAACAAACTGTGGAAATTCTTCAAGAGATAGGAATACCAGACACCCTTACCTGCCTCCTGAGAAAACTGTATGGTGCAATAGTTAAAGAAGGAGCAATAGTTAAAGTCAAGAAGCAATAGTTAAAATAGGACATGGAACAATGGACTGGTTCCAGATTGGGAAAGCGGTATATCAAGGCTGTATATTGTCACCCTTATTTAATTTATATGCAGAGTACATCATGCAAAAAGCTGGACTGGATGAAGCATAAGCTGGAATCAAGATTGCCAGGAGAAATATCAATAACTTCAGCTATTCGGATGACACCACCCTTATAGCAGAAAGTGAAGAGGAACTGAAGAGCCTCTTGATGAAAGTGAAAGAAGAGAGTGAAAAAACTGGCTTAAAACTCAACATTCAGAAAAACTAAGACCATGGCATCCAGTCACATTCAGTTCAGTTCAGTCGCTCAGTGTCTGACTCTTTGCGACCCCATGAATCACAGCACTCCAGGCCTCCGGGTCCATCACCAACTCCCAGAGTTCACTCAGACTCACGGCCATCAAGTCAGTGATGCCATCCAGCCATCTCATCCTCTGTCATCCTCTTCTCCTCCTGCCCCCAATCTCTCCCAGCATCAAAGTCTTTTCCAATGAGTCAACTCTTCGCATGAGGTGGCCAAAGAACTGGAGTTTCAGCTTTAGCATCATTCCTTCCAAAGAAATCACTTCATGGAAAATAGATGGGGAAACAACGGAAAGAGTGACAGACTTTATTTTCTTGGGCTCCAAAATCACTGCAGATGGTGACTGCGGCCGTGAAATTAAAAGATGCTTGCTCCTTGGAAGGAAAACTCTGACAAACTTAGACAGCATATAGTAGACTAACATAAGTAGACTTTGCTGACAAAAGTCTGTCTAGTCAAAGTATAGTTTTTCCAGTAATCACATATGGATGTGAGAGTTGAACCATAAAGAAAACTGAGTGCCACAGAATTGATGTTTTTGAACTGTGGTTTGAAGAAGACTCTTGAGAGTCCCTTGGACAGCAGGATCAAACCAGTCAATCCTAAGGAAATCAGTCCTGAATATTCATTGCAAGGACTGATGTTGAAACTCCAAAACTTGAGCCACCTGATGTGAAGAACTGACTCATTGGAAAAGACCCTGATGCCTGGAAAGATTGAAAGCAGGAGGAGAAGGGAATGACAGAGGATGAGATGGTTGGATGGCATCACCAACTTGATGGACGTGAGTTTGAGTAAGCTCCAGGAGACGGTGAAGGACAGGGAAGCCTGGCATGCTGCAGTCCAAGGGGTTGCAAAGAGTTGGACATGACTGAGCAACTGAACTGACTGACTAATTTTATTCTCAAACATAAGTAATTCTTGTACTAACAGAGAATTTTTTAAAAAATCATTTTTACTGAAGCATAGTTGCTTTACAATGTTGTGTTTGGAGAGAAAATGTTTATTCCCTAAGCATAAATACAAGAAAAAGATAAGTTCCTGTTATAAAGTACCATTTTAAAGGACTTTCTTGGTGGTCCAGTGGTTAAAATTCCAGCCTTCTAATGTAGGCGCCTGGGTTCTATTCCTGTTCAGGGAATGAAGATCCAAATGCCTCACAACCCGCCCCCCCCCCAAAAAAAAAGGTTAAAAACAAGTATTATTTTGACAATAAAAGAAAGTATTTGATAGGGTCATTTACTCAGCAAATTACTTTTCTATATGAAGACAAACTACATATGCATTTGGTGTCATTATTGTCATGAAAAAAGAAAAAGAAATAAATAGAAGGTAAACTTTCAAGAGAAAATAGAAAGTGAGTTCATAAAATATCAACCCTTAAATATAGATTTTATCTGAAAGTAGGCTTTACTATCACTTCACTTTTAAAGAAAATTCTATACTTTTATTACCAGTGCAACCAAACAGGACCCTATAGGGCCTTCCTGGGACAGACCTTCACCCCCCATGTCCTCTGCTATATTCCTTCTCCAAAGTATCTAGGTGACAGTATCTGATACACATTTCCTGAAGTGTTTTATGGATGCTAAAACCTCTACCAAATGGAAGATGCTAACTGCTTGATGACAGTGAGCACATAGCCCCCAGGCCTATTGCAGCTTAAGGACTGATAATGTTACCCCCTATGACACCACCCTGTTATCTCACTATCAACAAATCAGGGAAGTGTGCACAAGCTGGGCACACAGCCTGGGTCTTCCCTCCCTCATCTGACCTTTAAAAATGCTCCGCTGAAACCCACAGGGAGTTCAGGTCATTTGAGCACTAGCTGCTCAGGATTTCTTGTATGTGTGCGTGCATGCTAAGTTACTTCAGTTGCGTCTGACTCTGTGTGACCCTATGGACTGCAGCCAGCCAGGCTCCTCTGTCCATGGGATTCTCCAGGCAACAATATTAGAGTGGGTTGCTGTACCTTCCTCCAGGCTTCTTGTATAGGACCTTATAATAAATGCTGCACTTTCTTTCACCACAACCCGGGTCAGTAGATTAGCTTTACGGCACATGGGTGAGTAAATCCAAGTTTAGTTCTGTAACACTGGGACATTTAATAATAATTCACCAAGCCCACTATATATTTAAGCATTACTTTTTCATTAAGTCTACCAAGTCAACTTCACGCAAATATTTTGGCCACAGTCAATTTGGGATTCATAACTGAAATATACTGCTAACACATTGTTAATTTGATCTAAATTTTGACTCAAAAGATCTCACTTTTAAGTTAGAACACTATTTCTTATCACTTGTAGTGTTACAGTCTTTATTTAAGCTCTCCTTTGAGGTAGACTGAAACTGATTTCCCAGAACTAAGGTTAATGCGAGTGCAATATCCCAAAGTACTGGAGAGTATTTCACGCTGTAGCCTTATTTCTGCTGATGGACAACAGAAATTCAGGTCCACACTTGCCCAGGAATAGTCCCCTATGTATGCACGTACAAAGGAGGTAGAACCTACCCTTCTCTGTGGCTTTAAGGGAGCATCCAGCTCACCTTGTCACTTGGTGGCAAGTTTACCTAATTGAGTCTTGTGTGTGACAAAGTAACAGTTCACAGGATTATTTTAAATTCTGCCTTCTACCTAAAACTTTTCTCCCCTCACTTTGTGATTTCACAGGGAACAATGCTTTATTTGAACAGTCAGCCTTTATCAGCCCGAAGCCAGGTTTGAGCTGATGAAGACAGGAACAGAACTGTTTCTCTTTCTCCCCAGTGCTTCTACAATCCACTTTATTTAAGCAAAAATTGAGAAGAGGCTTCTGGTGACAACATCTGTAGTTCCTCAGGCAGATAAGATCGCATAGGTAGGGATCAGGATTTATGCATTTTTATTTTTCCCCAAATAATTTAGAATCAATATCCAATCTCAGGGAAAAAGATCGCTGGGATGTTAGAAGGCCTCTGGAGGTTCCAATTTGGCAGAATCTTTGCCAAAGGAGGCCTGCAGAAGATGTTTCAGGGCACCATCCGCCTTGTGTCACAGGGCCCGCTGGCTGCAGGCATCACATTTATGTTTCTGCCACTGTGGGAAACCGAACGTGGTTGTTGGATGTTTCATTTTTTATCCCATCTATGTTATAATTATTACTTCATAGTAGAATTGCTATACAGTTAACCAATTCGGACAAATGCTCTTTTTCTATTCTTCTGCCCCTACACTGCCCTAGAGTCTTTCATATATCATTCAACAAAAGATTGTCTTCTTAAGAGAAAGAAAGCAAAAGGAACAGTTGAAAAAATTTAACTCTTATCTGCCCATTTATGGCTATACATCATAATGAAGGCAAAGAACAGGGCTTGGCAGGGAAAAGTCCTTGTTAAAAACTGTATCCCTGGGGTAAACAATCAAGAGTAAAAAAAGATCAGGTTTTCTTTTCTGTACAGAGCTATTCAAACATGTAAACCATGCTGTTTTTAGTAGGTTGAATGAACAGAAAATAAGGAGTTATACATAATTTTTTTATATTTGGCCTTGATCAGCAACTCTCACTTCAGGGGCAAAGCTTCACACAAGGACAACAGTCTTTCTAGGCATAAAGAGTATATGAGAAGCTATCATTTTAAAATGAAAAACTCCAAAGGGTCCAGCCTCCAAATACTCCCATAGCTCCACTTTGCTATAGATTTTTAGCATAGATGCTATATTCAATTTCCATGTAGATCTACTGACATTATGTCTGAGATAGAAATAGGTTAGGTTATTTGACAGCGTTCAGAAGTTCTTTGTAATTTCCTGTTTTACTAGGTAGCAGTAGGGGAAAAAACTCAATAATTTAGTATGGATACTTAAATGAAAGAACATTAAAAAGCTGGTGAACTTGGCTTTCTATTAAGTATGCCATGTAATTACCTTTTATTCACTCATTCATTTCACAGTCTGTGTCCTATATTACTTAATTGCAAAGAAAAGAGTAGACCGCTCCTGTGTATACTAACTGCTAAACTCATAAGTGATTGAGTGATCTTGTTCTCAATTCTTGAGAGAAAAAAAAAACATATTAATGAAGACAATATAAAGGAGACGAAAATCATCCACAAAAATTTTTACTGCCTTCTTAGAAAAACGTGAATTAAGAACAGATCGTCTAAGAACTAAGTTGATTAACTTCCACACTTTATCTTACTCATTTTATTCATAAATCTTACCCTAAATTTAAAAAAATACATTTCACATCAGATTCAAACATCTGCAAAGAAATATTAATGATGAAAAGCAATTACTCTAACCATTTTATGTGCAAGGATGGGAGCTGAAGAGTAGCAAATGGACATCTGCTAAAAGGCTGTTCCACTGAAATTTGAAAATAACCATGTTCAAGTTAATACGTATTTATCTTCCAGACATTAAAAATGGTCTGGGTTGATTTCTGTCTGAAATTAGTGATTACATGAGGAGGAGCACAATTTATTGATTTAATCTAAGAACTCAACACCAAACTAACTTAAAAATCTAAAAACCTGCCGTGAACTGGCCACAAAGATTATTTTTACTTCTGGTTCTTGTCAAGAAATATAATCATGATCTCTTTTCTGCCTAAGTCTTTTAAATGTTTTATCATAAAATATAATATTCATAGAAGATCAGCTGAAGGATAGTCCATTAATTTTTCTATAGTCTTTAAGTTTTTGATTGGATTCTTTTTAGTCCATTAGAGACTTTGGAATAAAGGCTTTAGAAACTTGTACAATTTTTTTCCCCAAAAATGTACTTTGGTACTAGCACCCAGAAATGCTATAATAAATTTCTCTGTGAATTTTATCATCATTTTTGTGTGTGTACAGACATTTGTGAGGCCATCAATTTTTACATCACACATAGTGTCCTTTTATGAGACCCATGAAAAAAATATATATTTACTTGTTATCCCCCAGAAAAGCTGTTCAGGGGACACTGTAAATATTTTAAGGGGCTGTGGTAGTTTTAAAACATGTGTGAAAATTCTCTGACATTCCTTCAATCTAGTTCCCATCTCTTGAATGTGGCCTTGCTTTGGTGTCTCAGTCAACAGAAAGTGATACAAGTGATGTTGCATGATTTAGGAGGCTAAGATAGGAAAGGCAACACAGCTTCTACCATTTTCTTTCTCCTTATCTCTCTTCCTTGCTCCTTCCTTCCTCACCTCCTTCCCTCCTTGTCTCCTCCTCTCCCACCCTCATGCCTTGGAGACCCTAGTCAACATACAGAAATTCAGCTACCTGGGCCTCTATGCCGCAGAAGCCACATGGAAGGATAATATGGACAGACAGAGATGCTCAAGGCATGCCAATTGTCCCACCGTCTGCTCTTTGAGTCTTCCCAGCATCAAGTGCCAACCATTTGAGTGAGAAAACACAGAGACGATTCCAGCCCCAACTTTCCACACAAAATGGCTAATGCCAGGTAGTAGAG
Source organism: Ovis canadensis (assembly GCF_042477335.2). Lineage (NCBI taxonomy): Eukaryota > Metazoa > Chordata > Mammalia > Artiodactyla > Bovidae > Ovis > Ovis canadensis. The sequence continues at coordinate 72,336,411 of NC_091248.1, read as the reverse complement.
AAATGAAGTGACCCCGCCTCCATTAAACTGTCCACACTGTAGATGCATGAACAAAATCAATGTTGTTATTCTTGAGTGATAGGCATGGAAATGTGCTCTCCCATTGCTCAAAGACTGCCATATCCTGCCCCCTTGAGTCTACAGGTAGGGTAGGTTATATAGAAAGCAGGAATTAGGGTTGCAGATGGTTTTAAGTTTGCTCGGAATTAGCTGCTCTCAAGATAGGGAGATTATTCTGGATTATCCAATGGTCAGTGTAATTACAAGGTCTTTAAAAGGGGAGGGGAGAGGCAGACGAGAGTCAGAGGGAGAGTACAGAAGTATGATTAGTGAAATGCAACATCACTCCTTTGAAGATGCAGGTAAGAAACCATAAGTCAAGGAACACGGTAACCTATAGAAACTGGAAAAGACAAAGAAACAGACTCTCCCAGAACTGTGCATAAAGAAATAGGGTCCGACTTGATTTTAACTTGGTAAGATCTATGTGAGACTTCTTCTATCCAGAACTTTAAAACAATAAATTCGTGTTAAGTCATTGTTTGTTATAATTTATAACTTTAGCAATGAAATGAAGTGGAGTGAAAGTCACTCAGTCGTGTCTGACTCTTTGCGACCCCATGGACTGTAGCCCACCAGGCTCCTCTATCCATGGCATCAATACAAAACTATATACTCTTATTTTAAGCCTCTAAGTTTTGGGGTGGGGGGCTTTTTTATCTATTAATTCTGTAATTGCAACAGAGACCTTGCTTAATTCTTAGTTTTGACCTATAAGAAGCTCAACGCAATCAATGAACCATCTTGGACAACTCTGCAGGATCTTATATCTCCACTCTAATGTTCCCTTTCTTCTGCTTTATTTTCTCTCTGGCACTGTGCTTATATTTTATATATTACCTCACATCCTTTTGGAACCAGGCCAGAAATAAATAAGATTGACTAAAATGATATATTGATATTTATCATAGCCTATCAGAAGTAGTGAAACAGACAGCATGAAAAGCACCCTCTTCTTGTCTCTGGCAAAATCCAAACCAAACCTCTAAAGCAGATCAACAGTTTTGGAGATCATCAACCCAAGACAGAAGCAAACATTTCTTTTCTTTTTTTTTTTTTTTAATTTTAGTTTTTTATTTTTTAAATTTTAAAATCTTTAATTCTTACATGCATTCCCAAACATGAACCCCCCTCCCACCTCCCTCCCCATAACAACTTTCTGGGTCATCCCCATGCACCAGCCCCAAGCATGCTGCATCCTGCGTCAGACATAGACTGGCGATTCAATTCACATGATAGTATACATGTTAGAATGTCATTCTCCCAAATCATCCCACCCTCTCCCTCTCCCTCTGAGTCCAAAAGTCCGTTATACACATCTGTGTCTCTTTCCCTGTCTTGCATACAGGGTCGTCATTGCCATCTTCCTAAATTCCATATATATGTGTTAGTATACTGTATTGGTGTTTTTCTTTCTGGCTTACTTCTCTCTGTATAATCGGCTCCAGTTTCATCCATCTCATCAGAACTGATTCAAACATTTCATTTCATTTAATATTTCCTAAAATTAGGGAAGTATTCAACTCTTCTGTTTTTCAATTTAAGACCATGAAATAAAACATCTAAAATACAATTAAAAACTATATATGTGTATACATGCATTTGATATAGACACATTTCAGCTTTGTATTGTCTGTTAAAAGAGAATAAAAAAGAGAAAAATATCAAGAGTTGACAGAGAAAAACACAGAAAGAAAAAGGAGATGTTAGAAAAAAAAAAAAAAAGAATGGTGGGGAGAGAGAAAGAGATCCTCTCAGAGACACACAGGAGACAGTCAAACAGACATGCAATAAAAAGAGGTCCACTCGGAAGGAAGAGAAAGGCACATTCATGGCATAATTAACACTCCCAGCATATGCCTTGTTACTGAGTATTTCTGATATTACACTGGGTTTTAACATGATATCTCTGTCAGCAGTTACTCTCTAAGCCCAGTGTACCTGGCCTTTCTCAGGTCTTCTCAACCTCAGCAATCACATTCCTTGAAGGCAGCTCAGCCTCTCCTAGTCCTGAGCCAGAGGTAACCAGGGCAGAGAGTGCAGAGTAGAAGCCATCACCTGACAAATGAGATCCTTCCAGTTGCTTTAGGTGACTCTTCTGTACCTGCCACCTGGCTGCAACCATCTCCATGTAGATCACATTCTTGTCACTAGGCTTCTGCCTCCCTCAGTTGTCCTTACCTGCCCTTACCCTTACCTGCATATGTGGTCTGGACAGCCTTTTAAATGTGTACCTCTGTCTCTCCTATCTACTTAATGCTACTCGCTGGAGTCCTGCTCCAAAACATACGTGAAAGGCAAAGCCACTGCATGAGAGGACCTAGTCATAAACTCCCCCTGGAGGCAATTTTCTACTCCCTTTCAATGTTATAATTTATAATTTCAGACCCTTTCTTGAGATCTCTACAATTTTGCCCAAAAAAGGAATGGCAGAAGATTCCCCTCCCATGGAGGCAGATGTGGTTATACTGCTTGTCAACTAAAAGCCAGAAAAAAACGAAACAAAAACACTGCTGAGGTGTATTTATAGTCCTATCTCTGCAGAGTCCCCTGATTGAGCAAAGCTATTTGCCTATTGAGAATCAATTTGAAAAAAGAAAAACATCTTGGAAATTCTTAACGATTGTACCTTTGACTTCCTTATAACTCTGCCATGGTTGGTACTGAATGCCCACAGGATTTAATGGCAACTAAAATTGCTCTCATTACCAAAATCCACAAAACATGGAAACTGGTGGAACAGTGTATAGGATTAAGTAACACTAAGATGTTTACCTGCATTTAAGAAAGTAATATGTGGTCTGGACAACTTTTTAAATGTGTACCTCTGTCTCGCCTATCTGTTTAATGCTACTGGCTGGATTCCTGCTCCAAAGTGTATGCAAAAGACAAAGCCACGTATGAGATGGCTGAGAAATAGACTCCCCCTGGAGGAGAGAAAGTAAGGTCCACTTGATAAGGTAGTGAAGTCGTTCAGTCATGTCTGACTCTTTTGCAGCCCCATGGACTGTAGCCTACCAGGCTCCTCTGTCCATGGAATTTCCAGACAAGAGTACTGGAGTGGGTTGCCATTTCCTTCTTCAGGGGATCTTCCCAGCACAGGGATCAAACCCTGGTCTCCTGCCTTGCAGGCAGATGCTTTACCATCTGAGCCACCAGGGAAGCCTTTGAGAAGGAAAGGTCCCCTTTAATCTTGGATATCAATAGGAACTCCTCATTTCCCTTGAGATAGGTTCACCAATGGTTATAGAAATGCTGCCTACAAATTCTATTTTGTACCAGTAGAGTGCTTCCCAGTTTACAAAGCACCTGTACATTAATCATATAGAATGATGTCTCTTCCCGTTCAGGCTGTTTCTATACAAGTACAGAGCATTATGTGTAGATCGATGCTGAACTTCACTGAGCCTGCACTGACTTGTTCATGCAACAGCTGTAAATCAAGATTGACTTTTTGAACCTAACTTTGCATAATTCAACAAGTTCCTCAACACCTTTTGCCTAAGCAGGCTCATGACTTGCAAGAATCTGCAGAGCTAAATAGCTACCCATGACTGTCTCAAAACGCTTCAATAAAAAAGGTTTTGCATTAACAAATCAGGGATGAGTCACTTACTATCTGATTCTTCACTGATCAAGAAGTGACAGAGAAGGTGCCATGCACAAAGATAAATGTCATAGAATGATTGAACTATGGATTTCTTCTAGCTCTCAATAATAAGAATATGACCACAAAAAGGAGGTGGAAGATGGTAGAAGATAACAGCTATTAAATACTAGTTTTTCAAGAGACACATTTATCAGAATCTTCCTGGGAGATTTAGTCTTAGCTCAGGAGAAGTCATCAGATCTGTAGCTAACAAGTATATTGTGTTTTATCATTTCTTTCTATTTAGGACTGAGCAGTGTAAATCAGAAACCCCGTTAAGTCAATATATAGTAAATAGGTGTTTCAACATTGCAGAACAATAAAACTTCATCATCATGCTAAAATCTTTACCTCCTTTTCCTCTGTGGTACAATTACTTGGAAAGACGGTGACCAACTCCTGTACCAATAAGATTCCTTCACTGTGTCCTGCTTCTTTTACCTTCTTCTGAAAGTGAAAGTGTTAGTCGCTCAGTCCTGTCCAACTCTTTGCGAGCTCATGGACTGTGGCCTCCCAGGCTCCTCTAATCATGGATTTCCCAGGCTAGAGTACTGGAGTGGGTTGCCATTTCCTTCTTCAGGGGATCTTCCTGACCCAGGGATGGAACCTGGGTCTCCTGCATCACAGACAGATTCTACCGCCTGAGCCACCAGAGCAGCCCTACGTTTTTCTACCAAGATCATTATCTTTCCACTGTGATCTGCCCTTGGAAGAGAGCAAACTTTTTGCTATTATCTTTTTTCCCCCAGCTCCAGGAATTGGCCCATCCTCAGGCAGCTGGTACCTGAAAACACTTTGTTGACAAGACTCATGTCATCAAAGGATTGTTATGATATCATTAGAAGGAGAAGAACAAATGTGGTGAAGGAGAAGAATAAACGTGAACAGTAGATTGACTTAACTGCACCTGGGTGAGCAGACCCAAGATTGGTTTGTTAACACTTACACCACAGTTCATAGAGACTCATGAGAGTAGAGACATATTGCTTACAACACCAGTTACATAGCAAGACTCAATAACTATTTCCAGAATAATAAAACACACACACACACACAAATACACACACACACACACAGGAAAAGTCTTCTGTGTTTAAGCCCTCTCTGAAACTGCTGCTTAAGAATTTACTGTTTTAGTGTGCTAAATACTTTCCTACACTCACTGATGATAGTAGAGAAAATATTTGGTATGTTTACTGCAGCAAAAAAGGGAGGATATGTCACCTACATTTTTCTCATACACATTTTTGAATACAGTGGTCCTCCCTATGGGAATTTAACCTCAGAATTATAATGTGAGGATGAAAGAGATAATTGAAATAGTGTAAAAAATTTCATGTTGCCTTTCTGGAGAATGTAACAGCATTTTCTAAAATGATGTGTTACGACACATGCCCTTGGTAATAAGGGGAACCTGCAAAAATGTTATTTCAGAATATTACATCAGGGAAGAGCTCTAACTCTCCACTTTTGCCACAGGGTTTTTAAGATTGCTGTTACTGTGCTTACTTGAAACATAATCACAAATAAGAAGTGTGTTGAAACGACAGCTCTATTAACTTTATCATGTACAGTTAAGTATTCAACACACTTGAAAGTACTGCTCCCTCGTTTTCATGGTGTGCTCCCTAAAGAAACAGACTTGGAGCAAGGGCCTGGTGGATGAGACAGAGCTGCAGTGAACTTGAACAGCCCAGCCAGATACCCACAGACCGGAGGCGGGTAACGAGGCACTGATCAAACACTGGGTTCTCTGGCCCACACCATGGGGAGCAGAGATGAAATAGCTAGAAGCGCCCCAGGCAGATGACCCAAGGGAAGGTATAGTTACGTCCACAAGGCTTGTCTTTGCATAATTTCCACCTCATTTAAAGCCACCCCTCACCCCACCTATTTCTCTCTCTACTCCCAGGTACTTTTCTTTGACAGCGGTAGACACAAAGGGAAGAATTCACTGAATTAAGCCTTCTTCTGATATCAGAAGGGAGAAATTATATGATGCTTTTGTAAAAAGAATGTGCTCTTTTAATACAGGATCTTGAAGATTTTTAAAAAGCTTTCAGTCTTGCTCTATGCTTTTCATCTTTGATGCTAAAATTCCAGGCTCTATGATTATTGGTTCAGGAGATATTTTCAGTCTTTCCTCAAATCTTTCTCTATGGGGTAGGCCTTTGGGCTTTGACTAGATGTAAGGTCGGCCCTGGCTCCAGAGGCTCTTTTTCAATAAGGAGAAAGTGCAGATTCTCCTTCCTAAGATTTCTGTTCCTAATTAATGATAAAAACAAATGGAAAAGGAAAAGACAGAAAGTAATGGCCTATTGATAATGGCATATCCAATCTGAATAGCAGTATTGAGCAGAGTGGGCCACTGTGCTCATGTGCACCCAGTCTGCAGGGTGGGGTGAAGAGTCTCATATGGAGAGGAGTCCAGCTGAGTTTACATATCTGACGACAGGTTCAGAGTACCCTAAATTCCAGGAGTGACTTATAGCCCTGAGATTTAATGGCAAGAGTCTCTGTTGATTGATGCTATTCATTCTAACCCTGATTTTAGACAACTGCTCATACCGGACCTACAAAATGGCAGTATTATTTGGTTCAGCCACATACAACTGAAGGTAAGAATGGGAGTGGGAAGAAAAGGTTCGCTTTCAGACCCCTTACACTTTGCAAAGTCAGTTTTGCTCCTATCACCAGTCTCTCATTTGTGAACATACAAATCCATATTTATTTATTATTTTATTTTTGGCCATGCTGGTGTTTAGTTGCTATGTGGGCTTTCTCTAGTTGCGGGGGTGGGGGTGGTGGGGGTGGTAATCTTTAGTTGCAGTGTGTGGGCTTCTTATTACGGTGGCTTCTCTCGTCATGGAGCACGGGCTCTAGGCATTCAGGCTTCAGCAGGTGCAGCATTTGGGCTTAGTAGTTGTGGTTACCCAGCCCTAGAGCACAGACAATCGTGGCACACAGGCTTAGTTCCTCTGAGGCATGTGGGATCTTCCTGGACCAGGGATCGAACTCATGTCTCCTAGGAGGAAGATTCCTTACCACTGAGTCACCAGGGAAGCCCAATACAAAGCCATTTTATACTTTGCCCCATGTCACAACAGGAAAGAACTTTGATGCTCTCAGAATAACTGGGCCTCTGGCTCCTCCTTCAGTGATTGTTGTCTAAGTGTCAGTTTTACCAACAAGGATGCATACAAAGCCCTGGATGGTTTCTATAAGAAATCCACAAACACCAAGCATCTGAATTTTAAAAAGCACTATTGAGAAACCTGGGAACCTTAGGGAGTAGCCTTCTGCCATCTGAATGGTCTTTATCTCATCATCCCCCACCCCCACCATTTCCTGTTGCTTTTCCTGCTCCTGTGGTCTCCCTTGCAAGGCTGCTCCACACCTGTCTCCTTGAATGGTATCAGTTCAACTCACCCTGGCTTCTCATCTCCCAAGGTCCATGTTTTCATCTATTAGGTAGATGGCGAAACAATGCAGCAGGATCTACTCTCTCAAAATGCAGTTTGGGTTATCAATACATGGTTCAGCACACATTTATAGACTATTCATAGGTGCTAGCAGGTGGGGGACCACATTAAGCAATGGATCCAAAACGCCTCATGGCTGAGAAACTCAGTCTGGCTGGATAGGTAGACATTTCATCAAAAAGGCAACTTGGTCAAGGGACAGAGAATAAGTGCTCTGTGATAACACTTTTTTGTGCCAGACTGACTGAGAAAAAAATAACACAGGAAATATGTATTTTACTGAAAATATGCATAGAATAAACTCCTTACTTTAAATGAAACAACAGGAAATCCAAATAGCCCCTCTAAAATGAATTTATATATATATATATATATATATATATGTACACACACATGCTAATTATGGCTTATACATTTGAATAAAGTAAATGCTGATAGAATTTTGGTTGAAAAAATTATTTTTTTTCTAATGGACAGCTAAGATGAAAAATATCTTTAAAATGCAATACTCAGTTCCCACTAGAAGATGAGGTAGCAGAGAGTGATACAGCAGAATGGAGACCTAAATGTTAGAGGATTTTAAATGTGAATCACTTTCCTTAAAGCTATCAGGAAGTCTAAATATACCACTAAATTTAAGCTTCCGATGATACAGATCCTGCAACTGGCACAGAGGTTAACCAAACCACTTTACTCAGGAACATACAAATGACATGGATTCTTTTATTTGCTCCTGAAGAGCAAAGCTTATACTGCTAGATCCTCTAAGCAAAAGAAATGCTTAGAGAAGGAAGAAAGCTTAGAGGGTTGTTGTTGTTGTTGTTTTTTTTTCCCCCACCCTGGGTACATGTGAGAATCCCCTGGGGAGTTTATAAAATGCTGGATCCTGGGGCATCCATCAATTTGGATCTAAATGCTTTGACATAGAATCCAGCTTTTTTTTTTTTTTTTAAGTATCCCAGGTAAGTAAGTTCTTAAGGATTACAGATTCCTGGACTCTATTCCTAAGTGTTTCCAATTCAGTTGATCTGAGATGACTTCTAGGAATCTTGGTTCTAAGACGTGTCCCGAGAACTTTTGTGCTTGGACAGGTTTTAGAAACCACTGATCTACTGCAAAACTGCAGAAACTGGAGTTAGTTGGTTCCAAAATCATAAAGCTAGTACAAGTACAGAGGGGTCAAACTATAATGTACCGGGGATCCTTCTGCTGTGGGACAAAGGCTGGCCTAGGGTCCCTGAAGGCCTCATGATTTCCTGGGTTACACAGAAAGTAATGTTGATAACACTATAAAGTGTGAGTAAACCTCTCCTTCTTGAACCCTCAGCTTTAAAAAGGTAGACTTCTCCATTCCCACATGAGGGAAGACAAGTCTATCTCCCCCTCAAAAAGCATGTCCACAGTAAATAGCCAGATAAATGGTCATTAAAGTATATCTCAGTGATTGACTTTAAATAAAGTGTGGGCATCTCACTAGACTCATTGCATCAACTGAGAACGATATAGTGGACTGTCAGGAAAGCTATCATCTCAAAAGCTAAGTGCAACAAAAGAGATTTTACACAGAAGGGGCCAATGAGAGTTTTGACACTGACACCAGACAGAGGGGAATCCTCTGATGAATTCTGTTGAAAGGTGAAACAAAGCTTAACATTATAAACTCAATAGGACAAAACAGTAAAACTACAAAATAAGCACACCATTGGCCCATAGTCTTATTTGGAAGTGAAGGCGATCTAACTTCATAAATATCACAGTGGGGTAACCATTAAAAATGTTATAAATATGTAAATATTGTATAATAATATAGGCAAAGAGAAAAATAAGATTTTACATATGCGTACTTGGTGCTTATTCATTAGAAATAACAGAGACTTCCCTGGCAGTCCAGTAGCTAAGGCTCTGCACTCTCAATGCACAGGGTCCAGCTTTGATCCCTGGTCAGGGAACTAAATCCCACATGCTACAACTGAGATCTGGCAGAGCCCAGCCAAAGAAAAAATTCACATAACTACAGTATAACAGAAATACAAGGGTCTTCAGAGATTCAACTGCTCATCAACCCAACAGATCAAATGACAAACGTGGTAAAGTTTAAGATTTTCAACGAGTATTATCCGATCCAGCTAGACTAAGGGTTAGGGTGTTGAATGACCTAACTACTTTAATTCATTAACTAATAGCTACATAAACACGGGAAAGTCACAAACTTTTCAGGTCTCCATTTCCTCATCTATGACATGACTGAACTGAACTTGATCTCAGAAATTTTTGGGTCCAGTTATGCAAATGTATATCACTCTCCCCACTCCAGTACTATTGCCTGGAAAATCCCATGGACTAGGAGCCTGGTGGGCTACAGTCTGTGGGACTGCAAAGAGTCAGACACGACTGAGTGACTTCACAAGCAAAGATGACAATCTGCCTGCCAATGCAAGAGACAAAAATGATGCAGGTTCAATTCCGGGATCAGGAAGATCCCATGGAGAAGGAAATAGCAACCCACTCCAGTATTCTTGCCTGGAAAATTCCATGGGCAGACTTTAGTCTGGCAGGCTAAAGGCCACAGGGTAGAAAAAGGGTCAGACATAACTGAGCATACATGTAAATGCACAAAGATGGCAACATCTTTAGCTGCTTTGACCCACTCAGCAGGTGGCCTATAGAAACCTGACATCCTGGAGGAACTCCCCAACTATCAGGAAGAGAAAGGAAAAGCACCAGATAGAATTCAGACTACCAGATGACTCAGGGAAAAGACAGAAGAGCTGAAGTCTTCCAGACTAACACGCTTGTAAGTGGGGTTTTAATCATGACCACATAATATGCTGACAGTGTGCCTCATGAAGGAAGTAGATATGAGAAAAAAAAATACTCAGGGGGCCAATCATCACTGTTTCCATTCATCTGGCATGACAGAGGAAACCGCTATTAAGGAGAGTTTCATTCAGCACAATCAGTGATAATACTGTCTTTAAAATGGAAATCAGAACCTAGAGTAACAGCATCTTTTTAGGTTGACTGCATCTCTCAGAAGAGTGGTTTGCGCATGTCACATCTTCAACACAAGTTAAGTATTTCATTTTATCAAGAAACCTACTGGGAGAAATATCCCATCTTCAGAGATTCTATTGATGACAGTATTGTGGCTACACACTGTATCAAACTGAAGCACCGCAAGACAACATACTACACAATGTATGTTGCTCAGCATAGTTTGTTTTTAAATCTTCATTTATTTGCAGCTATTGTGACTCTCTGGAAAAACTACAAATGGTCTCAAATATCTTCTTATTCTTTGGTGGTTTTCTGAATGAACAGTGGCTCTAATCCTTTTGCTCAACACAAACAAAAGAAATCTTTTCAGTTATGATTAAGTAATGGTATGAAATTCTTATGGTTATAGTAATGCATTTAAGTATACAGTTAAAACTTAATTTATTGGTCATAATTCTATTTAGAGAATTAAATAGGACACAGTGTTCAATAAGAAACAACAGGTTTCAACTTGTAAATAACTGAAATAAATCCCAATTTGATTTTACTTACTGCATTCCTTTCCAGTGGGCTTAATTTAAACACCGCTATGCTTTGAAAGTTTCTCCTGTATGCCTTTTTCACTGAGAAGGTAAAATCTATATCTTAAAAAGTGTTCCTTCATAAAGTCTATGCATAACAGAACACAAAGGAAAATCATAAACTCAATGCAATAACTGAACGCATCTGCAGGTTTCTTAGCGTCCAACAGCGTTGTCAACACATTCTAATTCATTAGGGTTTTTTGTTGCTGTTGTTCCTCCTCCTCCACAGATTTGAGTGAACTGTTGAGTTCAAATCTTCTCTTAAAATGGTACAGCTACCCTTTAGCAGTTTTTAAAAAAATCACGTCTTGGTAAAAAGACTTAAGAATAAGTTAAAAAACACCACTACTGTTGTATTAGTCTTGCTTGGCACAGAATCTGTTGGTGATCAAATATTTTTTTTTTTAAAACCGATGGGTTGCTCTGGATTATTTTTGTGGCTCACGTGACAAATTCTATTTCCGAAGTATAAATCCACCATTTATTTTCATTGATGAATTACATTTCATTCAAGAGTTAGGTTTCTTGCAATAAATATTAACATAATGTGGGAAGAGCCTATAATTTTCCAACTGACTGGGAAGCCTTGACATCCAAATGCTGCACCGAAATTGTAGAATAACTCATTAGGAAATATGCAACAGTAGTTTCAAGGTTTACAACAAATATATTGGTGGTGTTCTAAAAATTAATATTAAGCTGCCACGCTTGGCTTAATTAGTTTTCTTCTTCATTTACAAAGCATATCTGTCTGGTTTTATGAACTTGGTCTCCAGTCCCCTCTCCTACAAACGTGTTTAATTAAAGTTTAACAGCTGTGTATGCTTTGGAAACAGAGTAATGATTTTTCTCCTTTGAAATACTTAATCCTTTCCTAAAATATGATCCTCTTGAATACATATTTAAAAAGCAATGGATGTGGAATCATCTACCAAGAGAAAAACTCTGACAGCTTAGGGTATAAGCACCATGTATTCAGTAAGTAGGCAAGAGAGTAATTCCCAAGCCTGAAAATGCAAGGCCACAGTAGATCTCTTTCTTCAAAAACGAAATGAGAGCTACACAAATCAACAAAGAAGAGAAAATTAAATAAATAAGCAGGAGATAAAAAAATACTATAAAATAGAATATTTAATGGATTTTGCAAAATTTCTGCAATGTGTATTGTATGCCTCTACACATCCAATACCCAAGGAGTCTGACTAATAAGGTGACATTGGCTATTTTGAACTGTTATCACTTTATCACCACACATGCAAATGTTTATGAAATAATTATATAGGTGTGTGTATAACATAAATTTCTGAAATGAGCAGAATTAAAGGACAAATAAACATGATGAACCTTTGAGCAGTACACCTTAACATGTGAGATTAAAAAATAATAATTATACAAAAATCTGTTCAGCTATCAGTAACAAATGCCTCCAATTTCACACTATCAGCTTTCTTTCCTTCAAGTGCTCTTACCAACATATGGACCTGACCACAGCCTAGGAAAGCATCACAAGTATTTTCAGGTCCTTCTAAAAGACCCTTAAAAAGAGTCTGACTTAATCTTGTGTTCAATCACTCAGTTGTGTCTGACTCTTTGCAACCCTGTGGACTGTAGCCCATCAGGCTCCTCTGTCCACGGGATTTCCCAGGCAAAAATACTGGAGTAGGTTGCCATTTCCTCCTCCAGGGGATTTTCCTGATCCAGGGATCGAATCTGTGTCTCCTGCACTGGCAGGCAGATTCTTTACCATCTGAGCCGCCTGACTTAACTGTAGACCCTGCTATTATGCTCTATTTGTGATGCATATTCAATTCATGTGTGTCGAACAGGCACACTGATCAGAGCAAAGAAAATTCATTTACAGGAGAACTCTAAAGGAGGCTTTAGTAGAGTCTGTTATGGTGAATATTTGCTGCCCACTCCCAAGGAATGGCTGTATACACAGCCCTGCTAAGAACAGGCATGGCCCTGTGACTCATTTTGGCTAATGACACGTGGGTGGAAATGATATGTGCCTCTTCCTAGCAGAAACCTTCAGGTCCATCCTATGATTGCACCATGCTTTCTTTTCCATCTTCCCTGTGACTCTAAATACCCTGTCAGCCTGTGTCCCTAAGGGAAGGAAATATGGATCAGAGCTTCACACAGCCAACGGCAAATCGAGTGAGGAAAGAAAAACAAAAAATTTCTATTACAATAAACTGTTGAGATTTGGAGGTAGTCTTGTTATCACTGAGTAAGTCAGCATAAGATGACTGACACAGGGGCTGTGTAAGCCTTTTCAATAATGAACGGGCACATCCTCATACCCCTTGCTAGGCAGGGACAGGCCCCTGCGGCACTGATGCTGCTGGAGAGAGTAAGGGAAAACAGATGGCTGGGATTCATGTTCCTCACCATTTGCTTTCCTTAACCTTCAGCAACATGAAAAACTAATGTTCAGCAATTTAGAGAGCTTGCATTTTTAAAGATAAGGGGTTGGGATTGATGCTAATTGGACTAAGCTGAAAAATTTCCAGAATAAATAGAATCATTTCACAGAGCAAGATGCAGGGCTGAAATTTTATAAATATTGCACAGAGCCTTCTGGAGTCATTACGTATGACAAATCCTTATTGAGAATGTGTCTTAAGGCGCTCGATTTCATAAGACTAGACTCTGCTAGATGCTGAGCTCCAGGAATGACATGTTGCCCTTGACTTCAGAGAGCTCACAGGCAGAAAGAAACATGTTCAAATGGCTGTAATACAATTAGATGCATTTTACACCTGTCAGATCAATAAAGTACTATGGCAAGAAAGAGGACAGGCATTTTTGTCAGAAAAAGGGTACAGGATTTTGTTAAATGGATTGAGGATGGAGAAGGGTCTGCTGAACACAGGAGATTATGTGAGCATATGAAGAGCATTTTTTGAAAGTTTGGAATAGTACAGCTTTAGCACACAGTGTGTGTGTGTGTGTGTGTGTGTGTGTGTGTGTGTGTGTGTGTGTATGCTTATAGAGCCATCCTTTCCTCTTAATTGTTCCAGAGTGTTTAATTTCACGACTGTACCGTCACATCCTTAACTCTACTCATGTGCATGTAGAAGGCTGTAGTCTTTTGCTGTTATAAACAATGATGTCTTGGACACACTCCTTTCTACTCAAGCGCAAGTCCAACTCCAGATGAATTCCTAGAAGTGGAGTAGAAGTTACCCAGACAAAAATAAAACAAAGGGAACAAGACCAGAGGCAGGGTGCTTCCTACAAAGGCAATGGTCTGTGAGAAGGTGCCTAACTGCCAAGAAACCTCAAACTACCAGGATGGCTAGAACATAGTGGAGAGAATGCAGCTGGAGAGACACTAACAGATCAGCAGGTCATGAGTGGGCAGTACAGCTGTACTCCTGAGGGTGGGAGTCATAGCAAGGCTTTATTGTTCTGTTGCTAAGTCATGTCTGACTCTGCAACGCCATGGACTGCACCCCGCCTGGCTTCCCTGCCCTTCAGCATCTCCCGGAGTTTGCTCAAACGCATGTCCATTGAGTCAGTGATGCCATCCAGCCATCTCATCTTCTGTCATCCCCTTCTCCTCCTCCTTTCAACCTTTCCCAGCATCAGGGTCTTTTCCAAAAATGAGTTGGCTCTTAACAAGACTAACATTTTAATAAAATCATTCTGGTGGAAACGTGGGGGGTGAATAGGCAAGGCTAAAATAGGGTAATCAGTTAGGATACAGGTATAGCTATCTGGCATGGGGTGGGGGGCAAAGGCATAGTAACCCATCCTTTAGACACAATAAAAGAAGGTTCTCCCTTGCTTGTCTCCTGTGCTTTTCCCTTTTGAGCACATCCAAGGTCAGTGTCTCAGATTCCTCAGCATAAGCAACAGCTGTAGGGAATGATGGGCACTGGGATCCACCCCTCCACCCTGGAAGGGGGACAGATTCTTCCAGTGCAATGAAGTCTACAAAAGTTAGGTAAGGACTGATTCCTTCTTTCCTACAAAAATTATCTAGTATAGAATTTAAGAGCTAGAACACATGCCAAAAATCATTTGGTCTTATTTAGTCTAAGAATCTTTGAATTTATTGTAAGTCATTACCATCTTCCTAAAGGTTGAAATCCTACAGAAAGCATTACAAATAAAGGGGGAGTGAGTTCCTAAAACCTGACACTGATGTCATCTGGAGAGCACTCTTTGAGAAACATTCTATTAGAAACTGCCACTCTCCATATGGTAACTATGTTACCTAAAGAATGTACCTGCTGCTGCTGCTGCTGCTGCTAAGTCACTTCAGTCGTGTCCAACTCTGTGCGACCCCATAGACAGAAGCCCACCAGGCTCCCCCGTCCCCAGGATTCTCCAGGCAAGAACACTGGAGTGGGTTGCCATTTCCTTCTCCAATGCATGAAAGTGAAAAGTGAAAGTGAAGCCGCTCAGTCGTGTCCGACTCTTCGCGACCCCATGGACTGCACCCTACCAGGCTCCTCATCCATGGGAGTTTCCAGGCAAGAGTACTGGAGTGGGGTGCCATTGCCTTCTCCAACAGAATGTACTGAGAGATATGTATGCTGTTGTTCAGTCACTAAGTCATGTCCAACTCTTTGCAACCCCATGGACTGCAACATATCAGGCTTCCCTGGCCTTCACCATCTCTCAGAGTTTGCTCAAATTCATGTCGATTGAGTTGGTGATGCCCTCCAACTATCTCATCCTGTCGTCCCCTTCTCCTCCTGCTCTCAATCTTTCCCAGAATCAGGGTCTTTTCCAATGAGTTGGCTCTTCACATCAGGTGGCCAAAATATTGGAGCTGGAGCTTCAGCATCAGTCCTTCCAGTGAATATTCAGGACTGATTTCCTTTAGGATTGATGGTTTGATTTCCATGCTGTCCAAGGGCCTCTGAAGAGTCTTCTCTAGCACCACAGTTAGAAAGCATTCATTCTTTGGTGCTCAGCCATTTTGATGGGGCAGCTCTGACATCTGTACATGACTATCGGAAAAACTATAGCTTTGACTATTAGGATCTTTATTGGCAAAGTGATGTCTCTGCTTTTTAACATGTTGTCTAGGTTTGCCATAGCTTTTCTTTCTACTTTTTCCCATCTATTTGCCATGAAATGATGGGACCAGATGCCATGACCTTAGTTTTTTGAATGTTGAATTTTAAGTCAGCTTTTTCACTCTCTTCTTTCACCTTGATCAAGAAGCTCTTTAGTTCCTCTTCGCTTTCTGCCATTCAGTTCAGTTCAGTTCAGTTCAGTTCAGTTCAGTCATTCAGTTGTGTCCAACTGTTTGCAACTCTATGAACCACAGCACGCCAGGCCTCCCTGTCCATCACTAACTCCCGGAGTTTACCCAAGCTGATGTCCATTGAGTCAGTGATGCCATCCAACCATCTCTTCCTCTGTAGTCCCCTTCTCCTTCTGCCCTCAATCTTTCCCAGCATGAGAGTCTTTTCAAGTGAGTCAGTCCTTTGCATGAGGTGGTCAAAGTATTGTAGTTTCAGCTTTAACATCAGTCCTTTCAATGAACACCCAGGACTGATCTCTCTTAGGATGGACAGGCTGGATCTCCTTGCAGTCCAAGGGATTCTCAAGAGTCTTCTCCAACACTGCAGTTCAAAAGCATCAGTTCTCTGGCACTCAGCTTTCTTTATACTCTAACTCTCACATCCATACATGACTACTGGAAAAACCATAGCCTTGACTAGACTGACGTTTGTTGGCAAAGTAATGTCTCTGCTTTTTAATATGCTGTCCAGGCTGGTCATAAACTTCCTTCCAAGGAGTAAGCATCTCTTAATTTCATGGCTGCAATCACCATTTACAGTGATCTTGGAGCCCCCCAAAATAAAGTCAGCCACTGTTTCCCCATCTATTTGCCATGAAGTGATGGAATCAGATTCCATGATCTTAGTTTTCTGAATGTTGAGTTTTAAGCCAACCTTTTCACTCTCCTCTTTCACTTTCATCAAGAGGCTCTTTAGTGCTTCTTCACTTTCTGTCATAAGGGTGGTGTCATCTACATATCTGAGGTTATTGATATTTCTCCCTGCAATCTTGATTCCAGCTTGTGCTTCCTCCAGCCCAGCCTTTCTCATGATGTACTCTACACATAAGTTAAATAAGCAGGGTGACAATATACAGCCTTGACGTATTCTTTTCCCAGTTTTGAGCTAGTCCATTGTTCTATGTTTGGGTCTGTGTATTCAGGTCTGAACCTGAATACAGGTTTCTCAGGTTCTTTCAGGAGACAGGCAAGGTGATATAGTATTTCCATCTCTTTAAGAATTTTCCAGAGTTTTTGTGATCTACAGAGTTAAAGCCTTTAGCGTAGACAATGAAGCAGCAGTAGATTTTTTTTTTCTGGAATTCCCTTGCTTTTTACTATGATCCAACGGATGTTGGCAATTTGATCTCTGTTTCCTCTGCCTTTTCTAAACCCAGCCTGTACATCAGAAAGTTCTCAGTGCACATCCTATTGAAACCTAGCCTGAAGGATTTTGAGCATTACCTTGCTAGCATGTAAAATGAGAGCACTTGTGCGGTAGGTTGACATGTGTATGCGCTATGTGCTGTGCTAAGATGCTTCAGGCATGTCTGCCTCTTTGGACTCAATGGACTGTAGCCCACCAGGTTCCCCTGTACCTGGGATTCTCCAGACTAGAGTACTGAAGTGGATTGCTGAGCCCTTCTCCAGGGGATGTTCCTGACTCACGGGTTGAACCTGCTCCTCTTATGTCTCCTGCATTATTAGTAGGTGGTTCTTTACCACCAGCACCACCTCTTCTACAATCCCGTGTTTCTAGATTTTTAAAACCTTAAAATATTGAAGAAACATTTTGTAAACTGTAGAGTGAACTCTCATTTCTCTATATTTGTTAAACTCATAGATTAGTATTTTTGCACTAACTACTCACAGTAGACAAATGTGTAAAATTATCTCAGAGAATTCAATTTCTAAAGTTCTATTTTGGGACTTATAATTGTCAAAAATAAGATGAAATGACTTTAAAAGACTTACCTCCTTAAATTATCTATGAGAATGAATTAAACTAAATGGCAAATGAAATATTTGATCTAAATATGACAAGGAGCTAACATACATAAAATATTCAAACTGAGAAGAAAACTCTTAATACCTTTGTAAAATGAACAATTCTGGTAAAGACAGCTCTTAGAAAAAGAAATTAAAGGTTAATAATTACATAAAATTATATCCTAATTAGCAATAATAATACAAATGAAAACAGCAATAACATTTTTTTCACCTTTCTTAGTAGTAAAAATTAAAATTATGTTAATATTGTTGACTCAAGGCATAGTGAAATTTTCATATCTTGTTAGTGTGAAAAGGTGAAAAGTGAAACTTTCATACAAATTTTGTTATCATATCCTCCTTGCCTTCCTCTACATTATTACTAAGGGTGTTGCAAGTTTTAATAAAAAAGCATTATTTTTTGAAAGTCCTATGAGAATACTAGAGCTCAGAAACATTATAAAGTTAGGAGTCATTTCAATTCCCATCATGCAGTCGGCATTCTCTTGATTTTAATGATAGCTGTATTAGATTTAGAATTCAGGCTTGATTTACATAATCCCCCAAAGATTTCCCAGAAATCCATTAAAGGTCACATTAGTTTCCCATATATATACCAAATTCTAATCCGCTCATTTGCTCCCACTTCTATTATCATATTCCATGCTTTTGTAAACCTTACTGCTTATTATGGTTTCATCTCAAATAGAAAATCTTTCAGTTTGGCTTTCCATGCTACTAAACTCTATTCCAGTATGTATTACTTGCTCCTCTTCATGTTAGAGTAAAAGATTAAATAGTCATTTACTTTTTGATGTATGTAAAATAGAAATTCAGACTCCAGAAATGTTCCTTGGAATTATCAATATGCCTGGAGGTGCAGCAGTGTGGGACTCACTGTTTATCACTGCCTGCTCCAGGCTGCATATTAAAATCAGGTATCACACAATAGTCAGGGTGCAGAATTTATTTGTGTAATAAACAAAGTAAAAAATCTCTTGGGTTCCCAGGTGACCAGTTGTGGAAGCCTGAAGTTAATGACTTGCTATTCATCATAAACCAAACCTTAAACTGTCATCATACAATTTCCCCTTCTGAAAGAAAATAACAATTGTCAGTCCCTTAATAATGAAGAAATTTTTAATTATTTTCACTCTGATTCTCATTTGAATCATAACAAGAATGATCAATTTCAAAATCTTATTAGTTCTGCTAGCCTGAACCATTCAGATTCTTATGTAGGATCACTTTCCAGGAGGGGGAAAAAAAAAAAAAGAAGATTTCTTTTATAAGAAGAAATTTACAATTAATATTTACATTAACAAATATTTTCAAGTTGTATAAAACTGTGTAGACTTTAATTTCAAAATCAACGTTTTAAGTATGGGAATAATTACTGCTTGCACCTAAGATGCTACTATGTACATAAGTGTCTACCATAATGACTTAGACAACATTTGAATATTTTCATTATACAATGAAATAAGCTGAGAAACAAAATTACTTAAAGGAACAGAACCTCTAGGTTACATCAGCTCCTTCTTCTCTGGACTCTCAGTTTAATCCAGCATAGGCAGACTGAGCTGAAATAAAAGCCAAAAGATAGCTGGACTTCTGTGCTGGCCTTGTAAGAGGAGACAAAAATAGGATGAGGGTAATTTGTGGGTACTGAATTGTTCCAACTGCAGGGCTCTTCCTTTTGTATTAAAAGAAACTATTTGGGCAATGAAATTTATACTACTCTTTTATGAGCATTGTGACTGCTCCCCAGTAAAGACGGTTTGCAGGGTTCTTATGGTATAATACCTTTTCCCCATCCAGATCAAGACAAATACCTTCATTGTCCAGGTACACTCATGTGGCTTCTGGCAATTCAGCAAAAATCTCAGAGGAGCAGCTCAGTATTTTCTCTCCTACTGTCCTTTGATTCAGCTAACATATAACCAAAGAACCCATGGCTTTTAGGCTAATTCTTCTCTTCTATTTAAAGTATTGGCCAAGACTAGAAGTAAGTTGTGTATTTTTTATTGATTTCCCAGTTATGAGAATAAAAGTAGGCAACACAGACCAAGGATTGGCAAACTATGACCTACGGGCCAAATCTAGGCCAACATCTGTATTTGTGAATAGATTTTTGTTACAGCATTCATTTTGTGTATCATTGAGAATTGTTTTCTTGGTACAATATCAGTGTTGAGTACTTTTGACAGAGACAGCATGGCTTGCAAAGCCAAAACTATTATGGGCCTTTGACAGAGAAAGTATTCTGATCCCTACTATAGTACAATAAGAAACAAATATCAAAATTATGAAATATCTTGCCAATAGGTAACAGTGTGCAAAAAAAAAAAAGCAGGTCAAGATCCTAAAGATAAGGTATAGCCAACCTGGGAGTATGTGAATAGAAAGTTTTAAAAGTGGTTTTTCTTCCAACTCTTGGATTCACAAAATATGGAGCTATATCTTAGCCTAGAAGCACAGTCAAATTACTTCAACAAAGATAAAAAAATGATAAATCTAAAATGGGCAAGACAGTCTTCTAAGCACTGGTTTAGCACTACGCTAATCAAATTATATCTATTATTTCATGTAGAAAGTTAAATCACATTACATTTTGATAGCATGTTAAAACTCATAAGAGAGGATTAGTACATATGCTAATTTACCTCATTTGTTCTTCACAATAACCCTGGAAATAGATTTTGTTAAAAAATCAAAACTCAGAGAAGTCAATAACTTTCCCAAGGTTACACAGCTTGGAAGAAAACAGAGCTGACGTTGGATCTCTTATCATTTTAGTTCAAGTGTAACATTCTTTCCACTTTATTATGCGACCTGTATGGCTTTTAGGCATTTTAAAGACATTTTGAGATGAAAAAAATTAATAAAACCTTTAGAGCATCCACAGCTAATTAAATCAACATATCAAACACATCTGCTTCCTACATGAAATTCTTCCTTCAAACATTTTAAAAGAGAAACCATGGTCAAAGTTAAGTTTAAACAAGGTAGCTGAAATCTCACAAAAATAGAAGAGCTACCCGTTCTGTAATTATTAAGTAATTATTCAGGTTGGAATATTCTTGAATCTTCCTGGCATGCTTCTTAAGCTTAAAAAGGTATTTTAAGACAATCTTTTTAGTTTTCTACTGAGATAATTATACTTATATGTCTTTTCGAAATATTTGACAGACTTACATTATTGTGAGCAAAGGTAAAAAAAGTCAATATTTCGTTCAAAGAAGTGTACAAAAGTTAGCATTTCTCTCTATTTTAACTGGGAGTCCACAACTTCAGAAAGTAATACTCCTAAGAAATGTAATTAAGCTAGCAGCAAAGAAGGCTAATACACTGATCGCTGATACTCCAGCCAGCTTTAAATGTGATACACTTCCTGTCAGGAAGAATCAGATTTCAGAAGAGCACTTCACATATCCTATCTGTACTGGGTAACTGGATGAGGCTAATGGCAGAAATGAGGAGCAAAGTCCCAAAGCCAGCTCAAGCAGAGAGAATAGGAGCTTAGTGAAAGCGTAGTTGGAAACTGACTACTATCTCCGAGAGAGAAGCAAGGAGATGTGGACCAGGATGGAGCCACATCACAGCATCCTGACAGGCTCCCTGGGTCTTCCCAGGTGGCACTAGTGGTAGAGAATCTGCCTGCCAATGCAGGAGCTGTAAGAGACTTGGGTTCAATCTCTTGGAGGAGGACATGGTAACCCTCTCCAGGATTCTTGCCTAGAGAATCCCATGGACAGAGGAGCCTGGAGGGCTACAGTCCCTAGGGTTGCAAAGAGCCAGACACGACTGAAGCAACTTACCACAAGCTAAGCCAGTGGGTTTCCTACCTGAAATACCACAGTTATTTCAGTCCATGGACTACCTGGAGAGGACATGATGGTGCTAATACTTCCTTTTAGATATGGTGAGTTTAATTTGAAGAGTATTAAATAATGAGAATATTAGTTAATATTTATTTTCATGTTCTTGCCTTTAATTTTCTATAAATGGTTTTCTCTAGATCATAAGTCACAGCTACTGTACATTACTCCTGGGACTATTAGTTATTACTTAGGCCTTACTAAATAAGCAATTCTGGATTGCCATGTTTACAAATACCTACCCAGTGTAGACATATGAGTATACTAGTAGAACATAAATATACCTGAGTATATACACATTGGGAAATCTCAAGTATATATTTTTATTTGTGGAGTATTTAGGGACAAACTTCTGCTATAAGATAAATAATTTTCAAATTATTTCATTCTCCTACTATGTAACACAGATTAGAAGGATATATACCAGATAAACCTCTGTAAGGCTAAGCAAAAAGGGGCCTTTTCTTTTTACTTCATATGCCCAGTATTGTTTGAATTTTTTCTACTAACCCTGTATTACTTTCACAATTAAGGAAGAGGCTGGAAATGTCCTGTTCATCTCAATCTTCAACCTGAAAGCTGTCTCTAACACAACCCAGATCCTTAGGTCAACCAGATGCTTTCCCTCCAATATTCCATGGGCCTTGCCACATCTCCCTGGTGGCAATTCTTTCATTACATTGTTTTGTTTTGTCTTTTTGCTGATTTTGTTGTTTTCAGACCAAACTATAAGTTTAGAAGGCAAAGACTACCTATGACTTTTTATAACCTCAGAATCTGCAGTGTCTAGCACATTGTAAATATCCCAGGCACTCAATAAATGATTAAATCATGATACCTATTAATAATGTCCAATATTTACTGAACACACAGTTACGTGCCAAGCATTGTGCTAACCACATTATATCCACTGCTGCATATAATCCTTAAGAAAACTGTATGGAGTATTGTTATTATAATTTCTATTTTAAAGACGGATGAAAAATTTAAGTTTAGAGAATTAAGTAATTTGGCAATGTAAAACATTAAGAGGTACAGCTGGGATGTGAATCAAGGAAGACTGAATTCAGAGTTTGTACTTATAACCTCTACACACAGGGAATGAATAAATGAATGACTATGCATGAATGAACAAATATGGAAGAGTTTCATGTCTAAAGAAGATTCCTATTCAAGAGACAGGACATTTTCTAAGACAGAAAATGAAACCAGAGAATCACTGATGGGGAGTGGAGAGAATACCACAAAAATAATATTATTATGGTATATTAGTAACGCCATAATAATACTTAGTAACTGAACAAGAGCAAATAATAATATAAATCTCCCTACAATTCTAAATTGATCACAGAAGTAATCTGAACTTTAAAAAAAAACAAGGTCGACATTTCTACACAGGGACTTAAGGTAACTATCTCTCTGATGTTTGGAAAGAAATACCTATTGCTAAGGCATAGAGTTTTTATTAGCAATTCCGATTTTATTCACGGATATAGCAGTAGTGTGACAAATAACCATCTACGACTACATGAAAGAAAGAAATATTTCCAAAGCAGTATGAGTTACCTATCAGTCCCTAATTCTTTAATAAAGGAGACTTAAAATTCTCTAGCAAGAAGAAGGTAAAAATGTCCAGAATATATTAATAATTTCCCAGGTTCACACTGGAGGGAAGCTGATGATTTTTCACAAATGCCTCTAATTTAGTGGTAACTGAACTCTTGGGCAGACTCTGAAACACATATTTTCATTATTCAAACTCTTAGCTATTAACTAACAGCACTGATTAGACCCTAAGTACTAAGCATAGATGTGCCATGGTATTTTGCTTTGGAAAAGTTACTGTTCAAATTAAACCAAGCTAAAGGGCCTTAGTACTCTTGCCTGGAAAATCCCATGGACAGAGGAGCCTGGTAGGCTACAGTCCATAGGGTCGCGAAGAGTCAGACACGACTGAGCGACTTCACTTTCACTTTTCACTTTCATGTATTGGAGAAGGAAATGGCAACCCACTCCAGTGTTCCTGCCTGGAGAATCCCAGGGGCGGGGGAGCCTGGTGGGCTGCCGTCTATGGGGTCACACAGAGTCGGACACGACTGAAGTGACTTAGCAGCAGCAGCAGCAGCAAAGGGCCTTAGAGCTTTCTGAAAACTTTCTGTTCAATTTAACAGCTAGGACCCAGTGTGTAAACACGCTCCTGTCTTCAGCAGCAACCATCTATCTCATTCCCATTTGAAAATTATAAAAGAAACTGTTGTTTTCCATACTCGTAGAAAACAATGCCTTCACCAATCTTCATCAGGGTTTTGGACACAGGCTTCTTTTCAAGTTCCTTTTTCATTCTATCCTTCCTTTTAGGACAGATGAATTCCTAATCTACCAAAAAAGCCATAAACCAATGTATGGTCTTCAAAGAGAGTCATATAGACACATCATATGCATCTGTGCCTAGTCACTCAGGGGTGTCTGACTCTTTGCGACCCCATGGACTGTAGCCCGCCAGGCCTCCTCTGGCCCTGGGATTTCCCAGGTAGGAATACTGGAGTGGGTTGCCATTTCCTTCTCCAGGGGATCTTCCTGGCCCAGGGACCAAATCCAGGTCTCCTGCATTGCAGGTGGATTCTTTACTGCCTGAGCCGTCAGGGAAGCCCAATAGACACATTAGGTTCCTATTATTCAGAATATTACCCCAACCATAAAAAGCAGTTATTAAACAAACATCATTTTTAGCTTTACTGGGGAAAATTCAATTTAGTTCTCTTATTCTTCATATAAAGCTTCATCATTTGCTGGAATATAATATGTTCCAACCATCTGTGATAGGTTAATATTGATTTTCCTATCTTCAATAGCACATTTAAGATCAACAAGCTTTACAATGTTTAAATTCCAGTGATTCAATAGATATTTTTTTGCTAATACCAGAAAGTTATTTTTAATACATTAGGGTGTTTTGACATTTTACAAAGTAAAAGTCTCCAGACTTGAAGGGGAATTATTTAAACATTTTGCAGTGAGAGAAGTCTCACAATTGTCTACCTCAGACTACACTGCAGTATCAATACTTGTGAGAGAAAAAGCCTTACGCTATACTTCACAAAAGGAAAATCACTGCTGTGAATACATAACCATTGATCACACCGGATCTAATACATCCCTGGGGCCACAAAGTGATTGTTTTATATGAACACTTCTTGGAACTCTTCTGAACAAGGAAGGCTACAGACTAAATAAAATCAATTTTTGTGACATGAATTAGAAAGTAGATTATATTTTCTGGTAGAGTGACCACTTGTCGCAGTTTGGGCAGTACTGTTTACGCTGATTACTCCAATGTAATAATTACCATCATCCCTTTTTGCTCTAAAAAGTGTCCCAGCTTAGGTGATAAAGTATTTGATTTCCCTCTTCACTAGGGGCTACAAAGACTATTCATTTAGTTCATTGAGGTTGCAGACCACATGGAAGCCCAGATTCCAAATGTCTGTAAAGTGTATTTGACCAAGGACGAGGGCCAAGATTTCATTTCTGATCAGGCTGACAAAATCTGTGAAAGAGAAATATAAATGTCCCAATAAAAAATACTGATGCTTTAGAACTTTCAATTGTGGTTGATTCCTATTGACTTGCTGCAATTTAGTGCTATGTACTCATTTTATGCTTCTTTAAAACAGGGCTTCTCCGTGAGTCATAACAAATTAATAAGAAAAAACAAATAACTATGAAAAATATTTTGGTGGAGCTAATGAGTATTGATATTACTTTCATTACCTTTTGACTGTTAATGTTATAGATAAACATCCTCATTTGGGTTAACTTTATGACAAAAGCTAACATTCCTAGCTAAGCTATCCAGAGAATCAAGCAATTGCTTTGTGATTTTAATCAATGTTGACATCAAGATAGAACATTTGGACCCCTGAAAGTCTCCTCTTTTACAGTCTTAGCAGCAGTTACCTGAATTTTTTCAAATACTTCAGCTCTACTTATCATTTGTCAATATAATCATAATGATAGTGATTACAAATAATGTGACTACTTCTGAGAATCACTCTGAAATAACAAATCAAAGTAGTCATCATTCATGTCATAAATAAGGTTACCTAACTACTGTTAGAAGAAGCTAGATGTGATTTTCCCAAGAGAAAAATACTTTGACCGGTTATTTGGGTCAGACTGCCTCCCTTTAGCCTATTCTCCTCACAGCAGGCAGAGTGATCCTTTAAAAACACCAATCAGATCATACCGCTACATGGCTCAAAGCTCTGCACTGGCTTGCCATCCCCCTAGAATAAAATCCAAAGTCCTTACTATGACCCACAAGGTTCTGCAAGTCTCTAAAATCTAATCTCCTACATCCATTTTCTTCCTGCATGAAAATGCAACATGCTGACATCTTGTAAACTCATCTAACATGCATCCTTCTCAGATTTGCATCTGTTATTTATTCCTTTAGTCTGAACTGTCCTTCCCCAGACTCTAGAATGGCTCTCTTCCTCCTCTTCTCCCTTAATTTACATATCTGCTTAAATCCCTTCTCCTTAGAGAGTTTTACAGTAAACACTCTACCTAAACTAGCAGTCAGACTCCCACCATCACTCTATACTTCGTTTCCTACTATATTTTTTCCATAGCACTTCTAACTTGTGACATTGCATTATGCGATATGTTTCTTTGTTTATTATTAGCTTCAAACCACTAGAATGTAAGCTCCATGAAGGAAAAGACTGTCTTTTTGGCTCAACTACGTCTTTCTAGTGTCTACACTAGTGTTCATTAAATGAACAGTTGTAAAGACTATACTATCAGTGAACTGTTTATGTTAAATATAACTTGATCATCTAGAAATATTTTCAAATTTTTTGATGCAGTGTTTTGGTTTCTGGACATGATAAAGTCAATTTCTTCTGAAAGGGTATTTCATGTGGTGTTGGTAAGAGTGTTAATATACACAAACCTCTTGAGAGGGGGATTTGGCTGTATATATTAGAACTAAAAGTAATAACCTCAGATATGCAGATGACACCACCCTTATGGCAGAAAGTGAAGAGGAACTAAAAAGCCTCTTGATGAAAATGAAACAGGAGAGTGAAAAAGTTGGCTTAAAGCTCAACATTCAGAAAACTAAGGTCATGGCATCTGGCCCCATCACTTCATAGCAAATAGATGGGGAAACAGTGGAAACAGTGTCGGACTTTATTTTTGGGGGCTCCAAAATCACTGCAGATGGTGACTGCAGCCATGAAATTAAAAGACACTTAGTCCTTGGAAGAAAAGTTATGACCAACCTAGATAGCATATTGAAAAGCAGAGACATTACTTTGCCAACAAATGTCCATCTAGTCAAGGCTATTGTTTTTCCTGTGGTCATGTGTGGATGTGAGAATTGGACTGTGAAGAGAGCTGAGTGCCAAAGAATTGACACTTTTGAACTGTACTGTTGGAGAAGCCTCTTGAGAGTCCCTTGGACTGCAAGGAGATCCAACCAGTCCATTCTAAATATCAGCCCTGGGTGTTCCTTGGAAGGAATGACGCTGAAGCTGAAACTCCAGTACTTTGGCCACCTCGTGCAAAGAGTTGACTCACTGGAAAAGACTCTGATGCTGGAGGGATTGGGGGCAGGAGGAGAAGGGGCCGACAGAGGATGAGATGGCTGGATGGCATCACCGACCTGATGGACGTGAGTCTGAGTGAACTCTGGGAGTTGGTGATGGACAGGGAGGCCTGGTGTGCTGCGATTCATGGGGTTCCAAAGAGTCGGACATGATTGAGCGACTGAACTGAACTGAACTAAACTGAAAAGTAACAACAGCAGCAATAGCAAAGCATTTGTAGACTATTTCCACTTATAGGTATCTACTCCATGAGAGTAAACACACAAGCATATGGAAGCATGTGTGCAAGGTTGTTCATGACAGTACTTTACATTTTTCAAACTTATGTTACTTCTGCAATTAAAAAAAAAAAAAAACAACTTACCTAGAGAGTAAGGTCAGAGCAAATACCAAGGAGAGCAGGTATAGTCTAATCAAAAATGAAGTAGTGAAGGGCAATGCTAAGGAAAGTGACTCCTAATCTCACTGCCAGAATGTGGGAGGCTTCAGGGCATCTGCTATATGAGCTCTGTTCAAGCGGTTCCTTATAACCGTAGCATCAGAACCAGGTAAATTACCTGCCTAGACACAGCTGACTAAACCAGGCAAGGGCACCTACTCCAAAGGCAGCTGACCAATTAGTTGACCAGTGGCCTGTAGGGAGGATGAATTCTAGATCAGAGGTGCAAACTCAGACTTCTCTCGGGTAGTTTAAGTATGACCCACACCCAAGGAAGTCAGCAGTTGACAATGGAGCAATACCAGTGGGAACATAGACAGGGCAGCAGAAGCGCTGTGCCAGCAGACAGGGCACAGGTGTACAGAAACCAGAGGTGCTGCTCCTGGGCTCTGTCACCCTGCCTTTACCCGGACTTTCAAACGAATGCTCTTTAAACTGGATTCTACTCAGGTTCGATCCCTGGAACAGGGAACAGCAATGCACTCCAGTACTCTTGTCTGGAAAATTCCATGGACAGAGGAGCCTGGTGGACTGCAGTCTGTGGGGTCTCAAAAAGTGAGACACAACCCACCTTTAGACACAACTCACTTTTAGCAACTAACACTTTTGGGCTTCCCTGGTGATTCAGATGGTAAAGGATCTGCCTGCAGTGAAGGAGACCTGGGTTCCATTCCTGGGTTGGGAAGATTCCCTGGAAAAGGGAATAGCTACCCACTCCAGTATTCTTTCCTGGAGAATTCCATGGAGAGAGGAGCCGGGCACGCCATGGTCCATGGGGTCGCAAAGAGTTGGACACAAATGAGTGACTAACATTTAACTTAACTGTAATCTGAAGGAGTTTAACCAACAGAACATTAAATTGAGGACTTGATCAAGCTTTTCAAAGCCTTAACCTTTGAAAAGATGAGGGTTCCCTTTATAGCCTCTAATTATGTGTAATTAAAAATAGCATAAAATGCACAGTAAGGATAGCCAAGTCCTGATAAGTGTTATCTCCCCACGACCCTCCATCTTTAGTCATTTAGTGAAATAATACTTTTTTTTTTTTTTTTTCAAAAAAAAATTTTTTTTTTTTCTGGAAACCTACATTAGTGCTTAGCTTGCCTACTAGGTAATCTGGTATTACCCAGGGTAAAAGTAGGAGTGGAAATTCTAGGTCTGGAA
Organism: Ovis canadensis; assembly: GCF_042477335.2. Taxonomy (NCBI): domain Eukaryota; kingdom Metazoa; phylum Chordata; class Mammalia; order Artiodactyla; family Bovidae; genus Ovis; species Ovis canadensis. The sequence goes on along the minus strand of NC_091248.1, from coordinate 72,307,522 downwards.
ATGGCAACCTATTTCAGTATGCTTGCTTGGAGAATCCCATGGATGGAGAAACATGGTAGGCTATAGTCCATGGGGTCGCTAAGAGCTGGACATGACTGAGAGACTTCACTTTCACTTTTCACTTTCAAGCACTGGAGAAGGAAATGGCAACCCATTCCAGTATTCTTTCTTGCCTGGAGAATCCCAGGGAGAGGGGAGCCTGGTGGGCTGCCATCTATGTTGTTGCAGAGTCGGACACAACTGAAGTGACTTAGCAGCAGCAGCATAGACAGAAGCACCTTGCCTACTACAAGTCAGGACACTAGTTGACAAATGGTAGCGTGTATACATGCATGCTCAGTCGTGTCTGACTCTTTGTGACCCCATGGACTGTAACTCACTAGACCTTCTGCCCATGGAATTTTCCAGGCAAGAATACTTTTCATTACCATTTTAAGCATATGAGAACATATAAAATTTTTAATATGGTATGAGTGGTAGACAGATAGCATATTAACTTTTTATATGTTCTCATACACTTAAAAATGGGTAACAGAGAAAGGGAGTAACCACATTAATAAACAGTATTTTATCCCCTAACTATCCCTTAATGTTTTTCAACATTGTTAGAAAATCATTATAGGAATATATTCAATTACTAACTAAAAGTACAAGAAGGCTAGGATATCCAGGATATGGAAGTATCAGATGAATAAAAGTTAAATTTTTCTTTTAAAACACCAAATACAAAACTAGTTCTCTTTTAATCAAGTATTAATCAGTTTTTAGAGGTTACAGAGTAGAAAGGTCTTGAGCCTTGTTACTTTCATGCTTTATATCATTCATTGCTGCATGATAGAAGAATAGCGAAGAGGGTAGAAAGGGATGTATGTCTCAAGTGTCAGTTTGCAGAATGGAACAAGCTAGAGGTTCAACATGTGGGTTGCAGCCATGAGGAAAGAAGGTATAAACCTACTACGTTCCCATAAACCCTTTTCTCATCCTTCAATCCTGTACTGTTAGCCCTTTTTCTCGCCCAGCCTCTCCTCTGTGAACAGAATATTTATATTTACTGAGGAAAGTAACAATCCTGCCTCTTTTTCAGAAAGGTCTGTTGTAGGGCTTTTGATTGCACAGGGTTGGTTTTGTTTTTTTTTTTTTTGCCCGTTTGTTTGTTTTTTGATGTCCAACCAAGCTTTGCAGTCTCACATTGTGTACTAGTTATCTAGTGACCAATAATATTACATCTGAATTAAAGTTGTGTTCTCCTTGAATTATACTATAAAATGAGCCCCTTGCCATTCCTAATCCTGTTACTTTACATAGATGAAAGTTTCCCTGTTTTGTTGATCAATTATTTTGTTTTGTTTTTAAAATAGCTTTATTGAGACGTAACTCACATAATTTACCCATTTAAAGAGTGGAACTCACTGATTTGAATATATTCGTAGAGTTGTATGTTCATGTAATCAAACGTAATCAATAATGTGAAGGAATAAACTATAGATGCACAACATGGAGAAACCCCCCCCCTCCTGCCCCTGCCAAAAAAAAATGCTATGCTAAGTGAAAGTAACCAGATACAAAGGACGACATATATTAAAATGTTTAAGTAAAATTTCTAGAAAAGTCTAACTGATAAAAAGCAGATCCATGGTTGTGTGGCATTAGCAGTGGGGATTTGTGGGAACCAGAGTTTAGGACAAATCTGGGAAGGGAATGTTTGAACGTAATAGGAAGTTTCAAATCTAGATTATGGTGAGGGTTGCACAACATATAGATTTATATTAAAAAACACTGCACAATATATTATAAAGTGGGTGAATTGCACAGCATATAAATTATACTTCAATAAGGCTATGACTGGGTGACTGAGCAACAAGGATTTTGGAAAGAAAAAAGACCAAAGAAATACTCATGAATACAGACCAAGCACATCATAACCCCAATAGCTCTCCTGATAACTGAGGTCTTGAAGAACCTTTGTTTATGGGGATACTAGCTGTCAATATTTATCATATTAGAAATTACAGTGGAGAATTTTTAGATATCTTATTCAATATAAAATAACAATACTAAGCCTGTATGTTAACAAAAAGAACAACTTGAACGAAAAGCACAATTGTTTTTCAAAACAAGAGAAAAAATAGTGAGAAGGGAGGCTTTTTTTTTTTCAAACATGTTTGCCAATCTGTTTAGTATCTGGCTTAATAGAAGACAGCCCTTTCTGTATCTATTCTGCCTTCAGTCTGCTGTGATATCATACATTATGTAACCTCTGGAAAACTCCACTGTACACTCAAGAGAAATGACAGTGAAAAAGCAAGTAACCTCTTAGTATTAAAGGGAAGGTAGTTTTGATCAGAGACCCTCACAAAGGGTCTTGGAAACTCCCAGTGCCCTTTGGGCCATCCTTTGAGAACTGCTGGTCGAGATTTTACTCTAGATCATTTTAATGAGATTGTTTAAACTGTACTGTCATTAATCAAACAGTCTAGGATCAAGCTTTTTGGGAAAACAGGATCAAAAAACTTTCTAAATATAGCTTCAAAGCATAGTGAATCCCACATTGTATAGACTTGGCTGTAACATATAATAAAGTAAGCAATCAATATGAGACATTGCACACAACATCAGTATTTACTTGTTGAATCTCAAACATGATTCTAGATTTATCAGCAAGCAGAATAAATAAAACATTATTACATATTGTTAAAACAGCTGATTGTTACAATGTTATTCTCTTTTATTTTGGCCAAGTGTTCTATGGGATCTTAGTTCCCTGACCAGGGTCAAACCTGTGCCCCCTGTATAGAAGCATGGACTCTTAACCCTTGGATTGCCAGTGAAGTCCCAATGTTATTTTCTAAAGCTACTGTTTTTGTCACTGATTCAGAAGTTTCTGTTTCACATTCATTTATTTAGTGGTCATTTGACAAAATGTGGTTAATTTCACCTTAATTAATATCTATTTCAAATGTGTCTCCCAGTAAAGGATAAGAGTACCATCAGTCGGCTTATGGACATGTCATATCCTATCAAATGATTGATTATAGTCACTAAAGATGTGGTAGTTCATTTAGAAAGTCTCCAAAGCTTTGAAGCCATCCAATACACCTTTCTAGACTGAGATATACATTCCGAGTAGTGTGATTTAAAACTCAACAAAAATCTAGACATTTATAAACTGAGCTCAAAAACCATAGCTTAAGTACTTACTTTACAATATCTCCTTCAAGAGCAATCACTCTCTTAATGATCTTCTGTTCTGGGTTTTTAGGGGACCTAGAAAAATAAAGTTATATAACAGTTATGTCTGTTGTTTTAAGAAAATGGAAATAAATATTACAAGAAAATAAGCTATATTAAAGTCATCACAGGAACCTTTGCAACCATGACATGACATCAGTCCTACTTAAGTCTTAAGTGAGAAGGAATTATCAAAGCACCTGTAGGAAAGAGGATTCATGAAACAAATCATTTCAGATATGACCTCCAAATGGTAGTATTTATACCTTTAATTTTAGTCTGTCTTCAGTTCAGTTCAGTTCAGTTCAGTTGCTCAGTCGTGTCCGACTCTTTGCAACCCCATGAATCGCAGCACACCAGGCCTCCCTGTCCATCACCAACTCCCAGAGTTCACTCAGACTCACGTCCATCGAGTCAGTGATGCCATCTAGCCCTCTCATCCTCGGTCGGCCCCTTCTCCTCCTGTCCCCAATCCCTCCCAGCATCAGAGTCTTTTCTAATGAGTCAACTCTTCGCATGAGGTGGCCAAAGTACTAGAGTTTCAGCTTTAGTATCATTCCTTCCAAAGAAATCCCAGGGCTGATCTCCTTCAGGATGGACTGGTTGGATCTCCTTGCAGTCCAAGGGACCCTCAAGAGTCCTCCAACACCACAGTTCAAAAGCATCAATTCTTCAGCGCTCAGCCTTCTTCACAGTCCAACTCTCACATCCATACATAACCACAGGAAAAACCATAGCCTTGACTAGACAGACCTTAGTCTTAAGGATGATCTAATATTCTATTTATGTAAACATCACCTTAACTTTTTAAATACTTCTAACACTAATATATTCTACCCTAAAAAAATAAACCTGAGTCATAAACCTAAGCTTCAGCTTTCAGTCCCTTTTTGAAGTTTTAATTTTGACAGGCTAATTTTCTTCTTCAGATGTGGATTTTCTTATCTTTAAAATGGACAGGGTTGTGCAAAGAGGATCTTGTGAGAATTACAAATTAAGATACTAATATTAAATGAGGCAATGAATATAAAGCAACTAACTAATTACATAAGAAAATAATGAGGCATTTCTTTAAAATGATAAAATACTTGTTACATTTTATTTAAAATAAGCAAAGAAGTTTGATTTTAAAAAGAAAACACTGAAGCTGCATTATTTTTAAAAAACAAAGAATTTGGAGTCTTTTTTGTTGTTTTCTTCCATGTTGGTTTATTTCTAACAAAGCACTTGGACCAAGCCCACCCAGGAGAGAGGATATCGCTTCCACAAGGACTTGAAGGTTGGGGCTATTCTTAACCCCTTGGTTCCTTACCACATTTCTCAGTTAAAGCTGCTCTGTCTCTTGTGCTAAAGGAGCAGTTGCGGAGGGGCAGAGCCCAGCCTTGCTGGAATGTTGTCATTGATACTAGCATTATTCTATCAAAGCGCAGAGGAGACAGTGTTCGAGGTTCCTGTAAGCTCTGGGTTTTCCTTCCTCCAAGACCCTACCATCTTTTTGATATAATATCGGACACTCCTAGAGGGAGACAGATGGAGGGAGAATCTGGGGTCTGAGTTCTAGGAATGCTAAGGCACAAGAGGAGGAAATTTCTTTGAAATTACACTTAGGTTTAGCCATGTAAAGATTATGTAATACAGAGATCAGCCCTGGGATTTCTTTGGAAGGAGTGATGCTAAAGCTAAAACTCCAATACTTTGGCCACCTCATGCGAAGAGTTGACTCATTGGAAAAGACTCTGATGCTGGGAGGGATTGGGGGCAGGAGGAGAAGGGGACGACAGAGGATGAGATGGCTGGATGGCATCACTGACTCAATGGACGTGAGTCTGAGTGAACTCTGGGAGTTGGTGATGGACAGGGATGCCTGGCATGCTGAGATTCATAGGGTCACAGAGAGTCGGACACGACTGAGTAACTGAACTGAACTGAAGGTAACTGACACATTATGATATGCTTAGTGTGGACATCATTTATTTTAACCTATGATTAATAGCTATGGTAAATGTTACAAGGTGATACTATTTACTCTAATAAATACTCCCCTCCCCTTCTCTTTCCTCCTCCCTGCTCACTTTGTCTCTGGGATCCCTCACTCTGGGAGAAGCCATGTCTGTCCTCAGCAACCTTGCTGTGAGTGAGCTTAGAAGCAGATCCTTCAACAGACTCATATATACAGAGAATAAAAGAGTAGTTGCAGGGAGAGAGAGGAGTGGCGACAGATTGGGTGAAATAGATGAAAGAGACATAGGGATACAGACTGCCAGTATCAAAATAAATAAACCACCAGGATTTAATACATAGCACAAGGAATACGGTCAATAATATTATCATACTTTGTATGGGGACAGATGGTTATTAGACTTATTGTGATCATTTCCCAACGTATGTAAATGTTGAATCACTATGCAGTACTTCAGCAACGAACACAATATTGTATATCAAATACATTTCATTTTTTTTTTAAGTAGATCCTTCAGCCTCAGTCAAGTCTTCAGAAAGTACAGCAGTAGCCAACAGCTTCACTGAACCTTCGTGAGAGACCCTGAGCCACACCACCCTCTGAAGATGCTTCTGGCTTCCTGATTCCTAGAAAATGTATGAGATAATGAGTGTTGGTTGTTTTCAGCTGTGGGAGGTTGGAGCACTTTGTTACATAGCAATGGTTATCGCAATCTTAAGATGTCCAATTTCCTGGCAGTAACATTTTAAATCTTTTGATCTTAAAAGGTCTGTTTCAAAAAACATATCACATATCACATAAATGATCATTTAATATGGATTTGAAAATCAGTGATAGATAAAAACATAATTCCAATTCAAGTCACATTTTGAATTTAGTTACCTTTAAAAAGGAAGCTAAATGGAAAAATATTAAAAAGATTAAATACATTCAGAATTTAATACCTCATTAAGGGAAACATGCAGGTTTTAATAAGGTGTCTATTTCACACAATATATTGCAGAGAAAAGAAAATCATCTAAATCATTTGTGGCTTAGATGTCATACTTACTGACACAACTTTTCACTAGATTGATTATTAACATTCTTTATTTTAAAACGGAAATTTGATCAGAGTTTTTGAGTGATCTGTCCCCTTCATGAAATGGAGTAAATCTACAAACTTAATGTCATTCATGTACAGCTAGAATGAGGGATCTGGCCCATTTAAGATGATGGAATTCATATTTTCTGTGCAAGGAAATATGATATTGATATTTAGGAAAGTTTGCCTCCATCCATGTCTCTCGGTTTAGATAACAAGAAATGTATAAAAAATTTTCAGTCTCAGTGATCACCTAAGAATTGTACATTAAAACAACAGGACACTGTTTTCCTGTTATATCGAAAAAGGAACAGTAATAATACCATTAATACAATTTGTTATTGAGTGTTTAGGGACACGGGTACATGTCCTAAAATAGATAATCATGTAACGTACCTTTCTGTAAACATGTCAAGATTTTATACTCTCTTTAACATATCACACTTTTAGAAATTTATTCTTATGAAATGGTTGTATATATATATACAAAATTTTAGCTACATGGATTCTATTTTTAAAGAGGAAAAAATCAACAAGATTGTTAAATAAATTAAAGTTCATCATATAATAAAATATCATTCAAACATTAATGTTACAAAAGAATGTTACAAAATATTACAAAATAATTTTTAATGATACGGCAACATCAACAGAATATATAGATTAAACATGCGAGTTAGAAGAATGTATGTGTGACTAGATCTGATAGATAGAGTGCCTGATGAACTATGGACGGAGGTTCGTGACATTGTACAGGAGGCAGGGATCAAGACCATCCCCATGGAAAAGAAATGCAAAAATGCAAAATGGCTGTCTGGGGAGGCCTTACAAAGAGTTGTGAAAAGAAGAGAAGTGAAAAGCAAAGGAGAAAAGGAAAGATATAAGCATCTGAATGCAGAGTTCCAAAGAATAGCAAGAGAGAAGAAAGCCTTCTTCAGTGATCAGTGCAAAGAAATACAGGAAAACAATAGAATGGGAAAGACTAGAGATCTCGTCAAGAAAATTACAGATACTAAGGGAATATTTCATGCAAAGATGGGCTCAATAAAGGACAGAAATGGTATGGACCTAACAGAAGCAGAAGATAGTAAGAAGAGGTGGCAAGAATACACAGAAGAACTATACAAAAAAGATCCTCATGACCAAGATAACCATGATGGTATGATCACTCACCTAGAGCCAGACATCCTGGCATGTGAAGTCAAGTGGGCCTTAGAAAGCATCACTACGAACAAAGCTAGTGGAGGTGATGGAATTCCAGTTGAGTTATTTCAAATCCTGAAAGATGATGCTGTGAAAGTGCTGCACTCAATATGCCAGCAAATTTGGAAAACTCAGCAGTGGCCACAGGACTGGAAAAGGTCAGTTTTCATTCCAATCCCAAAGAAGGGCAATGCAAAAGAATGATCAAACTACCGCACAACTGCACTCATTTCACACGCTAGTAAAGTAATGCTCAAAATTCTCCAAGCCAGGCTTCAGCAGTATGTGAACTGTGAACTTCCTGATGTTCAAGCTGGTTTTAGAAAAGGGAGAGGAATCAGAGATCAAATTGCCAACATCTGCTGGATCATGGAAAAAGCAAGAGAGTTCCAGAAAAACATCTATTTCTGCTTTATTGACTATGCCAAAGCCTTTGACTGTGTGGATCACAATAAACTGTGGCAAATTCTGAAAGAGATGGGAATACCAGACCACCTGACCTGCCTCTTGAGAAACCTATATGCAGGTCAGGAAGCAACAGTTAGAACTGGACATGGAACAACAGACTGGTTCCAAATAGGAAAAGGAATATGTCAAGGCTGTATATTGTCACCCTGCTTATTTAACTTATGTGCAGAGTACATCATGAGAAACGCTGGGCTGGAAGAAGCACAAGCTAGAGTCAAGATTGCTGGGAGAAATATCAATAACCTCAGATATGCAGATGACACCACCCTTATGGCAGATAGTGAAAAGGCACTAAAAAGCCTCTTGATGAAAGTGAAAGAAGAGAGTGAAAAAGTTGGCTTAAAGTTCAACATTCAGAAAACGAAGGTCATAGCATCTGGTCCCATCACTTCATGGGAAATAGATAGGGAAACAGGGGAAACAGTGTCAAACTTTATTTTTTGAGCTCCAAAATCACTGCAGATGGTGACTGCAGCCATGAAATTAAAAGACGCTTACTCCTTGGAAGAAAATTTATGACCAACCTAGATAGCATATTGAAAGCAGAGACATGACTTTACTGACTAAGGTCCGTCTAGTCAAGGCTATGGCTTTTCCAGCAGTCATGTATGGATGAGAGAGTTGGACTGTGAAGAAAGCTGAGCATGGAAGAATTGATGCTTTTGAACTGTGGTGTTGGAGAAGATTCTTGAGAGTCCCTTGGACTGCAAGGAGATCCAACCAGTCCATTTGAAAGGAGATCAGCCCTGCGTGTTCTTTGGAAGGAATGATGCTAAAGCTGAAACTCCAGTACTTTGGCTACCTCAGGTGAAGAGTTGACTCATTGGAAAAGACTCTGATGCTGAGAGGGATTGGGGGCAGGAGGAGAAGGGGATGACAGAGGATGAGATGGCTGGATGGCATCACCGACTCGATGGACGTGAGTTTGAGCGAACTCTGGGAGACGGTGATGTACAGGGAGGCCTGGCGTGCTGCGATTCATGAGGTTGCAAAGAGTCGGACACGACTGAGGGACTGAACTGAACCGAACCGAACCATGACTTTGCATCAGTAATTACAAAAAAGAAAATGTGCATGCAACTGTACTGGGAAAAGTTAGGAAGGATATAAAACCAAAGTGGCAAGCACAGTTCTCTATGTGATAAAACATGTGTCCAGATTTTTGGTTCAGAGTACTGGAAAATCATTAGAAGAGGACAAATATTTGTACCACGTGACACTACCTGAGAAGAAATGCTCTAAGACAGGGGTGAGAACTGAACTAATTATCAAGTCCCCCCTTCTAATATTGATGCAATGTTAATGTTAATGAAATGATACGAAAAGCAACCTTTAACAGCATAAAACACTATTTATGCTGACAAATTTTAAGTTTCTGAGATATGTGAAAAGTATTTTATATTTAAAATAATCTATATATTAAGATCATGAGGCAAAACAGAATATACAAAGTAAGCTACCTATATATTTAAAATTTTATAAATTACTACTTCAAACATATCTATAAATTTTAATGTAATATTAATCTCATGTGTCTAATCATATTATAAAAATTAATCCCATTACTGCTCAATATCTATATTTTAATCATTAGGCTGCTGAATGCATTATAGGGATATAAGTAGACATGTTATGAGAGTTATTACAGATTTACATTGATAGTCCCTAAACTTCCCTTTGTCTGCATTTTCTTGGCCAACTGCCTATCTTCTAAAAGTGTGAAGGATAACAAGTGAAAGCTTACGCCTTACTTTAGGAGCATGGTGTACACTGACCAATAACAATTTGCATTTAAATTTGAAATTTAACATTTTCATAATAAACACAGTTTTATAGTATTTGTTTCTGGAGCCTGGATTTTAAGCATTCTGTTCTATGCTGAAGATTTAATTAGGCAAGTTTCTCCGAGGTTTGGACAAGATGCCTAGAATGGTCTCTCTACCATGTAGGTCTCAGTAGATCAGTTTGATGTGGCAGAATTTATCTCTAATGAGAATGGTTGCGAGGAAAGGTAAAGGGTTAGCATAGTCATAGTAAGACTTCTGTGACACTTAACCTTCTTGAACTTCATTTCCTGTCTGAAGTGTCGCTTTCACCTGTGACAAGCCAACAGAGCCATGTCTTTGGTCTTAGAGTCTCTGTAGCTAATTTCATGTTTTCCATGGATCCAAAAGGTTGTAATTTGAATCCCGTTTGGAATGCTGGAAGGTACTCTGGAATACTCAGGAGAGCCCCCATGTGTTCTTTAGAATGGGAAGCTTAGCAAGTGCACCTACCCTCTCTATTCCCAAACCCAGGGTCATCCTGATGCCATATCTCTAAGCATGCTCACCCTTCTCCCATTTATAGTCAAATTCTTATACCTTGCTGTGTGGATTGTGTAGATTTTCATATTTAAAAGTATCAAGATTGCCCCAGATTATTTTAGAATTAACTTCAGGATTAGAAGTTACCATGGCATATGCCACAGAAAGATCTGAATTTTAACTCTTCATTAATGAGGTAAAACTAAAAACTAATATCCTGGGGATGGCTTATATTTCACAGGCTTATTTTTTTTAACTGTCTAAAAGAATGTGTTATTGTTTCACTGCTAAGTCATGTCTTAACTCTTTGCGACCCCATAGACTGTAGCCTACCAGGCTTCTCTGTCTATGGGATTTCCCAGGAAAGAATACCGGTGTGGGTTGCCATTTCCTTCTCCAGATGGCCATGCATTAAATCATCTAACTTTACATCATCATAATGATAAAAAGTATCGCTGTTTTAATCATTAAAATGAGAATTAAAAGTCCACACAACAGTAAAAAGTTACATTTTAAAAATCTTAGCAAATGATATGGAGAAGGAAATGGCAACCCACTCCAGTGTCCTTGCCTGAAGAATCCCAGGGACAGGGGAGCCTGGTGGGCTGCCGTCTGTGGGGTCACACAGAGTTGGACATGACTGAAGTGACTTAGCAGCAGCAGCAGCAAATGATAACGCCTTTTCTTTTTGTCATTTTGGAAAATGTTGCCTGAGTTTGACATGATTTTCATACGTTACAGCTAGGAAAGGCCTATGAATGTACCTAGTCTTTTCCTGGCAATATCCAGTCTCACTCATTCTCCGTGGCCTAAGAACTTGTGCTTTTGTGTCATACAAAAGCATGGACTGGCGGGCAGTAGAAATGGAGTCCATGATCACGGTCATAGTCTACCTCTGGTACAGACAGCAGCTGACTGTAGGCAAGCTCCATAACCAATGTGGGTCTCAAATTCAAGGAGATAAGGCCAGATCAAACCAGAAGCCAGACAATCAAACCTAGCTTGTAGAAATCTTTTGTTTGGTCCATACATCATTTATTTCTGTACTTTTAAATCTGGAGCTGGCCAAGCAAACAAGAGATCTCACGTTTCTTGTTCCTCTTAGACAAATACAAAGATCTAGCACCCTAAAACCTGCATTCTGGCATGAAAGAGAGTCCACTGGATCTGAGAAGGAGATCTTGAGGATTTGCCACAGTGTCAACAGTTTGTTTCATGTGGGTTTAAGGGTCTGAGGACATGTGAGTTTGGGAACCTCTAGAAATCCTGACAATTTCTTCTACCTCTATCATCATATCACAACTGAGAAAACATCTATGAAAGCTCCATCAGCGAGTCTAACATGAATTAAAATGAAAAGAAAGAAAGTAAAGTCACTTAGTCGTGTGTGACTCTTTGCGACCCCATGGACTGTAGCCTACCAGGCTCCTCAGTCCGTGGAATCTTCCAGGTAAGAGTACTAGAGTGGCAGAATGGGTTGCCATTTCCTTCTCCAGGGGATCTTCCCAACCCATGGATTGATCCCGGGTCTCCCACATTGCAGGCAGATGCTTTACCATCTGAGCCACCAGGGAAGCCCTAACAGGAATTAGGTTCTCAGTAAATCTTAGTGTCATCTCTTTCTAAAATAAATTCCTAAAGGAGGTCAGTTATCTGAGCACAAGAAAATCATCAGGAATCTCTTTTTTAAAGAGTTACACAGATTTATTTATTTATTTCAGAAACGCTCCACTGATTTCAGTCAGTTGCATTAGAGGGCAAGAAAGGCATTTTAAAGGTTTGGTCACATTTCATTACACAGTTAACTAAAGAAACACGAAACTAAATATAATTGTATTCATATTGGAAAGTCACAGGTCAGTTTTAAATTAAATGAGTATTATCTGATAAAAATGAATAATTTCCATGTTGGATTCTGTATGCTTGCTTCACTATCAGTAGTAGCGTGAACTTTGTGCATTCAGCCCCTTTTATAATGGTTCATTCTCTAAATTCAATGCAATTTTATTAATTAGTACTCTAAAAGTTTTTACTTAGGTCAGCATTTCAGCTACATTTTTGCCACTTGCAGACTTCTCTTTGTATTATGTAAGTCTTTAAAATTTAAACAAAAGAAACTATCAAGATCTTTTTATTGCTCTTTGGGTTTATTCTTGAAATCTTCACAAGTGTGAAGCCTATAACTTCAGAGACAGTTTCACAAAGTGTGTATGTATGTGTTTGTGTGTGTGTGTGTGTGTGTGTGTGTGTGTGTGTATAAATGCAATCCCTAATAATTGCTCTTGTCCAGATACTTGTTAAAATGCTCCAATCCAAGGGCCTCATTATTAGAAAAGTGAAGTACAGATGAAGTGGCAAGAACCCAGGTTATTGCTTCAAATTTGCCTTCTATAATACCATATGGTCTTGCATAGGAAATAAGTCTTGAGGAAAAGGGAAACCCTGGGAAAGGATCATCAGGAAGGCACAGAGGACTGTTCTATATATAGAAAAACCTGTTGAGAAGTGATTAGAATTTCAGAGCACTAAGGCCAGTGCTCCTGGGCAGCTTGTTTCCTGGGTGGGGATGGAAAGAAAGTTATTCTCTCCAAGAAAAACCCACCCAAAACAGGCTCCTGAGCATTAGGAACAGACTCCTTCAGAGACTCCTGAGAAAATCTGTGTGCAGGTCAAGAAGTAACAGAACCAGACATGGAACAATGAACTGGTTTCAAACTGGGAAAGGAGTACATCTAGGCTGTATATCATAACCCTGATTACTTAACTTATATGCAAGTACATCATGCAAAATGCTGGGCTGGATGAAGCACAAACTGGAATCAAGACTGCAGGGAGAAATATTAATAACTTCGGATATGCAGATGACACCATCCTTATGGAAGAAAGCAAAGAGGAACTGAAGAGCCTCTTGATGAAAGTGAAAGAGAAGAGTGAAAACCCTGGCTTAAAACTCAACATTCAAAATACTAAGATCATGGCATCCAGTCCCATTACTTCATGGCAAATAAATGGGGAAACAATGGACAGTGACAAACTTTATTCTCTTGGGCTCCAAAATCACTGCAGATGGTGACTGCAGCCATGAAATCAAAAGATACTTGCTCCTTGGAAGACAAGCTATGACCAACCTAGACAGCATAATAAAAAACAGAGACATTACCTTGCTGACAAAGGTCCATCTAGTCAAACCTATGGTTTTTCCAGTGGTCATGTATGGATGTGAGAGTTGGACCATAAAGAAAGCTGAGCACCAAAGAGTTGATGCTTTTGAACTGTGGTATTGGAGAAGACTCTTGAGAGTCCCTTGGACTGTGAGGAGATCCAACCAGTCAATCCTAAAGGAGATCAGTCCTGAATATTCATTGGAAGCACTGATGCTACAGCTGAAACTCCAATACTTTGGCCACCTGATGAGAAGAACTGACTCATTGGAAAAGACCCTGATGCTGGGAAAGACTGAAGACAGGAAAAGGGGACGACAGAGGATGAGATGGCTGGATGGCATCACTGACTCAATGGACATGAGTTAGAGCAATCTCTAGGAGTTGGTGATAGACAGGGAAGCCTGGTTTGCTGCAGTCCATGGGGTTGCAAAGTTGGACATGACTGAGCTGAATTGAGAGACCCCCGGAGATTTCAGTCAGAGTTCAAATGATCCAAGAAGGTAGCAGCAGGAACAAGAAGTTTATGTTTCAGATTTATGACTAACAATTTCTTACACAAGTAAATGTATTCTGAAAGTACTTATGAAACAACAAAAGTGTGAACTTTAAACAATTAAACTGCTGTTATTGATAAACATTTTCTTGGTTATATTTAAAAGTTGTCCGGCTGTCACTCACTACAATTAGAAGACTTTTAATAAGCAAATAGTGACAACTGTTCTTAAGAGTAAATCAGCCTTGATTATGTAAAATCAATTAAATGTGTATTATGACTAACTTCTGTAATTGAAAAAGCTGAAACAGTTTTGTAACTCACTGTTTTGATTCTGAAAAACACAAATGTCCTTAATTAACTGGGAAAACTCTAAGAAATACAGTGTAATCATAATGAGTTAATTCCTACCAATGTTTATTAATTCAGGCATTTCAAAACATAAAACTGCATCTTCAGGTGGTGAACAGAACTGCAATTATACTTCACTGTCTAGAATTATATGTAAATGAATATACATAGTGTATACATAAAATATATAGCACATATGTAATACACATATGTGTGTATGTGTGTGTATTCTACCATACAATATGGAATCATACTATTTAAAGAAACTCTTCTGAACCATAAAGAAACTTCTGGGCTGAAAAATACATTCCCTTATTTATTTTGTTATCAATTTGGGTTTCTACACATTGAATATGCTTCAAGTTGACATATCTGTGGAAGTGAAGGCGATGAATAGCTAACATCAATATAAATATTTACTCTTCTTTCAGTTTAGACTTTCAAAGTGCAGATGTTCACATAGAAATACTACCACTCTGTCCCTAAAGTAGAACATGCACTCAGGAGTATCTGTGTGGTCTTTTGCTATAGTCAAAACAGGTTTTGCCCTTCTAGCCATACTATCTCATCGAGTATGACTTTTTAGTAGAGTGCCACTTAAGGCCATAGAATAAAACAAAATTAACTGGTCTTCAAATGAGTTAAAGCTATCTACCTAGTATCATAACCCTAACATTGTGATTAAGCTAACTGGACTTATGCTTTAAGCTTTAAACAGGTAAGGAAATAGTGCCACATATGTGTGGTAGGTTTGAAGGGGAATATAGAAACCACAAAACATGAAAGCTCAAGCTACTGATATTTTCTATACCGACCCATTTCCATATGCATCAACAGGACACAGAAAAAGCAGACCAACTGAAACGCAAAATTAATACAGTCAATTCTCTGCGTCCCTGAGTTTTGCATCCATGAATTCAAGCAACCACAGATTGAAAATATTTGGGGGGAAAAATTCCAGAAAGTTCCAGAAGGCAAAACTGGAATTTGCCCTGCATTGAGCACTATGCTAAATCCACTGCACGGTGTGATATGAAGGCCACTATAGCCTCCTGCCATCCCACAGATGCTCAGCCTCTGTTCAGTGCCTAGTTGTACGAACATTGCTCACCTCGCATCTTGCACATGGCTGCTTGCGCTGTATACACTCTTTGTTTCTGTGAAGAAAACGGCTCTTAAGAAGCAATTAAGTGGTCACAGCATCCCTCAAAGGTTAAGAGAGAGCATAAAGTGCTCTCTTTAGAAGAGAAAATGAAAGTCTGAGATCTTTTGAAAAAGTGGCATGCTGCTTGCCAAAGTGGGTGGAAAGGTAGGCAAGAAGGAATCAAGCATTTGCACAATGAAGCAGAAAGAAGCTACAGTTTCTGGAAGTGTTAGTGCTGTTCCTACAGTGGCAACACCAGTGTCTCCAGTTGGTGTTAAACTCTCGCCAAGACTGAGAAAGCATTAAGTGTGGGGCTAAAGGAGATGTCACAGGAGCATATCCTGGCTGATGGCAAACTTTTGTGTGAAAAGCAACTCATTTGTAGGAGCACTGCTGTGTTCTGTGAGGGATCACTGTGAGGGAGCTGAGGAGTGCGAGAGGAAGGAGCGGAAGGCTGGTAAGCGATGACTGGTGAGCTACATAAAGATCACAGGAGAATTAGCATTGGCTGATGCCAAGGCAGCATTAGTGTTCCCAGAAGAGCTCGAGAAACTCGTGCAAGAGAAAGACCATCTTCCAGAGCAAGGCTTCATTTGTGATGAGATGTGATGAAAACCAAAAATCGTCTGCCTGTGTTCTAGCAATACAAGGAGGCTTGGGTGATGGTCATCTTGTTCTTGGAATAGTCCCACCAGAGCTTCATTCCCGAGTGAAAAAAATTCTAGAAAAGACAAGGCTGTCATTCAAGGGCCTCCTCATCACTGGCGATGTCCCCAGCCATCCCCTATCTTTCTGCTTTGCAGACAATTATGCAGATGTAATGCCCTGCCCCCTTAATACTATGTCAGTGCTGCAGCCATCAGATCAAGGCATCAAGCATACTAAAGTGACTCAGACTTGCCTCACATTCTGGAGGACTTGTGGATTTATGAAAGAGCTTCACAATTACAGAGACCATAGATTCCCCCAAAGCCCAAGACAGGAGTGCGTGTTGGAAGCCATGATGGAATGAGGCTGTCGATAATTTCAGGGGCATCCCCATTACTGATGCAAGAGTCAGGAATGTTCCAAGGAATTTGGTGAGGAAAGCTTCTCAAACGTGATCAAGGACAATGGTGAAGCACAGAGAAACCCTTACCAACAGAGAACTTGAAGGTCTACTGAAATCCTCTACAGACGACCATGATAGTGATGCAGAGGACTTAGAGCAGTTTTAGACTTAGAACCATCAGTTTGGACACTTGAAAAATCTGCAGCAATTTTTTAATAGTTTCATGTGTTAAAGGATATGAACTTCAATATGATCCTTTGATGGAATGAAGCCTCTGTGTCACCTGACAGATAACAACACACCTAGAACCCCTGAAAGATCTATTTGATGATGAAAAGAAGAAACAGCTTTCTATAACAATGTTTCCAACTAAAGCACCTGACCTGTGATTGTGAAGCCCTGACTTTCAAGCTTGAAGAGCCCCAGCCTGCAGCTTCCATAGACTCTGATATTAGCATCATTGAGCCACCTCCAAAGTCTCAACAGGTGTAAGGGAAACCCAGTTGACTCTTCTAATGTTCTGCCGAAAGATTCAAGTTAGCCTGATACCTCACCACTTACTACCACAATGTTAGACGTCTAATCCTCTCACCCCATGAGCACTGTAACATCTTAAAACAATCACCATTGTCATCATCATTACCACCATCATCATCTTATGAGGGTTATCAAGAGAGAAGAATCAGGGTTTTGGTGAGGGTTAAAAGACCCTGATGTGGAAAAGACTGAGGGCAGGAGAAGGGAGCAACAGAAAATGAGATGGTTGGATGGCATCATTGACACAATGGACATGAGTTTGAACAAACTCCAGGAAATAGTAAAAGACAGGGAAGCCTGGGGTGCTATGGTTCATTTGGTCTCACAGGGCCAGACACAACTTAGCGACTGAAAAACAACACAGTGTGTATAGCTGAGAGAGAAGTGAATTTATATTTTCTCTGTTTATAATTACACTTTATATATATGCACTTGTATTTTAAATATCCTGTTTTATTCTATGTATTTCTCTTTCCAGTCATTAAACGAAAGCAATCTGTAAGTATTCAAAGAAAGAAAAATGGTATGTTGTTGCCGATGTAGTTAGGCCTATGGTGGTTGTGATTGTACTGAATGCATACAGATGTTTCCTTGTCATTAGCATCTAAATAATACTGTATAGCAACTATTTACATGGTATTTGCATTGTATTAGGTATTAGAAGTAATCTAGAGATGTTTTAAAGAATACAGGAGGATGTGCATAAGTTATACACCTTTTTATATGAGGGACTTGAACATCTGTAAATTTTGGTATCTGAAGTCCCCTGTGGATACTGGGGGACAAGCGTATTAGTATGTAAGAGCTGAAATGAGGATATTTACATGGGCACTCATACAAGATAATAGTGTTATTAGCAATCAGCTGGAGAAGACTATTGGAAACATGATTCAAGGGTTATCCTGTTTCTAACTGAGCTCACTCACCACTTTGTCACAATGTTGGTCATATTGTAAGGTATGACATGTTAAGTTCAGGGCAGGGGAAATCCTGGTAAAAGAGAATAGTGTGTGTGTAGTCACTTCAGTCATGTCTGACTCTTTGCGACCCTATGGAATATAGCCTTCCAGACTCCTCTGTCCATGGGATTCTCCAAGGAAGAATACTGGAGTGGGTTGCCATGCTCTCCTCCATGGGGTATTCTCAACCCAAACATTGAACACATCCATGTCTTCTGCATTGCAGGTGGATTCTTCACCACTGAACCACCTGGGAAGCCCAAGGGAACAGAGAGAGGAATAAGATAGTCTCAACCATTTTTACCTGGAGCCAACATTTAGCACCCACCCACTTTTTTACCCAGAATTCATTTCTAACAAGGATGAGTGACCAAATATCTGAACAAAAAAAAGAGAGAGACAGAATTTTCATTCTTAGAAATACAAAAAATGATTATTTTATCTATGGAGAATTGAGCTCTTGAAGTTTGCCTAATTGGGCCCAATAGGTGCTTGCAATGGACAGAAGCAGCTGAATTCATACATGCCCATCTGAGGTGTGTACTCCAAACGACACGGCCAAAATGTCTTTGGTGTAACTTTCTGTGTCCAGATAAAAATGTGACGTGTAAACTGATGTACCACCTCCCAGCCCTATTGTCTCATGATTCTGGCTACCATGGGATAATTTTCAGGGTCAGGCAGTAAATTAAAAAAGAGGTGGATGGGAATGGGGGCATTTCAGTGGATGCCAGCATGAGAGCAGAGGGTGGCAGTGGTGAGGGGTTGATAGCTGAGACCCAGACAGGTCAACATATGTCTCAATAGATACCAGCATGCACTGAGGTTCAGCTGTTCCTCCCCTGAGGCTATCACAACATCCCCAAAGCAGAGACGCTACTCTGACAAGATGCAGAATTATAAACAGACGTAATTTGCCTTGAATTGCCTCAGAAGATTCTTAGGTTTACCTCAATTTAAAAAGAATAGATTTATGGCCCAGGATGTGATCTATCCTGGAGAAGGTTCCATGAGCACTTGAAAAAAAGGTGAAATTCGTTGCTTTGGGGTGAAATGTCCTATAGATATCAATTAGGTCTAACTGATCTAATGTATCATTTAAAGTTTGCGTTTAGAGACACATGTACCCCAATGTTCATCGCAGCACTGTTTATAATAGCCAGGACATGGAAACAACCTAGATGTCCATCAGCAGATGAATGGATAAGAAAGCTGTGGTACATATACACAATGGAGTATTACTCAGCTGTTAAAAAGAATTCATTTGAATCAGTTCTGATGAGATGGATGAAACTGGAGCCGATTATACAGAGTGAAGTAAGCCAGAAAGAAAAACACCAATACAGTATACTAACACATATATATGGAATTTAGGAAGATGGCAATGACGACCCTGTATGCAAGACAGGGAAAGAGACACAGATGTGTATAACGGACTTTTGGACTCAGAGGGAGAGGGAGAGGGTGGGATGATTTGGGAGAATGACATTCTAACATGTATACTATCATGTGAATTGAATCGCCAGTCTATGTCTGACGCAGGATGCAGCATGCTTGGGGCTGGTGCATGGGGATGACCCAGAAAGTTGTTATGGGGAGGGAGGTGGGAGGGGGGTTCATGTTTGGGAATGCATGTAAGAATTAAAGATTTTAAAATTAAAAAAAAAATAAAATTAAATTAAATTAAAAAAATAAAAAAAAAAGAAAACATGAAAAAAAAAATAAAAAGAATAGGTTTTGCTAGCAATAAAAAACCTAAATCCAGAAATGACAAAATAAAGGTATATATTTTGTATACCTGGATCTTATGGCCTGAATATTTGCATGCATTCCATTGTATTTAATCTACTGCCTGTATCTGTGCATTACCATCTCTAGCTACTGTGGTGACATGCATTATTAATGTACCCACTGTGCCGTGGATTCAGATTTTCCTAGTAAAACTGAATGTGTGAGGAGAGGTGAAATTCCACAGGATCATGGAAACTATCTTAATTACCTTAAAATACTTGCCTCTCATGGTGGATATTGACATTGTAGAAGTTAGAATATAAGCTTTCCGGCTCATTTCTTTCCTAACCCTGTTGTACTTACTAATTTTTAAAATACTGTAACATTGTTTTACAGGATAATTCTATGGCTCCAATAACCACACACAATTGGCTCCTTTGAAAGGAGCAACTTTATGCCCCTAAGAGTTCACTCAATAGTATTTACAAACTGGCTTCAGGAAAAAAAACAAATGCATGAGGTTTGAGATTTAACAAAATCCAACTACAACTGGTCACCTCTGAAAGCAGCATTGCCATTGGTGTTCTCAGCTTGACAGTCACTAACACAGCTCTGACAAGAATCTGCCTGCAATTCAGGAGACCCCAGTTCGATTCCTGGGTCGGGAAGATTCGCTGAAAAAGGGATAGGCTACCCATTCCGGTATTCTTGGGCTTCCCTGGTGGCTCAGCTGGTAAAGAATCTGCCTATAATGCGGGAGATGTGGGTTCAATCCCTGGGTTGGGAAGATCTCGTGGAGAAGGGAAAGGTTACCCACTCTAGAATTCCGGTCTGGAGAATCCTACAGTCTATGGGGTTCCAAAGAGTCGGACACCAGTGAGCAACTTTCACTCACTGCTATATTATCAGATACTTCTTCAAAGCATTTTATTTCCTGCTATTTATACTGCAGTAACTTATTATAATGATAGCTTATTTATAAAGTTTTAAACTAAAAAAAAAATTTCTACAGTTAAATCAAATGCCTAATTCCTGTTTGTTTCTACATTTCCCAGTATTACCTTCGTCCTCTTTGTTGGACGGAGTACATAGAGTTATTGAAAGGGATCAGAGCTAGAAGGGCTTAAGGTTTATATGGATTTTTAGTGGCCAAGAATAAATATCTTTGGAAAAAGGAGGCAGGATGAGAATAGTAATTTTATGAGGGGTCAAAAGAATTGCGAGAGACTGTAAGGGAATCTGGGAGACCAAAGCAGGAAAAGAGGGGAGAATATTTCTAAGAAACTACCTTATTAGGGTAAACCAAGCCAAACAGGTACAGAGCAGTGGCTAGAGAAACACAGCCAGGAGGAAGAGAGTGCAGGGCCAGTAGATCCACCGAAGAGACCACGTAAGACAGAAGGCCCTTAGAGTTACTCAGTTTGGTTTCTAAAAATTTATCAGAGCCTCAGAATAAGACAGTTATGCTGCTATTACAACGTCATGATTGTCCTTTCCCCTATTAGGTTATCCTGGGAAAGTTTTATTCTTTGTAAGAAAATTCAGAGGTCAAAATTTACCTACTTGCAAGTGTTTTAGATATAGAACACCAAAGGAATTCCTTTTCAAGAACTACAACTATATCTCAACCTGTGATGCATTGTCTTGCTATTTTTAGTTGGCTGCATATAGTCAGCAATAACTATAAAATGTGTTCAGGTATGTCTTTTTAAATAAAAACTGAGTATGTTGAGGTTACAATTTGCCAGATGATTTACCCTTTTCTATCATTCTTTAGTATAAATATATAGTAGACATTTTTTTCTAGTCCATAAAGTTTTATTGCAAATACTGGGAACCCACTTAAAATGGAATAAACAGTGTCTACCCACATGTGTTTTTCCTTACAGGAAGCCACTTTGATTCTCGGTTAAAAGACGTTGATTAATGTGAGAAGGCCCGCCTGCTTCTGTGAGCACTGCTCCTCTAATTCTGTACACACACAGAATGGACTCTAATCTCTCCAGCTGCCATGTTGATGCTCTTCATGAGCTGTACATTTCACAGGCTCTGGAACCACTCTGCAGCTCAAACATGATCAACGGCTTTCCTCAAAACCAGAACAGCAGTGAGAGATTATTAAGTCAAAATGGAAGCAAACTCTCCTCTTCGTGTGTGCAAGAAACTCACAGGGGAACCTGATTTCCATATGGTTCCCACAGCTGATGCTTAAGGACTATCTTCCAGACACAGGTAAAACCATTCATAATCCTCAAACACCTCTACAATGGAGTAAAACAAGGCCAAACAGAATGAAGGGAAATAATCTCCAACCGGTCTTACATGACTACAGGTTAAAATGCATAAAGGAGGCTTTGATTTAAATAAAAGCAGAGTCTCAGAAACATATGCTCACCACCGACCATTCTTCATCTGAATGGTAGAAATTCATGAGTCTCATTTCACTGTAGCATGGGACCTTTGCCAAGAAACAAGAGCCCAAACATCAGTGATTAAGAAAGATCTCCAGTAAATAACATGTTTTAAGGGTGCTAATCTACTTTAGTGTGAGTTTAAAGGCAATGGCATCATATTTTGGACTGACCACATGAAGAGACGTTTTCACTTACACAACATTATTAAACTTTGCTTTGGACTTTTAACTAATGTAAGCCTATTCCCTGAAATAAAATGTCATTCTTGAAAAGATATAACAAAATCACAAAAATACTTCTCACAAAAATCTTCTGATTCAGCTTCCTTGAAAAATGTAGAGCCCCAAAGCCTTGCTGATACATACTACCGTATCTCTCCCACATTTTATCAGCTCTTTCTTGCCACTGCCATCTGTTTGCTTGCTTTTCCCACCCATTGCCTATCCCTGTAGGCTGTTCCCTGGCACTCAAATGCCTGCCTCTAAATTCTTTAATCACATCATCCAAGCAGTGTTCCAGGTCTTCAATTCTTCTTCCCAAAGATTTTCTTCAACACTACCCTCTGTATAGTTTGGACACTATCCTCCTCAGATAACATTTTTCAAGTAAACACTATGTACATTTCTTCTGGCCTTTTGTTTCAAACACAATTATTTCCTGTTACACTGTCTTGTGTGATACAAAGGAGGAAAACTTCCTAAACATCTCATCTTTTACAATCATGGTTCCCTAAGTCCTTATCATTTCAGGCTTTAAAGACTTGAAGACAATACTCAGCAGAGTCCTATGATGGAGATGTAGCTAATTCCAGTGTTTCTGGAAAAGTCATATTTTCTTTTTATTAACTTTTAATACATAAAAGTCTAACTGTTCATAATTACACTGATCTAGTCACATAATCAATATCCTAGAGTAAAGCCGGCAGTTACAAATTTAAAACAAATATGTAACATGATTTAATAAAATAAAAATCAAGGAAATGGAACCCAAAGGTCACAACTCTACATCACTAAAAAGAAGATTAAAAAGTAAGGTAAATGATCATATTGTTGAAACTCTGATAGTATCTTTCAAACTCTACCACTCCCGTTCTAAATTAAAATCTCATTTTAAATGAGTTCCCAACAATCCAGCCTAATCACTTTAAGACAAAGCAGCAGCTGTTTAGAATGCAGTCAGTGTGATTGCTGTGGCCCTGTGTACTTGACCTCCTGCCTGTTAACAAAGAGAGTCAATTAATTATTTGCTGTTTTGAATGGTTATTTCACTTCACCTCCACCTTTCTTTAAGTGTTAAAAGGCTCAGTTGCTTTATCACCTTAACCTTAGCTTTAGTGAATGCACGCAGAATTTCTTAACTGCCAACAAATAAACCATTTTGACCCAGAAAGCTAATTTTCAGGACTATAGTGCCTACACGTCTTATGCTGGAGTCAGTGGAAGTGACATAGTAACCTAGTGGCTCATCCTCTTCCAGGAGAGCCCTTTTGTTTTGAAGGGCAGCTTGGTGGTAATGTTGTTTCCTGGACATAGGTGAGGAGACACACTAGTACTGCAACGGGTTTTATGGTCACAGTTACAGTGAAACACTGGTTTCATTAGAAATTTTACCAAACACAAAAATGGAATGCTCTCAGTGTAAACCGGAAGTCTGTTGATAAACAGTGTGTTGGTTTCTCCCGCATGCTGTTAGTTTTTCCTATATACTCTTCAGGTTACATTAAGTTCAGTTGTGTAATCTCATAATTAAATTCTACAACACTAAACTAGAACAAGGAAACAGCTTCAAAACAAATATGAAAATGGTTTTTGCAATGTATGGATATAGTAGAACTGATAGCATTTAAGTTTTAAATGTGAAAAACTAGCCATAAAGACAAAAGCTAGCCTGGAATCTATCAACAATATTCTCACTTCTCTTGAATTCCTTTAATATTAATACCATGAAACATTTTAGAAGCTTCCGATTGTTAGTTATTTATTTTTAGTCTCCTCCAGTCGAATGCAAGATGTGAAAGTAGTGATTGTCTTAACCTTCTCATTGAATACAGTCCGAAGTCAGTTACCAGGGCTTAAAAAAAGAACAGAAAAGTACTATTCCATAGTGATTAGTTTATAAGAAACATATCAAGATGTTGCTATTAGTTAGCCCACAAAAGTGAAATCATATCATATTCTTTGTGTCTGGCTTATTTTAATTAGCATAATGTCTTCAAGGTTTATCCATGCTATCTCATGTATCTATATTCCACTTCCTAATTGTCATTTTCATGTCTTTGCTCATGAATGTGCAAAATGATTTATCAACCTTATAGCAATATCTTGGCATATTTTTTATGATCTAATAAAATGGCAACTGAAATTTTGGGAAAAAAGACTCATAATTCCTCAATTCTTTCCAAGAGAATTTATATTGACATGAAAATGATTGATTCTCTATAGCCTACATATCTTAGTCTATGGGTTAGTAGTTCTGAAACTTTAAAGTTTAGGGTTGAATCTTAGGGTTTTAAAAAGGATGTAGATGATGCTGATGTTGGTGGTCCTAGCCACCTTTGACAGACACAGCTGGAAACCCTCACATGCAAATTCTATGAAATTCAGCATGTTGGATCCTCAGATATCCAATAAAGACAGAAGCCACAAAGAATAGTCACAAAGTCCTTCCAAAATGAATAGGACACAGAATAGTAATTTCAGAGCATGTATAAAATTCTAAACTGGTGGGAAAACACCATTTCCCACTAGGAAAAAAAGCATTCTAATAATTCCATATTTAACTCCAATATGGAATTGGATCTACAGCTAGTATGGAACAATGCAACTCAAGTAAGAAAGAGCAAAATGTTCCTTTTCCAGGGTTCCTTAGAGTACAAAAAACTCATTCAGTATAAACATAATGATCAGACACTATGCTGTAACAGAGAGGTTATGGTATTAGATACAGATAATTTATTTTTTACAATCATTAGCTCATTCAACAAATATCTGCCAAATGACAATCAGGTACCAGGCACTGTGAATGGCACTAACTTATAAAGCAGACCTTAGAACAATTCATGGCACTCATGGTATGTTTACGATTCAAGCCCATATGTAAGCAGTAGCATCTTGAGCAACTCAGTTACTGCTCATAGCATCTTTTGTGGTATGAATAAAAAGAGGGGATGGGAAGTGGCACTGCTGACCCCCAAATCTTGCTTCATAGAGCAAATGAATTTCTAAACAAAAGCTTCTGACCATCTGCTTTTTATAGAATGAACCTCAGGAAATAGTAAGTTGTATTGACCGATTCCAAGGGTTCAATTCCTACTTTAGGAAAGAAGTTATAATCTCTGAAACTGAGACCACAAAAAGCACTTCTCACCACAGAGATCACTGTGTAACACTGTATGAGGTGTGTGCTCTGGTCTGTCACATGCAAAGATTCGCCACCAAGGAGAAGTCTCCACTCTACGTCCAAATAAATGTCAAATGGCTTCTCTCTCTCTCTCCAGATTCCCAGATCTCTCCCACCTCTCTTATTTCTACACTCCTGCCTTCCCTTCTCTCTCTACCTCCCTTCTTTCTTAGAACCTCTTCATAAAACCTGTTAATAACTGAAGATGGTGTAGAGAGATTAAGCTATTTTTAGGACCAATAATTTGTTGATTTTCTTTTTCATTAGTTTATGAGCTGTTAAATTTGTAGCTAAATGTATTCTTACTGGACAATTTAATTGCTCCAGTGAAACGCAAAATTTCCATCAACCAATTCTGTGGGGAAAGTGAAGGGAATCTAATTGTTCTGTCTGTTGTGTATTTTAATTAATTGTCCTTCAGTGAAAAACCTGGTAACAAAAACAGTGATACTGTATTAAAAATGTTCAGGAAATTCATCAAATAGTTCACAAAGCATCCTTAGAACAGGTACAAATAGAGAAATCCAAGGCCTCAGAGATTCAGAATAAGCCACCAGAAAGTTGACACATGACAGGCATTTGCTTACATTTCAGTCTCATGTTTACTGATTCCTTTCCAGGATAATGGACTAGGCCATTTATTGGTAGGTTTTCTAGGCTTTTATCCCGAGTATTTTAAAACATCAAAATTGACTTAATTATGGTAATACTTTTAAAGAGAAACACAGTAAGTTCCCTACATATAAACTGTCAAGATGCAAACATGTCTTCACATGTCCGATCACATAAGTTAGTTCACCTGTCTGGTGTACACTGCCATGTGAGTGCATCCTCTACAAGTGGTTGGGTTTGTGTACTTTACTGTACAGTACTGTACAGTACAGAGTTCAGTACACCATAGAAATACAGCATCTTTATTTCAAACACAGGATGTCCAGAAGCAAGTATAAGTGCGGAGGTGATACAGCTGGTGAAAAGTGAAGTCGCTCAGTCGTGCCTGACTCTTTGCGATCCCATGGATAGTAGCCTGCACCAAGCTCCTCCGTCCATGGGATTTTCAAGGCAAGAGTACTGGAGTGGATTGCCATTTCCTTCTCCAGGGAATCTTCCCAACCCAGGGATCGAACCCAGGTCTCTCACATTGTAGATAGACACTTTACCGTCTGAGCCACCAGATACAGCTGGTACTACTGTATTTTTCAAGGTATTATATTTTAAGATTTTAAATGTTTTCATTTTTTATGTATGATTTGTGTGAAAAGGTATTATAAACCTATTACAGTACAGAATTATACAGCCGATTATACTAGTTGGGTACCTAGGGCTTCCCTGGTGGCTCAAGGCAATAAGGAATCCTCCTGCAGTTCAGGAGACCTGGTTTCAGTCCCTGGACTGGGAAGATCCCCTGCAGAAGGGAAAGGCTATTCACTCCAGTATTCTTGCCTGAGAATTCCGTGGACAGAGGAGCCTGGAGGGCTATAGTCCAATGGGTTACAAAGAGTCGGACATGAGTGAGTAACTAACACTTTCACTCTCAAGCTAACTCTGTTGGATTTAGGAACAAACTGGACTTATGAAAGCACTCTCAGAACCAAACTTGTTTATATGCAGGGGTCTTACCCTAATGAGTACCTACATTTTACAATAAGAAAGTTATGTCATAGACAAATATTTTACAAAAAGCACAAATCAGATTGCTAGAACTGAGACTAGGACCATGTGTATGAGACTCTTCATTTATTAATCAGAACATTTTGTTATAATTTCTCATGGTAACCATTATTATTTTCATTTTTAAGAAGTTAATATAAAGAAATATATAAGTAACACCAAAGAGAAATTGATGGTGACAGTCTAAAATTATTTTCATTCTTTCCAAAATGTATATTCACTATGAATACTGGTATGAAATAACAGATCAAGCTGTTAATTGCTGAAAAAGACAAAATCCTACTTAAAATATGATTATCATTTATACTAAGCATTCCATATTTCCATAATGAAAGATAAAATTATTTAATCACAATATGTATAGATTAATGATTGATATAAAGTTCCTGTAGAACCCTCCAGTTATTTTTCTGATGCTTTGCTTTCTAAAATTCTTTGATAAATCTTTCTATGGTTTATATCTAAAAAACACTAATCCCTCTCTTAGAAAAATCTACAATTTTGTCAAAACACTTTATAATTCATGACTTTAAAAACAGATAACTTTAAAATGTACATATAACATTAAAGATACATACAGCTTTTCCAGAATACATATATGTACAACACATCCTCATGAATCCATATAGCATATGCTAATTTTGTCTGGGGCGGAAGGTACAATGTTGTCTGGCTATCAGTACAAATTCCTCCAAAGACTTTTCCATTGCTTTTAGTTTCCAACTATTTTTAAAATTTTTTTTCTTAAAATACCCTTCTCCTCATCACCCAGAAATAACTGCTAGTAAAATTTTGGTATTTACCTTTTTCCATTTTTTCTAATTCCACACATACTTACTTTTTAAAAATAGAACTACATATTGCATACTGTTTTGTAATCTGTTCTTTTCAAAATTTAATACTTTACAATGACAAGATTTTCCAGATCTTAACTCCCAACAGAATGAGAAGTTTCAAGTGGGACTAACACAAATTAACAGTGATCCATAATTATCTGATTAATTCTATCAATACTGGTCTTCAGTGAGACACTAGTCCAAACTAGAACTTTGAGAGAATTGACCCCAGACTTCAAGGAAGCCCAAGAGCCTAACTGTCCAGGTAATGCAGACACAAATAAAAGATCTACCCTCCCTTCTAAAAGTAAGATTTCCCATGTCTCTTGCAAATCCTGCCATAGAGATGGTCCTCTACTGTCCCCAGAGTGAAGCCTGCCCCAGTTAAGAGAATTTTGAAAAGATAAACCAAGAGGAACAAATGCACCTTCAGAATAGGGAAACTTAGTTTTGATTCCTGGTGATATCTCAGAACTTCTCCAGGGCCCCAGTGGTTTATTTGTAAAACACAATCTCCTCAACAACCCCTCCAGTGCGGTAACACTATGACTAGGGTAGGTTGAAAGACATTTTCATATATATTTTTTAAAGTCACACAATAACATAACACTTCCTTCAGCAAAACAACCTAGGAATTTACATAACACTCCACATATTTTATCTTTTAATTGTTTTCTTAGATTACCTACTTTTCAAAGGAGAAATAAAGTGCTATACAATGTTATGATTAGGACCTCCAGTTAACTTCCACGCTGAAATAGTAAAAAAATTCTTCACTGAAATGACAAATAGCAGAGTATGAAAAACACATGTCAAACTAGTGGAGTGAGAAAATAAAAAATTTAAAGTATCATAAATGTTCTTTACATGATCACCTCATCATTTTTATGTTTACTTAACAATGTTTGGGTAGGCAACAAGTTAAAAGTCAAGAAAGAGACACCTTGAACAACTAACTTAACTGCATTAAATAATCTTTAAATTTATAAAGATGTTAAGAAAAAAATAATACTTGAATTCTCATAAAACAAGTGTTCTCGTTATTTTTAAGCTCTTGACAGAGGAAGGGATAATCAGAGTTGACAGGTGTTTACCATGCACTGTATTCCACTTAATAAACCTGTTTTTCAATATACAATGACAACTCTTCTTTGAATTGGAACATCTATCTTTTTAAAACTACACACAAAATTGTAAATGGTTCTTTCCATTTGCTTGTTTGTTAGTCTTTTAGAAGGTTTATTTGACTCTAATATCCTAGGATATTGCTTACCAAACTCTGTTTCATGGAACACTAACTTTAGGGATTTAAAAATATTAACAGGGCAACTTTAAGGCAAGAGTTCTATGGAAAATTAAGCTTTGGAACACTAGGTTAGAGAAGAGAGATGAGTTTCTTTACTGCAAGGCTTCTCAGAGTCAAATGCTAACATGAACTGCACATTGCAAACAGATGGGTATAGTATGCAGGTGTCCAAAATGTCTTTCAGAATAGAGTCTCTTTTTTGCCTAAGTTAACATCTCACAGATGGTATGAATAACACTTCTTTATGATTTGGTTAAGAAGCATTACATTCAAAGATATTAATTAAAAATTACAGTTGTTCCTGACAACTAAGGCCCCTAGTCTCCCAGAATATTTCACTAAAATAAAAATACTCTCAGGAAAGATGGAATATTAGCCCATTATCAATCTCTAACAGCTTGGTTCTAGATTAGTTTAACAGAGAATGCCAGAAAAATAAGTGGAAGAAAGGAAAAAAAGATATACATAAGAAGCAGAGTAAGCAGATTATGTAGGGCAAAGCAGAGCCTCAACTCTGTCTTTGGAGGATTAAGAAAGAAGTTATTAGGGCTCTTATTAAGTGTAGTCTAACTGCTCTAACAAACTGAGTGATCCCCAAAATGTATCATGGTTCAAACCTAAGTAAAGTTCACTTATGGCTCAAATAACAGTCAACAATCTGAAATGCTTCGGTTTGTTAGGAGCCATAGAGTGCATGCATCTCAACTCTTATACTGTCAATAGCTCTTCCATAGTCAACACATGGCTTCCAAGGTCACCTTTTGGGTTGCCTCTATTTTAGCCAGTGGAAAAGGAATAGAAATTAGAGGTCCATGCAGGAGGATATTTTGAAACTAGAGATCTGTACTTGGTGTGCATCGCTTCTCATATTTCTTTGGCTAAGTAGAGTCACATGACCACCATAACTACAGGAGAAGTCGTGAAATGCGATCCAGCTGGTGCATAGGAACATGAGGAAAATATACATTTTACTTAACAAATAGTAGCCTTTGCTACATATGTATAAGGAAAAAGAGGTAAAAATGAGATTCCACAGTAGGGAAATGTCACAAAGCACAAGGAAAACAAAAACAAATGTGTTCTATACAATTGCTCAGTGTTAGAATTGTTTGCACCATCATAAACAAACAAACAAAAAGAACACAAAAAGCTATTTTTGAAACATTAAAATTAATCCAAACATGAAAAATAGAACAATTAAATGAATTATGATTCCCTGGTGGCTCAGTGTTAAAGAGTCTGCCTGCAATGTAGGAGACACAGAGACTTGGATTTGATCCCTGGGTTGGGAAGATCCCCCGGAGAAGGAAATGGGAACCAACTTTAGTATTCTTGCCTAAAGAATCCCATGGACAGTGGAGCCTCATGGGCTACTGTCCATGGGGTTGCAAAGACTTGTACACAACTCAGCAAGTAAACAACAATGGATTCATAGAATATTATGTAGTTAGTAAATATGTTGCAGAATAATGCCATAATGTTTCAAAATTTGCAAGATTTTCATGATATTAAGATGTATAAATAGAGTATACTCAATCTGACCTAATTTTTTTTAATATATATATATATATATATATACAGTTATAAGCATGTGGGGAAAAAAGCCTAGAAAGACAGTCATTAAGGTATTATTTCTGAGTACTATCCTTGGGTATTAAAATTATAGATATTTAATTTTTAAATTTTTATCTGCAATTTCTTATTTTTAAAAATAAATACATAGTATACTTATCATAAATGATATTTTCAAATAAAAATATGATAATGTAACTAAATATATATCAATTATAAAATTCTGAAGCTGTTGATGGTAAAAAGTAAAGACAAAATAAAAAACAGGTATTTGATCTCTTTCCCCCCATATCTGATGGGGACATTATTTTAAGACATGAGGTAAAAACTGTGAACATGATTGCTGGTAGAGAAAAAAATAGCTTCAACTATTGCTGCAATCTTTACTTTATAATTTTAACAAACAACAACAAACATTTCTGAGCTTTCATTATGAACCTATATAGACAAAGGCCAATGTTATTTTGTGCCATCAATTATCTGTGTTGATCGATGGACCAGCAATTACTTTCTATCCAGAGCTTTGCTCAGTAAAAACTCATACATTATTTTCTGTTTATTGATTATGATGAGAAGCATACAGCTACACAGAGAAAATAAAAGCTTGTAAAGCAATTACTCAAATATATACACATATATCTACATAGCCACACAACTATGGAATCTTAGCAATATATATGGTGACAATATCCTTAATACTTTGTAATTTTAAATTAATTTATAATTATCTCCAATAATTGTAAAGAGATTAAATTACATTTTAAGTAGGTATTTTTGTGAACTTCTTTCAGAATACTATGAAATTCATGACCACTGCCCCCACAAATTGGAGAAGGCAATGGCACCCCCCTCCAGTACTCTTGCCTGGGAAATCCCATGGACGGAGGAGCCTCGTAGGCTACAGTCCATGGGGTTGCTAAGAGTCGGACACGACTGAGCGGCTTCACTTTCACTTTTCACTTTCATGCATTGGAGAAGGAAACGGCAACCCACTCCAGTGTTCCTGCCTGGAGAATCCCAGGGACAGAGGAGCCTGGTGGGCTTCCGTCTATGGGGTCGCACAGAGTCGGACACGACTGAAGTGACTTAGCAGCAGCAGCAGCAGCAGCAGCAGCAGCCCGCACAAATAACACTAGGCAAAAATTTAAATATTCTGGTATAATAGGTCAATAAGATATATGACTAGGCCCATTAAGATCACAGAATAACTAATTTTACACCTACTTCTATCACCCATACCATATTCTGTACTCCTAGGTAGCACTATTCCTCTAAAGATTTCATCTCAATTATTTTAGCTATATTCTAATTATATGGTTAAGTACTAAAAGGGTAGAAGCAATACTTATCTTTCATAAGTAATCTGGAGTGGTACAAAGATCATGGGCATTGGGTCAGGATTTTTTACCTTGGAAAGCCTCCTTATCTTTGTCACTTTCTAAATCCAAGCCTTTATTATCTGGTACCTGCAATATCACATAAACCTCATTACCAACCCGCCTAAATCCACTGCTGATATGCTCTTAGCTACCAAACTACCAAGAGACGGCTTTTAAAAACAAGCCGGGGGACGTCATTTCTTGCTTGAGAACCTTGTTGGTTCTCCAGGTATGTGATATATAGAAAGTTAGATCTATTAGATCTGAACTTACTCTCCTTAAAGGAATACTCTGATGTGTTGCTGCACAAAAATAGACTCATATTCATATGCAGCACCTTTTTCTTAATGGCACATTTTAAAGCTTTTCTTTTTTCTCTCTTGGAAAGTTTTCTAATTTTCATGCAATAAGATGAAAATGTGTGTTTCATAATTAAAAGTAAATTTCATGAGTTACACTGGATTAGCACAAATCCTATGAACTGTTTACATAGTACTGGTATTTCAAACCACAACACTTAGGATGATCAAAGCAAAGTCTACAGAAGATTAATAAATGAGAATGTTTTGTACAAAAAGAAAATGTTATGGCCTTGACAAAACCTCTCAGAGGTTGAGAAAAGACCAGGATGCTTTTATTTTTTTGAGCCTCTCAGTATATTAAAAAAAATAGAGAAGGGCCAAAATGTAATTGAATATAGTATGACTTGTTCTAAATGTTTATATTTAATAGATTAACATGTTCAACATTTAAAAATGTGAAGCACTATAACTGCGCAAATTAAACTGTGCACTATAGCTCACAAATTAAGATTCATTATCATCACAAGGAATATTTCACAATGTATCAAAGGTGGTGTGGTTCAGTAATAGAAGCAAAGCTTAAAGGTTTCTGATGACCATCTTTCTGCAATCTTGTCAGTATGTCTTTGTCACCACATGATAATATCAAAATAATCCACTTAGGCCCCTTCTGAATGGAAACCTGGATCCACAGGCCGCCCTGGCCCTCTTTGTCTGGTTTTTGTCCTCAGGCATAGACTGCCAGACCCTGATAATTACACAGGAAGTACCTGGCTCTTAACACAACGATAATGACCATGACTGCAACTGCTCCTACTATCTGTGGACTGAAATACCAGTTCAGTTCAGTTCAGCTCAGGCGCTCAGTCGTGTCCAACTCTTTGCGACCCCATGAATCGCAGCACGCCAGGCCTCCCTGTCCATCACCAACTCCCGGAGTTCACTCAAACTCACCTCCATCGAGTCGGTGATGCCATCCAGCCATCTCATCGTCCTTTGTCCCCTTCTCCTCCTGCCCTCAATCCCTCCCAGCATCAGAGTCTTTTCCAATGAGTCAACTCAAGCGTCTTCAATTTAACATGGTTTCCACAGTCACCTACCTAATCACACTTCATACTTAGACTTTTTGCACCTAGCCCATTTATCCAACTGCGAATTTAGATCCTGCTGTCCTCTGTTTTTTTGCGAAAGCTGTTCATTCAGCCTAGAAAGCCCTTTCCATTGCTGCCACCAAAATCCCATCAGCCAAGCCTTTTCTTAAATTATCTGCTCTTTCATGAAACTGTCACTGTTACTGAATTTTGCTTTTTTTTTATCCTTGATTGCATTTCACATATGTTCACTACATAAATTATATGATAATATTATATGTACATTTATTTCCCAAGCAGATATATGTTTATTCAGGGAAAGGAAAATCCTGTGTGCATCTCTACATTATCTCTGTCCCCTGGCCTAATGTATCACACATGGTAAACATTTGATAAATATATATTAATTAGAAATGACAATAGCCATAAGCTTTTGGCAACACACCTATTTGAGTAAGTATTTCTGGTGGTTTCATAACATAAATACCCAACTATGTATTTAACAGCTAACTTATTAAATAACATGTATAATAATTATAGATTTACTACTCATTTCAATTATATCAGGCTAAAGTATATACATTATAAATATTAAACAAAGAAGAAAGTATAACGATACAGCATCAATTATGTTATCAGCCCTCAAAAGTAAGATAAATCATAATCACATTCTAGCTTAATTTTCAAAACAAAATCTCAGCCATATTTGAAATTCAAATAAAGATGTATTGCTTTTTTTAAAAAAACTTAACTGACTTCCGAAATGTCTTGGCAAGAGTTTTATAATATATAACAGATTCATTAGGAAGTTTAATCAGATTACTGAAGCATTTGTTCATATGGAAAGTTCATCCAAATGTATCAAAACTCTTAGCCAATATCAATATAACTATAATTAAGAATATATTCAGAAATAATGCCATAATTAATGCTTATTCAAATTGCCAACTTCTTGGCAAATACATTAATGTTGTCCTTGTAGGCCACTTGTATTCAATCCTGGGAGTTAAGACAACTTGGCTGGACCCCAATGACAAATTACTTAGGAGGGAAAAAGATCATTTCTTTAGTGAGAATTTATTGCATCAAAGGGGACACATACTGTAGGAAATAATAACCTACTTGTACTGACTGAGTTCTCAACCTTATCTTGTTATATGAAAACAAAAGTATACATTTTCAAAATCATAAGGAGACTAATGCAACTAATGGAGAAAGAAGTGATATTATATCATATCAAATAACAAAGGGTCAGGCTTTCCTAAGACCTTACTGCCTTTCAACCTTTCAACCTATGCCAGCTACTTACATCTCACAGTAACAGGCAGACACATGCCATGCGGATGGCTGCAATGAAGAGGAAAAGGGAATGTCAGCACAGCGCCCTCCTCTCCTTCCTCTCGGTGGCCAGCTCTGCACATTAGCTAACTGTGCGGCTGGGACTCATGCGCCTATTATTCTACTACAACTGGCCTCTTCAAAGTTATAACAATTTCCCAGTGAGTAAAATCAGCTGGGTTCATTTCCTTGCCCTTGCTCTAAAAATTCTACCCTGATAACTGAGCCTCTCCTTCATGAAAATCTTTTCAATGTTAATGAAGATTCAGGCTTTTTTTTTTTTTAAGTTCCTTTTTGAGCCCTTCCTGCCAGACCCCCCAGGAAAGAGGACTTCCCCAAAGCTGACCTTATCTCTCTTTGCCTTGGTATTCTCATGTGTTCAACTACTAGATCCATAAAAATGAGAAGGTCTAAAATCTCTTTTCCCCAAAGTTCTAGAGTTCTCCTTACTTCCCATCCAGTAAGTTGACTTTCTTGTGAACATAGCCGCCTAGGTGTCACATTGATACATCAAACTCAAATGGTCAAAACCCAAATATACTCATCTCTCTTCTCCCCTACTGCCACAAAACACGAACCACAAACCCACAGAACTGGAACCCTCCTCCTGACTTCTCTATTTCTTTGGCTGAAAACACTCTTTTTCTAGAAAATCGTGTTGGACACTGGAGTCAGATTCAACTTTTCCATTCCCTCTCTGCCCATTTCAGGGGAGCCTGCCTCGCCAATGTCTCTGATGTTGGTCTTATCTCTGTCCTTCTCACTATACACATTCCAGAGCTAGTTCTCACTGGCTCTTATCTGGAATTTTTTTTTTTTAAGCTTCTGTTTGTCCCTATGCATTCCATCCTCAATGCTATTTTCTTAAATATTGACTATTATCCTTTCTCCATGTCATTTTGCATAGAGAAACCACATAGCTGGCTTCTACTGACAACCCCAGGTGATCTTTGCTCAGGTCCAAAACAGTTTCCTACGATCTCACCTCCTTTGCCAAAGCCATAGGAACTCAACCTACTAGTTAACCCTGCTCTCGGGGTTATTTCCCCCTACCCCCACATTAAGCCTAAGTACAAAATGAGATAAGCTGTCCTGAATGTCTACTCTCAGCTTCTTCTTTTTAGCACTAGGAAAAATATACTCCTCAGCTATACACTATATTTAATAGCCTCTTTTATTGCTAGGTGATCATGTGACTATATTTTGACCAATGGGATATGAGCAGAAACCACATGCACAGCTCTCAGACTGTGCCTCTAAAAGAAAGCAGCAGGCGCTCCACTTCTTTCTCCCTTTCCATCTTTAATCTCACCAATGCCAGAAACACCTTAGGGGCTGGGGACTGACAAGGATTCTGGGTCCTAAACAAACTCCTGGAGCAGCACCATGCCTTCCCATCCCTCTTTTCTAGGTCCCTATAATTTGGATATTTATATGTGAAAGAAACAAGCCTTTGTTATTTTATTCTGTTATTTGGTAGCTGATAAAACAGGTTATCTAATAAATAGACACAATCTCTCCAACACCTCTTCTCCTTGTGAACAACAATGACATGTGCAGCTCCAGAGATACTGTAGAGCAAAGATTCAAACAGTAGCTTCTAATGCCAACGGAAAAGTCGAATTGGTATTACACAGAAAGGAACATAGTGCAAGAAATAGAGGAACATATTTTCAGTTTGGGCCCTAATAAGAAAATAAATCTTCCTAGAAAAAGGCCCACAGCTACAGGACATTTGATGCAGATAGAAAATTAGAGAGCTGCAGCAATCACACCATTGCTATCAGGAAGAAAAGGAGACATTCTGAAGAGCACAACAGAGAGAAGTAAAACTAACAAGAACGTGTCATTGGCTCATACAAAGACTCAGCACTTGGAGATGAGGGTCAGGAGAAACAGAAGCTGCAGTCCCAGTGCAGGCTGACATGAAGTGAAAACATTCCAGGGTCTATTGAAGAGGAGCAATGCAACTGAAAGAATCCACCTGCAATGCAGGAAACCCCAGTTCAATTCCTGGGTCAGGAAGATCCACCAAAGAGAAGGGATAGGCTACCCACTCCAGTATTCTTGGGCTTCCCCAGTGGCTCAGCAGGTAAAGAATCCGCCTGTAATGTGGAGACCTGGGTTCCATCCCTGAGTTGGGAAGATCCCCTAGAGAAGGGAATGGCTACCCACTCCAGTATTCTGGCCTGGAGAATTCCATGGACTGTATAGTCCATGCGCAAAGAGTTGAATACCACTAAGCAACTTTCACTTTCTTAATGGAACTGAAAGAAAAAGCATAAGGGAAATTCAGAATAGATCACAACAGATGCTAGAATCTAAGCTAAAATTTAAGACTGTTTCTGTAGAAAGGAAAAATCCTGGGTTCATACCTGAACTCCACTGAAACACATTTATAGTTATCTAGTTACTGATCATATTTGGATTTATGTTAAAGAATAGTTGTAAGAAAACTGTTTCCCCCAGATGCTGACCAGCAAGAGGCAAAAAGGTCATCAAGGACACAGTGAAATTACTCTGTTCTCTGAGATAAGGAAGTGAGTTGTGGTTACTGAGTTTGGTTCAGTGACAGGGAGATTCCAACCTCTACAAACAGTCCTTGAATTGGACATGCCTGGTGCACAGATTTTGTATTTCAGTTCATTCTGGTTCAGGTTTCTAAGAATTAGCTGTTTTTCCAGTTTTGGCAAGACTAAATAGTCTTGTAGCATCACAAGCAGCTGTGAACCCCATTAGGGATCCTGGATAAAGGAAAACCAGTGCTACATCTCTTCTCCAGCTTTTGCCAGTCTATGTAGCCTTAGTCAAATGAATCACAAGCTGTGTGTGTGTGTGTGTGTGTGTGTGTGTGTGTGTGTGTGTGTGTGTGTGTGTGTTTCCTAGCTATCTATAAGCCACCAAAAATACTGGAGTAATAAATAAATATAATTCTATGGGTTAGGTCATTTTCAACAAATCCTTTGGCAACATTTATAAAATGCAGAAGAAATCCCTTCAGATGCAATACTCACAGGATGCCTTAGAACACAGCATTAATTGCATGGATTTCAGCATCAGAGAGGCCTGGGGTTAAATCCTAGCTTTACCGCTGGACTTCATGTATAACTTATAAATCACCTCCAAACTTCAGTATATTCTACTGCAAAATTAAGATCAAGTAATAATACAGACAAGCATATAATTGAATGTATGATAAGTGCTATTACAAATCAAAATACTGCAGGGAGTTATTACAGGAGGTCTGACCTAGTTTGGGAAATCAGGGAATGCTTCCCTAAAGAAGTGAATTTCCAGTAAGATATAAAGGATGAAGAGGGCTAACCCAGGCTTAGCAAAGAGTGTTCCAGACAAGAGAAAATGTCTTCAGTTCTTAGATATCTGAACATGTCTTCAGGCTGCCTTTACAGAATGGAAGGCAAATACCATTGAACGTTGCAAAGGAGATTTTCCTTCATAACTCTGTCTTCTGATGTCCAGTGCAGGATCTGAGAAATCAGATGCAAATCTGGACTATGTTTTTTAAGATTTTGTTTTCTTCTCTTGAAACTTTTATGATATCATGCTTATCTTTGGTGTTCCAAAAATTCAATATCATGGTATGGATTACTGTATGGGAGCAATCAAATGAGAAGTTTCCTTCTTCAGGTCTAGGTTATTGTCTTCTAGTATTTTCTTGCTAATTCTTTTTGTTTGCTTTTTCTATTTGTCTGAGATTCCTATACTCCAGTCCCTTTATTGGTGCTATGCCTTATTGCTTTATTTTTCATATTTTCATCTATTTGTCCTCTTGCTCTATTTTCTCCATGATTTTCTCAAAACTGTTTCCTAATTTTATTGATGTAAAATTTCCACAATAATTTTCTTTTTATTTTTTGAGAATGTTCTCTAGTTCTCTAATGAACAGGTCCTTTATCACAGTAACCCTAATTCTTATTTTAGATACGTTATACTCTCAAGTTTTTCTGAGATTAAATTTAATAAATAAGAGACTTATGTGCCCAGAATTATTATATGTTCATCTAGAATCAACTTTCTTCCTTGTTTTTTTTTTTTCTTTCTCTTTTAATTTCATGTTGTTGGATCAGAAAGTGGAGTTGCTAATATAGGTTTCATTCACTGTTATTTAAAAAGGACTTTTTCCTAAGTCTTTTCCTTGAGTGGGAATTCTGACTAGGACATTTGTGTGGCATAGGGAAGTAGCAGGGGAAGGAGTTGAAGGCAAAGAGTGAAAATTTCCAACTACTTTGTTTTGCTGTTTAGTGGCTAGGTCATGTCCAACTCTCCTGCAATACCATAGACTGCAGTCTGCCAGACTCCTCTGTCCATGGGATTACCCAGGCAAAAATACTGGAGTTTGTTGCCATTTCCTTTTCCAGGGGAACTTTCCAACCCAAGGATTGAACCTGCATCTCCTGCATTGCAGGTGGACTATTTACCACTGAGCCACCAGGGAAGCCCTGCAGGTTAAGGTATTAAAAGGACAGGGAACCACCTGACAGCTTTCAGATGGCTGGATTTCAGTCTTCAGATTTGTTATGTCAGTTGACATAACAAGAAGACTTTACTCCTTTTAATCTGAGCCATTAATATCCATCTAGAAGCCTTAGCTTTCCCAAATCAATTCATTCAATTTCTTTACAGAAGAATCAGCAGTTTTGTTGTTGTTAACTAAACACTTGCCACATGACTTTGTTCTAAAAACAGAAGTTAGGGAGAAGTATGGAAAGTCTCTCAATTTCTATTTATAGCCACCCTTCTTAATAAAAACCTCTATAGACCTTGTGAACTCAGCCTAGAGTTCCTCTCCTCTGTTAAAGGTTTATCACCACAATATTGTATAGTAATTAGTGTCCAATTAAAATTTTAAAAATAAAATAAATAAATAAAATGTTTCACTCAGTATGGAAGGTAAGCCCCTACTCCTGGTCTACTACTTCTAACTAAAAGTTCTTAATAGTCTTTTATGTGTAGTCTCAATTTAGCTGGGGTAACAGCTCTTGCCTTTAGAAGAACAAAATTCAAGGGATCACCAGAAGATGATATAACAGAAAAGGCAATTAGGTGATAATGAATTTGGATGAAGGGGCACTTCACTTTGTAAACACCTTTTATTATATATCACTTACAATGTAATCAGTTCAGTTCAGTCACTCAGTCATGTCCAACTCTTTGCAACCCCATGAATCGCAGCATGCCAGGCCTCCCTGTCCATCACCAAGTTCCAAAGTTCACTCAAACTCATGTCCATCAAATCAGTGAATTCATCCAACCATCTCATCCTCTGTCGTCCCCTTCTCCTCCTGCCCCCAATCCCTCCCAGCATCAAAGTCTTTTCCAGTGAGTCAACTCTTTGCATCAGGTGGCCAGAAGTACTGGAGTTTCAGCTACAACATCAGTCCTTCCAATGAACACTCAGGACTGATCTCCTTTAGGATGGACTGGTCAGATCTCCTTGCAGTCCAAGGGACTCTCAAGTGTCTTCTCCAGCACTACAGTTCAAAAGCATCAATTCTTCAGCGTTCAGCTTTCTTAACAGTCCAACTCTCACATCCATACATGACCACAGGAAAAACCATACCCTTGACTAGACGGACCTTTGTTGGCAAAGTAATGTCTCTGCTTTTGAATATGCTATCTAGGTTGGTCATAACTTTCCTTCCAAGGAGTAAGTGTTTTTTAATTCCATGGCTGCAGTCACCATCTGCAGTGATTTTGGAGCCCAGAAAAATAAAGTCTGACACTGTTTCCACTGTTTCTCCATCTATTTCCCATGAAGTGATGGGACCAGATGCCATGATCTTAGTTGTCTGAATGTTGAGTTTTAAGCCAACCTTTTCACTCTCCTCTTTCACTTTTATCAAGAAGCTCTTTAGCACCTCTTCACTTTCTGCCATAAGGGTGGTGTCATCTGCATATCTGAGGTTATTGATATTTCTCCCAGCAATCTTGATTCCAGCTTGTGCTTCTTCCAGCCCAGCATTTCTCATGATGTACTTTGCATATAAGTTAAATAAGCAAGGTGAAAATATTCAGCCTTGACATACTCCTTTTCCTGTTTGGAACCAGTCTGTTGTTCCATGTATTAATTATTAACAAATACTCTTTAGAAAACATATGGGTGAGCCCCTGGGGCAGGCTGAAAATATGGAACTTCTCACCAATATTTTGAAACATTTTTGTTTGTTTTGTAAATATACAAAAAAGCTAGAAAAGCCAAAGTTAGTAGTAAGAGCACTGAACAAGAACTACTTATAGATGTTCTATGTAGACAGTGATATTGATTGGCCGATTCATCAACATGTCACAAGACAGTGGTAATACATGAACAGAGTATTATCAATAGAACACAAGTAAACTTCTGCATGTCCAATTATAGCATAAGGATTCCAGCGTCACAAAGGATATGCAAAGACATCATTTTTTAATACCTAACACAGGTGCCAAAATACCTGTCAGTTGCTACTGTACAAAGGATTATTTTGCTCCTATAAAATAAAATAATGTAATGTTTAATTATCAAACATCCTTTTAAGCCAGTCTTCTATGAGGGTCCCAGTGTAATTAAAATCCATTGAAGCATAACTTTAACTTACATAGTTTTCATATCTTATATGATTGTATTCAATCATGTATGAAACCATGATAAAAATAAAATCTATTAAATATAGTGTCCTTTATAAAAGCTTTTGCAGTTTAGTTTCAAAGATATAAAAGAAAACTTGAGAGAACAGGTTAAAATCAGTTGTTTTTATGCCAAAAAGGAGATCTTGTTTCATCATAACTATTTGAATTAAAAATATTATGAAATTTGGTAGATAGTTAATTATACCTCACATGGCTCAATTAAAGAAACATTTAGGAGAATTTCTCAATTAATATTCTGGCAAAATCCTTCATTGCTAAAGCATAATGAAAATCACATTGGAATGTAAGGCCAAGTATAAAAATGAACACTTAGGAGTAAACTAAAGTCAAAGTATTATACTCAATTTATAATCAGATTTCACTCTTTCTTTACCAAAAGATTTCCCTCTATTACCACTCCCAAAATCAGTAATCAAGAAAACAGACATAATACACTTTGATGCTTATGAGAAAGAAGCAAGCAATTAGAGGTAAACAGTTTACTACAGCCCAGGGCTACAAAGCTGACCACTCCCTGATTCCTCCAACATGCCAATACAATGTAAGGAATTACAATGGAACTGAGCAAACTGAAATAGAACTTCAGTGCTCATGGTACATAAAGCATTAAGTGAACTTCCTAATTCTATGAGAGTGAAGCATCAGCAGAGAAGAATGAAGATGAATGAAGAGACCCTGTGAAGCACAAACAGAATTTGGAAAATAATTTTACTAAAATGAGCATAGATAAGAACTAACACATAGGTAAAAGTTACCCTAAAGTGACAGAATTCTTTGCAGGCCCAAAGAGGGAGGATTAACACTTACTATTATCCAATCAAGGAGGTTCCCTGGTGGCTCAGATTGTAAAGAATCTGCCTGCAGTGCTGGAGACCCGGGTTCAATCCCTGAGTTGTCCAGTCAAAGGCATAAATATCCAGAGAAGGAATGTGTTAAATACCAATGAGGCTGGTCAGGAAAAAGCAAGAAAAAAAGTTGAAGGAGCAATCAAATTGGCCAAAGTCTTATCCAGCAAAGTCGTCAGGGAAAGAGATGAAAAATTTGGGGGAGTTGGGCCACCTGCCAATTTCATGAAAGATAAATGTCAGATTTACGGTAGAGATACTTTGTCAAAATTCTCTAGAGCACAGATGAGTGGTTTCAAATCTCAGGACTTGAGTTCTTGCAGCCCCTTCAGAAGCTGGAATTATAAGGGGTGGGGTGCAGGATGAGAAGACACAAACTCCATTCTGCTTCCATCTGTTACAC
Organism: Ovis canadensis; assembly: GCF_042477335.2. NCBI lineage: Eukaryota > Metazoa > Chordata > Mammalia > Artiodactyla > Bovidae > Ovis > Ovis canadensis. The sequence continues at coordinate 72,264,639 of NC_091248.1, read as the reverse complement.
ATTTGACCTAAGGACACGTGTCTTAAAAAATGGAATAACTCCTGGCTTAGTTGAAATTATTTCTATTATTCTGACTGTAGGTTCAGCACACAGTATTCCAGACAGTTTTTCAGGTCCCCTGCAGCCTGACTCTGGAGATGACCCAGACAGCAGAATCAGCAATTTGGGTCACGAGAAAGAAAGAATCCTTTAGGAAACAACACCGTTGCACTCTGATTATTTTGTTCTGTTTTCATCAACTCTTGTGAGTTTAGTGAGGCTGAGTCAAGGCACAGGAGGCCGAATAGCTTGGGAAAGGCAGGTAAAACCAAGTTTTCCAAGCTGTACATTCCAGGACTGCGGTGATGACACCATGCAGGTAATCCTTCCATGTATGTTCTCCTCTGAAAATTCAGAATGCTGTCTTAGTGACACTGCATCTAGAACCCTCACACCATCAATGACCTTTAGGAGGATTTTCTACTACTGTGTCCTTATCGTTGGTGGCTTCCCAGGTGGCACTAGTGGTAAAGAACCTGCTTGCCAATCCAGAAGACGTAAGAGATGCAAGTTCAATCCCCGGGTCAGGAAAATTCTCTGGAGAAGGAAATGGCAACGCACACCGGTATTCTCGCCTGGAGAATTCCATGGACAGAGGAGACTGGTGGGCTACAGTCCATAGGGTTGCAAAAAGTCGGACATGACTGAGGTGACTTAGCACGCATGGGCACACACACACACACACACACACACACACACATCCTTGCTGTTATTATTGTTACCTGATGCAGAGTTGACACATTAGAAAAGACATGCTGGGAAAGATTGAAGGCAGGAGGAGAAGAGGACTACAGAGGATGAGATGGTTGGATGGTGTCACTGATTCAATGCACATGTGTTTGAGCAAGCTCCAGAAAATGGTGAAGGACAGGGAAGCCTGGCTTGCTGCGGTCCATGGGGTTGCAAAGAATTGGACACAATGGAGCAACTTAACAACAACAACAGATACTTTTTCCTCTTCATCTTAGATACTTGTATAAGACAAAGGCAAATAATATATTCTTTATAATATAACATATGAAGTATAAAACTACTTATCTTCCTCTTGTTTAATTGCTCGGTCATGTCTGACTGTTTTTGTGTGACTCCATGGACTGTAGGCTCCTCTGTCCATGGGATTTCCCAGGTAAGAACACTGAAATAAGTTGCCATTTCCTTTTCCAGGGGATCTTTCATACCCAAGGGTCGAATCCACGTCTCTTGCACTGGCAGGCAGATTCTCTACCACTGAGCCATCAGGGACTTCTTTACTTAATTACCTATTCATCCACTTAATCAAAATATTCCTTAGATAAAGCCAGAAGTTATAACAAAATATTTTGCTTTTGTAAACTATGAAGTACTATGCAAATAAAAAATTGTTATTGCCATAAAAATGTTACTGTTCTTAAATTTTTTTAATCTCACATAGATTAAAGTATAAAATATCAAATAAACATTAAATTTAGTGAAATAAGAAAAAGATATTTGGGCTAGTCACATAAGTATATATTCTGAAAATTATATACTTAATAAATTGAGAGATGCTACTTCGTATATTCTCAACTAGTTGTTGTTCAATTGCCTAGTTGTGTCCAACTCTTTGTGACCCCATGGACTGCAGTATGCCAGGGCCCCCTGTCCCTCACCATCTCCTGAAGTTTGCACAAGTCCATGCACATTACATTGGTGATGCCATCCAGCCCTCTCCTCCTCTGATGCCCTCTTTTCCCTTGGCCCTCAATCTTTCCCAGCATCAGGGACTTTTCCAATGAGTCAGTTATTCACATCAGATGACCAAAACCCTGGAGCTTCAGCATCAGTCCTTCCAGTGATTATTTAGGGTTGATTTCCCTTGAGATTCATAAAATACCTAGATCAGTGCTTGTCACTGAGTAAAGATCTGATAACAATAATATTGTGTGGTGCTGTGCTCATTCACTCTCACGTCTGACTCTTTGTGACCCCATTGACTGTAGCCCACAAGGCTCCTCTGTCCATGGGATTTCCAAGGCAAGAATACTGGAGTGGGTTGCCAGTTCCTTCTACAGGAGATCTTCCCAACCCAGGGATCAAACCCATTTGTCTTGCATCCCCTGAATTGGCGGGGAGTTTCTTTACCACTAAGCCGCCTGGGAAATTAACACTTATTACACTACAGTCTCAAGTTTCTTATTCTACCTCCTTGCAAAAGGGGCATTTTAAGGTCTTCTGAGAAACAAATCATTATCTGAAGAATAAAAGCAATACCATGACCCATAAAATCTGATCAGAGCTGAAAAAATACAGAAAGTCCTCTGTATTGAAGAGGCAGCTTCCTCTTTCAAGGGATGCAAAGACCTGCAGATTCTGCATGAAGTATATGCTTTCTGGTTATGTACTCAGCGCCTCTCAGATCTGGGTATGGTTATTCCTTCTGCGTATTTATTCCTTCATCAGTTTATTCCCTTACTTTCTAGAAATAGTTCCATTAATAAAACTAGGCATTTAGCAATACAAATAAAAATTGGATTTTGAAATCTGAAGGTAGATGTACAACAAAAAACACAACTACCCTTACGTATCACATCAAAGCTATTTAATAAGTGTAGCTCAATCTAATTCAAACTGTCTCAAATTGCAACAAGATCCAATATATGGTACAGCTGCTAAGTCATGAATAGCTCGGGAGCCCACCCTAAGGGAAATTACTTTTATCATCAGAAGGGGTGGAATATATGAATTTATTATTCAAAGAACTTGTGTCCATATTCTTATTTATGTGGCTGTCACTTCAGCACTTCCTGCATTCTGTTGCTTTCTTGGTAGGTAGTTACATTTAGAATCCCACCTGCCTTATGGTACATCTGCTATTGGTCCACCCAGAATGGCTGGCATATATATATTCAGCCATTCAAAACTGTTTCATCATTATGCTATCTCCCATATAGGTTAAAAAAGAGGAAAACTAGATACAGTGTTTCTTATTAGCAAGAATATTTATAGTTTCATACAGTAGCTCTTTATTTTTGAAAGTAGCTCTTTTCAAAATTAATATTCCAACCTATATGCCAAGTTAAGTTAAGCCTGAGATCACCCAGAGAGAACAAACATATACATATCATGAGATGATAAAGTTTTGGGAAACTATTTAAGTCTAGCATATGCATCACCAGTGTACAAAACAATTAATCACATTCAATCAGAGTACAGTTGCCTCAAATAGGCAGATACTTGGTCTACACAGTTCACCTCTTACTAATGTCCCTGTACGGAGAGCCACAATTATGAACGGCCTGATTAGCTTCTTTTCTGAAAAAGTCTAGTCTCCTGCAATTAAACTGTTACGAAAGGACTCCTTTATTCCTTCATTCAGATTTGATAATAAGACAACCACTCAAGAGAATGCAACTGTACTCTAGTCACTAAATGCTAAAGACTGCCCTTCAGAATAATCCTTTGTAGCTTTAGGATGCACGTGAACTAAACTAACGGATGGATCACTGCTCAGTGAACAACATAATACGAAGCAGATCATGGAAACAAATTTCAGCTTGGGCAGTGATTTTTCCAAGTTCTTAAAGTCACAGACCCCTTGGTCAAGTAACCAATGACCACTGAGCTGCTCTCCTCCCTGTACGCACACTTTCCCTCTCCTGACTCTCAAGGGGATCATCCAGGTCTGAGTCTGGGAGCATGCCATGCACGTGTTTTAGGGTGAGCTTTGGCTACAGCTCACACATGGTTTAGGAAAGACATAATTGTTGCTGTCATCTAATAAATATACACTAGTGATGATACACAGATTTGACTTTGGATGCCAAAACAAATAAAAAAATAATGACATGGAAAAGATTCTAAGGACAATTGACTCAGCGAGAAAGAAAAAAAAAAGTGTAAAATGACATTTACAAAAACGGATAAGGCCATAACAAAGGAAAAATGATGACATTTGTGTCATATATTTTGTCTTTGCATTGTGTAAAGGGCTTTCTTTTTCCATATGCTCATAGACTTTTAAAATTAAAACTGATTTTTAAAAAACAGCTTAATCCCCAAAGCAAAAGCACATTTCCCTACAATAGCTATTTACTTTAACGTTTACTCATTCACAAGACATTTAGTAAACACAAATCTGACAGATGCAATACTGGGGGAAGCATATTTTCCTGCTTTTTTGTTTCTTTCAAGATCAATAGTTTCTTACTTCTCCTTTTGTCTCAGCAGCTGTACCTTTGTAGTTTCCTTTGGTGATATGTCCTCCTCCCCCGGACCTCTAAAGGTTAGAGTTCCCCAGAACTTAGGCCTCATATCTCTCTTCAGCTGTACTTACTCCACAGTTAACCCATCCAGCGCTGTGCGTTTAAATGCCATTAACAGATATATATATATGTATACATGTGTCTACATATATACATATACAACTTTGTCAATACATACATACACACACATGTCTGCATGTATATAAATACATTCATTCTCAACTTCTCTGAATTCAAATTCATACATCCAACTGTCCACTTGTTATCTCCGCTCATCTGTATCCTACGTATCAAAAACCTAACATGTTCCTAATGAAGCCTGACTTCTCACTTTCCACCCTGTTCCTCAGTCTTCTCCTCTGGCCTTGCAAACTGCAGTTAACAACTCCATCCTTCCAGACTATAAATCTTAAGGCATTAGTGGCTCTTCTCTTTCTCTCTCACTAAATATAATATATCAGCAAATTCTGTTTGCTCTGTCTTCCAAACACATCCAGAACCCAACTACTTTTCACCACCTCTCCTACCACTGGCCCCAGCCCTGATCAACTCTCTTCTGGACTACTACAAGAGTCTCCTGATTCTTTTTGCTATTTTTTCTCTTGCTTCTTTCTGTTCTCAATTCTCAACGCAACACTAGTGTGAATCTTTCATCAGGCCAGATTTGTATATTCTTTCGCTGACATCCACCAATGGCTTTTAAGGCCCTACACATTATGACTCCCTCCCTGACACTTGCCTGAAGTCACCTTCCGTCTACCATCACATAATCTAGTGTTGCTGTTCTCTGTGCAGAGAAAAGATTGCCCCTATCTCAGGGGTCTGGCACCTGATGGTCCTGTCAATGATAAACTGGCTCTTGCCAAGGGCCTTTGCCACCTGCCTTTGTGGGGACTGAATCTGTATTCCTGCCGCTGTTGACTTTTGACACATCCTGAAGGGAGTTCAGGGTGGAGACTAAGGCACTTTGTGCTCCAAGAAAACTGGTGAAACAGGTCCTTACATTGATATTTTCAGGAATGGATTTCATGAGCCCAATCCTTGCATCTCCTCATATCTAGAAAAGCACTAAATCCTTCAAGGTGACATCAGCTCCTTGTGACTGGTAGAAAATCTCTTGTAAGGTAAGTGTTGATTGAATGTACTCCCCCTTCACCAAAATCACATATATACTGACCTTCTCTGCCTCCTTGGAGCAGTCTCTCAGAGCTCTCTGAGGTGTTGTTTCCTAGGCTGCAGTCCTCATTTTGCCCCAAATAAAATCTAACCAGCAACTCTCACACTGTGCATCTTTTTTTAAGTCAAGTCCCTTTGTCTAGACCACTCTTCCTCCAGGATGTCTGCACAATCTCCTTTCTCATTTTCTGCAAATCTCTGGTCAAATGTCACCATATTAGAAAAAGTCTTCCATGACAGTCACATAAAAGACGCCCATTCCATGCTTCTGGGCACTTATCCCTGCTGTACCTTATTTTTCTCCATAACGCTTATATATGTAGACACACACGAACATTGCCATTACTGTTTATGTCTCTTCCTCCATCGCTACATAAACACAAGACAGTGTAGGTTACATGTTGACAGAGACTTGGACCAGGTGAGTTTGCTGCCGTATCCTCAGTGGCTAGAACAATGTCTGGCACATAGTCAGAACTCAAAACAGTTCACTGAATGAGTAGAAAGTAGGAAATAAACACATGAGAAGGTCCCGCGAAGTTACAGTGAAAAGACTCAATACTGGCCTGTCTTGAGTTACAAAGAGTGAGTCAGAGTTTTCAGAAGTGAAACAGCGTATTTTTAAAGCAGGTATATAGGCACTGATCTTGTGCCACTTTGGGTCGCTGTGGTGGTCAATTATTCATGAAGACCCCTCCCCTACAGACTAGTCTCACTTACAGTGATTTGCTCTCATATAGAAATTTCTTCAGCATGTATGGTCTATAACACAGAATCTAATGTTTATTTCAGTATTATTTTCTGTGTTTTTCTGGTTGTTCTTTTAATAAGATCAGTAAGTATTTATTGTTTATCTACTAGGTGCCTGCCATAACAATCTGCCGGAGTAATTCTCTCTAAAAACAAAACAAAACCAAACCTTGATTATCTGGCCTTATCAAATTGTTCTAGTTAAGAAGATTGTACCTATGCAAATCATGTTTTTACTTTCACCAAAATGGGTGTCCTATTTACCTGGTAAAAAACTGTAATTGCAAGAATTTCATTAATACTATAATAGCAAATCAAATTAATTTCAGATTATATACAGTGTATATATGTTTTTCAGTCTTTTTTATTATTATTATTTTAGTTGTGATCTAAACAATTTTCCTAAGATTTTAAACTCCATGAGGGTAGTGACTTTGTGGTGCTCAGGGCACCCAACAGAGGACCTCACGGAGGTGTGTGTGCGCGCGTGTGTGTGTGCACACTCAGTCATGTCCAACTCTTGCGGCTTCATGGATGGGAGCCTCCCAGGCTGCTCTGTCCGTGGACTTTTCCGGGTAAGAATACTGGAGTGGGCTGCCATTTCCTTTTCCACAGGGTCTTCCCAGCTCAGGGATCAGAGCTGCATGTCTCGCATCTCCTGCACTGGCAGGTGGATTCTTTACCGCTGTGGCATCTGGAAAGCCACCGCACACACAGAGCACTAAAAACGTGCCAGTAATGATAGACCCTGGCATGAGGCACAGATTAAAAAAGAGTATCTTGAAGATGAAATATTTCCAATTTAAGCTGTTACTATGTGAAACCTCAAAATTACGATGAACTAAAAAGCTACATGTTATATTTTACCTTAACCATATTTAATTTTGTGTCTGTGTTCAGTCTATCTCCAAAGTGAATAAGAAGAAAAAGTTGACTTTTGAATCGAAAGACTCACAAAGCCACTCCCATTCATATTCATATTCCATTCTGGAAAAGGGATTTTGGGTTCTTGGAACATCCTGAGTAGATGAAAAACAAATCCTGTGGTTTTGAAAGTACTGCAAAAGCAAAGAAGAGAAATTAAACAAATGCTCTGAACCTTATTTGTGTTCTGTTAACACCGCTTCAAGGCAACATTTTTATTTTTAAATGTATGCCCTCATTTACTCAGGAAATTAAGAAACGAACTCCCTGTGTCAGTGTCCCTGCTATTAAAACAACCTAGCCATGGGCTGATTTACAATGGGCTCCTAATTGAACAGTTATGGTTTTAACTATATCAGCATATCTGCAGGTTCCTTAGATAAATATTCTAAGCATTTCCCATAGATTACATAGGCAGAGTAAAGAGAGCCTTGGAGCACACAAGATTTTCTAGAATACTTACCATGTCATTCGGCTTATTTTTCTTAGTTATACCTCATTTCTGACATATAGTTTCAAAGACCTCCTATCCAAAATATAAATGTTTTCATTAGCACCAAATAAGAGGTTTTAGAGAAATCATAGAGTCTTATGTCTTCAGTAATGTAGCAGATATTTTAGTTTAACAATTATTTGTATGGAGACAGAGCTTTCTCCCTGTTATACTGGTTCTTTTTCCTTCTAGCACCAAAAATCGTATTTAATCATTTTAGTGAGTTCTTCCTCTATATTCACATGGCAGTTTATTCACTTAGATACCTTTAGACTAGAAAAATATAAACAAACAAGGAGTGCACACTCACAGATATAAGGAATCGAACATGGATACTTTATAATATCAAAAAATGCATTCTTTATAATTCTATAAAGAATCTATAACTTGACTCAGCATACTGACCTCAGAAAGACTTCCTGCTGATAAAGTTTATAAAAATTTTAGAGCTGGAAGGGAGCCTCCAGGTTTCAGCCAGACAACAATTTGACACAGAAGATTGTGGTTTGTGGGCATCTGACGGATTTCTTAAGGTCACAGAGCCAGCTGGATCTTTAACTCCAGGTACACTGAGAAAAATCAGATAACTGAAGCTCATTCTAGGTAGGGCACAGGGTGGGTTCAGTGAGTATAACAGCAGAGTTGTAAGCACCGCCCATATTTCAAACAGACAAAGAACACTCAGGGCTCAAGACTTTAAATGGAGGGCAATTTCAACTGAAGACAAGTTGGAGATACAGCTTCAAAGCTGATTACTTAATAAGGCTGTCAGAGTTACACACACACACACAAAAAAAAGTCAAGAGGTAGGTCTAGGTGTTGAATGTGTCCCTAGGATGAGATGTGGCAGGTGCCCCATCACCACAGAAGGAAAGAGGGTGCTCCAGAGATCAGTAGACGATGGTGACAACTAGGAAAGGGCTGCAGGAGTGAGTAGTTTTGATGAGGGGTAGAGATGGGAAGATTGGCAGTGACTGCAGCAAGAAAGAAAAATATCCATCAAAGAGGACTTTCAAATTCATGGGTCCAGTGATCTGTGTAAAGAGAGTCAGTAGTGCGCTGGGTTAATCACATTGTGAAACTAAATTTTAAATGGACTTCCATTTGCTGAGAGCAGTGTTCATTAATATGTAATTCAGTCTTGACATTTTTAACTGTTGACCAAATTGTATACCTGGAGAAGAATGCTCTTGCATTTGTCCTGTAGCCACGTGCACCCAAAACAGATAGGTATATGTGCTATCATCAAAGAATAAAATATTCATAAAGACATTTGTTCAAGAAACATTTTCCTTCAGGGATGGACCACATTTGAAAAACAGTCTACTTGTTATATCATCCCTCTGAAAGGAAACCTGGGAGCGGGAGGTAATACAGGATGAATCTAAGGGATCCTTTATTCTTCTTCTGTGGGCCAGGATCATTTCCAATGGCTCAGTAATTACACTCCTGGCCAAAATGTTTCCTTGGCATGATCCGCGAGTCTGCAACTTTGCTGCTTGGCAAGGAATGAATTTTGGCACCGTGTTGTATTAAAGACTGAAGCAGCTAAGAAAGAGTGTCAAGTAATTAAATTCTCCATAAAGAATGAATGTATGAATAAGCAAATGAACAAAAGAAGAAACTCTTCATTGCTTGTGTGATTTTGGTGGGTTATAAATTAATTCTCACCAGGAAGAAAGTATGCCTGGCGTTTGGAAGAGTACGACAAAAGCTTGGAACCGCTGTGTCTCTGGTGAGAGAAGCAGAGCAAAGAAATTTCATGATCACTACTTCCTTTCATGCACATGTCCCTCTGGGACTCTGAAGACTGGGAAGTTTATAACTGGAACTGGCTTTTCTAGTCATTTCTACTCATGTGTGGGATGGCAAGAGAGCAAGTATGTCAATTCTTAAAGCCTCCTGCCTATGCTGGTAACACAGGTACTGAGTGAGTTAGAGCAAGAAAAGATATGCAAGGACAGATTATATTAAGAAGATGGAATGCAATGTAGATCAAAGGTACAGGAACAAAAGAAATGTCTATGGTTATTTCAGTTAATATTTGATCTAGCTAATTCTAACACATAACACTTCTGATGAGACGTACAAACATGAGTTTTCAGAGTAAACAATACAATTATTTCCATTATTATTTTGAATGTATATTATGTGCTTCCTTTAGGAAACTTCAGTACCTCATACCATATGTCAATTACCCTCAGAAATATCTCACAACAGAGGTAATGGTACCTCAATAACGCAGCGAGCAAAATAAAAGCAAATGCATATTTCATAGAGGCATGCATACATCCATTTCCTCTATTTTATAGTTTCTCAATTTACAGGAAAGGTATTCACTTATAGTAATATTTATATGATACTAACATTGAGACAAATCAAGCTTAAGTTGAAGAAGACATATTTGACACTGAAAAAGTTTAAACAAACCTTAATAGGGATTAAGCTTAAAAGTGATTAAGTGAAAAAGTTTAAACAAGCCTAAATAGTGATTACGAAGGTAAATATATGATTAGAACTAATATATATGCATAAAATGTTTTATAAATAATAAATTTTATAAATATTTTATTATATATATACAATGTATACATACACATATATATGTGCATATAACATATGTGGCAGCTACTCTGGAATTTTAGGTAAAGTTAGGTGGCTATGTATATGTGGGATCACAGTGTTAAGTTTGCAATGACCTGGTCCACTACCTTTTAATTACAGATTTATCTGCCAAAGCTTTATCCTTTATCTTACAGATGAGGAAAGAGAAGCGTAGAGAACTTGTTCAAGCCTCCTTGGATGACAAAAAATAATAAATATACTAAATCACTGTAAGAAAATTTGCAGTTAGGAAGAGGACAGTGTTCCCTATGCTTACCCTCACTGTTGCTTTTATTCACTCAGCCCACTTTAATTGCATGCCTAACGGAGTATACACTGCATTCGGAAAGCACAAGGGCTACAGCAGTGGGCTAGACTGACAAGATTTCTGACCTCAGGAAGCACACAGTTCACTGAGAGATACAGATTAGCAGAGAGGCAGTTAGAAGAACCTGAAATCAAGGCTAACAGAGGTGTAAGTAAACGATAGGAGATGAGATTGCTGGGGTGAACATGTGCCAGACTACAGATGGCTTGTGAGACATGCTAAGAGGTTCAGTATTCAAGAGCAACTGAGAATCATGGAGGAATTTTAAGAATGAGATTGACATGAGCAAAGTATATTTTAGGACAATGACTTCCAATTGAAGTAGGCAAGTCAAGGCAGGTAGAACAATAAGTAGCATAGTAGCATGGTACTTAAGGACAGAACATGGCATCTTTGCCTGAGAGTGATAGCTGGGATAGGGAAGTGGTTTTAGAATTTTGGAGGTAAAACTGAAATCATCTGGTGACTGGATGTGATGTATGAGGGAGATAAAGACTGAGGAACGGGTATCCAGGATCTTGTTTTAGTTAAGCAGGAGACAGTAAGCCATTCACACACAAAAATATACACATGAGGAGAAAGAAACATTTTTGAGATTAGGCTATGCCTCACTCCAAATTAACGCTTCCCACATAATACTCACATAGACACGCCTGCAGACAAGTGGGGGAAAAAATCCATTTTACTTGCAAAGTAACCTAAGTCCCTGTAACTTGAGCATTATTAGAGAGTTAAATCTTAATTATGCATATCTTTTATTCAAATTTAGATTCCAGCATATCTTAGCATATTAAGCATAAAATAGCTTACATATATTTATTTATTTTATTTATTTATAAAGCGAATCACATTCACTCCTTTGTAGCTCTTCATCCTACTAAGAAAATTCTTGAAAGAAGGACATGTAAATCATTCCCTCAGGGGGTTAAGCCATGAAAATCAGACATATTTCCAGCTTTTCTTGAGTTATATATTCATGATAAAGCTTCATTATTTTGCTGTAGTTACCTTTCAGAACTGGAGGCACACTCATAAGCAGATACAAACACAAATTGCATTTTAAATGTAAACATAAATGACGCTTGGGTTAATCTTTGAATTACTGACCTCAGTTTTTATAATCAAAAGTTGACTGTACCTATATATATTTGAATGTGTAAAAGGTTTTTGAAATAACTTCTTGAATAGGACACTAATAGCACAAGAAAGAGCAAAAACTGACAAATCGGACTACATCAAACTTAAAAGCTTATGCATCAAAGGGCGCAATCAACAGAGTGAAAAGGAAAATTGAGAACAGGAGAAAATGTTTGCAAGTCATAAATCTGATAAGTGGCTAATGTCTACAATTTTAAAAGAATTACTATAACATAATAATCACATAATTCTATTTTAAATGAACAAAGAATTTGAGCAGATATTTCTCCAAAGATTATATAAAATGGTCAACAAGTTTATAAAAATATATAAAAAGCTCAACATCACTAATCTAAAGGAATGCAAATCAAAAGAACAATGAGATATCGATTTACACCCATTAGGAAGGCTACAATAAAAACAAACAGAAAACAGGTGTTGGTGAGGATGTAGAGAAACTGCAATCCTTGTGCTCTGCTGGGGGCAAGGTAAAATGATGCAGTCGCTACGGAAGATATAGAATTTCCTCAGTAACTTAAAGATAGAGCTACTATATGATCCAGCAACTTCACTTCTGGGTATGTACACAAAATGATTGAAAGCAGGGTCTCAAAGAGATATTTGTACATTTATGTTTATAGCGCTATTCACACTAGCCAAGAGGTGGAAGCTACGAAAATGTTTACTGACAGGTGATTGCGAAAACAAAATGTGGTATGTACAAACAATGGAATATTATCAGCCTTAAAAGAGAAGGAAATTCTGTCACAGGCTAATACATGGATGAACCTTGAAGACATTATGCCAAGTGAAATAAACCAGTCTTAGAAAGACAAACACTGCATAGTTCTGCACATCTCAAGTAGTCAAATACAAAGAAACAGAAAGCAGAATAGTGGTTACCGGGACCTAAGGGAAGAGGGCCAAAGGAAGTTGTTATCTAATGGGCATATTTCAGATTTGCAAAGTGAGAATGTTCTGGAGACCTGTCTCACAATAGTATGAACATACTTAATGCCATTGAACTGCACATTTTAAAAAGGCTAAGATTTTTTGAACCTGTCAATGTTATATTTTGTGCTTTTTACCACTTAAAAAACACACATATTATATGATTCTATTTATATGGACTGTCCAAATAGGCAAATCTATAGAAACAGAAACCAGATTAATAGTTGCCTAGGGTTGGGGAGATAGGTCAATGGTGATGGCTGCACAGCTCTGAGTATATTAAAAATTGTTGAAATGTAAAGTTTAAAAAAGACTTTGGATGTCTAGTGATTGACATCTGTGTCTCCTTATACAGCCTCTTTTTCTTGCCAAAAATAGACTATTCATTCCAAACCATTCTGTACCCCCTTCAAATGATAAGAGATATAAAGTAGTTTTTCAGATAACTTATTAATTATTTTCTCGAAGTCACTGCATTCAACTCCCTAGGAATCCTAAGGCAACAAACTAGAATGTAACATTAATAATGCTGTGTTGAAAACAAAGCCATAATGCCAGAGAATTTCAAGGATAAAAATATGAAATCCTCTTGCCTGAGATTGTGCATTGCAAAAACAACTGTATGGATCAGTCAGCTTGACTAAGATGTTTTGACATCTTATTTCAACATCTAAAATTAAAACTACATCTTCAATTTGCACTAAAAGCCTTGTGTTTCATCCAGGTTAAACTCAGATAAAGATTTACTATGAAGAGGATTAGTTATAAGAATATTATTTGTCTTCCCCTCTCAAATTTGAAAAAAGTTCAAAAATTTGTAAATCTCCCAGAGTAATATGACAACTGTTTTGAGGATGTATTATGTTTATAATTTAATAACATTTTGAGCAGAAAAAAAATAAAGTAGAAATTTCACTAAAATGACAGCAATCACTTCATCTCAATAGACATTTCATAATATAGAACTTCAAACTCTATTTTCTAAATATATTTGCTTGTTATAACTCTATTGCTGTTACTTATTTTCCAGTAATCTCAAAAGCCCAGATTAATGTAATGCCTCTTGCTTTTAACAGAAATAATTATATGGGTCAGCTGGAAGGAGGGCTAGGTGTTTCTCAGTCTTGTGCCTGTAATTGCAAATACCACAGATCAGTGAGCAAAAAAGAAAAAAAAAAAGGAGGCTTAAACACCCCATCCTGGTTACAGAAATTGTCTTAGATCCTCTTCATTTTACACTGTCCTTTCTTTTTACTCTGCATTCAGTTTACCTTCAAATGTGCTTTATGTTTGATACAATGCCTTCCTTATCATTCCTACCGCAGGTGAAGGTCTCTTTGGTTCTGACCTTTGATGCTGTGCTCATATTCTCTACACCAAGAGATCCAACTCAGACCCCGGCACAGTCCTCCACCCAGGGCTCAGGCAGCTTTAGACAGCCCCCTAGAAGGTACAGAGATATTGCAGGAACCACCAGGAGAACAGACCCAACAGAAACAATGTCAAAGAAAACAACCACAGAACAGAAAGAAAGGTTCCTGACTTCACAAAAAAATTCTGAATTATACAAAGGCTTATTTTCCCAAAGCAAGAAACCTACATAAGTGTATCTTTGGGACAAACTGTTACTTTGTGAAATGAAAAAGACAAGTATCTTTAACGCCTTCAGACTCACATGGAATATTGATCACATGCAAGTTACAGCTATTCTTAAACTGTTTGTTTTTTTTATTTTTTTCAAATCTGAGGCAGCATCATTATTCTACTATTATTTGAGCTCAAGTTCTTTCTCAGAAGTAGGAAAAATCTAATAATTGTCTACAATCACATTATGCTGAGAGGTAGCAAGATAATTTTCATTGCTGCACAGCCAGCTTGGATGTTCATTAAAAGTACCAGGCAGAGCGTGGGACCTAGTATTAATGGGACACAGTGTTAGCAGGTCTCAGAAACAAGCTCTGATACTCAATGCAAATTGTGCATGATAACATATACTGGAATCTCTAGACTGTTCACTGCTGCTAAGGGTGAAATTGGGTGTAAAAGATGGGCACAGAAACACAGGGCAGTTTCTAAAGAAAAGAAGAATTTAACCTCAGGCTGTTCCATTGTTAAGACCTTAAAAAGCAGACACACTTTCAATAATGACTAACATATAGCACTTGGTATGCACCAGCCACAGTTCTAAGTACTTTGCGTGTGTGTGTGTGAGTGTGTGTGTGTAAGTCTCTCAATCATGACCTACTCTTTGTGACCCCCTGGACGGTAGCCCACCAGGATCCTCTGTCCATGGAATTCTCTAGGCAAGAATACTGGAGTAGTTTGCCATTTTCTTCTCCAAGTACTTTGCATGTACTCATTAAATCATTAAACAACCATTCCAACAGTCCTAGAAGGTAGGTAATATTGCTCCCATTTCACAGTAAAAAGAAAAAAAATGAGGTTCAGAGTAGCTCAATGACTTGCCTGCTATTATACAGCTAGCCAATGGAGAAACTAAAATTTGAATTGCATAGTTTGGCTTCAGAGTCCATGCTTTTAATCAAGCTTTTAAAAATTGCATATTTTCCCACAAGTATTAGTGTTTTTTATAAATATCCATTTCACAGTGGCATCGATTTATTTTTTAATTACATGGGTTACACTTACACGTACATGGCTCAATCTTTCCAATAAACATGCTTGGTCAATTAATACTGTCAACTGTTAGTTTAATATGCTCAGACTAGCAGGGATGTAGACAAGTTAAATGCTGCTGTCCACTGTGATGACTAGTTATTTTGTTCCTAGATACCACACTGATAGTTCTGCTCTTTCAAAGAGATGACTACTGTCTTTGCATTCTGATCACCTAGTATAAACACTCAATAAATGTGTTGAATGAGCATAGAAGTAAATAAATCAACTCTACACAAAGGAAATTCTGGCTGCACAGAAGGGCCAGCACACTGTGGAAAGATGAGGAAGGAGCAACTCTTAATGGAGAGTTCCTCCCTGCTGCCTTGATTTCCCTGCTCTATGAAGGTCTCCAGGGCCCGGGTTCTGTATCCCTGCAGGGCTGCAGGGGAGTTCAGGAAAGGGGGTGGCGCCCATGGCAGGGAAGCAGCTGCTGCTGAGAGTCACCTCCCATCTGGGAGCAATGGCAGGAGGGAGGCATCGGGAAAAGGGTCGAGGGGGAGACAGGCAGCAAGGCCTCACCACTCTTTTTCAAAGAACTAAGAAGTCAAAATGAAAGAAAAAGGATTTCACCTCCTTTTACTCAGGGTCTTCAGTCTTTCTTTGAAAATGATGTTAGAAAGGAAAAGGCAGAGTTGAAAGGGAACACGGAAGAAAGTCAGATTCTTGCCTAGAGAGTTAAAACGTTTCAAGAGCCAGTGTAAATCAGCAGTTAATGCCTTTGGAAGGAACACGCTACCACTGGGTACTGGAAATTGGCCTGCTGACACTGTTAATTATTCCCAGGGGAAAAAAAAAAATATTGCATGGAAGGACATAAATTGAAAAGAAACTCAATGACCTTCCTTCCCTCTGCTTTCCTGATTCATACTTTCACCATTTTCTGAAACACTGCCACACATCTCCAAAATGCCATCTTTCCCACGAAGCTTTTCCTGATCAGTGGAAGGACACAGAGTCTAGGAAGCTCTTGGCTGTCACTTGCATATTCCATTCACTTATTCAGTGTACATTTATTGCATGCCTGCCATGTGCCAGGCATCTTTGAAGACACTGGTGATCCAGTGAGGAACAAAACAGACACAAATTCCTGAATTCAGGGAACTTAGATTCTACTACAGTACATTTTGTATTAAATTATAGTTGCTATACTTTGTATTACATATTTTATAAGTCTCTTACTAGACAGTAAACTTGTAACAAGCATCTTTTATATTGCTTATATTGTTGAATTCTCAGTGTGCCTATAAGGCTGTCTTACACAGAGCAGGCATTACTTTTAAAAAAAAAATTGAGTTCAACCTTCTGAAATCAAAAGGAAATCTCTATTTCCCTACAGTATTAGAACATGTACCTTTGATAGGTTTCCAAGAGAGTATCTTACCTATGTATTTGGTATAGAGCTCTTCAAGAAAATTAGAGATACCAAGGGAACATTTCCGGAGAAGACAATGGCACCCCACTCCAGTACTCTTGCCTGGAAAATCCCATGGACGGAGGAGCCTGGTAGGCTGCAGTCCACGGGGTTGCTACAAGTCGGATATGACTAAGCGACTTCACTTTCACTTTTCACTTTCATGCATTGGAGAAGGAAATGGCAACCCACTCCAGTGTTCTTGCCTGGAGAATCCCAGGGACGGGGGAGCCTGGTGGGCTGCCATCTATGGGGTTACACAGAGTCGGACACGACTGAAGTGACTTAGCAGCAGTAGCAAGGGAACATTTTATGCAAAGATGGGCACAATAAAGGACAGAAGTGGTAAGGATCTAACAGAAGCAGAAGATATTAAGAAGAGGTGGCAAGAATGCAGAGACTTATACAAAAAAGATCTTCATGACCCAGATAACCATGATGGAGTGATAACTCATCTAGAGTCAGACATGCGAAGTCAAGTGTGCCTTAGAAAGCATCACTATGAGCAAAGCTAGTGGAGGTGATGAAATCTGAGCTATTTCAAATCCTAAAAGATGATGAGGTGAAAGTGTTGCACTCAATATGCCAGCAAATATGGAAAACTCAGCAGTGAGTGGCCACAGGACTAGAAAAGGTCAGTTTTCATTCCAATCCCAAAGAACGGCAATGCCAATGAATTGTTCAAACTAATGCACAATTGCACTCATCTCACACACTAGCAAAGTAATGCTCAAAAGTCTCCAAGTGAGGCTTCGACAGTAAGTGAGTGAACTGTTTACTTCCAGACATTCAAGCTGGTTTGAGAAAGGGCAGAGGAACCAGAGATCAAATCACCAACATTTGCTGGATCATCAAAAATGCAAGAGAGTTCCAGAAAAACATCTACTTCTGCTTTATTGACTATGCCAAAGCCTTTGACTATGTGGATCACAACAAACTGTAGAAAATTCTGAAAAAGATGGGAATACCAGACCACCTGATCTGCCTCCTGAGAAACCTATATGCAGGTCAGGAAGCAACAGTTCAAACTGGACATGGAACAACAGACTGGTTCCAGATCAGGAAAGGAGTACGTCAAGGTTGTATATTGTCATCCTTCTTATGTAACTTATATGCAGAGTACATTATGAGAAGTGCTGGACTGGATGAAGCACAAGCTGGAATCCAGATTGCCAGGAGAAATATCAGTAACCTCAGATATACAGATAACACTACCCTTATGGCAGAAAGTAAAGAGGAACTAAAGAGCCTCTTGATGAAAGTGAAAGAGGAGAGTGAAAAAGTTGGCTTAAAACTCAACATTCAGAAAACTAAGATCATGGCATCTGGTCCCATCACTTCATGGCAAATAGATTGGGAAACAGTGGAAACAGTGGCAGACTTTACTTTCGGGGCTCCAAAATCACTGCAGATGGTGACTGCAGCCATGAAATCAAAAGACACTTGATCTTTGGAAGAAAAACTATGACCACCTTAGACAGCATATTAAAAAGCAGAGACATTACTTTGTCAACAAAGGTCCATCTAGTCATAGCTTTGGTTTTTCCAGTGGTCATGTATGGATGTGAGAGTTGGGACTATAAAGAAAGCTGAGCACCAAAGAATTGATGCTTTTGAACTGTGGTGTTGGAGAAAACTCTTGAGAATCCCTTGGACTGCAAGGAGATCCAACCAGTCCATCCTAAAGTGAATCAGTCCTGAATATTCATTGGAAATACTGATGCTGAAGTTGAAACTCCAATACTCTGGCCACCTGATGTGAAGAACCAACTCATTTGAAAAGACCCTAATTCTGGGAATATTGAAGATGGGAGGAGTAGGGGATTATAGTGGATGAGATGGTTAGATGGCATCACTGACACAATGGACATGAGTTTGAGTAGGCTCCGGCAGTTGGTGATGGACCGGGAGACCTGGAGTACTATAGTCCATGGGGTTGCAAAGAGTCAGACACAACTGAGCAACTGAACTGAACTGAACTGAACTGATTTGGTATAAATTCTCACAGTTTAGCATATATTGTTATTGATTTTTGCTAATTCGTGTCTGATTTTTTGTGACCCCATGGACTGTACCTTGCCAGGCTCCTCTGTCCATGGGATTTCCCAGGCAAGAATACTGGAGTGGGTTTCTATTTCCTTCTCCAGGGGATCTTCCCACCCTGTGATTAAACCTGTGTCTCCTGCTTGGCAGGCAGATTCTTTACTACTGAGCCACCAGAAAAGCCCTTCACCACACATTCTAGACATTTAAAAGTAGATACATGTATACTTGGCCAGAGGAAAGGAAAGCCTTCATTTGTCTTTTCAATATACTAAAAATGACGTGATAAAAACTTTTAAAGACATTATTATTGAGCTATTTCCCAAAGGGTTGTTTATTAAAATAAGTTAAAGGGAAGGGAGGGAGGAAGCAAGCTGAAAATTCGTGACTGACATAATTCAAATTATTTTCAAAGGAAATTTAAAAAGTATCTCATGTGTTTCTTAAATTCCTGTTCATTTTGAAGAAACATGACAATCTGAAATAACAAGAATAGATGAAGTATTTCCTCATCTGACTGTAATCTCCAAAACCATCAAGTGCATTGAGGGAAACGGCAATATAATGAATACCTCTAATACACTGAAATCACTCATAAGTTACATAGTAAGTGGTCACACTACTGAGAGATATACTGCTCACTGCAGATGATGAGTCTACAGCACACTATTATTTACACCAGGAAATCACCATCAGATAGTGGCTTGAGGCTAGAGGGTACCTACTTCCTTGGGGGAGATGAAGCTCTTTCCATGATCCAACCCATCATTTCTGCCTTGTCTTCTCTCTCTTCTCATTTCCTTTTGTATTCTATTGAGCAAATATTTTCATAAGCCTCAGAAAATTCTTTCTGCAACCAAGCAGGGTATAAATAAGAACTATTCTTTGCAAATTGATTCCTCAGTCATCCTAATCCATCAAGAGCATTTCTTAAGTAGAATGATTTGTACTAAGCATTGTGCTACTCTCTTTCCAGATGAACTAAAACTGGCCCTGTCCCACCCAAGAAAACTCCAGACTGAAGATACAGCCATTGTCTAAATCTCATTTTCCACACCAGTACAGGTGAGACATGACCTTAGCTTTAACACATCTAAGGAGACTAGGGTGATAGCGACAAAGACAGACTGGTTGTACAAGCACCTACAGCTCTCTGGCATCATAATTTCAGGATTTAAGTGGCATCTTTAGCACGAAGGCCCCCACTGACACAGCAAAGGAAACAACGCCCAAGCCTAAATCTTGGTTCACATTGCCATTATGTTCTGACCGATTCAGTGTCATGAGTCAATCTCTATACTTTTTTTTATTTTTCCAGTCTGGGGGTGTGGAGTTGAATAGGCTCTCCAGAGCACTGGGAGGGGATGGGACATTTTCCACTCTCTTCTCTGTAGACATTCTGAGATGCCCTGTTCCCTTAAGAAATTAGGTGTTAGCTCCTGTTGATGGGACTGTGTCATGCCCCTAGTGAGTGTTGGGGCAGCAAAATAAATAAATAAGAAAACACAGATCTAAAGTCAATAGAAACCCTGCCCCTCCTCAAGGATGATCTATATCCTGTAGCTCCAGGACTCAAAACAGAAGCAGAGGGGTCACCAATTCATATCATGACATCCAATTTTTGGGTCACCAAATGAACTGATCCCTTCCCCAAAGCTCTGTGTAACAGACCCAAGATGGCCTTTAAAAACATACTGGAACTCTGATCAAAAATACATTTTGTTCATTTTTAATGTTGACCATCTTTTTTTTAAATGGGAAAATGTTGCGAAGTTATACGAGAAAGACAGCAAACACACAAGGTAGACCCAGTCACTTCTGGGCTCTGAACTAAATAAAACAGGGAATCACACCTGCTTCTCTGTATCAACTGCTCATGCCCTCGGTAGAAGAGAGAGACACAAAATGTAGCAGTGAAGCTGTTGAGAAGGCTACATGGTCACAGAAGACCCTGCAAATTTGCTGCTGTGGACACAAGGATGTAGTGTGTGAAGCTGGGCCTGATGAAATTTCACATCCCTTTTAAAGTGCTCTGGAGGCAAGTTCTTGTTTACTTAGCATCTGCAGTAATGTAAAAGTGTCCTGAAAGTAAACTCTTATGTTCACATATTTTATATATCAGCTAAACCCATGCATACAGAATGACATTATTTCCTTATTAAACTGATACTTAGATATTCAAGTCCTTATGGCCTTAGTTAAAAAAAAAATCATGTAGACTATGATATCTCAAAATGCTCCCTTTCAAACAAATATAAATTTGGAACTTTATTCAAATCATAGGTTCTTAAACTTCACGACTATTATGGGTGCTGTGGTTAATGTATAGACTTTAGAGGATGAAACCATCAGAAATAAACATGCAGTTCTATGGGCTGAAAGTCCATGACTTTAATCAAATCTGCAAGAGGGTAAGAGACTCCAAAAAGATTAAGAATCACTAATTTAGAGATAGGTGTGAATAGTCAAGGATATTTTCAGTTGCAGAGAACTATTGCAGTTTTTGTTGCCCATAATTCTTATCAAATTATCAGATTCCCCAAATGAGAACAGAGACAGTTCCAAAATCTCACTGTTGTCACTTTCAGATTCATCTACCAGATTCCTTTAGCTCTTTCCACCCCGTCACCCTTTGACTCCCACCACACACTCCATCTTGCATAGTACTCTGAAATTTGTCAGTAACAGCATGTGGGGATTGTGTGATTTTCATCAAACCACTTGTCAAAAACTCAGATGCGCCAGACAGGTGGTGTAAATGATCCAGTTTCATTGCCTGTAAGATGTTAAAGATGCTATTGATAAGTGAAGATTAAATGAAAAAAAAAAAAAAAGGTTTCCTTTGGTAAATCGCAAAGTTTTATGTCAATACTAGGTATTTTACTTATAAGAATTACTAGAGTCAAACCAGCTATTGTCCATGGTATAACCGAGAATATTAGTGTTGAACGTAACATTTGTTATCCACAAAATTCAGAATGTTTTGCCACAAATACTAACAAATATGTGCACTGATTTACATTGCATTGTTGGTACTGCCATTGTTTTGACTTGATTTTTCTCAAATGGTAAAAGTACAGTTAAAATAGTGTCTCATCTATTAGGAATAGGGCCAAGAATATAATTGATCCTTGAATAATAAAGGCTGGCACTGTGCAGGTCCATTTATATGCAGATATTTTTCAATAAACATATCAAAAATGATTGGATATCCACATCAAATAAAAAAAATTGTAGATGAACCACACAGCCTAGAAAT
Organism: Ovis canadensis; assembly: GCF_042477335.2. Taxonomy (NCBI): domain Eukaryota; kingdom Metazoa; phylum Chordata; class Mammalia; order Artiodactyla; family Bovidae; genus Ovis; species Ovis canadensis. Next base: position 72,242,625 of record NC_091248.1, on the reverse strand, counting down.
ACAAAAAAAAAAAATAAGAAAAATCTAGGTATGTCCTGAAGGCATAAAATATATACAGATACTGATATATTCTTACAGAGTACTAAGATGAGTGATATTTAATTTAAAAATTTATATATTAGCTTTCTTACTGTTTTATAACTTTGATATCAAGGAATTATATTACTGTACATATGCATCTCTCATAACTGGAGAAACTATATCAATCAATTATCACAGGTAAGCAGTCATTAAAACAAATGTAACAATGTTTCCAAACATTTTATGATTCATTCATTAGTGTATGGGCTAGGCTACCATAAAGCAACCACACTAGTACACTAGGTTACCATAAAGCAATCATATTTCTCCTTCTTCAGTACTAATATATGAATTTTTATATTGTTGCCATTGAACAACTAGACAGTTGCTAAGTCCTGTCTGACTCTTTTGCGACCCCACGGACTGTGGCCCACCAGACTCTTCTGTCTATAGGATTTCCCAGGCAAGAATGCTGGAGCATGTTGCCATTTCCTTCTCCAGGGGATCTTCCCAACCCAGAGATTGAACCCACATTTCTTGCACCTTCTGCATTGGCAGGCAGATTCTTTACCTCTAAGCTACCAGGGAAGCTCATGAATCGTTATATCCATAAATAAATAGAAATTTATTTTAACATTATCTTTTCCTTTTTGATATTTAGGGTTAGCTACGCATATAACATCTACAGTGTTTTTCATATAAGACTACTGATATAGGTACTTACAGAGATGGTTCATCTTATAAACAGATGACATAAACTTATCATATCTATAAATACAGTATAGTACTGTAAATGTATTTTATCATTCTTATTATTTTTAATAGCATTTTCTCTAGCTTAATTTATTTTAAGAATACAGTATATAGTACATATGACATACAAAATCTGTGTTAATCAATTATTTATGTTATTGGCAAAGTTTTGGGTCAATAGTAGGCTAGTAATAGTAAAGTTTTGGCAGAGTTGAAAGTTATACTGGGAATTTTGACTGTGCAGGGGTTGGCACCCCTAACCGCTGCACTTTTCAAGGGTCAACAGTATAACCAAAGAAGACCTGTAGGCAGAAAATATAAATTTAGCAAAGAAGATGCATTTTATTTATAGGAAAAGCCATTTTACTTTATAAAGCATCTCTTATTCTGAAAATAATTGGAATAATTGTAGCAACCCCAGGGAGCTTGTGTTCATATTCATGAATTAGAAAGAATAATAAGAATAGGGGAGGAAGGTTTCTGCTACAGAAGCAGAAAATAATAACTAGCAAGAAGACAGTATCAGTCTGGTAGTCAAAAATGAAGTACAAATCAAAATAAGTCTAATAATCTAGTCATGTACATTATTTAAATATTGAATTCTAGGCCAGCATAATAACCAAAACCATGATCCCAGAAACAAAAATAAAAATTGTATCCAATACTTTCCATTTAGGGGTCATATATTAGAAAGAGATTAACCTAAAACAGGTTATGCTTCAATAGATAACTATTAGCTATTTAGAAAAGACAAATACTCAGAACCATGCAGCTCTTGAAAATGGGAAATACTTAAATTTTTAATGTAACTTTCATTCAATGATATATCGGGTTGCTCAAACCCAACTGAACTTTTTGGCCAATCCAAGACTATAGGTTTCAGTTCCAGTTACAAGAAGCTGCCCTTCATGAGATCCATGTGAGTCTCCTATTTACTACTGTACTCTCAGCATCCAGACCAGTGCTTAAGCCTAGCTGGGCATGATTTACTATTTACTAAAGAATGAATGAATGGATAGATACCTGAATGGATGGCTAGATGGCAGCATGAGTAATAAACCTTACTTTAACTAATTTAGTATGAAACCTTTTAAAAAAATATTGCTTGCTCCAGAATGCAGTTGGGATTCAGTGCCCCCACCCTAGGCTCCTTTAATTTTAAACATCTCATGATTGATAATAGCCATATAACAAGTTCCTACAGTATCTGTGTATGTGTGGTAGTCTCTCAGTTGTGCCCGACTGTGACCCCATGGACTGTAGCCCACCTGGCTCCTCTGTCCATGGAATTCTCCAGGCAGTGGGTTGCCATTCCCTTCTCTAAGGGATCTTCCTGACTCAGAGGTTGAACCTGGGTCTCCTGCATTGCAGGCAGATTCTTCACCTTCTGAGCCACCAGGGAAAGCCTCGCTGATAGGACTTCTGGCTAATGTTTTCCCCCATAAACACAAATAAGGAAAAATGCATAAACAGAACAACTGCTTCAGTATCAGCTACCGAAGTCTCAAGCAGAACGTATTCTTTAAAATAAAATTCAATAAAACAAAGTCTATTACAGCCAGAAAAATTGTGCAATTTTACTTTTTTTTTCATTCTACTACCTGAAGCAAATCATTTGAATTCCTATTCCAAGTTGTTAGAAGTTAATGATATCTTTTTGCTCCCTATAATACCTGGCAGCTCTGTCTAAGATGGTGTGCCACAGAGAAATTTCACCATTTAATCCTTAAAACAAAGTTTCCCTATCCTTCCCCTTATTGCAAAGGAGAATGATGTTGACATAAGGATCAAACTGTTTGCCCTCAAATGCCATTATGAATGTATAACAGAGAGGGGGAAAAAAAAAGTGCAACTTAGATTAGATTACTGGGCTTCTGGCAGGTTTTCCCTGTGCCAATTACAGAAGACTTTCTATTTACATATAAATAGCTCAGAAATTCCAACACAAATGTACCTGAAAACACCAAATCAAGTAGCTCAGAAAAACATGGATTAGGTGCATTTCAATTTAATTTTAAGGTGTTTACAACAAGCATGACTTCAAGTAAATAAAAGGAATCGATTTTTATTACAACAAGGAACATCTTTTTAAATTATTGAAATTATTCCCATGCTGCTTTTAAGACTTTTAGTCAAGGTTTCATTTACCATGCTTTTAGGTTTTTTTTTTTCGCTAGGGAAAAAAAGAAAAGTGATTGAATATTGTACAGAGTTGTGAAGTTTGGGATTATATAATGCTGTTTTTAAAATTTTTTTTTCTCTTAGTTTTTTTTCTGTCTATACCAGAGGTAGTTCTTGAACTGGCTAAGGCCTTATAAGAGATACAAATGAAATAAGATGCATTTGTCCAACTTAAGTTGCTTTTATCTTTCTATATAACTCAGTTTAAATTTTTAGTCCTTGTCATGTTCTTTACCACTGGAAGTCATTTTGTAATGATATAACTTCATTAGCAATCTCTAATTACTAACTCATCATGAATTAACCACTCTATTTATTGACCTGTTTCTTAGAAAGAGCCACTTCAACTTCTACTGCAGTTTCATAACCAGATTTGATAGATGGCATAAACAAACAACTCAGTGTGGCAGAAAACAAACAACTCTGGATGTGGCCAATATGTGCTGAATTCTCATTTTCTGAATTTACTTGTGGATCTAGATTGATACACAGAGAAAAGGAGTCTACTTTTGTTAATGATTTGTACATTGAAATAACATTGGTGATGGTTTTTATATTACAAATGAGATCACAAGGATTTATTTTGTGTAGATACCTGAAAATACTTAATTCACTGAATGTCACAGATAAAATGTCACAAGGTAAAATGGCTACAATGTCTCCTGTTAGTAATGGGGGATATGTGGGCATGGAGGGTAGAGGGAGAGAGAGAAAGAGAACAAGAGCAGGAAGAGCTGCTGAGCCGTCTGTAACTGAGATGGCTAAGGATGTTTAGTGGGAAACCCTTGGTCCACTGAGAGCTTCTGGTCAGTGCACAGCACTACTGACCTACAGACACAGTTGAAGGACTTGAAAAAACGAGAACTCTGATAAATTTCATCTTCAGTTGATAAACCACATACATGATTGAGTATCTACCATGTGCAGGGAGGTCTAATACTGTTCATCTATGAGTTCAACAGCATTCAGAGACATACACTGATATATGTATAGAAAGGACAAAAAATTCTAACTTTATATTTCACGAGGCAGAAATTTGATTACGATGAAATCTAAATTCACAGACTAAATCAGATTGTTCTTCTTAGTATTATTACCACCATAAAAGCTTCTTAGTGTGGAAAGACAGACTAGGAGGAATGATTTCCTAAAAGGCAAAGGAAAAATGAAACAGATATTTGGCTAACAGATTTGAATACATGGGGGCAAAATAAATCTTGAGTGTTTTAGAAAATTAATTTCTTAAAGCTTACATAGTTCCATGTTCTTAAACATTTAAGAAGCTCAAAGACACAAAGCAGACAAATCCTTTAAAAATAATAAAAGTACAACAATTGTTGATCAACCTCTGCTGTTTCTTTATACAGACATCTGAAAAATTGTGAGGGGCAAAATTAACCTTTAGTAATGTTTTGCAAATCAGTCACCAAATTCAGCATGAAAAATCAGATGCTTTTTTGCAACACTAGCCAAAGTTTGGTAAAATGAATTTGCAGTGTCAAGTCTAGTAATTATAAACTCTGCAGCTCTGCCATTAGCTTACACATCAAACACCCTCATACTGATCACCAGGGGCAGTGACAAACTGAAAATATATTGTTTGGCGTGTGTTTTTTCCTTGTACTCCACCACATTCTCTCTGTCTCTCACTTTATAAATTATACAAATTAGATTTTGCAATCAGCATAGAGAAATCTCTATGTCTGCCATTACTGCTGAATATACTTAATAATCACCTTCTTTCTAAACAAAGACAAAAGCAAAAGGCTGTGATGAGATTTTTATGCAATGGAAAAACTGTGCAATTTATTTGTAATGAACATGGTACAACTGCCTGTGAAGCTGCTTATTAAATATACCATCAAAAAGAGATTCTCTGGGAAAAAAAAACCTATGCTGTATTTCAATACGGGCCTCATTATTTCATAACTCGTTTCTCTGATATGCACTAGATGCTGCTAACATACTAAGCTTTTTGTTAGTATTCCGTGGTTTTCGTTGCTCTCTCTCATTTTCTCTTAATATCACAATGTGTTGCCAAGGAAAAACTATGTATTAAAAACATAAACAACATATATTTGCAATCTGAAATGATTGCATTTGGAATAGGGGAAAAGATCTTATGGGTAATATTGTAGAAACTAAGTTATAAAATCAGATTTTCTTCAAACATTCCTGGAGTCTGACCCTTCCTCTTAAGAAAACCTGAGATATACCTAATGGATTAGGATATACTGTCCATCAATTAAAATTATCTGATCTTGGCATAAAATAACTATTGCTCTTTAGTATTCAACTGAGTGAGTGAATGATAGTTAGTCATGCCTGACTCTGCAACTCCATGGACTGTAGCTTGCCAAGCTCCTCCGTCCATGGGATTCTCCAGGCATGATTACTGGAGTGGGTTACCATTTCCTTCTCCAGGTTAATATTCAAGGGCCATGCTAAAATCACTTTTTAAAGTATTTCATATAAAATTCTAGTAAACAGTTTTTATCAAACTTCTGAAAATTCACTATTTAAAAGATACTAAAGAAACTATACAGAATAATTTTAAAGTAAGCAAATATGATTTTTCCAAGTAGTTAGAGCTGATCAGATGTTATTCTAAAATAATCACTTATTACATGAGTTTTCGACAGATTAAGAACTCATGGACATTGAATCAATTTCTATATAGTAGTGGCCTAATGTAGGTGCAATACCAGAGTTTAAGGACTTCCATTAGGCATAGCTCAGGGAAGGTCAAGCAGAGAATTACATCAGGGAGAGCTGTGGTTTCAGCTCACAGCTTCCTCCGGAATAGCTGACAGGAGACACTGTCTCTACATTTTGCTGAGTGTTCTTCTGAGCAGCAAAGTCCACTGGGGAGGTACTCTCTCCATTTCAGATGTGAAGAAATGAAATACAGAGAGGTCGAGTAACACGATTCGAACAAACTACCAATAAGCAGCCAAAGAAAAAGAGCTACCTGTCTCTCCACATAAGGTGGCTCTGGCCAGGCAGGAGTAAACTTTGTAAGACCTGTTTGTCCCAAGAACCAAAGAGTATAATTAAAATCACCTAACCTCAGCAGATGGAGAAGGCAATGGCATCCCACTCCAGTACTGTTGCCTGGAAAATCTCATGCACGGAGGAGCCTGGTGGGCTGCAGTCCATGGGGTCACTAAGAGTCAGACACGACTGAGCGACTTCACTTTCACTTTTCACTTTCATGCATTGGAGAAGGAAGTAGCAACCCACTCCAGTGTTCTTGCCTGGAAAATCCCAGGGACAGGGGAGCCTGGTGGGCTGCCGTCTATGGGGTCGCACAGAATCGGACACAACTGAAGTGACTTAGCAGCAGCAGCAGCAACCTCAGCAGAGAACTAAACATCCCAAAGTAACCTGTCATATATAGAGACCACTAGCAATGCTAAATCCCATATGACCCTTTAGCCATGAATCTAATTACACAAATGGCTTATATATACAAGCCTATCATGTTGGAAAAATGACTGTTATACTTGGAAAATAAGGTATTTGGGCATTTCAACTTATTGCTCACTGCTTTCCATACCAGCTATAACCTTAGCCACTTCAATTCAGCAGTATATTTCTGACACAACTGAAAAGAGAACCTGATGGTGCTGATTTTTAAGAAAATCCTTGTTAGTCAAAGAGAACAGCTTTTAAAAACTATTCACCACCTGAGAGTGGTTTCTGGCATGATTCCAGATCATGTTTCTCAGGCAAGGTGAAAAGAGAACAAAAAGGAAGTCACTCTAATGGGACAGTGACAGAATCACAGTCACAGAATTTTAAAACTTAATCTGCCAGAATCACTTCTCCCGAGTTCCTGATTCCTATAGAATCTAGCTCATTCCAGCTCATTACTATTAATAAGGCTGGATCCTGCCAGGTGAGATTCTACCTCAATAGCCAAATGGTGTGAAAAACAGGTGCAGAGTTTGAGATTGAGCCTATTGCATCTGATCACCGAAGAGGAATAAGAGTTGAGGCAATTACTTTAAAAAAAAATCAGCTGCATTCCTCAATTTCATCATCAAAAGTGAAGAAGTTAAAAAAAAAAAAGAAAACCACAAGTATGCTGAAAATTCTGCGACTTAATTTAAAAAGTTTTTTTCCTTTCATTAGACAAACTTATTATTTCCAAATTTTTCTATTTATTTGTGAAAGCATATAATTATATAATGAATGTTGGTAGGATATATAATTCATTTTGTTACTATGGAACATCTTTGCTTCTTTTCTTCATGTGAGCTTTGTCCAGTTGGAATGATCTATAGAGCAAACATGGAGAAGTCAAAGATGATGACTTGGAATGATGGTTTAGTTTTGCAGCTCCTAAAGAAATTGCCTTTCATATTGTTTATGGGGTTATCGTGGCAAGAATGCTGGAGTAGCTTGGGAGACAGTGAGGGACAGGGAGGTCAGGCATGCATCAGTCCATGGGGTCACAAAGAGTCGGACATGACTTAGTGACTGAACAACAACAAAGAAATTGCATTAAGTTGCTGTCATTAAGACTCATGTACAGAAAAAAGAAAAGAAAGAAATACAGAGGGGAAACATAAATCTAACAAAATACATACAAGATCCTATATGAAGAAAATGGTAAAACCCAGATGTAAGAAATCAAAAAAGATACAAATGATCTAAATGACAGCTATTCCATGTAAATGAATAGGAAGACTCAACATTGTCAAGATGCTCCTGATGTGATACATAGATTCAACACAATTCCAATGAAAATCACAGCAAGTTATTTTGAGGGTATCTACAAACTCACCCTACTTATTTAACTTATATGCAGAGTACATTATGTAAAATGCCAGGAATCAAGATTGCCAGGAGAAATATCATAACCTCAGATACGCAGGTGACACCACCCTTATCTCATAAAATGAGGAAGAACTAAACTAAGAGGATGAGCAAAAGAGGAGAGTCAAAAAGCTGGTTTAAAACTCAACATTCAAAAAACTAAGATCACGGCATCTAGTCCCATCACTTCATGGCAAACAGATAGGGAAACAGTGGAAACAGTGACAGACTTTATTTTCTTGGGCTCCAAAATCACTGCAGATGGGTGACTACAGCCATTAGATTAAAAGACGCTTGCTCCTTGGAAGAAATGCTATAACAAATCTAGACAACATATTAAAAAGCAGAAACATCACTTTGCCAACAAGGTCCATATAGTCAAAGCTATGGTTTTTCCACTAGTCATCGATGGATGTGAGTTGGACCATAAAGAAAGCTGAGCGCCAAAGAGTTGATGCTTTGGAACTGTGGTGTTGGAGAAGACTCTTGAGAGTCCCTTGGACTATACAGAGATCAAACCAGTCAGTCTAAGTACACTCTTTCAGTACAATTCAGCTATCGCTTTCTTCGGTATTTACTCTCAAAAGTTAAAAAGTTACACCTTCACAAAAACCTGTAAAGGATGTTTATAGCAGCTTTGTTTATAGTTGCCAAAACTTGTAATCAATCAAGATATTCCTCAGTGCTTCCCTGGTGGTCCACTGTTTAAGAATCCGCCTTGCAATGCAGGGGACACTAATTCAATCCTTGGTTTGAAGGATCCCACATACTGTGGAGCAACTGGGCTCGTCAGCCACTCCTGCTGAGCCTGTGCCCTATAGTCTGCAAGCCACAACTACTGAACCCATGTGCTGCGACTACTGAAATCCATGCACCTGCAGCCCGTACTCCAGCACAGAGTGGGCAAAACTATGAGAAGCCTGCACACCTGCTAGAGTGGCCCCCACTCACCAAAACTAGAGAAGGCCCATGCACAGCAGCAAAGACCCAGTGTAGTCAATAAATAAAAAGCTGTCCTTCAGTAGACAAACGCATAGATAAACTGTAGTATGTCCAGAAAATGGAATATTGGTGCTAGAAAGAAATAAGCTATCTTCTTATGAAAATACATGGAGGAATATTAAATACATACTACCAATACTAGGGGAAAGAAGGCAGTGTGATGCTACACGATGTATGATTACAATGATATAATATTCTGAAGAAAGTATGGGTATTTACCAAGAGAGTGTAACCTATCACAAAATTTAGGGAAATTCTCAACCAATACAGTTTCTCTTTAAATATACTGAATAAAAGAGTGAATTAAGACATCTTTACCTCAGATTTCTAAATTTGACTCTTTTAGGTGCTCCAATGGAGAAGGCAATGGCACCCCACTCCAGTACTCTTGCCTGGAAAATCCCATGGACAGAGGAGCCTGGTAGGCTGAAGTCCATGGGGTCGCAAAGAGTCGGACACGACTGAGCGACTTCACTTTCAATTTTCACTTTCATGCTTTGGAGAAGGAAATGGCAACCCACTCCAGTGTTCTTGCCTGGAGAATCCCAGGCACAGGGGAGTTTGGTGGGCTGCCATCCATGGGGTCACACAGAGTTGGACACGACTGAAGCGACTTAGCAGCAGCAGCAGCAGCAGGTGCTCCAGAGCAGTGCTGACCAGTAATTCAACAGAAGGTGGACAGTGCAATGTTGAACAGAAGAGTGTGGACATAGTACTAATCTTAAAAGAGAAGTGCTGAATCTTTTAGTACTAAGCAGTATGATGTTACCTGTAGATTTTTTTTCACAGACCCTCTCTGAAATTGAAACTTCAGCATTTCTTGTCTATTCACAGTATGCTGATAGTTCTCATTATGAATAGGTATAAATTTGGTCAAATACTTTCAGTTCAGTTCAGTTCAGTTGCTCAGTCATGTCCGACTCTTTGCAACCCCATGAACTGCAGCACCCCAGGCCTCCCTGTCCATCACCAACTCGCAGAGATCACCCAAACCTATGCCCATCACCAACTCGCAGAGATCACCCAAACCTATGCCCATCGAGTCGGTGATGCCATCCAACCATCTCATCCTCTGTCGTCCCCTTCTCCTCCTGCCCTCAATCTTTCCCATCATCAGGGTCTTTTCAAATGAGTCAGCTCTTTGCATCAGGTGGCCAAATATTTGGAGTTTCAGCTTCAATATCAGTCCTTCCAGTAAACACCCAGGACTGATCTCCTTTAGGGTGGACTGATTGGATCTCCTTGCAGTCCAAGGGACTCTCGAGAGTCTTCTCCAACACCACAGTTCAAAAGCATCAATTCTTCAGCGCACAGGTTTTTTATAGTTCAAATCTCACATCTATACATGACCACTGGAAAAACCATAGCCTTGACTAGACGGACCTTTGTTGGCAAAGTGATGTCACTGCTTTTTAATATGCTGTCTGGGTTGGTCATAACTTTCCTTCCAAGGAGTAAGCGTCTTTTAATTTCATGGCTACAGTCACCATCTGCAGTGATTTTGGAACCCAGAAACATAAAGTCAACCACTGTTTCCACAGTTTCCCCATCTATCTGCCATGAAGTGATGGGCCCAGATGCCATGATCTTTGTTTTCTGAATGTTGAGCTTTAAGCCAACTTTTTCACTCTTCTTTTTCACCTTCATCAAGAGGCTCTTTAGTTCCTCTTCACTTTCTGCCATAAGGGTGGTGCCATCTGCATATCTGAGGTTATTGATATTTCTCCCAGCAATCTTGATTCCAGCTTGTGCTTCTTCCAGCCCAGCCTTTCTTATGATGTACTCTGCATAGAAGTTAAATAAGCAGGGTGACAATATACAGCCTTGACGTACTCCTTTTCCTATGTGGAACCAGTTTGTTGTTCCATGTCCAGTTCTAACCATTGCTTCCTGACCTGCATATAGGTTTCTCAAGAGGCAGGTCAGGTGCTCTGATATTCCCATCTCTTTCAGAATTTGCCACAGTTTATTGTGATCCACACAGTCAAAGGCTTTGGCATAGTCAATAAAGCAGAAATAGACGTTTTTCTGGAACTCTCTTGCTTTTTTGATGATCCAGTAGATGTTGGCAATTTGATCTCTGATTCCTCTGCTTTTTCTAAAACCAGCTTGAACATCTGGAAGTTCATGGTTCACATACTGTTGAAGCCTGGCTTGGAGAATTTTGAGCATTACTTTACTAACGTGTGAGATGAGTGCCATTGGACAGTAGTTTGAGCATTCTTTGGCATTGCCTTTCTTTGGGAATGCTAATATTTAGAGCAGTGTTATTTAAGTCACTCACCTCAGTCATGTCTGACTCTTTAAATGCTATGGAATGTAGTCTGACAGGCGCCCCTGTCCATGGAATTCTCCAGGCCAGAATACTGAAGTAGGTAGACATTCCCTTCTCCAGGGGATCTTATTGGACCCATACCTCCTGCATTGCAGACAGATTCTTTACCATCTGAGACACCAGAAAAGCCACCAGGAGTGTTATTTATCATAACCTAAAACTGGAAATAACTAAATGTCCATTAACAAAATAACAGATATAATGTGGTGCATCCTTATAATGCAATACTACCCAGCAATAAAATGAAACAAATTCCTGATAGAAGCCAATCTGAGATAATTTTCCAAAAGCACTATGTTAATTCAAAAAAGCCAAACATATAAAAAGAAGCCAAACACACGAAGTTCATATAAAAAAATAGAAAAGGGAAAACTATGAAGTACACCAGCAGTTGCCAGAGGCCAGGGTGACAGAGAGTGAGTAACTGCATTGAGGCACAGTTGGAATTTTGGAGGTGATTGGAATGTTTTATCTTGATTTTGCTATAACTGATTGAACTGTACATTTAAAACTGGTGAGTATTATTATAGGAAAGTTATGTTTAAATAAAGATTATTAAAATTGAAGGGAAAATGAGTGCTCAGTTTGGCAATAACATACTCAGTTTGTGCTTGGCGCAGGCAGTATATGGAAGGTGAAGGACAAAAAGGTATTAAGGCACAATTCTTGCTCTTCAAGGAATTCATAGTTCAGTCAGTGAAGAATACAGATATGTATTGAACAAATTCTGGCTTCCCAGGTGGCTCAGTGGTAAAGAATCTGCATACAATGCAGGAGATGTGCATTCGATCCCTGGGTCGGGAAGATCCCCTGGAGGAGGGCATGGCAACCCACTCCAGTATTCTTGCCTGGAGAACCCCATGGAGAGAGGAGCCCAGTGGGTTATAGAGTAACAAGAGTAGGACAAAACTGAGCGACTGAACACACAAACACGCATATTAAAAGTATAAGACAACGATGTTAAGTCAAGTAATAAAGAATATACAGAATTTTGTAGGCAGAGAGAAAAATGATTTACTTGCAAGATTTAAAGAAATCTTGACAAAAAGATGAGAGCTATGTTGGCCCTTAAGATGCAAGTAGGATTTTAACAGATGATGTTTCCTAACCATTCAGAAGGGACATTACATAGTCATTTTCCTATATTATTTACCGATCCAACCATCCATCCATCCATCTATTCCCTCATCTTCCAATTATCTATCACTGTAGTCAGATAAATAGTAATATGCTAATATGTGCCCTTTAGCTAAATAGGTTCACACATGATATTTGTTCATTAATCACTTCATCTCTGAAATGGAGAAAATAAATCTTCAGATGTAGATATAATTAGGGTTACCAACTCTCCTGGTTGCTCAAGACAGAAGGGTTTCCTGAGATTTGAGACTGACTGCTAAAACTGGAAAAATTCCAGGCACTCGTCCCAGATATATCAAGAAGGCAATTATAGTGACAGATACAAAATTTATGAGCACAGCAGACTCTGTATATATGCTTACTGAACTCTCATGTGTTTTGGTATTAGCTTACAAAACATTATTCCAAATTTTGAGTATACTTTGATCATAGCAGATTTTTAGAGTGTATTCAACATGTTCTCTGGGCTTCCCTAGTGGCTCAGACAGTAAAGCGTCTGTCTGCAATGCAGGAGACCCAGGTTCGATCCCTGGCTTGGGAAGATCCCCTGGAGAAGGAAATGGCAACCCACTCCAGTATTCTTGCCTGGAAAATCCCATGGATCATGTAGCCTGGTAGGCTACCGTCCATGGGGTCGCAAAGAGTCGGACACGACTGAGTGACTTCACTTTCACTTTCAACATGTTCTCTAGATATTACCAAATGTTCCAAATAATGGTCTGTTTTTTCACTAGCTAGAACTAACAGAAAACCTGTTTGATTTATAGATCTAATTTAACATTTTTTTCTAGTGATTCTATAATAAAAAGGAAGGAAAGTAGAAAGGAGAAAAGAAGAAAAAACACTATTATAGACAGAATTCTGTATTGCAGAATAGCAATACTTCAGACTTTGTATCATAAAAATTTATTATCTTGTGCTTTATGTCAATAATTTCTGCAGAATAGCTAGAATAAATTTAGGCTGTATAACACTATGTATTTGCTTTACCTTGGCTTCAAAAACTTAAATCTGATCCAATGAGAAATTTATCTACTTCAATATGTATCCTTGAGTAATAACAGGCTAATGGCCATAGTAGCAGCCACATAACCCAGCACCCACAATAGTACCTAATACCTAGTGGGAGCTGAGTAAATATCATTGAATGAAAACAGAGTGGATAGATTGTTAATTAAGGGTTATCAAACTACACACAGGAAAACTCCACAGATAAATAAATTGTACTTTCATCACAAATCCTCAATAGTTATATGTGTTTTGTTTTGTTTTTTTTTTACCATTTAATTAGTAAAGTTGATAATAGAATGTTAAAGGAAACTAGAGGACGTTAAGGAATCCAATATTCATTTGAGAGGATTTGCGTCAAAAGTGAAAGTGAAAGTTGCTCATTTGTGTCCTACTCTTTGCGACCCCATGGATAGTCCATGGAATTCTCCAGGCCAGAATACTGGAGTAGGTAGCCTTTCCCTTCTCCAGGGGATCTTCTCAACCCAGGGATCAAATCCAGGTCTCCCGCATTGAGGGCAGATTCTTTACCAGCTGAGCCACAAGGGAAGCCCAAGAATACTGGAGTGGGTAGCCTATCCCTTCTCCAGTGGATCTCCCCAACCCAGGAATCCAACAAGGGTCTCCTGCATTGCAGGCGGATTCTTTACCAACTGAGCTATCAGGGCATCAGAAGGTATCTGCTTCTCCAAGTGTACAAAAATAGGCATTTTACTAGATGTACTACTGCTTCTCTCTTTGGTATCCTTGGCACCACTTAGACCAATAACTCTAGTTGATGCCTAGAAATGGAAAGACAGGACAAGAATAAAGAGGTACCATCAGTTACTCTGTTCACATCTTCTCACATAAACAGCTGGTGTTCAATAAACTGGAATGAAAAGCTAAATAAAATTTTCTAAAGCAAGGAAGAAATACAAGAAGAGATACAACTCTAAACAAAAAAGTGGAGCAACATGAATTAGTAGTTAGCCCTTAGTGCTTTCAGAAATGGTGTTGCTTAGTAAAAATGAGACCTTGAACCAAAGACTATAGTTCATGTCTACCAAGGACAGCCAATGACTCCCAGGTAAGCCACCTTCCATTTGGTGGCCCCAGCTTACTCATTCCTAAAACAAAGTGTTTTCACTTGAGAATTGCTAAGATCCCATTTAGTGCTAAAATTTTGATTCAATAAATCCCTTAGAGATCTTTAATGTATTTATATGGCATTATAAATTTGACATTTGGCACTTTAGAATTTATCTCTAGACACTTAACTACATTATAAGCATCAAGATCCTCTAGGACAGGATTTTTATTCTTCCTTTCTCTCCAGAGCACTTTGCTCATTCAGAAATTAAATCATTACCCAAAAAATGTCCAGGGAAAGAAAAATAAAGGATTAATACAGCCATCAGTACCTGCAGAAGCAATCTAGAATTTTAGCGATGTTATACTTATCTTTTATTAATCCTGCTGCTTATCAAAAAGCTTTTTAATTCTATCATGCAAAAGGACATTTTATGGGTAATGCACACATATAAGAGGGTATATTCAGGGTATTCTACAACCAGATAACCATATCATTTCCATAGCTTTTGAAACAAAAACAAACATTTTTGTTTATTAATGTTTCAAGGGATATAGTATTTTGCAAGAGAATAAATATGCATAGAAACTAAATGTCAAGAACCAATAATAAGCAGTTGTAACTGTTTGAGTAAATCCCTGACTTTCAGCAACACTGCTGTATAAGCTCACTTAGACTAAAAATGAATCTTTTTACAAGAAAAAAAATTAATTAATTAACATTTTGTTATAATGAAAGTGAAAGAGGAGAGTGAAAAAGTTCGCTTAAAGCTCAACATTCAAAAAAATAAGATCACGGCATCTGGTCCCATCACTTCATGGCAAACAAATGGAGAAACAATGGAAATAGTGGCAACTTTATTTTCTTGGGTGCAGATGGTGACTGCAGCCATGAAATTAAAAGACGCTTGCTCCTTGGAAGAAAAGCTATGACCAACTTAGACAGCATATGAAAAAACATAGACATTACTTTGCTGACAAAGGTCCATCTAGTCCAAAGCTATGGTTTTTCCAGTAGTCATGTATGGATGTGAGAGTTGGGCTATAAAGAAAGCTGAGTGCCAAAGAATTGATGCTTTTGAACTGTGGTGTTGGAGAAGACTCTTGAGAGTCCCTTGGACAGCAAAGAGATCCAATCAGTCCATCCTAAAGGAAATCAGTGCTGAATATTCATTGGAAGGAATGATGCTGAAGCTGAAGGTCCAATAATTTGGCCACCTGATGCGAAGAACTGACTCATTGGAAAAGACCCTGATGCTGGGAAAGATTGAAGATGGGAGGAGAAGGGAATGACAGAGGATGAGATGGTTGGATGGCATCACTGATCCAATGAACATGAGTTTGAGCAAACTCTGGGAGTTGGTGATGGACAGGGAAGCCTGGCGTGCTGCAGTCCATGGGGTCAGTAAGAGTCGGACATGACTGAGTGACTGCAGTGATCGGATACCATTTCTTATAAGATGATTTTTTCTATTAAGCTGATAGGTGCTTATATACCTAAAAGGCTAAAATGACCTTAAGCTATCATAGTCTAGAACGTCAACCTGAAGAATTAAGCGTTCAAACTTATACAGGTCTAAACTCTTGAGAGTCCCTTCGACTGCAAGGAGATCCAACCAGTCCATCCTAAAGCAGATCAGTCCTGGGTGTTCATTGCAAGGACTGAGGCTGATGCTTAAACTCCAATACTTTGGCCACCTCATGCGAAGAGTTGACTCATTGGAAAAGACCCTGATGCTGGGAGGGATTGAGGGCAGGAGGAGAAGGGGATGACAGAGGATGAGATGGATGGATGGCATCACCAGCTCGATGGACATGAGTTTGAGCGAACTCCGGGAGTTGGTGATGGACAGGGAGGCCTAATGTACTGTGATTCATGGGGTCGCAAAGAGTCAAACACAACTGAGCTACTGAACTGAATTGAACTGAAAGGTTTTCAAGGCTGCTGTAAACACAGTCTTTCTGAAATGGAGGTTTCTAAAAGATCTGAAATGCAACCAATATTATAAATTCAAAGAAGAAACAGGGGAAAGGAAGCAGGAGAATTGCAAGATGTAATTGAGGCCAAAAACAGTAGTCATTAATTTCACAACTGTGTCTTGGATGGTTTAAAAGCCACTTCAGATGCATTAGTAGGATATCATTTTCTGTATCAGGAGGAGGAATATCAAACCAAGGCTGCTTCATGGTAACGAAACTTAGAGCTGAATTTTGTGAAAAAGGTGTCATTTTAATATCTGGGTCTTTATTACCAGCAAGGTAACTAACTGAACTGTGAAACAATATTTACAATATAAATAAACTCAGGTGTCTTCAAAACAAGTAGTTATTATTCAAGTATTTACTTTTTGGGTTCTCTCATGTATTAATATTTACATAATAGAATCTTGGCCTTTTCAGTATGAGACAGAAAGTGAACTTTATAAAAGTAATTTAAGGTAATTAATTATGGATAATTTAAAATAATAAGGAGGCAATGAAAATAGACTAAACATTTGCAGAAAATTTAAAAAGAGATACAGAGGGCTAGCCAAGTATCTATTTCCAGATGACAGTTTAACATGCACTGTATTTTATTAAGAAGTAAAAAGATTGTGTTGATGTGCTCTCCCTACCTAATATATGTGACTAAAAAAGCGTATCACAGGAAAACTCTCTTCCATAGGTCAGCATGAGATTATTAACAAACTGGTAAAATAGCAACCACACTATAGCTAATAAGTGTTGCAATGAAGAACCTTAACTTGAAGTTAAAATATTTTCATATGATTGGCAGTAGGTAGTCACACACTATAACCTAAATCAAAAGACTAGCTCATGTCCATCCAAAAGGACTTACAAAATTTTAAAAGTAAAGAAAGGGAGTAGGATCCTAAGATTCTTATCTTATAAAATCTAAGTGTGATTATTCAGATATCCTTGGAGGCAAAAATAAAAAACTGAGCAATGGATTAGTGGATCTGAAAGAGCAATAGAGAGTTGGTGCACAGAACTATTTGGTTTAGTTATTTTCGGGACTTTTATCCTTATCAATAATTAACTATAAAAGGGAGGTAGGGGAAATTAGGGAGTGAATGCTACCCTCTTTTAACCCCTGCTAAAGTCATCTGCTGGATGGAAATAAACAAGGTAGGTTCAAAGACCCTAACCAAGGTTAGCAAACTCACCAAATTCAATTATGATCCTGAATGCTGTGCACGAAGCAGTCACAACGACCTAGGCACCAGCATTTAAACTAAAATGGAGAGGTAATGAGTTCTAGCTCATTCAGAAAAATGAATGCATGGGCATACAAATGCACTGCTTCTATCACTCAGTTAAGCGGAACTATAATGAACAGTAAAAAGGGTATACTGGTTCTTGGGTGTGTACAGAAGAGGGGACCATTTCTAATACTTTCCTGGAATCATTGTTTTTTATCTGAAATAAGTTGAAATAAAGCAGAGTTGAAAATCAAAGGGGATCATTTCCATAGATCATGCCTTTAAAAGACAAGTTACAAACTCTGGGGAAAAAATACTGGGAAACTTCTCAAAGCATAGGCAATAGTTAAGGTCGACCGTGGGAACGGTAACTCACTAACCACAATTAAGATTTCACTTGTGATCTAATACAAATTAAAGGGTAACCGAAATACATTTCTAAGCCTTAGACTTCAGAGAATTGTTTTGTTTTTCATCTCAAATTTAAAATATGTGGGAAACAGGTGTCATTTCCTTTTGAATGTAATTTCTGTTCCAAACTCTGATAACTACAATGTACACAATAGGAGAGTCTGCATTAGTAATATGAATGTAACTTTGATCTCATATCTTTCATGATTATTTTTGAAAGTTATCTATTTTAATTTTTCTTTGGCCATGCCAGGTGGTATTCAGGATCTTAGTTCCCCAACTGGAGATCAAGCTTGTGTCCCTTGTGGTGGAAGTATGGCGTCTTGACCACTGAACTGCCAGTGTCAACTGGGATAAAAAGTATTGGGATGTTCCATTTAGGGAATCATAGAAACAACTATTTTTCTAATAAAAATAGAATATAACTCTCTAAAATATCATAAGCAAGTCTATTAATCTCTGTGATTAACATAAATGTTATACCTTGGACATTTTAAGAGGGTATGTTTAGATCCCATGTTTGGCAATGCTTATTAGAATGCAGGCACTACCTACAGAGTAAAACATTATATTTAGCATCAAGTATAGTGAGCCTATCAGATCTAGTCCCTTAAATCTATTTCTCACTTCCACTGTATAATCATAAGCGATTTGATTTAGGTCATACCTGAATGATCTAGTGGTTTTCCCTACTTTCTTCAATTTAAGCCTGAATTTGGCAATAAAGAGCTGATGATCTGAGCCATAGTCAGCTCCCGGTCTTGCTTTCGATGACTGTATAGAGCTTCTCCATCTTTGGCTGCAAAGAATATATCAATCTGATTTCAGTGTTGACCATCTGGTGATGTCCATGTGTAGAGTCTTCTCTTGTGTTGTTGGAAGAGGGTGCTTGCTATGACCAATGCATTCTCTTGGCAAAACTCTATTAGCATTTGCCCTGCTTCATTCCATATTTCAAGGCTAAATTTGCCTGCTTCTCCAGGTGTTTCTTGACTTCCTACTTATGCATTCCAGTCCCCTATAATGAAAAGGACATCTTTTTTGAGTGTTAGTTCTAAAAGGTCTTGTAGGTCTTCATAGAACCATTCAACTTCAGCATTACTGGTTGGGGCATAGACTTGGATTACCGTGATATTGAATGGCTTGCCTTGGAAATGAACAGAGATCATTCTGTCGTTTTTGAGATTGCATCCAAGTACTGCATTTCACACTGTTTTGTTGACTATGAGAGCTACTCCATTTCTTCTAAGGGATTCTTGCCCACAGTAATAGATATAATGGTCAACTGAGTTAAATTCACCCATTGCAGTCCATTTTAGTTCGCTGATGCCTAGAATGTCAACGTTCACTCTTGCCATCTCCTGTTTGACCACTTCCAATTTGCCTTGATTCATGGACCTAACATTCCAGGTTCCTATGCAATATTGCTCTTTATAGCATCAGACCTTACTTCTATCACCAGTCACATCCACAACTGGGTATTTGCTTTGGCTGAATCCCTTCATTCTTTCTGGAGCTATTTCTCCACTGATCTCCAGTAGCACATTCGGCACCTACTGACCTGGGGAGTTCCTCTTTCAGTATCCTATCATTTTGCCTTTTCATACTGTTCATGGGGTTCTCAAGGCAAGAATACTGAAGTGGTTTGCCATTCCCTTCTCCAGTGGATCACATTCTGTCAGACCTCTCCAACATGACCCCCCAGTTTTGGGTGGCCCCATAGGGCATGGCTTAGTTTCGCTGAGTTAGACAAGGCTGTGGTCCTAGTGTGATTAGATTGACTAGTTTTCTGTGATTATGGTTTCAGTGTGTCTGTCCTCTGATGCCCTCTTGCAACATCTACCTTCTTCCTTTGTACAGGACATTGTACAGGAGACAGGGATCAAGACGATCTCCATGGAAAAGAAATGCAAAAAAGCAAAATGGCTGTCTGGAGAGGACTTACAAATAGCTGTGAAAAGAAGAGAGGTGAAAAGCAAAGGAGAAACGAAAAGATATAAGCATCTGAACGCAGAGTTCCAAAGAATAGCAAGAAGACATAAGAAAGCCTTCCTCAGAGATAAATACAAAGAAATAGAGAAAATCAACAGAATGGGAAAGACTAGAGATCTCTTCAAGAAAATTAGAGAGACCAAGGGAACATTTCATGCAAAGATGGGCTCGATAAAGGACAGAAATGGTATGGACTTAACAGAAGCAGAAGATATTAAGAAGAGGTGGCAAGAATACACAGAAGAACTGTACAAAAAGATCTTCAAGACCAAGATAATCACGATGGTGTGATCACTCACCTAGAGCCAGACATCCTGGCATGTGAAGTCAAATGGGCCTTAGAAAGCATCACTACGAACAAAGCTAGTGGAGGTGATGGAATTCCTGTTGAGCTCTTTCAAATCCTGAAAGATGATGCTGTGAAAGTGCTGCACTCAATATGCCAACAAATTTGGAAAACTCAGCAGTGGCCACAGGACTAGAAAAGGTCAGTTTTCATTTCAATCCCAAAGAAGGGCAATGCCAAAGAATGCTCAAACTACCACACAATTACACTCATCTCACACGCTAGTAGTGTAATGCTCAAAATTCTCCAAGCCAGGCTTCAGCAATATGTGAACCGTGAACTTCCAAATGTTCAAGCTGGTTTTAAAAAAGGCAGAGGAACCAGAGATCAAATTGCCAACACCCACTGGATCACTGAAAAAGCAAGAGAGTTCCAGAAAAATATCTATTTCTGCTTTTTTGACTATGCCAAAGCCTTTGACTGTGTGGATCACAATAAACTGTGGCAAATTCTTAAAGAGATGGGAATACCAGACCACCTGACCTGCCTCTTGAGGAACCTATATGCAGGTCAGGAAGCAACAGTTAAAACTGGACATGGGACAACAGACTGGTTCCAAATAGGAAAAGGAGTATGCCAAGGCTGTATGTCACCCTACTTATTTAACTTATACGCAGAGTACACCATGAGAAATGCTGGGCTAGAAGAAGCCCAAGCTGGAATCAAGATTGCTGGGAGAAATATCAATAACCTCAGATATGCAGATGACACCACCATTATGGCAGAAAGTGAAGAAGTACTAAAGAGCCTCTTGATGAAAGTGAAAGAGGAGAGTGAAAAAGTTGGCTTAAAGCTCAACATTCAGAAAATGAAGATCATGGCATCTGGTCCCATCACTTTATGGCAAATAGATGGGGAAACAGTGCAAACAGTGGCTGACTTTATTTTCTGGGCTCCAAAATCACTTCAGATGGTGATTGTAGCCATGAAATTAAAAGACGCTTACTCCTTAGAAGGAAAGTTATGACCAACCTAGATAGCATATTAAAAAGCAGAGACATTACTTTGCCAACAACGGTCCATCTAGTCAAGGCTATGGACTTCCCAGTGGTCATGTATGGATGTGAGAGTCGGACTGTGAAGTAAGCTGAGTGGTGATGAATTGATGCTTTTGAACTGTGGTGTTGGAGAAGGCTCTTGAGAGTCCCTTGGACTGCAAGGAGATCCAACCAGTCCATTCTGAAGGAGATCAGCCCTGGGATTTCTTTGGAAGGAATGATGCTAAAACTGAAACTCCAGTACTTTGGCCACCTCATGCAAAGAGTTAACTCATTGGAAAAACTCATTGGAAAAGACCCTGATGCTGGGAGGGATTGGGGGCAGGAGGAGAAGGGGACGACAGAGGATGAGATGGCTGGATGGCATCACCTACTTGATGGACATGAGTTTGAGTGAACTCTGGGAGATGGTGATGGACAGGGAGGCCTGGCATGCTGCGATTCATGGGGTCACAAGTGTTGGATACAACTGAGTGTCTGAACTGAACTGATAGCCTAATTCAAAGAAATTCATGTATGTTCAGGTCAGTGAGCTCTCCTCTCTACATCCCCTATTTATTTATTTATTGGCCTGTTTAAGCAAGTTAACATGGTAATGATTTTTTAAAATAGCAATAAAAACTATCAGTTTTTACTGCATTGATCCAAAGGTCACAAAAATATGGGAGTCAGGAAATAATTCCAGCCTCTCTGCTGCTCCCTTAATCGTGTGCAAATGTCACCTGAAGAATGGTTTTCTATTTGTCCATGTATGTTATCAGCTACCAGTCCACATCAACAGTCTAACATCCCACTTCTGTATGTCTATGGCAACCCAGAAAATGTTACGGCCACCACACTAGACAGTTGTTTCCACTAATGACAATTTGAGGCAAATTACCTAGAATGATTTATTTGCAGAGAATTTGATACTTCCATTAACCAGCTAAACTCCTTACATCATTACAGGAGTTAGAAAAATGATGAACGGTATTCACAAACTAGGATATGTCCATATACATAAAGCGGCAACAACAGTGGCATGGAAAACTTAATTCAAACAACCTGAGTTTTCGTTCTTAACTGAAGTCAATGACCAGTTTAGGAGACTTTTCACCCAAGTTTAAAATAAAAGGTATTGCATTAAACACTTATAGCAAAGAGCATCTCATCAAATCGACCTAACACTGGATTATATATCCTGAAATATCTTTTAATGTAAAACTCTCTCTTCCTTTATTAAGAAGAGTTATTGCTTCTCCTGTGTTTTCAGGACATATTCCTCAAGAATGACATGTAACAAAGATGTACAAGACTTTAACTACAGTAATAAAGCACAGCATGATAAATCAAGTTTTAGTCTCATAAGAAAATATCATAAATTAATACTGATGCCATTATTTGGCTCAAATACTGCACTGAAGGGAAATATTCAAATCGCTCACTTTAGCACACATTCAATTACAAATGCATAATGTCATCACGTAACTCTGGTTGTTTTGAATTATGATTCACAGCTGGTATTTTGGTATGATAAATCTTCCAAAAGATAATCCTGCTTAAGGATTAGAAGCTAACTCTGATGACCATGTACCACCTAAGGAACTTAAATTATTGTTTTCCTGAGGCTCATATATTTTTGAAATTGTTTTTTCGAAGAAATATCTATGTGCCTACAAGGTAAAATGTGTTTAAATTAAAGTATATAAGCTTATATTTTCTTAAGATGTGTCTATCTTCTTCACTAGAAACATCCAACTCTAGGAAAAGGCAGCAATGACCTCTTAACTGCCTGCTATAGCATCTTTTTCAGCCTGTATTCTTTCAACCTATGAGGGGTACATGGCAAAGTTCAACCTTGTTTAAACTCTATCTTTCCTTGACTTCCAAGATACCAACTTCCTGAATTGCTTCATCCTCAGTCAGTCTTTCTGATTGTTCTTTTTTCACCAATAACTTAAATGTCACTAGATCCTAGGGTCATATATTTGAGAGTCTTCCTTTATTCTGTCTTCTCCTAATGGAATTTTATGTACTCCATGGCTTCAATCACCATATCTATGCCTGTGAACTCTGATCTGTTGTCATCCCAGGTCTTTCATATGAATTTCAAGATGCGTGGATATCTCATGCATAGTTATATAGAGATGAAGCAACCTACTGGTGTTAATGCTAAAAGCATAGGTTCTGGAGCTAGAATGCCTGAGTTTGAATCCCAGGTCCATCAGGTGTATGAACCTAAGCAAGGCACTGATAGTTCTGTGCCTCAGTTTCCTTATCAGTAAAAGAGTAGGTAATAATAATTTATATTTTAGGGCTGCTCTAAGACTGAAATGAATTTAGAATGCAGCTTGTTGTATAACAAGGGCTAAATAAAGTCATTTGTTAAATAAAAGAATTCATGCTATAATAATTTAAGATTCTTAAACTCTTCCCTATGAACACTATGTATTTATAAAGCAAATCTGTCTTGATTTTTAGTATGGCTTCCATGTATAACCTTTAAATACTTTATCTCCTGTAACGATCAACTTATTGGTACTATCTAAACTTGAGGCACTCAGGAAAACATTCAGTTCAGTTCAGTTCAGTTCAGTCGCTCAGTCATGTCTGACTCTTTGCAATCCCATGAACTGTAGCACGCCAGGCCTCCCTATCCATCACCAACTCCCAGAATTCATTCACACTCACGGCCATCGAATCAGTGATGCCATCCAGCCATCTCACCCTCTGTCGTCCCCTTCTCCTCCTGCCCTCAATCCCTCCCAGCATCAGGGTCTTTTCCAATGAGTCAACTCTTCTCATGAGTTAGCCAAAGTACTGGAGTTTCAGCTTTAGCATCATTCCTTCCAAAGAACACCCAGGGCTGCTCTCCTTCAGAATGGACTGGTTGGATCTCCTTGCAGTCCAAGGGACTCTCAAGAGGCTTCTCCAACACCACAGCTCAAAAGCGTCAATTCTTCAGCACTCAGCTTATTTCACAGTCCAACTCTCACATCCATACATGACCACTGGGAAAACCATAGCCTTGACTAGATGGACCATCGTTGGTAAAGTAATGTCTCTGCTTTTTAATATGCTATCTAGGTTGGTCATAACTTTCCTTCCAAAGAGTAAGTGTCTTTTAAGTTCATGGCTGCAGTCACCATCTGTGGTGATTTTCGAGCCCCCCAAAATAAAGTCTTGACACTGTTTCCACTGTTTCCCCATCTGTTTGCCATAAATTGATGGGACCAGATGCCATGATCTTCATTTTCTGAATGTTGAGCTTTAAGCCAACTTTTTCACTCTCCACTTTCACTTTCATCAAGAGGCTCTTTAGTTCTCTTTACTTTCTGCCATAAGGATGGTGTCATCTGCATATCTGAGGTTATTGATATTTCTCCCAGCAATCTTGATTCCAGCTTGTGCTTCTTCCAGTGCAGCCTTTCTCATGATGTACTCTACACATAAGTTAAATAAGCAGGGTGACAATATACAGCCTTGATGTACTCCTTTTCCTATTTGGAACCAGTCTGTTGTTCCATGTCCAGTTCTAACTGTTGCTTCCTGACCTACATATAGGTTTCTCAAGAGGCAGGTCAGGTGGTCTGGTATTCCCATCTCTTTCAGAATTTGCCAGTTTATTGTGATCCACACAGTCAAAGGCTTTGGCATAGTCAATAAAGCAGAAATAGATGTTTTTCTGGAACTCTCTTGCTTTTTCCATGATCCAGCAGATGTTGGCAATTTGATCTCTGGTTCCTCTGCCTTTTCTAAAACCAGCTTGAATATCTGGAAGTTCATGGTTCATGTATTGCTGAAGCCTGGCTTGGAGAAGTTTGAGCATTACTTTACTAGCATGTGAGATGAGTGCAATTGTGTGGTAGTTTGAGCATTCTTTGGCATTGCCTTTCTTTGGGATTGGAATGAAAACTGACCTTTTCCAGCCCTGTGGCCACTGCTGAGTTTTCCAAATTTGTTGGCATATTGAGTGCAGCACTTTCACAGCATCATCTTTCAGGATTTGAAAGAGCTCAACAGGAATTCCATCACCTCCACTAGCTTTGTTCGTAGTGATGCTTTCTAAGGCCCACTTGACTTCACATGCCAGGATGTCTGGCTCTAGGTGAGTGATCACACCATCGTGATTATCTTGGTCTTGAAGATCTTTTTTGTACAGTTCTTCTGTGTGTTCTTGCCACCTCTTCTTAATATCTTCTGCTTCTGTCAGGTCCATACCATTTCTGTCCTTTATCAAGCCCATCTTTGCATGAAATGTTCCCTTGGTAACTCTAATTTTCTTGAAGAGATCTCTAGTCTTTCCCATTCTGTTGTTTTCTGGGAAAACAATAAACTCAAGCAAAAAGCTAGATGCTGGCAAGAGTCATGTGGTCCATGGGTAAACAAAAAGAAACAGAGAGGTAGGGCAGGCCTGGTAAGAGAATGATCTGTTTAATCCTCTAATAAGGATCTTAGTCATTACCATGACACCATAAAAGCATGGTCTGCCCTGTTACATCAGACAGCTACCACATAAACTGTGACTTCAGGATACGAAAGAAGCTTAGAAATCTCAACTTTCCTCTATTCCCTCAAACCCATGATAACCTTGTTTCCTTCCAAGCACTGGTTTTCTAAAGCTAGGAAAAAAATAAAGAAATGAAAGATGGCTATAAGTTTTGAATGGGGTCCATATATTGTTCACTATTCCCCAGCACCTTCACCAAAAGTGAATGAGGCAAAAGAAGTCAAATTCCTATTTCAAAAGCTGATTCTAATGACTATACTTGCTTCCGAAATAATCACATGACACAGTACCATTCCACTTCATTCCACCCATGTTCACCCATCCACATTCACCCGTTCCTATAATTCTTAATGGGAGCTGTAGCAAGTGCCAAGGGCATTCTATTATATCCTCCTTTAATTGATAAAAGATGGTTTCTTTAAGGTCTCTTGAATTAAACACAGCCAACAAGGTGATTTTTTAAAAGCTATGACAAATTGACAAAAAAAGTATTAAGATAATACAACTAATTGATAGAATTAGCTCTGCCAAGAAACCTAGATTTCATGGTTACTTAATGTCTCACCTTCTTGTTCTTCCTCCCCTCAACATTAACATCTTAACAGATTATTACACAGTACTCCAAAATGCCTTGTAGAAAAAACATAAACAGTTAAGGAAATGCAGACTCAAAACTTGCCAGTTCAGTATTCACCACCTTAGCCGAATTGGAGATTTTTCTTTATAAATGTGTATAAAATGTTTCTTTATAAACGTTATGGGCAGAAAATTGGGTTTTTAAAAAATGGAACAAATGGAACAGTAAAAAAGTGGTGTTTCAACCCCAGAAAATGCTAATATTATTGTGTGATATAATAGTTTTTAGTCTAAAACAAACAAGAACATCAGTGGCCTTCTTCATATCATCTCTGCAGAGGCAAAATGAAGAAGTTTTAGTTAATGTACTAGACAAGAAAGTTACATAGAATGAAATGCTTTAATTGATAAATATGAGACCAAAAAAAGTTGTGGACAGGAATATTAAATAGAGATCATTACTCTACCTTGAAATATGAGACATCAACCAATAATTTGTCAGCTGTTCTGTCAGGGAAGGGATTTGATAAAGATGTCTAAGAAAGCTCACAGTCCAAGAGGTAGTGATTCTTTATCAAAACTAATAAAACACTGAGGCATTCACCAAGTTGATTCTTGTCATTTCAGTATCAATCAAAAGATGTTATACCAAGCAATTGTGTTCTCTGAACCACTCTTAGTAGAGTGAACCTACTGTTCCCTAGATGCCTTCTGATTTGCTTGCAAGTTTCCTTACCATCATTATTAAAAGGAACATCACCATTACATCTTTTCACAGCATAGAATGGAAAGAATGGACAAAACTAAACCCACAATGCCTTTGACGTCTATAGACTTAGAATCTAATATTGTAGTTTTCGATATTAAGAACAAACCAGATCAATCATTTCAATCTAGTAAAGTCTTACTCCTTAACTATTCAAAATTGATTGATGAGCAATGGAACAACAATTAATTTAGACAACAGATGCAGAAAGGAAAGACTAAGAAACAAAAACTTAACAACTGATCAAATATTATTTAACTTGTATGCAGAGTACATCATGAGAAATGCTGGGCTGGATAAAGCACAAGCTGGAACCAAGATTGCTGAGAGAAATATCAATAACCTCAAATATGCTGATGACACGACCATTATAGCAGAAAGTGAAGAAGTACTAAAGAGCCTCTTGATGAAAGTGAAAGAAGACAGTGAAAAAGTTGGCTTAAAGCTCAACAATCAGAAAACTAAGATCATGGCATCTGGTCCCATCACTTTATGGCAAATAGATGGGGAAACAGTGGAAACAGTGTTAGACTTTATTTTCTGGGCTCCAAAATCACTGTAGATGGTGACTGCAGCCATGAAATTGAAAGACACTTGCTCCTTGGAAGGAAAGTTATGACCAACTTAGATAGCATATTAAAAAGCAGAGACATTACTTTGCCAACAAAGGTCTGTCTAGTCAAGGCTATGGTTTTTCTAGTAGTCATGTATGGATGTGAGAGTTGGACTATAAAGAAAGCTGAGCACTGAAGAATTGATGCTTTTGAACTGTGGTGTTGGAGAAGGCTCTTGAGAGTCCCTTGGACTGCAAGGAGATCCAATCAGTCCACCCTAAAGGAGATCAGTCCTGGGTGTTCATTGGAAGGACTGATGTTGAAGCTGAAACTCCAATATTTTGGCCACCTGATGTGAAGAGCTGACTCTTTTGAAAAGACCCTGATGCTGGGAAATATTGAGGGCAGGAGGAGAAGTGGATGACAGAGGATGAGATGGTTGGATGGCCTCACTGACTCAATGTACATGGGTTTGGGTAGACTCTGGCAGTTGGTGATGGACAGGGAGGCCTGGCATGCTGTGGTTCATGTGGTCGCAAAGAGTTGGACACCACTGAGTGAGTGAACTGAACTGATACTTTTTTATACCATCAACAAGTTAAGGTATATGTGTGTGTATTGTGTATTATATAAACTAATAAATGATGATCATTTTGAAGGTTACATATGTAGACGGTTGCTATCTGTGATTTATTTCTGTTTATAATTTATTTATACTCTGTCCTGATTTAAGGCAGCTTACAGAGATGTGAATAATGAAAAAAATAATTAAAAATTGAGAAATACGAGGTAGAATATAACAAGGAGATAATAATGAAGTTTTCATATAAATTTCAGTAATGAAATCTTGCTAGAAGAAACTGCTAAAAGGAACTCACAAAGCTTCATTCTTAGCTTCCAGACACAAAGATCACAACCGCTATAAGATAAGGCAAAACTTGCTTCTTTGTAGAAGCACAACTATTTGGGCAAGGAGAGAGAAAGATGGCACAGCAGAAGGACCTTGAGCTCACTTCCTCTTACTAGCAAATCGAAATCACAACTGCCTAACAACCACAGATTAAAAAAAGACTAGAACTTAGAAGCACAAGTATTTGGCTTGCTCGTTAACCTACTCAGCCAAACCAACAAGAGTCATCCCTGATTTTTTTTTCCCTCTCTCCAGATTTTTCCATTAGTAAATTCTGTAGGTATTATTGCCAAAATATATCCTCAACAAATGCTCACTCTTCTTCATTTCCAATGCTACCACACTAGTCCAACATAATACCTTCTCTTATCCAGATTATTCTAAACACTTCTTTTCTCTCTACAACTTATTCTCCACATAGAAGCCAGGAGGCTCATTTGTAAAACACAGATCAAATCTGGTCACTTCTCTGTACACAACTATCCATGGCTTCCTATTTTTCTTTCAATGACTTCCAGCCCTTTTCCATGACCTTTGTGATCTGTACCTTGACTCCTTCTTAGAATGCTT
This sequence comes from Ovis canadensis, assembly GCF_042477335.2. Lineage (NCBI taxonomy): Eukaryota > Metazoa > Chordata > Mammalia > Artiodactyla > Bovidae > Ovis > Ovis canadensis. Next base: position 72,213,475 of record NC_091248.1, on the reverse strand, counting down.
CTCCTTTGACTCTCACCTTGGCCCACTACGCTCTAGCAAGGACTCTTTATTTTTCAATATATGCCACACCCATTTCTGCTTCACAAACTTTGCACTTGCCCAGAACACTCAGTCTTTGAACACTTAGTAACCTTCATGTGACTAACAACTTTTTGTCAGAACTCATTTGAAATATTACCTCTTTAATAAAGTCTTTACTAGAAACCCCAAAAGTGAGTACACCCACACCACACATTCACACCCATACAATCATATAACCTAGTTTCATTTTCTTTATGACATTTCTTAGTGAAATCATCTTATTAATTTCCTTGACTGTTGTTAGCCTCTCTGCCTCTAAATAAAATGTATGTTTTGTGCCAGAAGAGAATCTGTCAGCCCCATAATATGGAACTGAGCTTGAGACAATGAAAATTCCAGATACTTGGATCAAAAACTTCTCCAGAATAAACAGTATTTCCCTAAAACAAAGGCCAAAATCAACACAATAGCATGCAATTCAGTAAGGTAACTGTAGAGGAGAGGTGAATACCAGTGCATTTAATTCCTACATTCAGTTCCCTGTGGTCTGACAAGTATCTCAAAGGAACAGTAAAACACATATACTCCATAAACTTCTGTTTCTCCCAACCAAGATTCTGAAAGGAGAAGCAATGTGTTTGAGAATCTAACTTTCATTACTAATTGAACCGAGGAACTGACAAATATGTTTCTTAATAGATAATCTGAAGAAGTTTTCCAGCCAAGATAACATTGTGACTTATACTTTAAGGCCATGCTTCTGTTACGAACACAAGCAACAAAAGATAAATATGAGGAAAAAAACTTAAAAAGAAACTGTCATTGTTGTTGTTCAGTAGCTAAGTCTTTGCAGCCCCATGAACTGCAGCTGTGTAGCGCTGGAGTGACTTTGAGGAGATACCCCACGTCCAAGGGCAGAGAAGCCCCAACAAGACTGTAGGTGCTACAGTGCAGGCTGCACAGTGCTGGAGCGACTTTCAGAAGATACCCCACGTCGAAGGGCAAAGGAGAAGCCCCAGCAAGATGGAAAGAGGGGCAAAATTGCATTTAGAATCAAACCCCATACCTGCCAGAGATGCTCAGAGGGCTCAAACAAGCCTAGTGCACACCAGGACCCAGAGACCCCACAGAGACTGAGACAGAACTGTGTTTGAGTGTCTCCTGTGGAGGAACAGGTCAGCAGTGGACTGCTGGAGGGGCAGGGGCTCTGGGTGGAGTAGACCTGGCTGTGGCATAAGCCCTTTTGGAGGAGGTCACCAATAACCCCACCATAGAGTCACCAGAACTTACACAGGACTGGGAAACAGACTCTTGCAAGGCACAAACAAAACCTTGTGTGCACCAGGACCCAGGAGACAGAATCAGTGACCCCACAAGAGACTGACCCAGACTTGCCCATGAGTGTCCAGGAGTCTCCAGTGGAGGGGTGGGTCAGAAGATGGCCTGCTGCAGGGTTGGAGGCACTGTGTTCAGTAGTGCATGCATGGAACCTTTTGAAAGAGGTTGCCATTATCTTCATTACCTCAACCATAGTTTGGCCTCAGGTCAAATAACAGGGAGGGAACACAGTCCCACCCATCAACAGAAAATTGGATTAAAGATTTCCTAAGCATGGCTCAAGACCCAGTTCCCAGTCACTCTCTCCCATCAGGAAGCTTCCATAAACCTCTTATCTTTCTCCATCAGAGGGCAGACAGAATGAAAACAGCAATCACAGAAAACTAACCAATCTGATCACATTGACCACAGCCTTGTCTAACTCAGTGAAACTATGAGCCATGCCATGTAGGGCCACCCAAGATGGACGGGGCATGGTGGAGAGTTCTGACAAAATGTGGTTCCCTGGAGAAGAGAATGCAAACCACTTCAGTATTCTTGCTTTGAAAACCCCATGAACAGTATGAAAAGGCAAAAAGTTAGGACACTGAAAGATGATGCCCAATTGCTACTGGAGATCAGTGCAGATATAACTCCAGAAAGAATGAAGAGACGGAACCAAAGCAAAAACAACACCCAGTTGTGGATGTGATGAGTGATGGAAGTAAAGTCCGATGCTGTAAAAAGCAATATTGCCTAAAAACCTGGAACGTTAGGTCCATGAACCAAGGCAAATTGGAAGTGGTCAAACACGGGATGGCAAGAGTGAACACTGACAGTTTAGGAATCAGTGAACTAAAATGGACTGGAATGGGTGAATTTAACTCAGATGACCATTATATCTACTACTACAGGCAGGAATCCCTTAGAAAAAATGGATTAGCCCTCATAGTCAACAAAACACTCTGAAATGTAGTACTTGGATGCAATCTCAAAAGTGACAGAATGATTTCTGTTCGTTTCCAAGGCAAACCATTCAGTATCAGCCAAGTCTATGCCCCAACCAGTAATGCTGAAGAAGTTGAAGTTGAATAGCTCTATGAAGACCTACAAGACCTTCTAGAACTAATACCCCAAAAAGATGTCCTTTTCATTATAGGGGACTGGAATGCAAAAGTAAGAAGTCAAGAAATACCTGGAGTAACAGGCACATTGGCCTTGGAGTACTGCCGGGGGCCAGCGTGAGGAACTCCGCCCATGGCAAAGGTCATGAGGAAGGAGGCTTGGCATACGCAAAGGCGTGATCAAGCCTCAGGAAACCCCCTGTTCCCGAGCATCTAACCCCAAAACCAGAGTCTGTTTTATGCTCTCCCCCATAACCGTTTCTCTCGGAGAAGGAGTAAACGTGCAGCTCCAAGGCAATAAAAATTCTTGGGCGTGACAAGAGTGTTTCAGCATAGGGACTCCTCTGAAGGTTATCTAGTCCGCCTGTATAGGTTCATCCGGCCACATGTGATTGTTTACAGCCTCCCAACCTGAGAGGCAGGAGATGTTTTAGACTTACTAAAGGGAAATTCCTTTGGGAAGTTGGAAATTATTAGGATAGTGGGTTGGTTAGGAATTATATTGGTGAAGGGTTTTTTCATTTGTTGTGTCAATAATTGCTGCTAATTCCCTACTCTGAGTGGGACAAGGATGTCTCAGGTCAAACCTCTCTGCTGACAGACTAGCTTGTATGACAGGATTATCCATACTCCTGCTACTACACACATGATTGTTTACTACCTCTCAACCATAAACAGCACAAGAGTTTTGGAGTATTTTGAGAGTCTTAATTAGCATAGGGCTTTTTCTTCTTGTTGAGTCAATGATTGCTGCCAGGCCTCCATATCCTTAGGCACCTGGGACTATATTAATCAATGTATTTGGAATATAGAAAAGGAAATATAGTAGTTTTTGATGTTAGCAATACTAGACTTTTTGAGTTAATGAATTTTCTCTTTTGTAATAGATCACTGTGCTTTGTTATAAATCACTGTGTCCTTGCTATGTAAAAATGTAACTTTATTGCTATCTTAAGACTAAATAGATCTTAAGGGGAGCATTGGTAAAAGGATTTTCATTTGTTGGGCTGATGTTTGCTGCTAAATCTCCATGTTCCCTGCCCTTATAATGAATATAACTAACATATAGGAGAAATAAGTATTAACCTTTAAGATTAATCATGTTAACCTTGGGTTAAATAAACTCCTTTCTTGATTGTAACTCACTACACCCTCACCCTATAGGAATGTAACTTTATTTGGAAGGTGGTGCCTGGTTTAAGAAAAAACACCCTTGGAAGAAATAAGTTTTTTGGTTATCAGAAAGAAAGGATCATAAAATGTCAGCAGGTCTCACTCATGGCCAGATGATGTAATGTCCCTAAGACCTTTTTTTTATACATTTATGTGAAGCACCTGATTTTGATAAAGGTCAGGACTGCTGACCCCCACGTGACTCTGTATTCATCCCTATGTGTAACAAAAGGTATATAAGCAAACCTAAAAATAAAGAAAATGGGATCAGTTTCCAGAAAGACTGATTCCCCCACGTCGTTTCTTTCTTGCTCCCCGTTTTTCTGGCTGAATTCCCATCTGGAGCATGGATGCTATTCCATGTAATCCAAGTTTTTCAGCCTCTTTTTCTCCACTAATCCTCCTACTACACTATCTGTTTCTAATCTCTCTATATATCTGTAATTAAATATGTATTTTTCCAAGGATGCTGACTCCGTCCCCACCTTCAAATCGCCCTGGATCCACCGGGGCTGGACCCCGGCAGAGTACAGAATGAAGCAGGGCAAAGGCTAATAGAGTTTTGCCAAGATAATACACTGATCATAACAAACACTCTCTTCCAACAACACAAGAGAAGATTCTACACATGGACATTAGAGATGGTCAATACCAAATCAGATTGATTATATTATTTGCAGCCAAAGATGGAGAAGCTCTATACAGTCAGCAAAAACAAGACTGGGAGATGACTGTGGCTCAGATCATGAACTGCTTATTGCCAAATTCAGACTTAAATTGAAGAAAGTAGGGAAAACCACTAGACCATTCAGGTATGATCTAAATCAAATCCCTTATGACTACACAGTGGAAGTGACAAATAGATTCAAGGGATTAGATCTGATAGATGGAGTGCCTGAAAAACTATGGATGGAGGTTCATGATATTGTACAGGAGCCAGGGATCAAGACCATCTCCAAGAAAAAGAAATGCAAAAAGGCAAAATGATTGTCTGAGGAGGCCTTACAAATAACTGTGAAAAAAAAGAGAAGCGAAAGGCAAAGGGGAAAAGGAAAAATATATCCATTTGAATGCTGAGTTCCAAAGAAAAGCAAGGAGAGGTAAGAAAGCCTTCCTCAGCGATTAGTGCAAAGAAATAGAGGAAAACAACAGAATGGGAAAGACTAGAGATCTCTTCAAGAAAATTAGAGATACCAAGGGAACATCTCATGCAAAGATGGGCACAGTAAAGTACAGAAATGGTATGGACCTAACAGAAGCAAAGATATTAAGAAGAGGTGGCAAGAACAAATAAAACTTTACAAAAATGATCTTCACAAGCCAGATAATCACGATGGTGTGATCACTCACCTAGAGCCAGACATCTTGGCATGTGAAGTCAAGTGGGCCTTACAAAGCATCACTACGAATAGTTAGTGGAGGTGATGGAATTCCAGTTGAGCTATTTCAAATCTTAAAAGATGATGCTGTGAAAGTGCTGCACTCAATATGACAGCAAATTTGGAAAACTCAGCAGGGGTCACAGGACTGAAAAAGGTCTGTTTTCATTCCAAACCCAAAGAAAGGCAATGCCAAAGAATGCTCAAACTACCGCACAATTGCACTCATCTCACATGCTAGCAAAGTAATCCTCAAAATTCTTCAAGCCAGGCTTCAACAGTACGTGAACTATGAACTTCCAGATGTTCACTGGTGTTAGAAAAGGCAGAGGAACCAGAGATCAAATTGCCAACATGCCTTAGGTCATCGAAAAAGTGACAGAGCTCCAGAAAACTCTACTTCTGCTTTATTGACTATGCCAAAGCCTTTGACGGTATGGATCACAACAAACTGTGGAAAATTCTTTAAGAGATAGGAATATCAGACCACCTGACTTCTCTCCTGATACATCTGTATGCATGTCAAGAAGCAACAGTTAGAACTACGTGGAACAACAGACTGGTTTCAAACTGGGAAACAAGTAAGTCAAGGTGTATATTCTCACCCTTCTTATGTAACATATATGCAGAGTACATCATGAGAATTGCTGGACTGGATGAAGCACAAGCTGGAATCAAGATTGCCAGGAGAAATATCAATAACCTCAGATAAGCAGATGACACCACCCTTATGGCAGAAAGTGAAGAAGCACTAAAGAGCCTCTTGATGAAAGTGAAAGAAGTGAAGTGAAGTGGCTCAGTCGTGTCCAGCTCTTTGCAACCACATGGAGTGTAGCCTACCAGGTTCCTCCGTCCATGGGATTTTCCAGGCAAGAATACTGGAGTGAGTGGCCATTTCCTTCTCCAGGGGATCTTCCCAATCCAGGGATCAAACCCAGGTCTCCCACATTGTAGGCAGACCCTTTTACCATTTCAGCCAACAGGGAAGTCCCAAAAGTGAAAGAGGATAGTGAAAAAGCTGGCTTAGAGCTCAACACTCACAAAACTCACATCATGGCATCTGGTTGCATCACTTCATGGCAAATAGATGGAGAAACAGTGGAAACAGTGACAGACTTTATTTTCTGGGGCTCCAAATTCACTGCAGATGGTGACTGTAGCCATGAAATTAAAAGATGTTTGCTCTTTGGAAGAAAAGCTATAACCAACCCACACAGCATATTAAAAACAAACCCATTACTTTGCCAACAAAAGTCCATCTATGGTTTTTCCAGTAGTCACATATGGATGTGAGAGTTGGACTATAAAGAAAGCTGAGCATGGTGAATTGATGCTTTTGAACGGTGGTGTGGGAAAAGCTTCTTGTGCGGAAATCAGTCCTAAATAGTCATTGGAAGGACTGATGCTGAAGCTGAAATTCCAGTACTTTGGCCACCTGATGGAAAGCAGTGACTCACTTGAAAAGACCCACGCTGAGAATGATTGAACGCAAGAGGAGAAGGGGACAACAGAGGATGAGTTGGTCAGATGGCATCACCAACTCAATGGACTCAAGCTTGAACAAGCTCTGGGATTTGGTGATGGACAGGGAAGCCTGGTGTGCTGCAGTCCATGGGGACAGAAAGAGTCAGACAGGACTGAGCAACTGAACTGAACTAGACTCCACATGCCAGGCTTCCCTGTCATTCACCATCTCCCAGAGTTCACTCAGAATCATGTCAATTGTTTTGTTGTTACTATCTAAAAGAGCATTTTAAAATATAAAAATATTTTAAAAAATAATAGAAACATCTCAACACTAATCAACCTTCTTAATGCTTCCACCTATACAAACATCTCTACCACCAAAATTAATAAACTACATAGCTTAAATGTAATGGTGCCCCTTTTGAATGATCTAACTAGATAGCTTCTATGAGAAGAAATATCAAGCAGTCAAGGAACATTAGTTAGACTGCAAGATGCAGAGGACTGGCTGGACAGACAACAAAAATAGTGGGGATTGTATACCAGACAGGAGAATGCCCTCCATGATATCCATGTCTTAATCTCTGGAACCTGAGAAAATGTTATGAAAGAAAGTAAAAATTTTAGTCACTCAGTTGTATCTGACTCTTTGCAACCCCATGGATTGTAGCCTCCTCTGTCCATGGAATTCTCCAGGGAAGAATATTGGAGTGGGTAGCCATTCCCTTCTCCGCTGGATTCTCTAGTCTTCCTAAATAATCATTAAGGCACTTAAGACGAAAAGCAGAAGCAGAGGAAGAGTGAGCATCAGAGCCATGAGATGTAAGAAAGACTGCTCAGGCTTTGAAGATGAATGGGAGCCATGAGCCAAAAATGAAGGCAGCCTCTAGAGACTAGAAATTGCAAGGAAACAAATTCTACTTGAGAGTCTCCAGAGGAATGCAGCCTTGCAGACATCCTGATTTCAGTTGAGTATAACATGTCAGATTTCTGACCTACAGAACTGTAAACTAATACACTTGTGTTGTTTAAGCCATTAAGTTTGTCGTAACTTGTTAGAGCAGCAACAGGAAAAGAATACAGATTAGTTTTATCTCCCACATGAGATAAGAACACAGTCAAAATTTCAAAATACATTTAAAAATAATGATAAGGAAAGAAAATAAAATAAAGTTTGGGATAGGTATTCATCAGAAAAATAATAATATAGTCTAAAAGGATTTGAACACAAGAATGGTTTTAAAACTATAAAATGATGAGAGGAAAAAATACATAAAATAAAACATAAAAAGTTTGAAAAGGTAGAAATTAAACACTGCCAAGTATATATGAAAGAGAACCAGCTAGAAATTTGAGGATGAATATATATAGTTATTGAAGTAAAAAATAGGTGGAATAATGTGTAAAATTTCTATAATCAAGGAGAGAATTAATAATTAGTAAATTCCAAAGTGTATTGAGCAGGGACTCAAAATGCATCCCAGAAAGATAATGCGATAAGAAATACTGACAGAGCATTTAAGGGACATGGAGGAGAGACTGAGCAGCTCCAACATATATCCAATAGAAGCTATAAAAGATAAAGTGATAAACAGAGAGAACAAGAGGGAAGAAGGTGGATAAGAAGTTCTTAGAAGTAAAAAAGTTATGTGGTAAACTATATACTGAAGACCCAGCAAGAAAACAAAAAATAAATCAACCTGTAAATCTACCACATGGGTAACTGTAGTATGTCATGCTACCAGAAAGAAATGACTGTCTATAGAAGAAGACAATTAGATTTGCAGCAGATTTCTTATTAGCAATGCTACAGAAGGCTACTAAATATTATCTATAAAATGTTGAAGGAAATAGAACTCAATATGACCTAAATCATACATCAAGAATGAGCCAACCTAAAGTGCGTGTATCAGTCACAGGCAGACATAGTTTAAACTAATGAATCTTAAGCTGTAAACACTCCCCCACCCCATTTGCACAGGCTCCTAACCTATAACGCTGAAAGCTGTTGGAAGTTGAAGAGTGTCCTAGACAGAGTGGGAAAATGTATCCACGAGGCATTTCTGGAGAACTGTCTACAGAGATTTCAAAAGGAAAGGACCTGAGTCTTCAACACTTCAGTAAGTACTGGGTCTTCTTTCCCTGTTTAAAAAACAGACAACTCCATTCCTAACTTTGTATTTTATTAAAAGAAGGCCCTAAAGTGTATTAGTTGCACACTGTACAAAATCAGATCTGCTCTTGACTTTAGCAATACGAGAACCAAAAGGAGTTGAATAGTAAACACAAAAATTGGTAAAATGTTTCCAGAAGCTGAAGTAATAGAGTATCAAAAATATTTGAATTTTATAGTAAAAAGACTATATTAGAATCAAAGATTCTAATTGAGATTAACATGGACAGTTTAGATAATCAAAGTCCTTTGTTAAGGGAAAAAGTGTAAAAATATAAAATCATTAACCTCAAATGTCTAAGCTTATAGTTTATATAACAAAAAAATCTGACACTGTTTTAGATGGGATAGCTATTAACTGAATCTTTTTATCATCTGGGGGTAATGAAGAGCTGACTCATTGGAAAAGACCCTGATGCTAGGAAACGTTGAAGGCAGGAGTAGAAGGGGATGACAGAGGACCAGATGGTTGGAAGGCATCACTGACTCAATGGACATGAGTTTGCGCAAACTCCGGGAGATGTTGAAAGACAGAGAAGCCTGGCGTGCTACAGACCGTGGCATCACAAACAGTCAGACACAACTTGGCAACTAAACACAGCACAGCACAGGACAAAGACCTACCCAGGAGGCTCTGGAATCTCATCATATATCATATGAAGGAAGCTCTTCACAGACAAAGTCTTACATTAATAACTTCTCAAAGTTTATATCACTTAACAGAAAAAACACTGGACTGTAAAGAATGTAACCCCATATTCTTTCACCTCTGCTACAATATTTTAGGTAGATTCATGCTATTCTTATCTAGAAAATGAAATGAAGATAACTACCCCAGAGAAAGTGTTACAAATTAAATGAGAACCATAAAGTGACCTTTTAGAGAATATACCCTATTTGTCATTTTAGATGTACACAGAAAATGTGTGTGAACCAACATGCTAATAGATAACAATGTTACCAGTGTTGAAATTATATTTAAGTCTCTCTTCTCAGGAGACTGCTGATCAATTTAAAGAAGAAAAGAGATACAGTAGAGTTATGCGTATCTCTGCCTGAGGACAGTGAAGTAACCTGCTGAATCCAGTTTCAGAAAGGGAGCACGAGAACAAGTGTTCATGGCCTGCTGAGGCACTTTCCCAGTGGTCATATTAAAAAAAATAATAATCAGCATCTGTATTTACCACTATCTTAGCATTCATCATAATGAAATAGAATAGTCCCTTGAGGCCAAGGACTATGTCTTATTCATAAATTATACTCCCAGTACCTACCACAATACATGGTCCACAGGAAGTGCTAACGACACTTGCGTAATAGATGAACAAAGGGAACTGAATCTCTAGGTAGCTGAAAAAATCCTTAGTAAGGACAGGTAGTTGCTCACTACAACATATTTGGTTGCAGATGTTTCTTGAGCTGATTTGAGGGTAGGGGGATCTACAAACCTCTAGTAACTTCTATAGCCACCAGTCAGTGGCACTTCAGGAATCAACAGTGAGTGCCGTAGCAGAGGCTATTAGAACGACTACAAACAAGATAGCTGGCAGCCAAGAAATCCACATCTGATGACTTGTCAACTGTCTTTATGAATAAGTATTAGTGAGCCAACCCATACTTATTTTCTATAGGTACTTAGAGATAAGATGGATAATGCACATTCTCAATCAATCGCATATTTATTTAGAATACTTAGTGAATTAGTTACAGTAAGTAAGTGTTAGTCGCTCAGTCGTGCCCAACTCTTTGCAACCCCATGGACTGCTGCCCACCAGGCTCCTGTGTCCATGAGATTTTCCAAGTAAGAATACTGGAGTGGGTTGCCATTTCTTTCTCCAGGGGATCTTCCCTGACCCAGGGATCGGACTTCGATCTCCTGCACTGCAGGTGGATTCTTAACTAACTGAGCTACAAGGGAAGCCCAAAAATGAAGTTGCTCAGTCATGTCCAACTCTGTGACCCCATGGACTGTAGCCTACCAGGCTCCTCAGTCCATGGAATTTTCCAGGCAAGAGTACTGGAGTGGGTTGCCATTCCCTTCTCCAAAATTAGTTATAGACTCAACTATTTGGAAACTACTTAGTAACTGACCAAATGACTAGTTAATGGTTTTAATGAAAACCTCATTTTTAAGAAAGATATCCAATTGAAGTTTCCCTGAGAGAGTGGCTGGCAATCTTGTCCATACTCTAACCTGAGCCCCAATCTCAAATGATCCAGTTTGACTGGTTCGAAGTGGAGTTTAAACAGAAGTATTATCCAAAGTGCCCTAGAAGATTCTAAAGCAGGGATCCCCAAATTGTCTGCATATTGGAATTACCAGGATCTTTTAAAATTTCCAAACCCAGGTCACACACCCAGATAATTAAATTGCCCTTGGGAAATGAGGCCCAGGCATGAACACTTCTTGAGGTTTCCCAGAACATTCTAATGTGAAGACAAGTTTGGGAGCCATTTAGGTAAGAGCTTAAATCTTGGTGAAACTTTCCAACCATCTAATCACTCAACTGGTAACTTATCAGATACCCACTATCCCCAAAATTAGCTACGCTAAAGATAAGAGCACAGAGCAACCAAAGGAAATAAGATAGGAAAGAAACATTTCAAGAGCCATAGAGAAATCTTTTTACTGTATTTTAGTAGAGGAGATGGAAAACATCCTCAGTATAGAGTTATTCTAAATGTTTCTGACAGTTGGTAATGTAACATGATACAGACCTGTTCCGCATTTTATTGGAATATACTATGCATATTACAACTGTTCTTAATTTAAGTCTGAAAATCAGGACACACATCTGATGAATATTTTGTCAGTCCCTAAATGGCATTTCTTCAGCAATTTGTAAGTGGGATTCAAATGTCAATGTCCATCCAAGGGAAAGTAAAGGAGCCAAGGAAAAGACAGCCAGTATCAGAGAGGCTGACAAAGAAACAGCAAGATGAAATGCAGGTGTATTTCACTCTGCAAGTTATCTGGTTATTTCCCTTAGGACAATAGTGACTTGGTATTGAGAGTGATCTCATGGTGGGAGCTAAGTGACTAGCCCCTTATTAAAAGATCATAAACGATTCCTTTCTTAATTGAGGAAATCATGAGGCACAAAGTAAATTGGGATAATGCTAACCAGAATTCTCTTCCCAGCTCCTGGGTTTGCAGATCAGCTCAGGATATTCAGTCCCCAAACTCTGCAATCTCAGAGGACTGCCCTGACTTCTATTTAAGCTGACAGTCACCTGCTCTACAGTAAAAATCCCCTGTCTTCTTAGTCTCACTTAAATCTAAAACTATTTCTATTCTAATATTCAAAAAATTAAAAAAATATAGATTATTTATTTATTTAAAGTGAACAAAGATGGATATTTTTAATGATAATTAGTACAATTCACAAAGAAGATAGATATCATAAACCATTAGACACCTAACAACAAAGAAACAAAGATACATAAAGCAAAAGTTAGAATGGAAAAGAAAAAAACATATAATCATAGTGAGACATAAATATTTCTCTGAGAATATTTTATCAAGTACAGAAAAAAATAAGAGAAGCATCTTGAATTATGTCATTAATAATTTAAATATATTTAATAATTCAAATATAATAGATTTATACTTAAGTAATTTATATTAATGTTATATACTATACAATATATTTAAAAATTTATATCTCATACTTTGTTATTAGATGTCCATAGGACATTTAGAAAAATTGGCAAAAAGATAACATTACTAACTTTCTCCCTGGTCAAATGTTTGAGTCTTGAGTTTCCCTTGAACCAGGTAGGAGGACAATTGACTGGATTCCCAAATCATAAGATTTTTGTCATTCAAATCATGCTAGCAAAGTAAAATGATGGTATTCCAACAGTTTTGTTTCTAGAAATGAATAATAATACCTATTAATAATAATGAATAATAAGCATTCAATAAGCACTTGTTGGATAATCTTGAGTTGCCCATTCATAAAAACCCTTTTTGAATTCCTCCAAAGCTTTTACTACACAGAAATTGATGCTGCTATGGCCATACAGTAAAAAAATTACATATTCTGAAGTCAAATTCATCATATTTCTGTTAGTTACTGTCACCTTCCCTTCCTAATACTTTGGGGCAAATTAAATTAACATCTGTGACCTCAGTTCTCTTACCTGTAAAACAGGGATGTGAAAAAAGTGAAAGGGTTAGTCTCTCAGACATGTCTGACTTCTTGTGACCCATGAACTGTAGACCACCAGGCTCCTCTGTCCATGGGATTTCCCAGGCAAGAATACTGGAGTGGGTTGTCATACCCTTCTCCAGGGGATCTTCCTCACCCAGGGATCAAACCCAGGTCTCCTGCACTGTAGGCAAATTCTTTACCCTCTGATAGTTCAGTAGGTAAAGAATCTACCTGCCCTGGTTTGATTCCTGGGTCAGGAAGATCCACTGGACAGACTACCCACTCCAGTACTCTTGCGCTTCCCTTGTGGCTCAGCTGGTAAAGAATCTACCTGCAATAGGGAGACCTGAGTTTGATCCCTAGGTTGGGAAGATTCCCCTGGAGAAGGGAAAGGCTACCCGCTTCAGTATTCTGGCCTGAAAAATTCCATGGACTGTATAGTCCATGGGGTCACAAAGAGCTGGACATGACTGCAGGGTCGCAAAGAGTCGGACACGACTGAGCGACTGAACTGAGCTGAAGTGACTTTCACTTTCACCCTCTGAGACCAAAACCCAAAAACCCAAAAACAGGGATACTAAAACCTAATCGGAGAGCTGTGTTGAATAAAAAAACAACCAGTGTGAAGTATCCTTATAATACCAAGAAGTACTAAAAATGTCAGCCCACTCTCTTACCTCCTTTCTACTGATACATTCTTTCCGTAGGTGTGTTAATGTTATACAATCTGGTTTAGAGTGAGAATTTCTTTTTCTGTTTTTTGCCTGGCAGATTGCCACCCATTTTGAAGTGATTGTGCCAGACTTGTGAATTATCTACTGTGTGTGGATTTTAGAAGCTTAAGTCTCAGTTTTACAAATGACTCAATGTTGAGCATAATTACTGCCTAACTACTGAGGCAAGCCTAGAAAATATCCCCTTTTAGGTTCAACCACACTTCTGTCTACTCTGCACCATATTCTTTCAAAAGGGTTTTTTTTTTTTTTTTCCCTCTCATAAAGACATGCATCTGTGTATCCATGGGATATGTCTAACAGATCTAGGAAGTAGGTTAGGTTAGTTTGAAAAGCACAGGATATACTCAATCTGTTTTAGTCATCAAGCCTCTTGTCTGAAAAACCTCGGTGAAAGCGAAAGTGAGCTGATGACAGGAAAGGAAATTAACAAATGAGAAAGCTGACTTAAGAGTTACGGGGAAAGGATGGATAAAAGAAACCTTTTCAGCATCCTACAAAGGTAGAGGATGGAGTAGTGTTTTTTGTTTGTGTTTTCACGGTCTCAGTGTTTTTACGCATCCCTCGACTCTCAAAACAAAGGCAAAGAGCGTCTAGCATGTCGCCCCTTATTTCTATTCTGTCAGCACTTTTACTAAAATGAAGCTTTGTTTTTCTCCTATGTAAGTAAGTTATTTTGTTTCTGAGACCACTGAATATGTCCCCTGGGGAGCCTGAGAAAGCCTTCAGGAACTTTTCTGAGTAAATGCATCCAGTGAATGGAACACAAGACAAAGATACCTGAGATCAGTCTTGGATCTGTGCATTCTGAAGAGTCACATCTATTCTTATGATCATCAGGAAACATTTCTAAAGTGTTTAGGATGTTCTTAAATAAATTTTTTGCTACAAATATAAGGCTGCTGATGCCAATATAAAAATTCTCAGAGTCACAAGAACTCAAGCTTTCACACTTTCAAATCTCCTTTTGAGACAGAAGTCAGTAGCAAAACTTAGAAAGATTGAACTATATCATACTACAGAATATTAAAACCTGTAATTGCTAAACAAATTAATCATTTTGTATTGAGTATTTTAATTCAAATTAATCAAGGTCTTTATAACGGTGAGGTAAGGGAATCCAGGAAAGCAAATCATTTTCAAAGGGAAGTTAGATTTATGGGAAGCATTACAAAGGGAAGAATCAGTGAAGTGGCAATCTGTAATAAAAAGAAAAGAAAAAAATGGGTCACTAGGGAAAGAAGCAAATCAGTGCTAAAATCTTCAAAACCTCCATCTTCTTAGTGAACACATTTTTAAGACTACAGTAAAAAGAATTCTATTTGAAGTATTTCAATACATAGGCATTTAGAAATTCAACTATACATAGATAATTCAGTTAAAAAATCTATGCCCTAGAGACAAGATTTTCTAATCACTCTGTTGTTTTGACTTTTAAAGTGTCCTTTTCACTCTTTCAGCTACTTGTTAACCATGATAAGAGCTTCCCTATCTTAAAGACATTTAAAAATACTTCATTTTGAAGAAACTATCAAAGGGACTTCAGCTGGCATATATGCTTGGCATCAGAGCACACCAAATGGCCCAAGTAAACCATTTGCAGACTTTGTAACATGCAATTTAAATGTACCCAAGAAATGTCAAATGGTTTCTTTTGCAGAATTATCTTTACCAATGAGCTAAGTCTCAGGAACAAAGCACATGAATCCCCGCAGATGTTTGCCTCAGACGCACACTTTTGGGGGCAGGGTGTGTGTGTGTGTGTATGTGTGTGTGTGTGTGTGTGTGTTGTGTGTGTGTGTGTGTGAGTTACCACACAAGAGAAGAAACTTTTCAAGTTGAACATGATGGTGGGAATTGCCTTCTGGAGAGGTGGTGTGGCCAGAGGAAATGGCCTGAACCTCCCTCTATTATAAAGAGTATTTCCTGCAGCAGAACCTAAAAAATGACAGTGGGGAGAAAACCTTGATACATTTTCCTTTCTTCACTAATTCCTCAAAAATCTCAGTATGATAAACTTGAAGAAGAACACAGTGAAGGATAGAAGAGAGTTATTAGTAAAGTTACAGTCTCAATGTACAGGTTCTCTATTTGAAAAAAAGGAAAAAATGGCAAAAATTTGACCGGAAAAAAAAAAAAGTTGAGCTGGCTCAAAAGTAACCACCAGGAGTAGCAATGACCACCCCCGCCCTCGATTTCCTTTCTCCAGTCAAGAGCTGGCCTGTCTCTGCATGTGGTCCTAGGACCAGGACCAGAAGCCCGCACCTCAGAAGGCAGGGGCTCTGATTAATACCTCACTGCCCTTACTTCCTCTTCAGAAGTGCCTTTCTGTTGCTAAGATACTTGTCAGAAATCCTGTATAACTTGTTTCCAAGCTATGCCTGGATCTATTCTCTCAGTTGTACTTTCTGGCTGTCTGCTGAGGGCTGGCTCCAATTCTACTCAGACCCCTGCCCGGCTTAGTGAAGCCCTCAACCACTTTCTTGGACTGAATCCTTGAAACACAATTCTGTACCCCTCTGCACACACTTATTGTTCATGGTCAGGAATGTATAATAATGTCCAAGTGAAAAATGATCCATTAGGCTCCAAAGGATACAATGGGCAGAAGAATGAGGAAGTTCAGGGGAGGGAATGGATGACTTGCAAGCCTGGCAGCACCAGCATCACCAGCAGATACTGGTATTTAGACATTCCTTCTTATAATCTTGGCATCAGTTCAGTTCAGTCGCTCAGTCATGTCCGACTCTGTGACCCCATGAATCACAGCATGCCAGGTCTCCCTGTCCATCACCAACCCCCAGATTTCACTCAAACTCATATCCATCGAATCGGTGATGCCATCCAGCCATCTCATCCTCTGTCATCCCCTTCTCCTTCTGTCCCCAATCCCTCCCAGCATCAGAGTCTTTTCCAATGAGTCAACTCTTCACATGAGGTGGCCAAAGTACTAGAGTTTAAGCTTTAGCATCAGTCCTTCCAATAAACACCCAGGACTGATCTCCTTCAGAATGGACTAGTTGGATCTCCTTGCAGTCCAAGGGACTCTCAAGAGTCTTCTCCAACACCACAGTTCAAAAGCATCAATTCTCCAGTGCTCAGCTTTCTTCACAGTCCAACTCTCACATCCATACATGACCACTGGAAAAACCATAGCCTTGACCAGACGGACCTTTGCTGGCAAAGTAATGTCTCTGCTTTTTAATATGGGTAAATTTTAGAGGCTTACACATGTTAATATCAGATACTTAATAGACTGATGTTTGTGTGGGAATAATGCATTAAGGCTGGTGCTTCTGAAATTGGCACATTTAATAATAACTCCTGACATTTAACTTTTTTAAAATATTCAGGATGATTTATAGTTGGTCAACTAAAATCTAACTGATCAATAGCTGTTATTTTAAATCCATGTCTAATTTTATATCTAAAGATGGATTTCAGAATGAGCTGTTTATTTTAAAAAGTAATGTGTCTTTGAGTATATTCAGAGCTATTTAGTATAGCAGATCATTTAATGCAATTAATGTTATTAATAAAAGTCTTCTAGTAAAAATAAAGCAAATAACACTAATGCAGGCTTCATCATCTACAGTATATGCAATTACATAAAACATCCTGACAGATTTACATGGTTGACATTGTGCCAACCATGTAAATCTGAACCATGGCATTAATAATTTTGCTCAGTGGTATCTTCTTCCCGCCTCCTAGGCCTGGAGTCAAGATGAAGCATGAGATATAAAAGCAGAAGAAAAGGAAGCTCTTATATTCCTATACTCTTTTAACTATTTACTTGGCAAGATAATCATAGGGTTGAAAGTGAAAGTGAAGTCGCTCAGTCACGTCCGACTCTTTGCAACTCCATGGACTGTAGCCCACCAGGCTCCTCCATCCATGGGATTCTCCGGGCAAGAATACTGGAGTGGGTTGCCATTTCCTTCTCCAGGGGATCTTCCCAACCCAGGGATCAAACCCAGGTCTCCCACACTGCAGGCAGCCACCAGGGAAGACGGCCATCAGAGATACTGAGTTCCTTCATATTCTGTATGATTAGCTTAAGATTTCCTACTTTGGGTTCCAGCAGTACTCAGTGCTATACCCTTTATTGCAGACTTCTTAAATTATAGAGAAAGGAATGTACACCTTTTATATTCTTTCAGAGCACAGTTGAAAAGCAAATCATAGGGTTAAATATCTCTAAATAAGTTGACATATCAACATTGTTCCATAGTTATAAATTTTAGTCACTTAAAATGTTTAATATGAAGTCCTTTTATAATAATTAGAACTCCAAATCTGCTTAATAGAATTAACCTACTTAATATGAAATCCATATTCACATCTAGGTATACTTACCCTGAATCATATCATTTTTGCTCACATATATAATTTTTCCAAACCGTAAATAATACTTTTTTTAGCTCATAAAGGACATGACATTTTGACTTCAAGGGATAGTAACTAACTTAAGAATGTTTGCTCACAAATCCTATTTCCCCTTCTTTGCATTTCCTGGAGCCCACTTCTAGACTTAACTCATTGACATAGTACTTTCACCTCATATAGACTGATGGCTTTCATGAGATGGGCACTAGCCATCTACCTCTTCCACCTCTCCAGAAGATTAGAGAGAGTGATAATGCTTTGGTTCAACTATTCTTAGAGCAGAAAAGGACACAAAGTTTATTTTAAAATACCCTTTCCAACTGTAATTCTTACTCATTATAGCTAAACACTAAAACAAGTCTCAGTGAAGAAAAATTTAAGAATTTTAAAAATAATGTGACAAATAAAAAGTGATCCCTTGATTAATATTCTATAGACAGTTATTTTAAAGAGGGTTTAGTAATATTTACCATTCATAGGAATCTGCATACATATTAAATGGAACTGAATGAGGGGTAACCTACAAGTCAAGACTTTTCAGTGAAGTAATACTTGTCGGTGGCACTAATACGGATAAATCTAATAAAAGTCTCTTTTGGGATCATAGATATTAGGCTTAACCCTTAGGTCAAAACTCTCATCAACTTAATGTTCATCAAGCATTATTTGATCCTTTCAAGCCAGATGAAATGCCGCCTTTAATTACTCAACAATAGAAAGAAAATAATCACTGTAAAAAAAAAAAGAAAGAAAATAATCACTGTAAAACTTCCTTCTTTAATGTAAAACATGTGATAATTGTAAAACATTCTTATTCATGAGAAATGTCCTCACTTTTGTAAAGCAGACATGTGTGTAAATTTTATGTATTCTAAACAAAAGATTCTTTTAAAGTTTGTACTACAGGTTCTTCAGTAGATTCTCTCACCATCACAAGATACAAGCACAAAGTAACATTTCAATCACTGCAAAAAGCAGAACTTGGGAAACTAAAAACAAGCATGCGTTGAATTTCCACAAACACACATATCTCCTTTTTTCTATTAATACAAAACCATGTAAAAGTCAATACAGATACCCCATAGAGAGAGAAAGCCACATTCTTTCTAACTCATGCTGTCACCTCAAAGATAACTTCCAGTTACTCTGAGTTCAAATAAAAGACAAGTAATAAATATGTATCCATAAAAAATATATACCATGACTATACAAAATTATAATGTGGATTTTTTTCTAAAAAAATTTGAATATTTTAAAATTGAAATATAGTTAAGCTACAATATCGTGTTTGTTTCAGATGAACAGCAAAGTGATTCAGTTATAAATATACCTACTTTTTATTCTTTTTCATTTTAGATTATTGTAAGGCATTGAATATAGTCCCCTGTGCTATACAGTAGGTCCCTGGTGTTTATCTATTTTATGTATACTACAAGTTTCTTTTTTTATCCATGTCTGTGACTTGATTTGTTTTATAAATAAGTTCATATTATCATTTTTTTAGATTTCACATATAAGTGATATCATATGATATTTGTCATTGTCTGTTTGATTTACTTCACTCAATGCGATAATCTCTAGGTCTATCCATTTAGACTTATTTTTTAAATGGGCTAGGCTATTTGAAATAATTCAAATTTCAGAAATGAAAGAACAAACAGTTCTTGTAAAGAACAAGCTTAGACTAAGAAGAATTCTGTGTATTTGTAGGCCAGTCTGTTCCCATTAAAAATAAACTTAGGAAGGAATCACAAATTTTAAAAGACAACATGATTCTTTATATTTTTAAATTAAGTTTTCAGCATCTATGAAAATGAGAATACTAAGGGTAGAAAAGTAAATCTATCTAGTTCAGTTGGTCACACTACCTTCTAAACCATTTTTCTTCAGTGTGAAGCTTTAAGAACCCCCAAAACACATCAGCACATAGAAATCCAGGAAGTATCATGATTATTGTCATCCTCCCTACCCTTCAGAGAAATTAACGAGTCTTAAGGAAATATCCATCTTCAACAAATGACCCAGCATAAACTTATTAAGCCTTACTACAAAATTTCTGCTTTATAAAAACTAAACCCTTGAAATCCAAATAACTGAAATCATAACCTTAACCTTTCTTTTAAAAAATTCATTATATTTTCTCACAAAGATGCTTTCTCACCATGTTTCTTCCCTTTTTATGCCCTCTTCCCACAGCTTACCAGTGATCATTAAACAGGCAGCACCTTTGCAATAGAAAAGAAGACCATAAACTAAAATGAAATTAACTATCTTGTTTAAAGTATTTTAATTTATATATTTAATATAGGATTATGAAAAACTTAGGCCTTTTCTAATTGTTCTAGGGAAAATTTAAGCATATCCCCTCTACATCCCATTATAATAGTCCACAGTATTCAGCTTTTAGTTAGCACTGTAAAAAATTTATTTACAGACCTATTTCTTCATTGCTGGGAGAAATATAAATAATCTCAGATATGCAGATGACACCACCCTTACGGTAGAACGTGAAGAAGAACTAAAGAGCCTCTTGATGAAAATGAAAGAGGAGAGTGAAAAAGTTGGCATAAAGCTCAACATTCAGAAAACTAAGATCATGGTATCCAGTCCCATCACTTCATAGCAAATAGATGGAGAAACAGTGGAAACAGTGGCAGACTTTATTTTGAGGGGCTCCAAAATCACTGCAGATGGTGACTGCAGCCATGAAATTAAAAGACACTTACTCCTTGGAAGGAAAGTTGTGACCAACCTAGACAGCATATTAAAAGCAGAGACATTACTTTGCCAACAAAGGTCCATCTAGTCAAGGCTATGGTTTTTCTAGTAGTCATGTATGGATGTGACAGTTGGACAAGAAAGAAAGCTGAGCACTAAAGAATTGATGCTTTTGAACTGTGGAATTGGAGACAACTCTTGAGAGTCCCTTTGACTGCAAGGATATCTAACCAGTGCATCCTAAAGGAAATCAGTCCTGAATATTCATTGGAAGGACTGATATTGAAGCTGAAACTCCAATACTTGATGCAAAGAGTTGACTCATTGGAAAAGACCCTGATGCTGGGAAAGATTGAAGGCAGGGGGAGAAGGGGACGACAGAGGATGAAATGGTTGGATGGTACACTGATGCAATGGACAGGAGTTTGATTAAACTCCAAGAATTGGTGATGGACAGGGAGGCCTGGCGTGCTGCAGTCCATGCGGTCACAGAGAGTCAGACATGACTGAGAGACTGAACTGAACTGAACTTCCTCTGCTAGACTAGACACTTCCTGAGAGGAAGACTCCACCTTAGCATTTCTTCTCTCAGGGTCTAAAATAATGGCTGTAACACAGAGGGCACTCGATTAAGGTTTCAATGAGTTGATTTTACACATTTTGGTGCAGATATTTGGCATTTATATATTCTGCTGACTACATGAGACAGGCATTGAGCTATTGCTCAAAATTTTATCAGGAAATCACGGGGCAAATTCTCCCCAAGGGTAAACTTAAAATTCTTGCCTTTTCCTATTGGTGATTTCAAGTATCTAAAGTTATAGTCATCTTCATGCCGTAAGATCATAAAGCCTTTCCATTTAGAGCAGGTATACATATGGGATTCCCAGGTGGCATGGCAGTAAAGAATCCACCTGCAAATGCAGGGGACACAAGAGATGCAGGTTTGATCCCTGGGCTGGGAAGATCCCCTGGAGTAGGAAATGACAACCCACTCCAGTATTCTTGCCCACTCCAGAGGAGCCTGGCAGGTTACAGTCCATGGAGTTGCAGAGTTGGACACAACTGAGCAACCTATACACACACACACACACGTACATATATGTTTGGTTTTATAGCATACAGTAATAACTTTAAGATTAAATACCTAATTGTGAAAAAAGAGCTGCTCTTGCTAGAATCCAAGTCCTTTGAAAGTAGCCAATGCTGTCTTATTAGTCAGTAAGCTCATGGAAATGTTGCCAGCATTTCTTTCACTGTCTAGAAAAAAGAGTCTGTGAAGTGCCAAGTCTTTAGTGATTTATGTTTGTAAATAGCAATGTAAGAAACTCAAGGAAGCCAAAAAAGAAAATTTTTTAAAATTAAATATTCATTTGCTATCCAGATGGATATGACCTTTTGGCCCTAGCCTATTACTGACAATCCAGAAAGACTATGTGTAGTACTCATTCGTTTATCTTAACTGCATTTGCAGGTACTGTCACTACTCCAGGCTTAAAATGCCCTCAACCTGCATCCCTGTGGCTTTTTCTATAAGGAGTCACATTATTTTATCCATGTACTCTATTATTTTTCTGACCTTTCAGAAAATTCAATAATAAAAAATTTACAAAATGAAATAATACTCAAGAATTCTACTTTCCCCCCATGTCTGAACAAAACCTTCAGTTTCAGATTCATCGTATTGCATGGGGATCATATATAGAGGCACTGCTGTGGGGCTCCTAATCACAGACGCTCTGAAGTCAAACTGGTTTGAGTCCCAGGATGGATAGTGGATTGGTTTTAAGACTCTTGGGCAAGTTATCTCAATTTTCTAAGCCTCAGTCTTAAATCTACAAAATGGAGACCATTTAGCATCATTGTTTTCTTCAAGTGATTAAATGAATTAGTTCATGTAAAGTGCTAGTGCAATGTTTGTGACACATTAACAACTCATTAAACTTTTATTATTACTACACATCAACATGTATCACTGTTTTAAACTAAGATGCTTGGGTAACTGAGTGCTGAGTATATTTTCAATGGCTGCTTTCTTGTTTTGATTTAGATGCTGCCTTAAAAGTTGGCTTCCCTCATAGCTCAGTTGGTAAAGAATCCGCCTGCGATGCAGGAGACCTGGGTTCAATCCCTGGTTTGGAAAGATCCCCTGGAGGAGTGAAAGGCTACCCACTCCAGTATTCTGGCCTGGAGAATTCCAAGGACTGTGTAGTCCAAGGGGTCACAAAGAGTCGGGCATGATTGGGTGACTTCCACTTTCACTTTAACAGTTGAGGTATTTCACTTAGATGCATTTCACTCTCACAAAATTTTAAGAAACCTATAGCATCAAGTTTCCAGGATTCAGACTAGTCAGGATCCTATATCCTTTTATAAAAATATTTAAATGTCTATATGCCTAATACAAGATTAAAAACTTGAAATAGAACGGTGTTTGTTTTCATGTATCTGGTTGCATTTCTAAAGTACATGTCTCCGACTGTTTATATAAACATGTTTAGTCTAGTTCTTCAATTACACGGGGATGTTGGGTATAGGCACAGTTTTATGCAGGATAAGGAAAAACAAATAAGATTTCAATGGTAAACATGGCAGATAGTCTGAGCTAAGCCAGGTTCACAGACTGGAGAGAAGGAGGCAAGCCATTCAGAGCACAACAACTAACCAGATTGCCTAGTGAAGCATAGATACTAGTGAAGAGTTGATCAATAAAGCATGAAAGGCCAGGATCAAATCACAGAGGGCCTTGACTAACTGCCTGAGGTTGAAATTCATTATCCAAGTGATGATGACTGTTGGCCTTGGATAGTTGGACCTCCAAGTAGGTTTGTCAAGAGACACTAGAAATGATGAAGCTCTGAATCTATGGAGAATCCCTTCTAGCTCAGGAACTGGTCAAATTCTCAAAGAGATGGGGTGAGTACGGGTGGCTGGGAATCATGATCCATTCCTACCCTCACTCCCACTATCCTCATCTGCAAATCCTATGAAACCTACTCCCAATATATCTCAAGTCCACGGGCTTGGGACCCACCATATTCACTGCCACCTCAATATTCAAGCCACTCTCATCTCGTTTGCTGCCAAAGAGACTTCTAGAAAGTATTCTGGTTTCCAGTTTGCCCTGTTACTACCTAGTTTCCAAGACTTACCCATTCTTCACAGTGCATCCAACATAATAAAGTGCTAACAATGATTTTATTTATTTGCATAAAGACCTTTTAATAATTTGCCTATGACACCTCCATTAAAATCTATGTTCTTCTTCATTGCTCTTACTTCACAATAAATTCTAGCCACACACACACACACACACACACACACACACACACACATATATTTTTCACTTACTCTTCATATCGAGCTGTTTCCTGCCTCAGGAAACAGTATTCCTTCTATATGGAGTGTTCTTTGACCACAAGCAAATCATATCAGGGTTGACTCCTCTCCAGCCTTAGCATCTCAGCTTTACGATTTTCTCCTTTCTGATTCAATGAGGTTGCACTGTTATTCGCTGACTCGACACCTTTTCTTTTCTTTCGAGTACTTTCTGCAATTTAGAGCTGTTCTATTTTTTGTTCACCAGTGCGTGTATTAAGGGCATCCATGGTAGCTCAGACAGTAAAGAATCTGCCTGTATAGCAGGAGACCCGTGTTTGACCTCTGGGTCAGGAAAATCTCCTGGAGAAGGTGTAGGTATGTGTGTCTGCGTCTCTGTGTGTTTTGTGTGTTTGGGTATTTTGGTTTGTTTCCCATGCCATAAATTCTGTGAGGGTAGAAACCACATTAGTACCAGAATAAAGAAAGCACCTGGTAAATTCTTAAACAATGATGAATAAAGACTAAAAAAATGAATGAGAATCAAAAATATCATTAATAAATAAATGAGAAGTCACAGGAATATATGTTATTTTTGAAGTAAAAAGAGAAAATAATCAAAGAAACTGCTTAGGAAGAAAACCTAAGAAACTCTATCCATAGTTCTTTGGGCACTCTATCAGATCTAATCCCTTTAATCTATTTCTCACTTAAACTGTATAATCATAAGGGATTTGACTTAGGTCCTACATAAATGGTCAAGTGTTTTTCCTCACATTCTTCAATTTAAGTCTGAATTTCACAATATGGAGTTCATGATCTGAGCCACAGTCATCTCCTGGTCTTGTTTTTGCTGACTATGTATAGATCATTTCCATCTTCAGCTACAAAAAATATAATCAATCTGATTTCAGTATTGACCATCTGATGATGTCCTTGTGTAGCGTCATCTCTTGTGTTGTTGGAAGAGGCTGTTTGCTATGACCAGTGTGTTCTCTTGGCAAAACTCTATTAGCCTTTGCTTTGCTTTGCTTTGCTTGGTACTCCAAAGTCAAACTTGCCTGTTATTCCAGGTATTTTTTGACTTCCTACTTTTGCATTCCAGTTCCCTATGATGAAAAGGTAATTTTGTTTTAACGTTAGTTCTAGAAGGTCTTATAGGTCTTCATAGAAGCAGTCAACTTTAGCTTCTTCAGCATTAGTGGTTGGGACATAGTCATGGATTACTGTGACACTGAATGGTTTGCCTTGAAAATGAACGAAGATCATTCTGTCATTTTTTGAGATTGCACCCAGGTTCTACATTTCAGACTTTTTAGTTGACTATGAACACTACTCCATTTCTTCTAGGGGATTCTTGCCACAATAGTAGATGTAATGGTCACCTGAATTAAATTCACACATTCCTGTCCATATTAGTTCAGTTCAGTTCAGTTGCTCAGTCATGTCTGACTCTTTTAGACTCCATGGACTGCAGCACACCGGCCTCCCTGTTCATCACCAACTCCCAGAGTTTACTCAAACTCATGAACATTGAGTCGCTGATGCCATCCAACAATCTCATCCTCTTTCATCACCTTCTCCTCCTGTCTTCAATCTTTCCCAGCATCAGGGTCTGTTCAAATGAGTCAGTTCGCATCAGGTGGCCAAAGTATTGAGTTTCAGCTTCAATATTAGTCCTTCCAATGAATATTCAGGACTGATTTCCTTTAGAGAATAGAAAGGACTGCTTGGATCTCCTTGCAGCCCAAGGGACTCTCAAGAGTCGTCTCCAATACCACAGTTCAAAAGCATCATTCTTCAGTGCTCAGCTTTCTTTATAGTCCAACTCTCACATCCATACATGACCACTGGAAAAACCATAGCCTTGACTAGATGGACCTTCATTGGCAAAGTAATGTCTCTGCTTTTTAATACACTATCTAGTTTGGTCACAACTTTTCTTCCAAGGAGCAAGTGCCTTCTAATTTCATGGCTGCAGTCACTACCTGCAGTGATTTTGGAGCCCCCAAAAATAAAGTGTGTCACTGTTTCCATTGCTTCCCCATCTATTTGCCATGAAGTGATGGGATCGGATGCCATGATCTTAGTTTTCTGAATGTTGAGTTTTAAGCCAACTTTTTCACTCTCCTCTTTCACTTTCATCAAGAGGCTCTTTAGTTCTTCTTCACTTTCTTCCATAAGGGTAGTGTCATCTGCATATCTGAGGTTATTGGTATTTCTCCTGGCAATCTTGATTCCAGCTTGTGCTTCATTCAGCCCAGCATTTCTCATGATGTATTCTGCACAGATGTTAAAAAAGCAGGGTGACAATATACAGCTTTAACATACTCCTTTTCCTATTTGTAACCAGTCTGTTGTTCCATGTCCACTTCTAACTGTTGCTTCTTGACTTGCATACAGATTTCTCAAGAGGCAGGTCAGGTGGTCTTGTATTCCCATCTCTTTCAGAATTTTCCACAGTTTGTTCTGATCCACACAGTCAAAGGCTTTGGCATAGTCAATAAAGCAGAAATAGATGTTTTTCTGGAACCCTCTCACTTTTTCAATGATCCAATGGATGTTGGCAATTTGATCGCTGGTTCCTCTGCCTTTTCTAAATCCTAGAACACCTGGAATTTCACAGTTCACGTACTTTTGAAGCCTCACTTGGAGAATTTTCAGCATTACTTTGCTAGTGTGTGAGATGAGTGCAATTGTGCAGTAGTTTGAACATTCTTTGGCATTGCCTTTCTTTGGGATTAGAATGAAAACTGACCTTTTCCAGTCCTGTGGCTACTCACTGCTGAGTTTTCCAAATTTGCTGGCTTATTGAGTACAGCACTTTTACAGCAGCATCTTTTAGGATTTGAAATGCATCAACTGGAATTCCATCACTTCCACTAGCCTTGTTCATAGTGATACTTTTAGTTCATGATTCCTAAAATGTGGATGCTCACTCTTGCCATCTCCTATGTTTGATCAAACATCTCAAGTATTTGTTCACTTCCAATTTACCTTGAGGACCTAGCATTCCAGGCTCCTATGCATTATTGTTTTCTTTACAGCATCAAACTTTACTTTTACCACCAGACACATCCACAACTGGGCATTGTTTCCGCTTCAACTCAGCCTCTTTATTCCTTCTGGAATTGTTTCTGCACTCTTCTCCAGTAGCATATTGGACATCTACTGAGCTGGGGGGGGGGGGGTCATCTTTCAATGTCATATCTTTTTGCCTTTTCATACGTTTCATGGAGGTTTTTTTTTATTTTACTTATTTTAATTGGAGGCTAATTACTTTACAATATTGTATTGGTTTTGCCATACATCAACATGAATCCTCCACAGGTGTACACGTGTTCCCCATCCTGAACCCCCTTCCCACCTCCCTCCCCATACCATCCCTCTGGGTCATCCCAGTGCACCAGCCCCAAGCATCCTGTATCATGCATTGAACCTGGACTGTCAATTCGTTTCATATATGATATTATACATGTTTCAATGCCATTCTCTCAAATCATCCCACCCTCTCCCTCTCCCTCTCCCACAGAGTCCAAAAGACTGTTCATTACATCTGTGTCTCTTTTGCTGTCTCGTACACAGGGTTATCATTACCATCTTTCTAAATTCCATATATATGTGTTAATATACTGTATTGGTGTTTTTCTTTCTGACTTACTTCACTTAGTATAATAGGCTCCAGTTTCATCCACCTTAATAGAACTGATTCAAATGTATTCTTTTTAATGGCTGAGTAATACTCCATTGTGTATATGTACCACAGCTCTCTAATCCATTCATCTGCTGATGGACATCTAGGTTGCTTCCATGTTCTGGCTATTGTAAACAGTGCTGTGATGAACACTGGGGTACACATGTCTCTTTCAATTCTGGTTTCCTCAGTGTGTATGCCCAGTAGTGGGTCATAAGGCAGTTCTATTTCCAGTTTTTTAAGGAATCTCCATACTGTTCTCCATAGTGGCTGTACTAGTTTGCATTCCCACCAACAGTGTAAGAGGGTTCCCTTTTCTCCACACCCTCTCTAGCATTTATTGCTTATAGACTTTTGGATTGCAGCCATTCTGACTGGTGTGAAATGGTACCTCATTGTGGTTTTGATTTGCATTTCTCTGATAATGAGTGATGTTGAGCATCTTTTCATGTGTTTGTTACCCACCTGTATGTCTTCTTTGGAGAAATGTCTGTTTAGTTCTTTGGCCCATTTTTTGATTGGGTCGTTTATTTTTCTGGAATTGAGTTGCTTGTATATTTTTGAGATTAGTTCTTTGTCAGTTGCTTCATTTGCTATTATTTTCTAAAGGCAAGAATCCTGAAGCAGCTTGCCATTCCCTTCTCCAGTGGACAACGTTTTCTCAGAATTTTTCACAATGACCCATCCATCTCAGGTGGTTCCACACAGCATGGCTCACAGTGTCACTGACTTATGCAAGGTTGTGGTCCATGTGATCAGTTTGGTTAGTTTTCCGTGACTGTGGTTTTCATTCTATTCTGATAGATAAGGATAACAGGCTTGTTCAAGTTTAGCCTGAAGCCAAACTATGGTGGGGGTAATGGCGGTAATGTTGACCTCCTTCAAAAAGACTTATGCCAGCACACCAGGCCTCCCAGGACTGTCATAGTCAGTGCCCCTGACACTGTGGCAGGCCATCTGAATGCAGAGTTCCAGAGAATAGCAAGGATATATAAGCAAGTCTTTAAGTTAACAATAAAAAGAAATAGAGAAAAGCAATAGAATGGGAAAGACTAGAGAGTTTTTCAAGAAAATTAGAGATGACAACAAACATTTCATGCAAATAAGGGCACAATAAATGCCAGGAATGGTATGGACCTAACAAAAGCAGAAGATATTATGAAGAGGTGTCAAGAATACACAGAAGAACCATACATGTAAGATCTTAATGACTCAGACAACCACAATGGTGTGATCACTAATCTAGAGTCAGATAACCTGGAGCTAAAGTCAAGTGGGCCTTAGGAAGCATCACTGCAAACAAAGCTAATGGAGGTGATGGAATTCCAGCTTTGCTATTTCAAATCCTAAAAGATGATGCTGTTAGAGTGCTGTACTCAATAAGCCAGCAAATTTGGAAAACTCAGCAGTGAACACAGGACTGGAAAAAGTCAGTTTTCATTCCAATCCCAAAAAAGGGCAATACTAAAGAATGTTCAAACCACTGCACAATTGCATTCATTTCACATGCTAGCAAAGTAATGCTCAAAATCCTTCAAGCTAGGCTTAACAATATGTGAACTGAGAACTTCCAGATGTTCAAGTTGGGTTTAGAAAAGGCAGAGAAACCAGAGATCAAATTGCCAACATCTGTTGGATCAGAGAAAAAGTTGGTGAGTTCCAGAAAAACATATACTTCTGCTCCACTGACTATGCTAAAGATTTTGACTGTGTGGATCACAACAAACTGTGGGAAATTCCCAAAGAGATGGGATTTTGATACCAAACCAGTCAATCCTAAAGTACCAGACCACCTTACCTGCCTCCTAAGAAACCTGTATGCAAGTCAAGAAGCAACAGCTAGAACGGGACATGGAACAATGGACTGGATCAAAATTGGCAAAGGAGTATCACAAGGCTGTTTATTTAACTGATATGCAGAGTTCAGTTCAGTTCAGTCACTCAGTCATGTCTGACTCTTTGCAACCCCATGAATCACAGCATGCCAGGCTTCCCTGTCCGTCACCAACTCCTGGAGTTTACCCAAACTCATACGCAGAGTACATCATGTGAAATGCAGGGCTGGATGAAGCACAAGCTGGAGTCAAGATTGCCAGAAGAAATATCAATAACCTCAAATATGCAGATGACGCCACTCTTATGGCAGAAGGAAATGAGCCTCTTGATGAAGGTGATGTAGAGAGTGAAAAATTTGGCTTAAAACTCAACATTCAAAACAGTAAGACCATGGCATTTAGTCCCATAACTTGAAGAAAATAGATGGGGAAACAATGGAAATAGTGATAGACTTTATTTTCTTGGATTCCAAAATCACTGTGGACAGGTGACTGTAGCCATGAAATTAGAAAATGCTTGCCCCTTGGAAGGAAAGCTGTGACCAACCTAGATAATGTATTAAAAAGAAGAGATACTACTTTGCCTATAAGCGTCTGTATAGTCAAAGCTATGGTTTTTCCAGTAGTCATGTACAGATATGAGAGCTGGACAGTAACAAAGGTAGAACACTGAAGATTTGATGCTTTCTAACTTTGGTGCTGGAGTCCTTTGGACAGTGAGAAGATCAAACCAGTCAATCTTAAAAGAAATCAGCCCTGAATCTTCATTGCAAGGACTGATGCTGAAACTGAAGTTCTAACCTTTGGCCACCTGATGCCAATAGCCAACTCATTGGAAAAGGGAAAGATTGAAGGCAGGAGGAGAAGGTAACAACAGAAGATGAAATGGTTGAATGGCATCACTGACTCAACGTTCATTAGTTTGAGTGGACTCCAGGAGATGGTGAAGGATAGGGAAGCCTGGCGTGCTGCAGTCTATGGAGCTGCAAAGAATTGGACATGACCAGGCAATTGCATATCACCAACAAAATATTCTAGGCACTGCAGGAAGTGATTTACATTGGTTATTTCATTTAATCTTTGAAGTACTTCTTAAAGGCAATGTTCCTGACTGCTAACTTTTGCTCTTCTATATCTACTCTCCATTCTCTCCACTGTGTAGTAAAAATCTATCACTGGCCTTCACCTTGAACATCTGGCAAGTAATCTCTATACCCTGGAAAAGTTAAGACTGCTTTCAATGGCCTGTGAGCCTTAGATAATGCTGGATAGTTTAACTGTAAAACTGAGGGAAGGGGTTCATCATGATAGAGAAAAACAACAATGTAATTTAGGGTATGGGCTTTGCATCACAGAGTGTCAGTTAACTGGGAGACTAAGATAAACCACATGGGCAATCAATCAATCTTCTTTATGTAATAGACAGAATAAAATATAGAATACCAAGGCTCAGGTGAGCTCCCATGTTAGGCAGTACTACAGGCATACTGTCACACATGGATGCCAGGAAAATAATGTGTCATAATGTGACTCCACAAGGATAAGATAATAGAAGCTTTGCATTTGTACTTTTTCAGACCCTGCCCCATGTGCTTTTTCCATTGGCCAGTTTTATTTTGTATCCTTTCCCTACGATAAACCATAACTATGAGTCTAAGAGCTTTCAGTAAGTTATGTCAGTCCTTCTAGCAGACTATTGAACCTGAAGGTAGTTTTGAGACCCTCCTCACCAAATGCAGTTGGAGACAGAAGTGAGGGGAACATTGAGGGTGGTTCCCTCTAACTCTGTAGTTGGCTTACACTCTTGCATCCACCATGATCTCAGATATGGGAGCTGAACTGTACGTATTACACAGATGAGCTCAATCTTTAACTGAAGGTTAAGTGTAGTCAGTGAGAAGCCCAGATGAAGGCTAGAGAGAGGGAGGAGAGAGAAGCTGGCATTTATTCACGTGGTTCTCTCCCAGTAGGACTGCTTCCGATTGGCTGTATTCCTCTCTGATAGAAAGTCCCCACTTCCATTAAGACAGAATGTTCTACATGATTCAGCTTTTCGTTCTAGAATCCAGTTAACTCATCCCTCCTTTGGATAGAGAAGGAAGATGCAGAAGTGAAGGTGAGTGACCGCACTTTCAATGGATTCCTGAACATCCTCCCCTCGTTACTACTCAATATCCCACATACTTTCACAATTAGTCCTAAAAATAAATCCTTCTCGATTTCTCCTAAAGAGGTCTCCTGAAGAGGTCTTTTCTTTCTTATCAGGAGCCTCACTCATACAGGAAAGCACTATAATAATTTACAGATGAAGAAAGAGAGGCTCAAAGAGATAAAAGATCACTTGTTTAAAGTCACATACTAAAGGTAAAAGTGAGATTGGAACCTAGCTTTGTCTAACAGCAGAGCATATGCTCTTTCCATGATGACAGGCAGAAAACAAGCTGACAAAGGAGATAATGAAGGGAAAGCAAGAGACGAGGCGGGGAACCAGAAAGATGCAGCTTCTCAGGGAATTTCAGCCAGAGACTGAGGATCAGGCGGGGAGCAGCATGAAGATGGAAAAAGGTTACAAAGAAGACAGAGTGCTCAATTAACCCTGAATTAAAGCAGTGTGACACCAGGGCATTTGAAGCATAAGGAAATGAATATATAAAAAATAAATATATAAACACTATGCCGGTCAATTAATCGTAGTGAAGCATACAGTGTATGAAAGTGTGTGTATATGTTTATCAGTGTACATACACAAATTTACCTTCCTACATACACAACACACATATATAAAGAGACCATAGAGGATACAGAATAAGAGACAGTATGTGAGAAGACAGATGGCCTAATTTGTTTCATCTATCACTAATAATTTTGAAGAAATGTTTGTGACTGACGGGGAGCATTATTCATTGTGGAAAAGGAACATTTCACACTAAACTTTGGCAGAGAAAAATGTATTTGGTATGAAATAATTTCTCACATTTCCAAGCCGGTATAAATTAATATGCAAAAAGCACCAAGAAAAAAAAATGATTGATTTTCATATTTTCATGAAATCAATATGCCATTTAAATTTGTCATTTTATGCATATTTTGTAAAAAAGTACTACTTTCCAATTCTAGGGGGCAAAGTGACAGAATGCACTATGTATATGCTCTAAAACTGAGCAAACTTTCTTAAACAAAACAAAAAAATTAAGAAAAAACATCAAACAATAAATTATGATCTCTCCAAGTTAATATTGTTTTTAATTTTTAATAGCATATATATCTTTAGGCAATTGAAAGAAAAACCTCTTAGTGTTATCAAAAGCAATTAAAAAGATGTCTTTATTTTCCAACTAAAATTTAATATAGACAATAGCAATGTTGAAAGATACCTAATTACTATTCTCTAAATTTTAAACTTCCCAGAACAAACCATGAGGTCATTCTAATTTTAGAAAAGACATCTCAAAAGTCTAACTCAAATCTCTTCTGTTCTTTTGTTCACTGGATTAATGGGCTAATCAGGCGGTGAAGCCAGCTATCTCTGCCAATAACAATAAAAGAGGAATTCCTTGAGAGAGCTGCTTTTTACTCAGCTTTCAGTCTGGTTCACAGCCATGACAGAGGCTGGGTGCGTGGATACGCTTTGGCAAAGGAGAGTGGATGCTATCCCAGGAGCAGAGAGGGGGCTGCTCAGCAAATGTTTTATTTTTGCAATCTAAGCAAAGAAACTCACTATGATTTTTCTTTAATTGCCCCTTTTTTAAACTGAAGGAAATGGACTGCATTTGGGAAGGCAAAAAGATTCCTCACCTTGGAGCAACACCTTTTCACTGGTAATGATAGCTAGGCATGTAAGAAAGAGGCTTTGTGATCTGTAGGAAGGAGCGCTTGGATCTATTAGCAATGTCTGCAGAGGGGTGAGTCACAGTGGACACGCTATTTATTTCCTAGATGACTGCTAGATTTCCTTTGAGGACAAACATTTGGTATAATGAGGAATAATAATAAACTAGTCTATAACACTGGACTTGAGTCTTTTCATCCAAAAAAATTAGAAAATTATAATTAAGAACATCTATGGCAGAAAGTGAAGAGGACCTAAAAAGCCTCTTGATGAAAGTGAAAGAGGAGAGTGAAAAAGTTGGCTTAAAACTCAACATTCAGAAAACGAAGATCATGGCATCTGGTCCCATCTCTTCATGGCAAATAGATAGGGAAACAGTGGAAACAGTGCCAGACTTTATTTTGGGGGGCTCCAAAATCACTGCAGATGGTGACTGCAGCCATGAAATTAAAAGACGCTTACTCCTAGGAAGAAAAGTTATGACCAACCTAGATAGCATATTCAAAAGCAGAGACATTACTTTGCCAACAAAGGTCAGTCTAGTCAAGGCTATGGTTTTTCCAGTGGTCATGTATGGATGTGAGAGTTGGACTGTGAAGAAGGCTGAGCGCCAAAGAATTGATGCTTTTGAACTGTGGTGTTGGAGAAGACTCTTGAGAATCCCTTGGACTGGCAAGGAGATCCAAGCAGTCCATTCTGAAGGAGATCAGCCCTGGGATTTCTTTGGAAGAAATGATGCTAAAGCTGAAACTCCAGTACTTCGGCCACCTCGTGCAAAGAGTTGACTCATTGGAAAAGACTCTGATGCTGGAGGGATTGGGGGCAGGAGGAGAAGGGGATGACAGAGGATGAGATGGCTGGATGGCATCACCGACCTGATGGATGTGAGTCTGAGTGAACTCTGGGAGTTGGTGATGGACAGGGAGGCCTGGCGTGCTGCGATTCATGGGGTCGCAAAGATTTGGACACGACTGAGCGACTGAACTGAACTGAACTGAACTGAACTGAAGGTCTCTTAAAACTAGAATATTCTGTTTTAAGGTAGAAAAGATTTTTTAAAGTGTTTTAATTGCTATTTACAGATTAATAATTATAATGAACACTGATGATTATATTCACCAGTTTAAGTAGCACGTAGATTCTAAACGTATAAGTATACAAAACAATGATTCTCCTGGGACCTTTGTTGTACTTCTCACTAATCCCCAACCAATCGCCACATAGGGCCCAGATGCCTAATGGAGATGGGGTCACCTAGAATTGGTTTCCTTCCTGCAGAAATTGCTAAGGTGGAAAGACCACAGAAATTTCAAAGAAACGATCACCAGACTCTCTTCAGATCTGTCCAGAATAGATAATTAAGCCAGTTTCCAGGCCAAAGACAGGACATTGTCCCCCAAAAAGTTATTTTTTACTTGCAAATATATCATGAAACAAGTGATGCTTCCATCTCTAATACAGTTATATTGGAACTTTCACAACCAGGATCTCTGCCATCCCTACCCTTCTCCAAAGACAGTTTCCTAGATAACAGAAATGAGGTAATAAATATTATCTGGAACTTCACAACACAAATTTATAGGTTGAAAGGTAAACAGTTCTTAGCAACAGTGAGTCACATTTTTTGTCAGAAATATAAAACTAGATGTAAAACTAGAGTGAGAAAAACACCTGCCAAGGGTAAATTCCAAAGGAACTTTGAATAAAGAAAGTTAGGAATTCTATTGGAAAAAAATCAGGAGCACCACAAAACTGTAAAGGGTTGCAGGCTCCACCTCAAAAGGCAGCCTTGGCATCTGAAAATGATAGCAATTGACATGCTGCAAAACATGCCACCAAAGTTTAAAGCAGTATGTCCCAAGGCTGCACTGCTGATAACTGTCATGACAAATAGTGATTGGTATTCAGTTGATGGATACTAGTTTAGGGAAGTAATCATGCATGGAGATGCTAGCTAGAAAAAACTGCTGTTTTATTGTTGTTAAGTAAAAAATATTATCTGATAAGAAAGGAACTGGTGATTGGAAAATTTTTACCAAGAAGATAAGAAAATTGGGTCATCAAAACTTGGCCAGAGTAAGTTGTTTTTGCAAACTAGACTTTACAAGTCTGCCACACTGAGCCTCATTGGGTAAATACTGAGTGTAAAGTGATTTTCCCTGATGAGTTTGGACTCCTGATTCACTGCGGAACCCAAAATTCTCTGCTGCACCATTACAGCTACACTGAAGGAGCCATGGACAGCAGGCATATCATATAATATTTTAACTAATCCCCAGATAGAATAAACCTTCATTTCATAGTTATGTATATACATAGACATATATTTGAATTTCAGTTAAGTAATTAAAAAGGATTACCTTTTTAACCTTTTTCTTACACTACTGTTAATTCAATTCTCTCAACTTAAATTTCATATCAGAAAAAATCATGAGTTTGGAACGCATGTAAGAATTAAAGATTTTAAAATTAAAAAAATAAATAAATAAAAAATTAAAAATAAATAAAAAATAAAATAAAATACAGAAAACAAGAAAAAAAAAATAATAAAGATAATGGCCTTACACTAAGAAAAGCAACAAAACATATAGTAAACATCCTACTTAGAGATGAAAAATTAGAAGCATTGCCTTAACAGGAATGCACAAAAGGATTCACAATACTTGAAGATTATTCAAAATTTTACTGAAGTTCAAATATGTGATAGAGAAATAATGATCAGTACAAGCAATAAACATAAGAATTGGAAACAAAAATAAATAAATAAAAAAAATAAAAACATTTGTACTTCTTAGTTTCTAAGTAAATGATGCTATGTACAGTATTACTAAAAGTTCATATCATATAAAGAACATTTACAAATTTACAACAAAAAAACAAACAACTCATGTCAAAAACTGGCAAAGAACATCAATAGACATTTCTTCAGAGAAGATATACAACTGGTTAAGAAGCATAGGTACTTAAAATAATCGGGCTTAAAGAAATACAAATCAAAACTGTAAGATATTACTTCACATCCACTAGAATGGTGAGAATTTAAAAACTGGAAATAAGCATTGGCAAGGATGTAGAGAAACTGTAACCCTCAGCTAGTGGAAGTGTAAACTAGTATAGCAGCTGTGAAAAACAGTTTGGTGGTTCCTTAAAAAGTTAAATACTGAATGACAGGTAACCCTGCAATTCTGCTCCTAGGTGTATACCCTCCAAAACTGAAAATAGGTATTCAAACAAATACTTGTACATGAATGTTCATAGCAGCACTATTCACAATACCCAAAAGGTAGAAAAAATCCAAATGCCAATTAGTGTATGGATGAATAAACAAAATGTAGATATGCATACAATAGAATGTTGAATAACATTTTATGGTTGAATAATCATAAAAAGTGCTGATACCTCCTACAATGAGAATGAGCCTAGAAAAAATATATTAAGTGAGAGAAACCAACATGAAAAGGTCACATACTGTATAATTTCCTTTGTATGGAATATCCAGACTATTTCCAGAAAGGTAAATTCATAGAAACAGAAAGTAGACTGGTGGTTGCTGAGAGCTAGAAAAAGGGAGAACAAGGAGTGGTTACTTAATGGGTATAGGGTTTTCTTTTGGAGCACAGAAAATGTTTTGGAATTTGATGGAGGTGGTAGTTGTATAACACCATGAAGGCACGAAATGCCACTTATACTTGAAAATGGTTAATTTTATGTTATATAAATTTCACTTCTTTTTCTAAGTTTATAGCAGACTTCCCAAGACTTTGCTGATGTCAAGAGTCCATAAAAAATGATGGGGTTATTACAAATGAATGAAAGAATTTTAAAAGGAAATATTGTCCACTGCCAAGTCTGGGACAATGGAAGAATCTCAATGAATAATGATGGTTAAGACTCACTCAGAGGAAGATGAATCCATTAGTCCTTATTGGTACTAAACAAAAAGAGAGAAAATATAAAGCTATTCATTATATGAGGATGCCAACTAATAAATATACTATGGGCCCCCCATATTCAATTAGAGCTACTACTGGGCTTCCCTGGTAGCTCAGCTGGTAAAGAATCTACCTGCAATGCCGAAGACCTGGGTTCGATCCCAGGGTAGGGAAGATTCCCTGGAGAAGGGAAGAGTTACCCACTCCAGTATCCTAGTATTCTAGGCTGGAGAATTCCATGGCCTATGTAGTCCATGAAGTTGCAGAGTCAGACACGACTGAGCGACTTTCACTTTTACTTTTCTCTTTCAGGCGAGAATCATCACTGAATGCTAAACCTACTGCATGAGTTGACAATGAATACATTATTTGACAACGAAAACATATTACCTAATATCAAAAAAAGTTAATACTACAGTGGATAAACCTAGCAGACACTGCCTTTGCTAAGGGATCATCCTTGACATCATTAAAACTGAAGCAAACTGACATTGTTTACTTCCTGATACGACGTGCTAAGGCTGTATTACTTTCAAATGCAAAACCTCAGTTCAATCATGAATAAATGTTAGGAAAACCAAAATTAAGGGACTACATACAAAATTCAAAAAATGTCAGTGTCATGAAAACCAGTTCAATGAAACGTAACAACTAAAGGCAATATGTGATGCTCAGTTGGATTCTTAATTAAGAATGGCTATCAAGAAAACTGTTAGAACAACGGATGAAAATTGAATATTATACATTTAATATTATCAAATATCAAACTATACATTTGATAATAGTATTGTTCTGTTGTCAAAAATCCTGAATTGAACAGCTGTTGTAGGATTATATAAGATAAAATTTCTTAGAACTTAACACTAAAGAGTCATCATATCTACAATTAATTTTTATGTAGGTCAGCAATAATGATAGCAATAAAAATGACAATATGTGTGTTGTCTCTCTCTCTCTCTCTCTCTCTCTCTCTCTCTCTATATATATATATATATATATATATATATATACACACACATAGAGAGAGAGAGAGAAAGATCAAGCAAACACACAAAGATGCTATTAATTGTTGTGAGTGTTTGGGAATTCACTGTAATATTCTTGTGATTTCTCTATAAGTTTGAATTTTTTTTAATTAAAAACTAAATTTTTTAAACTTGTATTTTTGAAGTAAGTTTGTTTTCATTTAAGCCTATATACTTGTTCCGATCAAAGACTATGTTCTCAGCCATACTATCACTTCATTGCCATTTTCTTCTTAGAAGCATGGCAAACAGAAATGAGAAATCCTATTTATCAAGTCTGTCCACTTGCCAGTGCAAGATTATTCCTCATGGCATCATTTCCACTATTATTTGAGGTTCACTTTTAGGAGGCTCAAATTTCGGGGTTCCACCATCCTCTTGAGAGGTATTAATATCTTCTGTTAACTGTTGTTTGCTGAAATATAGGTCATCCTGAAATGCTTATTAATAATCATGTTACCAATTATGTTGCAAAATTTGCCACTGAGGGAGATAATACTTATTTCCAATGGTCTGTGCACCAACCTTCTTTAGTTATTAACCTTTGGCTTCTGCATGAGGAAAATAGAAAAATGCTGTTATTTGACATATATTATCATGTGTAAGGACATAAGTATTTCCTAGCCCGGCTTTGGCCTCTCCTTAGGACCCTGTACAATAACCAATCTCTGATAACCAACCACTCAAATGGCAAGAACTTTTGTACAGAAAACACTTCCTAGATTCTACCTAATGACTTTGACTGTTGAACTATTGTCTCAATAAACAACAGAGCTGAAAGGGACCTCAGAGACAACCAGGTTTAATTCTCTCATTTTGGAGATAAAGCACAGGGTCCAAAAAGGTTGAATGTCCTACCCAAACTAATACAGTAAATTGAGGCCAGAGTGAGAGTAAGCAACCTGGTCTTTTAATTGCCTGACCTTTCATCTCTCCATCTACCATGATACCTCATAGAACAGTTCAGTCTTTCTGTTAGCTGATTACTACTTTAAATGTCTAAGAAAATTTATAGAATACTGACTTGCTTTTCATAAACACTACACGTCCAATAATCTTTCAAAGCAAGGTTTATTTTAACAAAGCTAAAAGAGCTTTATTTCTTAAGGTTCAGACCAAAATCCAGTTAATCCCAGTCCCATGGAAAATACATGGTCCCATGAAGCAAATCTTTAGTTCTCTCATTTTTGGACACAGTTCTGTCTAAATGCTTGTTCCTCTGCCAATTATCTAGAATTCTCTCAACAATATTTAGCACACTTTGGAAAGGGAAGTTGGCTCATGGAGATTTCATCCATACAGACACTGTTGGGAATCAACATTCTAATGTTCTTGTTAATGAGCATTGATTACAAAAGAAGAAGGTGACAGAGTCTTAAGTTTTCTTAAAAATACGATGTTTGTTTGCTTCCAGAAACATTTGAATGGTTAGTTTTCCTTCCATTTCTGGTCCTGACCAAGACAGTAAGCACATAACAAATTTCGATGTAGCTTTGTAGTACTTTTTACTACAATAAAAAAAAAAAAACCAGATGCTGAAATTCTTGAGAAAATTTATTCATAGAAAATTTGTAAGAAAAAAGAAATCTGGGGGATTTCTGGGGCAAATACAAGTGACTGATAACAATTCAATGGAAAGACCAAAATGAAAAACCAAATAGAATGGAATGAAGATCACAGCAAGTCAGGAAGTGAGACCATGGCTATAAGGCAGTGTTTTCTAGAATTTAGATTCTAATAGGAGCAGAATATTCTAGTAGCTATATTTTTAAACAGCTTACTTTCAAACTCTTAAAAAAATTCTTAATATACCATCATAAATCTCTACTTGTAGGGACCAAATCTCATGATCAATATTTTGTTTTCATAACCCTCAAAATCACATGAGCATTAACACAGCTAGCCACTCCATTCTTCTTGGGTTTCCCTAACACTGAGCTCTTCTGGCTTCCTTCTTGCCATTTGTCCCCTCTCCTCCCTTAGCAACTTTTCCACCTATGGTTCACACTAAATGATAGAGGGCCTCAGGTCAGATCTCTGGATGTCTGTCTGTACACTCTTTCCCCAGGAGGTTTCATCTAAGGATATGTGGATGACTTCCAAATTTACCTCTTCAACTCTGCTCTCTCCTCTGGGCTCCAGGTTCACACATCCAAAATTGTGATGAAGATTATTATCTAGCTAAAAGATAACCCTAGCCTACCTCACTATTCTGGAATACACAGAGAAAAAAACAAATGAATACTTTGCTTTTATTTATAGCCAATGAAATTGTTCTCCCCAGCCTTGTACCTACTGGCTATAAGAATATCAAATGAACAAAATATGCTACCTTGTTTATTTTTATTTTTATTTTTTTAATTTTTCTTTGTCTTTTATTTTTATTTTTTTTAATTTTAATATCTTTAATTCTTACATGCATTCCCAAACATGAACCCCCCTCCCACCTCCCTCCCCATAACATCTCTCTGGGTCATCCCCATGCACCAGCCCCAAGCATGCTGCATCCTGCGTCAGACATTGACTGGCGATTCAATTCTTACATGATAGTATACATGTTAGAATGTCATTCTCCCAAATCATCCCACCCTCTCCCTCTCCCTCTGAGTCCAAAAGTCCGTTATACACATCTGTGTCTCTTTCCCTGTCTTGCATACAGGGTCATCATTGCCATCTTCCTAAATTCCATATATATGTGTTAGTATACTGTATTGGTGTTTTTCTTTCTGGCTTACTTCACTCTGTATAATCGGCTCCAGTTTCATCCATCTCATCAGAACTGATTCAAATGAATTCTTTTTAATGGCTGAGTAATACTTCATTGTGTATATGTACCACAGCTTTCTTATCCATTCATCTGCTGATGGACATCTAGGTTGTTTCCATGTCCTGGCTACCGAGGAAACCAGAATTGAAAGAGACATATGCTACCTTGTTTAAACTTGGCCTAGTCTGATAGTTTGAGAGAGCCTTCAGATAATATTTAATTTCGCCCCAGGGAGAGAAAATAACACTTCAAATATACACCCTCATGACACTGGAGGGAGGGGTCCATTGGCTTTCATGATAATCCTTCTTATGTTCTAGCTCCTTGCTCCTCAAAATGTGGTCTTTGCACGAGCAGCACTGATGTCCCCTGGGAGCTTGTTTGAGATACACAGCCCCAGTCTCTACTCCAGCCCTACTGGATCAGGAGCTGCGTTTTAACCAGATCCTTAAGTGATTCACTCTGCCGATGCTCTGAGTTTCAATCTATGATTATTACAATGTTTGTGAGATTGTGGTTGGTTAGTTTGGCTTGGTATTTTGATTTTCATCTCCATCATTTTGCTCAGAGCCTGGCAGTTCTGTGTAGCCTAATCATCCTCAACCCAGGTGGCACTAGTGGCAAACTCCAGAATGACTGGCTTGTCCTCTATCCAATGTGGAGCTCAGGTACCAGCCCAGCCTCTGCTGTATGGACTCCAGCCACCAGGCCACTGTGTCTCGACCCAGCTCCTGTGGTTCAGGAAAGTGAAACCTTTTGGCTATTTGGTGTGGCTGGATTGTTCTGGCTCAGTGTTAAGAGTGACAGGAGAGCAGATGTGTGGTTCTTCACCTGAGATAGAAGCAATGATTTTATTTACTTAATGCATTCATCCATCTCTAGGAAGACATGTTGAAAGACATTTCTCCAATCACCTTACTCTCATCTCTCTCCCTTCTTTTCTTCTCACGAATCCTCAGACTAGGCCAAATAAAAAGCTTTAATTTTCCTTCCATGACATCTTATTTTTCTTCCTTCTGATTCTACAGAAGAGTGGATATTCTTTCTTCAACTTGAGGAAAATGACATGGGCTGAGACACCTGGGCTCAGATGGAATCAGGGAAATCTTTATTTCAAAATGAAAGTCTAGCTTGTCATATTCATCTAGAAATCCACACCTTAGAGCCTTTGTACTAACTGTTTCTTCTGCTCACTGCATAATTATTTATATAAAGACAGAGATGAATATTGTACTGACTACTTTTCAGAATTCATTCTGTGAAAAATTATAATCTTCCTTCAGGGAAGTGAATGAGTCGACTCAATGATGGCAAAGTTTTTGTTTTTGTTTTTTGTCTTACATAGTCAAGCAAAATATGAAAGCATTTTAAGCATTGTGCAACAGTATGCTTCTATTTTCATTATGCAGGCCAAACAGAACTCTGGGGATGGGGCACCCTGTTCTTCCTGCAGAATCTCACATCTCCCTTAATATCATCACCACCTGTCCACCAAGACAGTGACAACACAATGTAGGAGTCTTGTGTAAATCATCTTTTCCTATATCCTTTACACACAATTAGTCAGCAGTCTTTTTCATGTGTAAATTTCAAATATCTCTGGAATCCTACCATCTCTTGCCACTACTCAGCTATCATGGAAGTCAAGCCTTAGCATCTGTTTCACCCCTTAACTCCTATTTCGCTCTAAGTGTCTGTGTAGTACCTTTGTTATTTTTGAAGCAGTGCATAAAAATGATAAATCCAGTAATATCGCTCCTCTAATAAAACCATTTAATGGCTGCCCATTACAATCCAAATCTAACTTCCTTGACACAGTTTGTAAGCCCATGAATGATCTCATTTCAGGGTGCCGTTTGGGCATCATGTCCTACCACTTCCTTTTTTTTTTTTCATTACACTTAGGTGCACTCGGCTTTTTCTGTCCCTAAGACACATTAACATTCATGTCTTGGGACCTTTGCATGCACTGTTATTCTTCCTGAAACACTGGGGCCTGACCTTCCTTTTAACATTTAACAAATGTCACCTTCTCAGAGGGAGCACCTTCAAGAATGTATATTAGATGTCCTTCTTTGTTATTCACCATGCTATTATTGGGCTTTAACTTTGAAAAAAAATATGGATACCAATCTCTGAAATCAACATGTTACATACTTGCATATTTGTCATTGCCTGTTTATCATCTACTTCTTAAATCTCCCCAACAAATAAAATTCCTAAAATCAGTGACTTTTCACCTCTGTATTCCCAGCACCTAGAACAATACCTTGGTGTTCAAATATATTTTCTGAGTCAATAAATTAATGAATGCTAACAAGGGCATGGTAGGAAGGAGACTCACACATTGTGTGTGCGGTTTCAGAAAAGTTAGCTATGATACATATCAAGAGTATTAACATGACTAAAACCTGCAGCTGAAAAGCCACTTATAGCAATCCTATCCTGGGATGTTTGCGTGTGTTTGTGCTCAGTCGCTCAGTTGTGTCTGACTCCTTGTGACCCCATGGATTGCAGCATACCAGGATCTCCTGTCCATGGGACTCTCTAGGCGAGAATACTAGTTGCCACTTCCTTCTCCCCTGTGATGTTTATTTATTTAAGTGTTTGCCTCATTCAGTGTTGCTTTTTTTTTTTTTTACTTTACAATATTGTATTGGTTTTGCCTACCCTGTGATGTTTACCATAGCATTATTTACAATATAAAACAATGAAAAGATTTTAACAAATATCTAGTATTCAGGGAAGACATGACTGAAGCAACTTAGCAGTAGCAGCAGTATTTGAGGAATGGGTCATCTGTATGATATTAATATATGTGCTTAAAATAAAAAAGATTATTTTATTTTTATATAATTTTTATATAAAAGTTATTCTATTTTTATATAATTTTTAAAAATGGAATATTTTCTAATACAGAAGAACAAAAATATGACCAAAAGTATGCAAAAGTATATACCTCCTTTGATGGCAAAAGGTTTTACTCTCTTCTTGATCCTTTCCAAATTTTCCAAATTTTCTAAAATAAACCTGAGCTCTTTTGTTAATAAACAACCTTAAACAAAGATATATATTCAGTTAAATAATATAAAAGGAGTAAGGAATCAATACAAGTTTCATTGAGTTAAATATTGCAGTAAGTTTTTTTCTAAATTCACTCTTTCAAAAAAACAACATTGTATGGATGGGTATTTACTTATATTTAAATTCACTATATTTTAATCAGTCTCACAATGTTATCTGTCCTGGTAAGATAAGTTTTGACTTGGGTCTTAACTTCCTAAATTATATATAAAATACTTCATGATTCAAAATGTATGGCTGAAGATGCATAGTAAAGATTCCCTAAAAGAAATTACAAAATGAGCTTCTAACTTTACCAAATCATAGTTACTGTTAAAATCACTACTACGTAATGGTAAATTCTCCATTCTTGTTCAAATTAAAATCTCTTTGGTCTACTAACAAGTTTAAGTCTTCTAAAAAGGACTTTCTTCTCCAAATAAAATGATTCTTGGTATTAATTGAAATGTATGATTGTTACAACAGACTGCAAATATATTGCTGCAGGCAGAAACAGAATTATAATGAATATCTG
Organism: Ovis canadensis; assembly: GCF_042477335.2. Taxonomy (NCBI): domain Eukaryota; kingdom Metazoa; phylum Chordata; class Mammalia; order Artiodactyla; family Bovidae; genus Ovis; species Ovis canadensis. Next base: position 72,168,825 of record NC_091248.1, on the reverse strand, counting down.
ATGATTTGCAGTACCTGGAGACATTTTGAGAATTCTCCCATTAAGAGAATGAAATACAAATATAACTATGTAGGCTTGAAACAAAGCAAAGGCTGTAGGACAGATCTGATTCAATACTTCCAGTGAAATTTTATCACTCTTATATTCACAGAAAAAAATATTTCAAAAAGGACTATGGGTGATTAAAGGGCCATGGAAAAATTAGACTTTATTAAGCTCAATGTTAAATCAAGTTAAACATTCGATGTTTCCTTCACTTCACACTCAATTAGGCTAGGCTAAGAGTCATTTTAAAATGCTGAGTTTGCTGTATTTTTCTCATATCAGACAACTCAGTTCAATCTCCTCTACTGGATGCTTACTATATGCCAGGCCTCATGCTGAATATCAAAAATAGGAAGATGCCTACATGCTGATCTCTGCCAAACCTTGAGGGGATAAACTATAAGGAACCTAGTATATTCATCTTGAAAACAAACTTCTAATAAGTCTGAGTATTAGAATTTGTCTTGTCAGTAGCCACAACAGCTAGTGCTAAACACACACCCCAAGTAAATACTCTATAGGCACCTCAGATCAGAAACAAATGGCAGCTTCAGGCTGTTCATTTCAAAATGAATTGAATGTTCATAATCAGAATCAGCGAGGAGATTATTGATATAATAAGTACTTATGTACTTTTACAAGAATAAGTTTTCTTTCAAATCTAGGGTCTTTTATGTGGTGTTGTCATGCAACTGAATTCTAGAAATAACTCAGTTTATTGGTATTTCTTAAGCTTGGTCAGGCAGGAAATCTGCAAATGACATCTACTCTAAATACATGTTTAGTAAACATGCATGATCTGAGGAAAAAGAAAAGATCTTAAAAAAAAAAAGAACTTTTAACAATGCTGTTGGCTTTTTGCATGATTAGTAAGCAAATAAACCTGTACATGCCAAGTTCTAGGTCTTGTGAGAATCTCTTTGTCACACTGGTATTCTAAGGAGAGGCCTTACCAACCTGTATCCACAATGCAAAATTAAAACTTGAGGCTCCAAGTCTAATACTTCATTCAGTCACTGACTGTCATGCAGATATGTTATCTTCCTGCTATGAGCATGAGCAAAACAGTAAAATGGCAAGGAATCTATAAATAAGTGCTAATTTCTGCATTTGTGGATTAGTTGATGTATTGATATATCTCGTTTGCTAAACGGCTTAAAGGAACTGAAAAATGAAGATAATAATGCCTCTCTTCCCTGTAGTAATGGACTTCCTGATAGCTCAGTCAGTAAAAAATCTGCCTCAGTGCAGGAGACCTGGGTTCCATCCCTGGGTCAGGAAGATCCCCTGGAGAAGGAAATGGTAACCCACTGCAGTATCCTTGTCTGGATAAATCTCATGGACATAGGAGCCTGGTGGGCTACAGTCCATGGGGTCTCAAAGAGTTGAGCATGACTGAGCGAGTAACTTTTTCTTTCCCTATCGTGATGGCTCTTGACTTTATGGGTTTAAAGGTGGCAACCTCTGGTGAGGATGCCTGTACAGCGCTTGACATATATTGAAGAAAATAAATACCCTTTATCAAAGAATAGAGAGTAGGATGATAAAGATTATACTGCAATCAAAGTCTCATAAACCCTACTTTCCAGGGTAAAGAAGAAAGAAGACCATCTGATTTTTCAACTGGAGCTAGTCTCTTTGCTATGAGTTGCCAGAAGCTAGAGAAGGGAGCAGGAGGACTTCTAGAAGCAGTATTTTGTCACACAGACTCTGAATGGGAGGCTCATTAAAGAACACCAAGCACCAGTTTGCAGTAGCCATTCTGCATTTAGCAGTGGCAATTGGGAGGCTGCAAATTCTGAGGTCTGACTCTGAACATTTGTTTGTTTATTGGCACAGAGATAGCACTACACCATTTAGTTCCAAGGCACAAAGGAGCAAATCTAGATTAATATGAAAATCCATATTTTGTCCTTCCTGTGCTAAGTGTCACACTTCTGAGTGAGATCCTAACAAGAGCAGAGATTAAGAATAGGTCAGAAGAACATCTGCTTTGCTTATTTTGATTACATGAGCAGGCAAAGGAATTTGCTTTTATGACACCAAAATAACTTGGAATACAGCAAAAATAAATGCACCTTCTGTTTCGTGGAATGTTATTACAGTATGAGGCTTTGTGAATGCTTGGCGGCATTTTCAAGCATTTTTGTTCCTCTCATTTCTTTCTCAGCTCCATAATGCAATCCTCATGGTTTGAGCACTAGACTTCAAATGAGACATCTATTCAGAGCATGTTCAGACAAAACGAGTGGTTTCCTTAGTAATGGGAACTATGTGAAAGAGTTCAGCACAGCCCCTCTGGCCAGGATTTCCCCGCCCTGCAGTCCAAACATAGGCTCTCAGTGAGCACCATACATCTGGGGAGCACCCCCAAAGTCTAACACAGCTAAAACACTGAATAATCATTCCATTTCTAATAAAACATACCCTTCAGAGAAGGTGAATGATGTAAGAAGTACTCAAACTGCTGCAGGTTAATTTACTCATTTTTTTTTTCCATCGTATCTACAAAATGGAAAGAAAGATAAGGGATTTCACAAAACAGATATATGTTCTCCTCTCATCTGAATGTATTTTAAAACATTTTCTTACCCTAAAGCCTAAGCTTGTCTTATTATTTTTCTGTCTGTGCCTAAAGTCTGCTGCTTCTGATTTCCCAGTTTTCTGCGTAATAATCAGCTTTGATCATGCTTTGAAATTCTGTTGTTAGCAAAAAGTATAAATTTGGCCTTTTGATAGTCTCAAAAATATTTTTAAAAAATAGTAGTTTTATGATAGCAGTGTTGAACTTTTATGAAAGTGTTTCTATTTAATCATTTACTTGTCCATTTTCAGACAGTAAAGAATCTGCCTGCAATGCAGGAGACCCAAGTCCAATCCCTGGGTCAGGAAGATCTCCTGGAGAAGGGAATGACCACTCACTCAGTATTCTTCTCTGGAGAATTCCATGGGCAGAGGAGCCTGGTGGGCTATAGTCCATGGGGAGAGCCTGGTGGGCTATAGTCCATGGGGTTGCAAAGAGTCAGACACAACTGAGTGAATGATATTAACACTTTTCAGGACAACACAATAATTAGGGAATAAAAACTGGCTTCTCTATAGAGTAATACAACTGTCATTCACCTCAAATATTGACTCAAAAAGGCAGGTGAATACAGACACTATCCTAGAGTAAAAACCAGCATTTAAAAAAAATGTGTTTTTTAAAAAAATTATCTGAGTTGATATAATGCTTACCTTTGAGGACAGCTGTTCATAGATAGTGTCACCATATGATGAAAACATCCAATTAGAAAGACAGAAATGTAGTCAAAGAGAGAAAAGTGAGGCACAGCTAAATTACTGCTAGCATTCTCCTATTAATGTGTTGTGCCAATTTTATTATAAATAAGCAGACACAAGAAGCAAAAGCTGTTCTATAGAACATGCTAAGAAGAAGAGAATGAGAGACTCAGAAGATATCTAGAGGGAAGAAAACACAGTTTTAAAAGTTTTGGCTTTGGATTTCAACTTGTATTCCAGCCTGACTTCCTCACAGTTTCTAGGATGGCAGAAGTTAACCAACCTCTGTGAAACTCAAGCTTCCTCGTCTGTGAAAAGGGGCAGCTGCGTGAATGTCTCACAGTACTGAAAGAATAAGTCTAAACATGCACAGTAGACCACACTCCAGAGTCTTGCATACAGTTAACTCTCAACACATGCTATTGATTATTAATCTATTATTATATACTTCATTTGAGCACATGTCATTTCCACATTTGCAGAGCAATGCATTTCAAATTATGATCTATTTCACTGTGTTTTGTGGACAGTTTAAGGAAAATCATTTGTATTTCCCTAACCCATAACAATGGGTTTCCTTGGTGGCTCAGTGGTAAAGAAACTGCCTGCCAAGCAGGAGATGCAGGTTCAATTCCTGGGTCATGAAGATACCCTGAAGAAAATGGCAACCCACTCCAGTATTTTTGCTTGGGAAATGCCATGGACAGAGGAGTCTGGCAGGTTATAGTCCATGGGGTCACAAAGAGTTGGACATGACTAAGCAACTGTGCATAGCACAACAGTGAAGAGTTGAATATAGGGCATAAGATAAATAAATAAATTCTTGGACTCCTTGAGGTAACTAGGTAATGCTACTACAACTAAAATAAAATATTTTTTAAAAGGAAGAAAAGCCACTTTATTGAGACAAGCTTAAAAGGTCAATTTTAGACACAGAGAGTAGGAGGTGCCTGGGCTCATACAAGTAGAGGTATTTATCAGAGAGTCTGAGAAACATACATAAAAAGATACAAAAAAATAATTTTATTTCCAAGAGCAGTGGTGATGTACATTGGAGAGCAACAAATATACAAAGAAGAGATTATATTATCTAAGAGAGTGTATGAAGAGTAGGCAAAAGAAGAAACCTAAGATAGGCATTTAAAAAGTAGATACATGAACAATGATAGCAAAATGAATGTGGAGGTAGCAGGAGTGTGATTGGGAGGCTTTGATGTACAAGGACCAAATTGGGAGGACACTGATGAGATTCCAAAGGGAAATTTCAGTAGCCTGGTGGGAATAGAACCTAGAAAAACATGAGCTGGAAAAGTAAGTAGAAAGTGATGATGAGGTAATACCAGATGTTGACAGCTCTCCTGAGAAATCTATATGAGGAGGACAGATAAAGAATAATAGAATAGGATCAAAGGTTAAGAGGAATACTGTTATTTTTCAGTATGAGTAAGAATTAAGCCTGTCTATGGATTTCATGGCAACAAGCCAACTTCCGGGTAGAATGGGGACAGAGGCTTCTAGAGACCAATTCCTGAGAACACAGAAGTAGGTGAGTTTGAGGGGAAAAAGGGAGGGATATACTGAGGAAAAAAAGCCTCATCCGTTAAGACTACAAAAGAAAGACAATGATGAGTGTGGATAAAGAGTCACTGGTAGGTTGGGAGGCTGTGAAATAAAGGCAATCCACACCTACAGGCCTGAATTCAATGTGGCTAAAAGTGAGGGCATGTCCCTACAAACACTCAGAGACTAACAAGGGATGTAAAGAGTGTTCAGGTTTGGTGCCATCTCTGAAGACAACTGGATAAGGAGCTGACTTAGGAGAAATATAAGGATGTGAGGGACCTACTGAAGACCCAGATGAGATATGACACTCTGCACTTACTGTGATTTTCTCTAGGACCAATTTACCTCATGGAAACAAGAGAACAGTCATGTCTTGTCCAGAAGCGCCAACTCAGCAGGTGTGGTGGGAGACTACAGCAAGAAAGCCAAGGTGACGGAATGGTGAGTAGTTTAGATGGCCACTCTTAGCAGGTAGGAAAGGTAGAGAGATGAGAATGACTGAGAGAAACAGCCTCAGATGGATATATACACCTCAGGGTTCACTGCAGCACTATTTACAATAGCCAAGACACGGAAGACACCTACATGTTCACTGACAGAGGAATGGATAAAGAAGAGGTGGTACATACATATACAATGGAATATTACTCTGCCATAAAAAGGAACGAAATAATGCCATTTGCAACAACCTGAAGATTGTCATTCTAAGTGAAGTAAGTCAGAGAAAGACAGTATCATATGATATTGCTTATTTGTGGAATCTTTAAAACAATGATACGAATGAACTTATTTAAAAAGTAGAAACTCAGACTTAGAGAATGAACTTATGGTTATGAGGGGGAAGGAAGAGAAAGAGCAATTGATTTGGAGTCTAGGAACAAAAAGAGAGAGAGCCAAAAAATAATCAAGACCTGAAGCAAGATTCAATTTCAGCTAAAGGCGAAAATAGAAGAGGCGCAGAATACAGTTTAAAAGATGGGAAATCTGCTTACAAATAAGAGAAGGAACAAGAACTGGGAGGATTTATGTAGAATGAATAAATACAGCAGCATATAGCATATAGCAGCTAGATGCTGCTATGTGAGAGGGTGTCTTGATGTCTGATGTCTGTTGAAGAGAAAAACATGTAGAATTAGGGGCAGAATGGGAAGAGGCTTGCCTGAAATAAGACTGCATCTGAGAATGTGACTTGACAACAGATGGCAAAGGTTACAGAACTCTGATCTCAGTTAAAGGTTATTCATGATTCAGAGGAAGGGAAGACAGCGTTCAGGTCAAGCAGGGGCTTCTGGGCCCACACTGGCTGCCTCCTAACACTTCAAGACAGGATACATGGTGGTCTTCAGGTCCTCAACCACTGGCATGGTGGCTACTGATGGCAAGAAGCTCAGCCTGACTGGCTGTCCAACACCGCTGTGCTGAAGAAAAACATTAAGTGTGTGCTCTGTGGACACTGCTCGAAGTTTCACTGGATGACCACATGACACTCTGTCCAGTGAGTGGTCCTAAACTCAAGCCTGGGAGTCAGACTGATATGGATTCCAACCCTGGCTGAGTCATTCACAAGCCATGCCACTGTAGGGAGTGGGGTATAATCTGCCTCCCCTTTATCTGTAAAAGGAAGAAACTATCTGCTTACAAACCAACCCTATGGTATCAAAGAGATGCTGTAAGGAAGTGCTTATTTAGGTCAGTATCAGGAACACCACACTCCAGAAATGATACCTAATATTATTAAGTCCTTATTGCTTACCTAATGGACATCTTTCTTTTCTCGGCATTCTTCTCCTTGTCCCCTATCCTTTAATTTGAGCAGGGATGACAGAAAAGTGCTTTATCCAGGAATAAGCATTTGGCCCAAGTAGAGCTTCCCTCCAGATTTTTCAAACTGGAAATAAGAGAAAGGGATAGTCTCTCTAGAGGTAAAATTGGGAGGTGAAGAATGTGAGAGCTACTGGTACCCAAACTTGCAGACATTGTAAAGAAAACTGGCCAGCAGTAAAAGAATAAACTCAATACTCCATGACAAGCAGACACAAGACAGAAGAAGAGTCTGTTAGCAAATGTGAGTTTACCACCAACTTGTCTCTGAGGTCCAGTTTTCCCCCTTGCCCATATTGTTAGTGCATTTAAGACTATACCACTCTTGCTATAGCCCCACCTTTGCACTTGAGCTGGTCTAAACCCAAGCTAGTTTTAACCCACCAGGCTCCTCCGCCCATGGGATTCTCCAGGGGATCCATTTCCTTCTCCAGGGGATCTTCCCGACCCAGGGATCGAACCCAGGTCTCCTGTATTGCAGGCCAACACTTCACCGTCTGAGCTACTAGGACTGCAGCAGTTTTAACCTAAGCTAGTTTAGTGTTTGTCTTCCTGGCATTTAGTATGAATAGTTATTTACAATTTTAAAATAGAAAAGACTGGCAGAAACCTTCTTGTGATTCCTTGAAGAATGCTCTGTATACAACCAGAGGTCAACAAATGCTATTGATAGGCAGAACTCAAATTCTGTGAGGCAAAGCCTGCAAACTTAATGCACCTGCATTTGACCGGATTTTAGCATTCTTATACTACTCAGAACTTCTCTTACCCTTCCAAGCTCCTAAATCAGAAACCAGGTGATAAACAGGCTGACTCCAAAGAGAGCCAGGCCTGAATAAAACATACAGAGTGATAGCTAGGACATGGAAGCAACGTAGATGCCCATCAGTAAATGAACAGATAAAGAAGCTGTGGTGCATATATGCAATGGCCTATTGCTCAGCCATAAAAAGGAATGAATTTGAATCAGTTGTACTGAGATCGATGGATCTAGAGCCTGTTACACAGAACAAAGTAAGTCAGAAAGAGAAAAACAAGTATCATATAGTAACGCATGTATATGCAATCTAGAAGAATGGTGCTGAGGAACTTTTTGCAGGGCAGCAATAGAGATAGAGACATATAGAATGGACTTGTGGACACAGAGAGGAAGGAGAGGGATGAACTGAGACAGCATGGACATATATATACTACTACGTGTAAAATAGCTCGTGGGAAGCATCTGTTTAGCACAGGGAACTCGGCTTGGTACTCTGTGAGGATCTAGAGAGGTGAGATAGGACGTGAGGGTGGGAAAGAGGCTCAAGAAGGAGGTGATATATGTATACTTATAGCTGATTCATGTTGCTGTGCAGCAGAAACCAACACAACATTGTAAAACAATTATCCTCCAATTAAAAATAGCAAACTAAAATAAATTTTAAAATGAAAAATGAAAAAATAAAATATAGAGTTTTAAGAAATGAAGCAGTAACTGTCAAAAATAAATAAGTACTGAGTGCCTACTGTCTGCTCAGAACTACCTTTACCTGATCATTTTATTAACTCATTTCTGAAAATATTCTAAAGACCAAAGATTAGAGCAGAACCCTTTGTCCCAAATAGTCCTAGCAGAATACAGTAGGGTAAGAGTCAAAAAATTTTAACATCTAAAACTGAGAATTCAGCAATGGCTTCAGTATAAATAATGACAACAAGAATCTCCCATATCTTCTGCATCATCGCTAGTTGTAGTAAGTGGTTCCATCCTTGAAAAGACTTTCCCTACACTACAAGGAAGGACTCTGTGAACAATCACTGAATAATCAGACAGCGAAATTTAGCTCTGGACCTCTTAGACTCTCCATCGGTGAAGGAAGAGAACCAGACGAGAATGTTAACAGTCACCTTTCTTCTCCCATTTAGTAGACATTAAGCAAAAGAGACATAAAACATTCATGAAAATTCAAACAACTCTAACTTCTATGATGCAATATATCTATATGCCTAAATATTTGACTGACAAAAAAGTTTGTTTTCTCTTGCTCAGAAATCACTGTCTTGATCTCTTGCTTAGACATAAACTTACACCTTTCATTAGTCCCCTTTACAAACGAACTCATGTAAAGGTAAGAAAATACCAACAGAATTTACCAAAGAATATTGTACAAAATATTATCTCATGCCAACTTGGTTTTTAATTTATGCCTAGAATTTTTATGAACTTACCTGCCATTTGGTCCCTGGAGTTTAATTTCTGCCTAGAACTTGCATGAATCTTAGTGGCTATTTGACCCCAACTGTGTTTAATATGTACTAACTCAAAGAAGATCAAAAGAGGAAGAAGCCACCACTAGCACCATCACCAACAAAAAAGAGCAAAATTCAGTCAGGCCAAGAGATGCACTTTATTCTCCCATAAATAAGAGCTCTTTTATGAATAACCTCAAGTGTAACTGAAGTCACTGATCTGACAGAATTGACCCCTGAGGGACAGGCTTTGTTTAACTAAAAAATTCTCTGATTTTACTCAAATGCTTAGGACAAAATCAGCACAAAGGAGAGAGTAGTCAATTACTCCATCAGTCACTCAATAGGATTTAATTAATCAAACATTGATTTTTTAAATATGTAAATGCACTATTAAATATAGGAAGCAAATAAAACATATTTTCTACCTTCAAGTTGCTTACTATCAAGGTTTAGGAAAAATTAAACTGTAAAAGATGGTACGTATTAGAATAAGAGAAATATAACAATAAAAACTAAATTTAAGCTATGATAAAATAAGGAGATACTTATCTCATTGAGATGGAGGTGGAGGATCTTAAAAGATGGGGTTTTTGAGCAGAAGCTTCATAGAACTGATTAAGAAGAAATAAACTGCAAAGAATCCAACACACAAAACACTTTCAGGAAATGATGAGGCACGTGATGTGGCTGAGGGATAGAATGTGAATAAGGAAGAGAGACAATGACTGGACAGGAATATGGGAAACTTATCACAGTGTATCACAGTAGTCACAAATGTCAGCCTTGGAGTCTGACAGACTTTGGTTCAATAGCTGATGCTGCTAATAAGTGACTATTGCGGGTTTCTGCACGCTCAGCTCTCAGTTTTCTGATTTGTAAAATGGGAGGATCAGCTACCTGGCATGCTAATAGGGAGGACTGAAAGAGGCCATCCATGGGAAACTCTTAACAGTCAGCTTCACACAGTTGCTGTGTATGTCGTGTGTGTGCTCAGTCACGCCTGACTTTGCAACCCCACCAGCTGCAGCCCGCCAGGCCCCACTGTCCATGCGACTTACCAGGCAAGAACACTGGAGTGTGTTGCCATTGCCTCCTCTAGGGGATCTTCCAGACACAGAGATCAACCCATGTCTCTTGCATCTCCTGCATTGGCAGGTGGGCTCTTTCCCACTGCAGCACCTGGGAAGCACTCACGGAATAGAACTCAATAAATGGCATCTACCAAGTCTATGCCCCGACCAGTAACGCCAAAGAAGCTGAATTTAAACAGTTCTATGAAGACCTACAAGACCTTCTAGAACTAACACCCAAAAAAAGACGTCCTTTTCCTTAGAGGGGACTGGAATGCAAAAGTAGGAAGTCAAGAAACACCTGGAGTAACAGGCAAATTTGGCCTTGGAGTACAGAATGAAGCAGGGCAAAGCCCAGTAGAGTTCTGCAAAGAGAACGTACTGGTCATAGCAAACACCCTCTTCCAACAACACAAGAGAAGACTCTACACATGGACATCACTAGATGGCCAACACCGAAATCAGATTGATTATATTCTTTGCAGCCAAAGATGGAGAAGCTCTATACAGTCAGCAAAAACAAGACCAGGAGCTGACTGTGGCTCAAATCATGAAGTCCTTATTGCCAAATTCAGACTGAAAATAAAGAAAGTAGAGGAAACCACTAGACCATTCAGGTATGACCTAAATCAAATCCCTCATGACTTATACAGTAGAAGTGAGAAATACATTTAAGGGACTAGATCTGACAGACACAGTGCCTGATGAACTGTGGAAAGAGGTTCGTAACACTGTACAGGAGACAGGAATCAACACCATCCCCAAGAAAAAGAAATGCAAAAAAGCAAAATGGCTGTCTGAGAGGCCTTACAAATAGCTGTGAAAAGAAGGGAAGTGAAAAGCAATGGAAAAAAGGAAAGATATAGCCATTTGAATGAAGATTTTCAAAGAATAGAAAGGAGAGATAAGAAAGCCTTCCTCAGCAGTTAATGCAAAGAAACAGAGGAAAACAATAGAATGGGAAAGACAAGAGATCTCTTCAAGAAAATTAGAGATACAAAGGGAATATTTCATGCAAAGATGGGCTCAATAAAGGACGAAAATGGTAGGGACCTAACATAAGCAGAAGATATTAAGAAGAGGTGGCAAGAAGAACTATACAAAAAACGATCTTCACGACCCAGATAATCACGATGGTATCATCATTTACCTAGAGCCAGACATCCTGGAATGTGAAGTGAGCCTTAGAAAGCATCACTACGAACAAAGCTAGTGGAGGTGATGAAATTCCAGTTGAGCTCTTTCAAATCCTAAAAGATGATGCTGTGAAAGTGCTGCACTCAATATACCAGCAAATTGGGAAAACTCAGTAGTGGCCATAGGACTGGAAAAGGTCAGTTTTCATTCCAATCCAAAAGAAAGACAATGCCAAAAAATGCTCAAAATACCACACAATTGCACTCATCTCACAAGCTAGTAAAGTGATGCTTAAAATTTTCCAAGCAAGGCTTCAGCAATATGTGAACTGTGAACTTCCAGATGTTCAAGCTGGTTTTAGAAAAGACAGAAGAACCAGAGATTAAATTGCCAACATCTACTGGAGCATCAAGAAAGCAAGAGAGTTCCAGAAAAAACATCTATTTCTGCTTTATTGACTATGCCAAAGCCTTTGATTGTGTGGATCACAATAAACTGTGGAAAATTCTGAAAAAGATGGGAATACCAGACCACCTGACCTGCCTCTTGAGAAATCTATATGCAGGTCAGGAAGCAACAGTTAGAACTGGACATGGAACAACAGACTGGTTCCAAATAGGAAAAGGAGTGTCAAGGCTGTATGTCACCCTGCTTATTTAACTTCTATGCAGAGTACATCATGAGAAACGCTGGGCTGGAGGAAGCACAAGTTGGAATCAAGACTGCTGGGAGAAATATCAATAACCTCAGATACGCAGATGACACCATCCTTATGGCAGGAAGTGAAGAAGAACTAAAGAGCCTCTTGATGAAAGTGAAAGAAGAGAATGAAAAAGTTGGCTTAAAACTCAACATTCAGAAAACTAAGTTCATGGCATCTGGTCCCATCACTTCATGACAAGTAGATGGGGAAACAGTGGAAACAGTGGCTGACTTTATTTTTTTGGGCTCCAAAATCACTGCAGATGGTGACTGCAGCCATGAAATTAAAAGATGCTTCCCCCTTCGAAGGAAAGGTATGACCAACCTATACAGCATATTAAAAAGCAGAGACATTACTTTGTCAACAAAGGTCCATCTAGTCAAGACTATGGTTTTTCCAGTGATCGTGTACGGATGTGAGAGTTGGACTATAAAGAAAGCTGAGCGCGGAAGAATTGATGCTTTTGAACTGTGGTGTCGGAGAAGCCTCTTGAGAGTCCCTTGGACTGCAAGGAGATCCAATCAGTCCATCCTAAAGGAGATCAGTCCTGGGTGTTCATTTGAAGGACTGATGTTGATGCTGAAACTCCAATACTTTGGCTACCTGATGCGAAAAGCTGACTCATTTGAAAAGAACCCTGATGCTGGGAAAGATTCAGGGTAGGAGGAGAAGGGGACGACAGAGGATAAGATGGTTGGATGGCATCACTGACTCAATGGACATGGGTTTGGGTGGACTCCGGGAGTTGGTGATGGACAGGGAGGCCTGGTGTGCTGTGGTTCATGGGGTCGCAAAGAGTCAGATACAACTGAGTGACTGAACTGAACTGAACTGAACCATTATTGTTATCATGTTGCTATTTAAATTACTCTATCATAGGTAGAACTGAATACTAAGTTAAGAAGGTTAGATATTTCACTAAGCAAAACAGCTTCAGATATAGAAGTAAAATTTCACCCCAGAAGAAATATCTATCTTTTTTTCAAAGAATAGGTATTAGTTCTGATTGTAAAAATGAAACAGTGACTTAGAAAGTCTGAGAAGCAAAGAAGGAAATAAAACCACTCATCATCATGTGGGAAAAAAAGGAAATCTCCTAACACTGTTGGCAGGGATGTAAATTGGTACAGCCACTAAGGAGAACAGTATGGAGATTCCTTAAAAGCTAAAAATAGAGTTACCATGTGATCCAGCAAGCCCACTCCTGGGCATATATCCAAAAAAAATGAAAACTAATATGAAAAGATACATGCACCACAATGTAAATAGAAGTGCTATTTAAAACAAGAGCCAACACATGGAAACATCCTAAATGTCCATCAACAGATGTATGGATAAAGAAGATGCAATGAGTGTATATATATGTGTGTACATATATATATATATATATATATATATATACACACACACAATGAAATATTCAGCCATAAGAGAATGAAGTAATGTCATTTGTAACAACATGGATGGATGGAGCAAGAGATCATTATTCTTAGTGAAACAGAGTCAAATATCCTTTGATATCACATAAATGTGGAATCTTAAAAAGATAATATAAATGAATATATTTACAAAACAGAAACAGACCTACCATCATAGAAAACAAACATATGGTTATTAAAGGCAGGGGTGAAGAGGGATAAATTAGGAATTTGGGATTCACAGATACACATTTCTATAAGTAAAATAAACTACAAGGGCCTACTGTATAGCACAAGGAACTACAGTCAATATCTTATAATAACATATAATGGAAAATAATCTGAAAAAGAATACACACACACGTAACTGAACCACTTCACTTTGCTGTACACCTGAAACTAACACAATATTGTAAATCAATTATACTTCAGTTTTTTAAAAAATGGTGCCATATACAGGTCAGCACTTAATCAAAAACAAAATCCAACCATTATCCCATCAAAGATAACGACTACCAACAGTTTAGAATATTTCCTTTTTTGATAAATTCCTTTTTCAGTTATTTCTGTGCAACCTGAAAACCACCTATCAGGCTACTTACCTATTTACTTGCTATATACTTTCTAAAAAGTGTATTTTATTCTCTTACTATTTTTCACATGTCTAGAGAAGAAGTTAAAGTCAATCCCCTGAAAGCAAAGAATAAAGGAATGAGCAACTTCCTCACGTTTCATCTTATTTCCAACTTAAAAGCAAATTTGCTATCAGAATCAGAGGAGGAAGGACAAGCCACTGACGATCTTGTCTGCTCAGTGTCAGCACCCTTCATCAATGGCCATTCACATGTATTCAACACATCACTTCATCTTTCCAACCAGGCACTACATCTCTTCAGTGCTCTATTTCTCAAACTGTGCCAGCAATACAAAATTCTGTCATTAACACTCAACAACAGTAACTATATAAAAACATCCTCTGTCTAGTGCATAAAAGGTATTCCCTTTTAAAAATAGTATTTCTATTTTTAGCATCCCTTGTTGCTAACTACATTTAATTGGTTGACTCAGTCATCAATCAAGCATTCATTTATTTTGCAAATGAATACTTAGTGCCCTGTGCAATGAAAAGAGCCTTGACTCTTTAGGCAGACCAAACTGAGTTCAAATTTTAGCTCCATTATTTAATAGTTTTGGGACACCAGAGCAAGTAATCTAACTTCTTTGAGACAATGTTTCTACACTGTCAAATGAGGATAAAAATATCTTGAGATGTAGTGAAGATTAAGTAACTCTTAAAATTGAAATACTATGACAGAACAATTTTATCCATGCTATGGATACTAAAGTTGAATAAGATATAGACTGTCCCTCCTGGAGAATCTTATAAACTATAAAGTGAAATTACATAAACAATTATAATGTATTTTTAAAAAGTGATGTCATAGGAGGGATAATGAATGCTGCTACTGCTGCTGCTAAGTCGCTTCAGTCATGTCCAACTCTGTGCGACCCCAGAGACGGCAGCCCACCAGGCACCCCCGTTGCTGGGATTCTCCAGGCAAGAACACTGGAGTGGGTTGCCATTTCCTTCTCCAATGCATGAAAGTGAAAAGTGAAAGTGAAGTCACTCAGTCGTGTCCGACTCCTAGCGACCCCATGGACTGCAGCCCACCAGGCTCCTCCACCCATGGGATTTGCCAGGCAAGAGTACTGAAGTGGGCTAGTATGGGTCAAATGAGCGATCATATCTTGTTAGAGGGTCAGAGAACATTCCATGGGGGAAGCAGCATTTGAACTGAGCTAACTATTTCTGATAAGTGAAAGGCAGGGACTTAGAATAGAAGGTAGAAAGGGCACCCCAAAGGACACAGTGGAAGAAATAGTGATGACTATGACAATGATAATAATGACAAGTAATGGTGATTTCAAACATTTCATTTAGACTTAATATGTTCCAGATACTTTTCTAAGCTTTTATATATATTAACTACTTTAATTCTCAAAACAATCCTAGGAGGAAACCGAGACACAGAGATGCTAAATTTGTACTCAAGGTCACAAAGCTAGAAAGTGGCAAAGTAAGCATTCCAACCCAGGTTGTCTGTCTTCAGAAGCTGTGCTCTGATTCACTACATAAATTACTTCTCTAACGAAAGCTCACAGGCAAACCCTGTCTAGGAGTCCATGAAATAGCAATAAACCTTCACAAATGAGTAACTTAAATTCAACCATTAAATCAACAAATAAATATTTATTGTACCCATATATTTTCTTATTTGATGATATGGGCAGAACTCTGTCAACATAATTTAAGGGCTACAATTACTCATTTATGTTTAAAAATCATTTCAATACATGTTCATTAGAACTAAGTACTCATTCAGGAAACCCTGCATACATTTATTCTGAGGTAGCTGACATGCATATGTAAGTAATACACTGTATTTGCAGTGGATTCTAAAGGGGGAAAAAAAAACAAAATAGGAAAAATAAAGAATAAGGAAAAGAAGAAAAAGCAGGAAATCTATCAATCATTCAGTAGATGAGAAGGTCTGGAATCAAGATTGCCGGGAGAAATATCAATAACCTCAGATATGCAGATGACACCACCCTTTCGGCAGAAAGCAAAGAAGAACAAAATAGCTTCTTGATGAAAGTGAAAGAGGAGAGTGAAAAAATTGGCTTAAAACTCAAGATTCAGAAAACAAAGATCATGGCATCCAGACCCATCACTTCATGGCAAATAGATGGGGAAATAGTGGAAACAGTGACAGGCTTTATTTTCTTGGGCTCCAAATTCACTGCAGATGGTGACTGCAGCCATGAAATTAAAAGACGCTTAGTCCTTGGAAGAAAAGTTATGACCAACCTAGACAGCATATTAAAAAGCAGAGACATTATTTTGTCAACAAAGTTCCATCTAGTCAAGGTTATTGTTTTTCCAGTATTCATGTGTGGATGTGAGAGTTGGACTATAAAGAAAGCTGAGCGCTGAAGAATTGATGCTTTTGAACTGTGGTGTTGGAAGAGAGTCTTGAGAGTCCCTTGGACTGCAAGGAGATCCAACCAGTCCATCCTAAAGGAGATCAGTCCTGAGTGTTCATTGGAAGAACTGATGCTAAAGCTGAAACTCCAATACTTTGGCCACCTGATGTGAAGAACTGACTCATTTGAAAAGACCCTGATGCTGGGAAAGATTGAAGGTGGGAGGAGAAAGGGAGGACAGAGGATGAGATGGTTGGATGGCATCACTGACTCAATGGACATGGGTTTGGGTGGACTCCGGGAGTTGGTGATGGACAGGCAGGCCTGGTGTGCTGCAGTCCATGGGGTTGCAAAGAGTCGGACACGACCGAGCAACTGAACTGAACTGAACTGAACTGAGAGGGTGATATAACAGAAAAATCCGGAAAGACCTGGGGAGTTCTAGTCTTGCTCTCTGTAACCAGATGTATATATGTATTAAGTCTCTTAAACTTTAGGACTCAAGGCACTCGAGCTTAAAAGTTTTATGTTTCTCATTTGATGACCATTTACAATCGTGCTAATTCAAAAGCCCTGAAATATTCATCCTGACACAATTTAAAGTCTTCACATGGTACTGTATTACATAGATGTGATAATTAAATAATTTAATGTGTCTTTCTGGAGACCTCTCATTACTAATAAATGATTGATGCGGTGGAATAGTAAATCGTATAAAACATACACTGCTTCTACTCAGCAGCTATTGTTCTTGTAGCAAAAAGGAAACTACAGCCAAGAAACAAAATCCTCATCTTTTCATCCAAAGTCAGTTATTTTCTCTCACACTGAAATCTCATTTCTAACGTCCCATGAAATCTTCTGAACTTATCATGTACCTACACAAAAAGGACAACTGCAAGAAATGCCATCTCATCTCCCACATGTCAAAAAGGTAATCAAAGGAAGTTAAAATAACTTCCTATGATAGAGCATAAGGTAGCATTTAAAATATTCCACTCTTGCTAAATTAAAACTTAGATTTTTTTGATATGAGACTAAAATTTATATCAGTTACAATTGTTGGTTTTATTTATAAACCATGAAAGTAGTTTAATCATCTATCTGCTTGATTATCACTACTCACTCTCATTATGGGAGGCCATTATACTTGGTTTGATTATTGGATTTGTTGATTGTATGGTCAATACCAATCAACCAAAATGAAATGCTTAAGGAACCAATGGTATAAAACTCAAATTCCTTTTTCAAGTAATTAACACAATTTTAATGTAAGTTTTCCATAGGCGAAAATAAAAATCTGCCAGTGGTGAAATTATCTTGAATAGGCAAGAAACTAGAGCTGGAGAGAATAAAACTGGGGGGAGTTACTATTATCACAAGTACTTTAAATTAAGTATAGACACAGTGTATCACAACATCCCCAACACTGGACTACAAATTCCTAACATTTACAGATGAAGTGCAAGAGTACCTAGCGTAAAGAATAAAATCTTGCAGTAACATTCTGAAATAAGTGCTATTAGGTTAATGGAGAAGCTACTACTTTTGTCTTGAATTTAGTTTTATTCAAAAGGTTAAGGATTATTTGAATACAGTTTTTTAAAAGGAAAAAAAATAAAGCATTTGGGAACATTTTAAGGAAAACCACAGAACGAAAATATTTAGTAGTTAGAAACAAAGTTAGTATTATAATTATAATAAATGTAAACTGCTGGTCTATGTCATTTCAATAAACACTTAAGGAGTAATTAGATGTGAAGCTTCCCCCCCCCCCATCCCCACCCCCAGTAAATCCAGCAACATGAAAATGCCATTTCTTTGTACTCCACTAGAGGGTAGTCTCTCAAAACTAGGGTTGGAGTCAGGAATCTAACCTATTTTTGACCTGTTGCTAAATTAATCCTCATGTATCATGGTTTTCAACAAAATTTTTCTCTAGTGTGCTAATTAAGGTTTTAACACATGCATTTTAAAAAACTGCTGTCTATTTGCTCATAGGTGTCCTTGCAGAAATATAAACCGTTATGCTTTGCTGTGTTTCTTTTCAAAATTTCAGAAAATTCAGCGTTTTACATATGTGTACAGAGTATATTTTTCTGGTAAATATAAGTTCAGAGTTAGCAGGTCTAAGAACAGAGAGAAATCATTTTCTTGAGGATTTAATTTTATTTCAGCAGAAATGCTTTCCCAGAGTAGTAAAACATACACCCTAAACACACATACACCCACACGCATACCTCCCAACACACACACACAAACACCATGGCACATGTACTCATTCACATGTGGCTGGCAAGTTAACTTCGTCACATAAGGAAAAGTGGCTGAATGTTAACTGGAAAAATATATACCCCCTTAATATGCCAATGTACTGAAATGTCATGAAGAAAATATATGTGTTACTTTAAAAAAAAAAAACAAAAACAAAAAACTGGTCACTCCACGTAAGAAAAACCATTGCTTTAAAAAAAAAAATTATTGAACAGCAAACGCATATCCTAAACTAAGTAGGACTTACAGAAAACCAAATGCCACTCAAAACAGTTTCAAGCTATTCTTAAATTATACTGCCTTTGGTGAACTTCTCAGAGGAGTCATTGGAGGCTCTGCATCTCTCCCAGGTGCTTTTAATATTTGGGAAATCCTTGTTAGTAATGTGCCCTGCTGTTTTCAGAGAGAAAAGACAGTGTCTGAGCGACCGAGAACCCCAAAATGAGAAAACTTGTCAAAAAAATCCCTCCCCCTAAAAACAAAGGAAGCAAAGAAGAAAGGAAGGAAGGAAGGAAGGAGGGAAGGGGGGAATGATACCTAACAAAACAAGCAAGTCTGTTTCATTTATTTGTATCCCTAAGCAGCAGTGTCATAGAACAGACAGGTTGTTTCAGCCAACCAGACGCGAGCAGCTGCGAGTGCTACATCTTGGCAGTCCGAAGCGATTGGCTCCTCTCTGGGGAGTGGAGGGTGTTCAGTTATTAATGACCGCTGAGCAGGCAGCACCATGTCAGTGTGACAACTGATCGGGTGAACGACGCACCACTAACCACCATGGAAACCAGGAGAAATAAAGCCAGCTCCCACGATCTCTCTTCACTGGATTGAAAGGCTCAGCCTGCCGCTGACTGAGAGAAAGAGTTCGGGGGAAAAAGAAGGAATCCTCGCTGTAACCTCCCGCCTTCGTTTATATTTTAGAATACAGAGATAAGCTCTCTTGCTCGTGTGAATACCTATAGTACACATTTGTGTATACTTTGGTACACACACATATGCACCAATTTCCACCCGGGCAAGAACGCAACCATGTGACTATTGCTACTAAGGAACTGAGGAATCCAGCACGCAGGGACACGGAAGGGGGTGTAGCACTGAAACCGCTTTTGCAGGGTAAGTTTGAAATATACATTTCTATTTAAATATGCTCTCTTTCCTGTTCAGTTGATGCTCTTTTTTTTTTTTAACACTTAAATTCTCTTTTGATGTTCTCTTCTTGTGTGAATTCTGAGAGCGGTTTTCTTTCCATTTCACTTTCGAGACGAAATTCAAATGCAAAAGCCCTCCGGCTCTGTGTATGCCTTGCTGTGTTTGTGGGATTCTCCAGCATGAATTTTACTAGCTTGAACGCCCATCAGAGGATGTGAGTGGGAGAGAAAAAGCAGTGCTGGGGGTTGGGGGGAGTAGAGAAGGAGAGAGAGAGAGAGAGAGAGAGAGAGAGAGAGAGAGAGAGAGAGAGAGAGAGAGAGAGAGAGAGAGAGACAGAGAGAGACAGAGAGAGAGAGAGAGAGAGAGGGACAGCAAGAGAGAAGACCAGAGGAGAAAGGGAGAGGAAGAGAGGGGCTAGGGGATTTTTGCTTTTTCTTCACATTATTTGCAATGAAAAGCAGATTACAAATCATTCTGCGTTTTGAAACCAATCTCAGAGATGGGGCATTTTTCTCCCTTTTTCACCTAGTGGTTGGAGATAAAGGCAAATGCTGCTGTTAAGTCAAGAGTAAACCCACTAAGCAGAGTGGCGAAAAGAGCATATCACAAACAGTTATTGAATTTCTGCCAGGCTACATCTTATGGATTGGGGTAAATGACTTCCCTTTAATAACATCCCCTCACTGGTCTGAAGGGACAGTGCAAATGTCTGATTGCTAATGCAGCTGCAATTGATACACTCTAGGTAAAAGGATCCCATGAACCAGAAGAGTTCTAATCTTCTTTGGTAATTAACAGGATCGCAGCAGGATGGCTTTAAAGTACATCTCCTATTAAAGAAGATTGTTCAAACCAACTGCTATATTCCCTTTGCTCTTACTCAGCTAGCAGGCTTAATTCACCTCTAATTTATTCATTTTTAACAATATGTCCTTGTTTCCGTGCCTCTAATTTTCGTGAAAGCAAGCTATGAGAATGAGTCGAACCTTCTTAATTTAGTAAAAAGGGGACAATGTGAAAACAAAACAAAAAAAAAAAGGAAGAAATAAGGATTCATAAAACCTACCTAGAACATACTGTGCCCTCACACAATAAATACTGCTTACACCCTGTATTTCTCTTTAGTTTCAGAAGCAATGCCTTTGAGACAGAATTACTCTCAGTAAACTATGAGCGTCCATGCGGTGATGATTCATGGAATACAGTGTGGGTTAATTTATACTTCCAGGCATGTAAAAGGAAGCCAGCTACTTAGAACATGAGTGTGTTCATGGAACTATTCACTACCCCCTTAGAGGATCCTGTAAAGACAGTAAAAGAAACCAAGTATTTATATTTTATCTTCAGGAGCTCTCTCCTTCCTTCTTCTAGTTCAGCTAACCAAATAGTTAATGGAGACTGCTTCTTTTGAACTGCAGGTTATTTTTTTCTACCACTGTGATTTCAGAGTTATTATTGGTTTTCTAGTTTATAATATGAGCCGAAAGCAAGAGACAATAACCAGCCACTTAGATCCTGCCAATTTCCCATAAATGTGTCAAAAAATGAGTCACTTTACAATGTGTAATGTAAGAAGTCAATTAATTCCAGTGACCTTTGTAAATGATGACAATAAAGCAGCTCTGACAACATGCCATGGGCTTCGATTTTCCCTCTGTAAAATGAACAAGTTTAAGAAGAGGTTTCCTGCTCAGAGTGAAAAATAAAAGATGCTGAAGGATTAGCTTGAAATATCGGCAGGCTTGCTTGCTCTGCCTCAAATGCCACACACAATCTATAGAAAAACAAAATGATTTATTACAAAGAGGAAAAGGTGTAGCATTTGCTTTTCTGCTATTTACTAGGAGTGTACCTTCTGCCACAGAACAGATCTGATATTTTGGAGGGACCTCCTAAGTTCCTAGCCAAGAGAAAAGCCTGAAGCTGATATTCAACCTCCAGATTTCAAACTCCTGTATAGTGTAGCATTGCAGTATTGATTTCAGTTTTTCTCAGACCTTTTCTGGGGAAACTTTCCATACCAAACACACACATTCTTAAATCCTACCCAACCTCTTTTAAAATTACAATCAATGACACCTAAGAACAGTGGATTCACTCTTTAACCTTGGTAAAGCTCACACACATATCTTGTGGATTACGGAGATCAATAATGTGCCCACTTGAGTCTAAGAGATACAATCACTCCAGGCCCCCAGGGTTGTCACTCAATGTGTGCCAGGGAGTTTAGAGATCTGATTGGCATCTACCAATGCCAATTGATGGACATATCAGCATGCCTGGAAGACTAAGCCACAGTCTCCCCACATCATGTAGCTAGCTATACCAAAAATAATAGATTTCTGGCAAGACAAGCATCAAAGGACCATCTTTTCAGAGTGTTGCTTGTCAAAGGCAACACACTGAGTTAGAATGCTGATGAGTAGGTGGAATTTTTACCTTTGGTTGTTGTTACTGCTGTTAATGGCTTAAAACACCATGTTATCAGTTTTTTAAGCCAGCAATTTATGGACCTATGAAAACCATAATCAGCTTATAATTCACTAACTGTATTTTATTATTTTTGTTCATTTTATACCAACTCTCTCTTTTTTTTTTGGTCATAAAATGGTTTAACATTTTACTTTCTTCTCCTCCACTCTGAATTTTTCCTGGTGCAAAATGCCTTTGTAAAGTGACATTGTGATGTTTACTACAAAATAATTATGTTGAAAAGAAAGGTTTGTAATCTGAGTTACAAACTCTTATGTTAATTAAATAGTAGTACTTAATTAGCAGCCCTTGAAGATGGTCATAGATGAGATATTTGTTGGGGAATCTGAAGGAGATCATTTAAAAGGAAGCTAGTCACATGCTAAAAAATGAGTCCCTACTTCTAGCTTCAGTGAAGATGCCCCCAAAGAATAATTTAAAATATTGTTGCTCCAGCCAATCTGGATAAACACTGGACACATCTGCAGCCACCTAAATGGGCCATGGAGACCTGGATGTGAAAGTTTAACCACTTAGGTGTCACTCCTTGGTCCCAAGCAACTGAATAAAGCAGGTAAACATGAGGCAACAGATCAGTATCTTATCCGCGCTGCCAAAGATAAAACTCTCTGATGCTGGCTACGCAACCAGCACTTAGGAAAGCTTCTCATTGTAGCAACTGAACACAGGTCCCGCGCAAAGCGCAGTGAACAACTCCCTGCCTCTCTCCTGATGAAGTGATATCTGGTTGGACACCTAGCAAGTAGAATGTGACAGCAATTGTTCCCTTCAGCCACAAACTAAAAGGCAATCAAACTTCACATAAAGAACGTAGGTGGTGCCAGAGGATAAAAGAAGTAACAGGGAGAAATACAAATGGTTTACGTTGATGACGGAGTAGAACTTAATCTCGGCAGATGCTGTTTAGAAATTGTTAAGACTGGGGAGCAGAGATTCCAAATGCTCATCTCAAACTTTGTGAAGAAATGCAGTGCCCACTGGGCTATCTATTATTATATATTTGCATAATTGTCATATTTGCATTTAACTGAGGGCTGTTTTTTAAGGTGCCATTCGTAAAAGTACATCACACAAACTCAGTGTGGGGAAATGAAGACGGGGAAGAGGTTTTCATGTAATAGTAATACAACCTTCAGTAAAGGCTCTAGTATGCTCATTTCACTGGTGAAGAAACTGGGGCCCAAAGGGTTTAACATCTTTACCCCAACACACTCAGCTCTTTATGGAGGTCTAGGGCAGATGCCCTACAGTGATCCCTCCAACAGTCTGCTAAAGGTCTGCCTATCCTCTTTTCCAAAGAAAATATTCTTTAAAAAGTATAAGTAAAGGCTGATAGATACGAGCACCCACCCCCCCCAAAAAAAAATCCTTAAGTAGATTTTTATCCAGATAATCAAGTACTCTTAAAGTTAGAGCAGATAGTCAACAATAGAAGCAATAACTATTTATCTCGGGCTTCCCCTGGTGGCTCAGATGGTAAAGAATCTGCCTGCAATGCAGGAGACCTGGCTTTGATCCCTGGGTCAGGAAGACCCCCTGGAGAAGGGAATGGCTTCCAGTATTCTCACATAGAGAATTCCATGGAAAGAGGAGCTTGGCAAGTTAAGCGCATGGGGTCGCAAACAGTTGGACATGACTGAGCAATTTCCTTTCATTGAAGTATCTCACAACCAATATTTCAAATTCATAATTTGCCTTTGGGATATAGTCTACTGTATTCTGTAATGAGTCATAAAAATTAGGCCCTTGCCCTGGTTTGAAAACATCTTAATAATAATACTGCTACCCTTCACATATTCAGCTGTTGGTCTTCTACTATAATTCAGAGTTCCCAGGAATTCTGAAGAGACTCTCCAATCCTCTTTTACTGGGTTTAACTGTAATATTTTAAGGCACTTATAGGTGTCCTCTTTATATGCACTGTCCATTCTCATATTTTGCTTCTGCACCTCACAGAGGAGATGCTCAGAAGAGTTACACCTATCTTCATCTCACCATCTCCCCCATTCTGCCTTACCTTTCCATTTCCATCGTTACGGTGAGAACCACTGTAGACAATGACCTAGTGCCTTAATTTCACATCCCTATTTTTTTTCTTCTTAGCAAATTTTTCTTTCTCAGTGTGCTCTCCAAATTTTGCTAAGATAATAGTAATGAACTGACTTTAAAACTTAGGGGAAGTAAAGGAGAGTAAAAAAAAACAAACAAACAGTAATTGTGACTCTTCTAGAGCTATCCTGTATACAGAGTAAATGACGTTTCTTCCTCCCAACAACCTGCTGGGGGAGTAATGATGATGATCATTTTTCTTGTAAGACTGAAGAATGAAGCTCTGTGAGGTTAAAGACTCTGCACAGTAAGGGAACTAACACATGGAGGACGTGGGTATCCTGACTCCAAAGATGGTACAGCACCAATCGCAGTACCTGGCTTTTTGTGAGCTGATCAGTAAATGCCCATTCTCTTTTTTCTGAAATCACACTCTAGCCTAATCCTTTCAAGATTTGTGCTCTTTGCACCATACCACAATATGGGTGGATAGATCATTGCTATTAAAAATCAGTACTTTTAATTTAAATCATAGCTAATAATATGCCCAAGATAAATTAAAGAAACACACACACACAAAATCAACCTCTATTCTTGGAGAAAAAGACTGCATGTCTTCAACCTCCTCACCCATATGTTTGTCTGACAGCATTAGCACTCTGATAAACAGATACTTGGCAAAGGTATCAAAAATTGGATAAAATGTGATGAGTAAGTTTTTCAGGCATGTTCCAGATTGTTGGAAAATTATGAGCAAAGTCTTCAAAGTCATTTGAAGCACCACCAATGGATAACGTCTATTAGAAAAGCAGCCTGTTTGGCATCTCTTTTCTAGTTAGTCTTGGAGAGAAAATGGCACACTAAGAACTCAAAATGCCAGTAAATTTATTCAGATTATTCTGAGGGCCCTGAGGGAGATTTTATCTTTCATAAGTAATGTCATCCTTGGAATAAATGAAAATTCCTAAAACACATGTTCCAAAGGTTATCTTGCCAAGCTTTACTTCCAAAAAGTAAAGCATTCCACAAATAATAGCTACTCTGTTTAGGAAGGAGTGTAAACATCACCACTTTTTTCCAAGTCTGCATTGAAAAGGCCCGTGGACTCCCCAATGACCCACTGAATCAATTAAAGGCTTAGCATCAACAAAAAATATTTTCTCTTTCCAGAGGCCTAAAACCTCTGGGATTTAATTCCCTGAGGAGCGAGAGAGGAGGTAGTTTCCTGACTTGTACAAAGCCATGAATCCAGGAATGGAAGAATGTATTCCCCTGGGATTGAGCCTGCTAATGTGCCATGGCTAAGCAATGGCCTTCAGGAAGTCTCTGGACTCACAACACTTACCAGTGGCAAAAGTAATATTGAGTATTTTGATTCTAGGAAATACTTAAAGAGGCATTGTGGTAGAGAGGACTAGAATGAGCTTTATTACAATGCTCTCTAAAGTTAGGAAATTATATTAATAAAATGACTACAAAGACACAAGGGCAAATGTTCCAGCAAATTTATTCCACTGATAAAATTTGGTCCATAATATGTTACAGTCTCATCACATTGAAAGGTCAAGGCATTTAAATTACATTGTCAGAAACTTACTTTTGTTTCAAAACAAAATAAAAACTCAAAAAATGTTAACAGACATGTATTTTCTGAGATACAATTCATATTGGCTTTATGTCATTAGACTGTTTTTCTCATCGCTTTATTCATATGCCTGAGACATACCAGTCTTATTGCTGTTTGCTAACAATGTCTCTGGGCTCCCATGTTTAATTTTGTTGTCATCAAAAAAATCAGTCAGAAAAATCAAAAAATCATCAAAAAAGCAGAAAGACCAAATAGACAGTATATGGGATCATAATGGACTTTTTTTGAAATGTCAATAGTGGCAGGAGATAATTTACATCTAAACAATGGTATTTTGATTTCCACAAAGACCAAGGGGTTAATGTGCCTAAGGCATGGAGAGTAAAACAATAGAGGAGGTGAAAATGAACCTGAAAGCAGGTTGCAATGCTACATCACTGAAGAGAAAAGGCAAGAGAATGGAATGGAAAAAGCAATGCAACCACTATATCTGAAAAAGAAATATATTCTAAGCACTTATAAAACTTGGACACTCTTTTCCTAATAATTACTGAATGAAAAGCATGTAAAATGCCATTGTAAGATAGAGCTTAGACTATTCATCCAAGTCAATTCTTTGTGTGAATAGATGAACTGATTCACTTACCAAACATACAAGTTATACTTGTTCTGCTTATTGTAGTTGGTTATCCACACGTTTTTTACAAGGACGCTCCAGCTACTCAAAGAGTGTCATTAAGTGAGTTTCAGCAAACTTTTGAAAATCAATGAGGCATTTGCCAAAGTGCCATCTCCTTAATCAGTTACTTTACTTTTAATGAGCAAGCAAATTCCATGTAAATACCAAAGTCTCATTTTTCATTTATACTATAAGCTGTGTCTGTCACAGACTGCTGCTATTGGACAAAATGTTCAAAGGAATGAAGAATTACGTGTTTTATGACCTAAAATACTGTTAGCAGAGACCTTAGGAGTTAAAATTGCATTATGTCTCTTTGACAATCGTTACTGGTTAAGGAAATGATCATGATATTAGCAGAACTCATTTATTATGCTACACCCAGGCATTTTCTGTGCCCAACAATGCTAAACACTTCATGTGCATTTTATCATTTACCCCTCACAATAATCATATCAAACTATTATTATTAATTAACAGTAATTAGTATCAATCCCACTTTACAACTGAGAGAATAAGATTTAATGAAGAAAAGGCAACTTGCCTCACTTAATTAAAGACAGTCAGTTTGGTTGTAAAGATCATGCCTTTGTACACCAGGCAACACTGCTTCCTTGTTGGTATTACCTAAATATAACTAGTCTACACTGTCTTCCAGATCTCAGATTCTCTATCCAAATACAATCTCCCAATTTAGCATTTCACAGAATACATTCTTCTTATACTAGGGCATCATCTATTGGCAGCATTCACTCATGTTTTCTTCTTTTATTTGTTTCTGAAGAAAAAGTGATGATTTACTTAGTTGTATTTGAGTATCATCCACTTGCTCAACTAAAATGATTGCTGCAGTACACAGCCAGATTATTTAACTGGCACCTTATGGGCTTACAGTCTTCTTCCTCCACCATTTTTCCATCAAGTAGAATTCAACATGCTTCTTTAACTGAGGTCACCCAGGACAATAACCGACACAAAGAAGAAATACAAAGCTTAGCCCATAAGTCTCAATTTTCATTATTTATAACAAGTCTTCTGGGGTCCAGTTCCAGTCTGTGGATCCTTCCTTTCTTCATGCATTCTCCTTTAAACAAAGAAGGTCAAAACAGCCTGAACACTATTTCACTGCTACTATGACCATCAGTTGTCAATGAAATTAATCATTCCTCCTCATCATCAGTAAGCTTCTAGCTCTGTAAAGATAGTTGATGAAAGCTGCAATCCATTTTCCAAACAGAGCATGCTGAGCCAAACCTAAAACTTCAGCAAAACTCTTCTATCCCAGCCCTTTGCAAAACTTCAGAGTTTCTCGCTGAGTGATCTCCTCAAAGAACTATCAGGGGAGTCCTTCAATCTGGCTGTCCTACATAGAAAAAGCTGAATGTGAAATTAGGGCCAAATGTTACTGAGGATTCTCCCAGTGATAAAGAGTAGTGTTAAGAGAGCTCATATTCAGCTGTCTTTTCTTGTCAGAGTCAACTATTTTTAAAAAATTACCATTAGGCAACTGAAAAATGAATTTAAACTGGAGGTGATAAAAGGTAAAATATCTGTGCATCATGAATAACCTAACACAGATATGAAATAAAATATTTTTAGAATTTTAAATGTTTTGATGTTTTTTCCTGATATTTCTTACATTCATACGTAATGATGAGGAGGAAGAGGAGAAAGGGGGGATGCTAGCCAACAGTTATTCAACATTAAGGTTTTTACATACCTCATCTCACCTAATATCTCAGCTCCATGAGGGAGCAGAGGCTTAGGAAGGGGAAGCATTTGCCCAATTTTCCATTGTACCAGGGTCCTGATTTGAATCCTGAATGTTTGACTCCAAAGCCCACACTTTAAAATCATGCTATTTGCCTCCCATAACATACATAAATGAGAATAAGCATAATCTATTTCCCCTTTGGGAAGCATTTTACTTTTCATGCAGAAGCATTCAACAACAGTTTCTTTCTATAGTAGTAAGTTTCTCAGCAAAGTTCAGAAAACATATAATAATCAAACTTCAGTTTTGTCACATGTCTGACTCAATTAGTATTTCATGAACAATATAATAGCCCTTATTATAATACAACTAATCTAAAAAATTATTACTTGTAGATTTTCTATTTGAATATTGCCATTAATTTGTGCAATTTCAAAAGTGTAATGGAAAAAATGATTATAGTTGAATTCCGAAAGGACTTGTGAACATCTAAGATCTTTACCATTTTTTAGGGAATGGATATAAGGAATAAAACACGGGAAGTTTTCCAGGTCATAAATACCTTGCAAACTGACCATGCAGAAAAATGTTTCAACTGTTTCCTTCCTCCTTCAATATAGCTCGCCAGATTTGAGAACTATTTGAAACTTATTTATATTTTTATACATTGTGTACATTGTATACACTGTGAGCAAAAATAACAAACACTTATAAATTTGAATCTGCTCCACAAAGAGTGTTTTCCTATCTAGAATAGTAACTCCTCCTCAACCACCACATCCTGCCCCCACTCTCCTTCCCACCCAACCCTGAAGGTAGTAGTAAATTTCGTTCTTAACTTCACTTAAGCATGAGGTTTTTCTTTCCAGATAATTATGTTTAATTATAAATCAATGTACCACTCTATCCACTTACTTGATAGAGAGTTCTATGAATCTTTGAAAGGAAAGATATTCTAAAATAATTTATGATTTATTCATTCACTTAGACATGCCCCGTCATGGCTATATAATCAATGACTAAGAATGCATCCAAAGCCAATGAAAAGAACCCTGAGATATGGATAAGAAATTATGTAAATGATTTATCTGCTGGTATATAATACAACTAGAACCATATCTATCTAAATGTTCTCATCTTAACAGGTATCATTCTATTAAGATTTTACAAGGCATATATTCCAAAAATATTTTGAAGCATATTGCCTAGGTGTAACATATACATTTATTTTTATATTTTGATTCACTTTTAACATTAAAGGAAATTTCAGTAAGGTGTAAATGTGATGATTGACATCAAATTCACAGTGTTTATTTTTAACCCAGAATCTTAGAATCTCTAAGAGTGACACCTAATGATTTTTCAAAGCTTCAGAACAAGTGGTTAAAGATTCAAATCTTTTTTCATTGTCCATTTTCTGCCATTTTTATCTTAGGTTTAGAAAAACTGCTTACTATTGGTGAACAGTTACTTGCTTGAATGCATACAGAAGATGCATGCAGTAGGTATATTGTGTTGTATTTTTCCCAAGAAAAGACCAAGAATAGGGTAGAGCTAGATGAGACAGGGGTTTGATTGACAGGGATAAGATTGAGATGTTTAAGCAGACATTCTTAGTTAATATGCCTGTGAGACTGTGGTAAGTATAGTCTCCAGTCTAAAGAGGACCACTAGCTATAGTCATCTCTTGGTTCTCAGATGATGTCTGTAGGATGGTAGATCAGGTATTCTTAGGAATGTCTACCAGTAATGGACAAAACCCTTTACCTTACATGTTCATGAACTCCTGTTTTCAGATTATATCACATTCTATGTGGAACTTAACTGAGGGGTACCCAGCAGCCACCACTGGCATCATTAATGAATCAATTCTACACTCCCTTGGCATTTGCCTTCAAATTCCATTGAAGAATACAAGGAGTCAGGCCTGGTATAACAGAATCGTGAAACTGAAAGAGATCTTACGGATATGAAGTCACTTGCTCAAAGTGACCTCACTACTTAAAAACATAACTGGAACCAGAAGCCAGGTGATTCAATCCTTGCCCAGCAGTTATTTCACAGCACATTGACTGTGATGGCAGAGCTTCAGAAAGACTGGACCATATGCTCCCATCAAATCATTCCTTTTCTTAAGCACCATTATGACCAAAAGTTCCCAAACTCAACCTTGTAGAGAAACCCAGCAGTTTCTTCCCTGGGAAGGGCCCGTATTTGTACAGCTCTTTGCTGCTGGAGTCTGGCAGAAGCCCAATATGCCATCATACAGTCACTCCTCAAGACGCCTCTCTAGACTGACATTTTACTGACATTAATGTGTTGCTGCTGCTCTGCATCAAGCATGTTAATTACTTGGGACCCAGATTTTGAATTTGTGCTCTAAAGTGGTTTTAGCTGAAGAGTTGTTTGTTTCATTTCTAAATCAAATAAGAGAGAGAAATTATTAAATGGAAAGTCACAAATTTAAAAAATGGCAGCCAACTAAGTTTCATAATTATCCAAAAAGGAAATAGAATGATACAGTTCTTTGTGTTATTTTATTGGAAATGTCTATACCTCTTGGATGGTCCGTCCCAAATTTAAAAGCCTCTAGGTCATTCTGTCCTAATCCTCTTTGCTGGGAACCTAAGAAGCTTTATAACATACAAATTAATTACAATCTTTGAAATTAAAAATCTCATTTTAAACTTATTTTTTTAACTTTTTCTACAAATCCTGTCATAGGTTTTCTTCCAAAAGAATGCGTAGTATCAAATAATGAGTACTCCAAGCCCTGAGTTGCTAAATTAAAATGTTTAAATTGCTGATGATAACATGAATTTCTTTTAAAGAACGGTGTCCATTTACCAAAATGACTTCAGATATAGTTTTCATTTTCTCTCCTTTGAAAAATCCTTCTTATAAGTACTAATGAATGACATTTAAAGTACATTCTAACAATCTCTTTAAGATTTATTTCCCCCAAGTATAAACATATCTTAAGAAATGACAGCTGTCCTATCCCATCATCGCAAAAAAGTTATGCTAGCATTTTTGCAGATTTCTATTTAACCGGTGTACTTCTAGTACTCTGTCAATTTCAATGCAAACTTAATACAAGCATTAGGCACATACATGTATACTTGCATGCACACCGACACTGGACTTTTCCTTAACATCTGTCAACTGTTAGTTTTTACCAGTGTCTAGCCGTGTTTATTTGTACCTGGTTTCTAATAATTTTTCTTCTTCTCAGACATGCCATACAACTGAGGTAACAAATACTATGTTGAA
Organism: Ovis canadensis; assembly: GCF_042477335.2. NCBI lineage: Eukaryota > Metazoa > Chordata > Mammalia > Artiodactyla > Bovidae > Ovis > Ovis canadensis. The sequence continues at coordinate 72,137,353 of NC_091248.1, read as the reverse complement.
TTTTAAGAGTTATTCTCCCAAAGATAAAAAGCAAACAAACAAACTACAAGGCAAGTAAAATTCTATAACCTCTAATGCAAATCAGCCAAATGTCATTCAGGCAGCTCTATTTTGCTCTGCTACTTCTATTCTAACATCGCCACCTCCAAACTAAATTTGAGTTACAACAAATTCTAAATTAATTTGACCATGATTTTGAGTATTATTGGACTTCCCAGGTAGCATTAGTGGTAAATAACCCACCAGCCAGTACAGGAGACGTAAGAGACATGGGTTCCAACCCTGAGTCCAGAAGATCCCCTGGAGGAGGGCATACCAACCCACCCCAGTATTCTTGCCTGGAGAACGCAATGGACAGAGGAGCCTGGCAGGCTATAGTCCATATAGGGTCACAAAGAGTCGTACATGACTGAAGCAATTTAGCATGCATGCGTGACTTATTCATTTGGTAATAGTAATCACTTCATGGGAAACAGATGAGGAAATAGTGGTTGACTTCATTTTTGGGGGCTCCAAAATCACTTCAGATGGTGATTGCAGCCATGAAATTAAAACATGCTTACTCCTTGGAAGGAAAGTTATGACCAATCTAGATAGCATATTAAAAAGCAGAGACATTACTTTGCCAACAAAGGTCCATCTAGTCAAGGCTATGGTTTTTCCAGTAGTCATATATGGCTGTGAGAGTTGGACTATGAAGAAAGCTGAGCGCTGAAGAATTGATGCTTTTGAACTGTGGTGCTGGAGAAGACTCCTGAGAGTCCCTTGGACTGCAAGAAGATCCAACCAGTCCATCCTAAAGCAGATCAGTCCTGGGTGTTCATTGGAAGGACTGATGCTGAAGCTGAAACTCCAATACTTTGGCCACCTCATGTGAAAAGTTGACTCATTGGAAAAGACCCTGATGCTGGGAGGGGTTGAGGGCAGGAGGAGAAGGGGACGACAGAGGATGAGATGGCTGGATGGCATCACCGACTCAATGGACATGAGTTTGGGTAAACTCCGGGAGTTGGTGATGGACAGGGAGGCCTGGCGTGCTGCGATTCATGGGGTCACAAAGAGTCGGACACGACTGAGTGACTGAACTGAATATTTAGTAATTACTTTGTTTCCCGTGCAGTTAATATTAACATTTTTTTACCTAAGAACTTTTAACGCATTATTTTATTTTCACTCCATCCCTCTAAGGTAGGTAATATTCTGCTTGTTTTTGTGCTTAGTTGCTGAGTTTGTGTCTGACTCTTTGCAACCCTTTGGACTGTAGCCTGCCAGTCTCCTCCTTCCATGGAATTTTTCAAGCAAGAATACTGGAGTGTGTTGCCATTCCCTCCTCCAGAGGATCTTCCCGACCCAGGGATTAAACCTGTGCCTCTCTGTCTCATGCAGTGCAGGTGGATTCCCTACCCATTGAGCCATTAGGGAAGCCCATAGGTACTATCATCAACCATCATTTATATAGATGAGAAATCAGTGACAGAGGAGGAAGAGGAACTAGAGTCCACGTCTGAGCCTTTAATCACTAGGCTGCCTCTAAGGAACATAGCTGAGAGTGCCAGAGAACAAGAGACTATGATACAGCATTTGCACTGGCTACTTAAGAAGTATTGGGGAGGGACTTCCCTGGAGGCCCAGTGGTTAAGATTTCATCTTCCCATGCAGGGCGTGTGAGTTTGATGTTTGTTTGGGGAGCTAAGATCCAACATGCCTTGTGGTCAAAAAACCAAAACATATATAACAGAAGCAATATTGTAACAAATTCAAAAAGGACCTTTAAAAAGTTCCATATCAAAAAAAGAAGTAGTAGTAGTATTGGAGTATGTGGGGTGAAGTAGGAAAAGTAAAGTTACATGCCTGTAATAAGGGTTTGGGGGAAAGGCTGCAATTTCACTCTCACTTACCAAGTGTAACACTACTCGTATCTCTGGGTTTGGGCCTATATTCAAGCAACCACTCTGAAAGCCAAATTTGCTAGAAAAATGTCTCCTGCTGTTGAAGAATTCCTTCTTTCCTTCCTTCATGCATGCACATACATACCTCCATTTTTCACAGCTTGAGGGAAATGATGAAGCCCCAGGTAAGGATGAGACAGTGGTCATCCAATTGTCTTTCTCTCCCTCTGTGTCCTGCCTGCTTTCCCATAAATGTACAGTGCTTTGAGCCGCAATTCAAAATTATTCTAGAGAATAAAATAATATCTGCTGCCATCTACTTTAGATTTAGCAAATGCCATCTTTAGTTCCAGAAATGTTTTCACATCTGCTGCTAATGTTCCAAATTTATACATTTTCATGTATCCTTATGTTGTCAGTGTAGTAAGGAACACCATCACTTCAGTTGCTGCTGACAGCAGTTTTAAAAGGAAGGAGGGGATATTATAAGTGAAACTACTCCATCTGGTTCCCAGCAATTGTTTAAAATAGTGCTAAACATTAGAAATGTCTCATCATAAATTCCCCCACCTAGTCTTTTCAGGCTGCGGCTCTTTGGAACAAATGCTAAAGATTATTAAATGTAGGAGAAAGGAAGATTGTTATTAGGAACAGAAAAGGAACAGAAAAGGTGAAGGACTTGCCAACAGGCAGCAAGGGAAAAGATACAAGTGTATCCTAATAAGTTGTAAACTGCACTACCTATCAAATTACTATCAAATTAACAACTATGCACACAAATACCCAGGCTCTCATTCCACTGGAAGCAGAGGCAAAATGTCCTCAGGATGAGAGGATCATGATTTCTGGAATACTGGGGAAGAAAGTAAAGGCAAGCAGAGGGAAGGGAAGAGCCTTATACACAGAAAAGGAGAAAAGATAAAAGGAAGGAAGAGGAAGTACAATAGCTATTTGAAATGAGTTGGACCCAAAATGTGGGCCCACTTGCCGGGATACAGAGAGCAAAAGCAGGGCCTTAGACTTTCAACAGTTCCAGCCTAAAGCAATTGTTTCCACAGCAAAGGATTCATGGAGACAAAAGCACACCCATCTTTGTAGACTGAAATTATGGATTTCCAAGTAAAAGTCACAACGGCTTTTAAAATGCCCCATAAAAATTAATCTGACTCCTCTCCATGAGATAAACCAAAGAATTCATGGGTCAAAATGCTGAAAAATGGCACAACTGATGTCAAATAACCTTCATTTTTCAACAGCAGCCTTCTATAATTCTGCCAGCTAGGTATTCCAGTTAACATTATATATGAAACTCAGAAATTATGTAGCCAAAGAATAGAATGCTAATTCCTGACAGCATGTGGAAAGGAACAGATGAGAACAAAACACCACAAAAGTTTATAAATTGACCAAATAAGACCGCATATGTTACCATCTTCTATGAGAAGAGAGATTTATTGACTGACAATTTACATCTGGTTTGCTCCCGTATTCTGCAAATCACAAAAATGGGTTGCTGTGGCAACTGCCATGTGCTATTTAGCTTGTTGAGAAGGAAGAGAGAGAGAGAGAGAGAGAGAGAAAAAAAACCTCAGAGTACCTCCTAAAACACAAATACAGCATGAATTTTTATTGTTCCTTGCACCCCAAGAGAACAAATCTCCTGACAGAAATTTTGTTCTTTCATAATTTAAAAAATGGGCTTTCTTTCTGTTGTTTGCAGTTTTATTATATATACTACCAATTTATGCAAATGTGAAAGAAAAAAAATCCATTGATATATAAAAGAGATGGATACAGATTGCCTGAGTCACAGGAATGTGATCAGGCCATTGTCTTTTATAGCATCCCCGCTTTTATCATTGACAGCTCTTTTAGCCAATTTGACTCTATTGATGTATCAAATCTATGCATGATACTCCAAGGAATACACCGAGAGCTCAGTACTTAAAGCATCAGCAAGGACAGGCTTATTTTTCTGGACTGAAAACAAACACAAGGTGCAAATAGGAGATGATTAATTTTCTCAGAAGCATATTCTTAACCTCAGGAACACAAATCAGGAGGCTGTGCAGGACCCCAGAACATATCATGTTACCCACATCTGTGCATGCTGGAGAAAGTATATTAACATCTCCACTATGAATAAAATGAGAACACTCATCCATTACTTACATACTTACTTCTCCACTTAGACCTAAAAGCATGGACACAAATCTGTAGATCCGTTAAGGTCTTGAAAATAAAAACTCGAGTTGTCCTTATTCATTGGCAAGTCTGGTAACTTTTTAAACTTCTGATGTTGTTCACACTGGGAAAGTCAACTTTATAAAAACAAACAAACAAACAAAAACAAACAATAAAGCTGAACTATCAGCCTCAGAACAATCTAAGTTTCTGAAAGTTCACTGATTTTCAGAATGCTCTTTTAGAAAAATGGCCCACTTAAAAAGCAAATAAACAAAACAAAACAGATATGTCCTCTATCACTACCATGAACTGCCATATGAAAACCCTCTTTGAGGTTTCTCACCACCCAAGTCTCAAGTTATGGGCTGATTATTTTAAGGCAGGGACTTAAAATAGGGCAAGGATTGGTGAGGTATGGCTGCTACAAGATAGCAGTGATTTATAATATAAACAATAAGATAACAGGACTAAAGTTTCAGTGTGTGAAAACACTATGTATCCCGGCCTTCCAGGTCTTGGAGGCAAAAGTTCCTGACTGTATAGATGTGTCTTCTATTGCTCTAGTTATTCATACAGAAGATTAAATGAAGTGAACTCACAGATTTTTTTTCACTTTTCCTTCAGCAACAATAGAGAACAATCAATTTAAAAATAATTGGAGAAATTTGTGTTTTGTTCATAAGAGAAAAGGAGAACATTTATTCAATAGTACCACATAGAATCATTTGCTTAATAGCATTTCTAATATGTTATGCATTTATTCAGTCTACTTCTTACTATATTAAAATGCAAAAACAATTACTCTGGATGTAAATCCTAGAAAAACAATCAAATTTTCTATTAAATCGGAGAGGAGACAGTTAAGCTGCAGTGTGAGCTGCAGAAGCTCATGAATAGACAATACTCAGAGTTTCTCTCACTAGAAAGTGAAAAAGGAGAGTGGCAGAGACCCAGATTCTCTCCCATCTTTCCTTCCTCTTTCTCTCTTTTGTCCTTCTCTCCTTCTCTTCCTTCCTTTCTTCTTGGACTCAGATTAAGGAGTCTTTATTTAAAGTCTAATAATTTAAATTATGTAAGCATATAAAACATACTGTAACACCTTATGTTATAATACCAACCCCAGAGCAGATAGAAACTTCCTTTCACATTCTATTGTAAACAGTTTATATTCAACTAAACAGTCACAGGGGAATATAGGCAGTTTCAACCTTCTAGGTCCTTTGTTACACACAAAGCAGTTCTTGGTTTGTTCTTTGTATGCTTACATTACAGCCATTTCTGTTCATTAAAAACTCAGAATAAGCATGTTTAAGAAAAAGCAACTGAACATGAAGCAAAGAATAAAACGAATCTGTCCAAGTAAAACAAGCATTGTGCATTTTACTTTATTTGAAAGGAATTTTTAAAATCCACATGCTTTTAATTGGGGCTCTACTGAAATAATCATCTCAAATATGAGATTCAATAAATGTGTTCATGCTCTGATTAAATGTCAAAGCCATAGATTTGTTATTTCAGATATAGTGAGCAATAATTTTGTTGGATAATAATGAACTTTCAAAGATTTATTTGCAACACTCGCTGTCCATTTCAAAGCTCTGAGTTATAATATAGAGTAATATATATATAATATATATAATATTATAGAATCTAGTAATACAGAGTTGACATTTAAGTAAATTTTACTCATTTTAACATGCACTGCATGGATTCTGTGTACTTCTGCTGAAAAATCGGTACTGATAATCTTTGCCCAGTCTTGACTAACAGCAGATATTGTTATGGTTTGTATCAATATTTTTCTCTGTGTGTATATGAATCTTTACAACAAGGGTGTTTTTATGCCTCAGAGTATTTAGGGAAATACATTATTTTCTGTAAGTAACATTATTCCAGCTCAAATTCTTTACTCCAATCTAGACTTCACTAAAAATGCCAACTTATCAGATTGTTGATGTAATGACCACTTCCCATTTGATCATTATCAGTTGGCCATGAGTAAGGTGTGCCAGCCCCTTCAAACCAGTTTTGTATTGGTTCTCAATACCATCTTAATGTTTATTAATATCCTTTTTATTGCCATTATAGCATTTTATATTTTTTAAAGTCTGTGACAACTCCAGATATTAAGAACATATTATGACCAAATTCACATAGCTTTCTACATTCTTCACTAGAAATGCCACAAAATTTCAGAAAATAATATATCTACCTTACATCCTCACTATACTATACTACTACTATAGACTTGACCTATAAAAGTCAACTGGAAAAAATATGTCTTAAGTGAAAAGGTATGTTCATAAAACACTACCGTCATTAATTCTCTCTGGACAGATTTATTCAACATACTATTATGATGGTGAAGCCTGGATTAGAGGCACTGATTAGATTGAAGCAATCTGTATTAACTATACTTTTACACCTGCTACTATTTATAAGTGACTTTTGCTACAGTTTCCTTGAAAGTGTTAGTTGTTCAGTCATGTCCAACTTTTTGTCATCCCATGGACTGTAGCCCCTTAGGCTCCTCTGTCCATGAAATTCTGCAGGCAAGAATACTGGAAAGGGTAGCCATTCCCTTCTCCAGGATACCTCCCCTACCCAGGGATCAAACCCCAGTCTCCTGCATTGCAGGCAGATTCTTTACCATCTGAGCCACCAGAGAACACTTTCCATAGTTGCCCAAATTACAAACACATACATATTTATTTCTCAGTTTGCCGATTTTATGTTATCACTCAATACTCCATTCATAGAAGCTGTTGTCAGGAACCCAGCATTCATCAGCAAAAGCAAGGTCACAAATGAGTGTCTTATACAGTAAATATGTTTTATAATGCTATGTTGGGAATTTACAATTTAAATCAACTAATATTCATTCATTCATTCATTCATTCTTTTGGTAATTTAACTAGCTAGGCACTATTCTATCAAGACATTAGAGAAATAGCCTTGAACAAAACAGGAACTGCTTTAATAAAGCTAACTTTCTAGTTGGAAGTGGTGGGAAACAGGCAATAAACAAAAAGTAAATAGTTTCTAGTAGTCTTGAATGCTATATAAAGAAAACAAAACAGGGAAAATTATTTGAAGCAGTACTTTGTTAAGGTGGTCTATAAACAAGGTCTCACCAAATGGGACAATTAAAAGCCAAATTAAAGAACAAATGTCTAAAATGTCTAAAATAATTTCAGTACAATATAACAAGTTCATTGCCAGCTACGTAATGAGCCATTAACTTCTCCTTCATAAGTTTTAAAAAGGACTGTCATTTAATTTTATTATACAAAAGGTGCTCAGACAGTAAAGAATCTGCCTGCAATTCAGGACACCTGGGTTCAATCCCTGGAGTGGGGAGATCCCCTGGAGAAGGGAATGACAACTCACTCCAGTGTTCTTGCCTCGAGAATTCCATGGATGGAGCCTGGTGGGCTACAGTCCACAGGGGTGCAAAGAGTTGGACACAACTGAGTGACTAACACACACACATATCCTTTAATTTTATTGTACAAAAAGGAATATTCAGTTTTGTGTATGCTGAGGAAGTGAGTAAGACAGTGGTATAGACTAGAAAGTATTTCATTAACAACTAACCAAGGGGCCAATCAAGTACGTGTGTATCTACAACACAAAGCTTTATACAGCACAGCCTAACAGAAAGATGACTGATGATGAAGTCAGGGATCTGAGATCAAGCTCAGGAGCCGTAACTTAACCAGCCCTTTTGCTTACACCAGCTCACTAAGTCTCTCTGAACCTCATTTCATTACCTCTTCAGCAGGTATAACAACACATGCTGATGGGATTATTCTGGGATATACATATGTATATATATATGTATATGAAACTGAATTTAGCATGGTATGACTCCTACTACTTCCATTGTTTTAGTTATTTGTTCCTACTGTTATATGATAGAGAACAAAATCTTCATGGAGATGACCAAGACCTTTAGGAAACTTTATGATCTCTAACTCCGTATTTTTCATCATCCTGACACAGTTTAATTATTCTTCTCATACACTGAGGATTTTCATTCCTGAAACAAAACTATACCTTCCAAGAAAACCTACACAACACCAGGAGTAATGGAAAAGATATAGCTTACTAAATAGCATTATATATTACAATTTTAAGAATTCACACACCCAAAAATAAGCCTATTTGAAATTTAGATCTTAAATTCCAATTGCCTACTGGCTTAATGCAAACTTTATTACATGGCTATACTTATGAAAACATCTCAAATGTAAGCATGATATGAAAAATGTAAGTATACAAACAATACAAAAAAATTAAGCTTCAAGGAAAGTTTCTCCTTAACATCAAATTAATATTGAATAATTCTTGACTTAACAATGTGAAATATTCCTGCAATACAAAGTAATGGGGAATTAACTTGACTTCACAAAATAATTTTTTGGGGGCACAAAGTGTTAGTTGCTCAGTTGTGTCCAACACTTTGTCACCCCATGGAACATAGCCCATCACGCTGCTCTGTCTGGAGTGGGTTGCTATTTCCTTCTCTAAGGGATCCTCCGGACCCAGGTCTCACACATTGCAGGCAGGCTTTTTACTATCTGAGTTTGGGCACAAGGGAATAGTAAATTTCAGTCAGTGTCCCAGATCAGATTTAAAAGGTTTTGAATCACCCAAATGTGTGAAGGGAAATTGTTCTCCTAACTCAAATCCAGTATCAAAAATATATAAAAACATTAAATTCTACCCTGTGAAGCTATTGTAAATGATATAAAACTATTTGCTTTTCCAAGCCTAAAGTGATAGTTTGAAATGTATTCCTGTGTTTTCTGTGGAGAGTTTATTACTAAAAAATTCTCCCAAACATGAGATTTGTTACCTAGTTTACCTAATCCACATATGAGATGAATACCAGGCTTTTAAGTGTAAAGTGGAGAAAAATTTACAACTTTGTTTTGAAAGAACCCTTTCTCTCAATTAAGATTTAGAATCATTTCCATGACAAGATCTCCAGCTAAAGTGGAACCTCAAAAAAAATATGCTAAGTTGGCATACTGCCCAAGCTCTTCTCGAGGTAATTGTTGTAAAATGAAGTCATGTTAGCAAGAGCCTATGCTGCCTGTTAACATACAGTTAAAATTTGCAAGCATTACAAGTTGTACTACTTTCCCTTTCAAAGAAATGGCCATTTGCTCTTTTTTTACTTCCTCCATTAACTTTGACCCTTTCTACTCCCCACTTAAAGGCAACACAAATTCTTTTTTTATGTCACTGTTTTTGGGCATCTCATATCCCCCAAATGTTTACTACCCAAATGTAGTCTAGTCCTTATATGGTATAGTCGTTGAATATTACTAGGTAGCAAACAGTGAAATCACTCAGTTGTGTCCAACTCTTTGCAATCCCATGGACTCTAGCTTACCAGGCTCCTCCATCAATGGAATTTTCCAGGCAAGAGTACTAGAGCGGATTGCCATTTCCTTCTCCAGGGGATCTTCCTGACCCAGGGATCCAACCCAGGTCTCCCACATTGCAGGCAGATGCTTTACCATCTGAGCCATTCAAGTAGAATTCATCATAAAGTCTATTATGAGCAGGTAGAATATAATCAAATTGTGTCCCCTTTGTCAATAATAATTTTAAACGAATTCAAGGAGGTTTTAGGCAACCAAGTTTTGCAAGATTGTTTACTGAAGGTAGTCCCACAAAATTAATTCCAAACAAAGAGCGATTGGGAGGCTCCTCGAAAGTTCAGTGGCTATAAGTTAAGTGACAGGAAGAAAATTCAAAGCTTTAAGGTGCATATGGCACTTTTTATTTCTACACATGAGGTAGATTATAAAGCCTCATTGACTTTGGTTGCATTAAAACGAGCCTTGTCTGCCCCTTCAGATTTTCTCAAGGTCCCACCAGATCATCTCACAGTGATCATCTGTCAACACAAGTGTTAGAGAAGGAGCCCATGACCTGTCAGTAACAAGCTTCTTCTTACTGAAAGATGCACGAAGATGCACACAGGCGTGAAAACTACCCCTGTTCCTTGTGTGGATGGATACTTTTAAAACTCAAAAGCATAATTCAGAAAAGTCTCCTCAAGCTTTCAATTGACTTTGTATTATTGTTCTAACATCTTTCTTGTAGCCCCCGGGCTCAAGGAGAGCACTGCTGTCTTAAGCAGTCTGACAAGAGTATGAGGGGAAAATCACAGAGCATGAGGGAAATCAGATACTCTTTTCAAATGAAAATGGACAAGCAATTCCATGTTCATTATAAGGAACTAATAATACAGACCCTATCTGTATTACCAGCTCCCCCAGATGCAGTAACAGAGCATCATTCATCACTAACCTCAGTGGCAGGCAAGCACTGACTCACAGCACACCTGAAATGTGGTGCTATGATTCAACCCCTTGTTCACTGCACTTGAAGAAACTGTTTGACCACAGGAGCCCATTTTGTGTCAATTCCTTTCAAAACTTGTTTTATTTTCACAATTCGTAGCAAAAACACAAAACACTGATATTCATGCTGCTTTGTTTAATAGCAATGAAAACATTTTTTTTAATAATTATATGCAGAACAGAAGCTGAACTACTCAGAGACCCTGCACTCTGAATTCTCGTCAGAGGAACATCCCTTTCTGAAATGCAATTTTCAGTTTTCTGTAATAATATTGCCACTGAACCATTCTTCATTCTCAGTCTACAGTACCTCATTGGACTCTTGTTCAGAGCCTTCCTTGTCTTCTTCACAAACCAATGACTTTCTGTTCTGCCAAAGTGAGCTAATGAAAGAACACAAACATGATGTAAATCTTCTACCTGTCATCCTTTATGGTATGTCTCTGCTTCAAACACCCTCCTGAGATCAGTATGAAAGCATTTACTTGTACTTGTGGCAATCAATACATAATAAACTTTTTTTCCTTTTTTTTTTTTTTTGGTGGGGGTGGTTTATATGCCTATCATGTCCTCCTGTGTATAAGACCCTAGGGAGAGCAGTGCTTGTGATCAGAAAGCACCAGGCCGCATGCATGCACCTGGTCCAAAGAATCAGCTCAAGCTGGAATCACTCTATTTCCTTTAACTACACCAGGGAGGTGGACAGTCCTCAGATGACTCACTAATGGAAACTTCGAAGACTTAGTTTAGGATATATGACTGGCTTCTAATGAAGAAGAAAATATTTAAAAATTGTTTGAATTGCCTGGAAAACTACCCCAAATATTTTTATCTGAAATGGAGGGAAACTGAAAGTAGGTCTACATGAAACCTTTTCCAAACTATTGTAGTACAATGCACCACCTAAGTATTTCTCATGTCATACACTCAGAGGAGTTTGCTAGAGAGGCTGTCTCTAAATGCAGCTGGGAATTCCTCAGAAGACAAAAGGATGGCATCATTTACAAATCATCCCACACCCTAGCTTCTCAAATAAACTGGAACTGGACAATAAGAACAAGCTTTCAGACAACAAAAGCATCAAAGGAAAAAGGAAAGCTTATTTAGGCAGACTTGTCCTCTCCACCCATGAGAAAATTTTCAAATATAAATTGATGCCTAACTAAATCAATCACCCAAAACATCTGCTGATAAGAATAAAAACTGGAACAAAATGGGAAACCTTAGTACCTAAGTTTTGTCAGTCACATTGGGAATTTTCTGAGCGAAAGGATCTCACACATGTGCCTATACACACACAGTTTGCAAAGAGAACAATTATTTTTTACACACTGACATAAAAGTAAAAAAAAAAAAAATCTCCAAAATTCCTATGTATTGTTCAGGCCCTAAGAATCCCTTTATGGACTACCTCTGATTCTAGAAAAAGTCCCACCCTATCTATATGCCATAGTTTGACATACAAATAAATATGTGGATAAACCTCATCCACATATTGAATATATTGAAAATATTGAAAATATCATGAAATCTTCATGTAAGTTTTGTCAGTACCTGTTAGTAATATATGATGTTTTTTCAGGAAATATAGTCAAACAGTTTTGACCTTATTTAAGATTATTACAAAAATTATTTAATTGTAGAGCATGGAGGACCTTCTCATTTTAGAAATCAAGTCACTAAAGGTTGTGAGCTCTTCTCCCAATTTGGGAAATCTCCTTGCTTTCACAATACCTGGCTGCTAAACTACTATTAATCACCCAAAGAGAGATGTATAGTTTAATTATAACCTGAAGCAAAATTTCCATTATTTAGTTTTCCATATTTGGAAAATAAGATGCTTAAAATGAGTGAATGTTAAGGATAATGCATAAATGAGCACTTTTCCTCACAGACACCTATACTTGAGACTATACAAATGCTAAATTAACAAGGGAATGATAAAAAGGAAGTTAAAGAACCCAATTAGGCAATCAAATTCCATTGGTACTTATACAGTACTGAATGAAGTACTGTTATGTTATAGAGTTCCCTAATACATGGAGTGATGCTTTCTGAAGCCCACCTGACTTCACATTCCAGGATGTCAGGCTCTAGATTAGTGATCACATCATCACGATTATCTGGGTTGTGACGATCTTTTTTGTACAGTTCTGTGTATTCTTGCCACCTCTTCTTAATATCTTCTGCTTCTGTTAGGTCCATACCATTTCTGTCCTTTATCGAGCCCATCTTTGCATGAAATGTTCCCTTGGTATCTCTAATTTTCTTGAAGAGATCTCTAGTCTTTCCCATTCTGTTGTTTTTCTCTATTTCTTCGCATTGATCACTGAGGAAGGCTTTCTTATCTCTCCTTGCTATTCTTTGGAACTCTGCATTCAGATGCTTATATCTTTCCTTTTCTCCTTTGCTTTTCACATCTCTTCTTTTCACAGCTATTTGTAAGGCCTCCCCAGACAGCCATTTTGCTTTTTTGCATTTCTTTTCCATGGGGATGGTCTTGATCCCTGTCTCCTGTACAATGTCACGAACCTCATTCCATAGTTCATCAGGCACTCTATCTATCAGATCTAGTCCCTTAAATCTATTTCTCACTTTAACTGTATAACCGTAAGGGATTTGATTTAGATCATACCTGAATGCTCTAGTGGTTTTTCCCTACTTTCTTCAATTTAAGTCTGAATTTGGCAATAAGGAGTTCATGATCTGAGCCACAGTCAGCTCCTGGTCTTGTTTTGCTGACTGTATAGAGCTTCTCCATCTTTGGCTGCAAAGAATATAATCAATCTGACTTCGGTGTTGACCATCTGGTGATGTCCATGTGTAGAGTCTTCTCTTGTGTTGTTGGAAGAGGGTGTTTGCTATGACCAGTGAGTTCTCTTGGAAAAACTCTATTAGCCTTTGCCCTGTTTCATTCCGTATCCAAGGCCAAATTTGCCTGTTACTCCAGGGGTTTCTTCAATTCCTACTTTTGCATTCCAGTCCCCTATAATGAAAAGGACATCTTTTTGGAAAAGGACATCTTTTGGGGGCTCCAAAATCACTGCAGATGGTGACTGCAGCCATAAAATCAAAAGATGCTTACTCCTTGGAAGGAAAATTATGACCAACCTAGATAACATATTCAAAAGCAGAAACATTACTTTGCCAGCAAAGGTCCGTCTAGTCAAGGCTATGGTTTTTTCCAGTAGTCATGTATGGATGTGAGAGTTGGACTGTGAAGAAAGCTGAGCGCCGAAGAATTGATGCTTTTGAACTTTGGTGTTGGAGAAGACTCTTGAGAGTCCCTTGGACTGCAAGGAGATCCAACCAGTCCATCCTAAAGATCAGTCCTGGGTGTTCTTTAGAAGGAATGATGCTGAAGCTGAAACTCCAATACTTTGGCCACCTCATGGGAAGAGTTGACTCATTGGAAAAGACTCTGATGCTGAGAGGGATTGGGGGCAGGAGGAAAAGGGGACTACAGAGGATGAGATGGCTGGATGGCATCACCAACTCGATGGACATGAGTTTGAGTGAACTCTGGGAGTTGGTGATGGACAGGGAGGCCTGGTGTGCTGCTATTCATGGGGTCGTGAAGAGTCAGACACGACTGAGAGACTGAACTGAATACATGGAGTTATTCTCATAGAAGAAATAGAAGCATAAACAAACAGAACAAGTTCTGGCTTAGAAATATCGTTTGTTTTGCTAATTATATACAAAAGTCAACCTCACACATAATGCTATTAATGAAGTGCTCAGTTGAGCAAAAACTACAATTAAAAATAAATACAAATCAGAATCCTTTTCAAGATGAGAAATGACAGTATCACAACAAGCTATTATTTATAAATATACAGAAATCACTACACCAATATGAAACCTTCCTGAGACTCAGATGGCATGCCTCACTCTCTAAAAGAATATTACAAATAAGGAATTTCTGTACTATGAATTATCCTTCCTGATTCTGGCTATGCTATAACAAGCTTCCACAGATCTGCTGTTTTGGGGTGCCATGTTTGGAATTATTTTTTAAAGAAAACTATCTTGATCCTTTTTTCACTTTATCCCTATGGATTTCCCCACATAGCACAACCCCCAAATTCTGAAAAGAGCAGAAGACAGAAGACACAAGATAAAAAGTCCAAAGACTCTCAAAGTCTGCCCAAAGCATATTTTAAGATTTAGGGGGAAAAAAAAAGACTTGTGCTATTTAAGTTGTTCCTGGTTTCTCTAAAAGAAATTCATTGCAAGGATTACATTTAAATCTAAAGGAGTCAGCTGAGCCTAGTTTCATGAGGTATGAAAATAGTACATGACTTGCTTTAAGAGTTGCACTAATATTCTCTGTTTAAACAGAAGGTCCAGGATATGACAAGGACACAAAACGATATCAAATCTCTTTTTTCCCCTACTTTTTAGCTACAGCTATTTCCTATCATTATTCAAAAGAGAATTTTAGCCAGTTTGAAAATAGATGATTTGAGATTCTCAAAATATAAGAATCTAAGGAAATCATCCTCAAAGATAGTACCAATTAAATATATGGGATTCATCATATGCATTTTCGTGCATAAGTCCTATACAATAACAAAAATAATTTTGCTCTATAAAAGGAACTTCTTTATAACAGTGACTCTATAAGAAACCTTTAAGTGATATTCCCAGAACATTATCAATTTGGAAATAATAATGAAAATGTCCAAAATCCACATTTTGTGGGAAACTAAGACTCAGAGAGTAATATGATTTATCTGAACCACACAGAAAATAAGTTTTGCTTATTCTAGTTCCCCTTCTGTATCACTCAACTGCCTTCTATATTTCATCTGAGCAAAACTTTTCTATCAAAGAAGGAGAAATAAACAACAACAAAAGTCAGTGTGCTCATCCAGTTGTAGGAAATAAATTTCTGAATAGTTACTAAGATGAGTGGTATATATCAGTAAACATTTGGGGCGAAGTAGAGTTCAGTGGTCTTCCCTGGTAGCTCAAATGATAAAGAATCTGCCTGCAATATAGGAGACCCAGGTTTGATCTCTGGGTTGTGAAGACCCACCCCTTGGAGAAGGGAATGGCTAATCCCTCCAGTATTCTTGCCTGGAGAATTCCATAGATGAGGGTTCAGTGGTAGGATAAGATTAACTGAGGAATATTGAGATTTTAAGACTTTATTTGAGCAAAAATCAATTTGAATAGAGTAGAGTCAAACTGGAAGTGGTTAGGAGGCCCCATTGGCAGGAACTCAGAAAGAGGCTTTAAGAGAGAAAATGTAGAAGCAAAGAAAGGGATGATTGGCTGTAGCTTAAAGTCTGCTTAGCTATTTTCCTTGCTGTCCTTAGCAGTTTGATTTTGTAACCCTGAAGCATTTACAGGCTTAGATTTGGGTTTGCTTACAAAGGCCACTGCAAAATTAGAGTCCTATCAGTTAATGGCCTCTGTGTTTAATTAATTTAGCAGTGGATTAGAGGCAAAATAAAGGGACTGGAATCTGAGGAGGAATAAACTTATTTTCCAAAGAGTCATGTAACCTCTTTGGCCTTAATGTGAAAATGAAGAATGATGTCAGAGTTTACAAGAAGAGATGACATGAGGAATACCTGTGGCAATTTACATAAGGCATAAGACCAGTACTACATGGGACTTGTTTGCCATTGATGTGTTGTTACTAACTGCTCCTACCACAGCCACTCTTCTCCAGAGCACATCCTTCTTCCTTGCCCCATCCCTTGTGCAGCTCCTAATTACCTTGGAGACTCGGTGCTATCATAACACACTTGGGTATTCTTCCCACCTTGAAAGGACAAAGGCCAATTAAGAGGCAGTCAAGGCCAAGGGCTTCCCTTGTGGCTCAGTTGGTAAAGAATCCACCTGTAATGTGGGAGACCTGGGTTTTCAATCGCTGGGTTGGGAAGATCCCCTGGAGAAGGGAAAGGCTACTCACTCCAGTATTCTGGCCTGGAGAATTCCATGGACTGTACAGAGCATGGGGGTTGCAAAGAGTCGAACACTGAGTGACTGAGTGACTTCTACTTCACTTCAAGGCCAAGGAAGAGAGACCTCACTGTGGTAGGTCCCTAGACTGAGATGACATTGGGGGAATTTGCATTAGAAAGAATGGCTAAGTCAAAGTCAAAGTGTTAGTCACTCAGTCATGTCTAAGAACATAGTTGTTACTGCTTAGTTGCTAAGTCATGACTTTTGCGGCCTCGTGGACCCCATGGACTCTAGCCCACCAGGCTCCTCTGTCCATGGGATTTCTCAGGCAATAAAACTGGAGTGAGTTGTCATTTCCTTCTCAGGGGATCTTTCTGACCCAGCGATTGAACCCACATCTCCCGCATTGCAAGCGGATTCTTTACCACTTGAGCCACTAAGGTCTCTGCAGATTTTCAACACCCTTCTAGAATGAACCACTTTGCCTGAGTCATTTCACCTCTGAGGACCTTTATTACCTCATTTCTAAGAGAGGATGCAATAGATGGTTCAGAAAACCACAGTCTTTGGAGCCTCTTCAGGATCAGATGTAAAGACAGACTGGGTGGCATTTAAATATTTCCACAAATCTGACTCTCCTCTACCATCCACCTGGCATTTAATCACAGAATAGATCTTCTTTCCTATGTTTGACATACTGTGAGTCTAGGTTAGACATTATTTGAACAAAGGGTTTCATAACTGAGACGAGGTTGAGAATCAATAGATCTCTATGCCCATCTCTAGTTCAAAATTTCTATGACATCAAAAATACACTAATTTAATATGATGCTAAGTTTACTGAGGTGGCTGAAACTTTGATATTATTAAAAATCCATATCCTTCAAATTAGCAAAAAAAATCATAAGGCATATATTGTTCATATGCCAATATTAATAGTTACTAGCAACTCATTTTTGCTTCATTTATTCCATCAAGGGACCTAATTCAGGCAATTTACTTACCCAGTGGTTAGTGTACCTCAATATGATGACTAAAGTAACTCTATTCTTCATTTACTGACTAGATATAAATATAAAATGAAATAGAAATAACGGCAGGTAATCAGTCTGATAGCATTAAAAAAAAACCCGTAATGACTAAAATTCAGTGATCCTAATGTGTTTAAGACATAGAACTACAGCACTGACTATAAACAAGTGATCAATTAAATACAAAGATTAAAACTGTTTACCCACAGCTATTTTTTAGATATTTTTAAAAATATTTTTCATGTTCAGAGTAGTATCAATAAGCTTAGAATATGAAAAAAAAAAACCTTAATGATCATACAACCATTTTCTAAATTCTAATGATCAATAACTTGGGGCATAGGAAAGTAAGATGCCCTGTCCTCAATCACACAATCACCTAGTAAACTTGGCCCATATTTCATAATGCAAAGCAAATTTTCTTCCTATTTATCAATTTTTTTATTAACGTCTAAATATTTTAAGTTGGTATTCATTAAACTACTCTAAATAGTCACCATTATCCACTCCCTGAATGTTGGCAGAGAACAATTATGTTCTGAAAAACTGGAAAATAAATATTTCTCAAGGAAAAAAAATAATAACCTTTTATAGGGATGCATTTGATGTAGTCCAACAATACCTTTGGGATACAGAACCTTCAATTAGAATTGAAAAAAGACTGAGTCTTAACAACAAAGGAATGTAAAGTCAGAAAATGGGAGAATAGAATTTAAGTTCTTTACACAAATGAACTTAGCTAGCAATTTGCTGTAGAAGAAAAGGAAAAACTGGGCTTTAATGTAGCCATAGCAACCTCCTATCTTTAACAATTTTTGAACTTAAGCATCCAAATGTTTTGCTTCTTCAGACTCTGCAGTCTCTATAATACACATAATGAAGTATGGGGAAGAAGCCACACTTTGTTCTTAAGCTTTAGGATTGTAAAAATTCACCTGAAAGATAGTGGATATTAAATCTCCTTACCCACGTGTTTCCCCACTACTTCAGTTGAGTTTTTATAAGCATTATAAAAGAATACAGAAGACTCAAGTTACTCGGGCTGGGTAGAGAGACCTAGGAATTCCTCTCCTTTGTGCATCTGCAGAGCAGTGCACATACTACTGTTACAACGTCAGCTCTACAGTGCAGCATCCTCTGCTCTTTTCTCCTTCAATAACTGAGAGCTTGGTGAACAGACAATTTATCTTATCTATTGTTGACTGTGTAGTGGCTACAACAGTGTCTGCCGAGAAGGAGGTGTCTGGTCAATGTTTCAGAAACGTAGAAAAACAGAAGAAGCTAAAGAATTAAGATCTTTTTACCAAGGAAAAAATAGTCTTTGGTCTCAAAAATTCCATATATAATTATAGCTAGAAACTATTTCTATTTTTATTTTGAAGAAATCTAAAGTTATGAGTGTCCACAAATATTTAAAAATATCCTTAAGATATGAGAATTCTTAAAATTGCTTTCTTTTAATGGCTAAAACTGGGAGCTTTTACTCTGCTGGTCAGAGTCTAATTTGCACATATTATTTAATTTAAAACATATAAAACACTTTTAAAAATTTTTTCTTAAAATTAATTTTAATTGGAGGCTAATTACTTTACAATATTGTAGTGGTTTTGCCATACATTGACATGAATCCACCATGGGTGTACATGTGTTCCCCATCCGAGCCCCCCTCCCACCTCCCTCCCCATCCCATTCCTCTGGGTCATCCCAGTGCACCAGCACTGAGCACCCTGTGTCATGCATTGAACCTGGACTGGCTATCCATTTCACATATGATAATATACATGTTTCAATGCTATTCTCCCGAATATCACGCAAAAATGACATGGGGAAGCCAACAGAAAAAAAATAAAGATACTATGAGAAAAAATACATCTTAAAATGCCTTTTAAATTAAAAAAATTAAAAGTCTTCTGAATTTGCCAACCCCAAAAAAGGCCTTATGTACACTGTCAATTACACTTTGTCAAAGAAAAGTCATTTTTAATCTTTCAATTCTTAAAAATCTTATGGAATGTAATGACTAGAAATGAAAGCACATTGACTGATGCAGTAGGCTCTCGGCAAATACTTACTGAAAGACTGAATGGAAGAATAAATGAAAAAGTAGATAGATGGTAAACTCTAATAGGGTTTGCCTTTAGACTTGTATGAGTCATTCATTCAAGTCATTTAAAAGAGCCTTGATATAATACATTTCATTGAGATGTCAGTTTTCATTCCTGGTGACATTTCACTAACAATGTCCTCTGAAATTGTATAATATTCAATTACAGCTTACCTTTGCTTTAATATATGGAAGATTCTGTTGCCTTTAAAACTAAAAGGAAGTATAGACAAGACCTTACAAAAGAAGCTTTAAATGAAAAAGCAACAGAAATGAGCAATAGTTAAGTATCAATTGGTCCTTAGCTCCTAGGTATGACCATGTATATGATGTGTGCACTAACAACAGGAAATCATTAAATGAAGATGTATCTACAATTATTAAGTTTTATTGCATATGGCTTACTTTATTTTGAAGAAGAGAAGGACAATGTTTTATCTATACGTACTTTATAAACATCCATCCATTCATACATTCATCCATCATAAAGTATTTATTTGAAGGCTTATTATATCCCAGTCTCAATATAATGTTCCAGATCATCTTCCCAAGCAACAGTCTTAAATCTTTAAACCTAACTTGAAATACTGATATTTTTAAGTATACTTTTCCTATTCCTTAGGAGAAAAAAAAATCCAAGCAAATTGATGGAGTATAGGAAATTAAGTAAGTATATCAATAATTGTATAATACAAGTTTTCTAAGTTTGAAAAAATTTTTCAGCGAGTGTCTCTTTTTACTCCAATATATTCAAAAAGGAAAAACAGAGGAGGGAAAGATGAGGGAGAAGAAGGATAAAAGTAAGAGGATTTAGGGCACATACATTAAAATTCTCAAAACGTGAAGATGGGATGCTGCTCCATTTATTTTTTAATGACATAACTAGTTTGTTAATTAAAACAGAAAATTTTTACACCAATGCATATAAAGAACAAATGACAAACTCTCCTTCTAAAATCAACGTCACCAATATAATTGCTGTCTAGCCCAAGTCTCAAAATCACCACCACCAAACACCATTTTCTCACTGATAAAGCTAAGGCTTACCTAAAGACCAGCTATGATTTTAAGTTGGTGCTAGTAAAGTGAACCATTTTCTGTTTTCCCATTGGAAACTTTGCAGTATAACTGTGATATTTCTACTTTCTGTCAAACAATAAGAAAAAAAATTCTATAAAAATCTGGGGGCATATCTTTTCCTCTTTATTTTTTTTTTTTTCTGTGTTGCTAATTGTAAGTTGAAAGTGAAAGTCATTCTGTCATGTTCAACCCTTTGCAACCCCATGGACTATAGAGTCCCTGGAATTCTCCAGGCCAGAATACTGGAGTGGGTAGCCTTTTCCTTCTCCAGGGGATCTTCCCAACCCAGGGATCGAACCCAGATCTCCCACATTGCCGGAAGATTCTCTACCAGCTGAGCCATAAGGGAAGCCTAAGTATGCTGGTGTGGGTAGCCTATCCCTTCTCCAGAGGATCTTCCCGACCCAGGAATCGAACTGGGGTCTCCTGCATTTCAGGTGATGACCTTGAAATAGATTACAGAGGGATTTTAACCACTGTTTTTGGTGTTGTAAGTTACTTAAGGACAAAAGTAATTTTAATCACTAGTCCATATGCTATCATCTAACACAAGTTATAGAAAGATAATTGTGAGTTATCATGTAGCAAACATTTAATGACCTATATACTGGCCTAGGTACTAATCAAGCAATCAAATACACCAATATAATCAAATCAAAAGGAAGCTGAACATAGTTTCTAACAATAATAATAATAATCTCATAATTTAGAAAGTAACAACCTAATAATCTTATACCTAGTAAGGAAATAGTCTAATAATCAAATGTCTAGCAATAATCTATTATCTAATAATTTTATGGCAAGTAAGGGGAAAAAGAAGTGTAAACAAATAATTATCATGACACAGATGAGAAGTGACCAAGAATAAATCTGGAAAAAGTTTCCCACAATAAGCTTTTGAGGGCTGAAGCCATGCTAAAGGCCATGAGGCTCAAGAGGTTCAGTTTCCTGTGATGATATATGCTCTTTACTAAAGCAAGCATGTCAGACTATCATTTCTGATGACAATAAGAAGAAGTCTAACCTAAATTCCCTGCCCCGACTTTATATTCACAAACAAAGTGCAGGTTCATAATTTGTACTACTAAGAATATTTTTAAAATGAAGCCAAAGCATTGACTAGCAGATTCAGGTATTAACATTTGTACTCTTGATAGTCATATTTCTCACTGTAATGTGTTGGGATTTGGGTCTTGTCTCTTGTGAGTCTGGTTAGTGTGGATCACATCCTGCTCACTATTAGTAGATTGATAATATTAAATACTCTAAATTTGAAAAGCTGAAGACAAAGGTAATGCCAGCCCACGCTAAGAAATAAATCATTGCACTACCTTTGTCAATACGATTTCATCACGTTTACATGTATAGGCAACATGCCTTACTAGAAAGAGCTGCAGGCCTAAAGATAAAGCCTGGGTTCGAATTCCTCCTCATCAATATTAGCTGTGTGATTCCAGGCAGATAGATTGTGAAAAAACAAAACAAAACAGAAACAGTGGTTAAAATCCCTCTGCAATCTGTTTCAAGGTCATTATTAACATAAAATAAACAATGGATATCAAAGGTCGTTGAAAACAGCAAAGCACTAATATGTAAGATGTTATTACTGCCTTACTATCCTGCAAACAATCCATGCCAAATAATCCATTAGTGAAAGTATCATCATCAT
Organism: Ovis canadensis; assembly: GCF_042477335.2. Taxonomy (NCBI): domain Eukaryota; kingdom Metazoa; phylum Chordata; class Mammalia; order Artiodactyla; family Bovidae; genus Ovis; species Ovis canadensis. Next base: position 72,115,088 of record NC_091248.1, on the reverse strand, counting down.
TTCCAAATGAGAAAAAAATCAGTATTACAATAAAGGCACAATTTACATATCCTCTGTTGTACTTCCCATACTGACAATTTCTTCCTACAGACCTGGAAAAATGAAACTCAAATGTGTTCACTACTTTTAGAACTCTCCTTATTTTCAAAAGCTTACAGAATAAATGTAGTTCAGATTTGGTTGTTTTTGGCATATGACTATGCCAAAATGATGAAATGAGGTTAGAAAAGGGTTTCTAATTAAAGGTAAATATAAATTTAAGAAAACACAAAAATTTTAAAACAAAAAATGGCATTAGGTTAAGATTCCCCCCCTAAAAGAATGTTTTACCTTGAACATTTCTAATCTTCTAGTTAACATAAAGGAGAATATAGGTTTCTGTTTGCTAGAGAAACTGGATCTAACTGATTAATTGGCCAAAATTATGATTGTTCAGTTCACAACTGAATTATTAACATTTGTGGCAACACACTGAAATATCTTTTATACTTTGTACCTAGGCCTTTTCTTCATTTTGAAAATAGAAATGCAATAGTTTTCTATTTCAAATTGTATCCTGGTACCTCTCCCTATTTACTTGTGTCACCCTTGAAAGACTGAAAACTTATGAAGGGAAGAAATCATATCTAAGTCATCCTTTTATCCTCCAACTATTAACTCAAAGTGGCACATAATAGGTGTTCATTAAGTTTTGACTGAATAAATTAAGGAATAAACTAAGATATATTAGATGACTTTTCTTTAAAATCTAGTTCCTTTGTATTACATTAAAATTTAAACCTTGAATTTTAGCAATAAAGGTAACACATATTCTGTATAGTAGATTTATGTGCATTAAACGAACTAGATTTGAAATTAGGAAATTAAACCAAGCTGCTTAAGTTGGTTCTATAGTCATATAGAAAGATGAATATATATATATTTATTAATGTAATTCATTTATCGGTTCACTGAAAACCTTTTTTGAGCATCTACTGTGTTCTAATCATCATGCCCAGTAGCTGGGGTTGCAACATCAGGCAGATCTCAGGCATGAAAGGAAGTGAGTATTTGATGAGGGAGAAAATCAACTAAAAATTCTAACAGAGATGTGTGCTGGGGCGCTGGAACCACCTGTACCAGCAGGAAGCTAAGTACAACTTGGGAGGAGGAGTTATATGGAAGGCTTCCTAGAGAGGTGATGCTTGAACTGAAGATTGACAAAAGAGCAAGAATTAACTTAAAACAAAGAAACAGGCAATCCAGGCAAAGAGAAGTTGCAGCATTTACAGTTCTATAGGCAGAGAAAAGGCTGCATGCAGGAGTATGGCAGAAAATGACAAGAAACACGGAGAAAAAGAAGAGGGACCCCAGATGGTGGATATCTAAGGATTTATAAGGCATCTTCAGGGAAGAAGCAGTTGCATTAAATTCTTTCAAGGGGCTTAGAGCCTACTTAAAACAGATTAAGAGTAATAATATCTGAAGAGTATTTTATAAAAAAAGGAATTCTGATCATTAAATAGGTGAAGTAATTTTAAAAAAAGACACTTAATTCAGGATAACATAGTAGTTATCTGAGCTTCATGATCCAGTTTTATCAGATGTCTTAGTGGACAAGAGGAGGATAAGATGTGACTTAGAACTGTAAATTTTTCACAAGTTTTAAAACTAAGGAATTTTTTAAATTAAATAAAAAAGTTTTGTCTCTCTGTGGCAGCCGTATCTCTAAATATATTTATCTCTGTCATTGAAACACCCATGTTAGAGTCAGTCAGCAATGCCACTATGAATGTCGATACTGGGCAGAGAGGAAAGAACAGTATTCACAGTTATCCCTGGTAGGCACAAGCTTCAGAATGAACAGGGCAGCCGTGCTCCAGCTGTCCTGTGCATTTGCAGGGAGAACTCACCAGCAGGATAACAGGTGGAGTGAACATCTGAATGTTGTGGGGTGTTTTATAATATAGAACATATCAAAATTGCAGCTTGGCTTTGCAGTTGCTTATTATTACAACAAAGACATCAGTAACCGTTTAAAAGAAGGTATAGCTAAGTGTCTTACTGATGTGATAAAGTTACTTTTTCATTGTTCTAACTAATGGAATGTAAGTTATTTTCGGGGGATAATCAGTCTAACATTAATCTGAATTTCAGCTCAGCATGACAATATACAAGTGGATCTACAGCAAGTTAGACAATCTTTTCCAAAGACTACAAAATTCAAGTCACTTTATACAAAGGAGACTTTGGAAGGAAGTATGAATGAAAATGGAAAATTCAGCTGAATACCACAATTTCTACATCATTTTATAATTTTGTTTCTAAATGTCATCTCCTGGAAACCTGAGGAATCACAGACTAACTCATTTGATTTTTAACTGAACAACATTATTTATTTATTGTTTATTTATAACCTTTTAATTTTGCTTCTCTAAGAGAAAATAAAAAAGCCATCACTGAAAGGTTTTCTCCCCTCCCCACCGTAATTGTCAAATAGAACAACAAATAATAGCTCATAATAACAAGCAATAAAACAAGCAAAGATTTGAAAAACAGAGAAAAATTCTTTATGTTTAATGTAATTTAAGTCTACTAAAGATACAGTTTCTCAGCCTGTCCAATGTGTGGGCCAATTACTATTAAGGGTAGTCATAACAGGGAATAAGGTCATCAAAACATATTGAATTAACTGTAAAATAAGACTATTATATATAAGAATCATAATTAGTTAATGGGTATTGTTTTTTTTTCCTTTGGACTAATTATCTTTCTTTTTTCTTTTATATTTTATTATAGTTAGCATCATGCTGCTATTCCTGCAAGTACTGAACAAGCATGGGATGTGAATATTATACTCCTAAATAAATGAATTGCCTAATTTCCTGTGACCATCTATACATACTCCATCTTCAAAAGTTATATCCATATCCTATCGTAAAGGAGATAGAAGCCTTTTCTCCAATATGCATGGCATTTCTGGACAATGCAACTGTGGCACTGGCACTTATTTCCATGAAGAAAGTCTTTGCCATTCTCTGGCATTCGTCATTTGACAAAAGCAACTATTTTTTGTATCAATCAGTTCTTACTGATCTTACTAGCAGTGACCGTGGAATCCTTAAGGGCCCATTAAATTCCTGAAGAAGAAAGCTAAGATGAAGGACCTGCTACTCCAAATTCATGTGCTACTTGGCCTAGCTATCACTACCCTAGTACAAGCTGTAGATAAAAAAGCAGATTGCCCACAGTTATGTACATGTGAAATCCGGCCCTGGTTTACACCTCGATCCATTTATATGGAGGCATCTACAGTGGATTGTAATGATTTAGGTCTTTCAAATTTCCCAACCAGACTGCCTGCTGACACACAGATTCTGCTACTACAGACTAACAATATTGCAAAAATTGAATACTCCATAGACTTTCCAGTAAACCTTACTGGCCTGGACTTATCTCAAAACAATTTATCTTCAGTCACCAACATTAATGTAAAAAAGATGCCTCAGCTTCTTTCTGTATACCTAGAAGAAAACAAACTTACTGAGCTGCCTGAAAAATGTCTGTCTGGACTAAGCAACTTACAAGAACTCTATATTAATCACAACTTGCTTTCTGCAATTTCACCAGGAGCCTTTATTGGCCTACATAATCTTCTTCGACTTCATCTCAATTCAAACAGATTGCAGATGATCAACAGTAAGTGGTTTGAGGCTCTTCCCAATCTGGAGATTCTGATGATTGGGGAAAATCCAATCATCAGAATCAAAGATATGAACTTTAAGCCTCTTATCAATCTTCGCAGCCTGGTTATAGCTGGTATAAACCTCACAGAAATACCAGATAACGCCTTGGTTGGACTTGAAAACTTAGAAAGCATCTCTTTTTATGACAACAGGCTTATTAAAGTGCCCAATGTTGCTCTTCAAAAAGCAGTAAACCTCAAATTTTTGGATCTAAATAAAAATCCCATTAACAGAATACGGAGGGGAGATTTTAGTAATATGCTACACTTAAAAGAGTTGGGAATAAACAATATGCCTGAGCTGATTTCCATCGACAGTCTTGCTGTGGATAACTTACCAGATTTAAGAAAAATAGAAGCTACTAACAACCCCAGGTTGTCTTACATTCACCCAAATGCATTTTTCCGGCTGCCCAAGCTGGAATCACTTATGCTTAACAGCAATGCCCTTAGTGCCCTGTACCAGGGTACAGTGGAATCTCTGCCAAACCTCAAGGAAATCAGCATACACAGCAATCCTATCAGGTGTGACTGTGTCATCCGTTGGATTAATATGAACAAAACCAACATTCGATTTATGGAGCCAGAGTCACTGTTTTGTGTGGACCCGCCCGAATTCCAAGGCCAGAATGTGCGGCAGGTGCATTTTAGGGAAATGATGGAAATCTGTCTCCCTCTTATAGCTCCTGAGAGTTTTCCTTCCAACCTGGATTTAGAAGCTGGGAGTTATGTTTCCTTACACTGTAGAGCTACTGCAGAGCCACAGCCTGAAATCTACTGGATAACACCTTCTGGTAAAAAACTCTTGCCTAATACTCTAACAAATAAGTTCTATGTCCATTCTGAAGGCACCCTTGACATAAGTGGCATCACCCCAGCAGAGGGGGGTTTGTATACCTGCATAGCAACTAACCTGGTGGGTGCTGACTTAAAGTCTGTTATGATCAAAGTGGATGGCTCTCTTCCCCAGGATAACAATGGATCCTTGAATATTAAAATAAAAGATGTTCAGGCCAATTCAGTTCTGGTGTCTTGGAAAGCAAGTTCTAAAATTCTCAAATCCAGTATTAAGTGGACAGCCTTTGTCAAGGCTGAGAATTCCCATGCTGCCCAAAGTGCACGAATACCATCTGATGTCAAGGTGTATAATCTTACTCATCTGAACCCAGCAACTGAGTATAAGATTTGTATTGATATCCCCACCATCTATCAAAAAAGCAGAAAACAATGTGTAAATGTCACCACAAAAGGTTTGGACCCTGATCAAAAAAAGTATGAAAAGAATAACACCACAACATTTATGGCTTGCCTTGGAGGCTCTCTGGGGATTATTGGTGTGATCTGTCTTTTCAGCTTCCTCTCTCAAGAAGTCAACTGTGATGGTGGACATAACTATGTAAGGAATTACTTACAGAAACCAACCTTTGCGTTCAGTGAGCTTTACCCTCCTCTGATCAACCTCTGGGAAACAGGCAAAGAAAAAGGTGCAGCACTGGAAGTAAAAGCAACTGTTATAGGTGTGCCAACTAACATGTCCTAAAAACAACCAACTAAATCTACTTCAAGGAAAAACTCAAGACTGTGGTTGTACTTAAAAAAAAAAAAAAAGGCAGAGAAATATTACTTTGCAGAAAGAAGTTTAAGCTTCACCAGTGCTGCTCCTGACCAATGGACAGATGTACAAGTTTGGCATTTTAATTAACTGGCTTCAAAGGGTACTGTGGCAACCAAATAAAATAAATCCATTTTCTAGAACTTTCATGTAACTTTTCTGTCTGGACTACAGTTAAAGTGGACAAAAACATTTCTGTATCTTTTTTAAGTATATAAGAATAGTTGAACTGAGCAATACCTCCTCCTGTGTTGTATTACACATATTAGCCACGAGTTTTCGCAGTGACCCGATAAACTTGAATTGACACGTGGTGTAATAAAATGGACAAATTCTGTAGAGTAGACACAGTGAGTATGTGGGCCTCTTTTATAAGGAAAAATACATTTTGGATTAAAATCAGTTGCTTTTGTCTTGTTTTTGTTTCTAAATAAAGAATAATTTCTGGGAAATATCATCTGACCAGATATTTAAATGACAGTGTTTTCAAAAGTGTTTTTCTATAATGAAATTTGGAAGGCTAAGAGTAGGACACTTTTACTGGGTGTAACTACATGTCTATAGTGCACAAAAATGGATCCTGGAAGGCACTTTATCAATATTGAACAGCAATAAAGCATTGTACTTAACCCCTTATTGACAAAAACAAATCCTCTAGGAAATTATGTATTCACTTAAAGATTTTCTTAACAAGAAGCTTTTGGAGTTGCTGCTGCTGCTAAGTCGCTTCAGTCGTATCCGACTCTGTGCGACCCCATAGACGGCAGCCCACCAGGCACCTCCGCCCATGGGATTTTCCAGGCAAGAGTACTGGAGTGGGTTGCCATTGCCTTCTCCGAAGCTTTTGGAGTAGATTTAACTTTTAGGTTCACATAATATAAACCCAATATTTGAGGAACTGAAAGTCTTATTTTAATAATTGGCAGTGACTCAATATTAGGCTGCTTGCTTTGTAGAAAATATCACCAAATCTCAGTAGGACTTACCTAGGTGTAATTTTCAAATCTTGTGATTGTAAACAGTTAATGACACTGCAATAACAAGCAAATAACCTAATACTCTTCTATGTTGCAAATACAGCAAGAAAACAATATATTCTATATGACCCCCAAAGAAGGAGGTTTATATAATTGTGTAGCAACTTACCCAGTTGGTATGGACTTAAAGATAGTTATGATCAAAGTGGATGGTTCTTTATCCCAGGATAACAATAGATTTTAGAATTTTAGGAGACTACAATTTTCTGAGACTGGAATTTTTAAATTTAATCTTAAGATATACAGAGTTGATAGTAGAAATTCCAGAGTTAAACAGAAATTTAAGAGGACTGTTTTACTAATGAAAAGATTCTGAGACTAATTTAGAATAAAATTAAACAAAAGTGCAGTTCTCTATGACAATATTTAAGGCACCTAAAGGAATGCAGGTTAAAAAATTGAGAATCATTGAGATACTAATATTTGTAATTTAGAATCTTATACAAAAAATACAAGAATTTTACCTGGAAAAAACTACCAAGATTTTTTAAGGCTTTAGTCATATTTACAAACAAAAATCCATAGTTCTGCCCCCAAAAATGTATCTGTGTACAAATAAAACATCCTGAAACTATTTTTAAAAAAAAACAAATCACCAACAGTAATAAGCCTTACTTTCTGTATGCAAATTTCTTATCTCTACAAGGCTTCCTTGTTAATTGCTACTTTAACTATTCATCATCAATTGCTTAATTGTTCCTATAGAAGCTTCCTTCTTATTACCAACATGTCACTGGCCTGTAAACATTTCTAGCACTGAAGTCATATCAACGTATTTGTTAACACTAGACATTTGCTTTTGTGATAGCACTAACAGTATCTAATTAAATCCAAGCTGTTAATGCAATGCTTGAAAGTAATTGTTATAAATTCTTTAATACAAAAGAACAAACTGTGTTAATTTTACCACAAACAAAATATGAAACTTGCTAATTCAGTGTGTTTCCCAAACACAAATTTTACAACCTGATGAATCACTATCACAGAGAGGCTGACATTAGAATTTATCAGCAAGACATGCTCATACATCACAAGAGGTTTCAGCACCATGGACAGAGCTTTTTAAGAGCCAGGCTATTTATCAAAAATATAGGAGCTGAAATATGACCTGATAGGATGCAGGTACTGTATAGGTCAGCAAGAACTTGCTTAGGTACCTTGTATATGTCTATCTGCATGAAGAACTATAACAAACATATGGGGAAGCTGAGAATCCATTTCAAGCTACATTTTTCTTACAGAAATTGCAGTAAATAGGTACTCTGAATAGATACCTTACAGTGAGCACAGAAATGAAGTATTTCTGTTACAGCTGAATAAATACAGATGCTCAAAGCAAACCATGATCCTATTTCCTTGCTCAAATTTTAATCTAAATTTCCAGTGGGGGGGGGGACATTTGCTTCAACAACAGAATGGCACTTCATACTCCCTATGTTACCTCCTAAAATTCACATAAAATTAACTAAGCACTGAACAGAGTACTCAATGCATGTAACTTACAATTTGGTGATACCATATGAATACAAATGAAAACTTTTCCTATAATACATAAAACTCCAAAGTTTATATCTCTATGGATGCCAAATGGCCCCCTCACTTGGCATAAAGGAAAACATTTGTTAGAAAAAAATAATTTATAAATTACACTACAAAATAAATCCCAATTTTTGGAAAACAAGAATGCCTAGTTGAATACAAAACTGCATACAAACAATGTGGTGTAAAATGCGTGACTGTCAACAAAGCCAGGTAACAATATGTGACATACGACCAGTCATGTGTGACCATCTTGCTTAGCAAGAAATGAAACAGATTTATGATACATACATCAGTCCTTTAATATTTATCACAGTACTTAAATTTTATTCTAATTAGATTAAAAATTAAGCAAAATTACATAACAGTAAGCATAATTTCAAGATTATAATTCCTTAGTTTATTCATTTAAATATATTTGCTTTTGTTTGTATTCAATATATATGTATTATATGGCTATTAGTCACTGGAAAAATAGAAGTGAACAGGACAAATTCACCACCATTAAGGGGCTTCTATTCGGCTGGACTACATTATGATAATGTATCACTGCTTTCAAAAATACATGTTAACTGTTACCTAGTGGAAATGCAGTTTCAATCCACACCTTCACAGAAGGGTTATATTCAGAAAATCAATTTTTTTCATTTGGTCTAAAATGTTTCATTTATCACATTGATATAGGAACTTAATTTTATTATTGCTCTTAATACACATACACACTAGCTTAACACCATCCTCAGACTAGTTAACATCAAGATGCCTGTCTACTTACCATAAGTTATTTCAAAGCACAGAAACATAGATAACTATTATCTTTCCCCTATTCTCAACACAGATTGATTGCCCAAGAAATATGAGGAAGTTAAATTCAAGAAGGTAAATCTACCACTGCCAAAATGTTTATGTATTTCATGAGGAAGACCAACTTACCCTATCCACTCTTATAAAATCTTACAACAGCTATGAACAGCATTTTCATAGATTAGCCTTTTACATGAAAAATTAGAAGTGATAGGTGAGTAACCAATAAAGCAAACAAAACAACTAAAATTATATATCTCCTTTAAAAAATGTTCTCACAGCTATCACAAGTAGCTGAAAAGAATTCTCATCATATATGTAACTATCAAGAACATCTTTAGGTTCACCACAATGCTGACTTTCTAGGAGATGGGGAATTATTAATAGTAGTTATATTGTGGCCTCATGTTCTTTGATTCATTCTCTGTCTTTCTGTATCTCTGTAAATTGCCAAAACAAAATCTAACAAATAAGTAAAAAGTTTTTTTTGTTTTTTGTTTTGTTTTGTTTTGTTTTTCAAAAAATATGATTATCCCAGGCAATTTAGAATATCAAACACCCCAAATGGTCATTTGGGAATAAATCTAAACAGAAAGACTAAAATTATTTTCTCTTTAAATGTTAGTATTTTCACCCTTAGTTTTGCAGTCTTTAATCATTATAATATTATTTTACCCCAACAGATCAATTGCGAATTAGGCTGTTGCTTAGGAGCACGGCAGTATTATACGAGAAAGAAATAGCCATGATTCGATATCAAAAACAGCCTAGAATCAAAATGCTAAAATCAGTATCATGGAGGTCTGGAAAAAGAAAGAATCTGACTCTCAACAATACAACAGTGACCACTTTTCTTTGTTAATTTGAAAAGGAAGAACTTTATCTATTGTTAAGGCTGGCCACCAAATTAATTTGTATTATTTCTCTGAGGCAAGGGAAAAATAAAACACTGTTTATCCACAGAAATACAATGGAAAAATCTGAGTTAATTTTTATTACCATGGCCAGTACATCCACTAAAGATTCCAAAATTAAAATACAAATTTTAATTCCAATTAAAATATTAAAATACTTTAAATTCCAATAAGAATTAAAATACAAACTAAAGAATAATAGTCTATTAAAATATAGATTATTACCAAAATCTGGCCTAAACATTCCATTAATGATATAGCAAAGGTCCTCTTGAATTGACTAGGAAGCATTCAGCATTCTCAGGTGAGAAGACACATGAAATTTGGAACACATGAAAATGACACATTTCCTTTTTATTCTTACTGAAAATAGACAAACCCATATAGACATGAATTTACGTACTCTAGTTCAGTTACACATACATCAGAGAACGCTTAGCTTATCTTCAGAAAAAGCCACATGGTCGATATCAAATAAGGGGTTAGGTATATGACAGATACATTGATATAGCTTTCTCTTAGAAGTAAAGTGAGGTATTTAAGTAAGTAATGACTTAAGAACAAATTTATCACATATAACTTCAATATTAGTGTAATGTGATCCAGAATAACAAAGCATAAAAAATATGAATTGTGGCTGACCTCAGCAAGTCTTTCAGAAGGATGAATTGTTATGATATTTGAAGTTTTCATAGTGTTTAGTGTGTATATCTTTTCTAATTCTGATATATCTTCAAGAAACTAATGGAATTCTGTGACCATTTTAAGAAAAACCCAGCTTCTCGCTAAAACATATGGTTCAGTGTCTGAAGGTGTTGATTCAACATTCAGTTGTGATATTCATTTACAATGTTTACCAGCCTCTGGAACAAATAATGGAATAAACCTTGGACATAAGTTGACCCTCCTAATCCTAGAATAGAGAGAATCAGACAGTAATAAAATAACCTCCCTGTCATCTGTGGTAACAGATTCAAGGTCGATAAAGACAAATAGTTCTTAAACGAACAGAGGTGTCATTATTACAGGAATATGATCAAAGAGCTTACCTTACCTGCAGGTCAAGAAGCAATGGTTAGAACTGGACATGGAACAACAGACTGGACCAAATTGGAAAAGGAGTACATCAAGGTTGTATACTGTCACCAGGCTTATTTACCTTATACACAGAGTACATCATATGAAATGCTTGGCCAGATGAAGCACAAGTTGGAATCAAGATTGTCGGGAGAAATACCAATAACTCAGATGTGCAGATGATACGACCCTTACAGCAGAAAATGAGGAACTAAAGAGCTTCTTGATGAGAGTGAAAAGGCTGGCTTAAAACTGAACAGTCAAAAAATGAAGATCGTGGCAACTGATCCAATCACTTCATGGCAAATAGATGGGGAAACAAGAGAAACAGTGACAGACTTTATTTTCTTGGGCTCAAAAATCACTGCAAATGGTGACTGCAGCCATGAAATTAAAAGATGTTTGATCCTTGGAAGAAAAGCTATGACCAACCTAGACAGCAATTAAAAAGCAGAGACATTACTTAGCAAAGGTCCATATAGTCAAAATTATGATTTTTCTAGTAGTCATGTATGGATACAAGAGTTGGACCATAAAGTAAGCTGAGCAACAAACAATTGATGCTTTTGAACTGAGGCATTGGAAAACACTTGAAATTCCCTTCGACTGCAAGGAGATCCAACCAGTCCGTCCTAAAGTAAATCAATCCTGAATATTCATTGGAAGGACTGATGCTGAAGCTGAAACTCCAATACTTTGGCCACCTGATGTGAAGAACTGATTCTTTGGAAAGACCCTGATGCTGGGAAAGACTGAAGGCAAGAGGAGAAGGGGATGACAGAGGATGAGGTGTTTGAATTGTATCACCAACTCGATGGACATGAGTTTGAGCAAGTTCAGGAGCTGGCAATGGACAGGAAAGCCTGACATGCTATAGTCCATGGGATTGCAAGGAGTTGGACATGACTGAGTGACTGAACTGACTGATGTTCAAAGACACCAAAAGAGTTCTTCAGAAGAATACTATATAAACTGAAGTTCACTATCAAAACTTGGATTAAAGACAGATATCTCTGATAATCTTTAATAATGATTACAGGGAAGAGTCATATGTTTAAGAAAAGAACCAAAAATCATGTCTAGAAATAACTTCTTAAGGTTTCTGGAATTCCCATCCCTGTTTTTTAGGTAGTTGCCAAACAAACCAACATTCATATATTGATATGATTTTCATTAAATTCCTTATTTTATTAGAGTTTAGAAAACATGTTTATATATAAAATGTATTAATTTATATGATTATGTGATTCTAACTAACCAACCCAAACCTGTGAGTATAAACATAAGAACTCTTCAATAGAGAAAAGAATCCACCTGCAATGCGGGAGAACTGGGTTCAATTCCTGGGTTGGGAAAATCCCCTGGAGAAAGGAAAGGCCACCCACTCCAGTATTTTGGCCTGGAGAATTCCATGGACTAAGTCCATGGTGTCACAGAGTTGGACACGACTGAGCAACTTTCACTTCACTCAATAGAGAAAAGATTCAACATAGGACAAAAATCATCTATTTATTTCTCTGCCAAAATCCTCATATGCACACATTCATGGAGATTTAATAGGCTGCATTGAAAAATTCAGTTACATCAAAAACAACTGTGTCAGGGTAAGGGAAGTTAGGTTTTTCAAACAACGGATTATGTGCATCTCAGTCCAGGCTCAGACCTGAAATCATAATGTGATGCTTGAGAGATTTTCCTGGCAAATATAATGTATAGCAACTAATGGAAATATCATTAATAACATTATTGTATTTGAACAGGTATACATTCATAGTTTCTTGAGTAGCAAGATAAAAACTAGAAAGGAATGTCATTTACTGAATGGTGAATATGTACCAGACTAAAAATGTGCTATGGTCATAGTAAATCCACTCTGGATCTAAAGGAGAAATGGTGTGGGGAAAAATGAACATTTCCCATCTTTCTGTGTATCATGCATACTGACGGATGTACAGGCTCACTCTCCTGCTGTGTCTCCATATTTACGTTCCTCTGTCTCTGTCTCTCTCTCTCTCTCACACACACACACATACATACACACATATACATTAATTCAGTTTTCATGAAATACTTGTGGGTTCAGTGCTAACACTCCCATTTTATAAATCATTCTCAGAGAAGTAATTTTCATTCCCAAGATAATAACAATATAGACCAGAAAAAAATAAACAAAAGACACAATATCATAGAGTAACAGTCAGATACTCTTCTGGCATGCCGTAATTCACAAAAATAACTAAAATGTGGTATTTTGAGGAGGGACTATATATTAATAGTATACCAGATTCATTAATTGTGCTTATCATCTAACTATCTCCATAAATATATTCATTTTTATATTCCTATCACAGTTTTGCATGAGCAATTGGTGTAAAGGGCTCCAATTTGCCAACTGTGTTACTGCTTGCCAAAGATAGACTGCGAGCACTGGTTTATCAACCACACATACACAAACAAAAACCCAAAGACCTGTATATATTCTTATAAATTAAACTATTTAGTCAGCCTATTCACTAAGTACTCACTGGCTGAAAGATACTTCTGTGGCTTTTGTTGTTGCTTATTTGTTGCTAAGTCATGTCCTACTCTTTTGTGACCCCATGAACTACAGCCCACCAGGCTCCCCTGTCCATGGGATTTCCCAGACAAGAATACTGGAGTGCTTTGCCACTTCCCTCTCCAGAGGATCTTCCTGACCCTGGGATCAAACTCACATCTACTACTTGGCAGGAGAATATTTACCACTGAGCCACTTGCAAAGCCTGAAAGGTACTTTAGGAACTTATAAGACTTTTCTATAATTATTTCCATGCATCCATTTCACAATCCTATGTATAGTCCTCTTTTTCTATCCCATTACAGAAAAGTGCAGAATAGTCAGTTACCTGTGCTATCTGCTTTCTGACTCTAGCTTAGGCTTGTCATACATGATAACTCAGACGACACCAACCTTATGACAGAAAGTGGAGAAGAACTAAAGAGCCTCTTGATGAAAGTGAAAGAGGAGAGTGAAAAAGTTGGCTTAAAGCTCAACATTCAGAAAATGAAGATCATGGCATCTGGTCCCATCACTTCATGGGAAATAGATGGGGAAACAGTGGAAACAGTGTCAGACTTTATTTTTGGGGCTCCAAAATCACTGCAGATGGTGATTGCAGCCATGAAATTAAAAGACGCTTACTCCTTGGAAGGAAAGTTATGACCAACCTAGACAGCATATTAAAAAGCAGAGCCATTACTTTGTCAACAAAGGTCTGTCTAGTCGAGGCTATGGTTTTTCCTGTGGTCATGTATGGATGTGAGAGTTGGACTGTGAAGAAAGCTGAGCACCGAAGAATTGATGCTTTTGAACTGTGGTGTTGGAGAAGACTCTTGAGAGTCCCTTGGCCTGCAAGGAGATCCAACCAGTCCATTCTGAAGGAGAGCAGTCCTGGGTTCTTTGGAAGGAATGATGCTAAAGCTGAAACTCCAGTACTTTGGCCACCTCATGCAAAGAGTTGACTCATTCGAAAAGACTCTGATGCTGGGAGGGGTTGGGGGCAGGAGGAGAAGGGGACAACAGAGGATGAGATGGCTGGATGGCATCACCAGCTCGATGGATGTGAGTTTGAGTGAACTCCGGGAGTCGGTGATGGACAGGGAGGCCTGGCATGCTGTGATTCATGGGGTCACAAAGAGTCAGACACAACTAAGCAACTGAACTGAACTGAACATAATTCTCACCTTGAAAGGAGGTACATATACAATAAAGCTTAAGGGGTAAATCTTTTCAACTTTCTGCCAACATGCCCATCTTCATGTATATTGATGCCATAAACATCAGCAGCTTAGAGATTACAAGTAAATGGACTCTGACAGAGTTTAGTTTAGCTTTGCTGGACAACTTGTAGTCTATTACAAACCTCTGGTTCTGAGGAGTTTTAACATATGAATTAGGATTTATGAATTGGTTCTGAGGAGTTCTAATAAAGAATTTGTTCTAGAGGATTAAAAACTACTTAACATAGATTAGGTAACATGGATTGTTTGTTGATAAATGGGGCAGCAAAAAATATTAAGCAAAAACTTGAGACTATCAATTTAACCATGAGATTAAAATCTTCAGATGTCCATTTATGAAGTGGATCTTCTGTATGTCCCAGTGGAAGAAATAAAATGATTCATCAAAACAAGTGAACATTTGCATAGATTAGTGAGTTTCTATGGAATTAAATTGGCATGCAGATTTTATATGTGGAGAAATATCTCAGAAATTTAATAAGTACTAATTGTGCTTGCAAATATATCAAAGTCACTATGCTGAACCATGTTCTCATTCTACAGATACTACTCCATTTTGATTTTCTTTTTTAATGAATCACTTGTATGTAAGAACTCCTTTGCTACTATAACAATAGCAAACTTTCTATACAGAGGAGGTGTGGCCAGTGTTTTCATTCATACATGAATCTTACCCATGCCCTCTTCATTATTGAGGATCTGCTATGTGCCAGACATGGTATTAGCTACTAGAGATGCAATATTGCCTATGATAGACAAATTCCCTGACATTATAAAACTTATAGCCTATAGGTTAGAGAAAGAAATGGCAACCCACCCCAGCATTCTTGCCTGGAGAATCCTAGGGACGGAGGAGACTAGTGGGCTGCCGTCTATGGGGTCGCACAAAGTCAGACACGACTGAAGCAACTTAGCAGCAGCAGCCTATAAGTAGATACCAACAAATGAATCTGGTAATTACAATATAGGTTAATAACATTATGATAGGCATGGGGATATCTTACACATACATTGGGTATGGATTATTATAAAGAAGGCAAGAAAGGGTTCTAATAACTGAAACTGCCTTTACACAATCTCCCAATTAAAGAGAGGAGGAATGTTGGGAACAGGCTAGGGACAGTGTAAAGATCACAACAGGCTGAGGATTTTGAATAGCAACAGCATGCTGAGTAGCTGGGAGAAAGTTCTAAGAAGGAAAAAAAGCTGGAGCTAGCTTCAAAAAGATAGATGAAGATACGGGTTTAAAAAAAAAATCAAACCTTATTTGGTACCAAACATGGTGGAAACTAATATTCTGAGGGGAAAAGCTTTGGCCAAATTTAAAACACCGGAACTAATTCCTAAAGTTACAAATGTTAGTTTTGCGTGTTTCACTCCTCTCTCCCTCTATAACAAAGCCAGTTTCTCATCCAATGCTTTTCTTAGTCCTCCATCATTGGGAATATTGAGAAGACGTGGGAAATAAAAGAGAAAAGGAAACAGAGATAGAGGAACACTGTGTGTACTACTCCTCAGGTCTCCCTAATCTGAAACCATACATATACACACAGTGTCTCTCTCAAGACACAAGCAAATACTCAGGCACAGAGTATGCATGTTCAGAGTGAGTATAGCCCATTAGATGCAAGGTATTCTATTTTCATATATTAAAAAAAATACACCTTCTCTGAAATTAACAAAGGGTCAAAATGTTACTCCAGATCTCCACTGTTTCCCTAAAGAGGAAATAAATGAAAGACAGTTTTGTTCACAGAAACCCATGTAATGTAAAATTAGGGTTTATTTGTTTGAACTTAAGACCAATACAGTTCTATTTCCACTGTCAGGTGTATTTCTCAGAAATTTCACAGATGTTACATAGAGGTTACTAGGAATAAAAACAGATTTAGGAACACCAGGAAATAACAGTGGTCTCAATTCAATGGATTATGTTTTCTACCATATCATACATAGTTCCAAGTGGATCTCATAGATATCACTTTCCTCAGATAATATAAAAAAGAATTACTCTCTTATATGTTTCCAGTTGAGACCTTGAACTCAAAATAACTTAAAGTAAGAAAGAGCACTATAGGTAGAAATACTGACCTACATGAATTGGACGCTCATTTTATAACTGAGCACTGTTAAGGAGAAAATTTTATGAAGATTGTCTAATACAAGCCTAATCTATATTACTATAAAAGTGAACTATATCAATAAATTAAAGTTCAACCTTGAAGATGTACTTAAAATTTAAGAGGAGGTAAACATTAATAGACATAGACATAATAAATAAAAATATATGCTTTAGCATAAAATTTCAGAAACAGTTTTGCTATTACATTTTCTCAAAAAGGTTTTGGGGAACTGTGATACAAAGACTATTAAGTTAGTTACTTTTCAATCCTTAAATATCTTTTGTTTGAAAACTTTGTTGGAAGTTTTTAACCTGAAAATGAAGGGAATATTCCAAATATAAAATAAAATGGGTAAAAACACATCTACCTTCCCATGATATTTTAAGTATTTCTGGGTATGCCAAGAAAGACTTCCACAACACTCTGAAGTGAGCTCCTAATTATGAAGAGGACACTGACTCACCATGGCAAAGGTGTCTGTTTCATTTCAGTCTGGTATGGTTAACAGAGAAGAGCCATAGCCTTTAAACAAAATGATACTGAATAAGTGTAATGAGCGATTGTTTTATTGATGAGAGTAAACTCTGCCCCAGTGCTATAGCCTGTAGTACTCAGGCCAACTGTCTTTCATTGTGAATACTCATGCTGGGTAACAGTATGTATGTGGCTCAACACAAACTCTCACCTCACTCTGGAAAAAATGAGTCAAGTTTTAGTTTCACTGAAATCAGAAAGTATGAAATACTAGAAACTTTATGAGATCAGTAGCCCCAGATGTTGGAACTAAAGTTACACTCTTAAATTTATGAAGATATCATAAACCTCTGATTATATATTTGTCAAGTACTTTTTAAGACATAAGATATTTTCATGTATATTATGAATTATATGTATTATGTATATTCTAGCATTTGAATATATCATCCACAGCTACTCTGATGTTATAAAAATTATGCTAACCTACTTTGATGAATTATTGGTCCCAGCAATGGAGATATTAAATAAAAGTATTATCGAATTTGCAAACCCATTACATCTTTCCCCTGATCCAAAGTGAGCACTGTTAAACACCTGTGGGTGCTTTCACAGTGGCACTGGGCTTATCAATAAAGATTTTTGCTATAGTGGGAAAGGCCAACCCTATGATCTTTAAATAATCTGGTGTCAGAAAGGAGTTTTTATATTAAAGCTCTCCTAAATATCTCCTTGATTTGAAATTCTAAACTTATCATAATGTCACATTATTCTTTAAAATAATTTAAAGTACATAATTTTATATTATTTACCTTAATATGTTTTTATTATTAAAGTAACATGTAGGTATTATGTAAAATAAAAAACTTCAGAAAAGAGAGCCCCATATTCATGTCTCCCTCTTACAAAAACCTGTCATTCTATTTTTCATGAAGTTTATAGGATCTCTGATTCTACTACCTTCACTTTTAGTATAGACTAGAGGTGCCCAGACTGGAAAAGTGCCATGAACAACCTCCAGTCTCAGGATGAAAGATGACTTCACTGCTCACTCCATCATCTCCTCACCCAGCCCCCAAATCTCCCAATAATATGATAGACAGATGTTACCATCCTCCCTATATCAGTCCCGTATATAGCAGCCTATTGTATTTTTGTCAAGCTTTAGGAGTAAAAAGGTTTTTATGCTCATGTTCAACTGAGAATTCCCTTCTCTAGTTTTTATCACTTTTATTTTAGGAAGCAAAAAAATAATGAATTTAATATATGTACTACAGGGCAGCCCCACAAAGCTGATCATGCTATCATGTCCCTATGTGTTCTTTGCTCCACACTGAAGAAATCTATGTCCTTAAAGTTATTTAGGTCACTCTCTTATGGAGATGATACAAGTTATTAAAGTCTCTCTTAAAATATAATACCAGAAACAGAACATGACCATCTAGATGTCCTAAGCTATCTTCATTCAGTTGGGGAGCAGTATTAACAAAATTCCTGAATTAGTCTCAATTGAGAGCAGCACTGACTCTATGTAGACAAGGGTCACATTTCTGATGCCAAGTCTGGTAGTTAGCAACACCACCAATACACCACCGCCAGCATTTAGTAAATGCTAAGCCCTAGCAGAGGAGAAGGCAATGGCACCCTACTCCAGTACTCTTGCCTGGAAAATCCCATGGACAGAGGAGCCTGGAAAGCTGCAGTCACCGAGGTCGCTGAGGGTTGGATACGACTGAGCGACTTCACTTTCACTTTTCACTATCATGCATTGGAGAAGGAAATGGCAACCCACTCCAGTGTTCTTCGCTGGAGAATCCCAGGGACAGGAGAGCCTGGTGGGCTGCCGTCTATGGTGTCACACAGAGTTGGACACAACTGAAGTGACTTAGCAGCAGCAGCAGCAAGCCCAAGCAGATGTATAAATTAATGAATTCCTAAGAGGAAGATAATATCAGCAGCCCAATTTTGTATATACGTGGGAACATTCAGGTTTAGAAAATGTGACTTACCAAGTCTTCTCTAGTAAGTTTTAACGGGCAGTGGTGGGAGGGATTCAGTCTCCATGTAAAAGCAAACTGACGGATTGTCAGTTTGGTATTCAAAACCTGAAAGACAATGCTGTGAAAGTGCTGCACTCAATATGCCAGCAAGTTTGGAAAACTCAGCAGTGGCCACAGGACTGGAAAAGGTCACTTTTCATTCCAATCCCAAAGAAAGGCAATGCCAAAGAATGCTCAAACTACTGCACAATGGCACTCATCTCACACGCTAGTAAGTAATGCTCAAAATTCTCCAAGCTAGGCTTCAGCAATACGTGAACCGTGAACTTCCAGATGTTCCAGCTGATTTTAGAAAAGGCAGGGGAACCAGAGATCAAATTGCCAACATCCACTGGAACATGGAAAAAGCAAGAGAGTTCCAGAAAAAAACATCTATTTTTGCTTTATTGACTATGCCAAAGCCTTTGACTGTGTGGATCACAAGAAACTGTGGAAAATTCTGAAAGAGATGGGAATACCAGAGCACCTGACCTGCCTCTTGAGAAACCTATATGCAGGTCAGGAAGCAACAGTTAGAACTGGACATGGAACAACAGACTGGTTCCAAATAGAGAAAGGAGTACACCAAGGCTGTATATTGTCACCCTGCTCATTTAACTTATATGCAGAGTACATCATGAGAAATGCTGGGCTAGAAGAAGCACAAGCTGGAATCAAGATTGCCGGGAGAAATATCAATAACCTTAGATATACAGATGACACCACTTCTATGGCAGAAAGTGAAGAGGAACTAAAAACCTGTGGATGAAAGTGAAAGAGGAGAGTGAAAAAGTTGGCTTAAAGCTCAACATTCAGAAACTAGGATCATGGCATCTGGTCTCATCACTTCATGGGAAATAGATGGGGAAACAGGGGAAACAGTGTCAGACTTTATTTTTTTGGGCTCCAAAGTCACTGAAGATGGTGATTGTAGCCATGAAATTAAAAGATGCTTACTCCTTGGAAGGAAAGTTATGACCAACGTAGATAGCATATTGAAAAGCAGAGCCATTACTTTGCCAACAAAGGTCCATCTAGTCAAGGTTATGGTTTTTCCAGTGGTCATTATGGATGTGAGTTGGACTCTGAAGAAAGCTGGGCACCGAAGAATTGATGTTTTTGAACTGTGGTGTTTGAGAAGACTCTTGAGAGTCCCTTGGACTGCATGGCGATCCAACCAGTCCATCCTAAAGGAGATCAGTCCTGGGTGTTCATTGGAAGGACTGATGCTGAAGCTGAAACTCCGATACTTTGGCCACTTCATGCGAAGAGTTGACTCATTGGAAAAGACCCTGATGATGGGAGGGTTTGGGGGCAGGAGAAGAAGTGGACAACAGAGGATGAGATGGCTGGATGGCATCACCGACTCAATGCACATGAGTTTGGGTAAACTCCGGGAGTTGGTGATGGACAGGGAAGCCTGGCGTGCTGCGATCATGGGGTCGCAAAGAGTCAGACACGACTGAGTGCCTGAACTGAAATGAACTGTAAACTTTGGAATTTATCATATAAACTGATATCATCTCTTAGATAAGAGTCACAAAGGAGGTAGTAAAAGTAAGTATTATGATAACTTAATTAACATCAGCAATGTCAAGTTAAAAGCAGTCACAACCTAAAAGTTGAGAGTTGTTTCATTCAGCGGAATTTTTAGGACTATAAGCCTGGGAGACAGCACCTCAAGTGACCCTGAGAGAACTGTTCTGAGGAGGTGGGGGAAGGGAGTCAAGTTATATAGAAGTTTGTAACAAAGGGCAAGTAGTCTGAGTATCAAAAGTGTTTTCTGAATTAAAGAAAACCAGATATCCCAAGTTAAGGAATTTAGCACTTTTCTATGTATAGGAAGAAGCCTAGGCTCACTGAAATCATGCCTTCATATATTCATTTCACGTGTATCTCAGCTGTCTGGGGCCAGCATCTTGTGTTTTTCACTTCTGTGTTCCTCAGTGCTCACCATGGGGAGTGGCTGCAGCCTGGTGGCTGCCTCATCAGAGGTATTGTTCTCCTTCATGGGTGCCCTTAGGGCTCAGGAAGTCACATTTGGAGGGTGAAAATCACTGAGGACTGTGAAATCCTTGTGTACTGATAAGGCAGGAATACTGCATTTCTCAATCTTAACAGCAGAAAATGAAGAATCACTGAGTTAAAAATTGTATTTTATTGATAGAATACTTTTAGAAGTAAAACCTGACACAACCTAAGAAATTGAAAATATGAACAGAGCAAGTGTACCTCCTTAATGCCATGGTCATTAGAGAAACTGATAGAGTTACAAGACTTTTAGTCACCACAAAAAAAGACAATCCCCAAAACAAAACTAATGAAAGGTATTCCGACACATCATTGTTATTTCATTGCTTAACTTACTTACAGTAATCTAACCCAATCATGAGTTAAGAGGATACTGAATAAGAAATTATAGATGAGAATAAGTAAAGTTGTTTTTGTTTACCTATTGACTTCTAAACTTGTTAACTGTGTTCCATATTAAAGTAAATATAATACATTATGACACCCACATAAATAAAATGAAAGTTTCATGAAAAGAAGTTTAACTGTACAATTCAAACTTTTTGTAATTAAAAAAATTGCTGAATGATTTTAAATTATTAATTGACTTTCAGTTCAATTCAGTTCAGTCACTCAGTCGTGTCTGACTCTTTGAGACCCCATGAATCACAGCACACCAGGCCTCCCTGTCCATCACCAACTCCCAGAGTTTACTCAAACTCATGTCCATCGAGTTAGTAATTCCATCCAGCCATCTCATCCTCTGTCGTCCCCTTCTCCTCCTGCCTCAAGTCCCTCCCAGCATCAGAGTCTTTTTCAATGAGTCAACTCTTCACATGAGGTGCCCTAAGTACTGGAGTTTCAGCTTTAGCATCAGTCCTTCCAATGAACACCCAGGACTAATCTCCTTTAGAATGGACTGGTTGGATCTCCTTGAAGTCCAAGGGATTCTCAAGAGTCTTCTCCAACACCACAGTTCAAAAGCATCAATTCTTTGGCGCTCAGCTTTCTTCAGAGTCCAACTCTCACATCCATACGTGACCACTGGAAAAACCATAGCCTTAACTAGATGGACCTTTGTTGGCAAAGTAATGTCTCTGCTTTTGAATATGCTATCTAGGTTGCTCATAACTTTTCTTCCAAGGAGTAAGCATCTTTTAATTTCATGGCTGCAATCACCATCTGCAGTGATTTTGGAGCCCCCAAAAATAGTCTGACACTGCTTCCATTGTTTCCCCATCTACTTCCCATGAAATGATAGGACCATTGCCATGATTTTCGTTTTTTGAATGTTGAGCTTTAAGCCATCTTTTTCACTCTCCACTTTCACTTTCATCAAGAGGCTCTTTAGCTCCTCTTCATTTTCTGCCATAAGGGTGGTGTCATCTGCATATCTGAGGTTATTGCTATTTCTCCCTGCAATCTTTATTTCAGCTTGTGCTTCTTCCAGCCCAGCGTTTCTCATGATGTAGTCTGCATAGAAGTTAAATAACCAGGGTGACAATATACAGTCTCGATGTACTCCTTTTCCTAGTTGGAACCAGTCTGTTGTTCCATGTCTAGTTCGAACTGTTGCTTCCTGACCTGCATATAGGTTTCTCAAGAGGCAGGTCAGGTGCTCTGGTATTCCCATTTTTTCCATAGTTTATTGTGATCCACACAGTCAAAGGCTTTCGCATAGTCAATAAAGCAGAAATAGATGTTTTTCTAGAACTCTCTTGCTTTTTCCATGATCCAGCGGATGTTGGCAATTTGATCTCTGGTTCCTCTGCGTTTCTAAAACCAGCTGGAACATCTGGAAGTTCACGGTTCATGTATTGCTGAAGCCTGGTTTGGAGAATTTTGAACATTACTTTACTAGCGTGTGAGATGAGTGCAATTGTGCAGTAGTTTGAGCATTCTTGGCATTTCATTCCTTTGAGATTGGAATGAAAAGTGACCTTTTCCAGTCCTGTGGCCACTGCTGAGTTTTCCAAATTTGCTGGCATATTGAGTGCAGCACTTTCACAGCATCATCTTTTACGTTTTGAAATAGGTACCAATTGGTTATAATTTGCCATTGGGAAAACACTAAACACCTACTAGTACCCATGGTTAGAAATAAGTCATACATGAAGAATTATTATGGAATTGACATTTAGCTCCTCTTTTTATAGTTATTAGTTCAAAGTTTAATTTTGTTTCTTCAGTCAAGATAATAAGGGGAAAGGAGAAGAGAGGAAAAGATGGCAATGGCAGCTATTGAAAGGTTGCTATGGGAAGGGATTGAGGAGGGAAGGGCAGGTTACATATACATTTAGGCTCAGAAAATTTTAATAACTTGCCCAAGGAAGGGTTGGCCTTAAAACCTGAACCAAAGTTTGTAATTTTTATATGCATTAGAGAATAGTCTAGAAGAACATAGTTAATATTTCTAAAATGCATCTGTCTGATAATATTGTACTAAAAAACTCTTAAAAAAAATCTTAAAATAATTAAATCAGTATCAAGTGAAGTGAAGTGAAGAAGTGAAGTGAAGTTACCTAGTCATGTCCAACTCTTTGTGACCCCATGGACTGTAGCCTACTAGGCTCCTCCATCCATGGGATTTTTCAGGCAAGGGTACTGGAGTGGGTTGCCATTTCCTTCTCCAGGGGATCTTCCTGACCCAGGGATCGAACCCGGGTCTCCTGCATTGTAGGCAGACTCTACCATTTGAGCCACCAGGGAGTTCAGTTCAGTTCAGTCGCTCAGTCGTGTCCGACTCTTTGCGACCCCATGAATCGCAGTATGCCAGGCCTCCCTGTCCATCACCAACTCCTGGAGTTCACTCAGACTCATGTCCATCGAGTCCGTGATGCCACCCAGCCATCTCATCCTGGGTCGTCCCCTTCTCCTCCTGCCCCCAATCCCTCCCAGCATCAGAGTCTTTTCCAATGAGCCAACTCTTCGCATGAGGTGGCCAAAGTACTGGAGCTTCAGCTTTAGCATCATTCCTTTCAAAGAAATCCCAGGGTTGATCTCCTTCAGAATTTAAATCAGTATTTTACCAGATAAAATAAGTATATACATTATAAGTATATTATAAGTATTAGTATTAGTATAATACTTATACTAATATTAGTATAAGTATTAGTATTAGTGTAAGTATTAAGATAAACTTCATATAGATTTCTAAGAAAGAATGCATGCTGGTAGATTCCCTGGCTATCCCTGGGAATGTTTTCCTGAGTTCCATTCAAGAAAGAGTGGTACATTCATTTCCTAGCACTGCCACAAGAAAGTACCACACAGCCTTCTCCTCTTGTCTATACCCAGATCTTCCAGTTTCTCTTATGAAGTATCAGTCATTGGACTAATTTGATTTCATCTGCAAAGACCTTATTTACATTTACAGGTACTGGGGTTAAGATTTAAATATATCTTTTCTAGGGTTGCAATTCAATCCACTACAAGCAGATAGAATGGATAAATCTAGGATGTGAACTAAGTAACTCTTGTCAAAATTTGAAAGTTGTAAAGATATAGGGCGTAGGTTCAACTTTGAATGGCAATAGGGTATGGGTAAAACGCTGTGAAACTTAATCTTGGTTCTTGATAACTTTCACAATGATATGACAAACATGCAAACCAAAAGAAAGTTCAATTAATTTTCAAGGAGGATTAATTTTATGTTCAATTTATATTAATTATCATGCTGAAAGAGCCATTTAGATGCCTTATTAATTTTTTTTCTGTTTTAAGTAAGGAATTTTTAAAATCCTTGTTTATTCAAATGCTGATCATCCATTTCACCATTTCCTAATCATGGCAAAAAAAAAAAAAGATCTTAAGCTGGAATTACAATTTTCCATCATGCAAAACAAAACTTATACAAAATACTGGCACGTAGCTTTATATACTTAGGAAGACCAATTTTTTTTTCACACTTTCAGACCAAAGTAAGAAAAGGCAAATGTAATCAAGCTTGATAAGCCAAGACACAGGCAAATGATAGGAAAAAAAATTTTGATTTAAGGAGTAAAGATATTAAATTACCACCTCAATGCTGTGAATAATAAAAGAACAGAGTCAAAAGCAGTTCAGTTTCTTAAGACCAAGAGGTATTTCAACAGCTTTCCCAAAGATCAGAAGTCAGTGTTGAAATTTTGTGAGAACTTTAATATGAATGAGTTAAGAAATTATACTTTTAAAAATCTCACTTCGAAATACAGTTAGAAAACAGATGGATTCACTGCACCTTTGGATAAACCTACTTTAAAATACAAAAATGTACTCCATTCATTCTTTTCAATGTATTTGGTGAATGTGGATAATGTCATATTGCCTAGAGTAATCTTGATGCCTGCGTTCTGTCGGAGGAAACAGGATCCCTCTGGCTAAAGGTTTTCCTTTGCTTTTGTCTGTTCAGCACTAGCACAAGTAGGGTGACAGTCTCATAAAGAAAATACCCAAAGGCACTCACTTTACCCAGTGACTTGGCATCTCTCCCGCACTGATACTTCATGCCCTACATTAACGGCTGGTGCCAGAGGACCAAAGAAAGAGGGAAATAGTGAGCCTCTCTGTTTATTTGTGGTAGGTACTTTTTATTACTTGGCACTATAATTCATTGCTTGTTATATAAATGCTAACCCATCTTAAATTTTAATAGTCATCCATAAACAAACAAATGATATCACTTGCTCCAAGTTAGGTGTAACTTATAGATGGATAACCCTGCAAAGTGACTTGCAGTAAATTAAAATAGTCCAGAAGGAAAAGTGGAACATAGCTAGAAAAAGATGAGAGATAAGAGACAACTTGCTTGTAAAACCCTTTAAGGCAAAAGAGAACTGCTTGCATCTATGTTTTAGGGGAAAAAAAATCCTGAAAGTTAGGATGCATTCAAGTACCACAAATATAGCAGAACATACCATTCTGCTAAATACATTTTAGCTGACATGATTTTAAAAATGGAACTCCATCGAAAACTTTATGTAAATTTCTATTTGGCTATTGTGAGGGGAAAAAAGTGAATATGACGATCATTTGATGTCAAGTATTTCATGAAAAGAAAGGATAAATCTGGTATTTTCATCTTTTTCGTATTTACATTGTACACTGAAGAAAATTTTTTGGAACTGAGTTAATAAAAGGCTAAATTAAGACAGAATTTTAGTGCTCTGGGAACCTCAGCAGCACTATTACCCAGAGGCAAGAAGCCTAAATGATTCTATAAACAGGTAATAAACCATAACAATTGCCAGAGACTGGGCTAGGTTGGTATTTCTTTGTTCACTGGTATTTACTAAGAAATTAAAATGTTAAAAGATTCAGGATATACAAAGATGAACCAGATATGTACTTGCCCTGCAAGAGTTTAGAAAATTATCTATGGTGAGAAAAACTATACAGGAGGAAAGACAGGTAAGAAATACTACAGCAATTAAGTAGCTTCCAGATATATTTGGTGAAAATTCTAAGATAATAGTAATTAAACTGATCCTGATATGCAAGATAACAATCTCCCCTACCTGAAAACATGTTCTTTTGTAACAGAAGACACATAAAATAATGCCTGCTCTCTTTATAAAAATAGCAATGAATCTTCATTTTCTACAATACAAAAATAATTTTTCCTCTGAATTAAAGTATCCTATTTTAAGCTAGGAAAAAAAGAACACCTATTAAGATATATTTCACCTGCTGAAAATGCTTCATCTCACAATTCCCCAGCAAAAGAGACAACTAGGTAATTCTTTTATCTGACAAGATGCCCTTATGCTATTGACACTATTACTTCAAAAACTGAAGTCTCATTTATTTCTTCAGTAACCTTCTAGCTTCCTATTGTCTCATCTACTAAACACCAGGTACCATTATAATTCAATTTCCTATTTTGTGATTTTATGTAGTACAATGGGCTTCCCAGGCGGTGTAGAGGTAAACAAGCTACCTGCCAATATAAGAGACTCAAAGGACATGGGTTTGATTCTTGGGTCAGGAAGATGCCCTGGAGTAGGAAAGGGCAACCCACTCCAGTTTCCATGCCTGGAAAATCGCATAGACAGAGAAGCCTGGCAGGCTACAGTCCATGGGGTTGCAAAGAGTCAGACATAACTAAACATGCACACATGCAAGTACAATGAACAGGAATAAAGAAAAAATAAAAGCAGAAAAAAGGAGGAAAAACAAGAACAGAGCACATCAATGCTGACAAAGTGAAACACAAGAGACCAAAAGGCAAGGTAAGAAAAAAGGCACCAAAAACAGGCAGAGTTGGAGGGAGAGAAGGAGACAGACTGAGACTTGGAACGTTGAGAGGACAAAGCCCTCTGTCCACTTGACGTGTTAGCTTATTTGCCCTAATTAAATGTTGGCTTCGCTCTGTTATCACCTGCTCCCTACTGCCCTTTAGAAAATTGGTTGGCAAAGGCAGATATGACACTAAGGGGCAATGACCAAAGGCTAATACGAACCTTCTGGAAAGGATCACATATTCCTCAGCCCAAGTGGGTCAATACTAGATGCATTCTGCTTGTACATGCAATCTACAGGGCTCTGAAATATAAACAAAATTCAAAGTCATAGCTGCATGCCTTTCAAAGATACTAAACTTCACTTAATATTATAGATTTGCTGTTGGACAAACAAACTTGGAACACAACTGATGAGAAAGCTAAAATATATATAATTAATTGGGCAGGGTTGACATAAGTTAACAGGGGCAAGGCATTTTAGCCAGATGGCATTTTGCAATTTTGGAAATATTTGAACTTCTCACAAATGTTACAGGATGTGAGAACTGAAAATGTTTCCATCTGCCTAAATGAAAGGAACTATTGCTCTTCATTCATGCTAATGATGATTCTGTGCTGTTCTCCAAGTTATTAAAACTATTCGGCTCCTTGAAAAGAAAAATTGTCTATTCTTCCCGTGAAAGGGTAATTTTAAAGACACTTGGGTAAATGGCTGAGTGACAAAGCAAAGCAAAATTCAGTATCATTGAAGGAACAATTAGAAATTTTCTCTTATCTACTCTTCTTAAAACAGAGGAATATAGCTACTCCGCATAGTATAAAACTTGGATGATAAAATGGAATAAGAATCATGGTGGGTAAAAAGTATCCTTTTTATTGACATGTACACAGTACAATGGCGGCAACATAGGACTAGCACTCAGATCTTCTGACTGTTACTCCAATAATCTCGACGCTGTGTACCAGTATCCATAAATTCTGACATATTTACTGAGAGGAAGCAAAAGAGAATATTAACTCAACTATTTTTTTCTAGTGGTACTACTACATTCCAAACCTATACCACTAATATTAAATGTTAAAGTCTTAGATAAAACTAACTGACTAGAAATAATATTTTTAAAAAATGAGAATTTTGCTGCCTTATATACCTCCACATCCCCAAAAAGTTTGCTCAAAATATAATTTTGTCACAACTTTGCTAAATCACATACTGAACTTTCCAAGTAGAGTTAGTGGTAAAGAACCTGTGTGCCAATGCAGGAGATGCAGGAGACACTGGTTCAATCCCCGTGTTGAGAAGATGCCCTGGAGGAGGGCATGACAACTCACTCCAGTATTCTTGCCTGGAGAATCCCATGGACAGAGGAGCCTGGCAGGCTATGGTCCATATGGTCATAAAGAGTTGGACACAACTGAAGCAACTTAACACTCACGCATACATCTATTATAAATTTTAAGTGCTGAAGCACATAGTATACTATGACTATGATTATACTGTTTCCTATACAGTTTTGGACTCCCTTCAGATAATTACTCTTTTTTTCTTTTTCAGTTACTTTATTTTCAATGTACCTAGAACATTTCATTCTCAAATTCTATACAGAACAATAAATCTGCTAACATCTCTTGCCTAACATAGTATCCATTCCTTTCTCTGTATCATTGTGGGTTGATGTTTTCTTTTCATTCCTTATTGGTATTTTAGTGACATTTCAAGGAGAGAAGATAAATGCATGTGATCAATCAACCATATTTAACAAGGAACTAGAGATTGATTTTTAATGCCTGCATGCAATACTGAGATATTAACAGATGTTAGCAAATGCCAAGAGCCATGAAAGATAGAGTATCATTACAATAAGTAGGTGTGGAAGAATTTACTGATTACAAAAGGGTTTAGATTACTGAGGAAAATAAGAGATTAAAAATAAAAAAAAGCCAGAACCTTCATCTTCATTTTTTCAAGAGAACAGTTTAGATTTCAGTTTAATATAAAATCTCATTATCTCCAAATTTTAGATTAACATTTCTCAAATTTTACAATGCTTATGACTCATCCTGGGAGCTTGTTAAACTATAGATTACATTTAAGTCTTCTTTTTTTACAAGCCCCCAGATGATACCAATGGTTTTGGCCTAAGAACTATACCCTGAGTAGCAAGCTTTTAGAAAGTACAATTTAATCTTGTCACAAAAAGGGTAGAAACTGGAGGTGATCTACTCAAACATGGAAATATATTCTTAGCACATTTCTTAAGTTTTCCAATTCATGGTTCTGAACACAAGGTCTTTACTAGAGAAAGCACAATGCCATCCATAGGAAGAGGAACCGACATTTCAGGTCACTACTCACAATCCATGGTCAACTTGACTCACACCTGACCAGTTTTTTTGCACCAATTCAGTTATCAACAAATAGATTACATGCAGTCCTGCTAAGTGGCATGGCATGTATGTTTCAATGGTTCTATTCTGACACCAACCCCAACTGGCATTTTGCAATACATTTCAGTTCTGATATTAATCACGTAAAATTAGCACAGACCCCACAAGTTAAGGACTTCAGGGCTCCATCAGACTGCTATCATTTCAGAAGCCAGCCAGCACTGGGCTCCCAGGTCACCTGCATATCTGACCAAATAGACACAAATATGAGAGCTTCTAATGACCACCCTCAGGTTGGTCACTCTCTAGAGTGATTAAAAGAACTTAGAAAAGTACTATACTTAATATAATTGTATAATAAAGATAATACAAACCAGACCATCCAAATAAAAAGAAACATGGGCTAAGGTCCTAAAAGGTCCCAAACACAGAGCTGCTCTGCTCTTTCCCCATTAAATCAGGCCATGTACCTTTCCAGCACATCAGTGAGTTCACCCACCAGGAAACTCCACTGACCAGTGTCCAGGGTTTCTACCAGGTCATGTGATTTAATTCAATCTCTAGGGAAGCCAGATAATATCACATGGCACAAAGCCTTAATTTAACATTCTCTTCATGTGGTTGGTCTTTTCAGCTGACCAGCCCCTAACCTGATGCTATCAAGGGGTCCATCATCAGTCACTTTATCAACATAAACTTAGACGTGGTACAAAGGGCTCATGAATAACAAAGACCTTCCTATTTATCCGTAACCCAGGACAAAAAACAGTCAAATAACTATACAACAGCTTCCATGTATTCTATTTGATAAGTTTCAGTGCATTCTCTTTTATCTTAAGATATAAATACATTCTTATTAGAAATGAGTTAAGAGAAAAAGCGAGGTGATAAAGACAAATGTATTTTAAAAACAGAATTCTAGTCTGGCTTTTAACTAACCTGGCAAAATGTACTTGACAAACCACCGTGTCTTACTAAGTCTTAGTTTCCTCAAGATATTAGAAAGAGATTGAATTGAATAATCTCCCTAGCAGTTTATGACTTTAATATTATATAATCCCATGAGTTTACAAAATCTACTTTATTCATTATGGAGTGATTTTGCTAGCTGCCAACAATATCACCTCCTAGGTTGGTCAAAACGAGAGCTACCAGGAACATCTTTGTGGTGATTATAGTGAAATGATATTCCAACAGTCATGTTAAATGATGCGGGGAAAGGCTAGAGTACTGGCCTACCGTGAGTGACATATTTTGCTAAACCCTATTCCATAAATTATCTTCTTCCTTAATTTAAAAAGCTAAAAATTAACTCTGTCAATGAACTATGCAGATTTAGGAATGCATTTATAATTTTCTATTAACAGGATTTTGTGTGCGTGTCTGCTCAGTCATGTCCAACTCTTGGTGACCTCATGGACTGTTGACCGCCAGACTCCACCGTCCATGGAAATTTTCAAGTCAAGAATCCTGGAGTGGGTTGCCATTTCCTACTCTAGAGGATCTTCCTGACCCAGAGATCAAACACATGTCTCCTGTGTTGGCAGGTGGATTCTTTAATATTCATCACCTGGGAAGCTTCAAGGGCTTTACTGCAAACATTGTGGATTTGAAGTTAACTCCAAATTCCATACCCACCTGTGTCAAAGATGGCAAAATAATATGAGAATATTTAATTCACTGTAAATTAACAACATAAAATTATATACAGACCTGTAAACTTAATTACCAGTTTTTCTTCATCTGTCATTCTCTTCCCAACTCTAATAATTACTATTTGAACAGCAAATATCTTAATATTTGAAGTGAGAGACTCATGTATTATCTCTAATATCACAAGTATGACAAAGCTGTCTGTGAAATTCCAATAAATGGAATGATTTTCTACATATATTGAAGAAATCAGAAAATGTGCAACAAGCAGTGTTCATTTTGATATTTTTCCTTTCTGAACAATACAAGTAGATCACTACAATGAATCTCTATTGCAGATTTACAGGGGTTCAGTTAGAAAATAATTCATGTTAAACAAAGGTTCTCAACATCATTAACAGAGACTGAGAAAGTGGGCCAGCATGCGTGAGAGCATAAATCATAGAGGTCATGCGTGTTAATGAGAAAAAGAGCATTTATTAGCTTGCAATTTAAAATATAAAGCCCTTCTCCCTCAATGATTTAAAATGGAACAATATTCTATACCTGAGGACAGCAGAAGGCGGTGCCCTCAATTAGATGAACAACTCTCCTGGCCCCCAAACTTTTATTGTTGTGATTGAAATTTATCATTCTGATTTTATTTTTAGATTGCAACATTTTTGTTGCTGTGGACAGAGAGTAGAACATAACCTGTCCTATATTAGCGCCTACACTGGCAAGTTGTATATTTTAAGTTTTAATTAGAATTTGCTAAGTTCTAATTATTAAGTAGCTGAAACATTTCCTAACTTTTATGTGAGTTCCGATCAATGTTTATGTTTGAATGTTTATTTTGAGATCAAAGAAGATGGTAAAAAGTTTGCAAATATAATTTTATAAAATCAGAATGTCATTAAAAAGATGTCCATTATAAACTGCTCTTTTATTATACAAATGAGAAAAAAAAGCAAAAGCACTGACTTTAAAAAAAAGTGACATTATGTAATTAGGGTACTATATAATAACTTCTCAAATTATAAAGAAACAACTTACTTTTCTGATACATCCCCCACCTATTCCCACAACCTCTTCCCAGGCTAAACAAGTAGAGTAGGTTACAGTGACTACGGACTACACAGCATTGACTCTTAGGTCAAAAACTTCAGGAATACATCCATGATATCATGGGTTACCCTTAAAATACTGAGAAGCCATTCCCTGTAAAAGGCCAAAATTGTTGAATTACATTTTTAAAAAGGAAAATAGAAATGCTCTATCCTGTCTACATTTAAAAATCTTACCTTGGATCATTTTATAAGTATTTATTTCTTTAAAATGTGTTTCCTTATTTGAATATTTCCTGTTCCACAATTTCAAATGAAAGCATTGTTTACAGATACTTCTGAGGTCAAGAGAAGGAATAATACCTTTAATGAAAATGACTCTCAGGACTGAAGGACAAAAAAGTAAACTGAAACCACACCCAATAACTTTCCCCAGGGCCTTTATGAGACTCAGGATATCTATCTTGCCATCCTCTGTGGGAAAATACACTATTTTTAAATGATAATCATGTTGTACCTTAGAGAGCAATGAACTCAGACAGTGTATATTCAAAACTACTCTTATGAACAAACGAGTGATGTAACAAAACCTTTAAAATAGCTTTATTTTATTCATTCTTTATTCTGACTTGCTTTGTAAAAATTTTTTTTAGAAATTATTATTTAATTTTCAGCATCACAACTTGTACACTGCAACCTTGTCAAATGAGGAGACTTAGTTGTTGCACTAACAAAACCTCCATATTGTAAGAATTTTACTTGCAAAGCAAACCCACCATAGTTTGATTAAATCCACGACTTTTCCCAAAACTAGGAGCACAAATAACATTTCTCTATGCATCCCCACTATCTGCCTTAAGAGACAATGTGCCAGAGTCTCCCTGAATAATTATTTGTTTCTTTTCACACAATATTTCTAAGTCAATACACAATGCAGTCACATTTAAATTTCAAGTTAGCAAATATTTACTTAGCGTCCATTTCCCAGACACAATAATAACTATAGTCTGACATCAGTATCCACAGGTTCTCCATCTGCAGATTCAACCAACTGCAGAACATATACTATGTTTCAGATCCATGGTTGCATCCCATGGATCAGGAAGCCAACTAAGAGACTTGGATGTTCACAAATTTTATATCCATACAGTAGGGAGGAACACGGAGAAGGCAATGGCACCCCACTCCAGTACTCTTGCCTGGAAAATCCCATGGATGGAGGAGCCTGGTGGGCTACAGTCCATGGGGTCGCTGGGAGTAGGACACGATTGAGCAACTTCACTTTCACTTTTCACTTTCATGCATTGGAGAAGGAAATGGCAACCCACTCCAGTGTGCTTGCCAGGAGAATCCCAGGGATGGGGGAGCCTGGTGGGCTGCTATCTATGGGGTCGCACAGAGTCAGACATGACTCAAGCGACTTAGCAGCAGCAGCAGCAGTAGGGAGGAACAGGAACCACCGCCACTACCCTCCGGCCCCAACACCCTATACCAAGGGCTGACTGTGCTGCGCTGGAAGCATTGAGCAAGACAGATGACAGTTTTTGCCCTCTTGGATCTTAGAGGTGAAAAACCACACAAAATGGGAGCTGGATATATTTAGAGAGTTTGCTAAGAGAAAAATCACACCTTCCATAGAGAAGTAGATCATAATGCTGACTGGTAAACTAGCTTAAATACAACTTGTCTACTCCTAGAATCACTTTCCTTTGTGCTACCATGGTTTTTACTCCTCTTCCCTTTCCTTACTATCCAAAATACTTACTGCTGCTTATTTGAGGGTTACTTAGGTAAATAAATGCACAGAGGGTGGAAGTTGTGGAGGACCAAATGGGTGTAAAATAACTGTAGCCAAGAAACAATGGGGTGCTTTGAGAGAGGTGTTTCCCAAAGGCAACTGAGTCCTCTCAAGTGGGCTTTTGACTGTTCATGCACTAATACTGAACAGCAACATGAGCAAAACACAGCCCTCATGGCACTTAAAATCTTGCAAAGGCAAAAAAAAAAAAATTAACCAAACCATCACTACCTATATAAACACAAACTGCAATCAGTACTCTGAAGGCTAAATATGAGATCCTATTTCAGAGGGGTCTGAATGGACTATGGGAGGGGGGGGGGGCATGAGGATTCCCCTGGGAAAATGTAGTTTACCTTGGAATATTACAGCTGAATGGGCAGAATATTCCTAAATGAAAAGAACCTTCATTTACACAGCCTGTGTAAAGAGTTTAGAGAAAGCCAGGCAGGGTCAACAACTGAAATAAAGTATGAGGCACAGTGTGGTTGGAGGGAAGGGAACTAACGAAAGTGCTGAAAAACATAGCTAAGGAAATAAATTCAGGCAAGCGTATCAAGCAAGACGGGAGACGCAGAGTTACAGATTTAAGTCTTACTCAGAAAGAAGTTGTTTTGCTAAAATATGCACATGATGTCTGAAGGGAATACTAGCAGTGCCTCTGAAAAAAGGAACCAAGAGGCTGTAGAGGACCGAGGCAGGAAGGAGATTAGCTTTTCACTGGACAGCCTGCTGTGCCTTTTGAAATTTATCTTTGTTCCTTTATTACCTGTTTAAAAGAAAACAACGGTAAATATTTTGAAATCACTGGCTCTGTTAGGAAGAAATGATTAGTGGGAGGGTGAAAGCTACGAGAACAAAGAGAAGCCTACCACAGTGGCATATGCAGGGTTAGGTGCCAGCAAGAGAATAAGATCACAGTGAGAAACAGTCAACAATTCTAACAGAATCGCATCATGAAGGTCAAGAAGGAAATCTGTCAAAAATGAATCCTAGGTCTCTGACTTGTACCTGTAGGGATGGCAGTATCATTTACTCCAAGGAAGCATTAAAAGAGATTTGAACTGAAAGTCAGCTTTTCACGTGCTTACATCTGAGATGCTTTTAAGGAATCCAAACAGAAATGTCAAGTGTAGATACTGGGAGCTCAAAGAAAAAGCTGGGCTAAAGTCACACATTTGAACTATTAATATATTAACAATTATTAAGCCATGGGAATAAATGACATCACCTAGAGCAATCCATGTTCTTTTAACACATAGCATTAAATTGAGAATATCTATTTCTTTTTTAAATAATTAAATTTTAATAATATAAACTCCTCTTGGAAAAGTCTTATCAAAAGTAAAATGAAAAAAAACAGATCTAGGTCTCTTGGGCAACACAAAATGAAACAGTGTATTGAGTCAGCATGGAACTGACTTTTTGGATGGCTGAATCTAATTATAAACAAGTCACAGATGGCAAATATCAACTTAAGTGTTCACATGAAAGGAATCACCTAGGATGGATATATGAATCAGTTGGACCACTCAAACTGGGACTTGCCAAATAAGGAGATATCAGAGGAATGGTGTGTCTCCTAGATGAGTCATTAGGTGGACTCTTCCACTCACTCTCAGGGTGTCAACTGAGCATCAGGCAAATGCCGAGTCTGCTAATCACAGACATTAAAACAATATTAAGGGACTGTAAGGATTACGAGCCACTTCTTATGAGAAAGCATAAGTCTATGATGCAAAATCTGGGGAAGCAGGCGAAACAATGTGTAAAACTACAGGCAATTAAAAATGAATTAATAAATAAAAACTTAATTCCAAAGGATGGCTTTGGAAAATGTACTATTAGAGCAAATGCCAATGGACAGCTGCTCTCTGGACATGCTGGCTCTAAAGTCATTCCAAGTCAAGTCAGAGTAGTTACTGAAAAGCACGGGAGCCAAAATAGTTGAGTTAGTAGGAGATATTAAAGGAATACCAGTCAAAAATATTTTTTTTATAAAAAATTTTAAAAAGCAGAGAAATAGAAAAATAAAATGAAGAGAGGTTACAATGTGATATACCCACAAATGAGTTTAATGGCTAAAAATATTTTTCAGGTAACTAGAAATTTTTAAATTTTTAACTGAATACATAAAAGCCTTTTAATTCAAAATGAGTGGATCTATACCATTCTGGTTACTATAACAAACCATATTAAGAGAACTGGGAAAGCATGAGAACTGGAAGCATCGTGTCAATGTGTATGGGAAAAATCAGAAAATGTGCTGGTGATATTTATCTGTCCCAATGAAAAGAGCTCAGTCCTATAGGTGGCTACTGCGCATGCTTCCCTTAGGCAGTTTCTGTCCCCTCTCTTTTCTCTCCTGTTGTGAGTTCTAGAGACACCTCAGTCTCAATCTTGCCTTACTCTCACAGACTGAAGTCACATTGGAGGCCTTACCCATTCCTGGGCCCATTGTTTCCACTTTAGCAGATGCTGGGAAGCTTTTGAATGTGAAAGTGAAAGTGAAGTCGCTCAGTCGTGTCTGACTCTTTGAGACACCATGGACTGTAGCCTATCAGGTTCTTCCATCCATGGCATTTTCCAGGTAAGAGTGCTGGAGTGGATTGCCATTTCCTTCTCCAGGGGATCTTCCCAACCCAGGAATCGAACCCAGGAAGCGTTTATGGACCAGCCAATTAAGGACCTCTGAATACCTTCTCTTCCATAAAAGCAATCGGAACACAATAGCTAAAACACACTCTTTCAGAAATCTACAAATTAACCAAAGGTTTGAAATAATCTGAGAAGCACCTACTGAACAAAAATGGATCAATCTTGCTAAGAAGAGTGAATTTAGTGGCATTTTAAACTGCCATTTTGGTAAGCAATCTGGTAGTTTCTGAAAAGGTTAAACAGAGTTACACTATGACCCAGCAATTTCACTCCTAGGTGTATACCCAGAGAGATGAAAACATAATGTCTGCACAAAAACCTGACACCAATGTTCATAGCAGCATGTTCATAATGGGCAAAAGGAGAAATAACCCAAATCTCCACCAACTAACAAATGAATCAATAAAATATAGTATATCTATACAATAGAATTTTACCTGGCAATAAAAAGAATGAAGTTCTGACACATACTTCAATATTAGGGACCTTGAAAAAGCATGCTGAGTAAAAGAAGTCAGTCATAACTGGCCAAATATTATAAGAGACCATTTATATGATGTAACTAGAATAGGCAAATCCATAGGAAAACAAAAAACGAAAGTAGATTAGTCTGTGCTAGGGCTGTGGGAGAAACAAAAAAGAAATGAATGCTCAAGAGGACGGGTTTCTCCTGGGGGTGATGAAATTACAGAGCAGTGATGACTGCCAAAGTTTGTGAATATACTAAATCCCACTGAATTACACATTTCAAAATGCTGAAATTTATAGTATAGTAATTGTATCTCTATAAAGTTATTTTTAAAAACATTTCAGTAGATGACAGCTTTCTCCTGGGGCTAAAATACCACTTAAAGAAGACATTTTAACATGAAAATGTGAAGATAATTCTGTATTTTTAGCTTAGCAGAAGTCACCTGACAGATTTATTGGCTTCCAACTTTATTCATTCTAGAAACTACATCTGCGAAAATAACCTCACAATTGGAAACAGCAGATATTGTTGGGGGTGGGGGGAGTGGGGAGAGGGAGTTGGGGGAGTGAGAGAGAGAGTATGTAGAGTGGTATTATTACTAAATGCTTATGTTGGTTTATTTATTATCAAATGCTTACACTTAGTCATCAAACACATACAGTTGGTTTAACTGTTTCATTTGGAATAACAATGAATTCTCAAAGCAACTCTAGCCAGCTGGACGATTATTAACTCTATAGGAAAAATAAAACAAGGTTAGCTAGGCCAAGGTCACAGATGTAGTCAGTGATGGGGCTGAAATCTGAATCTAGCCTGACTGGTTCCAGAGCCTGTACTTTTAACCTCATGCCATGCAGCTTCTGTAATAAGAACTTCTGAGCAGTATGTTAAAAGCAATACAATAAGTAGTTATATTGTAAATCTGTATCTGTATCACAAACACAAAACTCAGGGAGAATGAAAAGAAAAGAACCAAAAACAATTTCCTCATGCTTTATAAACAGGTTCTTATAGCTTGGGGTATAATTTCCAGTTAGAACATCACATGTAATTCAACTTTCACAGAAGAGAAGATGATGCTCTCTGAAACTGTTAATGACTTAGAGAGTGGTTCTAGTAATAAAAACACTGATGATGCAGATACGTGCAAAAACTGAAGCTTTCTTCATAAC
The DNA here is from genome assembly GCF_042477335.2 of Ovis canadensis. NCBI lineage: Eukaryota > Metazoa > Chordata > Mammalia > Artiodactyla > Bovidae > Ovis > Ovis canadensis. Next base: position 72,076,547 of record NC_091248.1, on the reverse strand, counting down.
AGGTAACCGCAAAAACAAGAAATATATTTAAAATAATAAATTATTATTTATGAAATTTAAATAACTATTGTAACAAAATTCATAAATTGTCAAATAGACATGTGAGTTGTCTACAGTTATTTCTAAGAAAAAACAGATCACTTTATGCTCAAGGTTACTTTTCTCTAAGAGACTAGAAGGTATAAACAACTAATTACTCTTCTATCTAAACCATCCAAACAACTCCTAGCTATTCTAATACTCCATGAAGAAACACACTGTCAGCTAACCAGTAAATCTGGGTCATGTCAGAAAGCCAAGCCTTAGCAGTATTTTAATTCACTTTTTATTTTCAGAACTGCTTTGCATTTTTAATCCTATCACACCTGCCCTTGTCAAGTGGTAACTTTCAAGAAAATTTAAAATCTCATCCAGGACATGGAAAAGACACAAGACAATGAACTCTTTCCAGGGTTAAATGTTAGTTAATACTTAAAATTGACTAATTTAATATTAAATTAAATATTAGCTAAATATTGACTATATTAGTTAAATGTTGACTAATATAGACACTTGGAGAAGGAAATGGCAACCCACTCCAATACTTTTGCCCGGAGAATTCCAAGGACTGAGGAGCCCGGTGGGCTACAGTCCATAGGATCACAAAAGTCAGACACAACTGTGCGACTAACTTTCTTTCAATATAGACACTAATATTCAAGTCTGACAAAGGCTCTGATATAAAACATGAGATGCATGCTCTCTGTTTCACATTTTTTAATAAGGCCTCTCATCACGTCTTCAAGTAATTCCTTAATTTCTCAAGCATGTTCAGAGCACAGGTGTGTTCTCATCCCTGAGTGGCCGTCCACCGGCCCTTGTTCTGACAGGCCCACAAACCTTCCCTCTGTGGCTGTACCCTTTCAGCACAGGCAAATGAACTTCCTGGCATTACAAATACATTACCTGCTATTACCTTTAAGATCATGTAACAAACCACTCATCTCGACAGTGCCATCTTGGACCATACTTCTGACTGAGTCCTTAGGACTAGATCTGACAGACTTTTGCTTTATCTCGCTCTGCCCCTGGGGTGTCTTGGCACGTTTCAAACAGGAAACAGAGACAAGTCAAGAAAAGCAAGGTTTGGATATTTTCTGTGCTTTGTTTTACTATCAAATACTCAAAATATTATTCATAATTTTGCACTCGAAGTAACAAGAATACCTATATAAATATTTATGAATGTGTGTCTATAGACATGTCTATGTATATATTCATTTTACAGCAGAAAAGCGTACTATCTATTTCAATAACTCTGCCAATCTTTCTGGAGCTCAGTTTTCTCCTTGGGTCTCCCAGCAGATGACTTGAGATTACCTGTTCTGCTCAGCATCTGTAGGACCAGCTGTGCCATTTCATTAGTCACACTCTGTTCCTGATGCCTGAAGAGATGATAAACACTGATGGCTTTCATGTCTTAGGAAAAGCTATTTCCCACCAGAGAGCTGCTCTGTCTGCCTATGTTAGGGTCAGGATGTTACAGAGGAAACAGTCCCAGGGAGTCTTGAGCAATCTGGCCAGCTTTGCTGCTGTATAACAGGGAATGATTATAAGCACTTAAATACAGAACTTGAATTTTATTGATTTGCAGAACGCCTAGGTCATGTGTCAGAGAACCTCAGCATAGAAAAGACTCAATCAGCATTTATTAGACTTAAATAATAATTGCAAGAGGGAAGGTCTCAGTTTTACTGACACTTACATGGGATAATGCAGGTAATTTTTCATACATTTCTCTAGATCTTTAAAATGTCTAGAAAGATCTAATAACTAGCTTGTATAAATATAGGCCACAGAAAACTAGGTTCAATAACCACACAAGGATTTAATCAGTAAAATCCAACATGTGAGAAACTTTACCTAGGACAACTGACTTGGTTTCTTCAACACGTTAATTGTAAAGAGAGAGAGAGAAAGAGAAACTGACCAACCCATGAATTTTTAAAATCTATGTAAAGAACATAAACAAAATTCAAAATGTGGACTTTTTTTTCTTTTTAGGATTCTGATTTGAACAAACTAAATGAAAAAAAAAAAAAACCTAAACAAATATCTATGAGGCAATCATGGAAACTTGAACACAATTTTTGATATTAAGGAATTACAACCAACATTTTAGAAGTGACAATGGTATGATGGCTATGTTTTGGTGGCCTTATATTTTATAGATACAGATGGAAGTATTTACAAATAAAATAATTTCATGTCTGGGATTTGTTTTCAAATAATCTAGGAAGAGAGGAAGCAAGTGGAGTGATTGAAAGTTCTGTATTAAGTACTGACCCACCCCAGTGTATTTATATTTACACCACTTGGCCTCTTAATTTTGCCTCAATTGAGCAAAGTGTGTTGCTTGTCCCACCCATTGCATGCTTCACACATTCTATTACTGCAGGCATCACACATTACTGTGGTTTGTTTCCCACGCTGGCAACTTTTTCTGCAGAAAATATTTTGGGAAAATAAAAGTGAAAATTGCTACACAGAGTCATTTCTTCATCATCCTCCCTAATGAAGAGAATTAACACTTCCTTAGTTTCAGCCCTGCCACATAAAACTTTCGAAGAGAACATAGCAAATGCTAGCAGGATGTTCTGTGTTCTTTATCCACACCTCAGCTCCTCCCTATTAACAGACCATTATTTCATCTTCTCTGGGATTTAATTACAAAAATCATCAATCCCTATCTTACTTTCTTCTAGTCCCACCTCTTCAATGTCTCTTTTTAAATTATTATCCATCACTACTGGATTGTGAGTTAACAAGTTTGGAACTGATTGCTCTTCTTAGTATCCCACGCTTAGCATGGTATCAAGTATATAGTGGACAATGACAACAATTTTTAAAAATAATTTGAATGGATACCAAGCTCCAAAGGAATATTCTGTGTGTAACTTAAATGCGAAAACCTGCAGTTTTATTGTAAAGAATTCTGAAGGTCTTTACATAAACCAAAAGAGAATATATAATATTAAAATAAGAAAAAAGAATCATATCTCTTCAAAAAGAACATTATATGTGTTTGGGAGTACTGCCTTATGACAAATAACTAGTTTTTCAAACATTTTTTGTAATGTCTTGTCAAAGCAATGTAGCAATGTCTAAAAGTCATGATGAATCTGGGAATATTAGAGCAGATTAATCTGCAAGTACTCAGACTTCTCTGTCATTAAAATGTCAATGCAAGGCATTATATCTACTAAAGGTAAATTATTTGTGTTACGAAGTGTGACACCCTCTAACAATAAACACTATGCTACCATGTAGAATTAGTGCTGCAGTCTTATTTCCAGCATAACAAATAGGCATTCTGATGAGTACTCTGAACCTTGTAACATTTTGAACTGTTAAAGGATGTCTTGATTTGCAATAGGAACTAAACTGCACCTAGTCTCTCTTACTAAGGATGGCAATCAACCAATTTATGTATAAACTCACTCATGACTAAGAGAAAATGTGGATTCTAGAGCCATGCTATTTCTCTTTACCTACACTCTTCTTAGAAACTTAGTAAAAATGCCCAAAATTGCAAAGAAAACTGCTCAAACTTTTAAGAAATATCTATCAAATCCAGGGAAAAAATGTATTCACCTTTTAATGAGAACTATATATTTTCTTTATGGTGCTTGCACAGTAAGCATACAAATCTCCAAAAGTTACCAAGTCTAGGACACTATGAAAATCAATTTTTCATTGAATGACTGCTCATATCCATTCAGCATGAATTATTGCCTTATTAAGTACCAGAGACTTTTTCTCCCTAACTGTACACCCCATTGTACCAAATCTAGTTAGATGAAGCAGAAACAAATTCATAATTCCTAACACTTATTCAAATTCTTTGGACTAGAAACTGCACTGGAGATAGTCTTCTCATTTCATCACATTTTTCTCTCAGTCAGATTCATACTAACAAGGCTCTCATGTATCATTGCTTTTTGCTTTTTATGAAAAAGAAAAGAATCCCCACTAATTTCACAGTACAATGATTCATTCATTACTTAATCTTGTTTCTTAGTCTATTAAAATTAAAGATGCATATGCCCTGTTGTGCCACAGTATTATATTCAACAGTTGGCTAAATAACATGAAAAATGAAATTAAAACTATTCTACAATATCTTTAATGGATATTTTTAAAACCTCGCTGCCTTATCTTTCCTGATTTATCCTGGACTGAATAGCTGACTGCTTTTTTCTCACTGAGATTTTTAAAGTTCTGTTACAAAGATAAATCACAGTTGAAAGCTTGGCATTAGCATTATTATCCACCATCTATATATTGTATAGGATTTGTACAGTGAGACTTATAAGTACCATATTAGCAAACAGAATTTTCTTTTTAAAGTACAGTAAGGAAAAAAAAACACCAAGAAAGTCCCCACTTCAACATGAAGGAAAAAAGTCTCTTTCTTACCACTCAAGTTATTAAATCAGACTTTCAAATTAATTTCACAAAGAAGAAAAATGGTGGTGGTGGACCAACAAAGGTAACAGTATCTACAGAAAGGGACTTTAACTGGAATACAGAGCCTCATACTCTGAATGCTAATTGTTGTGAACTAGGGGTAACCAATAAAGTGCTTAGTAGCTGCTTTAGTTCACCGTTCACTCAGGAGACTGTCTAGATGCAAATATCACTATAAATCAGTCATTATTAAAATTCTGTTGGTGCAAGAGATATATTTAGAGATGTACAGGCAATAATTCTACCTTCTTCTCCAGAGACAGGGTGAATACGGTCTGTTTCTGACTCTGTTTCAAGAAATAGAAGACTCCAAAATTTGTGATAACTGACTTTGTTTGTCTCATGCAAACAGAAACACACAATACGTAATTTTTGTGTCTAGGAATTAATTACATTTGCTATTCACAGACCTTGGTATCTTTCATTAGTTTGAAAAAGTGTATAGCCAGTACCTCTCCAAATATTTCTTTTGTCACATTTTTTCTTTCCTCTTTTTGGAACTCAACTACATAATTACTAAATCTTTTCAGTATGTCCTTTATATCTTATTTGGTTTCTATTTTCCAAAGTTGTTTCTCTTTGTGCTCAAGGTAGATATTTCTTACTTATATTTTTTAGTTAGAATTTGCATTTGATTTTTTTCTTTTAGAGTCCAGCTTTCTGGTGACATAATCAATATTTTCATCTATTTTCTTATCATGTTAATGATAGCTACTTTAAAGTATATATTTGACTTTTGTAATGTCACGATCATCTTTTGCTATTGCTTTATCCTTATTTGGCCATATTCCCTGGGCATTAATTGCAAATTTTCAAAGAATGCTAGACAGTAAACATAAAAACTATACAGTATAGTATCTCCCTAAAAATTAGATATGATATTTTTGCTGGCAAGTAAATAGAAGACTGAACATTACCTTGGATCCCTTTGAAGTTAGTATATTTCTAACTTACTCCTAAGGAAAAGCCTTTTCAGAGGATCCAATAAAAAGTTTGAGATATAATTAATCAGGACTTTTCCTTGCTGGTCCTGAAATCTAATTTTCAGGTCCTATGAAGCTACATGAATTCTGCTTGGTGTCTTGGAGTCTCACTCTCCATACATGCACTAAGAAGTGAGTAAATACTTCAAAAAGATATTGTAAACTAAACACTAGGTTGCTGTCCCCTGTCTTCGCTTCTTTCTCTAGGACCAGAAGGTTCTGGCTTTCTCAGAACTCTATATTTCAATGTTTGATCCCTAATATCAGTAACTTTGTTGCTATGAGCCACTGTTTTCTATTTCTCCATGCTGCTCTCTGAGACTTTCCAATTGTTCTGGGAGGTAAAAAAACAATTGCTGAGAAGGCAGTGTTCACACATCTACCCTGATCTTTTCTCCACAACTTTGGATATCTTGGTTTTACTGCAATGCCTTCAAACAGGCTCTTCTTGTTATTTATCCTGTTATCTTTTGGTTCCTTTAGGCAGGAAGGAGAGATTAGCATCAACTCATCATCACAGCTGATAATGAAGTTCCTTCACAATTTTTTTAATGAGAGGAAAATCTAAACTAGAAGGACTCTTAAAATGTTAAGTCTATATGAGCACTATGTAATGTAATTGCAGTACATTTAGAGAAAAAGTCAGATGACTCGATGCTATTAGCCCTGTATAACTACTATTTGCTGTGTAATTATAAGCAAGAGACACCACCTTTGGAGTTGAATTCACTTACATGCAAGTAAGGAATCCTTGTATTTCTTTATATATTTCATAGAATTAAGTGAGTGAATGACTTGCCTGGGTCCTGCCCATTGATGACTTTTCACTGATAATTAACCTTAGAAACAAACTTATTTCACATCAAAAAACTTTAACTATATGTCTCACTATTTTCTTTTGTATAATCTACCAAGAGGAAAAAAAAAAGAGATGGTAACAGTTCTCTGTGGTGTAGTGATAATAAATTTATCTGGAAAACAACTGCATGTAGGTTGGTTATTCACTTTCAGTTCTTGTCATTGTTGTTGTTGCTCTTGTATAAAAAAGTCTGGGGCGCAAGGGTTCTGTCTTCTTTATCTTTGTGTCCTCCCAGGACATGATATAGCGTGGGGAAATAATGACTGACTCCTCATGAGAATAGGGCATAAATGTGTTTTATGAAAAGTAAAGAGGAAACAGAGACCTACAGCTCAAGATTCTAACCTTTAAGAAATTCACAGCAATATGAACTGGAATCTTACTTTCACCACCAAAGGCTAAGGCCACCCAGTTACCTGGTGACGGAAACTGAAATGTAGAGGCAGCACAACCTATTACAGCTTTTGGTTTTAGAAATAATACTTATGGTGACTGACTGATTATAGAAGTAACTCAAAATCCATCTGTACAGAATTTCAAGAACACTAGTAAGTCAAAACAAGAAAAATATTAAGCATACTCCTATTGCTTCAGGGTAATATATCCAATATCAAGGCTGAATAATTAAGATATACTTGGTACAATTTTTTCTCATATAAAATTGATACTATTCAAGATATATTTATGATTATCATTTTATTTCACTTAGCATTTAGTTGTACCATTTAAAAAACTATCAGACAATCTTTAAAAGGACATGAGTAAATAGTCAGGAGAAGGCAATGCCACCCCACTCCAGTACTCTTGCCTGGAAAATCCCATGGATGGAGGAGCCTGGTGGGCTGCAGTCCATGGGGTCGCTGAGGGTCGGACACGACTGAGCGACTTCACTTTCACTTTTCACTTTCATGCATTGGAGAAGGAAATGGCAACCCACTCCAGTGTTCTTGCCTGGAGAATCCCAGGGACGGGGGAGCCTGGTGGGCTGCCGTCTGTGGGGTTGCAGAGTCAGACACGACTGAAGTGACTTAGCAGCAGCAGTAAATAGTCACATAGTAATGCATTACATCTGCCTGCTAATCCCTGGGTGTGGAAGATCCCCTGGAGAAGGAAATGGCAACCCACTCCAGTATTCTTGCCTGGAAAATCCCATGGACAGAGGAGTCTGACATGCTACAGTCCACGGGGTCGCAAGAGTAGGACATGACTTAGCAAAGAAACCATGACCACCAATCCATTAGATTAGAAGTCCCATATATTTTTTAATTCAATCAACATATTTTTCTTGGAAGTGACATTGTTTCCAACAGATTACCACTTAGAAATAAGTGAAATATAAATTCTATTGTATACTAAATCTTTGTACAGTATTTACTTCCATAAAATAACTTTCTAGAAGTTAATATTAGTCTTAATGATGTTGCTATCCTCCTGTCTAGAAAAATTGTATCAGTTTAGTCTGGAGAATGTTTCAGACTAAAAAGAAAAGCAGATTTGCAATGAAACATTATGGTTTTAAGTTTAAAAGACAAAATTATGAAAAAGACTTTGCACATACAAGATGTTCTAGTCACAAAAAATGTTTTCTTGCTCTTGAAAGGGTTTGATCTCTTGGGTCCCTGATACACTACGGGACAAAGTATCAAATCATTGTCCTATACTAATTCAGCCCAATAGCACTAAAAACAAAAAAACAAACACATGTACAAGCAGTTTAATATTTCATAATAATTTATAAAACGGATCACAGAAGAATGGAAACCACTTCTTTTTCATTATGAGTAGTGAAACAGGTGTTTTCTTCCCCTCACACATCACTAAGTAGTATGCATATAAGACTTTTATCCTCTGGCAGATTTACCCTTCAATACAGCAAATAAACTTGCAGTATATTTTAAAGTCCATAGAACTTTGAATGTCAAAACTCCTTACTGATAAGAACCACAAAATTGCTATCCTTAGAAATAATTAGGAATGGTCAGAACACAGTCTGTCTTATAGGTGGATTCTCTGCTGCTGCTGAAGGAATGGACTTTGGCAGAATACTACAATTTGAAACACTCAGGAGCATCTGTATTAGAGTTCTGCCCAATCAGTCTATATCTCCTGGAGAAAATTATCTGGAATTTCTCTCTACTATGAATAATCTTAAGCATTCATTAATGAAAACTGATTTTCCCCACATGATAGAACACACATCCCAAAGGGCGGAAAAGATAAAAGTTTATAAAGTGACACTTTATAAATGCACTTCATTTTTGAGAGAACATTCAACTACAGAATTTTAAGTTCCAAAAAATAAGGAAAAGCAAAATGGATGCACATTGTCTAGAAACTACTGGTTATTAAATGTGCATTAACTTGTTCTGTTACACAGTAGGACAAGCAGGGGGGAAACCCAGACTCTGCGACGACAACATTGAAAGACACTGCTGTCGGCACCACTTGTCAGAATTTGCATGACACTTCTAGACTGTGACTCTTCTCTGGTCCCCTACTCTATTTACAAAATGAACGTCTTATTGTAGCTTCTTAACTATTCAAGAAGCAAACATGTGTTGTGGCACATAATTAGACAATTCTAAAAGGAATTTGTAATTACTGCTGCTTTTCTTTTTTTGTCAATAAGAACACATTCCAGTTTTTCCAGCTCTTGAAAGAGTTCGGATGACTGATGGGTATAGGTACATATACACACGCACACACAATGTTGCATTCAATATAAACTCAATGCCAATGATAGACAGTCAATACACAATTCATAAAGGTGAGATTTTTTAATTGTACAATATAATCCATTATAGCACTTATGACTAAACACTATTCCCTTCATACAGAAGGTAGTGGCAATTGAGCTTGGAGGTAATGATGTGCTCCTAAAATCACTAAGTGTAATTTTAGCATGAAAAACTGTTATGAAATGCAAATTCAGCTTCTATCCAAAATGTTGATTTTTCAAATCACACTGCTTACAGTTATTCAGGGCACTGCTGTATTCACAATGCTATACAATTCTTGTGTTATTTTTTCTAGACAGGTAAGGCGCCATACTGTGTATACACTTTCTCAAAGATCCACACATAGGTATGTTCCCTTGGATAACGTAGATACTAAATAGAACTGTTAATTCCACATTTCTTGAATTATCCAAAAGAAGAACAATGAAAAGTTTATGTAGAGTAGAATCTAAGCCTTCATTTCAAACTATTCAGTCTGTGGATAACACAAAATCTAATGTGAAATGAGAAGTTAGTTTATCCTTCTCCAACAGATATTTTGTAGATTCACATAAATTTATACTATCTATGAAATAAACATGACCAAAATTAAATTGAGATTATTTTCTTTTATCAATATATGCTTAATATCTATATTATAATTATAGTATCTATATATAATAGAGTTAATCTCAGTATAATAATGTAACTTTAAACATTCTAAACTCAGTCACTCAAAATTATAATTATTTTGAAATTTAAAAATATTTCTGGAAGCATTCTACTAAGAAAGAGTATTTTCTGTTAATATTGCTGCTTGCAATGTTTATAATTTATAACTTTTATCTAATTCATGTGCTTTATTTGAGGAAACAATAGCTTTTTTGGTGATGTTTTATAACTTCTCCAAATTAAGAAAACTCCCAGTCAGCAAAAAGTAACTCAAAAAACAAAAAGGAAAAGAAGAAATTGTTGAAATGCTATAGGCTTTTTGTTTCTAAATTCCTTACTAGTTAGCCATGAAGGTTTACATAAAGAAGTAAACTCTTAGACCAGCACTGTCTAATAGAAATTAAGATACTCCATACATTAATTTTGTTTTCTAATAACTATATTAAAAAATAAAAAGAAACAAAATGATTTTTGATAATGTATTTCATTTGACCTGATATAAACAAAATGGTCACATTAAAATGCAATCGGTATAAAATTTATTAATGAGATGTTTTATATTCCTTTGTTCATACAAAGTTTTCAAAGCTCAAAGCATATTTTAAACATGAAACATCTTAAATTGGACTAGTTATATTTCAGATGCTTTACAGCTAGTATTATCATATTGTACAATGCAGCTTTAGGCTTTTGGTTGTTCATTTACTGAATAATATGACTTGTAAAGGGTCTTTACACACTCAGTTTTCAAGTCACTCTCTCCTTTTTCCCCCTCCCTTTTTTCCCATTCTCTGAATAGTACATGATTGAAATGCTTTATTTACTGAGCATCTGAAAACATTTACATCTAAAGATCTCTGATTCTGGTATACTTATTGTGGAAGGATTTTTTTTTTAAGCCAGTAGTTCCATTTCTTTAATAGTTCTAAATATATCTGGATTTTCATTATTATCTCTTCTTGAGATTGATTATATTTTTATAAATATATTTAAATTTCATAGAAGATTTCCAATTTACTGGCATAAAAATTATTCATAGAGGGAATTCTATAGTGGTCCAGTGGTTAGGATTCAGTGCTTTCCCTGGCATGGTCTAGGTTCAATCCCTAGTAGGGGATTCTCACACATTACCACACATTAAGAGAACTTTCTCAAAAATGTAAGGACATTTACCTTTGCATTCATCATTAATGAGTTTCAACCATTTTTACGTTTGCTAATTACTGACAAATTGATGACTATGAGAGACTGAACTGAACTCTTCGTAAACTGTTACATCTAAAACATCTCTCTAAATGTGCATATGCCCATGGTTACAAAAGGTTTTACAAATGTCCAAGACTTGAAGAATATTGGGAAATTTTTAATAAGTTTTGATTTAGTTATACTTGTATTAGAATGTGTCCCAAAAATCACATCAAGAAGCAATGGACTCAAGTAACCACATGCTGTTCATAGATTGTATGGGATAAGTAAGTTTGGAATAATTAAAAAGAGAAAAGGGGGCATTTAAAAATGGTGCTGAGAACAACAGACAAAAAACTTGGTAAAAGTATGTCACCAAACGTGCTCAGCTAAAGAGGACACAATCTCCATTGGGGATTAATTTATTATCTGATGTTAAGTTGTTTTTTCTTTTACAGTAGTCTTGTCTGTGAAGCTCAGAAGTTCTAGATCTTGAGTTAGTCTCTTTCTTTCTAGCACCCACAGCGGGTACTCTCCAAGCCCCAGAGCTGGCATGCTCCCTCCTTTACCAAACCCTCATCAGGATTCTCTGAGCCCTCTTCTCAACGAGACCTCAGTCTTGGCCTATAAGAACAGCACTTTTGACATAAATGATTTTGTCTATCCCAAGCACTGCACTTCCTCCACCCCTCCCCTAACACACACACAGTGAGAGACTTGAACAAATATTAACATCATTTCTAACAGCTCAAGGGCACATCTAAGAATGACTCCCCTCCCTTACTATGCCTGCCTTTTAGTTCAACACTGCCAGGAAAATGTACTGTTACTGAAAAATAAAGTTTTGTTCTTTGCAAATTCATTTAAGAATATTTAAGAAATGTCTTTATGGTGAAATCTAAAACCTGACTTTCTGTAGGATATGTTTTCTGCAAAAATAGATTGAATTCTGAGTGCTAAATTTATGAATATAGATTTGCCAAGAAAAAAATCTTGAAAAAGTTATCTGCATATGATACATGATCTAATTATCTGTGATTGGTTCTCACTTGTAGGCTTTAAGTTCTTCCTGTTTTTTTTTCCTCCAACTGAATGTTGCTTTTTACTTGAGCATTCCAAACTCATTTAGCTGGAAAACCAAATTCCCTGAAGTCCCATTAAGTATGTTGATAGGCAAACTACCTAGCAGCATCTATAAACAGGAATTCTGGATATAAGCCAGTCTTGTAAGTTGAGAGTAGGTCCAACTCTTTATGACCCCATTGACTGTAATCTGCCAGGCTCCTCTGTCCATGGGATTTTCCAGGCAAGAATACTAGAGTGGGTTGCCATTTCTTTCTCCAGGGGATCTTCCCAACCCGGGGATCAAACCCCGGTCTCCTGCATTGCAGGCAAGTTCGTTACCACCATAGCCACCAGGGAAGGTCAGCAAACCATTAAAGAAGAAAGGAGTGTTGATGCTTAGCTGGCTTATATTTCTTTCTGGGCCAATATACACACTTATTGACCTATGTTAAATTTACTTTGTTTTGTACTCTTGCCTTTGAAACATCTTCCATAATGCTATATAGATCTGCCTTAACAAGTGCCCCCTTAATTTGAAAAACAGATCTAAAGATTACCTTAAAGATTTACCTTCTAAGCAAGGTTGTAAATGATAGTTGAAACTTCCCCTTCATTCTTTCTATAGGAAATAAATTATCGTGAGGAAATAACCTAGATTCTACACCTGATAGGAAAAATTAAGTTACTACAGTTTTTTTTTTTTTTTAATGGATATTAGATCATTTGCTACTGAATTAAATCTGATTAGTCTTTGAGGGCTATTGTAACAAAGTACTACAAACTGGGTGGCTTAAACAGCAGAATTTGTTTTTGTTTTTTGCTTCTTTATAAATGCATACATTCAGGATTTGTTTCGAAAAGCAACCCAAGAATTAACGGTGAAACTGTTGAAACTGAGTCATTGTATTTTGACACTTATGGATTAGCATTAGGAATGAAAAAACAATTCTAAGAATGCTCTCCTAAAAAATAAAATATGGTCTCTTTCTTTATTAACTTGGGTCCCCCAAGCCCACAGAAAACACAACTAAACTCAGAAATCAAGACATCTTCCACACCAGAGAATTTGGATATGCAGCAAACAGATGAATTGGCAAAGAGTTTAAAGCCAATTTAAGAAAAGCGTTGTTTGTTTCTAAACTTTCTCCAGATGACCATGGGAGGGGCGAAAGTCCAGAACAACTGGCAAGAACAGAAAGGCCAAAAACATGATTTTTTGAAAGAAGGCTGAGGCCTGAAAAGAAGCCCATGATATTAGAGTTTACGCAAGTGCATTTTAAGAACTAGAGCCCAGGACACTCATTTTCAGAAGAAATTGATCTAACTGGAAATACACATAAGAAGTAGAGAGAATATAGAATAGCTCCAGCAATAACAATCCTACAAAACCACTCAATGACTGGCATGTCTAGATAAAGAGATCTGAATTATGGAAAACAGTATGGAGGTTCCTCGAAAAACTAAAAATAGAACCACCATATGCTCCCGCTATTTCACTGCTGAGTATATAGCCAAAGAAAATAAAGTCACCTAATTGGAAAAGACAGGTGCACCTCAACATTCATAGCAGCAAGATTTATAATACTTAAAATATGGAAGCAACTTAGGTATTCATCAACAGACAAAAAAATAAAGATGATACATATATATGCACACATACATACAATGAAATACTACTCAGCCATAATGAAGAATGAAATCTTGCCAACTGCAACAATGTGGATCTATCTGTATTATGCTTAGTAAAAAGAGTTAGAGAAAGACAAGTACTATATGTCATCACTTATATGTGAAATCTAAAAATATATATACAATAAGCTAGTGAATATAACAAAATAGAAAGAGACTTTCAGAAATAAAGAACTTGTGATTGCCAGTGTGAAGGGGTGTAGGCAAAGAGGTAAGATAACATGAGGGCATTAATGATATACTGTAAAGCACAGGTAATACAGCCAATATTTTACAATATCTTTAAACCAAGTATGATCTATAACTAGAAAAATATTGAATCACTATGTTGTATACCTGAAACTAAAACAACATAGTAAATCAACTATAATTCAATCAACAAATCAATGAATAACAGGATCTGAGACTTCCCATCATTATACTCCTAGCTACTATTCACCAAAGGTATCATTTCACCTATATTGTTTTCTTGTACTTGAAAAGATTCTTAAAACAGAAAAACTAAGCTACAGACACATGAGCATGAAATAGGAAGAGAAGTGATTTTGTTGCATGATCAGGCTATTCAGAATAGTTCTGTTTGCTTCAAAAGGAAGAGGAAAGTTCCAATCATGTGTTTGACTGTATTTCATAGGTCCATTTTTACCTCAGTATAAAAATCCAAAACTTTTCTAAGTATCCAGCAATGAATGCATAATTGTTTTTCACAAGCACTGCAAACAACCCTTTTCTAACAGAAATATATGCCTATAAGACAAACTGACAGACAGATAGACAGACATATACACATTCACTAAGGGAGAGAGGAAGGCATAGAGAGGGAGGGAGGGAAGGAAGGAGGGGCCAAAGGAATGGGAAAGAGAGAGAGCACCATACAACATACATTTATATTTAAAATCACCATGTATTAAATTTTCCCACAAAGCAACCCTGGTCTCCTGCACTGCAGGCAGATTCTTTACCATCTGAGCCACCAGGGAAGCCCCTTTCGATACTGCACCACCTCACAATCATTAGAAACTCACTGCTGCTGCTGCTGCTACAAGTCACTTCAGTTGTGTCCAACTCTGTGCAACCCCATAGATGGCAGCCCACCAGGCTCTACCATCCCTGGGATTCTCCAGGCAAGAACACTGGAGGGGGTTGCCATTTCCTTCTCCAATGCATGAAAGAGAAAAGTGAAAGTGAAGTCAATCAGTCATGTCTAACTCAGTCGTGTCTGTCTCATGGGGTCGTGGCGACCCCATGGACTGCAGCCTATCAGGCTCCTCCATCCATGGGATTTTACAGGCAAGAGCACTGGAGTGGGGTGCCATTGCCTTCTCTGAGAAACTAACTAGGGTAACATAAAGTCAATGCTGGGAATCACTGATCTCAAGGGAAAAAATTCTAAGTCTATACATATCACAACGAATATCTAAATATTTGTCTTTAAATCCCAGAGAGGCAGAGAGAACCATTCAGAGATAATCTGTAGAACAGAAATAATTACAGCCTTTCTTGCCTTCAGTCCCAAAGTTCAAGATTCTTTTGATGAGAAAAAAAACATGATCAACCATTTATGGAAAATATATTGCATAACACTGAGTGTTTCAAGACTACAGTCACACAGTTTATAATAAAGAAATTGGGGGGGGGGGAAGTACCTAGGTTGGGGAAGGAAACTTACCAACTTTCTGATCAAGTGAGATTTGCTTAAGATATGTCTTAAGATGCCCATTACACTAGAAGTAACATGAACATTGTTTTCTTTTCAACTATAATCCTTCTGAGCCCCAAACAACAACACTACCAGGTAGTTTCACTAAAAGCAGGTAGAAATGTAACTTAGAATATATTAAATCAAGAATTAAAAAGATAAAGGCCAAGAAATAAAGTAAGGTTAGGGATGGGAAACAAAAAGGAATCATAACTTGAAGGAAAGAATGAGTGAATATCATGGGTTTGATGAAAAAGGGCACGGGCATTTGTTAATTTCTATTCTGGTTTAACAGA
Organism: Ovis canadensis; assembly: GCF_042477335.2. Classification (NCBI taxonomy): domain Eukaryota; kingdom Metazoa; phylum Chordata; class Mammalia; order Artiodactyla; family Bovidae; genus Ovis; species Ovis canadensis. The sequence goes on along the minus strand of NC_091248.1, from coordinate 72,060,873 downwards.
AACCATTATTAATCTCAATCAAGAAAGTAATGTGTGCTTAGAAGACTTTCTTCAATATTGTGAACACAAGCATTGTTAGACTGTTTTGAAGATAAGCAAATTATGTATGTCACTTGCTAAATCTGTTAGCTAAATGGTATGAAACGTAAGAGACTTTCTAAATACAAGTAGCATCAAGGTGCTAGATCCTAAGCAGAATCCATGTAACTTCAAGTTCTCTGGAGAAAGAAAAAAATGAAACTTCACAGCTTTATTTAGCAATGATATTAGATCCATATTAAATTTAATCTCTAAATTTAAATACTCTAGGAGGCAATTTCTTATTCTCTGTCAACATTTCTTCAATGTGAAGTTCTGTATGTTATGAAGGTATTTTTAAAAGCAATATACCATTAAATTAATTAAAATCAACTTGAAGTTGGCAAAATGGCTGAGAATGCACAGTAAAACGCTGGAAAAACCACTGTGAGATAATCTATGTAAACAACAGAACTACCCTTCTTTATATGGCAAGGAGGGAAATGTAATCTGAGGGACCGTGACAGCACCATATGCTCCAGACAAATGAACAATACGTGAAGTCAGTAAGAATTCCAGCAGAGAATAACCGAGAGCTCCAGTCATGAAAGCTCTAGGAGATTCTAATCTCCTGGAAGTCGTTTTCTCACAAAGCTTTAACATCACCACCAAAGTGCCATAGTCAGAGAAAGGGGATTTCTAATAACGGAATTTCCTTTTTCAGAATTTTATATAACTAGATAATGGCATCTGAAAACTTCTCTTTTGATAAAATACAAGTCTATCTGTCAAAGTACCATTTTCTGATAAAATTTTAATGACTTTTAAAAAGATATTTCTACACCATTTTTCCTACATGAATAAAAATTTATTAACACAAAAAAATAACTGATTTGAAAAAGAAAAAAAAATCCAGTATCTAAATGAGGTTCATTAGGGTTACATCAGGTAAAAGTATGCTCACTTAATTTTTATTGTATTTAATCATGTTATATTTCACTGATAATTAGGTGTATTATAAATTATAAAATGTAGCATAGGCAAAATAATTCCTTCATTTTGTAAACCAAGAGTCTTACGTCCACATAACAGATTAACTTGCCAAAGGCTGCAATGCTCACCTCCAGGCTGCCAGTTGCTCTGACATTGTATAAATCTCCATTATGTGCTCTATGTTCGGAATAGCACCTGCCATCTAGTACTACCAATGCAGGATTCAGCCAACTGTCTCATTGGTCAAGTTGCTTAATCATAGAAACAGTAAAAATTTACACCCACTGCAAGCAACTTTCCAAACAAAATCTGAGTTGAGAGACTAAAAAGGTGCCATTATGTTGCTTCTCCATGAGCAGACACTGTACTGAATACACACACTCACAAGCTGACTGGTAAACCCCATGGTCTAATTTCACCATTGGTGACATGTAGGGCAACTCATATTTTCAAGAGAAGTATCACTTAACTTAATGAGTGATTTGATAACTGACCAGAAAGGAACATAGCATAGGAATTAAAAACTTGGACTATAGACAGTTTAACATGCAGCTCTGCTGCTACCTGTTTGAAAAGTTATACAACACTCTTTGCCTTAGTTTCCTCATCTGTAAAATAATACATAGACGATGTGGCTGGTTACAATATTAAATGAGCTATTATTGTACACTATTTCTACATTGGACTTCCCTGCCATGGAAGCACTGTGGATCAGGTGCTACAACATACATACTACCAGGGGCACGTTGGCATGTCTACTGTGAACAATGTCTATAGAATAGTTTGAATAATCTATAATAATCAACAGAGGACCGACTACAAATACTCACAGGGGAGAAAAACATTACTGTTCCAAGAAGTAAACTAAGGTCACCTCAAGCATTGAATTACTCGTCCAGGCTTTGGCCATTCGTACGTATTCTGTTACATACTGCTTATGAGCTACTTAGTAAACTTTCTAAAGATGCTGAAGATGGCAAATCTGTGTCTGTAGAACAGAAAAAAATGAACCACAGAGGCTGTGATTTTTCTACATGGCTTGAAACACTGGTGACCACAGTGGTGTGGGGATCCATGCATGCCTTCTTTTTCTCACGTTGGTAAATAGTGAACTAGTATGCTCCCTATCAGAGAGCTAGATGTGAGTGTATTTCTGGCATAACAGTGTATCTTTTAATCCCTAGTAGACCAGCAGAGACAGTGCACATCCGGGGATGTCTGCCACACTATCAGAAGAACAAGGCAAGACTGAAATGTAATCCATGCACTAAATGAAAGGAAGAAGAATTTAAGATCTACCAATTACAGAGCCTACCTATCAAGAAAATGGAGATTATTGTTCATTGCAGCACTATTTACAGTACCTAGAACATGTAAGCAACCTAGATGTCCATTGACAGATGAATGGATAAAGAAGTTGTAATAAATAAACACAATGGAATATTCAGTTCAGTTCAGTCACTCAGTCGTGTCTGATTCTTTGTGAACCCATGAACAGCAGCATGCCAGGCCTCCCTGTCCATCACCAGCTCCCGGAGTCCACTCAAACCCATGTCCATTGTGTCAGTGATACCATCCAACCATCTCATCCTCTGTCATCCCCTTCTCCTCCTGCCCTCACTCTTTCCCAGCATCAGGGTCTTTTCAAATGTGTCAGTTCTTTGCATCAGGTGGCCAAAGTATTGGAGTTTCAGCTTCAACATCAGTCCTTCCAATGAACGCCCAGGACTGACCTCCTTTAGGATGGAATATTACTCAACCATAAAAAAGGAACACATTTGAGTCAGTTTTAATGAGGTACATGAACCTAGAACCTATTACACGGAGTGAAGTAAGTCAGAAAGAAAAAGATAAATATCATTCTAACGCATATAAATGGAATCTAGAAAAATGGTACTAAAGAATTTATTTACAGGGCTACAATGGAGAAAAAGACACAAAGAATAGACTTATGGACATGTGGAGAAGGGTGAAGAAGGTGAGAAATATGGAAAGAGTAACATGGATGGAAACTTACATTACCATATGCACAATAGATAGCCAACAGGAATTTGCTGTATGGATCAGGAAACTCAAACAAGGGCTCTGTATCAACCTAGAGGGGAGGGAATGGAGGCAGATGGGAGACAGGTTGAAAAGGGAGGGGAAATATGTATACCTATGGCTGATTCATGTTGAGGTTTGACAGAATACCACAAAATTCTATAAAGCAATTATCCTTTAATAAAAAACAATTTAAAAAAAGACTATGGAGATCAATTATAATGAAAAAAATTTCTAAGATTATGTTATCTTTCAAGAGAACCACAAGCAATAATCAACCAGCCTTTCTCTGTTTTATCATTTCACGATCTTCTCCTCTCCAAAAAGAAAGAAACAAACCTATAATTTCAAAATACTCTAAAAATGTCTAACTTACAATAAAGTTAAATGTATTAATGTAACAGTGCTAACTTATAAACTTAAACATCTCTTAAAATGAATTCCGAACATCAACACTTCTCACAAAAAACAAAAAAGTAGAAAACCCTGCACATCCATTAGTGTGAAAGAGCATCCATCAATTCTTACTATCTGAATATCATACAGAAAAATTATACACCCATTAAGGTCCATCTAGTCAAGGCTATGCTTTTTCCAGTAGTCATGTATGGATGTGAGAGTTGGACTATAAAGAAAGCTGAGTGCCAAAGAATTGATGCTTTTGAACTGTGGTGTTGGAGAAGACTCTTGACACTCCCTGGACTGCAAGGAAATCCAACCAGTCCATCCTAAAGAAAATCAGTCCTGGATGTTCATTGGAAGGACTGATGTTGAAGCTGAAACGCCAATATTTTGGCCACCTGATGCAAAGAACTGACTCATTTGAAAAGACCCTGATGCAGGGAAAGACTGAAGGCAGGAGGAGAAGGAGACGACAAAGGATAGCATGGTTAGATGGCATCACTGATTCAATGCACGTGAGTTTGGATAACTCTGGGAGTTGGTAATGGACAGGGAGGACTGGCGTGCTGTGGTTCATGGGGTCACAAAGAGTTGGACACAACTGAGCAACTGAACTGACTGACTGATACACATTCATGTAAGGTTTTGTAAATCTTGGGATCCTAGCCTTAGACTCATTACAATGAACTAAAATCAACAGTGAATTGGCTATAAACACACAGACTCATAAAAATACTATTTCACAATTTAACAACTCTAAAATTTCTAGTCCTTTCACATAGTATATCTCATTGCACAGTTAAAAAATGAGATGAGGCAGGTATCAAGAATAAGAAAAAATAAGAAACTGAGGCAGACAGGGATTAATGACTTCCTACAGGTTTATAGCCAAACATCATCATCTTCCTACAGATGATGTTTATAACTAAAGCCTTTAACTGTGTGGATCACAACAAACTGTGGAAAATTCTTAAAGAGGTGGAAATACCAGAGCACCTTACCTGCCTCCTGAGAAATCTGTATGCAGCTCAAAAAGCAACAGTTAGAACTGGACATGGAACAAGAGACTGGTTCCAAGTAGGGAAAGGAGTACATCAAGGCTATATATTGTCATCCTACTTATTTAACTTAGATGCAGAGTACACCATGTGAAATGCCAGGCTGGATGAAGTGCAAACTGGAATCAAGATTGCCAGGAGAAATATCAATAACCTCAGATACGCAGATGACACCACCCTTATGGCAGAAAGCAAAGAAGAACCTAGAACCTCTTGATGAAAGTGAAAGAGGAGAGTGAAAAAGTTGGTTTAAAACTCAACATTCAGAAAACTAAGATCATGGCATCTCATCTCATCACTTCATGGCAAACAGATGGGGAAACAATGGAAATAGTCACAGACTTTAATTTGGGGGGCTCCAAAATCACTTCAGATGGTGACTGCAGCCTTAAATTAAAAGACGCTTGCTCCTTGGAAGAAAAGTTATGACCAACCTAGACAGCATATTAAATAGCAGAGACATTACTTTGCCAACAAAGGTTTATCTAGTCAAAGCTATGGTTTTTCCAATAGTCATATATGGATGTGAGAGTTGGACTATAAAGAAAGCTGAGCACCGACGAATTGATGCTTTTTAACTGTGGTGTTGGAGAAGACTCTTGAGAGTCCCTTGGACTGCAAGGAGATCAAACAAGTCAAGCTTAAAGGGAATCAGTCCTGAATATTCATTTGAAGGACTGATGCTGAAGCTGAATTTCCAATATTGTGGCCACCTGATGCAAAGAACTGACTCATTGGAAAAGACCCTGATGCTGGGAAAGATTGAAGGCAGGAAGAGAAGAGGACCACAGAGGTTGAGATGGTTGGATGGCATCAATGATGACGGACAATGTTTGAACAAGCTCCAGGAGTTGGTGATGGACAGGGAAGCCTGGCATGCTGCAGTCTATGTGATCACAAAGAGTCGGACGTGACTGAGCAACTGAACTGAACTGAACTGAATAACTGATGAGTGAGAAAACCTACTCTTCCGAATCTTGATTCAATGCCTATTACCATATATACACTCAAGTGTATTTACACATACACTGCCTAGAGCCATAATCTATATTTTTATTATACATTTTATTTTTGAAGCTACTACCTTTCCCAATTCAAAAATATACTGCTGGTTTCAAAGATCACAGTGCTTACTAAAAATATACAGCCTGAATCTTTTGGCCCTTATTTGCTTATTTTTACATTTTGTGATTACATTCTCTCTGCTTCAGAAAATTCTATTACTATATGAAAAACTATTAACCAGCCTCCTATTGACTCTGGTAAAATAATTATTGAAAAAAAAAAAAGAACATAGCCCCATGTACATGGCAACAAATACAATTCCTTCTTGGCACAGATGCAAATTGAAATCACTGGGAAGGAATCTGAAAGATTTTTTGAAATCAATACATGTGCTATAAATGGTCAGAGAGAAACATGAAAATCAGGACAGGTAGACATATATAAATTTTAACATTAAAAGAATTCCTCTAAGTAAGCTGGACTTTCCAATAAAGAATAAAAAGCGAAGAAATAATTCAATAGACAGTTACCATATAACCCAGCAATACCATAGCTAAGTATATACACAAGAGAGTTGGCAACATATATCCACACAAAAACGTATACACTACTCTTCATAGCAGCATTATTCACTGTAGTCAAAAGTGAAGACAACCCAAGTGTACTGACATACACTTCAAGTGTATGTCAATATGTGAATGGATAAGCAAAATGTGGAATATCCATATAATAATGTACTAGTCATATAAAGGAAGGGAATTTTGACATTTACTATGACATGAATGAACCTAGAGACATTTTGCTAAGTGAAATAAGCTAATCACAGAAGGCCACATTTATGTGATGCCATACATATAAAATGTCTGAAACAGAGGATTCTACATAGAAAAAATATATATGTGTGGCTGTTTAGGGCTGGGCTGGGAGAGATGAGGGATAGGGGCAGAGGGCAAAAGCTAACAGGTCCTAGCTTTGTTTTGGATGTGATGCATGTGTTGTAACACATACCGCAGTGATGTTAAAACCATCTGTGACTATAAAAACCATTGACTTGTATACAGTGAATATACTGCATGGTATGTAAATTAGCTCAATTAAATTTGTTGAAAAAAATGGCATTAACAACTTGTATACCAAAGCAAAATCTATAGGAGAAATAAGCCTCAAGAAGTATTGATCAGTACAAAGGGGTGTGAAAGTCAGTCAATGCTGTATGACTCTTTGCAACCCCACTGACTTATATAGTCCATGGAATTCTCCAGGCCAGAATACTGGAGTGGGTAGCCCATCCCTTCTCCAGCAGATCTTCCCAACCCAGGACTCGAACTGGGGTCTCCTGCATTGCAGGCAGATTCTTTACCATCTGAGCTATCAGGGAACCCCATAAAAGAAGAGGTGGGGAATAAATAGCAAATGCAAGCACTTTATGGTAACCTTTTACTCACATAATGATCATCACTTCATTATTCTCAGAATTTATGCATTTGAGTTTTATTTTTTGAGATATCTGAACTGTATGACATAACAGTTACTTCAAATCTTTCAGAAGTTTCTTTCCCTGAGGCATAGACTGTAAATTCACTAATGTTTATCTGGATTGTGTATGATTTTAATTCCTATGTTATAAATGCACTTTTGAGTAATGATATACAATGGGTTAGGTAGGAAAGAAATTTATATAGACTATCCCAGGATTGTTGTAAAGAGGAATCTGTAATTTGTACTCCATTAGGAATCCCATGATTAATAAGATCAGAAATTATCTGCAGAAATGCAAAATGGATCTGCAGTATAGAACTTTAAAAGCAAAAATGCACAAGATAATTTAAATAAGAGGTGAAATATATTAAATGTAAGAAACATACCTTTTTCTTTTATTAAAAGCAGGATATTTTACTTTATATTGGGAAATATATATATATATATACAAGTCAACAGAAGAAATGTATTTACCCCATTATAATCAAAAGATATCTTTCATCTTTGAAGTATCATATATGCATTAATATGAGAAGAAGGATCAGAAAATTGAGTCTTGTCATATGGATGTCATTTGTCAAGTATATAGCATATTGTTAAACTACTTATAAATGTAACGGAGAAAAATCACTATACTTCCACCTTTTTCTAATCATGAAAATTAAAATATGTTGCTTAAAAATAATGTAAAATCATTTAAAGCATAGAGAAAAATAAATGGTCCATTGCGTGGACTTTTATTGCCTACAGTTTCCCAGTGATTCCCTTCCAGTTATGGCATATTGCTGAACATAGTGCATTTTCAAAACAATGAAAATTAGAAACTAAAGAATAGCATGGAAAGATAAGAAATCCTTCCTCAGTGATCAATGCAAAGAAATAGAGGAAAACAACAGAATGGGAAAAACCAGAGATCTCTTCAAGAAAATTAGTGATACCAAGGGAACATTTCATGCAAAGATGGGCACAATAAAGGACAGAAATGGCATGGACCTAACAGAAGCAGAAGATATTAAAAAGAGGTGGCAAGAATACATAGAAGAACTATATAGAAAAAAAGATCAAAATGATCGAGATAATCAAGATGGTGTGATCACTCACCTAGAGCCAGACATCCTGGAATGTGAAGTAAAGTGGGCCATAGAAAGCATCACTATGAAAAAAGCTAGTGGAGGCTAATTACTTTACAATATTGTATTGCTTCTGCCATGCATTAACATGAATCCGCCACAGGTGTACATGTGTTCCCCTGGACCCCCCTCCCACTTCCCTCCCCATACCATCCCTCTGGGTCATCCCAGTACACCAGCCCCAAGCATCCTGTATCCTGCAATGAATCTGGACTGGCAATTCGTTTCTTATATGATATTATACATGTTTCAATACCATTCTCCCAAATCATCCCACCCTCTTCCTCTCCCAGCCTCCAATTAAAATAAATAAATTTAAATAATAATAATAATAATAATAAAAAGCTAGTGGAGGTGATGGAATTCCAGTTAAGCTATTTCAAACCCTAAAAGATGATGCTGTTAAAGTACTGAACTCCATATGGCAGCAAATTTGGAAAACGAAGCAGTGGCCACAGGACTTAAAAAGGTCAGTTTTCATTCCAATTCCAAAGAGAGGCAATGCTAAAGCATGTTCAAACTACTGCACAATTTTACTCATCTCACACGCTAGCAAAGTAATACTCAAAATTCTCTAAACAAGGCTTCAGCAGTACATGAACTAAGAACTTCCACATGTTCAATATGGATTTAGAAAAGGCAGAGAAACCAGAGATCAAGTTGGCAATATCCGTTGGATCATCAAAAAAGCAAGAGAGTTCCAGAAAAACATCTACTTCTGCTTTACTGACTGCACCAAAGCCTTTGACTGTGTGGATCACAACAAACTGTGGAAAATTCTTGAAGAGATGAGAATACCAGAGCACCTTACCTGCCTCCTGAGAAATATGTATGCAGTTCAAAAAGCAACAGTTAGAACTGGACATGGAACAAGAGACTGGTTCCAAATAGGGAAAGGAGTACATCAAGGCTGTATACTGTCACCATGCTTATTTAACTTAGATGCAGAGCACACCATGCGAAATGCCGGGCTGGATGAAGCACAAACTGGAATCAAGATTGCCAGGAGAAATATCAATAACCTCAGATACGCAGATGACACCACCCTTATGGCAGAAAGCAAAGAAGAATTAAGAGCCTCTTGATGAAAGTGAAAGAGGAGAGTGAAAAAGTTGGTTTAAAACTCAACATTCAGAAAACTAAGATCATGGCATCTCGTCCCATTACCTCATAGCAAATAGATGGGGAAACAATGGAAACAGTGACAGACTTTATTTTTGAGGGCTCCAAAATCACTGTAGATGGTGACTGCAGCCATGAAATTAAAAGATGCTTGCTTTTGGAAGAAAAGCTATGGCCAGCCTAGACAGCACATTAAAAAGCAGAGACATTACCTTATCAACAAATATCCATCTAGTCAAAGCTATGGTTTTTCCAGTAGTCATGTGTGGATGTGAGAGTTGGACTATAAAGAAAGCTGAGCACCGATGAATTGATGCTTTTGAACTGTGGTGTTGAAGAAGACTCTTGAGAGTCCCTTGGACTGCAAGGAGATCAAACAACTCAATCTTAAAGGAAATCAGTTCTGAATATTCATTTGATGGACAGATGCTGAAGCTGAAACTCTAATAATTTGGCCACCTGATGCAAAGAACTGACTCATTGGAAAAGACCCTGATGCTGGGAAAGCTTGAAGGTGGGAGGAGAAGGGGACAACAGAGGATGAGATGGTTGGATGGCATCACTAACTCGATGGACATGAGTTTGAGCAAGCTCCAGGAGTTGGGAAGCCTGGCGTGCTACAGTCTATGGTGTCACAAAGAGGCGGACACCACTGAACTGAACTGAACTGATCCCCTTAACATCTTTCTGTTTATTCATACAATTTGTTTCTTCTAGAATATACACTTCAGTTGATGACTAGCAAGCCCTCAAGTTCATTGATGAATGTGGTCAGGGAAATACGTAATTTGTCACTACAACAAAAAAAAAATAATTTAACTACTGAGTTTCAAACTGCATTATGTTTTGAAAATCTGTCCTCTTTTCTTTGCCCTTCTGTTAATTATTATTTTCTGTCTTTCCACATCTCCAACTTAAAAGGTGTAGTTGTCAAATAGAGTAATATAGAGAATATGAAACTGAAGATCAGTCAATGTTGTTAGGAAGTAACTGTACATCCATTAGTCCAGGAAGTGACTAAAATCATTGTTACAAGGACCTTTGGAGATGACCCACAAATTCAATTTACCTAGATTAGTCTTAGCCATAAAACTTTCAGTGAAAGCTAGGAATATGTGAGATTTCTTTTATGTACATGTGGGTACAGCAAACATGACAGAAAGATGGGGTGGGAGGTTTCATGTCCCAGAGAGTGTGAAGAGCCTGCAAGGTACTTAGAATCAGAGGGCAGAAAGTTCAATCCTAACTTCCTCATTCCCTAGGTTTTTTTGCCTGGATCTTCACTTCCTTTCACTGTAAAAATGGGGTCCTACTGAGGATCAAATGGAACAAGAAAGCATCTAATATCATGAGAGGAACACAGTATAAGATTTAGTATGCTAAATGCTTTTCATATTACTGTTTCCAACTAGTTAGCAAATATCTACATACTCCCAAGAACCAGCAAGCATCTTTCCCATGAATCACAGAACCAAATAATAAAATTTTGCTGAAATGAATGTATTAATTACTTTCAATTCAATTATGCACAGGTATTAACAAAACTACTTTTTCATTCTGGATGTTATATATAAGATATGTGCTTCATTTTATAAACTAGGAAGAATTTTGACATATTGTTTATTAGGGTCTTATGATGGTTCCAGGATAGAAAAATACTATTCTTTAAAGTTAAATTGAGCATAACAAACAAAGAAACAAAAAAACATATTATAGTGCTTAGTTGAAGCTACTGAAAAAATAAAATGATATTTAGTTTTTACAACCACCAAATACCATACCATTATTTCTATACTATCTTTCTATTACACAATTATGACTATATTAGTTCACCATTATTATTACTACATGTAGACCTATTTAAATATAATTAGGAGTACACATTACCTGATTTCCTTATTACCATACTATTTTCTTTGCCAGTAGACAATTTGCATGTATGTTTGAGATCTACATAATAAGAATGTCTTAAGATCACTGAGCCCAATTTCCCCTGCTGTGATTTACTGGAGAACACGTAAAGCAGTATCTTCATGTGGCTTTCTAAAGTAGGAATGGATAACAGTTCCCCTAACCTCATACTGTAGACAAGCTTCTAATGAACACTCTGCTACTTCTGTCACCCTTATCACCATGCTGATTCTTTATATGTTTGGTTACTAGAATGTAAGCTCTGTGAACAGGAAGCTTGCCTGTCTTGTTCATCGTTATATACATGCAATCCTCTATACACTCACTGACATATCATAAGTGCTCAATACATGGATTAGATGAAGGAGTAGATCATGTATATGAACATCCTGAAACACTGAAATAGGTCATAGATTGGAAGGGAGAGATGGAAGAACTAATATATACATTCTAATGGGTGTCCGCAGCTAAACTCATAGGCTACAGCCCCACATACACAGCTAATATTTGGCAGCACAGTGAAGCCAAACCCAGGTGTTCAGTGAGAGCCACAAAGGAAGGCTTGGTTGCCTTACAGCACAGTGTTGAACTTTCCAGTTCTGAAAGTGGATTCTGGGATAAATGTGAAGGTTTTATGTAATACTAAATAAATGACCAGCATTATTTAATCTAGTTGCCTGCCAAAAACAATAAAAAAGACTCACCCTTAACGTTTTTCAACAGCATGATAAAAGCTAACTCAAGAATGAAGTATACTGAGGTCTTCTTGTTGCTTCCATGCTGTTCATTACCTCTTACTGCTAAAACCTATAGCTATAGATTTTGTAGCTAGCTAATCTGTCACTTTAGACAGGCTCCGACCTTGCTTACATATTGAATACAATTCTTTGGATTCAAAAGCTTTAAATATAAACATTTCAATACACAGTCATTTCTGACTTCAGTAAACTAAATAAATAGGGGAAAAAAAAAAGATTTTTAAACCTCTTCCCTCTAAGTGGCTAAAGAGGGAATGAGTGTAGAATTGATATATAAAATACAGAATCTTATTTTTTCCTTCCATGAGCCATCCTCAGTATAGTCAATTCTGTTCAAGTGTCATCCCTTTTAGGCTTTCAGGACTCAGCGTACTCAAAGGAACTCTGGTACAGCTTCCCATTTACTAAGCGAACGGAACTAAATCCATTCTTCTTTCTCTCCTTCTGCTACCCCCAGGTGTTTACCACTTCTTTGACTCGATTAGATCTGAGGAAGCCAGACCTGTCCCGTGGTTTCAACATGATTCAGGCACAGAGGGGGCAGGCTGCTTCTGAGTCCAAACTCTATGATAGATTCCACTGAAAGAATCTTCAGATTCTTTGAAACTCAAGAAAGCAATCATCAGGGATTCAGGATAGAGTTTGTCAGTTGATTTATCAACTGAAAAGGAAAAATAAAGGAAGATATTAAGTTTGAAAAATGAGAAGTAGAAATAGAGCATAAAATACCCCCAGGGATGAAAAAGTTAAAAAAAAATGACTCAAGGGGATAAGAAAACAAAACAGTCAATTGTGTTCTTCAGGGAAAACAGCTGGGAGTAGAGGGTAGAAGTGAGCGTGTGTTGGGAGTTGAAAGCAGTCATGATTTTAAGAACAGATTTAGGTGGATATAAGAAAAAAACAAACAAAAAACCCCTTGATCCAGTACTTATATTCAATGGACCTAGAGGCAAAGACAAGCACGAGAAAACTAACTCAGGCTAGTTTCTAAATAATTTGGATTCTCTCAAGTCCTTATGTACATTGTAAATTTAAATTTAGAAGTTACAATTCATTAATCAAATTAACTATAATTTGTATCATGACTTGAATGCTAAATCTTACAGACAATAGATTGGCAGTTCTCTCTTAAATTGATGCCTTGCTAGATTCTATAAACTTTTATACTATTACACCCAAAATTTAAACTATCATGTTAAGTGCTAAGCCATTAAGTATTTATAAGTGCATCTTAAATGTTTATATTGTGGCTGCATCTAAACTAAAAATGAAAACCCATTATGTTCTGCTTAACCCCATGCTGCCTGAAAAATGAATGATGTTAAATTTCAAATAAGTAATAATGTATATAAACACTATGCTTTTGTAAATGCATGTTAAAATTATACTGATAAAATATCACCATCCTGGAAGGGAAGTGAATCATTTTGATGCATGTTACTGTAAGCCTTTATAAGGAATATTAGTCACATACTCAAATTTAGTTCTGATTACAAAACAAAAATATGTTGGAAATTCCATAAAGATCAAACTAATTAAAGTACTTAATTGCCTCTGACTAATTATGGAAACTGGCAAGCTCAGTAAGGTTTTTTTGTTTTTGTTTTTAAAGAAGTTTATATTTTAGGCCATACTTCCTAGGCTTTACTTTACTGGGAGCCACTTCTATCATCTCACATCTGATATTACAAACTCTGTCCACAGAGAGTTATAAAGGGAAATGACTACATATGCATTCAGAGTTTAACTGGGACAAGCAGAAGCTATATTCTCAGACTGAGCAGCCAGAAGTTGTGTTGGCACTTTCCTTAACAGCTATATTGTATCTTGTTTCTCATTAGCATGACCTTTCATGTCTAAGTTTGCCGTGGTGACTGTTAAAAGAGCAATTTCTTCTATGGGGCATATTTGGAGATCACAGTGGGTCTTTAAACACAAAAGAACAAAGTGCCTGAATCAGGAAATTGCAAATCCCTGTGAAATATTTAACATAAAAGATAGAATTTCAGACATAAAGGAAAGAACATGGACTCTTGAGTTGAAGTGATACTGTGGTTTTTTTTGTTTTTTGTTTTTTGTGTTTTTTTTTTTAGCCAGCTCTGCTTCTTAATAGGTATGCCTGTGAGAGCTTGAGGAAGTGACTTGATTTCTCTTGGTCTCATTTTCTGCATTTATAAAATGGAAATAATAGCACCTAGTTTGCACTGCTGTCACAATAATAGGGAAAATATAAGCAGTATAACTTATTTATAAAAATTGAAATTGCTCATGAATGGGAGTTTTTATATTTTATATTCAATGAAAGACAATTTTTTTGTCATATGTTTTGTTCACTCTTTATTACAAGTATACAAGAAGCCATGAAGAACCAGAGTGCTCTGGGGTCTTCCTGAGAGAAACTATACTTCTGCAAACAGAAATGGGGGGAGGGGATAGTAAAAATGGAGTCAACAAGTCAATGTCCTATGTTTACTTTAGTCTTTACTTAAAATTATTTGCAGAGCCAACTTCCATATAAAATGACAGCATCCATTTATAGGAAAACTATATTGTATAAAGTCAATTATCTATAGTATTCCAAGGCACATATGTATTAATAATTTGAAGTCAGTGACAATCACAAATACTCAATTTCTCCTAATTCTGTTTAACAAGGATATAATCCATTCACTCTCTCAAGCACTGAAAAAGCTTCCCTTTCCTTCTCTAAAAGCCTTCTCCTTCTATAGAGCATCTGGGCTCAGTATAAAGACCATGAGGAGCACTTCTTACAAGCAGGACTGGAAAGGCCGTTCTTTCCACTCTGCCTCAAGACTGCCATAAGCACACTGGTGAAGGAAGCCTCCTGTGCTAACTGTAGAACTCAAACAGCAGCGGGACTTTTGGTGTAACCCTAGAAGTTCCCAGACACTGCCTCTTAATGACTATGCCACCATTCAAAGCTATCCCTAGATATGTATGTATGTATGCATGTTGGGGGGGGGGGGGTTGGCATGTGTGTGTATGACATAAAATCTGAATTTAGGAGTATTCAGTTAGTGTGTAGGAAACCAGTACATCTATATCCCCATCCCCACCCCAATTACTCTACAATAGTATCTATACAAAACCTATAAAATAAGACAATATGTGAAAAAAACAGTTGAATCCAATAAAGACAGTGTTAACAATACTCTCTTTCAGGCCCTATCAATAAGCATATATTAAAATAAGTCTCTTTCTAGATGGTTACTGGTTTGCTTTCTTTCAAGTAGCTTTACTGCTGATCTGTACATGAATGTCATCACTGAATGGAAACAGTCCAAGAACTCATATCACTCCCACCACAAGGAGAAGCTTCAATAAATTTCAAAAGCTATGGCGGTGGCCCAGTCCCTGTGCCATATGGCATTCCACCTGCCCCAAGAAGTTTCGCTGACGTCCTTTAAAGCCCCAAATAAAAAGACTGAGACATAAACAATCAAGTTTGCTTTGCAGTTGGGTTTTTTGAGCTCTATGTGGTAGCTGCAAAAATTCCCCATGCTGTGTGTGTTAATGAGACCCTCCATAGGCACCGTTAATACATAAAAGCAATCACCCATAACTCACAGGCTTTTCTTCCTGACTATGTCTGACTGTGTTCACTGCATTTAGCAACAAGAAATATACGAGGAAAAGTCAGTCTGGATGTCAGGCGATAGGAAGAATGAAGATATTGTAAAGTAATTAGCCTCCAATTAAAATAAATAAATTTAAATTAAAAATAAATAAATAAAAGTGACAACAAAATTTTAAAAATCTAGAGGTTCTAGAACATTACCTCCAAAGATTTATTTCTAAAAGAATTTAGCGGTGAAACACAAAAGTACATGAAAAGTGAATAAGGGATTTCTCTGGTTGCCTAGTGGTTAGGATTCTGGGCTTTCACTGCCAGCGCCAGTGTTTGATTCTTGGCTGAATAACTGATATCCTGCAGGCTGAGAGGTGCGGCTAAATAGCAACTAGTAAACAGCAACCAGCAAAACTAAAAACCCACTGTAAGTGTATTCTAAGAGGTCAGAACAAGATTAGGAAATTTGCATTTCTATAATGTAATGAAAAGAATAGCAAGGACATTGAAGCCAAATGATTGCTAGATCCCTTTGCATTACTGTCTAATGACTTTGCTCATCCAAATATTTGTTCCAATAGTTCTAAGCATTTTGTATTAAATAGCAAGAATAGTACAATCAGAAATGAGTGGGCTCACCTAGGTTTTTTAAATGAAAGGGAATATGCTTTAATCTAAAAAACTGTAATGAGAATTATATATTTAGTTAGTTACATATATATAACAGAATAGACAAACATAATCATAAATTCTTTTATTATAATATTACATACTCAATGATTAAGTTAAAGATTATTAAAAAAAAAAAAAAAACAACTTCTCATCATTTCCAGCTCTTTGAGACCCCATGAACTACAGTCTGTCAGGCTCCTCTGTACATGGAATTCTCCAGGCAAGAATACCTGGAAAGTGAAAGAAAGTGAAATCGCTTAGTCGTGTCCGACTCTTTGCGGCCCCATGGACTGTAGCCTACCAGGCTCCTCCCTCCATGGGATTCTCCAGGCAAGAGTACTGGAGTGGGGTGCCATTTTCCTTCTCCAGGGGACCTTCCCAACCCAGGGATCAAACCCCCGTCTCCCACATTCCAGGCAGACGCTTTAACCTCTGAGCCACCAGGGAAGCCCTGGATACCAATTCCCTTCTCCAAGGGAATCTTTCTGACCCAGGGATCAAACGCAGGTCTCCTGCATTGCAGACAGATTTTCTCCCATCTGACCCACCAGAGAACCCCCATAGGATCATAGGTTCTATCAATCTTACAGGTAGGTAGGCACTAAACAGAGGAGCCTGGTGGGCTGCAGTCCATGGGGTCACTAAGAGTCGGACAGGACTGAGCGACATCACTTTCACCTTTCACTTTCATGCACTGGAGAAGGAAATGGCAACCCACTCCAGAGTTCTTGCCTGGAGAATCCCAGGGATGGGGGAGCCTGGTGGGCTGCCATCTATGGGGTCGCACAGAGTCGGACACGACTGAAGCGACTTAGCAGCAGCAGCAGCAGAGGCACTAAAATGGAAAATGAAAAGGGCCTTGGCAATTTGAAAAAAAATTTATTAAAAATCATACATTTCTGATTAAATTATGAAAATGGAGGACAAGTCTCCTTACCATATCAGCATACAGAATTTTCCACTGTCTTCACAGTATCTATCATACTCCCCACCATGGCAGTACTGCCATCAGTCCTGCTTTTAAACAGGAGTTCTCTAACCAGGGCTCACAAACCCAGGCGTCCATACATTGAATTCAGAGATATGTATAAACCTGGGAGGAAATTTTTTTTTTTTTTTTGCTAATCTCTCCCTGTAACTTAGCATTTTATTCTACAGTGAACGTAGGAAAACACCAACCACCACAGTCATATTCAGTTCAGTTCAGTCGCTCACAGTCATGTCCGACTCTTTGCGACCCCATGAATCGCAGCATGCCAGGCTTCCCTGTCCATCACCAACTCCTGGAGTTCATTCAGACTCACGTCATTCGAGTCAGTGATGCCATCCAGCCATCTCATCCTCTGTCGTCCCTTTCTTCTCCTACCCCCAATCCCTCCCAGCATCAGAGTCTTTTCCAATGAGTCAACTCTTCGCTTGAGGTGGCCAAAGTACTGGAGTTTCAGCTTTAGCATCATTCCTTCCAAAGAAATCCCAGGGCTCATCTCCTTCAGAATGGACTGGTTGGATCTCCTTGCAGTCCAAGGAACTCTCAAGAGTCTTCTCCAACACCACAGTTCAAAAGCATCAATTCTTCAGCGCTCAGCCTTCTTCACAGTCCAACTCTCACATCCACACATGACTACTGGAAAAACCATAGCCTTGACTAGATGGACCTTAGTTGGCAAAGTAATGTCTCTGCTTTTGAATATACTATCTAGGTTGCTCATAACTTTTCTTCCAACGAGTAAGCATCTTTTAATTTCATGGCTGCAATCACCATCTGCAGTGATTTTGGAGCCCAAAAAATAAAGTCTGACACTGTTTCCACTGTTTCCCCATCTATTTCCCATGAAGTGATGGGACCGGATGCCATGATCTTCGTTTTCTGAATGTTGAGCTTTAAACCAACTTTTTCACTCTCCTCTTTTACTTTCATCAAGAGGCTTTTCAGTTCCTCTTCACTTTCTGCCATATTAGCAG
Organism: Ovis canadensis; assembly: GCF_042477335.2. Classification (NCBI taxonomy): domain Eukaryota; kingdom Metazoa; phylum Chordata; class Mammalia; order Artiodactyla; family Bovidae; genus Ovis; species Ovis canadensis. The sequence continues at coordinate 72,042,731 of NC_091248.1, read as the reverse complement.
TCACTTATATCTTGAAATACTTTTTTTTCCTTTTAAAATCACCTTGAGGTTATAACCATTTTTACACCCAATACTGAATCACAGCATTTAGCATATTAAAATACATTATGAAGAAGCACATACATAGTACATCACAAACTTTAAAATATTTTGATGTTTTATATATATATATATGTAGAAATAAAACTGGTTTTCCTCATAATCCTATATATTTTATTCATTTAAAAATTTATTCTAAGAAGGGGTCTATAGGTCATAGAAAATTCCCACCAAAGGTATCCATGATACAAAGGAAGGGTATAGGTTTCTTTTGTAAAGGCAACCCCATATATAAGTGATGCCCATATATAAGTTTCTGGCACAGGTCTGTCACCACAAGTGGAGTTACAACCATGAGATACTCACCCCCTCACGTCTACTCAGGCCTGCATCATCCCTCTCTTTTGCCTACAATATATCTTAGTATCATTCCATTCTATCGTTTTAAGCATCCAGGACCATATCTCAGCTTTTATCAGGCAGGTTGATGAGGAAATCAATAGCAATATATAATCTCAGAATGGTTCTCACTACACAGTTCTTCAAGAATCTCTGGGATTCATGTGACAAGGACAGGGTCAGACTGCGCAACACTGAGAAGAAGCCACTTGTTTTGTTTTTGTTTTTGGAAAGCTCTGACAACTGTCTGTAACCACACCCTTTTATTTATGTATTTATTTTCAGGTTTTGTATCTTCCTGTCTCCCCAGTAAATCAGTTCACTTATCTCTGGGAGTAGAATTAGTAGTAGGCTCTATTTTCCCCCTAAATGTATGCACTATTATATAGGAAAAGAAAAGACTCAAAAAGTGGGGGTAAGATGCAAGTAAACATTACTGTGGTGGGGGGCCAGGGAACACACATGATGTGTGACATAAGATCATTCCGGAAAAGGAGGAGTGAGGCGGGGTTGTCCCAACAGCCGGTGGGCCCCAAGGAAACTAGGTCCTTTCTTCTCTGCTTAAAGGGAGTCTTAACCCCCTTAACTCAGTGAGCCTCCGGCAGCAGAGCAACCACACGAACAAGGGGAAGTTTTGCTGGCTGAGGCTACAGGGCAGCAGTTCCCAGCCGTCTTGGCACCAGGGACTGGTTTTGTGGAAAACAATGTTTCCATGCATCAAAAGTGGGGATGCTTTTAGGATGATTCAAATGTGTTACATTTATGGTGCACTTTATTTCTATTATTGCTACATCAGTGCCACCTCAAATCATCAGGCATTAGATCCCCAAAGCTGAGGATCCCTGCTCTAGGGCCACCAGGCTCTTCCTATTAGGGTCAGCTGAGTGTGATCCTGCCACTTAGCAAGAACTCTCAGACATTCAAGCCAATGCTACCCAAGCCCAAATTAGGCACTTAACCTTTTTAAAAAGGTTAAAAGGGAATAAAAGCCATGTGTACTCTTAGATTTCACATACAGTATTGGGACAGAAATTCAGACTGCTGTAATATAATTGGGCTCAGGCCATACTCATAGAATGGAGCCTACTGGAAATGAGATAATACTATGCCTAGCACATAGTATGCTCTTAAATATTTGTTGAATGAATGAATGAATACTATAGTCAATAGGACAGGACAGAAGAGTGCCTTAGTCTTCTTTAATGATTATATTTAAATCATCATGATAATAGCAAACACTCGAAAAGAGCTTATCATATGGTAGATACTATTTTAAGGGCTTTACACATACTAACTCATTCAGCTGTCTTGATAAGGCTCATGAGTGTTATTTACAGAGGACACAAGTAAAGCCCAGGGATCTTAAATCATCTGTCAAAAATCACTTCGTCAGTAACTACAGGCCTGGGCAGCAAATTCAGGCAGAGTCTGGGGCCTTCACTTCTCCCCTACACTGCCCAGTCAGAATGCAGTTTACCTCTACACTGATGACTCTGCATTGAAAAGGAAAAAATATATATATTTTTAAGGGGGTGAGAGATGAAGGAGACCAGGTAGATGTACATGGTCAGAGAAGGAGAGGCTACCACAGGAAGGGTCTATGGGGAGGGTCCCTCTGGGGAACACAAGGGCAGTTCTGCTTGCCTTCTCCCACCTCAACTATCAGTGGGATTTGCCTGAAGTTGCCAGACACTTTAGCTCAAGGGAGGTATGCTGTCACTTCAGTTGTGTCTGACTCTTTGCGACCCTATGGACTGTGTAGCTCACCAGGCTCCTCTGTCCATGGGATTCTCCAGGCAAGAATAGTGGAGTGGGTTGCCACACCCTCCTCCAGGGGATCTTCCTGACCCAGGGATTTAGCCTGCATCTCATGCATTGCGGGCAGATTCTTGACTGCTGAGCCACCAGTGAGAAGGCAAGGGTCAATCTCCTGGTGAAACAGAGAGTTGGGCACATGTGAGTGATGGGAAGGGGTTTAGAGAGTGGCCACTTGATAAACTTTCCATTTCTGACATACCCCAAAAGAGGGGGACTTAGTGCATTACCCACACCAGCTAGTTATTTAGCTAATAATCCTGTAGAATAATTTATACTCATTCAATAGGAAGGTTTTCAAATTTTAAACCTATTTTGAAGCCAAACCTCATACCAAACAGCTAACTTCAAGTAAGACCAGATCTATAAAAATAGCTTACAAAAACATGAGAAAATTCACATTCTATTGTGGCCATTTCTTAAATCAAAGACTTATCTCAAGGGGGATAAAAACAGTAGAGAAACCTATATCAAGAGCAGAAACTTTGCTTCTGTGGCCCCAGAGACCTGAGGATCCTCTGTTCAATTTTACCTATTGAAAGGCATCAGTGCTTTCACAGAACCCACCTTTTTAATGAAAAAAAAAATTAACTACTACAAGGGCCTGCCAAAAACAAAATTAGCTCAACATTAATGACCATAAAAACCATGTTAATCCTTAATAAATATGGCAGAGTTATTTTCACAACAGCTTTCTTTTAATGTTTCTCACTCTACTCATGAACCATCCTTTAACTTTCCTTTCCCTGAGAACTCACAAACAGAAAGTGATCAAAAGAAGAAAGATGTATTGGTCCACATTCTCCTAAACCCTACAAGTACTGAAGAAATGATGGAATCCTTCAGCAAAAAAACCAGGGCAAAGATGAAGGTAAGATAATAAGGATGATATTTTTAATACAGTGAAGTTTCAGAGAATTGCCATTCTTCATAGGTTATATGACATCAAACTGAAATGACTGAAGGTGATTTCTCCAACTCCATTTCAGCCCTGTGATAGAAAGTAGACAGGCTTTGGGGTGGGAAGAGAAGGCTCACTATACCTTTTAAGATGAAAGGATGCCTTTCCAGTCTAAATGCTTGTTCAAGCCAACTATTATCACAGATTAGCCCTCATATATCTGTTCAAGTATAATAGGGGTTTTCTTTTTTTTAAGAGGACAATCCATGTGGGGGAGGAGTGCTGATGTATAGATTCATGAGATAATTTCAGTGGTACTAGAAGTGAAAATTAAAATGGGTCAGTATATCAAAATACATAGTGACATAAGAACTGCAGATACATGTTTTAAAGCAGTTTCTCACACCATTTTTTTTACACTAAATTAAATGTCTGGCCAACAGCTAAAATCACTGATTCACTGAGCTGGTAGGTGTATGCTTTATCATTTCCTTTTATTTCTAGAGCAGCATGATGGTTATTATTTTTTATTCCTCTGAGCTTTCTAACTACTTGCTCTATTTTTCATGCTCAAGGTAAACAGTGACATCTAAGAAAAAACAAGGTTTCCACTGATTCTACTAGTCCTTCAGGCTCTAATGTAAAATTAAATCTAGCATCACCATATTACCAAACTCAGACTACAGAGCTTTTTCATTTATCATCAAATGTACTTTTTAGACTCACCAAAAGTGAAAATTATTTTCGTTTTGCATAAAATGTGACATATGTGACAAAAATGCAGGATTTCAGGAACTATTTCACTCTTTCATGCAATACTAGAATAAATAGAAAAAGAGGGTGGAGAGTAGCGCCTGAAAGTAGTTGAAAGAATGAGTGCTGGAGTCGATCACTCATAGGTCCAAATCCTTCTAGAAGATATGTCACTAATGATATGTGACCTTGGGCAGGTGAAAAGCTCTGGTTTTCTCAAGTAGCCTGGCTTCAGAAACTATTCTCTTTACCACTGTGAGCATATTACTTCTTTACACAGACCAAGATTATTAATCTACATCAACAGGTAGATATATAGGTATTTGTATATACCATCATGTGATGCAAGTAAATTTCATAACAATCTTAACTGGGCAGTTTAATTAAAATTTGAAGCCGAGGAAGGAAAGCTGGTGTCACAAGCATGATTGTTATCGTAGTTAATGAAAATACATGTAAAACTTCTAGTACAAAGTCTGACACATAGCAAGCATCAGTGATGCTCCTCCTTTTTCCTTAGAGAAGGCTTTGAAGAATAGAAATGAACTGACCACAGCATATTTAAAATGAGAGAGAAGAAAACATTGAAGAGACAATAAGAATGAGCGAGAAGCAACAAAAGCATACTGCCTTGCTCACAACTTTTTGCAGAGCTAGCCTGGCTTACAAGTTTCCAGTTTAATATTGTTCAGTGACTGACATAATTTACAGTATATTATTTTGCATCTTGAATTACATTCCTTTTTAAAAAAATATTCTTTGCTATATTCCACCCCCAAACTGCAGGTAAGAAAACCAAGGCAAAAATAGAATAACTATTTTACTTAGCCTCTTAGAGCAATTTAAATTCCATTACCGCATGTAAAATGCATTTGTTACATCACAGTTACATTTACTAACAGGATGCTTTCAGAAATAAAGTTATCATCTCCAGCTGCATAAAATGCAGCTGTTTACACACACACACACACACACACACACACACGCACACACACACACATGCACACACACCAGCCACCTGTATGCTTTTACTTCTAAACACTGTCCTGACTAGAACTGACTTGACATGGACTCTTAAAAGCAAAAAGCAAACACCTAAAGCCAAGTAACTGCATATCCCTTCCTCCTAACTTGGAAGTATTTTAGGTTAGTAGCACAATCCAGCTTCTTACAGTAAGAAGAGTCTAGCATCTCTTACCCTTAAATGTGTCATGGGGCCAGATAAAGCCTTTAGAAAATGAAGTCAGGCCAAGCAATAGTTGATTCGCTATAAGCTAAGCAAGAAAACCTTTTTAAAAGGGCACCTCACATTTCACGCTCTTTCTGTACACCGCTTTCCCCATCATATCACCCTAGTTCTCCAGTGCTGTGTAAGGAGAAATGCTGTTTAAGGTGAAATTCTGCAATAGAAGGCAACTTGGCTCTCTTTCTACAGCCAGGAGCTGTGCAGAACGAGGAGGTGAGGAGGACTGTCAACAAGAGGCAGAGGAGGGAAGTGGCCACATGGGAGTCTGTGTTCATCAAGATCTGTCAGAAGGCAACCGGAGCAGATAGAAGCTGTGCTTGCACAGAGCAACCTCACGTCTGCTATCACCAAGAGTGTGGCTGATCAACTATGTGTCTAAGTGGAAGAAGCAATTTTCTTTCAGACTTACCCAGAAGCCAAAAAATTCAGAATACAGCAATGAACTTTCATAACACCATTCAACCATGATCAAAAAAGCTTAAGCCTTGAAAACACAGATTAAGGCTTAAACACAGATTAAAGCTCATGCCCTTATGTATCACTGGAAAAGCAAAAACACTACACCATGATGAAAGTATAAGGAACTTCAAAATTCTTTGTTTCTTCTGATGATTTTTTTAAATATCCTATGTAAATTCTTCTAAAAAGTTGAACTTTTTGTTTCCTGCCATACTACTGCCCTAACTTTGTATTAACTCTGTAAAATGAACAATCTAATATTGCGACCAACCATAATTTCTTTCTTCCTTCTTCCAATAAACTTTAATATGTGCAATATTTCATAATAATAAAATTGTATTATTTGTTTCGAAAGAGAGAAGTCTCAGTTCTGGATAACAGATACAAATCAGTGAAGGGCTGGAATATTCCAAGTCGGGAGTGCCTGATCCCCCCAGATGGGGCTATAAGTCTAGAACTCGGGAGGAATCTGAATCGGATTTGGGAGTCATATGCGCAGTTTAATCAAAGAAAAGTGGATGAGAGCCCAAGAGAGGGCACAGTCTAAAAAGAGAAGATCAAATTCAGAGCTCAAGTGAATAGCCACATTTTAAAGCAGGATAAAGAAAGAGGAAACCACTAACCAAAAAGAAGTCACAGAGGTAAGAAAAGAGGAGTGGTAGCTGATGAGGCAAGAGAGGAATTTAGAGACGGGATGGCTGACCAGTAGATGGGGCAGCGACCAATACTATGAGAAGACTTTGGCAGCCTGAAGTCCACATCAGTCTCAGCGAGCTCTCCCGCAGTAAGATGGTAGGATGGTTTGGCCAGGGGATGGAGCATTAATAGGAAATGGTTAAAGAGAGACAGTGAGTGAGAACAGCAATTTAAAGATGGAAATAGAGAGAAAATCAAATCTCTTATGATTATACAGTGGAAGTGAGAAATAGAATTAAGGGACTACATCTGATAGATAGAGTGCCTGATGAACTATGGAATGAGGTTTGTGACATTGTACAGGAGACAGGGATCAAGACCATCCCCATGGAAAAGAAATGCAAAAAAGCAAAATGGCTGCCTGGGGAGACCTTACAAATAGTTGTGAAAAGAAGAGAAGTGAAAAGCAACGGAGAAAAAGAAAGATATAAGAATCTGAATGCAGAGTTCCAAAGAATAGCAAGAAGAGATAAGAAAGCCTTCTTCAGCGATCAATGCAAAGAAATAGAGGAAAAGAACAGAATGGGAAAGACTAGAGATCTCTTCAAGAAAATTAGACATACTAAGGAAACATTTCATGCAAAGATGGGCTCGATAAAGGAAAGAAATGGTATGGATCTAACAGAAGCAGAAGATATTAAGAAGAAGTGGCAAGAATACACAGAAGAACTGTACAAAAAAGATCTTCACGACCAAGATAATCACGATGGTGTGATCACTCACCTAGAGCCAGACATTCTGGAATGTGAAGTCAAATGGGCCTTAGAAAGTATCACTACAAACAAAGCTAGTGGAGGTGATGGAATTCCAGTTGAGCTATTTCAAATCCTGAAAGATGATGCTGTGAAAGTGCTGCACTCAACATGCCAGCAAATTTGGAAAACTCAGCAGTGGCCACAGGACTGGGAAAGGTCAGTTTTCATTCCAGTCCCAAAGAAAGGCAATGCCAAAGAATGCTCAAACTACCGCACAATTGCACTCATCTCACATGTTAGTAAAGTAATGCTCAAAATTCTCCAAGCCAGGCTTCAGCAATACATGAACTGTGAACTTCCAGATGTTCCAGCTGGTTTTAGAAAGGCAGAGGAACCAGAGATCAAATTGCTAACATCCGCTGGATCATGGAAAAAGCAAGAGAGTTCCAGAAAAATATCTATTTCTGCTTTATTGACTATGCCAAAGCCTTTGACTGTGTGGATCACAATAAACTGTGGAAAATTCTGAGAGAGATGGGAATACCAGACCACCTGACTTGCCTCTTGAGAAACCTATATGCAGGTCAGGAAACAACAGTTAGAACTGGACATGGAACAACAGACTGGTTTCAAATAGGAAAAGGAGTATGTCAAGGCTGCATATTGTTACCCTGCCTATTTAACTTCTATGCAGAGTATATCATGAGAAACGCTGGACTGGAAGAAGCACAAGCTGGAATCAAGATCGCCGGGAGAAATATCAATAACCTCAGATATACAGATGACACCACCCTTATGGCAGAAAGTGAAGAGGAACTAAAAAAAAGCCTCTTGATGAAAGTGAAAGTGGAGAGTGAATAAGTTGGCTTAAAGCTCAACATTCAGAAAACGAAGATCATGGCATCTGGTCCCATCACCTCATGGGAAATAGATGGGGAAACAGTGGAAAAGTGTCAGACTTTATTTTTCGGGGCTCCAAAATCACCGCAGATGGTGACTGCAGCCATGAAATTAAAAGACGCTTACTCCTTGGAAGAAAAGTTATGACCAACCTAGATAGTATATTCAAAAGCAGAGACATTACTTTGCCAACAAAGGTCCATCTAGTCAAGGCTATGGTTTTTCCTGTGGTCATGTATGGATGTGAGAGTTGGACTGTGAAGAAAGTTGAGCACCGAAAAATTGATGCTTTTGAACTGTGTGTTGGAGAAGACTCTTGAGAGTCCCTTGGACTGCAAGGAGATCCAACCAGTCCATTCTGGAGGAGATCAGCCCTGGGATTTCTTTGGAGGGAATGATGCTAAAGCTGAAACTCCAGTACTTTGGCCACCTCATGCGAAGAGTTGACTCATTGGAAAAGACTCTGATGCTGGGAGGGATTGGGGGCAGGAGGAGAAGGGGATGACAGAGGATGAGATGGCTGGATGGCTTCACTGACTCAATGGACATGAGTCTGAGTGAACTCCAGGAGTTGGTGATGGACAGGGAAGCCTGGAGTGCTTCGATTCATGGGGTCGCAAAGAGTCAGACATGACTGAGCAACTGAACTGAACTGACTGAGAGAGAGAGAAAAAATATTTTGAGGGGAATCTGGGATTTAGCACCCAGATTTTAGAATTCTCTGAAGAGTGATTATTTGCGATGAAAGAGAAGGGTGTTGTTAAATACAGTCCTGTGCGCAGGAGGTACTCACAACCAGAGATCTACACTAGAGATTTGGGGCCAGATTAGGGGTAAAAAAAAAAAAAACAAAACAAAAAAAGAAGAAGAAGAAGAAAAAATTGGTTTATATTGGCAATGACTAGAAATCAATAGGGAATCTCTAGAAAATTTGCTGTCTCGCATACAGGGTTATCGTTACCATCTTTCTAAATTCCATATATATGTGTTACTGTACTGTATTGGTGTTTTCCTTTCTGGCTTACTTCACTCTGCATAATTGGCTACAGCTTAAACCAATACAATATTGTAAAGTAACAAATTAAATAATGAAGATTTTTAAAAATAAAAAAATTAAAAATAAATAAAATCTGCTGACTGGTAAACTTAGTGAAGAGATTCAAGATGAGATAGGGAATAGTATCTGTAGACAGCATAATTTTGATCCCTTTTGAAAGTGCCTGTTTGTACCTATTACTTCCAGATACTTACTTTGGCCATATTGTGGGTCACCTTCTCATTATTTAAACTGTACCCTATCCATTAACTGACTTTAAGTCTTCAACACTATGGTACATATGTGTGTGTGGTTTTTTCAATATATTGATTTAAAATTTCTTTCCTCTTTCGTGTCAGTCCAGTTTTAACTCAGTACTCAAGAGACTAAATTACTTACAAAGCATCTCTTTGGGAATTAGCAGTTATGCCCTGACCTCGTCAGAAGGCAGGAAGTTACACAGCACACTTCCCACCCTGGGGCACAGCTCCTCCTGCACACACAGGCCAGACTGTGAGCTCCCTTAGAGCAGGTACCAGATCCTGGCAGCTTTTCCAGCCCCTTGGTAGCTTATCCATTGAAGCTATTCAATTAGCATCTAATGAACTGAGTATTGTTCCCCTGCATTGGGTATTCTCTCAATACTGAAGTAAACATTCACCTAATTTTCGGCTACTTGATGATCACTATTATCCCATTTCACTTTTAACATTCCTATTTATCATGCTTCAAGCACAGCCTCTGAAAAGAATCCAAGATCCCCAACAGAATCAATTCCTCCTTTTTCTCTCTACATCTGTTTACCAAACACTTGTTACTGGGTATCATAATTATTTCTGTTTAACGCTCTCTCCCTTTGAACCACAATGAACTCTATCAATGCAAGAGCCTCATCTTATTTATCCCTACACCCACTCCCGCACAATGTCTAGTACACACCACACACTCAGTAAATGTTTGGGAATCAATAGCTCTTATCTCACAATCCAATAAAACCATACGGATTTGATAAAAATATTACTAAGTATTTGTTAGGGCTTCCCTGGTGGCTCAGATGGTAAAGAGTCTGCCTGCAATGAGGGAGACCTGGGTTCGATCCCTGGGTCAGGAAGATCCCCTAGAGAAGGGAATGGCAACCCACTCCAATATTCTTACCTGGGAAATACCATGGACAGTGGAGCCTGGCAGGCTACAGTCCATGGGGTTGCAAAGAGTCTGACATGGATGAGAGACTTCACTTTCTTTCTTCAATTTTAAATAAAAGAATAATACCTAAAACATAGTATTTCCTTTATAAAGTTTATTTTACAAATTACTGTCACCAACTCTGAAAGGCAGGAGATTTACCATTATTTCCAACCTTAAATTACAAAATTATGTATATAGAACAAAACTGATTCAGTCAGCATCAACTTCTTATAACTATATTTAAGTAAGGAGACACTAAATTTTCAGTTTATTCTGCCATACATGTAAATTGCCCCCTTGCAATAAAACAATTTTTACTAATTATTTTCAGAAACAGAGCTATATACTTTTCTACATATAATAAGCTTCAAATAATACATTTTTGTGAATTATTTAAACAACAAAATTCTGTAAAACAATTATCCTTCAATAAAAATAAATTAATTAAAAACTAATAAATTAAAAATACAAAACTTCTGAGTTTGGTATTTTAGTAATATTTACAATGTCTTTTTAAAGATTAATAGTCATTACATGTAACTTACACTGTAAATTCTATGAAAGATACATCAAGTGATATTTTTGGCTTTCATTTATCAGTTCAGGTCAGTTCAGTCACTCAGTCGTGTCCAACTCTTTGCGACCCCATGAATCGCAGCACGCCAGGCCTCCCTGTCCATCACCAACTCCCAGAGTTCACTCAAACTCACGTCCATAGAGTTGGTGATGGCATTTTAAATAAATTAAAGTTAACACACAGAAGAGTCTGTCTGAATTCTCTTGAAATCTATAATTTTACTTTGGCAATATGAATGGAATGCTGCGATATTCAATCAAACCTAATTTTTAAAACCAAGCTTAATACTGGCCTGCTGCTGCTGCTGCTGCTAAGTCACGTCAGTCGTGTCTGACTCTGTGTGACCCCATAGATGGCAGCCCACAAGGCTCCCCCACCCCTGGGATTCTCCAAGCAAGAACACTGGAGTGGGTTGCCATTTCCTTCTCCAATGCATGCAAGTGAAAAGTGAAAGGGAAGTCACTCAGTCGTGTCTGACTCTTAGCGACCCCATGGACTGTAGCCTACCAGGCTCCTCCATCCAAGGGATTTTCCAGGCAAGTGTACTGGAGTGGCACTCCAGTGCCTTCTGGAGTGCCTTCTCCTAATACTGGCCTAACGAGAACTAAATAAGATAATTAATCTTTGAGAATGTAATAAAAGATTACATTGCTCATTCTAAAGAACAAAATGCTTTAGGGTAGTAAATTTTCAAGGGCTTCCCAGGTGGTACAGTGGCAAAGAATCCACCTCTCAATACAGAAGACACAGAAGTGAGTTTGACCCCTGTGTTGGGAAGATCCCTTGGATAAGGAGTATTCTTGTCCCACTATTCTTGCCTGGGAAATCCTACGGACAGAGGAGCCTGGTGGCTACAGTTCATGGGGCCACAAAAGAGTTGGACACAACTTAGCGACTGAACAACAAAAGTGACCTTTTATGTGACACCTTACAAGTAGAGGTGTAGCCTGCTCTTTAATCTCAGAATCAAACAGTAACAGCAAATTAGGGGGAAATTTTTTTCAATAAAATGAACTACTCAACACTTGAAGTTTTAAATGAAAACCAATGTGGTATTTTTCCTAAAGCTTTCTTAAAAATCATTGTAAATTAGAAGATAATCAATTTTCATTCAAAAAAGGTTATAGAAGACACCCAAAGAATAATCTCCTATTCTTTGTTTACTAAGTAAATGGGCACTATTTTTATAAAGTTTTTCTGTTTTAAAAATAATACATGTTCATTATTTTTTTTAAGGCATAGAAACAGAGACAAAAAAAGACAAAAAAGAAAAATCAAAACAGTGCAGAAAAATAGGAAATTAATATGAAAATGTAAATCCTTCTCATTTTTCCTAGTTTCTTTCCCCAAAAGTAACTATGGTCAATAGCAGAAATCATTTAAAAATTTTCTCTGTATATATGTTTATTTATGTATCTGTACATATTTAGCTTTACATAAACATACTCATACTATTTGCACTCTACATTTTATTCATTTTGACTTAAAATATGTATCTTATACATCTCTCTTTAACAGTATATACAAAGGTAGCAGATTGGTTTTCATAGCTGTGTAGTATTTCATTGAATACTTATTTCACAATTTATTTTGTACCTATTGAGGTAGACTTGAGCTGCTTCCACTTTCTCACTATCACAAACAATATTACTTTAAATTTCCATGCAGTCTCTAGAAATCATAAATAAGGGCTTAAAATAAGGGCTTCCCTTGTAGCTCAGTTGGTTAAAGAATCTGCAAGGAAAGCAGGAGTCCCAGGTTTGATTTCTGGGTCAGGAAGATCCTCTGGAGAAGGAAATGGCAACCTACTCCAGTGTTCTTGCCTGGAGAATCCCATGGACAGAGTAGCCTGATGGCCTGCATTCCATGGGGTCCCAAGAGCAGGACATGACTTAGCAACCAAACTACCATTCTCATGTGGACACTTAAGATGTTTCCCTGAAATGAGATTTTTTTTACATGACCTGAAGAATACTGAAAAGGTTGAGGAAATACAGCAGCCATCATGGCGTTTCAACAAACCAATCAATTACTCTGTAAATTAACTAAGCATTTATAGGGAAATAAATCTTAGAATATAGTTTATTATCTGATGAAAAAGTCTCCATACATCTTTAAAAAGGACAAAAAGGTAGAAGTAATTATGGAATTGGGGTTCAACATATCAAAGTGAAATATGTCATCAATTAAAAATGAAAGAAGATACTGGTTAAATATAAACCCCAATTCCAAGAAAATTTAAAAGTATCAACTGGAAGGATGTGAAAAATAATCATGTAAAAAAAAAAAGAAAAACAGAACTAGTACACTATATAATAGCCTTCAACCTGCTTACTTAGTACCATCAAATTCTATCAAGTGATAAATTAACCTAAGGCTGAAATTTTAGTTTCAAAACTTTAAAATTATTTTACTCCCTTGAAAATTTCTGCTATCAAATCATTACTTTCAAATTAAAAGATTTCTCAAACTTTGGCATTTTCACATGTTGGAAGGGATTTAGAGACAAATATCTGCTTTATGGTAACAATGGAAATCAACAAGAAGGAAAGAACATTGAATTTAGAAATCAGATGACAGTAAACAGAATAATATTTTTTTTTTTTTAGGTGAGCTAAGTTTAAGAATATTTAAGGATTCCAATACACTTTGGGGCAAGCACTCTTCTTATTCTCCAGAACACCCGAATGCAATTACTAATCAGAGAATAAACAAGGATTCCATTCTGCTCATATTTCTTTTTTTTTTTTTTTTTTAAAAGAAAATGTTCTCTCTGCTCAGCATAAAGTGGCCGAAGGTTTGGCCTGACATGACAATTTCTCTAAACAAGGCTCCAGATCTGCTCTCAGAATCATATAATTATTTAGATTTTGGATGTGTGTTAAGAAAGGAATTAGAATAAATCCACTTTTAATTTGTCACCATCTACCAGAAACTTTGCCTTATCTTCTGAATAAATCAATACAACCTACGCATATTAACTTAAACACTTCAATTTTCTCATTTAAACATTTAAGTATCTCTGTTTAAAAGTAGTTGATTCTAAAACTAAGAGTAACTGAACCACTGGCTGTTACTTCATTGGGTTTTCCTTTTGGATTTTAAAAACACTGCCCCTAACATAACCATGCTTTTCTGGTGGTTCAGACAGTAAAGAATCTGCCTGTAATGCAGAAGACTCCAGTTAGATCCCTGGGTTGAGAAGATTCCCTGAAGAAGGCAATGACAACCCACTGCAGTATTCTTGCCCTGAGAATTCAACGGACATAGGAGCCTGGTGGGCTCCTACATGGGGTTGCAAAGAGTCAGACATGACTGACTGAACATTTTCACTTTCAACACAACCACAGTCCATTAAAGTAATATGGAAATATGTGTATCAGTTCAGTTCAGTTCGGTTGCTCAGTCGTGTCCGACTCTTTGCAACCCCATGAATCGCAGCATGCCAGGCCTCCCTGTCCATCACCAACTCCTGGAGTTCACTCAGACTCACTCAGTGATGCCATCCAGCCATCTCATCCTTGGTCGTCCCCTTTTCCTCCTGCCCCCAATCCCTCCCAGCAAAATAGAATGCAATGTGGAAAATGTAACTGGAAAACTTTGAAAAGCAGCTAAAGACTAAAAGAGAATGATTCTCCTGTAACACATTAAAAATATTATTGTACCTGAAGGGAAAAAAGAGAGGCCAAAGGTAACCACTGGAAAGTTATTATCCTGTGACAGTGTTAATCTACATAATTTGACTTGAGTAAGAATTTTATAGTATGATAGGATGGTGTAGCACAACAATTAGTAGAGGCATAAGCTTTATCTTTCACAATTGTTCTGTTTCTTCAAGAAACTTAGAGTAGTAAGAAATTTACTGGTCATTAACCTGGTGTGGATGCATTATTATCAGAAGCTACAAACTCAGCTACAGCAAAAATTCTAATCTTTTAACATGAATGGATATCCATTAGGGATCATGTTAAAACCACCAACCTCATTTCAGTAGATATCTTATCTCACAGAAAGTTTGTTGCTAGACATAAAGTGTCACTGGTTTACCTCTAAATGATCCAGCCTCTACAGGAAACTGGGTGTAGTTTTAATAAAATGGGACTCATAAGTTTTTATTACATTTATAATGAATGCTTTTCAGTTTTATAGGCTCTTTGAAGGAGCAATTTAGTTTCCCTATTAAAACATGACTTTATATCCTTCACAACTCTCAAGTTTTCAATTTTATGTTGCTACCACTCTAAATATAAATGAAGATACTGAAGTTTTAATAAAGGGATAGGGTTATTCTTACTGACATGTATAGGATGCAACCTTACAAAATTACAGGGAAAAGTACAGAAGATTAAAATCTCTTTCTAGTCTGATTCCTTCAATATCCTTTCCATCATACAGAACCTTTCAAAACCAACCATGACTACTTTAAAGTATATAACATATTTAGGTATTAATAAAGCAGGACTCATGATATTGCCTTTTCTGAATAAAGTATAATAAAATCCTTTTAAATTGACTTACGATGCAGTGGAGAGTGTAACTCTGTTTAATTTAACTTGGAGGATCTTTTATCAGTCTCTTTATGGTATCTAGAAAATCCATATAAGATTTTCAGACATAGTGGCTTTATTTACACCAAATTCTAATTCAGGCCCCAAAGCAGGGATTGTTACAAATAAACTCAAGGTAGAGGCAGGAAATTTTGTTACTTTCCCAGCAAAAGAAGCTACTATATATGGGGTCTTAATTAAGGAACTGACATTAAGAATGTGACTAAGGTATCATCTCTGCCCAGGAAAACTATCTTCTGGGAAAAAAAAAAGACATAAGTAATTATAATACATTGTGATAAGGCTATAGTAGATATAACAGATATCTATATTTATAACGGGGCTTCCCTGGTGACTCAGCCAGTAAAGCATTTCAGTCGGACACAACTGAGCAACTGACATCACATATTCATAATTGATAATTCAGAGCAGTAAAAGGACCACTGAGAAAGAGCTACCAACTCTCCTTAACAGAGAAAAAGACCTCATGGAGGTGATGTGCCACCTGGAACTTGAAAGATCACTAGGAGTTCACTAAATAGATAAAAGATACAAAGTCATTGCAATCAACAGGAAGAACCCTATGTTGCATGATTGCTGCTGTGCCGCTGTGCACCAATGAACACTTTATATTTACTTTAGTCAACAACAAATCTCAAAAATACAGTATTATAGAGGGAGGGGAAAAAACAGTTCTTTCTATATATTTTCTTCCATAAGGGCAAAATTAAATCCTAATAATTCAATGTTGACTGCCACCTTAGCTTCTTCAGGCTGTTGTGTTGTTCAGTCACTAAGTTGAGGCTCACTCTTTGCAAACCCTTGGACTGTAGCCCGCCAAGCTTCTCTGTCCATGGAATTCTCTAGGTAAGAATACTGGAGTGGGCTGTCATTTCCTTCTGTAGAGGATCTTCTTAGGTCAGGGATCAAACCCATGTCTCCTGCATTAGCAGGTGAATTCTTTACAACTGAGCCACTAGGGAAGCCCACAACTTATTCAGGTGCTTAGAACAGTTCTTACCTACTCTTCTAAGAAATTCATATAAAAAAATCTAGCATCACATACAGCTGCTTGGAGGGCCCAAAGACATCTTTTAAACAGCAACAGTTCATTAAAGGAATATGCAGAGCATGCCTAAGTCCTACAACTACATAATGAAAATCAATGCGTTGTCCCCAACCAATATTTATCATGTCAAATCCACAGGCAATTGCCTCAATTTCAGGAATGCAATCTCCATGCAATTTTTGGAGATTTACGCTACTCAAACTACATGAAAAACTAGATACTAATCTGAAAGCACATCTTTCTAGAAGCAGCTTCTTCACTTGACTAAACCTGTTTCACATGTGATAAATATACCGCTCTTAAAGAGAAAGCAGAATTGTCACTGAGAAACAATCAGTCAAATAAAGGATTTCTATTTACTTTAACACCAGGTTATTAACTTCCGTGATCCCCACTCTTGGCAGAAAAAGTCAGTGTAATTAAAATCCATTAAGGGAACTTAAATTTGTCTGAAAATGGGAGCTATTAACTGAAGTGCTGGCCCCAAAGTCCACCTGTCTGATAATTCTCTGATGACAAGTTTCAAGAATCAAAAATAACTTCATTTGTCACACACTCAGAGTTTCCCATCCCATAGAATTCATTGTTAGAGAAGTGTCTTCCATTCTCCCATGGAGGCCCATCATTTAAGCTGATCTACTCCAAATATATCCAAGAGGGCAAAGATGAGTGTCCTCACAGTTAGTTTCACTCGTGAACCCAGTCAGCAATTCAATTGTCACTTCTTTGTTCTAGGTGGCTGCACTCTAATGATCGACAGTAAAGAGGATATGTAGAACTGACTCTTCACAGATACTAGTTGAAATATGGCTAAAAAAAAAAAATAGCATCAAAGGAAAACATTATCTGAGCAAGAAGCGAGTTTGGGGAAATGGACTACTTCGTTTTAAGAATGGGATAAAGAGATAATAAGCGATTTTATTCTATGAACTCTAGCTGACCCAACACTGATTGATTAGTAGGATAGAAACAGAGATGAGTGCATATGGAACATTGAGGATTCATAGAAAGCTGGCCTCCTGAAATGCATTTTGGAAAGTGGTGGGTAGAAATAAGCAAACAAGTAAGCAAACAATTCAAGAAATCTGTAAGTGCCCAATGCCCACCATTCTGAGAGACTAAGCAAGTACCGAAGACTTGAGAGGTGATCTCCTACCTTAAATTGTGAACACTGATAGTCATGGGGAAGCAACCTAGCTTTCTACAAAAAGGCCCTTTGCTATCTCGAAAATCAAGAGTAAAAGTTAAAACCTCCCAAACTAGGACTACATATTCAGCCAGATTATCAGGAAAAACAAATGGCTAATGTTAAAGGTATATTTCATTTAAGATTATTGAAATAAATGCTTCCATAAAAGAACTATTCAATCATGTAAATAAACAAGGCTTAATTTTTGTTTGACTTCATTCATGCAATAAATATTTATTGCCAGCATCCTATGTGTCAGGTGCTGTTCTTGGCACTGGGATACATCAGTAAATAAAACAGATACATGGCCCTGCTCTTGCAGAGTCTTTATAATAAATGTTAGTCACTCAGTTGTGTCTGAGTCTTTGCAACCAGCAGACCGTAGCCCACCAGGTTCCTCTGTCCGTGGAATTCTCCAGGCAAGAATACCAGAGTCGGTAGCCATTCCCTTCTCCAGGAAATCTTCCTGATCCAGGGATCAATCCAAGTTCTCCCACCTTGCAGGCAGATTCTTTACCACCTGAGCCATCAGGGAAGCCATTTACAATAAAGAAGACAGATAATAACAAGAAAAATATATAGTAAGTCAGACAGCAAGAGTGTTATGAGGAAAGGAAAGACGTCCAGAGGGATAGGCAATACTGGGGACGGTGTTATTTTCAATAAGGTGGTCAAGGAAGGTAAGGCATATGTTTTTAAAGAAGAAAATTAATGATGTTTGCAAAAGAATAGGCTAGGATTACATTATTAAACACCAGTGTTTTTCTTTCAATCAGAGCTGGAAGACCAAAGAAACCCAAAAATCAGACTCAGAGTGCAACCTGTTCTACTTCTGTCACTGTCAAACATGAGGCAAAATAATTTATCTCTGGCTTCCTCTTTTTCATTGTTTGTAAGAAGCAACATGGGTTTGACATAAAGAACCATAAAACCTAAACATTTTTATACTAAAAATATCACGAAGTACAATCAGCGGCAGGGCAATGTAATGCCTAAAATATATCTCCCAATTGTTTGAAAAACCACTAAAATCTAAAAGTTCTCTTGGAAATGATTTCTGTCTTTGGCACCACATTACATGTGCTGTCCTTGTAAGAATTTGATTAGAAATGAGTTTTAAATGGTTGATTTAATACTGAGGATCTGCACACTATAGAACTGAATAGATCAGATTCACTGATCAATCATGCTCTTCAAGTCTAACCACTCCAATCTACACCCAGAAAGGAAATAAATCTCACTTTAGAATAGCGATCTATCATACTTTACAGGATCTGCATTTTAAAATATTATTCTAAAATAATATCATTTCTCTAGTGGATGAGAAATTATGTCCTGTCCAAGAATTTTTCAATGACTCAGACAAATTCTGCTGTGACCAGTTTTGAAAATACTTTCAAAAGTCCACAGTGCTCAGTGATGCAAATGTCTTATGAGAGGCATCTCCTTTAAAATGCAGTTTCAGCCCTCTTCTACTTAAATGAATTGCAATATGAACTGCAAAGCATAAACGAAAATTTCATTTTAGTCTTTAATAAATCCCAGAGCATATACTCACCTCTGTCATTATAATACATATTTTTAAATCTGATTAAAATAAAATATTCAGGGCAATTTTCCATGCATACAAAGTATTCAGTGATGCTGACTGACATATGAGTATTAACATACAAACATTAAGAAGCTATATCAATTAATATTGCAATGATGGATAAGCTCTTTTTCCCATAAAAATTCTATAATACTATACCTTGCTACTTAAGTTACAAAATAGCAAATTATTAACACACACACAAACTTCTTGGAAGCTACCTACATTCAGGTACTGTGCTGAATACTTTAATATAATATATCATTTAGTCTTCACAGCAGCATGTGAGGTGTGTTTTGCTACCCCTGTTTTAAACTTGAAGAAACTGAGGCTTGGAGAAGTTAACTCCCCTCCCCAAGATCACAGAGTAAGAACGAGAATTCAAACCCCAGGTCTTTCAGAGTCAACTGCTAGAATCCTTCTGCTGCGGCTAAGTCGCTTCAGTCGTGTCCGACTCTGTGCGACCCCATAGACGGCAGCCCACTAGGCTCCTCTGTCCCTGGGATTCTCCAGGCAAGAACACTGGAGTGGGTTGCCATTTCCTTCTCCAATGCATGGAAGTGAAAAGCGAAAGTGAAGTCGCTCAGTCATGCCCAACTCTTAGTGACCCCATGGACTGCAGCCTACCAGGCTCCTCTGTCCCTGGGATTTTCCAGGCAAGAGTACTGGAGTGGGGTGCCATTGCTTTCTCTGAGAATCCTTCTAGAGAAAACAAAAACAAACTTTAGATCAGAATTATACAAATTGATGTTATTTTATCATAGAAATAAAATTATAACATGAGACTATGCTGTTGCTGCTGCTGCTAAGTCGCTTCAGTCGTGTCCGACTCTGTGCGACCCCAGAGACAGCAGCCCACCAAGCTCCCCCATCCCTGGGATTCTCCAGGAGAGAACACTGGAGTGGGTTGCCATTTCCTTCTCCAATGCATGAAAGTGAAAAGTGAAAGTGAAGTCGCTCAGTCTTGTCCACCTCCTAGCAACCCCACGGACTGCAGCCCACCAGGCTCCTCCGACCACGGGATTTGCCAGGTAAGGGTACTGGAGTAGGTTGCCATTGTCTCTCTGAATATAAGACTATAATCCTTATCAAAGGCTTAATGCTAAAGGAATCTGGAAACACAGAAGAACTATATAAATTGATGTTATTTTCACACAGAAATAAAATTATGGTAAGAAATTATAACTCTAACCAAAGGCCTAATGCTAAAGGAATCTGGAAACATAGAAGAACATGTTTTATTCTTTATTTCACATACTATAGTCCTGAGACTTCTATAAATTAACCTAAAAATAATCTCTATGTTACTTATTTTCACCACAATACAAAACTAAATTTTAAAGTACATAAAAAGAAAAAAGTAATAATCTAGATTTAATTCTATTTATTTTTCCATTTGAAGTTTCCACTAAGACACAACAACCTTCTAAAAGTGCACTTGATCTATTTTTATAGAAACAAATAGAAAAAAGTAAAAGAGACAAAAAAAAAATAGAACACCATTTAGAAAGATTTTTGTAGAGAGATTTGAGGAGTCAGATATTTATCAAACACAAGTATTCTGAGCACCTCTCTATACCAGACAAAATGCAAGGCAGGAAAAGTCAAAGGAAAAAAGAGAGAGAGATGAAAGCAAGGTTCTTACCTTTGAAGGAGTCCTTGTTGACATAAAATGGGCAATAAAAACAAATAACCATAATATAAACTATTAAGGACTATGAGTTTGTAAGGACAGAGGCTTTAGAGGAGATTCTGAGTGAAACAGTAATCCCTGATGCCTGTTTTTCTTTTCTAAAAAAACTTCCTTAAAAGTTTGTTGTACCACTCTCATTTTTCCAAGTAAATGTCTCTGGCCGAATAGCTAGTGTCCGAGAGTATCAGGACAACAGCACTTAAACTCCCATCTTGCCCTTTGCTGACATGAAAGAACTTCATGCATGAATCAGTGCTCAACTGTATCAAATTGTCCTTGCTTTAGATCTCTGTCATATGATTCCTTCACAATATAAAAACAAACCAACACAATAAACCTTGAAAGCTGTGATTTGAAAAATGGCAAATATACTAAAGGCACAAAACTGACACAACCCAGTCTTTCTATCCTAGCCCAAAAAAATAAAAAGGAGGGTAGATTGGGATGTGAGGTGTGACTATAGAGCTCTGAGACTGAGTTCTTCTCATAAATACATCAAATACAATACATACATGTAAGACATCAAGATCTCACGCATCAAATGAGAGCAGCCCTTCAAAAGATTTTCCTAGACAGGCTATATATTTGTTTCAAGGGCACTGTCATTGCCGCTTTTAGAACTTCCCCATGGGAACTGTCACAGAGCCAATTTACCAACACCTCTGGGAAATCAGTCCCACTGAATGTCACAGGACGTTGTAGGCCAAAAAGGTCTCTCCTGCTAGCCAAACACATTCTTCTCCCTCCTTCCATCTTATCTCTTTGATTTGATTTCATGAGTGAAATGTATATACTAACCATTTTAGTACAAACACAATAAATAACCTTAAGTTACAGAAAATAACAAAAACGCAAGGTTTTACACTTGAAAAAAAAAAAAAAACCGATCACATCAGGAAGTGTGTGGGGACCCTGCTATTTCACTCCCCACTCTGCTCTCTCAGCTGCTGCTGTGGAGCTGGGTTTAATCCTGTAACAGAGTTCCACCCAGGGGCCCCGGGGAACATGCTGAGGCAGTCGATGAGGGGGCCTTATTTGATTCTCATCAGGAACCAGACTAGCTGGGGTGAGTTCATTTGTGCCCTGCTTGCATTAAGTGCCATTACATAACAACATGGGTAAAACTGGCTGGAAGCCTTTCAGCATCGTCTAGGAGCGCAATCACTCTAAGTAGAGAACTGCCTAGACAGCTCCCAACTCTAGAGCGCACAATTACAACAAGCTACAATACACAGTGTTAAATTTCAAAAGACAGCCCAATGATGCTAAATTGGTTTTCCTAATGGTATACCAGACTGCTTTAAAATCACCTCATATACTATCTTATTCTTACACCATCGTAATTTTTTAAAAAATCGACAAACTCCTTGAGATCTCACTACCGGAAGGTTTTTCCTTATATCTTATCTTAGAACACTGGACTCCACTTGATTTAATTCAAGCCTATTTCTTCTGTATTCATCCTGAGGAAACAAACAAGAACGTTTCTTTTAATATCCCTTCATACAAGTAAGTCCCCCTTAATGCTGCAGCTCTAAGCTACACAAGCCCAGATTTGCTAGCAAATTTTCTAGTCTTTCTGTTCAATCCCCTAAATCAGTTTCTTAAACTACAGTCAACATAGGGTCATGTTTATGTTCTTTCTGCTGTATAGTAACACAATCAGCAACTCTGATCTTAAGATACTTTTTTAAGTGAGAGCATAGCCTTAGAAGTTTATTTTCATCTCACAAGTAAGAGACCAATAAAACAAAACAGAACAAAACAAATAAGCAAACAGTAAGTTGGAGAGGAGACGTCTTTCCTGAGGTATTAATCTTACAGGCCAGAGGTGCATAATTAAGTGAACATTTCAACCAAGTACATAAAAGATCAACAATCTAGTTCTTTAATCATTTCTGAATAAATATAATTTTCACACAAAAATGTTTTAAAGATTATCCAGAAAAATCTATTCTCTGAGCTAAGCTTCACATTGGGGTGGGACGGAAGCTTTTCCTAATTATAGGATATAACGTCAAACTTTCTACAAAGTTCCTATCCAACCATGTTGTTGTTGTTTAGTCCCTCAGTCGTGTCCAACTCTTTGCGACCCCATGGACTGTAGCCCACCAGGCTCCTCTGTCCATGGGATTCTCCAGGCAAGAAAACTGGAGTAGGCTGCCAGTTCCTTCACCAGGGGATCTTCATGCCACAGGGATCAAATCTGTGTCTCCTGCACTGACAGACAGATTCTTTACCACGGAGTCAGCAGGGAAGCCCATCCATCCATGTAGTAATAGCCATTTAAAAACCCATCATTAGGATACAGCCCAGGCTGAAATGTTCTTAAAGCATCACTATCAAGAAAATTTACCCTGGAAGGGATATACAGTGGTAGCCAAACATCTGGGCTTTGGAATTGGGCTGCCTGGGTTAAACACCTCAGCTAAATCACTAATAAAACATTAGTGCCTCAGTTTCCTCGAGGAAGTCTGACCTATTTCACAAGGGTGTAGGAAGAATTGAGTTGATAGACTAAAGCACTTAAAATGCAGCCCCTAGAACAAAGTAAAAGTTCAATGTCAGTGATAATCATGTTGAGACCTAACTCATTGCTCACCCTTAATCTTTCCAAGGCTTCAAATAAAGCTTTTAAAATATACAACCAATCAATTAATTCCTAGCAAAAGGTAGACCTTTTCTGTTTTGTGTGTGTGTGGGGTTTTTTTTTTTTTTTCTTTTTCTTTCTTTTATTTTTGGCCACACCGCACAGCTTGAAGGATCTCAGTTCCCCCACCAGGGATTGAACTCAGGCCACAGCAGTGAAAATACCAAATCCTAACCACTAGACCACCAGGGAACTGCTGAGCTTTTCAGTTTTAAAAGATTGATTTTTACTACATCAGCCTTTCAGTTTGTTCTCAAAATTTACTCTTTCCCAAACTGGTTAATCAACCTTTACCACACCTCATCATTACAGTACCCTTCACTTTACACACTCATCTTCCTCCTACTGCTCTCAGCTCAAAGGACTCCTACGGAACAAACTCTGATTAGCCTCCAAAATTCAATTTTCCACTTTTTTTTTAAGCTTTCAATCAGGGAGTAACGGCCGCCTACAGAGTCCATTACAACATTTTATACATTGCTTGTATCACTCAGATTTGCTTTTAAAGACTCATAGCAAAACATTCATTTTGACCATATCTAATTTGTTGGTACTTTAACAAGATTCTCTCCGGTGATTAACCATTCAGAAAAATAAAATAAAAATTTATTGACATGGTTTTATTTAGTATTTTTAATAGTCCAAGTAATGAAAATGGTGAAAGCAAGAAAGATTTTGTCCATAACATAGCTCATTACTGATTAGAATTCTAAAATAAAAGCAAGTTCTCAATTAATAACCCCTTTAAAATGATTTTATTTTGTAGTTGAATTAACACAGTGATACTTATTTAATTATGCATTGGTCCAGAGAATGGACATTTTTACTGGCAGGTTATAAAATGTTTCTTAACGCTGTGAAGTCTAATTATAAAAGCTTTCTTTCAGAGGTTCACAAAAGGTGGGAAAGAAGGAGAAAATTACCTCCCTAGTGCCAAAGGAAGAGTTATAAACAAATGAAAACAAATAGAGAGAAATTAGATGAATGATGCCTAGCGTAGGAGGTTTAATGTTGATATGTATGAGAGGTTGGGCACAGAATACAGAGTAAAAAATGGAAAGACTGGTCTAGAGTCATTCTTTAGTTCTTTGTAGAAAATACTGCCAACTTATTTATTTATTTTTTCTTCAATGAGGTTGGCTATGAACTATGAAGTTTCATAGTTGCTAATATGTGATCATTACTCAAAAAACTAGACTTGGGAGCTGTAGGATTTTTTAATTAGCCATTTCAAAGCAAGCACCATTATAATCATGTAATTATCCTTTGAGGCACTGTATGCCCAGATGCCTTAAACATTCACTAACTTACTGCCATAGGTGCTGACTCCATGTTTATAATTTAAAACTAACAGCATTTAAGAAAATACAGTGACAAGAATATAAGGAGCACAGTTTATTTCTTAAGAAATTTAAAAGTTATTTTCAGAAAATAAACAATCATTACTTACCTTTAAACTCTTAGTATGTAATTTCAGCTATTAAAAGTGGTACAACTAATAGTCATTTTAAATTTACTCAATATCAATAAAGCCTAAAGGAATGCCTTAGCCCAAATGCCAAATGTTCAACTATATTCAATCAACGAGGTTGCTGATCTAGATAAACAATTACCACCTTTATCAGGGTAGTGAAAGAAAGTGAAAGTGAAGTCGCTCAGTTGTGTCCAACTCTTTGCAACCCCGTGGACTGTAGCCTACCAGGCTCCTCCATCCATGGGATTCTCCAGGCAAGGATACAGGAGTGGGTTGCCATTTCCATCTCCAGGGGATCTTCCCTTATCCAGGGATCAAACTGGGGTCTCCCGCATTGCAGGCAGACACTTTAACCTCTAACCCAACCAGGGAAGCCCAGGGTAAGATGCCCTCAAATAGTAACACAAAATATGGTCCAATGCAGCTTAGTTGTGCAGATGACACCACCCTTAAGGCAGAAAGGGAAGAACTAAAGAGCCTCTTGATGAAAGTGAAAGAGGAGAGTGAAAAAGTTGGCTTAAAACTCAACATTCAGAAAACTAAGATCATGGCATCTGGTCCCAACACTTCATGGCAAATAGATGGGGAAACAGTGGAAACAGTGGCAGACTTTATTTTGGGAGGCTCCAAAATCACTGCAGATGGTGACTGCAGCCATGAAATTAAAAGACACTTGCTCCTTGGAAGAAAAGCTATGACCAACCTAGACTTCAGAGACATTACTCTGCCAACAAAGATCTGTCTAATCAAGAATGTGGTTTTTCCAGTAGTCATGTATGGATGTGAGAGTTGGACTGTGAAGAAAGCTAAGTGCCAAAGAATTGGTGTTTTGAACTGTGGTGTTGGAGAAGACTCTTGAGAGTCCCAAGGAGATCCAACCAGTCCATCCTAAAGGAGATCAGTCATGAATATTCATTGGAAGGACTGATGCTGAAGCTGAAACTCCAATCCTTTGGCTACCTGATATGAAGAAGTGACTCATTTGAAAAGACCCTGATGCTGGGAAGGATTGAAGGCAGGAGAAGGGGACGACAGAGAATGAGATGGTCGGATGGTATCACCAAATCAATGGACATGAGTTTGAGCTAACTCTGAGTGTTGACAATGAACAGAGAGGTCTGGCGTGCTGCAGTCCATGGGGTCACAAAGAGCTGAACACAACTGAGCAACTGAGCTGAACTGATGGTTCAATGCTAGAGTGGGTTGCCATTTCCTCCTCTAGGGGATCTTCCTGACCCAGGGAGCGAACCCTTATCTCCTATGTTGCCTGAGTTGGCAGGTGGATTCTTTACCACTGTGTCCCCCTGGAAGCCCATACTACCTATCAGCCTAGCTCCAATCTGAAGAGGGAGGCTCCATGGTCTCCCTGTCCTTTCAGATTCCAAAGTGAACAATCAAGCCCGTCTACTTTTTCTCCCTTCCAAGTAATGCCTTTTCCCTGAGACTTTGTTCTGTCTGTTCTTGACTCCCTGACTCATTTTAATTAAAATTACCTCAGCCTCAGCATTTCCATAGGAAGGGACTCCTGAGGTGAAGAGAGATTTCCTAGAGATTTCGGTGGCATATCTGTCTTTAAAAGTAAAGAGTTCTTTACAGATAGAGAACACTTCCAACATAATTATGTGGTTATCTCTACTTTGTCAGTTTGAAGTTTTCACGCTGGGTTTGTTTTTTTCACATATAAACTGGAAAGCTGCAAAAACTTATAAAATTCATCTAATCTATTTCGCTATTTCTAGATGGAAGCCTCTTCAACCAGACAGACTCTAAGGACTATCTGGGAACTTATCTGTAACCCTCTTAAGGTGTTTTCTTACTGTATAGGCAAGAAATAGTTCTCTTTTTCTATGCCGGATATATTTAACCATCACTCATTTTAAAGTGTGCTTCCTCTTCTAGGTTCACCAGCTGGTAAAATACTCTTAATCCTGACATTGCCATTTAAGGAAAAGTCGAAAACAAAAAGTACCCTTGTACTACTGCAGTATTGTGAGTATTGAAGGGAGAAACGCATTTATGAAATCTTCAAATTTACTAAGAATAATGTTTTTCTTAGAATGAGAACTGTAATACTAGTCAAAATGGAAAATATCAGAACTTGAGAATCTTATGATTAGTCCTCCAACTTTTTAACTATGGATATGGCCTCTGGCCTTCCATGGACGAACCTTGGATGAAAAGGGAAAGAGAAGCAGAATAAGAAATTTATACACTTTTTTATACAAAGGAACAAATATTCAGTTCATGCTCTTCAACAATTCATTTAAAAATATTTGTCGGTGCATTCTTTATACAAGACCTCATGTAGGATAGGAAGAAATATAAGAAAACTATAAATACTTCAAAGCAATACCAGAGAGTGAGAGTGCTCCAGAGGAAAAAAAGCCATGTATGATTGGTCTGCATAAATATGAAGGCATTTCAGATAGACCCTACAAAAACTGTTGGATTTTAATCCAAGGAGATAAGACAGAGAACATTCCAGGGAATACTTCAGTATGGAATTATAGGAGCAAAGATGTGCAAAGATGAAAGCAATGGCTTGCTCATGAAAAGAAAGAAATGAGAGAAGGAAGGAAGCATCAAGTGATTCAATGGCAATAGAGGGAAATGGGACTGTATCACAGGTTGTACCAAATCAAAGAGGTGTTGAGTATTAGGGTCAGTCCATTTTTCTATTTTTCTCTGAAAGTAATGGGCAACTTAAGAAGGCTTTTGATCAAGGGCACATGATCACAAGCTTGGCAAAGAAATATAGTTTTAAAGCATATTACATAACATAACATATTATATAACAAGGGAACAATTGGAGGATTTTTGAAACACAAATCTTAAATGAAATTAGAAAAGAAAAGTTTGGAACATAGAATGATCTAAATCTTGGACTGGATAATATGTTCATGAATTTTCATTGTGTTACTATGCCTCATACACACACACACAATTTCTACTGTGCATATCATGTACTGTTTTGTGTTTATTACATATAGTAACATTTAACTTTAAGTTATTTGGAACATATTTCAGAATTGACATAATTATAATAAATAAATAAATATTAAAGGGAAATGGAAAGATATTATAGCAATTCCAAAGTATTGCCCTGTGTCTGGGAGATCAGACATTAGGTAAAATGAAATAGAAGATGTTTGGTGAGGCATCAGTGAGGTAGAATAAGCGCAGTTTAAGAAGCTGAGCAATACCAAAAGTAAGGAAGTTATATTAGATATAAGGAGCTAAAAATAAAGAATAGAACTTGTAAGAAAGACTAAGAATGGAAAAATAAACATTTAGCAAAAGTTCAGCAACCTATTAGTATAGAATCAATTTTTTTAAAGGGATAAGATAAAAAAGAAATTGGAGGGGGGATAAAGGACAAAACTTGGAAGAGAATATAGGACATCAAATATATAGGAAATCCAAAACAGAGTCCAAGCAGAAAGATGAGCAAATAGGGTGGTGAAAAGAGGAAGGAAGTGGACCTAGAGAGCCTGAAGCCGAAGAGACCTGAATTAGAAAATGCTGGGCAACATAGTAAATATCACAGAGAGATCATGGAAGAAAAGCAGCAAGGAAAGGCCATTGAGCCTGACCATCTGTGACTTCAAAAGCAAGCGTTTTGGTGGAGAGGTGAATCCAAAGCCACATGACCAGAACGAGAGGCTAGAAGAGAAATCAATTTCCGCAGCTACTGCCCTTCCCTTGAAGAAATCTGACAGTGGGTGATAGGGTAAGATATGAAGAACTGAAATAAAGGGTACACATTCTGCATATTGGCTGAGTCAGAGAAAAAGAAGCAATGGAAGATACAGGAATAAGGGGAAAGCCATTTCTTAAACAAGATAATAGAAAAAGGTGAAAGGAATAAACTAAAAAAAGTTCCAAGGACATTTTTAAGGAAGAAAAAGAATGGTGAAAGATGTATCAAAAAGCTTAGCTGTTTTTGAGACAACTGAAAGAGTCAAGATGGTCTGCTAATGGCAAGTAGAGGGCAAAAACTTAGGGAGAGTAGAAAGAGTTGAATATTGCCTTTGTGAGATTCTGAGTATGATTTCTCAAGAAGACACATTCCAAAGAGCCAGATTTGACTAGACACATCACAGCATCTCTGGACCAACTTTTCTGTCATCCAATTCTTCTCTAAATGGGCTACAATTGTCATATAAGAGTTGCCACTAGTCAATATGGTGAAAGAAAATCAGCCTGTAATGAAACTTCACCTTTTACATTTTAGAAACTCATGCTCTTGGAGTAAGGGTTTTGTTTTGTTTTTGATCCCCAGGAATATTGACAGAATTTCCCTCAAATGAGTTACTGAGAGGGACAAGAACACCAGACAGTGAAGTTTGGAAACAGGAAAGGAAAAGTTCAGAATGCAAACAGGTAGGCAGTCATACAATAGAACAGCAGTGGGAAAGCCCTGCTCCTCTGCCAGCAGACGTGAAAATAAGAAGACTGAGCAAATAGATGGTCCAAAAATTCAGAGTGGAAGACTGAAATCCTGCTTAATGTTGCTCTTGCTTTTTCTCACCCTCAAAAGAACTGGGATAATCACTAAATCATCTCAACCATTCATACCCCTATTCTTCATCTTGCTGTATTGAACCAGATATTTCTCTCTCTGTCTCTCAAATTTCCAGGCAACTGTAACACTGAGTCGGGTCTGGGAACGCTTATCTAGAAAGTTAATTCCACTGTACAGAAGGATATATCATAGATTTTCCTTTAAAAAGCAAGCAACTTTTGTTCCCTAGTTATATATTATTCCTGTCATCACAAAATACAGGTGCTTTACTATACTCAATGGTTAAATAAAATGATGGTAAAACTCAACTATAAAAAAATATGACTATTGCACAACTGAGGGTTCAGGTAAAGAAAAGAGAGTAACGATGCCAAAAGTAAAAGACAATCCAATGTCAGATGTGTAAATATCATGGGACAGGTACTGCCCAGTTTCATTCCCATTTTCTGCTCTGTCCTTGGGGTGGACTTCCCATTCTCCCAATTCACATGCTCTGGTAGGGTTCTCAATCCCTATTACTCAAATTCTGCCAAAGGCCTAGCCAATTACACAGATCTTTGAACCTTTATCCACAGTGTTAAAGCCAATGGTTGGCCAGAGGAGCAAAGCAAAGTCAATTAGAGCTGTTCCCCAGGATTCAATGAGAGAGAATGACTGTCTTCTGGAGAACTTAACTAAAACAATGTGTAGTTAAAAAAAAAAAAAAAATACAGAGAGGCATAGCTGAGAAAGATGGAACAATGAGGGAGAACAATGTCACAGCATCATTTGAGTACCTTGATTTCTGAAGTCAGTTTCACCCCTGGACCTCCCAGTTTCAGGCATCAATGAACCATTCTCCAAGACCCTTAATCTGTTCCTTTTAATTCTTTACTGAAGCTAGATTGATGTGCATTTCTGTCATTTGCAATCCAAAACCCCCAGACAAACAAATACGATGGCCAACCAGGAACAAATCAGTCTATACCACCTAAATGTCATCCCTCAGTTTTTGAGAACCTTGGTGGTAGAGGGGTTATGGGGAAGAGGGTGAGGTGAGGTGGAGGGCAGGGGGAAGACTCACATTAGCCTCACTAGAGAAGAGAAAAGAAATGCAGTATCTGATAGGGGATCCATCATCCCTACTGTAGGCCACTCCCACTGTTCCAAATGCATAGGGAAATTGCAGATTGTTAGAGATGCCCTGTATTACCTCACTAAAGGCATATCTTCAAAAAATACTTAACTATACAAACTCAAACTAATCAGTGTCTCACATTCTGTACAGCACATTTCTCAAGGGTCAACTGGAAATCACATTTTGAAACTGAATTTTTCAACTTGTACTCAGCTTCACTTCTAATCTAGTCATTCAGGCAATTATTATGAAACAGCCTGTTATTCCTGAGAAACACAATTAAATCGACAGGCTAAACCATGATTTGGAAGGCATTCTCATCAATGGAAGTAATATAAGACAGAAAAGACATCAAAATCTCAAATGGAAGAAAAAAAAATAAGCACAGATCTTACCTTTACTCTAAAGAGCTTGAAAATTCAGTGTTAAGAAAAAAGTAGCCATCTTCACATTGAGTTTTCTTTAATGAAATTCTTAAAACTCCAGAGGTGTTGACTATGGTTACTACCTTAACAACCAAGCCCAAAATGAAGTAGAGAATGCCTTAATTTACCAATTTACTAAATCTTTACTCAATTAAATAATTTCTATTGTTGATGATGAGTTTCTTTATTACTTTTCTTTTTGTATATTTGCTAACTTCTATGAAAAAGTCACTCCCATTACAACAAAATGTTTCATACATTGACAATCTATAACAACATATATTAAGCATTTGGTATGTGCTAGATACCATCCTATGTGTTTTCCATGTATTCATTCATTCAGTCTGGTCAAGAACTCTGTAACAGAAGCACTAATGATTTCCCTTTTACAGATAAGAACACAGGCAAAGAGAGATTACATAACATCTCTAAGGCCACAAAATAAGAAGTAGAGACAGAAACTTAGCACTTTGGCTCTGGGACCAGTCCTCAAATCACGGTGCTTAAGAATAGATAAAGTTCTATTCTACTTCCTTTTGTATGTGAGACTATATGTGTGATGGAAAAACAAACAAGCAAATCATGGCAGAATGGGAGAAGTACCACCTTAAAAACAGCTTAAAAATATATGGGGGTAGAGGGAGGAGGAAAGCCAGGAGATGGGAATGGAATGAATAGGGCTGCTGAGAAGGAGAAGAGTGTAAGTAGTCAATGGCTGAATTTGATGCCCTCAGAATCCTCACAGGTGAGTATCGGTCAGAAGCAGGACAGGAGACTGGAACCTCACTTTCGTTGTTGTTTATTTGCTATGTCATGTTCAACTCTGCAACCTCATGGACATGCCAGGTTCCACTGTCTTCCAGAGTTTGCTCAAATTCATGTCCATTTAGTCGGTAATGCTATCTAATCATCTCCTCCTCTGTTGCCCCATTCTCCTTTTGCCTTCAATCCTTCCCAACATCAGGGAAAGTATTAATTAGGGTTCCAAGTATTAATAAGGCTTCACTGATGGCTCAGTGGTAAAGAATTCACCTGCCAAATAGGAGATGTGGGTTTGGTCCCTGGGTTAGGAAGATCCCCTGGAGAAGTAAATGGCACCCCACTCCAGTGTTCTTGCCTGGGAAATCTCATGGACAGAGGACACTGGCGGGCAGCAGTCCATGGGCTAGCAAAGAGTCAGACACGACTGAGCAATAGACTTTCACTTTTTCACTTCTCAAGTATTAATTATTGATTTAGTGGTAATTTTTTGAGCAGCATGATATGATTTTCTCCCTTACTTTATGAAAAATGATCTGAAATTCTGGATTGGGAGAACTGCAGTTAGAAATTTACTTGAGGCTAAATCCCATGATCCAAACGAAATAATGAGGGTTCCACACTGGGTCAGATGGGATAGAGAAAAGGGAGGGCTTGAGGCTGTAAACATGGTTGACAGGGTATAAAGAGGGACAAACTAAGAGGTCATAAGAAGAGTGGGGGCAAAGAATAGAGAATCAGTTCCAGGAAGGTATTTTTAAAATTCCATGGTTCTAGGGGTGGGGGGGGGGGTGGGTAGAAAAGGAGGGAGTCAAAGATTTCTTGGAGGAAAAGCAATCTTGAGTGAGACTTGCTGAACCACAGAGGGAGTGGGAGACAGTAAAGGGGAAAGGAGAAGGGAAATGGGATTAATTCAACAGGAAGGGCCAATATGAGCAAACACCTAGAGAGGAGAAAAAACCTTGTGACAGAAGAACCAAGAAAGAGGCTTGACAGAAGGTGAAAAACAGATCGAGTAGTGGAAGAATGGGAGGGAGCTTAGAGCGCGCAGCCTTGAGCATTTGCGGATCTTCGTCCTGGTGCTCTGCATTCATTTGGTCCAGCTATTCCTCATGTGGCTGCGCCCTGGAGCAGAAATTTTGTCTTGGATGCTTCTACAACACTCCAGTCCTCACTTTGGCGTGTTTTCATGTCTGTTATAATGTCTGCATCCTCATCTTATCCATAGCATGTTTCATTATAAATTTTGGACTTTTTGTGATCCCTCATGGCCATCTGCTACTCCATGACATTCAGCTTTGTCTCAAATGTTAATTCTTTTTCTTGATATGTCAAATCCACAGGTATTTTTCAGTCAGGTTGTACACAGGACCAGTGACCTACTGTCTTTGAAACAGATGCCCACTCTGAAGCCAATCGCCCATAAGGGTAATTTGATTCAAACTACTGCCGTTTCCTGTACTCCCAGAGTTTTATGTAAACCAAAAGGTTATCACCTGGCCAGAATTCAGTTATTGTGGGAAAAACAGAATGGAATCACACAAATAATGAAGGGTTGTACTATTTATATTTTTCTAACAGAAAATATACTATCATTACTTAGCTTTGGTAACCCTGAAAATAGAGACATCTTTTTAAAATACTGCAGTGAGGGTTTTATTTTGAAGAGACTTTTTAATAAATATTCATCTTTCACCTCTGAGTGTCCATAGTGTCTTTCAAAGGTACCTTTTCTTGATTATTTAAAAAATTATATAAGAAATATTGACTAACAGTTTATGGTAATAACAACAAAATTAAAGAAATTGATTATCCTTTCTTTTATAATCCTTCCCACACTCCAGTAACATGTGTACTATTAGGAACTTTACTTTCAATCCTATTAAGTAATTTAAGTAAAATTTTAAACATCACCTAAGTAAAAAAATAGCCTATTAGGAATTTCTTAGAATATTGTTCAACATCGAAAGAGAGTCTAGTATAAAGCTATGCAAATTATCATTATTTCAATAAACATCTAAGAAAACCAGAAAGAAGAATAACCTAAACTGTAGCAATAGGGCAGATCTGGCTCAAAGACTTGTTTTGTTTGACTCATACACAAGTGTAGCAAAATTGCTTTTTAATTAACTACATGTACGTGTGTGTGTGAAATTTCACTGAAAAATGAAAATTTCAGGCTTCTAAAACTCAGAACAAAACAAAAAATCCAAATTCTGGCAAAACTGCATTCCCACATGTCAACAATTGCTGTGCACTGAGTTAAAACCTATAATCTGGCATATTCAGATCAGTCTGTCACAGTCTCCACAACTCTTCAGTTTACTATTGGTTAAGAGAGTCTGTGGTTGCCTCCACACAGAGACATTGCACGTGTACAGGAAAAAAAAAAA
Organism: Ovis canadensis; assembly: GCF_042477335.2. NCBI lineage: Eukaryota > Metazoa > Chordata > Mammalia > Artiodactyla > Bovidae > Ovis > Ovis canadensis. The sequence goes on along the minus strand of NC_091248.1, from coordinate 72,008,595 downwards.
AAAAGGACTATTTCTTCTGCATTGCAGACACTTTCCCGATCACATACAGGAGCCACTCTGTTTCTTAGAGAGCCTTCCATCCAAACATCCAACCATACCCTCTGCTTCAAGCCATTAAGCATCTCACTCAGACTGTAAAAAGCTGCTAAATAACAAGCTTTCATGTTATTCTCCATGTTCAGACCCAAAATATAGTGTTTTTTCAGTCTTGGTATAGCTAACATGGCTAGCAATGAGTGACACATTTCTCTCAAACAAGATTTAGGAAGATATTCTATTTCATTTGAATATAGCCAATTTTGCATCATCAAATAAAATGTACTACACACAACAGGCAAAATAAGAAAGATACTCATTTAGTTTAACTTGAAAACCATATATATATTCTCTCCTCTCTGAATCCTCACCTTATTTCTCTCAACAGTAAAAGAAATGTCAGACACAGAAGCCATCAGACCACCCACAAAAAGGCAACTATGAAAGAGAAGGGTGTCCATCTTGAGGAAAATCTCAGAATAAACTTTGGCAAACCATTATTTTTCTCCTTTCAGAAATTTCCCTGCTCAAATTCTAGTTATTCTTTATAACACAAAGCAAGCACCGGCTCTCACATAACACTGTGCAAGTCACTCTTTTGTTACTTTTGCATTCCTCATCTATAAATGTGCTCATCAGCTTGTCAGCCAGGCTGGGAGAATTTATCCTTAATCATCCACACTCCCTCTTGGCTGAAATTTTCTCCCAAGCCCTTAATAATTTCCTGTCTTGATTATTATAATTTCTTTTTTATTGTCCTCTTGAAATTCAAACTCTTTAAGTTATGTACAACCAGAATATGTATCTAAAATAACATTTTCCCTCACTGTCTTTTCTTCACAAATTTAACTTCATTTTCTCATGGAAAATTCCAGTTCACCTCAAAATCACTCTGGAGACCTCGCTGCAATTATCTTCTCTGTCACAGGACTGCAGCATCACACACCACCAGTTTTGTCATCTCACCTTCCAGGAGACCCCAAGCAGATATTCTTAAAGGCATTCTCTTTTTTAAGAGCATTGTTTTAAAATGCCTATCAAGATGGAAAAACAGGAAAACATGTGAAGGACTCCCTATAGCTGTATTTTCTTTCTTCTGTAAGAAAAAAAGGAATGATTCAAAGTGCATCCCACATTTTACATTTGCATTGAAATTTAATTTTAAGGATATGATTTCTAATAAATTGAAATTTGCAAATAAATGGTTTCTCAGGTTTAAACATCTTTTGAGCAAAAGATGAGAAGTCCAATTCTACCATATGAGGCACCAAAATATGCAAATATTAGAAAACCAACTGTATCATCAAAAGAACATGATTTTAGGCAATAAACCTTTCCACTTCAGAAGGCTTGGCTTTATGACTTTATATCCAGTCAACCACATGAGCATTCTGAAGTTTTTCAGTGAAGAAAAATAAGCGTCTTTGAGGGGGAGGGGAACAGAAAAAAAGACATCAAAGGCATGCAGATGATGTGGTTTATACAGGACTTTAAAGCAGAACCACAAATGGCATGTTTTAATTTTCACTGTAAATTTCTGGGGGGAAAACGCAGTTGTACGTTCTTATCCAGGATGTTCCTCATCTATTGATACCTGTCTCTCTCATTCTCTCTCTCTCACACACAGACACACACACACATACACACACATATGCACGCATGCACTCACAGGGGAATTACAAGGTTTCTAATTGGGAACGTTTTTCTCTGCTCTTTAATCCACTATGAATGTTTATCACTAAGCTAGTTCTCCCTTTAGCTTCAGGAAGCAGCCAGTAGCCCAGCAGGGGAGAAAGAGAGTCAGAGAATCAGTTCTGGAAGGTCTCCAGGTGAGGATTAGGAAGATTTTTCCCAAAAGGCATCAGCAGCACTGAATTTAGCATCAGTGAATTTAGGCATTCACTTGACCCTCTTCATATGAATCTGCTAGAGGTATGAAAGAGGGCGTTCACTTGAGACAAAGCAATCCCACTCCTGGAGCTGGGATAAGGCTCAGCTTTTCCTGAAACATCTGTCAGGATGCTTCAGAAAGCAGAGCAGCTGCACAAAGAAAGTAGGAGTACAGAAGGGAAAGCAGCGAAGTGAAATGGATACTGAGTAGACAATATTGACTGAATTAGTCTACTTCCTTTGCACTTCCCAGGTGGCACTAGTGGCAAAGAACCGCCTGTCAATGTAGATAGACTTAAGAGACCTGGGCTGGATCCTTGGGTGGGGAAGATCCCCTGGAGAAGGAAATGGCAACCCACTTCAGGACTCTCACCTTGAGAATCCCATGGACAGAAGAGTCTCGCAGGCTTCAGTCCATAGGGTCGCACAGGGTAGTTCACGACTGAGTTGACTTAGCATGCACACACTCATTCCACTTCCTTTACTTTTTCCATTTAGAAAACAACAACAGAGCCAGCTATGTATGATTAGAATTTAATTATAGTAACCAGTCCATTCTAAAGGAGATCAGTCCTGGGTATTCATTGGAAGGATTGATGCTAAAGCTGAAACTCCAATACTTTGGCCACCTCATGTGAAGAGTTGACTCATTGGAAAAGACTCTGATGCTGGGAGGGATTGAGGGCAGGAGGAGAAGGGGACGACAGAGGATGAGATGGCTGGATGGCATCACCAACTCGATGGACATGAGTTTGAGTAAACTCCAGGAGTTGGTGATGGACAGGGAGGCCTGGCGTGCTATGATTCATGGGGTTGCAAAGAGTCGGACACAATTGAGCAACTGAACTGAACTGAACTTCAGGAAATCGTTCACCTCAAAAATCATCAAACTGCAAAGTAACCACTTGCACAAAACTCTAATATAAGGCACAAAAAGAATTAGAGATGGTATAACTGTCAACATTCCCCCATACTCTAGAAATCATGTATTTCTACATAATAATAAAGTAATAGAAGTAAATGTCATATTTTTGACAAGTTTAGATCTCTACTCTGAATTGAAGGTCTTCAAGACTTCTCTTGGAGCAAGGGTCTTACAATGCTGAAATTCATCACTGTTTTTCATTTTTCTCACTTTCCCTTACAAAATAATGAGCTACAGAAATGTTCTTGCCTCTGTACTTTAATAAGCAGCAAAATTCAAAACACTGCGGTGGACAGGAAATTTGAATCATAAGCACAATAATAAGAATGTTCTCTCTCACTCATCCTTTCCCTATGTGAAAATAGTTTCACCTAGCATCTATGATCTTATAAATAAACAGCAAAGTATAAACACATGTTCCAAGTTGGGAATTAAGTCACTGTGTCTATCTTAATGTTGTCTTGCACAAGTCATGAACAAGGCATGGTAAACCAATGTTTTATGGGTCCTACCAATCTCTGTACATACACTTTTAAGCTATTCAATCCTTGTTTGACATTTGTTGTAAAAATAAGCATCTTCTGTTTGAAAGAGCTGCAAATCAAGGATGCATGTAGCAGTGCTACTGTATATTATATTTGCTACATTTAATAAAACAAAGAGACAAAGTTTCAGTATAGTTTCAGAACTTTTATCAGTTGCTTCCATTATAGTGTTCAAGAGAATTGCAACAATAAATCCCAGGCAACAAATAAAATGTCTCCCATACAGTCTTAAGGAAATCACAGACCCATCCAAGGCTTACACATTCAGTTAGACTTAAGATATTTTTATTAACCTAAGAGCCATTGTGAAAGTCTCTACTGACAGAAGATCTCCAATTAACCTACTTCATATACTTTAAGGATGGAATTCAGTGTTACTAAAATAGTTGTTGTTTCTGATTAATTATTTCAGGCTGGCCAGTTGTAGGCCAGAGCTATGTATGTCAAAGTCATTCACTTAGTTAGCAATGACACCACTGGAAATTACTTTCCTATGAACAGTTCTTGAAATCTGGGCCCTTGGCTAAAGCAAGTTATTGCAAAAGAGTAATAAATCTTAGAAACTGGCGGCCTGTCTCTTCTAATACAAAATAATGAATTTTTTAAAAAATAAGCTTCTTTTTAAAAGTTGAAATAACAACACCTTTGCAACTTGGAATATGTACACAAGTTTAAAAGTCATCTATGCTGAGCCACTGAAACTAATGAAGTTAATAAACTAATGAAAAACTAAGGAGGTTATAAAAATACTAAGAAGCATGGGTATTGGGCTGGAATGGAAAAGACTAGACCCCTGACTTACTCAATCAACTACTAATCTATGCTCTAACAGTTCAGTTCAGTTATTAGTATTTAGCTGTTTATTAACTACCCTATTACTTTAACAGGAATTTCTAAAAGTTATTATACTTTAAATATGAGATTACTGGAGGAATTTTACAAGCCTCTTTATAAACTCTAGGTTTGATCCCTAGGTCGGGAAGATTCCCTGGAAAAGGGAATGGCTACCCACTCCTGTATTCTTGCCTGGAGAATTCCATGAACTGAGGAGCCTGGCAGGCTATAATCCACAGGGTCGCAAAGAGTTGGACATGACTAACTAACACTTTCACTTTATAAAGTCTGCAATACTGACCTGATCACAATAAAATTACAAATTCTGTGTTTTTGTTTGAGATACTGTTTCTCAAAGTGTGATCCAAAGATCACCTGTGATGCTCCCAGGCTCTTTCTAAGACCTAAGGAACCACAACCTCTGAAAATTGAGACCTGCAACCCTAAATTGTAAACAAAAGTTCTAAATAAGTCTGCACTGGTTGGAGCTAATGTTTTTACCAGCGCATAAATTTTCAATGAATAGAGCTGACTTAGCACAAAATTAGCCCTCTTGATGTCATGCAATTAAGTTATAAGCTATTTGAAATAAGTGAGCCTCTATTCTTGCTTAAATATTTTTTATTAAGCTCTTATAGGATTCTTTGTCCTATGAAACAAAGAAATCATGTCTAATTCAATATGGTTGTCTCTCTGGTTTAGCTGCTGATTTTCTAGGACCTGAATGCAATATTCAACTATAAAGATTAAATAGTACCACCAAGTTAATCATGATTTTTGACTTTTTTTGTCCTGTTTTATTGTGTTTAATTTGAAAAGCTTTCTCTAATCCTTAATAGAAGTAAATGAGGTATAAACGAATCAATAAGTGATTTCAGAGTAGTTCTCGATTGATTCAGGCAATGGGAATACCATTTTAACTTCTCTTCTCAAAAGCCAACCAACAGGAATTTATTTTCCTGGCTAATAAGAAAAGAAATTTAACAAAATAAATCCTGAATCTAATATTTAGACTATGAAATTATGCTCACAAGTATTTCTTCAAGTTCAACTAAATATCTATGTCACTATATATTGAAAGAACAAAGGAATAATGAAGTTATAAAATCACAGTTTTCCAACTACAGTAGTAAAACCTGATTTAGGCTAGCACCATCAATGGATGCTAAATCTAAGGGGAAAGCTTTTATTATAAACAGGATATTTAAAACATCTCAAAGTATTTCCCTATAAATTACTTATTAATTTCCAAAGGAGAAAAGTTAAATATGGAAGAGAAATTGAATGACTGTTGAACCAAATAATAAAATAATGTCAACAATGCCTTTAATTTTTATTAAAAATTAAAGTATAGAAGAACAATTTACATGCAGCTCAACATTGTTTTAAAGTGGTTTTCCTATTCTGATTAAAGCTTTATATTTAAAATGTCTACAAGATAATGTGCTTCACAGGCTTGAGACTATCAAACATTATCACAAAGGTGACTATATTAGCAGCTGCGTTGCATAATGATCCAGGTAACACTGTATATTTGTTTAGTTCAGCCTGTGTCATTAAGTGCTATTCATAGGTGGGAAAGTAGCAAATGCTGGACTGGATGAGTTACAAGCTGGAATCAAGATTGGTGGGAGAAACATCAACAACCTCAGATATGTGATGATAACACTCTAATGGCAGAAAGTGAAGAGGAACTAAAGAACCTCTTAATGAGGGTGAAAGAGAAGAGTGAAAAACCTGGCCTAAGACTAAATATAAAAAAACTAAGACCATGGCATCCAGCCCCATCATTTCTCAAACAGAATGGGAAAAAGTGGGAGTAGTGACAGATTTCCTCTCCTTAGGCTCTAAAATCACAGTGGATGGTGGCTGCAGCCATGAAATCAGAAGATGACTGCTTGTTGGCAGGAAAGCTATGACAAGCCTAGACAGTGTGCTGAAAAGCAGACACATCACTTTGCCAACTAAGGTCCATACAGTCAAAGCTATGGTCTTTCCAGTAGTAAAATATCATTGTGAAAGCTGGACCATAAAGATGGCAGAGTGCCGAAAAATTGATGCCTTCAAACTGGTGCTGGAGAAGACTTTTTAGATTCCCTTGGACAGCAAGGAGATCAAATCAGCCAATCTTAAAAGGAATCAACCCTGAATATTCATTGAAAGGACTGATGCTGAAGCTCCAATATTTTGGTCACCTGATGCAAACAGCTGACTCATTGGAAAAGATCCTTATGCTAGCAAAGATTGAGGGCAGGAGAAGAGGGCATCAGAGGGTTAGATAGCTGGATGGTATCACTGATGCAATGGATGTGAACTTGGGCAAACTTCGGGAGATGGTGAGGGACAGGTAAGCCTAGCATGCTACAGTCCATGAGGTTGTAAAGAGTTGGATATGACTGGATGACTGAACAACAACAACATACATATATATATATAAAACAGAGCTAAGAATTTTAGTCAATTAAAATATGTAAATGCATTCCAAAATGATTAATGCTATCGATGCTAATAAATAATCCTTGAGAAGAATAGATCATCACTAAAATATTAGTTTTCTTTCAGCCAAAAGTGCATAATCTGAATCTAATCATGAGAAAACACTAGATAAACACAAACTGAGAAACACTTAACTTCCTCTGTTCTTTACAAACATCAATGTCACAAAAACAAAGAAAGGCTAAAGAATCATCCACATGTAAAAAGCCTGAAGAGATGTTAACATGATGTCATCCTTGACTAGGGGAAATAAAAACTGCTATAAGGATATTATTGGGACAACTGACAACACTACAATAAGGATACAAGTATTTTCAGCATTTAAGTTGAAAACTGTACTGTAATTATGTAAGAGAACGTTCTCAGTTCTAGGAAAGACACACTTAAGTATTAAATGGTGAAGAGATATGATCAAAGCAACCTAATTCTCAAATGGTTCTGGTGAGAAAAACAATACTTTATACACACACACGAATACACACACACACAAAATAGAAAGACAAAGTCTTAAGATCTGGACAAAAAAATAAATTTCTTAAATCTGTGTAAATGGTTTCTGAGCATTCTTTGTACTACCACACAACTTTTCTATAAGTAAAAATTGTTTCAAAATAAAAAGTAAAATCTGATCTTTACAATTAAAAAAAATGATTTGGCATTAGGACTTAACAAAGCTGAAGAAGCATATTGAGCAGAATACAAGGCAATTCTACTTGCAGATATATATCTTAAAGAAACTCTTAACCATGTGCACAAGGAAATATATGTAAGAATGTTTCTTGTGACTTTGTTTCTTATAGCAAGAATTGGAAACAATCAAATTGTCATCAAAAATAGAATGTAAACATGAAAGCAAAAGTGTTAGTTGCTCAGTCATGTCTGACTCTATGCAATCCCAGGGACTATAGCCTGCCAGGCTCCTCTGTCCATAGGATTTCCCAAGCAAGAATACTGGAGGGGGTTGCCATCACTCCTCCAGGAGATACTCCCCACCCAGGAATGGAACCAGAGTCTTAGGCATTGCAAGCAGATTCTTTACCATCTGTAGCACCAGGGAGTCATGAATTACAGCATACTTATTAATGAACACTATGCATTGAATACTTCAATCAGAGCTACATATGTTAAGATGGATAATCCTAAAGGTAATGTTGATGTGAAAAACTGTTTGTTGTCAAATGATATACAATGATACCAAATTTTGTAACGTATTAAAACATAAAAAGTACTAGAAATTTATCAGTGCAAATATATGTATCTATATATAAAAACAAGCATGATGAAAACTAAATAGTAAATTCTAAATAATAATTAACCTTGGGGAGTGACCAGTGTAACCTAGGAAGGGTACACACCAAGCTTCAATTGCCTCACAGTATTTTATTCCTGTAAGAGAAGAAGCAAACCAAAATGCTAAAATATGAGAAATCTAGATAGTGACTATATGGATATCTATTATCATTGTCTATCATTTTCAGTGTTTCAAAGACCTAACAAATTTTGTTTAAAGATTTTAAAAGTTCTAATTAAACAACATAAATGCAGAGAAGCTCAGTTCAATCCTCTTGGCCACAAAGGAGGACCTTTGGCCACAATAAAATATAATAAACTAATGTTTAATTAATTTCTATAATATGCAAACACTCTTTGCTACTATAAACTCATCAAAACACTTTTTTCAGTAATTCACACCACGTACTTCAGCCTTTTGTATTACAAATCCCATCATATGATTATAGAAAACTACTCAGCAAATCTTTGTTCTCTTATTGTTTTGCCTCACATTGGCTGCAGGGCTTACTTAAGTTGTTTTCTGCAGTTCTCCCTGAAGCTGGAAATTTCATACCTGAGTTGGATGATATTTATTAAGGCTAAAAAGGTATTACCCTTCATGGTTACAACAGAATTCTGAGCAGCATCAGGGCTACATTGAGATCACAGAGCCTACGGGTCGTGGTCATTTCTTCAGCTGCACAGTATTTTTATCAAAGTGAACAGCCTGTGCAGGCATCGCATGATATGAAATGCTAACAGAAATGTGCTGCATAGACCAGGGAAAAAAGTATGAAATGTAGTTTAAATTATTACAAGAAAAGAAACAGGGCTCTACAATGGAGGAAATTGGAGATTGAAAATAGAGCATCTCAGTTTTGTTCTGCCACTCATTCCTTGTGGCCTTAAGCAACCCACACCCGCTCTCTCAACCTGGGATTACTCACACAGAGATAATGACAATGTCCTGCCAACCTCACAGTATTGGTGTGAGGCCTGAAAGAGATGACACACGCAGAAGTGCTTTGTGAACGATACAGCATTCAAAAACCACAAAGTGTGACTGTTAGTATTCTGATCCTTTCAGAGCCAAAAAATATCCTCACAAAATGGATACAATAAAATTCTCAGAAACAGACAAGGAATATTAATTTGGCAGTTTCTGGAAGCTATGGTTTGTATGCGAGTGAGTAGATCTGCTGCAAGAAAATCTCCAAGAATATATAAATAACTGTTAAAGATATCATAATGGAACTCTGTTCAGAGTAGGATTATACAAGGAAGATGAAGGAACGTGACTGAAGTACTTCCTTCAGAAATTATTCAGAGACTGAATTAATTGGTGATTGCAATCTGTGTTAAAAGTTAAAGTGGACACTAGCTGGAAGGGAGTGGCAAGATGAAAAGCGCCAAGAATGTTTGCTTTCTTCAAAGCAGTGGTTTATAAAGCATACTCAGTGGATACCTAGGGTCCCTCAGAACCTTCCTGGAATTCACGATGGCAAAATTATTTCCATAATAACACTAAGATGCCATTTGCCATTTTTGCTGTGTGGAAACTTGCACAGATAGTGAAAAAGCACTGAAGGAGGAATCGCTGGTGCCTTAGCACAAATCACGGCCAGGAGACCAAACAGTATTAGTCATCTTTATAGTCTTCACTGGCACATACTAGCAAGCTTTATAACAAATGTTTGTCTCATATAAGAATGTCCCTGATGAAGCAATTTTTTAAAAATCTATTATATCTCAACCCTTGACTCAATTATTTTTTTTTATTCTGTGTGATAAAATGACAAGTAAACAGAAAGCAATTGCTGCATACTAAACTGTAAGAGGCATTTTAAGGAACAGTACACTTATGTGTGTGTGTGTGTTTTAACTGTCAACTGAACCAGCCCTTTTTCATATAGCGTCATTTTTACTTGAAGGAACAACGGACAGACAGACTACAATTTTTCAGGCTTGGGTTTGGGGCAGACATTTTTGGTAAAGAATCTGCCTGCAATGAGGGAGACTCTGGTTCGATCCCTGGGTTAGGAAGATCACCTGGACAAGAGAATGGCTACCTACTCCAATATTCTTGCCTGGAGAATTCTATGGACAGAGGAGCCTAGTGGGCTACAGTCTGTGGGACTGCAAACAGCTGGACACAACTGAGTCCTCAACAGAGAGGTAATACTGTTGCTTCAGGGAAAACTACTGAGAATATTCATTGCCAGTAATAACATTAAGGCTTTCAAGCAGAAGTTAGAAGTTTGAAAAACTTCTAATAACCTCTGAGAGCATAACAGCTTCCCAGTGCTACATTTTCTGATTAGATTGGTGGTGATATTAAAAAATGGGATTTGTTTATGCTGTGTAATGAAATGCATCAACATCTGAAAAATCTACAAAACTCAGTGAACAAACATTTTCTAAATGACCAATAAATGACATTACAGTATTATGCCTGGGTAAAGTAACTGTTCAAAGTACATGATAGATCAATGGATTTTGAAACAAGGTACAAAAAGTTCATTAAAATGTTTATGAATAATCCTTAAGAAAGTATCACTTGTTGAATTTCAGTGCAGACCTAAAGAAGAATGTCCATGTCTTATGAAAATACTTCTCTCACTTCTCCAATCAATGAAGCGGGCTAAAACCAAAACATAGGAAATGTAGATTTAGAATGGAGTTGAGTGACGCAGTGGAAAGAAAGGAAATTATCCAGTTCTATCACATGATTCTTCAACAAGACCTGTGCACACTACAGTGCATATTGTACCTCTCACACTTCCGTGCAATTTTGCTTCAAAAAAGAGCACTCAGAGGTGATGTTCTGTCCTAAGGTTAACTAGACCCCTTTTGTCCAATTGGGGCAAGCATCTACCCTCCCTTATCCTCTAGTCCTGTAGTCTTTTGTCAGTGTTTGACAGGTATAGAAGTATAAATGTCCAGTTCATTTAAGTTGGGTTGAAACAGTAGCATAACTCATACTACAGAAACTCCCACAAAATTTTAAACTTCAGTTGCAATTGGAGAGACTTGTGGCTCAGAGGTTAAAGCGTCTGCCTGCAAAGCGGGAGACCTGGGTTTGATCCCTGGATCAGGAAGATTCCCTGGAGAAGGAAACGGCAACCCACTCCAGTATTCTTACCTGGAGAATCCCATTGACGGAGGAGCCTGGTGGGTTACAGTCCACGGGGTCCCAAAGAGTCAGACACGACTGAGTGACTTCACTTTCACTTTGCCTGAAATTACATCTCTTTTTTCCTTTCCCTGTCCTGCCCTTTCCCATTTATTACTTCTTAACTCTTCTCTCACTTTATTATTTGAAAATAAATTCTCAGTGTAGCATTCTAGAGAATTCTAGTGTGTATTCTAGTAGATACTGGCATAGATTCTAGTGTAGCTTCTAGAGAATCCAACATCCAACAGCTAGTTAAAAGCCATTTACTTATTTGATCAATGCTGCTCTTTGAATTCCTGGTATATGATAATCAACTTGATTACCACAGTAATGGAAAGGTTAGTGTACAACTTCATTTTCTATCAACATAATTCTAGCTAAATATTAAGTGAGTGAACTAGGAAGGGAGAAAGTATAACTCTGCTAACAACAACAACAACAACAAAATTCTGGTTATGGTCTTTGCTTCATTTTTTCAGAAAGTGCATGATCACATGTACCATTTCTGAGTCCTCGACATTAAAACATTCTTTTAGAAAACAGGCTACAAGCAAAAGGAAATACCAGAACAATCCTGTGATGGGACAGAAGGAATAGAAGTACATAGAACCATATGAGCAAGATGTAGGTCAAGATAATAATCAGTGGAGAGGAAATGACCGAAAACAATACCAATGTCCAGCGAGAAGGTGACTGGTGAACTGACTTCCCTAATGAAATGGGAAGGATCGGGATAAAAAGGAAGGTAATGGATAAGAAGGTAAATGAGCACCCAGAAAATACTGAGGTGGAAAACAAGGCAGGGGAGGGAGCGACCAGGGAGAGGTGAGGCGAGCAGGCAACATTCAAAGGTTCCAGACTCTTTTCTCTGGCGCTACCAGAACAGAGAGCAGTACTCCTAAGACATTACAGCCGGTTTCATAGCATAGGCACCCACACCTCCATTTCCTTCTCGGCAGTATTCCACCTAGACCAATATGCATTTTCGCACGCTCTTCTGCATTATTCCATTAACACTGTTTTTCTATCCTCTTCCCTTTTTTCTACATTTCAATTGCTCCCTAAATCATTACGTAAAGAGACCACAAACTTCAACTCTGGGCAACACACAATTCCCCAAAAATCAATAAGCAAAGAAGAAAGTTGGGGGGATATATTACACATTTTCCACCTATTTTGTTTTAGGCTTACCTTAAAAGCCAGTTTCTTTCTTTCTTTTTTTTTTTTTTAAGCACCCAAGAGAAAACACAGATCATAGAAACCTGTTCTGAACAAAACTGTTATCTACCAACAATTTCCTTTGCCAGTCTCAAAGGACAGTGGTACAAAAGAATTCTAGGCATATATGTGTCTATCAAGTCAATATCTAAAGAGACAAAAACTGGGTAGAGACCTTCAATAAGACTGTTCTCATAACTCTGCCTAAGTCAGGAATGCATCCCTGTTAATACTTCAAGCACATAACATATCTGATCATGACTATGCATGTTTGTCATCTTACGTCTCTTTATGTTTCAGTTCAGTCCACTCAGTCATGTCTGACTCTTTGTGGCCCCATGGACTGCAGCACACCAGGCTTCCCTGTCCATCACCATCTCCCGGAGCTTACCCAAACTCATGTCCATCGAGTCGGTGCTGCCATCCAACCATCTCATCTTCTGTCATCCCCTTCTCCTCCTACCTTGAGTATTTCTCAGCATAGGTCTCTTCAAATGAGTCAGTTATTCACATCAGGTGGCCCCAGTATTGGAACTTCAGCTTCAGCATCAGTCCTTTCAATGAATATTCAGGACTGATCTCCTTTAGGATGGACTGGTTGGATCTCCTTGCACTCCAAGGGATTCTCAAGCGTCTTCTCCAACACCACAATTCAAAAGCATCAATTCTTCAGCGGTCAGCTTTGTTTATAGTCCAACTCTCACAATCATATACAACTACTGGAAAAACCATAGGTTTGACTAGAGAGACCTTGGTTGTCAAAGTAATGTCTCTGCTTTTTAATATGCTGTCTGGGTTGGCCATAGCTTTTCTCCCAAGGAGCAAGCATCTTTTAATTTCATGGCTGCAGTCATCATCTGCAGTGATTTTGGAGCCCTCAAAAATGAAGTCAGTCACTGTTTCCATTGTTTCCCCATCTATTTGCCATGAAGTGATGGGATGAGATGCCATGATCTTAGTTTTCTGAATGTTGAATTTTAAGTCAAGTTTTTCACTCTCCTCTCTCACTTTCATCAAGAGGCTCTTTAATTCTTCTTCGCTTTCTGCCAGAAGGGTGGTGTCATCTGCATATCTGAGGTTACTGATATTTCTCCTGGCAATCTTGATTCCAGTTTGTACTTCATCCAGTCCAACATTTCAAATGATGTATTCTGCATCTAAGTTAAATAAGCAACGTGACAATATACAGCCTTAACATACTCCCTTCCCAATTTGGAATCAGTCTATTGCTCCATGTCCAGATGTAACTGTTGCTTCTTGATCTGCATACAGATACCTTAGGAGGCAGGTAAGGTCGTCTGGTATTCCCATCTCTTTCAGAATTTTCCAGTTTGTTGTGATCCACACAGTCAAAGGCTTTAATGTAGTCAATAAAGGCTTTGGTGTAGTCAGAAAAGCAGAAGTAGATGTTTTGCTAGAACTCTCTTGCTTTTTCTGTGATTTTTATGCTTAAATGTTATCAATAAAGCATTCTTATAGGCAGAATTGTAGGACATATGAGGAAGAAAAAAACACATCACATGGTAGGTAGCCCATTTAAAAATTAACCCAGATTATTATTCATAGCAGTTCAAATGAGTCAATACTTTGGAATGATATTCAAAAATTTCCTTCTACTATTAATCTGTTTTATTAGTTGTATTTGTTAGAGAGCCTAACATGACAAGCATAAATGATTTCTAAACCGCTTCTGTGGAAACACAGCCCTAGGACACAGAAATCCCTCAGAAATAGCATCAGGATGGACTTCAGTTAGGCTAACCAAGAATCCTCCCATTGAGAGATGATCTGCTATTGAAGTAGTTTCACCTTTGAACTTTATTTTTTAAAAGTTTCTTGAACACAAAATAATTCTCTTCTCCCAAATTTAAGACTAAGTACCAGCTGCATGATGCCAGCATATAAATAAGTCACAGAACTAAAAAGCTGTCAAGGTGAGGACAGGAGCATTTGGGACATGTGCCAGGATACAGCATGCATCTAGCATCAGAGTACATAATGCAGTTAGTTAGCTGCATTAATCTATTTCAATCAATTCATATCAGGAGAAGAATAGGTTATCATTTAAAAAAAAAATCAAACTCCAGAAAAAGAACTTACCTTTTATGAGGAAGGAAAAAAAAGAAAAAAAGGTCTTGATCTGGAAATATCTTCGAAATGCCAGGCAGCATGGAGCTCCAAGCACAAATATCAGGGTGGCTTCCTAATAATTGTGGGGACTATAATAATTGTGGGGACCAACACAGTCCCTCAGGTCAGCTCTCAAGTATGTGTTGGAAGTGCAGAGGACTGGGGAACAAGTTGAAGTTTACAGCTGTATTCATCCCCAGAAAATGATCATATATTGGGCAAGTTCAGGAAGTTTTGTATGAGACTTCTTCACTTGAGCAAAGACAGCATTCCTGCCACTAAGATTTTGTCCAAAATGCATAAACATTTTCTATTTATTTACAAAAGGAAGACTACAATTAAATAAATTAAATCAATCAATTTTTAAAAAGAAATTTAACAAAGGACCTCAGCCATTTTAGGAAAGAAGCATTTTATTATATTGTAAAAAATAGCGATAAATATATGGAAGGCAAAAGGTAAAATAGTTTATACCTTTCATAAATGACCAAGACAGAGTATGCATTAAAGTACAAAACAGGTAAATCAACAAGCACTAGCAATATTGGTTTTCCTTTTAATGACCTATTATTAATATCACATGTGGGCTTCCCCACTGGCTCAGACAGTAAAGAACCCACTTGCCAGTGCAGGAGACCTAAGAGAAGGGGGTTCGATACTTGGGTTGGGAAGATCCTATGGAGAAGGAAATGGCAATCCCACTCCACTATTCTTGCCTTGCAAATTCCATGGACAGAGGAGCTGGCAGGCTACAGTCTATGGGGTCACAAAGAGTCAGATATTACTGAGCACATACACACACACAACATCACACGAAGCCCTGATTTGTCATATATCTGAATTACTAACAATTTACCAACACACCAACAGTGCAGAAACCTACAGTTCTTCTACTTAATCACACTTATCACAAAAAAATTTCTCTCCAAACTGATGACAGATATACTCCAATGGAAACAAAATCAATTCTTAATAATTACCTGTTTAATTCTTTAAAAAGTGACTGATTTAAACAGCCCTCAACTTCTGTTTCCAAGGAAATACTGAAACATTATTTTGTAAGAATCCTTTTCCTTTTTATATTGTAGAAGACAGTTGAATTACAATATTATTCATTTTATACCTATTTATTTTATACCTAGTAGTTTGTATTCCAAATACTGAAATTATTGAAAGCATACCATCTATGGGTTAGGATAGTGATACCTATGTACCAATTATGATTTAATCAGCTCTGGGTATGAAAATTATCATCAGGTGATCAAGAAAACTATTTTTTCTTAAGAGTTGAAATCCTCCCTGCCTTCTTATAGGGAAGATTCTGCAGAACATGATACATGTGTTCCAAATGCTCCCACACCACTTCCCCCATTCCCCTCCCAGCCATCTTTCACTTTTCTAGGTTAATATGTGTCATTTAAGTGCCTAACTTATCATGGAGAATGACCTCAACAAGGGATAAAGTTAGATTTACTGAGGAATTTCCAATGTTTTTGACTAAGAGACAAAGAATTATTGTATATATTAAACACTCCATGCCATTAGGGTGTACTAGGCTTTTGCATTTTAAAGGCAAATGTTTGATAAGGTTCAATTAGACATATTTTTTCATTTACTAAATGTCTAAATGAGAAGGAAATTCTACATTGGAAAAATGCTCAGAAAAAGCCCAAGTGTACAGAACTGAAGATTATGCAAGCTTTGGTAGAAATCTCTGTGTTACACTTTTTCTAGATGTAATTTCAAGAAGGACCCTAGACAGTGTGGGTTGGGCTAGCATATGGTTTATTTTGACTTCTATAAAACAACAGGGATTTGCATGTTTCAATAAATTTCTAATCATAACCACAGATCATCTCTTTGGACTTCACCAAATAGAAAGCAAAGCAAAAAAAAAAAAAAAAAAAAGCTAAATGGGGCACCAAGACCTTTATTTACAAAAGAAAAGAGAAAGGAGCGCTGAAGGCATTTGTTTTGATGATGAAAATGGAGTAGTACCTGGTGCTCAGTAATCCTCATCCCTGAATCATTCTACAACTAATTTAATACACATGAAGGATACTTTTCTGTTTGTAAATAATTCACTTCTTCGCTTTACAAGCATGTACTGAGGTCTGATATCAACTTAAACGTTAGCAAGTTCCTCCATACTCTAGACCACAGAGGGATTTGAGGAATAAAGAGATGGGAAAGAAAAAAAAAAAATTCAGAAGGAAGATCAACAAGATCAAGTACTTATTTTGCACTTATTTTAAAAAGTTTTGATAATACTGTTAATATATTCATAAAAGTGTTGTATAATTTCAAGAAACCTTAAACTTCATAGTTTATTTTCAAAGAAAATGGATATGGGACAATGCTAGCTCTGTTTCATAGAAAACTTCAGGTTGAAGTAGTGTTACATATATGCACTGATTTCCACACTTTTTTTTCACCAACTACTCAGATGCCCAGCTCTGGGTTGAGACCTGAAGATACTATAATGCTATATAATATCTCTTTCTCAGTTTAGTTAGTGGTTGAAAGAAAGACAGACAAATAGTAATCAAACAAGTTACTAAGTATGCAATTATGAAATAAGGTACAATCCAAAGAAAGAAAATGCAGAGCTAGCAATATCTGTAACAAAGTACACAAACTTGGGCTTGGGGTAACTGAAGATAGGGGACAAAGAAGGCTTTATTTAAAAGAAATGCTTGGATTGAGAGTAAAGAATGGCTGGACATCAACAGAAAGCGGGTGAGATCTATCAAAAGCAACAAAATGCACAGAATCCCTATCATGGGCAGGGATTGGGAGATGGAAAAAAGAAGAGGTCACCAAGGAGCAAAAATAAACAATGAACCTGGAATATCAAAAATCAAGTGAGCAGAGGAACCTAAAAAAGGACTTTTACCTCAGGTTACATAGGGACCAACTCTTGAGGACATACAAGCAGACCCAGTAACAAGCCAGATTTAATGTACTCTGGTAAGGGAAATCTCTAAGAAAAATCAGTCTCTCACCCTGATCATACTATTTTTTTTTTAAGCAAAGTATATAAAAAGAGAACCTTCAGGATAGTGTCCATATCTCAGCACGTAGACATAATAATAAAGATAGTGAAGAGACACCCACAGGGAGATGCAGTGATTTTTCATTTGGAGGCAGATTCATATTTGTTCAGTTTTTGTTTTCTTTTTCTTTTGTTTGTTTTACCGAATACAGCGGGGTTGCATGCATTATTTTATTTAAAATGTTATATGAAAATGGGAGGCAAGGGTGGAGAGGAGGCAGGTAACAGACTTTGTGGGGACATTTAGGCAACATTAATAACTATGGTCTTCATCTTAAAATCAATGAAGATAATGAAGGCTATTCACATGAGAGTAAAACTGAATTTTCAAAAGATCACTTTGGATGGAGTGGGGCAGAAGGGTATATGAAGCTGAGTAGATGCAGAGACACTGGTTAATCAATGCTTGTAGTCTTCCAGGACTCAGATGTGTCACGGGAGATGGACAGCAGTGGATGAACATAAGATCAATAGGACTCTGTGGTAGAAGCAACAGAGAAATGAGGTAGCAAAAGGTTTCAAGGATAAATTTGAGACATGGCTCTTATACAACTGGACATGTTGTGGCTGTTCTTCACTAAGTAAACACTGACAGAGAAGCTGGTTCAGTCTAGAGCATGCTGAGTCTGAGGTGCCCTTGAGACAGACAAGTGGAGATGTCAGACAGATAATTAAATGAAGCCTGGAGTTCAGATAAGAAATCTGGCATAGCAATCAGATAGAAGAGAAGAGTGGCAAAAATGCCATTTTTACAACAATATGCCTAGCATAAAACAGTACTTAAGAAATAAGAATTAAGAAAAAGTTATGAAATATGTATATATTCTAGAGATCTTAATTTCAATTCATAATAATATTCTATTGCATTTGTTATTCCTTTGGTTTTAAAGTAGTGAAAGCATTAATTAAGATGCAAGATATTAAACATTAACTAGCAAATGTATACTCCTTCACCAGTCTATCAGATTAGTCAACTAGTAATGTACTGGAGTTTGGAAGGAATAAAGTGAAAGTGAAAGTTGCTCAGTCGTGTCTGACTCTTTGTGAACCCATGGACTATACAGTCTATGGAATTCTCCAGGCCAGAATACTGGAGTGGGTAGCTATTCTCTTCTCCAGGGGATGTTCCCAACCCAGGGGCTGAACCAGGTCTCCCACATTTCAGCATTTCAGATGGTTCTTTACCAGCTGAGCCACAAGAGAAGTCTTTGGAAGGAATAAATAGAAAATACCGAATATATTTAAATTTAAAAATTTAAACCCAAGCAACAAAGAATTTCAAGTAACCTTGAGGGACAAAAACATTCATTCTCAAGACCACACTTGGGACCACAAAGCAGAACTTAAGAGGACCTAGTTTAACAAATGAATGCAACTGGAATATTTTATACTAATAATAAATATCACAATAAAGCAGTTAATAATTTGGGGTAGTGACATATAAAACACAATAAACCAGTTACAAAATACAATCACTTCCAGAAGCTCTTTGCTTAAAATATTTAGTTTACACTGTTCAAAGATCACACTGTCCCTGAAAGAATCACATTCACGTACACCTACAAACGCAGAGGTTAATGTGTCTTTTGTTCTTTTGTTTTACTTTAGCAGTTTAAAACAGTAATTTGGAAGAAGACTTTGGGTTTTCATTTTGAAATATGCTACTGCTGCTGCAGCTAAGTCGCTTCAGTCATGTCTGACTCTGTGCGACCCCAGAGACGGCAGTCCACCAGGCTCCCCCGTCCTTGGGATTCTCCAGGCAAGAACACTGGAGTGGGTTGCCATTTCCTTCTCCAATGCATGAAAGTGAAAAGTCAAAGTGAAGTCGCTCAGTCGTGTCCGACTCTTAGCGACCCCATGGACTGCAGCCCATCAGGCTCCTCCAGCCATGGGATTTTCCAGGCAAGAGTACTGGAGTGGGGTGCCATCGTCTTCTCCATTTGCAATATGATAATTCAATAAATCAAAAGTGGAAATTATCTCCACCCTGCCTTTATGAAGATAATATGGTAGGTAAATAAGAATTTTAATATCTTCCTAAACACTTTAATAAATAATATAAGAAATATCTTTTTAAAAGAAAAACAGCTAAATAAGCAATGTATATGTATACATACACAAAAAAAGGGAAAATACTTATTAAAAAAACTGAAAATTGTTCACAACTCTTACAACAATCAAAGTACTTGTTCTATTTCCAAGTATTTAAAAACTGATAACTAACCTAATCCTAACCTGTCTCCATTTTTCAAATGGTTAAGGTAAATTATTCTGATATTTAAAAGTGAAAGTGTCCATCACTCAGTCAGGTCTGACTCTTTTGCAACCCCATGGATTATAGCCCCGAGCAAGCTCCTCTGTCCATAGGATTCTCCAGATAAGAATTCTGGAGTGGGTTGCCATGCCTCCTCCAGGGGAACTTACAGATCCAGGGATCCGACTGGTGTCTCTTATGTCTAACCAGCAATGGCAAACCTGCACTAGCACCTTCTGGGAAGCCCAAGCTTTTTTAAGCTTTTTTGCATGAAAGCTTACTAAACTTCAAACTTACAGATGAAAATCAAATGGTAAACCTTATCTTTTGTAAATTTAACTTTTTCTCTTAACTGCCACACAGGTCTTTGGTTCTTCCAAAAAGTCCAGTTCTTTCCCTCCTTAGGGTACAGTTTAGTTCAGTTCGGTCACTCAGTCGTGTCCGACTCTTTGCGACCCCATGACTGCAGCACGCCAGGCCTCCCTGTTCATCACCAACTCCCAGAGTTTATTCAAACCGATGTCCACTGAGTCAATGATGCTATCCAACCATCTCATCCTCTGTTGTCCCCCTCTCCTCCTGCCCTCAATCTTTCCCAGCATCAGGGTCTTTTCCAGTGAGTCAGCTCTTCACATGAGGTGGCCAAAGTATTGGAGTTTCAGCCTCAGCATCAATCCTTCCAATGAACACCCAGGACTGATCTCCTTTAGGATGGACTGGTTGGATCTCCTTGCAGTCCAATGGACTCTCAAGAGTCTTCTCCAACACCACAGTTCGAAAGCATCAATTCTTCGGTGCTCAGCTTTCTTTATAGTCCAACTCTCACATCCATACATACCTTAGGATACAGTGCTCCACAGTGTCAGCTGCAGATTGGCTCTAGAAATCTTCATGGCTAATAACATCTGCAAATCTCAAATCCATTACCTGTATATAAAATGACACAGTACAGTCGTCCATCCTTATCCCCAGATATAAAAATCTGTGAATACAGGTGGCTAACTGAATTTACACAGGCTTTCTTCCAAAACTCCATGAAGCTAAATAACTGTTAAGCATCCATCAGGTCTCTGCTCAGTTTTCTTAATATTCCCCATGGAGGGGAATATTAAGCAAGCCCTCCCTGCTTGCCGCCTCTCTCATCATGCACTGTTCTTTTCCTCATGCCAGTTGTCATCTTTCCAGGAGTAGGAAATGTTAACCCACTCCAGTATTCTTGTCTAGAGAATCCCATGGATAGAGGAGCCTCGCTGGCTACAGTCCATGAGTCACAAAGAGTTGGACACAACTGAGCATGCATGCAGGTAAAAACTGTCATCTTACTGTGCTTCTTTGTTTAATCTGTCTTCCCTAATATGATATTAGAGTCATAAGGGAAATATTCACATCAATTTTATCTTTCAAGAGCAACACATATTTTAGGGGCTTAGTAAATATTTATTAAGTGAAAACAAATGAATCAAAGACGACTGAATAGATGAGTAAAAAATAAAGCCAGAGAACCACAAATAAATATGCATTACAATGTTCATTTAAAAGTTCTTTAAGTGGAGACACTTTGAAAATAAGTGAGATACTTCTCTGAGAATTTCTCACCCAGTATCATAGGACACAACTGTCAAGTGTGGTGATTTTTTGATAAGGAATACTGCCAGATTTCAGAGTGCCCTCTAGGAAGTCAATTTGAATTTTAAAACAATTCAAAATGGAAAACGGGGAGAAAAACTAAAAAATAAAATCCTCGACTAAACGAAATCATTTCCTCATACCTGAAAATTTAATATCACACACGATACAAAATAAATAATAAATGTGCAACAAACAAGTGCCTAATATTCCTACAACTGTTCTCACAGTTTTAAGTGTAGACAGAAAAAAGTGAATTTATATACAACACTTCAATTACTCTTACAAAATTTAGAGAAGTGTTAGGATATAGAATTTTTGCCAGCGTATTTGTTTCTGTGGACCTGGAAAGAATTTAGAATGTCAGGAACAAAGTATCTCCAAATTGAAGGATTTACAAACACCAATAAAAATAACTTGCAAATCTCACAGAAATGCATACATTCTTTCCTAGTTAATTCACCATACTGGCTCATTTGGGGGGCTTTAAAAAAAGAGAAGAGAAAAATCACTTAGCTATATATGAACTCAGGAGCTATCACCTGGGGAGACCTCAGCTCAGGGGAAAGTTATACAGCACAGCACAGCAGAAACAGACTGGAAAGGCAGGCTCTCAAGTAACCCCAGTCTGTCTCTGAAATGCTCAATTTCCAAAACCAATGAATTTTTAAACATAATTTTAAACTTTTTATTTTATATTGAAATATAGCCAATTAACAATGTTGTTACAGTCTCAGGTGGACAGCAAAGGGACTTAGCCATACATATACATATGCATTCTCCCCTGAACTCTCCTGCCATCCAGGCTGCCACATAACACTGAACAGAGTTCCTTGTGCTATTAGTAGGTCTTTGTTGGTTATCCATTTTAAATATTGTTGTTCAGTTGCTAAGTCGTGACACCATGGACTCTAGCCCATCAGGCTCTACTGTCCATGGAATTTCCCAAGCAAGAATATTGGAGTGAAATGACATTTTCTTCTCCAGGGGATCTTCCTGACCCAGGGATCATCAAACGTGTGTCTCCTGATTGGCAGGCAGATATTTTACCACTGAGCCACCTGAGAAGCAATTTTAAATACAGCAGTTTGGTTCTTTTTTCCCCCCAAACCAACAAATTTCTCTTTTCCTTCCTTTCTTTTTCTTCTTCTTTCATGCTTTATTAATACTACATATCAGCCTTATATATAGCAGACACTCAATAATTAATATTATAAAAGCCAGGGAGATCGGAGAGGCAGGAAGGCATCACATTCTTGCTTGTAGAGACAGATAAAACAGGGCAGCACTGATGCCCGGGTCAGTCTAGAAACAGAATTCCAGCAGTTGCCTGTCTTTTAAGCTCCCACCCTATATGACCTAAAAGAAGGATTTGACTGATAAGGATCTCTTAAAAGGTAAAATATTTCTGTGAGAAAATGATAAAAGCTGAACAGAGAGCTGAACCAATCTAGACATGCTATGGAGAAAAAAAAAAATTTTTTTTGGTACTTTGTAATAGTGTATGGTGCGTCAAAAAATCAAGGGCTTGCAATCAGACGGACCTAGTTTGAGTGCAAATCGTGCCACATATGAGCTGAATGACCTTGACTAAGTTCCTTATATTCTCTGAATCTTAATTTTCACATCTGTAAAAATAAGAGTAACAACTATCTTTCAGAATTATTCTGAAAATTAAGTTGGAATATGTGCAATGTACTAGCTGTAACTGCAGTTGTTGTAGTTTCCATTATTAGAGCGGAGGAGGAGTAGAGAAGATCAAGATGCACCCCTCCCAATCGAGCTGAAGAAGATGAATCAGCCTTGTTGTCACTAAGCCCAAAGTAGCAGCAGCCCTTCCAGCGCCTCCGCCTTAGAACATCTTTCTCATACGCAAATCTGGACTCATTCCAGGTCTCTGCCAAGTGGAACGACAATGACTGGCTCAAATCTCCATTACATTCAACACTATTCTATAGCCAGTTTGCTATCCAAGCTACAGCTGTGAGTAAATACTACCTGCTGTCCTGAAACCACCTCCCTCACTTACTTGCCTTATGCAAATAGACTTTATTGTGAATAGCTTTCAGTATGATCAGATCTCAAAGCCAACATTCAGTATCCTATCCTAGACCCTACTTTCCACATGACCTAATTTATGCAAATTAGACACTGTACCACTTTCCACCATTAATTTTCACATACTTTTACTACAATTTGAATCTAAGGTTCTGACATTGAATGACAAGACAAAGACAAGTCATGCAAGAATTACAAACACTTTCTTTGTGGAATCCACTGTATTTATCAAAATCTGGAAAATAAAAATAACTCTCTCTTAAGGTGAGGTTTCTAAAATTAGGTCTAGGTGACTGTAACTGAGAACAGACAATTTATGATGCATCCTGCCAACCCAGGAAGATCAACTCTTTTCATACTCTTTCCCTCTGATGACCCTCTATGAAATTCAGAAAACTTAATCTCCCACATTTTCAACTGCTTATTTTTTACTGCCAAGTCCCATCAATTTGGCAAGTAGATGAGAGCAGTAATCACTGGAGAAAATGTAGGAGAAAAAAAAATGAGCCAAATCAACTGATTTTGTTTCAATAGTCTATTTAATCTGCACAATGAGTCAGCCCACATGTTCCTACTAAAGGTAATTATGAGTATTTTGTAATTTTTGCTAAAAAAAAAAAAGCTCTTGTCTATAATAAAGCATCTTGTGTCTTGTGTCCTTAAGGAAGAGGGATAGAAATAGTTGCTAAGGTAATAGTCTTGGATTAGCATCTTATTTTCATAATAATGAATGTTTTGACTTCAACAATGAATAGGTTTCCTTATTAGTACAATCAAAATTCAATTTGAATAAAGTTTTGGTAGTGGCTTCTAAGGAAACGAAGTATATCGCTAATATAGAATGTTTCCTTAAGGATACAGAGTTACTGCTATGTTTCCTTTTCTTCTAGTCAAAAATCAATGTCACACTATGCCATAATGAATGGCTGCTTGCCAGCTGCACTTAACTGACTGAAACTCATCATTCCTTTAAAATCTATTCTCCTTAGCAAGAGTAATTTAATAACCTGACTTGAGTTTGTGATCTGATTCAGACATAGCATCTAACCATGGTTTGGAAAGCATTAAACACATAGGGGAAAAGGCTTTCTTGATTAGTATTACAGATGTTTACAACATAGCCAATTTTTAAAGGAAGGATAGGAACTACAGTCAGTTATTAGGACAGATTCACACCTGTTGTCTGTCATGCTTCAAATTCCTAGGTGTGAGATTTAGTCAAGGCAAATGGAAATGAAGAAGGACCAGCTGCAAAACAATTTTGTTCTCATACAGTAATTAAAAGGAAAAACTGCACAATGTGCTGTCTATATAACAATCCCATTATTTCATGTCAGGAACAGTCCCATTTTTTTTTTAACAGATTTGTGTTGCTGTCAAGTCTGTTATAAAGGCTAGTACTCATAGGTCTAAGCTATGGACCTAATTTATGGTATTGGTAGTCATTCCAATTAGCTTTGCTAAATTTCTCTTTCAAGCATGTTAGTATGATGTCAGAAAAATAAAACATCATCACCTACCCCAATCCCCACTCCTAAATCTCTGCCACAATGAACTATGTATTAGATATAAGACCTACTCAGACCTTATGTCTTATAAACACTAAATGCTGTTAAAATGTAAACCATCGAGCACCGAAAACACACGTGGTAAAACCGTAATCCCTGAGCACATCTGGCACAAGTCAATCCTACTGGTTTTTTTTAAATATAAATTTATTTATTTTAATTGGAGGTTAATTACTTTATAATATTGTATTGGTTTTGCCATACATCAACATGAATCCGCCACAGGTATACATGTGTTATCCACACACTCTTGCTTGAAACCCCTTAATATAACAATACCTTATGTTTTTATGTTTGAATTAGACAAACATTTAACTAATACTTGCATCTTATTTTCTAAAACTATGAAATATGCCTTTGAATATTACCATAAGAGTATGTTCATCTGAAATATCTATAAATATACTCTAAGTTACCATGGGTGTGCCTCATTTGTGGAAAATAATTCCATTGTATAAGTAGATCTTTGCAAAAAAAAAAGATCACCTTAAACACACTCATCATTGTTTTGTATCATGTATCAAATAGAAAATATGATCAGCTTCATCAAAACTTTATCTCTACAGAAGACAGTAAATGAAGGCAAAGATGAAATATACAAGCTTTGGAGCAAGACAAACACAGATGTAAATTCTGTATCTACAACTTACTAGCTGTGTGATTTGAGGGTAAGTCATTTAACAGTTCTAAATGTTAAATTTCTCATCTGAAAGAAAGGAGATAATATTTGCTTCAAGTTAAATAACACATGTAAAGCATCAAGCATGAATAAAACAATTAAAAATATTAATGCCAATTAATGCCATTATCCGACTTACATGAAATGATTGTTACTGACAGAGTATAACTCACCACAGCATTTATGAATCAAGAAAGCAAAGTGTTACTTATTATGGCATTTATAGTTAAGGACCAATGTCTAGTCGAATGAATACTGTTTTTCACTTTTAATATCTTCATACACAAGTACAAAGTACATTTATACACACATATATAAATATGTTTATGCATACACATACACACATATATATCTTTTCCACCAAGGAGGAAACCACCAGATTTTCTATGTCTCCAGATGATGTCTAGCATCAAATAACTTGAAACAAAATAAAAATAATGGACAAAAAAAAAAATTTACAGTCAATGAAAATAGGTGTTCACAATTATTGTTTAGGTATTTGAAGCCTGTAGGGAAAACATATTGTTAAATTTTAAAATATCCTAACATTCTATTTGGAAAGTAGTATCACCTGACTCTACTATGAAAAAGGCCCTTAATCAATCTGTGAAACAGGTTTCTTTCCAGATAATGAAGAAGTGTTTACTGAGAGGGTTGTGCATTGTAGAACTATTTTGTTTTGAGGTGAAGGCTAAATTAAAAAGGATAATTGAGAAAATAGAATATTTGTTTCCCTTACCATAAATTATTGCTGAATATACTTTAGGGAAAGAGACAGCAAGAGAGCAGGATGAGGACAGGCATGTGCTGCTCAGCTGTCACTCAGACTAGCAATAAATCAATCTCTTTGGGATGCTGATTTTAACACATGGCTAAAGCATATCAGCAAGGAAAGAATCCAATCTCTTCCAAGATTATTTATGACAAAGCACCCCTAACTGAAGTCCAATTTGTTTGTGGAATTGCAGTCATTCTGATTCAACTAAACAATAAATGAAGCTGCCTTTCACAGTTCCAACTCTGGAGCATAAAAGAAAACAAAAGGGAACTGCATGATGACAATACTTCACAATGCAGGGACCCAGATAAAGGAACAGTGGGGAAAGCAGTTACTGAAGGGGTGGGAAAAAAATCTAACAGGACTCAAAGAACAATTCATTAACCTAAACCACCCGTGTTCTTTGTGTATCAGTTATAGTTCACTGAGTGGGTCACTCGTCATGCAAATAAGCTAGCTGGGGGCTTTTCTTTTTTTTTTTTTTTAATTGCTCTTCCTTCTGAAGGCCTCCTGCATCACCAAATTGCCAGACATGTCAGATGACCACTCTAAATGCTCTTTCAACTCAACCAAAGACAAAAGCACAGCTAGACCATGATTACTGATGATAGAAGAATAGCAAATCTGAGCAGCTAAGAATGGAGATATGTTAGAATTTCTCCAAAAAGCAAACAGAAATAATGAGCATGTTCGTCAGCTAATTAAGTTTGGACTCTGACATACTGTTATCTTCCACAATGACTCAATTATTTAGAAACAACCCATCATCCTATCTTCTATAACCATTTCTTGTTACATTTAGTAAGCTGTATTTTACTAGGGAAGAAAAAGAAGACCATATGATATTTTTTGTCCTATAACAAATCTCTTTTTGTGCACTTTTCCTTGTGACTCAAGTGTCTAAAAGTGAAAAAGAGTGTTACCAAAAAAAAAAAAAAAAACCCACCTGCCATATTCTTTAACCTCAAGTAGATAGCAGTTTGCTTCAGAAAAACAGCATTTTTTAAACTTGATGTTGCATTGTTCACTTGCCATTCAATCATTCTAGAAATATTTATTATTTTTTGTTATGGAATATATATTTATTAATATGCTGAATTATGAAATACTTAATATGCTGTAAGTGTTCACCATCACTAGTAATCCTCAATCTAAACCTCTTACAGAATTAAAACCTGTAACATAACTGAAGCACCCTGTCAGGAGTGTACTCTGCACTAGCAAATTTCCAAGCTGTCAAGGTTGATATTCTTGCATTGAGTAGTTATTTCAACAGTTCTTAAAGTCCTCAGTGTATTGGGCTACAATCCTATATGACAGGGAGCTTATATCTACTATAGAATTAAAACTTTCAATGTTAGAGAAGTAAAAACTCAACTCCATACATCTGCTTCTTGTTATTAAAAATTGACAAACTGCTTCTAAAGGTAAAAAACTATCCATCTGAGGGGACAGTACTATTTCTATTGAACTTCCATCTTCCATCTAAAAACATAATGCCACTCTATCAACTGCTTTCTTCATGAGTTGTGTTCTCTAAAACAAACTCGGTTCCAAAGGCCCACCTAGTACACTCTCTCCTAACAAAACATCTCATATCTGTAAAAAGCTGTCACAAGAACCGAAAAGAGATACAGAATTTGCTTTAACAAAAGGAGAGGAGAACCTATCTCGGGATCTCACAAACCGTTGCTTCTTAAAGCGGGTCATTCAAGAGTATGAAGAACGATCTTCCTTTCTATCCCACACTCATGTACAGGATTCTCTCTATCAGGAATGAGTTCAGCTGAGCAATGGTTTATCCATCTGGTGGTAGGAATCATTACATATCATGCAAAAGGTAGGCATCATTAACCAACAAAGCAAATGAAGTCAAAGAGTGTGCAGGTCTGTGCATGTGTGCACTTGTGTTTATGGGCTATTAGATATATGCCAGTGAAAAAAATTCTCAGTCAAGGATAAACTCAGATTTGACAGATTACAGAGATATGAAGTAGTATGACTGATGAGCAAGCATCCTAAATGTTGTCACAGGGGTATTTTAAATGGTTGTCACACAACTTGAGAAGATAATAGTTAGTGGACCTTGCCATTGGAAAAGGGAAAAGAGGTAGGGAATAATTTGGAATGTAAGGCAGGAGAGAATAAGAATACCAGCTTCTGAAGAATCATATGAGGCTCCAATGTTGCATTAGGCTTGAAGCCAAGGCTAAATTGGACATTTTAAGCATTTAAATTAAAATCCTATTTTTGAGAACCCATGAAATATCTATTTAAGATTAGTAACACTGGCACAATATGCAGATAATTATTCAGAGATATCTTTTGATATTGTTTCTGATTCATGATGTTTTTTAAGTCTTAAGCATTAGAAAAAGGTGTTTTCTATTGAGCATTATTCTAAAATCTTAGTCTTGCTGAAAATATGTTTAAAAAGTTACTAGCTTCCAAGATTGACAATGTCATTATTTACAAGAATGAATATTTAGAATTTGTATAAAAATGTTTTTTTTTAAGTAAAAATATGGTGAGCATCAAAACCTTGCAAAACTTTTACTACTATCACCTGCTGCTGCTGTTGCTAAGTCACTTCAGTCATGTCCGACTCTGTGTGACCCCATAGACGGCAGCCCACCAGGCTCCCCCATGCCTGGGATTCTATCACCTAGGCTTCCTCTAATTTCTACAAATAATTTCAACTTTAAGTGTAAAATATGGTAAGAAAGAGAATATGGAAGATACAAGACATTATAATCCAATAAAATTCTTTGTGATAAAAGGTCCTGTCTAGAGTATTTACGGGAAGTAAGGAAGGGGCTTAAAGGGAGGAGAAGGGGGTATGTGGTAGGGCATGGCTGGGGGAGATTTGTCATTTTTCCACTAAGGTGAAACATTTCCCCAAAGATAAACTACCTAAACTTCACAGATGTGAGGGAATTATGACACATAAATGACACCAGAAAAGCTTCAGAATCATTTATTTAATGAATATTCACCTGCAGAGAGTAGAGATAGAGTGAAACAAAGATGGCACCTGCTGGGTCTTAAAGTGCCGTCAGCCAGGCACGGTGAGCAAGCTAAGAAGAGGGAGGAGAGGCAGGCTGTCCACGGAGGAGAAGGACAATGTGAAGCCAGATAAACGAGGGTGGGAGAGTGCTTCAGACAGGAGAACACACGAGGCTCCGAGGTAAGAAGTCAGATGTGATTCTGTTTGGCTGTGGGGACTGCCAGAAAATTAAGCCCTTTAGAGAAAGGCAAGGCCAAGGTCATGGCAAGCAACATCAATGATATATGGATGGAATCCCTCCAAGAGCTTTTGTCAGGGTGATCTAAAGGTTGTGTTTCAGCAAAATCATACAAACTAACTGGGTCAAATTTACCAAGAATCACAAAGTCTGTATCAGTTTGTATTAAAGCTCTCAAAACCTGCTACATCCAACTTTACCTAAAAGCTCACAAAAATCAAATGCTTTCAAAAAGCCAGGCAAGTAATATCAATATAAGCAAATGAACAGGCCCAAAGGGGCCCGTAGTGAACTCAGAAGGTCTATGATAACTCAGCCTCCCAAACCACTACCTGGCAGAGTTTTAGGTGCAGCATGCCCTGACTTAACATTTATTTAAAGAAAACCAGAAATCAAGATTTTTAGGCAAAATACATTAATTTTTAATGGCAACTAAGTAAACGTTTATCAAAACATTAAAGTACCATATAAAAATATTTTCAGAAATTATCTAACTCCACAGATTGCAAGACTGTTTAGAAGAAATTCATTAAGACACAGAGTACAGGTAACAAGTTATCTCAGATTTGAGCTAACATGTTTCCCCAAATAGCTTCATTGGAAGAAATTTCTGAGTGATAAAAATTTGCTTTGGTGGCTAATACTGGCAGAGAAAAGTAAGGCAACCTGTTGTGTTCTCATTTGGGCAGAAATCAGCCTTTGTTTGGTTTGAATTTTCTCATCTCAAAGTTGATGGTCCTAAGTATTCCTGAATGATCTTAAAAGCCTTTGAATATATGCAAGTCTGCAAAGAGGAAAGCTTACAAATACAGACCATAGCCAATATAGAACATTTTTTAATTCATCTATCAATCTCTGATCTGGCAAACAGAAATGAACACAGGATCCTATTTCAAGGATGAAAAACTCCTCTGAAATAGGAATATTTCACTCCCCAGTACTGTACTCACAGTACTATTTTAATCCTCACAGTGGACTGCCAGCATACCTAATATTAGTTTACTGTATAATTAACGAGCTCAAAGTATTAACATTTTATATACTGAAAAAAAAATCAAGTTACTTACAAATGCTTATCTAGTCTGTACATTTTGTTTCTGGAAAACAATCTTCAGCCATTAACAATGCTGATTTCACATACCAAGCTTATAAGCAACTCTCCAATGAAATTCTAGTAATATGATGTCAAAAATTTTAATGATCCCATATTCAGATATAATCACTTTCTATTTTTAATCTATGTGCTTGTGTGCTATGTCACTTCAGTCATGTCCAACTCTTCACAACTCCATGGACGTGGAGCCTGGTAGGCTCCTCTGTCCATGAGATTCTCCAGACAAGAATACTGGAGTGGGTTACCATGCCCTTCTCCAAGCGATCTTCCCAAACCAGGATATGAACCCAGGTCTCTTAAGTCTCCTGCACTGGCAGATTGGGTTCTTTACCACTAGTGCCACCTGGGAAGCCCATTTTACATCTATATTCCAAACTAATACATCAAGTAATTCTGGACTGATCAAACTTCTAGATCTATAAGCAATTCCGCCGGTACTCTAACAGCCCCTACTATTATAAACACCACCACAAGTACATTTTTTTTCCATTTCCACACACTTTTATTTTTAAAAACCCAAAATATAATAGTAACTGGATTTTTGTAAATAGGTCTACTAATGTGGACAATAGGATTCTTTGTTAGGAAATCATATTTCCCTTAAAACTGGGATTCAAAGTTTGTTTTACTTATAGTTGATTGGAAATGTTGCAATCAAGTACCTCAGAATTCACCCAAAGTAGTAAAAACCTTTGTACACACAGAAGCCTCATGAACTTTATTCACGATTGCCAAAACTTGGAATCAACCAAGATACCCTTCAGTAGGTGAATGAATAAGTATACTGTGGTCCATCCAGACAATAGAATATTTTTCAGCACCAAAAAGAAATGCACTTCAAGCCATGAAAAGACATGGAGAAAACTTAACTTAAAAACTTATTATCAATACATTTTTAAAGCATTTGTCCCATAGTGATCTACATGGGTGCCAATACTGAGACTAATCTCTCTTCCAAAAGTACTTCAAGTATCATAATTAAAAAAAGATAATTCAACCACAAATTAAATACCATATTTTCCATGAGGTTAGAATGTTTTCTCAAACATATTATAATATTAACAGCCACAATTTTAAACACAGTGTTTGAAATTTCAGAGTATAACATTAGGGGAACAAAGGAATGGTGAGAGAGAAAGGAAGGTGGAGATCATTGTACAAAGAAATTCTCCACTTAAAATGATTCATTATATCTTTATAGAGTACCGTCTAATAATATATAACAATATTATAGTATATAATTAACAAAAACTTTCACATATGTGCCACTTTGCCCTAATAAAACTCTGTGGGTTATGAATTATGAACACAAGTTTTCAAGTGAAAAAAATCAGCCTCAAGAAGGATAAGCCCTAAAGTCCAGGATCTAAAAAATAAAGGAGCCACAGAGAGACAAGCAAGGATTTGAAAAGAGGAATACTAATTTCAAAGCTCAGGCTCTGGTTCACATGAGCATTTCTAGGACAATCAAAGTATAGAGAGCATCCTGTAGTAATCATTGTTCAAACCAAAAGTTCTAACTAAACATTAAAATTCTTTTCAAGAAAAGGTTATCTATATGCTGTTTCTAACTAGAAAATAACTCCCACATACTAGCTTTATCTGCATTCTATTATTCAAAGCCACAATTACCAAGGAATGTTTCTGCAGACAAGAAAAGCTTTTGCCTTTTTTTTTCTTGTATTTTTAGAGAGATTCAATAGTTCTAACAGTATAAAGCCTCATCACTGAAAAGAATAAAACCATGAAAAATTTTCTCCAAAAAGAAACTAAAGCACAGTGATTTACACACAGAGATTAAACACTACTGTGCTCTTTCTTTGGAAAAACAAGATTGTTTTCACTTTAAACAAAAGAGTTAGTCACTTGATTTAGATAATATTCTAGCAAACTCATAAAAAATAGCTTCTACTCTTCTTTTTGATTTAAAGTATTATGGTAATTAAGTTTTTAAATACAAAAACAGTTATTTACCAAAGTTACAGAGTAATAAAACAGCATTTGTAAAACTTCATTTTGCCTTTAAACCAAACAGATTTAAGGTCTTACATCTCCAACTGCTGCACATGTGAACTATAATAATTTTTGAATTTGCAAAATAATGTTTGACTCCAATATTCAGTATTATATAAAAATACCATACTTACACAATTGTGCGGAATTTAGACACAGAAATATCATGACATGCCTAACACTAAAGTGGTTGCAAATATGACCTTTGGGACACGTTTTGGCTCACTGTGTAAGATACTACACATTATTTCTTCTAATTCAGTTTGGAAACCAATGCCAAATGAGTAAAATATATCAGGGAAACCTCCCATTAGAGGAGGATTAAGACAGTAAAATGCATTTCACTTCACCAAATAAAAGGTTTCATTTTTTAAAGATACTTGCAGCTTCTCATTACCATATGGA
Source organism: Ovis canadensis (assembly GCF_042477335.2). Lineage (NCBI taxonomy): Eukaryota > Metazoa > Chordata > Mammalia > Artiodactyla > Bovidae > Ovis > Ovis canadensis. The sequence goes on along the minus strand of NC_091248.1, from coordinate 71,975,279 downwards.
TGCTCACTTTATGTCCATTGTTTATAGAGTCTGCCTAGAGTGAAAAGTTTTTTTTAATTTGAGTAAAAAACATGAATTATTTTTCTATATAACAGGAAACTCATAAAACTGAGTGTCCCTCAAGTGATGCAAAGCAGCCCTTCAAGAATTTAACTCTCTGCCCTGTATTGCCCAAACATATCATGGTATACTGAATTCACACCCACTGAGAAAGAAGTTTTCAAAATTCCTGAATTCTGATGCCTCTAAAAGAAGGCAAACACAAGGGCAAAAATACCTATTTCAGGTATTTAACTAAGAAATATCTGAGTAGACCATCAACTCCACAGATTTGTCTAAATATGAAAGGAGTCTATCATTTTAATTTAACCACCTTATACTGCCTATAATTAATAAAAATAGACTAGACTTCCACAATTATATTCCAGACAAATGCCACAAGTTTTTCCTTCAAGGGGTTTATTAGATTATGATCTTAATATAATCCAACCAGAAACACAAAGCATTGCCAGATTCTCTAAGGAAAAAAAAACAAGACTTAATTTGGTTAGCAGTGTTTCATGTGGAACTTATAATTCCTCCTGAAAGATGCCGTTTCTCTTACTAAAAGAGAATAATGTGCAGTAGTCTATATTATATATTAATAAGGGTGGTTATTCAGTTATTTTGTTTTAACTGAAAATTAATCCAAAGCCTGTCATTCTGTAGGACAGATTGATTCAGGTCACCCGTTACTAAATTAAACATTTTCTGCTTTCACTGCATCTCATTAAACATGCTACAGCAAGTTTAAATAACTCAGTGCTTTCATTTGCACAGTCACCCATTTTGTTATTGTTTACAGCAACCTAATTTGGCACATAATAATTCAGGCAGCATCGGTTTCATATTACACTGAAGTATTCATTTTTAATATAATTGCATTCTTTCATCCAACAAAAGCTAGTTCAGTGGGGATTTTACTCAAGTGATTCTTCAATTATTATACAAGGCAAATTCGTCTAAGACTTTGCACCTCTCTTTGCCCTACTGATTCATTTCTCTATAAATTAAAAACTCATTATGAGCTTATTTAAAGTAACTTACTTGCTTAAACAACACAGTGAATGATTACTCTGGTACAAAATATACACCCCTATACATCTCTAAAACACCTTCTTCCAAAGGCCGTTTGAACCAGTAATTAAACAAAGCATGGGGAGGCAGTCCTAAGATGGCAGAGGAATAGTATGGGGAGACCACTTTCTCCCCCACAAATTCATCAAAAGAACATTTGAACGCTAAGTAAATTCCACAAAACAACTTCTGAATGCCAGCAGAGGACATCAGGCACCCAGAAAAGCAGCCCATTCTCTTCGAAAGGAGGTAGGAAAAAATATAAAAGACAAAAAAGAGAGACAAAAGAGGTAGGGATGAAGCTCCGTCCCAGGAAGGGAGTCTTAAAAAAGAGAGAAGTTTCCAAACACCAGGAAACACTCTCACTGCCAAGTCTGTGGTTAGCCTTGGAACCACAGATGGCAACATAACCGGGAGGAAAAATAAATAAATAATTAAAACCCACAGATTACGAGCCCAACGGTAACTCCCCCAGTGGAGAAGCAGCACAGACACCTGCACCCGCCACTAGAAAGCAGGGGCTGGTCAGGGAGGTGCGGGCTGCATTGCTTAGAGTAAGGACCAGGCCTGAATGCCCTGAGGGCAATCTGAGGGAGCTAACTTGGGCTAGCAAGCCAGATTGTGGGATAACTGCCACGCGAAAAGCCCTAACCTAAGACACCACCAGGCCTGCTCACAGAACAAAGGACTGAGCAGAACTAACCGGCTGCAGACTGGCTTATTCCCCTCCAGTGATAGGAAGGCAAGCGCAGCCAGAACCGGAAGGGAGCAATCGCAGCCCCAGAGAGGCATTATCTATCAAACTGCAAGCAGGCTTCATTGCTAACCAACACTTCTTGGAATTCTGGATGGTCAACATCCGCCTGAGAAGGTGTGCCAGTTGTACACCCAGAAAATCAAGCAGCAGGGACAGGGGAGGCGATAAGTCACAGCAACCATGCTCACCAAACACATGGTCACCTGAGCTGCTCGGATCTGGGAAGGGCACAAAACGCAGGCCCAACCGAGTCTACGCCTCTGAGGACTACCCAAGGACCTGAAACTGAGAAGCTTAGACCTGGGAAGTGCATACAACCCAGGGCCAGCCTCAGACAGTTCCCGGCAGAGCAACCTAGAGCCTAAGCAGTGTAGACAGGGAAAGCACACATGCCGTGAGCGGGGACAAACCCAGTGTGGCCGAGACACCGTGAGCACATGCCAGTGTTATTTGTTTGCAGTGTCCCTCCCTCCCCACAGTGCAACTGAACAAGTGAGCCTAAAAAAGTGTCCACCACCGCCCCCTTGTGTCAGGGCGGAAATTAGACACTGAAGAGACCAGCAAACAGAAGAAGCTAAAACAGAGGAAACCGCCTTGGAAGAGACAGGTGCAATAGAATAAAACCCTGTAGTTAGTACCAACTACATAGGAAGGGGCCTATAGATCTTGAGAAATATAAGCCGGATCAAGGAATTATCTGAAAATGAACTGATTCCACACTGCCCACAACAAGACCAGAGAAAGTCCTAGAAATATTTTTTACTATTTTTACTATCATTCCTTAATATTTTTTATTTTTAAGTCCTCTATTACTCCTTGAATTTTCATTTTGATAAGCTATTATTACTTTGCAAAAAAAAGAGAGACCCTATCTTCTTAAAGCAAACTTCATATATATATATATTATATAATTTTTGTGACTTTGTTGTTTTTTTTCATTAATACTGTATTTTTGAAAATCCAACTTCTATTCTAAACTTTTAATCTTTGCGTTTTGGTATTTGTTATCAATTTTGTACCTTTAAGAACCCAATCTTTAGTACCCAATTTTACTTGGGAGCAAGATTACTGGCTTGACTGCTCTCTCCCCCTTTGGACTCTCCTTTTTCTCCACCAGGTCGCCTCTATCTCCTCCCTCCCCCTTCTCTTCTATACCCAGCTCTGTGAATCTCTTTGTGTATTCCAGATGGTGGAGCACACTTAGGGAACTGATTACTGGCTGGATCTATCTCTCTCCTTTTGATCCCCGCCTCCCTTTATCCTCCTGGCCACCTCTGTCTCCTTCCTCCCTCTTCTTTTTTCTGTATAACTCAGTGAACATCTCTGAGAGGTCCAGACTATGGAGTGCACATAAGGAAGTGATTACTGGCTAGCTTCCTCTCTCCTCTTTTGATTCCTCCTCATCTCATCCTGGTCACCTCTATCTCCCTCCTCCCTCTTCTCTTCTCCATGTAACTCTGTGAACCACTCTGGGTGTCCCTCACTGTGGAGAAACTTTTCATCTTTAACCTAAATGTTTTATCAATGGTGCTGTACAGATGGAGAAGTCCTGAGGCTACTGTAAAAATAAGACTGAAAACCAGAAGCAGGAGGCTTAAGTCCAAATCCTGAGAACACCAGAAAACTCCTGACTCCAGGAAACATTAATCAACAGGAGCTCAGCAAACGCCTCCATACCTACACTGAAACCAAGCACCACCCAAGGGCCAAGAAGTTCCAGAGTAAGACATATCACACAAATTCTCCAGCAACACAGGAACACAGCCCTGAGCTTCAATATACAGGCTATCCAAAGTCACTGCAAACCCACTGACATCTCATAACTCATTACTGGACATTTCATTTCACTCCAGAAAGAAGAAATCCAGCTCCATCCACCAGAACACCAACACAAGCTTTCCTAACCAGGAAACCTTGACAAGACACCTGTACAACCCCACTCACAGTGAGGAAACTCCACAATAAAGAGAACTCCACAAACTGCCAGAATATAGAAAGGCTACCCCAAACACAGCAACATAAATGAGATGAAGAGACAGAGGAATACCCACCAGGTAAAGGAACAGGATAAATGCTCACCAAACCAAACAAAAGAGGAAGAGATAGGAAATCAACCTGATAAAGAATTCTGAATAATGATAGTGAAAATGATCCAAAATATTGAAATAAAAATGGAATCACTGATAAATAGCCTGGAGACAAGGATTTAGATGCAAAAAGGTTTAACAAGGACCTAGAAGAAATAAAAAATAATCAATATATAATGAATAATGCAATAAATGAGATCAAAAATGCTCTGGAGGGAACAAATAGTAGAATAATGGAGGCAGAAGATAGGATTAGTGAGGTAGAAGACAGAATGGTAGAAATAAGTGAATCCGAGAGGAAAAAAGAAAAAACAAATAAAAAGAAAAGAGGACAATCTCAGACACCTCTGGGACAATGTTAAATGCCCCAACATTCGAAACATAGGAGTCCCAGAAGAAGAAGACAAAAAGACCATGAGAAAATACTTGAAGAGATAATAGTTGAAAACTTCCCTACAATGGGGAAGGAAATAATCACTCAAGTCTGAGAAACCCAGAGATTCCCGAATAAGATAAACCCAGAGAGTTCCAAATAAGATATACCCAAGGCAAAATACCCCAAGACACATATTAATCAAATTAACAAAGATCAAACACAAAGAACAAATATTAAAAACAGCAAGGGAAAAACAACAAATAACACACAAGGGGATTCCCATAAGGATAACAGCTGCTCTTTCAATAGAAACTCTTCAGGCCAGGAGGGAATGTCAGGACATACTTAAAGTGATGAAAGAAAATAACCTAAGGCCCAGATTACTGTACCCAGCAAGTATCTCATTCAAATATGAAGGAGAAATCAAAAGTTTTACAGACAAGCAAACGCTGAGAGAATTCAGCACCACCAAACCAGCTCTCCAACAAATGCTAAAGGATCTCCTCTACACAGGAAACACAAAAGGGGTGTATAAACTAGAACCCCAAACAATAAAGTAAATGGCAATGGGATCATACTTATCAATAATTACCTTAAACGTAAATGGGTTGAATGCCCCAACCAAAAGACAAAGACTCGCTGAATGGATACAAAAACAAGACCCTTATATATGTTGTCTACAAGAGACCCACCTCAAAACCAGGGACACACACAGACTGAAAGTGAAGGGCTGGAAAAAGATATTCCACACAAAGAGAGATCAAAAGAAACCAGGAGTAGCAATACTCATATCTGATAAAATAGACTTTAAAACAAAGGCTGTGAAAAGAGACAAAGAAGGCCACTACATAATGATCAAAGGATCAATCCAAGAAGAAGATATAACAATTATAATTATATACGCACAGAAGAGCCTGGTAGGCTGCCATCTCTGGGGGTTGCAGAGTCGGACATGACTGAAGCAACTTAGCAGCAGCAGCAGCAGCAACATAGGAGCACCGCAATATGTAAGACAAATGCTAACAAGTATGAAAAAGGAAGTTAACAATAACACAATAATAGTGGGAGACTTAAATACCCCACTCACACCTATAGATAGATCAACTAAACAGAAAATTAACAATGAAACACAAACTTTAAATGATACAATAGACCAGTTAGACCTAATTGATATCTATAGGACATTTCACCCCAAAACAATGAATTTCACCTTTTTCTCAAGTGCACACGGAACCTTCTCCAGGATAGATCACATTTTGGGCTATAAATCTAGCCTTGATGAATTCAAAAAAATTGAAATCATTCCAAGCATCTTTTCTGACCACAATGCAGTAAGATTGGACCTCAATTACAGGAGAAAAGCTATTTAAAATTCCAACATACGGAGGCTAAACAACACGCTGCTGAATAACCAACAAATCACAGAAGAAATCAAAATATGCATAGAAATGAATGAAGATGAAAACACAACAACCGAAAATCTGTGGGACACTGTAAAAGCAGTGCTAAAGGGAAGGTTCATAGCAACAGCCATATCTCAAGAAATAAGGAAAAAGTCAATCAAATAACCTAACTCTACACCTAAAACAACTAGAAAAGGAAGAAATTAAGAACCCCAGGGTTAGTAGAAGGAAAGAAATCTTAAACATTAGGGCAGAAATAAATGCAAAAGAAACAAAAGAGACCATAACCAAAATCAACAAAGCCAAAGCTGGTTCTTTGAGAGGATAAATAAAATTGACAAACCATTAGCCAGAATCATCAAGAAACAAAGGGAGAAAAATCAAATCAGTAAAATTAGAAATGAAAATGGAGAGATCACAACAGACAACACAGAAATACAAATGATCATAAGAGACTATGATCAGCAATTATATGCCAATAAAATGGACAACGTGGAAGAAATGGACAAATTCTTAGAAAAGTACAACTTTCAAAACCTGAACCAGGAAGAAATAGAAAATCTTAACAGACCCATCACAAGCAAGGATATGGAAACTGTAATCAGAAATCTTCCAGCAAACAAAAGCCCAGGTCCAGACGGCTTCACAGCTGAATTCTACCAAAAATTTAGAGAAGAGCTATCACCTATCCTACTCAAACTCTTCCAGAAAATTGCAGAGGAAGGTAAATGTCCAACTCATTCTATAAGGCCACCATCACCCTAATACCAAAGCCTGACAAAGATGCCACAAAAAAAGAAAATTGCAGACCAATATCGCTGATGAACATAGATGCAAAAATCCTTAACAAAATTCTAGCAATCAGAATCCAACAACACATTAAAAAGATCATACACCATGACCAAGTAGGCTTTATCCCAGGGATACAAGGATTCTTCAATATCCGCAAATCAATCAGTGTAATACACCACATTAACAAATTGAAAAATAAAGGTCATATGATTATCTCAATAGATACAGAGAAAGCCTTTGAAAAATTCAACATCCACTTATGATAAAAACCCTCCAGAAAACAGGAATAGAAGAAACATACCTCAACATAATAAAGGCTATATATGACAAACCCACAGCAAACATCCTCAATGGTGAAAAACTGAAAGCATTTCCCCTAAAGTCAGGAACAAGACAAGGGTGCCCACTTTACCACTACTATTCAACATAGTTTTGAAAGTTTTGGCCACAGTAATCAGAACAGAAAAAGAAATAAAAGGAATCCAAATTGGAAAAGCAGAAGTAAAACTCTCACTGTTTGCAGATGACATGATCCTCTACATAGAAAACCCTAAAAACTCCACCAGAAAATTACTAGAGCTAATCAATGAATATAGTAAAATTGTAGGATATAAAATCAACACACAGAAATCCCTTGCATTCCTATACACTAATAATGAGAAAATAGAGAAATTAAGGAAACAATTCCATTCACCATTGCAATGACAAGAATAAAATACTTAGGAATATATCTACCTAAAGAAACTAAAGACCTATATATATAAAACTATAAAAGAGTGGTGAAAGAAATCAAAGAGGACACTAATAGATGGAGAAATATATCGTGTTCATGGATCAGAAGAATCAATATAGTGAAAATGAGTATACTACCCAAAGCAATCTACAGATTCAATGCAATCCCTATCAAGCTACCAACGGTATTTTTCACAGAGCTAGAACAAATAGTTTCACAATTTGTATGGAAATACAAAAAACCTCGAATAGCCAAAGCAATCTTGAAAAAGAAGAATGGAACTGGGGAAATCAACCTGCCTGACTTCAGGCTCTACTACAAAGTCACAGTCATCAAGACAGTATGGTACTGGCACAAAGACAGAAATATAGATCAAAGGAACAAAATACAAAGCCCAGAGATAAATCCACACACCTATGGACACTTTATCTTTGACAAAGGAGGCAAGAATATACAATGGAGAAAAGATAATCTCTTTAACAAGTGGTCCTGGGAAAACTGGTCAACCACTTGTAAAAGAATGAAACTAGAACACTTTCTAACACCATACACAAAAATAAACTCAATATGGATTAAAGATCTAAATGTAAGACTAGAAACTATAAAACTCCTAGAGGAGAACATAGGCAAAACACTCTCCAACATAAATCACAGCAGGATCCTCTATGACCCACCTCCCAGAATATTAGAAATAAAAGCAAAAATAAACAAATGGGACCTAATTAAACTTAAAAGCTTCTGCACAGCAAACGAAACTATAAGCAAGGTGAAAAGACAGCCTTCAGAATGGGACAAAATAATAGCAAATAAAGCAACTGACAAAGAACTAATCTCAAAAATATACAAGCAACTTCTGCAGCTCAATTCCAGAAAAATAAACAACCCAATCAAAAAATGGGCAAAAGACCTAAATAGACATTTATCCAAAGAAGACATACAGATGGCTAACAAACACATGAAAAGATGCTCAACATCACTCATTATCAGAGAAATGCAAATCAAAACCATAATGAGGTACCATTTCTTGCCAGTCAGAATGACTGCAATCCAAAAGTCTACAAGCAATAAATGCTGGAGGGGATGTGGAGAAAAGGGAACCCTCTTACACTGTTGGTGGGAATGCAAACTAGTACAGCCGTTATGAAGAACAGTGTGGAGATTCCTTAAAAAACTGGAAACAGAACTGCCTTATGACCTAGCAATCCCACTGCTGGGCATACACACTGAGGAAATTCTGGTTTCATCAGAATTGAAAGAGACACATGTACCCCAATGTTCATTGCAGCACTGTTTACAATAGCCAGGACATGGAAGCAACCTAGATGTCCATCAGCAGATGAATGGATAAGAAAGCTGTGGTACATATACACAATGGAGTATTACTCAGCCTTTAAAAAGAATACGTTTGAAATCAGTTCTAATGAGGTAGATGAAACTGGAGCCTATTATACAGAGTGAAGTAAGCCAGAAAGAAAAACACCAATACAGTATACTAACGCATATATATGGAATTTAGAAAGAGGTAACGGTAACTCCATATGCGAGACAGCAAAAGAGACACAGATGAATAGAACAGTCTTTTGGACTCTGTGGGAGAGGGAAAGGGTGGGATGATTTGGGAAAATGACATTGAAACATGTATAATATCATATGTGAAACAAATCGCCAGTCCAGGTTCGATGCATGATATAGGATGCTCGGGGCTGGTGCACTGGGATGACTCAGAGGGATGGTATGGGGAGAGAAGAGGGAGGAGGGTTCAGGATGGGGAACACGTTTACACCCATGGCGGATTCATGTTGATGTATGGCAAGACCAATACAATATTGTAAAGTAATTAGCCTCCAATTAAAATAAATAAATTTATATTGCAAAAAAAAAATAAAGCATTTTTTTGAAAAAAATTTTTCCTAGTACAGTAACATATTATTATTAAACCCCACCACTTTGGCATGAAGGCTACTAAATAAATTGCCAGAGCATCAATAAAATAATGATCTAAGATTTGTTCTTACGTGCTTATTTCTATAACAAATTTGAATGAAGCAGATATTTGGAGAAATGAATTAAAGATCAGTTCACTTGTCATCCTTCAAATGTGGGTTGATCACAAAGAAGTACAAGGTAAATACTTGAGAAGAAAAAATATGAATTGATTCAAAATAAGAAGATCAAGGGTAAAATACTCACAAATATATGTTAACAAATGTTCACAAAACAGCAGGAAGTCTTCAATTAATTCACTAAGCACCCTCTCATGTTTGTGTATCTTGTATCTATGCAATGGCTCATATTTATAGCAATGTCTTCAAAAATACTGGTTTTTAAAAAATAAGAGCATATTTTTAAGTTAACATGTTAAAATTTCATTTTACAGTACTTAGAGTTACTAGCAAATAACTGAGGAAACAAAACATTAATTATCTAAACTGTAACCTTTTAGATCAAACTCTACTGGTCCTATGGCCAGTTCACTACAGAGCAGAATCTAGTTAAGGTAGACTGTTTTGGACTTGGTCTAAAAAGACTATATTAAATAAAATCAAAACAGATTTGATATTTTAGGGGAACACCTATAAGTCAAGTGAAGATTTATATTCACAAGAATCTTTTCATAACAATATTTTCTATACCTTATAAACCTTTTTCCCAAAACATTTTAATCATAATGCATTGCACTGCTGAAAAATAGTTACAAGAATTAGTTGTTTTTATGTGAAATATATGAGAAAGGGATAGTTTTCTCTAAAGAACTATGCAATTGCAACAGGTATTACAAATTACAGGAATATAAATTATATAGGTGTGCATGCTAAGTCACTTCAGTCATGTCTGACTCTTTGCGACTCTGTAGACTGTAGCCCGCCAGGCTTCTCTGTCCATGGGATACTCCAGGCAAGAATACTGGAGTGGATTGCATAACCTCCTCCAGGGGATCTTCCTGACCCAGGGATCGAGTACATGTCTTCTGCAGCTTTTGCATTACAGGCAGATTCTTTACTGCTGAGCCACCCAGGAAGCTGATAAATTGTATATAGAAATTTTCTATTTACCCAATTGATAAAGTTCCCCATGTAACAAGTTTAATAAAAGCCATACCAGCCTAAATTAGTGAATCAGTAGATAAAAATAGCAATTTAAAAATTATCACTTATTAATCTTTGATTTCAGTGTAAACACACATGGAGATGATAAAACATGTGGTGGAAATGACAAATTTGATATTTGGAATCAAGAATAAAAATTCTAAGAGGCCAAGAGTTGTGTGTCTCAGTGGAAAATGTGCCCTCTCTAGTTAACACTTGACTTGCAGTGTAATATAATAATTTTGTGGGTCAAAAGATTTCCATTAACTTTTTTAACTTGACCTATTCTATAAAATCACAAGGATTCAATAGTGGCCAACTTCTCCAGGGCCTTTAAGGATGGGGTAAAGATGAGCAAGTCTCCTGCTCAAAATGCCTTTCTCAAAATTTAGAACTTAGAAGTAAATGCACAGCATAAATTCCCTGTGCATTATCCAACTCTCGGCAATGTCATTTCCCTCTCAGACCTGACCCGAGGAGGGGTACCTACTTAGTTGCTACTCTCTAAGATTACTACCTTGTGTATTCTACAAGGCCTGATTAAGGAGATAGTCTTCTGTATCTTGTGTAATCAAGTTAGAACTCTTTTTTCTTTTTTAAAGCTACTCCTTATCTAAATGTCCCTTTTGCCCTTTGGTTTAGAGTTTCATATAGTCAACACATTTTGAGGGTCTATTATGAATCAAATTACCAAATGTCTTAGAGATATAAAATGAATAGAACTCAAGAAGCTTGAAGTCTAGTGAATAAGACATATACATTTAAGGACAATTATTACATAATGCATAAATGCTACAGCAAAGACAGGCACAGTTGCTATTGGAGAAGAACGTTTAACCCAGACTAAAGTGAATAAGATGAAACATTACAGGAAAGAGTCTTAGGCTAAATCATCAGGAACCAGATATTCAGATGATTCAGACAGGCATTTCCGGTATGAAAATCTAGGGGGCAAATGAGAAGGAAAACCCGTATGTGTGAGTGAGAGGAAGACTGCAATGAGGTTGGAGAGTAATCAAGCTTCAGGTGTCATGCTAAGAAAGATGGAATTTCTCCTGAAAACTATGAGGAGTCACTGAAGGATTTTAAGCAGGAATGAGATATGCTCACAGAGAAGCTTCAAGTTTTGGAAGAAAACATTGGAAACAGTATACCAGAAGTCTGTTAGGAGATGACCACAACAGTCAACATGAGAAGAGATGAGGTCTTCAGCCATCTTAGTGGGGTAGGGGAAGGAGAAACAGTAATCCACTCGACAAGCACAGAGTGAGAGCCCACCACTGCCATGTACTGTCCTAGGAACTAGGGATACAGCCATAAGCATAAATCTCAATCCCCGTGGACTTCTTTTCTAATGACACAAACTGTCTATAAAAAAGATGACTAGTGAATTAATACTATTTCAAACAGGAATAAGTAGAGAAGGGCAAAGGCTGGGAAAAGACTGTATCTGGGAATGGGGTTGAAATCTCATCAAGAAAGGTCAGTGTAGAAGAGCTGAAGGAAGTTAAGAGTAGCCTGTGAGAAGTCTGAGCCTAGAGCACTTCAGGAAGACATAAGATCAAGTGCAACCAACTATAGTAGGACTGTGCTTACCTAAGTGGGAGGAAAGAGTGGGGAGGTGGAAATGGGAAGGGATGGAAGAAGATAACAGAGAAAGCAGTTAAGTCTCTAAATCTTTTGCTATTAGACTTCTGAGTAGTAGATGAATGGTGTTTATCCAGGAAGAAGAGACAATCTCTGAAATGCCTACAGCAAGATGTACCTAGCTCAGGATTATCTAGTGAATAGAACCTTAGATGTGTGAAGGATGTCTCCTTGAATGACACCTTATTGGATATGTATCTTGTCTCTATCATATACAGATATAACTCTAGAAGATAAAATGGAGATGTCTTATAATTTAAACATTGCTCTGTCTGAGATAATCTCATGAAACCCACTTGGATATCTTATCTATTCTAAACCAGAGGATCAGCTCCAATGTGGGTAGGACCTTGGGAGGTGCCTTCACCAACCTGGACATCTCTCTAGTTTGTCTAAGTCTTTTGATTGCCTATATCCAGTAGTCATGTATGGATGTGAAAGTTGGACTATAAAGAAAGCTGAGCACCACAGAATTGATGCTTTTGAACTGCGGTGTTGGAGAAAACTCTTGAGAATCCCTTGGACTGCAAGGAGTTGCAACCAGTCCCTCCAAAAGTGAATCAGTACGCAATATTCATTGGAAATACTGATGCTGAAGCTGAAACTCCAATACTTTGGCCACGTGATGTGAAGAACTGACTCATTTGAAAAGACCCTGATGCTGGGAAATATTTAAGACCCTAGGAGAATGGGATGACAGAGGATGAGATGGCTGGATGGCATCACTGATTCAATGGTCATGAGTTTGAGCAAGCTTCGGGAGTTGGTGATGAACAGGGAAGCCTGGCAAGCGGCAGTTCATGGAGGTCACAAAGAATCAGACACAACTTGAGCAACTGAACTGAACTGAGTGGGTAAGATTTCTGACTCACGTTTCTCTGATTTGACAGTATAGTCCTATTTGTTTGCTCAGAGAGTAATAGCAAGGAAGCCAGTGTGCTGAACATTATGATTGGGAAGGGAGTCATAAAATGGTGAGTTCAGAGTGGTAAATGAGAGGCTGAAAGTACAGTACCATGTAAGCCATTGTAAGACCTTTCCCAGTTACTGAGAGAGAGAGAGGAAACCAAAGAAGAGTTGGGAGTGAAAAAAAATGGCACAGTAATTGTGACTGGTGTTGTGAGAAAAGAAAAGGGTCCCAAAGGTAGAAAACGGGGTACCAGTTAGGAGGCTAGAATAAGAAGTAGGTAAAAGATGATGGCTTGGAGAGGTAGAGGTAGTGAAAAATACTTATTTTCTAGATGTATCTTGAAGATACAACCCACAGGATTTGCTGACAGATTAGATGAGGAGTATAAGAAGAGAAGAATCAAGCATAAACACCAAGTTTTCCAGCCTAAGACCCTGGAAGGATAAAATGACCATTTACTGAGAAGAGGAAGACTATGGGAGAAGCAGATTCCATAGGGATAATCAGGAGTTCTGTTTTGAATATTCTGGACTTTATTTAATCAGGCATCATGGAGATGACAAATGGCCCCACTAGATAATTGAATCTGCAGTGTAGGAGATAAATCTGGAATCAAAAGTCAAAGTGAAGTCCCTCAGTCATGTCTGACTATTTGTGACCCCATGGACTGTAGCCTACCAGGCCCCTTCATCCATGGGATTTTCCAGGCAAGAGTACTGGAATGGGTTGCCATTTCCTTCTCCAGGGGATCTTCTCAACCCAGGGATAGAACCCAGGTCTCCTGAATTGCAGGCAGATGCTTTACCATCTGAGCCACCAGGGAAGCTTTAAAACCATTAGCCTGAATGAAATCACCAGGAGACTTTGTTGTTAGAGAAGAGATCCAAGCACTGAGCACTGGAGGACTACAGTCATCAGAGATCAGAAAGAGCAAGAAGAACAAGGAAAGAGCAACTAAGAAGTGACTAGGGAAAAAGGAGGACACCAGAAGAATATGGCTTCCCTGGAAGCCATGTGAAGAAAGTTACCTTACCTGATAGTCCAGAAAAATGAGGATTAAGATTTGTTCATTGTATTTGGCAACATGGAAATCACTAGCAATCTTAATAAGAAGAGATATTTAAAAGGTAGAACGCATAGGTTCTATCTAAAAATCATTTCTTGGGTTCTGGCTAGTGTGATTGGGTGGATGATAGTACATTCACAGACAGACATAGTAAATACAGCCATGATTCTCCACACACAGTTTTCAAGTTTAATTTAAAAATATTCTACTATATTTCTCACTACTAAAGTATTAACACCTGAAGTAAAATAGCTACATATTAGCCCAGAAAACTTGAAAAAGATAGTTTCAAGGCAAAATAATTTATTGCCTTCTACCTCTTCTTAAAATAAGATTTCTTAAAGAAATCTCATTTTAGGAAGAATGGTGCTAAACGAAGGGCAGTGAGTGAGCCTGTCCTCAAAATTATGCAGGATTAAAAGCCCTCTAAGAGAAGAGATCCAGATTTGGGTCTATTAGCTCACCCAATAGAGTCTAATCCTTTAGGTATAAAAGATGCTTCCAAATCACTTCTGCTCAAGACAGCAGATGAAGATTTCATTTGTTTTCTTTTATATGTACCCTCTTGGCAAGTACACATCTGAAAAATTGCCCAGAAGAAACTAATCCTCTAAGCAGGAATTTTCTTTAGGTTTCTGCTCAAGAGGAATTCAGTTATGGATGGGAACTTTAGGGCTGGATACCAGCATTAGCCATGGATTAATTACAAACCAGAAACCAAAACTGACAGACCAGAAGTGGGCCAAGTAGTTATACACAAGATTAGACAGTAAAGTTGATATCCAAGCAAAATTCATGTGACTGCCAGGGAGGTTGCCCCTCCATCCGAATGCTGGGGACACTGTGTATAGAAGCATCCGTCTACTCCCCATACTCCAGCCACTGGTGAAGCAGCAGCTCTTAGGTCACGGCAAATGCAGATTGGGGAGAAAATGATAAATCTCCCAGAGGCAAGTCATTGGTACCCACAGCTGTGCAGCCTGATACTCAGGATAGGAACCAATGGGTGAGGACCCAGATATCCTGAATTGACCCCATCAACTTCCAATCTTTTGTTACCCAAGCCTTTTATACAAATAAGTAAAAAGGTTAATTATTTTAAGCAAGCTTGTTTACAGATCATTGGAAACAATTATTAACTTGATGAGCTTCAGAGAGCTGTAGGATAATTTAGCACTAACCTAAAGAGATAGACAACATTTCTAAAATGTTGCTTATTTTAGCAGAAAACAGTTTAAGGCAGATTCATTTTCACATGGTTCAGCTGACAGCCAGCTTCCCACATAAATTCACGTGAATTCATTCTCCCTGCAACTGTCCCTGAACATAGAACAGACTACATTACTGAAAGCCTCTTTCTGTTTAAAATATATTCTATAAAGTGGTATTTTTTTTTCTCCTACATCTTGGCTACATTTCCATGAGTAGTATTTTTAATCCAAATGGAAGCTTCAACTTTTTGTTGGGATTTCTGATTCCCAATGGAATCTGATAAGTATCATTCAACTTGATTCAACAAACCCTTATGGAGCAGTTACAATGTACCAAGAACTGTGCTAATGAAGAGCTGATTTAAGAGGCCAAGTCTTACACTAAAAGAGTAAACTGGAACTTTTTTTGGGGGGGAGGGTATGAGGAGATCAGAAACTCTCTGGAAAGGGACATCATTTGGAATGGACTGTAAAAGATGGTCAGAGTTTCAACTGGTAGAAGAGCATTCAATGAGCAAAAACAGAACAGAGGAAGAAAGCAGCCTGTCCGAACAGAAGGGAAGGTGGGCAGTAGAGGTGCTCATATCACAAAGAGTGAGTCTCCTGGTGATGAGGCTGTGCTGAAAGAGGAATCAGGGAAGCTTCAGAGGCAGGAGAGGGTGACAGGATTCTGGTCTGGTTTCTTGAGGCTGGATGCAGGGTAATGGATGTCTTGGCTTATGAGACAAAGAGAGACTGTGGTCAAGTAACAACAGAGGGAGTGTTCTGTTGCTATTCTGGGGAATGGGAAGAGAAATGCAGATGCTGTAGGCATGAAGGAGCAGATGATACACGATGACTGGGGAAATGACTGACTACAGAGTCAGCAAGGTCCTCCCTGGCCATTCTACTCAGAATGACATCAGGACACTCAGACACACAACTCCACTCTTTTCCATTTTATCTTTTTTCCATAGCACTCAACCACCATTTAACATAAACTAATCTAAAACATACTTTACATCATATCTTACTCATTTAGTTTATGGTCCATCTTCCTCAACTATAAAGTAAGATTCCTGAGAGCAAGGGCTTGAATCTGTTTTACTCACACTACCACTGCAGGGATTTACTAAGTATTGGTTAAATTAATGAATACGTGAAAAAATACCAAAATGACTGAAATATGATGGTGTCATTATCAGAAAATTAATGGTTTTAGTGGGATCAGGGTTTTCTTTTCTGAGTCATGAGGTTATAGATGATTATGGCAGGGTCAAGAGACCTCGGTTCTGTCTCCTGCTTTGGCACTAAGGTGGTCGGTCAATTTAGGCAAGTCATTTGTCTTCTATAAACTGTGTTTCCCTCATCTGTAAAACTGAGGCTTAAACTTATATGTCTACTGCAGGATTAAACTAAGTCCCAATTTATTTAGCCTGGGATATAGGACCTTCCTGTGAAACAGCCAAATTCTAATTATGTCACTGCCCTTTTATACATATGGTCAAAATCATTTACCCAGAAAGAACTTATGCTGCTATAGACATGTTTCCATTTAAAGGATGTTTACAAACAGCATTTTTCCTAGTTCTTGGATCAAGCTCAGTGTGGGCAAGGTCACAGCCTCTTCCACAAGCTGAAAGCAGAGCAGGGCCCAGATGTTCTTGATCCATCTCTCTGTCCTAGCTTCCCAGTGTTCCAAAAAACTTGTTTCTCCAAAGACCACCCTTAACTGATTTAACACCCTGTTATCTGTTAGTGGTTTTCATGAGTTTGGTCCAAGGAGCCCAGTTAGAAATTCATTTCCTCCCAACCTCCAAGATCTCTTTTAGTGTTAACATGCTATATTTCTATAAGTTTTAATAAGACCTCATCCAATTGTAGAGCTGGATAACCTTTCTTCCTCCTAAATACATACTTACCATCAGAATATGTATGATCCCACCAGAGAGCTGTTTCTTTAAGCATTGAAAAGAAGCGTAGTGATTTTCAATGAGAGGAATTTCAAGTGATTTGAAAGAGTTATAAATATAACTGCAAAGTCCTTTGGAAACAGGAAGCTATAGAGATATATTCAATGTCATGATTTTAACAGAGCCTAATTTGTTGTTATTTAACATTCCTATCTCACTTGGTTAGCATCATGGCTCATGAGCTGTAGGGTAACAGAAGAAATGTGCCATCTGCTTCATCGCTGGGAGCACTGGTCTCCTGAGGTCACTAACTGTGATTAAAAATGTGGCCTTAAAGTAAACAGTGACTCTGTGCCCTAAGAGGCCAGAAGCTCAGATATTCTCCTTGCAATTCTCTCACTGATTTACTGGGCAACTTCTTAGCGGGAGACTCTTAACCTTGAGTGATCTCTCTAACCCGATCTTTAACAGACTTGATAAGGGCAATCTTTTTTTCCACTCTCAAGCTTTCAGATTAGGTTACATTTTTTCATATACCATTCTCCAGGGATAATATTACTTATCACCCACTAAGGTGTTGGCTGAGTTAATTAAAATATGATTCCAAGATAGACCACAAATTGAAATGCTAAACAAGGATCATTCCCTCATGTCTCTGAGTTCATGAGCCATGGTATAAAAACAGTCTCAATTTACTCTATCACTACAGAGTATCTTCTTCAAAGAAGAGTAGGGTAATGCCAGCCCATTCATGCCTGTATGTTACCACAGTTAAGTATAATAATTCAAAGGATTCTGGAGAATCCCATGGAGAGAGGAGCCTGGCTGTCTCCAGTCCATGGGGTCGCACCGAGTCAGACATGACTAAGAGATTTAGCATGTACACGCAATCATTAATAACCCCAGCTTTACAAAAAGAGCAGAGGAAGCAGTCACTTATACACTTACTTTATAATTAGAAGGTCTCTGCCCCACATTTTCTGACTCATCAGCTCCCCCCATCAATGATGTTTTGTATTTTGCCATTAGAGGTTTACTCCTTTCTGTTATATATTACTCTTCCCAGATAGTCTCTTAAAAGCTGATATCCTTGGAAGATGTAGATATTAGGATGCAATCAATCACTAACACTGTCTGAATCCCCCTAGGCAGGAGGAACTCCAGAGCATTAGGTGTTTGGGAGCTGGCAGAGTTAGAAAAGCGAGGAAGCAGATGTCTAAGACAAACTTCACCTATCTCAGTTTTGCCCAGGGCAGGCTTCCAGTAATAGGCTTTCGCTTTGTGGTGTAGCAACGGGAAAATACAATGGTAATTTGCTGATTTCAAAAATTCAACCTCACAAAAAAAGAAAAATGAAAATAAAAGACAAAACAAACAGCAAACAAACAGAAAATGATAACTATATCCCTAGGGTACTTTTGCTGATCCTTGCTAACTTTGAAGTATCTGCAAATCATGCCTATTCTATAGTTTCTAAAATAGGTAGAGTAACCCAGTGACCACATAAGGCACAAAAGCCAGCACCTCAGAGGAAGAGAGTACCCTAGCCTCGGAACCCTGGCATTGGGACTATGCTACGTCTACATGCAAAGCCGTCAATGTCTACGATCACACACCCAGGCATGATTTGATTGTGGCAGAGCAGGGTTTGTGAAGACAAAGGAGGTTTTCATGTAATATTTATGTCAAAAAGCAGCATTTGCCCATATAAGGAACACCTTTACATGATTCATTTTCTTGTCAAAACAAATAGCAGTCTTTAAGTTTTTGTATTATTACATTGTCTCATCCACAAAAAAAAAACACTTAAACATGAAGAAATGTAATCTGTGTATGATAAATTCGTTCATAGGAGAAGACTGAATGAACGACAAGATGTTTAAGCCAAATCAAGTACATATTACCTTGGAAAATAAGCAATTATGCAAATTATAAAACCGAATAACAAATATTAATACAAAAACTATAAATGTTTGATGTAAACTTTGGCCTCTCCAAAGAGTCACTTATTTCATCTTATAGTTGAAGAATGAAAATGATTGTTGTAAATATCCTATGGTGAATACAATATTTTCTTCTCTATGTGTAAGAGGATATTAAATATGAATTTTAATTTCTTGTAGTATGTACTACAGTTTAAAAAAAACAATAACCAGTGTTGACATCAGGAAAGAAGGAATTATTTTATCAAAATATGGAATAATGTGTTTAAATCGAGCTAACCCCCCATTATCTCATCTAAAAGAAGACTTACAGAATGCAAACCCACCACACAGAAGTGCTTTCCTAAAGAGCATAATCCAAGTCCACTTAGAAGTTTACCTGGCGCTACAGCTCAGCTACTTACACCTTCTCTGAGAGCAAGCACATCTATTCTTCTCTATCACTGACCCACCACCTTGGTCCTAGATCCCATCCAATCTACTTCCCTCGAATATGCCATCTATCAGTGTTCCCTGCTCTCCTCTAACTCTTTAATCTCTCTCCCTCCCTCTCCTGCACTTTTACCTAACACATAGTTCAGTTCAGTTCAGTTCAGTCGCTCAGTCATGTCCGACTCTTTGCGACCCCATGAATTGCAGCACACCAGGCCTCCCTGTCCATCACCAACTCCTGGAGTTCACTCAGACTCACATCCATCGAGTCCGTGATGCCATCTAGCCATCTCATCCTCGGTCGTCCCCTTCTCCTACCCCCAATCCTTCTGAGCATCAGAGTCTTTTCCAATGAGTCAACTCTTCGTGGCCAAAGCACTGGAGTTTCAGCTTCAGCATCATTCCTTCCAAAGAAATCCCAGGGCTGATCTCCTTTAGAATGGATTGGTTGGATCTCCTTGAAGTCCAAGGGACTCTCAAGAGTCTTCTCCAACACTACAGTTCAAAAGCATCAATTTTTCAGTGCTCAGCCTTCTTCACAGTCCAACTCTCACATCCCTACATGACTGCTGGAAAAACCATAGCCTTGGCTAGACAGACCTTAGTCGGCAAAGTAATGTCTCTGCTTTTGAATATGCTATCTAGGCTGGTCATAACTTTCCTTCCCAGGAGTAAGCATCTTTTAATTTCATGGCTGCAGTCACCATCTGCAGTGATTTTGAGCCCCCAAAAATAAAGTATGACACTGTTTCCCCATCTATTTCCCATGAAGTGATGGGACTGGATGCCATGATCTTCATTTTCTGAATGTTGAGCTTTAAGCCAACTTTTTCACTCTCCACTTTCACTTTCATCAAGAGGCTTTTTAGTTCCTCTTCACTTTCTGCCATAAGGGTGGTGTCATCTGCATATCTTATCTGGCGTTATTGATATTTCTCCCAGCAATCTTGATTCCAGCTTGTGCTTCTTCCAGTCCAGCGTATCTCATGATGTACTCTGCACAGAAGTTAAATAAGCAGGGTGACAATATACAGCCTTGACATACTCCTTTTCCTATTTGGAACCAGTCTATTGTTCCTTGTCCAGTTCTAACAGTTGCTTCCTTACCTGCATACAGATTTCTCAAGAGGCAAGTCAGGCAGTCTGGTATTCCCATCTCTTTCAGAATTTTCCACAGTTTATTGTGACCCACACAAAGGCTTTGGCATAGTCAATAAAGCAGAAATAGATGTTTTTCTGGAATTCTCTTGCTTTTTCCATGATCCAGCGGATGTTGGCAATTTGATCTCTGGTTCCTCTGCCTTTTCTAAAACCAACTTGAACATCAGGAAGAGATTTCTTTAAGGTGGCACTGAAGTTTATTTATCATAATGGTAGGCAGGTAATGATAACTTTCAAGTAATGGAATCATATGGAATCACATAAACCTCCTGCAATTGAAAACCACTCCTCACATAATACCGTTTCCTACCTATCTATGTCCCTTCCTCCTTTTCTGCTCAACTATACACCCCCAACTCTAATTCTTTAGCTTTTAATCAAACTTCAGCTCTCAACAATTCCACTTCTGCCTAGCCCCAAGAAGCCTCTCAAAACTGCACTTTTCAAACTGACCGGTGACACTTCCTTTAGAGAAATTTTAGTCCTTATCCCACCACTAATATTTGACACGGTGGGCTCCCTCTTCCTATTTCAAACTCTCCCCTCATTTCACTTCTGAGTCACTATCCCACATCTAAAAATGTGTTCTGTTTTTCTTCTGTGTGATCCAATGCTTCTCTGTGATTTTCCCTGGGTCTTTCCTCGTCTGTAACCTGTATAAGCAGCAAACTTTGTTGGAAAAATAAAGAAATGGGCCAAGACATAGATAGTCAAACCTATAGCTTGAGGCAAAAACCTAGGAGACATCCGTACCTATCTCAGGCTGGTCCCTCCTGATACACGAAATATTATGCAATGATCTTTCTAAAATGTGAATTTGAGTTTATGACTTCCTACATTAAAATCCTTACATTGAAACCCAAAGCTTCAAGATCAAGGTCAGAATTCCTAGCATTGCACAGGAAGGTATTTGCCAGCAAGTACTGAGCTATTTCTCTAGCATCACTGGACTGCTTCTCAAGCATCTAATGCTCTGATCATGCAATCTTGGACAACTGCACTGCCCTGAATGTGCCACGGTCTTTAATGCCTCCATCCATCTTCCATTTCCACTGTATTCTGATTCTAGAATACCTTTCTTCATTGGTATTTGCTTTGGATCTGTGTGATTCCTGTTCCTACCATCTGTGATTACGTGTGTATGTGTATGTATCTTCCTCACTCAACTGAAAAACCACCAATTTGCCTTTTCTAGCATCTACTATGTAGCTGCCCATCAAATGGGGATAGAAGGAAGCCAGCTTATCTTTTACATTAAAAAAATAAAAAAGAAACTTTTTCATTCAAAGAAAATGTGTCAAGCAAATGTACTATAGCACAGATTCCATTACTTGAAAGTTATCATTACCTGCCTCCCATTATGATAAATAAACTTCAGTACCACCTTAAAGAAATCTCTTCTACTGATCCGCTTTCCATTTCTTCATGATGTTCCATATTATTCTTGAGACACAGTGACAGAACGCAATCCCAGAACTGAGGAGTCTAAATGCATTCTGTTTGTCATGAGTATTGTATTTAGCAAGTTGAATTCTTTTTATGCAGATGTAGTCCATCAATTATCTCATATATTTATCAGAGTTCATTATAATGGAAAAAATTCTCTTTTGAAAAATATGAAGCACAAGAGGGGAAACCTTATGTTATTATGTGAGTAAATTAGCTGTCAAAAGCAACTTTAAAAGACTCACCAAGTAGCATCTACCCTTTGGAAAGTAGTTTCCAAGGTTTAATCGAAGTAACTCCTACACAATACCTATTTCAACAATTTACAAACTGTAAGTTTGCCTTGAAGAAACCTCTACCTAATGAAAACACAAGTATTTATCCCTTATTGACTTACTAAGAGCAGTTTTTCCTCAGTCCTCCAAAAAGGTACAACAATTGAATTTCAGGTTATGCATACAAAAAAGGCATCTCTAAAAAAGAGCACTTAGCTCTTACCTTACATGAAAAAGCTCAAAACTCTAATGTAAAAGTACAATTCCAGGACCACATAGATCCTGTTAAAACTGCTACGTTCTCCACTGACACACCCAGATGATGGAATGGAAAAACATAAAACATTTGAATAACATAAAGTTCATCATAAACTAAACTGTTTTGGGAGTAAAATAACAAATACACATAAGCCCTACATAGACCCACTTTTTCCCCGCTCAGTCTACCTTTCATTACCTTAGCTAGTGGTTCTTAAGCTTCCACGTACATTGGAATCATGCGAAAAGCTTATTAGTACAGGTTGTTGGGCCCTACACTCAAAGTTTCTGACAGAGTCAGTGCTGGGGCCTGAAAATCTGCATGTCTAAGTTCCCCCGGTGATATTAATGGTTCTGGGCTGGGGGTGACACTTTGAAAACCACTGGCCAGGTAACTGCATCCGCACAGATGCCTTCTAGGAGTCATCCAATCTCATTATCAGGCTCATTACCCATATGGATGTCTTAAGGGATCCTGAATGCACCATCCCTACACTGAATTGCTACCCAAAACCTATCTCAGGAAAAAAAAAAGTGGTACTACTATATATCAGGTTGTTCAACTGCAAAGCTTAGAAGTCATTATTAACTATTCTTTCTCTGGCCACATCTAACTAAAAGGCCAAAACTGTCTCATCTATTCCTACACATCTTTCCAATCGATACACTTTACTTCATCCCCACTACGACCATGATCAGGGTCAGCATCATCTCATGTTTGGAACAAGTAGCAGACTTCTAACCAGACACTCCACTTCTGCTTTTGCCCCATTTCTTTCCCACAGTATAGCTAGAGCAATCATTTGAAAACATAAGCATGGTGATGCTAAAACATTCCAATGACTTCTAGACCTTTTAAAACAAGGTCTGAAGCCCTTCCTATAGCTTCTTATGGCCTCTAAATAAGGTTTCTACTATCTCTCTTCAGGCTTATCCAGCGTAAACTGTCCCGCTTCACCATGCTGGCCTTCTGTCACATCTCTCTCTATCCTACCTCAGGGCTTCTGCTTATGATGGCACCTCTATACATCCTCTACCTAACTTTTTCTAGCAAATCCCTCATTCCTTGATTCATGAGAATAAATTAAATCACAACCACATTCTCCCAAGTCTCTGTGCACTGTCCCTTCAGCCTGATCAATCACATTTGAAATTGCTTCTTCCTTGTAAATTGACCTCACTGGTTATCTCCCCAAGGAAACATTATGTCTTGTTCACCATTTTAATCCCAAGCCCTGTTTACTGCTTATTAACAAGTAGTAACAAGTCCCAAAGTAAGCACTGATTGGTTGATAAATATGCAATTGCAAAAATTTGTTATTTGAATAGAGATAAGGAGTAAGCAAAAGTTGGAAGAGGCTGGCCAAGCTTGCTGTAATGCCTGGCCATGGTTTGTTCTCACAGAACAGCTCCAACTTTTTCAACAGGTCTCACTTAGCCCTCCTTTTAGTCCACATACCCCAGAATCCAGATCAAACCTTGCCAATGGCAGAAAGAAAATAAAACCTCCCAGACAGCATCTTATTTGCTTAGTAATCCTCTTGCACTGCCTACATGTTCTAGCCCAGCTTTGCAAAAGACAAGCTTCCATACGGTTGCTGTGACTGATTCCCTCATTCTAAAACTCCCTGCCAATTCTGCAAGACTGTGCTTCAGCCTGATCCTCATTAAGTGCTTTTCTGCCTCAAAATCCAGCATACTTCTGAGCCTCAAATAAAAGAGAAAATCAGGCCATCCCTTTAAGAGCCTCCCCAACTATAGCCATATGTCTGAATCTTGAACAGTCACCTTTTCTTCACTAAGCATGTGCCTGCCCCAAATGGACACTTAAGCAGAATCAATACAGGTCTTCCACAAGAGCTACACTGCTAGCCCTTATCTTTTCAGAGTCATCTCTTATGTTGAAAGCTATCAACAGAATCTTTGTCATAAGACTCATGTCTTGATTTCACCAAAATTCATACTTTTGTCTTTCATATGGCCTGTGGAGTGTTGTTAATCTCTGTTCTTCCATACATTCATTTAAACACGTACTGGGAACTTACTGTGTAACAAATACAATGCTAGATGTTGAGGATTTAATAATAAATAAGAAATCACATTGCCCTGTCATTTAGAGGTCACATAAAGAGATCACTAAGATTATTACAAAGAAATATGTACTGAGATGCTGCAAGAGCCCAGAGGTAAGTTAACTGATCTCTTCCTGGAAGAGGAGATGATGGAGTCTTGATGGATAATCAGAAATTAACTATGTTTTGAAGAATATTACAAAAAGAAAGAGTGCCTTGAGCAAAGTTCATAATTATAAAATATCAAAGGCCTCATAGTGAAAAAAAAAATGGCTCAGCATGGCTGGAAAATGAAGTATGGAGTTGCAAGTAGTGGGAATTTGGATGGGAGAGATGGATGGGGGTCAGATCATGGGTGGCCATATTCTACTTGACATACTAAGGAGGTTAGACTTTGTTCTTGTGACAAATGACATCAGTGTAAAGTCTTGTGGAGGAGACTGGCACAGTCAGATATGCCCTTTGATAGATATTTTTAGAAGAAAGTGTGGAGAAGCGGTTCGAGGGTACAAGACCAGGGATAGGCACAAAGGGGTCACTGCAGCCATCTCAGACAGACAAGGAGGAGCTATGCCAGCAAAGCAGCAGGAGGAATGGAGAAAAAAGGCATGGGAAGAGTTGGAACTCATAGCCTAATGGGGAAGATCTGGAAAACTAAATGGACTCCAGAGTAATAAGCGCTAAATACAGGACATGCTAGAGGACAGAAAAATAGGTACTTACTGTGGGAGCAGGGTCCTCATGAACAGAGTCTGAGCTTCTGCCTTGAAGATACAGGAAGTGCGGGTATCTTGCTGTGGGACTTCACAGACAGAGGACACTCATTCTGCCTGATTAGGGGGTGCTTCCTGAGGGAGTTGGGTCCAAAGGGTTCCTAAGTTTTGCTCATTTGGAGGGTGAAGTTAGGAGCAGTCAAAGCTGAGGGAAAATCACACCAAACCCTTGGAGGTGCACTAAGTAGTCTGAGAACTGACAGTTAGGCTTGGTGGGAGCATGAGCGGAGTACAGAGAAGGGCAGAGCTCAAAGTAGGCGTGAACGCAATGCCAGAAGGATGAATATACCTGCATCATCAGTTTTATTAACATAACCAACTCCTTTTTGCTCATATAGTATAGATATTTCTGGAAATTGATGAAAGTTACTATCTTGTCTAGAGTCTCCTCAACCAATACTTAATTTTGAAAGTCTTTTCATGGAAAGAAAATGTGCTTCTCTGGCTTTTCCTTTATGTGCATGCTCACTCACTCAGTTGTGCGTAACTCATTGTGACCCTATGAACTGTGGCCCAAGAGGCTCCTCTGCATGACATTCTCCAGGCAAGAATAGCAGAGTATATACTCTACCAATGCCACCCAAAATTATTACTTGTTGCCTGGTTTTTAACTATACCAACTTTCCCCAAAGGAAAAAAATAATTACAATCAAAATACAACATGGTAGGTAGCTCTAAGATGGAAAATTAGTGTGAATAGCCTAGCAATTCCTACAGGAAAAATTGACAAGTCTCTAATCAGGTAGGATAGTCTTTTAAAAAGCAAAGAAGTCATCATTATATAACATGAAACCTTAAAACTTCCATTAAAAGGAAGGTTAGACTGATTCTTAAATAAGATGCACTCATACTAAGAATTTTTTTTACAGTAACTGAAAAGAATCTTAATTATTTCACTTTCTTTATTTGAGCCTCTCTTAAAACCTTATTGCCAGTTATTTGGGCTGATGAATGTAGTCAATAAACAAGAGCCTTGATTTTAACACTCCCCCCTCAAGCCTGTGCCTCTTGTGGTTTTCGGATAGGCTATGGTTAGATTCATTTATAGTAAAATAATTACCAGCTCCATAAGCCAGACACATTGCAGGTTATCTATTGTCCCTTAGAGGACTGTTGGACTGTTCTTAACAAGCATTCTAAATTACAGTAGCAGCTTTATTGCAATTAACAAACAGACACGAATCACCAATCCAGTTATATCTCAAAAGAGAAGGATTTTCTGAAGTAGACTGCTATGCTTGTTTTCTGAACAACTGTTTTGCAACCCTGAAATCAAGGACCAGTCTTTAAGCAAATAGGCACATGTCCCAGGAGCAGGGAATACAGAGAGACTGGCTGTTTTTGCTATTCCCAACAGGAAGAGTAACACTACAGTGGTTTAGAGAATTAACAGAGCACAGACAGGAACAGATACCAATATTTCCATCAGTATGTAAAGCACTCACACATCAGTATTTACAGCTCCATCCCCTGGACAACTCTCAGCCTCAGACCCCATAGCAGTAGTACCAAAGCACAATGCTGTTCCATTTACACATTCTAATCTTGACATGTGTCAAAATCAAACTTGGCAAGCTTCCCGTGTACTTGAATGCCTTCATGTTCAGAAAAAATGCAACTCCTCTGCACATATTTATAAGAATCCCATAGAGGCTCTGAGAGGATCTGCTAAGAGGGACATGGGGACCACAAGTCAGTGCCTGCAAGTCAGTAAACCCACAATGCCCACTAACGGAGGGGCACCCTCTAACGAGATCTGGACGCGGCCCAAATGCCTCTTCCTCTGTGATAATGGTAAAGCACTCTGACACAAGCAGGTCTACCAACAAACTCTAATATCTCTGAGGGGAACCACCTTGTTAAAAATGATGGTCAGGTTATGGAATGAATTCTTAATGTCTTTGGACCAGAATTCTTGTCCTTCCTCCCTTTGCGTGTTTAACTTGAACTACTTTCCATAACTAATCCCACACTCCACAAACACATGGGGGAGACTGGCAAGGGAGACAAGAAAGTATATTAAAATTTTAATAATGAAGAGTCTACTACTAACAAATTATATAGACCTTAACAAGACTGGTGGGTGGGTGTGTCCAAGTATATATGTGTGTGCATGAGTGACTTACAAAGCAACACAATTCAGTCTTAACACATACATTTTGCACTACCTCTCTGTCCTTTCTATCCTAGCACCTGTGGAAAAAATTGTGTTCTTTGCATGGAACATGGACAAACATATAAACCCACTCCTGCAGATAGAGGTCACTGGCCTGGAGGCTACAGCCACTCTCTGTCTCCCTCATCATAAACACTGTATTTGTATTGATAAAATGACATTGCTATATCGTAAATTTAAAAATTCCATCACAACTGATGATTTCAAAAATAAAAATCACCGGAAATCCTACTAACTCAGAGATAAGCACTGTGAATGCTTCAGTAAACATTATCCCACTTATCTCTATAGGCATATACAGAAGCATATGACTTATGCACATCGGGTGTGAAGCTCTGTAATAATGCATGACTTATATGTATTTGTATTAAATCTCAAACTGAATGCTTTTTCATCTTTAAGCTATGAATTTGAACATGAGGAATGAAAACCTAATAAAATATGGTCTCTTATTCATAACACTTTTACCATTTTCTAGCTTATATGCATTGACTTTACTCTACCTGTCTCACATGTGCCAACAATTTAGCTTTTGTGTGTGTGACCAAAACTATTTCCTTGGAACTTATGCATAACTTGCCCCCAGAAATTAGACTTCAAACTCCACCTCCAGTCCAACATATAAGATGTTTCATACTTCTCAACAGAAGTAGAAATATTCATTTCTAACAGTTTCTGGGGTCACTGAAACAAGTTTCTATGAGAATAAAATATTTGTCCTGATCATTAAGAAACAGAACATGAAGGAGGGGATTTGAACGCCCTGAATAATCAATAAGGGCAAGGCACATAAGTAATCTATAAGGGGCAAGTCTGCTGTGCTGTTTCTATACCAATAGTCAAATATATTTTTGTAATTGATTTTACTTGAAGAGGAGAACAAATCACATAGAGTCGGAACTATTTTATATTTAAGCAACACAGGAAGACTTAAACCAGACTTTGGCATGTGTCTAGGAGTTACTAAACATCAGAAGGGGCACAAAGCTGGTCCTCCAAGTGGTCCTAGGCAGCTGCAGTGAGCTGAATGGTGATCACCCTCCCACAATGGGTTGTCCATGTCCCAACTTCAAGAAACCATAAGTGTGACCCTGTTTGCAGAAAGGGTCTTTGCAATTAAGCTATCCTGAGATAAGAGCATCTTGAATTAAAACTGGTCCTAAATTCAAAGACAAATCCTTAGAAGAAAAGGGGATACAAACAGGAACACAAAGGGGAAGACCATGTAAAGATGGAGGCAGAGATCAGAGCTCCTTCTAGAAGTCAAAGAACTCCATCGATTGCCAACAACCACCAGAAAACTAGGAGGAGGGCAAGGAACATATTCTCCCTCTGGCAAGAACTAACCCTGATGACACCTTGATTTTTTTTTTTTCTTTTTATGGGCACTACATGGAGGCTGCTAAATTGCCAATAAAAGCTTCATTTTTGCTAAGTCATTTAATGTTATTTTGACCATTTTAACACTTCCAAATGCACCACCAAAAGTTTCAGCATTCAAAACTGTGTCCAAAGTAGAAAATGTTTGAGAATCACTGACCTGCAATATTTCAAAATCATTGTGGTAGGTACTGGGCAAATAAACATGAATAAATCACTGCATGAGGCTTGTAAAACTTATCATCTGTTAAACACACACATACACACAAATTATAGGAAAAGGCAAATGGATCAACTTCTTGCCTAGCAGCACAAAACGTTCTGCTGATCTGGTGTCCAGCAAAAGTGGTAAAAAGTACTAAAAAAATAAAAATAAAAACTTTCAGGAAATGGTCCTCAAGGTAAACAGTAAATAAAAACAGTATCTATTCAAGAAAGTCTATGGAAATTCTGTAAGAAAACAGGAGTCTGTGAAATTTGAACCAAGCCTTTAGCCTCTCTCCTCAGTACTAGTTCAGAGATAAAGAGGGACATTTTAAAATGATAAAATAATTAATCCATCAGGGGGATATAGTGATTTTAAACACATACACATCTGACAATAGCCTGCTAAAATATATGAAGCAAAAACTAATAGAAATCAACAGAAAAATAGACAATTCAACAATAATAGTTGGAGACTTCAATACTCTACGTAATGGATAGGACAAATAGCAGATCAACCATTGAAGGCTAGAACAATGCTTAAAACCAACTAACCAACTAACAGATATCTACAGAACACTCCACACAACTAAATATGCATTTTTTTTCAGGTGCACATGGAACATTCTCCAGGACAGACCATATGGCAGGCCATAAAATAAACCTCAATAAATTTAAAAGAATAGAAACAATACAACATATGTTCTACAAACACCATGGAATGAACTTTGACTGAGTGACTGAATTGAACTGAAGTTGTCCTCTGTGACCACAGGAAGGAGTGAGGCTGCGTAGGGGAGACAGAAGAAAACAGATCATGCATAGTGGGACAGGGGCTGGAACAGAGGGACAGATTGATGATAGAATAAAAAGGTGGCAGAGAAGGGGACATTTGAATTGGGCCTTGAGTGACAAATAGGAGTTTAACAGACAAACACGCATGTAAGAATTAAAGATTTTAAAATTAAAAAAATAAAAAAAATTTTTTTTAAAAATCAATAAATGGGAAATTGTGGGAAACTCTGAAATATATAGAAATTTAAAAACACACTTCTTCTTTGAACTGAATGTGTATGTTCCTCCAAATTCATATGTTGAAATCATAACCTTCTATGTGATGGTATTAGAATGTGCAGTCTTCAAGAGATAATTAGAATAACTTGTGAGAACCTACTGTGTAGTATAAAAAACTCTACTCAGTGCTCTGTGGTGACCTAAATGGGAAGGAAATTTAGAATACAGGGGATATGCCTAAACATATAGCTGATTCACTTTGCTTTACAGAAGAAACTAGGACAACACTGTAAGGCAATTATCCTCTAGTAAAAATTAAAAACAAAACAGGTTGGATCATTCATAAATGGGATTAGTGCCCTTACAAGAAGGGACATAGCTTACTCCCAGACTACAAGGCGAAGATGGTCATTTTCAAGGCAGGATAAGAATCCTCACCAGGACCTCACCATGCTGGCATTCTGATCTCAGATTTCCAAATTCAAAACCACGGCAGATTTCTGTTATTGATAACCACTCAGTTTATGGTATTTTGCCATAGCAAACCAAACTGA
Organism: Ovis canadensis; assembly: GCF_042477335.2. NCBI lineage: Eukaryota > Metazoa > Chordata > Mammalia > Artiodactyla > Bovidae > Ovis > Ovis canadensis. Next base: position 71,944,515 of record NC_091248.1, on the reverse strand, counting down.
CTAAGATACTCCTAAATCACCAAAGGGTCACAGAAGAAATCAAAAAGGCAATCAGAAAAAATACAACAGAATGGGAGTTAGCAAGGAGCTAAAAGAGCACACAGAGAGTAGATACTAAATCTCCATGGCAAAATGCAAGACATCACAGAGCACAGGAAGCAACTTTTAAGGTGGGTCTTGAAAGATGAGAATGCAGAACAAAGTAAACAGAGGCAGCTTACCAAAAGCAGGGAGGCATTGAAGTGCATGCTACATTCTGGAATGAATAAGCAGATCAATGTGAATGGAGGGTAGGGCACCTCATAGGACAAATGCAGTGGAGAAAGATGAGGCTTACAAGGGAGCTTAGGGCCAGGTGGTTGATGACCAAGTACACTAGTCTATGGAATATCAACTTCGTTTTGGCTTTGTTTTTTTTAAAGATTTTCTATTTCTTTCTTCTTTTTTCTCTCTCTTTTTTTTTTTTTTTTTTGATGTGGGCCAATTTTAAACTCTTTATTGACTTTGTTATAATATTGCCTCTGTTTTTCTACGTTTTGGTTTTTTGACTGAGGCATGTGGGATCCTAACTCCCCAGTGTGGGACTGCATCAACATGTCCTGCATTGGAAGGCAGAATCTTAACCCTTGGACAGCCAGGGAAGTCTCTGAATTTTATTCTGGGTAATAGGACATCATTAACCTTTTTGTAAGAAGAAAAGTCACATGATCAGATTTACATTTTCTATCACATTCTATAGGACTTCCCTGATGGCATCTGCCTACAATGTGGGAGGCCTGGGTTCAACCCCTGGGTCAGGAAGATCCTCTGGAGAAAGAAATGGCAACCCACTCCAGTATTCTTGCCTGGAAAATTCCACGGGCAGAGGAGCCTGGTGGGCTACAGTCCATGCGTCGGACAAGAGTTGGACATGACTGAGCGGCTAAACTTTCAAACTTTCATCACGTTCTGTATCACAGTGTTCATGTGTATATCACCATTTTCTCTTCAATATAAAACACAAGATTTCGTCACCAGGTAAAATACACTGTATAGGGCTTCCCTGCTAGCTCAGTGGTAAAGAATCCACCTGCCAGGCAGGGTGATGTGGGTTTGATGCCTGGGTCAGAAAGATTCCCTGGAGTAGGAAATGGCAACCAACCCAATATTCCTGCCTGGGAAATCACATGGACAGAGGAGCCTGAGGGTTACAGTCCATGGGGTTGCAAAAGAGTTGGACACAACTTGGGCACTAAACAACAATAACAAAACACTCTGTATTTCCTCTGGCTCCACCACAATTACTGCACAGTGCTGGGGACACTGCAGCAACTTAATAAAATACTTTTTTTTTTTTAACTGCACAAAGAGTGCAAAATTCCTAGAGCTATTTTTACCCATAAACTGAAGATTGTTTCTTTTATTTTTTAAATTTAGTTAGCCTTGTTGGCTATTCAGTATAATTGAACAAATTAGACCTGAATTGTGTTTCTTTACCCTTTAAAGCTACTAGGAAAGAAGACTTAATACCCACTTGACTTTCTTATGTGTAGCAATTTTAAAGCAACAGAGCTTAACAGGGAATAAGATCAATTAAGATACCAGATCTTTGTTACTGTTGTTTATATCCACAAGAAGGTAAAAGCCATCTGCATCTAAAGACCATAATAAAATCTGCAACAAAGCAATGTGCCAAATATATTAAATTTATTTTAACTGTTCTAGGAAAAAAAATGTAATGATATAAAAGCACAGCAATTTAGGAGCCTATGAGCAAATTTAATCTCAAAGCATAAAGCCTTACCATCATTCACTAGTGAAAGAGTATCTCCCACCTTGCCTAAGAAACTAAAAAGATACACATGGGATTGGGGACCACGAGAAATACATAAGAAGATAGTGGGGCAGAAGCCATCCAGCTGAGGTTATAAAGCTCAAAATTTAATATGACTCCATCATCTTGGTTTCACAGTTCTCAAGCAAAGCTTAATAGCCTGAAAACAGAAGTGGATAAAGCAGGCAGCAGGAGGCGTCTTTATTTATTTTTATATTCAAGGATGCAAAAGCGAAAAAGAACTTTCCAAAGATTCTCATGAAAGCTCCATTACAATTGCTCACTGCAGTGGTCAGGCTAAGGAACTCAAGACGTGATGAAGAGAAGAGGAGTAAGAAAGTGGCAAAGAAGGCTGCAGCTTGCAGAAAAGAAACTGTAAGGGAAATTCAAGATCCTTGAAAGTGGAAAGGTTTCGGGGGGTACAAGTGGGAAAGTAGAAGTGATGAAGATGACTTAAGGCGAGCCAGAGGGAAGTGGAAATAAAGGTCAGTGAAGCTGAAAATGCCACAGACAAGAAAAGTGGCAGGCCTTGAGAGAAGGTAAAAAGAGAAAGGAGCTGCAATTGAGGAAAGAGGGGAAAAGCCCAGAAACAGAACAAACATCAGGAATGAGACTGGGGAAAATAAGAATGGAGAAAGATACACACACAAAGAAGTGTTATCATAAAAGAAATCATTAATTCATCTTGCATAACAATGTTCTGGAAATCACAATGGGCAGGGGGAAAATGTGACATACTTCTCTTCTATTTTCTTGAGAGTAAGTGGGAGTAGGAGAGTCATCCACTGAAGGGTTTGGAGAGAAAAGTCAAGGGCAAACGTCAGAAGGTGTAAGGAAGCTCAGAAGAGCTTTGTATGCAGAGACAATAGGCATACTAATAGAACTGGCCATATTCCAGCAAAGACTACTAAAGAGGCATTTTGAAAAAAGAATAATACTGTGCATTTATTCTAAAACTAGAATTCAAGTTAAGTTAGCTTCAGGAAGATGATGCAATCTAAATCAAGGCTCTTCAGATTTTAACGTTCAGAGAAATCACCAGGGGATCTTGTTAAAATGTAAATTCCTATTCATTTGGTCAGGGATTGGACCAGAATGTCCAGATGGAGATAGAGCACAAGCTCCCAGATGACAATGACGTGATGGAATGCAGACCACTAAGAGTAACAAGAACCTAGATTTCAGTACCTCCAAAATCTGTGTGACGTGTAGGCACGTGCACTAGAGGAACTTTTCTCAAACTCTCCTGTGCACGGAAACCACTTTGGAATTTTGTTAAAATGCAGACTATGGTTAAGTAGGTCTAAAGAGGGACCAAATACTCCACATTTCTGAATATCTTAGGTATACAGATGCTGCTGGTTCACTGAATACACTTTGAGCAGCAAGGAATTAGAAAGAACACAAACCACAGTTCAGCTTAACATAATTCCTACTGGCCGGGTTTATTTCCTATCAACCAAAATCAACTGGATAAAGCAATATAGACTCAGAGTTTTTCTTGACATTTTCCAAAAACTCAAAATGTTTGCAAGAAAATACTGTAATCACAATAATAAAATAATTTGCTTAGTTATACAGTGTATAGGGAAGACATAAAATAATCCCATCATAGGGCTCTGAGTCATTGCCTACCTTGTAAAAATATCAGGAGAGTACTTGGTATCTAACTATCAGGGAGAATTAAAGCCAAAGAACTATTTGTGGAAACCAGATGTAGGCATTAAAGAATTTGCAAACAGTCTTGCTTTCTAGCTTGCTGTAAATTCCCACAGCTTTACTAAGAATTTCTTCTGATCTGCAAAATAATTGAAGGCAAAAGACAGAACCAGATATTAAATGAATTTGCACCCAGCTTATGGTGAACAAATACATAAGAAAAATATAAAAATAATTATAAAACATTTTTCCTGTTAGTATCTGATTCTCACCCAGATACCTACATATACATGAACCATGGAAGAAAAAAACTAACAACCTGATTGCACACAGTCAGAAACAACTGAGTGAGTTTCACTTTTGTTTCCATAAGGAAACACGACATCTGGCCAACCTACTTGAATTTCCCAAGGGGGTGTCCATAGACAGAAACACCAAGATCAAGTTTTACACTAAAAAGATTTTTAAAATCAGGTTAACATGAGATTAGAAGTATTGGGGGGCGTACAAATAGGTGAGGGCTTTGCCTAACATTATTGAGGGTGAGCAGAATATAGTTGCTGTCTTCCAAAATCAATATGATTAAACAGCATTGGAGTTGTTTTTTTTTTTAACCCAAGAAATTTCAAAAAATAATAACAATAATTCATTTAACAGTATTTACCTAATGCTCTATTAATCACCAATAATTTAGAGAGAAGAAGAAAAAAAAAAAAACGTTGTAATGAACGGAAACTTTTCCGATAAAGTAATTTAAACTAGTGCTCCTCAGAGATGTTTTCTAATACAATGACTGTTTAACATGTTTTTAAAGAAGTGCAGAGGGAAATTTCTAGCTCAGCCAAGACAATAAGCTCTATGAAGCAATGAAAGTTCAAGAGATTTTTCATATACTATGAGATTATGGCCAGACAGGCAAATGCAGAGAAATTCAGTCTACCAAGCATTAAGGAAAGTCAAGCAAAATGCAGCCCTGGCCTTCTGTGAGCTCAAGTCTAACGAAGAAGTAGAAATATAAATTATTATCTGCAATCTGAGAACTGGAGGAGTTGTGTGTCTAGAGTGATAAGCTGCAGGGATGAAGTGACTATGTTGAGGGGTCAGGAGAGGCTTCACAGGTGAACAAGCATCAGGACTGATGGAAAGGAATTGGTATAGACAGCATGAGGCAACAAGTGCCTTCCAGGGAGAGACAGAAGCTAACATTATGACATGAAACAGTGTTACCTATGAGGGGCAAGTAAAGGGACACATGCTGGAAAGGTCATCAGGACAGAGACCACCAATGGCCTTTAATACATGTAGTGACATGACCTATAGAACAATCCCCAAATCACAGGATCTTCTAAATAAGATGGATTGTGAGGAAAATAAAAACACAAACAAAATTACAAAAGAAGTAGAAATCAAGTACAAAACCATGGTTTAATTCTTGAGAAAGATCTAATTAACTTAAGAAGGTACAGAGAAAGCTTTTCAAATGATCAGAAAATGAAAGGAAAAGGTTAATGTATCAAGACAAACTGTAAAGATTAAGGTTCAAAAGTTTGGAACTAGAGTAGACTGAAGTCTACAAAAATCATAGTATCAGTAAGAATCAGTAAGAGTGGAGTAAATTCTCCACGTTTCAGACCAATAGCTTAAAGGAGAATACTTGAAGCTTGAGGAAAATAGAACATCATTTTGTATCATAGAATTACGTAAATTTCCCATACAAATCCAATTTTCAGTGCTAAGAATGGACTTGCCCAAGGTAGTCTCCCCCAATAAAATGCCACTCATCCTTCCAGACCACTTAGTGTCATCTCTAGACTCACACCATCAGAATTCATTTTTTCCTCCCCAAGATGCCTATAGCATGTGACAACTCTTAACACAAGCTTCTCTCTCTCAAATGTAAATAAATTTCCTAAGAGTAGGGACCATATTTTACTCATATTGGTATATTCAATAGCATTTAGGTTCAATAAATTCATATTTATTTAATGCAAAAATATGCATGGAGAGTCCTTAATGCAAAGAACTGTTCTTAATACTACATAATCAAGAAATGTTTACCCAGAAAGATGTCACATTTGGTAAGCAGATTAGGTAAGGAAGTGCGTGTGTCTGCTAAGTGGTTTCAGTCTTGTCAGACTCTTTTTGACCCTATGGACTATAGCCCTCCAGGCTCCTCTCTCCACGGGATTCTCCAGGCAAGAATACTAGAGTGGGTTGTCATTTCCTTCTCGAGGGGATCTTCCCAACCCAGGGATTGAACCTGGGTCTCCTGCATTGCAGGCAGACGCTTTAACCTCTAAAGCTTAGTTAGAGGTGGGCAACAATATCATTAGCCAGAGGAGTCTCAGCAATAGTCGCCCAAGGGAAGTTCAGTCTCTCCAAACACTGAGAATTTCGAGAACTTTCTTCATGAGAGTTCATAAAGCAAATGTTGTGCATTGAATGGACCTTCTCCTTACCCACTGCACTGTGATGAATCCAATAAGGACTTTCCTGAGGATGCTTATTAATAATGACTCTCAATCTGGCCCATGACAAAGCATCACAGTATAACTCAGTATAAGCAATTCTCTAGGGAGGCAAAAGGTAGCTCTACAGTGGCCTGGCTTGAATTAAGGAAAATATATAATTTCTAACAGAATGGATAAATTACATATTCCTCAGTAATATTCCACAAATACTATTTATCAGGACTGAGTTCTGTTAAGAACAAAGCATCACAGAGCTTGAAACTGTGGTCTCCAAAAAGAAATGGGAATCAATTAAGGGCATATTGAACTTGCTCATCAGCTAACAGGCAGGATTGCATCATCTCATGAGAACCTAATAGCTGCATATGCATATTACCCCAATGGTAAACAGAAGAAGACTATTTCTCTCAGAAAACAGTCACCAGTCACACTCATCAATAGGGGTGTGAGCTTCCAGAGACTTAGAACCTGGCCCCAGTGCTTTAGGACAACCAATTTCCAAAGGAGGCATTTCCAGTCACTTTCAAAGACTTGTTAAGATACCATCTATAAAAATAATTCATGTTGAGTAATGTTTCAAGTTATCTTTCAAGATAAGCTGGCTGCAATATCTACTCTCGAGAGATGAGTGACATAACATGCTCTACAGGATGGTCAGCTACAGACTAATAAAACGTTAAAGGGCATCTGCATCGATACTCGAGAAAGCTCTATGACACCATTCTTAAACTTGACAGTAATTAGATATTAGAAACAATTTGGTTTAAAGACTACCACCTCTTGAAACTCCCTCCCACCCCTCCAACCCTCTAAGTCATCACAGAGTACCAAGCTGAGTTCCCTGCACTATACATATAGCTGATTCACTGCGTTATTCAGCACAAACTAACAACACTGTAAAGCAATTATAGTCCAATAAAATGTTTTTACGTTAAAAAATATAAAGACCACTACCATCAAGCACTTGCATCCTCGTTTGTGGTAATTTACAGTGCCAGCATAAGAAAGAACCTGATTTCTCTAGTTTCCAGGTGGGAAGCAAACTGAGAAGGGGGATATAGCCTACGTATGTAGAACTGTACTAAGATATAAAATGCAATTCCTAACAAATTCCAGTTTTAACTGTTCAAAAGTATCTACTAAGCTGTCAGGAGAACATCTACAAACCCTGGTTTTGACTGTGGTACTAAGCACGATAACTATTCTGTACAGGAACCATAACTGGATGGAAGAGAGAGAAGGACACTCAAATCACAGACATAAATGTAACGTAAGAGCCTTCTGTTCCCCAAAATCAAGCCTCCCCCACCAAAACAATTTTAATAAACAAAAGCTGCTTTGTTAAGAAGATATTTCCCTCAAGGCATTGAATAGGAAAACTGCAAAGGCTGCTTGCTTCAAAGTTGAAATGAATTTAAAAGCTGCCATATATTCACATTTGAGTCCAGAGTTAGGAGGAAAAAGGATCATTCTTTTAAAAAGCATATAAACTGTGTGCCCAATCACACCAGAAATGTAGAGCTGACCAGGGTGAGGTAAAGGAGCCTGCCCTTTGAAAGGGTACTCAAGCAGTTTCACAGACCAGGCAAATTCACTAGGTCACCTCCTACAAGAGATAGTTAGGAAAAAGCATGAAGGCTTGGCATCTAACAAGTCTGCAACATTTGACTGTCATCTGCGAAGCTGAGAAACATAAATGATTCAAATTTCAACAAAACAGAATCTAGCTTTCCATTAGCAAAAATCAAATTCACTCCGTAGATAAACATACTGAAAACTACCCACATTACATTTCCAAGAGTCACTTGAAGTTTTACCTGTCATTTATTTTGCATTTTTTTTCTTATTGTTTTCCTCATTACTGTTGTTTCAGAAACAGTGAGATATCTACATTAAACAAAGAATGATAGGAATTTCAAAGAAAGGTGACATCACTTCCCATGTAAGCAAGAGTAAAGATGTGTCATTGTGGGGGACACTAAATTTTGTCAAAAGAAAGAAAGTATTCTGAAACAGGTGATTTCTGTTTGCCTGGACTTAGGCAATTTGTTTAAAGGTAGGGAAAAGCCTGGAAAGACAAGTTTCTGACAAATTCTAAATAGCCTTGAATGTTGAGGGATGGTTTGGGCAGTGATGATGGGTTTGAACTGAACCTGGACATGAAATTACAACATGTTATTCTTTCAGAGATTTTGAAATATCCCTTTGAAGGGATATACAAACCAGAAGACCAATTCTGGAAATTTTATGAAAAAAAGCAAACTATTTCAGAGCTTGAGAATGAAATAGAAAATATACCCACCTCTCTTATCCTTGAGTGCTAAGACTCTGCATTTAAGTGTTCTGTACACATAGAAGAATCCTGATGTTGACACAGCTCCAGGTTTTACATCACTTTAAAGGCCATTTGGATGGGAATTATATTAAAGAACATAAGATATTAGCACAGTTAGTTGTAGTAGTGCTATTCGCTCAGTCGTGTCTGACTCTTCATAACCCCATGGACTGTAGCCTGCCAGGCTCCTCTGCCAGGAGATTAGCACAGTTAAATATCTCCTAACATCCAACACCTCAAAAGTAAAGTTTTGAGTTGAATCACATCCTAATTAAATATATCCACTGAAAATTATTAATTCAGACTAGTGATTATTGCAAAGTTCTAACCTATACCTTATCTCTTAACACCTTCCCTTCCCAAACTTACCACTACACAAAAAAGCCAAGGATATACTTCAATTACTTCCCATGCTTATAGCAATAATTCTACATCATTCTTATTTTTGTCTTAAAAGGCTTTGCTTGTAAGATAAAGGTTATGCTATTGAACATCAGTGATCATGTGGGCTTTCTGAGTGTGGCTGTTGAATCCTTTCATACTCCATTGCCAGATGACCTTTGCAAAAATCACAATTGCAAAACACAACATAAAATGAGATATAAAGGGAGGGGACATATTTCTCTAAATATACTGAAAGAGAAAAAAGAAAAAGACTGCTTTATGACTGCTAAATTCTGGCCATATTCATGGCCATTGGGATGTTTCAAATGTTTTCAGAGGTCATTTTTAAACAAAGTTCCCCTGGAGAAGGAAATGGCAACCTACTCCAGTATTCTTGCCTGGAGAATCCCAAGGACGGAGGAGCCTAGTGGGCTTCAGTTCGCGGGTCGCAAAGAGTCGGACACGACTGAGCAACTTCACAGTGTTTATTAAAACATGATGGACTTCTTTTTTTAAAAAACAAGTAAATGACTTAAATCTTTCAGGCTCTATTTATATCAGAGGTCAGCAGTTCAACAGAAGTGATGTGCCTAGCTACTGGTTCCTGTCGTGGCAACCAAGGGCAAGAAGGAGGCAGACTCAGAATACGCAACGGAAACATCCGTGGTGCCTAGGTATGTGAGGTCTTCCTGACAAATCTGTTTCAAATTGAACTTTGGGTCCTATATAATGACACGTGTCACCATTTATCACACTATAGATGTGACTTTTTATCCACCTCTCCAAGGCAGATAGTCTTGACTGTTTTGTATCCCCAGTGCCTAGAACAGTACCTAGTACCTAGCAGGATTTCAGTCACTATTCATGGGAGAAAGGAGGAAAGAAAGGAAATCCAAACAAAGATCCTATATTAATATTAGTATTTACCTGCATTTCACAACTTTATAATGAAAGTTATGATGTCACTTTAATTAGAAACCAACCCTCCACTAAAACCTAGACAAGACTAGACAGTAGAGGAAAGAATGTTCCTCCGGTTATAAAGAGGCAATGAGGAGGCACAGGTGGTATTCTGCAATCTGCTTTCAGTGAGAAAACAGCATTTCAGTCACAAATGAGGAGATCCTTGCAGGTGACTAGTGTCACAGCAGCTCACAGCATCTAAACACCTTGTTCTCAAAGATCAGGACCTCCCTGGGCCTTAGCCCCAATCAGAGGGTGCCTAAGCAGTCCTACCAAACTGAACTAATGCTTAAAATTGTAACATGAAGATGTCTATCATCCAGCCTTGTTTTTGACGGGTGCCCTCATGCTTTTATAGAGCTCAGAGAGAAAGTATCTAAAAAAAAAAAAAAAAGTGTGTTTACCTTTAAACCAAAGAAAAAAGGCCAGTGCAACATTTTTTCCTCCTTTCAGTCTAAAATCCATTCCCTAAATTCTGGCAGTGTACACAGAAAATTACAACTCTTCAAAAAACAAAGTCTTTACTGAAGGAATCTCCACCAGCTTCCAAGGATAGCTGAAAAGTTCTCAGAGTTCTCCCTAAATCACTCCTCTGGTGATTTAAGCTCTTTCTTGCTTGTCTCCCTGCAGCGAACAAAGAACAGCTGCTCATCATCACTCATATAATATCCTCTCATGCACGGTGAAAACCAAGAAAACAACCATATACAAAAATGCCTGTCAAAAGACAATTCTCCTGGGAAATACTCAAGGCCTCTGTGTCTATGATTTCACTGAACTTGAAGACTGTTATTAAGTCCCTATGCAGACCTCCCTTCTCTAGGCTAAATAAACCCAGTTCCTGAGACTTACATCACAGATTTCTCAAACCTTCTAATAATTTCTGTTGGATTCCTCTGGATTCTCTCCAAAGTCTATATAATAAAGTCATGACCAGAGCTGCAGGAGGAAAAGAGAACTGCCAGGCAGCCTCTCAATTTTTCACTCTTGTTTTCCTCCCTATGTGAATTCCCCTGCATGCATCTCTGCTTAGCTATACTCTGTTTACAGTTACTAGTTCTAATTTGCCACGCATTTTTTTTCTTTTTTGAATTGTAAACCTTCTGTTTTTCAGAATCCGAGCCTGGTTTGGTGATATTGACACATAACGTGTCATTGATAAAAGTGAAAAACACAAGGGTAAGGACTGTGATCTGGAAGAACTATTCAGAAATCGCTTCCACAAACTTCTCAGGAGGAGTCTGAACTAATGTGACGAAGACACTATTGAGTTTAAATTTCAAGGCTGTCACTCACTAGTTTGGGGACAATTCGGCAAATCTTGAACTATTCTGAGGATAGAAATGCCTACTTCTCAAGGCTATCATGAGAAGTGACTTGAGTTAAAAAGGGAAAGAATATGGCAGAGGAGAACTTCCCTGGAAGTCCAGTGGTTAAGAATCCATGCTTACCCATGTACCCCAATGTTCACTGCAGCACTATTTACAATAGCCAGGACATGGAAGCAACCTAGATGTCCATCAGCAGATGAATGGATAAGAAAGCTGTGATACATATACACAATGGAATATGATTCAGCTATTAAAAAGAATTAATTTGAATCTGTTCTAATGGGGTGGATGAAATTGGAGCCTATTATATGACTGAGCGACTTCACTTTCACTTTTTACTTTCATGCACTGGAGAAGGAAATGACAACCCACTCCAGTGTTCTTGCCTGGAGAATCCCAGGGACAGGGGCGCCTGGTGGGCTGTCATCTATAGGGTCGCATGGAGTCAGACACGACTGAAGCGGCTTAGCAGCAGTAGCATACAGAGTGAAGTAAGTCAGAAAGAAAAATACCAATACAGTATATTAATGCATCTACATGGAATTTAGAAAGATAGTAATGATGACCCTATACGTGAGACAGCAAAAGAGACACAGATGCAAAAACAGACTTTTGGACTCTGCGGGAGAAGGTAAGGGTGGGATGATTTGAGAGAACAGCACTGAAACATGTATATTACCATATGTGAAACAGATTGCCAGTCCAGGTTCGATGCATGAGACAGGGTGCTCAGGGTTGGCACACTGGGATGACCCTGAGGGATGGGATGGGGAGAGAGGTTCAGGATGGGGAACATGTGTATACCCATGGCTGATTCATGTGAATGTATGGCAAAAACCACCACATTATCGTAAAGTAACTAGCCTTCAATTAAAAAAAAAAAAAAAGAATCCATGCTTCCAGTGCAAAGGGCGTAGGTTCAATCCCTGGTCAGGGAACTAAGATCTCACATATCTCGTGGCCAGGAAAAAAAGAAAAATTATATGATAGAATAAGAAGTACTCTGCCTTAACACTGAAAAGTATTTATTATTTACCTTTGTGAAACAACCATCCAAATCATTGTGAGCTACTTTCACAGCACAATGGCCAAAGTCAGGAGGACTCATTCCTCCTCAGAATGAAACTCAATGTGGAGGATGCAAGGCTAATCAAACTAACAAGTCAAAGGGCTTAACTCTCCACATATACCTCACCATGTCCTGCTTTTCGGGCAGGACAACAGTAATGAGACGTAGAATGCAGACAACCATGCATAGGTAAGAAACACAGGGAAATTCAGAAAACAGTCATCTGACACGGCAAAATTAACCTAGGAGCCAAACATCTGAATTAGACTACTTACCTCAGTCATTATTGAGTATTAGCTCAAGGCTGCTCAGATACAAATTTAACATCTCATTTTATAAAAGAAGTCGATAACATTGATTCAGTCATTATCAAAATATTGATGCTTTGACTTTACCAAAATAATTTTTGATTCTAATATTTCAAAAGGGCATCAATGCTTCAACATCAAGAGGCTACATGTTATTTTAAATGCAAAACAAGATGAAAGCGTTTCAATTTTTTTAAAGATATAGTGAATAGTAAGCAGGCTGCTGCTGCTGGTAAGTCGCTCAGTCCTGTCCGACTCTGTGTGACCCCATAGACAGCAGCCCACCAGGCTCCCCCGTCCCTGGGATTCTCCAGGCAAGAACACTGGAGTGGGTTGCCATTTCCTTCTCCAATGCATGAAAGTGAAAAGTGAAAGGAAAGTCGCAGGATAGGGTAAGAAATATCAAAATGATGTATTTTCACTAATGCTATCCCTTCCATTTGGCCTCTTGGTGGGGAACTCAACTCAGCTGGAAAGCCAAAGATTTCTCTCTCTTATAGGTGTCATATACCAACTTAACTACTGTTTGTCTAGGCATTTCTGGGTATGCTTTAAAACTGCTGATTGACAACAATGCAGTTTTATCTCTAATTTTGGAAGGTCTCTCAATAATGTGGAAAACACTTTTAATCAATTATATTCTGTGTAATACAATTTTAGAAGAGGAGAACCATGTTTATGGTATAAGTAATGAGAATAACTAACACACAGTAAGTTCTTCCCTTCACCAGACATGATATGAAGTGCTTTATAGAAATGATCTTTCTAATCCTCACAACATCCTTACCAGAGATGGATGCAGAAATGGAACTTTAAAGGAGGTGAGTCAGGATGACACAGCTAAGGCTAATACTGGAGAATATCTGAATCTAGATACAAATCTCAGCCCAATACAGTTCTGGTCATGAAATCAAATTAGTAGGTCATGACAAGCATGTTGTTTAACAGCATGTGATAGAACATGCTATCAATAATTACATCTGGAACACAGGCATAAACCTGAACTGTCCTGAGCAACCCAGAATGCATCATATATGGCCTTAGAAAAAAAACTAAAATTTGTCTATCAAACATGGTGTGGAAAAAATACGTTCAGTGATAGTCATTTTTTTAAACAAGGCAGAACAGTTTGAACTCACATATAAAGCAAATAATATCTATGCTGTGATTTTCCCCCCTTTTTTCCCAGTATTTACATAATTTAAACACAAAACTACCAGAGAAGTAGGAAGGAAAAAAATATACACTTCATTCATAGAAAAGAAACTATCAAGACCCTGTCAAAGGTGCTGAAAGATTTCTCAGTATCTTCCAGTTTTGACACCAAAACTGGCAAGGACAGATTCCAACTAAATTGCTGATACTGCGAAATAACGCTCACCAGATGCGAGCAACATTTAATGCAAGTGACAGTTTCTATAAATATAATCAAAACTAATATTAGTACTGAAAGAACTTAGCTGAGAAAACTAAAAAAAGAAATCTTTCACTTTCACATGTAATTTTCTCAGTCAGTATTTCAGGTTAAATGCTGGTCCAGGTATTTCTTACTCCAGCTAAGTGTTGTGTAGCAGTAAATGAACTTTTCCATCAGTGAGAAAACAACTAATATTTTAACCTATAAAATAATTATGTAAATTTAACTGGTTTATAATGGCATCCTTAAGACTCAAAACATCTGTTCAATGTAAGTTTTTCTTATAATACATAAAGTTTCCAGGTGCATATTACAGCATTTCCCAGCATATTTTCAACATGATGGCTTTACATAAGAGACTTTTAAGATGTGACCTATGTTGAGGTACTGAAGTTATTGCTCACATCACCATCTGCTCATAAATATTTTCACCTGAAACTCTAGAGCCTTCATAACTACATCAAAAATTATCTTCACACAACTTGGCACTTAATTATATATATTAATATCTCATATACCTGAGGTCAACAATTCAAGATCATGAAAAATAAGGACCAAAGATGAGAACCAAAAAGGAGATGAAAGAGTGGTCAAGTTGGCCAAAAACCTATCATAACACCTATGTACTGAACTAATAATGGTCCAGAACCTAAGGCCTTCACTCTCAGCCTGTGTAGTCATAATTCAGACACAACTTAGGCCAGGAAAGAGCACCAGTTTACCCTTCCCATCCACAAAAGATGAGAATAGTGAACTATAAAATAGCCACAGATTGTCATCAGGAAGCATGCAATAGCAAATGTTGGCAAGGATGTGGAGAAACTGGACAAATCATACCTTCCTGGTGCTGGTAGGAATGTAAAATGGTACAAACACTCTGAAATATAGTCTGGTAGTTTCTTAAAAAATAACGAAAACAACACCTTAACATATACTACTGGGCATTTATCCCAGAGAAATGAAAATTTACGTCCACACAAAAGCACAGACACATTAGTTCATAGCAGTTTTTGTTTTTTGGTTTTTTTTTTTTGGCCAAAGCCAAAGAGTGGCAACAATTTAAATGTCTTTCAACAGGTAAATCATTATATCCGTATCAAATTATAAGAGCAAATTATAAGGACAACCACTAAAAACATGGATACTTACAGTGGAGTGTCAGGAATGCAGGCAATAGAAAAAAGTAATTAAAATAAAAAGAGGCTATGCACTGAGCAATAACAAGAATTGCCATGAGCAAACAAATTCTATACACTTAAAAGGAATAAAGGGGGGAAAGTACAATCAAAAGGGAAAATTATTTGGACCATACTTGATTAAAGGAACAGTCTACAGATTTCCACTGTTTGTCCTGAATTACAAGAGCCATAAACATCAGGTCTCTAATAATGACAGTGAGATTTTATCAAGAGGATGAGAGGCAAAGAAGAAATAGAAGGCATCAGGCTAGTGTTCAATTCAATACAAACACACACATACACACACGAGTGCCAAGTAAATTTGAAAGAGTTTCCATCATGTTCAAACAAGTGGAATTTTCTAACAAGTTTTGAATCATTTCCTTATTAAGTTTAGAGCATCTTTATTCATAATTGCCATAGCTTGGAAGCAAGCAAGGTATCTTTCAATAGATAAGTGGGGAAATAATCTGTACATCCATACAATGGGATATGAACTATCGAGCCATGAAAAGGTATGGAGGAAACTCATATGCATATTAATAAGCAAAAGGAACCAATTTGAAAAGCTACATATTTTATGATACCAACTGTATAACATTTTGGAAAAGGTTAAACTATGAAGATGTAAAATGATCAGTATTTGTGAGTAGTTGTGGGGAGAGAGAAATGAATAAGCATAGCAAAGAGACTGTAGGGCAGAGAAGCTGTTCTGTGTGATACTATAGTGGTGGAAACATATCATCATACATTTGTCAAAATCCATAGAACCTAAAACTCCAACAGTAAACCCTAAAGTAAACTATGGACTTTGTGTGATAACAATGTGTCAAAGTGGGTTCACTGATTGTAACATGTACCATTCTGGTAGGGGATGTTAACAGCAGGGGAGGCTTTGGGGGCCAGGGAAGGAAGAAGAAAATGTGTTGGTATTCTCTCTACTTTCTGCTCTGTTTTGTTGTGAATCTAGACCTGTACTGGAAAATAAAGTCTATTAAAAAAAATTAGTGGGACGTATTGGTGTGAGTCTGTTTGCAGGTTCTCAGCTCTGTCCCATTGACCATTTTCTATATTTATATATCTCATCACAAAATTGAAAGCTATATGCAGACAACTGTCTACAGTGCTGATACACAGCAGTAACCCTTAAGTAGCTGTCAATCTTATTTAATAACAATCACTGTATACCTACTATGTACTAAGCATTCTGAACTCCACATCAAATAAATAATCTTCAAAATGAAACAGAGAATTAAGTGGCCAATATAAAATCAAGAGTCTGGCAAGTCCAGGAGCAAATACAAACGTACTATCAGTGGGGTTTTGCCAGAATATTCTTTAAAAGTGTAGCTGAAGCAAAGAAAAATGAAATGTATGCTAATATTACTGTAAAAAGACAAGATAAAGTGGTTCTCATGAAAAAGCATAAAACTTATAAAGTAAGTTTACTGTGGTTTCTGATCATAAGCAGCAGGCACTTAAAAGAGGAACTCCAAATTTGAATCAGATGCTGTTATTGTTTTTAAATAGATTCCTACAACTACCCTGCAAAAAGACTTACATGAGTTGTATTTACACACAGGATTTGACTGCCAGCCAGGGCCCATACTCAACAGAAGTGGCAACAAAAGGATGAAGAGCAATCTGCAGGTATGAACAAGCAGTTTGTGCATCCTTACTGACAAAATTACAGTAACTACCAGCTATGAAAGGACCTCAACAGGTGTTGAGGTGTCTGAAATAAATGCTGAATGGACCCTGGAAAAAACAGTAAAATGTACTTTGGAGAGTAAAATAGTAAGATATGTGTAGATAGATATACATATATGCATCTTGCTGCTGCTATTGCTAAGTCGCATTTCCTTCTCCAATCATGAAAGTGAAAAGTGAAAGTGAAATTGCTCAGTCGTGTCGGACTCTTAGCGACCCCATGGACTGCAGCCTACCAGGCTCCTCCGCCCATGGGATTTTCTAGGCAAGAGTACTGGATTGGGGTGCCATTGCATCTTAAGTATTCTTAGATGGTGGTCTCAGCTGAGAGAGTGACACAGGTCCCCTAAGATCAGGTCATAGACATATAAAGTCAAATTGTAGGTATTACAACCTAAAGAAGGCATGAGCAACATCCTGCATGCAAAGCCCAGGGGGATTAATGTGCAGCTGTGCTGAGCTCCTGCATCCTGTTTGCATATAGCATCACCTGAAAGCCCTCCTAAAAGTACAAGACAAATATCCTGTTTCTGAGCAGTTAAATCAGAAAAATGGGCTGGAGGCCATATATTCTCTAGTGATCAGCTGAAATAATGAGGTTTTTCAAAGTTGTTGTTGTTGAAATCGCTCAGTCGTGTCCGACTCTTTGCGACCCCATGGACTGTAGCCTACCAGGCTCCTCTGACCATGGGATTCTCCAGGCAAGAATACTGGAGTGGATTGCCATTTCCTTCTCCAGGGGATCTTCCCAACCCAGGGATCGAACCCAGGGATCAAAACCTGGGCCTCTAGCATTGGAGGCAGACATTTTAACCTCTGAGCCACCAGGGAAGCTTCCTTCTTTAATTAAACTTATTTTGAAACAACTGTAGATTCAATGCAGTTGTAAGAAATAATACAGATAGATGCCATGTACCCTCTGTCCAGTTTTTCTCAGTGGTAATATCTTGCAGAAGTTAAAAGTATTAGTTGCTCAGTTGTGTTTGCCTCTGTGTGACTCAGTGGACTATAGCCCTCCAGGCTCCTCTGTCTATGGAATTATCCAGGCAAGGATGCTGGAGTGGGTTGTCATTTCCTCTTCCAGAGGTCGAACACAAGTCTCCTGCACTGCAGGTAGATACTTTACCATCTGAGCCACGAGGGAAGCAGTTACAAAACTGTAGCTCAAATTCACAAACTGTAGCACAAATTCACAACCAAGAAGCTCACAGTGATACAGATAAGATATAGCAGGATTCCATTGCTACATGGATCCCTCCTGTTATCCATTCATAGACATAATCACCTCCTGCCTCTTCCTACCCCCAACCCCTGGTACTGACCCCTGGCAACCATTACTGTTCTCCACGTCCTACCTCTGTCTTTTCAAGACTGTTCTATAAATGGAATCATTCGATATGTGACCTTTGGGGATTGGCTTCTTTCACTCTGAATAACTGACTCAAGACTCAGCCTGGTTGTTTCGTGTGTCATTCTTTTTTGTTGCTGAATAGGATTCCATGGTACCTATGTGTCATCATTTAACACTTCACCTTTGAGGAACACCTGGACTATTTCCAGTTTGGGCTGGGACATTCATGTCCAGGTTTCCCTGGGATATGCTTTTGCTGGGTCATACAGTAACTGCTGTTTAGACTCATAAGGAACACTGCACTGTTTCCAGAGTGGCTGCAACAGTTTATATTCCTCCCCAGCAATGTGTGAGGCATGCAGTTTCCTCACATCCTCAGTGGTATTTGCTGTTCTTTTGTACTTCAGTCATTGTGACAGGTGTGCAGTATTAACCTACTGTGGTTTTATCAATAATTTACTTTTCCCTAATAGAAAATGATGCCATTAGAGACAAGCACCTCTTTTCAAGTATTTATTTGCTCTGTGATGAAATGTTTCTTCAAGTTTTTTGCCCATTTCCTTATTGGACTGCTTGCTTTATAAGCTACATTTTGAGATATTTACGTATTTTAGACACTAGTTTTTTTGTCAGGCAAGTCTCTTGTAAATATTTCCTCCTAGTCTGAAACTTATCTTTTCATTCTCTTACACAGGTCTTTCACAGAACAAATGAGATCAAATTTATTGACCTTCCATTCTGTGGATTGTGCTTTTGGTAATATAGTCTAGCAACTCTTTACCTAGCCCTACATCCTAAAAATCTCATCCTGTTAATTCATTTTTTTCTAAAACCCTTTTACTGCATTTAAGTGCAAATGATTCTTTTGGAGTTAATTTTATTTACATTATGAGTTTCAGGTCAGTTTCATTATTTTATCTGTGAATGGCCAGTTGCTCCATCACCATTTGTTGAAATGGTTATCCTTCCCCCATTGAATTGCTTTTGCCCTTTTGTTAAGTTCAATTTGTCAAAAT
This sequence comes from Ovis canadensis, assembly GCF_042477335.2. Lineage (NCBI taxonomy): Eukaryota > Metazoa > Chordata > Mammalia > Artiodactyla > Bovidae > Ovis > Ovis canadensis. The sequence goes on along the minus strand of NC_091248.1, from coordinate 71,925,510 downwards.
TCTCTGCAGGTCTTTTTCTTGGGTCCATATTCAGTACCACTTAGTTATGTGTCACTGTGCTGATTATAGTAAGCCTTAATGAAAATAGTTATAAAAAAATGGGTCATGCCAGCCTTGAACTTAAAAACTAAATTTCCAAGAGCTCCCTGTTGCACGGAAAAATGATATCCTAAGTCCTTATGCAGACTCACAGAGCCTTACAAAACCAGATCTCATGCAGCTTTTCACTTTGTGCCTTTTATTGCTCGTGCCCAGGCTGCTATTCATTCCCACCATCAGTCTGCTCTGTGCTCTCTGAGCGCCTCTTAGAAACTTTACCAGAATGCTCTTCCCCAAATTTTCATATTTTTGTCATCAGTTCTTAACTTATCACCTCCCTTAAAAAGCCATATGTACATATGTTCATTCAGTTCTGACAATATCCTAAAAGGTTTTATTATTGTCCTCATTTTATAAGTGAGAAAACTAAGGCACAGACACATTGACTATCTTACCAAGGTTACCCTTCATTTGAAACGGCAGCGCAAGGATTCAGCTCAGGCTGTTTATGTGCTTAGTCATCATACTAAAAAAAGAGGTGAATTAAAGGACTGTTTTTGTGTTTGGTTCCCCCCCCCCCCCCCCCCCGCCGTTTGGCTTCTCTGATAGAGATTAGGACAATTGCCAAAATCTTTATTACTTAGCACCTTTTATTTGATTACTTCTAGTTCCAGTTCCAAGGAAAAATATTGCTATCTCAGGAAAGGGTATGACACAGAACAAATTTTAAGAGAATTTCTTCAGTGTGACTCACTTGTGAGATAATTACAGGGCTGCCACATCTCTAGCTTTTCACTCGACTCCAGTGACCTAAACCCCAGATAAAGCATTCACTAAATTTCCCCCTCAAACTTAATTGGATCTTAACAACCTTAAGAGAGTTGACTATACTGTCTTCTAGAGATGCCCCTATATAAACTTCATTTGGAACTCTGAAACAGTTCAACATTTGAAACCAGTTTCAAATTTGAAACCAGACATTAACTTCAAAAAGCCCAAATGCATATCTAAGTAAACATTTTCTGCTTTGATTGCCTTGCTCTGCTCCATACTAAGCATCCTCAAAGTACTGCTTTTTTTTCCCTTAAGCAAACTATAGAAATCTGAAAAATTAAAACATTTACTATTTATAAATTACTTCTGTAAATATTAGCAACTTCAAGTATGAATATGTCCTCAATCCTTCCTTCAATAGAAATGACAGAGATTCACAGCAAAGAATCTCTGGCTGAAAACATTAAAAAGCTCAGCCTTGTAAAGCAAATCTCTATGTCCTTGCACACACTCACTGTGTGGAAGCAGCCAATATCTATTATTTATTTCTGCAATGTCTTTCCTTATCTCTAGAAAGTGCTTGGGGATTTCAATTCTATGATTGTGACTATGCAAAGTTAGGATATCATGTATTTTATTCTATGACACTCCTTTCTAATTTGGGGAAGAAATAACTTATGTTTGATTCTTCTGTTCTTTACAACTATACCTGATCCCTTTGTCAGAAATAATAATGGCATAACAAAGGCAATCTTTCACATCTGGGTAGACAGTTTTTGAATATTAAGCTTCCCAAAGATATGGGCTTCTCAAATTTGAGAATTTTTTTTAAAAAAGAAACACAATAAATCAATCTCAGCACCTTCCCAAGGGTTCTTCATAAATGGCTTTTGACGAAGCCTCATCATTTTCCATGCAATAGAAGAAAAAGGTGTGAGAGGAGGAATAGGGTTGAGGGAACAGCTATAAAAACCACAATCTCCCCCAAAAGAGATTTACTCAGAAGAGAATAAAACATTCTGTTGGATACTCTAATCAGCAGCTATATAAGAAAACAACAAAAAAAAAAACAACTTAAAAGTTAACCTCAGACATTAATGGAAAGTTTATTGCATCAGGAAAAAAATGAATTCCCATACAGTATTAACTTCATACATTAAAATGAATTGAAGAAACTTATTATTCAAAAACAAAGAATGACCTTTGGGAAACTCTGCTGCCTAAAAGGATTTAATGGTCAAAGCTTATCTGGATATTATCATGAATTAAACTAATGAGAGGATGAAGATATTGTTAACAGGAGAGGAGCTCTCCTGAAATGCTAACCTTGCCATTTCTGTCACATGATGAGAAATCAATGACCAAATAAAATGTGCAGCTAAAGCTATTACAGAAAATAAATGCCACAGCATTTATGGAGATAGCTTTTTCCAAAGTAAAAACATACTCGGGTTGGTAGGGTGGAGAAAGAGAAAAACACTCTGGAGAAGAGAATGACAACCCACTCCAGTATCCTTGCCTGGAGAATTCCATGGACAGAGGACATATTGTGCCACAATATGGAAATGAAATTAAGGCCCTGAAAATAAATTGGGAAGAATCAAAATGTAATGTTCAGTCATTTGCATATTGTGAGCCAAAATACATATACCTTTATATACATACACACATGCATATATATATACACACACACACAGATACATACATATATGTGCATAGATGTATAAATTTTAAATGTATGCTTTATTCAATATTTTACATTATGATAAATATAGGATATATGTATATTTTCAGAAAAAAAGATCAGGAAACAGGAGAACAAACTATCTGGCCATCAATATCCAAAATCAGAATAATGCACATGTAACTTCAAAAAGTATGAGAGAAGGACCATAAAAAAAGCTTAAACACGACCCTTCCTATTTTTCCTTAAAAAAAAAAAAAGAGCAAGTAATCTAAGAACAATGATCTACATGACATCCATAAAAGGAAAGCCCCAGAAATAAGAGTTTGAAAGTATGATTGAGAGACAGTCTTCTGTTGAGGAAGGTGGCTCCATGTTGCAGATGTTAGCTGTGAAAGGAAGTAGAAGAGAAGAGCTCCATGACAACTATAAGAATACGGGGGGGAAAAAAATTGTTCTACTGTGGGAGGTTGTTTTCTTCGGTTGTGCTATGAAATGGGGTCTCCAGAGGGTGGCAAGGTTGGGGAGAAGGGAAGTGGTAAGTTAGTTATGGAAAAAAAAAAAAATCAGAGTATGATTAAACAAAACAGAGGGACAGATTATTGGAAAAGAATTGGTATTTTGGCAGCAACTTAGAACAGTACAAAGGAATTTCAGGTCTTTAAAAAACTCACTTCCTTAGGGTTAGAGTGACAAATTAATTTTAAAATTATTAAATGCATGTTTATTAATTTATTCGGTGGGTATAGCTCATAAAGACTGACGAACGTGCAGACACTGAAGCATCAACTTTCAGGACAAAGCTGAGAGCTAGGTCCTTGAAACAACAGCCTCCTGAGACTGCCACTACCCTGGATGAGGTCTCCATTCCATTGGCGCTACCTGCAGTGTTTTATACAAAAAGTACTTGAGAATTTATGACACAGCTTCTAGGGAAAAGTGGTGAAAGAAAGACTAAGATAGGAAAGAGGATAGTAGATACCTTCTACAAGTATCAACAATTTTAGGCATACAGATCTCTAAATATCATGAAGTATAATAAAAGAGTATGCCAATTTTCACAGATTGATATTCTTGTTTAATTAATGAAACTGACTTAGGTCAAAATGCATGTAATGACTATCTTTTCTTTTTCTTCTTCATTTTATTTAACATTCCAAAATTTTCCAAAGTGCATGTCTATAATTTGAATAAGAAACAATCATTTAAAAATTCTAGCACAGGTCTGACTTGACTGGGTATTAGCATGAACACATTTTCAGAAGGATTTAAAATCTTCTCATTTTTCTATAGGGAATCATATTGATGATACTGGGATGGAGTTTTTTCCTCTTTAATTCAGAGAAGAGGCTACAGGTGCTATAATGATGGGCTCTTCTGATAAAATAATGTGGCAAAGCCAATCTCTGGAGTGTAACTCAATTACAGGGATCACATATATGGATAAATACTACATTTAATCTTCAGCCTAACTAATGATTTGGAAAACCTGAAAGTGTTCTATTGTTGATTCCTTTGATACTCCTAGAACTAATGTCTCTTCATAACTGACACACCTTTTAAAAATATTTTTCCCTTTACAGTTTTAAAACTAGCATAAAAAATAGAATTTTTTCTTTTATTCCTCTCAGTCAAAATTACAGAGATTGCTATTCTTGCTACAAAGTATCCTTCAATTTGATGCCCCTAAACTTCCTTCTAAGCAAAAGGCCTGTTTCTGAAATACAGGCCTACTTTCAATGTTATAAAAAATCTAAGCAGAGGAAGCCAAATTTGGGCCTTACCAAATTCAAATCTTTTCCTTACAAAGAATAACATTACATCACCCATTCTTCACCAGGAAAAATGTTCTTACATATTTTTCACCTCCTTTTTTAAAAGGGTGCATTGGATTTTATATAATTTTACTTCAACGAAGTTGATTTTCAGTGATGAAAATACATTTAAAATACCCACTGAGAGAAGCAAATTTACAAAAAGAAAAGGTAAGTGACCTAGAATTGTCCCACAGGACTTTGTTCCTAACAGTACTGCAGCACTTACCACACTGAGCTGTGGTTTGTTTTGTATTATCTACCTTTCCCAATTCAACATGAGAGTTGGGAGAAGGCAAAAAATATACTTCACTCATCTTTGTACCCAAACTAGCAAAGGGACTGAAATGTAGTTATAATTGACCTAAGATTTTCAGAGGCAGTTTCAGTTACTCCATTTTCAGAGACGCCATATGATTCCATACTCCATATGACTCCATCTTCAGAGAATCTATCAGCTCACAAATTGGTATTAATCTTCTACTTAAAATTCATTTAACATCTCTTCCACCAATTCACATGATGGCACATGGCTCCCTTTCCCTCTCTTCTACATGCTGAATTCCTACACATCCTTCAAAACCCGGGACTGTACCCTGTACATAATACACGTTTGTGTATTATGTGTGCAATGCATGTATGTTCCCCATTGTCTATGTACACACAGACAATGAAAACCCAAGCGTTATCCATCTCTGTGTTCCTACCAGAATATCTATCACATAATAGACTACCGAGAAATGCTTATTGAATGAAATGATAGCTGATATCTAGCAAGTTTGCTGTTCCTTGATCTTAATTAAAAATAAAGCCAATTATTCTGTTTGGGCACCAGGTGGCGCTAGTGGTAAAGAACCTACCTGCCAATGCAGAAGACTGAAACATGGGTTCGATCCCTGGGTCAGAAAGACCCCCTGAAGGATAGCAATGGCAACCCACTCCAGTACTCTTGCCTGGAGAATCCAATGGACAGAGGAGCCTGGAAGACTGTAGTTCACAGGGTCACACAGAGTCAGACTTGACTGAAGCAACTTAGCTTGCATGCATTCTCAGTTGTTTGAAGTGATTTTGATGTGAATTTTGGGGAACTGGACAAAGCACAATTAACTGCCAAAGTTTGTTACTAATTTAGTTGTAAGGTGGCTCAATAAGATCAGAATCTACAATCTCATGAAAGCAAATGGAAAGAAAAAGGCGAGCAAAGCACAGTCTATCATCCTTTTGCTATAAGTCTTTCATGGTTAAGTGGAACTCACAATCAGTTGGCTATTTTTCTGGACCATGCTCTTAATCAGCGGTCTCTGATTTCATAGAACACAATTTTCCATGGACTGGAGTGGGGGGAGCAATTTGGGATGATTCACGTATACTGTATTTATTGTGTACATTATTTCTATCACTATCGCATCAGCTCCACCTCAGACTTCTCAGGCATTAGATCCTGTGCTAAACAATAGCCACACTGGATGCTGATCGCTCCTATCTTTTATTTCAGGGAGTAATGATCAAAGCTCTAGACCAATTTACCCCACCAATTTGCTGATGTCTAACTTCTATCCCTCAGGCTGAATCAGTGAAAATGAAGTTAACAGGATTACGAGCCTGCTACCCTCAGAAAGATGGAAGGAAAAAGTGTATGAATTATCAGTATACATTAGCATTATACTTTCAAAACATATGCTTATGGAATTGATCACTCATTATTAAAAGAGCTTTTCTGGTATTTAAAGAACTGATTAACTGTAAGAAGTATTTTTTAAAAACATTTTTCATTTAGTTCTTAGTTTATCATTTCAGTCCATTTTTCACCTGTGAATAAGATGGAAAACTCAAAAAAGGAAAAGAAATAGCATATACCCATCATCTAAACTATGTTACAAAAACTTAATACATTATAATGTTTAACCCTAAAGAGTATTTTATTGATATATCTCACAATTTAAAGATTTTAATATTTTTAAACATTTGTTTATTTGGCTGAGAGCTATATCATATGTGTTACTATTTGGTGTTTTATTCTGATTTCATCAGGATTTACTTTTATTTTTGGTAACTGAGTTTTGATTTTTGGTTCCATTCTTTCTAAATTCACTTTAGTATTTTAATCCTTAGTTTTACCCAAAACATGTTCATATATGCCATATTCTGTTTAAAAAAAAAGAAAAAACACTTAGGAAAAGCTTTGATTATCTACCTCACAGAAGGTCAAAATATAGAAGGTACCAGAGTAATACTCATCTTCTCAAGTTATACACACTATATATAATACATAAAGTTTAACTTGGTACAAACATTACTATAAAATATAACTATACATATAATATTGTTTATTAATTTTTAAATAACTATAAGTCACAAGTCTCAAGTTTTACCCACTCTCATACTTTACACAGCTTACCTTTACTCTTTGACAAATTCATCTCTTACAGCTATTTCCTACATGTTCTCATTGCATTTCTAACTTCTTTAAAAACCCATAGCAGTACAAACTTGTATTAGGATATCCGTTCTTGGGACAGTGTTTCTAGCTGTTAGATCTAAATCTAGTAATAAGACAAGTCAAGAGTGAAAGTATTAGTTGCTCATTTGTGTCTGACTCTTTGCAATCCACAGACTGTAGTCTGCTAGGCTCCTCTGCCATGGAATTCTCCAGGCAAGAATACTGAAGTGGGCAGCCATTCCCTTCTCCAGGGGACTGTCCCAACCCAGGGATGGAACCTGGGTCTCCTGCACTGTAGGCGGATTCTGTGCTTTCCGGCAAATAAAAAAGAGTACAACCAATCAAAATCAGATCTGATACCCAGCGACTCCAGAAGAAATATATAGAATATACTTGAACATCTTAAGCAATACCACACATTCTAAGAAACAGAAATGCGGACTGGATTGTTTCACTAAGTAGAAGAATCACACTTTCATATATCAACACAGTCTTCTAAGTTGTAACTATGTTCTGTATCTATTCCTTGTCTTTCCAATCTCAGTTGTGATCGCTGTCTACAAGATCATATGTTTAAGTCAGTAAATATGCAGCAAAGAGTTTCACATAAAAAGGCAGGTATCAGATGTAGACATGGCACAGTGTTCTACTTCACAAGATACTGTGATAAAATGGAGCCATCGGAAAATACAAAACACTTCATGAAAAAATGGAAGTTACATAAAAAATAAGGGCAAACAAAATAAGGAAATCTTATGAGAAAGCTTCACTTGGTACACATCATACAGATGTCAAAGGAAAGGAACTGATTTTTAGTGGTGGTGTAGTAGTTGGGGGCTGGATCCAACAAGCAGTGAGGATGAGCCAGTAGTGAAAAAAATAAATAAATACAACAGTCATAGAAAATTATTTTAAATTTCCATCTACGTTATGCTGTGTTATGCTATGTTTTGAGTCATCATTTATATCTGCATACAAAGAGCCACAGTTTTTTCTAGACAGAGAACATAAAATTGATAACACAAAAAGGGCACCATTACAATTTTAAAACACTGGACTCTTCCTGGCCAATCTTATTTTAATGGTATCATCATACAAAAGAAAGAAAATTACATGGAACAATTGAAAAAAACATTCCTCTGTCATAAACTTTGAAATATAACATTATAATGAAAAAGAGTCTCAGGAGAGATTTTGGGGAAAAAGATGTATTCTTCAATAATAATTTAACTTGGCCTGAATTCATAAGAATATCCCTTAGTTTTGCAAATTGCCTCCAATTTGCCAAGAGCCATTCTTTTATGCTGGCTTAAAATAAGCAAAGATTACACAAGTACCATGTGCCATCCTAAATAAGGAAAGAGGAAAAAAAACAAGTACAATATGGTATTTAAACAGCTGTGTGAAGATCACTGGTTAAAACAAGAATCATTTTTTCAGCTGAGCTTGTTATGCTTCATTTTGCTAAATATAAACTAGTGCATCATTAAATTAACCACTGATTTGTAGACCAAAGTCCAGAGCCCCACCTGCAGATAATTCAATAAACATAATAATTTTTCAAATGCTAGTTAAACTGTCATAATTTGGGACTGAAAATGTGGAGAAAGAAGGAAAAGATACAGAAATTATTTTGTAACTATAGTGAGCAAAATGCAATTGTTTTCATTTTTTGCAGTTTTATTTGCATGAGCCAACAATATACAACAAATAATACTTCTGTAAATACTCTAGTAATGATTTCACACCAGTCAATTAGTGCAGATTACTGAAGAAACTCAATCTTTCAGAAACAAAAATTCTACATACTATGCAGTCGGTCTTGTGAGCATTGCAAGTACATGAGCTTGAACCAGTTGATAACATAGAGGAAAACAGAACATAAGTTTAAAATAATTTTACTTCAAAAGGTCCATGAGGCACCATCTAATGTATTAGAGGTGTTAATTCACTATGTGGTAATTCATTGACCAAAAAGTTAGTACTGATTCACACAGACTCATTTTAGTCTCCTCTTTCCATTATGTTAGAGAATTTTATTTCTCTGTAAACTAAATGAAACATTGTAGTAAAATATGTGATTAAGCAAAAACGTTCAAAAGATAACAAATATTCATTTTTTTCAGAGCCATTGTGTCATATAAACTTACTCAGATCAGAAGCTTTTTAAGTGAGATTCATGGAGCCCTCCCTCATCCACCAAAAATTTCAACAGAGGGAACTGGGGGAGGAGGGTCCGTGTATTTGGATGGAAAAGAAATCATATGTTTATTTTTACTCATATCTAACTAAATGTTTAAATATCCCTCTGTTAAGAAGGCAGACAAAAAATGACAATAATATTAGACTAACTTGATCAATAGAAATCACAGATAATTTGAAATACTGTTATACTCATCACTAACTCCAAAACTGAAATACTTATTAGTAATACTAATTTTTATTTATCAATACTATAGATACATTACTATACTGGAGATTTTAAAATATTTTGTTGACTATATTTCAACTTAATTGACTTGCATAATCCTATGCAATCTATTGGATTTGAAAACATTGCAACATCCACAGACTTCAGATTGCAAAGGAGTCTCAGTTCAGTTCAGTTCAGTCGCTCAGTCATGTCTGACTCTTTGTGACCCCATGAATCGCAGCACGCCAGGCCTCCCTGTCCATCACCATCTCCTGGAGTTCACTCAGACTCACGCCCATCGAGTCAGTGATGCCATCCAGCCATCTCATCCTCTGTCGTCCCCTTCTCCTCCTGCCCCCAATCCCTCCCAGCATCAGAGTCTTTTCCAATGAGTCAACTCTTCACATGAGGTGGCCAAAGTACTAGAGTTTCAGCTTTAGCATCATTCCTTCCAAAGAAATCCCAGGGCTCATCTCCTTCAGAATGGATTGGTTGGATCTCCTTGCAGTCCAAGGGACTCTCAAGAGTCTTCTCCAACACCACAGTTCAAAAGCATCAATTCTTCGGCGCTCAGCCTTCTTCACAGTCCAACTCTCACATCCCTACATGACTGCTGGAAAAACCATAGCCTTGAAAAACCTTAGTCGGCAAAGTAATGTCTCTGCTTTTGAATACGCTATCTAGGTTGGTCGTAACTTTTCTTCCAAGGAGTAAGTGTCTTTAAGGAGTCTACTATGTCTCAAAAAATAAAAACAACTGCTAACCACCTCTGATTTTTAGTCTAACAAGTAAGAAGAAGGGTAAGAAGGCAAGATATTCTGGACATTAAAATTGTACTTTGTGTAAATTTTTGTTTTTGTTTAGTTTTGCTTTACTTTTTAACCCCAAGAGAACAATCATTCTGGCTGAAGCCCATCAAAAATAATGCTTTAAGCATTAACAAACACCTTCCTCTTCCACCCCTCATTGGATCTATGGAATGCTCTTTGTTTTAAAAGTTTACAGTAATAACGGGAAAAGTATGAATTTTTTGCCCTTACTTACTCGTTTTAAAAATAACTTCAAGGTATACTGGATTATGATAGCAGATTGTTTATAAACCTGACAGTATAGTGCTTTCTATGCCAGGTGAATGTGAACAGCTTCTTGTAATCCTGGCTGATTGATATAAGGAGGGGAAGGATTTGCAACATCAATCGCTGTATACTGAGGACTCAAGATTAGGATGACTAGTTCTGCAGAAGAGTTCACATCTGGAACGGTAGTGCCGTTGGAAGCACAACTGGATTAAACTTACAATAAAACAACTTCCAAGGCCCAGTCTCCTTTTGCACAAGCCAAGAAGGTGAGTAAAATGAGGATGTGATACTCAAAAGTCTCTATTTTTGAATTTTTCACATATTCATGATGGCTCTAATCTCTACAATTCCTGCGACACAGTACTTTTTGATTACTCTGCTAGACGGGAGAACATTTCCAGGACTTTCACCTGGCCCCTCCCATAATGTCCCTGATTCTATGAGTCAGGGACAGTAGAGCATTCTGCAGGATAAACACTGAACAACTAGGACAATGACCGCAGGGTGGAGACACAGACTCCCTGGAACTACAGTGAGATAAACTCAATCCAGAGGGGAAACAGGGAAATCAGCTCATCATCCATTCACCATTTGTCCAATGTCTCATTTTCCCAAGAACAATGGTAGCATTTTGTTTCCCTCAAAAGATTAGCCTCAAGTAAGGGTTATGTCTAGTAATCCTTAAAAGAGCTGAGAACATCCCTTTCCATAATGTTCAGTCAGTCTGGTAAATAACTGAGGTCCCGCTGGGAATAACTTGAGGGAAGATCTTCAGTATATATTTAAAGCAATAGCAACAGTTTATTCTCAGAGGGATCGAACTCTCCCACCTTATTTAAGGATTGTGGACTTGTGAACTGGCTTAGGTCTAGAAATTTAAGAGACATGATGCTCCATGATGGTGAACGAATTCAGGTTTCTGGTCCTGTGACCCAACAGTGTCTATGCCCTAAATGTGTACTGTAAGGGCTTAGCCACCTTGATGATAACAACCCTGGGGTCACAAAGTTCTGACACTTTGGCTCTTCTGCCCATTACAGTAACTGTGCCCACTTTTCCTCTGGCAATAATACCTAGACACCCAGGCTCTGTCTCTACAGGATTCCATGATTCCATTTAAATGAGAGCCCACTTCAGTGGGCTTCCCTGCAATGCAGGAGATCTGGATCCAATCGCTGGCCCAGAAAGATTCCCTGGGGAAGGGAATGGCAACCCACTCCAGTACTTTTACCTGGAGAATTCCACAGACAGCGGAGCCTGGCAGGCTACAGTTCATGGGTGTTGCAGAGAGTTGGACACTACTGAGAGACTACTAACACTTTCATTTCTTTCCATTTCAATAGTGGACCATAACATATTCCAAGGCTATCAGAGGATAGGGGAAAATTCCATAATTTTTCCAGGACTTGAGTGCTCCCTTCACTAACACATTTCCCAATGTCTCAAAAAACGAAGTACTTGTGGGTCACACAGGATACATCCACTCTTCTCCCTCAAATTTTTTCCTAGCAAGATAGAGGCCATTATACAGTCTTTAAGCTGTGAAAAATTAATCCCATCAGAGATACAGGAGGGGCTGGCTCCACAATAAAGGATGGGTGAAACTGCAAGTGAAGTGTAGAGAGAACTAAGGTTTAAAACTCTCAGATTCATCTGAGTTTATCTAGGTATATTCATGTCAATTCTCATGATCCCATGTCTACTTAATCAATTCTTATCTTACATCACTAAGCTTGGGAGGCTGTGAATTCAACTTAATGTGTAACACTACAAATCTCAGGGCCAAATTTGGGGTCTTACTTTCAGCTGCAGAAGAACTGCAACAATGAGGAAGACAATCTTAGTGGACCAACATGGAGCTCTGTTCCTCTCCCCACACCTGAATGGAGAGTTTAAAGCCCTCAACTCATCATTTCCTTTCTAAAATTCTTCTATGCAGTGAAAAGCAACCAACTCCCCTGAGAATCCTAGGAGACATTTTTCCTACCATAACAGTCAATTAAAACTTCCATTTGATTCCCCAAAGCTTTGATTTTAGAGAATACTTTCAGTAAGAAGGCTGATAATCTGAGTAACTAACAGGGCATGCCCAGGGCACTTCTCCATTGAGAGTAAAACCCTATTGTGTTTAACCCCAATCAGTTAAGTAAATTTTCATCTTTGAAATCTCTTTTCTGAGACCACTTTTGATTATTATTAACTAGGATGGAAGTATTCTAGGTATTTCAAACATAGAGCAGGGAATTGATTATATAGATGTTGAACAGGTTAGAAGACAAAATGGGAGAAGGGGGCATAACCAAAGGCACACAACAAAAACTGGGGTGCCTATCAAAGTCAGGGCACTACCACCTGGGCTGAGACCGCACGCCTGCGATCATTGCTCAGCTCCTGGAAACACTGCCACAGTGGCCTCTGGGACGGCTCTGTTATTGTTCAGTGGAACCCATATTACTCCACAGAAGTACAGACAGAGATGCTGCATGTTTCCATCCAATGAAAGGAAATAAATAGTTGCTTCTCTCCTCTCATGCTCTCATTTTTCACCACTGCCTTCCTTTGACTGTACCTGACAGAGAACTTGCTTTAGCAATGGGGTCTGGCATTCATGGTGCGTATGTTTTGTATCTCTACAATGGAGTAGAATGGGGCAGGGATGGAGTTGAGAGATGATAGCCCTAGCTGGCAGGAAACCAAACAGCAATGGTTAAAGTATGATCATTTTTATCCTTCATTAACCATATAAAAAGTAATCTGAACGGTAAATTATACAGAAAAACAAGTAGCAAAGAGGTACTCAAAATGCTAGTTTCATTCTATCTTACCTTTCATAATATTCAACAAGTATTTACTGTGTTTATTGCACTTGACATTGTGCTAAATATGCAAAATCAATGACAGGAGTTTTTACTCTACTCTGAGGAAAGAAACAAAATACTATATAATATGAACTAGTCGATTTGTACCATGGATAAAGAAGAGAAACGTGACTAATGGATGAGTCTAGGAAGACTTCAGGAAAGAAGTGACTCTTGCAAGAAAATTAGAATTTGGGCAGAATACAGCAAGAATGGGGTATTCCAGGTCAGAAAGACAGAATGTGCAGAGGTAGACAGACAAGACAAAGCAGGTCTGGAAAGTGGCAGAATTTTAGGTGGTTGCAACATCAAGTGAGGAGTTGAGGGAATTGAAGGGGGTATGCTAGAAAAAAGGCTGAACCAGTTACAGTGAGCAAAGTAGGAGTCTGTAGCTCCTACAGCTGATCAGATGGTGTTTTATGGATTTAGATAGTAGTATTGTCAGATCTGTCTGATATGTCAAGGCTGTATATTGACACCCTGCTTATTTAACTTCTATGCAGAGTACATCATGAGAAATGCTAGGCTTGAGGAAACACAAGCTGGAATCAAGATTGCTGGGAGAAATATCAATAACCTCAGATATGCAGATGACACCACCCTTATGGCAGAAAGTGAAGAAGAACTAGAGAGACTCTTGATGAAAGTGAAAGAGGAGAGTGAAAAAGTTGGCTTAAAACTCAACATTCAACATACACAAAATTGTTTCAAATAACAGATCCAAAAAAGAAAATTACTAATGCAGTAATTTGTATGAGTTGCTTGCTTTAATTGCAATATAATAATAAAAAATGTTTAACAGAAAAAAAAAAAAACTCAACATTCAGAAAACGAAGATCATGATATCTGGTCCCATCACTTCATGGAAAATAGATGGGAAACAATGGCAGACTTTATTTTTTGGGCTCCAAAATTACTGCAGATGGTAACTGCAGCCATGAAATTAAAAGAGGTTTTCTCCTTGGAAGAAAAGTTATGGCCAACCTAGACAGCAAATTTGGAAAACTCAGCAGTCGCCACAGGACTGGAAAAGGTCAGTTTTCATTCCAATTCCAAAGAAAGGGAATGCCAAAGAATGCTCAAACTGCCGCACAGTAAAGTAATGCTCAAAATTCTCCAAGCCAGGCCTCAGCAATATGTGAACTGTGAACTTCCTGATGTTCAAGCTGGTTTTAGAAAAGGCAGAGGAACCAGAGATCAAATTGCCAACATCCACTGGATCGTGGAAAAAGCAAGAGAGTTCCAGAAAAACATCTATTTCTGCTTTATTGACTATGCCAAAGCCTTTGACTGTGTGGATCACAATAAACTGTGGAAAATTCTGAAAGAGATGGGAATACCAGACCACCTGACTTGCCTCTTGAGAAATCTGTATGCAGGTCAGGAAGCAACAGTTAGAACTGGACATGGAACAACAGACTGGTTCCGAATAGGAAAAGGAGTACGTCAAGGCTGTATATTGTCACCCTGCTTATTTAACTTATATGCAGAATACATCATGAGAAACGCTGGACTGGAAGAAACACAAGCTGGAATCAAGATTGCCGGGAGAAATATCAATAAACTCAGATATGCAGATGACACCACCCTTATGGCAGAAAGTGAAGAGGAACTAAAAAGCCTCTTGATGAAAGTGAAAGAGGAGAGTGAAAAAGTTGGCTTAAAGCTCAACATTCAGAAAACGAAGATCATGGCATCCGGTCCCATCACTTCATGGGAAATAGATGGGGAAACAGTGGAAACAGTGTCAGACTTCTTTTGGGGGGGCTCCAAAATCACTGCAGATGGTGACTGCAGGCATGAAATTAAAAGACACTTACTCCTTGGAAGAAAAGTTATGACCAACCTAGATAGTATATTCAAAAGCAGAGACATTACTTTGCCGACTAAGGTCCGTCTAGTCAAGGCTATGGTTTTTCCTGTGGTCATGCATGGATGTGAGAGTTGGACTGTGAAGAAGGCTGAGCGCCGAAGAATTGATGCTTTTGAACTGTGGTGTTGGAGAAGACTCTTGAGAGTCCCTTGGACTGCAAGGAGATCCAACCAGTCCATCCTAAAGGAAATCAGTCCTGAATATTCATTGGAAGGACTGATGCTGAAGTTGAAACTCCAGTACTTTGGCCACCTCATGCGAAGAACTGACTCATTTGCAAAGACCCTGATGTTGGGAAAGACTGAAGGTGGGAGCAGAAGGAGATGACAGAGGATGAGATGGTTGGATAGCATCACTGACTCAATGGACATGAGTTTGAGTGAACTCCGGGAGTTGGTGATGGACAGGGAGGCCTGGCATGCTACAGTCCATGGAGTTGCAAACAGTTGGACATGACTGAGTGACTGAATTGAATGGAACTGAACTGATTGTCAGATCTGATTTGCATTCTAGAAAGATAACTGCCAGAGGAGTGGAGGATTGATGAGAGAAGATAACACTGAGGGGATGAAAGAGTAGTTAGCTGTTCAAGTGAAAGAAAGCAGAACTAAAGGTGCAATAACTGAATTAATCCCCACTTGTCCTACATATGCGTAGCCTAAAGAAAGCTCAGCTCTTCCCATATTTCCTTTTGTAAGTTCCCCAATTTCTAATCAATCTGTCAGTTAAGCTCACTTCAAAACTATTCATATATTTTCATTGACCACCTAAATAATTCCATTTCTCTGTTGAGATTAATAAAATCACCCTATAGACTCTTGTAAACAAAAGATGGAGACAGGTAGAATGTAAATGTAAAGAGTAACTAGTAAAAAGAATGAATTAGGTTGTGATGTATATTCTATCTTTTATTTACCTATTTTGTCACAATTCTCTTACAGCAAATCTAACTCTTCAAAATGTTGCTCAGGTTATCATTTAAATTTTGCCATATTCTTTTCATACATAATCACTAGACAAACTAGAAGTTGCCCAAAGCAAACCAAAAGGAAAATATTTTTAGGTATAGTGGCAAATCCCACCCACAGAAAAATTAAGAATCAATTGTTATTGCTTGAAAGGTCGCCATCCCTCAGTGACTGACTTGTGTATATCATAATAAAAGGCAATCATTTATGATGCTATCACAGCCTGTTTTATTCTGCCAACCAGGAAAGTGGCCCTCTCCAATTGCAATTGATAGTTCTGCATGAAACCTTATATTAACTTCTTGCTATGGAAAATTTGGGCAGTTAGGCAGAGGGAAGCCCAAACAACAGGGTAAGAAATAGAGAACTAGCCTTGACAAGTGACAGGAACATAGAACACGAGTATTTCCTTAGCATCTTGCTTCTATTTGTATTACAGTACTTAAAATACTTGGCCAAAAATTTATCTGACTTCTCCACTAGCCTATGAGAGTCCTTGATGGCAGGAACAATTATAATTCATTCGTCACTGCACAAATCACAGGCCTGACCCACAATAAGCATTCAATAAATGCTTAAAGAAGAGATGTGGAAAGAAGTAGTGAAAAAGGACATGCACTGAAAGATAAAATAGGGAAAGGTCAAAGATGACATATGCCTACTGCTCTGCATCGCCCAGAGCAATCTGATCTCTAACTAGTCCTTTCAGGATTATCACTCATAAATAAATATTGCTTTCCATTTCAAGTATCAAAGATCAATTTAAATTTTTTTTCAGTAGAATTCTGGACATAATGCATTCCTTAGGAAAAAAAAAAGACTTTGATTTTTAAAGTATTTCTGAGGCTCTTAGGTTTCTTAAAAATGTACATGGACATTTTTGGGGGGTGGGGAATGTTGTCAGATTATCTGCATACATAATGCAGTTTACTCCCCCAAATAAATCCAACCCCGGCTTCAGAGTTAAGCTCTGTTTAACCTAATCCAGCGGCTTCCCTGGTAGCTCAGGGGTAAAGAAATCACCTGCCAATGCAGGAGACACGGTTTTGATTCCTGGATCAGGAAGATCCTCTGGGGAGGGCTGGCAACCCACTCTAGTATTCTTGCCTAGAGAATCCCATGGACAGAGGAGTCTGGTGAGCTCCAGTTCACCAGGTCTTTCCTGCAAAGGGTTGGACACAACTGAGCACACATGCACACCAGGCACGCAATTTAAACCATCATGGCTATACCTCCTCACCGCCAACTAGTGCTTCAGTAATTTAAACCATCATGGCTATACCTCCTCACCGCCAACTAGTGCTTCAGTAATTTAAACCATCATGGCTATATCTCCTCACCGCCAACTAGTGCTTCAGTAATTTAAACCATCATGGCTATACCTCCTCACTGCCAACTAGTGCTTCAGTAATTTAAACCATCATGGCATACCTCCTCACCGCCAACTAGTGCTTCAGTAATTTAAACCATCATGGCATACCTCCTCACCGCCAACTAGTGCAATTTAAACCATCATGGCTATACCTCCTCACCGCCAACTAGTGCTTCAGTAATTTAAACCATCATGGCTATACCTCCTCACCGCCAACTAGTGCTTCAGTAATGGACGACACTAGCTCAAGTTAAGCAAATGACACACATGAAAAGGTTTCTTAGACTCTTAGAAAAAAAAAAAAAAGCCTTCCTTACTAGTCAGCTAATAAAAACATGAGTGCTGGAGCTAATCACTCCTTCCATAGGAATGTAAGAAACAGAATAACCACTCTGGCTAGAGGAGTCTGCAAAGATGTCATGGTGTC
Source organism: Ovis canadensis (assembly GCF_042477335.2). NCBI lineage: Eukaryota > Metazoa > Chordata > Mammalia > Artiodactyla > Bovidae > Ovis > Ovis canadensis. Next base: position 71,907,769 of record NC_091248.1, on the reverse strand, counting down.
ATGGAGGAGGTTAAGTCTTATGCCATGCCCCATGTCTTATTGATAGGAAAGTACCTCAAGAGTGGAAAGGAATTGTACGCAGGTGGAAAGAAAGTAAAAGCTAAAGTGAAAGTGAAGTTGCTCAGTTGTGTCCAACTCTTTGGGACCCCATGGACTGTAGCCCATGAGGTTCTTGCATCCATGGAATTTTCCAGGCAAGAGTACTGGAGCGGGTTGCTGTTTCCTTCTCCAGGGGATCTTTCAAACCCAGGGATTGAACCCGGGTCTCCAGCATAGCAAGCAGACAATTTTACCATCTGAGCCACCAGGGAAGGAAAGCCATAAGCAACAAAGTCAGTTAAGTGTTGAATGTACTCAAATCACAAGCCAGCCACCCTAACTGAAAGACTGATAGAGGAAGACGACATGGCAAAAAGTCAGTATACATATTTCATTGCGTTAAGAGCCCACAAAGTAAAATTCTTTGCCGTGATCTAAATGTACCATATAGGGACAAACACAACAATAGAGATAAAAGAAAAAATTCTTCAAAAATTTTAGCCAAGAATAAAACCACTATACTAGTTCTTTTGATTCTTTAAGACTCCATTCTGAAGGGGTACAGCTTAGAATACTCCAGCTACTAGGGACTTCAACTTAACAAAATTATTTATAAAGGAGAAGAAAAAATAAGCAAGTGTTTTCAATAGATGATGGAAGAAAGGGAAAATTAAGAAATGAATGAGTATGTATGCTCAAGTAAGAAAAACTTTATCTTCATATTTATAAGCAATTATAAAGGCACATTTGTAAAGGACCTCACATATACCATCTCTATCAGTTCTCCCAACTTGGTAACAGAGGAACTGTTGCCTCCTCATCCAGGCGTGAAAACTGAATCAAGGGGTTAATTGGACATGGAAGACCCAAATTCTGATTCAGGCCTCAGACCCTAAATTCTTTAGCCACTCTTGAATGTTATCTAAAAGATACATATGATATAAAATTTAACAATACCTAAAGCCACCCTGATCTAAATGATGACTAATTATCAGTGCATCGTTTTTGATATGTAGACCTATTGTACAAAGAAAGATTCAGCCATGTTCAATGTGGTTTGGCTGAACGTAAGATTTACATGTTAAGATCCAACATTAAATATGCAAAAAATGTTACACAACTCCCTGGAAATTGGGGTTGATCACTCAGAGAGACTCTAAATATTTAGCATTTTGAAGACCTAAAAGTAATAAAGCAAAGGAATAAACTAGTAATAAAATATTCAAACGTCTCAAAATTAAAAGCAAACATTCTTAGTAAGAGCGTATGAGATTTTATGTAGCTCTTTAATTTGGAAAATTTTTAAAAAATCATAGAAATCAACAATTCATCTTCACTCTCTCAAGTCTAATTACCATGGCCTAAAAAGACCATTCAAAAGCAGAGACATTACTTTGCTGACGAAGGTCCGTCTAGTCAAGGCTATGGTTTTTCCTGTGGTCATGTATGGATGTGAGAGTTGGACTGTGAAGAAGGCTGAGCGCCGAAGAATTGATGCTTTTGAACTGTGGTGTTGGAGAAGACTCTTGAGAGTCCCTTGGACTACAAGGAGATCCAACCAGTCCATTCTGGAGGAGATCAGCCCTGGGATTTCTTTGGAAGGACTGATGCCAAAGCTGAAACTCCGGTACTTTAGACACCTCATGCGAACAGCTGACTCATTGGAAAAGACTCTGATGCTGGGAGGGATTGGGGGCAGGAGGAGAAGGGGACGACAGAGGATGAGATGGCTGGATGGCATCACTGACTCTATGGACGTGGGTCTGAGTGAACTCCGGGAGTTGGTGATGGACAGGGAGGCCTGGCGTGCTGCAGTTCATGGGGTCGCAAAGAGTTGGACACGACTGAACGACTGAACTGAACTGAACTGAAAAAGACCATTATAAGGCTGCTAGAAACAGCCTGTCAATCACTGATTCCGCAAGGTTAGTAAAGGATATATATATATTTTTTGTCCAACTAAGGAAAATTCAGTCTCTTACAGTTCTTTACACCTATTAAAAATAAGATTTTTTATGTTTGTGAATTTAACATTTCATTACTTCCTAAACTACTCAGAATTAAATCAAACTAAAAATGTCAAGAAAGGCTGAATACAATTTGTTATAAGTTCCATACATTCTGTTTCTTTTTTAAAAAAAGATTATCAAGTAGGCAGTTACACTATAAAAATATTCATTTTTTCCAACCTGCCCTTTGATGAGCACCATGTTAACTATTTATAGAATATAAACGGTATTTTTAATGCAGTTCTTATAATGCTATACTTATCCAAGCTACGGAAGACTGGAGAAATAGAAACCATGTTAGCATGTGATTCTGCAGTTGTGCTTTCCAATATTGGCCAGAAGCTAAAAAGTTAAAATGTGAAAGAGGGCCACAGGTGTCAGGAGAGGACCTTTAAGGGGCCTGAGTATCAGTGGAATTGAAAAGCAGATGGATTCTGCCCACAAAGCAGATGGCAGCCTTGACCCAGGCTGCCTGGTTAATACAGATGTGAAAGCTGAGAGGGTACTTGGGTTCCTTACAAAGACCAACAGCGAGGTTGAGTACACAAATAAAATTTCAAATTGAGTGCAAGGGAAACAAGGGTTGAAATCTGGTAGTAATAGATAGCAGCTACAGACAGATCTCTGAAGGAAGCAGAGAAAAGGGAGATCTTTGAACGCACTCTTAATGAAAAGATTTCATTGCAAATGTTATCACCAAGAAGCCTCAGATTAGACATGAAGCAACAGCAGTCTTCAATGGGACTAAACCTCAACCAAAACATTCATTGTAGGACACTGGTACGGCTCAGATCAAACCGCATATCAGTTTTCTAGTTCTGATACGTGGCAAACTCGAAGATAGCACTTAGAGACAATAATCCACAGATGCTGGTTCTAGGAACTCCCGCAGACAATGTGATGCAGCACAATTAGTTCTCTGTATTCACAAATGGACCCATGGATATGGAGGACTGACTCTACCTGTGACACAATTAAGAAAGATTTCTCTTAGTTAACACTGTCGTTGTTGTTTAGCTGCTAAGTCATGTCCAACTCTTTGTGACCCCATGGACTGAATGAGCAAATATATTGTCTGTTTTTTACAAGATTCAGTGTTATGCAGACTGTACTGAATAACTCTAAGATTAGTCGGCTAGTCAGCCAGAAGTTAGCCATCTATAGCAACTATTTCTTTGTATCATTATCTTAAATTTTGCCCACACATTGTGGTAACTAAAGAAAATATCCCTCTCCCATGCCATCATAGTAATCAAAACATCACCATGTGTCTTAAGGTAAGTGACTCCATTAGACTTTAAGAGTCTGAGTAGAAACTACCAAATCTGTCTGTGGGAGAGCAAGGCTGAGGGCATCCTGACACTTTGAGGATTTTGTGAGGAATCATTTGTAATCATGTCACACTCAACAGGGTGCTGAGAGCATTCTTTTTTCACCCTCACAGCATCCAGAGAACTGTTTAGCAATATCAAGCCGTGACCCTGATGTTTTATGTGATAAAGAATATAGTTTAAGTCCTCATAAGTACTAAACGCCATCTCTACACAAGTAGAATATCCTTCTATACTAATATGCTACATATTACAGACTTCTCCAACATGTTCAAAGGACTTTCCTAGTGGCTCAGTGGTAAAGAATCCGCCTGCCAAGCAGGAGATGCAGGTTCCATCCCTGGGTGGGGAAGACCCCCTGCAGAAGGAAATGGCAACCCACTCCAGTATTCTTGCCGCGGAAATCCCATGGAGAGAGGAGGCTGGTCGGCTACAGTCCAAGGGGTAGCAAAAGAGCTGGACACAACTTTAGTGACTAAGTAACAACAACATGTTCCAAATATGATACAATGTCATTTCCAAAAGAGTAAAAAATTTACAGAAAAGCAGATCCAAACAGGACTCATTTTGCCTTGTGAGACGGAATGGATTGGCATAGGAGGTTAGGAAGCAGAGTCAGAGGAGAGTTATCGGTGAACCATTAAAATTCTCATCATCTTTCACAGTTATATATTGTCCCAATGATCAGCCCTCAAGAATGGTCCTATAATCTGTTTCAAGGGTGACTACATTCTACAGGGATAGGTACTATTTTAAGCAAGAGTTTCAGTTCCAGTGCTGATCATTTAAAACCTAAGGTTGCCTAGAAAGCTAAAACAGCATATAGCGTAAAAAAGGACACAGAGTAAAGAAAGGTCAGAATGCTGGCTGAAAATATACCTTCAGGGCCCACTTTCAGGCAATGCCCAAGGCCTACTGGGGAGTAACTAATGGCTAATACTTCAGGTGCAGCATTTTATAGGCAATAACAATGACTCTATAAGAAAATCGCTTCTATTTTTCTATTTCATTTATATTTTTAACTTAATGAAACTCTTTAATAAGCTATTCATTACTGCTTATTTAGTGTAAGGCCTCTTTTAAAAAGTACCCCCATCACCACAGCATCCCTCAGCCTGGGAAGACATCTACTCAGAAAGAGAGGACATGCTACTGATCCTCAGGTGTAAGACTCCTGAGGCTTCACCTACAGTGCACTCACACCCGGCCTGCGCACTGCTGCAAAGTGGAGAACATCTGCTCAGGCGGTCATTCCAGGACCGAAGCTAATTCCACACTGTGAATCCAAACAGGTCCAGGCCCTCAAACTGCCTTGTCATTCATTCACCTCAGACAATGTCATCACCTTTACACATCCACCTTCTCAACCAAATCAGAAACTTAGGAGTCATCTTTGCCTTTCCTTCATCCCACAGTCAGAATTTCTGTTAGCTCTTTTGTCTCTTCACTTGCCTCCAACTGACTGTCTTAGTGTTTGCTTAAGCATTTCTAATTCAGGTTATTTTATCAGTTTCCTAACTGGTTTCTCTACCTCTGGTTTTATGACCCAAAAATTCATGTCCTAAAACACAGCCAGAGTAATCTTCCTAAAACTTTTAAGCAGTTCCCCATCACCTTCAGATCAAGTTCAAACTCATTAGCACAGCTTACAAGGTCATTTATGATCTCTTTACTCTCAAGCCTCCTCTCTTACCACTGCTGTTTTTCATATGGCACAATACCAAAATATTTGAAGTACTTCAACTGATAATATAATGAGAACAATCCATACTCTCTCAGCAGCAAGTCCCACATTGCTCATTCCCTAGTTTCATTCAGTCTGTAGCCCTCCAGGAAATGTTCTTAGACCTCTCACATTTGACCTATCTATGTAAGGACCCTGAACTTACAATTATCACACTATATTGTATTGTTCACATTTTTTTCCTCTCTTTCCCTACCCCTGACTAAAAAGGAGAAATGACCTTATTCATATATGTTTGGAACACATGATACTCTCAATATTTACTGAATAAAAAAATACATAAATAAACATAGGGATGGGAGGATAGGCAAATCTGTGCTTCCTTCAAGAAAAAAAAAAAATGGCTACCAAATGTACATGAACTAGGCTAAGCTACTCCACCTGAAGAAGAAAATAACAACTACGAGTTTGTCAGAAATTCCATGACATTCCTACTGACTCCACTAAAGTTTTCTGATGGAGAAGCTATAGAGGGATGCTGGCCTTGAGGTCTGCCTTATCCTCGTTTGTCTCCCATCACACCAATTAAGCACCTGTTCAAACTGTGAGGGTTTAAGTCAGCACCCAACTGGCTCAGTGTCAACAGATCAAAACCTCTATTGAAAGAAAGTGATTTTAATCAAAATCCTGCTTCATTACATGATTTAATCACAGCACACTGATTTAAAAAATGACAGTAATTATAAAAAATGTTTTCCATCCATTCTGAGTGCTCCTTGGAAGCTCACAACTGCTCAGATCTCTGATTTGAGATAATGTAGTCAATGTCTTCAATGCAAATATTCTCGACTGGGGGAAAAAAACTTACACATTTTTTTTTTCCTAAATTATTTGTCTTTCAGACTGAACTTCTCAGGTGTTTGTAACATATCCTGTAGGTGATATCCTCAAAAATTCTACAAATGAAAACTATAGTCCTAAATCTAAAGCTCAGGGTTACTATGTAACTATGCCCTAAATCTTTAACTTCAGAAATCCTTCAATATAAACACCTGAATGTTGTTTTAATTTAAGTATCCTCTTAGACTCACTCTTCAAACTACACGAATAAGAGGAAAACAATAACTGTTTAATTAAGAGGTATAGAAACATACAGTAATTAGTACAGAAAAATGCATCATGCCTTTTCAAAGGTTCCGTAAAACATTTCTAAGACTTTACTTTCATCTTTGCCTTTGTGACTAAGTAACTTACCTTAAAATACCTCCAGTTATGATGATATAAATCCCTAATCCTAAAATGCCTGTGTTAAACTGAAAGCATAATATATCGCATTCTTCATTCACTGTACTTATAGTACTTGCCTCCATTTTTGAACCTTATAATTTATGCAACAGAAAACAATGCCCAGAAACATCCTTGTAGGAATGTAAGATAAAGGCTTCGAATTTGTACTTCTGCCCGCATAATCAGACCTGAACATGGACACTATGACTCTAGGACTTGATATCTACCAAGCAGTTACTAATAAATAAAAAAGTGTCACAGAAATTCCTTTATGCCTAACCCACTAGGATAGTATGTGACAAGATAAAAGATTTGAAATAAATATTCATTGAACTCAAATTAGCCCCCAGACCCAGTAGATGCAGAGTTTTAGTTTACATTGTAAAGATATTCAAAACTGAAGAAAATACAAGCATAACTTTAGAATAATTTTATAATGGATTATGCAGACAGAAATCAGTCACTTTTCCCTCCAAATGAATAAAATGATAAGGCAGAAGGAGATAACAAACTAATTCTGGGATATAGTCACATTTCAAACCAAAGGACAGAAACCTCCAGGTGCCAGAAACGAAGAAGGAACTAAACTCTGGTTGGTAATAGGAACTGAATCCAAAAATTAAAGCTATGGTTTTTCCAGCTTCTAGTCATGTATGGATGTGAGAGTTGGATTATAAAGAAAGCTGAGCACTGAAGAACTGATGCTTTTGAACTGTGGTGTTGGAGAAGACTCTTGAGAGTCCGTTGGACTGCAAGGAGATATAACCAGTCCATCCTAAAGGAAATCAGTCCTGAATATTCACTGGAAGGACTGGTGCTGAAGCTGAAACTCCAATATTTGGCCACCTTATGCAAAGAACTGACTCACTGGAAAAGACCCTGATGCTGAGAAACATTGAAGGTGGGAGGAGAAGGGGATGACAGAGGATGAGATGGTTGGATGGCATCACCAACTCAATGGACATGAGTTTGAGCAAGCTCCAGGAATTGGTGATGGACAGAGAAGCCTGGTATGCTGCCAGGAGCCAGCATGAGGAACTCTGCCCATGGCAAAGGTCATGAGGAAGGAGGCTTCGGCATATGCAAAGGCAGGATTGAGCCTCAGGAAACCCCCTGTTCCCAAGTATCTACCCCCAAAACCAGAGTCTGCCTACTTTACTGCTTTACGCTCTCACCTACACCTCTGACTTTATGGGGGGCTGTCCACCACCTCTCTCGGAGAAGGAGTTAACTTGCAGCTCTAGTCAGTAAAAATTCCTGGGCATGACAAGGGTGTCTCAGGTCAAACCTCTCTGCTGTCAGACTAGCTTGTGTGACGGGATTATCCACACTCTTGCTACTACATACATGATTGTTTACAACCTCTCAACCATAAGCAGCACAGAGAGTTTGGAGTATTTTAAAAGTCTTAGTTAGCATTGGGTTTTTCTAAAGATAAAAATCATGTTGGTGAAGGGTTTTTCATTTATTGGGCCAATGTTTGCTGCTAAATCCCCTGCCCTTATACATGTTAATAAATATATAACTAACATATAGGAGAAATAAGTATTAACCTTTAAGATTAATTATGTTAACCTTAGGCTAAGTAAATTCCTTTCTTAATTGTAACCCACTACACCCTCACCCTATAGGAATGCAACTTTATCTGGTAACTTCAGAGGGTGGTGCCTGGTTTAAGAAAAATCACCCCTGGAAAATAAGTTTCTGGTTAACTGACTGTTATCAGAAAAGAAAGGATCATAAAATGTTAGCAGGCCCCCTGGCCAGAAGATGATGTAAAACCCCTAAGACCTTTTTGTATACATTTATATGAAGCACCTGATTTTGATAAAGGTCAGGACTGCTGACCCCCTGTGACTTTAAAATTTCCATTTGTCTCTAAGTGTAACAAAAGGTATATACGCAAACCTGAAAATAAAGAAAATGGATCAGTTTCTGGAAAGACTGATTCCCCCGTGTCATTCTTTCTTGTTCTCTGCTTTTCTGGCTGAATTCCCCTCTGGAGCGTGGGTACTCACCAAGCCTGCTAATTTTGCCCTGGCTTCTAAGATCCACCCGAGAGGGAGCCCAGGGCAGGGCACCCTCTGCTATTTAAGTGGGTGCCGGTGGCCTACGTAGGTGGTGCAAATCTCTTGTCTTGAGATTTTATTGGTACTCCATGTAAACCACCTTATTCAACCTCTTTTTCTGCATTAGTATTTTCCTGCTACACTATTTCTTTCTAATCTCCCTCCATATCTTTAATTAAGCAATTAATTCCTAGGACACTGACTCTGTCCCCACTTCAAATTACCCTGGATCCACCGGGGCTGGACCCCGGCAGTATGCTTTAGTCCATGGGGTCAAAAAGAGTCGGACATGACTGAGTGACTGAACTGAACTAATCTCAATAGAGGCTATTTTAAATTTATAAACCTTATTTTATTACACTTCACTTTATTATGGGCTTCACTGGTTTCTCAGATGGTAAAGAATCTGCGTGCAATGCTGGAGACCTGGGTTCGACCCCTGGATTGGGAAGATACCCTGGAGAAGAGCATGGCAACCCACTCCAGTATTCTTGCCTGGAGAATCCCCATGAACAGAGGAACCTGGGGGGGCTACAGTCCATGGGTCCACAAAGAGTCAGACACAACTGAGTGACTAAGCTCATAATCCTTCTGCTTTATTAGACTTCCTAGATATTATGTTTTCAACAAACTGAAGGTTTGCGGAAACTCTTTTCAAGAAGTCTATTGGTGCCACTTTTCCCAATAGAATTACATTTTTAATTAAGGTATGTATATTAGCTTTAGTCATAAGGCTATCGAACACTTAACAGACTAACAGTATAATATAAATATAACCTTCCTATGCCTTGGGAAACGAAAAAGCTTTTGTGAGTTTTAATCTTTAATGTCTATAAATCTTCTTTATCTACCTCTATTTAACTTTGAATATCCTTTCTCTTCTTCCTTTCCTCTCAACATATTTGTTAGTCTTATTTTCATTGTTTTATTCTCCACTTGGCATCTTGCCTTGGTTTTGTTTTCCAATTTATGCTTTAGTTAGTTTTGTTCTTAACTGGTAGATATAATTTTTGGTTTCCTTTGTTTGCTAGGTCAATCTATTCTACATTATTTTTGTTGCACTGTTTTGATTTTGCTTATGGGTATATATGTATATATTCAGTCACACTTTTTATTCTTGTTATAAACCTCTGCCTCGACATTGCACTTTTGCAGCTCTGTGGAGTTTTCCTTTCTTTCTTTCTTTCTTTCTTTGTTTCTTTCTTTCTTTCTTTCTTTCTTTCTTTCTTCTTCCCATTTTTTTCTTTTCTCTCATTTTAATTTTAATTTTTTTAAACCTATTATTATTTTTCCTACATTATTTAATTCTTTGAATTTGCTACGGTTCCTTTCCCCTTACAGTTAATCTTTAATGTACATATATCTTCTTCATCTACCTCTATTTAACTTTGCACATCTATTCTTTCTTTATCTTTTCTTTCTTTCCTTTCTTCTCAATATATTTGTTAGTTTTGTTTTCATTGCTTTATTCCCCCCTTGGCACCTTGCTTTAGTATTTCCAGTTTGTGCTTTAGTTAGTTTTGTTTTTAACTGATAAATATAATTTTTTATTTCCTTTATTCTCCAGGTCAATCTACTCTACTTTATTTTCATTGGGCCATTTTGATTTTGCTGATGGGTGTATATGTATATGTGTATATTCCATTATTTTAATTATTATTTGCCTGATTTTGCACCTGCCATTTGTCTGGGATTCACCTTTGGTTTCTCATTTTTGGGTATTTGTTTTAATCTCACTTAATGCCATAACAAACCACTTGTGGAATCATGACTCCTGAACACAGCTCAAACCCTGAGCCTCTGTAGTGGAAGCACTGACTCCAAGACCCTAGACTATCAGAGAACTAACCCTAGAGAGTATCAAATAGTGAGAACTCACACAAAGGAAACCACTTGAATACAAGACCAGGCATCACCCAACCCTCATCTAAAAAACAAACAAAACAAAAATACAAACCCAATCATCAGCAGACAGGATTATCCCATCACTCAGTCCTGCTCATCAAAGGAAAAACAAACATATAAAAAAAACTCAGCACAAATCTCACTATATAGGAAACATGAACAAACCACTGGACCAACCTTCAGTTCAGTTCAGTTGCTCAGTCGTGTCCGACTCTTTGCGACCCCATGAATCGCAGCACACCACTCCTCCCTGTCAATCACCATCTCCCGGAATACACTCAGACTCACCTCCATCGAGGCAGTGATGCCATCCAGCCATCTCATCCTCTGTCGTCCCCTTCTCCTCCTGCCCCCAATCCCTCCCAGCATCAGAGTCTTTTCCAATGAGTCAACTCTTCACATGAGGTGGCCAAAGTTTTCCGCTTTAGCATCATTCCTTCCAAAGAAATCCCAGGGCTGATCTCCTTCAGAATGGACTGCTTGGATCTCCTTGCAGTCCAAGGGACTCTCAAGAGTCTTCTCCAACACCACAGTTCAAAAGCATCAATTCTTCGGCACTCAGCCTTCTTCACAGTCCAACTCTCACATCCATACATGACCACTGGAAAAACCATAGCCTTGACTAGATGGACCTTTGTTGGCAAAGTAATGTCTCTGTTTTTGAATATGCTATCTAGGTTGGTCATAACTTTTCTTCCAAGGAGTAAGCGTCTTTTAATTTCATGACTGCACTCACCATCTGCAGTGATTTTGAGCCCCCAAAAATAAAGTCTGACACTGTTTCCACTGTTTCCCCTTCTATTTCCCATGAAGTGATGGGACTGGATGCCATGATCTTAGTTTTCTGAATATTGAGCTTTAGGCCAACTTTTTCACTCTCCACTTTCATCAAGAGGCTTTTTAGTTCCTCTTCACTTTCTGCCATAAGGGTGGTGTCATCTCCATATCTGAGGTGATTGATATTTCTCCTGGCAATCTTGATTCCAGCATGTGTTTCTTCCAGACCAGAGTTTCTCATGATGTATTCTGCATAGAAGTTAAATAAGCAGGGTGACAATATATAGACTTGACGTACTCCTTTTCCTATTTGGAACCAGTCTGTTGTTCCATGTCCAGTTCTAACTGTAGCTTCCTGACCTGCATACAGATTTCACAAGGGGCAGGTCAGGTGGTCTGGTATTCCCATCTCTTTCAGAATTTTCCACAGTTTATTGTGATCCACACAGTCAAAGGCTTTGGCATAGTCAATAAAGCAGAAGTAGATGTTTTTCTGGAACTCTCTTGCTTTTTCCAAGCAGATGTTGGCAATTTGATCTCTGGTTCATCTGCCTTTTCTAAAACCAGCTTGAACATCAGGAAGTTCACGGTTCATGTATTGCTGAAGCCTGGCTTGGATAATTTTGAGCATTACTTTACTAGCATGTGAGATGAGTGCAATTGTGAGGTAGTTTGAGCATTCTTTGGCATTGCCTTTCTTTGGAATTGGAATGAAAACTGACCTCTTCCAGTCCTGTGGCCACTGCTGAGTTTTCCAACTTTGCTGGCATATTGAGTGCAGCACTTTCACAGCATCATCTTTCAGGATTTGAAATAGCTCAACTGGAATTCCCTCACCTCCACTAGCTTTGTTCATAGCAATGCTTTCCAAGGGCCACTTGACTTCACATTCCAGGATGTCTGGCTCTAGATGAGTATTCACACCATCATGATTATCTGGGTCATGAAGATCTTTTTTGTTCAGTTCTTCCGTGTATTCTTGCCACCTCTTCTTAATATCTTCTGCTTCTGTTAGGTCCATACCATTTCTGTCCTTTATCGAGCCCATCTTTGCATGAAATGTTCCCTTGGTATCTCTCATTTTCTTGAAGAGGTCTCTAGTCTTTCCCATTCTGTTGTTTTCCTCTATTTCTTTACATTGATCACTGAGGAAGGCTTTCTTTTCTCTTCTTACTATTCTCTGGAACTCTGCATTCAGATGCTTATATCTTTCCTTTTCTCCTTTGCTTTTCACCTCTCTTCTTTCCACAGCTATTTGTAAGGCCTCCCCAGACAGCCCTTTGGCTTTTTTGCATTTCTTTTCCATGGGGATGGTTTTGATCCCTGTCTCCTGTACAGTGTCACAAACCTCATTCCATAGTTCATCAGGCACTCTATCTATCAGATCTAGGCCCTTAAATCTATTTCTCACTTCCACTGTATAATCATAAGGGATTTTATTTAGGTCATACCTGAATGGTCTAGCAGTTTTCCCTGGAGGGCAGAAATCAAAAGGAAGAAAGAATTCAACCTTGAAGCCTGGGAAAAGGAGACATCAAACATTTTCAAAAAGTAATGAAAATGCTGAGAAATACTACACAAATGAAGGAACAAACCAGAAACACAGAAGTCCAAATAAACAAAGAGGAAATAGGCAAACTACCTGAAAAAGAATTCAGAATAATGATAGTAAAGATGACCCAAAACCCTGAAAACAAAATGGAGAGAATGCAAGAATCACTTAACAAAGACCTAGAAGACTTAATGAATAAACATACAGAGACAAAGAATACAATTATTGAAATTAAAAATACTCTAAGCAATCAGTAGCAGAATATCTGAAGCAGGAAAATGAATCAGTGAGATGGAAGACAAAATGATGGAAATACCTTCTGAAGAGCAGAATAAAGTAAAAACAATGAAAAGAACTGAGGATAGTCTCAGAGACCTCTGGGGCAATATCAAACCCACCAACATTCGAATTATACAGGTTCCAAAAGAAGTAGAGAAAAAGAAAGGGTATGAGAAAATTTTTGAAGAGATTATAGTTGAAAATTTCCCCAACATGGAAAAGGAAATAGTCAATCAAGTCCAAGAGGCACAAAGAGTCCCATACAGGATAAACCCAAGGAGAAACATGCCAAGACACATACTAATCAAACTAACAAAGACTAAACACAAAGGAAGAATATTAAAAGCAGCAAGGGAAAAGAAACAAGTAGCATAGAAGCGAAACGCCATACACTTAACAGCTGATCTTTCATCAAAAACTCTGCAGGCCAGAAGGGAATGGCACAAAATATTTAAGTACTGAAAGGGGAAAATCTACAACCAAGATTACTGTACCAGGCTAAGATCTCATTCAAAATTGATGGAGAAATAAAAAAGCTTTTCAGACAAGCAAAAGTTAAGATAATTCAGTACCATCAAAGCAGCTTTACAACAAATGTTAAAGGGACTTATATAGTCAAGAAATATAAGAGAAGAAAAAAGAACTACAAAATCAACCTCAAACAATTAAGATAATGGCAATAGGAACATATATATCAATAACTACTTCAAATGTAAATGGATTAAACGCTCCAACCAAAAGACACAGACTGGATGAATGGATACAAAAACAAGACCCATATATATGAAGACTATAAGAAACCCATTTGAGACCTAAAGATACATATAGACTGAAAGTACTGCTGCTTGTTGCTGCTGCTGCTAAGTCGCTTAAATCATGCCCAACTCTGTGCGACCCTACAGACAGCAGCCCACCAGGCTCCCTTGTCCCTGGGATTCTCCAGGCAAAAACACTGGAGTAGGTTTCCATTTCCTTCTCCAATGCATGAAAGTGAAAAGTGAAAGTGAAGTCATTCAGTCGTGTCCGAGTCTTAGCAATCCCATGGACTGCAGCCTACCAGGCTCCTCTGTCCATGGGATTTTCCAGGCAAGAGTACTGGAGTGGGGTGCCATTGCCTTCTCTTACTGAAAAGGTAGGGATGGAAAAATATATTCCATGCAAATGGAAGCAAAAGAAAGCTGGAGTAGCAATCCTCATATCACACAAATAGAACTGAAAGCATATTACAAGAGATAAGGAAGAGTACTACATAATGATCAAAGGATCAATCCAAGGGGAAGACATAGCAATTGTAAATATCTATGCTCCCAACATAGGAAAATCTCAATCCATAAGACAAACACTAACAGACAAAAAAGGAGAAATTGACACTAATACAATTATAGTAGGAGATTTTAACACTCCACTCACACCAATGGACAGATCATCAGAACAAAAAATTAATAAGGAAACACAAGTCTTAAATGATACATTAGATGAGATGAGTTTATTGATATCTTCAGGACATTCCATCCAAAGAAAGAATACACTTCTAAAATGCACATGGAACATTCTCCAGGATAGACCACATCTTAGTCACAAGTCAAACCTCAGTGAATTTAAGAAAATTGAAATCATATCAAGCATCTTCTCTGACTACACAATTGCAACAAAAAGAATTAAATATCTAGGAATAAACTTACCTAAGGAGACAAAAGAACTGTACACAGAAAATTATAAGAAAATAATGAAAAAATCAAAGATGACATAAACAGATAGAGAGATATTCCATGTTCTTGGGTAGGAAGAATCAATACTGTGAAAATGACTATACCACCAAACACAATCTACAGATTCAATGTGATCCCAATCAAATTAGCAATGACATTTTTCACAGAACTAGAACAAAAAATTTCACAATGCATATGGAAACACAAAAGACCCCAAATAGCCAAAGCAGTCTTGGGGAGAAGAACAGAGATGGAGGAATCAACCTTCCTGACTTCAGATTATACAATAAAGCCATAGTCATCAAGACAGTATGGTATTGGCACAAAAACAAAAATATAGACCAATGGAACAAGATAGAAAGCCCAGAAATAAACCTATGCATCTATGGGTACTTTATATTTGACAAAGGAGGCAAGAATATACAATGGAGCAAAGAGAGCCTCTTCAATAAATGGTGCTGGGAAAACTGGACATCTACATCTAAAAGAATGAAATTAGAACACTTCCTAACACCATAGACAAAGGTAAATTAAAAATGGATTAAAGAATTAAATGTAAGACCAGACACTATAAAACTCTTAGAGGAAAACATAGGCAGAACACTCAATGACATAAATCAAAGCCAGATCCTCTAGGACCCACCTCCTAGAGTAACGGAAATCAAAACAAAAGTATACAAGTGGGACCTGATTAAACTTAAAAGCTTTTGCACAGCAAAGGAAACTATAAGCAAGGTGAAAGCACAAGCCTCAGAATGGGAGAAAATAATAGCAAATGAAACAACTGACAAAAGATTAATTTCCAAATATATAAGCAGCTCATACAACTCAATACCAGAAAAACAAACAACCCAATCAAAAAGTGACAAAAAGATCTAAACAGACATTTCTTCAAAGAAGATATACAAATGGCTAACAAACACAAGAAAAGATGCTCAACATAGCTCATTATTGGAGAAATGCAAATCAAAACTACAATGAGATATCACCTCACACCAGTTAGAATGGCCCTCATCAAACAGTCTACAAACAAAAAATGCTGGAGAGGGTATGGGGAAAAGGGAACACTCTTGCACTGTTGGTGGGAATGCAAATTGATACAGCCACTATGGAAGATGGTATGGAGATTCCTTTAAAAACTAGGAATAAAATCACCACATGACCCAGCAATCCCACTCCTAGGCATATACCCTGAGGAAACCAAAATTGAAGAAGACACACGTATCCCATTGTCCACTGTAGGACTATTTACAATAACTAGAACACGGAGGCACCCTAGATGTCCATGGAAAGATGAATGAATGAAGAAGTTGTGGTACATATACACAATGGAATATTACTCAGCCATAAAAACAAACACATTTGAGTCAGTTCTGATGAGATGGATGAACCTAGAACCTAGAACCTATTTTACAGAGTGAAATAAGTCAGAAAGAGAAAAATATATATCATATTCTAATGCATATGTATGGAATCTAGAAAAATGGTACCAAAGAATTTATTTATAGGGCAGCAATGGAGAAAGAGACATAGAAAATAGACTTATGGGCATGGGGAGAGCAGAGGAGAGGATGAGATGTATGGAAAGAGTAACATGGAAACTTACATTATCATATGTAAAATAGATAGCCAACAGGAATTTGCTGTATGGCTCAAGAAACTCAAACAGGGGCTCTATATAAACCTAGAGGGGTGGGATGGGAGGGAGATGGGAGGGAGATTCAAAAGGGAGGGGATATATGTATACCTATGGCTGATTTATGTTGAGTTTTGACAGAAAACAACAAAATTCTGTAGAGCAATTATCCTTCAACAAAAAATCAATTAATTTTAATAAATAGAAAAACTATAAAACGTATCAAGCAGCTGATTCTTGCTAACAGACACATGGATTTAAAAAAAGAAAGAAAGAAAGAAAGCAGAAAGCAGAGAGCCCCGAAATAAACCCACACATGTAAGATCAAGTAATTTCAAGATGCAAAAATATTCAATGGGAAAAGGACGGTCACAATAAATGGTATTGGGTAAATTGGACAGCCATTTGCAAAAGAATGAAACTAGACCACCATCTTATACCATATAAAAAAATGCAACTCAACATGGCTTAATGACTTGAATGTAGGACCTGAAACCATAAAACTTCTAGAAGAAAGCATAGGTGGTAAACTTCATGACAGCAGTCTTATGATTATTTTAATCTGACTCCCAAACCAAAATCAACAAAAGCATAAATAGACAACTGGGATACCACACTAAAAGGATTCTGTGCAGCAAAGGAAAATTCCATCAACAAAATGAAAGCAACCTACTGAATTGGGAGAAAATATCTGCAAATCATATATCTGATACACAGTTAATACCCAAAATACATAGAAAAATCATACTACACAATAGGAAAAAAAAAAGTGGCAGAGGGTGTGATTAAACTTTTTTTCCCCAAAAAAGCCACACAGCTGGCCAACAGGTTCGTGAAAAGGTGCTCAATGTCACTAGTCATCAGGGAAATGCACATCAAAACCACCTTTAACATAGCACCTCACACCATCATAAAATGGCTACTATCAAAGGGACAAGAAATAATGTGTTGAAGATATGAATTAAAGGGAACCCTTGTGTGTTGTTGGTGGAATGTAACTTACTGCAGCCACTATGAAAACCAGTGTGAAAATTCCTCAAAATATTAATAATAGAACTGCTAGATGACCCAGCATTTCTACTTCTGGGGATTTATTCAAATAAAATGAAAGCACTAATTCAAAAAGATATATGTACCCCATGCTTACTGCCACATCATTTACAAAACATTTATAAAGATAATCTAATGTCCATCAGTGGATACCTGGATAAAAGTGAAAGTGAAAGTGAAGTCACTCAGTCGTGCCCGACTCTCTGCGACCCCATGGACAGTAGCCTACACCAAGCTCCTCCGTCCATGGGATTTTCTAGGCAAGAGTACTGGAGTAGGTTGCCGTTTCCTTCTCCAACATGGCTAAAGATGTGGTATTAATACATATACACACAGAATACCATTCAGCCATAAAAAAAATGAAATCCTGCCATTTATGACAAACATAATGGACCTTGATGGGATTATGCTAAGTGAAATAAATTAGAGTAACACAAATACTGTATGTTATTACTTATATGCAGAATCTAAAAAACTAAACAGAGAATGAAAACAGCCTCAAAGATACAGGGACTAGATCAGTGATTGACAGAGTGTTATGTGTATTTGGAGTGGCAGGAGGGAGAGGGGGCCAGGGCATATGTTTATTATTAAAAAGAATACTCAGCATCAACAATGACCTGTTTATTAACAAAATGTACTTGTACTTCGGAAAAGCAATAAAAAGTAAATAAGCCAAAGTTGAAGTACCAAAAAATAACATATTAAAGATATTTTTGGAATACTATGAATCTACTGGAACAACTGCTCAGCATTTGATTGCTTAACCATCTTTTTTCTTTTTAAATCAAATGTGTCTAGAATAATCCTGTCATATAAATGAAAGCATTAATTGAAATTAATATGCAAATTATGGTGCCAGTGTGGGATGTCATTTCATTAATTTCAATTCACTGACATAATTGTGTTCTCTAAATAGGAGTTTTGCAAATGCTATCCATAAAGAATGCAATATTTGGTGAATATTACTTTATTAGCATAAAATTCAACAATAGCTTAGTCAAAAGGAAAAAACAGTAATCTGAGATTTTAGTCATAAAATAATTTACATGCATATTTATAGATATATATTAATTGAGCTAATTATAAGGTTTTTTTAAATAAATATTTATTTACTTTTAAAGGAACACCAGTTACTTTAGATTCAGGAATGTAAAATAGGACCATTAAAAAATCTATTATCTTAAAATTATAAATAGTAATTCTTAACATTTTGGTATACTTCACTTCTGTAGTCTTGTATGGAAATAGATACACTTTAAAAAAAGCTACAAATATCAAAGAAAGCAAAACAACTATAATTCACATTCTACTTTTTAATATTATTATCAGTTCAGTTCAGTTGTTGAGTCGTGTCTGACTCTTTGAGACCCCATGAATCACAACACGCCAGGCCTCCCTGTCCATCACCAACTCCCGGAGTTCAGACTCACATCCATCCAGTCAGTGATGCCATCCAGCCATCTCATCCTCGGTCGCCCCCTTCTCCTCCTGCCCCCAATCCCTCCCAGCATCAGAATCTTTTCCAATGAGTCAACTCTTCACATGAGGTGGCCAAAGTATTGGAGTTTCAGCTTCAGCATCAGTCCTTCCAATGAACACCCAGGACTGATTTTGTTTAGAATGGACTGTTTGGATCTCCTTGCAGTCCAAGGGACTCTCAAGAGTCTTCTCCAACACCACAGCTCAAAAGTATCAATTCTTTGGCATTCAGCTTTCTTCACAGTCCAACTCTCACATCCATACATGACCACTGGAAAAACCATAGCCTTCACTAGACAGACCTTCGTTGGCAAAGTAATGTCTCTGCTTTTTAATACGCTATCTAGGTTGGTCATAACTTTCCTTCCAATTTACCATAATTTATTTTACCAGTGAATAAATTCCAACATCATTTTAAATAAATATACACTGTTAAGCATTTGTACCTACCAAAATATTTTTAACCATTCTATGATTTTTTTGGTGTTTATGTTTTTGTTTTAATATTTTAGTATTAGGAATCCTTCTGTAATAAAACACTTCATGTAATTAGTTTTCTAGCTCTCTGATTACTTCCCTAGAAAAAATTCCTTGAGGTGGAATTACTGGATCAAAGGCTGTTAATCTTAATGCATATTATCTAATCCCTTCTAAAAAGACTGAATAATCTTACATCCCCACTACAAGGATATAATTTCTATTCTCTTGAACCCCTGCTCATACTAGATACTACTGTTCAGCACTGTCAATGTGGTAGGTCAAAATAGCATATCACAGTTGATTCATTTGCATTTCTTTATTATAAAGGTTGAACTCCTTGTAAAATTTTACTGTAGTAATAATCTACTGGAATTTAAATTTAAGCTATAATGTAGTTTGTCCTATAATTGAATTGTGAGCAACAATTGCTATTTATAATTCATTATTGCTTGAAGTCACATACAGTGTGACATGCTGTGCTTAAATTATATACAGTACTGTTTTTCAAAATTATATTTCATAAAATCTCCCAAAGCAAATCAGAGTAAATGTCTTATCTCCTCACTTCTTTCATTCAGATTTATACAAATATGAAGAAAATTATACCTAAAGAGTTTTTCACGTATTAGATATTTTAAAAGCAATTAGTCCATCATTGGGCTTCCCTTGTGGCTCAACTGGTAAAGAATTCCCCTGAAATGCAGGAGACCTGGGTTCGATCCCTGGGTTGGAAAGATCCCCTGGAGAATGTACTGGCTACCCACTCCAGTATTCTGGTCAGGAGAAATCCACGGACTGTACAGTCCATGGGGTCGCAAAGAGTCAGACATGACTGAGCAGCTTTCATGGTCCATCATCACCCCTCAATTAAGAATATGAATTAATATTTAATAGTGAGACTATAAAAAAGAGTACTTATCCAACAACTGTTAAATTTAATGAAAGTTTAAAAAATTTTTCAAAACCACAGAAAATATTTTAATGAAGACCAAAGGTAAGTAATAAAATAGCTCTTCATTTTAGACAAAGTTACAATAGTTCCAAAATTGTAATATGTAATCTCCCTCCAGAAAGAAAGGTTCCAAGATGGTTCAGTTTTCCACTGTCTTCTCTACTGCAAAATAAAGAAATTCTCATAGCCGTATTTAATTTCCAATAATATCTCTGCTTCATGAATATGAAATAGCAGAAGTCAAAGGGCAAAGTGTAAAGGAAGAGAAATAAAGAAGCCAAATGACACCATCTCTCCAAGCTAGATTCCACTTCCATCAATACAGGAGTCTAACAAGGGCTTCAGCATTATACATCACTACGATTTTGTGGCAAACACTTCCAACTTACTTTTTTTTTTTTTTAAGAGGAAGAATATTCACTACAAGAGAGTCATTTTCTTTATCATAGTCACAGATACAAACAGAAAAAACTAGATTTATGAAGATGTATAAGACATAACAACCTTGTAAACTTTCAGTGGTCTCAGTACTGGGGCGGGGTTGGGGTGGAACTATCCAAAAAATTTAGGGGAGGAAATTGTGTACTGGATATCAAAATGACATCACAAATGACTGCTAATTTTCTTAAACGTGAAGAGGTAGTCATAGTTTTATATAGGAGAATAGCTTTAATCTTTTCTGTAAGTATGAATATGTTAAGTATTGGTCTTCAAATGTCTAATCCCAAATTGCTCTACTGAAAACCAAGATTAATAGGAAGAGTAATATTAATAATAATTAGAGTTCTGAAAATGATAAAAATCATTACCTTGGGAATGTGTGGAGAGGACTAGTATAAATGTTTAAATTAATTAATATTAACTCTAAATAACATGATCATGGCATCCAGTCCCATCACTTCACGGCAAATAGATGGGGAAACAATGGAAACAGTGACAGACTCTTTTCTTGGGCTCCAAAATCACTGCAGATGGTGAATGCAGCCATGAAATTAAAAGACACTTGCCCCTTGGAAGAAAAGCTATGATAAACCTAGACAGCATATTAAAAAGTAGTGACGTTATTTTCCCAATTAAGGTCCATTTAGTCAAAGCTATGGTTTTTCCAGTAATCATGTATGAATGTGAGAGTTGGACCTTAAAGAAGGCTGAGTGCTGAAGAATTGATGCTTTTGAACTGTGGTGTTGGAGAAGACTCTTGAGAGTCCCTTGGACTGCAAGAAGATCAAACCTGTCAATCCTGAAGGAAATCAATCCTGAATATTCACTGGAAGGACTGATCCTGAAGCTGAAGCTCCAATACTTTGGCCACCTGATGCAAAGAACTGACTCATTAGAAAAGGCCCAGATTCTTGGAAAGATTGAAGGCAGAAGGAGAAGGGAAGGACAGAGGACGAAATGGTTGGATGGCATCACTGATTCAATGGACATGAGTTTGAGCAAGCTCTGGGAGATTGGAGAGGACATGGAAGCCTGGCATGCTGATGTCCATGGTGTCCGAAAGAGTCGGACATGACTTAGCAACTGAACAACAACAAAAAACTCTAAATACCAAAGTCAAAATAATATTAAATTATAAATAGACATCTACAGATAATTGTCTTATCAAGGAAAACAACTTAGGAAAAATTTTAAAGGTGACCTCCATACTTTTATTGTTAATTTGCAATTCCTTAATCCTGCTTAATCAGCTGACTAATCAGGTAAGCATTTGGGTTCACTATAACATTACAGCTTAAAATTTACCTTTCTGCAATGTATTTCCTATCCCATATAAAACTTATTATGGACATGATCTAAAATTATCTATTCCAAACCTCATATTCCAACGGATGAATAAACAAAAGCTAAACACATATGGGAACACTTAGCTTATCCAGGCACTGTTTCTGAATAAAAGAGTAAAATCTTAAACTATTTTCAGAGGTAAGTTAGAAGCTAGAAAGCAGTCCTACAGTATCTTAATAACTTAAATGCTATCATAAAATCCTCTGGTTTACACAAGATAAATGCAGAGGTAGAAGGAGAGAACCACAAATTGCCTGATGTCTGAAATGGAAGCAGAAACACACAGTGTGTAATGTGAAAAATTCTGAACTCTCCAGGTGTCTATATATGAAACTCTCCTGATCTCAGTGTGAAGAGGGATTTAACTGCATATATGATCACCTGTTTCGAGAGGAGAGGTAAATATAGTAATATATGCTATATGAAAATAAACATAGAAATAAAGCACCATGAAGCACAAGAACTGCTCAATATTTTTCCCATCTTTTCACTGCTGAGCTAGAGAATATAAAAGATAACTATGGTAGCCACTTCATGACTTCTCAGTCATATTAGAACTAATGAAAGTACAATGATCCAATCTTACTCAGAAAACGTGTATTAGTTTTAAAAAGAGCACCAGTGAAAGCTCTCTCAGAATATTCTCCTATAAGCTCTTAAAAGTTAGTTTGAAAATTGTCAATACAACTGGGGTTCTTTTCAATTCAGCTGCAGGTTACAAAGGAATACTAAAGATACTTCAAAAATTGATGCAATATCAGAAAATTTTAAACTATATTACACCAATTATGACATGATATAATGAAAACCATGATAGCTAAAAATGAAAAGATGCCCACAAATGATAATTAGAAATGCATTTACAAGATAATTCAGCTTTCCCTAGTGGAAAAAGTATTATCCTTTCTTGCTTTGTTATTGGTAGAAAACATTTCAGAGGCCACAGATTCTTAAAGTATTACAAAGTCTAAATAATACAAAAAAAATTGGCCATCAGAATAAGTAATGCTTCAGATTTACAAGCCCCAGTGAAGCAAGATTTAGCTATATTAATTAGGGGTGTGTTACGTCTTAGAGTAGGTAACAGATGGATACCGTGCAGCATAAATGTGCACACCAATGGGTGAGATGTTCATAATGCTGAAGGGCAAGAGAGAGAGGTATAGCTTGGGAAGTGATGTGGATAATTACTTGTCATTAAACAGCAGAGTAATTGCTTCAGCATATTCCCACGTAACTATTCCACATGAAATCTCAACATGTCCTTGGACTTGCTAAACATACATAGTTGTCTCAGATAATTTTAGCAAAAAGAATCAGCAGTGAATGATGCATCACACTTCAAAAGAAAACCATTGTTTATTATTTAGTCTCACAAAACACTTTAGGGACTCTAAACATTAATAACAGAGAGATAAAAAGCCATTGATTTTTATATTAATAAGACTTTGGTAAGACCTCAGAACCCACTCTTTTCTAACCTGCTCAGACTACATGCCTGATAAAACTTACCATATATAAATTTAATTATTTAAAATATCTTCTCTTCTTTTGGAAAACTGTCATATATTCAACATTTGAATTTCATACTAAGCAAATTTTCAAAAATCTTAGTTACTATAGGATGTTGTCTGAAATCAATGGATACAGAAGATTCTGGGTAGCCAAAACAAAGGGAGTGGTGTAAATCTCAAAGTCTCAACATACCCTAGAAACAGCAAACAAAAACCAAAAATCAGGAGGAACAAATTAAATTATAGAAACTCATGACTTAGCATAGCTGGAAAACAGAAATTTGTCAACTTTAAATTACTTGTAATGTAAACATTAAATTAGAGCATGCTCTCACTGGAGCTCTTGCCACTAGCTTTCACAGAGACCAAGAGTAGTTCAAGAGAATTTATAGAGAAAGAAGAGGGGACTAATGGCAGATCTGAATGTGATTTACAACCACTTCCAAAAAGCCAATCAGATATGTAAAAATTGTGAAAAGTCAACAGTTTGATATGAGCACTGAATAGAGAAGGGACTGGAAAAGATACATTGGAGATGACAAGGCAATCTCAGCAAGCTTTCATGTTGGAGAGAGAAGACAGCTTCTTAGGAAACTATACACAGAGAAATAAAGAAATAAGAGGAAATATTTAGCATCCCATAAGCAAAAGAAAATTTAAAAATCAAAGGACACATGATAATTCCTAAGCCATGCCATCCAGGAAAAAAGCAATACTTTGCCTGCAGTGATAGAATAGAGTGCATTTCAATTAGGAACATCATAACCACCCTAACACACTGAAAAACCAGACAGAGAGCAACAAAACACTCTATAAAAATAAAGTGGAGACTGATAACCCAAACAATGCATCTGATGAAAATTCTACCCCACTCCCAAAATTTTTCAAAGCAAAGGGAAACTGTAATGTAACACTCAAAGATTAAATATCCTCCAACTGACATTAGGTAGATGCAAAATAAATGTAAAACTAAGAGGAAATGCATGATCAGAAAAAGAAATGAAAATTGATTGAACTCAGAAAAAGGAGATCATCATACCACAGTGAACACTAAATTACAAAATACTAAACAAAAAGATTTCAAAGAAAATATAACAAGAGATAGTATAAAATATATACAAAATATATAATACAAAATATAATACAAAAATATAACAAGAGATAGTACAAAAATAGCAATGTATAAGTGAATAAAATGAAATTGACACAAAAATACAAAGGGTCACAAACACAGTGGTTGAAATAGAAGACGGGCAAAAGGAAATTCAATTTACATGGAAATCAAATTTCTAAAGAATATTTTAATAGAACAGAGAATGGTATAGAAATAACATTTGAAATACTACTTAAATAAGGTATTCATTATGAAAGAGCTGAATCTATACACTGAAAAAGACCACTTGGCATCACGGAAAAAAGACTTTCAATGATCAACTCCTAGTAAAACTAGTAAATATTAAAAGGAAAAAATTATCAGGGTATCCAGCCCCCCCAAAAAAAATTACCTATAATAATGTACAAAGAAAAGAAAAGAGAATTAAACTAGCAAAGTTTATCAAATATAAAACTCAAAGCAAAGTACTGACAGCTTTTTCACAAAACTCCAGGAAGTAAAGTTGACCCTAAAGATTTGTTGCTGCTGCTGCTGCTGCTGCTGCTGCTGCTAAGTCGCTTCAGTCATGTCCGACTCTGTGCGACCCCAGAGATGGCAGCCCACCTGGCTCCCCCGTCCCTGAGATTCTCCAGGCAAGAACACTGGAGTGGGTTGCCACTTCCTTCTCCAATGCATGAAAGTGAAAAGTGAAAGTGAAGTCGCTCAGTCATGCCCGACTCTTAGTGACCCCATGGACTGCAGCCTACCAGGCTCCTCCATCCATGGGATTTTCCAGGCAAGAGGACTGGAGTGGGGTGCCATTGCCTTCTCCGCCTAAAGATTTACATCCAGCTAATCTACCTTTGAGTATCAAACCTACAGAAAAAACTGCTTTAAACATGGAATAGTTCAAGGAATTCCATGTCTATAAGGCCTTGAGAAATCTGTTAAAAGATGAACTTCACCCAACTAAGCAATTACTGGGGAAGTTAAGTTAAAAGTTAACAGTGTGCATTTACGTATTTATTTGTAGACATGAGACACAAAGACAGGTTAAACACAGGAAATAATACGCTACATGATATACACAGTATATTATATAATGAATGTTCTCACACAGTAGAAAGAATGCTGATAAAACAATGGGATAAGAAAGAAAGGGAAAGAATAAAGTAGAACAAGCTTGTTGCATAGGAAACAGGTAGGTATACCACTAAAAGCTGACAAACCAGACATGAAAAAGTTAAAATTTTAAGTTGAGAATAAAGGCAAAATTACAAATGTGACTACTTAAACAAAAATAAAGAACTCAGAGATGCCAAAGGCATAGCTAGAGCAAAACCAGTAAGAGACTTTAACACGCTGCTGATAGATGAGGTAGACTAAAAATTGAAAATAATTTTAACCCTGAAAATATAATTAGTAAGAAAGATCCTATATATATTAAATTTTACATCTGGAAAATGGAAAATAAACCTTTCTCTATATGAAACATCACAAAATGAATCATGTATTAGGTCACAAGGAAAGTATCAGTAAATTCTATAAAACAGATATAAACACCACCCTTGTTTCAGTGAAACAAAACTAGAAATCATCTAAGCAGATCTGTGGAAGGCCTCTCCTAACGGGGCATTAAAAAAAAAAAATTTAAGCCATTTTTGGATAAAAGGGCAAATACCAACAAAAAACTGTCTTTTAAAAATGATAATGAAAACCCTACATATCAGATATTTTCACAGGACTGGTCAGAGGAAAACTCATAGCCTTAAACATCCCTTTCAATGAAACTGAAAGTACAAAAACAAATGAATTATCTCCAGAGCCAGAAATGGCAGCCCAAGTCTCTAACACTCTCCATCTCTCTCTTTTTCTGTTCCACCTCTGACTCAGTCAGAAAAAAGCTTTCCACTTTTAAAGATTCATGTGATATATATGTATTAAAATATCAGCTCATAAAGGTGTTTGAAATAAAATTTTATATAACATGGTGATTCATACATGTAAAACTAAAGAAAGACATTGCAGGTTGTCATTGTTCTTTCTCTTTGGTCCTGATAAGGCAAAAGAGTTCCTGGGAATTGAACTCCCTGGAGGTATTAATATATGGCCTAGTGTCAGAGATACCAGACTACTAGACAGGTCTGATTTTTCCTAATTCATTTATTTACTCCATTTTGCTTCATTTTTTATTCCATTCCCTCTTTTTCATCATCTCTTAATATACAGAAAGACAGAAGAAAAAAGTTGGTCAGTTTCAGATAAAATAGGTCAGGTTCCTACAGAAACCAAATTTTGAGACACACTTCTGTCTGCAGTCACATCCCTCTTGTATTTTTAATCATCCCATACAGACCTCTGACAAGCAGCTTTCTTGGCCTTTCACCCTGTGGCAGGAGCAGGTTATCGGCCAACTCCTATGAGCTCAGCAGAGATTCACAGTTACTAATGCTCTTCTGGTATTTAAGCTTTTAACACTTGTACAAGAAGTAAGGGAGACAAGAA
The DNA here is from genome assembly GCF_042477335.2 of Ovis canadensis. Classification (NCBI taxonomy): domain Eukaryota; kingdom Metazoa; phylum Chordata; class Mammalia; order Artiodactyla; family Bovidae; genus Ovis; species Ovis canadensis. Next base: position 71,880,628 of record NC_091248.1, on the reverse strand, counting down.
TGGCCTTCTTACAGAAAAAGTAGACAAGTAGAGCAGCATTTTAGCTTCCCTTACCTTCTCTCTTTAATGGCTATCTTAAATATTTAAAACATTTGATAAAATGATATACATTCTTATATAAGAACAATTTTAAGGATAAATAAGGATAAATATCTAAATTGTGATATAACCCAGGGGAGTTCTAAAAACCCAATGACAGCAAGAAAAGGCAAAATGTCTATAGAGTAGAAAACACCAAGCTAAATGGCAAATGGACAGGAAGAAAACATTAGAGCAGATGTAACAGATAAAGATTAATATTTATTATATACAACAACTCAAATAAAAACAGGCAGAGATTATCAATATCAACTAAAACAAAAACAAATTTTAAAAATGTCCAACATCACAAATAATTTAAGAAATACAAATAAAATCAAGATACTCTTGCCATGAAATTACAAACTGAAGATTTTTACAATATCTGTTATTAGTGAGAATATGGAAAAAGAATCATTCTCGTAAAATGTTGGTGAAAATGTAAAATTAAACAACTTTACTAGAGGGCAACAGAGCCAATGCCCACCAAAATAAAAAATCTACATACCATTTAACTTCCACATCTAACTTTCTCTTATTCTAAACAATCATACTTGTAAATTTTCATATAAATAAAGGAATAAAGGTCTGGAATAATACGCAGCAAATGGATAATGGTTTCCTATGGGAAAGGAACTGTATGTGAGTAAAAAGAGGAAAGAGGTACTTGTACTTTTTAATTCAATATATTCTCACCTGATGTTTGAATATTTATGTCAAGAACGGTTTCATGCATACTTGTATAATATCCTAAGTTATTTTTTTAAAAGACTACAGTAAATTAAAGATATTGTGTATGATTAGAATATTTCAGATACTTTTGGTTATAATGACACTTTTCAACATATTCTTTAGTCTCAGTGTTTTTATACTTTCCTTTGTGCTTTCCTATTTTTGTAATCTATCTTAGATTTTGGTATGGATTCCACAATAATATCTTCCAGTTCAAAAATTCTAACAGTAAATTGTCTAAAAACTTTATCCTATCTCTAATGGTATTTTACTTTTAGTGACAACATTTTTCATTTCTACAATTTCTAATTAGTTTTTTTTTAATATCCACACATTCTTATTTGGTTCCACCTGACTAACTAATTTCTCACTCTAGTCCAATAAAAGTTATTTTATCACTTACCCTATGGGGGGAAAAAAAGGATATTTATTTTAAAATTTTTAGCAGATCCATACATTAACCTAATTTTATTAACATATAAAGCAAATTCATGTTTGTGCAACTGATATATCTGTCTTTCTCAAAAGTAGATTTCTTCATGTTTTCATGTCATTTATACTGAATATGGTAAAGTGGCCCTGCAGATATTAGATCTGATGAGTTAGACCAAATAACTGAGAATGGTGCCAAAAACAGATCAGCAAGTATCATAAATGTTTAATTTTCATTGTTCCAATCTTGCTTCAACTCCATTTTAAAATTTTCGTGAAGTTATTCAAAAGCAAGACTATATGCTTATTGCTTCCCTTGTGGCTCAGCTAAGAATCCACCTACAATGCTGGAGACCTGGGCTCGATCCCTGGGTTGGGACGATCCCCTGGAGAAGAGAAAGGTTACCCACTCCAGTATTATTTAAGTTTGGATATTCAGGCTTCAGAAATTTTGCAGTACTTTCTTTATTCAGTTAAGATTTTTATATTAGGATTAAAGTGCCAAATACTACAACAAGGATAAGCAGTTGTCAGTCAAGTGAAATAGGTTCTTTTTAAGCAAGGGATCATAAAGAGAAATGCAAGATATTAAATAGTTCATTTTAACTTAGAAATGTAAATAAACATTGACTTGTCAATCTTTTGATGTTATTTAAAGATACAAAACAACTATTTAGGAATAGCTAATACCCACTCCAGTATTCTTGCCTGGAAAATCCCATAGACAGAGGAGCCTGGCAGGCTATGGGGTCACAAAGAGTTGGAAAGGATATAGCCACTGAGCATGAATACATGAACAATAAAAGTAATTAATATAACCATCCTCTATTATTAATGTATTCCTGTTTTCCCTACCTCCTAGCACATACTCTGCACTATCTAAATGAAGGTCTTAAAAGTTTATTTAAGATAGATGGGTAGATAGACGGACAGATAAACAGATGAATGGAAATGAATTAACTATTCAGCAGAAAGCACCAATCTGATCTTAAATTAGTCATATCTAGTATGACCTAGTTATGATCAGAGAAAAGGCAAATCTGATTTCAAATTAGTCAAATCTAGTGTGACCTAGTTGTGATCAGAGAAATGGCAAAACCAAATGGCAAGTAGGTAAAATAGAACAAGGTGAGAAAATGGAAGAAGTCAAGAGCAGAAGCACAGTAAAAGCACCTCATGGAGCAGGCAAGCCCTCAACTAAGGTAGAGGAGAAGGTTTTGCAATCAAATGCACAGTGGCAGAGATGATGACCTGTGGGCCACAATGACATTAGCTTAGAATAGCAGAAATGTGTGGAAGTTATGCATGACTAAGAACAGAAGCAAACTGTGCAAGAAAACACATGCTCTTCCTTTTAACCACATTTTGTTTTGCTATGACTGTAAACATTTTAAATAAAAATATGAAAAGAGTTCAACTGTCTAGCCCATCCTCCTCATTCTACCTACAGTAAATTGTTATCAGGCATAACAAAGGGGAGCAGGTATTCCAAATGGTCAATTGTGGGTAAAAAGTTAATAGATATAACATGAATCAAAATATAATAAAAACAGTAAAAGGTGAGTCAGTTCAGTTCAGTCACTCAGTCGTGTCCAACTCTTTGCGACCCCATAAAACTTAAGACTCATTTAGGACCTTATAGCACTCATGAAGGAAAGGAAAACTGTTATTAATAATACATATTAAACACCAATGCATGTCAGGTATTATAAGGTATGCTTCTGGTTATCACTTCACTTAACACTTACTGTGCACTTTTGTGAAGTATCATTCAGTTCAGTTCAGTTGAGTCACTCAGTCGTGTCCAACTCTTTGCAACACCATGAATTGCAGCACACCAGGCCTCCCTGTCATTACTCTTGTTTTATAAATAATGAAATTCAAGTTTGTAGCACTGCTTACTCATCAATGAGAGAATTAGCAATAGGTCTGATTCCACATCCCCATTACTTTGTCATTAGCACTGTGCATGTTATATGATTTTTAAAAATTAGTAGTTGGCAACAATCTTTCCCTGAAATTGAGCCAATGTGACTGTATTTACCCAGAGTGTCAAGAATATTGTCCCAGAAGTCATGGTCCACCTTTTTCTTGATCACAGTGCACTACTAGTAGGTGAGTTCCTCTATATTTTATTTGTACAAACAATTCTTCCTTCAAACTAAATTACAGCAAAAACACTTACCACAAAGGAAATTGCTAACAAAATCATTATCTACCTCAGTACAAACTAATGCTATTACCTCCAGGAAACAGAAGCAACTGAATTACATAATAGAAATATTAGTTTAGAAGGTCACCGGATGTCAGGATGCATCATTTTACAGAAGCCTCCTGAGACACTATTCATCAGAAATTACAATGCTTGAAACACCAAGTTCAATGCCATGATTCAGCAGATCTCTCTCTTTCCTAGCACCAGTTATGAAGATCTGGAAGGGGGAGGACAGTTATTCTCTTCCTGAAACATTTCCTTCCACTTGTAAAGAAGAGACAAAACCAGAGAAGCCTCTCTAAGCAAAACTTTATTAAATATACATCTAATACCCTACATAAATATATACAGCCTGTACCCAGAAATCAGCTTAAGGAGGAGCTAACTCCCAAACCCTGATTTAATAATGAAACTAAGACTCAGTAAAGGGTTTATCCAATCAAATGATGATTGAAAGAACCACAAGTAAAGAGGGGTAACAATATTATACTATTGCTCTCAGCTAGATAAAAGCTGCTCTCAGCTAGATAACAAAACATGAAACAAAGATACGAAAGTTAGTGATATTTTCATCCTTCTATGTCATTTAAAAACTTCAGCCTTTTCTTCTGGATCCTACACTTCCATAGTAAAGGAATTTGGTGAAAATTGAGTCATTAGCATTTGTAACACACTAAAATACTTTCCTAACTCTACACTTAATGTAAGTGAACCTGAAATAGCATTCAATAATCATATTAAGATAAGGATACCTATGTTTAAAAATGATTGGTAAGACCTGCGTATATACTCTAAAGTGCTAATTTGGGATTAAAAAGCAATTATAATTGCCAAAGACCATACATTGATCACTGATTCTACCACTCTGTATACAGAATACTGTAGACAGCTCATGTTAAACATAACCAAGAAACTCTAGTAGAGCGAAAGAAACAGAAAGAAAAATTTATTGGATGTCAAGTGAATTGAAATCTGCAAATTTGTCTTTTTCTGATTTTAATTCCAAGACTCACTTTTTATAAAGTACATAGGAAAAATTATTAGTACTAGGGATCAAGTACACTCTGTTAATTTAATATGCGCCCTATTAAACTTAAAAAATTAAGTTTTTTAATGTCCTGTTACAGACCTCTTTTTACATTAAGGTTACTATTGCAAAATAATATATTTACCAAGTTCTCTCTGTATCAAATTAAAAAGCTGGAACAAAAGAGTATAAAAAACATTATTTTAATTGTTTTTTAATTACATACTATTTACATTTCTTAAATTTTAAAACTGCGTATTTTCTGCCACTATGATTCCTATTTTATCAAAACACATCCCTAATGTTCACCATATTCTAATATATAAAATATACTACAACCACTTTAGAATAATCTTTAGCTATATCTTTGATAGCAAGACATACATACATATACCCTATGTCCCAAGAAATTCTATTCTTAGATCAAAAGCCAAGAGACATTTATATATATATGAGAAAATTTAAGCTGTATCTATAGTTTCCAAAAAATCAGTAACAACCCCAATGTCTATTAACAGTAGAGCTGAAATATAAATTGTCCAGTAATCTTACAGAGAAATACTTCATAGCAGTAAAAATGAACTTTCTCTACACATAGTGGGGATGAAGTCATCGACATATTGTTGAGTGAAAGAAGTCAGACACAAAAGAGTATGTAGTACATAATCTGATTTACATACACCTTTAAAAACAGGCAAAACTAATCTATGGGGCTAATAATCATTTGGGTGAGACAGTGACCAGAAAGGAGCCTGAGGAATATGATGTTCTCTGCGTTCATCTGTGTGGTGGTTACCTGGCAACCACCTGGCCAAAGTTTACCAAGCAGTACTCTTACAATGCATACTCATTTCTCCTTGCCTGTTATATTAATACTTTGACTTAAGATCATCACTTCAAACATTAATCATACATTAGAACTTTCCTAAGACTGCATCCTGGAGTAATGAATTCATCCTAGCAATGAATTATTATTTATCAGAGTTATCAGAGTCATCAAGTTCTAGTCATGACTTTCTACTAACTAATCATGTGATTTTTAATATAATTTAACCTTAAAGCTCAACATTCAGAAAACGAAGATCATGGCATCCGGTCCCATCACTTCATGGCAAATAGATGGGGAAACAGTGGAAACAGTGTCAGATTTTATTTTGGGGGGCTCCAAAATCACTGCAGATGGTGACTGAAGCCATGAAATTAAAAGATGCTTACTCCTTGGAAGAAAAATTATGACCAATCTAGATAGCATATTGAAAAGCAGAGACATTACTTTGCCAATGAAGGTCTGTCTAGTCAAGGCTATGGTTTTTCCAGTGGTCATGTATGGATGTGAGAGTTGGACTGTGAAGAAAGCTGAGCACCAAATAATTGATGCTTTTGAACTGTGGTATTGGAGAAGACTCCTGAGAGTCCCTTGGACTGCAAGGAGATCCAACCAGTCCACTCTACAGGAGATCAGCCCTGGGTGTTCTTTGGAGGAAATGATGCTAAAGCTGAAACTCCAGTACTTTGGCCACCTCATGCGAAGAGTTGACTCCTTAGAAAAGACTCTGATGCTGGGAGGGATTGGGGGCAGGAGGAGAAGGGGACAACAGAGGATGAGATGGCTGGATGGCATCACCGACTCGATGGACGTGAGTCTGAGTGGACTCCGGGAGTTGATGATGGACAGGGAGGCCTGGTGTGCTGCAATTCATGGGGTCGCAAAGAGTCAGACACAATTGAGTGACTGAACTGAACTGAACCCCTCACTGATCATTCTAATATTCAAACACATCTCAGATCTTCTGGAGATTTTTTTTTGAAAAATATTAAATCATTTTTATTTATTTAACAAATATTTATGTGAGCTTACTGTTGGGTTGACCAAAACACTTGTTCAGGTTTTTATAGAGATGTATGGGAAAACCCAAACAAACTTTTTGGCTCACCCAATATATATAAGACACTGTTGCAGAAACTTGTCGCTTTTACACTAGTGGAAAGAAATTAGAAAATATGCAGCAAACATGAGAAGGGCAGAAGGAAGACATAAACTGCAATTAGTAATTGGAAAGTATGATTTCTTAGTCCTCCTTCATGTCCTACTCTTTGCGAACCCATGGACTGTAGTCCGCCAGGCTCCCCTGAATTGGAAAAGTATAGATATACACACACCAAATGAATTTTTCAATCCAGTATAAACACATCTGAACACACAAACACAGAAGGGAACCTCGCTTTCAATAACTATTTCATTATTCTCTGAAGTAAATCTTCTCCCAAGGTTAACACTCCAGCATAAATCCTTATGAGTAAGTCTTGATAACATATGAAATATTTAAGCATTTCCTTAAAATCACAGAGGACAGAACTGGAACCAAAGAGGCAGAGTTTTCAAAGAAAGAGATTAGGTCAAAATTAAGAAGGAACTTTAAGCAACCAAAATATTTTAAAAGGCAGTGTCAAAAGAGAAACTTGATGCTGGATTGTAAAGAAGCAAGAATTTGTATTTGGGAGGGATTTGACCTACAAGACTTCTCTATGATTTAATTCAAAGAATAAAATTATCAGTTAGGAGCTTTGAAAATATATTAAAATAGGACATATTTTTAAATATTTATTGCATGTAAACAATAAAAGGCATACACAAAATTACATTCATAATAAATTAATATTTAAAGTACTCTATCATAGATCTTAAAATCTTATTATAATTATACATATATGGTATAACATAAATTAAATTTTATATTTCTTTTTTACTGAATATTATATATAAGTATTTTTAATATGTCAATTTTTATTTTAATTCTAGCTAGGTTAATAAGAATGTTTGTATCAGTAAATACACCATTCTTAAAAAGAAATAAATATGTATTTCTAAAAAAGCAATATTATTTCTTAAAATCTATTTTAATAACCTTCTAGGACAAAAGTGAAAAACACAAGCAAACTAAAAAAAAAAAAAACTTATGTATGGGTACTAAAATCAAACCACCTCAAAATTCAAATAACAGAATAAAACAGCAATGAAACTCATTGAGGCTGCTCTGTTTCTGCCACTCCCTAGTAGCCACAAATTATCTTTCATCAGTTAAACCCAACCACGCTGAAAATCCTTGCAACTGCCTATTATACACACTAGACATTTATAGAATATTACAACAGATATTTATTGTGTAGCTGTAGCCTTTTCTAATCCATTCTCCACACTATAATTACAATGGTCTTCCTAAAATGATAATTTTATCAAGTCATGCCCCTTCTAAAAGTCATAAATGTTTTTCCCTTCTACCACAGGATCACATATAAGTTCCTTCAAAGGGCTCTTTGGGTGACATGCCCTGGTTACTTGTGCGGCCTTACTTCTCCCCACTCCATCTGGACTTAGTTTTTCAACCACATGGCTCTAATTTCAGGTTCTCTGAACTTTGGGGATTCTCATCTCTAAACATGAGCTGTCAATTCTGCCTAGAACACTACTTCCTGATCTGTCATCCTAACTTCTACTCAGTCTCAATACTGACTTGCAAAAAGGAAAGATCTTCATGGAGAAGACCTTCTTGGCTCACCACATACCCACTGCTTCACCTCTACAGCCATCTCATGGTGGGTTATGGCACTTACCCACCTTCCTCACCATCAGCAAGACAGGGACTATTTCTCTGCCTCTGCTCTGAGCCCACTGACACCTAGAAAATGCATTATCTGTTACATGAGTGAATGATAAAATGCCAGCTGTTGATATAACATCGGTACTGGCTTCTTGGAACACTACCCAGAATAAGGATACATTTCCCACCCAAATAACTTCCTAGGTTGGGCATTTGCTTAACTTGAAAAAGTAGAGTATAAGAGTAGGTAACCATGACCAAATTACCTTACCTCTTCAAGCTTTATCTCCTGCTACTGTAAACTGAGGAGCATTCACGATTTCATCCTGTGGTGTAACTATCCATTCACTGATAAAGCCAGAAAACCTGCCATCATCCTTGTTTCCTCTCTCTCCTTCTATCATACCTAATCCAATCCAAAAGTCTATACCTACCTAAAAAGAGATATTGCAATCTATCCACTGCTCCCTATTTCTTTTTTTCTTTCCTCACGGATAATCCAGCCTTTCTATTGGGCTTTCAGGTATATTTTCCCATTTTTGCCACCATCCAAGTTATTTGTCACAGAGCAGTCAGAAAAACTTTATCAAACTATAAATTTAACTGTTGCTCTACTTAATCTCCCTCAATAACATCCCACTGCCCTATTAAATAATGTAGCCCTTAAAAATATCTCCAAATTCATCCCATTCAACTATACCCAAACAAAATTCCAGACATACTGGCCACCTTTCACATCTTGCATCGTATCAAGCTTTGTCCTGCCTCAGAGCCTTTGCATATGCTGTTCTCTCTGCCTCGAACACTGTTCCCTTCATGCGTTATAAAGTTGGTTCCTTTACTTCCTTCAGCTTCAGTGTTACTTCTCTTCAGAGACATTTTCCCTGAACATGGCATCTAAATTTTTCCCTCAGCTCGCATTCCTGTTATTCTCTATTATCATGCTTTCCTTCTTTGTATTCAGCACATTCTCATGTACAGAGGCATGCCTTGGTACACAGCAACTGACTATTTCCTTTAGATGTTTTAAGGTAAAAAAAAAGAAAGAAAGAAAGAAAGAAAAGAAGGGAAGCTATACATGGGCAGAACATATGCAGTCTATTTTGATGTGAGCACAGGTTCCTTGTTTTCTCTAAAATTCACCTTCAGTCTGACATCCATCAGTTAAGCTGGATAAATGCCCTCTGTTCTGACTATTATTGTTATTGCATAAGTTACCTGAGATAAGGCAAGGATTGATATAATTGAGTCAATATAAGTAGATAGCTATTACCTCAGAAAGGTGAGATATGATCATGGGGAAATGGAGAATAAAGTGCTTGACAGTTTTGATAAGAGAAACAAATCCAGAAAGTTCTGAAAATGAAGTGCCACTTAAGGGTGGTGGCATTAGGAAGCCACCTTGTGATAAGGCTTTGGAGGAAAAAAAAAATGAGGCAAAACAACATTTGAGCCCCAGAGACACGTGACTATAAACAGGAATAATACTGATGGGGATAGACAGAGGAGCAAAGATAAACCCTGATTATTTCACATTTCACATATGGTTTTTTTCCTAGAATTTTCCCTGTACAGAAATATTCAGCATGAAAATTGGAAATTTCATACAGGATGACCTAGAATGTAATCCAAATTTTATGAGTCAACCAATTCTTTTATAACTCCTAGGCCAATCTAATATTGCTGAATGTGTAATATTACTAATGTGAGGTCGGATAAAAATGCCAAGTAGATCTACTCTAAGGAAAATGTTTCCACTGTGCGTCATGAGAGCTGGATGCACTCAGGTTCATTTTACATTTTTCACCTGAGGTATAATTTGCTCCCACCACTCAGCAATAAGCAGCTGTGTGCAATAAGCCCCATGTCACAGACGACATTAGACCATCTCCTGGGGTTTACAGGATGTTGATTCCTAAAGGCCAGATTTAACACTTCAGGGGAATATAAAAGCCAGCAAGCAACTACAGAAGGAGAAGTAATACATGGTGTTTGATTATTTGATGACTGCAACTTATTATAGGGATTGGTTACCACAGAAGCTATGATCTGTAAATGGCCCTGATGGGAAATGCTGAAAAATAGTATGTTGTGCAAAAACTGAATTGACTCACTGAACAACAGAGATGAGTGGCACCAAGGGGGATTACCTGGTGGCAGTTCTGGGTAATAGTCAACAGGTTTGAATGTCTAGTCAAAGCACTAATGTCCCATTTGACAACCCTGGCCTCCACTGAAACACCTGCTATATTGGGTAGATTTTTTTTTTTTAAGGCAGCTCTGTTATAGAATTCTTTATATTAACTGAAAATCTACCTCAACTATTTATACCCGTTCAGTATAAATAATCTATAATCCCTAGAACCAACAGAATAAATCAAAATTGTCTTCTACATTCCTACAAACATTTGGAGAAAGCTATTACTGGGTGGGCCAAAGTCCATCTGCAACATCTTATGGAAAAACCTGAATGAACTTTTGAAAAGTTCAGTGCATATGCTCATTCTCCTTATCTTCAGATTAAACTGCAGTAGCTTATTTAACTGTAACCTTGGTTGTAGGGCATGGTGTTGAGTCACTTTAATGATCTAACCACTGTCTTCTCAGTATGTTGCTATCACTATATCTCAACAATCAAAGCCAAGTGCACTAAGCTAACATTAAAAGCCAACATATATACTAAGTGTTTTGCATCTTATACCATCAAATCCTAATAAGGGAAGAACTGCAAGTACTATCTTAGAATGAGGATATTGAGAACTACAGAAATAGAAGTTCCTGCTAGAGTTTGTATAGTTAGAGACAAGTACAGGAATTGAATACATGGTTGACTGCAAAGCCTGACCCCTGTCCAAGACTACTTATAAGCTGGCAAGATGTAAGCAGAAGAGAGGGGAAAAGGGGGTAAGAGAAGTTTCTGAACATCTGTTAAACCCTAATTATGTTATTTTCTATATAAACTGACTTGAGCCACCTATGTGTTCAGTTTAACAACTCTTCTCCAAGAAATTGAAAAAAAAAAAAATGGTGCGGGGGCCTAAACCAGGCAAAGTTGAGGATGGAGTTGTCCAATATCTCAGGAAGAAGTCTGAGCTTACCATAGTTACAAGGCCACTGGATACTTTAAGTGACAGAATTATACACTTACTAAAGTAACTTTACATTTAACTCTAATGATTGATATGTGTGGATGGATAGAAAGAAAGCCATACTGGAGGCTGAGAGCAGTAAAGTAACTCTCCCAACAGTCCTAATAAACTGCACAAAAGTCTAAACTAGATAACGTCACAGGAAGTTGGAACAAGGTATATGTGTTCAAAACATGAAGACAACCTATAGGATAGGAGAAAAATTTGCAAAATATATAAGCAGTAACAGATTAATATTTAAAATAAATAGCTCATACAATTCAACATAAAAAAAATTTGACTAGAGAAAGGGCAGAAGAACTGAATAGACATTTTTCCAAAGAGAAAATGCAGAGAGCCAATAGGTCCATGAAAAAAATGCTCAACACTACTACTCAGAGAAATGCAAATCAAAATCATAATGAAATATCATCTCACATCTGTCAGAATGAAAGTGAAAAGTGCTGGTCACTCAGCCATGTCCAGCTCTGTGCAACCCCATGTACTATATAGTCTGTCAGGCTCCTGAGGCCATGGAATTCTGCAGGCAAGATACTGGAGTGGGTAGCCACTCCCTCCTCAAAGGGATCTTCCCAATCCAGGGATCGAAATTCCTAATTGCAGGCACATTCTCTACCATCTGAGCCACCAGGAAAGCTGTCAGATGGTCATCATGAAAAAGGACACAAATAAATGTTTGTGAGGCTGGAGAAAAGGGATTCCTCTTATACTGTTGGTGGGAATGTAAACTGGTGAAGCATGATGGAAAGCATTATGGAGGTTCCTCAAAAAACCTAAAAATAGGAATACTGTATTAACCAGCAATTCCACTCCTGGGCACATATCTGAAGAAAATGAAAACATTAGTTTAAAAACATACATGCACTACAATGTTCATAGTGCCATTTTTTATAACAGCCAAGGTACGGAAGCAACTTAAGTGTCCATCAACAGATGAATGGATAAAGAAGACGTGGTATATACATATACCACAGAATATCACTCAGCCATTTAAAAAAAAGGAAAGAAATTCTGCCATTTCCAACACCATTGATGAATCTGAAGGGTATTATGCTTAGTGAAATAAGGCAGAGAAAGACAAATACTCTATGCTATCGCTTGTATGTGGAATCTAAAAAATAAAACAAGTGAATAACAAAACAGAAATAGACTCACAGAGAACAAACCAGTGGTAGCGAGAGGGAAGGCAGAAGTGGCAAAGTAGTAGTTTCTTTCTCTTAATCCTCTACCCTTAAAATAAAAATGCTACAAGAATGTATTATATAGCCAATATTTTATTAAAAAATTATAAATGGAACCTGATAAAAATATTGAATCATTATGCTGTACATCTTAAACTAATATTGTAAATCAACTGTGCTTCAAATATTTTTAATGTATAGAAACAGAGGTAGATATGTTTATAGTAAGAAACTGAGGAAGTTTTTTTCCAGTTTTGTATTTTATAATAATCTGAGGTCAATTCCATGGGAGCAGAGGGTGGTGGAGGGAACAGGAAGTTGAACTTGAGCATGGCAGCAAAGATTTAGAATAATATTTGAAGGGAATGGAGTGAGAATGACAAGGGAAAGGCATTCCTATGATAAACAACTTTCTGAGCCCAATTCATTTGTTGCCTGTGATATCCTCCACTACTTTCTTCTCATAAATAGAACTTAACATTTGATCTAAAAATCCTATTAAAGCATTTATTATGATAAAATAGTTGCATGTTTATTTTCAAACTAGATCATGTTTCCTTCAATGCTAAATTCCCAATCATTCTCTAAAACATAGCAGATGCTCTTTTTATGTAAAGAAAGGGAGCCAGTTATTGATTCATCTAATTATACTGCAGTCCCACACTTCTCCATGTTAGAAGCCAAAGTAGATTTTTTCATAAGTAAAATACAGAATATTTATAAAATCTTTTTCTAATAATAGCAAATAATTCACGTGAATCTGCCCTACAAATAAGGCCATTATGTCCATACATTTTTTTTTCCCCATATGCCCAAATAACATCATTAGTATCATTAACAGAACTAGAATTCTGGGACAGTCTTTAGAAACTATAAAATTAGCATTAAACTATGCATCATTGGCCCTAGGTGTCCTCCTAACTGAGCTTCTGCCATCTACTTACTGGCTGACTTGCCTTCTAAGGGTTATAATATCTGAAAGAAAGGAATATTTATTTTTCTGTTCTTTTTATGTATACATAGCATAAATTCCTAAGGACCTGCCTAGAATGAATTTAAACTAGCAAAGAAATCTTTTCTTCATCAAAAATCCTTTCAACTATTTATTTTCTTCCAAAGTAGACTGATTTTGTGTGTACTAGTTAATAGTTTATAAGCTTGGTCTTCCATGCTGAACACATCAGAGGCTTTCCCCCCTCATGCCCAGATTCAGTTTCATGCAATTTTAGTAGTGCACCATAAGGAAAAGAATGATTTTTGAGCTACAACCACATTATCAAAACAGAGGAGCCTCCTAGAGCCCTAATTACCAGAATCAGAAGAGAGAATGACTATCTCCATTCTAGTTTTCTCTAATATTTAAGTGAAAAAAAAAAAAGATTAACTGCTAATATTGAGAACAACGTTAGGTTAAAAATATGAATGAGCACCTGTATTGGGCAGCAGCTATGTGAGGTATTGGGATGGTAACCAAGCCGCAGGAAATGTTATTCCCACCCTCCAGGAGTTGTACAGGCAAGTGGGATAGAAAGTACATGAGAGAACAAAATAGTTCATAAAAAGTTTTGAGCAGGAAGTCAACAAATGCAGCCAGTTAATTTACAACAAGGTATCTTCCTTTTTAAATTTCTAAAGATCAGCTTTTTTTTCTCCCTTTAGTAAAGCAAATAAATTTGTCTTGGCTTTCATAGCGCCATATGAGTTTTACACAGGTGATAAAACATTAACAGATAACCCTCTACAATAAGCTTTAACTAACAATATATCTAGAAGGGTGGCCACGCAGTGCCGGTGACGGGACTAGAGGGGGGAACCTTGACTTAAGGAGAGAGAAGCGCCAAACTGCCACTCAGGGAAACAGAGGGAGAGGCAGACCAGGGAAATATGTGGGTCTTTCCCCAGGCAGGCAAGACTCTTATACATTCCCAAATCCAGTCCTGGGCCTCTCGGTCTTCTCTCCGCCTGTCACACAGAATGTGCTCCCTGTTCAAATCAAAATGAATGCTCCTTCTTCCCTAATGCAGAAAAGCTTCAGCACCTAATTGCCCTCCAATGTCATAGTTCTCATCTACTCCATGTGAACTGATGATGTTATTTACTCAAAGATATTTCCTTCGTAACAGGAAATCTTGATATCAATTGTTAAAGTAATAAAATATATTCCATATCAGTACATTTGCATATAGATAGTTGGACTCAGTACTATTTTATACTTACTGTGCATGCTAAGTTGCTTGAGGCATGTCTGACTCTTTGTGATCTTATGTACTGTAGCTCACCAGGCTCCTCTGTCCATGGGCTTCTCCAGGCAAGAATACTGGAGTTGGTTGCCATACCCTCCTCCAGGGGATTTTCCCAACCCAGGAATCGAACCTGTTTCTCTTACGTCTCGTGCATTGGCAGTCAGGTTCCTTACCACTAGCACCATCTGGGAAGTCATGCACTGTTATTATTATAAATTATTAGGTAATGAACTCTTTGAGGGCAAGAGTATTCCCAGTGTCTAGAAGTACATAGCAGATGCTCAATACATTACTAAAAGACAATATTCCTCCCACAATTAGGAGGGTCAAGACTACTTATTTTCTGAATGTTACTATTATTCTCCATAAGTAATCATACAACAGAAGATTCTATATGAAGTGGCTAGTTGATTAGAAGGAGAGATTTCAGCTTCACTTTCCCATGAACACTACTCTTTTACTTTCTCTCTGCAGAATATTTTATAGTAAATGGAAACAGAATTTAACACTTCTCCAAAAATAATCCAAAACATGTAACAGTTTATTCACAGTCAATATGAAGATTTTTCACCTTTTACACCTTTGATCTATTTTTAATTTTGAGACTTCACACTAGACTAATTTCCTCACATAGGTAACAGTGACTTAAAACAGAAAGATGAAGACTGTAATTGTTCAGGATGATGAGATAGGTGAAAAATTGACTGCATTTTCAAATCATTACATTAAATATTGTTAGATTAGATGGCCAACTATTACACTGTAAGAGATTAAAGTACAACATAAATTGATGAGGAAATCATAATCAAAATTTTCAACAACAGTCAGGTATTGATTTTGATATAAAACTAAAAAGCTTACTTAATACATTTTTTTACTCAATTCACTATTGCATGTATGCTGGAGGAAAATGCTATCTTGTATTCTATACCAACCCACTAAGTTAAAATGAATAAGGGTGGCATCTGTTTTTCTTCTACTGCATTGTAGATAACCCCCAATACAAGAAGAAAACTAACAATGGGAGCAATTCATCAATCACCAAGATCATTTTTCAACAAATTCTGCTTCCATTTCTAACCAAAAACAACAACAACAACAACAAAAACCTTTTACTTTTGACATATATAGATTTTAAACAGGTACCACAGATAAAAATTGCTAAATGAGTGGCTAGAGTAACATGAGACTACAAAAGTAAAGTCATTCACTCAATATACTTTAGCATTTTGTCTAATTATTTCATAACGATATTAAGCTGTAACCTGTCCTTTTGAAATGAGAAAATGCAGACACACTGTCCATCTCAGTTTCATCCATGTTGTACCACACATCCAATGAACCTCCCTTTAGGTAGGTTCTGACTTGTGTATTTTAAGACAGCTGCTACAGAGTACCTCAAAATATTTCATATGATTTATTAATATAAACCTGAATCTGATTAGGCTGCAGCTTTTCAGTGAAATGACATTCACTTATTTAAACATGGCACTTGACTGGGAATATTTCTTTTCCTGTGTCATTTTTTTTAAAGAAGCATTTTTTTATCAGGCTGTCTGTCGTTAAGACAACAAATGTGTCCATATCACCAAGAGTAAAAGGTATACATGCAATCAATCAGCTAGTTGTTTGCAATCACGAGCACAAACACCTTAGTCATGACGATGCCTACATGAATTGTAATGCTTGGCAGGCTGTGGGAGAAGTGTTCAAAAACAAGATGAAAAAAAGCATATGCACAGTATAGAGGTGACAAAAATCTGGACGTGCAGTTAAAGAATTAAAAATTCATGGCATAGGGAAACTTAACACTTGATGAATGAGTGACTCAAAACTGCTAGGGTAAGATAGACTCATATATGTATCGATAAATGTGTTTACTTTACCTTCGGAAACAAAATTAATAATCTTCTCAACCTTTTTCTTACTCTTATTCTTGAATGAGTTTTAAGACAGAATAAGAGAAAAGAAAACTATAGGCTGTTTACACATAAATATCCCCAATGATATCTGTAATATAACTATCCCTTGAATCAGCCACCTATTCAAAAAGTGTTAGGCACTTAATATGGACAGAGTATTAGAGTGAACAATGTACATATATATTGTCTCTAATCTTACACATTAAATATTATTCTGACTTTATAGCTAAGGAAAGTGAGACTCAAAATTTGATAAACATACTCTGTGTTATGCAGGTACCAGGCAAGTTCCAATCTCTATTCTTACTTTCAGCCTCCAAATCAGGTGCTAGCTCTAATTAGCCTAAGTCAATAATTCTCAAACATTTTGTATTTAGGAACCCTTAACATTTTTAAATCCCATGGGCAGAGAAGCCTGGCAGTTACAGTCCATGGGGTCTCAAAAGAGTCAGACATGACTTAGTGACTAAACAATAAACAACATTTTAAGTTCTCCCAAAGCCATTCCTTTATATGGTTTGTATCCAGGGAGTTATAACATATTAGAAACTAAATTTGATAACCTGGAACTTTTGTTAATTCATTTGAAAATACTACTACTCATTACATGTTAACACAAATAACATGTTTTGTTTAAAATTATCAATATTTTCCCAAAAATAGTTTTAAAGAGTGACACTGTTTTATTACATATTTGTGAATCTCAGGAGACAACTGGATTCTCATATCTCTTAATATTCTGATGTCTCTCATAGTTTCAGCAAAATTGCCCTGTACATTGATGTGAGAATGAGTTTTTTTTTTAAGGCAAATAAATTCTTAGTATTATTATGCTAATTGTTTTGACCTCATAGACCCCCCACCCCACAAGGATTTCAGGGATCCCTCAGCATTCCCTCAAATACATTTTGAGAATCCCAGTTTCCAAAGTATATTACCTGGTCGGGCAGATCCCCTGGAAAAGCGGATGGCTACCCACTCCAGTATCTTTACCTGGAGCATGGACAGAGGAGCTTAGTGGGCTACAGTCCACGGGGTCGCAAAGTCAGACATGACTGAGTGACCAACACCTTCACATAGTGTAATCTGTTTTAATGTTCCTTTATATTTCAAAGATTTATATTTAAGCTTAATTAATAGTACTTTATGTTATTTTTCTAGGAATAAGTCTTTCGATCATCTGAAAATACTGAATTCTGTTAGAAAACCATACAATTCTTAAAATACTTGTTTCCATGAATATACAGTGATTATCTGAAAAATAAACCCACAAAGACAATAATTGAGCCACATGGGGTTGAACATAGAATTTAGAAAATTGGTCACACAAACACACTACACAAATATACAAAGCCATGTATTAAACAAAGTATAATCAGCTATAAACTAAATAGACTCAGATTCCTTTTTATGATAATTGATTCATTCAACATCTTTATGTTGATATTTGATATCAGATACAGAATGCTCACTTTTTAAACACAGAATTGAAAATTTACAGGCCTCTCTCGTGTGGTACTATTCATGAGTAAATTAGTTATTTTTCTATATTTAGTTCAGTTCAGTCGCTCAGTCGTGTCCGACTCTCTGTGACCCCATGAAGTGCAGCACACCAGGCCTCCCTGTCCATCACCAACTCCCGGAGTTCACCAGACTCATGTCCATCGAGTCGGTGATGCCATCCAGCCATCTCATCCTCTGCCATCTCCTTCTCCTCCTGCCCCCAATCCCTCCCAGCATCAGGGTCTTTTCCAATGATTCAACTCTTTGCATGTGGTAGCCAAAGTATTAGTTTCAGCTTAGCTGGGGTTAAAAATCTTGACTTTAAACGAAAAAGAAAGATTTGACATTTTAACAAATAACTTATTTGAAAGACTTAGAAAGCACATATGTACAAACCAGATTACTCACAACTGGTACAGTACTTCATAAACTGTAAACACATCTCCGTAAGCTCATCTATGCCATGAGATTTATTACTAATACTTCAGGAAGATGTGGACCCAGACTGGCCCCAAAGTGGTACTTAAGTTTTTTGTTAAGCACACATCTATGTGTTTCTACTCAAAAACTGGCAAGATATAAAGCACATTTAAAATCTTTTTTAAATACTATGCAGAAACAATCCCTTTGAGGCAGCAATGCTAGATGGTACTTAAACAAATAACTTTTTTTTTTCCAACAGTAACAATTTTCTTTAGATTCTTTTACAAAACCTCACCACACAGCATGAAGCATAATTTTCTGGCAAGCAACTATAAAGTAGAATTAACTATCCTCAAATGACTATGAAATTAAGTCAGCCATATCAGATTAAGATGACCATAAATGCAGTTTAAAACATGCTAATTTACATAGCCCCCCTAACTATGTTTAATTGCCACATTAAAAATCCGAAATGCATTCCCTTCGGATGCTGGTCTGTGCTTTTACAACTCAGAATCGTGTCAACTAAATTAACTTGCTTTGTCTAAATGTTGCATTTGGTTTTTTATCTTATACTGGGAACATTCACTAGCTCTAGCTATTGTGTCTAAATATTTTTATTGAACAAATTAATGTAATTAAATCCATCAAACTGATTCTCCTAATGAGATGAGCAATGTGTTTAAAAAAAAAAAGGACTCAATCTTCTACAACACAAGTTATCATGAAGAATTTATAGAAAAGATATACATAAATGCTATTGTCCATTTCTATCTGATGGAAAAGACCCTGATGCTGGGAAAGACTGAAGGCAAAAGGAAAAGCAGGCAGCAGAGGATAAGATGGTTAGATAGCATCACTGACTCAAAGCACATGAATCTGAGCGAACTCCGGGAGATAGTGAAGGACAGAGGAGTCCAGCGTGCTGTAGTCCATGGGGTTGCAAAGACTGGGACAACTTAGTGACTGAACAACAATCTTTAACCATGTTGGACATACTCATCTTCTCAGGAACTAGGAAACTGAAGATAAGCAAAGGCACCAGTCAGTGTTGGAATTACTGCTTTACCATTCCACACCACACACTTTCCACCCCCACACTCACTAGTCCCCACAAGCCATAAAAACCCTACGCTTTTCACCCTAGGGCAGCCCAGACCCTTTAGACATCCTGCCTCAGCTCTGTATACCCTTTTTCCCTGGCCTATCAACCAGTTACTTTTTGATTCAGAGTACAGACAATTTTAGAGAGGGAAATGGCACCCCATTCCAGTAACTTGCCTGGGAAATGTCACAGACAGAGGAACATGGAGGGCTACAGTCCACGGGGTCACAAAGAGTCTGAATGAATGATGAGCACACACACATACACACACACAGAACCACTTGGCTTACTGTTGCTACACCCTCAAACTCTAGAAAGAATCATTTGATTTGAAGACCCAGCTAGTCTGAACATGGCTTCCTTTCCGCCATTTTATCTACTACCATTTCATCTTCCCTAACTGACACCATGGGCTTCCCAGGTGGCGCCAGTGGTAAAGAACCAGCTTGCCAAAGCAGGAGATGCAAGAGATGTGGGTTCAGTCCCTGGATCAGGAAGATTCCCCTGGAGGAGGGCACAGCAACCCACTCCAGCATTCTTGCCTGGAGAATCCCAGGGACAGAGGAGCCTGGTGGGCTACAGTCCATAGGGTCACAGAGTCGGACATAACTGAGCAACTGAGCATGCACTGCACAAACTCCACCATAAGGCATGACCTTATTACCCTCTATTCTCTTGTCCCTCAAAGACCAAGATACCACGCAGAGTTGAGGACAGATTTTTTACTCCACCAGTTATTTAGGCAATCTCCAAGCATTACTCAAATTATCTTTTCCCATTATCTGCCATATAGAGTCTTCAGAGCAGAGCAAAAGAGATAAAAGAAATTCTGACCTGCTCAAGGAAAAACCACAAAGCATAAAATCATCTTGGTTTCCTCCATGACATGATACCCTTTGGTTACCATTAATATCCAAGCTCAGTTAGGAGTGAGAAACCCAAAGCATCCACCCTAGGTAGCAAAGTGAGAATGATCTAGACTGACTCATTTCAACTAGTACAGTAGTTAGTTGCACTGAAAGGCTCGTTCAGTCAGTTCACTATGTGCCCCTATCCCCACAAGATCAATGAAAAGTTTTCAGACTAGAAGCAGTCTTCTTGTAGCCACTGGACATGACCAATTCTAACAGTTAGTCTTCTGGCCTTATAGCAACAAGGGTAGATATAGTAAAATCAGGAAAGAAAGGGCAAAATTCTTTTAAAGTATGGAAGATTAACATGCATAAGGACAGAAATCAAGACAGTAAAGAAAGGAGAAGATGCTGTGATTTCTATTTCTTTTAGTCTTTTCTTCTTACGGGCTTCCCAGGTGGCACTAGCCGTAAAGAATCTGCCTGCCAATGCAGCAGATGCAAGAGACCCAGGTTCAATCCCAGGATTGGGAAGATCCCTGGAGAAGGAAATGGCAATCCACTCCACTGGGTGCCTCAACTCCAAATGTAGCTGCATTCTTTAATGAATGCCAAACAAGAAAGCTAAGCTAGAAAGCTAGAGCTCACTTCCTATACTCCCTGACAGCTAGACTTTGGCACATAATCCAGCTCTTGCCAAGCAGATTCACCAACAGGACTTGAAGTCAGAGCCAGAACACAGCAAGGCAGAGCCCAAACTGACTACTGTGGCTTCTGTTATTTTTACTTGCAGAATCAGTTGGAGAGAAGCTTGATTTTTCTGCAGGATAAACCCTAATGTCTAGTTCTTATTTTCAGGAGTATCAAGAGCCAGGGCCAGTCATACATATAACCAGTATGAATCATAGCTGAGACCATGTGGTCCTAGAGCCAGCAGTAGTGAAACAGTTGCTAAATAGGGCACAAATTACAGCTGCCCAGCTGACCAGCCAGCTCTCGCAATAAGCAACCCCTATCTCAAACAGAAACATGCTCCTTGGATGTAGCAACAAATAAATTTCTGAACCACTGCACATTTTCACCTCCTTGATACATAAACTAGTACTTACCCTAAAATATAAAAAGTCCAACAAATATTTATTGAATGAATTTTGAAGAGGAAGTTGGAAATGAATAGAAAACAGGGAGGGAAAGCTGGAAAGAATGGAAAAAGATGGACAGATGGATGGAGATCTAGATTAATTTAAAGGATTTATAGGATACATATTTTCCTCAGGTTTAGAAATCTTTGGTATCAGTATAACCACATTAATTAAATAATATATTTGAATTTCTTTTCTATTGATTTTTCTGATTGAGATAAACACTTGTTCAAAATTGCTATCCTATAGAAACTTATATTGTAATATACCCTATAATTTTAGTTAAATGTTTTTAGGTTAAGATTATAATTTTGTCATAAATTTAATTACACATCTACAAGGGAAAAGACTTTCATAGTACATGAAGCTAAAATCAAATGCAGACAACATCAAAGTAATGTATATGCAAAAACTGTACTCTTATTTTATTATGTGCATACAAATTATGAAGGTGTAATATAATGCTTATGACAGTATTTTAAAGCTGCACTTCTAATAGTGTGGTTCAAAGATCTCTGGTGGTCCTTAAGAACCTGTCACAGGTTCCACAAGGTCTCTGTTTTCCAAGTATGTATCTATGCAAGGGTTACCATACCATAAGTCACTTCAGTCATGTCCGACTCTGTGTGACCCCATAGACGGCAGCCCACCAGGCTCCGCCATCCCTGAGATTCTCCAGGCAAGAACACTGGAGTGGGTTGCCATTTCCTTCTCCAATGCATTAAAGTGAAAAGTCAAAGTGAAGTCGCTCAGTTGTGTCTGACTCTTAGCGACCCCATGGACTGCAGCCTACCAGGCTGCTCCTTCCATGGGATTTTCCAGGCAAGAGTATTGGAGTGGGGTGCCATTGCCTTCTTTTCTAAATACACTTCAAACAAAACAACACATTATGTCAGACTGAAGGCAAGAGCAGATATGGGAAACCAGCTGTGTGTGTTAAGCTACACATTAAAGATTTACAAAAATGTAAAAAAAGTTCCACTCTTCTAAGTGTTTTTGTTTAAGGAAAAAATATATTTCATAGAAATATTTAGATTAACATTTGATAGGTTTACTATTTTTAATGTTTTCATTTTTAATTTTCCCAATTTTAATTTCTGATATGCTAAATATTAACAAATATAACCCATTTAAACAAAAGCTCTTTGGGGCCTCAATTTAAGATTTTTTTAAAAAAACTGTAAACCAATTAGCAAAATCCTATAACACCGCCAGAAATTTTTAAAGAAATGATACACTGTATTAAATTTAACCAGCCTTCTGCATGTATAAAATACTAGCAGCCTTTCTAATTCCTGTAGTAGAAAAAAACATGGTATTAAATACATGAGTTTAAATACCAGTTTCACAACTTATTAGCTGTGTGGACATCTGGTCCCTATCATTCTCACTTATATCAACATGACAAACTCAACAGTAAGCATATCAAAACTAAAATCACTGCATTTTGCAAGCATTCTTGAATGTTAAATTACCCAGGATTACACAGTGATTTCTATATAATTATATACATTAATTCAATTATCTGAGAGTGTATTTCATCGCTATCTCACTGTTCAGAGTTACACATTCTGCTGTAGCAGTTGCAGCATAATTAAGTAGCGCTCAAGCCATCACAAAATTTTTCCTAAAGTATCCATTTTATAGAGTCTCTACAAAATGCTTACATGTCCAAATGTATGCCGTGATGCAAAGATTTCCTTCTCAGGAAAATGTTTGTGTAGTCTAGGCATACGCCTACCTTTCAGTGAAGAAGTGTTCATCTAAGAGAGCCGTCTAGGACACTCATCTTTGCCAGTAGAAGACCACTTTCTCACCACCTGTTCACCAGGCATCCAAAGCCCAGAAATCTACCTTTCATTACTAACAATCTAATGTGCTCTCAGTGAATATGATCAATTACTTTGCTATCTAAATTTTACAAAGTCTTATTAAGGAAAGTTAGTGTGAGAAACATGCTCCAAAGCGGTAGTTCTCATTTTTTCCCTCGTATGTTCCCAAAAGAATTCTCTAATGTTTTGCAGTAAGTACACTTTCCCAGTTGACATTCAAAATGTTTCACTACAAGTTTGAACAGTGGCAAAGAATGTAATTGCAAGTATGTTAAAAATACTCTGATTTTTAAACAGAACCATCACATCACTCTTAAGAGTACCAAAGAAATCTAAATTCCACAGCTATTTGATATATACCATCATCATCCATTTGTAAAATACAATATTTAATAATATGAAATTTTACATGTTTAACTTATTTGCTTGAACTCATTTATACTCCCTAGTAGCTCAGCTGGTAACGAATCCGCCTGCAATCCAGGAGACCCCAGTTCAATTTCTGGGTCAAGAACATCCCCTGGAGAAGGGATAGGCTATGCACTTCAGTATTCTTGGGCTTCCCTGGTGATTCAGCTTATAAAGAATCCACCTGCAATGCAGGAGACCTGGGTTTGATCCCTGGGTTGGGAAGATCCCCTGGAGAAGGGAATGGCTACTCACTCCAGCATTCTGGCCTAGAGAATTCCATGGATTGCATAGTCCATGGGGTTGCAGAGTCGGACATGAATGAGTGACTTTCACTTTCATTTATACTCACTTCTTCAGTCAATTTTACCCTTAAGTAATACATTTTATTTCTGAATGTTTATATTGATCACCCTATCATACTTATATTAAAATATATTATTACCTATAATAAAAATATCTTAAAATCTTATATATCTATTAATTTTATTTAAATTTATTTTTAATTGGAGAATAATGGCTTTATAGGATTGTGTTGGTTTCTGCCATATATCAACATGAATCAGGCACAGGATATCTATTAACTTTATTTCCTAAAACTGTTGAGTTAAAACTGAAAATATATATTGGAAATGCATTTCTTAATGAAATAGATGGGACTTTTTTTTTTCTAAAATTGTTTATAGGCCTCTGGATATTAAATATTGGTAGTATGAAATATAACCTTACATATCAGTTTTCTTTCCATTTTCTCTTTATGAAAGGATGGAAAAAACCTTGTTCACTTAAATAGCTAGAAAAGGCAGCATTTTTATTATAGCAATATTAATTCTTCAAAATCACATAATCATACAAATATTTTAAGAATATTTAAGCTATCAGCTGATAACTCAAAAACACATAATCATACAAATATTTCTAAGAATAGGTATCAGCTGATAACTCAATCACATCTTCCTACAAGTTTCTTAAAAACAACAACAACAACAAAAAGGAAACCATCTGAGCTGCAAAAGAATCTGTTACCTAGGGTTTTGAAGTCATTAATTTTCTCCATACCAATAGTTCTGACTGATCCTCTGCTTGATGCAAGGGATACTTTCCAGTTTGGAAGAATGCAGCAAAGTAAGAAAGGCACGTGTGAGGCCTATCCACATTTCTTCCTGCTATATGAAAGAGCAGTTGTGAGAAGGCAGTTAATAAAAGAGAACATGCTGGAGAAACACTGTCCCAGGTGAACCAGTTTTGGGCAAGACTATGGAGATCTAGGACTTAGAAATGGATTTCTTCAAAATCGACTATGTGTCCCTTGCAAAATGAACAGGTACCAAACCTGAAGACCTCAAGTTGAAAGGACACATTATCCTTTCATTCATTTTAGTATCTTAAACTAACTCCCTTTTCCCCATTCTCCCCACTCCCTCCCGTTCTTTCTTGCCTCTCTCCACGGCAACCCAAAGCCAATTCATAATCACAAGAAGATCACCTCTGTATTTATTATAAAAGTACTGTCAGTGGCATAATCATCACAACACTACATAAGATCTAAATCCTTGCTACTCCAAGGATGGTACTTAGAACAGCAGTTGAAGTATCATCTGTGATCCTGTTAGAAACACAAACTGGGGGGCCCCATCAGAAGCCCACTAAATCAGAATTTGATTTAACAAAAATCCACTCTGATTTACATACAGAACAATGGCACCCCACTCCAGTACTCTTGCCTGGGAAATCCCATGGGCGGAGGAGCCTGGTGGGCTGCAGTCCATGGGGTCGCGAAGAGTCGGACCCGACTGAGCAACTTCACTTTCACTTTTCACTTTCATGCATTAGAGAAGGAAATGGCAACCCATTCCAGTGTTCTTGCCTAGAGAATCCCAGGGACAGGAGAGCCTGGTCGGATGCCGTCTATGGGGTTGCACAGAGTCGGACACGACTGAAGCGACTTAGCAAGTATATAAACACTGACATAAGAAGGGGAGAAATGCTTCTTTGAACATTTTAATATAGAGAAACTATTTTTCTTTTGAAAAAGTAATCTCTGCTTCTTTCTGATCTTGAGAATTAGGTGATCCTCATGTTTCTATTTTTGTCACCTTACTAGCACCACCAGTTTATTTTCTAAGACCATAAGTCTTGAACTAAATGTTGGCAACACATTTGTTCCTCATTATCCTCAACTGCAAGAGTGTCCTTACCTCCTTCAATCTATCCTCTCCACAGCAGAAAGAGTAGAGGAATATAACAAGTCTAACAGGGCACTCTTTTACTTAAAAACACTTCAACTGTCTCCAACTCAAAAAAAAAAAAAAAAAAAGTGGACATGATTATTTGGCCCCTATTTCCCTTTCTAGCTTCATCATGCAACCACTGTCCATCACCTACCATATTATCTGAGCTCCCTGCACACACCATGTGGTAACTGTCCACAGAGCTATCCCTGGCTAGAATACCCTTGCCCTATTTATTCTCTGGCTAATTCTTAACTGTCCTTCAAGGCCCAACTCAGGCACCTGTTCCTCCAGGAAGCCTGCCTGTGTGCCCACACACACACACACACACACACACACACACAATGGGTAAAGTTTATTTGCTTTGTACTTTCACATCACTTTTCATATTCAAATAATCTGTCTCCTTAAATAGACAATAACCTCCTCAAAGGACTAATAAAATTAATGGCATGAAACAGGTGGTGAAGATAGAGTCAAAATGAATAAAATGAAATTTAGTTCTTAATCATAGCACTGTAATAGCTGCTGCAATTAGCATATTTGTTTTTCTCCACTCTTATGCTTCAGTATTTTTATGGCATCTGATAGAATAAAAACCAGTACATAACAATTTTTTAAAAATAATCTACCTCAATTCTTTTTTATCAACTCGGCAGGGTTTGAATGTATATACAGAACACGGCTATCTGTCTCCAACAAAACCACATAATTTGTCTTAGTTACAGTTTCTTTTTCTTTTTTTTTTGGCAATACCGCATGGTTTCCTACCACCTCAACCACAGATCGAACCCAGCCCCGGCAATGAAAGCACTGAGTCATACTTACCACATCAATGCCAGGGAATTCCCAACTTTTTGTATTGATTAAACAATAATTGCAAGATCATATTAGATAGGAAGTATCAAACTAGTATGAAATGTGTACATATACTTGTATCTATGTATATATTTAGATAAACTTTAAAAAAGTATATGTTTATATAAACTATAAATATTATATACATAGCATTTATTTCTATTAAAAGTCATATCCAATATACCGAATCCTACTGTTACCATGCTAAATCAACAGGAAATTGCTCAAGAAACAGATAAACTTTAAATGGGAAGGTCCTAACCTTTGTATTGCTGAACTTTAAATATGTAATTTAGTATAATATTAATATCCTGGAGTGACATTAACAATTCTTTATTTCTTTACTTCCCTGTATTTCAAGATGGATGTAGAGAATTAAGGGATTATGTGAAACTATTCAGCTTCTAAAACACAATCTGCTATAATGAGTATTTCATTTGTTGAAAACACCTCACGTTCATCCTTTTCAATACCTGCCTGAGACGGGTATCAATACTAATCCAATTCGTTTCATCACACACTAGGGCAGCTATTGGATGTCCTACAACATGGTGGCCAATCCTGCCACTCATGAGGAAAAGTGTCACAGATACATGAAGGACTAAAAAAACACAAAGAGAATGAAAATGTCACAGATTTCGAAGGATGTATCTTAAGTCAGAGAAACTCAATAAATAACCACTTGGCTTAAATACAAAAGAAGAATCGCCAACTGATTTAAAAACCACAACTAATCAACTTACAAAGACAATAAACCTGGCATCAGATGCCACATTCCATTTCTCACTCAAGAACCATAGTTCCTTGGAGAAAGAGCTGATTCCAGCGATGAGCAGTGAAGGTACACAAGGAGGAGCCTGGAGCATCTTGTCACACCAGAAAGTAAAGAAATATTTGAAGAATGAGAAGACATGTCACAGAGACTCAAGATTATAGGTCACTGGGGGAGAAACAGGGAAAACATAAAGATAGAAATGGGAAAGAAAGGTTGATAGAGCCTTGCAAAAGGCTGATAGAATGCTGAGCTGACTGATACAAGTAGACTGCTGCTGGCATTGGAATGGAACCAGTTATCTTACAACCTCAACCGTAACACTGGGTTCAGGCAAGAATTATCAACGGATGCTCAGCCAAGAGGAAAAGTTTTTTATTAGCAATAGGATGTATGTATGGCCTCAGAATATGTCCCCAAAACCTACTCACCAGCAACAAGGGGAGAAATTGGACAATACCCTGACCAGGTGAACACTGAGTGCTTCCAGATGTAATATCTGGAAAGGAAATATCACTTTTGTAATATTCTGTCTGAGGAGGTGACACCTGAAACTAAATTGTGACGAAACATCAGACTTAAATGGGGATCATTCTGTTAAAAAAAAAAAAAACAGAACTCTGTATTTTTCAAATATGTCAACGATATAAAAAGACAAAAAAGAGAAAAAAGCACTAAGAATTGTTTCAGACTATAAAGAGACATGACAACCAAATACAGTATGTGTCCCTATACTGGATCTTGTACAAGAGAAAAAAACAAATATTTACAAAATACCTTATCAGGTGCACTAACAAAATTCAAATATAGTAAGTTAGATAAAAATTAATATTAGGTTATTTTGGTCATATTAAAATAGACTTCATTCTTAGGAAATGACATTGAAATAATTAACAGCAAAGGAAGGCAATGATATCACCAGTTCAGTTCAGTTCAGTTCAGTCACTCAGTCGTGTCCAACTCTTTGCGACCCCATGAACTGCAGCATGCCAGGCCTCCCTGTCCATCACCAACTTCCGGAGTTCACTCAACCTCATGTCCATCAAGTCGGTGATGCCATCCAGCCATTTCATCCTCTGTCATCCCCTTTTTCTCTTGCCCCCAATCCTTCCCAGCATCAGAGCCTTTTCCAATGAGACAACTCTTCACATGAGGTGTCCAAAGTACTGGACTTTTAGCTTTAGCATCATTCCTTCCAAAGAACCCAGGACTGATCTCCTTTAGAATGGACTGGTTGGATCTCCTTGCAGTCCAAGGGAGTCTCAAGAGTCTTCTCCAACACCACACTTCAAAAGCATCAATTCTTCGGCACTCAGCTTTCTTCACAGTTCAACTCTCACATCCACACATGACCACTGAAAAAATCATAGCCTGGACTAGATGGACTTTTGTTGACAAAGTAATGTCTCTGCTTTTGAATATGCTATCTAAGTTGGTCAAAACTTTCCTTCCAGGGAGCAAGCGTCTTTTAATTTCATGGCTGCAGTCACCATCTGCAGTGATTTTGGAGCCCAAAAAAATAAAGTCTGACACTGTTTCCACTAGTTCCCCGTCTATTTCCCATGAAGTGATGGGACCAGATGCCATGATCTTTGTTTTCTGAATGTTGAGCTTTAAGCCAACTTTTTCACTCTCCACTTTCACTTTCATCAAGAGGCTTTTTAGTTCCTCTTCACTTTCTGTCATAAGGGTGGTGTCATCTGCATATCTGAGGTTATTGATATTTCTCCCAGCATCTTGATTCCAGCTTGTGCTGCTTCCAGACCAGAGTTTCTCATGATGTACTCTGCATATAAGTTAAATAAGCGGGGTGACAATATACAGCCTTGACATACTCCATTTCCTATTTGAAACCAGTCTGTTCTTCCATGTCCAGTTCTAACTGTAGCTTCCTGACCTGCATACAGATTTCTCAGGAGGCAGGCCAGGTGGTCTGGTATTCCTATCTCTTTCAGAATTTTCCACAGTTTATTGTGATCCATACAGTCAAAGGCTCTGGCATAGTCAATAAAGCAGAAATAGATGTTTTTCTGGAACTCTCTTGCTTTTCCCATGATCCAGCGGATGTTGGCAATTTGATCTCTGGTTCCTCTGCCTTCTTAAAACCAGCTTGAACATCAGGAAGTTCACGGTTCATGTATTGCTGAAGCCTGGCTTGGAGAATTTTGAGCATTACTTTACTAGCGCATGAGAGGAGTGCAATTGTGTGGTAGTTTGAGCATTCTTTGGCATTGCCTTTCTTTGGGATTGGAATGACAACTGACCTATTCCAGTCCTGTGGCCACCGCTGAATTTTCCAAATTTGCTGGCACACTGAGTGCAGCACTTCCACAGCATCATTTTTCAGGATTTGAAATAGGTCAGCTGGAATTCCTTCACCTCCACTAGCTTTGTTCGTAGCGATGCTTTCTAAGGCCCACTGGACTTCACATTCCAGGATGTCTGGCTCTAAGTGAGTGATCACACCATCGTGATTATCTTGGTCTTGAAGATCTTTTTTGTACAGTTCTTCTGTGTATTCTTGCCAGCTCTTCTTAATATCTTCTGCTTCTGTTAGGTCCAGACCATTCTGTCCTTTATCGAGCCCATATTTGCATGAAATGTTCCCTTGGTATCTCTAATTTTCTTGAAGAGATCTCTAGTCTTTCCCATTCTGTTCTTTTCCTCTATTTCTTTGCACTGATCGCTGAAGAAGGCTTTCTTATTTCTTCTTGTTGTTCTTTGGAACTCTGCATTCAGATGCTTATATCTTTCCTTTTCGCCTTTGCTTTTTGCTTCTCTTCTTTTCACGGCTATTTGTAAGGCCTCCCCAGACAGCCATTTTGCTTTTTTGCATTTCTTTTCCATGGGGATGGTCTTGATCCCTATCTCCTGTACAATGTCATGAACCTCAGTCCATAGTTCATCAGGTACTCTATCTATCAGATCTAGCCCCTAAAATATATTTCTCACTTCCACGGTATAATCATAAGGGATTTGAGGGAGCCACGGCTGAGGGGAGCAACCCCACGTCTAAGGAGCGGTGGCTGCGCGGGCGGCCAAGAGGAGCTACTCCACATTCAAGGTCAGGAGGGGCGGCGGTAAGGAGATACCCTCATCCAAGATAAGGAGCAGTGGCTGCACTTTGCTGGAGCAGCTATGTAAAGATACCCCACATCCAAGGTAAGAGAGACCCAAGTAAGATGGTAGGTGTTACAAAAAGGCATCAGAGGGCAGACACACTGAAACCATACTCACAGAAAACTAGTCAATCTAATCACACTAGAACCACAGCCTTGTCTAACTCAATGAAACTAAGCCATGCCTGCGGGGCAACTCAAGACAGGCAGGTCATGGTGGAGAGGTCTGACAGAATGTGGTCCACTGGAGAAGGGAATGGCAAACCACTTTGGTATTCTTGCCTTGAGAACCCCATGAACAGTATGAAAAGGTAAAATGATAAGATACTGAAAGAGGAACTCCCCAGCTCGGTAGGTGTCCAATATGCTACTGGAGATCAGTGGAGAAATAACTGAAGAAAGAATGAAGGGATGTAGCCAAAGCAAAAACAATACCCAGTTGTGGATGTGACTGGTGATAGAAGTAAGGTCCGATGCTGTAAAGAGCAATATTGCATAGGAACCTGGAATGTTAGGTCCATGAATCAAGGCAAATTAGAAGTGGTCAAATAGGAGATGGCAAGAGTGAATGTCGACATTCTAGGAATCAGAGAACTAAAATGGACGGGAATGGGTGAATTTAACTCAGATGACTGTTATATCTACTACTGCGGGCAGGAATCCCTTAGAAGAAATGGAGTAGCCATCATGGTTAACAAAAGAGTCTGAAATGCAGTACTTGGATGCAATCTCAAAAACGAAAGAATGATCTCTGTTCGTTTCCAAGGCAAACCATTCAATATCACGGTAATCCAAGTCTATGCCACAACCAGTAACGCTGAAAAAGCTGAATCTGAATGGTTCTATGAAGACTACAAGACCTTCTAGATCTAACACCCAAAAAAGATGTCCTTTTCATTATAGGGGACTGGGATGCAAAAGTAGGAAGTCAAGAAACACCTGGAGTAACAGGCAAATTTGGCCTTGGAATGTGGAATGAAGCAGGGCAAAGACTAATAGAGTTTTGCAAAGAGAAAGCACTGGTCATAGAAAACACCCTCTTCCAACAACACAAGAGAAGACTCTACACATGGACATCACCAGATGGTCAACACCAAAATCAGATTGATTATATTCTTTGCAGCCAAAGATGGAGAAGCTCTATACAGTCAGCAAAAATAAGACCGGGAGCTGACTGTGGCTCAGATCATGAACTCCTTGTTGCCAAATTCAGACTTAAATTGAAGAAAGTAGGTAAAACCACTAGACCAATCAGGTATGACCTAAATCAAATCCCTTATGATTATACAGTGGAAGTGAGAAATAGATTTAAGGGCCTAGATCTGATAGATAGAGTGCCTGATGAACTATGGACTGAGGTTCATGACATGACATCACCAACTTACTCTCAAAAGATTCTGAAGAAAAACATGAATGTAAATGCCCACTCTGTATGTGTGTGTACAGTGTATACATAAGTATCATTAAACACAGATGTATTCAGATGTTCTCTGTACTACCCTTGAGACTGTGTAATTTAAAGTGATTTCCAAATCAAAAGCTTGAGCGGACTTTTGGACTCTGAGGGAGAGGGAGAGGGTGGGATGATTTAGGAGAATGGCATTGAAACATGTATACTATTATGTAAGAAACGAATCGCCAGTCTATATTTGATGCAGGATACAGGATGCTTGGGGCTGGTGCACGGGGATGATCCAGAGAGATGATATGGGGTGGGAGGTCGGAGGGGGGGGTTCATGTTTGGGAACTCATGTACACCCGTGGTGGATTCATGTCAATGTATGGCAAAACCAATACAGTATTGTAAAGTAAAATAAAGTAAAAATAAAAATTTTAAAAATAAAAATAAAATAAAATTTTTAAAAAGCAGAAGAATGATAAACACATAGTCCAAACAAGAGAGGCAGAAGAATCAGACAGGGGAATCAGATAGGTGACTGTGAAGTGTAATATCTTCCATGACAGATGCATGACTGTTTTCTTATTACTATGTTTTATAACTACATATATGTTACTTATTCTCACATGTGTAAAGTAGTATATTACAAAGCACAATAAAGGTACAATAATGCTCTATAAGTTATTTCAATAATTAGTTCAAAACTACTATAAGAATATGAGGAACAAACAAAGTCCAAACTTGCTGCTAAGTCACTTCAGTCATGTCCGATTCTGTGTGACCCCACAGGTGGCAGCCAACAAGGCTCCTCTGTCCCTGGGATTTTCCAGCCAAGAATACTGGAGTGGGTTGCCAGTTCCTTCTCCAATGTATGAATGTGGAAAGTAAAGGTGAAGTCGCTTAGTCGTGTCCGACTCTTCGTGACCCCATGGACGGTAACCTACCAGGCTCCTCTGCCCATGGGATTTTGCAGGCAAGAGTACTGGAGTAGGTTGCCATTTCCTTCTCCAAAACCACCCAGAAATCCTACTCCTAGGCATATACCCTGAGGAAATCAAAATTGAAAAAGACATGTGTATCTCATTGTTCATTGCAGGACTATTTGTAATAGCTAGAACATGGAAGTGACCTAAATGTCTATGGACAGATGAATGGATAAAGAAGTTGTGGTATATAAACACAATGGAATGTTATTCAGCCATAAAAAGGAATGCATTTGAGTTAGTTCTAATGAGGTGGATGAACCTAGAACCTATTATACAGAGTGAAGTAAGGCAGAAAGAGAAACATAACTATCATGTTCTAATGCATATATATGAAATCTACGGAGAAGGCAATGGCAACCCACTCCGGTAGTCTTGCCTGGAAAATCCCATGGGCAGAGGAGCCTGGTAGGTTGCAGTCCATGGGGTCGTGAAGAGTCGGACACGACTGAGCGACTTCACTTTCACTTTTCACTTTCATGCATTGGAGAAGGAAATGGCAACCTACTCCAGTGTTCTTGCCTGGGGAATCCCAGGGACAGGGGAGCCTGGTGGGCTGCCGTCTATGGGGTTGCACAGAGTCGGACACGACTGAAGCGACTTAGCAGCAGCAGCAGCAGGATCCAGCTTTGAGGTCTTTCAGCATCTAACCCACATAAGTCTTTCATTAAAAAATGTGAACTGTTAAAAAAAAAAAAAAAGAAATCTAGAAAAATGGTACTGAAGAATTTATTTACAGGGCAGCAGGGGAGGAATAGACATAAAGAATAGACTTATGGACATGAGGAGACGGGAGGAGAGGGTGAGATGTATGGAAAGAGTAACATGGAAACTTACATTACCATATGTAAAATAGATATCCAATGGGAATTTGCTGTATGGCACAGGAAACTCAAACAGGGGCTCTGTGTCAACCTAGAGGGGAGGGGTGGGGAGGGAGATAGGAGAGAGGTTCAAAAGGGAGGGGATATATGTATACCTATGGTTGATTCATGTTGAGGTCTGACAGAAAACAACAAAATTATGTAAAGCAATTATCCTTCAATAATAAAATAAATTAATTAAGAATAAAATCTGTTATATGCCCATATACCAATAGCAAGCTATCAGAAATAGATTCAGAGAACAACCCTATTTACAATTATATGAAAAAGAATAAAATACCTAGGAATAAATTTAACTCAGGAGTTTAAAGACCTATACAGTGAAAGCTGTAGACATTAATGAAAAAAATTGAAGGAGACACAAATAAATGAAAAGATACATTGTTTTCAAGGACTGTAACAACTAACATTGCTAAAATGACCATACTATGAAAACCAATCCACAGATTCAAGGCAATCCCTGTCAAAGTGCTGATGGCATATTTCACAGGAATAGTAAAAACAATCCTAAAATTTGTATGAAATCCCAACAGAATCCAAAGAGCCAAAGCAAGCTGGAGAAAGAAAAAGTTGGATGCATCACATACCCTGATTTCAAACTACACTACATGCTATGCAAACAAAACAGTATGCCATAAGCATAAAAACAGACACACAGATCAGTGTAACAGATTGCCCAGAAATAAACCCAAGCATATACCATCAATTAATTTATATCAAAGGAAGCAAGAATATACAATGTGGAAAGACAATCTCTTCAATAACTGGTGTTGGGGAAACTAAACAGCCACATGCAGAAGAACAAAACTCAATTACATCTTAAACCATTCATAAAAATTAAATAAAAATGGGTTAAAGTTCTAATCAGAGAAAAAATAACATAATTTTGAATGGTGATGGATGCTAACTAGATTTATTGTGGTGATCATTTTACACTACAGACAAATATTGAATCATGTTGTACACCCAAGACTAATGTAATATGTCAATTATACCTCAATCTTTAGAAAACTTAAAGAATATGAAAAGCCCTCACAATGAAGCACACCACAGACTAATAAATATTTTTGAAGTAATAATCAATTTGTTTTTATTCCACTGAGTTAAGAGCATAGTATTAATTTTAGGTCCAGTTCTTTAATTCTTCTGCTTCTTCAATTTGGTAAGTCTTTTCCCCTCAACAAAAAACGTGTGTGTGTGTGTGTGTGTGTGTGCGCGCAGTGTAGTGCAACAAATAGTACAGTTAACAAGGTTTAATGTGAATCATTATATTAGTTGCTAAAATTTATTACTTACTAAGTGCCAGGCTACTAACACTACCATGTTCAGTTCAGTTCAGTTCAGTCGCTCATTCATGTCTGACTAGTAAGCGCTGAATATAGATTGTATCTTTTAGCAATCATAATCACTCTTATGATGTAGATCCTATTTTTTTCACCACTCTTCAAAAAGAAGAACCAGCAACAGAAAGATTAGGTAACTCATGCAAGGTCATACAGCGAGCAAGAGTCAGAGTCAAAATCTGAACCCAGGAAATCTCATTCTAGACCCCATACTTTTAGACTCCAGGCTCCACTGTGTTTTTGTTACCTTCCTGAACCTAAGTTAATGACCTCAAATTTTTCTTGTGCTGAATATATCAGTAAAATCACCATCTAGTACTTTAAACCAGTAGGTAGAAAATAAATTATAGCTATTATTTCTATTCACTGTGGGCAGCAAATGCTGTATATAAAATTCAAAAACCAGTGCTATCTTAGAGTTGAATTTCCCTGTGTCTTCCTTCCTCTGACCCCTCATGGTGGAAAAAAAGAAAAAATTGTTGAGTAATTAAAATGCTACCAGAGATAATGTAATACAGAAAAGGTTTTAAAATAGTCTCATTCTATATACACTAGGTAACTCACATTTAAAAATACTTAGTATGTTATTTAGAAAAGGCAGATTTTACTGGATGTAGAACAAGCTTTCCAGCATAATACGATCATTTGACAGGTGAAGTGAACATATGTCATTTAGTGGCA
The DNA here is from genome assembly GCF_042477335.2 of Ovis canadensis. NCBI lineage: Eukaryota > Metazoa > Chordata > Mammalia > Artiodactyla > Bovidae > Ovis > Ovis canadensis. Next base: position 71,844,516 of record NC_091248.1, on the reverse strand, counting down.
GCCTGGCACCCAGCCCCTTTCCTGATGTTACTCACCTCTCTTTTAGGGAATCTTCTCCTTCACTGTACCATCCTGATGGAAACATAAATCTAAATGCATGCCCTCCAATTACAGAAACCAAAGGTGTCCTTCAGAGGCTGCTCTGGGATCATTTCTATACTATTCCTGGCATCGGTTGGCCAGCACAAAACACAAGGTTAGTCAATAAAACACAGTCTCTTGGGACTTGGTTTATTAAACAGACTATGTATATACCATGGAGAAGCAAATGGCAACCCACTCCAGTATTCCTGGAGAATCCCTTAGACAGAGGAGCCTGGCAGGCTACAGTCCACAGGGTTACAAAGAGTTGGATAAAACTGAGTTACTAACTTATGCACATACCAAGGACTAGGTCAGAATTGATCCAAGTCAGCAACAGAGCCTGGGCAATTTTGTTGACTGTTCCTGTTACCAAGACCTTTGGATCTGGCTGATACCTCCCTGTTTCAAGGAGAGGAGTCTCCCTTCAATCTAACTATGCAGTCTCCCTTCAATCCTGAGAGCCTCCCTCAGTCTAAAAATTTCAGGTAAATTCCTCTTTTGATTTTAAATCAGTCTGTGTCTTTTGCTGGCAAAGATGACAAAAAAGATGATAACCATACAGAATATAAAGCCATAAGGGGATGAAATTATATAATCTTATTTAGCATTTCTTTGGATGACTTTTACTCTTTTCCATTAGTTTGGTATGTATGCTAGCCAAAGAATATGAAGATCTAGATTCTAGTCCAGACTTTCATTAGCAGGCTTTAACATTTCCAGTGTGAATTCATTCATTCTCGATTTTTTTTGCTCATCTATGAATAAAGACAGTTTGAACTGTAAGTTTTCTTGCATTCATAAAATGTTAACGTTTTGTAGAAAAGATCAGTCTTACTGACAACACCAATAATACAGACTTTCTTTACAGAAATTAGGACATGGTTGTAATTGTTGACTTCAGTATTTTCTATTCACTTTTAAATATTGTTTTTCATATAAGTAAGATAGGAATAAAATAATTTCAGACAATTTCCCTTAGGAAATGACATCACATTTCAGAAGATCTACCTATAAAAAATAAATAGTTTTGAAATACTATTACACAGTAAATACTATTATATTTTTAATATCCATACCAATGTAACCTAGAAGTTTCAAGTTCAAGAGAATATATAATAAATAATTCCTTTTAAAATTTGTTGATGATTTGATAGATATATTCTGCTAAATGTGTATAAAATTGATTGGTGCACTTACTAAGGAATATATCCATAACAGTACCATCAGTTAAACTTTTCTAAAAATCTTCTAAAAAAAAGAGAGATCTAAAAATACTGGTCAGCCAAAATGTTTTAAATTGTGTTAGTACTGAAACCGTTACATACATAGCAAAGTACTATTATGAATTCTTATAAAAATTACAAAGTAAAGTCTTTCTCAAAAGCCATTCAAACCAAGGAGACTGACAATCATTAAGTCATGTCTACAAGAAACATGATTATTCAATATTGACACTTATCAAGGGGTACCTGAATTTGAAAGACTATGAGATTCTGTTCCTCTCATGAAGGTTTTATCTCCTTAAATCTAATCTTAGATATACTAATTGTTCCTAACTCTCAACACAATTCAACAAGGAATTCCAACTCAACATAATGTCACACAAACTAGAAAAGAGATGGTATTCAGTGCTATCTCTCAAGAATGCAATTAATTCTGTGTGGGGGCATAGAAAGAGCTACAGAGAAGAGGTAACAGATGAAGCCTTTATAAAAACCTCAAAAATATGAAAATGACCTCAAAATATGAATAAACTTCTATGTAGATAATTGACTTTGCACCCTTTCACATCTGAGTTTCAAGCCCAGTTCTACCCTCCTGTTGGCCATGTAAAATTGATCAAGTTGTTTAGAAATACAGAAAGTAGGCCTTATTCTGCCAATAACTGTGATCTTAGGCAATTCTCTTCACCTCTCTAGGCATCAATTTCCTAAATCTATGAAAGAAATCATGAAGTTATGCTTTAAGAGCTTTAGCTTTCCCTCTGATTCTAACATGAGTCTATATTATATATTACAGAAATTCCTATGCTCTTTTGGATGTGTTCATTTAGCAACTATTTACCCACAATATGCGGGTACAACTAAGTACCCACAATATGTCAGGCAGTGTTCTAGCACATGTGAATGTAATGGTCCAAAACACATGAAAATTACAGAAAATATCTATTGAATAACTTATAATTCGATAGATATTGAGTTATATCTATATAATTTATTTGCTTTGTTGTCTCCTTGTTCACAATCATTTCCCTGTAAGTATGACATGTGTATTTAAAATAGTTAACACCGGTAAACAAAAGAAAAAACACAAACATTAACACAAAAGGAGAAATTTAAATGAAGATGAAGTCTAGTTAGTAACACTGCCATTAACATGATAGTTTCTCTAAATTCACATTCAATCAGTGAGCCTTAGCAACCTGACAAAAAAAGACAGTATGTTAATGAGCTCTCTAACCAATTTAGTATACAGCCATCTTTTCTTCCTCAAACTATTTCCTTCCTTTTCTTCCTTAAACTATTACATAGTTTCTTAAGAGCATGATATAACCAGGTAAGTTTTATTTAAAGATAAATAAAGTCTGTATATGGCAAGCAAACACAAAAATCTACAATATCATTTTTTCAGATATTTCACTTCTATATCTGACATTTCTGGCTTTTAGACCATCTATGTCATTACACGAGGTCTTTATTTAAGAATCATATTATCAGTTTTCAAAAATTGACTTATTCTTAGGTAAGTAATTTTAAAATTCAGTAATTGTCAGGCAGTTCCAGAAACTCAAGATTTTGTCAAAAGACAGGGAATTTGGATGGTGAGGTAGGCAGAGGGTGTGGATTGCTGAAAGGATACAAGATGAGAATAGAGCTGAATTGACCTCAGAAAACACAGTGACTTGAGGAGTCACAGGGCAACTCAGTTGGACTTCTCTTCTGGGTCTGCTTCTCGCTTTTAGCAAGCTACTAGTTCTTTACTATGCCTCCTCCCGTTATCTCATGGCAATGTTGTCTTTATGGCTGCTCTAGCCTCCTGGATTCTGCAGCCTACTTTCTCTTAGAAAATCTGAGTACTTCTACCTCATTCTAATAACTGCATCCCTCCTCTAAGGAGAAACGATCCTACAGGGGGTGTGGACAGTACACCCTGGAACAGAGTTCTCACGCACAGCCCCTTCCATGATGTGCGCCTCTGCCTGCCTTCCTATAGCCAGTGGTCAGGATAATGGGGTCACGTGGTAAGACACATCACCTCATGGCAAATAAATGGGGAAAAAGAGGAAACAGCAACAGATTTTATTTTCCTGGGCTCCAAAATCACTGCAGACAGTGAGTGCAGCCATGAAACTGAAAGACACTTGCTTCTTGGAAGAAAAGCTATGACAAATCTAGACAGCACATTAAAAAGCAGATATCACTTTGCCGACAATGGCCTGTATGGTCAAAGACATGGTTTTTCCAGTAGTCATGTAAGGATGTAAGAACTGGACCATAAAGAAGGCTGAGTGCCAAAGAACTGATGCTTTTGAGCTGTGGTGCTGGAGAAGACTCGAGAGTCCCTTGGACAGCAACATTAAACCAGTCAATCCTAAAGGAAATCAACCCTGAATAACCACTGGAAGGACTGATGCTGAAGCTGAAGATCTAATACTTTGGCTACCTGATGTGAAGAGCAGACTCACTGGAAAAGACCAAGATGCTGGAAAAGATTGAGGGCAGGAACAGAAGGGGGAGACAGAGGATGAGATGGTTGGATGGCATCACTGACTCAATGGACATGAGTTTGGGCAAACTCTGGGAGATACTGAAGGACAGGGAAGCCTGGTGAGTTGTGCTTCATGAGGTCACAAAGAGTCAGACATGACTTAGCAACTGAACAACAACAACGGTGAGGCAGACAACTTGGTATTATATGCATAAGGCACCCTTCATTAGATTATGGCACAGTAGGTATCTTGAAGTTTCTAAGACACAGCGTGACTGCTAGGCACCTTCAACGGAGTATTCATTATGTAAAGATACAGTCTCACCACAGAGACTGTATGTTCAGAGACTGAACAAGTCATGTTCACAAAGTAAGGCCACTTCTTTACAGGCACAGGACACAAGTATATAAACTTGAATTTAAAATTCAAAAAAAAGTGTGATGAAGTGGGTATGTGTTTTTGAAAAAACAAACTCAGCCTGGGAAACTATTCTTTAAAGAAAAACAAAAACATAACATATAAACATAGAAAACAAACTGTAAAATCACTATTTTTAAAGATGAGCCTGTCAGCATCAAATATGCACTGCAAAGTGGCATGTCTTAGATTTCAGCTACTCAGCCACAACTGACAGTCTCCAAATTGTGCAGCTCAGAGTACATGAACAAATGGCCACCACACTGGGTGAGAGCAGTCAGCCTGGCTGTTCCCCTGCTTCAGTGCTCCACTTTTACCAGTGAGCAGCAGCCAGCACTGCACAACTCCTAGCCAGAGGGCTCTGTCCTGGCCTCATGTATAAAAATTGCAAGCCACTATAAAACTAAGCAATCAGAAAAACTATTACTACCATTTGCTTTATAATGATTATTTTAATAAAGTAACAGAGGAATATAAAAGAAAAGGATACCCATCTCTTTTCTCTTTCTGATGGCAGACAAGAAAAAACACATCTGTAAGGTGACTTACAGGGAGGCAGATACCAAAGAAGGCATCGAAGAGCTACGGGAATGGGAGTTCGCAGACCTGGTCAAGGCACTGATTATGACTCACATCTACCTGTCCCAGGTCTAGTCTTCTCACTTATCTGTTAAAGATCCTTGGGGCTTTCATACTTGAGATAAGACATCACTTCCCTTCTCCTGGGCCTCCACAGCACAAATCAATGGGAGGCCCAGCAATTCCAGACAGGAGCAGTCTTTCCAGGGTGTACACAGCCATTGACAGGAATGAAAACTGAGAACCTTCCTCCTCTCAAGAAACATTCACATTTTTGGCAAATGTGTCATCTCTGAGATCATCAAAACTAATCTTATTATGTCCTTTATTCCCTCTTTTCATCAGCTCCCAAAGATGTCTCCGAATCTCAGGTCATCTCTATTCCCAAAAGGCTCCAAGGATAGTGAGGCAACCCCAGTGGCACCAGGGACTCTTCATCCTTCATATCTGAATGATTACTTTCCATGATTTCCAGTAATCTTTCCATGATTACTTGCAAATACAGTTGATAATAATGCATCAATATTTGCTCACCAATTACAACAAATGTTCCACACGAATTCAGGTTGTTAGTAACAGGAGAAACTGCAAAGTGAGCACTGATGAGAGGTATATAGGAATTCTGTTCTTCCTGATCAATTTTCTGTAAATCTAAAACTACTCTAAAAAAAAAGTTTATTATTTTAAAATTGAATAAAGGCATAAACAGACTGTCTACCAGCTTTCAAATGATCACTGACATCATCATCTCTTCTGATGAGGTTTTTTTTTTTTTTTTAATACAAGCTAATTCTATTTAATAAAGAAAATGGTGAGGGTGGGGACAGTAGCAGACAGATAAGGAAGCTGAAGCTGTATGTAACGTATCTCTTCTTTGCTACAAGTCTATCCAAGAGCTCATGAACACAATGTATGAGTGGGGATGGCAAGAAACATGAGTTTTACATGACTACAAAGAAATCAACAATAATTGTGAGCAGTCAGAATTCCTAATCATTTTCATTTTCCTATTCAAATGTTGTGAGGTCACGAAAACATTTTCACAAAAAGGTCATATGTCTACACACTTAAGGTAAACACCCAGTCAGGACAAAAGTGAAAAATCAAGAGTTGATTCCATCTATTTTGTTACCTAACAAGAGAAGGGGCCTACAAAAGTATACAGTTTTCTTATTTTAGAGAATTAAGTGACTTCCCCCAAAACACTTAAAAGTGGTATGAATGGAAAAATTAAAAAAAAAACAACACACACACACTACAGAGGAAGAGAGATCAAAAGCTTCAGACAGAATAATTGTTAAATAAGCATTTAATATTAACTGAAATTATATACTAGGGAAAGGAAAACAATAGATTTTCTATGAAAAGGAAAAACAAATCAAAGATGGTCAGAAAAGTTATTTGGATGGAGGGCAGGGGTATGGCATGCTGCAGAAAGGCTTGTACCACCTGCCCAGCAGCAGTGTTATGAGAACTAGATGAGACATTTGTAAATATGTTTGGAAAATGCCAGGTCATAAAACTGTTAAAACTGAGGAAAATACTAAAGGAGAGAAAACTGGTTTTCATCGCTGTCAAATAAGGCAAGGCCGACAACGAGCAATGTGGTTAGGATCCCTTCCCTGGTCCCTTGGTATTCCACATGCGGCCACATGAAAAACTGCACTGATATTTGTCCATTTTTCTTTACAACTTTGGTTATAAGTATTGCTAAGATGCTTATAGGAGAAGGCAATGGCACCCCACTCCAGTACTCATTTGCCTGGAAAATCCCGTGGACGGAGGAGCCTGGCAGGATTCAGTCCATCGGGTCACTAAGAGTCAGACATGACTGAGTGACTTCACTTTCACTTTTGTGCATTGGAGAAGGAAATGGCAACCCACTCCAGAGTTCTTGCCTGGATAATCCCAGGGACAAGGGAGCCTGGCAGGCTGCCGTCTATGGGGTCGCACAGAGTCGGACACGACTGAAGTGACTTAGCAGCAGCAGCAGCAAGATGCTTATATGTTCCTCCAGGAGACAAACTGGTTAGTGAAGATTATGAACTAAAGGAAAATGCCTTCAAGAATGAGGTAATGCGGGTAGAATAAATCTTTACCCTGCCCCCAAGAAAGCTAAGAGCTGATTCCACTTATTCTGTGCCAAGTTAATTTCTCCTCTGCTGAGTAGTAGCTCATCAGTCACCTACTCCTAAGCATGAATGGAGATCTTGGGAAAATACATCAGATTCAAATGAACCCATTATTAAAGTAAACAGCACTCACATATCACAAGAATGGCTTATACTTTGAAAAACACTGCTTCGAATCAAATCCAAGTTACAAAATGCTTTTTTTTTTTTTTGTCCCCTGCTTTTTTAATCATGAAGGAAAAAAACGTTAATACCTCCTAATTCTTGGCTTGCTCTGACAATTCCTACTTAAGTCTCAGTAAAGACCTTGTTCCTGAACAAAACTAAACCCTTACCATAGTTACTTCAAACTATTTAAAGCTTTAACTAAGCGCAAAGCAGATCTTTTAAAATTGCTCACACGCTAGAATTTGACAGCATCGTAAGTGCCTATAAATGAATATTGAATAATGCAAATTGGTAACCAGTTGATAATGTATCTGTGTAAATCAAATGAACATTCATGTAATAAATTCACATCTGACCTTTTTAACCTTTCCCAGTATTGATCATTCTTTGGTGGATAAGGTCCTGAATGAGGCTAATGATACTTGTTAAAAAAATGGAAAGGAAACAAACGCATTCTATGGGAATGACTAAATAAAAGCATTAAAACTTGGTGATAAGAAGCCAGTTCCCAGGAGGAAAAAAAAAATCCAACACTAGAAAAAAGTGATGGGACTTAACAACTTCACAAGATGAGCTTTACCAACTCTATGCTAACTCCACATTATTATTGCCCTTATATCTAACAATCATAACTCATCTGATGCACAACTTATCATCAGGCTCCTTGCATTTTTTCACAGTATTAAAGGCAAGAATGTCATTCATACCACTCTTATCAAATTAAAACCAAAGGACAGTCCAATCCTGAGAGTCAAACAAAGTAAGGACATAAGTGAGATGGCTTTGGTCATAAATCAAAAGCTAATAGGGCCTGAACACATGAGTCTGACCCTTTAACAACATTCTCTCCCAGCTTGACAACTCAAGTGAGAAAAAGTGTAGGGGTTATCCCTTGTACTAAGACACTGGATGCTACACTTGATATTAGCCGAAGCTATCACACTATTCAGAAAACTTCTTACACGAAATCAGGTAAAACTGTCACCGGACTTCCCTGATGGCTCAGTGGTAAAGAATCTGCCTGCCAATGCAGGAGGCACAGATTCAATCTCTGGGTCAGGGAGATCCCCTGGAGAAAGAAATGGCTACCCACTCCAGAATTCTAGCCTGGGCAATCCCACGGACAAAAAAGCCTGGTGGGCTACAGTTCGCAGATTCGCAAAATAGTCAGACATGACTAAGCAACTGAACAACAAAAAAATTACCATTATCACCAAGACTAGACTTTCATTATATAACAAATTATGAAGCTTTTACATCAGATACATTCAAATACAGTATCATGATCTATTAAGGAGACTTCAGTATTTTTGGTTAACACTTAAAATTCCTATCAGAGTTTTGCCTCTTTTATAACAAAGTTCATACATAGGAGGTGCTATCTACCATCTACTCAGGCGGTGCTGAGCAAGACATGCTTAACTCAATGATTAACTCAGCAGAACTTGCAGGGTCAAACTGCAAGACTAAATGTCCTATCTCCACGCACAACAGGACTATATTTGCCAACGATCACAAGGGAACAGGATTGCTGAATGTTGCTGCAAAGAGTCGAGACAGGCCAAATGATAAACGCTACCAGGAAACAAATGAAGGAACATCCAACAAAATAATGGCCTTGTGAGATAGTGAGATGTCTACCACCAAAAAGTGGTTCTCCATCTACTTGCTTAAAGTGTTGTCTCTTGGGCCTGGTATTCAACTGACTCATTCATGAAACTGGGGGTTAAGCCTGGAAATGTGCATTTCTAACAAACAGCTGATTCTGATGTAGGTAGAAAACAACATACAATCCAAACTAAGCAACCAGACCTTAGCAAACCTGTGGACATATTTATAAATTGGTCAAAAGCAACAGCTGATGGACTATAAGGTCCTTTTGATATTTAATCTTTGTTTCTACAAGATTAGGAAGACAAGTAAAACCACTGAGCCACCTGAAGATGCAAGAGATGTAGGTTCCATTCCTCGGTCAGAAAGATCCCCTGGAAAAGGAAATGGCAACCCACTCCAGTATTCTTGCTTGGAAAATCCCATGGATAGAGGAGCTGGAGGGGTATAGTCTATGGGGTCGCAAAGAGTCGGACATGACAGAGCATGTGTGTGCGCACATACACACACCCACACACACACACACACACACACAGCCAATAAGCCAAAAAAAAAAATATATTGTTAGTAATCAAAGAAATGCAAATCAAAATAACAATGAGATACCACATCACACCCTCTAGGATAGTTCTACAGCAAGACTTTTAACATGTTAGAATTTGGAGAAATTTGAGTCTCCCTACTTCATGGTAATAAGGGTACAATTTGAAAAATAGTTTGGCAGTTCCTCAAAAGCTAAAATGTAAGAATTATCATATGATCTAGTAATTTCACTCCTAGCTATAGACACAAGTTAACTGAAAAGAAGTATTCAAACAAAAACTTCTATACAAATGTTTACAGCAATGTTTTTCATAAGAATCACAAGGTGAAAACAGTTCAAATGTCTATCAACTGATGAGTAGATAAACAGGATGTGGAATTATCCAGACAATGGAATATTATTCAGCCGTAAATAGAAGTATTGACATATGCTACAACCTAATGAACCTTGCAAATATTATAAGCAAAAGAAGTGAATCATAAAGGACAATATGTTGCTTTAATTCTATTGATATAAAATGTTCAGACTATGTGACTCACAACAAACTGTGCAAAATTCTGAAAGAGATGGGAATACCAGACCACCTGGCCTGCCTCCTGAGAAATCTGTATGCAGGTCAGGAAGCAACAGCTAGAACTGGACATGGAACAACAGACTGGTCCAAATTGGGAAAGGAATATGTCAAAGCTGTAGATTCTCACCCTGCTTATTTAACTTATATGCAGAGTACATCATGAGAAATGCTGGGCTGGATGAAGCACAAGCTAGAATCAAGATTGCCGGGAGAAATATCAATAACCTCAGATATGCAGATGACACCACCCTTATGGCAGAAAGCGAAGAAGAACTAAAGAGCCTCTTGATGAAAGTGAAAGAGGAGAGTGAAAAAGTTGGCTTAAAGCTCAACATTCAGGAAATGAAGATCATGGCATCTGGTCCCGTCACTTTGTGGCAAATGGATGGGGAAACAGTGGAAACAGTGACAGACTATTTGGGGGGAGGGGGCTCCAAAATCACTGCAGATGGTAACTGTAGCCATGAAATTAAAAGACGCTTACTCCTTGGAAGAAAAGTTATGACCAACCTAGACAGCATATTAAAAAGCAGAGACATTACTTTGCCAACAAAGGTCCATCTAAGTCAAGACTATGGTTTTTCCAGTAGTCATGCATGGATGTGAGAGTTGGACTATAAAGAAAGCTGAGCACAGAAGAATTGATGCTTTTGAACTGTGGTGTTGGAGAAGACTCTTGAGAGTCCCTTGGACTGCAAGGAGATCCAGCCAGTCCATCCTAAAGGAGATCAGTCCTGAATATTCATTGGAAGGACTGATGCTAAAACTGAAACTCCAGTACTTCGGATACCTGATGTGAAGAACTGACTCATCTGAAGAGAGTTGGGAAAGATTGATGGCGGGAGAAGGGGACGACAGATGGTTGGATGGCATCACTGACTCAATGGACATGAGTTTGAGTAAACTTTGGGAGTTGATGTTGGAAGGGAGGCCTGGCATGCTGCAGTCCATGGGGTTGCAAAGAGTCGAACACGACTGAGCAACTGAACTGAACTGAAAATGTTTAGAATAGGAAAATCTATAGACAGTATATATTACTGGTTTCTAGGGGCAGAGGTTGGGGGTGGCATATTGATTATGGCTGAGGGTAGTAGGGTTTCTTTCATGGCTAATACAATACTGATTGTACAGATGAATGCACAGATTCATATACTAAGTCACTGAATTATAAATTTCAAGTGGGTGAATCATACGGTATACAGATTAAATCTCAAGCTATTTTTTTAAAAGATTTATCTAAAATAATAAGGAAAACACCCCACCATGATGACCTCCATTCTAGTGGGCTGTCAACTGCAGGAAGTCCCCAAATGCCACTCTAGCCACAGTAGCTGCTCACAAATTCCTGTCACTTGAGTTGTTTCTATTTCTATACTTCCTGAGGCTTACTTATTCAACTCTGTTTCCAATTCTGTGATGTATTCACACTTTATCCAATAAACCCCCCAGGTTTCTATGCTTAAATAATCTCTCATTTTAGGTTGCTTGTAATCACAACATACTATTTGGTATATACTCTACATTCTTCCAGTGGTGCTAGTGGTAAAGAACCCACCTGCCAATGTAGGAGACGTAAGAGACTCAGGTTTGATCTCTGGGTTGGGAAGATCCCTTGGAGGGGGGCATGGCAACCCACCCCAGTATTCTTGCTTGGAAAATCCCGTGACAGAGGAGCCTGGCAGGCTATAGTCCATAGGTCACAAAGAGCTGGATATGACTGAAACGAATTAGCACCAGCACCAGCACCTACACTCTTCCATTCCCTTGTCTAGAAGTAATTTCATAAACAACTGACTACAAATCCTGACAACTTTTTCTACGGCTATACCACTATGTGTCCACCTATATAAATATGTCTTAACAGTGTAATAGTATGTATAGCATGATTACATGATAACTGATTTTGTCATTCTTTTACTAACAAACTGTTCATTATCTTATTTATCCATTTTTCTTTTAGCATCAAGGGGAATAGGGAACATCCATCAAAAATATATCTGGCTAAAATCCAATAAACACTTACTGAATATATTTGGTGGTTGGGGAAAAAAATTTTTTCATACTTTTAGATGAGAGGAAGGTGAAAAATAATTTCTAATCAATTTTTCTTTACAATCTAGTTTTACACAGAATACATAACAATTACAAAACAATTATGTATTAGGAAATAAGCAAAACTGCACAACAGTCATCTTGTACCAGTTGAAGTTATGCAAATTCAATTCAATTTTACTAAATATCAACTATGTAATGTTTTTCAGTGTGCTGATTATATTATCCTTCAGGGTATCCAGAAAAATAGTTTACAGTTTGATATACTCATCTATTAATCAATATTTTGTAACTGTCACATATATAAAGACTGATAAAATTTCCAGCAAAATTAAATATGTTTAGGACAAAAACATCCATGACTCTGAGAATTATGATTATAAAAACCATCTACATTTTTTAGTACTTACTAACTCTTATTATCTCATTTATGTCTTCAGTCAATCCTACGAGGCAGGTATTGTTATCATAATCACCCAAGGGCATTATGACCACTTTAACTGGCAAATCTGAGATTCAGAGTCAAATCTTTCTATCACAAGAGTTCCTTTCTTAACCAATACTTCTGTAATATCGTAATGATTTTAATGACCAGCTGAAAAATTGAACTGAAGAGTTTTTATAATATTAAATTACATTAAAACATCTCTATTTACAAAAACCCGGCAAGCAACAAATTACTTTTCTGAATCAGCCAGAAAAATTACTAAACCTGAGATCTTTACTTCTTGGCACATGAGAAGTTACAATATCAATTTCTTCAGTATTATGATAAAGGCAAAATCAAACTAATTCAAGCTACATACTCAATAGACTTGTGATCTTTACACAGAAAACAGGTTAGTATAGACTCTTAATGGTGTAATTATTGTCCATGAGAAATAGGTACACAGTTCCATAAAAATACAAAATAGTATAGAACACATTGTAATTGCTGCATTTGTTACACAGTAAATCTTTCTATATTTATGCATATCTAATTGAAATGATATTTATCAAAAGGCTAATGATACCATTTTGAATCCCATTTACTAAAAGGCTAATGAGACAGTAGAATACAAGTTGTTTATTAACTGAAGAACAAGATATGTGACATCTGTACACAGTCAGAGAAAACTGAAATTAAAAATAAAGTATCTCATAAACCTTACAGTAAAGAAGTCATATCAGAGATAAGAAAGACCATGTACGATGTCAGTTTCCCTTGTAAACTGATAGGTAAAGGCAAATTTATATTCTAGTCAAAGAACTTATGTAAGGAGAGTATATAAATTATATATAATGAGACTATGTAATTATATATTCATTTTTTCAGGGATACCATTATTACAGGTATTTAAATACAACTCATTTTTTTTAATTGCAAGATAGGCCATAATGCTTACATGGTGAAATAAAATTACATATGCTGTACTTTAAAACAACCTCATGTTAGATTACTGCACCTCAGAAATACCCTATTGATACTTCATGAGCCAAAAAACAGTTAGTCCCTTGGACTGCAAGGAGATCCAACCAGTCCATTCTAAAGGAGATCAGTCCTGGGTGTTCTTTGGAAGGAATGATGCTAAAGCTGAAACTCCAATACTTTGGCCACCTCATGCGAAGAGTTGACTCATTAGAAAAGACTCTGATGCTGGGAGGGATTGGGGGCAGGAGGAGAAGGGGACTACAGAGGATGAGATGGCTGGATGTCATCACCAACTCAATGGATGTGAGTTTGAGAGAACTCCGGGAGATGGTGATGGACAGGGAGGCCTAGCGTGCTGCAATTCATGGGGCCGCAAAGAGTCGGACACGACTGAGCAACTGAACTGAACTGAACTGAATCATATGAATATATTGGTAAGACACCATGCTGCTGCTGCTGCTAAGTCGCTTCAGTCGTGTCCAACTCTATGTGACCCCATAGACAGCAGCCCCCGTCCCTGGGATTCTCCAGGCAAGAACACTGGAGTGGGTTGCCATTTCCTTCTCCAATGCATGAAAGTGAAAAGTGAAAGTGAAGTCACTCAGTTGTGTCCAACTCTTCGCAACCCCATGGACTGCAGCCCACCATGCTGAACAGCAAATAAAGTGCAGTCACTTTCTTGAATAATGGTGATACTAATGAATATATATCTCAACACTTTTCAGCTTCAAGAACAGAAAACTCCATACACATCAAAATGGCACATATCAAACTCTAAATAACAAAATTATTTAACAGGTAATTGCAAACTCTCTTCTCATCAAATAAACAGGAACTCATTTTAAGATTAAGACAAGTAGCAAGTCAGTTTAGGTTGAATTTTTAGATGAAAGAGCAATCATGAGCAACTTTCTAAGCCAAGATCTTGATTAGATTTTTTTCCTAACATTAACGACAAGATTCATAAATACACAGTAAGTTTAAGCAAAAAATAAAATTCACATATATTTCAAGGAGCAACTGTTTTCTATAAATAATTTATTATTACAAACTACCTGAATAAAAATTAAAAGTGAATTCCAGCAGTCAGTAAAAGTAACTCCCCAGCAAAACCTTCTGTGTATATTTCTCAACATGAAGTACCATGAAAGAATTCACTTATGGCTAATATATTTGTCAAGAAAAAAATGGTATTTTATTACTGCACCTAAATAATTTGAAGGCACATCAACTGTAGTTCGTGTGTTTTTTGTTATCATTTATCCAATGGTATATTTATTAGTTGTCATATCAAGGCTCTGCCAGGAGAGTTTTTAAACATTTATTAAGAAACACAGTCTATAGTCAAATGAGGTTATGCGTAATATCTTCAAAGAATCTGAAAGAGCCTATTATATATTTATTGGCTCCTAGGACATGTTCCAGCCAGATAATGATCTTTTGTCAAAATAAGAGCGATCCAGTAATGTGGTCCTCTTCACCCAAGCTGACAGCAACTCTCAGAAAGTAATCAAAGCAAAACTATTAGCCTAAGTGCAAGTGACAGAACTAGCTCAAACTGCTTAGATTTTTACTTTTGTTTTAAATTTCAGCCCCTTGAAATGTAAGTGGAGCTAATGCACAGGTATTAAAAAGTAGCAGACTTATAATCAATACCTTCACTAACAGCTATTCCCCAGGCTGTCTTAAATAGGAGCACTAGAGTTATGCAAGGTGGAAAACACCCAATTAGGTTTTCCCGGACCAATTTAACTTGTCTAGCTATTGAATATGTTGACAATAAATACGTCCACGCTCTTGAGTATGTGAGAGAAAAATCAGCTCTTTAATCACCAGTAACACTAGTCTAGAAACAAGCCATCTGGCTTATCTCTGATATACTCTGGGGTTGTATCATTCTATCTTTTAAAATACCATGCATAAATTGCTAACCTCAGAACAAACTTAAGTTCAGATCTCTTTACAAAAAAGTACAAGAAACTGTTTCTTTTAAGTATCTGGGAGTGATTCTAAGAGAAAGTCATCAACTGCTCTCACTGCTAACCACTTTCCATGGTGCCAGAAACAGAGAACAAATCTGAGCTCCTGGTTCAGATACAAGCCAATAAGAGAAGCATATTTTCACCCAGGTGCTTGTGTCACAGTCAGCCAGTACTGAAACAACACTGTACAAGCTGTTGCAGCTAGTTGATTTGGGTGGTTAAATATTGTCTTTGAACACATGTGAACAACTCTTCTGAACCTGAGTCATTCTCTCTCTCTCTCTCTTTCTCTCTCTTGCCTGCAGTGCAGGAGACCTGGTTTCAATCCCTGGGCTGGGAATATCGCCTGGAGAAGGGAATGGCTACCCACTCCTGCATTCTTGCCTGGAGAATTCCACAGACAGAGGATCCTGGCAGGCGACATTCCATGGGGTTGCAAAGAGTCAAAGGTGACTGAGTGACTTTCACTTTCACTTTCTTTCATGTTAAAAAGGACTCACTAGGCTCCTCTGGTTAATGGTCACTACAAATATAGCTCCACAGACCCAATTCTCCACCTACAACTGGGGAGGTAACTGTGACTGAGGCTCCTTGGAACAGAAAACACAGTTTAGCCTTCAAATCCCTCACTGGAAAAGCCAGACATGGAGGGTTACCAAGCATTCATCCAGCTACGAAGCAGCACTTCATTTCCCTGCTGGTAGGGAAACAAGTCATTCTTCAGTCCAGAACCCCACAGAAGGGGTAAAAGTGAAAGACGAAAACGTCAAAATCCCACCTTGAAATCCCTTTATCCAGAAGCCCTCAGCAACAGACAAATGAAAATTTGCACTAAGTTTTTCTTTCTCTTTTTTCATGTGTCTTGACCTCAGTCTGACCTTTCTGAAGTCTTCCCCACTTCTACTAGCACATATTCAAATCCATGAATTTTCAATATGTCATCTTCTGAAGGAAATCCTCCCAGCCTGCCCAGTTAGATTTAAGCATCACCGCCTCATCTATCGCCTCATGTACCTTATTTATATCTCTATTAAGCACTTTGTTTTAATTAGTTATTTAAATATAGCTCCCCTACTAAATCAGCTGTGCATCTCTGGCCTTGAGCACATTGTCAAGGTTGGTCCCTGCTATAAGGCACACCTCATTGCCTGTGAACTCCCACAGCACTTTGAGGGGCTCCTACCCGGTCCAGTAGCAATCGATCAGCACTATCCCCCCAACTCCTTTTCTTTTTTCTTTTTTTTTTTGGAAGAAATGGAGAGATTGGAAGGATTTTGTATCATAGATAAGCAATCTGAACTAATCTGACTGCCCAACCAGGAAGAGCTAAAGGAGCAATGTTTTGCCTCAGCAGATCATAGCTCCATTTGGCCCAGAGCTATGGAAATTCTTAAATCATCAGGCTCAAAGGAAGATCCACAGAGAGTAGAAATCAATCATGACTCAATGTGAATGAAGCGCTAATGAAAAAATCAGGCAGGATAGGCAGAAGGTTGGGTTTCTGGTGGGGGAAGAAGTCCTCAG
Organism: Ovis canadensis; assembly: GCF_042477335.2. NCBI lineage: Eukaryota > Metazoa > Chordata > Mammalia > Artiodactyla > Bovidae > Ovis > Ovis canadensis. The sequence goes on along the minus strand of NC_091248.1, from coordinate 71,827,729 downwards.
TGACAAAATGACCTTTGCGCAGAGACCTGAAAGGGGAGGAAGAACTAAGTGGGTGGTGTCCCAGTGTAAAGGGTAAGCCAAATCTCGGATTTCCACTGCTTATGCTCTTTAAACTAAAGCAATTGCCTCTAGGAGAGGAAGATGCTGATGTTCAGGAAAACAGCAGGAGAAAGAGCCCTATTCTTGACATTTAGGGCACATTAGGAAAGCAGTTCCCAAATCCCCAACAAGACACAGAGCACTATCCCCTGCCCACCAGGGTCCTCAACCACAGAGTCAGAGACTCCAAAAAGATGCCACGTAGTCATTTTCATTGACAGGAGTAGCAAACCACCCCAAATTGTAAAATGTTGAAGTTATAACTAGAGACTGTTTGATCTTTCATTGCTGTTTTCAAAGGCTGATGTACTAAGTGCTTTGTTATGGTTCCTATCGTGCAAGTCATTTGACTCTACTCTGAGTTACTCAGCTGTCACAAGACAGGAAATGGGCTGCAATAAGAAGAGTTTATTCAGAGCAGTGTGTCAGTTGCTCAGTCATGTCCAACTCTTTGCAACCCCATGGTCTATCCATGATTTCTCTAGATAAGAATACTCGAGTGGGTTTCCATTCCCTTCTCCGGGGGATCTTCCCAACCCAGGTATCAAACCAGGGTGTCCTGCACTGAAGGCAGACTTTTTACCCTCTGAACTACCAGGGAAAAGTACAAAAATATGGTCCCGTATCATGTCTTCACTCAAGGCAAGGTTTACCTTTCCCAGGGAACTATTTGTCCAGCCCAGTTAATCACTCCCTACCAATCACAAGTAAAATATCATTCAGAAAGATGAGGTAAATGAGAAGATTACCTAAAAATTTTTGCACACAATTACTAAGTGACTGGAAGTAATCACCTCTACAACAAATAAATCTTTGTGGCATGAATGACATCTCCACAAGACTGTCCTTTCCTTTGCCCAATTTGTGCCAGTTCTTAAAAATAACTTCTGGTTTTAGGCTCATATTTATTTACTTAATAAACTGAGCCAGATATTTACAATAAACCAAGTACTCAGAGTGATTAAGTGCTTAAAAATGTGTGTATGTACATACACCTACACAATAACACACCAATTACATACATAGGTCTTGTGTGACCTTCATTTGGGAATATTTTTATGCATGTCAATTATTTAGATTCAAGCATGAAGGTATGTTATATGTGTGTGAATGACTCTGTACCATGAGAGAGACAGAAACAAAACGAAGGGACTGGGATAAGAAGCAAGTAAAATTACACTAGACGAGGCCAGGAGAATGGAGACTCATAAGGAAATGCAAATATGTTTAAAGTAAAAGAATGAACTGAGCCTCCACTCACTTATCTTCCGTCTACAATCATACTGACTGTGCATTAACTGCTTTGCCCGCATCCTGCATGCTCCCTATGTTCCTTACAGGTTAAACACAACCAAGATCTACCTCTAAAGCCAGTTTACAAAAACACCTATCCCACCAACTTTTAGTTGAAAAGTAATTATATCTTATCCTCCAAAAGAAAATCAGGCATAAAAACAGTCTCAAGAAAAATAAAAACTAGTATTCTCGCTTCACAAAAGAGACAAAAAGAGAAAGATTTCACCAAGAGAACACCTCCAGTTTCTGTCTTACCATCTATTAATTTTAAATTTGATTTTTCTTTTTATATCACAAAGCACTTATTCAAAGCTAGAAGAATCCAGATATCCATATATTGCCCTGCAAAAAGAAAACACTATTATTTGTATTTTTGTTCAAACACTGTAAGAATAAAAGAACTGTTTGTACAAGTGATGAGGTTCCTACAGATAACATTTACCCACAGGATCTGAGGCTTTTTTGTGACATAAAGTGCACAGTACTTTGAGGATGGTTACAGATGCAATGGCACAGAAAAGGCTTTTAACTTTGGCTCATTTCCTCTGACCACCATGCCTGCACTCTAAATTATAACCTCTCAAAGCTCCAGATCCTTTAAAACTAGCTTTTAAACTACCTTCCCTTGGTATCATCACAAAACAAGAATGCTTTCTTACTTGAAAATAAAAGCACAAAATTATTAGGACTCAGTAACTGTTCTCATTATTGCAAACCAATAAACAAGGCTCAAACATTTTTCCTAATAGCTGCTTCTTATTGAGCTGACAAGAAATAAATCCAAAAGAAACCAAAGAAAGATCTGCCTCTGCAATATAGACGGTTTCTTATTCAGAAACTATCTTTTATATCAGAAACCACTAGCGCAAATCCCACTGCTATCATTATCGTCCACAATAGAGTGGCAAGCTAAGCACTAAAACCCTGTCATTCATACTTGAGAATAATAGTTTTTTTTTTTTTAAAAAAAAGGACTTACTGTATAGCACAGGGAACTAGACTCCATATCCTATAATAACCTGTAATATAAAAGAATCTGGAACAAATACATATAGGTATGTGTATATATGTATATATAAGTATATACATATAACATATAAGTACATATGTATATATAGGTATATACATATAACTGCTTCACTTTGGTCTACACTTGAAACTAACATTATAAATTATACTTCGATTAAAAAAAACTAAAATTCTAGAAAATTCCATTTTTAAGTTAGCAATTTCTTTTTTGTTATAACCCAAAACAAATGCTATCTGCTAAGCAGACTCACTTTTAGAGATCCTACAGTACCTTATACTGAAAGGAAAATATCAATAATAATAAAAGGGTGAGGAAACATAAAAAGCATCAGGGCCTCTTCCCCATTTGAGGCAGAAGAATCAGCTGGCATGGGCAGCAAGGCCAAGACCAAATGTTCAACAGGGCTGGCTGAAGATAGCAGCGCCAAGCCAAGGAGGTGACCAATTGATATAAGACTGGTTACATTACAGGGGGAGTTGAGAAATAAAATAAACATATTGAGGATAATGGGAGCCAAGGTTTTCAACACTGTGAAAGGAAACTATAAAAATATGGAAGAAAGAATAAACCCTGCTGTTTGGGGTTGGAATTGGAGATATCAGGGTGAACATATTTTTAGACAGCTCAACTTATAGATATATACATACACAGGGATATATACATACATACTGTATATGGTATGTGATATATACAAGCATATATACATATACACACATACAAACAAACCTCTATTTCCTAAGTATGTTTACTAAGATCTAGAAACAAAGATATCTTAATAGCAATGAGCACCTCTAGAACCAAGAAGGTTCTAGAGGTGGTTTATAAATGTCATTTCCACCCAAAGGAACCAGATGAGTCTTAATAATTCTGAGGCTTGGGAAGAAAAAGTATAAGATAAGCCTGGACTATGTTTTAACATGATGAATTGAGAACATAGCACCAGTTCTGTGATATTTCTGCCCAAAACACATCACCTGAAACTCTCCGTGAGTAAACACCAGATAAACCCAAATAGAGAAGCATAATTTGGTGGTATTCTTCAAAGATAAAAGACAAGGACAGACTTAGGAAGAGTTCCAGATGAAGGAGATCAAAGCACAGGATGATAGATACAAGGCATGGTCCTGGACGCTGCACCTATAAAGAACATCACTGGGTGACTGAAGAATTATGAATGGGATCCGTGGGTTAGACAGTAATATTGTATCAATATGAATTTCCTATTTTGATGGTTACATGAAGGTTATGTGGGAGAATGTCCTTGCTTTTAGGAAACACTTTCTGAATTACTAAGGAATTACTAGAGCATCATGTCTGCAACTTTTACTCTCAAGTCAAGAAAAATCTTTAAAATGTGTGAGAGTAAAGGGATAGAGAAAGAGAGGGAATATGATAAGACAATTGTAATAAATGTTAATACTAGTGGAATAGAAGCGAAGAACATATGAGAGTTCTTTGTCCTATTCTTGGAATGTTTCTGTAAGTTTGAAATCATTGTAAAACTAAAAGTTCAAAAAAGAAACATTTGGTCATAAATTTTCATACACTATTAAAAAAAGCCTTACCTTTCTATGAAGGGTCACAATCAGCTGTGAATTAAAAAAAAAAAAAAATGGTATGCTGTGGCTATAGATAGAAGAGAACTTACATAACACTAAAAGCCCTCAAACACAATAAGGACATTAAAATGGCCTTTGTCAACTCTAAGTCTAAAAAAATGTGAACAGTAATTCTAATGCAAGACTTTGCTGATTAGAGGTGATATATTTTGGGGGGCATTACAAATACTTTCAAGATAAAACTGCAGAAAATCCCTGATATTCATGAAATAAGATGACCTATGTAGACAAAGAAATGTGTCAACCAGATTCTGCTTCAAGGATGAACTAGTAAGGAGTATGATCAGTAGAGGGTCTTCACGTCAGCAGACGCAATCACGTCCTCAGCTGCAGACAGAGAGTGGGCAGCCCTTCCTTGGGCATTCCATTTCCTTCCACAGAGCAGGGGTGACCCAAAACAATGCCAAGGTCAATATCACCTCCAGAGCCACCCTCGCTGGCTTGGCTGGGACTGTCCCTCTTGCATACAAGTTTCATCTCTTTCTCAGCCCAGTCCTGTATCTTCTTCCCCTTCCTTTCACCGTAGTTGATCCCTGACATACTCCATGCACCCCCATTCCATCTCACCCCCATTCCATCTCAAAATGATTACTTCTGGGGAATCTAACCTACAACAAGTTCCTCCTATACTGTTTGTAAAGACACAGCTTGATATGGGCACACATTTTATAATTTTGTCTTCTGAGCGGGCAACATTATTTCTGATTCATAAGACAGTTGTGATTTTCTTAAGGTGAATTCTGCCCGTAACTCCCATCCATTTACCTTCTCATGCTGTGTGACAGAAGAATTGTACTTTCCCCTTTTCATGTTAGCCAAATATAAAAGATAATCATTGTTTAAACAACAAATTTCCCTCTTATGGTCCATTAGCTCCTGTGGCTGTTCCTGTAGTGAAATTGAAATATAACAAAATGATTTCCATGGCAATAGATAATAATCTAGTAAATGTGAATTCTGACTTAGCTACAGAACAAAATAAAAGAAGATTACAGGACTGCGATGGGACTAAATTTCAATTTCTGTGTGTGTATTTTCAGTATCACATTTGAAACAAAGAAAATAGACAAATTCATATGCACAGAACTAGGAAGAGTGAAACTCTAATTAAAGGTTAAGTTTAAAAAATACATCTCGATCATCAATGTATATTATCACTCCCTACCATTACTACCAGGATACATTCAACTATCACAAAAAATCTTACTTAAAAATTTGATACTTTTTATTTGAGACTCTATTATGTACTATAATTTCGGTTCCAATTACTAATATATCCCATTATGTTCATTTTTACTAATAATTACAAGTATGGTTATGGATAATATGTAAATGAAAGATTCTCAAACACCTACAGAATCTTTAGTAAAGCAGAGGAATAGAGGAACTGCAGCATTTCTGAGCATCACAAATACAGTAGCAGATCTCTTGCCAGACTCTCAGTTAACCAGCCTCTCCATTCATCCCTGTGAAACATACAGGCTGGAGCCCTTGGGCAGCCAATGTTTACCATATACCACTTTTCTCCCTCCCAGCCCTCTGAGTTGTACACTCAAAGATGATTGTTTTGTTCCCACACTTATTATCAGTTGTTCTTGTTGCTGTGCAAATTGCTCATAAGCTGATGCAATCAAAGTGCAAAAAGGCAAGAATTATTGTAACTAAGAAAAACAAGTACTTTACATCACTAAAATCTAATAAAGATTAATCACTAAAAATATTGGGGCTTCCCAGGTGGTGCTAGTGGTAAAGAATTTGCCTTCCAACGCAGGAGACATAAGAGACACGGGTTCAATCCCCAGGTCAGAAAAATCCCCTGGAGACAGGCATGGCAACCTAATCCAGTATTCTTGCCTAGCGAACTCCATGGTCAGAGGAACCTTGTGGGCTGTAGTCAATAGGGTAGCAAAAGGTTGGACATGACTGAAGTGACTTAGAGCGTGCACACACACACACATACACACACACACAAATTAATATAAACATAATCGGTATGAAGAAGCCTAGACTAGGTAATTAGAAAAAAATTTTTCATATCTAAAAGGATTCCACACTCAGAATGCTTTGTGTCTTAATTTTTCTTTTTAAATAAACCAGACTAATTTATTGCAGATAACACATCGCGTCTGTGCCTTACACAACAATGATTATGCAAAATTCCACAGTTTTCAAAGGAAAGAGTTTCAGCCTTACAACAGAAACTGGCAAATAGAGGTAAGAGTATGAGTTCAAGGAAGCCTGGAGAAGATTCTTTAATATCTATCAATTCAACCACACCTCTCTTTCATTTGACTCCACTCATTAGATGCGATTACTGCCATCTGTTCTTAAGGACAACAGTGAGCATCATCTCCTCATCCCTGATCTGCGATAGGCATTGCCTGCATCTCAGGCTAATGTTTCCTGGTTTCCAGCGAAGGCTCAGCAAGTGTTTTTTCCCTGCTTGCTTCACAGTCCTGGCCTTGTTTTGCATATACGGATCCTTCATTACCAACTAGACTTTCTTTGTGTCCAGTGTATCACATCTGAAAATTGTATTTTCTCTTTGGACACCTGCTACACAAGATGGAACTCAGACAAGAACTTATTCTTGGATCCACAGGTACATTACTTAGTGAGACAAATATCCAACCTGTTAAGTACTCTTGCTTATACTGGCTAACTAGGAAAAAGGGTACCTGGACCACTGAAGGCTCTTTTTATTCTTCTAGCCACATTTTAGTGGTCAATGTTTCCTGCCCACTGGAAATGCTCAAGAGCTATCATAAATAGTTTTCTGCCATGGGCCCAGCATTTGTAGCTTGAGATCCCAAAGCACCTAGTCTGACTACTTTTTACTCTGTTCCAGCCCACTCTCATCTTCCTGAGCTACCACTCAACTATTTCCCATCAATCTATTACATCCTTACCTCCCTTCTTGAACGTTTTGGCCTTGAACTCAGTGCTTCCCCTATTATGCTTGAGCTGTTTCTAATTCTGCACCACTTCTGACATCAGACAAGTGTTTCTCCTCCTGACATCAGTGAATTCTAATACCTCTGGGTGTCCTATAATCCAGTCAATTGTGACACTGAGTTCCCGGGGTTAGCTTCAGACTCCCCACAACCTGCTTTCACTATAAATGCCAGTCACAAGTATCAAGTCCCCAGGATATCCACATTTCTCTCCAACTTGGCAAGGGGTTCCCACAACAGACTCTCCCTGCAAGAGTCAACAATTCACCAGAATGGCTCATTCAACTCTCGAAGACGCTTATATACTATTACCAGCTTGTTACAATGGACACAAAGGAAGAACCAAATGAAGAGGTACATAGGATGAGATCCCTAAAGATCCCAAACATGAGACTATACGTACCCTGGAAGCTGGGGTCTGCTCCCCTCCTAGCACATGGGTGCATTCAACCAATTCTGAAGCTCCTTGAACCCTGTCATCTAGGGCATTTATGGAGGTGTCATTACATAGACAAGACTCATTAAATCACGGGTCATTGGTGATCTACTCAATCTCCAGTCTCTCTCCACTAGCCAGAGGGTGTTGGGTGGGGCTCAAAGTTATAAGTTTCCAGTCAAGGCAGGTGCTGTTTTGGTTACCAGCCCTATCCAAAGCTATCTAGGGATCCATCAAGGTACTTTTTACTAGAACAAAAGATGTTCCTACCACTTCTACCACTCAGAAAACGTCAAGTGTTTTAGGAGCTCTGTGCCAGAAGGTGGAAATATAGATCAAATCTCTCTCTCTAGGACCATAATAAGTTAACTCTTTCTTCCTTTTGCTATAGACAACAAATAATAGCTCTCTGTGACCTAGCCTCTTTAACTGTTCCACTCACACTACCTCTGGGGCTTCCCTTGTGGCTCAGCTGGTAAAGAATCTGCATGCAATGTGGGAGACCTGGGTTCTATCCCTGGTTTGGGAAGATGCCCTGGAGAAGGAAAAGGCTACCTATCCCAGTATTTTGGCCTGGAGAATTCCATAGACTGTATAGTCCATGGGGTCGCAAAGAATCAGACACAACTGAGCAACTTTCACTCACTCACTTACTTACTTTGTCTCTTAAAAGAAACTTCTCCCATTTACCCTTTCTTTCCCTCTTCCTTGCCCAAGTCTGTACCAGGTAACAGCTAAGAATTACATTACACATTTTTGATTATTTAATCTGTCAGCTGCTCTGCTTGGACTATCTGCTGTGTGTATACTCTGCATGCTAGGAGGAGCTGTTTAATTTCACTCCTTGGAGAAGGAAATGGCAACCCACTACAGTATCCTTGCCTGGAGAATCCCATGGGTGGAGGAGCCTGGTAGGCTACAGTCCATGGGGTCGCAAAGAGTCGGACACGACTGAGCGACTTTTTACTTTTACTTTTTACTTAGTAACTATATAACATCCAGCTAAAGACTAGCAGGCAGGTATTCTTTCTGCCCACTTCTGATGTCTATGTCAGAAGCTTTCTCTGTCTCCTTTATACTTTAATAAAACTTAATTACACACACACACACACACAAATAATTTCACTCCTGACATTGTATATAGGAAATAATTGCTTACAGGTTCAGTGTCTCTAGAAACACCATTCCTCTGGGAAGAACATATCTATTGCTTAATGTTCATTGACTGTTTGACTTTTAAAATCCTCCCACAGCCATTTCCAACTGCCAACTTTTCAGTCTAATGTCTAATATGAGTGGAAATTAAAGCTTAGTCTCTGCCTACATAAAAATGTACCCCTACTTACAGATAAGCAGTCCCTTTAGAATCCTTTTTCTCTGATGCTATGCTCACATAAATGGGTTCTATACATGTATTTTTTTCCCAAAAAGAACAGGCCTAAAGACAGCCAAGAGATACAGGATAGACAACTAAACTTCATTCTGAACAGAAAAACAATTTTTTTTTCATTGCCATCCTGTTACATTTTCAAAATTTTCTCTCAGTGATGATAACCTTGTTAAAAATTGATCTTTGAGAGAGGGAACAGTAATTGATCAGCCTGCTAGTTCACTCTCCCATCTGCCAACCAATGTATTGCATTTATTAGGATATAATTTTTAAAATATTCTGTCATCTCTGGAATCAGCATTTATTTTACAGTCAATGACAGCATAGTTTAAGTAACTTTTTCTTTCTTGGTGGTATATAAAAATAAGGATGCATCTCAGATTTGATAAAATTTAAGTTCCTCTCCCAGCAGCCTCTGGTTGGCCACCAGAGATAACTAATGTAAAACACTTAGAATTGGATATGGAATACAGGAAAAGTACTCAAATTGTATTTGCTGTGCTCATGTTTCTAAACATGAAAGAACAGAAAATTCAAAAATAAACATAGATTAAGTTAGAGATCTGATGCATTCTCCTTACTCAACTTTGTCTCTGAATGCATTTTGTTTGTTTCTGTCCTAATTTTATATACTTCTCATTTGTCCCCATGTACATGTGAGTCCAGTAAAAAATATGATGCAATTTCAAAAGGTTATGCTAAATGACCTGGCTCAGAGTATCCAAATCCAATAGATTAGCATTTTTCATATCAAAGACTTTTAATATCCTTTAAGATCCAATAAGATTCTTTCACTAGCTACCAGATCAAAAGACTATTTGTATAATGTACTATAAAAAAAAATCTCACTGGATAATAGACTAGAAGACAATTCCACAGTTAGGAATCTTTGAAAATGAATCTAATCTTTTCTCTTTTTTTTTTAACTAAAAGTGAAAGTGAAAGTCGCTCAGTTGTGTCTGACTCTTTGTGATTCTTTTGTGAATTTTCCAGGCCAGAATACTGGAGTGGGTAGCCATTCCTTTCCCCAGGGGATCTACCCAACCCAAGGATAGAACTCAGATCTCCTGCATTGCAGGCGGATTCCTTACCGTCAGAGCTGCCAGGGAAACTAAAAGTACCAAGTTATAATTTCAAATGATATGTTATTTTCCTTCGACATCACTCTGCTACACTTCGTCATTTTTTTCTGTCTCCATACACAATCAGCTGAAATGTATTTCTAATTCAATTAGAGAGCAGTCAGTTAAATTTTCAAATTGTAGCCCAATTTTGCTTTCCTAATCATATATTATTATTACTTCTACTTGTTTTTACTGTATACTGTATCATATGGTAACTTCAGGAAAATCATTTTACTTCTTGTTAATGGATGTGCTAGTATAAGAAATAGCCAGATTTTAAAATAAGCTCAGCATCAGTAATTATTAGAATAATGCAAATAAAAACCACAATGAGGTATCACTTTACACCAGTCAGAATGGTTATCATCAAAAGTCCACCAATAATAAAATACTAGAGAGGGTGCTGGAGAAGGAAACAGCAACCCACTCCAGTATTTTGCCTGGGAAAGTCCATGGACAAAGGAGCCTGGTGGGCTACAGTCCATGGGGTCGCAAAGAGTTAGACATGACTGAAGCGACTTCAGATGCATGTAGATAGAGTATGGAAAAAAGAATGCCTTCCTACACTGTTGGTGGGACTGTAAATTGGTGAAGCCCCTACAGAAAACAGTATGGAAGTTCCTCACCTTAAAAATAAAGCTACCATATGACCCAGCAATCCCACTCCTGGGCATATACTTCAAAAAGATGAAAACTAGTTCAAAAAGTTACCTATACCCCAATGTTCACAGTAACAATATTTGCAGTAGCCAATACACAGGCACATCCCAAATGTCCATCAATAGATGACTGGCTTCAAAAGATACGGTATGTATATACGCCATATACATAGATATATATATACCATATACAGTGGAATATATGTGTACATATATATATATATACCATATACAATGGAATATTTCTCAACCATAAAAAATGAAATATTGTCATTTGCAGAGACATGTATGGACCTAGAAAAATAACATACTAAATGAAGTAAGTAAAACAGAAAAGACAAATATTACATGATACACTTTTATATGGAATCTAAAAAGTAATACAGAGTAATCTATATACTAAACAGAAATAGGGTCACAGATATAGAAAACAAACATCTTTTTACCATAGGGGAGAACGAGGCAAGAAGGGATAAACTAGGAATATGGGTTTAGGAGTATCGCGAAGAGCTGGACACAACTGAGCAACTTTCACAGACTCACAGACTATCATATAGAGAAATACTGGCTGGCAGATTACTAGTATAAAAACACTATTACTCAACATATGTTACCAGTCTGCTATTGTTAATTTTCTTATTATAATGTTTAAGGCTACAGAAAAAAAAAGTTTTCAAATTATAAATTACATTTAATACATATATCCACAATGTCTACATATTATATATTCTTCCAGTCTGGTATACACATACATACTTTATTTTTCAATTATTGGAATTATGGCAACATTACATAGTTTGTTTTTGTGTGTGTGTGTTTTTTTTTTAACTGGACAATTTTCCCTCAAGGGATTCAAAAACATAGGAATGCACAGTACTATAGAATTATTGGAAAAACAAATCCTCATGTAAGTGAACTCACCACTTCAAACCTATGCTGTTCAAGGGTCAACTAATTACAATAGCAAACAAGTCCTTTAACCTTCACAGGCCATGGCATCCAATTCAGAAATGGGTCATTTCTTAACAAGATTACCTATTCAGTTTAGTTCAGTTCAGTTCACTCACTCAGTCATATGCGACTCTTTGCAACCCCATGAATCGCAGCACTCCAGGCCTCCCTGTCCATCACCAACTCCCAGAGTTCACCCAAACTCATATCCATCGAGTCAGTGATTCCATCCAGCCGTCTCATCCTCTGTTGTTCCCTTCTCCTCCTGCCAATCCTTCCCAGCATCAGGGTCTTTTCCAATGAGTCAACTCTTCGCATGAAGTAGCCAAAGTATTGGAGTTTCAGTTTCAGCATCAGTCCTTCCAATGGAAACTGAGGACTGATCTCCTTTAGGATGGACTGGTTAGATCTCCTTGCAGTCCAACAGACTCTCAAGAGTTTTCTCCAACAATTTCAAGATTCCATGATGACGTTACTTCTCTTTCCAGAATCTAGTTTTATACTCCCTGCTGCTGCACTTCCAACCTGGTGATATTCTCTTGTGCCCACTTTCCAACCTTCACCTTCTCTACTTCACCCCAATGTCCATTTAAAATGTTCCTACCCTGTTCTCTTTAAGTCTTTTCTATATGATCAACTATCTATATATATAGTCTGAATGACAATACAGTTTAATGTATCTTCCTCATGCTCAGTTTATATTCAAGTAAACTGCCAAACTCAGTGGGAAGATATCAGTGGCATGGAATATTCAGACATGGAGGGTGGGGAGGAGCTCTCAGCCTACCTGCTTACATCTTTGAAAAGCATACTGCATGAGGCATGACTGCATATCTACTGAAATATAATGTCTTCAAAGTGAAGATTATTAGCATCCTTCAAACCCGTCAATCCTAAAGGAAATCGATCCTGAATATTCACTGGAAGGACTGATGTTGAAGCTGAAGCTCCAATACTTTGGCCACCTGATGCGAAGAGTTGACTGATTGGAAAAGACACTGATGCTGGGAAAGGATGAGAGCAAGAGGAGAAGAGGATAGAAGAGGATAAAAGAGGATAAAAGAGGATGAGATGGCATCACTGACTCAATGGACATGAGTTTGAGCAAACTCCAGGAGACAGTGAAGGAAGGGAAGCCTTGTGTGCTGCAGTTCATGGGGTTGCAAAGAGTCAGACACAACTGAGTGACTGAACAAAAACATAATTTTACAAATCTCATTTCTATAATAATCACCAATAAAAGTGATTTATTTAAGTGATTGATTTAAGTGATAAAACACTTAGATATTTTTATAGTTGCATCAAAAAAAGATTATACTGATAAGTTTTCAAATGTATTCTGATGAGGAAAATTTTGTTTGTGGGGGAAGTTGGTTATGTTTTTATCATGATGTAATTGACACCTAACATTGTATTAGTTTCAGCTGTACAATATAATAATTCAATATTTGTATCTATTGTGAAATAATTACCATAAGTCTAGTTACTCATCCATGATTAAAATATTTTTTCAAGTTATAAGAACTTTTAAGATCTCTCCTAGCAACTTTCAAAATAGTACACAGTATTCTTATGTATAGTCACCATGGCAGACATTACATCTCCAGGACTTAGTCTTAAGTCTAAGTTTGTACCTTTTGATTACCTTCATGAGCTTCACCTACCCTCTACTCCCAGCCTCTGGCAACCAGCTATCTATTCTCTGTATCTATACCTAGTCAGTATTTTTTGTGTTTTTTTCTTTTGAGATTTCACATATAAGTGAGATCATACACTATTTGTATTTCTCTGTCCAATTTATTTCAATTAACAAATGTCCTCAAGGTCCATCCACATTGTCCCAAATAGACAAAAAAAAAAAACAAAAAAAACAAGACTTGGTTTTTTGTATTTTCTGCTTTTTTTCCTCTAATCTAGTTTTTCTTAAATATTTACATAAATTTATGCAATAATTTCATTTTGGACTAAACAGATTTGCTTTTATTTTCTAAGGATTTGATGACATGTGTTGAGATTATCTTGAGATGCAATAAAATTTAGCCTATGGTCCAAATGTAACCCACCAAGGTAAAACATGAGTTAAAATTAAGTCAGTAAAATAAAATTTCAACTTCCATTATTAAACAATAGTGATAATGCATAATTATTAAGAATAGTAGCATATGTTAAATATTTTCTGATTGCTTACCTATACTGAGAGAGATGGGGGACCAAAAGCAATTAAAACCAGTTTTCTGTCCCAAGTGTATACCCCCAAGTGTAAAATAGAGAGATGCATGCTCAACTAACAATAACACAAGGCAGAATAAAATGGTTCTTTAAAGAAAAGTGAATCCTGTAGCTGCATAAAAGAATTTTAGCATTTAAAGGATATATAGATAAGTGAAATGCAAGAGACCCTGGTTCGATTCCTGGGTCAGGAAGATCACCTGGAGAAGGGATAGGCAACCCACTCCAGTATTCTTGCCTGGAGAATTTCATGGACAGAGAAGCCTGGTGGGCTACAGTCCATAGGGTCACAAAGAATTTGGCACGACAGCAACTAACACATACACATAGAATATCCACATAATGAAATGAAGTCACCCTTTTCTTTAATATGCTGCTTTGTTCACATTATTTAGTCAAATCTTAAACTTCCGTTTACTACAAATCAAATTGAAATTCCACAAGGAGACATTAAAAACCTTCCATCTCTCTGAATATCCAATCTGTTTCCTATTACCTTCCCAACAGGAAATTTCTGTTCCAGCCTCAATGCCCTCTTGGTTCCACAAGTATATCATCTTCATTTATGTCTACTGACATCTGTTTTTCCATAGCCATCTTAACACAATAAATCCTCTCCCTCCTATCCAAACTTTTTCCAGCTCAACTCAAGCAGCATTTCTTCCAGAAAGTCCTCTTGGATCATCCAAATCCCTACTACTGTCTTCCTTATCATGTATCATTCATTTTGGTAACAAATCTTATTCAGTTTTAAATTACTATCTGCTGTTTTCATACCAACTAGGTTAACATTTTTTAAGTCAAGTGGTTTGTCATTTATTTATTTTGTACTTCCTAGGATTGGAACTGTGGTGTTGGAGAAGACTCTTGAGAGTCCCTTGGACTGCAAGGAGATCCAACCAGTGCATCCTAAAGGAAATCAGTCCTAAATATTCATTGGAAGGACTGATGCTGAAGCTGAAGCTCCAATACTTTGGCCACCTGATGTGAAGAATTGCCTCATTGGAAAAGACCCTGATGCTGGGAAAGATTGAAGGCAGGAGGAGAAGTGGGTGCCAGAGGATGAGATGGGTGGATAGCATCATTGACTTGATGGACATGAGTTTGAATAAGCTCCAGGAGTTGGTGACGGACAGGGAAGCCTGGAGCGCAGCAGTCCATGGGGTCACAAAGAGTCGGACATGACTGGGTGACTGAACTGAACTCCTAGGATATTTAGTATACCACTTGTTGGATAGTAAACATTCAAAATGTATGTGCTGTTTTAAAAGGATCCAAAAAAAAATCTAGTCTAACAAATTTCTTCACACATGAAAAAAAAAAAAAAACCCACAAAACATTAAATAACTGTTCCAAACCACAAACAGTTTGAAAGTCAAGTCTGAAAGCTAAAATTCTGTATTCTTCAGGTTGCTCAAGTCTGAAAGCTAAAATTCTGTATTCTTCAGGTTGCCAAGAATCCTGTAGTGTGTCCTGAAAGGGTATGAGCAAAGATCCCTTCCTTTTCATATAATATTGTTAAAGTCGGGATCCTCTGATTTTAAAAAGTAACTTGAACTCAGAATGTGAAATGACCATCGTAGTAAAATGTAAAGTAATATTTGGGCAAAATTAGTTATTTTGAAGCCTTTTGAAGGGTGGGTGTTTTTTTAACCAACTTATTATGGTAAGGGCCATACCTGAAACAACTCCAAACACATACACTAATTAATACCAAATGACAGTGTAACACACAAGGAGTTTTTGTCATGGAAGCATGACCTACCCATCCCATTTTTGCCCTAGCTCCCAGTACTTTATCATAAAATACCACATAAATTCACACTAGTCAACTGTTTCTTCTAAAACATTTTGGAATACAGGACATAAAGTTATCTAAAGATGACTAGTATACAAAAAACTCAGGTTCATTGTGACACAATTAAAACTGGTTACCACAGTTTGAAATACCAAGAGCTATAGAAATTATAGAGAGCCTTAGGAGTATTAGGATTTACTGAGAGCCTTTTAGCAAAAGAGGGCTTGCCCAACCACTATTGTAATGACAATGAAAATTTTTCCTAATGATCTCATCTGTAACACATTACATTTGACAGCATATAAGTGCTATCAAATAGGCACATAAGGAATACCAATTACGACCACATTCACCCACAAGTGAAAAATGACTTTCGAGCACAACTCTGTTTTTAGTGCTTTATGGAACTTCCCCTCCCCCATTCAGAAATAATCAACTACATAAAACAGTTCATAGAAAACTCAAGCACTTAACTATCTCAGTGAAGAGAGGTAGAAAGAAAATCTATATAAACTTCACTTCCAGTCCATTTGAAAAAAAAAAAATTCAATTTGGAGAGAAAACTTACCTCTTCCTTAAAGTCCCTACACACTAAAAACAAATTCATTCCACACTTTCATATTTGACAAAGACAATAACATCAAAAAGCAAACCACAATTCCCTGAAGGAATCATGTCAATTGGTATTTCTAAAATTAATTCAGTGACCTATAATAATGTGAGTTTTCTACACATAATGTCTATAAGTAGGAAATGCAAAAATTTCAGAATCACTTCTGGTGTCAAAATTCCAAAAAGATATGTCTAAGCAGTTCCTTAATTCCTACTTCACCTTGCAGCTGCAGCTGCTGCTTCTAAGAGTGTCAGAAAAATTAAAATTTCACCAGGAATAGCTTGTCAGAACTCCAAACCTACAAATTAAATGCGAGTTTAACCAAGATTTCTTATAATGTCTCAGTCATATTTCTAAGCTAAGCCATCACACATCTGTGAAATCCCTTTTACCAACTATAGTTGGATGATTTCTCACCTGCTTACAGAATTCATTCTTTAGTTACTTAGGAAAGGTACAACAACATTCTTCAAGACTCCAAAGGTCTTAAATAATTAAAAACGCTCAAATTTAAAGGATTTATCTGTTATTTTCAAAGTCTCTTCCTCTAATTTCACTATTTCTGAATACACAGCTCTCCCCAACAAAAAGAATGGCTGAAAATTCAGGAACAGGAAGTTTCAACTATATCATCTTAATAATGCCACAAATTAGAGTATACCCAAAAAAATGTATTTGGAATAATGCACCAACGTACATTAATTCTAATGTGATTAGAACCTCACACCCAAATATCTAAAGAATTCTGAGCATTTTACATGATACCACTCCATACGTTCTAGAGCATGATTAATAAAGTATATTAAAGAAGTAGTATGTCTAAGACCAAAAAATATTAGAATATTTCATATTTATGTTTTACATTATTTGCCCAATTACAAATGTAAGTTAAGATAAACATAAATTGTAACCTAAACACATTCTTTGAGCTTTCCTTCTGCATCACTGTCTTCGTTCCAATCTCCCTGGTTCCATGTATTATATTAGCCCAGGGCCCAGCTAAGGGAAGAGCTAAAATCTCTTCTCATTCTCTATCAACTATCCAACTCAGAGGTCAGCAAACTATTACCTACCTGCAAGCCAACTGCAACCAACACTAGTTTTTCTAAATAAAAATGTATTAGAACATAGCCACACCCACTTAATTATCATTACAGAAAATGCCAGTAGAAGGGCAAAGTTTAATGGTTGCGACAAAGACAACTTGGCGCTTCTGACTTTTCAGAAAAGGTTTGTCAATCCCTGTCTAGAGGAACTCACTCAGATCCACAGCTTTTTATCTATACTCTGAGAGCTCACCGAATTCTATCTTCAGTCTGGACCCAGAATTGCCATCCAACTTTTTGGGCCCATCTACTCTCATATTTCTAGTAGGCATGCAAATTTGATATGTCTAAAACTGGTAGCTTGATTTCTACCCACCCCTACCTGCTCTTAAGCTTTTCATGTCTCAATATATCCATCAGAATTCATCTAATTGTTCAGGCCAAAGTCTTCAGATACATCTTTAATTCTTTTCTTTCTCTTACATTTCTCTCATATTCTTATCCCAACCATCAGAAAATTATATTATCAAAATATACTCAAAATCTGGCCACTTCTTGCCCACTGTAATGCTATCACTCCAACTCAAGTCACAACCATTTCTCACCTGGACCACTGCAATAACTCCTGACTGGCTCCCTGTTGCTGCTCTCTTCCCCTTACATTGTATTATCACAAAGCATCTGGAGTGATCATGGAATCCCACTGCTGAAAATACTTCAAAGGCCACACAGGGCATGACCCTCACAGCCCTTTAGGATCTGGCTCCTTTGGTTTCTCCATACAGACCTCCTTATTCTCAAGTATCATCCTGCCCAGTTTCTTTGCGCTTACTGTTCTTCTGGAAAATTCTTCCCTCCAGATACCAAGTTGCCGTGCGTCTTCATTTTATTCAGGTCTCTGTTCAAATATTATGTTAAGCTAGAGGCCACCTTCCTTAATCACTCTGAGTTATTGACTCCTGTCAACTCTACAACCCAGCTGTAGTCAGATTCCCTGGGAAACAGTGCAAGACTCAGATGTGCATGCATTTAGGGGAGCACTTTCAGGAACAACATCTGGAAGAGAGTAAAGGAAGCAGGACAGGTAGATAGAGATGTTGAACTGCAATGAGGTTATAACAGAGACTTCAGTCAATGCCACTGGAACCTTGAGTGGGAATGGCATTTCAGAATTTCCCAACTAAGCCAAGAACCTGAGTTCTTTGCATGTTATAATGCACCAATATGTGGGCTCAGAGTTCTCCCAGAGAGGGGGCATGATTTTGGATAAGACACATAAGAACATGCTTTAGAGAAACTATGGAAATGTAATACTGCTCTACACAGTGACAGTATACTTATAATTAAAAAGGCAAAGAATAACAAGTGTTGACAAGGATGTGGGGAAACTAGAAATTCATACATTGCTGGTGGAAATGTAAAATGGTACTACAGCTGCTTTGGAAAACAGTTAAAAGTTTCTTTAAAGGTTCAACACAAATTTATCAAACAATCCAGCAATCACACACCTAGGAATCTACCAAAAGAAACAGAAATATATGTATATGAAAAGACTGGTAAAGAATATTTATAGCAGCACTCTGTAATACGTAAAAAACACAAATAAACCAAAGGTCCATTGAATGGTGAATAAATTTTAAACATGGACTACATCCATACGAGGAATACTCTTCAGCAATAAAAGTGAATAAAATACTGGTATCTGCTAGAATATGGATGAGCCTCACAAACATTATGTTCAGTAGAAGGAGCCAGACACAAAAGACAATTTATGATCCCATTTAAATGAAATGTCCATTAAAGGGAGAAAGCAGGATGTTGGTTACCTGGAGCTGGGGTAGGAAGGAGGAGCGTCTGCAAACATGCACAAGAAATATTTGGGAGTTCACAGAAATGTTCTAAAATTGGATAGAGGTGATGACTACACAACTCTCAAAATATCATTGCCTTTCAGTCTTAGCATGGGTGAATTTTATGAGATATAAAGGAAAAGGACAAAAAAGATTGTTGGCTGATTCTTGAATTAACTAACGTAATATAATGACAGTGATAGCTGATACTCACTGAGTTTGCTAGGGGTCAAGAATTAGTCTGAGTTTCACATGTATTAACTCATTTAATTTTTACCATAATCCCATCTTCATTTCAGAGGTGAGATAACTGAGGCTCAGGGAAATTTAAGTAACATGCTCATATAGTAGTAAAAAATATATTAAGAATATATTAATTGACTCCTACTCATAAAAATAAATCATTCTACCTTGAAATACTAATAGCCTTTAGCTGAATTACCAGCAAAACCAGAAGATATCACAATAGATACCATGTGTGTATAAACATGGCAAGTTTACCATAAGCATACTTAAGATGGTCCAGGTGACCACCCTGCAACATATCTAATTATCTCTATTAGCCATTGAAACCAACAATAAATATCCTATTACAGGACAGTTTGGTCAGTAACTGGTGCATATTCAGTGAGAGAATTACTGTAAACAAATACAAAAAACATCTATGATCTTGTCTACTGTATCAATATGTTCATACAGATACAGAAATATCACTACACTTTATGTAAATACAACTTTATTCTCTTAGAGTCAAGCATAAACATACACAAACACACGATGAGTCACATACACTCTATAATAAAAATTTTTCTAGCACAACATGTCACAAAAATGAAGGCATATCATTGTTCCTATAACTGAAATGTATGATGAGACAAGATGAGATGACAATGTATTCTGTCTTTTTCATATAAAAAAATTTAGTTATAAATTTCACATGGCAGTAAACCAACTTGAATGGAAAACTTGGGGACAATAACTTTTTGTGCATCTTCCAGAAAAATACTCTTAAATTTAGGTATAGATTTAGACAAGAAAGCTGATAAATGAACTATCTGGTAAGTAGCTAATATTTTTTTAAAACTAAAGCACCTTGAATAAATGACCACCACGCCTATATATTTCAAAACAATTTATTTTAAACAGTCTAATAAAACACAATACCCAGACAGTAGAAGAAACAGAATGTTTAAATAACACTAAATTCACCTTCAATACCTTTCCAACCTAAGACAAAAATCGACATCAGCACTTTCTGCCTAAATGATATATCGATGAAGGCTAGAATAAAAATGATGCTTTTAAAAATGCCATTTATAACTGAGAATAAATGTTTCTAAGCACTGACAGGCTTCTGTCAGTTAAATTGCTTTTATGTGGAACTATTTTTCCCTAAATCTTTCATCTACTATTTTTATTTAAAAACTTTGTAATTAATTTGTGTTCCAAACTAATAATTAATCAACTATTTTTATGTATTGACTACACAAATCAGCAGAGAGGGCAATGGTACCCCACTCCAGTACTCTTGCTTGGGAAATCCCATGGGCGTAGGAGCCTGGTAGGCTGCAGTCCATGGGGTCTCGAAGAGTCGGACACGACTGAGCGACTTCCCTTTCACTTTTCACTTTCATGCATTGGAGAAGGAAATGGCAACCCACTCCAGTGTTCTTGCCTGGAGAATCCCAGGGATGGGGGAGCCTGGTGGGCTGCCGTCTCTGGCGTCACACAGAGTCGGACATGACTGAAGCGACTTAGCAGCAGCATACAAATCAGTAATGTGAATATTTAAACCATTCATTTAAAGTTGAAGAAACCATTCCATAACAGAAATGTAATTCTAATCCTTAATTCTCTTATAATGTAAACATGTTTGCCTAGAAAGCAATGTATCAATAATAAATTTATTATTCAATACGGATATCAGCCTAGACCTAAAAATTTGCAGATTTATATAACCAGGCACATTTAGTAGTCCTCCTAAGTAACAAATAACCATGAGTGACTTTCATAACTCAATACACACTATGGTAAGAACCATTACAACAGCATGTATTCATTCTGAGTCCCAATTCAATTTTAAAAGAACCTGTAGGTATCGTCAATGTAATGAGTTAAATAACTGATGTGCACCAAAAAGAGGGAATGGATGACCAAAAGGGTATTATATTCTATGAAAAAAATCTCTATGGATATTATTCTAAGATATTGGTATAACTTTCATTAAGTGATCTTTTGGTCTTTATAAAACAGTTCTTTGAAATCTCTGAAAATAATGTACTACAACATAAAGCTTGCTTCTGAAAGTAACTAGATTCTATATTCAGGTATAGAACAACTACATTTAACACAATGCATTTCAGTGGAAAAAGTAACTTTGCTGGACTGCTGTAAGGTTGCTCTCCCAATTGTCTATATAACTACAAAATGAATAAAATATATAAAGCTATTTCAGATATTGAACAAAAGGCAATAAGCCCTGTGAATTAAGAGAAGGGAAACAAATCAGGTGCTAAGACTTCCCATATTTCATTCTAAAGGCAAAGTCCAATCTGTGGTACAGAAATTGTTGTTTAGTCACTAAACTGTATATGACACTTTGCGACCTCATGGACTGACTGTGGCCCACAAGGCTCCTTGTCCATGGGATTTACCAGGCAGGAATACTGGAGTGGATTGCCATTTCCTTCTCCAGGTATAGGGAAGGGGAATCCAAAAAAAGAAACTTAACAGACCATGTAAGAAACAAAAGTTACTATCTGGGGCAGAGTACTGGTTGGGATGGGGGTTGGGGGGGGGAAGGTGGGGAGAGCTATGTAGGAAAAAAGCTGAAGTAATTGGCATAGGAATCCAGACAGTCTCTGAGTATCCATGTGTTCTGAATAGGATAAATAAAGGTTGAAAGTGAAAGTGAAGTTGCTCAGTTGTGTCCCACTCTTTGCGACCCCATGGACTGTAGCCCACCAGGCTCCTCCATCCATGGTATTCTCCAGGCAAGCGTACTTAAGTGGGTTGCCATTTCCTTCTCCAGGGGTTCTTCCTGACCCAGGGATCATACCTGGGTCTCCCACATTGTAGGCAGACGCTTTACCATCTGAGCCACCAGGGAAGTCCTTAATAAAGTTTATTTATATATATAAATAAATGTTAAATCCTATTTAAAGGAAATAGTAAAGTTCAGCTAAAAAATGTACTGGGTTGGCCAAAGGTTCGTTTGGATTTTTCCTTTCCTGAATGAACCTTTTGGCAAATAAATCCTAGAGTCCAATAAATCCTAATGCTCATTGCCTAATTGAAAAAAAGAAAAGAAAACGAAACTGGCAAAAAAGAGGCAGGAAAAATGTTACCTATGACCCAGAGAAAATTGATCAATTAAAATAGGCCCAGAATTAAGACAGATTATGTTAACATAAAAGGAATTTTAAAATAGCTTTGATGAAATTAAGACTTGAAGGAAAACATGAATACAATGAGAAAAGAAAGTAAAGATATCAAAAAATACCAGATTAAATGTCTAAAGGTAAAAATATAAATATATAGTATTTGACATAAACATTTCACTGGATGGGATTATCAGAAAATTAAGCACAGAAGAAAAAAAAATAAAGCAGGGAACTATAAACATAGCAATATAAATCACCTTAATCAAAGTATAGAGGGGAAAATAGGAAAAGAAGTAAATATAGCATCAATAACATGTGAGACAATATCAATTATCTAATATTTGCGTAATTAGAGTCCTAATAGGGGAAGGAAAAGAAAACAATGTCCAAAAATGTTCTAAATTTAATTTTTAAAAAATCTACCTACAAACCTAAGACATTCAATAAAGTCCAGGCAGAATAGTCATAAAGAAAACACACACACACAAGACATGTTATAACCAAATTGCTCTAAGCCACTAATAGAAAATCTTAAAAGCAGCATGGAAAATATTAAAGTAGATTATATATACATAGGAACAAAGATAAAAATCTAGCAGATGTCTCATCAGGATTATGTAAGCCAGAGGAAATGGAATACCATTTTTTAGAAGCTCAAAAAAAGGAAAAAAAGAAACAAACTAAAATTCTATGTCCAGCCCAAGTGTCTCTCAAAAATAAACACAAAATAACGGCAGAGACATTGTCATCAGCATACTTGCATTAAGAGAAAACAATGAACTTCTTCAAGTTAAAAGAAAAGTAATACCAAGATAGAAACTTTGATCTACATAAATGAATAGAAAATAGTGTGAAGAATATGAGGAAAAAGTTATGTTTATTATAAATTTTTAATATCTTTAAGAGATACTTGTGTACTGCAAAAATAATGTATTATGGAATTCAAACACATGTAGATGTAAAATGTATCACCACAATAGCACAAAAGATGGAAGGGGTTACTGGAAGTACACAATTGTAAGATAATTATGTATAAAGACATATAATTATTTGAAGGTATACTGTAAGGTGTTACTAATACATATTCTACATAAGGTCAGTTCAATTCAGTTCATTCGCTCAGTTGTGTCCAACTCTTTGAGGCCCCATGAACCACAGCATGCCAGGCCTCCCTGTCTATCACCAACTCCCGGAGTTCACCCAAACCCATGTTCATTGAGTCAGTGATGCCATCCAACCATCTCATCCTCTGTCTTCCCCTTCTCCTCCTGCCCTCAATCTTTCCCAGCATCACGGTCTTTTCAAATGAGTCAGCTCTTTGCATCAGGTGGCCAAAGTACTGGAGTTTCAGCTTCAAAATCAGTCCTACCAATGCACACCCAGGACTGATCTCCTTTAGGATGGACTGGTTGGATCTCCTTGCAGTCCAAGGGACTCAAGAGTCTTCTCCAACACCACCGTTCAAAAGCATCAATTCTTCGGTGCTCAGCTTTCTTTATAGTCCAACTCTCACATCCATACCTGACCACTGGAAAAACCACAGCCTTGACTAGACAGAATTTTGTTGACAAAGTAATGTCTCTGCTTTTTAATATTCTGTTTCGGTTGGTCATAACTTTCCTTCCAAGGAGTACAGTTGTGTACTAATATATATAAATTGTTGTTGTTTAGTCACTAAGTCATGTCCAATTCCTTTGCAACCCCATTGACTATAGTCCACCAAGCTCCTCAGTCCATGGGATTTCCTAGGGAAGAAAACTGGTGTGGATTGACATTTCCTCCTTCAGGGAATCTTCGCAGCCCAGGGATTGAACCTGCATCTCCAGCACTGCAGGGGAATTCTTTACCACTAGTGTCACCTGTGAAGCCCTAATATATATAAACACATGCTGTAAACTCCGAAGCAACCACTGGTTGGTTGGTACAAAGCAAAGTACCAATATATAACAGTAGAGATAAAATAGCACATAAAATGTACTCAGTTATCCAAAAAGGCCACAGGAAAAGAAGAAATTACAAACAGCCACCAAAAAAAAAAAGAAAGAAAGAAAGAAAGAAAAAACAAAGGAACAAAAAGATGACAGAGTTAAGTAATTATATTACATGGAAATTCAACCCAGCCTTTCTAGCAGGGCTCCCCAAAAGAATCAAGCTCTAGTGCCTAAGGCATTTATTGTATGCAGTAAATTAACTTCTCCCCTGAGCACCTAGATTGAGATGTGTTTAGCCTCACACTCAGGAAAACTGGGAAGATACCTATTCAAATCATTTTCTGTAGACTTATTTCTCTTGCATAAGTCTACCTGAGTGAGGCTAGTATATATTCAATTTGAAAGGCACAGATTGTTTGGATTGTAAGTAAAATAAGACCAAATATATGCTAAGTTAAATCCAGATTAATTATAAAAATATGTTAAAAGTAATTTTTTTTAAGATTTATCATGCACACACTTATCATAAGAAAGCTTGAGTAGTTACATTAATAGCAACATACATTTCAGAATACGTAATATTACCAAAGATAAATATGGGCATTTTATTATAATGAGTCAATTCATCAAGAATACTTAACAATCCTTAATGTATATGTGCCTGATAACAGAGAGTTATCAGGACACATGAAGCAACAATTAATAGAACTGAACGATGAAATAAACAAACTTACAGCAACACTTGGAGATTAGTTTCACCTGAAACTATCACAACACTGTTAATCAGCTCACCCTAATACAAAATTGAATTTTGAAAAATAGTATTTAACATTCAATTATAATTTATTACTTTTTCCAGAATTCTTTTCGTTCATTATTCCCAACACACACACAATAATACATAGCACCATAGCTAATATCTAACCTTGAATATTACATTTTCATTTGAATATAGTTTACTAACTAAAGATGCTTTAAAGAAAAAAAGAACTTAAGTGATAAACCTTAGCTAGAATGACTAAGGGAATAAAAGAGAGAAGATAAAATTTACAAATACAAGAAATAAAAACAAAGACACTCTACAGATGCTTCTAACACTAAAACAATAAGGGAACATTAAGAACAATTTGATATCAATATCCTTGATAACTTAAATGGATAAATTGCTTGACAGATGCAAAGTACGAGTGTTTCAAAAAGAAGCTCATCATCAATCTCAAAAATTGAATTTGTAACTCAGTGTATTCTCACAAAGAAGATTCCACGACCAGAGGCTTCACTGGTAAATTCTATCAAAAATTTAAGAAAGAACTGAGACAAATCCTATACAAACTTGTTCACTAAAAGAGAGGAAGAAGGAATACTTCCCAACTTATTTTATGAAGCCACCAAACCCTCCAAAACCAAATGGCATTACAGAAAAAGAAAATCATAGACAACCCATTTAATGGATATAAAGACCTGTATGTAACAAAGTATTACCAAATCCAATCCAGCAATACAATTGATTGCTGCAACTTGCCAGTTTGAACTATCAAGACCCACTTACCCAGATCGTTTTTCAGGAATAAATAAATACAACAATCCTATAAAATCTGAGTTGACTGAATACAAGGATGTAGAACTAGGGATACAGAGGAACCTTGGATACAGAAGGCCAACTATAAATTATACTTGAATTTTGAACTATTCAGAGGGTCAGTGTCCTTTACTCACACATTTTCAAGGATCAACTATTTATATATATATAAAGGAATTACATCATAATCAAGTATGGCTTAGGTAGGAAGGCAAGATCGGTTCCACATTCAAAAATCCAATTAAAGTAATTTACCATTTTAACAGATTAAAAGATAAGACCATATGACTATCTTGATAGCTGCAGAAGAGCATGTGATAATATTCAATGTTGCTGTCATTGTTTAGGCACTAGGTCATGTCCAGTTTTTTCGCAACCCCATGGACTATAGCCATTCCAGCTCCTCTGTCTATAGGATTTTCCAACAAGAATACTGGAGTGAGCTGCCATTTCCTTCTCCAGGGGATCTTCTTCCAGTACTCATTCCTGATTTTTAAAACTCTCAGCAAAGTAGAAACAGAAAGTGTGTTAGTTATCAACTTCTTGCCTGTCAACTCCAAATTTTCCTTCTGTCCTTCACTGTCCTGTATTATACTGAAGCTGTACCCTGTATCTTTTCTTCTTTGCCAGTATCCATAGCCTTAAGTTTTATTAGCACAGAGTGCTACATGAACATTGCTAGAATAGAGGTCTTCTCTTTCTGGTTACAGTATGCTTTATGCTCTTCTTGTTCCTGGGACACCCAGGGACAATCACCCCCCAGAAGCTTTAATCAGCACCCCTATGAGCCCATCCTAGTGAGTTTCACCATCCCCCAGGTAGTCTCCCCAGCAAGTCTCACAGATGCCATAAACACCAGTCTCTGAGAGTTTCAGTAGCAACCCCATAAGCATCTTCTCAGTGGATTCTGTCCATCCCTTAGGGGTTGGCTCACTTCCACCACACACACAGGAGGAGCAAAGTGCACTGGAACCAGAAAGAGAAACCCCTTCCTTCTATTCTAAAGAAGCCTTCCTAGTGAGTTTCACAGACACCTCTACAGGCTATTTCCCAGCAATATTCAAATAAGACCTAGAGAGCAGCCTACCAGATTAAGCAAACTGTGGTACAACCATACAATGCAGTATTTTTCAGCAATAAAAAGAAATAAGCTATCAAGTCACAGAAACACATGGAAGAATATTAAATGCCTATTATTAACGGAAAGAAACCAGTCTGGAAAGGCTATACATTTTATGATCCCACCTATATGATATTCTGGCAAAGCAGTACTATTAGAGATAGGAAAAAGACCAGAAGTTGCCAAAGGTTCCAGGGGAGGGAGGAGGGAAGGATGAATAGATGGAGCACAGGGGATTCTTTAGGGAGGTGCTATCATTTTGTTCAATACTGTAATGGTACATACATGATATTATGCATCTGTCAAAACCCATAGAACAATATGAAGCGTAAACCTTAACATAAACTATGGACTTGAGTTAAAAATATAGTATCAGTATTGGCTCAATTTTAACAAGTATACTGCATTAATGCAACAACAACAATAACAACAACAACAACAAAAATCCAGCAAACTGTGTAGAGGGAAAGGGGTATGTGGGAGCTCTGTACTTTATGCTCTATTTTTCTGTAAACCTAAAGTTTCTCTTGAAAGTATTGCCTGTTATTTTTAAAAATATATACAGATACAACTTAAAATTATCACCTAATTTCTGTGTAGTTGACAGTATTCCAAGATGGCCTCCATCTTAGAGGATGCCTGGTCCCCAGGGTAGAGTCTCTGTAATCTCTTCCTCTTGAGTATTGCAGGACTATAAATAGGATAGGGTTCACTCTCTGTATTAGATGATATTCTATGACAGAGGTAAGAGGATTTTACAGCTGTAATTAAAGTTAAAAACTAGCTGACTTTAAGTCTGTCAAAGGCAGATTATCCTGGGCTAACCAGGGGAGCTCTCAGAGAGACTTTGCCTTTTCTGAAGGAAGAGCCTCAGAGCCTAGGAGGGATTCTCCTGCTGCCTTTAAGAAAGGGCCTCATAAGAGGGGCATGCAGCAAGACCCTAAGAGGGCCTCTAGAGACGAAGAGCAGTCTCCAGTCAACAGCTAGCCAAAAAAAAAAAATTAGGGCCTCAATCAGACAACCCCAAGAAAATGAATTATTTCAACAACAAGACAAATATGCAAGAAGACCCCATGAGCCCTCAGCCCAGCCAAGACCTTGAACTCAGCCTGTGAGATCCTGAGCACAGAACCCATCTATTCTGAACCTGTACTCTCGACCCACAGAAACTGTAAGATCTGCTACTTATGTTGTTTTAAGCCACTATGTTTGTGGCAACTTGTTACTTGGGGATGGAAACTAATACAGTCTGTTACTCACACACTGACAAATCACCAAAGTCAACAAATTAGACTAAAAGAAGTCATTTGAGGTTTCTGTTTATTCTGAAAAATGAGCTAAATTTCACAGTCATAAAATGTAAATTACCTTATTTTGCATATGGCTGGCATTTGACATTTTGAAAAGCCAAATTACAACAAGCATATATGACACAACCACAGCCTGTTTAAAAAAAAAAAAAGTGCACAATCAAGAAAGAATGCAAGAATAAATCCATCAGGAAGCAACTTTTTAAGATGCTACTGAGATTTTTGCAAATGGTCACCGAGTGATAATTTTTTTAAAACATAGACAGGTTCTGCTCCTCCAAAAAATACCAAGAGAAAACAAAATTTTAAAAATCTGCAAATAACACATATCATGAGTCCTGAGTTTCTGAAGAGATTTACTATGAGCAATGTTCATGTCTTTCTATGTGCCACTCTCTAGAAAAGTGAGGCCCAGCCTAATGGAACAAGAGATTAAAAACAAAGAGCCCTTACAACATGATGCAATACATCTTATATCACAGATTCAATATGGTGAAGCTCACCATTTTTTAAAGACATCTATATTCACTGATAGGAAAGAGAATATTAAAAATCTAATATCTGGAGATTTCTTTTGATTTTCCTTTTAAAAAAAACTGGAGTATAGCCACTTTACAATATTGTGTTACTGTGTTAGTTTTTGCTATACAACGAAGTGAATTAGTTACATGTACACATTTATCCTCTCCCTCTTAGACCTCCCTCTCAAATCCCCCCACAGACAGTCTAGGTACCACAGAGAACCAAGCTGAGCTCCCTGTGATATACAGCAGGTGTATACATTACCATGTCTAAAACAGCTATCTGTTTTAGACATGGTAATGTATACATGTCAATCCCAATCTCTCAATTCATCCCACCTCCCTAACCCCCTGCTCCATGTCTACACATCTATTCTCTCCATCTGCATCTCTATTCCTGCCCTACAAATGACTTTCCTCAATGGATAAAAAGGATATTTGATTTTACTGTTTATTTTCTTATCAAATTAGAGTTTAAAATATTAGTCTCATAGATCAAATTTTATTTTTCTTTCAGCTTTATCATTCTATGATTTAGAATAAATTTAGACTATATCAGGGAGAAGGCAATGGCAACCCACTCCAGTACTCTTGCCTGGAAAATCCCATGGACAGAGTGGCCTGGTGGGCTGCAGTCCATGGGGTAACTAGGAGTCGGACATGACTGAGCGACTTCATTTTCACTTTTCACTTTCATGCATTGGAGAAGGAAATGGCAACCCACTCCAGTGTTCTTGCCTGGAGAATTCCAGGGATGGGGGAACCTGGTGGGCTGCCATCTATGGGGCAGAGT
The DNA here is from genome assembly GCF_042477335.2 of Ovis canadensis. NCBI lineage: Eukaryota > Metazoa > Chordata > Mammalia > Artiodactyla > Bovidae > Ovis > Ovis canadensis. Next base: position 71,797,998 of record NC_091248.1, on the reverse strand, counting down.
CGGACACGACTGAAGCGACTTAGCAGCAGCAGCAGACTATATCAGACTATCTCACTAACATTTAAAAATAATTTTAAGAGAGGTTTATATAAAATGTTTAGCACAAACAGCATTAAAAAATGAGTGAATGGGAATGTGATCGAGCGTAAAAAATGAAACACTGGTTTCAATAAGCTAAACCTGAAGAGTATTGAATAAACAAAAAGGTTCATGGTCAATTAAGGCTTAGAACTGATTAAGAAAAATTCCTGGAGTTCCTAATTTCAATTTTATTTAAAAGCTATTCTACATAGCATTATGAATCAACTCTATTTCAATTTCATTTTTTTTTTAATTTCTTAAAACTTAGTCTAATTGATGAATGGAAAAACAAAATGTGGTATATTTATACAAGAGAATATTGCTATTGTTTGTTGTTTAGTCACTAAGTCGCGCCTAAATCTTTTGCAAACCTATGGACTGTAGCCCACCAGGCTCTTGTGTCCAACAGATTCTCCAGGCAAGAAATCTAGAGTGGGTTGCCACTTCCTTCTCAAGGGGATCTTCCCAAACCCAGGATTGAACGTGCATTTCCTTCACTGGCAGGCAGATTCTCTACCACTGAGTCACAAGGCAAGCCTTACAATATAATATTCAAACTTAAAAAGAAATAAAGTACTAATACAAAGATAAGCCTTGAAAAAATTACATTAAAATGCAAAAGAAGCCAAGAAACAAAAGTCCATGTGTTGTATTATTTCATTTCTATGAAAGATTTGGAATACCTGTATCCATTTTGAATATGGGAGATTTCTTCAGTGATGTTGAAAATGTTTTGAAACTAAACAGAGGTATAACAACATTGTGAATGTCAATGATTATATACTTCAAAGCAGTTAATTTTATATTATTCAAATTTTACCTCAATTTAAAAAGTCAATTCAGAAATCTAAATATTAATTATAATTATTACATGCAGATGTACAGAGAACATCTATTCCCAATTTCTATCAACACTTAGCTGTTCAAATAAAATTCACCAGCACATGAACAGAAAATTATTAATTATTCCACTCAAATACACACTGAAATTTTATACACAAATCTTGAAAGGTCACCTGTACACTGCATTAATAATTATGAAAATTTTCCATTCTTCATGAGGCATATAATGAATAAAATCTGCAAAGTTTCAGAAAATTGTATGTAAGCCATAGAGGTGGTTCCCAGAACTCTACTAAGCAATATTCATGTTTCCCCTTTTCTTTGACTAATTTAAATATTCATGAATTACTGTCAAATGCCAAGTCATAGAAAAAAAGATCTAGCCCAAATCTTGGAATCTTGTTTGGAGCACTTGAATTAGCAAACTAATCAGCCAAAAATAATATTAAACACATCAACCAAATATTACACTTGCCCTCTGTCTCTGGAAATGTTCCATTAGGTTTCTAAAGAAAAATATAAAATGCTTCATACAAAAAGGCTTTAACCCCTACATTGAAAACACATTTCAGCCCATAATATTTTAATACTTCTGATTCAAGACAATTTTCCAGCAAGACAATATCCCCATCAGAAGAAACACTTTTTTCAGCTTAAATTTAAATAGGTTTTCAAATATAAATCTTGTTTATAATTATGAGAATTCCCTACTTTGCTCAATAGGCAGTATCATGTAATCAAGAACTCAGGTTATAATGGAGAGTTTATATCTAAATAAACTAAGTAAAGCTGAATATGATACATTAATACATAGTATATTTAACAGGATTACAGGAGCACTAATTTTACATAAAATAGTAATAAAGATGCTAGACCTATACTATCCAACACAGTACATTAGTCACAAATATCTCCTTAACTTTAAAGTATAAAATTAAAGATTCATTTCTTTGGGGGCACTAATCATATTTCAAGTATTCAACAGGCACATATGACTATTGGCAACCATATTAGATAGCAAATTTCCTTCACCATAGAAACAGCACTACAGAATCCACAGAGGTGAATTTACCATAAATTTGCTTCATGAAGCTTAGGCTTCGGGGTTATTTTCTCATGTCAATGGTGTGAGTCATAGCAGGGACTTTGAGGTTCCAACAAAGAGAGGGAATTGGTGACACATTCAATTTGGGTTTAGTAGGATGTATGTATGTGGTTCTCACTCATTTCCATGTGTAATTAATGATTTCTCTGTAGGACTAGCTTCTAGGAATACACCTTTTTTACCCATTGCACCAACTACCTGGAGTCATGAAATGACAGTTTAGAGACAGAGGTCTGAGGAGACATATGATGTGCCCCATGGAAACTAGAACTACAAGTATGTGGTAAGTGGGGGAGGAAGTCTGAAACAAACACAGCTAAAAGGTAGTCTGGGGTAAATTCTTCCAATCATGATATATGAAATAGTATAAGTAGACAATTCAGTCTGTAGTCAATGCCTAGTAAATCAGGCATTTTCTTTTATTAGGAATATATTTGATAAGTCTTATATAATTATAAATACAGCACACATTTCCTTTTTCATCTTTGTAGGACTCTTGAAATAGAATTTCTCAAACTCTCTTTGTAGAGCACAAACATGTAACATAACCATGCCACAGGAAGAGGCAATCAAAGACTACACATCCTATAGGTGTCAATTTTTAAATTTTAGTAGTTTTAAAGTATGATCAGGAATTCAAAAACGTCCATTTTTCAATATTCTGATGATTATGTCATTAGCCATCTTTTTAAAAACATGTCATCCATTTTCTTTTCTCATTGTAACCATTAAACTTGTACACATTAATCTGTAGTTGCAATTTTGAATTTTCTCAAAAAATGTTTAAATTTCAGGTCTGCAACAAAGCCTTCATGCCCCTGAAACTAGGAAGTTTTGTCTTGATTAAAGTATCTACCAATTAGCAATATCTACATTTTTGTTTCTTCATTCCAGGAGTCATTAATAACTCAGCTACATCACTGTCATTGAATCCCAGGATTTAAAAAGGTCAATTTGAAAAACATGTGTCCCATCCACTCTGGACATTTTCTGGTATCTCTTTAACCTTCAATACCAAAAAGAAGCAAAAACAGAAACATCATTATATCTCACTGGCATTCAACAAACATCATTTCTGGTAACTAGGTTACACCAAGTGCCTTTAAGCTTTGTACTGCTTACACCAGTGAAATTCTTCATACAGTTAGAGTTATGGCTATTCAAATGACTAGGACTTTTCTTTTAGTACATAATATATTGAACCAAATGCTGGCCTGAAAATATTGAATCATTGAAAATAAAAAACAAAAATTTCAATCATCTAATTACCTTTATAAAATGTTCTAAATGATACCAACATTAGTAAAACCACCTTTATATATTATGAAAAAGCACTTGCAGTATAAATTTTAAAATGCCCAACAGCTAAATGCCATTTATGCAAATATTCCCTAGGTTACATGTTATTTATCTTTCATTTCATACCCTTTACACTTCATTAAGCCATACTTCAAATAACCTAAGTTCTAATTATTGCATTACAAAGATACACAACCTGAAATCACATCAAATAAATTGTAAATCAAACTTCTCAAAGCCATAGCCATAGGTGGAAATCAAATGAAGTGCCTAATATCAAATAAATGGCTAGTTTAAATGCATTACACTTATACAATTGCCTAGGCACATTTATTTCAAAATGTTTCTGTTGCTGTCTCCACGGCTGTAGAATAAAAATATAGAATATGTTAAAACATTAAAGAACTGAATTTAGACTTGGAATATACATAATTCTAGTAGTGAACCCTCAATAATACAGTTATTAAAAAGAAAAACACTTCTTAAAACTAAGAGGAATGGAAGGAAAGAGAAAACTTAGCCCTCTTAACAACAACAACAACAAAATCTTCTATAATCCTAAAGACAAAAGATAGAATGGTGGTGTCCATAGGCGGGAAATCTGGAAAACTCAGCAGTGGCCACAGGACTGGAAAAGGTCAGTTTTCATTCCAATCCCTAAGAAAGACAATACCAAAGAATACTCAAACTACCACACAACTGCACTCATCTCTCAGGCTAGTAAAGTAATGCTCAAAATTCTCCAAGCCAGGCTTCAACAATACGTGAACCGTGAACTTCCAGGTGTTCAAGCTGGTTTTAGAAAAAGCAGAGGAACCAGAGGTCAAATTGCCAACATCCGCTGGATCGTGGAAAAAGCAGGAGAGTTCCAGAAAAACATCTATTTCTGCTTTATTGACTATGCCAAAGCCTTTCACTGTGTGGATCACAATAAACTGTGGAAAATTCTGAAAGAGTTGGGAATACCAGACCACCTGGCCTGCCTCCTGAGAAATCTGTATGCAGGTCAGGAAGCAACAGTTAGAACTGGACATGGAACAACAGACTGGTTCCAAATAGGAAAAGGAGTACGTCAAGGCTATATATTGTCACCCTGCTTATTTAACTTAAATGCACAGTACATCATGAGAAATGCTGGGCTGGATGAAGCACAAGCTAGAATCAAGATTGCTGGAGAAATATCAATAACCTCAGATATGCAGGTGACACCACCCTTATGGCAGAAACTGAACAAGAACTAAAGAGCCTCTTGATGAAAGTGAAGATGAGAGTGAAAAAGTTGGCTTAAAGCTCAACATTCAGAAAACTAAGATCATGGCATCTGGTCCCATCACTTCGTGGGAAATAGATGGGGAAACAGTGGCTGACTTTATTTTGGGGGGCTCCTAAATCACTGCTGATGGTGACTGCAGCCATGAAATTAAAAGACGCTTACTCCTTGGGAGCAAAGTTATGATAAACCTAGACAGCATATTAAAAAGCAGAGACATTCTTTTGCCAACAAAGGTCCATCTAGCCAAGGCTATAGTTCTTCCAGTAGTCACGTATGGATGTGAGAGTTGGACTATAAAGAAAGCTGAGTGCCGAAGAATTGATGCTTTTAAACTGTGGTGTTGGAGAAGACTCTTGAGAGTCCCTTGGACTGCAAGGAGATCCAACCAGTCCATCCTAGGGGATATCAGTCCTGGGTGTTCACTGGAAAGACTGATGTTTGAAGCTGAAACTCCAATACTTTGGCCACCTGATGCAAAGAACTGACTCATTGGAAAGGACTCTGATGAGGGGAAAGATTGAAGGCAGGAGGAGAAGGGGACAACAGAGGATGAGATGGTTGGATGGCATCACCAACTCAGTGGACATGAGTCTGAGTAAACTCTGGGAGTTGGTGATGGACAAGGAGGTCTGGCACACTGTAGTCCATGGGGTCACAAATAGTTGGACACGAGTGACTGAATGGGACGGAACTGAACTGAAAGGAGGCAGGGAGGGAGGTGTGAGGAGTCACTGAGTTACTATTTAACAGGTACAGACTTTCAGTGTGGGAAAGATGAAAAATTCTGGAGATGGTCGGGGGTGATGGTGGTACAACAAGGAGAATATGTTTAAGGTACTGAAAATGGTTAAAATAATACATTCTATGTTATGCATATTTTCCTACAATTAAAAAAAATAGTTCTAAAGTAATTACACTTCAATTTTTGTATACACATATTTTTTCTTTTCTGAGATGCAGCCTAAACTGGAAAGTACTTCATTGTAAGTAACAGCAACTAAGCATCTAAGTTGTCCCAGGTCATAGCTAATAAAATGGAGAAAATCAGTTTCCTTACTTCTAGCTCCATGAACTTTGTTCTCTAATACTATGCAAATTGAGAGATCACAGAAGAAATTCCAGACTTATGTGACCAAGAACAGCTCTTTTAAAACAAATAAAAAACTACCTGTAGAAGCAGAGGCACAAGTGAATCTTTATTAAAGTAAAAGAGAGCTAAATATTCAGATGACTACACTGAGCATGAAGAGTTGATGGGTAGGGCAGGTGTCAATGATAAACCAGGTCCAGTGTTTCAGTTGTGAAAATAAAAGAATTATGTCCACACCACAAATATCCAATCAACTTAGATCACGTATACCACCATATTTCATTTTCTGCAAAAACTACTGAAAAACTTTAAGATGCATGATTGCTTTTAAAGTGAGCTCTAACTCATCAGAATTTAATGTTTACAAATCCAAGTACTAGTTTTAGAATCTGATTTACATTAAGATATTTTCTACTCACAGTATCTCCAGAATCTTATACAATGTTATATAGTCAGTGCACAATAAATACATTTTTAAGTAGCAGGAAACGAAGGAGAAAGGGAAGGAGAGAATTAAGGAAGAGAGAAAAGGTGGGTGGGTCGTGGGAGTTGGTGGTGTACATTCTAACAAACCATCAGCTAATATTCAGCTTTTACGCAAAAGAGAGGTTAGAGACTAGAAATAGTGATAAATTGAAGATCAGTTCCCAAACTATCTTCTACTATTTTATAGATTTTAATAGTGATTTCTTTTTCTATTGGCTAAAGTTCAGAATTTAAACATATTAGTGATGGATACAAAGTACATGATTAATTCATTATACCTGCACAACCCTACACTATTAAAACTGTATTTTTGAATACAAAGATTCTTAATACAAAGTAATTTTATACATTCCAAAATATTTTTCTCCATTGTACAATCAAAAGTTTGTATTTGCATCAATGTTTTATAATAGATTATTATAAAAGCCAAGTATTAGCTAGCTCAATCACAAAAGCAAAATACTTGAAACAAATGCCATATTTCAACTTTATAACCTTTGTAAAGATATGCGTTTATTTGGGTCATAGAATTATGTCACTCTCACTGACAACCAGGCAAAAATCTGTCAAGTGACTTTCAGATTTATATGGTCCAATACCATTATAAGCAATTACAAGACTTAACGGCCGCTCCCTGTGTGTACTGCTGGCCTTGCCCTAAATTTGTGTGACAGTCATCTCAAGAAGTCGTTTTAGCTTTCCTTCATCAACTGCCCTCTCAGGTTTTAGAGCTGTCATTCTTAAGATCATTTCACACAACAATCTGTCACCTTCCTATGTTTTCCAGTTAAACATGTACATACTTTGACTCCTTAAAGATGTCATGTTTTGGTAAAACTTACCAAGGAACAGAAAAAAAGTCAGAAAAATTGTTTCCCATGAGGTGTGATGGTAAAAGCTGACTGGGAATGGACATGAGGGAACTTTCTGAGGTGATGGTAATGTTATCTTGATAGAAGTTTGTAACAGGTATAAGCATCTGTCAAAATTAGCAAACGTTCACTTAAGATTATGCATGTCCATTGTACTTCAATTTACCTCAAGAAGAAAAAAAAATGGAAACTCTTACTGAATTCCAGATGATGATATGCATGCTAAAGCATTTACCTTTAAATGTATCATAAGATAGATGGAATAGAGGGACGAAGAGAGGGACAAACAAATGCACCAGATACTTGACAAATTGATACATGACAGATAATTGACAAATGTTTGCTCCCCCAGTGGATCGGCAGTAAAGAATCCACCTGCATTGCAGGAGACACAGGTTTGATCCCAGGGTCAGGAAGATCCCCTGGAAGGAAATGGCAACCCACCCCAGTATGCTTGGGGACACAGAACCCTGGTGGGCTGCAGTCCCTGGAGTCAGACACAACTGAGCAACTAAACAACAACAACAATTGCTAAAATGAGTGGTAGGTAAACTGGTATTCACTAAATTTCTTTCAACTTCCCTATGTATGAAAACTTCCATAATAAAATGCTTTAAAATTTAGAATGTCATTATTCATAACCCTTTTTACTCTAAAACTCACTGGGTAAAGAAAGAGGAATCAGCAAGTGTTCCCAAAGACAATGAACTATGATGGCAGTTGCTCATTTACTTGAACGCTTCAGATGTTTATATAAATTGATCTGAATAGCTAAAACCAGCTAAAAATTTTGTTAAATTAATTAAAAGTATAACCTATTCACCCATTCTTTCATTCATTCTGCAAATACTTGTCAATCACCTTCTATGTACCAGATGTCTCCAAGTCCTAAAGAAGGAGGACAACTTAACTGTAATACATCATAATTTTTACTGTTTCAGGAATATGGCTAGAAGGACATTTTCTGGACCATGAAGGATAAGCGAAATTTTTCCAGATAGAGGAAGTTAATTCGAAACTGTAGAAAAATGTGTACATAAACATATAATACAAAAACTTTATTTTATAGCAAAAAGTAACACATTTATGGTAGTTGCGTCTTAAATATATCAAGATATTTAAAATAAATGTGTGTATATATATATGTATATAGGAGAAGGAAATGGCAACCCACTCCAGTATTCTTGCCTGGAAAATCCCATGGACGGAGGAGCCTGGTAGGCTACAGTCCATGGGGTCGCAAAGAGTCGGACACGACTGAGCAACTTCAGTCATATATATATATATATATATATATATATATATATATATATATGGCTCTTCTTTTACTATCTAATATACTGCTATTGAAAAACTCTTCAATCTTTTCAGTCTCCAATATAATCTGGGCATTTCTTGTTTACTATTCAACCCAAGCTGCAAATAATGAATTTTAAATAATTGAAAGTATGTTGCTGTTTAGTCGCTAAGTCAGGTCTCACTCTTTTTTATGACCTCATGGACTGTAGCCCGCCAGGCTCCTGTGTCCACGGGATTTCTCAGACAAGAATACTGGAGTGGGTAGCCATCTCCTTTTTCAGGGGATTTTCCTAACCCAGGGATCAAATTTCCTGCTTGGCAAGCAGATTCTTTCACTGAGCCACTTGGGAAACCTAACTAAAAGTATATCACATCTGATTTTATTACTTCATAGGGATTTTTTTTTTCCATTACAAATTTTACCTGGAACTCACTACATAAAACACTTGCTCTAAAGTCTTAAAATTCCAAGAGTATATATTCTGGAATTAGAAAAGTTTCCTAGACAAGGCAGCAAATGAAAATGTAACTATCTCACACAGCAACTTGGCCTACTAGAAAATGCACAAAGGACAAATACTGATATCAAAGTACTGTCTAGATTGTATATAATCTACTTAGGTATTTTAAATATTTTAAACCTTTTTTAAGGCATATATGGATAGTCACATTACCTTTAAAGAGCAGTCTGCCTCTCTAACCAACTCTAACAAAATTCTAGCATATGTGGGTTTACTTCAATGTATCATATCTACAAAATGTAGGTATCACTAAAATACTCACATGTTTAATGAGAATTAAATGATATTTTGTTTAGAAATAAATGCAGTTGGTGCTTAAAATGTTTATCCATACATATTCATGCAATTCCACAGGCACTTTTTAATCTGGGTCATGAACTAGAGTAAACGTAAACCAGAATTCATTATATCTTTTCTGTTTAGTTACAAAGTCCCAATTCTCAGTCTTACTGCATTACTGACCACTTCAGAGTGATAATAGTTTTTCATTTCCTCTCTTTCAGATCCAAACTCCTTACTTCACTGCTCACCCAAGACTGGCACTCTTTACAGAGTTCACTAGCAAAGACCTTAAAATTCTTTTATCATTTATCCGTTAGTGGCCAAGAATAGAAATATCACTGGACCTTCACCTCAAATAATCCTCTAAAAAAATACTGAGTGACTGAGTTGGGCCAGAAGTTCAGACTCAAGACGCTTTATAATTTGTTTCAAACCATCTTCTATAGGTTCCTTCAAATGATCCCCTGGCTGAATGAGATATTTTTGTTCTTAGAGAAAAAGTTAGGTAGGAAAAGTAATATGTGGAGAGTTCTTAAGACTGAACATTGCATTATTAAAGGAGAGGCAGAATATTCAGAAAGTCTACAGAAAAGAGATATCTAGGATGAAAAAAAATGAAACAGAAAGCCTGATTTCATCCTTTAGTACATATAATAATGACTCACAGTATTTAATAAAAAACTACATTGTCACTTAGAGACAGAAAAAGATCTTTTCTATTGATGAGCTTATTAATCTCCATGCTTTATTTCCACTGGGAAAGAAATATTCTTCATATTTACCATTAAATTACAAATCTACCCCAACATATCATATATTTCAAAACAGCTAAATTTTCCTTCAAACCCTAAGAGCAAAGACAGAACCTAAGGCTTAGTTGTATTCAGCTCAGTTCAGTTTAGTCGCTCAGTCGTGTCTGACTCTTTGCGACCCCATGAATCGCAGCACGCCAGGCCTCCCTGTCCATCACCAACTCCCGGAGTTCACTCAGATTCATGTCCATCGAGTCAGTGATGCCATCCAGCCATCTCATCCTCTGTCATCCCCTTCTCCTCCTGCCCCCAATCCCTCCCAGCATCAGAGTCTTTTCCAATGAGTCAACTCTTTGCATCAGGTGGCCAAAGTACTGGAGTTTCAGCTTTAGCATCATTCCTTCCAAAGAAATCCCAGGGCTGATCTCCTTCAGATGGACTGGTTGGATCTCCTTACGGTCCAAGGGACTCTCAAGAGTCTTTTCCAACACCACAGTTCAAAAGCATCAATTCTTTGGCACTCAGCCTTCTTCACAGTCCAACTCTCACATCCATACATGACCACAGGAAAAACCACAGCCTTGACTAGATGGACCTTAGTCAGCAAAGTAATGTCTCAGGCAAGTCCATAACATTGACATTTTCTTCTCATGAAATATGTTTAATTTAAGATAGAGGAATGAATCTTTTTTGCTAGAATATTATATTTACTGAAAACCTAAATGCTATCAAAGCTGACTTGTATTTTTTAATCTTTCATGATATGCTCTTGATACAAGTGTTGGCTATGAGGATCCACTCAGGCTGCACTCCTCATTGGCTAAGACTCTGCAGCAGATTGTACATATGTGAACACACTGCTTTTTCTCATGTGCAGTACTCTGAGAGTGACTCTTTCTTCCCTGATCTTACATTTCAGTCTTAATGAAAATGATAGGGCAATGAGGACCTTATTTAGAAAATAAGTCAGTTTGCTTTCCTTGTCTACATAAAAAAATAGATGCTTAATTTCTTATCTAAGTGAGAAAGACATGGACAGTAGAAAAATGAATACTGAAAATAAACATCAAAAAGAAATAAGGTTTCAACAGTAATTTTTTTAAGTAATAAGGACTAGGAGAAAAACAATTTAATACGAAAATTTTTCATGTCTAAAATTACTTAGGTGAATCCCTACAGTCCTAAGAATATCTTCACAAAATGATTCATATGTGAAATAAACAAATAACTTCAAAAAGAAAAAAGAAACTTTTGGTAAAAGGAATATAATCTTCATTTTAAATGTTTTAAAAAATACTCTGATAGAGTACCTTTTGGAAGAAATGGTCAGATGCCTAGTGATTTTATTTTTACCGAAGAAAATCCTATTCTGCTTTACTGACAATGTACTTTATTTTAAAACTAGAGCAGAACAAAAGGTTCAAAGGAGTACTTGGCAAAGGAGAAAAAAAGAGATGACGGTAAACCAAGCCAAGCTAAAATGAATATCTGTACAACTTTCCCAAAGTTATAAATGCTTAAAATTGTAGTATTATAAAAAAGCAAATATGTGTATATTCTCTACTTGAACAGCTTCATAGTTGCCATGAATCATTCTTCCATTTTCTGTGTTTAGAAAGCAGTCTAGTTCCTGATTTAAGAAGAAAGAAAAGAAAGGAGAAGCAGAAAATAAAGTGTTTCAACAACAACAAAAAAAGCACCTGATAAAACATGGATAGATGGGTGGGTGGATGAACACATGCTGAAGAATGACCTGTGATTAAATAAATAAGCTACCTTTTACCCAAGGTGTGGGGTAGGGTGGAGTGGGGGTGGGGGGCGGTGGGAGGGAACAACATCTTGCTTTCTTCCTTTCTGTTAAAACTTGTGTAAGTTCTTAAACTGGAGGTTGTCAATGTACTTCAAGAGGGGATTTATGAATCTCCAGAAACTAGGATGGATGGGGATGCATGTTGATATGAGTATACACATGAACTGGGGTAGAGAGGTGAATGTGTGTAGACATCCATTCATGCATGTATTTCTGAATTAGATTAAGAGCTTCTAAAAGGTAAAGTGACCTAGAAGAAGACTAAGGGCCACAACTTTAGATTGTTTTGTTTGTTTAATTAAATGGTAGGGCAATACTAGATAGTCTTCTTTAAGCTGGGGAACCATACTAAGAATTTCAAGCAAACAAAGACTCAAACTCAGGGCTCTCATTAACTAGAGTTGTTAGCTACCCTAAGAGGTGGGAAATAGTATTGTTTAACATAAAAAGCACTTTTTAAAATATGAAATTAAAAGCTTAAATGGGCAAAAACTCATTTTTAATGTTCTCGGAACTTACTTTTAATGAAACCGAAGTTAGAAGGCAAAAGCTCTCAGGTGTCAGCACTGAGTACTCTATGCAAGGAAAATTCTCCAGAGTTCCCACAGCGCACCTGAACACACAGACACACATAACCATCTCTCTAATTAGTAAAGTATATACCAAAGGTCCCTTCTTCTGTCTCAAGAAACATATTAACCCACTCTTTCTTAAAAGTCTACTTCAGCAGAGTCTTTCATCTGTCACCAAAAGCAGCAAGACCTAAGTGAAGAGGCTGGCAAGGCAGCCTGAACAAGCAAAGTTTCCCTGCACAGACTAGGCAGGTCTGGTGCTCACAGATGGTGCAGGCATGGGTCCTGAATTGACAGCAGCAGGATACTGTCTACCCAATAGATAACAAAGCCACTGAAAGTCAGCCAAAAAAAAAAAAAAAAAAAACAATTTTAATTCCTGACTTCATATTTATCAAGCCTTTCACAATAGTCAAGAAGAATTAAGAATTTAAAGTCTCATCTAATTTAACTCCAACCCAGATGAAACAGTGTTTCTTAAATTGAAACTTCTTCCACTAAATTTTGCCTTTCAATAGCAACAGAACTTTAGAGAAATGATACCTTCTCAGGGACCTTTTCCAGCTTTTCACAAACATTTATCATGGTGGCAAATGATTTCATAAGTTTCTTTACTGGACATGTCAGCTCACACTTTGAGAAATGCAGACTGCAAAATCAAATTCACAGCAGGAGAGGGAAACATGGAAAGCATGCAGGACCAGAATTACATCAGAAAGCTTAGGAGTTTAGCTTTAAAACTAGATAGATGGATGAGAATTCCTAGACAAGAATGGTCATAATACATCTGGCTTTAAGTAGCTACTGCCACATGTATACAAAGCAAACACAAGATAACACACTATATACTTAAGTCACTCTACTTCCTGTCTGGCTTTATCTCATATATAAAAAGCCCTGTTTGAGGTCCAAATTAGAACATTCTAATTGGGAAAAAAAAAAGTGAATTTTGAGAATATATAATAAGGTCAGGATATTGGAAATTAATACAAGGAAAAAACGTATTTAATATTTTCACAATATCTGCAATATGCCTCCTGAATAACCTAAATGACATATATCTGGAAACTACTGCTATTTTATGTAAAAATAACACACACTAAAGTATTGTTCTTCCTTTCATTCCCGGTAGGAAGAAGTTTTTAGGCTTCCCTGATGGTTCAGTTGGTAAAGAACCTGCCTGCAACGTAGGAGATCTGGGTTCTATCCCTGTGTCAGGAAGATCCCTTGGAGAAGGAATTAGCAACACACTCCAGTAATCTTGCCTAGGAAATCCCAAGGAAGAGGAGCCCAGCAGGCTACAGTCCATGTGGTCCAAGAGTCGGACACAACTTAGCAATTAAACCACAGGCAGAAGTTTTTAAAGCACGTAAATATAAATTTTTAGGGAAAGTTAGATATCAAGCTTACCTTTTACCTTGTTTAATTTTCTTCTTAATCTGTGTTTATAACAGATCTATAATTCTGGAGAGTATCTGTTGCTACTAGCTTATAGAACAGATAAGTAATTGAAGATAAAATTTTTGTACTTTACACCCAATTTTCTTAATTTAACAGATACTCCATCCTCAAACCAAAAGCCTTACTTAAGCAAGCCAAATATAATAAACTCTTTTTTGGCCACACTGTTGCATAGCATGTGGGATCTTAGTTTCTGGACCACACTTCAAACCTGTGCCCCCTGCACTGGAAGTTTAGAATCTTAACCCCTGGACTTTGTTTTAAAGAATCTAAGTAGAGTAACAAAGTATTTTCCTGGATGCTGTATGCAAAAACTAAGAATATTTACCAGCTCATGAATATTTTTATTTTCTTTTTTACTCCAGGAAGTGAACAAACAATGCACACTATTAAATTTAATTATTACTGTGCCCTATTTTATGTTGAGGACAAAAAATGCTCGATCTCAGTAATAGTTTCTACAAGTGCAGCACTCCTATGGTATAAGACCAGAATTTATAGCACTTCTGTTAGATAATAAAACCCAGATAAGAAAAAGAAGAAATGCAATTCATGACAAGGTAACATCCACCAGTAATGCACTTAAGACCTTCAAGATTTCACTGGTCGATGAGAAAGGAAAGTGCTGTATACTCACAAGCAATCTGTTTGGCTACCAGATCTCCAGTTCTCATAGAGCATTTTACTTATTAGTTTTATTAATCCGTAAACCTGTTGTTGGCAAAGACCATAGAATCCTAACACCAATCCACCCAGAAGCGGCCAGAGAAACAATGCTCAGGCTGCAAACAACCAAGGTTCTCTTTAGTCTGATTAATCTTCAAAGATTTTCTAAGTCTGATCACTGGGTGATAAGTCCATAAAATGTCATCAAACAAATAAGAGGACAGGAGATCCATAAAAGCATGGTAGAACTGAACTGAAGAGTGTAAGAGAAAGAAATGACCTGCACAGTTGAGGATTAGCTGAAGAACTATCTACTTTTATCTTTTTTTGTTAATTAGAAAGTTTTCAGAGGATCCCAAAGAAATTAAGACATGAGAACATAAATTAATCAGTTAAACTTTAACATTGCTTTTTGAAAAATATAACTGGTGGCAAGCTTTGAATACCCACTTGAATAAATCGTTGCCACCATCAGACTTAACCAAAACTATACCAAATACTTTAGTTCTAAACTTTGTTCTACAAAGTATAGTTTCTCTTTCAGATGTTTTTGCTTTGTTTTTTCTAGTTAAAACCTTCCTAGAATGGCTAATCATAATTTCTTACAACCATAAAATGAAAACTTCCTTAAATTCTATGTAAAAAAATGTTTATACTTTTTTTAATTTATTTATTTTAATTGGAGGCTAATTACTTTATAATATTGTAGTGGGTTTTGCCATACATTGACATGAATTACACTCTTTTGGCAACAAAGAAATTAATACTTAGAAATTCACATTTGGATAATATCCCTTAAGATACCCAACATGCAGAAAAAAATCGGTAAGCCATGAAATGTCTATTACAGAAATACTTATAACAGTGAAATTCCAGTAATAATTTCTAAAATAATAAAAAAAGAATGAGTATATAAATTACTGCATACCTACTTTATCTTCTATTTTGAAGCTATTTAAAATAACTGACATAAAATCCAAGTAGCAACATGGAAACACTTTGTGAAAAACAAAAGAGAAATAGAAAGTAGGCTGGAAAAAAATACAGTATTTCCTAAAAAATGAACATTTTTAAGCAAACAATGTAAGAACACAAAAGCTAAACTGCTCATAACATTTCACAGACATTAGAAAAGTTACATAAAGACTCATTTTCAACTGAAGACTAAGTTACCTTCCGAATCTTTTCTTTTCAAGTTTAGATATACATATCACTGAATACTTAAAAAAAACTTTTTTTCTCATTGTATAAAAACAAAGTTACTCAAATTTTTTAAAACTCTGTTTTATACTTAGAATCTTGTCATTGAGTTAAACTCAAAGAATTTGACATTATATAGTTATTCTTTATTTATGAAAACCAGCCAAAATAAATCTTTTAAAAAATATATCCACTGCTAAAACAGTTTGAAAAACTCCAGAGTGAAACAAAGAACTGTGTCAGACTCAGTATCCTTAGCAACAGAAGTACAAAAATGACAATCTTAAAAGATGTATAAAAATAATTTTAATTGTGCCACTTAAAGGTTTTTGCATTATTTTCTCATTATATTACTTCTTTCTGACCACCTAATCTAAAGTAGCTATCAGGCCACTATCACATCACACTTTTTTGTATAGCACTTATTTTTATCTGATATACTCGACAGAAATATCTACTAGTTTACTACTGCAGTTCAGTTCAGTTCAGTCACTCAGTCCTGTCCGACTCTTTGTGACCTCATGGACTGCAGCATGCCAGGCCTCCCTGTCCATCACCAACTCCTGGAGTTTACCCAAACCCATGTCCATTGAGTTGGTGACACCACCCAGCTACCTCCTCCTCTGTTGTCCCCCTTCTCCTCCTGCCCTCAATCTTTCCCAGCATCAGGATCTTTTCAAATGAGTCAGCTCTTCGTATCAGGTGGCCAAAGTATTGGAGTTTCAGCTTCAACATCAGTCCTTCCAATGGATACTCAGGACTGATCTCCTTAAGGATGGACTGGTTGGATCTCCTGGCATACAAAAATACAGACCTCAAGAATGAAATAGTATTTTCCATCTTGTTCACCCCCAGAGTTGCATCATACAGACTTGTAAGCTCTATATACATCTCTATAGTTATGCAATGCACAACCTATAAAACTGAATATGACTTGCTTATAAATGATTAATTATATACATGTCATAGAGCACCACAATCAACAACGTCATTGTCTCTCATGATGCAACACTCTCGGCATGCATACCAGAAAAACCTGTTCCTCAAAGTTTAACTCCTAAATTTTCTTTAATATTATTTCACATTAGCATGTGTGAATTTGTTTGTTGTTAGGCCATGAAATTTATAAAAGCAAAATATTCCTGAGGCAGAAACCAATCCACAAGATTGGTGAACCAATGCCTTCACCTATTAAAGGTTCATCCATAATGAGTGATGATAGCACTACATTTTTTAAAGTATCTCTCAATCAAAAATACTCAGTTTCCTACTACTGGGTACATCTTAATTTTAAAATGACCTCCAGGTAGTTTTAAAGAATACTGCTTATACATGCATACATATATACACACACACACACACACACACACCATAATCTAATCCATTTGAACTGTAAACACAGAAGGGATTTTTAACATTAAAAATTACAGAACTAGTTACAGAACTACTAAGACGAAGTAGTTTTAAATTATTATTTTATTTGAGAGTCCCCTACTGCTTCCAAACATGGTTCTTTTATAATAATGTCTGGAAATACTCTGGAAAACAAAAACTCCAATTTTAATCAAAGCTAAAGGCTAGAACTATTTCCTGGGAAGCCTAATTAAAGGTAAACAACCTCTCCTTTACTAGACTGTTCTATTCACAGAAAACTGTTTGGCTAGAAGAAAGTATAATGGAGTATAAAACCTTTGTCTTCTGGGTTGCTGTTTACAGTCTGGATGAAGCTGATAGCCAAAAGAAAGCACACAAAGGCCAATTTGAAAAGAATGTGTAAGCTTGGTCACTCATCTTCTAGAAGACATACGCTGATCAGTAAGAGTATCAGTTCCTAAATAATAACTTTCTCATCTCCCCACACACATAAAATATAAATTACAACCCTTATAACCCACTTGGAAAATATAAAAATATGTGCTAGGCAACAACAGGATAACATATGACTAAAAACACTCACAACCTCGGCATCGCTCTGCTCGCACTGCTTTATTGACTATGCCAAAGCCTTTGACTGTGTGGATCACAATAAACTGTGGAAAATTCTGAAAGAGATGGGAATACCAGACCACCTGACCTGAGAAATCTGTATGCAGGTCAGGAAGCAACAGTTAGAACTGGACGTGGAACAACAGACTGGTTCCAGATAGGAAAAGGAGTACATCAAGGCTGTATATTGTTACCCTGCTTATTTAACTTCTATGCAGAGTACATCATGAGAAACCCTGGACTGGAAGAAACACAAGCTGGAATCAAGATTTCCGGGAGAAATATCAATAACCTCAGATATGCAGATGACACCACCCTTATGGCAGAAAGTGAAGAGGAGCTAAAAAGCCTCTTAATGAAAGTGAAAGAGGAGAGTGAAAAACTTGGCTTAAAGCTCAACATTCAGAAAACGAAGATCATGGCATCCGGTCCCATCACTTCATGGGAAATAGATGGGTAAACAGTAGAAACAGTGTCAGACTTTATTTTGGGGGGGCTCCAAAATCACTGCAGATGGTGACTGCAGCCATGAAATTAAAAGACACTTACTCCTTGGAAGAAAAGTTATGAGCAACCTAGATAGCATATTCAAAAGCAGAGACTACTTTGCTGACTCAGGTCCGTCTAGTCAAGGCTATGGTTTTTCCTGTGGTCATGTATGGATGTGAGAGTTGGACTATGAAGAAGGCTGAGAGCCAAAAAATTGATGCTTTTGAACTGTGGTGTTGGAGAAGACTCTTGAGAGTCCCTTGGACTGCAAGGAGATCCAACCAGTCCATTCTGAAGGAGATCAACCCTGGGATTTCTTTGGAAGGACTGATGCTAAAGCTGAAACTCCAGTACTTTGGCCACCTCATGCGAAGAGTTGACTCACTGGAAAAGACTCTGATGCTGGGAGGGATTGGGGGCAGGAGGAGAAGGGGACGACAGAGGATGAGATGGCTGGATGGCATCACGGACTCGATGGACGTGAGTCTGAGTGAACTCCGGGAGATGGTGATGGACAGGGAGGCCTGGCGTGCTGCGATTCATGGGGTTGCAAAGAGTCGGAGACAACTGAGCAACTGAACTGAACTGAACTGAAAAAACACTAAATGCCCCCAGAGAAGCTTCACATTAATATGAAGGCATGATTTGGCAACAAAGAAGCAATGGAAATAGATTCAAATCAAGGTGGGGTCCAGCTATAGAAGCAGCCTGGCCATGCACTTACCCAGGACAGACTCATCTCAAACCAGGCACCCCAGTATCTACTCCTCTTCTAGAATTGCTTCCCTCTGGAGCTTATTTCCTTACCTAGCTATTCCACCCAGATACTCCACAGCTAATGCTCTCACCTCTGTTTTTCAGAAATGGTTCTTCCAAATTATCCTTCCAGTCTCTACCACCCAGAGTCCCCATCTCAGGCACTCTGTCTGCCTCAATTATTCTCAAACCTCCTCAGAACTGCACTCCCAGACTTGATGACCTGGAGAGAACAAACTTGTGTCTGTACATTATATCAGAGAAAGTCAAGTACACAGCTACCTAGAACACAAGGCAGGGTGAAAATGCATGAGAGCTCTGCAGGTACTGTGATCTGAGCTGGTCATCACAGGAACGTCCAAAGATGTACAGATAAGTGTTCACTGGAGAGTAGAGATTCCCTTCTGGGAGCCACCTACCATGTTCCACAAATCAGTCCCAAGATAGTCTGACTGCACTTTTTCTACAGGAAGTTTTATTAGAAACTATTTCAAGTTTTCACATTTTCAAAATTGGTTTCAATCACTGGAAGTAGCTTTAGAGACATACATTTGAGAACTTCATCATTTGCAGTTGACTGATTTTCTAGACTTCCCAAATGCTGGATTTTACCCCTTTAATGACCTTCTGCTCCCAATATAAACTTTCATCAAAGCCAGGATATTGGACAAAATAACCCTGAAACCAGGTGTCAGATTAAAGAGGGACACAAGGATGTCTCTAGCTTTCAGTAATGGCCTGTGCTAATGAGAAGGCCCAGGTGTTCATTGAAATGTATGTGGAGCTACCTCAAAAGATTGCCAGCTACCAACCAGAAAAATCTGGTACAAATAAAGTAGGACTAGATGCAATTAATGAGGCAAAAAACACTGTAATGCTGAATGTAAATACTAACAAAATTTTCTAGAGTTACATATGAGGAGGCTCCTTGTAAATCATAGGAAGAAAAGTGTTTTTAACCTTAAATTTTCCCATATAATTAACTGCTGCTACCCAAGCAAGTCCTTTGAATCCAAAAACCAAACTGAGCTGGCTTGGTCCTAGTTATAATTACCATTTAAATACAACAGAACAAAAGCCTCTATGTTGACAAGAATATCAAAGGGGAACACAACACAAAATCTAGAATGTCTCAATTACACAACTGCTTTAGAAATACTGAGGGCTGTTCACTCCACTTTTTTATTTTCCCAGAATATCCAACAAAACTTTTAAATCAGTCCATGAAAATACATACATATAATAACATAGTTTTGGGGTTTTTTGAGACTTCAAGATTATCTCATGAATCCTCTTCCTTTTAAAAGTGAGAAAATAAAGCCTAGAAAACGTAAGTCACATAATACTACACAATATATTAAACAAAAAATTCCTGTGCCCTATGACACAGCCCTTTCTTCAAATACAACAGAGTGAGTTATTTTGTGAGTCTATCCAAGCACTAGGCTACCTTCAAAACAGCACAATGACCACAGTCACCAGAAGAGGAAACCTGAGAGGACTGGCGAAAAACAAAAGCATGGCGCTCTTAATGGTGTGAACTTAATCCCCAGGAAATCGGAAGTATCTTGGCTCACCTAAGCACATAGAACTCAAGTGTGTATCAGGCCCCTCTGAACAGTTCTCACTATGCGGACATCTTAGAGTGCTGTTTTACATTCCAAGTCCAACCTTCACACAACAGAATTCTCCTCAAAATATCTAAGTGGGATTTCACAGTCTACTTTTTCAAATGCTCTGACAAAACATTGAAAAGGCTGAAATTATAAAAGCTCAAAAGCTATTCTGTTGAATTCAAATGTGTTCAGCTACTACCCATTTTCCCTCCATTTTTAAATACATGGATCACTGTAAACATTCTAAAACTTACTGTATTTTCAACTCTTTGTACAGAGGTACAATGGAAAGAAATGGGGATGTGGTAGAAGGGGAGTAATTTGATTTTCTATCCATTATATCACACATATAATTTAAATACATTATATGTGTGAAAATTTAACTGTAAAGAATATTGTGTATATATCTTGACAGTATCCAATTTTGAAAAACAAAAATGTTTAAACAGAATTTCAAATTACTTCTCTATAAATCATACAACATTAAATGTATAGCCTTAGTTACCATGAAAGTAATTTTTAAATACAGTATATTTAAAAAGAAAAAAATGGTTCCCTCATCCTTTGGAAGAAATAAGCTTGTTATTTACTTCTCTGTTTCCCTATTATCCAACTCATGAATTTGTTTTTCTACATTGCTTTGTCTTTGTCACATAAGATATTTTTTCTTAAACTCTGAGTTGTTATGACAACAATCTTTAACTTTCTTTAAGCCCAGAGCTGGTGGCTCAGAGGTTAAAGCATCTGCCTGCAATGCGGGAGACCCGGGTTTGATCCTGGGTTGGGAAGATCCCCTGGAGAAGGAAATGGCAACCCACTCCAGTATTCTTGCCTGGAGAATCCCATGGACGGAGGAGCCTGGTGGGCTACAGTCCATGGGGTCGCAAAGAGTTGGACAGGACTGAGTGAGGCACAGTAATGATTACACAACAAAACAACTCATCTTACTCAAGGGTATATTCTTCCTTAAGCTCTATACTAACAATTATATAAGAACACGTATCTTGCTCAAGGAAAAGTTTCTCCATCTTAACAGGAAGCTTCTGACTAATCTGATTATCTTACATGGGAGTGGGCCTGGTAAGACTTTTCTACTGTTAGTTCCAGCCTTGTTAATTTAGGATGTACGTAGTGGGAGTGGATCTGGTAAAAGTCTATAATGCCTTGATACGACTAGAGAGTAGGACATCCCTTCTGAGGCCTCGGTCCCTTTCTGTGCTTAGTCGCAGTCGTGTCCCACTGTTTGGGACCCCACAGACTGCAGCCCTCCAGCCCCCTTGTCCCTTTTTATACTTTAATAAAATGCTGCTACACAGAAACCTTTAAGTGATCAAGCTTGGTCCCTGGTCCCAAAGCTAAGTCTTCAGAGATCATGAATCTGACATCATTCACTGTAAGCTATCACTTTCTCTTATGTTTTAACACAATCTGCATGTTTATATATCTGTTAATAAACACACACAGCTAATGTACTGGCAAACATGTGTGTACACACAAACATACACACACACATACACACACACACACATCAGTTTAAACTGTTGTAGGCTTCAAAGGAACAACACCATACAAGGTTATGGTGAATAAAAAGGGGCACAATTTGAAGACTGAGAGTAATTTAAAGTACAAATAGAGAATAGGAGTTCAAGTGCACTCAAGATATGAGCATTTTCAAATACTTCTGAAAGCTCAAATTACAAGATCCTTTTTGTGGAATGCTGAAAGGGTAAAGGTTGGAAAACAGGATTAACTGAAGAAAGTTCAGTTCAGTCACTCAGTCGTGTCCGACTCTTTGCAACTCCATGAATCGCAGCACACCAGGCCTCCCTGTCCATCACCAACTCCCGGAGTTCACTCAGACTCACATCCATCGAGTCAGTGATGCCATCCAGCCATCTCATCCTCTGTCGTCCCCTTCTCCTCCTGCCCCCAATCCCTCCCAGCATCAGAGTCTTTTCCAGTGAGTCAACTCTTTGCATGAGGTGGCCAAAGTACTGGAGTTTCAGCTTTAGCATCAGTCCTTCCAAAGAAATCCCAGGGCTGATCCCCTTCAGAATGGACTGGTTGGATCTCCTTGCAGTCCAAGGGACTCTCAAGAGTCTTCTCCAACACCACAGGTCAAAAGCATCAATTCTTCGGCGCTCAGCTTTCTTCACAGTCCAACTCTCACATCCATACGTGACTACTGAAAAAACCACAGCCTTGACTAGACGGACCTTAGTCAGCAAAGTAATGTCCCTGCTTTTGAATATGCTATCTAGGTTGCTCATAACTTTTCTTCCAAGGAGTAAGCGTCTTTTAATTTCATGGCTGCACGTGCCATCTGTGGTGATTTTGGAGCCCCAAAAAATAAAGTCTGACACTGTTTCCCCATCTAATTCCCATGAAGTGATGGGACTGGATGCCATGATCTTCGTTTTCTGAATGTTGAGCTTTAAGCCAACTTTTTCACTCTCCACTTTCACTTTCATCAAGAGGCTTTTGAGTTCCTCTTCACTTTCTGCCATAAGGGTGGTGTCATCTGCATATCTGAGGTTATCCCGGCAATCTTGATTCCAGCTTGTGCTTCCTCCAGCCCAGCGTTTCTCATGATCACAATAAACTGTGGAAAATTCTGAAAGAGATGGGAATACCAGACCACCTAACCTGCCTCTTGAGAAATCTGTATGCAGGCCAGGAAGCAACAGTTAGAACTGGACATGGAACAACAGACTGGTTCCAAATAGGAAAAGGAGTACGTCAAGGCTGTATATTGTCACCCTGCTTATTTAACTTCTATGCAGAGTACATCATGAGAAACTGAAGAAAAGGGAGGGACAAAAAAGCAAAGTAGGAAAGAAAAAGGGAGGAAAGGCACACCTAAAGGATGAAATCTTATCAAACAGACCAACTGCACAAAGGCCACAAATTAATAGCTTAATTGGTGATTGAAACACCTTATTAGCAAAACAAAATGCCCAAATGCTACTTAGTCAAGAAATAAATCCTTCATTTCTTCTGGACAAAGCATTCATAGCATAAGAAATCACTAAATACTTTTTTAAAAGGAAGGCTTAAGCAGAACACAATATAAAATGTATAGGTCGTTGGAAATGTAAAACTAATAGTGTCTTTCCATACAGACTTAAAACAATTTTAATCACTAATAGAATAATAGGCAGTGGAAGTGAGTTAGAGAGATACTTGTAGGAGATACTAGACCACTCATGTTATTCACAAGGAGGATCTCTATCCTTTTGTTCACTGACCTATCCCAAGTACCTAGACCAGTGCCTGAAACATAATAGGTACTCAAAAAAAAAAGAAGAAGGAAGAGACTATCACTTTGCCTGAGGCTCTATCTATACCAAATCCCCCATCTGAGATTGCACTAACTAAATACATTATGGTTACTTAATTTGCATTTGACTTTTCTCACTCTATTATCATTATCATGGGTAATGGTCTAAAACAACTGAAACTGCTCTCTGTACAGATCAGCTTTTATTAAAGCTTTAAGGATACTTCTCTGCTGATTTCATTTTATGGCCTTAAGAAATGGAAGCATCTAATCCTTTAGCTTGTTTACTTTATGCTCCGCCCCACCTTTATAATAGATTTACTTCTCTGAGTTTTCCTTGATCAACAAAGTCCCTCAACAACCTCCATGGAAACCTATTAACATAAAAGATAGTGAAGTGAAGTCTCTCAATGTCCAACTCTTTGCGACCCCGTGGACTGTAGCCTACTACGCTCCTCTGTCCATGGGATTCTCCAGGCAAGTGCACTAGAGTGGGTTGCCATTTCCTTCTCCAGAGGATCTTCCTGACCCAGGGATTGAACCCAGGTCTCCTGCACTGTAGGCAGACGCTTTACCGTCTGAGCCACCAGGGAAGTCCCTACATAAAAGATAGTAATGATTAAATTAAATAACTATGGAGGACCCAAATCTAATATGGTTAAAGCGTCTGCCTACAGTGCAGGAGACCTGGGTTCAATCCCTGGGTCGGGAAGATCCCCTGGAGAAGGAAATGGCAACCCAGTCCAGTATTCTTGCCTGGAGAATCCCATGGACGGAGGAGCCTGGTAGGCTACAGTCCACGGGGTCCCAAAGAGTTGGACAAGACTGAGCGACTTCACCATCACCATCCTTTTATGAAGAGGAAATCTGAAAAGAGTCTTGTGCACAAAGGAGAGATCATGTGAAGACACAAGAGGTCAACCAACTACAAGGCAAGAAGAGAGCCTTTAAAATGTCACGCAAGTGTATGTTCCTCGGTTCCTTGTCTCATCACAACAAAGATTTGGAGCAACAGACATTAAAGCCCTCGGCGCATCACAGCTCTTGGGTCTTGGACAAACCGTGTTATAGCTCTTAGGCAAATCAGTGTTACAGCTCTATTTTATTTAGGAGATAGCAGGAGAATCCATCCTCGAAGCATGAGGGCATGCCAACCCAAAGACTTGAAAAGAAAAGAGTGGAAGAGCATGTGGGGGAGGGAGAGAGAGAGAAAGAGCGCATGCATGTGGGAGAGAAAGAGAGAAAGTGCTTTGGTTCCTCCTTTTATGTTTTTTTCCTCCAGCTGGGCCTGCCCTATGCAAATTGGGCTTAGCCAGGAGTGCTGTTTATTCTACCTGAAGTCTTCACTCTGGTCCTCAGACCTTCTTTTGTTCTATTTCGCGGGCTTTTCCCTTCCTTGTCTTTTAGCCACTGCCATTTTGGACTCCTTTTCCCTATTCTACCTACCTAACAAAAAGAAACCAACATTTGCTAACACTTGGATCTCAGACTTCTAGCCTCTAGAACTGTGCGAAAATAATGTCTCTTGTTTAAGATCAAGAAAAGAAAAGTTCCTTAGTAATAGATTCATAGACACATTTGTGAATCTATTTAACTTACAAATGGATGTTGTAACATGTATTACTGTAAAAGTATTCAAATTAAGTTGTAGCTTTATTTGATGTCAACTTTAGCCTTAAATTAAGTACATATAGAGGTTAATGTCACCTACAAGACCAGAGGAAACAAAGAGATGACCGTTACTATTAATATGGACTTTACAATCTGTCCTTGAATCAGTGAGGGACAGGAAAAAAAGATTGGAGGGGAGCTGCCACTAATGTACAGGGTGATTTTGAGCAGTGCAGGTAAGCTATCTCTTACCAAAGTCTCAAACTAACCCTAAATCACTTCCACAAAGTTAAGCGCAATCATTCCTGTTTTCAGTTGCGGAAAGGAAAAAAACTCCTTAAAATAACATGCAATTTACAAATGATTAGTACACAGAAGGCACTCAAATGTTTGCTAAATTAATGAGTACCTCCCTATGGTTTGGGAAAATCAGCCCAAATTGAATGCCAAATTTTTTTAGGTAAAGGGTTATGTCTCAAAAATGTGTATTACCAACATATTAGCATATGAAAAAAAAAGTGCCTGGATACTCAATAAGATCTTTATGCATTCATATATTCAACACAGGCAGTTTTGTAACAATAAATTGAGACACTTTTGATTTGAAGTAATTCTCAAGTGACAATTTATGCTCAGCCATACAGTTACCAGAAAATGAAATACCTGTTTCCAAAATTAATGAGTCAAAAACAGTAAGAAACTGCTAATTTACTCTCAATTTTGAAGTAATACATATTTTGTTATAATAATTTTCATTCTTCTCTCTACAAAGCACACATGATTTTCTATTTTTCCATATTTAAGATCACACAAAATATGGAAACATTTTATTCTCAGTTCACTAAAGTATACAAGGTATTAAATACAAAGAATCATTTTCAGATATAGCTAAGTTCATTAAGAATCTGTTGTTTATATGGTTTCAAAGAAACATTTCTAGAAAGTATCACTAGAAATTTTTACTTTGGATAATTTCATTATTAATAATTATTCTTGGGACAAATATAATTATTTTAATTAGCTGGGCTTTAACAAGTTATGCAATCAGTAAGTATTCTTTTTTTTTTTTTTTTGGGCCACACTGTGCAGCATGTGGGATCCTGGTTCCCCCAACAGGGATCAAACTCTTTACCTGTGCATTGGAAGTACAGAGTTTAACCACTCAACCCAACAGGGAAGTTCCAATTCTTAATTTGTAAATTCTTTTTTGTTTTTTTTTACATTTTTTTCTCTACCCCCAAATATAATCTGGGCTAAATTCAATCTACTGACCCAAGATATGAGAAATTCAAAATTAGTATCATTCTGGAGTTTTCTGGTGCCCCAGTTGTTAAGTCTCTGCACTCTCATTGCCAGAGCCTGGGTTCACACTCTAGTTAGGGAACTGAGATCTGGCAAGCTACATAGGGTGGCAAAAAGGAAGGAAAAAAAAAAGAAAAGAGTAACATGGAATAATGAGTGATGGAGGAAGAGGCCATAAGATAAGGTACTGATCTTTCTCAGTTCAGTTCAGTTCAGTTCAGTCGCTCAGTCATGTCCGACTCTGCGACCCCATGAATCGCAGCACGCCAGGCCTCCCTGTCCATCACCAACTCCCAGAGTTCACCCAGACTCGCGTCCATCGAGTCAGTGATGCCATCCAGCCATCTCATCCTCGGTCATCCCCTTCTCCTCCTGCCCCCAATCCCTCCCAGCATCAAAGTCTTTTCCAATGGGTCAACTCTTCGCATGAGGTGGCCAAAGTACTGGAGTTTCAGCTTTAGCATCAGTCCTTCCAAAGAAATCCCAGGGCTGATCTCCTTCAGAATGGACTGGTTGGATCTCCTTGCAATCCAAGGGACTCTCAAGAGTGTCTCCAACACCACAATTCAAAAGCATCAATTCTTCGGCACTCAGCCTTCTTCACAGTCCAACTCTCACATCCATACATGACTACTGGTAAGTGAATAAGGTTGGTATATTTGACTACTTGGTTAGCATGTAACTTTATATGAATTTTCCTTGTATGAGTACATGTACTTTGTATGAGTAAATTTCTATTAAGACTTAAATTATTTGCACTTATCACTTAAGCCTCTTACTAAAAGTAGTTTTAAAATGGACCAAAAAATTTGTCAGTTTTTATGGAATGGTATTATTACCATTAATATCTATCATATGCTTCAATTTTAATAAGTTATCTATCATTGTGCCAGCCTGTTCCAAAAAAAAAAAAAACTACTTTAAATAACCAATAAAATTACTCCCCCAATCTCTTTCTCCTTTGCCTCTCAGTTCTATTTCCCTCAAAAAATTCTTTCCTCAAACATTTCCCCAAACTGCAAATTTTCTAGCTCTCTTGTCCCTCTCAACTTTTCATCACTTTTTCCAGGATCCTTTTCATCCTTTCTCCCACAACCACTCCTCTTTGATTTTCTGCCTGCATTCTTCTTCCTCTTAAAGTTCATCTATTTCCAAGTTCAACTAACATTTCTAGATTGATGAATTCCCAAAGAACATTTTTAACCCTCATCTCCAACCAATCTCTGATCCCATATTTCCAGTTGCCTACAGGATCTATCTACTTGAATGACTGGACATCCTATCAGAACTCAAAACTTTCTCTCCATCCTCCTTACTTTCGTATCCATTTAATCATACTTGAGTGAAGTCTCTCAGTCATGTCTGACTCTTTTTAATCATACTTGGAGATATCTAATTTGTCTATGTAATCCTAAAGACTTAAAATCCTCACAATCTTGCTAGCCCCCAAGCTCAGATACAACTATGTTACCTGCTTTATTTCATCAGAGATGCTATAATGGTCACTAAGTCACCACTACAAATGAAACAACTGCTTTCAGTAGAAACTCATAAATTCATAATATTCCATGAGCAAATTTATTAAAGCTATTTCCCTATTGGATAATTGTTGCTAATTTTTCAGTATTACAAGTTGAATTATTAAAGTTTATCATTTCCCATAGTTTTGTATTTAAGAATATTGCTTTACTCTTGCAATTCAGAAGTGGAATTATGGGGCCAGAAGATATATTCATAATGATGATTCTTAATTAATATTGACAAGCTGATTTCCTAAATAGTGCTACCACAAGAATATTGGCTCCAGGAGAGCTATATACTGTTTCGTATATATTGCAGGCATGATAATACAACAGTGTACAACAAAAAGGACTCAGGTTTAGTTAAATAAATTAACCAATCAATCATACCTATGAAAATACTCTCAAACACTTAACATTATTTTATATACTCACTATACTTTTCCATTTACTTTTAACAGTGACCATGTTATTTGTTTTGACTAATAAAATATGAGCAAAAGTGACCTGGGATACTTCTAGACAAAAGTTTTAAGAGCCATTTGTCAGATTTTTTCCTCTATCATGGCACTGAAAATGACAGGCAAAAGTTTCTATTACTTTATTATAATGAATCATTATTATTCTCATATGGTAAAATGCAGTTTTCTTCCTTGAAACATGTCCTCTTTGTTGAACAGAAAGTCACAGGGAACTTCCTAACAGGGAGCTCAATGCAAGGAGGCCCTTTGACAGGAACATTGCAGGTATGCAGTCCCCTCTTCTAAGATAAAATGTGGAGCAATAAAAGAAATTGCTAAAAACTAGAAGGATCACTGAAATCAAGCTGACTTCAAAAATTAGAGAATATCTGAATTCAGAGAATTCAGATAAAATTTTGATAGATTTCAGAAGAAATAAAAAAATGCTTCATTGTACAGCTCTAAGATAGTTTTACCGCAGCTCTACCAGCTCCAAAAAGGCATCTAGAAACAAGGCAAAATGCTTCATACTAAGATTCAGCTGTATAGACTGAAATGCTAGCCTAGCATAAAGACAGGGTGGATAAAGGAGAGAAAGTGGGCAGAACCTCGGATACAAAATGTAATTCAAACTCAACATATCTGAATTGCAAAGAATAAAGCAAATAGAATAAACATATAAAGATGTGCATACAGAAATTTAGTTTTTAAAGACACTTTAATTGCTTGCCATGTACTCAGACATGTCTGACTCTCTGCAGCCCCATAGACAGTAGCCCACCAGGTTCCTCTGTCCATGGGATTTTCCAGGCAAGAACACTGGAGTGGGTTGCCATTTCCTCCTTCAGGGGATCTTCCCAACCCAGGAATCGAACCCACCTCTCCTATGTCTCCTGCATTGCAGGCAGATTCTTAAGGAATACTTCTACAAATACAGCTAAACATTGGGATTACAAGTTTTAGTGGAAATTTCAAGACCAGTAAGAACTTTAAAGGAAGCCCAATCAGAAATGAGGACCAAGTTTAATGCCAATCAACATCTCAAAAGTTAGAAGAATGGAGTATTTATAATTGTTTTTCTTTGTATTTCATAGGTAAAGGTATTTGTGGGAGATTTTTAAATAAATGTTTGCCTTTTTTTTTTTTTTTGAAGTGGTAAAGGTAGAAAAGGTAACTAAGAAAAGGAGGGAAAGAGAGCATTCAGTTGTGCATTTTGCAATCCAGGACAATCCTATTATTTCTTTGACGGCATTCCTGTAAGTAGGTCCCACAATTACCATAAATGATTAGAGCCAGGTAGTATGATTATCAAAAGTCAAATACCATGTTTCTTGTTTTTACTCACAATTCAAGTTTATTGCACTTTTCCCATCATAAAACTATACATGATATGGAACATACTGAACAGCAGACAAAAGGAAAAATAACTCACAATACTATGATTCAAGTAAATCATCATTTCATATTTTGGTTGATTGCTTTCTTATGATTTCTCCAAGCCAAGCTTTTGTTGCTTATTTTATTCTATACATCTTTTAAGTTCTCATTATTTAAACATAAGCTTTACTCATGTTGCCTACAACTGTTTACAGGCTTCAGTTTAATACAACATTCTATCAAATGGACATTTTACAAATTATATTTTGCCTTAGTACTCGATAGTTGCTTTCAATTTCTTTTACCATTATAAATAATTCTGTAAGGAACATATTGGGTAAAAAGGTTTTCAATTATTTCAAATTCTTTCCTTGGAATATAATCCTCAAAATTGAACTATTTATCAAAAACAATAATCAAAATTAAAGGGCAATGTGATGTCTGGGATTTGTAACAAAATTATACAGAGTAGCAAAATGGATGGGAGTTACAAATCAAATAAGATTGTATATATTTAAAATTTTCCAGAACAGTATGTTCAAACAAAAATAAAAAGCAGGTAATGTCCTGAGGGAGAAAAAAAAAAAAATATATATATATATATATATACACAAACATTATATAATACTAGCAAACATGAAAGTTAAGACTCTTTCTGCACATTGTGACATTGCTTCCCTCAAGGACTGTAATCATTTTTACTTCCAACATATAGCTTAAGGTTTATTGTGAAGTACTCTTTAACTTTGAAATCTTTGTTTATACATTGACTTTGGCACATCTCTCCAACCTACTGAAATTTTTTTCTACTGAGATATGATGCTGAGTTTTCACTTTATTCTGGACACTGGCAATTGCTTTTTTGATGCTCTGTTGTTTATCATGCAAACATGATCTTAAGCAGAATAAAATTAAGTTATTTACCCATAGGAATATTTATCATATGGTTTTTAAGCTACCTCATATAACAAGAAAATGCTGGTTCAAGTACAAACTAGGAACATACCAACAATTAATGCCCCCAAATTATTAACATACAAAAATCTGAAAACTTATAGTGATAAGGCTTTTCTTACCTAAAAGTTGAACAATGCAGTGTCTAAATACATGTATTACCTGTATGGCTCTAGCTCTGATTCCACCATTAAAGTTCTCTGACCCTGGGAAAAGCTCTCATCTCAAAAATCAGAGTTTTACACTAGTTCTCATTTCTAAACTCTTTATGACTCTATGATTCTATAAAAGGTTAAAGTAAAATTTTAAAAACAGCTGGTCAATGAGAAACTTCAACGGTATATCAGCTTCCTGGATCTGCTATCACCAAGTAGCAAGAACTAAATGGCTGGGAGCAATGGCAATGTATTGTGCCACAGATACGGAGGTCAGAAGTGTGAATGAAGGGGTGTGCACAGCCACATTCTCTCTCAAGTGGCTAGGAAGAGATCTGCTCCAGGCACCTTGCCTAGTTTCTAGTAGATGCAGTTAATACTTGACTTGTAAACAGCCATCTTCTCCTTGTGTCAACGTCATCTTCTTCTATGTATGTTCATTCAAATTTCCCCGTTTTATAAAGACACCAGTCTTATTGGATTAGGGATCACCCTTATGAGCTCAGTTCATATGATTACCTATTTCTGAAAAGGTCCACATTCTGAGAAACTGAGGTTTAAAAATTCAATATATATGAGGTTTTGGATGGGGGGAGGGGAATGAGAGTACACACAATTGGACCCATAATAAATGGCACACTGGTTAATCCCTGTTGCCCTCTAGATCCATTCCCTGATATTTTCTGACCTCTACCCTAGAGACCTCCACCCCAAGTCTGTGAACTACATCACCCAAGCTTCCTTGCCTCTAGCTTCCATTTGGGTTCAGCAAATAGGAGGCGCCTGGAGGAGATCACAAGCTAATGGAAGAGAGAAGGCGGGACATCTGTTGCCACTGCCGATCTCCCACCAGGCTGCTGTTTTGGCAGTCACTACATTCAGTCACTCAGGGCCCTGATTCCTGCCCGCTGGCCCCTCTCCCGTGCCTCGCACTCTCACCAGTAACGTCCGTTCCCTCTTCCTCACCCTCCAGCACAAAGCTGTCATGACTTCCCACCGCCACTAGTTCCTGGGTGCTGCACTGTTTCTTTCTGGTTGAGTCCTGTACTACTGCCTACCCCTTTGTGAACAGCCCCACTCATTAACCTCTCTCCATCACCCTCACTCATGTGCTGTCTGTTTCTCACCAAGACCCTGTGTGATACATAGGGATAAGCCACTTTTTACTTCAGATGATCTACATGGTTTATCAAAACTCCAAACAAGAGTGCAACCTCAGGCATGGATGCCTCCAGTCGATATTTTAAATAAGTGGTAGTAAAGGTATCACTATATAGCATATATGCGTTTGTTATTCTTTGCCCTCTCTCTTCCATCGCCATCTGGAGAATATATGGGAGAGCTTAGGATTAAGAGCATGGATTGTGGAGGCAGACTGCTTCCCTTCGACTCTTGCCTCCACAACTTACCAGACGGTGTAAACTGAGCAAGTTACTTAACCTTGCTGTATATTAATAAAATGGACATTAAAGTAATAGTATATAATTCATAGGGTTGCTATATGAGACAAACATTAAATTACTTATATTAATTTGATGTTTTTCACTTGATCTATGCTTTTAAGTCCATCTAGCCTCATCACTTTATGTGGACCCCAACTGCCCATTCAAAGGTATGCTAGAAATACATAAAAGCACAGACAACCCTTAACTTTTACCATCCAAACTACCTACCAAACTCAGAAGGCCAAAAGACCTGTTGCTCCTGCCATACCTGGCTCTCTGACCACTATTGCATACCTTCAATTGTCAGTTTCATTTCCTTACAATTCATTTTTGATGACTTCACGCGCTGTCAGACAAGCCCATGATGTTCATCAATCCCCAACCGGGGCCACTCCAGGCTACATGTGAGACACCACCCTCCACCCACTACCTCAAGCTCTATTCAGCCTTTTAAACAATAGTTATCAAAATCCTCCTTCAGTCAGAGAGATAGTCTTTAACAGAGATTTTCATCTCAAGATGTTTACACTTGGTTTTATAATTGTGGCGAAGATGTCACTCAAAAAAAGACATAATGTATAGTCAAAACTATGGTTTTTCCAGTAGTCATGTACAGATGTGAGTGATGGACCATAAAGAAGGCTGAGTGCTGAAGGATTGATGCTTTCCACCTGTGGTGTTGGGGAAGACTCTCAAAAGTCCCTTGGACAGTAAGGAGATCAAACCAGTCAACCCTAAAGGAAATCAACCCTGAATATTCATTGGAAGGACCGATGCTGAAGCACAAGCTCCAATACTTTGGCCACCTGGTGCAAAGAGCCGATTCATTTGAAAAGACCCTGATGCTGGGAAAGATTGAGGGCAGGAGGAGAAGGGGGTGACAGAGAATGAGATGGTTGGATGACATCATCAACTCAATGGACATGAGTTTAAGCAAACTCTGGGGGATGGTGAAGGACAGGGAAGCTTGGCATACTGTAGTCCATGGGGTTGCAAAAGAGACACAACTGAGCAACTGAACAACAGCAACAATTTATGTTTTTATATAAGCACTTATTTATTAACACATCAAAATATTTTATCAACATCCCAAAAGAGGTTCAACTTAGAAATAAGAGTACTAGCTTTGAGTTGACTGGTAGCTATAGAGATCATTGTTGTAAAACCAGACTGACTGGCTGACCTTGTGGACTAGTTGGTAGAAAGGCCCAGTGGCCAAGAGCACAGATCTGAGGTGAGAAAGCCCTGGTCAGAGTCCTCACTCCCACACTTACTTAATGATCTTGGGCATGTTAAAGTTGCCACATGCCAGAAGTTCCTCACTGTAAAATAATAGTTCTTATCTCCCATGATATTGGAAAGATTAAATGAGATGATACGTACAAAGTATTTAGGACAATCACTAATACAATTCCTGACACACAGTAAACTCTCAAACACTTTCAGTTCTAAAACTTCCAATTGTATATAATCAATCCAGAACTACATACAGTTCCATAAAAGATCATTTTTATAATATTCTGAATACCTCTCTTAATTATTACCTGGGAATGTGGGCCAGTTCTTTGACTTCCCTTAGCCTTGGCATCCTCATGAGTAAAACAAGCATAACATAGTTTCAAGGGCTCCTTGTGATGTTGAAATGAAACAGTGAATATATAAAGCCCAAAATGAGTACAAGGGGCCATTCTCATTGTTATACCCCAGACTCTGGACTAGGAGGAACATGTGATGGTGGTAAGGAAATAATGTGGGGTCTAAATTTCCACAATAGTAGGAGACAAGGGTTCAGTCCCTGGGTCACGAAAATCCAGTGGAGAAGAGAATGGCTACCCTCTCCATTATTCTTGCCTGGAGAATCCCATGGACAGATGAGCCAGAGGGGTTATAGTCCACGGGGTCACTGAAGAGTTGAACACAACTCAGCAACTAAAGAACAAAAACATGCTTAGTAATCTTCACAGGGAACCTGGAACCTGGATGTGGGGAAGCATTTTTTTCTCCTTAAAAATTAACAGAAAAATGGCGTGATTAGCTTAAACTTTGGAGTTAAATAAATTTGAGTCAAATTTGGTTCTGTCACATACTAGGTAAATGGATGGAATCAAGCAAATTATTTCTCTAAGCCTCAGCTTAATTATCTGTAAATGGAAAAATAACAATATCTGCTTCATGATACTGTTTGAGAAAAAAGAGGAATAATGTTTAAAAGGTATTTAGCAGAGTATCTAGAAGACTGTATGTGCCAAATAAATGGTAGTAAATGTTGTTAAAACAAAAAGATTAATTTTACTTTAAAGGATATATTCTGTGGCAGTTAGAGTCTGGGACTTTTTTCTGCTCCTACTTACAACTCTCACTGCTCATATTCACTTTACCATTATATTGTTGATTTTAGAAAGTAAGTTTTCACTCGTGGCCCATGTTTACATTAAAACAATATATGCTGAATCCTGAGTTCATGTCTGAACTTCCCTGGAATTAGAGATGAGAAGGTATCACTACCATTTTAAATATGATTAATGGCTGTTATCTTGCTTTCCTTTTAAGACAAGGGCAAAACGTTTTACTATATGCAAAAACATTCCTGTGGACAATTTATTCATCACTGTTTATGACCTGCAGTTTTCTTTCAAATCAAGCAATTAGATTTTACACAAACTTCCATAAAATAGCAGCAAAAATGACTTCTTCTCCATATTTAGTATTTTTTTAAGGTTTCCCAGATCTAACACCCTCCAATTAATATTTATCTTCTTCCTCCCAGCATCAGTGACTATGCTGCCTAAGGGAAGCCCCATGCCACCTAAGGCACATGAGGTTAGTAATAAGATTGGGCTGGATGAAATAATACGTTGCATTATAAAGAATGAACATCTCATCCAAGTGAAATATGCTAGGAGAATAAAGAAGCTAGGAGACAACCAATTGTAATAATATGAAACAGGCAACAAGTCATTCTTTCTCAATGCAACTAGATGTACTAACTGCCATAGTTACTTTCTACTTACATTAGTATTACCTCAGGGGATATATTGTTTTCCTATAAAAG
Source organism: Ovis canadensis (assembly GCF_042477335.2). Classification (NCBI taxonomy): domain Eukaryota; kingdom Metazoa; phylum Chordata; class Mammalia; order Artiodactyla; family Bovidae; genus Ovis; species Ovis canadensis. Next base: position 71,762,382 of record NC_091248.1, on the reverse strand, counting down.
TCAGCCAAGCTGAACAGCTTAACTAAGATATTTCTCTATATTAGTTTCCAAGAACAGAAAGTATATTTGTAAATAAAACATACATTATTCATTGCTGCCAGGATGTTATTAATTCTTGCTGCTCAGAAACTGAAACCGCTATACAGGACTTCTTTTATAGGGAAACAAAGAAATCTGCTTGTTAACCTAGCTTTGAGTATCACATAAGCATACCATGTATTTCCCCATTTATTATGAGTGTCCAAGTGCTGTCAAGCCATACTATCCACACTTGAGGCCAAGTTTCTTCCACTAATATCAAGAAGCCTAAAATTCCATCTTTAAAATAAATTTAGGTCTTAAAAGAGTTTCAGAGGAAAGGAAAATACTGAAGAGTATGTCTACGGTTAAAGATAGAAGAGTAGTCTAGGACTTACATGCCACACAAGAGAACAAATGGAACTAGTAAAAGTTTTGACAGGCAAAGGGTATTATCCAACTGTGCTAGGAACTTTGGAAGCAATATCAAAAATGTATTAAAGGAAACAAAAAGAGACCGTGTGGGATTTTAGCACAGGTGGGAGGGACATGAAGTAAGACACTGCAAAAAAAGAGAAAATAAAAATATTCAGTATGTATTTCACAGGTAAACCCAAAAATATTGAGTATCTAATTGTATGAGGTTGTTTAAAAAAAATTTTTTTAAAGAAAGAAGCTGAAGATTATAGTAAAGTCTCTAACTTTGACTTGTGACCAAATATGGTGAGGTCAAGAATCAAAATAATAACCAGGGAAAGAAAAGTTTGGTATGGAGCAAAGGCTAGGTTGGGTTGGAATAACTCACAGAGTATCATCATACAGATATATCCAATAAATAGCTAAAAGTATAGGTTTGATTCTTAGGCAAGAAGTCAAGGACACTGGGCAAAGGAAACAGAAAATAGATCCAAGAGAAGAATCAGCAAAACACACAACTCAGGGAATAACCAAGAAAGAGGAGTGCCATACATGACAAGGGACAGAGAAGTTTCAAGGAGAAAGTATTTACAGTGCCTGAGTTAGCTATGGTATCAGGAAGCATTCACACTGTGGCCACTGTATTTAGCACCAAGAAGGTATGGGAACTTTTTCAAGGAGTTTCTGTCCAGTACTGAACATAGAAGTCTGATTTCACTAAACTAAGGAAGTATGTTAAGGAACTGAAGAGAACTCAGGCTACTCTTTTCTGGATGTTTGAAAATAAAGAGAAAATGTGCCGATTCAGCTCTAAGCTCTGTCACTACTCAATAGAAAAGGGGAGAAAACAAGAGGAATTAAGGGTGATTCTATAGTCCGTAAATTTGATTGATGGGTAGTGATATAAAGATCCAGTAATCTCAGCTGCACAGTCCAGTACAGTAGCCATGAGCCTCCATGAAGCTACCGAACACGGGAAAAGGAGTTAGTCCCAAGTTGAGATGTGCCCTTGGAAAGCCACATCAGATTTATGACTTAGCATCTCAAACATGGTAAAATATCTCATTAATAGTTTAATATGTGGAAATAATATTTGGGATACTACACTGAGCTAAATATTAAAATTAATTTCACCTCTCTCTTTTTAGTTTGGCAATGTGGCAAGTAGACAATTTAAAATTACATATATGACTCACATTGTATTTTTACTAGGCATCTTTGATCTAGAGAATAAATACTGAAATTGGAATAAGAATAGGAATCAAAAAGGTTCTGTTGAAACCAGCCCTTCTATTTTACTTTAGGGTAAAAGTTTATGATATGGTCACCCAGGACAATGTCATGACAATGTGACTTAAGAAACTTAGGTCCTAGCTGATGAGGTGGCTTACTCTGGTTCTCTGGCTGCTGCTGAGTCACTTCAGTCGTGTCCGACTCTGTGCGACCCCATAGACGGCAGCCCACCAGGCTCCACTGTCCCTGGGATTCTCCAGGCAAGAACACTGGAGTGGGTTGCCATTTCCTTCTCTGGTTCTCTGGCTAGTCAGAAGCAAAACTCAAACTAGAACTCATCCATGAGTATTACTTCTATTATTCCATCTCTTGGAATGTCAGTGAAAATTTTAAAAGTTTGAATTTTAAAAAAGGTAACAGCAGCTTGGCTGTAATATAGATCCCATTCTATGCCACATCTAATAAAATCACTTACAGCAAAAAACACAACCTCGAAACATTAAAACCACGACCTCAGTAAAAACAGTATCCTATGTTCACCACTCAATCCATATTGGAACTAATCTTTTAAGGTACCCATGCTAGGTTTTGCTTTTATTTGGGGCATCTATGCACTCTGAATTTATTTCAACACAATTATACATTAGTTTTAAAGACAGTATCATCAATTCAAGTATATGTCTCTTAAAAAATAGGTTTAAGAAAAAATTTGAAAAAGCTCAAATAATTTACTTCTCAATTCCTGTATTGTTGTCTGCCATTCATGAGTGGTAACTCAGTAAAACAGCAGGGGTTTTTAGTGCAATACTCATGAGAAGTTAAAAATTACTATGTCCAAAGCATAGCTACAGTATATAATATACTATATTTCAAATTCTTACAGAATTTAAAGTCCAACTTTGTCCAATGAAACCCTAAAAGTTCATTTAATCTCTATGTTACAGGTTAGCCACAGTTTCACCAATAATTATAACCAACCAAAAATCTCTGGTTATAATTTCTTCAATATTCCAAGCTCCTATAAATCTGTTTATATTTCCCATGTAAAAATGGGTACAATTGTATTGTTAATGACCTGTTCTTTTAGAGCTAATTTTCCATAAGAAACTGAAAAAATAAACTTACTGCTTTCAGCAGTACATAGTACTAAATTTTGTGAAATAGTTTAATAAGCTATTAACTGCCAAAATGATGACAGCTATTTTCATTGTAGAGTTACTGCTCCAAAACGCAGTGCTGAAAAATGAAGAGTATTTGATTAGGCAGTATGTTTATCTCATATTGTATATACACACCCTGTATTTATTTTAACAAAGAAAACTACTATTGGTTTTCAAAAATGACATGACTGAGCGAAATAAAGAATGCCAGCTTCCACCTCTTGTCTATGTGCTGCTCTCTCATTGCACCAGGCTGATAAAAGGCTGATGCAAATCTAACTAATGTAATCAGGCATGCACATACCAATTGGGTTTTCCAAAGGGGCCTTTTCCATATTGATCCGCATGTTTCCATTTCTTTGCTTGCTGTTTGTGACCCCTCCTCACATAACTGGAATTAGTGTGCTCATCTATTTCAAAGATTCCAGATTCCTGTATGGCAGCCTGTCCACCGGCTCCAGACATCACATTTAAAACAGAGCTTCAGCACATTCTTAAAAGATTTTTCCAGTTTCCCCTGCTTGTACTGGCCTCTCTCAGCTTACTACACAGAGGAGATGCCAGGTGTCCCACTGTCACCTACTCCTGGAAACCGGAATCCAGCATGGTGCTACAGAGGGTCCCTGCTCCTTCAGAGCACAGTCACATGCCAACCCACTGCACCATAAGAGAAACTTGCAGTTCATGCTGAGGAAAGTGCATAAGTATCTGTGATTCACTCAGTATCAATATTCAATAAAACTTTTACCGCAAGCAACATGTTACAGGCCTTCAGTTTGGTATAGAGTCTATATTCTACTGTAAAGGATTTTTATTTCCTTAACTCTCAAAGTATCACTAAGATAAAGTCAAAAAATTCAAGAATGGTCTTCCATTTTAAACTACAGAGCTAGTGAAAACCTAGTCATGTTTAGGACTTCTGATACAGCTTAACACATGATTTAGACATTGTTATATTCCTATGAGGTGAAGCTTTGACATCTTGTTCAACAAACCTACTTAACCACTTCTCCCACACAGCTATTCATTCTCGCCTCAAAATTCTTACACATGCCACCTCCTCCCCATGCCTCAAAATTGTTACACATGCCATCTCTGAAACTCTTTTGCTTCTCTGGTCAAGTATTAACCACTCCATCTTTAAAATCAGGTTTCAAATTCACACCTACTTTTCTTTCAATGCCTCTCCCTTCACTAACTCATTATTTTCAGTATCCCATCAATAGCAGTTCCTTTGGAGAAGGCAATGGGTCCCCACTCCAGTACTCTTGCCTGGAGAGTCCCATGGACGGAGGAGCCTGGTGGGCTGCAGTCCATGGGGTCGCGGAGAGTCAGACACGACTGAGTGACTTCACTTTCACTTTTCACTTTCATGCACTGGAGAAGGAAATGGCAACCCACTCCAGTGTTCTTGCCTGGAGAATCCCAGGGACAGGGGAGCCTGGCGGGCTGCCATCTATGGGGTCGCACAGAGTCAGACACAACTGAAGCGACGCAGCAGCAGCAGCATGATTCTATAAACTCGCATACACCTGGTGTCTCTGCTGTGGCTACTTTAATCATAAAATACATATAGATAGGAACTATGTCTGCCATTTCTGTTGCACCACCTGACATTTTCCACAAGTGATATGCTATTAAACCAGACAATTTTAAAACCTGTAAACCCTCATGTGAAGTGTTTACCAATTTTGATGACATAAATATTCCCACCATGGCTCATTTCAAGCAACCAACATAAAGTCGCTGAATCTTGGGATAGGAAGATATGGGCACTCTGACTCTGGAACCAGAACAAAGCATTGTGCCATGCTCACCACAACTCCTGAGTTGTGCTGAGCATAATTTACTGAATATTAAGTTTCCCCTTCTGATAGGCCCACCTGCTACATTTTTGACAGTTTTCAAAAATGTCTCTTTTCAATTTGGGCTCATTCAAAACACATCTATTTCGTGGAATCATAAGTTACATGAGGGAAGATGCTTGTCTATTTTCTTTACAGCTGTAAAAATGGCTAGTTCTGGGCCCAGAGTAAACACTTGAAAAATTAATTGCCAAAGGAATTAATTGTCAATTATACCATGTAAAATCCAGTAGGAGTCGCTATATGCCTCCCATCATAAAATAAATTTAACCTACATGTGAAAATAAAATAATCATACAGAAAAGAACTATCAAGTTAAAAGATACCTTAGAAATTATCAGGTGTGATCCCTTCATTTTATTAAAAAGGAAAACCTTTCCACAGTAGTTAATTGACAAGTTAATTGACATGCAGTCCCACAGTGCCAGAGGAAGCCTAGAACTCAGGTCTCTTGGTATCTGGTCCAAATCTTCTTTGACTAGGTAATCATTAACTGCCCCTTGGGTTATTACCTATTTGAGCTATTAACCTATTGGGAAACTGCTAACATTTTGAACAGCAGACTTTTTCACTGTATATTAATGTTGAAATCCAACACAGAAAAGCATTTGATAGAATATCTAATAAAGAAAAGCCAAACTAATTGTAAGACTATCAGTGACAAAGACAGATTATAATTATATAGTTCTGTATAAATCAAATGACATTTTCCTCAACATAGCATCATAGGAGCTGAGATTAGCCCAGTTTCTATATTCATACCATCTTTAAATTTGGAATCATCTATGAACTTAATTATCTTGGTTACTATTACCTCTTAACTGATCATTAGTATAGAGGTCATATAAAATTAGTCCTTATATTGATTCCAAAAATTACCACCAAGATCTTCCCTTAATTCAGAAGCATAAGAAGCTTTAAAAATGGCCAAGAATCTACCATCTTTAAAAGTTGTAATTTATTTTTATATATGTGTATATATAATTATACATATGTTACATATGTTATTGGGATCTCAGTTATGGTCTTATTAAAAACACCTAAGTAAAAATTATAAATATTGTGTAAAGAAAGATTTTTTTTCTTCCAAGAATTGTAATATTCGATACTGAATTTCTGTGAATGAGTCAAGTAGGTTGATAGTCTCTAAAGTTGTTTCTACTATGAAACAGATGAGTAAAGCAGAATCCAAGTGTAAATAACCAGTAACATATATAGTGAAAATTACAGTATTTTAACAAGTGACAGATGTTACATATGCCTCTCATGAGAAATCCTTTATCCATTTCATTATTTGCTACCATTTTAAAAATCCACAATAAAATTAAAGTGCTAAATGTGCTATTTCCTCCCTGACAATAACCAAAATCCCCACCCTCTCCATTCCTAGACCAAAAGTGAATATTCGAAGATAACTGCAGCAGGTGAAGTTCATTAGCCAATGTTCCCCTAACACCTAAGGCAGTTTTCTGATTTTTTTGGTATGATCTTATTACTGTCTAATTATCCATATTGCTTTTCTTCCTTTTTGTTAAACAGAAATTCACAGAAGCAGTTTAAACTTTCATTCAGAATCATTAAATACACCCCCCTCCTTCACTGATAATTGGCCTCTTTATTAACTGATTTCTCCCGTTGATTTATTACATATCTTTTTCTTTTTTTGCCAAACTTGTATCCATTCTGTTAATACATTCTTTACCTTCTTTCAACTCGATTAACACACTGTCACTGTTACCAAAGCTTTCCTATTATTTCTTCGGGTTCTTACTGCTCTTTGAAGATCCTCTAGTAGAATAATGAATTCTTAATAACCTGGAACATTTTGATGATTCATACTTAATTATATAGTACAATTTACGTGAGACATACAACTAACACTTAAATGTTTCCTATTGTGTTGTCTTAATACTCTACAGTAACTTTGCAGCAATCCAAATACACAAATCTTTGCAATATGACTTATGACCTCTAAAAGCACAGAGAGCCATATTACAATTATCATATTCATAGCAAAATCAAACTGAGTCAGCCTCTGTCAGCAGTTTCCATACAGTTTTTAATAAAATGAAATAGATACTTGTTGTGCCTTCAGTAAATATTAATGTGACCTCTGAATATGAGTAAACCAGTCACTAGATTATGCAAGGAGTAACCTTTCATAATAATGGGTCATTGAGGCTTCTCTTTAATGGAAATAAACAATTGCCAAAAAAAAAAAGGTATTTCTGTTCTTGGAAAGAAATGTTTTCCTGAACTACAAAACACTGATAAAGTTTGGTGGCTGTCACTTTAAGCTCTCTCCCTTTCTTATCAGCCTCAGACACATTTCCCAGCAATGCCACCTCCTCTCATCAAAAACAGTGCTTTTGTTTGTTTTTGTTTTTTTGTAAAAGGGGGGGAAAAAAAAAAACAACAGGAAGGTAGCTATTGACCTTAGATCAAATAAGGTGATATTGAAGTTCTGAGATTTCTTCCACTTTCCCAGGACTTAAGCTATGAAATGGACTATGGGATCTAGGATCATTTTTTTTCCTAAGAACAGGTGCAAAGTGCATATGAAGTCGACAAAAGAGATGGAAGCAACCAGAACTAGATTAACCAGTAGAGCCAAAAACTCAACACCCACGATAAACGACAATAGAGAAAGAAATAGAAGATGTCTATAGCTTTCGTATTCTGAATAATTTTAAACAAAAAAAGAATTTTGCACTCATCCTCTTGTAAAATATCTGCCTGCCAACTTTAGATTTTTCGATTTTTAATCATTTCAACTGAAGTCAATCTTAATAAGCATATATTCATCTGACTTCTTAGACAAAAAAAGCCCTGGTGTTCAAAGTCCCCTTATCTGTTATAAAGTGTCTGTTTAATGTATCTACAGAGCTTCTCATCTTTTAAAAATATCTTATCAATTTGACTCCAGCTTCAAAAGTTTGCAACATATTTTTCCAATATTCTGAGGGATTGAGATTTATGCCTAGCTCTGTTAACAATTTCATCTGGATTCCTAAATCTATTTCACATAATTTACTTTGAATGGAAGACATCTTAAAGATCAACTAGTCTATACCTCTTACTTTGCAGGTGCTAAAACTTGACCTTAAGAGTAGTTAAGAAAATCTCTCCCAGGTCACTCAGCCACTTAGTGACTGAAAACAGCTAAAAGGAACAATATTTTCTGAAGCTTATTCTTATATCTGGGGCTTCCCTAGTGGCTCAGTTGGTAAAGAATTTGCTTGCAATGCAGGAGACCATGGCTCAATCCCTGGGTCAGGAAGATCCCCTGGAGAAGGAGATGGTAACCCACTTCAGTATTCTTGCCTGGAAAATTCCTTGGATAGAAGACAGAGATGCCTGGTGGGCTACAGTCTCTGGGTTCACAAGAGTCAGATATGACTTAGCAACTAAACCACCACCACTCTTATATTCTTATACAAAGCAACTTGCAGGTAGAGGCTTACAGGTTTGTTTTACATAAAAGAAAATAATTTTTAATTACTTAGGCAAGTGGTTAATAAAATTTTTCAAATACTTAGTAAGAGTCTTCCATAAAAGTTCATCTCTTTATACATTCTAAGGGTAATATTGGGCTTCCCTGGTGGCTCAGACGGTAAAGCATATTAGAACTATTTGCATCTTTCCTTTGCTAAACACAATTTTATATTGCCACTCTAACAAATTAAAACAAATGAAGGGGTTTAAAGTTAAAATAACAGCCATTTAAAATTTAAAAAGCTCAGCGTCCTCCGGGACTGCAGTCCAGCAAGTTCAGTTGGGTACTCTGTTTGGAGTCTCCAAAGGCCCAAATCAAGCTGTAGGCAACTCTGGGTCCTTCTCTAGAGACTGCTGTAGAGTCCATTTCCAGACTCACTAGCTTGTTGGCAAAATTCAATTCTGTGTATGACTGGCCTTTGGCAAGAGTTCATTCTTAGTCTCTAGAGGTAGTCTGTTTTCTTCTTCTCATGGTCCTTGAATCTTCAAAGCCAGCAAAAGCGCATGGAAGAGTTCCCATTCCCTGGCTCTCTCTGACTTGTTCCACTGCACTTTCCTCACTTCCGCCTCTGCCTGCTTTTAAAGACTCACGTGACTACATTGGGCCCACCTGGATAATCTAGGCTAGCTTCTGCTCTTAAGGATTCCTGAGACAGCATTGATTGGACTCACCTGGATAACCTAAGCTAGCCTCCTCGCTTTAAGGTCAACTGAAGGTCAACCTTAATTACAACCACAAAGTCCCTTTGCCAATACAAGGTAACATATCCATGGGCACAATATCTCAACATATTCACTGTCCTAGGAATTAGGCATGGAAACTTGAGGATCAAAATTCTGCCTACTATAGCTAGCACCTATTTTATTGATGTAACCTTAAAGAAATGTGACTTTATTTTTAACAGATCATATTGTTCAAACTTAACAACTCTAACAAAAATGTAAATTTTCACCCTTAATATTTATACATCCATTTCCAGGAATGACTCAGATTGGTCCTGTTTAGATGCAGTGCCCACCAGTGAACCAATCACCCATGGCCTAGATATTTCCTAACTGACCTATCACCCAGTTCATAATCCTCCCCCTAGTTGTCTCTAATTTGCACTAAACTGATCTAGCTCTTCAGTTACACTAGTTTTCGTCTCTAGAATCCCTTTCAATTCTTCTTCTACATTCTCATTCTCTAATAAACTCTATCTTTCATCAATTTTTAATATATTGATTATAATTATTTTATACATCATGTCCAATAACTCCAAAAACTAGAACACCATGAGAGTGTTTCTACTGTTTGCTGTTTTATATTTTTTAAGCTTGGACCTGGCTTGTGATATGCATGGTAATTTTTTATAGAATGTGAGGTACTGTTGCTTCTGGCAATGACAGATAGTTAAAGTGAAGGCAGATTACCTTAAAATCAAGATTGAGTTTATCAGAGGCTGCATTGTAATTTTTGTAACTTATAGTCTATATCTAGTTCTCCCTAACTCCTAGGACATAGCCTTTTGGGGATTTCAATTAAAAGTTGAAAACGCTTCACCAGGGTCCTGCATATGCTTGAATTCTACTTTGTGGCTTCTTAGCCCTGTGAAACTGCCAAAAATTATGCCCAGCATCTCCCATCTTAGCCTGCACTGCTTCGCTTCTCAGCCTCATGGCATGAGCTGTTTATAAAGCGACAAAAACCCAAGATGAGAAGTGGCACTAAATACAGGGCTCACCTCAGTGTGTTGCTCTGCACTCTGGGATCTTTCCTCCTTGGCAGTACTATAATGCCTTTAGATATTCTTTTTAACAGTATTTTCTCATTTTTTCAAAATGGGCCTTAGTTTGAAATAAACTAAGAAATCAGATACTGATTGATCTCAGTGGTCTCTGTTTATATGTGCATGCATATCTTATTGATTTTAAGATGGGTTGACATACATATGGGATAGTTAGTTTTTTGTGTATTATATTTTCTGCTTGAAAGCTCAACTATTTACTTCTTAAAATTTTAAGTTATTCCTCTGTTAGAATTATTATTTAAAGCTTATCTTCAAAATGCCTCTCCTTCACAGTTCATCTGACACCTTACATATAACAAACAACAAGCATTTAGGAGTGTCTTTTCTGTAAATGCTGTCCTACACTTTTTTTTTTTTTAAGTAAGGTAACAGTGTCCTCAGAGACTGGGTTTTTTTCACAATAAAAATAAAAAGTTACAAACATAAGTACCACTATTTCATGGACTGCTGCCTATATAACTTCATTCTTTGACAACTTCTAGTCATCTCTCAGAGGATATAAGATTTATGAAAAGGGGTGAGCAGAGGCTATGGATAGCTCCTATAGTTACATTACCATAAAATATCAATAATTCAAAATTGAAATTTATGATCAGGGAAACATCTCTAAGCTATAATTTGTCTCTGAACTAAGAAAATGTTTTATTGCATAATTAAATGTATAAAAATTGTGAAGCCAATTTATCCTGCTCAAGAAAGGAAATTGCTTTTAAGGACCACCTTAAGGTTACCAACTTTCTATCTATATGCCTCTAAACAGTATTTATAAAATCAATTTAATCTAGATCAAATAATAGCAAACAAAACTTACACTATCTCATTTTTTAAGTATCATTTGTAAATATACTTAGTAATGAATACAAATTATTATGGGTAATTGAAAGTGCCAAAACCTAAATCTCTCATCAAAATAAATTACAGCCCAAGACTTCACTCTCTCGCATTTTGAATACCAGTTAATTAAAAACAATGAACAAAAGCCTAGGCACTTCCTCCTACCTATAGAACCTTTCTCTTAAAGTCATGTTCTTTCTAGATTGTGTTCCTGAAATGTACAATATTAACTACAAACTAAAAAAAAAAAAAAATCGCTCTCAACCAAAAAAATTAGGAATAAGTACAATGGATAGACTAGATAAGTATTCACGATTATATCCTCCCAGCTCAACAGATTAAATGGCTTTTAATACAATTATAAGTCATTATTCAGTATTATCATTGCCCTGGGCATTTGTTACAAAACATGAATTTCCATGTTTTAGCAGACTACAGTTAATTTCCAATGGTGGGTCAAGGGACCTTTAAAGATTTACGAGCACTCAAGACACAAAGGAACTAGCACCTTTCTTTTTTTCCCCAAAGGCTCTATTCTATTTCGTCTATTTCCCTGGCTCACATCTCCATAACTCTTTGCATATTTACTGCTATAGATGTAGCCATCACAGAAAACGGCAATTAGCTTAGCATATTGCAAACCAGCTGTCAAAGTTGTATGCAGATTCTATGTTTATAATAAAGTATTATTGCTATTAATGAAGAGACTACATTTCAAGAACCAGTGTATCAGAAATTTCATGGGATAATCCAACTGATGTAGAGATGCAAAGGCTTGTGTGACTTCTTTGCTAAGAATGAGTAAGGATCCTCAACCAAACCATCACCACTATATACAGATGCTTTACATTTTGACAGTCAAGAACACTGGGTTTGATGGGAAGCCCTTCAAACCTTCATTCTTCCATTTGCCAGTCGGCTTTATGATCTTAAACAAGTTACTTAGCCTCTTTGTACCTCAGCGTTCTCACCTATAAATGGGAATAACCACATACCTACTTTACTGGGGTTTATTTTAATGAGGATTAAATAAAAATGAATACAGAATTCAGTCTTGGGACTGGGAAATGATAAACAATCAATAAATATTAGAATTGTTGTGAAGCACATAAAAGAGATGCTCAATTATAATTATTAGTAAAATATAAATCAAACCTACAATGGAATATTACGTCACACTGATCAGAATGGCTATCAACAAAACTTCTACAAACAATAAATGCTGGGGAGGGTGTGGAGAAAAGGGAACCCTCCTATACTGTTGATGGGAATGTAAACTGATGCACCCACTATGGAAAACAATATGGAGGTTACTTAAGTAACTAAAAATAGAGCTACCATATGATACAACTAAGATCATGGCATCTGGTCCCATCACTTCATGGCAAATAGATGGGGAAACAGTGGAAACGATGGCTGACTTTATTTTTCTTGGCTCCAAAATCACTGCAGATGGTGACTGCAGCCATGAAATTAAAAGACATTTACTCCTTGGAAGGAAAGTTATGACCAAACTAGATAGCATATTGAAAAGCAGAGACATTACTTTGTCAACAAAGGTCCATCTAGTCAAGGCTATGGTTTTTCCAGTGGTCATGTATGGATGTGAGAGTTGAACTATAAAGAAAGCTGAGTGCCGAAGAATTGATGCTTTGAACAGCGGTGTTGGAGAAGACTCTTGAGAGTCCCTTGGACTGCAAGGATATTCAACCAGTCCATCCTAAAGGAGATCAGTCCTAGGTGTTCATTGGAAGGACTGATGCTGAAGCTGAAACTCCAATACTTCGGCCACCTAATGCAAAGAGTTGACTCACTGGAAAAGACCCTGATGCTGGGAAAGATTGAGGGCAGGAAGAGAAAGGGACAACAGAGGATGAAATGGTTGGATGGTATCACCAACTCGATGGACATGGGTTTGCATAGACTCCGGGAGTTGGTGATGGACAGGGAGACCTGGCATGCTGCGGTTCATGGGGTCTCAAAGAGTGGAGATGACTGAGCGACTGAACTGAACTGATAATACAGCAATCCCACTCTTGGACATACATCCAGAAAAGATAAAAATTCTAATTCAAAAAGATAACATGCATCCCAAAGTTCACAGCAGTACTATTTACAATAACCAAGACATGGAAGCAATCCAAATGCCCATCAAGAGATGATTGATGAGATATATATTAATATATAATGTGAGGTATGTACACACAATGGAATTTTACTTAACCATAAAAAAGCATGAAATATTGCCATTTACAGCAACATAAGTGGACCTAGAAAATATCATATGAAGTGAAGTAAGTCAGAGAAAGACAAATACATGATATCACTTTCATGCGGAATCTAAAAATAATACAAATGAATCCATACACAAAACAGAAACAGACTTACAGAGACACAAAACAAACTTATGGTTACCAAAGTGGGGAAAAGAGGTAAAAAAAGAATAAATTAGGAACTTAGGATCAACAGATACAAACTGCTATATATAAAATAGATAAGCAAAAAAAAACATGTATTGTATAGCACAAGGAACTATATTCAGTATCTTGTAATAGCCTATAGTGGAAAATAATATGAAAAAATATATATATATGTAACTGATCACTGTGCTATACACTGGAAACTAATGTTGTAAATCAACTACACTTCAATAAATAAATACTTTTAAAAAATAAAGAGACTTCAGTCCTACAAGAAAAAAAAAGAATAAACTATAGTGGGTACTTTTCTCTCTTTGTAAATTACATGTCTTTTTTCTTTTGTCTCTGAACCTGATCATCCCAACACTCACCAACACAGTGTTTACCTCTCTTTGGGAGTCTACTGTACTTCATAGAAACTACATTAGTATTTCTCCACTTCACACTTTAGGATCTCATCTTAGTTCACCCTTAGATGAGACACCTTAGACACCCTCCAGGAAAGCAGCAGGTGCAATGGAAGAAGATTTAGACAGAGCGTTTGTCCACTTAAGATGCAATGTGTGTCACACAGGTAATTTCAAATGTTCTACTAGCTACATTAAAAAAAGGAAAAAGAAACAGGTGAAATTAATTTTAATAATACATTTTATTTGACTGAATATATCCAAAATATGTCTTTCCCATTGGTTCAGTGCTAAAGAACCCACCTGCCAATGCAGGTGATACAAGAGACTCAGGTTCAAACTCTGAGTTGGGAAGATCACCTGGAGAAAGAAATGACAACCCATTCCAATATTCTTGCTTGGAAAATTCCATGGACAGAGGAGCCTGGTGGGCTGCAGTCCATGGGGTTGCAAAGACTTGGACATGACTAAGCACACAAGCACTTGGTATACAAAATACTATCATTTTAACAAGCAGCAGTAGCCACATTACATAACAAGCATACAGTAGCATAAGTTAAGAAGGCAGAGTGCCAAAGAACTGATGCCTTTACTGTGGTGTTGGAGAAGACTCCTGAGAGTCCCTTGGGCTGCAAGGAGATCCAACCAGTCAATCTTAAGGGAAATCAACCCTGAATATTTATTGGAAGGACTGATGCTGAAATTGAAACTCCAGTATTTTGGTCATCTAATGCTGACTCATTGGAAAAGTTCCTGATGCTGGGAAAGACTGAGGACAGAAGAAGAGGGTGTCAGAGGATGAGACGGAGGCATCACCAACGCAATAGACATGAACTTGGGTAAACTTTGGGAGATGGTGAGGGAGAGAGAGGCCTGGTGTGTCTCAGTCCATGGGGTGGCAGAGTGGGACACTCCTGGGTGACTGAATAACAAAAGCCACATGTAACTGCTCAATAGCCACATACGCGTACTATATCAAGCAATACAGGTTTAATTGGACCTGTATTCAAATACAGATTCAAATGGACCAGTATGCAAATTCTGGCTCTGCCATTTACTTGCTAAATCTTAGTTTTATCACTTTAACTATGTCTGCAAGATTTAGTGTATACAGAAGTAGAAATATAATGTTTGCATATGAAACGTATAATGTTATAAACCAAAGTTACCTAAATAAAAAGTACATTGAAAAATAAATAAATAATGTCCACTACCCACAAAAATAATAACTATTTCCTGTTACTGTTATGAGAAATTAAATGGCAACCCAAAGCACTTAGTGTAATGCCTGACATACAGGAGTGTTCATTAAAGGAGAATTCGCTCACCCTCGCCTTCTACTGTAGAAGTGAATACTGGCTCAGTGTAGTATAATCTGTCACCTAGGCTTAGTTCCTTCCCTTCTAATCCTACTACAAACTGTAGCTCTCCCTAGCTGCACAGGCCTCCTTCCTTGCTTCCTAGCATCTAAAGAATTATCTGTGTGGACTTATAGAGGCTATGGGATTTCTTAGTCAGAACACAAATATGTGGTTCCAAGAACCTGAAAAGCTCTGTGCCTGACAATTTCCATCTCCTGTGACCCTGTCTTATCCACCTTCCCAACTGTTACCACTGCTGCAGCCTCCCCAGCAACTGCCATCAACAGCACCACCTCCTCACTGGAGACAAGACTGACCCTCAAACATTCAAAGGGATCATTTTCCAAATTATCTGGCCAGGACCCTTCAAAACTGTCAAGCTTAAAAAAGATGAAGAGTGACCAAGGATATGTCGCAGATTAGAAGAGACTAGAGAGATAAGAAAAATAAAAACAAAATATAGGATCCTGGGTAGGAGTTTGGTCTAGAAAGAGGACATTAGTGGGAACACTAGTGAAATTTAAATAAGGTCTGTAGATTAGTTAACAGTATTGTATCAGTGTCAATTTCCCAGTCTCCATAATTATGCGATGGTTGTGTATGATGTTAATATTTGGAGGGCATAAGAATAAGGTTTGAGAAGCTAATGTATAACATGGTGATGACAGTTAATAAACTGTGTTATATAACTGAAATTCACCAACAGTAGAACTTAAATGTTCTCTCACTCTCTTTCTAGCTTATGCCCAACCCCCCCCCCCGCCCCCCACACACAAAATGTAAATAGGTGATGAGTGAGTTAATTAACTTGATGAGGGAAATTCTTTCACAATGTGTACATATATCAGTTCATCCCAGTATACACTTTAAATATCTTACAATTTTGTCAATTTTATATTAGCAAAATTAAAAAAAATAAGGGGATATGTGGGTACTCACTGTACTATTTTTACAACCTTTAAGTCCATAATATCTCAAAATGAAAAGTTGAAACACTCTTAAACATGATTATTTGAAACTTTATTATGAAGGAAACTCTGTCCCAATGATTCTGTTAATTGATATATCATTATAAAATAGTGCTACTTATGTTAAATCTATGGCAGTAAGGCCATCACACAGGTTAATGAAAAGTCAATTCCGAGGTATAGAAAATCCACCTTAATCACCACTATTAGTCTGCAAATCCACCAAGAGAGTATGATGTCTCCTGTATACACTCAGTAACACTGAGGACTCAGTGACAGCAAATAATGTTTTGTGTGATGTTATTAAACAAAGACACCTTTCGATTTAACATTACTGAGTAACGTGTTTAAACAGTTGCTACACTGCTACAGTCTTTTACGGAAAGAAAGAGACAGGAAAAGAGAAGGAAGAGATGCAAAGAGGCATATTCCAATATGTACCCTTCCCCCACCCAGACCTTCCTTGCATCAGGGAATAGAGTTGGTCAATAAACTGAATGAAATAGATGGGACAGTCTGCTCTGCTACATAATGTCTTACTGTAACATGAATTAGTTCATAGGCAGCTGGTGAGAAAGAATGGAGAAAGAAGTCAGTATAAAGCAGAAGCTTCACTAGTTCACATCTGATTTTCTCCCAAAATCATCAATGTCTCATTAATATCAGTTGAAGGCTGAGTACACTAAAGGCAGCAAGCTAAGACGGAATCAGTATTATACATTCAACTTTTTTCCTAGAAAGTTTACTGCAAGTTTAACCCAGATCTTAAAACAAAAAACTTACAACAAATAAAACAACACAAAACAATGAGCTGAACATCCATCTCTGCGATCAGTACATTTTGTACATAGCTTGCAATCTTTCTCTTCTTGCAAATTCTGGTAATAATAACCCTGGCCCTTGAAAACATAGATAGCCTCAAACCTTCCTTATATCTTCTTCCATCAAGCTATCTTCACCTTTATTGTTTTAAGTAAATCCAACATTTACTGCAGTGTTTATTTATTAGAAACTTCAGATGTCTTTTAAATAATGCTATTGGAATTATTGTGATTTTCATTGGTGTTCTAGGTTATGAAGATGCATAAGCCCTAGTAATTTAAGAATGAATTTGCCAACCACAGAGTTTTCCAGAAAGGCATATATAATATTATAGTAGAAATGCTGCATTACCACATACTCTGAATACATAAAATGCTGTCCAGGAATGATTTAAAATATAAGCTGTCACACTACTTTGTTACCAAAGATTACTTATGTATCAATAAAATGCATAATTAACATCAATTTTTTATCTTTGTATTTTATATTTAGCCATAAATTCAAAATTTAGTCATGTGTTTCTGTATTAGTCACACATTTCTTATATTGACAGGATATTCTAATGTAAGAACATGTGTCCAGAAAGCATTTTTGCTCATGAAACTAAAAAGATACTTTAAAAAGTGTCTTTTATTAGTATTGCATCATACTAAACAAATATAAGCCTGGTTGTTCACCAAAAGAAAGCAACAGTTATTGCTTGATGATTATTTGTTGTTAAATAATATGATACCAATCACTAAGCATTTTTACATGTAAATAGCTCCTACTAACAACAAGCATTATGAAAGAAAATTTGTGTTATTTGTACCTAACAGAGACACATCACATAGTTAACTCATTTAAAATACAGTTCAATTGAGGTAGCTATCATTTAGTATATCAACCTCAATTTGAATATACTGTTTTTGAAATTAATTTATATAATAAGTATCAATCACTTTAATATTTACATAAAAGGATAACATTTTCTTTTTTTTATATATAGTCTAGGATATGCTAGGGTACCGTTTTGGATCCATGCAGACTTGGATTTTAAGGAGCCTTTTTTTCTCCCCAATTACCTATTCAAATTCATTTGGTTAAAGACAGTCAGCATGTTTTTCACAGAGAAAATACACCGCACAATAGTCTGCTTATAAGGTGACCTCTCTCACTTGGGTGGGTATCCTCTCCATCACAGACTAAGTGAGGATGTAACCTTGTCAAACCAAAAGCGAAAGAATAATGAGCACACGACAGGCTAACCCAGCATGGGAAGGTTGTTAAGGAGGTTGCAGAAACAGTTCGCTGAATGACAAAGTAAAAGGATACTCTGAAGAGTAGGTTAATATTAAAGAAAGCACTCAAGAATATGAGAAGCATTAATCCCCATCCTTGGATGTCTGCCATACAAAACTCCACTCAAATTTATTTCATTAGTTACTGACCAGTTTTAGTTAATATGTTTTCAAATAAATCTTAGTAGAACAGGCTTGACTGAGACACATTTAGAAAATATCTGTTTCCACAAAGCAGTAACCAAAGATAAGTAAAAGCAAGTAGATAACGTTTTACTTTTACCAATTATAAATTATCACCCAACAATACACAATTATTCTAATTCAAGAATCATACTTATATGTTCGAAGTCTTCACCAAACAGTAGGATTTTACTATCATTAAAACAAATAACAATAACTACTACATTAATTGCTTCCCCAATGCACTAACTGACATAACAGGGAATCATGTTATAACATTTGTATAAGTAGCTGAAAAGAGTAGAAATTAGGCAAGTTCTGTTGCAGTCTTCTCAGTGTAAATTTACTTTTAAAATAAACAAACCTCAAGTCTTAATCATTCAAACATAGGAGTATCATTGTGTCAGTCATGTACATTTTGACATTCCTTCTCTACACTAAGATTAGAATGAAATTCTTGTTCCTGACCAGTCGTAATACTTTAACAGAGAAACAGTGCCACCTTTTGGTCCCAAACAAAAGCCTCCAGTCTACCATCTTCCAAACTTCCTTTTTTCAGTTAAATCACTGATACATATATATAAATGCCACTGAATTTCAAGTCACACTTACAATGGTCTAGAAATACTTTGTAGCTACACAGCTAATAAAGTATAAGAGTAACATACAAGTTGCTTCCAAAATACAGTATTTCAAAACAACTCAAATACCAGATACACGTACTCTAGATCATCAATATAATAATTTCTAATCAATATTTCATCAAACACGTTTGGCCAAACCAAGTATGTCAATCAAGTGATAAATTTTAAGTATCATAGAAAAAAATATTCTTTCGTAGTCTTGTTACATTTCAAAATAGATTTTCAAAAATGTATTACATTTTAAATGACCTATTAATTTAGTAATTGACAATATGGTATAAACAGGGAATTACTAGCTAAATCAGATAATTATAAATCATCTTATATAGGAATATAGTATGTTTCTGATTTACTTACACTAATGACACAATGTCACCACGTTGTACTTCAAAATTCCTCACTTTCCAATGGTTCAAAAGCACCACATCAGATGACTGGCTCCCCCCAGGATTCAAAGAAGGCTAAAAAATAAGAAGAAAGAGACACATCTGTCATTTGTAATTTCCAATCTTCATGGTTCCTTGCACTTCATAGCTGTAGTGCCGTGCAATAAAACATTTCTAATATAGTAGCTTTCAATAAATTGCTGTTCTAAAATAACTGCAAATGATGAGTTTTCAAAAAGGCTCATCGGGATTCTTCACAGGTAACCAGAAAAAAAAATTACCAATACTCATTTCAAAGGAAAATGTGCTAGATAGTCAACTCTTAACTAAACCCCTTAAAGAGGCATGGAAAATCTTAAGAAGAAATATAAGAAAAAAGTGAATCAAGCCTCCGCATAGAATATTCAGATAGGACCTAATTCCATAGTAGGTACATCCGATTGCTCCATTTGGAGAGAAGAAGAAATAATCTCAAATCAACCAGGAAAATACCATAGTAAACAGTAAAGAGACCAGAAGTAGCAAGTGATGAAATAATCTTGGAAAATATGGGAATTTCCCATTTTGATCTCTTTTTTCTACAGAGAGCTTGCAGGAAGGGTCCTGGCTTCAGTCTAAGCCTAGTAAGCAGCCTTCACCCTAGGATTTAGATAAGTCTAGATATGCCTAAGGACCAATGGGGCAGACACGGAGAAAGATTTTCTGTAAGAGTTCATCTGATGGTCAGGAATCATCTAGGCATAAGAAACTGATTAAGGAACCATAAAGCCAACGCATCTATCACCTGGACAGGACTGCTGAAAAAGTCAATGGATGTCAAGTCTGAAACTTGATGGTAGAATAAGAAAAAGGAGGAGAGCTTTTTCACCACTGACTCTCCAGGGTCTCTGGGAACGTCATTGGTCTAAAAGAGCAATTGCTGTGGTGGTAGGGAAGGTACTAGACCACAACGGAGGCTCCCCTCATTCACAGATGGTGGGTTGGCAGCAAGAACAGACAGAGCCACAGAAGCCAGGGCAGCAGCAAGGAAAACAGTACATGCCCAGCAACAGGCTGCCCTGGAGCAGTAGTGCCACGGTGATGTTTCAATCACTCAGCCGTGTCTGACTCTTAGGACCCATGGACTGTAACCTGCCAGTCTCTGTCTACAGGATTTCCCAGGCAAGAACATTGGAATGGGTTGCCATTTCCTTCTCCAGGGGATCTTCTCGACACAGGCATCAAACTCTTGCATTGCAGGAGGATTTTTTGCAGACTGACCCACCAGACAAGCCCTAGCAGTGACACACTCTTTTTAAAGATTCCTGGAATTACTTGTAGGTTTTCTAAAAAGCAGCTGTGAACAAAGGCATAGAAATGTGTGGGGGCTATTATTACTGCTTTATTTTTGACTCCCCAGATTTTTTGTGACCAAAAACTTATTGGTTATCCTTGGGGATCTCAAACACTCTTATAGCTTCTGCAACTCCTTTATGTGATAATGCCTAAACATCTCTAACTTTAGTTTTGAATTCCCTGCTAATCCTCACTTGACTATCTGACATAAAATTCAATACTATTAAATGGAATTGTCATCATTCCCTAGCATAAAAGTTTTCTCCCTTTCTTACATCCTACTCACTATTTCCCCAGACAACCAACTTGAAATCTTACTTACTTTTTTCTTCATGTCCAACCAGTCACCAAGCCAAAGGGATTTTTTTTTCATAATGTCTTTCACTTAAAACCCATTTTGTCTATTCTCTCTTCTGTCATCATCTTTCAAGCACCAATCAGCATATAACCCTTCACTGTTGTTTAGTCGCCAAGTCATGTCCAACTCTTTTGTAACCCCATGTAGTCCACCAGACTCCTCTGTCCGTGGGATTTTCCAGGCAAGAATACTGGAGTGGGTAGCTATGCATCTATACTAATCAGTTGCTCACCTCCAACTCAAAAGTGAATGATTCTATTTCTTTCCAACTATAAGATTTTGAGAAAGTTACTTAACTTTGTTATACTTCAATTTCCTTACTAGCAAAATGGTGATATTTAGTAACTTTTCTCTAATTAGTAATTAAATAATAATAATATCCAATACTCACCAAGTGCTTACCGTGTCCCAGACATTGTTCTAAGGGCTTAACAAATATTTACTTACTTGGTGAGATCATGCATTTAAAGTGCTTAGAATGGCTCTTGACCCCTAGTTAAGCCCTCAATAACTTTTATTAGTAATATAACTAAATCACAATTTTAATTAGAGGTAGTTTCGTACCCTTACCCCAGGTTCTTCATCCAGCTTTATCCCTAATAAGAAACAGAGCTGCAGTGGCAGGACAAATCCAAGGGGCATTGTCGGGCCATGGTGATAGGGAGTGGAGCTTCTGGAGTCACTCAGTCAGGTTAGGCTAAAAGCCAGCCGTCCATATGTGGTTTGTTCTCTCTCATCCATATTCCTCATTCATATTTTCTCTTTCCTCCTCTCCTTCTCTATCCTTCAGTTCATTATCTTGCAAGCCCTCTCCTCTTATTTCTTTGTATTTTTCCTCCTTACATAACTGATGTGGTAAAGGTGGCCTAGGGGGAAAGAAACTACAATGAAAAGAAAAATCTACTTCCCACTGCACTTTCACTGGGTCCATTTCTTTTCCTTGCCATCAGAGAAGTGAAGAACAAAAGTGATTTAATTATTTCCAACTGTTCTTCCTTAGTCTCTTTTGTTGTTTTTCAAAAGTTTGTGATTACAGCTCATAATAAAGACATTTTACACTGTACCCAAAGTACAAATGCACATACCTGAACAAAACATCACAAAAGAATAATCACCTTTAACACACATACCCTGATATCATAATTTCTATTCTCTCCTAATCCATGTTTTTAAAAGCCTGTCTATAATCAATCATATTAATTTCCCATTCACTATTATTGATTTTGGTGGTGGTGGTGTAGTCGCTAAGTCATTATTGATTTTGCAACCTAATAATCAATTATAACCCACAGTGCTAACATCATAGATTTAAATGATTCTTCTTTAACCATTATCCTATGAAGGTTGCTTTTGTCTAGAAGTTTACCTTCAGGTCTTTCATCTCTGTTTTATTTTCTTAGAAAATCACATGAATATTCTAGGTGCAAATACCACCCATAGACCTATGACTCTTAAATGTGCAGTCCCAAACGACTTGCTCCTCTTGTATATACAATCCATACCACTTCATACTACAACACTCAGAATGCAGTAATGCCATATTTATTTACCTGCCTCACAACCAAGCAAGATGTACTTTTCACTCATTATTATGTCCCTTAGTTAAATTTATACTCTACCCTCAACTGCATTTCTGAGATTCTAGAACATGATTCTAACTGGTTGTTCAGCATCAAATCTCATCAAGCCATTCCCCTACCTAAAATCCTTTATAATAAGCTTCCCTGACTACCAGCAAGACTGTCTCCAACATAAAAATCAACACACACATGACATATAGGACCCTACCAATCCCTACTTATATTGTTCCTACAAGTGACACTCAATCACAAGCAGTACTCCATGCACAAGTTACTTCCTCACATTCCAAGACATCATACTATTCTTGTTCAGTTGTTAAGTCACATCCAACTCTTTGCAACCCCATGGACTGCAGCACACCAGGCTTTCCTGTCCTTCACTATCTCCCAGAGTTTGCTCAAACTCATGTTCATAGAGTCAGTGATGACATCCAACCATCTTATCCTCTGTCACCACCTTCTCTTCCTGTCTTCAATCTTTCCCAGATCAAGGTCTTCTACAGTGAGTCAGCTCTTGGCATCAGGTGGCCAAAGTATTGAAGCTTCAGCTTCAGCATGAGTCCTTTCAATGAACATTCAGGATTGATTTTCCTTCGGATTGACTTGTTTGATCTCCTTGCTGCCCAAGGGACTCTCAAGAGTCTTTCCAGCACACTTCAGTTCAGTCGCTCAGTTGTGTCCGACTCTTTTTGACCCCATGAATCACAGCATGCCAGGCCTCCCTGTCCATCACCAACTCCCAGAGTTTACTCAAACTCAGGTCCATCGAGTCAGTGATACCATCCAGCCATCTCATCCTCTGCCGTTCCCTTCTCCTCCTGCCCCCAATCCCTCCCAACATCAGAGTCTTTCCCAATGAGTCATCTCTTCAAATGAGGTGGCCAAACTACTGGAGTTTCAGCTTCAGCATCAGTCCTTCCAATGAATACCAAGGACTGATCTCCTTTAGAATGGACTGGTTGGATCTCCTTGCAGTCCAAGGGACTCTCAAGAGTCTTCTCCAATACCACAGTTCAAAAGTATCAATTCTTAAGTGCTCAGCTTTCTTCAAAGTCCAACTCTCACATCCATACATGACCACAGGAAAAACCATAGCCTTGACTAGATGGACCTTTGCTGGCAAAGTAATATCTCTGCCTTTCAATATGCTATCTAGGTTGGTCATAACTTTCCTTCCAAGGAGTAAGTGTCTTAATTTCATGGCTGCAATCACCATCTGCAGTGATTTGGCAAGCATCAAATCTTCAATGCTCAACCTTCTTTGTGGTCCAACTCTCACATCCATACTTGACTCATGGAAAAACCACAGCTTTGACTATATGGACCTTCGTCGGCAAAGTGATATCACTACTTTTTAATATGCTGTCTAGGTTTGTCACAGCTTTCCTTTCAAGGAGCAAGTGTCTTAATTTCATGGCTGCAGTCAGCATCTGCAATGATTTTGGAGCCCAAGAAAATAAAATTCACCACTGTTTCTACTTTTTCCCCATCTATTTGCCATGAAATGATGGGAGCAGATGCCATGATCTTAGTTTTTTGAATGTTGCATTGTAGACCAGCTTTTTTTCTCTCCTCTTTCACCTTCATCAAGAGGTTCTTTAGTTCCTCTTCACTTTCTACCGTTAGAGTGGTATCATCTGCATATCTGAGGCTGTTGATATTTCTCCTGACAATCTTGATTCCAGTTTGTGATTCACCCAGGCTGGCATTTCGCATCATGTACTCTGAATATAAGTTAAATAAGCAGGGTGACAATATACAGCCCTGATGTACTACTTCTTTCTCAATTTTGAACCAGTCCCCTGTTCCATGTAAGGTTCTAACTGTTGCCTCTTGACCTGCATAGAGGTTTCTCAGGAGACAGGTGAGGTGGTCTGGTATTTCCATCTTTTTATGAATTTCCCAGTCTTTTGTGATCCACACAGTCGAAGGCTTTCAATGAAGCAATGAAGCAGAAGTAGATTTTTTTTTTTAATTCCTTTCCTTTTTCTATGATCCAATGATGTTGGCAATTTGGTCTCTGGTTTCTCTGCCATTTCTAAATCCAGTTTGTACATCTGGAAGTTCTTGGTCCATGTACTGTTGAAGCCTAGCTTGAAGGATTTTGAGCATTACCTTGATAGCATGTAAATGAGTACAATTGTATGGTAGTTTGAATGTTCTTTGGCATTGTCTTTCTTTGGAAATGGAATGAAAACTGAGTTTTTCCAGTCCTGTGGCCGCTGCTGAGTTTTCCAAATTTGCTGACATACTGAGTGCAGTGCTTTAATAGTATCATCTTTTAGGATTTGAAATAATTCACTGGAATTCCATCACCTCCACTAGCTTTGTTCATAGTAATGCTTTGACTTTGCATTCTGGCTCTGGTTGAGTGTTACAGTGACTACACCATCATGGTTATCCACGTCTTTAAGACCTTTTTCATATACTTCTTCTGTGCATTCTTGCTACCTCTTCTTAGTATCTTCTGCTTGTTAGATTTCTTGCAATTTCTGTCCTTTATTGTGCCCATCTTTGTTCCCTTGATATCTCCAATTTTCTTGAAGAGATCTCCAGTCTTTCTCATTCTATTGTTTTCCTCAATTTCTCTGCACTGTTCACTTAAGGTTTTCTTAGATCTCCTTGCTATTCTCTGGAACTGTGCATTCAGTTGAGTGTATCTTTGTCTCCTTTGTCTTCAGCTTCTTTTCTTTTCTCAGCTATTTTTAAGGCCTCCTCAGACAACCACTTTGCCTTCTTGCATTTCTTTTTCTTTGGGGTGGTTTTGGTCACTGCCTCCTTTACAGTGTTATGACCCTCCATCCATAGTTCCCAAGACATAATATATGCAAAATTTTGGCTGAAATGTTTCCCTCTTTCCCCTTCCCACCATTTAACTCACACTTCAAAAAAAAAAAAAAAACACTTGAATTCCATGAGGCAATCTCCCAGGAATTCTTTCACATCACTCCTCACCTCTCCTCCTCATTCCTGTCTTCAGTCTCCATTAGATAAACAAATGTCCCCAAGTTCCTCATCAAAACCTGTGACTGTTACTATCATAGAGGTTTTTTAAACATTAATTTATTTAGCTGCATCAGGTCTTATTTATGGCATGTGGGATCCTTTTAGTTGAAGCATGCAAGATATTTAGCTGTGGCTTGGGAACTCTTGGTTCCCAAGAGTTATATGGATCTAGTTCCCCCAGTAGATGGGATCTAGCTCCCCGGCCAGGGATCAAACCTGAGACCCTACATTGGGAGCTCAGAGTCTTCGCCACTGGACCACTAAAGATGCCCAATTATAGCAGTTTTAAGCATTTTTATAATTATCTGATTGTCTCTCTTTCCAAGAGTATAAAAGCATTTTAAGAAGAGATTACTTCTTAAGTTTGGGTTTTTGACACCTAGGCAAGTAAGGATATTAATACATTTAATGGAAAGAATTTTTTTTAAATAAACTAATGAAATTTCCAAAGACTTTCCAAATTAATATACCCAATAAAGAGCCCTTTTTCCATCTTAGACCCAGAAGCTGAAGTTTCCTTGAGGAAATTAGCAAATTACATGCTGGTGCTTCATGGTTAGGGACAGAATAATCTCTAGAGACTCAAATTTTGACACCTCCATTCATCTTTCCCCTACAGAATCAATCATCCACCAACTTTTCTAATGTTAATTGTTAGAACCTAAAGGTAATGCCTTGTAAACTACAGATTCATGCAGAGGAAAGGAAAATCCCCAAAGCAAGCATGTCAAATTCCAAGCAGTAAAATATTAGAATCATCAGTCAACACCTGGAAGACCTTGTTTGATTTTATAAAAGAAACAATAGTTTCTTTTATCTTTGCTCTTTTGCACAAGGCTAAATTAATCATCTCCCAATCTGTGCTCCCTTAACAATTCAGGTAAACTTCAGGGATAGCCCTTAAAATATAATAGGTATCTGCCTATACAGATGAATTTTTCATTCACTTAACTGTAAGTTTCTCAATTACAGGAACCATATTTCCTTCATTTTTGTATATGCCCAACCTCAGAACAGTGGCTGAAAAATAGTAAGTCTATACTTTTAAGTTTAAAAGATTAAAATAATTTGAAGTCATATTTAACTAAGATGTTTCCTACCGAATGTACATTATGTTAACAGTGTATACATCTCTTTCAAAGAAAACACACTCTGGATGAGTAAGCATAGTAAGAAACCTTTTGTGTTGGGCCAAGTAGGTAATTTAAGCCTCAGGAATAAAATTAGACAGTATCCATAATGAAATAATGCTAATCAGAACATCACAAATTTTTTTCTTTACAGTTCATTTATAAATATAAACAATATTTATGAATATAAATAACATTATTCATAAAGAAAAACTTTCTTTAATCGGGAAACTGTTCCTACATCACTATAAAAACCCACAGTTGTTTGTACTTCAATTAAATTTCTTTATAAAAACAAAAAAATTTTACTTCTTGAGTTTTCTAAAAAACTTTTCAGAAGAAAAATAATGCTCTAACTTCAAAATGAAAATATTATATAAGAAATGAAAGAAACTTCATTTGGATGCTGCAATTTTAGAAAAATTAGTAAAACCATGTTATTTCTTAGAAATTTTACATCTTGTTTTTACCCACTGTGGGAATGGCAGTTTGCTTCAGACAGAACAAGCAGTCCTTTCAAACCAAAGAAGTTATATGTATGAAATCTAAATTAAAAGTCATAAACTTTGGGAACTTGATGTAACCAGAAAGTCTATATTTTCTTGTCATGTTTTTAATACTTTAAATTGTAGATTCCCAAAGACAACATCAAAATTACAACCAACAGAAAATAACAAAGTTTTCTGAAGTAAGAAATAGCAGAGAATATTTAATTTAGGAGGTTTTTTAATTTATTTATAGTTGATTTACAATGTTGTGTTAGTTTCTAGTATACAACAAAATGATCCAGTTGTATATTTTTTATTTTTTTTTCATTTTATTTTTTTATTTTTTTATTTTAAAATCTTTAATTCTTACATGCGTTCCCAAACATGAACCCCCCTCCCACCTCCCTCCCCACAACATCTCTCTGGGTCATCCCCATGCACCAGCCCCAAGCATGCTGCACCCTACGTCAGACATGGACTGGCGATTCAATTCTTACATGATAGTATACATGTTAGAATTCCCATTCTCCCAAATCATCCCACCCTCTCCCTCTCCCTCTGAGTCCAAAAGTCCGTTATACACATCTGTGTCTTTTTTCCTGTCTTGCATACAGGGTCGTCATTGCCATCTTCCTAAATTCCATATATATGTGTTAGTATACTGTATTGGTGTTTTTCTTTCTGGCTTACTTCACTCTGTATAATTGGCTCCAGTTTCATCCATCTCATCAGAACTGATTCAAATGAATTCTTTTTAACGGCTGAGTAATACTCCATTGTGTATATGTACCACAGCTTTCTTATCCATTCATCTGCTGATGGACATCTAGGTTGTTTCCATGTCCTAGCTATTATAAACAGTGCTGCGATGAACATTGGGGTACATGTGTCTCTTTCAATTCTGGTTTCCTCAGTGTGTATGCCCAGCAGTGGGATTGCTGGGTCATAAGGCAGTTCTATTTGCAGTTTTTTAAGGAATCTCCACACTGTTCTCCATAGTGGCTATACTAGTTTGCATTCCCACCAACAGTGTAGGAGGGTTCCCTTTTCTCCACACCCTCTCCAGCATTTATTGCTTGCAGATTTTTGGATCACAGCCATTCTGACTGGTGTGAAGTGGTACCTCATTGTGGTTTTGATTTGCATTTCTCTAATAATGAGTGATGTTGAGCATCTTTTCATGTGTTTGTTAGCCATCCGTATGTCTTCTTTGGAGAAATGTCTATTTAGTTCTTTGGCCCATTTTTTGATTGGGTCGTTTATTTTTCTGGAGTTGAGCTGCATAAGTTGCTTGTATATTTTTGAGATTAGTTGTTTGTCAGTTGCTTCATTTGCTATTATTTTCTCCCATTCCGAAGGCTGTCTTTTGACCTTGCTTATATTTTCCTTTGTTGTGCAGAAGCTTTTAATTTTAAATATTATTTTCTATATATATGTAATAGAATATATTCATTCTGGTTTTTTATATTAATAGAATACTGTGCTATATAATAGGACCTTGTTATTTATCTATTTTATATATAGTAGTATATATCTGCTAATTCCAAACTCCTAATTTATCCCTTCCTGCGCTCCTCTTTGGTAATCATAAGTTTGTTTTCTACATCTGTGGACCTCTTTCTGTTTTGTACATAAGTTCATTTGTATCATATTTTAGAGTCCACATATAAGTGACATCATATTCTCCTTCTGACTTACTTCATTTAATATGATAATCTCTAGGTCCATCCATGTTGCTCTAAATGTTATTATTTCATTCTTTTTCCATTCATCTTTTGATGGGCACTTAAGTTACTTCCATGTCTTGGCTATTGTAAATAGTGCTACTGTAAACACTGGGGTGCATGTATCTTTTCAAATTAGAGTTTTCTCCAAATAGCTGCCCAGGAGTGGGGGTGCTAGATCATATAGTAACTGTATTTTTCATTTTTTAAGGAACCTCCATAATTGTTTCCATAGGGCCAGCACCCATTTATATTCCTACCAACAATGCAGGACCACTACATTTCGCCATACCCTTTCCTATGCAGGAGTTTCTACCTGTATCTCAAAATGTGTGATCGTATCAGATCTTCCTACCAGCAGTGGAGATTTCCAGTAGTAAGAGGGAAAACATCACTAGTCATTGGGATTCCTGACAAAAAAAAAAAAAAGCAGCCATGCCTTTCTTTTCTTAAATGAAGAAGAGAATTTTCTTTTCTTGCATTCTCACACAATCAATTCCTAAGCTTTTGTTCTGGAGCACTAGGATTAAAAAACAAAAAACTTAGATCAGTCTTTTGGACATGTACACACTGCTATATTTAAAACAACTTAGATCAGTCTTTTGGACATGTACACACTGCTATATTTGAAACAGATAAGCAATGAGGACCTACTATACAGCACAGGGAATACTGCTCCATATTCTGTAATAACCTAAATGGGAAAAGAATTTGAAAAAGAATAGATACATGTATATCTATAACTGGAAAAAAAAGAAAAAATCAAACAACTTAGACCAATCTTTTGGAGACAAATCTTTTGGATAGCCCTTCCTCTAAAGAGGGAAAACTATGTTCAAATCTGGTCTCCTCTTCCTTACTAGCCAGACTCTGTGCATGTGCGTGTGTGTGTGTGTGCTCAGTCACTTGGTCATGTTCAGTTCTTTGGACTGTAGCTCACCAGGCTCCTTTGTCCATGGAATTTTCCAGGCTAGAATACTGGAGTGTGATGCCATTTCCTCCTCCAGGGGATCTTCCCAACCCAGGGATCAAACCCACATCTCCTTCATCCCTTACACTGGCAGGTGGATTCTTTACCCACCTGAGAAACCCACTAGCCAGATTATCTGACACAAATTACTTAACCTTTTTCAAACCTCATTTCCACATCAATGGTTGCAGTTCCAGGTTAAAATAGAGATATAGGAAATTTCTTAACAGTTCATTTCTTACCAGTCAACAAGTACGATGATAATGATAACTATAGCAACAATAGGACAAAGGGAAACAAAATCAAGTACAATATCCTTTCCATAAGATTCAAGACAAGATCAAGCCTTTGCTTATTGCCTAG
Organism: Ovis canadensis; assembly: GCF_042477335.2. NCBI lineage: Eukaryota > Metazoa > Chordata > Mammalia > Artiodactyla > Bovidae > Ovis > Ovis canadensis. The sequence continues at coordinate 71,732,145 of NC_091248.1, read as the reverse complement.
AATGTTTTTCCTTTTAAATACTGGCATATCTCTTCTTATTGCTCTTCACTTTATTATGCTTCACAGATACTGTGTTTTCACAAATTGAAGGTTTGTGTCAGCCCTGGATCAAGAGTCTACCAGTGCTATTTTTCCAACAATATATGCTCACTTCATGTCTCTATGTCACATTTTGGTAATCCTGGCAACATTTCGAACTTTTTCATTTCACCACATACTTACTGTAGGGATCTGTGGTCAGTAATCTTTCATGTTATTATAGTTGTTTAGAGGCATCACAAACTGTACCCATGTAAGAGAGCAAATTTAATTGATAAATGTCATTTGTGGTTTGACTGCTCTACCAACTAGCCACTGCCCTGCTCTGGCCTCCCTATTCCCTGAGACACAACAATATTGAAATCAGGTCCATGAATAACCTTACAATCACCTCTGTGTCCAAGGGAAAGAAAGAATTGCACACAAAAGCTAGAAATGATTAAGCTTCATGAGAAAAGCATGTGGAAAGCCAAAAAAAGCTGAAAGCTAGGCCTCTTAAGCCAGTTACCCTAAGTCAGCCAATTGTGAATGCAAAGGAAATGTTATTGGCAGAAACTAAATGTGCTACACTGGTGAACACACAAATACTAAGAAAGTGAAATACACTTATTGCTGATATTGAGAAAGTTTTAAGTCTAGAAGATCAAACTAGTCATGGCATCCCCTTTAGCCAAAGCCTAATTCACAGCAAAGGCCCTAAATTTCTTCAGTTTTATGAAGACCGAGAGAGGTGAAGAAACTGCAGAAGGGAAGTTTGAATCTGGCAAAGTTGTTTCATGAGGTTAAAGGAAAGAAGCCATCTCCCTAACATCAGAGTACAAAGGGATGTATCAAGTGTTGATGTAGACGCTGCAGCAATTTATCTAGAAGATCTAGCTAAGATAATTCATGACGGTGGCTACGCTGAACAACATATTTTCAATGTAGATGAAATAGCCTTATACTAGAAGAAGATGCCATCCAGAACACTCATAGCTAGAGAGAAGTCAATGTCTGGCTTCAAAACTTTTAAAGGACAGGCTGATCAGGGGCTAATGCAGCTGGAGATTAAGTTGAAGCAGTGCTCACTTACCATTCTGAAAATCATAGGGCCTTTAAGAATTATGCTAAATCTACTCTGCCTGTGCTCTGTAAATGGATCAAAAAGGTCTGAATTACAGCACATCTGTTTACAACATGGTTTCCTGAATATTTTAAGGTCTGTGGAAACATATTACTCAGGAAAAAAATAAATAATTCCTTTCAAAACAGTACTGCTCATTGACAATGATGCACCTGGTTCTCAAAAAGCTCTGATGGCTATGTTGTTGTTTAGTCACTCAGTCGTGTCTAACTCTTTTGCAACCCCATTGACTGTAGCCCTCCAGGCTCCTCTGTCCATGGAATTTTCCAGGCAAGAATACTGGAGTGGGTTACCATATCCTTCCCAAAGGGATCTTCTGTAGCCCAGAGATCAAACCCGAGTCCCCTGCATTGGCAGGCATATTCTTTACTACTGAGCCACCAAGAAAGCCCTCTGATGGATGTATTATACAATAAGACTAATGTTTTCATGCCTGTTAACACAACATCCATTCTGCAGTCCATAGATCAAAGAGTAAATTCAACTTTCAAGTCTCATTATTCAAGAAATACATCTTCAGACCTAAGAATAAAGATCCTTGGTACTTTAAAAAAACACACACACACATTTTGTAACTCTATAGCCTTAGCTGTCAGCCTTAGCCACCACAGTCAGTGATTTCTTGGATGGATCAGGGCAAAGTCAATTGAAAACCTACTCTATAGGGTGCACCATTCTAGATGCCATTAAAAAACATTTGTAATTCATGGGAAGAGGTCAAAATACCAACACTAACAGAAGTTTGGGAGAAGGTGATTCCAGCCCTCCTGGATGACTTTGAGGCATTTAAGACTTCAGGGGAATAAGTCATTACAGACGTGGTAGGAAAAGCAAAGGAACTAGAATTAGAAGTAGAGTCTAAAGATGTGACTGAATTGCTACAATCTCATGAAACACTAAAGGATGAGCAGTTTCTCCCTTACTGAGCAAAGAAAGTGGTTTCTTGAGATGGAATCTACTTCTGGAGAAAATGATGAGAAGACTGCTGAAATGACAACAAGGACTCAGAATATTATACAACCTCTGTTAATAAAGCTTTGGCAGGTTTGAGAGGACTGACTGCAATTCTGCAGAAGTTCTACTGCTATCTAATAATAGCACAAGCTACAGAGATACTCTTCATGAAAGGAAGAGTCAACCAATGCAGCAAACTTCATTTTTGTCTCATTTTGAGAAATTTCTACAGCCATCCCAACTTACAGCAACAACCACCCTGATAAGTCAGCAGTCAGCAACGAGACACAACCTGACACCAGCAGAAAGATTATGAATAGCTAAAGGCTTCCCTGGTGACTCAGAAGTTAAAACGTCTGCCTGCAATGCGGGGAGACCTGGGCTCGATCCCTGGGTCGGGAAGATCCCCTGGAGAAGGAAATGGCAACCCACTCCAGTATTCTTGCCTGGAGAATTCCATGGATGGAGGAGCCTGGTAGGCTACAGTCCACGGGGTTGCAAAGAGTAGGACACGACTGAGCGACTTCACTTACACTTTCAAAGGCTTAGAAGCTAAGTAATGAAGTATTTTTTAATTAAGTAATGCTCCAGTGATAAAGAATCTGCTTGCCAGTGAAAGAGACATGGGTTTGATCCTTCAGTCGAGAAGATGCTCTGGAGAAGAAAATGGCAACCCACTCCAGTATTCCTGTCTAGGAAATCCCACGGACAGAGGAGTCTAACAGGCTATAGTCCATGGGGCTGCAAAGAGTCAGACACTTAGCAACTGAACAACAACAACAACAAATACTTTTAGATATAATGCTATTGCACTTCGTAGACTACAATACAATGTAAATGTAACTGTTAGACGCAATGGGAAACAAACAAAAAACATCATGTGAGTTGCTTTACACTATTCACTTTATTGAGGTGGTCTGAAACCAAACTTTCAATATCTCTGAGGTATGCCTGGACTAATCTGGAAGTCTTCAGGCTGAAATTTTTACTACCACCGCACACCCCCCAGGCTTCCCTTGTGGCTCAGCTGGCAAAGAATCCGCCTGCAATGCGGGAGACCTGAGTTTGATCCCTGAGTTGGGAAGGTCCCCTGGATAAGGAAATGGCAACCCACTCCAGTACTCTTGCCTGGAGAATTCTATGGACAGAGGAGCGGGACAGGCTGCAGTCCAAGAATCGCAAAGAGTCGGACATGTGCGACTTTCTTTCACACACCCCACTACTAAATTCTTTGTGCAGTGTTTCATTTCATCGAAGCAAATAAAGTAAGCCTACTTTTTTAGATTTCAATTGTTCTGCCTCAGGAATTAACCCAGAAAAAACGTCAATGTGCATAACTACTGAAGAAGAAAAATATCTTCTTCAGACACATTATGCTCATTATGTTTTCAAGTTTCATTTTTAAAACATATATACATATATAAATAAAGGTGCACATTAAAAAATCTAAGTTCTTAGCTCTGGTTGATGAAATACAATTTTCTTTTCCTTTTGGAAAAATTTTAAGTTACATGAAAAAAAGGTTACATGCTTTGCTCTGACCTAAGTACTACATCATTTACTCTAAGAAAGACCATATAAGTCAGCAGATTTCAACAGATGTTAGTAAATTATGCTAAAGCTTGAAACAGCAGGTATCAAACCTGCTTTAGAAACAAATATAATACAGAAGTTGAGCTTTAATGTTCTCCCTGATCAAAGACGATGTGGAAGGATTTTTATTCCTCCTACAAACAAATATTATTGTCAAGGTATCCTAAATTCTCAGCTTGTGTCTAAGTTCAAATCATATGACAGTTGGGGGAAAATTTATGTCTTGATTTAGGGAAATAAAACTCCCCTAGAGAATTAAACAGAGACATGATAGATTTCTCACCTTGTAAGATTTAGCCACAGCCATCCATCAGTACATGATATTATTACAGTTTCAATTTTTTTCTATAAATTTCTTATTCATTTTCTCTTTCACTTTTTAATTTTTTTAAAAAAAAGTCCACAGCCACAATTCACTAACGATAATCTACCAACAAAGCCCAGTTTTAACCTCACTTCTTTGGGAGCTATACTGTCAACCTTTTCAGACCTCTATAAAGAGCACCACCCACTCTGCTTATATACACAATCTAAAATGTTTAAATAAAATTTTGTGCTTTTCTGACTTCCCTGATAGTTTAGTTGGTAAAAAAAATCTGCCTGCAATTCAAGAGATCCCAGTTCAGGGTTGAGAGATTTCCCTGGAGAAGGGAATGGCTACCCACTCCAGTATTCTGGCCTGGAGAATGCCGTGGACTGTATAGTGATGGGGTTGCAAAGAGTCGGACATGACTGAGCGATTTTCACTTGTGCTTTTCAATGACATAGTCCCCAGTTGCAGCCATGAAGAACCAACAGTGGCCCTCAAACTTCTTTTGAAGAACCATTATTTTAGAGAAATTATTGGGGTAGGGGGTGGGGGTGGAGGACTATTAAAGTAAGAGAAGAAACTGATATAGTACTCTGCTGTAAACTTTTAACATTGTAGCACTAGCCAGGAAGCAATGAAGTACAGCTAAGGTAAATGTATATTCTGATCATAAAATTATAATTATTATTAGATGCCATAATTTTGAAAGAACATGTATAAGATGGTCTAAAATGCCATCTTCCTTCTGTTACTATTCAGGTGTCTTACAGTTTGCATTATACAGCGGAAGTGAGAAATAGATTTAAAGGACTAGATCTGATAGAGTGTCTGATGAACTATGGATGGAGGTTCATGACACTGTACAGGAGACAGGGATCAAAACAATCCCCAAGAAAAAGAAATGCAAAAAAGAAAAATGGCTGTCTGAGAAGGCCTTACAAATAGCTGTGAAAAGAAGAAAAGTGAAAAGCAAAGGAGAAAAGGAAAGATATACCCATTTGAATGCAGAGTTCCAAAGAATAGCAAGGAGGGATAAACATCTATTCCTGTTTTATTGACTATGCCAAAGCCTTTGACCGCGTGGATCACAATGAACTGTGGAAAAGTCTGAAAGAGATGGGAATACTAGACCACTTGACCTGCCTCTTGAGAAATCTGTATGTAGGTCAGGAAGCAATAGTTAGAACTGGACATGGAACAACAGACTGGTTCCAAATAAGAAAAGGAATACATCAAGGCTGTATATTGTCACCCTGCTTATTTAACTTCTATGCAGAGTACATCATGAGAAATGCTGGGCTGGATGAAGCACAAGCTGGAGTCAAGATTGCTGGGAGAAATATCAATAACCTCACATATGTAGATGACACCACCCTTATGGCAGAAAGTGAAGAAGAACTAAAGATGAAAGTGAAAGAGGAGACTGAAAAAGTTGGCTTAAAGCTCAACATTCAGAAAACTAAGATCACAACATCTGGTCCTATCACTTCATGGCAAATAGATGGGGAAACTGGAAACAGGGGCTGACTTTATTTTGGGGGGCTCCAAAATCACTGCAGATGGTGACTGCAGCCATGAAATTAAAAGAAGCTTACTCCTTGGAAGGAAAGTTATGACCAATCTAGAGAGCATATTAGAAAGCAGAGACATTACTTTGCCAACAAAGGTCCATCTAGTCAAGGCTATGGTTTTTCCAGTAGTCATGTATGGATGTGATAGTTGGACAATAAAGAAGGCTGAGCACCAAAGAATTGATGCTTTTGAACTGTGGTGTTGGAGAAGACTCTTCAGAGTCCCTTGGGCTGCAAGGAGATCCAACCAGTCCATCCTAAAGGAGATCACTCCTGAGTGTTCTTTGGAAGGACTGATGCTGAAGCTGAAACTCCAATTCTTTGACCACCTGATGCGAAGAGCTGACTCATTTGAAAAGACCCTGATGCTGGATAAGACTGAAGGCAGGAGGAGAAGGGGACAACATAGGATGAGAGGGCTGGGAGGAATCACTGACTCAATGGACACGAGTTTGGGTAAACTCCAGAAGTTGCTGTTGGACAGGGAGGCCTCGCGAGCTGTGGTCCATGGGGTCATGAAGAGTCGGACACAACTGAGCAACTGAACTGAAGAGAACTGTTTGCATGGCTTCTAGAGTTACCAGATTTGCTAGGTGTGCATAATAAAATGGACTATGCTGTACCCAAGTCTGCATGAAGCTTTAAGTTAGAAAAGGGGCATTTTTTTTTTCAGGTAAAAGGTACTTATTACCCATAGCCTTTAATACTTGACCCCCTACAATGACCATCCATCTAATTTAAAAATTATTCAAACTTTTGACCTCAGAGCCCTTAACCTGGCAAGGTGATTAAAGCCTAGAGTCACATATACATACTCAGTTACACTTGAGTACTACAAGGAAGAAATTCAAATCATAATGCATCTCAGGAAATTCATACTTATTAACTCCTAGTGACATCTGACACTTTATTAGTAAGTATAGAATAATGGGCTCCTCACACCTGCTCCATGTCCAAAGGTTGCCCACAGGAGCATTTGGTGACAATCAGTAAGTCCCAGAGAGAAAGCCCCCTTTGTAGAGTTATTTCAGAGCTCTGGCCTAGACCAGTTACCACACCTTGGCCAGACAATCCTGGCAGCCTCTCTCTGCTCACATGTGTAGAATTCGTACAGGTTTCACATGAGCTGGAACATAGATATATTTTCATATGTCCAAATTAAAAGATAACAAAGGATGCCTTCGTTAAGGAAGTGAAGCTATAAAAATTTATTTATGCTTTCTTTCACTCGTTCATTCCTTTATCACTGAAAAACTCGGAATTCTGATTCTGCCAAGCATTGTGTTAGGCAACAGGATTCCATATCCTTGAAAGCCCAGACATGAATCTAATCACATTTTATTCAGCTTTTAAAAAAATATCCACTTTAAATTGAGGTGAATATTTTCCTCACCCTTTTGATTTTTCTGCATGAAATTTTATTCACATAAAAATAACTTGCATTTCTGTAGATACTAAATTTCTCAACTTTTCTTCAAAAAGCAAGCCTTTAAAGATATATTAATAAATTTTTAAATGGATACATACAATTTTAACTTAGAAGTAGAGTGAGTTGCTAATTTTTCATTCTCCTAGACTTCACTTGTACTCTCTATATACAGAGAGTGATACATTAATGTTTTACAAACACTCCAGACACTCCCATATATTGCTTGCACAAATAAAAATCTTTACTAACTATTCAAAAGGTGATTTGTCAAAATATATCTAAGTCTTTAAAGTGGTCTTATCCTTAGGCCTGAAAAGTTATCCTCAGGGAAATAATCAAAAACATGTACAAGGATGCTCATCTTGCATGATTTATAATAGCTTAATACCTAAGCCAACCTAAATATAAATAACAGAAAACTGATTAAAATAGTAATCAAGACCACAATGAGGTACCATTTCACACCAGTCAGAATGGCTGCGATCCAAAAGTCTACAAGCAATAAATGCTGGAGAGGATGTGGAGAAAAGGGAACCCTCTTACACTGTTGGTGGGAATGCAATCGAGTACAGCCACTATGGAAAACAGCGTGGAGATTCCTTAAAATATTGCAAATAGAGCTGCCTTATGACCCAGCAATCCCACTGCTGGGCATACACACCAAGGAAACCGGAATTGAAACAGACACATGTACCCCAATGTTCATCGCAGCACTGTTTATAATAGCCAGGACATGGAAACAACCTAGATGTCCATCAGCAGATGAATGGATAAGAAAGCTGTGGTACTTATACACAATGAGTATTACTCAGCCATTAAAAAGAATACATTTGAATCAGTTCTAATGAGATGGATGAAACTGGAGCCGATTATACAGAGTAAAGTAAGCCAGAAAGAAAAACACCAATACAGTATACTGACACATATATATGGAATTTAGAAAGATGGTAATGATGACCCTGTATGCGAGACAGCAAAAGAGACACAGATGTATAGAACGGACTTTTGGACTCTGAGGGAGAGGGAGAGGGTGGGATGATTTGGGAGAATGGCATTGAAACATGTATACTATCATGTAAGAAACAAAGCGCCAGTCTATGTTCGATACAGGATACAGGATGCTTGGGACTGGTGCATGGGGATGATCCAGAGAGATGATATGGGGTGGGAGATGGGAGGGGGATTCAGGATTGGGAGCTTGCATACACCTGTGGTGGATTCATGTTAATGTATGGCAAAACCAATACAGTATTGTAAAGTAAAATAAAGTAAAAAAAATAAAATAAAATAGTAATGGTTAAACCATCTGGTATATGGTTACCGAAAGTAAAAGTGAAGTCACTCACTCGTGTCCAACTCTTTGCGACCTCATGGACTGTAGACTACCAGTCTACACTAGATATTAGAATTTCTTAAAAATCACATTGCAGAGAAATATTTAAAGATATTTGGATATGTTTGGTAAAATAAATTAGGTGAAAATATGATAAATGAAAAAAAAATAAATTGGTGTGATCAAGTTTAAAAAGGGAAGGGAGAAAAGAAAAGGAGGGAGGCAGGGAGGGAAGAAGGAAAATCACAGAAAAGGATAGGAGAAATTTATAATGGTTTAGAAATGCAAACTTTTTTAATATAAATTTATTTATTTTAATTGGAGGTTAATTACTTTACAATATTGTATTGGTTTTGCCATACACCAACATAAATCCACCACAGGTATACACGTATTCTCCATCCTGAACCCCCCTCCCTCCTCCCTCCCTGTACCATCCCTCTGGGTCGTCCCAGTGCACCAGCCCCAAGGATCCATTATCATGCATTGAACCTGGACTGGCGATTTGTTTCATATATGATATTATACATGTTTCAACGCCATTCTCCCAAATCATCCTACCCTCTCCCTCTCCCACAGAGTCCAAAAGACTGTTCTATACATCTGTGTCTCTTTTGCTGTCTCTCATACAGGGTCATCATTACCATCTTTCTAAATTCCATATATATGCATTAGTATACTGTATTGGTGTTTTTCTTTCTGATTTACTTCACTCTGTATAATAGGCTCCAGTTTCATCCACCTCATTAGAACTGATTCAAATGTATTCTTTTTAATGGCTGAGTAATACTCCATTGTGTATATGTACCACAGCTTTCTTATCCATTCCTCTGCTGATGGACATCTAGGTTGCTCCCATGTCCTGGCTATTATAAACAGTACTGCGATGAACATTGGGGTACGCGTGTCTCTTTCAATTCTGGTTTCCTCGGTGTGTATGCCCAACAGTGGGATTGCTGGGTCATAAGGCAGTTCTATTTCCAGTTTTTCAAGGAATCTCCACACTGTTCTCCATAGTGGCTGAACTAGTTTGCATTCCCACCAACAGTGTAAGAGGGTTCCCTTTTCTCCACACCCTCTTCAGCATTTATTGCTTCTAGACTTTCGGATTGCAGCATTCTGACTGGCATGAAATGGTACCTCATTGTGGTTTTGATTTGCATTTCTCTGATAATGAGTGATGTTGAGCATCTTTTCATGTGTTAGCCATCTGTATGTCTTCTTTGGAGAAATGTCTGTTTAGTTCTTTGGCCCATTTTTTGATTGTGTCATTTATTTTTCTGGAATTTAGCGGCAGGAGTTGCTTGTATATTTTTGAGATTAGTTGTTTGTCAGTTGCTTCATTTGCTATGACTTTCTCCCATTCTGAAGGCTGTCTTTTCACCTTGCTTATAGTTTCCTTTGTTGTGCAGAAGCTTTTAAGTTTAATTAGGTCCCATTTGTTTATTTTTGCTTTTATTTCCAGTATTCTGGGAGGTGGGTCATAGAGGATCCTGCTGTGATTTATGTCAGAGAATGTTTTGCCTATGTTCTCCTCTAGGAGTTTCATAGTTTCTGGTCTTATGTTTAGATCTGTAATCCACTTTGAGCTTATTTTTGCATATGGTGTTAGAAAGCATTCTAGTTTCATTCTTTTACAAGTGGTTGACCAGTTTTCCCAGGATCACTTGTTAAAGAGATTGTCTTTAATCCATTGTATATCCTTGCCTCCTTTGTCAAACATAAGGTGTCCATAGGTGCATGGATTTATCTCTGGGCTTTCTATTTTGTTCCATTGATCTGTATTTCTGTCTTTGTGCCAGTACCGTACTCTCTTGAGGACTGTGGCTTTGTAGTAGAGCCTAAAGTCAGGCAGGTTGATTCCTCCAGTTCCATTCTTCTTTCTCAAGATTGCTTGGGCTATTCGAAGTTTTTTTGTATTTCCATTTGTTGTAGCTCTGTGAAAAATACCGTTGGTAGCTTGACAGGGATTGCATTGAATCTATAGATTGCTTTGGGTAGTATACTCATTTTCACTATATTGATTCTTCTAATCCATGAACATGGTATATTTCTCCATCTATGAGTGTCCTCTTTGATTTCTTTCACCAGTGTTTTATAGTTTTCTATATATAGGTCTTTAGTTTCTTTAGGTAGATATATTCCTAAGTATCTTATTCTTTTCGTTGCAATGGTGAATGGAATTCTTTCCTTAATTTCGCTTTCTATTTTCTCATTATTAGTGTATAGGAATGCAGTGGATTTCTGTGTGTTGATTTTATATCCTCCAACTTTACTATATTCATTGATTAGCTCTAGTAATTTTCTGGTGGAGTCTTTAGGGTTTTCTATGTAGAGGATCATGTCATCTGCAAACAGTGAGAGTTTTACTTCTTTTCTAATTTGGATTCCTTTTATTTCTTTTTCTGCTCTGATTGCTGTGGCCAAAACTTCCAAAACTATGTTGAATAGTAGTGGTGAAAGTGGGCTCACTTGTCTTGTTCCTGACTTTAGGGGAAATGCTTTCAGTTTTTCACCATTGAGGATAATGTTTGCTGTGGGTTTGTCATATATAGCTTTTATTATGTTGAAGTATGCTCCTTCTATTCATGCTTTCTGAAGAGTTTTTATCATAAATGGATGTTGAATTTTGTCAAAGGCCTTCTCTGCATCTACTGAGATAATCATATGGCTTTTATTTTTCAATTTGTTAATGTGGTGAATTACATTGATTGATTTGCAGATATTGAAGAATCCTTGCATCCCTGGGATAAAGCCCCCTTGGTCATGGTGTATGATCTTTTTAATGTGTTGTTGGATTCTGATTGATAGAATTTTGTTAAGGATTTTTGCATCTATGTTCATCAGTGATATTGGCCTGTAGTTTTCTTTTTTTGTGGCATCTTTGTCAGGTTTTGGTATTAGGGTGATGGTGGCCTCATAGAATGAGTTTGGAAGTTTACCTTCCTCTGCAATTTTCTGGAAGAGTTTGAGTAGGATAAGTGTTAGCTCTTCTCGAAATTTTTGGTAGAATTCAGCTGTGAAGCCGTCTGGACCTGGGCTTTTGTTTGCTGGAAGATTTCTGATTACAGTTTCAATTTCCGTGCTTGTGATGGGTCTGTTAAGATGTTCTATTTCTTCCTGGTTCAGATTTGGAAAGTTGTACTTTTCTAAGAATTTGTCCATTTCTTCCAAGTTGTCCATTTTATTGGCATATAATTGCTGATAGTAGTCTCTTATGATCCTTTGTATTTCTGTGTTGTCTGTTGTGATCTCTCCATTTTCATTTCTAATTTTATTGATTTGATTTTTCTCCCTTTGTTTCTTGATGAGTCTGGCTAATGGTTTGTCAATTTTATTTATCCTTTCAAAGAACCAGCTTTTGGCTTTGTTAATTTTTGCTATGTTCTCTTTTGTTTCTTTTGCATTTATTTCTGCCCTAATTTTTAAGATTTCTTTCCTTCTACTAACCCTGGGGTTCTTCATTTCTTCCTTTTCTAGTTGTTTTAGGTGTAGAGTTAGGTTATTTATTTGAGTTTTTTCTTGTTTCTTGAGGTATGCCTGTATTGCTATGAACTTTCCCCTTACTGCTTTTACAGTGTCCCACAGGTTTTGGGTTATGTTTTCATTTACATTCATTTCTATGCATATTTTGATTTCTTTTTTTATTTCTTCTGTGATTTGTTGGTTATTCAGCAGTGTGTTGTTCAGCCTTCATGTTTTGGAATTTTTAATAGCTTTTCTCCTGTAACTGAGATTTAATCTTACTGCATTGAGGTCAAAAAAGATGTTTGGAGTGATTTCAATTTTTTTGAATTTATCAAGGCTAGATTTATGGCCCAGGATGTGATCTATTCTGGAGAAGGTTCCGTATGTACTTGAGAAAAAGGTGAAATTCATTGTTTTGGGGTGAAATGTCCTATAGATATCAATTAGGTCTAACTGGTCTATTGTATCGTTTAAAGTTTGTGTTTCCTTGTTAATTTTCTGTTAGTTAGAAATGCAAACTTTTAAGTCAAAAGTCTGGACTTAAATCTATGTAATCTTCAACAGATTAATCTCTCTGCTCCTCTTTCTTCATCTATAAAATGGATTAGTAATAGTTCCTTCATCACAGGATTTGCAGGCATTTAAACTACTTTATTTAAAGTGAATACAATACTATAATGCCTGTAACACATAGATCATTCAGTATTTAACTGTGAGTTTCATAAAATAACATTTTAGAGTAACTAACTTTTGAAGGTGGTATGGATTATTTTTATTTTGTGTATTTTTTTTATTTTTTCCAAGTTTTCTTCAATCAAAATGTAATGCTTTTAAAGGAAAAATAAAGCAATTAACTTTTTAAAGGAAAAAAGAGCATTTGATTCTTATACCCTCTTATTACAAATACTTTTGAAGTTTTCTGTCTTCTTAACAAATTCTTTAGTGTTTAAGCATCCCCTTTATTCAGATCACTGTAACTAAACTGCAAGGGTACATTTTGCAAACTTTCTGGTTCAATGAAATAATTCAGTTACTAGAAAACACTACTATTAAATATGTGTATGGTGTTCCTTGCTAATAAAACAGATATTGAGATAGCTATTCAAATGAATAGTTTTAATCATGAAATAGATTATATATAATTAATGAAATATTAAATTGAGATAATAAACATGTCTACATATTAACAAGAAGACAGATTACTATACGTAATCCAAGTCAGCAACATAGATATGTCTATGTACTGACACCAAGATACATCTATATACCAATGAATCTTCAACATCCTCATAAAACTGAATAAGGCTTTCTTATTCACCACTATGTCCTTCCCCATTGCCCAGAAGAAATCATGTTTCCCTCTGATGCATCCTCCTGACCTAAAAAGAAGTTCAAAGTAAGGTATTTAGCAACATCAAGAAGTTGGCTCAAAAGATAAAAAGGATTTTAGAAGGGTGCTGGAATTATTTCCTCAGGCATACATAACTGAAAAGTCCAACCTCCCAAACAGGTACAGTGCACAGCAATCTAGTCACTTCACTTTACAATATCTGTGAACAAATCTGAGAAGATAAGACCATGGATTTTAGACCCTTTAGCTCTTCATTGCTGAACCTGATACTGCATCATATGGTGGGGAGGGGTGGAGGAAAGACTCCATTCTAGCAGCATGATTGGGTATCAGCAGAAATTTTGGCCCATGGGACTTCTGAATTATATAAATCAAAGCTATTAGAATGGAAGGAATCAAAAACAAAATGGAAGGGATTAGAAAACAAAGAACCTATTGAAAGGAATCAAAAACCATTGTGGCAGAGGAAAGGGACAAAAGCAAACAATCCTTACTCACCTGCTGCTATAAAACAAACTACTCCAAAACAATACTCAGTTATTTATTCTTGGTTCTGCATTTAGGCTATGCTAAATGACTAATCTGGCTTCCCTGGTGTCTCAGCCGTAAAGAATCCAACTGCCAATGTAGAAGGCTCAAGTTCAATCCCTGACCCAGGCAACGAAATGGCAACCCAATCCAGTATTCTTGCCTGGGAAATCCCATGAACAGAGAACCCTGGTGAGCTACGGTCCATGGAGTCACAAGAGTTGGACACAACTGAGCAACCAAACCACCACCACCAAATGACTAACTGAGAGGTTAGTCAGCTAGTTTGACCTGAGATTATTCAGGCAACTGCAGTCATAGGGACAGCAGTGATGTCAGAGGACAAGCCCCACTGTGTAAACTTTAACAAGCCTCTGTTGAGTAATGTCTGCTATCATTTCTCTGTCCAAAGGGAATCCTATGGCCAAGTCAAGAGTCAGGGTAATGATCTACAAAAGAGCTTGAGAACCAAAAGGCATGACTTATGGGGGTTGGGGACAGGGGAGGTGATGTTAACATAACACTCTATCAAAGTCTTGCCCTCTGGCCCCAGTGAATCACATTCCTCCCACATGCAGACATGTAGGACCCTTTCCAGGATTCCCAAAGTCTCATCTGACTTCTGCAAAAGGATCAAAGTCTATTACCTCATAATATGCACCAGTTCTAAATATGGGTGAGAATCCTAGGGTATAAGTTGAATGCAGCTCATCTTGAATCAGAGGTTTATAAAGCAAAAAGAGAAACTGTCTGTCCCCCAAATAGCCAACATACAATGGAAAGACAGGGACAGTATAACTGCAATGAATTTTAAAAGGGAAGAGAAGAAACACAGAAGTCATTTCTCTACAGCAGGTCTAAAATCCAGAAGCAGGTGTTTTGAGAGCCTCCTACCTCAAGGACAAAAATGTTCTTTTTGTTAGGGCCCACTTCTGTTCTCTGGAATGGTTTCCTAGTCTATAACTCCAGGGCTCTGGGCTTTGCGTGCATGCTCAGTCGCTTCAGTCATGTCCAAGTTGGCAAACTCTATGGACTGTAGCCTGCCAGGTTCCTCGGTCCTTGGGAATCTCCAAACAAGAATACTGGAGTGGGTTGCCATGCCCTTCTCCAGGGGAATCTTCCCAACCCAGGGACTGAACCTGCGTTCTTCCATCTCCTGCACTGGCAGGCAGGTTCTTTATCACTAGCACCATCTAGGCTTTGGGGTTCTTTTTAAACAGAAATGCTTCTATTCTTAGGAAATTGAGGCCCAGAGGCTTTTTTTTTTAACTGACCTTCCCTTTTAGTATAAGCTAATTCCAACCCTTTAAAACTTTATAGACTTTCTATTCATTTAACTGAGGTTCACTCTATTCCCCCTAAAACTATAACCATAACTCTTTTTCAAACTATACCTTTCTCTATTTTTGAAGTGTTGGGTTGCTAGGGCACAAAACCCTTAACATTCTTATGATCTTATCATCCTTTTCATCTAGCTAAAAGGATCTATCTTAAATTTTTCTAAGGTCTTAATAAAGAATACTTGATATTTACTCCAGACCACTTCTCACTATGAGAATCTTTTGCCTGCCAGGGAGAACTAAAGACAGTTTTATTTTCCAACACAGAAATTCCTGGATACCCTGTATTTCCTCTAATTTCTGCTTTAAGTTCAGTTCTCTCTCCCCATACCTTACACAGAGCTATCAGAACCCAACTGACAATATCAATGCTCTGCCTGGATCTGCAGCTAGATTCACAAATTCAGTACACAGATCTATATTCTAAGTTCCTGCAGGTAATAGCTTTTAAAATGGTTTCAGTACCATAAAAATGGGGCGCCACCACTCCAATCTCTAAAAGCAGTTTCCTCACCACCTTTCAAGCTTCCATTGATAGTTGTTTGTCATTTTTCCAGCCTCTGCCAACAATCCCATCACCACTTTCCTAGCCCCCAAATGCCACCCAGTCCCAAAACTAATGAGACAGATTTTAGGATCTTGTTATGTCAGCACCTCACTAATAACACCAGCTTTTGTTTCAGCTACCTATTGCTTCCTAACAAATCAGTCCAAATCTGTGTCTTAAAGAACAACAATTTATTTGATTGTGATGCTGCAATCTGGGCTCTAGTCAGTGGGGCACATCCTCTGCTGCTCTTTCCTGTGGTCACTCAGGTGGCCATAACCATCTAGGGTTCAAATGGAACTGGAAAGCCCAACATGGCCCTAGTCACGTGTTAGGCACCTACCTAGGGCTTGTTAGCCAAAATGTCTCTTTGGTCCTCCAATGTCCCCTCCAGAAGCATAGCCTGAGTGTCTTGCATGTTCCCAGTTTACAAGTGCTTACCAAGTTTCCACTTGGATAACATCCGTTGATGCTAGCAAGGCACAAGGCCAGAGTCAATGAGTGGGTGTGGGGGGTGGGGGCAACTATATAAATCAATGAGAGAGGTATGATTCATTGAGGGGCAATTACTATAAAACCCTACAAACCTCCCATCCAGAAATTGATGCTTTCAAATTGTGGTGCTGGAGAAGACTCTTGAGAGTCCTTTGGATGGCAAGGAGCTCAAATCAGTCAATCCTAAAGGAAATCAACCCTGACTATTCATTGGAAGGACTGGTGCTGAAGCTGAAGCTTCAGTACTTTGGCCACCTGATTCAAAGGGCCGACTCACTGGAAAAGACCCTGATGCTGGGAAAGATTAAGGGCAAGAAGAGAAGGGGCAACAGAGATTGAAATGGCTTGATGTCATCACCAAATCAATGAACATGAATTTGAGCAAACTCCAGGAGACAGTGAAGGACAAGGAAGCCTGGTGTGCTGTAGTCCATGTGGTCACAAAGAGTCAGACACAACTTAGTGATACATGCTTTCAGACATGACTGAACAACACAGCTGGGAAAACAAATAAACTAGATTTTTAAAATTAATAGATAACTATCATTAATAGTTAATTATTATTGATAGTTAATAGTTAACTATCATTAATTGATAACTATGGGCTTCCCTGGTGGCTCTTAGGGTAAAGTGTCTGCCTGCAATGCAGGAGACCCAGGTTTGATCCCTGGGTTGGGAAGATCTCCTGGAAAAGGAAATGGCAACCCACTCCAGTATTCTAGCCTGGAAAATCCCACAGATGGAGAAGCCTGTAGGCTACAGTCTATGGTAGGCTACAGTCTATGCGGTCACAAAGAGTCGGACATGACTGAGTGCCTTCACTTCACAATAGATAACTAGAAAATGTAGGTCACACATTTTTAAAGATTCAATAAAATAGGAAGATAATATAAAAGTAAAATTAGGAGGAAGAAATAAAACCAAAGTTTAGAAACTAATTAGAAAAATCAAAAATGAAAATATAAATTTATATAACAATTGGTATGAGGTTAGAAACAAAAATAAGCTAAAACTAGCCCAAGTATATGGTGAATAACTCAACAAACAAAACTATTTAAAAATTACTAAGAGAATTCAAAAGCTTGACAAACCAAGGCAATCAGGATTTTTCAAGCAAAAGTAGTTCTCATCTTGGTAAATCGCCCAACAGTTTGTCATACCCAAGAGCTGGAATTCTATGGAAAAAAACAACCACCACCACAGTTCTCAAACTTAAGTATTTACAGAGCTTGTCACACTGCAGATTCGAAGGTCCCAGCAGTGATTCTAATTCCATAGATCTGAAATGGGGCTCAGGTACCCAAGTAGTGTTAATTTAAAAGATCCAAGGACAACACTAACTATGAAAAGGGCTTTCTCAGACCACAGGCCTCCTTATCCTTTGTGTGTTACATTTACTGCTTGAAGTTCTTATGACAAGCCCACCTTTAAAATTTCAGAATCAAGGGCTAACGTGTTCCACGCCCTTAGCTAATAGCTCAATTTGAGCAGCTTCACCGTTTCAATCCTCCCTCTTGCAGTAAGGCAGCATTTTTCATATTACAGGTCATGACCAACGAATGAATCATAGAATCAATTTAATGGATTGCGACCAAAATAGAAAATATCAGAAGGCATTGCACGTAATGATGGCAATTACAGTTTAAGTACTATTACATGAAACTTTTGTTTCAGTTCTGTGTCTGTGTGTACAATGAAAATCTATGATATGAGTCATAGGTAAAAAGGTTTGAAAATTTCTGCTATAAAGAATAAGACAGAGTCATCAAGAAGCTAAAAGTTGTTCAGGTGAAAAGTGCAGAAACACCCTCAAATTCAAAGGAAAAAAAATTTAATGATGATAATTTCATTTTATCATTATTGCTGTAGGGTTTAATTATTCAGACACTTCAATGCTTCAAAGAACAAATTTAATATGCAGTTATTCAGCATCCCCCTGAACAGGTAGGTGAGAGGAATATGGTCCCTATCTTTTAGAAGCTTATAGTATTAACATGTGATTAAGATGACTAGAGAACAATATACAAAAAAAATATATATATATAATCATAAGTTAAATTTACAGGGCTGTAGGGTTTCAAATAAGTGAATGATGGGATTAAGGAAAGTTGTATGAAAACAACAGAATTTGAGTTTAGCTTTAAAAGAAGTGTAAAATAAGAAAAAGCAGAGAGGAAAAGGTATAGTATTAAGTCTTATTGTATAACCAAACTAGGCTAACTGTGAAAAGAATCTCCAAAGCTCAGTGTATGATACAACAGTAAGTGGATTTACTATACCTGGTCATTGAGAAACCCAGGTTCTTTCTATATGGTAGATTCACCACCTCGCCTGTCGTCTGACTCCTCAACCGGGTCCTCTGTCTGGCCAACAGACAGGAGATAGAGCATCAGGCCTGGAAATGGCACCTCACTTTTCTGGTCTTTTTTCACAGGCCAGAACTCATTCACATTTGACTACTAGTAAAAATAAAAATCACAGTCTAGGACCAAAATGGTCTAGCTTCTAAAATGGTGTAGCTCTATTCATCACTGGTCCTTTCTCACAACTAAAACATTCCAGACATAATTAACAAATACAAGAAGATTCTGAAAGGTGTAAAGATATACAGGAGTCTGGGGACCTGAGGACATAAGGAATGACATGGCGGTGAGTTCCCTGGGTGTCCCTTTTGCTTTCTGTGCATCCTAGATGAGGTGCCAGAGAAACCTGCAACCAGGAAATACCAACAGGCAGGACAAAAAAACTGAAGAAGAGCCCACTTTCTAGCCAAAAGACTGGAAAAGGATGGCTAAGGGGAACAAAAAATATTTTTATAATACCAGTCCTAATCCAGCCAAACACCAAAGGAAAACCTGGCCCAACACCAGAAATGAAAACATGTTTACAGAGTGTGCATGTCTGCTAAGTTGCTTCAGTTGTGTATAATTCAGTGCAACCCTATGGATTGTAGCCTCCCAGGCTGCCAGGCTTCTCTGTCCATGGGATTCTCCTGGGAAGAATACTGGAGTGGGTTGCCATGCCCTCCTCCAGGGGATCTTCTGGACCCAAGGGTGGAACTTGCATCTCTTACAACTCCTGAATTGTCAAGTGGGTTCTTTACCACTAACGCTACCTGGGGAACCTATTTACAAGACCTGTACACAAATGCCTACAGAAGCATTATTCACAATAATGAAAATTCAGAAATAATCTAAATGTTCATTGACTGGTGAACAGATAAACAAAATGTGGTATATCCATACAATTCAATACTATTCAACAATAAAACTTTACAAACAGTTGGTATATGGTACAACAGAGACAGGCCTTCCCAGGTGGCTGGCTCAGTGATAAAGAATCTGCTGCCAATGCAGGAGATGTAAAAGACACAGGTTCATCCTTGAGTGGGGAAAATACCCTGGAGGAGGGCATGGCAACCCACTCCAGTATTCTTTCCTGGAGAATCTCATGGACAGAGAAGCCTGGTGGGTCACAAAGAGTCAGAAATGATTGAAGTGACTTAGCATGTACTCACAGCAGAGATAAACCTCAAAACACATTATGGTAAGTAAAAGAAGCCAGACAAAAAGATTACATACTGTTTGCATCTATTTACAAGAAATATCCAGAAAAGGAAAATCTATAAAGCAGATCAGTGGCTGCCTAACACAAGATGGAACCAAGAATTAACTTCAAACAGGTATGAGGGATCTTGGAAATGTTCTAAAAAGTGATGACTATATACCTCTATAAATTTATTAAAAATCATTAAATCATTCAAAATGGGTATAAACCTTCTTTTTAAAAAAGGAAACAGAATAAAATAATGAGCTACCATGTTATCTACCATCTAGATTCAACATTATGAACTCATGACCAATGTTGTTTCATCTGTAACTCCCTCCACTTTTCCTCCTCCATATTAAAGTAACTCTCTGTTATATATATATAATATATATATTATATGGTATATATAATATATTATATATGTTATATATATATTTTATTGTATATATATTTCATTGAAAATTTAGAAGATTCATAGTATAGAAGATAAGGATTTTTAACCTAATCACAATTCCATTTCTACATCTTAAAACATTTATTAAAGCACAAGTGATTAAAAAATGGTACTTTGCTTGACCATTTTAAATAAGCTTTTGTTGCTTTCACATTATTTTCACTTTCCTTTTTATTTCTTTGAACATGCTACATTTAACAGACAATAGTTCTAATATCCAAAGTCTTTAAGATCTGATTCTACTAAACGCTGTTACTAACTCTAGTAGCACTCACTTCATTGTATGATAGTTTTCACTGTGAGATCATGCTCATCAAACTTTGCATGTGCCCAGGAGGACTGAAAATAGCTCCTGCCAGGTGCCTGAGACAACCCTAAACCCCTTGCCACTATAAATTAATACCTTTGTTTAGTGTTTTTCAGTTATAGTGAATGTGAATTCAAATCTCAATCCCACATTAGGGCTTTTCCTCTGTACTCAGAACCTAGACAACTTTTCCCTCAGAACAGATTCTGATTTTAGTTTATTCATTCCCTAATGATGTGTCTCTTTCATGATCCTGAATTTATTCAGAATTCCTGTTCCAACTACCTTGTATGAACCCAGGACCTTGTCTTCTGATCTCCTTATAGCCATTAAAACCAAAACTCTAAGTTACCAGGTATTGACAAATGTCCATAGGAAAGCTACTTATTTTAATGCATACTTACTACTCTGGAAATGTATTTACTCTTATCTGTGGTCTGTGATCATTTCCCTTACCTTCCAGCAAGGTCACTATGCATTTTTAAAGATTCTTAATGTTTTATTTATGCTTTTTAATGATTTCTGCATGGGAAATACTTTCAATATGTCTACTCTGCCTAATTTTGTCTAATTCCTTCTTAGAAAGTCTATAGCCTTCAGTTTAAAATAGGGTATCTTTTATCAACTTAAGTTTCAAAATTTAAAAATCTTTCATCTCCCACTTATAAATGTAATTTCTATCTTTTTAAAATACCAAATATGCTATAAAACCATCCCCAAATTAAATAACTTACTAAAAACATCATTTAAGAAATAAAAATCAAAATGGAACATATCTCCATGAGCAGGAATACTATCAGGAGGCACTTGTAGCACAGCCATAAAGCACAACTTTCGTGGGTTATTATTTAGTAAAATGGAAAGGATTAACAGAGTTGGTTCAAATCATTTCTCAAACTTAATGGCTATGCCACTTTATGTAAATCATCTCCAATGTTTGGCCTCTATTTTTCAAATGTAAAATTTAGAACTTGAATCAATATCTCAATGTATCAAATGTTCTATGCATACGAATCTGAATAAAATATTAAATTTTAATCATTTTTTAAATTTAAAAACATAGAAAAGCAGTAATATGCCAATTAGCAAACATCATGAATATACTCAGCAGAGAATACAGAAGTACTGTATACAATCTACTCTCCACTGGTTCAATAGCAATGTTTGTGGGTATATTTATTCATACATTCCAACTGACTCATTGGAAAAGACCCTAGAGCTGGGAAAGATTGAAAGCAGGAGGAAAAGGGGATGACAGAGGAAAAGATAGTTGGATGGCATCACGGATTTGATGGACATGAGTTTGAGAAAGCTCCAATAGTTGGTAATGGACAGGGAAGCCAGGTGTGCTTCAGTCCATGGGGTTGCAAAGAGTCAGACACGACTGAGCAACTGAACAGAACCTTCTCATACATGTATACACGTGAGTGGTAAAGAACCCGCCTGCCGATGCAGGAGACATAAGAGACATGGGTTCAATTCCTGGGTCTGAAAGATCCATGGAGGAAGGCATGGCAACCTACTCCAGTATTGTTGCCTCAAGAATCCCATGGACAGAGGAGCCTGGCAGGCTATGATCCAAAGGGTCGCAAAGAGTTGGACATGACTGAAGCAACTTAACACATATACATGTGAATATATATACATAGAAACATAGGTGCATATATGTTATATATTATCTATCATATGCTATAAACGGGGGGTGCAGAGGGAAGGAAAGAGAAAGAGGAAGAGAATAAAATAAATGTGGCAAAATATTGAAAGCTGGGGAATCCGAGCAGAGAACACGTGGGAGTCACCTGCTCTACTCCTACAACATTTCTATAAGTCTAAAAATACTCCAACATTAAAAAAAGAGTGCTATGAAGTCAATGTTTAAATAACAGATCTAACCCTGGCTATACTGAACAGAAGCACCCTGTTATTCTATCATGGGACATGGAGAAAATCTCCAAAGGAACATTTTAAAGTCATCACTCATTCATGGTTTTAGTATCACATATGTTTGTTGCTATAAATGCAAACTGATCTATTTGAATTCTCTGTTAATGACAGGTTGCAGAACTATATAAAAATGCATTACATCCTAAGGTGTAAAAACCTCAGGTGAGATTTTTGAGCCAAAAATAATTTGGGAAGAATGCACACATGTAAGCCAATAAAGGCTTCCAACATTAATTCCTGGCTTCCCAAAGTCAGCCCTAGCCCACCAAGGGCAAGTAGTAAGAGCACAGAGCAGTCAGCTTCACAGGAAATATGTGCCAGGCAATTCCCAGCACCTTGGAAGTGCAAATTCAGCAAGTAACAAAAACTCCCTAACTCTACCTTAAACCATGGCAGGCAAATCATGATACATCTCTTCTTGAGAGTCTGTTTACATCTAGTGTCTCAGAATATCAAAGAATAATTACAACTACCACAACCATTGTATATTAAGCTTTAGGTTTAAATTTTTTTAAATAAAATAAATAATGTGACAAAAAGAGAGAAAGAGCATCAGCCTCTTTGCTTATTTTTTTGATAGAACTTTTAATTTTAAACTCAGAAGGCAACAGACAATGAGTGCAAAGAGCCAGGCAGAAGTCTAAGAGGTTTATTACAAGCCAGGTTCTTCAGGATCATTATTCTCAGGTAACTGAAAATCGACAATTTTGGACCAATGAATGTGTGGTATTGATAAATAAAGACCTCAATGTTGATTAGACTCTATTTCCCCTCAAATTTTCTAATTTTCTAGTCTATGCTGTATAAATCTTTCTCTGAAGTCTGAGAGTATTGTTAAGAGACAGTATTGAGCACTGTTTTCAAACATTTTCCCCTCTGGTTATGGAAGAAGGAAAACAGCATACTACCATGACCAGGTGGGCTTTATCCCAGGGATGCAAGGATTCTTCAATATCTGCAAATCAATCAATGTAATTCACCACATTAACAAATTGAAAAATAAAAACCATATGATTATCTCAATAGATGCAGAGAAGGCCTTTGACAAAATTCAACATCCATTTATGATAAAAACTCTCCAGAAAGCAGGAATAGAAGGAACATACCTCAACATAATAAAAGCTATCTATGACAAACCCACAGCAAACATTATCCTCAATGGTGAAAAATTGAAAGCATTTCCCCTAAAGTCAGGAACAAGACAAGGGTGTCCACTTTCACCGCTACTATTCAACATAGTTCTGGAAGTTTTGGCCACAGCAATCAGAGCAGAAAAAGAAATAAAAGGAATCCAAATTGGAAAAGAAGAAGTAAAACTCTCACTGTTTGCAGATGACATGATCCTCTACATGGAAAACCCTAAAGACTCTACCAGAAAATTACTAGAGCTAATCAATGAATATAGTAAAGTTGCAGGATATAAAATCAACACACAGAAATCCCTTGCATTCCTATACACGAATAATGAGAAAGTAGAAAAAGAAATTAAGGAAACAATTCCATTCACCATTGCAACGAAAAGAATAAAATACTTAGGAATATATCTACCTAAAGAAACTAAAGACCTATATATAGAAAACTATAAAACACTGATGAAAGAAATCAAAGAGGACACTAATAGATGGAGAAATATACCATGTTCATGGATTGGAAGAATCAATATAGTGAAAATGAGTATACTACCAAAAGCAATTTACAAATTCAATGCAATCCCTGTCAAGCTACCAGCCACATTTTTCACAGAACTAGAACAAATAATTTCAAGATTTGTATGGAAATACAAAAAACCTCGAATAGCCAAAGCAATCTTGAGAAAGAAGAATGGAACTGGAGGAATCAACTTGCCTGACTTCAGGCTCTACTACAAAGCCACAGTCATCAAGACAGTATGGTACTGGCACAAAGACAGACATATAGATCAATGGAACAAAATAGAAAGCCCAGAGATAAATCCACACACATATGGACACCTTATCTTTGACAAAGGAGGCAAGAATATACAATGGAGTAAAGACAATCTCTTTAACAAGTGGTGCTGGGAAAACTGGTCAACCACTTGTAAAAGAATGAAACTAGATCACTTTCTAACACCGCACACAAAAATAAACTCAAAATGGATTAAAGATCTAAATGTAAGAGCAGAAACTATAAAACTCCTAGAGGAGAACATAGGCAAAACACTCTCAGACATAAATCACAGCAGGATCCTCTATGATCCACCTCCCAGAATTCTGGAAATAAAAGCAAAAATAAACAAATGGGATCTAATTAAAATTAAAAGCTTCTGCACAACAAAGGAAACTATAAGCAAGGTGAAAAGACAGCCTTCTGAATAGGAGAAAATAATAGCAAATGAAGCAACTGACAAACAACTAATCTCAAAAATATACAAGCAACTTATGCAGCTCAATTCCAGAAAAATAAACGACCCAATCAAAAAATGGGCCAAAGAACTAAATAGACATTTCTCCAAAGAAGACATACAGATGGCTAACAAACACATGAAAAGATGCTCAACATCACTCATTATTAGAGAAATGCAAATCAAAACCACAATGAGGTACCACTTCACACCAGTCAGAATGGCTGCGGTCCAAAAATCTGCAAGCAATAAATGCTGGAGAGGGTGTGGAGAAAAGGGAACCCTCCTACACTGTTGGTGGGAATGCAAACTAGTACAGCCACTATGGAGAACAGTGTGGAGATTCCTTAAAAAATTGCAAATAGAACTCCCTTATGACCCAGCAATCCCACTTCTGGGCATACACACCGAGGAAACCAGAATTGAAAGAGACACATGTACCCCAATGTTCATCGCAGCACTGTTTATAATAGCCAGGACATGGAAACAACCTAGATGTCCATCAGCAGATGAATGGATAAGAAAGCTGTGGTACATATACACAATGAAGTATTACTCAGCTGTTAAAAAGAATTCATTTGAATCAGTTCTGATGAGATGGATGAAACTGGAGCCGATTATACAGAGTGAAGTAAGCCAGAAAGAAAAACACCAATACAGTATACTAACACATATATATGGAATTTAGGAAGATGGCAATGACGACCCTGTATGCAAGACAGGGAAAGAGACACAGATGTGTATAACGGACTTTTGGACTCAGAGGGAGAGGGAGAGAGTGGGATGATTTGGGAGAATGACATTCTAACATGTATACTATCATGTGAATTGAATCGCCAGTCTATGTCTGATGCAGGATGCAGCATGCTTGGGGCTGGTGCATGGGGATGACCCAGAAAGATTTTATGGGGAGGGAGGTGGGAGGGGGGTTCATGTTTGGGAATGCATGTAAGAATTAAAGATTTTAAAATTTAAAAAATAAAAAACTAAAATTAAAAGAAAAAAAATAAAAATAAAAATAAAAATTATGTGGCAACTGCAACAAAAACAGGACAGTGACACAAAATGATTTCTTTCAGTTGTTTTTTTAAGTCTTACATCTTAATTTTGCATGTAGAAGACATACACCTTTTATGAGAACCAGTGACCCTGCTTCAGGCATTCTTGCTCAAATAAATTCTAAAACTTTGGCGTGAGGTCATTAAACTATTCCTAGGGCATCTTTTTATTCTAAAAGCCTTTGTAAGCGATTGAACTTCTAATTTGAATAATTGCATCTCACCGACATAAATTCCCTCTGTAGTTTCAACTGTATGCAATATCAGCCTTTGTTTCCTGAGTTAAATTAATGTTGAGTAATGTGGTGCTTCTTGAAAAAAAAAAAAAGGTGCATCTACTTTCATAGTAACCTTTCAGCAGCCAGTAGAAGTGATTCATGGGCATGAGAGGGGAAGAGGTCAGTATGAATAATCATTAACCAACAACGTCTGCTAGTGCTCTGTGTGTGCAGAGCATGGCTAAAGGTACGTCTCATCCAATAAAAGAGACATGCCTATATAACTTGATAAAACAAAAAAGATCAACTATTTCATAAACTGAATCCTATTTTCCATTGAATTACATCATATACCTTGTTTGCATTGATGACTTACCTTTAACTAGCTGTGACTCCTCATGATGGACCTCCTCTATCCTTCTAGTCATAGTGTAAATTAATACTGGAAAACCTAACCTCAAAAAAGAACTACTGAGTAGCATTTTAAAAGTAAAGAATTATTTTTTATAAGACAGAATCCTGAAAATGAGTTTCTCCTATTAAACCTCAAGCCAACAGAATTTTTTTTAAGACATAAAAAGAGCTCTAGTCCAAAATTTGTCACTCAAAGCCAATTTCCAGGGTTGCTATAACAGTATTTATTCAATAAACTCCAAAAGATTGGCATTATATGTACTTTTAATGAAATTCAAACTCTCAATTCTTGGATTTTCTTAAATAACATGTATACAAGTTGCAGAGTAACCTTTTTAAGAAGTCGTTCTAAAGATCCAATTGGCCCTGGGCTATTTCAATCCATTCCAGAATTCAGTGACTTAGAATTTCAACCCATTACAATTTTGTCAGACTTGAACTACAAAGATTAGGGTTATTCTAGGTAGACTCAAAGGTTAATACAACTTTTTATATTACCTCTGAAATCTAGCATGTATCTTTGGCATCCTAGTGGCTGTGGTAGATATACCTACCTATTCACAATTCATCCTCCCCACCTTACCTTGCCATGACTTCCCTATGGGTGGAATATACTTCCATCTAATTGCTTTGGGTTTTGCTGTGTGACTTGCTTTGACCAAGGGAATATAGACAGAAAAGCGAAAGTTCTGAACGGAGGCCCTAAGATGTTCTGAGCGTTTTCATTCACCCTGTGTCCCACTCTCACCCATGAGAAGAGCACACCCCAGACCTGTCACTGTTCCTTCAGCAGAGGGCCCACAGTGAGAGATACAGGAAGCAGACTGATCCAAACCCTTAGCCTAGAGTGACTATAATCAATCTGCAGACCAATGAGCAAGAAATAAAAATGTTATATAAACCACTAAAATTTGGGGGTTGTTTGCTGCCACAATAAAAATAATAGTGTTGAACTATAAAAGGACTCAAGGTATTATTTTTCTGGTACCATTCTGTCTCAAATTAAAATTTCCAGGTTCATTCTCTAAACTAGTATGCTAAATCAAACAAGTTTTGGGTTTTTTGGTTTTTTTTTTTTTTCTTTTTCCATTTCTGGATGTGCTAGGCACTGACCAAATATCTGACAGCTTGATATCTTCATTATCAAATCTCATCTGAAGATATAGCAAGTATCTAGGATTAATAATTCTTAAACCTCTGCTATAGCAAGACGACCTTGAATACAGAATCTGTATCTGACTCCCATACCTCAAGAACAGTTTTGCACATACCAGCCATTTGATAAATGATTCCCTATTCCAACTCACAGTTGCCAGTGCCTTTATTATTGTCCATACCTGCAAATGTGCAAATGCCCCGAGTCACAAAATTATTCATATAGTTGAAATGAAAGAAGTGACTACATATGGTCTTTCTACCTGAATACACAGCAGCACTCAGGTACTATGCAACGAATGACGCTCAAGACTGGTTGTTGTTGTTGTTCAGTCACTAAGTCAGGTCTGACACTTTGTGACCCCATGGACTACAGCATGCCAGGCTCTCCTGACCTTCACTGTCACCTGGAGTTTGCTCAAATTCATGTCCATTGAGTCGGTGATGCCATCCAACCTCTCATCCTCTGTTGCCCCCTTCTCCTCCTGCCCTCAATCTTTCCCAGCATCAGGGTCTTTTCTAATGAATCAGCTCTTCACATCAGGTAGCCAAGGTGTTGGAGCTTCAGTGTCAGCATCAATCCTTCCAATGAAGACTGATGACCTGTTCCAACAGGAGTTCCCTCAAAATGGCACGCAGATTCTTTCAATGAATACTGAGATTTAGAATGGATGGCTGGGTGACAAATCTCATGGTGTTATACACAGATATGCAGCAGAGATGGGTCAGCATTCAAGGGTACAATTCCAAGGAAGGTTCCTCAAAAGGAGCCCTGAGTTCCTTCACTGGAGCAGCCTTCTCTCTGCTCATCACTGATTCTCTGTGCCACTCTCGTCTCCTGCTCAGTGTCTCGGGTGTTTAATTTTCTCCGTCACCCAACTGATCTGTGTTATTTTCCTTCCTCCTCTTCTCCACATATTTTTCTTTCTTGCCTATTGTTTTACCTCTCTTCCTTTCACACTTTTAAGCCTTGGTATAACAAGACATGACCACACATCCAGAATACTCCTTCTGTTCACAACAAATCAACCAACTGCAATAATCTGGGAATAATTTTCAGGCCTCAGAGTCAATAAAAGCAGGTGTGTGCCTTGCAGGAAGCTCAGGGATTTCCAGAGAGTACCACACACCCTGCCAACTATTTAGTACTTGCATCATTAGAGAAATTTGAAGACAAGAATTTTTTTGAATTTTTTGTCAAAAATTCTGAACCCCATGGCCTAAAGATGTTCAGTTCATCAAAGCTGTAGCATAGCAAAGATATCTTCAAATATGCTGAATTAATTATTAACAATATCTCATTACTGCATTTTCTAGTCTGAAATAATTTTAAGTATGATTCAGTGATATCTAATGAAAGTGTAAACAAATTATCTATTATCCTCAAAAGTAATCTAAAATTCTTATAATATAGATAAAACCATATAAACATACATTTTTTTTTCCTTTCTTCCCAGAATATCCTTTACCCTTTTATTTCAAAAATAACACCTCCTCTTCTTCTGGGAAGTATCACCACTACCTCACCTTGAAAGCCCACAGGAAAAATGTGATTCAAATATATGTTGTTGCTTTCTCATTCCTCCTAGCCACAAGGCTAGGGGTATGCACCTGTCCAAAGTTAGGCCAATCATGGCACCCTAACCTTCTGGTCAAAGTTGATCTGTATTTGCATGGATCAGAGCATATGGTCCAACCTGAGTCAATCACAGTCCTTCTTCAAGATTTCTCAAAGTGAAATTAAGGCATAAGGAGAAATCTCGCTCAGACGGTAAAGAAATTGGGCATCTAAAGGCATGAGAGCTGCCAGCAGCCATGTGCCCTGAGTCGAGATGAAAGCTGGTCTGAGAGAACTGAGCCAAGATGCTAGCAGAAGCAGATGTTGAAAGAGAAAAGACTGAGCACCCTGGCAACATTCACGTCCCTGCTTTCAGTTGTCCCTGATGACTGCCACATTCCTGCCTTCCACCAACGTACTCATAAGCCTTCCAATCCATTTCCCTGTAGATCAAAGTCAATTCAGACTGTTCTTCTCTAACCAACAGCTAAGGAAATCCTACCAAACAAACTACAAGGTAACAAATTTGATTCTTGGGGTAGTGGTCCAGGAATACTGTAAGAAATTCTAATGTATGTGCAATAAACTTACTATTTAATCAATAGATCTGGCATTTAAATGACAGATTTTGTCATCTAAAGGCTTTAAAAGACAAGATCTGGCATATTCAAGACTTTCTTCACTGTCTTCTTCACTAGGGATAAGCTTTGTGTTTTCATAAAATGGCTATTTCCTTGTGTTTTTTTCCCTCTGAGCACAAGTCATGAACATAGTATATACTGGGCTAAAGGCATGAGAATTGCAAACTATGATTGCCATATGATTCTCTGGAATATCATGAGATCCAAGATTATGAGGTTTTGTGTTCTGGAAAAATTCCATCTCAGGATAGTGAGGGTTGTGTAACAACACAGCACTAACAAAATTGGAAAAAAGTCATTATTTGTGTGATTATTTGTTATCCAAAAATAACACTTGCCGGGTTCAAAGGGATGAAAGGGTCCAAAAGGAATTTGGATGGCTATGGAGAAGGCAGTTTTAATCTCAAATGAGGAATCTGATTCAAAAGCTCAACAAAGAAAGTTTAATTTCCCCAAAGAATTGGGTCTAAGATGAGGCTGCGAGGAATTGAAAAATAAAGAGGCAGGAAATGTAAAACCCGTTCCTGTTAAATGTATTAAACTGCATTTAGGAATAAAGCCATACACTTATAAATCCCTCTTCCTTTGTTTGCTGTACCCATGCACTACAATATTTTTGCATTCAAAGTAAGTGACCAGTTTGCTTGGAGCTGGTGACCCACTCTACAGTAAACTTGAGAGACAGGGTTTAACTCAGAAGCCCCAACCCAAGAGAAGGCCCCCGTCATTCTCAAATGATGGAAGCACAAGTCAATAAGTAAATATTCAGGCAGACATGCTTTAGAACCCTAGTTGAGGAGAAGCGGACGACAGAGGATGAGATGGCTGGATGGCATCACTGACTCGATGGATGTGAGTCTGAATGAACTCCGGGAGTTGGTGATGGACAGGGAGGCCTGGCGTGCTGCGATTCATGGGGTTGCAAAGAGTCAGACACAACTGAGCAACTGAACTGAACTGAACTTCACCCCAAAAGCACTCACTCAGGATCTCACTAAGCACCTGAACTCAGGAAGAGACCTGATTCTCAGTACAATAGTTACAATTTTAACAAAGCAATTTCATTCTAACTCTTCAAAGCTGATGTCTATGCCCTCACCTAGTTTAAAGACTAAAAAAGGGGGGGGGGGGAAGTAAGCTGGTTACTCTGTATCATTTTAAATTCTTAGAAGTTGATATATTCATTTTATTTGTTTTATAGAAATATTTAGTATAATGCATAAACTTAATACACAAAAGAATGGAAGAAAACAAATTATATTACAAAATGTAAATTCTTAGTTGATAAACTTACTGAAACAGCTAGGTTTCAGACATCAGCATTAGAATAATCAAGTTTTCTCTGAGTTACTGGAGACTACTTGCGTATAACTTTTGGAAATCTCCACTCCAAAGTTTTTCCAATGTAAATGACATTTAATCTTCTTAATCAGCAACATGCTTAAAGAATACACTAGAATATCTGAAATCAGTGCTGTAGATTTTTCCACCTATCAGAATTCTGTGTGTGCATAAATGTGAGTGCATGTGTGCAAGTGTAAAACAACCAGGTAACTGAATTGGAGACAAATTCATCCTGCAACTGAACTCATAAATGTGATCTCAGTCATATATGGATAATTAAAAAAAAAAAAAAAAACTTAAAATCTCAGGCCACAGCCACGGAAAGTGATATTATTTTATAAAATTTCTTTAGAATCTCAATTTATCATTCCTAAGGGGGAGGGAACTATAGATATAGAGAAGCATCAAAGAATTATTTTTATTCACCATTGCTTATAATATGACCGCATTAGAAGACCTTATAAAGACATTTAGTAACATTAAAATTTCATTCAAGGCCTTTTAAAAACCTTTCAGTTTCTAGCATGGACACAATATACAGAAATCTCATTTCTAGTGCTTGAGAAACAACCAAACGTGCATTTCAAAGAAAGGAGTCATATCAGTTTTACCTGCATCGATGTTCCTTCCACTCTTGCCACGCAGGCAACTTGATCCAAGAAAGTCACTGCCACAGGTACCGCCACAAAGAAGCCTTTACAAAAGGCTTTGAAGTACCTTCTCACCCAGCCTTGGGACTGCGCCATGCCTAAAAGCACAACAAAAATAAATATGAGATTAGCCCCAAGAAAGGTAGGAAAGAAAACGTAAAAAACAGTGCAAGAAAAATAAGAGTTAAGAAAAAGCAACCTCATCTCAATATGTTTCATACTCATCCCCCCTGAGGTCTCCAGCACCATGGAAGCACTGTAACTGCCCTGTGTTGCTTATGTTCAAGTTGTTATTTAAGAGATAAATCACTTTCCATCATATTTAAACCAATGTTATGGGGCCTATGTTATGGAAGCCAAATTTATCCTAATATAACCATGAAATATATGAGAAATCAAGAAAAAATATCACTGCATGTGAATTCAGTACAGATAATTATCAACTCTCACTTAGCCCTGTAACCACTTGGTTAATTTTCAGAGTTTCTAGGGCTAATGCAATCCTTTAACGGTCTTGTACAACGAAAAACAAAATAGTGAGAGATCAAGAGATTCTGCCCTACAAGACCAAAATGCAGCTAAACCCAGTCCAACAGATGAAGAACCCTCCTGGCTGGGGAAGATAAATGACCAGTTTGTTTACCAGTTTCTCAAAATAATACTGATTCATACTATGTGATAGGTTATAATTTCAGTCTTTTCTATTTCTTGACTAGGACTAGATAAATACAGGAAGACCAGATTATTCTAGTGGGCTAGGGAAGAGATGGTGGTAGGATGGATTGTAGTGGTGGTGGTGGTGGTGATAGAAATGGATCAAAATGGGCAAACTTCACATATGCATTTTGGAGGTTAAACAGACAGAAATGAAAATGGATGGACAAGGATTGGGGAGAGGAGAAGAGATGAGAAAAGTGTTGAGGTAGTTGTGACTTATTCAAGCACTGTTATTTTATCATTTCCTTGGATCACATTCCAAAGTACTAAAAACATGCTAATAATTCAATTCCTGAGAACTCTAATAAGTACAAGGTCATGGGCTGGATGCTGCTGCTGCTGCTAAGTCACTTCAGTCGTGTCCGACTCTGTGCGATCCCATAGACGACAGCCCACAAGTCTCCCCTGTCCCTGGGATTCTCTAGGCAAGAACACTGGAGTGGGTTGCCATTTCCTTCTCCAATGCATGAAAGGGAAAAGTGAAAGTGAAGTCACTCAGTTGTGTCCAACTCTTAGCGACCCCATGGACTGCAGCCCACCAGGCTCCTCCATCCATGGGATTTTCCAGGCAACAGTACTGGAGTGGGGTACCACTGAGATACACAAATGAAAAGCAGACACAGTCCTTGCTCTCAAGAAGTTACAAAGTGCCAGGGAAGATTGCCTTTAGATAAATATTTCCAAGGGAAAATAGCCTTGAAAAGAGACAATGTGCCTGGGGCAAGGAAGTGCATGCATTAGAAAATGATTAAGAAATGTGTCCCAGGTAAGACCTGGCCACTTCGGGCAAAAGCAGCAGTGTGCATGAAGATCTCAGAGCGAAATAAAACATAAGTTATTTAAGAAACTACAAGAAATTCAGTTTCGTATATACACAAACTTTAATATGCTAATGTTTAATTCAGTAAACATTTATTTATTGCCTGCTAACCACCAATGCTAAGTGCAGGGGATATAAAGATAGATATATATACAGTATAAAATCATTTAAATACCCTCCTGAAACAATACTTCATATTGTTCCGTGATCTGAAAACTAGATCCCACATGCGCAACTAAAATCCCACATATGGCAACTAAGATCCAGTGCAGTCAAAAAAAAAAAATAGTAAGGGTTCGGATTCAATTTCTAACATTCTTTCCAGGGCTGTCATTCTATATCCCTATATATTTTTTTTTATTGTTTCTCCAAGTCTTTGAGAAGATACTAAAATAAAGAAAGGCACTTAGGTTATTATTGACCAAGAAGAGAAATTATGTTGAGAATTTTAGGTTTGAGAATTTGTTGTTTTTTTTTTTTAATGTTGAAAGGAAAAAAGACTTTTATTATACAACTAGTTACAAAAGGGAAGCAGAGATAAAGTTGGAACTAGTGCAAATTATGTGACAAGACATTAAACACAAGTAAGACCTGAAAGCCACTGCCCTTTCCCTTCTCAGGCTCACAATTCCACTGCTGATCCAAGCACTGCTGCCATCTCCTGCACAACTCAGGACGAATAGTTTTCTACTGTTGCTGTTGCTGCTGCTAAGCCACTAAGTCATGTCTGACTCTGTGACCCCATGGACTGCAGCATGCCAGGTTTCACTGTCCTTCACCATCTCCTGGAGTTTGCTCAAACTCATTCCAACGAATTAGTGATGCCATCCAACCATGTCATCCTCTGCTGCCCCCTTCTCCTCCTGCCTTCAATCCTTCCCAGCATCAGGGTCTTTTCCAATGATCTGACCCTTTACAACAGGTGGCCAAAGTATTGGAGCTTCAGCTTTAGCATCAGTCCTTCCAATGAATATTCAGGGTTGACTTCCTTTAGGATTGACTGGTTTGATCTCTTTGCTGTCCAAAGGACTCTCAAGAGTCTTCTCCAGCACAATTCAAAAGCATCCATTCTTCGGCATTCAGCTTTCTTTATGGGCCAACTCTCACAACTGTACACAACATCTAGAAAAATCACAGCTTTGACTATATGGACTTTTGTCAGTAAAGTGATGTCTTTGCTTTGTAATAGTTGTCTAAGTTTGCCATAGCTTTCCTTCCAAGTAGCAGTTATCTTTTAATTCCATGGCTGCAGTCACCATCTGCAATGATTTTGGAGCCTAAGAAAACAAAATGTCACTGCTTCTATTTTTCCCCTTCTATTTGCCATGAAAATTATGTGGGAGGTGTATCTATCGAGGGTATGCAGACTCTGCCCAAGCATGGGGGAGAAAACAAAAGCTCCCTTGCAGATTAGGGGCCATTATTTTCACAGGCTCAAAGCAAAAGTCTCAGTACAGTCCTGTCCTATCTGAATTGTGAATGACACCTTTAACTCATAATAATAAAACCCTCTTTGGGACTTCTATCATTAAAGTACTAAAGCTATACACAAAGGAAGAAATGAACATTACACTTCTATGTCAAGTTATATTAAATAAAATGTTTAAAGTGCTGTGACATTCACATTTTGGTAAAGTTAATGCATCTCCTTTTCTATAAAGAATCATTGGGATGATCTGGTCTTTTGTTCACATCTTAAATATTTAAAACTACCATACTAATAAGCACTGAGCATCTGCTTTCTCTGAGAAAATTTCCCTTAAAGCAATAATAATGTGGTATCCCAACAAAAAAGGAATAATTTTTGTCAGTAACCTCATTCTTCCAGCAACCATGCAAGTCATTTAGGTTCAAAACATTGCTCCTGAGAAAATTACTGCTTAAATAGTAGGCACACCTGATTCACTGCTGAAGTACCTAAACAGAATATTTTTAAATAAGCTTTCAGATTCCATTGAAATCATATTTGCCACTTAGTATACTTACTTACTTACTTACTTACTTACCCACAAGTAAAATTTTTTTGGGCATTACTGACCTCAACTGCCTAATGACCTCCACTCTAAATATCTGTCTTTCCTCTCACATGTGTTATGGTTTGATCACGCATGAATTCATCTAAAATCATTCTTAAATTCCCATACATTTCATCTTATACAAAGTCACTAATCACTCACCCATAGCAACCAAGTGAATAAATATACCTCAAGTCATCCTAATTATAAAAACTATTTTAAAACTGTGTGGCAGGTTTGGAGGTAAGAGAAAAACAATAAATGACAAAGCAGTATCCTATACAAAGTGTAACCTTTCGATCATAGAAATCAGCCCACACATTTAGATAACAAAATCAAAATTTTATTTGTAAATTCAAAGTGTATATCAAACTACAAATGTCAGAAAATACAAGAGCAGGGATCCAAACAAATCTGACACCAAATTCTTGATTCAGTCATATTTTATTGATCATCTACTATGTAACTGTGCTAAGGGGCACATACAATGTACAACAAGGAAGGCGTGGTCCCTGGCCACATGGAGCTTACATTTTCATTCTTTCTTCATTAAGTACCTACTTTGCGCTACTCACTATGCTAAGATTTTGTTGTTGTTCAGTTGCTAAGTCGTGTTGGACTGTTCGTGACCCCCATGGACTGCAGCATGCAAGGCCTACCTATGTCTCACTAAGATGCCAAGAGTAAAAAGGCACACAGAGTCACAGTTCCTTCCCAAAGGGCCTGCGACAAGATCACAAGAAATTAGTAGACGACCACACATGATTAGGCTACCCTTCTCCATGTGTCTCTCCAGGAGCTCCTGATGCCAATAATCTCACTCTGCAAACATAGCCTAAGCATGCATGTTAGGAGGCAGAAGGCATCTGAACTAAATCAGGGAAAAAATAATAACTGATGAATGAGAACAATTTTGATTCCACTAGAAGCAGATCTAGGAAAGTAATCGATGGATCCTAATCTAGAAAAAAAAAAACCTGCGGCACTAACTTCCTCCTTTCAGATTATGAATAAATAATGTATTATAAAAATAGATAATTAACGCTTAAGGTTTTCTCAATGCTGAACAATGACAGGATTTCAGGCAGTTTACTAGACAGGAATCTTGTTGACATGCACAGAACTGGCAGTGACCCCTCAATGGATAGCAACAGCACTTTAATTTTTTTTTTTGAAGTTCCCATGTTTTCTCTCCTACAAAACTGTGTTTTTCTAAAAACAATAGGAACATTTAGCCATCATCTCTAGCAATCTAATTTTTTTGGCAAACTTGACAATCAGGAAAATAAAGCCATTGAAGGTGACTGCAAATGCTCTATATTTTCTGTTTCCTGCATTCTTCCAAGAATGGGAGACTTCTATCAACTCAGGAATGACAAAATGCTTCAAAGGAAAAGACATTACTTTTTAAAAGGGAAAGTAGAGACCCAAGAGTTTTCAACCCAAGAGACCACAGTTTAGTTCAGTCACTCAGTTGTGTCTGACTCTTTGCGACCCCATGAATTGCACCACGCCAGGCCTCCCTGTCCATCACCAATTCCCGCACAAACTCACATCCATCAACTCAGTGATGCCATCCAGCCATCCCATCCTCTGTCGTCCCCTTCTCCTCCTGCCCCAAATCCCTCTCAGCATCAGAGTCTTTCCCAATGAGTCAACTCTTCGCATGAGGTGGCCAAAGTACTGGAGTTTCAGCTTTAGCATCATTCCTTCCAAAGAAATCTCAGGGCTGATCTCCTTTAGAATGGACTGGTTGGATCTCCCTGCAGTCCAAGGGACTCTCAGGAGTCTCCTCCAACACCACAGTTCAAAAGCATCAATTCTTCAGTGCTCAGCTTTCTTTACAGTCCAATTCTCACATCCATACATGACTACTGGAAAAACCGCAGACTTGACTAGACGGACCTTTGTTGGCAAAGTAATGTCTCTGCTTTTGAATATACTATCTAGGTTGCTCATAACTTTTCTTCCAAGGAGCAAGTGTCTTTTAATTTCACGGCTGCAGTCACCAACTGCAGTGATTTTGGAGCCCAAAAAAATAAAGTCTGACGCTGTTTCCACTGTTTCCCCATCTATTTCCCATGAAGTGATGGGACCGGATGCCATGATCTTCATTTTCTGAATGTTGAGCATTAAACCAACTTTTTCACTCTCCTCTTTCACTTTCATCAAGAGGCTTTTTAGTTCCTCTTTTCTTTCTGCCATAAGGGTGGTGTCATCTGCATATGTGAGGTTATTGATATTTCTCCCGGCAATCTTGATTCCACCTTTTGCTTCTTCCAGCCCAGCGTTTCTCATGATGGACTCTGCATATAAGTTAAATAAGCAGGGTGACAATAAACAACCTTGACGTACTCCTTCTCCTATTTGGAACCAGTCTGTTGTTCCATGTCCAGTTCTAATTGTTGCTTCCTGACCTGCATATAAGAGACCACAACTAGGCACAAATATAGCAGATTATCTCATAGCTAGGAAATGGCAACCTAATCCAGTGTTCCTGCCTGGAAAATCCCATGAAGAGAGGAGCCTGGAGTCACAAAGTATTGGACATAAGTGAGCATGCAAGCACACATCTCACAGCTAACACATTTCATGAATATGAATAAGTCATAATTGTAACAAAACGGTTGGCCTTTTTGGTATTGAGTTCAGACAGATTCCTTTTAATGAACCAGAATCCCCACCAAAAGTGGAGTAATTGGGAGTCTTAATTATTGGTTTAATTCAATAAAATTGCTAGGTAATTGGCTGCTCCCAGTATCTAGGTAGATGTGATTTTAAAAGGGTCAGAAAATAGATTTTCCCAGAGTAACATTTATCCCACTGTGCTCTGCCACAATGCTGAAAGTTCTTAGCATTGTAGAACATGGGCAGAGTTTCTTAAACTTAAGTGATCACAAAAGTCACCTGTGTTGCTTATGGAAAACACAGACTCCTGGGACTCAACCTGATTAAGAGGAGATTCTCAAGGGTAGATGTGTGGATCACGTATATCAGAATCATGTAGAGGAGCATTTGCAAATTATATACGTGTGCTTAGTCACTCAGTCGTGTCCAACTCTTTGTGACTGTATGAACTATAGATTGCCAGGCTCCTCTGCGCATGGGATTTTTTCAGGTTAGAATACTGGAGTGGGTATTCATTTCCTTCTCCAGGGGATCTTCCCAACCCAGGGATCAAACCCGAGTTTCCTGTATTTCTTGCATAGCAGGAGGATTCTTTACCCAACCCTCATAATACATGGTGATATTCTGTGATCTCTAGTATTATACTATAGGGAAGAATAAATACATGCATGTTAAAAAAAATTCTTAGATGATTCTAATATGCTGTCTCTGGTCTTCCTCCCTGTCCACAATCCTCATTCACCCTCATTAGAGAACCACTAGCTCAAAAAAGGAAATCATTTTAGAGGGAAATATTTTTTAGTAGCTTCATTGAGGTATCATTTACATACCATAAAATTCACCCACTGTAAGTGTATATACTTCAAAGATTTTTAGCTAATTTATGCTGTTGTGGAATCATCACAATACATTTTTGGAGTATTCTGTCACCCCCATAAGTTCACCCATGCCTATCTGAAGGCCAGCTCCCATTCCCATCCAAGCCCCAGGAATATACTGCTCTCTTCTTTAAGAGATATGCATTTTAAAGAAATTTTAGTAGGTTTTTTTTTTTTTTTGGTCTGGCTTATTTCATTTAACACAATATTTCTGAGGTTCATCCATGTTGCATTTATAAGTAGTTCATTTTTTTATTGCTAAACAACATTTCATTGTATTGATATGTCATAATTTAACTGTTCATCAGCTGATGGGACATTTGGATTGTTTCCAGTTTTGAGCTATTGTGAATAAGGCTGCTGTAAGTCTCTGCATACAAGTCCTTGTGTGAATATATGCTTTCATTTCTCTTGAGTAGTTATTTAGGAGTGGAATTTCTTGGTTATATGAAAAGTGTACTTTTTTTATTTTGAGGACTGCCAAGCTGTTTTCCAAGGTGATTGTATCATTTTACATTTTCACTAGCAATACATGAAGGTTTTTGGCTTCTCCAGATTCTAGCCAACACTGGGCATTCTTAGTCCTTTAGATTATGACCATTCAAATGAGCGTGCAGTATGGTATTTAACTGTGATTTTGATTGGCATTTCCCTAATAACTGATAATGTCAAACATCTTTTCATGAGCTTAGTAGGAAGTCTTGCCTTTATTAAAGTGTCTGCTCAGATCTTCTGCCAATTTTGTAATTGGTTTTTCTTCTTATTGAGTTGTAAGGATGTGTGTGTGTGTGTGTGTGTGTGTGTGTGTGTGCTTAGTCGCTCAGTCGTGTCTGACTCTTTGTGAACCCATGGACTGTAGTCTGCCAGGCTCCTCTGTCCATGGGGATTCTCCAGGCAAGAATACTGGAGTGGGTTGCCATGCCCTCCTCCAGGGCTTCTTCCCGACCCAGGGATCGAACCCAGGTCTTCCACATTGCAGGCAGATTTTTTTACCATCTGAGCCACCAGGGAAGACCATGTGTATACGTATCGTTATAGATATATAGGTACAAGTCTTTTATCAGATACACGCTTTGCACATATTTTCTCCTTCTTTGTGTCTGGCTTTTTTATTTCCTGAAAGATATCTTTTGAAGATCAAAACAAAAAGATAATTAGTAATCTTTAGAAATGTGAACTCCAGCATCAAATTATTTATCTTGAACTGTGTGACTTGTATGTATAGTTTAAGTCGAAAATTCTCAGAAGGAGCAAGCAAAAATAAAGAATGAAAAACTGTCAAAAGTAATAAAGGGGAGAAATATAATGGGGTTAGACATAAAGTGAATCATGTTCTGGCAAAGAAACCCAACTTTAAAAGTCCACACTGGTAGACTGATGAAGATAAAGGTCCTCTATTTTGACCCAAAACCACTTCTCTGACAGAGATAATAAATTGTCTATTGGAGACTGATGAACACCTGGACGCTAAAAGAGGTGAAATTTTAAGTCAGAAATATTAAAATGCAAATGAACTCTAAGGGCATGTTGTACTACACTGATGTAGAGAGAAAATGCCACCAGAAATCAATAAGAAATGCAATTTCATATAAGCTTCCTGAGTTTAGGGAAAGACTCCTTCCACTTGCAAACCTCAGGCATTTATCCCCACCTCTCCTTCTGCCTTTGTTGGAGCTGAGGCTGGCAGTGCTCTGCAGAGGCACAGTCACCAAACAGGGAAACTCAGTAGGATGGTGAGTGAATCCAACCGTGTTCAGTCGCTCAGTCATGTCCAACTCTTTGCAACCCCATGGACTGTAGCCCACCAGCTCCTCTGTCCATAGGATTTCCAGGCAAGAATACTGGAGTGAGTTGCCATTTCCTACTCCGGGGGATCTTCCTGACCCAGGGATCTAACTTGTGTCTCTCCTGTCTCCTGCATTGGCAGGCAGGTTCTTTACCACTAGTGCAACCTAGGAAACAGATCTCAAGTCAAATCATGATCCAATCATGTGAATTTGGGCAAATTACTTCATCTTTCCAAGCCACAATTTTTTTCATATAAGAAAACCTGTAGGGTGGTTTGGATATTCACAATGTTCATATTGTGTGTGTGTGTTTTAGTAAACATTTGCATGAAGAAAGAGAACACCCATAAAACTAGCATATTATGTGCAATGTATTAGAGAACAATGGTGAGATAATCAAATGAAAGTTATTTCTTCAGATAAAAGCATTAGCCATGTACAAAGAAGAGGACTAACAATGACAAATTTTAAAAGGGCAAGAAACTTAAGAATGTCCATTACTTATAATTAAACCAATAAAGCCTACTTCTAAATAATGGGACACCTAATATCCAGAGTGATAGTTTTCTTCTGCTTTGAACCTGATCTTTTTCTAAGATTTGATGGGTTAAGGATGATCATAGTTCCTGATACCAGCCAATTAATAAGAATTATGAGTGCCAACACCAACAATGCCTTAGGTGTCTTGGGGATTATTTTTAAGCAGAATATAAAAAATATATGACTTAGCAACAAAATTGGACCACAGGAATAAATTAT
Source organism: Ovis canadensis (assembly GCF_042477335.2). NCBI lineage: Eukaryota > Metazoa > Chordata > Mammalia > Artiodactyla > Bovidae > Ovis > Ovis canadensis. The sequence goes on along the minus strand of NC_091248.1, from coordinate 71,690,806 downwards.
ATATTAGATACTGGAAAAAAAGAAAAGAAAGATAAGAGATAGAATTGGAAGGGAAAAATTCATGAAAGAAGCTTTAAAGAAAAAAAATGAATTGGAATGTAGGTGGCAGGTTTAGGAATGTTCACTATAAAATTCTCAAAACTTTTCCATATGCTTAAAATTTTTCATTGAAATGTTGAAAAATAAAAGAAGTATAAATTACACTTAGTAAATGTCTCAGGTAAGAGGAAAATGTGATTATGAGAGTAAAGGCACATATGGGCCTACTGAGAGAGTGTGAATGCTGGCCAAACCAGGAACAAGAGATATATTAAGAGCAGTGAGGGATAAGACTGGATTTAATACTTATTTTTATTTTGTTTTGCTTTGTTTCTTAGCAATATGAAAATCTTCATCACTCCAATATTTTTGGAAACCACATAAAACAAAATCACAACAGTTGCCCTCTCTAAGAGCTGGCTCAGGCCACCCTAATCCTATGGATTATCCTTATCCTTTAACTCCACATAGACACCATTTGACTGCATTTACAACTAAGGCCCAATCACAAATTTCAGTAATTAAGATGCCATAAATTCTGCAAAAAACAGTTTACCATAAAAATTAACAGGACAGCAAATAGTTCTTTATGGAATGAGAAAAATCCTATTAAGTGATAACCATTAGCAAGGAGAAGCTAGGTAAGATTTAAACTGTAATAACCACAAAACTGAAATTTCAACACTGCACTCTATATATTTTTTTCCAATTTAATAGAAAAGCATAACTGCTGTCATTAAGAAGAAGCTAAAGGCAATGTGGATATTAAGGTAACAATGTGGCAACTTAAATATATGTGTAAATGAAACAGACCAGGTACTTATCAACAACCCAAACAAAGTAATTAGACGACTTTGGACTATTTCACCATAAGCCTATTTATTCCTAAAGCAATAATATTTTGAATTAGCTAAAGAACTTATTTCCTGCATCAGAATACTTGCTGAACAGCTGCAAAGAAAATACCGCATTATTTAGCATTTAAGCCATGAGTGCAATTGGCTTTTAAAAAGTTAAGTGAGCCTGTAAAAGGAAAAAGCATGCTTCTCAAAAGCAAAATCTCAAAACCCTTCAAAAATCAAAACTAAGAAATAAAAGTGAGACAAGGGAAATGAAAAAATAATGACACTGAGAATGTATAAGAAAAAGGACACAAGATAAACAAGAAGAAAATTAGAAAGTAAGTGTCAGGCAATAATATGGGTGATGGGGAAATGGCCCCAGAAATACCATGTGACATATATTTCCTAGAGCACAGCTGTCCTACTGTCTACTACTAAGTCATACTCATTTATGCTAGTTACTTTTCACAATACCTCTGTTTTTGCCCTATTTTTATATGGTACAAGGGTCTCCAGTGGGTTGGACAGAAAAGGCAATTTTTTAAAACAAATATGCTATTAGGGTCTCATGAAAATCCTATCCTGACCCCATCTCCCCACCATGCCTCAAATAGGCTACTTTCTTTAAATAGGCACCAACTCACTTTCACATCAAGAGATAAGAAGCAAAAAGATGGCTTTTGGGGAGGGAGGGGGTGGGACAGATTGGGAGATTGGGATTGACATGTACACACTTTGTTGTTGTTGTTTAGTCGCTGTTGTGTCCAACTCTTTGCAACCCCCTGGACCATAGCCCACCAGGCTCCTCTCCCCATGGGGTTCTCCAGGCAAGAATATTGGAGAGGGTTACCATTTCCTTCTCTAATACAGTGCAAAATAGGTAACTAGTGGGAACCTGCTGTATAGTGCAGGGAGCTCAGCTTGGTGCTCTATGATGACCTAGATGGGTGGGATGGGGGCTGGGGGTGGGAGGCAGGCCCAAGAGGGAAGGGATATATGTATACATATTGCTGATTCACTTCATTGTACAGCAGAGACTAACACAACATTGAAAAGCAACTATTCTCCCTTTTTTAAAAAATGACTTTTCCTTTGATCAGAATTGGAAAGAGCATGTAGGCAAGTTTCTTAAGGTAGCCAAGCCCACCAGACCCCAAAGAGGCAAAGATGGGAAGAGAAAGTCACAAAAAAATGTGAGACCAGGAAATACAAGTTAACCAGCAAACAGCCAGCCAGGGACTTATTCTACTCTTCAGAGAATCAGAAATATAAATTAGAAACACAGGCTCCCCCAGCAGGGGAAGCACATTAAGGCTCTATTAGTCTGTCAAAAATAAAGCCTGTCCAAACTATGGTCGCAATTTTTGGAAGGCTGCCACGGCCGGTCCACAGCAGCTGCATGTCCATGGGGAGCTAACACAATGGCAGTGCCAGCTCAGAACCAGATAAAGATGCAGCCGGATGAGAAGACTCGTGCAATTTAAATGGAGAGCAACAGTAACCAAGGTCTTGAGAGCAAGTGGCTGTGGTCTTTTAAACTTTTAAGTGTAAGCGCACCCTCAGGCACACACACTTGTTGAAATGGCAACAAAGGCCAGGCTGGCATCATGTGTTTTGTGTGTGTGTGTGTGTGTGTGTGTGTGTGTGTGTGTGTGTGTGTGTGTGTGTGTGTGTGTGTGTGTGTGTGTGTGTGTGTGTCTGTGTGTGTGTGTGTGTGTGTGTGTGTGTGTGTGTGTGTGTGTGTGTGTGTGTGTGTGTGTGTGTGTGTGTGTGTTTTAAGGCAGCCTAGAGGTCAGAGTACGAAGAGGCTCTTCCTGTACAGGCAGATGGAGCACAGCACTCTATGGACTCCAGTGTCTGCTGCTCAGAAAGTCCAGGGATCGTGACGAGCTCCTGGTGAACATTACAGCATATGGAGCTGAGATGCTTATTTAGATTGCTCCCCGCACAGAAATGCCTTCTTTTGATTCTGCTTCCTTGCTGGTATATTAGAAGATTCTGTTTCAGATATCTGTGAAATTTCATTAACACGCAATGCCCTAAAGTTCCAATGTATCTGCCAAAGTATTTAAAATTACTCATAGAAATATGGAAGGGTGTGGAAAAGATGGTTCAATAAGGTAACCACGGATCTGCAATGAACTATAATGAGTCCTGGGCTTCCCTGGTGGCTCAGACGGTAAAAGCGTCTGCCTGCAATACAGGAGACCCGGGTTCGATTCCTGGCTGGGAAAGATCCCCTGGAGAAGGAAATGGCAATCCACTCCAGCACTCTTGCCTGGAGAATCCCATGGACGGAGGAGCCTGATAGGCCCCAGTCTACGGGGTCGCAGAGTCAGACATGGCTGAGCAGATCACTACTACTACTTCTATGACTCCGATTACATAATTCCAAAGAATTCTCTGAAGTTGGAGAAATAGAGCGATTTAAAAAGCCCTCCATTATTATCATTATTACTTTGTGGATCTGTTTTCAAATACTTGACCAGCAAGAGTTGATGGCCGTCTGTCAAATACAGCTTAGCAGAGTATTATGGAACATTCCATCAGTTCAATATAAGACTCTTTAAATGAACTAATGTGATATTAGAGAAGTAGTCAAATACAGGACTTCCCACGTGGCTCAGTGGTAAAGAATCGGCCTGCCAAGAGGGAGGCATGGGTTTGATCCCTGCCCTGGAGAAGGAAATGACAACCCACTCAAGTATTTTTGCCTGGGAAAGCCCATGGTCTGAGAAGCCTGGTGGGCTACAGCCCACGGGGTCACAAGAGTCAGACACAACTTAGCAACTAAACGACAAGCCAAACACATGAATGGAACAGTCAAGGGACCTATGCGGGTCTAGATATATTCCTGCAAATTCCTTGTCAGGTCTCCCTTCAAAATTAGTAATCCAATTCCCGTCTTTTTAAGGGTGGGTTGGTCTTAGAAAGAGGCTTGCTTCTAGCAAAGAGAATGTGGTAGAACTGATGTTGTGTGACTTCCGAAGCTAGTCAAAAAAAAGATAGCTTTCTCTTGCCTCTCTCTGCTTGATGACTACCTCTAGGCAAGCTAGCACCAGGTCCAGAGGACAGCGAGACCTAGCGAAAGTTCAATCAGAGAACAACTGAGGCCTCCCTCCCTGCAAGAGCCAGCACCCTCTGGCCAGACATGGGAGTGAGCCACCTGTAAGGCAGACCCTCCTACCTCAGTTAAGCCCTCAGATGACAGTGGTTCCAGTTGAAATCTTAACCTCAACCTTAAAAGAAATCATAAGCTAGAATTGTGGAGCTGAGCTGCTCCCACATTTCTCACCTGTGGAAACTCTGAAAGAGAATAAATGTCTAAAGCCACTGAGTTTGGAGGTAATTTATTTTGCAGAAATAACTAACATAATAGTAAACCAAGAAATAAAAACAAAGACACAAAGAAACTGGGTATATGATAAAGACTTTCACACTGATGGAGAGGAGCTTAAATTAACAAATGATGTTAAATAATCAGGGTTTGGAGGGAGAAAAAAAAAAGGTAGATATTCATTTTACTCATTATAGAAAGATAAATTCCAGATAATTCAAAGATTAAATATAAGAAATAAACACAAATGCCATAAAAGAAAATAAATGCAGACAGTCTTTTAGGAGTGGAAACAGGCATTTTTGAACATTTTACAAATCCAAGAAATAAAAAATATTGATGGATTTGACTTCATAAAAATCAAAACATCTCATAAATAAGATTATAAAATAATCATCATGATATTAAACATTGCAATGTATATTAACCCCAAAGGTGTAATATCTCTAAAATCACATAATTCTTATTTTTTAAAAGGTAAATGTTCCGAGAGAAAAGTGAGTAACATGAAATACAAGAAAGGCACTTCACTGAAAGCAAAATAAAATATGGATGTTACACAGAGGTATAAAAAAATGTTCAATCACATTAATAATAAAACCAATACAAATAAAAACAAAATATCGCCTCTTTAACCTATCAGACTGGCAAAGATTCAGAAAACTAAAACCATCCTGTGTAGGAACATAGAATTTCCCATGCTCTCCTGGGAGCATAAATAGGTACACTCTTTCTTGAAAGCAACATTGCAATAAGGACCAAAGTGTTATGCAAACACAGACCTCTGATGCAGAGACACCACTTCCTGGGTACAAAGATGTGATCTAGAATTTTCAGTACACCACTCTTTATAATAGTGAAAAACTGAAAACAGCCTAAACATCCACAAAAAATAAAGGAAGGAACTTCGACATGCATATAGTAAAATCACTTGCAGTCATTAAAACGGACATTGTATAGCTATACTGTTTGACACTGTCTTAAAAGAAAGTTGGAAGACACTAAGTATAACATGAACTCATTTATGTGAAATATTATATACACACATCATCATGAAAAGAGGTCAGATGGAGAACAGTAGGCACACAGATAATGACAGTAGTATTTACTGGCAGTCAACGGATTTTTACTTTCTTTATTCTTTCCCATATTATTTAAATTCTCTATAATGTGTATATATTATGTTTATAGACTAAAGCAAATTAACATTAGCCTCTTCTGCTACAAGAGGTATTTCTTTAATGTAAATCAGTTCACAAGCAGGAAAGTCTCATTTCCTGCCTTCAAGACTCTCCACTACAATAAACTATCCAAGGAAGCTGAGAGCAGCAGATGAAGAAATGAAAAGTATTTCCCCCTGTATTTAAAATAAAGCTGAAAGTCAACACCCTGGACCAGAGTTTTAACTTTGATGAAAATGGTTTCTGTTAAAAGTGAGTAACTTTAAGGACCAAAAACTCAAAGGAGGAAAATCAGGGTGTAAGACCAAGGACTGATGGTGATGCTGGGTATAAATTCCAGTTGAGATTTAATCATGCTGTTATTTTTACTGCAATTGTCATTTCTTGGTGCCAGTTCTGTTTACAAAATTCCACTGGTTTCAAACCATCTGTTCCCAAGCCTATTTTCCCTGGAAGTTCTATCACGTTTAGCACAAGATTTTGCAGAATGAAAGATTTCCCAGGAATGCAAACACGGCAGGAAGAGAGAACTGCCTCTGCTATTCTGAGTAAAACATAGAGACAGAGAAACAGTCCATAAGTAAAAAAGAAAAATGAAAAGAAACATTAAACTTTATTTTGATTCAGCAAGAGTTTCTAAGAAAAGATATGAAATACAGGACAAAACAATCTCAACATTCTTGGTTTTGACCACACATTTATATACATATAGCTATGCAAGTCAGAGTCTAAGCAAGACAGAGAATTAAACAAGCATCAATTACGGTGGAAGAAGGGGCATGAATTCAATTAACTTTTTTAAGTGGCACAAACGGGATAGTTTTTTGTTTTTTTTTTCCTGATATAAAAAATTTCTGGAAGTGGGCAGTTTAAACTGACCTTACATTGCCCACCATGGCAGTTCATCTGTCATCTATTTTTAAGTTATCTTATTAAGTTTATTTTATGATTGATATACCAAGAACTATACATATTTCAGTTCAGCTCAGTTCAGTTGCTCAGTCATGTCCGACTCTTTGCGACCCCATGAACTGCAGCACGCCAGGCCTCCCTGTTCATCATCAACTCCCGGAGTTCACTCAGACTCATGTCCACCAAGTCCGTGATGCAATCCAACCATCTCATCCTCGGTCGTCCCCTTCTCCTGCCCTCAATCCCTCCCAGCATCAGTCTTTTCCAATGGGTCAACTCTTCACATGAGGTGGCCAAAGTACTGGAGTTTCAGCTTTAGCATCGTTCCTTCCAAACAAATCCCAGGGTTGATCTCCTTCAGAATGGACTGGTTGGATCTCCCTGCAGTCCAAGGGACTCTCAAGAGTCTTCTCCAACACCACAGTTCAAAAGCATCAATTCTTCGGTGCTCAGCCTTCTTCACAGCCCAACTCTCACATCCATACATGACCACCGGAAAAACCATAGCCTTGACTAGACGGACCTTAGTCAGCAAAATAATGTCTCTGCTTTTGAATATACTATCTAGGTTGGTCATAACTTTTCTTCCAAGGAGTAAGCGTCTTTTAATTTCATGGCTGCAGTCACCATCTGCAGTGATTTTGGAGCCCCCCAAAATAAAGTCTGACACTGTTTCTACTGTTTCCCCATCTATTTCCCGTGACATGATGGGACCGGATGCCATGATCTTCGTTTTCTGAATGTTGAGCTTTAAGCCAACTTTTTCGCTCTCCTCTTTGACTTTCATCAAGAGGCTTTTGAGTTCCTCCTCACTTTCTGCCATATGGTGGTATCATCTGCATATGTGAGGTTATTGATATTTCTCCTGACAATCTTGATTCCTGCTTGTGTTTCTTCCAGTCCAGCGTTTCTCATGATATACTCTGCATAGAAGCTAAATAAGCAGGGTGACAATATACAGCCTTGACGTACTCCTTTTCCTATTTTCCTGTTGTTCCATGTCCAGTACTAACTCTTGCTTCCTGACCTGCATACAGATTTCTCAAGAGGCAGGTCAGGTGGTCTGGTATTCCCATCTCTTTCAGAATTTTCCACAGATTATTGTGATCCACACAGTCAAAGGCTTTGGCATAGTCAATAAAGCAGAAATAGATGTTTTTCTGGAACTCTCTTGCTTGATCCAGCAGATGTTGGCAATTTGATCTCTGGTTCCTCTGCCTTTTCTAAAACCAGCTTGAACATCAGGGAGTTCACGGTTCACATATTGCTGAAGCCTGGCTTGGAGAATTTTGAGCATTACTTTACTAGCATGTGAGATGAGTGCAATTGTGCGGTAGTTTGAGCATTCTTTGGCATTTCCTTTCTTTGGAATTGGAATGAAAACTGACCTTTTCCAGTCCTGTGGCCACTGCTGAGTTTTCCAAATTTGCTGGTATATTGAGTGCAGCACTTTCACAGCATCATCTTTTAGGATTTGAAATAGCTCAACTGGAATTCCATCACCTCCACTAGCTTTGTTCGTAGTGATGCTAAGGCCCACTTGACTTCACTTTCCAAGATGTCTGGCTCTAGATTAGTGATCACATCATCGTGATTATCTGGGTCGTGAAGATCTTTTTTGTACAGTTCTTCTGTGTATTCTTGCCACTTCTTAATAATATCTTCTGCTTCTGTCAGGTCCATACCATTTCTGTCCTTTATCAAGCAGCCCATCTTTGCATGAAATGTTCCCTTGGTATCTCTAATTTTCTTGAAGGGATCTCTAGTCTTTCCCATTCTGTTCTTTTCCTCTATTTCTTTGCATTCATCGCTGAAGAAGGCTTTCTTATCTCTTCTTGCTATTCTTTGGAACTATGCATTCAGATGCTTATATCTTTCCTTTTCTCCTTTGCTTTTCATCTCTCTTCTTTTCACAGCTATTTGTAAGGCCTCCCCAGACAACCATTTTACTTTTTTGCATTTCTTTTCCATGGGGATGGTCTTGATCCCTGTCTCCTATACAATGTCACGAACCTCATTCCATAGTTCATCAGGCACTCCATCTATCAGATCTAGGCCCTTAAATCTATTTCTCACTTCCACTGTATAATCATAAGGGATTTGATGGTTGGTGTTGCAAGAGGGAATCAGAGGGCAGACACACTGAAACCATACTCACAGAAAACTGTCAATACATATTTAATGTATCCAAAACTTAGTAAGTTTACAGACAAGTATACACTCGTGAAACCATCACAATATATATCATAAACATAGCAGACCCCTCCAAAAGTTTTCTCCCACCCTCTTTTAATCCCACTAATTTTTGAATATCATATTTAATTACACGTTCAAGGTGGATTTAGAAAAAGCAGAGGAACCAGAGATCAAATCACCAACATCCATTAGATCACAGAAAAAGCAAGTGAATTCCAGAAAAACATCTACTTCTGCTTCATTGACTATGCTAAAGCCTTTGATTGTGTGAATCACAACAAAAAAACATAGAAAATTCTTAGAGATGGGAATACCAGACCACCTTACCTGCCTCCTGAGAAACCTGTATGCAGGTCAAGAAGCAACAGTTAGAACCAGACTGGTTCAAAATCAGGAAAGCAGTATGTCAAGGCTGCATACTGTCACCCTGCTTATTTAACTAATACGCAGAGTACATCATGCTGGACTGGATGAAGCACAAGCTGGAGTCAAGACTTTCAGGAGAAATATCAGTAACCTCAGATATGCAGATGATACCATATGGCAGAAAGCGAAGAGGAACTAAAGAGCCTCTTGATGAAGGTGAAAGAGGAGAGTGAAAAACTTGGTTTAAAACTCAACATTTAAAAAACTAAGATCATGGCCTCTGGTCCCATCACTTCATGGCCAATAGATGAGAAAACAATGGAAACAGGGACAGACTTTATTTTCTTGAGCTCCAAAATCACTGCAGATGGTGACTGCAGCCATAAAATTAAAAGACACTTGCTCCTTGGAAGAAAACCTATGACAAGCCTAGACAGCATATTAAAAAGCAGACACTACCCTGCCAACAAAGGTCTGTCTAGTCAAAGCTATGGTTTTTCCAGTAGTCATGTATGGATGTGAGAGTTGGACTGTGAAGAAAGCTGAGCGCCGAAGAATTGATGCATTTGAACTGTGGTGTTGGAGAAGACTCTTGAGAGTCCCTTGGACTGCAAGGAGATTAAATCAGTCAATCCTAAAGGAAATCAACCCTGAATATTCACTGGAAGGACTGATGCTGAAGCTGAAGCTCTAATTCTTTGGCCACTTTATGCAAACAGCCGACTCATTAGAAAAGACCCTGATACTGGGAAAGATTGAAAACAGTTGGAGAAGGGGACTACAGAGGATGAGACGGTTGAATGGCATCATCAACTCAATGGACATGAGTTAGAGCAAGCTCTGGGAGATGGTGAAGGACAGGGAAGACTGGCAGTGCTGCAGTCCAGGGGGTCACAAAGAGTTGGACAGGACTAAGAGACTGAACAACAACAATAATTGAGGTAGGTGGAGGAGAAATGCAAACAACAAGGGGAGCAGTTCTGAAACCATGTTAGATAGATTGTAGAACTGAGCAAAGGAGAAATGGTGTTAGCTGGGAGCCAGGGTGCTCACTATGGAAAAGAGGAGATACAAATACACAGAGGAGAACCAAGGAATAACCTTTCAACACCTAAAAGCAAAGACACCCTAGTAGCAAAGAGTATATCCAGAACTTGAATGCTAGGTTCTAATATGATTTGTTACAATAAAGAACCAGGGCTCTTCAAGAAAGGATTGATTCCAGGGCTGGTCAGGGAAGGTATAGAATGGAAAGTAAAATGGAACAGTGTGTGAATCTAAACTATTTCAAATGTACAGTTTTAGTAATTACACCAGTAGTATAAAATGATTAGATCTTTGCAGGTTTATGAAACATTAAAATGATCTAAACCTAAATATGGGACGAGGGTGGTGGGGCCGGGGGGAACTGAGTGATGATTACCGAAAAAAGAGAACTGAGCTGGCATCTCTTCCTTCAGCATTTACTCCTTTCATGCCAATAAATATTTATTGAGTACCTGTTATGTGCTAGGCATCATACCAGGGTCTTTACTGAAAGAATGAAGATATATCTGTGTATCTGTATAGATACTGAACATTAAACATTGTTCTTTTGAATTACACTAGCCTCGTGATAAGGTTAAAAGGGCCATAAAAATAAGATGAAGACAGACAGATTTCATAAAGGACAGGGGTGATTGGGGATGATATGGAAAGACAAACTACACTGTATTCTATAATCTCTGGCCCTTCTATTCTCAGAGAATGACTTTATCACCCAAACAGCTTCCCCAAGGTCAACATGGTAGTTAACCAAAGGGATCTCTCCTGAAAAAATACAAACAGTAACTATTCTGGCTTGAAGTCCTTTAATGTTTCCACTTCCTATAGCATATCATGTTCTAGCCAAACCCAGCAACACAGCATTCATCACACTTGATTTTCTCATCCTCACCTCCAATTAGCTGTGAGTTGTCTGAGGGCAGGGACACTTGTTCACTGCCATACCTCAGTACCCTGCAATGAAGTGTTCAATATTCAATACAGCTTTATCAATGACTAAATCATTTCCAATAACATTACTAAAAATGATTCTTCATTTAATGATTTTTAGTACGCTAACCTCAAAATTTCCTGTCCAGGTCAACTATTTATATTAGATGCAGAACAAGATGGCTGGTGGAGATGCATGGGTTGAGAAAAGGCAATTACCCAATCACATGAAACAAACTGTGAGTTGTATGTGTGTGCACACACAGGTGAGCATGTGTGTATGTTTATTTGATTATCTTCATTTCTCATCTGATGTGTATGTGTGTGTATGTGTGTGTGTGTGGTGTGTGTGTGTGTAACTTCCAGAGCTTTTTTGCTTTTTGTTTTTTTGGTGCTTTTTTCCTTTTTTTCTTCAATAAATCATAGCACAGCACTCATGTCTAAAGGCAGTAAGGATGGGTAACAAAGATCAAGTAACTTTCACAATCCATTCAATTACCAGACAGCAGGAACTTTCTTTAAAGGCTTACTTTTACAAAGTATTTAGCTTGTTTTTCCTTAAAAGCAGTATTTTTCAATCCATGCTCCATGGTGTCCTGAGGATTCCCTAGGGCCAAAGGACGTAGGCACTAAGTGAGCAGAGCTCTGAGCCCCGACTCCTGGCTTCAATCAGAGCCACTATGCTTTTATCTTTTTTTTAAATAATAATTGAATTCCAAAAGAACAATTTCCTTGAAAAAGTGTTCACCATATTAAAATAAGAAGAAAAGAAAAAAGGTTAAAAAAATCACCACCTTAAAGAATCAGTGGTAGATTGAGGCTCACACTCTATAATTCAAGCCCTTAATGTCTTTCATATTTCTTGTTTAGAGTACATTCATCTCTGTTATGTTTATAGGCCCTTATTTGTGCTAAAATGAGAAATACCATTTGAATACAGAAATATCTAGGTAGAGAGAAAATAGCATGAGTTTTAAGAAATGTACTTAATCTCTGATGCCACTGTTTCTAAATTTATTTATCTTATAATGTTTAATGGCATTATTTATGTACTAATCTTCAAATTAACGATTCATAACACAGACTACCAAAATAATCTAATTGAACAACAAAAAACCCCACTGTAAATGCCAGCTGCTGCTGTTTTCATGTACTATCGACAAATACCCCATCTCACTTTAATACTCTTAAGAAAAAGATCGTCTTAAGTGGAAAAACCTACCACACTCACATTTAACGAGCAATTTTAGCTATTTTGCCAAGAAACAGAAGAGGAACAAGATAACTGAAACCAGGCCCTCTAACACACAACATTCAGAAGACCAGTGGGGAGAGTCTGATCTGCTGTTGAACACACTCATAGATGAGAAGCAGAAGTGGGATTCTCTCAAATAGAAGGCTTCTGCTGTCTATGCACAACAGCATGGGGATTGTGGAATGGTACACACTAGAGAACACATGCTATAAGCTGAAATTGTTAGTCGCTCAGTCATCCGACTGTTTGTGACCCCACGAACTGTAGCCCACCAGGCTCCTCTGTCCATGGAATTTTCCCAGGCAAGAATACTAGAGTGTGTTGCCATTCCCTTCTCCAGGAGATCTTCCCGACACAAGGGTCAAACCTGGGTCTCCTGCATTGTAGGCAGATTCTTTACCATCTCAGCCACCAGGGAAATCCCAGAACACCTGCTAAACACCCGCAATCAAGTCTCAACTCTGTATTAATACTAAGTTGTGTGTGTGTGCTTAGTCTCTCATTCATGTCTGACTCTTTGTGACCCCACGGACTGCAGCCCACAAGGCTCCTCTGTCCGTAGGGATTCTCCAGGCAAGAATACTAGAGTGGGTTGCTATGGCCTCCTTCAGGGGAACTTCCCAACCCCAGGATCAAACCCAGGTCTCCTGCATTGCAGGCAGATTCTTTACTATCTGAGCCACCAGGGAAGCCAAGAAGTAAGTTAGGGGAATCCAAAATCTTTAGAGCTGAACACATATAATTATTGATAAGCTCTAATAAGCTGAGAAAGGTTAAAAGATAAACTGAGGCATATTAAAATGCTAACAGTTTATCTGAGCAAAAATCAATTCAAACAGGTCAGTGCCAAACCAAAAGTAGTGAGGAGTGCTACACTAAGAGTTCAGGAGACATTTTTAAACCGAAAAGAAGGAAGCAAAGAATGGAAATATTTGATTGGCTACTGATGAAAGTTGAGTTGGCAGCTGGTGATTTGTTGTCCTTAGGTTTCAATTTTGTAAATCTGAAGCACCTACAGGCTTAGATTTTGGCTTATATAGGTCACTCCCCATGGCATTAAAGCTACCTCGATCAAATGGCCTCCTTATTTAACAGAAGCAACGAACCTCATTTTTACCTCTTCTGGGAAAACTTACATGAGTATCCTGACTCACAGAGCCATCTGCCACCCCTCAAATCCTCTGGCATGTACTAGCCACACCCACATATGCCAGCCAGTATTGTTATATTTTAATAGAAGGTCCATTATCCCCAGCTAGTCTGTGAGCCACCAACAGGCAAGCACCATGTTTCATTCCTTCCTGTATATCCTAAAAGTCTGAGAATTTTACTAAGCATTTGCAGGTGCTAAATAAATATTTCTTGACTGTTTGTTTAGTTTTACATATGGTTTGTATTAATACCCACTTACAATGTTGATGGAAAGACAGTTTGGCGTGGTTGTGTCTGATACTCCATTCTTTTAAACGCCTGGGAGCATAAGGGAACAATCGGTCGGCCAGAACAGCCTGTGTTGAGATTCACCCAATCAATCTGATAATACCTCCACGCATGTATCACTCCCAAAGAACCAAGTACCCAGCTTCTCCTAGAACCAAACCTCTTCTCCTCTTCCCATGCTCAGTACCAAATTAGAAGTCAGAAAACTTGGGTTCAAGACCCAATTATGCCAAAGACTAGGCAATACATTTCATCTACATAAGTAGACTAACTCTGAGGTTCTCTGCTCTATCTCTAATTCTATGAGACTAATTTCAAACCTTTACCTTCCACATCAGAAATTCATGGAATGGTCCCTTCCTCCCATACTAAAATTACCTGTCTTTCATGATCCCTCTCATCATTATCATCATTGCACCTGTCCTCCAACACCTTTCAGATTTCTGTAAGTTAACATACTCATGAAAGTATGTTCATTTCTAATGATGACACTGTTAAATTTCTCATCTGATCTTTATTTCATATCTGTGTTTTATGTAACTAACACACATCAAGAAACTAATTGGATAGTACAGAACAACACACACACACTTGGGGAAACCTCTTAACATGTCCCTGCTTTCAGCAGCAAAGACAAGTATACCCCTATTTACAAAGAAGCACCAGTAATAATAAATAAAATTAAATTATCTTCATGTTGGTCACCAAATAGGTTCTTCTCAAACTAATCAACAGCTCAGTGGCCCTGAAAACAATACTCTGATCTTTTCAATTTTGTAAGAAACTTACTGTCTAATCAACATTAAGTGATATTAGGGAATGTCACAATGTTACAGTAAATGACTTAGAAAGAAAATCCAGTAAAATTTTTGATAGATTTGGATGAATATATAAGCTAGATAAAAAAATAAATGAGTCATATAGAAATTCAAAGTAATTTAAATTAATATTTTAAATAATGAATAAGTTTTGCAGAACCTAATGTATCTCTGTACTACAAAATGACTAGGCATATCACTCAAAGACCTTTCCCTAGCCAAGCAACTTGTTAAGCAATTAATTAAAAAGTAGGGTGGCAATTTCAGTTCTTCTTAGCTAGAAAAAAAGAGCCATGATAAAATCCAGACAAAAGTCCAGTTTTACAAGTGAGATATAGGTATCTGAATCCTCCAGGAAATATTTAAATGTTATGTTTCCTTGGTGAAAATTACACCAACACTTTTTGATATTCTTGCTCAGTAGCAAAGAATCTGTCTGCCAATGCAGGAAACGTGAGTTTGATCCCTCAATCCAGAAGATCCCCTGGAAGAGGAAATGGCAATCCACTCCAGTACTCTTGCCTGGAGAATCCCACGGACAGAGAAGCCTGGCCAGTTGCAGTCTGCGAGGTCACAAAGACTCAGACAAGACTGAGCATATTACATTTGTGACATCTGAGGTATTAACCTCAAACACCCAATAACCTCAACATTAAACAGTTGCATAAAAATTTTTGACTAAGAGAACATGAGTTTCGTTTCATTTTTAACAGCTAGAGCTATTGGCCAATCATACAAAATCAGTGAAAAGTACTCTTCCACAAATTATCAAATCCATAAACCCTGACAGAAGACTTAATTGGAAAAAGAAGGAAAAATCACTAAAAAAAAAAACTTTGTGAAATTAATGAAATAAAAATTTTAGTCTAATGAAGAAAGTTCATTTTGTTTTGTCTAAAATAGTATATCACTGTGTCAATGACAGACACTACAAAAAAAATTTTTGTTATTCTAATTATATCAACTAATCCCTACGTTAACTCTATTTTTATCCCGAAACACAGATGTAAACTGATGCTCAGAGCATTTAGTGATCTTCCTAAGGTGACACAGATATTAGGCAGCAGAGCTGAATCCAGATAATCTGACCCTGTGGCCTGTATACTTAAGCACTATGCTCCACTGGCTCCCAGTAAATATTCACCACTCCCAGTAAACATAGATCAGGATATTGATCTCATAACTGTTATTACAGCATTGAGGTGCAAATTATAGGAAAAGTGTTTGAATACACAATTAATTCAATCCACCATAACAGTCGGACCCGACTTAGCGACTGAACAACAACAAATATAAAGGACATATGTTTAAGTCTCTTTCATTTCTAATAAATGTTCAAATCAGGAAAGGATACAAAAGGAAGTATAGTACATATACATAGAATCAATTAATAGAAAGATATAATTAGAGTTGTCTTTGAACTTAATAAGCACTGAAAACCCAAAACCCATACTATCTCACGGTCCTTTCAGCTCTCTGAACTGCCTCTTAGGATTTGAAATTACACTGCTGAAACAAAGGAAAGGTGGAAGACAAGCGCATTCAAAAGCATTCTGCCCTTTTGCAATTTCCCTCCACATTTACTACCCTGGATCTTTAAACACTACCAGAAGCTAAACCGATTCAAACGTATGTGTAAAATGTAAAACTGGAAATGTCGCAAAATCAACGTGACCTTTAAAGTGTAACATTTTCCACAATCATTTAGTTAATACTAGAAAAACATTTTACAGTGTTTAAAGCATAATCTTCATGTGTAATATCTGCAGCAAATATAAAAACAAATACAGAACAAAGTATTTAAAAATCAAGCACGTTTTTTAAACAAAAGCTGCAATTAATTTTAAACTGCAACTTCTTCTGTAGTAGTTACATTACCTTTTAAACATCCATAACCCTATTAGGGTACTCAGCTTTTCAAATACAAAGCTGATGAAACCCGTCACCTCCTGCAACTGGTAGGGACTACTAGTGTGACTAATTCTCCCCCAATTTACCCATACTCATCTGCTTGAGAGCAAAAATATCTACCAGGGAAAAGGCCAACTGGGCCCTCTCTGACAGCCAACAAGACCACACTTGATTAATCCCAAGGCACTGGTCTCAACAGCACATTTTCTAACCAACCAGTCTCCTCAGTCAAAGATACTTCAAGCAAAGACAATAATTAGGTAGTTGATATTATCATAAAATTAAATTTTGAATGAGAGCAAATGTAGTCTTCTCACTTCAGGTCCAATCATACATTTGTTAAAAGTAAAGATATGCAAATCGATGCTAATGGGATGGCAAACTTTCCCCATGAGAGAATCACACTTGAGATAAATCGACACTCATAATTTTTTTTATTTCCTAATTAAGTAGCAATCCTTGAGAATCTCTTTCCCTTTTGACTACTTTGATTAAGTATTTTCAATAGAAGCTGATCAGAAAATACATTTTCTCAGACTTTTTTTTCCTGCACTTCTCCAAGTAGGAGAGAAAAATTAGCCAGAAAAATGAAATCAGAATCTACCCCATTCCCATTTACTAAATGGTGCAGATGTATATATCCCACTGCCTTTAACACTTGAGAATTAGGAAGAAAAAGACTTCAAGAAAACAAGCTGAACAATCTAATATCTGGCTAAAGGACAGATTCTCTCTTTAGAATTGAATATGGTTTCTATCAACTCTAGGAATTCAGTTCATATTTCTTTAATGCAAAGAGAGAATGAAAAAGGTTACAGGATGAAGAGATAAAACAATGAAACATCAACAAAGGAACTAAATTAGATACCTTCACCTGTCACAGAGAAAAATCAATAAGGCTCAATGAATTTATATTGTACACAGACTTACTTAGGGAAAAACTGTGAAATATAATGTCTCCATGGCCTCTGGGTGGAGGGCAAATAGGACTCAAGCTATATTTTAACAGGAAAGCAAAACAAGATGGGAGAAAAGCAGCTGGGGAGGGAAGGTTTACATTCAATTTATGTAAAAATCAAATATACTGGGTTTTTTACAGTGAACGGAATGTAACTGGCAACTCTAAGAATGAAACAGGCAGAATCAACTTGGCAAGAAACAAAACAGCAAGGGGATTAAGTAGCCCTGAGGGTGGTTTACGCCCCCAAACAAGACAAGAGTGAGGAAAACTCCAGCAGGAAAAAGACAAAAACCCCACCTTCTCATTTACTCTGATAGATAGGATAAGATACAGCACCAGGAACAAAGTCTCAGCCCAGAATTCAGGTGCTCTGGTTCTCTCTTTCTCCTCTCTCCTTCCCTCCCTCACTCCTCTCTCTCTTCCTTTACTTCCCTCTCTCTTTCCCTCTCTCTCATACTCTCAGAGCAAAAGGATGACGTATTTTACATTAAGAGAAAACCAAGAAGAAAACAGCTTTGCCTGATTGATCAGCTCCCCCCCCACACACACAGAGGCGTCCTACAAACTCCATGAAACTTCTTTTGACCACATCTTCATTTCCCAGAGTTGGCCCTAGAATCTACCCTGATTCTTTTCCAGCATCATCTTGTTCTGCTCTATGATGATACCATTCACTTTCCCTCTTTTCACTTTTACTTGTGCTACTCCTGTCCCAAATTTTTTTCTATTTTCTCTACCCTATCAATGCTGCATCTTAATATCAGCTCAAAGTACCAGGCCCTATTATGTGAAATCATAAGCAATCTCCCTTATCTACGTCCCATCCTACGCCACCCCAAAGCTTCAATTATACCCATTTTGGACACAGATTACATTCTGAATTACAGCCATTTATTTACATATTCATCTTCCCTACCTCTACACCACAGGGTTCTTGGTAGGGGCAGGGTGGAGTTACATTATCTTTTTTCAAAGTGTGGTATACATGGCATAAAATTTACTGTCTTCACCATTTTCTAAGTATACAGCTCAGTAGTGATAAGTGTATTTACACTGTTCCACCATCTTGTAAAACTGAAACTCTTTACCCACTAAACAACATCTCCTCCAATTCCCTCCTACCCCCAGCCTCTGGCACGCATCTTCCTACTTTCTGCCTCTATGAATTTGACTACTCTAGGTACCTTATATAAATTGAATCATACAGTATTTGTCTTCTCATGACTGGCTTAGTTAGCATAATGTCCATCTTGTCATGTGTCAGAATTTCCTTCCTCTTTGCTACTGCTAAGTCACTTCAGTCGTGTCCAACTCTATGTGACCCCATAGACGACAACCCACCAGGCTCCCCTGTCCCTGGGATTCTCTAGGCAAGAACACTGGAGTGGGTTGCCATTTCCCTCTCCAATGCATGAAAGTGAAAAGTGAAAGTGAAGTCGCTCAGTCGTGTCCGACTCTTAGCAACCCCACAGACCGCAGCCCACCAGGCTCCTCCATCCATGGGATTTTCCAGGCAACAGAACTGGAGTGGGGTGCCACTGCCTTCTCCGTCCTTCCTCTTTAAGACTTAATAAAGCTCTACTGCAGGCATATACCACATTTTTTTTATTCATTCACCCCGCCATGGATACTTGTGTTGCTCCCATCTTTTAGTTATTATGAATACTGCCACTATGAACATGGGTCTTCAAGATCTTGCTTCCAGTTCTTTAGGGCATAAACCCAAAAGTGGAATTGCTGGATCATATGGAAACATGCCAAGAAAAATATCAATAACCTCGGATATGCAGATGACACCATCTAATAACAGAAAGAGAAGAGAAACTAAAGAACCTTTTGATGAAGATGAAAGAGGGGAGGTGAAAAACCTTGTCTAAAACTCAACATTCAAAGAACTAAGATCATGGCATCCAGTATCATCACTTCATGGCAAATAGATGGAGAAAAGATGGAAAACAGTGAAAGACTTTATTTTCGTGGGCTCCAAAATCACTGTGGATGGTGACCACAGCCATGAAATTAAAATACCCTTGCTCCTTGGAAGAACAGCTATGACAAACCTAGACAGTATTTTAAAAAGCAGAGACATCACTTTTCTGACAAAGGTCCATATATTCAAAGTTATGGTTTTTCCAGTAGTCATGTATGGATATGAGAGTTGGACTGTAAAGAAGGCTCAGCACCGAAGAATTGATGTTTTTGAACTGTGGTGCTGGAGAAGATTCTTGAGAGTTCTCTGGACTGCAAGGAGATCAAACCAGTCAATCCTCAAGGAAATCAACCTTGAATATTCAAAGGGAGGACTGATGCTAAAGCTGAAGCTGTAATACTTTGGCCACCTGGTGCAAAAAGCTGACTCACTGGAAAAGACCCTGATGCTGGGAACGACCAAAGGTATGAGAAGAAGGGGACGACAGAGGCTGAGATGGTTGGATGCCATCATCAACCCAACAAACATAAGTTTGAGCAAATTCCAGGAGATAGCAAAGGACAAGGAAGCCTGGTGTCCTGCAATCCTTGGGGTTGCAAAGAGTCGGACATGACTGAGCAACTGAACAACAATGGAAACACTATTTTCATTTTTTCAAGGAACTGTTTTCCAAAGCAGCTGCACCATTTCACATTCTCATTAACAGTACACAAGGTTTCCAATTTTTCCACATCCTCACCAATGCCTGTTACTTTCTATTTTTAATAACAGCCATCCTAATAAGTGTGCATTTCCCTAATGATTCGTGATTTTCAGCTTTTCATGTGCTTATCAGTCACTTATCAGTCACTTATCTTATTCAAGAAATGGTTTAAGTCCTTTGCTCAATTTTTAACTGTACTGCTTGCTTTTGTTGCGTTATAAGAATTTTTCATATACTCTAGATATGAATCCCTTATCAAATATATGAATAACAACTTCTTTTTAAATTTAGTTTTCTACTCTCTAATTTTTCAGAGTTGGCTGTAAGTATTACAGAAATATATTTTGAGTTGAACACGTTTCTTCTTTTTAGGATTTTATATATATATATATAATACAAAATTCAGAATATCCAAAAAGGGGTACATAGTGGAAAATGAAACCCCCTCCCATCCCAGTTATCCAATATCTGAGTTTCAACCCCCAGGGGCATTTTCCATTTTGCTGTAATTCCCTCCAGAGACTTTATATGCATTTAGGAGAAAATATGTATCTTAATCTCCTCCAAAATAGTAACCTATCAATACCCACTTTTCTGTACCTTGCCTTTTTGACTTAATAATGATTCCATTTCAGTGTATATATGCAGCTTTATTCTTTTTCAGTTCAGTTCAGTTCAGCCGCTCAGTCGTGTCCGACTCTTTGCAACCCCGTGAATCGCAGCACGCCAGGCCTCCCTGTCCATCACCAACTCCCGGAGTTCACTCAGACTCACATCCATCGAGTCAGTGATGCCATCCAGCCATCTCATCCTCTGTCGTTCCCTTCTCCTCCTGCCCCCAATCCCTCCCAGCATCAGAGTCTTTTCCAATGAGTCAGCTCTTTGCATGAGGCGGCCAAAGTATTGGAGTTTCAGCTTCAGCATCATTCCTTCCAAAGAACACCCAGGGCTGATCTCCTTTAGAATGGACTGGTTGGATCTCCTTGCAGTCCAAGGGACTCTCAGGAGTCTTCTCCAACACCACAATTCAAAAGCATCAATTCTTTGGCGCTCAGCTTTCTTCACAGTCCAACTCTCACATCCATACATGACCACTGGAAAAACCATAGCCTTGACTAGATGGACCTCTGTTGGCAAAGTAATGTCTCTGCTTTTGAATATGCTATCTAGGTTGGTCATAACTTTTCTTCCAAGGAGTAAGCGTCTTTTAATTTCATGGCTGCAGTCACCATCTGCAGTGATTTTGAAAGCTCCCAAAATAAAGTCTGACACTGTTTCCACTGTTTCCCCATCTGCCAAGAAGTGATGGGACCAGATGCCATGACCTTAGTTTTCTGAATGTTGAGCTTTAAGTCAACTTTTTCACTCTCCTCTTTCACTTCCATCAAGAGGCTTTTTAGTTCCTCTTGACTTTCTGCCATAAGGGTTGTGTCATTAAATATTCTACTACATGTACCATAATTTATCCAGTCCCCTAAGGATGAGCATTTGTTTCAAATTGCTGCCAAGAATATCCTTAAATATATATTATTTCACACAAGTACAAGATTTATGGGTTAAATTCTAGGAGGATAAAATAATATGTGCATTTTAAGTTCTGATAACTATTTCTAAATTGTTCTCAACAAAAACTACAAAAGTACCTACATCCATTAGCAATAATGGTATTGTCTATTTCCTCATATTCTCAGTAACTCCTCAGGTTTTCAAAATTTTTTGTTAGACAATTTGATAGGTTTAAAAAAAGAGTTTCTCACTGAAGTTTTATTTTGCATTTCTCTTTTATGAATTGCCTATTCCTAATCTTTCATATCTTTGCCCATTTTTCCTCTGATTGTTGGTTTTTCCCCATTGAGTTGTTGATATTTTTAATATATGTATGAAATTAGTCCTATTTCTATGGTCTGCATTGCAAATCTTCCGAGCTTGTCTTTGCTTTTTGTTACAGTTTTCACTTTTTATAGTTTTGTAATCTATTTTTGGCAATGCATAATTTTAATATAGTCAGGTTTTACTGTTCTTTTCTTAATGGTAACATCTTTTACTTTCCATTCACACAATTATGACAGTGAAAATCCTCACTACATTGTAAGCAAATTACAGCTTCCCAAATAGTCTACTTCCCATTACTTCTTCTACCTCCAACTGATTCCATACACCTGTCAGATTAACCTTCTTAAAATACTGTAAATTAGTAGGGACACAAAAAGTTGAGATTGCAATATAATAAAGATGCCAACTGTCCTGCCAAGAAGTGACTATTACACTTTTGTCTTGTACTAATTAAGCTCTGTCAAGCATTCTCAAACTCAGAAGTGTACAGTTTTGTATAATATCACAATATCACTGACCATACCTCTATGTATATTAAACAAGAGGGACATTTGATTGTAAACTAAGGTTATATTAAATTTACCAGGTGCATCAGGATTTCAACTTTATGGGACTATTTTTATTCTCTCACTCCAGAATCTTTCTACCAAACTCTCCTCTGCCCCAGTCACTTCAACCACACAAGAGACTGGTCATAAGAGCTTAAGAATCCAGCCTTTTCTCACAATAAATAAGAAATAATGTGTCTCTGACCCTGTACAGAACGTGGCACTATAACTCATGCTTTTGCAAGAAGGACTAACATTTCAAGCTGACAGGTAATAAATATGATCAGGAGCCAAGTACACAGCAGAATACCCCAAAGTGTATACCTTTCATAAGAAGCAGCAACCAGGCCTATCAGTAAGACAAATTCAGATTAAAAATGCAGGGGTTTTTTTCCCCCTCAGGCACAGTTAAATAAGCATCTTTTCAGCAGCATTGCCTTCTTAAATCCAAATCATTGTTTTCCTTGATTACTTGGGAAAAAAAAATTAAGCTGGAAATAGTAACCAAGTATGACTTATTAACCAAATAATTTTTCACATTTCTTTGTAATAAGTTTAAATTTACATAGGATTCTCACTAACAGCTTACATACACAGTCCCCAAAATTAACCAATGAAGTATATTTTATCTCTATTTTCCCAAAAGGAAAATGAAATTCAGAGACCAAAAGTTCATGTTCACATAGATAACAGTAGAGCTAGCATTTGAATAAAAGTCTTCATAACCTCATTCCATATTCTTTTCACTATATATCACCACTTAAATGTCTAGAAATTTACATTTAATGCCTATTTGTAATTTCAAAATAAGATTTTGAATAAATCATTTACAGTAGTAATACCATGCAACCATATACAACAAAGATGCCTCAAACTATTAATATTCTAATGTATTTTCACAACCTATTTGTTCAGATTATAGTACTTTTCTTACCCAGAAGAAATAGTGAGACCCATAAAAAATACAAGCTAATTAGTTTATAAAGTGCTTCAAACTGTTTGATAATAGCAACACTAAATAGTTATTATTTAACAAACCAAGTAACAGTTATTTAGCATCCTCCTCTGACACTAATAAAACTCTTATTAAAGTAACTATTAAACAAATAAGCTTTTGGAAAAATACCAAAATGCTTTGTAAATAAGCTGCTACACCAGGCAAACTAAAAATTCAGGCAAAATGGCAACATACTATATACACTGATTCCAAGTATATGATATTCTAGTAAAGGCAAAACTATGGAGATACTAACAAAATCTGTGGTTGCCAGGGGTTAGGAAGAGGGATGACTACGTGAATACAGTGGATTATTAGAGCAGT
The DNA here is from genome assembly GCF_042477335.2 of Ovis canadensis. Classification (NCBI taxonomy): domain Eukaryota; kingdom Metazoa; phylum Chordata; class Mammalia; order Artiodactyla; family Bovidae; genus Ovis; species Ovis canadensis. The sequence goes on along the minus strand of NC_091248.1, from coordinate 71,667,239 downwards.
GAAACTACTCTGCGTGATGAATCCACAGTGAATCCAAGACATTATACATTGCCCACACCCACAGAATGTATAATACCAAGAGGGAACCCTAATAAAAGCTATGAGCATTAGGCATGATGACATGTCAACACAGGTTTATGAACTGTAATAAATGTACCATTCTGGAAAGTAAGGTTGATAATGGGAGAAGTTCTGCATGTGTAGGAATGGGAAGTATATAAGAAATCTCTGTAACTTGCTCTCAATTTTGCCATAAACCAAAAACTACTCCAAAAAAATAAGGTGTAGTTTAAAAATTAAGGTTAAAATATCTGTGGCAAATATAACCTTTTCTACCAGTGCTTTAGTGGTCCACTTTTACCTATTTAGTGAAAAATTACCCTTGGCCATCAACCCTAACCTTCAGAGATATTCTGCCTTACATACCCTCTGCTCCTCCCAATACTGCTCCACCCCTCGCAAGCAGCTCACCCTTGTATATGACATCGGTCAACTAAGTCCAAAGACAGGGGAAAAATTAAATAGAAACAACAGATGGAGAAGTCAGGTAGTGACTAAGAAGATAAATAATCCCTGCAGAAAAATTCCCAAGAGAGAGTAAAGAGGAGGAAACAATTCTAAGATGCTCTGAACTTACTGGTCTACATAATGCAAAAATCACATGAAATTAAATTGTCCTTAAAATACAAAACATGATCTTACAAGCATTTCTTTTCTTTAAAAAATGTCTTTGCTGGACACAGTTTCAAAACTCGACCCTGATAATGTGTTGACAATGTGTCCTTCAGTCACAGCAAGATGATTTTTCAATAGTAAACCATAAATACTACACTTTTCAACAGAAAGATACGTCTAAAAGTGTGTGTGTCAAAGTGCCACAGACCTAGCTCTCAGAATAAACTTTTGGATAAAATGGCAAAGATTAAATTTTGATGCTTTATTATGTGGAAGAAAGATGTACACTTGTATCTTCTGGGTATTCTTAATCTCAGATGTCAGAAACATGCTATGAGCTACCAAGCTAAGCAGGAGTTCAACGAGATCTTGAAGCAGTTACACAGAAAAGACAGTGGGGGTGCTTGTTTGCCTGTTCACTGGCTTGCTCCATTTACCTATGAGGAGGTCAGGCCAAGCACTGGAAGCCCCAAACACCTGAGTCATTTGGAAGAGGCTCACGACTCCAGGGGCAAAAACAGGGACCCATAAGACAGGCTTAAAAGTGGTTCTGGCAGGACCCATGACCATCACCACCACCACCACCACCTAAGCAAAAATCAACCTTCTGTATCTCAAGCTTCAAGGGAGGCACAAAGTCTGGAGCTTCACCAGCAACCCATCTCAGTTTAGGAAATACCAATTAAGCATCAACAATGTACTAGGGTAAAGATGCAGGGAGACAGCAAAGAGACCCTGGTCTCCCATATCACAGTCTGGAGAAGTCTGAGTGGGGACAGCCCCATGGAAAGCCAACTTCCTCATGGAGAGAAACCAACCTGCCAACACTGACTTGCCAACCCCCTAAGCAGGCCACTGTGGAAGAATCTTTTAGACTCAGGCAGGTCCTCACTAACTGTACCTTTACCTGACATCTGATGACAACCTCACGAGACCCTGAGCAAAAACCACCTGAATGGCAGACCCACAGAAACCATGAGATAGTAAACGATTACTGCAGTCTGCAGCCACTAAATCTTTGACAGGTTACAAAGTAACAGAGAATAAACGCATCCAGATTTTACATAGGAGGCTCAGAGAGGCTAGCTCACCTCCTGTCATAGGAGTGAGCACTTAAGTCACATCTGGAAGCCAGTCTCTAGGCTTCAGATTCAATTTCTTTGCCATTAAGTGACACCACTTCTCAAGTAAAATAATTTATAATACCATAAGAACAATCATTCCTATACGATCACACGATTGGCACTAACACACCAGGCTTTCCACAGCACAGGGATACAACGCCATGTCTCCACAAATTCAACAGACATGACAGGACCTGCCATATAATTGAATTTGTGACTCTCCAAGAATCCCATGGACAGGGGAGCCTGGAGGGATAGAGTCCATTGGGTTGCAAAGAGTTGGACACCACTGAAGCAACTATGCCCGCACATGATATTTGGGGGGTTTAATTATCTTCTAAAAGAACTTTTTTTTTCCCCAATGTACAGATTTTTTTTTAATTAAAATCTAACATATTAATAGAATTTTAACACCAAACAATTACATTACTGATATTGAGAATATTTATACACTTTACAATCTTAATCACAATATACATTTGTATAATTTTAAACAGAATTCATATATCACACTAAGAAAAGCTCAACTGCTCACTGTTTTTTGGTTTTTTTTTTAAGGATTTGATTTTGTGCTTTCAGTCTCCAACTTTTAACATTACACAAACATTGTGAAATGTATTATCAAAATGCTTGTTATGGTGAAATCTTAAGTCCCAATCCACTAAATGGCTACTATCTTACAAGACATAATGGCTGGCTCTTAGCCTGTCTACCGCTGGAGAAGGTGAACAGAACATTTCACTGTTACAACCGCATCTGTAAGCAATGTTACTTTGCACAATTGCCCCTTTTGACTCACATGATCTTACAAGACAGACAGGACAGGTATACCACCACCCCCATTTTCCAAAAGATGATGGGGCTTAGGAAAGTCTAAGTAACTCAAATAAAGACACATGGTTATCAAAAGGAATTGCAACAATTCAACCTACAATATTTTAGCTCCATATCCCAGACTTTTCTTCTGCCCCATGTTTTAGCCAGTGGTTCTCTGCCTTGAACGTCTAGGGCACTCTGAAAATTACCAGTGCCTGGACATCATCCCCAGAAATTCTGACTTAATTGCTTTGGTCTGTTTTAGTCATCTGATATATGAAAAACTGGCTTCCCAGGTGGTGCTAGCGGCAAAGAACTCACCTGCCAATGCAGGTAGATGTAACAGACTCGGATGTGATCCCTGGGTTGGGAAGATTTCCTGGAGGAGGGCATAGCAGCCCACTCCAGAATTTTTCCCTGGAGAATCTCAGGGACAGAAGAGTGTGGCAGGCCATGGTCCATAGGATCACAAAGAGTCTGACATGACTGAAGCAGCTCAGCCCACACACATACACATATAAGAAACCAGTGGTGATCAATTCACAGAAAGTGTATGCCACAAAGGGAGAAATTGTGGGTATCTCTCCATGTAAGCTAAAATATCCTTATCCCCTAAGACAAAAAAACTTTGCAACAAATAAAGCAGAACAAGTCCAGTAGTCATGAATGGATGTGAGAGTTGGACCATAAAGAAGGCTGAGCACCGAAGAATTGATGCTTTTGAACTGTGGTGCTAGAGAAGATTTTTAAGAGTTCCTTGGACAGTAAGAAGATCAAACTAGTCAGTCCTCAAGGAAATCAACTCCAACTATTCATTGGAGGGGCTGATGCTGAAGCTCCAATACTTTGAGCCAAATGACTGGAAAAGACCTTGATGCTGGGGAAGGTGAAAGGCAAGAGGAGAAGGGAAGAACAGAGGATGGTACAGTTGTTTGGCATCACCGACTCGATAGATATGAGTTTGAGCAAAGTCCAGGAGATAGTGAGGGGCAGGGAAGCCTGGTGTGCTGCAGTCCATAGGGTCGCAGAGAGTCAGACACAACTTAATGACTGAACAATTCCATGTAAGCTAAAATATCCTTATCCTCTAAGACAAAGAAATCTGGCAACAAACGAAGCAGAACAAGAAGGAAGAGGAGATGGGAAAGTCAAGACCATTCTACAGCTTTCCTGGGGCCAAGGAATATTTTATTCCCCTCATCCCACTCCCTGAACCTCACCATTCTATACCTTAACTCCACTGCAAGTTTTAACTCAAGTTATCACCTCTTCCGTGAACCCTTCCAGATCACACCAAATAAGGAAACCTATTGTTTTGCATCCATCTTACCTGAACTCTACCTCTAAACAGCATATAGTGCACAAGGCATTTATTTACACATACATTTCACTTACTGGATTCTTTTATTCTCTTAAGGAGCTCCTTAAGGGTAGGGTCCCTATCTTATTTAGCCTTTCCATCTAATACATTTTGTCTATCCAGAGCCTTGAAGATAGAAGATATTAAAAAGCTGAATGGTATGATTTTTTTTTAATGTTTAGTATGGTTATTTTCCCCTTGGCCTCCTAGTAGACACTCTTCTGAAATTTTTCAACGTAAATAAAAGAAAGGGGACATGCCCCCCACACAACTGGATTAGGTTAGAGAATAATGTATGCAAAAAGGTCAAATATGGTTAAGAAAAAGACAATGGTGGAACTCTAGCCCAAGAAAGAATAGGATGAATGGGATAAAATGAGATACTCAAAGTAAGATCAGTTATGATTTTTTTTTAAAGGGAGGATTATGCAAACAAAGGGACAATCTGATTTTTCATTTCCAAGAAAGTGTGACAAAGAACACCGATTGCTGGCAACTGTATTTTCAACAGAGCTTTTAAAATTCTGGACTAAAGACCAGTGAAGCCAGAAGCTCTGAGGAGGAACCCAGGACTGTCAACTGTCTCCTCACTCCCCTTCTCCTGTTCACCCCTTCCCCCAGGGCAGTTCAGTGTCTAGCCCATCACTCCAACTAATGACAGGCACTTTACACTCTTCATTGTACTTGATGATTTGTAGACTTAAAATTTAACTGCATTCGACTTTGTGAAACTCTGTCCTGAATCTTGAGAAGCTTTACTTTTTTTTTCTCCCAGCCTATCCGGTCACTCTCCTCCAGCATCCTTATATCTTTCTTTTTCTTGGTTTGTCCCAAACTTGGTTTATCCTCTAAAACTTACATTCAGCCCTTTCTTCTCTTTCTATGCAGTTCTTCTGAACATTTTCATAATTACCATGCTTTCAACTACTGTCCATAAGGCAAGCACTCAGAAACCTGTATCTCCAGCCTCTCTCCAGCTCTCATGATGCTCCAGGATCCTATACCCAGTTGCCTTCAAGATGCCTCCAACGCACCAATGATATGCCCAGTAAACAATGTCTTCAAACCTGAACTTCCTCCTCAGAACTGCTTCTTCTGCTCTGATCCCTCCACGACCCAGAAACCTGGCAGTCATTCTAGCTGCTCACTTTCCCATTCCCTTTACATTCAAACAATCCCAAAGACCAGCCAATTTTCCATCTTCCTAAATATTTCCCTAAACATTCTCACTTTTGAGCATCACCATGACTTCTGCTTTTGTCTGTGCTCACAACTTCATATTATCCACACTAATCACACTGTCCGCTCTGGCTCCCAATCTTACCACATCCCCATCACACAACACCCCAAGCTACCCAGCACTCTATGCTCATGGTGATCTTCCACTCAAGAGTTCTTCAGAGCTCATTACAAGGCACGGGATAACAAATGCACCCAGAGTTACTTTTCCACTTGCATCTCCTTTCACTCCTGACTTTGCCCTTCACACTCTAATAGAATGACCCACGTACAGTTCCAGAACACACAATACTCTCATAATCCATGTGACTATTCGTGCTATTAGCTCCACCTGGAAATGCTCTGAGCTGCTTGTCACCCTGCCCAACTCTACTCAGGTTTCAAGACCTAGCTCAAATACAACCACAGCTAAAGCCCTTCTGCTAGGCATGCTTTGCATGTGTACCTATCTCCGCCAGAGCACATTTCACACAACGTTTCATCTGTTGGTCAAGATGTCTACTGCCCTACTAAACTATAAGCTTTTCGGTCAAGGAAAGTGACTTTTCAACTTTGTATCCTCAGCACTAGTTCAAGGCACACAGCATACTGAGAATAAAAAAAAGGAAAAAAGAAAGAAGAAAAGAAATTAATGAACTACAGACCAATGACAGGACAAGAAGATCAACTGGACTTTGAAGTCAAGTGAAGTGAAAGTCACTCAGTAGTGTCCAACTCTTTGCAACCCCATGGACTATACAGTCCATGGAATTCTCCAGGCCAGAATACTGGAGTACGTAACCTTTCCCTTCTCCAGGGGATCTTCCCAACCCAGGGATTGAACCCAGGTCTTCTGCACTGCAGGTGGATTCTTTACCAGCTGAGCAACGAGGGAAGCCCCAACGGGACTTTAAGCATTAAAATTTAAAAAAAAAAAAAAAATCCTGATCTTAAGGAAGTACAGACATTATTAAGTCCCACACATTTTTTAAAAATAGAAATATATAGTTATTCATGAATTATGAAGGTGAAAAAGAAAAAAAATTGTCATCGGACTAAGCAGGCAATAAGGAGCTAATCGTCTCCAATGGAGCAGCTGACAAAAGATTAACAGAAAGGTCAGAGATAAAGGTGGTTCTTTCTCTGAGTCAAGCAATTCATCAACTTGAGTCCAGAGAATGAGCAAAGACTGGCACCTTCCTCTCTCAGTTCCCACTCTTCTCCTTTGTCAGGATTCTCTATATCCCTTTCCCCATCCCACTAAGGCCCAGCTTCCAAGGGTGATTCCCTTCAGCTGGAGCCATGAGCCTAGATATGAGAGGGGGAGTCTTTGTTCTCATGGCCAGGACCTAGAGGAATGAAAAGGAACTGCTATTTACTGAGAAATCTATTCTGTACCAGTTATTGTGTTAAGAACGCTCACTAAATCTCACAGTAATACTAAGTAACGACCCAATTTTACATATGAAAAATGTGTGTCCCAAGGTCACAGAGCTAAGCAAAGACAGAGCTGGCCCAAGAACCTCGTAATGATAGCCTCCAGGGTATTTCTACACCCCTGACCACCTCAAAATGGAGAGGGATGTAGTCCAGATTCTAGGTTGGAACTCAAAATACATTATTCTCCAAAACACTATTGTAAGTGTATGTTAGAATCTTGCTGTTGTTCAGTAATTTAGTCATATCTGACTCTTTGTGATCCATGGACTATAGCCCGCCAGGCTCCTCCATCCAAGGGATCTTCCAGGCAAGAATACTAGAGTGGAGTGCCATTTCCTTCTCCAGGGGATTTTCTCAACTCAGAGATTCCACAGATCCTGCTTGGCAGGCAGATTCTTCATCAGTGAGCTGCCATGGAAGCCCTCAGGTTTAGAGTCTACAAATACATAATGGCACACAATGAGTTAACAAGGTTTTGGGATCCTGCCTTGGAAATCTACATACTCTGTTATTTTATCCTGTAAGGACACTGCTCAAAATGACAAAAGTGGTCTTGAAATTTTATTGGGGGAATACCAGGGGTTCTTCAGTGAAGCTTTTCCTTAAGAATATTTTCATCCACAAAAAAAGAAAAAAAAAAATCAGTAAGGATAGAAACCATTTTGCCTTGTTAACTTGTAAGAACAATGACACCAGAAGACACCTGTGGGAAATGTGCTTATCTGACCAGGTGTTCATTGATAGTGTGCTGTCATTTGAATAAAACATCATACTAAACCCTACAGACTAGAGCTTATGATAGAAATACCACAGACTATAGCAGTACAGCTGATATGCCTGTAATCTACTGACAAAACATAGTCCTTAGCAAAGTGAAAGCAGATGTCTGGTCTGAAATCAGATGTCTGGGGACTTGTCTCTCTCTTGGCTTCCAGAGCAACATTAGCTACACTAAATACACAGCTTAGCTGTATGTTAAAACCCACAACTTGGCAGAATCATGACAGTTTGGATGTGAAGCATCAGCATTTTTATTGTAATTCTTATAAACCAAAGACATTTCTGAAATAGAAATCCTATCTTTAAGCTAAATGTGGTAGTATATCTTTCTCCCTTTGGAAACAGTGTCAGAGCTTTTTAAAACACCTGGTGGACACATTTCCCCTTCACTTTTCAAGCTGACATTCTTTCCTCAGGGCTGTGGGATGATCTGATAGGGAGAATCAGGTGTTGGTCCTTGTCCCAGAAATTTGAGGACCAGACAGAACAGGTACTACCTGTGAAAATGTAAATACCTGGGGAGCTTAGCACCCTTAGGAAAGTAAGGACCAGACTGCTTTCTATAATCACAAGCAAGATCAAAAGAAAGTTTTGTGACCAGATAGAGAAACAGAGAGGGAAGTCAACAGTACCTGTTTGCCAGGCACTGTTTTTACACTTACTTCTTAATATACTCACTATTGTGTTTCGATACACAAAGAGTTAAGGGGCAAAGAAGTTTACCTATCTCCTGAGAAACCTATATGCAATTCAGGACGGCACAGTTAGAATCGGAAATGGAACAAGAGACTGGTTCAAACTTGGGAAAGGAGTACATCAAGGCTATATATTGTCACCCCACTTATTTAACATGTGCAGAGTACATTATGTGAAACGCCAGACTGGATAAAGCACAAGCTGGAATCAAGATTGCTTGGAGGAATATCAACAATCACAGATATGCAGATGATACCACTCTAATGGCAGAAAGTGAAGAGGAATTAAAGAGCCGCTTGATAAGAGTAAAGGAGGAGAGTGAAAAAGCTGGTTTAAAACTCAACATTCAAAAAACTAAGATCATGGCATTTGGTCCCATCATTTCATGGCAAATAGATGTGGAAAGAGTAGAAACAGTGACAGGTTTTATTTTCTTGGGCTCCAAAATCACTGCAGATGGTGACTGCAGCCAGCCACAAAATTAAATAACACTTGCTTCTTGGAAGAAAAGCTATGACAGGCCTAGACAGTGTATTAAAAAGCAAAGACATAATTTTGCCCACAAAGGTCCATATAATCAAAGCTATCACTTTTTCCAGTAGTCATGTCTGGATGTGAGGGTTGGACCATAAAGAAGGCTGAGTGCTGAAGAACTGATGCTTTCAAACTGTGGTGCTGGAGAAGACTCTCGAGAGTCTCTTGGACAACAAGGAGATCAAACCAGGTAATGCTAAAGGAAATCAACCCTGAATATCCACTGGAAGGACTGATGCTAAAGCTGAAGCTCCAATACTTTGGCCACCTGACACGAATAGCTGGCTCATTGGAAAAGTCAGCTGGGAAAGATTGCTGGGAAAAGACTGAGGGCAAGAGAAGGGGGTGGCAGAGGATCAGATGGTTAGATAACATCACTGACACAATGGACATGAGTTTGAGCAAACTCTGGGAGATAGTGAAGGACAGAGAGGCCTGGCGTGCTGCAGTCCATGGGGTCGCAAAGAGTTGGACACAGCTTGGCAACTGAACAACAGCAGCAGAGCTAATACATTCAGCAATAAGAATCAAGATTCACATCCATGTCTAATAGACTATATAAAAAGCATGCTACTTTTACATAGTATTTGGAATGGAACAAAGAGCAGTGGTAAACAGCCAAGAATATAGAAGTAAAAGGCAGAAACTCAGAATTTTATCAAGCAGCAGTCATCTGACACTGATTGAGATTGACTTTCTATTGCAACATCCCTAAGATCATACAGAACAATCCAAATGAACTTTTGGCCAACCCATTCCTTTTCTATTCTTGCAAGATTTAAGTAACTTTGTTTTAACCTTATATAATCTTTGTAACCCAAAAAAAGATACTTTCTTTCATGTCGATGTAAAAAAATGAGGTTATAGAAATTCCTTGGTGGTCCAGTGGTTAGGACTCGGTGCTGCCATTGCCACAGGCCTGGTTTCAATCCCTGGTTGGGGAATTAAGATCCTGCAAGTTGCACGCAGGCACACAAACAAAAAAAAACAGAAGACTGACATATACACACTACTTTATGGGCTTCCCTTGTGGCTCAGATGGTAAAGAATCTACCTTCATACAGGAGATTCAGTTGATCCCACAGTTTAGAAGATCCCCTGGAGAAGGAAATAGCTACCCACTCCAGCATTTCTGCCTGGAGAATTCCATATACAGAGGAGTTTAGCAGGCTACAGTCCATCGGCATGCAAATCAGACATGACTGAGTGACTAAGCACAGCACAGCACATTTAGAAAAGTCACAGAAAACTGGTAAAAGGTCTGACCTCCATGGCCATCTCCAACATACTTTCCTCATTACCCCCATCCTACTCACATCAAAGTGCTCAGCACTTTGATAAAAAAGATAAATATCTATTGAATCAATAAATGAACCTATCACAAATACACAACTATTTTCTGTTTTTCCATAAAGGAAATTAAAGGGCCATCCGCCACTTGAGCACAAACAAATAAGAAGGCAGGTTCAGGACACAGGAAACCAATGTCAAGATGTCACGGAGGACCATTCTAGTTTTCCTGTGTAAGCATCCAAGAATGTGACTTACAAACTCCTTGCTTGTGGCTAACATGAATTTTAACTAATTCAAAACATTTCTTTATATAGGACATCAGGGATGCATAAGGTGTTCCCAAACTTCTGAGAGCAGTTGTGTTTCATTTCACCGATTCAAGGGGAGGAAGGAGTGGTGGATTCAGGAAAGAATGTAAAAGTCCCAAAGAAGAATCTTTTAAAGAGCCCACACTGAAAATCACAGCAAACTTTTAGAAATGTCAATGTGCTGTTTGGCAACTTTTCAGTAGTGAAGAGAATGCTGGGGGGTAGGGGATGGGTATCAAAGTGAACGTCAAGAGAAAAAGGCCCAGTCTGGTCACTTTTCCCTCCGAAAATACCTTTCTCTATGAGCTGGAAAGAAGATCCCAAAGGAACGTCAACACTTGTAATACTGCTATTAACTTTATGCTTTGGAGTTCTACATGTAAAGATCCTTGGAGTTTCGTGTTAATTATCACGGAGAGCCATGATGCTTTAATTTTACAGTCTCAGAGATTAGTCCAAGTGAGCTAAGGGGACTGAGACAGACAACTACAGAGAGATTAAGGGTAATCGCAGTTTTCTCCAGGTGAAGTGGCTAAAGGGGACGCATGCCAGCGGTCAAACTCCCAGGTAATTCTACAGATTCCGAAAAATCTGAAATAAGCTCTTTGAGCTTGGAGCCTGTGACCCTTGAAGGTGGCTCTCAGGTTCCTGGAAAAAGGTAGCATTTGGCCCCAAGATCCCGCAAGGGCAGTTCTGGATCTAGTCCTTCTCTTCCTGGCTCGCTCGCTCTCAGCATAAAGTCCTAGATGCTTCCACCCTTAATCATTCCTTACTTACCCTTTCTCCCGTTCTTCCTCGGTGAGAAGGGGTAAGTGGTTATTTTGTGCCCTCGCCCAATTTGGCCAAAACCCTAAAAGTAAAAATGACAAACACGTGTTTTAAAACCCTGACGTTCAAGCCTCAGGAACTCCCACCACCTGCCCAACTCGTCCAGACACGTCCAGCGTCTCCACAGCGCTCCCTCACGGCCAGACTCTGGGCCCGAGTTGTCCCCTCTGCTAGGGGGTACAAGAGAGGGCGCGACATGGGGCGCCCGCCCAGCGGCGAACGGCTGGCCGGCTCAGGGCCTGGCGTAGCTCTTTTCCGGCTCGGGTTTCCTACCCGAGTTAACGGAAGGAGGAAGGGGCCGAGGGGCCGCTGCCCCGCGGAGCCTCAGATAAACACGCGCACGCACACATGCCCGCGATCACGGCCAAGGACTCGCGGCCAAGCAGCCCTCCGCCTCCCAGCAAAGCCCTTCCCCTCTGGAGCTAACTCCCCGGGAAGGGTCCTAAGCCCTGCGGACCACCAAGTGGCGGCAGCAAGAGCGCGCCTGCCCACCCCCGCCAACCTCACAACCCCCCGACTCGCCTCCCGGCGCCCGCCCTCCGCACCCGCTGCGCCGCTCAGCCCAAGGGACTTCCCCGCGCGGGCCCCGCCCTCCGCCGGCGGCAAGCTCCGCCCCCGCCCCCAGCGAGCGGGAGCCACGCGAAGCTCCGCCCCCGGCGGTAAAGCTGCGCTTCCGAAAGCCTGCGCGGGTTAAGCCCAAAACCCGGCCTGGATCTGCAGCGGATCAAAAATAACCCTTGCTTAGTGCTAGCTCTGAGCTCTGCATTGTACTATCCGCTGAGAGGGAGACCAAGAGTTGAAAATGTATGAAACTGTGGTTCCATCCTCTCCCCTTGTTTACAGGTGAGGAAACCGAGACCCCAGCAGTTGCTTTGAGTGCACAGCTACGGAGACAAACTATCTTATGGGGACACTCCCCTCTGGAGGCCTCATTATGGCGTTGTTTATACTAAAGTGGGCACAGGCAAAGGAATAATCCAGAACAAGTGGTTTACTTTGGAGAAACTGGAATTTCATACCTAAGCTTTTGCCATCAAATGACAAACTCTAAACTGGGTTATTAAAACCTTCAAAGAAAGAGGAACTTGGAATCACGTTTTCCCTTTATTCTCTTTCTGGATACTGACAAACTGATCTGTGCAAATCATTCAATATAAATCAAAGGACAAGATACTGGTACTTTGGGTTCAAAACTAATTCTAAAGATTTAGAAATCTATTCAGAGACTTAGATGAACCTGATAGCTGGAACTTCTAGAATCTCCTGAGTCTTCCCAGGTGGCTCAGAGATTTAAGAGTCCATCTGCCAGTGCAGGAGACATGGGTTCAGTCTCTGGGTGGGGAAGAGCCCCTGGAAAAGGAAAGGGGCAACCCACTCCAGTATTCCTGCCTGGAAAGCCCCATGGACAGAGGAGCTTGGTGGGCTAACAGTCCATAGGGCCACCACGAGTTGGACACCACTTACCAACTAAGCAACAGCCACAAATTAAGTAGATGGAGTTCCTGGCAACCAGGAACTGACAGTCTGGAATGGAATGTATGTGGACAAGCAAGACAAGTATGTGTGATTTTTATAATAATGGCATGTAATTAAACATACAAAAAGAGTGGCTAAGTCTGACCTGTCACTAAGAGTCATCAAATGTACTAAAGAAACTGACGCGATGGTACCCATGAACCTATTTGCAGGGCAGGAATAGAGACGCAGCCATAGAGAACAGACTTGTGGACAAGAAGGAAGGCAAGGGTGGATGAACTGAGAATGTACCACTGACACATGTACACCACCATGTGTCAGTCAGATAGCTAGTGGGCCTCTGTATAGCACAAGGAGCTCAGCTATGTGCTCTGTGATGACCTAGAGGGGTGGTGTGGGGGGTAGGGTGGAGGTGGGGTCAGAGGGAGGCTCAAGAGGTTAGGGGTATACATATATACTTGGCTGATTTGCATTGTCATCTGGCAGAAATCAACACAACATTGTAAAGCAAATATCCTCCAATTAAAAATATATTTAAAAATAAAGTATGCATACGAAATTCTAAAAAAAAGGCTGAGGTAATCTGAAAAGGTTATGGTGTACTGTTTGACTCCAGCTATCTAGCACTCTGCAAAATGCAAAACAATGGAGACAGTCAAATGATCTGTGGTTGACAAGGGTTATGATGGAAGAAGGTACGAAAAGGCAGAGCATAGAGGATGTTTAGGGCAGTGAAAATATTCTGTATGATATCAAGGTGATGCATGTCCTCATACGTTAGTCAAACCCCACGGAATGGATAACACCAAGGGTGAACCTGTTGTAAACTGCAGACTGGGTGATAGTGATGTGTCACTGTGGGTTCCTCAGCTGTAACAAATGTACCATTTAGGTGCTGAGATGTTGATAGTTGAGGAGGCTGTGCAGGTGTGGGGTCTCTGTAGTTTCTGCTTAATTTTGCTATGAACATAAAACTGGTCTTTAAAAAAGAAATAGACTTCTAAAGAAAAAGAAGAGGGGGTAAAGCCTCAGAACATCCCATATTCTTCAAATTCATCAGTTAAATTCCAAACTGGATATTTGGCTTCCTGTGTGGAGTTGCCTTCCATTCAGCATTAATGTCATCAGGATGAAAATGAATCATGTATTCCTAAGGTACAAAATTAAACTGTGGTTAGAGAGCATGTCTAATGTGCAAGGAGATATTTAAGCAAAGTTAACTTGAAATAAATTTTATAAATTCTGTGAATATATTTATATTTCAAATCTATTCCTATTCATGCATGCACGTGTGCTAAATAGCTTCAGTCATGTCCAGCTCTGTGTGACCCTATGGACCGTAGCCTGCCAGGCTCCTATGTCCATGGGGTTCTCTAGGCAAGAATACTGGAGTGGGTTGCCATACCCTCCTCCAGGGGATCTTCTTATGGCTGGCATCTCTTACGTCTTCCGCATTGGCTGGCAAGTTCTTTACTGCTAGCACCACCTGGGAAGCCCATTCCTATCCATACATACTTACAATTAGTAAGCAAATAGTGCAAGATATCATAGAATAAATGTTTTTGAAATTCTCTCTTTACATTCTTAAAAATGAGGACTTTAAAGAGTTTTTGTTTGTGCTGCTTACATATGCCCCTCTTTACTGTATTAAAAATTAACATAGAAAATGTAGATATATGTTTATTAACTCATTTTTAAGATAATGAAATCATTTTGTTTACCCCAAAGAATATTTTTTAATGGTGACTACATTAAAAAAGAAATTAGTGAGAAAAATGGGTTTCTTCATGTCTTTTGCAAGTCCGTTTACTCTCTGTCATGACAGAGCTGGAAGCTCTGCATTCAGTCGGTTGTGATATGTTGTAATAGCTAAGATATTATGGAGAAAACTGGCCCTCAATTAAACTCCTGGTTGAAGAAGGAAGGACCTTGCAAATCCGGTAAAAGGGTCTCAAAAAAACCCAAGGGTCCTCAGACCTCACTTTGAAAATTGCTGCTAGATAGCATTTTGCATTTCATTGACTTGAATATCATGCATTCCCACACCAGAGTTTACTAATACCTGAATTATAGCCCTTCACTTATTTCACGTTAAAACTCTAACTTGACAGCTAACCTCAGACCCATCCAATTTCTGAAAGTTTTTTTTAAGGCTTTTACTATAGCAACTCTGATGAAATTGATATTCTTTTTGTGTACATATAAAAACATTTGAGATTTCATTTATATCCTTCGTTACAAACATTTTGGGGAAATTTTTAATATAAATTGTGCCATCTGGAAAAATGAAACCTTGGTATATGGTTATTAACCAATTTAGGTATACTTATAATGAACAATGCACATCTTTTACATAAGTAATATAAAAGTGAGCTAAAAATAAAATAGGCAATTACAGTTTTATTTATTACCTAAATAAATACTAGCTTCTAAAGTTATTGCCTTGGAATAAAACTTTATATGTATAAACTTTCATTTTTACTACAAATGAAATAACTTAAGTCATCCATTGTGGATTTGTAATACAATTTCCAACTAAAAGGCACCTGGGTCACTCAGAAGAGTGTCTGATTTCAGCTCTGGGGAGGATACATACATAAGACAAATGTGATGTCTTGTGAAACAAAGGAATCCATTCATAATAAATAAGTGTGTCACAAGGTGACTGAAATCAAAATCAAAGGGTCTCTGTGGCTAAAGATGGGACAATCAAAAAAAGTAATAAATACTGTTGTTTGAAACACATTTAATCATGCTTCAAAGGAGGGAGACAAAAATAAACAAACAAACAAAATTCACTAGACACTATTTGAAGTAACTAGGGCACACACTGCTTATTCTAAAAATGTCAATTAAAAGAATTAGAACTTTCACTGTATTTCTTGATTTAATTGTAATTCGGAAAACCAAACTGCTGTTGAGGGTAAGTTGTTTTTTTATAATATATGAAAGAATTTTCCAGAATCGGAAGGACCTAACAACATGGTTGTCTGCGGCGGCCTTGCAAATAGCTGAGAAAAGAAGAGAAGCTAAAGGCAAAGAAGAAAAGGAAAGATATACCCATTTAAATGCAGAGTTCAAAAGAATAGCAAGAAGAGATAAGAAAGCCTTCCTCAGTGATCAATGCAAAGAAATAGAGGAAAACAATAGAATGGGAAAGACTAGAGATCTCTTCAATAAAATTAGAGATACCAAGGGAACATTTCATGCAAAGATGGGCACAATAAAGGACAGAAATGGAATGGACCTAACAGAAGCAGAAGATATTAAGAAGATGTGGCAAGAACACAGAACTATACAAAAAAGATCTTCATGACCCAGATACAACAATGGTGTGATCACTCACCTAGAGCCAGACAATCTGGAATGTGAAAAGTGGGCCTTATGAAGCATCATTATAAACAAAGCTAGTGGAGGCTATAGAATTCCAGTGGAGCTAATTCAAATCCTAAAAGATGATGCTGTGAAAGTGCCGCACTCAGTATGCCAGTAAATTTGGAAAACTCGCCAGTGGCCGCAGGACTGGAAAAGGTCAGTTTTCATTCCAGTCCCAAAGTAAGGCAATGCCAAAGAATGTTCAAACTACCACACAATTGCACTCATCTCACACGCTAGTAAAGTAATGCTCAAAATTCTCCAAGCCAGGCTTCAGCAGTATGTGAACCGTGAAATTCCAGATGTTCAAGATGGATTTAGAAGAGGCAGAAAAACCAGATATCAAATTGCCAACATCTGTTGGATCACAGAAAAACCCAGAGAGTTCCAGAAAAACATCTACTTCTGCTTTATTGATTACGCCAAAGCCTTTGACTGTGTGGATCACAACAAACTGGAAAATTCTTCATGAGGTGGGAATACCAGACCACTTTACCTGCCTCCTGAGAAATCTGTACACAGGTCAAGAAGCAACAGTTAGAACTGGACATGGAACAACAGGCTGGTTCCAAATCGGGAATGGAGTATGTCAATGCTGTATATTGCCACCCTGCTCATTTAACTTATATGCAGAGTTCAGTTCAGTTCAGTTCAGTCGCTCAGTCGTGTCCGACTCTTTGCGACCCCATGAATCGCAGCACGCCAGGCCTCCCTGTCCATCACCAACTCCCGGAGTTCACTCAGAGGTGCATCCATCGAGTCAGTGATGCCATCCAGCCATCTCATCCTCGGTCGTCCCCTTCTCCTCCTGCCCCCAATCCCTCTTAGCATCAGAGTCTTTTCCAATGAGTCAACTCTTCGCATGAGGTGGCCAAAGTACTGGAGTTTCAGCTTTAGCATCATTCCTTCCAAACAAATCCCCGGGTTGATCTCCTTTAGAAAGGACTGGTTGAATCTCCTTGCAGTCCAAGGGACTCTCAAGAGTCTTCTCCAACACCATGCTTCAAAAGCATCAATTCTTCGGCGCTCAGCCTTCTTCACAGTCCAACTCTTACATCCATACATGACCATAGGGAAAACCATAGCCTTGACAAGATGGACCTTAGTCGGCAAAGTAATGTCTCTGATTTTGAATATGCTATCTAGGTTGGTCATAACTTTTCTTCCAAGGAGTAAGTGTCTTTTAATTTCATGGCTGCAGTCACCATCTGCAGTCATTTTGGAGCCCAAAAAAATAAAGTCTGACACTGCTTCTACTGTTTCCCCATCTATTTCCCATGGAGTGATGGGACTGGATGCCATGATCTTCATTTTCTGAATGTTGAGCTTTAGGCCAATTTTTTCACTCTCCTCTTTTACTTTCATCAAGAGACTTTTTAGTTCCTCTTCGCTTTCTGCCATAAGGGTGGTGTCATCTGCATATTTGAGGTTATTGATATTTCTCCCGGAAATCTTGATTCCAGCTTGTGTTTCTTCCAGTCCAGCGTTTCTCATGATGTACTCTGCATAGAAGTTAAATAAGCAAGGTGATAATATACAGCCTTGACGTACTCCTTTTCCTATTTGGAACCAGTCTGTTGTTCCATGTCCAGTTCTAACTGTTGCTTCCTGGCCTGCATACAGATTTCTCAAGAGGCAGGTCAGGTGGTCCAGTATTCCCATTTCTTTCAGAATTTTCCAGTTTCTTGTGATCCACACAGTCAAAGGCTTTGGCATAGTCAATAAAGCAGAAATACATGTTTTTCTGGAACTCTCTTGCTTTTTCCATGATCCAGCAGATGTTGGCAATTTGATCTCTGGTTCCTCTGCCTTTTCTAAAACCAGCTTGAACATCAGGAAGTTCACAGTTCATGTATTGCTGAAGCGTGGCTTGGAGAATTTTGAGCATTACTTTACTAGTGTGTGAGATGAGTGCAATTGTGTGGTAGTTTGAGCATTCTTTGGCATTGCCTTTCTTTGGAATTGGAATGAAAACTGACCTTTTTCAGTCCTGTGGCCACTGCTGAGTTTTCTAGATTTGCTGGCATACTGAGTGCGGCACATTCACAGCACCCTCTTTCAGGATTTGAAATAGCTCTACTGGAATTCCATCACCTCCACTAGCTTTGTTCGTAGTGATGCTTTCTAAGGCCCACTTGACTTCACATTCCAGGATGTCTGGCTCTAGCTGAGTGATCACACCATCGTGATTATCTGGGTCGTGAATCATGCTAAATGCCAGGCTGGCTGAAGCACAAGCTGGAATCAAGATTGCCAGCAGAAAAAATAACTTCAGATATACAGATAACACCACCCTTATGGCAGAAAGCAAAGAAGAAGTAAAGAGCCTCTTGATGAAAATAAAAGGGGAAAGTGAAAAACTTGGCTTAAAACTCAGCATTCAGAAAACTAAGATCATGGCATCCAGTCCTGTCACTTCATGGCAAATAGGTGGGGAAACAATGGAAATGGTGAGAGACTTTATTTTGGGGGGCTCCAAACTCACTGCAGATGGTGACTGCAGCCAAGAAATCAAAAGACCCTTGCTCCTTGGAAGAAAAGCTATGACGAACCTAGACAGCATATTAAAAAGCAGAGATAAAAAAGAAAAAAAAAAAAAAAAGCAGAGATACCATTTTGCCAACAAACCTCCATCTATTCAAAGCTATTGTTTATCCAGTACTCATGTATGGATGTGAGAATCTGACTATAAAAAAGCTGAGTGCTGAAGAATTGATGCTTTTGAGCTGTGGTGTTGGAGAAGACTCTTGAAAGTTCCTTGGACTGTAAGGAAATCCAACCAGTCAATCCTAAAGAAAATCAGTCTTGAATATTCATTGGAAGGACTGATGATGAAGCTGAAACTCCGATACTTTGGCCACCTGATGCAAAGAGCTCACTCATTGGAAAAGACCCTGATGCTGGGAAAGATTGAAGGCGGGAGGAGAAGGGGATGACAGAGGATGAGATGGTTGGATGGCATCACCGACTTGATGGACATGAGTTTGAGTAAACTCCGGGAGTTGGTGATGGACAGGGAAGCCTGGCATGCTACAGTCCATGGGGTCACAAGGAGTCGGACATGACTGAGTGACTGAACTGAACAATCCCTTTGTGAAACAAATGATTCAGGCAACAATCATCAATTGATAGTCCAACGTATTAGAAATAAATCTCATATCTTAGTTATTTGAAGCAATATTAAGTTCAAAAATCAAAGCAAGCAGACAAAATAAAAATAAAGGTGCTTATATGATGTTAATGCGCTTTTAGACACACTCAACAATTCAGTGGGAGTCAATGGAAAGTAAAATTTTATACATCTAGAATATTTGTTACAAAACAAAGCTCAAGATCATCAGGGCAGTTTATGTTTTCTGTATTCTTGTTTATTCGTTTTGAGAATGATAATGGAAATGTTCATTTTTTAATCAGCTTCATTGGGTGTTTATTTAGTGTTAATTTTCTCTTCTTAATTTTTTTCTATTATGAGGTAGAAATCATTGTTATACGTTATTCAAATATATACTCGTGTGCATTTTTTGTCTTTTTATTAATAAGTTGATTTGCTTATTTAATTTTTTGCTGCACCGGGTCTTGGTTGCTGCACGCATGGTTTCTCTGGCTTTAGCAAGCAGGGGCTGCTATTCTTTGAGGTGTGCGGGCTTCTCGTTGTAGCAGCTTCTCTTGTTGTGGCTTGTAGGCTCTGGGACGCCAGGGCTCAGTAGCTGCGGTGCGTGGGCTTAGTTGCTCCTTGGCACGGGTTATCTTCCCACACCAGGGATCAAACCCATTTCCCCTGTATTGACAGGTGGATTCTTAACCACTGGGCCATCAGGGAAACCCCACATTTTTTCTCTTTATTTTTACAGAAAACCTCTGAAACTTTTAGAATAATCCTGTTAATAAAAAATGATACACTGCTTATTATGGTCACTCATCATTATATAAAAACACATAAATAAAAAATTCATAATAATTTATGATTCCTGGAATTCCTATTTTTTCTTAATCATAAAATTACCTGTTGGGAATTTGAAATCACTGTAAAAATGTGAATGTGCAGCCTGATGGCCTTATTAACAAAGTCTTTTTTTTTTTTTCTAATGATGTAGAACTTAATCAAAATTTTTTCTCTCTCCAACTCGTATATCCAAACCTGGTCATTGTAGGCACTCTGATGGAGGGAAATCTTGACATATACTTAAATAACCTGAGAATGTTCAGCCTTTAGAAGAAAATGGCTCAGGTGAGAATTTGATAGCTATCTTCATAAACTTCAAGGGCTGTCCAGAACAAGAGAAACTGCATTTATTCTGTTAGACTCAAGAGGATAGAATTAGGATAAATGAGATGGAGTTATAGGGAAGAACATTTTGATTTTGTATATATATAGAAGTTTTCTAACAACCAGAGAACTCTGAAAAGAGAACAGATTGCCTCAAGAAATAGCGATTTTCTGTCTAGGAAAAAGGCTGGACAACCATTTATTAGGGATATTTTTAAAGGGACCCTTAAAAGTTTGTGATTCTTTCTGACTCTGTTATCTCATTTTATTCTCTTCATAAGATACACAGGATAAGTATTAAAATTGTCATTTATGGTTAAGAATAATGAAATTCAAAGAGTTATGTTGGTTAGGATGCTTAGTAAATTATAAAAGCAACTTGACCTAGCCTAAGCAAAACTGAAAGACAGTATAAGATGGAGTGCTATTTCTGAGAACCCAAGGCTGTATATTATCACCCTGCTTGTTTAACTTCTATGCAGAGTACATCATGTGAAGTGCTGGACTGGATAAATCACAAGCTGGAATCAAGAATGCTGCAAGAAATACCAATGACCTCAGATATGCAGATGATACCACAAAATGGTAGAGGAACTAACGACCCTCTGATGAGAGTGAAAGAGGAGAATGAAAAACCTGGCTTAAAACTCAACATTCAAAAAACTAGGATGATGGCATCTGGTCCCATCACTTCAGTTCAGTTCAGTTCAGTCGCTCAGTCGTGTCCGACCCTTTGCGACCCCATGAATCGCAGCACGCCAGGCCTCCCTGTCCATCACCAACTCCCGGAGTTTACTCAGAGTCACGTCCATTGACTCAGTGATGCCATCCAGCCGTCTCATCCTCTGTCGTCCCCTTCTCCTCCTGCCCCCAATCCCTCCCAGCATCAGAGTCTTTTCCAATGCATCAACTCTTCACATGAGGTGGCCAAAGTACTGGAGTTTCAGCTTTAGCATCAGTCCTTCCAAAGAAATCCCAGGGCTGATCTCCTGTAGAAAGGACAGGTTGGGTCTCCTTGCAATTCAAGGGACTCTTCAAGAGTCTTCTCCAACACCACAGTTCAAAAGCATCAATTCTTCGGCGCTCAGCCTTCTTCACAGTCCAACTCTCACATCCATATATGACCACAGGAAAAACCATAGCCTTGACTAGACGGATCTTAGTCGGCAAAGTAATGTCTCTGCTTTTGAATATGCTATCTAGGTTGGTCATAACTTTTCTTCCAAGGAGTAAGCGTCTTAATTTCATGGTTGCAGTCACCATCTGCAGTGATTTTGGAGCCCCAAAAAATAAAGTCTGACACTTTTTCCACTGTTTCCCCATCTATTTCCCACGAAGTGATGGGACCGGATGCCATGATCTTAGTTTTCTGAATGTTGAGCTTTAAGCCAACTTTTTCACTCTCCATTTCCACTTTCATCAGAGGCTTTTTAGTTCCTCTTCACTTGCTGCCATAAGGGTGGTGTTATCTGCATATCTGAGGTTACTGATATTTCTCCCGGCGATCTTAATTCCAGCTTGTGTTTCTTCCAGTCCAGCATTTCTCATGATGTACTCTGCATAGAAGTTAAATAAGCAGGGAGACAGTATACAGCCTTGACGTACTCCTTTTCCTATTTGGAACCAGTCTGTTGTTCCATGTCCATTTCGAACTCTTGCTTCCTGGCCTGCATACAGATTTCTCAAGAGGCAGGTCAAGTCGTCTGGTATTCCCATCTCTTTCAGAATTTTCCACTGTTTCTTGTGATCCACACAGTCAAAGGCTTTGGCATAGTCAATAAAACAGAAATCACTTCATGGCAAATAGATGGGGAGAAAATGGGAACGGTGAAAGACTTTATTTTCTTGGACTTGAAAATCACTGCAGACAGGGACTGCAGCCATGAAATTAAAAGATTTTTGCTGCTTGGAAGAAAAGCTATGATAAACCTAGACAGCATGTTAAAAAGCAGAGACATCACTTTACCAACAAAGATCCGTATAATCAAAATCATGGTTTTTCCAGTAGTCACGTACAGATGTGAGAGTTGGACCATAAAGAAGGCAGAGCACTGAAGAATTGATGCTTTTGAACTGTGATGCAGAAGAAGACTTGAATATTCATTGGAAGCCCTGATGCTGAAGCTGAAGTTACAGGGTTACCTGATGCAAAGAGCCGACTCATTGGAAAAGACTGTAATGCTGGGAAAGATTGAGGGCAGGAGGAGAAAGGGGTGACAGAGAACAAGATGATTAGATGGCATCACCAACTCAGTGGACATGAGTTTGAGCAAGCTCTGGGAGTGATGAAGGACAGGGAAGCCTGGCTTGCTGCAGTCCATGGGGTCACAAAGCGTTGAACACGACTTGGCAACTAAACAACAAGGGTAGTATAATGCAGCCAGGGGCCGAAGCCAACAGAACTTTCTCTATGTCTCAACTCTGAGTCTCTCTATAAATTGCTTTGTTCTCTTTTTCTACAGATATATTTTCTGTGCTTCCCAGCCACATGGTAGGTAGAAATTCCATGGCTCCCTAGTTTACATCTCTGTCATTCAAGAGAACAGCCCAGAGTGACTGACTGCCTCAATTATTTTGAACTTTATGGTACCAATTCATCACATTGTTCTCCCTTCTGATTCCTGTGCCAGTTGATAAATAACCACAGTAAAACTGGATTGGATAATGTGACTTGAACTTGGGGCACAGATGGAGTCTTCTACAGCTTTCCTTTCAATTGAACTCACTTGATAAAAGGCAGATCTTCTTGTCTGAAACTTTGAATTTGCAACAAGTGATACAAACATTTCAGAATTTTTTTTCTATAACTGTGGCGCCAATGACCCTAGCATCTAGTTCTCTGTGGCACTAGTTCCAGTAGCAGCTTCCAATATCCGGTGTTACAGTGATGTCTGCAGGACAATGACAGCAGTTACATGTTACCCAGATTCTTTCTGCAGCATGACTTTGACTGTCCTGCTATGGTCTCCTTTAGTTGTTGCTCATTTTTTCCCAAGCCCAGTTTTTCAGGTCTTCTAGGGGATTCTGTGAACATTCCTAAATTCTCGCAATAATTATTTTTTTTATTTTCAAATATCCCAGAGTCGTTTTGTGTTGTTTACAACTAAGAACTTGCCTGTCTTACAATCAGCTATACCGATTGGTCAAACTCTTGTAGAGGAAACCTGATTGTCAGAGATCCACCCCATCAATTCCCAGGAAAGAAAGAATGACCAAATACCCACAAATAAGCATCTTTTGGCATAAATATTCAGTGAGTTGTTAAACATGATAGAGGAGATTAATATCAGGAACCTAAAAAAAAAAGTCTTAGCAATCACCGTTTAGTTCATTCCTTTATCCCTGTTACCCTTGACTTGTAAATTAATAATTAGTAGGGGAAACTAGGGTTTTTGAATAGAAAGACCAACATAAGCAATTTTAGAGTCTCAACAGTTTACTCTTCCACCAAACTTAGAAAACAATTTAGAAGAACAGGCTGAATTCAGTTCGACAACTTAATTCTTTCAAACTAAGCTTGTCACTTAATTAAACTTTGTGTGCATCAACCCACTCCAGTATTCTTGCCTGGAGAAGCCCAGGGACGGCGGAGCCTGGTGGGCTGCCGTCTATGGGGTCGCACAGAGTTGGACACGACTGAAGTGACTTAGCAGCAGCAGCAGCAGCACAGCAGAGCTAAGTCACTTCAGTCATGTCAGACTTTGCGACCCTATGGACTGTAGTCCATCAGGCTTCTCTCTCCTGGGATTCTCCAGGCAAGAATATTGGAGTGGGTTGCCATGCCGTCTTCCAGGGGGTCTTCCCAACCCAGGGATCAAACCAGTATCTCTTAGGTCTCCGGCACTGGCAGCAGCTTCTTTATCACTAGCACCACCTGGGAAACCCCGCTTAAATTTTATTGTTCCTTTAAACTGCGTAAGCATAGCCTAAACTCTACTATGCTAACATGGGAATAAAGAAAAGAATTACTGTTTAAACACATAGTTTAATTGAAAATTGTGTTTAAAGTATTCTAATACTTTCCATCATGTAATATAAAATAAAACTGTGTGGTCTATCTATTTTCAGTGACCTATTTGATTTCTGTGAGGGAGATAATTTTTGAAATTGAGAAAAATTAAAAAGAAAGAGAAATAAAGATTTGAATAATCAGTCCCAAATAAGTAAGATTTATTATTTGTATTTTCCTGATACATAACTAAGATTACATTAAAATTCAAAATATGAAACACAAAGATTATCATTGAGCATAAATAATTAAAATTAATTAGAGTCTTAAACTGAGAACTCCTAGACTCCTGAGGATGCAGAAACTATTAGAAGTCTGTAAAGATTTCTTCTCTTCTTCCATTAGGAATGGCAGGAACAGATCATAAAAGTTAATGTTTAAATGCTTAAGAGTGTGGGTTTCAATATTTTTGGAAACACCAAGCAGTCCTTTCTAAATTAATTGACAAATCATTGAGTACTTGCAATACAGACTGGCTTTTTTGTGGTAATAAGCCACATCATATCCGTCTGAGAGATAAGCTATCAGAGAATTGTGAAAGAAACAGGAAGTATAATAGTTATCAAGTGTAGATTCTTGAGACAGCGATTGTATAAACTTCAGTATTGAGAACTGATACATTTTACTCTTCACTTCATGGTTGGGAAGTGTCTGTAATTCAGCTTCCAAATAAGAGAGACAAAGAGGTGTACTACACTCTTATGGAATTATATTATGTTGGAACTGAAAGTGATCTTCGAGTATTAGTTATCCAATGCTGAATAACAAGCCATCTTAAAACTCGCTGGCTCAAAACAACAAACATATATGTTTGTTAATCTCTGTGGATTAGCTGGGGATTGATGATCTAGTCTGGGCTCAACTGAGCTAATTCCATTCCATGTGTTTCTCATTCTCCTTGGATCACAGACAAAATGATAATAGTGTTTTTTAGAAAGTGCCACTTGAAGTCTCACTGTGCACCAGATTTTGTGCTAGAAACACTTAAAAGTGTTACCCCTTTTACTCTTCATAAAAACATTGTGAAGGAGGTTGGATTTTTCTCACTCTTTTTTGGCTCTATGGTTCTTCTAGACTACTCTGTAGCAATTTTAGGCCTAAAGCATTGCCCTCCACTGAAACCCAAAGACCTATGAGGAGCTTCAAGCTGTGACTAGACTCCCAGTAGACTCATCAAAGCTTATCCTCGCCTTGACCCTGGAGTCCATCAATGAAAACTCCCAGAATGTTCTAGCTGCCTCTCAACCTGTCTCTGTTAAAAAAAAACTTGGTAAGTTGACTCTCAATCCTAGTAGCAAATTGCCTTCTATTCTACCAGAATATCCACCTCAACAGAGTGGACACAGACTTGGTGAAGACATACTATGTAGGTGGAAAAGTATGAGAAGGTTGTTAACTGCTCAGAGAGAAAAAAATAAACCACTATGAAGTAGATACTTTTTTTTAAATTTTACAGATAAGGGAACTAAAAAGAAGCTTTTTTAAGGTCATGAAATTAGTGTACGATGGACTTGGAATACACATATAAGTCTGCCTGACATCAAACTTCTTCTTAACCGCTCTGCTTTCTTCTGCCTCATGAAATATATTGCTCCATTTTGGGAGAGCCCTTAAAAAAGTTGCTCTTTTATATTCAGTGAAATTATTTTCCCTGTAACTCTAAGTTATAGATCTTAATTTGGCCCTTGAACGCAGACTCATGCTGTTTTTCAGGCACTTTCACTGTATCATCTAATTTAAATAATACAGTAGAAGTGCTTGAAAACCAGCATGTGTTCAATAAAAATTAATTTAAATCATCCCCACAGTAGACATAACAGTCATTGGTAAAATAGTCATTGAGGCAGGGCCAGCACTAATTGTAGTCTCACCCAGTTTGCCCTTGTTCGGTTTATTCAGAAAGCTATAAGAAAATAATGACCTCCAGATATTTATATATTTAACTCAGATAAACAGACAAACTGTTTCTACAACTTTTCCTTAATCTACTAGCTGAGTGACCTTGTCCAAAAGAGAAATGACTCCTACATTTGATAAGCAACAGACAATTAGAATGCTTTGGCAGAGTGGAGAGGGAAAGAAGGTGAAATGACATTAAATAATGCTTCTTAAAGTTAATAAATGTGTATCTGATTAATAGGTAAATATGCAATATTGACTTTCTTTATAAATGTTGACTTTATTAGTGGAAAAAATGGAATTTGTTCAAAGGTAAAACATAGCTTACATTAAAAATTTACTTAAAGTCACAAAGGGACTAAGTACATAATCAGGACTGAAAATAAAGAGGTTGTTCAAGGATGATTTTCTTTTTTTTTTTTTTTTTTTTTTGAGTTTTCTTTTTTTTTTATTCCACTTTTACTTAGCATACTGTACTTGAGATTCACCTATATGATGGCATGTAAATCATCATCTTTTATTTTTTTTTTTTTTGAAGAAAGGAGATCTTTATTACATGGTAATTCTTTTTGGTAGTCTTCTATATTTTATTTTTTTTTTCTTTTTTTTTTTAATTTTTAGTTTTTTATTTTTTAAATTTTAAAATCTTTAATTCTTACATGCATTCCCAAACATGAACCCCCCTCCCACCTCCCTCCCCAGAACATCTTTCTGGGTCATCCCCATGCACCAGCCCCAAGCATGCTGCATCCTGCGTCAGACATAGACTGGCGATTCAATTCACATGATAGTATACATGTTAGAATGTCATTCTCCCAAATCATCCCACCCTCTCCCTCTCCCTCTGAGTCCAAAAGTCCATTATACACATCTGTGTCTCTTTCCCTGTCTTGCATACAGGGTCATCATTGCCATCTTCCTAAATTCCATATATATGTGTTAGTATACTGTATTGGTGTTTTTCTTTCTGGCTTACTTCACTCTGTATAATCGGCTCCAGTTTCATCCATCTCATCAGAACTGATTCAAATGAATTCTTTTTAACGGCTGAGTAATACTCCATTGTGTATATGTACCACAGCTTTCTTATCCATTCATCTGCTGATGGACATCTAGGTTGTTTCCATGTCCTGGCTATTATAAACAGTGCTGCGATGAACATTGGGGTACATGTGTCTCTTTCAATTCTGGTTTCCTCGGTGTGTATGCCCAGAAGTGGGATTGCTGGGTCATAAGGGAGTTCTATTTGCAATTTTTTAAGGAATCTCCACACTGTTCTCCATAGTGGCTGTACTAGTTTGCATTCCCACCAACAGTGTAGGAGGGTTCCCTTTTCTCCACACCCTCTCCAGCATTTATTGCTTGCAGATTTTTGGATCGCAGCCATTCTGACTGGTGTGAAGTGGTACCTCATTGTGGTTTTGATTTGCATTTCTCTAATAATGAGTGATGTTGAGCATCTTTTCATGTGTTTGTTAGCCATCCGTATGTCTTCTTTGGAGAAATGTCTATTTAGTTCTTTGGCCCATTTTTTGATTGGGTCGTTTATTTTTCTGGAGTTGAGCTGCAGAAGTTGCTTGTATATTTTTGAGATTAGTTGTTTGTCAGTTGCTTCATTTGCTATTATTTTCTCCCATTCAGATGGTTGTCTTTTCACCTTGCTTATATTTTCCTTTGTTGTGCAGAAGCTTTTAATTTTAATTAGATCCCATTTGTTTATTTTTGCTTTTATTTCCAGAATTCTGGGAGGTGGATCATAGAGGATCCTGCTGTGATTTATGTCTGAGAGTGTTTTGCCTATGTTCTCCTCTAGGAGTTTTATAGTTTCTGCTCTTACATTTAGATCTTTAATCCATTTTGAGTTTATTTTTGTGTGCGGTGTTAGAAAGTGATCTAGTTTCATTCTTTTACAAGTGGTTGACCAGTTTTCCCAGCACCACTTGTTAAAGAGATTGTCTTTACTCCATTGTATATTCTTGCCTCCTTTGTCAAAGATAAGGTGTCCATATGTGTGTGGATTTATCTCTGGGCTTTTTATTTTGTTCCATTGATCTATATGTCTGTCTTTGTGCCAGTACCATACTGTCTTGATGACTGTGGCTTTGTAGTAGAGCCTGAAGTCAGGCAAGTTGATTCCTCCAGTTCCATTCTTCTTTCTCAAGATTGCTTTGGCTATTCGAGGTTTTTTGTATTTCCATACAAAGCTTGAAATTATTTGTTCTAGTTCTGTGAAAAATGTGGCTGGTAGCTTGATAGGGATTGCATTGAATTTGTAAATTGCTTTGGGTAGTATACTCATTTTCACTATATTGATTCTTCCAATCCATGAACATGGTATATTTCTCCATCTATTAGTGTCCTCTTTGATTTCTTTCATCAGTGTTTTATAGTTTTCTATATATAGGTCTTTAGTTTCTTTAGGTAGATATATTCCTAAGTATTTTATTCTTTTCGTTGCAATGGTGAATGGAATTGTTTCCTTAATTTCTTTTTCTACTTTCTCATTATTCGTGTATAGGAATGCAAGGGATTTCTGTGTGTTGATTTTATATCCTGCAACTTTACTATATTCATTGATGAGCTCTAGTAATTTTCTGGTGGAGTCTTTAGGGTTTTCCATGTAGAGGATCATGTCATCTGCAAACAGTGAGAGTTTTACTTCTTCTTTTCCAATTTGGATTCCTTTTATTTCTTTTTCTGCTCTGATTGCTGTGGCCAAAACTTCCAGAACTATGTTGAATAGTAGCGGTGAAAGTGGACACCCTTGTCTTGTTCCTGACTTTAGGGGAAATGCTTTCAATTTTTCACCATTGAGGATAATGTTTGCTGTGGGTTTGTCATAGATAGCTTTTATTATGTTGAGATATGTTCCTTCTATTCCTGCTTTCTGGAGAGTTTTTATCATAAATGGATGTTGAATTTTGTCAAAGGCATTCTCTGCATCTATTGAGATAATCATATGGTTTTTATTTTTCAATTTGTTAATGTGGTGAATTACATTGATTGATTTGCGGATATTGAAGAATCCTTGCATCCCTGGGATAAAGCCCACTTGGTCATGATGTATGATCTTTTTAATGTGTTGTTGGATTCTGATTGCTAGAATTTTGTTGAGGATTTTTGCATCTATGTTCATCAGAGATATTGGCCTGTAGTTTTCTTTTTTTGTGACATCTTTGTCAGGTTTTGGTATTAGGGTGATGGTGGCCTCATAGAATGAGTTTGGAAGTTTACCTTCCTCTGCAATTTTCTGGAAGAGTTTGAGTAGGATAGGTGTTAGCTCTTCTCGAAATTTTTGGTAGAAAGGATGATTTTCAAAAATGGTCAAATACAAAGTGAACATATGTTTAAGATTTTATTGGACTCATTAATTAACAAGGGCGATCTTGGGTGGCCTCAGCTTGCAAAGGGCTTGAAGCGGGATTTAGGTTTCCGGCCAGAGATTGAAGCCAGGCCAGAGACTGAAGTCAGGCCGCAGCAGCTAGAGTGCTGAATCCTAGCTACTAGACTAGTGACCAGAGATGAAGCTCTGGCCCATCAGCTTTATAGAAACAAATTCCCATAGAGATGGAAAGTAGTGAAATAAGTGTTTATTACGAGGGAAAAGAATACAAGTGGACAGACACACAAGCAGGTCCAGAGAGAGCCATGCCCTCCTGGTAGTTTGAATTACTTATATGGGCATTTCATCCAGGTTTCCTTTGGTTAGTCATCTCGTTTTGCTGGTTCTCAGCATTTGGTTTATCTGGGTCCTCCTGTATCTGCATGGACATCTCTTAGCTAAGATAGATTCTAGTGAAGAGGCCTATGGGTAGGTTGACATCACTCCCTTTTGACCTCCAAGGACCCTCTCTGGGAATGCATAGTTGGAAAGACCTCCATGACTTCCAGAACAAGTAATATGTGGTCTCTGTCTTTTATCTGGGCGGGGCTCAGCTCCACTCTAGTTCCTGCTATTATCTTCATCTTGGAGTATCTATCCACAGGGAACAAATTCCAGCTGCTCAGTCTAGGGCCCATCTATCTCCTTCCTCAAAGGAACCAGTAAGCTATTGCAGCCTGTTCAAAAAAGAATTGTTGCAGGCAGACTTCCAGACTTATGGAAGACAATCAGGAATCCTAAAGTAAATTTGCTAATAGATGTAAAAAATAGAGATTCTATGGGCAGTAAATTATAATGCTGGAAACATCTTTTCTATAGAGAGCAAATCAGTTGTATCTCTATGACAAA
This sequence comes from Ovis canadensis, assembly GCF_042477335.2. Classification (NCBI taxonomy): domain Eukaryota; kingdom Metazoa; phylum Chordata; class Mammalia; order Artiodactyla; family Bovidae; genus Ovis; species Ovis canadensis. The sequence goes on along the minus strand of NC_091248.1, from coordinate 71,636,910 downwards.
TTATGAACAAGAATAATCAGTCAGTTTTCTGTAATATCCTGATTTATAAAATAGTGAAATCAAAGACAGTTCAAAGCACAGGCCCCAAGAAGATCAAGTAACCTAAAGGGAGAGCCAGGCGATGTCAAATATTCCATTGAAAGGACACCAAGTAATCATGTCCATTTCAAAATCTTCAACAATTTTTCCTAATGGAGTTTCCTAACAGTACATGAAGGAGAAAAATTGGGAAAATCTTGGGTTAAATGAAAATTTGCATGCATGCATGCTTAATCGTTTAGTCGTATCTGACTCTTTGCAATCCCATGGATTGTAGCCTACATAGCTCCTCTGTCCATGGATTTTCCAGGCAAGAATACTGGAGTGGGTTGCCATTTCCTGCTCCAGAGGATCTTCCCAATTCATCTCTCCTGCATTGGCAGGCAGATTCTTTACCACCGCACCAATCAGGAATCCTCAAATGAAAATTTACAATGCTTGAAATATTTTATATTTTTTAAAAAGACATATGAAAATTTATAAGAAATGGAATAATCCAGAAAAATCAGAAAATTACGTTTTATATTTTTCTTTGTCACATTCTTCAGATAAACCTGGTTACTCACTAAGGTCAGATGGGAACTGGAAAAAGAGAAAGATAAGAAAATTAATAAATTCTATCATGTGCCTTTTCATCATCTGCCACAAATTATATTTTAAAATAATAATTTATAACATTTTATATGTCTAGATGATCACCGACAAGCTGAAGCATTCCCTGATCTTGTCATGGTTGGAATTCAAAAATGGACAGAGAAAGTATTAAAATGGCCAATAGGCCCATAAAAAAGATGTTTAACACCCCTAGTTATTAAGGAAATACAATTCAAAACCTCAATGAGATACTGTTTCATACCCGTTGGAATGGCTGTTATCAAAAAGCAGAAAATAACAGGTGTTGATGTTGATGAGGTTGTTGTTCGTTTGCTCAGTCGTGTCCAACTCTTTGCAACCCCATGTACTGCAGCACACAAGGCTTCCCTGGCCTTCACTATCTCTGGGCGTTTGCTCACACTCATGTCCATTGAGTCAATGATGCCATCCAACCATGTCATCCTCTCCTCCTGCCCACCTTTCCTGCCCTAAATCTTTCCCAGCGTCAGGTTCTTTTCTAATGAGTCAGTTCTTCACATCAGGTGGCCAAAGGTTTTGAGCTTGAGCGTCAGTCCTTCCAATGAATATTCAGGGTTGATTTCCTTGAGGATTGACTGGTTGGATCTCCTTGCTGTCCAAGGCACTTTCAAGAGTCTTTCAAGGGACTTTCAAGAGTCTTCTCTATTACCACAGTTTGAAAGCATCAGTTCTTCAGTGTCCAGCCTTCTTTATGGTCAAACTGTCAGATCTGTACATGAGTATGGAGGCTAACAAATTGGACCCTGTATGCTTTGCTAAAGGGAATAGTACGCCAGCATAGAAAACAATAGAGTGATTCCTCAAAATTAAACATATGATCCAGCCATTCTACTTCCAGGAGTATACTCAAATGACTGGAAAGAGGGAGCTCAAACAAATACTTGCATACCAGTGTTCACAGGAACTGTCAACTAAAAGAAAAATGCACAATGCAAGAGTTGTGGGTTTCAGCTTTATTCAAGGACCTTACTGAGGACTATAGCCTGGGAAACAATCTCTCAGCACTGAGGTAATGATCTTAAGGTTATATATATGTATATATATATACACACACACACACACAGGCTTCCCAAGTGGCGCTAGTGGTAAAGAGCCTGCCTGCCAATGCAAGAGACATAAGAAATGCGGGTTTGATTCCTAAATTGGGAAGATCCCCTGGAGAAAGGAGTGGCAAACCGCTCCAGTATTCTTGCCTGGAGAATCCCGTGGACAGAGGACCTTTGTGGGCTACAGACCCTAGCATAGAGTCGCAAAGAGTTGGACACGACTAAAGCGACTTGGTATGCACACATATATGTATTACATAGATATATGTATATATCTGGTTATATCACTTTGGTTATAGAATGCTTGCAGTCAAGCATAAATCTCAGTAAAAGCTTACTGCTTGTCACGAGGATCAGGTATTTCAGGTAATGATTTTAGTGCCGTTCTGTGTATGCGAAGAGCTAAGAATCTGGGCTCATTAAAATTTTTTCCAGAGATATCTCTAACTATCTAAGGGGTCTATTTTTCCAAAGCATGGAGTGCATTACCTATTTTCCATCCTGAATTTCTTTTAGGGTTTACTGTCAGTCAGCTAATACAGTGGCTAATGACCTGAAACTCCTATCGTCATAGAACTGGATAGTGAGCCATATTATTTGTTTTACACTTCTTATTTACAATAGTCAAAAAGTAGAAATAATCCAAGTGCCCATCAACAGAAGAATTAATTAACAAAATGTGGTCTATAAGGGAGGGAAAATTTCCTTTTACCTTTGTAGTCTCTGTGGCTGGGCCTATGAATTAAACTGACAGAACAGCTCAACAGGAGAAAACATACAAATGTTTAATATTTTTCCATGTACATGGGAAATATTCGAAAGGAAAATTAAGACATGAGGTTCCAAAACTTGCATACCTTTTTAAATAAACAATGAGAAATTGTGCAGGTGTGACAAGACATAGGGCTTTGGGTCAGGGGCAAAAAATTACAGGACAGCAACTTGAAATATATGAGGGAAACTAATGGAAGTTCTTTTAATAGGTTTGTTTTACTTCAGCAGAATTTGTACAGATTCATTTCAGTATAGGCTCCCAGTCTTGTGATAAAAACATTCTTCTCTTCCTAGTATAGAGATGGCACTCCTCTAATGGGAAATTTTATGATCCGATTTTAAGTAGAAAAAGGGAGATCAGAGATCTCTTCCTGGGACTTCCCTGGTGGTTCAGTGGTTAAGACTCCACACTTTCACTGCAGGAGACACAGGCTTGATCCCCGGTTAGGGAACTAAGATCGTGCACGACCAGTGGTACAGCCCCCCCCCCAAAAAAAAGGGGGCAAAACAAAATAGAGGGTCCTTCCTGCATCTATTGCTTTTCTCAAGTGCTTTCGGCTCAAAATAATTAATGTGCCACAATGGCATATATTGTGGTGGCATGTTCTGTACCCTTTCAGTATGTAGATATTACAGAGGAGGAACACTTTTCCTTCTACCCTCTTAGGGTTTTTAGCTAGTCTAATGAGCAAACTGACATAAGACAGAGTCACAAGAGAAAACCAGTTTTATTTTGTACATATAGGAGTACTTAAAAATATAAGACCCCAAAAGGTAGTCAGGCAATAGAGGCTTATATGCCATCCAGAGCTAAGGAATAGGATAGGGTCCTGGGTCTTCAAAGGGGAGGAAGGTGATTCACAGGACAGTAAGAAGAGTGGATGTTTGGTGATTAGATGTTTGCCCTGCCATACAGATAGGTCATTCAAATAAAAAGTTATCTTTGGTGATAGTGCTCTCTCTGAGCCAGGGCCCTTACCTAATTTCTTACAGATATTTAATAAGAAGGTTAAAAAAATTGCTTCCCAGGTTTTTTGGGCTTTAATTATCTTCAGCTCAAAATAACCCACATGCCAAAGTGATACATTTTGGGAAGGCTCATCTTGAATCCTTTCAATACAATGAAATATCATTCAGCCTTAAAAAGTAATAAAATTCTGATAGGTCATGTAATGTGGATGAACTTTTGAAACATTATGCTAAGTAGAATAAGTGAAGTATTGTAAGATTCCACTTACGTGAAGAATCTAGAATTAGCAAATGTCTAGAAAGAGAAAGAATAGAGGTTTCCAGAAACTCAGGAGTGTGGAGAATGGGGTTATTGCCTAATAATTATGTGGTTCAGGACTCACTACTGCAAAATATGGCAACTTGCCACATTTAATATGAATATTCCATTCAAGCTGAAGGAATCTGAGGATGACATGTGCAAGAAGGACTCTCTGACCTTCCCCTGAAGCAAGTTTTAAGACCCCTATGTGAGAGGTTCAGTTCAGTTCAGTCGCTCAGTCGTGTCCGACTCTTTGCAACCCCATGAATTGCAGCACGCCAGGCCTCCCTGTCCATCACCAACTCCCAGAGTTCACTCAGACTCACATCCATCGAGTCTGTGATGCCATCCAGCCATCTCATCCTCGGTCGTCCCCTTCTCCTCCTGCCCCCAAACCCTCCCAGCATCAGAGTCTTTGCCAATGAGTCAACTCTTCGCATGAGGTGGCCAAAGTACTGGAGCGTCAGCTTTAGCATCATTCCCTCCAAAGAAATCCCAGGGTTGATTTCCTTCAGAATGGACTGGTTGAATCTCCTTGCAGTCCAACGGATTCTCAAGAGCCTTCTCCAACACCACAGTTCAAAAGCATCAATTCTTCGGCGCTCAGCCTCCTTCACAGTCCAACTCTCACAACCATGCATGACCACAGGAAAAACCATAACCTTGACTAGACGGACCTTAGTCAGCAAAGTAATGTCTCTGCTTTTGAATATACTATCTAGGTTGGTCATAACTTTTCTTCCAAGGAGTAAGTGTCTTTTAATTTCATGGCTGCAATCACCATCCAGAGTGATTTTGGAGCCCCAAAAAATAAAGTCTGACACTGTTTCCACTGTTTCCCCATCTATTTCCCATGAAGTGATGGGACTGGATGGCATGATCTTAGTTTTCTGAAGGTTGAGCTTTAAGCCAACTTTTTCACTCTCCACTTTCACTTTCATCAAGAGGCTTTTTAGTTCCTCTTCACTTTCTGGGTGGTGTCATCTGCATATCTGAGGTGATTGATATTTCTCCCGGCAATCTTGATTTCAGCTTGTGCTTCCTCCAGTCCAGCATTTCTCCTGATGTACTCTGCATATAAGTTAAATAAGCAAGGTGACAATATACAGCCTTGACGTACTCCTTTTCCTATTTGGAACCAGTCTGTTGTTCCATGTCCAGTTCTAACTGTTGCTTCCTGACCTGCATACAGATTTCTCAAGAGGCAGGTTAGGTGAGAGGTCCCATTCCTATATCTGGAGAAAAGTCTCCTTATCTCTAAGGAGGAGGGCACTAGGAAGAATCTGAACTAACTGGCCTTGCTAGATTCCCCCAGTTTACCATACTTGACTCACCATTGTCCCCTCACATCTTCCCACAGCTTTTCCCTCTTCCTTACGTCTGGTATGAGAACACTCAGGATTAACCATTTCTTTGGGTCTTCGTTTCCTTATGAAGGCTCTCAAGTCACATAAAACTTGCATAAAATCAATTTGTATGTTCTTCTCCTATTAATCTGTCTTCGTCAGCTTGGTTTTCAGACCCATCCAGGGACCCTAAGAGGGTAGAGGAAAACTTTTTTCCTCCCCTGCAATAGACAAAGAGTTTCTGTTGGGGATGATGAAAAGGTTCTGGAGAGAAATAATGGTGGTAGTTGCACAATGATGTGAATGTACTTAATGCCCCTGAACTGTACATGTTTAAAAGGTTAGAATTGTAAATTTTCAACATATATATTAGTGCACACACACCAAAGATCACTAGTTGGAAGTCAAGTAGGTTTCAAAGCTCTTTCAGAGCTCCAGCCACTCCAAATTGTCTTCCTTTTTTTCTTCTCATTAAGTTAAATAATTGTTAAGCATTTGTTGAGAGCTTTTGTACTAAACACTGTGCTAGGCACAGCAGAAAATTCAAAATAAGACATCTTTCTTTCCATGAAATCCATCATTTAATTTTCTTAAATTGAGATTAAGGGAAAGCTGTTCAATTTTTTATACAGTCTTGTGTTCTTTGTTGGGAAAGGCTTGTTAATAGGTGTGTTGAGCGGAAAAAAATTTCTTTTACAAATAAATAATTAAACAAAGTTAAATGGATTTATTTTAAACAAGGGACTTCTTTAATATGCTAATGTGTATTTTGAATCTCCTAGACAGGGACTTAGTAAATGGCCTTCCTAAACTTATTTGATCAGGAATTCTTTGTTCTCCTGAAGTCCAATTAATTAACATCTCCCTTGTACTGTGCCTACAGAAGCTGAGCTACAGATGTACCAGCTATGTGGAGCATTCTCTTTATGTGGGCTCAATATGTGATGCAAGCTGTAATTATGATACAAATGTGCAGTTTATTTTATCCTTAAGTGTTCTAGCATGTGTACATGAGGATTTTTAACATTTTCTAAAAATTAAAAACATAGATTAAATGTTAAATAGAGACAATAAAAGTAATTTTCTAAAGTAATTTCTTACTTCAACTGAGAGTTCTTTATCTCCTTTAGATGACTTTCAGAATTCTTTTTAAAAAGTTATTTCCATTTTGGAGAGAAGGACTTGCTAATGGAGATTTTGCAGAAAATGTGATGCTAGCTTTGTGGTCTGTAACTTTTAAACATTTTTGCTTTAAAAAAAAATAAAGCACCAATTCTCTTTTTTTTTTTCTTGATAAAAGTATTTCTACTAAGGTGTATTCCAATCAACAGCTATAGGACCTGTGATATTATTTATGCCTTTGGATAATTGCACTATATTTTGCAGCTCATTTAATCCATCATGTAAAATGCATCTCCTTTTCCCATTACTAGACTTGGACTTCAAGTTATAACCTGCAACAATATACTCTCTCATTTTCTACATATTCTCTAATTTTGTACCATTTCTTCACAATTAATCGTGGTGGACCAATTTAAGTGCAATTAGTATCTGATTAAAGTCAAAGGTACAGCAAATCTGAGCCCATTTCATGATTTTAATGTTGGTGCCAATTATATTTTCATTAGTAGTATCACTTTCATGTTTATAAAATATTGAGTGAATGCACTAGGATATCCAAATAATTGCATGGGCACTGCAGAGGGATCGAGATGATGAAGCCGTCAAGATCAAACATTTGGCTGTCAGGTAGAAGGCCCTCGTGATGGTGTGAAATGTTTATCATTGAAGGAGGAAAGTCTACACTCAGCATGGGAAAGAGGAGTTAGCTGTGTAAATGCACAGTAGATGGAAGTGCAACTTATTTGCAAGTCACACATTTTAAAGCTAGGGGCTTCCTGAAATAGAGCATGACATCCTCTGTGGGTTCAAGGATTAAAATCCTACTGGATGACTACAGAGGCCTTCATGGAGGAGGACACATTTGGGCTGGATTCTGAGGGATCAACAGGAGTCCCCCAAATTAATCCAGATGGAAGAAAGAGGCTGAGATATGAAAATACACAGGTGACGCTAGTGGTAAAGAACCCACCTGCCAATGCAGGAGACCTAAGAGACACAGGTTCAATTCCTGAGTCAGGAAGATACCCTGTAGGAGGGCATGGCAACCCATTCCTGTATTCTTGTCTGGAGAATCCCGTGGACAGAGGAGCATAGCTACAGAGGGCTACAATCCATAGAGTTGCAGAGTCGGACAAGACTGCAGCAACTTATCACACAGGCACGCATGCACTAAGAAAGTCATCTGGTGGTGCCAAGGGTAGAGCGAATGAGAGATATGGAAGTAAATGAAACTAGAAAACAATAGATTAAGGCCAGATCATTAATGCAGACAATTTTAGACTTTATTCTCTGAGTAATTGGGAGCTGAGGAACGTTTCTGAGCAGAGGGCACGATCTGTGTTGCAGAACAATTACTCTGGTGGACCCACAGGGAACAGATGAGACTTGAATGAGGCAGGGGGGCTGGGAGGCTAATGAGGATGTTATAATTGTCTACCGAGAAATGATGAAGACTTGATTGAAAGGAAAGGAAGCAATGAATAGGAGAGAGATTTCAAAAAGAAAATTAACTGAGCTTGGTGAGCAAATCAATAAGAAATGAATTTGTATGCAACAAACAGAATTTCTGCTGTATAGGGCTTAACACATAGGCACTTATTTTACTCAAGAAAATGCAGGTGGCTGCAGGTGTTTGTGCAGAAGCTTGCCAATATCAGGGAAATTCTCAGTTCCCTTGGTTTTTGCCCCATGCTGCTGAACGACCCTCTCTTTCACAGCCAACTTTAGGTGTCATGGGCCAGAGGCTTTCTCACTTGTCAGCCTCAAACTGCAGTGAAAGCTGGGAAAGTTGAGGACTGGAGGGTCCTGGTTCCCTAGGAGTGACCATGGTCCATAGTTAGGAGCTGATCACAATGTCTTTTTGGAAAAAGAAAAAATTAGCATGGGATAAATAGGCATTGGATATTAGGTGGACAATTAAGAGTTTGCCACAGTGACTAATTGGATATGGGGGTTTTGAAGATTGAATTGTGTTCCCCTAAAATTTCTTTTTACCAGAACCTGAGAATATGCCTTTATTTAGAAATAGATCCTTTGCAAATGTAAATAAGGTAAGGATTGTGATAAGAACATACTAGATTAGGATAAGCCCTGTGTACAATGAGAGTGTCACTGTAAATGTCAGAGATAAAGCCAGACACTAATTAAATGATAAAGACAGGCTTTAATCAGTAACAAACCATCACAATAGGGAAGAGGCTCCTTTATAAATGAATTCAACTTCAACTTGTGCAGGGGTGACTGTATTAAAGACTAAAAGAGTAGGGAAAGAGAAAGGAGAAAGGTGGGGCATTGAGCAGCAGCCAGGAAGTGGAAGTTTATGAAAAGTGGGAAGCAGAGGGAGGGAGGTTTGGTCCATGTGAAATCCATCTGCGTTTGTTGCTGTTGTTCAGTCACTCAGTTGTGTCTGACTCTGTGACCCCATGGACTGCAGCATGCCAGGCTTCCCTGTCATTCACCATCTTCTGGAGCTTATTCATACCTGTTGAGTGAGTGATACCATCAACCATCTCAGGCTCTATCACTCCCTTCTGCCTTCAGTCTTTGCCAGCATTAGTGTCTTTCCTAATGAGTCAGCTCTTCAAATAAGGTGGCCAAAGTATTGGAGCTTCAGCTTCAGCATCAGTCCTTCCAATGAATATTCAGGATTGACTGGTTTGATATCCTTGCAGTCCAAAGGACTCTCAAGAGTCTTCTCCAACACCACAGTTCAAAAGCATCAATTCTTCGGTGCTCAGCTTTCTTTATAGTTCAACTCTCACATCCATACATGAGTACTGGAAAAACCATAGCCTTGACTAGATGGACCTTTGTTGGCAAACTGATGTCTCTGCTTTTTAATATGCTGTCTAGGTTGTTCATAGCTTTTCTTCCAAGGAGCAAGCGTCTTTTAACTTCATGGCTGCAGTCACCATCTGGAGTGATTTTGGAGCCCCCCAAAACAAAGTCTCTGACTTTTTCCATTGTTTCCCCATCATTTGCCATGAAGTTTCAGGACCAGATGCCATGATCTTCATTTTATGAATCTTGAGTTTTAAGCCAGCTTTTTCACTCTCCTCTCACTTTCATCAAAAGGCTCTTTACTTCCTCTTTGCTTTCTGTCATAAGGATGGTGTCATCTGCATATCTGAGGCTATTGGTATGTCTCCCTGCAATCTTGATTCCAGTTTGTGATTCATCCAGCTTGGCATTTCACATGATATATACTCTGCATAAACGTTAAGTAAGCAGGGTGACAGTATACAGACTTGACGTATTTCTTTGCCAATTTTGAACCAGTCCATTGTTCTATGACAAGTTCTAACTGTTGCTTCTTGACCTGCATACAGATTTCTCAGGAGGCAGGTCAGGTGTTCTGGTATTCCCATCTCTTTCAGAATTTTCCAGTTTGTTGTGATCCATACAGTCAAAGGCTTGAGCATAGTCAATGAAGCAGAAGTAGTTGTTTTTCTGGAACTCTCTTGCCTTTTCTTTGATCCAACAGACATTGGCAATTTGACCTCTGGTTCCTCTGCCTCTTCTAAATCCAGCTTGAACATCATGAAATTCTCAGTTCACATACTGTTGAACCTTAGCTTAGAGAATTTTGAGCATTACTTTGCTAGCGTGTGAGATGAGTGTAACTGTGCACTAGTTTGAACATTCTTTGGCATTGTCTTTCTTTGGAATTAGAATGAAAACACCTTTTCCAGTCCTGTGGCCACTGCTGAATTTTCCAAATTTGCTTGCATACTGAGTGTAGCACTTTCACAGCATCATCTTTGGGGATTTGAAATAGCTCAGCTGGAATTCTATCACCTGGACTAGCTTTGTTTGCAGTGATGCTTCTTAAGGCCCACTTAACTTCACTTTCCCTGATACCTGGCTCTAGATGAGTCATCACATCTGGGTCATTAAGATCTTTTTTGTATAGTTCTTCTGTGTATTCTTGCCACCTCTTCTTAATATCTTCTGCTTCTGTTAGGTCCATACCATTTCTGTCCTTTATTGTGTCCATCTTTGCATGAAATATTCACTTGGAATATCTATTTTTCTTGAAGAGATCTCGAGTCTTTCCTATTCTATTGTTTTCCTCTATCTTTCTCTGGGTTTGTTAACTGTCACTTATCAGAGTTAGGCTCCTACCCTCACACAGAGACTGGAAGATAAGCCTATCATTAGGTGCTGGCTGAAGCAGGATGTCATCTAGAGCCAGACATCCTGGAATGTGAAGTCAAGTGGGCCTTAGAAAGCATCACTAAGAACAAAACTAGTGGAGATGATGGAATTCCTGTTGAGCTATTTCAAATCCTAAAACATGATGCTGTGGAAGTGCTGCACTCAATATGCCAGCAAATTTGGAAAACTCAGCAGTGGCCACAGGACTGGAAAAGGTCAGTTTTCATTCCAATCCCAAATAAAGGCAATGCCAAAGAATGTTCAAACTACCACACGATTGCACTCATCTCAGACACTAGTAAAGTGATGCTCAAAATTCTGCAAGCCAGGCTTCAGCAATACGTGAACCGTGAACTTCCTGATGTTCAAGCTGGTTTTAGAAAAGGCAGAGGAACCAGAGATCAAATTGCCAACATCCACTAGATCATCAAAAAAGCAAGAGAGTTCCAGAAAAACATCTATTTCTGCTTTATTGACCATGTCAAAGCCTTTGACTGTGTAGATCACAAGAAACTGTGGAAAATTCTGAAAGAGATGGGAATACCAGACCACCTGACCTGCCTCTTGAGAAATCTGTATGCAGGTCAAGAAGCAACAGTTAGAACTGGATATGGAACAACAGACTGGTTCCAGATAGGAAAAGGAGTAGTACATCAAGGCTGTATATTGTCACCCTGCTTATTTAACTTCTATGCAGGGTATATCATGAGAAACCCTGGACTGGAAGAAACACAAGCTGGAATCAAGATTGCCGGGAGAAATATCAATCACCTCAGATATGCAGATGACACCACGCTTATGGCAGAAAGTGAAGAGGAACTAAAAAGCCTCTTGATGAAAGTGAAAGAGGAGAGTGAAAAAGTTGGCTTAAAGCTCAACATTCAGAAAACGAAGGTCATGGCATCCGGTCCCATCACTTCATGGGAAATAGATGGGGAAACAGTGGAAACAGTGTCAGACTTTATATTTTTTTGGCTCCAAAATCACTCTGGATGGTGATTGCAGCCCTGAAATTAAAAGACGCTTGCACAGGATATACACTTAATGTCCTAGACAGCATATTAAAAAGCAGAGACATTACTTTGTCAACAAAGGTCCGTCTAGTCAAGGCTCTGGTTTTTCCAGTAGTCATGTATCATTATGAGAGTTGGACTATAAAGAAGGCTGCGTGCAGAAGAATTGATGGTTTTGAGCTGTGGTGTTGGAGAAGACTCTTGAGAGTCCCTTGGACTGCAGGGAGATCCAACTAGTCCATCCTAAAGGAAATCAGTCCTGGGTGTTCATTGGAAGGGCTGATATTGAAGCTGAAACTCCAATAATTTGGCCACCTGGTGCAAAGAGCTGACTCATTTGAAAAGACCCTGATGCTGGGAAAGATTGAGGGCAGGAGGAGAAGGGGACGTCAGAGGATGAGACGGTTGGATGGCATCACCGACTCAATGGACATGAGTTTGGGTAAATTCCGGGAGTTGGTGATGGACAGGGAGGCCTGGTATTCTGCGATTCATTGGGTCGCAAAGAGTCAGACATGACTGAGCAACTGAACTGAACTGAAGCAAACAGGAAATTCTTTGGACAGCCTTGAGTTTAAGAGGGTGGACTAGTCATCCTAGGAACTCGACCTTGAACTGTTAGAAACCACATTAGCGTTTCTTCAAGTCTTTGTGTGTAGATGGAAAAGTGAAAGTGAAAGTCCCTCAGTCGAGTCCAACTCTTTGTGCCTCCAAGGACTATACAGTCCATGGAATTCTCCAGGCCAGAATACTGGAGTGGTTAACCTTTCCCTTCTCCAGGGGATTTTCCCAACCTAGGGATCAAACCCAGGTCTCTCACATTGCAGATGGTTTCTTTACCAGGTGAGCCACCCAAGGGAAACCCAAGAATACTGGAGTAGATAGCCTATCCCTTCTCCAGCAGATCTTCCCAACCCAGGAATCGAACCAGGGCATCCTGCATTTCAGGTGGATTCTTTACCAACTGAGCTATCAGGGAAGCCCAGATGGGAAGGGAGGATGTACAAAATCATTTCCTGAATTTGCAGTTTTAATAGACCAAGGCTAAGGTCTCGTCAAGTAGAGGGCTTAGATAGAAAGTGGAAAATGCCATGTGAATATGAAGGCAGAGATTGGAGTTTTGCTCCCCAAAATGAAAGAACACCGGGGCCATCAGAAGAGACAAGAGGCAAAATAAAATCCTCCCCTAGAACATTTGGGAGGAGCATGCCTCTGCTATTTTGATTTTTAATTTCTGGCCTCTTAAACTCTGAGAAAATCAGTTTCTGCTTTCTAATAACCTAGTTTGTGGCAAATTTCCCCAGCAGCTCTAGGAAACTAATATACACATGAAGGAGAGGGAGACACTTTGAACCCTAAGAGTCTGGGAAGACATTACTACCATGGGTTAACATGTTACCTACAAGACATCTGGGAAATATTAATAAGGAGATGAGAATATGGCAGGGTTTGGGATTATGGAGTTAGGCTTGAAGAGTGAATAATAATGAGACTTCTGGGGAAAGAAAAGTAAATTTAATCAAACAATAGTGTACAACTTAGACCATAATTGTAGTGCTTAATTGCCCACTTCAACACAGTTGTTTCCCTCCCATTTCCAAATTCTATTTCTGTGTGGTGGGGTGGAGAGAAAGCTAGCATTGTTGAGGGTTAATGAAATTTGGCTTATAAGAACCAACAAATTTCCACAAGTTTGGAAGCAGTCATTAGCAAAGTTTTAATTTCCCATTTGCCTTAGCAAATTTAGCTGCCCTTTCTAAACTTCACCATGGATTGCTATCTCTATTAGTTGTTTTCGTTTTTTTTAATAAGAAAGCACCACCATAGTGTTGTTGCATCCGCAGTGTTCATAATGTAATTTGTTTATATTTCTAGTATTGTATTTATCCCAATGCATTGTAATTATCATTCTGTCTCCCCCTCTAAATTGTGAGTTTCTTGAGAGCAATGATCCATATTTGTATCTCAATTACCAAACACAGAATTCAGCGCTTAAGTAATTTGTGTAATAATTGTTGCATCTATTGCAGTAACAATAGAAGTTAAGGGCCAGGCTCCGGAGCTAGATCACCTAGGATAAATTTTGGCTCTTTCATATTATCTTTGTGATCTTGGGCAGATTACTAAACCTCTCTGTGCCTCAGTTTCCTCATTGTAATCTGGAATAACAATAAGACCCTTTGCATTAAAATTGTTGTGATGGTTAGTAGGTACTCAGTACATGATCAATATCCACAAATATGGTGTTAAATTATTATGTAAAGTAAAGCCTTCGACATTTCACACTGCAATCCAAAGTAGGCCTTCCTTATTTTATTATTTTTTATATCTTCCTATTTATTTCCTTCATGACAATATTATAATCTTTAGTTTAACTTACTTGTCTGCTTACAAGTCCCATGAAGGCAAGAACCTTGTCTGTTTAGTTTTCCACCCATTCCATGCTTAACACCTCATCCACATACAGAAGAAACTAGTAACAGTTTGTTAAAGAAATAAAGTTGATGAATGTTCCATTTTATTCAATGATGTATGAGATGAATGAACATTGATGACTCATCTGTAATGTCTAGTTGAAATCGTTCTCACATAGCTAACATTTGTCAACTGAAAAAAAATTCACAACCTTAAAGTTGAGAGATATGTTTTATTCCACGGACAAAACTGAGGACTTAAGCCTAGGACAGAGTGTCTCAGATAACTTTAAGGGACTGTTCTGAAGGGGCAGAAACTAGGACATACAGAAGTTTTTGCAACAAACACCAGATAGTTGAAACATCAAAAGAAGGAAAGAAAGAAAGTGATGTTGCTCAGTCATGTCTGACTCTTTGTGACTCCATGAACCAGGTTTCTCCATCCATGGGATTTTCCAGGTAAGAATACTGGATTGGGTTGCCATTTCCTTCTCCAGGGATCTTCCCCACCCAGGGATCGAATCCAGATCTCCCGCATTGCAGGAAACATCAAAAGATTACTGTTAATTAAAGAATACCAGATATCTTAAGTTAAGGAATTGAGTCCTTTTCTGTGTTTGGGAAGATGCAAAAGTCTGGCCTTAGTAAAATCAACCCTTTGAAATGCACCTCAGCTATCTGGGGTCAGAATCCTGTGCTCAGGTTGAAGACAGACTTCATCTTGAGTCTCTTCAGGGTATATCATCAGAGGTGGCTGCAGTGACTGACTAATAGATAGAGGTACAAATCCAGTCTCCATCCCGAGTTCCCTCGGGGTGCACCATCAGGGTGACTGTAACGTGATGGTTTGATGGTGGCAACACCTGTGTTTACTGATAGTTCACACACTGAAATTCCTTCTAACTTGAAATTCAAAGAAAAGTAATGTGACAACAATAGGCCTTCAGCCAGATCTGAGAAAGAGGGACTTCCTATTATTTCTAGGACCAACTACCTGAAAATAGGATAATATATCATTACTGGCATGTACTCATTTTATCTCCTATTTCTGCTCTTAAGCAGTTTTGACATTGGAATAACTAACAATAATATCATGTTCTTAGAGAAAGAATGATCACTCTCTTGTAAGAAGATTCAAGACAGGTTCAGGGGAGCAAAAATTGCCACCCCAAAATGTCTTGTTGGCATGCAGATTATTTCCAGCTGAAAACAATGCCCAGGAGACTCAGAAAGAAACTTTGGCCTTCTCCTGGATGCCTAGAAGAATACAGACAGAAGACTTGTTCCCGGAAGGGAGCTGTCACCATAGCAAACTATAGTGTGAACTAAGTGTGCAGACTATAGTCTTCAGTAAGATCCCGAGTAAAACTTAACTCACCACTCTTACGTTGTACATTTTCCTATAGTTGACATTACACAGGGTACCTCCCAAATATTGCAACTTAGCATATTAGTTATTTTTAGCTGTTGAAATTTGAAAAAAGCCATGTAAAGGAAGGACTTTTTTACTTCCCCTGAAGCAGGTCATAAAACATTCAATGAGAAGTGCCCTCCCTATACCTGGAGGAAAGGAATATCCTAATCTCTAAAGATAGAGAGCCACAGGGAAGAATCCAAGTGTACAGTTCCTATCCCACGCCCATGGTCCCTCTGCCTATACAGCTCATTCATACTCTATCCCATTGTGTCTTTCCAGAACTTTCCACTCATCATCAAATCTAGCATAAAAGCACTCAGGTTTAACCATTCTTTGAGTTTCCTTATGAAGCCTCTTGTGTCACATAAAACTTACATTTAATAGATTAACATGTTTTTCTCTTGCTAATCTTCCTTTTGTTATAGGGATCCCAATAGAGAACTTAGAAAGGTAAAGGAAAAAGATATTCTTCCTCCCCTCCACTGGAATAAAGTTTATGCAAATTTCCTGTTTTTTTAATATGATTCATATAGAGGAGAATTCAGTGATGAAGAGTCAGCTATTTTTAAAATTGATCCCTCTGTTGGGATGCTAAAGGATTTGGAAAATAAAAACTAATAGAATCTTTACAATATTAAAAGTTTTTAAATCAAAATGCAAGCTAGTCTTATTTACTGTGAAGCCTGTCTCATTGCTTTGTTCTGCCATCCTTCTATACATTTGCCTGGAGAGGACAGCAAACAAAGGAGGAATATGTAAACATTTTAATCATTTCTAACTTGCCATCTGTGACAATTCATGGTACTGAAATCAGAAAGGATGGGATCACTTTTCCATTTCTTTAAGGTCACCAAGGACAGACAAGCTCAGGACATACTGTATTTGTCAGAAGCAAAAGAGATGGCTAGGGAGATGGCAATGACAAATCTGTTCTAGGCTTAGCTCATTTTACTGAAGAATGTGTGTCCCCTTCTGACATTTATCAAAAGAAATTCAATTTTATAAAAAGAAGGATGTCAAATAATAGTACATAGCTAACACTCATTCTGCGGCTGTCAGAAGGCCAGATGGGGGCAAAAAGGAAAAGGGTAGATGGAAGAAAAAGTCATGCTGGCAAGAAACAGAAAACCAAACAGGGTGAAAGGTCAGTCCTAATACGCTTACAGGCTTGAATACATTTTTGATTAAGTCACATAGTTTTGAGATCCCTATTAGTGCCTACTTCACACTTTGGAATACTGATTTTCATTTTCTACAAATACAAGGAATGGCACTAAGTAAAGGTTTTGTGTCTGTGTGTCAATTTTTGTTTTTTGTTGTTCTTGTTTTATGTTTTTTCTTCTACGTCAGGGAGGAAAGCTAATGAAACCTGGTAAAATCCCACAGCACCAGGTACAATGAAATGTACCCCTTGGGCAAGCAATCTATATTTCTTACACTGATGATGATGATTTTTCTCTGGCAGGAAAGGATATTCTGGGTCAAAGAATAAAACCAAAAGTTGAGACAGAGGTAGCAGAAAAAAAGAAGTCAGATTCAGATCAAAGGAGGGGATTCTATTAGGAGACTAATGATGAAGCTGACAAAATACTGTAACAAGTGAGTGTTTTTACCATACTGCATAAAAATATTGGGTTAAGCTACAAATTAAATCTCTTTCTCAGTAAGGGGTTTCTGCAGGACAGAAACAATTAGGCTGCTGTCTAGTGAAGACAGGAAACTTGATTAACAGATCCAAAAAGACAGCGTAGGGAAGATGGGTTTAACACCAGGAGGTGAAACACCAACTGTTATGCAAATTGACTTTTCTCAAAATGTTGTATAATTTCAATCAAGGACTGAAATACACTTTTTTTTTTTTTTAACATCACTGTTCTCTGGCCTTAAACTCCTCAATGCAATTTCTTATTAAGTAACTGCTACTGATGCATGTGTCATAGTCCAATTCCTGAGGTGGGTACTGAGGCACTGCAGGACATTTCACCATAAAACTGATTTTTGCTTCTTTTCCAAATTTTCAAACATTCAAGGTGTTCTAGCTAAGGCTGGCTAAGCAAACAGCTTCTGGGACACTAGCTGTGAAGTGTTTGTGTCTAACCTTTTTGAGTCCCGTATTCTGTGTAAGGTACCTATTTGGTGCAGTCCAAGCCAAGCTGTTCTTGTTTAGAATAAGGACTCTAAGGAGTGGCTACCATTTGTTAATGACAAAATACTTGTGTGTATTTCTCCCACAAATAAGACATTGTGCTAAAGCCAGAGACAGGACACCAGAAATCCAGGAAACACTGTAACTATTTATTCTTCATTCTCAAATTTGTACTTACCATCCTGGAGATTTTCAAATTCAAAGTCCTAAAAGTATGCAGAATATTTAAAAATGTATCTGTAATCGAGTATCTTTCCTTGAACAAAAATAAATCAGACTCCGCAGCACATAAACCAGATCTTTGTATTTCTTCTTGGAAGATGTTGAGAAGAATTAAAATCAGGTAGATGATCTTCTACATGGAATTAATATAGTCATCTTCATACATATTATTACCAGCAAAGTTTTCAAGGTTTAATTTTTTTCATGAGACTGGCCACACACATTTGCATAAATCCTTTGATCCAGGGAATATGATCAAATCAACTAAATAAGTTAACAGACAAACTTTTAACTCTTCACATCAGGAGTTGTCAAACTGAAGTACCAGATAGTAAACGTGTTCGCCTTTGCATTCCAGACAGCCTCTCACAAGTACTCAGCTTTGTTCTGTAGGGACTCAAAAGCAACCAGAGGACTCTACAGAAGCAAACGGGCTTGGCTGTGTTCCAATACAGTGTTATTTACAATAACAGGCAACGAACTTTGGCCTGCAAGCCACAGTTTGCTGACTCATGCTTTATATCATTTTATCCCCTTCATTTCTTCTCATTTATCCTCTATCACGATGTCACAGCCTCGTACTGAAAATGCACCAAAGCGGTGGTTACGAACATTGTAAACAAAGATTGCAGGGGAGGGGGAATGTGAAAAATTGTTTAAAAAATATGTACTAAATAAGTATTAGAATATACACTGAAAAACATTATAGTTAACAGTCCTTTCCCCACCCTGCTGCTTGAGAGATCCTTCTAAAATGCAAATTTGATCTTGGAACTCTCTAGCTTGAAATGTTTTACCTGCAGCAGACAGCCGGCTCTTTAGCTTGTCACAATCGGCTCATCCCATGGCTGACCCTGTCTTCCTCCCAACCTCATCTCTTGCTCTGTCTTCTTCTCACATTCTGTGCTCCAGCTACATGGAGGGAATCATAATTTCCAAGTGCTATGTGCATTCTGGCCTTCCAACACATGCACTTGTTATTTGCTGTGCTTGAAACCTATTAACAACACTAACCTTGCTAACTCCTTGAGGACTGAACTCAGCTGTCTCAGGTGACTTTCCCTCCCAGGCTGTGCTATCAGGAGGTGACTATTTCCTTGTCTATTGACCCTGATAAATATTAAATTATTGAAAGTTGAAACTGCATTTTTTAAAAGTATGATGCCTAGCAATGGAGAACAATCCATAAGTAATTATTCAATCAATCAGTCAATTAAATGAGCTTTGTGGGACCCTCCACTTCAGCCTATAAATTGTTCCTAACAAAGAGCAATCTCTTTTCTTTAGCATACCATCTATAAATGATACACAAACAACTAATAGAGAAATGAAAAAAATTAGTTCAAGCATTAATTTATATCCTATAAGCAGGGGGAAGTGTTAATAAAGTCAGTTTGCATGCTTGATTCAGCAGCACATACGCTAAAATCGGAATGATACAGAGATTAGCATGGTCCCTGTGAAAGGACAACCTACATGGGAAAAGAATCTGACAAAGAACATATATATATGTATGAAGTATGAAGTGTTAGTTGTTCAGTCGTGTCCAACTCTTTGCGGCTTCATGTACTGTAGCCTGCCAGGCTTCTCTATCCATGAAATTCTCCAGGCAAGACTACCGGTGTGGGTAGCCATTCACTTGTCCAGGGGATCTTCCTGACCCAGGGATCAAACCTGGGTCTCCTGCATTGCAAGCAGATTCTTTACCATCTGAGCCACGAGGGAAGCCCCAGATACATGTATGCTGCTGCTGCTGCTGCTAAGTCACTTCAGTCGTGTCCGACTCTGTGCAACCCCAGAGACGGCAGCCCACCAGGCTCCTCTGTCCCTGGGATTCTCCAGGCAAGAACACTGGAGTGGGTTGCCATGTCCTTCTCCAATGCATGAAAGTGAAAAGTGAAAGTGAAGTTGCTCAGTCGTGTCCGACTCTTAGTGACCCCATGGACTGAAGCCCACTGGGCTCCTCCGTCCGTGGGATTTTCCAGGCAAGAGTACTGGAGTGGGTTGCCATTGCCTTCTCCGAGATATGTACAACTAAATCACTTTGTTGTACACCTGAAACTAATACAACATTGTAAATCAACTATACCTCAATATAAAATAAAATCTTAAATTTATTTAAAAATTGCATTTTACCATACAAGTAGGAATCTTCTCTCAACTGCTAATCATACGAGAGCCAGGTTTTATAAGAAGAGCAATTAAACATTTATAGGATCTACAGGAGACATGAACAGATGCTATATAAAGACATCTAGAAGAACAGACTATAGAAAAAATAAATTTGTGTTTCAGTGGGAAACTATGCATTAGACTTTAGCCTTTCATTATCTTTGCACTATTTTACAGCTTTTATAATTGATGCACATGCACATTCTGTCTGGTCTGGAAGAGTTTCAGTTGACTTCCCTCATTCCTTTTTTGTGCTGTGCTGTGCTAAGTTGCTGATGCTGCTGCTAAGTCGCTGCTGCTGCAGCTAAGTTGCTTCAGTGTGTCCAATTCTTTATAACCCCTATGGTCGGTAGCCCGCCAGGCTGCTCTGTCCATGGGATTCTCTAGGCAAGAATACTGGAATGGGTTGCCATGCCCTCCTTTCATTCCTTTTTCCTTCATAGAAATTAATGCCTTTTGACTTTTCCTTTAAGCCAGTTACACCAACTACCTGATTCCCTCGTTGAATGAGTAAAATAAAATCTTCAACACATGCTCACTTTAAAATCCATATGAGAGTCATGATTTTACCTTTTCCAAAAAAATGATCTTTTAACAGTTTTGGAGGTTCCACTGAGCATGCTCAGTGGATTCAGGCATCAGAGCCAGAAAAATTTCATAAGGAGAGAAGTGCACTCCATGGGCAACTTACACCCAGGGTAGTCTTCTCTTGGCTTCCAAAGGTAAACCCAAAATGGCAATAAAACTTTGCTTCCTCTCTGCTATTTTAATTTTCAGTTGCCTCTCTACCAGCTTTACATTTTGAGTTTGGATTTCTGGGGGTCAATACATTCTTTCCCAGTAGTTGTTAGAAATTTGACTTTATGACCTGATCATTGATCTCTATAAATGAAGCAATACTTAATAGAGAAGCCAGCTGACCAAGAGAAAGCAGAGAATCTGGCATGTGAGTATTTTTTGTTTGCCTGTTTTGAGACCTAATCAAGTAAGAATTTTGTGTCCATTCGTGAATTTTATATTTCTGTGTTTACTCTTGACCCATGACTAAAGTTTTAGAATAAATGCTATAAGCTTTCTCCCTTCCTCTTTGTATATCTGTATGTTGCTATAATTTAGAAAGGCTTTTACCTTTTATGTGAGGAGCCTGATGGGCTATGGTCCATAGGGTTGCAAAGAGTAAGACACCACTGAAGAGATTTAGCATGCAAAATTCTCAGAAAATAGGGAAATTGAAGTTCTCTTACTTTCAGTGTGGCAGTTTTAAAAAGTATTCAGCTCAGAAATGTTTTAAGAGTTCACTTTCAAATAATTTAGTTAATGAGACAAGTTTAATATTACTGGTTTTATTTTTTGAAAGTTATGTCATCTATGATTTGTCAACATCAAGTAAAATACATAAGTACAGTGGTTTACTTTACTTGAATATGTACTATGAAATAGGAAAACGAGTACATCAAGGCTGTATAATGTCACCCTGCTTATTTAACTTCTATGCAGAGTACATCATGAGAAATGCTGGGCTGGAAGAAGCACAAGCTGGAATCAAGACTGCCAGGAGAAATATCAATAACCTCAGATATGCAGATGACACCACCCTTATGGCAGAAAGTGAAGAGGAACTAAAGAGCCTCTTGATGAAAGTGAAAGTGAAGAGTGAAAAAGTTGGCTTAAAGCTCAACATTCAGAAGATGAAGATCATGGTATCCGGTCCCATCATTTCATGGGAAATAGATGGGGAAACAGTGTCAGACTTTATTCTGGGGGGCTCCAAAATCACTGCAGATGGTGACTGCAGCCATGAAATTAAAAGACGCTTACTCCTTGGAAGAAAAGCTATGACCAATCTAGATGGCATATTGAAAAGCAGAGACATTACTTTGCCAACAAAGGTCTGTCTAGTCAAGGCTGTGGTTTTTCTGGTGGTCATGTATGGATGTGAGAGTTGGACTATGAAGAAAGCTGAGCGCCGAAGAATTGATGCTTTTGAACTGTGGTGTTGGAGAGACTCTTGAGAGTCCCTTGGACTGCAGGGAGATCCAACCAGTCCATTCTGAAGGAGATCAGCCCTGGGATTTGTTTGGAAGGAATGATGCTAAAGCTGAAACTCCAGTACTTTGGCCACCTCATGTGAAGAGTTGACTCATTGGAAAAGACTCTGATGCTGGGAGGGATTGAGGGCAGGAGGAGAAGGGGACGACCGAGGATGACATGGCTGGATGGCATCACTGACTTGATGGACGTGAGTCTGAGTGAACTCCGAGAGTTGGTGATGGACAGGGAGGCCTGGCGTGCTGCAGTTCATGGGGTCGCAAAGGGTCGGACACGACTGAGCGACTGAACTGAACTGAACTGATCTGAATCTTAAATAGATTCACTGATTAAATAAACTTACATTACTTCTACTTAATGCTTAAGATTATGAAAAACATAAATTTGTGTTTACCCAGATTAAATTATTATTCCAATAAATTTATGTCAATGATAATTATGTTTTGTCATATGTCAGCTTAAAGATAATTTCTAAGAACTGTAGGTAACTTAAAACCTTGGACCGATAGTAACGAGTTAGTTAATGGACATTCATTAGGTAATTACTATAGCAGTATCTTAAGACAGTAAGATAAAAACTGAAATACTAATTATTAATCATAATTTCAAGTTAATATCCATTTCCTTCTTATTTTTATGAATCTGTCTCTTGAGTCGGTAATGAATGTGCTCATTTCTGCCACTTGAGAAGCAAATATAAATGATGTGTGTGGTTCTAGAAAGCTGCGTTAGGTATGTTCACGACCTCTGCAAATGTACTACAGAATGCTGGTATGTGACAGACAATTATTCACTTCCCAATTTTTTTCTGTGGAATAAAAGTTAGCTGCTTTGGGTAAAAGTAATAACTGCTATATGGTTTACACTGTACTTAGGAGTCATAGCTTCAGAGAAATGCAGCTATGTATATACTATCATTTGGAGAGAAAAAGAGTAATTCTTCTCCAAAGGAGCTGGGCCTATGTGGCCTCCAACCCTCTCAAGAAGCCCTCAAGCTTCTTGAAAACCCCAGATAATTAAAACTGTCTTTGAGATTTTCCAGAGGGTTCTTTGAAAGTCACAAAGATTTGTTCCTTCACCTTATAAAAAGAGACATGCAAGAAAAAAAAAATTAGGTTTATTTGATATGTTACTGTTGATGAGTTATATAAAAAGAGCTCTCTAATCAGAAAAGATGGTTAGCCTAATCTAGGTTAAATTTGTATGAGTATAAGCTTGTTAATACAAACACTTCAGAAATTGAAATATAAATGTGGCATTTCTGGAGATTTGCTTATTCCCTCACTGTCAAATATATATTTCCATTTATCAGAGTCCTGGTGTGACTCTGCTTACTATCAGACAACAACAATGTAGAGTTATCATATAACTTATGTAAGTTATATATATCATTGTATAACTCTACAACAATGTAGGGCTAAAATTTTAGTTAGTATTTTTATATACCAGTTTTATTGAGATATAATTCACATTCCAGACAATTCAACCATCTAAGGTGTATAATTCAGCGGTTCTTGTTATATTATACAACCATCACCCACAGTCCATTTTAGAATGATTTTATCACCTTTAAATATTGTGTTGTAGTTGTTCAGTCACTAAGTCATGTCCAGCTCTTTGCGACCCCATGGACTACAGCACACCAGGCTTCCCTGTCCTTCACCAGCTCCTGGAGTTTGCTCATACTCATGTCCATTGAATTGGTGCTGTTATCTAACCATCTGATCCTCTGCTACCCCCTGCTTTTGCCCTCAATCTTTCCCATCATCAGGGTCTTTTCCAATGAGTCAGTTCTTCGCATCAGGTAATCAAAGTATTGGAGCTTCAGCTTTAGCATCAGTCCTTCCAATGAATACCCAGGGTTGATTTCCTTTAGGATTGACAGGTTTCATCCCCTTGCTGTCCAATTAGGTCTCAAGAGTCCTCTCCAGCACCACAATTTGAAAACCCATTAACAATAATTCCCCATTTGCTTGCAAACTCACCAACCCAGATTTGCCTATTCTGGACATTTCATATAAATAGAATCTTATATGTGATCTTTTGTAATTGATTTCTTCCCCTTAGTATAACATTTCAAGAGTCATCCATATTTTAATATGTACCAACATTTCTTTCCTTGTTATTGTCAGTTGTTACACTGTATGAATATAACACACTTTACTTATCCATGCATCAGTTTGTGGGCACTTGGTGTGGTTTTTTTTCATTTTTTGAATGCTGCTATAAATAGTTATAGGCTTCCCTGGTGGCTCAGATGGTAAAGTGTCTGCCTACAATGTGAGGGCCCCGGGTTTGATCCCTGGGTGGAGAAGATCCTCTGGAGTAAGAAATGACAACCCACTCCAGTACTCTTGCCTGGAAAATCCCATGGATGGAGGAGCACGGTAGGCTATAGTCCATGGGTCACAAAGAGTTGGACACGACTGAGCTACTTCACTTTCACTTTTTCATAAATATTTTTAGATATTTATATATATTTATAGATAAATATTATAGATCCAAGTTTATATGTGGACATATGTTTTCACTTCTCTTGAATATATACCTTAAAGTAGAATTGCTAGGTTATATGGTAACTCTGTGTTTAACTGTTTTTATGATAACTGTATGTTTCCCTGACAGACTGTTTTCCAGAATGGTGGCTATACCATTTTACATTACATAGAGCTATGTACGAGGATTCCAATTTCTCTACATCTTTGTCAATATTTTCTGTCTTTTTGATTTTAGCCATCCTGCTGCTGCTGCTAGTCGCTTCAGTCGTGTCTGACTTTGTGCAACCCTGTGGACTACAGCCTGTCAGGCTCCTCTGTCTGTGGGATTCTGTCAGCAGGAGTACTAGAGTGGGTTGCCATGGTCTCCTCCAGGGGATCTTCCTGACCCAGGGATCGAACCTGGGTCTCCTGCATTTGCAGGCAGATTCTTTACCGCTGAACCACCAAGGAAGTATCACTCTGTGATTTCGATTTACATTTCCCTGATGGGTAATGATGTTGCGCATCTTTTCATCTGTTTACTGGCGATTCTTATATCTTTTTTTTTTTTTTGAGAAATCTTTTTTTTTTTTTTTTTTGGCTGCTCTGGGTCTTTGTTGCTGTACGGGGGCTTTCTCTGGCTGCAGTGAGTGGGGCTGCTCTCTAGTCACAGTGCTTTGGCTTCTCATTGCAGTGGCTTCTTTTGTTTTGGAGCATGAGCTCTAGACATGCAAGCTCAGTAACTGGTGCACACAGGCTCAGTGCTTTTGGTGTACAGGCTTAGTTGCTCCACAGCAACACAGTAAAATCTTCCTGGATCAGGGATCGAACTCACCATATCCCATGCATTAGCAGGCAGACTTGTAACCACTGGACCACCAGGGAAGTCCTTGAGAAATCTTTTTACAAATCCTTTACCCATTTAAAAATTTTAGATACTTATCTTTTTATTATTGAGTTGTAAGGTTTCTTTGTGTAGTCTAGATACACGTTCTTTATCAGATATATGTTTTGCTAACATTTTCTCCCATTCTGTGGGTTCTCTTTTCATTTTCTTAATGGTCTCCTTTGAAGCACAATTGTGATGAGGTCCAACTCACCTAATTTTTTTTGTCACTTGTATTTTTGATGTTTTGTCTAGGAAGCCTTTGCCTAACTCAAGGTTTACCTCCTATATTTTGTTCCAAGAGTTTTATTGTTTTACCTCTTATATTTAGATCTGTGTTCTATTTTAAATTAGTTTTGTGTATAATATAAAAAAGCATCCAACCTTATTGTTTTGTGTGTGGTTATTCAGTTGTTATATTTGAGAATAATGATAATTTAGTCAAGCATGACATGTACTTTTAAGCAAGTAACATTTTAGGTTTTACAAGCAAATGCTTACAAATCCTCCTGGGTACACTGGACTGACACTTTCACAGGATTCCCAGCCTTCCAGGTAAGTGTGGTAATTTACTTCCTGGTAGGCTCAAGAATCAGGATATTTGGGAGAACTGGAAAAGAGAGGAATTTATCTACATTTCTAGGTAATGCAGGTGAAATCTAGTGGTGAGCTCTTACTTCGGTCTCCTAATCGCAGAATAACACATGTCAAGAAGCTTTTAAAGTCCATTCTGAGATTACTTATGAAAACTTACAATAAAGCTCATTTCAAAAGGCCTACAGGGCGATGCAGTTGTCTTATTGCCTCTGTATAAACTACCAGGGCTAATCTACTAAGATCATTCTTATTTTGTAATCAAGAATAATCTTTTGAGATTATTTTTGATCAAAAGGGAAAACGCTGTAGAAAAAAATTGTGTTTCAATGTAAAACTATACATTATATGCATATAGCTTAGCTTTCTGTATTAACACATGCTAGCCTTTCATTTTACAACTTTTAAAAAATTGATAGACAATTATGTTCTGTCTTGTTTGATAGGGTTTCAATTGACTTCCTTCTTCCCTCAGGAAAAAAAAAAAAAACACTTTTTCCTCCATTTGCTATTCCATTCCTTTACTCTCCATAGATTGGTGGCTTTTGACTTTTCTTGGAACTGGTATAACATTTGCCAGGATTCCTCATCAGATGAGTGAAGTAAAGTCTTTAACACATGTTCATTTGTATATCTGCATAAGAGTCATGATTTTTCCTTTTAAAAAAAATTTATCTTCTAATAATATATTTCAGAATGGGATGGAGATAAAAATCAAGTAAGAGAGAAAAGAACAATCAAAATGCATAGGTTTTGAATGTGTCTTATTTGAACAGTGTATAGATAGTAAGCAAAGTCTCAAGGAGATTGACCTTTACCAAAGTGATAAAACCAGAAAATGAGGGTGACATAAGGATAAAGGATAAACAATAATTAGGGCTTCACTGGTAGCCCAGCTGGTACAGAATCCAAGTGCAAAGCAGGAGACCTTGGTTCTATTCCTGGCTTGGGAAGATCCTCTGGAGAAGGGATAGGTTACCCACTCCCATTTTCTTGGGCTTCCCTGGTGGCTCAGAAGGTAAAGAATCTGCCTGTAATGCAGGATACCTGGGTTAGATCCCTGGGTTGGGAAGATCCCTGGAGCAGCACATGGCAACCCACTCCAGTATTCTTGTCTGGAGAATCGCCATGGACAGAGGAGCCATGGGGTCACCAAGAGTCAGACACAAGTGACTAAGCATAGCACAGCACAAACAGTAAGTAAAGAGAAGGTTGTTTTTTGACAGGTTGAGACCTCTGGTAAAGATGTTACAATGACCAAAAACACACGAATGAATGTTCAATCCCATAATAGTCTCAAACCTCTAAATAAAAAAACAGAGAACTACCTTTTCCTATCTAAGAGAATGGCCAAAATTTAAAAAGTGATACTGTCCAGAGCAAGCAAGGGGTAGCAGGAATAGGTTTGTTGTTTAGTCGCTCAGTCATATCCGACTCTTTTGTGACCCCATGGACTGTAGCCTACCAGGCTCCTCTATCCATGGAATTTTCCAGGCAAGAACACTAGAGTGGGTTGCCATTCTCTTCTCCAGGGGAATCTTCCCAGCCCAGGGATCAAACCCAGGTCTCCTGCATTGGCAGGCAGATTCTTTTCCACTGAGCCACCTGGGAAGCCTAGCAGGAATAGGCACACTTTTGCTTTGTAAGTAAGTTATAAACTCTTCCTATGGCTGTTTAGTAATATTTGTTAAAAACTTGCCTGGAAAATTCCATGGACAGTGGAGTCTGGCAGGCTATAGTCCATGGGGTTGCAAAGAGCTAGACATGACTTAGAGACTGAGCTTCCACACACGTACCTTTTAACCCAGCAACTCTACTTTTAGATATTTAATCAGTTAAAGACTGACAAAAGTATATTATGATATATATTCAAGGACATTTATTTCTAGTAATGTCATAATAGAAAATTTTGGGAACACTCTCCATTTCTATCAATAAGGGGTTACTTCAGAACAGAGTACATATAATAATGTAGTTTGTAAAAATTGTGTGTATATATATATATATATATATATATTTATATATACGTAAAGCAGTTATCTTAGAGAGCTGCAACTATGGAAGTCCACCACTACACATTTTCTGTTTATATGTTTGTATTACTTTTGTAACATCCAAAAATAATGTAGTAAAAATTTAACTGTAGGAGAATCAAAGTTTTTAAACTTGAGGCAGTATCTTTTCCACTATTATGTAATGGACCATATCATACAAATTAGCTCATCTTTTCAATGCTTCATTGGAAGCTTATCAGCAGGAATGGGGAGGGTTGTACAACAGCTTTCTGAAATTGACCTACACGGAATGAAGAGAGGTCATTACTCTCAGAGGATTTTTCTGTGCATGTGCACAATATTCAGACCAGGATTTAATAAAGATCCATACACCCTGCCCAAACCAGTCATACTGTTTACCTTTACCTAACCAACTCCTTGTCTTTGGGCAAATAACCATGAAAAGTTTACCTAAATGATTTTGAACAGCTTATGGACTGTGGAAGGTATGTATGTGTGTGTGGATGTATATACGTATCTGTGCTGTGCTCAGTCATGCAGTTGTGTCCAACTCTTTGCAACCCCATGAACTGTAGTCCACCAGGTTCCTCTGTCCACAGTATTCTCCTGTAGTACCCAGTGAAGAACTAAGTTGCTGGAAGATGAATTAATGCCCAAAAATCTGAATATGCATCATGTAAATATTCACTTCCAAGTGAATATAATACAGATAAAATCAATATATCTTAGAAAGTTACTTGTGGAGTTAATTGATTGATTTTAAACTGCATATACTCCCAATTTCAAAATAAGCTAATTTGAAGCTGACCCTTCAGTAGATGCATAACATAATATCACTTTAAGAATTTAGATTGTAAGTTACACTAAAGTGCTATAGGAAATAGATTTGGTCAGGCAACCAAACCAATGTTATGGTTCAGTAACCGTGGCAAATAATAGTAATTAACATTTACCAGAGCCTCAGCACATTGAAATTACTTCTGTCAGTTATACATCTGAGCAACTCAGTGATGTAGGTTATGATTATCCTGGTTTAACAGGAGGTAACTAGGGGCACAGGATAAGAAAATGATTGATTCCAGATAACCAGTATGCAGATCAATCTTCTGGAGGACAGCTCCATATGTATTGATTCTGCAAAGCCATATTTTGGAGCCTTCTACTTATTGAAAACAATTTTAGCAAAATAAATCAAACACAGACATGTATAAGTCCCTCAACAAGGCTGCATATGTAAAAGAAATCACATAATAGACTTAACCAGGTTTCATTCCAAATTTATTTTTTTTCAATATGTGTAGTTTCCAACTGCTTTCGATTCACACTTAAGCTACAACAAGAGACAATAGGAGTATTGTGAAATAAAAAGCATGCAACCAGACTGTTTAAACTTCTCGGCAATGGTGTTGTTGAACTTTGTCATCTGTGGTTAATTCTCACATTGTTCAGGACTGGGCTCTGAACATAGTAACCAGCAGATGCTACTGACAGATCAAGATTACAGCAGGTCACAAAGGGGTATTGGAGACTATTTCCCAGGAGGTACTCAACAAATATTTATCTGTCGGTGTGGAGGTCGCAGAGGCTACACCAGTAATAGCTGGCACTTTCAGGAAAATAATTCTTAAGAAAAAAAAAGTTTCTTTTTTTCCCCTTCATGCTTGGTTTTCTAAATAGTTAAATATAGCCTCTTCTGCTATGGTACTTATCCACCACCCTCCCCCTGAGAGAAACTGATTTCTGAATAATTTCTCTTGTACATGCATTTTAAAGGTGTGTAATTAACTGGTAACAGGTTGTTAGGTAGCTGATGAGGTGTGAACCAGTCACTAATTTGTTTTCTTTATTTACAACTTTCCTTGCACTTGAAGATGACAGCGCGGTGTTTTTCATTCCCTGCTTACTTCCCCAGATTAAAAAGTGATTTGTGAAGCCATTTTTAATTCCTCAAATTCCATTAAAAAGGAATATCCAGGGGAGTCTTAATCAAGACATAATAGGCACTAAAATGTGATCACACAACAGCACTTCTAATGTGGCCCTATCAGCTACAATGTTAAGGGATTGCCTCCAGTTAACTGAATTCAGCCCTAACATCGACCTACAACTTCTGGAATAACCCTTATGCATTTGGCACTGGCTTTGTTGTAAATGTTTGCAGCTAACACACTTTATTGTTTTAGAATTTATCACATGATCCACAGGGACAATTTGTTACAAAAGCATTATTATTGTATTATCACTAAAATAGTTTGCTTTTCCCTTCAAATTGCCTTGCCTTCTAGTCAATATTAGATTTTTAAAAATCAGTTTGGGAAGAAATTAAAATAGAAACATAATGGAATGAGAATTGCTAAAAATACAAGGCTGGAATATTGAAAATGCAGCTAAAACAGAAATAGCTAAGTGTAGAGTCAGTAGGTAACCAAAAGGGGTAATTTGGGACCAGGGAGAATATTGAGTTATTAGATAAGTTTGAAAATAAATAGGAATAAAAACTCTGTCCTGGCCTTTAAAAACATATAACCAGAAATGAAGTTATAGAATATGTGAAAACGTATGTCCAAAATACCCATAAGCCTTGGATAGACAGTTAACCAACAAGCAACAAAGCCTAGATGTTAGTTAAGTGGTAACATTCTCTTTTTTACTTGTCAAAGCTACATCAGTATTTCCATGTAGAACACTGTAACCAGTACTTTGGCCACCTCATGCAAAGAGTTGACTCATTGGAACAGACTCTGATGCTGGGAGGGATTGGGGGCAGGAGGAGAAGGGGACGACCGAGGATGAGATGGCTGGATGGCATCACTGACTCGATGGATGTGAGTCTGAGTGAACTCCGAGAATTGGTGATGGACAGGGAAGACTGGCGTGTTACAATTCATAGGGTCGCAAAGAGTCAGACGCGACTGAGCAACTGAACTGAACTGAACTGAATACCTCAGTTTATCTTATTTGCTTGTGCATTCTTTGTCCCTAAAACAAGGACTCACCTTGAATGGTGCCCGGAACAATATAGGCTGTCATAAGTGCTCAGTGTACACTGCCCCATCTCCTCCAGAAGGGGACAACAGGATGAGATGGTTCGAAGCATCACTGACTCAGTGGACATGATGAGTTTGAGCAAGCTCTGAGTTGGTGATGGACAGGGAAGCCTGGAGTGCTGAAGTCCATGGGGTTGCAAGGAATCAGATACAACTAAGAGACTGAACTGAACTGTACACTGTCCCTGACTGAATCCATGTTCGGTCAGACCCCTGGGTCCCCTCACCCTCCCTGGAGCTGCTTCTTGGCACACCTGGCCCACCCTCCCACCCTTCTTTCTCCAGGTCTATTTCCAGAGTATGGATCATGAAGCTCTGTGTAGAGAAGCTCTGCCAGAAGACCCACCGCGACTTCCCGTAGGCTCTGCATTAAGTTCTTTATGGTATTAATTCACTGAATCTCCCCAGTGACCCCATGGATAGTACCTTAGGATGCTTATTTTATAGATGCAGGAACGGGGGCACAGTTTTACAGTTAAAAGTAACTTGCCTAGGGTTACAGAGTGTTGGGGAAATATAATTAAAATGAAATCTGCCAACCAAGAAAATCTTCCCATAGAGGTTAGAAGAGAAAGAAAACAGTTTTATTATTGAATAAGCATCAAACCAAAATGTGATTCACATCACAGGCAATCACTAACAAAGACAGAGGAAGTCTTATTTTTTTTTCCCTTTTTTGTAGTCAAACAGATACAACCATGACATACATTTTCTCAAGATAAATAATAGCTAGTCCTCAAGTAAGAGGCCTAGATAGATTCTTTTGTGACACATAATTCATCTTAGATGTACCTAGGGATACTTAGATGTACATTGGGATGACCATCCATATTAACTAATTGATTTTATTCAAAGGAAACACAAACCTCTTGTATTTTTATGACAGGAGGGTTTTGCAACTTGGAGCAAGGTGCCTAAATAAGGCATGCTTGCACCTTTCACAGAAATAAGGAGATAGTAGTGTTATCTCTCTCTTTTTTAAAAATTTCATATTATTTTTCATTTATTGCCAAAACTTTGTATATGATGTTATCTTACGTATTTCTTTTCTTAAATTTTTATTGGAGTATAGTTGCCTTACAATATTGTATTAGTTTCTGCTGTGCAGCAAAGTGAATCAGCTATACATAAACATATATCCCCTCTTTTTTGGATTTCCTTTCCATTTAGGTCACCACAGAGCACTGGGTAGAGTTCCCTGTGCTATCCAGGAGGTACTTATTAGTTATCTATTTTATACATAGTATAAATATATGTGTGAGCCCCAATTTCCTAATCCATTCCACCCCATCCCCCGCCTTGGTGTGCTATCACTTAATATTTACATTTCACATGGATGACTCCTGGTCCTTCAGAAAGGATAACTAGTTTGCAAAGCTGACAAAAAACACATCTAGTTTTCAAAAAGATTTGTATATATTTCAAATAGAGGAGAAAGTACTTGTGATTAAAAGTTTTCTAAAGTAAATGCCTTAAAAAGAAGAGATGAGAGAAATTTATTATTTTTAAGTGGAAGAATTGTCTCTTATTTTTAATTTTTATTTGTCCTTATAATAGCTAGTACATAGTAGAATTGGAGGTCAAGCCCAGTTAGTGTGGTGTTAAAGCCCTTTTTAAAAATCATGTATTATACTGCCTCTATAAACTTCCTACTTGAGAGGAAATGCACTGAGAGAACTCGTACATCCCTTCAATGGCTTTTTATTGAGCATCTACTATGTATTAGGCATTTTACTAGGAATTAAGAATGTAATTGTGGATAAAACAGGTGAGAGTTTGGTCCTCATGAAGCTTAGGTGGTGAGACCTGTATTAAACAAATAGTTTTCCAAATCAAACAATATTATGGAAATTGAGAAGAATGAAAACTGCGAGGTGTTTTGAAAGCATCTGACAGAGAGAATTTGAGCTAGCCTAGGTGGTCTGGAAGGCTGTTTAAGTTCAAAATGCAAAGTTTGATGAAGAGGAAAGGAAGACAATAAAGAGTTTATTTAAAGTTTGGAGTATTAAATAGTTTGGGAAGAATAAGATGAACAAGTAAGTATGCCCTAATCATTGAACACTTATTCTGCCTGAGTGAAATAACTCTTGATATAAAATATCATGTCCTTGTCTTTGATTGATTACACTGTTTTACAGCTTATAGAGAAAGCAGTTAAATTGTAGAAAATGAAAAAGGATAACAACACAAATGTTTCTTGTCCATAATATTGCAAGTGATTTTTTTTCATTAAAATCCAAATAAATTTTGTCTGGTAGAGTTACAGTTGATTTCCACCCAAAATATTACATTTTATTGCCCTATAAAATATTATGTTTCCCAGGTGGCTCAGTGGTAAAGAATCTGCCTGCCAATGCAAGAGAGGCAGGAACTGCAGATTCAGTCCCTGGGTTGGGACGATCCCCTGGAGAAAGGAATGGCAACCCCCTCCAGTATTCCTGCCTAGGAATTCCCATGGACAGAGGAGGCTGGTGGGCTATAGAGTTCACGGGGTTGCAAAAGAGTTACACACAACAGAGTGACTGAGCACACCCACACACAGAATATTAACCAGTTTGTATTTGTTGACAAGTTCATTTCAGAATTTCTGGTAGCCTCTATGTGTCTGTACTTAATGTACAAAAATGTTTGAGCTGGTTTTAACATCTTACTAGTTCCTTCACCAATGAATGAGTTAAAATATTTAACATGTATTCATTGTGTATTTAGATAAGACATAATTTTATCTTTTTGAAAATTATAATTTAGCAGGTGTTGGTTTAAAGTTTAATATCATATATTCAGGCAAGGGCTCTTTCTGGTTTAATAATGAAAAAAGTAACCTATGGAAACCACCTAACTCAGATGGAATCTGAACCCAGCCAAAACCCAGACTGGGGCTCGAACCCACGGTTTTTTAGTTAAAAATCACACACTTGGTCTCAGGACTAAATGAAACTCAGGTTATGTTTCACTACAGAAGGAATTCAGATAGAAGCAAAATGATAGGAAGGGGATTTACTTAGAGAGATACGTATTCCATAGACAGAATGTCATTGGTCTCAAAAGACAAGTGTGGCCCTGGGAGAATCACACTCTACAGACAGAGTGGGCCTTCTCAGAAGGCGAGAGCCCCCAGTGTATAGGGTGTTTAGTTTTTATGGGCTGGATAATTTCATAGGCTAATAAGTGGGACTTCCCTGGTAGCTCAACTGGTAAAAAATCCACCTGCAATGCAGGAGACCCCAGTTCAATTCCTGGGTCGGGAAGATCCCCTGGAGAAGGGATAGGCTATCTACTCCAGTATTCTTAGGCTTCCCTGGTAGCTCTAATGGTAAAGAATCCTCCTGCAATGTGGGAGAATTGGATTCGATCCCTGGGTTTGGAAGATGCCCCAGAGGAGAGCATGGCAACCCACTCCCAGTCTTCTTGCCTGGAGAATCCCCATGAACAGAGGAGGCTTAAGTCCTCAGGGTCACAAGGCCTGGCAGGCTACAGTCCACAGGGTCACAAAGAGTCGGACGTGAGACACTGAGCAATTAAGGGCGGCACAGCAATAAGTGAGAATGTTATTCCTGCTATTTTGGAGAAGGGCTGACGATTTCCAGGAATTGGGCCACTGACCACATTTTGCACTTCTATGTTCAGCATTAGAACTGTCAAGTCGCTAGTGGGTATGTCATTTAGCATGCTAATATATTACAATGAGCATATAATGAGGCTCAAGGCCTATTGGAAGTCGAATCTTCCACCATCTTGTGCCTAATTGGTCCTAACCAGTTATGTCATATCCTCAACAGCTATGTCCTTCTTGAAAAAGTTGTGCCCTGCCTCCTTCTCTCCTATTTCACTGTGACCATATTTTCAATATACGCCTCTGTGTAGATGTCACAAGAAATGTACATCAATCCTTTAACCCTCCCCCCACCCCAAAATGTACTCCAGGACTTTTTCTTTAATCCTAAAGAAATTCTAAATTTAACATGACTCAAGGTTGGAAGGAAGGGACAAATAAACCAGAAAGAAAAAAATAAGCCATACAAAAAATAAGGAGCAGACATGGTACACATCAATATATTGGCTGGAACTCTCCAAGCTGTACCTCTGCTTTCTCTAGGAAAAGACATTTTTCTTAACTTTTTATTTTATACAGGGGCTTAGCCAATTAACAATGTTGTGATAGTTTCTGGTGAACAGCAAAGGGACTCAGCCATACATATACATGTATCCGTTCTCCCCTGAACTACTTTCCCATCCAGACTGCCGCACTGAGCAGAGTTCCCTGTGCTGTACAGTAGGTCCTTGTTGGTTATCCATTTTAAATATAGTAGTGCGTACATGTCCATTTCCAAGGCAAACTATTCAATACCACAGTAATCCAAGTCTATGCCCCAACCAGTAATGCTGAAGAAGCTGAAGTTGAACGGTTCCATGAAGACCCACAAGACCTTTTAGAACTAACACCCAAAAAAGATGTCCTTTTCATTATAGGGGACTGGGTGCAAAAGTAGGAAGTCAAGAAACACCTGAGGTAACAGGCAAATTTGGCCTTGGAATACGGAATGAAGCAGGGCAAAGGCTAATGGAGTTTTGCCAAGAGAACACACTGGTCATAGCAAACACCCTCTTCCAACAACACAAAAGAAGACTCTACACATGGACATCACCAGACGGTCAACACCGAAATCAGATTTGATTATATTCTTTGCAGCCAAAGATGGAGAAGCTCTATACAGTCAGCAAAAATAAGACTGGGAGCTAACTGTGGCTCAGATCATGAACTCCTTATTGCCAAACTCAGAATTAAATTGAAGAAAGTAGGGAAAACCACTAGACCATTCAGGTATGACCTAAATCAAATCCCTTATGATTATACAGTGCAAGTCACAAATAGATTTA
Source organism: Ovis canadensis (assembly GCF_042477335.2). Taxonomy (NCBI): domain Eukaryota; kingdom Metazoa; phylum Chordata; class Mammalia; order Artiodactyla; family Bovidae; genus Ovis; species Ovis canadensis. The sequence continues at coordinate 71,601,192 of NC_091248.1, read as the reverse complement.
AGGGACTAGATCTGATAGATAGAGTGCCTGATGAACTATGGATTGAGGTTTGTGACATTGTACAGGAGACAGGGATCGAGACCATCCCCATGGAAAAGAAATGCAAAAAAGCAAAATGGCTGTCTGGGGAGACTTTACAAATAGCTGTGAAAAGAAGAGAAGTGAAAAGCAAAGGAGAAAAGGAAAGATATAAGCATCTGCATTAAGAGTTCCAAAGAATAGCAATAACAGATAAGAAAGCCTTCCTCAGTGATCAATGCAAAGAAATAGAGGAAAAAAAAAACAGAATGGGAAAGACTAGAGATATCTTCAAGAAAATTAGAGACACCAAGGGAATATTTCATGCAAAGATGGGCTCGATAAAGGACAGAAATGGTATGGACCTAACAGAAGCAGAAGATTTTAAGAAGAGGTGGCAAGAATACACAGAAGAGCTGTACAAAAAAGATCTTCATGACCCATATAATCACGATGGTGTGATCACTCACCTAAAGGCAGACATCGTGGAATGTGAAGTCAAGTGGGCCTTAGAAAGCATCATTAGGAACAAAGTTAGTGGAGATGATGGAATTCCAGTAGAGCTCTTTCAAATCCTGAAAGATGATGCTATGAAAGTGCTGCATTCAATATGCCAGCAAATTTAGAAAACTCAGCAGTGGCCACAGGACTGGAAAAGGTCAGTTTTCATTCCAATGTCAAAGAATGCTCAAAGTACCACACAATTGCACTCATCTCACATGCTAGTAAAGTAATGCTCAAAATTCTCCAAGCCAGGCTTCAGCAATACATGAACCGTGAACTTCCAGATGTTCCAGCTGTTTTTAGAAAAGGCAGAGGAACCAGAGATCAAATTGCCAACATCTGCTGGATCGTGGAAAAAGCAAGAGAGTTCCAGAAAAGCATCTATTTCTGCTTTATTGACTATGTCAAAGCCTTTGACTGTGTGGATCACAATAAACTGCGGAAAATTCTGAAAGAGATGGGCATACCAGACCACCTGACCAGCCTCTTGAGAAACCAATATGCAGGTCAGGAAGCAACAGTTAGAACTGGACATGGTACAACAGACTCGTTCCAAATAGGAAAAGGAGTACGTCAAGGCTGTATATTGTCACCCTGCTTATTTAACTTCTATGCAGGGTACATCATGAAAAACGCTGGGCTTGAAGAAGCACAAGCTGGAATCAAGATTGCTGGGAGAAATATCAATAACCTCAGATATGCACATGACACCACCCTTATGGCAGAAAATGAAGAGGAACTCAAAAGCCTCTTGATGAAAGTGAAAGTGGAGAGTGAAAATCTGGCTTAAAGTTCAACATTCAGAAAACAAAGATCATGGCATCTGGTCCCATCACTTCATGGGAAATAGATGGGGAAACAGTGGAAACAGTGGCTGACTTTATTTTGGGGGGCTCCAAAATCACTGCAGATGGTGACTGCAGCCATGAAATTAAAAGACGCTTCCTCCTTGAAAGAAAAGTTATGACCAACCTAGATAGTATATTCAAAAGCAGAGATATTACTTTGCCAACAAAGGTCTGTCTAGTCAAGGCTATGGTTTTTCCAGTGGTCATGTATGGTTGTGAGAGTTGGACTGTGAAGAAAGCTGAGCGCTGAAGAATTGATGCTTTTGAACTGTGGTGTTGGAGAAGACTCTTGAGAGTCCCTTGGACTGCAAGGAGATCCAACCAGTCCATTCTGAAGGAGATCAGTCCTGGGTGTTCTTTGGAAGGAATGATGCTGAAGCTGAAACTCCAATACTTTGGCCACCTCATGTGAAGAGTTGACTCATTGGAAAAGACTCTGATGCTGGGAGGGATTGGGGGCAGGAGGAGAAGGGCACGACCGAGGATGAGATGGCTGGATGGCATCACTGACTCAGCAGACATGAGTTTGAGTGAACTCTGAGAGCTGGTGATGGACAGGGAGGCCTGGCATGCTGCGATTCATGGGGTCACAAAGAGTTGGACATGACTGAGCGACTGAACTGAACTGAACTGAACTTTACATGTCCATCCCAATCTCCCTAATATTGCTTCCCCTCATCCTTCCCTCCAGCAACCATAATTCATTTTGTAAATGTGTAAAGTTTGTTTCTGCTCTGTAAAGAAGTTCATTTGCATCATTTTTTTTTTTTTTAGATTCTCTATCTAAGGGATGTCATATGATATTTCTTCTCTGTCTGACTCACTTCATTCACTGTGTCAATCTCTAGGTCCATCCAGTTCAGTTTCAGTTCAGTCACTCAGTCATGTCCGACTCTATGTGACACCATGAACCACAGTATGCCAGGCCTCCCTGTCCATCATCAACTCCTGGAGTCCACCCAAACGCATTTCCATTGAGTTGGTGATGCCATCCAGCCATCTCGTCCTCTGTCGTCCCCTTCTCCTCCTGCCCTCAATCTTTCCCAGCATCAGGGTCTTTCCATCCATGCTGCTTCAAATAGCATTATTTCATTCTCTTTAATGGCTGAATAATATCCCATTGCATATATATACCACATCTTTATCTATGCCTCTGTTAATAGACATTTAGGTTGCCTTCATGGGAAAAGACATGCTTGGCTCTATCATCTGGAGCATATTGCTGTGTGGTTGTGGCAAGAGTTTTGCTTATGTTTGTTCTCTGTTGTTAGGGAAGCCTAGTCTATTGGATGGGTCTATATTTGATGGCTAACTCCACACCTCCAGGTTGATGTAAAGGAGTAGGCATTTGTCTCTTACTAAATGGAAAGTGTACCTCAAAACGTTGGCCTGCCCATGCTATCCTAATTCTTAGCATTGAAATCAATCTTATTTTTAAGAGATAATCTTGTTTTAAATTAAATGGATTTCACATTGGACATACTTTAGCATAAATTCATTACTAACAAGCCCCAGTAACTTTCTTGAGATCACAAGGCTCTTTTTCTGCCTCCACACAAGTCCTCCACCAAGGCAATCACCATGATTCTTGTTCCCTTTGCCAATTTTCAATGGGGACCAGCAGTGGAAGCCAAAGATACCCCTATCTTATCACACCCATGAAGATACATCTTTTAGGGGGTGTGTGTTTTGGATGTGATTTTAAAAACTGTTGTCCCCGCAATCTGATATGTTTTGCCAGCAAATGAATCCCACTCTTAAGAATTTCTAATCTATGAGAATAAAACCCGAGAGAGTGGATGCATGGAACTGAGGGGGTGGGAACAGTGTGAAGAGAGGGGAGGGGTTTAAAGATGGAGTGTTGCTCAGAGAGGGTAAGCCTGGACAGGACATTCAAACATAGGAGGCTCAGTGGTCCCTGGAAGCCGGGAGATGGAGAGCATGTGGAGAGAGAAGGCCTGCTGAGCATCCACAACCTAGCAAACCCACTTTACACTTTCAGCCTGAGCTGGCCGGGTTCATCCACGATTAGGAGAAGCATTTCTGTGGACTTACATGGGGAAGAAATCTGTGTCTTCCTGCATCTGCAAGTGTTCCTGAAAAGGAGAGTCTGTAGCCTCCTCAGACTCTCAGACTTCAGACTCTCAGACTTTTCAGCCTTCACAGACTGCCAGTGGGGTCAGTGGCTCAAAATAGTCTCAGCCATTTTTCTCATTACTGTGTTCTTTCAATACCATTTTCTTTTCTTATCGCCTCCTCTCTAAAAACTTTTCCAATTTACTCTGCTGAGAACTTTATATCTTTGTGGCCATTTGATACTGTCCTTACATGCACTTCTTATGAAATCCGTCTTGGTTTGCAGGGACTTGGCAAGAATGGGATTCCTGGAGAAAAATTGCCGCAAACTAAGATACAGCTCACGACAAGAGCCCTACTTCAGTTTAGAATATGGTGGTGGACTTGTTGACAGTATCAATGATACATTTAAAATCTGCAAAACACTTTACCAACACACCCACCAGCTTTTGTCCAATTGCCAAAGAAGAAAATAACAAAATGCCTTTCACAGAAAGGCATTATAAACACGATGGTGTTCAGCCCTATTGCCATTTATTTCAGGCTGCTCAATGCTAAACCCTATTCTTCTTCTTCTAGGAAGAGGCATTAGTAAATTGCATCAAAATGATTCCAGACTATCAGTCAGACTGGTCGGCCTGAACTCTCAGAGCAGTTAGACAAGTGCTCATCTGTAATGTTATGCTGGCTTCTTATTATGTCAGCCACGGGGGGGGAAAGTGCCCAGAGATTTGCATTCACAGCAGTATGTGATCACATCTCTTCTTGTATGAAGAATTTCAAGAGGAAGATGATCATCTTGAAGTGCTTGATTGCAAGAAAAAGGTGTGTGTCTGTCATTAGGCGCTCATAATTGTTTTGGGCTAATTTTCTGCTGCAGATGTTTTTAAGCATTCTGTTTTACATTATTCCAGATGTGTAGTTTCAGATTTAAGTGGAAACAATACAATTCAAAGCACATTCAAAGTATTTTAGTGATTAGAGAGCAATTTTAAATTCTGTTTACCTATGCCTTTTAGAAATGCTAGGAAAAAAGTAATTGTTCTCTGACAGACTGTTTCACACTGTCAAGAATGCTCAAGAAGAAAGGGCAGTTTCTTCTCATTTGTTTCTAAACAATCAAATAACAACTGTTCACTTATTTTGTTCTCTAATCTATATCTACATATTTATATACATAGTATTGTGTGTGTGTGTGTGTGTGTGTGTGTGTGTGCATGCTTAGTCACTTTAGTTGTCTTCAGTGGCTTCTTTGCAACCCTATGGACCATAGCCTGCCAGGCTCCTCTGTTCATGGGATTCTCCAGGCAAGAATACTGGACTGAGTTCCCATGCTCTCCTCCAAGGGATCTTCCGGACCCAAGGATCGAACCAGCATCTCCTGTGTCTCCTGCACTACAGGCAGATTCTTTACCCAATGAGCTACCTGGGAAACCCATCAGTTCAGTTCAGTTCAGTCGCTGTCGTGTCCGACTCTTTGCAACCCCGTGAATCGCAGCACGCCAGGCCTCCCTGTCCATCACCAACTCCCGGAGTTCACTCAAACTCACGTCCATCGAGTCAGTGATGCCATCCAGCCATCTCATCCTCTGTAGTCCCCTTCTCTTCCTGCCCCCAATCCCTCCCAGCATCAGAGTCTTTGCCAATGAGTCAACTCTTTGCGTGAAGTGGCCAGAGTATTGGAGTTTCAGCTTCAGCATCAGTCCTTCCAAAGAACACCCAGGACTGATCTTCTTTAGAATGGACTGGTTGGATCTCCTTGCAGTCCAAGGGACTCTCAAGAGTCTTCTCCAACACCACAGTTCAAAAGCATCAATTCTTCAGCGCTCAGCTTTCTTCACAGTCCAACTCTCACAACCATACATGACCGCTGGAAAAACCATAGCCTTGACTAGATGGACCTTTGTTGGCACAGTAATGTCTCTGCTTTTTAATAAGCTATCTAGGTTGGTCGTAACTTTCCTTCCAAGGAGTAAGCGTCTTTTAATTTCATGGCTGAAATCATGATCTACAGTGATTTTGGAGCCCCAAAAAATAAAGTCTGACACTGTTTCCACTGTTTCCCCATCTATTTCCCATGAAGTGATGGGAAATAGATGCCATGACCTTCGTTTTCTGAATGTTGAGCTTTAAGCCAATTTTTTCACCCTCCTCTTTCACTTTCATTAGGAGGCTTTTTAGTTCCTCTTCACTTTATGCCATAAGGGTGGTGTCATAATGTCAATGCTTTTAGATATCTACCATTCCAAATATTTAATTAACCATGTACATCATCAGATAGGAATCTTACTTGTGAATATAAAAAATGTGTCCATTATTTAGGTTCTTTAGTCTGTTGATATCTTTGCTTTATTGACAGGTTGCTACAATTTGAAGAACACTAAAGGATGTAAGATACCTGAGGATGGGAGGCAATTAAGTTTCTTCCCTCTAGTATTGCATGAACTGTTTCAGGCTACAAGAATCCCATTTGCTATATTACGTTTTCTAATAGACTTCCCAGTACCCTAGAACCAAGGTTAGTTACATTTCAAGGAGTGAATGAGAACACTGAAGAGTGTTGTTAGAAGTCTAAAATCAATCAAGAAAGCACTCACCTATGAGTTGACAGATTCAAAAGACATTTGAGTTCAGCCCAAGCTTGCTGGTAAGAAGCCAGTAAATTGCTCTCTTTCAAGAAGGTTATGATTTTTTTCCCCCTTGGATAATTTGATATGGTGTAGTAAATTACTCTCTATTTTACAAAGTAGAAAAAAAATAAATTAAAAAAAAATTAAAAAGTAGAACTCTTCAACTAAAGTTCCTTTGAGTAACATTCTAAAAGTGAAGTTCATGGCCTTCCAGACACCTCCTATCTACCTTCAAAGAGGATCTGCTTTATGGACTCTACCCAGAGTTGATGAGACTCGGAGGAAATTTCTAGTAAACTGCTACATTATTCCCTTAAACTGTCAGAAAGTGAAGTCGCTCGGTTGTGTCAGTTGCGACTCCATGGACTGTAGCCTGCCAGCCTTCTCTGTCCATGGGATTTTCCAGGCAAGAATACTGGAGTGGGCTGCCATTTCCTTCTCCAGGGGATCTTCCCAACCCAGGGATCAAACCTGGTCTCCCACATTGTAGGCAGATGCTTTTACCATCTGAGCCACCAGGGAAGTCCTTAAACTGTCAAGGGAATCTTAAATTCAAATTCATGAAAAAACCAGAGCCTGCAGAGGGCATCCAAGGAAAACTGGCAGAGGTCAGAGAAAGTGAGGTTTCTTACCAGAGCCAGTGCTCCCAAATATCTATATGTAATGTATAACCATGAAAAGAAATAAAATTTTACATTGTCCCTCCCTTGCTAAACCAAAATCCATTGGTCATTGATCTTCCTGTCCTTGGAACAGCTATTCCTTTCTTCTTGTCTTGTTTTACATTCTAGGTCCCTGGCTTTGCTTTCTGCCTCCCTGGGCCATGCAAGTTGTCAGTTCTTTCTTTTTGCTGCCCTTTGGGAGCAACTCTAGATCTTGTAACAAATTATATATTTTGCACCCTTCTGGGAGATACCTCCTGAATCCAAGAGATTGTTTAATGTTGTCAGAAATAATCATTGCTTGTCCCAGCAGAGACCTGACAAGATATTTGAAGAGATTTAATAACTTTATAACCATAACTTAAGCCAAATTGGAAACACATTCAGAAGCTGATAGAAAAAGAAGTTTTTTGGCCATCTCCTCTTAGCTGATGAAACGAGAGGGAAACATTCCAATATAGGCTGATGAGTGTGTCAGTCCTTTAGCACCAAGGCAATAACCCAGTTCTTTCCAGAATTGAGGTCAACTGTCCTTATTGGCAGTGGTAAAGAATCTGTCTGCCAGTGTAGGAGATGCAAGAGATGCGGCTTCAGTCCCTGGATTGGGAAAATTCCCTGGAGGAGGGCATGGCAACCCACTCCAGTATTCTTGCCTGGAGAATTTCATGGACAGAGGAGGAGCTAGACGGGCTACAGTCCATAGAGTCGCAAAGAGTCAGACACCACTGAAATGACTAGCATGCATGCACAAAGAAATCAAGATACATCCCAGGCAGAGCTGCTTGTTGAAGGTGGCCTTGGGGAAGAGATCTCTGAGCGCTGTGGAGTAAGTAAAGGCTGGCTACCCTGGAAAAGGGCTGGCTTGTGCCCCTTTTTTCTCTACAGCTATGACATTTGTGCAATGCCTTGAAGGATCAACTGGGTTATACGTGGCAGACTTTTCTACTTGTCCCTAGGGCTCCAAAATATGTCACCAGAGATGGAATTAAGTGGAACTAGCTGATCAGGATTTACAATTCCCTACAAATCCGGCTGGCTCTTTTTGTGCTGTTGGCTGTGTTTTGCTAAGTCAGTTTTCTGGCAGATATGAAGCATGAGAATCTGACTACTATGTGTGCCAACAGATTTACTGTCTTACTTTTGACCACAGGACTTACAAACATCCTCCAGACCAGAGAAATGGCAAGCTCAGTATGAATCATAATGCACAGCATCGGTGCAGGCGCTCCCCATAGTCTTGTGTATCCCACTTTACATAATAGCACATTTTAAAATGTCTGAAGACAGCAACACTCGTAAATCAAACCATATTCTGCCATTGACTTTTTGTTTTATAAGATATACATTCCTACACAGCATAAATCTTGACTTCAAAAACATTGTAAAAAATTCGTATTTTTAGCTGAAAAATAAAATTTTATAATGAGAATAGCATTAGATAGTTAAATATGATTTACATATAACTGCTATACCTAATGAAAAAGTGGTTATTGTCAGTGAAGAATAGAACACTGTTGCTGCTGCTGCTGCTAAGTCACTCCAGTCATGTCCGACTCTGTGCGACCTCACAGACGGCAGCCCACCAGGCTCCCCTATCCCTGGGATTCTCCATGCAAGAACACTGGAGTGGGTTGCCATTTCCTTCTCCAGCGCATGAAAGTGAAAAGTGAAAGCGAAGACGCCCAGTCGTATCTGACTCTCAGCGACCTCATGGACTGCAGCCCACCAGGCTCCTCTGTCCATGGGATTTTCCAGGCAAGAGTACTGGAGTGAATAGAACACTAAGCATTTTTAAAAGTTCTCAAAGAACAATTTTTCAAAGTGTACACTTGTCTGTTTTTAAAAATAGGTTAGTTTCCTTCCAGTAACCTTTAAACTACAAGTAATAAATGGCCAACAATAAAAATCTCAAACCAAACAAAATGACAGATAGCTCCCAACCCCCAGTAGCATTTGCTGTGTGTAAGGCACCATATTAAGAGATCTACGTGGATTATCTAATTTTATCCTCACAACAACTGACTGTTATTATTACTACTGGTGAAGATGTCTTAGACATGCAGAGGTATGAATGTGAAGTATTAATTAGTTGCTCTGCAGTTGTTCTCAGAGTATATTGCTCACACTGCCTGTGCCAGAATCATTTGAAGTGAAGTGAAGTGAAGTTGCTCAGTCCGACTCTTTGCGATGCCATGGACTGTAGCCTACCAGGCTTCTCTGTCCATGGGATTTTCCAGGCAAGAGTACCAGAGTGGGTTGCCATTTCCTTCTCCAGGGGATCTTCCTGGCCCAGAATCATTTGAAACCCTTGTTAAGATTTTATTTTTTTAGACTCCCAACATACAGAGATTTGACTTCAGAGGTTTGAGGTGGAAATCTGGAATTTGCTTTTTAAGAAGCACTTCAGGTGATTCTGGTGCATAATAAAGTTAGAGAATCACTTGAGAATATACATTGTTTTTAATTGGGATATAATTGCTTTACAATGTGTGTAACTCTGATGTAGAGTGAAGTGAATCAGCGATATGCATACATATATTCCCTCCCTCCTGGACTGCCCTCCCACCCTATCCCCATCCCACCTCTCTAGGTCATCACAGACCACAGAGCTGAGCTTTCTGTGCTTTACAGCAAGTTCCAACTAGCTGTCTATTTTACACACGGTAGTGTATTTATGGGGCTTCTCAGGTAGCTCAGCTGGTAAAGAATCTACCTGCAATGCAGGAGACCTCGGTTCAATTCTAGGTTGGGAAGACCCCCTGGAGACGGGATAGGTTACCCACTCCAGTATTCTTGCCTGCAGAATCCCCATGGACAGAAGAGCCTGGTGGGCTATAGTCCATGAGGTCTCAAAATGACAACACAGCACAGTGTATATATGTTAATTCCAATCTCTCAATTTGCTCCCATCTACTCTCCCGCCCTGCCACTGTGTCCACAGATGAATCTATTTCCAAAACAGGAATACAGAATATTCATTTTCAATGTAATTTTCATACCTACTTTTAATACAGGGGCATATAAAAGAGGAAAAATGACACATAACACTACTCTTGTTATAAAAATTAAAATGTGCATTAAAAATTCCAGCAAAATAGAAAATTAGAGGTAATATCTCCCTCCTTGCACACTCTTCATCACCAGCACCCCTTCAAAACACATAAATACTCCTGATCCTCCAAATAACCACTATCAAGTTTCTTGTTAATCTCCAGAAAAATGTTGCCATATATATGTGTACACTTTATATTATGCCCAGAAATTGAATCATACTATATTTACTGTTCTCCATCTTTTTAATATATAACTCATACTCTGTATAGAGCATAAAGTTCTACTTCATTCTTTTAAACTGCTGCACAGTATTTCATTAACTATATGCATTAAAATTTAATACATTTTATCTATCCAGTTTTAATTATTGTAAACAACATTGCCTGAATATTATAGATGATACATATTTATATAATATATTGACTGTGTTGTCTCTTTCAAACTGTAAATCTGGTATTAAAATTACCCAGGTAGAGACTTTTATGTTTTCAAAGCTTTAGATCCCTCTTTTAATCTCATTTCTGCTAGAGTGAAAAGACATATTTTTAGCAAGGATTGTTGTTGTTCAGTCACTGAGTCCGACTCTTTGCGACCCCATGGACTGCAGCACACCAGGTTTCCCTGACCATCACTATCATCAGAGTTTGCTCAAACTTGATGATACCACCCAACCGTCTCTTCTTTTGTTATCCCCTTCTCCTGCCCTCTGTCTTTCCCAGAATCAGAGTCTTTTGCAATGAATCAGCTTTCCATATCAGGTGACCTAAGTATTGGAACTTCACTTTCAGCAACAGTCCTTCCTATGCATATTCAGGGTTGATTTCCTTTAGATTAACTGGTTTGATCTTCTTGCTGTCCAAGGGGCTCTCTAGAGTCTTCAGCACCACAGTTTGAAAGCATCAGTTCTTCAGTGCTCAGCCTTCTTTATGGTCCAACTCTCACATCTGTACATGACTGCTGGAAAAACCATGGCTTTGACTATATGGACCTTTGTTGGCCAAGTGGTATCTCTGCTTTTTAATATGCTATCTAGGTTTGTCATAGCTTTCTTCCAAGAAGCCAGTGTCTTTTAATTTCATGGCTGCAGTCACCATCTGCAGTGATTTTGGAGCCCAGGAAAATAAAATCCGCCACTGTTTCCATTTTCCCCCATCTATTTGCCATGAAGTGATGGAACTGGATGCCATGATCTTAGTTTTTTGAATGTTGAGTTTTAAGCCAGCTTGTTCACTCTCCTCTTTCACCTTCATCAAGAGGCTCTTTAGTTCCTCTTTGCTTTCTGCCATAAGGGTGGTGTCATCTGCCTATCTTAAGTTCTTGATATTTCTGCCAGTAATCTTGTTTCCAGCTTGTGATTCATATAGCCTGGCATTTCATGTGATGTACTCTGCATATTTGTTAAATAAGCTGCTTGACAATATACAAGCAAAGATGGTTCATGTTAAAGAAATTAGTGTTTTATCTGAGTGATTTATTTAAAGTTAATTGCATTTAACTGTAGAAACACATAATCCACAAATGTGTTCATGTAGAAACACATAACAGGGCCACAAATGCAAAAGAAAAAATCACATAAATTGGAATACAGCAAAATGGAAGAAAACAGAGCTAACTCTTACTAAAACTATAAGACTACAGGATTAAAAAAGCCCCAGAAAGGAAAACTTATGTCAGTAACAGCATTATGAAGAGTAAGACTATTTAAGCAGTACTGATGGTTTCAAACATACATAATAACTAGTGAAAGTTAAATGTATTCATTTGTTCATTCATTCATTTATTCAATAAACATTTGTTGTTAGGCACTGTGCAGAGTTTGAGGCTATTGAGTGGGAAAAATATAGGTCCTACCCTCATAGAGTTTAATGTCTGTGGAAATACAGATACAAAAAAAAAATCAATTGCTTTTTTTAAAAAATGAAAAAACAGTGTTCCTTAGAAATTCAATGATGTTTTCAGAGAAGGGATTTCCACAGGGCATACAGGAAGAAACATGTATAGTCACTGAGGTTTATAAGAGCAGGGCAGTTAAAAATCAGAGCATACTTCTGAATAACCAACAAATCACAGAAGAAATCAAAAAAGAAATCAAAACATGCATAGAAATGACTGAAAATGAAAATACAACAACCCAAAACCTTTGGGATTCAGTAAAACAGTGCTAAGGGGAAGGTTCATAGCAATACAAGCCTATCTCAAGAAACAGGAGAAAAATCAAATAAATAACTCTACACCTAAAGCAACTAAAAAAAAAAGAAGAAATGAAGCACCCTAGGGTTAGTAGAAGGAAAGACATCATAAAAATTAAAGCAGAAATAAATGTTCAGTTCAATTCAGTCACTCAGTCGTGTCTGACTCTTTGCAACCCCATGAACCGCAGCATGCCAGGCCTCCCTGTCCATCACCAACTCCCAGAGTCCACCCAAATCCATGTCCATCGAGTTGGTGATGCCATCCAACCATCTCATCCTCTGTCATCCCCTTTGCCTCCTGCCCTCAATCTTTCCCAGCATCAGGGTCTTTTCAAATGAGTCAGCTCTTTGCATCAGGTGGCCAAAGTATTGGAGTTTCAGCTTCAACATTAGTCCTTCCGATGAACACCCAGGATTGATCTCCTTTAGGATGAAATATATGAAGAAGAAACAAAGGAGACCATAGCCAAAATCAACAAAGCTAAAAGCTAGTTCTTTGAGAAGATAAATAAAATAGGCAAACCATCAGCCAGACTCATCAAGAAACGAAGGGGAAAGAATCAAATCAACAAAATTAGAAATGAAAATTGAGAAATCACAACAGACAACACAAAAATACAAAGGATCATAAGAGACTACTATCAGCAACTATATGCCAATAAAATGAACAACTTGGAAGAAATGGACAAATTCTTACAAAAGTATAGCTTTCCAAAACCAAACCAGAAAGAAATAGAAAATCTTAACAGACCCATCAAAAGTACAGAAATAGAAACTGTAATCAAAAATCTCCCAACAAACAAAAGCCCAGGGCCAGATGGCTTCACAGCTGAATTCTACCAAAAATTTAGAGAAGACCTAACACCTATATTACTCACACTCTTCCATAAAACTGCAGAGGTAGGTAAACATCCAAACACATTCTATGAGGCTACCATCACCCTAATACCAAAACCAGGCAAAATGCCACAAACAAGAAAACTACAGGTCAATATCATTGATGAACATAGATGCAAAAATCCTCAACAAAATTCTAGCAAACAGAATCCAACAACATATTAAAAAAGATCATACATCATGACCAAGTGGGCTATATCACAGGGATGCAAGGATTCTTCAACATTCACAAATCAATCAATGTGATACACCACATTAACAAATGAAAGATAAACACCATATGATTATCTCAATAGATACAGAGAAAGCCTTTGACAAAATTCAACATCCGTTTATGATAGCAGGCATAGAAGGAACATACCTCAACATAAAAAAGCCATATATGATAAATCCACAGCAAACATTGTCCTCAATGGTGAAAAATTGAAAGCATTTCCCCTAAGTCAGGAACAAGACAAGGGAAACCCTTGAAAAGCCCACTCTCATCACTACTATTCAACATAGTTTTGGAAGTTTTAGCTACAGCAGTCAGAGAAGATAAAGAAATAAAAGGAATCCAGATTGGAAAAGAGGCAAAACTCTCACTGTTGGCAGATGACATGATCCTCTACATAGAATAACCCTAAAGATACCATCATAAAATTACTAGAGCGAATCAATGAATAGCCAAATAGGGAAAGGAGTACGTCAAGGCTGTATATCGTCACCCTGCTTATTTAACTTCTATGCAGAGTACATCATGAGAAACGCTGGGCTGGAAGAAGCACAAGCTGGAATCAAGATTGCCAGGAGAAATATCAATCACCTCAGATATGCAGATGACACCACCCTTATGGCAGAAAGTGAAGAGGAACTAAAGAGCCTCTTGATGAAAATAAAAGAGGAGAGTGAAAAAGATGGCTTAAAACTCAACATTCAGAAAACGAAGATCATGGCATCTGGTCCCATCTCTTCATGGGAAATAGAGGAGGAACCAGTGGAAACAGTGTCAGACTTTATTTTTTTGGGCTCCAAAATCACTGCAGATGGTGACTGCAGCCATGAAATTAAAAGATGCTTATTCCTTGGAAGGAAAGTTATGACCAACCTAGATAGCATATTCAAAAGCAAAGACATTACTCTGCCCACAAAAGTCCATCTAGTCAAAACTATGGTTTTTCCAGTGGTCATGTATGGATGTGAGAGTTGGACTGTGAAGAAAGCTGAGCATTGGAGACTTGATGCTTTTGAACTGTGGTGTTGGAGAAGACTCTTGAGAGTCCCTTGGACTGCAAGGATATCCAACCAGTCCATTCTGAAGGAGATCAGTCCTGGAATGATGCTAAAGCTGAAACTCCAATACTTTGGTCACTTCATACGAAGAGCTGACTCATTGGAAAAGACTCTGATGCTGGGAGGGATTGGGGGCAGGAGGAGAAGGGGATGACTGAGGATGAAATGGATGGGTGGCGCCACCGAGTCGATGGACATGAGTTTGAGTGAACTCTGAGAGTTGGTGATGGACAGGGAGGCCTGGCATGCTGCAATTTATGGGGTCACAAAGAGTCGGACATGACTGAGCAACTGAACTGAAGTGAACTGAACTGAATCAATGAATATTATAAAGTTGCGGGATACAAAATTAATATACAGAATTCCCTTGCATTCTTATACACTAACAATGAGAAAACAGAAAGAGAAACCAAGGAAATAATCCCATTCACCACTGCAATGAAAAGAATAAAATACTTAGAAATAAATCTATCTAAAGAAACAAAAGACTTATATATAGAAAACTATAAAACACTGATGATAGTAATCAAAAATGACACAAATAGATGGAGAAATATACCATGTTCATGGATCGGAAGATCAATATAGTGAAAATGAGTATACTACCCAAAGCAATCTATAGATTCAATGCAATCCCTATCAAGCTATCTACAGTATTTTTCAGAGAACTGGAACAAATAATGTCACAATTTGTATGGAAATACAAAAAACCTCAAATAGCCAAAGCAATCTTGAGAAAAAAGAATGGAACTGGAGGAATCGACCTGCCTGACTTCAGACTATACTACAAACCTACAATCATTAAGACAGTATGGTACTGGCACAAAGACAGAAATATAGATCAATGGATCAAAATAGAAAGCACAGAGATAAATCCACGCACCTATGGACACCTTATCTCTGACAAACAAGGAAAAAATATACAATGACAATCTCTTTCGCAAGTGGTGCTGGAAAAACTGGTCAACCACCTGTAAAAGAATGAAACTAGAACACTTTCTAACACCATACACAAAAATAAACTCAAAATGGATTAAAGATCTAAATGTAAGACCAGAAACTATAAAACTCCCAGAGGAAAATATCGGCAAAACACTCACTGACATAAATCACAGCAAGATCCTCTATGATCCACCTCCCAGAGTAATGGAGATAAAAGCAAAAATAAACAAATTAAACTTAAAAGCTTTTGCACAGCAAAGGAAACTATAAGAAAGGGGGAAAGACAGCCTTCAGAATGGGAGAAAATAATAGCAAATGAAGCAACTGACAATGAATTAATCTCAAAAATAAGCAACTCCTGAAGCTCAATTCCAGAAAAATAAACAGCACAATCAAAAAATGGGCCAAAGAACTAAATAGACATTTCTGCAAAGAAGACATGCAGATGGCTAACAAACACATGAAAAGATACTCAACATCACTCATTATCAGAGAAATGCAAATCAAAACCACAATGAGGTACCATCTCACACCGGTCAGAATGGCTGCTATCAAAAAGTCTACAAACAATAAATGTTGGAGAGGGTTCGGAGAAAAAGGAACCCTCTTACACTGTTGGTAGGAATGCAAACTAGTACAGCCACTATGGAGAACAGTGTGGAGATTCCTTAAAAAACTGGAAATAGAACTGCCATACAACACAGCAATCCAACTGCTGAGCATACACACTGAGGAAACCAGAATTGAAAGAGACACATGTTCCCCAATGTTCATCATAGCACTGTTTACAATAGCTAGGACATGGAAGCAACCTTGATGTCCATCAGCTAACGAATAGATAAGAAAGCTGTGGTACATATACACAATGGAATATGACTCAGCTATTAAAAAGAATCCATTTGAATCAATTCTAATGAGGTGGATGAAACTGGAGCATATTATACAGAGCGAAGTAAGTCAGAAAAAAAAACACCAATACAGTATAGTAATGCATATATATGTAATTTAGAAAGATGGTAATGATGACCCTATATGTGAGACAGTGAACGAGACACAGCTATAAAGAATAGACTTTTAGACTCTGTTGGGAGAAGGCAAGGGTGGGATGATTTGAGAGAATAACATTGAAACATGTATTTTACCATATGTGAAATAAATCACCAATTCAAATTTGATGCATGAAACAGGACACTCAAACCTGGTGCACTGGGACAACACAGAGGGATGGAATAGGGATGGAGGTGGAAGGGGAGTTTGGGATAGGGGACACATGTACACCCATGGCTGATTCATGTCAATGTATGGCAAAAAAAAAACAACCCACAATTTTATGAAGTAATTAGCCTCCAATTAAAATAAATAAATAAATTTTTAAAATAAATAAAAAGAAATTAAGTTTTAGAAAATTCTATTCATCCTTTTAAAGCCAAACTGAAATGCCACCAGCATTACAAAGCCTTCTCCAATACTGCAGCCAAAATAAACCCCCCTCTAACATCCACAGACAGGGCAGTGTAGTTGGAGGTATGGCGGAGTGTGTTGATCTATATCTGTGTCTTGGTCACCGACGCCAACTTCACATATAGGTTTAAATGTCCGACCGCTTCTTTGTATTTTTATGTAGCCATGCCTGAACTTTTACATATTGATATACTTTGTCCTAACTTACTTTCCTTTTATTTATACTTTTTCTTACCATTGGGCCATTGTGTTAAAAGTTTAAGAATTTCGTGTATAAATAGGTTATATTACCCATAAGTTTTCAGTGTATGCAGGGGATATTACACATTCTCTTTTATTAGGTTGGTGCAAATGTAATTGATGTTTCAGACTGTGGATTTTAAATCATTATCCAGTGAACCAGTGAAGTTGCTCAGTTGTGTCTGACTGATCCCATGGTTTATAGCCTACCAGGCTCCTCCATCCATGGAATTTTCCAGGCAAGAGTACTGGAGTGGGTTGCTATTTCCTTCTGCAGGGGATCTTCCCGACGTACGAATCAAACCCAGGTCTCCTGCATTGCAGGCAGATGCTGTACCATCTGAGCCACTAGGCTCAAACACATCTGTATTAATCAAAACAAGAACCATTACAATCAACACATTTTTGCCAATGAGAAATACATTTATTTATTTTTGTAGCATAAAAATCTGAGCTTTTGGATGTGATGAACTCTTGGAAAGCATTTTCTGCCTCCTGCTGGTTGTAGAAGCATTATTCCTGCAAAAAGTTGTTGAGATGCTTGAAGAAGTGGCAGTGGATTGGCTAGCAGTCAGGTGAATATGGAGGATGAGGCAAAATTTTGTAGTCCAATTCCTTCAATTTTTGAAGCGTTGGTTCTGTGATGTATGGTCAGGCATCTTGTGGAGAAGACTTGGGCCCTTTCTGTTGACCAATGCCAGCTGCAGATGTTGTAGTTTTCAATGATTTGCTGAGCCTATTTCTCAAATGTAATGGTCTCATTGAGATTCAGAAAGCAGTAGTGGATCAGACTGGCAGCAGACATGACCATTTTGGGTGCAAGTTTGGCTTTGGGAAGTGCTTTGGAGTGTCTTCTCAGTCCAACCACTGAGCTGGTCATCGCTTTTTGTCACAAGTAACAATTTGATTGAGAAATGATTTGTGCAGAATAAGAGAAGATGACACTCAAACGGATGATTTATTTTGATTTTCAAACATCTCATAAGGTACCCACTTATCAAGCTTTTTTATCTTTCCAATTTTTTTTCACATCTTAGAGGACAAGAGAATGATAGACGTTGAGTTTTCTGGCAACTTCTTGTGTAAGAGGATAAAGCTTTAATGATCCTCTCAATTGGTTGATGTCAACTTTTGATGGCCAGCTACTAGGCCCCTCACCTTCAAAGCTTTCATTTCCTTTGCAGAACTTCTTGAACCACCTCTGCCCTGTACATTTTGTTCCTGGATGAAATGCATTGTTGATGCTGTGAGTTGTCTCTACTGCTTTATGACCCATTTTGAACTCAAGAAAATCACTTGAATTTGCTTTTTGTCTAACATCATTTCCGTAGTCTAAAATAAATATAAAATAAACAGCAAGTAACAAGTCATTAGCGTTAAAATGATGTATAACATAGGCACATTTATTAAGAATTGTATTCCAATATCAAATGACAAATTTCAACAATGTAAAACTGCAACTACTTTTACACCAACCCAACATTGTAAAAACAGTGTGTTGGGTCCTGATAAAGCTGAAACACCTAAAAGAGATTCTGAAAAGATCTGTTCCGCTTTTATTAACTTCTAGTTCAAAGAATGATACTACCAGATACCATTTGCCCAAGCCAGAAATTGTGGCAATGTCATAAATTCCTCCTTCTCCCTGTCTCTCAATCTGATCAATTGTTAAGACTTACTGGTTCCATCGATGAAGAGTCCTGTCATCTCATACCTAATGTCACAATTGCTGTAGCTCATCAGGGTCTCCTTATCTGTGAACTAGATTATTTCAATTCCACCCAATTTCCTGAAGATCTGATTAGGCAACATTCTCATTGAAAATCCTTAACTGTTCCCTATTGCACGTAGTATAAATACTCAGCTCCTGAGTGTGACGAATAAGACCTTTCATGATCTAATAGCACCTTCCAACCTAGTGTCATCTCCTATCTAGTCTCATCTCCTCTCACTTCTACAGTTCTCTCCTTGAACTTTCCACTTCAGCAGTATGAACTACATTTTTTTTTCCCTTTGTAAGTATTTTATTTTCTTAAATTTATTTTAATTGGAGAATAATTACTTTACAATATTGTGGTGGCTTTTGCCATACATTCACATGAATCAGCCATGGGTATACATGTGTTCCCCATCCAGACCCTCCCTCCCACCTCCCTCCCCATCCATTCCCTCAGGGTCATCCCAGTGCACCAGCCCTGGCCACTCTGTCTCATGCATCAAACCTGGACTGGTGATCTATTTCACATATGATAATATACATGTTTCGATGCTATTCACTCAAATCATCCCACCCTTGCCTTCTCCCACGTAGTCCAAAAGTCTGTTCTTTATATCTGTGTCTCTTTTGCTGTCTCACATATAGAGTCATCATTACCATCTTTCTAATTTCCATATATATGCGTTAATATACTGTATTGGTGTTTTTCTTTCTGACTTACTTTGCTCTGTATAATAGGTTCCTGCTTCATCCACCTCATTAGAACTGATTCAAATGCATTCTTTTTCATAGCTGAGTAATATTCCTTTGTGTATATGTACCACAGCTTTCTATCCATTCATCAGGCAATGGGGTATTAAAGTCTCCCACTATTATTGTGTTACTGTTAATTTACCCTTTCATACTTGTTAGCGTTTGCCTTACATATTGAGGTGCTCCTATGTTGGGTGCATATGTATCTATAATTGTTATATCTTCTTCATGGATTGATCCTTTGATCATTATGTAGCGTCCTTCTTTGTCTCTTTTCATGGCCTTTATGTTCGTCTATTTTATCTGATATGAGTATTGCTACTCCTGCTTTCTTTTGGTCTCCATTTGTGTGAAATATCTTTTTTAAGCCCTTCAAGGTGGGTCTCTTAGACAGCATATTTAGGGGTCTTTTTTTGTATCCATTTAGCCAGTCTTTGTCTTTTGGTTGCGGCATTCAACCCATTTACATTTAAGGTAATTATAAATAAGTACGATCCCATTACCATTTACTTTGTTGTTTGGGGTTCAAGTTTGTAAACCTTTTCTTTGTTTCCTGTCTAAAGAAGATCCTTTAGCATTGGTTGAAGAGCTGGGCTGGTGGTGCTGAATTCTCTCAGCCTTTGCTTGTCTTTTGATTTCTCCTTCATATCTGAATGAGATCCTTGCTGGATATAGTAATCTGGGTTGTAAGTTTTTCCCATTCATCACTTTAAGTACGTCCTGCCATTCCTTCTGTCCTGAAGAGTTTCTATTGAAAGATCAACTATTATCCTTATGGGGATCCCCTTGTGTGTTATTTGCTGCTTTTCCCTTGCTGCTTTTAATATTTACTCTTTGTGTTTGATCTTCATTAGTTTAATTAATATGTGTCTTGGGATGTTTCACCTTGGGTTTATGCTGTTTGGGACTCTCTGGGTTTCTTGGACTTGGGTGGCTATTTCCTTCCCTCTTTTAGGGAAGTTTTTGATTATTATTTCCTCAAGTATTTTCTCATGCCCTTTCTTTTTGTCTTTTTCTTCTAGGACTCCTATGATTTGAATGTTGGGGCATTTAACATTGTCCCAGATGTATCTGAGGTTGTCCTTATTTCTTTTCATTCTTTTTTCTTTTTTCCTGTCTGCTTCATTTGTTTCCACCATTCTATCTTCCACCTCATTTATCCTGTCTTCTGCCTCAGTTATTCTATTGTTGGTTCCCTCAGTTATTCTCCTGTTGGTACAATAGCTAAAGTTGTTGCATTATTCATTATTGATGGACTCGTCTTTATTTCTTCTCGGTCCTTGTTAAACATTTCTTGCATCTTCTCAATCCTTGTCTCTAGTCTATTTTTCTGTAACTCCATTTTGTTTTTAAGATTTTGGAACATTTTTACTATCATTATTTTGAATTATTTTTCAGGCAGACTCCCTATCTCTTCCTCTGGTTTGGTGGGCATTTATCATGTTCTGTTACCTGCTGAATATTTCTCTGCCTTTTCATTTTGTTTAGATTGCTGTGTTTTGGGTGCCCTTTCCATAGGCTGGAAGTTTGTGGTTCCTCTTTATTGTGGAGCCTGCTCCCTGTGGGTGAGGTTGGACTAGTGACTTGTCAAGGTTTCCTGGTTAGGGGCGCTTGCATCTGTGCTCTGGTGGGTGGAACTGAGTCTCTTCTGTCTGAAGTGCAGTGGATTGTCCAGTAGTGGGTTTTGGGGTATTTATGGGTTTGGCATGGCTTTGGGTAGCCTATCTTTTAACGCTCAGGGCTGTGTTCCTGCTTTCCTGGAGAATTATCATGGTATGTCTTGCTCTGGAATTTGTTGGCTCTTGGGTGGAGCTTGGGTTCAGTGTAGGTATGGAGGCTTTTGGATGAGTTCCTCTCTGTTAATGTTCCCTGAAATCAGGAGTTCTCTAATGTTCTCAGGTTTTGAAGTTAATCCTCCTGCCTCTGGTTTTCAGTCTTATTGTTACAGTAGCCTCAAGACTTCTCCATCCATACAGCACAGATGACAAAACATCTAGGTTAATGGTGAAACGATTCTCCACAGTGAGGGACACCCAGAGAGGTTCACAGAGTTACATGGAGAAGAGATGAGGAGGAGGGGGATACAGGTGACCAGGAGGAGAAGAGGGGGAGTCAAAAAAGGAGAGAGCAATCTAGCCAGTAATCCGTTCCCTAAGTGTTCTCCACAGCCTGGAACACCCAGAGAGATTCACAGAGTAATGTAGAGACGAGAAGGGGGAGGGAGGAGATAGAGGTGACCTTGGGGGAAAAGTGAAAAGTGAAAGTGAAGTCACTCAGTCATGTCCAACTCTTTGTGACCCCATGGACTATAGCCTACCAGACTTCATCCATCGGATTTTCCAGGCAAGAGTACTGGAGTGGGTTGCCATTTCCTTCTCCAGGGGATCTTCCCAACTCAGGTATCAAACCTAGGTTTCCTGCATTGCAGGCAAATGCTTTACCCTCTGAGCCACCAGGGAATCCCTGAGGGAGAAGAGGGAGAGTCGAAAGGGGAGAGAGCAATCAAGCCAGTAGTCTCACCCCTAAGTGAAAATGGGTACTGAAGATTAGATTCTTAAAGGTACAAAATTGATAACAAATACAAAAAGCAAAGATTAAAAATCTAGACTAGAGGTTAGACCCTCAAAAATACAACATCAAAATACAAAACAAAATCAATCACAAAATTTATAAAATATATATATATGAAATTTGCTTTAAAAATAGGGTCTTTCTTTTTCAAGGTAATGCTGCTGCTGCTGCTAAGTCACTTCAGTCGTGTTCGACTCTGTGCAACCCCATAGATGGCAGCCCACCAGGCTCCCCCATCCCTGGGATTCTCCAGCAAAGAACATTGGAGTGGGTTGCCATTGCTTTCTCCATTTCAAGGTAATATTAGGTTATTAAAATGACAATTAAAGGAGTAATAAAGAACTAAATTTAAAAAAATTAAAAAGTAACAATAGTAAAAATGTATCTAGGAATTTCTCTGGAGCTGTTGTGGGCAGTGTGGAGTCAGTTCAGTTTTAAATATTTCCTTGTTCCAGCTTGTACTTGTTCTCAAGGTCTACAGGTCCCCTCCAATGCTTAGTCAATGTAAACTACAGGGTTTTAATCTGGTGCACCTGTCACTTCCAGAGCAGCTTCCTCTTGTTTATTTTGGCTTCCTCTGTTTGCAAGTCTCTTGAGTGTCTAATTTCTGCCCTAACACAAGAGGGCAAAGATGGTCACTTATTTAGGCTCACTTGTTCAGTTGTGTTATGTGGAAGCAGGGACACTGCAAACAAGTATCGCTGGCATGCGGGGAGTGCTCCTGGTGTATGGCCCACACTGGGTTTGCCCCAGCTCGCTGGTGTGTGCTTTCCGGGTCTACACTGCTCAGGCTCCAGGGTGCTCTGCAGGAGCACCATCCAAAGCGGGGCCTGCATTTCGTGCACTTTCCAAGTCTAAGCTGCTCAGGTTCGGGTTCTCAGGTACTCCACAAGGGCATGGACTCAGTTGGGCGTGCATTTTTTGCCCTTCCCAGGTCCGAGCAGATCAGGTGACCAGGTGCTTGGTGAGTGCACTGTCCCAGTGGACCGTGTGTCTTCATCCCCTCCCCGGTCCTGGCCGCTCGGTTCCCTGGGTGCGCTGTGACAGCACTGTCTCAGGTGTGCCGTGTGTCTCCTCTGGGGAGCTGATCTCAGGCTGCTACCTCCTGGCAGATGTCAACTGTCCAGGATCCCAGGGAGATGTGGTTAGCAGCTGGGAGCCTGCTCACAATTTGGTGGAGAATGCTGGTCTCAGGTTGAGATTGCAACAACCTCTTGCCTTCAGCCTCTGGCTGTGGCTCGCCTGTCTCTCTGCCTCTGGCGGGGGAGAGGGGCCTGTATGTAGCTGGTTAGCTCTCCTTTGGTATTCAGTCAATCCTTTGTTCTGTGAGCAGGCCAGGCCGCGCATAAGAGCCTTTCACAGGAAAGTTCTCTCTCTTTTTTTCCCTCTCTGGCGATCCCACAGTTTGGGTTGCTATCTCATGTTAGCTCCCTCAGATTGTCCTCAGGGCATTCAGACCTGGTCCTCACCCTAAGCACCAATGTTGCAGCCTGCACCTCCTCGTCCAGCCTCCACTGGCTGATGGCAGAAGTGAGCATCTGGGCTGCTTCTCTGCTGGCAGTTGTGATTAGGTGTGTATTCTGTGTTTGTTTGTTTGTTTTCTCCCAGTTATGAAACTCCAGTACTTTGGCCACCTCATGCAAAGAGTTGACTCATTGGAAAAGACTCTGATGTTGGGAGGGATTGGGGGCAGGAGGAGAAGGGGACGACAGAAGATGAGATGGCTGGATGGCATCACCGACTCGATGGACGAAAGTCTGAGTGAACTCCGGGAGTTGGTGATGGACAGGGAGGCCTGGCGTGCTGCAATTCATGGGGTCACAAAGAGTCAGACACGACTGAGTGACTGAACTGAACTGAACTGAACTGAACTATGTTGCCCCCTGAGATTCCAAAATTCCCCACAAACCCACCTGTGAGGGTGTTTCCTACTGTTTGGAAACTTCTCCTTCTTCACGACTCCCTCCCCAGGATAGGTTTTCATCCCTAACTCTCTTGTCTCTCTTTTTGTCTTTTATATTTTGTCCTACCTCCTTTTGAAGAGAATGGGCTACCTTTCTGGGTGCCCGGTGTCCTTTGTGAGCATTCAGAAGTTGTTTTGTGGAAGTTGCTCAGCATTCAAATGACCTTTTGATGGATTTTTGGGGGGAGAAGGTGGTCTCCCGACCTAGTCCTCTGCCATCATGGGACTTCCCTCTGAATAGAATTTTGAAATAAATAGAAGAGGAAGAAAAGAGTATTCCCAATGCAGAGAAGAGTACAAAGAAGGCATGAAAAAGAAGAATACAGGATATCTTTGGCTTTGAAGGCTGAGTGACAACAAATTGATGCTTTCAAATTGTAGTGCTAGAGAAGACTCTTGAGAGTTCCTTGGACAGCAAGGAGATCAAACCAGTCAATCCTAAAGGAAATCAACCCTGAATATTCATTGGAAGGACTGATACTGAAGCTGAAGCTCCAATACTTGGGCCACTTGATGTGAAGAGATGAATCACTGGAAAAGACTGTGATGCTGGAAAAAAATGGAAGGCAAAAGGAGAAGGGGGCAGCAAGAGATGAGATGATTGGATAGCATCACTGACTCAATGGACATGAATTTGAACAAACTCCAGGAGATAGTGAAGGGCAGGGAAGCCTGGCAAGCTGCAGTCCATGGGGTCACAAAGAGTTGGACACAACTGAACAATTGAACAAAAACAACAATGACAGAGACTACACGGAGTTCATTTATGAAGCTGGGAGTGTGTTCTGGTCAGTTCAAAGCATTTAGACTTTAATAATCTCAGTCAAACTTTATCTTGCTTTGGTAAGTTATTTGCATCAGTCAGCAGCTTGAATAATTTTATTTTCCCATAAATATTGAATAGATCATCTTTAAGCTAGGCCTGCCCAAAGGACCTCAAATTCCAAAGTGCTGAAGTACAAATTAATGAGATTTAATTGTCCAAACTGATAAAGTTACATTAAAGAGAGTTTGAAGGTAATGAATGAATATAAAAATAGATTTCTTGTCTTTTCATATAATATCAGGCTTGAAAGGATCAAATGAGGTATTTTGTACTTTTTCTTCTGGATAGTAATTCTGAGAAGTGGACATTTATGACCTCTGCTGTAATGATGTCAAGAAAAGAAGAGAAAACAAAAACAGGTAGGGGATAAGTAAAAGCTTGAGAGAAGAGAATGAATTCTGTTAAATTACTTCCTAAGAGGGCCCATGTTAACATTCTATCATTTAAATAATAGTTTCCTTCTTAAAAGATGTACTACATAATAATACCTAACAGTTCTAAGACATTTGTTAATTATCCTTACTAGAAGACAATAAAATATAAATTCCATTCAGGCAATATTCTTCTCAGAATAATTAACGTGTCTCTCTCTTTTTTCTTTTAATGTTATCTTTTGCCTGAAATGTCCCATTAGGTTTTCAAAGCCTTACCTACCTTCTCTTCAGACATTCATTTGGCTAAGGAGTCAGCCGACAGAAAACAGGAATAGAACCCTCAAACTAGTTCCACACATTTTAAGTCTCATAAATAATTGAGATAAAATGGATGGTTGCTAGGCTGAAGTTGATTTCATCCTATCCCATTATAATGTAATTTATATTTGTTTAGGCTTTCTTTTTTTTCCTTTTCTTTTCCTTTTTTTGTAATCCTTCAGGAGCAAAGATTTTGGTGATTGAACTGCTATATATGATAGTACCTATTCTAAGGCAAAGGCTTTGAGGTGTTTCATGTCATTTATTCTCATATCTCTGAGAAAAGAATGTAAAGAAATCCAGTGCTAGCCTCAGCAATGACAAAGTTAAAGAAAATGAGAACGTTGTTGCTGTTCTGTCGCTAAATCATGTCTGACTCTTTGCGATCCCAAACTCCTCTGTCCATGGGATTTCCCAGGTAAGAATACTGGGGGGTGTTGCCATTTCCTTCTCCAAGAGATCTTCTTGATGCAGAGATCAAACCTGAATCTCCTGCTTTGGCAGGTATTCTTTACCACTGAGCCACCAGTGAAGCCCTGAAACTTGTTCTCCTTGGTCCCAGAGTGACTTTTAACTTCAAGACACTCAGAGCTGAGGGCCCCAAACTCAGTTAAATCAGCTCCTTGGGTGGAAATCAGCACATGAAGGGAGTCAAACCTAAAACGTTGTAGCATCATGTACTTCAGCCCAGGAACATCAGGTAGGTTCCAGTTTTAGATGGCAACTCTGATTGGTGGTAGGTATGTAGAGCAGGGGCCTGCAAACTATGTCCAACAAACCACTGGACTACAGCTCATAGGCCAAATCCAGCCAGCCACTCATTGCTTGTAAATGTCTTGTTGAAACACAGCCACGTTCATTCATTCCTTATTGTCTGTGACTGTTTTCACCCTACAGGGACAGAGCTAAGTAGTTGCAACAAAAGCTGTATGGTTAGAAAAGCCTGAAATATTTACTGTCTAGTTTGTTACAGAAAATGTTTGGTGATTCCTAGTCTGGAGTATTATGTTGGGAAGACTGCTGTCTGGAGTATTATGTTGGGAAGGCCTCAACTAGTCCTAGAAGGAAAGAATGCTAAGATTGATTTTTTTCTGTCTGCTATGTTCATGGGGGAGGAGTGCCAATATATTTTATCAACCCTGCCCTGTGCCCTGCCCAGAAGGCAGAATATCATGATGGGAGGCATGAGATGGAAAAGAATAGTGCTATGCTAAGTCACTTCATTCGTGTCCGACTCTTTGCGACCCTATGGACTGTAGCCCACCAGGCTCCTCTGTCCATGGGGTTCTCCAGGCTAGAATACTGGAGTGGGTTGCCATGCCCTCCTTCAGAGGATGTCCTGACCCAGGGATCAAACCTGCCTCTCTTATGTCTCCGGCATTGGCAGGCAGGTTCCTTACCACTAGCACCACCCAGAAAGCCCATGGAGAAGAGCTGCTTCAGCATCAAATCCAGAGCCTAATGATCTCCACCTGAAATATGAGGATATTGAATAATAAGTCAGAAGGCTTGGTAGCAAGGAAGCAGGAAGTGGTGTCAGGAAAAAGAGATGACTCCTCATGGGGATGATAGAAAACTTAGAAAATCAAGCCTATCGTTCAAAATATAAGTGCACTGAGTTTAGTTTTCTATACTATGGATTGAATTATACTCATTGGTGATACAGGAAATTTGGAGGAAATCTTTCTGAGTTTATTTAAGGAAAGGAAGCAAAGCAGAGTGATAAGAAAGAATTCACCTTGCCTTGAAAAAGCATGACTGCCTCCTTCCTGTGTACCATCTTTCATAAGCACACATATACTCACACCCTTAGTCCTCCTCATCTCACAAAGCTGGCTGATTTCATTCAAATAAGGACACTTTGCCCTGAGATTCTGCAGTCAGAAGTGGAATATAAAGACAACCATTCTCTAGTGGCCAGTACTTATTTGTTTGAAATGATCTGAAACATAAAAAGCCTCTTTATGCAGGTGAAAGAGGAGAGTGAAGAAGCTGGCTTAAAACTCAACATCAAAAAACTAAGATCATGGCATCCAGTCCCATCACTTCATGGAAAACAGATGGAGAAACAGTGGAAACAGTGGCAGACTTTATTTTCTTGGGCCCCAAAATCACTGTGGCTGGTGACTGCAGCCATGAAATTAAAAGATGCTTCCTCCTTGGAAGAAACTCCATGACAAACCTAGACAGCGTACTAAAAAGCAGAGACATCACTTGGCTGACAAAGGTCCATGGGTTTTTCCAGCAATCACGTACAGATGTGAGAGTTGGACAGGACCATAAAGAAGCCTGAACACCAAAAAACTGATGCTTTTGAACCACAGTGCCGCAGTCCATGGGGTGGCAAAGAGTTGGACATGAGTTAGTGACTAAACGACAGCAAACAATAGGACTTGTGAACGGACAAAAGGAATCTTTTCACTACTCCTGGGTCCTAAGGGCTTATTTCTATACTGCAAAGAGTCAGAATAGAAATCTAGTGAAAGACAGTCTAAAAGTGTCTGAAGATTTTTAAACATTGTATTAGGCATGCTTGCAGTTGACATGCAAAAACTTCCAGTAAGATACAAACAATCCATTGATTGGCAAATTAATAAATAAAAGCTGTTGGATAGTCACCTACATATCTTTAGGAAGCAACCAGGAAAGTAAGTTTAATTTCTTTCTTTGACACATTGACAAAGGAAGAGTAATAGATATCATATATCTAGACTGCAGTGAGGCTTTTGCTACCATATCACATGACATTTCTTTTCAACAAGCTGGTAATACATAGCTCGGCTCACAGTGTTGTCAAGTGGCTGAAGAGTTGCAATCAAAGAGGAGCTATCAGTGACTTCTTGTCATCCTGAGGACATTTATCAAGTAGTGTCCATCCATAAGGGTTGGTTGAGGGCCAGAGTCATCCACAGGGTGATGGAAGGGAACATAAGTTCAATAAATTTGCTGATAACACCAATCTGGAGCAGGCTTTTACACCTGGCAAGAGAGGAACAGTTTTCAACGACCTTGATTAAGTCGGGCTGGTAGAGTGGAAAAATCTCAAAGCCAGGATGCCAGGCCAAGACACAGTGGGCAGATTTTCTATGCAGGAGGGTTTATGGCATGTTGCAGTAAATGGCAGCACTGTTTTGTTTCCAAAATTTTCTAAGGCACTATAATTAATTAACAACTCTCCATGATGCCAAGTGGTTTAGAGCTACTTTTATTTTACTAATTTTCTAATGTGCAAAATGGAAACTCAAAGACATGTCTCACCATATTCTTTATTTTTAATGTATATACTTTTAATTGAAGGATAATTGCTTTACAATATGGCATTGGCTTCTGCCATACATACATCAACATGAATCTCACCATATTCTTTTAAAATTTAATTAACTCCTGGAAAATGCCTGATAGATTTGTTCTTGTCATTGAGTCACTAAGTTATCTCAGAATCTTTGTGACCCCCTGGACTGTAGCCCAGCAGGCTCCTCTGTCCATGGAATTTCCCAGGCAAGAATGCTGGAGAGGTTGCCATTTCCTTCTCCAGGGAATCTTCCTAACCCAGGGATAGAACCCACATCTCCTGCATTGTCAGGTGGATTATTTGCCACTGAGCCACCAGGGAGATGTTGGATGCAAGATGTTAGTTTCCCTCTTCCTCCTTGTTTTCCTATCCTTGTTATAGTGTAACCAGCAGCGGGAAGGGAAAGCCTAGAATTCGATACAGAAAAGTTAAAAATAATCTTCCTAGAAACATAAATACTGGTTTCTGCTGCTGCTGCTAAGTCGCTTCAGTCGTGTATGGCAGCCCACCAGGCTCCCCTGTTCCTGGGATTGTCAAGGCAAGAACACTGGAGTGGGTTACCATTTCCTTCTCCAATGCAAGAAAGTGAAAAGTGAAAGTGAGGTTGCTCAGTCATGTCCGACTCTTTGCAACCCCACAGACTGCAGCCTACCAGGCTTCTCTGTCCATGGGATTCTCCGGGCAAGATTACTGGAGTTGGTTACCATTGTACTGAACCTTAAAATGCCCTCTGGTGTCCCCTTAACATTATCTTAACCATCAGGTAGAATTCTTTTTCAAGGATTATTCAAAATTATATGAGTAGTTGTAAGAAATTTAAGACATTTGCCTTCAGCAGTTATAGGAATCAGAGAATTATTGCTTCTTTTGCTTCATGGATCTTACAAAAACTTGGTATCGTGCATATAGTGGATACGCAATAGATACTTGTTTTATATTCCTTGTTAGTTGTCAGAGAAATGATTTTTTACTCAAATTATTTTTTTCCAAAAATTTATTTTATTCAAGTATAGTTGATTTACAGTGCTGTGTTAGACTTCTACTGTACAACAAAGTGATACAGTTATACAGATATATATATAGATATATAGATATACACACACACTTTTTTTGTATTATTTTCCATTGTGGTTTGTCACAGGATATTGAATGTAGTTACCTGTGTTATATAGTGGAACCTGTTGTTTATACATTCATCTGCTAACCCCAAACTCCTGCTCCATCCCTCCCCTCAGCTCTCCTCTACCCCGAAAACCGCAAGTCTATTCTCCATGTTTGTGAGTCTGAATAACTTCATTTGTATCATATCTCAGACTTCACATATAAGTGGCATTATACGGTGCTTGTCTTTCTCTTTTTGACTTACTTCGCTTAGTGTGATAATCTCAAGGTCCATCCATGTTGCTGGAAATGGCACTATTTCCTTGCGTTTCATGGCTGAGCAGTATTCCATTGTATGCATGTGCCCCATGTCTATCCATTCATCTGCCAAAACCATTTAGGTTGTTTCCATGCCTTGGCTCTCATGAACTGTGTTGCTATATTTCAATCTTTATTGCTATAAAAAGATAGCCTGCTTGAATTTCATAAAGACATTTAGTGGCACGCCACTTAGGTTTCCAGGGCAGAATGAACTCGTCTTTGGTCAATATCTGTATTAAATGACAGTTGTGCTTGAAAGCTCAGCCCTTACTAGAGCAAAATTATTAGCCATCAGGAAGGGACTGCTAACAGGACCACTCATAAGTTCTTATCTAGACTGAGATAGAAATTCAGGATTTATTCCCTAATGACTCTGAACAGATCCTGGTGCCTATAGCAGTGGAAGGGCAGCAGGCTAGGCAGTGAGAAAGCTGGTAGATGTTCTTGGCCAACTTTTTTCCAAAATAAACTCAAAGTTGTTCTGTTATGAACACCTTCTGCTTGTAGAGGATAAGATAGTCTTCTGCTCCTAATTCCTTAAATTAAACTGAAGAAAATAGAGAACCACTGTCAAAAAAGAAAGTTTCTGGCATTTAACATCTCTTCCCCTGTCTTCACTCTCTGCCTATTGCTTTTACATTATTGAAATAAACTGGCCAGTCAAAAGAGAGTCTCCCTGCTCTCCAAACCTCGAAACTCTGAAAAGAGTCACCTAAGTTTTTATGTAGATAAAAACTCTTCTCCTCTAAGTCTTTCTTGAACAGACTCTGATTAGGCTTTTCTTTTCTCTGCTGTACTCAAGCTCCTGTTAACAAGACTCTGATAAACTTCCACATTGGCAAATCCAGTCACTAAGTGTCAGTCCTCATTACACTTTATCTGTTTGTTGATCACATTCCTTTATTTGGAACACTTCCTTCACTTGTCCTCCAAGACCTCTCTTTCTTTGGCTTTTTCTTCTACATCACTGGCTGCTCCTTCTTAGCCTCGTTACCTTGGCACAGCTCCTCTTCTGACCTTGAAACACTGAGTGTCCCAAGACTTTGATCTCAGACTTCTCCTCTTCAGTTTCTATGCTTACCCTCTGGGGTATTTCATCCAATCACATGACTTCTATAAACCACCTAAACACTAACAATTCCTGAATACATATCTTGGACAGAGATCTTACCCGTGAATTCCACGCTAATATATCTAGCTGCTTTCTTGACCTTTCTGCTTAATTGTCTGATTGACACTTCAAGAGCAACATGTCCAAAACCAGTTCCTTAATTCATTCCCCTGAGTACACCCTCCATTTTCCCTCTCCCAGATTTTTTCATCTGAATAAAGTCAACTCCATTCTTCTACTTGTTCAAGAGAAGAAACATGGGGTCATCTTTGACTCCCCTCTTTCTTTTTCTGTTCTTCCAGCTCCACTTTTGAAAGATATCCAACTCTACTGCTCCATTACCATCATTTCCTGGTAGGATTATTGCTCTCCCACCATTTCTGTCCCTAACCTTTGCATGTACTCTATACAGACACTCACTCTAGTCTCTAAAGTAGCCTAAGGGAGCCTGCTAAAGCTGAAGTTCGATTATGCAGAGCTATATGTGAACACTCCTGAGTGAAGCATATTCTTCTAATATTTCATAGTTCTTTCCTCCCTGTCCTGCCTGTAGGAACCCCAAGCCTGTGTGCTGTGCACTTGTGTTGTGGCTAAACATTAGTGTTGAGGAAGGGTCTTCCTTCCTTGGGTCAGTCACTTTTGGGGGCTCGGCTGTTGCCCCGGGGGGTGCTCTGAGGTGCAGGGTCGCTGTGGGGGCGGTGGTTACTCTGCTTTCATCTCTGAGGGGCGGTCTCGGGTGGGGAGCCCTGAGCCCCCGCCTCCCCTAGCTCAGGGCTTCCCACTGGGTCCTCCTCTGGCTGCTCTGGAGACTGTCTCCGTAGTCTCAGTTTTCGGCAGTTTGTCTGTGATGTGTCTGGGTGTGATTTTCCTCTGTGTTTCGTATTGCGGAGAACCGGCGCTCGTTTATGGAAGTTGTGAGTTTATGTCTTTCACCAGCTTTGGGTAGACTTGAGCTGTCAGGTTCCCAGCTGTTTTCCCTGCCCCTCCTTCCCTGGGTCTCAGGCGTGCGCTTGCGGCACCTTTATTGCACCCTTTCTGACTCTGCTGTGTTCAAGGCGTCCCTCTTGTCCCACCGTCATGCTGCCACCTCTCTCCTCAGTTTCGGCTCCCTCCTCAGTCCCTGCTGTTTCCCTTCCCAGGATTTCCACCTGATGGTTCTGTATAGCTTTCCTTTCTCTGTGAGACGTCCTCTCTTCATTCATTATGAGTATGTTTTCTTTTTGGCCCTGAGAGCATGGTTACAGTAGCTGAGTTGAAATCTCTATATGTTCATTCCATCCCTAGAGACATCTCAGGGTTGGTCTTTGCTGGCCATCTTTTGTTTTTCTTCTTGGATATAGGTTATAGTTTCCTGTTTCTAATATTTTTTTATGTTAAGCAGGTGTGTTTTTTTTTTTAGTCTTTGTTGCTGCGCGGCTTCTCTTAGTTGTGGAGAGCGGGGGTTCTCTCTAGTTGTGGTGCTCGGGCTTCTCATTGCGGTGGCTTCCCTTGCTGCAGAGCATGGGCTCTAGGCACATGGACTTCCGTAGTTGCCGCACACAGACTTAGATGACTTGTGGCATGTGGGATCTTCCCGGACCAGGGATCGAACCTGTCTCCTGCATTGGCAGGTGGATTCTTTACCACTAAGTCACTAGGGAAGCCCTCCTGTTTCAAATTTGAATAATTATGGACTGTGACCCAGACACTGTGGATGGTGTGTTGCAGATACTCTGGATTCTGTTGCATTCTCTGCAGAGTGTTGGTTTTATAGGGAGGGGTGTGCTTTAGGGCGGTGACCTTGTCTGGGCTGGAGCTCTAGCTCTGTGTGCCCTGTAGTGGGCTGCAGTGCAGGCTGTGTGCCATATTCTGGTGGGGACGGGGCCCTGGGGTCTGTAGGGAAGGGTTCATGTGAGGCTGTCCTCCCCCTTCCTGTCTCCCCTCACTTCCCAGCGGCTGCATTCACCCAGGATCAAAGCTGGGGCAGGACCCAGTGGTCTCTCCTGCCCTGCACTGCGGGAGAGTCACTTGCAGACAGGGCTGCGGGAGGCTTGGTCTGAGGATGGCTGCACAGATGTTAGCAGGAACGGACTCTGACTGGCCTCCCTAAGCCAGGAACAGACTCTGCCTGGCCTCCCTAAGCCAAGGGGTCCCTAGGCTGCCTGGAAATCATATGCAGAGAGCATGGTGTGCTGGCCTTTCACCAGCTGACCAGCTTCTGTGTTGAGGTGCCAGTATGGGAGCATATGTTTGTGAGCACCTGTTTGCCCCTGGGCACTGCTGACAGTAAAGCGTCTGCCCCTGGTAGCTCAGACAGTAAAGCGTCTGCCTACAGTGTGGGAGGCCCCTCAGTCCCTGGGTCCAGAAGATCCTCTGGAGAAGGAAATCGCGCCCCACTCCATTACTCTTGCCTGGAAAATCCCATGGACGGAGGAGCGTGGTAGGCTACAGTCCATGGGGTCGCAAAGAGTCGGACCCGACTGAGCGACGTCACTTTCGCTTTCACTTTCTGCTCACAACCTTCCCTTTGTTTTCCATTTCCTTCCAAACAAAATCTTTAGTCTTATTTATGACCTACAAGGCCCCACATGGTCAAGTCCTGGGAACTCCTGGCTTCATCTCCTACCATGCTCCCCTGCTCACTCCTCTTCAGACCCACTGCCTTCCTTGCGTTTCCCTAATTCCCTGGACACATTTCTGCCCCACAGCCCTTTCCTTTGGTGCTTTCTGTGCTGGGATCTTCTCCCACCCATGACTCTCTTTCACTTCATTTAGATTTCTGCTAAAATGTCATTTACTCCAAACACTTGATATAAAATCCCACAGACTCACCTTATTTCCTTACTCTCCATCCTAAAGCAGGGTGACTATTTTAGCTTAATTCTTTGCATTTATCATCACCTGACTAATATAAATTTGTTTCCTTCTATCTCCCTTCACTAGGATACGAACTCCATGAAAGCAAGGATTTTGGCCTCTTTATCCTTTACTTTGTGGCTTCCCAGGTGGCTCAGTGGTAAAAAAATCTGCCTGCCAGTGCAGGAGACATGGGTTTAATCCCTGGATCAGAAAGATCCCCTGGAGAAGGAAATGGCAACCTACTTTAGTATTCCTGGCTGGAAAATCCCATGGACAGAGTAGCCTGGAGGCTACAATCCATGGAATCACAAAGAGTTGGACATGACTTAGTGACTAAATAGTAACAACAACATCCTCCATTTTTTCCTCAACATTTAGAACAGTGCTTTGCATGAAATAGGTATTGTCACATAAGTACCACCTAGGACAGTTACTCATATCTACAACCTGTGCTTTAGGAGATTGAAACTAGGACTAGTTGGGATACTTTAAAAAATAGTTCTATAACACTCAAATTTGTCTCTAGAATAATTCTGCAAAATGAGTGTGAATTCTTGGCCAAGACTTTTATTGTGGGTGTTACTTCTATTAAGACATTAAAAATGGCTTTGGTAGTATATTCATTCGGGTTATCCAAAAAAACAGAACCAACAGATTTGTGTGTGTGTGTGTGTGTGTGTGTGTAGAGAGAGAGATTTATTTTAAGGAATTGGCTCATATGATTGTGGAGGCTTGGCAAAGTAGGCTGGAAACTGAGGGAAGAGTTGTAGTTTGTGTTTCAAGGCAGTCTGCTGGCACAATTTTTTCTTTCTCAGGAGAGATCAGGTTTTGTTTTATTAAGGCTTGATTTTTTGTTGAGGCCCTCCCAAATTACAGAGGGCAATGCGCTTTACTCAAAGTCCACCAGCTTTATTGTTAATCCCACACCCAGACACACACACGCACAAAACTTTCACAGAAATATTTGACCAAAATCTAGGCCCAGCAAGTTGACATCACAGGTCTATAAAATTAGACCTCAGAGGTAAGTTATTCCATATATATCCATATATATTTATTGGCTTTGCCTCCTTTGTCTCTTCAATTATCTATAAGCTCCCTGGGCACATTGATTTTCAGGAGAGCAGGTGATTGATAGGTGAATACAGCTCTCTTAACAGATTGACACCAGTAGCTCCAATTTCATATTTATACTTGTTCACTTGGATCCCTGATAAATTGTAATTCAGGGATCAGCTGAGGTCATCCTGCCCTTTCAAATTTAAATAAAATTGGTCTAAGTCTCTTTGTTATGCCCTGTGGAAAGACTAATGCTTTCCCTGGTATTTTCACGAAGGTCTTAAAGCTCACATTTCTATGGATGTATCTGCTCTGAGTTCTCACTTATGCTAATCTCTCAGTATCATTTTTGTCTGGCCCCCATCCTCGCCTTTTCTCCACTTTTCTCTGCTAAGTGCTGACCCAGATGTGGATAATAGCCCCATTTCCTTCTTGAAAAAAGCACATAGATGGGGTACTAGTCTTTATCAAAGATTTGGGGAAAGGGTGGCTAAACCCCAACAAGGCAAGCAACTTTAAATTTACACAATTCTAGCATAGCTTTTTCCTCTTTTATCTCCTACCCTCATCTTTTCTTCCTTCCGTTCTCTGCTTTCTCTCACCACCAAATTTCTATTATTTCTTATTCAGAGTAGTTTAGTCTTATAGATCACACCCTCAGGGGGTCTTATCTTCTCTCTGAGAGTGATCTTTCAGTGTGTAGTCTTTTAAGTCAACAACAGCAACACTGCCTAAAGGGTCTGGTGCCAGCTGTTAAACTAGTTTTTCCATCTGTATTTGAAAAGGTGACATGGAAAGTTCCAAATTCAAATCTACTTCTGTCTCTGAACTTGGATCTTCATGCACCAAAATACTAAAGACTTCCTGCAGGGTTTTTTTTTTGCAATTTTATCCTTCTCCTGATTCTGTAATAAGCATTCCCTTTTAAAAATTGAATGTGCTTTGCAAAATTCTACCTTTATATTCTTATAAGCAGATCATGGTATAGACTCTTTGTAAGCTGAGATGTAAAGCGTCTGCCTGCAATGCAGGAGACCCGGGTTTGATCCCTGGGTCAGGAAGATTCGCTGGAGAAGGAAATGACAACCCACTCCAGCCCTCTTGCCTGGAAAATTCCTTGGATGGAGAAGCCTAATAGGCTACAGTCCATGGTGTCACAAAGAGTCGGAGATGACTGAGCAACTTCACTTTTCAAGCTGAGAAGTAGTTAATGTATCTGAGCTGATTTGTAGACAGATTTATTATAATTATTACCTATTCTACTGTATTAGTTCTCTGCTTACATTATTTAAATCATTCTATAACCAGAATACTAGAAACCAGAGTCTCAGTATTGAATTAGAAAATTTCAGAAACATCAGATTATAAAGTAAAGATGCTTGAATTTAAACATGCCTCAGTAAGTGGTCACTGTTTGGGTACCTCCAGCAGTATCACTAGCAATTGTTTATCAGTAAATCCCAAGACCTTAGTCTAATAGTTGCTCAAAATAGCTCTTTCTCATTAGAGTAAAAAGTGCATTGTGTAAAGTTAAAAATAGTGGAACATCTAGATCCAGGTGGAACTTTCAGTTCCTCAGAGAATCCATTCCCTTTATTTCGGCAACAACAACAACAACAAAGCATTTAAGTGTCTGTGCACCAAACACTGTGCTAAGATATATATGAATTAAATAATGCAATTGCCATCACCGCCCCACAAGGTACCTATTTTTATCTATATTTCAGATAAGAAAATACTGAGGTTTGAGAAAGTTGAGTAACTTGTCCAGGATCATGAGATGCTGTGACCCTCAGGTGTATCAGAGTAGCATGGTACACCTAAACAAGGTAATGGGGGCTAGCTTAATGAAGGATCTGCTTGTTGAGGTGTGGGCAGGGACAGGCAGAATCAGCGATGGGAAAGATGACCAAGGCCTCCAAGGCCAAGAGCAGGGAGCACTTCCTGCAACCAGGAGAGACCCGCAGCCACAGGAGAGGGGGTACCCAATAGACGCTGCTGTCATCTTAGGGAGAGGAAAGCAGATACTGCCACACTGCGGCCCAAAAGGACGAAGACTGACAGAATATACTCATTGAACTCTTCAAGCCCTCTGATCTGCTAGTCACTAGCAGATAGTGCATCCTTTTGTCCAAACTCAGCCCTAAGGGCAAAGGCCCCTGTGAGGTACAGTCCATAAAGGTGAAACTTCTTTAAGAGTAGAAATGTAATGAATGTAAACCCCTCTTCCTCTTGGATTGTGCATCACGACTTTCCCAACACACGATCCAAAAATCCCCAGGTTGTACTGTTGAGAGAAGGTCTACAGCTTTGTCACCAACGCAACAGAGCTTTCATCAGGCTGTGTGTGATTTGTGATTTGGAGTGCAAATCTCTAACAGTAACAGCTGATGAGAGTAGACAGCAGTCATCCGTAAGCTCTCGATATCCTGTGTTTCGGTAAAACAGAGGCACTAGGAGACTGTGTTATGTTCTTTAAACTGAATGCTGCGTCCCCACATTCATGCTTTGAAATCTTAACCTCCAGTGTGATGATAATCAGAGGTGGGGCCTTTGGGAGGTAAGTAGCTATGAGGGTGAAGTCCTCACGAATGGGGTTAATAACCTTATGAAAAGACAGGAGACAGCGTGCTTCTTCTATAAGAAATTGGCCTTCTGAAACCCAGGAGAGGGCTCTCACTAGAATTTGTACAAGCTGGCACAGTTATCTCAGACTTCTAGCCTTCAGATAACTGTGAAATCCCAGCCTGGCGTGCTTCTGTACAGAGGCCTGTGGTCAGCAGCATAAATGCCCCCTAAAGATGCCCACACCTTACTCCCAAACCTGTGAATGTTTCTTACACGGCAATAGGGACTCAGCAGGTATGATTAGTGTTAAGGACCTGGAGGTGTGGAGATTAGTCTGAGTTATCCAGGTGAGGCCAATGTACTTGACCAAGTCTTTAAAAGCAGAGAACCATGCCCAGCTGTGGGAAACCAGAGAAACAGCAGTAAGAGGGTGTCTTGAATTACCCTTGCTGCTTTGAAAAATGGAGGAAGGAGGCCGGGAGCTGAGAAACATGGGAAGACACTGGAAAAGGTAAGATTAGAAATTCTATTCCCGAGCCTCCTCTTGCCAGCACCTTGATTTTAGCCCAGTGACAATTATACGGATTTATGGTCTACAGAACTGTGAGATAGTTAAGTTTGTACTGTTTTAAGTAGCTATGGTTGTTTGTTAGGCCAGAAATAGAAAAGTAATACAAGGCCCTTCATCTTTTTGTTTTGGATTAGGAAATAAGCCTCTCGGTTCATACATTTCTGGATGTGTGATGACTGATGCCAAGGTATTCAAAAGCCCATGTTAATCTTTAAGCATTGATTGGAAATATTCAAATTCTAGGGTAGAAGCTGTTTTCAATTGCATACCAGCATCACTTGAGAGGTTGATGATTCACACTGTTGTTTTTTTTTTTTTTTATCTGCCTCATCATTAGAAAATGTTTCATTTTGTGTGTAAGACAATCAGGGAGGGTAGTCTTTGAGAAATGGTCCCAGAACTAAGAGCGTAACTCCTGGCCACGGATAAATAGAAGAACCAAACTCCAAAAAGCCACCAACTGAACCTCAAGGTTGTTGATATACAGCACATCATTTGAGCACCAAAGTCATTGCTGGATTGCACAAGCTCATGTCTATGAGTGCTCAATCTGTGTTCACCATAGAGGTAATCATCTGATGAATGTGTGCGCTTAGTCACTCAGTCGTGTCTGACTCTTGGCGGCTCCATGGACTGTAGCCCACTAGGCTCCTTTGTCCATGGAATTCTCTAGGCAAGAATACTGGAGTGGGTTGCCATTTCCTTCTTCAGGGAATCTTCCTGACTGAAGGATCCAACCCGGGTCTCCTGCATTGCAGGCGGTCTCTCACAATGCGGGCGGATTCTTTACCACTGAACCACCAGGGAAGCCAATAAAACGCTGCTGCTGCTAAGTCGCTTCAGTCGTGTCCGACTCTGTGACCCCATAGACGGCAGCCCACCACGCTCCCCGATCCCTGGGAGTCTCCAGGCAAGAACACTGGAGTGGGTTGCCATTTCCTTCTCCAATGCATGAAAGTGAAAAGTGAAAGTGAAGCCGCTCAGTCGTGTCTGACTTTTTGCAACCCCATGGACTGCAGCCTACCAGGCTCCTTCATCCATGGGATTTTCCAGGCAAGAGTACTGGAGTGGGGTGCCATTGCCTACTCTGAATAAAACGCTAGTGCTCCTCAGATACCAGAATATTCTAATTGCTTTTGGAGCCACATGGGAAGTGTAAATTGAGCTGTTTAAGCCTAAGACACCAGTGTCTGAGAGGTAAAACAGGTAAGAGGTTTGGGAAGGCCGGAATTATCCAGGTATGAACCTCAATTTTTCTTGTTTCAATGTACACATGAATGTAACCCTCAGGCCTTCCAGTGTACTGAAGGTAGGAGCCAAGAGAAGCTCATTCTGGTGTTGCAGCAACTACAGGATCTCCAAAGCACAATTCACACCAGAAAACAAAGCTCATTTCCAGATTCTTCCCTCCTTTTTGCAGGTGACACCACCTGAAAGGATGAGAGTCTGCTTTGATATTAAGCTCGCTTTGTTGTTTTTGCTTCAGACCTGATTTCTGAGTTTGAAGTTCAAGGGTTTTAGATGAAAAGAATTTTCAAGTTCATTAAGGGGTAGAGTGGGGGGTAGAGGGAGGGTCACTACACAGGAACACCTGTCTCCAATCTAACAGTGACTGCATGCTGAGGGGCTGATTAGACAAAGGCCAGGGAAAGAAAACAAAAAAATTGGCTGTAGTGGGATGGGGGAATCCAAGTTTCACTGTGGTTGACAACTGTTTGTTTTAGGTTTGTAATCAGTTTCCCAAGGGAGAAAGGAGACATGTTTTATTCTTCCCCTGAGATTGTTGTAGACCCATCAGGGCCAAGGGGGATCGTGCAGAGAGACAGAACAAGGACACACAGTGTCACTCTCTGGACCTTTGTATCTGGCTCTTCTTCTGTATCCTTTATCATATCCTTTAATATAAACCCGTAAATGTAAGCAAGTGTTTCCCTGAGTTCTGCGAATCATTATAGCAAATGATTGAATCTGAGAATGAAGTGGTGAGGATCACCCATTTGTAGGTGAGTTTAATAGTATGCAGGCTCCCAGGTGGTGCAGTGGTAAGGAATCCACCTGGAATTCAGGAATGCCCAGATTCGATCCCTGGGTTGGGAAGATCCCCTGGAGAAGGAAATGGCAATCCACTCCAGTATTCTTGCCTGGAGATCTCATGGACAGAGGAGCCTGGCAGGCTACAGTCCATGGGGTTGCGAAAGAATTGGACATGATTTAGTGACTAAACAACAATCTAAATGAAATCACACAAAGTAAACCTGTTAAGATGGGCTTTTTGCCATTAGCATGGTGATCTTGATGTCCATCTAGGTTTTTGCACGTATCGGTAGTTCACGCCTTATTACTGAGTAGCGTGCCATTGTATGGATCTAACATTTTGTTTGACTGTTACCTGTTGAAATTGTATTCTGAGTTATTACCATTTTGGGGCTATTAAAGATAATGTTGTGAACACTGATGTACAGGCTTTTTTGCATGAAATAAGTTTTTGTTAATCTGGGATAAATGCCAAGAGTGTTATTGCTGCGAAATTTACTCTTTGATTCAATTCAATGTCTAAATCACAAAAACACAGAATTAAAAAAAAACAACACTTTGGTTTCTGCAAAAAGATACGATTATTTGTTTTTACAAACAAGTTTTTCTCCAGGTTTATTGAGGTATATTTCACAAGTGAAATAAGGTTTTTAAAGTGTACAAGATAAGGAATTGATGTATCTGATAAATGTATACACTGTGAAAGAATTCCACCATCAGGTCAATTAATATATCCCTCAATACACATATTTACTTTGTTGAAAATATTTAAGTTCTACTCTTAGCGAAGTTCAATTATATAATACAGCGTTAGTGACTGTAGTCACTATGTGATACATTATACCCTCAGACCTTATTTATTTTATAGCTATATAACAAAATTTGTACCCATTTGCAAACCTCTACCTATTTCTCCCATCCACCAACCCCTGGAAAGCACTTTTAAACTGTAAACTTGAGTTTGACTTGCTTTTCATATTTCACATAAATGTGACACCATTTGGCATTCTTTGCCTGGTCTATTTCACTCTCTGTAATACCCACTAGCTTTGTCTATGATGTCACAAATGAGAGGATTTCTTTTTATAACTGAATAATATTCAACTATTATATATGTAAATATGTGTATATTCACATATATGTATATACACGTACATACATACGTGTGTGCCACATTTTCTTGATTCATTTATCAGTTGTCATGCACTAAGGTTGTTTCCATACCTTGTCTATTGTGAATAACGCTGCTGTGAACATGGATGTGCAGATAGGTTTTTGAGATGATTTCGCTTCCTTGGGATATATACCCAGAAATGGAATTGCTGGGATCATACAGTAGTTCTAAATAAAAATTCTTCAGGAAACTCCGTACTGTTTTCCATAATGACTGTACTAGTTTACATTCCTACCAACAGTGTACAAGCGTTTCCTTTTCTCTACAGCCTTGCATCATCATTTTTTGATAATTGACAGCCTAACAGGTATAAGGGGATGTCACCTTGGTTTTATTCTTCATTTCCCTGATAATTAGCAATGTTGAGCACTTTTTCATGTACCTATTGGCTACCTATATGTTTTCTTTAGAAAAATGTCTATTCAGATCCTTTGTCCATTTTTAAATTGAATTACTTGACTTTTTGCTATTGAACTGCATTCCTTATACATTTTGGATATTAACTCCTTATCAGATATGTGGTTTGAATTTTTTGAGGTATAATTGCTTTACAATATTGTTTGTTTCTGCTGTACAACGAAATGAATCAGCTATATGTATACAAATATCCCCTCCCTCTTGGGTCTCCGTCTTACCCCATCCCCCATGCTACTCATCAGGGTCACCACAGAGCACTGAGTAGAGTTTCCTGTGCCTACAGCATATTCCCACTAGTGTGTGTTTTAACTATTCTGTGCCAATCCCAATATCCCCATTCATCCTCCTCCCCCAACCTGTGTCCACATGTCTGTTCTGTCTGCATCTCTCTTCCTGCCCTGCAAATTTATCTGTACCATTTTTTAGATTCCACATATATGTGCTAATATATGATATTTGTTGTTTTCTCTCTGACTTACTCCATACTGTATCACAGTCTCTAGGTCCATCGACTCTCTACAGAAGACCCAATTTCATTCCTTTTAATGTGGAGAGGGCAATGGCACCCCAGTCCAGTACTCTTGCCTGGAAAATCCTGTGGGCAGAGGAGCCTGGTGGGCTGCAGTCTATGAGGTTGTGAAGATTCTGACACAACTGAGTGACTTCACTTTCACTTTTCACTTTCATGCACTGGAGAAGGAAATGGAAACCACTCCAGTGTTCTTGCCTGGAGAATCCAAGGGACGGCAGAGCCTGGTGGGCTGCCGTCTATGGGGTCGCACAGAGTCGGACATGACTGAAGCGACTTAGCAGCAGCAATGTTCCATTGTGTATACATACCACATCTTTATACATCCATCTGTCAATGGACATTTAGATTGCTTCTATGTCCTGGCTATTGTAAATACGCCTGCAATGAACATTGGGGTGCATGTGTCTTTTTGAATTAAGATTTTCTCTGGCTCTCAGTGGCAACCCACTCCAGTACTCTTGCCTGGAAAATCCCATGGATGAAGGAGCCTGGTAGGCTGCAGTCCATGGGGTCACGAAGAGTCGGACACGACTGAGCGACTTCACTTTCACTTTTCACTTTCATGCATTGGAGAAGGAAATGGCAACCCACTCCAGTGTTCTTGCCTGGAGAATCCCAGGGACAGGGGAGCCTGGTGGGCTGCCGTCTACGGGGTCGCACAGAGTCGGACACGACTGAAGCGACTTAGTAGCAGCAGCATATACCCAGTAGAGGAATTGCTGTGTCATGTTGTTTCTATTTTTAGTTTTTTTTTAAGGAACCTCCATACAGTTCTCCATAGAGTCTGTCAGTTTACATTCCTACCAACAGTGCAAGAGGGTCCCCTTTTCTCCATACACTCTCCAGTATTTATTGTTTGTAGATTTTTAATGATGGCCATTCTGACCATGCAAGGTGATACCTCTTTGTAGTTTTTTTTTTAATTAATTTAATTGGAGGCTAATTACTTTACAATATTGTAGTGGTTTTTGCCGAACATTGACGTGAATCAGCCATGGGTGCACATGTGTTCCCCATCCAGAGCTCCCCTCCCACCTCCCTCCCCATCCTATCCCCCAGGATCATCCCAGTGCACCAGCCCTGAGCACCCTGTCACATGCTCCTGGACCAGATCTGCTTCGCATATGATAATATACTTGTTTCAGTGCTACCCCCTCAGATCATCCCACCCTCGCCTTCTCCTACAAAATCCAAGACAGTTCTCTACATCTGTGTCTCTCTTGCTGTCTCACATATAGGGTCATTGTTACCATCTTTCTAAATTCCATATTGCATTTCTCTAACGATTAATGATGTTGAGCATCTTTGCATGAGTTTGTTGACCATCTGTATATGTCGTCTTTGGAGAAATGTCTATTTAGGTCTTCTGCCCATTGTTCATTGGGTTGTTTGTTTGTTTTGGATATTCATTTGCATGCGCTGTTTGTATTATTTTGGAGGTTAATCTTTATTATTTGCTTTGTTTGTAAATGTTTTCTCCCATTCTGAGGGTTGTCTTTTTCTTTCCTGGTTTCTTTTGCTGTGCAAAAGCTTT
Source organism: Ovis canadensis (assembly GCF_042477335.2). Taxonomy (NCBI): domain Eukaryota; kingdom Metazoa; phylum Chordata; class Mammalia; order Artiodactyla; family Bovidae; genus Ovis; species Ovis canadensis. The sequence goes on along the minus strand of NC_091248.1, from coordinate 71,557,322 downwards.
TAGGTATAATTAGGTCCACTTGTTTATTTCTGTTTTTATTTTATTTAGAAGGTGGGTCAAAAAAGATTGTGATGCAATTTATGTCAAAAAGTGTTCTTACTGTGTTTTCCTTTAAGAGTTTTACAGTGTCTGGTCTTACATTCAGGTCTTTAATCCATTTTGAATTTATTTTTGTGTATGGTGTTAGGGAGTTTTCTAATTTCATTGTTTTACCTTAGCTGTCCAATAACCCGTATTGAAAAGCTGTCCTTTCTCCATTATATATTCTCACCTTCTCTGTTATAGATTAGTTGGTCATATGTGTGTAGGTTTATCTCTAGGTTTGCTATTGGAAATATTTTCTTCCACTTCTTGGTTGTCTATTCATTTTGTTGATGGTTTCCTTTGCTGGGCAGAAACTTTGAAATCTGATGTAGTCCTACTTTGGTTATTTTGCTTTTGTGGACTTTGCTTTTTGTTTTACTTCTGGCTGTGCTGGGTCTCTTTTGTGGTGCGAGGGCTTCTCGTTGAGTGTTGTTGAGGAGCGCAGGCTCTGGACACATGGGCGTCAGTTGTTGTGACACACAAGCTTCAGTAGTGGTAGCTTGCTGGCTCGGGAGTTGCAGCTCCTGGGCTCCAGGATGTGAGCTCATGTGTAGCTCATGTGTAGCTGTGGCACATGGGCTCAGTTGCTCTGCAGCACATGGAATATTCTTGAACTAGGGATTGAATCTGTACACCCTGCGTTGGCAGGTGGATTCTTACCAACTGCGCCACTAAGGAAGCCCTGACCATCTATACATGCATTTATTTCTGGGCTCTCTATTCTATTCCATTGGTCTGTGTGTCAGTACTATGCTGTTGTGATCCCTATGTATGTGTTAGTCACTCAGTTGTGTCTGACTCTTTGCAACTCTGTGGACTGTTACCCACCAGGTTCCTCTGTCCATAGGATTCTCCAGGCCAGAGAACTGTGTAGCCATTCCCTTCTCCAAAGGATCTTCTCGACCCAGGGATGGAACCCAGGTCTCCCACATTACAGGCAAATTCCTTACCATCTGAGTCACTATCACTGTAGCTTTGTAAAGTAGAAATCAAGGTGTGATACCTTTGGCTTTGTTCCTCATTCTCAGTATTCCTCCAGCTATTTTGATTGTTTTGTAATTCCATACAAGTTTTAGAATTGTTTTATTTCTGTGAAGAATACCAATGGAATTTGGATAGGAATCGCACTGAATCTGTAGGTGGCTTTGAGTATATGGACATTTTAGCACTATTAATTATTCCACTCCACCAGCACAGAACATCTTTTCATTTACTTTTGTCTTCTTCAATTTCTTTTATCATGTATAATTTTTATAGCACAGATATTTCACCTCTTTGGTTAAATTTATTCATAGGTATTGTTTTTGATGCTACTGTAAATGGAATTGTTTTCTTCTCTGTTTGGTGGTGGTATATAGAAATGCAAGTGATGTTAAATTGATTTGGTATTCAGTAATTTTATTAAATTTATTAGTTCTGACAGCTTTTTTTGGTGTTGTCTTTTGAGTTTTCTGATTAAATGTCGTGTAATCTGCAAACAGAGACAATTTTACTTTTTATTTTCCCATTTGAGTGCCTTTTATTTTCTTATTTTGCCTAGTTGCTCTGACTGAGACTCCCAGTACAATATCAAAGAAAAGTGATTAGAGCGGTTACCTTGATCTTATTCCTTGTCTTGAAAGTTTTCAGCATTTTATCATTAAGTATAATGTTAGCCATGGATTTATATATGGCCTTTACTATGTTGTAGTAAGTTCCTCTATACCCAGTTTATTGAGAGTTTTTACCATCAATGAATGTTAAATTTTGTCAAATGCTTTTTCTGCATCTATTGAGAAGATTATGACTTTTATCCCTAGTTATGTTGATATGATGTATCACATTTATTGATTTTCAGATGTTGAGTCACCCTTGCATTCTCTGGAATAAATCATGGTGTATGATTCTTTCAATGTATTGTTGAATTCAGTTCACCAATATTGGTTGAGGGTTTTTGCATGGTCAAATATGACCAGAGCTTCCACTTGAAAACAAAGTTAGGAATAGGTGTGCGTGATACATTTAGGGTAGGTATGCTTAAATTTAAAGTACTGATTATTTTTTTAAAATTAGGCCTGACACTTTTTACATTTGTCCTACGGTCAAGTTAGCAATGATATTTGTTTTAAAATCATGCACCACTGTAAAAAAATAAGATGCTTTTTAGCTTTCCCTTTCACAATTTTTGCTATATATGTGAAACTAGCTCTTTAAAACAACTTAGTTTAAACGTAATTTATCAAGCTCTAAATCACTACTATAAACTGGATAACATTATTGCTTGTCATGAGTAAAAGATAAATGCAAGTAAAAATGGTTGTTAAATTCCAGCTGGTTACAATTACTTCCCAATTTTTTTTTGTTGGAGATATTATCAGTACCAGAAAGATTTTAAAGATTTAATAACACCAAACTGAGACTTGGTGAAAATTAAAAGATGTTTGAATATTAAGGAAACTGGAAAAGAATAGAAAAAACGTTTCCTTATAATAGTTCAACATGTACGTAATGCAGTTGCTGTGGCACCACCTAAAACCATCAGAAGTACCAAACAGCTGTGAAGCAACTAATATTGCACATCTTCCTCCACTAAGATTCATGTAGAAAACCTGACTTATGAGAAGATTTAGCTATGGAATAGGAGTAAAAAAAAAAAGATTCTTTATTTCACTAAAAGCTAACCTAGATAACGTCTTTGGGATCATCCCAGTTGATCTGTTTTGCAGTATTTCTGCAAACAACATTTGTAGTGTGTATCCCTTGATCCGTTGACCTATATCTTACCACACCATCTGCCTTCTACTCTTCAAAGCTAAGTTCATCCTCCTTTGCAAAACTTCTTTGGCTCAATAAGGGCTCCAGGCACCCAGCCTGGAGGAGCATCCTGGGGGTGGCGAGCAAAGCCTGAGACGTGCACTAGGTGATGCTCTCGGGATCACACATCAGCAGGAACACACCTTGATCTCAAAGGTGAGAAGAGATTCAAACCCAGGCAGTCCTTCCCTACCACTGGCCAATGTGTCAAGCCAACAACCAGGTACTTGTAACATGAGAAAGATGGAAATCACAAGGCATCATGACAAGTGCAAAAACTTTCAAAGGTTTGAACAGCAGACTTTTTGTGAGAATTGATCATTGTCGTTGCCCTGCAGGGAAAGCTTGGCAAAGTCACCTCATTCCTGATGAGCCCTGCAGTTGCTCCCCAAGGTACATTAACCAGGGCTGCAGGTAGCAATCACTTGAGGACTTTTAAATGCCCACAGCCAGCCTCATTCCTAAGTATTGTGTTTTAACTGGTGTGTAGTAGTTGCAGATGTATTTAAAAAGAGCTCCCCAAGTGGTTGTGAGGTGCAGTCAGGGTTGAGAGCCAAGAAGACCTCCTACTTAGCAGACAGTGTCCACCTGTGAAACTTGAGCATCAGTCAAGGACCCTGGACTGGATGAGGGATGGGAGGGTGAAGCAGGCACCTCCAGGGTTAGATGCCAAGACTGTGCTGGTGGTTGCAGCAGGCCAGCTGTGCTGTCTCCCGGGAAATAGGCAGCCTAGATTTCTGGGCCAGAGGTGATCACTGTAATAACTGGTAAAATAACATTAGAAAGAAAATGGCTTTTAAAAATTCCCATGGAAAGTTTAGCTTGGGTTAATAAAGATCTATTTGTTTAACTTGAAGCATATTTATCTCTGCAGTTCACATCTCATGACTGGAGAAGAGTCATCGGTTGACCTAGTTAGTACCATCCTTTCTTCCTTTTTTCAATGTGCCTAGTTTTTTGTGTGATTTTTTTTGTTGTTGTTGTTTATTTTCTTTCTTCTTAAAGATATTTTAGCTGAAGTATAGTTGATTTACAATATGTGTTAGTATTAGGTGTACAGCAAAGAGATTCAGATAGATAGATATATATATCCTTTTTCAGACTTTTTTCTACATATGGGTTATTACCTGCAGGTAGATTCTTGTTTAATTGCCTGTTGCTTTAAGCTAAGGTTGTATGTGGACTTTTGAAGGCAGGATGAAATCCATGTTATCTAGAAGCAGACACTTCTCCAGCTATACTCTGTAATTTCTCATTTTCAAATGGCTGGTTATATAAAGTGGTGCTACTCAAACAGTATTTATGAATGAAACAGAGTAGGTAGAACATTGAATTTCAGCTGATTTCAAACATTTATTTAATAAAAAGTATCATTTATTCAGAATGATAGATTAAAAATAAGTAAAATGACTTCATAGAATCACCCCCATCTTCCTTTGTTAGCGCCATCTTCATAGTGTCTCATTTGAAATTCTGGCAGGATCTGCACATCCTCTCCTCCCACAGGTTAGAGCTCCATGTGCTGATTCTGAGTGACAGGAACAAATGTCATTCCAATCACCCTCTCTGCTGGAGGAGGACTCCTGGGTGTGATGCTGGTCTTCTCCCTTGCTGGGGTATTACGAAGCTTAATTAATGTTTGCAAAACACTTGGAGGACCTTCTATAGAAATCACTATGTAACTGCAAAAGATTACTGTGAGGGAAAATGCTAGTAAAATTTACTGGGAGAGGAAGGGAGTTTAATTGGTAAATCTTATGCTTTACTTTGAAAATTGTCAGAAAGAAGCAAATCGATTTTATAAGCACCCAGGAATAAAGGGAGTTATCAAGAATAGTGGTCTATAAATCCAAGGTATTAAGTGTCATGGCTCAGTTTAATTTTGTTTAAATTCATAATATTAGTACAAACCTAACCACCTCCATTAAAACCATTTGTTACAGAGATTAAGATCTGCTGTTTATTTGTTATCTGTCTTCTAAAAGAGTCCTTGTGTGTGAGGATCTTTAGTTTTCTGTGAAGCTGAACCAGGAAACACACCCCAACCACCAAAATCATAATTGGATTTACTTTGAGGTCTTCCCTTCTCCGCATATCTTTTGAATGCCTGTCAGTGCTGCCTATTTGTGTTTGATTACTTCTCGGGAAACTTCAGCATCAGAAGCATTTTATTAGTTTTTGGGTTTTCTTTTGAAACAGAACATCTGAGCTGAACTTGTTTGTCTAGTAACACAATTTCACAACCATATAACTCGTAGTGGTTTCTCTACCTCCTGCTCCCACCCCCACCCCCTGCCCAGTCCATCTTATGGTACGAGGTTAATCTTATCTATTGATTCTCATTTCAGGGCTTATGGATTAAGTAGAATAATTATTTGAGCTAATTCATAGAAACCAAGGCTTGTAAACCCTTGTTACTGTGTGGCTCAGGGCTTGAATAGCCAGATGCTGAGCAGCCAAATTCAGAACTGTGCTTTCTCATGGGTCCAAAGCCAAGTCAGCTTATATCCCAACCTGAAGGAGCTGGAGTCTAGATCCCAAGGGCCATCCCTTGTCCAGGCTGTGGGACAACACCCCAACTGTTAAGAGAGCAGATGGCCTGCTGCAGCAATGCAGGATTTGCCAACATCTTTCTTTACCCAGGAAGAGGTGTTGATCCAAGACATTGCTAGAATGCATTGGAAGCGGTGACCAAGAATGAAATGGAGGGGATTGAAAAAAGATAAGATTCTCCAAGAGAACAGGCAAAAATATGGTAATGATTTCGTTAGGTCTCAGGTTTCGCTTTCATGCATTGGAGAAGGAAATGGCAACCCACTCCAGTGTTCTTGCCTGGAGAATCCCAGGGACAGAGGAGCCTGGTAGGAGGCCGTCTATGGGGTCGCACAGAGTTGGACACGACTGAAGCAACTTAGCAGCAGCAGGTATGAACAAGTCTCAAGGTAAGAGATAGGAACTAGAGACCTCTGGTCATCAAACTAAGGCATGACGCTTGGACTGGGATCCAGAGAACACAGGGATGACGTCAAAGATGAAAGTGTTGCCAAACTGAACTTCATTCTGCTTGCCTGCCTCATTGTGAAGCTGATTTACTGACACCAGGTTACAGTGGAGGAAACTACAGTGTTTACTGCAGGTATCAAGCAAGGAGAATAGGCAGCTCATATTCAAAAGACCCAAGCTCTTTGATGGCCTTCAAGGAAGGGTTTTTAAAGGTAACATTGGGGCTGAGGGGTACATGGCTTTCTTCTGATTGGTTGGTGGTTAAGCAACAGAGTGATATTCCAGGAATCTTGATAATCAACCTTCTGGTTCCAACCAGTCTGGGGTTTATGTTTGTGCTCAGCATGTAGCCACCATCCTCCACCTGGGCCACTGTCTTAGTTTCTCAGAACAACTCAAAGATATGAGTCAGATTGTTAGGTATATTCCTTGAGGAAAGCTAGGATTGTCTTCTTGCAGATCTAGTATAATTACTTCTCTTGAGAAAGAGGTTAATCATAAACTCTGTAGGGAGTTCAGTTTTAGAGGGGACTCGGGCTTCCCCTGTGGCTTAGCTGATAAAGACTCCATCTGCAATGTGGGAGACCTGGGTTCAGTCCCTGGGTTGGGAAGATCCCCTGGAGAAGGGAAATGCCATCCACTCCAGTATTCTGGCCTGGAGAATCCCATGGACTGTATAATTCATGGGGTTGCAAAGAGACACAACTGAGTGACTTTCACTTTCTTTTCAGTTTCAAAAGCAAGGAACAGGGGCCAGAGTTAAGTTTTTCTGAGAGGGCAAGTGGTGGCAGCTGACTTGTGTATACCATTGTTCTACAGCACTCATCTGATCAGGTCTCATTCCTGCTTACAAACCTTGAGTTCCTCTGTTCCCGGTGAATTTAGGTTCTTGATATCTCATCACAGCAATAGTTCAGTGAGAGATAAAGTTATAGGTAAGGATTTATTTAAAGAGAAACACACACCGCAGGCATAGTGTGGGCCATCTCAGAAGGTGAGAGATAGGCCTAAAATATGGTGTGGTTAATTTTTATGGGCTGAGTAATTTCACAGGCTAATTAGTGGGTGAATTATTCCAATTTTTTGGGGAAGGGGTGGAGATTTCCAGGAATTGGGCCACCATCCATTTTATGGTCTTTGGTTGGCCTTGGAACCGCCATGGTGCTTGTGGGTGTGTCATTTAGCATGCTAATATATTTCAGTTAGTGTATAATGAGCTTCAAGGTCCACAGGAAGTCAAATCTTCCACTATCTTGAACCAAATTGGTTTCAAGCAGTTTTTGTCATGTCCTATGGATATGTCATTCTTTTAAAGGTTGAATCCTGCACCCTTCCCTCTTGACTATCTTGTTTATCTAATCCTTTTAAGGATTAGATAGGGTCTATCTAGATAGGATCTATCTTTATTCTTTTATCTAATTCAGTTCAGTTCAGTTGCTCAGTCCTGTCCGACTCTTTGCAATCCCATGAATTGCAGCACACTAGGCCTCCCTGCCTTATCACCATCTCCCCGAGTTCACTCTAACCCACGTCCATCGAGTCGGTGATGTCATCCAGCCATCTCATCCTCTATCATCCACTTTTCCTCCTGCCCCCAATTCCTCCCAGCATCAGAGTCTTTTCCAATGAGTCAACTCTTCACATGAGGTGGCCAAAGTACTGGAGTTTCAACTTTAGCATCAGTCCTTCCAAAGAACACCCAGGACTGATCTCCTTCAGAATGGACTGGTTGGATCCCTATTATCTTGATTATCTTCACCTTGATTATCCTCTATGGTACAATCAGGACTTCAGATCTGACAATCTGAGCTTTATCATGGCTTCCCAGGTGGTGCAGTGGTGAAAAATCTGTCTGCCAATGCAGGAGATGTGATTCAACCCCTGGGTCAAAAAAATTCCCTGCAGAAGGAAATGGCAACCAACTCCAGTGGTCTTGGGCTTCCCTCATAGCTCAGTTGATAAAGAAACCACCTGCAATGCAGGAGATCCTGGTTTGATTCCTGGGTCAGGAAGATCCCCTGGAGAAGGGAAAGGCTACCCACTCCAGTATTCTGGCCTGGAGAATTCCGTAGGCTGTATAGTCCATGGGGTTGCAAAGAGTCAGGCATGACTGAGCAACTTTCACTTTCACCAGTGGTCTTGCCTGGAAAATTCCATAGACAGAAGAGCCTGGTGGGCTACAGTCCATGGGGTCACAAAGAGTTGGCCATGACTGAGTGCATATATGCACACACACACACACACACACACACACACCCCACATATGCTACAAGACACAGCAGTGGTAGAGAAATCACCCCTCTATCCTTGTGATCCCTCTGTGCTCTGAGAAAAGACTCACTGAGGGACCAGCCTGACCTTGCCTGTTCCCAGATAAGACCCACCTTCACCATTCCTCAGTGACTTGCCTGTTTTATAAAACCTTCAGTTTTCTCCCGTTCTGAGACTGTCTTCATTAATGAACGTTCTCTCTATTGCAGTTGCCTGAATAAATCATTTCCTTAACTGCTGGATGCATTTTCTTTCACAAATCCAAACTCCTTAGCAGTTCCCAGAAGGCCCTTCAAAGTCCAAGTCCAGACTCTCCTTTTGCTACTCTTCCAACAAGTCCTAATCTCAGCGCCATAGTCTACTTGCACGTGACTGTTAGCACCATGTTCTCCTGGGTCTCTCTGCATAAGCTACACCATCTGGGCAGAACTCCTTGCCCACCTCATCTTCCAGCTAGTCCCATAGCATTGCTTAGGACTGAAATGAGCTCTTCCCTTCTTTTGGAAGTCTTCCTCAACCCCCTCCACAACTCAGCATTTTGTTTCCCTACATCAGAGTACTTACCACACTATTTTGGGCATACTGTGTTACAAGTCCTCCATTTACTTACCTTAAAATGGATGAAACACTATTAGACTCAGATATTTAGTGGCTGATGAGAAACTACTCCATAAATATTAGCTGGAAAAAAATCTGCCTGATTAATGATCACAGGTTTAAAGCGGACTGGCTATGACGGTAACCACCTCTGTGCTGTTTATGTGAGAAGGAGCATTGTTGCTGCTCTGGTTTGATTGATGACTTCTCACCCAGATGAGAAGCCCTAATTAAATGTCAAAAGGGTCTAAATTGCAAAGCATGAATTGTCTTTTAATTAAAGGGAGGAAACAATTGAATTAAATGAGCTGATAATTATTAAAGTGACCATGCTGAATCTTGAGACTCCTCCTCAGCTCTGGATTAGAGCTGGGGAGTGGGCGTTATAGTGTCAAAAGCAGGGTCGCATGAAGGAAACCTCGGCCTACCTGAATGAGAGGGTCCTTCCCTACATTCTTGTCTCTTTTACCTTCTTTCTTTCTCCTTCACATTTTAGTTTACTCCTTGCCAAATTATAGTCATTACCACAGAGGATATACTTTAAAAATTTCTTCCATTCTTATGTCCCATTAATATTTTTTGTGGCTCGTGCTTTTTCTTAATGCACACAAAAGGCAAATTTGAGGTGACTACCTTAAACAATAACCAATATTTGCCTCACTTGTCGTGAGGCTAAAGTCACCCCCAAAATATATAACATATCCTAGGTTTCTAGCCTGCCAAGAAATCTGCTCCACCCTGACAGAGAAGAAAAATTCAAATGGGGCCCCTCCCTAGGGTCCTGACTACCTCTAGAGGTTTCTCCCCTTGATTATCTTCTTTGGATGTGGTAAAAGGCTGTGTTTGAAATTATCATTCAGGTCCTATCTAAAGCCAGGTAGCTAACAAGTCTGGGGAAGCAGTAAAGAATCTGCCTACCAGTGCAGGAGACTCGGGTTTGATCCCTGGATTGGGAAGATTCCCTAAAACAGGAAATGGCGACCCACTCCAATATTCTTGCCAGGGAAATCCCATGGAGAGAGGAACCTGTAGGCCCAGAGTCCAAGGGGTTGCAAAAAGTCAGAAATGACTTAGCAACTAAAACAACTAACAAGTCTCCATTTTAAGGCAAGGCAAGAAAAATGGAAACATAAATTTTTCTGTTTTGGCCTCTGCCCTCACACCTGGTATGCATTATGCATCTGCATTATGTGCTAACCAGACCTTCTTAGTAGTAGAAATACTGGCTTAACCACGAACATCAGTTTTTTCTCTTTCTGGGGCCAATACCTTAGGAGATAACATTCCTTTTTCAGTTCTGTAAGGGGTTAATGATGACCCACCACTCACATTGCATGTGCAGACATCTTTGAAATTGCTAATATATCATTCCCCTTCAGTTCAGTTCAGTTGCTCAGTCGTGTCTGACTCTCTGTGACCCCATGAACTGCAGCCTGCCAGACCTCCCTGTCCATCACCAACTCCCGGAGTCCACCCAGACCTATGTTCATTAAGTCTGTGATGCCATCCGACCATCTCAACCTCTCTTGTCCCATTCTCTTCCTGCCCTCTATCTTTCCCAGCATCAGGGTCTTTTTCAAATGAATCAGCTCTCTGCATCAGGGGGCCAAAGTATTGGAGTTTCAGCTTCAGCATCACTCCCTCCAATGAATCTCCTAATCTCCTTTAGGATGGACTGGTTGTATCTCCTTGCAGTCCAAGGGACTCTCAAGAGCCCTCTCCAACACCACAGTTCAAAAGCATCAATTCTTCGGCACTCAGCTTTCTTCACAGTACAACTCTCACATCCATACATGACCACTGGAAAAACCATAGCCTTGACTAGACGGACCTTTGTTGGCAAAGTAATGCCTCTGCTTTCTAATATGCTGTCTAGGTTGGTCATAACTTTGCTTCCAAGGAGTAAGCGTCTTTTAATTTCATGGCTGCAATCACCATCTGCAGTGATTTGGGAGCCCAGAAAAGTAAAGTCAGCCACTGTTTCCCCATCTACTTGCCATGAAGTAATGGGACCGGATGCCATGATCTTCGTTTTCTGATTGTTGAGCTTTATTTAAGCAAACTTTGTCACTCTCCTCTTTCACTTTCATCAAGAGGCTCTTTAGTTTCTCTTCACTTTCTGCCATAAGGGTGGTGTCATCTGCATATCTGAGGTTATTGATATTTCTTCCAGCAATCTTGATTCCAGCTTGTGCTTCTTCCAGCCCAGTGTTTCTCATGATGTCCTCTGCATAGAAGTTAAATAAGCAGGGTGACAATATACAGCCTTGATGTACTTCCTTTTCCTGTTTGGAACCAGTCTATTGTTCCATGTCCAGTTCTAACTGTTGCTTCCTAACCTGCATACAGGTCAGGTGGTCTGGTATTCCCATCTCTGTCAGAATTTTCCACAGTTTATTGTGATCCACACAGTCAAAGGCTTTGGCATAGTCAATAAAGTAGAAATAGATGTTTTTGGGGAACTCTCTTTCTTTTTTTTGATGATCAAGCAAGACAGCAATTGATTTAGAACAGATTGGTCAGATGACTTGGGGGTGGGCGTGGCAAAGGGGGGAGACCGAGTCTCACCTAATGGAAGTTCTTAGCTTAAGTACTTGATTATGACTTATTTGTGTTACTAACTGTCTTACCTGTATTCTGCCTATTTTACTAGATTGTTTCTTTCTTTTAAATTTTTGTCTGTGCTGGGTCTTCATTGCTGCGTACGCTTTTCTCTAGTTCCAGCAAGTGGGGACCGCTCTCTAGTTGCAGCGCATGAGCTTCTCCTTGAAGTGGCTTCTCCCATTGCAGAACACAGGCTCTAGAGTGTGCAGGCTCCAGTGGTTGTGGCACTTGTGGCTCCCGGGCTCCAGAGCACAGGCTCAATAGTTGTGGAGATGGGCTGAGTTGCTCTGAATCCTCCCAGATCAGGGATCGAACCAGTATCTCCTGCTTTGGCAGGCGGATTCTTTACCACTGAGCCACCAGGGAAGCCCTAGATCAGTCTTGAATTACTAAACATGTGACCGAAACTCAGAGTAAATTAATGACTAGGTGACTTGAAACAATTGACCGACTATGTAGTTCTATAAGAGCAATGATTGTGATAGTGTAACTCTAGATATGGGAAGAAGCAGCTAAAGGGAACCACTTCTTGGACCATAACAGACTAGTAAGACAAGTGGTCAAGAGGCTTTTGGCTATTCTTAACAGAGTCTAGTACAGTAATAGCTAATTGAGGGGTCCATCAGTGAAATCCTTGCCTGATGTGGGAATGAGCATTCCCAGCACTGTGGGACAAGTTAGTCATGAAATGCCTCCCAAATTTTGGTTGAAATTAAAATAAAAAGGGAAGGGGTTGTGGCATAATGTTGCCCACAATTCAGTTCTACAAGAACCAAGCCATTAGCCACTTAGCCACTGTAGTCATTGACCTACATCACATTCTGCAAGGAATTCAGGGCAAAGATCAGGATGAAGCACTCTGTTCTCTAGGAAAATTGGAAAAATGGGGCTTCAGATAGTCAGATGTTTTCAGAAGCTACTTTTTATGAATCTGAGTTCATGTATCTTAGAAACCACTAAACCATTAGGGTATCTGTTTCTAACGGCTTGCAGCAACCTTCTACCAAAACATGTACTTCATTGGCTGTCCTCCTTTGCCAAAATCACATATATACTGACCTCCCCCTTTGCCTTTTCAGTTCCATTCTCAGAACTCTCTGAGACTGTCTCCCAGGTTATAACCTTTGGTTTGGCTTGCATGAAAATGCCCATTTTTTCTTCATATCAACTATTAATTTTTTATTGACACCATTGGTCATGCACCACTGCTGATATGTGTACCACACTTTGGATTACATCACTGGAGTTCTCAGCATCAAAACAGATGAAAACCTTGTTGCTATCTGTGTCGAGTAGGAATTCCTGACTGTTTTTCATTTTTGTGCCTAAAACAATTTTGATTAATATCTTCCCTATTTTACTTTCCAACACTTTTAACTACTTCTTCTGTGGTGCTCTGGCCCTTCCTTGCGCATGCACGCTCGGTAGCTTCAGCCGTTCCCAACTCTCTGTGACCCTATGGACTCCTCTGTCCATGAGATACTCCAGGCCAGAATACTGGAGCAGGTTGTCATGCCCTCCTCCAGGGGATCTTCCCAACCCAGAGATCAAACCCACATCTCTTGCATCTCCTGTACTGGCAGGTGGGTTTGTTACCACTAGCACCACCTCGGAAGTGGGCCCTTCATGTCCCTTTAAAAGTCATCCTGTTAGAATTTGGAGCTGACATTTGTTGTTGTTTAGTTGCTAAGTCATGTCGATGAGCAAGCACCTATTTTAAGGTAATTTACATGGTCTGTCTCTATTAATCTTCATAACAAACGAGAGATAGGCCTCATCCCTATTCTAGAGATGCTATGAAAATTCTGCTGTCCATTATAGAGCTAAGGATTTAACTGGCCCCACTGGTTCACCCCTACTGGTGCTGCCTCTGAGAATGAGTTGGAATTTTTTCAGTAGTCACCTCATGGCTGAGCATCACAGTACCACTGCCTTGAAGTTTCTGCTTGCTATATTCCAAGTGATAAAATCAAATTAATATGCCCCTAACTCATTTTCATTTTGGGATCACTATGACCATTTCATTGAGAGATGGCAGATAGGTTTCATCTGAATGTCAATGTCAAAACACAAGCAGAAGCTCTGCATTGGGACACCGTTTCAAGGTTTCTCAGGAAAAGATAATTAGAAATGCCTCCCATGGGTTCTGGAGCAGGGCGTGGCAGCATGAGTACCATGCATTTGTGAGGCTTACTGTAATCTTTTCTGGAAACACATCTGTGCTCAGTTGTTGCCAGTTAGCATTTGCATGCTATTTTCACAGTTTATTTATAATATAAAGTTGCTTTTTGGTTTCATATTTCTTGGGCCACCCAAGTTTTAAAATTTAAATTCAATTTTGTGAAGGTACTGGCAAATCTTATTATTTCTCTTTACATAACCCAGTATTACCTACCTACCTAAGGTGATATAACATAAACTAATACAAGTACCTAAGAGGGAGCAGCAATATGCCACCCCAAAATGCGCCACTTTTGACATAAGGACTGCTTTGAGCTAAAGGCAATTAAGACCCAGCAAACAAGAAAAGTCTCTTTGCCTCTCTCAACTGCCTAAAAGAATTTGTATAGAGGGCCTGGACCAGGACAAGCTAGTACCAAAGGTAACTTTTTAATGTCAGAAGGACCCATCTGCAGAAGTCCGCGGTTGTCCAGTGGTTAAGATTCTGAGCTTCTGCTGCATGATTTGGTCCCTGGTCAAGGAACTAAGATCCCGAAGGCAACAGAAAAATAAAGATTTATTTATTTATTTATTTTTAAAGAGAAAGCCTCACCTGTGTGTCATGTCATACAGCTGTTTCCCTCACATCTGCTCTGGACATCTGCCTGTGATTTGTCTTCCTTTCCTTTGACGCCCCAGGCTCCTCTCCCATCCTTGAGATCAGATGAACATGAGCATCAGTTGCCTGGCCAACTTTGAATCTGATGTTTTGATAGGACTCCACTATGTTCAAATTTTGTTTTTCTTCTGTGAATCTATCTTATGTCAGTTTAATGATTAAGCCAGCCAAAGAATATAAAGGGTGTTGAAAGGAAGAAATTTTCCTCTGCCCTTTTAGGTTCTTTTTGCTGATATGAATAAAATAGATGTGAGACAAATTAACAGGGAAAAACCAAACTGAAGCTTAATAACATGTTTACATGGGAGAGACTCACAATAACTGAGTAATTCAGCAAAATAGCTAAAGCTCACTTTGAATTTCATCCTTAGCTATAGAAAAAGGACTTCCCAAGTGGTACAGTGTTAAAGAACCCGCCTGCCAATGCAGGAGACACAAGAGATGTGGGTTTGATCCCTGAGTCAGGAAGATCCCTTGGAGTAGGCAATGGCAATCTACCCCAGTATTCTTGCCTAGAAAATTTCGCAGAGAAATCTGACAGGCTACAGTCTACGGTGCCTCAAAGAGTCAGAACTGAGCAACTAAGCACACACAGCTATGGACAAAAGATGTTGAACATGGGTAGTCAGTCAGAGAAGTTACCAGGAAAAGCACAGTTAATAAGGGTAAATTTGTTATGCAGCTTTAAGTCCTGGCTTTCTCCATCTTTAAGTTCCTAATGAGACACCCTTACAAATGGAGATTTCTCATGTAAGTGTAATCGTTTCTTACAAAACAATAACTCCTACATGGTTATCAGTTTATCCTATGTCTGCTTATTTCTTAGAAAATAACCAGCTTAAAACATGCCAGAGAAACACATTTTGGAATGGCAAATTTTGCTCCCCTACGAATGGAAAAAGGAAAGGTTTTCCTGCCTTACATGCTTCATGGAAACAGCCACTAGAATTGTCTGCCTCCATGAGATTTTATAATGTGCTAAAAATAAATTTCACTAAGTATATATTAGGTTTTGTCAATTTTTGTACTTGTGATTCTTAAATCCAAAATTGTTTACCTCTGAAATAAACAAGTCTAAAACCTATATGCAGGTCAGGAAGCAACAGTTAGAACTGGGCGTGGAACAACAGACTGGTTTCAAATAGAAAAAGGAGTACATCAAGGCTGTATAGTGTCACCCTGCTTATTTAACTTCTATACAGAGAACATCATGAGAAACACTGGGCTGGAAGAAGCACAAGCTGGAATCAAGATTGCTGGGAGAAATATCAATAACCTCAGATATGCAGATGACACCACCCTTATGGCAGAAAGTGAAGAGGAACTAAAAAGCCTCTTGATGAAAGTGAAAGAGGAGAGTGAAAAAGTTGGCTTAAAGTTCAACAATCAGAAAACGAAGATCATGGCATCCGGTCCCATCACTTCATGGCAAACAGATGGGGAAACAGTGAAACAGAGTCAGACTTTATTTTTTGGTGCTCCCAAATCACTGCAGATGGTGATTGCAGCCATGAAGTTAAAAGATGCTTACTCCTTGGAAGGAAAGTTACAACCAACCTAGATAACATATTGAAAAGCAGAGACATTATATTGCCAACAAAGGTCTGTCTAGTTAAGGCTATGGTTTTTCCAGTGGTCATGTGTGGATGTGCGAGCTGGACTATGAAGAAAGCTGAGCGCCAAAGAATTGAGGCCTTTGAACTGTGGTGTTGGAGAAGACTCTTAAGAGTCCCTTGGACTGCAAGGAGATTCAACCAGCCCATCCTAAAGGAGATCAGTCCTGGATGTTCTTTGGAAGGACTGTGCTGAAGCTGAAACTCCAATACTTTGGCCACCTGATGCGAAGAGTTGACTCATTGGAAAAGATTCTGATGCTGGGAGGGATTGAGGGCAGGAGGAGAAGGGGACGACAGAGGATAAGATGGCTGGATGGCATCATCGACTCAATGGATGTGAGTTTGAGTGAACTCCGGGACTTGGTGAGGGACAGGGAGGCCTGGCGTGCTGTGATTCATGGGGTCGCAGAGTCACACACGACTGAGCAACTAAATTGAAACTGAACTGAAAATAAAATAGATTACATAATTCATTTCTGATCTCATAGATCAATTTTTTTCCATTTGAAGACCACTTTAAATGTTCAAAAACAACTTTGGTTATTCAATAAGAGTTTTACCATTTAAATTTTTAACTTGGATTCAATAAGTGATTTTGAAAATTTATCTATGGTTTTTCAGTTCAGTTCAGTCACTCAGTCGTGTCCGATTCTTTGCGACCCCATGAATCACAGCACGCCAGGCCTCCCTGTCCATCACCAACCCCCAGAGTTCATTCAAACTCATGTCCTTTGAGTTGGTGATGCCATCCAGCCATCTCATCCTCTGTCGTCCCCTTCTCCTCTTGCCCCCAATCCCTCCCAGCATCAGAGTCTTTTCCAATGAGTTAACTCTTCACGAGGTGGCCAAAATACTGGAGTTTCAGCTTCGGCATCATTCCTTCCAAAGAACACACCCAGGGCTGATCTCCTTTAGAATGGATTGGTTGGATCTCCTTGCAGTCCAAGGGACTGTCAAGAGTCTTCTCCAATACCATAGTTCAAAAGCATCAATTCTTTGGCGCTCAGCTTTCTTTAAGATACCAAATAATCACTTTTCTTTCTTTATATACTTAAGGAGACCTTAGATAACTAGTTGGCAAATAGATTTCCAATGAGTATCTGACAAGGTCATATTTTCTAATATTCAGACAAAATTCTTTTCCCTGATATAATTGTTGATATAAGCAAGGAATATGTATGGCAGAAAGGGAGTGGAAACATACACACATTATTATGGCTAAATTTAAAATGGTTAGCTTGTGTTCTAGAGTGGGGAAGGCATAGGTGATTTTCCCTATAAAAACTCTTACTCATAATTTAAGAAAATGAAGTTCTAAGAAGTATTTCATCTTTGAGTTATTCATAATTAGAATATTCTAAGCTTAGAATTTGCATACTGATTCTTAGTAAAAAAAAAAAAAAAGTCGGTCCTGAAAAATAAAATTACCTCCTCTGAATTAGTGTTTTCTGGGAGACTTTTGCCTCTCTATTCCCCCAACCAAAGGCAGATGAAATAAGAGCAAGCAGAGTCATATGGCAGTCTCAAGAGAAAATTCATTTTAATTGCATTGATCTTACTTCATAAGGTTAAATACAATTGTTCCCCAAGTTATATATCATTTTTATTGAGGTTAATGTTGAGTCAAGATCTAATTTCAGCAGCTCCTTAAAGTTATTTGAACTGTTTCCTCCAGCTACATGATGATACTTATTGTTCATTTGAAATTCCAATTCACGACATCTCATTCCATTCATGTGTAGTTGGATTGCTTTTGTGTTTCAAAATAAGAGCATGTGCTAGTCAAGCAAAGAAACTTAAGAGGACTTCAATTTCTGAACTATGGTCAAATTGATAACATAAAATAAGTTTGTGGTGGTTTAGAAAGGTTTTACAATCTGGCCTCACATTGTTTGACACTCCTCCCATTAACAGGGGAAGTCTATACCCCTCTCATGGAATTTGGGTAAGTTTTAAAGATTTCAACAATAGAGTTCAGCAGAAGTAACACTGAATGCTTGGTGAAAACTACAAAACTTGTTTGCTGATAAACTGGTTGTTGTTGTTCATTCCCTCAATCATATCCGACTCTGCTATCCCAAGGATTACAGCACACCAGACTTCCCTGTCTTTCACTATCTCCCAGAATTTACTCAAATCCATGTCCATTGAGTTGATGATGCCATCCAACCATCTCATCTGTCACCCCTTTCTCCTGCCCTCAATCTTCCCCAGCATCAGGGTCTTTTCCAGTGAGCCAGCTCTTTGCATCAGGTGGTCAAATTATTGGAGTTTCAGGTTCAGTATCAGTCCTTCCAAGGTATATTCAGTGCTGATTTCCTTGAGGATTGACTGGTTTGAGCTCCTTGCTGTCCAAGGGACTCTCAACAGTCTTCGCCAGCATCACAATTTAAAAACATTAATTCATTGACGCTCAGCCTTCTTTATGGTCCAACTCTCACATTTGTACATGACTACTGGAAAAACCATAGCTTTGACTATACAGACCTTTGCCAGCCAAATGATGTCTCTCTTTCTTAATACGCTGTCTAGGTTTGCCATGGCTTTTCTTCCAAGGAGGAAGCATCTTTTAATTTCATGGCTGCAGTCACCATCCACAGTGATTTTGGAGCCAAAGAAAATAAAGTCTGTCACTGTTTCCGTTCCCCACCCCTCCATCTATTTGCTATGAAGTGATGGGACTATATGCCATGATCTTAGTTTTTTGAATGTTGAGTTTTAAGCCAGCTTTTTCACTCTTATCTTCACCAAGAGGCTCTTTAGCTCCTCTTAGGTTTCTGCCATTAGGGTGGTATCTGCATATCTGAGGTTATTGATATTTCTCCCAACAGCAGTGTTGATTCCAGCTTGATCTTCATCCAGCCCAGCATTTCACATGATGTCCTCTGCATATAAGTTAAATAAGCAGGGTGACAGTATACAGCCTTGGCATACTCCTTTCCCAATTTTGAACCAGTCTGTCATTCCATGTCCAGTTCTAATGTTGCTTCTTGACCTGCATACAGGTTTCTCAGGATGCAGGTAAGGTAGTCTGGTATTTCCATCTCTTTAAGAATTTTTCCACAGAGATTCCTTAAAAAACAGGAAATAGAACTGCCATACGACCCAGCAATCCCACTGCTGGGCATACACACCAAGGAAACCAGAATTGAAAGAGACACGTGTATCCCAATGTTCATCGCAGCACTGTTTATAATAGCCAGGACATGGAAGCAACCTAGATGTCCATCAGCAGAGGAATGGATAAGAAAGCTGTGATACATATACAAAATGGAGTATTACTCAGCCTTTAAAAAGAATACATTTGAATCCGTTCCAATGAGGTGGATGAAACTGGAGCCTATTATACAGAGTGAAGTAAGCCAGAAAGAAAAACACCAATACAGTATACTAATGCATATATATGCAATTTAGAAAGATGGTAATGATAACCTTGTATGTGAGACAGCAAAAGAGACAGAGATGTATAGAACAGTCTTTTGGACTCTGTGGAAGAGGGCGGGGGTGGGATGATTTGGGAGAATGGCATTGAAACGTGTATAATATCATATGTGAAACGAATCGCCAGTCCAGGTTTGATTCATGATGCTGGATGCTTGGGGCTGGTGTACTGGGATGACCCAGAGGGATAGTATGGAGAGGGAGGTGGGAGGGGGGTTCAGGATGGGGAACACGTGTACACCTGTGGCAGATTCTTGTTGATGTATGGCAAAACCAATACAGTATTATAAAGTAATTAGCCTCCAATTAAATAAATAAATTTATATATATATATATATATATATAAAAGAATTTTCCACAGCTTGCTGTGATCCACACAGTCAAAAGGTTTAGAGTAATCAATGAAGCAGATGTTTTTTCTGGAACGCTTGCATTTTCTATGATCTGATAGACGTTGGCCATTTGATCTCTGCTTGCTCTGCCTTTTCTAAACACAGATTGTACATCTGGAAGTTCTCAGTTCACACACTGCTGAAAGCTAGCTTGAAGGATTTTGAACATTAACTTGCTAGCACATGAAAGGAGCACAGCTGTCTGGTAGTTTGAACAGTCTTTGGCACTGCCCTTCTTTGGGATTGGCATGAAAACTGACCTTTTCCAGTCCTGTGTTGACTGCTGAATTTTCCAAATTTGCTGACATATTGAGTGCAGCCCTTTAACAGCATCTTTTAGAATTTTAAATAGCTCACCGAGAATTCCATCATCTCCACTAGCTTTGTTTATAGTAATGATTCCTAAGGCTCACTTGACTTCACACTCCAGGATGTCTGGCTCTAGGTGAGTGACTACACCATCTTGGTTATCCTGTTCATTAAGAACTTTTTTATACACTTCTTCTCTGCATTCTTGACACCTCTTCTTAATCTCTTCTGCCCCTGTTATGTCCTTTATTGTGCCCAAAGTTAAGTTGCTCAGTCGTGTCCAGCTGTTTGCAACCCCATGGACTGTAGCCCACCAGGCTCCTCCGTCCATGGGATTCTCCAGGCAAGAATCCTGGAGTGGGTTGCCATTTCCTTCTCCAGGGGATCTTCCCGACCTAGGGCTCGAACCCAGGTCTCCAACATTAGAGGCAGACACTTTAACTTCTGAGCCACCCCCATCCTTACATGAAATGGTCCCCTGATATCTCTAGTTTTCTTGAAGAGATCTCTAGGCTTTCCCGTTCTCTTATCTTCCTCTACTTCTTTGCATTGTTCATTGGGACTCTGAATTCTGTTGGGCATATCTTCCCTTTCTCCCCTGCCTTTTGCTTCTCTTCTTTCCTCAGCTATTTGTAAAGCTGCTTCAGACAAGCACTTTGCCTTCTTGCATTTCTTTCTCTTTGGGATGGTTTTGGTTGCTGTCTCCCACATAATGTTACAAACCTCTGTCCATAGTTCTTCAGGCACTCTGTCTACCAGATTTAGTCCCTCGAATCTATTCGTCACCTCCAATGTATAATCATAAGGGATTTGATTTAGGTCATACCTAAATGGCCTAGTGGTTTTCCCTACTTTCTTCAGTTTTAGTCTGAATTTTGTAATAAGTTCATGATCTGAGCCACAGTCAACTCCCGGTCTTGTTTTTGCTGACTGTATAGAGCTTCTCCATCTTTGGCTGCAAAGAATATACTCAATCTAATTTTGGTATTAACCATTTGGATATATCTATGTGTAGTCACCTCTTGTGTTGTTGGAAAAGGGTGTTTGCTGTGACCAATGTATCCTCTTGACAAAACTATTAGCCTTTGTCCTGCTCCATTCTGTACTCCAAGGCCAAACTTGCCTATTATTCCAGGTATCTCTTGACTTCCTACTTCTATATTCCAATCCCCTATGATAAAAGGATGTCTTTTTTTGTGTGTCTATTTTAGAAGATCTTGCAGGTCTTCTTAGAACTGTGCAATTTCAGCTTCTTTCACATTAGTGGTTGGAGCATAGACTTGGATTACTGTGATTGTTAAATGGTTTGCCTTGGAAAGGAAGAGGGATCATCCTGTCGTTTTTGAGATTGCACCCAAGTACTGCATTTTGGACTCTTGCTGATTATGAGGGCTACTCCATTTCTTCTAAGGGATTCTTGCCCACAGTAGTAGATATAATGATCATTGAATTAAATTCCCCCATTCCCATCCATGTCTATTTTAGTTCACTGATTCCTAAGATGTTGATGTTCCTTCTTGCCATCTCCTGCTTGACCATGTCCAATTTACCTTGACTCA
This sequence comes from Ovis canadensis, assembly GCF_042477335.2. Lineage (NCBI taxonomy): Eukaryota > Metazoa > Chordata > Mammalia > Artiodactyla > Bovidae > Ovis > Ovis canadensis. Next base: position 71,535,814 of record NC_091248.1, on the reverse strand, counting down.
TGGAGCTAACATTTCAAGTTCCTATGCAATATTAATTACTCCTTACAGCATTGGATGTTACTTTCACCATTAGACATATCCACAGCTTAGCGTCATTTCTGCTTTGGTCCAGCTGCTTCATTATTTCTGGAGCTATTAGTCATTGCCCTCTGGTCTTCCCCAGTAGCACATTAGACAGCTTCCAACCTGGGGGGCTCATCGTCTGGTGTCATATCTTTTTATCTTTTCATATTGTTCAAGAATACTACAGTGGTTTTGCCATTCCCTCCTCCAGTAGACCACGTTCTGTTAGAGCTCTCCACTATGACCTGTCCATCTCGGGTGGTCCTGCACGGCATGACTCATAGCTTCGTTGAGTTATGCAAACCCCTGTACCACAACAAGGTTGTGATCCATTAAGTGGCTTATTTATTAGTTCCCCTCTTTTTGATCAAGAGTATCACAGTAATTCTAGACTTGTTATACCTTGATATGTTTGCTATATAGGGGGCAGTTAGCATGTCTGTTTAATTCACGGATTTTTAAATCAGGAGAAATCATATCCTAGGAACTATATCCCAGGAGTCTCATCTACTTCCAGACCTGATTTTGATAGCTAGACCTCAAACCTAAACTTGTAAAATCATGGGACTTTTGCGAGTTCTTGATAGAGAGTGAGTCTGTTTTGTATGTTGTAAGAATGAAAGTATATTTACATATGTAAATATTTACATATTTATGGCCACTGGGTCAATTGTAGAGGTTGAAAAACTTGGCCACAAATTCTTTGACACTGTTCTCTTTAAAAGGTGAGGTGCTATAGACTCCCCCAATCCGTGAGCACCATATCTTTCCATTTCTTGTGTCATCTTCAGTTTCTTTCATTAACATCTTAACATTTTTGGCATATAGATCTTTCACCTAATTGGTTAAATTTATCCCTAAGTATTCTGCTGTTTTTGATGCAGTTTTAAGGGGAGTTGTTTTTTTAAATTACTTCTTTGGATAATTTATTGTTAATTAAAGAAATATAACTTATTTTTGTATATTGATTTTTTTTTTTTTATCAATTTGTGTGCTTTTGGCCACGTGGGCTTAGTTGCTGCAAGGCACATGGGATCTTCTGGACCAGGGATTGAACCCATGTCCTCTGCACTGGCAGGTGGATTCTTAACCATTGAACGACCAGGGAATCCCTGTATATTGATTTTGAAATCTTCAAGTTTACTGAATTTGATTATTAGTTCTAACAGTTTTTTTGGTGGAAGCTTTAGGATTTTCTATAAAAGATTATTTCATATGCAAATAGAGAAATTTTACTTCTTCCTGATTACTTGCATGCCTTTTCTTTCTGTTTTTTGAGCACAGGGTTGATTGTTCTGGCTGGAACTTCCAGCACTATTCTGAAAGCTTTTAAGCTTTTGCTATTGAGCATAGTGTTCTAACCATAGAACATCTGGTATAATGTAGGTTTCTCACATATAGCCTTGTTATGTTGAAGTGGGCTTTTGGGGTGACTCAGACAGTAAAGAATCTGCCTGCAATGCAGGAGACCTGGATTCAAATCCTGGGTTGGGAAGATCCCCTGGAGAAGGGAATGACTATCCACTCCTGTTGAAGCATGTTCGTTGTAGACCCAATTTGAGAGTTTTCATCATAAATGGATGTTTAATTTTGTTAAATGCCTTTTCTGCATCTATTGAGGTGATTGTGATTCTTATTTTTCATTCTATACAGCACACTGATTGATTTGCACATGTTGAACCATCCTTGTATCCCAGGGAGTGAATCCCACTTGATCACAGTATACGATCATGTTAATGTGCTGTTGATTTTGGTTTGCTAGTATTCTGACAAGAACTTTTTTGGTCTATATTGATCAGAAGTATTCACCTATAGTTTTCTTTTCTTGCAGTGTCCTCATCTGGCTTTAGTATCAGGGAAATGCCAGCCGCATAAAACGAGTTTGGGAGTGTTCCCTGCTCTTTCATTTTTTTTTTCTTTTGGAGTGATTTGGGAGAAATTGGATTTAATTCTTCTAAAATTGCTGGATATAATTCACCAATGAAAAAACTTGTCCTGGGTTTCCTTTTATGACTGGTTTATTTCATTTAGCATGATATCCTCAGTTTCATTTAAATCATAGCATATGACAAGATTTCCCTTTTTTATGTAATTACATATAATTTCCATTTTATGTAAAAATCACATGATTCCACTTATATCACATGCTAGTAAAGTAATGCTCAAAATTCTCCAAGCCAGGCTTCAGCAATACATGAACCGTGAACTTCTTGATGTTCAAGCTGGTTTTAGAAAAGGTGGAGGAATCAGAGATCAAATTGCCAACATCCACTGGATCATGGAAAAAGCAATAGAGTTCCAGAAAAACATCTATTTCTGCTTTATTGACTATGCCAAAGCCCTTTACTGTGTGGATCACAATAAACTGTGGAAAATCCTGAAAGAGATAGGAATACCAGACCACCTGACCTGCCTCTTGAGAAATCTGTATGCAGGTCAGGAAGCAACAGTTAGAACTGGACATGGAACAACAGATTCGTTCCAAATAGGAAAAGGAGTACGTCAAGGCTGTATATTGTCACCCTGCTTATTTAACTTGTATGCAGAGTACATCATGAGAAATGCTGGGCTGGAAGAAATACAAGCTGGAATCAAGATTGCCGGGAGAAATATCAATAACCTCAGATATGCAGATGACACCACCCTTATGGCGGAAAGTGAAGAGGAACTAAAAAGCCTCTTGATGAAAGTAAAAGAGGAGAGTGAAAATTTGGCTTAAAGCTCAACATTCAGAAAACGAAGATCATGGCATCCGGTCCCATCACTCTATGGAGAAACAATGGAAATAGTGTCAGACTTTATTTTGGGGGGCTCCAAAATCACTGCAGATGGTGACTGTAGCCATGAAATTAAAAGACGCTTCCCCCTTGAAAGAAAAGTTATGACCAACCTAGATAGCATATTCAAAAGCAGAGACATTACTTTGCCGACTAAGGTCCATCTAGTCAAGGCTATGGTCTTTCCAGTAGTCATGTATGGATGTCAGAGTTGGACTGTGAAGAAGGCTGAGAGCCAAAAAATTGATGCTTTTGAACTGTGGTGTTGGATAAGACTCTTGAGAGTCCCTTGGACTGCAAGGAGATCCAACCAGTCCATTCTGAAGGAGATCAACCCTGGGATTTCTTTGGAAGGACTGATGCTAAAGCTGTAACTCCAGTACTTTGGCCACCTCATGCAAAGAGTTGACTCATTGGAAAAGACTTTGATGCTGGGAGGGATTGGGGGCAAGAGAAGAAGGGGACGACAGAGGATGAGATGGCTGGATGGCATCACTGACTCGATGAACACCAGTCCGAGTGAACTCCGGGAGTTGGTGATCACAGGGAGGCCTCGCGTGCTGTGATTCATGGGGTCGCAAAGAGTTTGACACAACTGAGTGACTGAACAGAACTGAACTGAAAACAGTAAAAATTGGAGCAACAGAAAATAGAATGGTGATTGCAAGGGGCTGAGGGAAGGAGGAAATGGGAAGTTGCTATTCAGTGAGTTTAGTGTTTCATTTACATAAGATGAAAATTTGGCCTTGGAGTACGGAATGAAGCAGGGCAAAGGCTAGTAGAGTTTTGCCAAGAGAACGCACTGGTCATAGAAAACACGCCCTTCCAACAACACAAGAGAAGACTCTACACATGGACATCACCAGATGGTCAACACCGAAATCAGATTGATTGTATTCTTTGCAGCCAAAGATGGAGAAGCTCTATACAGTCAGCAAAAATAAGACCGGGAGTTGACTGTGGCTCAGATCATGAACTCCTTATTGCCAAATTCAGACTTAAATTGAAGAAAATAGGGAAAACCACTAGACCATTCAGGTATGACCTAAATCAAATCCCTTATGATTATACAGTGGAAGTGAGAAATAGATTTAAGGGACTAGATCTAATAGACAGAGTGCCTGATGAACTATGGACAGAGGCTCGTGAGATTGTACAGGAGACAGGAATCAAGACCATCCCCATGGAAAAGAAATGCAAAAAAGCAAAATGGCTGTCTGAAGAGGCCTTACAAATAGCTGTGAAAAGAAGAGAAGCAAAAAGCAAAGGAGAAAAGGAAAGATATAAGCATCTGAATGTAGAGTTCCAAAGAATAGCAAGAAGAGATAAGAAAGCCTTCCTCAGCATCAATGCAAAGAAATAGAGGAAAACAACAGAATGGGAAAAACTAGAGATCTCAAGAAAATTAGAGATAGCAAGGGAACATTTCATGCAAAGATGGGCTCCTTATTTATTATTATATTATTGGGCAGAAATGGTATGGACCTAACAGAAGCAGAAGATACTAAGAAAAAGTGGCAAGAGTACACAGAAAAACTGTACAAAAAAGAGCTTCTTGACCAAGATAATCACGATGGTGTGGTCACTCGCGTAGAGCCAGACATCCTAGAATGTGAAGTCAAGTGGGCTTTAGAAAGCATCGCTACAAACAAAGCTAGTGGACGTGATGGAATTTCAGTTGAGCTGTTCCAAATCCTGAAAGATGATGCTGTGAAAGTGCTGCACTCAACATGCCAGCAAATTTGGAAAACTTGGCAGTGGCCACAGGACTGGAAAATGTCAGTTTTCATTCCAATCCCCAAAAAAAACAATGCCAGAGAATGCTCAAACTACCACACAATTGCACTCATCTCACAGGCACACAGAGTCGGACACGACTGAAGCAACTTAGCAGCAGCAGCAACAGCAGCACATGCTAGTAAAGTAATGCTCAAAATTCTCCAAGCCAGGCTTCAGCAGTACGTGAACCGTGAACTTCCAGATGTTCAGGCAAGTTTTAGAAAAGGCAGAGGAACCAGAGATCAAATTGCCAACATCCACTGGATCATGGAAAAAGCAATAGAGTTCCAGAAAAACATCTATTTCTGCTTTATTGACTATGCCAAAGCCCTTGACTTTGTGGATCACAATAAACTGTGGAAAATTCTGAAAGAGATGGGAATACCAGACCACCTGACCTGCCTCTTGAGAAACCTATATGCAGGTCAGGAAGCAACAGTTAGAACTGGACACGGAACAACAGACTGGTTCCAAATAGGAAAAGGAGTACATCAAGGCTGCTTGTCACCCTGCTTATTTAACTTGTATGCAGAGTACATCATGAGAAATGCTGGGCTGGAAGAAGCACAGGCTGGAATCAAGATTGCCGGGAGAAATATCAATAACCTCAGATATGCCGATGATACCACCCTTATGGCAGAAAGTGAAGAGGAACTAAAAAGCCTCTTGATGAAAGTGAAAGAGGAGAGTGAAAAAGTTGGCTTAAAGTTCAACATTCAGAAAACGAAGATCATGGCATCTGGTCCCATCACTTCATGGGAAATAGAGGGGAAACAGTGAAACAGTGTCAGACTTTATTTTGGGGGGCTCCAAAATCACTGCAGATGGTGACTGCAGCCAGGAAATTAAAAGACGCTTACTCCTTGGAAGGAAAGTTATAACCAACTTAGATAGCATATTCATAAGCAGAGACATTACTTTGCCAACAAAGGTCTGTTTAGTCAAGGCTATGGTTTTTCCTGTGGTCATATATGGATGTGAGAGTTGGACTGTGAAGAAAGCTGAGTGCCGAAGAACTGATGCTTATGAACTGTGGTGTTGGAGAAGGCTCTTGAGAGTCCCTGGACTGCACAGTGATCCAACCAGTGTATTCTAAAGGAGATCAGTCCTGGGTGCTCTTTGGAAGGAATGATGCTGAAGCTGAAACTCCAATACTTTGGTCACCTCATGCCAAGAGTTGACTCATTGGAAGAGACTCTGATGCTGGGAGGGATTGGGGGCAGGAGGAGAAGGGGACGACAGAGGATGAGATGGCTGGATGTCATCACCGACTTGATGGACGTGAGTTTGAGTAAACTCCGAGAGTTGGTGATGGGCAGGGAGGCCTGGCGTGCTGCAATTCATGGGGTCGCAGAGAGTTGGACATGACTGAGCGACTGAAGTGAACTGAACTGAAGATTGAAAAGGTCTACAGGTCTGCTGTGCAACATTGAGCTTATAGTTAATATTCTGTACAATACTCTTAAATTTTTAAGAGTAGATCTCATGTATTTTTACCACAATAAAACACATTGTTAAATCATATCAGTACATTAAAAAATCGTTAAGACACTCTAAGGTGTATATATGTCTGGAGTTCAGATTTTTGTAGACAATGGTCCCTCTTAAAATGTGCCCACCTCTATATGTATAACCCTCACAGAGCTTACAGGAACTTCATTTTGGTTCTGAACACACTGTGGAGGAGATAACTGCTAGAGCTTATCTCAGGGTATTAAGGGGTCCTAGATCCATAGCCCACAGAATGTTTGCAGGAATGTATAATCTGGCACCAACCAGACTAAGATGTATTTAAACACACGAAGAGTTGTCCTTGGGCATAGAGACGCTTGTTTCCCGAAGAATCAGTTGGCTAAGATTCAGCAAGAAAGCCTTGGGCTCTGTCAAAATGCCCCAAAACTTCTCAATAAGAGAATACAATGTTTCATGAGGGGGCAAGATGAGCCAAGTAGCGGCTGTGTGGCCATCTGCTCGGGAAATCATAGGAAAGTCCCTTCCTGGTCTGATACTCATTGACTCAGTGACAACACTTATCAATTACATTAACAAATTATTCTGTGTTAAGCACTGAAGTTTCAACAAGGACTCCCTCTATTCATTCTCTACTATGTGATGAATATTAGCTGTGACTCAGAACTTGGGAAAAAATGTCAAAATCTTCTTTAGAGACCTCTATGTACATTGCCATGGTGCCCTGACACTCTGGCTTTCTGGCCTCTGCAGTTGGGGCCATGTAACCTCCTGCTTGGAGAACTGGGCTCTTGTGTCTGTGAATCAAAAAAATAAAAATCATTGCAAACCAGCATAGGAACAATGTAGAACTTCTCTTAAGTTTTAGCAGAGCTGTTTCACAAAATCCAAGGCAGGGAGTATAGTCTGAGGGAATCCAGACTGGGAGAGCATCAGCAGCCATTCTGTTTCTCTCCACGGCTTTGTCTGCCTCTCTGTATACCTCAATGTCTGTGGCCACATGGTCCTTTTATACCTGGAATCAGCCCACCAGCTCCATGCTTCTGTCTGCAGATGAGTTATCTTGGCTTTTCCACGTACAGTGCTGCCTCAAAGGTCTATATGCAGAGCTAAAGCCATGTCCAGATTTCTAAACTTCTGACAAACGGTTTTGATTGGCTGAGCTTGGTCAGGTGTCCATACCTGCTCTGGATGCTCATCAGTGTGTGGTATATATGTGGTCTCACGGTTTGTCTCTATAGATAGAAGTTAGATCTCAGATAAATACAGCAGTTAATGAACAGAGCAGATACCTAAGTGATAGGTTTTATCACAGTACTTAGTACATAATAACTGCTAAATAAATGTTAAATTTAGATTAACTATATAGGATATAATTACAATTTTATGGACAACAAAAAAGTTGACCTGAGATAGGGATTCTGTATGGAGTGAACTAGGCTCATATATTAACTATGTAACTGGAAATTTATGGAATTCAAATTTGTCATAGAGAAGACTTATGGTTGCCAAGGAGAGGAGGATTAGATTGGGAGCTTGGAGTTAGCAGATACAAACTAGTATGTACATGTGTGTGTTGGTGTGTATGCGCTAAGTCACTTTAGTCACGTCCAAGCAGCCCTATGGACTGTAGCCCGCCCTCTGTCCATGGGATTCTCCAGGCAATATTACTGGAGTGGGTAGCCATACCCTTCTCCAGGGGATTTTCCCGACCCAAGGATTGAACCCACATCACTTGTGGCTCCTGCATTGCAGGCAGATTCTTTATCACTGAGTCACTGGGAGAAGTATATACGTAGGTTGGATAAACAACAAGTTCTGACTGTATAGCATAGAAAACCATATTCAATATCCTGTGATAAACTATAATGGAAAAGAATATGAAAAAGAAGGTATATATATATATAGTTGAATCACTTTGCTGTACAGCAGAAGTTAGCACAACACTGTAAATCAACTACACTTCAATGAAAAAAAGCTGTCTTAGCAAAGTTCCAATTTATAATATCACAGACTTCCAAGGTCGCTATTAACAAGCCAAGTTTGTGATTTTTTAAACTCGGTAATGTCAGAGATCTATTATAATTTTCTCCTAAATATCCCACTTATAGAAAAGAAAAAGTCAAGAGTTCAATATGCAGTTCCTAATATATAACATTAATTTTAGGTTAAATATGACAGAGCTAAGCTACTTCCTTGAATGTTTCAAGTTTGTTCTCACATAATGACCAAAAAGAGTTTAAAAGCAAGAATTGTTGAGTATGTTGTATTTTTGAAGTCATTTTTGGAAAGTCTTAAACTTCAATATTTTACTTAAAATCATCTATCACTTCACAGTGAAATTTTCATTGGGAATATCAAAACTATCCCAATAGGGTTAAAACAGGCCCAGAGGCTGAGAAATTTGCTTTACAAGAAAATATAATCTACGGAGCTCAAAGGTCTGAGTTGATGTGATTTTTTTAATATGACAAAGCCAATTATAGGCATATCTACTTCCTGCTTGCTGAGAGATAATTTAAGCTAACATTATTTCTTATAATATTCTTTGGGAGCTAAATACTTTACTTCTTAGGTAAGTAAAACTGTATTTGACTTCAAAGGGAGTTTTGCCCATCTTAGAAACTGGATCATGTTTCTAACGATATTAGCCTTATATGATCTCCTGTTTCTTCTTTTCAGTTCCTTGATGTCTGAAAATTCTGGTAAATGGTGGATTAACGGATAGGTGTAACTCCCATGCTAGTTTATATTAATGTCTCTCCACTTTGTCACAACTGCCTAGTTTTTAAGAAAAAATTTGTTGGTGTACTCCTGAAAAAATGGACATTGTAATAGACATAATTAAAAAATATACCAATATGTATTTAAAATATTAGGGTATGTGTTATATAAGCAACTACAAAGTCCACAGCATTGGCAGAATGAACAGGAAAAAAATGCGTATGTTCTGGTTTTGCTCTATCGCACTAATAAATTGCTTTTGAAATGCATGTAAGAGGGTAGAGAAGCCATACCAAAGGGTTGAATTTCACCAGTTAGTTGATATCTTTAAGAACTGATGAAATGCATTGCTTTGGCTCTTGGAATTCCTTTCCAATGAAAATTCTTAATCAGTCTTCCTTGCTTCTCTGAAGAGAGACTAGATATCAAGCTTTCTCTCCTAGCAAGTAAGGCTAATTTTACTTGATAGATTTAATGCAAATTGATATTTTAGGTGAAGGTATCTAAAATAAAGGTCAAGACAATGCCCCAAACTGAATTTGGTTTCAAAGGGCAAATAGAAATTCCAGACTCATTTGTTTTCATCAATATTTTGCTGTACCCACAATGCATGTCAAAATCAAATTCAGTCCCAACAGAGAAGTTTGACCATAGCTCTCTGATTTATAATGGCACCTGACTGTAGAATCAAAATATATCCATATGACAAGCATTTTCCGCCCCATCCCCCTCCCCGCTGTCAGTCATCGCTTCCCTCCTGTTGGGGGACGTAATGCCAAGCTCTGTTATTTGAGTTGTTTTCTTAATTAATTGAGATTATGTGATCATAACAAAGATTTGGCAGCAGTGGCCAGAACAGGCTTATTAATGAGGATCCATTATGACCAGGTGGACTTTTTGACAGCTGATTTTTACCTGACAATGTGTATAAAGCCTTTAATTAGATAAATATAGCTAACAAGCTGACCTCACCATCTGCTGTCATTTCTCTTCCTGGGTAGAGCATTTCATCCATTGCCTATGAAATGTTAACCCTTTTCAGTGGAGGCCATTTCAAGCAGCCCTGCTCAGAGCTTACAATTTATCTCTCAGTATAGTCTGTGGTTCCATACCTCTCAACCTGTTTATGGCTGCCTAACTAGAAAACAATTTTCCAAAATCAGTTGGCGGAAATCTAAACAATTCCCTTCTAGCTCCAAAACCAAGGGAGTAAATGAAGCCCCTTTCTCTTTTATCCAGTCAATAAATCACTGCACATCAAAGAATTCTGAGGCTTGAAGTGCTTTCCCTGTTGCGGTGGCTGATGATAGGGCATAATAACGGCAGTGAGACAAGTAAACAGGCAGAGTAGTGGTCCTGTCGCACCCAATTTGAAACCTTTTCAGGACTGAGCTGTTCCTTTCCCCAGTCACTAGGAGTTGGGGAGGGTTGACTCAGAGATGTGCCCTCTCCCTTTCCCTAGGAACTGCACTTGGTTAAAAGGAAATGCCTCGCTCTCTTACATAACCTCTGCTCCAAAGTTCCCAGTGGGATTAGCTCAGGGTCTTTGGCAGAAGCATCTTGATTCAACTTCTCCCCCTGTCTAATCTTGCTTTCCTTACTCCTTACAACTGTGTTCCTGAGTTCCTCAATAAAATCCTGTACCAACATCTTTTTCTCAGAGGTTGTTTCCTGGACATTCAAGTTATAACATACAGTTAGGTCACAAGACCTTGCTTGCACACAAATGTTGGACTTGGACAATGCTGATTCTGTTTGCCATAAGACTTTCTCTACATTTCTGTCTCTTTCCTGTGGGTAGGATAGCTTATGTCTTTATTGTGTGCTTCGTTATGGACACAGAGTGGTGATGGCTGCATGTTATCTGGATTCACATATACTCTCCATGCATCACTCATCCCAGATACAGCTGAAGCACTCATACCTCAGTTAAGGATTTCAAGGGCACAAACTGACTTTGGAAAGCCTCCTGTCTACAGCTTGCCCATTTCTATGGAGCATCCCTTTATTTCCTCCCTCAAATGATCATCCACTCGAACTCCTAGCAGCTCTCCTAAGCTATAGCTTTGCTCCCAATATAGTTTGTGTACTTCGTGTACTTCAAGGGTTCAGTTTTGGGGTGAAACTAAACTTCAGACGCTTCTAAGATACTCAAGAAGAGATTTCAAGTCCGCTATTTGATCAAGCAGTCGTGAATTTGGAGAAGGAAGGATGTTGGCCTGACAGCACTGTATGAAACCGTGGGGATGGGGTGAGGATTTTCTAAGGGGAGAGGAAAGAGAAGAGAACTTAATGATGAGCTTGAAAACTCTGATTCTAGAGGGCCTGGCAGAGGGTGAAAGGAACGAAAAGGAGACTGAGAAAAAGGAGCTACACCGAGAAAATTAGGAGGGTGTGGTATTCTGGGAGCCAGAGCGCTTCAAGAGGGCTGGTGTGGTCACCTGAGGGTCTTTTAAGCAGCAGCTTTATTGAGAAATAATTCACATACCATAAAGTTTACACTTTTAAAGTATATAGCTCAGTGACTTAAGCATCTATTGTTTGTTTTAGTCACTAAGTTCTGTTCAACTCTTCTGCAACCCTATGGACCCCACCAGACTCCTCTGTCCATGGGATTTCTCAGGTAAGGATCCTGGAATGGGTTGCCATTTCCTTCTCTAGGAGATCTTTCCAACCTGAGGATCAAACTTGTGTCTCCCACAGGTGGGCAGGTTCTTTGCCACTGAGCTTCCTAGGAAACCCTAAGCATCTATTACCACTAATTCCAGAATATTTTGGTCTCCTCAAAACATGAATTGGCCTAGTCTGGATATTTTATGTCAGTGGAATCATAAAATATGTCGTCATTTGTGACTAGCTTCATGCACATATGTTTTCAAGATTCATCAAGTTGTGTAGCATTATCAATACCTTATTATTGTTTATTCCCAAATAATATTTTATCATATAAATATACCATACTTTGTTTACCTGTTATTCATCAGTTGGTGAACATTTGCGTTGTTTGACTTTTTGGCTATTATGAACAATGCTGCTAGGATCATCAATATAGAAGTTTTTGTGTGCACATATGTCTTCAGATCTCTTGCATATATTTGGAAGTGGAATTGCTAAGTTATACAGTAGCTCTAGTTTAACTCTTTGTGGAATGGCTAGATTGTTTTCCAAAGTGGTTTCACTATTTCATATTTATAGTATTTTACTCTCTTCAGCAGAAATGAATGAGGGCCCCAATTTCTCCACATCTCATCAGCATTTGTTATTGTCCATCATTTTGATTACGGCTTTGCTGGTCTATGTGAAGGTTTGATTTGCATTTCTCTGAGGATTATGGATGTTGGGTATCTTTTCATGTGCTCATTGGTCATTTGTCAGTTTTCTTTGGAGAAATCCTGTGCTACATTTTTTTAAAGTCTTTATTGAATTCATTACAATATTGCTTCTTTTTATGTTTTGTTTTTTTTTTGGCCAAGAGACATGTGGGATCTTACCTCCCCAATCAGGGATAGAACCCACACTCCTTGCTCAGTTCAGTTCAGTCACTCAGTCATGTCTGACTCTTTGCAGTACACCAGGCTTGCCTGTCTACCACCAACTCCCGGAGCTTACTCAAACTCACGTCCATTGAGTCGGTGATGCCATCCAACCATCTCATCCTCTGTCATTCCCTTCTCCTCCCACCTTCAGTCTTTACCAGCATCAGGGTCTTTTCCAATGAGTCAGTTCTTCACATTAGGTGGCCAAAGTATTGGAGTTTCAGCTTCAGCATCAGTTCTTCCAATGAATATTCAGGACTGATCTTTAGGATGGACAAGTTGGATCTCCTTGCTGTCCAAGGGACTCTCAAGAGTTTTCTCCAACACCACAGTACAAAAGCATCAATTCTTCAGCACTCAGCTTTATAGTCCAACTCTCACATCCATACATGACTACTGGGAAAACGATAGCTTTGGCTAGATGGACCTTTTTTGGCAACGTAATGTCTCTGCTTTTTAACATGCTGTCTAGGTTGGTCATAGCTTTCCTTCCAAAGAGTAAGCATCTTTTAATTTCATGGCTGCAATCACCATCTGCAGTGATCTTGGAGCCCCAAAAAACAAAGTCTGCCACTGTTTGCCCATCTATTTGCCATGAAGTGATGGGACTGGGTGCCATGATCTTAGTTTTCTGAATGTTGAGCTTTAAGCAAGCTTTTTCACGCTCCTCTTTCACTTTCATCAAGAGACTCTAGTTCTTCTTTGCTTTCTGCCATAAGGGTGGTGTTATCTGCATATCTGAGGTTATTGATATTTCTCCTGGCAATCTTGATTCCAGCTTGTGCTTCATCCAGTCCAGCATTTCTCTTGATGTACCCTGCATATGAGTTAAATAAGCAGGGTGACCATATACACCCTTGATGTACTCCTTTCCCGATTTGTAACCACTCCTTGTACTGAAAGGCAAAGTCTTAACCAGTGCACCACCAGGGACATCCCCTTTGCTAGATTTTTAATTGGAGTATCTGTCTCTTATAATTGAGTTGTAAGAATTCTTTATATATTCTGGATACAAGTCCCTTACCAAACATGTGATTTGCAAATATTTTCTCTCATTCTGTGTGTTGTCTTTTCACTTTCTTAGTGATGCCCTTTGAAGCATAAAGTTTTAATTTTGATAAAGTCCAAGTTTATTTTTAATTTAGATGCTCTCTCTTTAAGTGTCACGGTCAACTGTGTTTTGCCTGCTGGGAGAGACCAGGTAAAGTGAAGACAAAGAAATATCCACAGGTGTGGCAACAAAGAAGTCATTTGTGACCTTGGAAGGTTTGCAAAATGTTGTGGTTGGGCTCCTGAACTAAATTGTGAAGGACTGTGGAGAACTCCTTAGCCAACTCATAGTCTTGAAATCCATAGGGTTTAAGAGAAAACAGTCTCCACTTGAGAGAGCTGCAACTTGCAAGGGAGATGATCTCAGAGGTGTCAGTTTTCAGTTAAGACAGGGAGTTAAAGGGATGTTCAGGAAAGAGATTAAAAATATTGTTTATCAGTGCTGGGAAGTTAGAGAACACAGGGAAGGGCTGGGGACTGGGTGTGATTAGTAGACGGGGCCACTTTGAGAGGAAGCCTGAACTGAATTCTAAGTTGATCCTTTGTCTTTACATCACTAGAGCAAGACTCAAAATCCTGAGGTGATCTGTCCAGTTAAAGAGGCCTCTTTCTGCTGGGGAGCATAAAGAAATAAGGTCTAGCACTGTTGGCTTATATGGTGGAGAACTGAGCACTGCCTCCAACCAATACTACCCACAGTGGAGGCCTCCTCCAATTGGGAATGGAGATTGGTTTCTAGGTTGTTATTTCTCTCCAAGCAGAAAATACACTACATAAACTTGTTAAATTTTTGTGTCTACTTTAAAAGAATGTTTTAGATAACATCTTCTTGACTAAGTGATAGAGATTCAATATCAAGTCAAATTCACATATAAATATCTGCTTTGCCATCACTTTTAACTATATGTTTGGTCTAGATAGTTTGAGGTATGAATTAAATCTGCCTAGATTTTGAGGGGAGAATGTAATCTTCAAAAGTATTTTTAAGGCATCATATATTCCTGGAGTTAAAGTATTTTCAACCCATGCACACTCACTTAAAGAGACTCATTGAAAATAATCTTTCCTGTATATGTAAAAATATGCTAAGCATCTGCTTTGATTTATCCCATTCTACCTATGGCTGCTTGCTGCAGTATAAAAACCCAACGAGAAGCCCTTGGCAAACACAGTTTAATTTTACTGACATACTTTCATCAATTCTCTGATTTAAATTCTACATGTGTTAGTTAGGGTTTAGTCTAAGCTGCTTAAATTCTGTGGATTAAGTTTGATTTTTTTCCCCCTTTCTCCCCACATAATAATCCAAATGTTCACGGATGGGTAAATGGCTCTACTCCATGGCTAGTAATCTCTGCTCTCAGTGTGTGGTTTCCATCTCCAGGCCCAAGGCCCCTGCTATAGTTCATCCTATTTCCAACTGGCAGTAAGGAGGAAAGGCTGTGGACCAGGGCAAACAGCTTGTCTTTATTTTTATTTATTTATTTTTTAAAATTAGAGGCTAATTACTTTACAATATTGTAGTGGTTTTTGCCATACATTGACATGAATCAGCCATGAGTGAACATGTGTCCCCCATCCTGAACACCCCTCCCACCTCCCTCCCCATCCCATCCCTCAGGGTTGTTCCAGTGCACTGTCCCTGAGCACCCTGTCTCATGCATCAAACCTGGACTGGTGGTGTATTTCACATAGGGTAATATACATGTTTCAATAGCTTGTCTTTACATTAGAGTTGCCTCAGAATTTGCATGCATCATTTATGATCACATCCCATTGGCCTGAATTTAGTTACATGGCCACTCCTGGTTGAAAAGAAGGCTGGGAAAAGTCTTTGCCATGAGTCCAGCTAAAACAAACAAGTTCGAGCCCTCAAGGAAGAAGGAAAAAATGGATACTAGTTCAGCAACGTCCACCAAATCAGGGGACAGCAAAAGTGTGAGAGTTTACCAGCTTTTTCACAGCTCAATCTTTGTTGCAATAAAGTGCAGAGAAGAATGTCTTTTTGAACAAGAAACCTCTTTTTGTCTGTTCTTTAGAGGGAAAAAACAATTAAAACATTAGAGTCGAGAGCATGGGAACTATCTTGGTTGATAACTCAAGCTTTGTTGTGTATTGGTTTTGACATTTTGAGTAAATAATTTTGCTCTTCTGTGCTTTATTTCCTCATACAGATAATGGTGATGAAACATGCTTGGCACAGTGTCTAGGTTATAGAAAGCATTCAATTTATATTAGTTTGTATTTTAGCAGCCACTAGGGGTAATTAATTGCTTTTAAGCTCACATTTTTTGTCATTAAAATATCCTGAAATTGTTGTTTGTATTAATATGCACATTTACAAACATATATTAGGCTCCTAATAATTGTTAAATTAATGGATAATAAGTCACTAAGGCCAGGAAACAGGCCAAAGTAATGACAGGGCTTTCTTTTCAGAGTCTGTCTTCTGAACAGACTCAGGGAGTGTGGTCTGGTTGTAATTGATAAGGAAAATAGGAGTCTTTAATTCTTTCCAGCCACTGCCTTGTCTGATTAATCCCATGATTTATGACTGTAGTTCCATGGGAAACGATGATCTCAGCATTTAAGCTCGTAATTCCAAATGTGACACTGATGACCTGGACACCACTCATAGCAGAAAACAGCTTAATGTAAAGTCCAGTCTTTGAGGCCTTTTGTGGCTACCTCTGCTACTCAGGATCCACTCAGGCCTGATGGGTCCCACAACCTGTTTTGTTTTTTTTTTAAAGGCAGTATTTTTATTTTATTCATTTTACTTATTTCTTTTTGACTGTGCTGGGTCTTCACTGCTATACTCGGGCTTTCTCCAGTTGTGCAAGCACGGCTACCCTCTAGTTGCAGCACAGAAGCTTCTCATTTTGGTGGCTTCTCTTGTTGCATAGCACAGGCCCTAAGGCATGGGCTCAGTAGTGGTGGTGCACGGGCTTAACTACCTTGAGGCATGTGGAGTCTTCTTGAATCAGGGATCAAACCCATGTCTCCTTCATTGGCAGGTGGACTCTTAACCACTGAACCACCAGGGAAGTCCCCACCACCTGGTTTTAATGCATATGTGTGGTTGACCAGATGTTGTTGGAATCATTATATCTGACGGTGTTCCCAAGGCACTAAAGTGATGTCTCTTTTTTTCACTTGCTTTAAAATAAGGAAACAAACATTTTCATCTTTTTGTTGCTATTGCAAGTAGAATATCAGCATTTGGGGGAGTCATGTTTCAAATGATGACTATTCAGTGAAAAAGTGCTGGAGCATGAAGAATAGCTCAAGAAAAGATGGTACAGGGAACGTCCAAACTGCCACCTAGAAGCTAAAAATATGGATGAAGGGGCTCACTTAGGACAAGTTCATATGAAGAACAACATCTCTGAGGTTGTATCTCCATGGGTTTGAGTCAATAAATGTTCATTTAATTCACTGTCAGTTCCTTGGAGATAGAAATGTTGGAAAACTTGGCTCCTTTCTACTGAAGAAGAGTTTTTGAGTAATATCAAACAGGGATCTTGGAGTCCAAAGCTTCTTGTGATGAATCTATCGAGGTGTTATAATGAAACCTCCCAAATGTAGGTTAAAGTCTGGAGAAGGCTACTTTACAGTGTGGGTCAATAAGTGAACCAGGAGACGCCACTTCATCCCCTCTTCACCCCCTTGCTTGAGCTTGCCTACTAAGTTGCTTTAGTCATGTCCAATTCTTTGTGACCCTATGGATTGTAGCCCACCAGGCTTCCCTGCCCATGGGATTCTCCAAGCAAGAATACTGGAGTGGGTTGCCATTTCCCCCTCCAGGGGATCTTTCTGAATCAGGGATGGAACCCACATCCCTTATATCTCCTGCATTGACAGGCAGATTCTTTACCACAAGCCATCTGGGAGGTCCCCCTCACCCCCACCCTGCAGAAATTGAGTCTATAGAACAGGAGGAATAATTCAGTGTTTTGACTAATGGAAAATAAAACATCTCTAAAGACATGAGCTGGATGGCAACTCACTCCAGTATTCTTGCCTGGAGAATTCCATGGAGAGAGGAGACTGGTAGGCTACAGTCAATGGGTTGCAAAGAGTCAGACATGACTGAGTGACTAACACTTCACAACACAGAGACATAAGCAATAGTATATTGGGGGTAGAAATTTATATGAGCCTACAAATAATAAAACAGTTAAAGTATTCCAAAGAAGAATGCATCAGTGACCATTAGACCAGTCTACATAAACATTAGGATTATATACTGTGCTGTATTTTGATTTTTACTTTCACTTTCCTTTATCATCAACCACTCACTTCCACTGTACCCTATGGACTGCTGATCCCCCAGAACTTCTCTGAAATAATCCCCAATACCTTACTCTTGACCCAACACTTCTCCTTCCAGCTCTCACTCCTTCCAACCTCTCTTCTTTGGCTTTATCCAAACCTCTAGTCACATTCCTCCAAGTCTGTTAGCCCCCACAAGTTTCACTCCCTTCCCTGTCTGACCCACCCTAGTTGATCCATTGCTTTATGTGTGTCTTTGGTCTTTCATACCGCACTTTACCCCATAGTTCAACTATGATGAACTAATATGAAGACAACTTTCATCTGCCCTCCCGGGAGTTAGGCCTTGAGCACTAAGTACTCCTAGAGAAAGTTACAAAATTGCACCAATTGACGCCATCACAAAATCATGATTTCTAATCTCAGTGGGCCCTCCACTACCTGGTAATTCCTATGTGTTTAGTAACACACATGTAAGTGTCTAGTGACGTCCTTTCTCTCAGCAAGTATTTCTCCTTCTGCTACATGGATAAAACAGGACCACTAGTAGTGAGTTCTATAGATTCTTACTACATCTCTTTAAAAAAACAAAACTGGTCTAGTTATCATCAAGAGTCTGATATAGACACATCCTCCTCCTTATCTACCTTCTGAATCCCTTCCTATCTTCAAAAACATCTTCACCTACCCTATGTGTATATGTATCAGGGGCTCAGTCAAGTCCATCTCTTTGTGACCCCATAGACTGTGGCCCACCAGGCTCCTCTGTCCATGGAATTCTCTAGGCAAGAATACTGGAGTGGATTGCCTTTCCCTTCTCCAGGGAATCTTCCCAACCCAGGGATTGAACCTGGGTCTCCCTCATTGCAGGCAGACTCTTTACTGTCTGAGCCACTGGGAAGCCTATGTTATAGGTCAACTTCCCTACAGGTGACCTACCCTATAGGTCAACTATTTCTCTCCCAGATGCATCCTATTATTTCTGTTACAGACAGAATTTTGTCCTTCCTGTTTCTCCACTTTTCTGGCTTTAGTCAGATTGCCCTTACTGAAAATCCCAATAGGAGCCCCTAGCTGGTCTTTCTGCCTCCTCCATTCTTCGCTTCTCCCAGTCTGTCCTCCTCAACCCTGTAAACTGGCACAACAATCTTTCTAAAACATAGGTCTGAACATGCTTTTGTCCTGCTTAAAATCTTTTAGAGGCTCCTTTAAACCATTAGAAAAAAGTCCAAGATGCCTGGCATGACAAACCATGCTTTTTTGTAACCTTGTCCTTGCTCACCTCTTTAGCTCCATTTCTCTACGCTCAGTTCGTTTCCAGATGCTCCTACAACCAGAGCCCACTTACCATCCCCTGAACACTCTTGCTTGCTCCCAGGTCTCTGCTTGTGCAAGTTTCTCTCCCTGGAATGTCTTTCCCCTGCCATGTCATTCTTGGTGGTTTTTCAAATCTTTGAATAAAGGCTCCCAACTCTGTGTTGTCTCCTCTGTCGCACTTTACCCCAGAACCCCTTACTCTAAGTTAAATGCCTGAACACTACCATAACAGCCTCCTCATGATTCTTTTATAATCCTTATTATGCCTTATTTTTTATTCATCATTTTAGCTAGTTGTGTTGTATAGAAGTAAATTAATCATAGATAAATTGAAAATATATGTAAGAAAAAAGGAAAAACTTAAACCTAAAATTCTACCAAGATTTAGTTAATGTTAACTTTTGGCCATATACCTAGACTATATTTCTTAGTGCTATATATAAATAATTATTTGATAATGGGTTTATATAGAGTATTATACTTAAACTTTTTTCTATGATAAGTTTTTGAGTTAGCAGTGCTGTAAATATATTACAATGTCAAAAATATACATACATATCATAATTTTAATAGCTGCAGAGAATTAGTGTATACATATTTTATTAAAGCTATTCCCTACTGTTAGCCGTTTAGAATCTCAGATTTCTTATGATCAGTGTTATTCATTGAATATCTCAGTATTTTTTCTTATGATCAGTGTTATTTATGATCATAGTTTTTTATTATGATCAGTATGATTATACTGGTAAATATATACTATAAATATTATTATAAATACTATATAGTATAAATATATATTATAAATATTTGTGTACATTTATGATAAGGGCATTTTCTTAAACTTTTAGAAGTTCAATTTCTGGATCAAGAATTTTAGAGTGTGTTGGTAGTTATTTGTCCAATAGCAGAATCACCCTGTGTTTAAGTATTGGTCTATTTCTCTTCCTTCCCATCAGGGTAGAGACTCCTACAAGCTGGAAACAGTTTTGTTATTTCCTTTGTCCCCAGGACCACACTTGGAAGTATCACTGCCTCACATCAAACATGGCAGATTCATGTCATGAGGCTGATTACCTTTGTCAAGGAATAAGAAAACACAGCACAGATCAGGATCATCAGCCCCAAACAAGCTCAATTCCAGTGTTTTCATGAAAATAAGTCAAATCCAACAGCAAGATAAACAGAGTGTTTGAACCTACGCTTTTTGTTTATTCTTAACTTTTTATTTTATATTGGAGTAGAGCTGATTAACAATGTTGTGACAGTTTCGGGTGCACAGAAAGTGATTTAGCCATACATATCCATGTATCCATTCTCCTCCAAATTCCTCTCCCTTCCAGGCTGCCACATAACATTGAGCAGAGTTCCATGTGCTATACAGTAGGTCCTTGTTAGTTATCCATTTTAAATATAGCAGTGTGTACATGTTGATCTCTGACTCCCTAACTGTCCCTTCCCCCCGTTCTCCCCCCTGGCAGCCGTAAGCTCTGAAGCTGTGTTTTGAATGGGATGTGTATCAGACTCCCTAACTGTCCCTTTCCCCCATTCTCCCCCCTGGCAGCCGTAAGCTCTGAAGCTATGTTTGGATGGGATGTGTATCACGTAAAGTCTGCATTTATGGGGCTGTGTCACTCATTTCATGATTAATCACTTGTTCATGCTCTTCATGGCACTTCTTGTGTTTTTTTTTTTTTAACTAGTTAATATAAATACCTCCATTTTTTTCTTAAGAATAAATTCCTGGAAAATGGGAATGATTATACTTTCTTGCATGTCTAGAAGTTTGTGCTCTTAGTAGGCCCTCAATAAATATTTTTAATCACCCCAATAAATCTAATCTTGATCATGAAACTGCTAGGGGGAAGGGAGGGACATGGGCCTCATTCTGCTAATATTTTCCATCCTCATAAAGGACCAAGTGAGATAATTAACTGCATTTGTGCATGCGTGTTAAGTGGCTTCAGGCATGTTCAACTCTGTGACCCTATGGACCAAAGCCCACTAGATTCCTCTGCCTGTGGGATTGTCCGGGCAAGAATGCTGGAGTGGGTTGCCAAGCCCTCCTCTAGGGTATCTTCCCGACCCAGGGATCAACTGAGTCTCTTACATCTCCTGCATTGGCAGGCGAGTTCTTTACCACCTGGGAAGCCCTAACTGCCTTCCACACTCATTAAATATAGCTGGAGGTGTGCCCTACTCCGGAGAAGACACTGGCTACCCACTCCAATACTCTTGCCTGGAAACTCCCATAGATGGAGGAGCCTGGTAGGTGCAGTCCATGGGGTCACTAAGAGTGAGACACAACTGAGTGACTTCACTTTCACTTTTCATTTTCATACATTGGAGAATGAAATGGCAACCCACTCCCATGTTCTTGCCTGGAAAATCTCAGGGACGGGGGAGCCTGGTGGGCTGCCGTCTGTGGGGTCACACAGAGTCAGACACGACTGAAGTGACTTAGCAGCTCCCTACTCAGTGTCATTCATGGGTGGTAATGAGTGGATGATCTTGCTTGAGACAGCTGGTTGGCATTGCTAGGAGTCATATAGGAGGTCAAGGACCATTTCAACGTTCAAATTAATGCATAATTTCTGTTGCCACCCAGCCCCCACCCTTCAGCCCATTAATTTTTTTAGCACTATGTTCTTAATATTGTATGCATCTGACTTGAACAAATTTTCTGAGTAACAGTCTTCCACCAATTTAAGGAATATAAGAATGTTCTTTCAAAGCCAGTAGCAGGAATATGGGAGAAAAACTAATCAGTCTCTGACAGCCATTACCCACTCACCAGGTTACTCAATTACTTTTGACTGGGATTCTGTAGCAGTCAAGTACTCAGGGTTCAAATGAACCCCAGGCTTAGCCTAGAAAGGCTCTGAAATCACAGCTAAGCATGATGAAATAGGAAGGAGTAAAACAGGTTGAAACCTACTACATGACATAAAAGTGCTATTAAGAAACTACATCTCGTTAAATATGTGAGGCTAAAGTGATAACTAATCAGCTCATTTCTATACATTTTGACTCTTTTTTAATTTTTAAAATTGAAGTATAGTTGATTTACAATGTTGTGTTAATCTCTGCTATACAGTAAAGTGATTCTGTTATATATACCTTCTTTAAATATTCTTTTCCATTTTGATTTATCTTCGGATATTGAATATAGCTTTCTATGCTATACAGTAGTACCTTGTTTATCCATTCTATAATAAAAGCTTACATCTGCTAACCCCGTCTTCTCATTCCATCCCCTCCCTCCTCCTTGGCAACTATCAGCCTGTTCTCTGTGTCTGTGATTCTGTTTCTGTTTCATAGATAGGTTCATTTGTGTCCTATTTTATATTGCACATAAAAGTGATTATCATATGGTATTTTTCTTTCTCTTTCTGACTGCACTTAGAATGATAATCTCTAGTTCATCCTTTAGACTCTTGGATTAGCAGAATTAAAGGTAGTTTTTCTGCATCTGTCCCATCTTTTTTTCATCAGGAGTAATGGAATCTCCAGGCCCTGGTCCCCTACCCAAATCCACGTGATGCTCCATTCAGAGAGCTGGGCTTCTGAGAGAGTCAATTCCTAGGCAGGTTGTTAAGAAGTCTGGGGTCCTCAAGGATGAGAAAGGGGTCTGGAATTCTCAGGGAGGAGGAAAGGACAGACATCTTTTTTTCCGTCTACTTTCCTTAGTCTTAGTCACATAAAACATTTCTCTCTTTAAGCCTGGATCTGATGATTATACAACAAGCAACTCATTTTAAACTCTATACTAAGGATTATATAACAACAATGTATCCTGCTTGAGGACAGTTTCTCCTTCCCGAAAACCTTCTGGCTAATCCTGTTATTTTAAAATGAAAATTATGGGAGTGGGTCTAGTAAGATCTTTACCGCCTTGAGACATTCTTTTAATTTACCATAATAACTAATTGAAAAAGTATATAACTCCCTTGCTAACACTAGCAAGAGGGGCACTCTCCGTCCCCCTTCTGATATCTATGTCAGACGCTTTCTCTGTCCCTTTTTATACTTTAATAAAACTCTGCTATACAAGATCTCTTGAGTGATCAAGCCTGGTCTCTAGTCCCAAGGTTAAATCATCATCTTGGGCTGTGTTCCCTCCCTGTAGTTTGGCCTGAGGCCAAGCAATGGTAGGGGTAATGGCTATGGTGGTCACCACCTTCAAATGGACTTATGCTAGCATGTCACAGCTCTGAGGACTGTTGTTGTCAGTGCCCCTGACTCTGAAGCAGGCCACTGTCCTGCTTTCTGCTACTGGCTTTGAAAGAACATTCTTATATTCCTTAAATTGGTGGAAGACTGTTATTCAGAAAATTTGTTCAAGTCAGATGCATAAAATATTAAGAACATAGTGCTAAAAAAAAAAAAAACTAATGGGCTGAAGGGTGGGGGCTGGGTGGCAACAGAAAGTATGCATTTATTTGAACATTGAAATGGTCCTTGACCACTGTCAACTCACGCCTTCACCAGAGAGTCCAGGACTCTCACAGGCAAGTCTGGCTCAGTCTCTTGTGGGGACGTTGCTCCTTTCCCCTGGGTCCTGATGTGCACAAGGTTTTGTTGTGCCCTTCAAGAGTCTGTTTCCCCAGTCCTGTGGAAGTTCTGTAATCAAATCCCATTGGCTTTCAAAGTCAAATTCCCTAGGGGTTCTCAGTTCCTTTGCTGCATGCCCAGGTTGGGAAATCTGTTGTGGGCCCTAGAAGTTTTGCGGCAGTGGGGGCATAGCTTGGTGAGACAGGCTGTTGGGTGGGGCCATGTTTGGTGAGGAAACAGCAGCCTCCAGGAGTGCTCATGCCAATGAGAACTTGCCAGAACTGCCACTGCCGGTGTACTTGTCCACACAGTGAGCCATCACTGCCCCTTCCTCTGTAGGAGACCTCGCAGTATTAGCAGATATGTCTGCCCCAATCTCTTGTCCAGTCACTTGCTTTTTCCCTTGGGTCTTGGTTTGCACAAGATACTGTGTGTGTCCTCCAAGAGTGGAGTTTCTGTTTTACCTAGTCCTGTGGAATTCCTGCAATCAAACCTCATTGGTCTTCAAAATTAGATTTTCTGGGGACTCCTCATCTTGTTGCCTGGGAGGCAGAACTTTCACTCCTCTGGCAGAACTTCTGTGGTATAACTGTTTTCCAGTTTATGGTTGCCACCTAGAATGTGTGGAACTTTATCTTATTGTGATTGTGCCCCTCCTGCCTTCTCTTGTGGCTTCTTCTTTGGCTTTGGATGTATCTTTTTTTTTTTTTTGAAGCTTCCAGCATTTTTGTTGTTGTTGTTGGTTGGTGGTTATTTAGCAGTTTGTTGTGATTTTGGTGTTTGTGTTAGAAGGAATCACTCACGTTCTTTTACTCTGACATCTTGTCTCCTCTGCTATATCACCAGTGTGCATATACTTTAAACCTTTTTTTCCCGCATTTTAAACACTATCAGTTTTACCTCCATGTGCTTGTCTGCTTATTTGCTCAGTCATGTCCAACTCTTTGTGACCTCATGGAGTGTAGCCCACAACACTCCTCTGTCCATGGAATTTTCTAGACAAGAATACTTAAGCAGATTGCCATTTCTTTCTCCAGGGGATCTTCCCAACTCAGGGACTGAACCCAGGTCTTCTGCATTGCAGGCAGATTCTTTATCTTCTGAGCCACCTGGGAAGCCGTCCCTCCTTGTTCAGTTCAGTTCAGTTGCATCCGACTCTTTGCAACCCCATAAATCGCAGCACGCCAGGCCTCCCTGTCCATCACCAATTCCCGGAGTTCACTCAGACTCACGTCCATCGAGTCAGTGATGCCATCCAGCCATCTCATCCTCTGTCGTCCCCTTCTCCTCCTGCCCTCAATCCTTCCCAGCATCAGAGTCTTTTCCAATGAGTCAACTCTTCGCATCAGGTGGCCAAAGTATTGGAGTTTCAGCTTTAGCATCAGTCCTTCCAAAGAACACCCAGGACTGATCTCCTCCTTGTTACCTGACCTTATACATATAGCTAATTTCATAAGCAACAAATGTTACTTCATTGTTTCCATTTGTTTTTCTTTGATTAGTAGTTCAGTTAATTATTTTGCCATATGTTTATGGTTCATCTTTTGTAAATTATCTGTTTATTTGCCTGTTGGCATATTTTCTCCCTTCCTTTCTAATACCTCTTAACAGTCTTAATACTTTTTAAAATCAATTTAGATAAATTATTTACAAGGATATTAACACTGTCACATTTGGAGAAAATTTTTTTTAGTCTGTTTGCTCTTATTTCTTGGCTATATTTTTCTTTGACTCATATATGTTTTGAAATTTAATGCCAATTTATAAATTCTTAAGCTCAGATACTTGCCTGATCAAGGAGAAAAAAAAAGAGGGGAAAGTTATCTGAGGTTGGTAAACATTTACTTATATTTGTTCTTATCTTCAGACCTAGTCATCAAGATCAGTTGCTTTAAGTAGATTAAAGGTCAGATTCCCCTCACTTCCTCATCCATAAAGAAGGATTGATTCAGAGGGAGATGAAGTAGGATCAACTCAAGGGTAGAAAACTTAATCCCAATGAAGGAGTTTCTTCTTTTTCTGGTTTTGGAACAAAGATTTGGATAAGTCGTGCATGGTGAAGCAAGAGGTTGAGGTATAGTGAGGGAATGAACAATGGATGTACTAGGAGACCCTCTGCCAAATTTCATTTCAGGCTTGAAGTTCTAATGCTCACCTTTTTTTTACCTTTAACAAAAAACTAACCTAATTATTTGTTAATAACCTAATTTTCTCCCTCTTGAAGGGAAATAACATGGGACTGTTGATTGTTCCCAAGTCAGCCACACTAAGACCTGAGTGTTTTTTCAAGATGAGAAAATTCACGTTATTGACATGAAAGGAACTTGTGAACTGTTGATGTGTGCAGTGTTCTTTTCAGACATGCCTAAAAATTTTATCTATTGGTTGCTTCACGCTGCTACTAAAAAACGAGGAGCCGGCCCCCTAAAAATAATTGCAAATGACTTAGTGGACAGGCTTAAGTCATGATTGGAATTAAAATGTTTGTATTACTGCCAATCACTTCTCCCAGAGGAATTTTATATAGGTCCAAACTCCTCCCCTTTACTCCCTATAACCTGTCGCACCCATGCTTTTGAAGTAGAAATCTTCTGGCAAGCTCTATAGGTGTTTCTCAAAGAGTTCCAAATCCAGGTCTGTTTTGAATTAGGAAGAAAAAAAAAAAAAAAAAAAAGAGAAGTGAAGCCAGTGTGGTTAACATTGTAGAAACCATTAAAAAAAAATCTCTTAAAATATGCATATAGTTGTTTAAACCACTGTGAAAAACAGGAATGTCCTGCAGTCATTATTTCACTCCACAGAGGGCATTATTTTCAAGTTATTTCTTAATTTTTGCTTTTATATCTAGGTTTTAAAAACATCTTAAATTGCTACTTTATTTTTAATTGCTACTTTTTGATTGTCTTTAAATTTTAAGCATTTCCGATTCTCATCGTATATGACAGAATTTGTTATTCTCCACCTACGTGTCATGGCCAATTAGTTCAGTTGGCTAGAGCGTGGTGCTAGTAACGCCAAGGTCACAGGTTTGATCCCCCTGCAGGTCAGGGGAAATTTTCCTCCTTACCACTCAAGGTGGTTACATGTTTAGGTTTCCTTGATAGCTCAGTTGGTAAAGAATCTGTCTGCAATGCAGGAGACCTTGGTTTGATCCCTGGGTTGGGAAGATCTGCTGAAGAAGGGATAGGCTACCGACTCCAGTATTCTTGGGCTTCCCTTGTGGCTCAACTGGTAAAAAAAAATCTGCCTGCAATGCAGGAAGAATCTGCCTGCAATGCAGGAAGAATCTGCCTGCAATGCAGGAAGAATCCGCCTGCAATGTGGGAGACCTGGGTTTGATCCCTGGGTTGGGAAGATCCCCTGGAGAAGGGAAAAGCTACCCACTCCAGTATTCTGGCCTGGAGAATTCCATGGACTGTATAGCCCATGGGGTTGCAAAGAGTCAGAGACGACTGAACAACTTTCGCCACATACACAAGTCTTCCTTATCTTCATCTTTCCAATATGATTTGGAGTTACATATTTTACATTTCCAAGACTATGTAAATATGCAGAGCTGACTCCTTGGTATATTATAATTACATTTACTTATTTAAACATTTTTCTGTTCTCTCTGGAGTTTTTTCCTTTCCCTTTGACTTGCATAGATTTCTAGGTACTTCTCTCATCCACCCCTCAATAGTCTTAAAAAAGTTTCATCTCCTGTCAGTAAGTTCAAACACATCAAGTGTTTCATCAGCCTCATCTTCTTGGGACATTTCACTCAGCTGATGGTGGCATTTATCATGACTGTTCAGCGTCCTCACTTCTAGGGTTTGGCTTCTTCACTGGTTGTGAATGATGGGGGGTGGGGGGTGGTAAACTGGATAATTGAGATGGCACTTGTGTTCAGAATGTCAGGGATTTTCTAGTATTCCATACAAACAGAGGATCTAAACTGCCTTCTCTGGGATGAAGTATTTTCAGTAGGTGATATACTTAAGTGTTAGTGCCCGTTACTCTAATGTTGTCTTCTCTCTCCTTTTCTTTATAGATATCAACTTCCTTATACACAATTCTGTAAAATACTTAATTAGTGGAGTAATATTTTCTCAAATTTTAGGTAAAGCAGCAATATTTTCTTCCCACATAGCAAAAAATAATGGCATCGCTATCCAACCTTAGAAAAATATTGCTGGTGGCATTAAAATTGTTACAATACTTTTGAGAAATAATCTGCCAATATGCGCGATAACAACAAAAATCATCCTTCCCTTGTGTTTGCAATTTTAGTCTTGGATTCCATGTTAAGGAATTAATCTAAAATATGGAAAAAGCTGTATGTCCCAATGGTATTATTGCATTGGTGAAAAACTGGAAATAATATCATGTCCATTAATAGGGGAATGGTTAAGTAAATGGTGGGAATATATACTTTGCTTTTTATGTACATGTAAAAAATATGAAAATACTTACTGTACTGTAACATTAAACAACAAAAGAACTGAGTAGTCTCTCCAGTACCCTGTGACTATGACTCTGTTAAACATACATGTTGAAAACGAAAACCATCTACTCCATACAGTTTACATGAATATGACCTCCATATTCCAACATTTGCTGGTATAACTTTACTCTTCCAGGAGTCTTTTTTGCTGGGTAAATGACTTTATTTTTATGATGTAATTTGTCAACAAACTCATCAAGTTGTCAATAGACATTATCAACTAACAGTTATGTCCTAAGACTCTCCTGCTGTTTCTTACCAATCTTCAATAATTATATCATGATCTGTACCCAGTCTTAGGGTTCCCTGGTGGCTCAGAGCTTAAAGCGTCTGCCTACAATACGGGGGACCTGGGTTTGATCCCTGGGTCAGGAAGATCCCCTGGAGAAGGAAATGGCAACCCACTCCAGTATTCTTGCCTGGAAAATCCCATGAATGGAGGAGCCTGGTGGGTTACAGTTCATGGGGTCGCAGAGTCAGACACGACTGAGCAAGCAACTTAACTTAACCCAGGCTTAAGCCCTGCTCCTTCAAAGACCTACCTTAAACAAAACTCTAGGATTTCAGTAAACTCTGATCTTGCCCTTGCCCCTCTGCGATACTGCCAAAGCTCTGTTGAAGTGACGTTCTCTGTTATATCAGTGGGCAGTGAACTCAGCCCTGTATTGTCGATAAATTAGGTTGGGATACTTGGGGAACCAGCACTTAACAATGTAGGGAAAGTGTGCAATATATGCATAGAGAAAAGACAAAAGGAATATGTAAAAATAATAGTTACACTAGGGGGCTGTCTAATTTTCAAGGTTTTTTTAATGGTATTTTATAATGAGGACAAGGTTTATTTCAGTTAATAACTAAGAATTCATTCTGGTAGAGCTACCTTTTAATGTGTAAAGATCAAATACGGGCAAAGCTGTGTAACTTGTTATTTTCTTTGTTGTATTTTGTAGAACAATCAATATCAATCCAGAGAGAAGACTACTAAAGTAGAGAAAGAAGCTATTCTTATTGTAATGAAGCTTGTAGAATCGAAACACTTGTGGATTCAGTGGTGATGAAAATGTTCCCCAAATGCTCTAAAATCACTTAACGTTGAGAAATAATCAGGAAGACGTTGACAATGACCTTTAAGTGAGTTTTGGTATTTAATGGAACAGAGGTTTTAGCCAGTGGTCTGCTTAGCACTGAGTGACATAAATGTTGTAAATCTAACACAGCACAGATGCAGCTCACAAAATTAAAAGCCAGGGTTTATTAGCAAATTTGGTAGTCAATGGACTTTGCAGTGTTAAATATATTTCCTATAATTTTGCAAACATCAGGGAGAAAGCAGGCATGCAGATAGTTGGTGCAGCTGGCAAAAGCAGCACTCATCTATTGCTTTTGTACATTTGGAAGTTATTTACACAGCTTCTGTTCAAGTAAGGATATGCTTATGACTGGAATAAAGACAGAAATACCAAGATTAATCAGGTAATTTTATTTAATATTTACCGTTCAGCAGCAACCAACATGAACATCTAGGCTAACAGAATCTCTTGAAATGTTCTGCTATATAGCTGCTTCAGAAATACACACACATGATCGACTGTTCATTGCCCCAATTAAAAAAAAAAAAATGGATTCAAGAGCAAATAACACTGATTTACACTGTGCCCAAGCACTAGTCAAGAAATCTATTAAATTACAGAAGAAAAGGAAATCAGAGCTTTGTTATCTTAAGCATGTCACCTTATTTAAATGGAAGGAAGGCTTTACTTCTTTAAAGCAACAGAAATATGTATCTTCCTATATATATAGATATATATATACTTAAGGATGTGATTACAAACACAAAGTGTTATCATCAAAAGCAAAAGCTAGTTCAAGAAATTTTCAACTGAAATACTTGCAAGATACAAAGCTAAAATTCATGTTCCTTTTCTCTATTAAGAATACTTTCACTAAACATAAATATTTTAACATATATTAATTTTTCTG
The DNA here is from genome assembly GCF_042477335.2 of Ovis canadensis. NCBI lineage: Eukaryota > Metazoa > Chordata > Mammalia > Artiodactyla > Bovidae > Ovis > Ovis canadensis. Next base: position 71,505,806 of record NC_091248.1, on the reverse strand, counting down.
ACATTCAAAACTGTAGTCAATATGGCAGAATTATTGTTAAAAGCACATATGTACAAATATTCTTTTTCCATACATAAAGTATTTGGCATAATTATAACAATCATACTGCATCCACAACAGTTTGCTTTTATTTTTAATTTTTTTACATGTAATGGTATCTCTTATTAAAATTAACCAATTATGTACAAAAATACTTGAACATTTATTATAGAAAACCTCTATAACCAGTCTCAACAGCATATACCTGCTGAATGGTTTCGAAGGGAATATAAAAAAGTGGTCACTGCCTTCTGGGTAAGCTATCAACAAAAACAAACACAGTTAAACTAAAATGAGCTTCCCAACAAAAGAGGGAAAATATTCAACAGTATGATTTAAAATACAGTTCATATCTATTGTCAGTTGAGTGTTATAAACAGTCAGTAAAGAAAACAAGATACAAAATACATTACTACATACAAGGTGCTTTTCTCTTTTCACACTCCTATGACTGTGGCATTAGCATCCCTATCTAGATCTAAGATGCTATGTCGTAATGTTCAAGCTAGAGCAGTCTACAGCCATCCTCCTTTAACAAAAGGACAACAGGATTCGTTCAGAAGACAAGCCCCACTGGTAACAATGGAGTTGTGAGGAATTTCTTATTTTGTGCAGGACTGAAAGTTAATGCCCTTGCCTTTTGAAAGTCCTTTTGCCATTTAATCATGCTAACATATTTTCTCTACTTTTTTTCTTCATTTACTCTATCGATTTAATACTGTCCTGTATTGATTCCTGAATTCTTATTAACGGGACACATTAATTTGTGCCTACTTAATACATGAACGTCTCTTCTTCAATGACAAATTGGGTAGCGGAAATTATCTAAAGAAGCACAAGATTCAAGTAAACATTTCTCCTGGGGTCTTTTGCTTCATCAACCTGATTGGAACTCTGGAAGTAAATTGCACCTTGAAAAGAAATACAGTAGATACCATGGGGTCAGGGTACTAAATGGTTTACCAACCAACTGGTAGAGTAGCTTCTGAAGAATGTAGACAGCAGTCAAGGTCAAAAGCAACCTGAAAGAAGTATGTTTCAAGAACAAAACCACTTCCAGTCCCAATCCTTGCAACTCCTTTAGTGTATATCTCACTAGCCTGCTTTAACTGTTAATTAGGATGATGTGCATTCATTTGTCTGTTGCTAGAAAGAGTCAGAAATCTCACGTTATTTACAGAAGTCTTCTAAGGTAAGGACCACTGCCTTAGGATGTGCACTGACTTAATACGCTTTCATGAAGTATCAAGTATTCAGTAAAAAGTGTACAACATTATCACGCTTCGTATTGTTTGACAATATTTTACTGGTTGAGATTAAACTATGTAAAAAAAAAAAGTGAACATAAAAAGATACAAAAGAAGGCTTTATCACTATCACTTTCAAACGAGAAACGGTGTAATGAAATTCAGCCATACTTGGGACATCTGGCGTTGGGGGTCAGTAACTTTTAATATTGTGCAACATTCTATTAAGCGAGTTTCAATTCCATTCATCTAAAGACAAATCTGAGTTAAGTTATTAAAGTGCCTACACTAAAGATGTCTTTTCACCATACCTCTTAATGTCTTGTAAACGGCAAAGAATGCGTCGCAGGGAAATAGAAAAGGGACTTATAACTGGGAGACTTTCCGGGGCAGGGGCCTGGGCCGCGGGCCGGGGTCCGTCCTCCTGGTCCCGTTCTCCAGGTGGCCCGACCGCGCCGCCAGGGGCTTGGGGGGCAAGGCGGGCGGCTCGGCGGTGACGGGGATGGAGAGGCTGTGAGGTAGCGGCACGGGGCGCCGCAGAGTCCGCTCGTACACGCTGTACGGCGGCGGCGTCTTGCTCTCCTTACGCACCGGCTCCTCCGACCCGCCGCCGTAGCCCGGCCCCGACCCCAGCGGCGCCGCAGAGGGTTCATTCACCTGATTTTCAAAGCCTGAGGTCTCTGACGTGCTACACCGGCTGAGGGACGAAATCCCACTGCTGTAGCTGCCCGACAGCACGGGGGAGTTGGAGATGAGTCCTGGGGAGTGGTACTCCACGGGAGAGGGGGTGAAGGACTGCACGGAGCCCTGTGGGGGAAACGGCAGATTGTTCAGCGACAGGGTGATGAGCTCTGCTGTGTCCCCCCTCAAGACCCAGAGTCTGAAGCCTTTCTCTCCCACACCCTTGGGGAAGGCATGCCAGGCCTGGAGACTTTCTGAGCTCCTGCCAGACTCAAAAGCTGAAGCCGCGGGTTGGCAGCCCTCAGGCTATGGAGCCTGAGAGAGCAGACGTTTCATCTGCAGTGTTTTTAAAAGCCTCAGTTGTTAATTTTGTAAAATAGGACCGTTTCCCACCAAATGTGCATTTCTTTAAGCACTGGAAGTTCTAGCAACACGGCTCACTTTCTCTTTCGGTAGAGAATCTCTTGCTGAGCAGGAGCTGGCCCTTTAGATGGGGCCTGAATCCCTCCGTTACCCACCGTCACCGCCACATCACACAGAGGCCTCGTTTGTTAACTGTCTATTCCCACTGGCAGCAAAATCTGTACTTCCTTTTGGGCTTCCCTGGTGGCTCAGAGGGTAAAGAATCTGCCTGCAATGCAGGAGACCTGGGTTCCATCTCCCGGTGGGCAAGATCCCATAGAGAAGGAAGTGGCACCCCACTCCAGTACTCTTGCCTGGGAAATCCCACGGACAGAGGAGCCTGGCGGGCTACAGTCCATGGAATCACAAAAGAGTCAGACACCACTGAGTAACACATACACGCACATTCTCTCTCCCCGCCCCTTTCTCCCTCTCCCCTAACAGCACTCTGTGAAAAGAGGATTCTGCTGGAAAATCCCGCATCCTATGTACTCCTTGAGTCCATTCAGAGCCTATTAGCTCATTAAAGTCTGACAATAACAGAACCTCAATGACTTTGTTCAGCCCAGTGTTTGCTAAACTTATTTCACCACAGACCTTTTTTTCTTTCCCTCCTTATTTATCACATAATGGCCTATAACACCAAGAAATGTTATCCTAGACTAACTTTACCTCGGTCTCTCTTTTTAAACATGAGAATGCTGGTAGACACAAATCCTTTCATTTATCAGGAGCCTAAGATCAAGAATGGCCAATTAAAAGATCCAAATTCACTGGTGTTTTTTGTTAAAAGTTAGACCCCAAGTGCAAATAGGGCAGGTAAGCAGAGTCTTCTCCACGGGGTTAATTCCCTTATTTAATTGCTGAAAAAAACTCTTTAAGAGTTTTCTGCATTCTAAGCACAGCAAGAGAAGGGGACGATGGAGAATGAGATGGTTGGATGGCATCACCGACTCGATGGACATGAGTTTGAGCAAGCTTTGGGAGTCGTAGATGGACAGGGAGGCCTGGCATGCTGCAGTCCATGGGGTTGCAGAGTCAGACACAACTGAGTGACTGAACTGAACTGAAGCACAGCAAAGCGAGTAACTTGGTAGCACTACGCCCTCTAATGTCACCCGGAGTTACAACACAACGTTTCCTCTTTTCAAAGCCTGATTTGTAGATACTGCTACAAGGCTACCTATAGCCAGCAAGAACACAGGCAGGTCTGTGGAAAGAAGAGTATACACCACTTTGCTAACTTTGGTGCCTACTTGAATGTTTTCAACTCTTTGATTCTGTTATTAAAAAAGAATAATTCCTAATTTTATCTGATTACTAATTTGCAAATCAAGTTAAAAAATACATATGTGAATCCCATAGCAACATGTGGGGTTCTTTGCTAGTAAGGGGAAATGTAACGATGCGGAAACACCATGTTGCTTTGTTTCCATCACATTAAGACAACAGTCTATGGCTCCCAGGGTGAATGCAGTCCCTTGCACTTTACGATTAACAGCTGCATGGCAGTATGACAACCAAACCAGCAGATAATTTGCACCCACTAGCAAACTGTGACATCAGAAATGTCAGCAAAGCAAATCATGCTTAAAAAAAATTTTTTTTTTGCAATTTTCTCCACTGCAGGCGGGCACGGGGGAGAGGAGGTTTTCTTCCAGATTCTCAGTTTCTACCAGCAACAATCCTGAGTACCACAGATGCACAGGATCACAATCTGCCCGCACGTGTTTACAGAAGCTGACTTCTCTTTTTCTTTTACATTAGTTAGAAATGTCTCACCAACAAAGAGGAAACAGAGCATGCAAATCCTAAGTCATTCGGGTACAAATCATTCTTTCTGCAGTCACAGTCACTTCATCTTTAAGCCTCTGGTGTAGCAGCTCTGAACACCTACCTCTGAATGCACCAACAATCCTTGCAGCCAGTCTGATTCAATTTGGATAGAGACTAAATATTATTCTTTACCTTCATGAGGAATTTTGTATGTTCAGAGATGTCAATTAGCCTATGTCTTCATATTAAATGTCTGACCTTTAAAGCTTCCCAGTTTGTTTCCCAGTGATTTAAAAATTCATTTTACTGTCTTGTTTTTCATGATCAAGTATGTATCTCTAATGTAAATGAAAGCCTTGGTATAATATGTTGAAAGAGAAAAAGTTGGGTTTGGCATTTTCAAAAGGAGTGAGACTGATGAAAAAGGCACTTGAGAATATTTAGTAGATCTTGATCATTTTTCAACTTAAGTGTTTGTTTTTGATGTGCCTTAAACTAAAAGATAAGGCTGAAAATGTCCTAGAAGATACTAGGGACCATTTCTTTCTAATTCAGTGCATATACTCACTCTGGTTGGTACATTCTCATTGCCACCCTTTGGAGAAAAAGGCTACTAATCTGAAACGAAACGGCAGACTCCCTAAAGGGAAAGTCTAGTGTTGTTTTCTTGCCCATCTTCCTCTCCCCCTTGTATGTTCTCTGCCTGGTCTTTGTAGATGAAAGCACTTCATTGATGTAACAGGGGAAAAAGTAGCAAGGGGCCAATTTCTAGCTCCCATCTAAACAAGAGCCTGTACCTTCAGTGGAGATCGCCCAGCAGGCGAAGGGGATACTGATGACGTGTGTCTTGCTGGTGAAGCTGTGGAGAGAGAGAGAGATCATTTCAGTTCAGAAAACCAGACAGCTGACTACCTGAAAGAGCCCTCTGTGTATACAAACCCATACAGATGATCCAGTGCACAAGGATCTAGGCAAGAGGAGAGGGGCATGGGTGGAGAGACTAAATGGTACCCACCCAAAATGGATTCCCCACAAAGGATGGCGGCCCCAAGACACGGGGTAATCGGTGAAAAGTCACCAGAGCACACGTGGTGCTTTAACCAAGCGGCTGGTCCGGTGTCCCTTCCACTGCCTCAAAGCCCAGACGCTTCTCTGCCCCTTGGTCTATTTCTAAAGGTGCTTTTATGCATGAGGCATCAGGGAGCAGACTGGGCTGAGCAAGAATGGGAAGACCCAGGTCACCCAGGCAGCTTAGAATAGGTCCCTGGGAATGTACTGACATGTCTCCCCTTTCACCACCCCCACTGACCGCAATATTCCTGAAATTGACAGAAAACCCTTGGCCACATCCATATAAAAGGTAAGAAGTTTTCCATTTTTCTCCCTAATGTCTGTACTTGGGTCTTCCTTTATCTCTAGGAGGTGATGCCCTATGGATGTCATCATTAAGGTAAGAAGAACCCTCTCTTTGTTTCTCCCACCAGATGTTCAAGCCCTACACCTGGGGCAAGGCCAGTGTGATGACACTGCTCTGTGTGTGCACTTATGGACCAGATCCAGTGTAACCACACATACTACAGCCAGCCGTGACACTGCCAACCCGTGAGTGTGTGTAAGCCAGACTGCCCAGGTCTGCCTACAGAGTTTGCAGTGGGCTCAGGGGTTGCTGCTCTGTGAGGAGCTGCCGTTCTCCCAGCTGTCACAGTGGGGTTTGCAGCTCATAAGAAAACTACAGAAAGGCCGAAGGGAGGAGAGACAGTTACAGGTCCCGCCACCAGTGAGCACACAGGATGCCATGAGGGCTGCCCATGACGGCAATCAGTGCAGGAGGGGAGGCAGCACTGCCAGGGTAACCGGGGAGAGCCACGGCCACCTGCGTGCTCTGGGCCTAAGGGACTGGGCAGAGTGGCCGGCCAGCCCTCGGGGTTGTGCGAATCCATCGTGCGTGCTAGGGCACGCGGTGCCATGTTCCATCGCCACTGTTAGTTCTCCTAGCCCATCAGTTGTGGGGGTTGAGTATAGAACAAGAGCATGGACGTCCAGAAAAGCACAGCTTGATTGGGAAATGGTATTTTTATTGTCTGGGTCCCTCTTCCTCTCAACCTGGGCATTCCCTGACACCATCACTGTGAACTACCCAGAAGCCCCTGGACCCACTGCATGTTCAGAGTGATGTTTCTCCAGAAAAGACCTAACATAGTTCTATCCCTGTCCTTGCCTACAAGGTAGAATTAGCCTAGGAACCTAAATACCATGAATATTATTGTCCCTTAGAAAACACTTTTCAAGTTTCCAACTTTATGGACACAACCACGTTTAAACTGGAGGTTGCTTCAATGTACAAACATCATGAATAAAACACCAAGTACTGGTTAGTGAGTTTTAAACTTCCCTGGTCACACTGACCTAGCAATGCATATTATCAAGCAAGGCTACAGTTACTCCTTGTTCTGTTTGAAGATCTCACATGTCTTTCCAAATCTACTGGCAACTTCTAGCTTTGGAAAGTACAAACCGGGTAGCACACAGTTCATTTTAAAAAGAGTCATTTTTCTTTATTCGGTAAAAAATAAAAGAAGCTAGAAAAGTGTTAAAATGCAGCAAACGAAACATGGATGATCCATCCAGAAAAATCCATGAAAAACACAGTGTCATATTTTCTCATGCCTTTAGGCTAGTTGTATTTGAAAGGTTTGGTAAAACACAGATTCTAGAGCTTTGGCCCAGATACAGTAGAACTCTGAGTCAGTAGGTCTGCTGCTTAAAGCACCTCCCTAGGAGATGCAGTGCCTTGAATGAACCCTCTGAGAAAGAGGACCCTGGAATACAGTCTTGTCTAAGCAGCAGGTGCAAGGTACTGGTTAGTTGTCCTCCACAAGCCTATCCAAATTACAGTCAGTCAGTCCTGTTCAGGGACAACCTGAAACTGGGGCATCAGTCCTGCAGAAAGTGGCTGGAGTTAGCAGAGGTTGATAAGAATGAGGTGAGTCAGGCGAAGGATAGAGAAAATGCTAGTGGTTCAGCAAGGTTAGGGTGCCCCCCCCCCCAGTTCTGAGGATGATACCTAGGAGAAGAATGTTCTACAGTTTAGGAATGGTGGACTTAGTGTAACAAGAGTCGAGGAAAAAGAGGCAACACAGCAGATGAATTCTGTAGCTACTACGAAGGTTTTTACCTTGGACACACCAGATGCCTACCTTTCTGAGGAGTTCAGGTCGGAGTAGTCAATAAAAGTTATTTTTATAAAAATGATTGTTAAAAACTTCAGATACCCACCAGTCTGTGCGGGCCGTGGAGGGACGGGGGGAGAGGGGAGCTTCCCACCGCCTGCCGTGCTCTTGGCTTCCTTCCCACTGTCCAGGCTCCAGCTGCTCGGGGTGGGGTTCACAGCTGGAAGGGAAGGGCACAGCTAAAATCACACGGCCTACGTCACCCTGTGAGCACTCAATCTTAGAGGTCAGAATTACCCAGAATGAAAACATCAGCTGGATTACAAACAATACTAAGGAAACTTCCTAAATGCGAACCCTTTATTTAATTGCCTATCTCACAACTATAGTTGACATTTCATTGGGTGATAGCATGTCTTTTTCCCTCAAGCAGTCAGAACTACACATCTCGACAAAAGAGTGTAGAAACTTGAGATTTACAAATGTGTTTAGATGCTGGATAACAGATGGAAGATGTAGTCACTCGACTATTTTAAAATTTGGTTTTTAGTGGAATTTTCTGCACAAATAGCACCCTAAAAGGGGGAAGGCAGTGGATGCTAATATCTCCACTGCCTGGCAGAATTACTGGCAAGGAACAGCCACACCACACCATCCTGTTGGCCCTTGTCCCTCAAGTCAAAGGGCTATAGTGGAGAACGTCCTAAAAAAATAATTTGGAATGCTGACATTATCATTCCTTTTTTGTAATCTACCTGCTCCACACTTCAGTAAGATGCTGAAATATGGAACAACCCCCCTTGGAACAAGGGCAAGACATACAAGGTTATAAATAGCTGCTCTGAGAGGAGGTTTAGAAAATCAAGCCTTTAGAGTTCCAGTCTCTTGCTCACTGAGCAGACACTGCCACCTGGTGGACATAGCAAGAATTTCAACATTTTATGATTATATTACCACTAAAATTGGATGGAACCATCACTCGTAAAAAACATTTCCTCTGGTCCTTTAAAAGGTGCTTTGTGGATTTTCTTTGGTAGAAGAGGTGAGAAAACGACCACATTTCTAAGTTATCCAGACAAAGATCAATATTTGACTTGTAGCTGTAAAGCAAAATGTGTGTTTTAAAATAATTTAGGCTACAGTCTCGCTGATTCCTATCTCCTGAGGAAAGTTTTAATGTATCGGTGTACTCAAATGACAATGCAGTTGAGATCTTAATGGGGATGATTAAAATGCACTTTACAGGGATATGTCATTAGTGACTGTTAATTTGCTGGCTCGGGGACTGCTCCCATTTTTGAGGCTGACTCTGAAAGGTCAACGAGTGCCTTGCTGTTAGTCCCCATCCCCCTAGCTGAGGAAGTCACATTTAATCCACTCTTCTTCCTCTGCTGTGTTGCACAGACCCATGCTAATTGGCTATTAACTGCGATGCATATGTTGGTTTCTCATTTTTCATGTGACCTTGAGGCAGGGTACACTCCATTATGCACCGGATTGCAAATTTTCAACAGCATCTGAGTCACCCACAAGCAACAGATGAGCTGACTGAATGAGCTTGGTAAGGCAGACACAAAGCGGGACCAAGGATCCATCTGGGAAGTTGCTCACTTTCCTTGTGTTGACCAGGTAGCCTAACTGGCCACTTCGTTTCAGGGAGCGCAGGGATTGCCTCGGTGATTCATTGAATGACCCCAAAAGTCACTAAACAGGAGTCCCGACCTTGCTCAGATTCTGCTGTTAAACCCTACAAGAACACAGCTGGTGAAGAATGTGTCAGAAATAACTGTCTTCCATCTGTCCCCTGAAGATCAGATCAGTCCTGATCATTAAAGGTCTGCACATCTGCCTTCCACCGGGACACACGGGCGACTGGAGGAAATGAAGCCAGAACACAGTTGCACATTCCCCGACTGCCGGAGACGCTGGCTTCATACCCACCTTTCTCAGGTGCCGAAAGATTGGGGTCACTGCGTGGCAAGGCTCCATCTCCAATGTGATTAAACAGCAGCCTCTGGAAAGGCACAAGAATCTATTTTTATGGTGTAAGATACTGACAGAGGAGATCTTCTAGAAAATGAGATGATTATTTTATTACTGAATGGTATATGCTGGTGCTCAGTTGTGTCTGACTCTCTGCCACCCTCTGGACCCACCAGGCTCTTCTGTTCATGGAATTTTCCAGGCAAGAATGCTGGAGTGCGTTACCATCGCCTACTCCAGGGGGTCTTCCCAACCCAGGGATCTAACCCACAGCTTTTGTGTCTCCTGCATTGGCAGGCAGGTTCTTTACTACTAGTGACACCAGGGAAGCCCTTACTGAACCTTTTTTTAAAAAAGTTTCAAATGGCAAAATTAGCCATATAAAACATTACTGGCTTAACATTGTTGATGATTGGCTTATCATTATTGAATTATTGTTCAATAATGACTCAATTATATTTAAGGGAAAAAAAGGAGAAGACCCTTAGGTTTCAAACAGTGTTTCTAAACAGTGTTTTAAAAGTCTGTACAGGATTTCAAATATTGGGTTGGCCAAAAAGTTCATTTGGGTTTTTCCATACCATCCTCAAATGAACTTTTTGGCCAACCCAATATAACTGGCAAATAAAGTTTTGTAATAAAATATGGAAAAAATAAACAGTAAGTAGCAGTTAAGCTACAGTGCTCTTTATAAATACAAATACTAGACTGGTAATATAAAGTGTAAGAAAGAAGAAATATTAGCTCAAAAAATCTCTAGTCAATGAACTTTACATTTTAAATCCTAGATTAGGTTAAAACATATGAAATGGTTAGTATGTTGCAATTTTTAACCCACAAAAATGCCAGTTTTACATAGTTCTACCTAATATATTAAACAAAAGACCCTAACTCCTTAAAAGTAGATACACCAGAGGAATGTGTATTATGGAAATTTTGGCAACACACACTGCTTCAAATTTTACCAAAAGCAGAAAACTTGAGAGGCTAATCAGGAAGTCTTCCAGAGTCCCCCACGCTGGTGACCTGCTCTCCAGGAGCAGAGGGAACAAACTGAAAGTCGTGACAAGGGGCAATTAAACCAGTCAGGTGGTTCAGGAAAATGCACTTGGGTACAGTTTCTGCAACACATCAGTGCTGTGCAGATGGGGTATCCCGGAACTTTTGGGAAGATCACACAATCAGCAAAGAGAAACCAATCCAGACAAATCCCCCTCATTGTCACCCATTTCCAGATGCAACTACAGCCTTCTGCCAGGATGGTGTGGAAAAACAGAAAATGAGCTGGAGGATGAATAATGATTATATTCTGCTCCTGAGTTATCCACAAATAACCGATTAAACTCAGGGCTCCATAGGAATCTTTACCTTTGAAACCCCACCTCAAAGTGCGTAAAGAGCTGAGAGGGTCAAAACGTTGACCCTGCAGTCACTGAGGTTGAGAGAGATCACTGCAGAGCAAGTCTGAGCTGGGTGGAGAGGGCTGCGGGGAGGCCCCAGGGTTTAGCCACTCCTTCCTCAGTGCATTTAAGAACAGCAGAGGCAAAAAGATGCCCTCTTCACTCCTGGATACCTCGGTAAGCAATCCGCAGCAGCCATGCTTCTCAAGGGTCTTTGCCTAATCTAAGAAGTTCCTCCAAATTTCTGCTACGGACACATGCAGACAAACACCCCCACCCCTAACTCATTCACCCATGACCTCTCTCAATGTTCAAGGGGCAGCAACAAAATAGATCAAAGTGGGTAAAATCACTTCCCAGTTCCCTCTCAGCTTTACTGCTCAGGCAACCACCAGGAATCCACGTCAGACTCGACAGTTCACACAGGAATTCCCAACAACAGGCCCAGGGCAGAGGCATGGACTTCACCCAGCTGGACTTGTCAACACGGCCCATCTGGTGGTCTCTGGCAGCTACCATGACTTTCTGCAGCCGTGTAGGTAACATCCAGACTTTTCCTTTTTTCCGAGGATTTCCATCCCCCAAACGCTACCTGAGAAGGTTCCACAGGTGTCGGATAGATGGCACTGCATGGCCGCTCCCTTGGGGACAGGCAAGAGTTTTCTCTGGAATGTTTGTGTTTGTCAGACAACAAAGGAGAAGCTGGGAAGAGACGGAAAGAGAGGCTCATCAGGGTGGTGGTGAGCTCGGACCATTGGGAGGAGAAAGCCCAAGCCTGCAGGAGGCTGGAAGGTCCTCTGGGCACCCTCAGTCACCCCCCACCTTGGCACTGACCTCTGGCACTCGAGGGAGCAGAACTTGTCACATTAGGTGAGGCGGAGTGAGTAGAACTCAAGCTTGAGGTAGATGGACTTGGCTGGAAAACAGGGGAGCTGTTATCAGACAGGCTTAGAGGCTGCAGACCACACTGGCACATTTGAAACAAAGTCACTTTTTTTGTTTTTTGTTTTTTTTAAAGTAGCAAAAAAAAAAAAAAGCCCATTAAGAATTATGGAAAAATCTCACTAACTCAGACCAATAAGGACGCCTGTCTGAATTAATTTTTAAAAAACTCAGATTTTTGACACCTGCCAAAGGAATGCCTTTGTGTTCAATTCAGCTCCATACAGCCTATGACTAAAGACCAGTCAGCAGCAGCTCCCTGACTAAAGCACGAGCAGAAAGGCTCCCAGCCTCGGGCAGGTAAACAGGTGACGGCTCCTAAAAGTCAGCGAACATGCCTGTGCCTCTTCTCCAATGCTGTGTGTTCAATGCGTGAATTTGGCAATATGTATCACACCCCCTTCCCAAAGACAGAGGTGAGGAAAATTTCAGCTGGGTCTTACCGAGTGATTATCAGTGTCCTATTTGCTGTATCTAAACACACATTTTTGTTGCAAGAGTTACACTGTCACTTAAATCCCTAAGAACCTCTATTTTTCTCTAGTGAACAATTTTTATCATGGGAAATTTCCAACATATACCTAACTAGAGAAATATTAGAATGGGCCCCTAAACCATATCTTCTTAAAGAAAAGAACAAAACACTTAGGAATGCTAAGAGGCAACTGGTCGGTGGTGACAAGCTCCAGGACACCCGCCTGAAGGCCTGACTCAGAGGCAGAGCTCAAAGTTCCCCTCGTAGGGCCTGGCCGGGCTTGCCCACCGCTGGCTCAGGTCTTCCTAGAGTGGCCGGGGCAGCTTTGAGAGAATCAGCTTTGCAGGTGTGTAAAGGTTTGTCCTTAGGTCAAATTCTCGCTCGTAGGTCTGTTCCTAAGCACAGCAGAGTGAATGGAAACACTCATGATTCAGACAGAAGGGGAATAAACAGGACCAGACAAAAAGAAAACAGCTGATCAAGTACCTGCATGTTAAAGACTTCATCAGAGCTTTCTGATTGCCCTGTAATATTGCTTACTTCAGCAGACGCTTGTGAGGACAGTGAGGAGGAAGAGTATCGGTTGACAGCTGGGTAACTTAATGGGCTGTTTTCAGGGAGAAAAAGAAATGGTCGTTAACTCAGTCTCTACGTTGCACTTTATCACATGCTGGCATGGTATAAAAACCAAAGGGAAAAAAACATACACATCCCATTTTGTCGCCTCCCATTTGCCTCAATGTGATCAAACGTCTGAGCTTCTTTCTCATGCTGTTGCTGTTTCACCAGTGGCAGATGTCTGCAGCTGCCTCTAGGGTTACTTATTTCATTAAGAAACTGCGTATTTGACAAATTGTGCCATAAAGAACGAGAGAATCGTTCCGGATCATCTTGTGGGAACGACAAATTGTCAGATAATTCAGAATATGACTTACCTGCGTCGAGGAATTACCCTGGTACCATCTGGGCTCATGGAAGCAGGTGCTGAGTTTCTACACACACGAGGGCTTCCATTAGGAAAATGGACTGGACTGGCTTGTATACAAGCGGAGAATTCCTAAAGAGGTAGTAAGGAAAATATTTCAGAATTGTAACGGTAAGGGCAGAATCACTCAAGAGGTGCTGTGCTATACTAGAGCATTCTGATGGACATAAAACCTTTATGTAGGCACTTAGGAATGTAAGTCATTAAGCCTTCCCTCATTTACTTTTTTGTTTTCATGAAAGTTAAGTGTGGCAAACCGAATTTAATGCAATTTTAACATTTAAGGGCTCTCTGGTAACATTTTGGTGCAGTTTGGCAGACAAACCAAAAGATGTCACTATTGTATACATCATGGTCCCTCTAACAAAAAGGAAATGGTAGAGGTCAGACTGCCCCCTGGTGGACCCTTTGTGTACATACCTGGATCCCCAAGCTGGACTTCATCACAAAGAACTGGTCGACCAGCTTCTTGTGAAGGGGTCTCATATCCTGAGGCACAAACTTCTCGTGCACGGCCAAGCCAAATTCCAAAATCTGTGCCTTGAGAGTAATAGAAGGAAAATATCCACATCAGTGAGTACCGCTTTAACGCCTGCTGCGGATTCAAGCAAGGTGCCCTGCATTTTGCATGCGTTACTGTTAACCTCCCCATCTGACAAGACAGGACCAATCTTTAGTTTACTGCGGAGGACACTGAGGATCAGAAAATCCTGCATGCGCAGATGTAGCAAATGGACTTGTGGACACAGCTGGGGCAGGAAAGGATGGGATGAGTTGAGAGAGTAGCACTGCCGTACATTATAATGCCCTGTGTGAACAGCTAGCTAGTGGCAAGTGCTCTGTAACACAGGGAGCTCAGCTCAGTGCCCTGTAACGACCTAGAGGGCTGGGAGGGAGAGTCGAGAGGGACAGGACATGTGTGCACATGTGGCAGACTCACGCTGCTGTGCAGCAGGAACCAACACAACATTGCAAAGCAATTATGCATAATTTTAAAACAGAAATTCTGCATGTACTAAGGGACAAATGGGAATCTGAACTTCAGTCTGATTCCAAAGACTTAACTGTCCTACTACCCCAAGTTTCTTTCCCATGTATTTTCAATCTATAACAACAACCATATTAAACAGTTAAGCGTCCCTTTGGCCCCTTCCTGCACTTCTCAGGAGGGGGCAAGGGATGGGGGCTCCCTGTTAGGAGGGTCAGGTGGTTCTCCCCCTGGTGATAAAGAAACCGCCAATGCAAGAGATGTAAGAGACACAGGTTCAATCCCTGGGTTGGGATGATCCCCTGGAGGAGGGCATGGCAATCCAGTCCAGTATTCTTGCTGGAGAATCCCATGGACAGAGGAGCCAGTGGGACACGACTGAAGTGACTTAGCACACACCACGTGCCACTCCCCAAGGGACCTCTTTTATGGATGGCACTCTCTCGGCCATGTCCCCCTTCTCTCTTCCATCGGTTCCTCTGTCCCTACCCCTCCCTCCCTCAGATTTTTAGAACCTGTCAGGGAGGAAAGAACAAATAAGAGAGGGTATTCTGTAACAGTTGCTATGCTGCTTGTTTTTGTTTAAAAATATTATTCTTGTTCACTTATTATAATGCAAAAAGAAACAGTTCCTATTTTCAAAAAAGGTTTCCTGCTCTGAGAACCTAAACTGAGATGAATGTAAACATTCACATTTCCTTTGTACAGCTAGGTCAAAAGTGCTTAATTCCTTTGATGGGAGTAGCAGACGTCTTTTACATTTTAAAAAATGCCCATGCTACAATGGTCAAAAGGACAAATTTCAGAGGCTGAGAGGAAAACAAATCACACATCACTACTAGACGGTCCTTTATCTTTACAGCCCATGATGGTTCAAGTTTGAAAGCTTCAGGGCAGACATGAGTGACTTGGGGGGTGGGGTGGTGAGAGCATCTAGTACCTTCCTAAGGGTCAGAACTGTGGCAACTTTGCCTATAACATTTGCATAAAGATAAAAACACCTTGAAATAAATGTCAAGTGAAGTATGTCTGAGGCACAAAGGGCAAGCCCGGTCTCTGTGGGGAGGGAGGAGGGATGGAGTTGAGTCTAAGGGCAGGGCCCTCGGTCCTCTGCATCTTAGACACTGGCTGCGAAGGGCCTGCCCTTTTGTCCAGGTAACGCTGCAGGCTGGGTTCTCCTGGAGGTAGGCTTCGGCATGGAGACGGGGATGTTCATTAGGGAATATCCCTGGGATCACTGCCTGTAGGAGGGAGGGGCAGAGCGGGACTTGACCAAAAAGGAAACAACCTGCATGGCAGCCTGAAAGCCTTTGCCGACCCCAGGGCAGCTCTGGACCTTGAATGATCTGTCACAACTGCACTGTCTGTGCCCCAAATGGCCAGGCTGGGCCTCTCCTTCCCGGTTACTGGATGCAGGTCCTCCAGGAAGGTAGGGATAGTAGGCTAGGTGACACTCTGCAGCAGAGGCAATGCTGGAGGATCTGAGAGGCCAAGGTGTCTTCCAGCAGGTGGGGCCACAGGTCCTTTCTGGAAGGAGCCCTGGAGCTGTGCACCTCCGTGTCTACTAGACAGGTCTCTGAACCAGCCCTCTCCAGCACCCCCAGCTTCCTACAGTCCTGCAAAGACATGCGACTCGCCCAAGGTCACAAGGCTATAACGTGCATGACTTGATAGGATCTAGTGCTTCCTAGACCACAGCTCTTTCCACAGGGTCCCAAGATGCAGACAAAACAAAGGTTCCTCAATCTTTTTCTTGAGAGACTTCAGTCAGTCAGTTGTGTCTGACTCTTTGCGACCCCATGAACTGCAGGATGCCAGGCCTCCCTGTCCATCACCAACTCCCGGAGTCTACTCAAACTCATGTCCATTGAGTCGGTGATGCCATCCAGTCATCTCATCCTCTGTCGTCCCCTTCTCCTCCTGCCTTCAATCCTTCCCAGCATCAGGGTCTTTTCAAATGAGTCAGCTCTTCACACCAGGGGGCCAAAGTTTTGGAATTTCAGCTTCAACATCAGTCCTTCCAATGAATATTCAGGACTGATCTTTAGGATGGACTGGTTGGATCTCCTTGCAGTCCAAGGGACTCTCAAGAGTCTTCTCCAACACCACAGTTCAAAAGCATCAACTCTTCGGCACTCAGCTTTCTTTATAGTCCAGCTCTCACATTCATACATGACTACTGGAAAAAAACCATAGCTTTGACTAGACAGACCTATGTCGGCAAAGTAATGTCTCTGCTTTTTAATATGCTGTCTAGGTTGTCATAGCTTTTCTTCCAAGGAGCAAGTGTCTTTTAATTTCATGGCTGGAGTCACCATCTGCAGTGATTTTCAAGCCCAAGAAAACAAAGTCTGACAGTATTTCCATTGTTTCCCCATCTATTTGCCATGAGGTGATGGGACAGGATTCCATGATCTTAGTTTTCTGAATGTTGAGCTTTAAGCCAACTTTTTCACTCTCTTCTTCCACTTTCATCAAGAGGGTCTTTAGTTCTTCTTCACTTTTTCTGCCATAAGGGTGGTGTCATCTGCATATGTGAGGTTATTAATATTTCTCCCAGCAATTTTGATTCCAGCTTGTGCTTCATCCAGCCTGGCATTTCGCATGATGTACTCTGCATATGAGTTAAATAAGGGTGACAATATACAGCCTTGATGTCCTCCTTTTCCTATTTGAAACCAGTCTGTTGTTCCATGTCCAGTTCTGTTGCTTCTTGACCTGCATACAGGTTTCTCAAGAGGCAGATCAAGTGGTCTGATATTCTGATCTGTTTAAAAATTTTCCACAGTTTGTTGTGATCCACAGAGTCAAAGGCTTTGGCATAGTCAATAAAGCAGAAGTAGATGTTTTTCTGGAACTCTCTTGCTTTTTCGATGATCCAACGGATGTTGGCAATTTGATCTCTGGCTCCTCTGCCCTTTCTAAATCCAGCTTGAACATCTGGAAGTTCATGGTTCATGTATTGTTGAAGGCTGGCTTGGAGAATTTTGAGCATTACTTTACTAGCATGTGAGATGAGTGCAATTGTGTGGTAGTTTGAGCATTCTTTGTCATTGCCTTTCTTTGGAATTGGAATGAAAACTGACCTTTTCCAGTCCTGTGGCCACTGCTGAGTTTTCCAAATTTTCTGGCATATTGAGAGGCTTTTTAACCCTTTTGATTTTAACTCAAGGGAAAGAGTTCAGTCAGATTGAATACAGCAGATAAGAATCCTGGGGTGAAATAAACCACTCACAAGAGAATTAAAAATCAACAAAGGCTAAAGGCATTCCATAATTCTAAGTACTTGATGACCTAAGCTGCTCACTTCATTTTTAGCATCTATATCACCCCCAGGGCCACAATGAGAATTTAACTTCTCCTCTATTTCCCTGCAGGTCAACTTCAAGTAATCCCTCTTTTCCAGAAGCTGTCCACCTGACTCTTCCACCCATGGTCCTGGTCCACAGCCACTTTTCTCCCCTTCAGTATCAATTTTGTGGACTAAGCCTATAGAGCATAAAATATGGACTAAAACCAGGTACAGCCTCATTTCCTAGTCTAACAGAACATGCTTTTTTTATTAATTTGGCATTATTGAATGGAAAGAGATGGTTCTGTCATATTTTATCACAGGTATTCCATTTTTCATAGATATAAAATGTTTCCTATTGATTTCCTATTGAACCCAGCCTTTCCACCATAATGTCTCCCACCTCAGAGGTTTTCAAACCATTTTCAGGCCAAGAGTTATCGACAGAAGAAGAGAAAGCAAGAGATTATTCACCCTGGCTCTTCGTATTTGATGGAACCAAGGAAAGAACAGCCAACTGTGCTTCTGTAGAATTGAAAATGATGAGATGGTATCTAGCTCTGTCTAGGTCATATGATCTACAGGCTTTATCTGCACAGCGTGATACTGTTTTAAAGCAAAGGGTATTATTGATTGCCCACTTCCTTAGTCTAACATTTAAGTACAAATCTCATTCATTCATTTACTGACTCATTTGTGTTCAGTTGGCCTGAACTTATATGATCCCAAAATCTTGAGTGAAAAGTTGGCATCAAGTCTTTGGGGACAGAGCATTCAAAGAACATTCCAAGGGGTGCCGTGTTTGCTATAAGGGGCTGTCATAGTCTACTATTTTTTTTTTGTTTTCCCCCCTGCATCTAAGTGGGAAGAAAAAGTAGAAATTAGCAAGTCAGGATATATCACAAGTGAATCTGTAACCTGTGACTGCTAGATCACTGACATATGGGGCTGGCCAAAAAAGTTTTTTTGACACAGCTTGTGGAACAACACGGACAAACATTTTGGCCAACCCAGAGAAAACCATGTAGATGGGACCCTGGACAGGCAAGCACATGTGTGCATGGAAGAGGGAGAAGGCTTCTGCCCCCCTTACCTGCTCAAGCATCAGCTCTCTTAACCGTGCGATTTTCTCTCCATCTTCAGGGTGACTTAAGATATATTCTTTGACAAAGAATGCCTGGTAAGAAGAAGGACAGTTTACTTCAAGAGGGTTACAAAGGAAGCAGAAGATACACTTATTGTTTCTAATGCTGCTTTAAAGAAATGACTCCATTATACACCACTTTCGGGGGCCGGATGGAATGATTCAAAGTATGGCAGCTGGTCAGAGGGAATATAAGGAGGTGATTGCTAACAGGAGATTAGAGAGTGCATGAACTTTGTATCTTTGGTAAAACAGATAGCAAATCCATAAGCTTTTATGACATCATGTTGTTGTTCAGTCCCTCAGTCGTGTCCGACTCTCTGTGACTCCAGGGACTGCAGCACACCAGGCCTCTCTGTCCTTCACTGTCTCCCAGACTTTGCCCAAGCTATGCTAAAGAATGTTCAAACTACCAGACAACTGAGCTCACTTCCCATGCTGGTCAGGGTATGTTCAAAATCTTTCAAGCTAAGTTTCAGCAGTACTTGAATCAAGAACCTCCAGATTTACAAGCTGGGTTTAGGAAAGAAAGAGAAACCAGAGATCAGATTGCCAACATTTGTTGGATCATAGAGAAAGCAAGGGAATTCCAGAAAAACATCTGCTTATGACATGTTATCCTAAAATAAATTGCCTAAAGACTCAGAATGATCAAACAAGATTAGATTCTTTTATGTCCAAGAATCATTCTTTACTCAGGGAAATGGGTTTAGGTAGCCATTTATTAGACAATTGTGATATCTTCACTACTTTTATTCAAGAAAACACACACACACACACATACTTTTAACCTCAAAATATCACATTCTGGGAAACACAGTAAGTGTGCATCCCCAGTGATTATACATTTGCTCTATTAAGCAAAGAAATCTGGTTGTATTGATTGTAGCCCTTTGTCAGCAGGCTGATATATGTGCATATCTTGAAAAAAGACTTCTGAAACCTTAAGAAATCACAAATGTAAACTTTCACACAACAATACCAAATCCTTACCTCTTGATACCTGGAAACTCCACCATTAACAGCAGCATCTATAACTCCATTCAGGCACATGGTTAGGGGATTAATATTCTGCATCTGTCTTGTCTGACACTGACTAATCAGAGTCTTCAGCTGCTGATTCTTATTCTCCAGCACTTCAATGGCATTTTCCAGAGGACTCATTTCTACCTGAGAACAAATGAGCATAAATATATATTGGATTTTGTGACATTCAAGAAGAAAGGCAAAGTAGATTATCCACATTCTGAATTATCTGTGCTCCCCTCAATATCTCTACCAGGGGCCATCAGTATAGAACAGACAAAGATATAGAAGACAAATTGTTTGTAGGGCCTGGGAAGAGAAGGTGATTATATTCACTGGCTGAAATGTGGTTCGAATAATCAGCAATCACCGATTATACATTAGCACTAAGACAATTACTTTAATCCTTGAAACAAAATTCAAGCCTATATATTTTACAATTTATTTTTTCTTTTCTTATGAAGGCTAAGTGTTCAAGGACCCTGCATATTCTTAGCATCTTTCTAGATACTTAATGCAAAGTACCACAGGAGATAACAAAATGCATATACAGATCCTCTGATGTCAAGGAGATTTCAGCCCAGTTGGGGAGATGGGACATATGCCCATATGGACCCCATATGCATACATAACAGCACCATAAGGTGGCACAGGATGGCACACAGTTGTGAGTTATAGAAAATAAGATAATCAGATATGCTGCAGGATCTATTTGTTCCAGGAGAGCCAAATAGAGTATAATGACTTTTCTATTCTGAGTTTTAATGGGAGACTCATTGTGAAAATGATGATACTGCTCTTCAAAGGTACAGCACTGTGATTGTTACTGACATTGACATTGCTCTTTGAAGAAAAGGTCTGCCAAGCTCTCATCTGTATAATAATCTAAGCTTAAGGATTATTAAGGAAGAGAAATGATTATCGGTTAAGGAAATAGTTTCTAAAGGTCACCTGAATCATCTTAAACCAACACTGAAAAGTACTAGAATGATTTAACTATGTCAAAATTCAGAATGTACATTTATCAAGACATTATAGAAAAGGACAGATAAACCAGAAAGTAGGAGAAGATATTTGTAACATGTAAAAATCATCAGTCTATGTCGAGAATATATAAAGAATTCTTATAAGCCATTAAGAGAAAGGCAAGCAGCCCACTTAAATATGGACAAAATATGAAGGAAGAAACCCAAATGACCAGTAGACATATGGAAGTGTCAAACTGCATTTTTGATCTAAGAAGTGAAAAATAATAGCACAATGATATGCTATTAAGCACTCACCAGAATGGCAAAATAAGTATGACAGTAGCAAATGAAGTGAGAATGTGAGGGACTGAATCTCTTAATTCCTGCTGGTGCATGTTCAGATCGGGTCATTCACTTTGGGATTATGTATTAAAGATGAAGGTATCTATATATTTTGTGAGCCAGTAATGCTACTCCTAGGCATATAGCTGAGAAGTGGAGTGGAAGATCTGTATACATGTGTACTAGGAAACATGTACAAAATATTCATACTCATCTCCAGAATCTGTACATCCATCAAAAAGAGAATGCATGAACATACTGTAGTGTACAATGGAACACTACACAACAATGAAAGCAAGCCGCATGTAATAACATGGACTCATCTTGTAAACAGTACTGACAGAGGCAGTTACATTAGACTATATACAGAATTACATTATCCCACAGGTGTACCTCTTTTTCTTGTACTTTGCTTTACTGTGCTTCACAGATGCTGTATTTTTCATAAATTGAAACCCTCCATTGCGTAAATGTATTGGAATCATTTTCTTCAACAGCATTTGCTCACTTCATGCTCTGTGCCACACGGTGGTAATTCTCACAACATTTTACGCTTTTTCATTACTGTATTTGTCATGGTGATCTGTGATTAGTGGTCTTTGATGTTACTATTATCACTGATGTGGCATTTTTTTAGGAACAAAGTATTTCACATTCTGGAAGGTGTATACATTGGTTTTTTTTAGACAATGCTTAATACACTATAGTATAATGTGAACATCACTTTTACATACACTGGGACATCAACTAATCTGTGTGACTTGCTTTATTGTGGTAGTCTGAAACTGAACTTGCACCGTCTCCAAGATATGCCTGTATAAGGTTTAAAACCACGTAAACTAAAGTGACTTGTTTAAAGAGACATATAAAGGTAATAAAGCAAGAGAATGGGCGCCATAAAAGCTATGCTAAGGGAGGGAGCGGCACACGAGGCCAGCAGGGTGCTACTGCCAATATCCATTTCTTTACCTGAGTGGTGGTAAACAGGGTTTTATTTTCCAATTATTTATGACATTAAACTTTTGTATTGAGATCACAAACGCTAACTCACAAAGAAGTCTGAGAGTTCTGATGAACTGAAAGTTAAAAAGTCAACAAAACCTCTTGGAAACAGAAAGTAGACAGTGGTTGCCAGATGCTGGGGGTGGGGGAAAAGGGGAATTGCTGTTCAGTGGGTATTGCACAACAATGTGCACATAGCGATACCACTGTGCTGTACATTTACAAACAGTTATGATGGTGCTTGTATGTATTTTTGATCACAATTTTTTAAAAAGTCATGCTTACCCTTAAATATTAGTCATACGAAGACATTTTACAAGTAAGCAAAATACAGTAAATACAGACAAAAGACAAATAATAACCTAGGAAAATACTTCCAACATATATTTCAGATGAATTATCAATATATCTCAAATACTGATGAAAACTATACAAAGAATATAGTAGTGCATTCCCCAAAAAGTGAGTTAATATACGAAAACACACCATCTCGACTGGCACTCAACAAATTCCCAAAAAAAGCCAACCCTACTGTGACCACTTTTGGCCTAATATCTGGAAATTTTAAAATAATATACAGCACCCTGTGTTGAAGAGAATGCTGGGAAAATGGTTATTCCCAAGAACAGTTATCTCCTACAGACAGGGCATAAGTTGATACATGCCATTGGGGATCCATGAGTCAATATTACTGATCATATGTTGGTGAAATTATTCTAATGAGATGGTCAAAGAAATGCATAAAGAATACTGTGTAGAAATGTTTATCAATAAATTATTTTCCATTGGTCCCAGATTATGATCTTTAATTACTATCCACCACTGAAAAGAACCAGGAGTCATAGGAGAAATGGTTGCTTTCAGGTCTGGGGCAAGATTGCACAAGTGAGCCTGGACTACCCAGAGAGCAAGGAAGCCTTCATTAAAGCAGCTGGCCTGCTGTCAGTTCACTCTCCTTACTGGAGGGATATCCCTGGGGAACAGGAAACAAAGCAGGTGACCAAGGTCTTATCTTCTTGTCAATTAAAGCTTCAATATAGACTAACTGCTAAGAGGAAGAGATGGTATCTATGGAATGCCCTTAAGTCCCCTGCTACAAGATTGCTTACAGTAAATAAACCCAGAGTCCCTCAGGCATGCTTCACTAGAGAATGTCCCAGAGAAGTCTGACAACTCTCTGGAGTATAAATTGGAATGTTTCACAATTTAAATTTTATGATTCAAATGTGCCCTCTGTATGAGGAACTCTGTGAACTTCCCTTAGAGGCTCTGTCTCCAGATCTGAATTATTAGTGATACGGGAAAGAAGGACATGCAGAACAAAACTTGAGATCTCAGATGTCTCTCTGCTTCATCCCAGCCTCTTGACTGCCTAAAAGTTGTCAGTAAAGTTTGATGCTGATTCCTATGCTTGATTTGACTACTGGCCTATGTATTAGCTCAGTAACAAAGACAACTTGGATACTGTCAAAAGGACTGAGGAGCCAACCTGAAAATGCGCTCAATGGGCAAAATGGAACAATGTGAAAAGTAATGAGTAATAAATGCAGTGGATTGAAACAAAACAAATATGTTTAAATCCATGATGCTAAACAAAACTAACAAAATAAAATCCTCTTTGGTCACATTTATAGGGTGTTGTGGGTTTATAAGTGCTTCAGTCATGTCTGACTCGCCACGACCCTAGGGACTGTAGCCCACCAGGCTCCTCTGTCCATGGGATTCTCCAGGCAAGAACACTGGAGTGGGTTGCCATGCCCTCCTCCAGGGGGTCTTCCTGATCCAGGGATGGAATCCACATATTCTTATGGCCTCTGCATTGACAGGCAGGTTCTTAACCACTGGCGCCACCTGGGGAGCCCTTAAAGGGTGTTAGGAAATCACATTATGATTTTGAAAATTGGTAAATCAAAGGAAAGAAAAAAGTACTAGACTTCCTTTCCTATACCTTAGGGTAATCAGATAGTCGAAGAAGGGATGTTTCTCTTTATAGAAGTATTCTAATCAATAAATGAAGAAAGAATGATAAAATATCACCCTTTTGTAACCTCTAATAGATTCCTGGACAGGGGCAATGATCAGTGCTGCTTGCCAACCACAGCATATAACACCTGAGAAGTAGTCTTGCAAAAAAATAAAAGACAAGATTAGATCTAGCTGTCAATTTACCAAAAAATATAGGAACAAAGAAACACATTAAATGATCTCACTGATTCATAGTCTGCAAAATCCAGACTCAAGCAAACACTTCAGGATAAACAACCTGATTTCTTCAACAAAAAAGCTGCAAGAAAAAAATAATTTGGGGGAACCTATAGATCAAATGAGATCTAGGAGGTATTTCAACCAATGTGAATGTGTGGCCCTTATCTGGGTCCAGGTTCAAACAACAGATGACAAAAACAAACACAAACCTATAAAAGGAATTAGAGAATTGTGAATAAATTGGATAGTTTATGGTCAAGGAATTACTGTTAAAATTTTTAGATGGAAAATGTAAACACAATAATGGTACTGTGTTTATGTTTCTGATAAATACACAAACTGAAATATTCTTACATAGTGTCTAGGACTAATTTCCAAATAATCCAGTGTAAAAGGGAATGGAGGAAGGTGTAGACACAAAATCGGCCTTTTTGATGACTGTTGAAGTAAAAGAATGGGTAACTAGGTTTATTATATCTTTTCTCTATTTGTATAGGACATAACTTTAGTTTTAAAAAGGAGACTGGCTGCTGTGTACAGACGTGGCTGCGGCAGGGGGAGGCCAGAAAGGCAGAAGCACCTCTCAGGAGACTACTTCAGAAATCAGGCACTAGATGTATGGCAAAAACCACCACAACGTCCTAAAGTAATTAGCCTCCAATTAAAATACATAAATTACATTTTAGAAAGAAATCAGGCAGTAGATGGTGCTATCAGAAGGGAGATGAGCAGGGCTCAGATGCTGGGTAATTTTGAAAGTACCTAGAGCCACACAACTTTCTGATGGATCTGATGTGAAATGTGATAATATTCTCTCTCAGTGGGTAAAGAATCCACCCGCAGTGCCAGAGACACAGGTGGGTTCGATCCCTGGTGGAGAAGATCCCCTGGTGGAGGAAAATGACAACCCATTCCAGTATTCTTGAAAAATCTGAGGGACAGAGGAGCCTGGGGGGCCACAGTCCCTGAGGTCACAGTCAGATACAACTGAGCGACTAAGCACACCCATGATAATATTGGGGCTTCCCAGGTGGCACTAGTGGTAAAGAACCCTCCTGGCAATGCAGGAGTCATAGGAGACGCAAGTTTGATTCCTGAGTCGGGAAGATCCAGAGCATGGCAACCTATTCCAGTATTCTTGCCTGGAGAACCCCATGGACAGAAAAGCCTGGCAGGCTATAGTACATAGGATCACAAAGAGTCAGATACAACTGAAGCGACTTAGCATAGCACACAGCACATGAGAATACTGTCGTTATCTTTAAGGCTTCGAAATATCATTATCTGTACATTCTATTTTATAGCTTTTCCACCATGTTTAAAATGTTTTAAATAAGCTTATTTTTAATCAAAAATATTTTGTTTTAAAAACAATTACTGAGGAAACAGTAGTTCAAAGAGGCTTATCATCTTTGAAAGAATGGGATAATATGTTCACTAATGTTCTGGGGTTATGGTTTTCAGAATAAAGGCCCATTATCTCATCTGAAATCTTTGCTGTCAGCTGTTTCAGAACTCAGAATTTTTCTGACTTCAGAAAGGTAACATAGGGCACGTATAGTATATTACACCATCCTCAGGCAGGGTCTGAAGAAGTTTCCTTTAATCAAATGTGTTAATATTTCTGTAGTAAAGTATATGAGTAGTCATACTAAGTGAGATAAAGATCATAAATGGTCTTAGATTGGGTTAGGTATATTAACAACTGAATTTTGGAGCCAAACTTATAAACACATCTATTGGTATTCAGAATCTTTTAGAGTTTGGTAAGGTTCAAAAGGAACTTCAATTCAGTGTGGCACATGCGTCTTGAGTGCCCCAGTCATCAGGACCTTCTACACTGGCAATTAAAGCAGGAAACCAACAACACTAATAGAAGGTGGGGATATGCCAGGCAGCGGGAATAAGAAAGACACGAGGTTGTCAGAAGTGGGCTGTGTTCAGGGAACAAAACAGCCCAGTTGGATTTGTTCTGTTTGACAGAGTCTACGATTGCATATTCTAATAAAATAGGCA
The DNA here is from genome assembly GCF_042477335.2 of Ovis canadensis. Lineage (NCBI taxonomy): Eukaryota > Metazoa > Chordata > Mammalia > Artiodactyla > Bovidae > Ovis > Ovis canadensis. Next base: position 71,479,723 of record NC_091248.1, on the reverse strand, counting down.
GCTGCTGTTTGAAAGGTTGTTTAGTAACTCTCCCTAATCACTATCAGCATGCTGCTTTTTATTAGCAGGCTGTGTGTGTGTGTGTGTGTGTGTGTGTGTATAATATTTCTAAGGTTAGGAACACTGGTAAGACTTCACAGAATTTGCCTCTCTGGGTAGTAAGTAGCTGACAAGGCTCTCTGAATCATTAATGCTGCAAGGATGACTAAGAACATTCCTGTGGTTTGGGCCCATGCCATTCAGCAGGAAGCAAAACATTAAGACTTTCTGAGCAAAGAACTCAGCAGCCTCTTCCACAGGAGGCCACAGGGTCCACCATGGAAGCAATCCTTGCTTCCCTTGCAACCCTTGTGGACCCTTGATTCAGACTTGACAAGAACACACCCACACTGGTGTAATCTGCTGAATGGAATGCAGTTTGTTAAGAGAGCTGTATGAATTTTTTAGCCTTGCAAAATGAAAATGCCATTAAATCCCTAGCATGATTGAACAGAATAAGCTGAGGGTCGTTTCGATGCTTAGAGACTGTAGGTAGGACAAGCCATTTTTGGAAAACAATTTGGGTGGGATCTGCTCTTATGGATTCATTGACAGCGTGGGCTTGTTACCTAAACAAGGAAGGGGCTACATTACATTTTCACAATTGGCACATTTTTCCATCAGGACTGTGGCAAAGGGCTGGCCCCTGACATAATGGATATGCCAGGGGTGGGAGGGGGGATTCTTAGGGGCATAGGTCTATGGCTGACAGCAAGGGGCTGGGGGCTTGATAACTGTTGAGGAGGGGTTCTCACTCAGACATGGCTGCCTTCCACAAATGCCCTCTCCCTTTCCACAGCAGGGGGCATGTTTTATAACTGAAGGCTCTTCGGTTCTGCAAGGAGATCAACCAGTCCCTCCTAAAGGAAATCAGTCCTGAATATTCATTGGAAGGACTGATGTTCAAGCTGAAACTCCAATAGTTTGGCCACCTATGCGAAGAACTGACTCATTAGAAAAGACCCTGATGCTCTGAAAGATTGAAGGCAGGAGGAGAAGGGGACGACAGAGGATGAGATGGCTGGATGCATCACTGACTCAACAGACATGAGTTTGAGTAAACTCTGGGAGTTGGTGATAGACGGGGAGGCCTGGCGTGCTGCAGTCCATGGGGTCACAAGGAATCAGACATTGACTGAGTGACTGAGCTGAACTGAACTGCTCTTTGGTTGCTGTGATTTCTACATTCTCAACGACACCCGCTGATAAGCACAGCGGCATCCTTCTACTGTGAACTGTTACAGCATGGACCTACTGTGTGTCAGATACTGTGCTGGGCTTGACACTGGCCTCACACTGCTTATAAGGCTAGAAGAAAAAAATATACCTAGCTTTGGAGTCAGAAAAATCTGGGTTTGAGTTTATCCTTTTTCAGTATCTTGCTACGGGATCTGTGGCAAAGGCTTTTAACCTCTTGTCAAAACTTGTCAAAAGCGGGGTAAGAATATGTACCTTGGACACAGAGAAATGAGAACCACAGCATACTGGTGGTGGGAATGTAAATTGGTTCAGTCACCTTAGAAAACAGGATGGAAGTTCCTCAAAAAACTAAAAATAGAATTACCATGTAATCCAGCAATCCTATTCCTGGTTACACAGTGAAAAAAAATGAAAATACTACTCAAAAAGATGCATGCACCTCAATGTTCATAGCAGCATTGTGTACAATAGCCAAGATATGCAAACAACCCAAGTGTCCATCCACAGATAAATGGATAGAGAAGACAGAAGTGAGGTATATAATTGCGTATATATTCAGACACATACACAAAATGGAATATTACTCAGCCATAGAAAAGAATTAAATTGTATTATTTGCAACAATGTAGATGAACCTAGAGGGTATTATACTTAGTGAAACAAATCAAAGAAAGATAAACACTCTTTGTTATTACTTACATGTGAAATCTAAAAATAAATGCAGATAAAAATGAATACATACCTTGTAGCTTTGACATGGTGATTAAATAAGATAATGTAGATAACTTTCTTCCACTGAAGATAAACAGTGAAGGTCTCATAGCTAGAGTGGTTAGGGGAGCTAGAATTCCAGTTTCTCTAACTCAAGGGCCTGAGGTGTTGACATGCTGCAGTCAGAGCTATTTTGGAGGGATCACTTGGGCTGGCTGGGCTAGGCCAATGGGTCCCCTTCCAGCTTTCAACATAGCAGTCAATATCACAAACATTCACTAACTTACTAGGAGTGTTTCCAGGGACTTAGAGTCCAAAGCAGAAGCAGTGAATACATGGCCTGACTCCAGGTGAACAACTGTGCTGAGCAAGTATTCAGTACTTGAGAATAAGCTCTGATCCTTACCACTTCACGCTTCTCCACTTCAAACCAGCGGGAAATTCCAGGTAAACTCTGCACCAAGTATAGTGATGTTCTTTCCACCCAGAGACTCTATGAAATACAAAACAAATTAAGTCCCCAAGTTACCTTCTTTCCAGTTACTGAGCAATGACTAATGTTTGCCATTCAATTTTACCAAGTTTTCAGTATTTGTCAGCTTTTCTTTAGTATTCATTCCAGTGCTTCGGCAATCTCCTTGCACTCAGGAAGCTATCTCAGTAAGACATGCTGAAGCTTAGGTTAGTTTCATTGTATATAACCTGAAACTTTTTTTCTGTGCAGAATACGTGATCTACTTCAGGCAGTAATCTTAAAAATGTCAAAACAGGTCATCACATTCTTTCCTTTTTCTCTAAATTCCTGATTTAAAGTTTCCCCACTCCTCAAGGGGGTCTAGCCATTTTTACTTGGAATGGGATATAATATCAGCTAATCATCATGAGATCAGACAGAATCCTCAAGAAGGGCTTTAGGAATCTCATAGCCTAATCTTTCTGTATTAAAGATGAAAGACATTAGCCTTCTAGTCTTGTCCGACTCTTTGTGACCCTGTGGGCTGTAGCCCATCAGGCACCTCTGTCCACGGGGATTCTCCAGGCAAGAATACTGAAGTGGTAGCCTATTCCTTCTCCAGGGGATCTTCCCGACCCATAAATCGAACCAGGGTCTCCTGCATTACAGGCAGATTCTTTACCAGCTGAGCTACCAGGGAAGCCGAAGAGGCATGTGACCTGCTCAAAGCTACATTCTCATCATCTGTACTGCCATCCCCAGGATCCCTGCACTAGAATGTCTGACTCCCCCATGGCTACAGTTACTGCGCCATCCGCACTTCTGTGATCCAGGAAGATTTGCACTTAGAGCTGGGCCTCCCTCTGGCCAGGATGAGCACCCCCATGACACAGGAAATCACAGGTGCCTTTGGTAAGAGCTGCTGTTGACAATGGGTCTCTCTCGACAACAGGCTTCTGCATTTCTGCCTCGTGTTTCCTGGTTAAACAAAGCGTATTCCCATGTGTAGTAAACCTTACAAAGTTCCTGAAACACTGCCATTTATTCAACAACAACAACAAATCGAAGGATTTCTTTGTGCCAGCCAAGATCTAATGAGATGAATATGGCAGCAGCCCTGTGACAGGAGGCCAGAGCACTCTGCCGGTAATGAGGGGTGAAGCGGATCAAGAAGGGCTCAGGGGGCATCCCTGGCGTCTCAGTGGAAATGAATCTGCCTGCCAATGCAGGAGACATAGGTTTGATCCCTGATTCACCGGGAAGATGCCACATGTTGAGGAGCAACTAATTATGTGTGCGACAATTATTCAGCCTGTGTTCCAGAGCTGGGGAACCGCAACTACTGAGCCCACATGGCCTAGACTGTGTTCAGCAATAAGAGAAGCCACCGCAATGAGAAGCCTAGAGAGTAGCCCCCGCTTGCTGCAATTAAAGAAAAGCCTGAGTGGCAACGAAGACCCAGCACAGATTTAAAGAAAAAAAGAAGGGCTCAGGGAGAAGAGAGAGGAACAGTCCAGGTGCTGGGGGAAAACAGGAGGAAGCAGGCACACAAGGCATCCTGTGGGAGGAGGATTGTGCTTCACTGAGGAGGTGACACGTGAGCGGAATTTTGAAGAGTGAGTAGGAGTTTGCCAGGCGGAGAGCGGGGGACGCGGTGCAGGCAGCAGGAAGCAGAGATGCAAGCGGCTTGTGAAAGGGCATGGCAGGAGATGGAGGGAGAGCTCCGTGCTGCCAGAGCTGAGAGAGTGGGTGAGTGGGCTGCAGCAGAGATGAGGCTTCTGGAAGGGCAGTTTGGAGACAGATGCTGAGGGCTGTGAGCACAGGAAAAAGGAGCCAGATTTATTATTTTTTTAAGGAGGGTTGCTACACCATTGATAAATATTTAAAGTGATGGCCAAAAGGAAATGTGGTGCAGCAGAAAAAGCAATGGAGAAGGCATCAGAAGATGCGCGTTCTAGTGCAGGGTCTGGGGTATTGAGAATGCCATTCTAAGCAAGTCACCTGCCTGATTCTGGGGCACCTTGGACTTTTTATCTACTGGAAACTTGCAGTGAAAACTGTATTATACACTAATGATCTTTAATCAGTTTTGGAAGGCAGAAAGAAAAATTATCCAGAGGGATTAGAAAATGGTCATGGATCTTTTCAGTAACATCGTAGCGTTATTTTCCAGTGGTTTCCTGGCCTTGATGTTTAACCCATCAATGTCCTTGACCAAAGGACTGTGCTTTGCTCGGTCTCATCATAACACTGCAAAACTATCCAACTTTCCCTTTGATCATTTGGCTGTGAGCAATTCCGGAGTTGCTGTGAGGAGCACCAGGGACTGAAGCATAGGCAGGAGTGACAAGCGAGTTCACATCAGACAATCACAGCTGATAGTGTTAGAAGAATATTTCCCAGCTTCCCTGATAGCTCACTTGGTAAAGAATTCACCTGCAATGCAGGAGACCCCAGTTTGATTCCGGGGTCAGGAAGATCCCCTGGAGAAGGGATAGGCTACACACTCCAATATTTTGGGGTTTTCCTGGTGGCTCAGCTGGTAAAGAACCTGCCTGCAATGTGGGAGACCTGGGTTGGATCCCTGGGTTGGGAAGATCCCCTGGAGAAGGGAAAGGCTACCCACTCTAGTATTCTGGCCTGGAGAATTCCATGGACTGTGTAGTCCATGGGGTCGCAAAGAGTCGGACATGCTGAGCGACTTTCACTTCACTGTGATGAAAGAAGCTAAGCCAAGTCACCCAGGATCCTACATTCATTTTACATTTTTTTGCTTGGAGGGAGATCCTGGGGATCTGTATGGTCTCACATTGTCACTGTTATCAAGGAAAGGGCAGATTATAATTTATCTGTGGAACAATTTCACCCCTTTCCCCCAGTAGGGCTGTGAGAAACCTTGCTCTTTCTGGCTGAGAGAGAACAAGCAAGGCTTATCAGAACTGAGGATGGAAAACTCAACCCATGCAAAGAAGCTATGGCTGGTCCTCTCAGAAGTCTGAGTTACACATCATTCTATTGAGAAAAAGCAGCAAAAGTTAGCACAGTCTCTCTCACTGGGCCGGGAGCCTCCCCAGTGGTTCTATCACCTGTTCCTTCAGTATCCTTTACTCATGCCAGTCTCCCGTATCTGAGGATAAATACCCGAGGTTCCCACAGTTGGTTCAACATGAATGAATGGAGGACTGAGCTGAACCCTGAGATCTCAAAACCTGGACAGAGGACCACTGCCATTACAATCATCCTAAACTCCGGGGCCTCCTCTGTGACCCAATGAGTCAATTCCCAGGCCAAGAGATCTGCTAGAAAACAACTCATGTCACCCTGACACGTGGTAGAATTTAAGAATAATTAGACCACCTTCTAGTTTTATCACCTGACTATGTCTTGAGTAAATACTTAACATGCATCTTGATAAAAAGAAAAAGCCTCTATTTGAGGAAACCATGTGTCATAAGAATTGCTCAGTACCTTGAATTCATTCTCTTTATCTTTCGTGCCTTTGTGAAATGGTCTGTCGTAGCGGAATTTCCAGATGTGATTCACTTTATAGAAACTTTTGATGTTGTCTGGAACACCTTCTCTCTGAAGGACCTCCTGGCTTTCTGGGATGGGAGTCACGGCGTATATCTGCAAATCTAGGATTCAAGAGTCAAGGAGGGAACCTGATTTGGCAGACTTCCTGGGGCGTCTGGCTTGACCTGAGCTATGGCAGAAAGAAAGGGATGGTGAACAATCAAGTGTTTCTACTGGGATAAAGTCAAACCGCCAAGAAGGTACCAAGAACTCAGTTCATAGCAAATCAAGTCTCAAACTACAAGCCTTAAAATAGCTTCACATAGGTCATTCTGACGAAGTATCAGTTTGAAATTTCTATGTCCTGTGAATTCATTTATCATAGATTTTTTTGGGGGGTGGGGGTAGGTTTGAATGGCTTGGATCCTAGGTACTAAGGATTGTATTCATTTTAACCCTTGTTTATGAGGCTCTGATCTTTAGTGCATGTATGGTCCTTTTAAAATGTGTTTGTTTGTAAAATAATGGATAAATACCTACGCAACCAAAGACAGCAACCAGTACTGATAGTAACTCATATGTTCCCTGTCTCTAGCCTTGGCACATTTGAGGTAGCCACTCTCCCAAACCTTGTATTGATAAGCAGAGTGTTTAGCTATAGTTGGTATTTTTGAAAACTACATTAAAGGGGTATTATATTTACTTATAAATTTACCATTTTTTCTTCTCATTCAAAGAAAGACAGCAAAATCTTTTCCCTTAAGTAATTGCTTGCTTCTGGTACATTTAAGTTTCTACTTTGGAATGGTATCCGTAATTTTCAGGGGGGAGTTTCTGATCTTCTTTAAGATTGTCAACTTCAGGAAGAAAGAACAATCCATAAAGGAGTGCTGGGGTGAAGTCCCTTGGTCTCTAATGCCTGTGTAATTTCAGCTGAGTTGTTTATGTTTGCACAGTGGGAGTGTCAGTTACACGACAATTGTTAAATGCTGTCAGGAATGCCATGGCTAAGAGTCCCTGAAAGATACAGGGCTACCTCTTCCTCTTCCCTTTCATCCAGAATAAACACATCAAGGGAAAAGTGGGTAAGTGATCCGAAGTGGTTTCTACAGGGTGTGTGTGTGCGTGTGCGCACACGTGCACCAGTCGCATCTGACTCTTTGAGACCCCATGGACTGTAACCCAATAGGCTCCTCTCTCCATGGAATTCCCTGGGCAAGAATACTTGAGTGGGTTGCCATTTCCTTCTCCAGGGGATCTTCCTGATTCAGGGACTGAACCCACATCTTATGCAGTGGCAGGTGGATTCTTTACCAATGAGCCACCTGGGAAGCCCATTTCTACAGGGGATGCCAGAGGAAAATTATTCTAGGAGAAATCCCTAAAAAGGAGCTTTAAAAGCAGGGTTGACATACAGAAAAGCTGCAACTAAAAGGGAAAAAGCATTCTCTTAACAGAATCCTTAAGGGATTTCTTTTCAACTGACATTATGAGAATATCTAGCATAATTCTGTTTGGAAGGAGCTAAGCTAAAATTAACATGATGAGAAAGAAGGAGAACGAGACCATGGCTTTTGACAAGGGGCCAGTGCCTGAAGCACCTGCACAGAAACACTCTGCAGCCAAAGGCCAACGGGACCTAGTCAGAATCTGGCCTTTCTAGCTGTGGATACACTGAGCTTCTGCCTGGAAGATGGTCTCATCGGGTTGGTTGGCATGCTGCATGGCGATGGCATGGGGGAACTCGTTCAGCATTCTCTGCTGGAAGGCCTCCAGTCTTTCGTAGTCATGCCCTCGACACACAAACTCTTTATTCTGGAGGTAAAATCAGAAAAAGAAACATTAGGACTATGTAATTGAGTGCAGTCACTACACTCAAGAAGCCAAAATATGCAACACTAGCAGTAACTAAGCATAGGTCCAACATCAACAGAATATAACCAAAAAAACCCACACTGGAACAGTCTAGAGAATTTGTCCAAATATTAAAAATACAAAGGGCAAAGGTCAGAGGCATCACTCTCTATTGCTTCTAGTAAGTTCCACAGCATGCCTCACTCTTCCAGGTTCACCTGCATGAGGTACAAAGGGGTGTCTGATTCTCAGAGCACCAAAGTACAAAACAAAGCAATCGTGTTCCCTCCAAATGTTAGTGAACACATGTTACAGAGTATTTTAAAAACTGTATAACAAAGTTAAGTGGACAAATTCTCAATTTGGAAGAAGGCAAAGTAAGTGCAATCCTTAAAAATACATTTTATGCATCCTTTCTATAAAGTTCACAGAGATCAGACTTAACCCTTTCACTCCTAGATCCTTCCATGGAGAGGAAGGACAACCGCCTGCATGCCAGCTCTCAGCAGGGCTGTTGCTGCGAGAATCCCTGCTATCCCTGACTCCGCTCAGCGTCCTGTAGCCAGGACCTCTGTTAACTGCCTAAAGCCAAGTTTGGGGATTTTTAAGGTCTTGCTAAATGTTGGACAAATCTTTGTCTGTTTCCGCTTTGTTTTTACAATACATACAAATATTCTGTTAGTTAGGACTCTCTCATTCAGGTAAAAAAGGTGAAGGTTATCCTTGATGGAGGCCACAGAGCTGGCAGGATGGGGACCTTCTCAACAAGAACCTTCATGATCTGCTTACCGATATGGAACAACTCTTCCCGACAGTTTAAAGTGAAAGTATTAGTCGCTCAGTCACGTCCTACTCTATGCGACCCCATGGACTGTACTCCGCTAGCCTCCTGTATCCATGGAATTCTTCAGGTGAGACTACAGAAATGGGTAGCCATTCCCTTCCCAGGGGTATTCCTGGCCCACGGATTGAACCCCAATCCAGTGCAGGCAGATTCTTGACTGTCATGAGCCACCAGGGAAGTTTAATGATAGTCAATGATAATGAAATTATAATTGTTAAGCACAGCCAGCACATACCTTATTTAACCCAAAGAAACTTGAGAGGGTGTCCCCCCCTCCCCCATTTTGTAGCTGGGAACTGAGGATCAGGATCATTACATACTTTGTCCACATGTATGAGATTTAAGCTCAGGTCTGAGTCCAACGCCTTAGCTCCCTCTGTTCTGAACATGACCTGATACGTGGAAAAACTCCTAATAGCTACAGAGACCAAGAAAGATTGTGGGATAAGATGCCCTGAAGATCTTTAAGGAGTAAAGTGCTTTGTGGTCTGGGGAGTTAAGGCCCAATGATCTCAGCAGTTCTCAGCTCTGGGCGGTTTCTGTGATTGCACCAAATGTACTGAGGAAGCACTCTGGGCCAGAGCGAGGAAGTTAGAAACCACTCTGGGAAAGGGGCTCAGGGTTGCAGCTGAGAAAAAGCAGCTGCAGGCAGAGGAACCAAGCAGCAGAACTGAGCTCTGAGAACTTGCACAAGGCCCCACAAGTTACCCAATAAACCAATAAACCCCTGAGAAACACAAGCTAAGACAGACTCCTTAGGAATCAGGATTGCACTCCCCATAAGTAATCCTATATTTAAATTTTCTTGACTGAAGTCATACCTTCTGATGCTGTGTTATTTATTTTGCTCAAAAGATATTCAACAAGGACCTACTGTATAGCAAAGGGAACTCTACTCACTACTCTGTAATAACCTATATGGGAAGAAAATCTAAAAAAGAATAGATACATGTATCAGTTCAGTTGCTCAGTCGTGTCCGACTCTTTGTGACCCCATGGACTACAGCACACCAGGCATCCCTGCCCATCACCAGCTCCTGGAGTTTACTCAAACTCATGTCCATTGAGTTGGTGATTCCATCCAACCATCTCATCCTCTGTCGTCCCCTTCTCCTCCCACCTTCAATCTTACCCATGTCAGGGTCTTTTCAAAAGAGTCAGCTGTTTACATCAGTTGGCCAAAGTATTGGAGTTTTAGCTTCAATATCAGTCCTTCCAATGAACACCCAGGACTGATCTCCTTTAGGATGGACTAGTTGGATCTCCTTGCAGTTCAAGGGACTCTCAAGAGTCTGCTCCAACACCACAGTTCAAAAGCATCAATTCTTCAGTGCTCAGCTTCCTTCATAGTCCAACTCGGAGAAAAACTGGCCAAAGAGGCCTTCTGATCGCCAGCTACATCCATACATGACTACTGGAAAAACCATAGCTTTTGACTCGACGGATTGTTGGGAAAGTAATGTCTCAGCTTTTTAATATGCTGTCTAGTTTAGCCATAGCTTTTCTTCCAAGGAGCAAGTGTCTTTTAATTTCATGGCCGCAGTCACCACCTGCAGTGATTTTGGAGCCCCCCAAAATAAAGTCTGTCACTGTTTCCATTGGTTCCCCATCTATTTGCCATGAAGTGATGGGACTAGATGCCATGATCTTTGTTTCCTGAATGTTGAGTTTTAAGTCAATTTTTTGACTCCCCTCTTTCACTTTCATCAAGAGGTTCTTTAGTTCTTTGCTTTCTGCCATAAGGGTGGTGTCATCTGTATATCTGAGGTTACTGATATTTCTCCCAGCAATCTTAATTCTAGCTTGTCCTTCATCCAGCCCAGCATTCCTCAAGCAGGGTGACAATACACAGCCTTGACGTACTCCTTTTCCTATTTGGAACCAATCTGTTGTTCCATGTCCAGTTCTAATTGTTGCTTCCTGACCTGCATCAGATTTCTCAAGAGGCAGGTCAGGTGGTCTGGTATTCCCATCTCTTTCAGAATTTTCCACAGTTTGTTGTGATCCACAGAGTCGAAGGCTTTGGCATAGTCAATAAAGCAGAAGTAGATGTTTTTCTGCTGTCTATGGGGTCGCACAGAGTCAGACACAACTGAAGCGACTTAGCCGCAGCAGATGTTTTTCTAGAACTCTCGTGGTTTTTTGATGATCCAGCAGATGTTGGCAATTTGATCTTTGGTTCCTCTGCCTTTTCTAAATCCAGCTTGAACATCTGGATGTTCATGGTTCACATACTGTTGAAGCCTGTCTTGGAGACTTTTGAGCATTACTTTGCTAGCGTGTGAGATGAATGCAACTGTGCAGTAGTTTGAGCATTCTCTGGCATTGCCTTTCTTAGGGATTGGAATGAAAACTGACCTTTTCCAGTCCTGTGGCCACTGCTGAGTTTCCAAATTTGCTGGCATATTGAGTGCAGCAGTTTCACAACATCATCTTTTATTTATTTTATTGTGGCGGTTTTTGCCATACATTCACATGAACCAGCCATGGGTGGACATGTGTTCCCCACCCTTAACCTCCCTCCCTCCTTCCTTTTGAAATAGCTCAACTGGAATTCCATCACCTCCACTAGTTTTGTTCATAGTGATGCTTCCTTCCTAAGGCCCACTTGACTTTGCATTCCAGGATGTCTGGCTATAGGTGATAATCACATCATTGTGATTATCTGGGTTGTGTAGATCTTTTTTGCATAGTTCTTCTGTGTATTCTTGCCACCTCTTCTTAATATCTTCTGCTTCTGTTAGGTCCCTACCATTTCTTTCCTTTATTGAGCCCATCTTTGCATGAAATGTTCCCTTGGTATTTCTAATTTTCTTGAAGAGATCTCTAGTCTTTCACATTCCATTGTTTCCCTCTATTTCTTTGCGTTGATCACTGAGGAAGGCTTTCTTATCTCTCCTTGCTATTGCTTGAAACTCTGCATTCAAATGAGTATATCTTTCCTTTTCTCCTTTGCCTTTCGCTTCTCTTCTTTTCTCAGCTATTTGTAAGGCCTCCTCAGACAACCATCTTGCCTTTTTGCATTTCTTTTTCTCAGGAGTGGTCTTGATCACTGCCTCCTATACAATGTCACGAACTTCCGTCCATAGTTCTTCAAGCATTCTATCAGATCTGATCCCTTGAATCTGTTTCTCCCTTCCATTGTATAACCGTAAGGGATTTGAGGTAGGTCATACCTGAATGGTCTAGTGGTTTTTCCTACTTTCTTCAATTTAAGTCTGAATTTGGCAATAAGGAGTTCATGATCTGAGCCACAGATACATGTATACCTGTAACTGAATTGCTTTGCTGTATACCTGAAACTAATACAACATTGTAAATCAACTATACTCAATACAAAATAAAAAAATTAAATATAATAAATTTGCTTGATAAAATAAGACAATACATATCTTCTTGCATATTACTGAAGTCCCCAAATAAGTATCTGAAAACTGAAACAGTTCTAAAGCAATGCTTATATGTCACAACAGTTTATAAAATCAGGGGACTGCCTCTAAGTGTAAGGTCATTCAAAGGTAGTAAGAAATCATTTTGGAATAAACATAAATTTGGGGCCTAATATTTGAGTTATGGAGAAATAAAAAGGAGATAAGCTTTCTTTCCATTAATTTTTTTTAAAACCATAGTTTTGAGATATAGTTCACAAGCCATAAAATTTACCCTTTTATAGTATGCAATTCGGTTGTTTTTGGTATATTCACAGAGTTGTGCAACTATCTGCATTATATAATTTCAGATTATTTTCATTACTGCAAAAAGAAATTTGTACCCGTTAGCAGTCACTCCCCATCTCCCCCTCCCCTTGGCACCTGGCAGCCGCTAATCTACTTTCAGTTTCCATGGATTTACCTATTCTGGACATTTCATATAAATGGAATTACATAACATGTGGCTGTTTGTAACTGGCTTCTTTCACTTAATATTATCAAGGTTCACTCATTTTGTAGCAGTATCAGTACTTCATTCCTTTCTTATTGCTGAATATTCTATTGTATAGCTATACCATATTTGGTGTATCCGTTCATCAGTGGATGGACATTTGGACTGTTTCTGCTTTTAGGCAATTGTGAATAACGCTGCTGTGAATACTCATGTACATGTCTTTGTGTGGCTCTGGATGCTGGGAAAGATTGAGGGCAAGAGGAGAACGGGGCAACAGAAATGAGATGGTTGTATGACATCGCTGACTCAACAGACATGGGTCTGAACAAACTTCAGGAGCTGGTGAAGGAAGGAAAGCACAGCATGCTGCCCTCCACGGGGTCACAAACAGCTGGGCAGGACTTAGTGACTGAACAACAACAATTTGTTAATAGTTAATTTTTAAAATTCTTTCTTTAAAAAGGAAATATATACCTATGGGATAAAATATTCCCAAATAGTATAAGCATACAATAACAAGCAAGTATCTTTCCCATCCTTGACTTCAATGATCCTCCTCAGACAAATCACTATTCAAAGATATTTTATGCATTTAAACACTGTCGATAAAGAAATCATTTTCCACAAGGGTAAAAAAAAGCTACCTCAATAACACAAACATATCAATTTATTTGAGCTTTAAATATTATCTGGAAATTGATCACACAGTGAAAGGAAATTTTTAAAGTTGATATTTGTTTTTAAATCAAAGAACAGACTAGATTTTTCTTAAAAAATCAAGTCCCAAGATTCCAAGTGTGCAGTGCCATTTAGAAACCAATAGAGGGTGATGCTTCTCTTTCATTTAGAAGGAAATGCCACTTACTTGTAGAAAAGCTGTTTTCCAAAGAAAGATGATATATTGGTCTATTCCAATTGATATATTAACAAAATTCATTTTATTAGCTGATACGTCTTCTAATTTGCCAAATTTTCTTTAAAATTATGGCTCCTAAACTACTTCTGACTTTTAAAAATCTTTACACTTTTAATTAACACTAATCACACATACACGATAGAGTTCTAGGGTACTTCGTAATACACTTGTTAGCTGAATTCAGAATTTGATCAGGCCTACAATACAACTTTCATGGGCTGCTTTCTCTATTAAAAATATTAAAAATCATACTGTATGACTCATTTGGTATAAAGACAAATAATATCAATAATAACCTAATGTACAATATACACTATTAAATAGCAATCTAGTGTAGAGTATACACTGTGGGATTCCCAGATGGCTCAACAGATAAAGAATCTGTCTGCAATGCAGGAGACGCAGGAGATGCAGGAGACGCAGGTTCAATTCCTGCGTTGAGAAGATCTCCTGCAGGAGGAAATGGCAACCTACTCTAGGATTCTTGTCTGAAAAATTCCATGGACAGAGGAGCCTGGCAGGCTACAGTCCATGGGGTCGCAAACAGTCAGGCATGACAGTGTGCACTCACATCCATAATATACACTAAAATATATATTTTAACATTTTCTTTAACCTGAAAGTTTACTCTTTTCTTCTGATTTTGAAAAGAAAACAGTTTTATGAACTATCTAAGAATATTATGGTCCCTAAGCACTGTATCTACTGTGCATAATGGATCAGGTAGCCCTGAGCATGATATGGAATAAAACAGAATCATTGCATTATTTTGAGCCAAGAGAGGAAGGGGTGGTCTGCAGCATGAGAATCAGGTCTGGGCCCTACTGTGGGGTCTCCAGCCCTCTGCGCTGCTCACAGCTCCAGAATATCCCTCCTTTCCCTCGGAACTTGGACCCAGACCTTGTACTCTGCAGGAGGTGGCTGATGACAGCCCAGGACCAGTGTGTCCACTTTGAAGACACAGTTTTTCAAATTCAGCAAGTGTTCTGAATTTGCCACTAGTTTTGATTTGGAATCAAGCTTTCCTCTGTCTGTAGGCAGGTCCATCTGCAGAGCCGACAATGTATGTGGATCCTCCTTAACCCAGCAAAGAGATTTTATACCTAGGTCTGTGTGGTACCCACATACATGGTTATTTCAATCAGTTAGATGACTGATTTGCTATTTGAGCATTTGTTTTATGCGATACTAAGTGAATCTTTGCCTATGGTGTTTAGGTATTTTATACATACACACACACACACACACATACATATATATCTTCATTCTGAAAGGCAGATACATTAATGATTATTAAAGAAGCAATGAAGTCAAATGTTTCTCCTCTCTGTCCTGCTTCAAGTACCCCCATCCTGTATCTATTCATAGGTGCCAACAGCTGCTGCTCCTGCTAAGTCACTTCAGTCGTGTCTGACTGTGTGTGACCCCACAGACGACAGCCCACCAGGCTCCCAAGTCCCTGGGATTCTCCAGGCAAGAGTACTGGAGTGGGTTGCCATTTCCTTCTCCAATGCATGAGAGTGAAAAGTGAAAGTGAAGTCGCTCAGTCATGTCCAACCCTCAGTGATCCCACAGACTGCAGCCTTCCAGGCTCCTCCGTCCATGGGATTTTCCAGGCAAGAGTACTGGAGTGGGGTGCCATTGCCTTCTCCGACCAACAGCTAAAGGAAGATATTTAAGATTTAAACTTTGTAATGAATTCACTCAATGTTACAAATTATTCCTGTCACTCCTCCTTAGTTGCTGGAGAAGGTGCATTCTTATCTTACCAGTACTTTTAGGTGAGTATAAATGAGATGTTACAAACTGAAATGTTACGTAAGTTATTTCAGCACTTAAGAGACTACTTGGCTGAATGCGAAAAATGCTAAGAATGGAGTCAACTATTTTATTATCTGGTAGGTACTTTGGAAAGTCTTGAAAACTTCCCTTTGTAGAAATAGTTTCTACTAGCAATAAGTTGAATCTCTTTGCTGGGTGGCATTTATCTTTTCAAAGTCAGCTAGGACGAACAATGGTCCTCTGGAGCCTGGAGGCAGAGTTTTCCCAAGATGTGAAACTGTCGTCTTTTCTGCGGTCTGCAACTCCCAGGCCCTAGCGCCCGCCATTTTTCTCTAAGACTAACTCTATGGAAATTGCAGGCTGAACAGAAGTAATGCTACCAATTATATACGGGAAACAACTGTAATTGCCAAAGATTGCTCATAAAATATAATAAGCTTTGAAACGTAGGAAGAAAATTCAACTGATTGTTTGAAATCTTGGGAAATTATTCAAAACAAGGCATTCTATATGAGTATGATGTTTGCACACTAAAGTTAAAAGAGGATCTTGTGAAATTATTACCTGCCTTAAAAGGAAAATATGTCATTCATATCTTAGTTTGCTTGATTGGGATATCTATATTGGAAGCATGAAAGCAAATCAAGTAGTATATTACTTACTCTTAAGAAAAATGGAAACTTTTTCCCATAAAATCCAACTCTGAAGAACTCTGGTTCAAGACGTTGCTGGTCCATAATTTTGTCATACAAAGAGGCCTCCATCATCTAGCAAAGAACAGGGGGTGTTTTAGTCATTTTATCTCATCTTTTAGCTCCACCACTTTATAGAAGAGGATGTTTCTTCTATAAAAAAAAAGAGAACATCACTTTAGTTCCATTTGCAGAAAAGAAGGTTGACTCCTTTTCTATGCTTTAAGGCAGAGATCAGGAAACTTACTCTGTAAATGGCCAGACAATAAATATTTCAGACCTTACAAGTCACCTGGTCCCTGTCATAACTACTCAATTCTTTGAGGTCCATAGGCTTCAGTCTCCTGACCTCTGCTTTAAAGGATTGAGTATATTACTACATGTCCTCACCAGAGGAAATGATTTCTATGCACAGGCTGGAGAATCCCAGGGATGGGGGAGCCCGGTGGGCTGCCGTCTATGGGGTCGCACAGAGTCAGACACGACTGAAGCGACTTAGCAGTAGTAGTCTATCAAAATATTTTCTTCACAATAAAAATTAACATGAACTCTTAGAGGCAAAATCTTTTTGGAGAATTCTTGTACTCACCTGAGCATTCAGTTCTCCTAGGTCATGGTAATTCAGGACATCTGGAAGATGTAACCTTGTACAGGTTGAACGGGGATAAACCAACAAACCAAACAGGGCCCACAGTGCAAGTGTTGTGGGGGCTGAAGGCTGTTAAGTGTGTCTTTGACTGAGGTTGGAAGCATGAAGTACATAAAGATTATGGTTTTCCACTCATGGTATTATCATCTCCAGGGTTTCCAGAGAAAGACTAATACTGCAATTGAAAATATCTCCCCTCTCTCCACCCCCAGTAACAGCACCCAACAGAGCACTTGGCATGAAGTGCAAAGCTTTGAGTTTATAAAAATCTTAGTGACTATGGCACCCAAGGGCCCTCAAAGGTAAACATTATAACCTCGCTTCTGTTCCGGGGACAGGATGCAAAGAGAAGCACAGGGACATTTTTATATGAAACTGCAGTGTCTGCCAAAGCCAGCGTGATGGGCTGAAGTTAAAACAAGGCTTTTCCTCCTTGGTTTTCCTGTTAGGAGAAATATTGATGAACTCCTGATATGAAATAGTACACCCAAAGTACAGGGCTGGCTCCTGCCAGAGGAAGAAGTTACTTGTGGTATAAGGGATACTGGGTTGTTAAAGGTTTATGAGTATTATCTCTTATATTACTACCTTGGAATGAAAAGGCAATATCATAATTTTTAAAAATATATATGTATGTGCATATGTATATATAATCTGATGATCCTGTTTTAGAAGCCCTGAAGAGCTTACATGTAACAAGATGATACAAAATGTTTGACCCGATGAGAATAAGGACGTGGAGTACCAGAGGGACTTGTTTGAACCTTCAAGAAGAGAAGGTATTGAGTTGGCCACAGTTCATTGGGTTTTTGTATGATGCTTCACAAAAACCCAAGTGAACTTTTTGGCTACCTCAATAGAAAAGATTTGGTTTAGGGACACAGAATATTAAACTCCTTGAGCTCTTGGGTACTAAGACCTTGGTTTCAGTTTTAGCAAATAAAAACATTTCTGAAGCTAAAAAGCTTTGATACCTACAGAAGTTAGCCCCCAAATCTTTCAAAATGCGTCAGCTAGCCATTTCTCCTATTTTACTGCACAGATTATGGAACTAAGAATGGAATATTACTGAGATTCGTGTGTGAGTGACAAGCTCTTCCAACAAAAAGTATTAATCCTGGGTTACATGTTATATTTCAGACGTAGTGTTTAGAATAGATCAACAGCTTACATTTTGCATATTAATCAAAAGCATCACACAGGTCAATATGCTGTTTCTCTGGATAAATAGAGGAGTATGCTTCTTTCAAAAGCTTTCTACAAGACACATCAAGATGATCACAAAGTTGACTTCCTAGCACCATGGGGACGTCAATCTAAAAAAGGATTCCATAACCTGATTAGGATGCATGCAGGCACCTTACCCTCATTTTGCTCAGGTTTCTGTAATCATAGTAACTCTCGTACTGCTCTGCAATCTTCCGGCACAAGATGATGCCGTTCTCCCAACACTGTGGACAAGTGAATAACATAAATGTTAACAATCTCATGGCATTTACTAATTTCCACCCAGAGGTCAAGAGGGGACCACTCTCAGATGATCAAGCCTTACTTCTTAACCTTTAAAACCTACCCTTAATAGTACTACTGCAATTTTAAGCATGAAAATAGCATGTAATTAACAAGTTCATTATTTAAAATATTTAGAGAGTTGAAAATGATAACCAACAAGTCATTAACATATGGTGCAAAAACAACATTTCCTGATATCATCTCAAAACTATTATCCTGAAGATGTGGAGTACACACACACACACACACACACACACACACACACTAGAATATTAGTCAACCATCAAAAAGAATGAAATAATGCCATTTGTAGCAACATGGGTGGACCTAAAGACTATCACGCTAAGTGAAGTGAGTCAAGGAAAGACAAACAGCATATGATATCACTTATGTGGTATCTAAAATACAACACATATCAACACATCTATGAGACAAAAACATACTCACAGACATGGAAAACAGACATGTGGTTGCCAAGCGGGGGTGGGGAAGGAATGGATGGATGGACTGGGAGTTTGGGATTAGCAGATACAAACTAGTACATATAGGATGAATAAACAACAAGGTCCTACTGTGTGACACAGGGAACTATATCCAACATCCCGTGACAAACAGAAATGGAAAAGAATATGAAAAAGAATATTATATGTACAGATGAGTCACTTCACTGTATGGAAGAAATTAACACAACATTGTAAATCACTACACTTCAATAAAATGAAAAAAAAAGTAATAGTTTATAGTTAAAAAATAAACAAAACATGCTGAAATAACTGCAGTTCCACAATGGCCAAGGAGATTAATGAGCAGCCCCTCAGGGCTGGGGTATGCGGAACTACCACTGACCCCTAAGGTCCAATTATCCACAGCTGGCTCAGTGGATTCCTTGTTGGCCCAAGCGTACTTGTAAACTGCAAGGGTCTAAGCCAGCTGGTTACTCTCAGCAGAAATGCAAAAATTCTTCAATCTAGCTCAGGTGTCTGCAAATTTTCCCACCAAACAGTAAATGCTTTAGGTGTTGTGGGCCATACAACCTTTGTCACAACTGCCATTAAACTATGAAAACATCCTCAGACATGCATAAGCTTGGCTGTGTTCCAATAAAACTTTACTGACAACTGAAACATGAATTTCATATAATTTCCACAGGCCAAATACCATTCTTCTTTTGAGTTCTTTTGACCATTTAAAAATGTAAAAGTGATTCTTAGTTTGCAGGCTGAACTGAAAGAGGCAGTGAGCTGTTTGACCCATGGGCTATAGTCTCAAAGTCCTCATAAAGCACAGCCTCCTGGGAATGGGCCGAGAGAGGTTCTGTAACAGCTTATCTTTCAGGTGGAAAGTTTACTGTGGGAGGATACAGAGGCATTTCTTTGCTACTAACGTAATGAATGATATGTCAGTGTAGTTAGATAAATAATAGAAGAGTATAGGAATAAAGCAATTCCCTGGCATCAAATTTTTAGGAGTACCCAATTACGTTTTATAAAAGACTGACAGCCACTGGGTGTATTTTCATTTCCTGTTTAACCTTGGCACTTTGAAAGATATATTTAAATCTAAGACATGTATCACCAAAGCATCCAAGTGTTCAAATCACCTGGGGTCAGATTCACATTTTTTTTAAAGAGCACTGCAAACCCTTGAAAAGGGAGCAGGTGGCAGGGAGGTGACATGCTGAATTGCTTTATTAGCTCAGGGAGGTTTTCAACACCCTATAGCAACTCTGAGTGTATGACGGGATGTCATAAAATTCTGTAAATAAATTTAGTTTCATTTATTTCACCTTAAAAAAAATGAACTGGGACAGATTACTATGTGCCAATTTGGGGAGGTAGGGGAGGTGTGATAGTGGTTTTTCAGATAATAAAATGCCTGGATGTTGAAACCTCTAGATGAGGGTCTCTCAAGATGGGGTCCAAGTTCATACACACTGGAATTTTCTGGATTCCTCATTAAAATTGCAGAACCCCCTGGCGCAAGCCAGACCTACTTAATCAGAATTTGCAGGAGTGGGGCCTGGGAATCTTAATTTCAGTCAACTCTTGGGAGTTGTGAATGCACACTGAAAATCTGAGGGCCCCTGCTTGAAGAGGTGGCCATCAATGAACTCGAAATAGAGGAAATGTGACAGTCACCTTGGGAAGGGACACAGGGGACTGGGGCCACTTACCTTGCCTCTGTCAAAGTTCTGGATGATGGCGAGGTGCAGGTGCTCCTTGCGCTGCCATTCCGTTTGCATGGGGTAGGTCAGGAACTCCCGGAGGGGCCGGTCAGACCATTCCAGCAGCTCATCATATAACAACAGCGTATATGCAGCCTCTGAAAGATAAGCGGGAAGGTGATGATCGAGACAAGACCCCAATGCAGCTGGTTCAGGATAAGCTGGATTAAGTCCTTTTTTTCTGAATTTCACGATACTGAAGAACACATGTCCAGGACATATTCAACGGAAGGTGAATGAATGAGAAGCACCCCGGGAGATGGAATTACCAGAGACTTGTGTTTGATCTTTTGGCTCTCTTTATTTTCTCTTTCTCTCCTTTCTGTTTATTTCCTACCCCTACTGTTCATATATACCAGCATAATTAAAATGTTGAAGGATAGCTCTGTAGCTGGTTCAAAATGCAGGGGAGACATGCTTTCGTTTGCTACATAGGTTCACTGGTAAAGCCTTTGGCAGGGGACTATGGGTAGTTTCCACAGGCCATGTTTTGTTGTTCAGTCATTTTCAACCCTTTGTGACCACATGGACTGCAGCATGCCAGGGTTCCTGTCCTTCCCCACCTCCTGGTGTTTGCTCACACTCATGTCCATTGAGTCGGTGATGCTATCCAACCATCTCATTCTCTGTCGCCCCCTTCTCCTCCTGCCATCAATTTTTCCCAGCATCAGATTATTTTCCAGTGAGTCAGCTCTTCACATCAGGTGGCCAAAGTACTGAAGGTTCAACATCAGTCCTTCCAATGAATATTCAGGATTGATTTCCTTTAGGATTGACTGGTTTGATCTCCTTGCTGCCCAAGGGACTCTCAAGAGTCTTCTCCAACACCACAGTTTAAAAGCATCAATTCTTCAACACTCAGCCTTCTTCATGGTCCAACTCTTACTTCCATACATGACTACTGGAAAAACCATAGCTTTGACTATATGGATCTTTGTTGGCAATAAAGGGCATGCTTAAGAAACAAAAAATGATAACTCAATTCTCTTGGCTAATAAAAGGCTGAAAAATGTGAAAGTAATACAGCAAGTCCCCTATATACAAATGAGTTCTCTTTTGTGAGTGTGTTCTTAAGTGTAATTTATTCATAAGTCCACAAAGTTAGCCTAGGTACCCAACAAACACAATCAGCTCTATAGCGCTGTACTGTAATAGGTTTATAATACTTTTCACACAAATAATACATTAAAAAAAACATACAAAATTAAAGAAAACATCTTTAAAGTGCAGTACCTTGAAAGTACAGTAGTATGGTACAACAGCTGGCACACAGGGGCTGGCATCGAGTGAACAGGCAAGAAGAGTTACTCACTGGAGAAGGGAGAGGAGGTGGGAGATGGCAGAGCTGAAGGATCATCAGCAATAGGAGACGGAGGGCAAGTTGCCATTTCACTCACGTCGACATTGATGGAACACATGTTCACATCTTTGAAAGTTCGGAACTTGAAAGTTCGTATGTAGGGGACTTACTGTATATGTGTGTGGGGGTATCAGGGTACAGACAGAATTTAGAAGGGGAAAAGCTAGAGAAGAGTTCAGAGAAGAAAAACTTTTAAAATCTATTAACAGCCAACAGAGAAAGGACCAGAAAGGGTAAAAGTATTGGATAAGAAGAGTGTGTGTGTGTGTGTGTGTGTGTGTGTGTGTGCGTGTGTGTGTGTGTGTGAGAGAGAGAGAGAGAGAGAGAGAGAGAGAACAAACTGTGTGGGCTGTGTACTCTGACACCCCCTCTGGCTGGCCCCACAAATCTTCAGTAATGGTTACTAAAGTCATGACATGTTTGGTGTAGCGGGAATTTCCTGGGGAAACATGTGAAGGGATGACATTCTATACACGTGTATAGAAGCGGTGACCCACAGGCTTAAGCATGGCTGACAGGTAATGTATTTAATAGGATACTTGCCATTCTGCAGGTCTCTTCTTTTCCTGAACCATAAATACGGCCAAATACATCAAGAATGGGAACCAGAATTCACTGTCCCTGATGAAAGACTATAATAATTTTTTTCACCTGACACTATAACAGCCAACTTACTTACTAAACCGAATAAAATGATAAAATCCTTATGTTAGGTATCCATTTACCAACCATCCCCACACATGTCTGAAAATACACAGTAGTTACTTTTAATACAATATCCATAAATGGTAATTCTTTTTCTTCATTTATTTGCTTTAAGGATAACTACACATAAGGTTCCTAAGTAACATGTTACGTTCCAGTACTGTGACCTGGCCATCTCAATGCATTAAATACAGTTGCAATAAGAAAGGGCGGGGTCCCCAACACTATTTTCTTATCTCTTAAGTGTAGAAGTCCTGTAAGGCACAGGTTCTGGCTGTATTTTCCTCTTTAATTACCTTTGATGAGCTCGACCCAGTAACTTCAATGATTGCAGCAAAACTTTTCATCACCCACCAGCAGTCTCTTATTCCCCAGCATTCAGTGTGCAAGCTGTTACTAACACAAGTTTTCTTTAATGCAAATGATCACATTGCTCCCATGAGTAAAACTAGTCAATGATTCTCAGTAACTATTAAAAACAGACTGAATTTGGACTTCCTAAAGTGACACAGAAGGCTGCCCATGATCTGGTCCCTCCACTCACATTTTTCCAATGTCCCCACTTATGACAGGTAAGAAGGAGACTGCTACTGTGAGCCTGCTACTGTCTTCCTAAAAAGCCTCCAGCCCCTCGACCCCATCATCACTTTTGCTGAATGAAACATGATGCAACCTGACCCAGAGGCGGCTGCCTGTCAGGGACACAGGCGCCTTCCACTGCATGGACAGGGGACAGGCCCTTTCCTGGGGCGAGATGGACAGAGCGCATGTCTGCTGGAGGGTGTCGATTAATCGGTGGATGTAGAAGCAGCCAAGTTCGCCACGACGTGGGTTGCCATGGAAGACTGCTTCACAGGGGATAAGACAGACGAGGATGATAACAAGATCATCAGAGCTGTGCTGTATTTGAACAGCGTCCTCATTTTCCCTGAGGCCTCCTGAGATCACTTCCTAATCTTTAATTACCCACATACCCTTATAATGCCAAGCAGCTAAGAAAACCCCAAGGGCACCTTTGTTTTTCTGTCCATACTCTTGCTCCTGTCACCTGAACAAACTAAGATTCCTCTCCCTTATCACACCAACCAACACCTGGGGTCCTTCACAGCCTGTTCCTTCAAGCCTTTAGCTGCTGAATAACTCCTATTTTATCTTAATGACACAGCTCCAGAATGATCATCTTCGCCTCTCAGATTTCTCTTGTATCTCCCTGAGCTTTCAAAAAATATCCTTGAGACTAACCATGCCACAGTGTAAAGGTGGAATAGTGGGGAGGGCAGAGGGAACCCCTTCCCACATCTCAGCTGCCCACAGGGAGGGACCGAAAAGGCAATGAAGGTCAAATTTACACAGCGAGAAAGCAGAATGGTGGTGCCAGAGATGAGGGGAGGGGAAAATGGGAAGTTACTGTTTAATGTGCACAGGGTTTCAGATTGGGTGGATGAAAAAGTTCTGGAGACAGATGGTGGTGATGGTGGCCCAGGAGCATGAGTGCACTGGATGGCCACTGAAGTGTCCGCAGAAAAATGGGTGAGATGGCAAATCTTACGTTATGCACATTTTGCCACAATAAATAAAATGAAAAAAGGGGGGAATAATGAAGTGTTTCTAATCTGTAAATTGCTATTCAAGTAATGTTTGCCCTGGGAAGGTCCAAGGGATGGCTGGAAGGTCAGGTGTGGGTGAGCTGCCCCTGAGAAGGGTGGGAAAAGAAGTAACCACTGGTGGGCTTTTTTATACAGTTCTTCTGTGTATTCTTGCCACCTTAATCTCTTCTGCTTCTGTTAGGTCTTTGCTGTTTCTGTTATTTACTGTATACATCTTTGCATGAAATGTTCCTTTGGTATCTCCAATTTTCTTCAGGAGATCTCTAGTCTTTCCCATTTTATTGTTTTCCTCTATTTCATTGCATTGTTCACTTAGGAAGGTTTTCTTATCCCTTCTTGCCATTCCCTGGATCTCTGCATGGCAGAAAGCAAACAGAAACTAAAGAGCCTGTTGATGAAGGTCAAAGAGGAGAGGGAAAAGGCTGGCTTAAAGTTCAACATTCAAAAAACTAAGATCAAAGCATCAGGGCCCATCATTTCATGGTACAGGGATGGGGAAAAAGTGGAAACAGTGGCAGATTTTATGTTCTTGGGCTCCAAAATCACTGCAGATGGAGACTGTAGCCATGAAATTGAAACATGCTTGCTCCTCGGATGAAAAGCTATGACATCCAAGACATCCAAAACCTAGACAGTGTGTTAAAAAGCAGAGACATCACTTTGCTGACAAGGGTCCATTTAGTCAAAGCTATGGTTTTTCCAATAGTCATGTATGGATATGACAGTTGGATCATACAGAAGGCTGAGTGTCAAAGAATCGATGCTCTTGAACTGTGGTGCTGGAGAAGACTCTTGAGAGTCCCTTGGACAGCAAGGAGATCAAACCAGTCAATCCTAAAGGAAATCAACCCTGAATATTCACTGGAAGGACTGATGCTGAAACTGAAGCTTCAATACTTTGGCCATCAGATGTGAAGAGCTGACTCACTGGAAAAGAACCTGATGCTGGGAAAGATTGATGGCAGGAGGAGAAGGGGGTGACAGACGATGAGATAGTTGGATGCCATCACCAACTCAATGGACATGAGTTTTGAGCAAACTCCAGGAGACAATGAAAAATAGGGAAGCCTGGCGTGCTTCAGTCCATGGGGTCACAAAGAGTCAGACATGACTTAGTGAATGAACAACAACTGGCAGGCCAGCAGAGCAAGCTGACAAATGACCGAAGGGTGATGCGAGAAAGTGTGAAAACAGAATTTGATTCCGGCAGATAACGATGTATATCAGGGGTAAACAGTGTGTATGAAGAAAACGGCAGAAAATTTTTATTAAAGGAAACATATGCCTCTGAGGTGTCAGCAACAGAATACTGAGGTTTCTGGAACACATCAGCATATCGAAGATGTTTTATTACAATATGTTGCAAGTTTATTCCTATGTATCTTTAGAAGACTGTATTACATACTGAAAAGAGAAAGATGGCTCACATCCAAAATTATGAACAATGTTTTTAAAAGTGTTTACAATTTGGAACAAAAGGCCATTATCCCATAATTAAATATATGGGCCACCTCATTCCATCATTTTGAGAACTGTACAGGGAAGATCTCAATATGCAGAAAGAAGTAACACAGGATAAATGTGGAAATGAATCGTGTAATGGAGGGCATTGTCACAGAGGGCTGGAAAGGATTAAGCCATAAGAAACAAATCCTGTAAAGACAGAAGTTTTTCCATCAATTCCACTTTCTCTAAGGACCCACAAAAATGAGGACAGAGGAGAAATGAGTAAAATGTTATATGGGAAAAGAACGTATTTCTTATGACTTTGGGGAACATAAAAACTCCAAGCTGAGTAAACAAATTAGAGAAAAAAGATTTACACATTTTCAAAATATAAGGTGACAGATTTGGAGTTTCAGAAAACCAAAATATATCTGTTACATATCTGCAAGAGCTTGTCCTCACTTCCCTCTCTCATTTCTTCTGCTTTTTTTTTCTTGTTTTTAAATGGGCTTCAAAATAAAACAAGTCTACTAGATTGATTTCACAGATTAAAAAAATACACCATTTTTCTAATGTTAGCTACAAACTACTTTAAAATGACTACTTAAACTTTTAGACAACAGAGTCAGCTAAAAAAATCTTAGTTTATTTAATCAAAACTATTAGGACATCTGTGTGAAGAGATACTGGGGCTTCCTTGGTGATTAAGGAATTAACAATATTAAAGGAGAAAAATCTGCTCTTGGGATGTTAAATCTGAGTGCATTCTTAGTAATGCATTTATTTAAATCTCACAGCACTAGGCAATAATCTAAGAACTGAGAAGACTAAGAAGAAAATATCATCTCTGTCCTCAAGGAATTTACCCTTCAACTAAAGATCTCTCAACCTACCTACCTACCTACCTACTTAGCAACACACACATTTGTTATATAACTATGAATTAAATATGATAAATACTTGAATGGAAATCTGAAAAAACTGCAATGGGAAAAGAGTAGAAAACATGAATTCAGCCCATAGCTGGGGGTGCGAGCTCATGGAGTTGGTGAAGGAGAGAGAAGGAAGATAAAGACTTCATGGAAAAGATGATATAGGAGCTGGCTCTGAAGGATAAAAAGAAGGAAAACAGTATTAGAGGTAAACAAGAATACATTAGGCTGAATGGACAGGTGTTGCTTCAGTTATGATGGGACTTGAATAAAGACTTTGAGCTTTACTTTGTAGAAGACACAAATTGACAGTTACATCTAGAGAAGGGGGTGACAAAGTTTTCTCAAAGTATCAGACAGTTGATCATTTAGGCTTGTAGGACATACAGTCTTTGTTGCAACTATTCAACTATGCCATTTGAGTGCTAGAGCAACCATACACAATATGTAATTAAGTGGGTGTGGCTGGAGTTTTAATAAAACATTCTTTGAAAAATCAAATGACAGGGCTGCAGGTTGAAGTTTACTGATCCCTGCTCTAGTGAATAACTCGGGATAGTTAAGAAGCAGTCCAAGAGAGAGACGATGAAGGCCTGATTGAGGCAGAGAAACTGGAAACAATAAGAAAGGATATGGCTTTCATTTTTAGGAAGCAGAACCAATAGCACCTCATGAATGAGAGGTATCAAAGATATCATAAAGGTCTCCAGTCTGAGTCACGAACTGGGAACTTTTAACTTTTAAGCGATGCTCTTAGCAGAGATGGTGAAACCACAGCTAGAGGCATGCTTAAATCCTGGGAACATGAGCATCACTTCAGAAAGTGTTCCTTTACTCTTTCAAAGCTGGGGGAGGAACAAAGATTCAGGAGTTTCTTGGGAGAAGAGTGTGCCAGAAGACTAAGATTTGTAATTTCTAAATCCAATTAAAGGGTTCTCATTCTGGTTAAGATGTAGTAGGCACATTTTAGTGTATTTTTCTCACTGATTCACCTAAAAATCCAAGACAGAATATATAAAGCAACTATTGGAGAATTCTGAAAAGTAAATGAGAAGGCAGACAGAACAGGAAAATCAATACTCAAGGAAGGATGACAGAGTGGTGAGCTCCCTGTTTTTACTTTTTTGCCTTTTGTATCTCCAGGCTTAGCCTTCTGTTTTCTGTAACTTCGAATGGAAAACAGACAGAAAAAGCTCCTTTAGTCAGAGAACTGGGAGGAGGACCCTCTGTGGGATGGAGTACTTTCTATTCTTCTGGCCCACTATGAGTCCCAGGAACAAAGCTGCCAACCAGCACTGTGGCATGAGGGGCAGTCACAGTGGCAGCAGTAGTGGCGTCCACTTTTCTGCTTTCTTTCACTGCTTTCCCCCTACCAGGGAGGCTGACTATACATAGTAGATCATAGTACGGAGGATCAAGTCTTGGCTCTGAGTACTCGGGCTCTGATTAAGCAAGAGTATCAGGAAAAGGAGCCCTTGGGAGATGGTAAGAGTGAGAAAGATCAGAGAGAACAAGGAGATGGAGAAAGGAATTTTTAAATTATGTGTATGACTTCCTGGGCTCACCCTTAAGCTGTACATGTATAGAATGAATCAGAATCAACATAACAAAGATTCTGATAAATGAACTATGGTATAGAGAACTGTCCATGTCCCAGGCTCTCCCCTGAGACATGACTTTAGGTCTGAACTTAGCTGGATTGAATTTTTGAAGATTTTAACAAAACCCAGAATCTCACAATATTCAAAATGTCTGGGATAGAATCCAAAATTACTTGACATTCAGAGAACCAGGAAAACTAAATAAATCTCAAAGGGAAAAAGCAATTAACAGATGCCAACTCTAAGATGATTCAGTTGTTGAAATTATAGGCAAATACTATGAAACAGCTATTATAACCGTGCTACTTAAAGTAAAAGTGAACACTCGTGAAATGAGGAGAAAATACAAATTTTTGCAAAACCACTAAAGCTATTAAAAATAGATAAATAAAGTTTAGACAGATAATAAAAATTAAAAAAAAATAAAACTTCACTGGAAGGGCTCAGTAGTTGAATGGAAATGATAAAGAAGAGCCAATGGCTTTGAAAATGGATAAATGGAAATGATCCAATCTGAAAAACAGAAAGAATAAAAAATTGAAACAAAAATCCCCAAAACAGCACCCCAGGAAATTACAGAACAATACCAAATGGTCTAACATCCATAAAACTGGAGTCCCAAAACAGAGAATCAGTAAAAAAAATATATTTGAAGAAATAATGCCTGAAAGTTTCCCAAATGTGGTGAAAGAAATGTTTAGAGGTCCAAGAGGCTCAGCAAACCCAACCAGAATAGATTTTTTTAAAAAACCATGCTGATATATATACACCATAATTGAAGCGCTGAAAACCAAAGACAAAGTCTTAAAGGCAACCAGAGGAAATTACACATCACAGACAGGGAACAATTTAAATGCTTACAGCTCTCATCAGAAACAATGGAGGTCAGGAGAAAATAAGAGTATTGTATTAGAGTACTGATACAAAGGCACTGTCCACCTGTATCCAGCAAACATTTCCTTCGGGGATGAAGGTAAAATAAAGATGACGGACAACTAAGAGTTCTTCACTACTAGATCTGTTCTAAAAGAAACACCACAACAAGTTCTGGAGGTTGAATGAAAACGTTAACAGAGGAAAACTGAGAATTTCAGTAGTGAAAAAAGAGCAACAGGAATGGTAAATATCTGAGTAAATATAATAGATAATTTTTATCCTCTTAAATTCTTTAAAATAGGTATGACTTAAAAATTATGACATTATCTGATGGAATTTTTCAATGTATATACATATATGCTTATGACTATTACAATATACAGTGGGGAGGTTGTAATGTTCCTATATTTAACCTGAAGTGGTGAAATACTAACTCTAAACAGACTGTGAAAAGCTAGGTGCATATTTTATAAACCACTCAAAAACCAATCCCCAACCACCCCCTAAAAAACTATGCAAAGAGATATAGTAAAGAAAAACAACATATATATTCCAGTTCTAAATTCCAATTTTAAAAGAAATGGTTGAGTCCTCAGGTCTAATTTAAAAAACAGAGGAATTATGCTTAATATAATGGTGACCGGCCCACTTCCCCCAACCCAAGTCAAAAGACACAATTACCTGTGAAATTCTGTGCTTTGAGGTGCAGATCATAGAGTTTGTGGATGTAGCGTATATACATCTCTTCCTTGTTCAGTTCAGTCTTATAGAAGTTCTAAGAGAAAAACAAAAAGAGTGCAACAATGGATAATTTCTCAACAATTAGGCTGGCAGGTATCTACCCTTTACTCTGCTTGAAGTTTCATGTCTTGAAGCAAGAAAACAGGCAAACTTTTCTATATGTCTTACAAAATTTCTAATGTCTTACAAAATTATGTAAGGGACACAGTTATATATACACACATTTCTTTCCTTTTATTTTATTTTGGCTGTGCCACATGGCATGTGGAATCTTAGTCCCCTGACTAAGGATACAACCGGCACTCCCTGCATTGTTAGGGCAGTCTTAACCTTTGGACTGCCAGTCAAGTGCAAAAGACAGTGATATATCTTTAATTCAACACTGTCTGTATTAAAAATTACCTATCAACCACTGGATAGGCTGGTAACTCCTGGGGGGATGTTATTACCACTGATTCACATTTCTTTTGTTACTTTCTATTGTTTTTTGGTTAAGTTTAACTGCCAATGAACTAGTCTAAAAATTCAACCAAAATATTAAAAATATGTAAGATATTAACCTATTTATTACATTTGATCACTGATAGTCAAAGGATAATTTCTTTCATCTTAAAATTGTTTTAGAGTGAATTAAAGGTTTCCAGTTTATGACTACAACATAAAGGGATTTGTAAGAGATTTTATTTCAAATTATTGTTACAAGGGCATGCTTACTGAAAATATTTGGTTTATGAAAACAAAGCACCTGGATCTTATTTAAACTTCTCTAAAATGTTTTAACATTCATCATCAAAAACTCAACTTTGACTTAACTGAACATATTATGTTGTCATTTTAAATGTTTATTTTATAGGCCTCCACATCTATTTCTTTATCATATTAGAAAGTATGTTAGTCCTCACTGAACTTAGTAAACATAGGAGCAAAAGCATAAGAAGTTAGAATCCAGCAAAAGCGTGATGCTGTGAGGCTCTGTATAAGGCTCTTTCAGCGAGCAGATCACTGCGGATATTATGAAATCTCTGTTTACAGCCATCTGAACTACTATCATTACTATTGCTATTATTTTGACAGATGCTACTTGGAGTGTAGAATGAAAAATGAATAGTGATGGGGAGACAAATCTGTTGACTTGAAGGAGTAACAGGTTTTTCTAGGGGGAAAGACCAGGAATTTTAAACATTTCTAAAGTTGATTAGCTAGAGAGGGCTTTGGTTATGGACCAAACTAGCCAGTGTGGCTGCTTAACTGTACTTGGGCATGAAGCCTGAGGGCCTCCTGTCAATATACTTTGTGGCCACTACCTAATAGGTATCCATTCTTCAATATGAGGACTCATCTAACTTCAAGAAGCTGACATGTAGTTGAACACATCATAAAAAAATATTTCCTCCAATTTATACCATTACCCTTCCCCTTTCCTCTTGTGTCCTATATTCCTTGGGTGGCACTAATCTTGAGTGGCTTCCCAGGTGGCACTAATGGTAAAGAACCCACCTGCCAGTGCAAGAGACATAACAGACCTGGGTTCAATTCTTGGGTTGGAAAGATCTCCAAGAAGAGGGCACAGCAGCTTACTCCAGTATTCTTGCCTGGAGAATCCCATGGACAGAGGAGGTGGCAGGCTACAGTGTCCTGTAGATCTTAGCATTCTTTAAAAAGCTAGTAAACAATGCTCTTCACATCTCTCTTATTATAATCAAAATAATTTTAATTAGCAAGAATTTTTATACCATAAACATAAATCTAACCACTCAATAGCAGACCTTTACACTATTAAACAATGGGTTTTTTTTTTCCAATAGCTTTCTGGTAAGAAGCAAATTTCTTTGGGAACAAAATAAGTGATCATTCTGTAAATGAATCATAGGTCTTTAAAAAAAAAAAAGAAAGAAAAGATATCTCAGTCAGCAGATGAGTCTCTTTCATGTATGTCTGGCAAAACTAGTGACAGAAAGAACAAAACAATAATTAATTTCCTAGTTTTAGTCATGTCAAAGATTACACATTTTTACCAGTCTAATACTACCATTTAACTCAGAGCTTGTAGAGAAAGTCAGAGTTCCTCTGAAGACAATCTGGAATTGATCTTTCCAAAGAGTTAAGAAATACCTCCAGGAGGAAGTGAATGATTAAAGAGAAGCATATTGCAGCTAGAAAACATCAAAAAACTTTCCATATGGAGTATAAACTAAAAAGATTAGCTTCAGAGTTATATATTTGGCCCTTTAATAATAAGTATTCCTGTGCTAGTTGAAATTAAAACAGTGTTCAAAGTGTTAGCATTTCCTATAAGGACTATTCTTGGTCAGCATGTGAACACTGATGGGGGCCACTGATTTTATTGTCTCTGGCTTATTCCTACTGGGAAACTAGAGTAAACACGTTTAGGTCAGAGTATTCAGTCTTCCATCAGAGGAAATGATATCTTCTGTTTATACCAGTTGAGGAAATGGACCCAGAGTCTACATTTAAGAGTGTACCTCTCAAGGTCACAGAGGGCGCTGTGAAAGCAGATGGAGACAGTGGAAGATGAGTCCTTCAGGAAAAGGTAAAGACTTTCCTTTGAGGTTATTTATGAGATTTCAGGCTTGGAGCTGGGGGAGAGCCAGGATTAAGGAGACAGACTGAGAAAACCTGAAGACGATGGAGCATTTGGCTTTTTTCCTCAAATGTTGACATACAAGCAGAGACATGGAAGGAGATCAGGCTGAGGACCTTGACCACGGCCAAAGGCTGGCAAACAGTGGGGAAAGCACAGAAAGGAAATTTAGAAGTGGGAATGGCTGTGCTCAAGGTTAGACATTAAGTGCTAAGGGGAGAGGTAATGGGCTGACCCCATGAGCTTGGCCTGATGGCCTGCAGGTTACTATTGGGTCTGAGGATAAAAATTATGGAGAAACTGCATAACAAGAGATGGCCTGACAAAGGATGCTCGGGTCTCACTATTTTTAGCAACTGGTATCGGAGGTGGGATGTAACAATTAAATGCAAAAATGAGAAGGAAGTGGTGGGTGTGGTTAAAAAAAAGGATAAAGTCATATACTCAGAGATGAACAGTATAGTGAGAAAAGAAATTAAGGAAAAAGATAGTCCTACGAAAGTAAAAATTCTGAGCTCTGAAGAGGGACTGTGAGGGGGAATAAACAAAACAAAACAAATCTTAAATCAATGAGCTAAGACAAGACATGGGCTTCCCTGGTGGCTCAGAGGTTAAAGCATCTGCCAGCAATGCAGGAGACCTGGGTTTGATCCCTGGGTCGGGAAAATCTGCTGGAGAAGGAAATGGCAACCCACTCCAGTATTCTTGCCTGGAAAATCCCATGAACGGAGGAGCCTGGTGGGCTACAGTTCATGGGGTTGCAAAGAGTTGGACAAGGCTGAGCAAGCAACTTAACGACTTAAGACAAGACAGAATCAGGTTGGGGAAGAAACAAAATTTTAAGGTACAGGCAAATAGAGAACAAAAAGGCATGGATGTAAGAGACTCGTGGATCAGAGTAAGAATTAGGATTGTGCAAATACTTAGGATAGATGAAGAGGTGTATCTACTCTGCAAAACAAGAAAAAGGAACCATGATATACACAAATTTAGAACCAGAAGCAGTCACAGAGTATTCTTGTGTTTTAAATGTGATCAATGCAAATTATTAAAAGCATCAATTTATCCTACACCAAAATTTGAAAAAGGAATGTAAACGTATAGTCCTTCTTTTGCTCTGTAGTGAGAATACCATTCTATTTGATAATTAGTTATGAGAAATTCCAGGGTAAATTTTGTGTTCCTAGAACTGTTCTGCTATAGCCTATTATCCTTATGATATTGATTTTTGTTTTCCAAAATTTGTTTGGATGAGAAACTATATGGTTATCCCAGTTATAGTCTAAATCTTAACCACAGATGGCTTTAATTTGCAAAGAAGCTATAGAGTGAAAATATGTGTGTTAAACACGAAACTGTCATTTGTTCAGAAAGGAACATTAATATTTATTAAAATCTAGAATAAATATAAGCAGAGTAGAAAGGAACTGTTTACACAGAATTGAAAAGACCTTTTTCCAGGGACATCATCCTTGTCTCCTAGGAGAGCAACAAAGGACTCCAGGGCAGAAAAATGATACAACAGGGAGAAGCTGGCATCACCGTGGGATCTTACAGTGGGTACTTTCTGCAACACTCGGGAGCTGAGAATTCTCTAGCATTTAATTCAAACTAAAGCAAAGAACACTTCTAAACTCTTCTAAGAAACACTCAGATAAAGACACACTGTGGTGGAAAAACAAACAAAACATAGTATTTCTGACAAAAAGCAAACACTAGAATGCAAGGAGGAAAAGGGAAATCATTGACTAACCAGGAGGCTCACGGTGCAGCCAATCTTTTTGCCATCTACCTCGCCCATTTTCATGCAGTCCCTAAAAACAAGAAGAAAGAGTCAGAACTCAGAACTTCCTTTCTAAGAGCAAACACAGTTTGTTCTTTTGGGGGGGTGAGGGGGGGAAGAAACTGCCAGAGACTAGAGGCTAATTGCATGCTGCTTTGGATCAAAGAGGCCAGAGCCCCAAGAGGCTTGGGGTGGGGGGTCTGGTCAGACCCTGGCTGAGCACCAGCATGGCTGTAGATTCCACTTCCAGGTGGGCTGTGCCTTCTCTCAATAGAGAGGGGCTAAGGAAGAGGAGGAGTGAGGAGATGTTACGACACACCTTTTACTGGGCTGAAAAGGAGCCGGTAAGCCTGACCATCAGCAGTAACAATGAGGCTTTTTTTCTTAAATTACCATGCATTTAAGTGGGATGACCTGCTTCAACAGTTTAGATCACTTCACAATAAAAAAATCATGTCTCTGAAAGGTAACGGTATGAATTTCATTCCCTCTCTCCTTCTATAAGAAAGCAGCATGGTTATACAATTCTGTTACACCACTGTCAGGCTAAGATGAATGGGTCTATTGGTTCTAAAGCAAGAGTTTCAAAAACAGCAACAAAAGGTTTCTGTAATAACAGGAATCTCTCAGTTTACTAAAACTTTAAAAGAACTGCTGAAGAACCCAGAACAAAACATTAAAAAAGGAAAAACAAAGAAGAAACTGAGCTAGCTAGTTAAAAGTCCACTATTTTACTGCACAAGGTTCCATGGTCTGATTATCAGTTCTTTGAGTGATTAACTCAAGTGCAACGGTATTCTGACTCTTCGACTTCCTAACTGGAGCGCAGTGTATCTGAGAAACAGGGGCTTACCTGTAATCTAACAACCTCTCCATCAGCCGAGTTACAGTGGCGATTAAGGAAACGCCACTTTCTCTCCATGTTTCCCGCTCAATTTTCTTTAGTAGACTGGAAAAGAGAGAACCCAGGGCATTTTCAACATTTATTTTTATCAGTCACCATGACAACCGTTTTACTTTCATCAGTACCTTAAATGCCTTAGCAACCACCGCAACATCTCACAAGTAGCACAATGCAAACAATGTCTTACCTAGGATAGGGACCAAAGAGTGGAATTCTAATCCAGGAAGCATTGACAAAGCAAATTGATTTTCAGATTATCCAAGTCATCAGATACAAACACATGCATATAAATCATACTTTCAAAATATGCAAGCACCTCACAGCTCAAAGACATTGTTTCCTAGCTTCTCTCTTCCACTAATATTAGAGGCTTGTGCCTCCCCACAACAAACAACACTGAGAAAAGCAAACACAGGAGTGCCTCAAAGTTTACTTTTCAGTAAGATCTTGCTTTAGTCACACAAAAATGTTTTCCTACCTCTCAGTGGAATGCATCTTCATCCAAGCAATTTTACTGCAATGCAACTGCTACAGGAAAATCCTTGTACAGACGGTATGACGTTTCGCGTTTTTTCCTTTCACTTAACATTTGCCCACTCAATACATATTGTACTATCTGCGCACTCACTCAACAGTTTCATTCATTTTGTCATTAATCACCGAGGATTTTCTATGTGGTTGTTACAGCAGATTGATGACAAGTACCGAACCACATCTCTCCTCCTACATTTTCCCCCTAATCTTAAGCACCTTGGAGCAGAGGCACTGCTATGTAAACACAAAACAATAACAAGCATAATCATTAGGATCTCTTTTTACTTTCACTCCCACCTCTAGGCAAATTAACCATATACTTGGCAAAAGCCCTTTAAGATTGAACTTTCCCCAAAAGAAAAAAAGAAAGAACAGAGGCATAACAACATGAGGATACTCTGTCCTCCTAAATTTAATGATGATTATTTCTAAAATCTTGTTTCCCTCTTATCCTAGTTTCACGAATAACAGAGAGAGAAGACTCTTTTTTTTTTCACAAGTACCATCTCAGCCTAGCCTGTATTGTGCTTAGTAGGAAAAGAAGCTATTTTGTCAAAGTTTTCTCTTTTTTTTTTTTGGTCTTTGGCTATATTCTCTCTCAATTGTCCTTCCTGCTCCCCCCACCTTCTTTTTGCCATTGCCATTCCAGTGCCCAGTCTTCTGTCTTGGCGCCTAGGCATCCCTGATCATTTGTCTTTCGGGCTTATTCTAAACTGCTTCCTAAACTAAGGAGGGGGAGGAAGTGAGAGGTAACATGAAGGGATGGAGCCTGCCCTGACTAATCCCCCAGGGAAAAGTCCCCTAGTTTGTTCTAAATGCGTTTTCTTAAAAAAAAAAAAAAAACAACCTCTGAAAAGCACCTGTTTCAAGCTTAAATGCCAAATTGGTATTGAACCAAGTACGCAAATGAAACTCTGCCTGCCAAAGCAAGGCAGGATGATGGAGAAATCTTCCCAAGTGACAGCCCACACCTCATATACTTTAGAGGCTGAAACACACAGAACTCAAGTAATAATTCTAAAAATAAATGGGAGACTTCTTTTATGGGCATGAGCTTCACTAACTGGCTCAGCCTCTGGATGCAGTCGGAAATTAGAGCTGCAGAATCCTCTTGTGAAGAGCGGCACAGC
Organism: Ovis canadensis; assembly: GCF_042477335.2. Taxonomy (NCBI): domain Eukaryota; kingdom Metazoa; phylum Chordata; class Mammalia; order Artiodactyla; family Bovidae; genus Ovis; species Ovis canadensis. The sequence continues at coordinate 71,443,227 of NC_091248.1, read as the reverse complement.
TCTGCAGAGCTTGCTGCCTTGGCCAACTTGAGACTCAAATTATCAGGACCAAGCCTAGAACCCAATTCATCTGCTTTCTTGCCCAGGATTATTCCTTCTGTGGGGAAGCTGGCCCTCCCAGCTTACTTGATACACCTGGACAAGGAGAGGCTACCAGACAAGAAAAGTCTCTCTAGATAACTTGGGTGACACTGGTTTTTAATTTGGTCTACAATCATGCCAATGTGCCCATGCTGAGTACACAGGGAACTCATCTAGTAACAGTGAAAGTTTCCTATTTATTTTTTTAGGCAATAAGATGATGAATGGTTGCTATATAAACTAATGTACTAACTTTACATACATGTCACAAGAGCATAAACGACACATCATTTCTTTATAACTTTTTTAAACCATTTTAAAAAACTGAAGTACGGTTAACTTAAAACGTTGGTTAGTTTCAAGGGTACAGAAAAATGATTCAGATACATATATATACATATATATCTCCCTTTCTTCTTTTCTATTATAGATTATTACAAGATATTGAATATAGCTCTCTGTGTTATACAATAGGTCCTTGCTGTTTATCTATAGAAGTTCATCTATGTTAATCCCAAACTTCTAATTTATCTCCCCACTACTCGCTTCCTGGCTCCAAGGTGACTTTTTATTGCTAATGATACACAATTGGACTCCATGACCATGACACGCAACAGAAATAACATCCTGCAGGACTATATACTTGCTCATTAGGCTTTTCCCCTCTGATGGAATGAAGGGTACAGAATTTGACCCTCAGTCTACCTTTCTCTCTTAACAGGATTGTGTGGAGGCCAACGCTTTATATACATAGGTAGCTCAGATGGTAAAGCATCTGCCTGCAATGTAGGAGACCTGTGTTTGATCCCTGGGTCAGGAAGATCCCCTGGAGAAGAGAATGGCAACCCACTCCAGTATTCTTGCGTGGAGAATGCCAAGGACAGAGAAGCCTGGCGGGCTACAGTCTACAGGGTTGCGAAGAGTTGGACATGACTGAGCAACTTTCACTTCACTTCTTCACTTCAAATATATATGTGTGTGTGTGTGAAATGAAGCTCTGTGAAATGATCTGGAGCCTTACTGAATTATTCAGAGCAACATACAATAAAGCACAGTAGAGGACTGAGGTGGAGGTCATGTCTTCCGGAAGCCCCCTTTATAACTCCGAGGCTGTCAGCACTCTCTCTGTGTGCTCCCTGGCGCACCCTCAGCCTCAGAAGACCAAGCACAGGAAGATGCTCAATAAATGAAGCTGAGTGAGTCAATGAAGTGGATGCAGGGAAGCAGAACTTCATTCTGATGCCTTATTCTGCGTATCTCACAGGCAGCGATGATCCACAATTTCAGCATTATCAAAACCAACAAATCCTGACCCTCATTCACTTCAAAAAGATGTAGTATGGGAAAATGAGGGTAACTTGAGGGTCAGGGAAAGATGAGTTCTTAGAAAGGACTGTACTATATAAATTTACAGTTTCATTCTAAGGAGGCTATTTTGGCAAGCATATACCACACTTTCAGGAAGCAGTGAGCTACTTTCAGCTTCTGAACAAATTTTAAGAAGTTTTAGACATGAATTACAGAGAAAAAATGAAAATCTGTACCACAATAGCATGTGTTCCCAATTCATAATGTGTGCAATGACACGGTGTGATTACCCTAATTCTTTGTGATTTCTATTGCCAAAAAAGCATTTTATTGTTTCCTGAAATATAGTTGGATTTTCCCTTTCTTTTTTGAGCCCAGGTAGTAATGACATTTAATTATCACTTTAGAGTATATTTATTCTCAATATGCTGATCATAAAAGTATGAAAGAGAAACATTTATAGTAAGATTTCTAGTGATATGCTAAAAAATCAAGAAAAGAATAAAAATCTCCAGTGAATAAATCAGGGACTTTAAAATAGTCCTAATTATAGAGGCTTAATATTTTAATTATTGGTTTGATTTTAATGTCAAGGTACATCTTCTATTTCAAAGCCATATTTACACACAAGCAGTTCAAATTGCATGCTATCAGGCCTTTATTAAAGTAGATAAGAGGCACTACAGAGCTACGTGAGTGCTTATTAATCTTGTAAATTTATTATAAATAATTAATCACAAATCTCAAGAGATCCATTTCACCGAGTGCTTTCTCATTTTAGTTCTTTGTTCAAACCAAAGACTAGTAACGGAATTGAGAGTGGTTTTCAAAAGTAATTTATTATACTGGATGAGGTTTTAATCAGAATTCTTGCTAAACTCCAGCTGTCACGAAAGACAGATGCTTTGTACACTAGGATGAACGAGGGCTTGATGAATAATTATTAAAAGTTCCAGTTTAATTACAGTATCAGGAGAAAATGCCATTGTTCAGGATTCAGTACAAAGAATGTATTTTATCACGTACCACCACCACAAGAGATCTGTATACCCCTTTTTGGCTTTTCCCTTCAATATAATTTTCTTAAAAGCGTCAAGAATGATTTTAAATCAGGCAAGTTGAAATCTATCAACCATTAATAATACTTTTCAACCTTATATATTAATATATCTACTGCTCTAAATTTATGATCATAAATGAATTACAGAGTTTTCTATCTGGCTATCAGTGTTAAAGCAGTAGTATTTAGTTTTAGATTTACTTGGTTATAAATACAAGGAAAAGCGTATTTTGTAATAGAAAAATATATTGCTAAAATGTTTCTGCACTTCTGAAAGACCTGCAAACATTTCCCAAGCACAATGAGCTGGTTCTTCCTTCAAAAAGAAACACTTCATATGTATAAAAGGTTAGACAATGACTAAGAGCCTTAGAAAGCTGTAGAGAAAACAAGTGCTAGAATTAAAATCCTAAAGCACTGGAACCTTCTTATGTATTGTCTGTGGCCATTTTACACAGTGAATGACTACTCAGTACAGGCACTTCATCCTGGGACAGTGATCACAGTCTTACCTTAGTAAGGACAACCTCAAGTCTCCTTACAACACTCCATTACTTCTTTATCCTCCTTACAAATCCTAGTCACATAATCTACTAGAAATTATTTGCTTCTCTGATATTCTAGTAAGAAACATTTAGGAAGCAATTAATAATGCTGAATGAGCAATAGGTATTGGTGAATTAAATCAAGCGCTGAAGAACAGATGCAAACTAGGTTAATCTTCTAACAGGAAATCAGCCAAGAACATCTTGGAAAGCATGGCACACAAACACAACAATTACACCATTATTTTGTTTTCCTCTCCCACTATCTACCCAATTGAAAATCATTATCTTGCAGCCCCAACTTTAAAATAATTAGTCATGAAAAGAGTGAATTTGTTATGTAACACTTGTAACCTGTCCTAATCAGAGATTAATACAAGGGGATATGTCTAATCATCAGCATAATAAGATCCATTCACCAGAGTTAAGCAATGATCCTTTATTTCACACTCCACAAAGACAAAGCACTCTGGGGAGACCCAAGCTGTCTTTGCAGCTCTCAGCTGCTTAGCACTGACACTCAAATCCCCCAAAAAGAATCAACTGGAGACACACATGTTACTCACATACTGTTGAAGAGCTCACGGTAGGTTTCATCACCTTTGCCTTCGGACATCAGGCTGTCCAGTTTGTCAATGAGCTTGGCTTCCACCTGAAACAGACCCAAATGTTACTCCCTTTCTTTCCTTCTCACAGGAAGGATTTTCTAAGCACATGGAAACATATTTATTTCTGCAAGGGAAAAAGCCACAGTAAATTTTGTGAATTTATCAGCTGTGGTTAACCAAAGACACCCCTTTGGAATTCTAGGGGGCCAATTTAGATGCAGGAACATGACTTCAAACTCCCGGTAGGGTAGTGTGTGCTGCCGCGAAAGACTTCTATTTGTTGATTCAAACACAAATGCCTGCAGCCCAGCTTAAATGTTTGAATTCTTTTTTTAGGAGCTGTAAAAACTGGCAAGTCTTTTTTTGTTTTTTGGTTTTTTTCAAATCATGATACACACACACACATACACTCACATATACACATATATACATATAAGAACATCAGCAACTACTATATCCACAAACATTCAGTTAAATCTTTGATGTGTTTTGTATCTATTTTCTTTCTCAAAACAGTTTGAGGTTGCACTAAATCTTTGCTGAAGTTGAGAATTTGTCCTAACCATGTACAGATGGTAGATCCATAGATATATTCTAAGTCAGCAATCGGCAGCATGAGACAGAAAGGACATATTTCCTGAAAACTGTAGTCAAAACATTTATATTTTCAAGAACATAAATCCTTTAGGACTTCAGTATCAGGAAGGCAGAAATAAATATATCATCATCTCTCGGAGACAGCAGAGGGGACAGAAAAGGAAGAATTTCTGCAAGGCCAGAGGGTTAACAACTAGGGGTATGGAGGGATATCTGACTTTGTCAAAGGACTGAGCACAATTATTTCCTTTGTATCAAATTTCAATATATAGGTAAAGAGATAAGGGAAGAGAAGGGGGTTTTCCCCAATATAATTTTTAAATAGGCTTTCATTCACGTATTGACTCTCCTGAAAATAAATGACGGTCTTGATACACATGAAATGCCATGCTTGGTCTATGTATGCATCCAGTTTGTTCGTACAGTTGACAATCATTTCTAAGACTTGAGAAGGGCTCATAGGGAGAAGCAAGAAGCTTCCTTCATGCAGCAGAGTGCACACAGGTGAGTGCCATGACTGTGTGAACAGTTGGCCTGCTGTCTCCAATAGAAGTGACTTGCCCTGGCAAAGGCAGTTGATTTCTGCTATGAGATCTGGTTTTGGAATAAGACCAAATGTCTTTCTAAAACTGGAGCCTGTGTCAAGGAGATCCTGTGTTAAAGAGAAATGGCAGGCTCATGCTCATCTTCTTGGAATTTCCTTTGCAACAATTTTGACTGCTTTTCCCTTTAAATTAATTCTTAGCACTTCAAGCAAAGAGCAATAAAACATACTGTGCATCAAATGTTCAAAGCTAAGCCATTCACCAAATACAATGTGCAGACCACTGAGAGGTCAGCGATTTTAGGAATCATTAACCTTCTGATTCCTCTGTGTTGTGTCCAGCTGGGAGCAAATAAAGTTTCTGCTAGTTCTTAAACACAGACCTAGAAAATCACAGGATTTTTTTTTAGCTGAAGGGGAATGAAATGTTTTTTCCAGGGCTTCTCAGAGATTCAGGGAGACACAGTCCCAGAAGGGTGTCCGAGGCTATGTATTCAGCTTGGAAGTACGTGGCCTAGGTTGAAATCTGGTTCACAGCTCATTCCTCAACTCGGAGCATCTCTGAGCCACCGCACTCACCTCTGAGAGAACTGAGATTCTTCTGCCTGCTCTGAGAGCACATCCACCTACCTGTTTAAAATTGCCACTCCGCCTCTGCTCCCAGTCCATCATATCGTGGAAAATAGGAATCATGACATTGCGGAGATCTGGCTGGGGTATTAAGGTTACTTCCAGGAAGGGGCCAATCAGGGCAGGAATGAAATGAAGCTTGTGCTCTCCTAAAATGAATGAAATATTTACCTTCCTGTAGATTTAGTTTTAATAAGATTTCAGAAAATCATTATTATACAACTTGTTTAAAACTACTGTCATAAGATCGATTATAGTTGTCTCAAGCAAGAAAACATTTCTCTAAGCAGCTATATAAACAGATTTCCATGTGTTAGTATTTCTGCATCATTTTTAATAAAAAAAAAAACCTAGGGATTTACCTTTTCACAGTTTACAAAAAGCCATAAGATACAATTAAATATTATATAAATCATCAGGAATTGGTTGTGTATAGTACTGCACATTCACACATTAAAATTCTTGTGCAATTATTAAAAATGAGGTTGAAGAAAAACACAGATGAAGTTTTTCAATATAATTAACTGTAAAGGCAAAGTACCACACAGTATGCAAAGGTACATCTTTCATTTAAAAAGAATATATATATGATAGTCTACAAGGTTATATCCCCTAATAGTAAGCACATTGGTTATCTCTGGGTGATAATATTACTGGTGACTTTTATATATGAAAAAGGTGGTTCCCATCTGCATTATGTAATTTGTCTTCCTTCTTTACATAATAAACATAACACCCTAAGTAAAATATAAACATTGGCCCAAACAACAACAAACAGAACAATTTTCTGAAAAGAGTACAACGTAATAATAGTGAATTCAAAGTGGTATTTAGCAAGTCCTGAAAAGTATACTGTGGATAATTCAGAGCAAAGGAAAGTGGAGGGTGGGGTGGACACAGATGATTTTGTCTAGCAGATATGTGTTGAGTTCAGTCTATTACCCTAGACATCCATGTTAAATCTCAGAGAGTTCCTACTTTTATAATAAACTGCACATTATGGAAAATATACAATGTACATTTTGTGTATGCACATTACATGTACAACCTTTTGCATCATGGATGAAAGCATATGATACTGGGAGGCTGAGCAAAAGAGAGCTGGCTTCATGAAAAAGGATCATTTCCCTCTTGTTAATTTTTCCATCTTTGATCTTTTTTTTTGTAAGTGTTGAATACACACATAATCTTGCTGTTCAGACTTACTTGCCAATTTTGGAGTTAAATATCTTCACATTAATTGTCATTTCCTCTATTTTGTTTCTGTAGCAGAAGGCATGAAGGTGAACACAGACTTGGACAGACATAAATCCAGGATGCAAACATACAATTTAAATTTGTACTGACTTTAGAGGGATGTTTAAAGGAAGGAGAACATGAACAAGAGAATTTGGAAAGAAAAGAAAATGATGGATGGGCAAACCCAAGTAGGTGTTGTGAAGTCACTGTTTCTTGTGACTGCAAATGCCTTGGGATATTTGTGACGTCTTCCGAAAGTGGCTCTCATCCTTTTTACTCAATATGGGATGGTAACAGGACACAACTGTCAGGCCCCAAGCCCCTCTGGATCTGAAAGTCCCTGTACATCAGTGATGCCACATAGTCCTTTCCACTTTTTCTCATGTTTCATTAAAAGTAACTTCGCGGTTTCTTATCATCTCTAAATTACTTATATATCAAGGCATCCATTACATGTGAGGAGGAAACGTGGCTTGTAATTCTTTTTGCTTTCCTAACTTTATTCTTGACCTAGGTAATATTTTATCTTTTCCAAGGGACTACTTAGTTTTCCTCTTCAGAGCAAGAATACTTCCCTCTTATTCATCAAAAGAAATGTCCTTATTAATCTGCCCTTGTATATTTCCCTCCAAAAGAATGAATACTTCCAAGACCAACAAACTCAGTGTGGCAGAATATACAAAAACATCAATTCACGGACTTCTCCCTGCATTTTCCCCATCCTCCCAACATACACATTTAGAGCAGGTAACTAGCAGCCAGCATTTGCAATTCCTTTCTGTAGTTATTTTTGTCAGGGCAAAATGCAGAGCAACCTGAACTCAATCACTCTTCCTGTCATTTGCAAAAGTCTAAACCCACTCACTGCTTCTTCAAGATGTTCTGGCAAGCGAGGGGAAGAAAGAGAAAAGAGGAAAGGAAATTTCTGCAGAGATGAATTCTGGCAAGTCTTGAGATCAGCCAGCCTTACTCTTATCTCTGTCCCTGCCCCAGGAGATGGCTGCAGGGCTTCAGAGTCTAGCCACAGATGCTCTGCTTCTGCAGAGCCATGGACTGAAGGGACTCTGTACACAGGACAAGGGCCACCCTGGCATGTGACTAATAACCAAGAGGACCTTTCTGCTTCCTTGACACTGTGTAAGACACCAATCCTTTGCACAGTTTTGGGGTGTGCATGGGGTGAGGGGGATGAGTGAAGCAGCAAATATAGAATAAAATGAAAACTCCTGCCAGCCAGATAGTCCTCCCACAGCTGCTATGGTGGAATGATATTCAGAACTGCTCCATTACAGAATTTTTATTTTTAATCTTCCCTGAGCCTGCCATCCTTTGACCTCCTAGCAAAGAACATTATTAGCATGCACTTAGTGTATTTACCATTATTTCTTTGAGCATCCATGAATCTTTTTAAAAACTCTCTTCCATTTATAGGCATTTTACAACATGATTTTCTCTTTTAAATTTTTCTTACTATGAAAAATCTCAACACAGAATTACAAATGACAGTAAGATAAATCCCTACATCCCCATCATCTAGCTTCAATAATTATCAATATTTTTTTGCTAATTTTGTTTCACTTATCAACCCAACTATTTTTTCACTGGGAAATTTTAAGCCAAGTCAGAGACATCATAATATTCTACTTGTATAAACATCAGTTAGCATTTTTCACAGGCAGGTCATTTTATAAATACAGGACCACAATACCTTTATTACATTTTTTTTAAATGGCAGACAGTAATTCTTCAAATTAATCTAAAACCAGTCTATATTAAAAATTTCCAGATTGTCTTAAAACATGTCATTTACAGTTGGCTTCTTTCAATCACAATCCAAACAAAATACATATAGTATTTTGTAGCCTGATTTTCTATGACAGTAGAGAAACCATGTTGTTTAGTCACTAAGTTGTGTCCAACTCTTTTGTGACCCTATGAACTGTAGCCTGCTAGGCTCCTTTGTCCATGGGATTTCTCAGGCAAGAATACTGGAGTCATTTCCTAGGACTTCCCTGATAGTTCAGTTGGTAGAGAATCTGCCTGAAATGCAGGAGACACTGGTTCAATTTCTGGTTTGGGAAGATCCGCTGGAGAAGGGATAGGCTACCCACTTCAGTATTCTTGGTCTTCCCTTGTGGCTCAGCTGGTAAAGAATCCGCTTGCAATGCGGAAGACCTGGGTTCGATCCCTGGAAGTGAAAGGCTACTCACTCCAGTATTCTGGCCTGGAATTCCATGGACTACAGTCCATGGAGTCGCAGAGTCAGACACAACTGAGTGACTTTCACTTTCACTTTCTCCAGGGGGGTCTTCCCGACCCAGGGACTGAACCTGTGTCGTCTGCATTGGCAGGCAGGTTCTTTAACGCCGAGCTATCAGGGAAGCCATACCCACATTTAAATTATTGTGCAGACTGTATGAGGCTAGCCTTCTTTACTGAGAACACACTTTGGAAACAAAGAATCTGTGCAACCATACAAGTTTTCCACCACAGAAAATTTTACTCTTCCCCAATCCGCCATGCAAAATCTTGAGCTATGTATAGCAGCAGGAAAATAAACTTCACTTAGATTATTTCCTTTTAAATCACAGATTTAGCATACTTTTCCTATCTCAAATTGTCAGCCACATGGTCTTGTTTTGAAGTATTTAGGGCACCTGCTAGTTGGGCTGCTGGAGTTGTATATTTATGCACACATAGCAGCCTGTTAGGGAAGTATTGATTTTTCTACAGCAGTTACAAGACACTGTGTTTGCAAATGTGGAAGAGGAGCCCACTTTATATTTAGTAAGGATGTTAGTTCAACTAAAAATAGAAAGAAAAAACTTAGCCTTGCAGCATGATGAATGGCAAAGGTGGGACACAGCAGTAGAGAATAACCTCTTTCTTTGTAGACTACTCTTGCAAATATAGGTACAAATAAATAAATTTGAGGGGATTTGATGCTTTGCTCACTTTCACTTTTTATGGAGGTAACACTGTTTTATAAATTTTATAAATTTCATGTGTACAACATTATATTTTGACTTCTGTATACACTACAGCATGCTCATTACCAAAAATTTAGTTTCCATCCATCTTCGAACTGTTGACCACTTTACTTATTTCACCCTCTTCTATCTCCCTTCAGAGGCCAGACCGAAGAAGCAAGATCTACAGCCCCATACTCTCCAGAATGAAAACCACAATCACAGAAAGCTAACCAAAATGATCATATGGATCACAGCTTTGTGTAACTCAATGAAACTATGAGCCATGCAGGTCCACCCAAGACAGACAGGTCATGGTGGAGAGTTCTGACAAAACGTGGTCCACTAGAGAAGGGAATGGCAAATCACTCAAGTATTCTTGTTTCAAGAACCCCATGAACAGTCTGAAAAGGCAAAATGATATGATACTAGAAGATGAGCCTGCCAGGTCAGCAGATGTCCAATATGCTACTGGGGAAGAGTGGAGAAATAGCCTCAGAAAGAATGAAAAGACTGGGCCAAAGTGGAAATGATGCTCAGCTGTGGATGTGTCTGATGGTGAGAGGAAAATCCAATGCTGTAAAGAACAGTACTGGATAGGAACCTGAAATGTTAGGCCCACGAATCAAGGTAAACTGGACGTGGTCAAGCAGGAGATGGCATTTTAGGAATCAGTGAACTAAAATGGATGGGAATCAGTGAATTTAATTCAGATGAGCATAATATCTTCTAGTGGGCAAGAATCCCTTAGAAAAGGAGTAGCCCTCATAGTCAACCTAAGAGTAGAAAATTCAGTACTTGGGAGCAATCTCAAAAAAGACAGAATAATCTTAGTTCATTTCCAAGGCAAACATCACAGTAACCCAAGTCTATGCCCCAACTACTAATGCCGAAGAAGCTGAAGTTGAACATATCTATGAAGACCTAAGATCTTCTATAACACAGAAAAAGAGATGTTCTTTTAATCACAAGGGACTCAAATGCAAAAGTAGGAAGTAAAGAGATGTCTGGAGTAACAGGCAAGTTTCACCTTGGAGTACAAAATGAAGCAGGGTAAAGGTTAACAGAGGTTGCCAAGAGAACACACTGGTCGTAGCAAATGCCTTTTTTCAACAACACAAGAGATGACTCTACACATGGACATCACGAGATGGTCAATACGGAAATCAGATCGATTACATTCTTTGCAGCCAAAGATGGAGAAGCTCTCCACAGTGAAAAATAAGACCTGAAGCTGACTGTGGCTCAGGTCATGAGCTCAGGCTTATTGCCAAATTCTGGCTTAAACTGAAGTAGGGAAACCCACTAGGTCATTCATGTATGACCTAAATCAAATCCCTTATGATTTTACAGTGCAGTTGACAACCAGATTCAAGAGATTAGATCTGGTAGACAAAGTGCCTGAAGAACTAGAGACAGAGGTTAGTAACACTGTATAGGAGGCAGTGACCCAAAAGCATCCCAAAGGAAAAGAATTGCAAGAAGGCAAAATAGTTGTTTCAAGAGATCTTATAAATAGCTGAGAAAAGAAGAGAAGTGAAAGGCAAAGGAGACAGGGAAAGATATACACAACTGAATGCAGAGTTCCAGAGAATGGCAAGGCGAGATAAGAAAGCCTTCCCAAGTGAACAATGCAAGAAGTGGAGGAAAACAATAGAGTGGGAAAGATTAGAGAATTGTTCAAGAAAACTGGAGATATCAAGGGAACATTTCATACAAGGACGGGCACAATAAAGGACAGAAATGGCAAGGACCTAACAGAAGCAGAAGAAATTAAGAAGTGGCAAGAAGACGTAGAAGAACTGTACATAAAGGTCTTAATGATCTGGATAACCATGATGATGTGGTCAGTTACCTAGAGTCAGACATCCTGGAGTGTGAAGTCAAGTGGACCTTAGGAAGCATTACTAAGAAATGAGCTAGTGGAGGCGATGAAATCCCAGCTGAGCTATTTCAAAATCCCAAAAGATGATGATGCTGTGAAAGTGCTATACTCAATATATCAGCAAATTTGGAAGACTCAGCAGTGGCCACAGGACTGGAAAGTCAGTTTTCATTCCAATTCCAAAGGGCAATGCCAAAGAATATTCAAACTACTATACAGTTGCACTCATCTCACACGCTAGTAAATGAACGCTCAAAATTCTCCAAGCTAGACTTCAGCAGTACGTGAACCAAGAACTTCCAGATGTACAAGCTGGATTTAGAAAAGGCAGAGGAACCAGAGATCAAATTGCCAACATCCATTGGATCATAAACATAGCAGGAAATTCTGGAAAAATATCTACTACTGCTTCATTGACTATGGTAAAGCCTTTGACTGTGTAGATTACAACAAACTGTGGAAAATTCTTAAAGAGATGGGAATACCAGACCACCTTACCTGCCTCCTGAGAAATCTGTATGCAGGTCAAGAAGCAATAGTTAGAATCGGACATGGAATAATGGATTGGTTCAAAACTGGGAAAGGAGTATATCAAAGCTATATATTGTTACTGTGCTTATTTAACTTATAAACAGAGTACATCATGCAAAATGCCAGGGCGGGTAAAGCACAAGCTGGAATCAAGATTGTCGAGAAAAATATCAACAATCTCACATATGCAGATGATAGCACTTAAATGGTAGAAAATGAAGAGGAACTAAAGAGCCTCTTGATGAGGGTGAAATAGGAGAGTGAAATGCTGGCTTGCAACTCAACACTCAAAAAACTAAGATCATGGCATCCAGGCCCATTTCTTCATGGCAAATATTAATAGAAGGGGAAAAAGTGGAAGCAGTGACAGACTTTATTTTGGGGGCTCCAGAATCACTGCAGATGGTGACTGAAGCCATGAAATTAGAAGATGATTGTTCTGTGGAAGAAAAGCAATGATAAAACTAGACAGCATATTTAAAAGCAGAGACATCACTTTGCCGACAAAGGTCCATACAGTCAAAGCTATAATTTTTCCAGTTGTTATGTACGGATGTGAGAGTTGGACCATAAAGAAGGCTGAGCATTGAAGAATTGATGCTTTCAAACTGTGATGCTGGAGAAGACTCTTGAGGGTCCCTTGGACAGCAAGGGGATTAAACCATCCAGTCCTAAAGGAAATCAACCCTGAATATTCACTGAAGCTGAAGCTCCAATACTCTGGCCACCTGATGCAAAGAGCTGACTCATTGAAAAAGACCATGATGCTAGGAAAGATTGATGGCAGGAAGAGAAGGTGGTGACAGAGGATGAGATGGCTGGATGGCATCACCGACTCAATGGACATGGGTTTGAGCAAACTCCAGGAGAAAGTGAAAGATAAGGCAGCCTGGTGTGCAGCAGTCCACAGGGTCTCGAAGAGTTGGACCTGACTTAGGGACTAAACAACAATAGCAACTTCCCTTCCCCTCTGGTAGCCACTAATCCATTCTCTATATGCTTACTTTCGATCCACTTTGTTTGTTCATTTATTTACTTTTAATATTCTTTGTGAGTGAAATCATATGGTAATTGTCGTTGCCTGATTTATTTCACTTAGCGTAACACTCTCTCAGTTTCCGTTTCAGTGAAAGTCACTCAGTTGTGTCTGACTCTTTGTTGACCCCATGGACTAAACAGTCCATGGAATTTTCCAGGCTAGAATTCTGGAGTGGATAGCCATTCCCTTCTCCAGGGGTTCTTCCCAACCCAGAGACTGAACCCAGGTCTCCTGCATTGCAGGCGGATTCTTTACCATCTGAGCAATCAGGGACACCCATAATACCCTCTAGGGTGTCACAAATGACAACATTTCACCTTTCCTATGACAGAGTAGCATTCCATTGTATGTATATCCACTCTCTTGACCCATTCATCTATTAATGGAGAGTTGGGTTGTTTCCACATCTTGGCTAGAATAAAAAATGCTGCAGTGAATATAGGAGTGTATATATCTGTACAAATTAATTTTTTGGTACTCTTTGGATATCCAGAAGTGGAAGTGCTGGGTCACATGGTAGATCTAATCTTAATTTTTTGAGGACTCTCCATACTTTTTTCCATAGTGGCTGCACCAATTTACCAAATTTATCAATTTATCCATGTAAATTGGTGCAGCCTCTACAGAAAATTACCACCAACAGCATATGATGGTTCCACTTCTTTCACATCCTGTTCAGCACTATTACTTCTGATCTTTTTGATAACAGCCATTCTAATGGGCATGAGATGACATCTCACTGTGGTTTTGATTGACATTTCCCTAATAATCAGTGATGTTAAACATCTTTTCATGTGCCTGCTGGCCATCTGCACGTCTCCTTTGAAAATATGTGTATTCAGATTCTCTGCCCATTTTTTAATCATTTGTTGTGGTTGAGTTGTATGAGTGCTAAGTTGCTCAGTCGTTTCCAACTCTTTGTGACCCCATGGACTGTAGCCTGCCAGGCTCCTCTGTCTGTGGAATTCTCCAGGAAGAATACTACAGTGGGGTAGCCACCCCCTTTTCCAGGGGATCTTCCCGACCCAGGGATAAAACCTGTGTCTCCTGCATTGGCAGGGCAGATTCTTTACCACTGTGCCACCTGGTAAAGTGAGATGCCCCATATATTTGGGTAATAACCTCTTATTGGATATATGATTTGCAAATATCTTCTCCCATTCAGTAAGTAGTTTGTTGTTTTGTTGACTGTTTCTTTTGCTGTGCAGACATTTCTAAGTTTTATTTAATCCCATTTGTTTATATTTGTTTTTGTTTTCCTTGCCTAAGTAGACATACTCAGGAAGATATTGCTAAGACTGATATAAAAGACTGTACTGCCTATGTTTTCTTTTTAGAGTTTTATAGTCTCAGGTCTTACAATCAAGTCTTTAATCCATTTTAAATTTTTGTGTATGGTATAAAATGAAAACCTTTAATTATCTGAATAAATTCTCCTTTAGCAAGCAAAGCACTCAATATTACACATTTATAGGTAATCCAAATTATAATTAATGGATATTCTTAAGTAACATGCTGACTTAAGCCCTATGAGGGGTATGAAAATAGGACCTTGAATACTTAATTTTTCTTAACATTTTTGTAAAAATATATGTTGGAAGAGAGGTTTTCATATTTCTAAACAGTCTCCAATTCCAGTGGTTGTATGGCAGCAACGACCTTTAAAATTCACCTCATGTTTTGGAAGGCTGACCACAACTCTAGGGAAATGATGCAGAAACTAAGGAAGGAAGTGAACATGTGCACACACCTGAACCCTGTCATGCTGGGAGTTTGCACTTGATTATAATGGGCCTTTTGTAACAGAGTGTTAGAGCTAGACTTTAGGGCTGGAAAAACAAAGAAAGGCTAGAGTGCTGTCTACACCAGTGCTTTCCAATCTTTAGCCAAGTGCCTAAGAATGACCTGGAGAACTTGGGAAAACTCAAGACTGTTGTGCCTCCTCTCAGAGGTTCTCAGAGACTCTGTTTCAGTGGTCTTGAGAGGAGCCATAGAATTTGCATTTTTTACAAGCTTCCAGGTGATGCTGTTTACTGAGTGCTGTTGTTGTTTAGTTGCTAAGTTGTGACTCTTTGCAATCCCATGGATTGCAGGGATTGTAGCCTACCAGGCTCCACTGCCCATGAGATTTTCCAGACAAGAATACTGGAGTGGACTGCCACTTTCTTCCCCTGGGTATCTTCCCAATCCAAGGATCGAACCCACATTTCCTGTTTGGCAGGGGGGTTCTTTATCACTGAGCCACCTGGGACCACTGTTCTAAAGAGTACTGACATCATAATACATGGGGATCAGCATGCTTTAGAGGTTTTTTTTACATTCTTCAGGTTCCTGAGGAAAACAAATAAAACCCAGAGAGACATATTTTTGTTAAAGACAAAATAGAGGAGAAAAGTTTATGAAGCAAACAATGACATCTTTAATGCAACAAAAGGTGCCAGTTTTATTTAGCAGGTCATAGGCCTAAGGGCACAGGTATGCTGGCTTAGAGAAAGATTTATGTGGAAATAACCACACATGGCTGTGCTAAGATTTATCTAGACGATGTTAACCTGCCATTTTCTCACATTCTGTTAACTCAAGTGAACCTGTACAGGTCTTATCATTTGAGCTCCGACAAGAGCATAAGCCACAACCGTACTTCAATGTAGCCTTGTTTGGAAAACTCTCTGCTAAATTAATGCCAAAAGCAATAGGGACATTCCAAGGGTCTTGATCTGTTTTTGAAAAACAAAGACACAAAGAATCAATGAAACATGAAGACTGAGAGGAGGTGTTCTTCAAATAAGACAAATTGAGGTTATTTTTCAGTTGAATCTAAACATATTTCAAGGGCTTCTCTGGCTGGTTTTAGATAGTTGGAGGTTGCTTTCAAGTGGTAACTTGCTCTTTTCCTCCCTGAAATTATCAGTTAGCATCGAACATTGGGCTCATTGTATATAACAAGGTTTCTTCAAATTGCCCTGAATGTATTCTACATTTGAGGGGTATCTTGGTCAAAAAATCACTTCTGTAACATAGATTGAAGTAAAATGATAAGGGTTCTATTTCCAGTTACAGAAAACAAATTTTGCCATTTTCAAGTTGTGTTTGGAGAAGTCCAAGAGAAAATATACTTTCAGGTGATTATATATTCAATTCAAATAGGTCTATCACTTTAATAAATCACAAGGAAGAATTACAATAGTAAATGAATGCTATGAACTTAGGGCTTCCTGGACGGCTCAGCGATACAGAATGCCTGCAATGCAGGAGATGTGGGTTCAATCCCTGGGTGGGGAAGATCCCCTGGAGGAGGGAATGGCAACCCACTCCAGTATTCCTGCTTGAAAAATCTCAGGGACAGAGGGGCCTGGTGGGCTACTGTCCAAAGGGTCGAAAACAA
Source organism: Ovis canadensis (assembly GCF_042477335.2). Lineage (NCBI taxonomy): Eukaryota > Metazoa > Chordata > Mammalia > Artiodactyla > Bovidae > Ovis > Ovis canadensis. The sequence continues at coordinate 71,426,806 of NC_091248.1, read as the reverse complement.
TGGGACACAACTGAGCAACTACGCAGAGCAGAGCTATAAACATGCATAATTAACATGTCAAATCAAGTAAGTTATGACTTTCTATAAAGAAACCCAATGCCAATGAGATTTTAAAACAATGTTTCTTCTAAATATTATTCTTTTTTTATGCAACCAGATCTGTGTCATCAATTTGCTGGATAATATGCTCTATCTGCTGTGGCAGATTAAAAACTGGATCTAATTGTTTCTTAGCAACTACAGATGCTTTAAAATCCTTTGGCTATAGTTTTTATGATATAGGTCACCGGTTTCACAATTTTAAGAGTACAGATGCTCAAGTCAATGTTTCTTGAAGCTTATTCTAAGTTTGTTATGATTCACAGCCTCAATTCAGAGGTCTAGAAATTCTGAGTTGCTATAATTCCAAATTCTGAAAGGTTAACTCATTGCAGGTCTTACTGGAATAATGCTAGATTATAAAATTTGTCATTCAATGAAACACACAAAAGAAAGGTGATTTTTCAGATAGATACCAATTTAAAGAATCAGTTGTAGCCTTATTCAATGCCAAAGTGTCACTTAGCCTCTCTAGACTTCTTTATTGATTTAGACATTTGGTTTCAAATGCTGTCAGTGGTAAACTGTCCATCTTCATTTGTTTCCTTGCAAGAACAGTGATAAGCTACAAAACAGAGGTGGCTTCTGTTTTCATTACTTACCTAGGTTTTGCCACATGCTGAAAATTTCACAACCCATTGTTACCCTCATGTCACCATATCTGAAATAGAACAAAAATCAAACCTGATACAAAGACTCCAGAAAAAAGAAGTTATCTGTGTCTTTTTAGGATACAATCTATCATTCTGAATTAAAAGACAACATGTTCTTAATTGAAAATGTTTAATGTATACATGTTTTACTGAGGTATAACTGACATAATATCATATTGCCTTTAGGTATACAACATAACAATTTGAATATTTGTATATACTGCAAAATTGTCACCACAGTAAGTCCAGTTAATATCTATACCATAACTAGTTACAATGTTTTTTCTTTTGATGAAAACTTTCAAGATGCACTTTCAAATATGCAATGCAGTATTATTAACTGGAATCACCATGTTGTATGTACATTACATCCCCATGACATTCATTTTATAACTGGAAATTTTCACAAGTATTAATACATGTCTTCATGCCTCTAATTCAAATTCACATATTAACCCTTGAATGAAACATATTTGTCTCATAATTTTTGGCTCCTATAGTATTTTTGAATCCTGAAAGACTGAGGACAAAGATTTCTAAATAAGCTCAAAATAGTGATATTCCCAGAAAAGTTGCTTGTTGTCCTCTTGGTCATTGCCCCTCCACTTTGATTTCTAGTTATGGAGATCAGATTTATGAATCACTCGAACTGAAATACTTTTTAAAAGGCACAACATTTGATTTGCCTCATAGTCTTACCCAATTATACACTGGTACTTACTTTTCTAATACCTTTTTCTTTTTGGAAGGTGTAAACATCTCTAACTGCAGACACAACTGGTTTATAAAAATGACCGCAAGGTAAAAGTAGGAATCCCAGATCTAAAATGAGAATGACATATTTAAATACTATGGGGTTACAAAAATATTTACAGGCGAAGTGACAAGATATCTTGGATTTGCTTCAAAAATGGTAAGTGGATGGGGGGAGAGTTGCAATAAGATGGGCCATGAGTTGATAGTAGCTGTCCCTGGGTATGGATACATGAGGGATTCATCATACTATTCTCTTTACTTTTATACATCTGTGAAATTTCCTGTAACAAAAAAGCAAACTAACTAAATAGATACTATTTTTATATTGCTGTATCCCAAGTTTCATGGGCTCTCTGGTATATGCTAAGTGGTAGATACTTCATTTCTCTCATAACATGTCATGTCTCCAAGGAGGCTGAGGCATAAGCTGGATAACTTTATTTCAGTGTGATTTCATTTTGGAACCCCTTTTAATGTAGGATTCAAAATAAAAGAAAAAAAAGAAAGATACATATACTCTTTTGGATATGCTAATTGATTTAAATTCAGAGAGTACATAAAAATTCCCCACCCAGACAAATCTTCTAAGTTCTCTTACACCAAAAACAAATTAGAAAGAGATAAAAATAAAATTTCCAGAAATAAATGTAACCAAAAACATGGAGGACATAGGGAAAGAAATGACTTTTCTATTGACATCATGTAAAATTAAAGATTAATATGAGAAACATTATAAAGAATTAATATATTTTATACATAAAGAGTATTCACAAATAAAAAAGAATATAAAACTCTAAGTAAAATGATGAACAAAAGAACAGATACCTCACAAAACATGAATTTTAGTCAATAACTAATTAGTTTATTATTAATAACCAATTAATAATTAATAACATAACTAGTGGGAAATGTGGGCTTCCCCTTGGCTCAGATGGTAAAGAATATGCCTGCAATACAAGAGACCAGGGTTCGATCCCTGGGTTGGGAAGGTCCCCTGAAGAAGGAAATGGCAACCCACTCCAGTATCCTTCCCTGGAAAATCCCATAGACAGAGGAGCCTGGCAGGCTACAGTCCAAGGGGTGGCGAAGAGTCAGACATGACTGAGCGACTTTACTTCATCTCAGTGAGAAATGTAAATAAAGCAAAAAATTGTTCCCCTTATCAAATTGCCCCCCAAAATGGTCTCCTCTAGTACTAGTGTACACCTAGGCAATTAAATATAATTGTTACAACCTTTAACTGAACATTTTCACTTATAAATATTTATCCAAAGAAACAATTAGGAATATAAGTCAAATTTTATTTTGTAAGAGTAATTTATGAGAATAAAACAGTAGAAACAAACTGAATATTAAAAAGTAATGTGATTATGAAATTTTGATATTTTATTATAAAGTATAAACACATTTATTATGCAACCATTAAAATTCCAGTGGTTTCTATTATACTTTTTGTATTTTCTAGTTCTCTGATAAGGAAATTTTATTGAATGTTTAGTATAAAAGGTGTTATTTTTAAAAGAATGGGAAATTAAGATGTTGAAAACATAAAACACCACTAAGAAGGGAAACCAGGATAGGCACTGCCCATCTTTATTTACCGTTTTTCCTTCTCTATTTAAAAAATGGTACACTGAGAATTCTTAGAGACCCAGGCATATCATATTACATTACAAACTTACAGAGAGATCTGCCCTAAAGAATCTTACTAATTTTTCATTTTTTTCCTTTTCACTAGTTCATTCTAAAATATAAGAAGATAGAGATCTAAAGGAACTAACCAGTTTACTTTGTAAATATGCTCTTTACATAAACTCTATTTTAAAAGATGCTTTAAAACCTTATGCACTAAGTTCTTTTTGTCTTGCAGGGGATCAAAAAGAAAAAGAATTAAAATTTACAGTAACAGTAAAGAACATTCTTTCCTCTTAAGCGCTATGATTTTGACCAGGTTGATGAACATAGTTATAGACCTAACTTATTCACAAATAGAATGAGGAACTCTTAATATTATTCGTAATTGAAACTAATATGCCCCAAGATTAATTTGAGGTAGCCAGAATAACTTTATTTTCTTATTACTAAGAGAAAGAAAATTCATGAGGAAATTTCTTGAGGGACAATGTAAAACCTTTTAACTCAAGCAAGATAGTCATCTAAATGGATACTGACCTTATAATCAAAGTTTTCATTTAAGAAGTTCTTCCGAAGTGCATCTGACAGGTACAGAACTGTTGTAATAATGACGCTAGTGATAAAAAAGAATACATTTTAAGTTGAAAACTTCACATTACTGAAAACCATTTATTAGGCAAGAATAAAGTAATTAAGACAAAAGAAAACCTCTTCAGTAAGCCTGTGGAACAATATTAGATAATTCATATTTGAAATAAAAAAGAGAACACCTAGGAAAAAAAGTGAAAGAATCTATCACTGAAATGATATGCAGAAAAATCTATAAATTCATACGACCCAGAATTATATTGTCTTGATGTTTAAAAATTTTTAAATTTCTAAACAGAGCAAAAAATTTTTAATAAATTTACAATAGTCTATATTTTATTAATATGGAAGAAAGTATAAAAACATAAAATACAGCAAAAGAGAAAGAGCCCAAAGATGAAATGGGCAAGCTAAAGCAATAGATTATATTGAGTATTTATTTGACTGTCTTCTCTCTGCTCTCCCCTATTTAAGGTGTTAGCGGGCATGTAAGAGCTATGGGAGTCAGATTGCCTCTCCATGGTGACAAGATTGCCACTAAGGAAACCACTACAGACTGTGAAATCGTCCATATCCTAGTACTAAGCTGTGTGAAACTGACAGTGTTACAGCAGTTTGGAGAAGGGGGCACCTCTGCACTGGAGAATTAGGGACAGCCTGTCAGAGGGGCCATATACAGTCATCTGTACCTTGCTAGGGAGATTAACAAAGGATTTAGTAAGCATCCTTGGTCAACTCTTGAGTTAAGCAATTTGTTCAAAATCAGCTCCTTTTTATGGCTACAAGAGCATATGTTCAAAACTGAATGCAATTCCAATTGGCTCATTTAATGTCAGATAACAGCATTTATTGAAACAAGATAGGTCACTCCCCAAACCACCAGCAACGAAGCACCAATTTATAAATGACTGATATTTAAAATCTCTTTGGCCTTTCCTAAGATGCATGCATAAGGAAGTGCTTGTGATATGATGAGGCCCTAGTTCTCATTACAGGACTTGTAACTGAAGGATGTAATTGTATGACCCTAGGTAAAATAACATGAAACAAAAGACCTCATCAACCTCACACCTTGGTTATCCTACTGGTAAAATAGAGATTGAAAGAATATTTAATTCTCATTAGAAGAATACTTATAGTTTTTGAAGAACATAAATGTTCCTTATTGCAATCTGTTGGAAAAGTCACTATTATAGTCTCCCTGTGGGGCAGGAGAGGACTAATGAGGCTAAGGAATATGGTTGAATATGGAAGCTCAAGTTAACAACTTATTGACAGAGATTATTAACACACCTTTTGTCACCTGTTATTGACTGGAGATGTTTCAACATTCACTTACATAACAAATTGCTGGCCACAGGCATTAGTTTCTGCCAAAACCCCTGGTCAACAATGTGTTAAGAAGAAAAAAGAGAAGAAAGCCACCATTTTCTTGGGTACTTGCTCTACCACGGGCCAGCGCTGTGTTACATTCATATGCCTTTTAATGTCATTTACACCTTCCAATGACTCATCCTATGAAAGTCAAGCATAAGTAAAGCCTATGAGATTGACAAGTCCTAGGGTTTCTTCTATTGCCCAAATGGCAGATGTCAACAGTGAATTCCACATCAAAGAGACAAATCACATATATCAAAACAGTATAAAGTGACAACTGTCCATAGACACTGATGAAATCCATGCTGGTAACTTGATTAAGTTTCTAAAGTAGTTCATTCAAATCTTACTATATAAAACTAAAGCTTAATTATCAGAAAATGGAACACTATCAGGCAAGGAAGGGGCTCTTTGTCCAGCACCTATCGCGTTGTTGGGCTTCTAAGTTTAAAGAAGAAAATTTTGCATCCCTAACAAATGTTTTCCTTCAATAGTCAATGAAGAAGCATACTCAGAACCACGATACCTGAGTTTCACATCAAAACCACCTTCTGGCCCGCAACTCTAGCTTGGACTGTTGTTCAGAAACAGTAACCTCTAGTGTTAGTAGAACATGACATATCTGAGATTTGGGTTATTGGGCCCAGTGCTGTGGAAAGGAGCCAACAAACTCAATCTTCCAAGTGAGGTGATTCCTTGCCAAAGACTACTCATTTGTAATTTATATGCTAGATCCCAAACACATGAACAAAATCCATGGCTTCTTGAACAGCACTTGCTGGTAAACGACAAGGAGTCTCTCTGGCTTTATGAAGGACCTGTGAGCCTCAAGCTGACTGCTTACTGGAATCACTGGGGAGCTTTAAAAAACATAGATGTCTGGGTCACACCCCAGAGATTTAATAATTGGACTGGGGTGCAATGTGGACCTCAGGATCAGTAAAGCTCCCAGGTGATTCCTATGTACACCCAGAGCTGAGAACCACTGATCTAGACAAACCTTTTTAAAAGTTAGACAAACTTCCATGGGTGCCTGGTGATCAGTTAAGATGTAGATCATGATTCAGCAGGCTTGGGATAGGGCTAAAAGTTCTGCATTTCTTACAAGCTCCTGGAAATGCTCACACTGTTGATTCACAATCCAACTTTTGAAGAGCAAGGCTCTGGAGAGGTCCAAGTCAGAAACACATTCCAAACAACACTGCTTCGCATTCTCCTACCTTTGAGAATTTTAGGCCAATGACTACTGTGGCTCTTTAACAAGACATGCATCCTTGCTCTACACTGAACATCTCATCCTCTTACAAGGGTGCTTTATCATCAGGCATAAGAAGTACAGGGCACAGGCCTTTTCAGGGGCTTTGGAAAGTACTGCATATGTTTGTTAGTCGCTCAGTCACATTCGACTCTGTGCAACCCTATGGATTGTGGCCTGCCAGACTTCTCTGTCCATGAGATTTTCCAGGTAAGAATACTGGAGTGGGTTGCCATTTCCCTCCCCAGGGGATCCTCCTGACCCAGGGATTGAACCTGGGTCTCTTGCATTGCAGGAAGATTCTTTACCGTCTCAATCACCAGGGAAGCCTGGCAATTTATTACATAGGCCAATACTTTAAAAAACAAAATGTAAAAACTGCTTTTCATTTTGGCATGCGGCAGGTGGTATGATGAGGGATAAGACCTTCAAAAATATGACTTCCCAGGGCTAAAAAGATCTTAAAATGACTATTTCAATTGCTTTTCATTTATGCTTATAATATTCAGCCCAAGTCACAGAGGCAGCTCCCAGAGCTTTTTACGCCTCAGCACTAAGACAGTTTCCTGGCACACAGGCCCTCAATCAGCTAAAAAGGCACATATATATTATGGCTCCTTCACTGTGGTGGAAACCTGTAGTGTTTAAGGATTTTTCTTTACTTGTTCTAATTTACCCAAAACCATGTGGCTCCCTTTGGCTTTATTCTTTTACTCATGACTCAGTTTCTGAATATGTGGACTTTTCAAATCTCAGGGCTCCAATTCAATAGCCAAGAAAGGTTTGCAATCTGTTACTACAAATGGTCAAAATACTGGTGTCTGCCATAGGAATGCAAGCATAAGGATCACTTTTGACAACCCTAATCTATGGCACAGCATGATAAATGTATACATAAAAGAGAAACTAGCAGACAGGAAATCAAAGCTCTTTCTTCAAGTTTTCCAGCTGCCACCTCATTTCTGGCATTTAGAAAGTATTTTTATGCAATGCCATCCCCCCTAGAGAAACCTCATCGTATAAACTGTCCTTCTGAAAACTACTCTAACCTGATAATCTGCTCAAGCAAAAGCCCATCTCCATAAATTATAAATGGACTGAATATTTTGGATTCCAATATCCAGTTTTTAGATAAACTGGGCATCAATAAGGTTAATGTTTGTGCACTGAAAAACTAAGGAGATCTAAACTTGGAGGATGACAAATTCCCTATAAGCTGGAGGGTTAAGAGGGCAGATCAAAATCCTGGACAGCCATAGGAGGAAACTGACCTAAGCTGCTGCTGCTAAGTCGCTTCAGTCATGTCCGACTCTGTGCGACCCCATAGATGGCAGCCCACCAGGCTCTGCCATCCCTGGGATTCTGAAGAGTACTGGAGTGGGTTGCCATTGCTTTCTCCGTGACCTAAGCTAGTGGTCCTCAAATGTCAGTACATGAGTAGCACCTGAAAGATATATAAGGCTTTAGGGTCTCACCAGAGGCTATGGCTTGGTGAGATCACGCCAGGGCTCAGCCACATGATTCTGATGCATGTGATCATGCATTGTGAGGTCTGGGGTTAGAGATGGAAAAGAAGATAGACGAGTGTTGGAACTTGGTGAGCAATGATATTTGGGAAATTTGTCTATGGTAAATACTGCATCACCAAAGGCCTAGCCCAGTAAGTGTTTGCTGAATGACTGCAGTTTCAAACCAGTATTTAAATCTATGGTTTGTGATAATTATTTGCTGTACTAGATATTTCTTTCTTTTTTTAATATATAAATTTATGTATTTTAATTGGAGGTTAATTACTTTACAATATTGTATTGGTTTTGCCATACATCAACATGAATCCGCCACAGGTATACACATGTTCCCCATCCTGAACCGCCCTCCCTCCTCCCTCCCTGTACCATCCCTCTGGGTCCCAGTGCACCAGCCCCAAGCATCCAGTATCATGCATCGAACCTGGACTGGCAACTCATTTCATATATGATATTATACATGTTTCAATGCCATTCTCCCAAATCATCCTACCCTCTCCCTCTCCCACATAGTCCAAAGACTGTACTAGATATTTCTAAAATGTAAGCCTTGTAGAACTTTTTATACTTTTCTATAGCTATTTTTTTTTAAATAAACTTTTTCTAAGAACAGTTTTAGGCTTACAGGATTATTGCAAAGATAATACAGAGAGTTCCTGTATACATCATACCCAGTTCCCCTTATTATTAACATCTATTATTGGTATGGCACATTTATCACTGTAAAGGAACCAATACTGTTTCCATACATATTTTGAAGAAGAGACTGAGATTAAGACAGGCAAAGCTGATGGAGAAAGCCACTCCAAGTGGAGGTCACAGAATAAGCCAAAACAGGAAGGCAGGAAAAGAAGTGACTCTGCTTTTAGTCAAGGAGGTATGCAGTGCAGGTGAGGTCAAAAGAATCAACAAGGATTGAAATGGAAGGATTTTTAGAAATTCTATGACCTTCTCCTCTGGGCAGTGTTGGTATAAAATCACTCATGTGGCAACAGCCTCAGTTTGTGTTTGTTTGTTTGGCCTATTAGACTTAAATCCTAATGAATTCTTGCCTTTCCTCATGTATTCATTCTACCAACCCCTCACACCTCACCAGGAGATGCAGGCAATTCTTTTGTAAATATTTGCTATAACTCTGGAAGTATGGCACATTTCTCTTAGTAATATAGTTTTTGGTAAAAATCACTATCCTCCCCCACAGTAAAGTATTTAAAGACAATGACCCTAATAGAAAAACCCCACAAAAAACAATAGTAATTATTTTTCAATGGGTCTTCAACAGATGATGAGCTTCCCTGGTGGCTCAGATGATAAAGAATCTTCCTGCAAGGCAGGAGACCCTGGCTCAATCCCTGGGTTGGGAAGAACATCTGGAGAAGGGAATGGTTACCTTTTCCAGTATTCTTGCCTGGAAAATTCCATGACAGAGGAGCCTGGCAGACCTCAGGCTTCCCTGGTGGCTCAAATGGTAAAGAATTTGCCTGCAATGCAGGCAATCTGGTTTAATCCCCAGGTGAGGAAGATCCCCTGGAAAAGGGAATGGTAACCCCCTTCAGTATTCTTGCTTGGAAAATTCCATGGATAGAGGAGCCTGAAGGGCTGCAGTCCACAGGGTTGAAAAGAATTGCTCATGACTAAGCAACTAACACTTTCAGTTTTTCACTTTCAACAGATCATCTACTCTAACATCAAACTTTGCATAGTCTGTGTCACATACTTCGTCTTCCTTCCTGTTACAACGGATCAACACTCCTAGCTAAAGCCAAGCTTCCTGCTGGGTACTTATCAGTGCTATCCTAGGTGTGGTGAGCTTCCTTCATTGAGAAAGTCTCACCACAAAAAACAATGTCAATGGAGCTAAACTGTATGCTTACGCAGCTCACCTAATTTCCAGTGCAAGTTGACAGCGGACAGCGCTACCTTCAGGAAAGGTGTTCTCAGACAGGCACAATGAAAAATCCTGTACTTGATCCCACCCCTACTGGCTTACCTAGGGACACTGTTTCTTCACTTAGGCCTGTTTTCTTTAGCACTATCAATATTTCTTTTTTCTGTGCCCTTCCTATCTGTAAACCAACATGCATAATATTCCATATTCAGAAATGAATCTTAGCGTTCATATCTCCTTCCAGATATAGCCACATTTCTCTGCTCCTTCTTACAGCAAAATCTTCTAAAGAGCTGATAATTATTGCTTTCATTTTTTTCAATTCCCATCTGCGCTCGAATTCACTCTGATAAGACTTTCATCTTTATCACTCCACTGAAATAGCACTTGTCAAGGTCACCAGTATCTGCATCCCACTGCCAAAACCCAGGGATAGTTGTCAGTCTTCATCTTCCAACCTCCCCAGACGCCTTCCTTTATGAAATATCTTCCTCAGATGGTTGATATTATGCCCTTCTGGTTCTCGTCTTACATCAAAGGCTGCTCCTCTTCCATCTCTGTTGCTGGTGGCTTCCAAACTCTTGACCTTGGAAGATGGGCATGTTGCAGGGCCCAGTCTTAAGGAGGCTTCTCTTTTCAATCTGTACTTTCCTCTAGAGTGCTCTCATTCAGTTTGATGACTTCAAATACTACCCAATGCCAAGGACCTCAAATGTATTAGCATGTCGCTAGCCTTCACTTCTCTGAGCTCCATACAAGCATGTCCAGCCTCCTCCACATCTCCACTTGGGTATCTAACAGCATCTCAAATTTCTGCTCAACCAAAGATCCCTCACCTCTCCCATTCCTCTCTCAGTATCTTCCATTTAAGTGAATGTTAATACCATTTGTCCTGTTGAGGCCACAATTCTAAGAGCCATCTTCAAACTTTTTTCTCTCCTGCCCACATTCAGCCATCTCCAAGTCTTGTCATCTCTGTTTTCAAACAGGGGCTCTGTATCAACCCAGGGAGGTGGGGTAGGGAGGAAGATGGGAGGGAATTTCAAAAGGGAGGGGATATATGTATAACCATGGCTGATTCATGTTGAGGTTTGACAGAAAACAACAAAATTCTGTAAAGCAATTATCCTTCAATAAAAAAACAAATAAAAAATTTTGAAAAATCGATCTTCCCACTACCTTCATTGCAATCCACCTGTTCAACTTGTCATCTTCTCTTACCCAGATTGCTGTTATTAAGCTCCTAACTGGTCTTTCCTGGTTTCTCTCTTGTCTCTTTACCCCCTAATATCTGGACCTTGTCTTCTTCCAACTTCATTTTTACTGGTTCCTTCTCTCCTCGCATTTCCTCCACACAGTCTTCCAGATCCTTGAATGTGCCATCTTCACTCTGACCACAGGGCCTGTGTGTATGCTATTCCTGCTGATAAGAAGTCTTTCTTTGCTGTCTACCTATTAACTCCTGCTACAGATTTCAGCTCAAGTCTCACGTCTTCATAAAAACTCCTATTCCAGTCTAGAACAAAGTTCCTTTCACAGCTCCCCTCTCAGAACTGTGCTTTTTATCATGATGACATTTATTTTACAGATTAGGCACTAGAAAATATTTACTGAATGAAGGAGTCAATGAAGGAATGGATGACCTTCCCTAAGACTCTCTGATTCCATAAATCACTTATTTGCTATATATATCTCATTTGAACATAAACTGGTGAAGGTAATGATCAGCTAAACAATTCAGTGTTTGGTGGGAAAACACACACACACACACACACACACACACAAAAGTAAATGTTTGAAGCCAACATGCAGAGAAGATAAACAAAATAAGGGTCTGAAATTTTAACTGCAGGGCTAGGGAATTTTTACTTTCCTCACTAAGCAAATCTTGAAAATATGTATAAAGCTGTGACTTTATTTTTGTACTGTATTTTGCAATGTGTATGGAAGAGGGTGGAGAGAAGCCTGTCTCAAAGTGCCCTGTATTTTTGGTACTCAATTTTCATCTTCCTTATGTTCCTTCTTTCTCAGATTGAGCAGTTGTCCTCATGTGAAACATCTACCAAGAACTTACAGTGGTCAGGCACAATTAAGCTTTGCAGGCAAGCAGAAGTCAACTTTCTTATCCTTGGGAAATTTAGCCTGAACACACAATGTGAGACATTCAGGTAGAAAAAAACAAAATACCATACTAACAGCCAGGTATTTATAAGTCATAGCTTTTGGTAGGACTTCACATAATGCAGAGAAGCCACAGGATTTGGGACAGCACAGTTTAAAGATAGCATTTAATTGACTTGAAAACACTGGAAGAAAGGACCAACATATAAAAGAACACGTACTTTGTGGGATGGGCTATTCAGTTGAGTTCAAGCCTAGGCAATGGTGACTTCTGGGCCAGTTACCATCAACTTGACATGTATCAAGCATACAAGTGGGTAGTAAAAGTGGAAGTTTAGGTGTAAATGCCTCTTTGAGGGGCACTTCTCAAATATTTTTCTAAGAAAGTTAGTGTCATGGAAGAAAAGGTGGTCAACTTCAGGGACCTAGATCTAGCTTCTGAAACTTGCTTCTATACAATTTAACAAAGTAAAACCTTTTAATTTCTGGTGTGGGCTCTTTAACATATTTAAAATATCTTTCAGAGATTTATTTCTCTATCAATACTATTGATGTTTATATTTTTTAACAGATAAGAAGACAAATAGCTAAAGGTTTATTTCTGAACTTTCAGTTCAGTTCAGTTCAGTCACTCAGTCATGTCCGACTTTTTGCAAGCCCATGGACTGCAGCACGCCAGGCCCCTCCCTGTCCATCACCATCTCCTGGAGTTCACTCAAACTCATGTCCATTAGTCAGTGATGCCATCCAACCATCTCATCCTCTGTCGTCCCTTTCTTCTCCCGCCTTCAATCTTTCCCAGCGTCAGGGTCTTTTCAAATGAGTCAGTTCTTCGCATCAGGTGGCCAAAGTATTGGAGTTTCAGTGTCAGCATCAGTCCTTCCAATGAATATTCAGGGTTAATTTCCTTTAGGATGGACTGGTTGGATCTCCTTGCAGTCCAAGGGACTCTCAAGAGTCTTCACCAACACCAGAGTTCAAAAGCATCAATTCTTCAGGGCTCAGCTTTATAGTCCAACTCTCACATCCATACATGACCACTGGAAAAACCATTATCACACAAGAAAGATCCCACATGCTTTCAAGGTTTGAATGGGAAATGACTATGACAGTTAAATGAGGAGAGGAGAGGAAAGTGAACAGCAGAAATCGGGGGGTCTATTCCAACTTGGCAGGTGGTTCACAGGCTGTGGAGTCCTGTCTATGAATTAGGTTGGCTATACCACAGCCAGACATCACCAGGGGAAAAGCAGTGCCAGATTCCTATCAGCACTGACTTGGATGTCAGTGGAATGATGGTACTGCATTCAGCAAAGTCTTATGATGGTTTTCTTAGGTTTGCTATGGGACTAATCTTTGGTTTACACATATTACACAGAGCTCACCTCTAACAGAACCATGCTCCTATTTAGCTAACATTAGGGATGGAAATCTTGAACATTATAAGTTTACTCAAAAACAGAATCTGACTTCTAAGTCTGCTCCCCACTCACATGACCATAAAGTCTTGCCAAGTGTAGTAGAGATTTTTAGGTGGTGACAGAGTGAGATGGCATTTCCTATCATAAGCCACATGACTGTCATGGTTTTCAGAAGTTCAACCACCACCTTTGTACAAAAGGAACAGAATGTTAAATTTACTTTCAGTTTGAATGTCTGCCACCGGAAATTCTAATTCAAGTCAAAATGTCCCTCTGCACACAGCAGGCAGGATGACCAAATAATGATGCTGTATGATGATGATGTCAACAGCACAGACCCTTCCTGTGCTGGCTGCCTGGACCACTCAACACCCTCTCCAGGTACCCAGAATGTTTGCTGTTTGGTAATGAGGCCAGAAGCATGACCAGTGGTTCCCACTTAAACCTGCAGCATCTGGACATCCAGATGAAGAGAGATTTGATTCCACTCACAGATATCAAACTAGATATGCTGAACTCTAAAGAGAGCTATTTCAGGATTCTCAATTAGTCTTCAAAATGGAAAAGCTGTTTCTGTACTTATGTAAAATATAATATGCCATATTATACAATTTGTTACTTCACAAAGTTTTTAACACAGCATTTTAACACCTCCTCGTCTCTAAATGTGTACTGCAGCAGAAGCCACATTAGGCATCTCTAATCAACATCAAACCCTATCTTCCTGGGGCTCTTACCTTCATCATATGTGGGAACCTGGGGAGGACAAAGGATGTTTTTGACCCATGAACAGATACCTGAAGAATCCAACCTTCACCCTGAGCATGAGGGTTTAGGGGATGGGAGAAGAGGAGGAAGAAGAGGCAGGCAAATGTGGGCTAGAAGGAAAGGATGCTTATGAAATAGGGTAAATTATAAGTGTGGAGATAAAGATCAAGCCACTTTCTTAAAAACAAACAAACAACAACAACAAAAAAACCCACTTCATAGTCATTTCAAATCCTGAGACAATAGAGGCCAAAAGTGTGAGAGCAGATAAACCCATGACGCTGTGCCCTCCAGGAATAGCTCCTGGAATAGAAGGCCCTTCTGACCATCCCTTAGTCTCCTTTCCTGGTTCCTACTCATTCAACTATTGACCTCAGATCATTTTACTTTTTCCTCCCAATATGCTTAATATAAGCTAATTTTGCCAACATCAGTAACTCCCCAAATGTCTGTATCTCTTCCTGAACTTCCTTCAGAGCACTGTTTTCAGCCTTCTGTCCGTCACATCACTCACGAGTGTAAAAGGAACTTCAGTCTTCCCCTGCCTAACTCGGGGATCCTCTCTTATTTCCAGTGCTCAGCACATGGGAGATGCTGAACATATTCTCTGAGTTAAAATGAGTTAAGAAAGATCAGAAATGACTCAAGGGTCCAGAAACAAAGCTGGTATTAAATAACCTATGGTACATCTAGTCAATGGAATATTATACAGCTATAAAAGAAAAAGAAACCATAAATGAATGAGGGGCTTTCTACATACTGATTTGGAAAGATTGCCAGGATTTTATGTAAAAGAAAGATTTGCAGGACAGTTCATTTATTCTGCTATCTGCTAAGCTCTGCATAAAGGAACAGTGGGAGGACATGCAAGAAACAAATAAAAGTGGTTATTGCAGGCTGGAAGTAGGAGTAAAGTAGGTGAGAGAGGGATTTCTCAAGGCATACTCTGTTATACTGTTTGATTTTTGAGCTATGTTAACATACTACCTATTTAAAACAAATAGTAATGATTAGGAAAAGCAAGCAAGCAAGCAAGAAACAAACAAAACAAGTGAGACAAGTTAACTCAGAAGCAAAGAAAAAGAACTCCAGGATTTGGAGGTTTCAAATTTGAGATAAAGGTGACTGTATCATTTCATATTCTCCTCTTCCCATATTCAATGAGTTGCAATTATCATCAATGTAAATGTCTTACTTGTTAGCCACCAAGCGCATGACAGTCCAGTCCTTTGGAAACATCTCTGGGCGTATCAATATTCGGAACACAGTAAATATCTGCAGCAGGAAATCCTTGGGTAAGGAGGAAAGAGACCATTTTACTGAGTTATTGTAATTGTTCACACACACACACACACACACACACACAGAGTTATTATTACCATTTCTAAAGCACTTACAGAGAAAGGAGCCATACTCAATACTTTTACCCAGGAGAAAAAATCATCTCCTTCCCCATTCTCGGTGCCCAGTTGATTTGCTACCCTTCCCAAACCTTCCTCCTCCTCTCTTTCTCATGCATAGTGGAAATGACACTTTGGTTCTCTCCACAAGCTCTAAACATTTAGGTTTGAGAAATAAGACAGAAAACTTTGAACAGATTAGCAGGGAAATGTATTTTCTTTCTTCTATTATAGTGTCCTAAACTTCAGAACTTTTCAGTTCAAGAGAACTGCAAAGGGTCTTAGTTCAATTATGCTTTCCTTTAAGTGGGTGTTAGAATTTAGAAAGCTATGCTCATTGAAAAGCATCTTAGGCAAAAACCCATGTTTCTCAAAGGGCATTCTAAAAATGCAGGATTAATGGGATGCATGCAGGTTTATAGAATCTGAAGGTCCTTGGCAGAATAAATAGAGAGAGGGATATGTATGAAGTTGAGCCCAGTGATAAGTCCTTAGAAACTAAGAGTATGTCAAGGTATTCTTCACAAAGATGCCATACTAGGGGCACTGGTATTTATGGAGATGGGATCTTTAAGCCGAGCACCTGGAAACACTCTTGACAAAAAGCTATTGTCAGGCATAGAAATATCATTTCTTAAAATGTTGTAAGAAACAGACCCACAGTGCTGGAGCACATTATTCTTAATAAGAACTCAAGAAGCTAACACCCTTCAGGTAGTGAATGAAACGGAGCTTGCTCTACTCAAAAAGAGACAGGCTCAATCTAATTATGATTTAGATTTGTTCACTAGAAAACTTACAGGTAGTTTTGTAACTTAATTGCTGCTAGGAAAATATATTTCACAATTTCACTGAAGGTAACAGTATGGTGTTGCTCAGAAAAACACCCCAAATATAAGACTTTTATTTATCAAACCTAACAACACATTAGGTTAAACATGTAAGCCACTTGAAATTAAGATTATCAGTCACCCATACCATCAGTAGACAGAAAGATCCTAAAAAGCTAGAAACACGTGGGAGCTATATTCTAACAGCTTTGATCAAACCCATAAATATTTTGACAAGGATTTAATTTAGCTTCTTTGGCATCAGCACACATACACTGATGTGTAGTCCATGCTACGTGGAAACATGCCCACTAGGTCATCTGTCTTTAAATGGTGAGACAGATCCTTCCTGTGTTGGCAGAATCACCACAGACAGTTTCCCAAACGTATTCTCCTTCAGGTCAGATAATTTTGGGCAACTCCAGTTCTAGCCCTCCACTGGGATAGGGGGTCATTAGCACACCAAAACTGCGAGAAGCTCTTTTTAATGCACTTCTAACACTTTTTTCAGTTTTCCTGTTGATTCCTCTGCATTTTGCAGACATGGACACATATAACCCTTGCAAAACTGTTTGCGTTTACCTTTCACAGTGTTATACTTCACTTTAGTTTTCTGTCTTGATGTATTTGCTCAGACAGACATTTAAGAAAAAATCCTGAAGGTGGGGAGTCATTTGTTTTTTATAGTTTACAAGTACTTTTGTTGGGAGAATGAAATGGCAGCCCATTCCAGTATTCTTGCCTGGAGAATCCCATGGACGGAGGATTCAGGTAGGCTACTGTCCATAGGGTTGCAAGGAGTCAGATACTACTGAAGCAATTTAGCACACATGCACGTGTGTGTGTGCATGTGTGCACGTGCCCTCAGATGCTAGGTCGTGACTGACTGACTGTGACCCCATGAACTGTAGCCCAAAAGGCTCCTCTATCCATGGACTTTTCCAGGCAAGAAAACCGGAATGGACTATCATTTCCCTCTCTAGTGGATCTTCCTGACCCAGGGATCGAATCCACATCTCTTGTTGCATCTCCTGTATTGGCAGGTAGAATCTTTACCACTGTAGGTTCTAAAATGCTGATGTTTCATCTTTTCTCCTCTAATCATTAAACAGAATTGGAAATTGGAGGCAGCACCCCTCACAGTAGGGAACAGGAGAGAGGGATGTCTGTTGCACAGAGGGAAAAAAATGGCTGAAAAATTGGCTCCAGGAGGCAAGATATCTATCTTCAGGGCTAGCAATGTTGACTGCTGTTTTGTAGTGCAGGGGACAAGAGCAAAGTTATTCCAGGTGTAGGACCGGCGACATACAACCAGTTTCTGTACCATCTCATTTTCCTATTCCCATTTAGCTCATAAAATAAAAGGCGTGGCAGCACGGGGCCTTGGGCCAGTGCCTACAAACTGACATTAACCTTTATTTCCTTGAAGAAAACCTCCCACTATCTCAAGTAGCTTTCTAAGCTTCATCTACCTTTGTGGAACCAAACACATTCATTTGTAGAAATCTTATAATGAAAAATAAAAGAACATTATACTGAGATCAGAAAATCTAGATTTTAATCCTGCCTCTGTCATTAACAAACTCAATGACCTAGATAATTTATTTAACTTCTCTGGAGCTGAGCTCTGAGGCTTTATAATGTGAGGGGTTGGGCTTTCCTGGTGACTCAGATGGTAAAATGGAGAAAGAAATGGCAACCCACTTCAGTATTCTTGCCTAGATAATCTGGTGGACAGGGGAGCCTGGTGGGCTGCTGTACATGGGGTTGCACAGGGCTGGACATGACTGAAGCGACTTAGCATGCATGCATGCACGGGAGAAGGAAATGGCAGCCCACTCCAGTGTTTTTGCTTGGAGAATCCCAGGGACAGTGGAGCCTGGTGGGCTGCTGTCTATGGGGTCGCTCAGAGTCAGACACAACTGAAGCGACTTAGCAGCAGCAGCAGATGATAATAAAATCTGCCTGCAATGCATGACTGAGGTTCAACCACTGGATTGGGAAGATCCTCTGGAGAAGGGAATGGCTACCCACTCTAGTATTCTTGTGTGGAGAATTCCATGGACAGAGGAGCCTAGTAGACGACAGTCCACTGAGTCTCAAAGAGTCAGACATGACTGATTGACTCACACTTTAAAGTCTCTTGTAGTTAGAAGAGACTAAAAATAATTAACACGGTCACTCATCTATTCATGCAGTATGCAAAACTTTTTATATTTCTAAACTGTAGGTTAATGTTTCAGTAGATGGTAACACAAGCACATTCCACTGTGGTACTTACACGGGTTCAGCAAGTATTCTTGTCAACTGCCTTGTCACAGGTTACATTTCAAACTCAGTTCCAATATTTTACAGCACCAAGACCTGAATGTGAGGCTCAACATCCCATCCCTCCCCAAATGCAAGGGTATTTCCTTGTCTGTTCAAAGGACTTTTCACTAAACAAGAATGTCTGCACAGATAAGTGAATTATTTTTGCACATATGAACAATAAGTAACAGATTCTTTTTAAAATTTAAAAAAAGAACAGTGTTGCAAACATACTCTGGTTTGGATAGCACATAGAAAAAAGTGTTTCATATGCTATTATTTTAAAATTGGCAGCCTGGCAACAGTTTCTTTTTTGTTTGTTAACTTCAAATAGCATAACATAGTTATTTAATTGCATTACTGGTTATTATTCAAATACGGGATCAAAATTTTTTAAAAAATAGGGAGGTGTTATTTCACAGCAATACTTTTTTTTTTTTTTTTTTGCAGTTCAAGAGGTTCAAAGAAGAATGTTCAGGTGAAAACCTTCACAAACAACAAAAAGTCTCATATTCAAATAGAAAAGAAAGTAGAAGTAATTGTTATGGTGTTAGATAATCATTAACATTTATTCATTCATAAATATTGGGTGCTTTAATATGTGCTAGGCACTGTAAAAGAGGCTGGGGACACCTAGTGGGATAAAATATATTCTTTCATTTATTCATGCAATAATATTTACACGGTACCTGCAACACGCCACACCATAACAAGTTAGCTGAATGTGACCTCTGCCTTCCTAGAACTCAGTTTTGTGGGAGAGATGAGTGCTCATCTATTTAAGGATGTGCTACAAACTAGGATAAATCTGTGGGCCAGCTATTTCACTGCTTCCCTGATAGCTCAGATGCTAGATGACAGTCCATGGAGTCTCAGAGTCAGACAAGTCAGAGTGACTAACACTTTAAAGTCTCTTGTAGATAGAAGAGACTAAAGTAATTAATATGGTCATTAATTGCAGTGACCATATTGCAGGTCACTACAGTTGACCTGCATTGCAGACCTGCAATGTGAAAAACCAGGTTCGATCCCTGGGTCAGGAAGATCCCCTAGAGAAGCAAATGGCAACCCACTCCAGTATTCTTGCCTGGAAAATCCCATGGATGGAGGAGCTTGGCAGGCTACAGTCCATGGGGTCCCAAAGAGTCTAACAGGACTGAGGGACTAACACTTTCACTTTCACAGGTATTTCACACCCAGCCCCAGAGGCAAGGCAGAACACAGGCTTACCCAGGCTGCCAAAGAGAGCGCTCAGAAATGGGGCGGGTATGTGGATCAGTTCAGTTCAGTTGCTCAGTCATGTCCAACTCTTTGCAACCCCATGGACTGCAGCACACCAGGTCTCCCTGTCCATCACCAATTCCTAGAGTTTACTCAAACTCATGTCCATTGAGTTGGTGATGCCATCCAACCATCTCATCCTCTGTCGTTCCCTTCTCCTCCCGCCTTCAATCTTTCCCAGCATCAGGGTCTTTTCTAATGAGTCTGTCCTTCATATCAGGTGGATAAAGTATTGGAGTTTCAGCTGCAGCATCAGACCTTCCAATGAATATTCAGGACTGATTTCCTTTAGGATAGACGGGTTGGATCTCATCGCTGTCCAAGGGACTCTTAAGAGTCTTCACCAACACCACAGTTCAAAAGCATCAATTCTTTGGCGCTCAGCTTTCTTTTTAGTCCAACTCTCACATCCATACATGACCATTGGAAAAACCATAGCTTTGGTTAGATGGACCTTTGTTGGCAAAGGAACGTCTCTGCTTTTTAATATGTTGTCTAGGTTGGTCATAACTTTTCTTCCAAGGAGCAAGCGTCTAATTTCATGGCTGTAATCACCATCTGCAGTGATTCTGGAGCCCCCAAAATAAAACCTGTCACTGTTTCCCCAGTTTCCCCATCTATTTGCCATGAAGTGATGGGGCCAGGTGCCATGATCTTAGTTTTCTGAATGTTGAGTTTTAAGCCAACTTTTTCACTCTCCTCTTTCACTTTCATCAGGAGGCTCTACAGTTCTTCGCTTTCTGCCATAAGGGTGGTGTCATCTGCATATCTGAGGTTATTGATATTTCTCCTGGCAATCTTGATTCCAGCTTGTGCTTCATCCAGTCCAGCATTTCTCATGATGTAATCTGCATATAAGTTAAATAAGCAGGGTGACAATATACAGCCTTGATGTACTCCTTTCCCGATTTGGAACCATTCTGTTTTTCCATGTCCAATTCTAACTGTTGCTTCTTGACCTGCATACAGATTTCTCAGGAGGCAGGTCAGGTGGTCTGATATTCCCATCTCTTTCAGAATTTTCCACAGTTTATTGTGATCCACACAGTCAAAGGCTTTGGCATAGTCAATAAAGCAGAAGAAGATGGTTTTCTGGGACTCTTTTGCTTTTACAATGATCCAATGGATGTTGGCAATTTGATCTCTGCTTCCTCTCCCTTTTCTAAATCCAGCTTGAGCATCTGGAAGTTCACGGTTCACATACTGTTGAAGCCTGGCTTGGAGAATTTTGAGCATTACTTTACTAGAGTGTGAGATAAGTGCAATTGTGTGGTAATTTGAACATTCTTTGGCATTACCTTTCTTTGGGATTGGAATGAAAACTGACCTTTTCCAGTCCTGTGGCCACTGGTGTGTTTTCCAAATTTGCTGGCATATTGAGTGCAGCACTTTCACAGCATCATCTTTCAGGATTTGAAATAGCTCAACTGGAATTCCATCACCTCCACTAGTTTTGTTCATAGTGATGCTTCCTAAGGTCCACTTGACTTTGCATTCCAGGATGTCTGGCGCTAGGTGAGTGATCACACCATTGTGATTATCTGGGTCCCTGTATAGTTCTTCTGTGTATTATTATTTTTTTTTAATTTTTATTTTTACTTTTTTTACTTTACAATACTGTATTGGTTTTGCCGTACATTGACATGAATCCACTACGGGTGTACATGCGTTCCCAAACATGAACCCTCCTCCCACCTCCCTCCCCATAACATCCCTCTGGGTCATCCCCGTGCACCAGCCCCAAGCATGCTGTATCCTGCATCGGACATAGACTGGCGATTCGATTCTTACATGATAGTATACATGTTCCAATGCCAATCTCCCAAATCATCCCACCCTCTCCCTCTCCCTCTGAGTCCAAAAGTCCACTATACACATCTGTGTCTTTTTGGCTGTCTTGCATACAGGGTCATCATTGCCATCTTTCTAAATTCCATATATATGTCTTCTGTGTATTCTTGCCACCTCTTCTTAATATCTTCTACTTCTATTAGGTCCATACCATTTCCATCCTTTATTGAGCCCATCTTTGCATGAAAAGTTCCCTTGATATCTCTAATTTTCTTGAAGAGATATCTAGTCTTTCCCATTCCATTATTTTCCTCTATTTCTTTGCATTGATCACTGAGGAAGGCTTTCTTATCTCTCCTTGCTATTCTTTGGAACTCTGCAATCAAATGGGTATATCTTTCCTTTTCTCCTTTACCTTTTGCTTCTCTTCTTTTCATAGCTATTTGTAAGCCCTCATCAGATAATCATTTTGCCTTTTTTGCATTTCTTTTTCTTGGGGATTATCTTGATCCCTACCTCCTGTACAATGTTCCAAACCTCCTCCTCCATCCATAGTTCTTTAGGCACTCTGTCTATCAGATCTAATCCCTTTAATGAATCTACTTGTCACTTCCACTGTATAGTCATAAGAGATTTCACTTAGATCGCTCATTAGATCTGAATGGTCTGGTGGTTTTCCCTACTTTCGTCAATTTAAGTCTGAATTTGGCAACAAGGAGTTCATGATCTGAGCCACAGTCAGCTCCCAGCCTTGTTTTTGCTGACTATATAGAGCTTCTCCATCTTTGGGTGCAAAGAATATAATTAATCTGATTTCAGTATTGATTATCTGATGATATCCATGCATAGAGTCTTCTCTTGTGTTGTTGGAAGAGGATGTTTGCTATATCCAGTACGTTCTCTTGGCAAAAGTCTGTTAGCCTTTGCCCTGCTTCATTCTGTACTCCAAGACCAAATTAGTCTCTTACTCCAGATATTTCCTGACTTCCTACTTTTGCATACCAGTCCCCTATAATGAAAAGGACATCTTTTTTGGTGTTAGTTCTAGAAGGTCTTGTAGGTCTTCACAGAACCATTCAACTTCAGCTTCTTCAGCATGATTGGTCAGGGCATAAACTTGGATTACTCTTTTATTGAATGGCTTATCTTGGAAACGAACAGAGATCATTCTGTCGTTTCTGAGATTGCATCCAATTTCTGCATTTTGGACTCTCTTGTTGACTATGATGGCTACTCCATTTCTTCTAAGGGATTCTTGCCCACAGTAGTAGATATAATGGTAGGTGGATAGGGATACATAAAAGATGGATAGATAGATAAACAGGAAGATAACAATAACTACGGACCAATGATAAATAAGCAAATAAAAAGACAAATGAATCTCCTACCTTTTCCCTGGTAAGCAGTTTGGAAATACACCCTGAGGACAATGTAGAGACACTGAGGGACTTTATACATACATGTAAGAAGATCATACACCTGTTTCACAAAGATTTTCTGACTACAATATACAACGCAATGTTTTGTGTTTAAATATACGATGGTATCAGAACAACACAAGATAGAAATCAGTTGCATATGAAACAGAATTGGTGAGACACAGAAGGAGGCCTTTGGAGATCATGAAACCTCAGTTAAGAAATCTGGGGGAAAAGGCTTCATGAGGTACTGGACAGCCTGGGACACTGTCTCCTCATGTAAATGGGACAGAGCCTTCTAGGAACATATTGCTGACAAAGGTCCATATAGTGAAACTATGGCTTTTCCAGTAGTCATGTATGGATGTGAGAACTGGACCATAGAGAAGGCTGAGCGCTGAAGAACTGATGCTTTCAAAACATGGTTCTGGAGAAGACTCTTGAGAGTCCCCTGGACAGCAGGTAGATCAAATCAGTCAATCCTAAAGGAAATCAACCCTGAATATTCATTGGAAGGACTGATGCTGAAGCTCCAATGCTTTGGCCACCTCTTGCAAAGAGCCGACTCATTGGAAAAGACCCTGATGCTGGTGAAAGACTGAAGGCAAAAGGAGAAAAGGGTGCCAGAGGATAAGATGGTTAGATAGCATCATCGACTCAATGGAAATGAATTTGAGTAATTTCTCTCCAGAAGACAGTGAAGGACACGGGAGCCTGCTGCACTGCTGTCCGTGGGCTAACAGGGTTAGACACAACTCAGCGCCTGAACAATAACAACATGATTCAGACTATAGTCAAATGCTATTTTAAAAATCTGCCACAAATTTCAAACATGTGACACTGTTGATTCAGGGTATGAACTCAATTAAAGAGTGTTAATCAAAATTATCACATTGAAATTTATATCCTTACAATTTACTAAGTAGATTATGCAAAAATAACTTCCAAATGGCCCTCAATCTTCAAGAACTATAGAATTTTTTTATTTTGTAATAAAATAAAGACTATAAGTTGAAATAACTTCATGGAAAAAGATGGCTTCTGAAGCAATCAGACATTCATTATGAGGATTGATTCACTCAATAGATTTAATGCTTAGTACACAGAGTCCTTACTCTCAGAGAGCTCATATTCATCAAGAATACAAAAAAAACAAACACACATGTTCTCACAGAGAGGGACTGTGGTCTGTGAAGGCTTCATTTTTAAAAAGTGACATCTGGGGCTTCCCTGGTGGCTCAGTGGTAAAGAATCCAGCTGCCAGTGCAGGAGATGTAGGTTTGGCCCCTGACTCGGGAAGATCCCACATGCTGCAGAGCAACTGAGCCCACGCACCACAACTGTTCAGCATACGCTCTAGAACCCTGGAACTACAACCACTGAGCCCCTAATGTGCTAGAGCCCGTGCTCCTCAACAAGAGACGCCACTGCAATGAGAAGCCCAGCACCGCAGCTGGAGAGGCGCCCCCACTCATGGCAACTAGAGCAAAAGCCCACACAGCAATGAGGACCCAGCACACCGTAAAATAAGATTTTTTAAAAAATGACTCCTGAGCCAGATTTAAAGCAGGAGGTGAAACAACAATTTAAAATTATCTATACAGTTTGTGAGGAATATACAAGTAATCACAGTAATCTTAAGTGACAGGAATGAAAGGTGTTTGGAAAGGGATGGAGGACAGTGAGGGTGGAAGGAAGATTGAGAATAAGGAAGACAATCAAGAGACTGGGTTTTGTCCTGCAGATAATGTTAAGGCCTCAGGGTTTTACAGATGGCTTGAGACTTGATCAGATATGACTGTTGGAAGCTGCTGCTGCTGCTGCTAAGTCGTTTCAGTCATGTCTGACTCTGTGCAACCCCATAGACGGCAGCCCACCAGGCTCCCCCATCCCTGGGATTCTCCAGGCAAGAACACTGGAGTGGGTTGCCATTTCCTTCTCTAATGCGTGAAAGTGAAAAGTGAAAGTGAAGTTGCTCAGTTGTGTCCAACTCTTCGTGACCCCATGGACTGCAGCCTACCAGGCTCCTCCACCCATGGGATTTTCCAGGCAAGAGTACTGGAGTGGGGTGCCACTGCCTTCTCCTGTTGGAAGCTAGTGGGCTAAAATAAGAGAGACAATGAAAGGTAATAATAGTGCTGTATCTAACTTTCAGAACATGTATACTCTCAAGCTTAGGGCAAGATCCTCACAGCTCCATATGAAAAGTCATAATCAACAAAAAACAGGAGTTTTACTGCTCTATATATACATATAATGTCAGGGATATGGACAAAACTTTAACCCCCAGTAGAAGGTGGGTGTATTACAAAGGGTGAGTTATAATAAAACATTACTGACTACAGAAGAAGGGAAAAAACTGTAATCACTGCTTAGTTTTTGCTTTTGTTCATTTCAGTAATGGCAGGTTCCAGAGAAGGAAACAATACAGAGGACCAGCACCGTGGGCCACACTCCTGCACCCTTCAGCTGACCATGACTCACACACAAGGGCCCGAAGACCAGGGAGAAGAAACAGCCTCCTGTTCACGACGCTAGCAGCGATTCCAATAGTCACTCCGCAGACACCCAAGCTCTCCAAGCAAGAATGGAGTCCAAACACTCGAGGCTTAGCAGATACTTGAGAACAACATACTTTCAACAATCATTTTGATTTAGAGACTCATGGGGAAACAGCTAGGCCAAATCTCTCTTTGAATTGATAAGAAAACAAAATAATAATGAACAACCAAAACCGTAATTTGAAGATCTCAGTATATAATTTGTCAGCACCAACTAAGATTTAGAATGTGTATATCCCATGATCCAACAGTTCAAGTCCAGAAATTCATTCTACAGTAATAAGGGCGCAAGTCCATGGAGATCTGTCTCTTGACATTAAGATGTACATGGCAGGATTCCTTCTTTATATTAATATATACATATGTATATTTTTTGATAGAAGGTAGTTATTTCATTTTTTAAATCTTTTTATTGAAGTATAGTTAAGTTACAATATTGTGTTAGTTTCAGGTGTGCATTGTATATACATACCACAACTTCATGCATTCCTCCACTGAGAGACATTTAGGTTGCTTCCATATCTTGAATATTGTAAATAGTGCAGCTATGAAATTGGAGTGCATGTAGCTTTTCAATTTAGAATTTTGTCTAGGTATATGGCCAGGATTAAGATTACAGGACAATATGGTAGCTCTATTTTTATTTTTGTAAGGAATCTATACTATTCTCCATAATAGTGTTCCAACTTACATTTCCATGAAGGATTCTTTCTAATGGAAAAAGTCAAAAACATATTGAATGCTCACCAAAAGGGGAATAATTAAGTTTGGAACATTATGTAATGAGATTCAGAAAAATGAATGATGCAGTGGGCTAGATAATGTCCATGATACGTTATTGTGTGAAAAGAAATGCAACCCATATGAATAATATGATCCATAGGCATGTGGATTCAGCAAAGAAAACAGTCTATGAAGACACACCCTGATGTGTTAACAGTAGTTACCTCTGGGAATGAGAATATATATGTGTGAAGGAAAGGAGGATATATGCTTTATTACTTTAAACTGGTAGGGTTATTGGGATTTTCAGTGTCTAATTCCAGTATCAGCTATGATTTCTCATTAATCACTCTAGAAAGTTAGCAGATAGATCACTTTGTTGACAAAGGTCCATACAGTCAAAGCTATGGTTTTCCATTAGTCATGTATGGATGTGAGAGTTGGACCATAAAGAAAGCTGAGTGCTGAAGAATTGATGCTTTTGAACTGTGGTGTTGGAGAAGACTCTTGAGAGTCCCTTGCACTGAAAGGAGATCAAACCAGTCAATCCTAAAGGAAATCAGTCCTGAAGATTCGTTGGAAGGACTGATGCTGAAGCTCCAATACTTTGGCCACCTGATGTGAAGAGCAGACTCACTGGAAAAGACCCTGATTCTGGGAAAAAGTGAGGGCAAGAGGAGAAAGGGGCAACAGAGGATAAGATGGTTGGATGGCATCACTGACCGAATAGACATGAGTTTTAGCAAACTCAGGGAGATAGTGATGGACGGAGAAGCCTCGCATGCTGCAGTTTATGGGGTTGCAAAGAGTTAGACATGACTTAGAGACTGAACAACAACAGTGAAGCTTTATCTTTCCTTACTGATACTCCTTGTTTATTCAATTTCTAACCTAACCAAAAAAAAATCTCCCCAAATTCTCCCTCGCTGCTTTGGTGTTTTCAGACACCTGCAATTCATGACTAGAACTCGCTCATTTCTTTTAAAGAGGTGATAAAGGAAAAGGTTATACAATTTTAGATCAAAGATTCTGGGTTATGAAAGCATGGGGGAAAGTTGAATTTTGTTGCCTAAACCAAGAGCTGGGACATTAATAGAATTCCTAGCCCTTCAAGTTACTTGGGAATGAAATAGTATCAATCTTCACTGCAGGGGTTGATGAAATAAGACTGCAAGAAAAGAGTTTAGCACTGTATCTGGTTCACGGCTGTGAGGGTGAGGGTGAGGGTAAGGAGGGACTCCATAACTATTAGCCATCATCACTGTTGGTTATATCAATACATATCACACACATTTATAACTGAGTAATTTAGATGCCCTAATAACATAAAGGCATTAACAGAGACTGTTTTATTAGCCTTGATATCCCAGACATCTAGCCCAGGTGCTCAACAAATATTTATTGAGTCAAGCAACTGACACAATAAAATGACAATAGTGCCTACCTCATGGGGTTCTTTTCAGGATTAAATGAGTTAGTGTTAATCAACCTCTTAGAACAGTGCCGCGTATGTATTGAGCTGGCCAAAAAATTTGTTCAGGTTTCCGTAAGATTCAGTTCCATGCTTTTTGAGGTCCTCAGCTCCTTTATCAGAATACAATGCCACCATCCTCTGAAGACTTTTGGTTTGAGGATCCATTTGGCAGCAAAACCAAACTACTTAGAAGGTCTGGTGGCTCAGACAGTAGAGCATCTTCCTGCAGTGCAGGAGACCCGGGTTCGATCCCTGGGTTGGGAAGATCCCCGGAGAAGGAAACGGCAACCCACTCCGGTACTCTTGCCTGGAAAATTCCATGGACTGAGGAGCCTGGTAGGCTACAGTCCATGGTATCACAAAGAGTCGGACACAACTGAGCGACTTCCCTTTCACTATGTATCCCACCTACAGTGAATATTTTGTTTAGCTGCAGAAACACTGAGGTGTTTGATTATTCAGTGGACCCTTGACAATATGGGTTTGGGTTGTGCAGACTCACTTATACATTTTTTTTTTTCAATAGTTCAGTTCAATTCAGTTCTGTTCAGCCACTCAGTCAGGTTTGACTCTTTGCGAGCCCATGGACTCCAGCACGCCAGGCTTCTCTGTCCATCACCAACTTCCAGAACTTGCTCAAACTCATGTCCATTGAGTCGGTAATGCCATCCAACCATCTCATCCTCCGTTGTCCCGTTCTTCTCCCACCTTCAGTCTTTCCCAGCATCAGGGTCTTTTCAAATGAGTCAGTTCTTTGCATCAGGTGGCCAAAGTATTGGAGTTTCAGCTTTTCAACAGTAAATACCCCAATACTGCACAATCGTAGCCGGTTGAATCAGCGTATGTGGAGCTATAGATACAGAGGAAACAGATAGGTAGGAAGCACATACACAGAGGACTGACCGTAGGTTCCATGTGGATTTTCAATTGCATGTTGTTCAAGGGTCAAACTGCAGTTGCTACGGCTAGTACTCCTGGAGATGCTGTGGGTGAGGCTACACAGTACACATGCCACAGTATCTCTCTGGAATAGCAAACATTCTGATTTCTGAAACGCATGTGGTATGAGGACTCTAGGGACTGTGGACCACTGCAATCATCTATGGAAAGTCTTGTAACATAGGTTTCAGAAGCATGAATACAGATATCTGACCTTGAAGAAAATTGAGAACATGAAAAACTTATATGCTAAAAGGTGACATCTGAATTTTTAAAATACAGATGAAAACCAGATGACTAATTAGCCTTTCATAAGATAAATGCCTCCAGCCTGCCTTCACTCCAGTTATTTCCCTTCCAGTCTTACACTGGGCAAGGCATAAGATTAATTAGGTCCCTCCTGCTGCTTTCTTAGGGACTTTCCCTGGTGAGTTAGCACCTTTTTATTTTTAGTGTCTCCCTTTCTACCAGCTCTGATTATTAATATTTCAACATGTTTAAGCTTTCTCCATGATAAATATTCCTCTAATAGCCCAACTTCTCCTTCAGTAGACACCTTATACTCCTCTTCTTGAAATACAGTTCACATCCACTACATCTTTTTCTTTTTCTTTTTTAATCCCTCAGTCTATGACACCTCAGCTTCCCACTCTTATCAATGCACTGAAAATGCTCATCAAGTTTACCAAATATCCAATAATTCCATAGTGCATCCAGATAGGTCTTTCTTAATACAAACGTGATCACGTCTGTCCCTTCTTAAAACTCTCCATAGTTTTCCAATGTCTTCATAATAAAGTCTATATATATTTAGAGAGGTTTATGTTTTACAACTCTCTTCTAAACTCTGTAGTCAGTCCATCAATTCACAGATGTTGCCTGAATACCGACAATGTGTTAGGCAAGTTCTGAGCTTGAGGATACAGTGGTGAACCAGCAATAGCTTCAGACTCAAGAAGCTTATATAACCTAGTAGCTAGGAGTTGGGATATATATAACCAAAAATATTTCAGATTCTAGTAACAGTACAATGGTAGACGTGGTATATCAGGATATCTGGGTGACATTACAGCTGAAAGAAGGAGGCAGCAGAGGATGAGATGTTTAGACAGGCATCACCAACCCAATGGACATGAATCTGAGCGAACTCCAGGAGAGAGTGAAGGACAGAGGAGCCTGGTGTGCTGCAGTCCACTGGGTCACAAAGAGTCAGACACAGCTTCGCCACTGAGCAACAACACAGTTGAGAGAGCTGAATGTCTTAGCCAAACACGGCCAGCGCACTCCTACTCAGTTTTCAGCCAAGACTTTGGCAAGTTTTCCTCTAACCTTGAGTTTGGGCTGGCTGCCCTAGATGCTCTGAAGCACTGTGTGTTGACTCTGTGTCTTCACCACTCTCATTTGCCTATGTCACTGCCCATGACCTGTTTGATTCCACCCCCAACAGGAACTGGCCTTTTTGCTGCTGGTTACATAACAACACTGATAGCACTTGGTATGCCTGAATTGCTCAATCTGTATTTCCTAAAGGACACATGAAGTCATATCATTAAATAATTTTCCTGACCTTAAAGTCCAGTTTTGTTTTGTTTTTAGGCCCCACTATTTGGAAGAGGGACATGTGTCTTTTGAAAAAGTCAATCACATGAAACATTCCACTCATTATTTTTATTTGCTTTATTATTGTTAGCATGAATATTAATGCATAAAACTCAATACCTAGATTAAACAATGCTTTTTTGGCTTATGCTTTTCCACAATTTTTTTTTAATTCCTAGGCTCTATGAAAATACATAATCTTTTCCTATATGAATTTTGAAATGAAGTTATAAACTTCATAAAACTTAATGATTCCTCAGCTGTGTTAAATATTCAACTTGTGATGATAGTTCATAACTGCACAATTATTTTCCTTTTTAATCACACGGATTTCTGTATGTAGAGTAGATAAACTCTAAGATCCATCTATCCATTTAAAATTCTAATCTCAAGATTAAATATTAATACAAGCATGAAAAACATGATATTTTCAGGCTTGGACATATGCTAATCAACTGTCAAATAGATTACACCTGCCCAAATCTATTCTTTGTTTC
This sequence comes from Ovis canadensis, assembly GCF_042477335.2. Classification (NCBI taxonomy): domain Eukaryota; kingdom Metazoa; phylum Chordata; class Mammalia; order Artiodactyla; family Bovidae; genus Ovis; species Ovis canadensis. The sequence continues at coordinate 71,395,896 of NC_091248.1, read as the reverse complement.
ATATGACTCAGCTTGTAAACTGATCCAAGGAATTGAAAAATTCATCTGAGATCATACAACATTTAAAAGTCAAATAGAAGTGATCCTTATGTACTGTCTATATTAAAACTATGAATATTGCTCTGAGACACCATTGTTCAGTCACTAAGTCATGTCCAACAATCTGCGACCCCATGGACTGCAGCACGTCAGGCTTCCCTGTTCTTCACTGAGTTTGCTCAAACTCACGTCCAATGAGTCAGATGATGAGTCCATCTCATCCTCTATCGCATCTTTCTCCTCTTGCCCTCAATCTTTCCCAGCATCACGGTCTTTTCCAATGAGTCGGCTCTTTGCAACAGGTGGCCAAAGTATTGGAGCTTCAACTTCAGCACCAGTCCTTCCAATGAGTATTCAGGACTGATTTCCTTTAGGATTGACTGGTTTGATCTCCCTGCTGTCCAAGGGACTCTCAAGAGTCTTCTCCAGCACCACAGTTCAGAAGCATCAATTCTTCAGCACTCAGTCTTCTTTATGGTCCAACTCTCACATCTATACATGACTACTGGAAAAACCATAGCTTTGACTATATGGACCTTTGTCAGCAAAGTGATCTCTCTATTCTTTAATACACTGTCTAGGTTTTCCATAGTTTTTCTTCCAAGGAGCAAGCATCTTTTAATTTCATGGCTGCAGTCCCCATCTGCAGTAATTCTGGTGCCCCCCCAAATGAAATCTGACACTGTTTCCACTTTTTCCCTAACCATTGACACCATGAAGGCTTCTAATCATGCAATTCTTACAGTGTAACTATATCCACTGTCTTATAGTTCTTTATCCCTCAGTGATAGGGACAGAGGAGGAAAATTAAATAGTTTAGAAATCTCACTAGAGGATTAAAGACAAACAGAATTTTAAAAGGGTTTGTGAGACTGTTATAGGCTGCTGCTAAGTCGCTTCAGTCATGTGTGACTCTGCGACCCCAGAGATGGCAGCCCTCCAGGCTCCCCCGTCCCTGGGATTCTCCAGGCAAGAACACTGGAGTGGGTTGCCATTTCCTTCTCCAATGCATGCAAGTGAAAAGTGAAAGTGAAGTCACTCAGTCGTGTCCAACTCTTAGCAACCCCATGGACTGCAGCCTACCAGGCTCCTTCGCCCATGGGATTTTTTTTCCAGGCAAGAGTACTGGAGTGGGGTGCCATTGCTAATCACTCAAAAAAAAAGACAGTAATCTAGCAACAATCTATACCACCTTTAAGGAAGATCAGGTGCATTCAGGTGCAAGGCACACTCGACTTGTGAACAAGTCATGATAATTAAAACACAAGACAATAGATACGTTACACGAAGTCAGGAAATTGATGGTCTTTGAAGAGCAGCATTTCTGTATGTAGTCAAGACAGGAATACAGGTGAAAGGGGAAAGAAAATATTTGAAAGAGGATATTATATCAAAATCTGAGATGAATTACTATATTTTAGTATATGTTAACACCCTTTTGCCAGAGAAGGCAATGGCAACCCACTCCAGTACTCTTTCCTGGAAAATCCCATGGACTGAGGAGCCTGGTAGGCTGCAGTCCCTGGGGTCTCTGCGAGTCAGACATGACTGAGTGGCTTCGCTTTCACTTTTCACTTTCATGCATTGGAGAAGGAAATGGCAACCCACTCCAGTGTTCTTGCCCGGAGAATCCCAGGGCCAGTGAAGCCTGGTGGGCTGCCGTCTATGGAGTCACACAGAGTTGGACTGAAGTGACTTAGCAGCAGCAGCAGCAGCAGCAGCAGCAGCAGCAGCAGCAGCAGCAGCAGCAGCAGCAGCAGCAGCAGCAGCAGCACCCTTTTGCTAATCTACATGTGACTTAAATAGCGCCATGACAGTCTTAGAGCACACGGAGTTCAAAGGCAGAACTGATGATGTAAAACCTTTATATCTACCCCCAAATGAGGAAGAAGGTGGTCTTTTCCCCACTTTTTCTTTGATTACAAAAAATGTAGCCCTCTTTGTTCTTGGAGTTGCACTCTTGCTGGCCCACTTGTATCTCTCATAAGCGTTTTATACTAATGAACTCTGTTTGCCTATCACTTCACCTCTTGCTGGAATTCTTTCTGTGACCAAAGAACCTGAGCTTCAGTAAGTTCAGGTGAGAAGGTGAGCAGTTTTAATAGGAAAGAAGGGTTTTGAGTCCCCTCCTAAGTCAGAGATTGTGGGTTCAAGTCCCATCTGAGAAGGAGGGTGGTTTCACCAGCACTAGAGAAACCCTTCCATTTTGATGGTTTATGTATGGAAACTGTCTGGAAACTGAAGCAATGGAAGAGAAATAAACATAATTAGTGACAGATGACAGATCATTCCTATGACCGAGAACAATCAACTTCTAAGATTTTAGTGAACACCATAAAGGAAGCGTTGTTGTTGTTTAGTTGCCATCTGTATACAACTCTTTGCGACCCCATGGACTGCAGCACACCAGCGAGCCTTAAAGGAAGGAAGCAATAAGGTTCCCTAAATCTTAGCAAAGATCAGACTTTTACAAACCAGACATCAATATTTTCTATTTAATGTTAGCCTGTCAGAGTAGCACAGCATAGTGATTAGACTACAGCCTATAGAGAATATCAAATATAAACTCTGCCTCCATAGCCAGAATGTTGTAGCCAGAACTTCTCACTGTGGCTTTAGCAGGATGAAATCAGCTAAAATACATTCTCCCTTATTTTATATTAAGGTTATTTCTATTAAGATAATATATTCTCCCTTATTTTCTATTAAGGCAACATCACCACTACTAGACTTTGTCTATTTGATTTTGTCTCATTAGTTTTGTTACTCTATTTCTAGGTTACTTTATTGGACTTTGATGATAGATGTTTCAAATCTTCTATGCTTATCCAAAATAAGAGTTAACTTCTTGGCTTGGGTACAGAAATGTTAAAGAGTCAATTTACAGAACAGCAAATCTGTGGATAAATCTGATAAAAAACAGAATTTAATGGAATCAGATAAAGCAACGGTCCAAAAATTTTCTGAATGATGATAAATAAGAAAAAGAGAAACTAAAAAGATATACTAAAGAACACGGTATAATGTCACTTACCCTTAGTTCTTCTTTTGTATTGAAACTATCAAGAAGCTGCTGATAATGTCTATCTGTCATTTGCCGTAATAGGGACAGGAGACAAGCAACAAACTCCCCCTAATGAAAAAAAAAGAGCAAGCATATTTTTTTAGCAAGTACATAAAACAACATCAACAACTTAACTTTCAACTCTCAAAGTGCTCTCAAATAGAATACTTGAAGAAAAAACCCCACTATGATTCAAATTTACCCTATGATATTGTTTGTCTTAATCTAAATTAACCATGATATTACAGTCAAAATTTCTCCCTGTGATGATGATCATTTACTTGGTACACATGCATTTTATAATTTAGAGTGTTTTTTTTTTTTTTAAACTTAGGTGGAAGCTTTTCAGTAGGGCAGTAACTACATGCACTTAAAGAAGGTGAGGCAATGAGGCTTCTGACTATTTATTAAGCATTTACTGTGCCTTGGTTCATTGTATCATTTAAGCCTCATATCAGTGTTATAAGGTAGGGAATATAATACTAATTTTTTTCTTTCTTTTTTTTTAATTGTAGTTGATTACAATGTTGTATTAATTTCTGCTGTACAGCGTAGGGAATACTAATTGAAACAAAGTAAAATATAGGTTTGGTGGGCTAAAAAGAATTGGCAGAATTGGAGTTATTTCCAGCTTTTTATACTCCAAGCCCTTCCTATAACTTCCTGCTCAATATTTGAATTCCTATGATCTTCTCCAGCTCATTAGAGGGCCTATCAGCTAACTTGCTGGGTGTAGAGAAAGCCATACACAGCATAATGTTGGTTTCAATCTCCTTTTAAGACCAGTTAATTTTTAAAAATTTTATTGAAATAGAGTTGATTTACAATGTATTAATTTCTGTTGTACAGCAAAGTGATTGTTACATAGAATGTATAAACATCTTTTTTCATATTCTTTTCCATTATGGCTTATCACAGGATATTGAAGATAGTCCACTGTGCTATACAGGAGGACAATTTGTTTATCCATCCTGTATATATTACTTTGTATCTGCTAACCCCAAATTCCCAATCCATCCCTCCTCTTTCACCCCCACTTCCCTCAGCAACCACAAGTCTAAGAACAGTTAAAGTTAATTGTGATTCTTTTGTGCTTGGGTGCTATGCAACTGACTTCTATAAAATCCAAATCTTAAAAATTAATAATGAAAAGAGAAAAAAAAGTATAACATCTATAGATTTGAGGCCTTATAAAATTGTTATCAGGCTTCCCTGGTGACTCAGAGGGAAAAGAATCTGCCCACCAAAGCAGGAGACACAGGAGATATGGGTGGGTTAGATCCCTTGGTTAGGAAGATCTGCTGGAGAAGGAAATGGCAACACACTCCAGCACTCTTGCCTGGAAAATCCAATGGACAGAAGAGATCAGAGGGCTTCAGTCCATGGGGTCACAAAGAGTCAGACACAACTTAGTGACTGAGCACACACACACACACACACACACAAAATCATTATTGCTGCATTTTCTGATGCATTTCTAACAAAATATTTGTTTTCAATGAAACTTTTGTTCAGCAAAGAATTTACCTACTTTTAAGTATAACAGGAAAAGGAGTACGTCAAGGCTGTATATTGTCACCCTGTTTATTTAACTTATATGCAGAGTACATCATGAGAAATTCAGGGCTGGAAGAAGCATAAGCTGGAATAAGATTGCTGGGAAAATATCAATCACCTCAGATATGCAGATGACACCACCCTTATGGCAGAAAGTGAAGAGGAACTAAAAAGCCTCTTGATGAAAGTGAAAGAGGAAAGTGAAAAAGTTAGCTTAAAGCTCAACATTCAGAAAACGAAGATCATGGCATCTGGTCCCATCACTTCATGGGAAATAGACGGGGAAACAGGGGAAACAGTGGAAACAGTGTCAGACTTTATTTTGGGGGGCTCCAAAATCACTGCAGATGGTGACTGCAACCATGAAATTAAAAGATGCTTGCTCCTTGTAAGGAAAGTTATGACCAACCTAGACAGCATATTCAAAAGCAGAGACATTACTTTGTCAACAAAGGTCCGTCTAGCCAAGGCTATGGTTTTTCCAGTGGTCATGTATGGATGTGAGAGTTGGACTGTGAAGAAAGCTGAGCACCAAAGAATTGATGCTTTTGAACTGTGGTGTTGGAGAAGACTCTTGAGTGTCCCTTGGACTGCAAGGAGATCCAACCAGTCCATCCTAAAGGAGATCAATCCTGGGTGTTCACTGGAAGGACTGATACTAAAGCTGAAACTCCAGTACTTTGTCCACCTGATACGAAGAACTGACTCATTAGAAAAGACCCTGATGCTGGGAAAGATTGAAGGCAGGAGGAGAAGGGGATGACAGAGGATGAGATGGCTGGATGGCATCACCGACTCGATGGACATGAGTTTGAGTGAACTCTGGGAGTTGGTGATGGACAGGGAGGCCTGGCGTGCTATGATTCATGGAGTCTCAAAGAGTCGGACACGACTGAGCAACTGAACTGAACTGAAGTACATTTAAAACAGTATAAGCACAATAAAAGAGGTAACCAGTGGTAAGTGAATGTGGATTTGGAGAAATGCAGTTTAATCGGGAATTGGATTCTTTGAGTTTACATGCGAAAATATTGTAGACTCATATGTACAACTTGAGACTAAAAGCTCAGAGAAGTGGAATTTACCAATAGCAGTAGCTAAGTCAAGACAGTCAAAGCCACTAAGACCACGGGAGCCCCAAGGATGCTACGTTATGGCCATGTTAGTGGTAAAGAATCTACCTGCCAATGAAGGTGATGCAAGAGATGCAGGTTCCACCCCTGGGTTGGGAAGATCCCCTGGAGGAGGACATGGCAACCCACTCCAGTACTCTTAACTGGAAAATTCCATGGATGGAGGAGCCTAGTGGACTATAGACCACTGGCTTGCAAGAGTCAGACATGACTGAGTGACTGAGTGCACGCCTGCACACACATCACGTGCACACACACACACACACGGTACCAAGAGATGTAAGTTGACTCCTTGCATGTGTGTAATAATTTGCAACACACAGATATGACAAATCAATATTTCTACACACTTTTTAGGGCAAATATTTAAGAGCTCACCAGTATGGGTTAGCAGAAATACCCTCTAAGCTCAATATATTTCTTTTAATGTCTGCACTTTTTAGCTGCTCTTATGTCTCAACCTGAAAACACAAATCTAGTTAGTGGAAATGCATTCAATTTTTCACTTTGGTTTTTCTACATCTTAACCACACTATCTCCAATGTATCTACAAGATTAACATTCTTAGACTATTTATTTCAACATACATTCTATGAATAGTGATATATCTTAAATGACATTATTTTTAATGATTTTAGTAAATCATAAAAATTACTCAAAAATGAGAAGATTTTCATTAAATGTTTGCAGTCACTGTACTAAGAGAATCTCTCTCTGAATTCATATTATTGACTATTTATCTCTGTCACATCCGGTTTAGGCCCAATGCAAACAACTTGTCATGCTAATCTCTCACCCTGGCACATTTAAGACATGTTGTCAATTCCAGTATCTACCTTACAATGTCATTTTATTTATTCACTTCATCAGTTTAGGAACATTTAACCCTGTTAAAAGGCCGAGATGTCCAATATTTCACTGACATATTTTTCACCTGTAATTTTAAGAGACTTTAAGTGTCTGCATGAAAGCCATAGACTCATAATTTGTTAAAAATAAAAAATTATTGTTGGCCAAGGTTCAATTCATATTAATGTTGGAATTTAAGTAGAAATCACCTTTAGCAAGAACTCCACGCCACAGTGGTTGCATCCATATTACAACTCGATTGAGTATAATGGCCATTTCCACCAGCACTTGGGAATAAGATCAGTAGATGGCTATAAGGTCTTCAAGAAACCTTCCATTATATATACCCAAATTTCCCCCAGAATTCCCCCTTACAGAATTCTGCCTTCTTCCCTCAAACACAGTCCATAGCACACAGAAACTTTAGGCAAATGTAGAGCTATGTCTTAGACATGGCTCCTGCTGAACTGAGTCACCCACACTATAAATGGTGCTGAACAGAACTATGCACACAGATGCATTTGCCGACGGTAAGGAACTCTGGAGTCCAATAGTTGTGGGGGTGAACACATGGCCATATATGCCTCTTTATAAAATCTGCTTCCATCTACAGTGAGATGTTTGAAAGGAACTGATTACGATGGTGCTCTGCTGCTGCTGCTAAGTCGCTTCAGTCGTGTCCAACTCTGTGCGACCCCATAGACGGCAGCCAGTGAGGCTTCCCCGTCCCTGGGATTCCCCAGGCAGGAACACTGGAGTGGGCTGCCATTTCCTTCTCCAATGCATGAAAGTGAAAAGTGAAAGTGAAGTCGCTCAGTCGTGTCCGACTCCCAGCAACTCCATGGACTGCGGCCCACCAGGCTCCTCCGTCCATGGGATTTTCCAGGCAAGAGTGCTGGAGTGGGGTGCCATTGCCTTCTCCGACAATGGTGCTCTACTCTCCCCCGACTCCTCCAACGAGTGAGAGTATTTTAAAGCTTAAACAGCAGTCGGTAGAAGAACAAAAAGTACAACCCATTTAGATGGTAGAGATAAGGCTGCTGTTATCCAGAGTCATGACAGGAGTGGGAGCCAGTCGCCCTGTTGGTGTTACCAGGAGACAGGGTGAAGACATGGCATTTGCAGAGAGCTGAAACACTTCACCATGGCACACCGTGGCACTGGCTTTTACCCACAGCATGTCTGCTTATGGTGGGCACTTTTTATGTAAACACAGAAAGGTGTCAGGGTAGGACTGCCATGGAAAAGCTCCCTATTCAGACAGCCTGTTCTCTAATTCAGAAAGAGGAAGAAGTTAGGTCTTCAGTGCCCAGAGAAATAACCTGGCCAATGATCAGGACCTACTTCTCACCTTAGAATTAGTTAAAAAATAAGTAGCTCTCTAAGGGCCTTTCCTGGTGGCTCAGCAGTAAAAAAATCTGCCTGCCAATGCAGCAGATGCAGGTTCAGTCCCTGGGTCAGGAAAAGCCCCTGGAGAAGGAAACAGCAAGCCATTACGGTATTCTTGCCTGGAAAATCCCAAGGACAGAGGACCTGGAGGGCTATAGTCCGTTGGGTCACGAGTCGGACACAACTTAGCAACTGAACAACAATAAACAACAACAACAATAAAGCAGCTCTTATAGGAAACTGCCTTCAGCAGGAAGCCCCTTTTCCTTGTCACTTTAGCAGAGATACACTATAACTAACTTTTAAACCAGGCACCCTCATGTTCTACTCATCCCTAGCCCAACACACCTTTCAAATCTTTTAATCACACAATACTTTGCCTAACTGGTCCATTCTTTCTGTAGATCAAAGAAGTAGAAATGAAGAATAAGTAATGAACAAATGACCAGATCTCTTTTCTAGCTTTCCCTTCAGTAATCTGAACAAAATGTGTGGCCGAACTGTATGAACAAGATAACACCTAAAGGACGATCACAAGGGTTGGACAAATCTGCACACAGTTGAAGAATGGTGGTGATTCTGACACCCTATCTCAATGATGAACTGAGGTTACTTCCTTGTTTCTTTTAAAAGGTTTTGTTGCTGAGCAGAATCTTTGGAGGTGGTTTTACAGGATGCTGAGTTCATCATCTCCCCAGATGGCTGGCATTTTGATTAAAGGCATCTTTCTTTTCTACCATTTGTGAGTGTGTAATTGATCTTATAAATGGGAAGCAGCCGAACTCAATTCATTCAATAACAATAACAACATAGATATTACTTCTACAATAATAATAATATTATGGACTGGTGTTGCTACCACAATTACTAATGGCTAAAATGTACTGATATTGTTTAAACACTTCTATAGATTTGATGAAACCCTCAAACTCATGTTGAGATAAGTACAATTACTTTCTCAGTTTTAAAGGCAATTAAACAGAAGCTTGCCCAAGAGCATGTACAGGTAATCAAAGGGCAGAGTAGGATTCAGACAAGGTCTGCCTGAGGACTTGAAAAAAAAAAACCTATCTTGAAGCATAAAATTTATAAAATCTAAGATACCAAATTATTTAAGTGCACATTTCTTGCAAATTTCATCCCACATACCCAGAGTTTGGTTTGGTACATGGCAAGGGCCACAAAACAGCTATGTGCGGGAAAGGTTTCACTTTATGTGATTTTCCTAAAATTGTAGCAAACGAGACAAACCCCGTCTGCCCAAACCCACCAATGAGCATCACTCACTGCCTTCTCAAGTCTCTTAATTTGCACTGATTATTATACTGTGAGGACTTCCCAGGGGACTCACTGGTAAAGAATGCACCTGCCAAGGAGGAGACATGGGTTCGATTCCTGGGTGGGGAAGATCCCCTGGAGGAGGAAACGGCAACCCACTCCAGTATTCTTGCTGGGGAAATCCTATGGACAGAGGAGCCTAGAGGGCTACAGTCCAAGGGGTTACAAAGAGTTGGACACAACTGAGCAACTGAACTACAGCATTACGCTGTGAAGACCTACAGGTCATGCATGGCCCAGAAAAATTTTACAGTTTCAACCCTGTTGATAGATACAAAGTAGTTTGACAAAGTGTTTTAGCTTTTGACCTTGGGCAGTCTTTGACCACATGGAGCATTTCCTGTGATTTTGTTTGGTCGGCCATTATAATTTTAGGACTGTGTTGGAGCTGTATTGCCAGGAAGCAGTTGAAATGTCACCAGCAAAACCAAAATGAAGGAGACTTTCTTCTGCTTTTGGGAAGCTGGAGTATATATGTTTTTCCCAATTCCTTCTGCCAAGTACAACAAAAACCCCTCCATTATATATAAAACAAACAAGATGACTCTGGAAAGTGGAAAGAAAACAGGCCTGCTAGAGACCTCAGACCCAAGGAAGGACAGGGTGCAGCGTTCTCTGGGTTTTCTTTTTGCCTCCGATATCCTGCCCCTGGAGTTGAAGAAGCTGGCCTCCTTGAAGTAACAGTAATTGCAACAGTCTCCTTAACCACCCCCCACCCCTGCCTCGGCTCGGCACCTCCCAGAAAGCCTGCTCTCTTAAGCCAAAGCACCAGGAAAGGGTAAGTTTAACAAGACAAAAGTTTTAGCAGTTACTTCTCTACTGTAGCTCAACATCACAAAAATCTGGCTGTTTTCAAACCTACAAGAGCCAAATGGGGAGTCCAGGTTTCCCTCTTTTCAAGGCTGTGACGGGACACCCCAACATCTGTCTCCAGAATGGAGAGTCAAAAGGGGGCAGGTATTTTCATGACCACCCGTCTGTGTCAGTGAAGCCAAGGTAAGGAGCCTGGATTTCTGCCTGCAACTGCCCATCGTGAATTGGCATCCTAACCCATTCCTTGCTAAGTGCTGTCACATAAAGCCATGTGAAAGAGAAGGTTTAAATAAGATCTGGAGTCTTATAATACAAAAATGTCCAGATTTCAACTGAAAATCACTCGTCACACAAAAACCCAAGAAGATCTCAAACTGAATGAAAAACGACAAGAGATGTCAACACTGAGATAATAGAGATGTTAAAATTATCTGACAAAATGAATATAAAAATCAACTCAAAATGGTTCACAGACTTTAATGTGACATATAAAACTATAATACTTTTAGGGAAAAAAAAAAAAAAAACCTAGGAGATAACCTTCAGAATATAGAGCTAGACAAAAAGATTTCTTAAACTTGACATCAAAAGCATGATCCATCAAAGGAAAAATTGATAAACTGGACTTCATCAAAATTAAAAACTTTTTCTCTACAACAAAAAGACCCTGTTAAAAGGATGAAAAAACAAGCTACAGAGTGGGATAAAATATTTGTAAATGACATATTCAACCAAGGACAGCAATCCAATTAGAAAAAGGAGAAAAGACATAAAAAGACATTCCACTGAAAGCAATAGATAGATGGCAAAAAAGTATGTGAAAAGATGTTTGGCCTCATTAATCGTTAGGGAAATGCAAGTCAAAACCATGATAAGCTACCACTGCCCACCTATCAGAGTGTCCCCATCCTTCCCCACTCCCCAAAGCAACAACACTAAATGCTTATGAGATTCTGAGAAACTGGGTCATTCATTATACACTGCATATATGAGAATGTAAAGTCATACACCCATTATGGAAATAGGTAAGGCCATTTATTAAAGACCAAAATAGGTGACTACCATACAATCCAGCAACCATACTCCTCGGAGTATTTATCCTAGAGAAATGAAGACTTATGCTTACATAAAAACTTGCATGCAAATGTCTATAGTAGCTTTGTTAGTAACAGCCAAATTCTGGAAACAAGATGGCCTTTGGTATAGCACATCTACACCATGAAAACTCCCGAGTAATAAAAAGGAACAGATATATATATTTTTATTATATGTATATATACACATACACAATGACCTCGATGAATTTCTAGAGGATTAAGCTGAGTTAAAAAAAAAAAAGCCAATCACAAAAGTTATGTACTGTATGGTTCTACTTGTATAATATTCTTTTTAAAACTTTTTTAAAAATCATAGTCGACTTACAACATTGTACCAATTCTCTGTTGTACAGCAAAGTGACTCAGGTACAGCATTCTTAAAATGACAAAATAACAAGAAAAGGAGAACACATTTTTCGGTTGACAGGCTTAAGAAGGAGGTGAAGATGGGAGAGAATTGAGTTTGGCTATAAAAGGGCAAGATAGGGATGCTTGGGGTGGTGGAATATTCTGCATCTTGACTGCATTACCGTCGATATCCTAGCTGTGATACTGTGCTACAGTTCTGAAAGACATTACCATTAGGGAAACTCTATAAAAGGAACATGGAATATCTGTATTATTTTTCACAACTGCATGTGACTCAAATTATCACAAAATAAAAATTTCAGAAAAACATGAGAAGACAGAAAAAAAAATTCAAAACAAACTCCTGCAAACTTTCAAACCCATAATGATCTCCAGTGGTTATAAGAAAAAAAAAACAAAACATGTTTTGAGCATTTACTATGGACCAAAGAGTTACCAAATACACAAAGCTAACCCCATGAGGTAAGTGGCATTTTACACATGAAATTTCACCAGATCATGAGAATAGCTTGCTCTTCTTTTCTTTAATGAGGCAGTACAACTATTACATATATTAGGAAGTTTTTTCGTACAATCTTTAACCTTTGTTTCTTAAAAGAAATTGAGTAACTTTGCTTCCCAAACCCAGAGCTTGGCAGGAAGAACCAGGTAAATCTCAGCTCTGAAAGCAGAGAAAATAAAATGCAATACAAGATGGCCATCCTTAAGGCATTCAACCCTGGCAGGACAGCCAGGGTGGGCTTTCTATTTTGTTGCTGTTTGTTGTTTATTCCTAAGTCCTGCCCAACTCTTTTGCGACACCATGGTCTGTACCCCACTCTGTCCATGGGACTTCCCAGACAAGAATACTGCAGTGGGTTGCCGTTTCCTCCTTCAGGGGATCTTCCTGACCCAAGAATCGAACCTGCACCTCCTGGATTGGCAGGTGGGGTTTTTACTACTGAGACACCTGGGAAACCCTCTATTTCTTTACGTGAAAGAAAAAAAAAAAATCTTCATCAGGAGCTAGGCAAACATTCTTATGATAGTGGTTCTATAGTGCATGATTTGTAAAAATAGCAGCAAAAGGCCGACATTTTGGTTAATAACCATGAAAACTATAGCCATTTCTGCAAGTGGTATTTAGAAGAATGTTCTGAATCAGACCTTTAAAAAAAAAAAAGCCCACACTGGTCAACTGAATGTGAGTTTCAAATGTGAAAATTTATGTACCCATCCATCCATCTCTCTCTCTCTCTACACATACACATATAAATATATATACAAATAAACTATCACATAATTTGTCTTAATATTTATAACTCATATTACATTAGATTCATAAAATAGTGGAGCTTGAAGATATCTCAAAATCATCAAGTCAAGCTTCTATAATTTATAGCTGAGGAAACTGACCTCCCCCACCAACCTGCCACCAAATTAAGATCCTTACTAGCCATAGCGAAAAATTCACAATCAAAACTTAGGACCCTTGACTGCTATTGGTCTGTTTCACTGTTCTAACTTTCTCAAGCAATTTGATGAATGAAAAGAGAATGAATAGTTATCAAGGAGACTGAGGATATAGAGCCACAGATTAACTTCAATTGGGCAAAATGGGGGGGGGGGCGGGAAATGGGCCAATTTGGCCTTTCTGCAATTAGAAATATCTTAATCCAAGATCTTTTAACAAACACGCATCTTACTTCCATCCCCTGGTAAAACGAAGGTTTTTACATACACTTGAAATGAACATAGATCATCTCCCAAGTTCAGATTCCCCAGATTCTTACAGCAACCCACCCTCAAAGCAACCGAGGCTTTGACAAGCACAACTCTGCTGTTGTGCGCCATGGCCTACCGTGACATCCTGGAACTGAAGCCTCATGGTGGAGCCAGATGGCTGCGGACGACTGGTGATCTCCAAGATGGTTCTCAGCAGGATGTCCAGCAGGCTGGCCACTATCACATCTATTTCCTCCAGCACAGATTTTTCCTAAAGGAAAAAAAAAATAATGTGATCAGGAAACTGTGGCCTAAAATAAGAGTCCTAACAAAGGACTCGAGCTCGTCAGTTCTGGACCTCCCTTAATTTATCTAAGTGAATGACCTTTCATAGAAAACAAAAGGCACAGAGATGTTAAGACCTTACCCAAGAGTATGTGGCTCCGCAGTACAGTGGGAACCTGGAATGCAAGTAAAAAGGTGGGGTGATGCTCTGGAACACACCCCAAACTAATTTGGAACACCAGCTATGCCACTAACATGGTGTGTGTCTGTCTGTGAGTTAAGTTTGCCTCTATGGGCCTGACAGTTCACTAAACATCCCCCTTGGTTTTAAGAGTTTGTAATATTTTGATTTCAGATTGTGTTTACATTTACTCTTCTCATCACTGGAGTTGCATGGGTCATTTTCCAAAACTCCTAAGTGCAAATGACTATTCCTATAAAGTGATTTTTCAGTTCAATTCAGTTCAGTGCAATCACTCAGTCGTGTCCAATTCTTTGTGACCCCATGAATTGCAGCATGCCAGGCTCCCCTGTCCATCACCAACTCCCAGAGTTCACTCAAACTCACGTGCATCGAGTTGGTGATGCCATCCAGCCATCTCATCCCCTGTTGTCCCCTTCTCCTCCTGCCCCCAATCCCTCCCAACATCAGAGTCTTTTCCAATGAGTCAACTCTTCGCATGAGGTGGCCAAAGTACTGGAATTTCAGCTTTAGCATCAGTCCTTCCAAAGAACACCCAGGACTGAGCTCCTTTAGAATGGACTGGTTGGATCTCCTTGCAGCCCAAGGGACTCTCAAGAGTCTTCTCCAACACCACAGTTCAAAAGCATCAATTCTTCGGTGCTCAGCTTTCTTCACAGTCCAACTCTCACATCCATACATGACCACTGGAAAAACCATAGCCTTGACTACACGGACCTTTGTTGGCAAAGGAATGTCTCTGCTTTTGAATATGCTGTCTAGGTTGGTCATAACTTTCCTTCTAAGGAGTAAGCATCTTTTAATTTCATGGCTGCAGTCACCATCTGCAGTGATTTTGGAGTCCCCAAAAATACAGTCTGACACTGTTTCCACTGTTTCCCCATCTATTTCCCATGAATGTAAAGATTAGCAAACAGCACTCAGTCTGAATGAATGATGTTAGTTACAGACTGGACTTCATGTCAGTGGCCATGGTGGGACTGCTCTCCCAAAGCAAAAGGAATACTATCTAAGCCCCAGAACTTGAGAGAGAGAGAGCAAAATTTTCTGCACTGACTAAAGGTACTGGATTTGAGTTCTTATTATACCTGCACCAGGCAAAGGACTATGATGACAAATGCTTTGTGTAGCAAGAAGATTACTTTTGCAAAGAAAACTTTTACACAGTATGAGTTTGAAGGACCCTTTTGGCTGGGATTTTATGATAAACTTTCTTACACTGGAAAGAAATCTACTAAAGATCTCTCCCCAGAACAGAGTTTCTGCTCTGACTTCCTTATAAGATAAGTGCAAAAACTGACCAAAACTTCAACAATGAAATAGGAGGAGAAAAAAAAAATCATCTGTACTAACACCTGACGTTTTTGGTTTTCTAAAGTAACCTTTTAAACTCAGCAATGAGAGTTAGCAATAACATTCTCACTAGGCACGGTATAGCTGTACTTTACTGAACTGGGTGTGTAAAAAGCAATGGTCCCTCCTATGCAGGCATCTTGCACCATACTTTCAGACACAGAGTTTCTGGCCTTTTTCTCTCAAGGGCCAACTCTGTTCCCACCAAAGAACCGATGCTTTTGAAATGCGGTGCTGAAGAAGACTCTTGAGAGTCCCTTGGACAGCAAGGAGATCAAACTAGTCAACCTAAAGGAAATCAACCCTGAATACTCATTGGAAGGACTGACACTGAAGCTGAAGCTCCAATGCTTTGGCCACCTGATGCAAAGAGTCGACTCACTGGAAAAGACCCTGATGCTGGGAAAGAGTGAAGGCAGGAGGAGAAGGGGGTGACAGAGGATGAGATGGTTAGATAAGCATCACTGACTCAATAGACATGAGTCTGAGCAAACTCTGGACGACGGTGAAGGACAGAGGAGCCTGGTGTGCTGCAGTCCATGGGGTCACAAAGAGTTGGACATGATTTAGCAACTGAACAACAACAACTGTTCCCACAGTACTAGAGTCCTGTGTCCAAGACTTCTACTGGAAGCACATGCCAGCTGGCTGTGGAGCTCTTCAGAAGGTGATCATAACTCCGAGGGAACGAAAATGGGGAAACGATAGCATGCTAGTAAGTGGGAGGCAGAGAAACAGGCATCCCAACATTCACTGCCAATCCTGCTTTGTAAAAGTTGTTACGGATAAGGCTGCGTAGTAAACAGGTGCAAACTGATGGAACTAAACTAGGACATCCTTCGCACATGGACTTCACACCAGACCTCTGAACCATGAGCATGCAGGGGGTTACCCCTGTTTATAAGCAAGCATGCGATTTTTCTCTGTTGACACTGCATCGTCTAATACAAACTGCAATTCCTCAAGAGTCAGGAACATTGACAGGAATTCCTAGAACCATGACAATGGAGTGATTAGTAATGGTTGTGGTGCAAGATACCACCAGGCTCCTGGGCCCCTCTTTAGCTTTCACTATGTGCACAGGGCTTGGCCCAAGGCCTGTGGCCGAGCTCTGACCATCATCATCCAGTCTTTCACTGAATGGGCCCAAACAGACTGTCTTTGCAAGCAATAATTTATTCTTGCGAAAGAGGATTTATCAAGATTAAAGACACATGTGGGAGGCTTTGAGATTTCTAATTTTTCTCATTGGGTATTCAGTTCTTTCTTGAAATACAAGTTTAAGACATGCAGGTTATTTGGGGCTACAGCCATCCTACAAGGTTAAAAAAAAGAAATTCCTTTAGAAGAAAAGTAAAAAGTCCAACACAGATGGAAATGAAAACGAGAGTCTCAAAGGATGATTCTTTGGTGTGTTTTCTCAGAAGACTTAAAATTTTCTTTCCAGAAGCCATCTGATGGGCACTATATCCTATAACCTGTGTTTACTTACTGAGCTATTCTTCTTGATGAGACAAAATACGTTGCTAAGGATCCGTGCACACATGATCAGGTCCTTCTGTTCTTGCAAGTGCATGTGGAGGTGATGTAACACGACAGGTAAGAGAATGTACCGGGAATCTGGAAGGAGAAGAAGTATTAGTGTCATATTTAACAGGCCCACGCAAACCTCTTGCAAATCCTTATCTACTCTTTAATTTTAATTGCTAAATTATTAACACATATAGTTAGAAAAGTATTCATTCTACAAAGTTGATACTGAAAAACAGTAGTCCTTTCTCCAACCCATGACTACTGGCCTTTCACTCTTTTATTGAAACAGGTTTGTTTGTTTGTTTGTTTTTACTACCAAATACCTAAATAGCATCCTTATCTTGCTATCTCCAGACTTTTCATTGAGATGGATCATCGACTCACTTCTTACTACGGTAGATGAGAATTTAGTTTTTTGTTTTGTTTTTTTTTTTTAACCTCTTTTTCTTCTCTCCAGCCTCTTAGAAGAGTTAAATCACAATTTCTGGCTAAATTAACACTTTTCATTTCCTGCTATTCTGATTTCCAACCCTTTCTCCATGATCAGATTTTTGTTTTATTTTTGTTTCTCTTTCTGAAAGCTTTCAGGAAATTATTCCTTCCAATTCAAAACTTCACGATCATATACTTTGTCATGGCTTTTAAAATCTATAAACTCATGCCCTTTAGTTCTGGGAACATGCCTTGAATTATTTCTAGTATTATTTCCTTCCTGCTACTGCTAGTTCTCTCCTCTGCCTGGAACTTTGACTACATTCATGGCATGACTATCTTAAACTATCTTCTACTTTTCTTGAATATTTTTTCATATTTTTGATCTCTAACTTTTCATAAGTATTTGAAATAGTAAGGTGATAAGTAATCTAAAAATTGACTTATATGCAGTATATATTCCAATATTTTGAAAAAGTAACAGTGAATATGCCTTTGTCCTGAAGGTTTATTTTTCAATGTGATGTCATGAACACAAAATTACTGCCTATCTTGGGTCCATAATGGGAATTTTATTTATAGGATGTGCCCACTTGCAAATACCCCAGCCCATCCTGCTTGGTTTTCTAAAAGATGTCATCTGTGAAACAATTCAAATGAATTAATTTTGGTTTACAAAAATCTATGTGTCTTATAGACAGCTTGTATAAGCTATAATCCCACCTCACTCATTCAAGGAAAAATGGATAAGCTAAATAACTCTATATCTATTAAAGAAACTCAACTTGCTATTAGGAATATACAAGGAAAATTCCAGACCCAGGTGGCTTCTGTGAGTTCTATGAAGCAATATTTAGAAGAAAGCATATCAAGTCTACATAAATCCTCCCAGAAAATAGAATAAACAGGGTATACAATTAACTCATTTTATGAGGCCAGTATTATCTATGCCAAAATTAGTCAGACATTTTAAGACAAAACTATAGATTTGCAATCTCTCATCAACATAGATGCAAAAGTTCTTATAAAATTTTAGCATAACACACATACAGTGATTAAATAGGTTTATCCTGGGAATGAACGATTGTTTTAACATTTGAAAGTCAATCAATCATCCTAGAGGAGAACATAGGCAAAACACTCTCCGACATAAATCACAGCAGGATCCTCTATGATTCACTTCCCAGAACACTGGAAATAAAAGCAAAAATAAACAAATGGGATCTAATTAAAATTAAAAGCTTCTGCACAACAAAGGAAACTACAAGCAAGGTGAAAAGACAGCCTTTGGAATGGAAGAAAATAATAGCAAATGAAGCAACTGACAAACAACTAATCTCAAACATATACAAGCAACTTATGCAGCTCAATTCCAGAAAAATAAGCGACCCAATCAAAAAATGGGCCAAAGAACTAAATAGACATTTCTCCAAAGAAGACATATGGATGGCTAACAAACACATGAAAAGATGCTCAACATCACTCATTATCAGAGAAATGCAAATCAAGACCACAATGAGGTACCATTTCACACCAGTCAGAATGGCTGCAATCCACAAGTCTACAAGCAATAAATGCTGGAGAGGGTGTGGAGAAAAGGGAACCCTCTTACACTGTTGGTGGGAATGCAAACTAGTACAGCCACTATGGAGAACAGTGTGTAGATTCCTTAAAAAACTGGAAATAGAACTGCCTTATGACCCAGCAATCCCACTGCTCAACATGCTCACTGAGGAAACCAGAACTGAAAGAGACACGTGTACCCCAATGTTCATCGCAACGCTGTTTATAATAGCCAGGACATGGAAGCAACCTAGATGTCCATCAGCAGACAAATGGATAAGAAAGCTGTGGTACATATACACAATGGAATATTATTCAGCCATTAAAAAGAATACATTTAAATTAGTTCTAATGAGGTGGATGAAACTGGAGCCGATTATACAGACTGAAGTAAGCCAGAAAGAAAAACACCAATACAGTATACTAACACATATATACGGAATTTAGAAAGATGGTAATGATAACCCTGTATGTGAGACAGCAAAAGAGACACAGATGTATAGAACAGACTTTTGGACTCTGTGGGAGACGGAGAGGGTGGGATGATTAGGGAGAATGGCATTGAAACATGTATGCTATCATGTGAGAAACAAATCGCCAGTCTAGGTTTGATACAGGATACAGGATGCTTCGGGCTGGTGCACTGGGATGACCCAGAGAGATGATATGGGGAGGGAGGTAGGAGGGGGGTTCAGGATTGGGAACTCATGTATACCCATGGCAGATTCATGTCAATGTATAGCAAAACCGATACAATATTGTAAAGTAAAATAAAGTAAAATTTTAAAAAAAATTTAAGCACAATAAAGCCTAAATGGAATCAGACTGCCAAAAAAAAAGGAAAGTCAATCAATCAATGTGATTCACTATATTAGCAGATGTATGAAAAATGTGAAAAATTCAGCATCCATTAATGATAAAAGGTGATAATTAAAGAATAATAGATAGTTTTCTCAAATTAATAAAGGGCATTGATGAAATACCTACTGTTAGCTAACATAATAGTAAAAGATTGAATGCTTTAAGATCAAAAATAAAGCAAGGAAGGCCAATTTCACCAATTCAACACTGCACTGGATTCCTAGCCAGTATAATAAGGTATATGCATAAGTGAAAAAATGGATGATCCTGTATCCTAATAAAAATTTTAAGTATTCACAATTTGGAAAGCACCTTTATGGATGTTTGCCTGACTTCTCTTGTCTTCTTGATTTCTTTCAGTAGTGAAGTTGGGAGTTATATTTCTTTTAATGCCTGCCACTGACTGGGCTACCAACATAATGAGGTCCGGCCTGAGGTTTACCGCCAAAACCAACCACATAAGTCACAGTCATGCTTCACTTTCAGAAAATGAACACAAAGTGTTAAAATTCAGTAGAACTCATTGCAGGCTTCCCTGCAACAGGAAGCCTTACCAGGGAACTTCAGTGAAACTGAAAGCGAAAGTCACTCTGTTCTGTCAGACTCTTTGTGATCCCATGGACTATTCTCCAAGCCGAAATACTGGAGTGGGTAGCCTTTCCCTTCTCCAGCTGATCTTCCTGATCCAGGAATGGAACCGGGGTCTCCTGCATTGCAGGCGGATTCTTTACCAGCTGAGTCACCATGGAAGCCCAAGAATACTGGAGTGGGTAGCCTATTCTTTCTCCAGGGGATCTTCTCAACCCAGGAATCAAACCAAGGTTTCCTGCATTGCATGTGGATTCTTTACCAGCTGAGCTATATTTACAAAACAATAACTTGACAAAAAGAACAAAGAAAAGGAAACTGAAAGCTTAAATGACAGGAGTCACTGCCTAGTGATGCTTAATTAGAAAGGAAGATAAAGCTTATCTGATATGTTCCTGCAGCCAGTGGGATTTGATTTCTAAAAATTCAATTTGCAACCAACTGTTAAGGAAATCTCTACTGCCAAAATGTAAGGCAGACAAATAATTAGTGTGTGGTGCGTGAAAAAGAAATATATGAGTTGCCTGAAGATTTGCTGCTTCTCCATTACTAGGGCAATATCAGCCAATGCACATGATAGAATCGAGGGGTAAATTCCAAAAGAGCTGACTGGTTAAAATGCTAATTCTTACCTTTAAAACAAAACACCTGGAGTCATCAAGAAGGCTCAAAGGAAAACAGAAAAAGGCTCAAAGAAAAAACAAAACACAGACTTGAACATACAGGAAGTTTCTAAACAGTACACTCTGTTATGCAGGTTCTGTCTTGAAAGGGTCAAAACACTCAGATTCAGATTCTCAGACAGAGCTCACTGTATGGTGTGTCTTACTTTTTATTTTGTCTGTACACAAAGAGATAAAGCCAGCTCCCATACAGTTCAGTTCAGTTCAGTTGCTCAGTCATGTCCAACTCTTTGCGACCCCATGAATCGCAGCACGCCAGGCCTCCCTGTCTATCACCAACTCCTGGAGTTCACTCAAACTCACGTCCATCGAGTTGGTGATGCCATCCAGCCATCTCATCCTCTGTTGTCCCCTTCTCCTCCTGCCCCCAATCCCTCCCAGCATCAGAGTCTTTGCCAATGAGTCAACTCTTTGCATGAGGTGGTCAAAGAACTGGAGTTTCAGCTTCAGCATCATTTCCTCCAAAGAAATCCCAGGGCTGATCTCCTTCAGAATGGACTGGTTGGATCTCTTTGCAGTCCAAGGGACTCTCAAGAGTCTTCTCCAACACCACAATTCAAAAGCATCAATTCTTCGGCACTCAGCTTTCTTCACAGTCCAACTCTCACATCCATACATGACCACTGGAAAAACCATAGCCTTGACTACACGGACCTTTGTTGGCAAAGTAATGTCTCTGCTTTTGAATATGCTATCTAGGTTGGTCATAACTTTTCTTCCAAGGAGTAAGCATCTTTTAATTTCATGGCTGCAGTCACCATCTACAGTGATTTTGGAGCCCCCCAAAATAAAATCTGACACTGTTTCCACTGTTTCCCTATCTATTTCCCATGAAGTGACGGGACCAGATGCCATGATCTTCGTTTTCTGAATGTTGAGCTTTAAGCCAACTTTTAAACTCTCCACTTTCACTTTCATCAAGAGGCTTTTAGTTCCTCTTCACTTTCTGCATATCTGAGGTGATTGATATTTCTCCCGGCAATCTTGATTCCAGCTTGTGCTTCTATCAGCCCTGCGTTTCTCATGATGTACTCTGCATAGAAGTTCAATAAGCAGGGTGACAATATACAGCCTTAACATACTCCTTTTCCTATTTGGAACCAGTCTGTTGTTCCATGTCCAGTTCTAACTGTTGCTTCCTGACCTGCATATAGGTTTCTCAAGAGGCAGGTCAGGTGGTCTGGTATTCCCATCTCTTTCAGAATTTTCCACAGTTTATTGTGATCCACACAGTCAAAGGCTTTGGCATAGTCAATAAAGCAGAAATAGATGTTTTTCTGGAACTCTCTTGCTTTTTCAATGATCCAGCGGACGTTGGCAATTTGATCTCTGGTTCCTCTGCCTTTTCTAAAACCAGTTTGAACATCTGGAAGTTCACAGTTCACGTATTGCTTCTGTGGTGACTCAGCTGGTAAAGAATCCGCCTGCAATGCAGGAGACCCCGGTTCCATTCCTGGATCAGGAAGATCATCTGGAGAAGGCTTCAGATCCCATTAGCAATTTTCAAAAGGTGTGGGGCTAGGAAGAGGAAGCAGCAGCTAAGAAATGCTGATAAGCTTCCTCCTCGAGGTTAATTTCAAAGAAAGTTCTCATTTTTGTCCCTTTAGCAACAAAGCTTTAGACAATCATCCTTATAGTCCTCTGTCCCCTAGTGAGTGAGGGCTGTGAGTCCTGTAGAGGCATGCAGGGTTTCCAGCCATTCTCCACCAACTGTCCCAGTATAGGCTGGACACCAGCAGGACTCCCAAGCAGGTGCTCTGTGGCAGCCTCAGGATGTGGAGATGGTATCCCAGGTGGGCAGGGGGTCCGGCTATGGCTGGCTGCAGGGAAGCACCAGCAGGACAGAAAGCCCTGAAATCAGAGTTGGTTTAGGCCTTTGTGATCCAAGATACCAGGAAATTAACTGCTAATGTCACAGACATCAACAGAACCTGCAAACAAGCCCTTCTGACACTGGTGGACAGAAAATGCTCAGAATGGACAGGACTGATGATGATTTAGGGGCTTCCTGCCATGCACACACAGTCAGTACCACACAGGTAGGCAACAGCCCAGGGCTAGGAATGATCTCTGCGTGGCCCAGGTTTCTTATCCAGTGGATTCAATCTCCCACCCTTAAAGCAAAATACTAAGGAATGCAGAGGAACCAGAGATCAAACACCAGCATACCCTGGATCATGGAGAAAGCAAGGGAGTTCCAGAAAAACATCTACTTCTGCTTCATGGCTATGCTAAAGCCTTTGAGTGTGTGGATCACAACCAACTGTGGAAAGTTCTTAAAGAGACAGGAGTACCAGACCACCATACCTGTCTCCTGAGAAACATGTATGCAAGTCAAGAAGCAAGTTAGAACCTGACATAGAACAACTGACTGGTTCAAAATTCTGAAAGGAATGTGACAAGGCTGTATACTGTCACCCTGCTTATTTAACTCATATGCAGAGCACATCATGAGAAATGCTGGACTGGATGAAGCACAAGCTGGAATCAAGATGGCCGGAAGAAATATCAACAACCTATATGCAGATGATACCACTATAATGGCAGAAGTGAAGAGTAACTAAAGGACCTCTTGATGAAGGTGAAAGACGAGAGTGAAAAAGCTGGCTTAAAACTCAACATTCAGAAAATTAAGATCACGGCATCCAGTCTCATCACTTCATGGCAAATAGAAGGGGAAAAGCAGGGAAGCAGTGACAGATTTTCTCTTCCTGGGCTCCAAAATCATTGTAGACAGTGACTGCAGCCATGAAATTAAAAGATACTTGCTCCTTGAAAGAAAAGCTATGACAAACTTAGATAGCATCTTAAAAAACAGAGACATTACTTTGCCGACAAAGCTATGGTTTTTCCAGTAGTCATGTATGGATGTGTGAGCACTGAAGAATTGACACTTTTGAACTGTGGTGTTGGAGAAGACTCTTGAGAGTCCCTTTGACGGCAAGGAGATTAAACCAGTCAATCCTAAAGGAAATCAGTCCTGAATATTCATTGGAAGGACTGATGCTGAAGCTGAAACTCCAGTACTTCGGCCACCTGATGCGAAGAACTGACTCACTTGAAAAGACCCTGATGCTGGGAAAGATTGAAGGAAGGATGAGAAGGGGACGACAGAGGATGAGACGGTTGGATGGCATCACTAACAAAATGAATATGAGTCTGAGTAAGCTCCGGGAGTTGGTAATGGACAGGGAGGCCTGGCATACTGCAGTCCATGGGGTCACAGAGAGTCAGACACGACTGAGTGACTGAACAATTCCAGCTCCATCCTGATCCTGGTCATGACCTAGTACATAGCATTCATGAAGCATTTATCAAGTGTCTATTATGCACCAGGCACTGTTATGGAAGCTAGAGATAAAACTGTCTTCAGGATAAATACAACCCATGTTATTTTATGCTCTTCTGCGATGAGGGAGGAGAGACAGACTTGAAACAACTAAATCACCAATTCTTCAGTTATTACAGATGCGTCAGGTTATCCAAGAAGTAAAAAGCCAAAGAATGAGACTGATAATGGGATGGGTGAGGCAGATAAGAGATTTCTTGAGAAAATGAGAGTTCAACTGAATCCTGAAGGGTAAAGATGGATCAACTTGATTCAGATTTCAGAACAGGAGAAAGTCGGTTCCAAGTAGAGTGAAGTAACACTGAGATGGGACCAGGCGGGTGGGCAGGGCATTATCATTCTACTTTGAGGGGAAAAAGAGCATTCTTCATTCCTGCAACTCCGTGCACCTTTACAAGGCCTGTCTGCTACAATGTAAGCTGTGGTTAATAGAAAAGTTGTGAGCAAGTGGCATTTTCTAACGTGAAAGCAATTTAATTACAGTGCAAGAAAAGTCAGTACTCAACTCGGCTTTACCTAAAGTTCAAAGAAAGAAAAGCTACAGGCACTCATCAACTGTAGTAAGATTTTATTCTTTAAGTCGTCAAATTAATAGATACACCACCACACATCCTTTTTCTTATATTGTGGCCTAAAATGGGGGGGGGGGTGGGATGGACAGGTAGAGGCATTCGTTCCTAGAATAAACTTAAATTTAAAAACAGTCTTACGGGGACCTTCCTGTGGTCCAGTGGCTAAGACGCCACAGTCTCAGTGCAGGAGGCCCCAGTTTGATCCCTGCTCAGGGAACCGGATCTTGCATGCCACAACTGAGACCTAGTGCAGCCAAATATTAAAAACAACAACAAAGATGTCCTTAAAAACAGTCTTATAGTCCACCTTCCTCCCTTTCTCCTTTACTTTTTCATTGCGGCCATCAAGTCCACAAAAGAGCTAACAGAGAACTGGGGGGTTCCTGGCAAAAGGAAAAAACAATGACTTCTGGGTACTTTCTCACGAAATCCCTAAGACACCTGGTTCTTCATTTTGTGGGAATAGAAAGCAGCATCAGCATGTTTCTCATCACTACACGCTCAGTGCATTTATGCTCACCTCTATTATCTACACCGTGGTTTGCCTGAGAAACTGCTCAATTATCCCAAAGTAAAAACACGTATGACCTTATCTTAGCAAGCAAATAGCTTGGGAATGACCGCAGACCTCTGCTGAACAAGTCAAGCACCAAGCGATGGGGCCCAGTGAAAACGGAGGCAAAACCACAGTCCCCCAGAGCCTGCCCTGTGGTCTGAGAAGACTCAGCGCCCACCTTCTCACTCCCCCAACTTCAATTGCCACTCAGCTCCCATTCGCCATGCTTCTGCCTCCCCCTGCCTCAACCTCTGTCCTTCAAATCTGCTCTTTACTCATGGCAAGCTGTCTTCTCCAACATCACTGAGACCTTTTCCTGGCCTTCAAAAAACAGAAAGAATAGAATTGTGGGGAGAAAAGGAAAAGTGAGCAGCTCAACTTTTATACCTTAAATAAGCCTGCTTGGACCCCAGATGATTTTTTTTTTTAATTTTAATTTTTTTATTTTTTTTAATTTTAAAATCTTTAATTCTTACAGGCGTTCCCAAACATGAACCCCCCTCCCACCTCCCTCCCCATTACATCTCTGTGGGTCATCCCCATGCACCAGCCCCAAGCATGCTGTATCCTGTGTCAGACATAGACTGGTGATTCCATTCTTACATGATAGTATACATGTTAGAATGCCATTCTCCCAAATGATTTAGACATGGAACACCAAGCTGCTTAAATTTCAAATCTGAGCTAAGTCTTTCAGGTCTGGTCAGCTACCCTAGACTTTCACCTTGTGGGACTCTGCCTGGCTGTAGAATGCCTCCAGCCCTGAGGCTGCCCTCTGCCCCTTAACTCAAGATGGCTTGAACCTTCCTACCACCTTCCTACCTTTGTTGTTCCCTTCTGTGGTGTTGACCTTGTGTGTCCCTCTTTGCCTTCTGTGAGTGTTAATTTCTAATATAAGCTCAACTGGGAGTATTCTGCAGCCATACTGCTTCCTTTGCATATCTCCTCCACTTTTTTTCTCTTTGGGGTTTGCACTGGTTAATTTTATATGTCAGTTTGTGCCATGGGAGGTATTGGTTAAATGGTATTTGGTTAAATGCTATCTTTGGTGTGCCAGTGTATTTCTTCATGAGAATTATGTGTGATTTGGTAGGCTAAGTAAACCCCAACATGGGTGGGCCTCACCTAATCCACTGAAGCTCTGAATACAAGAAAAGGTGGAGTAAAGAAGAGTTTACTCTCTGCCTGTCATTCAGCTGAGATATCCACCTTCTCCTGCCTTCAGATTTAGACTGGAATTTATACAAACACCTTTCCTGGTTTTTAGGCCTTGGAACTCAGACTAGAACTATGTCACCAACTTTGAATTTCCAACTTGCTAACTGCAGATTTTGGGACTTCTCAGCCTCCACAAACATGTAAGACGATTCCTTACAATAAATCTACACACACACATACACACACACAATTGTATCTACTTCTCTGGAGAAGCCTAATATATGATTCTAGTACAATGACAACTTTCAGAACTTTCTATCTCTCCTAAGGAGCTTGTAACATCTACAGTCTTGTTTTCAAAAATATTCTGAAATCTATTTTCTTAAAGCATGGGCTGACTGTACTCTGTATGCCTTTCTGGCTAATATGAATGCCCCAGAAAATGAGGTCACTTTCTCAGATCCTTCTCACTTCTCTATCACTAACCAGTTCATCTTTGTTGATCAGAATTCAGCTCAGAGTAGCAATTATCTCTGCCATACTCAGTGTTCTGAGAAATGGAACTGTCATTAAGGCCATCAAGACTTAAATACTTTGTCTTCAGCTCAATACATAGCCAGTTGATACGTGTAGTGTACTTATCCCTATTTTATTTTCCCCTGTTCAGATTTATAATTTTAATCAGCAAAGCATCATTTGTAACTTCCATCTGGCCAAGATGTGTGTACTCATATAACTGTAGGACTTCATGTTCCATTTATTTTACTTCCAACAAGTAAATAAAATTCATAGACTCCTGAGTGTTTTTGCCTTTCATATATGGAGCTATACCATCACACTGCTTTTAAACTGTTGGTTTTACCCCTATGTAGTAGGCAGAATAAATTGTTTCCCTCAAAGATATCTACATCTTAATTCTCAGAACCTGTGAATATGTTATGTGAATAGATTATGTTAAAGAGATTTTTTGGAAATGATTAAAATAAGGATGCTGAGCTGGGGAGATTATCCTGAATTATCTAGGTGGGACCCATGTAAACATAGAGGTCCTTACAAGTGAAAGCAGCTAGACCATCAGAGATGTGAAGATGCTAAACTGCTGGCTTTAAAGATGAAGGAGGGGGGGAATGTAGGCAGCCTCTAGAAGCTGTCAGAGGCAAGAAAACAAATTATTCCCTAGACAGTACACGAAGGAATGTTGCTCCATCCACACCCTGGTTTTAGGCTAGTGAGAAGCATTTTGGACTTCTGCCCTAAGGAAATGTAACATAAGAAATTTGAGTTACATTAATCCACTAAGTTTGTGGTAGTCGCTGTGGTACCAGCAGGAAACTAACAGGTCAAAACTTATCTAAAACATGAATCTGATTTCACCATCATTTGGTGATGCTATTCATGGTTTTTCCTTGTTGCTGTTGTCATGGTTCCTGGGTAATTTTTTTTTTACCACTAGTGCCACCTGGGAAGTTCAGTGAGTCACTAATCCCATCTTCCTGGGGGCACTGATGGAAGTCAAGCCTCTTACTAGGATCTGTGAATGTGCTTCAATGTGTTCCATTGATCGCGAGTCACATTGTTTCTCAGAAGTTTATGTTTCCCCACAATTACCTTCCACGAGGAGTGTCCCACAGAACACGTGAAGCGGGCTTCCCCTCCCCCTCTTCCACATCACTAATCCCCAGCACAGGAGGCCTTTCGGGGTTCACGTTCCCTGGGTCTGAGTCCTTCTATTCTGGCCCCAGTAAATAATCTCACCACCTCCCACAGAGACCCAGTAGGATTTCTCTACCACCTCCTGAGCATCAGTAATCAACAGGGAACTGAGGCCACAGACAGAACACATCTCCTAGGGGCGATAATGAATGAAAATAAGTTCCTTACATTTAAAAATGGTTTTCATTATCTACGTTGCTCTTTCTGTGTCAGACTTTAACCTAACAAAGAATTATCTAGCCAGTAAGAGAGAAATATGGGAAAAATCACCAATTCCTCTGATAGGAGAATGAACTCTTCTTAGTTTGGTAATTGATATTGACAGAATTGATATTCTAGTTAAATCTGGATGTCTAGTTGGGACCTTCATCCTTTCTACTTCATACCGCCTATTCTCCACCCTCAAGGAAGGCCTAATCACTGCAGAAGAACCCTAGGGCTCTGAGGGGTGCAGTCTGAAAACTACTGCAAGAAGCATCTTTCTTTCCAGGATGAGATGTGTTTTCATGGGGAGAAATCAGAAGGCTGAAGCCTCTTTCATTGAAACGTTATCTCAGAAAAAAATCAGAAACATACTAACAGTCTATCAACAGGAGAAAAGATAAATTAACCATGATATACAAAAACTCATGGGACTACTATATAACAGTAAAAAAGAACAAGAGCTATATCTAATAGCATGGAAGAATTAAAAAGTACAATATTAATCAAAAAGAAGCACTCTACAGAATGACATTCAATATAATATTATATAAAGACTAAAAGATGAAAAAATTTTGAAAAGGTAAAAAATGATGCTTTTATAGTTATAGAATAAAGGCATAGAAAACAGAAATGAATATGATAGTGGAAACATATATGAAGGAAGTGAGTATATACAAGAGGGCCTAGTTCTATAATGAGAAATCTCTTAAAAGATCTAACGTAACTATCTCCCATTGCTGAGATTTATTATACTCTAGTCTAGTTTCTATGTTTAAAGTGTTTCACAATAAAATAATGTAAAAATGGTTTCTTAACTCTATTTTAGACCTATTTCAAAAATACAACACACACGTATATGTATTCATGTGAAAAGAGATTTCTCAAAAAATAATTTTAAAAAGCTTTTGATTCAGTGATAATGACGGAAACTTTTTAAAATAAAATTTAAAGTGAGACTGGCATTTTATTATTAAAAAAAAAAAAAAAAAACTAGAGGAAAACAAGATGTGCTTCCCTCATAGCTCAGTCGGTAAAGAATCTGCCTGCAATGCAGGAGACCTGGGTTCGATTCCTGGGTTGGGAAGATCCCCTGGAGAAGGAAACGGCAGCCCACTCCAGTATTCTTGCCTGGAAAATCCCATGGACAGAGGAGCCTAGCAGGCTACCATCCATGGGGTCGCAAGAATAAGACATGACTTAGCAACTAAACCAAAAAAAAACTATGACAAAATCAACTTAGCAAGTAGTCCCTTGCTATTAGGATAAAATATATAAAAAATGACAACACACTGAAACTTTCACCCACTTTCAGAACACATATCGATGGGAAACTTCTAAGGACAATTGAGATAAACAAACAAGGATTATAGCAGGTTCCTGTAAGCATCTCAGAAAAGAAAAATTTTTAATTTTGTTGAATGTTAAAAGAAAAAAAATCTACAGCAAGGAAAAAAGCATGCCCTACACTACAACTTGTTGTGATCTGAATTAACAATTTAATTATTAGAATTTTCACTCTTTCCAGAAATAAAGTTTTAAGAGCCATACTTTTGTGTCTGACTATTTAATAAACTCATTCTACCATCCAAATACACAATGCTTCTGAGAAAGAAGTTTTTAGTTTCCTTTTTAAATTGCTTCTGCTGGCCTATGACTAGAAAATGTAAGTAATGGCTTTCTAGAGACACTCTTTCATCTGAGAAACCCAACACCTTACCTGGGTTGGTATAGAGCTGGCTTTCCACGGTCTTGCCAATGCACTGCAGTTTAACGGCCTGCAGGGCATCATCCACGTGCACGATGGTCGGCAGACTGCCCAGGGTATCCTGGACCAAGTTGGCCACCTCCCGGACGTCAAAGAGCTTCAACAGCTCCGAATACACAGCTGGGAAGGAGCTCAGAAACACAGCCTTTAAAAGAAGAAATTTAAGTCAATTCCCAGATATGCCCTGAGAAGTCAGCTATAAAAATGTCACTGAGTTTAAGACTGTGACAAATATTTTTAAATGGTAGGAAATAGAATGTCAAACGCTTCTGGTACCCAAATCTAAATAGACTAAAAGGGCAAAATTTAGGGGGAAAAGGCATACCAAAATGGAGCAGTTTTTCAAAATATGCAAAGGTACAACATAGTAAAAACTGGGAAATCCTGTAAAACAACCAACATCAGCAAAGTGATGGACAAAACCCCCATAGATTCAGCAGAAGGCAGCGTGATCACATGGAAGGGATACTCAGCCAAGACCTGGATTGTAATTATCTATGTTTCATTCTTTTTGGAGAAGCTTTCTCAAGTGCTCATTTAAATCTCATTTACCTTTAAGAAGCCAAACACATTAATTCCCTAAAACACTCAATTTATGATTAAAGAAAAAACATAGGACATCAGAAGGCATAAGATTATATGTAGGACTAGCTTGACTTCTAATCAACTCTGTGACCTTGGGCAAGTCATTTTAATCCCCTAGGTTTCAGTTTCATCACCTGTAAAATGACAAGATCATTAGCATAATCCCTCAGGTTACTTCAAGATCTAATGAAAATCCAAAACTGTGTGTATTTAGAACAATATTGTTTACATAAATAAAGAAACCTGATCATTCTTTTTTTAAAGAAAAAAAAAAAAAAGGATGCTAACATCAAACCCTGAAGGGCATACTTTAAAAATTGGGCTAAGACTGTACATCAAAACAAACTCAGCCTTTTAAAATTCCACAAAAGGAGGGCAGTGGAAAGAAAAATTGATCAACCACCTGGTGGAGGAAGAGGCACATGTTTCTAATATGCTGAGAATCAACAGCTGTCGGATTTACCAATGAGATCTGACACCAGCAGAAAGTGGGTCAGGTCTACATGTGCTGATGATTCAAACACAGAATCAAATTCAAATTTGTGGACTTTGGTATCTACGTATATAGCAGTAGCAGAAATATGTTGAAGAGCCGAGACCTGTTTCTGATGTCAGAACCATAAGAATGTTCAAGGTGCTAGGGTCAACAGCTATGTTCTCCCTTTGGCTTTTAAAAATTATAGATCTACTTGAATGCTTTTAAAATTAATAACCAGATATTTTTCGGTAAAGAGTATATTTATATAACCTTCATTTCACTCTGCAAAGAACTGAGTCATAAGATGAAGCTTAAAAAAATCAAATGAGGCCAGCTTTCTGATCACTAAAAAGTCACCTAACTTGATGTTCCTCAGAACTCCATTAATGTATGTGTCAATTCTTTATTTATACCTCTTTATTTCAAAAAGATATTTGTGCCTGCAGTATAAGATGCAATTATTAAAAAGGATAAAGAAAAAGACCTTGTGATGAGGGCAGAAAGAGACTTGCACAGGTATCTAAGCTAAAGATTTTTACTGCAAATAATAAAAACACGATATTGTTTGATCTTCCTGGTATCCAAGACAAAAAGAGAAAAGATAATTAATAGGAATTTGGGGCAGGGTCTCAGGGCTCAATGCCTTCCACCATTCTTCTTTTCTTGGGGTTCCCAGGGTAGACAGCTGTCCTTGGAATCGACTACAGACAGCTGAGTTAGCCTTCTGTCCTGCTCCCAAGGAAAGAATTATTAGCAGGCTGGGCTTAGGCCAGGAGGACCAAATGAACCTCCTAGCAGTATCAGCTCTACAGAAAAGCTGTCTACTGATCCAACTGGAAGGATTGCTGGGATGGCCTATTCTGCCTCCAGGAGACAGAATTTGCTGAGTTGTAACTCACATGGAAAAAACCCAAAATGGAGCAAGGAAACTGGGACTTTTGTGTTGAAGGCAAGAATCCAGACCAAAGGCTATCCTTGGCTCTGGAAACGGTAGGCAGAGTTCCAAGATGATCTCCAAGAAACCTGTCCCCTGATGCTGTTCCCAGGCAGAAGTGTTCTCTGACACATGGTGGGGGAACTCAGAGATCCGAAGCATGAGAAAGATTTGATAAACTGTGCCTGGCTTTGAGGATTGGAGGGGCCATACATCAAGGAATGTGAGTGGTCTCCAGGAACTAAGAGCTAAGAGCTCCTTCCCCACCTCTGGTTGACAGCCAGCAAGGAAATGGGACTCTCCCTCATAAGGAAACTGATTCCTGTCCAAAGTCTGAAAGATCTAGAAGGTGAATTCCTCCCGAGAGCCTCCAGGTAAGCCATCAAAGCTTGCTTTTGGCTACAGGAGACCCTAAGCCAAAAATCCATCCACGTCTTTTGATCTACAGAATCTGACCTGATAAATGGGTGTCATCTAACACCAGCATGGCCATTTGTTGTGCAGTGACAGAAACCTAACATATTGGATCAACCAGATTAGTGACACCTTCCATCTTAGAAGAGAGAGCTATGAACGTGCGGGGTCAAAGGGGACTTGGAATGGGAAGAAGTGTTTAAAATTCTCCTTCCTCCCAAAATATAGAGGGGCAAAGTCCTCCTTGCTTAATGAAGAAAACTAACCACTTCTTTATATAAATTTTCTCTTAGCACCAAACTAAGAAACTATGTACACGTTTCCTATATTACCTCTTGATAAAAAGCTAACAGTCGAAAAAGAAGAGTCAAATATGATTCTTTGAAGGTGTGAAAGTTTCACTATTAGAAAAAAATATTTTAATTTTTCTTTGGCCATGCCCCAAGGCATTTGGGATCTTACTTCCCCAGCCAGGGATACAGCCCACACCCCCTGCCTTGGAAGGTGAAGTCTTAACCACTGCATGTCCAAGGGAAGTTCCAGTTGCTTCACTATCCTGATGGAGGGGTAGAATTTAGAGAATCAGGAGCAGTTGGAGGTTAAATATAGAAAAGGAAGCTGCTCTATATCATGGCTGTACCTCAGAGCCCAAATCTCTCAGAGAGATGGCTAGGATTCAGCATAACATAACTAAGGTAAAAGAATGTTCCTCTAACTTTAAAGAAGAAAAAAATCTCATGAGTCCATAGCAAGACATTCTCATTTGAGAAACCATGACTTAAGGTTACTCTTGAGAGTAGGAGAATATTTTTCAGTTATGAATTAGGTACGTTATATCCTTGATAGAGGTTTTTCTTTTTTTTTTTTTAAAGAAAAATCTCAAAATGAAAACTGAAATTTTCAACAGTTTTTATAAAAGTAGTGAACTTCTGAGAATTTTGATCTAAAGGAATATATGGTTTGCCTGTTGTAATATCCTTTTCAAATATCACCAGCTGATAAGTAAGGTTTGATTAGTTGGCAACTTGACATTGAGATCTCTGGCAAGTCTCATAAAGTTCAGTGATTGTATCATTAACAAGAGAAGCCAAAATGATAATAAAAGAGCCTGTATCCTTACCCAGGACCTTCCCCGGTGGCTCAGTGGTAAAAGAATCCACCTGCAATTCAGGAGATGCAGGTTTGATCCCTGAGTTGGGAAGATCCCCTGGAGAAGGAAATGGTAACCCACTCCAGTATTTTTGCCTGGAAAATCCCATGGACAGAGCAGCCTGGTAGGCTATAGTCTGTGGGGTCACAGAAGAGTCGGACACAACTTAGTGAGTGAACAACAACATCCTTACCCAGATGGAAGATAAGTCCACCTCTGCAAAGAAGAAAGCAACAAGAACAGCTCCCAAATAGTCAGAAAAACACGGCATTATTATTGGAGGGGGTTGTACATTTCTAGTGTTTTGCCTTTATATATAATGCCTTCCAAATGGCAAACAACACCAAGTTACAACAATACTCCTAGGGATCTAGTCTCCTAATATCCCTTTTTGCATCTAAATTCACAGTGATTGTAAGTCTCAAGTCTCCAGGGGAAAGTAATAAAGAAGTTGCTTCTCCATCTGACAGGTTTTTAAGTCAAGTTTTTAGAATTAAACAGGTACAAGAAGTATTAAGAAAGTGTAGAGAAAGATATTCAGAATGATCTCTCAGCACAATGACCTCTCAGCACACTATTTGAAAAGTAGATAGATCCTGTTCTTAAACAAAACATGAGAGCTACTTCTGGTAATATACTTTGGCAGCAACCGC
This sequence comes from Ovis canadensis, assembly GCF_042477335.2. Classification (NCBI taxonomy): domain Eukaryota; kingdom Metazoa; phylum Chordata; class Mammalia; order Artiodactyla; family Bovidae; genus Ovis; species Ovis canadensis. Next base: position 71,361,513 of record NC_091248.1, on the reverse strand, counting down.
TGAGCACTGGTGATAGAAAATAACTCCCAGGATGATTAGGGTCAACTGAAAACACAACAACATGCAGTTTAGCCGAGACCAGTACAGTGAGTCTCAGGTGCATGGATTACAATACCGCACGAGGGAATTCTCTGGCGGTCCAGTGGTTAGGACTCACCAGTCTCATTCCTGGGATTGGGTTCCATCCCTGGTTGGGGAACTGCTCACACAGTGTAGCAAAAAAAGAAAAAAAAAAAAAAAGGGCAGGCTTGGGGAAAACAACTGCAGATTGTTGTTTTTGTTGCTCAAAACACCACTCTCTGTGACCCCATGGACTGCAGCACATCAGGCTTCTCTGTCCTCCACTATCTTCTGGAGTTTGCTCAGACTCATGTCCATTGAGCCAGTGATGCCATCCAACCATCTCATCCTCTGTTGTCCCCTTCTCCTCCTGCCCTCAGTCTTGCCCAAATCAGGGTCTTTTCCAATGAGTCAGCTCTTCACATCAGGTGGCCAAAAGATTGGAGCTTGAGCATCAGTCCTTCCAGTAGCAAACTAGCTAGAGAAAAATACCTCCCCACAGGTGACATTGACAGGGTGTCTCCAATCATCAGTGTGAGTTCTAGAAACTGGCATGGAGGCCGATGCAAACCAACAGGCTCTCCATTCAGGGTGGTAACAGTCCAAAGGAAGACATTACCAACTTTTGCTCTGCTGGTGCTCAGAAGCTGGGGGACTTTTTAAAAGGCTGTTCCAAGTCAGTTAAGTTACAAATATAACCTGGAGCTATGAAATGCTGATGGAGAAAATATTCAATTAGGCCGCTATGTAAAAATAAATAAATTGGACTCATTTATTCAGCAGAGATGAAAAAACAATTACCTGTGATTGAGATAATGCTCCAGATCCTTTGCTTTCTTGTGAAAGAAAAAAACGAACTGACATGAGCAGTTCCTGAATACAGCAGCGAAATTCCTCCTCATTCTGTCCTCCAGTGGCAAGGGAAAACAGCCTTCGAGACTGAACAATATACTTAAAAATATATTCTTGGGCCTTAAAACAAAATTTTTAAAATGTTAGTTTCAAAGAAAATCAAAGGTATTTATTTAACAATGACACAACACAAAACTATAGTACAACATTAGACTTTTAAATTATTGATTTAAGTACTAAGGCCCTGTGTGATTTTTGAACAATATTTACTCATAGTGAAAGAGCTGTTTTTCTGTAATACCTAATGAGAGGAAAAGTATAATTTTTAAATTCTATGTAATTCTTAAAGAGGTATGAACATTAAATGTTTTTGATCCTCAGATGATTTTAATATAATTAACAAAGATATGGTGGTCTATTTTTCAAAAATAATTCTGCTTTGCTGGTAGGTTTTCTTGCCAGTTGCATTTTACCTTCAATCAGCCCTAGGAGACAAATTTGTAATGAGTAAAATGCTTGTTTTTTAGAATGTACACCTGTTTACCTTTATCTGCTGACATCAAATACTATGTACTCAATTACAGAAATCAAAAGGCTGCCAAGGCCGTTACTGCACAATCCTCTTAAGAATCTACTGACAGATGGGAGGGAGATAGGAGAGGGGTTCAGGATGTGGGGGACACATGCATATCTGTGGCCGATTCATGATGATGTATGGCAAAATCCATCACAATATGGCAAAGCAATTGCCCTCCAATTAAAATCAATTAATTAATTTAAAAAAGAATCTATTGGTAGATTCTTTACAAACATGTTGCAAGAAAGGTATCAACATCTTCATATATACAGAGCTCGTAGGGCCCAGAGATATGGGCAGTGTTAAACCACGAGACCCCGTAAAACCTCAGGTTTCCTCATTATGATTCCTGCTAAGCCATCCTCCAGGTCAGAGTACTGGATTGGGTTGCCATGCCCTCCTCCAGGGGATCTTCCCAACCAAGGGACTGAAGCCAGGTCTCCCACATTGCAGGTGGATTCTTCGCTGTCTGAGCCACCAGGGAAGCCCATGAATACTGGAGTGGGTAACCTATTCCTTCTCCAGGTGATCTTCCCAACCCAGGAATTGAACCGGGGTCTCCTGCATTGCAGATGGACTCTTTACCAGCAGACCTACCAGGGAAGCCCTTAAAGTGTAAGACAAATGGTTCTCAGATGGTCTCTGTCAGAGTGGTAGAGGCAAGAACAGGGGACTTCTAAGCTTAACTGCTCATCTGTGGTCTTGTCTTCTCAACCCTTCCTTCTAGATTTCAAGTGTTCAGAGCCTGGAGGAGTAAGGATTTAACGCCAGGGAGGTTCCAGTGGGCGAGTCTGGCAAAGTTCTTTTCAAATCTCATCATCTCTGGAGCAGCCACAAACTGATTAAGATCGTTGAATTGGAATGTCAGTGATACATCATCAGCGATTACTGCCTGTGCAGAGGAAGCCAATTTGCTCAGGCATCACCACGCAGCAGCACTGTTGGGCTATGATGTGCTATCCACAGCGTGTCATTACCTTCAGCACCTCCTGGATGTGCTCTTGTCTCTCCGCTTCTGTGATCCGGTCCACATACCACTTGAGTACTTTGATGAGATCTCTAAAATACAGGGGAAATGTGCAGAAGTACAGTTGGTCTCACTCTCAATTAGAAGCCAACAAATCAAACGCTTATTTTTATCACAAGGAGGCATCATTTTCCATCAGTTCTCATGTTTCTGTCAAACTGTTATGATAATTTTACAAAGTCTGCATATCACCATCATTACCCCTTTTCTGAAGCTGAAGAGAGCAACATTTCCTCCCAGTGAGATTCCTTTCAACCTGGACACATTCCATGAGCCCTGCTGCTTCTGGCCACGCTTCCAATGGGTGAACACAAATATCAGCAGAAAGGACTCCGGCCAGGGGAGTGTCTGAATCTGACTGCCACGGTCAGTCTTGGACAACTGCTAATTAGGGTTTCCTCCCCAGTGAAATCCTAATTTGGATGAAATATTTATCTGGAGGCAAAAGGAAGTGTGGGGAAGGATGAAGATACTACCTCCTCATTTCAAATCACACCCCATGGACTTAACAAGCCAATTCTCTGACCTGTGGGAAGAATAAGGCTTACCATCAGAGCATGCCCTAGTAATTTCCAGAAAAGCCAAGTTTTATTTTTTCCAAGTAATTTCTAGAAGTTTTATTGTTTTAAGAGACAAAAATTGAATTAACCTCCATGCCTCAAATTCTCAAGATTGCAGTCGTGTGATCTTCAACAGCGGCCAGTTCTTGGTGTCTAGAAAACCACAATTTTTAAAAATTTTCTCTGTCCAAGGAGAATTCATGGTTGTTCCAGTCAGTAGATACTGATGGGCACACTACTTCTGAGGATGAGCGGTCATGATTCTGGCCCAAGAAGATTCCATGAGCCTTATTTGTCTTATTAGAACTGATTAGTTTCATTCCTGGCTAATCTGAACTTTAGACATTACACCACTGTTTTCTAGTTTCCAGTAACAGTGTCACTTGGAACAGTGGCCCCTCACACAAGGGCCCAAACTGTTAGGTAAGGGCAAAACTATCCTTGCTCAAACATATCACCCTCTGAAAAACTCATGTCAGTAGAAGGTCAAGTCTTGCAAAAATGACTCCATTCACTTAAACATCAGAGGTGTAAATCTTACCAGGCTATGGAAGCAACCAACCAAAAGAACTGGATGAAATGCTTACCTGGTTACCTACTATCTTTTATATAGCACACAGATGGGGAAAAAGGGCAAAGCCCTGACTCCATGCCCGTTCAACGCACCTCTGGGAATGGATGACTGCGTGCACATGCCCATAGGTATTTAGTGTGTAAGATAAAAACATTGGCAGCTGCTGTAACATAGGGACCTCAACTCGGTGCTCTGTGATGACCTAAAGGGGTGGGATGGGGGGTGGTGGTGGGAGGCTAGGGAGAGGATTTATGTATACATATAGCTGATTCATGTTGTTGTACAGCAGAAACTAATATAACATTGAAAAGCAATTATCCCCTAGTTAAAAAAAAAACAATTATAAACTAAAAAAACTGGCAGAATAGCAATGACAGCAGTGGAATGGGGAGATGGAACTTTGGGGTACATTTCAGGGCTGTATTTAAGCAGGCCCATGACCAGGAAGATGTCACCCATAGGACAGAAAGAGGGGAGTTGTTATCTTCTAGGCTACATGTAGGCAGGTACCAGCTACAGCATGTCATTATTCATTCACTTTTAGTCTTGTTTGCCTTATCTGAACTGATAAGAAAGGAGCAGCAGTTAAAATGGCAGCTGGTAATAAAGGATAGAGTCTAATAACTGAACTCCTTGCATCCAAGGGCCAGCTCTTCATACAATCAGCACAAAGCTTAGTGTCTGGCATGCAGGAGGTACTCAATAAATATTAGCAAATGAATGAACAAAGGACTTTAAAATGGTATGATGGCAAAGGCTGTTTTCCCATTATATTTCTTTCTTAAAGACATCTAGAATTATCATGGAGAAAGCAATGGCACCCCACTCCAGTACTCTTGCCTGGAAAATCCCATGGATGGAGGAGCCTGGTAGGCTACAGTCCATGGGGTTGCTAAGAGTCGGACACAACTGAGCAACTTCACTTTCACTTTTCACTTTCATGCATTGGAGAAGGAAATGGTAACCCACTCCAGTGTTCTAGCCTGGAGAATCCCAGGGACGGGGGAGCCTATTGGGCTGCTGTCTATGGGGTCTCACAGAGTCGGGCACGACTGATGTGACTTAGCATCAGCAGCAGCAGCAGAATTACCAAGGAGTGTGATGATTAAATGGGGCTCTTGACTATCAAAATGAAATAACCAGGTATTTTAGACTAGAGAAGATCAAGTGAAACAGAGGCAAGAAGAAATCATTATATTTTAGGTTTCAGGACTAGAACTCAGGAAGTTCTCCCCCCGCACCCCAACCTTTTTAAATCAAAATAAGTTTCAGCCGTCAAAAAAAGATGTGTGAAAAAGGAAGATACTGTCTCAAGAGACACTTGAGTAGCTGTGCTTCATTTCTTCCTACATTCTCTTTTAAATTTTCCTATATAACTGGTGCTGCTTTAAAAAGTTCAAAAGAAAGTGTTCTAAACCAATTATAAGATAAAGGACCTTACCTGTATGCAAGTGCCCCAGCAAAATGACTCTCAATGTAAGTGTCCATTACAGGTTTAAAATGATGAAATTTGCTATCTTGCAGCAAATTGATTATGTGAACCTAAAACAAAACAAAATAGAGTTTTACAAAACTGAATGCAAACCAAGACTTTTTTGGCAGAGGGAGTGGGAAGGTTTCTTTTTTGTTTGTTTGTTTGTTTGTTGTTTTTCTTTCTCTCTCTCTCTCTCTCTCTCTTTTTTTTTTTTTTCGGTTTGGGAAGGTTTCAAGTGAGCTCATTCTACTAAGTGCACATTCCTAAAATGGTATTATGAAAGTAGAGATTTAAAGACAAAATTAAGGTATAAAGTTAATTTAAACTCACCAATGAATCAAACACTTTAGACCCATATTTTTGGGAATTTTCATCTAAAATTCCAAATAAGGTATCCAGTGTGTCTTGCAGAAACTGTTAAATAAAGAAGTAAAAGCATAAATAAAATATCCTCTGCCTTTCCCCTCTAAATATTCTTTATCCCACAAATTTCTAAGAGAAGGATAACAGGATGCATTTACCTTTACTATCTCGGAGCCATCAATTTCTTTTAATTTAGAGAGACAGCCGGTGATCTTGTCTGGGTGGGTTCTCCATTTCAAAAGATCAAGCATATCACCTGTCCAAATAGAAGAGGAAGATTAGTTGCCTTGATAGAGAACAGGCTCTCACAGGAAAGTGTTCTAACTGGTAAACAGTGAATTCTTAAATATGTTGCCACCTGGTCACCCAAACTGCAGGCTCCTTCAGACTCCAACTAACCCTCTAAGATGGCATTTATTACAGTGTATTCTTTTCCGTCCTTCCCAGTGCCCTTGACTGACAAATTCTTGCTTATCCTTCAGTTCTCAGGCTACTTGTATTTTCCCAAAGACTGTAAACTCCAAGAGAAAAAAACCACATTGAGCTTGGCCCTAACTTAGTGCTAGCATTGGAACAGAGCAGGCACACAGCAGGCAGTTGGTAAGTACTGGCTGGAGAGTTTTCTGTGTCCTTCAGTTAAACTGGGAGATTCTTGAGGGCTGGGAACCCACTTGATTCATTTTTATGCTCCCAAGACATAGCACTCTGCCAAGCAACCAATTCCATTTGGCAGTTAAGGTCTTCTTGACAATGTGGCCCAAACCAGGCATGACTAGAAGGTTCGTGCACAATGATGCCATGCCACGCCATGTCAAGTTGCTTTAATTGGGTCTGACTCTTTGCAACACTATGGACTGTAGCCTACCAGGCTCCTCTGGCCATGGAATTCTCTAGGCAAGAATACTGGATTGGGCTGTCATGCCCTCCTCCAGAAGATCTTTCTGACCCAGGGATCGAACCTGTGTCTCCCACATTGGCAGATAGGTTTTAACCACTCAGACACCTGGGAAACCATACAATGATGACAAGTCCAGTCAACTGTCAGACCAGCAGATGAGCCCTTGGACCTGAAAGGGCCAATTCCTGGACCCTGTGATCATCTTCCACCCTAGACTCTGGGAAGAGCAGGTCCCAGCTCTTCAATTCCCTTTTCTTTCTGACCTGACAACATGTGAGCCCTGTGTCCAGCGGAGTCCATAGGGAACCTCTTCACTGGTGAGGGAATAAACCCTTTCCTGGGCAGAAGCTCCTGCGCATGGTGCCCATCTCCACTGGTCTCCAAAGGGAACAAGGAGTCAGTGGCATCGGAGGCCAATGACAGCAGTAACAACTGACAAGGCTCATGGAAGCAGGATGTGCCCAGGGCAGGGGAACCTGGCAGGGCTATTCTCCTGGTGGCAGTGAGGCTGAGACACTAGAGAAGCCATGGGAGAAGCCAGGAGCGGTTTTCTGCTTCAAAGCACCTGTTTCAGGAGAAACTTGAATGGGACTTGCCAAGAGTCAAGAAAGACCAAAAAAAAAAAAAAAAAGGCAAACACCAAACACAATAACAAATAATCCAAAAAATTCAAGGAAGTAGTTATGATGAGGAAGAAAACATGACATAGTAAATAAAGATCCCTAGGTCAGGAAGATCCCCAGGTCAGGAAGATCCCCTGGAGAAGCAAATGGCTACCCACTCCAGTACCTTGCCTGGAGAGTCCTATGGACAGAAGAGCCTGGTGGGCTACAGTCCATAGAGTCGCAAAGAGTTGGAAACAAAGATGTGTCTAACACACACAGTGAATAAAGGGAAAACCCATAAGAATCTCAAGAGGAAATAGAAGCAACCTCCACCAAAGCCAATTTCAAGGGAAAAACTTCACAAAGGAACCCAAAGTAGGAAACTTAGTGCTAAATAGGAATATTTTTCTATAACAAATAGGGGGAAGAGGAGGAGGATTTAGAATTAGAAAAATGAGGGAAATTTTCAAAAACTGACATTGAAAAAGAAATTTATCATTATTTTTATAGCAAAAAACCCTGAAAATGTTGAACATTCACATCTAACTCAGATGCCCTGGAGGTATGATTGAAACATTCAAAAATATGATTGGTTATATTTAGATGAGAGATTCTACAGGGTGAGACCAGCTGACCAAAGAAAGTTCTCCAGGATTCTCCTGGTCTGCTTGCTGCTCCACTCTGACTTCCCACATCTAGCTTCAGGTTGCCTGCCTCCTTCCCTGGCAGCCCCTCTTTTACAATATGCCCTGCCATTCACTTCCCACTCCCCCTCCATCCAGCTCTGTCCCCTCCTTCTCTCTTCCCGCCCTTTAGAATGAGGCCTTTGCAGGAATGCTCAACGTGAGGGGTAGACCCTGTGCAGAGGAAGAAGGAGGCTCTATAGGCTGCAAAGTGGCATCAGTAGAGGACAGGGAATAGGACTGTCATCAGCAGAGCCAGAGAGCAGATGACAGCGGTCCAGGCTGGGGCCGTTCATCTTCCCTGCAAGAAGTCTGAGGAATTGTTAAACTGCTCCCAATGGAGCCAAAAGGAGAATAAAGTGTTATACTTTGTCCATCTGGACACAATTAAGCATGTATGCCATGTACTCAGAATTAAGTCAAAATTATCATCTCTTAGGTCTTTATTTTAGCCATTTGAAGATACATCCATTGCAAATTTGCAGCTAGGACCTATTACTGAAAATGAGAATTTTATACATTCCATTCAACTATCAATTAAGTGTGTACTGACTGTATGCCTGATCTGCCAAGAGCTATAAAATAGGTGGATGACCTGATCCCTACTTTTTTTTCAAACCACAATCTCAGGAAGAGACTGAATAAACCACCCATTATTGGAGGGAGAAGGGGATATGGAGCAGTTGGTATTGGCACAAATGTTAGACTGAATTTAAGCACTGTTTTCATTTTTTCTTAACATTTTAAAAAGTTGTTTGCAACAGTCCAAGGAAGCTAACAAACAAGTAAAGTGATTCCTTTTCTGATCCGCACTTTAAAGAAACTTAAAATATCTCCTTGATCTGGCAATCACAGATGTCCAGTCCATCCAGTCCACTAGCCTCACTACGCTAAGAATGACACTGGAACACACAGAACGTGTGTAGACAGAAATTTAGAAATCCTGAAATGCAAACCTGCTCTAGGAAACCGTCCTAGAGACCACATCACTTACTAAATGCCCAATTGTAATGGAAATGGGATTTGTACATTTTCCAAGTCGAGTAAAATGAATACAAAAAAATTTAATTCCAATTTGGAAGTGGATTACTTCTACGCAGAGACAAGTGTCTAGCATGTAAATTTCAGAAAAAAGAACCTCCTTCCTTCCTCTGTCCCATGTCTTTAAACACACTATTCATTTCTTGCCTCATTTTGAGCTGTCCAACATTGACAAGGTTAATCAAGGTCACAATGGTAATTAAGCATTTATTAGTCTCCAATAATGTGTCAAGCGTTGCTTTCTATATAGCGAGATGTTTAATTTAATGACTTCGTGAATAGTTTATTTACTTGAAAAATGTTCTCTGCTTTTACAGAGCAGCAGCTTCTAGTTATCAGGATTTGTTTCCCTCTGTCTTATGTTCACAATTCTGTCTAATAGCCTAAACCCTAGAACTAGGAATAATTAAGCAGGCAGGGCCAAATGTTTTCATGGCAGAGAATCTATTGTTAGGTTTATATCTTTGGAAGAATAATGGCCCCCAAAGATGTCCATATTTTAATCCATGGATTTATCTTAACTGACAAAAGAGTTTTACAGGTGTGATTAAGTTAAAGATTTTTTAAATGGGGTATTATCCTGGATGATTTGGTGGGAGCACTCTCATCACAGGGGTCCTTAAAAGATGGAAGATGATCAGAGTCAGAGAGATCTGAATATGCTTTGTTGCTGTCTTGGAAGATGGAGAAAGGGGCCTGTAGCCAGGGAATACAGGTGGTTCCTAGGAGCTAGAAAAGGTAAATAAAGGGATTCCCTCCTAGAGATTTCAAGAGGGAACGTGGCCCTGCTAACATCTTGATTTTAGCCCAGGGAATAAGATTGTAGACTTTCTACCTCCAAAATTATAAGATAATAAATTATTGTTGTTTTAAGCCAATAAGTTTATAGTAATTACTACAGCAGTAACTGACAACTAATACCAGCTGAAAATAATCTAATGGAGACAGAGAGTTAAATATGAACCGGATTCTTAAGAGACACACAACTCATCCATATAGGATGAATGACAATAACACCTAAGGGAGTCAATAACGTTGATTTTATTATTTTCACAATCTCTATGGGGTTAAACTCTTCTCACAAAAAAACAAAAAAGCCTGAGATTTGGTAAGTGCTGTATAGTCATTACAGAATTCTGTCAATGAAGGTTATATTTAATTAAGATCATTAACCATTGAATACTGATAGTCTGGTGTAATGACCTAACTTGGCAAGAGCTACCTTCAATCAAATTTTCTAAAAATAAATTACACAGTTTATTTTTTAAATATGTCTCCAAAAATATCTCTGGAAGGGGAGAAATGAAACCCAATATAAATGTAAAAAAAATAATTTGCCAAGGTCCTACATAAATACAGTAGCACTGTTTGACAAATTGGATGCTATCATTAAAAGTGGTCATTATAATAATGCCAAAATTTGCTTCTTTTCTCATTCCATGTTCTGAGAAAAGATATGTATTTCTTACTATATGACACAGAAGAAAGAACTAATAACACTAAAAAGTTTAAGCACAGGAGCGTTTTTTGCCTAACATTACAGAGCCCTGACTTACTATGGTTTGACTTCAGATTTTTGACTTTACATGGGTGCAAAAGTGATATGGAATGATTTAGAAACTATACTTCAATTTTTGAGTTCAGATCTTTTCCTGGGTAAGCTACATGCAGTTCAACAGCCTCCTCAATGCTGAGCATTGAGCCTCAGATCCCAGACAGCCAAGCAATCATGAAGGTAAAGAAACAATATGGTTATTAATACAAACATTCTGTTTTTCACTCTCAGTACAGTATCCAATAAGTTATGCAAGACATTCACCATTTATTATAAAATAGGCTCTGTATTAGATCATTTTGCCCAACTGTAAGCTACTGTAAGTGTTCTGAGCTTGTTTAGTGCAGGCTGGGCTAAGCTGTATGACACAGAAGAAAGAACTTTTCTTAGATGTTTTGTGGTGGTGGTGGTGGGTGCATGCTCAGTCATGTCTGACTCTTTGTGACCCTATGGACTGTAGCCCACCAGGTTCCTCTGTCCATGGAATTCTCCAGGCAAGAATACTGGAGTGAGTTGCCAGTTCCTGCTCCAAGGGATCTTCCTGATTCAGAGATCGAACCTGCATCTCCAGCATTGCAGGCAGATTCTTTGCTGTCTGAGCCACCTGGAAAGCCCCATGATGTTTTGCAGATTAGGTGTAACAAATGCATATTCTACTTATCTTATTCAAGTTACCATAGGCTTATCAAAAGAATGTAACCTAATCCTAAAGTCAAGGAAGAGACATACCTTATTATAAAGTGACTGTCTTCAACAGAATGAAACTAATTTTATTATATGGCATTCAGGATGCTTTCCAGAAGCCTTACATGGCGACCATGAAGAATTCAAAAATATTTATTTTACTTCCTTCATTACAGACAATGCTTTCAGAACAGTTTGCCAAGGAGAAGAGCTTGCTTTATTAATCATAACTTTCTAAACAATCACTGACATAAAAAGTAATGCTAGAATAGAAAAGTAATATCCATCTAATTAAACAGAAAGCAGCATTTACTCTGAAGCCTGCAATTAGCACAGTTTATGAAGCAAGAGAGATTAAGGTGGTGGTAATCTTCACCTTTTTTTTTTTTTTTAAGCAGCTGGGTTTTGATGGTTTATTTGAGGACTTGAGTATTGGGTTCCAATACTAGAATAACTCTGTAGGCCTGAAACTATACACATTTAACTGTTCGTTGGGTCACAATTACTTTTATTTTATTAAAAACCACAAACAGAAGGATCAACAACAATTTTTCTACTGCAAAGTTCTTAAACATAAAACTGATGTTTACAGAATATCCAACTAAAATTCACATGAGTACTTAAATACAGGGACTTTCAAATAAAACAGTATTATACATTACCGTTTTGTGTGAGTTTTGTGGAACAGAGAAAAGATGTTATCCAAAAAGACTCCTTTGTGGCCTTCACGGCTTGATTATTATTCCCAAGGAGAATGCCTTTGGAAAAAGGAAGTTTGAGGTAGCGGGTAGTATCCTGAAGATTTGTGTTTTCTTCACACTGTAAAAAAATATTTTAAAAAATGGAAGGGGGAGAGGTAAGAGACCTCTTGAGAATTATTAAGCATAATATCCATTTCTAGTTTTTAAGAACTGGGAAATATTCCAAATATCATTACAAACAGAATTTGGCTTTTCAGTAAAATGCAACAAAAATGTCTAAGAGGAACAACTCACTTATTTTGGATGCAGACCCATTTGGGTTTGAATTCTCTCTCTGTTACTTCCCACACAAGTAACTGTATCAAGTTATTCAGCCTCTTATGATTTCCGTTTTCTATCTCTATGACCTCACTGTGCTGCCATACAAATTAGATTACATGAGGCCTTTACATAGAGCCTGATACATTGGAAGCGCTCAAGAAATCATACTGCAATGACCATAGCATTTTAAAAAATCTTTTAACTGGAGGATAATTGCTTTACAATGTTGTGTTGGTTTCTGTCACACAACGCAAATCAACCATAACTATATATATATATATATATATATATATATATATATGCACACACACACACATATCCCCTCCATCTTGATCCTCCCTCCTACCACCACCCCTCATCCCACAACCACAGCATTTTTAAAAAGTGCTTAAATTCTTCCCACATCTCCTCTGAGGTAGATATTAAACAACTCCTTACTTTGAAAAGAGGCAATTAAAGGACTCTGTATTTGATGATAATCTACTAATCCCACTATGGTGAGAAATCCCTACAGAAAATGTCAGTCAACAAATGTAAAAGAAAGTATAGGTTTTGAAAATATAGTTTCATATTCCCAGTGTAATTCTTTCTTTAGTCGAGGGTTGTCGCTAAATGCTAAAATCAGCAGGAAAATTGTTGATGAGCAAACGAGCATTCAATGCTGCCACACAGATTCCCTCCTACTGGCAAGGGGACAAATATAACTGCACGTGGGGGGATTGGGCTGCCGGCCCTCTGATGCAGGGCAACGAACACAACACTTCATCCTCACAATGCACTCCTCCCAAAGTTGTGGAGCCTACATGGATGACACTGACAGGCTCACCTTCTACTTCACAGAAAATACAAAGGACAGAGCAACACGCTGAACGCTATGGGGAAGCAACCAGACAAACCCAGCAGGTGGCACTTTCTGTAGGATGCCTGTCTGTGACTCCTCAAGCCAAGTTTTGTGGGGGAAAAAAAAGGATTACTCTAGATTAAATAAAACTTAAGAGCTCTGTAACAGCCAGATACAATAGAATGGCCCTGGATTTGGACAAACTTGTTGAAAAGGATTTTCTCTTGGAATTGATACATTGATTAAGTTCTAGATGAGATAAAAAAAAATTTAATGATTGGAAAAGTCATTAACTGGCAAAAGTAAATTAAAAAAAAATAATAAGGTCCTATTGTATAGCACAGGAAACTATATTCAATATCTTGCAATAAACCATAATGGAAAAGCATATTTAAAAAAGCATGTCTATTACATGTGTATCACTGAGTTACTTTGCTGTATAGCAGAGACTGGCACAACATTGTAAATAAACTATACTTCAATAAAAAAAATAAAAAATATATATAATGAAGCAACCGAGATATCCTTCAGTACATGGATAGATAAATGTGGTACATCCAGAAGCCAGAATACCATTTCAGTGCTAAAAATAAATGAGCTACCAAGCCATGAAAAGACACGGAGGAATCAATGCATATCACGAAGTGAAAGAAGCCAATCTCAAAAGTCTACAAACTCCACGATTCCAACTATGCAATATGCTAGAAAGTGCAGAACTATGAAGACAGTTAAAAAAAAAATCAGTGGTTTCCAGAGGTTGGGAGTAGGAGAAAGGATGAACAGAGAGACCACAGAAGATTTTTCTAGGGCAGTAAGATATTATGATGATGGATACATTTGTCCAAATCCACAGAATACACAAAAACAAGAGTGAAACCTAGGGTTTCCCAGGTAGCTCAGTGGTATAGAATCCATCTGCCAAAGCAGGAGACGTGGGCTCGATCCCTGATCTGGGAAGATCCCACATGCGGTGGAGCAATTAGCCTGTGTGCCTCAACAACTGAGCCTGTGTTCTAGAGCCCGGGAGGAGCCCACGGGCCTCAGCTACTGAAGCCTGTGCGCCCCAGAGCCCATGTTCGGCAGCTAGAGAAGCCCCCACGATGAGAGGCCGGAGCACCACAACTAGAGAGTGGCCCTCACTCTCCATGAGTAGAGAAAAGCCTGCACAGCCACAAAGACCCAGCACAGCCAAAACTCAAGAAAAATAAAATTATGTATTAAAAAAGAGTGAACCCTAGTAAACTATGGGCTTTGGGTAATGACGATGTGTGAATACAGATTCAACCTTGGTTAAAATAAATATGCACCGTTCTGGTGAATGATGCTGACAATGGAGGAAGCTAGACACATGCTGGGGCAGAGGGTGGAAGGGAAGTCTCTATCCTTTACTCTCAACTTTACTGTATACTAAGCTACTTTTAAAAGTCTACTAAAATAAATAACATCATTTGGGTAAAAAAAAAAGTTCATATAGAAAAACCTCCAGAAAGATATACCCTAAGGGGTAACATCATCATATACCCTAATAGTTGACATCATCTGAGTAATCAGAATATGGTGTTTTTATTTTTGTCTATCTATATACTGTTTCTGTAATGAAGGTGACTTTAAATTAAAATTTTGAGAAAAATATATTGTAACAGATACAGAATTAGTATAGCTTACCTTATTTTGAGTATTAATTTAGGAACTTTATTTTTTTTAATGTATATATTTATTTTTAAGGCTAGTGTCTTGGGAACAGGTAGGAAATTAAGCGCAAAACCCCTTTGGTATTCTAGGCTAATCTGTGTGATGTACAAACATTTTTAAATACTAAATCTTTACGAAAGACAACTCTAATAAGCTTAGAGAAACAAAATCAGAATATTACAAGATGCTCTTCCCGGCACACCTGCCCAGTAACAGGAGGACTAATTAACACAAGAAACAGTCTCCATAACTCTCTTCTCACGTTATGGCTCCAAATGCTTCTGCAAGATATTTCATTTAGACAGAAGAACGCATATATAGTTTAGAAATAATTATAATGTGAACACTTCAGATGCTTTCCTGAATAAAGAGTGCTTAGCAATGTAAAGTTCTGGAACCTGAGGTCACCATCCCCTCTCCTCAGTCTTGTTCTGGTATCAGGGCTTGGAGCACAGCACCCTACACTGGCCCTATTTTTGTCTGCCTGGATCTTGTTTGTAGGGTCAGTAACATGCTCTGGTCCCATCTCCAGTGTGCCCTATATTCTGTATGTGAACCACTCCTTCCTACTGAAACTGAAGCTTCATACCCAGTCCAGACACCATCCAGTTATTTCTAGGTTTCTTCCCCCGAAGCTGGAGCGTGCCCTGGTCTGGTATGCTCTATCTGTGTACAGAAATCCTGAAGCTATAGGTTGGTTTCTTATCCCCATCCCCACAAATGACTGCCTGGTTCTTGAAGACTTCTGGAAACCTATTAGAATGCCTGCTTGCTGAACCCCTGTAGCTCAACGTGCAGTCAAGGATCAGCCACTTCTGTGACTGAGGATGCGATGGCGGTGTTCTGCCCATAGGGGGCAGCCACTGTGAATAGACACCGGGGCTGCCTTTACAGGGGGCAGTCACTGTAGCCCGGTGAGTGCCACCTATTATAGTTCACTGCACTTCTCCCCCAGCCTAGGGGCAAGACCTCAGCATCGGAGTCTTTCTGATATTGAGCTGTGACATCTTGATACCTTCTTACAGCTGAACTCTATCACCCTTCAGTTCAGTTCAGTTCAGTTCAGTTGCTCAGTCGTGTCCGACTCTTTACGACTCAACACAAAATACAGTACCTGATACAAACATTACTCTGGACACAGAAGTTAAGACCTTCCTTCCACCAATAATACCAGTGTGTTTTTTTGTTAAGTGTTGTGTGTATGTCGGTGCTGGTGTGGGGAGGAATTCTACCTATTAATTTAGTAAAGAAAAGTACATAATAACTCTTTGGTCTTGGTGAACTTTTTGCTATAATATTTACTGTATTATAATATTTACTAATACTAGGTGTTCAAAAATTGATTTCTTTTTTGTCCAGTAGGAGTCAAACATATATTAGCTATAGGGTTAGAGTTTAAATCTATTTCCAAAGAACTTAAGCGGCCTGCAGAGAAAATCTCACAGCTTGCCTTTTCTTGTCCTCTGAGGTTTTCAGCATGCATCCTCAACACATCACACAGCACTAGAGATTTTAAAGGCAATCCAAGCAACCATCATTCTGTTGTTGTTGTTCAGTGGCTAAGTCACGTGCTAAGTTGTGTCTGACTCTTTGCGACCCCATGGTCTGCATTTACATTTATTTACATGTATTTGCCATCATTTACAAAGGCTTACTAAATGTCAGGCTAAGCACTCTGCATCTGTTTTTTTTACTCTGATAATGATCCTACGAGGCAGAACATCATAACCTGAGGAGCTTATGTGATTTGCTCAATATTACAATGTTCGTAAGAGTTAGAGCCAAGATGTGAACTAAAGTTCATGCTCACAGCTACTATTCAAAATAGCAGTCGTGACTACAATGGCTCTTCCACTGTTGTTTTAACCAGGTTTTGAGTTTTGCTGTAACAAATTTAAAATTAACTAACAGATAACATGTTGAATGGTGGCTATGGTTAAGAAAGATCACCCCCAAGATTTCATTTTTCACACACACAAAGTATGTTTGTGGGAAACACCCTGGGAGACAGCTCAGAGTGGTCTTTGGAGCTGAAATAGTTTCATACCTAACAAGCCTGTGAGCCCTACAGTGAAATGGCTGGTCTGTGTTCTGAAACCACCCAGGGAGCAACAGGGATCACATGATCTGGATGCGGTGGGGAGAAGCACATAGGAGCAGAGGAGGCATGTCACGGGAGTCTAGGAACACAACAGACGAGTCAGAGATAATTCGTCCATTCACTATATGAAACAGAAAAAAAAATGAGACTGAAGAGCAGTGAAGACTAGAAACAGGTTCCAGAAAATAGGCCTGTAGGGCAGACGTTGCAAAGGGTTAAGCCAAAAAGGTTGTCCAGACCCTTCAGAGGAAATGCTCAGCTCACCAGCAGAAGCCAGGGAGTGAGAAAGAGTCAGCTGTGAATTTCCCGAGCATTCTTCTACCAGGTGGGAAAAAGAGTCTGGACTGTGAGGAGGAGTCTGAACAAGGGTATGGATGGGAGAGAATAAATGGGTAGGAGCAGTCTTCCCCCAGGTGAAGGGCTAAAAGTCAAGGAAGTCACAGAAATGAAGTTGGCAAAGTACAGGATGGAAATATCAGTGCAAAACAGTTGTGGCTGGATGTCTGAATGCCTGTGAATCTGAATAGTAAAAAACTGTAGCTTTGCACAAAACTACATCACTGTGTTTTCTGATAGATGGTTTTGTCACCACAGTAAAATGCATTTACATCCCTAAACCAATGAGTAGTTAAATATAGATCACTTGCATTCTGGGGAACACCTGTAATGCAACTATTTTTGTTTTAGCATAGGGATGATTTTTTTCATCAAATCCAGTGTGGGCATGGAACAAGGCAACATGGATATTAGAATAAGAAGAAATATCCTCCCCTCCTCTTGCAGCAGACACAGACAAGCAAAAAGTCTTGCTGGTATTATGTTGGATGAGGGAGACACACAGACAGATGCGGGAACAATTAACTGAGCCATTCTTTCTAGGAGAGACAAGGCCACATGACTACAACCCCCTGAGGATGCACCTGGATAATGGGAACAAAACAATGTCACTGTCACAGAAAAGGACAATTCTCTGTGTTTGCTTTGCTAGGGTGGGATCTGTGCAAGTCATTTTAAAATGGCATGAAGTTAATTTACTACAAATCAGAGAAGAGGGAGATGAAAGCCAGCCTGCTGCTTTACTTGAGACTGAAATCAGATCTGACAGGAGGGATGGACTCCCTAGATTATTAAAGAAGAGTTAAAACAAAGGCTCTGTGGCAGCTGTAGTAGCCTCTATCTTCTTAGAGATGATATAGCCTGGCTCACAATCTATTTCTTTGCCCAGAATTAAAATCAGTTGGTGGAGCAATGAATTGTGCATCACACCCCAGGCTACTTTTTGCCCACTGTCTTGAGCACAAGAAAGAGATGCAATGGTCAGCCACAGACAGTCATCCAGAAAAGTGATAGGTACAAAAATGCAAGCTATATGAATTGAGAGAAATAAACAAGAAATTTCTTCAGATATTAACTGGTACAGAGATTCATAGTATATTAATCAAATTAAGGGGCCCATAATTTCAGGATGTAGAGAATTAAATTAAAAACTATAGTAAGTCAGACAATCCATTTGAAACTACTACCAGTTAATTGAACCAGATTTATCAAACTGCTGTGGCAGAAAAACATCTTCTGGGGATCCTTTCAACATGACTTGTCATTCTTAATGTCAGTATTAAACATGTATTAAAATTCTACTATTTGAGTCTTTTAATTCAGTATAAAGAATGTAACAAGGAAATAAAAACAGTACCTGTACATGAGGGCATTATATGTCTGACCTCTGCACTCATTTGTTAAGACTGATGACAAAGCAGCAGTAAAGACCCCTGGATTTTAGCTCTGCCAGGGAAGTAGAGAAAACCCTGTGGGGAAAAAGGCTATTTGACTTCAGTCATAAAGACTAAGAGGCTTTCCAGGCAAGGGACAGAAAGACAGGTTATACAGAAGAAACAAAACATATAAGGACACAGGGAGAAAAACACATATATGAGACAATGAAGATATGGCAACTAAATGCAATGTGGGTTCTAGACTGGATCCCAGAAGAGAAAAATAAAAGTACTGGAAAAAGGCGTAACATCCAAATAAGTTTTGTGTTAACAGTATTCTACTGAGGTTAATTTAGTTTCAATAAATGTTCTGTGGTTATGTAAGATGCTAACATAAGAAGAAGTTGGGTGAAGGGTATATGGGAATTTTCTGTACTATTTTTGCAACTCTTTTCTAACTGAAAAAACAACTGTTTTAAAAAAGTACAGGTGTAGTTAGACAACTATATGTAGTTCAGTGTGGCTAAATAATGTGATTTTTTTTTTTTAGGACCAAAAAAGGCTTGCGACTACTCTGAACTTCTTAAAGGAGGAAAACGTGAGCTGATTCTGATATCTGTCTCTGGTTTAAATTTCTTAAAGAACCACCAAGGAGGAGGCAGTGACTGGTCATGAAACCAAGTGTTTAGACTGTGAGGTAAAGTGTGAGCAGTCAAGACAGACTGAAGGTTTCAATTCACCACAGGAGAGGATGGAGGTGGAATTAAAAAATTCAGTTTGAACAAGCCGAGTTAAGAGGTATCTCTGGCAGATCCCACTGAAGATGCTCAGTAGGCTGGTGAAAGCCTGAACTACAAACCCAGATCTGGACATCATCAGCAGAGGCGTAGCAAATTAACCCACAGAAGTGGGTGAGATGGTTCCAGAGTACAGAAGACACAGATAGGGTCCAAAAATTAAATCCATGATAACACCAACATTTAAGATGCAGATAAGATGCATACTAGTATATACAGGAAGGATAAACAACAAAGTCCTACTGTATAGCACAGGGAACTATATTCAACATACTGTGATAAGCCATAATGGAAAAGAATATGAAAAAGAAGATATATGTGTATAGCTGAGTCATTTTGCAGTACAGCAGTAATTAACACAATGTTTCTAAGTTAACTATACTTCACTAGGGGATTCCCAGGTGGCACTAGTGGTAAGAATCCATCTGCCAATGCAGGAGACAAGAGACAGAGGTTCAATTCCTGAGACACAAGAGATGCAGGTCCAATCCCTGGAGTGGCAAGATCTTCTGCTGCAGGGAATGGCAACCCACTGCATTATTCTTGCATGGGAAATTTCATGCAAAGAGCCTGGCAGGCTACAGTTAATGGGGCCACAAAGATTTGGACATGACTGAGTGACTGAGCACATGCAACAAAAACATACTTTACTAAAGAATTTCTTTTTAAATACAGATAAGAGAGAAGAGTACTCAAAGGAGTAGAAGGATCAGACTCAGGAGAACACTGTCAGACCACGAAATGTGGGATTTTCAAGAAGGATAATCAATAATAGTACATGTTATAGGGAAGTCAAGTAAAGGAAGATCTAGGAAGTGTCTAGAAGGTTGGACACCGTGTAGGTGCTAGTGACCTTGAGGGGAAAACTTCATTTGAGCTTCGAGGACAGAAAATAGCCCAAGGGACAAATGGGATGGAGGGAAGTAGAGACAGTGAGTGAAGACCAGCCTTTTCTGCAGGTGGCTCAGATGGGACCAGAAGAGACAGTGTGGTAGCTATTACAATGTAGTTTGTCTTTAAAGAAAAAGGGCTAGTAGAAGGAAAGAAATTATAAAAATTAGGGCAGAAATAAATGCAAAAGAAACAAAAGAGACCATAGCAAAAATCAACAAAGCTAAAAGCTGGTTCTTTGAAAAGATATATAAAATTAACAAACCATTAGCCAGACTCATCAAGAAACAAAGGAAAAAGAATCAAATCAACAAAATTAGAAATGAAAATGGAGAGATCACAACAGACAGCACAGAAATACAAAGGATCATAAGAGACTACTATCAGCAACTATATGCCAATAAAATGGACAACTTAGAAGAAATGGACAAATTTTTAGAAAAGTATAACTTTCCAAAACTGAACCAGGAAGAAAGAGAATATCTTAATAGACCCATCACAAGCACAGAAATCGAAACTGTAATCAGAAATCTTCCAGCAAACAAAAGCCCAGGAACAATGGCTTCACAGCTGAATTCTACCCAAAATTTAGAGAAGAGTAAACACCTATCCTACTCAAACTCTTCCAGAAAATTGCAGAGGAAGGTAAATTGCCAAATTCATTCTATGAGGCCACCATCACCCTAATACCAAAACCTGACAAAGATGCCACAAAAAAAGAAAACTACAGGCCAATATCACTGATGAACATAGATGCAAAAATCCTTAACAAAATTCTAGTAATCAGAATCCAATAACACATTAAAAAGATCATACACCATGACCAAGTGGGCTTTATCCCAGGGATGCAAGGATTCTTCAATATCAGCGAATCAATCAATGTAATACACTATACACATTAACAAATTGAAAGATAAAAAACATATGATTATCTCAATAGATGCAGAGAAAGCCTTTGACAAAATTCAACATCCATTTATGATAAAAAAAAAACCCTCCAGAAAGCAGGAATAGAAGGAACATACCTCAACATAATAAAAGCTATATATGACAAATCCACAGCAAACATTATCCTCAATGGTGAAAAACTGAAAGCATTTCCCCTAAAGTCAGGAACAAGATAAGGGTGCCCACCCTCACCACTACTATTTAACATAGTTTTGGAAGCTTTAGCCACAGCAATCAGAGAAGAAAAAGAAATAAAAGGAATCCAGATTGGAAAAGAAGAAGTAGAACGCTCACCGTTTGCAGATGACATGATCCTCTACATAGAAAACCCTAAAGACTACACCAGAAAATTATTAGAGCTAATCAATGAATATAGTAAAGTTGCAGGATATAAAATTAACACACAGAAGTCCCTTGCATTCCTATACACTAACAATGAGAAAACAGAAAGAGAAATTAAGGAAACAATCCCATTCACCATTGCAATGAAAAGAATAAAATACTTAGGAATAAATTTACCTAAGGAAACAAAAGACCTATATATAGAAAACTATAAAACACTGATGAAAGGAATCAAAGAGGACACAAATAGATGGAGAAATATACCATGTTCATGGATTGGAAGAATCAATATAGTGAAAATGAGTACACTACCCAAAGCAATCTATAGATTCAATGCAATCCCTATCAAGCTACCAGTGGCATTTTTCACAGAACTAGAACAAATAATTTCACAATTTGTATGGAAATACAAAAAAACCTCGAATAGCCAAAGTAATCTTGAGAAAGAAGAATGGACCTGGAAGAATCAACCTGCCTGACTGCAGGCTCCTGTACAAAGCCACAGTCATCAAGACAGTATGGTACTGGCACAAAGACAGACATATAGATCAATAGAACAAAATAGAAAGTCCAGAGATAAATCCATGCACCTATGGACACCTTATCTTTGACAAAGGAGGCCAAGAATATACAATGGAGAAAAGACAATCTCTTTAACAAGTGGTGCTGGGAAAACTGGTCAACCACTTGTAAAAGAATGAAACTAGAACACTTTCTAACACCATACAAAAAATAAGCTCAAAATGGACTAAAGATCTAAATGTAAGACCAGAAACTATAAACTCCTAGAGGAAAACATAGGCAAAACACTCTGACATAAATCACAGGAGGATCCTCTATGACCACCTCCCAGAGTAATGGAAATAAAAGCAAAAATAAACAAATGGGACTTAATTAAACTTAAAAGCTTTTGCACAATAAAGGAAAATATAAGCAAGGTGAAAAGACAGCCTTCAGAATGGGAGAAAATAATAGCAAACGAAGCAACTGACAAAGAATTAATCTCAAAAATATACAAGCAACTCCTGAAGCTCAATTCCAGAAAAATAAATGACCAAATCAAAAAATGGGACAAAGAACTAAACAGACATTTACAGATGGCTAACAAACACATGAAAAGATGTTCAGCATCACTCTATCAGATAAATGCAAATCAAAACCACAATGAGGTACCATCTCACACTGGTCAGAATGGCTGCTATCCAAAAGACTACAAACAATAAATGCTGGAGAGGGTGTGGAGAAAAGGGAACCCTCTTACACTGTTGGTGGGAATGCAAATTAGTACAGCCACTATGGAGAATAGTGTGGAGATTCCTTAAAAAACTGGAAATAGAACTGCCATATGACCCAGCAATCCCACTGATCGACATACACACTGAGGAAACCAGAAGTGAAAGAGACATGTGTACCCCAATGTTCACTGCAGCACTGTTTATAATAGCCAGGACATGGAAGCAACCAAGATGTCCATCGGCAGACGAATGGATAAGAAAGCTCTGGTACATATACACAATGGAATATTACTCAGCCATTAAAAAGAATACATTTGAATCAGTTCTAATGAGGTGGATGAAACTGGAGCCTGACTTACTTCTGACTGAAGTAAGTCAGAACGAAAAACACCAATACAGTATACTAACGCATATATACGGAATTTAGAAAGATGGTAACGATGATCCTATATGCAAGACAGCAAAACAGACTCAGATATATAAAACAGTCTTTTGAACTCTGTGGGAGAAGGTGAGGGTGGGATGATTTGAGAGAACAGCATTGAAACATGTATGTTATCATATGTGAAACAGATCGCCAGTCCAGGTCCGATGCATGAGACAAGGTGCTCAGGGCTGGTGCACTGGGATGACCCTGAGGGATGGGATAGGGAGGGAGGTGGGAGGGGGGTTCAGGATGGGGGACACGTGTACAACCATGGCTGATTCATGTCAATGTATGGCAAAACCCACTACAATATTATAAAGTTATCAGCCTCCAATTAAAATAAATAAATTAAAAGAAAAAGAAAAAGGCTTTAGAGTATTAAAAATCTGATAACACTGCCAACAGAGAGGAGACAAGAGGGAATGCTAAGAGAAGCAAGGTCCCAAGGGAGCCAGGAGAAGAGGAAGATCCTGAGAGAAGCAGGTGGAAGTATTAGCCTTGAAGGGAAGGAGTCTTGCCCCACCCCTGAGACAGGAAGCAGGAAGGAAAGGAAGGAGGCAGATAAGTGTGCAGGTGGCAAAGGAGAGAACATATGGATTTAAGGAAGTTCTTGTCTGATGGCTTCTGTTTTCTCTGTTAAGGACAGGGGAAGTGTTGAGGCAGGCAGAGTGGTAAAGTCTTGTCAGTAGTTGTTATGAGGATTAAGAAGGGAACTATGGACAGAGGTTTGTAACACCATACAGGAGTAAGTTACTAAACCATCCCCAAGGAAAAGAAATGCAAGAAGACAAAGTGGTTGTCTAAGGAAGCTTTACAAATAGCCAAGGAAAAAAGAGAAACAAAAGTCAAGGGACAGAGGGAAAGATATGCCCAAATGAATGCAGAGTTTTAGAAAACAGCAAGGAGAGATAAGAAAGACTTCTTAAATGAACAATGCAAGGAAATAGACGAAAGTAAGAGAATGGGAAAGACTAGAGATCTCTTCAAGAAAATTGGAGACAACAAGGGAACATGTCATGTAAGGATGAGCATGATAAAGGACAGAAACAGCAAGGACCTAACAGAAGCAGGAGAGATTAAGAAGAGGTGGCAAGAATACACAGAAGAACTATACAGAAAAGTCTTAATGATCCAGATAATTTTGATGGTATGGTCACTCACCTAGAGCCAGACATCCTGGAGTGTGAAGTCAAGCAGGCCTTAGGAAGCATTACTCTGAACAAGTTAGTGGAGGTGATGAAATTCCAGCTGAGCTATTTCAAATCCTAAAAGATGATGCTGTTAAAGGGTTGCACTCAATATATCAGCAAAGTTGGAAAACCAAGTAGTGGCCACAGGGCTGGAAAAAGTCAGTTTTCATTCCAGTTCCAAAGAAGGGCAGTGCCAAAGAATGTTCAAACTACTGTACAACTGCACTCATTTCACATACTAGCAAAGTAATGCTCAAAATCCTTCAAGCTAGGCTTCAACAGTATGTGCACTGAGAACTTCCAGGTATACAAGCTGGATTTAGAAAAGGCAGAGGAAGCAGAGATCAAATTGCCAACATTAGTTGGATCACAGAAAAAGTAACATAATTCCAGAAAAACATCTACTTCTGCTTCACTGACTATGCTAAAGCCTTTGACTGTGTGGATCACAACAAACTGCAGAAAAATTCTTAAAGAGATGGGAATACCAGACCACCTTATCTGTCTCCTGAGAAATCTGTATGCAGGTCAAGACACAACAGTTAGAACTGGATGTAGAATAACAGACTGGTTCTAACTGGGAAAGGAGTACATCGAGGCTGTATATTGTCACCCTGCTTATTTAACTTCCATGCAGAGTACATCATATGAAATGCCAGGCTGGATAAATCATAAGGTACAATCAAGATTGCTGGGAGAAATATCAATAACCTCAGATACACAGATGATATCACTTCACTGGCAGAAAGTGAAGAAGAACTAAAGATTGTCTCGATAAAGGTAAAGGAGGAGAGTGAAAAAGCTGACTTGAAACTCAACATTCAAAAAACTAAGATTATGGCATCTGGTGCCATCACTTTATGGCAAACGGCAAGGGAAAAAGTGGAAGCAGTGACAGATTTGGTTTTCTTGGGCTCCAATCACTTCAGACAGTGACTGCAGCCATGAAATTAAAAGACACTTGCTCCCTGAAAGGAAAGCTATGACAAACCTAGAGAGCATATTAAAAAAGCACAGACATCTTTTGCTGACAGAAAGAGTTGGACCATAAAGAAGGCTGAGTGCTGAAGAATTGATGCCTTCAAAATGTGGTACTGGAGCAGACTCTTGAGAGTCCCTTAGACAACAAGGAGATCAAACCAGTTAATCCTAAACAAAATCAACCCTGAATAATCACTGGAAGGACTGTTGCTAAAGCTGAAGTTCTATTACTTTGGCCACCTGATGTGAGGAGCCAACTCACTGGAAAATGCCCTGATGCTCGGAAAAGACTGAAGGCAAAAGGAGAACAGGGCGACAGAGGATGAGATGGTTAGATAGCATCACAGACTCAATGGAATTTGAGCAAACTCTAGGAGATAGTGAAGGACAAAGGAGCCTGGTATGCTCAATCTATGTGGTCACAAAGATTTGGATGTGATTTAGTGACTGAACAATGAAGACAGTAATCAGGACAGGTAGAAAGTTGCCATGTTGTATGGAATAAGCCTTATAGAGAAAGGGCATGGAAACTCTTTACAAAAGGATGGAGAATGGTATCTTTACATGCACCAGGGCATTTAAAGAGATCTAGAGTCAGGACACTGAACATGAAGCTTCAGAAGAGGAGCTTTCTCTATTCTAGAGGCCACAAAAGATGCTCTCTCAGCAGGAGAGCCAGAGATCAGCAGAGGCAACGATTTTAAAAGATTGTGTAATGGTATTAACTACTCAGAATGAAAGCACTTTCTACCCACCACATTAGCAGCCTTCAGGGCTGAGATCAAGTCCACATATTAAGTTATCTTAGCTTTTTTTCCTTTCTTTTTCTTTGCTTGATTTAGCCTGTGTTAGACTGTGTTAGTTGCTCAGTCATGTCTGACTCTTTGCCACTCCACGGACTGTAGCCTGCCAGGCTTCTCTGTCCATGGAATTCTCCATGCAAGAATACTGGAGTGGATTGCCATCCCCTTCTCCAGACGAACTTCCCAACCCAGGGATCAAACCCTGGTCTCCTGCCTCGCAGGCAGATTCTTTACCGTTTGAGCTACAGAAAAGTCTGGTTTGGCTTACTTTTATGCTAAAGTTTTCCAGGCTACTTACATTTAAATTTAATTTTGCAGGTGTATGCTTCTTAATTTCTCTCACAGTCTGTAACAAAACAAGAGTTATATGACCAATGCTCCTATGTCTAAGCCAAGGGTGGACAGATATGTTTTGTGCTTGTATATGAAGGGGTGGCAAGAATACACAGAAGAACTATACAGAAAAGATCTTCACAACCAAGCTAATCACGATGGTGTGATCACCCATCTAGAGCCAGACATCCTGGAATGTGAAGTCAAGTGGGCCTTAGAAAGCATCACTACAAACAAAGCTAGTGGACGTGATGGAATTCCAGTAGAGCTATTTCAAATCCTGAAAGATGATGCTGTGAAAGTGCTGCACTCAATATACCAGCAAATTTGGAAAACTCAGCAGTGACCACAGGACTGGAAAAGGTCAGTTTTCATTCCGATCCCAAAGAAAGGCAATGCCAAAGAATGCTCAAACTACCAAACAATTGCACTCATCTCACACGCTAGTAAAGTAATGCTCAAAATTCTCCAAGCCAGGCTTCAGCAATACATAAACCGTGAACTTCCTGAAGTTCAAGCTGGTTTTAGAAAAGGCAGAGGAACCAGAAATCAAATTGCCAACATCAGAGTTCCAGAAAAACATCTATTTCTGCTTTATTGACTATGCCAAAGCCTTTGACTGTGTGGATCACAATAAACTGTGGAAAATTCTGAAAGAGATGGGAATACCAGACCACCTGACCTGCCTCTTGAGAAATCTGTATACAGGTCAGGAAGCAACAGTTAGAACTGGACATGGAACAACAGACTGGTTCCAAATAGGAAAAGGAGTACGTCAAGGCTGTATAGTGTCACCCTGCTTATTTAACTTATATGCAGAGTACATCATGAGAAACGCTGGGCTGGAAGCAGCACAAGCTGGCATCAAGATTGCCAGGAGAAATATCAATTACCTCAGATATGCAGATGACACCACCCTTATGGCAGAAAGTGAAGAGGAACTCAAAAGCCTCTTGATGAAAGTGAAAGAGGAGAGTGAAAAAGTTGGCTTAAAGCTCAACATTCAGAAAACGAAGATCATGGCATCCGGTCCCATCACTTCATGGGAAATAGATGGAGAAACAGTGGAAACAGTGTCAGACTTTCTTTTTTGGGCTCCAAAATCACTGCAGATGGCGACTTCAGCCATGAAGTTAAAAGACACTCCTTGGAAGAAAAGTTATGATCAACCTAGATAGCATATTCAAAAGCAGAGACATTACTTTGCCGACTAAGGTCCATCTAGTCAAGGCTATGGTTTTTCCAGTGGTCATGTATGGATGTGAGAGTTGGACTATGAAGAAGGCTGAGCGCTGAAGAATTGATGCTTTTGAACTGTGGTGTTGGAGAAGACTCTTGAGAGTCCCTTGGACTGCAAGGAGATCCAACCAGTCCATTCTGAAGGAGATCAGCCCTGGGATTTCTTTGGAAGGAATGATGCTAAAGCTGAAACTCCAGTACTTTGGCCACCTCATGCGAAGAGTTGACTCATTGGAAAAGATTCTGATGCTGGGAGGGATTGGGGGCAGGAGGAGAAGGGGAGGACAGAGGATGAGATGGCTGGATGGCATCACTGACTTGATGGACGTGAATCTGAGTGAACTCCAGGAGTTGGTGATGGACAGGGAGGCCTGGCGTGCTGTGATTCATGGGGTTGCAAAGAGTCGGACACGACTGAGCGACTGAACTGAACTGAAGATTTATTGCTCATGATTATAGGGGTGTCCTTGTGGGGTTCCCTTGTGACTCAGCTGGTAAAGAATCTGCCTGCAATGCAGGAGACCTGGGTTCAATCCCTGGGTTGGGAAGATCCCATGGAGAAGGGAAAGGCTACTCACTCCAGTATTCTGGCCTGGAGAATTCCTTGGGCTATGTAGTCCAGGGGGTCGCAAAGAGTTGGACATGACTGAGCGACTTTCACTTACAGCGGTGTCTCTTTCAGAATCGTTGGAGAAGTATGTAGAGTTTTCTGCACAGCAAGATGGGTGGCAACCTATCAGTCTATTAAATTTATCAGCCTCATGTCATTTTTTCATTTTAGTTATAAATACAAACATCATATAGGAAAGGATAAGTGGAAAGTAACCCAATCTGAGAAATTCACCTCAAAGATGGTAACTAGTGCAGAGGGGCTATGCTGGACTTTCAGGGACCAGGGTGGGAATCTGGAGTACAGCAGAAGAAACTGAAACATTGCAGGGAAAAAACGAGACACAAAGCATTTATGAACAAACTTCTAGGGAGCAAAAATGAAATGAATTCATCAAAGACTCTTGCAATCTAGGCCATACATTAAACTAATCCCTTTCCAACCAGGATACATGATCATGCTCTATTTAACTGATTTCTTATCTGGCCCTTCTCTTGCTCAGAAGCAATAAATCCCACCCTAAGGAATCAGATTCTCTACCAAGTAAATCCCCAGTCTGACTGAGTTGGGTCACTTGAGTCATAGTGGTGTTAATTAACATAATGAATTTGCAAAATCCCAATTTCTTTAAAAGTAGACTATATTATTAGTTGTTTATTTATACATACAAACTAGACCCAAGAGTATTTTAGCATGTACTTCAAAGAAATAAAAATCCTTCACTAGAATAGGTCAGAATGGATACTTGAGTACACAGTTAATAAACTTCCTATCCTTTTTTGGACCTTCATATTATTATCCTTAACAGACTTGACTCTTGGAAAATGAATTTTCTTAAGCTTATTATTTCAATCTCTTTTCTTAACTTTGCTTTCCAGCAGGTAGCTGGCAAGGAGTAGCCAAAAATATCTCTACAAATTTAAGGAAGACAACAAACCTAGCAGAATGCAGCAAAATAACAAAACTTAGCAAGAAAAAGTGCTGCTACAACCAACTTAGGAATTCCAAAGGTAAGTTTTGGACTTAGCCATCAACTACTTGGAGATATGACTGATATCCTCAGAGGTGAAAAGGGACCCTGGAAGCACAAGATCTCTAATGATGACTAATCAAGTTCTTTTACTTCCCTTTCTAAAGCTATAATATTTGGATTTTTATAGATTTCAGAGATTATCTCCATGGAGTACCACTGCAAACATACTGTCAATTATGTAAAGGTAAAAATGACTTTGAAAGGGAGCTTTGCCCTCAGAATTCTTTAGCTCCTGCCCTAAAGGATGAGTCCAGGTTCTTGCCAGACCACTGACTGATAACAACTTTGTCACAATGATTTCCTTAAAACACACTCAGAAGTCCAGTCACTGTCACAAGGGGAAACTATTATCTCTTTCATAAATTTTAGGCCCAAATTAGGCTATTAAACAGTTTTCAACATACTTTTTTTATTTTCTTAGCTCACTGCAGAAATGAATCTTCTAAACCAGAACCTTACATGAGGAGGAAAGTAGATTTTATATATCCTACTATGAGGGATTCCCTGGTGGCTCAGCTGGTAAAGAGTCTGCCTGAAATGTGGGAGACTGGGTTTGATCCCTGGGTTGGGAAGATCCCCTGGAGAAGGAAATGGCAACCCACTCCTGGAAAATCCCATGGACAGACAAGCCTAGCAGGCTACAGTCCATATGATCTTATAAATAAATCAGTTTTAAACTTTATGTAGCTAAATTTATACATTTTGGGGGTACCTAATTTCTAACATTGAAGAGGCATCATTAGAAAGGCCCTCCTTCCCTTAACTTTCTAAAAATTTTCACTCATATTATAAAGGCTCTTAAAGTTTTATTTTTTACATTTAATTGGAATTTGCTTTGGTATAAGAAGCAAGGTAGGAATCCAGAGCTTAATTTTTCCCTGCAGCACCTATTGTGGCCATCTCAATTATCTCAACATCACTTATTAAATGGGCTATTTTTTTTTTTACCAAGTAATTTGAAATCCATTCCTCTTCCTAGCTTTCTTTTTCATTCAAATTTTAAATTAATAAATTCAAGCCTGTAATCATCAGCAGGGTGTGAGACTG
Organism: Ovis canadensis; assembly: GCF_042477335.2. Classification (NCBI taxonomy): domain Eukaryota; kingdom Metazoa; phylum Chordata; class Mammalia; order Artiodactyla; family Bovidae; genus Ovis; species Ovis canadensis. The sequence continues at coordinate 71,331,316 of NC_091248.1, read as the reverse complement.
CCCATCATGGCAGAGGATGAATAACATTATGCTCATAATATGGTTTTATAATCATAACCCACAAATGCCCTTAAGTAGAAATTGAACTTCTTGGCTCAGTACTATGAAAAGGAAAACCATGGCATCAACTAGATAAAAAAACAAAAGATGTTATGCTTGGCAGGTATTCCAGTTCTCTTTAAGCAACACTGAATATTCCTAATCATAAGACTCAGCTACTTAGGGTTGTTCTGCGGAGCTAATGCTTCCTCATGGGTCTACACAACGTAGGCCTGCCCCGCATGAGATGATCGACAGATACCATCGTGAGCCTCCTTTGTGATGGAGGAAGATCACTGGGAAGAGCTGCTCTTTACACTGTTGATGCTCAAATACATTTTCTTATGTTTTCTGGATCAGAATTCTGTGTATTCATTGAAAATTTGTGCAAGGGCTTGAGGTGATTCAAAGCTCCACTTTTGAGAAAAATGGTGGTTCTGTCAAAGGCATCCTGACAGACCCCAGGTAATGGAGTAGAATGAGCCTATGCCTGGGAACCAATATCAGGTGGACTGCTAAATGCTCACATGGAGAAGCAAACCTTGCTACCTGTCCTCCTGGCATTTTAAGCACATTTTAAGCACATGCTCTAATCAGCAACTAAGAGTCTTAATATTATTTATACTTCTTTAGAGGAAGTCAACCCAGACTTGACTGGAAAGTTAGTACCTGCCACTCAAAAACACACTCCAATCCACAAGTGAGAGAGCCTACAGTGTGAAATGTCATATTCGCTCATTCAAGTCTGACTCTCTTCGACCCTGTGGACTGTAGCTCACCAGGCTCCTCTGTCCATGGGATTTTCCAGGCAAGACTACTAGAGTGGGTTGCCATTTCCTCCTCCAGGGGATTTTCCCAACCCAGGGATCAAACCCACGTTTCTTGCATCTCCTATATCGGTGGGTGGATCCTTTACCACTGTGCCACTTGGCAAGCCTTCTGAAATGTCATGAAGAAGTGATTTATTCTTCTAAATATTATTAGGAAATTAATAATTACCTTAGCCCTGCCTTTTTAGTGTGAAGATTTAATGGTACACAGAGTCAAGATCACAAACATTCACATCAAGTACCACTTATGTCTTTTGGAAAACTGTAGCTGAAGACACAGCCTGTTATATTACCCATCTCACATAAAGGGCCGCAGACCTTTATTTATATAAGTAGATCGTCTCATTTGTCTCGTGCATTTAGGTCCTCTGTGGGCCTTAGTGTTACTCTACTTGAAAATATTTTTTCTCTGTATTTTAACATCACAAATTCCTTTAAGCCACTTTTGAAGTCTACAGAATGTATGTGTCAGAAATGGAGGCACTTTAATGGTCTTATTCACCACTATATACCCAGTTGCTAGAAGAATGTCTGCCCCATGGTCTGTGGTAGTCAATGTGCTGAACAAACAACCAGAAAACAAATGATTCAAGAAATATGCACATACATACCAATGTACAAACAAAAATTACCCAGTGTCTTGTGCATGGACACTCATTTTACCAGCAACAATCCAAATGTAAAGGAAGTCTCTGTCATATCCTTCCTTCACCCAGTGTATCTTCACTGCACATCTGCCACATGCCAGAACCCCTCTGACTCAGCTGATGCTCCTGAAGGGCTCCTAAACCTACCATGGTGAGTTGAGGGGTCATCAGACAACCATTTGACTGTAATGAGGACAATGGTAAGAGATTTGTGCAGATACCCAGGGAACTCATGGGCGGGCACATAGTCAGCTGGGAACACAGACAGTAGGAACTAGGGTGTGGGGACCGTGTTCCCAAAGGTTCAGGCCCAGGTGAGCCTCTGCAGATGAGGAGGAGCCAACTGTTGGGAGACAGGGGAAGCATGACTGCAGGAATGTCAAGTGGACCTGGGGGAGCCAGCAGACAGCAAGTGACTGGAGCATTAGGTAGAGGACTGGAAATGGGATGACGTGAGGCATAAGGGAGGAGGCAGCCCGGCATACCTAAAAGCCTGCCATTTCCACTGTTGGCAATGGGAAGCTTTTCCACGGGTTGAAGTCAGGCAGGGGCCTGGTAAGATTTGCACCTTAGACAGGTCACTCTAATGGCTGACTGGAAAATGGGCTAAAGGGAGAGAAGGCCCAGGTGGGCAGGACTAGTGAGCCCAGGTGAGAGCTGACAAGAGCCTGGAAGAGCGTGTGGTTACAGAAATGGAGAAATGCAAAGGAGAAAGATTTTGGAGAAAATCGTATACTTTAGTGCTTGATTTCACGGTTGCAACTGCTTCTGTTCTGTATTTCATTATTACTAGTATTCTCTGATAATTCCTAAGGATCTCTTTTTAGGTGAATTTTCTTTTTATTGCCTACTACACTATATTTTTCTCCCCAAATGTTTGCATGCCAATTCTTGGGACAAAAAAATAGAGTAACAACCACTGAAGCTGTCATAACAAGGAACAGCTACTTACTTTTCCCTTGCTTCCTGAGAGCAGCAAATGAGACCAATGGAAAGGTGACCTTGCAAAATTTGCTTCTGGGATATACAGATAAGAAAGCAAGTATTGGGGGTATTTTAAAAATATTAATATATTAAAACTTTAAAAACCTTATTTGTAAGGTTTATCTAATCCTATCACAGTCATGGATAGGATTTCAAGGTCACCCTATAGACTTAGCCAAATACCGTTATTTCAATTAAGTTAAAAAAAAATCTTTAAAATACGTGTCAGAATATGACAGAATCTAGAGATACTACTCTAAAAAATGCACTCTCTCTGCCAGCAATCATCCAAAAGAGTATCTTTGCAGTCCGTTTTTTCTCTTTTCCAGAGTGAGGATAAGACTGTGAGTTAGTACTTCTGCCCTGTTTTTCACAACTGCCCCCAACCTCTGACTGATGTTACCTTATGCACAACGAGCTCATGCGTGCCATCTGGAAGTGTCCTACCATCTTCCTGCATCAGGGGAACAAAGGAGAAGCCAAACAATTTCTTCTCTCCTTTCTCCTTTGCTGTAGAAGGAAAAAAAAGAAAAGAATCAGTCAGTCATTTCAGTGTATGCTTACACACTGTGCTCAGACACACAGATTGTGGAGATGAGTGATCATGAAGAAATAGAACACGCCCCTCCTGCCCAACACACACACCTGCTCCCTTTACACAATGAAGAGCAGCTCTTATGATGGGACTTCTGTCTACAGCGGCCACCCTCTAACCCTATAGTCCTGCCTCGTAACCATAAGTTATATTCCTTGACTAATTTTCTTCAAGGGATTCACTATTTGAAATTATGTGTTTTGTTTGTTTTTTGAAGTCGTAGATTTTCTGTTTCTTCTCCTCACAACCCAACCTCTACTCCTTAACATAAGCACCACAGAAGGCAAGACTCTTGTCTGCTTTATTTTACTCTATGCTTGGTATCTCAAAGAATGCCAAGAACATAGTAGGTTCTCAATAAATGTATGGAACATAAATGAATGAGTGAATGAATGAACTCTCCCTACAGCCACATGTATAAACAGAGACCTCTGAAAGCCACCTCCTTGGAATCAGGCAAGTAGACAAACATAAACTGCAATCAATAGTTTGATAAGAGTTGACTGCAGTAGAATTTGTATGCCAGAAATGAGGCAATGAGGTTTTCAGATGTCCAACTGAATTACAATGGCTAGAACAAGGGTCATTGGCAACTGTTTACAAATAAGGAAACTGAGAGGTCTATCACAGTGTTACCTGCTCCAGACCTCTTGTGTGCCAGTCTAGTACCTTCCACCCAGCTTCAGCTTCTCCAAAAATGAAGGACCGCAAGAAAGAGAATCTGGTTTGTTCAACTGGACTCTGTCCTTGTATTTAGACGTGCAGAGAAGAGTTGCAGGCTGGCACACATCATGGGCTGGCCTGTTATTCTTGCCCATACAACTGTAAAAGTAGAGGTTTTACCTGACAGAGAAGTCCAGCTTTGGGATACAGTAAGCCCCATGCTAGAGGAGTCAGATATGGAGATCCTGAGGATCGGACAAGAGACTCTAATAATAAACACATTATCCTCTTTTAATAGTTTCTGGCATTTAACCACAGGGATGTGGAACCCTGTGCACAGAGTAATTCTAGCTGGCTGGCTTAGGTTCCTAGCATGAGGGAAGCCCTGAATTGTGATTACAGTGAAGGATTTTCATTTTAAATCATTAATTTCAAGCCTACAGAGAAAATGGGGAAATACCAACACTCTTCAAACAAAAGTCACAGCAAAGATCTCTGGAAAGAGATTTCTACGTCAGTGAGTGTGCCGGGTATGGAACTTGTGATTTAGGGGGCAAGACTTATTTAGAAATAATTTCTTAAGTTGCTTTGACTCTCTTTTTGGTGTGGTTTTTGGTATTCAATTAGGAAAGATCAAAAAATTCCAAGATGCATAAAATTAGCAAAGGTAAGGAACAAAGCAATAGCTTCCCTAAATTTGCCCTTGGTTATAAAATAAAAATAAATAACAAGTAAAGTTTAAAGTACATAGCCTTTTTCCCTAAGCTATTAGATCAGGATTAATGAACTAAATAGACTGTTATGTATAATATGTATAATACAATCCCCTTTTATTAATAAAACCCCTTAATCTATGGATTCCACCTCTTGAGTTTCCAATATATTTCTTCTTGTAGCTCAACTTGAACAATTCTGCCCCCTGGGACCTCCAGTATATCGACTCACCACTCCTTACCCCTTCACTCCCACCTCCCATTTCTATGGCCCATCATTCTAATCACCTCAAGTGAAAATACCCTCAACACTCCCCCTTCCACATGTCCACTCATAACACTACACCTTGGCAGAATCCAATTTGTGGCTTATTCTATGCCTAACCTAAGCTTAATTAATGCACACTACAAAAGCATCCTCGGATAGGCAAACTTTCTACATTTACCTCATCAGCACACTCTACTTTTCTAGACAATAATTTCATCCACTCTCCTTGTCTCTCAAGCCTCCAATACCTTGATACTTTCACTTTCAGCTCATGGAGAGAGAACTCCCTCACACCCTCGCATCCACCTATCACTCACCTGCATCTGCCCTCCTAGCCCTGAACTGCCCATGCTCCCACCCAAGGCTAATTTTTATCCTTGAGTCCTAGGTCCTGTGCTCCTTCCCCAACTCAAGGACACTGCTCCTACAGGTGTCCCCACTCCCTACATCATCAGGTTTTCCTCTCTACTGAACGATTTCTCCCCAACAAACATGCTTTAAAAGTTCCATTTTAAAAAAGAAACAACAGCAAAAACTTCCTATGACCTACTTGTTTTATAGCTACGATCTCACTTCTCTGCTCGCCAGCATTCTTTATAGTAAAGCTTCTTAAAATATCTGTCTGTACTCACTGCCTGCCCTTCCTTTTCTCCATCTTACTCTTTGACTGACTCCAGTCAGCCTTCAACTCCACAAATCCAAGAGAAATGACTTCCATGATGCCAGATCAGGAGATCATTTCCGGGTCCTTATTCTGTTTATCACTGGCACCTGACCCATGATCAACCCCCTTGTGAAAAGCTTTCCTCATTTAGTCTCCTAGGTTCTATTTTCCTTTGATTCTTCTTCAACCACACTGGCTATTCCTTGTTAATCTACTTAATGACTACTTCTCACTCTCCCCAAATCTAAATGTGTCAATGACCCAAGGATCCACCCTTGGACTTCCCTTTGCTATCTAAACTTTTTACGTAGACATCTCGTCCAGTCTCATGGCTTTGAAAACCACGTTTATCTGTGATATCCTGGAGCTAACCTGTACTGGTTCATAAGAACTGACAGTATGCATCTTCCCTCAACTACAAGATCAGTGACATCATGTTGGCAGCTTAAAATTGACCATGGTGGGAATATTTACCCCATGGAAATCAGCAAATGCTATAAGTTAGGGCTTCCCCTCCCCTCTCCATCACTCTGAGTGCTGGTTAAATATTTACAGCACACCAATGAACTACATGTTCTCATTATCAAGTTTAAGTCTCCAGTTTGGATCTCATTCAAATATCTACTTGATGTCTTGAATATCTAATAGACTTCTCAGACTTAGCATATTTAAAATGGGATGTTTGATTTTTTCTCTCCAAACAGCTTCTTCCTGTTGTCTTCCCCACTTCATTAAATGACCCCTTCACTCTGAGGCCAAAATCTTGAGATCAACCTTGAATTTTCTCCACCTTTCAGATCCAATCTGTCAATAAATCTGTATAAAAGAATCAAACCACTTAAATCTCATACTTGGAATTCTGCAAAAGCCTCCTGAATGGCTTTTCTGTTCCCATCTGGCCCACCTTCAATCTATCACCCATACAGTGGGCAGACTTAACCAATCTAAAACCTGTAATGCTTCTTTCTCACTCCAAATAAAGTTCAAAGCCCTCCTTCCCATGACCTAAAACACAGCAGAGGATCTGGTTCTGCTGCTCCCTCTCTGGTTCTCACCTCCAACTCTCTCACTTGCTCATTCTGGCCTCCTTGCTATTCCTGTAAAGTGCCAATCATGTTTGAGAATGCACAGTGATGTGTATATATATATATATATATGCAAATCAAATATGAATCTGAGCCAATCAGAGGCTTTCCTGGTAACTTCACATGCCTAGGAAAGTCCCCGAAGGTTCCCTTGAGCTGTCTAAGGGCTGGATCAGCTCCTGGCTGAAAAGACAGCACATAGGTCAGGGGTGCCTAAGACCACACAAGCTAGTCAGGCCTTTAATAATGCATCTCCTCTTTCTGTTTAGTTTTCCTAGGCTGTGAAAGTGATGAATTGATTTTTATGAAAGTGATCACCTTAAGAAAAACCTTGTAGATTTCTACAGCTACTTCGTTTCCTCCTTCTCTTTCATCTCTTTCCATAGAGGTTATTGGTTTTTTGAGAATGACACCCATTCACCTCCCAGGATTCCATTCACCTCCATTTTTCTCTCATGGAGGTCTCTGGTTTGTGACACACTTTCTACAGACTATCCCACACTGTTGTTTCAGCTTAGTAAGCAGTACCCAACATAACAAGGCCACGGAGACACTCCATCCACTTACTGGAACAATGCCGAAACTCGAAGCGGATGTGTGCACCCCTGAATTTATCCACGGGGATAGGAAGTTTCAGCAGCTCGGACCACCTGGGGCTGTTGTTATGATAAAGCACAAAGGAGTGGTACTCGCTAGCCGGTGGCTCTCCAGAGCCGAAGGATATAAAATCCTGACAAAGGAAACATGCAGGTTAAAGACAGCTTCATTTCAAGATGATTTGGAAGGAGCAGAACAATTGCTTTGCTGTGTCTGTGTGCTCCCAAAACAGCACTTAATGTGAAATTACTTCCTCAGTCCTCTTCAGGGCTGTTTTTGCACCTGCTTCTGTGGGCAGGCTGTGTTTGGTTCATCCTGAGGCTGGTCTCCCAGGACCTAATTGCTCAAAGGTGGACCTCAGTGACATATGCTAGCTGGGCAACTGCATGCCCAACTTGGAGTTAACTACAAAGCAAAATTCTCAACCAGTTACAGCCAAAAGCCTTCTGTGCCTTCCTATAAAACTCAGTAAGCCCCGGGGCTCCCATGAAATACTTCTTCCACAAAGGAATCTGATATGATCACCCTGATTAGCAATACTCTAATCTCCACGTCCTATTTTGGTCATAATGAAAATACATAGGATTAAACATGGGCTCAGACACTAAAGAATGCCTGCAATGTGGGAAACCTGGGTTCAATCCCTGGGTAGGGAAGGTTTCCTGGAGAAGGAAATGGCCACCCACTCCAGTATTTTTGCCTGGAGAATCCGATGGACAGAAGAGCCTGGAGAGCTACAGTCCATGGGGTCGCATAGAGTCAGACATGACTGAGCAACTAAAAAAAAAAAAAAAAAAAAAACCAACTCCACAAAGAAAAAGTATACCTCTCGGATTCATGTTGATATATGGCAAAACCAATACAATAGTGTAAAGTAATTAACCTCCAATTAAAATAAATAAATTTATATTTAAAATAAAATAAAACACACAGCAAAAAAAAAAAAAAGAAAGAAAGAAAAAGTACACCTCTCCAAAACTATAACAGATGAAAGGGATAAAAGTGAAATGGGATAAAAACACCGCATTTAAGGAATAGCTGCTATGAGGATGTTTTTGACATGTTAATTAAACAAACTGAAAGCTTATTTCCCCTCTTTTCACGATTAAAAACAAACAAACAAACTACACGGGTGTGGAGGAGAAAAATAAGATTGAAAATACTGCAAATCATAAGTTAACCGATCGCACGAAAGATGAACCCAAGGCAAGGATGTGAAATTGTTTTACCAAAAAGAATTCAGCATTAACGTACCTTCAGGGTCTGGCCACTACTCTCTACAATGAACATCGTAACTTCCACGTTTCTGGCCACACTCTTTCCTCCTTTCTCAAATTCTCCCCTTTCTATAGTGATATATAAATCATTCCGCATTTCACCTAGCAGGAGAGGGAAATTGAAATAGCATTATATATATAGGAAGTATAATAGAGTGTTCTATCAAGGAAAAGTTTAGTTCATAAAAAAGTGTTCTAGCATACAATATACATTATTTATACCTCTATAATAAGATCCTCACCCTTACTGCCAACATCCAAGAAAAGCAAAGGCCAGCCTCTGCTAGCTTGAAATTAGCAATACTGAAAACGTACATTTAGGAGGGAAATAAAGGACCTGGGTAGAAAGGTGCTGTCAAGTTTCACCATTTTTCAATATTTCCTTCATTTCATTTATGAGGTGTGATTACAGAATGACAGCTGAGCAGGGGTGGTTCAAAGAAACTAGTCTCAATACTTTATAGTCAAGGCACTTAGAGAAGAAGAAATACTTAAGTGGAAGAAAATGATAGGACTGCAAAGGGTACAGTTACAATTTAAATCTTCTAAAATCCATGGATGAAATGATCTCACCCCTGGAAGAATCCAGATTAGTGCTTTACAAACACAGATGTAGAATAATTCAGTCATACAGAAACACTTGGCTTAATATTTCTTGCCATCAAGCAATAAAACAAATGAGAAAGGCCCTGGATTCAAACTGACCTAGTCTATGTACACATATATCATCTATTGTTTTTTCTCCATTGGCTATTTATGAAACTTGAATGCTTTTTCATTTTGCCCCTTTCTTACTACTGCAAGAAAAAAAAAAAAAGAAATTGTATGTCAACTAGCAAAGAGAGGCAAACACACTTGACAACCTGCTTTTATTTCTCCTGTAAGAATTAAATTAGGGGTAGGCAATAAGTGGGTACGGACACGAGAAGTAAGTCAAAAACGTGACTAGAAAGTTTTTGAAGGTAAATATTGGTGAGGTCAGCAAGGTTGAATATACTTTTACTTAACACAGCTTCCAAACATTTGAACACTCAAAAGCAATAATGCTTTGTTCTAATTTAAAAACAAAACAAAAACAAAAACAAAACCTCTCCTTAAGAAAGCAAACCACCCGAAGAACAATAACCATACAAATGTACCCACATTTGGGAAAGTTATCAGACTTCCTGACTGAAATGTATATAAGAAAGTACCCTAGCTTTCAAAACCATGGGGGAATACCAGTGTGCACGGCCACCTTCCTCCACAAAGGCCGACTTTTAATAAGAGCATCATTTGCAAATGACCTTGCCTGACCAGGAAACAGATGGGCCACAAAAGGGAGACACTGAATAAATTCTAAAAAAGATGAAATCTCAGGCCCTCTTTAGAAAGTGTTTGTAAGGCATACATTATTGAAAACAATTGATACAGTGGTCTCTGTCTTATGAATTTCTCAGTACTCTCATGTAGCTCCTACAAATCAACTTGAGAAGGCAATGAACTTGGAACTCCAGGAGAAAAGCAACATATTTCAACACACACATTTGCATGCTCTGAAAGTTTTCTTGTTTAACCATCTTAGTTTTTTTTTAAATTAGGAAAATATTACCCCACAAATTTCACAAATTCTCTACAGTTTTATAACCTGATTCATTTAATTACTATATATTTATCTTTAAGTTTCTATATACTTATTTTATATATATATATTCATACATACACACACACATTCTCAACACTATTTAATAATTCCAATGCAGAATAAATAAGCTCACACACTATGTCTCCAAATTCACCAGTTTCAACTCAAAACAGGCCTGCAATGCTAATGGTCTGCACACGTGCTATTTCAACTGTCTGAGGGGAAATTCTTGACAATACTGTTCCCATGAACAGATTTGCCAGGTAAAAAAACAATACAAAAATTAAGGTACTTTAGAACACACACCCACACACACAACAGTAGGAAAATTCCTTTGCTTCTGGAGTAGGTGACATATGATGAGTGGTTGAGGTGACGCACAGCCTATAAAACACACACTGATTAATGGGAAGTGTAGCTATAGGGGCTTTTACCTTAGAAATTTCTCATAATGAGTGATTAGCTTGTCCAAACCACATGGGGATTAACTGTCCTACAAAATGAAGAGTAAGTGTTTCTTGGGAGGGGGACTTCCAACTCTCATCTATTGGCAGGGCCAGTAATTCTGGCTTAAGCAAAGTGGAGGGAGGGAGGTCTGCAGTCTGTTTCTCCCTGTGTGCAGTCTGGGCCCTGCAGACGAACAGGGATGGAGGGAGAGTAAAATACCACCAGGGCCAGGAAATTCTTTCTCCATGTATTCATTTAGCAAATAGGCTGTGAGCACCTACTATGTGTCAGATGTTAAGTCCAGCAGACTCAGCAATGGACAAAGCAAAAATGCCTTCGCAGCAGAGCTTAGATTCTAGTAGGAAAAGATTTTGAACAAAGAAGTAAGACACAGAGGACACTGAATAATGCTAACGGCCATGGATCCAAGTGAGACAGAGAAGGGGACAGGGTGCTGCATGAGGCAGAAGCGCTGTCCCACGAGAGAAGCCCTCATTAAGAGGAGGAGACATCCGTGGAAGCGAGGCTGTCTTTCCGAAGGGAGGCTTAACATGGCCTTCGCTTCCCAAATGGACCCCTGCAGCTGGTTTAGCTTATAACTGAGCTGGATTCTTCTCTCTCTTCTGAGTTCAAATAAGCCTAAAGACTGTAGGGTCTCAGGAAGACTGGAATAAGGAGATCTGATTCCAACTTTCCCTGCCAGTCTCTCCTGTCTGTGACATTAGTCTAGACAGGGCAAGATAAACCTTGGGCCTCATGTGTTTGTGTCACTCAAGTGGGATGCGGTAAAGGCAGAGGTAGGGGTGGGAGAGCCAGTAGGAGGGACAAGGCTACTTTATTAGGTTATGTCTCTTTTTCTGTAGAATTTCTAGAATACAACACATTCATAAATAAACACACCTTATACACACATTTTACTTTTCTGTTCTTTAACTGTCACCGTCCCTGAAACCCTCTTTATCTTCCCCCAAACTTTTTTTTTAATTTTATTTTTATTTCACAAAGTTTTTAGACTGAAGTAAGATTTCTCTGAAAAGAAAAAACACGACAAGAACATTTCTCCTGGATGACATTCTACATGTGTCCACCCCCTCAGGAATCCATAGCTTGCTGTGTTCTAATTCTGCAAGGTGCCATGTTTTGCCAAAATATGTCGAAGGATAAAGTTGAAACAAGTGTTAATTACAGTCAATACACTTGAGGCTGACTCTAGAGAAAGCCAACCTAAAGAAAACTAATAAGCTCAAATGGTGTTAAGAAAGCAAATCCTTGGTAATTAAGAGAGAAATCATTAGGTAAGTATGAAATGGAGTCATAGCACCAATCATGAAAAGCTGCTTGCCTGACAATGTTTATTAACACCTTGCACCTCTTAAATTTATTACTCTGCAAATTTGACGGGCTTGACACTTTCCTGTTTCATAGGCCCTGTTTTGCTGGGAAGCCTTCAAAATATCACTGTAGACAAGATAAAAATAAGGCCACAGCAGTAGGAACAAATTCAAAAAGAGTTCAGTAACTACAATCAAATGGGGTTGATTTGTGGCTTATCCTCAGTGGACAACAGGCTTTTATCAGTTCTGTAAACTTTGATTCTGTCCTATGAATGCCTTGGATAAAGTCACAGAGGACAAGCTCATCACACCAAGTAAAACACTGTCCCCAGCCATAGGGGCTAGTCTAGTGGCTCTTCTGTGCTAGAGAATTATTGTCACTTTTGAAGCTTAAAAATAAAAGTTTCTGTACTTCTTAAAAACAAAAGACCATATGTAAATGACTAGGATTTTTGTGAATTTAGATTATGATGATGGTGCTTAGTGGTAGATAGATAGTAGTCAGGTACTTTGCCAAGTGCTATAAGTAGAATATCTCATTAAGTCCTCACATAAACCTTATGCTGCTGCTGCTAAGTCACTTCAGTCGTGTCTGACTCTGTTTGACCCCATAGACGGCAGCCCACCAGGCTCCCCCATCCCTGGGATTCTCCAGGCAAGAACACTGGAGTGGGTTGCCATTTCCTTCTCCAATGCATGAAAGTGAAAAGTGAAAGTGAAGTCGCTCAGTCATGTCCAACTCTTCGTGACCCCATGCACTGCAGCCCACCAGGCTCCTCCGTCCATGGGATTTTCCAGGCAAGAGTACTGGAGTGGGGTGCCATTGCCTTCTCCGAAACCTTAAAACAAGGTCCTATTTTTTCCATTTTATAGGTGATGAAACTGAGGTACAGAGATTAAGAAACGTGTCTAATGTATTATCAGTATGTCTTCTTTACCCATGAAAATGTAATTCAAGAGATAAGAACATTAATCAAATAAGCTAGTGCAATTCAGCCTTTGCCTCCAAAAGACCTAAACAAGGAAGATATTAGTCCCACCCTAATTGGCCAGACCAGTTGTCAAGCAATGATTTCATTTCTAGGAACGAGACAGAACATGTATGCTTCAGACCATAAACAATACAGAGAAGGCACTCATTACTGGAGAGATGAGGGTGACAAGAAATTAACTGAACTTTGAAATGTTGAGGTTACAAGCAGAAAAACTCAACCCAGTGGATAGAAGGTAAAAGGAAACTAGTTCAACATGAAAGAAGTCATTTTGAGAGATGACATGAGATGTGATGATGTGATCTTGGCCATTTAAGTACTCAAGTACAGCCAGGAAACCATCCCCAGGGATCTGAGAAGAAATTCGTGCACTGGACATGTAGTTGAGCCGGATGGCCCTTTGTGTGTGTAGCAGGCACTTCCTTACCTCCCCAATGATGTCCAGGTCCTAATTCCATGAACCTGTGAATAGGTTACCTTACATGACAAAAGGGGTTTTACAGACATGTTTAAGTTGAGACTCTTGTGACGGGAATATTTTCTTTGACTATGAGAATGGGCTCAATTTAATTTCAAAGATCCTTATAAGAGAGAGGCAAAAAGTCAGAGTCAGAGATGGAGATACAATGAGAGAATCAGAGGTTGAATGATGTGGGGCCATGAGCAGAGGAGTACAGGCCACGTCTAGGAGCTAGAAAAGGCAAGGAAATAGATTCTCCTTCAGAATCATCAGAAGAAATACAGCCTTGCTGATACTGTGATATTAGCCCAGAGAGACCTGTGCCAACTTCTCATCCCCAGAACTGCGGTCCATTTGCATTGTTTTAAGCCACTCCATTTGTGCTGATCTGTTACAGCAGTCATAGGAAATGAATACAATATGCCATGCACACTTTAACTTCCATTACCTCAGGACATCTTCAAGGAGGGGACAGAGCAAGGGGCAGGGGCAAGCTTCCCAGGTAATTGAAATCAAAGCAAATCACATACATGGAAAATTTATGCATGGGATGAAAAATTAACTTTGGATTTCTCACATGGAGTACGCTTGAGTAAAACATACCTGGTGTTCTTGTTTCTGTTTTATTTTAAAAGAATACTTTGAGATGTTGAACTTTTGATGGGGTAGATTTTTAATTTTTTTCTTTTTGATGACTATCAAACAAGCAGTGGCAAATGACAGCAACAGCAGTCATGAGGGGCTTTCCAGGCAGTGGTGCAGAGAAAAAGGAGCAGGAACAGGGTGCCCTTTACACTCTAGGACAACACATGCATCTCTGATAGTAGCAGTTGGGGAAAGTCCTACACCCATGGGCAGTGGGGTATGTCAGCTTCCTAATCTGGGGGCACCAGCCTCTCCCCCAATGTGAACTTGGGCGGGGATCCACCCTTAGGGTGACACAATAGACTCTTAGCCTCTCTCTCTCCTTGTTCACTGAGGCATTCGTTGGTTAAGAGACCACTGTCCCCTTGGTAAGGGCATGATCAGGGGGTTCAGATTTAAGCAGACCAGTTGCAACTGTGTGATGTAGAGGTACATGACTTGGCCTGGGGGGTGGTGAATTTTAGTTAGATTTAGGATATATTTTTTTAGAGAAGACCAAGTCAAGTAGGTTCCCACCTCTTTCTCTAAAAGAATGATTATTTGAGGCAATTCCATCCAGTGATGTACATATCTCTTCCAGTAAGTGGTAAATAATACTAATAATATATATATATTTAAAAGAATAAAACTATATATCTTCTTAAATGGGAGGCAAATATACCTACAACATTTTTCTTTCCCCAGTCTTGTAAATCATTGTCTAGTCAACTTTGACCAAATACAAGTTTGACTTACCTGAACTATTGCCTAAAAAACAAAAAGGAGGCTTACTCTTGAAGATACCTGGAAAATAAACTTAAATCTTGAAATCACTATCACAGCTACTATTGGTGTCTACCATTTGAAATATAGGCTCTGTTAATAATCTTTAGCAAGGTCTTCTAGTCTCCAAATCTCAACTCTTCATGGCCCCATCATTCTACGACTTCCCCATAATTCCTTGTAGGATTAGGAGCTTTGAAGATGTACTAAAAGTGAATGCACTGGAAGGTACTAATTAGAGTGGCTCAGTGGTAAAGAATCCACCTAGCAATGCAAGAGATTCAGGAGATGTGGGTTTGATCCCTAGGTCAGGAAGATCCCCTGGAGGAGGAAATGGCAACCCACTCCAGTATTCTTGCCTGGAGAATCTCATGGACAGAAGAGTCAGATGGCCTACAGCCCATGGGGTTACAAAGAGTTGGACGCAGCTCAGCCACTGAGCACACACACACAACAAACAGGGACAGTTTTACTGGTTGATATGTGAGTATCCCATGGACAGAGGAGCCTGGTGGACCTAGTCCACGGGGTTGCAAAGAGTCGGACGTGACTAAGAGACTAACACACACAGAGACACACGAGAATGAGTCTCCAGGAGAGTGTGTACAGGTAGGGAAGGTAAAGTATAGAAACCAGGATGACTGCCTAGAATCATAAACTCAGAGTAAGAGTGGACCCTTAGGGTGGGAGGAGGGCACGGCCTGATCACCCATGACATGCCTGACACATCAGCCAGCTTTGTTCCAAAATGTCTGGTGGGTGGAAAATTACTCCTGGATATTCAGCAAAGGCTCAAGATCTGCCTGTACAGTCTGTGAAGACATTTAGAGCTTGGCTGTTCAATCCTGTAACTACTGCCACACGTGGCAACTAAGTCCTTAAAATGGGACTTGGCTGAAAAGAGATGTGTTGTAAATTATAACAGTTACCAGCCTTCAAAGACTTAAGTTGAAATAGTGTAAAATAACTCATTACAAAATTTTTATATGGACTATCTATTAAAAGGATATATGGATGCATTGGGTTAAATAAAATATACTGTTAAAATTAATTTCATCTCTTTCTTCCTATCTTTTTTTCAAGTGGCTACTGGAAAAGTTAAAGTTACATTTGTGGCTTGTATTGCATTTCTACTGGAGAGCGCTGACTGAAACATTTTCAGCACCCTCCCTCTCAAAAGCTCAGAGACCAGACCATGGAACTTTCTGCAGGGTTATTTGGTTTATAGGTGGCAGTAATGGAGCTTCACAGAGGGAAACTTTTCTTCTTTGGAAATTCGGCAGGGCTAAGAAATAAAGTGCTAAATGACTGGCCCTTAGTAACAGAGGACTTTGTGACAAGGCAAAACCATAGGGGCAGATTGCCTCTTTATACCAGGTGACATTCCAGAGACCAACCTGTGTAAAAGACAGACCAAGAAAATGAATCTCTATTTCCATGTTTTTCCCATTCCGAAAAGAGTCTGGCACTGATGACATTCTGTGACCCTCAAGAAAAGTTGTGTGTATGTCCCCATTAGTGTCAGGACCACAGATAATTCATTCTGCAGAAAGGCAGTGACTAAGTTAATGAAGGTCCTGTAGGTATAAACACATGCCTCACCCATCCTGACCTCTATCAGAACACAAATTAACCCTGGAGGACAAGTATAGAGAAAGAAAAAGAAAAAAAAAACCATCACATTAGCAGACTGTCAGTACAACACTGGGATCAGAAATACTGTTCACATACATTTTTCTCATTGAAAACTCAGCTCAAGTTTTCATCAAAGCCACAAGTGAGAGAGTGAAAATTAATTGGCAAGTCAAAATTCTGAAAATAAAGAAAAACAAAACAGCTGTTATGTTTGCCAATGTAAAACATTCCATTGAGTTGTAAAGCTGCTTTCTTTTCAGCTGTTTAAGTTTATATACACATCTCTCCCTTCTCCATCCAATTTGTAAGACTCAGAAGCCATAGAAGAAAAAAAAAATGAAAGAAGAAAAAGAAAATGCTTTAAAAAAAAAAATCTCTTGCAGTCTCAGGCACTACAGACATGTGTCTGGGGAAGATTGAGTCCCTGGTCAGCATGAACCCTGCCATTATAACGTGGTGCAGGGAAGGGACAGAAGCAAGCCCGATTCCACAGTAAGTTTATTTCCATCATTAAAGCCAGACAAGAGCTGCATGAGCACAGCACATCCCAGACAATTATTCAGCCAGTGAAGTGTCATGTTGCTTGATATTTTTTCCATTTCTCAATGATACTGCTCAGAGACCAAGCTGAGGAATTCTTCCAGCAGCTGGCTGCATTCTGTTCTAAAATATGTTTTTTATATTAGATTTACCCCATCAATTTGCTTCCCAGTGGGATGAAATTTTTTTTCTTTTCTGCTAAAGAGGAAATACTAGCTATTTATAGCAACTGAAGGAAATAATGAATGGTTCCAAGAGCCAATGGATAACATGCCATCAAGTAAACAGTGTTATAAACAGTCATTTTTGACAATAGTAACAGGAGATGCTCAGGCAGACTGGGTGTTTAAGCTGGGTCAGGTCATCTCAGGAAACTTCTCAGGCTGTTCTCTTAGCCCTTCCTGTGTGAGTGATTTCCATCAGGAGATCAAATGCCATAGCAATCAATGCCAGTCAGTTTCTGCAACATGTTAGGTCTTTATGGATAACAAACCCACCACTAAGTCTTACAGCTGTAACAGGGGCCTCGTCCAAAGCAATATTCACGGTTTGCTTTTTGCACATGGGATTTAAACAGTGACTTAAAGGATCTTGTTTCTAAAAATACTGTCAACAATTTGAGACTGTTTGGTTTTTCTATTTTTTTTTTTTGCTCGGTTGTGTAGAGTAAGATGCAGAACCATAAGAAAGACTATTACTTGGCATGTACTTGGATAGTGTGAATCTCCTTAATCTCTACCATTTCCACTCAGAAACACTGTTTTGGATTCTCTTTTGGAATCTCCTTTGGTTGCTAATATAGATCTGATATATATATACAAATAGAACTAAAAATACATATGGTATTTGTATATGGCTGCTTAGTTACATACACATATACCTCAGGTGGAAAATTCTCCAATAAAGGCTAACCATTGCTTAATAAATGTTCTTATCAAAACTTGTAAGGATTTCCCCTAAGTGACTTCAATAATACTTCCCACCAAAGGGTAAAATATTTTCTGAATTCAACTTCAGTTTTCTTTCTTATTATGGTCATAATGAAAAGCAGGCATGGTCCCCGTAAGTTATCCATCTGGATGTGAAAAAAAAATGTAAAGATTAAAAAAAAAAGAATTAAGTATCTCAATTTATTCTTCAGCATGGCCCATTTGAAGTCTTTGAAGCTGATAGTTTGAAAACTTTCTCAAGTGCCAAAAGCAGACAAAATAGCCATATTTTATCATGTGGTTCATTCTGAGTCACTTACCAGGCATAATAATATTAGAAAAACCCAACTTCCTGGTGATGGATACTCCATGAGAAAATACTGATGAGTATTCCCTTCTGATTTGTTCAATGTCTCCATGCAAGAGTTGTAAAGAAACAGCTAAACCTAAATTAAATGAGACCAGAATTAAAAACAGAGGGACAGAAATAGCATGAACAGAAACTGAAGTCCAAATCTATGGTATCATTGTTTTAAACTAAAGATTAACATTCAGACAAAACTAACAGAGTCTATAAGACAAATATCTAGAGAACACTTTTCCAACTTGACCACCTTAGTTTATCCACTTATAAAGAAGGTCCCTAGAAGCTGGAAAAAACTTGAACAGAACACTAAGAAGAAGTTTGGCTGCTAGTCCCAACACCCACTTCCCCATTCCCTGCCTGACAGAAACACCCCCACACCAAACTCATCCTTGCAAATGGCAGGGACATTTCAGCCCTGGAAGACACTGAACTTAAAATGGGAGTTCTAATTTCTTAAAAACTTTATAAAGTCTGTAAATAATTACTTATCAAATACCATAAAGATGAGCACAAATCTAAAGACGTTAAAATTCAAGGATTTTAAGGATATCTATAGAGCTGTTTCTTTTTTTTTTTTAAAGTAAGAAAGATCATTACAATGAAACCAACATTGTATTCTTAGTATTATATATGGTACAAACTCATAATCACATTATTTTCCACTGAGCATATATAACAAGATGCAGGCCATTTTGATAAACAAAAGGAAATTTAGTCAATAAAACGGTAAAAATTATCTTTTTTTGTTACCCCAATTATAGTGACATGACCACAGTAGAATATATTCAAGACCCTGAATGACACATTTTTCATACCTCATTTTTCCAAACCTCAGACAAGAACCACAGAAAAAAAAAATTAATGTCTTATGTTTTTATATATGTTTCCCTATTTTCAACATGCTGCTTCTCTTTTAGTTCCCTATTCCTTTTTCCATCTATTATTTTAAAACAAAGGGAAAAAAGTCCATCACTTACATTAGTAATAGAAAATGAAACCAGTCAAAGGTGACTTATATTTTTTAAAAAACTTTCAATCACCATTAACCTGAACTCAAAATGAATGTGGATGATGGAATCAAAAGGATGATCAAACCGTACTCTAAAAATCCTCCATCGACATTCTTATCACCCTTTTCACTCAATAACACCCTTACTATTGTGCCACTTGTCACTCCCGGTTCCTAACACACAGCACTACAAAGCTAACTGCCAACATACACCGTAAGCCTGGCAACAATCAGGCTGGGATGAAATAAACGTAAGGTATTTGCCTGCCATGCATCTAAATTAGGGTCTTCCTTTCACTCCCCTTCAGCAATAAGAAGCAACAACAACAAAAGCAGGGCTCTGTTGGCTGGTTTGCTTGCTTTTCAGAGTGCATAAAACATCAGAAAAATCTGTCTTTTTTAAAAAAGCATTATGCTCAGAGAGAAGATGAAGCCTTTCCTGGGGTGCGAACCCAACCAGGATGAGGCATACTGAAGGGGCAGCGACGTAAGCAAAGAGGGCCAGGATGTGGCTGCATCACCGTGTCCTCTGGTGTGTGGGTCTAATAGAATGTTGGTGTTGGAAAGCTGCTTTGAGAATTAGATTAAATCTTGCAGGCACTCAGGAACTATAATTAAATCTTCATCTTATTTTTACCTATCTTTTAGCTCACTCCCCACCCTCACCCCACATGAGCTGGGTGACTGAGGCGATAAAATAGAGGCGCATCAGCCCTCCGAAAGCCACATGGACTGAAGCAGGGGAGAATGAGCAGTCTGGATGGTTTGATGGTGACAACTTTGATGTGGTACTATTGGCTCCTTTTAGAACCCAGAGGCAGGCAAATGAAGATAAACTAACACATGTTATAATCCATCTGTCTCAGCAGCTACTTCTTCTTGACTCACGCTCTCCACTACCCTCACCTCATTACTCGTGTCTCTGTTCTCCTCCTACTTCTGTCCTTTTGCCTTCAAAACATTCACCCACACTGTGACCATCATCATGAACATCATCAGGGTCTGGTATTTGTACAATAGCAGTGTGTGCCAGATAGGGTATGTAATAACAATCCCTCCTGCTGGGTAGAACACCGTTCCAGTCCTGGGGTAATATCAGCAATGCTTTCAAATAGAGAATCACATGCACTAAATTCCTGAGGTCCTGTGATGTTTTGCAAAAGCAGGTCATTTCATTAGAAATTCTCATCAAAGGACCTGATCAGAGATACTAGCAACCTTATATGGTATGTATAAAGTAAGAAGAGAAAATAACTAAACAATAATTAAAAAAAAAAAAAAACAAACAGATCCTGCTATTCAGGGTAGAGGCTGGAGGAAGGAAAAGTGACCAGGATTCTTGTTTGGCTCTACTGGAGCCAGAATTCATTTAACCATCAGTGAATTTATATATATAGGGTTTCCAGGTGGCTCAGTGGTAAAGAATCTGCCTGCAATGCAGGAGCGACAGGACATGCAGGATGCCGGTTCTATCCCTGGGCTGGGAAGATCCTCTGGAGGAGGACATGGCAACCCACTCCAGTATCCCTGCCTGGAGAATCCCATGGGCAAAGGAGTCTGGTGGGATACAGTTCAAGAGTTGCAAAGAGTTGGACACGACTGACGTGACTTAGCACTTCTATGTGTATGTGAGTGTGTGTGTGTGTATGTGCTGAAAGGATAAGACAATGAGAAAATAAAGGCATTCAATCAATGTGAACATTAAAGACAATTGATCATAGGAAATAGAGAAAAAATATGTTTTCAGGGAAGACGTAGATGTAAGCATGAACAAAAAAATGCCTCAATGTTCTTCAGACAGCCAGAGTCATAGAGATGAGAGAATGCAAGAGGATAGAGAGGATCCACGTAGGAGACAATGGACAGAAAGGAGCCAGTGAGGCAGCGAGGAAGTGATGAGGGAAAATGAATAGTATGGAGGAAAAATAGTACAAAATAGTATGGAGGAAAAAAGGAAACCAGACATTCTAGAATTGGATGCATCCTAAAACATTTGGTTAGAGGACAGAGTAGTTCTCACTCTGAAGGTTTAGAAAGACACAGATAATGATTAGATAAAGCCCAGGGTAATGATTTCATTTGTTTGGCCAACTGATATGAATTTGCAGGGAGGGCAAGGTATTGCTGAAGTGACCCAATTTCTTCAGAATGAAGAACTCACAGAGAATTAAGAACTGGGAAGGTAAGGTGGACCAACAGCTTGACCACAGTGTACTTGGCTCTTCCCAAATCATCTATTCTATTTCCATAAAAAATCACAACACATAACAAATAAACTTCAAAGAGTGGGAAGTCAAAGAAATATAATATAACAGTGAATCCACAGGAACCAGCCCACCAAGAGCCATAGCAATATTATTTATTTTTCATTCAGGGAAACTCCTGATCCTGTTTTTCTAGTGGTTCTTAATTATGCTGACTACAATGAACAGGTTGGACAAATGACTCACTAGATAATAAGAAATACTGTATTAACACAAAGAAACTATTCTTCACTATAAAGGGGAGACTTATCAAATATTCACCCATTCTGATGACCTGAGGATTCATCCTCTCCTTTCAGGATGAAAGCTCAAGATGTGAGGCATGTTCACAGAGCAGTATTTTCTTCCTATCCTCTTTCCTGTCTCTTTCCTATCCTCACCTTACCCCTCTCTCTAGGGCTGAAGCAACTTCTAAAATTCTATCTGCACACTTTAACTTATTGCTTCCACAATTTAAAAAACTGTCCACTTTGGGCAAGGCAATAACTTCCAGCTTCAGAGGAAGATGAAAGGCAAGATATAAGGATGTATTAATATATGATAGGTTTCTGCTCCATAGAAGCTGATCATCCAATAAGGAAAGACACACACAGGTAAGTAGAATATGAAGCAGTATGGGTTAAATACATGAAAGGAATATTACAGTAAAGAAAAATTATGACTGATGGAACTTGAAATTTCAGGGAAGAATTTTTATGACAACAAATAAAATTAGGTTAAATTTTTAATTTTACAAATAGATCAATAATGTCCCACAATCAGTTTTTTTCTGGCACTTAACATAAATACCAAACATGAAATTGCTAAGGAAAAAATGTTACTCTAACAGAAGTAAGCATTAAGCTAAACTTTAAAAAATCAGTCTAGATATTTATGACCCAATTAGAAAGATTTTTTAACTAATTTTAAACAGAGACTTAGTCATTAATTAATAATGAATTTAGAATCACAAAGCAACATTTTTTCAAGATTAAATAGCTTATGGGACAGAACTACAGGAGAGAAAGGCTTAGTATCTGGTAAACCAAATGTGCTTGATTCTTTGGGAACTCTAATTTCTTAGGAATTGAAGCTAACTCACTCTGTGAGATGATTTCTTTTAAATTCATGAAATTCTGCACTTTTACATAAAAAATGGCAAGCACAGCAAGATTTATTAAGTGGCAGGCAAAATTGATTTTAGACTAGATCAGCCATTTTGCCACCAATGAACCAAATAATACATAGCAAATGTATAATAATGCAAAATGGAAATCTGTGGCAAATATATTTGATAAAGACACATTGTGATTAAGTGTGCAGTTTAAGAAGCCTGTCGTACAGCATCATGACCCTGCCTCAGTGTTAACTTCTCTGTGCTTTCTTTGGTTGTCACATTTGTAAAATAACTCCATAAAATACTTTGGGCAATGCCTGCTATAAAAGAAGTGCTTAAAAATGATAGCAGCTACTACTACAACTACCACTGCTATTATTATCACATGATTGTTTCTCTTTCAGTTGTGCTCATTTGGTATTTAAGCAGTATACTAATTTTTTTTCAATGACTTCTTTAAAATAATTTAAAAAATTCTATTTAGTTCTTTCTCACCAATAAAGCTAATCACCAAGAGGATAGTTCAGTTCAGTTCAGTTGCTCAGTCATGTCCGACTCTTTGTGACCCCATGGACTACAAGTAGGCCAAGCTTCCCTGTCCACCACCAACTCCCAGAGCTTGCTCAAACTCATGTCCATGGAGTCGGTGATGCCATCCGACCATCTCATCCTCTGTCATCCCCTTCTCCTCCTGTCTTCAATCTTTCCCAGTACCAGGGTCTTTTCCAGTGAGTCATTCATTACATCAGATGGCCAAAGTATTGGAGCCTCAGCTTTAGCATCAGTTCTTCCAATGAATATTAAGAACCAATTTCCTTTAGGACTGACTGGTTGGATCTCCTCGCAGTCCAAGGGACTCTCAAGAGTCTTCTCCAACACCACAGTTCAAAAGCATCAGTTCTTCGGTGCTCAGCTTTCTTTATAGTCCAACTCTCACATCCATACATGACTACTGGAAAAACCATAGCTTTGCCTAGACGGACCTTTGTCAGCAAAATAATGTCTTTGCTTTTTAATATGCTGTCTAGGTTGGTCACAGCTTTTCTTCCAAGGAACAAGTGCCTTTTAATTTCACAGCTGCAGTCACCATCTACAAAGATTTTGGAGCCCAAGAAAATAAAATCTGTCACTGTTTCCATTGTTTCTCCATTTATTTGCCATGGAGTGATGGGAACGGATGGCATAATCTTAGTTTTTTGAATGCTGAGTTTTAAGCCAGCGTTTTCACTCTCCTCTTTTACTTTCCTCAAGAGGCTCTTTAGTTCCTCTTGATTAGATTAGAGATGCTTAGATTAGATTACTGCTACTGCTAAGTCGCTTCAGTCCTGTCCGACTCTGTGCGACCCCATAGACGGAAGCCCACCAGGCTCCCCCGTCCCTGGGATTCTCCAGGCAAGAAAACTGGAATGGGTTGCCATTTCCTTCTCCAAGGCATAAAAGTGAAAAGTTAAAGGGAAGTCGCTTAGTCGTGTCCAACTCTTAGCGACCCCATGGACTACAGCCTACCAGGCTCCTCCATCCATGGGATTTTCCAGGCAAGAGTACTGAAGTGGGGTGCCATTGCCTTCTCTATAGATTAGAGATGCTAATATTTTTTGATGAACGGATTAAAAAACTCTCCCTATTCATTGCTTCCTATTTTCTTTTTCATTATGAACCCATTTTTGTACCTTTTATTTAGTCTTTTCCTGATAGTTTATTATCTAAACTTCTAGGAGACATGGTTTAGGGAATACACAAGTGATACTTAGAAATGAGTCCTCTAATACTGGGCTTGAAAGAACTGTTCTCTGTTTTAAAAAGGTGATGAGAGGAGATGATTCCCCAATGAGACAGAAAAATCTAAGCTTAAGCCACTGAATTTAAATTAACTCAGCAGTCTGGAAAAATCCATAGCAATGAAATCCAGGGTAAGTACCCAGTCCCAGGGGAGGAGCCTGAAAAAAGGAAATGTATAATCATCCCACACTATCATGTTCACTCTCAGAGTTTATGGGATTCCTGTGGATAAAGCAACACCCACTGAAAATGGGTCACAATAAAATAACAACAGCAACCATGCATAACAAAATAATCAGCAATGAGGGAAAGGGAGCAGATATAACAAATCATGTCTTGACTTCTATGGAATATTTAAAACTTAAACTTCCAACTGTCAGGACCTATCTTCACACCCTTCCTCCCTGTTGGAGCACAGACTGGAGTGTTTACCCCTCCAGTTTGGACCTCCCTATACAAATCAGCAGGGCTTCCCTCATAGCTCAGTTGGTAAAGAATCTGCCTGTAATGCAGGAGACCAGGGCTCAATTCCTGAGTCCAGAAGATCCTCTGGAGAAGGAAATGGCAACCCACTCCGGAACCCTTGCCTGGAGAATCCCATGGACAGAGAAGCCTGACAGGCTACAGTCCATGGGATCACAAGAGTCTGATATGACTTAGCGACTAAACCACCAGTACCACCGTACAAGTCAGCAAGATGTCCCTTCCTTTCTTTGAAGCTTTGTTTTCTATTTCTTACCATATCTTGGTTATAATTTATCCAGCATTTTTATGTGTTTGTAGTTGAAAAGGAAGTTACAAGAGGCAGTCTACCATGTTTCAAAAGCCAATTTATTTAAAAATCTTTGCAATCCCTATTGCTTCCCAATAACACAAGCAGTCTGTGAAGAATATAGAATAGTGTGCCTTCAATGCACAATTAAATTGTAAATGGTAAGTTAATTAAGTGAGCAAAAATTTACTCTACTTATATAGTATTTAAGAACTATCAATCTCACAAATATTTAATTCAAAGACTGCCCTTTGCTTCAAAAAATGTACAAATGTGCCAAATTAAAGTATGAAATAAAATCATAATAGATTAAGTAACTGACTTAAAAAATGCAACAAGTA
Source organism: Ovis canadensis (assembly GCF_042477335.2). Classification (NCBI taxonomy): domain Eukaryota; kingdom Metazoa; phylum Chordata; class Mammalia; order Artiodactyla; family Bovidae; genus Ovis; species Ovis canadensis. Next base: position 71,305,958 of record NC_091248.1, on the reverse strand, counting down.
CTTGACATCACACAATTACATTTTTCTTTTTATTTCTCCTGAGTTTCTATATAAGTATAGAAGAAAAATGATAGCATATTAAAGTATATGTTCGGCAAATACATATGCTAAAAACATCTGAGCTAAGAACAGATGTGATAATAGTGCAAAAATATCATCACAAGTCGGGTATCCAAAGATCACATTACAAACCCAAACTAATAACAAACAAATTTCTGAAGTGACCTATAGGGGAAGAAATGAAGAACATAGTTGGCATATATCTATTAATCCTGAGTCACTTAATTTTCTCAATTAGAAATCTCATGAAGTTTTATGACCAAACTGAAATGGTCTTTTCATTTTCAGCATTTAAAAACATCCACATGCCAAGAGAAGGCCAAAAAACTTGCTTCATTTACTTTTTCTCAAAATAAAGTGTGGCAAATAGAGAACCATGAATTAGGTTTTTATCTCAATACAGGCAGAATATTGTAAAATTAAAAGAAACTCATTTTGGAAGATAAGACTAACTGAACAAGCTTAAAAGTTTTGAAAAAAAAATCATCATATATAACATAGCAAAATCTAAATGAAAAAAGTCAGGGAATAATTTATCAAAGGAGGTGTTTTATTTATTTATTCTTTTAGAATGGAGTAAAGAGACGACATAAAATACAGCAGGGAGTTGTGAGCAAAGACAGAAAAACACAGAACGGGTAAAAGAAATGTCTTCGCCTGGTTTTGTTCTGAAATCACTGAGGTCTTCTGGTTCCTAGTAAAATTATTGAAGGCTATGTCACTAGTTCAATTTCTAATACTATCATAAAGGCATACATTTCTGGGGCATGAACATTTACAGGACCGTAACTCTATGTGGCTACTAATTCCAAAATCCAAAGAAGGGTATGTTGGGTTTAAGGTAGAATGTAGGGTGAGACGTGAAAGAGAGGCTGAGCCAGGGACTGAGAGCCTGCCTTACAAACCGCACAGGAAGGAGTCACGCTGGCATCACAAGTGATGAACCAATACAACTTGAAAGGGGAAATGAGATACAGAAAAGTTTTTATATGACAAAGAGGATTCTGGCAGCACAACAGAAGAAGACCTGGCAGGATACAAGTCATGGCTAAATTTAACAGTCTAGGTGAGAACTAAGGAGGGGTTAAAATTAATATCATTGGTTATCATAGAGGACAGGCATGAACTTCAACAACTGCTTTGAGCACACAGAGACCGTGAAAGTAAACCTACATCCGAAACCAGTCTCTTCCACTCAGTCTCCAATTTCTTCTTCTTTCCACTCTTATGAATGAATACTGCAATCCTGGATCTACAGGTTCCAAACTTTTCAAAAATCTCTGACATCTGTCTTTGATGTCCTCAAAAACCTGTCCCAGGTTTTATTCCAAAATGACCATCCAAGCTGCTGTTTATCTTGTTAATGCAGCAAAATTCATCAAAAATCTCATATTCTTCCTTAATAATCCCATTTCTAAGGCTTTATTTTAAAGTCATATTCTGAAATATAGGAGATGTTCCTCACATTATTACTTACAAATGCGAAAAAACTTGAAAGCATTTGAGTTCAACAAGCAGGGTTGGATACAGAAATTAGGGCCTTAAATCTCAAAGCTAGAAAAGACAATATAACCTCCTTAGAGCTCAGTAAATTATTTTTTATTTTTAATGTTTTCCTATTTGGTACTAGGAAACCAAAGAAACAAACTTAAGGCAAACATCTGATAACTGTGTCTTTGATTCATTCATGAAATAGATGATGTCTGTTAGTCATTAAAGAATTGGGCGTTTTAAAATTTAACTAGATTAAAAAAAATGTAAGTAGTACATGCATATGTCAAACTGTACTAAAGGTTCTGTTATGGAAGGAAATATACTTCCTTACCTCAGTTACTGAGTTCTGTTTACTAGAATTAATCCATGTTTACCAAGTTCTTGAGTATCCTACCACAATTTTTCTTTTTTAACTGTGATAATTGTCATAATATGCCCAGGGGTGGGATTGCTGGGTCATATGGTAAATCTATTTTCAGTTTTTTAAGGAAACTCCAAACTGTTCTCTATAGTGGATATTATCAATTTACATTCTCACCAACAGTAAGAGGGTTACCTTTCAAAATCCATACCCTCTCCAGCAATTTTTGCTTGTAGATTTTTTTGTTAATGGCCAATCTAACTGGTATTTTGATTTGCATTTATCTAATAATTAGTGATGTTGAGCATCTTCTTTTCATATGCTTTTTGGCCATCTGCATGTTTCCTATGGAGAAATGTCTACTTAGGTCTTCCATCCATTTTTAATTGGGTTGTTTATTTTTTTGATATTGAACTGCATGAGTTGTTTGTGCCCTTTAAAAATTAATTTCTTGTTAGTTGCTTCATTTAAAAGTATTTTCTCATATTCTGAGGGTTTTCATCTTGTTTATAGTTTTGTTTGTTGTATAAAAGCTTTTAAGTTTAATTAGGTCCCATTTGTTTACTTTTATTTTAATTTTCAAAATTAAGTATTAAATTTTATTCTTCAGTAAGTATTTCTTCATTTGCTGTACACACTCAAGAAAATTTTCAGACTTTAATGCTTTTTTTAAAAAAATGATTATTACTAGTTATAGTTTAGAGTGAGTCCATGCAGCGCCTTATGCTGCCATTCTGGGGCAAGACTCTGAAAATATTATTTCTTGATAGTACTTACATACTTTGTGTTTGGTAGGCAGGGGCCAAAGGGTAAAACCTAATTGTCAGGATTTCTCAACATGAATGATAATTACTAACATCATCTGGTGTCAGAAAACCTTCCTAAAGGTGATTATCATTAGATCCTTCCATAAATTCACCTTCAGTAAAATCTATTAATTTCTGAAATCCTAAGCCCTCATTATTATCAGAGCAAGAATTTTTACTTCTATTCCCTTCTTTGTGCTTGATTTACGAAATCCGTCATCTGAGTTTTGCTTTGGATCCTACAGTATTCTATGTTATGTCTGTAAGGTAAGTAAATTGACTTTTAAAGTAAAACACCAGAAGCATATATAACTTTCAGGGATACATCCTGGTTGCATCAAGCCATAAAACCCTGACAGGATCAGGCGAGGTGTTCACACAGCAAAGTCAGCCACAGAGTCTCAGGGCCTCTGGAACACAGGGAAGAAAGGAAGCCAAATGTTTGCTAGGAGTGGTGTCAAGTGAGACAACACTGCTGGAAAGTGAGTCAGCAGAGGAAAAACCAAGAAGCATTAGGAAGAGATTAGACTGTAGAAATGGACCAGGTTCAGTTCAGTTCAGTTGCTCGTGTCTGACTCTTTGCGACCCCGTGGACTGCAGCACGCCAGGCCTCCCTGTCCATCGCCATCTCCTGGAGTTAACTCAAACTCATGTCCCTTGAGTCGGTGATGCCATCCAACCGTCGCATCCTCTGTCGTCCCCTTCTCCTCCTGCTTTCAATCTTTCCCAGCATCAGGGTCTTTTCAAATGAGTCAGTTCTTCGCATCTGGTGGCCAAAGTATTGGAGTTTCAGTGTCAGCATCAGTCCTTCCAATGAATATCCAGGACTGATTTCCTTTAGGATGGACTGGTTGGATCTCCTTGCAGTCCAAGGGACTCTCAAGAGTCTTCTGCAACACCACAGTTCAAAAGCATCAATTCCTTGGCATTCAGCTTTCTTTACAGTCCAACCCTCACATCCATACAGGACTACTGGATAAACCACAGCTTGGACAAGGTTAGTTGAAGGATTAAAATGGGAGCCACGACAGCACTGCAGGCCTTCTGAAATGTGTGTTCACTGCATGACTGAGGACGCCGAGCTGCTCAAAGCCTCCCGCCAGCAAGACCACATTACCCGAAGGACACATATTCTTTAACGTTTCCATACTGAAAACTAGACACTTATGTCTTTAATGCTGCAAAGCTCAAATCTCCTCTTTCAGATGTACTTTCAAAGCCATACAAAGTAAACAAAACAAAAAACCACTCCTCTTTCTAAAGGGTCATATCTTGATTTCTGACTTCCAGCCTGTATTATTCAATCTGTGAATAAGAAAGCTAACAGCAATAGGTATAAACTGCCTGATGAAATAAAAATTCATATTTCAAAGCAAGACAAGAAAATTTTAAACATAAAATTTTTCTATGCCTTTTTGGGCCTTTCTCCTCTCCTGCGTGCATTGTGCATCTGTATTATAATGTATTAATCAGGCCTCCCCAATGGCAGAAACACCTGATCAACCATAAATTAGATCAGTTTTTCTTCTTGTGGTGCCAGTCATGTAACTCCTTGGAAGATAAAATTTCCTTCTTAATCCTGTAAGGTATCTACCACTCACCTTATATGAGTGGTAGGTACTTTACACCTACCTTACCTATCTTACCTCACCTTTATGTACAATTTCTTTTAAAGACAGCAACTGGTGCAGAATAGACAGCTCAGATAATCTGAGCTGAACCTAATTGAAATTCTTAGTGTAAATACTCGCTGACCTGATTAATGTTACTAGCTATACTACTTGTTGGGCCTCCCAGGTAGTTCAGTGGGTAAAGAATCTGCCTGCAATGCAGGAGACCTGGGTTCGATCCCTGGGTTGGGAAGAACCCCTGGAGGAGGGTATGGCACCCCACTCCAGTATTCCTGCCTGGAGAATCCCATGGACAGAGGAGCCTGGTGGACTACAGTCCATGGGGTTGCAAAGTCAGACACGACAGAAGCGACTGAGCACACATACAACTTGTATTTTCCCTATTTTACAAGATTATTATTTCTTGATCACCAAGTGGATGACTAAGCTAATAATCAGGAGACTTGAAGCAACTGACCAAATACATAATTCCATTAAAACCAATGATTTTAAGAGTGTGAGTCTAGATACCAGAACAAGCAACAAGAGGGAACCATTCCCTAGACCATAAGAGAGTAATAAGGCAGGTGGCTGAGAAGTTTTGGTTACTGTGAACAGGACTTAGCCCAGGAATAGCACACTGAGTGGCCCACAACAAAACCCTTGCCTGTCCCGGGAATGAGCATTCCTAGCTCCATTGGACAAACTGGTCATAAAATGCCTCCAAAACCTTGCTCAAAATTAAGACAGAAAGGGAAAAATAAAGCACGCTGCCCATCATTCAGTTACCTAAGAATCAAGTCACTGCCACTGTTGACTTACAGTACAGGGCAAAGATCAGGATGAGGTACTTGTGCTCGGGGAAGACTGGCAGAACTGGGCCTCACAGATTATTTTCAGGAGGAAATTTTATGAACCCAGTTTCCTGCATCTTCCCATACTTAGAAAAGCACCAATAACTATGATATTTATACCTTAAGAGTAGCAGTAACCTTCTACCAAGATGTTTGATTGCACATACCCCTTTGTCTAGATCACACGTACACTGTTCCCTCCATCCCCCAACCTTTACTTCTTCAGACAGTTCTCAGAGCTCTCTGAGAGATGGTCTCCTGGGTTACCATTCTCAGGTTGGCCCAAGTAAAATTTTCCGTTTTTTTGGTAGTATGACATAGTCTGTTCTTTTAGTTTATTTATTATTAATTAGAAGATCATCATTTTACAATATTGTGCTTGTTTCTGCCATACAACATCATCATTTCTCTTTTAGATTACTATAAATTAATTTTTTTGTTGGTATATTTAAGTCTGGTGTGTGTGTGTTAGTCGCTCAGTCGTGTCTGACTCTTTGCAACCCCGTGGACTGTAGCCCACCAGGCTCCTCTGTCCATTGGATTCTCCAGGCAAGAATACTGGAGTGGGTAGCCATTTCCTTCTCCAGGATTTAAGTCATAAAGGACGCAACTCTAAAGGAGGATGAACAACAGGCTGACCTTCAGAAAATCATTGCCCTGATATATCTGCATAGGTAACACTATCCATCGGGATGCTGACTTCCTAACAGGTAAAAGGTATGAGAAGTATGGGTACAAAATCTCATGATCTTAACTGCTAGCCCACAGATCTGCTATTTCCAAGTACTGGGAAGGCTTTTATATTTTTCTGCAAGAAGTGGTTAGCCCATGGCTAACAATTATTGAGAAAACATGACTGAAGTAACACATAATAAGTCATGGAATGTCAAGCTAAGGCATATAAGCAACATCTGGAATTGTTTAGTTTCATCAAGTCTTAACCAGAAAAGAAATTTATTGAGCAGAAATGAAAGACAAAGACCATTGGCTTATAGTGGAAGCTATAATTGTAGGAGCGGATGAGACCATTCAGAGGGAATCAACATTTTTTAACAAAGAACTTTCACTTTAAAGTTTCCATACTTATTTTTAAAGGCAAACACTGAGGATTAGGTTAATGGATAAAAGGTTGTTTATTTGCTTTCTACTGTAACTATTACTACTTATTTGTAATTTTTTCAAAGCACACAGTAAGCCACTGGCTAAAAATAACTTTTTAAAAGTATATATAGAGCATGGCATAAATGAGTGTATGTATCTGATGTATTTAATTTATTGAAATACTTGTTATAAACTACATTTTTTCTATGTTGTATATTTTTTCCTATGCAGTATAGAAGATAAGACGGTTGGATGGCATCATTGATTCAATGGACATGAGTTTAAGCAAACTCTAGGACATAGAGAAGGACAGGGAAGCCTGGCATGCTGCAGTCCATGGGGTTGCAAATTTGGACATGACTGAGCGATTGAACAGAAATATCTAAATTGGCAAAATATAAGTAATTCAGAGAATAAAACAAGGCTCTAATCACTACTTCCATTACCTTATAATTTGAGTTTGTGTTGGTGGTTTTTTTACAGTACTACATAAAGTTTTACAAATACCTTCAGTAGGTAGGTCTGATCACTAAGTCATGTCCTACTCTTGCGACCCCATGGACTGTAGTCCGCCAGGCTCCTCTCTCCATGGGATTCTCCAGGCAAGAATACTGGAGTGGGTTGCCATTCCCTTCTCCAGGGGATCTTTCTGACAGGTATCCTGCACTGCAGGCAGACTCTTTATCAACTAAGCCACCAGAGAAGCATATTTTAATATATTTTGAACTCCATCCTTTTTCTTCACTGTCATGAAAAGAGAATGGCTTAAAGGAAACTAAAAAGATATGACAACTGCATGCAATACAGCCTGAGTTCCTTTTGTTATAAAGGACATTGAGAAAATTGTCAAAAGCTGAATAAGATCTACAGGTTAGGTAAGACTACTGTATCAATGTTCACTTTCTGATTTTGATTACTGTACTGTGGTTATGTTGCCATGTTCTGAGTAAGTAGAGATAAAGAGGCACAATTCCTATAATTTGTTCTGAAACAGTTCAGGTGGGAAAAACATACGTAAGTGTGATATATATACATGTACATATACATGTTTTTGTGTGTATGTATAAACATCAGGGGCATTAATGCAATCCTTAAGAATTACACCAATTCAGTAATAGTAAATTACTATCTATAGAGAGAGTCTATATAAGATACACACAAATATATGTGTGTATATATATGTATAAACACATAAATATATATATATAAGTATGAATAAAGTGCCTGTGTGTATATGTGTATGTGTGTAGACAGAAAGAAAGCAAGAGAAAGATAATGCAAATATAGCGAAATGTTAAACTTTGAGAAGTTACATATTTGCTGTACTATTCTTAAAACTTTTCTGAAAGTAAAATTAATTGAAAGCTAAAAACTCAAAAAGAATAAAAATAAAGCATGATTTAATAATTGTATGTGTGAGCTCAGTAATGTCTGACTCTCTGCGAACTTATGGGCTATATCCTGCCAGGCTCCTCTACCCATGGAATATTCCCAGAAAGAACAGTGGAGTGGGTTGCCATTTCCTCCTGCAAGATATCTTTTAGACCCAGGGATCGAACCTAGGTCTCTCGAATCTCCTGCATTACAGGCAGATTCTTTTATCTCTGAGCCACCAAGGGTGCCTGCATTTAATAATTAGGAAATTCCAAAAGTGAGCCAAAAGGCCATATACTATACGTCTGGCCAATAGGTGGAGCCAATGAGTACCAGTTTTCTTTAAACAATATTGGAAAGCAAAGTTTCTAAGTGCAGTGTTCAAAAGTCAGGAGTATTGACACAATCTTTAAGAATTACACCAGTTCAATACTATTGAATTAAACAACTACCTGTCTATGTGAGAACAGGATGCTCAACTCCCCCAAATACAGTCTAACTCTCTCAAAAGCCTCCTTTCACTTCAGTTAAATGAGGAACACCATTTACTTCCTGAACAGGGTTAAACTGCCCTCCTTGTACAAGTAAGTGGGTAATTCTGGGTAATTCTGAAGGAGTTTCGCCTTCTGTGGGGGTTGAAATGTATAACTGGCAGGAATGCAATCACGGAGCTCATCTGGCTAAGGCAAAAAGCAGATTGTAGAAACTGACCTGATTAGCAAATATGATTTCTTCTAGTTGTAAGTTACATGTACAAACCACAGGAAATAGGATTTCATAAACACATAGATAACATTAAAAGATTCTGAATTTTCTCTTAGGACATACTGAACAGGAGCCAAGGATTTTTACACAATTTATTTCAAATCATAGAACTAAATGTGTCTCAGGAAATCATATTGGCCCAGTCTTATTTCACATTCCTAGAATTCAATGGCTAATGTCTATCAGAGGTGACGTTAATAATAACCATTTGCTCAACAAACTTCAACCAGGCTGATTCTAATGACTAGTTTTGGAAGTTCAAATTCTCACAATATGAATTTTGGATTTAAAAATTCTCACAGAGTACAACTTTGGAAACTTTGAATTACTGCAAAGAACTAAATCTAACCATATAGATATGTTAATTCAATTATATTTTTACCTTTAAAAGTTAAATGGATCACCTGAAATTTTCTTCCAGTTTCTAAACCCAATAAAGATAGTGGTTAATGTACCTTAGCAACACAGGTCTTAGGTTAGAGGGGGAGAAAAAAACCAGTTATCTAGACAAATCCTTTTACCTATTAAATAGACAAGATTACAACTCCAAAAGATAGAAGCACGTCAATGAAGCATAAAAGGCCTAAAAATTAGGTGGTAGAATTTGATTCTAAAACTAATTTCGAAGTTATTCTTTTTTTCTCTTTTTAGTATAATGACCAAGGAATAGCAGGAGGAAAGCAGGGACTAAAACCACACTTTGTCGAGTGAACTAAATTCTCTTGAAAACATCTGACTGCACTGCTTCCATTATCAACTACTCCATGTCCAAGGAGAAAAAGTCAACATTTCACTGCGATAATTCAATCATGAGGCACCCCAATTTCCAACTTCAATTTCCTATACTCTTGTTTCCCCCTTAAGTAAGCTATCAGATGCTTCCCTTTCAATAATAAAGCCAAACAGCTCCTAAAACTTTATCCATTATTTTCATAATTGCCTTCCCTCAAGACAGGTGACAGCAGAACAATGTTCCACGCTCCAAGAAGAGTGGAAACTTAAATGGAAAGAAAGAGTAAAGAGTTCATTGACTAATTTTTAGAAGTTTCTGTCTGAGCTTTTTCTCTCTGCAGCAGTATTTTGGAGTGACAAGGCTTAGGGCCGGGTTTGCCTTGCTGTGAGAGAGCTAGAAGGAACCAGAAGGAGACCAAAGGAATAGAAGGCAAGTTGATGCTGGCTGGGTGCAGCTGGCTGGGACTCAGGCTTGAAAGAAGGGGGAAGGAGAGGAGTGGGCTATAAGGACAGGAGAGCAGGCAGGGCTTTGCAGCAAAAGCCAAGCATAAAGAGTATATACTCAGCTATCTAGGAATCTCAGCATCAAGATAGGCAGCAAAATGCAGGACTGATTCTGCCAAAGCAGAGAAAACCTGCTAGGCAGGGTTGTATGGTAAAATGGTTTCTTTTAGCCTTTCCAAAGATGCAACAAGTAGTTTTTCATTTCAGTACAATGTATGTAAACACAACAGGTAACACCCACTCAGCATCACTTCAGTCAGGACAATGATAAATTCAAAGGATCCAACAACAGAAGAATTGTAAGGCACACTGGAAAGAGGAAAGACTTGGGAGTTGACAAGGAGTTTGGAAACAAGCATATTGGAACAGATCAACACACTTTGCTTAGTCAACACTGCATCTGTGATGGTAAGGAGGGAAGGGACTACATGGGAAAAATCAGGTCAGGGTTAGTTTTATATTTATTTATTCACATAGGAGGCAAATGCAAGCAAATTAAAAATAATGGGACTCTGTTAGAGAAAGAAAAAGATACACAATGGCTACAAACTTCTCCACCCAAAGTTAGCGGGCAGAAGCAAAGGAGTAGGTCATAATGAATGTGAGGCGTCAAAAGAGCTCAAAAAGGAAATTCTTTAAATCGAGTCTAGAGCAGCACTTTCTAATAGAACTATGATATGAGCCAGCTACGGGGCTAGTAACCACTTAAAAAATAGAAACAAAATTAACTTTTGTAATATACTATGCTTAAACCAATATATCCACAATGTTACCTTTGAACATATAATCAATATAAAAATTATTAAAGGGCTGTTTCATATTTATTATATATATGTATCAAGTCTTCAAAATCAAGCATGTATTTTTACAAGTACTACACACTGTAATGACATCCCCAGTAGCTCAGCAGTAAAGAGACCGCCTGCAGTGCAGGAGACCCAGGGAGACACGGTTTCAATCCCTGGGTCAGGAAGATCCCCTGGAGAAGGAAATGGCAACCCAATCCAGTATTCTTGCTGCAAAAATCTCATGGACAGAGGAGCCTGGCAGGTGACAGTCCATAGGGTCGCAAAGAGTCAGACACAACTGATCAACTGAGCATGCATACTCACACTTCAATCCCAGTACTATACCAGCCCCATGTCTAAGGCTCAATAGCCACAGGTGGCTGGTACCTATCAAGGTGGACAGCACAGGTACAAAATACATTTAATGATTAAAAAAAATAATCGATGGCATCAAGAAATACCAAAAAGTCTGTCAAAAGTAATGAATTTGGTTAGAAGTTTGTCAATGAATTTGGCAAAATAAGTTTTAAAAAAGCACTAGGCCTACCATCTTACTGAAAGTACATTTAAAATAAATCGCTCAGTCTCTACACAATAAGTGCTATTTCAATTCTTTCACAAAAAAATTGAATACAAGTGTACACAGTAGTTTCTGAGGTATTCTTATCTCAAGTTATATTCACTACTAAAATCTCCTGGTCCTTCAGAGACTCTACCTTTAATAGCAAGTGTAAGTATTTTGTTTATTTACTGGTAGATGGAGGATTTTGTGTGGATCAAAGGAAGCCAAGTTCCCTCCCCTGCTCTTGGGAAACTGAAGAGAAAACTGACCTCACCATTCATTACAGCCTGAAGTGCTGCCACATGAATGAGCTGTGAATACTTATGGCTCTCACGTGACCAAACCACAGAGATTCTGTCTGCAGTTACTCTGTGGGTTGTTTTGGGCTGGTGATGTGGGATCGTCATATGCAAAGGGTCCTCTGTTCATGGAAGAATACTGCAGTGGGTAACCATTCCCTTCCCCAAGGGATTTTCTCGACCCAGGGATCAAACCCTGCAGGGTCTCCTGCACTGTAGACAGATTCTTTACTGTCTGAGCAACAGTAGAATCTGCCTGCAATGCGAGGACCTGTGTTCGATCCCTGGATCAGGAAGATCCCCTGGAGAAGGGAATGGCAACCCACTCTAGTAATCTTGCCTGGACAATTTCATGGACAGAGGAGCCTGGCGGGCTACAGTCCACGGGATCGCAAATAACTGGACATGACCGAGTGACTAACATTTTCACTTAGCCTGGTGAGATGTACACAGGTCTGAAGAAAAGGTGGTCTAAATTTAAATTCAGGTTCCTTTAATTGCCAGGCAAGTTGGACTATAACACAACCATCTATATTCAGGGTACTTTAAAGATCAGCCACAAAAAGCAATGCATTCAGTTCAAACACGAGTTGATTTAGACGTTTCTTTAATTAAAGCACACAACTGCATAGTTTATTCTGCTTCAGCGTGGGTGTGAAGGTGGGACAGGAACAAATAATATTCACCATGTTTTTGTATACTGATCAAACTTAAAGATGTCATTCAATATATTATATAATCTACATATGCTATAGTGTAAGTCTAGCATATTACTAGTGTAAGAGTATGCACCACCCGATATATTATATGTACTTCCCTGGTAGCTCAGCTGGTAAAGAATCCGCCTGCAATGCAGGAGACCTGGGTTCGATTCCTGGATCGGGAAGATCCCCTGGAGAAGGGAAAGGCTACCCACGTCAGTATTCTAGGCTGGAGAATTCCATGAACTGTACAGTCCATGGGGTCTTAAAGAGTTGGACACAACTGAGTGATTTAAACTACTTGTATTATATATAACTTATAATGCTATATTATATGACAGTTCCTGCCAGATGGCATGCATATGCTTTTCTCTATATAATACTACAGCTATAGGCAGAGAAGCATGTTTTTCTTGGACCTTACTGACCTTATTTCTGTTCATCAAACCCGTTCCACACAACTGTCATGAACCGAGGCATATTTGTCATTTGGTTTTCAGCAATCAGCAACAACCTGGAGATCCCAAGACTAGAGAATAAACTCAGATTCTCTACCTTGACTCAAACCAGGAAAGAATATATCTTTTAGAGTTATAGCTATAAACCTATCATACAATAAGGAGACATATCAGCATGCTGACCGAGCACTTTTAGGGAGTGAGTAGAGAGAAAAACAAAGGGCTGAAAATTTTCTTCTTCACAGACAAATAAAACAAAGCCACTGAAATGAGAAGTGTAGGGAGTCAGACAGAGCCATATACTCACCTGCGTTGGAGCCGGTCAAATTATAACGTGCATTCAACTTCTTGATGATATTCTCGTGGATTTGGTACCACTCACTCTCTGTATTACACCTGTGAAATCATGGCCACTCTGTTAAGCTTTGGTGATGCATGAGATGACCTTCCTACACACCTGCCCCTTTTCATATAACCACTATAATGTACTTCCTGAAACCTCCCTGCAGTTCTCAACACAGAGAACATGGCTTGGCTTGCCTGCCCCAAGATAAGCAGGAATGACCATATCTGGTAATGCATGACCAACTACTTCATGAAGTGGCTGAGATGAACAATTCAGGTTATGAGAAGCTCAGAGAACAATGCATACAGTGGAAGGAAGTGTAGGCTAAGATTCTGACTCCCTGGGTTTGGATCCTCACTATTAACTGAGCTTATGTTCTTTGGGTGAGTTAATTATTCTGTGCCTTGATCTGTTCATTTGTGAAATGGGGGTAATATACTAGAACACTGAACAAGCTTGGGTTTAGGATAATCCCTGGCAAAATGTGAATGCTCAGTAAATGTTATTTCTCGATATTGAATCTCCACCTATTATATCATGACCAAGCGATGGTGTTGGTCATGATATAATAGGCTAGCATCAAAATGCAACTGAGGTTAACAAAACTTGCACTAGCAAAAACCTGGTGGGATTTACTGAAGAGTAATCAAGGTAACTCTTCTGGATTTTCTACTTCTAGGCCAAAAGGCGTTTCTCCATCTCTCACTCTGACAGGCATCTGTACCCTAGTCTTTCAGCTCTTGTCTTTCACCAGCTCATGCTAGAGTTCACCTAGGAGACTCTGAAGATTCTTGAGAACTGGATCTGGGACCGGAGATACCTGTGTTCCCCTCAGTACTTTGAACACCATAGGTGCTTAAAAAAATACTGGCTACATGAATGACTGAATGGATATCCCTCTGACTGTTACTCCTGATGATTTGTTAATATCTGGGTCTGCTCTATTCTTACTGCTGAGACTCCCCCAGTTAGGTTGGGGAGACCCTCCTTCATCTGAATACATTTGTAAATTCATTAAAATCTTTCACTAGCAACAAAGGCTCTCTCCCAAAGGTCCTGACTATCAAAGATTCTGTAACTATCAATCAAAATATTCCACCCTATAGAGACTTCTTCCTTCTGATCTCACCTGTAGCCAATAATTCACAATGTGCTTACATATTTATTTATTTCACCGCCATAAGCTTTTCCAGGTTAAAGCTTTTGATAGAGGTTATTTTTGAACCAGTTAACAGTAGGACAGCAAGTAAGAGCACTGACACTGAGAAGGCTAGAAAATGAAGATGAAATAAAACCATTCCACTTGTCCAGCTGTAAGATACCAAATTGCCACTTAGTACACCCTGCTCCTAGGTTTCTTAGTTCAGCTCAGTGGGGAAGGAAGAAAGATAGCTTGCTTCCTATTAAATAGTTAAGGGACTCCAGAATTCATGCTTTTAACCTACGAAACTCCAAATAAAATAAAAGCTCCTAAAGTATATGACTGAAATATCTTCCAGGCTCAGATGAGGTATTTCTTGCTATTCTCTGTTTGAGTCCCAGTTTGGGCTAAGGATTTGGTCACCTTGCTGCTGCTGCTGCTAAGTCGCTTCAGTCGTGTCCAATTCTGTGCGACCCCATAGATGGCAGGCCACCAGGCTACTCCATCCCTGGGATTCTCCAGGCAAGAACACTGGAGTGGGTTGCCATTTCCTTCTCCAATGGATGAAAGTCAAAAGTGAAAGAGAAGTCGCTCAGTCATGTTCGACTCTTCGCGACCCCATGGACTGCAGCCCACCAGGCTCCTCCATCCATGGAACTTTCCAGGCAAGAGTACTAGAGCAGGGTGCCACTGCCTTCTCCGTTGGTCACCTTAACAAATACAAATTTCTTCCAAATTGTTTCTAACAGTCACTCCTCTAAAATGTTTTAATAAATTCTAGTTTCTTTTTCATCTATAATAACTGTTTTGACTACCTGGCATTCATCCTGGAATGGATTCATAAATTGCTCAACTGTGATTTTTAAGGGACCTCTCTTGCATCAAGAATAACCCCAAACCTTATTTGATATTTATGAAAAAACAGACAATAACAACTGCAAAGAGCAGTACAACTTAATTTTAGGAGAATGAGTATCTCCCACAGAACTGGAATTCATGGGTCTTCCTTGGCTGGTTGCATAATCAAGAGGGATGCAAGCAACTCCAGGTCCCCCAGTTTTTGCATTGACAAGATAAATCTAACACTTCCTATGCATACCTGGAAAGATCACTCAAAGAAACAAAGAGATTGCATTTGTGAAAAATTTTAGTTTTTCTTGAAAAGCAAGGTCAGCTAACAGCATCATTGTCACATCACTAGACAGCGGTGTGAGAGAACACCCTGAAACGTACGACCTGGTCACATGAGAGCTCAGGTTCTGAGTTAGGCAGTCCTGACTTCACAGCTGGTTCCTGTTCTGATTAGTCAGGTGATTTGGGGTGCTATTTAGCCTCTCTGTCCCCTTAAGTGGAAAACAAAGCCAACAGCATCTGCTTCATGAGTCTGTCATGAAAATAAAGTGACAAGACACATGCAAAGTGCTTATTAACATGGTTCCTTGCACCTAGCAAGCACAAAGTAAATGGTGGCTATTATCATTAGCATTGTTGCAATTAAATTATGTCTTACAATCACCAGTAAAATTTAGAAAGGGGATTATACTGGATTTATGCTCCATCATGGGCTAAAAGAGGAGCACGCTTTACTACCCAGTAGTATCACCAAAAGTTTTCAAGTTTAATATCAAGGTCACAGATTTTATCACTCTTAAAAGAGACAAAGAGAGTTTCTAGCCCTAAACCATAGGCTATAAGTGAATCTTTGTCAACTGATTAGCAAACATGTGGTGTAGGTCCCAGGGCCTCCGAGTAGAAGATGGATAGATCCAAGAAACCCTGCAGCTGTTGTCAAAAAGCAACCTGAAGTATATGTCCCAGAGATAGTGGGCCCCATGGGTCCCCTCCACATATGGAAAAACCATTGGCACACGTTGCAACAGCCGGAACAGATAACCAAAGCAAGCTCACTCACAGAGGAGGTCAGTAGTGTGGTCCTCAAATCAGGAATGTGGACCCCAGATCCCCCATCCCCCAGTGCATCTGCTCTGAGGATGTCACTTTGTGTCAATCTCTCCATTGTCAGACCTGTGCGGAGGTGCTCAGGGAAGGGCAATCGAAAATCATGTGCCTTTTAAAAAACTTAGGATGTGGAATACATTAAGTGGATTTTCTTCGTGGAATGTTCAAACTGAACTGTATCTGCTGCCACTGACCCTCAAAATATCATAAACCACATTCTGAGGATCTTATTTGGAAATAGGGTTTTTAGACAGATAATCAAGTTAAAATTAGGTTGTTTAGGGTGAGTCCTAACCCAATATAACTAACTAGGCCCATATAAAAAGTGGAAATGTGGTTACAGAAACAGACACACACACCTGAAGAAAGTCATGTGATGATGAAGGCATACATCAGGTCATACATCTACAGGACACCAGAAACCAGGAGAGAAGCAGGGAACAGAATCCCCCTCACAGCGCTCAGAAAGATTCAGCGTAGTTAACACTGTGATCTGGGAACGTGGCTTCCATTCCAGAGAGACCGGCTTAAGCCTCCCTGTTTCTGGTGCTTTGTAGGGACGCCCTCAAATGGGCTTCCATGGTGGCTCAGCAGTAAAGAATCCTCCTGCTATGCAGGAGACCTGGATTCCATCTCTGAGCTGAGAAGATCCCCTGCAGGAGGAGATGGCAACCCACTCCAGTACTCTGGCCTGGGAAATCTCATGGACAGAGGACCCTAGCAGAATATAGTCCATGGGGTTGCAAAGCGTCAGACATGACTTAGCGACTAAACCACCACATAATAAACTAATAATACATAAAGTAAGAGGGGAATCACCCAACCTGAACTTCCTTTTTCTTAATTCTAATTAGTTTATGTTAAAAACTATTTCCGTTTTCCAAGAACAAATGAACTTTCTGAGGGTAAAGATATAACAGGCTTTAAATTCTTGGGATTTAAATGCAGTGGATGGTCCACCCAGTGGGTAAGCTATCTGTTCTTTTTGGTTCTCAATTTCATAATCCTCTGAAAGGCAAGTGATGATTTGTAGGCTCAACTGTAGTAGGCCTAGAGATTATTAAATTTTGAGGAATGGCTCACAAACTCTGCTCATCCCTGGCTCTTCCATTACCCACAGAAGCAGGATTCACCACACAGGATCCCCATGTACCCCCTTACCCACCCCAGCCCACATCATGTACAAGCTTCTTACATGTACACTTTCAGGATGAGGTCATCTTTCGTCTCTCCAGTCAGCAGGTCAGCAATGCTAAGAACTGCACAGCCAAAGGGTCGCCGGTACTGGACACTGCAGGCATTCTTTTTTTCTCCTGCCCCCATTCGACCTGTTCAATTAAAAAAGCACATCTAGTTCAAGGAGCCATTTGATTAATCCAGCTTAAGACGAGACATATACAGCTATAACATAAGCCATATGAAATGTAATGGGTGATGGTAAAGACATAGATTTGGGGCAACTGTTGCCTCCATTCTGAACTCTCCCCTAAGAGCACATAGCTGTGTGACCTTGGGCACGCAGTGCAAACTCTGGCCATTGGCTGTTACCTATAAAACATGAAGACTGAAGCTGAGCCCAGGTATGGGTACCCTTTCTGAAGTATTCATGAAGGCACCCCGGGAGAATCGCATCCAAAAAGGCAGTAGGGGTGCCTATTTCATCCTACTTGTAAGATTCTCCATATTTCAAAAAATGATTTCAAACATTTCACCTCTGAAAAGAAGTGATTTGAGATTACCTGAAGGTATAGCAAGTAAGCACAGGTGAGCAAATGAGCATGTTCTTTCCTGACTCAGTATGCAGGCTGAGATCTCCAGGGATCCTTTTTTAACTCTGACATGGTTTCTACTTGTTTAAATTGTTAGACATTTAAAAATCTGTGGTTGAGATACTGTTTTAATTTATTGTTGCCTTTAATTACCAATGCGTTATTTTGAAAACTGAAAGCAAAAAGCACACTGGAGCTGAAGCCTAACAAGCTAACGTGAGGAGAAACAATGAAAAAAGCCTGTCAGTCTGCTTCCAGATGCTAGGGAACAGATCTGTACGTTGTTTCCATCTGACTGAAGTCCTCCGTGCATGCCTGCATGGCTCTAGTACCTTCCAAATCCAATGCTAAATAGAAAAAAAGAAAGGAATGGCAGTATTCAATCTGGCTTTCATTCTTCAGTAATAAAGGAAAATTGCCCCTCTGATATATCAATTTCAGAGTAATATTTATAAATAGAAGCTAGAGTACCACTTAATGGTGGTAAACCATAGGAAAAAAAAAAAAAAAGAAGAGGACTTCCAACATAATGAAAAGGATTTTTCCCTTTTGAAGTTCCTTTTGAATAATTAATGTGTGACAGCCTTGAAAAGTTTTTTCTTGGATGATGTTTCATTTGCATTGGTATATTACTAGTATATTGATTAACAGGCTTAAGGATAATGAGAATGCTGATTTACAATGGAATCATGTACTAGACTCAACACTAAAAAGAGCTGAGAGGACTCCCCTGAGATCAGGGACCGGTGTTTACTATGTGACATGCATGGGTTTGGAGAGTCATTAGGTATTACCATGTAGGTACAGGGTTTCCCAGGTGGTGCAGTGGTAAGGAATTCACCTGCCAGTGTAGGAGACGCAAGAAATGTGGGTACGATCCCTGGGTCAGAAAGATCCCCAGGAGAAGGAAATGGCAACCCACTCCAGTATTCTTGCCTGGAGAATCCCACGGGCAGAGGAGCCTAGCGGGCTGCAATCCATGGGGTTGCAGAGAGTCAGCTACAACTGAGAGCATATGCAGGCAGCACAGGGGCCCTGTAGGTACAGGCTTATTAGCAGGGTGAACACGCAAACCTGACTTCTGTGAATTCAAGAATACTAAGCAAAACAAGGATAGTGTAATGAAGGCTGGAGTAGGACTAATAATTATTAGGGCAAAGGTTGTTCCTCCAATTACATGAGTTAGTAGCTGTCCAGCTGTAGTATTAGCTGTTAGTCATATAGCTAGG
Organism: Ovis canadensis; assembly: GCF_042477335.2. Lineage (NCBI taxonomy): Eukaryota > Metazoa > Chordata > Mammalia > Artiodactyla > Bovidae > Ovis > Ovis canadensis. The sequence goes on along the minus strand of NC_091248.1, from coordinate 71,287,045 downwards.
GCTACTGGTTGGGTCAATATGCAAAGAGTTTCAATAATTACAAATACACTGGTAAGAGGAATGGGTATTCCCTATGGTAGAAAATACATTAGAGATGCTTTTGTTTTATGGTGAAAGCCTATAGTGATTGTTTACGATAAAAAAAGGGATAAATATACCTAAAATTATGAAAAGTTGTGTGGTGGGTATAAACGAATGTGGTAAAAGACCAACTAAGTTTGTTGGGGTGATAAATAAGCAATATACGTATTTCTGTTCAGGTCTGCCCTTTATAGTTATGAATGGCCATTATCTGTTTTGTCGCAAGTTGAACCAATCACTGCTAAATAGAAATCATGCAGTTATTTATGAATCTAGTGTGGGGAAACTCTTTCTCTTTATTTCCTCCTCTTCTTGCCGATCAAAGACCAGGCCTCGAATTCCAGGGCAGGTGCTGTTACTCCAGCTCTCGGCAGCTAGTGCAGGTCAGTGTGCCCTTTTCTTATTAAGTCTATGCAAGGAATATTCTAGAAAAAGTTCTTACTCTTTCGAGAATAATTTTTCTATTCGTCCCTGATATACAAGGATCTTCCACTCCTTCATTTCACTGAAGCAGATTAAATTTTAACTTTTCTGAGTTTCTTACCTTCATTATTACTGGACTGATCATCAGGGAAGTTTTTGCAGTAATGTCAATATAGAATTAACTTGATCAAAGCTTAGGGAATAAAGGTAGGTAATTTAGGTTTCATGCAGTCCATGGGGTCGCTAAGAGTCGGACATGACTGATCAACTTCACTTTCACTTTTCACTTTCATGCACTGGAGAAGGCAATGGTAACCCACTCCAGTGTTCTTGCCTGGAGAGTCCCAGGGACCGGGGAGTCTGGTGGGCTGCCATCTATGGGGTCACACAGAGTCGGACATGACTGAAGCGACTTAGCAGCAGCATTCATTCTAATGATTTAATGATCATAAATAGCTTAGTAAAATATACAGCCACTAATCAAATGTCAGGTATTTGAAAGGCAGCCCTGTGGTGGGTAATACTATGCAGTCGTTTCCTCAGCTGTATCCTGGGAGTGAAGGACAGAGCTACCCAGCCCATAGGCAAGCAAAACATGTGATCATTTTCTACCACCAAAAGCCTCTAGATACTTTTCTAAAAGTTCTGAAAGCTAAAGTGGTTTACTTTTTATCTCAACCTTGTAGAGGATTATGTTCAAACTGTATCCATGTTTACATGAAGATATCCAAAATCACATTTTACATTAACAATTGCTGTGAAAAATTTGAATAAATTTAAAAAAACCCACAAAGAATTCCATAAACTGCACCCCTGCCATCCTGGGCACAGACAGAGGCTGTGTCTCATAAATACACAGAAACACGCATTACAACTTTGCCAGTTTTAAAAGACTCTTTCCAATTTCTACACCCCATACTCATATTTAAAAAGAAAATTAAAACAAAAGCAAAGACAGTTCACTTATTTATTTATTTCTACTGTCCCTCAAATATGAAAAGAAGATAAAATTAAATGGGTTTTTCAGAACAGACTTTTATGAGGAAAAAATGCTTAGAAAATCTTTGTTGAAACACCGTTTATAGTCTCACTCAATGCAAAATGGGGTCATCATGTGTATAAAATAAAAAAACATTTAAAAAAAACCACCACCATGCAAGAATGCATGGTGAGATATTACTATTCTGCAGAAGTTTTCCTCAGCAAGTCATGTAACAGTTAGTGAGGAAGGGGAAGCCAGTTCTCAGTATCAGTTGGTTAGCTTTCCTAGAGAAATAACTTAGGTTCCACCATGTATTTCCTCTGCCATCAAATGCCTGCTTTTGGAGGTCTTATATGTGTAAACATAGTGACCATATTTTGGTTTTGATGTGCAAGGGCATCATAGAGCACTGAAAGTGTGTTCTGCAAGAAGTTAGTAACTGTTACATTATATAAGTATTTCCAGGGTCAACCAAATCTGGAGAGAGCTAGGGTCAACAAAGTTAGAGGAGCAATTTTAGTCTTCCCTGTAGGATTTCTCAAGACTCTTTAATAAGCTGATGAAATTATACAAGTGAAAAATATTCAATTTCCAGCATTCAATTTTCCATAGCCTTTTTCTTATAGCACTTTGTCTATAATAATGTTCTGCAGCCTTCCACACTTTGGGAAATGCCAGTTGGTATAAAGTTTTCATAAATGTATAGAAAATCCAGCTCCTCAAAGTTTAATGTATGCTGTTAACAGAAATTAGAATTTGAGTAGACAAATACCAAGGCTATGAATCCAATATTTTTAGAAAGTCCAATAAAACAAAATGAAATGCAGCAAACTAACTAATGACTTATATGGAGAGAGAACAAACTATTTATGGCAGTGTGAGAGTCTGGGGAGACCAGAATCCCAAATTCTGCGAATACTGGATTCAGATCTTGCTTGGACTTCTTTTTGATCCAGACAGCACATAAATCACAAGTACACAGAAACCTCTCAGCAATTCTCCCTGTCATGCTCCTATCACACCAATAAGTGTCATACCTACCGATTCGGATGATGTGCACAGTGATGTAGATGTCCTTTCTGAGCTCGCTGCTACCCAAATCCTACCAAAAAACAAAGTCTGGTCATTGTAGAACTCATCCTTTAGGCAGAATCACTTGAAGGGATAGCACATTGTTTTAACAAATAACAGAAGAAAGACAAATATGAGCATTCTTGATGGATTTTTTTTGGAGCAGAAGCACATACTCCAAATCCTGTTCTAAAAATACCACTGTGATCAACTTTACTGTAAGCCTACAGATATCAAGTCTTAAAAAAGAAAAGCCCATTCTTTTTTTAGTCTCTAGCTCACTCATTCTTTAAATATTTCTTAAATACATACTAAATACCACGTGCCACTCTGAGCCCTGTCACACTGGGCTTCAGCCATAAAGAACAGGCTCTCATACACACTGAAGGGACAAAGGTGTGATTGTGAAAGCTGGCATTCAGATTTCAGGGCATTATTGTAATTTACACTCTTCCCTAGTGGCTCAGACAGCAAACAATCTCCTGCAATGCAGGAGATCAGGGTTTGATCCTTGTGTCAGGAGGATCCCCTGGAGGAGCAAATGGCAACCTACTCCAGTATTGTCTAGGAAATCCCATGGACAGTGGAGCCTGACGGGCAAAGAGTCAGACACCACTGAGCAACTAACACTTTCACACCACTTTCACTGTAATTCATGTGTTATTTACAAAGTTTCAGCAAATCTACTATGTTCTCTCATAATAACTTAAATAAGATTAAGTACTTAAGAAAGAATCTGCCTCCTTGATAAAACAAGATCCACTTACCACGAAGAGAGAGCAGTGCCGTTCTGGTTTATCTGGGGCTTTGGGAAGCCCGTTTCTATTTAGCCTCAAGAAAAATCTCTCACTACAAGAGAAAAGAAGTTGAATATTTTTAGAATTAATTAATATTTAAGGACTCGTCACCTTTCTACCTGCTCTTTGTCCTAAGGGTTAAACTCAAAACTTTTTAGGCTTTTCACTGATATCAAAACTGTGTATATAAACTAGAAGAGTACCCAAGACAGTAAACATTTGCTTCAGTTCTGACAAAGCTGGCAAAGCAGAATGTGCAAAAGCAGAAAACATACATATGCAAACAAAAAAAATTAACTTTTAGAAAGTTTCCATATCCATGAAATCATCACTATTACTTTAAAAAGTAGAAACAAGGACACCAAAAGGAAAAAAATCTGACTTAACACGTTCTGTGTATTTGTACCTAAGATTATTTTTCATGCTTTGCGTCACAGTATTTACTTCACGTCATACATGAACATTATTCCGAGTGCTAACAATCCATTAGAAGACTTAGTATTTTATGCTCTTATCAACCTAATCCAAAACACAAAAAGAGAAACCAGGTAGTGAAACCTGAATATTGTTTGGTCCACAAAGGAATAGAAGACCTCACAGTGCCTGCAGAACTTGCAGTTGAAATTGCAGCAACACCTGGCTTTAAATACAAATAATGCTGTTGATCAGCCACTAATTCAAGTCATTTCAAGGTAATGTGTTACAATATTTATATTAAAAAAAATAAAATGAGTATCACCTCTGCCCCCACATTAATGTACCAGCTACCACAAGCTTCTGAATTTAAATATCCTGGTGCCCAGGATAGAATCAAATGGCTAGCTGCCTCAGGCAGAGAACACACAGCTAACATCTCCAAAATGTGAGATTAGCAAACGGCGTGGCCTTGGTCAGTAGCTTCCTTCAGTCTAGGGATCAAGCAGAGAAGGGAGAGTAGAGCACTAGGAAGGCTCAGACCATTCCAAGTGCCCATGCATGTTCATCACTTGGTTCTTGCCATAAATAATGGCGCTGTCTTCCAAACTCCCCCTTCTCCCCTGTAGGGGGGGAAATGAGAATCATGATCAGATCTCTAAGGAAGCATATGGTTTTAAATTTATGGCTGTCTTGGAACATTTTTATTCTCTTTTGCCATCTAAATCAAGACAGATATATTTAACAGATTCAACTACCTGGCTCACCCTGTCCTTTTTTAATGCCTATCCCTGATCTTCCACACAACAAAGTGCAAGCAATACACATGTCTATGGGGTCGCTTCCTGCACCTATTACCTATGTGTTATTCCACAGAGCAGTGGCTGATGAGATTGGATGAAGAAAATATAAATTGCTGCAAGGATTATCAAATGAAGCATACGAAGTTCCCATAGAATTCTGAGGCAGAGGCTGGAAATGACAGATTCTACCAAGACTGCAGAGTTAAATTAATCTTATTCAATTGTCATTTACTATAATTCATAGCAAAGGACTGCAAGCTCACCTCAGAGTGGAAGAATATTCACTATTATTTCAAATTTAAGATGTACTAAAAGGAAAAGTACAAAAATTCATCTTGGGGAAAAATGAATTACACTTTAAAATAATCATAGCATTAGGTAATACTACTTCTTTAAGAAAACACTATTTTTTATTTGCGAATGGGTGCTCTGCTAAGGACTTTACATAGATTAACCCCTTTTATCCTCACAATGCCCTTGGGAAGTTGGTACTCTTATTATGTCATTTTATAGTTGGGAAAACTAAGGAATAGTAAATAGTTTTGTCCAAGATCACAGAGCTGATGTATGACTGAGTAGGAATTCTATGCCACATAATACCTACCTTCATTGGAATGCTATAAAATAAATTCTTTCTCTGCTTCATAGAATCACTGAGCATATTTACAGAATATTGAGATCCGGAAGAAGTCATTCATCTCTAAGGGACACCCACTGACTCGGTAAATTTTTTTAATGAAGGATTCTTAGAAAAATGATTTTGGAAATAAATTTTACTAAACAAATGTGAAGCTTCAGAAAGATTTAAGTATTTGGTTTTAGTTGGTCAAAACTCCTAAAGTTTAAGACCAGTACTTGGTTTTGCTTCTTGGTCAGCATCTACTGACATATTTACTGATTATATTTTAGCCCAAAATGAAAGCAGTATGATCACTTTCCCCTCTTCTGATTATAGACAGCATGCGCTATTCTATATTTTTGAGGTGCATTTATGTTTGAGACTCCTCTTTATCCAGACTAAAACATTTGAAACAAATGCCACTTTATCTTCTAAAAGATCAGTCAAAATGATAAATAACAATGATATTAATTACAAAAGTCAATACGACATTCCAGATATTGAGACCTTAACTTTAATGATGATATAAAATACTATTTTATATTCACAAATTTTATCAATATTTTGGTGAAATGTTTTCTAAAGCATTCCATTTCAGAGATTCCTTTTGATCTGTCACTATTTTAATTTCACTAGTCTAGACAGAATCCTGATTATGCAAGTATTATATCATATCCTGTTTCAGAAAGAATATCAATGTTTACTAAGCCATATCCCTTAACTTAAGCATGCCTTCTTTCTAAAAATAGACTGAAGATGGGTACTACGGAGAAAAAAGTCATGTGCAATTTTCTTAAAACAGACTTCTAAGAGGGGGAAAAGCTCTCTTATGGTCAATTAAATAAAATCTTTTTTATTCATCTGGGGACAAGTTGTTGGTATACAAATTCAATCTCTTTCAGCGTTGGTGATAGAGCAACCACTTAATTGGCAAATAGTTTCAGAAGAAAAAAAAAAAGAACTACAGCAACACATTTCAGAATCTTTGAATTACAAATAAATACCCACCCACATGCTCACCAGGTGGTATTAGTGTTAAAGAACCTGTCACCCATCTGCAAGAGAAGTCCTTGGGTTCAGTCCTTGGGTCGGGAATATCCCCTGCAGGAGGGCATAGTAACTCTCTCCAGTTTTCTTGCCTGGAGAATCCCATGGACAGAGGAGGTCACAAAGAGTCAGACAGGACTGAGCAATAAACACTTTCACTCTTTCACACACTCACACACAGTTGGAGAATGCCAACATGTTGTCTTTAAGGCCAGGGAAGAAACTAAGTAAGTCAGTGGCATTCCACTATGGCACATCTAAAATTCTCTCAAAAACTTTTGTGGCGACCCACAAAGATATTTTCAACTTTCTACAGTTGAGTCAAAGAGTGGCAACTCTGATCAGAAAGCAAAATTAGTTTTTATCAATTTAAAAAGTGTCCTATTACCAGCTTGGAAGAGAAGGGGAGGTTGGGAGAGAATGGATACATGTATATGTATGGCTGAGTCCCTTTGCTGTCTACCTGCAACTACCACAATATTGTTAACTGGCTATACTCCAAGAAAATACAAAGTTTAAAAACAAAGCAAAAAAAATGTTCTATTATAAGATGTGCATACTTACTATTTCCATTCCCAGATATCAGCTAATAATTTAAAGACTGAACAAATACAGTCTTTTAGAAAAAAAATACAAATTATTGGGTAGCAACGTTCGCTCTCTTCCATATAACATCTTTTACATTTCATGGTAGCGAAATGCATGAAATTCTCCAGGGACATATCAATCAATGGCACCTTACCATCAGATGTGAGAGTCACCTAATTAACTTCAAGGCCACTCTAGATTCTAGTCCATGCCATGTAACTCTGTCCACCATGCACATTGTAGGTCTTTATTATAACAAATATATTGTAATGGAAGTATCTATGGTGACATATTTTTAAATGGGAATGCCTCCTTCTTCATCATCAATGAATTAGCACATAGAACACTTTCAGCAGCACTGAAGAAATGGGATTTGATATTATTACTAGCAGAGAAAAATCATCATTTGACTCCCCGTTACAGTGCTATGTGCTCCCAGAGGAAATTTCACTGCCAGAGAAATTTAGTGTCCACCTGAATTCCTTGTGTGAGACATTATCAATCATTGTGTGATAAATCAACAAGAGTAAATTGTGTCTTTGGAAATAAAGAATGAAAAATCACAATGATTTATTATTTACAATGTGCCTTCTTCTAAAAAGGATTTGAGAAAACCAAGATAGTGAAGTAACAGTGGGCATATTCATCCCCAGATATCCCAGGGAAAAACAGCACAACTCAAAATACACCCCATTCTGGTGTACATACACTTTACATGGATTTTCTCTAAGTTTCACAATCACCCTATAAGGGAGGACCCCCTCCCATCCCCATTTTACAAATGAGAAAGCTGGAGCTTGGAGATACTGGGTAAGTTGGCCAAAGTTGCACGGTCAGTCAAGGATGGAGCCAAGAAATTAATTTCCAGGGTCTGATTCCAAAGTCTCGGGTCTTAACCACAAAGCTATCTTCATGAGAACAGAACACCTCATAACAGACACAAAAGAGCAAGTCTAACCATATCATGTGAACCCAGGGTTTTTATTGTGAATATGTACAATAAAATAAAAAAATAATTATTAAAAAACACATGAAGCCAGACAAAAATAAATAAAGCCACAAACATATCTGTGTTTAGGGAGTTTATGTCTATTTCAACAGCATAGTTGGTAGAAAAGTTCTTACCAATGATGCAAATAATGTGGGCGGCACAGTAGAGATCTGAAGACCCTAACGGCTTCTCTTCTCAGCAGGATAATATGCTCCTTTCTTCCCACTCCTCCTTCTAACACACAGAAGCAGCTGTCCTCCTAATGGCCTTACCTAGGGTCTTGGAGGCCTTCTGGACAGATGTGGGAGGGTCCTCCCAGCTTTCTGAGTCATCATATTAAGTGGCTCTTCGATACAGCATTCCTAGGACAATCATTTGCTTTCATAGAGCAATGTACCCATAGTTAGGGATGACCAGCATCAAGGACATTTTTGTATTTCTCTATATGGACTTTTGTTTATAACTCTATAGCTCCCCTCTCATAAGAGGCAATGTACCTATAGTTAGGAATGCCTAGTGGTTAATGAAAGTTGATCCAAATGAAAGTGGTTTGTGAAAGTTACACAATGTATAGCTTACCTAGTGGTTTAATGTCTGTAAAAGTTACACAACATATACTTTATACAATAATTTATGATGATAATATATTAAGGTTGAACTCTGATTAACCCATAAAAATTGCAAAGAATACTTTTAAAATCATTTTGGACAGTTAAAACACTGAAATAAATTTATGTTCTCCAAAAGCAACAGTAACAAAAAAGAGAAAACATTTGAATGGTTGTGTTCTGGTACACAAACTGGAAAAGAACTCTCTGGTTCTGTTGTGCTTATACTTTATAGAGGGCTTCCCTGGTGGCTCAGCAGTAAAGAATCCATCTGCGATGCAGGAGACACAGGTGTCATCCCTGGGTTGGGAAGAGCCCTGGAGGAGGTCTCAGCAGCTCACTCCAGTATTCCTGCCTGGAGAATCCCATGGACAGAGGTGCCTGCCAGGCTACAGTCCATGGGGTTGCAGAGTCAGATACAACTGAAGCAACCGAGCACACAGGCATGCATGTTTTATAAAACAGCTGGACCAAAAAAATACCCCATGTAGCATCTTTGAAAGAACCAAGTTCCTTGTCTTAAATCTAACTATGCTGTGTGTGAGGAAAATTACTATTTATTGTACACTGAGTATTCATGCAGGGAGATGTGCCAAGAGCCAATGAGGAAACATTCAGAGCAAGAAGATGGAAGAAGAGGAAGGAGAAAGGCTCTGCTGAGCTCACTCTAGGGCCTCTCCCCAGACGGCCATAGTATACGATAGCTGTTGATCTCAGTGCTTCGATTTCACTGTCTCTCCTGCATTTTCTCAAATGCTTTCTGATTGACTAATATTCTAAGCTGCTTCCAACAACCTGCACAAGGAACTGTTACTGTGTTCTTTCCTAGGACAAGTGGCAAAGGACAACCCAAGGAGCATTCTAAATAGTCCCAGTAGCAGGAGCTGGTACTGCCCCTGACCAGGCAAGATACCCTAGGGAAGTGAAGGGAAAGTGCGCTAGCTGCCCTGGGGTGGCCACTGGACCAAAAGTTTCAGTGTTCACCATGGCACAGAAGAAAGGACTCTCATCCAGGCCATCTCGTAACGTGGGTATGCACAACATTCCCCTGGGGAGCTGTAGAAAGCCCAGCTCCCAGCCTAGGGATCTTGACTTACTGTACTATGGATCTAAAAGCTTCTTGAATGTTTAAAAGCACAGTCACAGTTAACGGCCAGTTTTGACCCAAATGCTTAAGCCCTAATGAGTCAGAATTGCTGACTGTCCTTTATGACCATCACATACACCAGGAAACAGGCAACACATGCCCGATATGTTCAGGTCAACGACTTCTCCCCTTTCATCTCCCAACATATGACAGATGCAAACAAAGTGTTTCCTTGTCAATAAATAAAACCAACTCCTCAAGCAAGTCTTCCTAGACAAAGCTATTAATATGCTTTCTAATTTTAAAAGTAAAGCAACACAAGGGTCATGAGCTCTTCTAACTAAAGGGAAATGAAACAAGAAGGATCATTGATACCAGAATTTCCACATCAGTTTACGTAAAGAGCAGACAGATTCTGAGTTTTCTTTTTTAATATTACTGTCCAAACCCAGATTCACTTGACAAATATTTGAAGTTGAAGGACTAAGCAATCAACTAATGGGATGCTTTGTAAGGACAATAAAGGATTTTGCTTTAGTTGAACAATGAAAGGGAAGATATTTTTTAAACTATAGTCAATTCTATAGCCAATGCTGAACACCAATCTGATTCTTTCTTACTACTTAGAATGATTTAAAACCATTTCATTATTTTTTTTTTCAGTGTATAAAGCTAGTTGAATCAGAACTCTTTTTAGGAAGGTAAAGCTCAAAAAAGGAATGCGGTTTAAAGTTACAAATAAGTGATGTACAGACCACCTGCAGACCAACTCACAGACCAATGAATGAAAGAAAAGGTGTGGGTCAACTGTTGATTGGACAAAATCCATAATGGCAATAAGCTCTAAAAAGCTGGTGTTTTAAAAATCCCATTGTTGAATTCAAGTAAAATCCTTAGAAACAGCTTAACTGTTCAGTTGAGCAACTCAGGAAAATACTTGCTTGTGTCTATCTCTAGAGAACTCATTAAGAATTTCAGTAGAAAAAAGTTCCTCAGAGAGGTAACTAAAAGTAGGTGATGATGCGATCTGGTCAACAGAACCAGGGAATGTGAAATAAGAAAGCTTGTTTATAGGCAGAATGCCATATGCTTATTCTTGGAATTTTCATTAACTTGATTATGGTAAACACTGTATCTATGACATTTTATGAGGGAGGAATTGCTCTGATTTATATACAGTAATTATTTTGACCTTTCTAACAATGGTTCTTTGTTAGGGGAAGTATCTATAATAAGGAATCTTGAAAGTAAAGCAAACCTGAGCTCTTTATAACTACTCTGGGTTGAAGCATGCAGTCCTTTGCAAAGGTAAAGGAGACCTTCATGAAAACAGAATAAATAATAAAAATCCAAGTAATTCAAGCCCTGCAAAAACAGCAAGTAAAATGTCTTTCATACATGTATCATCTCAAAAATATGTCCTAAGTTTTAAAATGAAATAAGCCGAAACCAAATGTCCTTTTCAACAGCTTACTGATACTGACAGATTCTTTATATTCATTATAACTTTGAAAAATGAAAACGTATGGTGGTCACTAAAGGGGAAAGGATAGGGAAGGGGAGAGATAAATTAAGAGTACAGGATTAACAGATGTATACCATTATATATAAAAATAGATAAATAATAAAGATTTGCTACAAAGCACAGGGAACTATAATAATCTATAATGGAAAAGAATCTGAGAAAAATATATGTATGTCTGTAACAGAATCAATTTACTGTACATCTGAAACTAATACAATGTTGTAAATTAACTACAGTCAAAAAAATTACCAACTATACTTCATCATTAAATACTATTTATTAACCAGATGATGCATGCAATTAGACTTTCTAAAGGTCAAATGCTTTTTCTTTTTAACCAGGGAGCTACAAGGCCTCTACATTGATATGCAAATATTCGTGTGTATGAGAATAAGTACATTATTTTCTGAAGAGCTCTACAGTGTTCATAAGTTGGAAAATGCACTGAGAAGATTAGGAAGCACTGTTCTAGACATCACAAAACTTTTTTTTTTTTCTAATGAAAATAGCATATTGATTACCATGCACAGAGAAACTAGCGTTTAAAAATATTTCTTGACTTCAAGTTTAATGGTCTTTTGAAGATCAACAGAATGTAAGTTTTGGGAGGGCAAGAATTTTTAAATTTTTTATTCATTGATGTGTCCCCAGTGTCCAGATCAGTGCCTGGCTCTGAGAAGACCAGTAATTGTTTGCTGAATGAATGAAGATCAGTGATTCAACAACAATAGCACGTAATCTCTGACACTCAACAGAAATAAGATGCAGTCTCTGTTTAGCTTTTTTGTGAAAGATCTCCAAATGGAAGTACTTAGAAGATGCTACACAGATTTTCCTCAGTTTATAGTGTTATGTCCTGATAAACCCACTCAGGTTCAACAGAGTACTATAGCTCACATGGCTAGCCCAGGGAAAGATCAAAATTCCAAGTACAGTTTCCAATGAATGTTCATTGCTTTAACGTTCATCACTGTAAAGTCAAAAAAATGCTATTGAAACACTAAGTTGAGGACAGTCTATAAACTTATCTGCCAGCTTTTATTTACTTTTTTTTTTCTAGAACAGATTTTGCAAGTGATGCTCCCATAGAGACATATCGAAGAGCATAGCTCTGATTAAACACAAGAGACCATGAAACAAAACTATCGACTTTTCTGATGCACTCAACCTTGAGTTCTCTCTCTTATCAAGAAACACATCCTCACTGGAGTGGAAGGAAAACAGCAAAAATTAAGACAATAATGACATGATCTTTTCATACTTTGCCTCAACAATAGTGAGAGATTTGTAAATTACTTTTAACTGCTTTAATGCCCAGCCTGTGTAGGGCATTCTGTAAGGTTCTGGAACAGAAAGACAACAAGAAGGTAGCCTTATCTTCCAAAAAGGAACTAACTAGGGCCACATCATGAACAATTCTTTTGTTGGTGTTGAATCACTTACAAAACAAATGTGAGTGAAGAGCAAAGAAGTCCTGGCGGGGTGGTAAGCATGATTTAGTTGGTAGCGAATTTAGGGAAACTAAATTAATCTGAATTCCCTCTAGGCAGCAGACACAGGGCAGAGGAGGAAAGACACAGCTGATCAGAATCCTGGTGAAAAGAACACCAACCTGGTCATCCTTTAAAACACAGGAATGTGGGTTAAATCTGATCAATTTCTTAAACATTGCATGAAGTACCATGAGACAAATAGGCTGCACAGTGTCTGGAGCTTTAAAGGGGATGAGAAAGTCAGTCTAAATCCACTTATTCTATGAGTTTTCAGTTTTCTACCCCTTAAAATTCCAGTCGCTTTTTCTTATAACAACGTAATAATTTACAGTTTTCAAAAAAAACTGGAATTGTGTGGCTCTTAAAATTCTACAGAGAAAAACAGTGGATCACTTCTATGCTGGGTGTTCTTGCAGCATGAACATAGTTATTTGTTTCTTTTGTTTTAATTTACATCCTCCTCCTGGTCCATTTCTGAAAATCTCTCCTATTAACATCACTACACCTCTAAAGCAATTTTTTTTTGTATGCAACATAATATGACCAAAGAATCTGATTAACTTCAAAGTGACAACAATCTCAATTTTTGTGCACCTGCTGGAAGAATCAAATGATGGAAAAGATGTGGGAGAGTGGAAAGCACTCATGCCTTTAAACAGGAGGCCCGAGGGAAGGTCACTGTGGGGTCAGTGATGTACAGACACCCACAGAGAAATCTGTGCCAGCACGTCTAGACACAGCAGGAAGCACGCTGGGCCGTATGGAATGGTTGATGTTGCCACAATCCAAAGAGGACCTCTGAACGCCTTCTTCTATTTGTGTTCTCAGTCATGCTCCCTGCACGCATGGCCAGTCAGAAAATTTCCCCTCCATTATTGCTTTACTTTGGGGAGGTTACAATTTCCAGTTAATTTTATAACATAAAACTATAAAAAGAGGTCTACACCAACCATCTTTCTACATTCCAAACAACAAATGCTCCTAATTTATGTAAAAACATAGACGCTGAATTCGTCTGATCACACTATAATAAGTTGTAAATGAGGTATGAAACGAGAAATTCTAGCACAGTGCTCAAAGAATTAAATCACATGTGCTCTCTTAACTATGTTATGTACTATAATATAGACACAAAAATATTAGCATTTTTTTCTAAGAGGGGACTAAATAACTCTTCTCTCCAACAGCTATAAGGGCTTGAAAAAATTTCCCAGTACCTAAGTCTTTTCAAAAGAAGCCTGAGTTCTTTAATTTTCTCTTAAAAATGAAAAGCTTTTATACGGTATCGACCTCTGAAGAGACCAACTGGAAGTTCTGGTTGTAACTTCTTTAGTTCTCTTCTCATTACGCTAGATTCCCATCCTCAGTTTTATCCAAATGTGATGTGTCAGGCTCCAGCTCCACCACCTGAGAGCTCTTTCCTGAGCACACCTGGCAAAAGGCAGCTAACTCGGGAGCCAGAAGTCACCACCAATTTCAGACATCTCTCCTGCAGGGGCCTTCCTGAACTGGGCGATTCCATTATTCATCAGTAACTCACTTCCTATCACATTTTTGCTCAAAGGACACTGACCCTGATTGTGCAGTTCACTTTCAGCCCTGAACTCCCTTTCCTTCTCTCTTCTGCTCTCCAACAGCAGTTCATCTTGTTCCTCCACCTTTCTTATAAAAGGTCAAGGCCACAGACTCAGGCCCTGTTTTCCATTTCAACATCTGAAACCCATTTCACTGCGCTGCCTTCCTCCCACATTAGTTGAAGCAGCAACCTTCCTCTTTCTCAAAATACATTTCTTCATGTGTGTCCTGCATCCCTTCTGCCACCTGCTCCAGAAGTCACTGAGTCTCCAGCAGGGTCTCATGCTACTGGCACCCCACCGCTACTTCTATGACTGAATGAACAAGGAAGTGGCGAGAAGTAACACGCTATTCACCTACATGTAGAAATTCCTCACCTTTGGGAGGACAAACCTCTATTATTATTATCTTTAAAATTTATTTTATTGAACTATAATTGAATTATGATGTGTTAATTTCTGCTGTATAAGCAAAGTGACTAGGTTATACATATATATATATACACATATATACATACCTTCTTTTTCATATTCTTTTCCATTATGCTTTTTCACAGTATACTGATTTTAGTTCCCTGTGCTATACAGGAGGACCTTGTTGTTTTGGAAAAACCTCTATCAATTCAGAGTTTCTGGGAACTTGATCCTTATATAGACATAGGATTTTGTTCAAGCATATAAGGTGTTTCCGCTCACAGAACATTCATCTTCTAAAATTCGCCTATTTTATATATGAGTCAGACTTTACACTTAAAAGACAACATTACTATAATATATTTGTTACTATAATACTGAATGTCCTAGACCTTCAGAAAACATTCTGTTAAGTTCTGCCAAATACAATATCAAAAATATTACTGTCAGTTCATAGGAACCCAGGAATATTATTCCAAGCAGAATGGAATCCAAACCATGTATGGGGCTAGCGACTAGATCAGATTAATAAGTCTATCATCTTTCAAAGAAACTGAAAAAAAAGGACTGCCTTCACTGCTTTACTGTTTGTATGCATAAAAAGTTGATAATTTTAAGGAGGTAATTCATTAATCATACACACTATATGCTAAAAGGTAAACCAAGCACCTACAGATCTTATGCACAGGAAATTTACAACCATTCAATTCTGCCACATTGCTCCACCTATTTCTCTTTGTTCCTTCTTTCTTCTCCTTTTTCTTTCTCCTTTCTCCCTTTTTTGTTCTTTATTTTTTTCTGTTGCTAAAGTATTTAAAACCAAATCATATCCCTGGATGCCGTTCTACATGTTTACTAGTCCCTCTAAGTCTTATGCAACTATAATCACATACACCTTAAAATTAAAAATAATTACTTAAAATATATGACTTCTTTAAGAATTCAAGACCAAATACGACATATCATTTCTGGATATGTTAAAGTGCATTTCCTAGCTTTTTCTTTTGTTTTGGTTTAAATCATCATAGCTTATAATTAATGACCAATGACCCAGTGTCAAGCATTAGACTAAGAGAAGTATATGCATCATCTCATGTAATCCTGAAACAATTCCATGAGACAAGTACTATTCTTATCCTCACTTAGCAGACAACCTACAGCCATAAGAGACAGGAATTCATTTGCTCAGGCTGACAGAGCTACTGAATGACAGTGTGGGTCCTCTGACTACAGAGTCTGACCACTTATGTACTATAGAACGGTACCTATAAGATACAAGACATACATCTTGAGTATGGAGAGAATTTCAGATACATTTCATAGTCCAGAATTGGGTCATGTAAAAAAAAAATCTGCGAGCTAGGACACGGAAGCAACCTAGATGTTCATAAACAGATGAATCGAAAAAGAAGTTATGGTGTATGTGTGTGTGTATAAATATATATATATAAAATGAAATGTTCAGTTCAGTCGCTCAGTGGTGTCCGACTCTTTGCGACCCCATGAATTACAGCACGCAGGCCTCCCTGTCCATCACCAACTCCCGGAGTTCACTCAAACTCACATCCATCAAGTCGGTGATGCCATCCAGCCATCTCATCCTCTGTCGTCCCCTTCTCCTCCTGCCCCCAATCCCTCCCAGCATCAGAGTCTTTTCCAATGAGTCAGCTCTTTGCATGAGGTGGCCAAAGAACTGGAGTTTCAGCTTTAGCATCATTCCTTCCAAAGAAATACCAGGGCTGATCTCCTTTAGAGTGGACTGGTTGGATCTCCTTGCAGTCCAAGAGACTCTCTAGAGTCCTCTCCAACACCACAGTTCAAAAACATCAATTCTTCAGTGCTAAGCTTTCTTCACAGTCCAACTCTCACATCCATATATGACTAATGGAAAAACCACAGCCTTGACTAGATGGACCTTTGCTGGCTTTTGAATATGCTACCTAGGTTGGTCATAACTTTCCTTCCAAGGAGTAAGCATCTTTTAATTTCATGGCTGCAGTCACCATCTGCAGTGATGGTGCACCATCTGCAGAGCCCCCCAAAATAAAGTCTGACACTGTTTCCACTGTTTCCCCATCTATTTCCCATGAAGTGATGGGACCAGATGCCATGATCCTAGTTTTCTGAATGTTGAGCTTTAAGCCAACTTTTTCACTCTCCTCTTTCACTTTCATCGAGGCTTTTTACTCTTCACTTTCTGCCATAACTCAGCCATAAAAAGGAAAGCATTTGAGTCAGTTCTAGTGAGGTGGATGAAACTAGAGCCTATTAAGCAGAACGAATTTAGTCAGAAAGAGAAAAACAAATATCATACAATTACACATATATATATCGGAGAAGGCAATGGCAACCCACTCCAAAACTCTTGCCTGGAAAATCCCACGGGCGGAGGAGCCTGGCAGGCTGCAGTCCATAAGGTCGCTAAGAGTCGGACACGACTGAGCGACTTCACTTTCACTTTTCACTTTCATGCACTGGAGAAGGAAATGGCAACCCACTCCAGTGTTCTTGCCTGGAGAATCCCAGGGATGGGGCAGCCTGGTGGGTTCTCATCTATGGGGTCGCGCAGAGTCAGACACGACTGAAGTGACTTAGCAGCAGCAGCAGCAACACATATATATGGAATCTAGAAAGACGCTACTGACGAACCTATCTGCAGGGTAGCAATGCAGACGCAGACATAGAGAAGACTTGTGGACATAGCCGGGGAAGGAGACGGGTGGGACAAATTGAGAGAGTAGCATAGAAACATATACATTACCATAGATAAAACAGACAGCAAGTGGGGAATTTGCTGCATGACTCAGGGATCGCAAGCCAGTGCTCTGCGCCAACCTAGAGAGGTGGGGTGGGAGGTAGGAGGGAGGCTCAAGAGGATGGGGATGTAACTACATCTAGGCTGTTGATATACGGCAGAAACCAACACCATAGTGTAAAGCAATTATCCTCCAAATAAAAATGAAATCTGTGCCTCACCAATAATATTCACCACTTTTTCTTAAATGACAGACCTGAGTATACTGAAAGAGAAGGTAGTTTTAGGCAATATAAAATTCATACAGAAATGAAGCATTTAATGAAAATGGAGAGTTTAACTGCGTGATGGTAGAAAAAACAAAAAGCTTTAGTCAAGTAAGTGAGTAAGGCACCAGCAAGAAAGTCAACTTTATCTGAACTTAATTACTATGAAAAGACTTTTTGTATTTAATCACCAGGATAAGGCTTTTTTAGAAGTACTACTCTGCTGCTATTTTCTCAAATAAAAGCCCATGCCAGCAGTTTGCCCACACAAGCAGACCTATAATAAGCTGAGAATCCATTGGCGGCACTTAGTAGTAGGAATGTTAATTGCTCAGTTGTGCCCAACTCTCTGCAATCCCATGGACTGTAGCCTGCTAGGTTCCTCTGTCCATGGGATTCTGCAGGCAAGATTAGTAGAGTGGGTTGCCTTCTCTAGGGGATCGTCCCAACCTAGGGATCAAACCTGGGTCTCCTACACTGAGGGCAGATTTTTCAACATCTGAGCCACCAGGGAAACCCTGGTGGCACTTAGGTCATATTAAATATATTTGCTGCTAAGAATGAAATACAGTAACAGATTAGCCTTAAAACTTAGAATACAGCAGTAACCAAAGTAGCAAAACTTCTATGGGAAACAGTCAACAAAAGGACTATGTCATTTCACTAGCCCATGTAACTTACACTCTGTTGTAGATTAACTGACATATTAATATGTAAAAAGGGCTTCCCTGGTGGCTCAGATGGGCAAAGTCAACTGAAAGCCTTCTGAAAGGATTCATCATTCAAGAAGCCATTAAGAACTCTTGTGCTTCATGGGAAGATGTCAAAATAACATTAACAGGAGCTCGGAAGAAGTTGATCCAATCCTTATGGGTGAGTTTGAGGAATTCAAAACCTCAGTGGAGATAGTAGTTGTACATGTGGTAGCAATAGCAAGAGAACTAGAATTAGAAGTGGACCTGACGATGCGACTAAATTGCCACAATCTCACATTTAAACCTTGAATGGATGAGAAGTTGCTTCTTAAGGATGAGCAACAAAAGTAGTTTCTTGAGATGAAATCTAATTCTGGTGAAGATGCTTGAAATGATAACAAAGGATCTAGAATATGATATAAATGTAGTTGATAAAGCAGAGTTGGAAGGGTTGACTCCCATTTTGGAAAGAAGCTCTGCTGTGGGTGAAAGACGATAAGACAGCATTGCATACTATAGAGAGATCAATCATGTAAAAAAACTGAGTTAACGAATAGAGCAAATTTCACTGCTGTCTTAGCTGAAGAAATTGCCACAGCCACCCAAGCCTTCACTAACCACCATCCAGATCAATCAGTAGCCATCAATATTAAAGCAAGATAGTTCAGTTCAGTTCAGTTCAGTTCAGTTGCTCAGCTGAGTCCAACTCTTTGCGACCCCATGAATCTCAGCACGCCAGGCCTCCCTGTCCATCACCAACTCCCAGAGTTTACCCAAACTCATGTGCATCGAGTCGGTGATGCCATCCAGCCATCCCATCCTCTGTCGTCCCCTTCTCCTCCTGCCCCCAATCCTTCATAGCATCAGAGTTTTCCAATAAGTCAACTCTTTGCATGAGGTGGCCAAAGTATTGGAGTTTCAGCTTTAGCATCAGTCCTTCCAATGAACAGCCAGGGCTGATCTCCTTCAGAATGGACTGGTTGGATCTCCTTGCAGTCCAAGGGACTCTCAAGAGTCTTCTCCAACACCACAGTTCAAAAGCATCAATTCTTTCGCACTCAGCTTTCTTCACAGTCCAACTCTCAGATCCATACATGACTAATGGAAAAACCATAGCCTTGACTAGATAGACCCTTAGTCGGCAAAGTAATGTCTCTGCTTTTGAATATACTATCTAGGTTGGTCATAACTTTCCTTCCAAGGAGTAAGCATCTTTTCATTTCATGGCTGCAGTCACCATCTGCAATGATTTTGTAGCCCAAAAAAATAAAGTCTGACACTGTTTCCACTGTTTCCCCATCTATTTCCCATGAAGTGATGGGACCAGAATCATGATGCCATAATTCAGTTTTCTGAATGCTGAGCTTTAAGCCAACTTTTTCACTCTCCACTTTCACTTTCATCAGCAGGCTCTGTAGTTCTTCCTCACTTTCTGCCATAAGGGTGGTGTCGTCTGCATAGCTGAGATTATTGATATTTCTCCCAGCAATCTTGATTCTAGCTTGTGCTTCCTCCAGCCCAGCGTTTCTCATGATGTACTCTGCACAGAAGTTAAATAAGTAGGGTGACAATATACAGCCTTGACGTACTCCTTTTCCTATTTGGAACCAGTCTGTTGTTCCATGTCCAGTTCTAACTGCTGCTTCCTGACCTGCATACAGGTTTCTCATGAGGCAGGTCAGGTGGTCTGGTATTACCATCTCTTTCAGAATTTTCCACAGTTTCTTGTGATCCACACAGTCAAAGGCTTTGACATAGTCAATAAAGCAGAAATAGATGTTTTTCTGGAACTCTCTTGCTTTTTTCATGATCCAGCGGATGTTGGCAATTTGATCTCTGGTTCCTCTGCCTTTCCTAAAACTTGCTTGGACATCTGGAAGTTCACAGTTCACGTATTGTTGAAGCCTGGCTTGGAGAATTTTGAGCATTACTTTACTAGCATGTGAGATGAGTGCAATTGTGCGGTAGTTTGAGCATTCTTTGGCATTGCCTTTCTTTGGGATTGGAATGAAAACTGACCTTTTCCAGTCCTGTGGCTACTGCTGAGTTTTCCAAATTTGCTGGCATATTGAGTGCAGCACTTTCACAGCATCGTCTTTCAGGATTTGAAATAGCTCAACTGGAATTCCATCACCTCCACTAGCTTTGTCCATAGGGATGCTTTCTAAGGCCCACTTGACTTCACATTCCAGGATGTCTGGCTCTAGGTGAGTGATCACATCATCGTGATTATCTGGGTTGTGAAGATCTTTTTTGTACAGTTCTGTGTATTCTTGCCCCCTCTTCTTAATATCTTCTCCTTCTGCTAGGTCCATACCATTTCTGTCCTTTATCGAGCCCATCTTTGCATGAAATCTTCCCTTGGTATCTCTAATTTTCTTGAAGAAATCTGTAGTCTTTCCCATTCTGTTGTTTTCCTCTATTTCTTTGCAAGATAATCCACCAGCAAAAAAGATGAGGACTCAGGTAACAGTCAGCATTTTTCAGCAATAAAGTATTTTTTAAATTAAGATATGCACATTCATTTTTTTCTCAGACATAACAGTCCTGTACACTTAAAAAACTATATTATAGTGTAAACACAACTTTATACACACTAGGAAACCAAAAAATCCGGGTGACTTCCTTTACTGTGATACTGACTTTATTTCAGTTACCACAGGTTTGATATCTTCACACAAATCCCCTCTCCCTGATATTCCCAGTCCTGTACCCCAGTTTATGCACATCTACACCCTGCCCTTTCTCCCCTTCTCTGGTATTTGACTGGTCTTCCCACCTGCAATTTCAAGCCTGTTTCATGATACCTCCTAAGGGACCTTGATCCAGACCTCCCCTCTTTGCTGAGTATAAACTTTCCCATGTTATTGGATTCTTCCTGTCAATTCTTAGTAAGCTCAAGCTTCTTCTACTTCAGTTCCTTAAAAAAAAAAAAAAAAAAAAAACTTCAACAGACACCTTGCTACATACCAGTGATTAAAAAACTGGAAGCAAACAGAATACTATTAATATTGAAGTTCATGAGAATGGGTATAGAAAAGTGATTAAGGATACTGATGCTTGATCAGACAGCATGTTAAAATACGGTCTCACTGTATATATACCAGCTCTGTGGCCTTTGGCAAGTTATTAATCTCTCTGATTAATAAGTTTCCTCATCTATAATAATGAGGATATAGTCATTTCTGTATCTGTAGGCAATATATCTGCAGATTCAACCAACTGTAGACAGAAAATATTCAGGGAAAAAAAAATTCCAGAAAGTTTTCCAAAACAGCAACTATTTAAACAGGATTTATATTTTATTAGGTATTCTAAGTAATCTAGAGATGATTAAGAGTATATGGGAGGATGTGCATAGGTTATTTGGAAATACTATGCCATTATATAAAAGGGACTTGAGTATCTGTGGATTTTGGTACCTGAGGGGTGTCCTGGCACCAATTCCCCACAGATACCAAGGAAAGATTATACTAATAGTGCCTACCTCATAGGGTTGTTACAAGGGATATGTAAGTTAATATTTTTTAAACAGCTTAGAACAGTGTCTGGCACATGGTAAGCAATATATAAGTGTTAGTTAAATGAAATGAATAGAACTGAATAAAATAACATTACAGATGCTATCTAGGGAAATGATTCCCGACTTTTCTAGCTATACCCTTACAGCCTTCAGAAATTACAAAGTTTCAACCAGATAAATGCACTCTAAAAATATTTTACTCATATAAAACAATTTAGTAAATTTTTTTAAACTAAGAAATTACCTTTTATGGTGAGGAATTATGTCAAAGACTGGGAAAAACTCACTCAAGAAAAGTATGTTATTTCTCCTTATAACTGAGTCCAGTGTGTAGCTGTACCCACCGTGCAGATGCTGTTAAACAAATGAGGAGGGAAAACTGGAAAATAAGCACGGGCTAGGTGTACATAGGCAAGAGGCTGTTAGAATATGTCTGAATCTTTCTGGAGAGCCATCTGCGACATGCATTAGAGGCTTAATATTAGAGGCCATCTTCAAGCAGAAACTGTTCGGAAATACAAATGGGCTTTCTAAATATCATCTAACATCAATTTCTAAGTTTCTGTCAGAGAACATACCCCTCCTGATGCTGAGGCAGTACTGTGTGCTTCATTGATCCACATGGTGAGCTAGAAGGGAGTAATTTTCACCTGCTGACTCCTTTTGCATTTGACATCTCCAAGTACTGACTCAAGGTTTTCATCACGGGCACATGGCAAGAGTCAGTGCTATTTTGCTATTCTTCAAGTATCTTGAGAAGGACTCAATTCCTACAACAATTTCTATAGTATAGGATATTTCTGAGGCTTTATATTAGTTTCAGTGTTATCATTACCAATAACTTGTAACAATTTATTATCAGGGCTACCAGTCTCTGGAGTTCTCACTCTGGCTAATGAAATCTTGCTCAGTGATGGAAATGTCCAGAAGCACTTGATGAGGCCAATGGGGTGGTGTTCAGAGGGCAGACTTTGGGGCCACATGGCTGGCCTGCCACTCTGCTTCACCTCTTACCAGTTTGGTAAACTCAGGCAAGTTTCCTGACCTTTCTGTGCCTGACGTGCTCACCTATACAATCAGTGCATACAATATATTTCAAGTATTTAAAACAAATTCTGGCAGATGTGCTTAATAAAATGCTGGCCGTTTGATTCTTAGAGGAAAGAAGTTAAATGAATAAATTCTAGCCAGTTGTCTGCCTTATGAAACGAAGAAACTTATTTCTTTCCTAATCAAACCTCTACAGGCTTTGTACATGTTGGACACGACTGAGGGACTTCACTTTCACTTTTCACTTTCATGCATTGGAGAAGGAAATGGCAATTCATTCCAGTGTTCCTGCCTAGAGAATCCCAGGGATGGCGGAGCCTGGTGGACTGCCATCTATGGGGTCGCACAGAGTCAGACACAACTGAAGCAACTTAGCAGCAGCAGCAGCAGCATTCCCTGAATTATATCATCTTTTGCCTACTAAATTTCATTGTTTGGATTGGATTTCAAATGCTGAAAAAGAAAGGAAAATCATGATCCAGTCTCTTCAGCAAATAAATGACAAGGAATTTAAAAGAGAGAGAGGGAAAGGGAAACTACATATGAAAGGTGACCCGTGAACTTATCAGCCATGCAATGGGTGGACTTTATTTGGGTCTCATGACTTACAAACTCCTTATTTAGAATCTGTAAAACAATAAGCACCGGTCAATAGCAGAACAGAATACTGACCAAAAACAGATATTTGATAATGTTAAGGGAATATTTATTTGGGAGGGTGGCAGGGAAAGACAGTGAAGCCTGGTGTGCTGCAGTCAATGAGGTTGCAAAGAGTCAGATATGACTTAGTGACTGAACAAGAATTTTTTTAGAGTTTTTTTCTTTTTTTTTCAGATAGGTGTACCCTGAAATATTTACATATGAAAATTTGATCTCAGGGATTTGCCTCCGTATAAGCTGGGAGCAAAGAGGAGGACTGGAAAGATACGCGGCTGAAACAAGATCAGCACTGAGTCGATCACTGTCGTCACTGGTCTGTGAAGCTTTATGACACTATTCTACTTTTGAATACATCCGAAATTTTTGAAAGTAAGAAGCTTTAAAAAAAAATATGAGTTGACCTTAAAATACTCACACAGCCATTAGTTTCTCTCTCTAAACCTCATCTGTTACAGGTGATAGTGATGTTATTTACCTCCTTGTTTCTAAGATTACATGCCAGAGCACACTGGAGAGTTTGCCTGATGGCCTGCCACGTGGAAAACCTGCAAATGTGACTCAAGGAGGTGAGAAGCAGTCATAATCTCTGTATGTACGCAAATCAAGAAACAAAAAAAAAATACTGTTATACTGAGAGGAGAAACACTGCTAATGAGAAAAAAATAACCCACACATCTCACACTGAATTCCCTGTTGGGTATAAGAAGAAATACAACAATGCCTCAAATATCACATTTTGGCTTTACACTACCTTTTTCTGAGAAGATGCAACAATTTGCAATGCTCAGCTCTGCCAGAAGCAATGAAGGAAACAAGACTTGTCACCAGTTTCAAGATGAGGAACTAGACAGAGGTTAAGTTAAAGGGTCAGAGCAGCAGCATTCAATTGCAGAGACAAGAATCAAGCCTGTCCTCAGATCTGTGCATCCCAAGGTCTCTTCAAAAGGTAAGTATGAATCCAAGCTACTCATAGCAAGGTTTTGAACACTCCCTAAAAGAATAATCACCACCATTTGAAACCTCAGAAAGTTAAGAAAAGAAATCTGAAATCCTTCCAAACACCTAGTAATTATGTATTTTCATTCTTCCTCATTCTTTTGTCAGTCAGCTTCACAGAGATGAGTTTGGGAGCTGAGAGCCCATGGCCAAACTCATCAAGTGTAAGCAGGGGAGAGAGATTCAGGCTTGATTTCTCCTAGGGTTATTCTATATCCGGTGTCTCACGGAGGAAAATGGAGACTAGAGAGAGAGAGGAAGCAGGAGGGGAAGGGTAAAGAAGGAAGGGGTAAGATGGAGAGAAAGGAAGCCTGGAGGGTGGAGGAGGGAGTCAGGCACAAACATAGCCCAATCACATCACAGGCCCAGCTCCTGGGCGGAACCTAGGAACCACTGAAACAGTATTTTGGAAATTCTGCATCCAGGTTTTTTTCCTACTTTCACCAAGTAAACAGGAATAAAGGAGGAGGAATTCTGTCAATCAAAGCCTGAAGGAATGTTTCAGAAAATCTCAAAATGTTTATAACAAGACAAAACTGAAAGACAAGCTAATATTAATCTTCTGTCAATGCCATTTGAAAATTACTAGCAAAGGGGAATGTGCATTCCTCAAAAACTTTAGCTGAACAGGAATGAGCAGAAGCGTGATCTCCTTTCTCCATTTTACATTCCATACAGTTCATTAAATATTTTAGAGACCATACAGGACACAGACAATGTTATGAAGCCATTGGTTAAATTACACTACCTGGAAACCAAGCTTTCTAATACACTCCGATGTGTAAGCAGGTATTATCTCTAAGGAATCTTTCACACCTCTAAAATCAGTGCTAACCTGTAACGTGGATCCTTTTTTCAGGCCTTTATCTTCCCTTTTTAGTGGTGTTGATTTGGGAAGGGAAAAGGGTTTTTTAACTCACTGACTCATTTCCTACAACAGTGTATAAAGTAGATTTGAAACTGTATTCCCATCATTACTTCCACACCTCATAAATCTTGCACTTGCGGTATAAACCAACCCCTTTAAACTATATGGACACAGTTCACTGTTAGGAAGTAGAAAGTATACTTTCTAGCAGGCAATGAGTAACATATAAGCTAATTCAAATACTTTATGGCTATAAATGCATTAAAAATAAACTTCACACAGATTTCCTTAAAAAAAGATTTTCTTTTTACCAGAAAAGAAATACTCCAGGCTTAGTTTGTGTTTATAAAATAATATGCAGCTCATTGTTCCCTAAAACTGTCAACACTTATTTTAGTAAGCATTATTTTTTAAAGTGGGGTACAGTTGGATCATTATGTGTGATTTGTGGTATAATTTTAATTCTAATGTCAAATTAAAATTTTTTCATGTAAAAGATGGTGTGGATTGTGGTCAACTTTAAGATTAAAAAATTTTTACACATAAAGAAGTCTCAAAAAAGGTTGAGACTTCCGGATAACAACCAAAACATCCATTGTAAGTTTTTCTTAAATATTGAAAACTCGCCATAAGAGAACTAGAACAGGTAAGACAGAGAAAGAAAAAAATGTGAAAACTGTTTATTATTTCCTACCTCTGAAACTCTAATGGGAAGGTTTCCATGTATTTAGTTTTTCCTCAATATCATCTGATGTGAACAGGGTAAGAATAATTTAACTGTTTACTGAAAATTTGAAAAATACAATGTATTGACCTTGAGATGCAAATGAACTTCAGGGTTTAGAGACAGTATGACTTCTTTGCATTATCAACAGAAAACAACTCAAACAAATAACAGAACTGCTATCAATGACATATTTTCATTTAATAATAATTATGGTTCTATGGTCTTTTTGAGTCTTTCCAAAACAAACCTTTTCATGCCTCATCTCATTTAATTTTCAGGGAAACCTCCAGAAGGTAGGCAGCTTAGAAATCCATAAAGTTCTAAAGATGAGAAAATAGGCTGATAGAGTAAAAGTGTACAAGGTCACATATCCCAAAGTCTGCCAGTTGCAAACATCCACCACTCCACCATTAAGAAATTCAAGTCATACCTCCACATGCATTTACCTGATCGGCCGATTCTCTTTACTGTCAAACAGTGAAAAGATGACCTCAAGCTCCTCTCCCAGGTTGGAACACATGAGACTCTTCATCTGTACAAAGAGGTGGTGACTGCTGGCCTGCACTGGGGTATCTTTCTTCCGATGTCGATGCTCCATCTGTATGACATCCACCAAAAAACAAGATCAGTGTGGACCGAGGGAAGCAATGGAACCCAACAAACTAGTTATCTATGGTGTGATTGTAATGTCCTGTGCTTTTTTTTTTTTTTTTGGCTGTGAATTTGGTATCCAGTTGGATGTTAAATTCCAGATTTTCTTTCAACTTCTACTGAAGTCTGTAGACCATCAAGAATCCTGCTTTAAGAAGATTTGTTTCTTAATTATTAACATTAAAATGATACCAACTCACAAACAGCGTGACATGCAAAGGATTCTACTGGTCCCTTGTCAACTCCCAGGGTGAGAACAAATTGTTGGTCATTTTTTAAAACATCAAGCTAAATTAAAAATCTAACTGATCATTTCACTGATGGGAGCTAAACAATGTAGCTATGATTCCACTTTTCTCATAATTAAAAGTTCTTTTAAATTATACTAAAGTTTTGGTAGTTTTCCAAGATAGGCAGTGGTAAATGATATTCAATCATTAGAACAAGAAAATGCTTCTAACCTGATGTGGAGATACAGGGAGACCTACAAAACTCAGTGAGTGTCTAAAGGCAGGAATAGTCTCTGTGTCCATCTCTAGTTTCTCTTTTAATACAGCTAGCCTGGGCTACACGTGAGAGGTGGGACCAGAAGTAAGAGTTCCCACATGCTAAGGAAGGAAAGGAATCACCCAGGGTTCCAGGGGTGAGAACATGGAAATGATCATTTATTAGCATATTTGTTATGTGTCTATAACATGCCCAGCACTGGAAATGCAATAATGGGTAAACACAGAAATAGCCTATGCCTTTGTGGAGCTTTTCTACTAGGGGGAACAGCTATCAACAAAACTGTCCCACAAGCAGATAGGAAACTGCAGCTATGATGAATGGAGGATCTGGCTCGTGTCTGAGCAGTCAGAAAAGGCATCTTGGGAAAGTAACACTTTAACTAAGAGCTAAAGGGCGAGAAAGAATTATGAACCATCTAGACAGTGCTTCTCAAATTACCTGCAGTCAAGGACCAGGCTGTTTTCCCCTCTAATCTACTGCAGGTTGATATTTTCATAAAATACAATCAAAATGTCATGGCAATGTCAAAACGTCATAAAGGCTTCTGTACATTTACTCACCATTTTTCTACTTGGATCAGTTACAAACAGTTCATGGTTCAGCCAGTTCTTGGACCACACTGAGCAGAACTGGCCCAGGGTGAGAGCACAGGGAAAACATATAGAAAGGCGGTGTGCTAACAGAACAGGTGCTAAGACTGGGATGATTACTGCTTTCATAACGGGCTACTAAAGAGGGCACTTATTGTGGTTCACTTGACAATTGAAAGGAAGGAAGGAAGAGAGAAAGAAAGAAGGAAAGAAAAAGCTTGGTGCTTAATTCCAAAGAAGTCATACGTTTGCTTGAAGTTAAGGTACAAAACTCTATGTCTACCTCAGCCACCTTTTAATATTTCTAAGTATAGTTCAAAAACTAACGACTAACTAACCAAGATTTGAATGCAAAAAATGCTCTTTACATTTACAGTTATAAATGCAACAACATAAAATCACCAGAATTTTTTCATGCTTTTATCATTTAATATGAACCACTTGAAAAGTAAATAGCTTTAAAAAAAATGCAATTAGCTAAATATATCTATAATTGTTGTATACTCAACAGGTACACGGAACACGCCTCTGTAAAAGTGAGGAGTAAGTGCATTTTCTTTTAAAGTGGACGTCAACATTGTGGTATGTGTTGGCCATAATTACCAGAAAAGGCTTCCTGGAGAGAAAAAGAGCATAATTCTTTTTTCTATGATGGTTGCTCTATTTTGTACTTTAAAAATTCTTTATAACAGGGCAAAGGAAGCATCATACATTCATAAAACTACATCTCTTTATAGTTTCTCAAGTAGCTTTTATTTTCTGAAATTGCTAATTTATTTACTGATTTACTTAAAAGCACAAACTTCTATGAAGAAATGAGTAACTGCTAAAGGTTAGAGCTGGAAGAACAGATATAAGAACTAGGATATGTCTGGTCTTTACTTCCAACAGTGCAAAGTTCCCAGCATCCATCATGACATTCACTAAACACTGAACAGAAGAATTAGCTCCCTTACTCATGCAGAGAATCCAATATATCTAGATCAGTGGTTTTCAACCTTAGCTGCACTTTAGAATCACCAAGAGAGCTTTTAAAAAATACTTATGTCCAGGTCCTATCCCAGAACAATTAAATTAGAATTTCCAGGGGGTGGGGGTCCAGAGAGAAGTTTTAAAAGCTCCCCAGGTGATTCTAATGTGCAGTGAGGGCTGAGAATCACTGATTGAGATGACACCAAACGAGACGCAAATCCTAGCAGATCAAAAAATGTATTGTTACACCTTTTGTATAATTACTGCCTTGAAACATTTGGTCTCTGAAATCACCTCTCTTCCCTCACCTATAATGTTTCCAAGGCTGAGATGGATTTGAACTTGAATGGGTTATAAGGACTTGTTTATCTTTTGGTAATTTACTACTTTGGGGAACTGCTAAAAATATCTCCGTGAAGATATTATTACAACAGCAAAATGAGAAAGGCAAGCCCATAATTCAAGAGCTATGATTTGATAGTTATAACACACAGACAAAAATCTATCTCTGAAACAGACAAATTTATCTCAAATAATTTACAGTTACAAAGGCACTTAGCAGTTACTCTAAATGTACTTACATTTTAACTAGACCTTTGATTGGGGAAAGAAAGAGATGTATTCCAAAGATTTAATAAAGTGATACAAATTTTTAATCCTCACCAGTGCATCAATTACTGGGTGAACTGTCTGTATATACCAGGGTTCTCACCTTCAGCACTACTGCTAATTGGGGCTGGTTCTTTCTGTGTCGTGAGAGCTTTGTGGGATCTTTACCATCTTCTGGCATGTACCCACCAGACGCCAGTAGCACCTCTCCTGACCCCCTACTCCACACCATCCCCAATTGTGACAATCAAAACTTGTCTACAGACATTGCCAAATGTACCCTGTTCTATGTTCGATAACTACTGGCCTACCCACTAAGGATCACACAGCAAGCTGCTAATGTGATCTTATAAAAACCAAGAAAGTTTCCTAAAAAGACTCTCCTTATGCACAAATTAACTAGAGAATCCAGCCAATAAGGTCCTCTTTAATTCCCAAAGGATCAAGCTCTGGCCATTGGCAGTAAACCAAGTGGACATATGTTAACACCGTGAGGTTTAGCATATTTTGCTGCTTAGATGAACACAATTAGGTGAGAAAGATCTGCTAACAGGGCTATCAAAAACCGAAAACAAGCCTTTCTTTTTTTTTCTAATGATGCAATATGGAGTTAGTAAGATGCAAACACCTGTGTTCAAGTACGACATGGCAAAGACACAGCAAAAGAAGAGACGCAGCACAATTAATCCAACGTCCTGTGTTGGGGCATTTTATCTCCATGACAGGATCCTTGATGCATGAGTGACAATAAATCACCACCCCCACCCCCAGCCACAAGGGATTTGGTGATGGTGCCTGCCAGCTCTCCTCAGTGAAGTCAGCACAGTCAGTCATGTTTACATTGCATAAAGAAAAGGGCCAGTGCTACAGACAACCTGATTACTGCTGCGCCAGGACATAAACAGGAACTTGAAGCTGCCTTAAAGAAAAAACATGTCCTTTTGAAGTTTATAATCATTTGAGGTTTCCTGGAGTATTGTCTTTACTTTAGAAACAGTAAAATGCAAAGGAGGGGGAGAATCCCAATTTCATTTAAAATCACAATGTTTTTCACAAATGAAGACTATGGACTAAGTTCTGAAATATAAAATACAAAAAAATACAGTCATCACAGCCCAGATGAGACCCCAGAATTCTATCAACATAACACTCCTAGCAGCTACAACAAATTGGAATGTCCAAAGAGATGAAATAAACTTCTCATCCTATAGATGACATTAAGTAAAAGGCAGATAGATAAAATTACATGCATACAAAATCAAACTTGGGAAAATAAAATATATTTTTGATACTGTTAGTTGCTTATCAAATATCTGACATCCCTAGCTAAATATGGGGATGTGACAATGCCCTACCCAAAGAAATACAAGGGCAAGTATTGTGTGGCGTTTCCAAAAGGGCTCATTAAAGTAGCTGAGTCAACTGAAAGAAATCACCCTCCTTCCTACTGTTGGAGAGCAATGTAATGGCTAGAGTTCTTGCAACCATGTTGTACTGTGAAGTATCCTGGATAAAGGATCCTTATTTCGCTTCTGACATAATGAATCCACAAATAAGCCCAAGACCTGCTGCCTGGGCTTCTGTACTATCAAAGAGAAATAAATTTCTATCATGTCCAAGCTTCTGTTATTTATTTCATTGAACACAGTCAAATCTAATTTTAAGAGGTAGCATAGTGAAATTCACCCAGTCGTGTCTGACTCTTTGTGACCCCACAGCCTATACAGTCCATAGAATTCTCTTCTCCAGGGGATCTTCCCAATCCAGGGATCAAACCCAGTCTCCTGCGTTGCAGGCTGATTCTTTACTAGCTGAGCCACCAGAGAAGCCCAAGAATACTGGAGTGGGTAGCCTATCCCTTCTCCAGTGGATCTTCCCAACTCAGGAATCGAACTGGGGTCTCCTGCACTACAAGTGGGTTCTTTACCAGCTGAGCTACCAGGGAAGCCCCAAAGACACAGCATGTAAGGTAATAATTATTCTTGCCACCATGCCTCTCTTACAAGGATGAAATAAAGATGAGAAAAGAATGAAGACTGACTGAATGCTTAGGTGTTTTGTAAATGTTATCTGCCAAGGAAAGGCATTTCACATGCATGTCTTATTTAATCTCCCAAACAAACATGATAAGAACGATTTCTCCATTTAATAGACGAAGAAACTGAAGTGCTGAAACATTGAGCAATAAGTCCAAGATCAGAGAGCTGGTAGAAGGAAGAGATGAAATTCAAATCTAGCTTTCTTGATCTACAGCCATGGTTTTCTAATAATATCATAATGACTTCAAAACCATTAAGTGATTGCTTATTGAGTGCAAAGCACTGTACGAGATGATTTCAGACGTAACAAAGGGCGATAAGACATGGTGCTCACTCTGAAGAAACTTCAGACTGACTGAGAAATTAAACAAAAGTGAGAGACAAAATTTGATGCCCAATAGTTAAATAAACTACAATACAAATATTCCATTAGAGGATGTATCTGACAAATTCTAGTGATTTTGCCATATATACATATATATACATACACATAAGCTAAGAGTTAGTGATCACTTTAAACTTTACTTTTAATCACCTCTGCCCTCCTCCCTCCAACCACTCTTTAACTGTGTCTTTGCTCTGCGCTTGACACTCCACTTAGCACTAATGTCACAGAGGGATACAGCATGAAACACCACTCTCAAGAAGCTCAATGCAAAGGAAATTCTTCACAGAAAAAGAATTTATTCCAACTGACATAATGAGTGTTAAATAATCTGAACAGATTGATGACAAAGGAAAAAAACTGAATGCGGTATTAAAAATCACTTTCTCAAATCAGACTTATGCATGTTGGATTTACGAATGATTTTTTCCTCATGTTTTTCAGATAATTTCAGGTCAAGAATAATCTGAGATTCTATGAAGAATGTAGTTACCTCCAAAGAGGCAGGATCTTCCAAAAAAGGAATCCAGTGTTGACCACAGCCATTCCTCCTTGGGACATTATGGAAAGATAGAGCAGTAACTAGAGCAAAGCAAAATTACACCTGGGATGATGACTGAATGTCTTTCCAGCCACATTTTTCTTGGATTTGAGGTTTTAAAAGAGCTTAGTGAATAACAGGGACTTCCCTGGTGGCCCAGTTGGTAAAAAACCCATCTGCAATGAATAAGATCCAGGTCTGATCTCTGGGTCAGGAAGACCCGTAGAGAGGAAATAGCAACCCATTCCAGTATTCTTACCTGGGAAATCCCATGGACAGGGCACCCCTGGCAGACTACAGAGCCTGGGGTTGCAAGAGTGAAAGATGACAGTGACTGAAACATCACACCACCAGGGAATAACACAAGATTAGGTAAACTTTATACAAATATTAAGAATATGAGGCAAAATACAAGACAGATGGATCATTCAGGGAACCTAGATGCCAAGTAAATAACTAGACTGTAACCTATCATGTACCTAGGTAAAAAATTCAAATCATGGGTGATGTCATGGTGGGAGATATGACCAAATATCTTATGATTATTAATAAGCTTCAGTACTTAGAAATGGTCTCGGAGAGATGGGGGCTAAGACCAGCATTTGGAGACCGAGGAGACACTTTCAGGAGTCTGTGCATGTAGTGATAAGATGGAAGGGAAGGGAGTTAACATGCTGATGAGCACTAACTGGAAACCATTAGTCAAAACGTCTTGATGTACAACAGATAAATACACAACTTGTAAGCATTTCACTAGTCCAGGCAAAGTACAAAGATTTAGGAAAAGAACTTAAAACTTCTCTGGCTTTACTTCCTAGGGTCTGGGAGTTGAGGGCTCAGTAGGAATGTCAGGTAATTCTGAGACGGGTAAATTATCTCAGTTTTGTACTTGGGGCAGGGTCACCTCAGCTCTCAATTTTCTTTCCTTGCTCCAAATTAAACCTGGAACATCCTGTTCTTACAAAATCAAGCAAGAATGAAAAGTGTCATGGAAACCACAAAATTAGCAGTGAGACTGTGAGCCACAGGTTCCTATACCTACCAATCGGTAGAGCTCAGTAATGCTGATGTCCTCTGGATCCACCATCGCATACTCTTTCCTAGGCACCAGGTCCAGTCCCAGTTGTCTAGAGAACAAATTGCAAATGTTTGGAAGGAAAGTCAGCTCAACAGAATATATTTAAAATAATTACTGTATCACTCTCAAAAAAATTCAATCCATCACCCTTTGTGCTTCTCTCACCCAAACTTTTTACCTTATATTAACCTTTTACTGTGCTTGGACTAAGCAAGCAGGCTGAACACTGGGTATAACTTGAGGAACAGGAGATTACAAAGGCAAGGAAACAGGGATGGGGTGGGGATGGGCCAGCCTTCTTGGTGCTGCGCTTTGGCCACTGGGGGCCTTGGTTCTACCAAGTGGGGAGCCTTTAGCACCCTACAAACTATTACCACAGAAACCTTCCTCATTGTGCTGGCCTGGAAACTAGACATAGACATAATTTTGTTCTAGAACACAGAGTTAAGGAGAGGGAAGCCTGGCCCTGAGGATTTGACCTGGCACCAGGGGTTGGTTTTATGTTAACACAGTCACTGAACTGCACTGGGACATCAGGAAGGAAGAATGAATTGATTCTCCCTCCACTATCATCATCACAGGAAAGTCAAAGGACAGCACAGGGCTCTATGGAGAATGGGGAAGCTGCCGTTGCTGTGACTCTGTTTGAGGCTTTCAGGCAAGAACACTTCTTCTGATGGCCTTGATAGGGAATGAGATGACTATCTCCTCCTCCTCCCAAGCTTTCTCCACTTTTGTTTCTCCCTCTCAGTAAGAAAACTATATTTAAAGGAAAACAGTAAATGCACAATCTGTAAACTGTAAGACATTTTAAATAAGTTGTCAAACTCAAAGAAAGCAAAATCAGACCTCTGAAAATTCATGAATTTGAGGATGATCTAAATAAATTATATTGCTCATTTTCATACATCCATGTTTTACCAACTTACCATAAATTAGCCATAGAAGTGCCCAAAGCATAAGCTGGAACTTACATGAGTCAAAACTGAGCCATGATTCAGTCATAATTAATGTTTTTCCCTCTTTTCCCTTCCGTATGTCATTATCTTCCTTCCTAAAACTGAAAAAGTATCATCTTCTTGCCTGCTCTATATTTCTAAGCTATTTTTGATAAGCTAACTTCATCCAACTTTCTTCCTATTTACAAACTAGTCTTTTAAAGGAGGATCGGCATGATGACTAAGGGCCAACATGATTCAGAGAACCAAGTTTTTTTTTCAAAACAAAAAGGAAAAACATTGAAAAACATTCAAAACATGAAAGATGGGCAGCCTAGGTCGTGGTCAAACAGTCTTCAGATCTACCCCTCAAAGGGCCACCCCATCACACACAGTGAGACCAGAGGCTCCCTGCATATGGCTGGCATATCCCATGTCTCAGGAAGCACTCCATGCTGTGAATCACATTGGTCTGGAGTGAACGGGGCCTTAGATCTCTTTTGGCTCAACTTACTCCTTTGACAAGCGACAAGCGAAGAAACTAAAGTCAAGGAGGGCTCAGGAATTTGCCTCACATCTTGAAAGAGGAGAGTTTCGAGTTCAGTGTCTTGCTATATTTCACCCCTGCCCTTGATTCCCCACAAGCAATGAATCTCCCCGAGATTAATGAATTAGGGCTGCTCTCTTGACTGTCTATAAAAGGATGAAGGGCACAGATCACTCAGCAAAATAACAGAAGGACTCTGGACAAGATAGAGGTTAAAAATGTGTTATATACTTCATTCCTGTAGTATATGTTTTCAGTTCAGTTCAGTTCAATAGCTCAGTCATGTCCGACCCTTTGTGACCCCATGAATCACAGCATGGCAGGTCTCCCTGTCCATTACCATCTCCCAGAGTTCACTCAAACTCACATCCATCGAGTCAGTGATGCCATCCAGCCATTTCATCCTCTGTCGTCCCCTTTTCCTCCTGCCCCCAATCCCTCCCAGCATCAGAGTCTTTTCCAATGAGTCAGCTCTTCGCATGAGGTGGACAAAGTATTGGAGTTTCAGCTTTAGCATCATTCCTTCCAAACAACACCCAGGGCTGATCTCCTTTAGAATGGACTGGCTGGATCTCCTTGCAGTCCAAGGGACTCTCAAGAGTCTTATCCAGCACCACAGTTCAAAAGCATCAATTCTTCAGCACTCAGCTTTCTTCACAGTCCAACTCTCGCATCCATATGTCTTAGCAGGAATCAGAACTGCCTTCTGATGAAGTGACATCCTATACTTAAAGGAAGCATTACTCTTTATTGCAAATTGGTTTTTCCAGATTCAGTAAGAGGCAAAATCATCTATGGTATCTTTTACTGCCTTCTTCTTTCCTATCTGCTTGCTTTTTTTTTTCTGTTGCTCTAAGATGATCTGATTCACACAGGATCACAATAAACTGTGTGAATCACGATAAATTGTGGAAAATTCTGAAACAGATGGGAATAACAGACCACCTGACCTGCCTCTTGAGAAAGCCATATGCAGGTCAGGAAGCAACAGTTAGAACTGGACATCGAACAACGACTGGTCCCAAATAGGAAAAGGAGTACGTCAAGGCTGTATATTGTCACCCTGCTTATTTAACTTCTATGCAGAGTATATCATGAGAAATGCTGGGCTGGATGAAGCAGAGCTGGAATCAAGATTGCTGGGAGAAATATCAATAACCTCAGATATGCAGATGACACCATCCTTATGGCAGAAAGGGAGGAAGAACTAAAGAGCCTGCTGATGAAAGTGAAAGTGGAGAGTGAAAAAATTGGCTTAAAGCTCGACATTCAGAAAACTGAATCATGGCATCATGATTCTGGTCCCATCACTTCATGGCAAATAGATGGGGAAACAGGGGAAACAGTGGCTGACTTTATTTTGGGGGGCTTCAAAATCACTGCAGATGGTGACTGCAGCCATGAAATTAAAAGATGCTTACTCCTTGGAAGGAAAGTTATGACCAACCTAGATAGCATATTCAAAAGAGGAGACATTACTTTGCCAACAAAGGTCCGTCTAGTCAAGGCTATGGTTTTTCCAGTGGTCATGTATGGATGTGAGAGTTGGACAATAAAGAAAGCTGAGTGCTAAAGAATTGGTGCTTTTGAACTGTGGTGTTGGAGAAGACTCTTGAGAGTCCCTTGGACTGCAAGGAGATCCAACCAGTACATTCTGAAGGAGATCAGCCCTGGGATTTCTTTGGAAGGACTGATGCTAAAGCTGAAACTCCAGTACTTTGGCCACCTCATGCAAAGAGTTGACTTATTGGGAAAGACTCTGATGCTGAGAGGGATTGGGGGCAGGAGGAGAAGGGGATGAAAGAGGATGAGATGGCTGGATGGCATCACTGACTTGATGGACATGGGTTTGTGTAAACTCCAGGATTTGGTGATGGACAGGGAGGCCTGGCTTACTACAGTTCAAGGGGTCACAAAGAGTCGGACACAACTGAGCAACTGAACTGAACTGAAGATGCTCTGAAGGTCCAAACAGTGAATGGGGACTTGGGGAGAGAGGGAGGCCATGACCTTATAGGATACCGAGGGACCACTTATCTTCCTTATACTTGAGTCCACATAAGCCTAACATCATAGTCAAAGTTGGCTTATTCTAATTTCTCATTCATATACTAACATTCATATTTAGCACAATATCAGCCTTGATCACTGTTTTAAATGACTAGATTTAGTATTTAAAGTACTTGGCTAGTATTTTAGATTAGTCAGTTATGTCTTTTTTCTTTTAAGGGCAAATCTGGGTCAAGATCAGCTTTTTATCAAGTTTTCCCAAGCAGCTCCTCAAAAGACACTAACATATATGCACAGGCAGAATCGGGGCAGTAAGGAAAGCCACCCCTCACCCTTTCCCCACCACCACCCAGGATACCTGTCCCTAAGACTTTTAAGAGAAGGTATCTCCCTCCACATAACATCAATAATCTATCACCACAACAGAAAAGAGGGATATATTTAGAAAGAAAAACACATGTCAAACCAAAAGCCTTTTTGAAACAAGATATACTCTCAGTGCGGGGAAGGAAATGACAAGCCACTCCAGTATTCTTGCCTGGAAAAGTCCATGGACAGGGAAGCCTGGTGGGCTTCAGCCCGTGGGGTTGCACAGTCGGACAGGACTGAGCACACAGCAGTAGTACTCTCAGTGGAAGTCATATATCTGACTGACCCCAGTGACGTTTTGTATTTCGTGAACACGTGCACACTGTCAGACCACACAGGGCAGTAGAGAACTGACAACATCCTGGGACCCAGACCAGCCCTAGAAGATGCGGTGCTCAGCTCCATCAGTGACAGTCTGCACCAAGGCCCTCAAAGGAGAAAACGGGGAAAGCTTCCTCTGGTGTTTCCCAGAGGTACGAGCACACGGTGCCTCACACCCTGTTGCAGTCACGCCCTTGTGCGCACCACCAGCGCTCGTCCCTGCAGTGGCGGGTACTCACTCGTTGCCCCAGTCCAGGCGGGCGGTGATGTGACGCTTCACGTCCTTCATCCGGTCATGGGTGAGGTGCCCCACCAACACCTGCCGCCGCAGATCCAGGATTTCATTCATGATATGCCACAGTCGGTGGAAGAGATCACCTTCATTTCTCTAGGAAACACGCAAATGCAGAGATTCAGCGGTCAGACACTGAGACACGGGGTAACCACAGAGGAAAGAGACCGAGACCCGTTTACCCTCTATGTGCTGGGCACTCTGAAGACAGACTTTTTTATTAACAAACTCTCTCCTCAGGTCCTGAAACATACTCACTTCTCTGCATCCTTTCATCCTGTTTCACAATGCTGCTCTCCTGCCCAAGAATCCAAATCCCACTTCGCTTCTCAGGCTCACCAAAACACACATCATGTCACAGGATCCTGATGACGTCTCCACACCTGAGTGTGGCCCGATCTCTGACTTTACGTTCTCTACTTCCCTGTCCACCTCAAATCCTCTCTTTCTTTAGCTCCATCCAATTCTACTGTCCTTCAAGGCTACAACTGACTTCCCCCTGCCTCAGGAAATCGGGCCTGAGAGCTCTTGCTCACATGCTTTTATCCCTTCTCTGAACCACGGCTGCATGCAATGAAAGCCAATTCAAAGGAAAATCTTGTTTTTCAATTACTCCTTGTGTGTTGGTCTTAACGCTTTACAGTTTCCCGTCAGAAGCTGGGTACATAGAGGACTCTAATGCTCGTTCATTGACCAATTTTCACTGCTAGCATCTGGCCAGTATCTAGACTTTAAAGAAATGTTTTCTTTCTTACTTACTAAATTTTCGTGTAAATTCAAGCTAACCTCTTGTGAAATTCATCAAGCGAGGACCCTTATTGGGAAAGAAGATTGGTTCAACTCCTGGCTTCCAATCTTGGTTTTGCCACGTAACTAGTTTTATAGGCTTTGAGTATGGCTTTTGTCATCTGTGAAACACGCACACGGAAGCTTATTAGAGATAACATTTGTGAAGAGAGCCTGATAAGACAGTGATTAAGAGCACAGACTTGAAACACAAACTACCTCACTCCGCATTCTAATTTTGCCCTTCACTGGCTAAAAAACCTGTGGCAATGTATCAACCTCATGGTGCTTGTTTTCCTATCTGCAGAGTGGCTATCATAGGACCTATCTCATAGGCTTGTTATGAAGATTGATGACTTCGTGTATTAAAACTCTGAGAACGATGTTTGACCCACAATAAATACCATGTTAGCATCAGGTGTTACTAGTGCTGTTATCATTACAGTTTTGATCCAGAATAAACGTATAAACTTAAATCCAGATCCGCTTATAAATACTGCATCTTTATCAAAATCTAGGTGTATGTCTCTTACCCACAGATATTTAGGGTAAGCCTTTGGTAAGTATTTCACCTTTCATTAACTCTTCATCTTTCTTAAGTAGAAACTATGCTTTTACTTTCTATGAAAATTATTAATAGGCTATATGAATTGATGCTTTTGAACTGTGGTGTTGGAGAAGACTCTTGAGAGTCCCTTGGATTGCAAGGAGATCCAACCAGTCCATTCTGAAGGAGATCAACTCTGGGATTTCTTTGGAAGGAATGATGCCAAAGCTGAAACTCCAGTACTTTGGCCACCTCATGCAAAGAGTTGGCTCATTGGAAAAGACTCTGATGCTGGGAGGGATTGGGGGCAGAAGAAGAAGGAGACGACCGAGGGTGAGATGGCTGGATGGCATCACTGACTCGATGGACGCGAGTCTGAGTGAACTTCAGGATTTGGTGATGGACAGGGAGGCCTGGGGTGCTGCGATTCATGGGGTCGCAAAGAGTCGGACACGACTGAGAGACTGAACTGAACTGATATGAATAATGGTATGGAAGTATTGAGATTATCATTTACCAGAAGTCCTCTACAGAGGTAAGCTGCCAAAAATATCAAATTCGGTCTAGTCATAACATTCTTTAGGAAAATAAAAAGTAGAGATGGATCTTCTGCTTCACTGATGCTCGGTGACTGCAAGTGTTTTGGGGAACTGAGTAGGTTAGACAATGTGCCAGTTGAGCAAGAAACACTCTCCATGACACCATCCCTGATCCTCTGAGCTAGAAGTAATCTTGCTCTCAACTCCTATAGCACTCTCTTGAGCCTGTTCTTCTACGACCTCTCACTCTTTCCTCATGTTATACACTCCCATACAAGTCATTACAGGAGTGCTGTAATGCAATACTACTGTAAGTCACTGGTCAATGCCTGTGTTTTTCAGCTGATGTGAGCTCCAACCACAGTGGCTGAGATGGCCCTGTGTAGTCCCAGCAGCTGGAGAATGAAGGAAGAAACACCTTGATTTAAAGGAGATTTAAGGAATCTTGAGAGGTGCGTTCTGTTTAGATGTAAGAGAATAAGCAGGGAAGATCAAGAAAAATTTGAGGAGAATGGACCTAGGGATTATCATAGTAAGGGAAGGAAGCCAGATGAAGACAAATATCATATGATATCAATCATACATTGAATCTAAAAAAATGATACAAATGAACTTATTTATAAAACAGAAAGACACAGACAGAGAAAACAAACACTGTTATCAAAGGGGAAAGGGGGGATAAGTTAGGAGTTTGGGGATAGCAGACACATACTACTATATATAAAACAGATAAACAATAAGGGAACTGTATAGCATAGGGAACTATAGCTGTATAGTGCACAAACCATATTTAGTATCTTGCAAAAATCTATAATGGAAAATAATCTGAAAAATAATACACACACATACACACAAACATCCCTGATGGGGTCAAATGGTAAAGAATCTGCCTGCAATGTGGGACACCTGGGTTCCATTCCTGGGTCAGGAGGATCCCCTGGAGAAGGGGATGGCAACCCATTCCAGTATTCTTGCCTGGAGAATTCCATGGACAGAGGAGCTTGGTGGGCTATAGTCCAAGGGGTTGCAAAGAGCTGGACATGACTGAGAGGCTAGCAGTTTCACTTTCATATATACACATACCTAAACATAGACACATACATACATATATATATAATATATATATATAACTGAATCACTCTGCTCTTCACCTAAAACTAACACACTGTAAATCAACTATACTTCAATTAAAAATTAATTTAAAAATTAATACTAAAAAAAAAAAAAACTTGGGGAACTCCATGGGCAGAAGGAAGAGTCCACTCAAGTAGTCAAAGAAATTACTTACCTAATGAAGATACAATGCAAGCCAAATCTCATGTGGCAGGGAGACAGCCAACTCCTGCTTAACATGACCACCACCATGTGAAGGGCACCTGTCTTGCTTTCGGGGAAGGTGTTCTGATGTTGTCCAGAGGGATGGGCTTGATTTCCTAATAATGTCACCTCTAGCACTTAAGTTCAAGAGCACATTGAGCTGAGAAAAAGTTGGATTTACAAAAAGAAAAACCAATCGGTCTGCTCTCCCTTTCAGAAAGGGGTGGCCGAAACATTGACATACTGCAGCACCCTCCCCACTAATGCACGAAAACAGTACATAACTGTTTTGATAGCTAGTCAGTAAATGATACCTCTTTAAAAACTAGATTTTTAAAAAATGGATAGTTATGAAGACTCTTCAGGAAACATGAGAAATGCTTTTAATTTAATGTTTGATCAAAGAGGCAGGATACAATATTAAACACTTAAAATAGAAAAATACATAAACATTTTTACAATATATCAGAAAACTTCTGCAGCATTTATCTGCAAAAAGTGAACTATAAGTATTTTAGTGTTGTAGAGAATGAGCAAGTTTTGATTTGCCTCAAAATGGAAATAATATAAATTTTGGAGCAGCAGACAATTTACAGCCAGGTTTTCCTACTTAGCATGTGACCCGAGATAGATTATATCTGATGAGATTTGAGAATAAACACTACCTGCTAAAGCTGCAAGGAAGAGAGCTGTGCAATACCCAGCTGAAGGCCTGCACAAAGGTACTTGGTAGAAGAAGACCTGTATTTCACCTAAAGTTTTTGTTGTTACTGCTATTTTATTAAGTGATACTTTAAAGGACATTATTTAGACCATGACCAATGTACTGAAAAAAAGCAAATAGTACTTCTTGAGCATCTACCATGTGTGTGTGTGTGTGTGTGTGTTTTTAATGCTAAATGCTCTACATTACATTAAGATAAAGTATATTTCATATACTGGTTACCATTGACAACATATGAGTAGCTCATCAAACACCTTCCAGTGGAGACACTAGGAGCCTTAAAGCTGTTAAGGAAGACCATGGACAGTGCCCC
Organism: Ovis canadensis; assembly: GCF_042477335.2. Classification (NCBI taxonomy): domain Eukaryota; kingdom Metazoa; phylum Chordata; class Mammalia; order Artiodactyla; family Bovidae; genus Ovis; species Ovis canadensis. Next base: position 71,244,910 of record NC_091248.1, on the reverse strand, counting down.
GAGACACTTATGCATGATGAACTTGAACCAAAACGTTTAACAAAAACATATTAAGAAAAGAGAAACCAAAAGGTCCAACAGACCCAAGTCAGCCAAATTCTCAAGGTTAAAAATCTAGTATCTCCAGGTTAAATTTTATATTTGTTCCTAAGAGAACTATTATTCCAGTATTCAAGGAAACTTTGAAATAATCATTTATCTCCATCACTCAGGACGGTAGGAGGTGAGGAAGTTACTCTTAGAGCTTACAACACGTAGATTTTCAAGCCAATCAAGTAGTTCCCAAAATAGATGCTTGCAGCTTCAAAAGCAAGTAAAAATAGCTAGATAAGACAGAATCAAGAGGAATTCAACTTTGATCCTCACTAGCAGCTACATAAAAGGGAAAGTGCTCATGTCTTAGCTCAATTAATGGTTCACACTTACACTGTCATTATTTTTATGGTGGGTATTTAGGATGCAGTGATGTGCACATTTCACATAGTTTTAATTTTCATCTTAATGTCGTGCAATATTAAGTGAAATAATACTGGGATTTTATTCTTTCCAAGAAACATTTTAAAATCTAAAAAGGAGATCTGCATTTCCTTCGTACTCTCCCAGTCCAGAGCCCGAGTTCAGTTATACTGACAGTGCATTGACTGCACCCCAGCAAAGCCTAGATGCCGTGTTTCATTTAAGATCATCTTGTGGATTTTAGTAGTGTGCCCTAAAGCCGCCAGCTCCAGGAGACCATGGTCAGAGAAATCCAACATCAAATGAGTTTTTATTAGTGACTTTTAAAGATTTTCTTGCCTCAGTGAAATATTCTATTGCATTTTCTATGGAGCATAAAATAAAAATGGCCATTCTTTGTCCATGTCCCTCACTAATTTGGATTCTTCTCTTTGACAGGCTATTTCAAATAGTGTTGTCAGGATAAGTATACCTTTGTATGTTGAGCACATCCCTTCAAATGACTAAGCTGTTCTCTAAATTCCTTTGAAAATCAAAGAAGAAATAAACTCATCTTTCCCCAAACATCACCCTCAATTCCCCACAGACAGTGGTTCAGTGAGGATGCTAGATTTACATGTGAATCCCAGCTTAGTCACAGTCATTTTTCAACTGCTTGGCCTCCAGTAAGTACTTCACTGTCATTTTCTTCATTTGTAAGCTAGGGATGATCATAGTCTTTATTTCCTTGAGTGGTTGTAAGGCTTAAGTGAAATACTACATATAGAGTAGTTCTTAAAGGGTTTGCAAAATAGAAGATTCTCAGTAAGTATAATATGTAAATAGGTACGTGTTTGTGTGCATGCTAAGTTGCTTCAGTCGTGTTCGGCTGTTTGTGACCCTATGAACTGTAGCCTGCCAGGCTCCTCTGTCCATGGCATTCTTTAGGCAAGAATACTGGAGTGGATTGCAACGCCCTCCTCCAGGGGATCTTTCTGACCCAGGGATCGAACCTGCAACTTTTATGTCTCCTGCACTGGCAAGCAGGTTCTTTACCACTAGCACCACCTGGAAAGCCATGCTGCTGCTAAGTCACTCCAGTCGTGTCCAACTCTGTGCGACCCCAGAGACGGCAGCCCACGAGGCTCCCCTGTCCCTGAGATTCTCCAGGTAAGAACACTGGAGTGGGTTGCCATTTCCCTCTCCAATGCATGAAACTGAAAAGTGAAAGTGAAGTTGCTCAGTCGTGTCCAACTCTTAGCGACCCCACAGACTGCAGCCTACCAGGCTCCTCCATCCATGGGATTTTCCAGGCAAGAGTACTGGAGTGGGGTGCCATTGCCTTCTGGAAAGCCATATATATACATATATACCCAAAATACTGACTCCTTTTTTCCCCAAGAAACATTCCTTTCTCTTGTAGTTCTAGAATCTTCTCATTGATTCTAAATAGCCTATCATTTTTAGTATACCTGAGCAATGTACAGAGAATTAGAGTATAATTCAATCATCATTATGAAAATTATATTGAAAAATAAGCTTTTTCTCTGTGACAATTAAAATTATTCAGAAAGCCTAAATCTAGGTTCCATGTAAATTATCCTATTTGAATAGATGCCAGGAAAGTAATTTTTTACCTTTGTGCAGCTTGAAAAAGAACTTACAAAATCCATGCTGGATGGACACAGGGATAAAAATCAGACTATGATGTATTAAGCTCTCTATCTCCAATTCCCCTTAGGAGTGGCCGTGCTCAAATATTAGTTGACACTCACCCCATTCAGATATTTCTTGAAACAATTCTCCACTGAAAAAATGATGCTATTAAAAACTTACGTACCACATAGAGTTGTTTCCACATAGCTCCCCAGTCTCTTAATGTTGATGTCATTTCTGTGATCACAGAGTCTTCAGTGGGAATAACCATTTCAAATTGTCTGTAAAATTGAACAACAAGTATATATGCAAATGACATAGACAGTAATCTTCTTTTAAATATTCTAAAAGACCAACTACGAAAGGAAGCTGCCTAGTTATTTTTGGTTCTGCAAACAAACCAGGATCTGAATATGAATTTGTGTGAGGAATGTGATGTGGGTTACGGCAGTACAACACCAGAATGACCAGCCACTCACCTAGATCAAAGTTTAAGCAGTGTGGTGAAGCAACACTACCAGCGAGGTTGTGCACCACGTACAGTTTGATCTCTCAACAGCAACTCACTTAAATTCTCCAAGCTCAAAAGTCCTTGTATGTAACCTGAGGTTACCAGGCTATCTAGACTGTGAGATGGCTCTTGCCTTCCAAGCGCTATGGCCATTGGGCTCAAAGAAAGTGAAAGGCTCATTTAATGATCAGGATATGATGGCTGCAAACATCCAAACTAACTCAGTACTATAAACAACTAGACATTGAGGTACTGACTGAATATTCACTTGATCTCATTAACACCTCATTTTTATTACTTGCAAATAGGACCATGAAAAATTATTACTAGTATCAGTAATGTTGTCATGCATCTCAGAACTTATAAAGGATTTAAGACATCACAGGTATTTGAGGATCCATTGCAGAATGCTCCTCTCCATGATTAGGGTAATATATTCCTTCTATCTTGGAACATATTCATACCAATATTAGCAGGGTATCTATGGTGGTCCTGATGTTGAGAATATATATAAGGAGATGGAGAGAAAAAACCAGATTGAATTTGTTTTCTGCATCCTATCTTTGACATACAATAACCTTTATTTTTTCATCTCTCATTTCTTTTTTTTAAATTCTTCATTTTTGTGCAGGTTAAAATGGGTAAGTGCCTGTAATTCTACTTGCCAAAAGAATGCTAATTGACTATACTGAGGGGGATTATCTTCTTCATTTGAGTATCTTTTTCTAAGGACAATATTCAGTGTTCAGTGGACACTGAACCAGGTTATGCAGATGATCAAGGGGAATTTTTATTTCTTATCATGAGGCTATTGACTGTTCTGTGTTCCTTCTTGATGTTAAGTCCAAAGGGTACCTAATTGTCTTTTGTAAAGTTTTCTTGGCAAGTATGGGAATTAAAATCTTGCCTTGATTTCTTCACCAACAAAGCCTCATTTCATACTTCTGCTAAAATACCCTACGAATATTTTAATTCTTTCTAGAGCTTAAACATAGCTGAAGATGTAAAACCAGAAATAAAAGTAAACAGTAATATATGAACTGTGACATACACAGAACCTTTTATCAAGTCTACGTAATTGACATTTTTAAATGGAAATGCATTTATTTTGCTTTTCAAGCAGCTGTTGTGATTTAAATGATGAGTATTTGGAGAGAGGCATTATAAAATGATGAACGGAAAGTCTGGGAAGGAACATTGAATTCCTAAGAAAACTCAACAACCTACTTAACATTTAAAAACTGACATGACCACAGCAAGAATTAAACAACGAAGAAATGACCTCACCATTCACAAACTATAATTTAAGGACCCCCAGCCCCAACCCCCATCAGTTTTGCACTGCTCTGAGACCCAGGAAAGAATATAAAGGCAATTTAGTCTGTGGGAAATTGGTCTGGGGTTTGCTCAACCAAAATGTACATTTTTAAGAAGCACAAAATTGCCATTTTAGGTGAGCAGCTGTTTCCTCTTAATTATACCAAAATCAACATTCAAACAGTCTGACATAAGTAGCTGCCCCTGAAATTATATTCTGTTGAGTTATTCTGAGATGTACATTGCAGTTATTTCATCCTGGTGGGCCATCAGTCTGCTAATCCCCTTAAAATAAGACAGGCAACATCAAAAGCCTAAAGAGATTGCTCTCTGGGAAAGCAATCATCTGGCAATACGTGTTCTCAAATGTTTTCAAGTTAAAGTTTTTCTTCCAGTTAACAGTCCTAGAACCTGAAGTCTCCATCAATTCTAATTTTTTTTTTAAGAAAATAAACTTTGGTTAAACCCTGAGGCTCTCTTGCTCTATATAATGCTCATCATGCCCTCTGTCAGGTGTCAAACCCACAACAAGTCTTAAACTAACAGGACCAAATTTTGAGACAATTTTATCCATCTTTAAACTTCCTCAGAATCAAGGGAGCCAGATACTAACCAGTTACAGACTAGGACAAACAAACAAGGTACTTGTTTCAATTAAAACTATGTCCCCCCCAAAAAATAAAAAAAAAATAAAATAAAAAAACTATGTCCCACCACAACACATTTTCAGAGAGAGAGGACTTAAACTACACAGAGTGATGCTTGACATCATCTTTGCTAGCATGCTGTCTATTTTCTCTTCCTCAGTCTGCACGTAGGATGGGGGCAGGGTGGCTCTCTGCTCTGGAGGGTTTTTAGGATCAGGGTTGGGTTTGGGGCAAAGGCAGCAAAGAGACTGGCTGCAGGGGTTGGCCCAGGTGGATCCTTTAAGGGACAGGGTAGAAAGACCCAGATCACTAGGCCAGAAAGGTAGGAACAAAGAGTAAAGGTGTGTTTTCTGGACGGTCCCTTGGTTTACTTGAGGAGGGCTGGATAGACACTGGCTGGAGAACTCCGAAAGGACTAATAACTCTGCTTGACTCATTTCTAGTGGGTTATATCTGCACAATATTTCTGAAGGACACACATTCATTAAAAGAGTAATAGTAGTGGCAATTATCAGTATTAGAAATATATTTTCAATCTAATATTTTAAGTACTTACTACTACTACTATCAAAAAAGGTCTTAATGACTGGGATAACCATGATGGTATTGTCACTCACCTAAAGTCAGACATCCTGGAATGTGAAGTCAAGTGGGCCTTAGGAAGTATTACTACAAGCAAAGCTAGGAGAGATGATAGAATTCCAGCTGAGCTATTTCAAATCCTAAAAGATGACGCTGTTAGAGTGCTGCATTTAATATGCCAGCAAATTTGGAAAACTCAGCAGTGGCCACAGGACTGGAAATGGTCAGTTTTTATTCAAAACCCAAAGAAGGGCAGTGGCAAAGAATGTTCAAACTACCAGACAATTGCACTTATTTTACATGCTAGCAAGGTTCTACTCAAAATGCTTCAAGCTAGGCTTCAGTAGTATGTGCATTGAGAACTTTCAGATGTACAAGATGGGTTTAGAAAAGGCAGAGGAACCAGAGATCAAATTGTCAACATTCACTGGATCACAGAGAAAGCAAAGGAATTCCAGAAAAACATCTTCTGCCTCACTGACTACACTAAAGCCTTTGACTGTGTGGATCACAGCAAACTGTGGAAAATTCTTCAAGAAATGGGAATACCAGACCACCTTACCTGTCTCCTGAGAAACCTATATGCAGGTCAAGAAGCAACAGTTAGAACCCGACATAGAACAATGGACTGGTTCAAAACTGGGAAAAGAGTACGTCAAGGATGTATATTGTCACCCTGCTTGTTTAACTTATATGCAAAGTACATCAAGCGAAATGCCAGGCTAGATGAGTCACAAGCTGGAATCAAGCCTGCTAGGAGAAATATCAACAACCTCAGATATGTAGATGATACCATTCTAATGGCAGAAAGTGAGGAGGAACTAAAGAGTTTCTTGATAAGAGTGAAAGAGGAGCATGAAAACGCTGGCCTAAAACTCAACACTAAAAACAAACTAAGATCATGACATCTGGTCCCATCACTTCATGGCAAATAGATGGGGAGAAACTGGAAACAGTGACAGATCATATTTTGGGGTCTCCAAAATCACTGCAGACAGTGACTGGACCCATTAAAAGATGCTTGATCCTTGGAAGGAAAGTTGTGACAAACTTAAACAGTGTATTAAAAAGCAGAGATGCCACTTTGCCAACAGAAGTCAAAACTGTGGTTTTTCCAGTAGTGATGTATGGTTGTGAGAGCTGGACCATAAAGAAGACTAAGCACTTTAGAACCGATGCTTTGGAATTGTGGTGCTGGAGAAGACTCTTGAGAGTCCCTCGGACTACGAGGAGATCAGACCAGTCAATCTTGAGGGAAATCAACCCTGAATATTCATTGGAAGGACTGATGCTGAAGCTCAGCATCAGCTGAAGCTCCAATACTTTGGCTACCTGATGCCAAGAGACGACTCATGGGAAAAGACCCTAATTCTGGGAGAGATTGAAGACAAAAGGAGAAGGGGTTGGCAGAGGATGAGATGGTTGGATAGCATCACCCACTCAATGGACATGAATTTGAGCAAACTCTGGAAGATCATGGGAGACAGAGGAGCCTGGTGTGCTGCATTTCATGTAGTTGCAAAGAGTCAGACAGGACTTAGCGACTGAACAATAACAATAACACGAAAGGATATGTTTTTAAGCCCCATTAGGAAAATAATGGCAGACTCAGCTACTTATGATCAGTTGTGAATCTAGGAAATTCCTGGGTTGAGATATGACTCAGCATTTGATGGCTATGACTACTTGCTTCCCTACACAACAGGAAACCAAGAAGAACCAACTCCTTTTGTTTAAGATTAGGTAGATTCCACCATTTCCAGACAATGAGAGACCTCCAGTGCCCTAGATTGTCCAACATACAGATGTGGTTCTTTCATTTTCTCCACAAACTGCCTTAATGCCATCTGTCTTTTATCTAACAACACAAACAATGGCAAGAATCTATTCATTTTTTTCAAGACAATAAGTCTTTCAAATTCCAAAATAAGCAATGATTGTGTGAAAACTCTCCATCAATAAAATTTACTTCTTACCCTTTGTTCTTTACACAGGCATTTTTCAAGTGAACGTAGCTGGAAGGAAATATACCCTGGAAGAGAAAATGTGAAGGTTATGTCTATTCCAGCAGAATAACTTTCATAAGTCATATATATATAATATCACCACACAACCATAACAATACCAGGAAGATGGAATCTCTAACACATTCTCTAGGTGAAATCTATTGTAGCTTATAACCAGTCATTTTATTTCAAATGTTTATCAGTTTACCAATTTAGAGATACTTTAAAATAAATATAATCAAAACATTAAATCCTGCTCAAAAATATATTCTATATATAACAGAAATTTTTTGTATTTTCAAGAATTCTATATAGAAAGCATGTTAAATAATTTTTTAAATATTGCAGTTTTGAAAAAAGGGGTTTTAATCTGCTTCTTTTGGTTGTAGTTCTTTTTCTTATCTTCAAACTACTCATGTGTCTATTTGAAAATACATACTAAAAAAATACCACTACTATGAATTTAGAAACAGTATATTACATGTTTAGGAATGATCCTTAATGAAAACATAGCAGCAAATCATCACCAGGCTGCCATTCTGATGGAACAAAAATTAAACAAAAGAAGACACGCCAGCTTAAAGCTCTTTATTGTAGGGAAAGGCTAGGGCAAGGAAATTGTTCCTTTGTTCTAAATGAGAAATTGAAAAAAAATTTTAAAAAGAGTAATTTTATTATCCATTAAATGACAATATTCTCTGAATGATTTTTTATGCACAATTAAATGGAAAATTCAATTAAATATTTAGGGAAAACAAATGTCATTTGAATACATTATCACCACTGTGGGTCCAAGGATAACATAAAATTTAACTAGCAAGCTCTGTACATACAACAGTAGTAAATAGGCATAGGTTTAAAAAAAAAAAAACCACCATTTTTTTTCCTTTGGAGTTTAAATTTACCTCAATATGGTAGGAATAGCAAATAAGAGTAATTATTGGAATTAACAAGAAGTCAGAAATCGAGTTTCTTTAGAAGAGAAATAAAAGCACAAAATCTTAACACCTTTTAAAGTATGTTCAAAATGAAAAATATTGAAGTTATATATTTATGTGCCTGCAGATGTCCAAAAATAACTTTGAATGAGAGCTAAAGTATAGACTCTCCTTTAGAATGACCTAAAATAAGTGAAATAAAGTAATTAACACAGTTGGATGATCCAGGAAAAAAGGTATACTTAAACAGAAATGCAGGCAAAATAGATTAGATTACTTGTATTTTGGAAATGAGAAATGACACACTTTATCTATTATCCTAAGAAAACCAGAATTAAACCAAAACATGAACATGGCATGTAAGAAAATATTAGTGAATGTGGATAGCATGGGTAAAGATGGGAAGATAGGAACAAAGTCGAAAAATATAGAAGTAAGGATTAGTGTTAACATCATAAACTACACAAAGGAAAGGTAAAAGAAAACTCATATTACTTCCTACTATAATTCCTTAGGATTTATATAAATATATAAATGATAATGAGTCTTAGTTTCTGTCTGGAATGGTAAGAAAGATGGACTCTTTATAATTTGATTTTCCCACATTTCAGCTCCTCACTCCTAAAGGGACTCATAACATACCTAAAATAAACCACTCTCCTCACCAACTTTTACAAATGATATCACAGAAAATAAAGATTAAATACCTCTAGTCATTATGTCTTTTGGAATATATATTTCTGCTGCCTGAATTTTAATTTAGCTTTCTGCAAAACTCACACTTCAAAAAGATTTTGTTTATATATAATAAGCTTATTAAGGTCTTCTCAGTATAAATTTCAAGAGCTACACAGGATTATCACTTGAATAGTATATCTTCAGTATAATCTAAGTTCAAAGGAATTTCCAAAATTATGAAGATCTGTATTGCCATTTAGTATTTCAACTAAGAGTCCCAACTGTAATTTCAATTGTATAAAGAAATAAAGTAAATTAACTGTCTTTCTTAAAGATCCCATAATTACAGTTAAAAGTAATTATTTTTACCTTGATATTTGGGTTTTTTAAGGCAAATCCTCTGTACCAGCCTGTGGAGAAATAATCATGGTCATATTTCAATAAATCATTATAATACTTTGAAGAAATCATTAGAAATCACTGTATCTTTTGCTGACAGACTTTACCTTACATGTAGATATTCTAGGTAGAAACATGTGGGAATTGGAAGTAGGCTAGACTATAAAAGTCAAGTGACTACAAGTTTAAGTCTTCTATCAATAAAATCACTTAAAAATTGTATTGGAAATGTACATAAAAAATACAAACATGCATAATGGAAGTAAAGGTTTGATAATCAGAGCACTGGGCTTAAATTCTGGTTTTACTATCAATAAGTATTAGCTGTTGAAATCTTGGGCAAGTTAAGTGACCTCTCTGAGCCTAGTTTCACTCCATTTTATAAAATGTCACACTATATCTCAAAGAAATTCAAGAATCTACACAAGATTTAATATAGTTCGAAACTGTCTTTGCCTGAATACAAAGCCCTGACTCTACCATCAAAGAACAGTGCTTAGCCAGCAATTCTGTACTGAACTCACAGATCGCCTACCATCTTGGGTGAGGATCAGTCTGATAGCATAAGAAGAAAGAAGCCAGGTCTCATCCACTTAGAGCATTAATGGCACTCTTTCATCCAATGTCCCATCAACTGACTCACCATAATTTTTATTCTGCAGAATGTCTACTACTTAACCTCCAAAGTGACTCAGTAAGTTTTACAGCACTGTCTTTAAGGGGGAACATAACTTTTTATAGTTTAAAACAATTACAGAGTATACATATACATATATATATATATGAATGAATTTATATAGCTAATATACATGTGCTGTGTGTATGCTCAGTTGGTTAGTTGTGTCTTGCCGGGAGCCAGCATGAGGAATTCCACCCGTGACAAGGTCATGCGGCAGAGCTCTGATGGCAAGGCTAATCAGACCTCAGGTTTTCCCCCTGGAATTTCCTGAGCATCCACCCCCCAAAAAATAAGAATCTGCCTGCTTTTCCACTCTTCTAATATTCTCTGGAAAAAGTCAAATCAGGGCTTTAGTCTTCTGCATTTGAAAGGGATGTTTCAGTTAAAACCCCTCTGATAGCTCTCTAGCTTGCCTAACAGGTTCCCCCGGACCTCTTACAGCTTGTGAATTGCTTACAGCCCCCCAACCACAAGAGGCACAGAGCTTAAAGCATCTTAAGATACAGAGCCTTTCCTAAGAGCTAAAAATCATATCGGTGACGGGTTTTCACTGTTGACTCAATGATTGCCGCCAGACCTCCATATTCTTTATCTTTTAGGCACCTGGGAGGATGTTAATCAATGTAAACGGGATATGGAAAAAGATACATAGTAGTTTTGATGTTAGCAACACTAGACTTTTGAGTTAATTACTTTTCTCTTTGTTATATATCACTGCACTCCTCTTGTGTCCTTGCTATGTAAGAATGTAACTTTATTTAGTGCTTTCTGAGAGTGGCACCAGACTTTGGGAAGATCAACACAAATAAGCCTTCTAGTTAACAAACCCTTATCAGAAAAAAGGATGTAAAATGTTAATTGGCCCTTTTTGGCCAGAAGATGATGTAAATCACCTAAGACTTGTGTATACAATTAGGTATGCAGAGAGAAAAGCCTGGTTTTGATAAGAGTCTGGGCTGCTAACGCTGCATAACTTTGTGTTACCCATTGATCTCCATGTTTTATTGAAAGTATAAAAGGCCTTCTGAACAACAGGGGCCGGAGCCAGTCGCTGGACTGGTTTCCTCCGTGTCTCCTCTTTACTCTAATTTCAGGCTGAATTCCCATCGGGAGCGGGGCAGCTCACCATGTCCACTTACTTGTCCCGGCTTTTAAGATCCACGCGAGGGGGAGCCCAAGGCGGGGCAGCCCCGGATATTCAAGTGGGCGCCGGTGGCCCAGTGTAGATGGTGCAAGCTCCTCGTCTGGAACTTTATTGGCCTTCCCCGTAAGCCAAGTTATTCAGCCCTCTTTTCTCCACCTAATTTTCCTACTACACTATTTCTTCCTAATCTAATCTTATATTTCTATATGAATAAATAAATAAGTTCTCCTCACCAACGCCATCCCCACTTCAAATTCCCTGAATCCACTAGGGCTGGACCCCGGCAGTGTCTGACTCTTTGTGACCCCATGGATTGCAGCCCTCCAAACTCCTCTATCCATGGAATTTTCCAAGAAAGAATACTTGAGTGGGTTACCATTTTTTACTCCAGAAGCTAATATATAGCCTCCTATAAATGTATTATTTTCAACTTATTGTTTCTTCAACTATAGAAACCATTTGCTTATTGGAAGAAATTATTTTATCATAAAACCAATGTTCTATTGAATTGAATCTTTTTGATTAACTGAACTTTTAGAAAGAAGTATTTGAGTTTTGTATTTAAATATTTTTATTCCTCATGAGTTTTCTTAAAAAAATATTTTGTAAAACACCATTTTACAATCAGCCTGGAAAAAGTAGAGTGAATTGAGAATTGCAATCTATAATGTCAGGATTTATTAGATTCCTTAAAGACATCCACCCAAGAGATAGATCCATTCTTAAATAATTATTTTAATAGTAACCAAAACTTCTTAAGAATTGCAGAAATGTCACAGTGAGGTCTCTGTCCAACTACACCATACAGAAAGATGTTTACATTACAAAACAGCTCCCATTAGCTGGTAAGTATATTTTCACCCATTCATAACAGATTTTATATTTATCTGTAAATGAAGTGGAAACAGACAAAATATATCTGGCAATGACAGAGAAAAACCTTATATTTTTAAATATATCAGTGACACTGGATAAAATAAATGTCCATGTATCACTACCATTTAATGACAGGCTCTAAATAAAAGTAATAGTTCTATTTGGGAGAACACAATTTTATCAATAATGACTCTTAATTTGATAGAGTCTTACCATATTATAAATTCCTAATAAGGACAATGCATTGAGAGGAAAATCATATCTTTGGATATGCTGATGGGACTTTACAATATGGCCATTTTGTTAAGAAAACAAAGTAGTCATTTTATCTGGGATCTTTTTAAGGACTAGCGTTTAAGGATGTTTTGTTACAAGGAATAGAAGCATTTGAGAACATACTAGGTTGATTTAATGAGGTACCTCTTATATAAATTAATCATACAAGTTCACCTAAGATTTCAAATGGAGGAAATAACTTCACTCCAAATTTGGGGGAGGTGAGGAGGAAGAGTTTATAGGACTAGAGCAGAGCTGGCCAGGGCAGGAGTCCCACCCCAAGGAATCTGGCTACGCAATCTCGGTTAAAGCATTTCTGCTCTGGACCTCTGTTTCTTTCTGTCCTGGGGAGCCCACCAGACTCTTGACATTCCAAGAAAGGCCCTCGAGTTTGGCCCTGAGTCATGAACTCTCAGAAATTCAACAGTCTCAATTGCATCTAGTGAATATAAATAAATAATATTAGGAAAAAATATAATCAGTTTAAAAATACCAAACAATGTTTTCCCATAAGCCAAACATTGAACATGCAAGGAAATAATTTTGTAAAAAATGGTTCATTGTGACTAAGGGGAAAATTCCGGAGATTAATAGAAGTATGAAAAGAATTTGTAAATTTTATGAGCTGCCCAATGCTGAGGAGATCGTTTACCCAACTGCAAACGATCAATACTAGTCTACTTACCATCACACTTCTCCAGGATCTGAACTGTATCTCCAATTTCCAATGACAGACCATATGGCACAGTTCCTCGAAAACTGGCAATAACTGTAAGAAATGACACAGAATATATGGGGATAATCATGTCAGTAATGGCCAGTTACACTGCTTCCTATTGCATGTTACTGACCAGGAAAAATGAACGTGAGCAGGAAATACACACTGATAGTTAGAACTGGCTGTCATATTTTAACGTGACACCTTTCAGAAGAAAACCAAAGTTTACATACTTTGCTAACTGTTTGGTCAAACAAGTGTTATAAATACAAATTTCAAAGGTGTGATAGTTACTAAGATAGTAGACAAAATATCAACATCACTCAATAACATACGTAAACAGATACTGCCTGAAGAGCTGCGCAAGGAGTGTCCCTCGACCTCACTGCTACAATCACTCCCTATTTGGAAGCCCATCCCATGGTAGGGACTCAATAAATACGTGTTCAGTAATAAATGAGGACTATATGTCTTACTCATTAATAAGCTTAGTTGACCTTTCTGCTATGCTGTCTTCAGGATATTTTTCCATACACCACAAGGTCCTCAAGAGAAGGCACTCTGTCCTCACTACTTACTGCTCACTACTGTGTCCTCAGGGTCTAGCCCAGCACATGGTGTTAAAGCAGTCTTCTTCTCTGTAGTAATCAATGGTAATGGTTACTTCTCTCCCCTGGGTCTAAACACATGGCCAAAATGACAATTCCCACATGCCTTAGCTCTCAGATCGTTTGAACTAGGGGAAGTAGGGGCACACAGAGAGGAGGCACCGTTTAGCCTTACCTAATGTTTACAGACTGACTGGTTTCTTAAACACGGTGCGGGGCTGGGCAGGACTGGGATATAATACCAGAGATTAACCATCCCTAGGCAATTTGAGGGGTTAAGAGAGAATGAAGGACAGAGATTCTTCCCAGGAAATTAACACCTGAGTCATAAGAGAGACCAGGCTAGAAAGTAAAGAAAAGGACCTCAACACACAGAAAGAGAAGACACATTTCCTGTTAAATATTTCACATGCTGAAATCATCTTCCAAGTCACATCCAAAAAATGATAGTAGATGCTTCGACCGCCTGATTTTTAAAAGCCCCCAACTTTGGAAGTGAATTTTACAGTATTCTATCTTGCAGATCATAAGATTTAGAAACACCGCCAATCCCCCAAGTAAATTATTGTTATTATTATTGTTGTTAGTGCTATGAATGTATTTTAAAAGCCTGAAGGAACACATGAATCTGTCAAAAATCAAAACATGCCAATAAGTAATGGGCTTTCAGAGAGGTCTAAAGCCATTTTATGATCTTAAAACAAAATTAGCAGTAGCAATCAAAACACAGGACAGAAAACATAGCCCAAAGTATATGAGACAGATAAAAATAACTACAGAGTAACCAAGTTAAAACATTCTAGATAAGCATTAATCCATGATGTCATTTTCTAACTATAACCATAAATACCCTATGACCTCATGTTGATGGCCTCAACAGTGTTTGCTTGAAAAATAATCAAAGGTCTGTTTCTTGACAGATTACTTCAAATAACTTTCAGGGACCTCTTCTTAACAGGAATCAACAACCAAATAGACAGTAGATTAAGTACAATTTAAGACTCCAAAGCAAACTGACCCTCAGAATTGCCTTTTTACACTCATGAAGTTACCTTAACCTCTCACAGCCCTAGTGGTTCAGCCCTGCATTACTGATGCTTTTCCTAGAGGTCTAAGTGTGTGGCTGCCCTAACTCCGCTCATTCTCCGAACACGAATGCCCGTGTTAACTCCCAGGCAGCCAGAAACACCTCCCCTACTGCTGGTGGCTCTCTCCTACCCCATCACCTTCTTGAACATGGCAGTCCCACTCATTAGTTTCATTCTTCACCACCCCTTCACGCCTCAGCCCTTCATGCCACTGTGTTCTGAAATTGCTCTCTCCCTCACTGTCACTACATTCATGTTGCCTTTCAGGAGGCCATCCTCTCTTCTACCACTTCTCTCATACCTTCCAGCCTTCTGCTGTAGATCTACTCTCTTAGCCCTCTTTTCAAAAATTTACTTATTTTCAACTGGAGGATAGTTGCTTTACAATATTGTGTTGGTTTCCACCATACATCAGCATGAATCAGCCATAGGTATATACATGTCCCCTCCCTTTTGAACCTTCCTCCTACCTTCCTCCCCATCCCTTCCCTCTATGCAGTCACACAGCAAATTTTCACTATCTATTTTACCTAAGATAATGTATATTTTCCATGTTACTCTCTCAATTCGTCCCACCCTGTCCTTCCCCTACAGCGTCCACAAGTCTCTTCTCTATGTCTGCATCTCCACTGCAGCCCTGCCAATAGGTTCATCAATACCATCTTTCTATATTTCATATATATGCATTAATATCCAAGTTAGCTTTCTTCTTAAATGCTGATGTCAAACAGGCTGGGTGTACGGACTTCCCTGGTGGTCCAGTGGTTAAGACTTCAAGCTTGAACTGCAGGGAACACGAGTTCCATCCCTGGTTGAAGAACTAAGACCCCACGTGCTGAGTGGCCAAAAACAAACAGAGAAACAAAAAGGCTAGGTGTAGGAAGAGAACATCAAACTTGGTATCATGAGATACGGGTATGAGCCCAGATCTGACCACTTATTAGCTGTGTGATTTGGTCCAAGATCCTAATCTCTCAAGAGTCTCCAATACCTCATCAGGAAAATGGGGTCAATGATAAAGAACCTGCAAAAGGTAATAAAGGATTAAATAAGGCTTCTCAGAGCAGACTTTCTTGATATACATCCTCTCACCCCAATTCCATGTGCTCATAGCACCATATACCACTTAACCAGCCTCCCTTATTTGCGCAAGTTTTGGAAGGATGTCTCCTGCAACAGACTGAAAATTCCATGGATATAAGAACTAGGTAGGTTTCAGTTCCCAGTTGTCTATATAATTCAGTATAGAGCCTGGCACACAAATTGAGCTCAGTAAATAATCACTGAGGGAATGAATGAGGGCAGAGCCATTCCTGTTAAGTGTTCTGGTCTTAGGCAGTCAGGTTCCTTTATTACGGGCAATTCTATTTTAAGAGGGCACACAAAATTCTAAGAACCAAACTATATTACCTGTGAAAACTCATTCTTTCACAGGAAATGTTTAAAACTGGGATGATAGGTTGTTTGGGTCATAACTGCACATCATCTCATTTCTTACCCAAGGAGTCTATGTGGGTGAATTCTGACTTCACTCTTCACCTATATAATATCTGATAACTATTAAAGGCGAGCTATTATGTTCTTCACTCTCATTGAGCTTCAGATGCCTCCTCTATAAAAGAAGGAGTTGAACAAGGTGAACTGAAAGGTCCTGCCAGCCTGCAATCCTGAGAGTCTGGAAGAAGTCTTTCAGCTCAGCACGGACAGGGTATAATATATGACTGAAGCACTCTGTCCCCAAACCAGCCTTGCTTCGGTGTTAGTCACTGCCTGAGTTCTGAAAGAATGGACATTGGTCCCCACCATCTGACAAAGCAGAAGGGAAGGTCTGCTCTCAGCATCTCCTACAAAGTCCTTTACCACTGCACTCCCGTTCCTTTCCAGGCTCCCATCCCACCTACCTCTCCACACAATGCCCTCCACACTACCATACCCAAATCCCCACCAGGTTCTTTCATGCAGAACTCAGTGCCTCTAAGCGTACTATCCCCCTTAGGGGCAGCTGCCTTCCCCGCCTCTTCTACACAGGAACTGCAAAGTAGCCTGAGTTGAAGGTCTAGCTCCAAGGTTAACTCTTTGAATTTCCTGATGCGACCCTTTCTCTTTCCCCATCCTTGGACCCAAATGAAATCAATTTTCTTTTATCTATGCTCCAAGGGGACCATGACCATATCTTAAATCACGCAAGGTATCATATACACTTGACTTATCTTTGTCTTTCTACTTGAAAACTTGAATTGTTTCGAATTCCTCTTCCACACACTAGCATAGGATTATGTTAGCGCATGAACAGAGAATGAATAAACACACGGAATGAATGAATGAAGCCACTGAAAAATGGTACCCAAGTTTTAACAGAGTCAGAGAATGTCAAAGGCACCGCTCATAATTTAAAACATCTAAAATATATTAAACCACAGATCACATTGGAGAGTAACACTTTTTAAAGATATAGTTCAAGGCAGGACTTTGATCTTTACCTTCTAAAATGGCTAGCCATTTTCAGTCTTTGAATTATGCAAGTAATTCTACCTTGCAATGTACTAAGTTCATGAATGGATGGATAAATGCTGTTTTATTTATGCTTCAGGTTATGCAATTGAAAGGGGAAGGCAGTTCTAGGCCAAAGAGCAAAAGATCTGAAAGCATGATTGACTCGTGTTTACTAATGGTAGCATATATTGTATCATAAAGGAAGGAAAACTGGTTTCGCAAAGCAAAGATTCAAAGAAAACTCAGGCATTCATGAAATCTCAATCTGCATTTCTATCAAATGCACTTGAAACATATGGAATGCTTAGATTCTACTCTGGATACAACTTTTCAAGTAAGCCCCCAAATCCTCCAAGCATTTTTGCATGAAACAAGTCTATAGTTGAAAATTCATCTTGCCACCAGTTGTTATAAACTAGCTCTGTCTTCAAATGAAAGTCTTCTTATCCTATCTTTCCAGGGGCATCCCAATAATATTTGGGTTTACTGAACATGACCACATACTGTCTTGATTCCCTTATTTTCTTATAAATTGAAAAAGAGCTACAGAAAAGATCACAGAGAATGAATGCTTCATAGAGCTGGAAATACAAAGGTCCAATGCTATTGTTTCAGTCCTAAGGATCCTGAGAATACAGTTTTAAACAGACATAAAAACTACTATATGGTATTGTTTTCATCTCTGCTCATTTGCTACTATATAGAAATTTATTTGGATTAACAAACATGTATATAAACACAGCTTATGTTCCAATCTTTTAAAATTTTATGTGGGGAACTCCTTGGCATTCCAACACCACTCCATGCTTCTAATGCATGCGGCACAGGTTTGATCCCTGGTCAGGGTACTAAGATCCTGCATGCCACGTGTTATGGCCAACCTCCACCACCCCCCTGCAAAAAAAAAAAAAAAACTAGCTAAAATTATGTGTGTAAGCTGAAAGTGTTAATTAAATGTATAGTTTAAGCATCTTGAAAATCAGAAACAGTTGCCTCTTATCACATATTATTCCTTTACATAATATCAGTTTAGTATCTAGTGACTTTACTAAAAATTAAGTGGTTTTGAAAAGCATCCTATCTGTAAGTCACCAATGTTTTCTATGAAGACTGAAAAAGAGCAAAATCGTGCTGTGAAGCAGGAACTTATTTCTCAGTTTCAGTGACACTGCTTGCTCTTGTAAAGAACAAATTCATACTTTAGACTTTTAAACTTAGTATGGAGCAATTCAATCACAGAGTTGTGACTTTTAAAAGCAAAAACAGAAACAAACTATAAAAACTACTAGAAGACAATCATTAGCCCTGCATCACAGATGATACCATATTCATCATCGTGATCAAAATAATATTGACGATGATGCTACACACCACAATTCAAGTCAAGCCTGGCAAACACTGCCCTTGCCCCTTATGGGTTGACAATCTAAAACGAACGGAACATAATGTGGTGGGGGGGGGGGAATGAAATATTTTGTTCCTTGTGACACAAAAGAAGGCAACTCATCCCTCAAAGTCAAAGTTTTGGCTTCATCTTTCTGATAAAAGGATTTCCAACTCAGAAACAGGTTGTGGTCTGAAAGGTCATTTGGAAGTTATTTACAACACAGAACACGATGCATGCTATTGTTCTCGAGTTCTGAGACTATCCCATGGAATCCCATTTAACACAAAATACATGAAACTCCTGTTTTTCACAACAGAAATGAGCTATGACTGCACCAGAAATTAAATAAACATTTTTATGGGAGTAGCTGTAAAATTCCAAATGCTGGTACTTGAAGCATGTCAGCAACAGTGAGAAGGCAGTGACAGAAGTAGGGGTTTGTAAAGGAACTCAGAGGACATTTAAAACCGGTTCTTTCCATGTTCACGTGCATTTCATACTACATTTCACTCTGGTTTGTCATGAATGTATATCTACATTCAGGTTTATCAGGTTTATGAGTATCATTGTGTGTGTTGGGGGCACACACAAATGGAAAAAAGCAGGGAGGAAAAGGTAGAATTTCTGAAGGGTCAGAAGATTTTTTTTTGGATAAGAGCTGGAGGACACAGTGAAAAGGGAAAGGGGATTAAGCAGAACTAAATTCTTTTTTCAGGGATTTTACTTCATAAAATAGGAAAACAGTGGAAGAAGAGGACAAGGGGTCATCTCCTCTGCACATGCACAAAATTCTCCTGTAGGGAAAGATAAAATACGATGGGGAAATCCAAGCTAATAGTCTTATCAAAGACACCACCTTATTTTTTAAAGAGCTGTCTGGATACGCCTTGAGGGAAGATGAAATGGAAGTCATCTGGAGATTTCTATTGGTATGATCACAAGTG
This sequence comes from Ovis canadensis, assembly GCF_042477335.2. Lineage (NCBI taxonomy): Eukaryota > Metazoa > Chordata > Mammalia > Artiodactyla > Bovidae > Ovis > Ovis canadensis. The sequence goes on along the minus strand of NC_091248.1, from coordinate 71,225,528 downwards.
CAGGACAGAACTGTCTTTGTCCCATAGCCCCTTAACATCTTTCCCCTCCATGAGATGAAGTTAAGACCAAAGGGGTCATTTCTACCTTCAAGGGACTCCCAGCTGGCCATCAGTGTGACAGCAGAGCCGTGGGAGCAGGCGGTCTAGAAAGACTGGAAAAAAAATTTCAAAGGAAACATGGGAGGGGGCAATGGGATGCCTGCTCCTGAATATGGCTTTGATGCTGAAAACGAACTCCATAGGAAAATCAAAGGAAGGCTCACTATGCTCCAGCTTCTCATCCTCATAATTACCATGCATTTGAGATCAGTTCCATTCTGTCTATGCAGGCAGGCCCATGGGGCAGACATATGCATATCGACCAACAGGACTTCATTCTTATGCCACGGGTACCATGGTCAGGCCTTCAGACAGGTCACAGGACTCTCTCGGGCCTAAGCGACTTTGAAAAATCAGAACATGGAATAAAATGTATTCATTTCTGACATTTGACAAGTGCTACTTGAAAATATACTGCTGTCCTTGACTATTAAGAGGACATTTCTACCAACTGCAGAACTCCATTCTGCCTAAACCACTGCCCTCTGGACTCCAGGCAAACAAAGTAAGGTCATGGTGCAGCCACACCAAGACCCCTCTTCAGAAATGGATGACATATTCTCCCAGCTGCCGAGAGCATTAGGGCGGTCAAGGGGCAGCCTTCTAGGGTTGCCTCAGCTGAAGAGAGCTGACTTGCCCAAGGCCATGTCCTCTTCCCAGGTGGCCTGCGCCCAGTGACCTTGAGCGCCAGGCCCTCCTGCTGCAACTCTGAAAGGCCACTCCAGCTGAAGTTGACAAAGGCTGTCACTGGGCCAGCATCACAGGTGATGCGTTCTCTCTGCCCAGTCCTACTTCTCCCCTGTTCCTTCCACTGGCGTGACACCCAAGAACACTCTCTGATACATACCCTGTAGCTCATCTCTGCATCTCAGAGTCTGCTTTCTGGGGAGGCCTACCTGCTCCAAGCTTACAGTGTCCTGTGTTCAGAACCGACTTCTTGCCATATCCATTTTCAAGGAAGAAGGAAAGTAGCCTTGTTGAAATACTATCTGGTGGTTTTGCTAAGTTCTTTGTTTATTATTCCTGATCTTCTATGATGGGGGTGTTTCTATTCCCATTTTAGAGATAAAGAAGAGGAAAGAGGCCAACAAGGGAATGAGTGAACATCAGGAGGCTACTGCTCCACACGAAGATTTATTTGAAGACACTGTCACTGTGGCAGGAAAGGAACCCATTTTTATTCCCCAAAGAGTCATAAACATACTCTTCCCCTTGGTTTTAATGTTGCAAAGGCACTTTCCTAAGTGGCTACAAGAACAACTGAAGGTCTAACAGTAGAATTCTGAACTGATGACTGCAACCACCCATCAGTACTTCTAAAAACAACTTTCAGATGATAGAAAAGGTTATGGTTTTGGTCAGCTGCCAGGAAAAAGGAGCATCTTGGAAAACACAGAGTTTAAACAATTATCTCAGAAGTATCTCAGCACCAAGGAAAAGGAGACAATAATGAAAGCTCACAGTAGTGCTTTTTTGGGGAGGGGGCAGGGGGCACACAACATGGGGAATCTTAGTAGCCAACCAGGGATTGAATCTGTTCCCCTTGGACTGGAAGTGCAGAGTCTGGATCACCAGGGAGGTCCCCTAAGGGGACAATACTGAATAGGGAGATGAAGGACCTGGGTTTAGCTCCACAACTTACGAACCATGCAGTCTTGAGTCCTATTATTTGCAGGCAGAATGACATCACCTGCCCGGACTAGCTCCCAGAAATGTCATGAGGATCAAACAAATGTATGAGAACTGGATCTGTAACCCTATAAATGTAAGTAAATACAGGGTATTCTTTTTTTCATAGTCACTGTTAACTGGAAGCTTGGAGACTAGGTCTGAATCTGTAACAGACAAAAATAATGTTTCCATTCACAATCATTAAATTAAAAACCCTTGCTTCATTTTGTGATTACAGATTCTCAGAAACCACTTTTAACAAGTTATACTTAGAAAGATTCAGGTTCAACTGCTCCAGAGGGGAAAGAAGGCTGGTACTATTGCTTTTTCTGATAAAACAGGAAAGCATCTTTGGCAAATGAGACAGATTAAAAAAAAAAAAAAGAAAGTAACAGGGTTAAGAAAGATTTTCCTAAAATGCTGAAGCAGAGATAGGAAGGGAAGAAGATTCAGCTTTTAATACACACTCTGCCAAATAGTGCATTATTTGTCCTAGGAATACCAGACAGCATCAGGAGTAAAAATTACAATGCAGACTTCATGCCACAGAAAATAATAACTGCTTTCCCCACACTCCAAGGGAAAAATTTTCACTAAGAAGTAAAATACCATTTCCCAAGCAAACATATTAAATCTGCCACCAAATATTTGGTTTAAAAAAATGTATATATAAAATGTATAGACATGTATATAAATAGTTATATAAAATATATTTCCTCTCCCAATGTGTGATGGTTAATGCTAAAATTATATCCTTTAAGAGAATTTTTGAAACACAGGATTAAGTTTCAACACTGTTTTTTTATATTCAATATTTTGCTATAAGGGAAGAGAAAAAAAACAAAACCCTGTTACATCTTTCTGTGCTCTGTTCTGATTTCTCATTCCAAGTGCTAAATACTCAAAGTCACAAAATGGCACATAAGACCTCAAGTGGTACATCTGGGCCTAGCCATCTAGCCATCTCACCCTCTCCGCCTGTACCAGAAGGACTCACAGGTCACCCCCAAATGTGTGTGCTTAGTCGTTCAGTTCGTGGCCAACTCTTTGTGACCCCCATGGACTGTGGCCCACTAGGCTCCTCTGTTCATGGGGATTCTCCAGGCAAGAATACTAAAGTTGCCATGTCCTCCTCCCAGCAATTTTCCCAACCAGGGATTGAACCCAGGTCTCCCACATTGCAGGCGAATTCTTTACCAGCTGAGCTACCTCCAAATGGGGAGAGGTCAATCTGTTCTTACAGGCTCTTCTAATCTTCTCTCCAACTAAACAGTCAGTTCTGTCTCATTTGGTTATTTGTCTGGCTCACACAATAAAGCACTCTAATTTTTTTTCTCCACTGCTGCTGCTGCTGCTAAGTCACTTCAGTCATGTCCGACTCTGTGCGACCCCATAGACAGCAGCCCACAGGCTCCCCTATCCCTGGGATTCTCCAGGCAAGAACACTGGAGGGGGTTGCCATTTCCTTCTCCAACGCATGAAAGTGAAAAGTGAAAGTGAAGTCGCTCAGTCGTGTCCGACTCTTAGCAATTCCATGGACTGCAGCCCACCAGGCTCCTCCGTCCATGGGATTTTCCAGGCAAGAAGACTGGAGTCGGGTGCCATTGTTTTCTTCCACAGGGTTTTCTTTTTGCAACCTGAATTTGACTTCCATTCCCAATACTCACCTCTCAAGAGGTCCACTGGGATATTACCTGCAAACCATGTAACTTCCACCAGAAGAGAACCAATCCCACATTCTTATACTTTATTACTCCCTCTTCTCCTTTGATGAATAAGCCAATTTCCAATTTTGAGCAAACACTAGTTCTGACTTGTTTTGACCACTGAAAATCAGTCAAAAGCAATTTCTCTAGAAAATGGGAAGCCAATGAACAGGTCAATGGAGAAAAGGAACAAAGTTCACAGTTCTCTAAGAATCTGGTGCCTGCATATTTTTCTAACCTCAGCCTTTATAAACCAGAGTCAACAGTTACATTGAACCTCTTAGCTGAGTCTTAGCAGGTGCTGTAAATGCTTTTCACTATAGTTGGATCCCCTTTTGCCTATTTCCAACAGACATTCTTCAAATCACCTCCAGCCTCCTTGACTCCATGGTACCCCTCCCATTTACATCTCTCTAACACTTAACTATATCCACCATCTCCAGGTTTGCGATCCCCTTAAGTTCCCAACACCACCCAGTGGCTACTCAATAAATACTGTAGAGTTTACTCCTTCATTCACCTTCTATGTGCCAGCACTGTGGCCAGAACTGGAACGACAATTGTGAAAGAAACACTTTACATCTGCTTCGGGCTTCCCTTGTGGCTTAGATGGTAAAGAATCTGCTTGCAATGAAGGAGAGCTGGCTTTGATCCTTGGGTTGAGAAGATCCCCTGGAGAAGGGAAAGGCTGCCCACTCCAGTATTCTGGCCTGGAGAATTCCATGGACTGTATAGTCCATGGGGTCACAAAGAGTCAGACATGACTGAGTGACTTTCACTTCCACTTCACCTAGTTCACAAGTTACGAGAAAGAATGTTTCCCACATCTTTTCGTTCCTAAAAAATTCAACATTGAATTTTATATTTCCAGTGATTTATTAATTGCAAAATTGTTTTTACACAAAACCAAATTTATAATTCTATCATTCTTGTGTGGAAGAAAAAATTAAGTCTATTGTCCATTTTCTTAACTTTTAATTTTTATTTATTTATTTATTTTTTAATTTTAAAATCTTTAATTCTTACATGCGTTCCCAAACATGACCCCCCCTCCCACCTCCCTCCCCACAACATCTCTCTGGGTCATCCCCATGCACCAGCCCCAAGCATGCTGCACCCTATGTCAGACATGGACTGGCGATTCAATTCTTATATGATAGTATACATGTTAGAATTCCCATTCTCCCAACTCATCCCACCCTCTCCCTCTCCCTCTGAGTCCAAAAGTCCGTTATACACATCTGTGTCTTTTTTCCTGTCTTGCATACAGGGTCATCATTGCCATCTTCCTAAATTCCATATATATGTGTTAGTATACTGTATTGGTGTTTTTCTTTCTGGCTTACTTCACTCTGTATAATTGGCTCCAGTTTCATCCATCTCATCAGAACTGATTCAAATGAATTCTTTTTAACGGCTGAGTAATACTCCATTGTGTATATGTACCACAGCTTTCTTATCCATTCATCTGCTGATGGACATCTAGGTTGTTTCCATGTCCTGGCTATTATAAACAGTGCTGCGATGAACATTGGGGTACATGTGTCTCTTTCAATTCTGGTTTCCTTGGTGTGTATGCCCAGGAGTGGGATTGCTGGGTCATAAGGTAGTTCTATTTGCAATTTTTTAAGGAATCTCCACACTGTTCTCCATAGTGGCTGTACTAGTTTGCATTCCCACCAACAGTGTAGGAGGGTTCCCTTTTCTCCACACCCTCTCCAGCATTTATTGCTTGCAGATTTCTGGATCGCAGCCATTCTGACTGGTGTGAAGTGGTACCTCATTGTGGTTTTGATTTGCATTTCTCTAATAATGAGTGATGTTGAGCATCTTTTCATGTGTTTGTTAGCCATCCGTATGTCTTCTTTGGAGAAATGTCTATTTAGTTCTTTGGCCCATTTTTTGATTGGGTCGTTTATTTTTCTGGAGTTGAGCTGCATAAGTTGCTTGTATATTTTTGAGATTAGTTGTTTGTCAGTTGCTTCATTTGCTATTATTTTCTCCCATTCAGAAGGCTGTCTTTTCACCTTGCTTATATTTTCCTTTGTTGTGCAGAAGCTTTTAATTTTAATTAGATCCCATTTAAGACAGACATATAGATCAATGGAACAAAATAGAAAGCCCAGAGATAAATCCACACACATATGGACACCTTATCTTTGACAAAGGAGGCAAGAATATACAATGGAGTAAAGACAATCTCTTTAACAAGTGGTGCTGGGAAAACTGGTCAACCACTTGTAAAAGAATGAAACTAGATCACTTTCTAACACCGTACACAAAAATAAACTCAAAATGGATTAAAGATCTAAATGTAAGATCAGAAACTATAAAACTCCTAGAGGAGAATATAGGCAAAACACTCTCAGACATAAATCACAGCAGGATCCTCTATGATCCACCTCCCAGAATTCTGGAAATAAAAGCAAAATAAAATAAACTTTTAATTTTTAAATTGCAGATTTATATATAAAAAACTATGAAAATAGTATAAAAATTGACTCAGCCTTCAGTTAGTTTCAGAAAATGTTAAGATATTAAATAAAGCACACTTGCCAAAACCAGAGCTTCCCTCATAGCTCAGTTGGTAAAGAATCTGCCTGTAATGCAGGAGACCCCAATTTGATTCCTGGGTTGGGAAGATCCCCTGGAGAAAGGATAGGGTACCCACTCCAGTATTCCTGGGTTTCCCTTGTGGCTCAGCTGGTAGAGAATCTGCCTGCAATGCAGGAGACCTGGGTTTGATTCCTGGCTTCAGAAGATCCCCTGGAGAAGGGAAAGGCTACCCACTCCATTATTCTGGCCTGGAGAATTCCATGGGCTGTATAGTCCGTGGGGTCACAAAGAGTCGAACACGAGTGAGTGACTTTCACTTTCACTCACTTGCCAAAACCAAGAAATTAATGTTGATATAATATTCTTAACTATCCTACAGATCGTATGCAGATTTTCCCAACTGTTCAACCAATGTCCTTTGGTTAAGGGTTCAATCTTGGATTCCACATTACATTCAGTTGCTTTATTTCTTTAGCCTTCTCTCATTTAACGGGTTCTCAGTCTTTGTCTTTCATGACCTTGATGCTTTCCAGAATACTGTCCAACTATTTTGCAGAAAATCTCTGAATTTAGTTTTGTCTGATGTTTCCTCCTGATTAAGTGTAGGTATGCACTCATGCGAAGAGTTGACTCGTTGGAAAAGACTCTGATGCTGGGAGGGATTGGGGGCAGGAGGAGAAGGGGATGACCCAGGATGAGATGGCTGGATGGCATCACGGACTCAATGGACATGAATCTGAGTGAACTCCAGGAGTTGGTGATGGACAGGGAGGCCTGGAGTGCTGTGATTCATGGGGTCGCAAAGAGTCGGACATGACTGAGTGACTGAACTGAACTGAACTGATGCAATTTTGGCAAGAACACCACAGAAGTGATGACGTGTACCTGCTCGGTGTACCTTACCAGAAGATATACGATGGCAATGTGTCTCATTGCTGGTGATGTTAACCTTGATCACTTGGTTAAGGTGGTTTCTCCACTGCAGAGTTACTACCTTTTTCTTTGCAGTTAACTATAGTATCTTGTGGGGACATACTTGAGACTATGCAAATATACCCTTTTTTTCACCGTATTTTATAGCATCCATTGATGATTCTTGTCTGGAACCCTAGCAAATTTAACTCTGGTGTTTTTTCATAGGGTTATCCAGACACAACTGGTTTATTTCAATTGCAGTTAAAACCTATAATGCGTCCATGTTGAAGCTGGCACAACATCCTGACTTCAGCCATGATGCCTTGATTTCCTAAGCAGAAAGCGTAGACTTAACACTATTACCATAGGTATTCTTGACATGACCTACTCATCATATCAGACAAAATCTCAACCATAACATTTCATTCATTTCAGAAAGTGAACAGACTTAACATTTCTGCTTAATTTTCAGTATACTACTTGGTCTCCTTAAGTACTTCTTTCTTAACCAAAGAATGGATATGTGCATTTGGTAAAAGATAGCTTTTGAACTATTTCAGCTAATTTTCAAGAAAGATTGAATGGGCTTGTCATTAACTATAATCGTTCACAGGTTTGAATTAAGCCTTTCAGTCTTTACTTATAGGTCACCGATAGGGAACTGTGGGAAAATCTTCAGTTTCTTTTATTTCCGTGAGAGAATCTAGTCTTCTGTGATGGCTAATTTTATGTGTCAACTTGACTGGGACATACAGTCAAAGCATTATTTCTGGGTGTGCCTGTGAGGGTGTTTCTGGAAGAGATTAGCATTTGAATAGGTGGGCTGAGTAAAGTAGACTACCTTCTCCAAGATGGGTAAACATCATCCAACCTGCTGGAGGGCCTGAATACAACAAAAAGGTAGGAGGAGGAATTTGAGTTCTCTGCCTGTTTGAGCTGGGACCTCAAATTTCCCTTATCCTGCCTAGGACTTAAGTCATTGGCCCTCCAGTTCTCACAACATCATCACTGGCTTTCCTGGGTCTCAGCTACTATAATCATGAGATAATTCTTTATAGGAAGTCACATACATACATAAATATATTCATATACTTCTGCACATGTATATGTATGTATCTTATAGGGGCTTCCCTGTCTACAATCTGTCTGCAATGCAGGAGACACAGGTTTAATCCCTGGATCAGGAAGATCTCCTGGAGAAGGGAATGCCTACTCACTCCAGAATTCTTGCCTAGAAAATTCCATGGACAGAGGAGCCTGGAATGCTACAGTTCATGGGTTTGCAACAGGGTCAGACACAATTGAGCGACTAAACAATATCATGTATGTATTCTCTGGAGAACCCTGACCTAATACACCCTCCTAATGACTCTGTACAATAATACTGATTTTAAACTAAAGTCTTAGGTTTTACTGATGTTCCCAACAGCTCCTTAAGTTATTAATTCTGGCATACTATATTAGAACTGATTATAAAAATCTTAAACTAAGATATTGACTACAAACTAGAATGTCTAACTTATAAGTGATTTGTGTTCTGAAAATTTTATAAAGCTAGTTATTTAAAATAAATGGATTCTCAAGCTACCATGTAATAGTCTATTTGATTGATGAAGCAACTGAAACAATCATTCCACATGCAATGAAACTTCAGGGATGGGAGGGGTTTATAATCTGGGAGACACACTATGCGCAGAGGTAGAGAGGTACTGGTTAACGTGGAGAGAGAGTGGGTATACTCTTAATTCCTTCCCAGTAGCATAATTCTCACCCTGGACTCCTATAAAACCCCATGCACGGGGAGCACCACCATACTTCAACTCTGCAGTGACCTGGTGATCCATCTACACCCCTCAGCACCCTCAATACAGACTATAGTTATGAATCCATCTTGGCCTTTCTTCATTATTTCCTTTTCTCCAGGGAAACACAGCTGTATTAGAATATCTCGTTCAACCTCTCTCCCACCCTTATCCACAGGGCAGACCCAGTAGCCATGTGACCAGTGAGACAGGAAGGAGTGAACGTCCAAATCCTCTGGAATCTAGCAAGAGCCCAGCCCAATCATTCTTTAAACTTACAGTATTAGAACTGGAAGGACTTTACAGGAGTAATGACATTATTATATACGTGGTATTTGTAAACCTGGTACTCATGTGGCTTATAGTATCCAAGAAATTCATTGAACCCTGCTATTTCTACTTTATAAATTCTCCATGAAATCTTTCTGCTTCCCTTCAATGACTATTTTTAAAATTAAAAGATAATAAGAAAAGAAATGTTGCCAGTTTATCACTGAGATTTTAACGATAAGTTAAGGCAAAATTCATGAAACTGTAAGAGCCAAATCAGAGAACCAGGATAAAAACTGAACATTACCGACTCAGCACTTATCAATTATAAATGAACTTTTAAATCCTTCCTTGGGTTTTTTAGAGGGTGTCAGGTTCTCTGGGGATCATGCCCTCTGTTCTTTGACTCTTCCAATTTTATGAACTAATGAAGCAGTTGCTTCCCACATCTTTCTTCTCACTGTAAATTTCAGCTAACTATTGGTTCCAGGTGTTGTCTACAGTAATTGAAATCTGCACTCTTTGTTAGCAAATTGATGTGCTATTGAAAAGAAATAAAACTACCCCCTTAAACAGACTTTTTTTTTTAATAGAGATTAAAAATCACTGTGCTTGGTTAAAATCTTTGTAATTATTCGTCCTTTCTCCCCTCTACAATGAAAGTTGCCAAGAAAATTTGATACGTTTTCCAAAATATCTTCAAAAACAGACAACAGGTCTGGTGTTAGGGCCAAACCCAGTCATTTGTTTCACAATATGTTAATTAGGAACAATCCATCTATTGGAATTCTTTGGTTTGAAGGATAATTCTGCATTTGTTTTTATTTTTCTGAGCACCACTGGAGGTGACTCAGTCTGCTCGTGAACTAAATCTGACAACGTGAATGCCCTTGAGGTTATGTACAAAGTGAGTGACTTTAATATTCCAGCCAACACAGACTGAAATAACAAATGCCCAAAGATGATAAGATTAAAAAGAGAAAAATACTTCAAACAACATAGAAATTTCTATTTTGGGGAAGATAACTCTAATTCCCCAAAACAATCTCAATATAAAAAAATTAAATTGAAAATGTGATGGATTCTTCCACAGGTATGTGGGAATTTGAGAATAATTCCATTTAACAAAGAAAAATGAGGAGGTCAAATTCCTAAGCTTACTAGAGAAGTACATCTACATGAAATGTACATATAAGAAAGTATGGCTATTTCTTCTTTTATTCATGACTATAATTAAAAACATCTTATTTTAGAACCACTGGGAATAGCCATATGTTAGTTATGTTTTATAAAGCATTGACAATTTACTGAAAGTTTCACTATTACTAATAAATGTAGGTGAGTATAATGAATTCTTAAAGTTAAAAAGCTATATATTGCATTTTCATTTATATAAATGAATAATTTAGCTATTTCTAATACAAATACATTGATCTAAAGCTGATTAGGACCCCCATAGGCTATCAAGTCTCCCATAATAATATGCTTAAAAATCCTGAATCTATCAACTTCTTATAAAATTCAAATACAAAAGAGTAAATAAATACATAAATGTTCCTGCCATCTCTCTTAACTCTAGTTTTGACAGCTGAGTGAAATATTAGCAAAAGATACTTTTTCAAAGATTTTTCAATCATTGAGTTTTAAGGTCTTTGTGTTCCAAATATTTGTGCATTTAAATATTTTCAGTGAATCCAGAGTAGTATGTCTACCAAAAACACAGAATTTTAAGAAATTCTGCATTTTTCTTTGAGTTCGTCCTAAAAACATTCACAACAAGGTCAACTTTTTTTGTTTATTTGTATATATAGGAGAAATTTGTAGTTCTAAATAATTTCATGCCACGAAATTTCAATTTACAGTTAGAACTACACAGTCAAAAATAATAAACCTTACAGGGAAAAACTTCCCTACATTGTATTTGAAGCTGTGTGACAGATGTCTTAGGTTTTCTCAATCATCTCATCCCTGCCACCCACCCCAATTCTGACAGACACTAATAGTAAGCAAACAGAACATATTATCCAAAATCTCATCAAAATAGGTAAAGTGGATCTTTTCTTACCTCCATCAAGCTAATATTTTCATTCTTTTCCATAAGATTGAAACTTTTTTAGTTCCTGGCACATGCAGAAAAAATAAATTATCCTGTCAGTTTCCCAAAGACTAGTGAGGTCCTGCTAGAAGTAACATACGTCAAGCTACTTAATGTGCATGCATCTCAAAGCCCCGAGGTGAAAAAGTTCAGCTTCATAAAATTCCCCATTTATGGCAGGTCCTCCTGTTTGTTAAAAAACAAAAAACCATCTCTGATGCCCTTCATTTAGTCTGCAGCTTGCACCTACTGGCCTTATGAGAAACAAACGTCTGATTTACATTTGTTTCTTGGAAAATGAATACATATCAATCATTTCTGGAAAACGAGTCTTTGGCTTAAATGATCAAACCTGCAGTATCCCAAATCCGAGGGCCTTATAAGATCATATGGCATAGAAATGGGTTTTGTTTTCTATGCCAAAGAGCCACTGGTAGCCTACAAGTAAAAACTTTAAAAATTTAATGAATGGGCAAAAGCTGGGCAGGAGGGTTAGGGAGCTAGAAATAAGGACAGGGTGTGGTATCTTCTAATCACAATGGCCTGGCTTAAGGTGACCATTCTCTCTGGAGATCAGTTCCTAAAGACTTTCAGGATCTACACAATAGTGCAGTTTAACACTCTTAGGGAATTCGCTGGTTGCCCAGTGGTTAGGACTCCTCCATACTCTCACTATCGAGGGTTCAGGTTCAATCCCTGGCTGCAGAATTAAAATTCCACATGTCAAGCTGCACAGCTAAAAGGGAAAACTATGAAAAGAGTTTACATAGTGAAAGTTAAAAAAAAATAAAAAATCCTGTGAGTCTCACCTAACACTCGATGCAGCCATATAAATAAATAAATATTTTAAAATAATAAAATTGAAATTAAAAAAAATTAAAACTTGCCATCGACTCATGTAATCAAAGAGAGAACTTTCCTCACTCTGTATTTCTGCTCTCTCTACTCTCCACTCCTACTACTCATACAGAATACTGTCATTGATAAGTTTCAGCATCCAGGAATCTGGGAGGGTCGTTCTTGGATTTACCAGCCCACACTGGATTCTCTAGCTGAACAATATGTTTACAAATTACCATTTGTATTTTTCCTTCCCAGTAATTTCCTGCGCTCCTTAGCCCTCCTCACTGAGGCAGTTGAATTGTTTCTTGGGGACAACAAAACAAAGGAGACATGCTCGGTCTTCCACTTCCCAAACAGACATGGCTCATTTCCCAGTCAATAGTTGTGAAAGTCAAGGCTTCCGTTTGCCAAGCCTTTCATTAACAAGGGCCTGGCTTTACTGGGAGAAGTGTACTCTAAATTCCTAAGGCTGTCTTTAAAAATCTATATTAGAATCTAGAGATCTCAGAGTTCTGCTATAAACCACAGAGCATGAAAGATGCAGGATGGTTTCCCAATATGGAAGGAGAAACTCTCTACCAATCTAGGAAGGGAGAGAAGAGGGAGAGGGAAGAAAGAGGTATTTGGGGTGTTGTACACAAGCATAGTGCCTACTTGCTATCCAGGACCCAGGAATGGGGGGAAAGGTTGAATCGACTCCCTGATGAAATCTGGAAATTGCAAAGCAAAGAGGTCTCTGTTCCTGCTCTGTGGTACTTTGCAAAGGTACCACAATAAGAACAGTAACCAAAGAATAGCAGAGTTGGATCTGAATAAGCTAACCTCCCTCCCTCCCCTCAAGACAATCTCTCCCAGTTCAGAGGACAGTAGAAGGCAACTGAGAACACAAATCACATCCCTGCCAGGAATCCAGAGTCAACAGCCCAGAGTCTGCATTGAATGAAGTCTGCAAACTGAGGCCTGAAGGGTCCACAGCATCTGCTAGACCTAAGGTGGAGGCTTAGTGAGGATGGGGAATGGCCCATCACCATGTCCCACCCCTGGCCCAGCCCTGACCCATCACCATGTCCCAAACATAGATGGTACACAGAGGGCAAGGGCCGATACCCAAAGTCACTGTAATTTTTCTCCTCTAAATTATTTTGGCCCAGAAATCAGCCCTTTTGATTTAGCATGAAAGAAAATCAATCAGCTGCTACAATGAGTATCATGAGCTTCAGAGTATAGACTTCAGCAAACCTATCCTGTTAGTTCAGGAAACTCCTTGTTAGTTCTTGGCCATGTGGTATAAAGGTGTGGTAAGTCCCAGAAACATGGGATCTTACAGACACCTAAGACGAGGCACCTGTCTTCAAAGTGCCTATACCTTGGTAAAGAAAAACGGCAGATACAAATGAAAAACAGGTAAAAAAGCAATCCTGTCAACCTTTGACCAGCTTATTAGAAAAAGAAAGGAGTGCATGAATGTCATACATAGTTCTCTGGTATAAACTGAATTAAAAAAAAAGAAACTCCCTAGGCTACTTGGCAGTTCAGGAGGAAGTGTAACATCTTCCATCAGGCAAGTTACGCTGATCCAACTCTCTGAGTCTGAGTGGCAGCTTAAGCATTTTTATCATCTGCAAAGGATCTCATCATCATTTCCATAAATTCACCCACATCTACTCAGTAAGCTACTTTCCCTGCATCCTTCCACAGCTTCTTTAAAATCTGTGTCTTTTCATTGACTTACTGCACAAAGTGCTCTGGTCTAAAACTTCCTCAAAAAATAAAATAAAATAAAACTTCCTCGAACAATTCTAGAACCGTTCCTATCTGCCAAACACAGCTATGCACAAATGGACCACAGCTCGTCTTCACAGGTGTACTGCTAAGCACCTTCACACTGACTTCCCAGTTTAAATAAGCCAGTCAGTCCCCACCACCCACAAACTACAGGGCGGACGTCTGGAACAGTCTTCAGAAAACCTAACGTCATGTTAAGGGCATATAAAATGTGGTTTTTTATAAAATATTCACTTGATTATTTAAGCTAATTACTATCCAAAAGGTAAGCTGAGAAAGACCACGTGTTAATAGCAGGAATGCAATTTCCTTGGTGCTGGTCTGTATCATCATGATGTGAGAAACACCTAGAATGGACGTTTTACCCTTCCCTCCACACATGCGATCTCCTTTATCCCCACCTGGGTTTCCCCCAGAGGAAGCTATGGTATCAGTTTAGAATCAGTAAATGTTTATTAAAGATCTACCACAAAACAAAATGATCTACCATAGACTGGGCACTGCTCTCGGTACTGAGCGAGGAAAAAGTGAGTCACCCAGTCGTGTCCGACTCTTTGAGACCCCATGGACTACACAGTCCACGGAATTCTCCAAGCCAGAATACTGGAGTGGGTAGCCTTTCCTTCTCCAGGGGATCTTGCCAACCCAGGTCTTCCGCACTGCAGGCAGATTCTTTACCAGCTGAGCCACAGGGGTAGCCCTTCCCTCTACTGAGCCAGGAGCAGCCACAACTGCACTGTAATGATGCCTCTCAGCAACTCTCTGCAACAGCTACTTCTGTCTCTTCCTCACAGAGGAGGAAGGCTGGGCTTAGACAAGCAAAGTCATTTGCTTAAGGTCACAAAGCTCAAAAGTGGTACCCAGGAGAATTCAAACCTCAATTGGCTGATGGATGTCCCAGCTGCAATCACTGTTGCTTGGGTGGAGTACAGGTACCACAGCCATGGTGAAGAACACCACTGGACTTCTGCACAGATGAGGCTTTATACTGTCACCCTGCTTATTTAACTTATAGGCAGAGTACATCATGAGAAATGCTGGGCTGGATGAAGCACAAGCTGGAATCAAGACTGCTGGGAGAAATATCAATAACCTCAGATATGCAGATGCCACCACCCTTATGGCAGAAAGCAAAGAAGAACTAAAGGGCCTCTTGATGAAAGTGAAAGTGGAGAGTCAAAAAGTTAGCTTAAAACTTGAAATTCAGAAAACTAAGATCATGGCATCCGGTCCCATCAGTTCAGTTCAGTTCAGTCACTCAGTCGTGTCCGACTCATTGCGACTCCATGAATTGCAGCATGCCAGGCCTCCCTGTCCATCACCAACTCCCCGAGTTCACTCAGATTCACATCCATCGAGTCAGTGATGCCATCCAGCCATCTCATCCTCGGTCGTCCCCTTCTCCTCCTGCCCCCAATTCCTCCCAGCATCAGAGTCTTTTCCAATGAGTCAACTCTTCGCATAAGGTGGCCAAAGTACTGGAGTTTCCACTTTAGCATCACTTCATAGCAAATAGATAGGGAAACAATGCAAACAGTGAGAGACTTTATTTGTTTGGGCTCCAAAATCACTGCAGATGGTGACTACAGCCATGAAGTTAAAAGACACTTGCTCCTTGGAAGAAAAGCTATGACCAACCTAGACAGCATATTAAAATGCAGAGACATCACTTTACCAGCAAAGGTCCATCTAGTCAAAGCTATGGTTTTTCCAGTAGTCATGTACGGATGTGAGAGTTGGACTATAAAGAAAGCTGAGCACTGAAGAATTGTTGCTTTTGAACCGTGGTGTTGGAGAAAACTTGAGAGTCCCTTGGACTGCAAGGAGATCCAACCAGTCAATCCTAAAGGAGATCAGTCCTGAATATTCACTGGAAGGACTGATGCTAAAGCTGACACTCCAGTACTTTGGCCACCTGATGTGAAGAACTAACTCACTGGAAAAGACCTTGATGCTGGGAAGGATTGAAGGCAGGAGGAGAAGGGGACAACAGAGGATGAGATGGTTGGATGGAACCACTAGTGTGATGGACATGAGTTTGAGTAGGCTCCGGGAGTTGGTAATAGACAGGGAAGCCTAGCGTGCTGCAGTCCATGGGGTCGCAAAGAGTTAGACACAACTCAGCTACTGAACTGAACTGATAGATGAGCTCAAATCCCATTTCTACTACTTATTCACCAAGTGCCCTCATCAAGCTATTATTCTTATTGTGCCTTGGTTTCCTCAAACTGTGCAAGTGAGGTGACAACAGTACCTGCCTCACAGGGTCATATGTCCGTGGAGAACAGGGAAGGCACTCAGCACAGTGACCGGTATACATGTGCAGTCAGTACCTGTGAGCTGTGACCATTGCTTCCCTTCTACCACCAGGACTACTATCACCTGGCTAGTAGTTAACACCAAGGAATGTTTCCTTGATAAAATACTTCCAGTACTTCCTTCATTTCCCACCTGTGATTTACTGGCTATAATTTTCTATTAAAAATAAGCACACAAAGTTAAAGGCCCATAAATTGTCCCAGAAATAAAGTACAACTTCTAATCTCAGGGAAGCCTTTTCTAAGGAGCCACCCTGATGGGACTTCCAGAGTTACTGCAAGAAGTGAGGCAGGCATGTGGAAGCAGCAACCCAGAAGCTGACGGGAGCTACGACACAGTGTTAAGTTTCTGCAGGGCACATGGCAAAGGCCTCTGGTTCCCACCTAAAGATTTGGCATCGACTCCCATTCAGGCTGTAAAGAGCATCGAAGAAAATCAGGCCAGGATACAGGGCAAAGCTGCATTTCTCACTCATCCAGATATATCACCTGCTTATCATGGACCAAAAATCTCAGTAAGAAAACTATTAGATAACATCATGCCTTCTCATTCCAAGAACAGAGATTTTAGGTTATTGTGCTTACTGTTTTTAAAATCAGTAATGGCAAAGGCTTTTTTCTCCCCCCTAAACTTTGTCCTTCGAATCGAACTCGAATTTTCCTAGAATACTAATGAGAGAGAGATGGGCATTTTGTACTCCATCCCCCAAAAGATGGTTGGGTGCATCATGTCTGCAACTTGAAAATCTACAAAGAAAACCCTCAACTTGTCAATTCATGACTTGCCTTTGAGGAATTAACAAAAATAAGTCTCAAAGACAGGCTTATTATTTAATTTACATTCTAGTTCTTTTCATGTCATTACAAAATAAAACTTTGATATTTACTGTTGCTAACTGCTAGCCAGGAGACCAAGTGATACCAACACATAAAAGTGTTTCTATTCTTTGGTTTGTTAGCCATGTGCTGGTCAATAGCTTTCCCTCTTAAGCTGCTTTGCTTATGCCCTTCAAAGTCAAGCAAATGTTTATCAGGTACATTTTGGTTCATCTTCAAGAAAGACTGCTTATGTGCACGTCTTTTAGAAGACACGATTAAGGATACAATGCTTTCAATGTTCTAATTTTTAAAAAGCTTCATAAAAATAATCAATTTGCCCTAAAAACTTATAAGTATATAATCCAATGTTTCCAGAGATCTTTGTCAGCCTCCTGGCTTTATACATCATCTAAAGGCTAATGATTCCCACACTGACCTATCAACATGGGACCTTCTTGAATACCAGATTAGTATATTCAACTTTCTGCTTGGTTTCTCCATTAAACTGAACTCTTCATCTCTCCTTCCCACATGACCTATCTCCACACTCCAAAGCCTGTTCTACTCTCAGCCATCCATCTCAGGAAATAGGACTGCCATCTCCCAGCTGCTCAAGATCAAACCTAAAAGTCATCCTTGTCTCTCTTCTCTTATACCCTTTAATCAACCCATCAACAAATCCTGTCCTCTACTTGTAAAGCATATATCGAATATGGTCACTTCTTACCCTCTCTAATAATAACTACCATCATCTCTAACCTGGATTATTACATTCAATCTCCTAAAACCCTTGCAGCTTCCAAAACCTTGACTTTCAAATGGTGAATTTTCCACATTGCAGCCAGGCTGATTTTTCTAAAACTGAAGACAAATCATGCTGTGTCTCTGTGCAAAATAAACACAATCTCTTCCTCGACTGTCCATTGACATTGGTTATTTTCATCTATTTTGCTCTTCTGAACCAGTGCTGCCATCAAGACCCATATTTTTAGCCATGCATAAAGTCAGATTAGCAAAGTGATACAAAATCTTTCACAAAATTAGCAAAGTGATACAACTCCTTCCCTAGTATTTCATGCTACTAAATACATTTACAAAATAACCAAATTTCCAAGTTTAGAAACTTGGTTTGCATAACACAGCTGGTCACTGAGAAAGCACTAATCAACAGAAATATAGAAGATCAACCTTAAGTACTCACTGATGATAGTACAGATGTCTTCCAAATGCTGACACAGCCAAATCCTCAACATTCACTCAGCACCACCCATATGTTGGCACTGTGCTGGGGGCGAGGGAGCCAGCAAAGTTTTCTTTTTTTTTAAAGCTGCTGTTTCTACCTTACCCTCACTGAGTTCCCTAAGCTCTCACGGAGCTCCCAATTCAGCTCTATTCTCTGCACACGAACTCACCACCAGCTCAGAGACACCCTGGGCGAAGACAAGGATGAAAAACAGATCCAGCTTCTGATCTAAATTGTGGATGGTAGTGGCACACTGTTTAGAGCTGTTTTGAATATGTCTTGGCCTTCTGTCTCAGTTCTAACTGCTGAGTTATCAGACCAGCCAAGGAGAGGACAACCTACTCTCCCAGGACGGTCCACTCCTTTTTCGGCCATCCTTACCCTGCCTCTGCCTCAGTACCTCAGATGCTGCCCCCAGTGACAGTGTAATCTACCCCCAGCTGAGCTGATCCGGTCTCTCGCCCACAAAACCCTTCGATGGCCCTCCTGTAACTGCTAAGATAACAGTCTCATCCTCAGTGGCCTGGCCCCACTGCCTACCTTACTTGAGGACCTCCTCTCTCATCATCCTTTACCTTCCATCAGTTCCTTGTAGTTCTGCTCACTCACAATGCTGTTTCTTAACTCTTACTGGCTCACGTGGGCCCGGGGGCTGGGAACAGCTTTCAGCTTTTCACTGCTTATTTCATTCTAAATCATTTCAAATTCAGCAGAGTGTTACCTCCACCCAGGCAGTCTCCCCTGCCCACTCCTGTACACAGGCAGAGCTATCTCCTCATTTGCTTAGGCTTAACAACCTAATAGGTGACCACACAGACAAGAAATGGATTCCCATCTTCCTAGAATGCTGTGAAAACATACTACTTTTCCAAGAGCAAAAGCACTTTGTTGGCAGAGTCCAGGCCAGAGGGTGTGTCCAAAGGATCAATCAGTGTATGTCTGAAAACTTCTACCCCACTGTTCCTAACACAGACCAATTTCATCTCACTAGTAGGGGCTCAGCATTACTTGGCTGCATTGCAATTGCCTGATTATACCTTTAAAAGATCTAGTTAACCTCTTCTCTTAAAGAATCAGCACATGGCTGAAATCAAGTGGGAACAATTTTAACCCAGAAGGAAAGCTTTCTGCAAGAACCTGGATCAAGTGAAATGAAAACTTGGAAAAGAATGAACATCTCTAATGACCCTCTGCACAGCGAATCACAGCAGCACTCTAAGTCTAATTGCCTCCCCAGGCTCCTTTAGTCCATTTCTCTCTCAGCATGGACAACACACATTTCACACTGAATCATACCACAACTCTAATCATTTAAAAATAATAATGCTAGAGCTAGCATTTTCCAACTGACTACCCAAAATGTAAATCAGATACCGAGCCCAGCTGTTCCAGTGATATTATGATACAAAGGCATGGATACATTCTGAGTTTTTCCTCCTTTCTCTAAGCACCCAGCTCCTTTCAGCTGCCCTTGAAGGATCTGTCACTGAGCTGGTGGCCCCCAGCTCAAAAATGTTTCTTTTCATTCCTTAGTTCTGTGTCCCATCACTGTACACACAAGATTCAAACCAAATCCGGTAACTTAATCGTGAATGCACAACTACAGAAAGGCTAACCAGTTGCTCCTGGGGCACAGAGGCACTTCAACCATAACCTCTCAGCTGAAGGAAATTCACCTACTCTCCCATTTGACCACAGCTGACTTCGTGGGCACCCACAGGAGCTTTTTGGACCTCTCAAATTACGTAGCATAGGACCTCTTCTTTCATACGGAGTTCTGGATATAAATCTGCTCTGTCAAAATGAAAATCCTAAGCAGCCTCAAGGGTCAAGAATGGGGAAATATAATTCATAAAATGTCACCATTCATTTTCCTCCCAGGACAAATGGTTAGTGCTGGCAACATCTCCTGTGAAGTCAAACTGACATTGGATGAGAACGCTTATTAACCCCTGAACTTCCATGTTAATGTGGGCAAAACTTGTCACTTGGGTTTGGATAATCTAAAATGTCAGCCAGCAGTCACTCTCGAACTTAGTTGGAAATTCATTAGTTCCAACAGACAGCAATGTTAATGAAGACGGTAACTATATTCAATGGGTGGTTTATTTGCCAGTGTCCATGGAAGGAGATACTCTGATGGATGAATTTGATCCCATGGAATCCTTGGAAGTACAAGGGTAAACTACTGAAGCATTACAGAAGAAATTATTTGTGGTATGGTTGAACCTAAACAGGATCACAAGTCATTGTTTCCCTAAACATGTCTGACAATTAAATAGCCCTAATATTTCAAAAAAGATCAAAATGTCTAAAGCACCAAAAAATATAACTTTCTGGTTCAAAACAACTATTTGCTTTCTAAATTAATATAAGCAAACCAGTTAAGTGTGCAAACCACCATATCTGTAGGAAAAACCTTACTGAGAGCAAAGTCAAGAACTTTGCTGCTGGAGTGCTGTGTCTCTCATTTAAATGCTGGTTTCAGATTCATACTGATCAACCCAAAGTACCAGGACCCTGGTTTAATAGAAAGCAGGTATGATGCCCTTTAAACCTAAACTAGCAGTTGGGCATGGAACAGCAAGTTCTACAGTATCTATTTCCTAAGGAAAACACACAAGATAGCAAAGAGGCCAGCCTGGAAGCCCAGGTTGGGTGGGAATAGCAAATCTTCACATCTGCAGCAAACATATTCCATTGTACAAACACAATCGCCATCCAAAGGCAACTACAGAGAAAACACTTGGCAGTGTTAATGCTGCCTCAACTAATGCAGCTAAGTAATGGATTCACACTTCCAAGTGTATCTAAACCACAGTGAAATTACAAAAATCATGAGACAGTAAGATAGGAAAAGGAGTACGTCAAGGCTGTATATTGTCACCGTGCTTATTTAACTTATATGCAGAGTACATCAGGAGAAATGCTGGGCTGGAAGAAACACAAGCTGGAATCAAGACTGCCAGGAGAAATATCAATCACCTCAGATATGCAGATGACACCATTCTTATGGCAGAAAGTGAATAAGAACTAAAGAGCCTCTTGATGAAAGTGAAAGAGGAGAGTCAAAAAGCTGGCTTAAAGCTCAACATTCAGAAAACGACGATCATGGCATCTGGTCCCATCACTTCATAGCAAACAGATGGGGAAACAGTGGAAACAGTGGCAGACTTTATTTGGGGGGCTCCAAAATCACTGCAGATAGTGATTGCAGCCAGAAAATTAAAAGACACTTACTCCTTGGAAGGAAAGTTATGACCAACCTAGATAGCATATTCAAAAACAGAGACATTATTTTGTCAACAAAGGTCCGTCCAGTCAAGGCTATGGTTTTTCCTGTGGTCATGTATGGATGTGAGAGTTGGACTGTGAAGAAGGCTGAGTGCCGAAGTATTGATGCTTTTGAACTGTGGTGTTGGAGAAGACTCTTGAGAGTCCCTTGGGCTGCAAGGAGATCCAACCAGTCCCTTCTAAAGGAGATCAGTCCTGGGTGTTCTTTGGAAGGACTGATGCTGAAGCTGAAACTCCAATACTTTGGCTACCTCATGTGAAAAGCTGACTCATTGGAAAAGACCCTGATGCTGGGAAAGATTGAGGGCAGGAGGAGAAGGGGACAACAGAGGATGAGATGGTTGGATGGCATCACCGACTCAATGGACATGAGTTTGGGTAAACTCCGGGAGTTGGTGATGGACAGGGAGGCCTGGCATGCTGCAGTCCATGGGATCTAGAGTCGGACACGACTGAGCGACTGAATTGAACTGAACTGAAGATGCAAGACGGCTGGAGGGAACACACTTGCTCCATGTGTGCCTCATCTTTTCTAATCACTCTACATGGCACCTGTAGTTTAAGGGGGATGGCTCTGCACATTTGACACACCCCCAGCCCACCAATGAACAGGAATTAACAGATTCTTTGCTCCGACTTTAGCAAGAGCTGATGAGAATGAATATCATCCATTCTTTAGGGACTTGGAGCTCTAAGAGACGTGAAAGGCTAGAGCCACATGGAAAGAGCTGCTAGAAACAGAAGTGTTGCTAGAGGGGTGAAGAGAGCTCTGATGATACAGTGACCTCCTGGATCTAGTAGTTGCTGTTACAAAAGTTAGCACTTCAGATTTCTCAGTTTAATGAATGTTTTTTAAGTTCATTTGGGGGGATTGATGTTTTGCAACTAAGAGTACTGGGCATATACCATGGCAAATACTCAGAGAGAGATGCAATGAAAGCCAAGGGATGGAGTTTTATAAGGCAGAAGTCATTGATGTGTATTCTCTTATGACTCAGAGTTCATCATGGTAAACACGTGACATGTCAGTGCCCTTCATTTAGTGCCACCAAACCAGAATAGAGCAGAGTGGGAGAGAGCAGGACTATAAAATGAGTAGCAGAGACACTATACAACCAAGGCCATTACTAATAACAACTAGGCTACAAAATCAGAGCTACCGGCAACCGTGAAAAGGCACGTAGGGAGGGTACCGGATCCATGGATGCTGAAAAAGGAGCTGGTTCAGATCCTGTCTTAGTCAGTTTGGGCTGCTCTACCAAAGTACCATAGGGACTGGGTGGCTTATAAGCAACAGAAATTTACTTCTCACCATTCTGGAGGCTGGAAGTCTGAGATCAGAGTGTTAGAATCATCTTCCTGGTTTGCAGATGGCCAACCTCTCACTAAATCCTTACCTGGTGAAAAGATAGTCAGCTAGCTCTGGGGATAAGGGCACTAATCTCATTCATGAGGATTCCACTGTCATGACCTAATTACCTCCCAAAGGCCCCAACCGGGAAATACCATCATACTGAGGTTAGATTTCACCATACAAGTTTGGAGGGAACACAAACATTCAGCAAGTAAGATCCCCAGCAAGTAAGGTTAGCCTTCAACTCAATTCACTGTTGACTCAACTAAGACACCCTCCATTCAGTCAGTCAATGGATTCCCTTCTCGTCTGCTTCTCTTCAATGGAGCTGGAGTATCACTCTCCCGCCTACTTAAGGTTAGATGCCAGGGAGTTTTTTCTTCCTTTAGGGAACCTTAATTCCATTCTCTTATTCTTCAGTTCTCTTCCCTTCTCCTTCTCTCCCTGCCTCCCTCCCTCTCTTCATTCTCTCTCATCTATCCTTCTTCATGTCAGCTTTATTTTGTCAAAGATTAAATCTTCTTGCACACTTCTCAAAAAAGAAAACCAGGCCCGGTTTTTTACAAACTTTCAGAGTGTGTCCTGCTTTCTAAGCTTCACTCATGTTGGAGCCTCTTACTTCACTCCTCACCCTCCTCCTTTCCCTCTCTTGAGCTGTAACTCATGGACTGACTGTTTCAAAGAGAATTTGCTATGTGTGGTTCATCATTTCAAGCCTCTTCAAATTAATCTCATTGCTACAGGGTGATTTCCTGCTTTACTCCAAGAACATTTTTTAAACCATTAGATTAACCCTTGAAAAATACAGACTTCTGAGTAAAAATGCTGACAAACCAAAATTAAAGAGAGGTGAACACATCATTAAAACGTCTCCAGTCAAAATACCAAAAGACACATACAGGGTACATTAGAAACTCAACTCAACCATATCAAATGATATTTCTTCCTGAGAGTCAAAACACAAAGCATGTCTACCAAAAAAAGTAGGCAGTGGGTTTGCATGACAAACCTGGCCATTATCTCCATAGGAACAAGGCTGGAAAACACAAAGTACAATTGCTGAATCCACTGCAGTCTGCAGCATGCAACTCACCAGAATTTTTAATCTTGTCAGAAGACCCTTAAGTAGGTCACAGCAAGCTTAAAAATTTTTGACAGCAAACAAAGTGTGATGGGTGACAACGTGTACATCATCTTGGAGGGAAAGTCAGTATTTTGTTATTCAGACCAAACCTCAGCAACATTAAAATTATTAAATATTTAGGAAGAACATGTACAAAAATATCTACTCCAACAGAAACTGAAAGACTATTATACCATCTTAAACTAAAATATTTGCTAACTAATTAGGCTTAAAGTGCTGTTTACCTAAAATTGGAAATTCTAAGTGAATGGCTATAAACATCAAATACAATTAAGAAGTGACCTATGCAAGTGAGTTGATTAAATAAACTAAATCTTTAATGTCTTACTAGAGTGACATCTCTTGTAATTACTGTCCTCGGCACTTTCATGTCTGGGGCTGCTTGCTTTGTTCTTTTATAACAATTTTTATTGAAATACAGTTCTTTAGAATGTTGTGTTAGTTTCCACCATACAGCAAAGTGAATCAGCTATACATATAGTCCCTCTTTTTTGGATTCTTAAAAATGGCTTTTTGCTGTTTTGGTATTCATCGCAAGGCACCAAAGCATTGAGGAAAGATCTGGCTTAATCTGAATTCCTCCCTACATGATACTGTGCTGCAGTTGAATCCCTCTGAGGTATGTGAATACCATATAAAATAGTAAATAAGGAAGTGGCTGAAAGGCAGACTAGATTTCATCCCATTGCACTGTGACCCTACCTTAGTTACTTTTGTCTCATTTCACCCTCATGTACCACACTCATCTAAAAAGGGAAGATGGGTAGGGAAGGGATGAAAAACAATGTCCAGTCATCCTCCAGTACCTATGGGGGACTGGTCCCAGGACTTCCTGCAAATACCAAAACTTGAGGATGCTCAGATCCCTTCTATAAAGTGGAGTAGTCCAGCTGACCATCTGTACCCACGGCAGATTGAATCCACAGATGTGGAATCCATGGATATAGAGGGTCTACTGCATTGCCTTTTATTTGTAGCTTCAAATTACACTTAAGTATTAATTATTTTTCTCCAACATATTTTTACTTTCCATAAGAATACATTCTAACCTCTGAGAGGAAATTTTTTTTTATTACAACATCCTTAAAAGGAGGTATTAAAACACTCATTTATTTAGCTAACAAATGTAAATAAAATAAAACTCACTGGAATCACCTCTGACTCCAATCACTAAATGTATCTGTTTTTTCAGCTATAAGAAATCTGAACGAACAATGAGACATAAAAGGTATATTTTACCATTTAATTTTTAATTAAAATAATTGCAAGTATTTCTGAAAAGTTCAATATAAACTAAATAATTCCAAAAGAAATACAGTATTCTAACAGACAGATAAAAGAGAATTTAAAAATAGGCCAAACTCCTTTACCTATCTAGACTAGAAAAAAATTTGCTAAAAAAAGCAAATATAAAAAAATGAGTATTTTCTCTTGCTAGCTATTGTTTGAAACCTGAATGTGCTAAGCTGCTGCAGCCATATCTGACTCTTTGCAATCCTATCTGCTTGTAGCCCACGAGGCTCCTCTGTCCACGGGATTCTCCAGGCAAGAATACATGAGTGGGTTGCCATTTCCTACTTCAGGGGATCTTCCCGACCCAGAGATCAAACCCGAGTCTTCTGTACTACAGGGAAGTTCTTTACCATCTGAGCTACCAGCAAAGCCCCAACAGGAAGATGAAAAAGCCTAAAACTTCAAATTTATAAATGGAGTTTCAATGCTCCCAACCCCATCCCTTAAAGCAAAAGAAATCCAGACAAAAGTCCCTCTTAGGGAGGGTCTTTTATTCTGATGGCACATGCTATGTCCTACTAACAAGTTTGGCATTTTCAAGGTGTGCCTTAAAATTCTTCCTGAAATTTGCCTATAATGCTTTCTCACCTTCATTCAAAACTTCAAACCTTCCTCTCTTTCAGGCTGTATCACTGCAGCATTATTCTCCTGACCTTATCAGAAGTCCCCAGGATTGGGCTTCTCTTTCAACTCTACCAGTTATGACTGTTGGATCAACGTTAGAGGATACACATTTCTTCAAGCAGTTCTGCAAACAACATGGACAGAGACCCAGTGCTAGATTACAAAGTACATACTCATTGTGCCAAGTAACACAGTCCTTGGAAATATAAACCACTACTTCACTATTGGGAGATAATCTTCTTTATACTTTTAAAGAAATAATCTTAGGAGAACAAGTAAGCTCAACTTAAAACCTATATCAGCATTAATGTTTCAGTGTTAAATATAGTGTTCAGTCTGGAAAAATCTCTAGAAATAGAAGTCTTAAATGATAGCATCTCAATGGACAAATCCTGCAATAAAGGAGACCATTTTCAATTCATGGGCTAATCTAGTATGCTTTTGATTGGGTTTTGCTCTCAAAGCTCTATTTTTTATTTAAGTGCCTAATATTTCCTCCTGCATACATGTATGGGAAAGAGAAAGCAAGAGAGATTCATGTCTGTTTTTTGGTGGGGGAGAAGAGGATGAGCAAAGAGAGAATATATAATGATGAATCATTTGACCAGCTTTACTTTATAATTAACTGGGTAAAATGTTAGTCACTCAGTTGTATCCGACTCTTTGCAGCCCCACGGACTGTAGACCGCCAGGCTCCTCTGTCCATGGAATTCTCCAGGCAAGAACACTTGAGTGGATTGCCATTCCCTTCTCCAGGGGATCTTCCTAAACCAGGGATCGAACCCGGGTCTCCTGCAATGCAGGCAGATTCTTTACCGTCTGAACCATCAGAGAAGCCCGAACTGGGTAACAGCAGTAGAATCAAACAGGATTACTGAATCTATTTCCTCAAAGGGCTAAGTGGAAATTTTAAAATATCTTTTTAAAGTAACTAAACAAGGAAAAGAAACTATGCATGTGCCTGCCATCTTTTGAAAAGTGCAGCTGAGAGATGGAGCGAGACTCTGAGAGCTGCATCCAGCATGGCCCTGAGTCCCTTTCGCATATTCTGCCTCAGAAGTGGTGTTGAGGAAAAGAATAAGTTGATGAAACTCTGAACATTCTTACTCAAATGATCTCAACTGGCGAGAAGCTGACTTAGAATCAGAAGTCTTAAAGGAAAAAAAAAAAAAATCCATGAGACTGGAGTCCTATACTTCCTCAAGTGGCCCAGGATAGCCACGTCCCAGGATACTAAGGAGAACTGGGGTCAAGCTGAACCAGCTGCAGCTACGTGGAGTGGACAGGGGCCTAGACTATTTAAAAATCAGTAGAAAAGAAAGTTGATCCAGATAGGGTGACCAGCCTTCCTTGAGACTAAGAGGGTTTCTTGGGATACGGGACTTCCAGGGTGAAATTGGGGAAAGTCCTGGAGCCAGCACGATTGTTAGCCATGCTGGATCCAGGTCCTCCAGCAGACTGTACTCATCTGCAGGGGCATTCTCCTCACTCTTCCACCCTTGGGTTATGAGTACTGTAGTGAGACTGACAGCAGCCCCTCAAACTGCAGGCAGGGATTTAGAAGATAATTTAGTCCCAGACGAAGCAGAAACAAGATCAAGTAAATTCACTTCTACTTGATGAGAACAAACAGATGATGTGGAGCGTGGCCTCTATCATGCATGAGTGAGGAGAAATAAGAACGATTATAAAACTCTGCTAAGACAAAAATGCAAGAAAAGGATCCAGCATGTGAACAACAGATGTGGAACTAAGATGGTAAGGAACATAACCCTAGAAACAGACAACTCTCGGTGAGCGTCTCGCATTCTATTAAAAACTTCCTACGACTATGAATTATATAAAACAAGGACTCAAAGACTAGAGGACTCAAAGACAGAACAAAAGTTCAAAATGAAAGGAAAATTATCAATATACAGAAATGCACACAAAACCACAGTATTATGTACTTAATAGACCAATTAGAAACATCAAGGAGCAGAAGAGAAGAAAAGCCAACTAATGGCCCAGAGTAAAGGTTAGAGATAATCACACTGAATGAGGCAAAACAAAGGAATTAAGGGACCTAGAGAGGAGATGATACATGGAGACTCTACGTAAGAAAATTAAGGATGATTGTTGTTCCTGAAGTAACACACACAGGAAAGAGAAAAGAAGGGTTCATATTTAAAAAGTAGAGGCTTACAACACACTCCCCCCAAAGCTCTTCAAATAAAGGAAGAGCTGAAACTGTAAATCAAAAGGACGTTCTTATGCCAGGAAAAATTTATACACAGAAAAAAAAAAAAAAGCAATAGCTTCAGTTATTGAATATAAGAATTAAACATTTTTCAGATACCACATATGAAAAACCAAGTCATCTTCTAGAGGGAGAAAGAAAACAAAACTAGGCTGACTACAGACATCATCACAGTAATATTCAGTGTCGAAGACAGTGTAGTGTCTAAAGACAGGCCATGTCTTTAACCGAGGAAGCTCATAACTGAAGAATATTAGATCCAGCTAATTGACAGTTCAAGTATAAAAGCAAAAGGCAAACATCTGAAAACTCAAGAAACAGGATATCCATGAGTCTTCCTTTAGAATAAACAAACCAAAAAAATTGCTTGACCATAAAATCTGGATAAACAAGAGATGAATCCAAATAAAGAATTCAGAAATGGAAAAACTGTGGCAAATGGACCCGTGGTTCTATTTAAATATAGAACTAAGACTAAACAACTAGGGTATTATGATTGCAAATCAGAGTATGAATGTTGTGAAGCCTGAAAAAAGAAGAACTAATATAAGCAACATAAGGGCAGGTGGGAGGAAGAATAAGTTTGTTAATTCCTCTTGTTTCTGAACAGACAATCCATAACAGCTCAGAGGTTTAAATTGAGTTTGTTTTTTTAAACGTTTGAGACTTAATTATATACAATAAAGTACACAGCTCTTAGGTGTACAGTATGACGGGTTTTGACAAAGATATACACTCATTTAACCAATATCCCAATTATGATGAAGAATACTGACATCATCCTAGAAAGTTCCTTTCTAGTCTTTACTCCATTCATCTCATAGCAACCCCTCTCCTAATTTCTGTCACCAGAGAAACAGTTGTACATGTTCTAGGACATAATATAAATGGGTTTACAGACTATGTACTCTTTCACGTCTATCTTCTTGGCTCAGCACAATGTCTACAAGTCATTCATGTTGTTGCCTGTCTTAACTATGAATGAATGTGAAATGACTATTCTTGCACAAATCTTTTTGTGGACATGGGGTTTCATTTGGGGGAGAAAATTACAGTGGAATTACCAGATCCTCAGAAGAGGTATATTTAATTTTATAAGAAATACTTTCCCATAGGGTCTATACCATGTTACATTCCTATTAGGAATGTAAGAATAAAGAATCGCAGCTGTTCCACATCCCCATATCTGTGAAAGTGAAAGTGTTAGCTGCTCAGTCATGAACAACTATTTGCATTCCCATGCATCATGATCTCCATCCATGGAATTCTCCAGGCAAGAATACTGGAGTGGGTTGCCATTTCCTTTTCCAGGGGATCCTCCCAACCCCGGGATCAAACCCAGGTCTCCTGCACTGCAAGGCAAATTCTTTGCTGTCTGAGCCACCAGGGAAGTCTATGTCCCCATATAAACTTTGTATTTTCAGTATTTTTTACTTCAGCCACTCTAATGGAGCACAGTGGTAAGACTATGATGGCTCCAATCTCCTAATGGTTCTTCTTAACTCTTTGAATTACTTTGGAGGCATTATTTTAGATATTAATGATTTTTAAATAAAGAAACTTAATCAGAAGTTCAAAAATTCCTCCCGTTTCATTTCATTGAATATAATGCTTTAACTTTTAAAATAACATGTACACACACTATTATAAAATTATTTGTGCCCGTCTACCTATATCCACTCATTCATCCTTCTATTTATAAATTTTCAGATGCTGACATTCCCCAAATAATAACATTTTATTTCTGGGAGGTAAGACTTGGAGGTGATTTGTAACTGTCTTCTTTATATTTTTCTATATTTCTTGAATTTTATAAAAATGAGCACATCTCCTATTTTAGAAAAATCGTAAAGCTGTTTTCTGTTTTAGTGGGGACTGGACACCATACAAAGTCACATAGAGAAAGATACGGATATGAAATGTAAATATTTCTGAAAAAATAATTAACAAACATATCAACAGGTCATCTCTATTCTGGGGACTTTGACTCTTCAAAAACTTTGTAGAGAGGAGCAAAAGGAGAGGCCTAGTGGTGAGGAATACTAATGTCATCTTACCACAAAAATGAAGACTGAAGACCAATATGTCAAGGGAGGTCAGAACAGACAGCTTGGAAGTGGCATAACTGCCATACCAGTGCCATGGCTGGCTGGGGAGCTTCAGCTGGGGAGCTTCAGCTGCACTCAGGACAGGGCACACCCTACACCATCATTGAGTATGTATCCTGAAAATCAACACCAATAGAACCATGCTTCTCCCCCAGCTGGCAAAGTAACAGAAATATAAAATCCAAGTAGAAGGTGGATAATCCTCAATCAGAGGTATAAGTCAAACCCTGTTTGGTTATATGGCTAGGACCTAACTTTTGGCTAGAGCTAACCAGCTAGAGCTGATTTCAACATTTGCTCCTTAATTACTAGCTCTAATGTTTTGTGACTATAAAGAGGATCATGTCTGTTTCACTCAGTAGAAACTTATTAGAAAACCAGCATATTGGACCAAAGCACTCCCTTCTGGACCAAAGAACTGATGCATCAAGTTCACTCACACAGAGGTGTTCACATGACTCTAGACGGGTCCTTGGCTTCTGAGCAATGGTTTAGTCTCTTCACAACAGAGTAAATAACAGGAAAGGGATTTAAATGAGGCAGTCAGAACACAAAAGTAGGAGTGTTTACATTCATATACCATAATATATTGTACTATTTCAGGCTTAGTGAATATCCAAGCTTCCCCAGAATCACCATCCATATTTAAACACAGACTTCAAATGCATTCCACTCCTAAGTATAAGTGATATCAGAATTATCTCCAGCTCTTACATTATTATTTCACTGGAGATATATTTACTGATTACCCACAGTGTGAGGAACCCTGCCACAATTCCTGCTGATAAGGTTGGATTATCAAGCACTTACTGTGCAACGAAGAAAACTGAAGGTTATAGAGGATTTCATTTGGACGGCTTCAGTTCAGTTCAGTTCAGTTGCTCAGTCATGTCTGACTCTTTGCGACCGCATTAGAAATGCATAAATCTAGTTATAAGCTGTTATCTGTTCCTTTTTTCTTTATTTCTTCTTCTTAAGTAATTGCCTACTTGAAATCTTCTGGCTTTAATATTATTATACCTATCTTTTTTTTTTTTAAAGGCTTGATTGTCACTGTTGAGTAAAAATCTAGTTAGCCTTGCAAAGAGATGACTGGACTTGCTGGATTTCCCATCTGTGGGTGAAAGGAGACTTCAAACCTGCGTTTTCTCATTCTCAATCGTGTGCTCTTTCCACTGCCCATTCAGTCCTTGTTCTCACCAACATCTTACTTTGGCCACATGTCATTCATGTTTTCCAAAAAACTGCACAGGCCTGGGGCAGCAGAGATCTAGACATGAAGGCACTCCAGATGGCAGGATGTTAAGACAACTGGTTTCCACAACCCCTTCTTGTCTGATGCCTGTTGGCTTCAGGGACATTCCCAACTGCAAAGGTCTCATCTTGGAATAATTGGGAAGCTTCTAGAAAGTGGCACTTGAAGAGGTCTCATCATCTGAATATTTTATCTATCCTTAAAGTTACTCTGAAAAGATGGATATAGGAAGCAAAGCTTTCTCTTTCTGAAGGAGCCCCCAATTTCCAGAGAGCTGAAGACCTGCCCTAGGGCAACCTCTACACAGACCTGTGGACTAGATTAGATGTCTCCTGTTTCACCTGCACTGTGTTTTCAAACAATTACGACTACTATCAAAATTTGAGAATTAGGAGTCTTTCATAAATAAATTAATTTTCAGCTTTTCTTGAAAAATGAGAAAATCCAGTTAATCAGAGTCCTTATTTCCCATGCTAAAATGTAATTTGATTTAAATAACAGCTGACCTCTTTAGATGAGAAAACAGCCTTCGAATATCCGTAGTACTTACCCCTGGCCATATCTACTCATGCCTGGCACCAATAAACATTTGAATTTTCAGTCTCTACTACAAATCAAGCGCATTCCACTGGTAACTGCCTTATTCATTCTGCATATATTTTCATTAATAAAACGTGAATGACTCAGGCACGGCCTCAAGCCATCTTATATGTAGCTCACTGGTAGGGAAAAGAAAGACTCTCCACATATGCATGCTGACCCAATTTAAAATTGGGTCAAAATATTTTACAGAGAAAATTTAATCAATATGAAAGAACAATAAGTGATTAAGTGGAAATCCTTCAACAGGATTCTCAAATGATCAAGATTAAATCTCTAGCTTCTATATTATCAAATCTTATCTAATGATTAGAATACTAAATAGAAAGGCTTTTATACTGAATGACAAAAAATGGGAAATGGTAGACTCTGCACTTTTGCTTTAAAATGTCCAATAATAGGGGTTTGATGAAAGAATTCATAATGTCCACACAGAAGGATACTAGCATTAAGAATGATGTTATATAGAAGGAAATTTAACTACACGAAAAACTGACCAAAATGTTGATAGCTTACGATGAACGGTGTTGGATTCGTAATCTCAAGAAGATTTAGCTTCTTCGGGACCAGGGACCAGGCTTGATCACTCAAGAGCTTTTGTGCAGCAGAGTTTTATTAAAGTGAAAAGGGACAGAGAACGTTCTGACACAGACATCAGAAGGGGGGACAGAAGGTGCCTCCCCTGCTAGTTTTGGAGGCTGTTTTAAGTCTGTTAGAAAGTTATTAATCAGTGAGACATCTCAAGGCTGAAGGAGTTTCACCAGGCCCCTCCCACAATACGCATTGTTGAAATAGGATGGTATGAGGTACGTCATCCCCCAGCCATAAAACAATTGATATGAATACTGGTTTGTTGAGT
Organism: Ovis canadensis; assembly: GCF_042477335.2. Taxonomy (NCBI): domain Eukaryota; kingdom Metazoa; phylum Chordata; class Mammalia; order Artiodactyla; family Bovidae; genus Ovis; species Ovis canadensis. The sequence goes on along the minus strand of NC_091248.1, from coordinate 71,192,636 downwards.
TATCATTAGCCCAAGGTTTGAGAAAAGGAAAAAAGTTAGTCTTAGCTTAGCAACCATTTTGAAGAAAGGCAAATTCCAAAGCAAATACATAGTTTCACTAACCTAGCTTAAGAAAAACATTTCCATAAGAAAAACGCATTGGATAGCTCAAGGTTTGAGAAAAGTTAAGTTCAGGTGGAACCAGGTGTCATCACAGCAACACAGAATTTTAAGAGACACTTGCTGCCTATTTCCTCTGTTTGGAGACCCCTGGCCTTCCTGCCTGTATCATTGTATCATTCAATGAAAGGATCACATTCTAAAATAGTATGTTTAGTGTAACTCCTTTTAAAAAATGTGTAAATTATACATACATGCATTAAGAATGTACAGTTATATATATGAGACTCTTTAAACTTGCAGACAGAAAGTACATATAATGTCTAAAGTAGTTATCTCTGGGTGATGGACTTTGAAGTAGTTACTGTTTTTCTATTTATTTTTTTTACATTTTTAACAATAACTAAATATTATTCTTTAGTAAGGCAGTGATAAACATACCAGTTCAGACTGAGATGCAGCCCTAAGTTGAAACCATTAGTTGACGCATCTTATGAACTATTTTCCTTGGGTTTAACAGGAAAACAGTGATGAACACTGCTGATAAAAATCCTTCCAGAGTTTCTAGTACCCATCTATTGTGACAGGAAGGTCAAAGAATGCCCAGTTATTATCTCTCAGGAGAGTTAAGACCGTGAGGTGTAGCTGTCAAAGTAGATAAGAATACACAAGTATAGGAGTTAAAAAATATATTTCCCCTGACCTCAAGGTAATGGGGAAGAAAAGAAAACGAGGTCATAGTGTATTTCCATATTAGTCACCATTTCTCTATCCAATCACAATCCTGAGCAAATTTTAGGTCTCAAACTATGATATAACTCAATGAACAGACAAAAGTCAGATGAAAGCAGAGTCACCAACAAATCCACCATTCAATGGATAATGAACAATTTTGAAAGTGATTGCAGTTAATTACTTTGCATCATAAAACTACTATATAACAACAGACATGGGCATAAAGACCTCCAGTCTTCAAATTGTAAACTTGACACTGTGTCTACTCTATGACTCCGCCTATTGTTTCATTTCACCATAAGGGTAACACAGGACTACAAAGACTTTTTAGTTATGGTTCCTGTGCTGCTATTAACTCTCATTTTGGCAAAGACACTCCATTTGTAAGTGTCCTTTAAGGAGCAAGCTGACAGGATATCCATGATCCCTCCAGCCCTAGAATTCTATGATTTGACAGCAGAGAGAAGATATTTGCTTGGGCCCCAGACTGACCTTTTTTGCTCAGAAAAGTCTACTTCTGGAGAGTCAAGCAGTACACGCATTGGTTTAACAGCACCAGTCTGTGGGTTTATAGGGGTGCAGCTGTCAAAGTAAATGTTCTCCAGTGCATAACAGGATGAAAAGAACAACCAGCTGCAAGGTGATAAAGAGTGATAATCTCTGAGGATGCTAACCTGTCATTGTAGTGACTCCCCAACTCTGCTCACTGGAACAGACATCACTGTAGTCCAGAGTAGTCAATGATGGGGAGATATTATTCTCATGCCTTATGTGCCCTGGGACAGGAAGATTAGGCCAAAATACGAAGGAGGAAACTGGACCATAGACAAGAAAGGATTAGGCAGTTAGCAAACACGACTGGTAAAACTCATATCCAAGACAGCAAACACTAATAAAATCTATAGTTATATGAGAAAAGACTAGGCCAGTATGTGCTGAGTGATAATTCCTTGAATATCACATGACAAGAATTAGAGCTAATACATCAGGGACGGGGAGGGGAAGGTAGTAGATAATGCACATGCCACACAAAATTACATCTTTGCTGTTCATCTGCTTGCTATAGGAATAACCAATTATCCATGGGCAATAATGACTCTGTTCACTCACCTTACCTGACAACCAGCATGTCAGGCAGAAGAGGAAATTAAACAGACATCATTACCCACCGAATGAAACAGAAAGAGACTTTCACATGTCTTGACCAAAATGATGTCATTAAATCTCTTTTAGAATCAAAAAGAACCTAATCAATAATCTCTGAAAAACTTAACACTTTCACTAACAATCATAATGAATTCTTCTACATTGAGGACACTGCTATAAATCAATTCTTAACCACAAAGGATGGGGGCCTTAAAAACAGGAGCTTACTTGTTTTGATCCATATACAATGATGCATTGATAACATAAAAACACACCAGTGAGAGGTTACAGTGTAGATAACCAAGACATTGTTTAAAATGCTAAAGGCTAGATTAAGATCTCTATTAAAAAGAAATCCATAAAAGCTATCAATGGAGAGAATAAAGTATCACAGAATCATGAATGTTTAATGAAGAGGCAGATAAGCCACTCTCACAGAATACAGTCAATTAAAAGAACAAAATGATGCAAAAGAGCAGAGTTCGTTTCCAACTAATTACCAGCGCCAGGAGATCCAAATGTCAGCAAGAGAACAAACTTGGACAGAAAAGATACGAGAATATCTGAATCCAATAGGGTTTATATGTAGTATTTGAATATTTCCAGATACCTAGCCAATTCTGGATCTCCCAGAAGTTGTAATAAAAGTGCATAGCTTCCAATCTGAAATATGAATCTTAAAGACAACATTTAGCAGAATACATATTTTATACATGAGCCATGGACACTCAGGCTAAAAAACAGACTTACTGAAGATATCCCAACTAGTTACTTAGCATAATAAAAATTAATAATATTATTATTATTACTACTGCTGCAGCTTCACTTGGATAGCACTAACAATCTAAAAGATATTGTTTGAAGTGCTTTATATATATACACACCTGTCAATTAATCTTCCCATTTACTCTATGAGGTAAGTACTATTATTGATCACATTCACAGATATGGAAATTAAAGTGCAGAGAAACTAGGTTATTTATCCAAAGTCACACACAGGGTGAGTGAGAGATCCAGGATTAGAACCCTAGGAAATCTCCAGAATCTGCGCTCTTCAACACTGCCCAACACCACTGCTACCATCCTCAGCTTTTATGTTAGTGGAGCTCCACCTATTCTATTACTACAGCAACATGGATGGTGAGCTGTGCACTGAGATGGAAATAGTACTGATGGTGGGTTGAGTGACATGGGTGCCACCAAACCTCCTGTGTGTCCTTGGGCATCTCACTCTATTTTTCCAGCTTTAGAGTCTTCATTGGTAAAGAAAATATGTTCTGTGTTAGATAATGCTAAATATTATCTCTTTACTGCTCAGCAATATACATGAATCTGTTTCTTCTCCTTTCATTAGAATATGCCATAAGACATTTATACCTCTTAGTTCCAACTCCTCCCCTCACTTTACATCGATATAGTCAAGTACCTACTTGACATCTCCATTTATGTCTAGCCAGTGTATTAAACATGCCAGGTCCAAAATCACATTCTTTTTTCCTGCCTCTCCTCCGAAACCCCTCATTCCATCCTAGTTTCAAACTCTCTCCTAAACAGAATTCTCTTCTATCAGTTGTAAAGACCAAAAACATTAGAACCATCCTTGATTCCTTTCCTTTTCCACACCCTACATCCAACCCTTCGGCAAACCCAAGGATAGGTCCTTCAAAATATATCCTGAATTCTTAAACTGACCACTCTCATAACATAACTAACCCCACCTGAGCCAGAGCTTGCGGTCCTGGACTAGTGTTTCAATAGCATCTCACGGCCTGCCACCACCTGCAAAGCTCCTTCCCTTGCTTCACAGGACAGCAATCGGCCAGATTCCTTTTAACACCCAAGTTCCTCAGATCTCTCCTATACACTGAATCCTTCCCAACTCACTCACATTCTTCCCACCAGGGTAATAAAAGTCAGGTGATCTGGTTCCTTCCCCTACCCTTTCTCTGGGAGGAGCGAACTTTCCGCCATTCTCCCCTGCTCATTCCACTGGCCACTCCACTCTCTCTGTGATTCTACAATCCAGGTCAAGCACAGATTCTTTTTCTACTTTTTATATCTACCTTTGTCTAGAACACTCTTTCCTCACATGACTGCATGATTGTGCTAATTTTTTTAAGGTTTCTGCTCAAATGTCATTTTACAAAGACTTTCCTAACCAGTGGAAAATATAGAACTTTCCCTTTGTGAAGAACTATCTCTTCACATTAATTCACTTTTATAGCATTTACTAAATACCCTCATCCCAGCAACCCCTCATTGTTACCTCCATGAGACAGAGAATTGTTTCCTGCTATGAACACACAGACTGTGATAGTATCTGACAAGCAGCAGATTCTCAATATACTTATTAAACAAACAAAACAGGAAGTGATTATTACAATGTGGTGTAACAATCATTTGACACTAAACATCCTTGGCTGAGGGCAAGGATTAAGTCTTTTTACCCATATTCACCCAAAACTCAGCACTTACCTGAAAGATAATAATTGCTCAGTAATATTTGTCAAACAAGCAAGGGCATTTTCCTCCTGAAATATATTAACTCCTTTCTATGACATGTCAAGGGGTTTCCGTCATAGCTCAGTCGGTAAAGAATCTGCCAGCAATGCAGGAGACCCGGGTTTGACTCCTGGGTGGGGAAGATCCTCTGGGAAAGGAAATGGCAACCCACTCCAGTATTCTCACCTGGAGAATCCCATAGACAGAGGAACCTGGCAGGCTACAGTCCATGGGATTGCAAGAGTCAGACACGACTTAGTGACTAAACCACCACCACCACATGACATGTTAATAACTAGTAGATTTAAAAGCCATGCCCCGAAATCTGATAGGCTGGTGAAAGTTTGCCATTTTGTTCAAGAGAGCACTGTTGACTCCCTCCCACACACAAAAAAACTCTAACATATATCAAAGGCACTGCCACTAAGAAGGATACCATTTAAAAGATGAGAGAATATATGTCAACTGCCATTTGGCACCAAAAAATGTATATTAAAATTTATGCTTCATGATGTGAAGAAAAATAATAGTACATTTCCATGGAACAAAAAGCAAGCAAATTCCCCTTAGCTATCATTTATCATTCATAAGTTTATATTCATGGCATATTGAACAACTGCTTAGGGAAATCATTGCTCAGTGCCCTGTTTCTTGCGTAACAACGGTATTTAAAAAAAAAAAAACAGACAAACTTGTCAACAGAAAACCTGCATCTGATTTGAGCTTGTTTCTTTGCTGGATATATGTCTTATTTGCTAGATTCTGGGAGCTTTTATTAGTACTAGTGGAAAAAGTAATCCTGGCCAATTATACCTTAAAATTGACACAAGACAATATAAAAGGCAATAATCAATCAAACCCATGTAAGCAATCATCATCTGTATAATCTTTGAATTAACAAAAAGAGCATCCATCAAGGAGCACTGGATATCAGTCAGCCTTTTTGTTTAAACCTGGGGCTCATGCCAAAGAACCAAGTTTCTTGTTTGTCCCAGCTAGAGATATTTAAGAAAATTCAGACAGTAGGAAAAATCAATTCAGGGAAATTGTACCCTTGTAATAAAGGATGCATGCATGCATATATGCTAAGTCACTTCACTCATGTCTGACTCTTTGCGACCCTATGGACTGTAGCCTGCCAAGCTCCTATTGAACCTGCATCTCTTATGTGTCTTGTATGGGCAGGCAAGTTCTTTACCACTAATGCCACCTGGGAAGCCCCATAATAAAGGATAAAGGTCAGGAATAAAGAAGTAAAAAACAAGGGAAAGGCAAATAGTCTCCCAGAAAGCTCACAAATGGGAAAAGAAAAAAAAATCCCTCAGTGAAAATTTACATCTAATACTTCAGTCTCCAACTGAGGTGGAGTAATAGGAACTAGATATAATCTTCTACCTGAAACAACCAAAAAACTGAATAAAATAGATGTAACGATAGCTTATAATACAATGGACATGAGACATCAAAGGACAGTGATCCCTGAGAGATGAGATACACATAGGGTTTCCCAGTTTTCTGCCCTGAAAGACGGTCCAGGCCATAGCGCCCTGAGAGGAAGCCTGGATGGAGTCCAGCAGACTCCTTGAGTTGAGGAAATAGAGTTGGGGTTCTGGGGAGATCAAGGAAGCTTACAGGAGCAGAGGGGATAGAGTTACAAAGAAAAAGAACTGCACAGGTCTGCAGAAGGTCTACCTCAAGTACTTAGAAGAAGACTGATCAGTGCAGGCATGTGAGGAAACTACATGAGTGTGGGGCAGGGCAGGAATCACCCTGAAAGATTAGAAGAAATAGTGTCTGGAACTCACACAAGACCTGTTCCCAACAGACTGGAAATCCTCATAATTCATGGGATATTAAGTACAGAAGGGTTTGCCTCAGTATTGGGACAAAATATTTACATACCTAACAACTGATCTTCAAAATGAATCTAAGTCCCATGGGCTGGAAAGAGTATGGTGCTTGGAGACCTAGAGACTTAAATCTAAATATTAGCCATACCACTGCTAATTTTATGATCCAGGGCAAGTGATTAAAACCCCTCATGAGCATCATTACTTTATCTATACTAATGACAACCTCAAACCTACCTACTTTACGGATTTAGGAGGATTTGTCTCAATACTTAGCATGTCTGATAAAGAGCAGGATCTCAGAATCAGTTGTTCTCCCTTCCTTTTGCAATATCTATTGTAGCATTCCCTCTAAAATAAGAGGTTCGCCATCATAAATAAAATCTGACATTTTCTCCCAAAATTTAAAGAGGCTTTTCTCCAAAAAGTCTTTAAAGTATTGGTCATCTTTGGATCAGTCTTGTTTTGTTTAAATTTTATGGGCAGCCTCCTGCTGAGATAAGAGGCAAGTGGACTCATCCGGGGTAGCTCTGTTCCCATAAACGCCAAAGTCACTGGATTTATTTCCTGACTTGAAATGAACTGTTCCCTGGTGGCTCAGACAGTAAAAAATCTGCCCACAATTCAGAAAACCTGGGTTCAATCCCTGGTCCAGGAAGATCCCCTGGAGTAAGAAATGGCTACCCACTCCAATATTCTTGCCTGGAGAATCCCATGGACAGAGGAGCCTGGTGGGCTATAGTCCATGAGGTCACAGAGTCCAACATGACTGAAGTGAGTTAGCATGTCATCTGCATAGGTTATAGAACATTATACTTATGCAGAAAAAAATACTTTTCAGTATTGAATTCAAATTTTTCTTCCACAACTATCAACGTAGAAAAAGTCAAACAATTATGTAGAAAATGAAAAGTAGCTGTTATTATGAATGACTTACAAAAGTAGTCATGATAGTCCTTTCTTAAGTAAAAGTCAAATAAATTCACCGGGAAGTTATTAAAAAATAAAAATAAAAAAGCAACAACAGAGAGCTCCAGCTTTCAGTGCAAACTTCCTCTTTTACCATTAACTTTCACAATAAGGAAACTGCTGATTGAAATAAACTCTGATTTTTCACTGATTTAAAGTCTACATAAGATTTCATCTCATCAAGACAAATTAAGATTGCCAAATATTACTAAAACCAAAAATATCTATGGGCTGTTTTATGTTTAGCTCAGTATTTCACAATTAATAATTTCTGATTCAGTAATATACAGATGAATCAGTGATTTGTGAAAATTCTTTGTGGCTTTGCAATATGGCCTCAGTTCAGTTCAGTTCCTCAGTCGTGTCCGACTCCTTGCAACCCCATGAATCACAGCACACCAGGCCTCCCTGTCCATCATCAACTCCCAGAGTCTACTCAAACTCATGTCCATCGAGTCGGTGATGCCATCCAGCCATCTCATCCTCTTTTGTCCCCTTCTCCTCCTGCCCCAGGTATTAATTCTAAGAGTAAAATACAGCCATTGCTCAATTTTTTTTGTAAGACAGTATTAGGTACACATATTACTGCTATATAATACTACATACAATACTAACCTCACACTAATGTCAACTGGTAGTACGATAAAAAAAAAAAATAAGGTTTAAGGTTTAGGGAGTTGTGGCAATGGAATAGCAAAATGAGGGTGGACAGGGATTGTAATGAAAAGTTTCAGGAATGTGTTGGGAATTCTTCAAGGCTTTGGGGTTGGAAGGTTAAAAAACTCTCAGAGAGGATGTGGTACAACATTTCAGCAGCAGGATTTATTCATATGATAGAGAGAAAATTTAGTGGCACCAGATTACAAAACACCTTGAAGTTTCTGCATACACATTAGTTATACTTTTCAGGTAGGGAAGTATCAATGATACTAAATTACATATTCTTTTCAAATGACCTCTTTTATTGAGGAAAAGAGGAGCCAGGAAGAGTGAAGGAGGAGTCAGGAGAAAAGTAGGCTCAACACCTTCTGGTGTTAATTTCTGAAATAAGAGATCTGAAAATGATCACTTCAGATCACTTCAGTGAATCATTTTCAGAGAAGCCATTAATAGGTCAGAAAAAGATCAGAGAAAAGAATGATATTTTGCAACAATAAAAAGTTTAATTTGCACCTGGCTGCAAATATTTTTTCAATAAAAATTTGAGAATATGAAGGAAAGAACCTCTAGAGTTGTTCAAACGATACTGTATTTATTATGAGATGATTTGACAGCACTATGAAAAATATTAAGGCATTTTTCAAAAAGGCAAAAAAAGAAAATGCTCATATCTTCCCAAGGTTATTCCAATTTATTTTTCATAAGACTTACTTTTAATTAAAACCTTAAAAAGGTCAATCTAGATAGCTCCCGATATATTGATATCTGTATTTATGGGTCTCTGTTCATATTTATCTTTCTGTATATATACAGAAGGAAATCCAACCCACTCCAGTATTCTTGCCTGCAGAATCCCATGGATGGAGGAGCTTGGTAGGCTACAGTCCACGGGGGTCGCAGAGTCAGACACGACTGAGCTACTTCACTTTCATATATACAGACTTTCAATTTTATTCAAGTATAATTGATCTACAATGTTAATTTCCGCTTTATAGCAAAGTGATTCAGTTACACACATATATGAACAGGCAATTTTTTATAAATAAGTACATGCTCAGTCACTAAGTCATGTCTGACTCTTTGTGACCCCATAGACTGTAGCTCTCCTGGCTCCTCTGTTCATGAAATTTTCCAGACAAGACTATATGTATATATGTATATGCTAAGTCACTTCAGTTGTGTCTGACTCCTTGCGACCTGATGGACCGTAGCCCACCAGGCTATTCTGTCCATGGGATTCTCCAGGCAAGAATACTGAAATGGGTTGCCATCCCTCCTCCAGGGGAATCTTTCCAACCCAGGGATCGAACTCACATTTCCTATGTCTCCTGTATTGGCAAGTGGGTTCTTTACCACTAGCACCACCTAGGAAACCACTTAGATGTGTGTGTGTGTGTGTGTGTGTGTGTGTGTGTATACGTAATACATATTTTTAAGCTATCTTTTAACATCCAGATTTCAACACTCCTCTTAGAGAAAACTCCATAAATATGTGTTGCATTCAGTAGAATTTTAAACTTTCAACATTCTTTCCTATTTCCCCCTTTTTGCTCCTTTTGGGGCATTTATGGTATTACAGATTCCCATGCTAGATTTCTTTGAAACCAATTACAAAGTTACGTTATTTCTGTGCTGCATCATCAGGCCTGTGTTGGGTCAGAGTTGTTTCCAAACATATCAATCTACCACCTGTATCTCGACTTTCTGTCATGATGCCCTACACCCAGGCCCAGACTATTACATAAGAAGTTTTGCGGTTTCCCACTCACCCACCAGCAATAATGGCTATAGCGTCCTCACAGCAGCCACTGGACTTGAACACCTACTCCCTCCCACCACTCCCGTTTAATATGTCCATTTAGTGATTTCACACTTCTCTCCGATATTATTAAGCTCTTCGTTCTTCTCCTCACTCTCATGTTACAGTTTTACAAACTAAAGCTCAATGAAATTTGCATAATTTATACCACATATAAGGCTCGTCTGTCTTAGAATCACTTGACAGAACACACACATATGATTCCAATTTTTTGCTCTGCTTTCCATATCACCAAACTGACAGTTTAACGGCCAAGAGAAAAGCCAGTTAAATACCATAGTCTCCCCCACCCAGAGTTTATTCATCTCAATTATTATTATTTCAAAGGACTCATATATAAAGAGATTCAATTCTCTTAACTATTCAAAACCTGGAGCTAATAAAAGCACTCATTCTTACTGGCCAGCCATCATTCTGGAGAGGCAATAGGAGTCCATAAACCTTACTAATTATAGTACAATATTTGGCCACATGCAAGACCCCAGGGTGCTATTTATATTCTACTCCTCAGATCAAGTTCAAGGGTTTGAAGTTCAAGGGAAGGACAAGCAAGGTGGCACACTCAGACCTCACTGCTACAGACCATACCACAAAGCAAGTAAGCACACCCCTGTTCACCTCATGACTTGACCCATGTGCATATCTTTAAAGGGGTTTTTCTATAAGGGATAAAAATTATTCCACTCATTTCCTCCCTACTCCAATCTCTGTTTTTCAAAACTTTAAGAAGTAACTCTGCCCTCTGTCATGAGAAAGCCCCAATAACCCAAGAGGGCATCCAGCTTAATTGCAAAGTGACACAGACATCGTAACAACAACCAAAAAAGGCTCTTTCCATACACTTGACAATACTCAACTTATGCTATAAAATAGGAGGATTTGTTTCCATGGCTTATTTAGAATTTCACTTGCTTTCTCTCCCAATGGTATGCATGCAATAACTAGATCTTGCAAAACCAGTTATGTCTGTCAGAACCTGGAGGAGAGAGGTCCCAGGAAAAGGAAATGTAAGCTATATCATCATCACCACACCATGAGTCAATCCCTCGGGCTGGAATCTGGCCCAAACACCTGGGGAAAAGAGGAGTAATGAAAGATGAATCACAAATGAAGAGGAGAGCTGGTCAGGGAAGAGGAGGCAATGGTGGCTAGAGGGGCCAACAACAGCTGTGCAGGAGCTCAGTCTGGAAGCTTCTCCAGATCCCTGTGTGTGTGTGAGGTCTCAAGGCCTCTTAGGAAGCACTCCTCCAATGGGACCAATGAACAAATTAAAGCATTCAGGACAGGGACGTTCAGAACTACCTCCATTTCTGGGCCGGGTAGGAAAAGAATGACTCCTGCATCCTGTTTGGGACTACAAAACCTTTAATTCCTCAGATAAAAGTTATTTAATATCGCTTTTCAATTTCAAACTAATGAACTCTATCATTACACACCTTGATAAATCTCCATTTGTCCCTACCAAAACTGACCCCAATTTCCAGAGAACACAATCTTCATTCTCCAAGTAATCCCAGCGTGAAATCCCTGCTCAAAAACCACACAGAAGTCAGGACTGTATTAACTGTTAACTTAGAAAGAGAACCTGGATGTTCTTTTCTAAACTAGCCTCTGAACTTGAGAATTACTGAACAATGACAACACATCTACAAAATAAAGAAATAAAAATGATTTATTTATCATTTCTTAGCATTTCTTTACCATTTCTCACAGAGAAAAGAGATTTTTCATGTAACATCAGATTTACCTGTCCTACTCTCAAAGCAAGTCTAAATCAGTCACTGCATTTTGAATTCACTCACATTTATTTAGAACTTTCCTTCCAAATATATTAAGGTTGATTTTTGAATAACAATAAAATAGGGCATATTTTCAGAGCCCTTGAACTTATTCCAAAAGAGAGTAAAGTAATTTAAGCTACAGACACACACACACACATAAATATAATGGGAATTTAAAATTTAATAAATTTATATTAAAAAATAAAATTTAACTTGTTTAATACAAAAATAAAATGTAAATTAAACATGAAGCAAAGGAAAATAAAGGCAAGAAAGCAAGATAAAGCCAGGAGTAGGCCTGGTATCAAAAATGTATCCCATGCATTTCCATACACAGCAAGACACAACAGATGGAACTGAACATTATGCCAGGCTCAATACAAAAGATGGAGCTGGTGCTAAGCTCTTCCTAAAGGAAGGCAAAGAGGGAAATGGGATCACTGGCAAGAATCTCTGGATCCAGGAGAGAAAAACGAAGAGACCGCAAAGGAGAAGTACAGAGAGACCTGATACTACGATTAGAGAGAAGTCTTTCCTAACTATCCTGAGTCAAACTGCTCTCTGCTAGCTCTGGTTGGGAGCGAGGAAGGGGCAGGTGGGAAAGGAACGAGGCAGGTGAGGGCAGATGAGTTCCCAGTCCTTCGATGCTGCTGCTTCAAGAAGAGCAGCTCTCGGTGTTTTTACATAATTGGCCTTTGTGCAAGAAGTTATTGGAGGGAGGGAGAAGTTAGGTGGCTCTACTTTAAATAATAAATTTATAACCGCTGATAGAGTCAGGTCCACAAGATGAGCACTGGGGAACAGGAGATCAAATGAGGATTTCTGTGTGTGTATATGCTATATATGTATATATAATATATAATTTTTTACCTTAAAAATAAAGGACCTTAAAAAACTAGGAAGAGAATTATAATATGACCCAACAATCCCACTACTGGACATATGCCCTGAGGAAACCATAACTGAGAGAGATACATGTACCCCAATGTTTGTTGCAGCATTTTTTACAATAGCTAGGACATGAAAGCAACCTAGATGTCCATCATCAGATGAATGGATAACAAAGTCGTGGTACATATATACAACAGAATATTACTCCGCTATATAAAGAAAAAAGAACTCATTCGAGTCAGTCCTAATGAGGTGGATGAACCTAAAGCCTATTATACAGAGTGAAGGAAGTCAGAAAGAGAGAGACAAATATTGCATACGAACAGTTGTGTATGGAATCTAGAAAGATGGTGCTGATGACCCTATTTGCAGGGCAGAAATGGAAACACAGGCACCGAGAACAGACTGTGGACAGACTAGTAGAAGAGGGTGGGATTAACTGAGAGAATAGTATGGAAATATACGCACTACCATTTGTAAAACAGAAACCAAGCAGGAATTTGCTCTGTGACACAGGAAGCTCAACCCAGAACCCAGTGCTCTGTGACAACCTAGAAGGGTGGGATAGCGTGGGAAATGGGAAGAGCGTTCAGGACAGAGGGGTCCTGTGTATACCTGTGGCTGATTCATGTCGATGCATGGCAGAAATCAACACAATACTGTAAAGCAATTACCCTCCAATTAAAAAAAAATGTAATCCAAAAATTAAAAAAATAAAGGAAGCTCTCCTACAGTCTCATATTTGAGCTTTCTCTGGTGCATTCCCTAAATCACATGCTACTGGAACTGTGAAGTGTGGCATGAAAAAAGGGAGTTCGCCCAGAGGAAACAATCCACACAGTTTTTTGTTCCCAGCATATGGTGAAAACTGCAATGCACCTGGGCCTGGCTAAGTAGGTTTATAAATAAGATTACATCAGTTTAACTGAACTCATTTACAAATGTGCAAGTGGCTTAAAAAGATTCCTGCAAAGAAAACATGGATTAAGGTTAGCACTAACATAAGCACATGCAAACAGACAGAAAATGGTAAAAATGGACCTTTCTATGGATTTAGCTTAATCAGCCATATGTTATAGGTAGAAACTGAAGATCCAATCAGATCTGAAAATAAGAGGGCAAAATCAGATTATGTAACACAGACTGTAATCAGTATTTATAAACTAACCTTCAAATATCTATATCAAAAGAAGTAAGCTATAAACTAACATTCAAATATCTATATCAAAAGAAGTAAGCTTAGGTTAAAAATAATGAAGCATATTTAATCACATTGCTATCACTAAAATTATATGAACTTGTTACCTGATTAAAAAGACTTTATAATATTGATAATAAACAACATAGTTTATCTTATAAAATGTGTTTTTGGAAGAGCTTTATGTTATGCTTACTAAGAATATATAGTACATAGGTATAATTTGTAAATAAAAACACATATCCTGTGAGTGCGGACACCAATTTTCTATTAGTGGAATTTCACTAATATAGGAGATACTGTATGAATTATATTCAACAGAAATGTTTGAACAGTGTTTGGATAGATCCTTGGAGAGAAAGAAGTCCAGTAGCAGTGACAGCACCTTATCTTTGCATTCGCCCTTTTTATTCCTCTATCTTCACCTCTGCCATGGCAAATGTAATTTTACAATATATGGTCTAGGCAATTCCTTTGTTTTTAATAAATCATTAAAAACTCTGTTATAAGGAACAGCAAGCATCACCTCCTCTACTGCTGGAGGTTTCAAAAGCAGTATGAAGTGATAACAATGTTATATGCCTAAATTATTTTCGTAGTATGAATTACCCTAGCCTAATTCACATTAAATTTCATTGGTGACCTTTCATCTAAGCCACGCTGCTTGATTAGAATCTCTGGTATGTCTTTCTAACCCTTTCAAACGCTTGCTGTCCTGAATGGGGTTCCATAAACTAAATTTGTCACCTGATCCCCGTTTCATTAACTCAATCATGAACACATTCAATATTGAGTCCCTTGGGCAAAGGCCTCATGTAACCAATTCTCAGAGCTTCAGTCAGGCAAGAGCCTTGATTATAGGTTTGTCTGCTGTCTCAGAGGAAACAGGGACAGATAATAAGCACAAAGACAACAGAATAAAGCAGGAGAGAAGACCGGGAGAGAGGAGAGAAGGAAGAAAGCCAACTCTAGAAGTGGGCTCCATGGGGAAACACTGACAAAGGTCAGAGCCTGACTCCTCTTCCTTTTCCCACATCTCCGAGGCTCCCACTATAAAACTGGGAAATGACAGTGAGGAGCTCTGGTTCAGACAGGAGAGAAAGCTCTTCCTAAGTCATAGGTTAAAACTGAAAGAAAAGCTGATTTGGGTTAAAGATGAAAATCTAACCTGAAACCATCAGGGGTTCCTCATCTACTGTGGCCTAAATTTCAGAATCTGAAATTTAGATTCAGAAGTTGGACCTTCTTCAGAACCACTCATGACATTCTTAGGCAAATGAAATCACAATAATATTCTTATATACATATGACAATTTCACAGCCACAAAATTATACTACATTTCAGAATTTTTTCACTTCGGTGAAAACCATCCTGACCAAACTTAAGAAGCTATTCTCTTTCACATATCAAGTCAAGATGTGATGATAACAAGCATCTTGCATTTACCTTCAATTTCATTTAACAGCAAAAGTGATATATAATTATTTTATCAACTTATGATATAATTGATCAAAGAGGATTCTAGACATGCAGCCCTGACTAACCAACCCTGTTTCCTTAAAGACGTCTCCACACTGGATTTATCAGCAATAGCCCACTAAAGCAAGACTTTTTTGATTAATATAAAAATTAATTTAAGATAAACATGGACATAGTCAAAGAAAAAGGATGTAAGCCATGGGATACAGACACAGTTACAGAGATGAGGATATGAACACTTTTGCAAGGCTGTGTCCAAAACTTTGAGAAATCCTCCTTTTCAGATACTTGGATTTATAATACTAAACTCCCTCGCAGTGCACTGCAGACAACCACTCACAACTACTGCTGTCAAGATCTATACCAACTCAGAAGAAGAAAGAGAATATATTTAAGAAGTTAATAAATTTTTTTCTTGAAAATTAAAATTAAGAATTTAACTTTTAAGAGAAAACCTTAGAAAAATTCTTGGTTTGTAACAGAAAGAATTAAGATCATTTCCAAGGTGGTGACTAAAAGGAGCACCACATTCAATTCAGCAGCTTCACAGGCAGAGAGAAAACACATGTGCTAAGGACTGCCAACTCCAACAGAGAGATGACTTCATCTCCAACTCCTTCAAGGAGAATTACAGAGAAAAAGAATAAAAGAGTTTTCCTCCTTGATTTTTAAGCCATTTAAAGGTTAAATGTATGACCTAAAAGGAAAGGAATGGCCCGAATTCACAAGGTTATAAGGTAATTGAGATGATTATCTCTTATGTCCTACTTTACCACTTGTTCTCTCTTTTGCACTCCTTCATTTCACACACAGATACTTTCTAATATAAAAGGGAAAGGATGGAGTTAAAGACTACTCACCTCCCCCAACCCATCTGTGCATGACTTTCCTACAAAGACAAGATCACACACATGTAGATCACCATTTCCAATAATCACCACTTTGGGTGGATGTGTACAGCCCCTGGAGAGAAGGGATCGCTGTGCACCCTCTGAAAAACAGTGGCATGCTGTCCCAGCTGGCCTCCCCAGCACCTGGAGGACTGCAGACAGGGGTCACACCAACAGGCAGTGGCAGAATTAAGCCACAGAGACATTCACAGTCTCAGAGGGACTGAGAGCCACACTAGGAAAGACTGTCCCAAAGTGCCAGGCTTCTGGTTCATGAGGTAGCTCAAGACAGATGCCCAGAAGCCAGGATGCAGACAAGGCTTTTCCCTCAAGGGAGCTTACCTAGCTCTGAGCCTGCTACACACCAGCCTTGCTATCACCTGCTATCCCACTATCCCTATTTACTATCCCATCCTTCCGCGTGATACTGAACGGGGCTCAGCACACACCGCAAAGTCTAAGCTCTCTCTGGCCACTTAAAATGTCTTCAAGATAAACACACCAAAGTTTTGCTTTAAAAAGAATTATCAATGTAACTGTGATTTGTAGTAGCCTTTCCCAAATTTTATTTTGTGGAAATAACTTCTCTGGGAAGATGTTAATAATGTTACACACACACACACACACACACACACACACAGTGTATACAGTGTTTTTTAATGTTAAGAGATTCTTTTGCTGGAGAGCTTCCCAGTGTCTTTGTTATGTTAATCTTCACTGGGAATTTCCCAGGGAAGAATAAAGTGGTGATAGTGGCGGTGATGGAAATGTTTACTGAGTGCTTCAACAGAAGCCAAAGCAGCAGCATCTAATCTTTTTTTTTTTTTTTACATAAATTAGCTTATTTAATTCTCAAAACACACCTATGAGTAAGTAAAATTGTACAGTATAAAGACAAGGAAACAGACTCAGAGAGATCATCATAAAACAGCTAGGAAGGAGATCAAAAATCTGAACCCAGATCTGGCTGAAGAGTACCGCTTGCCATCCATCCATCCATCCATCCATCCATCCATTCATCCATTCATTCATTCACACAGTGAGCTAGGAAGTATTTACTATTAGTAAATATTAGTTAGGATACTCCTGATATGTATGTCTCTCCAATAATAATGTTGATAATTATGACATCTATCCTCCTACCAACCTCATATTTTTGTAAATGTCCAACTTGCATGAAAAAGCTTGAAAAAAAAGACTCAGTGAATATCCATTCCTCCTGTGAAATTTACTTTGTGTAAAGCAAAGTAAGTTTCAAACAGGAAAAGAACATAAGGGAATCATGGGAGTGGGAAAATGCATTATAAACATTCATAAAACTTTCTGAAGGGGCAGTTCTGTCTCCAATAAAAGCAAGGCTAATTTTTCAAATCTTATGTTTTATACCAAAGTAAAGGCAGTTGTCAACACGTGAATGAATATTCAGCTCCTTAAACAGTACCTTTTTATGAATATATTGTCAGGATCATTAAGATGTGCTAATATACCTTTATTGCTGCTCTATCCCCAGCACCAAAAACAGTGATAGCTCGAGCTGACATTCAACAATTCTATTTGAAAACGTGTGCATAAACAGAAGTATACATCCTGTGAGTTTTACTGTGTCCTCCCTGATGGGACCACAGTGCTCATCATCTTGACCTCATGCATATACTCAGGTGCAGCTGGACATTTCCGCACAGATGCTCTCCCCTCCTCCCTCCCCACCAAGGATAGAGAAGTTATAAGCAGAAAACTCAGTAATATTGAGAGTCCACCTCAAAGTCACAAAGTATGAAAAATTCCCCAGTTTAAAATAGATCACCATTAAGCAAAAACATCCACAATACCTTCCACTCTGACCAAACTGGAAAAGACTCTCTTGAAACTGAAAGCTACAGTTCTAGAAAGGCCTCGAGAATACTTAGTCTGCATTTACTACCTGCCAGCCTTTCTCCACAACCTCCTATCCCTCTTCACTTCTGCTGCGTGATACAATCATAAAAATGAAAAGCATTTTAACCAACGGGATGCTTAAGATCTCTTTATGTCTTATCTTCTACTTGACGCTCTTTATATCTCACTTGCACCCTCCCAAAGATGAACAGACAATGAATACAGACTCTGCTCGTGTTCTACAATTTTGCCAGGGTAGGACTGGGAGACTTACATTACCATGTGAGCATATCTTGATTTGTTTGTTTTGGCCACGCCACATGGCTTGCGGGATCTTAGTTCCCTGACCAGGGATCAAATCTGGGTCCCGGCAGTGAAAGTGCTGAATCCTAACCACTGGACTGCCATGGAATTCCCACTGTAAGCAGAAAAGAGGATTATGGAGAAGGACATTGGTGGGCATCCAAACTCTTGTTCTTTCCTGTTTTTTTCCAAAGAGGAAGGGGCTGTCTTTGACAGTTCCCCATACTGTGAATCCTCCCTTGAGAACAGAAGGTGTAGCCATAAGAACAGGCTCTATCATTCACACGTGAGATTTGATTCGGCAGTGAACTATGTGAGAAAAGAGCCAGGCCCAGGACACCCTCAGTGCTGGCACAGGTGATGGCAGAGGTATGAGGACAGGAGTCACCTGTGTGGCAGCTTCATGGGTCACGGCAGAGGTGGTGTGGTTCGGAGGCTGGTGGCAATGGCAGCCCGCTTGTCAGGCTAGTCCCGTGGGGTGGTTCTAGGAAATGTTCATGGAAATGTAGCCTGGAGCGTGTTTCTGCATCTTTTCAGAGAGTCTGTAAGCCAGCTAATATCCCATAACAAATCCCATTTAAACCAGCTGGGGCGGATTCTATTATCTGCATCAGAGAACTCTAGCAGATGCAGAACTCTGTGCAAATGAAAGGTTTTGAAGCTGCAAAATATCCCGGTAAGTGGAGCAAAAATTTCATAAGCCAGTTCCACACCACTTACCACAGCTCCATCGACACGAGAGGTTGTAAGGACACTAAGCCAGTCTCTCTTTTGCTTATGGTTCTTTCAATCCAAAAAAGTATACAGCTTTCTCTCTTGGTGAGAAAACAGGTGTTCTGTCTTGTTAGACAGCTCCTATTATGATGGGGGACTGTCAGTTACAAGAAGGCAGCCCGTATGGGCTGAACTGTCACAAAATAGAGCTTCTGGCCAAAGATTCAAAAAAAAAGAAAGAAAGAAAGAAAATTAAAAGGTCATGGCACTCCCACGTGATAAAACTTCAGGTGTCCAGCTTCTGTTTGAGGACAGAACAAACATAAACAGTGGCCATTCACATCTGACACTGAAAGCAAATGGCCCAAAAGGTCAACTCTGGTTGTTTCCAGACAGCAAGTTCATTGGTGATTTCATACCCTTTCTTTTTATCTCTCTTTTAAAAAATGCTACACAATGAATACTATTACATTTATAATCAGGGAAACCAATCATATTAGTTAAGAAATAATCCTATTCCTAGAATCGAACTGGAAAGTACCATGACTCCAAGTAAACAAAACACACTGGCAGTCCAATGTCAAGGGCCCACCGAGGAAGGCCATGGAGACAGTGCATCCGACTCGCTGAAGGGCTGGCCAGAGCAATGCCAGGCATCCTAAGAGGGGTAGGGGCCAGGAGTGTGGGTATGAGTTAGCTGGGGAGGTGTTCCCAGAAGAGGTTCAACTTCAGCTAAGTTATAAAGAATGGAAAATATACTGAGCAAAAAAAGTAAGTCTCGTACATGCTCATGGAGTGATAACTGGAGGCTAAAAAAAAAAAAAAGAACGAAAAAGTGTGCAAATGACATGGTAAAGCACTGGGCCTGCTGCCTGCTGCAAAGAGGCATTCATTTCTTGCAGGAAACAGGCAGGGACCGGTTTCCTGCCAGCCCTCCTAGAGCTGATAGCTTTGACTGGCCTCTAGCACCTACACGGAAGAGGAAACTCCCCAGAGCAGCAGAGAGGTACAAAACATGCCTTCAAAGGCCGCCCTTTGAAATCCCCAGGAACTCTGACATCCTTGTCATGTGACTGCCACAGAGAGCCACAGCAGACACCTATCAGATGAAGTCTGGCTGTCTGCTGGCAGGAGCAGCTTCTTTATTTACATCTTTTGTGGAAGATAACTGAATGACTTTGCAGGGTGACCACATTCCATCTCAGCCTATTACTCACTGTGCTTAGAGTGTTCATCTCGAAGCAGGTATGTAATTATATAGAGAGTCAAGAAAATTATGCATGGCCACACAATAGGGAAAGGGAAAATGGATTGAAGGAAAATATAATAAACTCCAGATCGCTTTGTTCCTGCATAGTAAGTGGTTCCTATTTGTTTCATTGCTACTGGGAGTGCTACTAAGAAGACCAGGCTGTTGTGTTCACAACCTAGCATTACCAGTTAGTAACAGACGTGTAACTTCGCTCCAAACAAGCCCTCGAGGTCAGTTTCTTCAACTATAAAATAGAAAGAATGTCTTATATCCCTCATCAGTTCACTGAAATGATCAAATGATTCTAAAGGATCCTGTAATGGCTCTGAAGGTTCTATTTTTCTAGACTGTTCGGGGTCAGAAGAGGTAAATAAATACAGTGATTTAGAGCACTGGCTTTGGGTGTGAATTCCAGCTCCATCCCTCTGGGTTGGGGATGTGGACAAGTTCTTAACCTCTCTCTAAGCCTCAGTTTCCTCATCTGTAAGACAGAGGTAATAATATCTATCCCATAGGTTTATTATGAAATTAAAAAAAATAACACACATAAAGTGTTTAGCACAGTTCCAGACACATTACAAATACAAATTATTATAAATAATGGTAACTTCTGTCTTGAGCAAGGATCAGCCTATTATGTAACCTAAAGAAAAGCATGCCATCCCATACTGAAATCTTCAGGAATCTCCCCACTGGCTGGAGGGAGTCTTACCTTTCTAGAGACAGAGGTGGTATCCTATTCATTTCTACATCCCTAGGCATTTCCCACAGGGCCCTGCACTTGGCGGGTGTCCACACTTGTGTTCAATTAATGGTCCCAAATCCTTCTTGTGGATTCAGAGACACTCTGATAAGAAGTAGGATCTCTGTCTCTCTGGATTACCCCCAAGTGGTTCACCAGGGAATCACTTCTTTAACGAGGTACCATGAAAGGACCCAAGTGAAACAGTTCAAAACAACAAAAAAGAGCAATATTAATGAATGATCTCATTAGGATGATTTCCCAACTTTCATCTCTCATCCTTCCATGTTAACAAAATGAGCCTCCTTCAGAGTAGTAATAAATGTGCCTGCCACTTAAAAAGCACTGTGAGAGCCTTGAATTAACACTGACTGGCTATTCTGAGCACCCAAATGATCACCTGTTGCCTGACATGAGTACTGCCAGACAGTGAATTAAACAGTAAACAATAACCTTAGGTCACCGGGTAGATGCAGGCTCAATGCTTTTCTTCTAAGACTCAATGCTTTTCTTCTGAGAAGAATGAGTTAACTTTGGCCCTGTAGGCTAAATATACTTATAACTCTCACACCTTTGCTCTTCTCATTTGGCAGTCATATGATCGCCTATTAATGACAGTCACAATTCTTGCTTTCAAGGGACTCTCAGCCCAATGAGGGAAGCAGCATGGGATCACTGATAAAAGGTAAGGCTCAACAGTAAGAATAACTTCTTTAAATCTCAATTACGCCTCTTGTTGGAAGATTTACAAAAAGAGGGCTTAAGTTCTCCAATTTTCAGTTTGCTTATTTATTTATAATAGGGAGGAAATAGGACCTACCACTCTCCTAAGAAGAGAAGAGAGAGCTACCTATCTCTCCTTTCATCTTGTGAAGACACAGCAAGAAAAGCTCTCTCCAAGATCCTTGACCATGCCGGCCCCCGGATCTCAGACTACTAGCCTCCAGAACTGATAGAAAGAAATGCTTGTCGCTTAAGCCATCCAGTCTACGGTCATTTGTTACAGCAGTCCAGACTAAAAGACATGACTATTGTTGGCAGTCGTGGTGGTGGAAGAGAAGGACGTGCCAAGATAGACATGGCTGGGGTCGCAGCACAGATGAAGAGCACCCAATTCACTGGGAGGATACAAAAAAGACTTCCTGGAAAAGGAAGGTATCACCGATTCAATGGACATGAACTTGGGAAAACTGCAGGAGATGGTGTGGGACAGGGAGGCCCGGTGTGCTGCAGTCCACGGGGTCACAAAGAGTCAGGCACGACTTGGCAACTGAACAACAAAAAAAAGTAGTAGTCAGACAGACAGAGAAGAGGGAACAGGAAAGATGTCAAACCGAAGATGGCATTTGCCCGCAGGTTCGTTTTACTTTGAAAGTCGGAAGAAGATGTAGCTGGATGGTCCACACTTGGGTCAGTTTTTCTTTGAACAGCAGCCTCTGCTCATCTTAGGCAGAAAAGTGCTTAGAGTGAAGCACTGGAGCAGAAGAGGCTTCATTCTAAGAATTTCTTGCTACCAAATCAGTGTTCTGGGTTATATGACAGACAGACAATTTGTTCTACAAAGCTATTCTGCTTTCTACAATAATAGCGTGGGTGATAATATGATTTTACCACAGCCCACAATAGGACTCTCCTCCCAAAAATCTGACATTTTTATTCATGTCTGACACGGGCATCTTACACTACCTTTTTTTTTTTTTTCCCTCCTCTTAACCATTACTACTTAGTTCTCCTTCATTTTATCTTCCTCCCAACTAGCAGTTCTCAGTATTTTTGGATGAGGAACTTCTACCTTTTATATTAATATTTTCCACAACCCCTGCCTGGCAGAGAGTACTACACATATGAGAAGGATCAATGAGTGCTAACTAAAAGAAGAATTTTTTTAGCATCCTTATTAAGGATAGTTTGAAATTTCAATGACTCTACCAGATTTAAGTTATAAATCTTTATGGCTCCACCACCTGAAGGCAAGAACACTTTTTTTAATTATAGTTCTATTACTTCTCTAACTGGAATGCACTCAAGAATGATTCTATTTCAATAGGAATGTTATACAAACTGACAAAGTGTTACATTCTCAGAGCAGTCTTCAATCTTCTCAAAGGAATGCAAGTATAATCCTCTTAAATATTTTCTAACCTTTGAATTTATTATTATTCACAATTACCTGCCAAATACTTACTTTCTTACTTGCATGTCCTTGCCCTTAGCATAGAAAACTAAAAGTACACTAGCTTTAGAAAAATGTACCAGGAGCAATATTCAACACTGTTAGAAATAAAGCTGGAAGGAAACTGCCATCTGAGCCTTGTCAAAGAAAGAGGAGCCTTATTTGACATTTTCAGTTAAAAAGATTAGACTGATGAAACCCCAAATTACTCCTCCTTTTATATGTTTAAGATTTTAGTGGAATTTTCTTGACTCTTTTAAATTCATGTGAAATACATACCCCTTCATCCTGCTGAACTCACTTTTCTAAGAACTGTTGGGAAAATTCATCCCTGAGTCATAACCTACTAAATGACATAGAGAATGGGAACCCACAATACCTTCAGGTCTTTTTCTCAACAGCTCTAACCAAGGAGCTCCCACTTCCAGTTGGAAAGCTCTAATAAACCTTAACAGTTCTATGAACTCACAAAGTACAAAGTGCTCACAGATTTACTATCTCTTTAGAAATTCTCCTGTGTTACAAAAGAAAGAAAGAAAAAAAGAATCTATCCATGACCAGATTATCAGCTTGCAAAATAAAATAACAGGCAGTCAGTCAACCATTTGCATTTCACTGAATCTCTACTGAACACGCCCACTACCAAATACAGATGCTAGGCCCTTGTGATCCAGGTTCACTTATCAGAAACCTTAGCATCAGACATATCATGTGATTCAGTATGTTTCCAGACTTTGCCAACTTGGATTAAATATCAAGTATTACTAACCTTCCCAAACATATGTGGATCCACGTTAATATCTCTGCACCAACGTGTATGAATATCATATCAACAATTTAGATTAGGTTTTACTGTCAAATAAGTAGATGGAGATTTTACAGGAATTTGGGGATGAAATACATCATAAGAAACGCTGGACTGGAAGAAGCACAAGCTGGAATCAAGATTGCCAGGAAAAATATCAATAACCTCAGATATGCAGATGACACCATCCTTATGGCAGAAAGTGAAGAGGAGCTAAAAAGCCTCTTGATGAAAGTGAAAGAGGAGAGCGAAAAAGTTGGCTTAAAGCTCAACATTCAGAAAACGAAGATCATGGCATCCGGTCCCGTCACTTCATGGAAAATAGATGGAGAAACAGTGGAAACAGTGTCAGACTTTATTTTGAGGGGCTCCAAAATCACTGCAGATGGTGATTGCAGCCATGAAATTAAAAGACGCTTGCTCCTTGGAAGAAAAGTTATGACCAACCTAGATGGTATATTCAAAAGCAGAGACATTACTTTGCCGACTAAAGTCCATCTAGTCAAGGCTATGGTTTTTCCTGTGGTCACGTATAGATGTGAGAGTTGAACTGTAAAGAAGGCTGAGCACTGAAGAATTGATGCTTTTGAACTGTGGTGTTGGAGAAGACTCTTGAGAGTCCCTTGGACTGCAAGGAGATCCAACCAGTCCATTCTGAAGGAGATCAGCCCTGGGATTTCTTTGGAAGGAATGATGCTAAAGCTGAAACTCCAGGACTTTGGCCACCTCATGAGAAGAGTTAACTCATTGGAAAAAGACTGTGATGCTGGGAGGGATTAGGGGCAGGAGGAGAAGGGGACGACCGAGGATGAGATGGCTGGATGGCATCACTGACTCGATGGATGTGAGTCTGAGTGAACTCCAGGACATGGTGGTGAACAGGGAGGCCTGGCGTGCTGCGATTCATGGGGTCACGAAGAGTCGGACATGACTGAGCGACTGAACTGAACTGGGGATGACAGGTAAATGATACACTAGTAATACTCCTGTATCAAGGAGCTCATGGTCAGGTAAAGACGACAATAGTTATTTATCCCTTGAGTCAGTTAAAAGCCATTACCCATCAGCTCCAAGTTCACCTGTCTATGTTCTGTTCTGGGGTGCTAGGTTCAGCAAACCCCACTTCTGCTTTGCCAGATGCTGGCTCCTCTGCCTGCCACCGGGACATCCTGGGAGACTGGAAGACTCGGGAGGGAGAAGGGACACACTTCTTTTGGTGGGTGGATGTTCCCACGTGACCTCCTGTCTGTTGGCAGTTCCTGTGATTATTGTCCAGGCAACACTTCTTCCCCTGGGCAATGGCCAGTCCCTCCAGCAGCACTGGGATCCAGTTGGCTGGATTCCACACACCAGCAGAACAAGCCACAGCCAGAGATCTCAGCAGAAGCTAGCTCCACGCTGGATCCCAGCCCACAGGGACTCTCAAGCCAGGGCACCGCCCTCACCTCAGGTCAATTTCAGTTCTGTTGTTGTTGCCGCCCAGTCGCTCAGTCCTGTCCGACTCTTTGTGACCCCATGGACTGTAGCACGCCAGGCTTCTCTGTCCCGCACCATCTCCCGGAGTTCGCCCAAGTTCATGTCCAGTGAATCGGTGATGCCAGCCAACCATCTCATCCTGTTGCCCTCTTCTCCTTCTGCTTTCAGTCTTTCCCAGCTTCAGGGTCTCTTCCAATGAACGGGCTGTAGGGCCCTACAATTCTGTAGGGTCCCCCTTCAAGCTTCTAAGTTTCAGTAACCTAACCTCTTCTTGCCACCAGCCCCCCACCCCACCCAGCAGTTTCTCAGGGAACACGGTTACACAAGTTAACAATCCTTTATATTAAAGTATCTCTGTTCAGGTAATTAGTGTGGTTACTGTAGCTGATTGGACTCCTGCTGACATGTAACCCCAGACGTGCTATAATAAATCTGGAAACGCAGATTATGACACAAAATATTATAACAGTGGGGTCAGGGAAATATTCGGAAGAGCTAATTGTTGAACTAGAACCTTACAAGACAAGAAGGAATTCACCCAGTAGAAAATGGGGCAAAGGGACATTCTGATAGAACAGAAGCAACCACACAGCAAAGGCAGAGCCCTGCTCACAGAATTTTTGCAGGAGAGGGGAAGGAGGCAAAGGTGGAGAGAGACCTTTTGCTTGTGCTCAGAAATGTTTGCTGGAGACAACAGAGAATTGTTGGAGACTCACATGCAGTTCCCTGCTCTGTTCGGCACAGCACTGATGGTAGCGTAGAGGGCAGCTTGCAGGGGAGTGCAGCACAGAAGAGAACTCGGAGACCAGTTAGACAGCTTAATGCTAAGATAGTCTCTTCTCTAAAAATGTATATAATTTAGCAGGAAATTCAGACACAGCTCATTAAATGCTATAATTAAATATAACTAGATCCCAAATATTGAGCCATACTCATTGGCAGCAAACAATGGAATTTCAGTCCACTTCAAAAAGTGGTGTGACAACTTTAATTTCTGAACTAAAGATTTTCATTAAAAAGTACTTCCACATAGATCCAACCCCCCTCCCACATACACACAAAACCATGATGAAACTTGTGATTATGCAAATGTTAGTGGGGTTAAACTTTGCCTTAATTAAGGAAGGAAGAGAGGGAGGGAAGGAGAATAGTTCCCTAGAAAAACAAACACATGGTATAATGGGAATAAATTCTTCCAGTCCAAAAGAAGTACTCAAATAAATGCAGTGACTACTGATCTCTTAACTTGATTTGCTTTGTACTCTTGTAGCACTTACAATTTTAATACAATTATCACTGACTTGTTTCCTTGCATTATCTGTTATTTTATATTCTCTCAAATGGTAAACCCACTCCAGTATTCTTGCCTGGAAAATCCCATGGACCAAGAAGCCTGGTAGGCTACAGGCCATGGGGTCACAAAGAGTCGGATCACGACTGAGCAAGTTCACATTCACTTTCACTTTCAAGTTAGATCATAGTTACTTTGTCAAGAGAAAGAATCACATGTGACATTTTTGCTATATTCTCCTAGAGTCTTTCACAGTGAATAAAAATCCCGAAAGTATTTTTTGTTGATATGTATGCTAAAAATATTTTCAGATATACATTTAAAGAACTCTTTAACAAGTGGAATGTGAAATTATTTTTTTAGAATAATTCTCAGTAGTTTGAATAGTGTGATTTATTTACTTTTGCATTCCCAGGAAACAAGCATAACTTCTTGCTCATAGTAGGCATGCAATAAATATTTGCTGATTTGAGTTGTCTGAGAGTCAAGGGTCATTAAAATATTTTGAAATCTAATTCTTCATTAGTTTAGGATCTGGACAACCATAGTTAACAACGACAAACTGGATTTGGCAAAAATAGTTAAAATTTTTGGAACTCATTTTCATATTAAACAGGTTATTTAAAAGAAAAAAACAGATGAGTAAAGCTTAGGACACATTGGCACCCTCCCACAGATTATTTGATGATGAAAGACATCTGGCTTCTTTGATTATTTATGGAATTCCACCCTAAGTATCACTTGATAATTCCAAAATATGTTTTGCAATATTTGGACACTCTCCAGGTGGCTGGTTTAATTCACATTTCCCCAAACACTCACCTTATTAGGAAGCTTGATTATCATTTCTTTATGGTTACAATTAAGTCCTAAATTCTAGGCAAAGTGTGTTCAGAGTTTTATGAAACAAAATGAAATTTTTAAAATTTCGTTTTTAATTTAAAATGGAAATTAAGCTTTGAGCCACTCAGTTTGTCATTAAATCTCATTTTTCTGTGTATGATGTAGAGAAGAACTAACATAGAATTTCATTTACATAGAATTTACATAGAATTTCATTTTTTCAGGAAAAAATACTACATTTAATCAAGATATAATTAAATACACTAGTTCTTAACGATTGACAAGTATTATTTCCAATAGCATACAACAAAACAGTATAGGTAGGAGATTCTTTTCTCCAAGAGATCTGTTAAACATAAACGTCAAGGTGATTATGGTAAGTAGAATACTTAGACATGTTTAATTTTATTCAATGTGATGCCAAATGAGAAAAAGGCAGAAAAAAGTCAATAGGACTAGGAAAGAGCAATTGAATGCCAACCAATATTCAACAGATGAGGTTAATGTCTGTCAGTAGTCAGAAGTTAGAAATTCAAAAACAGTACACTTTTCTGACCAAAGTAACCTTTGGAATAAATCTTTTCCTCATCCCCAACATGAATGATTACAGAGTAAATTAAATTATACAAAAAGGAAAATGCTACAAGTTAGCCAAATATCCTACTAGCCAAAAAAGAAAATGCAACATATTTGGGCTCCCTAAGAACATTAAGAACAAAAATGCAATGGTATTCACATCTACACAGTGGGAAAAATAAACCACATAAAAGGAAACCAAATTAGAATATGCTTTATTTTTTACTTCTTATAGTAAAAAATATTTCAGACGTTCCCTGACAGTCTAGTAGTTAGGACTCTACACTGCCATTGCTAGGGACCCAGGTTTAATCCCTGGTCAGGAAACTGAGATCCCACAGGTTGTAGGGTACAATCAAAAAGAAAAAAAAAATGTTTTAATGTTTGTAGAAGACAGCAAGTCTTTTTGAAAATAATTGTGTACAAAACATAAAATTACAAATTTTAAAGTGCCATGTACTTAAGAATGATGGAATAAGTATTTTGAAAAAGTCTTTCACTAATAAATCACGTATAAGCATTCTATAATGAGTTGCAGCACCATGTATTATGAAATCTTATTTTAAACCATGGTATGTAACAGAGAGCCTTGGGAAGAGCAGTGATCATTGATATATATAGATATAGATTGATATTTCTGTATATGTTCTTGTCGCTGTTGTTCAGTCCCTAAGTGATGTCTGACTCTGCAATGCTGTGGACTGCAGCACATCAGGCTTCTCTGTTCTCCACTATCTCCTGGAGCTTGCTCAAATTCATGTTCACTGAGTTAGCTGTGCTATATAAATATTTTTTAACGTGCAGTTATTTGTCTAAAATATTATGGCAACATTTTATGCTGAATGTTGATACTAGAAAGTGTGAAGTAATATTTATAATTTTCTGCAAAGTTTTCTCAAATTCTTATAAAACACTATTCATTTTAATACTCCGGGGAAGTAAACACTATAATCAGTAAACTTAAAGAGTAAAGGGTAGCAAAGAAATGTCAAAGCAGTCCCAGAAGAAGAATAAACATCAATTATGCTGTGGTAGGTATTCATGACAAGTACAAGGCAAAGTGAGTACAATTCTGACTACTTTATTTATTGAACGTTTTCATAGATACTACACTTTATTGATAAGGCTGGAAAAAATATAAAATTGTTCTCTACTAAATGGGTGTTGGTAGATGGATTAATTGAAAATATATACACTTATCAAATTCTTTTTAGAATTTTAGGGTTATCAGTGTATGAAAATAATTTGTCTCCTTTTTTAAAATTAAGAGATGCTTAATTAATTGACACCCAAGTTAGAACTTTCCTTAAACAAAAAGTGCCTTTTATTTCACATTCCAGCCCACTTCTCTCAATATATTCTGCCCCCAGCTATAACTCACACCACTCGTTCAGTCACTCAGCCGTGTCTAAGTCTTTTACCACCCCATGAACTGTGGCCCATCAGGCTCCTCTATCCATGGAATTTCCCAGCAAGGATACTACCATGGGTTGCCATTTCCTTCTTCAGGGGATCTTCCCTACCGAGGAATTGAACCCTTGTCTTCCTCATTGGCAGGCAGGTTCTTCACTGCTGAGCCACTAGGGAGGCCCATCTAATACCACTAGAGATGTCCTATTTCCTTACATGAAACAGAAATAGCCCATAATCGCCCAGAAAAATCCTTTTTCCTATTATCAACTCTCCAACACTTTGATTAGTATGAGTAAAGTACTACGAGTAACAGTTTCATTATTTTGTGAGAAACTTTACAGCTGCAAATAGGGCACAGAATGACATAGTGATTTCAGGAGAGCGTATCTGACTAGACCGGATTGATGGGTATTATGAAAGGAAAGTGATTTATTATGAGTTTGTCAGACTATAAGGGAGAAAAATGCTGTAACACAGCTCCAACCTTCTTCCCCAAAGACAATAAGGTCAAACAGAATAGATACTCTGATGTCACTCTATAGGATGTCTACATAAGCCGGCTGGGGAGACAGGCAGAGGTCTGTCTACAGGTGGTCTGGGTGAGGAAGAGCACAGAGGAGCTCATGCATCTTACACATCCTTTCCCTTGGAATCTGGGTCTCTGTTCTTAACACGTTTCATTACTGCCATTATGCATATTACAAAGGATTACACAAGATGATATCAGCTCTGATGGCTCAGTGGTAAAGAATCTGCCTGCCAATGCAGGAGATACAGGTTCAATCCCTGATGCAGGAGGATCCCACATGCTGCAGAACAAAGCCTGTGTGCACAAGGACCACAGCTAGAGAGAAACCCTGGCTCGCCGACTAGAGAAAACCACACAGCAAAGAAGACAAGGCACAGCCAAACATCAAATAAATAAATAAAAATTTCAAAGATGATATCAGGCAGGAAGAATGAGGTACAACAAAATATTTCCTAACAACTATACACATAAGTGTACAAACTGAGGGAGACTTGCCTTACTTGCATTTTGTGTAGACAGAGATCCTAGAAGTTTTACCTGACTAAAAGTTCAGTCTGAGGCAATGGTGCCATGTGGAAGTACATTTGCCACAAAAAAAGTCTCCCATAATGCCTGGGCCACTATCTGAACTCCAGCATCCTGTACAAAGGTGATTAAAAACCCCACTGTACTCTGCCTATAAATTATATTACATGCAAACTAGACTTAAAATGTTGGCCATAACATATTCAAGGGCACTGGCAAACTGCAGCAAGCCTAGAGCTGAGGGAAACCGAAAGGAGTCTAGAGACATTGTCCTACAAGGTACGACAGAGTGATTGAAAACTCAAAGACTATAAAAGAGAAAATAATTCAAGAATTGACAGAGAGATGTGGCCATGGTTAAGCCAATTAACCTCTTTGAGCTTTAGTTTCCAATCTGTAAGACAGAAATCACAAAAGCACCTATTTCGGAAGGCTGTTGTAAAGATTAAATAAACTAAAACAAACACTAGAATAGTACCTTGTACATAATTCATCTCATTAATATAGTGCCATCATTAATAACATCATCTTCGTTTTTTTCTATAACCTCCAGAGGGCAGAATTAGTAGCAATGGGGAAACATTAAAGGAAAACAAATATTGACTGGATATTAGCTATAAATCCTGCTTTGCTGTTTTGAGGATTCCATTCCATCTCTTCAATTTAATTTAATCAAACTGCAGTCACTTCACCTTTTAAATGCCTATGCCTCCTTGGTTATCTAAGTTAAATTTCTATCAGAAGAACTAAATTTAGAGAAATTGCTTCTGTAAAGATTATTTACATTTCAAAAAATACTCTAACTTATCTAGTAATTAAATATAGATCATCAAACATTTTTTAAAACTTGGATTTGCATATAAAATACAGAGTGAAAGTCATTCAATAGTGTCCAACTCTTTATGACCCCATGGACTGTTCGCCTGGCCAGAATACTGGAGTGGGTAGTCGTTCCCCTCTCCAGGGGATCTTCCCAACCCAGGGATCAAACCCAGGTCTCCCACATTGCAGGCAGATTTTTTTTAAAAAAAAATGAGCCACAAGGGAAGCCCATAAAATACAGACTGCTCAAATAATTATGAATTTCATAAAAATTACAAATGTTTTTAGTATAAGAAGGTCCTGCAAATTCCATGAACACACTTTAGCTAAAAAAAAAAATTAAATAAAAATTTCATCATATACCTGAAATTAAAATTTAACTGGGTGATCTGTACTTTTATTTGCTAAATCTAGCAAAGGTTTCAAAGGGTCAATGTTAACGAAACTCAGTCACTGAAAAAAAAATTTTTTTAACAAATTGTTTGAAGATTAACAATTTAGATGTTTTCTAACATGGATAGGAAAACATTATATATCTACCACTTTGTGTTTAGCACTATTTAAGAAAATTTTCCTTCCTGACACATCCTTTAGTCATATCTCAGATTTCTGCTGCCAGCTGAAATTGCTTAAAAGGAGGTTAGGATCAGTCATCTACTTGTGGCAACTTGCAGGAACATCACTTCCCACTTGGCTATAGGAATACAGACCTTGTGGGTCAATTTCTGTTTTCACCTGTTAGGCAAAGATAACACAGTTCCTCTGCTACAACCATATTTACAAGAACAATGTACCCAAATATTTGAAAATGACCATTGTCAAAGAACACAGCTTCTATCATTTTCCTCAGGCTCTACCAATAAAGCAGTAACAAAAGTGCTGAGATGTGAAAGGGAGTGGGGTACTGTAAAAAGCCTACGAAAGAAGAAGCGAAACAGGAAGGAGGAACCCCAAGTCAGAAGAATGCAAGTCCAGGAGATAATTCAAGGAAGCAGTGAGGTTTGGAAGAGCCCGGCAGAATGTGGGCAAGCTGTATTTATATGACTCAGTTTCAATTTGACTGCTGCTTCTCAAAGTTGTAGGGAACAAACCAGACAGTCCATACGAAATTATTCTGCACACTACAAAATATTTAGGAGACCCTGCTCATCATGGTCATGAATCAAGATGACTTGAACCCAGGGCTCAAGGTGAGGGCAGACCTCTAAGAAGTCTGAGAGGGAAAGTGCCCACAGAAGAATTCCTGCAGAACAGACCAGGTAGACAAAGAACATGAGAGAATGACCTGCAAGTGGGACTCTTCCTGGTAGTTCCCTTGAAGGAAGCTATTATATCTTCATATCTTCACGGTCTTTGAGATTTATTTGTATCTATTTTATCAGCTCCCTCAAATGTTTTACAGATTATAATAGGAAGAAAAAACAAAATCTTTGTAGCTCCAAATTCCTAACACAGTACTCCACACACAGCTGACATTTAATAAACATATATTAAATGAAACGATTAACTGTCGTTCCCTTTAGAGGACTAAGACAGATGGTAACTCAACTTGAGACTCAAGAATGAAAAGAGGGAAAACTACGTGAAGTACCATAATTCAAAAGGTCAAGACCAAAGGAAGCGGATCACATGGTGATGCGGCACATGGCATCATGCTCATAGGTGCATCCTCGAAGGGGACATGGACTTGAGTTAGAGCCCTAGTCTGCTTCTTACCAGCCATGTGACAAACTGCTGATCCTCTCTGCACCTCCAAACCCTGGGTGCATCCAAAAGATGTTGGAGGAATACTTACCGAAGAGTTGTGGGAATTAATTGAGATTCCTACACATGTAGAGTCCTTAGCACAGTGCCCAGCAGGGAATAAACCCACAATAAGTGTTAAGAGAAATAGCAATAAAATACTTAAAAATGAAAAACTTTTTAAAAAACCTTTGTCATGCCTGGGATGAGAGAAAATCTGTGTCAAGAGAACCACGCCTTGTGGGATCCTAAATACATGATATTTTACCCTGAAATTCTCATAAATCATTATGTCAACGGTGGTTGTAACAGCCATCACTACATCCTCATCTGTGGGTCTGGAAGAACCCTCAAGATAGGGTTCGGTTAATTCCACAGGAGACTCGTGGACAGAAGAATGGCTACAAACAGAGGCAGTGGTTTCTGTGGTACAAAATCTACCTTAAAAAAATTTTTTTTTCTTATCTCTACCGAGGGATGACAAGATTGCAAATCCCTCAGCAGGCTGGGATTTCCCATCAAGTCCAGCATCAAAGTAGTTTATTACAAAATTCTTTTTTCTTCCTATAAGAAACTGAAAGTCCAAAGGAGAATGTATTGTTAAATTAAACCCTTAGCTAACATACACAGGGAGGCACTTGTGGAAGTGGCAACTCCACTTCCCTCTCCCACTTAGAATACATAACATTTACTACATTTAAGGCTTTACACACACACACACACACACACACACACACACACACAGGACAGAGAGGACTCAAAGGGAGAGAAAAATACTAGCCACCAACTACTGAGACATTTCATATCACACATTACAATGAGATTGGCAGTGCTTTCTTTGTGCCTGAAAAATACACAATCTTGTAAACATGGTAAAATCCTACCCATGTGATTTGGTTAAAAATAAACCTTGAATTAAGAAAATATGATTTATTGTGCAACATATTTAAGTAAAAAACTCTATTACTTTTAATTCATTATGGAGATTGTGCATTTAAAGTCCTTTGGGTCTGCTTTGTGAACAGATTAAGCACATTGAAAATTAGCACTAATTATAATTAGCATTGATCATACCTCCAAATAAATGTTCTAATTTTTATAATGTACTTTTTAAAAGTAGGTTCAAAACATTAATTTTTTTAAAAATGCCTTTCTCCACTGATTGCACTAAGGTAAAGTCAATTTTAATGCATCTTAGGCAAACTAATTAGAAATCATGAGAATTTTATACTAATAGGATTTTAAAATAGTTGAAAATAACTTTATTTGCTATTTGATTGCTACCACAATTCTTCAAGCTTTCATTTTGATCATCTCCACTGGCTATACTTACAAGCACCCAGAGACTAGGCAATTTGCCCCTGCTGTTCTGTGAGTTGGTTGAAAATATAAGATTAGAACCTGAAAGTCTAGAGTTACTAGTATAGTGCCTGACCCAGTTACTATAACAAAATGAATTAACCTCTGTTTCCTAGCAGTTTACTTTTACATATTGAGTTAACCTCTTACTCTCAGAAGTCAAATTTCTGGCAACATCAGGGATTCTTTTTAGAACAAACTGTATACAGAAAAGTAGAGAAAAAATTTGCCAAGTACCCAAAACAGCCATGAAAATGCTTCATTTCCCAGGAGAAGGCCTGAAATCCTCAAAGAATTTATTTATCCTTACCTACAGATGTTTCTTAAAAGACTTGTTTATCTGTGGTTCAAAATAAGCAGGTTGAAAGTAGTTCTGATGTCTGAGCAACTAAAGGTACAAATAATAACTGTACATAAAGTAAAGCCAAGTTAGATAATCATATCAATGACTCTGGTTAGTATGATCAAATAGACTGATGTTTAGCAAACTCTTTCCTTTTCCTTCTCTGTGTTACTTAGGTTAGGTTCAGTATGTGACCTACTTTGACCAATGGAATGGAATCAGATGGATACAAGAAGAGACTTGAAATGCGCTTGCACCCTTGGACTAGCTCTACTGTACCTCTTCCATCACTGTAAGAAAAGCTTTCCTTGGTTTGCTGCCCCTTCATATTGGACCCCATAACCAAGCCCAATCCACAGTGAGAACGCTAGGTCAGATAGGCTTGCAATATAGCCTACTAGAAAAATCCCTAGCCAATTCCTCAGCATCTGGGGAAATGAAAATGAATGAAAATCATTTTAAGCCATTGAGTTGTGGGATTATTTGTTACACAGCAATAGCTGTCTGATGCAGACATAAAGAAAAGGTTAAGAGATGTTTCAACTGTCCCTGCTTAAGGCAGTTACATTTTCAGTAGAATTTTTATCAGGAGCTATTAAAGTATTTTTAAAGTTTAGCATTTGAAGAGAGTAACTTTCAACTGAATGGAAAATTCATTTATATGAAAGCATCCCCAAGCCACTACTCAACAATGTAATGCATAGTTCTTATGAGTTGTGTGTCCAGAAAAAGAGAATGAGAACTTTCTTTAAATAAAGTCTGCTTAGCTTTGCTGAACAGTTGTCCTGGATCCAGAGTTAATATACTTCCATCTGAGATTTCACACTGATGGTAAGAAATAGTCACATGATGCTGTGGACTGAGTAAACAAATCAACCACACAGGCAACTCCAAGGCCTGCATAGTGAAAATGAAAGAAAACCCTTGCTTTCTCAAAAAATCCTGCTTCACATCTGCACAGCGTGAAGTAAAAAATTGAGACTTAATGCTAGAATCCCATGGATATGACTTGCTGCCATTTTGATGTTACCAATCACTTACTGGGCATTTCCTGCGCATGGCAGGCCTTTGTACTGGGTGTTTTACTGTTATTACTTCAAGTAAATCATACAGCCACTCTAAGAGGTCTGTATTATTACCATCAGCACTTTAGAGAATTGGAAAAACAGAAATGTAAAGAGTATGAATAACATGACCACGCTGTAGAGCCAGGAAGTGGTCAGGGGATTTGGAGCCAGTATGTCTTACTACAGACCAGTGTCCTTACTCATACCCTGTGTATGAGAAAACAGTTCCAGAATCTTCATTTGAATATTAGAACCTGCCATAGAAATCTTACCACAAAGCTACCTTCCAACTTTTTCTCCTCAAAACACAGTGATATCTAGAGAAATACTCTATTGCTCCCTCTCAACCCCTGAAGGCCTACTTGCCATCAGATACTCAACATGCCCACAGAGTTATTTCCAGCACCCTTTAGAAATCAGTAAACAAGACAAGAGATTTGATCCACTCATGATCAAAGATTAATAAGATTGTGTCAAAAAGACACAGGGGTCAAAGTGGCCTAAGACAGGGCAATTTGAGCAAAAAGAATAATGACTGCAGTAGATAACCAATGTCCAAAAAAGTATGAGTTCATAATAATACTTACAGGAAAGATTTCATTTCTCTTTACTAGAGGTTGCAAGGACACAAATTTATTACCCTACAAATTTATAAACATGGAAAAAGAATCAAGCATTTATCTTGTCTCTTTTGTGCAAACTGTATGTCAAGGTACTCAAACAGTAAATGAGGGGGAATTCCTTTTTATTTGAGAATTCCAGTCAATAAATGTAGAAGACATAACAGAATTAGAAAAATCAGCATTATCTAATTTCAAAGAGAAAGAATGGATCTAGGCAATGATTATCAATGGATATTACATTCATCCAATACTTTGGCCACCTGGTGCGAAGAGCTGACTCATTTGAAAAGACCCTGATGCTGGGAAAGATTGAGGGTAGGCGGAGAAGGGGATGACAGAGGATGAGATGGTTGGATGGCATCACCACCTCAATGGACATGAGTTTGTGTAAACTCCAGGAGTTGGTGATGGACAGGGAGGCCTGGTGTGCTGCAGTCCGTGGGGTCACAAAAAGTCAGACATGACTGAGTGACTGAACTGAACATTCATCAGGTGAGAGGATAATGGGGAACTTTATAAAGGAATCAAGCTGACACCTCCTGACTGAGTAACCTTGAGTAGTGCCAATGAGGGAGGGATAGTCAGATACCAAGTTCTTGTTGAAGGAAGATAAAGGTACACAGCACCAATTATGAGATATTTTCCCCAAAGTAAACAAGTAAACAAACAAGGCTGAATCTAATCACATCTATAGACCTAATATCCAATTTACAGAAAACACAGGTTGTAGAGGAACCAACGAAAGATTAATACACCATGAGAAAGCCACCAGCTAAATCCACAATATGGACACCTGAATCTACACATGAGCTCATTTTGAAACTATTTACTTCAGATCAGGACTTGAACCCATGCGCTGGGACTTGAACTCAGCCAAATCCTTGCTTGGGACTCTAACCAATGTGGCTGGGACTCAAGCCCAGTCAAAATTCATGGTCTTCCAATTGAGATCAAAGATCTGGTTTCAGAACCTAATAAGCTCAGGTCCTTGACGTCTCATCATGGAAAGAATTCAGTGATAGACAAAGTGATAGGTAAGAAGTGGATTTATTCAGAGAGAAACATGCTCCACAGAGTATGGGCCATCACAGAGGGCTAGAGCAGCGGCCCTTAAACGTGGTGTGGGAAGCTTTTATTTTCATGGGCTGGGTAATTTCATAGGCTAATGAGTGGGAGGATTATTCCAACTATTTTGGGGAAAGAGTGGAGATTTCCAAGAATAGGGCCACTGCTCACTTTCTGGTCTTTTGAAGGTGCCTAGGAACTGCCATTGCACCTCTGGCAGTGTCATTTAGCTTGTTGATTGAGGATCAAAGTCTAGTTTAAGTTGACTTGTCTGACCTTGGACCCATTTGATTCTAACTGGTTTATGGTGTGTCCTTGAGTTATGTCACTCTTTCAAAGGTTGTGCCCTGGCCCCTTCCCTCCTATTTCAATTTTGCCAATAAGTCAAAAGTAGGAGGGGGAAAACCAGAATAGCTGGGAAAGATGGACAATAATAAAACATAAGACTTAAGAGACCAAATAATCACTTCAAAATGTAGACTCTGTTTAGATCCTGATTTGAGAGAGAGGTAAGGGAGCAAACTAAAAACATATCCCTTCTCATGCAGCATTAATGGTAAAGAACCTGCCTGCCAATTCAGAGGCAGAAGAGACACAAGATCCCTGGGTTGGGAAGATCCCATGGAGGAGAGCACAGCCACCCACTTCAGTATTCTTGCCTGGAGAATCCCTTGGACAGAGGAGCCTGCCAGGCTACAGTCCATGAGGTTACAGAATCAGACATGCAAAAAAACTGAAACAACTTAGCACGCATGCATAGGCTGACTCTTATATTAATCCTTAATATTAATATTCATTCTATTAGGTATGATGAAATAATAATTACTTTTTTAAAAAACAATCCTCAGTTAGAAGTTCACACTGAAGACTTTTGAGATAAAATGACATAATATCTAGGATTTGCCTTAAAGTACTCCAGAAACAGGAAAACTAAAAGGAATGATATAATGTCAGATAATTAAGGTTAGCAAACTGTAGCTAATTCTTGAAGTTCAGAAAATATATGAAGATACATTATACTACCTTTGTATACATATGCGTTCAAATTGTCATACTAAAATAATGTATAAAAGGGGGAAAAAAAACCAACACATGACAGCTAAAACTCTTTTAGTTCTAGGGACTGTTAGTCATGTTTCACTTAGTGTTTACTTGCCTCTCTGGTCTTATTCTTTATTTTCAAAATTATCAGTTTCGTTCAGTCGACTCTTTGCAATGCCATGGACTGTAGCATGCCAGGCTTCCCTATCCATCACCAACTCCCAGAGCTTACTCAAACTCATGTCCATTGAGTCAGTGATGCCATCCAACCATCTCATCCTCTGTCATCCCCTTCTCCTCCCACCTTCAATTTTTCCCAGCATCAGGGTCTACTCCAAGGAGTCAGTTCTTCACATCATCAGGTGGCCAAAGTATTGGAGTTTCAGCTTCAGCATCAGTCCTTCCAATGAATATTCAGGACTGATTTCCTTTACGATTGACTGGTTGGATCTCCTTGCAGTCCAAGGGACTCTCAAGAGTCTTCTCCAACACCACAGTTCAAAAGCATCGATTCTTTGGCTCTCAGCTTTCTTTATAGTCCTACTCTCACATCCATACATGACTACTGGAAAAACCATAGCTTCGACTAGACCTTTGTTGGCAAAGGAATGTCTCTGCTTTTTAATATGCTGTCTAGGTTGGTCATAACTTTTCTTTCAAGGAGCAGGCATCTTTTAATTTCATGCCTGCAGTCACCATCTGCAAAACAAAGTCTCTCATTGTTTCCATTGTTTCCCCATTTTGCCATGAAGGGATGGGACTGGATGCCATGATCTAGGTTTTTTGAATGTTGACTTTTAGGCCAGCTTTTACGCTATCCTCTTTCACTTTCATCAAGAGGCTCATCAGTTCCTTTTCACTTTCTGCCATAAGGGTGGTGTCATCTGCATATCTAAGGCTATTGATATTTCTCCCAGCAATCTTGATTCTAGCTTATGCTTCATCCAGCCTGGCATTTTGCAAGATATACTCTTGCTTGCTTGCTAAGTTACTTCAGTCATGTCCAACTCTTGGCGACCCCATGGACTGCAGCCTACCAGGCTCCTCTGTCCATGGGATTTTCCAGGCAAGAGTACTGGAGTGGGCTGCCATTGCCTTCTCCACATATAAGTTAAACAAGCAGGGTGACAATGTACAGCCTTGACGTACTCCTTTGCCAATTTGAAACCATCTGTTGTTATATTTACAGTTCTAACTGCTGCTTCTTGACCTGCATACAGATTTCGCAGGATAAATTTTCAAAACTTTATATACTTTTTAAAATTATAAAAATTATAATTTTTATAATTTTAAAAAGTATAGTTTTATATTAAATAACTAAGCTTGAGAGAAGTGTTTCCTAAAACAAGAGTCAGTGAAACAAAAATAAAAAAGAAATAGAACTGAGAGCATTAAAATTCATTCACTTAATAAATATTTGAGTCCCTATTTGACTTCTCCTCATGAGTCCAGGGGGAAATCTGTGGACGAGACATAGGTTCTTCTCATTAAAATAGTGGTTGCTAAAAATCTGGCAAATATCAGCTTCTCCCTTAGGGTCAGGAATAAGGATGTGGTAACAGATGCAATTTCCTAAATCAACTTTATAAAACTTAACTCCAGAGTCATATCAAACTGATTCTGACAGGGTTTATGCTGAGCCCAGGCCATTCTGCACCAGCTCATTAAATGTTAACTGTGAATCAAGTGTGTGCAAGCAACCTAAGAAGCTCAGTCATCTCTGACTCTTTGTGACTACACAGACTGTAGCCCACCAGGCTCTACTATCCATAGGATTCTCCAGGCAAGAATACTGGAGTGGGTTGCCATTTCTTCCTCAAAGGGATCTTATTGACCTGGGGATCAAACCTGGGTCTCCTGCATTGGTAGGTGGATTCTTTAGCACTGCATCACCTGGGAAGTCCTTGAACAAAGCACATGCAGAGATAAATAGTATCCAAAGACCAGAATGGGGATATATCACAGTTCACATGGTCAGGAGTACCAGGGAGAAGAAAGCAAAAGTGCTCAGGAAGACTGGAACATTCCACCATTACCACCATCGCCTCCACCCCCAGAGGAAAACACAATTCAAGACAGACAGGATTTCAGTGAGGAACACTGCATGCTAAACCCAGAGCAAGAAGGAAGAAGAGTCAGAAAAACAAAGAGGAAACTCTTCGGATTATCAGTTCTACATTTTGTGGTGTAGACAAGACAGCTGACCACACCAGGGCTGTGGTAAAGGATTCCATGTTTTACACTTCAAGATGCCAGTTTAGACCATTTCAGTCTCCAACATTAATCTCTCTTTTTCGATGGCAGAGTTCTAGTCATTCAGTGTCCTGCACTGAAGGATCATGTTAACTGTGGCAGGATAACCTCCTATTAACAGCCCACATTTGGAGCCGGATGGCTTGAGACTGTATCCCAGCTTTGCCACCTAGTTGCTCTCTGACCTTAGAAAACTTCCTTAACCTCGCTAAGCCTGCTTCCTCATCTATAAAATGGAAATAACACTAGTACCTAGGGTCTGACATTTAAGGTCTGATTAAATAACATGTTTAAAGAGCTTACAGTAAGCGCTTGTTATTATACAGTGTCTATATAAAAGACACTCTAGATTTTGAAGATTTGATTCTTAAAAAAATATAGAATATCTAAATTTTTATGTGTTTACATATAGAAATGATAATATTTTGAACATAGTAGCAGAATTTATTTCACTTTTACTTCTATCACTTTTTAAACTTTTTAGTGTAGCTACTAAGACATTTATAAATATGTGTGACTGGCATTCTACTGGACAGGACTGCTCTAGAAGGTTGATCTTTGAAACAAGAGATCCATCATCTCTCCCTCTATCCAGAGCTGCAAATTAGGTTTACCTGAATTTAAGAATATCTGTGTATATATGGTCAATAACGTAGTCTCCACACATTCCACAGTCCTGTAAAGAACAATGATCTTCCTTAGGTCTTTCTTCACCAAGAGAAGGCTCTGCCCATCTATAAGCCTTCAGTTGACAATGTACATGCTCCTGAGATCTGAAATGAATGGCGGTCCCTAACTGACACCTAGGATCTTTCCTGCACCTTCTGAAGGCATCAAGAGTTGAAAAGTATTAAGCCTATAAAGTCCATTTCATAAGCTTGTTACCTTTTTCTGAGTATCATCAGAGCAACCTAACCAGCTTTCTCTCCCTACTCCCCATTTGCTTACATCATCATTCTACCCTAGGTGGGATGCTCACAATGACTTACACAAAAACCAAATCTGAGCACTCCGCAAGCAAACTGCTAAAGCAGGGGTCCCCAACTTCTGGGATCTAATGCCTGATGATCTGAGGTGAAGCTGATGTAATAATAATAGAAATCAAGTGCACAATAAATGGAAAGTGCTCGAATCATCCTGAACCCATCTCCCCCTCCCCAAGCCCATAGAAAAACTGTCTTCTGTGAAACTTGTCCCTGGTGCCGAAAAGGTTGGGACTGATATACTAGAGGTTTCTGGGTGTATCCTTAGAGAGTCAGGCCCACTTCAGCTCTGCTCTCTTAACACCCTACATCTTCATCAAGGCTGCTTGTGCAGTAACTTTGTTTAATCAGTGAAGATGCCAGGGACTGCCATGAATTATTTTTTGCCTGACTAACACTGCAAATATTCTTATTCTGCCTCATGCTCACCTACCATGGAAGATGTGGCCTATAGTGGTCTGTCACATGCAAGGAAATAAATGAACATTCACTGAGGGCTTATCACGTATGAAATACTATTCTGAGTTACCACATTTTATTTTTTAGTCCCCTCAAACAACTCTGTGAGATATGTTTACTTACACTTTCCCACAGATGAAGATGTTAAAATTCAAATATATGTCCACAAAACAGCTCCCTATAGCTCTGACTTGTGCATTCTTTTGGTGTTAAAAATCAGAGACCTCTAGCCAAGGGAGAGACAGCCTGTCTCCACCTGAACAGGGAGAACCTGGGCTCTGGCTTGTCCTTGGACCTGCACAAGGACTTCAGCCCCAAGCATCCAGTGTCTTCAAAGCAACATATGAAAGCACTCAGGTGAAAAACTGTTTCTCCAAAGGCTACTGCAGTATGAAACAACTAAAGATGACCTGGCCTCAAAGAGATGGTGATTTGCATTAAACTTCCCTTCCTTTTCTTTTTTAACATGCCTGGCAGGCAGCAGTAGATCAGAAAGCCATAATCACTATTCCAGTTTTGAAACCGCACTGTGCTCCTTCCCCAAGAAGATGGAATAAAACACACAGCCAGCAGGCTCTGGGTACCAGTAAATTACACCCACACACACCTCTGGATGTCAGAGGGGTGTTGCTCTCAGCAGGCGTCTGGGAGAAATGGGGATAGAATGCTGAAATCTGTACCAGCCCAGAAACTGAAGGTGCCCTAAGGAATCAAACCCCAGTTTAACAACAAAGGATTTACCTTTTCTATCCTTCGCATATCGGTGTCATTATGGAAGATTTCACATACTAGTGTCATTATGAAAGATTTGAGCACATATGGAGATAATTATATCAGGAAGCAGAAAAGAAAGTAGCTCAAACACAGTGGAGGGGTGTCACAGAATTCTTAAAGAGGCAGATAGTTACCCTGAGGCTTGAAAGAATACAAGTGGGTACATTATTACCCAGAAATCGTCTAATGGTCACCTGATCACAAAAAAACATGAAGGCGTTCTTGTCCTGTGTGCTCTCAGTGCCCCCTCTATTTCCTATTACCCCACAAATCACTATTCTTATTAATGCTATAATTAATTGTCTCTGGGCAATGAACTTGTTAAAAATATGATTTAAGCTGGTCTGCAAACCATCATTAATATTCTCATCACAAAAATACCTATGACTTAATACTACAGCCAGAATTAAAAGTCATCACGTGTTTCAAAAAGAGAAAAAGACAATTATATTATCTCTTTGAAGTTAGTGATGACTGTGCCCCTGATTGATTCATGTGGGCCAACAATTCTAAGAAGCAGGACTGTTTTCTCTGCTTTAACACGTTCCTGCAGTAGAGTGGGCAGTCAGCAAAGATGTGGTTTCTTTTAAATTAGAGATGCTTTATAAGCAAAATTACCTTTCTATAGGGAAACTCTTATTACTATATCATTTCAAAGATTAATGCAAAAAAACACAGTGATTTTGATCCTTATTTTTAAGAAAAAGAATGCCCCATATCCCATCTAATATGCAATTAACTTTATAAAACTTGCCTTTTAAAAATTCTATTGAAATATGAGATTAAGGAATTGAGCCATCAGGATTATTGGTTCTTATAAAATAAAATAGTGACTATCTATGATATAGGAAAAATAAAAGGAAAAAACTGTCAAAATGGTTATTTTTAAAATCTAAAAACTGTAAATTTAGTTTCTATCTTGAAAAAACCTACTGAGCCTAGATATAAGACCATTTGACTTACCTGGAGCAGGCAGAAAAATGTACTTAAATTGACAGATGATTAGAAAATATTTATATTATAATGAACATTAACAGGACTTTTCAAAAGCACATTCATGCCATCTTTCTCTCAAAAATATTGTAATTTATTCAGTTCCACCAAGATAATCAACTTCTTTCTTCAAAAATATTGGTCTATCATAGGTTAAACTAACAGCCATCACAAGGTGAAAAAATGCAGTTATATCAGGTCAGGGCTCGGGGATGAGCCACAGGGAATTTTCTCTGTGATACAGTGGCAAGCTATACAAATGAAAAGGGAATATGAGAAACAGAGCTGAAATACAGCTTTGTAAATTACACCAGCTTGGTTGTGACTAACTTGAAAGAAAGAAACATGACAACTGTCTATAAAAATAAAAAATACACGCAGGGATTAAAAAATACACTATATACATTATAATAATAGAAATTATCTTATGTGCATTCTATTCAGTAGAAAATGGCAGAAACAGCAGCCAAAAAGGTCTAAAACTGAAAACTGATCAACTCTTAAGGCTACATTTCAATGATTATAATAGAGACTATCACTAATTTTTAAAAAAATTCCCCCTTAACTCTTTTTTTAATTTTAAATTTATTTTTAATTGAAAGATAATTTCTCTGTATAACAGGTTCCAGTTTCATCCACCTCATTAGACTGATTCAAATGTATTATTTTTAACGGCTGAGTAATACTCCATTGTGTATATG
The DNA here is from genome assembly GCF_042477335.2 of Ovis canadensis. Classification (NCBI taxonomy): domain Eukaryota; kingdom Metazoa; phylum Chordata; class Mammalia; order Artiodactyla; family Bovidae; genus Ovis; species Ovis canadensis. The sequence continues at coordinate 71,147,873 of NC_091248.1, read as the reverse complement.
TACCACAGCTTTCTTATCCATTCATCTGCTGATGGACATCTAGGTTGCTTCCATGTCCTGGCTATTACAAACAGTGCTGCGATGAACATTGGGGTACACGTGTCTCTTTCAATCCTGGTTTCCTCTGTGTGTATGCCCAGCAGTGCTGGATGGGGAACATGTGTATACCTGTGGTGGATTCATGTTGATGTATGGCAAAACCAATACAATACTGTAAAGTAATTAACCTCTAATCAAAATAAATAAATAAAAAATAAATAAAATTTTTAAAAAAAGAAAGATAATTTCTTTACAGGATTGTGTTGGTTTCTGCCAAACATCAACCTGAATCAGCCTTTCAGTTCAGTTCAGTTCGGTCGCTCAGTCGTGTCCAACTCTTTGCCACCCCATGAATCACATCACGCCAGGCCTCCCTGTCCATCACCAAATCCCGGAGTTCACTCAGATTCACATCCATCGAGTCAGTGATGCCATCCAGCCATCTCATCCTCTGTTGTCCCCTTCTCCTCCTGCCCCCAATCCCTCCCAGCATCAGAGTCTTTTCCAATGAGTCAACTCTTCCCATGAAGTGGCCAAAGTACTGGCGTTTCAGCTTTAGCATCATTCCTTCCAAAGAGATGCCAGGGCTGATCTCCTTCAGAATGGACTGGTTGGATCTCCTTGCAGTCCAAGGGACTCTCAAGAATCAGCCATAGGTATCATTAATTTTTGAATAGCAATAGAATAACTTACAATCCTGAAAAAAAAATTTTTCTCTATTTTACTTACCATTGATCAGTCTTTCAAAAATAGAGTGCTAAATTAGGCTTTTTTATTTTATACAGAACATGGACAAGCTGGAGTCAAAGAAAGGCAATACACTGAGTTGAGAGGGAAACTGCTGAATCATGGAGACATACGTAAAGACATTCAGTTGCTAAAAGAAAATAAAAGACTTGAAAAGGAAGAAATAGGGAACGGTTGTTCAATTGTTGTTAGAAATATTTAGTTTAGATTTACTTGAAAATCAAAGGAGAAATGGTGAACAGGACACAAAAGGGAGTTAAACCCCAAAGTTTTAATCTATTAAAGAGACAATATGTAATTAAGTGTCCCATGACGTTTCTTAAAGTTATTTAACTCTATGAATCCTATGGTCAGAGAATTCAGCAAACATTTCATAGAAGTCTTCTTTCTCCTATTGGTTATAGTGATAACTCCCTCAAAAAATGGTTTCATTCTTTCCAAAACATGTATGCTGATTTGAAATTCTTTCATAAAAGTTCACTGAGGTAGAGGGACAAAAATAAAAGCAAAAAATCTTAAGAAACAATAAAACATTTCAACAAATTCCCTTAAGAACATTGAATAAGCAAGTTTCATGAATTTAGGTGTCCCCAGAACTGAAAAAGCATGGGTATCATTAGGCCTTTCTGAAACAAATTCTACAATTATATAAAATTGTGTGTGGGCTATATTTTTAGGCCATTCCTTTACTAATCACGTATCATGAACCAATTTTATTTTCTTCTCTCAACTAATTATGTGGCTCAAGAAGTTGAGATCAGGTCTCACTAATCTCTCTGTCAAAATACAAAGCATTGCCTGACATCCAGCTGGTGCTCAAAAAACGTTTCTTCAGCCAAAATGAATTCTCATAGGAATGAATTCCACACGGGAGCCACAACAATGTTAATTGTCAGTGAGGTGCTCTACAGTGAGTGAGATATGGCTCTGGCCAAACTCAAAGACCAACATGTAGCTGACTAGTGAATATCCCAGTGAGAAGAACAGAAAGACACAAGCCAAGCCAGCATAACATGGGCAACTGGATGTTCCAGCTTTGGACCACAAGGCACAGCATTGGGAAGTATAGGAACAGAACGTCAACCAGTGTTCCAACAGAGAAGTAAACAGTCTGTGTAAAAGACGCATAGTAGCAGGGGATTAGGGGCAAGATTCAGTCACTAAGGGGGTCTTATCTATAAAAAGCAGGGCACCAATACAGAATAAATGCAATGCATATCTGACAGAACACACCAAGGCTGGGTGTAGGAACGAGCACAGGACCTGCTAACCACAGCTAAAGCCAACTCTCATTCAAAGGAAATAAAGCAGCAGCTTACTCAATAGAACCCAAGTAAGCTAATCAAAAGAAAACAAATGGTAGAAGAATACTGGTCCTAAGTCATTAAAATGAGGGTTTTTAGATTTGGGGGGCTAGGAAAAGGGTTATTTTCAGATCTCAGGGAAAGTCTAAACATACTGAAATGTTTTAAAAGCTCTAGGGTTAGGGACTTTCCTGGTGATCCAGGGGCTAAGTCTCCAGGTTCCGAATGCAGAGGGCCTAGGTTCTATCCCTGGTCAGGGAGCTAGATCGCAAATGCTGCAACTATGACCTGATACAGCCAAATGAATAAATGAATAAAACTCTAGGTTAATGTGCAAAATAGATAGAGTGGGGAGCACAGGAAGCCCAGCTCAGTGCTCTGCGATGACCTAGATGAGTGGGATGGGGGTTGGTCGGAGGGAGGCACAAGAGGGAGGGGACATATGTCTATTTATAGCTGAACCATGTTGTTTACAGCAGAAAGCAACACAACATTTTAAGGCAATTATCTTCCAGTTAAATTTTTAAATTTTTTTTTAAATTTAAAAGAAAAACAAGCTCCAGATAAAGGGATGAGGATTGAGGTTGTTTCACAAGCCTTATGTTTTGAACATTTTTTTAAATATCAACATGGTACACTTAGCCACACATACTTCTGGAGATTTATAGAAGTGAACATGTAAACAGAACTCTTGAGAAGTTGTGGGTCTACAAATTCAGGGCCAACTGGTATTCCCTAAATTGAGAACAATGTATTAATAATATTCCTGTCATTAGGCCAAGATGCAGAAGGGACTGCTAAATGTCAGAATGCCAGATTAACTCACAGTTCTAACAGTCAGGATACCAGAGGTTTGCCCATAGGAAGCTGAAAAGTTCTGGTGGAACTCAAAGGATTCCACAGTGTATTAGAGCATGGAAATTTTGTTATATAATCAGAGCTTTAAATATGCCATACAAATAATACACTCTTTGAGGAAATGCTTTTCTTCTCTTCTGCCTTTATCTCAAATGGTTTCATCCTGCACAATGATTAGAAACTGCTTACATGTAAGTAAATACCACAATTAAAAGTCATAAGTGCTAAGGACTTCCTTCATGGTCCAGTGGCTAAGACTTCACACTCCCATTGCAGGGGCCCAGGTTCGATCCCCGGTCAGGGACTTAGATCCCACATGCTGCAAATAAGACCCAGCACAGCCAAATAAATAAAAATAAAAAGTAAATACTTTGTATAAGTCATAAGTGCTAAAAAATGCAAAGATAATCCACATTCCTCTACTCAAATTCTCTAAAATATAAACTACCACTAAAGGAAATTTTATTTCTTATTCTATAAATTCTATAATTTCCTTCAGCAGTGAATAGTTTAATATATACATGACACAATGTGAAAGAAGATCTAGACCCAAATTAACATATACTGAACTTTAAATAATCCAAGAAATATTTGTACAACACTAAAAAGTGCAGAACAAATTTAAATTTCAAGAACTTGCTATCCCTATGTACAATCTAGAATGGCAAATAAAAGTCCACATAAATAGCAGACTTTAGCCCTGATAACCACGTCTGTAGTAGTATCCTCCACACACAAGCCTCTCTTTAATAATAGCCCCTTATTCTCTTTAACAGGAAGAAAAAGTTTATTGTATTCCTAAACACAATTGATAATTTGTATTTACTTGTTTGTTTACTCATTCAATGCCTGTCTCCAGGACTTCACTGTCTGTTCCATGAGGTCAGGGAAGGTGACAGTTCTGTTTACCACTAAGCAACTATCCTAGCACGTGGTAGGTATTCATTAAAATTGATAGATTGATTGGCCAAATCTGTGAGTAAACACTTCTTTCTTTTAGGTTGACAGATCTTATATAGACACAACAATCAGAAAAACTTGCCTTTCAAATCAACCAAGTACAAAGAAACCCCATAATGTGTATCCACAAGAAAAGTAACAGATACAATTAAATAGACCACTAGCTAGATGTGGACACAAAAGCAGAAAAACTTCTCCCTCACCCACATTTACAAATATATTTAGAGGAATTGAGTACATTAATATATTCCTAGTGACATAACTGTTGGCAAGACTTAAAAACCAATGAAAAAATAATGAACAGGTTTTGTTTCTCTAGATTTATTATAAAAATTAAATACTGATAAATATTTGCAAACAAGGACTCCAAATAGTATTTCATCCTTTTAATTCTAGGTTATTATAATTTTACAATCAGATCTTTATTTTTAGACTCCACGGAATAGTATAACAAAAATAAACTCTGGCAGTGAAAATGAGTCGTGTTTCAAACCTACATATGCCAGCTACCATACCTCCTTCCAACTGTGAATAAGGAATATTATATTATGCATGAAGAATTTAATAGGATGTTTTGATATAGTTACAATTCAGGTACAGTTAACTATGTAAAGCACTTATTAGAAGTATGAGGGTCTCTTGGGAAGTGAACGTGGTGTGTATTATGGAAGGACAGGATGAAGGAACACACAAAGTGAAAAGATTTCACTTCTGGCATCATTTCTAAAGATGAGAACTATTACAGTCAGCAATCCACCAAAAAAAAAAAAAAAAAAGAAAGAAAGAAAAGAAACTACTAAGAATTAACAAGCAATTTTATCACAAGCAGACAGTGCCTAGGTATAAATTCAGCTCCATTATCCCAGTGTAATATCATGTTGATTTACTATATATTTCACATGCTAGCTAGAAATTCATCTATAAAATATATCTCAAAATGTCTTTTGAATTAAGACAATGATGACCCTACCTACGTCATAGCTCTGGTCTCCAGAGGGGTGAAATATGTGCTATAAAGAAGGAAGGCTTGATTTTTGCATGCGGTTGCTTAGCATCAAGTACTTTTATGTCAAAAGACAAATGGCACCAATAAAACAGCTTATTTCAAAGGCTACCAATCAGCCCTAGAAAAGTCATGACCCACTGCCAACTTCCCAGAGCAATTCTCGGTTGAATTTGATATTTATTGTTGTTATGATTCTCCACACAATGAATCCCTCAGAACCCCTATCCCTTGGTATTTTTAACTCCAATACTTCACTTTCCAGCTATAACTTTTTTTCCTTTCACCTACTGGTAAATATACTCATTTTCCTTTTGTCTTCAAATAGAACTGCAGTTCTTTCCTGAACCGTCTACATCTTGTGCCCACTAATTTTTCCTCATTTTGTGTGTGTGTGTGTGCATGTGTGTGCACATGATGCGTACGCGCGTGCACGCAGCAGGCTGCTGATGCTCTGAGGTCTTTTCTCAGATTCACATCCTCCACCACCTCCCCCAAGAGAACAGATCTGTCTTTCTCCTCACAACCTCCCCAACAGTTCTTGTTCTACTTCCCAATTCTGAATGGTCCTCATTCTGCAACTGATATATCTGTACCCCACTGCCAGTCTGAGTTTCTAAGGACAGGACATATACTCAGCCACAACAACTAATTAATAGCAGGTCTCAGTAAGTGCAAGATTGTGAGCAAGCGGCTGAACCTCTGAGAAATGGGTGAGGAAGAAAGAGAAGCTAGAAACATTGCAAGTTCTGAAAACAGGCACAGCACAGCGGTTAAGAAGAAAAACTCCAGAACAAATTGCCAAGGTTCAAATCCCAGCCCAGCCATCTTCTAGTCCTCAGGAAAAGTACCTAACCAGTGAATGTCACGAGGAATACCTGAGTTAATATATATTAAACACTTAGAAAAGTGCCTTTAAGGATTCTAAACATGCTGCATGCTGGAAATTAACACAGTGGATTAACCCTTTAAGAATTCTAGCTTCCCTAAGCTAATAAAATTCTTTTAAATTATCAGTAAAATCACAAGTTTAAAATTTTTTTTACAGTTTTCTTATTGAAAGGAAGCAAACCCACAGATGCTTAGACCTCTGCCTCTGGTAATGCCAATTTGTGCACTCCTGAGTTCACACATGAAAACCAAGAAGTCACTTAAAATATGAACAAAATTAACTCCAGTTACATGAAACACTGCCACTTTTTAAACTTATCAATTATACACATTTTCTCCAGAATGCTATAGGACAATAACACATCATCAGCCTTTCTAACTCTCAGATTGGTGGTGGTGGTGGTATAGTCGCTAAGTCGTGTCCAACTCTTGCAATCCCATGGACTGTAGTCTGCCAGGCTCCTCTGTTCATGGCATTCTCCAGGCAAGAATACTGCAGTATGTTGCCATTTCCTTCTTCAGGGCATCTTCCTGACCCAGGAATCGAACCAGGGTCTCCTGCATTGCAGGCAGATTCTTCACCAACTGAGCTACAAGCCCCCCAAATTTGGGGAGCAAATGGGAAGTAAAGAACAAGGTGGAATTTTTCTAACAAGACTAATATGCAAAAGTACTGAAAAACAAACGGGAACTTGAGTCCAGAGAAGTCAAAATCACAAATTCAGATCTTCTCCTTCCCGCCTGTTGAATCTCAGCCCCAGGCTCCTGAGAGGCAATAGGAAAGCCCAAAGAACCACCTCTTAAACTGGGCATGCGTGTGTGCTCAGCCGTTCAGTTGTGTCTGTTTGTGACCCCATGGATTGTAGCCTGCCAGGCTCCTCTCACCATGGACCTCTCCAAGCAATAATACTGGGGTGGGTCATCATGCCTTTCTCCAGAGGATCTTTCCAACTCAGGCATTGAACCTGCATCTCCTACATTGCAGGTGTATTCTTTACCCATTGAGCCACTGCCTGGACAGAAGACTTATTTAGTCAAGGGAATCAGAGCTGCAGAATATTTGACTATGGCCCTTAGTCTTGGTGTAGGATAAACTGATGAAAAACAGTCTATTTACAGGATTTTTTTTTAAAAAAATAGGATAAACTCATGAGTGCTCTTGTCCTAAGAACAGCCCTAAACAATCATTTCCTTTTTTTTTTTTTAATATAAGCTTATTTTATTTTTTGGCCACTCTGTGCACATTCAGGATCTTCGCTCCTTGACCAGGGATCAAACCTGTGCCTCCTACAATGGAAGTTGAGTCAACCAATGCGCCACTAAGAAAGTCCCAGTTCCCTTGATCTGAGACCAAGGACGTAGTCCTGCTTATCCCTGTGGGACAGGACACAAGGCTAACTTCTCAGAGGTAGACCCATCTTATCAGCCTAAGCTTTAAGGCAAGACAAGGAGAATACACCCAAGTTCCTGTGCCCCAACTGCAACTCTCTTCTCCCTTCTGAGGCCAGTGCTTCACGGAAGGCTCTTTAGAAAGTCTAGGTCTGAATCTTTTCCTGGTACTATAGCCATTAGAGAACACAGGGTAGGTGGGTTAATGCCCTCTCAATCTTATAATGGTACTTTCATAACTGATGTGTTATTGCTACTGTGTGTTCTGGAATATGAATCATAACACACAGCAATTATTACTGAATTACTTTCAAGTACAGCACTGAAACAGAATGCCTCATTAACCAACCCTGCTCTCTCCATCAGCAAACTAATCATTTAAAGAGGGAGAGCACTCTAAGATGAAGGGGAGGAAACACCCAACTCAGAACCTTTACAGCTTCTTTGCACATAATTGTAGGCCAAGACTTGTGAAGCCTGGCTCTCTGATTGCAAGGGAAGCACCAAAACTCAAAATTATCCTTGGCTGCTAACAAACCTAGAGAATCAGTCATCAGAAGGAATCTGCTTTCTCCTTCCTTCCCATATTGGATACCATGATGTAGCATAAACAGGTAGAAAACACCACTTTTTAGGAGAAAAATATCCAAATGACCTTCTGTATTTTAAATTTGTGCTAAAGAATATAGTAAGAATATTAAAAGTATAAGGCAGAAAGGTTCAAAGTGCTTATAATCTGGAACAGGTGAGAGGAAAAAAGGAAGAATAGACTAAAAAGGAAATTTGGGAAAAAAATAAGATACTATATACTTATAGTATCTTAAAAATATAAGATACTATATACTTATAGTATCTTAAAAATATAAGATACTATATACTTATAGTATCCTAAAAATATAAGATACTATATACTTATAGTATCTTAAAAATATAAGATACTATATACTTACAGTATCTTAAAAATGTAAGATACTATATAAATACAAGATAAGATAACCAATGTGAAATGGTGTGATATATCAATAATAAGCAGTAAAGAGAATCAAGCAAGCATAAGATCAGTAATGTATGGAAGATGATAGTTTCAAGAATAATAATTATGACTCAAGAAAAAGGTTCAAGCCTCATTTTAGGTGATTATCTAGAGAGTATTAATTTAATAATCTACTGGTATCATTAAAAAAATAAGAAAAGACCATCAGAAACATGTCAGAGACCATACTGAGGAATACTGAGGATGTCATTCTGTGTTTGTATCTTGGAAGAAAAACTCCTAATCCCTGTTATCTAGGGATCTAAAGTGATCCCTGTAAAGCGATCTGAAACATGCTCAAGTGAACACACAGTTGACAGATCCTGTTATTCTTCTTTGTTTACCAGTTTTTACTTATTTTCAACTTTTCTTTAAATAAACAATGGAAAATTATAACAGAAAACATAGCAATCATCTTAAGGGAACAAATTTAAAAATTAGTGTGAAAATCTAAAACTGTCCTAAAATAAAAAAGTAGACATAAAGCATGAGGAAAGCTGAGTAATGAGTACATGGGACTTCTCTATATTGTTTTCAAAACTTCTTACAAGTGAATAATTATGCAAATATGATTTTTTTTTAAATCAGGAGAACAAAATCAAAAGCCAAACATGATAATTATATGAGTTGACCTGAGTAACCATGATGAAGTTTCAAATTTGGTTCTAAGCTTCTTTGAAGCAAAGGCATAAAACCTGAAAACATTAAGAGAAATTCCTGAATGGAACTGGAGGAATCAACTTGCCTGACTTCAGGCTCTACTACAAAGCCACAGTCATCAAGACAGTATGGTACTGGCACAAAGACAGACATATAGATCAATGGAACAAAATAGAAAGCCCAGAGATAAATCCACACACATATGGACACCTTATCTTTGACAAAGGAGGCAAGAATATACAATGGAGTAAAGACAATCTCTTTAACAAGTGGTGCTGGGAAAACTGGTCAACCACTTGTAAAAGAATGAAACTAGATCACTTTCTAACACCGCACACAAAAATAAACTCAAAATGGATTAAAGATCTAAATGTAAGAGCAGAAACTATAAAACTCCTAGAGGAGAACATAGGCAAAACACTCTCAGACATAAATCACAGCAGGATCCTCTATGATCCACCTCCCAGAATTCTGGAAATAAAAGCAAAAATAAACCAATGGGATCTAATTAAAATTAAAAGCTTCTGCACAACAAAGGAAACTATAAGCAAGGTGAAAAGACAGCCTTCTGAATGGGAGAAAATAATAGCAAATGAAGCAACTGACAAACAACTAATCTCAAAAATATACAAGCAACTTATGCAGCTCAACTCCAGAAAAATAAACGACCCAATCAAAAAATGGGCCAAAGAACTAAATAGACATTTCTCCAAAGAAGACATACGGATGGCTAACAAACACATGAAAAGATGCTCAACATCACTCATTATCAGAGAAATGCAAATCAAAACCACAATGAGGTACCACTTCACACCAGTCAGAATGGCTGCGATCCAAAAATCTGCAAGCAATAAATGCTGGAGAGGGTGTGGAGAAAAGGGAACCCTCCTACACTGTTGGTGGGAATGCAAACTAGTACAGCCACTATGGAGAACAGTGTGGAGATTCCTTAAAAAATTGCAAATAGAACTCCCTTATGACCCAGCAATCCCACTTCTGGGCATACACACCGAGGAAACCAGAATTGAAAGAGACACATGTACCCCAATGTTCATCGCAGCACTGTTTATAATAGCCAGGACATGGAAACAACCTAGATGTCCATCAGCAGATGAATGGATAAGAAAGCTGTGGTACATATACACAATGGAGTATTACTCAGCCGTTAAAAAGAATTCATTTGAATCAGTTCTGATGAGATGGATGAAACTGGAGCCGATTATACAGAGTGAAGTAAGCCAGAAAGAAAAACACCAATACAGTATACTAACACATATATATGGAATTTAGAAAGATGGCAATGACGACCCTGTATGCAAGACAGGAAAAAAGACACAGCTGTGTATAACGGACTTTTGGACTCAGAGGGAGAGGGAGAGGGTGGGATGATTTGGGAGAATGGCATTCTAACATGTATACTATCATGTAAGAATTGAATTGCCAGTCTATGTCTGACGCAGGATACAGCATGTTTGGGGCTGGTGCATGGGGATGACCCACAGAGATGTTATGGGGAGGGAGGTGGGAGGGGGGTTCATGTTTGGGAACACATGTAAGAATTAAAGATTTTAAAATTAAAAAAATAAAATAAAATAAAATAAGTCTGAGAAAGCACACCTGCCTCCTTCCACATTGTGAAGACACAGTGAGAAGAGGGTCTTTTATTATCCAGAAAGTGGGCCTTGATCAGACACCCAATCTGCCAGCACCTTAATCATGGATCTCCCAGCCTCCAGAACTGTGAGTAATTAATGTCTGTTGTTTATAAACCATCCCATTTGTGGGATTTTTGTAATAGCAGCCTGATCAGACTAAGACATGTATACAGCCTTCAGCAAGAGAAGAGAGCAGCATGACATTCAGGTTCAGCTCAGGGAGGTGGCAATGCAATCTACAGGGACCTGGTAACCTGGGGCGTGAATGGAGACAAGTCTTCAGGCACACTAAAAGCCCCCTCCTCCAGATAAAGCTGTCAGAAAGGCTGAGGGTACACTCTAATCTGCACCCAGAGATTGATATCTCAAACCTCTGATGAGCACAACTCTATAAGCACGCAGAAGATCAGACTAGCAGACAGCAGAGCAGGACCTTGCAAATCAAATTGGGAAACTGAACCAGACCTTTCCAAACAAAGCATCCACCCAGAGGTGCAGTGCTGAGGCGGCTGTGGGCTAAACAAGACATCTTCTTGCACAGCAGCAAAGATTCTCCCCTGACACACAGACATGCATTTGACATCCCCTACACATTGGAGAATGGCAGAAATGCTTTGAACCTTATGGGTTTTTCAAATGGGAATAACCACTTTCTTAACATAACCAATGATAACTTCAAAAATATTCCCAAGGAACATCTAATTCTGAGTAGCTAGGCTTGCTGATGAATCCTTTGATGTCACAGCCCCAGAGAGCTGAGTGAATTGGCTTGTTACACCCAAGCGTTATTTAACAGTTGCCAATCGAACACAGAGAATGACTGCCAAAGGCAATGAAGATTCATGTGTGGATTTACAAGGTAGATGTATTAAGTTCTATCTTGACCTCTATTTTCACCTTGAGTTTATAAGACTGAAAGAAGGTACATAAGCATTACTTAAGTCTGAAGGAAGAAGAGTAACATAGTATTCTGGCGATGTTTAGTTTTTATAAATTACTTGGCAACATTCAGCTAAATCAATCAAGAAACCTTAAGCACCCTGTTTTGGCCATAGATCATTTCCATAAAAGTATAATAATAACACTAAATTTCTGAAGAGTTTATTTAATTAAATTTAAATCCAGCAGATACTTATTGACTATTTATTATGTATGAGGCATTATATTAAAATCCAGTAAGTCCATTTGTACAAGGCCCTACCTTCGACTTCAAATCCCTCACAATTTAACCAGGGAAAGGAAAGAGGAGAAGACATGTAATGTATAAAGAGTCACTGTTTTGGACAATTCATATACTGAAGTTCTAAGCCCCAGGACTTTAGAATATGGCTGTATTTGGAGACAAGGCCATCAGGAGGTTAATTAAAGTTAAATGAGGTCATATGTGGGGTGCCCTACCCAACCTGACTGGTGTCCTTCTGAGAGGAGGAAGACATCCCAGGATACAAGGGAGATGCATTCACAGCAAAAGTGACCAGGTGAAGACAAAGGGAACTCTGAAAGTCAGAGGAACGGGCTTCAGGAGAAATCAACCCCGCTGACACCCTTGATCTGGGACTTCTGGCCTCCAGAACAGTGAGAAAATAAATTTCTGTAGCTTAAGTCACCCAGTGTGTGGTATTCAGTTATGGTCACTCTGGCAGACTAATAGAGCTACTCTGAAGGGGAAGGTAATGACACATACCACAAGAGGAAAGTGAAATTTTACTTACTAAAGGAATCAGGAGAGGGTTCATGGAAGCTCATGGGATGGGTGGACAAAATTATGAAACATAAAGGGGAGGGAAGCGTAGGGGGAAAAGTCATTCCAGGAATAAACCATGATTCCAGGGTAGCAAAGAGGCCATTTAGAAAGCAGCCAGTTGCCCAGTTTGGTGACATTCTAATTTCCTGTGGGCAAGGAAGTGAGACCCTATTAAAGGCATACTTTAGCAAAGGGCTTTGAATGTCAGCATGAGGAATGTATCCTAAATTTGGTAGAGGCAGGGCTGCACATATAAGAAATAAACTGTCAATTATATAGCCCTAAGTGCAGCAGGAAGGATTATTTCTGAATATGAAGAAGAGTCTTATATACAGCAGTGAAGTTAACAAAGTTTCTCAGTTTTTCTTTTTTAAAAAATAAACGCACTAAAGTTTCAAGTTTAAATTTATTATAAAACTAAGATTAGAGTAATACAAACATTTCTGGGATTACATCCTTAGATAGACATTGATATTATTTCACTGCAAGCTCATCTGAATTCTGAAGAGCTTGCAAAAATAAATGTTACTCTCTAAAAAAGGATACTAACCCAAAGACTCAATACATATTCATTACATAATCTGTTAGGTGTCACATACAACACTGGAGTGATACATATCTTTCTAGGAAATTGAATAGAGAAAAAAAAAAAAAGACTGAACTAAACAAACCCATCATGAGAAGCATGCTAAATTTGATAGTACAAGGAGACACACTCCTCCTGAATTGAAATTTTCACCTCAATTAAGAAATGAAAAGGTGTAATACTTTACACCATTAATGGAACTATTTATTATCACACCATTGAGGATACTTTTAGATCACTCTCCTGGCAATGAGACATTTATTTATACTCCCTTAACTTGCAGACTCCAGTGAAACTCAGATAATTAAAAGGGCAGTTAAGACTCAGGTCATTAGAAGAACATTGGCCAAACACAAGAAGTTTCCAGTGGTACCAAAACAAACTAAAAACCCACTTCAGGAGCTGACCTTTCATCATACCCTTTCTATTTATTACAGGCAAATATCAAAATACCCATACGGCTGCATTCCAGTGTGAGGAGAAACACAACAACTGCTAAATTGCATCCATGGATATGGATGCTATAATCCCACTTCATAGGGATTTAAGCTTGTAGAATGTAGGGAATTTCAGTCTGCAGTAAATAAAGCCAGACACCTTTTCTCTGCATGCTGCCAGGAACCAGGGATGTAAAGTTGACCAACCTCTTCCAGTATCTGGCCCACTTTTATTTATTGGAAGAGGAGAAAAGGAGAAAGAAAGAAAAAAACAAAAAACCCAGTCATTATACCATTGCTAATAACTGATGTGACAAGAAAGTGCTCTGCTACTCTTGAAGGATCTCTCTCAGAAACAGAAGTTTCCTTCATCGGGGAGAAAGAAATTACCTCCCTTCCACATGATAACATTGTACTGGCATGGCCAGGAGGCTGTGGTTCCTCACATGCAGCAAATGGACAGACAGGATGCCTAAGAACGCTGTAGCACTGGGCCATTGCCCCAAGCAAAACACACACACACACATACACACACACACACACACACACACGAACAACAGGGGACCCCTTGCCAGCTTCCAAACAGACAAGATATCTTTGCTGATCAGGCTTCCTTCCTCCAGGAAGAGATAAGGAGGAGGCAACATTGAGGTGGTAAGCCACTGGCCAACTCAATTCCTCCACAGTCCCAAATGAGACACAGAGAAGGAAAAAAAATATATATGGTAAGCTTTAAATACAAAAAGCAAGACTGTTCTCTTGAAGAAAATGCTATATAAAATCAAGCAATGCAACTCTCACAGAAATGCAACCAGCTTTCATTACAGAAACTTCTGGGCTACCTGCTCTCTCAAGGTAAAACCACTGAACTAAAAATAAGATTGTATTGATTTTTAGGGATATTGTATCTCAGAAGAAAAGGAAAGTCCTCAGGTGTTACGAAACTTTAGAGGGAGGCTGGTTATTGAACAAAAGTTACACGTTTGTGAGTGACCAGGGTACATTTCTATATATAGCAATATTTTTCTGTTAAGCTGCAGTAAAAATCATCTTTGAATGCAGTATTTGTATCCAAAAGCAAAGTCATTTGCAGATGGGCTCCCAGAAAAGTCAAAGGGTGGCATAACGTGAAAATGAGCCTTCAAATCTCTTGAAGCTTTTTTTTTTCTCATCAAAATGTAATATATTAAGTTAACAGATCTTTCCAATAAAGGCTTAAAAAAAATCAAATACCATAAAACCTTGTCTTAAAACACTGTTAACATTTGTAGAACTTCATTAGGATTAGAATAAAATTATAAGGCAAAGAGTATTTCATAAAATCGTGCACAGGGCCATGTATCTCTCCACCTACACGCCTTACTCTGTGGACTGAATTCACAGTGATACGTCTACTACCCACCCATCCAGCTCAGAGCTTGAGGCTTCAAAGACAGGGATAGATTATTGTATTTTAAGAAACTAAATAAAATAGATTACAAAATATTTATGTGTTATTACCCCTGTATCTCCTCCCCTGTAGAAGAAGAGGGCAGCAGAGAATGAGATAGTTGGATGGGATCACCAACTCATTGGATATGAGTTTGAGCAAACTCCAGGAGATAGTGAAAGACAGGGAAACCTGGTGTGTTGCAGTCCATGGGGTTGCACAGAGTTGAACACAACTTAGGGACTGAACAACAACCACCCCTGTATCAGGTCCCAGACATTGGGCCTTTCTAGGGAAGAGCAACATGCCAGACAGATCTCCAGGCCACCTCCATCAGCAGACGAAGCAGAGCAAAGGCCGAACCTGGCAAGCGTCATGCATAGTGGGGTCATCCAGAAATCTCTCAGCTAAGAAGACGGTGGTCCTGTTTGCAGAGGCAACCTGGTCCCTGATTGGGTGACTTGCTGATTATAGCCTTTTCAGATCAGACACTCCCCATTCCCATCCTTTAGACACTCTCACAACAGACCCAAAATCCATGCTCAGGGAAATCGGACAGGTATTCAGCTGGAGGGTGCATGCAGGTCACATGCTGCAGGAGGAGCCTGTCCTCTAGAGTCCATACAACTCACCTTCACAGTGAAATGCAGCTGCCTGCGTCTTCCCCATTCAGAACGTACCTGAACCTCAGCAAGAAGTCCCACGTATGTCCCATCTATTGCTCTCCTCCAAGCTCCCCTCACCCTTCCAATACCCACCCTCAGGTCTTCACATAGCAGAGCGCTGGATGTGCAGGTGACTCACATGAGAAAAGGGTGCAGCCTTTTCTGAAAAGCACCCACAACAGGTAGCATCACCTGGGTACAGGAAGAATTGGCCCTTTCAGCTCTTCCCATCTGGACTCATGGTCCTGCCTCAGCAGCTAGCTCTTAACAGCATTCAAGTTCCCCAGATGACGCTGAGGAAGGGATGCAAACTTCCTAGGGAAGAATGGACCCACTTTAAGGGTTCCAGACTGTCTAGGAAGGTCTTGAGGTGTGAGCAGTGAACACGTAAACATTCCCTTATAACCCTTCTCAATGGGAGTGAGGTTCAAGGGAGAACGGATACACATGTATGTATGGCTGAGTCCCTTCACTGTTCACCTGAAACTATCACAATATTGTTAATCAGCTGTACTCCAACCCAAAATTAAAAGTTAAAAAAAAAAAAAAACACTCCCTTATGGGGGGACGGGATAAGGGATTGCTTTAGTTCCAGTTATTTCTGCCTGCCTGTCCTCAGGCCGTAAGTGGGACTCCTGGTCTCAATGCTGTTTACATCAGGCTGAGAAAAACACTGTAATTATACACACTGTTGAAACTCATTAATTTACACTGACATCAGTTACTATACATAGAACTTCTGCCTGTGTGGGGCATTTTTGCTAGTCATTTGTTAACTGTTTTATTTCTAACTAGTAATTTCTATTTTACGTAGATAGCTTTTGCAACTTTCCATTGAATAGTTTTTAATGTTTATGAAGTTCTTATTCATAAAACTTGTCACTCCATAACACTTCAGTTACCATCCTTGGCTTTTGCTCTCCAAATGCCTGTAACTAGGACCCTGAACTGCAGAGGCCCTGCTTCTATGTGTAAGGGTTAGGGCTGAAATTTCTGTACTGGACGGGGTATGACCTGCCTGTCTAACCTCAGATCACTAGCTATTTTAATTAAGTATAGACTTCTTCATTTATAAAGAAAAGATGAGTAGTCTACATGGTTTACATAATCCTCAGAACAGTCTCCAAGGGCCTCTACGTTGCTCCTTAGCCCCAACATGGAAGATTTTTCCACATTCATCAAGAAGATTCCTTCATGTAAACTGTGAGTGACTGGATTTTGCTAAAGATTTCACACAGAGAGGCGCCAGAGTGTTTATACCCATACAACCACATCAAGCCTTGTAGGCAGAGCTCTTCTCAAGATTTTCTTTTCAGCCTCCAGCCACCAGTCTACACTCTCATCGCCTTTCCATGAGTGGTCTTTGATCCTCACTGGCTTTTGTGCCCCCCTGGGGACATTTTCAGAGACCTCTCCATAGCTCCCATTTTCCTATACAGAACAACTTGGTTCTATTCCAGTTTCTACCTCTTATCTTGTACCCTTCACCCAGCACTTAACACCATCTTTGAGGACATAAAGGGCTATCACTGTGAGAGAGCTGATTCTATGCTCAGCAAACCACAGACTTCCCACAATTAGGATCCTTGAAAGGCGGAGATGTTATTACCAAAAGGAAAATTAAAAATTACACTACTGCATATCCAATAAAAAACTAAGCTTGCAAATTAAAAAACAAAAAGCAAAAAATTATGTCAGAGGCTATGGTGAAAGAAGCCATGATTAGGGAATTCCTGAGGCAAAGTGGGGTGCAGGCCACTTTGAGCAATTTAGAAACCAGAGAGCTCTGTCCCAAGTTCTCAAATACACCAACTAGTACCTGAGACCAGGAAGACAGGTCCCAAGTGAGCAGAAGCACCAGAAGAACTGGGGCCCTGGAGAAAACAGCTGTACTGAAAAGGCAGCTAGGGGAAATCCAGTGGCTCTCACAATGAGGTCAGTAGCCCTCAGTGGGATAACTTTTGGCACCATACAAGACTTTTTTTAAAAAGCAACAAAAAAGAAAATCATGATTATCAAGAAATGGAAAAAAAAAAAAACTTGGGAAAATGAATTTCTCTGTATTGTAATGCCATCCCCAAACAGAAAAGCTTCATTAAGTTTAGCTTCTTATCAAAAGATCTGATAAAGGATTAAGACAATTTCATATCAGGATCCAGCCAAAAGCAGAACATCATTTTCCTTTAGCCTCCTCGCCTCCCCACCTTGGTTGACTCTCATTTCTCATTAAAAGGACTAATGCTAAGTCCATCAGGTCAAAACATCTGTGCAGTTTTTGGCTTTTTGACTGATCATGGCTCATGCGAGAGCCAAATTCTGCAAATTTGACCTACCTCATCATGCTCTCTGAATGAAGGCATGAATACATGAGCCATCTCAGTTAAGCCCTCATGACACAGTCACTCCCAATGACTAATATTGGAAAATATTGGTTCACTTAAGAGAATCAGAGCTTCCAAATGCTGATACATCTCATCATACCATAGCAAGATATTGCCACTCTCATCAGAAAAGTTTTATTAAAGTATTGGTACACAGGTGTGCACTGGTAGATAAAAAAAAAAAAATCTTTGAAATTCTCATTTTTGCTCGAGGGCAAATTGTCTCATAGGCAGTAACTGCTGTCTTGAAGTAATAGACTCATGTCGTTCACTTCCAAGAAGATGTCTGCCAAATACTCAGGACTGCATGACTACAATATGTTGATTTGTCTTCCACGTAAAAAGGCTGTTTCTTGGGGGAAAAGCAGCCAGTACAGTCTTCAGCTCAAACATTCGTGTGAATGCTTTTCCTCCTCAAGACAAGCAACATTGTCTGCATGCAGCAGAAGTGCTTCAGGAGAGCTTCCTGTATTGCTCCACGGACTATTAAAAAGATGTGAACCTGAGGTTTGAGATTTTTACTGCTCCATCAAGGATATTCTTACGTGAAACTGAAACCTTTTCTGTAGGTGCACAGAAATGAAAAAGAAAAATGAAAACTACAGCTCGGTGCCATGGCCTTGATTTGTGCTAGGGCACCAAAAGTTTTCCTGGCATGGCTTTTGCATCATCAGTATAAATGTCAAATCCAGTTTAAAAAAAAAAAAAAGGCAAATAACATCTTAATATGATGAAAATAGCTTTGTCTTGTCAGACCCTCCCTCAGAAAAGTCCCCCTGCAGATTTCACCTTTCAAATGCATTCCTTACAGGTCTTCCTTGTCTCTAGTGAGTTATACAGCAGATCATTTTTATCTCAAAATGCTGCCACAATCACCTATCTAAAGCACAAATATCTATTCCTCCCTCCTACATCAAAATCATGAGTCCTTCCCACTGACAACACAACTAACTGCAGATTCCCACATGTACATGAAAGATATCCAATGAGGTTGTTTAAGCTGCTTTTCCTGCCTGACTCCTCCATCTCTTGCATTTATATCCTCTTGTCTAGTCAAACAAAACTTACAATCTTCCTAGCTGGACATTTATTCACTTCTTTAAACCTCTGCCCAGAACACAGCTGTCAATATCCCACTGTTCCTTAAACCTGTGGTCCTCACCTCCGCTGCATGTGAGAATCCCACAGGAGATCCAGAGGGTTTGATTTAATTTGAATAGGGCCAGGCCTGGGGATAGGTGCTTTTTAGAGCTTCCTAGGTGACATCTAGTTGAGATCCAATGAGTCCACCTTATATGCTAGTGCCGAAAGGAAAGCGTTTCAGATTCCTCCAGAAGAACAGGTGCACTTTGGGGGGGATACCTGAAGCCACTGTTGTCATCTCCTCTGCAGAGCGTCTCATTTCTGTCTTGTAATCTAGCTCTTGTTCTGTTTATCTCACCTCCATGCTAAGCTGCACAATCCTCTGAGACAGCACCTCACCGCACACCTTGCTGTGTCCCCTGCAGTGACAAGCACAGAGCTCTGCCCAGGACACAGATTCAAGACATAAAGTTTACCATTTTCACTATTTTAAAGCATGCAATTCAGTAGCACAAAGTATAATCACAATGCTGTTGCACCATCACCACTCTCTAGTTCCAGAATGTTCTCCTCACCCCAAATGGAAACCCCACCTCCATTAGCAATCATTCCCCATAACCTTGTCTCTCCCAGCCCCTGGCAAACACTCATTTGCTGTCTCTATGGATTATATATAGATAGAGTATGGAAGCCAATGTGTGTTTGTCTATATACAGTTGACCTTTGAACAACATGAGTTTGAATTGTATTGGTCCACTTACATGTAGATTTTTTTTTCAATAGTAAATACAATACTACATGACCACTGGCAGTTGAATCCACAGATGAGGAGCCTTGGATACAGAGGCATCACAGATTCAAAGGACCAACTATAAATTCTATGTGGATTTTCAACTATGTGGAAAGTTGGAGCCCCAACTCCCACATGATTCAAAGGTAAAGTGTGTATTTTATGTATCTCCATATGTGTGTGAGGTGTGTGTGTGTGTGCATGAGTGCTCAGTCGAGTCTGACTCTGTGTGACCCCATGGCCTGTACAGCCCACCAGGCTCCTCTGTCCATGGAATTCTCCAGGCAAGAATACCGGAGTGGGTTGCCATTTCATTCTCTGGGGGATCTTTCAAACACAGGAATCAATCCATGTCTCTTTGGTCTTCTGCACTGGCAGGCAGGTTCTTTACCGGCTGAGCCACCAGGGAAGCCCATATCTCCATATGACATATGATAAATATATACAAGCATTGATGTTATATATCAGAGCTCCCACAGCCTTCCTTCCATCACTTCACGGTGACTCCCACACTGTAGCTCTCTGAAGCCCACCTTCACAATCAAACTTCAGGTCTTTGCAGTGCCATATTTTTGCAGTAATTATGTATGTCTTAACCACTCAACATGTGCAAAACATACTCCCATTTTTATTTGGTTTCTATCTTTATTTTTTTTTAAAGTGTCATTGATTACATTTTTGCATGTTGGATCCCGACTTTCCTCATAAGTGCTGTGGGTTTTGTTATGCAATTTTGTGCAGCATGGTGATTTGTTAAAATTAAAGAGTTGCATTATAGCAGAACTGACTGGATGACTTTTAATTCCAAGTAGAGGCTTGGGTCAAAGACCAAGCTTTCATGACCTGCATCTTCCTTTGAGTCAATCCTGAATAAACAAACAAAGATGTCACTGCACTCTTTAAAAGCCTCTCTCCATTCAACTCTCTTTGAAACTTATTCTCACACCATCGTAAGTATAATAGGAACGGCCTCCTAATCCAAAATCAGAAAAATCCATGCAAGATTTCCTGCACAAGATGCAGTGCTGTTGTGTAAGAAAACTCTCTTTGCACTTAGCAAATCATCCCAATTGTCTGCTTGCCAATTTCTTGTTTACAAATGAACAATACCAGAACCACGGACACAAAATTTAAAACATCATTTCTCTGAAAATCCCTGAAACTTACTTATACTATACTCAATTTTCTCCATCCTAAAGTTTAAAGAATTTATGGGAATTATTGAGTAAGTTTTTGTCACAATGAACAAGACTGAACTGAACTACTTCAAGTGAAAATCAGAGAGATGCAAGATGACAATCAGAGATTTCACATTAATTTGGGAAGCCCATTTTGGCCTCTTACTGTACCCAAATATTCCACTTAGTTGAAATTAATTAATACTTCACCTAAAAGTAAAGTAGGACTTCCCTGGTAGTCCAGAGATTAAGACTCCTGCTCCCACTGCAGGGGCTGAAAATTCAGTTCCTGGCTGGGGAACTAAGATCCCACAGGCTGCATAGCCAACAGAAAAAGGTAGAGTAAAAAATACGCATTGGCTCTACATTATATATAGCAATAACTGCCCCAAAAGCTGTCCTCCTAGACTTTATAGTCAGGTGGCCACTAGAACTTCACTGCTTACTGTGATTCTCCCTCCTACCTTTCCCTTCTCTGTAATACAGCCTGTGGGGCTAAAACTATCTTCTCTCACTCCTCGAAACCCAGTCCAGGGCCTGTCTTCAACCTATGAATCAAACAGGCCTATTTGGAAAACACAGAGTGGCAAGGAGGGGAGGAAGCTCTGGCAATTGTCACTCCTCTACTCCACCCCTCCTGCTACTTCCCAAACTTTACATCTGCTGTGTACCTGGAGCCGCGGCCGAACTGCTTCACTGTCTACCCAGTAGATGCATGGAATCTTCATTTCCCCCTCAATAGAGGTGTCTTTCCTCCGAAATCTAAACGTTCAGTGTCCACAGATAGCTCTTATATGTCTTCATCTTTTTCTAATGATCTTGTGCATCTTAAAATGAAATTAATGGACTTCCCTGCTGTTCCAGTGGTTATAACCCTGTGCTTCCAATGCAAGAGGTGCAGTTTGACTCCTGGTCAGGGAACTAAGATTCCACATGCCAATTTCTTGTTTACAAATGAACAATACCAGAACCACGGACACAAAATTTAAAACAACATTTCTCTGAAAATCCCTGAAGCTTACTTATACTATACTCAATTTTCTCCATCCTAAAGTTTAAAGAATTTATGGGAATTATAAGTGTGGCTAAAGAAATATAAACAAACTGTAAGAATTGAAAAAAAAAAAAAAAGAGTTCTCATATCTTTTGCTTTGGGAGGTTTGGTTGTGTTGTTTTGGAATTCCCCAGTAATCCACTGGTTAAGACTCCAAGCTCCCAGGGCAGGCGGCATGGGTTTGATTCCTGGCCAGGGAACTAAGATCACACATGCCACTTGGTACAGCCCAAAAGAGAGAGAGACAGAGACAGGCTGGGGCCAGAGCTAGTCACTCTTATTAGCTGCCTGTTTCCAACCATTCCAATTCCAATATAGGAGCATCCATAGGCAACAGACAAGGAGTTAAGGTCAGTCCATCAAGGCCCCAGTTCAGGAGACAGGAATTCCACTTCAAGACAAGAAGTGGAAACCACTGCAGAAAAGCAGAGGAGAAAATAAAGTCAGAGGAAGACAGGGCACTGAATGAATGGCAGAATCCCAAAGGCTTTGCTAGAAGCCCCCTCCCTACCAGTGCCAAGCCCAGGCAGTAGGTGGAGGGGTGCAGGAGAGGTTAGAAATGCCTGCCCTGTGGAGTGAACAGTCCCTAGCCCTCCAAAGTAAAAAAACCAACACTGTTTCAGGATCTCACTAGGGTTTTAAGATCTATGGTGCTGTTGATACTCAGATGCCTCAGACACATCAAGGTTGGCCCACAAACCTAATACTGATCAGAACACAGAATACTATTATTATCTATAGTAATGTGTGCGCCAACTCCATTCAACTGCATCCTAAATGAATTTTGGAAACACAGCCCTTTCATGAAGAAGCAGTCAGGCTGGTGAAAAAGCGTGGGCTCTCAAGTCAGACAGCATGGGTGCATTGTCGAGCTCCACCCTCTGTGGCCTTGGTTTCAGGCAGTCAACCTACAAAGGCAACACTAGAGAACTAGCAGCGCAGATTGAGCCCCACTGTAGGCCAGACACCATGCTAGGTATTTTATGTATGTTCTATCCTCATAATAACACAGCAAGATTCAGTAACTTGTCCAACATCACAAGTGTAGAAAATGGCAAAGCTGAGATTTGAACCTAGGGCAGCCCAACTGCAAATCTCATGCCTCCTTCCTGTCTCAAAAAGCATTTCTACATTATATATAATAGATAATATTTCTACATTATATATGATAAGTATGTATGATAGATATCATGATATATGACATATGATACTTATCTGTCAGTAAAGAGTCTCTAACTTTCAAGCAGTCTTCGTCCTTCTGGGGGCAGGAGCAGAACTTCCTCCTGTGATTAGATTCAATGAGTTCCCCTCTGGGTTCAGCTGAGCAGAGTCCTAGCACCGCTAAAGAGGTCCACTCACTCCCCACTGATAAAATGTTTAGCGTAATTTCCTACAAATCCATGGGGACAGCAGTTCTCCTTTTTGACCACTTCATGCTCTCACAGTTACAAACCTCTTGGCATTAGTTTCAATTCCCTTGAACTTTCAGAGCCTTCTCACTTCTATTATCTCATCAGCCTTGTCGAACCCCCAACCACTCCGCAACATAAGAGAGAACAACATCACAGTTTGAAGACCTTCACTGTTCACAAATTATACTGCATTAGCACATTTCAGTAGAGAATAACTCCAGGCAGGAAGACTCACAGACCAATACGTACATACTTGGTCTGTGAGTCCCCTCTTAATGGCTGCCTTTCATTCCTCGACATGAGGCATGTGCTTTTGACCCCATCCATCCACTGAGACTGTTCTCAAAGTCGATGATGATGTTCTGGTACAAAATGATAACAACTTATTTAATATAGAGAAAGTTACCTTGTATCTGAATATAGAGAACACAACTATACTTCGATCAGTTTCTCCATCAACTTCTTTTAGTATACGATTTACACTTATTCTTGAGTGCGAAAAATGCAGCAAATAATATTAATTAAATTCTGTTTTGTCAGATATTGTCACATTTGACTCTTACTTGCTACGGCTAACAGATCCTATCTTTTTAATTTTGATAGGTCATATTTCTCTAATTGTGGCAAAAAACACAATGGAAAATTTACCATCTTTAACCATTTTTAAGTGTCAGTTCAGTGTGTGAAGTATATTCATATTGTTGTGAAGCAGGTCTCCAGGACTTTTTATCCTACAAATCTAAAACTCTATACCCAGTAGAGAGCAAATCCTCATTCCCTCTTCCTACCCTCCGCCCCCTGGAAACCACGATTCCACTTTCCAGTTCTATGAATTTGATTGCTTAAGAGTTGAGTCATTATGTTTTAAGACTGTGTCTTACAAATGGTATTTAGTTGAATATTTTTAAACCCAATCTGAGTCTTCACCTTCTAGCGTTTAGCCCAATGTATTTACTGAAATGACAGATATGTTTGCATTTATTTTTGATATATTATTGAATTCTTTTTGTGTGTTTCTGTGCTATGTACTTTACCTTCTGCTTCATTATAAAGACTAGGTTTTTGCCTGCTTTTATCTATTTTAGTATTTTGGAAGTTGAACTCTATTTTTATTTTACTGGTGGCTATCTTTAAGTTCTCAAATACATCTAAACCCTTTATTCCTCTGATGATGAAATCAAGAGCAAGGTCTCTTGCCATTCTCTCACAGGCAGGGATAGGAAATTTACCATCATTTTGGCCAAAAGGCAAAATAAAGGTCTAGTTACTAAACTTAGTTTCCATTAATCATTTCTATAATTCAAGCATCTGGAGTTATAGCTATTAAGGTAGGAAACCTCTTACCCCTATACAGAAAAGGAAATAATTTTCTACATTACTCCACCAACCCTATCAACTATTTAATAAACTGTCCACCATTTACCCGAGAAATATTCATGGTAAACTGTACATTCTTAATCAAACATGGCCTTGAACCATCTTCTTACTATGTCCTTCTATTAGAACTCAAGTCACACAAACTAATTTTGATTCTTCCCTAAATCAGCTGTAACAGGAAATAAAGTGACAGTCACTCAGTTGTGTCCGACTCTTTGCAACTCCATGGACTATATAGTCTATGGAATTCTGAAGGCCAGAATACTGGAGTGGGTAGCCGTTCCCATCTCCAGGGGATCTTCCCAACTCAGAGATCAAACCTAGGTATCCTGGATTGCAGGCGGATTCTTTACCATCTGAGCCACAACAAAAGCCCAATAGGGAAGAAAAATCTGCTTCAAAAACTAAAGAATATATTCTAAATTCTGATGGAAGGACTCGTATCTATATAGAAGGAATTTGTCTAGAAGTAACAGAAGGGGCATCCACAGTTAAGCGGCATACCTACTACTCTGTCCTATACTAATTATAATCAGGATTTTACCATAAGAATAGAGTGTTCACTTTTCTGATCATTCTAGAGAAAACATTCTAGATGATATCAAAAAGCAACATTCCCTGTAATTTATTTTTATGTGTAACAATCAGATAAGTGAGAGAAGTGGTTAACCTGGACACATTTTGTCATTTTCATTTAAATAAGAAATGAATTAGCTACTGTAGTCCACCTGTGACCTTTCAGTCACATTAAAGGACACTCCACCAGAGTGACCCTTCTTTTGGCCAAGGTCCAAACCCCAGCTCTATTTCTCTTTTCTCCAGTTTAACAGAGGGGAGATCATCGTTTGAAAACAAAATAACAATAAAAGAAGGAAGGTCTAGCCACTCGCTAGCTGCATGACTTGGGAAACCTCATTTCTCATTTTTAAAATGAGAATAATATCACCAACTACTTCATAAAACATTTTAAGGCTAAAATAAAATAATGTATTATCAACCACCTAGCATGGTGCCTGGCCTCTAACAGATATTCATTAAATATTGTTTCTCAAAAAACTAAACACTTGGTCAATATCCTTGTTTATAATGTAAAGAACAAATCCACATTCATTAAAGTAATACATTCATAGATATATTCCATGTATAATTTACATTCTTTTTTTTAATCACTTCCCTAAATATAACCTTGATGTACTCCTTTCCTGATTTGGAACCAGTCTGTTGTTCCATGTCCAGTTCTAACTGTTGCTTCTTGACCTGCATACAGATTTTTCAGGAGGCAGGTCGGGTGGTCTGGTATTTCCATTTCTTGAAGAATTTTCTACAGTTTGTGGTGATCCACACAGTCAAAAGCTTTGGAGTAGTCAATAAAGCAGAAGTAGATGTTTTTCTGGAACTCCCATGCTTTTTAGATGATCCAACAGATGTTGGCAATTTGATCTCTGGATCTTCTGCATATCCTAAATACAACTTGAACATCTGGAAGTTCACAGTTCACGTACTGTTGAAGACTAGCTTAGAGAATTTTGAGTGTTACTTTGTTAGCATGTGAGATGAGTGCCACTGTGCAGTAGTTTGAGCATTCTTTGGCATTGCCTTTCTTAGGGATTGGAATGAAAACTGACCTTTCCCAGTCCTCTGGCCACTGCTGAGTTTTCCAAATTTGCTGGCATATTGAGGGCAGCATTTTCACAGCATCATCTTTTAGGATCTGAAATAGCTCAACTGGAATGCCATCACCTCCACTAGCTTTGTTCATAGTGACGGTTCCTAAGGCCCACTTGACTTCACATTCCAGGATGTCTGGCTCTAGGTGAGTGATCACACCATTGTGGTTATCTGGGTCATGAAGATCTTTTTTGTATAGTTCTTCTGTGTATTCTTGCCACCTCTTCTTAATATCTTCTGTTTCTAAAATATATATATATATATATCTTCTGTTTCTGTTAGGCCCATACCATTTCTGTCCTTTATTGTGCCCATCTTTGCATGAAATGTTCCCTTGGTATCTCTAATTTTCTTGAAGAGATCTCTAGTCTTTCCCATTCTATTGTTTCCCTCTATTTCTTTACACTGATCACTGAGGAAGGCTTTCTTATCTCTCCTTGCTATTCTTTGAAACTCTCCATTCAAATGGGTATATCTTTCCTTTTCTCCTTTGCCTTTCACTCATCTTTTCTCAGCTATTTGTAAGGCCTCCTCAGAAAATCATTTTGCCTTGTTGCATTTCTTTTTCTTGGGGATGGTCTTGATCACTGCCTCCTGTACAATGTCACGAACCTCCGTCTATAGTTCAGGGAGTCTGACTATCACATCTAATCCCTTGGATGTATTTGTCACTTCCACTGTGTAATCATAAGGGATTTGATAGGTCATACATGAATGGTCTAGTGGTTTTCCCTACTTTCTTCAATTTAAGTCTGAATTTGGCAATAAGGAGTTCACGATTTGAGCCACAATCAGCTCCTAGTCTTGTTTTTGCTCCCTGTATAGAGCTTCTCCATCTTTGGCTGCAAAGAATATAATCAATCTGATTTCAGTATTGACCATCTGGTGATGTCCATGTGTAGAGTTTCTCTTGCGCTGTTGGAGGAGGGTGTTTACTATGACCAGAGCATTCTCTTGGCAAAACTCTGTTAGCCTTTGACCTGCTTCATTTTGTACTCCAAGGCCAAATGTGCTTGTTACTTCCAGGTATCTCTTGACTTCCAACTTTTGCATTCCCGTCTCCTATAATGAAAAGAACATCTTCTTTGGGTGTTAGTTCTAGAAGGTCTTGTAGGTCTTCATAGAATTGTTCAACTTCAGCTTCTTCACCGTTACTGGTTGGGTCATAGACTTGGATTACCGTGATATTGAATAGTTTGCCTTGAAAATGAACAGAGATCATTCTGTCATTTTTGAGACTGCATCCAAGTACAGCATTTCAGACTCTTGTTTACTATTATGGCTACTCCATTTCTTCTACGGGATTCTTGCCCACAGTAGTAGATACAATGGTCATCTGAGTTAAATTCACTCATTCCAGTCCAGTTTAGTTCACTGATTCCTAAAATGTCAATGTTCACTCTTGCCATTTCCTGTTTGACCACTTCTAATCTGCCTTGGTTCATGGACCTAACTTTCCAGGTTCCTATGCAATTTTGCTCTTTACAGCATCAGGCTTTATTTCCATCACCAATCACATCCACAACTGGGTATTGTCTTTGCTTTGGCTCCGTCTCTTCATTCTTTCTGGAGTTATTTCTCCACTGATCTCCAGTAGCATATTGGGCACCTACTGACCTGGGGAGTTCACCTTTCAGTGTCTTGTCTTTTTGCCTTTTCATGCTGTTCATGGGGTTCTCAAGGCAAGAATACTGAAGTGGTTTGCCATTCCCTTCTTCAGGGGAGAAGGTTTTGTCAGAATCCACCATGACCTGTCTGTCCTGGGTGGCTCTACAAGCATGGCTCATAGTTACTTCATTGAGTTAGACAGGCTGTGGTCCATCTGATCAGTTTGGTTAGTTTTCTGTGATTGTGGTTTTCATTCTGTCTGCCCTCTAATGGATGAGGACTCGATGGATAAGAATCAACTCGATGGACATGAGTTTGAATAAGCTCTGGGAGTTGGTGATAGACAGGGTGGACATGACTGAGCAATGAATTGAACTGAAATACAACCTGCTGAATCTTTAAAAAGATAGTACACTAATAGGTTGAAGTAGAGCCTAACAAGTGATAAGAAATGAACAGACATAGATGAACCATTCATATAAAAAATGAGTTTCGCTTCCCAAGAATAAAAAGCTCTTACTTAAGGAAATTTCCTATGTGAGCCTAGCCCTAAAGCACTGAGTTAAACCAGGTCTCCCTGTAAAAACAACTAACCTAAAAGCCCACAGCTCCACCAAGTTTGAAATTAAAAACAAGCCTGAATTATACATTTTAAAGGTTATGTGCCTGATGAAGAGATGGTGAGTTCACTCTCAGGTGATTGTAATATCTAGTACTTTCTACAATATCTTTATGATCTAAATTACAGTGTGTGGGGAAAATCATATGCTTTAGAAACAATGCCTCCCTGCCTCCCCCTGCAACAGGATGACCCAAAGCCTTCTCGATCATGTCATTTAGAGCAATTATTCTGCCTCTCAAAAATCCAAACCAGCTATTTAAAAAATACTAAGGTTAGTTGGATTCCTTCTTTCTGAAATGTGAGGTGATCGTGTGTGTGTGGTTTCTTCCACTGACCTCTATACAAAGCTTAAGAGTACTTCCTAGTGGAGCTGGCTCCTAATGAGTGCAGCGAGTATACCTACCACTTCAACTATACAACATGGTACAGAAAATTGTATTTGAAAAAGCAACTGACGCCAAGAAAGAGGTATAGGTTAATGATGAGCGCACTAGAGACAGACTGTCTAGGTTGAAATTCCAGCTTCCCAAGACATGTGCCTGTGACCTTTGTCAAGTTAACAAATTTCTCTATGCCTCAGTTTCCCTTATCTGAAACTAAGTATTATAATCGTATCTAGCCATGGATTTGCTGTAAAGTTTAAATGAGACAAGTAATCCCCACTCATCAAGCATGGCATCACACTCAATATGTTATCAATAAACAGAAGGCTCATCACACTATTCTGATTATAAAGAATTATCCATGAATTTTTGTCTCTTCTGGAACACTACAGCTACTGAAAATATTAGCTATTTCTAATCACCATAAAAACTAATCCAAAAGGCACTGAAATCCTCAAAGACACAGAATCTCTGAGCACCTACCATAATCCAGAAAAACAGCCTATTATCCTGCTAAATCCTCCCAACAGGCCAGTGAATTAGGTATTATCATCTCCAAATTAAAGATGAAACTAAAACTCAGAAAAATAATCACAGCTAAAATGGAGGAAGAGCTGTGAGTTAAACACCATCTCCTTCACTCCCAAATCTATATCCACACATGAGATCAGGTTGTTCCCCTTGGTGTTTGATACTAGCATATCTCACCAAATGTGTGCCAATGAAAACACTGAAGAACGGCAACAAAATAAACCAAGATTGCATAATCAATAAGTATGTGCATATGTATCTTTGTTAAGAAAGCCTAAACTACGGCTCATTTATTTAAAGCAACATTCAATTAGACAAACAGCACCATAAACACATAATTTAGATAGTCTCTTAATATGTCTTGGCAAGGGAAGATCCAGGACCATCTTTCTCCAATCTTGCAAGATTCAAAATCCTGTACCCAGATGTTTTCTCAGTGTTAAATTACTACCACCTTGAAAACTAAGCCCTCTCAGACATTGCTAGTGAAAATTTAAAATGGTTGAGTCACTGTGGAAAGCAGACAGTTTCTTACAAAACTAAATATGCATTTACAATATGACCTAGCAACTATACTCTTGAGCATTTATCCCAGAGAAATAAAATTTGTGTGCACACAAAAACTTGTATATGAACACTCATTGCACCTTTATTCATTATAGCCCCTAACTAGAAACAACCCAAACGTTCTTCAAGGGATGAATGCTTAAACAAACTCAGATACAACCATACTACAGATCAGTACTGTTCAATAAATAGGGATGAATTTATTGATACATGCAACAATTTGTGTGGACCTTGAGGCAATATTCTTAGTTTAAAAAAAAAAGCCAATCTCAAAAAGTCATATACAGTATAATTCTAATTAGATACCATCTTCAAAATGACTACATTATAGAGATGGAGAACAGAAAAGTAGTTACCAGAGGCCAGGAGCAGTGGAGTGATTGGTGAATGTATAAAGGAATAGCTTAGGGAAGGTCCTTTATGGTGATAAACAGTTCATATCATGACTATGGAGGTGGTGACATCAATCTATGCATAGGATTAAACTGCACAGAAATACATACATACATACACACTAGAGCATGTACAGACTGAACAAGGCGTGTGCCAATGTCAGTGTTCTGGTGTCGAGACTGTATCACAGCTACAAAAGATGTCATCATTGAGGGAGATGGGTGAGGGGAACACTGGCCTCTTCATGTACCAGTAACTTTCAATGAGTCCATAATGGTAATTAATTCCAGGGTAAAAGTAAAAAAACAAAATACCAAGCAGTTTTTTACCTTACCCTTATATGGAACCCTCTAAACAGCCTGAGCAACATTCTTCCCTTAATGAGGCTGCGATTGTCCCAAAATTCTTAATACTAGCAGCAGCCTGGAGACTAGAATCCATGCCAACTAAGTCGCCATCCAATTCTCCATCACGGCTTTTATAAGGGAAGACAATGAAAACACAAACGTATTGACATAGCCATAATAATAATACTGTTAGTTGCTCAGTTGTGTCTGACTCTTTGCAACCCTATGGGCTGTAGCCCTCCAGGCTCCTCTGTCCATGGAATTCTCCAGGCAAGAATACTGGAGTGGGTAGCCATTCCCTTCTCCAGGGAATCTTCCCAACCCAAAGACTGAACCTGGGTCTCCTGAATTGCAGGAAGATTCTTTACTGTATGAGCCACCAGGGAAGCTCAACATAACCATAGGCTCTGGCTTTCAGTAATGCCATTCCACCAGTGTCCAATGCTTGGGAATATTTACCCAAATGAACAAGGCCATGGATACATCTAGACTTGGAAGCAATAGACTCTGCCTGAAAAGGTCAGGAGAAGCTTCTTCCAAGAAGGGAAATTGGAGCTGAGTTTGAAGGTTAAGAAGAACGTCACCTGGCAAAACTGGAAAGAAAGAGCATTCCAGGAAGTGACAGGCCTGGGACAACACCCCAAATTTAGAGAGCTGCAAGGAAGGGAGAAGAGGGTGCAACAAGGTGCAACATAGCCGTGGGAAAGAAGGGGCACAAGGTCTTAAAAGCCCATAGTGACGTGTTATAAGCAGAAAGCATTCAAGTTCAAGGTTACATATCCACCATAAACCACTGAGGACAGGAGGTCTCTTACCACTTCTCTTTTATTTTGTTTAAGATACCTACATAATACTTCTTTTCCTCACATGTGTATCTTCTGCTAGTTAATATAAACAAGATATCATGGTTCTAACAATTCTCCCAATAATTATGATAATGTGGTGCTTTGTCAGTTTGTCTTCTGACTAAGCAAAGCAAGTAGATTCTTTTGGGGAAGTAAAATGAAGCCAAGGAGGAAAGATATCAAAATCACCACTCCCAATTATACAGTAAAGCTAATCTCATTAATATATTCTATGCATATTTATTTTCATCCATCTTATCTTTTCTCAAAGCTTGTTTATTCTCTAAAAATAAATATAAGCTATGTTTTAAGTTAGTAAACTGGAAAAAAATTAAATGTTCAGGGGGTGAGTAAAAATACAGAGGAATTCTGCCACAAGGAACCAATAATTCTTGATTTAAATTTAACAGCTTTGTTCACTGTGGCAGTAAAGTATTAATGGCATTGCAAAGTTGAATTCACATGGGCAGTAATTCACAATCTCTGGAACAGAGTCTTTATTTTATGTCAAGTCATTACATCAGTAAAAGTAACCAAAAATAAACCCATTTGACTTTCAGTATTTTAGACAATAAATAGAGTCTTTTCTCCCAATGTCAAGTTAGCTTTGAAATATGCAGGCTTATTAACAGTGAAAATCTCCATGACATCAAAGAAATGTACACCCTATCTCATAAATATATCTCATAACTAACAAATATGATTCTGTTTCTTATAGTTTGTGAGGTGTCTTCTGTTCTTTGAATTAACCTAAAACCCCAAGTATGAAATACACCCTTTGTGCTGAATGAGGTCAGCTCTATGGTCAGCACTTTAGATTGTTTTCAAATGTGCTTTGGCCCAGAATTGGTCAATCACTCTGCAATGACCATAGCATAGGGTACACAAAGTCGTGGGATCGCCCGTCTACCCGGGGAGGGCAGAAGGAGGCAAGCAATTCTAGGGGGATACAGGGATGGCACTTAAAGGTCAAACATCAGGATGGGTCATTCACCTACAAGAAGTACTTAACGCATCAGCCCCCACCCCACAGCTTATAAGAAAGGAAGGAACCAACTACCTTCACATCTAATAAACCATGGACTTAATTAGGAATAAGTCTTATTCCTTTTGTGCCTCCCTGGTGGCTCACACAGTAAAGAATCTGCATGCAATGCAGGAGACTCGGGTTCGATCCCTGGGTCAGGAAGATTCCCTGAGAAGGGAATGGCTACCCACTCCAGTATTCCTGCCTGGAGAATCCCATGGATGGAGGAGCCTGGTGGGCTACAGTCCATGGGGTCGCACAGTTGGACTCATCTGAACAACTAACAGCTGGAGTCTTCTGTCTTTTCATGTTCTCAGTCCCTACAATGCTACTCAACATGTTTTTGGACTAAATGAGTGACTGACTGAATGGATACATTGGTGCAATGCAAAAAACAGTTAAAAGATGGTACAACACATTATTAATTCACTTACTTTTTTGTTATCAACATTTATCAGGTACTTGTTATGAGCCAAACCCTATGCCAGCTAATAAGAAAAAGACAATAGGAGATAGCAGATAGATGACAGCAGGGCAAAAATAGGACGAAAGAGAGAAGAAAGGGAAAAGGATTAAGGCTGGTCCTAACAAATGTCATGATTTCAAACTGATACACTGGTTCCAGGACAGAAGGAGATACTTTTAAAATTCTGTCCCTGGAAAGAGGCTGATGTCCTGTGGGGAGAATAGGCAATGTCTAAAGGCCGAAGACTAACGCACATACAACAGGCCTTCATCATCACTGTGAGGCTGAAAGCTTTAAAAATCTCATTTCAGAAGTATTTATTAATCCTGCGCAAGAGCTCAGATGAAAGGGATGCGGGGAGGGGGCCTGGCAGTTTCTCAGAATCAGTGGACTCTAGTGGTGTCTGGTTTAGGACTCTCACTTAGATAGGATCCCTTACCCTATGTAAATTGGCCCCCTACTTCAGAGCCAGGGGTCATTTTCTCTGTGGTCAGTTTGTCTTAACCACAGGGATTCTTAAAGAGGCTTAAGCCACACAATTTCAAAGGCACGGTTTTGCTTCACATTCGGTTTTGCTTCAAAGAACAGATTACCATCCCAAAAGGATTTTGAGCTATCATGAACAAAAGAATGGAACTTAACCAGGAAAAACCTGGGGGAAAAACAGGACATTTGGTCATCCCAGCCTGGTGGCAGCTCGCACAAAGGATGCAACGTTAAAAATAGAATCAACAAACATTCACGTGGAGATGGTATCTAGAAACAGGACAAAGACTGATGGCATCCCTCCCCTGAAAGGACCTTGAAGGAGGAAGCTAGAGACCACAGGCATGCATGCACACAGCAAGACATTTGGAGAAATGTTTCAGAGGAGGAAAAAAAAAAAAGCCCTTGGTTTTGCTATTTCACCTACATTCAATATCCCTGGTTACAGAGTAGGAGGGAGCATGGGACACAGAAAGGTTATTAAAGGATAAATAGACTATTCTCTGGTCTCAGGGACATTTACTCCTAGTTTATACTGCTCTTCGGGCACTTGGCCCCACAGTTTGCAGACCCATTCTCCTTGCAGGGTTCATTAAGCACAGAGGCCCATACAAACCAGTCCTTTTTCTCTATCAGAAGTTCTGAATTTCACTCCCAAGTTTCAACTGACAATGGATGGAAGTGAAATGGATGAATTCAGACATTTAGTATTCAGGTTCCCTAGAATTTAGAATCCCAAATTCCAGAATCACCACATATCCTTAAATCTCAAAAGAATCATCGACATCTCTAACACTGATATACCCCCGAGTCTTAATCTTCATTCTGTTAAATAAATGTTAGGTAGTTAGAATAGAAAAAAGGAGTCCAGAATGGTGGTGGCTAAAAGACAAGGAAGGGAAAAGCCCGTGAAAATAGAACAAGGGAAGGTCTGAGGACCGGAGTGAGGACCTCGGGTAGAAGAAACAGCACCCCTGGCTCCTCTTTTTGTATGTTTTTCTCCCCTGGGACCACCCTGTGTAACCTGGGCTAGCCAGGAGTGCTGTTTCTTCTACCTGAGGTCCTCACTCCGGTCCTCGGACCTTCCCTTGTTCTATTTTCATGGGCTTTTCCCTTCCTTGTCTTTCAGCCACCACCATTCTGGACTCCTTTATCCTATTCTAACTACCTAACAATGCCAACCTAATTCCCATAATACAGACATAGGTCATATCTCTTTCTATGAAGTGCTGCAGGAAGGTGAGGATGATACAGCCCCGTGTGTACCTGTGGGAGCCATTGAGCCTCCAACACACAGGAGCATGTCTAGAAAGAAACCAGAATAGAAGCCAGGACTGATGGAGGCAGAACATCATCTTATCATCCCATGAATGTACCTGTCATGAGTCTTCTCAATAAACAAGCCATGCTTTCTTGTTTAATCTTTTAATTGGGCCTTTATCTTACATTTCTTTGCCTGAATGAAGGATACTCTAAAAAAGGCTGCCTGAATATACACTTATAAAGGACAAAGACTGCTTTTTTTGGAAAAGCACCATATACAAGCAGGTGTTTATTACTCTGAATCAGTGGTTCTTGAACTGTGAGTTGCGTCTCATTTACGGTTCCTAAAATGGCTCGTGAAATTGACTTTTTGAATGGAATAAAATGCAAGGGAATGAAATAGGATGGAAAGGAAAATATTAGAATACATCACATAACGTCAGGCTATTATTTGGTGAAACTTTTACTGTAGTGCTGACCCAAGACTTGGTTTTTAAAATAAAAAATCACTACTTTGGATGATGTCAAACTGCTCCTGCATTTTGAAAAATATAACGTACTATTCATAGCATTCACATTATTCTGAATTTCTCACTCCATTACAATGCTTCAGAATCATTTCCGCTATAATTAGACAAAGTCTCAAATCCTTCACAGTTTAGTCTCAAGATAAAAAAAAACTAATAAAATGGGTTGAGGCTTTACAACCACATTCCTCGTCCCTGAGGCATGGACCACCAAATGGAAGAAGGTGTAAATCCACCATCCAAACCATCAAGCTCCTGTATCTCTTAAAGCAATCTGTTCCAAAGACGTGGCATCTTGACCCCATGAACTGTGGGACAGACCCAATGAACCACAGAAGGGTTTTTACTAATATTTTTAAATGACTGAAAAAATTATAATAGATAAAATATCTAAGACTAGAAAAATAAAGTAAGCATACTCTAAAATAAGTATATCAAGTATGTTTCAAAAACTCCATGTATATTATGTTTTAAGTAAGAAAAATGCCTGACCTGTGATTCAAGCAAGCATCTCAGAATATCAGTAATATTTCATGATAAAAAAAATTTACTTCCATAATTTTCTTAATTAGTATTTATCCTTGATTGTTGCAAAACTTATTTCATCCTTAGAACATACATACACACAAATTAACTTTAAATAAAAATACAATATTTAATAAATTCCTTTCTGTAGAATTCACTCTTTCTACATCTTTAATCAACTTTGCTTTAATGGAGGCATAAGTATTCTAATTAGGGCTCTTCAAATTGATCCTTTTACATTACTAAAGTAAAAGTCAGTGTATTTTTCAAGTAAGTTTGATTCAAGCTTATTGATAAAGGTCATTGATTCAGGTGGACTAAACATTTAAAGTTATTTAAAAATCGCTAAAAGCATGCAAGTAAAATGCTTATTATTATCTATTTAAGCTTTTCCTTCCTCTCCTTCTTTATGTTTTTGTCAGAACTAGGACATTAAGATATCCCTATCTATCTATCCATACATCTCTCCATCTCTCCATATAGCAATTAATCATCTTTCTTTCTTTATACTTCCCTGAAGTAAAGTGAAGTCACGCAGTCGTGTCCGACTCTTTGCGACCCCATGGACTGTAGCCCACCAGGCTCCTCAGTCCATGGGATTTTCCAGGCATGAATACTGGAGTGGATTGCCATTTCCTTCTCCAGGGGATCTTCCTGACCCAGGGATTGAACCCGGGTCTCCTGCATTGCAGGCAGACGCTTTACCACCTGAGCCACCAGGGAAGCACACATACTTCCCTGACATAGTACAATATATATAGTAGGTACTTGAGAAAAAAATTTCTGAATTAAAAGATTGTAAGAGACATTAAATTTATTCTAACATTAATTACAGCCTAACTTATTTATTAATTTTATCCCCTAAAGCAAGTTCTTTCTACCTCTACAACCTATCTTCTTTAATCAATAGGCAGCCATCAATCCAAGCATTGAGTATTATATCCTCTCAACTGACAGCTTGCTGCCTTGATTAAGCTGCGTGAAGACTATTATGCAAGGAATTCAAGAGCACAGAAAAAAGAAATTCAACCATCAGAAATATTACAAACAAAAAAACTTCTAATTTTCTTTTCCAAATATTCTATAAAATTCCAATCATTTCTCTCATCAAAAACTTAAATCACTCCAGATTACCCCCAATACATAATAATGAAAAACTGAATTTTGTTGTTTCCCCAGGAATATCTGAAAGACCAGTTGAAAAGACCAATGGGTACAGAAAATAATGTAAAACATCAACTATCCCTATCAATTCCCTTCCACATTCATCTTAACTACAGGCTATCTTCCCCCAAATAATCATCTAAACCTACAGCCAAAAGGAGAAAACCAAGTGTTAGACAGCAGTCAAAAGTCATCATATTTTTCTCTTGTGTCATAACACCATTGCCACAGGTATAAAGCAGAATTATTTGGACCAATTTCCAAAGATGTCACTGTAAATTAAACATACTCGCAAAAGTTTTTATTTCATTGTGGTTTCAAATCAAGTTTACAAAATTTCAAAGTTCTGAAGAAACTGAGAACAGAATAAATGAAACCTGTTTTATGTGTTTTCATACGTTAAAAAAAAAAGCATAGAAACTATGAAGAATAGCAACACAGAAAAAGCCATTATCTGCTTGTAGATTTTTCTCTGTGGTTTATTTCATGTCTCCAATCCCAGGCTGGCTTGTAAATCACTCAGCCTAAAATCACGACACAAATCCCACTCCCACAGACAAGTACAATGCACTCAGGGAACACAAAATAATTTTTATTAGTTTAATCCAGACACTTATGAAAAGATAAGCCTGCTACGAAATGCTGTAATTCATTCACTTATTCACAAATGCATGTAACACCAGCTATGTGTCAAGCCCTCTAATGGAGGATGATGTGAGGGAAGAGATATGCCTCCACTCCTCCAAGTTTATAATCAGGTGGTAGACAAAAGACCAGATACAAATAACCAGAGGTCAAGGTCAAATGCTGTAAACAGCACTACAATGAAATAAACAAGATTCTCTAGGAGGCAAGAAGGGGCCGATTATCCCTGGTCTATGTGATCAGGCAGGTTTTTTTGCAGCAGATCACCCAGAGATGGATGGATAATTTGAAAAATGAGAAGAGAATGCTGACACTCCTCAGAGGTCTAGTACATATGCTAATACCAGGCTTTGGGCTTTTATGTATGGTATCTCATAATCCTTTTTTTTTTTATTTTTTTTTTATTTTTTGTTTTGTTTTTTTTTTGTTTGTTTGTTTTTTATTTTTAGTTTTCTTTTTTTACATTTTAAAATCTTTAATTCTTACATGCATTCTGGGGAAGGACAACGGGATTCAGCTACAAGATCTGAGAAGAAGCAAAAAGGCAGGCAAGGTGAGATGAACACAAGTAAGGAATATCTCCAGTGTTAATAAGCCAAAAAGTCTGAACTTCAGCAGAAAGAAAAATGGAACTCAGTACTTCAGTTCCCTTACCTGTATAATGGGCCTAACAGCTATACCTGCCTTGCAGGCTTTTCATATGATCAGTGCATGGAATAACATACATAAAGTCTTTTACTCACTGTTTGACACATAATCAATAGTGCTAGCCACCAGCATCATCTACCCCTAGACTAAATAATACCCTCCCTACCATCATCCTCCAAATGACATGGTTTCTAAGACACCTGCCCTCTTCTTGGTCTATTTCAACCTGCCAACATCCTCCTAAGATATGGTTTATCCAAAAAGGAACCAACATACTCCCAGTGGTTTGGCTGGAATATGATACAGAAGGACAACTATTGCCCGTACTCTCGACAATGAATGGAGAGAACAGGTTATGGTCCCTTTGATAGAGCCAATGTAGAATGACCAGGAGAGAATCTGCAGATGAAATGTTATAATTTAACATTCAGGTAACACACGTAGATATCAAGGATGAATGCTACAAGGGCAGAATACCAAACAGGAAGAGGCCATGAATGGTCCCTGACTCCAAATAGCTTAAAGAAACTCATTACATGTCCAGATTCTGAGAGAAGCCACTCGAAGCACTCCTGGCCACACCCAGCTCCACCACAACTGCTTACCCTACAAGAAGCTGGCAGCAGCAGCAGCTCCTGTAATCAATCAATACACATTCAAAACCAGGGCCTCAGGGATTCAGAAAACAACTGCAAATGGCAATGGAGTCTAGTTATGTCTAACTAACAAAGAAGATACCTCTTGCATGTAAAGTAGGAAGCATGAAAATAACCCCCAAAAGGTATGATTCCTTTGAATAAACCATTATGAGCCCCCAAAGCAAGGCAGTCTGTCACAAGAGAAAAGAGGTTCTACTTCCAGTGATCCCAGTAATCCCAATAGAAGTAACCATTAATCTCAATAGCAGGTACTCCCATCATTTCTTTTTGCAGCACTGACTGTCATCAGAAGTATCATTTTTGAAATATTAAGGACAACCTGTGGATAAGACACAGCTTAGGAAAAGGACAGAGCTAAGTCTAACCTTAAAATATGGGAGAAAGCAATTTCATTTCATCTGACCTAAAATGAGAGGGAAAGGGAAAAGATCAAATTAAATTCAGCAGCAGGCTGATAATTCTATAGCCTGGTGTGACAAAACAGTACGTGCTTTACAGGTTAACAGTGATAATTAAAAATTTTCGGAGGGGAGAGGTGTGGAGTCAAAGCCATACAATTAAGAGAACCAATAAAGATATGCTGAAAGCATAGTAAAGTCACTGATGAGGAGGAACAAAGAAATAGCAGAGTCAGGCAGCTTGGAGAGAGAAGAGACACCGCTGAGAGAGCAATTGATAGCTAGACCATGCAGCTCACTACTGAATAAATAGAGGATGTCAGTTGCGGGAAGATTAAAGGAATCAAGGGACTGTGAGAGTTTCCAACAAGGCTCCAACCAAACTTAAGTTTCTCCCGAGGAACAATTTACAGAGCAAGGAAAACTTTTAGAGTATCTCTAGATTCTAGTTACTATTCCATTCAACCTCCATGTGGTTAAGTAGAGGAAGACACGGCCCATGTGACCTGCCTAACGCTACCAAGTTAAGGTACTACCTGAGCAGAGACTGGACACCCAGCTCCCAAGTCCAAATTCACTGTTCTTCCTTCCTAATGACCTTGTCCAAGAATAAAAACTAATACAGCTAGAATTCTCAGAATTCTCAGAAATAAAACAAATATTCAGGATTTTTAAGTTGCTGTAAATTAGCACAAAACACACAGAAATAGAGTCTTAAGGCTTCATTCAAACTCCATATTCACCTATTCTCCACAAATGAAAAACTAAGCTTAGAATCATCCTAACTGATGCTTTACAAGAAATAGAAATGCAGAGACAAACATACATGGAAGATTGTTTTTGCCTTGTGTTTCAGCTTCTCCTTAGCAGCTGCGGAAAATCTCTAGGAAACAAAGAGGGTTTTGAGAGGATTCCCTTTGAGTTCTGCTGGCAGCCTTCCAATGCACAAAGCCACATAGAGGCTAACAATAGAGACAGGTATTCAGAATCTGCATTAATGCCTGACCTGAAGCAGGAACAGCACACACCTATACACCTGGTTTACAGGAGGCTCTACAACTGGTGTAGAAATCTAGTTCTTCTTACACATCCTGTCTTCCTCCAGAATTCCTCTAAGCATCTGCAATAGTCTCTACCCTGAATGGCAGAGCCAGTACTGGCAAACCCAGGATCTCTGTTACACCCTGCCTGGAGAAAGCATCCTGCCTCATTGATCACAGCATTCAGCCTCTTAGATCCCAACCCAGACACAGCAGCTTTATTTGCAAAGCTCAAGGTTCTCAGAGTTTTCTACGTTCAGCTCCTCCAAAAAAATCCTAAATGCCACCACTATCCTTTACTATAAAGAAGAGAAAAAAAGTCTATAGGTGCCACATAGATATCATAAGATTGCTCAAAAAAAAAACATAAACTGGGATGGTTTGTTTCAGGTGTCGACTTGGCTAAGCTATGGTATCCAGTTATCCAATCAAATACTAATCTAATCAAAACTAACCGCTCTGAAGATATTTTATGGATATGGTGATACCTATAACATGCTGACTTTAAAACAATTATTCTAGATCATGTGGGTGGGGCCTCATCCAACCATTAGGAAGGCCTTAACAAAAACACTGAGGTCCTGAAGAAATTCTGCCTCGAGACTTGCAGCATCAATTCTCGTCCAAGGGTTTCCTTATATATAGAGACAGATAACATAAATACAAAGATAGATATAAAAATCTCCTACCAGTTCAAGTTCTCTGGAAAGCCCCATTGCTGATATATAATCCAGTTCCATATTTGTATCACTGCAAACCCATTAAAATCAATTGTAAACTCAGATGCTGATGGGAGGCCAAGGAGGTAACGTCACTGGGAAGAAGTGGGTGGTAGACATCAGATAGCAATACACAGGCTGCCTTACTGCCCGCAAGACATGAGAAGTTGCTGGAAATTACACTGAATGGTGGATACGTCTGCCTACAGGAGATGGCAGTGCTGCCAGGCTGCCGTGGGGCATCAGTGCCAGTAGATGTTCCACTAGTTAAAGAGAAGCCAGAAATCCATACTTTTAAAAGTTAACCCCCCACCCCAATCAAATTTAAAGCATCCTATAATCCAATCCTTCAGAGATCAAATAAAACAAGTCCATGAGCCAGAAGAGAGAGAGAAGGAAAACCAGCTCTATGGATTCTACATACATTAATTCATTTAGTCTTGAAAACATTGTCATAAGCAGGTACTCAGTTCAGTTCAGTCGCTCAGTCATGTCCGACTCTTTGTGACCCCATGAATCGCAGCACGCCAGGCCTCCCTGTCTATCACCAACTCCCGGAGTTCACCCAAACTCATGTCCATCGAGTCAGTGATGCCATCCAGCCATCTCATCCTCTGTCGTCCCCTTCTCCTCCTGCCCCCAATCCCTCCCAGCATCAGAGTCTTTTCCAATGAGTCAACTCTTCGCATGAGGTGGCCAAAGTATTGGAGTTTCAGCTTTATCATCAGTCCTTCCAAAGAACACCCAGGACTGATCTCCTTTAGGATGGACTGGTTGGATCTCCTGTACTACTATTATGCTATTTTTGCAGATGAGGAAACTGAAGCATGGTCACATGACTCGTAAGTGGGGCGGCCAGGATGTCAATTCTGGCAGAAGCCACAGGCAATGTTGCTTACCTTTTGTCTACAGTTCTCATCCTGAAGAGCTTGAAACTCTGACTTTTCGTTTGTGGATGTTACAATGGGCTCAAAAAGACAGTCACAGAAACTTACAGGTGGAGAAAATGTGACACAGAAAACTAACGAATTGAAGGGTTCACCCAAGTAGTCAAGCCAATAATTCAACAGATGCCTCTCTCTGCCTTTCAACTCAGAAGGTACACCATTCTCAGGGAAGCTAATCACTACTGCATTTCTAATGAATGGCCTGGCTGGGCTTTTGTATTATTATAATTTACCAAGTTTTAAATTAAACATTTTAATCACCGAAAAACAGTCAGTAGTAAATACAGTAACCCCAGAGTGTCCACCGCTTAGTTTAAAAAACTAAATGCCACAAGTACAATAGAAAGCTCACCAACATTTTTTTAATCACTTACAGAAGAAACCAGAATCCTGAATTTTATGTGTATCATCTACTTGTATGTGGCAGTGTTGACACTATTACTTCACATGCAAGTACAGAATATAATATCACTTTGCATGCTTTCAAGCCTGAAGAAAATGGCACCATAACATATATATACACTTTGGCAACTTGTTTTTATTTTCTCACTGTGATGAATTTGACATTTATTTCTTTCTATACTGTGTAACATTTCATTGTATGACAATAACACAGGTTATATATCCATGTTTGTTATTAGATATCTAGTTCACATTATGCACAAGGCAACAGAACACGTTTTTACACGTGTCTTCTTGTGGACAAGAGGTGACAGTTATACTACGTTAATGAGTCAGACACATTAGGGAATTCTATACAATTTTGCAATTCTCCTGTAATTCTAAAATTAATTCAAAATAAAGTTTTGCTTTGTTTTTTTTTTTAAGAACATTTTCTTGAGGCCACTTAAAGGAATCCTTCCATATGACTGCAACACTTTATGCTAAATATCAAACACAGATGAGGCCTCCATAGTCTGTAGGCACAAAGAGGCTGCCTCCTCAGCACCCAAGCCCAGAAATGTCACAACTCCACCATGTGAACGTGGCTGTTAAGAACGCCTCAAATATCTGAGCTTACATATGGTCAAGTATGTTAAGTAAAATCAAAGCAATTCCTTGCATATTTATGAACCAAGACAGGAAGAAGCTATTTAAATTGAAAAGACAGCAAAGACTCACTAGAGTCAAAAAGCCTCTCAAGCTATAGCACCTCTATAAGTTATGACTTGCCTTTTTCATAGGGTAAAACTGAATCTAAGATTTAATTCTATGCATTCAAGGCACATCTAAAAGTTTGAGGCCCCTTAAAGCATGCAAGGGGGAAAAAACTCTGAGTGCAAACATTTCTTCCTTCTCTTCTTCTTCTTTCCAAGAGGGCAGATTCCTTGTGCTATGAGAAAATCATGTTTACGTAAAGGTTCAGAGTGTGGGACTGACAAGAGCTAACGCACTAAATCCAAGCCCAACCGCCTCCCCTAGGAAGCCTGCCAGGACTAACCTCACCCGAACCACATCACTCAGCTCCCCCTCTCTCCCTTCGGACTTGCACATTTTCTTTGGCCTCAATCACTTAGCACTTGTGGATGTTTTGATTGGGATCATCTGTAAGTCCCTGTTATGTTGTTTTGTCTTCCTACACAGCTTGTAAACTTCTTGAGGCATTATGTCAGTGCATCAACAAGG
Organism: Ovis canadensis; assembly: GCF_042477335.2. NCBI lineage: Eukaryota > Metazoa > Chordata > Mammalia > Artiodactyla > Bovidae > Ovis > Ovis canadensis. The sequence goes on along the minus strand of NC_091248.1, from coordinate 71,104,094 downwards.
GCAATTGCCAAAATATAACAGAAAGAAGCCGAACTGGAAACTAGGAGAATGTTTAGTTTCCAGTAAGATCTCTGCAGCCACAGCCTAAGGATGTTATCATCTTTGGGGAGATTTAGATCCTTCAAACTCTTTCTTCAGTTTCTGAGACTATTGCTTCCCATTCGATTCTATTTATAGATCATCCATTCATTTCACTTTCTTCTACTGACAGTTTATTACATGCAAGATACAGGAACCCTGGGAGATTTAATCTTTGCCAATAAGAAACTAATTATTTTACTTTGCTACCTCCCCAAATATAAGTAGCTCACTATCAACCAAAGATTACTTAATAAATGTTCATTCAAGCATCCAAGTGATGAAGCCAGTGGCTGGGGAATAAACAAGCTCAGCAGATCCTTTATCTGAAGGGTGTTTTCTCTATCTAGCCTCCTCAATCGTGGCCCACACTTGGGAACAGTTTGACATTTTAGCACCATATGGCTCAGTGAGGATCCAAAGGCCACACTAAAACCTGCCAGGCCGCCTGGCATTTCCCACACTTGCCCATGCGGGCAGCAGCAGGCACCCAGCTCACAGCTACAGCCTGAGTCAGGTCTGGGGGGACTGGGGGACCCTAGCGGATGCCAGGTCAGCAATAGCCAGAGCAGCAGCCACAGAACTTTGTGGTTCAGCACCACAACGCCAAAACTAATAATCTAATGCCCATTTGCCCAGATTTCTGGCACAGCTGTGAAAATACCCTGGTGGTTTTAGAACCACGTGTCTTTTCATCAGAGGAATCTCATAATCGCACCCTACGCCAGAATGCCATCTCTCTGAAGCACATCACGGTACACTCACTCTCTGAGAGATGCTTGCCAATATCAAGGAACCTACTGGGATTATCGGGACAGACAAAGAACCAAGATGTGAAAAGAGGGTTCCTACCCCTTAACAGCCTCCTTTTCCCAAAGTCTGAGCTTCGTCATCAGAGATTTGTTTCCTACTCGATTATAAAACACCTTTTGCTTGTTAAAATTTCAAAAAGTGCTGTACTTTGTAAGTTATAAATTCAGACCTCTTCGTGTGCCTCTGTAAGAGCAGCTTGCTCTGCAATGAAACAATATTTATGTTGTGAGAAGGAACCATGTAGGAGCCAAGGCAGGGATGGGGCACCTGGCAGGGGATCAAGGTAGTAGGTGTCAGAGGCGAGGGAACGAGCCGCAGGAAAATGGTACAGGAAAAGGCGGCTGTGAACGGAAGACTCTACTCAAGGGCTGTAATGAGGGTGTTTTATAAACATAAGTGTTAAGGATCAGGCTGTGATCAAGGAACCATGTCCCTAGGCAATGCTTTGCTCTAACTGGCCATGTCTCATTATTCCAGGCCTTAAAATCTCTCTTAAACAACACACACAGGCACATATACATGCACTAATAAGCTCCTATCCTAGACCTGAGATTGGTTCAGCTCACATAAAACCGACTACATGCAAGCATATGCTCTTCAGGAAAAGGGCCTCAGGGCTTGTGATAATGCAGTATTATATATTAAGTGATACCACAGAAGTCTTCTCAGTTTATAGTACCAAAACTGGCTATTCAGAGGATGAGAAATTCCAGAGAGACTTAGCATTCCTTACTTAATAACAGCTAATCCATATAAAAAACTAACACAGTCATTAAACAAGATTTTTATACTTCTTCAGGCTCACCTAATTTCATCCTTCTCTCTAATAAGCTCTGCGTTCTACTAGACATACATGCACTCCAGGGATGATTTCAGAAACATGATTTGCATGGAAATGCTTATTTTCATCTGACTTAGACTCTAAAGTCAGAAGTCTAGGTCACAGCAGCCAAGTCAAAAAATTAAAACAAAGCAAGGGAGGGGCATGAGAGCAAGTATGCAAAAATATGACAATCTATTATTTGACATCATCTAAGTTCTCTTAAACTGCATACCTCATTAGAACATGCTCAAATGTTTATTTCCAATATAGAAAGTGAAATAACTGGAAGATACAATATTCTAACAGGATAAAACATGCTTCCCTTAGTGAGTGGCCCATGTAACAAATCCGAAGATCTGACATCTAAAGTCACAATGTGGCAGTATTTATCAAACACTAACAACATCCATCAGTTTTTGCAGCAGGAATCCAAGGTGACATTACAGAGGGCCTCAGCTTTGGGAAGCAGTTGGATATCAAATGCTTTGCCAGAAAGATTTTGTAAAATCAGTCTTTTCTACGGCTGGCAAGAGGAGGAGTTATGAAATCTCCAACACAGAGCTATAGAAGTCCCAAAGCTTGGTCATCCTACAAAGGGTTTACCAAGCCTTTCCTTAACAAAGAGCCAAAAGTTGATCCCTTTCCTTTTTGGCTACCCCCAACTTTAGGAGTGCCAAACAAAAGTCAGGAATTTCAAGGAGATCTGAGCCTGGACTCTGCTATTACTAGAATAAACATTTTTAATTCCCCAGAATTAATTTTTATGCATAACCATTTATAGCTATATCAATCAGTACATGCATGTCACTTTACATTCTGGCTTCATCCACTTGACCTGTAACTTTTACCTTTTGGCTTCACAAAGACTAGACATTCTTATTGCTACTGGAGATTCTACCTAAAAATATGTTCTTTTGGAATGATTTTCTACCCATTTCCATGCCCAACACTTCCAAACACCCTCAAAGGTAAAAGTCATCAGTTTGCCTATTTTCCCCCATTTAGTATAAAATCTGACAGAAACACATCAGTTAAACAATGTGAACTAAAATAAGGGAGTTATCTGGGAGGCAAGGGAGCCTTCACAGAAAAGCCTTGAGTCACAGAAGCTCTAAACTGAATTTAACTACTTGTAGTTATAGGTGAAGAATCCACCCTTAACTACACAGGAACAGTTCTCAGGAGCAAATATAGATTTGGACAAGCAGAAGCCTGCCATCAGGAGTCGGCTGGAAGGCCTCAATTTAATTACCTCTCCATCTTCTTATTGCACTCAACTTCCTTACTTTCCCACCTCATCTCACAGCCCCCACCAGCTCTCCTCTCAGGCCTCCTACCATCCCTTTGTACAAGCACACTCTCACTCTCCCTCCTCCACACTCCCATGGCTAAATGTGCTCTGCTTGCTGTGTCTTGCTTTCAGCATCCAGCTTTCCAATGAACTGTCATGAATCAACATCTTTCACTAGAAATTTCTGTAGGCAGTACTGTCCTATAGCAGCAGAAGAGCTAAAGAAAGTCTGCTCTTTTAAGACACGTAAACCGCAGACAAAACCAAACAAGCTTCGTCGCCAGAGTCAAGAATACAGAACAGATTCTAGCGATGCAATTGATGCCGAACTTCTCAAAAGTCTGTCTCTCAGCTCTCCAGAGTGCAGGCAGAGGGGTGTGGTGCAGAAAAAAACAGAAGCATGGCAAAGAATCAGGACCAACAGAGTGCAGGGTTCTTACCTTTGTTTGCCCCAGAACTCTTTGGCAATCTGGTGAAGTCTAGAGATCACTTTTAGAATAATCTTTTTAAAAGCATAAAAACACAGGACTTACAAAGGAACACAACTGCACTGAAAGACAGTGATAAAATTATTTTACAAAAACAAATTCTGATACAGCTGCCTTCTTGCTTCTCTATTACAACACTGAATAACAGGATGTAGTGGCATATTTCATAAGTACTATAATTCAAAGGCTAAATGTTACTATGATTTGTTGCCTACATTCATATTTAAAAGGAAATGCTAGATTTCACTTAGGGATTACAGAAAATGAAGAATTTCCCTCCCCCCCCCAGTCCAGGTTCAGAGAGTCAGAATTCTATCCATGGGCTCCCTGGTTAAGATCCCCTGCCACAGTTAATTCTTCCCAGATCCTAACTTAAAGAATGACCTCCAAGTTCATGTCGATGCAAATCCAATGGCACATCCAATTCAGCCACAATTTGGCACACAACAACTAGACAAAAAGATGGAACATTAACTCCGTGTTGTGTGCATACAGTGGAGCCCCTGGAGCCCTAAAGTGCGATTCCTTGGAACTAAGGTGGAGTACTCTGGCCACTGAGTATGCTGGTCCTTCCTTCAACAGGTAGGTGCACGATTTCCCTTATTCCTAGACATTAATTTTGAACTTTCCAACTGAAGATACATAAACACATCTATGTGGACTCTTGTATCACTGTTTCCTATTCAAAGACAAGATCATTTTTTTAACTGCAACATTAATTAAGAGCTTTGGGGGGGGGAGAGGGAAGTGCAAATTAAGTACATCCATGGATTTTAAGATGCATACAATTTCCAGACATTAAAGTATAATGGGAGGGGTAGAATGCCTCAGACTTAGAACTGAATAAAAAAAGACTGTAAGTGATTTTGTTATTCTGAGTATGCCAAATAGTTGTGCTTAGGCTGAAGATATTTGAGAAGTGAAATGTTACATAAAGTCTCAAAATATTAGGCAACAGATTTTATGAATTCATGGAATCTATTTAACCAATGCTTATTCATATTTTAGTCTTACACAGAAATATGCCAACCAATCAGCTCTGACATACCCATTATTATCATTTTCAGTATTTAATATTTAACAGAAGCTCCTATAATGCCAGGGTATTATTCTAAACACTTCATAAACATTAACACAATTAATTTCCAAGACAAGCCTATGAGATGGTAGATAACATCCCCATCTTACAGATGAAGAAACTGAGGTACACAGAGGTTGAATGATTAGCTCAGATTCATACAGCCACTAGGGCTTCCCAAGTGGCTCGGAGGTAAAGAATCCGCCTGCCAAAGCAAGGAGACACAAGAGTCACAGGTTTGATCCCAGAGTCGGGAAGATCCTCTGGAAGAGGAAATGGCAGCCCACTCCAGTATTCCTGGCTGGAAAATCCCACTGGACAGAAGAGCCTAGAGGGCTACGGCCCACTGGGCTGCAAGGAGTCAGAAATGCCTGAGCACACGTGCAGCTACTAAGCTGCAGAACTTGGTTTGAACCCAGGCAGTATGGCTGTAGGATCCACATTCTCAACTATGCTCCATGGCTTCGTCTTGCTCAATTCCTGATTACTGGAACAACACCTTCTCATTTCTTTTTCTCACATTTTATGAAGTGCTATTTGCTAACACATCTCTTTCTGGCATGTGGATAAAGAGACTCCCCATGGAAATTTTTCATGCCAGTCAACAGGGACTTATGATTCTTTAACATCTGTGGAGTAAAAGACGGTGCAGCTATAGGACCAGTCCCAGGCTCTGCAAGACAGAGTCACTGCCATCCCATTGTCATTACCAATTCTTCCCACTTGAATATATCACTATTTCTATGCTCAAGCATTGAGCCCATAGGCTTATATAAGTCTGGCACTAAGGGAGGAAAAATGCAAAACAATCATGTTTTCAGCAATTGGGCCTTTCAGAGTACAGATTCAGAGCACACATGATAACTTTCCTGTTATCACTCACATGCCAACATGGGTCTGATAACTTCTCTGTGTATGAAAATACAGGGTCCTAAAAGCTTTACATGTAGGTCAGCTGGTAAAGAATACACCTGCGATGCATGGGACCCCAGTTTAATTCCTGAGTTGGAAAGATCCACTGGAGAAGGGATAGTCTACCCACTCCAGTATTCTTGGGCTTCCCTCGTGGCTCAGCTGGTAAAGAATCCACCTGCAATGCGAGAGTCCTGGGTTTGATCCCTGGGTTGGGAAGATTCCCTGGAGAAGGGAACAGCTACCTACTCCAGTATTCAGGCCTGGAGAAGTCCATGGACTGTACAGTCCATGGGGTCATAAAGAGCCGGACATGACTGAGCATCTTTCACTTTCAACGCTTCTATAGAAAAGAAAACATCTTACAAAGAAAATTAGAAGAAAAGAACATTATAAAAAGTATACAGAGTTTCCTATTTTGCAAAAAAAGACTATCAAAGAACAGAACATCATTCATCAACAGGAGAACCGAAGCTTACATACACTCAGAACAGAAGGTTCATCTCATATTAGAAGATATCGTTTCTAAAGTTCCTGTTTCCTGGATTCAGTGTATCTGGAAGAAGGATGAAAAATATTGGTACAAAAAACAGAAATAAAATAGAATTTGGCCAAGCCACCAGATCTGCTTGGCAAGTACCCAAAGACTTACGAAACATGCCCTAAGGGCAGCCCCCAGAGTTGTCTGGGTCAGGACAATGGCAAGCGCATGGTGCCTCTTCCGGGAGAAGGGGAAGAGGCAATGGCTGCTGACACTCACTGCACATTTACTGTGAGCCAAGTGCTTCACATGTACTATCTACTCCTCACAAAAGCACTACTGTCCACCATTTTACAAAACAAACAACTGATTTCTTAGTTTGCCTAAAATAACAAAACTAGTTAAGAGCCTACGCCTGGATTTGAACCTAAGTGGGAATCCAAAGCTTTCAAATACTTCCTTACCTAAGGAATTTCTACTCCTAAGATTGGAAGACTACCTTTTTAATCAACCATCTCCCAAAATGACCACAGCATATTGTAATTGCAGTGATAACTGCATAAAACCATGCAAATGTTTGTTATAGTTGGCAGAAATATCAAAGTACAAATCACCCAACAATCGGGTAGTTTATAGGTAAACAGTTCCAATGTTCTCAATTATCTTTACTTCAAGAATGAGTCCTTTTTCATAGATACACAAAACAAACTTATGGTTACCAGAGGGGATAGTGGGGGTGGGCAGGGGGGGTGGGTAGGGAATAAAACATGAGTTTGGGATTAACATCCATACACTACTATGTATAAAATAAATAAACAACAAGGACCTACTATATGGGGAACCATATCCAATGTCTTATAATAACCTATAGTGGAAAGAAATCTGAGTCACTTTGCTGTACACCTGAAAATAACACAACATTATAAATTAATTTCATTTTTTAAATTGTTTAAAACAGAATGAGTCTTTCTGAGAACTGCATATCAAACCAATGAGATATCACCTCACACCTGTCAGACTGGCTATTATCAAAAATTCTACAAAAAACAAATGTTGGAGAGGATGTGGGGGAAAAAAGGAAGCCCTCATGCACTGTTGGTAAGAATGTAAACTGGTGCAGGCTCTATGTAAAATAGCATGGACATTCCTCAAACTAAAAGCAGAACTATCACATGAGCCAGCAGTTCAACTCCTGGGTATACATCTGGAAAAAACAAAAACCCTAATTGAAAAAGATATATGCATCCCAATATTCACAGAGGCACTATTTGCAATATATAGAAGCAACCCAAGTGCCCAGCAACAGACAAAGAGATTCAGAAGATGTGGTACAGTAATACAGTGGACTATTACTCAGCCATAAACAAGAAAGAAACACTGTCACTTGTAGCAACATAGATGGACCTAGAGAACATTATACTTAGTGTAATAAGTCAGACAAATCTGTGTATCATCTGTATGTGGAATATAAAACAATACAGATGAATGTATGTGTAAAACAGAAACAGACCCAGAGGGCTAGAAAACAGACCTGCTGTTACCAAAAGGGAGAGGGAGGCAAGGAGGGACAAATTAGGGGTATGGGATCAACAGATACACACTATGATGTATAAAACAGATAAGCAGCAAGGGTATTCTGTATATACCGAGAATTATAGCAATTACCTAATAAAAGCCTGTAATAGAGTATAGGAAGAAAGAAAACGGAGGGAGGGACAAAGAAAAGGAAGAATTTTTCTCTGTCAACACTAGTTCCAGGTTTTTGAGTTCCCAACTGTCAGCCTACACCCCATCCTTAGAGATCAGTCCTCATAGAGTCCTGTACTGAAGCATTTCCTTCAAAAAAGAAAGAAAGCCCAGCATTTCAATAGCAAGTCAGCCCCGATCCCATGTGGAAATCTCCTGATGTAGCCTAGTTTCCACTCACAGACCTTCCCCACTTTCCCATCATCTGTTCAGCTCACCAACTGCTCATCACTCGAGTCTAGTTTCTGACACACCTCCAAGTTCTCTGCCCCAGCATGCCTCACGGGCCTCAGCACCAGCATGATTTAACAAACCCCATCCCCACCCTCCCCAGGGCCTTCAAAGTCCACCCTGGGACCAACAGTACCTTCTTGGGGCATATGTTCAGATGCCAATTCCTAGTCACCTTCTTCTAAAACATTAGTAAGACTAACACCATCTTCACAACATAATTACAACACGTCGTCTGGCACTAGCCAGACTGGGAATGCTGAAAACCTTAGGAAAGCGTATCTTCAAGATTGGTCTTCCAGAGTTATTAAGTGGAGACTGGGAAACCAATCCTATATCTAAAGAAATATAAAGTAAGTGGCACTCAACTACGCAGGGAGTAACTCAAGTCTGGGTACTTTTCTTATACCTTGGAGACAGTTCCTAGGAGAGATGATGCAACAGCCATGTCTGACGCAGTTTTACAACAGTCAAGATCTACACTTACAGCCAGATCAGCTGAGTAGCTGAAGCCTGGGGATGTGGCGTCTGAACCTGAGCAGGTGGCCCATACTAGCAGCCACATTAGGTTTTTGCAGGCTCAGTTTCCTCACGGGTACAATGGCAATAATAATAATACCTACCTTATAGGACTATAGTGAGCAAATAAAATAACGCATGTTAGGTCCTTGACACATCACTTACTGCACTCATCGCTAAACTGTGTCCAACTCTTCAGGACGCCATGGAATGAAGACCACCAGGTTCCTCTGTCCATAGGATTTTCCGCAAGAATACTGTAGTGGGTTGTCATTGCCTTCTCCAGGGGATCTTCCCAACCCAAGGATCAAACCCCCATCTCCTGCATTGGCAGGTAGATTCTTTACCACTGAGCCACCAAGGAAGCCCCTATTATTTACTAGAAGTAGTTTGTTTTTTTTCTAAAAAGAGTAACTCAGTAGCATACACAATTCACCACAACCTTCACACAGCCAGGGTAAGAGATGGTTGCAAGACTGATTTAACTTTTAGTTCAGTGGGAAAGCAGGCACATTCGAGACACAGATGGACACCCCTGGGTGTGGAGCTCTTCACCAACACACACCTCTGAGTTATGTACAGCAGTGGAGCATCTTTTCCCAAATCTCACTTTTATGTTGAGGTTAAATTCAGCAAACATAAGCTTCTGTTACTGTGGGCCTCTAAATGCTTCTCTCACAGAGTGCTCTGCTATTTTTGCTTTTATCAAATGGGTATCTTTTTTCAATAAGAGGAAAGTTCAAAAAACTGCAGACATGTGGTTGAACATAAAGGTTTCTATGACCCAACCACCTACACAAATTTGATCATGAAGAAAACTTGTGTGTGGCTGTAGATTGAGCTTGATAAGAAGAAAGCAGTCACATACAAATGCAGATTATAGAATACTTTTTACTACAGCAAAAACTGCTACTGATTTATTACAAAACAAATTCCAACTAATTCCAGCTAATATGCAATAAGCTGATGCCTAGTTGCATTTGAGACAGAGGGAAAAACTAGAATCCATTCAAAGACGTACAAATGAATACTATTTTTGCAAATGCTCTATTTACATAAAGGCACATGTTCAACTTTAAGTTTAGAAGATCTCAAGAAAAAAATAACTCTTCCATTTACTATGTAAGTAATAATCTCAGAAAATGGACAATTAGGCCATTCCATGACAGAGAATATTAGCATTTAACAAACTTGTCTAAAAATATAAGCAGTAAATACTTTTAGCACAGCTGGCTTCTGAAGACTTCAATATTAACAAACAGACTTAATATTCTTGATTTACTACAGATTTTTCCATCAAGTGAAATAGTCATGAGGATGATAATTGGGCCCACATGCCTCCCAAGGACACAGTTCTGTAGTGTGATAGGGAGAAGTCACAGAGCCCCACAGGACAGCCGTCCATACTGCAAGCCTTAGCCTGCAGTATTGGAAAGATTCTGTTTCCTCAATTCAACTAAAAATAAACAAATGGGGGTATGTGCAGTCTCAGTGTCCCCATCACAGATTTTAAACCAGAAAAAAACTCACCAGTTACTCAAAACTTACCAAAGATTGACTCTTCAGAGTATTTTTACAGTTCACATCCATCAAGCTGAAGGACATATCTTGAATAGTAAAAAATGAAGCCATTAACATTTATTCAAACTAAGGTCCTATGAGAGTAAATGTATAGTCTATGACGTAAAGAGAATGTAAACATATTTTTATGTTAAGTCATTTCAATAACATGTCACCAATAGGATCAGTGTTCACACAGGATACTGGTGTCAGTTTCAACAGTAATTCAAGGACTACAGTTTGAATGGAAGATGGGAAATATCTATATAAAGTAATCTTTATACATGAACATTATTTTACAATGAATTGCATTTACCTTTTCAGGATTTGGCACCATAAATTCTCGCATTATGCTTGTGCCACCACCACTATGTGGCTTCCCTGGTGGCTGAGCAGTAAAGAATCCACGTGCCGATGCAAGAGACGCAGGTTCAATCCCTGGGTGAGGAAGATCCCCTGGACGAGGAAGATCCCCTGGACATGGAAATAGCAACCCACTCAGTATTCTTGCCTGGGAAATCCCATGGACAGAGGAGCCTGGTGGGCTACAGTCTTTAGGGTTGCAAAGAGCTGGACACGACTAACCGACTAAATGGCAAGAACAATCACCACTAGGTACTGTCTTGTTGAGTTTTTAAAGAATTCTCTGTACAACATAGGAAAAATAGTGTAAATCAATAAAATGAGACCATTTCGACATTACATTTAGTCAAAAGACAGAAAAAAGTTTTTAAACCACAGAGCTGCTGCTGCTAAGTTGCTTCAGTCGTGTCCAACTCTGTGCGACCCCAGAGACGGCAGCCCACCAGGCTCCCCCGTCCCTGGGATTTGCCAGGCAAGAGTACTGGAGGGGGGTGCCATAGAGAGAGTTTTTAGCAAACCTTCTGACACATAAACAGGCAACACTAAATTTAGATCAGCATCTACCAGTTGCTGAATTTTTATTTGTTTCAGATTGTAAGTTAAAGGTCCTAAGAAGGGAGATGATTCATACACTGGAAGTCAAAAATAACCAAAAATGTAACAGACATGATAGTCATTTGTAAGTTATACTATAAAAATGAATAGGCACTGTGGTGGATTCATGTCAATGTATGGCAAAACCAATACAGTATTGTAAAGTAAAATAAAGTAAAAATAAAAATTTTAAAAAATAAAAATAAAAAGATAACAATAAGACAACCACACACACACACACAAAAAATGAATAGGCAATTACCAACTTATCAGTGTAAGTTATCAGCTATGTAAAATTTACCTCTGAGTTTTTCAGAGCATCTCCAGATTCTAGCAAATATGGGGGTGGCCAAAAAATTCTTCCAGGTTTTTCTGGAAACAGTTATAGGAAAACCCAAATGAAATTTTTGGCCAACCCAGTATGTTTCTCCTTCAGCTAAACCATATTATGGGTTAATTTAGTTTGGTGGACCATTCTGGGAACAAATCCATATTTATAACATTATTTCAACTGGAAAATTAATTGCCAGTTCCAATATAGAATGTGGGATATGTGTGAAGGACACATTGTCCTCACAAAATAAAGAGATCACCCTCCAATTTCTACCAACTGCAGTTACTGAATCAACAAGTGATGTGCGCAAGCCATCATATGAGGTACTTTGGGGGACCAAAAGCAATAATATTTCAGTAGAATCAGCCTTCAGTTTAAAAGCTAGCAATAATAAAAACAAACCATTGAGACAGAGGAGACAAACTTCCTGTCAAAATAATCTAATGATGTAGCAAATTTTTAATATTGTTTTAGGTGAAAAAAAATAAGTACTCTTTAAATGACACCATACCCAGAGAAACTGTAGGTTTGAAAGTTACAAACATCACTGATCAAGACCGTGCTACCTTCCCAGCTAAGAGCAACATCTCCATTCTGCTTAGATTTTGTTTGAATGACTCCTTTTTCTTTGCACTGGGTTTCTGAAATACAGAATACTGTGAAATTCTACAATGATGTTCTACATTTGTCACAATATCCTTCTAGGCCTTACCAGTGAAAGTTTTAGATAACTTCTCCCTTTCATGAATAAAGATGGCAGCTGATACACAGAGTACTGTCTCCTACATATCAAGACGACTGTTCTCTGCTATAGATGTGCTAAGACGGAGACTGGTATTTATTCCTCCATGAGATAAAGACTCTCTCATTTCCCAGGAAGGCTGGCTCAGAGTGAACAAGGTCATAAAGTGAAGACAGCTCATGGAGTCCATGGCATCAGGACTCCTCCTCCCCAAACAAAGCATTTTTCATCACATCATCATTATCACTATTGACCCCCTCTCAAGAACAAGGTCTATCATTGAAAGTGCATGCCAGAGACGTGAAACAAGCATGCCCTTAAGAAGAGTTGGGCCTCATGCAAAACCTTGATGTTCTTTAGATTCAAAAAGGATTTATAAAATAAAGGATACATGACTCAATGCCACACTGACATTTGGAAAGAATCAGTAATTTCCCAAGGACTACCATCACTTCATTTGAGACTTCAATGATTCTGAAAAGCAAGGCAGACATTACTGTCCCAATTTATTGATGAAGAAACAGATAAGGAAACTGATATACTTTAGAAGGTTAAATGACTTCTCAGAGATCCATAGTAAAGCATTGTTTTTTTATAGGACACTGTCTCAGTTGTTTAAATGATCTTTTTTACTGAACTATTTTAAAAAACCATAATAATAAAATATATACACATTAGGTTAAAAACTCCTTTTATGTATCCCCTTCCCCAAAAAAGTCCTTTAAAATGTCTATTTTCCCTGTACCATAAAAATTTCCTGAGGAAAATGCTAAGGATTTTGGTATTCACCAGAGTATCTTCTAAATTTCAATTCTGACTAATGTCTCCCCATTCTGGTTTATCCTTCTCCAAATGAATTAAGACTCTGTGGTAAGGAAATATTAAACAGATGTAAAAGAATAATTTGTAGCTGGGAGATAGATTTTGGCAATTACCAGGCAAAGAAACAAATCATTACTCTTCTATGCCTGACCTATCGAAGATAACAAATGCTCTCTGGGTAATATTCCACATATACTAGTATCATGATTCTGCTGCAATTGCCAGCCAATGGGTTATGCAAGCCCACTCCTCTCTTCAGTCAAGAGGCTCTAGACTGGACAATGTGGATTGTTGCTGTTGTTTAGTCACTCAGTGGTATCCAACTCTTTTGTGACGCCTTGGACCATAGCCCTCTAGGCTCCTCTCTCCATGGGATTTCCCAGGCGAGAACACTGAAGTGGGTTGCCATTTCCTCCTCCCGGGGATCTTCCTGACCCAGGGATCAGACCTGCATCTCCTGCATTGCAGGCAGATTCTTAACCACTGAGCTACCTGGAAAGCCCAGACTATGGGATTCCGGAGTTCAAAAAGATAGGAGAGTGCATGAGTGGCTAAGAGGAAGTAGAACTCGAGAGTTCCAATAGTATTTCTAGGTGTATTAGTAATGCTACCAACGAAGATAGTGGATGGGCACTTGAAAGAACTCTTCCAGAGGCAGCCGCCAGGCCAGCCCTGTCCAATAGGACTTCCTGTGACAAGGGACATGCTCTATATCTGCACTATCCCATGTGGTATTCGCGAGCAACACGTGACTACTAAACACTTGAAATGTGACTAGTGCAGCAGAAAAATACGTTTTCAATTTTATGTAAATTTACTTAAATCTAAAGACCGACATATAAACAGCCCAAGTCGAGAGCAATGACATTTCTCCATGCAGGAACCTCAGCACAGTTTGTTTAACAGAACTCAGAGCCCAAGGCACCTGGATGTAATGAAAACAGCATGGGCTTTGGAGGCTGACAGACTAGGGTCTCTAACAAGCTGTAAGTTTACTTTATTGAGTCTCAGCTTCTATATCTCTATGGTGCGGATTTCAACATCCATTTCTCAGGATGAGTGAGAGGGAAGGGCTTCCCTCCCACTCAGCCTAGCACACAAAATAGTCTGTAAAACAATAGTCCCTCTCCCTTACCATTCTACCCCATCTCCTCAATCCAAAAGAACTGTACACTTGGAACCTACCAGGCAATTAAGAGATAGAATTTCATGAGCAATCAGAAAAAAAGAAAAGAAAAGAAAAGAAAAAACACCTGAGCTTATAAGTAAGGTAAGGAAGGAAAAAGAAAATCACACCTGGCTAACGTTTTTTAACTTGGCAAAAAATTTTACAGCAACAAAGAATTATAAACTGTACTCATTTTTCAATATTTGGTTAATTACAACTGTGCGTTATTTATGAGCTGGAAAGCTGAAACATGTTCCTCTCTTATCTCACAAAGCATAACATTCTATAACAGAGATGATAAAAACCACATAATGTTGTTTCAACATTACTTTATATGATACAGTCTTCACAAGAAGCAGACTGGAAATTCCCTCATATCCGTGTAAAGGGATGAACTATCCAGCATTTCTCTAGTGCTAAATGTTTGAATGATTGTAAAGTGGATAGAGTTCAAGAGGAACTACTGATATCCTTAACTGTATACCTGATCTTAGTGATTATTAAAAGACTATTTATACACACAAACATTATTCACAATATTCCATGTAGTTTTATTTACAATGAATAATGTGGACAACAACTTTAGCATTCCTTTCCAGGGGAATTATATAAGTAAGCAAAGACACATTCATTCAGTGGAATTTCATGTAGTCATGAAGAGTTTATAATGAGAGGTGCACAGTATAATCAATAAGATTATAAAATTCCATACAGCATGTCTTGCCATGCTGTCGTTCCAGTCGTGTCTGACTCTTTGTGACCCCATGGACTGTAGCCCACCAGGCTCCTCAGTCCATGGGATTTTTCAGGCAAGAATAGTGGAGTGAGTTGCCATGCCCTCCTCCAGGGGACCTTCCCAACCCAGGGAACAAACCCACATCTCCTGCATTCCAGGCAGATTTCTTACTGCTGAGCCACCGGAGGAGCCCATATACAGCATAATTCTTTAAATTAAAATATATATGGGAAAAGGTGAAGAAATTAATAATAATAATAGCCAGTTTCATTAAAAGTTGGAGCAACATATAATTTTCCCCTCACATTTCTCTCCTGTCTTCCTAGATTTCAGTAATGAGTATGTACAACTTTGAGGGTGGGTGGTGGGGCACAAACGCTTTTAAAGTTATTCATTGTGTTGGAGCCCGAATCATCTCTGTTTCCCATCATTTGAAAGCAGTTCACTATAGGGAGGAAAGACAAGAACTCAAACCACAATACCTCAAATGTTTTTTAGCCGCCAGCAGCCTGGCAACGAGAGTGATTACAGAGTGCTCAGCCCACACCCTCCCTATGGCCACCACTGGCGACACCATCTTCTCCTCCGTGCCCTGAATGATGGCATAGCAGGTTCTGCACAAGCTGCTGGCTTGCTCCCCAGAGATAGGAACATTTTAAGGGGGAAGAAATAGCCTCCAGTAGCAAAGACACACCTAAGTAACCCGCTTGAAAGGTCTTCATAGGGTCCCAAACTTTCCTTTTAAATTAGCTCTGTGGTCCAATCATTTTTGGAATAACTATTTGGAGGAAAACCACGGCAACACCTCAGAGAATGGAGCTGCTAACCCAGACTGGGTTGCTGAGGAATACCTGGTTATGGAACTTACATGTAAACGGAAGTTAAACAGGCAAGGAAAGGGTGGGGTGTTCCAGATGGAGGAACAGTTAGGACAAAGGGGAGATGTCACAGGACTCTCAAAACCAGGGGAGTAGCTTCAGCTAAAGCTAAGGTCCAAGGCACGTGCTGAAAAGCCTAAGAGGGGAACCTGGAAATGCAGACAATGTCTAGGTCATGAAAACGTCCTGCATGTCAGTTTCATGAATTTGGAGATGATCCTATCCAATTAGTGACTGATTTGAAGGGGTGTGATGATTTGCAGCTAAGAACTATCCCATCCCTTTGTTGCAGTCAGGAGGATGAACTGGGTGAGTGGAGAGCCTGCTGAGAGGCAGGACATGTTGATTGTGACTGCAATAGTTTAAGAAGGAGATAAGCCTTAAGCTAAACAAACATGTGGGGATATGAAAAGGAAGGGCAGATTTCAGAGATATCTCAATAGTAGAATCCACAGGATTTGATGAACTGATAGAGGAAGAGGGAGAAAGGAAGGAATTCAAGTCTATAGGATTCCTAACCAAGCTCCTCTGTGCCACAAACTGCTTTTCTAGTGTGGGTTGGGCTTCCCTGGTGGCTCAGAGGTTAAAGCGCCTGCCCGCAATGTGGGAGACCTGGGTTCGATCCATGGGTCGGGAAGATCCCCTGGAGAAGGAAATGGCAACCCACTCCAGTATTCTTGCCTGGAGAATCCCATGGGCGGAGGAGCCGGGTGGGCTACAGTCCGTGGGGTCACAAAGAGTCGGACACGACTGAGCGACTTCACTTTCACTTTCAAGGCCAAGCAATGCTTCTCAGAACGTTTTTAAGCGCATGAAATAAAACACACAGAATTGAAAGAAACTAATAACATCTTAGGGAGCATTATTACAAACAAAGCTAATGAAGGTGATGGAATTCCAGCTGAGCTATTTGAAATTCTAAAAGTTGATGCTGTTAAAGTGCTACACTCAATATGCCAGCAAATTTAGAAAACTCAGCAATGGCCACAGGACTGGAAAATGTCAGTTTTCATTCCAATCCCAAAGAATGGCACTGCCAAAGAATGTTCAAACTACGGCACAACTGCGCTTATTTCACATGCTAGCAAGGAGATGCTCAAAATTCTTCAAGTTAGGCTTCAACAATATGGGAACTGAGAACTTTCAGATGTACAAGCTGGATTTAGAAAAGGCAGAGGAATCAGAGATCAAATTGCCAACATCTGCTGGATCATAAAAAAACAAGAGAATTCCAGAAAAACATCTACTTGTCTTCAGTGACGACACTAAAGCCTCTGACTGTGTGGATCACAAAGAACTGTGGAAAATTCTTAAAAGAGATGGAAATATCAGACCATCTTACCTGCTTGCTGAGAAACCTGTATGCACAACAGGAAGCAACAGTTAGAACCAGACATGGAACAATGGACTGGTTCCAAATTGGGAAAGGAGTATATCAAGGCTGTATAGTGTCACCCTGCTTATTTAACTTATATGCAGAGTACATCACATGAAATGCCAGGCTGGATGGATCACAAGCTAGAATCAAGATTGACAGGGGAAATATCAATAACCTCAAATATGCAGATGACACCACTCTTATGGCAGAAAGCAAAGAGAAACTAAAGATCCCTTGATGAAGGTGAAAGAGGAGAGTGAAAAAGCTGGCTGAAAACTCAACATTCAGGAAAACTAAAATCACAGCATCCAATATCATCACTTCATGGCAAACAGATGGGAAAAAATAGAAACAGTGGCAGATTTTATTTCCTTGGGCTCCAAAATCACTGCGGATGGTGACTGCCGCCATGAAATTAAAAGATGCTTGCTCCTAGGAAGAAAAGTTATGACAAACCTAGACAGCGTTATTAAAAAGTAAAGACATTACTTTGCCAACAAAGGTCCATCTAGTCAAAACTTTGGTTTTTCCAGTAGTCATGTATGGATGTGAGATTTGGCCCATAAAGAAAGCTAAGGGCCAAAAAATTGATGCTTTCAAACTGTGGTGCTGGAGAAGACTTTTGGAAGTCTCTTGGACAGGAAGGGGATCAAACCAATCAGTCCTAAAGGAAATCAGTCCTGAATATTCACTGGAAGGACTGATGCCACAGCTGAAGAAGCTCCAGTACTTTGGTGACCTGATGCAAAGAGCAGACCCTAGAAAGACTCATTAGACCCTAACAGACTCATTAAAAAGATGCTACGAAAGACTGAGGGCAGAAGAGGCAGACAGAGGACGAGATGGATGGATGGCATCACTGACTCATTGGACATCGAATCTGAGCAATCTCCAGGAGACAGTGAAGGACAAGGAAGCCCAGCATGCTGCAGTCTATGGGGTAGCAAAGAGTCGGACAAGACTTAGTGACTGAACAACAATAATACCCAAATACATTTCTCCCCATGGAAGCCCTAAGAGCCTACGGCTTTCAACCTTTAGTTCATCTCAGAATCACTAGGAAGGCTTGTTTAAACAGTTGTTGTTGCTCCTCTGTCCGTGGGATTTTCCAGGCAAAAATACTTGAATGGGATCCCATTTCCTTCTCCAGGGGATCGTCTGGACCCAGGGATCAAACCCATATGTCCTGCATTGGCAGGCGGGTTCTTTACCACTGAGCCACCCGAGGAGTCCAAAACAGCCTGCTGGCTAAATAAGATACAAGGGTATAGTGTACAACACAGGAAACATAGCCAATATTCTATACCTGTAAATGGATATACCTTTTAAAAATTGTGAACTACTAGTCTGTATACTTGTTTGAGTACGCACGCACACACAATTGAAAATTATAAAATATCATACATCAACTACATCTCAGTTAAGAAATAAGACAGATTTCCAGAACCCCACCTCCAAGTTTCCATGATGCTGATGATGCTGGTCTGGGGAACACACTTAGAAACCATGTACCAGGGTGTTACCCAGGTTTCTGGCTAGAAACATAAGGGGACTAGTACCACTGATATGCTTGCTTCCTTCTGTATCCCCAGAGCCTACAGCTTGGTGTATGTACATGCTATGTCGCTAAGGACGTGCAATCATGTCCGAGTCTTTGCGACCCCATGGACTGTAGCCTGCCCAGCTCCCTTGTCCATGGGATTCTCCAGGCAAGAATCCTGGAGTGGCTGCCACTGTATGAATTCAATAAGTACTTTGTGAACAAATGAAGCAGCAATACAGATATAATAGTGAATTTAGTGCTTAATATTTGGCTAGGTTATAGCTTCATTTTTTTAAATGCTTTTTCTGTAATCCTTGGAAGTCCTGAAGAAAATGGATTACAGTTTTGATCTAATTTACAAGTCTTGATTCAAGTCCTTACAAGAATCAGAAAATGACCTTCAAGTTGCCAGTTATATTCCATAAATACTTAAAAGCATACATTTACATTTTAAAATATTACTTGGGCAATTGGTAAAAATGCTGAATCCTCTTTATTCATATACAAGGAATCTCTCTCTTATTAAGGCATACAGTGTCAAACACTGAAAATTTCAAAGAAACTGTCAATTTTAATAAACTCAGCAGAGTTCATAGAATTGTCCATAGAGAGATTTTAGGGAATCTTTTGTAATAAATAACTAAAAACTATTTTCACTTAGCATTTCAATAGTTTAGATACAACTGGATGTTTCTCTAGCTCCTGACAGTGCTTTAAAAAATCTTTTTTTTCCATAATATTTTCAGTATTCCTGCTCCATTCTCATTGTGACTATAACCACAGTGTAAAGTTTACACTAAAAGTAAGATTTAGCACAGATTCCCCTAAGTTACTACAAGCCAACTAAAAGAACCCAACTATCGAAGTCCACATGTATTAAGGAGGCCTGCCCTGCACTGGTTGCTATGGAGATTGCAAAAGCCAAAGAGAAAGCCAAATTTAGCTCTGGGAGCAGCCTTACCAAATCCCTTTGGTATTCTACCTATGGGGATATCTCCACAAACACATCCATCTCAGAAATATGTTATCTTCCCTTGGAAAGAAGCACTGGGACCTTTCCAAGTCCACTTGCGTGTTTTAAGTTGCTTCAGTCGTG
Source organism: Ovis canadensis (assembly GCF_042477335.2). NCBI lineage: Eukaryota > Metazoa > Chordata > Mammalia > Artiodactyla > Bovidae > Ovis > Ovis canadensis. The sequence continues at coordinate 71,084,420 of NC_091248.1, read as the reverse complement.
TCCAGCTCTACGGACTGTAGCTGCCAGGCTCCTCCGGCCACGTGATTCCCCAGGAGAGAATACTGGAGTGGAGTGCCTTGTCCTCCTTCAGGGGATCTTCTGGACGCAAGGACTGAAACTACTTCTGTTAAGTCTCCTGCACTGGCAGGCAGGTTCTTTATCATGAGCACCACCTGGGAAGCCCTTCCAGGCCCACACCATTATACAAATTATACAGCCCCACCCCCATCTCTTGCCTGGAGTTGTGTTATTTTTTTCCTTCACAATCCAGCTCATACCTGAATTTCTTTGCCCCTAGCTCCCCTCACCCCGTTCAAGGGTCTGTCAGGCAGGCCTCTATAGCTGTCCCTCATCTTTCTCCCCCTCCTCAGAAGCTACCTGCTGCACTCTCACCACAAAGCCTTTATCACATTACCCTCTCTTCCTCAGATACATTCCTGGCCCAAGCAAGATTCTAGACCTGGCAACCAAGGTCCTCCAACATTTGACCCCAACCTGAGCTCCCAACCAAGTTCCTTCCTGCTTCTCCAAACAAACTCTTCACTCCAGCCAAATTGTTCTGCTTCCTCTGATCAAAACACGCCTTTTGGCACTTCAAGTAAGAAAAAAACAAGAATATTTATGCTGGGAAATTACCTCACAGTCATTACATCAATGTGGTAAATAAGAATACTGGTTTGCTTATTAATCTAGAATACATGCTCACAGCACACACCTGGAGGGTGGAGACCCTGAAAGGGTGACGCGATCATGACTTATGAGGGATTCCTGTCTGAGCTTCAATGCTAGAATCATGTAAGCCAAGGGTATCTTCTTCAACAGTAATGAGAGCAACAGCTCTTAGTAAGCCAACACCCTGTGCCTAGAATTTAATTCACATGGAAACCCTGAGAAGCAGGAAGAAGGCAAGAAGTATCAACCCCATTTTAAGAGGTGGAAACAGAGGTTTTAAAAATAACAGGTAGCCCATTAAAGATCACACCACTCCAGGGTAGGATGGGCTTCATACTCAGGTCTGTGACTTAAAGGAAAATTTATCAGAGTTATCTCCCACACTGGGTGGGAGAGTTTCTGGTGATTTTTATGTTTTTGATAGTTTCCTGTCAAGTTTTCAAATTTTATACAATAAACTTGCATTATCTTTTAGAATCTGAGAAAAAAAAAAAGCCATTTGCTTCCATATTTCTTTTGCTCAGTTTCCTCCCTGACAATGATACCCTGCATCTAGGGAAGTCTTACTCATCTACTGAGATATAGCACATGTATGACCCCTTCTTCCGCAGGAGCCTTCCTTATCCCAATAAACAATCCCCTCCCCACTTTCCACAGACTGAACTGTCATTATTTCAGGTAACTGTACACACTCTTCTTGGAGTGACTGTAAGCTTCCACACGACGACTGTCTATCACACTTCCCAACACCTACCCATCTGTCCACCACAGCACACTTGCACTCAGAGCAATGCTCCATAAATAACCTGACTTCAGGGACCCTCTCTCTGGGTCTCAATACATCTGCAAACTAGGCTCCTACGGTACCTCTCTCTAAGGGCTTTTATGAATACCAAATGAGATGACAAAATGTTTCTTTGGAAAACACTCTATAAATTGAATGCAAAGGCCAACACCACTGGGGAGGCAAAGGTGCATTCACAAAATATCAGAGACACAAACAAGGCAGCAGGCTCTCAAGCTTGATGGTATCGGACGCCGCAGGAATTCCAAGACAGCAAGGACTGCTCCAGGTACCACAGGATTCCTGGGGAAAGTCTTCCCTAGAGAGGAGGCTCTGAGGCCAGCCCTGAGGGAGGTGGAGGATCTCTATTAACAAACAGAAGAGGAGCAGCTAGGACGGAGGAAGCCTACAAAGCCTGCCCAGTCTCCCTGAAACAGCTTCATCTCCTAGAAAGTCATCAAGAATCTGCACTCGGCAGTGAGAGGTTACCTGGAAATCTTGGGGAAAGTGCTGGGTGGTCTCCTTCAACAGGCACCACTCCTTCCCCAGCGAGAAAAAAAAACACAATGTTCCTTCAGCAGGAACAACAGTAAATTTGTTAAACTTTAGCATTCTATACACTTATCTTTCTAAATGACTAGTACTTGGCCACCGTCTCTATTAAAGGACCTATCATTCCATTCCTGCGTTTCACAACTTTTTCCTGAGAATGCAGGCTTAGCAAGTATTTTCATGGGCTAACATGGACTCTGGATTCTATGAAGCAGGACCTCAGGCCCACCATCAGAATTGCCACTGTGATCCTGTGATTCCTCTGATATAGGCATGTAACTAATATTTGCAGAGGGGGCAGAAAGAATTTCCAACTAAAGTGAGTCATAGGATTTTAACAATTAAAAAATAGCTTTGAAAGCAGATGTACAGAAAAGGCCAATCAGTGTCAAATTTCCTTTTGTTTTCTTTCCTGTTTTGTCTACCAAGTGATAGTATGTCTCCACAAATACCCTACAGAAATATTTCTATAATATTTGTGTAACATGCTTACCACTACTAATAAAAATTTAACACATGAGAAGGCTAAGAAAACACTTCTGTGGACTACTGAATTTGCTGTACTTGTTTAGAAAACTGACACATATATGTCTGCTGCAGAATCCTAAGCAAAATAAATCCGTTTCTTTCGCTTTACCACGTAACCTGGTAGCGAACAGCACGAAACAATCTGACTGGGCACACAGTAACAGGAAGGAAAGCTAAATACATCTTTCATGCCCAGCATGGAAAATCTAATGGAGGGCTACATTTCCAATAAATTCTAATTAGACAAGAAAGGGAAATAAAAGGATTCTGCTTTGATCCTGGGATCTGTCTTAATCTTAGCATCAACCTGTATAACAAGAAAGCAGCTTATTAATTCTGCATTCCTGTTTCACACAGCAAAGCCTTTTAGGGTAAAACAAAATGCAGTCCATGTTGACTGTCTAGAAAGACTGGGTTAATTTACGTGATGTTAGGGATGCCTTATTTATGGAAAGGAGGTAGGTTAAGCTCTCCGGGGGATAACAACTTCAGCTCTGGAAGGGTCTCTCTGGACCACTTAAGCAGTATCAATAGTTCACTTAGACATTTACACATCTTGGTTAATGTGGCATAACAAAACTGGAGGGACTTTGTGCCAAACTAATTTTTTCCTCTGTGACTGTAAGAAACGGATGACAAAAGCCTTCATCCTGAGCATGCTAACTAAAGAGTACAGGATACAGAACTCATAGTTGCTATGCCCACCCAGATTGGTTTCAACTCTCCTCTTAAGCTTGGGAGAGTGGAAAGAGGGTACATCATTTCTACTGTAGTGGTTAAAAAGTGCATTGAAAAAAAGGCTTATTTTCCATCATACTATATGCAATAAAGTTTGGCTAAAAATGATGATTAATTTTTTAATTTTTTTTACCGCATCACAATTTTAATTTTGCATGTTCCCAAAGAAAGTAAGTAACTCTAAATAGGGTGAAACCTTATGTATCTGGCATCAAGAGAGTAGAGCTCTAGAGGAGTGGTTTCCTGAATAACAAACACTCTGCCATTCATTTGCCTGGAGTGGAAGTGTCTCTCCTGCCAGCACGCCTCCCCGTGGGCTCCCCTCCTCCACTCTGCCTGGCCTGGCTGGACTGTCACTCATGGTATCCAGGCCTCCTGGTAGCATGTGATCCAAAGTGGACCAATCACAGCCAATAACCGCTGGACAGAGTGGTACATCAAGAAGCAAGCATGAGACTGAAACAGTATCTGTACTCTTTCACTTAATTTCGTGTAGGGACATTGAGAGGAAAAGGGTTTGTTTTCTCATTTATCTAAAAACCCCAACCAGGCATGAGACTGAAACAGTATCTGTACTCTTTCACTTAATTTCGTGTAGGGACATTGAGAGGAAAAGGGTTTGTTTTCTCATTTATCTAAAAACCCCAACCTTGTAGATCTGGAGAAAAAGCAACAGAAAGAACCCTAAGAAATTCCACTTAACCTCTTGTGTACTGCTTTGCCCCAAGTCAGCCAGGCCTTTGAATGACTCTTTACATGATCAGTATTTTCCAGATGGGTTTTTAGCACTTGCAACTAAAAGAATTGCGATTCAATGTCCAAACTTTATCTGATTTAAAATTTACCTGATATTACAGGAACACTTTCCAAAATAAGCTACATACTTCTTAAGGAAGTAAGTCATAGCAAACATAATTTAACCTTTTCTTATTGATCTAGTCAGTTAAATGGTAATGTATGTTCTCAAGCACTACTGAATTATCCAGGTATACCTGACTTCACTAAATAGGTCAATACTGCTTTGTATCAGATTTCTGGGTTTATTACATTTTAAGCAACATAACTGGAGAAGGCAATGGCATAACACTGCCCGAGTGAGTGGGAACCAGATGTGAATCTGTCCTCCCTTGCAGTCGCCTCTATTGCATGACATCCCACGAGAGCAGACCATGCACAGACTAGAAACCATTTACTAAAGGAGAATAAATTAAGACATGTCAAGCTAGTTGCTGTGAATGACTTATCACACCCCGGCCTTTGTCACACATGGAACAGAGCTTCACTCAAGTTACAAGACAAACAAACAATAAGATGGGGAAGTGGGGAGAGGCAGGAAGTACATGCTACACAAATAGAGCCCCTCTCACAAAGCCCAGCCCATGCTCCTCATTCTGCCCTGCCCCCCAAGCCCATTCCACTGTTTCTCTATGCACAACACACACCACCCACACCACTGCCCAGACTAGTGGCCGCCCTTCTCTGGACAGTCAATCACTTTTCTCATAGCTAATTAGCTTAATTTCTCAACTTCCCAAGGGTAACTTCCCAGAATTGGTCTAGCTCTTCTCGTTGAGCTAGATGGACATCCTGCTAACGTCACCCAAATTCAGCTGATGGATGGCAGTCTCTGGCTTGTGTGTCCATTCTGGACACAATTAGTGGTAGACAAAGAAATTCCTTTTATTTACTTCTTCATTGTTCATTTAATAATTTTTTTGACTTCCCTGGTAGCTCACATGGTAAAGCATATGCCTACAGTGCAGGAGACCTGGGTTCGATCCCTGGGTCAGGAAGATCCCCTGGAGAAGGAAATAGCAACCCACTCCAGTACTCTTGCCTAGAAAATCCCAGGGACGGAGAAGCCTGGTAGGCTACAGTCCATGGAGTCGCAAAGAGTCGGACACAACTGAGCGACTTCACTTTCTTTAACAAACATTTACATAGAAACAAGGCAAATACTTTTCTAAGCACTTTACACATATTCATGAATTTAGTACTCATAATAAACCAGTGAGGGAAGTACAATTATTTCCCCATTATGCAGATGAGAAAACTGAGGCATACAGAATAACTGCCGCAAGTTTCACAATCAGTAAGTGGATCTGAGATGAGACTGTCTTGGGAGAAGAATCTACTGTTAATCACTATGTCACAGAAATTTTCATAACGTGGACTGCGTGAAGCTGGGCATGCACACATTCCAAAGTGACTTTAATATACATTCATTCACCCATTCATCATTCATTCAAATGTTCTGAGCATCTATTATGTGCAGGACACATTTTAGTCTGAGGAGACAACAGTGAACAAAACACACAAAGACCTTGCCTTGAGGAGTTTATATCTGATCCTAGTAAGATTACCCTACTCATCTTTATCAGTTACAAAGCAAACTTAGTGTTTTTATACATAATTTTATTCTTGTTATATAGTCTATATATTGCCATATTAACAGTACCCACCTGATACACTTTATAAAAACAATAAATAACAATAATCAAAGCTATTGCTCTTTAACCTATCTGGATCACTTATTCACTCGGTGTCAGGAACTGTACTAAACATGCATTTTTTCATTTGTACATATACCCCAAGCCTATGTACTCTATCTAAAGTTCAAAGATGGATATCTCATCTACCCAATCTTGCAACGGTCCTGAGAGCTTATATTATGCTCATCATTTACAACTGAAATTTTCAAAACCCTTCCATAGCATTGTGTCCAACAGTGTGTTAAGGGCATTGCATGTCTTACTTCATTGAATATTCCTGGCCATCCTGAGGTGGATACTATTACTCCTTTATACCGATGAGGACGCTAAGGCTCAAAAACCTAGTAACTGGCAAAGCCATAATACAAACCAGGTTCTGCTTGAGCTCCACTACAGACTATTGGAAGAATATCACCCATTGTGACAGACACATTATTACAACCTCACAGGGCAAAGAAGTATCTGTAACGAAATAAAGAAATATTTATCTTTCTAAACACTAACATCAGCATAAACTGCCTAATTAATAATAATCGATACTAATATTAATTAGTAGAAATGCAAAAAAGCAAAATGGCTATCTGAGGAGACCTTACAAATAACTGTGAACAGAAGAGAAGCGAAAAGCAAAGGAGAAAAGGAATGATCTATCAATTTGAATATAGAAGGAGTTCCAAAGAATAGCAAGGAGGGATAAGAAAACCTTCCTCAGTGATCAATGCAAAGAAATAGAGGAAAACAATAGAATGGGAAAGTAGAGATCTCTTCAAGAAAATTAGGGATAACAAGGGAAGAGTTCATGCAAAGATGGGCTCAATAAAGGATAGAAATGATTTGGGCCTAACAGAAGCAGAAGATATTAAGAAGTGGCAAGAATACACAGAAGAATTATACAAGAAAGATCATCATGACCCAGGTAATCACGAGTGTGATAATCATGAGTGTGACTGTGATCACTCACCTAGAGCCAGACATCCTGGAATGCAAAGTCTAGTGGGCCTTAGAAAGCATCACTACAAACAAAGCTAGTGGAGGTAATGGAACTCCAGATGAGCTATTTCAAATTCTAAAAGATGATGCTGTGAAAGTGCCACCCTCAATATGCCAGCAAATTTGGAAAACTCCGCAGTGGCCACAAGACTGGGAAAGGTCAGTTTTCATTCCAATCCCTAAAAAAGGCAATGCCAAAGAAGGCTCAAACTATCGCACAATTGCACTCATCTCACATGCTAGTAAAGTAATGCTCAAAATTCTCCAAGCCAGGCTTCAGCAATACATGAACCGTGAACTTCCAGATGTTCAAGCTGGTTTTAGAAAAGACAGAGGAACAAGAGATCAAATTGCCAACATCTGCTGGATCATGGAAAAAGCAAGAGAGTTTTAGAGAAACATCTATTTCTGCTTTATTGACTATGCCAAAGCTTTTGACTGTGTGGATCTCAATAAACTGTGGAAAATTCTGAAAGAGATGAGAATACTAGACCACCTGAGCTGCCTCTCAGAAATCTATAAGCAGGTCAGGAAGTAATAGGTAGAAATGGACATGGAACAACAGACTGGTTCCAAATAGGAAAAGGAGTACATCAAGGCTGTATATTGTCACCCTGCTTATTAACTTATATGGAGAGTACACCATGAGAAACGCTGGGCTGGAGGAAGCACAAGCTGGAATCAAGATTGCTGGGAGAAATATCAATAACGTCAGATATGCAGATGACACCACCCTTATGGCAGAAAGTAAAGAGGAACTAAAGAGCCTCTTGATGAAAGTGAAAGAGGAGAGTGGAAAAGTTGGCTTAAAGCTCAACATTCAGAAAATGAAGATCATGGCATCCGGTCCCATCACTTCATGGGAAATAGATGGGGAAACAGTGGAAACAGTGTCAAACTTTATTTTTGGAGGCTCCAAAATCACTGCAGATGGTGACTGCAACCATGAAATTAAAAGACGCTTGCTCCTTGGAAGGAAAGTTATGACCAACCTAGATAGCATATTCAAAAGCAGAGACATTACTTTGCCAACAAAGGTCCGTCTAGTCAAGGCTATGGTTTTTCCAGTGGTCATATATGGAAGTGAGAGTTGGACTATAAAGAAAGCTGAGTGCCAAAGAATTGATGCTTTTAAACTGTGGTGTTGCAGAAGACTCTTGAGAGTCCCTTGGACTGCAAGGAGATCCAACCAGTACATCCTAAAGGAAATCAGTTCTGAATATTCATTGAAAGGACTGATGTTGAAGCTGAAAGTCCAATATTTTGGCCACCTGATGCGAAGAGCTGACTCATCTGAAAAAACCCTGATGCTGGGAAAAATTGAAGGCGGGAAGAGAAGGGGACAACAGAGGATGAAATGGTTGGATGGAATCACCAACTCAGTGGACATGAGCTTGAGTAACTCCAGGACCTGGTGATGGACATGGAGGCCTGGCGTTCTGCAGTGCATGGGATGGCAAAGAGTTGGACATGACTGAGCCACTGAACTGAACTGAATATTAATATTTTTAAGCAGACCATCAATTTAGACTTCAATCTGTGAATAGAAACAAAAATTGTCCACTACATGGTCTATTAAGTGGATTGCTTTCTTTGGGTGACAAATTCCAGTATGAGTTTATACATAATAATGAGTAATTATTAACGTAACATAATGGAGAGGATATAGATAAAAGGGAACTTTTCCCACACTGTTGGTGGGATGTAAATCAGTTCACCCACTGTGGAAAACAGTGTATAGGCTTTTCAAAAAACTAAAAATAGAACTGCCATATAATCCAGCAATTCCATTCCTGGCAATATATATGGAAAAAGGAAACAAAAACGCTAATTCAAAACCATAATGTTCCTAATGTTCATAGCACCATTATTTACAACTGCCAAGATACGAAAACAACACAAGTGTCCATCAGTAGATTATTAATAAATAAAGATGTGGTATATTTATACAATGGAATACTACTCAGCCATAAAAAGAATGAGATTTTGCCATTTGCAACAACATGGATGAACTTGAAGGACATCATGCTGAGTGAAATAAGTCAGCAAAAGACAAATACTATATATCACTTATATGTGGAATCTCTACAACTAGAAAACATAACAAAAAAGAAGCAGACTCACAGACAGAGAGAACGAACGAGTGGTTACCTGTGAGGAGAGGTAAGGGGGAAGGGCAATACAGGAGTACAGGACTAAGAGGTACAAACTATTAGGTATAAAATGAGCTACAACAATAAACTGCGCAACACAGGAAATACAGCCAACACTTTAAAATGACTATAGAGTATAACCTTTAAAAATTATAAATCACTGTAGAGTACACCTGTTAAGTTGCATAATATTATACAGCAACTATACTCCAATTTTTAAAACTTCTTCTGTTTTCAATAAAGGCAACAGCACTGAAAACCATTAAATATTTAAAGTAATTTCTCTTAGGTCCTAATAGTTGCTTGGAAGAATAAATTCTGATAATTATAAATGTTTCAGTTCTCATTAATGAAATCCACTGCATATTTATTGAGGCAGGGGTAAGAGAAAAATATGTGAAAGGATGTATAATTTTCAAGGTTCCCATCAGACACATCTCCAATAGTTCTCAACTACCAAAGAATTCATCAGTGGACAAAATTTCTTTCAGTCAAATGGCCTATAGATGGACCAATGTGCTGGGGTCTCAATTAAGAGTTGTTATTCTTTAGGGAACAAAACCAGGAACAGTGATCAACCTTTTACTTCCCCTTTCCAAGTTCTTCCAAGGAATTTTTTGGAAACTGATGTTGATGCCAGAAGAAGAACAAACAACATACATTTGCAAGTGAAACAGAAAAACAGAAGCAGGTGGTCAAGTAGCTAAACTGGCAACGCATCTAGCCGGTAGCCGGATGGCCTGAATTCAGTCTTGGCTGAGGTCACCAATGACTGCCCAATGCGCAGCTGCACAGTGGCCAGTCCTTCCTGTACAAGAAAATGCTTGTGAAAGACAAGAAAAGAGATGTCCAAGAAAACACACATGAACACACAATCTGTTAGTGCTATATGACCATTAGAAAATCAGCCCACTGGTTTACAAAGCTCATGGCTAAAAGACGAACAGCAAAGATGCCAAAAACTCTTGGTAGAGATGGGTCATGTATATTCAGAGAATTTAAGGTATCAATCATCAGAACTGTCCATCTCTCCATCCCTCACTCTTGGTGATCATCCTTTATAAAGTTCATGGTTCATTTTACATGCTCTAGGACTGTGTACTGTTACCTTAAACACTGGTTCACATGTAAACATGAGAAATTTCACTACCCACTCTAGGCCTTGATTGTTTTTTCAGGAGAAAAAAAAAGACATACAACTGACCTCTGAACAATAGGAATTCAAACTTTACAGGTTCACCTCTCTGCAGATTTTTTTCAGCTGTAAATTCTACAGTACTATATGATCTGCAGTTGGTTAAATCAGAGAATTTGGAATGGTGGATACAGAGGAACAATTGTAAGTTGCCTTTGGATTTTCTATTGCACAGAGGGTTGTCACGCCTACCTCCCACATGGTCGAAGGGCCAACTGTGCTAGACTAAATAACCTCTAAGACTTGTTCAAGCCTTTTCATTTCATCATTATAAAATTAAAACATCTTGACTTTCTTCTATGCCACCAAATTCTTCACCAGCTCCTGTCTTCTTCACTCTCCATGACTCTAGATAACAACTGTCCTACATGTTAAAACCTGTTGACTAAGATGCATAATACAGTCATGATCGTGGTTCACTTAAATTAAAATCTGAAGACCACATCACACTTCTTAATCACTGAATTCATCACACATTACATTTTCTGGCAGAAAACCTCTACTCTTCACGAATATTTGAAAATGATCTCTGTTTGGAAGAAAAGCTATCTGGCATTTGATATTAAAAGAAAAAATCAAGTATTAATCAAGTTTTAAATATAACACCTTTGATCCGTCTTAGGAAAAGTCTCCAGACAAAGTAGCTCATCATTTTTGGACAAACTGCCAGCTCATATACAAAACGTTCCTCGATAAACACAGTTAAGTAATACAAGGAATTAGGCAAGGTAAGCGCTGACCATGGCTGATGAAAAAAATAATTTTTAATTCTACTTGCAGCTCTATTTGTAAACCACTGAAGAAGAAAATCAGGTACATCTGTGTCCCCGTTTGGGTCAGAAGTCCGTGAAAAACTGCAAGTTAAGCATGGGGATCTGAAAAGAACCCAGCAGCCTGGGTGGTCCTTCGTAGGAAGATGCCTACACACACATTTATGTTATCACTATCACTCCGAAGCCACAGTTTTCTAAGTAAAATAGTTGTAACACAACTTGGAGGACGAAGTTTTATACACTGAAATTAAGATGCCTCATAGGAAAAGCTCATTTAAGTCTCTGAAGGAGTAAGTGAGAATTTTACCACCCAAATATTTGATCTTTTACAAGAAGCACTTTCTATAGGGGAAGATTATCAACTCTTCTGTGGTTGACTCCACGAAGAAATTTTTGAAAAATATGACAATAGCTAAGGGACACAGAATTAGGCAAATAAGTCTAAATGATGCATGTGTGGACCATTCATGGCCTTTCCCTTATAGCCTTGGATGAGAGACTTTTGGCCCCTATTCCAAAGTACAAATGAAGACTGGGAAAAGCAGCAATTTTTATTTCTCAACTGCATAAATGGTCATAGCTGATAAGACAGCAAGCAGATAGAACACCTCTGTGCTTTACCAGCTGAAATGTAAGGAACTGACAGGTGCCTGCACTGGGTGGGGCTTACCTGTAACAGGCACCCAGGAGAGGTTATATTAATGTTAATAATAGGTGAGCAACTCAACTAGATACCACAAAGTCTATTAGCACTTCTTTCCTAAAGCAGAGGTTCTTAGTTCTCTAAGGCCACTGATTAATATACAATCACTATTAGTTCAATTATTACAGTCTCCATCTCCACACGCAAAGCACACATCAAACTACAAGGAAGAAGTGCTGCAAAAAACAACAAAGAAAATTACAAGTGATAATCTAATAACAAAGCAGGAAAGGAGTAAAGTAAAAGAGCAAGGAAAACATTCAAAAATCATGTATTTGGGTTATTTATTATAGGAACAAACGCTGCAGAACAAGAATTGCTTTCATAAATAATCATGACCTTGATTAATTACACAAAAGGTCAAGCTACATTCAGAATGTCTAAGAGGGAAAGGATAATTAACATGTTTTACAAAAATTTTCTTAAGAAATATTTTTAATTAGCGTGCTAAAGGGAAAACCTTAGGTATCCAGAAAGCCTGATAAAATGCTTTAACCTAAGAAATGTTAAAGCCCAAAGCTCTCTATGAATAATTATCAAGATATTGAGACATGCAGAAATGTTGTCAGCTATTGCCTCAGAGGACAGAATACTCAGCAGCAGTACCATATGTGCTAAAAAGGGTGTTTTTCCAGCACAATGCTCCAGTCAATTCCACCTTGCAACCAGTGCCATGCATTTCAAATGTGATTTATCAATGTGAGAAATCTCTATTGTCACAGAACCAAAAAAAAGGCTAAAGTGACATGAACATGGATTGGACCCACTTTCACTAAATACCCACACCCCCAGGGGCTTCCCCAGCAGTCTAGTGGTTAAGATTCTGCCTTCCAACGCAGGAGGTGTGGGTTCAATCCCTGGTCGGGGAACTAAGGTCGCACACATGGGACACAGCCAAAAATAAATAAATAAAATTTGTTTAAAATTTAAAAATAAATACCCTCATTCCCATACTCTACTTTCTAATTCTAAATGTTAGAAAGCCTTCACAAACAGTCCTGATCCTCCTTTACAGCCACTATTTTAGGATCATGCTTCAATGGCATAAGCTTCCACATTTCATATAACATTGGCAAAGCTGAATGGCTCACTTCTGATATTAATTTTCCTTTTAAATGGAAAAATAATCTAGTTCCTCTTAGAAATAACTAGTGAATACCATTTCAATTTGCTTGAGAACAGACTGGCTATTGAAAAGAAAAACTAAGTCAATGATGGCAATGAGAAAGTATTCTGACCATGTCATATTTTATTTCACTAAATATCCATAAAAACAAGTGTTTTTTTTTCTTTTTATACTTAATAGGTCTTTTCTCTATCTTTAATAATAGACTGTTTGATACATGGAAAATGACATAATGTTAAAAAGATGTAAGTTATAAAGCACAATAATGTCAAAAAACACAATGAACAGACCACAAGATCCACGATCTGGAGCTTTATCAAAACTCTGCATCCGTCCAGGTATACCTCTCCCAGATCCTTGCCTCCTAAGGTGATTCATTCACATCCACATAGAAATGTTCCTGTATTATCACATTCGGAAAATACACTACCAAATGGGCTTCCCAGGTGGTGCTGGTGGTAAAGAACCCGCCTGCCAAGGCAAGATACCTAAGAGACTTGGGTCCAATCCTTGGGTTGGGAAGAAATCCTGGAGGAGGGCATGGCAACCCACTCCAGCATTCCTGTCTGGAGAATCCCATGGACAGAGGAACCTGGTGGGCTAGGGTCCACTGGGCTGCAAAGAGGCGGGCACGACTGAAGCAACCTAGCATGCACACACACACTACCCTGACTTAGCACGCACACACACACTACCCTGACTTAGCACGCACACACACACTACCCTGACTTAGCACGCACACACACACTACCCTGACTTAGCACGCACACACACACTACCCTGACTTAGCACGCACACACACACTACCCTGCTTTATTCACTTGCTTGGCTGTCATGAAAAAAACACCACAGACTGTATGCACGGCTCAAAATACAGAAATTTATGTTCTCACAGTTCTGAGTGCTGGAAGTCCAAGGTCAACGCAGTTAGTGGGAAGAGGCGGTTTCCTCTAAGGCCTCTCTCTTTGGCTTGCAGACAGCTACCTTCTTGCTGTATCTTCACATAGCTGTCCCTCTGTGCACACAAGCTACTGGAGTCACTCTGTATACCCTAATTTCCTTTTCTAACAAGGACACCAAGCAGACCGGATTACTACCCACTCTAAGGCTTCATTTAAATTAACCATCTCTTTCAAGGCCCTATCTCCAAAGACAGTTACATGCTGAGGTACTGGGAATTAGGGCTTCAACATATAAACTTGGTGGCAGTGGGGTGGGTGGGGTGGCGGGGGGACACAATTCATCCCATTGTTGTTGTTGCTTAGTTTGCTAAGTCATGTCTGACTTTTTTTTTTTTTTCATGTCTTGCAATCCCATGGGCTGCAGCATGCCAGGCTTCCCTGTCCTTCACTATTTCCCAGAGTTTGCTCAAACTCATGTTCATTGAGTAGGTGATGCTATCCAACCATCTCATCCTCTGTCATGCCCTTTTCCTCCTCCTTCATCCCTGTTATTACTGACCAAATAAAATTCAAAGCAAATATTCCAGTAAGTTTCTGGTGCTGTGTATGTCAGGATTCTTCATAGCCGTGTAAGGAAATATTCCATCTAGAAAGCCAATATTCATTTAGCCACAAGAAAGGCCCTCAGAAACAAGAGAAATACTTCCAGAATAAGAAAAATGTATCTCTTCTTTGTGGGCTTACTGTAGTGTGCCAGCCTCTCTCTTCTGGTCCTTCAGTAGGTCCCTGTAAGAAGAGAATTTTCACCAAATCACTTGAGATCTATCCTCTATCTCTGACAGAAACAAACGTTTAGAAGCATACAATCTCAAATAAAGGCCAGGTAATGCCGTTTCCAGCGTATGAAGAAAACAAGTGACTTTTAGTTACTGTCAGTGTTAGAGGTAAAAATCAGGACAATTGCTCCTTCCAAAGCCAGACTATACTAATCAACTAAAATTACAGTAATTCACATTTTCAAGTGTTTATTTTCTGCAACAGAGATAAATTCATTAGCTTGCACTCTATTGTTAAGTGGAAGAGCCATGCTACCAAATGGTACATATTACACAATCCTGTTACTAGAAAGAATATATCAAATACAAAAATAAAAAATATAAAATACATGAAGCATAGACCTTAAAAAATAACAGTAAGTTAGTCCTGGCAGTGACAATATATATAAATTTTGATTCCTTTTCTTTACTTTTTGATAGCTCCACATTTTCAACCATGAAGTATAAAATCTTATTTTTTGCTATGGATGTGCTGGTAAAAGTGACAGCCTACTGTCCTGAAGGACCCTCATGGGCAGACCTTAGCCACAGTCTCAGGTCCAGACAAAATCGAAAAAGAAGGAACTAGAAGAAGCTTAATCACCTCCTGCGACTGTTTCATGACAACAAGTCTGATCACATGGATATTTATCATTTCACTGATACCAAAGACATCTGGCATGTCAACAGCTCAAAGGCCAACCAATGATTACCCAGAATCCAATGTAATCCCTCTGACATTCTATACATTTGCCTGATTAATTTAGTGTCAGATTTTTACGGGATTTTTGTTCAAAAACCAGGGAGGAAACAAACTGCTAAAAAGCACTATCTCCCTTGTCCATTGGGTAAGAAAGAAACAGTCAAAGGCATGATGTCCCCCCTCCTCAGTTTATAATTACTTTTCCATGTTTTCACACAACGGTTTCAACTCAGGGAAAGGAGGGAAATGTCACTTCTGGACAATAGCCCTTGTTGTACTAGATTATTTTCCATGGTCTCTTTCTAAAGACAGCTGTTTTGTAGGCAGCAGGTCCTCTTATCCTGGTTCCCTAAGGAATCATCTCCTAAAGAGATTAATAACAGAGCCAGACAGAAGAGGCTCTGAAGCCTGCACTGCTCTTTTAAAGACAGGCAGCACTTAGTTCAAAAGGGTTCCACTGGGATCCAGTCTGGCTTTCCAGATAGTTATTAGTTGGGCAATATTTAGGAATCACCAGCTCCCAAAAGCTACCACACACTCTGAATACACTACAAAGACCTGCTGGAGACCCGGGTTATGGCTATATCAGCCAAGAGAAAGCTTGGAAATGCCTGAGGACAGGCGCTGGCCCAGCACAACGCCACAGCAAGACATTTTCACTAGAAATTGCAAGTGGAAAATGGCCTCCAAGAAAGTTACCTAAGCAAATGTTACATCCAATGATACCGTGACCAAAGTAAGTCTAGAAGAGAGCAAGCAGGTATCTGTGCAAGCTGACAGCAGGGGGACAGGGCCTCCAGGAGCAAGAACAGCAGGTAACTCATAGGACATCTCAGAGAGGACGGCTCTGGCCCTCCCAGCACAGGCTATCCCCTCCTCTGTGCCTTTCCCCACTTCCCCTCCTCTACACCTATTCCCTCCCGATTCGTCAACTCTGTTCCGCTCTGCTCTGACCTGCCAGGTGTGGTGTGGAGCATGGCCAGGACCATGTCATCTGCAGACTCTCAGTCTTGACCATCAGAAGTCCCTCCACTTTTCAGTTGGCTGGGAGAGACTGTGAGATCCCATCAGACGTTAGTATACAGCTGGAGATGGTTCCTATCGTCTAAGAACAGAAACTGCCCACATGTGCACACATTGAATGGAAGAGACTGCGATGGTCCTTGAATCGCACTCTGCCTTTCCTAGCTTGATCTGTTCTCCCTCAGTGACCTTAAAGATGCAGAAACTCTTCCAAATCACTGCTTAAGGGTCAGCTGTGGGCATTCCATCACAGAAAGGTACGTGTGTGCCGTCTTGCACACAATCACAAACTCACTGACTTTTACTTCTAGTATAAGGACCCCCGAAACATTCTCTTTACCATGACACCATATAATCACACACACAGACACATACAAACACATCCATATATATACGAAAGACAGCTTGATTTTAAGGAATAAAGGTAGGCTCTTAAATAATACAATAATAATAATTATCATTACTAGTTTAATTTAAAGTTCTCACCACCTCTTCAGGATAGTAAACAATGCTTCTCCCAGTACCTTTCTTCATGTGACCCCAGAGGGCTTCAGAGATGCATAACATCTCCTGATTTTAAGGCTCTGTCACTTTCATATTGTATTAACATTCTAGGATGACAGGCACCTAGTTCTCACTAGATCTCAGTGTTTTCCAGAAAGTTTTTGCTTGCCTGTCTGCTAAAAGAACTACAACAATGTTTCCCCTTGCACACATTTAAACTGACAACTAAGTTTTTCCATCTGAAATTTCAAATTTGAAAGAATTAAATTTCCAATGCATCGTACAATGCATCTGAAAATTAGTATGATTCTTTTAAATGTATCCAACTTAAAACACCAGAGCCATTTGATGTCTATTATTATTCATAAACTGAAAAGCTCTTGTATAAGAAAACTTTTCATTGTTCCTTATTCCCTTTGAATTTATATGTCCATTCCAGTATCCCCAAAGAATTTTACCCTGGGGCTTCCCTGGTGGCTCAGAGGGTAAAGCGTCTGCCTGCAATGCAGGAAACCATCCGCTGGAGAAGGAAATAGCAACCCACTCCAGTATTCTTCCTGGAAAATCCCATGGATTTTTATCTTAACATAAAATCTTTCTAACATTTCAAGATTTTATTAGTCATTCTATCAAATATCTCTGCAAATTAAGGATATATAATATGTATATGCATAATTTACAGAAAATGTTATATATATGTAAATCTTATGATCTCAAGAAACTTTAAAAATTTACATATAAATATTTTATGGTCACAGGATCTTTAAATTTGCATACATAAAAATGTAAACATGAGTATCTAAATCTCCTGTAACCATAAGAGGCTCATTTTTTTTCACCTGAATTGATGTACATTATTTATTAGTTATACACAACTAATACCATAAACATTACAATTTTATAAATGATTATTAAAATACAAATCAGTTGTTAGAAATGCATCAGTTAATGAGACGAATGAGTTACTTCTTCCAGTTAAATTAAGCATCTATAGATGAATATGGCTAACAGGAGACAAAATTCAGCATAAATTTTATTCCTATCTGCCTCTCCCTCTTTTTTAATATAAAAGCTGAGAAAACTTCTTTACACAAATAACTACTTGGAAATTCAAATTTGTCATGATAATTTTCCTCAATAGTTTGAATTCCTTCTGGGACATATGCCAAAAAAAATCTCAGGGTGATCTATCATCAAAATTATTTTTAATGATCAACTGACAACTCAATTAAGTCCTTTTTCAATTTATGGAAAATAAAGGATTGGACACCACCTGAATTCCAAAAGTATTTGTTATCCTGTCATTAGAGTCATTAATTTTCATCAACACCAACACCACTACTTCAATCATCCCTTTGTCTGGAATTCAGGAGTCTGGAACTCAAGAGTCAGAAGGACTGCCTGTTAAGACTAGAGATGTGAGAGACTGGCCAGAGGCAGAAGACATTTCAGAAGGGAGTGGGAGGAAAAGGAGACTACAAGTACTACAAGAACATTTATGAAAGGTGAGATCTAAAAACAGATTCCCTGAAGTCCACTCATACTCATCACCACATCATACTCATCACAAGTCTATAGGTCCATGAATCCCTGTCTGAAGATCTCCTCTGACCCTGCTATGTTCTGTTTTGTTCTGATTTCATGGATAACACGGGGTTGGGAGTCTTGTCCTTCCCTCCTACCGTAATCCAATTCTGTCTGTCTCACCTCTCATTTTACCTTCCCATTATTAACAAAACAAAAATTTGAATTTCCATTTATTAGAAAAAAAAAAAACTCATACAAACAATGCAAAATCAGTCTCTTACAACAAAGAAAGATTTGGCTTTTTCAGAATCAAAACAGAAAAATCTGTATTGTATACAAACCTGCCAATTGCTGTATTTTAATTATAGCCCTTTTTATCCCTCTGGAGTCTTCTAACCACCAAGTCATGCTCAGTAACAATGTTGTAGCTGCCTCATTATAGTAAGCTGTCTCCTGAGTATCTACTTCTTTAACCAAGTGCATTTGCTCTGAAAGCACAGTGCTCAGTGCTGATGCTGCACTTAAGACAAAAGCAAGTTTAGTGACTTGTTTGTGTTTAATGAAATTACTGCACAGATGCTGATCAGCTAAGTGTGAGAAGCGTGATATATCACTCTGCATCAAGACCTTGGGTAAGGTCATCCTTTGGGGACCTAGGTTATAGAAACAGTGAGGTAGGGTAAGGGTGGGAGGGAAAAGAATTTTCTTGCCAACCAACTTCTAATTCCAGTCAGACAATTCACAGCCAGACAATTAAGCTCCAGGGCACACAATTACAGTCAGACCAAGTAGTTAGGCAGAGAAACTGGGAATCTGTGTTGTCCCTAAAACGTGGTGCCTGTCTTACAGTTATAGACATCAGCCACAATCAGGACACACTGGGGAATTTGTCACGAGTTTATACTCAGTTATCACACAACCCAGGGTGCAAATCACTGTACCTGTGTGTCCTTGGTCAAGCAACACTTCCAAATCTTATACAGCTCTCCTGAAATATGTGTCTGTGTGTTCAGTTATTAAATTAAATCCAACTCTTTGCCACCCCATGGACTGCAGCCCACCAGGCTTCTCTGCCCATGGGATTCTCCAGGCAAGAATGCTGGAGTGGGCTGCCATTTCCTCCTCCAGGGGATCTTCCCCACCCAGGGAATGAACCCACATCTCCTGCACTGCAGGCATATTCTTTACCACTGAGCACCAGGGCTCCCCCTCCTGAAATATAGGGATGATATTAACAGCACCTACTTCACAAAGTTATTGTGAGAAGTAGACAAGCTAATAATACACTTAAAAGCACTTAACCCAGTACATAACAAATGGAATTGTTTCTTATACCAGTAGCTATTGTTATGAAAGAAAATACTCTTACACATGTGCAAACCAATTTCTCTTAAAATTAATTCCTAGATGATATGTCAAATACAATAGGAGAATACTGATTTTTTTTCCCACAGAAATTTGAAACAAGCCTTCTCATAATGTTAAAAATTTTTAAAAAGAGTTGCCCTTCGGGGGAAATCCAAATCAACATGACATATGAAGGGAAGTGAAGTCGCTCAGTCGTGTCCGACTCTTTGCGACCCTGCAGACTGTAGCCTACCGGGCTCCTCTGTCCATGGAATTTTCCAGGCAAGAATACTGGAGTGGGTTGCCATTTCCTTCTCTAGGGGATCTTCCTGACCCAGGGATTGTACCCGGGTCTCCTGCATTGCAGGCAGACGCTTTACCATCTGAGCCACCAGGGAAGCCCATAACATGAGGTGTGCTTAAAATAAAAAACACCTGCTTTGCAGAAATGCTGTTCTTCATGCTGTGGGGGCACCATGGGCAGTCTCTTGGGCATGACTGGCCACCAGCCATCACCTGCTTAGCACAAGCTGTACACAACACATCCTATGATATTCATCCCCTCAGACTTTCTTTTTTTTTTTCCCTCAGACTTTCAATCATGGTAAAACAGCTGTGGGCCCATGGTCAACCCAATAAACAAACTGTTTTCAATTACCACTATCAGAATTAGGATAGTCTCAAAATGCTTACTGATACCAGAAGCCTTCTCTCATTCCTAAGATGTTTCTGAAGGCTGTTTCTGGTCTCCCTCTTCTTTATCATAGCTACAGATGAAATCAACACAGTGTTATAGTGATGCTAGTACCAAAACTTGCAGTGTTTTTGCTGTAAGCTGTAAGGAGGGGTTTGGCCACATCACTTGCCTATGTACTTATGAAGTGAAGCGTAAGGTGTGCCTTTCTGCTTACTTAATTGTGAATGGTCCTAAGGCATTCTACAATATAAAATAAAGAGCTTTCCCAGAAGAGAGTTAAGGAGGGGAGAAGATGAGACATTAGCAAGGGAATGAGGGCACTGTGAGAGAATTCAGCAGCCTCAGTACCCTGATCTCCCAGCCATACGCATTCAAAAGATGTACATAACAAAACTTTTCAACTTCTCTGCTTCTAGCCTCCACAATTTAGCCAGAAACAGAAACATCTACCAGAAGGAAGTACAGAGAAACACTAGGAAAAGAGCTGAATTGGGAATATACCTTCTCCTATCAGTCTGCAAGCACCAGATACACACACCATACACAACAGTCCCAGCCTACAAAGCAGCTGCCTGAACTGCAAAGACAGGGCCATCATTTTGTTGCTGCTAGCAGCTAGTCATGTGGAAATGACTGGTTTGCATGCTTTGAAAAAAAGTGAGGCAAAGAATAAAAATAATATTTCTATCCATCACACTTCCCTTCAATGGTCCCTTTCATTCTCAGTTCAGAAGCACAGAAGAGTTCGAATACAGAATATATGTCCAAAGGACAGTAGGCTACTAAACTAGGGGTTTGTGTAAGATCTCACTACACATACCAATTCACAAGAAATCAGGACAATATTTATTATAAAGGTTACCCGTAAGATGCAGCAACTTCAGACATAAAATGAACCTATGATGATAAAAAAAAGAAAAAAATTTTTGAATGTGTGTGCCTGTAGCCAACTTCTCAAAAGTGAAAAGTACCCCAAAAGTTAGAATGCTTATTTAGGAATAGAGATAGACACAGAGGTGACCACAAGAGAAAAGATTCTATGTGAACTCTCTAAAAACCCTCCCTTATAGATATTGAGCAATACAGTGTTTATGTACCATTATTCATTACAGAGTTTCAGCAAAACACCCAACACAAAGAGTTTTCTTTTAAACCAAGATACAAACATAAAAAACCTGAAATGAAAATGCTTGGCACTCAAAGAATCCCTTCAAGAACACAACTGCTTCAAAAGGAACTTTTTCTAGAATCACTACTTGATTTTTAACTGACACAAACAACGGAACCTTGAAACCCTTTCTTTCCCATCTTACAGATATCTAGCTTAATTAGAAATATGGAAATAAAACTGGCAGTTCTACAGTCTAGATTTAGGAGATTAGGACAGCTTTATTGAAAAGCCTCAAAATCAGGAACGTGCCAAAGAAACAGGTATCTGAAATGTGTGATGAATATTAAACTTACACTGGTATCACTTTAGCTTAAGCATAAACACTTTTAATTTAGACTCTTCCTATTATACGCAGTTCTGGTAAGTAGTTAGGAAACTGACAAGCTGTCAATTCAGTTTTAAAGGGAAAGAGGAGGGGCACAATATCAGTTTCTTGTTCTGTAGCAAGTTCAAAAGTCTAAATTTAAAAGAGCATGACTAGCAAACAAAATTCCAAAGTGAAAACTAAAATTTGAGAACTTCAAGGTCAACCTGAGCAGCTGTCAGCATGACAGACCGGGAGTTCATTAGGCAGAAAATGGACCAGACAAGAAACAGCATCCACTGAGCCCAAGGTTGGGCAGCACAGAACACAGCAAGGAAGGACCCAGCTTAGCCAACCCTGAACCCCCTGGTGGCTACCAAACCTCTTCCTTCTCAAATCAACTCAAAGGATCAGAGACCCAGAGGCACAGCACTCTCTGATATACAAAATTCCCTTCTTTCTTCAGCAAACAATCTGGTACCCCATAGAACACAATCTGGGATCCGTCCAGCAGATCAGACAGAAATTCTGCTCTTCCACGCTTGAAAGTTAAAGTTAGCTGATCCTGTGAAGCCAAAGATTTCCAAAAGGGAATCTGAGGGCATGTAGTTAAAGGCGCTAGTCTTTCCTTAGAAAACGCTCAGAGACGAAAAGAGACAGAGATAAAAACACAAGGTGGAGAGACACTTACGGAGCTTTCTCAATTTCACAATGACAGCATAAGCTTCCTGCCAGTTTGTCTGAGAAACTGCCTCAATGATGACATCCTTCTTTAAAGTAGCTGGGGTCCCCATAGTGCCACCCAGGACTTTGTGGCTTCTCACTGCTTCTCTGCTTTCAAGGGAGGGGCCGGCAAAGGGGGCTGAAGCACAGACTCCCTAATCAATAACTGCCTTGCCCTAGTCTAGGAAGCATTCCCTGGCTGTGAAGCTGCAAAGGTGGTTTTCCTAAAGTAGGTGAAAATGATATGTAATAGCTGCATTTTAAAAGAATGGAAGATATTTCTTAATAACACAGAGAGTTTCTGTATAACTTACACATAACTCTTCTTGAGCAAGTGAATCCTAGCATGACAGGATAAGCTAAAAGATCACCAAAGTCAAACATTACTGATTTTGCTCACCTAGTATACTGACATCACATTTATAGACTAATATAATACTAGTGATAATATCCAATGTCAGCACGGGAAAAGCAAAGCAGGTTGGTGGAAATATAAATGGTAGAGGTCTGGGGGAATATAATTTGTCAAGATAAATTATAAAGTTTTAAATGTGCATCCCTTTTGACAAAGCAATTAGACTTCCAAGAATATTTTCTACATAGATATTCATATATGTATAACTACATGAGTGCATATGCTGCTGCTGCTAGGACGCTTCAGTCGTGTCCGACTCTGTGAGACCCCATAGACGACAACCCACCAGGCTCCCCCGTCCCTAGGATTTTCCAGGCAAGAACACTGGAGTGAGTTGCCATTTCCTTCTCCAATGCATGAAAGTGAAAAGTGAAAGTGAAGTCTCTCAGGACTCTTCGCGATCCCATGGACTGAAGCCCACCAGGCTCCTCCATCCATGGGATTTTCCAGGCAAGAGTACTGGAGTGGGGTGCCATCACCTTCTCCACATGAGTGCATATAGTTGCATATTAATATAAAAGCAGACTCTTTGAGGCAGTATTGTTTAGAAGAACATAGTTCAGGAAACCACAAAAAGAGGTTTAAAATATCACACAATCCGAGTGTGGAATTAAAGTGTTAATTGCTCAGTAGTGTTCAGATCTTTGCAACCCCATGGACTGTAGCCTGCCAGGCTGCTTTGTCCAAGGAATTCTCCAGGCAAGAATATTGGAGTGGGTAGCCATTCCACTTTCCAGGGGATCTTCCCGACCCAGGGATCAAACCCAGGTCTCCTGCACTGCATGCAAATTCTTTCTGTCTGAACTACCAGGGAAGCCCAGTATGGAAGAGTATGCAACTATTAAAAATACTCACAATTAATTACTATTATTATTGTGAACTAATTATTCCCAATAACCAAGGTATGAAAACAACTAAAATGTACATTGAGCAATGAATGAATAAAGGAAAAGTGGTATATGCATACAATGAACCACTATTCAGTCTTAAAAAAGGAAGAAATCCCTGCCATTTGTAACTGTAATACGGATGGACCTAGAAGACATTATGCTAAATGAAATAAGTCAGATACAGAAAGAAATACCCTGCATGATTTCATTTATATTTTGGATCTAAAATAGTCAAACACATAGAGCGAAGAGTAGAATGGTGGTTTCCAGGGACTAAACAAAAGAATGGGACAACAGGAAGCACAACAGGAAGCATGATTATAGGGCTGAAATGAATGGGAACCTCTATCTCTGTATCACCAACGTTTGGCACTTTTTGAATTTGATACCATATGTTGTCAAATATATTTAAGAGCATGCATTATGGAGCCATGCCACCTGGCTTCAAATACCAATTTTATACCCTTGTTCTGAATAATCTTAGACAAGTTACCTGATCTCTGTGCTTCAGTTTCTTGAGCTAAAAAACATTACGAACAGCACACATCCCATAAGGTTGTTCTCACACACACAAAATGCTTACAACAGTGCAGGCACACAGTAAGCCTCAAATTTAAATATTATAGTTATGATTATTATAAATTTTACAATATATTAGTTTATAAAAGAGCTAGATTTATAATGTATACTTACATGAACAGATATGATCTTTTTAAGCCGCAGGAAGCAATATGATCACATTTTTAAAAATATACACACCAACAGAACAGAAAAGGACCTGATGCTGCACCCCAAATCATTAGCAATGATAGCTTCTAAAAAGAAAAGCAGAGAAAAAGGTCAAGGGAGACTTCAGCTTCATAATTTACATTCTTCAATACTATTAAACTTGTAATCATAAGCAGGTATAAAACTGCAAGTGAGAGAAACAAAATTTAGATCTCACAGAGCATCAAAACCTCATTCCATTAAGGCAACTAAAGGACCAGATAAAGGAGCAGATATATGTATATATATGTGTATATACATGTATATACACTCATAGCATCCCTTTCATCCACTGGAGAAATAGAGGAAACAGGTCAAACCAATGGAGATTATGTCAGCTTTTGACATTTACCACCACAGGGAAGGACACAATTGAGTGTGTAGACCTTTGGCTCACTACCAAGGCAGTGCAAACGAGACCTAGAACAGCAGACACAGACCACAATGAGAACACAACTGTGCCCTCTGGGGTTGTGCAACAGGACCACCACTGAACTACACAATGGCCTTGTTCAAATGAGCAGAAGGAACTGCTTGGGTCCCAGCACAGCTGGCGGGGCCCAGCGGAGCACTGGCTGGCTTCCAAACGCCACTTGGCCCCCATTATGCAGTACACAAACCACCTTACTCTACACAGGACCCAGCTGACACTCCCCTAGATTGAGTTTAGGTCAGGAACACACAGGCCTCCAGCACCATCACTAAGCTCACAAACCAGAAGGCAGATCCCCCAGGGACAAGAAGGAATGAACCAGGGCATCCTGGTCCCCAGGGTCAAACTGGCTGACCAACTGCCAATCAAACCAGGCAGGGAAGGAAGGAGAGAAGGGGCAGAGAAGGAACAGACTATTACATTAGTGGAGTTCTCCACTTGGGAACAGGAAGAAATCAAGTGTTTGCTCTTAACAAAGATACTGGCAACATAAGGTATTAGAATTTTATAAATCAGAATAGCAATTAAACATGGAAACTAGAAACAGCAAAAGCAATTTCAAACATAAGAGAGTAATGGAATAAGCATTCCATACCCTACTAATAACCTACAAGCTGTGGACTTTGACTTAAGAAACAGGAGACATATTCACTGACTTGTGACCTCATGAGATGAAGCCTACGAGGGCTTTGCAAAAAGTACATCATAGGCATTTGAGAAAGGAGAGTTCTTTCTTCTAAAGGCATGTACCACCCCTGGCCCTGTCCACTGAAAGTCACCAGGACTTCTCAAATACTTGTCAAAAACAACACATTTCCAAACACCCTTGGGAGTAGGGGTAGGGGGTGAGTGATTCAGCTGAGTTGAGAGTCACTGATCTAAACTGGAATAAGGCAACATGTCAGCTACATGTTGCAATTTTAAGATATGATCATTTATATAGAAGTTGCCTTTGTGCAGCTCCCTAGTCATTCCACACACACCTTTGGCTTACTTGCCTTTACTTATACCATTTCTTTAGGGAAGTCTTCCCATATTTCTTCTACCTCGTTACCTCCTACAATTCCTTCAACTCTGTTCGGATACCACCTTCTCCAGGACACTTGCCTGCCCTGACAGAAGCGGCCCTTCCTCTGGACATATCTGCCTCTCCCAGGACCACAATCAGTGATGGCTTCTCTGCCTTGTCCATGCAGATTTGAGCTCCTTGGAGTTCACTGTTCATCTCTGGAATCACAGCACAGTGTACATGCCTAGTGCATGTACCTAACACATATTGAATGTAGGAGTAAATTTCCTGAGGTCCAAAATCCCTCCCCGCTCCCATGTTGATACAGCACCAGCACAGCACCTGGCAAAAGAAGACCTTGTAAATCAGTGACCATCCCAAGAATATAGCTGCATGGGTGACCATCACTTGCTAATACATCGGGGCAGGATCAGGCTATTTTAAACCCTCCTTCCCTCCCTCCCTGCATCATCAGTGGGCACTTTCTGCAGGTGCTGCTCTAGGCAATTTCTTCACAGTGCAATGTACTCTCCACCACAGCCTCATACAGGAGCATTATGCAGGAAACACTAGCATCTGGGCTAAAGCCAACTGATTCGAGGTTTAATAAAGCATGTGCTCCAGCTTGTCTCTCATTTCTCCCTTTCTCTTTTTTTTTTCTTTGAAGACAAAGGTGCAAGCTACTATCTTTGTTTTGGCTCATTGCAGCAATATGTCACTGACCCTTCTTATCAATACCCAGCTGATTCCTGGAGATTAGCTGGTGACTCCTTCCTGATAGTAGATCTCTGTTCCTATGGCCACATGCCTTGGACACTGGCTCCGGGAACTGTGAGCCAGGTCTTTCCCAAGGGACCTTAGAAGTCTTTCTGCTCCTTCACAAACACCTGGGTGACCCCTACACCTCCCCCTTGGGGCGTGTAGAGGGTCTTGAAAGAAGGAGATACAGATGGTATCATGAGCAATTAGTTTAACTAGTGCAGACTTCCATCCTGAACACAGGGTCATTCGTCCATAATAATGTTTGTAAAGCCCTTTATGATGTACACAGCTCCACAAGAATGATCTCACCTGATCATGATAATTACCCCATGAATAAGCAAGGATGGTATTACTATCCTTGTTAACAGAGCAAGACACTAAACCTTCCCATTAGTTTCCCTTAAAAGGACCCTTAACACACTAAAAAAAAAAAAAAAATGACATGGACTGTAAAAATGATGAAGAATCCATTTGCATACTCAGTCATGTCCAGCACTTTGCAACTCCATGGACTGTAGCCCACCAGGCTCCTCTGTCGATGGGACTCTTCAGGCAAGAATACTGGAGTGGGTTGCCATCTCCTCCTCCAGGGGATCTTCCTAACCCAGGGATCGAATCTGTCTCCTGCGTCTTCCACCTGGGCAGGCAAATTCTTTACCATTGAGCCACTTCGCAAGCCCAAAGAATCTATAGTGAAGTGAGTGAAGTCGCTCAGTCATGTCCGACTCTTTGCGACCCCATGGACTGTAGCCTACCAGGCTCCTCCCTCCATGGAATTCTCCAGGCAAGAGTACTGGAGTGGGTTGCCATTTCCTTCTCCAGGGGATCTTCCTGACTCAGGGATCAAACCCTGGTCTCCTTCATTCCAGGCAGACGCTTTAGCCTCTGAGCCACCAGGGAAGCCCTGTATAGGTTGCCAATAATACTGTACTACAGAGCAGGCAGGATATACATCACTTGTAGCATGGTACTGGGGCTGGTCTGTGGATGCAGCAGCCAAGTACAGGCTTCACGCTGGTGTTTTCATCTAAAGATGGTGGCCACCCATCAAGTTCTGGTTGGATCCACTGTCTGGACACATATACGCACAAAGCATGTGGTAGATGGTCAAAGTTATACAGAGGCAGAAATTAAGTACACAGAAAAATAAACTGAGATAGTTCTTCAAATGAACAGTAGATCTGGGCTGTCTTGACCAGTGAAATTTAATTTATGCTCCACTGGTCACTTCATCTGCTGATCTTCACCATCTCATTCTTAAAAGAGGAGTAGCTCCCTCCTCAATGCCTTCTAGAAGGCTAAAAGGATCTAAAAGGACTAGTGAGAAAGTACTGTAAATAGTTAAAAGCCCCACAAAAATGAAACAGGGTATTACTATTTTATACACAGGGAAGTTAGGATGTAAGCAGTCAAGTCACATTCTATCAGGCCCAAAGAATTCACAAGGGAATCCAAACATGGGTCACCCTCAGACAGCTATCTGGGGTAAAAGTCACTTGAAATGAAAGAGACACTCAGCCTGACCGCAGTACTTGCAATTTATAATTAGTTCTCCCTGAGATCTCGCCCAGATCCTCCTGACCCAACCCAAAGGTCCAGCAGGTCTCCACTGTTATGCACTTCTCCTTTCCTAATCTACCTTTCCCGCATTATGATGGCACAGTCCTAAACTGCCTTTCCTAGGTGGTACCTAGTCTTTCACACATCGCCTGGCAAATGGTCACTACCACAAAGTGGGAGATTACCTGCCACCATTGGTAGCCGTTGAGGGAAGGGATCACTTTGATGCAGGGGCCATCTCACCTGCGCACTTAGGGACGCTCCAACCCCACGCTCCTGCAAACACTCCCTATGTGTCTGAGTCTCAGTCCACACTTCTGTAGAGCCCTGTGACAGTGATGGGCTGAGTCGGCCTGGAGAACCTCTCTAGGACATCAAGAGAGCTCTCAAGGGGAACTGATGGTCAAGGGCCCAACCCAGTGCAAAGATTTCAGAGTCACAAGCTGTCCAACCATTAGCCTTGGCTCTGTGTCAGGAGCTACCTACACCCCTTTATCCCAAGGGACCTGCCCGTTGCCAAGAAAAAAAAAAAAGTACAATTAAATGCTGCAATAATAACTACGCCTTTTGTCAACAGTTTAACTTGAGGGTAATTGACACCCTCCAGTCCCACACTACCACCACCAACACAAAACAAAACAAATGAGCAAAAAGACCTGACTGGAGAGACAGTAACACTATGGTAAAGGCATGACAGCAAATTACAGTTCCATACCTCTTTTGACATCATGGGCTGGTTCTGTCACATTTGTGTCTCAGTTTCTCGTTTATAAAAATACAAACAATAATAGCAGCATTCACATTATGCACTTGTCAGGAGCATGAAAGGAAATATCATGCACACAACCTGGGCGGGGTACCTGACACAATGTTCACCATTATTATAAGAGCAAGGTACCGCCGGTAATCAACCATATCGTCACAAAATATTGTTGCATCAACAATTTGACACCAAATTAACATTAGTATTTGAGGAGGAAATATAAATACAGGAAACGTCCCATGGTGCTTAATGAGACACTCAAAAAAAAAGGAAATTTGCAGTATTTGAACATGATGTTCACCAAATATGTCATAATAGTTTTCCCTCTTGGAAAGATTAAAGACACCAAAATGGTTAGTACCTTCTTTAAAGTACAGCAAGAATTCTGTGAAGGGGGAGAGAAACTCCAGGGACATCCAGAAGAAGCTGCTTACAATAGAGAAACAGAAATCTTCCAGCAAAAATGCTATTATTGTATTAAAAAGGAGGTGGGGAGGAAGGCAGAGGGTCTCTAATTACACTTTTTTTAAACAGATACTTATGCTTGTTTCTCTTTTTTAAAAAAGCTAATACAAGTTAATATTGATGCCTAAAGAAAAAAGTTGTATTTTTAAAAGCTAAACATGAGACAAACTAGCATTTGTCAATTACCCTTTTCTTTTAAATCCTGTTTAAAATGTGCAATGTGCAATTGCCCAAGTAAATTTTCAGTATGCCAAAACATTAAGAAATTACAAAACTCAATACCAAAATAATTCATGTGTTACAACCATAATTAGTTCTATACTAAGAAAATTATTATCCTCACAAGAAAATTCTGGCGAATTGCTTCAAACATTGCCCTTCTGAGTGCATCTAGGAGGAATAAAAGGAAAATTCAGAGTTCAGTCATTTTGATGTCCCCATGCCTAAGAAGACTTTGTCTATATGTCAATCAGCTACATGCAATAATTTTAAATGTGTGTAACAGTCACATTTCCTCGGTTTGGGAGGTCTTCCCTCCCCTCCCCCATTTTCATTTTCACAGATGTTTCCGTGGAATACAAAACAAAGGAACGCTTTCTTCTTCTGTTTCTGTGCCCTCTGCCTTTTTGTAAGTCTTTGTCTGATCTACTGCAGAGAGCTACAGCCAGAAAGGAAATGGGAAGAGAAAGTGGGGGAAGGAAGGTTTGGTTCTGCCCTCAGAAGCCACCATTTCTCAGGTGGAAAATAAGACTGTCATGCCACGATGACATTTTGCCTTGTGTCACAATGATTAATAGTCCTAATTTTTTCCAATTAGGGAAGTAATCACAACCAGTCGGTGGAATCTGACCAATTTTATATAGTGTGATCTGTGAGTGCTATACTTTCAATGTGGAATAAGATCTAAGATGATTCTTTTCCTTTTGACAGCTAAGTGTAATATTGTATTTCCATCCCCGAGTTGCTTTTTCATATCTAAAAAAGAAAAGAAGCTTTTCAGAAATAAGTTATTTCCAAATCTGACCTCCTTCACCAATCTGCTCTCTATGAATTGGTACACTGCAATTCAAAAAGGGAGTATGGAGTTTAGTATATTCAAATGAGTATGTTAATAAACCTGGCAATGCCTTAGTAGAGACAGAAAGACAGGGGAATAGAGTGCTTTTATATGATACTTATAAACACTTGCCAAATTCACAGAACCAAATTCCATAGAGAACTGCCCAAGAGCATCAAGAAACACACAAGGCTGCACAGGCAGTAAACTGTCTGGCAGAAGGGACCACTACAAAGAGTAAGTATCTCATACCCTTCACCTTCACTTACCTAAACACAAACCAAAACATTTCAGATACAGAATATTCCAGACAGTTCCACTGATATCTAGTCAAATGACAGGCCAAGGAAATTAACTTACAATGAATTTCAAGCAAACTTGAAAACCACCTCATTCAATTCTATAATTTTAGAGGCCCTAAGAGACAAATGCTTTCCTACAGTTCAGACAATTATTATAGAGGAACCAAAATTAGAACCCTTAGCTCTTACTTTCATAAGACAAACTTATAAGTACATAATTTATAGCATGATGGTATCAAACGGTTTTTTCAGACATGAAGAGCTTTATTACATCAATATAAATGGTGCAAACTGTGCCACATGGCAAATGTGCTCTGGAAAATGCAATAATTCCATGACAATTCCTAACCCCAAACCAGATTTCTCTCTACCGCCAATCAAAGCAGAAAGAGGTGAGCTTCACCAGGAGAATTCCGACAGGAATTGTGAAGCCTGTTGTAACTGAAATTTACCTGAAATACTCCAGTCTCATGTCAAGGCATTCCGCTGTGTCAATGGTTTTCAATTTTTGGTTTTCTGAGTAAAGTTTTCCTGTTTGTTTCTTTGTTTTTCTTTAAATGAGCTCTTAAATAGAACCTCAACAGCTAACATCAATAAAATCAGCATTTTATCCTAATAAGTTTATATTTTCAAACATTTACCTGCTCAGTAGGGCTCCCCAGGTGGCACAGTTGGTAAGGAATCCACCTGCCAATGCAGGAGACACAAGAGACACAGATTCGATCCCTGGGTCGGGAAGATACCCTGGAGTAGGAAACAGCAACCCCCTCCAATGTTCTCGCCTGGAAAATTTCATAGACAGAGGAGCCTGGTGGGCTACAGTCACTGGGACCACAAAGGGTTGGACGTGACTGAGCATGCATGCACACACACACACATCAAATCAGTCAGTGAGGAAACTGATCAGGGTTCCCATGAGCCCATATCGCTCCACTATGCAGATCAGAAAGAGGACATCGCTCCTTCCCAGCCAAGACTTTCCCAAACCCAGACACCTTGTACAGAGCACATCCTGCAATACAACACATGGGACATGGCAGATGGCTTCTAATAAAAAGTTCTAATGAATAAGGCTGTTCCCATGAAAACAAAAATTTTAAATAGGAAGTTATAAATGATAACTGTAGTCTCTCCCTTCAACATGCCACATATCTCTATATTTTGTTTTTGTTGCACAGTAGAGTGAAAAATGATGTTTCTTGCCAATGGCTAGTTGCATATTTGATAACAGTTTTGTTTCTGTCTTTTGATAGTAGCTTGCCTTGCCTTGCAATCTCAGGATACTCTTATTCTGAAAAAGCAGAGGTAGGAAATTTTTGTTGCAAAGTTGAATCACTTAGAAGTTGGAAAAGCACCCCAAACTTGGAAGAAGCACTAAGAATGTCTAAGATACACTGTTCCCCAGAGAATTGTCTACAGTTGACTTGAACATGGTGAGTAAAGCATGTAAAAAAAACAGATATGCCTGAGCATCTTCTGGTATTTAAGTGTAATCCAAGCCATGTTACCGTGACAACTTGACTTATAAACACTCTTAAAAATTTGTGCATACTGACTCAAAGGCTTCCCTGGTGGCTCAGATGGTAAAGGCTCTCCTGCAATGCAGGATCCCTGGGTTAGGAAGATCCCCTGGAGAAGGAAATGGCAACCCACTCCAGTAATCTTGCCTGGAGAATTCCACTGACAAAGGAGCCTGGAAGGCTACAGTCCATGGGGTTGCAAAGAGTCAGGCATGCCTGAGCAACCATCACTCACATAGTGACTCAAATAAAATTTATTTTTATAATTTATCATAAATTACCATTTATTACACTAAGAACAGAAAATACAACAGGAAGAAAAATCCAGTCCTGTCTTCATGGAGTTCAGTGGTTAGCAGTAGGTTTCTTTATGAAATAGCACTCACAACTTTCTGGTTTTTATTCTCCATCTGGATTTTTGGATGGCAATTTTATATGGTCACAGAACAAACAGAACTATGCCGGCCCCATGCTTCAGAATTTCTGTAGGTAATTTTAAACACTTTTGACAAATTCTGTCACTTCTCTGGCAGTTACTTGTCTCCTCTGGATCAGCCCTGTAGGATGTAGGGGGCAGGCCATGATTAGTCTGTTTGACCTCTTTTCCTCAGAACCTTGTTTATACACTCTGGACAACCTGACAGATAAACTCAACAAGAAACTACAACATACTGAGCTTAGTTTTCTCCCTCCTCCAAGGAACTCACTGGCTACAGTCTCAAGGACTGTGTCCCCATTACATTCACAGGTTGAAATCCTAATGCCCAATGTGATGGTATTAGAAGGCAAGGCCTTTGGGAGGTGCTTACATCATGAAGACCCTGTCCTCATGAATGGGATTAGTGCTCTTGTAAGAGACCCCAGGGAGCTCCCTGATCCCTTCCACCATGTGAGGAGACATTGAGAAGTCCACAACCCCAAAGAGGACCTTCTCCAGAACCTGGCCAGGTGAGCACCCCAACTGTAGATTCCCAGGCTTGAGAACTGTGAAAAATCAATTGCTGGTGTTTACAAGCCACCCAGTCAGCAGTATTTTGTTGAAGCAGTCTGAATGGACTAGAAAAACATTTATTCATTGATTCACCACTTACTGAGCCTATTAAAAGCTAGCTCTGCGCTACCCCCAAGGGAATCAAATGGACAGAACAGCACCGAGGGCTTCCCCAGCCTGTAGCAGGGGTAGACGGTTTCAAATGATAGTAACAGGAGCCCTGGGAGAGGCAGCTGCAGGCACAGATGTGGAATAAAGAACGGTTTTTGTTTCTGCCAGGAGGAGTCAGACGTAGGAGCTTTTAGAGACGAGACACCCTAGTTAGGTTTTCCAGGTAAAGCTCTGAAGGAGGATGGACCAGCCAAGCTGAGTGCAAGCCAAGTGCTGAGACCAAGAGTCCAGACGCAGCTCGGCGCCTCCGGAAAGCTCTACCTAGTCCCCTAGCATGGAGCTCAGAGTGCGGGGGAAGAAATGCCCAGTACAGGACTGGACAGCGACTGGGGGCCAATTCAGGAAGGGCCTGATGTGCATTTGACTTTGGACTCTATCCTGACTGCACAGGAAACATTACAGGTATTTGTTTTTGTGTTTCCAAATGAAGTACAACAAATTTGGCCTAGAGAAAAGATCATTTGCAGTTAAAATTCAAGGCATGTGCTAGAGAAAGAAGGGACTACAAGTAGGTGGCAAACGAGGAGGCTATTGCAGTAGCCCACACAAGGGGTGCCTACCCAGTGCACCCAGGTTACTCACGGCATTTGACCCTCAGCCCAGCAGGACGAGGCTTCTCTGAGCATGGATGGGGCCCAGGTCCATGCAAAGCGAGAGCGTCCAATATCAGAACCACCAGCCTCAAAGACTAGGGTTTCCATGGCTGTTCCAATCAGTGCTGATCAGCCCTCCCTCCCAGCTAGCTCTCCTTCTTTGAGTCCCGCCATCACTGAGAACTTGCATTTTACTCCAGGGTTCTTCCTTGGTCCTGGTCACACTTGGCCAAGGTCCATCCTCACTCACAGATGCACACTTTTACTTCCTTCCTATCATGCAGCTTTGTTTGGTGCTTGGCTCTCGGCCCCCATATTTTCCCCAAACCTTCTGGTACCCAGCCATTTCCTGACCCACCTCAAGGCCCCTCCAGCACAACTGGGCTCCATGGCCCCACCCACAGGCAGGCAGCACAGCAGCACAGGAGGGGCTGACCATGACCACCAGAGGCTAAGGCTGCAGTGAAAAGACAATGCAGATACTTATTTCATATACTATTGGAAGCCAGCATCTTATACAACAAGTACAGTATTGTGAGCAATTTCTTCATCACTGTCTACAGAACCCAAAGCCAGGGGCTAGGCCTCCAGATTCTGACCACAGATTCTGCTTGCAGAGAGGCCACAGGCTTCAGACTTGGACTATGTATCCAAATCTCTGTCAGTCACCTTGAACAAATACTTGCCCCTCTAGGTTTGCTAAGGCTTCAGTGTGCATACATGGCACCAATCACACAGGCCGAACCGCTGGAAAACATGCATCTTGAGGCTGGATTTTCCTCTGCCGACCCACTCTTCCTGGTAACTCAGATGATTAAAGAATCCACCTGCAATGCAGGAGACCTGGGTTCGATCCCTGGGTTGGGAAGATCCCCTGGAGAAGAGCATGGCAACCCACTCTGGTATTCTGGCCTGGAGAATCCCATGGACAGAGGAGCCTGGCAGGCTACAGCCCATGGGGTCACAAAGTCGCACAAGACTGAGTAAGTTGGACACAGTACCCACTCTTAGTTAATACTGAATCCATCTTCCTTCCTCTGCCCAGTCTTAGAAGGAAATCACAAAAAAAGACAACCCATTGTCCAAGATACTTAACATTGTTTAGGTGACAAGAATGAGTCCAAGGTTGGGGGGAGGGGAAAGTGGAAATTACCCAGTAGGAAGAGGAAGAAGGTTTTCCAGCTATTTAAAGTACAGCTCCACTCAGGTGTTTATACTGGACAGTCTCAACAGCTGGTGACTCACTGTGCAGGGAGTATCTTAAAATGAACCTTCTATTCTTCTGGATAAGTTCTGAGTTATCCAGGATATGAGACACTCCCTCCTTGGGGCTATTTCCTAAGGCTCCCAAGTGAATAGCATCGCCATTTCGAGTCCTTATCTTCCTTTTAAAGCTTGAGGGAAAATATGCCTTAAGCTTCACACTGATTTCTCTCTGATATATTTATACACTGCCTTACTAAGCCCACCTGGGGCTTCCCAGGTGGTCCTAGTGATAAAGAACCGGCCTGCCAGTGCAAAAGATGCAAGAGACATGGGATTGATCCCTGAGTTGAGAAGATCCCCTGGAATAGGAAATGGCAAGCCACTCCAGTATTCACGCATGGAAAATTCCATGGACAGAAGAGCCTGGAAGGCTACAGTCCATGGGGTCGCAAAGAGTTGGACATGAATGAGTGACTGAGCGTGGAGCATTACCAAGTAAATTTAAAAAAAAAAAAAAGAAAAAAGACAACACCTACCTTGAAAAAAATGTTTTATGAAAACTAAATAGAAAAGAAATATTTCTAGCTTCATCATTTGTCCAGGGACTCAGTTCTATACCTATTCATATGCCCCCATAAAGTTAGCACAATACCTTATAGACAGCGGGCACACCCAATAAATTTTTCCATCAATGTGTCACAGGATATGCCTTTATATTTATCATCACTAAAGAAAAAAAAAATGTGACAAACTCTTAACAGGATGTAGTATCTGCTATCAGGAAACAAATACTTAAGAACAGAAAATGGAAAAAAAAAATAACCTAATATTATTTATTTCCCTTAGGGACTTGGTATGTACTAGATCCAAGCATGCCTTTCAAAAACAAAGTACACTTGAAGTGATGTCTCCAACCAAATTCAATATAGTAAAACTTCAACAACCTGTTCTAAGTGCTAGACAGTTAAACTTATTGACCTGAGTTTTTCATAAATAATTATAGCAGGGAGAAATGACTCATTTCAAGACCCTACTTTTACTGGTTTCTTTGAAAGAACCCAAGGTGATTTAATGACTTAAGATGCTATGAGCAACTCTACATAAATGCCATTATTCAAATAAACACATTCCTGGAGTTACTGGTAGATAAACAACATTAAACAGTGACTCAATTAACTCTGTGCTTCCAAGGGCAGACTAAGGGAGTTAGATCTCAGACCACAGAAAAGGGCTACAGTGATGACATGTCTTACACAAAGGTCCAGGATTCTGCTTCTGTTTTCTTTGTTCCTCTTCCTACAGCGCCTAAAACTGCTCTAAGCCATTGTATTAGCTCAGGCTGCCATAGTAAGATATCATAACCTGGGTGGCTCAACAGCAGAAATTTATTTTCTTGCAGTTGTGGAGGCTGTAAGTCCTAGATCAAGGTCCAGCCTGGTCAATTTCTGGTGAGGGCTCTTTCTCTGGTTTACAGGTAGTCTCCTTCTTACTATATCCTCACATGCTTTTTCTTAGGTACATGCATGCTTGAATTCCTGGAGAGAGTTAGCAAGCTCTCTAGGGTCTCTTTTTATAATGACAGTGATACAATTAGAACAGGGCTCCACCCTCATGATTCATTCAACCTTAATTTCCTCCTTTCTTCAAATACAACCAGGCTGGGTGTTAGACTTTCAGCATAAGAATTTTGGAGAGACACAAATATTCAAACCAAGACAGCATATTAAAAAGCAGAGACATTACTTTGCCTACAAAGGTCCGTATAGTCAAAGCTATGGTTTTCCAGCAGTCATGTATGGATGTGAGAGCTGGACAATAAAAAAGGCTGAGGGCCGAAGAACCGATGCCTTCGAACTGTGGTGCTGGAGAAGACTATTGAGAGTCCCTTGGACTGCAAGGAGATCAAACCAGTCAATCCTAAAGGAAATCAATCCTGAATATTTATTGGAAGGACTGATGCTGAAGTTGAAGCTCCAATACTTTGGCCACCTGATGCGAAGAGCCACCTCACTGGAAAAGACCCTGACGCTAGGAAAGATTGAGGGCACAAGGAGAAGGGGACGGCAGAGGACAGGATGGCTGGATGGCATCACTGACTCAATGGACATGAGTTTGAGCAAACTCTAGGAGATGGTGAAGGACAGGAAGCCTGGCGTGCTGCAGTCTATGGGGTCACAAGAGTCGGACACGACTGAGCAATTGAACAACAACAAACATCTAGTCCATAACACCCATAAAGAAGCAATTATCCCCCATAATGGCTAAATAAAACCTCAAGTTCTTGACCCTCTACATTGATCAATTTCTCTTGCATAAGTTATCCCAGGACTCACATTCTCACTGGAGAGAGTTTACAGAACAATGGTAAGTGAGCACTGACATTAACATTCATCTCCTAAATAAACACTTCTTGGAAAGAACAGTATTTTTTATCTTAGACAAATTTGTTTGAAGCTCTTTCTCAAAGAGGAATTTGGGTCTCTTTTCCAAAACTTGTACCCCACAGCCATCTGATAACGCCGTTCTGTGACTACTGGGAAATGAACAAAGCAGCAAAATCACATGTAATCAAGCAGGTTATAGCAAGGAAAGCCACTTCAAAACTTTTTTTTTTCCCACTTCGAAACAGAAAAATTTTAAGACATAAGTGACAAACTAAATTCAGGACTTCCAGACTCAATTTCCACCGAGAGGAAAACTCTATATAGGAAATGATGCTCAGCTTATAAAACAGTTTATATAATTATTTCTGATTACAAAAGAAATTCATGTTAACTTTTAAAAATTATTAAAAAGTAGAGAGTCTAAAAAAAATGCCACCTCTCAATGGTAACAATTGGTTTTAACAACACTGCAATACGTAACTTTGTATCCCAATTCTTCACTTCTTGAATTTTCTCATTTTAAAACTAATTACCATAATTTTTACATAATTTATACATAATATTTCCTCTTCTAACTTGGGGCCAAGAACATAAATGGTTGGTTTTCTGAATCAATTTATATAAACTATGAATGGGAATATTAAATGAAATGTAGGATGGAATTAATATGATTCTCCTGGGGAAAAAAATAAAGAAAGGGGCTAAGGGCTGACTTTTACCCGTATGCGAAGTTTTTATAGGAATCCTCATACCTTGTTGTTAGTGTTCATCATCCACATTTCTGGAGAAAACTCTCAGATATTTTTCTTTTTTTGGCTCTTTACAGAACTGCTTATGCATATTTGGATTTTCTTGTTTCATTGAGAGCCTGGTGAAACCCTAAGCTTATTATGGAGGCCCCCCAGACTCTTCAACCCATTCTGGACATCCTTCAAGAAAGGCCAACAGGTTTCTTCCTCTCCCCAGGATAGTGAGTACTGTTTTCTCCAGGACCTGGGTTAGGGCTATTTTTAGTTGTCTCATACAAATTCAGGCTTCTCAGGTGGCTCAGTGGTAAAGAATCCACCTGCAGTGCAAAAGACACAGGAAGACACAGGTTCAATCCCTGGGTGAGGAAGATCCCCTGGAGGAAGAAACGGGAACCTACTCCTGTACTCTTGCCTGGGAAATCCCAAGGACAGAGGGGCCTGGCAGGCTATAGTCTGTGGGGCGGCAAACCAGTAGGACACTACTGAGCAACTAAACAATAACAACACACAAATATATGCCCACGACCCCGAACATGTCCACCCCTGGGCACCAAGGCAGAGATGATCTTTTTCATTTTTGGAGGAAAAAAACACCTAATCTCTACATTTCTGCTTAAAGATTTCAGGGAGACATGCTTAGAGAAATAACTTTCCTGTGGTCCAGTGGTTAAGATTCCACGCTTCCAAAGCAGGGGGAAAAAGTTTGAATCCTCATCAGGAAACTAAGATTCCAAATGTTATGCAGCACAGCCAAAACAAAACAAAACAATAATAGATTACCTTTATTTTTAAAATGCCCAATTAACACTAACATAAAATGGAACAATAAATTGCTTGGTTTAAGAAAACAGTTCACAACTTGGGGGAGGAATGGTTATCAAATTCACCCAAGACGACATGCAAATTTCATAACCAGAAGGGTTCTCGCCAGCCTCGATCCCACCAACTTCCTCTTTCTGGCACACACACAGGGGTCATGAATGGGGGTGGAAAACAAATACACAAGTGTGACTGGCAATTTCCCAAAGCCTTCTATGTCAATGTTATGCTTTCTCTCTTCTTCCCCAGCTGAGAAGCAGCCATGTTCATTACAGAGTAACATTACAGAGTTCATTACAGAGTGACAGATGCCTGTTTCTGGATTTAGTTGCTTTTCTTCAATAGGGACACAAATGTGATCCTGACTGATGCAAATTGAGTCTTGAACCTCCCTGCAATACCAAAGCCAAGGCTAAACATAAAGGAGTATCTTCCGTTCCACTTACAAGTCTTCCTTCCTGGAAGAGGTGCACAGCTCCAATCCAAGTTCTCAGTGATAAGCCATCCTGTACCATGGAAAACTGTTGGTTGCTAAGTCGTGTCCAACTCTTTGCAACTCCACGGACTATAGCCTGCCAGGTTCCTCTGTCCCTCGAATTCTCCAGGCATTGCAGGCAAATTCTTTACCAAATGAGCCAGCAGGGAAGCCCTCCATCCTATACCATGTATGAAAGTGTGAAAGTACAGTCGTTCAGTCGTGGCTGACTCTTTGCAACCCTATGGACTGTAGCCCACCAGGCTCCTCTGTCCATGGAATTCTCCAGGCAAGAGTACTGGAATGGGTAGCCATTCCCTTCTCCAGAGGATCTTCCTGACCCCGGGATCGAACCCAGGTCGCATGCACTGTACGTGGAATCTTTATGGTCTGAGCCACCAGGGAAACTGCACCATGGTTTACAGCAATTAAGATGAGATTATCTCTTATCCCATCACTTCTTCCTCTGTACCCAACAGACTGCAAGCAAAACTATCAATATAATATCCAGCATGCCTTGTTACTGCAGTACTTCATAGGTGCCCATGAAATCACACTTTGTATGAAGGCCACAGTACGTACACCTGTCAAAGCCAAAAGAGTGTCCTCAAAGACTCCTTTCCACTCACCCACCTTCCTGTCCCAGCTGTTTCTACACATGGTCATCTCTCCTACAAAGATGAGATGGAATGAGAGGGATTAGAGATACCTCAGGTGGTGAAGGACACACTCCATGTTGAAGGTATTGACCTGGCCTCAAACTTGGTGATAGTAGAGAGGGGCAATGGGTCTCCCTGCCCAGGTCACTGAGGTCCTTGAAGCTTCTCTATTAAGGAGGGAAAGCAGAGGGAAGCCGCCAACTGGTTTTCCCAATGTAGTTGCACCTGCCTTGAAGAAACTGCTCCTGAATTTGGCAGTTGGTTTTCTGTCAGACTTCATTTCTAATATCATTAATGTCTGCCTCTTTGTGTACATCTATCAGTATTTCAGTTGGAGGTTATGACAGGCTACATTAGGAAAAAGGAACATAAAGCTATCATAAGCTGGAATCCCTCACTTCAAATCACGTATTTTGTTCAGAAGTACAGTGGTGTAACTTTAAGAATTCTAAATCTGACCTTGTGGTTCCTAAGATGTATTACATATTTACCACACACACATACACACACAGTCTGTATCCACAAATACATTGCTTTGGGTATCTGAGCATTTTCCCATTTCCAGATGTGTGTATACACTTAGACGCTGTTTGAGGGATATATAAGTCATGTTTGTTGAAATATTGTTTGTGGTTTCTGTTTTTGAACATCCTGCTGGGGAAATTTCACAAACATGCAAAATCTGGCATGAGACATTTGCTTCAGAAAGAACTGTCAGAGAAACAGAAGTAACTTATGCCTTAACCAGGCAATGCACCAATGGGAAGCAAGAAAAAAACATGAAATCTAGCTTCCTACCAACTCGACATGACAGCTAATCGTTCTTATTTTATAGTCCCCAGATATCCATATTAATAAAGTGCTTTGAGATGACTGCTCTTGGAAAATTCAGGCTCTATCACTTTAAAACTTAGACAAGCGGACTACTTAATCAAAATCAAAACAATTAATAAAGTGGATCGCTTCAGTTATCACACCTAAATCAAATGACTCTCTCATCATGCTCTTTAGTCTATAACCTCTCTCCTATTCTTGTCTATGCAGATATCGCCACCTGAATGTTTGATGGGGATGGCCAACTCTAGGAAGCCAAACAAAACTCTTAATCCTACACTATAAACCAGCCCCACCTGCAAAAATGTCTCTTTTGTTGAATGGCACCTATGTTCACCTGGGGCTTCCCTGGTGGCTCAGTGGTAAAGAACTCATCCGCCAATGCAGGAGACTCAGGTTCAATCCCTGGGTCGGGAAGATACCCTGGATAAAGAAATGGTAAGTTGCCCAGTCCAGTATTCTTGCCTGGGAAACTAGATGGACTCAGGAGCCCGGAGGATTACGGTTCATGGGGTCACAAAACAGTTGGACACAACTTGGCAACTGAAAAACAACAATCTATGTTCCCCAGCTTGTGCAACCCAGAAATCAGGTAGACATCCGAAACTTCTTCCTTCCCCTAACTCCTCACATTCAATGATAAGCCCTGCTGTTTCCATCTTCCAAACATCTTAGATTTATCCACATTCCACCATGCAGGACTGCTCACTTGGTTCAGGAACCTATCTCTTAACCTCATCTACTGCAATAATCTCTCTTAGGTCACCTTTATGTCACCTTCATCATCCAGAAGCAATAATGTACATGCCTTAAAGGTTCATAATGCTCATATTTCCAACCAGGAGGAATTTTTTAAAAAACAATTTGCTGGTAATCTTTATATTCTAACAATTCTCACCTGTGCTTAATTACTGAATACATCTTCTCTAAATGCTACACATTAACTACCATCTTCTCTATAATACTATGCATTTTGTGGAATTTCAATCACTATCCATGTTTCATTTATTTTGTCACCTGACACTAGGTACATGGAATGTATTTTATTTTTTTAACTTTTTTTTTTTAACATGGACCGTTTTGAAAGTTGTTACTGAATTTGTTGCAGTATTGTTTCTGTTTTATGTTTTGGTGTTTTGGCTGCAAGCCATGTGGGATCTTAGCTCTCTGACCAGGGATGGAACCTGTATCCCCAGGATAGGAAGGCTAGGTCTTAACCCCTACACTGCCTGAAAGGTCTCCTGGAATGTATTTTAGAAATAGCATTATTTATGGAAGCCTTTCATTTTATGACCATAAGTATTCTGCTATGCTGATAATCAAAAGTGATTCAACTATTCCTATATTGGAACTGATGTTGTTTCACAGACCACATGGCAAGGAATAACTGCGCATAAAGTGTTTTGCCACTATTGACTTTTTTTTTTCATGCAGACTTTGATGAGTGGAATTACTGATTCAAACTCCTGCTTTTGACCATAATGTTAGGCAACACAGCAGAGTGGCTAAGAAAGCACCCTCTAAGACTTTTGAGGTTCCAATCCTAGTTCCACCACTTCCTGCATGACCTTAGACAACTTACTTAACCTCTCTATGACTCAGTTTCCTGTAAAATGAATGAAAACTGAACCTTCCCTTATGGAGCTGTCACGAGGATTAGACAGAAAACACATGACAAGCTCTCAGAACAAAGCTTGGTGAAAAGCAAGCGCTCTACAAAGCCTATTTTACATATTTATACACACACACACATATACATACACCTTCATTTCCAAAAGGATCACGTTAATATTTAATACAGCCAGTAGGGCATATCAGTTTTATTGCAACTCTGTCACCAAAAGGCATTAACACTATTTTTGGTGATTCTTACTTAGTAAATATCCAGTGTATCTTAGCACACATTTTTTTTCAAATGCCAACGAGTAAAACATTTGTTCCTTAAGTACATTTATAGTGCTTAAATAAAAATAGCTTGGGGGACATTACTTATTTATTCTTTAGTATTATATATACTCTGACC
Organism: Ovis canadensis; assembly: GCF_042477335.2. Taxonomy (NCBI): domain Eukaryota; kingdom Metazoa; phylum Chordata; class Mammalia; order Artiodactyla; family Bovidae; genus Ovis; species Ovis canadensis. The sequence continues at coordinate 71,041,150 of NC_091248.1, read as the reverse complement.
AAATAAGCTTACCAGTTTATGTTTTTAAGAAAACAAGTTACATGAGTTGCCTTGTTTCTTCTAATAATGATCAGCAATACATAAAAGGATGGAAAAGAATGGTGTGGGTAACCCTTCAATTGGCAAGAAATTAGCAGCTCATTAGATTCATTCTTCTGCTGTAGTGCCCAGAGATCATTGTCAAAGGAAATTATATATATATATATATCCAAAATTGGTCATTATGCAGTTGATCCCAGCCCTTGTCAAAAAGACTCTAGCAGAAAGAGACAGGTAACCTAAAAGAAACAATTTATGCAATGCATGTGATGGTTTGGATACTTGTTCCATAGTTAATGAGAAATATTATATAAAAAGACAAACTCTGACTTATATTAGAAGACAAAAGTATGATTAAAGTCTAAGTTTAAATACAAACACATATTTGTCAAAAAACAACATAATGAATGAACTTAACTAGAAACCCAACAAGGCCTAAATTCCAGTGCTTCCTGTATCACAAATGAGGTATCTAGAGCAGTGCTATTCAAACGATCAGTCAGGACCTACTGAGTCATTAAGTAAAGTTAGTGACAATCTTTTTAAGTTTATAAATAAATTTATTTTATTGTAGCATACCTGACATACAACATTCTATTAGTTTCAGGTATACAATATAATGATTTGAGTGCTGTATGTCTGTATTTTTTAAATGAAAAAGAATAGGAGATCACAGAAGGTATGAGTAAATACTGTTTCACTTATATGTGTGTAGGGTGGTCCTGAGTGGTGCTGGTGTCAGGAAATGAAATGAATTTCCTATTATGGATGACAGTTAAACAATATCAAAATTCACTGCTGGAGAGTACCTCATTTTACTATGCTTCACAGATACTGCATTTTTTACAAATTGAAAGTGTGTAGCAACCTTGCATTGTCAGATGATGGCTTGCGATTTCTCTTTTTACTTATTTATTTGCTGTTTTTCTTTTTAAATTAAGGCATATACCTATTTTTTTAAAACATAACACTATTGCACTCTTAAAAGACTACAATATAGTGTAAACATAACCTATTTGCACTAGGAAACCAAAAAATTTGTGTGATTCACTCTATCGTGATAATTTGCTTCACTGCAGTGTTCTAGAACTAAACCTGCAATATCTCGAACGCATGCCTGTAAGTCAGTTAATCTCTGTGAAGCTGTTTCCTCATCTCTTAAATGGAAAGTATTCTACTTCAGAGAGTAGATTCAAATAAAATAATTTCACATCTTTTTAACTATAAAACATTGCATTAATATGTTAAGGTTACAGCATTATGGCTAGGTTCCTTAATGTTTCTCTGCTGTATATGATCACAACATAAAATCACTGTGCTAGAACTTGGACATACTGTATCAAAGATAATTCTGCAAATGTAGTCTCCTAAAAAAAATAGAGCTAGAGACAGGAAATCCTTAAGCTTCTTGAAATTTTTATAATATCTTTGTAGTTCTGACTATACACCCTCTGGGGAAAAAAATAAGACTAAAGAAGAAAGGCAGTATCTCAGTGTCACTGTGGGGCCTTATGAAAGAATCATCATTTATGAGAATGACCGAAAGGGGGATATGTTTACAGGCTATTCCCAGAGGAGACCAGATCATGAATGTAAGTTGCCATCTCACTGTCTGCAGAGCCCTTCAGTGATACTTTACTTGCAGGTATAAATCACTGCTCTTTGCTTCCCACTGAAAGTTTAGAATCCTGTACCAGTCTCTAAATGCCACAAACAATTCCAGGCAGCACATCTTTATCTAGCTACACATGTTATCTGCACACATCATGGTACCACAAGATAAGAAACATCTCAAGACTGCCAGCTAACAAAATTGGAAACAGCTAAGACAAAAGGTACACTCCCTCATAACTCTGGCTACCAATAAAGCACGCTTCTGAAGGAAAAGACATTCTAAAGATCCTGAGTAAATAAGAGATGGTACCTCTCCCCATAAAATTAGAAAGGACTTTAAAAAGGAACAGAACTCCTACTTTGCTGTTGTTTAGTTACTAAGTCATGGCCAACTCTTTTGTGACTCCATGGACTGTAGCCCACCAGGCTCCTCTGTCCATGGGATTTCCAGGCAAGAATACTGGAGTGGGTTGCCATTTCCTTCTCCAGGGGATCTTCCCAACCCAGGGATCAAACCCACATCTCCTGCTTGGCAGGTAGATTCTTTACCACTGAGCCAAATAGGAAACCTGAATTCATACTTAGATGATTTAAAAAACCACTTTAGGATAAACTGAAGACAGGAATGTTTGTGAAGACTCAGTGATATGGGTATGATGACACTTCATTTTTTAAATGATATCTGTGACCTTCAGATCAGCTTGTTCTGAGTTTTGTTTCCTGTAAGCCTTAGGGATTTTTTTGCACTGATCAATCAGCCCACATTACCTCTCTAAGCCTAACCAGGTTCACAAATGTAAAACATCTGGCCCGGTTGAGAGGCTCAGTTTGCAGCTCACAAAGGCTCATGGGTTCACCTGGGAATGCTGCACGCATGCCTGCTGGGCAAATGAATGTAGAAATAGATCTGCAATGGCCTTAACTTTCTCTATGACTAATTCCCATCACTCTGAGGAAGGGGATGGGGACTGTGACAGATGAGGATGTATAGAAGGCAGATAGCATGAGGAAAGTTGTCAGGGGGTGATCAAGAATGTTTTAGTCACTGCCCATAGAGCTCCTGCTAGAGAGAGAGAATCAAACAGCCTGAATCAGCTTGGTTCTGGCAGCCTGCCAGGTAGCTTTTGCTTACCTGTGATCTTAGTTGAAAATCATGTGGGATGTGTCACAGCAAAAGTGCCTTTCTCATAACAATCTCAACACATTGGAAATATCTTTCTAACCAAAGGACACACTTGTTTGGAAGAACTCCACAGAATTAATACTGAGAAGAACCTTGGCTATTCTTCGACTGTGTGTTGAAATCCTGGAAGGTTAAGTGACTTACCTTAGGTCACACAACTGGCAGCAAGCACTGTCTTGACTAAGACCAAGAGCTAAACAGACTCTCCCAAGATAAAATATGTCTACAATTGTGCCTATTAACACGTTTTCAAAGAGACAAGGTTCCTTACTACTCAGAACTTCAGTTTAATCACTATACCTGTCTACTACCCTAGAACACTTAGATATATGACTAAGTATGCATTGTTTTAAAACCATTCATCAATTAAATTGATGGGATAGTGCCCACACATTAGGTTTGAAAAGGAATTCCTATCTCTGATACACCTTACTACAGGTATGAAATTTAAGTAACTTTGTCCATATTTATAGTATGTTGCTTGAGACTGAAACAATAATATATAAAGATACATAATTCTCTCATAATGAGATAAGTATGTTAGAAATATACAATGTGCATGGAAACTTCAAGCATTCAAACTTACAGATTTATATCAAAGAATAAGGAAATCAATTTACTACTACACCTGATATCAGCAAAACATCTGTGCCCATAAAATAAATTTTCTTGAGTATTTATAAACTAGAAAGAAAAGCACATACAGTAACCAAGTTTATTAAAAAAAAAAAAAAGTAGCACATGTGTGTTTTAGTTGCTCAGTATAAGCAGCTACAAATACTCCTTTCTGTGGTGAGAAATAAGTCCACACATAAGAATCCCTGCAAAATTTTCACCACACACACGTGTAACAGATGGAGTCTAAAAAACAGCTAAGCATTTCATAAGCCAAATGCTCAAAAATTAATAATAAAAGATGTTAACAATGCTGTATTATATTGCATAAATGAGCACAACAGATCCCCACCCTCTGCTTTCACCTCTCATCTCATCCCACCTTTCTCCAAATGTGTGCTCACCCATTTACATCCCCTACTCTGCAACCAAATCACAACCATCCAAAGGCGAGGTGTCTGCTGCAGCCCAAAACACTTGACTGATAACATCCGGTTTGCCATTCCAGGAAATCCCAGAGTGTGTTTTAATCCTCTGCCCACAGCTTGCAAAAGAAAAACGAGAGAGGATCTAATCGATACCAGCACCCCAGCTGTGACCTGGCACATAAAGAAATCAAGAAAATAAATCCCATCCATAATCTGTATAATTTAACACTTGGAAGAAAGCAACATCTGGGATCAACTCCAAGCGGGACAGTGCTGCTGGCCATGTCTGTGGTTCCTGCACTGAGTGCAAAGCCGGTGACAAGGGGACACTCCACGTCCTCAAAAATCAGCAAAAACAACGTCTCTTCCTAATAAGAAGTAATCTACCCCCAAAAATGAGGCAGGTGAAGAGAAGGAAACATCTACTCCTTGCCAGTTGAGCACCTGATAAAGGCTCCCCTTACATTTCAAAGACAGGGAAAACTGGAACTCCTTCCCAAAGGTGGGTTCTGGGCAAACTATTGTCTTGCTGACCAGTCAAAATCCAAAATGAAAGCTCATATAATACAGGGGAATGACTTTGTTCAATCATACAGCCCTTTCAGGACACTCCAAAGTCCTATCCCCAGGTGAAGTTGGGGGGGAAAAATATCCCCTGTAATTATGACTCCCTCGAAAGGCTTTCCAGATTTTTTAAATTACAGGAAAATGAACATAAGCAGAACATAAGCAGATACCTACATATCATCTAAATCACTAGATCTACACCCAATTTTTTAAAAAGTAAACCAATAAGCAGGACAGGGCATTATAGGAAACTATATATTATGTTTCCTTAATACTATATATTAAGTATTATATGATAATACTTTCTCTGTCAAACCTTCTCAGAGGTTATAATTGCATTTGGCTGCTTCAGGCTTGTCAGAGAGCCTTCCTTTTTAACAGTCGCAACCTAAAAGGAGTAACTGTCAAGGGGCGACCCAGCTGAAATCAAACAACAAAAACGGGAACTGTAATCCGCCTGAAATGGGAGGAGGGAAAGGAAGGGAGACTCCTGTATTCATCCGTCAATATTAATGTCCTTTGTTGTTCACCTTTACACAGAACAGCGAGCGCTACCCTGCTCCTTTTCCTCCTAACACCCGTGTCAGGGTAATCTTTCCTAAAAGCTGTCTCGTTGCCTCGAAGACCCAAGCTTTCGGAGTCTCTCTCCCGATTAACACTCCACAGCTGTCCTCCAGCACCACCCCCACCATGAGCAGAGAGGGTGGTCAGAAGTAAAAACATTGCTGAAATACCCGTTCCCCTCCAAAGACCAAAGAGCAGAGCGGCGCAGATGTTGAAATTTACTAACCCCCGCCCCACCGCCTCTCCGAGCGCGCACACACACACCGGGTAACCCGGGATGGGAGGGAGGAGGAAGGCTCGGGCCAGACTGTCAGAGCGGCTCTTCCGAGGACGGTGCCACATTCCGCACTCCGGGAATGTGGAAGGCAGAGGGAAGGTTCTGCGCCTCCCTTCTGTTTTGGGGATGTTCTCTCTCCGCGACTGTTGTCTCCCTCTCCACCCTGGGAAGTCGTTGCAGCCCTTGCTTTCTTTAAGGTAAAGGAGAAGGAGGGAGAGGAAAGCCGTCCGTTCTCCTCTTCCAACTTGACACACACACACCCGGTAGCCACTCCAAACTCCGCAGGCAGAGCCCGCAGCAGGCGGGCTGGCCGCGCGCTCCCCTCAGCCGTCCCGGCACTCCCTCCGGGAACCCATGCCGAGAGCTCCCATCCGGCGTTGAGGGGCGAGACCCCGAGGCGCAACCCTCTGCCAGGAGGTGGCTGAGCAAAGCCCCTAACCCGCAGCGCGATGCCAGAATTAGGCATTTGCAGCCGGGCTGAGCTAGAGGGGCACGGGGGCAAGGACGCGAAATTCGCACTCGCTCGGGCTAGGACCAGAGCAGAATAAAAGTTCGCCCCGCGAAGACTCACCCACGCCGTATTTCTCGTGCTCCGTAGGTATCCACATGGCTAAACAGGGGTCCGGGGTCTTCAGGCTTTGTAATCCCCGCGCCCCTTCTCCGGCTCACAACAATGCACAGCTCCCGAGTAGTGGCTGCAGCGCTGGAGCCCCGCGGCTCCGCGCGGGCTGCGGTCGCTGGGCAGGGTCTGCGCTGGAGGCTCCCGAGCCCAGCGTTGACACCGCGCGGCCGAGGCTGCGCCGCCCGCAGCTCTGCCGGCGGTGGCTGCTCAGAGTCCTCCGACGCGCTCCCGGGAACCCAGAGGCGCAGTCATTGTTCTGATTCACTGAACTAAGCGAACACGCCGGGGCACTCTCCGGCGCACCCCCGCCCGTCAGCGCCTCTTCTAGCCCTCCCTGCCGAGCGCCCCGCAGCACGCTGGGAACTGTAGTTCTACAACAGCTCCATCCAGGAAGGAGGTGGGGAGTTAGCGGCTAGGGGCGGGACTACGTCCCGCTCGCCACGTTCTATTGGTCCAGATCGTGACGACGCGGAGTGGGCGTGGAGAAAAGTCGCGTCAGTGGGGAATTCGTTTCCAATCGCGTTTCTATTGGTCCCGCGCTTGGTCTGCGGCCCTCTTTTTTTTTTTTTTTTTTTTTCCCCCGCTCAGCCGAGTAATGGCTGCTCCCAAGACCCAGGGGGGTGCTACCCAAGGGGAGGAGGACAGTGATGGCAACCGTGGTGGAGCCAGAGGTGTCAGTTATGAGGGTGAGTACGGTGCCTCTGAGGTGCAAATGGTTTTTTGTCTTCGTTTCTCTCCAACCTGGAAGACAGCTGACTGCTGGACGGACCTTAGCTCTAAGGCCACTTGAGCTCGAAGGGGCCGCGGGTGGAGCCCCGCGGGACGGGAGGGGGTGGGAGAAGGCTACTTGCTGGAGACTGTCTAGGAGGGAAGAGAAAATGGGATGAAATGGCCTTATCCGCAGCCAGGGAAGTTCCCTGGGTTCTGTCCTACGTTTGGAGCTCCCACCTTTACTTTCGCTGCCGAGTGGGCGTGGGTCAAGGTTTGCGCGTGTGTGAGTATAACTCTGGAATTAGCTGTCCTCTTTCCTCGCCAGTAGTCTACCCTCGCCTCGGTTTGCTTGGTTTGGCCTCGAGAGATAGGTTTTATTTGGGTTCGAGCGGATTTCCATTTGCAAACTGGTTGGTCACTCTACAGATTTTTCTCAGTTGTTGGCTGGAGCAGCCTCTGAAGGGAAAGTCTGTATGACTCTCACTACTTCTTCCCCTGTCAACTGCCCCGGGCGTTCTCCAGGATTGAATGTAGAGAGCCTGGGAGATCTTCCCAAACTCTGGGTCCTTAGAGCAATAGGAAAGGAAATGGTAATTTGTAGTCATGGCTTCAAAGAAAGTCATCACAGCTACTTTGGCTTTGCTTCACTTTCAGGTTGTCTTCTGACCCAGTATAGAGAGCAAAAATAAAACTTTGAAAGCTGCAGAGGACGTTATCTTTAGAATCCCTAGCCCCTTTCTTTTGTTGTTGTTCTATCCATCTATCATCTATCCATTTATCAATGAGTCCTATCCGACTCTTTGCATCCCCATGGACTGCAGCACTCCGGGCTTCCCTGTCTTTCACTGTTTCCCTGAGTTTGCTCAAACACATGTCCATTGAGTCATTGATGTCATCCAATCATCTCATACTCTGTTGCCCCCTTCTTCTCATGCCCTCGGCCTTTCCCAGCATTAGGGGCTTTTCCAGTGAGTCAACTCTTTGCATCAGGTGGCCAAAGTATTGGAACTTCAGCATCAGTCCTTCCAATGAATATTTTAGGTTGATTTCTTTTAGGATTGACTGGTTTGATCTCCTTGCAGTCCAAGGGACTCTCAAGGGTCTTCTCCAGTACCTCTGTTTGAAAGTATCGATTCTTTGACCCTCCGCCTTCTTTGTGGTCCAACTCTCACATCCATACACGACTACTGGAAAAACCACAGACAGACCTTTTTCAGTAAAGTGATGTCTCTGCTTTTTAATACACTGTCTAGTTTGTCATAGTTGTATCCTTATAGTCTGTGTATCACCAACCTTACTCCCTTCTTTTTTGGGCTGATACATAAGTTAACACAGCTAGTTGTCTTTTTCCTTTTGATTTCTGTTTTGTTTGGCCGCACCATGCAGCTTGCAGGGGGCTTGCAGGGGCTTAGTTCCTTGACCAGGGACCCAGTCTAGGTCTCCTGCAGTGGAAACTCTGCCCTCTTCAGAGTCTTATCCACTGGACTGCCAGGGAAGTCTGTTGATGTTTTTTCTGTTAGGTCAGTTTATTTCTCTTCCTAGTTTCTTGTCTTGTCACACCAAAAACTTAGAGTGATAGATGAAAGGGTACAGAATAACAGACAAGTTACAGTTCAGTTTGGCTCAAGCAGACCGATCTTTTTTTACACAGACACTCCTAAAACATGGGAGCAGACTGACTCCAAGGGAGCTCTCCTTTTCCTTCCTGTTGATCCTGTTTGATAGCCCGCTTTCATACTTCCAGTTTCTTCCTTTTGCCTATGGTGTGTGCAAAGTAGAACTTGTACCCACCACCAGTCAATGAAAGGGACTGCAAATAGGCATATACTCAAGGCTGATTGACAATTGTAAATTATGTAACAGCAGGCTATGTTGTTTCTGTCTTCTCATAATTCAGTCCCTTATGATTAGATGTAGAATGTTCATGAGCCCTTACTGGGCTCCTAAGTGCCTAAGGTTGCTCGGAGAAGCCCCTTGTTTATTTTGTATCCACTCACTGTGTGCCTAGGGCACATGTGCAAGAGTTGAAAAGTCTCTGGTTATTTTGTAGCATATCTATGAGCTCCAGCTTGCATCCCTTTCAGCCAGGCCTCCCTTGTTGCTCATGTCTAACTTCCTAACATAACAAATGTGGTTTGAGGCTTAAATTTGGTTCTTCATCCTTGTCATTGTTTTTTGTTGTTGTTGTTGTTAATTTCTTGCTTTGTGCTTTCATGGTTAAATTGACTTTTAGTCATAAATTTTGTCTTAGCACAGAGTTAGTGCTACTTCTTCCCACTTCAGTGAAACCCCTACTTCTGAAATTATTTCAGTACCTCTTTGGAGAAACTTTTAGTAAGCTCCATTCTTAAATATTTTGTTATATTCATACCCTAAACAGTTCATTTTGGGATATGCCACATAGTCAACTCTTATCTTATAGTAACATACTAAAGAGTTTCCAGATTCTCAAAGTTCCAAAAGGCTACTTGTTTAACATTTGAAGGTGGAATCACTGGTAAATTTATCTCACCAAGTAACTCATAAAAAAGAAAATTGGCTATGCCTTTCAAAAGCATTGTGTGACTTTTAAATACATTAGTCATTTTAAAATTATAAAACATTTACTCATCAAGAGTTCAAACCATTCAGAGGTGTGTAAGGTAAAAAAGTAAAAGTTCTTGCGCCACACACAGTCTCAGTCCCAAGGTAACAATTCTTGGGGGTTTGGTAAGTATTCTTTACAATAAGTTTTATGTATGACATGCATCTATATGGTTTTGATTTCTTTTGAATAAAAAAGGATCATTCAGTGTAAGCTTAAAGATCTGCAACCTTCTTTCTTCCAGTGTTCTATTATAGACATTCTTCCATGTCAATACATCTGCTGCTTCATTCTTTTTAAAAACTGTGTCCGTAGTATTCCATGATATGAATGCGCCATATGTTAACCATTCCTCCGTTAATGAACATGTAAGTGTAGCTTTAGTTTTTCACTAATGTAGTGAACAGCTCTACATACATATTTTTGTCCACTGGGTGTATATTTCTTGAGAAATTAGGTCAAATGTGACACGTTTATAATTGTGATAGATGTCAGATTTTCCCCTTCAATGGTGAGTAGACATTCCCACCAGTAATAATATGAATATCCTTTTCTCCAGATCCTTACAAAACTGTGATGACCATCATTAATTCAGGATCAATGTTTAGATGACTATTAGAGTGAATTGAGTATCTGATGGAAAGCATAATTTTAGATTCCAGTTTATTTTCAACAAAAGTATTGAGCAGTGAATTTGCTATCTGTACCAGAAAAGAATTCTTCACTCTGATTCAGGACTGCCCAGTAGTCTCACTAATGATTGGTTTTTAAGTCATAAGGTAAAGTTGTCATTAAAAATTCCTTTGATAACCCATGTATTGTGTGACTTTATCCACATTCTTTTCAAAGTCTATGAAGTGTGATACAAATTTTGGGTGAAACTACTGATGTTAAAAGTATGTATATTCATATTTTTTGTAAAGCAGCCAGTTCGGTTATCAATTATGTCTTTTCCTGTAAAAATCTTTAATTTCTTGAAAACTAAGTGGTTTCCCTCTAATTCTAATTAAAATGTCAATCTGTGTGTTTAATATTCTGGGGCAGAAGGGACTATGGAGTCTTTTTATAGAAACCCTAGCAATTGTGCAGGACTTCTGCTGGAATGAGTCACTTTGTGGTGTGCAGGAAGGCGTGACTGACACCTTCCCTGAGGTCTGTGTACCAGACTCCATCTTCCATCAGGGAATCCTCTGATCGAACACACTACCACCTTCCAAACATTCGAACAGTGACTAGGACTTCATGTTTTTCCCGAAAACTGGGAACAGATAAAATAGACTCAACATTTCTCACATTTGGGGAGGTTCAGTTCAGTTCAGTTCAGTCGCTCAGTCGTGTCCGACTCTTTGCGACCCCATGAATTGCAGCACGCCAGGCCTCCCTGTCCATTACCAACTCCCAGAGTTCACTCAGACTCACGTCCATCGAGTCAGTGATGCCATCCAGCCATCTCATCCTTTCTTGTCCCCTTCTCCTTCTGCCCCCAATCCCTCCCAGCATCAGAGTCTTTTCCAGTGAGTCAACTCTTCTCATGAGGTGGCCAAAGTACTGGAGTTTCAGCTTTAGCATCATTCCTTCCAAAGAAATCCCAGGGCTGATCTCCTTTAGAATGGACTGGTTGGATCTCCTTGCAGTCCAAGGGACTCTCAAGAATCTTCTCCAACACCACAGTTCAAAAGCATCAATTCTTCGGTGCTCAGATTTCTTCACGGTCCAACTCTCGCATCCATACACGACCACAGGAAAAACCATAGCCTTGACTAGATGGACATTTGTTGGTAAAGTAATGTTTCTGCTTTTCAATATGCTATCTAGGTTGGTCATAACTTTTCTTCCAAGGAGTAAGCGTCTTTTAATTTCATGGCTGCAATCACCATCCGCAGTGATTTTGGAGCCCCCCAAAATAAAGTCTGACACTGTTTCCACTGTTTCCCCATCTATTTCCCATGAAGTGATGGGGCCAGATGCCATGATCTTCGTTTTCTGAATGTTGAGCTTTAAGCCAGCTTTGGGGAGATTACTGGGGAAATTTTTCTGATGGAGGTGATTTCTTCTGACAGTTAATCTGTGCTTTCATATTGTAGCATTCTGATAGAGTCAACTTTTTTCCCTACAAATGCATGCCCAGTAGATGATGATCAGGATAATGCTTCTTTGGACTTACAGTGCATATCCTCCAAGCTCCAAACTCTGCTTTTGGGACCAAAACCATGTCTTGTTTTTGTCAGCTTGACCCTGTTCTTGTCACCTTGTCAGTGTTTAATAAATGTTTGACCAGAACTGAATTCTAGCCTGGATGATTACAAAACCTTCATATTGATCTCACTGATTCTTGATTTTGCTGTTCTTAATCTGCCTCCCAAAACTCAAATGTATTCATGGATCTTCACTTCACATCTTCAGTGTAACTCTAATGCATTGCATTTAAGGTTCTTAATTGACGTTTCCAGCCTCAGCGTCAGACACCCTGCTTCCCTTCCCAAATCTCCATTATCACACTTAACATAATAGGTTTTCATCATTTGTTGGCAATTTTGTCTACACCAGTAGACTGTGAACTTCTTGAGGGTAAGAGGTGTCTTATTTTATTTTTATACATCCAGTGCTTATCAGAACTGTGTGTAGTAAACATTCTGTAGCAATCTGATGATTAGAATCTGTTTGAAATTTATCCAAAGTACTTAAAATGATTGCTGTTTTAGGCAGAGGAATTGAAGAAGAATAAAAAACTGAGTAGATGTTGTGTGCTTCTGAAAATACGAATTGGAAAATGTAGAATATCATCATGAAGTGTCAACTTGGTCAGAGATAATCACAGTTAGCATTTTAGCATAGTTTTTCAGTCTTTTTTTAAGTGAAGGGTTAGTTTTTAGATAATGATTAAACTTTTGAAAGAATACTTCATATCTGTCCTTTATAACCTTGAACTCATAATTGAGTGAACTACTACACAGACCTGGAAATCTGTATTCCATTATCTATGTGGCCGTTACCAAGTTTTCCACAGGTTGTCATCTTTCAGAATTAAGGCTTGAGTCCAGTCTCATATATTTGACATGACAGTGGAAGGAAGACTAAAGCCTATCTTGGAAAAACTTATTTAAATTTCAATTCTGACATTTAGTAGCTGTGTATGATAGATTTATTGCACATTTATGAAAACATAAATAATACCTACCTTGCAGAGTTTGTGATTATTTCATTGAATTTTATATTTATGAAAGACAGATATACTTCCTTTTATAAAGTTGGAAATCAGTAAATATCAGTTGAATTAAGTATAAAGATATGCCTAATTGAACTGTAAAACTGCCTATTCTGATTTACTTAGAAGCAATCCAAATTATGGTGTAACCAAGGGGAAGCTTAGGAATGCAGTGGTGATAACTGATTAGGCTGCCCATGCATTCCTAGGGCTTGTCAGGGTGTCTGTTGGTGCTCTGTACTGGTATTGCAACTATGTGCTCTGAAGGCCTTTTGTATTATCTTCTATACCCTTTCTCAGCTCTGCCCAGTGCTGCCCCCTCACACCCAGCTGCCAGCTCTTCACACATACACCACCCACATTTAGACTCATGGGCAAGAAGCTCAAATAACCTTACATACTCAGGTGGCCTGGAAAGTACAGGCCAGAGCATATGAAGGAAGAAAAAGAATTACAGCTGCTAGGTTTGATGAAAGGTTCTGAAGGGGCCTTCTTTAGAACATCCTTTGTTTTCCTTTAAAATGTACATGGGACCCAACTTATAGGATATTAAAAGGAGATATTATAATAATGATGATGATGATGGTAGCTAACATTTGTTGAGCAGTCATTGTGCCAAGTATTGTTTCAAATGCTTTTGGAGATCTTATTTTTTCTCACAGCATCCCTGGGATAGATATTCATATTATCCCCTTTCTATTTACAAAGGAGGAAACTGGTGCAAAGAGCAAGTGGCACAAGGTCACACAGTAACTGAAAGAGAACTTTCAGTCCAATTACTATTAGAAAGATGTCTCATAGTAACTAAATTCCATTGGATGAGGTCTGAAACAGACCTTCCTGAAACATAAATTTGTTCTAAAGCTTATGTTACTATAGAAAGGCAACATAGTATGAGAAAAGAGATCAGGCCAGTTCAGTTCAGTCAGTTGTGTCTGACTCTGCAACCCCAGGAACCACAGCACACCAGGCCTCCCTGTCCATCACCAACTCACGGAGTCCACCCAAACCCGTGTCCATCAAGTCAGTGATGCCATCCAACCATCTCATCGTCTGTTGTCCCCTTCTCCTGCTGCCCTCAATCTTTCCCAGCATCAGAGTCTTTTCAAATGAGTCAGTTCTTCGCATCAGGTGGCCAAAGTACTGGAGTTTCAGCTTCAACCTCAATCCTTCCAATGCACATCCAGGACTGATCTCCTTTAGGATGGACTGGTTGGATCTCCTTGCAGTCCAAGGGACTCTCAAGAGTCTTCTCCAACACCACAATTCAAAAGCATCAATTCTTTGGTGCTCAGCTTTCTTTATAATCCAACTCTCACTTCCCTGGTGGCTCAGAGGTCAAAGCGTCTGCCTCCAATGAGGGAAACCTGGGTTCGATCCCTGGGTTGGGAAGATCCTGTGGAGAAGGAAATGGCAATCCACTCCAGTATTCTTGCCTGGAGAATCCCATGGACGGAGAAGCCTAATAGGTTACAGTCCACAGGGTTGCAAAGAGTCGGACATGACTGAGCAACTTCACCTTACATCCATACATGACCACTGGAAAAACCATAGCCTTGATGCTTTTGAACTGTGGTGTTGGAGAAGGCTCTTGAGAGTCCCTTGGACTGCAAGGAGATCCAACCAGTCCATTCTAAAGGAGATCAGCCCTGGGATTTCTTTGGAAGGAATGATGCTAAAGCTGAAACTCCAGTACTTTGGCCACCTCATGCAAAGAGTTGACTCATTGGAAAAGACTCTGATGCTGGGAGGGATTGGGGGCAGGAGGAGAAGGAGACGACAGAGGATGAGATGGCTGGATGGCATCACCGACTAGATGAACATGGGTTTGGGTGGACTCCGTGAGTTGGTGATGGACAGGGAGGCCTGGCATGCTGCAATTCATGGGGTCGCAAAGAGTCGGACATGACTGAGCAACTGAACTGAGCTGAGTAGATGGACCTTTGTTGGCAAAGTAATGTCTCTTCTTTTTAACATGCTGTCTAGGTTGGTCATAACAACTTAGGATCAAATCCTGGTTACTTAACCAGCCACAGGCAAGTTAAACAACCTCTGATCTTCAGTTTCTCACCTATGCACAGTGGGTGCTAATCATGTCTGTCTTGCTGGAATAATAAAACAATTAGTGAAGTGATGGGTATAATTCCTGGTCTTCAATAAATGGTGACTTTTATTTCAGTCATAGGTTCAGGAACACCTCCAGCATGTGTGCCAGTGTGGTACAGGTGCTGATTTTGAGTGCTACAACTTTAATGTATCTTTTTCATTTTATGACCAGGTTTCTATTAAGGGATTTGGTCAGTCCTTATAGTATCAGACACAGAGTTAATCTACACTTCTTATTATACTGACATAGATATTTCATTCATGCAGAAGAATACCTCCAGCCTCCACAACACATATGCATATACAACCCATCTTGAAACACTGAAGATGATATTGACCAGACTGATAATAAAAATCATATTAATACTTTCCTGATGCTCATCACCATTTGATACCTGAAAACTCTTTCCTCTCTAGTCGGAAAGATGAGCTGAAGGAAAAGTCTTTCCCTAAAGGACTTTCTGCCAGGGTTCAAAGAGTTCATTTAAAAGGGAAGCGAGCAGAGGTAAAGAGAATCAGTTAATATAATGCCAAAAACTATAAAATAAAACTGATTCTGTGAAAAATAAAATAGAAAAATAAAAATCATACTTTCTTCTATATATAAATTCATGCGCATTTAATAAGAAGTGTACCTAAACTGTCCTTCCAGCCATTGAATCTTTAAATACCTCTATTAGGTGTTAATGGGGAACTTTGCCACAAACTGGGGTTCAGTTTTGCTGTGATTTATTTAATAAACTTATGAGACCTAATATATTGTCATTTCACTGACAGTGCCTTGACGAATTGCCATCTCTTGCTGAAACAAGTGTGTTGTATTGACTTCATTGACCCAAAGGTGAGCAGGGCAGCTTTTTCCAGAAGTGGTGATGGATTTGACTGATCAGTCTTCTGCCTTTCTGTATATCTCAGCCAATGGTCTTTGTGACCAGTGTAATTTATTTGTAAAATAGCCAACTGGAATTGGGTGCTATCTTCAGGAACCAAATAAAGTTTCTAGTATTAAACAGGACTTAAACTTCTGCTTCATCAAGGGTGCAGAGAGAGATTAGGGGGGTTCAACAATAAATGGTAGAATATTTTAAGTATTAAAAATATAATCTAATATGGGATAATTTGAGGCTTTCTTTATGTGTAATACATTTAAATTAATACATTGAGTAAAAATATGTGAAAGGAAAACCTGGATTAAGAGTTAGAAATCTGGGCTTTGATCCTGAATTTTCTGCTTTGTCACAGTGTGAACTTGGGGGGAAAAAAATAATTTAACCTCTCTGAGCCTCAATCTCATAAAAATGCTGCAGGTTAATTACCTTACTGATATTATTGGAAGGTTGAGTGAGGCATTATATGTGAAAGTACTCTGTACGCTTTGATACACTATGAAGATAGAGATGAATGATGTTGATGAAGATATATCACAAGAGGCAGTTGTGAGTCTTTGGAATTGGACAAGCTGGATTCCAAAGTAGCTGTGAATTAAAACCTTTAAGAAGTCATGTGACCTCCCTGTTATCACAACTGCTGCTACTACTGCAGCAGTCTGGAGGTAGAACTTTAAAATGATTACAGGCTAATTAACATCAGAGTTTGAATCAAGATATACCCCTGATTTTATAATAATCCCTTGAGGACAGGGACTGTCATGGATAGCTTTGAATCACCTCCTCTTCTGGGACAGTGCTGTGCTGTGATGGCATTTGCTATTGGATGGATCGTGACTGTTGGTCAGCTCCATGTTGGGTGCTCCATGGGGCACAAATGAAAAAGAACCCCTGGCCTTATCCTTGAGGACGTTTCAGTGCAGTTGGTGGGGCTCCACATTCATATTGTACCAGAGCTAATTGGAAAGTCCTTTCTGTTTCCATATTGTACTCTGGGAAGAATTGGAAACATTTGAATCTGCAATTTGTATTCATTGACTGAGGAGCTGAGCAGAATAAAGCTTTTGAATGTGGTTATTTTTAAAAGAAAGGAAATGCATGCTCCATCTCCTGGTTTCCCTAACACTGTCCTTATTTCGTATTATTTTTTTTTCTAAACTGAAAGATGAACCCTCCCCCAAGTAATTACTGAGGCCCTGCCTTTAACAATTTTTTTTAGTGGTTTTATTCAAAACTTCAATTTGTTTTTTAAGAGAAGGACTTCAGAATTGTAATTGTGATTATTTATTTAACACAGTCTTTCTGTTATGTAACAAGCTGGTATTCACCAGTAATAGCCAATTAGAAAAGAAAATAATCTTGTACCACAAATCGTAATTACCATTATAAAGCAATTAATAGCAGGAACTGTTGCTGAACAGTAACATAACATCAATCAAGCTATCTTTGCTAAAGCACCATACAACTAATTTTCACAAATGGAGGAGGAAAGAGGAAAGTGAAAAAGAGTCTGAAAGCTTATTGGAATTGCTTACATACTAGTTGATGGATGACTTTTGAAAGCTTTATAAATATGCATCCTCATGAAGGAAAGTAATGCTGTAATCTACTGGGACTTTGAGTTATTTTTCCAGCATCAGTGATCATAGACTATATTGTTTGGTGGCGAGTTCACAAGGAGTCAAAAGATCTGGGTTTTAATCCCTCTTCTGCTTCTGACTGGCTCTGTGGTTTTAGAGAAGTTATTTGCACTCATATTTAAGATTTCCTGATATGTAAATGCGGGAATTCTTTACGTTAGCATTCTTTGAATTGATCATCCGTACATCCACAAAAGAAAGAGAAGGTAGACTTAACATCTAGGGAGCCTAATTATACATTAATTCTAGAGTCTGTGTAGAAAGAATATATATCTGGATTTTCCCTTAGGAATTAGATACACATTAGTTGCACATGTTAATGTTAATAATAAAATATATCAAGTTAGAAAATTGGTGCAGAGCCACAGGCAACAGATAATTTCTAGAGTCTCTTAATCCAAGAGGTTACGGATAGATCATTATGACATGTCTCATTTTACCCCATCCCTTCTCCTTTCCATATGTTAATAAATGATGCAAATCTGAAAGGGCTTTGATAGAACTGAGAATTAGTTCATTCAAAAAATTGTATTAAGCATCTACTGTGTGCAAGCTTCTGTATTTTAGGTACTGTAGAATACAAAGATAGAAAGAAGATAAGTCTTGCAGTCCAGGGTTTTATGGCCTAATAGGGAAGGTAATGAGGCATTAGTACCTGTATTACGAAGTAGAAAGTGTTAAGGGCCATCAGAGTGATCAGGATAGAGTTGAGCAAGAAAGAGATTGTACCCAGCAGGTGGTGCTGGGCCTTAAAGTTGAGTAGGATTTGAACATGCAGAAATAAGGCATCCTAGGCTTAGGCAAAGGGAGGGAACAGTAAAAAACTAAAGGTATCTGCATCAGGTAACAACTCATTTCATTTTGCCCCGAGAAAATGTTAGGTAAATGGAACAAGGAAAAGAGTTTTGAACAGTTTGAGGCAGATGATGTGGTTTCAAATGTTAGATCCTTACTCAGCAGACTTGAGGAAAGGAAATGATAAGATCAAACTTTAATCAGATAACAATGTACTGAAGAGGGAAAGTTGAGGCATTAGTATGTGCCAGAGAGACACTGAAGACTCAGGGTGTGTGTTCAGTCGTGTCTGGCTCTTTGCAACCCCATGGACTGTAACCTGCCAGGTTCCTCTGTCCATGGAATTTTTCAGACAAGAATACTGGAATGGGTTGCCATTACTCGACTTTAATTATATGCTCTCTTTAATAAAGTCAGGTGATCCATCAGTCCTGTAAGGAAATTCCTGAGATTTGAAAGACATTCCAGGACAAAGCAGGCTGTGTATGGAGATTCTTTCTTTGATAGGTTGGGGTTTGCTTGGGCTCTATCATAAGGAAGTTCCAGAGACGGTAGGCAGAGAACGCCATAATGATGACAAAACAGGCATCAGAGTACAGACAGGTAGAAAGTCTGGTATCTGGTAGTGTAAAAGAAAACCAGAGCTGGACAGTAAAGTAGTAAAAAACAGATTTTATTCAGCAGCTATTGGAATGGAAGGGAAGAGACCACAGTATAGAACTGGACTCAATTCTTAGATTAAAGAAAGGTAGGGATTTTTAGACAAGGAACAGGTTGGGTAGGTTAGGTAATAGAAAATTCCTAATAGGAAACATTAGGGGCATTCTGGTGTAATGGAGCAAGGGGTCTGTGCGCCTGTGGTGCAGAAAGCCAAACTCTAACAGCAGGAGTTTGCAGCAAAGTCAGGATTTATCGCTGGGCTCCAAGCAAGAGAAACAAGCCTCAGATCCGCTCCAACTTGGTCTTGGAGTCAGGGGTTTTTTAAAGGGGAAGGAGAAAGAAGCTGGCTGTGACATTTCTGGGACATTTATTCATCGTAGTTTGGGGAGTTAGGATGTCTCTGGTTCACAGTTCTCTGGCCAGGTGATTCGTGGCTCAGGGGGTCTATTAGCTCATCTCACCCTGGAGAAGGAACCTGAGTTTGTATGTTAATGATAATGTCAGCAACAGCAATTTTAGTCCCCTGACTCTGGTTGTTTAGTGTTCAGTTAGCACAGGATTGAGGTCAGAGGGGACACGAAAGGGAATCAATTTTCAGATAGAGAGGTTAATCATAAACTCAGCAGGGCAACTGCATTTTAGGAGGACACAGTTTCACCAGTTATACAGACTCAACAAGACTCTTGCCACAGGCCTGCCAGGGTAGTAAGGTATCACCTGGAGGATAGTAGAGACAGAGGAACCCCGTCAGAGATGGAGAATGGGGGATTCTCTCCAGACTGACTTACCAGGATTCTTGCTAAAACCTGTCTATGCAGGTCTAGCGTGGCCTGATCAAGAAAAAGATTCAGAGGAACCTGACTATAAAGTTTGGTCAAGAAGAGAGTCTTTGTCAGTAACAGGAACACACCCAGAAGAAAACTGGACTTGAGAGACAGGATTCAAGTCAGTTAAAAAGCCTTAGAGAAACAGGTTTAGAGGGACACATACTCTGGGTTGAGGTATCAAATCAGACAGTTTACAGAATCAGGACAGGAGGTTGAAGGCTCAGTTACTAAAAAAGATATACAAGTTCAGGCTTCGTTCTAAGAAATTAGTCACATACCCAGTGACTAGCATTCCAGCCCCAGATGGAGATGAAGCCAAGAAGACTGAGTTGGTTTAGAGCCGCTGGCTCAAGGTGGTCCCTGCTGGAGCAGAGCCACACTGTTGGTGTAGGGCCCCTGCCATGCTGACTGGCAGTGCCGGCAGGGCCCTAGCTTCAGGCAGCTCATTACAGTGGCCCATCTGGCCACTGAACTCCTAACCCTGCGCTCATTAATCCTGAATAATCAGCCAGTTGTAATATAATTCTCAAGTATAAGGTGATAATAGCCTTTCTTTTTCATGACCCCTAGACTACACGGGTATTTGATGCCACAGAGAAAGATTCCTGTTTTGGATCTCTTTCCTTTTGACACATCTTAGAGTTTTTTGACAAAACAGATGAAAATTCAATGTTAATTATTTCCCACTTGTTCATAAGGTATTTTTAAGTATCAGTTGTTATTGTTGTTTCCATAAATAGAGTGCAGTTTGGTTTTACTTTCATTTAATGAAACTCAGAGTGCATCCAGCCATGTAGATTTACATGTTCTTAGAGTCTAAATGAATTTTAAAATGAATTAAACCTGTAAGTAATGGACAGAAAAAAACTTCATTTCTTTGACATCATACTTTTGAGATACATTCATAGAAAATTGTGTTCTTGTTTTGGTTCATCTCTGTGATGGAAGTAGGTAGGGCTGATGTGAATTTAGTATGCTATCTATGTTTTTAGGGACAGTATTTCAGGACTCCATTGATTTCTAAGGTAGAAAAAGTATTTTAACCAAAGAGACTTTCATGTGCAAATACTGAGTTAAATAGAACGTCAGAGCATTCTTACTTCAGGACTTTTTAGCATACAAATTTTTGTGGCTGTTAAAGAGATAAATGTTACATTACAGTTTCCCAAATATTTAACTGCACTGTCTTTTTCTCAAATAGCACCTATTAACATTTAATGAGACCCTAGTGTTCCGTGGAATTTGATTTGGCAAATGCTAATCAGGGTCATCTCCTCCATAAACTGATCATATTTATTAAGAGCTTAGACACCCTCAGTGGTTCCATCTGTAAACATCTTCAAGAAGAGATTGTTCACCCTGTTTCTATAATAACAGCTATAACCATTGTTGTTCATTTTATAGCTTTCTTGTTTTACTTCAGGCCCTTAGTGGAGAAGAAATAAGTGTAGAGTGTTAAACACAGGGTGAAAACAGTAAATACAGCTATTTGTTCTATCTCAGAGAGATGTGACATCCTCTGAGGAGCATTCCTCCCCGCCCACCCTGCCCCACCCCCCCATATTCAGAAAGCCAAAATTCTTTTGAAAACGTTCCAGGAAGCATTGAAATCAATATTTGTATAAACAAAACCTACCCACTTTAGCACAATACGAGAACTCTTCAAATTTTCTTTTATTTTAGTGTCCTGCTCTTAGTATATTTGAATTAAGATTTGAATATTGAGTGATATAAAAGGAAATTGTTCTAAGTAACCAATCTTTGATCTACTGTTCCAGAGCACTCAAGCCTATGCTTCTTATTAAACCAGGTAACCATAGCTATTTAATGCATTATTTAAGGTTATAAAATTTTAATTTACATTCTCCTATCAAGTTTCATCGACTTCAAGAATGTAGGTTAGTTGCAGTTTTTTTCATTGCCTGTGTTTGGCATCATTGTCAGAAATGTCAGAGTTTCTGAATTACTGTTTATAAATGAAATGATGAATCCAGACATCTCTTTGATGTAAAAATCCACAACTAGTGTGATGCAGAGGAATTTTTTATTGAATATTTTTTTAACAGCTTAGAAATGATTCATGGGGCCATTGTTATTCACTTCTAGTTAGCAGTGTTCAGAGCCAACTGGCAAGTCTCCATTTCTCAGGATTCTCACTATTAAATGTGGTTTCAAAGTAAACTGATTTAGGCAAGCAGTGTGTAAGTGAAACAATTGGATTGCTCTTTTGTCACCTTTTCTAAAAATTACATGATTGCTGGTAGTATATTAATCAGATTCTGAATTTACCTTATTTATAGATATCAAAAATTATTAGAATGTTATCAATATTCACTGATCCTAGGACCCTTCTGTGAAATGCACACATACTTGTGGAAACTCAAACACATTTTCATATACTTATGGGCAACATTTTTTATGTTATATCTTTCATAAGTTATACTTCATAAATATTATAATCCTCATTGTAAATATATACCTCCTCTGTTTCTCTTTCTGGGCTAGTCATACTCATTTTTCAAATCTTAGCTTAAGTGTCACTTTGTCTGTGAAGCTTTTCTTGAATCATAGTGTGAATTAGCTACACACGTCTTTGTAGCTTTAATCATATTACACTTGATAATTATCTAGGAGAATCCCATTACCTGCTTGTAGAGAGAAAAATTTTAATGCTAATAGTTCCATTGTTATATATTATGTTCATTTTCAAGGGCTGCCTGTAACAGATCACACAAACAGGGTGGTTTAAAGCAGCAGCAGTTGATTCTGTCTCAGTTCTGAAGGCCAGAAGGCAGAAATCAAAATGTCAGCAGTGTCACACTCCCTCTTCTCTAGAGGAGAAGCCCTTCCTTGCCTCTCTCAGCTTCTGCTGGCACGGGGCATTCCTCGACTTGTGGCAGCATAGCTGTAGCGCCTGCCTCCGTCTTTAGCCTGTCTGAGAGGTCAGGTAGGCTTCACGAGGAGGTGAGACCTAGGCTGTGGTCTTGGCCAGGTGGCGTGGGTCTTCTTAATAGTGAAAGCCGTATGAGAAAAGGCATGGAGAACCTATACACCTGCATATTACAAAGCCTGAGATAACACGGTAGAGGAGGAGACAAGGCTAGAAAGGGCACAATGGCTGTATTAAAAAGGAGTTTGTGGGCCATGCAAAAGAACTTGGGCTAGCTCCTACATGATGAGGAGTGCTATAAGGGTGACAAATATGAATCAGATTTTCTGGAGAGGAATTGCCTAGGGACAGTTCTAATGTAAAGATGAATACAGACTTGAGAGGTGCTTGTGAGACTAGCACATTCCTCAGGTAGTCCATACTGGGTGCCAAGCTAAATGTGCTTGTGCATGCTCAGTTGTGTCCTACTCGTGACTCCATGGACTGTAGCCCTCCAGGCTCCTCGTCCTTGGGATTTCTCAGGCAAGAATATTGGAGTGGATTGCCATTTCCTTCTCCAGGAGATCGTCCCTCTCCAAGGATTGACCCTGCATCTCCTACCTGGGCAGGCGGATTCTTTACCACTGAGCCACCAAATAAGTCTCTCCCATCAAGATTGCCGGGAGAAATATCAATAACCTCAGATATGCAGATGACACCACCCTCATGGCAGAAAGTGAAAAGGAACTGAAAAGCCGCTTGATGAAAGTGAAAGAGGAGAGTGAAAAAGTTGGCTTAAAGCTCTACATTCAGAAAATGTAGATCATGGCATCTGGTCCCATCACTTCATGGGAAATAGATGGGGAAACAGTGGAAACAATGTCAGACTTTATTGTTTTGGGCTCCAAAATCACTGCAGATGGTGATTGCAGCCATGAAATTAAAAGACTCTTACTCCTTGGAAGGAAAGTTATGACCAACCTAGATAGCATATTCAAAAGCACAGACATTACTTTGTCAACTAAGGTCTGTCTAGTCAAGGCTATGGTTTTTCCAGTGGTCATGTTTGGATATGAGAGTTGAACTGTGGAGAAAGCTGAATGCCGAAGAACTGATGCTTTTGAACTGTGGTGTTGGAGAAGACTCTTAAGAGTCCCTTGGACTGCAAGGAGATCCAACCAGTCCATCCTAAAGGAGACTAGTCCTGGGTGTTCATTGGAAGGACTGATGCTGAAGCTGAAACTCCAATATTTTGGCCACCTCATGTGAAGAGTTGACTCAATGGAAAAGACTCTGATGCTGGGAGGGATTAGGGGGCAGGAGGAAAAGGGGACGACAGAGGATGAGATGACTGGATGGCATCACTGACTCGATGGACGTGGGTTTGGGTGGACTCCGGGAGTCAGTGATGGCCAGGGAGGCCTGGCGTGCTGCGATTCATGGGGTTGCAAAGAGTCAGACATGACTGAGCGACTGAACTGAGCTGAAACCATCATATAACCTTCCAGTCACAAACCAGCTATAATTTCTCTCTGCCTATAGGAAAAATCTCAAAATGAAAGAGTATTTTTATTCAGGACTCCTCATTGCCTGGCCCCACTAATTTAATCTGCTGCTTCTCAACCATGGGGATAGCTGTGAGTTTTCTTTTTCTCCCTTGTTAGTAACCACATTGTGAGCCCCACATTAGATGATTAAGGGGCAGAGATGGAAGAGTAAAGCCTGCTTATGAAGCACTCACTAGACTCTGTGATATGGAAATCTGCACTTTTAAATTTTATTTTCTAGATGAAAGTATATTTTTGAAGTTGTGTTTTTATTATTTCTATGAAATTTTTGTTTTCTCAGAAAAGTTGATACATTTTCCATAATTAAAAATGACCATATACCCCTGAAATTTTTGCTGTGATCCATGTCAAGTTTTGCCAGGTATTCCTAATTAAGCTCCAGAGTTTTATACAGATTGTCTAAGAATTTTCAACCAAGACCTCACATCATTTGGGAGAGATGATTATATATCTTTAAAATTGTGCCTGTGTGTGTATACGTACAAAAAAAAGTTGATGTGTTAATTGGAGTGAAGTTTAGTCAGATTAACCCAAGTGGGGAAATGCCGCTTTGTTGCTGTAAATTTTCTCTTATTGAAAACTTACATACATATCTAACGCAAATCCTTAACTCTGATTTAGCACAGCTGATAACTCCAAAGTCATTCTTACAGAGGTATTTAGTCTTCTACTGTAATACTTCTTTTTAGTGATAAGCTGCATTTTGTGTGTGTGTGTGAGAGAGAGAGAGTAGCCCATTTACTTCTGAAGTGTCTAATGAATGCCATCTGATCCTAAAGATAGACTGCAACTTTTCAGATTGCTTTTTTGTGCTTCCATCTCCACATTCCCCTGTTTTTCTTCATTGCCCATAAATGTCCTTTACTGTTTTTCTTTAACATGAATGACATGTTTTTTCATTTCTGAAGTAAGGAAACATCAGCATGGTACTGTTTTATATCATGTATTAGGATCAAGTCACCTGTAAGACTTTACTAATTAAAAGAATCTCTTGGTTGATCAGTGTATGGCTTATCTTATGTATTCCTTCTTAATATCAGTTGCATTTGCTTGAAATCAGTAATTTGTGGGAGAGGAGTCTAGTGTACTGTTTCAGAAAAACAGACAAGATAGTAGTTTCCACTTCATTAGGAGAGAAGATTGGTATCAATTTAAAATATTCTGCTATTTTCTCTAGTTCTCTTAGTGAAAATGGAGTAGCATCCAGAGACTGACACCCTCTTCACCTAAAAAAGGGTTTTTTTCCCCTTAAACTACAGTGTTTTCAAAGCCTTTGTCCCATAAATGTAGTATATTAAAGACTAAATAGATTATTTTAGAAGTGAATAATGAGATCTGGGGAATCAAGATAGAGATTTCAAGTCAATATAATTGGAATTAAAGTCTCAGGCGAAGACAACATGAACTGAAGGAAAAAGGAACAAGGTATCAACTAGACAATAGAAGAAACTTTGTGAAATCAAATAAGATGTGTTCCTTTGGAGAATTAGAACAAAGCATCCTGTCTGGAATAGTTTGTAGATTAACACTTAAATTCATGCAGGAGGATGTTCTGAATTTTCAAGTGTTCCTCTGCAGTACCTACTTTAAGTTGATTTGCCTTCTTTGAATTAATTTGAAAGCCAGATTACAAATAAAGTACTGAGAATTGAGCCCACTTCTCTGAAGTTACAAGTGTAGACATATGTGTGCGCAAATGATCCACAGCTAGTTGATGATAGTCTAGGCATTGTAAGGGATGGGTAAGAGTTGAAACTGCTTACTGTCTGGCATATCCTCTCCTCAAGATCCCCTTGAGTCCTGAATCTGAGTAATAATTTAATAGCAGTTTTGTTGTTAGAGAGGTTGTGTATCATATGCTTTATGCAGTGTCCAAAGCAAGAGTCTAGTGATGCATTTCTTACCCCATCAACCTCACAACACTGAATTTTTGTCTGTAGCCATTGGAGTACCATGTAATCTTGAGAGTGATGGCGGGTGGTTCCAAAACCTAAGGTTACTTTTCCCTTCCATTATCACTGCATATTTTGAGAAATTTTGTCATCTTAGCAGTCTAACCTTAACTCATAGTCTCTCTGCCTAGAATCTCTTTTCCCTGACATTCTACTTTATGTTGTTTAGTCGCTAAGCTGTGTCTGACTCTTTTGCGACCGTATGGACTATAGCCCACCAGGCTCCTCTGTCCATGGGATTTTCCAGGCAAAAATACTGAAGAATGCTCAAACTATCGCACAGTTGCACTCATCTCACATGCTAGTAAAGTAATGCTCAAAATTCTCCAAGCCAGACTTCAGCAATACATGAACCGTGAACTCCCTGATGTTCAAGCTGGTTTTAGAAAAGGCAGAGGAACCAGAGAACAAATTGCCAAAATCCACTGGATCATGGAAAAAGCAAGAGAGTTCCAGGAAAACATCTATTTCTGCTTTATTGACTATGCCAAAGCCTTTGACTGTGTGGCTCACAATAAACTGTGGAAAATTCTGAAAGAGATGGGAATACCAGACCACCTGACCTGCCTCTTGAGAAATCTGTATGCAGGTCAGGAAGCAACAGTTAGAACTGGACATGGAACAACAGACTGGTTCCAAATAGGAAAAGGAGTACGTCAAGGCTGTATATTGTCACCCTGCTTATTTAACTTCTATGCAGAGTACATCATGAGAAACGCTGGACTGGAAGAAACACAAGCTGGAATCAAGATTGCCCGGAGAAATGTCAATAACCTCAGGTATGCAGATGACACCACCCTTATGGCAGAAAGTGAAGAGGAACTAAAAGGCCTCTTGATGAAAGTAAAAGAGGAGAGTGAAAAAGTTGGCTTAAAGCTCAACATTTAGAAAACGAAGATCATGGCATCTGGTCCCATCACTTCATGGGAAATAGATGGGGAAACAGTAGAATCAGTGTCAGACTTTATTTTTTTGGGCTCCAAAATCACTGCAGATGGTGACTGCAACCATGAAATTAAAAGACGCTTACTCCTTGGAAGGAAAGTTATGACCAACCTAGATAGTATATTCAAAAGCACAGACATTACTTTGCCGACTAAGGTCCATCTAGTCAAGGCTATGGTTTTTCCTGTGATCATGTATGGATGTGAGAGTTGGACTGTGAAGAAGGCTGAGCACCGAAGAATTGATGCTTTTGAACTGTGGTGTTGGAGAAGACTCTTGAGAGTCCCTTGGACTGTAAGGAGATCCAACCAGTCCATCCTGAAGGAGATCAGCCCTGGGATTTCTTTGGAAGGAATGATGCTAAAGCTGAAACTCCAATACTTTGGCCACCTCATGAGAAGAGTTGACTCATTGGAAAAGACTCTGATGCTGGGAGAGATTGGGGGCAGGAGGAGAAGGGGACGACCCAGGATGAGATGGCTAGATGGCATCACTGACTCGATGGACATGAGTCTGAGTGAACTCCGGGAGATGGTGATGGACAGGGAGGCCTGGCGTGCTGCGATTCATGGGGTCGCAAAGAGTCGGACACAACTGAGCGACTGAACTGAACTGAATGGAGGTTGACATTTCCTCCTCCTGGGGATCTTCCCAACCCAGGAATCAAACCCAAGTCTCCTACCTTGCAGGCAGATTCTCTACTGCTGAGCCACCTAGGAATCCCTTTCTACTTTATAACCCCTACTTATTCCTCAAGACCAGTTTAGATAGCACCTTCACCTTTTCAATGAAATGTTCCTGTTGACTGCTTGCCACCGCACAAAAGGTAACCCAGCATTTCTCTTCTTAGTGTTTTGTTTCCATCATCAGTTTCTGGTTTCAATTCCCGTTTTGGTTTTGTGACTTCAATACACTCTGCTCCTGTATTTTATATTCAGATGCTCAGTCAGTGATATCAGCATTACACCTGACGTAACACTGGCCACTTGGATGGGATTAGACATGTGTCTCCTGTATGTCCAGGTCTGAAGCTGAGGCACCGTTGGATTCATCTTCTTTCTCCTGCCTTTTAGCTATTGGAAGCTACTGTCCTTGCAGAGTCAGGGCACTGAGTGTCCTCCACAGTCCTCCCCATGTTGTTAGCAGGTCATATTTTCTGGAACATCATTCCATGCTTGATTTCATTGTATCACTTCAGCTACATTTAGAAGATAAGCAAGTTACTGAGCAAAAATTGCAAGTCATACAACTAGCTTTTAGCAAGCAGTGCTGTCATTGGATCGCCCAAATCTGTTTACTCTTAGTGTATTACCATTATACTAAAACATATATTCTCTCATGTTATCATTTTAAATATCTCTGTTTGAATGGATAGCATTTTTAGGTAATTTCTGTGTATGGTACCAAAAAGTGGCCCAGCTTTTTCCTTTTGCATGTGGACCTCCAGGTGTTCCAGCACCATTTGTTGAAAAGACTGTTGTTTCCCCAACTGAATTATCTTGGCATCCTTGTCAAAAATCAGTTGATTATAGATTCTGAGGATGAATTTATGAACTCTCAGTTCTCTTCCATTGACCTGTATTGATCTTTTTTTATGTCAGTACCACCCTGTCTTAATTACTGTAGCCTTTTAGAAAGTTTTGAAATCAGTTAAGTGTAAGACACTCAATTTTGTTTTTCTGTTTCAAATTTTTTTTTAAGTCACCTGCTGATTTCTTAGCATTCGAGATCAAAAGAAAGACAGATACCAGCAGTAGTAACCCTTTGTTTTACCATAAAATAATCTCTTGAAATCTCTTCTTAATGGGCTATTTTCAGGTGCTGTTCTTTAATTACACTAGACCCAGGTAGTAATTTGGGGTAAATGGTGTCTGAGCCTTTCTAGGCTTTAGTTTCTTCTGGTTAGATATTGAGTCCCTTAGACAGTCTTCCGTCCCCCTGCTAGTCTTTCAAAATGTCGGGTCAATAATTTATTTCCTTCTGTAGTGAATAGGTAAATAAACTATAGACAAGAAAGAGGATTTCCTGGGAGTCAGTATTAATGGAGCACCCAGGTTGTACAATTGAAGTAAGTAAATATTAGAATGAAATGCTTAAATGGTTGTGAGTGCTTTGGTAAATAGCTTAAGTTTTATTGATCCTTAAAATTCTAAATATCTTTTCACTAACACTCACTCACTTTCCATGTTTAAAATTAAGCACAGTCTAATAGTTTAGAACCCAAATGACACTTTTAGAAACATTTATACTATAAAAGGAGATCTGTCTGTGCAAATAAGATATAGTTCCTGTGACAGTGAATGCATTATTAAACCTGATTAAAACATATATTTATATTTCTTTGTCACCCATATTTCTCATAACAGGCATTCTTCTAGGCTCAGTGTAACCTATTGAGGTTTGAAGTAGTTTTTTCTCTTGTAATTTTAGATCATGATATACCTCTCTTCATCAGGTTGGTATATTCTGATACAGGTGACTTTAACTTATTTAGAATTAAAACAGAAAACTTATTAGATATGAATTTTTATATATAGAGAGGTACATTTTCTTTAACCAGATGGTTTTTAAAAGTAAATATTAAATATTCTATAATATATCTTTCTGATAAGATACCTGACAATGTCTATGTTTATGAAGTCAGTTAGATGCCTAATTGTATTAACTATCTAGATTAAAATTTATGGTCTTATGATCAATTGATATGTTTCTTAAAACATTAATTTACATTTTCTCCATGCATTAAATATAATTTTTATAATTTAGTAGTTTAAGGCCTAATAATATAGAATTATTTGTGTGATTAGAAAAAATTTTCAAAAGGCAGTTATGACCAGTTGAAGTGTAATGTGTTGTACACACTGCTAATCTAAGAAAAGAAGCACAAATTCTTTTATTTTATTTCACTTTGAATACCTGGTTACTGGCATACAGGAGCTCAGATTATGTCCATTGAACATTTATTTCTGTTTACAATGTTCAAAAAAATTCTTTTTCTCAATCATGTTCTTTTTAACTAACTTTCTGTTCAGGAACTTAACTCCTCTTGTTAGCTTTCTGGTGGGTTTGTGACTGCTTTTCTCCCAGTCATTTCTCCTCCTGGTTTCTTTAGGTCCTCGTTTTCTCTTTTCAGTTGCCCCTTCACTTCCTCCCCAAGCCACTGACAGCAGTTAACTCGTACATTGCTCTGGGATCTATGGCTCTGAGGGCTAGTGCAGCTGGGTGAAGATGAGAAAGACTGAGCTAGTGTCAGACACCTTTTTCACACAGGTTAAAAGTGAAAGAAGGAAAAGTAAAGAAGGAAGAACAGGCAGAGGAAAGGAAGTGAAGAAGAACTTGGGCTCTTTGTGGTTGTGACCTCTTAGACCTTGTCCTGATGTTCTTTCCACACCATTCCAAGGGAGATGCTCCGTTCACAGTTGGTTTGCTATGGTTGCCATAATACAGTACCACCAACTGGATACCTTAAACAGGAGAAATTTGTCATCTCAAAGTTCTGGAAGGTTCTAGGACCCACAACAGATTTCCCAACCTGGTGATCCGGCAGAGGGACTGAGAACCCCCAGGGAATTTGACTTTGGAGGGCAGTGGATTTGATTACAGAACTTCCACAGGCCCAGGGAAACAGACTCTTGGAGGGCACAAACAAAACCTTGTGCACACCAGGAGCTGGGAGAAAGGAGCAGTGTCCCCACAACAGACTGAGCCAGACTTGCCTGTGACGGTCCAAGAGTCTCCAGCAGAGGTGTGGGTCAACAGTGGCCTGCTGTGAGGTCAGGGGCATACTGAATATAACAGTGCGGGCATAAATCCTTTCGAAGGAGATCTCCATTACTGTCATTGCACCTACCATAGTTTGGCCTCAAGCCAAACAACAGGAAAGGAACACAGCCACAGGCATCAACAGAAAATTGGATTAAAGATTTACTGAGCATCCCTGCCCTCTCCCCACCACCCCCCCCCTCACCTCAGAAACAGACCCAGATTCCTCCACAGTCACTCTCTCCCATCAGGAAACTTCCATAAGCGTCCTATCCTTTTCTATCAGAGGGCAGACAGAATGAAAACCACAGTCACAGAAAAGTAACCAAACTGATCACATGGATCACAACCTTGCCTAACTCAATGAAACTATGAGCCATGCCGTGTAGGGCCACTCAAGACAGACGGGTCATGGTGGAGAGTGCTGACAAAATGTGGTCCACTGGAGAAGGGAATGGCAAACCACTTCAATACCCTTTCTTTCAGAACCCCATGAACAGTAAGAAAAGGCAAAAAGATGTGACATTAAAAGATGAACTCCCCAGGTCGGTTAGGTGCATAATATGCTATGGGAGAAGAGTGGGGAAATAACTCCAGAAGGAATAACAAGACGGAGCCAAAGCAAAAACAACACACAGCGGTGGATGTGACTGGTGATGAAAGTAAAGTCTAATGCTGCGAGGAACAATAATGCATAGGTACCTGGAATGTTAAGTCCCCGAATGAAGGTAAATTGGAAGTAGTCAATCAGATGGCAAGAGGGAACATCAACATTTTAGGAAGCAGTGAACTAAAATGGACCAGAATGGGCAAATTTAATTCAAATGACTATTTTATCTACTACCGTGGTCAAGGATCCCTCAGACGAAATGGGAGTAGCCATCATGGTGAACAAAAGAGTCCAAAATGCAGAACTTGGGCACAATCTCAAAAATGACAGAATGATCTCTGTTCGTTTCCTAGGTAAACTATTCAGTATCACAGTAATCCAAGTCTATGCCCCAACCACTAGTGCCTAAGAAGCTGAAGTTGAATGGTTCTGTGATGACCTACAAGACCTTCTACAACTAATACCAAAAAAAAGATGTCCTTCTCATCATAGGGGACAGGAATGCATAAGTAGGAAGTCAACAGATACCTGGAATAACAGGCAACTTTGGCCTTGGAGTACAAAATGAAGCAGAGCAAAGGTTAACAGAGGTTGGCGAGAGAATGCAGTGGTCATAGCAAACACCCTCTTCTAGAAATGCAACAGACGACTCTACACATGAACATCACCAGATGGTCAATACTGAAGTCAGATTGGTTATATTCTTTGCAGCCAAAGATTGAGAAGCTCTGCACAGTCAGCAAAAATAAGACCAGGACCTGACTGTGGCTCAGACCACGAACTCCTTAATGCCAAATTCAGACTAAAATTTAAGAAAGTAGGGAAAACCACTAGACCCTTCAAGTATGACCTAAATCAAATCCCTTATGATTGAACAGTAGAAGTGAGCAATAGATTCAGTGGGTTATATATCTGATAGAGTTCCTGAAGAACTATAGATGGAGGTTTCTGACATGGTACAGGAAGCAGGGATCAAGACCATCCCCAAGAAAAAGAAATGCAGCAAGGCAAAATGGTTGTCTGAAGAGGCCTTACAAATAGCTGAGGAAAGAAGAGAAGCAAAAGGCAAAGGAGAAAAGGAAGGATATACCCATATGAATTCAGAGTTCCAAAGAATAGCAAAGAGATAAAGTCTTCCTCAGTGATCAGTGCAAAGAAATAGAGGAAAACAATAGAATGGGAAAGACTAGAGATCTCTTCAAGAAAATTAGAAATACCAAGGGAACATTTCATGCAAAGATGGGCTTGATAAAGGACAGAAATGGTATGGACCTAATAGAAGCAGAAGATATTAAGAGGAGGCAAGAATACACAGAAGAACTATACAAAAAAGATCTTCATGACCCAGATAATCATGATGGTGTTATCATTCATCTTTAGCCAGACATCCTGGAATGCCAAGTCAAGTAGGCCTTAGGAAGCATCACTAGTGGAGGTGATGGAATTCCAGTTGAGCTATTTCAAATCCTAAAAGATGATGCTGTGAAAGTGCTACACTAAATATGCCAGCCAATTTGGAAAACTCAGCAGTGGCCACAGGACTGGGAAAGATCAGTTTTCATTCCAATCCCAAAGAATGATCAAACTGCTGCACAGTTATACTCATCTCACACACCAACAAAGTAATGCTGAAAATTCTCCAGGCAAAGCTTCAGCAGTATGTAAACCGTGAACTTCCAGATGTTCAAGGTAAATTTAGAAAAGGCAGAGGAACCAGAGATTAAATTGCCAACATCCGCTGGATCATAGGAAAAGCAGGAGAGTTCCAGAAAAACATCTACTTTTGCTTTATTGACTACGCCAAAACCTTTGACTGTGCGGATCACAACAATTGGGAAAATTCTTCAAGAGAATGGAATACCAGACTGCCTTACCTGCCTCCTGAGAAATCTCTATGCAGGTCAAGAAACAACATTAGAACCGGGCATGGAACAACGGACTGGTTCCAAATTGGGAAAGGAGTATGTCAAGGCTCTATATTGTCACCCTGCTTATTTAACTTTTATGCAGAGTACATCATATAAAATGCTGGGCTGGATGAAGCGCAAGTTGGAATCAGGATTGCCGGGAGAAATATCAATAACCTCAGATATGCAGGTGATACCACCCTTATGACAGAAAGCCATAAGAAAAGCTAAAGAGTCTCTTGATGATAGTGAAAGGGGAGAGTGAAAAGGTGGCTTAAAACTTTCAACTTAAAAAATTCAAAAACTAAGGTCATGGCTTCCAGTCCCATCACTTCATGGCAAATAGATGGCGAAACAATGGAAACAGTGACAGACTATTTTCTTAGGCTCCAAAATCACTGCAGATAGTGATTGCAGCCATGAAATTAAGAGACTCTTGTCCCTTTGAAAGAAAAGCTATGACCAACCTAGACAGCATAGTAAAAGGAAGAGACATTAGTTTACTGACAAAAGTTCTAGTCAAAGATATGTTTTTTCCAATAGTCATGTATGGGTGTGAGAGTTGGATCATAAAGAAAGCTGAGCACTGAAGAGTTGATGCTTTTGACCTGTGGTGTTGGAGAAGAGTCTTGAGTGTCCCTTGGACTGCAAGGAGATCCAACCGGTCAATCCTAAAGAAATCAGTCCTGAATATTCATTCACTGGAAGGACTGATGCTGAAGCTCCAATACTTTAGCAAGCTGGTGTGAAGAACTGACTCGTTGGAAAAGTCCCTGATGGTGGGAAAGATTGAAGGCGGGAGGAGAAGGGGACAACAGAGGATGAGATGGTTGGATGGCATCACCGTTCGACAGACAAGAGTTTGAGCAAGCTCCGGGAGTTGGTGATGGACAGGGAGGCCCGGCATGCTGTGATTCATGGGGTCGCAAAGAGTCGAACATGACTGAACGACTGAACTGAACTGAAACACTTTTGAGGAGTATGCTTCATCATTATTTTTCAGATAAGAAAACAGAGCTGGAAAGTATCAAATGGTCACTGGCAGAGAACATTGCAGGTCCCTAGATTTTAGGTTTGCTATCCTACCCTGACTTCAGGAAACAGGCACTTAGAGACACTATGGGCATATATATACATATGAGAGTGTGTGCATGCTCAGTCGTGTCTGACTGTTTGTGACTGTAGCTCTCCAGGCTCCTCTGTCCATGAGATTTCCCAGGCAAGAATACTGGAGTGGGTTGCCTTCTCCTCCTCCAGGGAATCTTCCTGACCCAGGGATCAAACCTGTTTCTCTTGTGCCTCCTGCACTGGCAGGCGGATTCTTTACCACTGAGCCACCTGGGAAGCCCCTAGGTATGTATAATGTACTCTTTTGCCAGGAAAGAGTTTTTTGTTTTTTTTTTCTCTTCTCAGTAACACAAGAAAACCACAGCTCTACTCCTGTACTGGACACAGGAACAGTATTACTATGCTGTCCTGCTCTCTTCATTCACCCTTTTAGGAAATGCTTAAAGAACAGCAGGGCCCTATGATGACAAAGACACTATTCTCAGCTCAGTGTTCCACTTGGCAGCCTTGTCTTTTTTCTCCTTAATTGCAATAAGCTAACCCCTTGCATCTCAAATGTTGTCGTAATCCAAAGGAAATAACCAAAGTGAATGTTTTGTTGTACATTCCTTAACTAATGAGGTAAGAGAGACCTAAGCAGCGAGCCTTAGCAGTGCATGTAGTTTAGCAAAATGTAGTAATTTGTATTTTTGTGCATCAGTGTACAAAAATTTTTGTAAACCCAAAAGGCATGAATAGAGTTAGTAAGTTATGTCCCAAAACTGATCCAGTGCCACAAATTGCCAATTTAGGTGGCTTGATTTAATAGGCATTGAAAAACCTCCATTCCACAAAAATCTCTCTTCTTTTCTGCTGATATTTAAAACATCATGTCTTTATCAGTCCGTTGCTTTGCATTATACCCTACCTTCTGTGAAGCATTGATTTTAAAAATCTGACATATTCATTGCAGAGAGGCAAAACATCGTGTCACTCACCTCAGTAGAGGTCAGCTCGGTATGAATTTTACCAGTTCATTTACAAAATGAATTTTAAAATAAGTCAGTCAACAAAATGGACTCCTTTTGCTCATTGCTGAGCTGAGCACACTGGGGAAAAAAGCTTATTGTAAGGAGCTTCCAGTATAATTTATGAAACAAAATATATATACATGAAACAAAAGTGCTAGTAACAGTATTTTATTGAATAACAAATGATTTAGTACATTAGAGAGATGTGTTTCTCAAACTTTGTCCTTAAGCAGTAGCACTGATTTTCCAAATTATCTTGCACAAAATCCCAATATATAAAACCTCTGAAAGTTGGGCTTCTTTAGTTAGTGAGAGTGGGAGGAAGCCAAAGGAGCCATCTGCTCCAGGTGTCCTTTCATCACTGAAGGGATTCCTTCGGATCTAAGGCATTTGAGATCCCCATTAAAAGTCATTAAATTTAGGACTTGCTGGTGGCTCAGTGGCAAAGAATCTTCCTGCCAGTGCAGGAAACATGAGTTCAGTCCCTGACTTGGGAAGATCCCACATGCCGCAGAGCATCTAAGCCTGTACACCACAACTATTGAGCCTGTGCTCTAGAGCCTGGGAGCTGCAGCTGCTGAGCTCAGGCGCCACAACTACTGAAGCCCTGTGCCCTCGACCCCATGCTCTGCAGCAAGAGAAGCCACTGCCGAGAGAAGGCCTCACTGCAACTAGAGAGTAGGCCCAGATGCCCAGAGCTAAAGAAAAGTACATGCAGCAACGAAGACCCAGCACAGCCAAAAATAAATACATAAATAATGTGTTTTTAAAAAATTATTACATTTAGCACACAAACATGGGGTGAGTTTACAGAAGGGAAAATACACTCTGGATCTGACAAGAAGAGGAAAATCCCAAGTAGGAATTCCTCCTCAAGTTGTTTAAAAAAAGACAAAAAAACTGGGTTAAGGTAGATAGGTAGACATTAGGTCCAAGCTAAAAAAGCAAGCATAAAAGTTGAGATTTGTTGAGAAAGAAAATAGGGAGGCACTAGGACTTAATCTCAGAGAAGGCAATGGCACCCCACTCCAGTCCTCTTGCCTGGAAAATCCCATGGATGGAGGAGCCTGGTAGGCTGCAGTCCATGGGGTCACTAAGAGTCGGGCACGACTGAGCGACTTCACTTTCACTTTTTCACTTTCGTGCATTGGAAAAGGAAATGGCAACCCACTCCAGTGTTCTTGCCTGGAGAATCCCAGGGACGGGGGAGCCTGGAGGGCTGCCGTCTATGGGGTCGCACAGAGTCGGACCCAACTGAAGCGACTTAGCAGCAGCAGCAGCAGGGCTTAATCTTAGGAACTGATGCAATGAAAGCAGACTTGAAGAGGGAAGATTGTTAGCAGATGCAGGATGGCTTAGAAACCAAATTGATTCTTATTCTCAAGTTATTCCTTCCTCTCTGTCTCAAGTTCTTCTTCCTCTCTTCCTCTCTTCCTCTCAGTTTCATTATGTGAGAAACTGCAAGCAGGCCATCCACTTACCCCCCGACTTCTCCATCCACAGAGTATGTGTGGTACCTGCCTGAGCCTTCTGTTTCCCATTCTGTGCAAAGGTGAATCTAACTGAGCAGAATGTGCATCCTTTGCACTTAGCCCCTAGCCTTAGGGTCATCATGCCTAACCGATGCCCAGTAAACCCCATAATGCCACTTTCCTTTCCTCTTAAGATTTTATTTCCTTCCCTGAATTCTGCATCTTCTGAAATCGGAAAGATTTCTATGTGAATCCTTATAGATCTCCTTATTAAAGGAGAATTTATACCTTAATTTACATAAGTGCCAGAAAATGGGCGATATGATTTGACTGTTTTCTCAGAAATGTTTTTTTTTTTAATTCAACAATTCCCTCTTTTCATTTTCTTGTGTACTGATGATTCCTCGCCAGTTGGTCCCCATAGCAACACTGGATAATGCTAATGAAACTGCAACATCTTAAGCTCTCTCCCACAGAGCATCTCTGTTAAAATAGCCATGAAACACGGTTGCATTTATTATTTCCTTTGCTTAAAAGAAATTGCTATTTTGGAATCTTTCCCATGATCAAGGCTTAACTTGCTAAACTTTCTGGCTTGAATTGGAGCCTCTGATTTAGAGATTTTTTGAAGGTGATAAACCACAATTGGAATGCCACCCCTGCCCCCTCCACGTTCATGCCCCATGTTGGTGTACGGCGGTGGTTCTCAAAATGTGTTTCCCCAGCAGCAGCAGCATCTGGGCACGTGTTAGAAATGCAGATTCATTTGCCACATCCCATACCTTTTGAATCAGCTACTCACGGAGCCCAGTGCTCTGTTTTTATATGTAATATTTTATTTATTATTTATTTGGCTGTGCTGGATCTTCATTGCTGCGAGGGCTTATCTCTAGTTGTGACAAGTGAGGGCCTCACTCTAGTTGCAGTTTGGGGGCTTTTCATAGCTGTGGCTTCTCTTGTTGCAGAACACAGGCTCTGGGCCTCATGGGCTCAGTAGTTGCAGTTCCTGGGCTCTAGAGCATAGGCTCAATAGTTTGCGGCACATGGGCTTCATTGCTCCTCAGCTTGTGGGATCTTCCTGGATCAGGGATCAGTCCCATGTCTCCTGCTTCGGCAGGTGGATTCTTTACCACTGAGCCACCAGGAAGCCCTAATACTGTTTTAACAAATCCTCCAGGTGATTTGGATGCACACTGAAGTTTGAGAACCACTGGTGTAAAGGATAAATAGAACTGTAGTAGGCAATAACATCACATCCAGTTTGCTGGATTTTGCTAACAAAGTTAGAAATTATTTTACTTTTTGTTTCTTGTAGCACCTAAATTTGTTTATACTGTGAAACATTGGCTGAATATAAGTTTTTGTTAAGATAAAATATGACAGTGTAATTGACTTTAGCTCCTGAAAATAAATGTTTTGTGATCCTTATTTATCCATTATTAACAGGCATTTTAAAAAGCTAATTAATTGCCAGTAAGTCTATGATAATAGGTAATGTAAAAGCATGTGGTGTTTTTTGTTTTTTGTTTCTGTTCCTTATGCGTAGATCCTGACACATATCTGCCTTTTTGAAAGGAGTACAGTTGACCCTTGAACAACACCGTGGTCAGGAACTCTGACCCTGTACACAGCTGTAAATATGAATATAGCCAAATTCACAACTCCACATCTACAAATTCAGCCAACTGCAGATTACATAGTGCTGTAGTATTTACTAACGGAAAAACTCCACGTATAAGTGGACCTGTGCAAGTCAAACTCGTGCTGTTCCAGGGTCAACTGTATCTTAAATAGTGCCTTTTGTGCTTATACTAATTCATCCTTTATATGCAGAAACACACCAAAAGCAGGCAGTAAAAGCAAGAATCTTTGGGAGGCATGATTTAGAGAACAAAAGATAAGAATCAGATGCACAGAGAAGTGCAAAAAGGACAAGTTTATTTTGTTATATAAAGTTTTAAGAAGCAGAAAAACCTCAAAGTATAGATATCCAGGCAGAAATTTGAGCTGGAGGCAGACACTCTGAAAGTTAAGGTATTTTAAGCTGATGGTTATCACAGAGCTGAACCATCTGTATACCAGGATGTTGGAACAAGACCTAAG
This sequence comes from Ovis canadensis, assembly GCF_042477335.2. NCBI lineage: Eukaryota > Metazoa > Chordata > Mammalia > Artiodactyla > Bovidae > Ovis > Ovis canadensis. The sequence goes on along the minus strand of NC_091248.1, from coordinate 71,002,560 downwards.
GAAGTTGTACTTATTGGTGATTAGGTCCAGTCTTAAAGCCAGACTGTCAGGCATTACAAAAATGAGCCAAACGGTTCAGAAACCAAGATAAGTAAGATTCCCCTGGTTGGGAATCCAGAGGTTGATCCAACCAAACATTACAGAGTGATTCTTATCAGCACCTGGCAACTTGCTCCTTCTTCTTGATCACCACTGTCCTAATTCAAACCCTCTCTGTATCTCACCAAGACTGTTGCTATTGCTTCCATATTGGGGTCAGATCCCTGAGTATTAGTAATATTCATCAGAATTCATTCATCATATTCATTAGTCAATTCAGTTGCTCAGTCATGTCTGATACTTTGCAACTGCAGCACACCAGGCTTCCTTGTCCATCACCAACTCCCGGAGCTTGCTCAAATTCATGGCCATCAAGTTGGTGATGCCATCCAACCATCTCGTCTTCTGTCTGCCCCTTCTCCTGCCTTCAGTCTTTCCCAGCATCAGAGTCTTCTACAGTGAGTCAGTTCTTCACATCAGGTAGCCAAAGTATTGGAGCTTCAGCATCAGTCCTTCCAATGAGTGAGTATTCAGGACTGATTTCCTTTAGGATTGACTGGTTTGATCTCCTTGCAGTCCAGGGAACTCTCAAGAATCTTCTCCAACACCACAGATCAAAAACATCAATTCTTCAGTGCTCAGCCTTTTTTATGGTCCAGCTCTCACATCCATAAGTGACTACTGGAAAAACCATAGCTTTGACTAGATGGACCTTTGTTGGTAATGTCTCTGCTTGTTAGTATGCTGTCTAAGTTTCTCATAGCTTTTCTTCCAAGGAGCAAGCATCTTTTAATTTCATGGCTGAAGTCACCATCTGCAGTGATTTTGGAGCCCAAGAAAATAAAATCTGTCACTGTTTCCATTGTTTTTCCATCTATTTGCCATGAAGTGATCTAACCGGATGTCATGATCTTCATTTTTTGAATGTTGTTTTAAGCCAGGTTTTTCACTCTCTTCTCTCACTTTCATCAAGAGGCTCTTTAGTGCCTCTTTGCTTTCTGCCATAAGGGTGGAGTCATCTGCATTATCAGAGGTTATTGATATTTCCCCCAGCAATCTTGATTCTGGATTGTGCTTCATCCAGCCCGGCATTTTGCATGATGTACTCTGCATATAAGTTAAATAAACAGGGTGACAATATAGAGCCTTGACGTACTCCTTTCCCAACTTTGAACCAGTCCATTGTTCCATGTCTGTTTCTAACTGTTGCTTCTTAACCTGCATAAGGTTTCTCAGGAGGCAGGTAAGGTGGTCTGCTACTCCAATCTCTTTAAGAATTTTCCACAGTTTGTTGTGATCCACACAGTCAAAGGCTTTAGCATAGTCCATGAAGCAGAAATAGATGTTTTTCTGAAATTCTCGTGCCTTTTCTGTGATCCAACAAATAGTAATATTCATAGTCCCCTGAATATCCTGTTTCTGCCTTTCTTACTCCTCGAAGTGCCTGTGGCCACCCTGTTCTGTCCAACTAGGTGTACTCCTCTCAGTTACTCATATTTGCCCTTAAGGTCTTAGTTCAAACAATGAACTTCTTCAACTTTGATTGACAGACTTAGGTGCTCTTTGTACCCTGTATTTTTCCCTGTACTTATACTTACCATTATTTAAAACAGATGCACACATTTGGTAATTGTGTCTCTACTTGTACTTTGGTAGCTGGATCCATGCTTTCATCTCTCTAATCCTTTCTCTTGGCTTGGTGCCTAGACTGTAGATTTTCAATAAATATTTTTGAAATGAATGAGAGTTTTACCTACTATAGGCATGGCAAACAGATTTTGGATTTTCTGAAATAATTCTGATTTCAGGTTTTTTTGTCCTTTTCTCTCAACTAGTCCAACTCCAGCTGTTTCAGTGACCCCAGATTTATCTCCTAAATGTCTTATATGCAGATATCACAAAAGTCCTTTAAGTAAAATTACAATATACCAGGGATCTGGAAAGATGGAAGAAATAGAAGTACATATTAGTCATTTAAGAAAATCTCCGGGGAAGTCCATTAGTGAAATCTGAAAGTGGGAGTTTAGAATAGGATGTTTCTTCTGTGCTTTTTTGAGGTATTTAGTTAATATAATTCTTGGACTGAATTGGTCAAGCCTTAGAGAAAACCTCTTCTGTTCTTTCCTCTCTTTGTATGTCCATGTTATTCCAAAATTCAAAGTACTATGGAAATGTGGTTGGAATTGAGAAATAAAAAGAAATGCCAAATTCTTTCCATGGGTAACAGATTGTAGTGCCCTTTAATTTACCAACAGCATCTCAGAAAACAATATGATGTTTTATTTAAGGAGCTTTGCCAGATTTCTGAAGATTATTATGTTGAATATTTTTCCAAAGGCCTTGCATATATCACTGACTGCAAACATCGTGTCTTGATGGCTGTCAACAATAAACACTCATATTTTTGCCTACTAATTCCATTCAGATATTTTAAAATAGCTTTCCTTGTTTTTTGTTGTTGTTGTTGTTGTTGCCATAGTTGTTCTTGCTTCACCCTCTTTGATGATCATTCAGTTAATCAAATGAATACTCACTTAGCATCTACTGCATGCTGGGCACTGGGCTGGGGGATGGAACCAGTTTTACAGTGGGAGATAGAGACTTTAGTGGCATTTCATCTCTCCATATCATAATTTGTGGCTTCAGATCTTTGGTGAGGAGAACTGGGTATAAAATAAATATGTATAGCAGAACCCAGGCCACAAATTCAGTGAAATTCAAGGGGCCGCCAGATAACAGAAATGATGGAAGTGGGTAGAAAATATCACTCTCAGTTACTGCTGTCTTCAGTATGATTTTGGAATAATAGGGAGTGGTGAAGATCATGGCAGGTGGGAACATGCCTCCACTGCCTGAGGAAGCAACCATCCAGATCTGAATTACTGACATGTGGAAATGGACTCCCAGTGTTGTCAGAATCTGAAATTGTTATATTTAATGTGTAATGTACTTTTTCAGTTTTAATGGTGGTAGCTAACTGATACTTAAATACTGTACATATCAAGTAAAATATATCAGATGGGTAGATTTGGCATGAGGCTGCTAGCGTATAGACTCTGAGAATCTGAGCTTCCTGAGAATAAACTGCATGAGTTTTAACATCTAATTTGAATACACAGCAGCCTTTTTTTCTCCCTTCCTTGTTAGAATTACCAGATTAAGCTAACGAAGATAAAGGTTGCTGACCAGTTTTATTTTCATTTCAGATAAATAACTAATAACATTTTTATTATATACTCCAAATATTACTCAGCATATACTCTGCAATATCATACAGTATTTGGAACATACTTATATTAAAGCAGTATTCGTTGCATATCTGAAATTTGAATTTAACTGGGCATTCTGTATTTTATCTGACAACCCTATTCCTACTGCTGTCTCCTGTTTTGAATTTAAATTTGCCAGATAAGTGACCTATTGGTGAAATATTTAATCATTTTTCCTATTCATTAATAATTTAAAAATTAAAATTTTATTTTATTAAATGATGATTCAGTGAAAGCTGGGCATACCTTCAAATAGAAATGGGTTTTTTTTTTGTTTCTTTGTATTGTTCTTAAATCTGGCCGTCTATGGGAAAGCCTTCTTATTTAGCCATTATATTTAAACTTCTAAAAATATTTTTATAGTGTTTTACTGTTTTGGCACAAAAATAGTAATTCTTTCTGTAGTTCCAGTGAATATTTTTATCTATTTTTATCCCCATGTTACCAGCTTGCCTTTATGACCTTAAAAAAAAAAAACGAAAGAAAGAAAAACAAGCTATATCTTTGTAAATGTCCTTTCCATGTTAGCACACTGATTTTTATTTTAATCTTTGAAAAGCTAAGTTCTGAGCACTTTGCTTCAATAGTATTCTCCCTGATGCCCACATCACTTTGAAATGCTTTTGTACTTTTTGAAATTCTCCTATTCTTCCCTTCGTGATATTAACCATCTGTATTAATAAGATAATAAACCAGGCTTGTTGCTAATGAATTGATTCATTCAACTGCTAGATTTAATTAGAAAGACATTTAGCATGCCAGCAGATGTTCTGGTTTTGTTTAATTGTCCCCAAATATAATAAAATACAATGAATTTTTTTGCTTTTGCATAAATTAAGCCAAATCAAGATTTCTTATTCTGTCATGTATTATAAAGGACTAAATGATGGAGTTTTGTAACCATTCTATTCCATATATCACAAGGAAAATCAGTTTCCTTCTAAAAAATACTCACCTAACTCTAACTGGCACAAGAGTAAAGTTGAGGAGTAAAGAATATCCTGACCCTCAAATCTGTATAAAAGAAACTAAGCCAGAGATACATCCCAAAGTTGTTTTTCCCCCAGTACTTTGATAGGAGGTGTTTCTTCTAAATTATTAACCATTAAAAAAGTCATTTAAGAACTATAATTCTGGAGATACTATCTAGTGAAGTTTTTTAATTGCTTGCTTTTCATAGTATTATTTGCAATCTTCAAAGAGACTTTTATTTTTAAAAAAGAAAAAGGCAACGTTTTAGGAGAGATTTTGTTGTTCAGGGCTTTTATTAGAGAAATTGGCAGGGAAAGTTTTGAATATGTTAGTGCATGCCCAAAAGTTACAGCTCAGACAAACCGAGCAGTCCTCACTTTGGGCCTTCAGCCTCTAGCATGCCCTTCCTAGAAAAGAAATTAAAGCATTCTATGCAATATCCCAGACACCAAGTCAATCAGTCAGTTCAGTCGCTCAGTCGTGTCTGACTCTTTGTGACCCCATGGACTGCAGCACACCACGCCTCCCTATCCATCACCAACTCCCAGAGTTCACCCAAACCCACGTCCATTAAGTTGGTGATGCCATCCAGCCATCTCATCCTCTGTGGTCCTCTTCTCCTCCTGCCCCCAATCCCTCCCAGCGTCAGAGTCTTTTCCAATGAGTCAACTCTTTGCATGAGGTGGCTAAAGTACTGGAGTTTCAGCTTTAGCATCATTCCTTCCAAAGAACACCCAGGACTAATCTCCTTTAGGATGGACTGCTCGGATCTCCTTGCAGTCCAAAGGATTCTCAAGAGTCTCCTCCAGCACCACAGTTCAAAAGCATCAATTCTTCAGCACTCAGCTTTCTTCACAGACCCAACTCTCAGATCCATACATGACCACTGGAAAAACCATAGCCTTGACTAGACAGACCTTTGTTGGCAAAGTAACGTCTCTGCTTTTCAATATGCTATCTAGGTTGGTCATAACTTTTCTTCGAAGGAGTAAGCGTCTTTTTTTTTTTTTTTTACTTTATTTTACTTTACAATACTGTATTGGTTTTGCCATACATAGACATGAATCCACCACAGGTGTATACAAGCTCCCAATCCTGAATCCCCCTCCCACCTCCCCCCCGCCCCATATCATCTCTCTGGATCATCCCCATGCACCAGCCTCAAGCATCCTGTATCCTGTATTGAACATAGACTGGCACTTCGTTTCTTACATGATAGTATACATGTTTCAATGCATGTTTAATTTCATGGCTGCAGTCACCATCTGCAGTGATTTTGGAGCCCCCCAAAAATAGTCTGACACTGTTTCCCCATCTATTTGCCATGAAGTGATGGGACCAGATGCCATGATCTTCGTTTTCTGAATGTTGAGCTTTAAGACAACTTTTTCACTCTCCTCTTTCACTTTCATCAAGAGGCTTTTTAGCTCCTCTTCACTTTCTGCAATAAGGGTGGTGTCATCTGCATATCTGAGATTATTGATATTTTTCCCGGCAATCTTGATTCCAGCTTGTGTTTCTTCCAGTCCAGCGTTTCTCAGGATGTGCTCTGCATAGAAGTTAAATAAGCAGGGTGACAATATACAGCCTTGACGTACTCCTTTTCCTATTTGGAACCAGTCTGTTGTTCCATGTCCAGTTCTAACTGTTGCTTCCTGGCCTGCATACAGATTTCTCAAGAGGCAGGTCAGGTGGTCTGGTACTCCCATCTCTTTCAGAATTTTCCACAGTTTATTGTGATCCACACAGTCAAAGGCTTTGGCATAGTCAATAAAGCAGGAATAGATGTTTTTCTGGAACTCTCTTGCTTTTTCCATGATCCAGTGGATGTTGGCAATTTGATCTCTGGTTCCTTTGCCTTTTCTAAAACCAGCTTGCATTAGAGTCTTTAAATTCCATGCTGGGCCTCCCCTATTTATATTATGGTGTTGTCTGCTTCAGCCAGGTACTTGGGTGGTTGGAATGAAGGTTCAGCTTTGACATTTTCCTTCAAAAGTAGTCATAATGTACCTAGAGACCAACTGTATCTCATTACACAATTCATGAAGTCTGGTTTAGGCTTCCCTGGTGTCTCAGATCGTAAAGAATCCACTTGTAATCCGGGAGACCAGTATTCGATCCCTGGGTTGCAAAGATCCCCTGGAAAAGGGAACAGCTTCCCTCATAGATCAGCCGGTAAAGAATCTGCCTGCAATGCAGGAGACCCAGGTTCAATTCCTGGGCTGGGAACATCCTCTGGAGAAGGAAATGGCAACCCACTCCAGTATTCTCACCTGGAGAACCCCATGAACAGAGGAGCCTGGCAGGCTACAGTCCATGGGATCACAAGAGTCTGACATGGCTTAGCGACTCAACCACCACCCCCACTCCAGTATTCTGTCCTGGAGAATTCCGTAGACAGTGGAGCCCGGTGGGCTACAGTCCATGGGGTCACAGAGTCAGACATAACTGAGAGACTTTCACTTTCACTTTACTTTCAAAGTCTGTTTCACCTAAGAGCCAACAATTAGGTTTTCTGCCTATTAAAAACAAAAAAAAAAAATGAGAGGATGCTAAATAAATTTGCTAAATTCTGTAAAGAGTTAGTGAATGGCATTTTATATGCCTAGCTGTGTCTACTTTTTTATAGTATTTTTGACTTTTCAGATGGAGAATGATGGTTATATTTAACCCTTGAACGGCAGGGTTTTGAACAAGGAGAGTCTGTTTACACCTGGAGTTTTTTCCAGTAGATACAGTAGTACTGCATGATCCACAGCGGCTGCTGTTGCTGTGGACCCACAGAGGAGGAGGGCCTGCTGTAAGGTTAATGCGGATTTTCAGCTGCAAGGGGCTTGGTGCTCCTCAGCCCCGCCTTGTTCGAGGTCAACTGTACTTCATCTGGGCCCTGATTTCATGCTTTTTCTGGGAGAAAAGAATGATAATTTGTATTGAAGGTGGAAACAAAATCTCATTTTCTAGTGTTAACCTCTCCCCTAATTTATTTTTGTGCTTCTTGTATGTATTTTACCAGTAACATTTGGTCCCAAATCCTTACATTCTTTAACCTTCATGGTCCCTTTAGAATTGTGTTTTTATGAGTTTCTTTGTAATCTGCTCTCCATTAAAAGACACCAGTGCTCATTTGTTTAATCCTCTTGAATATCAAAGCCTTTAGTCAAAGCTTTTGTGTCATTGTGTTTGCTATTACTTGAATATTCTGTAATAAAAGACTTTCTTAAAGCAAGGTGACCTGAACTACACTTTGTCCCAAATAAAGTTATTTCATTTTTAAGTAACATCCTTTGACTTATACCAAGGCAATAAACATTTTTAAAAACTACTTAGTTTTTTAAGCACTGTGCTAATAGAGTCTTATCCTCTACTAAACATTTATTCTTCTTTTCAGGGTCTTGTAGCATATGAGTACCAAGGGTGTATTCATTTCCTGTAGAATTTGGTGGTCTCTAATCATTATATTTCCTACAATGAATCCTGTACACTGCTTTCAGCCTCAGTTGAGTTCAGTTGCTCAGTCCTGTCTGACGCTTTGCAACCCTATAGACTGTAACACACCAGGCTTCCCTGTCCATCACCAACTCCCAGAGCTTGCTTTCAGCCTGCCTGCATTTAATAACTCTCCTCCTTCCTACAAACTGCCCCTCTAGTTTTCCGGCCTTAGTAGATTTTATCTCTCTTCATGTTCTGTCTTCCTAATTACTGAGATGTTTTAAAAAGCAATTGAATTTAAAAAGATTGTTTTTGAGCCATGTATATAGACTGCTTGCCCATGTTTATGGATTGTAAAATGGTCAAGCTACTGGCCAGGAATTTTCAGCTTTATATCAAAGCTCAGAAAGAAAGCCAAGGGGAGAACAGTGTACGGAATAGTGTCATTAAAAAGAGAACTTTGGACTTAAAGTTCCCATGGCAGATAATATTTTTGGTTTCAGTTTTTTGGGTTTTTTTCTAACTGCCCTAAATATTTTTTATCTATGAAAAAATTACTGCATGTGATTTATTTTCTGTACTAATATGTTAAAAGCTTAATAAGTTAATTAAAAAGCTTAAAAAGTTAATTATATTAATAAGCATCATTTAATGACATAAAAAGCTTGTTCCATGGAATTATCTCTCAATGTTTTGTAAACAATATAGATGGTTGTCTATTGTAAAAAATACATTTTGTCTTATTACTATAAAAGTATGCTGTTATTCATATTTAGAAACTCTTCAAAGCTTGTTATTTTAAGTTTGTTTCAGTTAAAAATATGGATACTTTAGCTTGTAAATGTTGATGACTAGTACTGCCTAACTTCAATAGGGACTTTGCCATTCATGGTGTCCATAAAAAGATAATAAAAATAAAAAAGAGCAATAAGAAGTCACTATAGTTAGTTCAGTCTCTCAGTCGTGTCTGACTCTTTGCAACCCCATGAATTGCAGCACGCTAGGCCTCCCTGTCCATCACCAACTCCCGGAGTTCACTCAAACTTACGTCTATTGAGTCCGTGATGCCATCCAGCCATCTCATCCTCTGTCGTCCCCTTCTCCTCCTGCCCCCAATCCCTCCCAGCATCAGAGTCTTTTCCAATGAGTCAACTCTTCGCATGAGGTGGCCAAAGTACTGGAGTTTCAGCTTCAGCATCATTCCTTCCAAAGAACCCCCAGGACTGATCTCCTTTAGAATGGACTGGTTGGATCTCCTTGCAGTCCAAGGGACTTCAAGAGTCTTCTCCAACACCACAGTTCAAAAGCATCAATTCTTCGGCGCTCAGCTTTAAGTCCAACTCTCACATCCATACATGACTACTGGAAAAACCATAGCCTTGACTAGACGTACCTTTGTTGGCAAAGTAATGTCTCTGCTTTTGAATATGCTACCTAGGTTGGTCATAACTTTTCTTCCAAGGAGTAAGTGTCTTTTAATTTCATGGCTGCAGTCACCATCTGCAGTGATTTTGGAGCCCAAAACTATAAAGTCTGCCACTGTTTCCACTGTTTCCCCATCTATTTCCTGTGAAGTGATGGGACCAGATGCCATGATCGTCGTTTTCTGAATGTTGAGCTTTAAGCCAACTTTTTCACTCCCTTCTTTCACTTTCATCAAGAGGCTTTTTAGTTCCTCTTCACTTTCTGCAATAAGGATGGTGTCATCTGCATATCTGAGATTATTGATATTTCTCCTGGCAATCTTGATTCCAGCTTGTGCTTCATCCATCCCAGTGTTTCTCATGATGTACTCTGCATATAAGTTAAATAAGCAGGGTGACAATATACAGCCTTGATGTACTCCTTTTCCTATTTGGAACCAGTCTGTTGTTCCATGTCCAGTTCTAACTGTTGCTTCCTGACCTGCATACAGATTTCTCAAGAGGCAGGTCAGGTGATCTGGTTTTCCCATCTCTTTCAGAATTTTCCACAGTTTATTGTGATCCACACAGTCAAAGGCTTTGGCATAGTCAATAAAGCAGAAATAGATGTTTTTCTGGAACTCTCTTGCTTTTTCCATGATCCAGTGGATGTTGGCAATTTGATCGCTGGTTCCTCTGCTTTTTCTAAAACCAGCTTGAACATCAGGAAGTTCACAGTTCACGTATTGCTGAAGCCTGGCTTGGAGAATTTTGAGTGTTACTTTACTAGTTTGTGAGAGGAAGGCAATTGTGTGGTAGTTTGAGCATTCTTTGGCATTGCCTTTCTTTGGGATTGGAATGAAAACTGACCTTTTCCAGTCCTGTGGCCACTGCTGCATTTTACAAATTTGCTGGCATATTCAGTCACTATATGCTGTATTTAAATAACAATATTTCTGTGGTCATGAAAGAAGGTGTTGAGATCTCTCCATTATACTCCTAATATTAGGATATTTGTTCAAGGAAAGTATAATGACTCCAAGGTCGGGTTCTGGAATCAGACTGCCTGGCTTCCAATCCTCTGCATAACCCTTTGGTCAAGGAGGTCATTACTTAATCTCTGAATCTAAAAGCTGTTTTTATTGTTGCTGGACTTGAAAGGCATAGTCTTTCTGACAAAGCAGAGTGCTGATCATATTTTGGGTTTGGGGAACCATGGTGATCAGAGACTGTTGGACTCTCAGAAGCAGTACTGTGGGGGGTTTGGTAGACCTTTAGCTACAGCAGTAGAGACACTGAATGAGGCTGCTGCCTGTTAAGTGATTTTCAGAAGTATGGTAATGGATTGAGTTGTCACTGACCCATTTGGAGGAATTTAAAAACTGATTCTCTTACTTCTTAATAATAAGACTGCCTTGCTTATAGAACATTTTCTGATAATTTTATCAGAGACTGTGTATGAACTTCCTAGCATAATGCCTAATAGAAACAATCCATCATCTTCATCAGTCTGGCCTTAAACAGAGTAAAGGCCTTAAACAGAGTAAAGGCCCTAAACTGTGAAAGCCCAGCTTTAGACCATTAGATCATCATATTCTTGATGATCAGTCATCATTGAGGGCAGCGTAGCACCTCAAATTTGCCTCATTCCCCAGTGTTGCATAGTACGTGATGTTCAGTTTCATCTTTATGTATGCTTAATACACGACTTTACACTGTCAGCATTTTATGCAGTGTTTATTTCACCTTTAAACAGATATCATTTGCTTTCTACACCAGCAGGCTTTTTGTGGATTTGGTTTTAGATGATTCTAGTCCTAACTACTCTTAGAGAAAAACTGAATTACTTTTCTAATCCAAACATTGTTAGGACACAGCAAGTTCTCCCCACCTTCCTCTCTAGTCTAATTTTTTAAAGTATATGTCCTGCTTGCACCTTAACAGATTCTCCAAAGCAACGTAAGCATTTCACTAAAAGATTTTGTGGTGTCAGGTCAGTAGGCCTTTGTTCTTAAATTGCATCACCTGTTAAAACAGGTTGCTTGTTAAAATGCAGGTTTCTAGGCCCCATCCCCAGAATTTCTGATTCAGTAGGTCTTGGACGGGAGCCCAGTGATTTGCATTTCTAGCAAGTTTTCAGGTGATGCTGATGCTCCTGGTCCAGGACCACACTTTGAGAACTACTGCTCTAGGCATTGATACATAATTGGTCCTTAGACCCCAGTTACCACTGGTCATAAACACAAGATTGTTTATACCAGCCACTCAAACTCAGTGATTTAACTCGTGTTAAGTAATTATTTATAATAACTCTAGATCAGTTGAAAGGGGTAATTGCTCTTGGTTAGTGGCTAACAATCAATAAAAGTATTGCAGAAATGTCTTCAGGCTTAAGAGAATGGGACAAGGGCAGAAATTTTTTTTTTTAAGCAAATTTTTTAGTAAGACTAAAAAAAAAAAAAACCTAGCAACCCTGACTTTAGTGAAAGCAGGGTGCTTCCTCTGGGCCCTAGTAGAGTCCAGTTGAGAGAAACATTTGAGCAAAGGCTGCATCTGTAAGCAGGAATAAGTCACACTTCTAATATGGCCCTATCTGTGGGGCCATGTTTCCCTAGAGAGGAAGTAAGGGACTCCTACAGCTGGAGATTGTTGACCATCTTTCCTGACTCTCTTCGTATCAGAATAAAAGAAAGGAATCAAGTTTATGTTCAGAGTCAAGCAGTATGACGTCTAATTCCCTCTGCTAATGTCACCTTTTATTAGCTAGGGACCATACTTTTTTTACCAACTCCATAATAAAAGATATAAATGATCCACACTAAAATATTGGTACCCTTTGACCTAGAAATTCTGCTTCTCATTAATCCTAAGAAAATTACTATTTTTAAAAGGGCAGGGATTTAGTTACACTTATATTCACTGCAGTTATTTTTATAATAGCAAGAAATCTGTGAACTGTTACGTTCCAAGGTTAGAATACTCTTGTTATTGTAAGTAATTTTATACAAGACTATTTAGTGGTATGGAAAGTTCCTTATGGCATATTAAGTGGAGGAAAAATACATGTATGAGGAAAGTATTTGGGGGATTTTCAATAAAATATGTGGTGAGATATAATATAAAGAAAAATCATTATAATGTTAACTGTGCTTATTTCTGAATGGTTTTGCTTAAAAGTTCTACAGTGTACACATTTTTGTTGTCTGAAAATTTCGTTTTAGAAATTTATAGAACAAACTATTTTAGTGAGAGTTTTAATCAAAATATTACACCAGTCAACGAAGAAGTAAAGAAATAGCCGAGAGCACTTTCTTACGTTTTGTTTCGAATAAGAAGGAAAGGTGAAACTTGCAGAGCAATTCTGGATGCTTCTCTGGGGGGAAGAAAGCTGAGCTTTGTTAGAGCAGAGCGAGCAGAATGAAGCTACTGGAGGCAATCATGTTGTTGACTCTGCTCTGTCAGCCTTTAAATGGTAAAAATAAATGGAAACTGAGTAGTATTGTCATCTTACTACAGGGAGAGGCTCCTCTGCCTATTATCAACATTTCTGCATTTATTTTTTTAATTCTTAAGATGATAGTATAGTTACTGTCTGGCCAGTGGATCACTAACAATGGTCCAGGGTTATCACTGGCTATAAAAATCACAAACCAAGAAGTAATGACTTTTTTGGACAGTGGGTAAGAGTTACAATAACTTCTGAAATATCCAGTAAGATATTTGAAGACCTTACCAGCATATTATAACAAACTGACTTTTGAAGATAATCATAAGGCTTAGGTTTGTTGAACACTAAAAACCCCATTGAAAGCTCTAAAGTTGTACTGTACTCCTAAAACAATTGCTTACCAGAAATAGCAGTGCCAATAATGTGTTTTGTAAAATATCCCTTGGCTGTTTATAGGTCTAGGTCTTCTCTTCGGGAACTATTGATGTCACACATATGTTTGATTTTGAAGAACTCATTCTTATAATCCCTTAATACACCAGAACAGTGTATTTATCTTAATAAATGTAGAACTCAATAAATGTAGAACTCTTTAATATCAATAAACTTTCTACGCTTTATTTTTTAAATAAGAATTTCTTCAACACAATGGCTTTCATCTGGATAAGTGGTTTACAAAGCTTCCCAAATTATTATGACAATATACCCTTCCCCCGCTGTAAAGTACACATTTGGAACACAGCAGAAGTGACAGCTGGTAGTGAAATTCAGAGTGAAGCACCTTTCTGCTCTGTAATATATTGCTCTGACTGCTGCTATATCCTCTTATGGTCATAAGTATATTGAATGTGTTAAACAGAATTATTATCCCATTAGCTTATTTTACACAACCCAAATATTTTGCCTTTTCTGTTTTAATTAGTAGGGATCATGCATGATCAATATTCAGTATTCAGTGGAGTGCTGGGACTTGGAAAACCTCATGTCTTTTGATGCTGTCTCAGTCATGTCTGACTCTTTGTGACCCCATGGACTGCAGCACTCTAGGCCTCCCTGTCCATCACCAACTCCCAGAGCTTGCTCAGACTCATGTCCATGGAGTTGGTGATGGCATCCAATCATCTCATTCTCTGTCGTCCACTTCTCCTGCCTTCAGTCTTTCCCAGCATCAGGGTCTTTTCCAAGGAGTCAGTTCTTTGCATCAGGTGGCCAAAGTATTGGAGAGTCAGCTTTAGCATCAGTCCTTCCAATTTGATGCTGATCTTATCTTTATTGATTTTATTTTAAGTCTTATTTCATGTGCTTTAAAGCTTTATAGAGTCAGATCTGAGAATGAAAAGAGGTTGGGGAATGGAGGGAAGAGAGCAAGGGCAATGAACAGCCCTTTTAATAATTGCTAGCATGTGACTTGCTTTGCTGGCTGTTCGGAGTGTTTTTGTTTTTGTTTTTTAATCTCTTGCCTGCTTCCAAAAGATCTCTTCATTTTTTTTCCCCCTTTTCTGTTTTTCCATTCTTTTTTGTAGTGCACCTCTCACTGGTAGGGAATATCTGCTGACTAGAAAAGGACTAGGAGGTTTGAGTCATCAGACCTAAATGTTTATCTATTGATGTCTCATTCCATGAAGGGATCTGAGGCCACTGCATTTTCAAAATAATAGTGGTGGCAGCTTGTTCCATTGGAGACCTTACCCAAGATTTCCCTGCATGCTCCCTCTGATAATTGAAATTCTCAAGCAAGTGGAGCTCAGCATCTCCTTTCATGGAGAAAGCTGAAGTCTTGTTAACTCTGGCTCAATGTAAGACCCATCCAAATGATTCTGAATGGTTTTGAGTGGATTTTTGAAAAGTCTAAGGTGCCTCATGACAATTTGATATGAGGTGAGTTTATCTGTATGGTCCTTAAGAATTTACCATGTGTTTTTTTTCTATCTTTTTCTGTTCTTTTTGTATAGAATTTTATCCCACATAGAATCATGTGGTGAAACCTTGAAATTTGAAGTGATTTTATAACACAGGAATTACAAAGAGTAATTTATAGATCATTGCTTCTGAACTTTCTTTCTTTCTTTTTTTTTTTTTTTTTTGCATGTCCAAATTAAAATCCAAAGTGGATTTTGTGGAATTATGTACCTTCAGATCAAAGTAAATCATACCAAAACTAGGGATGGGCTGCAATTTTGTCAGTATATATATCTCTTTCCATGGGTTGCTTATTTTGAATTGCCGTCAGTTTTTTAAAGGTAATTATTGTATATCTATTTTAGGTGGTTTAGATAAACATTTAGTGAGCTTTCATTGATTTGCCACTTAATAACTTCAAATGCACAGTCACTTGAGCACTTTGTTTTAATCTAGATTTCTTGAGAGGTTTCTTCACTTTTAAGACTCTGCACCTCTTTGATATTCCATGTGTCAATGCCCTGAATCTTACAGACTGGGACTCTTAAGTGACACCTCCTGTCTCTCTATCTAGTATTTTTCTCTCAGAATGGCAATTTTATGTCTAGATTTTGGGGGGAATAAATCCATTCCGGTAAAATTAGTTATAAAGCTTGTCCTGGTAAGACCAGTACTATTTTGTCATTGTTTTGCAGAATAAAACTGGAACTGCACTGGGGAAGGACAAAGCCTCCTTGTTGACTTGGCTATAAAGTGATGCGGAAACTGTTATGATGGCCAGTCATTTGGCATAATGAGCATTGGCCTGTACAAGAAGGCTTGTTGTAATACTTGACTAGGAAGACAAGATTTAAAGTAGAAAAAAGCTTTTAGGTTACAGTTTCCTTATCCCTAAAGTGGAATTTTGATTCTACGTCCTCACTAGCTATAAGCTGAGATGTGCTATAGCAGAAGCACTTTTTCTCTATATGGAGTCCTGTGATTCCCTAGCCCAAGGGTCCTTTTATTAAGGGTTTTTCTAAAAGCTGAGCTATATTGTCACTAGATGCCCTCCACTGTCGCAGTGTGAAATACTGAAAGTTGCTCAGTCGTGTCCGACTCTTTGCAGCCCCATGGACTATACATATACAGTCCATGGAATTCTCCAGACCAGAATACTGGAGTTGGTAGCCTTTCGCTTATCTAGGGGATCTTCCCAACCCAGGGATCAAACTCAGGTCTCCCGCATTGCAGGTGGATGCCCTACCAGCTGAGCCAGGAGGGAAGCCCTAAAAATACTTCGTTATGTACAAGTAAGGACTTCCCTGGTGGCTCAGACGGTAAAGTGTCTGTCTACAATGTGAGAGACCTAGGTTCGATCCCTGGGTTGGGAAGATTTCCTGGAGAAGGAAATGGCAACCCACTCCAGTACTCTTGCCTTGAAAATCTCATGGATGGAGGAGCTTGGTGCAGGCTACTTTCCATGGGGTCGCAAAGAGTCAGGCACGACTGAGCGATTTCACTTTCACCTTATGTACAAGTAACAAAGGTGCTTCTACTGTAGTAACCTTATGTGCATTCCTGAAAAACTTTGCATTCTACTGAAGCATGCAGTACAAATAGCCTTTGTTGGGGGTGGAGGCTTGGAGATAAGGGTAAGGATAGATGACTCAAAACCAATAGAACTTTGTGAATGAGAGCAGTCCTAATAAAAAGAGCAGCATGGTTAAGTCTCCACTGGGTTTACATTCAGAATCACAGTCCAGTTAATTCTTTGTCATTGAACACTGGAATTCATGCTGCCACCTTCAAACTGTAGCTCCTTGGAGACATTTGCTCCTAATGAAGATCAATTTTATCAAAATTAAATATGTGACTCAGTGTGTAGATATCTATCAATCAGGTATTTTAAGACTTTTTTTAAGAACAGTTTGAAATTCACAGCAAAATCGAGAGGTACAGAGGTTTCTCATATACTCCTTACCCCAATACACAAATAGCTTTTCCCATTATCAACATTATTCACCAGAATGGTACTTTTTTTTTTTTTTTTAAACCAAGTATGAACCTACATTGGGGACTTCCCTGGTGGCTCAGACGGTAAAGCATCTGCCTACAGTGCAGGAGACCCGAGTTCAATCTCTGAGTCGGGAAGATCTTCTGGAGAAGGAAATGGCAACCCACTCCAGTATTCTTGCCTGGAAAATCCCATGGATGGTGGAACCTGATAGGCTAATAGGCTCCATTGTTTATTTTGGACTACATAGTTCACCCTTGGTGTTGTACATTCTAAGGGTTTGGACAAATGTGTAATGGCGTATATCCATTATTATAATATCATACTGAGTATTTTCACTGCTCTAAAAATCATCTGTGTTCTACATAATCGTCTGTTCCCTCCCCCATCCCAGCTACCACTGATCTTTTGATGGTCTTCATAGTTTTGCCTTTCCAAAATGCTATGTGGTTAGAATCATACACTATGCAGCATCTTTAGATTGACTTCTTTCACTTAGTCATATGCATTTAAGATTGTTCCATGTATTTTTGTGTCTCGATAGCTTGTTTATTTTTTAGTACTGAATAATATCCCATTTTCTGGATTGTACCAAGATTGATTTATCCACTTGCCTACTGAAGGACATCTTGGATGCTTCCAAGTTTTAGCAATTGTGCTTAAAGCTGCTGTAAACTGTGCAGATTTTGGTGTGGACATCAGTTTTCAACTCCTTTGGATAAACAGCAAGCGGTATGATTGCTGGATTGTATGGTAAAAGTATGTTTAGTTTTGTAAGAAACTGTCACACAGTCTTCCAAAGTAACCGTAGCATTTGGTGTTCCAGCCAGCGATTAATGAGAGTTCCTGTTGCTCCATATCCTCACCAGCATTTGGTATGTTCAGAGTCTTGGCCATTCTAATAGCTATATAATGCAGTCTTGTTTTAATTTGCATTTACCTGGAACCATATGATATAGAGCATCTCTTCACATGCTTATTTGCCTTGTGTGTATCTTCTTTGAAGTCTGTTAATGTCTTTGGCCTCATATAATATTGTGAATTAACTATACTTCAAAGAAAAATTAAATGAAAAAGTAATTAAAATCCTCAGCCCATTTTCTAACCAGACTGTTTGTTATCTTATTGTTCAGTTTTAAGAGTTTTTGTATATTTTTGGATGATAGTCCTTTATCAGGTATATCTTTTGCAAATCTTTTCTCCCAGTCTGTGGCTCAGCTTCAGCTTCTTATTTTGTTGATACTGTCTTTTTCAGATTGGAAGTTTTTAATTTTAATGAATTTCAGCTTATCAGTTATCTTTCATGGATCCTTTCTTTAGTGTTATCTCTAAAAAGGCATTATAAAGGTCATCAAAGTTTTCTCCTCTATTATTATTGACTTTAAAATGAGCAACATAAAAGCTGTAAGCCTGGTTTATTCAGTTTCTTACTAAGGACTGTTGCCCAGAAGACAGCCTCTCAGACAGCTCTGAGAAACCTTTCCAAAGAGGTAAGCAAGGACACATATTTATGATTTTGGCAAAGGTGGTATATGCAGCTAAGCACTCCTCTTGGTAGAAGGTTGCTGCTAATCATGAGGTGCAGATATCTTAGTTAATGGTTTTAGTGCTTTTCTAAGTATAGGAAGATGCAAGAATCCAGGTTCATTTAAAAAAACTTTCTCCTGAAAAGATCTCACTTTCTGAAGGCCTGTTCTGCCAGTTTTCCCAGAACAGAGTGCTTTTTTCCTGATCTCCTCCCTAAACTCCTTTCAGGGTGTGTTGAAAGTTAGCAACCATGGTGGCTAATTACTCAGTCCTTATAGAGCCGGATAGCCAGTGGCATCTTTAGTTGGCATTGTTGTCTTAGAGTTTTGCAATTTTGTGTTTTGCAGTTAGATCTTTGATCCATTTTAAGTTAAATTTTTTCAAGGTTGTAAGGTCTGTGCCTAGGTTGTTTCTGGTTTTTTGGTGGTGGTTGTTGTTGTTTTTTCTTGCCTGTGAATGTCCATTGGTTCCATACCATTTGTTGAAAATACTTTCTTTGTCAGTCAAGTGTTTTTTAAATACAGGAAGAAAAGTCATTGCACCTTGCTCATCTGCATTATCAGCTTCCTTGAATAGCTTGACTTAATGGAAAAAGTAGCAGTCTTGAAGCCCCTGCTTGCTATAAGGAAGAACTTAACTAGAATTCTCAGGAGTTTTGTTAAAGATTGTTATATATTGCTCAGACTTTCTTTAAATAATGAGAAAGCATGCTGTGAGTGCTTCAAATCATTATTTGCTGGGAAAAAAAATACACATGAACTAATACAACTTCTGTGTTATGCTGACATTATTCTTCAGTTTATCCAATGTGTAGGAGCAGGTTTCCCCCATCCCTGCAGCTCAAATGGTAAAGAATCTGACTGCAGTGCAGGAGACCACGGTTCAATCCCTGGGTCAGGAAGATCCTCTGGAGAAGGAAATGGCAAGCTACTCCAATATTCTTGCCTGGAGAATCCCATGGACAGAGGAGCCTGTCGGGCTACAGTCTTTGGGGTTGCTAAGGGTTGGACACAACTGAGTGACTAACACACACATGAGCAGGTTTATATTAAAGAAACATATTGTAATGACTTTAATTTGATTACCTTCCATAAATACAGTACTTTCTTTCTTTGTGCTCTTGTGCCTTGTCGCTCAGTAGTGTCCAACTCTTTGTGACCCCATGGGCTGTAGCCTGCCAGGCTTCTCTGTCCATGGGGATTCTCCAGACAAGAATACTGGAGTGGGTTGCCATGCCCTCCTCCAGGAAATCTTCCCAACCCGAGGATCAAACCCACGTCCCCTCCACGTCCCCTGCATTGCAGGTAGATTCTTTACCATCTGAGCCTCCAGGGAAGCCCTTTCTCTCTTTAGTCAGCTAATTAGCTACAAAATATAATTTTATCTGTCACAAAATAGCCCTTCTAAAACCTATAGAAAAGATGTTGTTTTTCTAAAAACCAGAAATCATTTTTTAATCTTCTCTGTAAAATGTCTGTCATTTTACTCTTATGCTAAATTATGAAGTCATAGAACTGATCATAACAGGTTTTCCTTATAACAGTACTTTGTGGATGTACATAAAACATGTCCCAGTTACCATAGAGTGATTACATTAGAATGTCTGTGTGAAAAATAGCATGTTCCCAAAGCTCCCTAGGTCAGTTATATGTACTGTCAGGTTTGAGAATCACTACCTAAAAACAGAAATAGCTAGAAGTATTTATTAAGTATCGTTTTTGGTAAAGTTGCATTTGGACATCACAAGGAAGCCAGCACTAGTCAGATTAACTGCTGGCAAAAGTCTGTATTTGCTGTTGCATGAGTAATTTGCAACATGTACAACCTTATGTTGACTACCTTCCACCTATTCTTTTAGAGGTACAAATTTTATATCACTTTTTGGATTAATTTTTGTAATTATGATGTAAACCATGGGAAAGTAGTACTATATTGAAATTCTAGGGCTAAAATCTGTTGTGTGTTTTATTGTTCAGCAGTTTTTTATTTCCTCTCTTTTTGTATTGGAAGTCAAGTGATTTTTGTGATGTAGTCACATTTAAAGAAGATTATTTTGTATTATGGAGGTAGGATTATACTAAACTTCACTGAAAATACAAGATAGGTTGTCAATGGACAAGTAAATTAAGAATTATTCCCTTTAATTATCCTGAAATAAAATGATCGAATCTCAAGTGTTCTGCCGAAGCTTTTTAAAAGACTACTCATAAGTATGTCGTTATAAAAGCAGCAGCTCTAGATAAGGTGAAGAAAAAGGGTTTGTTAAAGACCTCAAAGTAAGACCAAACAACTACCCAAGCAGGCTGGCTTGTGACTGGAACTGAGAAATGCATCCAGGGCTTCAGTATTTGGCTTGGTAGATATAGGTGCCTTGGTGTTATGCTTCGTTCTTTTCTCTCCTCTGGTTCTTCTGACATTCTAGGTTGTGTGAGATGTATCTGAACATGATTAGCCTCCCTGGTGGAAAATATATGAGTTCCTTGAAGGCACAGTCACTGTTCTTCATTTGCTCCCCAGTATCTAGCACAGCCTTTTGCCTGAAAGTGGGCTTGAGGGAAAAGTTACTTTCTAGAAAAATATTTTTATAAAACTGAATGATACAGTGATGATCAGGTAAGACTTTGCCTAACTTTTGGAAAGTTTCTGTTATAATATCAGGGATTAGAGGTAATCTGTTATTATTTTTTATCCTCATATTCTTCAGAGCCTCATTATTACAGAGCTGCTTTATTGCTGAGAAGGCTGTTATAAAGAGGTCTTTTACTATTTCTACAGTTAAAATCCATCAGACAAAATCTCAGCTGATTTATCCAGTGTCAAATAATCTAGTAAGTACTACCATAGCCAAGGTCCACTGTATTAATAATAGATTTTCTTCTAAAGGAGTTAGAATAAATTAGTAGTTGTTACCTTTAACATATCACCCAAAGATCAAAAAAGAATTAACAGATTTTCTTAGTTTTATAGTTTGTCATTGTATTTAGTATTAAAAATAGCAAAATTGTTTGTCAAAAGAGCAGAGAACATATTCATTTAACATGTTCTTTTCTCCACATGAAAAATCCATTCAGCACACATACTGATTTGAAACTACTGCTTGTCTTTATTCTACATTATTAATATGTTTGGGACATAAGCCAAATAAAGAAATGCATCCGTAGAACTGTTAACACATTTCAGTAAGTGAAAGAAAAAAACTTAATTTTTTCAGGGAACTAATTGACATCGGATATATACATACATATATATATATATATATGTATATATATATATATGAGTAAAGAAGTAAAATGTTCTAAAACAAGAATTTGAATCAGTGGTATGTGGTGCTTTTGAGAAGTTCCTATTTCTCAATTTACTTTTCTGTGCCTAAAAATATTTTTAACTTGTCCTGTAAACAAAAGTATTTATTGTACTAACAAATTATTTATATTGATGAATTAAGACACTAGACATTAAAATTACAAGATGACATAGCTCTTTAATTTTTTAAATAGAAATATATTAGTTCCATAATTCAGAAAAAATTCTAATTCTATCAAAAACACTAATTATACTTGATAAGGAAATATCAGATAGGTATTTACAATTTTCTACTTGCCAACCCGTTTGATTAAAATATTGACTAGAATATTAATTCCAAGGTAATTGCCTGTCAAATCAAATCAGTTAAATTAGGTTAAACCCAGCTTCTGTGGATGCACTGTGAAATCTCCACTGGACACCACTTGTTTAGAAAGCATAAGGTAGGCAAATAACCATCAGGTGTTTATGAGTCAGAACTTACCCTTCCTTCTTTTCCATCTTTTCCCTCCATGTGTGCATGCTACCTGCTAGGTCGCTTCAGTCATGTGACTCTGCGACCCTATGGACTGTAGCCAGCCAGGCTTCTCTGCCCATGGGATTCTCCAGGCAAGAATACTGGAGTGGACTGCCCTGCCCATCTCCAAGGGATCTCCCCGACCCAGGGATTGAACGCGCGTCTCCTGCGGCCCCTGTACTGCAGGCAGATTCTTTACCGCTTCAGTAAATAAGAGTATTCACCAGTTAGCTTTGTTTCTCCGTTCATGCCAAAAAGTCTTGTTTGTCAGTGTCTTTTGTTGTATTGGTCTTCTGACAGGATCATCAGCACTGTTTGAAATAGGTTGTCCTGGTTAACTAAATTTTCCATTAACTGAGGTGAAATTTTTAATACCTTTTTTATTTCCAGATTTATAGTCCCAAATCCCCCATGTCTGCCTCTTGCCTACTACTGCCTTCTACTGGTGGGAGGGAGATAAAGTTGAAGACATAATTCCTATTTGTTGCATTACTTAGAATGAAATATACACACACACCAGATCCTTAAATTCTGCTTAGACAAACACATGCACAGACACATAGCCTTGAATTCTACTTGGAATCCCAGCACTTCTATCAAATAAAAACTTATAGTAGTTTTACACTGAAATACTCCCAAGGTGTCTTTGATAGTATACAGTCAGAGCAGTAGAGGATGTGAGATATCAGTGATGTGAGGCAGCATTTAAAATAATAACACAGAGTATGGTTTTTTAACCTTTCATTCCAACTCCTTTTGGATTTGAAATCTCTCCTTGCCAATAAAGTTTAGCATTAGAGAAAATACTTCTGTTGAAATGAATATACTTAACCATATATGTTTTAAAGTACATTTTTAACAGTAGAAATCTTGTCTGGCTTAAAATCTACAAATAATCATTTATCATATTAATAAGAAAGGATTTGTTTTTATCCATTTACTTTCTCTTCCTAGGATTTATTTCCCTCTGAAATGTCACAAACATATTTCAAACAGCTGTTGCTTTCACATTATTGTTACTACTGCATTATTAAAGTAGACACTACTAATTCCTCTTTATGGAATGGATTAAGATAAGAATGAATCATATATAAACCAGACAAGTAATCGATTGCCAAGAAAGCTGCCTGAGAAGGGAAACTTAATCACAGTTCACCACTCAGTAGTTTTGAAAGTACGAATTTGTATCATGGAAATGAGGTTCCAGCCAACATTTTAGATTCTGCCCAGCGTTCATAATTACAGGAATGCAGAGGGGCTTAATATCATCTCATGAGCTGTAATCTGAGCAGGAAATCAAGCCATTTATGCAGCCTCTAATCTACTACATGGTACAAGTCCTTTTGCCCCTTTGGTTAAGTTTATTCCTACATACTGTGTTCTTTTTGATGCTATTATAAATTGAATTGTTTGAATTTCCTTTTCAGAAAATTCATTGCTGGTATATAGAAGAAACACAACTGATTTTTGTATGTTGATTATGTGTCCTGCCACTTTGCTGAATTTGTTTATTAGTTCTAAGCAATTTTTTCTGTGTGTGTAACCTTTACAGTATTCTACATTCAAGATTATGTAATCTACAAACATAATTTCACTTCTTTTCTTATTTGGATGCCATTTTTGTTTCTTGTTTGTTTCTGGCCTCGTCTCTAGGACTTCCAGTATTATATTAAATATAAATGCCAAGAGTGGGCATCCTTAATTTGTTCCTCATCTTAGAGTGAAAGCATTCAGTTTTCACAATGATTATATATGATGTTCACTGTGAGCTTTTTATATATGGCCTTTATTATGTTAAGGTAATCACCTTTTTTTATAAAGGTAAGCTCCTTCTTTTTCTAGTTTGTTGAGTGTTCTTATCATGAAAGGATGTTGAATTCTGTCAGTGCTTTTTTTCATCTATTGAAATGGTCCTGTGATTTAGAGCTTTCGTTCTGTTAATGTGGTATATACCACACTGATTGATTTTCATATGCTTAACCATTCTTGCATCCCAAGGATAAAATCCATTCAGTTATAATGTGTGATCATTTTAATGTCCTCTTGAATTTGTCTTGCTAGTATTTTGTTGGGAATTTTTGCATCTTTACACATTAAGGATATTAGCCTGTAGTTTTCTTGTAATGTCTTTGTCTAGCTTTGGTATCAAAGTAAGGCTGACCTCATAAAATGAGTTTGGGAGTGTTCCGTCCTCTTCAGTATTTTGGAGAAGTTTGAAGATGGCACTAATTCTGTAAATGTTTTATAGAATTCTTCTGTGAAGCCATTTGCTCCTGAGCTTTTCTTTGTTTTTCCTTACCAATTCAATCTCCTTATAGTTATAGATTTTCTGCTTCTTCGTGATTCAGTTTTGGTACATTGTATGTTTCTAGGAATGTATTCATTTCTTCGAGGTTATCCAGTTTGTTGGAGTATAATTATTCATGGTACCCTCTAATGATCCTTTGTATTTCTGTGTTACCAGTTATAGTATCTCCCTCTTTCATTCCTGATTTTGAGTTTATCTTTTCAAAACACCAACTCTTAATTTTGTTGACTTTTTTCTATATTTTTTCCTATTCTCTTAATCTCTATTCTCTATTTCATTTATTTCGTTATTTCATTCGTTTATTTCCCTTCTGTCCACTTGAAGCTTGGTTTGTTCTTCTTTGACTAGTTCCTTGAATGACAGCTTCTTTATGTGATATCTTCCTTTTAACATACATGTTTACCAATATAAACTTCCCTGTAAATACTGCATCCCACACACATTTGTATCTTGTGTTTTCATTTTGTTAGGACTTGCTTTGTGACCTAATACATTGTGTTACTTCCCTGATTAAAGACTTTCAGGATCTACTCACAACTTTCAAATTCAATATAACTCTTTGGCTTGGCATTAAGGTTCATCAGCACATGATCCACCTACTTTTGCAGGCTTTCTTAATGAGACTCAAGCACTCGTTGAACTATTTGGACTTTTAAACAACCTATGTGTACTTGCTGAAATTCTTACCTTTGAATCCTCTATGAAGACACCCCTTTATTTCTCCAGATTTATTTTTTCATCCCTATCCGTAGCCCTTGATGTATATGATCAACTTCACTTATACTGTAATTGTTGTATAGTTGTCTCATATTTTCTTTGGACTAACAACTTCTTCACAATAGGGGTTTTTACTAAAGATCTTTGTGTTTCTTATAGTATCTAGAATATGCCTTATGCATAATAGGCATTCAATTTTTAAATGGTAAGTTTAATCAAAATTTTTCATCTCAGGTAGCAAGACTTAGTGACTGAGTAGAAGTGTGCTTGCTTTATTTCTTTCTTAATTTTGTCTGTCACAATCACATTTAGGAACTCATCAGATAGCATATTTTTATTTAAGAAATTTTCAGTGTTAAAATTTGGGGTAAATAAATGCATTCATAATCTCTCATTCTTTTGTATATTTTCTTTCAAACCTTGGAGTTGTGTTTGAGTGTATGTACATGTATGCTTGTATATGTGTGAGGAATTGTTTGCAATTCAGTGTGGATTAGGCTCTTTTCAGATAATATCAAACATGTTTGTCAGTATCTCTCCATTGTTTTCATAATTGCCAGTTAGCAAATTCATAGTGTTATGCGGCACAGATTTGCCATGTATTATGGAACAGTTTCCATTTGCATGACATTTAGGTTGTTTCTATTACTTTACTTTATAGATGATGCTGTAATAAAGTTTTCATAGCTTTTTGCCTGTTAAATTAGCTCCTTAAATTTTCAAGTATGGATTTATTAGGTTTAAGGGTTGAATGTGCTGTTAACTTTTTCATACCAGAGGACGGGGCAGACCTTCCACCGGTATCCGTGTGCACGCTAATCCAGCGCAGCTTCATCAGCTGTCCCGGTGTGCTGCCGAGACTGTAACAGTGCCGGTTTACATCCATCCCCACACATGCTCCCACTCTTACTAGGAGTTTAGTAAATTGATCTTTTAAATATTGGGCCTCATTAATTTACAAAATGAATTATTAGCCCCAGGGTAGTTAAATAAATATCTTAATTATACCTTTATTCTGAGCTTTATAGATTAATTATGGTTAAATCCTAGACCCCATCTTTGCAGTTTTCCAAATGCATCTGCAGGGGAGCCATTCGTAGAAATCAAAGAACTGACTTGTTTAGGAAGCAGAAGGCCATTTTGTAGTGTAATTTTACTTTCAAGAATTTAGAAATCAATAAACCTTGGAGTTTTAATTTTTTCAGAATAAAATCAACACATAACCAATGAATTGATTAGGCATTTAAATCCTCTGGAAAGATGTGGTTTCTTCAGATCAAAAGGTTAGAGAACAATCATGAAAATATTGTCCAGGCTTGTTAGAATATGTAGGTAAACTATAATCAAAGGCTTCCCAGGTGGCTAAGACAGTTTATAAACTGCCTGCAAATGTAGGAGACATGGGTTCAACCCCTGGGTCAGAAAGATTCCCTGGAGGAGGAAATAGCAACTCACCCCAGTATCCTTACCTGGACAGTATTCTTGTCCATGGAAATCCCATGGACAGAGGAGCCTGGCAGGCTCCAGTCCATGAGGTTGCAAAAGAGTTGGACATAACTGTGTGAGCACGCATGCAAGCTATAATCAAATAAATTACACTAATAATAAAGAACAAATGTAAAGAAAATGTTTACATAGGAAACTAGGAGTTTATAGCATTTTTAGGATTAAAACAGCAAAAGCAAAAAAAAAAAAAAAAACATTTCACTATTCCAGTTTTTATGCCCTTCTGGAACTAAGACCCAAAAAAGATGTCCTTTTCATTATAGGGGACGGGAATGCAAAAGTAGGAAGTCGAGAAACACCTGGAGTAACAAGCAAATTTGGCCTTGGAGTACAGAATGAAGCAGGTCAAAGGCTAACAGGGTTTTGCCAAGAGAATGCACTGGTAATAGTAAACACCCTCTTCCAACAACACAAGAGAAGACTCGACACATGGACATCATCAGATGGTCAATACTGAAATCAGATTGATTATATTCTTTGCAGCCAAAGATGGAGAAGCTCTCCACAGTCAGCAAAAACAAGACCAGGAGCTGACTGTGGCTCAGAACATGAACACTTTATGCCAAATTCAGACTTAAATTGAAGAAAGTGGGGAAAACCACTAGACCATGCAGGTATGACCTATTAAATCCCTTATGATTATACAGTGGAAGTGAGAAATAGATTTAAGGGATTAGATCTGATAGAGAGACCCTGAAGAACTATGGACGGAGGTTCATGACATTGTACAGGAGGCAGCGATCAAGACCATCCCCAAGAAAAAGACCTGCAAAAAGGCAAAATGGTTGTCTGAGGGGGCCTTATAAATAGCTCTGAAAAGAAGAGAAGTGAAAGGCAAAGGAGAAAAGGAAAGATATACCCATTTACATGCAGAGTTCCAAAGAATAGCAAGGAGAGATAAGAAGGCCTTCCTTAGTGATCAATGCAAAGAAACATAGAAAAACAATAGAAAGGGAAAGACTAGAAATCGCTTCAAGAAAATTAGAGATACCAAGGGAACATTTCATGCAAAGATGGGTACAATAAAGGACAGAAATGGTATGGACCTGATAGAAACAGAAGACATTAAGAAGAGGTGGCAAGAATACACAGAAGAACTATACAAAAATGATCTTCATGACCCAGATAATCACAATGGTGTGATCAGTCACCTAGAACCAGAAATCCTGGAATGCAAAGTCAAGTGGGCCTTAGGAACCATCACTATGAACAAAGCTAGTAGAGGTGATGGGATTCCAGTTGAGCGATTTCAAATCCTAAAAGATGATGCTGTGAAAGTGCTGCACTCAATATACCAGCAAATTTGGGAAACTCAGCAGTGGCCACAGGACCGGGAAAGTCAGTTTTCATTCCAGTTCCAAAGAAAGGAAATGCCAAAGAATGCTCAAACTACCGCACAATTGCACTCATCTCACATGCTAGTAAAGTAATGCTCAAAATTCTCCAAGCCAGGCTTCAGCAATACGTGTACCGTGAACTTCCAGATGTTCCAGCTGGTTATAGAAAAAGCAGAGGAACCAGAGATCAAATTGCCAACATCTGCTGGGTCATCGAAAAAGCAAGAGAGTTCCAGATAAACATCTATTTCTGCTTTATTGACTATGCCAAAGCCTTTGACTGTATGGATCAAAATAAACTGTGGCAAATTCTGAAAGAGATGGGAATACCGGACCACGTGACCTGCCTCTTGAGAAATCTGTATGCAGGTCAGGAAGCAACAGTTAGAACTGGACATGGAATAGTAGATGGGTTCCAAATCAGGAAAGGAGTACATCAAGGCTGTATATTGTCACCCTGCTTATTTAACTTATATGCAGAGTACATCATGAGAAACACTGGGCTGGAAGAAGCACAAGCTGGAATCAAGATTGCTGGAGAAATATCAATAACCTCAGATAATAAGATGACACCACCCTTATGGCAGAAAGAGAAGAAGAACTGAAGAGCCTTTCGATGAAACTGAAAGAGGAGAGTGAAAAAGTTGTCTTAAAGCTCAACATTCAGAAAATGAAGATCATGGCATCAGGTCCCATCACTTCATGGGAAATAGATGGGGAAAGAGTGGAAACAAACTTTTTTTGGGGGGGCTCCAAAATCACTGCAGATGGTGATTGCAGCCATGAAATTAAAAGATGCTTACTCCTTGGAAGAAAAGTTACAACCAACCTAGATAGCATATTCAAAAGCAAAGACATTACTTTGCCAACAAAGGTCTGTCTAGTGAAAGCTATGGTTTTTCCAGTAAGTCATGCGTGGATGTGAGAGTTGGACTATAAAGAAAGCTGAGCACCAAAGAATTGATGCTTTTGAACCATGGTGTTAGAAAAGACTATTGAGAGTCCCTTCTTCTGCAAGGAGATCTAGCCCATTTATCCTAAATGAAATAAGTCCTGAATATTCATTGAAAGGCCTGATGCTGAAGCTGAAGCTCCAATACTTTTACCACCTGATGTGAAGAACTGACTCATTGGGAAAGACCCTGATGCTGGGAAAGATTGAAGGTGGGAGGAGAAGGGGATGACAGAGGATGAGATGGTTGGATGGCATCACCGACTCAATGGACATGAGTTTGAGTAAACTCCAGGAGTTTGTGATGGACAGGTATGCCTAGCATCCTGCAGTTGGTAGGGTTGCAAAGAGTCAGACACAACTGAGCAACTGAACTGAACTGATCAATTAATTAAATGATCATATGAGAGTAGGAGCTAAACCAGTTTTATCTGGATTGAGTATATCACCAAATTACTGCTTTTTTTTTGTTTGTTTTCATTTTCACTAATGGTGTGGTGACAGTGGAGCTTCCCTGGTGGCTGCAATAGTAAAGAAGCTGCCTGCAATGCAGGAGACCTGGGTTCAATCCCTGGGTCAGGAAAATCCCCTGGCAAAGGGCATGACTACTTACAGTTTGCAACAGCAGGTTGCAGGGATTTCTGAAAAGGGAAATGATATGTGGGGTATACTGCAGGTCCTTACAAAGGAATGCTGGAAAAGTTACCAATTATTTGTTGACTTGGTCTTTTATTCTTTCAGACTTAAGGCCAACAGAAACCTCAGTCATCTTATTTTTTCTTCAGAGTACCAGCAGCCAACTATTTGTTTGGCAGTAATGATATATTGTAAAGTGTAGGACTACCTCTCCTAGCACTTAGGTATGTTGTGAATTCGTGACTGCTTTGTTCCCTGGATAGAACCTTGCCGCTCAAAATGTGGTTTGTGGATGGATGAGTGGGGTGACATCATCTGGGAACTGAGACATGCAGAATTTTAAGCCTGTCTGCCTCCTGATTTTACTATGTTAATTCATGTCATCCAAGAAGCACACACGAAGATGGGATTTGACATCTTAAGAGATGTGTTAGGGAAGACACCAGAGGGGAAAATGAGAAGTAGGTCTGACCTGTGTGAAGGAAAGAGCTAAGGGAGGATTATGTAGGATCTAAGAGTGTAGCACAGTACTAAGCAATTTTCTGGCAAGACAAGGGAGAGTCCTCCAGCCAGTGTTACATGTCTTGAAGTTCTATCTCTCACAGGAATGAGTCTGCCTTACTATTTCTGCTGCCTCCAGTCATTGACTGAGAGCACTGTATGGAAAGCTCTGCTTCAGTGGAAGTGGGGTTTCAGAGCACAGCACTGAGGCCTTCTTTCAATTACAGTCATAGCAGCCAGAGATCTCAGTGGCATGTTTCCCTGGCCATGACACCTTCTCAATCAGGTGCGTCAACAAAATCTCCAGGTGATATGTGCACGTTAAACTTTGAGAAGCACTATTCTAGAATACTAATTTGACACTTTGAGGATCTTACCCACAGTCAATAAAATTGTTTATGATCGGCAATGCATCTCCTCAAAAATGCAGTTCTTTGGGGATAGTATTTTTCACAGTTCATTTGAACAGAGTTGCTGTTCAAAGTGAGAACTAGAGCAGATAATTTGTTGTTAATTTGTAACAAATGTGTGAAGCCAATTTGGGGCCAAAGCAGAATATCCAAGATGCTTTGCCTGCTTCCTAAAGGGAGCTAGATACAATTTACTTCCTCTGGCCTTTTAGAGTTCAAGGGTCTTGTAACAAAGAATTATATATTTCTGCTTCTGTTTTCTTTTTACCACTTGGTAAGATATAAATATGATTCTAATGGTGACTGCTGGAAATAAACTGTTAGGAAAATCTTATTGAGTTGCCTCTGCTGATACAGGGCTTAGTATTTGAGGGGCTCGCTTCAACCATACATAAACTTTTCAACCATTACATAAACTTTTTTTTTTTTACAATTTGCATTACTAATTTACATGAAAAATCAAGAGTACTTTTTAAATCTCTAATTAAAGCTAAAATACTTTTACTACACTCAATAGTATTTTTGGTGATCTTGGAATTCAGTGTAATTTTTATATCATTATTTATTAATTAGTAGTAGGCTGTTGCCCCAAGGGCCACAGCACTGAAAACCTGGCTATAAATAAAGTTAGACTCCTCTGAATCTTGGGCAGAGAAAGTTCCTCTAAAGACAGACAGCCACAGGTGTTCCCTAAAATAGAATTTACCTAGAAATTGAGTTGAAGGTGTAAGTCTAGGTGTAAGAACCTGTGGTCCACTATTTATCAGCAAACACTTGTCAAATGTAATCTATGTTTCAGGCACTGTATAATTACATCAGAGGCCTGGAAATCAGTAAGACTTAGTCTTTGACCTTGAATAATTCACAGAGTACCCTAGTGGCAGAAATATACCTGAAAACAATTAATTACAGCAGAGATATTTGCTGTTGTTGAGCGTGGAGAGAGGGAATCGGCCAAGCAGCTGGGGAGCTGGCAGACACAGAACGGTGCAAGTGCGTCACATGAGACGCTGGTAAGAGCTGTCTCTGTCCACCAGGCCTGTCGGGAATATCTAAATTCTGAGCAGATCGCCTGAGCTATCTACACCTCAGCTGATTACCATCCCTCTCACAAAGTGGGGCTTCCATGTGGCTCAGCTGGTAAAGACTCCACCTGCAATGCAGGAGACCTGGGTTCGATCCTTGGGTTGGGAAGATCCCCGAGAAAAGGGAAAGGCTACCCACTCCAGTGTTCTGGCCCTGGGAATTCCATGGACTATACAGAGAGTCGGACACGACTGAGTGACTTTCACTTTTCAGTAAATAAAAATCCTGTTTCTTTATATGTATTCATAGAATTGTGACTGGTACCCCTAGTCATACAGTCTTTTCTGACAGAAACCTGAGAGGCTTCCTCATGTCCTCCTTTACTCCCCGTGGCCAACATTAATCAGGAATTCTCAATTTAATCTTCAGAGCCTTTTCTCTGTTCCTCCCTTCTGAGCACTGCCAACACTGCTGCCTCAGACAAGCTCTTAAACTTGAACATCTGCAATAGTCTTCCCACTGGTTAGTCTCCCCCATCTTCAGACATGACCTCTTTCCAATCCATTCTCTCCGTATCAGTTTAAAACAGGAGTGGCCCTTCTTCCTGTGGGAAAAGGCCTAAACTCCTTAAGGAGTTAGGTATAGGTTGAGAGATCAAAACAAGATCTTAATGACCCACATACCCACAGTGGTGTGGTTACTCACCTAGAGCCAGACATCCTGGAGTGTGAAATCAAATGGGCCTTAAGAAGCATCACTATGAACAAAGCTAGTGGAGGTGATGGAATTCCAGCAGGGCTATTTCAAATCCTAAAAGATGATGCTGTGCAAGTGCTGCCCTCAATATGCCAGCAAATTTGGAAAACTCACCAGTGGCCACAGGACTGGGAAAGGTCAGTTTTCATTCCAATCCCAAAGAAAGGCAATGCCAAAGAATGCTCAAACTACCTCACAATTGCACTCATCTCACACACTAGTAAAGTAATGCTCAAAATTCTCCAAGCCAGGCTTCAGCAATACATGAACCATGAACTTCCAGATGTTCAAACTGGTTTTAAAAAGGCAGAGGAACCAGAGATCAAATTGCCAACATCTGCTGTATCAGGGAAAAAGCAAGAGAGTTCCAGACGCCAAAACCTTTAACTAAACTGTGGAAACTTCTGAAAGAGATCAGAATACCAGACCAGCTGACCTGCCTCTTGAGAAATCTGTATGCAGGTCAGGAAGCGCAATTAGAACTGGGCATGGAACAACAGACTGGTTCCAAATAGGAAAAGGAGTACGTCAAGGCTGTATATGGTCACTCTGCTTATTTAACTTATATGCAGAGTACTCTTGCCTGGAAAGTCCCAAGGATGGAGGAGCCTGGTGGGCTGCAGTCCATGGGGTCACTAAAAGTCGGAGACGACTACAACTTCACTTTCACTTTTCATTTTCATGCATTGGAGAAGGAAATGGCAACCCACTCCAGTGTTCTTGCCTGGAGAATCACAGGGACAGGGGAGCCTGGTGGGCTGCCGTCTATGGGGTCACATGGAGTCGGACACGACTGAAGCGACTTAGCAGCAGCAGCAGCAGAATACATCATAAGAAACACTGGGCTGGATGAAGCACAAGCTGGAATCAAGATTGCTGGAGAAATATCAGTAACTTCAGATATGCTGATGACACCATCTTTATGGAAGAAAGCAAAGAACTGAAGAATCTCTTGATGAAAGTGAAAGAAAAAGTTGGCTTAAAGCTCAACATTCAGAAAACTAAGATCATGGCCTCTAGTCCCATCACTTCGTGGCAAATAGATGAAACAGGGGAAACAGTGGCAGACTTTATTTTTGAGGGCTCTAAAATCACTGCAGATGGTGACTTCAGCCATGAAATTTAAAGATGCTTGCTCTTTGGAAGGAAAGCTATGACCAACTTAGACAGTATATTAAAAAGCAGAGGCATTACTTTGCCAACAAAGGTCAGTCTAGTCAAAGCTATGGTTTTTCCAGTAGTTACGTTTGGATATGAGAGTTGAACTCTAAAGAAAGCTGAGCACTGAAGAATTGGTGCTTTTTAGCTGTGGTGTTGGAGAAAACTCTTGAGAGTCCCTTGGACTGCAAGGAGATCCAGCCAGTACATCCTAAAGATCAGTCCTGAGTGTTCATTGGAAAGACTAATGTTGAAGCTGAAACTCCAGTATTTTGGCCACCTGATGTGAAGAGCTGGCTCACTGGAAAAGACCCTGATCCTGGGAAAGATTGAAGGTGGGAGGAGAAGGGGACGACAGAGGATGAGATGGTTGGATGGCATCACTGACTCGATGGACATGAGTTTGAGTAAACTCCAGGAGTTTGTGATGGACAGCAATGCCTTGTTTGCTGCAGTCCACATGGTCAGTCAGATATCACTGAGTGACTGAACTGAACTAGTAATTTGAACCCAAATTCAAACAGTACATTCTTCTGCCTCCAACATCAAAAGACGATTCCTCAATCTGTATTTCTTCTTTAAACTCTGTGTTCAGTTTTTAATTCATATGTACTTATAAGACATACTGAATTTGCATATATTCTGCCAGTGTCCTGCAATCTCCCTCATATCACCTCCACCAGCAACTCTCAAACCAGCAGCCCACATACTTCAAAAACCAGTGGGTACAGTTATCACTCAGTTCAGTTCAGTTGCTCAGTCTGGTCCAATTCTTCATGACCCCATGGACTGCAGCATGCCAGGTTTCCCCGTCCATCACCAACTGCCAGAGCTTGCTCAAACTCATGTCCGTCGAGTCGGTGATGCCATCTAACCATCTTATCCTCTGTTGTTCCCTTCTCCTTCTGCCTTCAGTCTTTCCCAGCATCAGGGTCTTTTTCAACCAGTCATCTCTACAGTTAACTACAGATAACTACAGTGGTGGTTATCTTTACCACTGTTACTATTTCCTGAGGTTTTACTGCAAACTCTCTACTGTTTGTCTTTGGATCATGTGTCTTCCCTTTTGTATATGTGTTCAATGCCAGTTTCTCTTTTTTTCAAACTATTCCTCAATGGACCTAAATGTTCACACATACTAGAACCGATTGCTTATTGTCACTGTAAGGGTATACAGGAACAAAATCATGAGTCTTCAAATTTTAGGTATGAGGAACATGTGGTTTGAGAGACACTCCGTTCTAAAGGAGATCAGTCCTGGGTGTTCCTTGGACGGAATGATGCTAAAGCTGAAACTCCAGTACTTTGGCCAGTTCATGTGAAGAGTTGACTCATTGGAAAAGACTCTGATGCTGGGAGGGATTGGGGGCAGGAGGAGAAGGGGACGACAGAGGATGAGATGGCTGGATGGCATCACTGACTCAATGGACGTGAGTTTGGGTGAACTCCTAGAGTTGGTGATGGACAGGGAGGACTGGCGTGCTGCAATTCATGGGGTCACAAAGAGTTGGACACGACTGAGCGACTGAACTGAACTAAACTGAACTGAAGTTGTATTTGGGAAGTTGAGTTACTATGTATCCAGAAAACAAAAAAAATTTAACAGAACAATTTTAGATTACAAGAGTTAATAAATATCTCCTTATTCCCTGATCGTTAGCATTGTGCTCAAATTCTAACAGCATTGATCATAAGACCTAATTTGTTTGCCTTCAGATTGTTAGTCTCTGGACGACAAGGAGAGTACTGGTCATCTTTATTTACCTGGCACATACTCTGTGTACTATTATCCTACCATGAGTACCCACCATCAAGTAGTGTATTGACTTTGTGCCAGGCACTGTTATGCACTTTACAGGTACAGTATTGAGTCAATTAACCCCCTCAATACGTTTCTACATCTATACTACAGTTGAGGAAACTTAGTCACTGAGAGGCCAAGTGACTTGCCCTAGACAGCTAGTAAGTGGTAGAGCCAGGATTTGAATCCAAGCAGTTTGGCTCTCAAGCATTAGTAGCACTCTCAACCTATGTTGTTCTGTTGCATCTGACTCTGCGACCCCATGGACTGCAGCACATCTAGGTTTCCCTGTCCTTCACCATCTCCTGGAGCTTGCTGAAACTCATGTCCATTGAGTTGGTGATGCCATCCAATCATCTCATCCTGTCTCGTCCCCTTCTGCTCCTGCCTTCTGTCTTTCCCAGCATCAGGGTCTTTTCTAATGTGTTGGCTTTTTCTGTGATCCAGCGGATGTTGACAATTTGATCTCTGGTTCCTCTGCCTTTTCTAAATCCAGCTTGAACATCTGGAAGTTCTTGGTTCACATACTGTTGAAGAGTAGCTTGAAGAATTTTGAGCATGACATTGCTAGCATGTGAAATAAGTGCAACTGTGCAGTAGTTTGAACATGCCTTGGCATTGCCTTTCTTTGGGATTGGAATGAAAACTGACCTTTCCCAGTCCTGTGGCCACTGGTGAGTTTTCCAAATTTGCTGGCATATTGAGGGCAGCACTTGCACAGCATCATCTTTTAGGATTTGAAATAGCCCCGCTGGAATTCCATCACCTCCACTAGCTTTGTTCATAGTGATGCTTCTTAAGGCCCATTTGATTTCACACTCCAGGATGTCTGGCTCTAGGTGAGTAACCACACCACTGTGGGTATGTGGGTCATTAAGATCTTGTTTTGATCTCTCAACCTATACCTAACTCCTTAAGGAGTTTAGGCCTTTTCCTACAGGAAGAAGGGCCACTCCTGTTTTAAACTGATATGGAGAGAATGGATTGGAAAGAGGTCATGTCTGAAGATGGGGGAGACTAACCAGTGGGAAGACTATTGCAGATGTTCAAGTTTAAGAGCTTGTCTGAGGCAGCAGTGTTGGCAGTGCTCAGAAGGGAGGAACAGAGAAGAGGCTCTGAAGATTAAACTGAGAGTTCCTGATTAATGTTGGCCATGGGGAGTAAAGGAGAAGGACGTGAGGAAGCCTCTCAGGTTTCTGTCAGAAAAGACTGTATGACTAGGGGTACCAGTCACAATTCTATGAATACATGTAAAGAATACATGTACAGTTCTTCTGTGTGTTCTTGCCACTTCTTTTTAATATCTTCTGCTTCCGTTAGTTAGGTACATACCATTTTTGTCCTTTATTGTGCCCATCTTTGCATGAAAGGCCTTCCCTGGTGGCTCAGAGGTTAAAGTGTCTGCCTGCAATGCAGGAGACCTGGGTTCAATCCCTGGGTTGGGAAGATCCCCTGGAGAAGGAAATGGCAACCCACTCCAGCATTTTTGCCTGGAGAACCCCATGGACGGAGGAGCCTGGTGGGCTACAGTCTACAGGGTCACAAAGAGTCGGACACGACTGACCGACTTCACTTTTACTTTCACTTTCACTTTGCATGTAATGTTCCCTTAGTATCTCTAATTTTCTTGAAAAGATCTCTAGTCTTTCCCATTCTACTGTTTTTCTCTATTTCTTTGCACTGATCACTGAGGAAGGCTTTCTTATCTCTCCTTGCTGTTCTTTGGAACTCTGCATTCAAATGGGTATATCTTTCCTTTTCTCCTTGGCTTTTTACTTGTCTTCTTTTCACAGCTATTTGTAAAACTTAGACCTAACACTGTGATTTGGGGAGATTATTTAATTTTTTAAGTCTCAGTTCTCATCTGAAAGATGGGGGTTGTGATAATACTAATCCAACAAGAAGTTAGGATTGAGAAAGTTCTCTAAACACTTTGCTGGTAATTTACAAATAGCAAACATCTAGTAAGGTTAGTTCTTGCTGTTGGTGGTGATTATTAATATATTGTTTCTTTTCTTCAGTCAAGATAACTGAATTTACAGATATTTCAGTCAAATTTAGGAGAAGAGCATCTTCCTAGATGGCAGGTATTGTCTACTTAGAATATGCTGCCTTTTGTAATCTTATTCTAGGGAACGTAAAATATTGTAGAGTTTCATAAGTATATCCCTATCTCTTTCCTCACCTATTTTTCATGTGCAGGTTTAAGTTCCTACAGAATTTATCATGTAACTGAAAAATATATTCTACAACTAAGGAGCGATAGAGTTCCAGAAATCCTTGATTTCATTACCTGATTTATGAATGTAATAATTGGTAACATGCCAATTGTACTAATAATGCTTTTAAAGTGCTGAAACATTTTTCATATTCTCCCTATTGTCATGTATACCCTGTTTTCTCTTTCTTGATATTTAATAATTTTTTGTAACCAAGATAAACAGTTTGATTTAGCATCCTCTATTATGAGTGATGTGTTAGAGGCCATTCCTTACGGGACACTTTCCCGAAGCTCACTTAAACTCCTCTGTCCCATGCTCCCATAAGCCCTGTACATTCCCTACTTCCCTCCCTCCCTGCCTCTTCTCTCTCCCTCCCTGTCTCCCCATCTCTCTCTTTCCCCTTCTCTCTCTTTATCCTTTTAACTTTTCTGCCCTTTAGCCTTGATAGTAAGAATAGTATCATGCAGCATCAAACAGGAAACGGCCAGCACTCAGTAGATACTCAGCTAGGTTTTGTTGAGTGAGTGAATGAATGCTGCCCTCTTGCATCATTTATGCAGTTCTGAGACCGGGGTCAGCAGTGTACCAGTAACTTACTCAATTAGTTATTCATTTTAAAAGGCCTCTAGGAATATAAAAAATAAATAAAATTTAATGTAGAATTAAATAGTAACCTAATTCCAGAGACTGCTGTCTGTGAAATAGCTGTCTTTCTAAAGTTTTCTGCCCTTCAAATGCCAAATGCCTTCCACTAGTTACCTGGTTGCTAACTACACGGTAGTGTGCCTACAGTGCCAGGTTCAGTCTAGAAGACTGAAGAGAAATTGTGATAAAACTGTCTCTAATTCAAGGCCTTTAATTCAGAGCTGCAGATCTTAAAGCCTCAACTCTTAAAGATTCTGTAGGTGATGTTAGGGAAAGGAATAGTGTAGACATGAAAAAGTTTCATCATGTATGTCTAGTGATTGAGCATTCATCTCTTTGTTCACAAGAACTTGAATTATGATACACAACTGTGTAATAAGCAAATGATAGACATAAATCAAATCACAAATTGCCACCTGGGCCACCCAGCACATGCTGTGTCAAGCCATCGTGAGACTTACCTTCTTCTCACATGACAAATAGAGACAGGAAAAAGTTTGCAGGTGCAACAAGAAGCAGCTAAAAAGATTGTCCTGGCATCACCTGTAGCCTCAATATATACCATTTACCTCCCAGTGTCATGACTCTTGGCCATAGGTCACATTTGAGACTTAGAACCTTAACCCAGCGTGCTGCAGCCTCCCCCCTGCCCCACGTTCCCCTAGAGTTGCTGCCATTGGCCACTGTCCAAGAATGAGGTTGCACAGCTGTCCTTACAAATGAGTTTCCCCCATTCAAGCCAGCAAATGGGGAGTTTGAGCTGCTTTGTAATACTCTTTGCCTCTGAGTTGCAGAAGCTATTTAAGATGTAATAAAGTATCTTGCTCTCTGGTACTGTGTATTTTCTTTTTGAAATTATGTAAACATCTCTAGGATCCTTTTAATGCAGGAGGCGAGAAATCATCCTTCTAAAGGGAGTTGATTTCAGCTTTTTTCCTCTTTCTTTTTGTCTCTCCCAGACACTAAGGATTATATCCTGGAGCCGCTTTCTCTGCCAGAAAGTCCAGGTGGCACCACCAGCTTAGAAGGTTCTCCATCTGTGCCTTGTATTTTCTGTGAAGAACATTTTCCTGTGGTTGAACAAGACAAACTTCTGAAGCACATGATTATTGAACATAAGATTGTCATAGCTGATGTCAAGTTGGTTGCTGATTTCCAAAGGTAAATTTTGTTTTCATCCATAGAAGAATTAGGTTTACTGTTTCATAGTGGAAAGGTATAATTTAATAATTCCTGTAGAAATGTGAAAATTCATACTCTTTTTCAGGTTTCAACTTAGCCTTTTTTCAACTTTGAGCTTATTTGTATTCTTGAGCAAGTTTTATTTCAAAATGTTACATACTGTTGTATTCCTACAAATTCTGGAAGCAGATCAACTTTCTAAAGAGTTGATAATACTCCCTTTACCACATCTCATGAAATTTTTGGCATTGTTGGTCTCTATCAGATTGATGTCCTTTTTATATATCAGGATACACACATTCTCCAGCTAAGTGAGTTCTTCCTGACAGCCCAGAATAAACTTGGTAAAAAAAAAAAAAATTTTTTTTTAAGCCACCCAAAGGGAAGTTTGGGGGAAAGAGGATCTTGGATCTTAAGTGTTATGATAAAGTTGAAAATCAGGAAAAGACTGAGTCTTTGAATAACCCAGAGGTGTATAAGGGGTATAAAAGGAGACAGCAGCTAAGATCAGTGACTGAGGTGCTCAGATGAAGAGGGTGAGGAAGATGAAGAGAAGATAGGTGTGAGTGGTTGAGTAACTGCCAACACTGGACATGATGAGACATGTAGGAACCTAACCGGTATAGCCGGATCCTGAAGGGAGCTGGACTTGCTAATTCTAGACTGATTCTCAGAAGTGATTGTCTAAGAGACATGCCTTCTCTTAAGCAGGTGTAATGGAGTAGTTATGTATAGGTCATTATTAGTTGAAAACACCATGCAAACAATATAGTGGTAGTTAACTAGCTTAGTATAGTTACTGAAAGCACACATTTTGGTGTATCTGGTAAAGTCCCATTTTGAGATGTTCTGCATTGATTTCCCTACAGAACATTAGAGTAGCCCAGATATTGTAATATCCTTGCATCTAAATTCTGTATCTGCCAGACTACGTTATTCTTAGCAAGCGACTTCTTTCTTAGGATGGGTTTTGCAAAGAGCAAGCTGTATTATTAAGAGTGGACTGTGAAACCCAGTAGGCCTAGGATTGAATGCAGACTCAGTGACTTTCTTACCATATGACTCCCAGCAAGCTACTTACTTCTCTAAGCATCAATTTTCTTATCTATAAGATGGGGGTAACACCAGCCCTCATAAGATTGTTGAGCTTTATATAAAAACAGGGTATGTGTAGCACCAACTAGTATCTGTTATCTTTCATACCCAATAAACAGCCAAATTTTTAATTATATTTTGATTACAAAAGATATATTTGAAGTCTTAGTTTTCTGCAGCTAGAGCTTAAGTTTTCAATAGGCATTTGTTGCTGACCTGAAGATCTAATTATGGTTTGTAAAATTTGTTTTGAGAAATATTCATTTCAGATTCTAAGTACTCTAAACTTCTAGAGTAACAGTTTGTTTTTTAAGGACAAATAACCACAGTGCCCACAGGGGTAATATTAGCTATTCTTTAGCCTTTTTGTCCTTCTCAACTGTGTAGCACCTATTCTGAATGTCTGCTGTGTGCCTCCTGTGTGGTGGCTGCTTTTATCCACTTAGCATTGCCACTCAGCATTTGAGTAGACTTGGGGCTGTATGCTTAGAGGGCATAGAAAGTAAAATGAGCAATATATGTCACCAACTCCTAGAATGAGTTTTTTTTTTTGGCCCCACCATGAAACACTTGTGGGAATCTTAGTTCCCTGACTAGAGGTCAAACCTGGGCCCCTTGCAGTGGGAGCATACAGTCCTAACCACTAAACCAGCAAGGAATTTCCTAGAATAAACTGATTTTCACGGGTTTCAGTGGAAAAACTGTGCTTCTCATTCTCATCCATTGTTCTTTGTTTTCAATTAAAATATTTGTATGTGTATGTATGTATGTATACAGGTGTGTGTATATGTGTGTTTTGGGAGTTTTCTCTTACATGATACAAAGTTACATGTAGTCAGATCTGTTGATTTTGCTTTAGACACTTCTTAAGCTAGAGAGCTTTGAATTGTTTACATATTCAAATAACCATTGATAGTCATATCAGCTAAGTTATGCTTTTCTAAATTTTGTATCACTTGGCTTTTCTTTGATGTAAAACTGTATTTCTTTACTCTTTTTTGTGATATAAATGCAAATTCTCCCTCAGAAATTGCAGGAAAATGTGATGATCAACCAGTGATAATTGAATAATGTTGAATTTTTCTTTCTTTTCTAAAATCTGTAAGGAATGTCTGAATCAGAGTTTGTATTTTATCCTTTGTACTTATGTAAGATAGCTGAGTGGCTATATTTGTTCTAATCAGTCTCTCTTTTTATCATTGTTGTCAATCTCATCTGTATGTGGGCAGGAAAATCAAATTATTTGCTAGGTCTCAGGGCTTAAGAGTTGATCAAATGTTAAGATCAATCACATTCTAAATACAACCATGTAATAAAATGGATGCTTTAATTGGAAAAGATGTTTGTCTGATAGAAGTGCTTTCTAAATAAAATGTGTAGTTAGTGTGTACCTTAAATTTGGAAATCTAGATTTTCCTTGTCAACTGTCCTAATTAAATTAGTTTCATTCTCAGAAAGTAAAAACATGATTAATTCAAATTGACCAGGAATGTATATGAATAAACTTTAATACCTTTTAAAGTATTCAATCTCCTTTAAGTATTACCTGCCTGCTATTTAAGTAAACTAAAAATTCCTCTCCAAAACAGTACAAGCATTGACTGCTATGATCAGAATTAAACTGGAATCTTCTCAGCATTATATGACTTTTTCTCAACAGTTATTGAGGGGAGGAAGGGACAGTGAGAAGTTCAATTGGCATAAATTAATTCACTCAGAACTGCTTTATAGGTTGAATAATTATTATATGTAATAATTATTATATATGCTTCCCAGAGAAGAGTTGTTGCTTCGAGTACAATAAGTAATAAAGATGATAAATAATAGATAAGAGATGCACTTACCTCATCCTTTGTAAGAAATAAGCTCTAAAGTTTCATGTGGAATATATTTAATATTTTCTTTATTGGAACAAAGTAACAGTAAAACTTTCCAAGAGCAAATAAACAAAATCTCTCCTTTGATCCGTTTATTAACATAGCTATTTATATAAGCTATTTGCTTATGCAGTAGATAAAATTTTTCCAGAAGAAAAATGTTAACTCCTAATTCTTTGCTCCTTTCTATATTAGATTCCACTCATTCCGTGCTACTTAATTAACAGCTATATCTCAAATCTTCATGCTTCTGTCAGTATCACACCAGTTACAATGGGGAGTTGGACAGGGAAGACGATGTTACTACAAAGATTTCTGGTTGGACGTGATTAAAATTCTTTGAAAGAAAGTATTTGCTGATGACCAAATAATTACTTTTATGACTTTTTAATAAAATATGAAATGCTGTGATAACTATCCTCCAAATAAAGGGTTCATACCACATTTTATTTCTTGGCTTTCTTTATGTATTGGGTGGCTGCAACTGTAGCTTTAAGTAAACTAAAGAAGTAGGGAAAAAATGAAGAAGTACTAAATGATTTCTTAACATGGAACAATAAGTTTTAGTGGGTAGGAAAATGCCAGAAATGCATGTGTTGAACATCTGCTATCTTTAAGACATCTCTCGGTTGAATACAATTTATCTGAATGTTTGTACCAACCACAGGAAAATGGATATATTGACACTTCCTAATTGTATGGTAAACTTAAAGTACTATTATGTGATAACTGTGATGCATCTTAAATCTAGACTTAGGTCAAAATTTTGTTTTAGTTCAGATCTATTCGTTTAGTATACCATAAGATATGGTAATGTATTTAACATATGTGGTAGTTACAATAATATTTCTCTTTTGTAGCATGATTGTTTTCATTTGATGTTGGTGTCACCCAACCTTTGATCAGGAGGAGACGACTCAAATGACAACTTTGTGTCTATTGGACTGACCTCTTACCTGCATTATTCTCTTTGCCTCAGAAACTGCCTAACGACATCTCAGAGATGTTCCTAGAGATGGTGTCTAAAAAACATCTTTTCCAGAATTCATAACTACTTGTTCATGGAGTGATAAAATAACTTTTAATGAATGTAAAGGCCTCTAGACTGTGAGCATATAACAACATTTTCTCTCCCTTCACCCCATGGGAAGCCTTAACAATTTGAGGAGCATAGCTGAGGTTCTGTCAGACAGGCTCTCGCCATGATTTTAAGTCAGCT
Organism: Ovis canadensis; assembly: GCF_042477335.2. Classification (NCBI taxonomy): domain Eukaryota; kingdom Metazoa; phylum Chordata; class Mammalia; order Artiodactyla; family Bovidae; genus Ovis; species Ovis canadensis. Next base: position 70,959,410 of record NC_091248.1, on the reverse strand, counting down.
GTTAGTTATCATGCGCCTCGTGCCTACCACATTGAGGTAAACAGTGATACAAAACACATATGTGACATGAACCTTCTCTTAAAAGACCATGGAGAATAGGAGTGAACGTGGAAGCCCTTGGAGACTCGGAGCCATTGATTTTTGGAATCAGGACTTCAGAAGAATTAGTGCCACTGTAGGGTCTCTCTCGGGGTCTTCCCTGGTGGCTCAGTGGGTAAAGAATCTGCCTGCAGTGCAAGAGACCTGGGTTCAATCCCTGGGTTCGGAAGATCCGCTGGAGAAGGAAATGGCAGCTCACTCCAGTATTCTTGCCTGGAGAATCTCTTGGCCAGAGGAGCCTGGCGGGCTACAGTCCATGGGGTTGCAAGGAGTCAGACACGGCTGAGTGACTTTCACTTCATTTCAGAGTCTCTCTTGCCTAGTCAAGCAGTTCCAATTCCACAGCCCCAAACAGCCGATGTCAGCTTTCAATACCTACACAGGAGGTTAGGAGCAGTTCAGATTAAGAGCTGCTTTTAGGTAGTATGCTTTTCAGAAAGGGAAGACCTTCCCTCTCCCTTCAGTCTTCATTTCTGTACTTTGGTTTTGCCTAGTCAAAAACTGTTTTCCATGGGCTCTAAGGAAGTTGAGTCTCTCCATGTTCTCTGAGGAAACTCTTCAACTATCCTTTACAACTATTAATATAATCCTAAAGGCTTTCTCCTGCTTCTTTCTTGTTCTGAGGTTCTTATGTAGATTGGCCCTCAAGTGACACGAGAGACATGATGTTGTAGAAGACTTAAGATTTGGAGACAACAGATCCCAATTTGAAAGGTCACGATTGTGTGACCTTGGGCAGGCAGGGTCTCAGTAACAGCAGCTGCTCATAGTTCTCATCCTCTGATCACTCTGCTCTCCCCCAACCTTAGGCACCTGTGTGTGCCTTCTGACACTACTAATACAGCTGTTGTAACTTGCTCATTACACATTTGATGAAACGTTTTCATTGTTTTTGTTGTTGTTTTGGATGCCAGGATTTGTTTGGAAAAACAAATTCTTTACTACTCTAGTTTTAACTAAATATGTTATTTTTCCTTATAATAATAGCTGCCATTTATTGAACACCCAGAATGGTGGGTGCTGCTTTACGTGTATCATCCTATTTAATTATCAACAACCCATTTTGCAAATGAGTAAGCCAAGTTTCAGAAGTTTTAAAAAACCTTTCAGTTCAGATTCATATCTCTAAAGGCAAAGGCCCTGCTTCTCTATTCACTGCTGCCTGTGGGGCTGGTGTAATCAGTTAATGAAACATCAACTGTGAGGGTCTGACTATAGGTTTAATTTGAAAAGCTAAACTACTTCTAGCTCACGATTTGTGCAGGTAAGAGACTCTTACTGTGTTGACTCTGTTACAGAATTGGTCAATGACAGTTCACAGGACAGTCTCATCACTAGTATCTGGTCATCTGCTTCATGCAGTTATCATTGCCTTTTAACAAACTGTAGGCTAATGGGCTGGTGACTATTCTGTTTTCCCCAAAGGATATCACCCACTTCAGTGGAATAGTAATCAAGAGTGATGAACCTCTCCTTGATGTATTCTAGCGGTAGCCAAGAGGGAGCTCCAGATAAAATGGGACTCTTCTGTTTTTTTAAGTCAGTTATCTCAGCACCTGGTCCTGTATGAATTTGATTAGTCATGAAAATAGATGTCTGTATATTTCAATTTGGAAGAACGATCTATCTTCTATTCCTGACATCTCTAATGGACATTCTCTTGTGGTGCTTCATCCATGTCACCACTCTGCAACAGAAAATATGCTAATGGAAGAATAAGAAAAGTGTCTGGGAATGTCATTTTTATTCTCTTAATTCTTCTCTTGCCTTTTATTTCTCTTTCCCCTGGAGAGGGGAAAAAAAGCAACTAGTGGGAAATGGAAAGGAGGAGAATGAGAGTAACTGTGTAGGATAACTGGGAAGTGGAAGGTTGCTGAAGCTGGCCAGGATGGCAAAGGAAATAACAAGTCAACCTTTTATAGGAGCTTTTCCTCTTTCTGTATACTTTGATGGATCTGAAATGCTTTCTGCTCTGATACTTCTAATGTGGAAGCCAGTAAGCTAGCCATAGAGTTGTAGTTCATTATTTATACTATTTATGGTTTGAGGGTGAGCTGGAGTCTAAGATACATCATTTTCAGATCTCTTAAAATAAGGTCTAGCACTGTTTTATAAGGAAAGGGTTCTCCTGCTTCTTACCCATCCAGGTTGACAGCATGGTTATACATGAGAAGAATGAACTAAAGCATGTGGTTCCATTGTTACACATTATTCTTTTACTTCTTTTACATGTATATTCTATACATGGTGTTGTCATCCATTTATATTTTATATAAGCTCATGTCATGGTTCTCTCTTTCTCTCAGACCTCTCTCCCAGCACATTTTTTTTTTCCCTAATATGTAATGTATGTCCTTTCTATAGGGGACTGTAGGTTTGGGAAATTAAGGAGAGAATAAAAAAGAGCTGCAGTACTGGAGGTTGGAGGCTACTTAGAGAACCTTAGAGGAATCTTGAGATGCTCTTCTATCTCTTTAAAACATTTAGCGTGGACCTGCTATATGCAGAACACTGCTTGGTGCTGTATCAGGCCATTTAAATGTATTCTTTCTGTGTACTTTATCTGTTTCACTAAGTTCCATCTCTTTCTCAGGTTTTGGTTCCTTGTTGTAAGGTTCTTTTTTTATCCATCGACCATGTATTCTGATCAGTTGTCTACTATATAGTCAACCTTTCCATCTCCTTTCTCCTCCATGAAGGAGATCACATTCTCTTCTTTGTATAATTTGATAAATGAGATTGCAATTGTCTGTGTAAATCTTTTTAGGTAAATGGAAAGATGAACAGTTAGTTGAATCCTGTCATCTTTCTCCCTCTTTCATCAAATGACACAGGTCTGAGTATTATGCTTTGCTTTTAAATTTAGCCAGTGTCCTTCTAACTCAGCTCATTAGATACAGGAATTGTAAGCTTACCTATTTTTCTAAAAGCTAAATCTCCCTTCTTTCAGATACAGCATGGGCAATATGGAATTGTTCTATCTTGTTATATAGATATTGAATTTAGACAGGCCTTTTGTTGCATTGTCGTCATGATCTCTTCTTTTGATGTATAAGGTAAACACCTAACTTTCAGTTTATTGGAAAACGTGTGATGAAGCCTTTTTAATCATTGTTGCATTTTAAATTCACATAAACATAGATGTGATTTTCAAAAAAACTTCATTATTACATAAAAATAATTCATTTTAGTTTTCCTGTATATCTGTTTATTGAATTTGCAGATGGTAAAATGTAATCATTTTCATGCCCTTACAGGGTAATGTTATTTCATTTAATAATTCATGGTTCTACAGTGCTCTGCTGCCTTTCTATTTGCAAATTTTCCAGCATTTTTCAGTCAACATTTGATTTGTTGCTTTAAGAAAATTAAATGTTCTTATAAAATCCTGTCATTCTCAAGTAAGTAGTTCATTGCGTCTTCTCACTGTTCTTTCTTTATGATTGTTCTAAGGTACATTTTATATTGGAGGAAAAGGTTCACTGAACAGCCCATTACAGATTTTTGTAGTGTGATAAGAATCAATTCTGCAGCTCCATCTGGTAAGTGTACATCTTGACTACCATCTTTCCCCTGCAATCCAAAAATTCAAATGAATAATCTTTCTTTAGTTGTAATTCTCTAAAATAATAGCTAAAATTAAATTGTTCTGTTTATATTTTCTAATAACTTCAATGAAGCTAAAATAGAACTATATACCAGAAGAGATTTTTTTAAGAAATAAAAAAATGTTTTTAAGTAAAAAATAACATTTCTCATTTATTTTTCTCATGTCTCAACAGAAGAACAAGACAATTATTTCTTGTTATGTGATGTTTTACCGGAAGATAGAATTCTTAGAGAAGAACTTCAAAAGCAGAGACTGGTAAGTAGTAAGAATTATTTTAAACAATGAACAGTATGTTGAAATACAGAATCATTTTTGTTATTGTTCTTTCTGTTTTTATTCTGGAAACTTTCAAACATACACAAAACAGAAGATAATGCATAAAGATCTTAAAACAGAAAAAGTACACACTTGATTGAAGATTAAAGCATTTCATGTTAAAAATGCAGAGAAAATTTTTGGCTTTGTTTTGCTTCCTGGATTATCTCTAAAATAACAACAGAGCTTACACATTTTAGTGTAATTTTAGTTGCCTGACACATGCTAGGGTTCAGCAGTTGTGGAAAAATGCCCTCAGCTAAAATTGAGTTGAATTGATTAACTTTTTTTCTCCCACTGGAATGTGCTATGCAAGAGCACTTCTTTTATTCCTCTTTATGAATTAAGCATATAGTTTGATGGTAATACCCTTTCTCATTTTCAACCTTAACAATAAGTACACCAATTTGAAAATCTCAGTATCTTTTCAAAAGATAACAGCATATACAATTGTGAAAATTTTCATTTTCAGAAGTTGAATAGAAATTGGTTAATATTTTGAAGTTACTAATTTTATTTAAAAGTATCCAATTTTCCATTATTTGTCAATAAATCTCAACTATTACTTGAAAATGACTGGCTCTTTTCTTTTCTTTTTTTAGTATTTACTGAAGTGTACCCTGTATCTTTGGACTTGGCTAGATATGTTGTAAGAGAAAGTTATGATTTCAGTATTTCTGCTAAATCCTCAAGAGATCTAAGAGGAAAATAATTTCTGTCTACTAAAGTCATAAGATTTGAGAAAGTCCCCTGAAGCACATTATATTTTGTAAACATCCCAGCCGTTTATTTCTCCCATAGGCAGAGATGGTATTGTTGGATATTGATCTATAGGTAAGAAAAATTATGCTTTCCCTGTAGCAACAAACCCAATGAAGAAAGAGGACTTCTCTTCTTTCCTTATTGTAATATATAAGAAATCTGCAGAATCAGGATAAATTTGCTATCATTTTATAAATTTTGTTTGGTAGTACTTATTCACGATTTTTTATTTCCATGAATTTTTTCACTCTTATAGTGGTCTTAATTGAGAATAATCAGCTATCATAATCCTAGTACACCTATAGGTTTTTTTTATAAGAACTTAAACTGTACTACTTCGGTGGTTACTCAGTACAGAGAATCTTTACTGTATGCCTGTAGATAGATTCAAGTTTCCAGAAATATGTGCATCTATAAAATTGAGATAACCTTTTAAGATTCTGACACCAAATTTCAGCATATGGGCTCTTTCCTCACACCACCAAGCAATTCTCTGACACCAGCTGGATATTCTGTTGATACAGCACAACTCAGTCCTGACATTGTCTATCCAAAGACAGCATCAGATGCCGCAGGTTAAGGGCTCAGACCTGCAAGACTGACATCCACTTCATATGTTGTTCTGTCCTTCAGTTGACGCTTTGCAACCCCATGGACTGCAGCACACCAGGCTTCCCTGTCCTTCACCATCTCCCCAAGCTTGCTCAAACTCATATCCATTGAATCGGTGATGCCATCCAACCATCTCATCCTCTGGCGACCCTTCTCCTTCTGCCTTCTATCTTTCCCAGCATCAGGGTCTTTTCCAAAGAATCAGCTCTTCACATCAGGTGGCCAAAGTATTGGAGCTTCAGCTGCAGCATCAGTCCTTCCAATGAATATTCAGGGTTGATTTCCTTCAGGATTGACTGGTTTGATCTCCTTGCTGTCCAAAGGACTCTATAGTCTTCTCCAATACCACAGTTTAAAAGTATCAATTCTTCAGTGCTCAGCTTTCTTCATGGTCCAACTCTCACATCCATACATGACTGCTGGAAAAACCATAGCCTTGACTAGATGGACCTTTGTTGGCAAAGGAATGTCTCTGCTTGTTTAATATGTTCTCTAGGTTTGTCATAGCTTTTCTTACAGGAAGCAAGTATCTTTTAATTCCATGGCTGCAGTCACTGTCTGCAGTGATTTTGGAGCCCAAGAAAATAAAATCTGTCACTGTTGCCATTGTTTCCCCATTTGTTTGCTGTGAAGTGATGGGACCAGATGCCATGATCTTCAGTTTTTAAATGTTGAGTTTTAAGCCAGCTTTTTCACTCTCCTCTTTCACTTTCATCAACAGGCTCTTTAGTTCTTCTTTGTTTTCTGCCATAAGAGTTATGTCATCTGCATATCTGAGATTTTCTGGTATTTCTCCTGGCAGTCTTGATTCCAGCTTGTGTTTCATCCAGCCCAACATTTCTCATGATGTACTCTGCATTTAAGTTAAATAAGCAAGGTGACAATATACAGCCTTGACGTACTCCTTTTCCTATTTGGGACCAGTCTGTTGTTCCATGTCTGATTCTAAACTTGACCTGTATACAAGTTTCTCAGGAGGCAGATCAGGTGGTCTGGTATTCCCATCTCTTTAAGAATTTTCCACAGTTTATTGTGATCCACACAGTCAAAGGCTTTAGCATAGTCAGTGAAGCAGAAGTAGATGTTTTTCTGGAATTCTGTTGCTTTTTCTATGATACAACAGATACTGGAAATTTGATCCCTGCTTCCTCTCTCTGCCTTTTCTCAATCCAGCTTGAACATCTAGGAGTTCTCAGTTCACATACTGTTGAAGCCTAGCTTGGAGAATTTTGAGCATTCCTTTGCTAGCATGTGAAATGACTATAATTGTACAGTGGTTTGAACATTCTTTATTTATCTACTTCATATTACCATTCACAAATTGAGGTTGTTCCCTGTACTTCTGACCAACTGGCTATAAACCTCTATAAAATGGCTCTCACCACCACCCACCTTCCTTGGTTTTGGTTCACAGAACTCAGGAAGCTAGTTTATTCACTAGGTTACTGGTAATGATACAAAGCATGCTAATGAATGTGGACTGACATCCAGATGAAAAGATACTTAGGGTGAGATACCAAAGAAGCTCTGTCCCCATGAAATCTGAGGCCCACCAAGGCAGCATGTCCAGGTGGCTCAGTGGTAAAGAATCTGCCTGCAGTTCTGGAGATGTGAGTTCAATCCCTGGGTCAGGAAGATCCCCTGGAGAAAATGGCAACTCATGCCTGTATTCTGGCCAGGAAAATCTCATGGACAGAGGAGCCTGAAGGGCTACAGTCCTTGTGGTGGCAAAATACTGGACATGACTGAGCGACCAAGCATGCACACGTGCAAGGCAGCATGTAGACATGTTCTGATTCATCAGCCTGGAAGCTCTCTGAACCATGTCCTTTTGGGTTTTTATGGTAGACTTCCCAGGTAGTGCTTGGGTTTTTATAAAAACCTCATTAAATACTAGGTGTGATTGATTAAATCATTGGCCATTGAGGACTATGAAGTTCCAACCTTCAAAATCACATGGTAGGCCTTCATCCTTAAGTTGCCTATGTGCTCTCCAAAAGTCAGTTCATTAACATAACAAGAAACACTATGGCTCTTAACACTTACGAAATTCCCAGCGTTTTAGGAGCTAAGTGCCAGAAATGGAGACTAAAGCCAAAAATGTATTTCTTATGACAAATGACAACATCCCTTCTTTTTAGCAACTTTATACTCTGACAAAGTGGTAAATTTGATGAAAGTGAGCATTATGGCAGCTTAAAAGAAAAAAATGATGAAATCCGTTCATACATACTTGCATATTCACTGAATTTCAGCCTAACTAGATGTTTATACAAGGTGTAATTCATGTCATAAGAGAGTGTAGAATCTAGAGAAATAAAGGCAAATGTGTTATCTCAGGAATGGAGATAATGATAGAACATAGGGCTTGTGAAGATTAAGTGAGATAATACATGTAATATACTTACTACAGTAGCTGTTAGGTAGAAAGCGCTCAGTAAATGTTGCCTATAGTACAAATAACAATAATACTGGCACTTCCCTGGAGCTCCAGTGGTTAAGACTTCATGCTCCCTATGCAGGGGCCATGGGTTTGATCCCTGGTGGGGGAACTAAGGTCCCACATGCCTCACAGCGTCAGTGTGGCCAAAAAAAGAAAAAAATACAATAATATTATGTCTTAACAGTGAGATTGATTTGGGTATTTGAAGAGCTGTAGAAAAAGAAGGAAAATGCATGTGGATCTATACTGTTGTTGTTCAGTCGCTCCATCCTGTCTGACTCTTTGCAACCCCATGGACCGCAACACATCTGGCTTCTGTGTCCTTCACTGTCTCCTGGAGTTTGCTCAGACTCATGTCCATTGAGTCAGTGATGCCATCCAACCATCTCATACTGTTGCCCCCTTTTCCTTCTACTGTCAGTCTTTCCCAGCATCAGGGTCTTTTCAGTGAGTTGACTCTTTGCATCAGGTGGCCAAAATATTGGAACTTCACTTTCAGCATCAATCCTTCCAGTAAATATTCAGTGTTGATTTCCTTTAGGATTGACTGGTTTGATCCCCTTGCTGACCAAGGGATTCTCAAGAGGATACTCTAGCACCACAGTTTGAAAGCATCAGTTCTTTGGCGCTCAACCTTTTCTATGGTCTAGCTCTCACATCCGTATGTGACTACTGGAAAAACCATAGCTTGACTATATAGACCTTTGTTGGCAAAGTGATGTCTCTGCTTTTTAATACTCTTTCTAGGTTTGTCATAACTTTTCTTCCAAGGAGCAAGTGTCTTTTAATTCCATGGCCGCAGTTACCATCTGCAGTGATTTTGGAGCCCAAGAAAATAAAGTCTGTCACTTTGGGAACTGGCAATGACAACAGCATGTCTTTTAGATATAACAATCTCTACAAATCAGTAACAGACGTTTCCACAAAGAAACCCAAATGATCAAATGAAAACTTTCAACCAAAGCAATAATACACCTCTTTCCTTCTATCAAGTTAACAAGATTTGAGAAGAGTAACAGTAAATGGTGGTAAGGATGTTAAAAGACAAGCACTTTTTCAACCACTTTAAATAGTGTTCATTGGTATACTATACCTGAAAGGCACTGAAATGTAGTTTTTTGTTTTGGGGTTTTTTTTTTACTTTATTTTACTTTACAATATTGTATTGGTTTTGCCATACCTCAACATGAATCTGCCACACGTGTACACGTGTTCCCAATCCGGAACCACCACCACCCCCTCACCTCCCTCCCCATACCATCTCTCTGGGTCATCCCAGGCACCAGCCCCAAGCATCCTGTATCCTGCATCGAACCTAGACTGGAAACTCGTTTCTTATATGATGTTATACATGTTTCAATGCCATTCTCCCAAATCATCCCACCGTCTCCTTCCCGCACAGAGTCCAGAAGACTATAATATACATCTGTGTCTCTTTTGCTGTCTCGCATGCAGGGTTATCGTTTAAACCCATTAACTTGCTTTATGGTAATGGGTATATAATCCATTCTGTATTTGAATGATCTAAACTCAATGTCAGTAGGGTCTCAAGTCCGTGAGAGAAGACCCTCAAACCAGGGTGGCATTTGCCCTCCTGATTTGCATTAGTGATGACTTGCATTGGTATCGTTCATCTTTGCTCTCTCATTTGGAACACTAAAGAAAGGATATAGTGTAAATACCTTTGTATGATTTGCTCTTAGTTCAAAATGGCTTTGTAATTTCTTTGAGGCAGGAATTATGTCTTATATTTAGATATCCTTCAGTAGTACTCAGTTCAGTTCAGTCGCTCAGTTGTGTCTGACTCTTTGCGACCCCATGAATCACAGCACGCCAGGCCTCCCTGTCCATCACCAACTCCCGGAATTCACTCAGACTCACGTCCATCGAGTTGATGATGCCATCCAGCCATCTCATCCTCTGTCGTCCCCTTCTCCTCCTGCTCCTAATCCCTCCCAGCATCAGAGTCTTTTCCAATGAGTCAACTCTTCTCATGAGGTGGCCAAAGTACTGGAGTTTCAGCTTTAGCATCATTCCTTCCAAAGAATACCCAAGACTGATCTCCTTTAGAATGGACTGGTTGGATCTCGTTGCAGTCCAGGGGACTCTCAAGAGTCTTCTCCAGCACCACAGTTCAAAAGCATCAGTTCTTCGGCGCTCAGCTTTCTTCACAGTCCAGCTCTCACATCCATACATGACCACTGGAAGAACCATAGCCTTGATTAGACGTACCTTTGTTGACAAAGTAATGTCTCTTCTTTTCAATATGCTATCTAGGTTGGTCATTCCTTCCAAGGAATAAGCGTCTTAATTTCATGGCTGCAGTCACCATCTGCAGTGATTTTGGAGCCCCCCAAAATAAAGTGACACTGTTTCCACTATTTCCCCATCTATTTCCCATGAAGTGATGGGACCAGATGCCATGATCTTTGTTTTCTGAATGTTGAGCTTTAAGCCAACTTTTTCACTCTCCTCTTTCACTTTCATCAAGAGGCTTTTTAGTTCCTCTTCACTTTCTGCCATAAGGGTGGTGTCATCTGCATATCTGAAGTGACTGATATTTCTCCTGGCAATCTTGATTCTAGCTTGTGCTTCTTCCAGCCCAGCGTTTCTCATAATGTACTCTGCATATAAGTTAAATAAGCAGGATGACAATATACAGCCTTGACGTACTCCTTTTCCTATTTGGAACCAGTCTGTTGTTCCATGTCCAATTCTAACTTTTGCTTCCTAACCTGTATAGGTTTCTCAAGAGGCAGGTCAGGTGGTCTGGTATTCCCATCTCTTTCAGAATTTTCCACAGCTTATTGTGATCCACACAGTCAAAGGCTTTGGCATAGTCAGTAAAGCAGAAATAGATATTTTTCTGGAACTCTCTTGCTTTTTCCATGATCCAGTGGATGTTGGCAATTTAATCTCTGGTTCCTCTGCCTTTTCTAAAACCAGCTTGAACATCTGGAAGTTCACAGTTCACGTATTGCTGAATCCTGGGTTGGAGAATTTTGAGCATTACTTTACTAGCATGTGAGATGAGTGCAATTGTGCCCTAGTTTGAGCTAAGTTCATGTATTTTTTATAAACTTCATTTAAAAAAAAATTGTTTCTGAACAAGTAACAGAGGTATATAGAGTCTAAATGATCCACTTTTTTCCATTTGCTTCTTGACCTCACTGGTTCCTTGTGACATTTATAAGATTTGTCTGGGTTCCTAGGTTTGGTTTTATTTTTTTTTAAGAGCTTGACTCCTACTTGACACTTATTTGAACTTTTTCATGTGCACTCTGAAGGGAGAATGACAGAATTAGGAAAGATTCTTGATGGTTTGAATAGCTTGTACCCCTTCGTCCCTTTAGCTTCCTTCTTTAAAAATATTCCCTTAATCTCATCATTCTATCTTACTCTCTTCCAGTAATCCTTTCCCCTCTTTTGTTTTAAATAGGTAAGTTTTCCAAGGTCCCTGTATGCACGCTTATAAATATCATGCTGTGGTATTTATAAGCTATGCTGATGGCTTAAATTTTGATGCTGCCACAGAAATAGGCAGTCAGAGTCAATATCCATTGATTGGGTTCATCTCCAGCTTTCTTGCTGGTTTACCTCTAAATGCCAGTCCTAACTTCCAATATGTTGAACTTTTCCATATGAATCAATGGCACCTTAATTTTAATGTGCCTAAAACTGACTGTTTTTTTCTGAGCCAGAATTTGCAGTTTGGTTGTTTTCCTCTTCTTACATAATAGCACCACCATTTCCCTGGTCACTCAGTTTGGAAATTTCTGAAATTATCTTTAACTTGTTTGCATACCTCAGTCATTTGTCAAGTCCTGTCAGTTCCAACTCTCAGTCCTATATCCATACTTTTCTTTGTGCTCCTGGTGCCTTTTATGTTACCTTGTAAATGGAATCACCTCTCTAATCAATTGGCATTGCCTTTAGAAGTTTAATATTAAAACACGTAGTAGATCACTTTATCCTCCTAAAACTTGCAGTGGTCTTTTTCACCTACATATTCTTAAGCTTTTCTGGGCTCAAACTACATTTCCAGTATCTTTCTCCAATTTTTTTTTTTCTTTCACTTACCCAGGGTCCAGTTTATTCATTCATTTATTTAATGTTTATCTTGCACCAGACACTGTTCCAAATGCTGTTGATAGAGCAGTGAATGAGATAAGCCACAGCCCCTACTCTTTTAGAGACTGCACTCTAAGGAAAACACTCCGTATCTCACAGTTACTTGTATGTTAGGTGCTTTCAGGAATATGCTTCATCAGTCAGGAATGCCAACCCCACCTGTGTAAATAACATACGCCTCAAGACATTGCTCAAATACCACACTTTCCACAAAAACTTCCTGATGCTGCCAGTCAGAATTAATAACCTTTTCTAAACTCTATTAATAACAGTATTTAACTTGGCTTTTCAATTACAGTTATTTAAAAACCTTTCTTCCCTACTGGATTAGATGCCTCTTTAATGGTTGAGACTGTCAGGTTCAGTTTTGTATTTTCTCTGAGCCTTGTTCATAAAGTATTAACTTAAATTTGATCCTCAAGTATTGGTGTGGTATTTCTATAGTGCCATATAGTCAGATCTCCTGGATTAAAGGAAGAGAGATAAAATAGCTGAGGCAGACATACTTAATCATGGCATACACTTTTCACTTAAGTGAAAAAAAATAATACTAGTATTTTTACATTTGCCCACAGTAGAAGATAAATGACACTCATAAGTTCTCAGGGCAAGATATAACTTTTAATTAAATTGGGATGAGGGGAAACATCCATTTAGCTGCATCAAAGTGGTTTCTTTTGTGTGTGTATGTCACTATTATAAATGTCAGCCTGAGAGGTCATTCATGACAACTATAAATATTTTATGAAAAATTTAATCTATATAACAATTTGTTCCTCTGGAGAGAAATGGTTTTTTGTTGTGGTTGTTTTTAATGCTACTTCATATATCCCACTCCCCCACCCCACAGTAAAACAGCAAAATGAAATTATATATCCCCACTAAAATTTTTCTCCCTTGTGCCACTTTTCTTTATAGATTTCAGAAATTTTTAATAAAGGATCAAATTATTATATCAGCGACTTTAAAATAAAATATATTTATATCTTTCTTGCATAATTACTAGCTTTGTAGCATAAATTTTATAATTGCATCTAGAGTAACTTTCCTAAATATGAGATGTTTCCCATTGACTATAACATTATTTTTGTTTTGTTTTGTTTTATTTTATTTTATTTTTTTTTGCATATAATTTTTTTTTATTTTTTTAATTTTAAAATCTTTAATTCTTACATGCGTTCCCAAACATGAACCCCCCTCCCACCTCCCTCCCCATAACATCTTTCTGGTTGACTATAACATCATTATTAACAATGCAACAGAGATGAAGTTAGCTTGAGTGACCTTTGAGTGATATTAACCTTCATTTTAGTTAGTGTTTTCATTTAGGAAACAAATATATGCACAGTCTGAAACAATACTAAACTGAATCCTAAAGTTTACCACTTTGAACTTCAACAAGAACTTAAAATCTACATGGCAATTTGTATATACATTGTCTCTGTGAGATCACTAAGGCAATACCATTGTCTCTGTTTAGATGGAAAAACAAGTTTGAAGATACGAGGAGATGTGCTCATGGCCTCAGTTCTGTTCTGTATTAAGTAGAAATGAAAGAGCTCAAGCTCCTGTTATCCAACGCCAAGCACCATTCTTTATCAGGATCCTTTATCAAATTGGAACTTCCTTCTATAAGCAAATGTAACATTTTCAAAATAGACAGTTTTTAGAATTAATAAAAATGGATGAACAGGGAAATAAATAGTAGTATTCTGTTTCCATTGCTAAGATTTTTTTTTTCCCATCTAATTTCTTGTTATCTTAGGTCAGTGGTAAATAGAAAGTCTAATCTCTTTCAGCGTAAGCTACTTATGGCCTTCCCCCATGGCCCAGCAGTAAAGAATCTGCCTGCAATGCAGGAGACTCAAGTTCAGTCCCTAGGTCAGGAAGATCCCTGGAGGAAGCCATGGCAATCCACTCTAATATTCTTACCTGGAGATTCCCATGGACAGAGGAGCCTGGTGGGCTATAGGCCAAAAGGTCGAAAAGAGTCAGGTGCAACTGAAGTGACTGAGCATGAGCACAAAGCCACTTATATTTTCTTTTAAAACTCGAAGATAATTTGTTTTTCAAATTTCTTCTATCTTTATAGAAACATAGGTTATACCTGACTCTAAGTTTAGCCAGTAAGATACTTTCTTAGGTAGATAATGCTATACTGATTCATGCTGATAGCCTCTCTCTTCTTTAGTGTAAAAGGCAAGTAAGTATTTCACAGTCTCCATAGCACCTTTCAATTTTTTAAAGTCTGTCTTTTCTTGCCTAGGTAGGATAGAGTCCCTGATATCTTTAATACAAATAGAAATTAAGAAACTTCCCTGGCAGTCCAGTGGCTATGACTTCACCTTCCAATGCAGAGGGTCTGGGTTCATTCCCTAGTTAGGCAGCTAAGATCCCATATACCTCATGGCCAAAAATCCAGAACATAAAACAGAAACAATATTGTAACAAATTAATTAAAAATCTTTTAAACAAAAGTTTCATTAAGAAATGTAGGTAATCCAAGTAGTATATACAATAAGAAATAAAGTCTTGAATTTTTAAGCAATTTAATTAATTAAGAAAAAAATTGGGCTTTTCTAGGTCTCATGTGTTTAACTCTTGCAATTTTTTGTTCTGTAGTTCAACTTCTCTTTTTTTCATTGTGATGATCTATTCCATGTAAATGGTTAAAGCTGTATAATTTTTTTTTCTCTTCTAGTTAGTTTTTTAAAGATGTTCTCACTATCCTGTCTCTTCCTTACTCTTCAAAAGCCATCTCATGGAGATTCAAAGTAGGAGAAAAATACTGACAGTGTGTCCTGTGTAGCAAACAGATGGTTATTGCCTTCATCTTTGCAGTTTCAAAAAGGGTGGGAGGTACTGATATCTTTCAAAAAGGTGAGATACTAGTCAGATCAGATCTCATGGATTTGGGGGAGTGTGTATCATCATCCAGTTAAAAAATTTCTCCCTAGCTTTTTTGTTTTACTGTCTTCATTTAATCATTGACGTGCATTTTCTTATTCATTTAAGACATCTTGATATTGCCATAAACTTAACTTTTCACCACCTCAAAATGCAGAGAACACTGGACTTTTACATTTAAGAAACTGTATTGTATCTTTGATAATCCTTGTTTTAATGCTGTTATTCCTGCCTCTACCTGCAGAGACGTGTTTTTAAGTATATTGCATGAGTTACATTGCTAACATAAATTCTAATGCTTACATCATCAGATTCTGGCAGGCAGATTAGTCTTTCCCCGGGTTATCTAGCAATTTTTGACACTTAAGAGAGCAATTCTTTGGGAAAAAGTAGCTTTTTACTTGACCTCAGGTCAGAAAGTTTCTAAAATATTTAAGTTACAGGCAGATTCTGTCCTGAAAGTGGTTGAAACAGGACATCAATATCATATATAAAATTTGTCCATGTTTCCATTTTACTTTGTTACGTACTTGTCCCCTAATCCTTATATTATTAATGTTATTGAGCTTTTTATACTTTAATTTTCTCATTTTGAGTGTTAGATAAAATAAAGGGTATGATAGGAAAAAAATAAGCTTTTACTGTAACTCTTTGAGTACTCACGTGTCCAATTCACATAACTCTAGTATTAAAACTTGCTGATACTTTCAAATTTATTTAAAATAAAAATCCAGCCTCCTTACCAAGATCTCAAAGGGTGGTACCTGTTTCCCTCACCCACTCTCTTTGCTAACTGTGTCCCATCACACTGGCCATGTCTCTGTTCCTCAGATACAGGAAGCTCCAGCTAGCACCACTTTCTATTTATTCTACTTGGAATGCTCTTCTCTAAAATCTCATGGCTTTTCTGAAGGGAAAGGAAGAGATTTTGGAGATGGTTGTATCTGAGATAAGCCTTTAAAATGGATCTATAGGCTAATGAATGCCTTTGGAATGCTTCTGGAACATAAAGATATTTAGAGTAATTCAAATGGGTGACTGGAGTGATTTAAGAAAAATTGCCTTCTGTGGAGCATTGATTTAGCTACCAGTTACAGTGTGGATACTCAAAACTTATGTTGACTGGTTAATTTACTAAAGTCTCTTTTCAGTGGGTACGAAAAATTTAAACCTATTCTGAATTTGAGATTATGAACAAGAAGAAGTCACAGGTTGCAGTGCCCAGTGTAAAACCAAATGTTTAGCTAACTTTTGAGAAATCTTGGCTGAATAAATGGCATGTGTTTTAGCCAGATGAAGTGTCCATGTCACCTGTTTTCAACCAAAAAATAGACCTGTCCATGTTACTTTCAAATCCTTTACTCTGGTTGGTACGGGGGATGAAGAATAGGAAGTAGGCAGCAGACTTCTTTGATTGCTTGCTTTATTACCAGCAATGGCTGACGCACCATTCTTCATACCCTAATGTCTGTTCCCCAAAGCAGTGCCAGTCCAGAATCCCCAGTGCTGTGCTTGGAAGTAACAAATGTTCCCACTCTTATTTAAGAGCAAAGGCTCCTCAGGGTTCCATATGTGTATCAGGGGCTTTGGTATGCCTCTGGGTTTTGGTATTGGAAACAAGTTACTTCAGAAGAAAGCTAGTGATTCATTTGTATCAACAGTACAGACCTTTTTCTGCATTGCCTAAAAAGAATTTTTATTAGTTTTCTTTTAAGCCTCCATTTTGTTGACCGTCTACTGCTTCATTTTTTACCCTGAACTTTAATCAGTAGCTGAAAGCATAAACAAATTCTAAACTGTTCCAGGATTTGTTCTTCTTCAAGGTGTCTCCTCCTCAAAGATTCCCAAACACTCATGTTTTATCCATTTTTCTTGTGAGGATCTTTCATAATCCCAGCATGTAAGCAAAAAGTGAATATACTGTGGACCTTTACCGGTCCCTGGATTTAGCCAGGTGTGCAGAATGGGCTGAGGCTGGTGCTGCGGATCTCCTCTATCTCCCTTCTTTCCCTGCTATCCCATCAGCTTCTGGCTAGACCTGCCCCAAGTTTAAAAAGACAGACCTTCATCTGTGTAAATTTTGAGCATTGTAAGTTTTTTAATTTTATTTTTAAATCCTTTTATACCAAAATACATGCCTATAACTTTCTTGAACATTCTAAGAAAAATGCACTGTCAGACTTGCTTTAAAACTTCCAAGTTAGGATCTTCCAGGTCTGACTTTATATCCAGCTCTTATACCACGAAACACTCTTGTACAGTCAAAAAGAACTCAGTAATACTCTAGTTTTACTTCTTAGTATCCCTGCCCCTATCCCCCAGCAGTGCAGACCTCTGCTTTGTATCAGTGTGGTACCGTGGTCCCTCCCCCAGCCAGCAGCTAAAGAACTGACAGAAACTAGCAAGGTCCCAGGAAGCAAACAGATTCAAAAACAAAGGCCAGAAACGGAGTTTTAATAAAGTATTCAGACAGTAATTTGAATAGAGCATTTATGTGACGAAAACAGAACTGTGTTAAGCAACAGGGAACTGAACATTATTTTTCATACAGTTAAAAGCACATTGTATTTTCTTCCTTAGTACTTGCCCAGTCCTCATCTCTTTGCGAGAGATAAGCTTCATCTAAATTATTTCATCTGATTGATGATTGTCATTTAGAACTTTATTGTTACTTCTGTTTCAGGTATTCCTTTGAAAAAAGTGTATGGATTCATTAAATATTCTAATATATTGTCTATAGATTATAAGGTAAAATCAAGCATGTTATCTGCAGATACTCTTTAAGTTGACTTGTCTTTATACTTAGAAATGTCTCTTAAAGACACAGATGTGTATAATGGACTTTTGGACTCAGAGGGAGAGGGAGAGGGTGGGATGATTTGGGAGAATGACATTCTAACATGTATACTATCATGTGAATTGAATCGCCAGTCTATGTCTGACGCAGGATGCAGCATGCTTGGGGCTGGTGCATGGGGATGACCCAGAAAGATGTTCTGGGGAGGGAGGTGGGAGGGGGGTTCATGTTTGGGAATGCATGTAAGAATTAAAGATTTTAAAATTTAAAAAATAAAAATTTAAAAAAAAAAAAAAAGAAATGTCTCTTAATAGTAGCTTCCTTGGTGACTCAGATGGTAAAGAATCTGCCTGCAATGCAGAAGACCCATGTTTGATCCCTGGGTTGGGAAAATCCCCTGGAGAAGGAAATGACAACCCACTCCGTATTCTTGCCTGGAGAATTCCATGGACAGAGGAGCCTGGCAGGCTATAGTCCATGGGGGCACAAAGAGTCAAACATGACTGAGTGACTATCACACCATGGAAGGGCCATTGTTCATGTGTCTTTTCTCTACTGCCAATCTTTCTCCCGAGATCTTGGAGGAAGCCTGTGGAAAAGAGCTGGATATCCTTGTGTCCAGGACTCCCAGGGCTCTTTAAAATTTCAGCTCTTTTCTTCTTTCTTGCCCTTTTCATCTCTTGCTCTGCCAAAGGTGAAATAGTTCCTGTATCCCTGCCTCTCTTTAGAGAGTTTGTCACCTTTTGGAATTCAGTTTGGTTGCCTTTTGACTTCAGCTTTCTTGGAGTCAAAATAAGTTGTGCAGGGATTTTGTTTGTTTAGGGTTTGTCTTTTCTTTTTTTTTAATCCAACTTTTTCTCATTGTAAGGATGTTCTCTTGTGGCTTTCCTCATCCTAAGCAGAGTGAAATTCTTCCTCCCTTTGCTTTATTTTAGTTAATATCTAGGTGATTCAGTTCAATTCAGTTCATTTGCTCAGTCATGTCCCACCCTTTGTGACCCCATGGACTGCAGTACACCAGGCTTCCCTGTCCATCACTAACTCCCAGAGCCTACTCAAACTCATGTCTATCACCTCAGTGGTGCCATCCAACCATCTCATCCTCTGTCATCCCCTTCTCCTCCCGCCTTCAATCTTTCCCAGCATCAGGGTCTTTTCCAGTGAGTCAGTTCTTCACATCAGGTGGCCAAAGTATTGGAGTTTCAGCTTCAGCATCAGTCCTTCCAATGAATATTCAGGACTGATTTCCTTTAGGATGGACTGGTTTGATCTTCTTGCAGTAAGGGACTCTCAACAACACAAGTCTTCTGCAACACCACAGTTCAAAAGTATCAATTCTAAGTGATTAAATGCCACTTTTGGTTAAAGTAGATGCTTCTCCTCATTTAATAGAATTCAGAAAGATATGCACACATATGTATTTGTCTACTAAGAGAGACAGTTGGCCTTACTAACTGGTTGTCATGAATAAATTCCAAAACCTATTATTGTTTAATATCTAATCTTGGCCTTTTGACATAGTTATCAGTGAATTATTATATTAGTAAATTACTATGTTTAATGTACCTTGGTATACATTTTGTTGGAAATTTGTCATTGGAGGATGTGCTAACAAATTATGTCACTCATTGGCAGGTGTTCTTTGGGTACATTCCTGACAGCCCCCAACTTACCCCCCCTCCCCAAAATCAGGGCTGGGCAACTGGTGACACCTTCTTTAAACTTTAATCTGTGTTAAAAATTGTGACCATGATAAATGAGGTACAACTTTGGAGGCTAGTAGTTGGTGTTAGGGGGGTGAGATGGGGAATAAAAATGATTTTTTTAGGGGACTCTTTTTATCTAGTGTGTGTCTGTCCCCTTGAGTCATTTTTGACAAAGAGTTAAATGACTTTCCATGTCAACTCCTGTTCATGTTTAGGACTCTGCAGCTTTCATAAGACAGAGTCAACTCAGATGTCTCCCAGTTGCCTTCTAAGGCCAGTGGCTGCGCATCCAAGTCAGCTTAGAAAAGCAACAATCAAGCTACTTGACTGGAAGGACAAAGTTGAGAATATTATCAACCAGTATTTATAAAAGCCATGTTCAGGGAAAATTTTTTTAGGGAAGGTCACAGTTTTTCTAGGAAGTCTTAAACTGTCAACCTCCAGTCAGAAGGAAACAGCTATCTATTGTATCCTCATGGTTCTTACCCTACCCCTCTGCATCGCTTTCACTAAGTTTCGGGATATGCTTTGGCATGATAGCTGGCTTTGAAGAATCAATATGAGACACAGTCTGTTTTGTTTGGTCTCTTTGTTCTAAGTATATGGACTTCACTATAGCTCAAAACGTAAAAGAAGCTGCCTGTGATGCAGGAGACCAGAGTTCAGTCTCCCAGTTGGGAAGTTCCTCTGGAGAAGGGAATAGCAATCCATTCCAGTATTCTTGCCTGGGGAATTCCATGGACAGAGAAGCCTGGTGGGCTACAGTCCTTGGAGTCACAAAGAGTCAGACACTACTGAGCAACTAACACACATACACATTCTAAGTATATTGCCCATTCTATCACATAGTATACTTATTATTAATGGCTTCTGACTTCCCAGAGTTAGGCCAGGCTTCACAAGACTATCATCTCTCCAAACAGCAGCCACAATTGCGGGCTCCCTAAGCTGCCTTCACTTCTGACCAGCTGGCTGCAAATTCAAGAGGTTCCCACTATGCCCCCTCAGGTTCATTAGTTTGCTATAATAACTCAGAAAGCTCAGGAAAGCCTACGTTTATTATTACAGATTTTATTGTAGAAATAAGACCAAATCAGAACCAGCCAGAGAGATACATAGGGTAAGGTCTGGGAGAACCCCAAACACAAAGCTTTCATCGTCCCCAGGGATGTATTGCTCTTCTGATACATCAGTGTATAACAATACACACAGTATTATATTATAACAATACACACTCAGGAAACCTTACCTGAGCTTTGGTGTCTAGACTTTTTGCTGAAACCCCATTAAGTTTGATTGATTGACTCACTGACCACATGATTGAACTCAAACTCCCATTCCCCTCCCCTTCCTGAAGTCAGGCTGATGTCCTGTGGTTCAAAACCCTAGCCAACTGATCACATGTTGGTCTTTGAACATGGCAGTCCCCATCCTGGAGTTATCTCATTTAGCATAAACTATCAGGTGACGTCAAAAGGCCCACCAGGAGTAACAAAGACACTCCAAACACTCAAGGAATTCCAGGGCTTTAGAGGTTGTCTCCTAGGAACAGGGGACAAAGCCAGCAAAACTCTTTGTTACATGAACTCCTGTCCAACTGTTTCCCTTTTCTATGAAAGCCAGTAGCCAAAATTGAAGCACCTAGAGGTTTGAATGTGTGGATGTACATTTATATTTCTTTTTTTCTTTTAATCTTCAATTTGTGTGCCCATCCCACCCTAATTTTTCTTTCTTCCTTTACTAATTTTTCTGCTATATTGTTTTATAACCACTTGAAATACTTATGACAACAAGATGGAGGTGTAAATTAAATAATCCCAGACACCTCCGAGATAATCCATGGTTCTAGAAATGGAAAGCATGAGGAATAAGGAGTTCTGCAGCCTTTCTGTGGAGCCTTTGGGCCGCTGTTCTAACTTTGGTTGGGAGATTTATGGTGTTCTCTATGGGAGGAGCACAACTAGGCCCCTGGACTGAGAATTCCTAGCAGGTTCTGCCATACTGCTGCCTCTGAGCTGGTTGGGAGGGAACCTTAGAAGTGTGCTCTTTTCTCTCATAGTCACTTGTGTAGCCATTCAGACAGGAAACTATTACGAATCTAATATGTCAGTATCTATGAAATGTTTTTGATATCGTATGAATAACATCAACCTTAGTTTTACTTCCTTATGTTAATACAAGCTGTTTCCATTGTATTTGTCATTTAAGCATCAGTTTTTTCTTTCCTATATACAAATACTTACCTAAATTGACATTTTCTAAATTGCTTCTTCCCAAATTGGCTGATTTTTATAATTTCCAAACTAACTCACAAATTTCATTTTCTACGTACATGTCAGTTCCCTGTGACTATGTTGCATGCCATCTGCTCTGTCTGCCGTTTCATTAATGTTTCCTCTGCTTCAGCTTATGAACAAAGATGCAACACTATGTGCTGACCCCTTTGCTACCATTCTTGACATTTTAAACAAATCACACAAACATACTGCTTGTTATTATGGCTCTTTGCTTAATACATCAGCTGATGTTGTATTCTTACCACTATGGTTTTTATCCAAGCCTATTTTGTAATGAAAATTTTATCTGATTTCATCAGCTACTTTGAGCAGTTCAGATAACATCTGTGACATTCTCTTCATCCCTCTATTCTGTAAATCCATGAATAAAATCTAGTATATCTACCTAGTATGGGACTTGTTTAGAAAAAAATACAACCACAAAAATGATGGCTTGAATGTGCCATCAGAGATGTCATCTCCAAAAATTACATTTTTCTATTTGTAAATGACTTCAAACATAGCTATCATTAATCCTAACCAATACCAATCATACCAAAGAAAGAAAAGAAAAAAGGAAGGAAGGGCAGGAGGAAAGGGAAAAAAAGAAAAAAAAAAAAAGTTCTTATTTAGTGGCAACCTACTCCAGTATTCTTGCCTAGAGAATTCCATGGACAGAGGAGCCTGGTGGGCTACAGTCCATGGGGTCACAAAGGGTCAGATACGACTTTGCCTGTGTGTACTGAACTGTAACTTCCTCCAATTTTAAAGGAAAACTGGAGAAGAAAATGGCAACCCACTCCAGTGTTCTTGCCTGGAAAATCCCAGGGACGGGGGAGCCTGGTGGGCTGCGGTCTGTGGGGTCGCACAGAGTCAGACACGACTGAAGCGACTTAGTAGTAGTAGTAGTAGTATTTGTCACAAGTGTCTTCCACTCAGTTTCTTCCTCCCTAATACTTCATCAGCAGTGATCAACATGTATGCTACAGAAGAAAGAAATCCTTAAAGCTCTGTATTGTTTCATCTCATCATACCAAGTTAGCAGCAATGGAAATAAGGATGGAGGGGCATAGTGGTGATGTGGCTCTCTTGCACCTAGATTTGCTAACCATTCAAGGGGTCTGAGTAAGTAGACCTCATTAGAGGCAGAGTACTTGCATTCAACAGTTATTGTCCATATACTTTAGAAGACCATTATTGAGTTGCGAAAAACTTCCCTTTTCCAGACATCAGAGTCGAAGTACCAGGCTGTTTAGTTATTTTGTGGTTTACAATTCAGAGGGTGGGGGAATTGGATTAAAAAAAAAATTGGGTGGGGGGTGGGGACTTGGAGGCAGAGCACCTAACAAACAAATGAAATGTGTGAACCTAGGAAGGTCTTGGTGGGAGCTGGGGAAGAGATGAACAGTAAAAGACATACTTGAGGCAGTTGAAGAAATTTAAGTATTACCCAGGTGTTAGGCACTACTTTGGAATTATTAGTGGCACTGTGGTTGTATATAGGAGAATGCCCTTATTTTCAGTAGAAGAATGCTGAAGCATTTAGGAGTGAAGTGTTGTGAAGTCTGCAGCTTTCTTACTTTCAAATGGTTCAGCAAAGCAAGAGGTGTTTAGTGCTAAATATATATGTGTCTATGGTGTATGGGAGGGGAGGAGAGAGAGAGAAGCTGTGGCAAAATGTGAACAGTTATGGAGTATAGATATTCGTGATGGACAGAGGGGCCTGGCATGCTGAGGTTCATGGGTCGCAAAGAGTCGGACACGACTGAGCAACTGAACTGAACTGATTTGGTATACAGATGTGTATTGTACTAGTCTTTCAACTTTCCTGATTGTGAAAGTTTTCACAATTAAAAAAATAAAAGAGACAGTGACCGAGTTACCTGACGTGAATAGCTTCCAGGTTTACTAACTATTTGGTGTTCTTGACATAATTGTCAGCAGAGCCAATTTCAACAAATAGATAACTGTCTCCTTAATTTGCTGAATTGATTACAAGATGAGGAAAGCTATTATAGACATAATAGTTATGGAATTAAAATAATTTATCTTTCATCTTCACATGATTTATTTTATGTATAAGTAAAATTTGATTAAAAGTATATCAGTATATATTTGGTGTTCCTATATTAAGAAATAATAATTTCCTATTTGTTTTATAATGTACAGACGGACACTTCATAGAGTATGCTTTATTAGAGTGGACAAGAGGGAAAGCATGTTGCCATTATTTTATTTCTTAATATATTTAAAGAATAAAACAAAAACAATTACATTCTACTTCAGTATACTTAGATTCCTTAATTGTTGGATTTATCATTCTAGTTCATTTCCATATCTTGACTTGCATCTCCTTATTTTTCTCAAAAAGTCCTCTTAGTGACAAACATGTAACTATGCTTTTAAGATACGTACTTATTAAAGGGCTTCCCTGTGTTTTGCTGAGAGTTTTCACTTTCATCTTAGGTTCAAAGGATTTGTTAACAAGATAAGTCACTTTTTAATGTTACACTAACATTAAAAGAAAATAGGGAATAGAAACAACAGAGGATATATATCACCAAATTGGGTGTTGACCAACATCCAGGCTTAAGGGGATGCAGCACGGAAATCCCGTGCTACATCACATCTGGAGTCCTAGTTGGGGAAGGTTCCCAAGCAGTGCGTCTGCTCTGTGGGTGAGACTTCAGAAAGTTTTGGGTTCCTGGTTGTAATCTCAGGATGCAAACTGATAATATCATCAATCTGTGAGCAAATTGCATCTCTTAGTTCATTATAATGCTGTTTTTCTCTATCCTGTAAAACTTGAGTGTTAAGCCTGGGGCTTGGTTGGCCAAACCCACTTCAGGGGCTCAACAGTCCCAAGATTTGTCCCATATCTTATCTATGGTGCTGCAAGGCTTACACTCACATCAGGGCAGTGTCCATGCAGTTTAGAAGCAAGGTCAGAGGCCTGCTGTGCTTTGTCTCTTAAGACTAAACAAGACTTATTTATTTAATTTCCCCAACATCCTGGTGATCATTGTGAAGATCAGTGATCAATGCAAAGAAATAGAGGAAAACAATAGAATGGGAAAGACTAGAAATCTCTTCAAGAAAATTAGAGATACTAAGGGAACATTTCATTCAAAGATGGGCAAAATAAAGAACAGAAATATTATGGACCTAACAGAAGCAGAAGATATTAAGAAGAGGTGGCAAGAACACACAGAACTATACAAAAAAGAGCTTCAAGATCCAAATAACCATGACAGTGTGATCACTCATCTAGAGCCAGACATGCTGGAATGTGAAGTCAAGTGGGCCTTCGGAAGCCTCACTACGAACAAAGCTAGTGGAGGTGATGGAATTCCAGTTGAGCTATTTCAAATCCTAAAAAATGATGCTATGAAACTACTGCACTCAATATGCCAGCGAATTTGGAAAACTCAGCAGTGGCCACAGGACTGGAAAAGGTCAGTTTTCATTCCAGTTCCAAAGAAGAGCAATGCCAAAGAATGCTCAAACTACAGCACAATTGTACTCATCTCACACAGTAGCAAAGTAATGCTCAAAATTCTCCAAGCCAAGCTTCAACAATATGTGAACGCTGAACTTCCAGATATTCAAGCTGGTTTTAGAAAAGGCAGAGGAACCAGAGATCAAATTGCCAATATCCGTTGGATTATCAAAAAAGCAAGAGAGTTCCAGAAAAACATCTATTTCTGCTTTATTGACTAAGCCAAAGCCTTTGACTGTGTGGATCACAATAAACTATGGAAAATTCTGAAAGAGATGGGAATACCAGACCACCTGACCTGCCTCCTGAGAAATCTCTATGCAGGTCAGGAAGCAATAGTTAGAACTGGATATGGAACAACAGCCGGGTTCCAGATAGGAAAAGGAGTACATCAAGGCTGCTTATTTGTCACCGTGCTTATTTAACTGAGAAACGCTGGGCTGGAGGAAGCACAAGCTGGAATCAAGATTGCTGAGAGAAATATCAATAACCTCAGATATGAAGATGAAACCACACTTAGGGCAGAAAGTGAAGAAGAACTAAAGAGCCTGTTGATGAAAGTGAAAGAGGAGAGTGAAAAAGTTAGCTTAAAGCTCAACATTCAGAAAACTAAGATCATGGCGTCTGGTCCCATCGCTTCATGGCAAATAGATGGGGAAACAGTGGAAACAGTGTCAGACTTTATTTTTGGGGGGCTCCAAAATCACTGCAGATGGTGACTGCTGCCATGAAATTAAAAGACGCTTACTCCTTGGAAGAAAAGCTATGACCAACCTAGACAGCATATTAAAAAGCAGAAACATTACTTTGCCAACAAATGTCCATCTGGTCAAAGATATGATTCTTCTGGTAGTCATGTATGGATGTGACAGCTGGACTATAAAGAAAGTTGAGTGCCAAAAAATTAATGCTTTTGAACTATGGTGTTGGAGCAGATTTGAGAGTCCCTTGTACTGCAAGGAGATCAAACTGGTCCATCCTAAAGGAAATCAGTCCTGAATATTCATTGGAAGGACTGATGTTGAATCTGAAACTCCAATACTTTGGCCACCTAATGCGAAGAACTGAGTCATTGGAAAAGACCCTGATGCTGGGAAAGATTGAAGGCGGGAGAAGAGGATGACAGGATGAGATGGTTGGATGGCGTCACCAACGCAATGGACAGTGAGTTTGAGCAAACTCCAGGAATTGGTGATGGACAGGAAAGCCTGACATGCCGCAGTCCGTAGGGTCGCAAAGAGTCAGACACAACTGAGCGACTGAACTAGCCTGAACATCCTGGTGGCTCAGTGGTAGAGAATCCGCCTACCAGTGCAAGAGATACCATTTTGATCCCTGGTCTGGGAAGATCCCACGTGCCACAGTGCAACAAAGCCTGTGTGCCACAACTGTTAGCCTGTGCTCTAGAGCCCCAGAGTGGCAACCACTGAGCCCACGTGCTGCAACTGCTGAAGCCCACATGCCATAGAGTCCATATTCCTCAACAAGAGAAGCAACCACAGTGAGAAGCCCATGCACTGCAACTAAAGAGTAGCGCCCACTCACCACAACTAAAGGGAAGCCCTCGCAGCAGCAAAGACCCAGCATGGCCAAAAATAAATAAATAAGTAAAAATTTGAAGATAAGTGTTGAGATATATACTTATTAAAATATATATGCTGTATCAAGTGAACGCAATTAATTGAAAAAAAGTAAAACTCATCCTCTAATTTCCTTTCCCATAACAATATAAAATTCTCTTTGTAATTCTGTTTCTAAAAATTATCACTTGTGAATTCTTAAAAAAGTACTTTAGAATTTTTAAATTAATAACCAATAATAAATTCCATTTTTTAGGATAACTTACATATATAGTACGCTGTTATATATACAGTTCAGTCGCTCAGTCATGTCTAACTCTTTGTGACCTGATGAATCGCAGCACACCAGGCCTCCCTGTCCATCACCAACTCCCAGTTTACCCAAACTCATGTCCATTGAGTTGGTGATGCCATCCAAGCATCTCATTCTCTGTCATCCCCTTCTCCTCCTTCCCTCAAGATTTCCCAGCATCAGAGTCTTTTCAAATGAATCAGCTCTTCACATCAGGTGACCAAAGTATTGGAGTTTCAGCTTCAACGTCAGTCCTTCCAATGAAAACCCAGGACTGATCTCCTTCAGGATGGACTGGGTGGATCTCCTTGCAGTCCAAGGGACTCTCAAGAGTCTTCTCCAACACCACAGTTCAAAAGCATCAATTCTTCAGTGCTCAGCTTTCTTTATAGTCCAACTCTCACACCTATACATGACCACTAGAAAAACCATAGCCTTGACTATCCGGACCTTTGTTGGCAAAGTAATGTTTCTGCTTTTTAATATGCTGTCTAGGTTGGTCATAATTTTCCTTCCAAGGAGTAAGCGTCTTTTATTTCATGGCTGAAGTCATCATCTGCAGTGATTTTGGAGCCCCAAAAAATAAGTCAGCCACTATTTCCAGTGTTTCCCCATCTATTTCCCGTGAAGTGATGGGACCAGATGCCATGATCTTCGTTTTCTGAATGTTGAGCTTTAAGCCAGCCTTTCACTCTCCCCTTTCACTTTCATCAAGAGGCTCTTTAGTTCTTCTTCACTTTCTGCCATAAGTGTGGTTTCATCTGTGTATCTGAGGTTTTTGGTATTTCTCCCCACAATCTTGATTCCAGCTTTTGCTGCTTCCAGCCCAGCGTTTCTCATGATGTACTCTGCATATAAGTTAAATAAGCATGGTGACAGTATACAGCCTTGATGTACTCCTTTTCCTATTTGGAACCAGTCTGTTGTTCCATGTCCAGTTCTAATGGTTGCTTCCTGACCTGCATAGAGATTTCTCAAGAGGCAGGTCAGGTGCTCTGGTATTCCCATCTCTTTCAGAGTTTTCCACAGTTTATTGTGATCTATGCAGTCAAAGGCTTTGGCTTAGTCAGTAAAGCAGCAGCAGATGTCTTTCTGGAACTCTCTTGCTTTTTCCATGATCCAGCGGATGTTGGCAATTTGTTCTCTGGTTCCTCTGCCTTTTCTAAAACCAGCTTGAACATCTGGAAGTTCATGGTTCATGTATTGCTGAAGCCTGGCTTGGAGAATTTTGAACATTGCTTTACTAGCATGTGAGATGAGTGCAATTGTGCAGTAGTTTGAGCATTCTTTGGCATGCTTTTCTTCAAGATTGGAATGAAAACTGACCTTTTCCAGTCTTGTGGCCACTGGTGGGTTTTCCAAATTTGCTGACATATTGAGTGCAGCACTTTCACAGCATCATCTTTTAGGATTTGAAGTAGCTCAACTGGAATTCCATTACCTCCACTAGGTTTGTTCATAGTGATGCTTCCTAAGGCCCCCTTGACTTCACATTCCAGGATGTCTGGCTCTAGATGAGTGATCACACCATCATAATTATCTGGGTCGTGAAGATCTTTTTTGTACAGTTTTTCTGTGTATTCTTGCCACCTCTTTATAGCCTATATGAAATGCTAATAGGAATTGGCATAAAAAGTGTCAGTCTTTTATGAGTAAGGGATAATCAAGTGTTTTATAAACTCCTCTCCTTTGAGAATTTTATTTTGATTTTCAAGAGAGCATTCAGATTTGTAGTGTGTTTGTTGTTGCACCAAGGGTATAAACTTAATTATATTGGTTTTTTAAGACTCTGCTGTAATAATTTGTGCATAAAGGAGCTCATGTTCTATTAGTAGAGATGGTTGGAAGCTCAAGGATGCAAATAGAACAGAGCAGTTTTAGCTACTTGCCATTAAAAAGTGGCTTCTTGCTTTACTGCCCTGTCTGTTCCATGCTCCTTCTAATTCACCAAAATGCAAATTAGGCTCTCCTAAGAAGAATTTACACACAGCTTCAGATGTCTACCCTTAGGTTGTACTAATTAGGGTCAAAACTGATAAAACTTAAATTTGGCCAAAGTAAACTGTAGATGGCTTAGTATCACTGTGGTTTAAACTCAGAAATGTGTTAAGTTTGTGCTGAGTCAAAACCAGGGAAATATTCAGTGAAATATTTCTTTAGCCAACTTTGGGTTATATTATCACCAGCCTGAGAAATATGAGCCAGAAAGATGATTTTAATAAGTGTTAACTGGTCTCATAGTCCAAAAACAGGAGCAGGCCAAGAAGGTATTGCTCAGCCTTACTGCACAGTATTTAAAGTGATCTTTTTCAAGAGCATTATCTGTTGGTTTTTTGTTGTTGCTGCTAAAATAATCGTAAATATAGGGCTCTGAGATGTGTTTGACGTGATTCTGAGTGAACTCCAGGAGTTGGTGATGGACAGGGAGGCCTGGCGTGCTGCGATTCATGGGGTTGCAGAGTCAGACATGACTGAGCGACTGAACTGAACTGAACTGATACATGTTATCAAGGTTTGCTTTTCCTTTAATTTGACTTTTACTGTCACTTTCAGTTTTTATGTAAGATTCACTTAAAAAGCGATAATTAAAATTTTCTGATACATCAACTTTACTCCCTTTGTTTCCTTTACCCTTATCTATGCACCTGCCACCAACAGAAAGCCCTAAGCTTCATGAGGTAAAAAGTGTTCTTTTATATTTGGTATGTGCCTAAAGTGTTGAGTAAGATCTCTCCATTCTGTATGTCAGAGTTCCAACATACTGAGTCCAGTGCTGTGACTTCTAGAATCCCCATTAAGCTTCACAGCCTCTGGAAACTCCCCTATCAGGCCTCACAGAGTCTTGTCCTATACAATGGTTGTGGTGGTGGTGGTGGTTTAGTCACTCAGTTGTGTCCAACCCTTTCGATCCCGTGGACTGTAGCCCTCCAGGCTTCTCTGTTCATGAATTTCCCAGGCAGGGTACTGGAGTGGGTTACTGTTTCCTTCTCCAGGGGATCTTCCCAACCCCAGGATCAGACCCATGTCTCCTGCATTTCAGCAGATCCTTTACCACTGAGCCACCAGGGATTACCCCTATATGTACAGAGCTCAGTATTTGGACAAAGATACAAAGAATCCCAGTCCGGGTTTCTTGAGCTCTTCCTCTGAAGCTCTCTTCTCTCTAGTATTTGTCCCACAAACTTCTCTTGCTTTTAAAGTATGCTGAATGCCAGTCTTTTTTTCTTTTTTTCCTCCACCAACTGAGGTAGATATATACCCTTCATTTGGGTTTAACTTCCCTGTGTTGCAATTTGGAAAATACTACCCAGCAGAAAACTGGCAATGTATTATTTTTACTCATCCATCACAGTGCTATTATCCATTTTCTGAAAACAGATATAATATATGAAGCAACTTGTTTTATAGTAGTTTACAGGGGAAAGAGAAGTCCAGTATCCATTATTTTCATCATGACTGAAACCAGAAGTTGATTGAATTGATTTTTATCGTGGCAGCTGCTTAATTTTTTTTCTTCAGTGGATTAATATTTCTAAATGTTTGGCAATATAGTTCCAGAAGTACCAATGGAATTTATTAAGCTTCTAGATACTGCTCCTTTTTAGGCTGTCCTATAAATGTTTATAGAATCAGTAATAGACTTTATGAAGTTCCTATTTTGAGCTTCATGTTAGAAGAGTAGCTAGAGAGTAGTATGCAGATGTAAAATAAGAACAGCATAAAACACTCCCTTTTAATTTTAAAGAGTTTTCATATCCATTCAGAAAATAAAGCAAGCAAAAGAGATGATGGTAAAGCAAGTTACCAATTATAGGGGAAGTGAGGTCAGATGAGCTCCTTAGTTACCAGGAGACCAGTAAGTGCCCCTCACTGCCCCTTTGATAAGAACAATCACCAGCTGGGGCCTGAGGCTTGTGTATAGGAGTGTGTCATGTGTTATTATTCAGTCACTCAGTCGTATCCCACACTTTGCGACCCCATGAACTGCAGCACGCTAGGCTTCCCTGTCCTTCACCACCTCCCAGAGCTTGCTCGAACTCATGTGCATTGAGTTGGTGATACCATCCAACCATCTCACCCTGTGTCACCCACTTCTCCTGCCTTCAGTCTTTCCCAACATCAGGATCTTTTCCAATGAGTGGGCTCTTCCCATCAGGTGGCCAAAGTGTTGGCGCTTCAGCTTCAGCATCAGTCCTTCCAATGAATATTCAGTGTTGATTTCCTTTAGGATTGACTTGTTTGATCTCCTTTTAGTCCAAGAAACTCTCAAGAGTCTTCTCCAACACCACAGTTCAAAAGCATCAATTCTTCAGCACTCAGCCTTTTTTATGGTCAGTCTTGTACGTAAGATAGAGGTGAAGCAAGGACTGGTTAGGCAGGAGATGTACAGAGAGCAGGAGAACAGCCATCTTGAGTGGCCTGACCTTACACATGTGCAATCTGAATTCTTTACACAAATTTCTGATCTTATCCTGTAAACAGTGCTGTGAGGTAATATTTTCATCTTAAAATTGAAAAAACTAAGTATTATAGAGGTTAAATAAAATATCAAGTACAAGTGAGTTGTAGTTGTCATTCAGTCGCTAAGTGGTATCCGACTCCTTGCAACCCCATGGGGTGCAGCACACCAGGCTTCAAATCTAGTTCTATTTAATGTGTCAGAGTCTGAACTCTAACTATTGTACTGTAGTTCAGAACTGACTACATGGCAGAAATGGGAATCAGCTTGGATCTTAAAGAAGAGTTAATATTTATAAGAATGAAACAGCAAAGAGAAATAAAAATCACCTCAAGGAAAAGCAATGTATAGAACCACCTTGACTAGAATAGGATGTTACTGGTGCATATTTTAAATTATATCAATTGGAGAGTAACAAGATAATTGTACACGAAAATAATTCTAAGAGGTTTTTCTACCTGCCAAAGAGAGGATGAATATGGTAGAAAAAAGGATTAAAATCAGGCAGACCCTCTAGGAGACTTACTCATAGTAATCTCATAATGACTGACTAAAGACTGGATTCAGGGTGATAGCATTGGGATTGGTGGAGAGAAGTAACATGAAAGACAGATCAAGTAAAAAACATTGATCAGAACTTGATTACAAACTAAACTGCGAGTTTCAGAAAGGAGCACATTTTTAGTTTTAGAAGAGAGTGAGATTGGGAGATGACTGATAAAGATAGGAGAAAGGACAAAGTTGGGAAAGGATGGTAAGACCGTGTTGATTTTGTTCCCTGCCGGCATTTAACTGTATGGACTTGGAGTTTAGGTACAAGAACAGGAATGCAGACATTTGAAATATCATCAGTGTTCATTTACTTCCTTTGTGCCTCTCTCTAGTTTCCTCCTAACCAGACCATGACATTTTTCACTATCTAGCTATGCATTTATTACAGATAACATAACGTATCTGTTTTTCCTTTACAGAAAGAAATTCTGGAGCAACAGCAACAAGAACGAAATGATAACAGCTTTCATGGCATTTGTATGTTTTGCAATGAGGAGTTCCTCGGAAACAGGTAGCTGTTGTGTACGTATTTAAATGTTACTGGTTTTCATCTGAAAACTTATCAAAATGCTGACAGTGGGTGTTTTAATCTTATATAGATTAAGTTACGTGGATTGGCTCAGTCCCATTTCATATATCCACAGTGATTTTTTTTTAATATACCAAACATCAAAGATGGAATGTAGTTGCTCTAAGCAAAGTAGGGGAATAAATTTTTTTAAAAGCCAGAAATAGATTTGTGTTTAATGTTGTAGGGCTTTTTAAAATCCGTTGACAGGCCAAGACCATGTGCAACAGATGTGCCCTTCTGTATTAACTTGTAAACTCTAAACCTTCAGCAGCTTTTGGTGTTTTATTTTTAAACATTAAAAATGATAAAGATCTAAGGGGGAAAATACGTGGGGAATTGGCAATTCTGTCACCAACCCCAACTGGCCTGAAACCAACTGATATACTCTGATTCAGTTCTAAAACTAACCACATAGAGTTAGCATCAGACTCCGCTGGAGAAGGGATAGACTACCCACTCCAGTAGCCATTCTTGGCTTCCATTCTTGGCTTCCATTCTTGGGCTTCCCTTGTGGCTCGGCTGATAAAGAATCCGCCTGCAATGCAGGAGACCTGGGTTCAATCCCTGGGTTGGGAAGATCCCCTGGAGAAGGGAAAGGCTACCCACTCCAGTATTCTGGCCTGGAGAATTCCATGGACTGTACAGTCCATGGGGTCACAAAGAGTTGGACACAACTGAGCTACTTCACTTCACTTCACTTCACTGTGGGTTTAAGGGCATCATCCCCGACAAGACTGCCCCCTCTTTAGATATCACACAAGTTCAGAAATTCCCTTGGACAGCTGCACTTTTGACCAACTGGCTACAAATTCAGGGATTTCCAGCAATAATTTGCTTAGGTTCATTAATTCACTAGAATGACTCACAAAACTCAGAGAAGCGTTAGCCATAAAAGATACAGATCAGGAACAGTCAGATTAAGAGGCACATAGAGCTGGATCCGGTTGGGCCCTAAACACAGAACTTCTGTGCCTTCTCAAAGAATCAGTATCTGTCACCTCCTGGCATGTCAGTGTATTCACCAACCAAGAATCTTCACTGAGTTTTGGTATCCAGAATTTTTACATGCTTCATTATGTGAGCATGCTGCTGCTGCTGCTGCTGCTGCTGCTGCTGCTGCTGCTGCTGCTGCTAAGTCGCTTCAGTCGTGTCCAACTCTGTGCTACCCCATAGACAGCAGCCCACCAGGCTCCTCTGTCTCTGGGATTCTCCAGGCAAGAATACTGGAGTGGGTTGCCATTTTCTTCTCCAATGCATGAAAGTGAAAAGCGAAAGTGAAGTCACTCAGTCGTGCTCGACTCTTAGCGACCCCATGGACTGCAGCCTACCAGGCTCCTCCATCCATGAGATTTTCCAGGCAAGAGTACTGGAGTAGGGTGCCATTGCCTTCTCCACATACTTAATTTAATTATGGAACTTAGTCTCCAGACCCTCTCTCCTTTTTGGAGGTCAGGGTGGCTCTGGGTCCCTAAACTTTGATCACTTAGTTATTTAGTCTTTCTGGCAATCAACCCCCATTCTGAAACATTCTAGAAGCCTACCACAAGTTACTTTATTGGCATAACAAAAATAATCTTAGAGAAATTCCAAGGGTTTTTGAAGTTCAGTGCCTGGAACCAAACACAAAGACAAAACAAATTTCTTTTTATACAACAGTACTGTTTACAAGTGTACATTAACTTAAATACAAGTCATGAAGTTGTAACCTCTAGGAAGTGGGAAGTTTTAATGACAATGTGGAGTGGACAATCATTCTGCTGCCCACTTGAAGGAAAGCAGTCTTTAGTTTAAAAAAAAACAACTAAGCACAGTAACTGACATTGTTGTCTGAAAAACATTGAAAAGGAGAGGGTAACTATTTGTTTGAATTTAGAAAAGGGTTTGGATGAAGCATCAATGTTGAAAACACCAGTTATGAAGATTTGATACTCATATAGATCAGTTAGCATAGAGGAAAACCTATGCCAAGGCCAGTCATTATGCTTTTATTTTTATTTTTATTTTTTTTTCATTATGCTTTTAACACTGTCTATTTCAAAGAGATTTATGGGGATGGCAGTGAGGACCAGCTCCCAATCAAAAAGTTTACCAAGCACTGCTACTTCCTTTTAACATGTTATTTCTAATTTAACATTAAGACTATGATTAACCCAGCGAGGAGCCATGTGACTATTATTAGGAATCTCTAGTATTAAAATTCTACAAATATTTTTGTTTTCTATAGCTTAAGTTTTTGTGATAAATATACATACTGATGTGATTTGAAATATATATTCTTATGATTTATATGAAACTCAGGGATACATGGGTATCAGGATATAATGAGTGAAAGTTTGATAGAGAAAGGCAGTCAGCCTGTTGCAGAGACAGAAGGTTGCTTTATCTTGCACCATACAACCGAGTGCATGTGCGTGCATGGGTGCTCACTCTTCTCCGACTCTTTGCAACCCCATGGACTGCAGCCTGCCAGGCTCCTCTGTCCATGGAATTTACCAGGCAAGAATACTAGAGTGGGTTGCCATTTCCCACTCCAGGGGATCTTCCCAACCCAGGGATCGAACCTGCGTCTCCTGCATCTTCTCCATTGGTAGGCAGATTCTTTATCACTGCACCACTTGCCACAGCTTTAACCAATGATAAAGATAAGCAATGTCCTATTTTTATAAAATGACCCCTTTCCTTCCGCAGCTCTTGTTTATGAAAAGGTCTGTTTATAATGAAAGATCAACAATATAACCTGATTCCAGCTATGCACGATATTAGCAATGTTTGGGGATTATATTTGTGTTCTTCCAGCCTGGGCATAAAAAGAATAGAAAAACATATGGTGTGGATAATTGTCAAGAATAGAAAAATGAGGACATTCTTGCTATCCTGTGTTTATGTTTATTGTAGTGTCATTACTGATGAGATGGGATTTACTTATACCATTTTGCTGTTTACTTTATTTATTAAGTTTTTAAAAATTTCTTTCCTCCATTACTGTCTTCTGTTTTGGTGAGCAGACATTTTCTAGGGCACCATTTCAATTCCCTTGTTTCTTTTACCTTATTTTTTGAGTTATTTTCTAGTGGTCTACTCACTATGCACTATAATTTACTAAGGATTACAACTGACATTTTAACTTAAAACAGTTGAACTCAGATTAATACCAGTGTAATTTCAACAATACACAAAAAATTTGCTCCAAAATGGATTGCTCCTCCCCCACTCCTTTGTGCTATTATTGTCCATAAATTACATCTTTATACATAATAAGTTCATTAACATCTTTAAAATTTTTGTTTCATGCAGTTATTTTTACATCAGATATGGGAAGAAAAGATTTATAAACAGAAATTCATTTATACTGCCTTTTATATTTGACTATGTGACTACCTTTACTAGTACTTATTTTTTTAATGTATATTTGAATTACTATCTAGCATTATTTTATTTTATCCCAAAGGGTTTGTTTTAGTTTCTTATTGGGCAAGTCCTTTAACAGTGAATTTGCTCGGGTTTTATTATCTGGGAATGCCTTGATTTCATCTTCATTTTTTCTCTTGGTATGGGTCTTTCTAATTTATTATACATGAAGTTTGTCGGACTTCTTCAATGTTTCAGTTAATGTTTTCCATCAAATTTGAGGAGTTTTTAGCTGTTGTTTCTTCAAATATTATTTCTGCCCCTATCCTTTTTGCTTTTGGGGAATCCTATTATACATAGACTGGTAGATGTAATCTCTGAGGTTCAATTTAATTTTTGGCATTGTTTCTTCTTCTGTTCTGCACACTGAAAAATCTAAATTGACCTTCAAGTTCATTGATACTTTATTCTGCAGTTCAAATTTTCTTTTGGGCCCTTCTAGTGAATTTTTCATTTCAGTTACTGTACATTTCATCTCCAGAATTTGTTATGTTTTGTTGAATTTCTATCTTTTTATTAGTATTCCCATTTTGGTAAGGGTATCCTTATACCTTTTTTTGATTATTTAGTCACAGTTTTCTTTAGTTCTTTGCACATATTTTTATAATCTAATTTATCTTATGATCTTTGTCTGTTATGTCCAACATTTGGGCTTACTCAGAAATAGTGACAGTTTCTATTGACTACTTTCTTTTCATATGGTTGTCATGAAGGTGGTTGCTCAAGCAGTTTGGGGCCAGCTACGTGTCTAAACAAGTCAGAAAAAATAAACTGTGTAATGTCACTGTACATAGTCTGTCATTGGTATATGTACTAATAAGTCCCCCAAAACTGTCACCTTTGTTTTATGAACTAAATTTGTGGCAAACACAAAGTATATATTTTACACATAAGATTTTTTCTGTGTAAAATTTACATTATATTACATAAATTAAAATTTTCCTTCTATACATGAACTGATCAAAAAGATGGTCATTGTGTATGCAAGTTATCATAACCCTTACGTGAAATTAGATATGTGAACTGTGGATTCCAGTTTAGATCCAATGATAAGCTAACTAAATGTCTGTGATCCTGGGTTATATTTGTTTATATATTTCTCTTGAGCAGTCGTCTCTTCCTTATTAATTGGAAGAGTGGGCAAAGCACATTCATTTAATAGTTTAAAGGACAGATACTCAATTCACCAGTAGAGTGTAATCCTGCTCAGTGGCAGATTGTGGAACAAATTTGGACTCCCTTTAAATAACTGATATGTTTTCATGCATACTATAACACAGACTTCCCTGGTGGCTCAGTGGTAAAAAATATACCTACCAATGCAGGAGACGCAGCTTCCATCCCTGAGTTGGGAAGATTCCCTGGAGAAGGAAATGGCAACCCACTCTGGTATTCTTGTCTGGAAAATCCCATGGACAGAGGATCCTGGTGGGCTACAGTCCATGGGAATAGCAAAGAGTCAGACGTGACTTAGTGACTAAACTTCATAACGTATTAACTCTTTCATAGCCCAAATGTGTGTTGCCATGTTTAACCTTTGCTTGTCTTCTAATTAGTATTGTTATCATTATAAATGCTACTCCTGACCTGATTTGTTCCTAGATGAGTTTTAAATAATGTTTAAAACTTTAACATTGCTCAACTTTCTTCCTAGATCTGTTCTTTTGAACCACATGGCCAGAGAACATGCTTTCAACATTGGATTGCCAGACAACATTGTAAACTGCAATGAATTTCTGTGTACATTACAGAAAAAGCTTGACAAGTAAGTACATTTTTATGAAACACAGCCTAAAGCTATCTTAATCTTGGACTCCACTGTGAATTTTTATAAAAATTAATAGTCACAAGTAATTAAAGAAATAGGATTTTCTCATTTCTCATGTTGGAGGAGTTCACATTTTGTATGACAGTCCTTGTTTTGTGTAGATCATATTGCCTTTTAGTTGCCTTCAAATATAAATGTCATATGTAGCAAACAGTGTATATACCACTGTAAGGTATGTTATATAGGGTATGAAAAATATACTTACCAGCATAAGAAAGAGAATGTTATTATGTCCCTTGAGTCTCCCTTTGTTCCCTTCCTCATTAGTATCTCCCTGCTGCTACTGCTGCTGCTAAGTCGCTTCAGTCGTGTCCAACTCTGTGCGACCCCAGGGATGGCAGCCCACCAGGCTCCCCCATTCCTGGGATTCTCCAGGCAAGAACACTGGAGTGGGTTGCCATTTCCTTCTCCAGTGTGTGAAAGTGAAAAGTGGAAGTGAAGTCGCTCAGTCGTGTCCGACTCCTAGCGACCCCATGGACTTCAGCCTTCCAGGCTCGTCCATCCATGGGATTTTCCAGGCAAGAGTACTGGAGAGTATCTCCCTGAGTAACTACTGTTCTTCACTTTGGATTCATAATTTCTATGCTTCTCTCTATAATTATTCTACACATTTAGTAAAGTCAAATTCCTAGATATTATTCAACTTTAGGTGAAACATAGTATCCTGCTTGTATTTTTTTTAATGTTAGTGTTAATTTACATTTACATATCATAATACTCCACTTTTCTTGAGGTTATATTCTGGCTGTTTAACTTGTAGAAATAAGGAATAAAATTCTCTACATCACCAAAATGTTTTTCAAAAATCTGTTCACTCTTCTTTCTAAGAAAGGGCTCAAGATTTTACTTTCAAACCTTAGTTTTATTCACTCAAATGTAGTACTAATGAATGTAGTGTCTCAGCCCACAACATTTGGAGCAATAACATTGAGCAAGAAATACCCATTATAAAATTCTAAATTCAAATTCTGGTATCAACAGTACATTGAAACAAGTCTCTTCACTCTTTTAATGAATGATCCTTCATTTATAAAATAATACCAGGTGTGTTCTCTAGCAAGACTAGCAGTAATGAATATCCTTAATCAACTTATTTCCCATAAATTGTTTACTATAAAAGAATATAGTTATTTCTGTGGCATAAAAAATAATTGAGATCTTGTTTGCTAGAGATGGAAAAGAATTAAAAAATAGCAATAAAAACTTATTTCAGTCATTTTGTTGTCAAACCCAAGTTCATATGCCCAACACACAGTGAGACCAAGCAAACCAAAACGTTGGTTTAACACAGAAAGGTTTATTGCAAGGGCCACACAAAGAAAACAGGTGGCTCATGCTCAGAAGACCACAACTCCCCAATGGGTTTCAGGGAAGCAATTTTTTAACTTAATTTATTTAGTTTTTAATTGAAGGATAATTGCTTTACAGAATTTTGTTGGTTTCTGCCAAACATCAGTCATAGGTATATGTATGTCCCCTCCCTCTTGAACCCCCCTCCCATCTCCTTCCCCAGCCCACCCCTCTAGATAGTCACAGAGCCCCTGTTTGAGTTCCCTGAGTCATACTGCAAATTCCCCCTGGCTCTCTATTTCACGTATGGTAATATAAGTTTCCATGTGACTCTCTCCATACATTTCACCCTTTCCTTCCTCCTCCCTCCCACCATCCCGTGTCCATAAATCTGTGTTTGATCAGCTTATGTACAATTCTCTGATTGATTGATGTTGAGGTAACAGGGCACTGTCACAAGGGTTAACATTATCAATCCTCAGGTTCCAGTAGATCTGGAGCCCACATGCCCATGGTCATCTGGTATTTCAAGAAGGACCTAAAGATTCCATGACTGCCATATGGCTGATTTACTATTCAAATTCATACAAGTTCTCCTGACCCAAATGCTATTTTTGTCACTACATGTTCCTATCTTGTCAGTCATTAGTTCTTGAGATGGACTTTTGTGACTCAGGGGAGGCCTGGAAGACTGCAACTTTTCTACAGGCAAGAGGCCGGCAGAGGGCTTGGTGGAAGGGTTGTGTCCTGGGAATGCCCCATAGTGTCCTGCTTGGTTATAATTTTAGTGTTTTCATGAATTCTTTGTAACTAGAAAGTAAAACTCTTATGACTGTTGGCTAAAAGTTCCAGGCAGTATCAGCTGTCCAGCTTAGTATGAGAAAAGACATTTTTCTAGTAATCTGTTCGAAATTGGGCATTACTGCTTCATTAGGTAATGATTCCCAGTTAGGGGAAATACTCTAGCAGAAGGTACATGTGAATGATAAGATAGTAAAAGTAGCACTTACTGTGTGCCATGAATATGCTAGGCATTTTATTCATATATATATATATATATATATATATATAAAGTGTGGTTTAAATGTGTTCATGTATTGTTCATATTTTGTGTAAATTATTCTCATGATTTTGAATTTATATGTATACATTGTCATAAGTATTCTCTAAAACGTAGGTGTTATCTTCAGGTTAGAGATCAGAAAATGAGTGGTAACAGAGATAACAAGTAATTTGACCAAGTCCCACAGCTGGAGCTAGGAGTTAGACCCTACAAATCAGGTCACAGTTCAGTTCAGTTGCTCAGTCATGTCCGACTCTTTGCCACCCCATGAATCGCAGCACGCCACGCCTCCCTGTCCATCACCAACTCCTGGAGTTCACTCAGACTCACGTTCATCGAGTCAGTGATGCCATCCAGCCATCTCGTCCTCTGTCGTCCCCTTCTCCTCCTGCCCCCAATCCCTCCCAGCATCCGAGTCTTTTCCAATGAGTCAGCTCTTCGCATGAGGTGGCCAAAGTACTGGAGTTTCAGCTTCAGCATCATTCCCTCCAAAGAAATCCCAGGGCTGATCTCATTCAGAATGGACTGGTTGGATCTCCTTGCAGTCCAAGGGACTCCCAAGAGTCTTCTCCAACACCACAGTTCAAAAGCATCAATTCTTTGGTGCTCAGCTTTCTTCACAGTCCAACTCTCACATCCATACATGACCACTGGAAAAACCATAGCCTCCATGAATCAAGGCAAATTGGAAGTGGTCAAACAGAAGATGGCAAGAGTGAACGTCAACATTCTAGGAATCAGTGAACTAAAATGGACTGGAATGGGTGAATTTAACTCAGATGACCATTATATCTACTACTGTGGGCAGGAATCCCTTAGAAGAAATGGAGTAGCCATCATGGTCAATAAAAGAGTCCGAAATGCAGTACTTGGATGCAATCTCAAAAATGACAGAATGATCTCTGTTCATTTCCAAGGCAAACCATTCAATATCATGGTAATCCAAGTCTATGCCCCAACCAGTAACGCTGAAGAAGCTGAAGTTGAACGGTTCTATGAAGACCTACAAGACCTTTTAGAACTAACACCCAAAAAAGATGTCCTTTTCATTACAGGGGACTGGAATGCAAAAGTAGGAAGTCAAGAAACACCTGGAGTAACAGGCAAATTTGGCCTTGGAATATGGAATGAAGCAGGGCAAAGACTAACAGAGTTTTGCCAAGAAAATCAGGTCACAGGATATGCCAAATCACAGACTAATCATTACACTCAGTGGAAGCAACCAGTGCTAGTTATCATTATAATTATTTGAAGAACATACCTTCATTTTCATTTTTAGAATAGATATTTCAATTCAATTAGTAAAGCACCAAAATCATTTTTGGGTAATTAACTAAATAGCCAAGTTGGCCAGTATAGCCAACTACAAAATAAACCACAACATACATCCTCTAAAGCCAAATGAATAAAGTGAGAGGGATTCCAAAAAAGAATATTACATCCCATTTGAAAACTCTGTGAGACCTAAAAAATGAGTAAATTTTAAGGCCCAGTAATAATAATAAAGGTCTACTGCAACAGCTATTCAAGGGTCTTATTTAATCTCGGGGTTTGTGTCTTTCTTGTAGCTTGCAGTGCTTGTATTGTGAGAAGACCTTCAGGGACAAAAATACACTTAAAGATCATATGAGGAAAAAACAGC
This sequence comes from Ovis canadensis, assembly GCF_042477335.2. Taxonomy (NCBI): domain Eukaryota; kingdom Metazoa; phylum Chordata; class Mammalia; order Artiodactyla; family Bovidae; genus Ovis; species Ovis canadensis. The sequence goes on along the minus strand of NC_091248.1, from coordinate 70,917,568 downwards.
ATCGTCGGATCAATCCTAAGAACAGAGAATATGACCGATTTTATGTCATCAACTATTTGGTAAGGCTTTCTTTTCTCTTCATAATTTAAAATTTGATTGCCTGTCTACAAACATCAAAATGTGGTTGAGGGATACTTTCAAGCAATGGTTAGTTTACAAAAGGTAACGTGATTTGATTTGTCTCTGATTTGCCAGGTGCTCATATAGTAAAAAGGTTGTATCTCTAGAACTCATAGGGATCTTGCTCAAATAAATAAATGTAAAATATCTGGATAGCCACACATTGCCCCCCATTTATTGTCTGTTACCTTGAGTACAGGGACTTCTATATTCTATATACTATTGTGTTCTATATACTATATGTATGGGTGTATGTTAGTTGCTTAGTCTTGTCCAACTCTTTGTAACCCCATAGACTGTAGCCCACCAGGCCCCTCCATCCATGGAATTCTCCAGGCAAGAACACTGGAGTGGGTTGCCATTTCCTTCTCCAAAAGGAACTATAGAGAGAAAGAAAGTGAAGTCGCTCAGTTGTGTCTGACTCTTTGCAGCCCCATGGGCCATAGCCTACCAGGCTCCCCCATCCATGGAATTTACCAGGCAAGAGTACTGGAGTGGGTTGGCATTTCCTTCTCGAGTATACTATATACTTCTGTATATATTAATACAGGGATTTCTATATTCTTTTCTGAAAACATTCTTGACTTCTGGGTGTGCTGGGTGCTGTGCTAGATAAGCATTTATAGTCTCTTCAGTCATGCCCTTTTCCCCCATTAAAATATCTTCACCTTTCTTTCCCCCCCCCAACACACACATACAAATATATATATATATATATATATATATATATATAGCTACTAGGATTGGAGAAGGCAATGGCACCCCACTCCAGAACTCTTGCCTGGAAAATCCCATGGATGGAGGAGCCTGGTGGGCTGCAGTCCATGGGGTCGCGAAGAGTAGGACAGGACTGAGCGACTTCACTTTCCCTTTTCACTTTCATGCATTGGAGAAGGAAATGGCAACCCACTCCAGTGTTCTTGCCTGGAGAATCCCAGGGACGGGGGAGCCTGGTGAGCTGCCGTCTGTGGGGTCGCACAGAGTCGGACACAACTGAAGCGACTCAGCAGCAGCAGCAGCAGTAGGATGGATTGATGGGGTTACAGTGTCAAGGATTTTAAATACTTTGTAAACTCTCCTTGCCCAGAAACCTCAGTACCATTTACTGGCCTCTGTAGATTACAGTCCTTTTTGTGTAAGAAGAGGTATTCAGTTGGAGGCAAATGTCCTTCTCTTTAGGTGCATTTGGAAATTTAAAAAGAGATTATTGGTTGACACACTGACTGGAGAGTGCTACTGGGCCTACCCCCAGTCTGCTGATTTTTATTTTATGTATACATAGCAAAGGAAAGAAACTCTTGTGGGAAGGGGGAACCTTTCCAGGGGCCTGAGAGTGGACTCTTGTCTAACACTTGGAAATGAATTGTCCAAGGAAATTCTCGTGCTCCCAAAGCAAGAGACTTTATTGAGAAGGGGCACCAGGGGAGAGCAGCAAAGGGAACCCAGGAGAACCGCTCTGCCACATGGCTCAGTTTCAGGTTTTATGGTAAGTGGTTTAGTTTCCTGGTTATGGCCAATCATTTTGACTCATGGTTATTCTTGGGGGCGCGCACATCTCTCAGCTAAGGTGGATTTCAGCAGGAAGGATTCTGGGGAGTTAGTAGGACATGTGGACTGGCATCTCCTCTCTCCTTTTGACTTTTCCTGAATTCTTCCAGTTGGTGGTAACTTGTTAGTTCCGCATGATTTCCCAGGACCTCCTGTTGTATGATAACTCATGCAAAGTGGTTGTTATCGTGCCTGTCTAGGATTGGCAGTTTCAGTCAGTGGTTCTCTAACAAAACTACTCGTGACAAGAGAAGGAGTTAAGTAATTCTGCATCAGAATTGAAAGAAAGATGAGGAGTTCCAGTTCTGACAGCTTTCTAAAGCAAATAAAAAGTGTTTTTTGCTCTTAATTTGAAAGAATTTTAATCCAAGTCCATTGGCCACAAAAGGCATAATTGATAATAATGAGCCATTTTATCTGTTGGACAGAAAGCATATTCTGAATTATGTTGGAAGTCTCTGCTTTAGGATAAAATTTTTGCCTGTTCTAACTAATCCTTAGCATATTAAAATAAAATTCCCCTTGAGAAATAAGTTTAGCATGTGTTTAAAGATTGTCTCTGAAAGGTTGCCGTGGTTTGCTACAAATGTTTTACAACTAGCTAAAGGTAAAGGCACCCTTTGAGTCTTTCAATCTTCTCATGAAATCACTCAGTCATTAATTCCTAGAGCAAACGCTGCTTCAGGGCCCAGCCCAGTCCAATAGGGAATGGACTTCAGTGTTAGCTCTAAAATATCCAGCTACTGCAGGAAGCCGTGGAAGCAATTTAATGTACTTCCGCTCTTTTAAGCTAATAGTCAAGAGCTTAGGATTAGCAGAACATTGTCTATTGCTGGAGGTATTTATCTTTTAGAGGAGACTTCAGAGAAACTGCTCACTCAGATTCTGCTGGCACTTTTAGAAAAGTTCGATACGGGCATCAAATAGTGAGACTGTGAAAACTGGAATTATCCGTGAGGACTAGCTGGCTCTAGTTGAGCGTGCTAGATTGTACTGCCCACGGAGAGCCCAGATTTCATGTGGGATGAATCGTGGCTTGAAAGAAGTACTTCAAGAGAATGTAAAGGCTTTAATAACAGATAAAATGAAAATTAAATCACTTCAGGGTAATATTGATAGATTTTTTTAAGGCTTTTGGTGGGGGGTTCAACTTTTTATTTTGTATTGGGGAATAACTGGTTAACACTGTTGTGATAGTTTCAGATGGACAGCAAAGAGACTCAGCCGTACATCATGTACATGTATCCATTCTCCCTGGTTTGGTTTTAATTAGCAGCTTTTGAGTACCTACTGTGTGCCAGGTACAGGCTTCCCAGGTGGTGCTAGTAAAGAGGTAAAGAACCCTCTTGCCAATGCAGGAGACATAAGAGATCCAGGTTCAGTCCTGGGGTCAGGAAAATCCCCTAGAGGAGGGCTTGGCAACCCACTCCAGTATTCTTCCTTGGAGAATTCTATTGACAGAGGAGCCTGGGGGGCTATGTCCCATAGGGTCACAGAGAGTAGGACACGACTGAAGCAACTTAGCACTCATGCACGGATGTGCCAGGTACTGTCTTAGGTATTTATATTAAGTCATTTACTCTTAACCACATCCTTGTGACACAGGTTTTGTCCTTATCCTCTTTTATACATTAGGTAGCTAGAGCATAGAGACATTGAGTAATTTTCCCAAGGTCACATATCTAAAGCTTTCTGTATCAGTTTCCTCCAATTTTTCCTCAGTTTTTACGATTGAAATAGTACTAGTACCCACCTCTTATACTTTGGGTTGGTTTGGGGATTTGGTCAGTTAATGGTGACAAATTCTTAATGATCTACACACATACACACCCTTTGCCTATTATCTTTTATACCAAAGTAGAAGATGGCCCATGGTCAAGGTAAAGCTGACTTTAATCAGTTCCTTAAGGGCTCTAACCCACAACCCTAGCCATCTCAGCTCTCTATGCTTTTCCATTGAGGCCGACAACAATAAAGTGTTTTGTTTCTGGATTTTTGGTTTTGTTTGTTTTTTCCTTTTCTGACCACACTACACAGCTTATGGGATCTTAGTCCCCCAACCAAGGATTGAACCTATACCCTTGGCAATGAAAGCTCAGAGTCCTAACCACTGAACTGCCAGAGAAGCCATAGGAAAGATGTGTTTTAAAAACCTTAAAAAGTGTTATGATGCCTTGTTGTTGTTGCTCAGTCACTCAGTTGTGTCCAGCTTTTTGCGACCCCATGGACTCCAGCATGCCAGGCTTCCCGGTCCTTCACTATCTCCCAGAATTTGCTCAAACTCATGTCCATTGAGTTAGTGATGCCATCCAACCATCTCATCCTTTGTCATCCCCTCATCCTCCTTCCACCAATCTTTCCCAGCATCAGAGTCTTTTCCAGTGAGTCGGCTCTTCGCATCAGATGGCCAAAGTATTGGAATTTCAGCTTCAGCATCAGTCCTTCCAATGAATATTCAGGGTTGATTTCCTTTAGAATTGACTGGTTTGATCTCTTTGCTGTCCAAGGGACTCTCAAGAGTCTTCTCCAGCACCACAGTTTGAAAGCATTATTAATTAAGCATTATTAACTCAGCCTTCTTTGTGGTCCAACTCTCACATCCATACATGACCACTAGAAAATCCATAACTTTGACTATATGGACCTTTGTTGGCAAAGTGATGTCTCTGCTTTTAAATTCACTGTCTAGGTTTGTCGAAACTTGGAAATGATATAAACTTATCTTTGGAAAGAATTGAAAAAGCTAATAACATCTCTAAAGATGTACCAGTGCCTTAAGCTAGAGGAGTGCTTATCAGAAGTATCAATCTTAACATTGTTCTTGGGATATTATAAATTAAGGTATAAAAATATATATAGGCTAAATAGATTTTTCAAAACTGTTCCAAATATTAATAGTGTATAGTTAGAGAAAAATGAGAGCCAATGGTTTTTCATTTTAGTTTTCTTTTAGACTTCATTAATGAAAAATATTTATTATCAAGACTAAACTATTCTAAAAGTTTGATCAAGCAGTAAATACATTTCTTTTCTTAAGGACTTTAAAGAGCATGTCAGTTTTTTTATTGTTATTTTATAAATTTTTGGCTGCGCTACCCAGCTTGAAAGATCTTAGTTCCTCAACCAGGAATCAAACTCAGGCCCCCAGCAGTGGAAGCTCATAGTCCTAACCACTGGACCACCAGGGAGTTCTTGCTTTATTTTTTTTTTGAGGATTAAAAAGAAGAAAAAAGAAAAACAGAAATGAGAGTCATTCATTGTTTATTCCTCTGAGGGAAAAAGCTGACTTGAGTACGTGGATGTGGGCAAAAGATTGAATTGTCATTTTAGTAGCTAGTGTCTGCACATCCATTTCTCGCATCCTCTTTCCTTCAGAAGAGATTTCATTGACTTCATACATTCTATAAACGTTTGAGTGCTTTCCAGGTACAAGATGCTGGTGGAACAGAAAGAAAAATATGGCAGAACAGCTACTACTTTTAAGGAACTTAGAGATTGGTGTGAGAACCAGATGTGTAAGCGCATTAATTTCAACACTTTGTAATGGTGTATACAGAATTAATGTTTTGACCACTTCTGTAGTAGATCTATGTGGTAATTGAGTCATGCACCCACAGAGTATCCCACTTCGGAACAGAATTTTCAGATCAGCAGTAATGGAATCATCCAGGGTATTCCTGGCAAGATACACTCTGAGAGTCATAAAAGGTGTGAGATCAGTAAACGATGTCCTGATCCCTGGTCGGGACAAAGAGGCTGTTTGGGGTACCTTTTGGGCTCAGCAAATTGATAGATTCCATCTTCTTTCTTGGGAGAAATAATTTTCCTGTTTAATAACTCATGTCAGTTTTTTAATACTGATAGGCTTGCAAATAAAATATATTAAAGGTCTTTTGCATAATCTAAATTATCTACTTAGAGTTTGTGCTTTGTTTTCTCACAAACAGAAGGGTTCAACGGATTGGGGGTGGGGGCGGTACAGCTGAAGGGACTAGGTCCCAGGCAGTTTCGCGTTCAAATACTCTTGCCTTAGAGGGCAGCAGACAGCTTGACATCATTTTCAAGGCTTCAACTACATGTTCTGTAGGTGCTCATGGCTCAAGGCCTGAGTTTTACTAAAGGGAAGTATTTTTGCAGTGGTATTATCATTTTTTTATTTAAATTTTTTTAGTTTTAAAATATACAAACCCATCTGTAACAAAAAATTGTTGTTGTTTAGTCACTGAGTCATGTCCAACTCTTTGTGACCCTATGGACTGTAGCCCACCAGGCTTCTCTGTCCATGGGATTTCCCAGGCAAGAATACTAGAATAGATTGCCATTTCCTTCTCCAGGGGATCTTCCCAACCTAGGGATCAAACTCACATTTCCTGCATTGGCAGGCAGATTCTTTACTGTTGAGCCACCAGAGAAGTTATTATTTAACTCTTAAACCTATTTTTCAGTTTTGTTATAATTCTCTCTACTGTAATTATTTACATTTAAAACACTGTCTCTGTTTCTGATGGATTTTTTTGTGTGTAAGCATGTGCAAGTTTGTGAGTTTTAGGGATGAAAGGGTGCTGGGTGAAAGGGACCTTTTTTCCCCACCCTCTCATTGATCATAAGCCATCTGACACAGAGCTTTGAGGAGGTGTTCTGAACATCTTTACTGACATGCCTTCCCAACTTTTTTTTCTTTTTTTGCGTTCTTCTCTTTCCTGATATGATTCATTAGTAGGCACAGTGTCTTAATCAGAGACTAATTTTTTTTTCTCTTTGTGTCTTGTTCTTATAATAAATCATACATTTAACTGTACCAAGGCAGAGCACTCTAGGAAAGTCTCAGCCACTGTCACATTCAAATCACTTGTTTCCTATTATACTAATGAACACAGAGTTCCATTTTGTTCTCAAGCGGTAAATGGTTAGTGCTGTATTGCCTAGATAAATCCCTGTGTTGTGCTTAATATTGAGGAAGCTATAAAGTAATGCTTTGACTTTGGAAGTTTGACAGTGAAAGATATTTTTCATCATTTTGGACTCAAAACATTTATTGATAAGTAACATTTGCCTGTATTGTTGAATGGTAATACCCCCAAATGACCCATCCTTGAGTAATATCTTGCAGCAGTGGCCTTGAGTCCATGTCCATAGAGACCAGCCAATGCATAAAAGACTTAATTCATCACCAAAAATTCCATCTAATAAGAATCCTGTTGGCAATGGTGAGGCCATTCTTATTGTTCATAATGATGCTTAGACGCTTCATGATGACTCTGGGAAGTCCATTATGGAGTCCAAATTAACTGTCTCTAATGACATTATGGTAAATCTCTGTGTGTCTGAGTTTATGCATCATTTAGCTGATAGATAATGACAGCTGCAAAACCTCTCATTAAGTTGATGAATGATAGATTTTCTCTAAATCATAATGGCTCTTATAGTCCTTTGTTTTTAGTTAAATGAATACCTTCCTTAAGAAAATGTTTCTAACTGAGAGTAAATTCTGGTAATGTTTTTCTAAATAAAGGATATAAAACAGGAATATCTGTATTATATCAGGTGAGGTTGGACTTGACAGTCGCCATAGTTTAACTGCTTGGAAAAGTGCCCAGTAATATTTCTCTGTATCCCTCGTTAATGCAGTGTCTGCTTTTGCATGGCACAGTGGGAAGATTGAGTAGAGACAGAAGAAAGGCCAAGAGAAAGAAAGAAATGACTCAAGGGAGAAAAGAGACATGGTTGGGCCAAAAGAAAGCATTCCTGCTCATCACTGCGTTAAGTTTTGCTGAAACTATGACTAAATTTGTCTGACATAGCCCTGCAAAGTGGAACTCCTCCATGAATTGTAAGAGATAAAAGGGATTTGAGTATATATATTTGAGTACCAACTATTACCTGGTACCATGTGATCTTTATACATTAACTATTTACTCAACATGCACAAAACTTTTGAAGTAAGATCTAAATTGGCATCACATTTCTTAGATGTTTTCAGTTACAATTCAACTCAAAAAAATAATTTCTAGTACCCGCTGTGTGCCCGACTCTGGAAATATAACAGTGAACAAAAGCCATGTCTTCACAGACATTCTAGTGCAGAAGACAGAAAATAAGAAGACAGATCCACAAAATGATTTCAGGGTATGATCAATGCTTTGAAGAAACATAAAGCATCCTAGCAGAATAAAAAGTAACTTGAAAGAGGGGTGTTTTAGATAGTGTTCAGAAAAAGAAGTGGTGACATTCAGGATGACGGAACCATGTTAGGATATGTGAGGCGAACGATGCCAGCAAATGTAGAAGTAGCCAGGTGGAAGTCGGCTTGCTGTGTTCAAGCAAGAACCAAAGAGTGGTCTGACCAGAGCCAGCTAAGCATGAGAAAAAGTGCTGGAACACAGTGATAGAGAGGGAGCCTGGCAGACCATGGAGGCCTTATAAGCCATGGGAAGACCTCTGAATTCCGTTTTGAGTAGGAGAAGCCCTGGGAGGGGTTAGACAAACAGTGGGGTACCCCGTAGAAAGTTCACTGTGGCTGCTGTCTGGGAAATAGACTTTTGGGGACCTCAGATAGAAACAGAGTCCAGCTAGGAGAGTCTCTCTCAAAAGATATTAGTGGTTTTTCTAAAAGATCCCCAAGAGATTCCTGTGTACATCCAGGGCTGAGAAATGCTAATTTACATTTAAGAGAAAAGAATTTGACTGAAAGGTTATCTCTGCTTCTCTAAAAAAGAAAAGCATATTAAAATGTTATTAAACATTGTTACATGCTTTTCAAATGTTTGATTTAGGATATATCTGAAATCCTAACCATTTAGGATATTTCCTAAATCCTAAACTTTGAATTAGAATATAAAATTTCTTACCCTGAAATAACAGCTTTACTATATTCTGCTTGTATTGTTTTAAAACCATTTGCATCTAGGTACTGTCTTATTTTGTTTTGAGTTCAGTGTCTACATTCTCTTTCCTCTCCCCTCTTCCCCCTTCACCTCCCCTCTTTATCTCTAATCCCTCTGTTCTTCCTTCAAAGGAACTTGGAAAATCGTGGGAAGAAGTTCAACTAGAAGATGATCGGGAGTTGCTAGACCATCAGGAAGAGTAAGACTTAGTATTGATGGTACTTAATCACCGTATTTTAAGAGAAGGAAAATAGTTCTTTATTTTGATTTTAAGCTACCATTCTGAAAAGATAGAATAAAAAGAAAGAGAACCCTTTCTGTAAGCCATGCATCATTTCATGTAATATAGCCCAAACTTTCCTCATACCAGTCAGAATGGCCATCGTCAAAAAGTCTGCAAATAATAAATGCTGAAGAAATTGTGGAGAAAAGGTACACTTTTGATGAGAATGTAAATTGGTGCAACTACTATGGAGAACATTATTCAGGTTCCTTAAAAAACTAAAAGTAGAGCTAGCATATGATCCACAATCCCCCTCAGGCACATATATCTGGAAAAGATGAAAACTCTAATTTGAAAATACACATGTACCCCAGTGTTCATAGCGGCATTATTTATAGTAACCAAAAGATGGAAGCAACCTAAATGTCCATGGACAGATGAATGGATAAAGAACAGATGGTGTACAAACAGTGGAATATTATTCAGTCATAAAAAAGAATGATGTAATGATATGCCATTTGCAACAACATAGATGGACTGAGAGATTATTATACTAAATAAAGTAAGTCAGACAGAAAAACAGATATCAATTGATACAGCACTTATATATGGAATCTAAAGGTATGACACACATTATTTACAAAATAAAAATAAACTAAGACATAGAAAACAAATTTATGGTTACTAAAAGGGAAATGGAGTGATAAATTTAGGAGTTTGCCATTAATAGATATATACTCCTATATATAAAATAAATAAACAACAAGGTTCTACTGTATAACATGGGAGATTTATAGATAATATCTTGTAATAGCCTTTAATGGAAAAGAATCTGATTAAAAAATACCAGATTTTTTATCAAATATTTTATTAAAAACCTATATGCTTATAAAATGATTATATATATATATAAATATATAACTGAATATATACATATAACTGAATCACTTTGCTACATACCTGAAACTAACACAGCATTGTAAATCAACTATACTTTAATAAAATTAATGATAATACCAAAATAAGTTTGACATAATTAAAACAACTGTTATTCCAACTAAATAGTGTTTTGCTACTACAGCTGATCATTGAACACACAGGTAATGTATAATTCAAAGAAAAATATACCCCAGAATTCTTTACTCATTAGTCCATTGATCCCTAGACCTTAAACTGATATGATCTTTGAACTCTCCATGCTCCTTACTGTTGGAATAGAGAACATAAGAACTAAATTGAGGTTAACTTTGTTCTGTGTTCATCCCATTGATGACTAACTTAAAACATTCACAGCTGCTTTGCTTGAAATTATAAGCTCAAGAAGTATTCTTTTCAACCTAAAAGGATTCCCCGTTATTCATCTTCCTCTCACTCAAAGCTGTTCAGCCTTTTGTCTCTCCTGGGATTTTGCTTCTCCTGGTTTAGCAGTGACAAGAAGTTGACAGTATCTCAAAAAATAAATGCAAGGAAGGGAGAAAGTGGTAAAAAGGCCCTGTATGCTTTTTTATATCTGCCATCAAATTTAACACTTGCCCCGTTTAAAATGATCAGTATTTCCCACATGAAAGATAGAAGGTTGTCTTTTTAAAATACACCATTTTTCATGCAGAAACACACTCTGGGCAGTGACTGCACCTCACAGCATGCGCACTTGGTGGTTGTAGTTAATGAGAGAGCATCCCATCTCCTGATATGTCTTCTTTGCAAATTAAAGCTGGTTGTCTCAGAAAGACATGGTGCTGATTTTGTAGTGAAATAGCTGCTCAGAAAGAGAGGCAAATATAAGAAAATAGAGCAGCACCTGTTTGCTATTTATATTAATTTCATGGTGCTACTTTGAATTTCAAAAATTGTATCAAAAAGTCATACTATAATATGACAGTCTTTACAGAAATGCCAGAGTTGAAAGAGACTGGCAGGGTTTCTTAGGGAGCAGAAAGTAATACCAGGTAGTATACCCTTGAAGCTCCATGTTTGCTGTTTTATTTTTAACACAGTGACTGGTCTGATTGGGAAGAACACCCTGTGTCTGCTGTCTGCCTATTTTGTGAAAAGCAAGCAGAAACAATTGAGAAATTATGTGTCCACATGGAGGTGAGATACTTTGATTCATTTGACGTTTTGTTGTTCTGCAGGGAGAAGCTGATGATTACTGCAACCTCATCATCTTATACCTTTAGTCTCTTGATTATTTTCCCCTTCTTTAAAGTGCTGTAAGCAAAATGGGAGGCAAGGAGGGTCCATCAAAGAGAAGCAGAACTCAGGGCAGTTAAGTGGAGTTCACCAAACCTGGGTGAACTGTTAGCTTGGTATTTCACAGACCACTGATACCATCCCACCTCTGAGATATTTACGAGATAGTTCTGCCTTACCCTGTAGGATCTGCAACCATGATTAACAATACCCGGGATGTGGACAGGTTCTGAGTCTTTTTCCCAGTGCTCTCCGTGCTGGTGAACAAGGACAGCAGGAAGAGAGAAAGTTGCCATTTACAGAGCCTTTGGGAGGGATGCGGGTGGGGAGCCATGGCGGTGGAGAGGGCACAGGGTGTGGTTTTACAACTCTCTCAGTTACCAGGATTTGAAGAGAAGAAATATGAGGACATTTCCAGTGTGTGTTTGCTCTAATGCATGTTATTCTTTTGTTATATTGCGAGTTGAATATAATAGACAAATATTACTGGATTATTCTGGTGTGCCCTCTCTCCCCTCCCCCTACTCAGCTCTGCAGCAGTGGAGCAGACTCTCCTGTTTGACCCACCTTCATTCTCATTCATAAAAACTGTTCTTAGTTCAGTAAAACTAGTACCTGGAAGGTGTTCAAAAGTCTACGGGCATTTGCTCAAGAGAAAGGAGAATCATTTTGTCTGAAGCAGGTTGTCACTAGTACGTGTGTATAGTTGCCAGTCTTAAATATCCTAATCTCTTTGAATTGAAAGGTGCCTTAGCCCTTCTATCCTGTGTAAGAATTCCCTTTGCAGGAACCTTGACTGGTGTCCTCAACCTCTGCTGAGTCACTTTCAGTGATAACATATCATGGAATTCTTAACTATCCTGCCTGTGGTGCTACACTGAACGCCTTCACAGAGAGTTAGATGGTCTTTATTCTCTGTAAGCTTGTAAGTTGAAGCATTTACCCAGATGGGCGATTGCAGGAATGGAACAGAATAAAAATAAGCCTGTGCATCGTAAAAGTCAAAAGACATGTAATTTGTGGGAAGATATGAGTGAGGAGAAACTTGCAGGTTTAAACACCATATTTGACAATATAAAAGGAAAAGCAGAATATTTAAAATTACCTATCTACTTGTGAAGCAAAGGACCTTTAGTCATAATTCTAGTCCAGACACACAGTATAGTAGGGCTGCATTTACCTAGAGACTGAGGACCCTTTTGTCAGACTGCAGAGTGCATACAGAGTAAATGATAAAAACGAGATACAAGCTGTGAACAACTGAAATGTTTTAACTGATTGACATGACTTGTTTGAACTGTGCCTTATAAAGCAATTGGATGTAGATTTTGAAGACTTTGAAACAGATGATGAACTGAGACTGAGTCCTTCAGTGTTCAAACTCCTGTCTGTTTATACTTTCATCCTGAAAGATTAAATAATTTATATGCTCACAGATACATTCATTCCTTTTTTTTAGGATGCACATGAATTTGATCTCCTCAAAATAAAGTCAGAACTTGGTAAGTTTGATTCAGAAATTGTTTTCCATGCTGCTTTTTTTCATACACTGTCCCGTGAACGATGCCCGTGTTCTGCAGTTGTGATTGGAGAGCGTACAAGCCAAAATGTGTCTCTCCACAGATGGTCTCAGTGGGACTGCCTGAAACAGTGATTCACAGTCTGAACTATAATATTCAAATATGGTTTTGATTTATAGGTTTTTTTTCCTACATATATGATGTCAAATAAAACAGGGCTTCCCCAGTGGCGCTAGTATTAAGAACCTGCCTACACTGGTGCAGGAGACATGAGAGACGTGAGTTCAATCCCTGGGTCAGGAAAATCCCCTGGAGGAGGGCATACAAGTTAATGATTAATTTCTATCGTAAAGTGGAGGGGGCTAGTGGAAAAAAGCATGGATTTTGAAGTCAGACTGGAGTTCACAGCCCAGCTGCAGCACTTACTAGCTGTGTGACATTGGGCCTCCGCTCAGCAGAATGTCGTAGAGAATGGATAGTGTATGAAAGACACCTACTGCTCTGCTTGGTAGTGTAGCTCGAGTGTTTATAGATGTTATAGATGTACTCAAGTAGATCACCGTGATAGAAAAATTAGTGTCATGAAGACGTAAAGTACTGACTTGCTAATATATCCAAGACCATAAAAAGCTCACTGCCCACCCCTCAACTCACAGACTACTTTCCTAGACTCTTGAAAGTGCTGCTGCTGCTGCTAAGTCGCTTCAGTCATGTCCAACTCTATGCGACCCCATAGATGGCAGCCCACTAGGCTCCTCTGTCCCTGGGATTCTCCAGGCAAGAACACTGGAGTGGGTTGCCATTTCTTTCTCCAGTGCATGAAAATGAAAAGTGAAAGTGAAGTCGCTCAGTCGTGCCCAACTCTTAGCGACCCCATGGACTGCAGCCTACCAGGCTTCTCCTTCCATGGGATTTTCCAGGCAAGAGTACTGGAGTGGGTTGCCATTGCCTTGCGTTGCTTTACTTTATTGCTCTTATACACATGTATATGTGTTGTGTATGTAATAGGTTAGTAGTCAAGAACATGGCTGTGGAGCCAACAGCCTGGTGTCAAATCCTGGCTCTACCACTTACTGGCCTTGCAGCCTTGGACAGCTTCCTGATGTATAATGTGGATATGGTAACACCTATGTGGTAGGGTATTGTGGAAATTAAATGTATTAATGCATGAAAAGTGATTAGAGCAGTGCCTGGTACATAAGCACTATATAAGTACTGGCTGTTATTATTTTCTGCCTATTATTATGCTTTAAATCGGCACTGCCTCTTCAGGTTGGTTAATAAAGAGAAGTGGTTCTTAAACAAAAAATTGCAGCGGTGCAAAAGTGGGTCTGACCAGTTGTCTGATGATTCTTTATACTATCATTTTCAGGATTAAATTTCTATCAGCAAGTGAAATTGGTCAATTTCATTCGGAGGCAGATTCACCAGTGTAGATGCTATGGCTGCCATGAGAAGTTTAGGTCCAAAGCAGACTTAAGGACTCATATGGAAGAAGCTAAACATACTTCACTGCTTCCTGAAAAACAGATATGGGATCAACCACAGTGAGTTCTGCTCAACCAGACATATATTTCTTTGCTCCTTCTCCATTATCTCATCCATTTATTTAATTCCTTTAAATTTAAATAAAAAATAAGTGCAAGTCTATTGTAAAAAGTAAAAATCTTCAAAAACCTTGATTTTAAAATAATCTCCCTGTTACAGGTGTAATCAACTACTTCAAATTTTATGGTGTAGTGATATGGATAGCTATAGATAGATACAGAAATATAGATTTTTAAGTTATATTTTGTTAAGAAAGTATTTAAAAGCATCTTCTATATCCACTACACATCTATTGCATCATTTTTAATGGTTGCCAAATATTCCATTGTATGGATGTTACCCTAATTTGCTAGATGTTCAGGATTTTTATGTTTTGCTCTTCTAAATAGATGCATATGCCTGCATTTTTGCACACTTGCATAATTATTTCATTTAGATAAACTTGTAAACATAAAACTACTGTGTCATACAGTATACCACTACTAGGGCTTTTGATGCATTTTTTGCATCCTGGCGCTTTTAAAAATATCAAGCATTTGTTCTTCTAGTATGTACCTGTTGAGATGGTCTCAGACTCCCAGGTATCCTTTGCCAGTCTCACCTTCTGAGATGATTCTCAAATCAACTGTGGATAATCTCAGTTGTAAAAAGCTCAGTTGAGGGAACCTTTGGGAGGTTGTGGGGTTCCAGCTCCAGAGAGATTCCTCTATTTTCAGGGGATGTTACATCAGAGCCCCCAGGAGTCTAGGCAAAAAGCTCCAGTTTTTCCTCTTCAGAAAATTCCAGATTTATGAGAGACAGAGTCAGCCCTGGACTAACCTGAGACCCAGTTCCTATCATTCTTCTTATACAATTCAAAACCTTTATATTTCAGAACTAACTCCAGAGTGTGTCCAGAGAAGGAACCAGAGTAATAGACTTAAAATGCTATAGATGTTTTTAATTTTTTTAATTTATAATGAATAGTGATGATTAGATTGGGGGGAACCCCACACCTGGAAACAGTCGTTTTTATTGGATATTTGAAGGAGTAGTGTGTGAAAGAGTAACTGTATTTGAACTTTGCTGTCCCTAGGGGAGAACTGAAACTTTTGAATAGAAATGAGAGGAATGTCGTTTTTAGCTTCATACAAGGAGGTATTAAATTGATAGCTAGATCTGCCTGATAGTAGAGTAGGCTGCCTTTTAAGATAGTATCTTGTTATGTTAAATATCAAGCAAAGGCTGAAATGCCAGCTAACAAAGATACAAGTAAGACTGATGTCAGCCAATAAAGGTCAAAGTAAAATTAATTCAGAAGTTCTCTCCCTTACAGCCTTTGCAAAATGTAGTTGAAACTGTTGGCAAAGAAACTTAGCAAAATTATAGTAATGTGTACATTCAACTGCTGAAAAATTTTCTAGGTAATCTATAGTTTTGGTTATTCAGTATATTTGTGGTTGTTTTCAGGTATTACTTTCCAACTTATGAAAATGACACTCTGCTGTGTACACTGTCTGACAGTGAAAGTGACCTGACAGCTCAGGAACAAAATGGAAATATTGCCATCATTAGTGAAGATACATCTAAACTGCATGCTTTGAAACAAAGCAGTATTTTGAACCAGTTGCTACTACATGAGTCCTTGAAAAACTAGAAGAAACTGCCACAGAAGCAATGTTTCATGTTTTCTCCCATGAGACAGACACGAAAGAATACTTCAAAGTTGAACGTCAACAAAGGATTAGTCCTTGGTAAAATAAACTTTTAAAAAATGATTTTTTTCCAAAAGTAAAGTGGAAACTAAATAAAATGAAGGCTTTTTGTATTTGGGCTCTAAAGTTTTATTATATAATCATTGTAACTCATATTTATCTATAATAAGGAAGATATGTAAATCAAAGAGAAATGAAATGTTCAAATTATTTATACACCTGATTTCAACCAGTAGTTTCAGTTTCTTCCCCACAGACTTCCTTCTTCCAACAAGTCACAAAATTTGACAGCTGTGTCCTTTCTGTACCACACTGGGTCAGCTGTAAATGTAGGACCAGCAGAGGAGCCACAGAAGAGAGGAAAGATGGTCAAAGTCCTGGATAATGCACACGTTGGACACTATTTTGGAATAATCAAGACCTGACTATATTATTCGTATTGCTTTCCACCTAAAGTTACTAAACTGAAACTCCTTAAAAATGGACTTCAAGACAACTTCACTTTCCCCTACAGTGTGTACATGGCTAACAAATAAGTATCGTTTTTTTTATAAACATGACCACAGTACCATTATAACATTTATAAAATTAACAGTAACTTCTTAATATCGTACGTTTTCCATTGTCCCTAGTTGAAAAGTGTGTTTAGTCTACTGCATCTGGTGCTGTCAGTCTGATGCACCATTATAAAGTTCGCCATCAAACCATTTTAGTGTCCATTGGTATATATTATCTAGAATATTTCTTTAGGGCTTGCACAATGGTGATTTTCTAATTCTATCATTTCTTTACCAATGGGTTCTTTACAGCGTGGGTGCTCGAGAGCACTGGAGTCTGAAAGTTCTAGTTTTGTTTTTTAATTTATTTTTTAATTGAAAGAAAATTGCTTTACAATATTGTGTTGGTTTCTACCATAGAGCAATTCAAATCAGCCGTAATTATACATATATCCCCTCTCGCGGGAGCCTCCCTCCCCTCCCCCTACCCCTCTGGTGCATCACAGAGCACCAAACTGATAGCAGCTTCCTACCAGCTCTCCATTTTACACATGATCGAGTATAATATGTCAGTGCTACTCTTTCCATTTTCCCACCCTCTCCTTCCCCCACTGTGTCTACGAGTCCATTCTCTACATCTGTGTCTCCATTCTGAAGTTCTCATTTTCAGTTATTAATGCCAACTTATGTAGGCATTGCCCCAAGACTAATCTTGAAGTTGTATGGTATGACCTGTGCAGAATCTCAAGACTAATCTCCCGCCATGTGATCCAAAATTGATTAGAATTGTAAATTATATGAGCTCTAGCCAAGGCCCCATGCAGGCACCCATAACAAGGCTTTTCATTGAAAATCAGCAAACAATAAATAGGAGCCCTTAGTGAATGGAAAAACTGTCTAAGTTAAAGACACAGGTTGTTTTAAATAAAACAAAAGTCAGGCTTCTCTGGTGGTCCAGTGGTTAAGAATTCTCCATGTAATGCAAGGGACACCAGTTCAGTCCCTGGTCCCAGAAGATCCCACATGTAATGGAACAGCTAAGCCCATGGGCCACAACTACTGAGCCTGCACTCTAGAGCCTGCCAGTTGCATCTGCTGTGCCCACATCCTGCAGCTGCTTAAGCAAGAGCGCCTAGAACCTGTGCTCTGAAACGAGAGAAGCCACTGCAGTGAGAAGCCCGTGCACCACAATAAAGAAGAGCCCCCACTTGCCACAACTAGAGAAAGCCTGCGTGCAGCAACAAAGAGCCAGCACAGCCACAAAATTAATAAATAAGTCTTTTTAAAAAAAGAAAAAAGGTCAAGAAGGTAACTATCCTGTGCCTAGAAACTTGGGTCTCTAGAAACCAGATTCGTTCGGGAAATCAAGGAATGTCTGGAGTGTTCCTAGAATATGCTTCAGTCTCAGGACAGGAACAAAGACAGGATGAGAACAAATAAATGAAGGATAATTTGGCTTTAGAAGGAGAAACCTTTTTTGGAGACAAAGTTGAGATCTTACAGAACAGATTCAATAGACATTAACGGAAAAGTGAAATTGAAGGATAGACCTTCAATGTCTGTCCTGTACTCGAAGGGACACTATACTGTACTTGAAGTTTCATTCATGTAAGAGGTTATTTCTTAAATTGGTAGATATTTGGTGGGATCATCTGGAAATAATTGACTTAGTTCCAAGGAAATTGAATAAGAATATAGGCAAAGTCTCAGCGAACTGTACCAACTGTCCCAGAGGGAGCATGGAGCACAGATATAGGCCACTACTGGGCAGAGTGCTCTATTAGAGCTACACAGAGCATCCTTGGAAAGAACCCCTAGGGAACTGTGCCTTCAAGACTGGACAGTGGTGCCAAATGTAGCTGAACGTCTGGACCATTTGAGAGGAGAACAGCAGTCCAATGTAAGTAAACTGTTCATGGGATTATTAAAGGAGTTTCCAGATGTCACTATAATTATACATGGCGTTAGTGCTGCCTGTGCCCACAGGGAGCACACCTGAAAAATTTTGAGAATTAAGACTCTAAATGAAGGCAACAAGAAAGGTGAAACACTAGGAGAGAGTGGCCAGGACAATGATAAATACAACCCTGAATTGGCCATTAGCCCAGTCAAAAAATCCACGCTGAATATCTAACTAAGAACAGTGAGAGTGCCCAAGGTTTTTTTGAACAATGATTGCCTTTAAGCAGACCAGAATCTAGTAACTTATCTCTCAGAACAGAAGACTCCATTAGACAAAATCTAGGTGAGAAAGTTAACACTGTCTGGGCCAGAAAGGAGAGTTAAGTTTTCTAAAAAATAAAAGGGAAGCATCAGATCCAACAAATACTATTAGCCTATATGTGTTACGGAAGGAAAGGGATCAACTTAAGAAATAAGTTATACTGTGACAAACTTGGCTGTTCCTCCTAGAAAGGTGTAGTGGGGAAATCAAGCACTAGGATATATCCACTATTGCTGGAAAAGGCAAAGCAGAGAGGAATACTGCTGGAGGCCTGGGCCAGTCAAAAGCAGGAGAAGTTCTGCTGTGCTGAGGCTTGCCAGAGGTATGTGTCCTCACACTGCTCTTAGTCTGGTAGTCCAGTTCCCTCTAGTATTTATTTATTTCTAGTCATAGTACTTCCCTGGTAGCTCAGATGGTAAACAGTCTACCTGCAATGAGGGAGACCTGGGTTTGATCCCTATTAGATCCAAGTAAGATCTCCTGGAAAAGAGAATGGCAACCCACTCCAGTATGCTTACCTGGAGAGTTCTGTGCACAGAGGAACCTGGTGAGCTACAGAGTTGCAAAGAGCTGGACACAACTAAGCTATGTGGACAAAGGAGCCTGGCAAGCTGCAGGGACACAGAGAGTCAGACACAACTAAGTGACTTTCACTTTCCTTTTCACTTCACAATAATAGTAATGTTTGGTTGGGTACATGGCTGCCTAGAATGAAGCCTGCATTTCTCAGTCTCTCTTGCAATACAGAGAATAGGCATCCTTGTTCTGCTGTATTTTGCTATATTAGACTTCTCTGATGGCTCAGACAGTAAAGTGTCTGCCTATGATGCAGGAGACTTGGGTTTGATCCCTGGGTTGGGAAGTCCTGGAGAAGGAAATGGCACCCCACTCCAATACTCTTGCCTGGAGAATCCCATGGATGGAGGAGCCTGATGGGCTACAGTCCATGGGGTTGCAAAGAGTCAGACACGACTGAGCAACTTCACTTATTGCGTTCATCAAATACTGCATTTTCTACAAATTGACATTCATGGCAGTCCTGCATCAATCAAGTTTATCAGCTGCATTTGTCCAACAGCATTTGCTCACTTCATGTCTCTCCCATTTTGGTAATGCTCACAGTATTTCAAACTTTTTCATTATTATTACATTTGTTATGCTGATCTGTGATCATTGATCTTTGGTGTTTCTGTTGTCATTGTTTTGAGGTGCCATGAGCACACCAAAACAGCCCATCTCTCTCTCTCTTCAGGCTTCCCTATTCCCAAAACACAGTGTTGAACATAGGCCAATGAGTAGCCCTATAGTGGCCTCTGAGTATTCACTCTAAGTAAGAGTCACATGTCTCTCACTTTAAATCAAAAACTAGAAATTATTAAGCTTAGTGAGGAAGGCACATTGGAAGGTGAAATAGAAAAGCTAGGCCTGCCAAACAGCCAAGTTGTGACCACAAAGGAAAAGTTCTTGAAGGAGATGAAAAGTGCTACTCCAGTGAACACATGCATGATAAGGCAAAACAGCCTTACTGCTGATACAGGGAACATTTTAATGGTCTAGATAGAAGATCAAACAAGCCACAATATTCCGTGAAGCTAAAGCCTGATCCACATCAAGGCCCTAACTCTCTTCAGTTCTCTGAAAACTTGAGAGAGGAGAGGAACGTGCAGATGAGAAGTTTGACACTGCCAGAGGGTGGCTGATGAAGTTTAAAGAAAGAAGCCATCCTCATCACATCAACTTCAGTTTCTTCAGCGTTACTGGTTGGGGCATAGACTTGGATAACTGTGATATTGAATGGTTTGCCTTAGAGACAAACAGAGATCATGCTGTCATTTTTGAGATTGCATCCAAGTACTGCATTTCGGACTCTTGTTGACCATGATGGCTACTCCATTTCTTCTGAGGGATTCCTGCCCGCAGCAGTAGATATAATGGTCATCTGAGGTAAATTCACCCATTCCAGTCCATTTTAGTCCACTGATTGCTAGAATGTCGACATTCACCCTTGCCATCTCTTGTTTGACCACTTCCAATTTGCCTTGATTCATGGACCTGACATTCCAGGTTCCTATGCAATATTGCTCTTTACAGCATCAGATTTTGCTTCTATCACCAGTCACATTCACAGCTGGGTATTGTTTTTGCTTTGGCTCCATCCCTTCATTCTTTCTGGAGTTATTTCTCCACTGATCTCCAGTAGCATATTGGGCACCTAATGACCTGGGGAGTTCCCCTTTCGGTATCCTATCATTTTGCCTTTTCATACTGTTCATGGGGTTCTCTAGGCAAGAACACTGAAGTGGCTTGCCATTCCCTTCTCCAGTGGACCACATTCTGTCAACCAGTAACGTGGAAGAAACTGAAGTTGAACGGTTTTATGAAGACCTACAAGATCTTTTAGAAGTAACACCCAAAAAAGATGTCCTTTTCATTATAGGGGACTGGTATGAAAAAGTAGGAAGTCAAGAAACACCTGGAGTAATGGGCAAATTTGGCCTTGGAATGCGGAATGAAGCAGGGCAAAGACTAATAGAGTTTTGCCAAGAAAATGCACTGGTCATAGCAAACACCCTCTTCCAACAACACAAGAGAAGACTCTACACATGGACATCACCAGATGGTCAACACCGAAATCAGATTGATTATATTCTTTGCAGCCAAAGATGGAGAAGCTCTATACAGTCAAAAAAACAAGACCGGGAGCTCACTTTGGCCAGATCATGAATTCCTTATTGCCAAATTCAGACTTAGATTGAAGAAAGTAGGGAAAACCGCTAGACCATTCAGGTATAACCTAAATCAAATCCTGTATGATTATACAGTGGAAGTGAGAAATAGATTTAAGGGCCTAGATCTGACAGATAGAGTGCCTGATGAACTATGTAATGAGGTTCGTGACATTGTACAGGAGACAGGGATCAAGACCATCCCCATGGAAAAGAAATGCAAAAACGGAAAATGGCTGTCTGAGGAGGCCTTACAAATAGCTGTGAAAAGAAGAGAGGCGAAAAGCAAAGGAGAAAAGGAAAGATATAAGCATCTGAATGCAGAGTTCCAAAGAATAGCAAGAAGAGATAAGAAAGCCTTCTTCAGCGATCAATGCAAAGAAATAGAGGAAAAGAACAGAATGGGAAAGACGAGATCTCTTCAAGAAGATTAGAGATACCAAGGGAACATTTCATGCAAAGATGGGCTCGATAAAGGACAGAAATGGTATGGACCTAACAGAAGCAGAAGATATTAAGAAGAGGTGGCAAGAATACACGGAAGAACTGTACAAAAAAGATCTTAATGACCCAGATAATCATGATGATGTGATCACTAACCTATAGCCAGACATCCTGGAATGTTAAGTCAAGTGGGCCTTAGGAAGCATCACTACGAACAAAGCTAGTGGAGGTGATGGAATTCCAGTTGAGCTGTTTCAAATCCTGAAAGATGATGCTGTGAAAGTGCTGCACTCAATATGCCACCAAATTTGGAAAACTCAGCCGTGGCCACAGGACTGGAAAAGGTCAGTTTTCATCCCAATTCCAAAGAAAGGCAATGCCAAAGAATACTCAAACTACCACACAATTGCACTCATCTCACACGTTGGTAAAGTAATGCTCAAAATTCTCCAAGCCAGACTTCAGCAAAATGTGAACCGCAAACTCCCTGATGTTCCAGCTGGTTTTAGAAAAGGCAGAGGAACGAGAGATCAAATTACCAACATCTGCTGGATCATGGAAAAAGCAAGAGAGTTCCAGAAAAACATCTATTCCTGCTTCATTGACTATGCCAAAGCCTTTGACTGTGTGGATCACAATAAACTGTGGAAAATTCTTCAAGAGATGGGAATACCAGACCACCTGACCTGCCTCTTGAGAAACCTGTATGCAGGTCAGGAAGCAACAGTTAGAACTGGACATGGAACAGCAGACTGTTTCCAAATAGGAAAAGGAGTATATCAAGGCTGTATATTGTCACCCTGCTTATTTAACTTATATGCAGAGTACATCATGAGAAACGCTGGGTTGGAAGAAACACAAGCTGGAATCAAGATTGCCGGGAGAAATATCAATAACCTCAGGTATGCAGATGACACCACCCTTATGGCAGAAAGTGAAGAGGAACTAAAAAGCCTCTAAGTGAAAGAGGAGAGTGGAAAAGTTGGCTTAAAGCTCAACATTCAGAAAACGAAGATCATTGCATCTGGTCCCATCACTTCATGGCAAATAGATGGGGAAACAGTAGAAACAGTGTCAGACTTTATTTTTGGGGGCTCCAAAATCACTGCAGATGGTGACTGCAGCCATGAAATTAAAAGACGCTTACTCCTTGGAAGAAAAATTATGACCAACCTAGATAGTATATTCAAAAGCAGAGACATTACTTTACCGACTAAGGTCCATCTAGTCAAGGCTATTGTTTTTCCAGTGGTCATGTATGAATGTGAGAGTTGGACTGTGAAGAAGGCTGAGCGCCGAAGAATTGATGCTTTTGAACTGTGGTGTTGGAGAAGACTCTTGAGAATCCCTTGGACTGCAAGGAGATCCAACCAGTCCATTCTGAAGGAGATCAATCCTGGGATTTCTTTGGAAGGAATGATGTTAAAGCTGAAGCTCCAGTACTTTGGCCACCTCATGCGAAGAGTTAACTCATTGGAAAAGACTCTGATGCTGGGAGGGATTGGGGGCAGGAGAAGAAGGGGACAACAGAGGATGAGATGGCTGGATGGCATCACGGACTCTATGGACATGAGTCTGAGTGAACTCCGGGAGTTGGTGATGGACAGGGAGGCCTGGAGTGCTGAGATTCATGGAGTCGCAAAGAGTCGGACACGACTGAGCGACTGAACTGAACTGAACTCATCACATCAAAGTGCAAGGTGAAGCAGCAAGTGCTGATGTAGGAGCTGCTGCAAGGTATCCAGAAGATCTAGCTAAGATAATTTACCAAGGTGACTATTCCAAACAACAGATTTGAGTGTTGACAGAGCAGCCTTCTATTGGAAGAAGATGGTATCCAGGACTTTCATAGCTGGAAGAAAGATGTCAATGCCTGGCTTCAAGCCTCAAAGAACAAACTGACTCTTCTGTTTGGGTTAATGCATCAGGTGACTTTAAGTTGAAACCAATGTACATTTACCATTCTGAAAAGTGTGGGGTTCTTAAGAATTATGTGAAGTCTACTCTACCTGTGCTCTGTAAATGGAACAAAAAGCCTGCGTGAGAGCGCAGCTGTTTTACAACATGTTTGACTGAGTATTTTGAGCCCACTCTTTAGATCTGCCTAGGAAAAAAGATTCCTTTCAAAATATTAGTGTTCATTGACAATACACCTGGTCACCCGAGAGCTCTGATGGAGATGTGCAACCAGATCAGTGTTATTTTGATGTCTGCTAACCCAGCATCCATTCTGCAGCCCATAGATCAGAGTCATTTCAACTTTCAAGTCTAATTATTAATAAATGCATTTTCTAAGAGTATGGCTGCTAAAGATAGTGATTCTTCTAATGGATCTGGGCAAAGCCAGTTGAATCCTTCTGGAAGGAATTCAGCATTCGCTAAGAGTATTTGTGATTTCTGGGAAGAGGTCAAAATATCAACGTTAACAGGAGATTGAAGGAAGATTGCAGTCCTCATGGATGACTGAGGAGTTCAGGACTTCAGTGGAGGAGATAACTGCATATGTGGTGGGAATAGCAAGACAACTAGAATTGGAAGTGGAGCCTGAAGATGTGACTGAACTGCCACAACCTCATATAAAACATGAGTAGAAGTGAAGTTGCTCCTTGAGGATGAACAATGAAAGTTGTGTCTTGAGATGGAGTCTGTTCCTGGTGAAGATGCTGTGAAGATTGTTGAAATTACAACAGAAGATTTAAAATATTACATAAATTTAGTTCATACACAGCAGCAGGGCTTGAGTGGATTGACTCCAATTTTGAAAGAAATTCTATGGATAAAATGCTATCTAAACAGCATTTTATGCTGCAGAGAAAGGATTCATGAATGAGTCAATGAGTCAGACTTCATTGTTGTCCTATTTCAAGCCAGCCCAACTTTCAACAGCCATCACCCTAATCAGTCAGTACCATCAATATCAAGGTAACACCTTCCACCAGCAAAAAGATTATGACTCACAGATGATGGTTAGCATTTTTTAGCAGTATTTTTAAATTAAGGTATGTACATTGTTTTTTTAGACATAACACTACTACACACTTAGTATAGTGTAAACACAACTTTTATATGCACAGGGAAATCAGACAATTCATGTGACCTGCTTTCTCGCAATACTCACTTTGTTGCAGTGGTCTGGAACCAAACCCGCAGTGTCTCTAAGGTATGCCTGTACATGTCTTCCTTAAGAAACTGGACAGAAGCACCCTTTGCTTTACTTTCATCCTTTCCTACCTTCTTTTGCTTAGGATGTAGATGTCTGCATGTGGGACAGTGAACTGTAGCTGGAGCTATAGTGTAGCGGGGAGGATACACCAGCACTGGAATGCTGACCTGACATTTATGTGAGCAAAGTAAACTTCAACCTTCTCCCTGTTGTTTTGGATTTTCTATCATTCATATCTGAAACTAATCCTAATATACCTAGAAATTCAAGCTGCAGAAATGTCAACAACAGCTTTAGTTCAGGAGCCTGCTGAGGACATTTTTCAGCTGAAACAAACTACGGGGGATGAAGGAAAAACTCCCCTTACATGGCAGGCTTCACACACCCAAGCGATTCCACAGCAAAAGGCAACAGTAGGAGCCACTGTGTCATTATTTAAATCCCAGGTTCCATGGATCAGGGAATGTTGAAGACAGAGGGTTGAAAGGGGAAATGGAAGTTAAGGGGAATTAAGAGTCAAGGTGGGAGAGAAAGATCTCACAACAGACTTGTGGCTGCCTTCCCATCATTGCTATTTCTAAACTTGGCAAGAATGCAAAAATTGTGGGGAATAAAGTTCTTTACCCTCTTTGATTCTCTGGCTGGGTCTGCACAATAGTCTGATAACAGACATATTAAAATGAGAAAAGACATGCAAGTTTCTTTGATGTTACAAGTTTTACATGATGAGGGAGTTTCCCAGAAAGAGAGAAAACTCACAAGGAAACAGCTTAAACTTGGAGGTTTTATATCATTTGAACAAAAGGTTACATTTAAAAATTGTCAAGGGTGTGTGGCTAGCTCAGTCAGTAGGGCATGACACTCTTAGAAATGTGAAGACAAATTGAAACGACTTGGGAGCTTCTGGGAGCTTCCTTGGTGGCTCAGACGGTAAAGCGTCTGCCTATAATGCAAGAGACCCAGGTTCAATCCCTGGGTTGGGAAGATCTCCTGGAGAAGGAAATGCCAAGCCACTCCAGTATTCTTGCCTGGAGAATCCCATGGATGGAGGAACCTGGTAGGCTACAGTCCATGGGGTCACAAAGAGTTGGACACAACTGAGCAACTTCACACACACAGGGGCAGCAAACTGTAGGAAGGCAAATATATGGGAAACCAATGGTAGCTAACTAACCTAGGTAGTAAGGTTTGGTTGTGTAGACTCATGGGGCCAGCCTGTCTCCTGTATTACTGGAAGCTGTCATTCTCTTTCTGGTATGGACAGCGAGGGGCTGGCACTGGATGGGGAAATCTTCACAGAGAAATTTGTGATACTGTTTTTCACAAGATCAGTTCAGTCACTCAGTCATGTCCGACTCTTTGCGACCCCATGAATCTCAGCACGCCAGGCCTCCCTGTCCATCACCAACTCCCGGGGTTCACCCAAACTCATGTGCGTCGGGTCAGTGATGCCATCTAGCCATCTCATCCTCTTTCATCCCCTTCTCCTCCTGCCCCCAATCCCTCCCAGCATCATGGTCTTTTCCAATGAGTCAACTCTTCGCATCAGGGGGCCAAAGTATTGGCGTTTCAGCCTCAGCATCAGTCCTTCCAATGAACACCCAGGACTGGTCTCCTTTAGTATGGTCTGGTTGGGTCTCCTTGCAGTTCAAGGGACTCTCAAGAGTCTTCTCCAACACCACAGTTCAAAAGCATCAATTCTTCAGCACTCAGCTTTCTTCACAGTTCAACTCTCACATCCATACATGACCACTGGAAAAACCATACCCTTGACTAGACGGACCTTTGTTGGCAAAGTAATATCTCTGCTTTTTAATATGCTATCTAGGTTGGTAGGAAACAGCAAAGAGCTCATATTGTGCCTGCTTTTGCGCAGTTGCCTTCAGCTCAAAATAATCCTTATGCCAGAGGGCATATATTGGGATGGTGTATTCTGACCTCCTACAGCATCATGTCACCCTGAGAGAAATATTTTGATTCTTCCCACAGGAATGGCAAAATATATTGCCAGCTTTAACTTCTTGAGGGAGCTTCCTCCCAGTTGACTTTGTTTACAGATCAAGGATTTCAGATAACTTACACAGATGGACTAGCATCCTGTGAAGCCCAAATCAAGATGATGCTGAGTCTCATTTATGAAAAGTGCAAAGTTCTAAAAGCATCACTTTGTCTTGATAACTACTTGAAGGTCTTGGTATTGATTTTATTTTCTGTTTCACTTTGTTGGTGTTGAGTGCTTTGATGATACTCCTTAAAAAGTGAGGTATAATGGAAGTGTGGTGTTTAACTTCTGAGACTCTGAAAAAAAGCCACACTAGTGGTTCTGATGAGACCCTGTCCAAGCTGCTGAAAGAACCACAGATATGAAGAACCCCTCTGGTTCACAGTGAGCAGAAGTAGGGACTTCTCTGGCAGTCCAGTGGTTAAGACTTCGATTCCACTGTGGAGGGCACGGATTTGAACACTGATTGGGGAACTAAAATCCTACATGCTGCCTGGCACAACTGGGGGCAGGGAGAGGGGGTGGCAGGCAAGAATTAGAAACTGGGAAGGATGAGTTTTAGGCTAATGCCTTTTAACTCAAGCAGAAAAGAGAATCTAATCTTAGAACTCTGATTTCTCCCTGGGAAATTCACAATGGTAGAGGGGTTGTATTTAAATTGGGAACATCAATATTTTACTGGAATGCACGCATGCTAAGTCTCTTCAGTCATGTCTGACTCTGTGTAACACCATAGACGGCAGCCCACCAGGCTCCCCCATCCCTGGGATTCTCCAGGCAAGAACACTGGAGTGGGTTGCCATTTCCTTCTCCAATGCGTGGAAATGAAAAGTGAAAATGAAGTCACTCAGTCATGCCCAACTTTTTGAGACCCCATGGACTGTAGCCTACCAGGCTCCTCCGTACGTGGGATTCTCCAGGCAAGAGTACTGGAGTGGGTTACCATTGCCTTCTCCATGTTACTGGAGTATTTTCTCCTCAAACATCTTTACAATGTTATATAATCTCCTGGCAGAACCTCTGATAGACTGTCCTAAACAGCATGATTAGATATGTCAGAATGAAAAGTGAAATGGGAAACTTTCAACTGGGTTCAGCATGGCTTATGATTACTTCAGTCACTAAATTGCCTTTTGGGGGCAATAGCTACATTTTTCACCACCAGGACCAGGAGCGCACACAAATAAACAGTAGTTTCCATTTGGGTTGGGGGTATGCTCATGGTGGGGGCTACACTGTCATCATATTAAAAGATGATCTGCAGGGTAGCCGGTCACAGTCTCAGTCGGCCCGGAGTGTAATGGTTAAACCCAGGGAGCTAAGAGAATAAAAACCTGGGGAATGTTGGAAAGAGGGAACTCCTTTCCTCTAGCATCTTGTTTCTATGAGGAAAGGAATCCATTACAATAACATTCTGGGTTTCTTTCTGGCCCCACTCATTCCTACAAGGGAGGAATGAATTTTCTAACGGGAAATTTGGAGAATAGGAGCTCGGCATATGTGACGCAGCCCCTTCCTCCTCCTCCTCTTTGGGACCTGTCTCTGCAGAGAAAACACATCCTGTTCTGCTCCTCCTTTCTGCAGACTTCAGAGTAGCAGGCTCTGCCAGGGCAGTTGGAGTCCTTCAGCTGTCCAACACTGTCTATGACCTTGTGCATAAGACTGCCTGGCTTTGGGGGTCAGTGTTAGAAAACTCACTTGCCCACAGCTGTAAGCCATGTTTTTGAATATCATCTTTATTAGCAATAATGGTGATATTTCATCTCCATCTGCTTGACTCATGTTTCAGCTGGCTTTTCGGTAAGGTACAGTCTCTCAGCAAATGGTAGGTGTGGCCAGAATTACTAGAAAACTACCTCTCAGAGAATTAGCACTAAATACACTAAGTCCCAGTAATCAGGAGAAAAAGTAGACTTAGTTCCATTCAGGACTAAGGCTTAGCGATAAAGCCCTAGAATGCTGGCTGCATGTATACTTTTTGAAAAGCCTTTGGAACTAGAGTCTTAGGCTAAGTCCCACCAGAAACAGACCTTAAGAATTTGAGGACAGATGGTCAATTTGAGAGGTAAATCCAGGAAATACCAGTTCAGGAAGTGAAAAATAAAATGGAAGGAACACAAAACAGTGCCTTGATGAAGTTTCTGCTATGGGAACAGGGCTTCACCTCTGAGAGATTGCATAGAACACTTGTTAGAGTTGCCCCCCACCTACCAGCACCACCAAGGGGCAAAAAGCTGGGGATATTTGTCCACCAACTCAAGAGACTGGAGAAAACCCTCACACAAAGACTGAAGAAGCTGTAATACAAAAGGGCCTGAACAGTAACTGCTGCAACTACAGATGCTGTATTATCACGAAAGTAAACGTTTCATGTAGACCGTAGCAGTCCTCACAGCTTCTCCATACTGACCTTCAAAACAGTGTTGTGAGGCATCTAGTCAGGAACTTGGATCCTAAACAGGAGTAAAAAGAGGTCAAGATAACTAAAGATCAGAGAGATGGAGCAAAGCACAACAAAGAGAAAAGGGAACCCTCCTACACTGTTGGTGGGAATGCAAACTAGTACAGCCACTATGGAGAACAGTGTGGAGATTCCTTAAAAAATTGCAAATAGAACTCCCTTATGACCCAGCAATCCCACTTCTGGGCATACACACCGAGGAAACCAGAATTGAAAGAGACACATGTACCCCAATGTTCATCGCAGCACTGTTTATAATAGCCAGGACATGGAAACAACCTAGATGTCCA
The DNA here is from genome assembly GCF_042477335.2 of Ovis canadensis. Lineage (NCBI taxonomy): Eukaryota > Metazoa > Chordata > Mammalia > Artiodactyla > Bovidae > Ovis > Ovis canadensis. The sequence goes on along the minus strand of NC_091248.1, from coordinate 70,888,031 downwards.
TCAGCAGATGAATGGATAAGAAAGCTGTGGTACATATACACAATGGAGTATTACTCAGCCGTTAAAAAGAATTCATTTGAATCAATTCTGATGAGATGGATGAAACTGGAGCCAATTATACAGAGTGAAGTAAGCCAGAAAGAAAAACACCAATACAGTATACTAACACATATATATGGAATTTAGGAAGATGGCAATGACGACCCTGTATGCAAGACAGGAAAAAAGACACAGATGTGTATAACGGACTTTTGGACTCAGAGGGAGAGGGAGAGGGTGGGATGATTTGGGAGAATGGGAATTCTAACATGTAGACTATCATGTAAGAATTGAATCGCCAGTCCATGTCTGACGTAGGGTGCAGCATGCTTGGGGCTGGTGCATGGGGATGACCCAGAGAGATGTTGTGGGGAGGGAGGTGGGAGGGGGGGGACATGTTTGGGAACGCATGTAAGAATTAAAGATTTTAAAATTAAAAAAATAAATAAAAAATAAAATTAAAAAAAAAAGAAAGAAATCCATGACAAAATAATATATGGAAATTCAAAATGAGACAAAGCCAAGTCCCGAAATTCTTTAATGAATGAAGGAATAGGAATTATTTTTGAGAGGATGGAGTCGAACTTGAATGAGAACAAAAGTAAATTCTTTACTTTGCTGAATTTATACGTAGAATTAACATACCAGTCCACTTCTATCAAGGGCATCAAATTGCAGCTATTGTTTGCTTACTCTGCAAAAATAGCCACCCTACATCCTTGAAATTTAATTCAACTGTTTCTGTAAGCTTTAGATGATGGATAGCTAAAGGATTAAACCAGGAGCTGTAGTTGAACTTTTATGCCTTATAATTGATACTTTGAAAAGCTAAAGCACGTTCAATTCCTGAGGATAGCAATTTGCAAGATTGAATGGCATTGCAAGCATGTTAATTCAAACTGAAAATGTTCAGCTAAATTAATATTAGTCTCACAGTGTTCTAATATTCAAGTGAAGCTGTGTCTTTTGGGCTTGTAAAATTAGACTACAAAAAAACATTTTTGAGGATATTTTCAGTCACTTGACTTGGATACACAGCAGTAAATAAAACTCTAGTAAAACCATGTAGATTATGATTTTTGAAAACATAAGAACAAAACAATATGCTGTGGTAAATTGTGAACAATAAAAAAAAGGAGGAAGAGAAAGTGAAAGACAAAAAATAAAAATCATTAATTGCTTATTCTCAGAAAAGGCAACTCACTCCAATGCCTCTGTTGCTGACTACAAAGATGAAGTCCAAACCAGCAGCCATGCCATTGGGATTGACCCCAGCCCTAGCTTCAAGGGATTCCTGCTTGGAGTGAGAACGTCACTGCAGAGATTGGGTTATGCAGACAAGGGCATAGCAAAGGTCTGCCCACCATGACTGGTGCAGGTTGACACAGAGTGAAGGTGAGGAGTTCTGTTATGCTGCTTAGGGAAGCCAGACCATACCTTTCCTTTTGGAAAAAAAGACACCTGTACCCTGGTTGCTGCCAAAACCACCTTTCAACCTTGAGAGAAACTAGCCCAAAGACTCTCAAGAGAAGGGCGAAGAAGAGAATACCTGAGAAATGAAACCAGAGCCCTCACTCATCTCAAGGTCCCCTGGACTTTTCATTTCCTTGGGTCAATAAATCCCCTTTGTTATTTAAAACCTCAAAGTGGATTTTCTATTTCATACAGAGAGAGCTTCCCATCAAACATGGAGGCAAGTCACCTTCTTACACGATCTCCAAAGCCCTCAAGAGTTTCACTTCCACCCTCCTTTCATGTCACTCTCCTGTGCCCGCTACTCTCCAGGCAACCGGGCCTCCAGTTCACTGCACCAACCTCGCTTTTCCCACTTTGGTGTTGTCAGCACGTATTCTCTCCATCTGTATGCTGTTGCCCCAGCTCTTTAACATTAATATCTCCTCAACATTCCACCCTCACTTTGACCCGCCCCACCGACTGGCCCAGCCCACTTTCTATCCCTGCAGTAACTTGTCTGAGGCCAGTGCAGTTTCAGCAACCCCGTAAGAGAAGCAGAGGGGGACAGTCAGGCTGTGAGTTGGAAATAGTCTTGGGTGCAACAGGCAAATGTTGCATTTGGTCTCCTTCCACTGTCACCTCTTGGAGGAAATTATACAATAGACTTGTGGGGATATCAAGTTTTTCTAGACTTCCCTGGTGGCTCAGCGGTAAAGAATCCTCCTGCCAATGCAGGAGACACGGATTCGATCCCTGGATCGAGATGATCGCTTGGAGAAGAGAATGGCGAACTACTCCAGTATTCTTGCCTGGAGAGTCTCATGGACAGAGGAGCCTGTTGGGCTACAGTCCATAGGGTAGCAAACAGTCAGACATAACTGAGTGACTAAACAAGTTTTTCTGGATTTAAAGTGGAATACAAGAGGCTGCTCCCCATGAGACTAAAGCCAGACTGCACTTTGCTGCTAGCTATGTGGAGGAGACAGGGATCAAGACCATCCCCATGGAAAAGAAATGCAAAAAAGCAAAATGGCTGTCTGGGGAAGCCTTACAAATAGCTGTGAAAAGAAGAGAGGCGAAAAGCAAAGGAGAAAAGGAAAGATATAAGCATCTGAATGCAGAGTTCCAGAGAATAGCAAGGAGAGATAAGAAAGCCTTCTTCAACTATCGATGCAAAGAAATAGAGGAAAAGAACAGGATGGGAAAGAACAGAGATCTCTTCAAGAAAATTAGAGATACCAAGGGAACATTTCACGCAAAGATGGGCTCGATAAAGGACAGAAATGGTCTGGACCTAACAGAAGCAGAAGATATTAAGAAGAGGTGGCAAGAATACACGGAAGAACTGTACAAAAAAGATCTTCACGACCCAGATAATCATGATGGTATAATCACTCATCTAGAGCCAGACATCCTGGAATGTGAAGTCAAGTGGGCCTTAGAAAGCATCACTGCGAACAAAGCTAGTGGAGGTGATAGAATTCCAGTTGAGCTATTTCAAATCCTGAAAGATGATGCTGTGAAACTGCTGCACTCAATTCGGAAATTGAGTGCCAGCAAATTTGGAAAACTCAGCAGTGGCCACAGGACTGGAAAAGGTCAGTTTTCATTCCAATCCCAAAGAAGGGCAATGCCAAAGAATGCTCAAACTACCGCACAATTGCACTCATCTCACATGCTAGTAAAGTAATGCTCAAAATTCTCCAAGCCAGGCTTCAGCAGTACATGAACCATGAACTTCCTGATGTTCCAGCTGGTTTTAGAAAAGGCAGAGGAACCAGAGATCAAATTGCCAACATCCGCTGGATCATGGAAAAAGCAAGAGAGTTCCAGAAAAACATCTATTCCTGCTTTATTGACTATGCCAAAGCCTTTGACTGTGTGGATCACAATAAACTGTGGAAAATTCTGAAAGAGATGGGAATACCAGACCACCTGACCTGCCTCTTGAGAAATCTGTATGCAGGTCAGGAAGCAACAGTTAGAACTGGACATGGAACAACAGCCAGGTTCCAAATAGGAAAATGAGTACGTCAAGGCTGTATATTGTCACCCTGCTTATTTAACTTATATGCAGAGTACATCATGAGAAACGCTAGACTGGAAGAAGCACAAGCTGGAATCAAGATTACCGGGAGAAATATCAATAACCTCAGGTGTGCAGATGACACCACCCATATGGCAGAAAGTGAAGAGCAACTAAAAGGCCTCTTGATGAAAGTGAAAGAGAAGAGTGAAAAAGTTGGCTTAAAGCTCAACATTCAGAAAACTAGGATCATGGCATCTGGTCCCATCACTTCATGGGAAGTAGATGGGGAAACAGTGGAAACAGTGTCAGACTTTATTTTTCTGGGCTCCAAAATCACTGCAGATGGTGACTGCAGCTCCTTGGAAGAAAAATTATGAGCAACCTAGATAGTATATTCAAAAGCAGAGACATTACTTTGCCGACTAAGGTCCGTCTAGTCAAGGCTATGGTTTTTCCTGTGGTCATATATGGATGTGAGAGTTGGACTGTGAAGAAGGCTGAGCGCCGAAGAATTGATGCTTTTGAACTGTGGTGTTGGAGAAGACTCTTGAGAGTCCCTTGGACTGCAACGAGATCCAACCAGTCCATTCTGAAGTAGATCAGCCCTGGGATTTCTTTGGAGGGAATGATGCTAAAGCTGAAACTCCAGTACTTTGGCCACCTCATGGGAAGAGTTGACTCATTGGAAAAGACTCTGATGCTGGGAGGGATTGGGGGCAGGAGGAGAAGGGGACAACAGAGGATGAGATGGCTGGATGGCATCACTGACTTGATGGACGTGAGTTTGAGTGAACTCCAGGAGTTGGTGATGGACAGGGAGGCCTGGCGTGCTGCGATTCATGGGGTCGCAAAGCTGAACTGAACTGAACTGATGTGGGAGGAGAGGGTCCCAGGCTGAGAGCCGGTGGGGGTGGGGCACAAAGAGAAGGTGAGGGGAGAGACAGCAGCAAGACAGTAAAGATGAGGGAGGAGGCTGCAGGGGTCAGAGAGGGCAGACCGTCCAGTGCAGAGAGAGTGAATAGGACTCTGAGGATATTTTGATGAACAATGCGAGCTGTCTTCCTTAAGTACATTCCTTGGGAAACAGAAAATAGATTAGAGGTTACCAGGGGTTGGGAGGGGGGATGGGTGTCACTGTTTGACGATTATAGAGTTTGTTCAGTGCAGGGGAAAAGTTCTAGAAATAGACTGTGCTGGTGTTGCACAACATGTGAATTTAATTAATGCCATTTAAAATGTCAAAATGGTCAATTGCATGTTAGGCATATTTTACCAGTTTTCAAAAAAAAATAAACCAAAAAGGAATAGATTAGGGAAAAGAGAAAAACTAGCTAATTATGTAACAGATGAACTGGAATACGTCCAGCTTATGAAGGAGGCTAGCAAATTAATCTGATCAGAAGGTGACAAGAACTTCAATTAGGATAGTGGAAGTCAGAGGGAAAAGTTGAAAACGGAATGGTCAGGATCAAATGCGTCTGGTTTTAGACCCTGCTGAGTTTGGGGGTGTGTGGTGGATACTGCCCAACTCCCTCGTTCGGGACTGAGGGCTGCCCTGAGTGCAGGTTGATAAGAACCCACAGCTGTAGCTCTTCTGGGCATTGTCTTTGGCCAGATGGTGTTGTATTACACAAGGGGTAGTGGAAACTTGGGAAGAAATGGTTTCTACCAGAAGGAGGGAGTGGTGGACAAGGAAGGCAATCTGAGAGTCTCCTTTGGATTTGGCAGCATGGAGGTCCTTGGTGACTTTAGAAGGAGGAATTTATGCGGAAGGACAAGGTCTGGATCACAGCAGGATGGAGGCCACGTTGGAGGCAACAAGGATGAGCTGGGCCTGCATCTGGAAGGAAGGGTAGGAATTAGGGGCACGGGAAGACCTGCCAGGCAGGGAAATAGTGTGAGCCGGGGAACCTAGGCTGGGGAATCACTCAGGTTAACAAGAGGTCAGGGGAAGGCAGGAGGAATGGCTAGAGAGGTGGGTAATACCCAGACATGGCTATGGGGTTTCTGCAGAATTAACCAGGCTGTCTCCACACATATGCCTGAGTTCCGGAAACTGTCCTCTGGTGGGCACTGGGCATTCTCTCCCGAGCATGACTCTGACAATTCATGCCAGGTGAATGTTTTGACTACAGTCCCTTGGACTCCATGTTTATGAATGCAGGCATAATACATTTTCTGAAGTGAAAGAATTTATTTCTGTTTTGTGTTGTGTGTGTGCATGCTCAGTCGCATCCGACTCTTATGACCCCATGGACTGTAGCCTGCCAGGCTCCTCTGGAGTTTTTCAGGTAAGAATACTGGAATGGGTTGCCATTTCCCGCTCCAGGGGATCTTCCCAATCCAGGGATCGAACATCCATCTCTTATGTCTCCTGCACTGGCAGGAAAATTCTTTACCACTGTACCACCTCAGGAAGTATTTAATACATCTATCAAATTGCATCCATTTTAGCTTCTGCATTGTAAATTTTCTTTTGTGACCATTGTTTTTATCAAGTCTAATTACCCTTAACAAATATTTGCAGATCTAAATTTGATCAAGGCAGTTTGGTCTTTTAAAAAAATCTCTAACAAATTGTACGATGTGACATTTTAACCATCATCAGTTCTATTTTGAGGTTATTCTTTCTAATAAAATTCATTAAGACTAGGAAAAGAATATTCCTTGATGAAAATTTGTTGTCAAGGCTTCTGGAGTTGATCTATTTTCTTTTTGGATGTACCAGGCAAAACCTGGACCCAAGAAAGCCTCATGGTAGTCCAGTTACAAAGGGATAAAAGAAATTTCAGCATGATACTTAATATTTCCTGTTATCAATGAAATTCTAAGGCACTAATTAAAGAGTTCTTTTAACTCTCCATGCCCCTGCCTTACAATCAATGAATGATTTAAGCCCTGGCGAGAATCTGGCTTATTAATTTAAAAGATAGCTTTCATCTTTGTACATTCTTCTTTCCCTCAGAAAATAACAATATAGTTATTTAAATCTCCCTTGAAACCAATGACAATATTAATCATGTTTTTTAAATGCCTTGGTTAGTGAAGTTCTTTCAGTAGCATGTTATTACCCCAGCCATTGAATTAACCTGGGTTAATTATAAAAGCAAGCTCTGACCATGGTACATATAATAAGCAGACTTACTTTTAACAAGTGCCCTAGTGGTTTTGAGTCCAAAAGCCTATAAACCAGGCTTTGTAAACACAGGCATATTATTAGTAGAGGCTCTTGAGTCAGAAGATCCTGGGTTCAAATCTTGCCTCTGACATTGATCAGCCACAGAACTTTTAAAAAGTGAACTTTAACTTCTCACAGCTGCAGTTTTCTCCTTTGTGAGATGGGCATCTTACAAATAATAATAATAATGGCTATCTCATAAGTTTGTAAGATGGTGCTTTGCACCATAATAATAATGGCTGCCTCATAAGTTTACAAGGTCATGCTTAGCACATAGGAAAGGTTTAATAAATATTAACTTCTGTTATGATGGATTTATTCTTAAATCCTGTGGGAGGCATCAGGAATGTTCCTAAGGGTGTGGTGCACCATCACCCTCTGGCATTCATCATCCTTCTTACAAAGAGCCTTTGTTTGAGCACAGCCCCTCCCATTTATCACTCCCTCCTTTGTGTTGTCTTTCTCAAATTCTTTTCCTCTTCAAAGCTGTCCTTGATGTTCTTTCTTACTTGATTTCATCAATATAAAAATACTCAGACATGGGCACTCATGATACTACTCTCTGTACTTATGAATATTTTAGAACTTTTCCCTAAGAAAAAATGTTTTAAAAATCATTATTCATTTGGGCTGCTCCACACACACCTTCCCTAAGGATGGTTCTGACTAATATCACATGAACTGTACACCTGGGCAATAAATTTCAGGCACCATCTCTGGAACTCCTACCACATATGAATCACTGGAGAGCTGCTACCACAGCAACATGTACAGGTGTAAGGCTTAGTCATGGCCCTAGCATGGTCCTCTATGAAAAGCATCAACCATCCCAGTACATACAATGCTAATTTGTTAGAGCTGGGGGAGTTGGTTTTTCCAGGCAGACTGTGATCTCACTGCTGGGATAATCCAGTTGTCAAAGCCCTGTCTGGGAACCTGGGGCTCTGGAGCCAAATTTCTAACTCCTATCAAGATACCCCACAGACAAAACTAGATTATAGGAATAAGGTAAAAGAATGGAGATAGATGATAATGATAATAATATTCATTATTAGTAGTGGGAAAGAAATTTAAAGCACTGCTTGAATTTCCACAGCTCAGTATCAACATTTTGTAAAAAGGTACAAGATCACTGCCTCCACTTTCTTATGTGTGTTTCAGAAATAATAGAACCTATCTCATAGGTGTCACAAGAAATAAATAAGGTTATAGTTTTAAAGTGCATCCCCTAATTCCCACAGTGCAACCCTATCAAAACGTCAATGGCATTTTTTGCACAACTGGAAAAACTCTATCATAAAATGTGTATGGAATCTCAAGCAACCCAAATATCCAAAGTAATCTTGGAAAAGAACAAGAGTGGAGATCTCACACTTCCTGATTTCAGACCATATCACAAAATTACAGTAATCAAAGCAGTGTGGTGGTAACATAAAGACACACAGGTGTTAGCTCATAAATCAGAGTTTCCACCATATAGGAGGCATTTAATAAATGTGCTATCATCATCTTCATCATCATGAATCCTGATTATAATTACCCATTTTTCTCCCAGCCTCCTCCTCCATATTCTGAATATTGATGTCAGTCATTTAATTCAGATTCCTTCCTTTACTTCTTTATAGACAGAGTTTGGCAAGTTTTGACTAAGTATAAGGAGAAATGTGACTTAGGTAGGGATTAAATGAGGAAGAACAGGTTCCACAAGGAGTCAACCTGACAGAATCTTTTCAACCTTCCAGGGTTTTGATGGAGGTGAAATAGGAGTGAAAAAGCTGACTTAAAACTCAACATTCAAAAAACTAAGATAATTGTATCCAGTCCCACCCCTTCATGGCAAATGGATGAGGAAAAAATGGAAGCAGTGACAAACTTTATTTTCTTGGGCTCCAGATTCACTGCAGATGATGACTGTAGCTGTGAAATTAAAAGTGGCTTGCTCCTTGGAGGGAAAGCTGTGACAAACCTAAAGAATGCATTAAAAAGCAGAGACATCACTTTGCCAACAAAAGTCTGTATAGTCAAAACTATAGTTTTTCCAGTAGTCATGTATGGATGTGAAAGTTGAACTATAAAGAAGGCTGAGCACCAAAGAACTGATGCTTTCAAACTGTGGTGCTGGAGAAGATGCTCGAGAGTCTTTTGAACTACAAGGAGATCAAACCAGTCAATCCTAAAGGAAATCAACCCTGAATATTCATTGGAAGCTCTGATGCTGAAGCTGAAGCTCCAATACTTTGGCCAACTGATCCAAAGACTTGGCTTATTGGAAAAGACCTGGATGCTGGGAAAGACTGAGGGCAAGAGGAGAAAAGGGGGCGTCAGAGGATAAGATGGTTGGATGACATTATCAACACAATGGACAGGAGTTTGAGCAAACTCTGGGAGATAGTGAAAGATGGGAAGCCTGGAGTGCTGCCGTCCATGGGGTCACAAAGAGTCAGACAGTCAGTCAGTCAGTAGGTTCAGTAACTCAGTTGTATCCGACTCTTTGTGAGTTAGACAACTATTAGAGCTTCAGCTTCAGCATCAGTCCTTCCAATAAATATTCAGGACTGATTTCCTTTAGGATTGACTGGTTGGATCTCCTTGCAGTCCAAGGGATTCTCAAGAGTCTTCTCCAACACCACAGTTTAAAAATATCAATTCTTCAGCACTCAGCTTTCTTTATGGTCCAACTCTCACATCTATACCTGACTACTGGAAAAACCAAAGCTTTGACTAGACAGACCTTTGTCAGCAAAGTAAGGTGTCTGTTTTTTAATACAAATAAGCAACTGAACAACAATAAAAGGGTTTTGAGTAGAAATGAAGGAAATTTCTTTGTCCCACCACTGGCAGTTACTGGATGTTGGTCAGCAAGTCTAAAGGCAAAGCCATAGCTCACACAAAGCCAATTATGGAACCTTGGGCCCTATTAATAACTTACACAGAATCTTCAGTGTATGTATGGCCAAATGGTATTTGTATTCTTGAATGCCACACTGCTGGGTACATTCTCAATATCTGACAGCACAGAGTCTAAAACAAACAGTCTAAAGGAGAATTTCATTGTGTAGGTAATTTCAGAGCATCCTTGAGGTCAAGAAATAAAATGTTGGCCAGATAGCTCAGAGGTCAAGATCTGGGCATGTGTTTTTTACTGCCTCCAGCTACAACTACTCCTGGTGTTCAGAAAGGCTTAACAAGAGTCAGGACAATTTCTGAGTGTCTATAGCAGCTGCCAGAATTGTGGGTTGACAGTCTCTTAGAGCAACTTGTTTTTTATTTTTTTAACTGCAAGATAGTTGGTTTACAATATTGTGTCAGTTTCAGGTGTACCGCACAGGGAGCAACACTATTTGGTATCCTGGGTGGAAGCTGTTTGCTTTTTTCTTCCCTGAAATAATAGCTTCAATTTAAATATCATCAATGGTAATGCTCAAATTTGAGTTTCATTTTATGTTGCAAAATTTGTTAGTCCCAGCTTACTCTACTCGTGCCATTGTAAATCTACTACTGATGACTTTTATTTAAAGGTCTTTGTGTGGGAGATGGCCTTTCTTCAACCTTATTTTTTTACCAGGAGATAATTATAAATTCATCAACCTATACACAGGTATAACTCTTACAAACACAGTCAAGGAAGGAATGTCAGGCGTTCTTCTCCATGACATGCTGTCCATGCCATCACAGGTGGAATCTATCAGAGTTTCCCTTCTCTTGTGTCTCAAGCACCACCAAGGCAGCTGGTGACTGCTCTCACACTCACGCACTACAGGAGAGAGCTGTCACCTCACTGGGTACCGGGATCCTTGGTACATGCAGCTGTATACTGGGGACCCCAGGGCAACCTGAGCTTTCCAAGGAATTTACATAATAAAGGGAGAGTTTTCTGTTTTCCCAGGAATTGGGTCATAATGAAAATCAGGACACTAGTGTACCCCCCTCACACCTTCCATGGAATCATGGGTTGATAAGCATTTAAGCACCAGCTGCTGGCATGCACACGTCGGGACTTCAGTGCACACGAATTCAGGATGTCTTCAGTTCAGTTCAGTTCAGTCGCTCAGTCATGTCTGACTCTTTGCGAACCCATGAACCGCAGCACGCCAGGCCTCCCTGTCCTTCACCAACTCTAGGAGTTCACTCAAACTCACGTCCATCGAGTCGGTGATGCCATCCAGCCATCTCATCCTCTGTTGTCTCCTTCTCCTCCTGCCCCCAATCCCTCCCAGCACCAAAGTCTTTTCCAATGAGTCAACTCTTCACATGAGGTGGCCAAAGTACTGGAGTTTCAGCTTTAGCATCATTCCTTCCAAAGAACACCCAGGACTGATCTCCTTTAGAATGGACTGGTTGGATCTCCTTGCAGTCCAAGGGACTCTCAAAAGTCTTCTCCAACACCACAGTTCAAAAGCATCAATTCTTCGGCGCTCAGCCTTCTTCACAGTCCAACTCTCACATCCATACATGACCACAGGAAAAACCATAGCCTTGACTAGATGGACCTTTGCTGGCAAAGAAATGTCTCTGCTTTTTAATATGCTATCTAGGTTGATCATAACTTTCCTTCCAAGAAGTAAGCATCTTTTAACTTCATGGCTGCAGTCACCATCTGCAGTGATTTTGGAGCCCCCTCCTCCCAAAATAAAAGTCTGACACTGTTTCCACTATTTCCCCATCTATTTCCCATGAAGTGATAGGACCAGATGGCATGATCTTAGTTTTTGAACGTTGAGCTTTAAGCCAACTTTTTCACTCTCCTCTTTCACTTTCATCAAGAGGTTTTTTAGTTCCTCTTCACTTTCTGCCATATGGGTGGTATCATCTGCATATCTGAGGTTATTGATATTTCTCCTGGCAATCTTGATTCCAGCTTGTGCTTCTTCCAGCCCAGCATTTCTCATAATGTACTCTGTATATAAGTTAAATAAGCAGGGTGACAATATACAGCCTTGACTCCTTTTCCTATGTGGAACCAGTCTGTTGTTCCATGTTCAGTTCTAACTGTTGCTTCCTGACCTGCATACAGGTTTCTCAAGAGGCAGGTCAGGTGGTCTGGTATTCCCATCTCTTTCAGAATTTTCCACAGTTTGTTGTGATCCACACGGTCAAAGGCTTTGGCATAGTCAATAAAGCAGGAATAGATGTTTTTCTGGAACTCTCTTGCTTTTTCCATGATCCAGCGGATGTTGGCCATTTGATCTCTGGTTCCTCTGCCTTTCCTAAAACCAGCTTGAACATCTGGAAGTTCACAGTTCACATATTGCTGAAGCCTGGCTTGGAGAATTTTGAGCATTACTTCACTAGCGTGTGAGATGAGTTCAAAGTTCAACTATGCAGTAGTTTGAGCATTCTTTGGCATTGCCTTTCTTTGGGATTGGAATGAAAACTGACCTCTTTCAGTCCTGGATGTCTTAGAGAACATGAAACATTAGGGATGGGTCTGTGCTACAGTCTCAATTGGAGATTAGTAACCTGGGGTCCCTGGACTTTCTCCAATGGCTCTCTGAATATGAATGGGAAAAATGATATGTTTATTGCTATTAACCTTAAAGTCATAAAGTCAAATTTAGTACTTCCTTCCACTGTGAATATAGGCAACAAATCACAGTAGAATTAGCAGCGCTTTTGAGAATAGAAACCACAGGTACATTCATATCACATCCAGCTGTCACAGACATCTCAAAATACCATTTACATTCATTACTAATTCAATAGTTACTTTACCCACCTTTGGATCTTGTTGTTGAATGCATTAATAAAAATGCACATATATTACCGTATCTTAACTTTCATTAGTATTGTTATGACTATATTTAACATATGTGGTTTCCTCTGTATTTAGTTTTATTTGCAGTGTCTCTCCAGGTGTCCAGAAAACTCTGGAAGAAAACTGGCCCCTGGAAGAAATGATCAGTAGCCCAAGGATTTCTGGTCACAGCGCTGTGCAGAGATCTTCCAATGTTCCTCAGGAGGCCATCCTGTCTCCATCTGTCATAACCAGGGCTGTTCCCAGTACATCAGTGAGCATCAGGAAAATATTAAATGCTCCTTAACTGGTTAGTGAATAGGCACTGGTCTGAGCTCTCTGAGTGCCCTTCCACCTCTCCAGACACCCTGGCTGCAGGAATCTCTAGTAGGCACTAAAGTGGAACCGCCTTTGAACCAGCTAAGTCTTCTGCTGCCTGAGGTCGTCCTGAATTCCCCCCGCCCCCCGCCATCCACCTCCCACCATTGCTGCCAGAGCTATCAGACCCCAACCCTCCTGGGAGAGGGACTGTCATCCTGCAGGGAAACGTGCCCAGTACCCACCTGACCACCCCAAGGCTGCAGTGTCCTGCTTGCCTTGCCTTTCACATGGCCTCTTTGGACCCATGGTGTTGAAGTATTTTGACTATCCTCCTAGTCACAGTCACACTCCCCTGCCCCTACATCTCTGCCACTTTCACAAGGGAGATATCATGAATTTGTACTTGCTGACATGTTGTGTGAAGGGCTCCAAGGTCCCACTTCTCTATATTTTTCTAAAAGTGCTACCACTGTATGAACCTAATGAAATTCACAAGAATGACAGTGTTGCACTGGAAAAGACCCTGATGCTTGGAAAGATTGAAGGCAAAGAGAGGAGGCAGCAGAGGATGAGACGGTTAGATAGCATCACTGAATCAATGGAAATGAATTTGAGCAAATTCCAGGAGATAGTGAAGGACAGGGGAGCCTCCTTTGCTGCAGTCCATGAGGTTGCAAAGAGTCAGACAATAACAATGTTGCATTGAAGGGGAGGCAGCTTGTAGGAGAGGCAGCTCACAGGTGCTCTGCCTCTATCCTGTCAGCTGTCATTCACTGAACTAAACCCTGAACTGGGTCTCAAGCCCTGTGTGGTCCTTGGAGGACCGAGGCCACAGCCTTCTCCTTGGCTCTGAGCACACATCTACAGCTGACCTTCACTAAGATCTAGACTCGGATTTCTGAGTGAAAATGGCTAAATAGCAGCTCTCCATCACCACCTATGGGGCTTCCCAAGTGGCGCAGTGGTTAAGGATTCGTCTGCCAATGCAGGAGAGGCAAGAGACGTGGGTTTGATCCCTGGTTGGGAAGATCCCTGAAGTAGGAAATAGTAACCCACTCCAGTATTCTTGCCTGGAGAATTCCATGGACAGAGGAGCCTGGCGGACTACGGTCCATGGTGTTGCAAAGAGCCAGACACAGTTGAGCACAAGCACCTGACCACCACCTATATGACACCTCACACCAAAATAAGGGCCTTTTCCTAACTCACAGCTCTCACATAGGTAGGTAGGTAGCTTTATTATTGCTTTAAAGTAAGGAAATTAACACAAAACTTTGGAAATTTCTCTACTGATCCAAGAATGTCCCACTCAAACATTTTGTTCGCAGGCTGGTATATTATTTCAGACCCTAAATGGTGAACAATGCCTTTTGGATGTGCAGATCTCTATGGTGTGCTGCTGAGCTGTTGCTAAGGCAGCCTGGCTTGGGTGTCAGCTGGGAGTGGCTTTCTGGCTGCTCCAGTGGGCTGGGCACTCAAAGTCAAAATAGCTGAGTGGATTTTCTCTCTGTCATTTCTAAGCTGCATGCCCCTGGGGAACTACTTAGGTTTCCAAGCCTCAGCCATGTATCTAACCCAAAGTTGGTGTGAGGTTTAGAGGAATGTAAAAGGCCCAGCCCATGGCTAGCATATAATAAAGACTCAGTCATTTGTTATTTTTGTTATCTTGATGCTCTTAGACTGAACTAAAGGGTTGCATGCAACCAACAGTGTGTTTGGAAGGGCAGAGGGAGGGCTCAACTTTGTTATTATATCATTGTTGCCTGAAATTTTTTATTATAGAGGCATTCTTGGGGTTAATAACTTTTTAAAAATGCAAATAGCTGCAGGGTTTACTTCATTAAGCAATTAGCTGTCACTGTTACTGAAAGGATGTGTGTGATTGGGACAAAAATATAACCTGTGATTGTCCAGCGCTTCCCCTCCTCTGGGGACTGGCAGTGAATGAGGTGAAATATGCTTTCAAAGAGAGAGAGGATGAGGGGGAGGGGTGGGTCCATAGTCCTGGATCCCCAGAGGCTCCTGCCAGGTAGGCCTGAAGTCTGGGGCCCACTTTCCACTGTGCAGCCTGAGGAGGAAGAAAGTGCTTTGGGGAAGCACTAAAAAGAGAAACCTTGAGGCAGTTAAAGTTTAGAAGAAAGTTGGTGGGAGAAGGGGGACGGGGACTGTGACGTACCACTGCTGTGGTCGACATAATTCTTATTTCAGGTCAGGTACTCCAGAAGCAGGACCAAGATGGAGTGTGCGCTATGAAGACTAACCAGTCGGTGCGTCTGGGAAAAGCGTAAAAAGGTCTTTCATTTGACGATTATTTTGCACCCTAGAGATTGGGACCCCATCCCGTCAGATTAATGCCAGTGACCATACTTCAGCTGTGCCCTCAGCCGACTGTTTCAAGGCTCTCTCGGGTGGGCAGCTTCTGAGAGATGTGGAATGTGCTGCAGCCCGTGGAGCCCATGGTTCTGGTCCCACTCTTGCTCTTCTGCTGGGTCATGGTCCCACAGTCTGATGTAATGTTGTATGGAATCTCATACCAGTGGACCAAACACTATGTAAGCCCTTAAGGTAGTGGTCGTGGCTGAGGCCTACAGATAGAGAAGGTAAATCTGTATCCAAAATACGTGTATATTCTTGAAGTGCTGGTTTTTATAGGTTTGAGGGGGCCCAGTATAGTCAATTCGTTGCAAGTTGTCCACTTGGTCTCTTCAAAGAATGGTGTCATACTGGGGGCTGGCTCATTGCTGGTCTCTGTTCAACAGTGGTAATTATTAGCCTTAGGCCTTTCTCTTTCCATTCAAAAGGGGTGACTAGTACAAAGATCTATCTTGTTAAGTGAGAGTCCATATTTCTGGCCCAGGAATCACCTCTATCTTTGCCACTGTGGCCAGAAGTGCTGCTCACATCACAGCCTGAACCTGCTCTAGAGCCCTTTTCCGTTTTGCAGTCCTCAAAATCCAGCAGCCAATCACCTCACTCGGTACATGGGCCATGAAACTATCACTAGCTGTAGAAAACAACATCTTCAGAATCCAAACAGGCCTACCAGGCATTGTCCATCCTTCTTCATGGTAGATGGTAAAAGATGTATAATTTGTATTTCCCCTAGAAGGGGATTTCAGCATACCCCTGACCACTGAGCTGTAAATGTAGCAGGCCCGTATATATTCTGAGTTTTATCTCCCATCTCCTGGAACCTCTGTGAAGGTATTACCAAGGCCTCTAGCCTGTTGGTCACCTCTTGCTTGTCTGGCCTAATCAACATAATGCCCATAATGTGATTGGTAAATGTCATGTTCTGAGTGAGGAATACCAGGATAGTACAGAGATCTCCTATAATATATCTATGTAATATACACGAAGGAGGGCAGAGGTTTACATAGGCTCGATGGTAAAACTAAAAATGTATATTGTCCATTTGATGTGAATGTGAACTGTTTTTGACCGCCCCCCCCCCTTTTTTTTAACAACAACAAAAAACATCCCTAACTTTATTTAGCCTGGTATTTCCCAAACCTAGTGGCTCATGGAAACTTTTGCATACTTTGTGGGATAGTCCACAGGACACCAGTTTGGAAAGTGCTATGGGGTAAGGCTCTGAAAGTGGAGGAAGGCATCTCCAGGAGAAGCTATGTGGCAGGATTGAGCCACAGCAAGATTCCAGTGGCAAGAGAGGAGGAAAGGAGGCAGCTGAAATGCCAGGGCTAAGGGCCCCAGAGCATAAGGGAAAGGCAAACGGGAGAGGGCAAGGGCAGGGCGGATAGAGAAGGGCAAGGAGCTGTTTGGATGCAGAGAGGAGAGAGGAGGCAGAGGCAGTTCTGAGCATTCACATCTGGGGAGGGAGGAAAGGAGAGAGCAGAAAGGGGGTGAGGAGCGGAGGACATCCCTCACCCTGCACATTAATTTGTGAATGAGGAGGGGTCTAAAACCTATGACTTCCCCAAGTGGGAGCTGATCACCTTTCTTGGCTGTAATAGAAAAGTCATTCACCATGTCAAGATCACAGGACATATTCCTGAGGCCATGTTACTTTCTCGAGCGAAGATAGTGGCTATAATTTAGGCTCCTATGTGGTTGTGCTTGTTGCGGTCTAGCGGGAGTCAGCAAGCCTGAGCCTGAGAGTCACATCTGCCTGTTTTGTATATTAAATTTATTTTATTTAAATATATATATTATTGTGTTTTTTTGGAACCCAGCCACATTTACAAATTGTCTATAGTTGCTTTCCTGCTACAAGAGTAGAATTGAATAATTGAAACAGGAACTCTATGACCGGCAAAATCTAAATATTTATTATCCTTACCTTTATGGAGAAAGTGCACTGACCCCTGGTCTACAGTGATCTTCCAGGGTCCATCTGGTTTCTTCAGTGCCTAGATTAGCAAATTGGATGGAAATATTTTGGGAACCACCACTCCTGCATCTTTTTTATCTTTAAGAGTGACATTAATCTCTACTTTTTCTCCCAGGAGGCAGAATCACTGTCTTGAAGGGAGGAGGGCTTCAAGAGCCTTCCACATGGCCTTTCCCATGACAGCTCTTAACCCTGCAGACCAAGGACTTGATGTGGGAGTTACACCAATTGCCAAGTATGTCAGTCTAATTGTACATTTGGTGAGAGGGGAACAGAGCACAGGGTAGGTTCATGGTAGACCACCAAGCCAGGACTTGGCTAGGATTTCTTCTATTATCTAGGCTTCATATCATTTCTCTGAACCAGGGGCCTGTGGTGATGCTTCAAGTCTCTGGGTATCAGCATCTCTGCAGATCTTGTTCCAGCAGTCCTTGAAATGTCCAGGAATTCCCTTTTGCAGTTATCTGAGCAAATGCCACATGATACCTTGAAGGGGGAAAGGTTTCTGCATTGTCTTGAGATGGGGAGTTGGAGGGATGATAGCTACTAATAGTGTAGGTGAACAGCTTCCCTAAGTCTGCAGACTCAACAAGTTCAGAGGAGTCTGAAACTCAAAATCTCAGGGACCTTGATTGGATATTGAAGCCTCCTGAATTTGGCCCTTGGCTTTCTCCACCTTCCTAGAGGAGATGAGAGCGTCTTCATATACACTTAAAGAAGACCTCTGGCTTCCATTCCTAGCTTTCAGTTGCCTCTTACTCAGTCCTTCAATGTTCATTATCTTTCTGTAGCGCATCACTGGCTCCTAGCAATCACACCAATACTCTTATCCATGCACCTGCTCTTTTCTCCATACATTTCAAATGCCTGATAAATCATTCTAGCTGGTACCTTCCCTTCTACCAGTGCATACTCCCAATTCACCACAGGTGAAACTTTTAACAGGTAGGCTACCACCTTACCCCAGAGCTGTGTTCCTCCTACCAGTAATTGGTGTCCTCACCACCTGCCCAAGGTAACTGATAACTGCTCCAGAACCCCATCTTATTGCCTACTTTGTTGGACTACTTCTGGTGCAAACTCACATAGCTTGGGTTCTCTGGAACCAGATGCTGAGATGGGTGTAAGATGTTTATTAGGAATCAACACCTGTGAAGGGAGGATGAAGGAAACAGTATTGGGCGGAGGTTGAAGCTGAACTATAATGCAGGCTCAACAGAGCTTTGGCCAATTTGGCAAGGAACTGTGGAGCGAGTGTTCTCTGCCAGACTATAATGAATGTGCCTTTAAATCTCCAATTTGCTCAGTCAGAGAACGTGGGCTGCCTTGGAAAGGGAGAGAAATCAGGAGAAGCAGCTCCTTGCAGCTGACTGCACCACATGTTCCTCCTTCGACTCCCAGCTGGGAAGAAAGTCCTTCCTTCCTTCAGAGGGGTTTGGACCATGTGTCTGTGTGTCTACCGCAACTCTTTTCTTGGTGTTGAGAAATCAAGGAAAGAACTTTAGTTATTGTAAAATGATGTTTGGGGTTGTTAATCTGCACTTCTTGAGTGTGGCACCCCTCAGAGACTTCAAGGATAAAGCATAATGGCTGAGGAATTACGAAGGAATCAGTGCTCTAGAGTTTGGGCAACAGCAGTTTATAGGAATGAAAAGAGACATTGCCTGGGAAAGGCACTGGGTTCTTGACAGAAGACCCAATTAAGAAGGAGAGGGAATAAAAAGGAATAGGAGGTCCAGGAGTCAGAATCTGCCTACCTTACAAGATTGTCTTGTGTTAAAAAAAAAAAAAAAACACAAGATAAAAACAAGGGTGAATGAGGGTGAGGAGCAATGGGAACCCTCATATATTGCTGATGGGATGTAAGATGGTACAGTTGCTTTGGGAAAGAGTGTGCATTTCTTCAAAAGGTTAAACATAGAAATAATGAATGACCCAAAAATTCCCCTCTGTGCCAAACCCAAGGGAAATGAAAATGTTATGTCCACACAAAAAATTGCACATGACTGTTTATAGCAGCATTGTTAATAATAGTCAAAAAATGGAAACAACCCAGATGTCAATCATTTGATGAATGGATAAACAGAATGTGATATGCATTAGAACATTTTTCAGTGATCAAAAGGAGTTAAGTACGGATACATGCTACAGTGTAGATGAACCTTGAAGACATCATGGAAAGTGAAAGAAGCCAGTCACAAAAGACCACATATTCCATGATTGTGTTTATATGAAATGTCCAGAACAGGAAATCTATAGAAACAGAGAAGAGATAAGTGGTTTCCAGGAGACAAGGGAAAGAGAAATAAGAGGCTGCTATCAGGTACAAGGTTTCTTTTGGGGTGATGAAAATATTCTAAAATTCATTTTGGCAGTTGCACAGTTCTGAGAAAATACTAAAAACCATTGAGTTGTGTGCTTTAAATGGGTAAATCATATGGTATGTGAATTATTTGTCAATAAAGCTTTAAAATAAGGAAAGATTTCAGTCAAAAAAAGATAGCTTTGCATTGACCGACCAGAGCTGTCTCTGAAAGGTGTTGCCGGTTGTGAGAATGTGGTATATTTTATATCAGTTTTTAGGTTTGGATTTCTAAGATGATTCTTCCAACATTTGACATTTTTTGAAGGTAAGCATCAGGAATTTGAGCAAATGGTTGCAGAGGTTATTTACTGTAGCCAAGGGTTATACATCCCCCTAACACCAGAGACATGTGAGATAATCCATTCCCCTACCCACCCACCCATCCATTTATTCACCCATCCACCCATCCATTTATTCACCCACCTACCCATCCATCTGCCCACCAATCTGTCCATTCATCCATCCAGCCACCCATTCATCCATTCAGGTACTAGTACCTACTGTGTGTTAGACCATGTGTAATTATCGGAAACACAGTGAAGAACTCTGTAGTCACCAACTTTATCCTTGAGCTTGGAGTATAGTGGTAAGGAAAGCAGATAAACAGATCATTGCAACACAGTCTGCTTCACATGCTGTAAGAGGTGAACACAGGAGTTATGAATAAAAATAGGTCCAGCTTGATAAATCAGCCCTCTCAGTGCTCACCTTATACAGTCATCTTTCTATATGGACGAACTCCTTTAATTTTCCCTTTTCCTCTTACTCCTTAATAACCATTTCCCCTTACTTTAAGATATATCCTGTTAGTGAGTAATCAGAGTTTCACATTTTAACCATATATATTAATAAAGTACTCTTGGGATGTTATAATTTTGTATCAAATCTTTGCTGATATATTATAAATAGATGACTGTACTGTCAAGATCACAGTCACATGGATGTTCCAGAAATATTGTAGTAAGAAGTCCAAGTTTATTGAAATAATTGGATTAATTGCCTTCCCTTCTGTGGCTTGGGGTTTTTCTCCCCCTAACAGCTCTCTTTAGAGAAAGTTTTATCGCCTAGCTCTCTGCATCTGTCTCTATCTGTCTTAGATGGTTGGTATGGGTTTTCCTACATGCTTCTGGTGGTTCTGTGAAATTGTTTGGCCATTACATCCTCAGCTTTGTTGTGGTTTGAGATACTTTGAAAGAGGAGTGGTTCATTGCTGACTGCATTTTGTTGACCACATCCTCACTTGTGTCAATTTACTTCAGAGTTCCTTTTTTACCATCTTACCCGTCTTAAGATTTTAAGTATTACGGACACTTTTCCATAATTTATTTTGATGTATATAGTCTCCCAATTAAAAAAAATTACTTATCATTTATTTATTTTTGGCTGCACTGGGTTTTCGTTGCTGCATGCGGGCTTGCTCTACTCATGGTGAGCAGGTTTCTCACTGCTGCAACACCTCTTGTTGCAGAGCATGGGCTCTCGGGCCCTCAGGCTTGGTAGCTGTGGTACACGGGCTTAGTTGCCCCAACGCATGTGGAATCTTGCCCAACTAGGGATCAAACCCTGGGTCCCCTGCATTGGCAGGTGAATTCTTAACCACTAGACCACCAGGGAAGTCCTTTAGTTTCCCAACTTAGAAGAAACCAGTGGTATTCATACTTCAGGAAGATCTGGGCAAATTCTGAGATTTTGAGTCCTTTGAAGTAGGGCACTGAAGGAGGTGTGCTATTTCTAGTTTTCTTTGTAATATCTCAGCATTGAAAATTCAAAGATGAAAAGAATTTTAAAAATACTATATAGATATAAACGGGGCTTCCCCAGTGGCTCAGCAGTGAAGAATCCACCTGCAATGCAAGAACCACAGGAGACATGGGTTTGATCCCTGGGTCACAGAGACTCCCTTGGAGGAGGGCATGGAAACCCACTCCAGTACTCTTGCCTGGAGAATCCCCATGGACAGAGGAGCCTGGCAGGCTACAGTCCATAGGGTCACAAAGAGTCGGGCATGACTGGAGTGACTTAGCACGCATATAAATATAAAGATCACTTTGAGAGATGATTAAAAGGGCAACTGAGTGCTATTAAGTTATCAGTCCGTCAGTTCAGTCGCTCAGTCACGTCCGACTCTTTGTGATCCCACGGACTGCAGCACACCAGGCTTCCCTGTCCATCACCAACTCCCGGAGTCTACTCAAACTCATGTCCATTGAGTCGGTGATCCCATGCAACCATCTCATCCTCTGTCATCCACTTCTCCTCTTACCCTCTGTCTTTCCCAGCAACAGGGTCTTTTCCAAATGAGTCGGTTCTTTGCATCAGGTGGCCAAAGTATTGGAGTTTCAGCTTTAACATCAGTCCTTCCATTGAATATTCAGGACTGATTTCCTTTAGGATGGACTGGTTGGATCTCCTTGCAGTCCAAGAGACTCTGAAGAGTCTTCTCCAACACCACAGTTCAAAAGCATCAATTCTTTGGCACTCAGCTTCCTTTATAGTCCAACACATGACTACTGGAAAAACCATTGCTTTGACTAGATGGACCTTTGTTGGTAATGTCTCTGCTTTTTAGTATGCTATCTAGGTTGGTCATAGCTTTTCTTCTAAGGAGCAAGCATCTTCTAATTTCATGGCTGCAGTCACCATCTGCAGTAATTTTGGAGCCCCCCAAAATAAAGTTTCTCACTGTTTCCATTGTTTCCCCATCTATTTGGTGTAAAGTGATGGGACCAGATCCCATGATCTTAGTTTTTTGAATGTTGAGCTTTAAGCCAACTACTCTCCTCTTTCACTTTTATCAAGAGGCTCTTTAGTTCTTCTTTGCTTTCTGCCATAAAGGTGGTATCATCTGAGTATCTGAGGCTATTGATATTTCTCCCTGCAATCTTGATTCCAGCTTGTGCTTCATCCAGCCTGGCACTTCACATGATGTACTCTGCATTAATAGGATAAATGTAAATATTTTATAATAATTTTTGCACTAAGGATGCTGTTATAATGCTTGAATATGATATCTAAATTTCATTTTGTTTCCAATCTAAGTATTGCTTTAAAAATTATTGCTTTAAAAATTCCAGTGTTAAAAAAAAAAAATCCCAGTGTTTCAGCCTCAGCAGGGCAGTTTCCTCAAACTGAAACTAATTAAGGAAAAAACTTTAATTACTCAATAATGATTTACTAATTTAACATACTGTCTATAGAACTCAAAATATGCAAAAATCTTGATTAAAACTACATTAGTGGTTTTATTAAAATGAGGGCCAAAAAAAAAGTGTGAAGTAAATACAAAACACATTGTGTATTATGTACATCGTTATTGTATGACTCTTCCAAACATCACCAAACCATCAATGGACCACCCTTATTTATCTTTTTTTGTCATTAAGAAACTTATTTTTCAATGTAGGAGGAGAGAACATATTTTATTTAACAGTTTGTTAGTTTGATTTATGGCTTCTATACAGTGTATGGCCCTACCCTGAACAAGCCTGATCTCTCTGTGTAACTTCTACATGTTTA
This sequence comes from Ovis canadensis, assembly GCF_042477335.2. NCBI lineage: Eukaryota > Metazoa > Chordata > Mammalia > Artiodactyla > Bovidae > Ovis > Ovis canadensis. The sequence continues at coordinate 70,865,043 of NC_091248.1, read as the reverse complement.
GACTTAAGAGTCTGTGGGCCTCCATTTCTGCTCTTGGCCCAGATTCCACAAATGCTTGAGGGAAACCTACCCCACCCACTATTTCTCAGTTAAAAAAAAAAAACAACACAATGTTCATGACTTTAATTTTTTTTTTTTTTTTTAGAAAAGGTCAAGGACTTCCCTGGCAGTCCAGTGGTTAAAATTTCACACTTCCAATGCAGGGGTCTTGCTGTGGAACACAGCCAAAAAAAATTTTTTTAATGGAAAAATGAGAAAAGGGCAAACGTTGAAAAAATTACCTATCCCATCCACCTCATTCCTACCTTTGCCTGCAAACCCTTTCCTGCATAACCATGTTTTTTAATTTCTTGTATTTTGTACATAAAATCATATGTAAATATGGCTTCTTATCTGCTTCCCAAGTGTTAGCATGCTATGTACATCATTCTTTTCTTACTTAATATTGAATACATTTTGGAAATCTTTCCATATTAGCATATAGGCACGTTTCTCAGTCTCTGTAAACAGCTGCATAGCATCCATTAGTTGAATGTACTGCATATTATTATTTAGTCCTATGGGAATGGCAACCCACTCCAGTACTCTTGCCTGGAGAATCCCATGGAGGGAGCAGCCTGGTAGGCTATAGTCCATGGGGTCGCAGAGTCGGACACGACTGAGCGACTTCACTTCACTTTTAACAAGCACATTTGGTTTATCTCATAACTGTTACTATGCTAAACAAAACTACATTGAATAAACTTCTACACTTACCATTTTTGCTTGTTTGTCTGCAAGTAAGTCTGTGGGAAAAGAATGACCAGAAATGGGATCGCAGCGTTGAGAGGAACGGCAGTGTTTCTATATAGTGACCTTAGAGGTCAGTGGATTCTTCATTGTTCAAGAGTGTCCTTCTTCCTGTAGCATGGTCGCCATTGCTGTTCTTTCTGTACTAAAAGCCAGCAACACACTCTCATCTCAGAGGTTAGCTGGTGTGTGCCCTCTCACCTTTCTGACTTTCTCTGAGCAGCTGTCTACCAAATGTGTCCATGGACTATTTGTAGGGAATTGAGTTATGATATATCCTTTTAATAAAATATCATTTGTCCTATTAAACCTTCCTGTATGCTAGGCCCTGTTCTGAGTACTTTAAATTTAATAGGCCTTTGATCTTCATAACACTCCTATGAGATAGATGGTGTTGTTACATTTCACAGATGTAACCCAAACTATAATTACAGTAGTTGATTGAACAGTGCATGAAATATGTAACATCATGATCTCATACTTAGATATTACTGATTGTAATCCAGTATAGTGAGCTCTTTAAAATTATCCATTATTACTATTTATTTGGGGAGAAGGAAATGGCAACACACTCCCGTACTCTTGCCTGGAAAATTCCATGGATGGAGGAACCTGGTAGGCTACAGTCTGTGGGGTCGCAAAGAGTTGGACACGACTGAGCGACTTCACTTTCTTTCTTTCTGTAGTTCCTTTTGGAGAAGGAAATGGCAACCCACTCTAGTGTTCTTGCCTGTAGACTCCCATGGACAGAGGGGCCTGCTGGGGCTGTGGGGTTGCAGAGAGTCGGACACAACTAAGTATCTAACACACGCTACTTATTTGGGCCAGAAGAAAGAAACCTCTGAGCTTTTTGGCTCTATGCCTAAACATGTTAGTGTGGATGATAAACTTATCCCAAATTCTATAGTAATATATATATGTATGTATGTATGTACAGACACGTACATGTGCACACACATATTTTTAAGGATTTCCTCCTTGTATGAGGCAAATGTTCTACTTTATCAATTAAAACCTGTTAGTGAAACTGTTCATTTTGGTAGGAAAACATGAAGTACATGAGGTTTAATAAGTAGTTTCTACAAAGCTGCATGGCTGTTATGTAACTGTTACTACAAGATTGTTATTACTCAATTAGCTCACTGCAGAGGAGTCTTCTGCTGAGCCTGCCACGGATCACTGTCTGCACTGGATGGTTTGCCTCCTTAGCTGTAGGAGGAACCCAGCAGTTTCCTCTGGAGGCTCACCTTGGGGACGTTGCTGTACTATGCGCTAAGGAAGCATCCCAGGTGTGATTAATCTCTTTTAGACTGGTTGAAAATGAATTTCCGTAGCCTAATTTGGAAAAAGAAAACAGCTGTTTTCTTGTTGGTAACCTCAGAAACAACTCTTAAATATGCAGAAGTATAACCACTTTCTTGAGTAGTTTGAAACCTGGTGAAAAGATCCCTTTCGATGGTAGCTCCCTCATTCAAGCAACCCCTCTCTTGTCTTTTGCCTCAGACCCAGCCCTTAGTTTTGTGTTTAGTACAGTTCTATAATAGATATTTCTTGCTATTTGCCTTGGTATGCAATACTGAGCTTTCTTACCTTTTTCCCAGCACCATTACACTATAATTTATTTAGTTTATGTTTAAGATAACACTTCTTTGCTTTGTAAAACCCAATTATAAAAATAAAAGGTACTCAGAATAAAAAACATGAGGACCAAAGAGGAAAATACAAATCACCTCTACTCCTTCCTCCAAGAGATGCCTGTTGTTCACATAGGAACATGTGCTGTGATTGAATTATACATAGCGGTACTTGACATTTTTTAATTAACATAATGCTCTTTTACTGCTTCTCTTTGGAAAATACATTTAAAAATAGAGAAAAGTTTCAGACACCTTGAAAGTTCTGAAGAGTGATAACATGTTTGAGGAGCAAGTACTTTTTCAGTTAGTTTCCTAATTAAACATTTTGCTTTCTTCATTAAGGCCCCTGTTCAAGCAGCAGAAAACGAACTCTCGCTAAATTAAGCAAAAGATGTTCTACCAGAAGAATATAGCGGTCTCATGAGATTGAAGAGAAGCTGAAGAACAAGACTTGCTTTCAGCCAGACTGTGCAGCATGCAGGATCTTAGTCCCCTGACCAGATATGGAACCCACACCGCCGGCTGCAGAAGTGCAGTTTTAACCACTGGACCGCCAGGGAAGTCCCCAGCAGGGCTTATAAAAAACAGGGAGTTGGCAGTCCTAGCCTGGCCTTCCTTACTTGTTTGCCCATCTTTCCTCAAAAATCAAAGTACCACAAGAAAGTGTTTTTTTTTTCTTTTGTTTTCTTTCACTGAATTTAAGTCATATAAAACTAGTTGGGAGAATTCCCGAGGTCCAGTGGTGAGTCTCGTAGCTTTTGCTGCCAGGCCCTGGGTTTATTCCCTGACTGGGGAACTAAGATCCCTCAAGCCCTGTGGTATAGCCAAAAGAAAAGAAAAGGGAAAAAAAAAAACCCTCAAAACTAGCTGGCCTTGGGGATAGACTGACTATGGGTGGAGATGGAAAGGAGTCAGGAATGACCTCCAGGTTTCTGGCTTCCCAATATATTGCTAATGGAGCATGAAGAAGACCAGGCTGGCTGTATCTTAAGAGCGGTGAGATGGATGGTTTGGTTGGGGACATGCTGAATTTGAAGTGCCTTGAGACATCAAAAGATGTGAAGTAGGCAACTGGATACATGGGTTGTGCCACCGCTTTTCTTTCTGCGTCTCCAGCCTCCTCTCCACACTGCCTGCAGCCCTGGGAGGCTCACCTGCAGCAAACAAGTCCCTTTGCTTTTGGCTTTCGGTTGGGTCAGTTCAATGGGGAGCAATTGCAGAGGATCAAAGGAGGGAAAGGAGTGAGCAGGTCTTTATTTTCCTGGTTCTTCCCTGCAGAGTTGCTGGCTGACTGCAACCCTGAACCAAATGTCATTGCACTTCTCAGAGCCTCACCCACCAAGCCCTTTCTCTCCAGGGTCCAGTAGTGCTCTTGCTTATTTCAGAATACTGTGCTACCTCCAGTAATTTTCCTACGTTCTGTCCACTCACTCAAATTGCACCCTCAGATTGGTGCAATGATCTTGGTTTTTTTAATGTTGAGATTTAAGCCAGCTTTTTCACTCTCCTCTTGCACCCTCATCAAGAGGCTCTTTAGTTCCTCTTTCCTTTCTGCCATTAGGGTGGTATCATATACATATCAGAGGTTGTTGATATTTCTCCCAGCAGTCTTGATTGCAGCTTGTGATTCATCCAACCTGGAATTTCACATGATGTACTCTGCATATAAGTTAAATAAACAGAGTGACAGTGTACAGCCTTGTTGCACTCCTTTCCCAATCTGGAACCAGTCAGTTGTTCCATGTCTGGTTCTAACTGTTGCTTCTTAACCTGCAAACAGGTTTTTTAGGAGACAGGTAAGGTGATCTGGTACACCCATTTCTTTAAGAACTTTCCACGATCTGTTGTGGTCCATATAGTCAAAGGCTTTAGTGTAGTCAATGAAGCAGAAGTAGATGTTTTCCTGATATTCCCTTGCTTTCTCCATGATACAACTAATGTTGGCAATTTGATCTCTGGTCCCTCTATTTTTTCTAAACCCAGGTTGTACATCTGGATTGTACTGCTGAAGCCTAGCTTGAAGAATTTTGAGCATAACCTTGCTAGCATGTGGTGTTTCCCCAGCGGCTCAGCAGTAAAGAATCCACCTCAGTGCAGGAGACACAGGTTCGATCCCTGGGTTGGGAAGATCCCCCGGAGAAGGAAATGGTAACCCACTCCAGTATTCTTGCCTGGAAAATCCTATGGACCAAGGAGCCTGGCAGGCTACAGTGCATATTATAGGGCTTCACAGAACCAGTCAACTTCAGCTTCTTCAGGATCAGTGGTTGGGGCATAGACTTGGATCATTGTGATGTTGAATGGTCTGCCTTGGAAACAAACTGAGATCTTCTGTCATTTCTGAGGTTGCACCCAAGTACTGCATTTCAGATTCTTTTGTTGACTCTGAGGGCTACTCCATTTCTTGTAAGGGATTATTGCCCACAGTAGTGTATATAATGGCTTTCTGAATTAAATTTGCCCATTCCCATCCATTTTAGTTCATTGATTCCTAAGATGTCAATATTCAGTCTTGTCATCTCCTGCTTGACTACATCCAATTTACCTTGATTCATGGATCTAACATTCCAGGTTTCTATGCAATATTGTTCTTTATAGCATCAGACTTTACTTTCACCACCAGACACATCCACAACTGAATGTTGTTTCTGCTTTTGCCCAGCTGCTTCATTCTTTCTGGAGCTATTAGTAATTTCCCTCTGCTCTTCCCCAGTAGCATATTGGACACCTTCCAACGTGGAGGGCTCATCTTCTAGTGTCATACCTTTTTGCCTTTTCATACAGTTCATGGGTTTCTCCAGGCAAGAATACTGGAGTAGTTTGCCATTTTCTTCTCTAGTTGACCACGTTTTGTCAGAACTCTTCACTATGACCCATCTGTCTTGGTTGGCCCTGCATGGCATGGCTCATAGCTTCATTGAGTTACACACATCTCTTAACCATGACAAGGCTGTGATCCATGAAGGGAAATAGATGTGTACAGAACTCAAAGCACAGGTTTTGGCTGGAGATGTATTTTGTGAATCACCTGTTTTTAAAAATAATAAAAACTGATGTGGATTAAATTAAATTCCTTTGTGGGGAAGTGCAATCAAGAAGTGGAGAGTGTTTAGGACTGAGCTTTAATAAATTCTGTCTTATCTCTCACTGAAACAGGGCAGTGGAAAGAAGAACCTGATGAACAGACTTCAGGGACCACCTTGGGAGGGAGGCACCTAGTTTTGACCATCCACCATGGCATCACAAGCAAAAGAGAAGAAATTCACTAAAGGGAAGTCAGAATGATATTAAAATGGCAGAATGAATGCTGGGAGGCTGGATGCCACACACCCACATACAACACTTATGCAAACATACCTACATAGGGTTATTGAAACGGAATACACGTATTTTTGCTCTGTCAACAAGATTAATTCTGTTGTGTGAGTGGCAGAAAATCCAAAATGGTAATAATATAAACAAGATAATTTATTACTCTATTATGTAAACAAAGTTTGGAGGTAACTCAGGGCTGTTTTAGATAGTACTCATGGTGTAGGGATCAAGGTTCCTTTATCTTGTGGTTCCACCATCCTCATAGTACAAGTTCTACCTCATGGTTCAGGATGGCTACTTGTGGTTCAGTTGTCTTGTTTGCGTTCCAGTCAGCAGGACATTTTTCAGATATTGCATACAACACATGTCTCACTAGCCAGAACTTGGGTATATGACTATATCTACTGGTGAGCTACTGAGAAATAGCTTTGCTTCAAATGACCATGTGCCTAGCCTAAAACCAAGAGTTCTAATATAAAACAAGTACGCTGGGACTTCCCTGGTAGCACAGTGGATACGAATCTGCCTGCCAACCCTGGGGACACAGGTTCCATCCCTGGTCTGGGAAGGTGCCACGTGCCATGGAGCATGCATCACAACTACTGAGCCTGCGTGCTGCAGCTACGGAAACCTGTGTACCTAGAGCCTGTGCTCAACAGCAGGGGAAGCCACCCCAGTGAGAAGCCAGTGACTGCGAGGAGGAGTAGCCCCTGCTGGCCACAAGTAGAGAAAGCCCACACAGAGCAACAAAGACTCAGTGAAACCAAAATAATTTTTTTAAAAAGGAAATGGAGAATGGAAATTGGGACACCACTAGTGATCTTTGCCAAACATGTTATTATACCATGTATTTTCATTCAAAAATTTTCCCACTTTTGATGGCTCTTGCCAGCTATAGTTATTGTACAATATTCTTCCATGTATGTACTATGTCTTCTAATCCAAAACACCCATGAAAAATATTAGATAACATCAAGGATCCAATTCATGTCTAGTACAGCTTAGGAAGATTTTTAAACCTAACTTGGCTTGTCCGCATATCTTACAACATTAGAGTCAAAAGAACCTGTAGCGAACATCTTTCAGCTAAGTGCAGCCTGGCTGCAAAAGCATGCCTCCTGAAGCTAGTTCTGACTGGAGAATTTTTAAATTCATGGGCACATTTTACACCCTGCTTTAGGCAGATGTGAACATGCACATGTTACCCCTGGCTACACATCAATTTCTAGACAGGAATAAACTGCCCATTGCTTCTTTTTCTAGGAGGCATATGATGCTGTGGTGAATGGGGCCATAAATTTCTGCAGGAGATGGAAATCCCACAGTAGGCACTCATTACCATGTCTTTGGACTGCCTTTTCCCATAACAAATATGGTCAATTTTGTTTATGGGGATGGTAGGCAAAGTAGTCATTGGCTCAAAGACTTTGGCTCTTTAAGTCAGAGTAAAGCAACCAACAGTTTTCTTATGCAATGTGGAATAGAAACAGTTTCAAAGTCCAGCCAAGTGTAGATTGGGAAGGTAATAAGGTAGCAAGATTTTTCTCATTACAGTGGGTCTATTTACTTCTTATGCAGGCATTTCACGGCTTAAGGGATCAACAACAATCTGTGGCAAATTGTCTTCAGATTCTAGAGTTATCAAACCCTGTCTTAGATACATGGCAAAGAATGTAGCATGGTGAGAGAGGCTTGTAATAAAAACAGTATTTAGTACATAAGAGTTTTGGTAAGAAGCAAATGGAACTATGAATGACCAATAACATCAGCTTTAGACTGCTCCACCAGTGTTATTTTAATCGTCTTCTTGTGTCATGGCTCTAGCCCAAATGTTATTATTTAGCCAGCAGGAGTTAACATGTATTAGTCTGATATAATTATTAGGTCCCAGAGAGTTCTAGGTTATTAGTCCCAAAGGTGCTATCTTAACCAGATGGCCAAAAGGTTGTGTGCAGCTCTGTTCAGTGGGCGAATTAGTGAGTCATCATGTAATTCTAGCCGTTTGTGTGGGTAGAAAGTTGTTTAATTTGAACCTAGCATCAGCAATTATAGATATCTCTGAAATATTTTTAAAAGAACCTAATAATTCTCTAAGATTATAAAACAGTAACAAAAGTTGGATAATACCAGTGTTCCTTTGGTTCCTGGTAAGTTCTGTCTTCTTGCAACATTCCTTATTGGTGACAATAGTTGAATAGATTATGGTGCCTAATTATTATTGACTTTATATCTCCATGTAATAGCTTGCCACATGCTGACTTGCTAACCAATCCATGATAATACCATTGTACACAAAGTAACAAGTAGAATGATTTCCCCATATGTTACATAGAAAGGATCCTCAGAATTTTTAATGAAAAAAACAGTGGAACTGCTGATAACGGTCTTAGTTGTCTTCTGTTGTGTAATAAATCACCCCAATCCTTAGAGACTTTAAAGTATTCTTGTGAGTCAGGAATCTGAGCATAGCATGGTTGCTTGCCTCCAGGTCTGTCAGGAGTTTACAGTCAACTGTCAGCTGTGGTTGTGATCTCATCTAACAGCTCAGCTGGGGGTAGCGCTGGGGTCCACCCTAAAGCTCACTCACGTGGTCATTGGCAGGCCTGAGTCACTTGTCACTAGGGCCTTTCCATGGGGCTGCCTCATGACAATGGACACTGGCTTTTCATGGGGCCAGTGAGAGAGAGAGAGAACCAGAAGCTAGTCTTTTATAATTTAATCCCCAGAGTAGCATGTTATCCCTTCTGCCATATTTCATTCATTAGAAGTGAGCCAATAAATCCAGTCCATAGGATATTAGCTAGTGGGAATCACTAGGGATTATCATAGAGGCTTCTTACAACAATGGCATTGGAGTTTTATAATTCTGAAGTAATTATTTGGCAGATGGTCTTCAGTTTAATAAATTATTTTTTTTTTACATAGTAGCTAATGTTGAATATTTGTTAATGAAGTGAGGTTAGATATCTGCTGATAATTTCCTAGAATGTGCTTAATGTCAGCTCAAGTTTTATGATCTACTTGGAGGCACTGATCCTGTAAAATCTACATAGCAGTTTTTATAGGTTCATTACAGTACATTAGTAAATTCTCTTTCAGTATATTAATTAGTAAACTAATTTCTATGCCTCTCATTTTTTAATATTTATTTTTTTAATTGAAGGATAGTTGCTTTACAGAATTGTGTTGGTTTCTGCCAAACATTAACATGAATCAGCCTTGGGTATACATATGTCCCCTCCCTCTTGAACCTCCCTCTCACCTCCCTCCCCATCCCGCCCCTCTATGTTGTTACAGAGCCCAGGTTTGAGTTCCCTGAGTCATATAGCAAATTCCTATTGTATGCCTCCCAATTTTTAAAAACTAATGAGCAGAAAATATATTTTACATGGTAAGAATTTGGGTTATTGTATATTTGGCATGGCTGGGCTAAATGTTACTCAGGATTTCTAAACATAAAACAAATGTGTGTGTGTGTGTGTGTGTGTGTGTGTGTGTGTGTGCATTCATGACTTGAATCTCTAGGTGCTTATATCAATTATATCAATTAGCAGAAGATACATTATGATAAAATCAACCAATATCATTTTCTTTTTGCCTGAAGAACTTTATTTAATGTTTCTTTTAATACAGATCATCTAGCAATGAATTTTCTCAGTTTTTATTTATCTACTGTTTTCCTTGAGGAATGCATTCTAGCATGACAGTTTTCTTTCAGTATTTTAAAGATATTGTCCCAGACTCTTCTGGCCTGCATGGTTTCTAATGAAGAGTTTGCTGTTATTCTTACCTTTGTTCTCTGTACATAGTGTTTCAAATTTGTCTGGCATTTTTTTAAATGTATATTCTGCTTTGAGTTTGTTGAGATGTTCAGATCTGTGGGTTATAGTTTTCATCAAATTTGGAAGAATTTTGGCCATTATATCTTCAAATATCTCTCCTCCCCCTTCCTTCTGAAACTCCAACTACACGTTTATTGGACTCCTTGATATTGCTTACAGTCATTGATGCTATGTGTGTGCACAAGCATGTTTATCTTTTTTATCTCTGATTCATGGATAAGTTTTCTATTGCTGTGTAACAAATGACCACCAACTTTGAGGCCTAAAATAACATCAGCTTATTAACTCATAGTTCTGTAGGTCAGAAGTCTGGCATAGTATATGTCTGGATTCTTTGCTCAAGATCCCACATGGTTGAAATCAAGGTGTCAGCTGGGGATGAGGTTCTCATCTGAGGCTAGCATCCTCTTCCAAGCTCACTGGTTGTTGACAAAACTCACTTTCTTGGGGCTGTAGAATTGAGGTCCCCATTTCCTAGCTGCTTCTCAGCTCATTGCTGGTCTTTGTAAGTGGAGGCTGCCCACATTCCTCACCACATAGACTTCTCCATTGTCAAGCCAGCAGTAGTACTTTGGATGTTTCTCCTGCTTTTGATCCCTTATTTCCTCTTTGTGACTATCCAGAGAAGCTCTGTGCTTTCAAAGGCCTCTCATCCTCAGGTCAGACCCACCTGGATGATCTCTCTTTTTTTACCATCATCTGTATCCTCATGTTAGTCACTCAGTTGTGTGTGACTCTTTATGACCCCAGGGACTATAGCTCACCAGGCTCCTCTGTCCATGGGCTACCCCAGGCAAGAATACTGGAATGGGTTGCCATTTTCTACTCCAGGAGTTTTTCCCAATCCAGGGATCGAACCTGCATCTCCTGCACTGGCAGGCAGGTTCTTTACCGCTGAGCCACCTGGGAAGCCCCATCTGTATCCTAGAATATAACAATCACCAGAGCGGAATCCATTATATTCATTGTCTTGTGGATTATATTACATGCACATACACAAGACACAAAATCTTTGGGAACATTTTAGAATTCTGCCTAGCACAGATGGTTTTACTGCTGTTTCTGCAGCATCATTCTTATTAATCTCATTTAGTGTATCTTCCAATCAGACATTGTATTTTTTATCTCTAAAAGCACCACTTAGGTCATTTAAAAATCTTCCCTTTCTTTCCTCGTAATGGTCATGTTTTCCTCTACCTTCTTGATTAGAGACCACATTAATAAAAACTGTGTCAGCATCTTTGCTAATTCCACCATTTTCTTCATTTCTGGTTCTATGGTTTTTTAATAAAAATTTCTCTGGGTTATAGATAATATTTCATGCTTCTTTGTATGCATGGTGATTTATGGTTAGATGTTGAACATTGTGAATTTTACATTTTTGAATGTTTGGTTATACTGTAATATTTTAAATTGTGTTGGATTTTGTTTTGGCACACAGTTAAGTTACTTGGAGTCAGTTGGATTCTTTCAACGTTTTGCCTTTAAGCTTTGTCAGGGCAAGTCCAGAGTTGCTTTCAGTCGGGAAATAACTTAGCCCTCCTGCTAAGGTGGTACTCTCTTGATGATTCTTCTTAATGCCCCATGTATGAAAAACTTTTCCACTCAGGCTTGTACAGCAGAAACCATTCCTAGCCCTGTGAGAGCACAGGGAATTGTTATGCCTTCTCATTTCCAGTGGGTCTTTTCCTGGCCTTGGGTAATTTCCTTTCACTCAAGAGAACAGTAGAACTCACCCATATACTTGAGGGTATTTGTAGAGTTCCAGAGCTCTCTCTTTCTCAGCAACTCCCTTCTTTCTGGTAATTTGTCTTGAAAATTCTACTTGCCTTGGCCAATATCTGCTTTTCAGCTCAACAAGACTTCTGGGATCTGTTTGGGTTCCTGTTTTTACTTTTTTCTGTATTGCAGCCTGGAAATTACCTTCAGGTAGTATGGTACAATTGTAGGGCTGACCTTGTTTATTTCCTTTCTTTCAGAGGTCATGGATCTGCTCTGCCTGTTCTCCAATGTGTGAAAAGAGTGGTTTCATATATTTTATCCATTTTTTCTACCTATTTAAGATGAGAGAATAAATATGCTTCCTGTTATTCCATCCTGGCTTGTAGTGGAATATTTATGATGAAACCAAAATAAATATAGAATTTTACTTTTAAGAACTTTTAGAGTATAGCATGATCTTCATTTTAGGTCTAATTGAACTGTAATTAGTCTGCCTTTCAAATATAAAGCCTGTACTAAGTATTAGGATGTAGTTGCTTCTCTGTGTCTTGAGTTCACATAGGAAGAAGGTATGCAGGAAGTTTTTAAAAGAGTAGGAGAATGTTAAGAAGAACATGGAAGAAGACAGAATGTCAAGGAAACTGTTGGATTGGCTGGGTTCTTTGATTCAGCAAGTATTCCCTGAACAGACATTTTTGCCAAGTCCCTGTTATCCTGGCTTTCCCAGCAGCTAGAGCAAGCCAAGGATCAAGTGCAGCCCAATATGGCTAGGACCTTTGGACTCCCAGGTACTTCCTCTCTATGTGCTCAGGAACTGCTGTGACTGCCTCCCTCTTTTCGTCCTTTGGATGCTATTGTTAAGGGTCAGCACCATCCTTAGATCCAGGCGAGATGGTTTTCTGTCCTGAGCCCTGTGCTCTCAACATCTGTATTTCACAGATACAGAAAACACAAGTTTATTAAAAACATATGATATCCTGTCACTGGGATCCAGAGCTCAGCTCTGATGTAGTACTGTGTGTAACATCATACACCTACTCTCATGACTCATGCTATTCAGGACCCAGGGAAACACTTACCCACAGCTCGCACCCAACGTGCTTTTAGGCAACAGGCGATGGCATCTGGGTGTCCTGAAAGTCTGTGTTTGATTATAGTAGATGTTAGAGACCAATGCTGCTTTGGTATGAGAATTTGAGTAGCAGAGATATGTAGTAAAGAGAAGACAGATTAACTGTTGAGCACCTCCTCTCAGATAACTTGAATGTAATAGGTTCTTGCACAGTGAAATGTCATTTTCCAGTTGTGCTGAGTACTCCTTGCTTTTCCTCATGTTCCAATCTGTGGTTCCAGAGCATAGTTCACAGCAATTGCATATGGTAGCCGAGAAATAGTTTGCAGTATTTATTCATATTGTTTTAAAATTTCTTTATAGGCCTAAATGTAGCATGAGTAAAATGCAATACCAGTTCTTTACACTGTTGACTAAATGGTTACTGCATACTAGAACATTGTGCCAGTTTGAGTTTTCCAGGAAGCAAATGCCAAGACAGAGTCGGGAATGCAAGAGATTTATTTGGGGAGATGACTGTGAAAGGCACAGGGAAGAGGCAGCAGGAGTGGGCAGGAAAAGTCTTTGGACCACAAAGTAGATCTAACACCTGTGAAAGGAGAGAGGAAAATAAGGAAATTTGGGTGGAAAGAGTCTCAGACCTCAGCACAGCTCAGAGAAAATCTTGACCAGCCCAATAAAAAATAAATTTTAGTTTTACCTGAGCCCTTGTTCCTACAAACATTAAGATCTGTGGAGTTTCCATTTCTCTCAGAGCTAAACTTCTTTGCCTGGCCAGTTTTTTTATGCCCACTTTGTTGTTTCAGAAATCTGATTCTTAACTTTAACTTGTCCCAACTCATTTAAAATGTGCCAGAGCCCCTTGTCCTGGCCCAAGCTGTATCAGATGGATAGAAGGAGGGGCAAAATGGGAGGAATAAAATCTCATGGCAGTAGGGGCGGGGGTGGCAGGCAGAGTGAAAAGACTGGTAGTATTTGGTGTAAATTTTGCCAAGATTGAAACTAGGAATGAAGAGTGAATGTTATAAGCCAGGAAAGGCATATTGTCTTCAGAGAAATTGAACACTGAACTTAATGACAGCCCACAACTGATATAGTGAACTTTTTGTCTTAGAAAAGTAGTGTAACAGATCCACTCTTAAGACTCATTTGCAAGTATTGTTTTAAGGTGTCAAACAAATCAGCGCATGCTAAAAAATATTAATAAGAAACCTTGAGCTCATTCTCAAGATTTGCATCAAATCAGACCCACCTGGCTCTGTTACTGTTTTCAAAAGGCTAAATGCTTGGCAGACAGTATAGGTATTTGTGGAAATTTTAGAGTTGCATATATTAGAGCAAACTGGTTGTCTCCAGAAAGTGGCTGTTATTGGGAGCACTGAATTACTATGTTACTGTGCGAATGAATACAAAATAATGGGTGCAGCATCCACATGGTAGCCCTTACAAACTGTTTGCCTTTGGAATAGTCACTTGACCTCTCTGTGCCTTGGATTCCTCATCCATAGCAGAGGGATAATGATAGCTCTTATCTCCTTTAGAGTACGGTGATGATGAAATGAAATTATACATGTGAATAAAACACTAGAATGGGCTCTGGCACCTACCAACCTTTCAATAAGTATTGTTTATAATGATTGTTTCTTTATCCATCTGTATTTGCTCCCTTCCATGGATTTATTATACTTCTAAGCTAAGCTGGCTGCCTTGCAAAATGTGTTTGTTAGAAGAGTGTTGAGTGGATCAGTTCAAACTTACCACCTCTACAAATTACTAAAATAGAACAGCTCAAGGATCCTGTGATAATAGCAGTAGATCACCCTTGCAGCAAAAGATGAGGTGGATGAGGGTGCATCATCCATTTAAATCACTGCCATCAATCTACCACAGAAGTTTGGAAATGATTCTTCTAAAGGGCGTTAAAAAAAAGAGTTTCTTTTTCATGCCTGTTCTTGAAATATGCTACAGATGCTATGAAAAACAGGGACAAGAAGTGGGAGGTAAGAGTTCTTAGATGAGATTTAAGATATTACTTGCCAAAGAGTTTTGGTCTGGATTTCTTATATTTCAAAACTGTGTCCCACAGGTCTCCATAGCGACATCTTGAAGTGGACTGAGTGGCTGATGAGAAAAACACATGGTTCTCTCTGACACTCTGGGGCCTCTTCTTTGCTACTATCCACCATTCACCTACAAACACCAAGGAGCCATGGGACCAGAAATCTATATATTCTTTTCGAATTCCCAGTTGGTAATAGCAACATGGAATACGGGAATTTGCAGGCCTTGAAAGTAACTTGAAATCATTAAATCGAATTCTATTTGACCTGCTTAGATTTGCAGATTTCTTTCTTCCATTCTGGCCGACCTCGCTATGGATTAGAAACCATAATCTCTCCCATTTCCCCCCAGGATTTAATTCTGAATATTTTTCCTTCTTGAGATGCAGACCTTGGAGGACTAGACTTAAGATATGCAAGTCCATCCTTGCTAGCTTCTCAGCCCACCTTTGAGTTCCAAATCCATGTCTGAAGAATTATTCTCTCCTCAACACTGGACATTTCAAGGGAGAGGGAGCTTGCCAGGAGGGAATGGCCTCATCCATTATGTCTGAGGATAACCCTCTCTCTGAGAAGACAGCTTGGGGGAACACAAATGTTCCTACGACAAATTTCACCCCCTGCAACACTCACAGAGGGTAGTGTGCCATTTGGAAGCACTGCCACCATGAGACAGGCCTCAGCTCTGAAAATGCATCTCTTCAGTCTCTTCCAGGCTAAACATCCTGGGTTCCATCCACTTGCTCATTTATCAAGGCTTGGAATTTTCTCCCTCTACTCTTCACAATTCTTAAATTGCTTTGGGGCCACTTGCCTCTAAAAGTGAGGACTCTGGAATGAAATCTTTGACTCCAGGTGTGTGGTGACAGAGCCAGGTAGATAAATGATAACCAGTGAGCCGGATTATTTCAGCTAAGGAAGCTTGTAGAGAAATCCTAGACTATAGACTATATTCAGTAAGTACTTTTGTCTGTTCTTAGGATGGTTAAGGTGTCCAGGCAGTCATTTTTATCTTCCTGCTTTGGAGTTCCAGGAAGAATGTGACTCATTTACTATCAGTTCAGTTCAGTCTCTCAGTCATGTCCAACTCTTTGCAACCCCATGAATCACAGCACACCAGGCCTCCCTGTCCATCACCAACTCCCAGAGTTCACTCAGACTCACATCCATCAAGTCCGTGATGCCATCCAGCCATCTCATCCTCGATCGTCCCTTTTTCCTCCTGCCCCCAATCCCTCCCAGCATCAGAGTCTTTTCCAATCAGTCAACTCTTCACATGAGGTGGCCAAAGTACTGGAGTTTCAGCTTTAGCATCATTCCTTCCAATGAACACCCAGGGCTGATCTCCTTCAGAATGGACTGGTTGGATCTCCTTGCAGTCCAAGGGACTCTCAAGAGTCTTCTCCAACACCACAGTTCAAAAGCATCAATTCTTCAGTGTTCAGCCTTCTTCACAGTCTAACTCTCACATCCATACATGACCACTGGAAAAACCACAGCCTTGACTAGACGGATCTTAGTCGGCAAAGTAATGTCTCTGCTTTTGAATATGCTGTCTAGGTTGGTCATAACTTTTCTTCCAAGGAGCAAGCGTCTTTTAATTTCATGGCTACAATCACCATCTGCAATGATTTTGGAGCCCCCCAAAATAAAGTCTGACACTGTTTCCACTATTTTCCCATCTATTTCCCATGAAGTGATGGGACCAGATGCCATGATCTTCGTTTTCTGAATGTTGAGCTTTAGGCCAACTTTTTCACTCTGCTCTTTCACTTTCATCAAGAGGCTCTTTAGTTCCTCTTCACTTTCTACCATAAGGGTGGTATCATCTGCATATCTGAGGTTACTGATATTTCTCCCAGCAATCTTGATTCCAGCTCGTGTTTCTTCCAGTCCAGCGTTTCTCATGATGTACTGTGCATATGAGTTAAATAGGCAGGATGACAATGTACGGCCTCGACGCACTCCTTGTCCTGTTTGGAGCCAGCCTGATTGCTCCGTGTCCAGCCCTCTCACATTTCTCCTCTCTACTCTGACTGTGCTAGGCCTTAGCTGCGGTGCTAAGTTATGGGCTCCTAGTTGCAGCGCTCAGGATCCAGTTCCCTGACCAGAGATTGAACCCGGGCCCCTTGCATTGGGAACACTGGCCTCTCATATTAAAAATTTTCCCCATCTCACCCCAAGTCCTGCACAAGAATCCAAACACTTTGTGCTATAGGAAAACTGACAGAACTGGCCCCCGGGTAATAAGATATTTTCAGGAGAAATTTTTTATGAACCTGGATTCTTGCATCTTCCTATACTTAGAAAAGCACTAAAACATTCAAAAGAAATCTGTTTCTCATGACTAGTAACAACATTCTACCGAGATACATGCTTGGTTGCACATACCCTCTTCACCAAAATCACATTTATACCAACCTTCCCCCTTGTTATTGGAGTATAGTTGATTTACAATGCTGTATAAGTTTCAGGTGTATGACAAAGTGATTCATTTATAACATATATATTTATATACCCATTCCTTTTCAGATTATTTTCATGTAAAGGTTATTACAGCATATTGAGTAGAGTTCCCTATGCTATATGCTAGGTTCTTGTTGTTTATCTATTTTATATATAGTGGTGTGTACATCTTAATCCCAAGCTCCTACTAATGTATTCCTCCTCCCCATAGTAATTTTTCATTGACCTATACTCTTAGTATTTTTCTAATTTTCTTCAAGTATGCCAAACTTCAGTAGACAAGTCTATTTGAACATTTATCTTGCATTGACAGTTACAACTTCAGTGGAGTTGTTGCTCAGCTACAACCTCTGACAAGCTTAGGAATACACACACACAGGTGGGGAGTGTCATTAGCTACAAGAGGACATGCAACATGATTTCTGTAAAGCAGTGGGAGCGTACTTATGTGACCTAGGGGTTCACTTGCAATCACCATTAACCAAAATAATGAGGCAACGTCTGCATACCCTGGAGTGTCTAACAGAAGAGTTAGAGGTTTTCAAGGGCTGCAAGAGAAAGAATTCCAGCTGAAAAGGCTTGTGATTTGATAATGAGAATGCAGGGGTATTTGTGGGGTTTTTTTGTTTGTTTGTTTTGTACCGTCAGACTTGTTATGGTTTTTAGAGCCAAGATATATATGAACTCTTTTGTTGAAGTCAAAAAGAGTCAGTTGGACTGAAAAGTAAGCTAGGTGACTGAAGGGCACTTCCTCACCTCAAATAGAAATAGATACTTCTGTGTATATATACTCATGTTTACCTTATGGCTTAAATACCAAGGATAGTGACAAATAGGTAAGACCATTTGTATCTTGCCTCTCATTAATCACTCCCTGGTAGAGAGTGTCTCACTCAAACAGAAACAAAAACTTCCCTTTGGGGAGATGATTTTGTGTTTCTAGGTATTAGCAATGGTCTCATCAATTGTCCTATAAACCCTTTAGCCCATCTTGACTATTCTGGGTACCAGTGGCAGTACCACGCTTTGATTGAATATCTCTGCCTTAACCTAGAATACTTCTTTATCTCATTTGGATGACTGTGAAGGTCATGCCATGTCCTTGCTGTCTTTGGGTGTTTCCTGTCAAAGAAAGATGGTTAGAGAAGGTGACCTTCTGATACACTCCTCACGGTTTAACATGAGGCACACTAGCTGTTTTCTGTGAAATAAGCAACTTTCCCAAACAATGACCCTTACTCATCATTAAGGCTTTCACAGGGAGGTAAAAGCACCCTTTCAAGTTAAAAATAGGTTAACCAAATTTGCCAACTGCTCATTTTAGTGTACTGTATTACTGTGCCATTTGAAAGGTAGAAAGACACAGTCTCATGGCTTACAGCAAAGAATTTGCTTGAAGGTTACAGATTTTTTGATGGGTTATAAATGGGATTTCACTCACAGGGGCAAATCTCTCTTGTAATCCTGAAGGCATTACTTTTTAAAACCGCACAGTTACTTTATGCACAATAGTTCTGACATTTTATCAGCATGCAATTAAAATCCCTTTGTCTAAGGTTCTGGCTCTAAACTCTTGAATAGATAGGAGCCAGAATGAACTGTGTTATGCGTTTCAGAAAGAAGAAAGAAATTAATTTGACAACTGATGCGGTTCCATCCCCAGGAGGGCCTGAGCAGCACAGTGCTGCTCTCTGTCGGGCCGCTGCGGAAACATACAGGATGCATTTTGTTCGTCTGCCAAGAAAGTCTTCCCGAGGAAGTGTCTTCAGTCACTTCCCTGGGAATAGTCTGGCTGATTATTCAACACAGAGACTTTTCTTTCAGCCAAAGGGCAAGAGAAATCCAGTAAGCTAAGTAATAGAGCAGAAAACAAAATACGTTAAAACTCCTCTGCTGGGAACTGAATGCTTCTATCTCCCCAAATTCATATGTTTGAGCCCTAATCCCCAGTGTGGTGGTATATGGAGTGGAGTCACTGGCAAATAATTAGCTTATGAAGGCACAGCCCTCATGAATGGGATTAGTGCCTTTATGAAACAACTGCTCTCACCTATATTGTAAATCAGCTGTTTGTTTCATGCGGTATGCTCAGTCGTGTCTGACTCTGCAACTCCTTGGACTATATAGCCTTCCAGGCCCCTCTGTCCATGGGATTTTCCCGGCAAGAATACTAGAGTGGGTAGCCATTCTGTTCTCCAGGTGATCTTCCCGATGAAGGGATCAAACTCAGGTCTCCTGCACTGGCCAGCAGGTTCTTTACCACTGAGCCACGTGGGAATCCCCAAATCAACTATATTCCAATATAAAATAAAAATTCTTTTTACATGTTCTTTCTGCATTGATTTAAATGATCACATGATTTTTCTCCTTTATTCTGCTAATGTGGTGTAGCACATTTATTGATTTGTAATTGTTGACTCACCATTGCATCCTAGTGATAAGCCACACTTGATCATAGTGTATGATCCTTTTATAATGCTGCTGAATTTGGTTTGTAAGTATTTTGTTGAGGATTTCTCATTCAGTTGGTACTTTGATCTTAGACTTCCCAGCCTCTAGAACTGTTAGAAATAAACGCGACCTAGTCCTGGCCAATGAAATATAAGAGCAAGTCCAGGGATAGGGGAAGTGTTTTTCCTCCCTGAGAAGAACAAGAGATGCAGGAGAAGAAAGCTACATTTGCCTTTTCATCCCTCCCTGCTTATAGAGCTGGTATGTGAGGCTGGGCTGCCTGGGACCTGGCAGACATCTGGAGACAAGCAGGTTTTAATTCTCTGGATGAAACCACTGTGCTGCCAACCACCCTGGAAAAGCAGCTCTGAACTTCTTGTTCCTTATGGTTTGAGCTCCCTCTGGTTGATTCTTCTGTTCATTAGCACTGAGTATGTTTCAGCCAGTACAGATGGTCTAAAGTATGGGCAGGAGATAATGCTTCCTTACTCTATAGCCTGCAGGAGTATTGGAACTAGCTGACCTACCTTCTGTTAATTGTCTTTGTTGCTACGTTGATTGTTCAATGACCTAAGAGCCCCAAGGATCATGGTTCAGTAGGACTCAGGGATGTATAAAAGCAGGCTGCATCTCCAAGCTGAAACTGACTTCTAAAATGTGGTTTGAACAGCACCAAAATCCTCCACTCAGCATATAAAATAAAATAAAATGAATGTCCTTATATCCTGCTTTCAGGTTTGAAAGTCTATTGGTAGAGATTTATTTTCTCAGGGTCTTATCTTCATGCTGCTGCTGCTAAGTCGTTTCAGTCGTGTCTGACTCTGTGTGACCCCATAGACGGCAGCCCACTAGGCTCTCTCGTCCCTGGGATTCTCCAGGCAAGAATACTGGAGTGGGTTGCCATTTCCTTCCCCAATGCATGAAAGTGAAAAGTGAAAGTGAAGTCGCTCAGTCGTGTCCGACTCTTCGTGACCCCATGGACTGCAGCCTACCAGGCTCCTCTGTCCATGGGATTTTCCAGGCAAGAGTACTGGAGTGGGTTATCATTGCCTTCCCCGTTGTCTTCGTGAGTCTTTTCTTAAATTACACATTTTCCTGTATAGAGACTAGTTATCTTACACTCTTATTAGCTCACATGTTGACTGAGATGGGGAAACAGAAGACAGGGACAAAATGAACAGTATTTTAGGATCTATGAATTGGTTAGGATCTTTGAGATCACCTGCTCTCAAATTTTCCTTTCATAGATGAAAAATTATGTGAACCAGAGAGGTTCGGTGGTTTACTCAGTTAATCTCCACCTTAGAGCCAGAACCCTGGTTTCTAGGCTTCTAGTCTGGGAGATTTTATACTCTCCTGCCATCCTCAAATTAACTGTGTGAATGGCACATTGGCACATTTTAAACACCTGGAGGAACTTTGCTGCAGTTTCTATATGTGGGTCTGGAGTCTGTGGGTTTAAAACTTCGTTTGAATAGGAAAGACTGTTTTTGCAGCATAAGAAGAGTTGATGGCCCCTGGAGGGAGCAGACATGTAGCCGGTGGCCTCAAGAGTTTGCTGAGGTCCAAGCCTGCCCTTGCTCTCTATCTACTAGAAAGGGCAGTTCTCACTAGTTCTGCCTCCATTTTTACTTAGCTGGTAGATTAAACAGGTTTGTTTTTAATAAACCACCCATTTAACATTTTGACATTTGTTAGCCCATTTTACCAAACATGTTGTATTGACAATAGCATTAAGTTCTTCAGAGATATCTGTTTCTGAGACTTATCATGTTAATCACTGCTATGTATGTTTACTGAAGTTTTAGAGCCTTTATGGGATCTTCAGACAACAGTGTTTCTCAAAATGTTAGGTCATATTATTCAGACATATTCTCATATTTTTGTCAAGCATTTAAGGATCTAGAAAGAAATGTATGTACCATTTAAAGAAAGTGTGACTTTCAATTTTAAAACAGCAAGAATTTGTTGAAACATCAACAGTAATCAATCTCTGCTTTAGACATGCAGTTTTAAAATATATTGTTTTTCAAAACGGCTACATTTGTGATTATTTTTGTTGTTTACTTTTGCAAAGACACACCTATCTACAGTCCAATTCCGAACATTTATAAAACCATAAATTCTGGAACAATTTCTGTGTTCTCTTGCCCTCTGCTGGCTAAATTGAGACCTTTTTTGGAAACATGTCCATCAGCTACTTTATGATCACCAATGTACACCCTCTGTTCATTTTTAAGTCCATTTGGCAAAAGTCTCCTTAATCTTTATGCCAGAGGTAAGGATCTACCTTGAGGCTCCATTTCTCATCAAGATACCCATGACCTGAAGGTTCCAGCTCAGGACACATGTCCATCCTCAACCATCTTTTTTATCTCCCCCTGCATCCTTTGATTAGCACCTTATTGTATACTGTACTATTCCTGACTTGTCTCTACTGCATAATTTAACAGATATATCAGTGTGTAAATATAAGCTGTATCATTCTGTCTTGGTTATTAATTGCTTGGTGCTTGTCTTGTTTTCCCCGTGTGACTGTCAGTTCTCTAGGCCTTCATCCCCATCAACTGAATTTAGAAGAGGCATCAGTCATGGAAATCAAGCCTTCACACATACCCTAGACTTGCCTGGAGTGATGCAGGAACCCTCATTCTGGCTGTGACCTGCCCTCCTGGGCATCCCCCAGTCTCCTTGCAGTGGTCAAGATGGACCACACACACTTGGGTAAAATCAGCCCTTCCCTTGAGAGCTCAGTGGAGGTGTATGAATCAGCTCACCATCTTAGACCTGATTCCCCGCTCTCTCCTGCTGGTGGTGAACCCCAGCTGATGTTATTTAGGCTCTTAGGTTCTGCCACCCCGCTGCTCTCTCTTCTCTTCTACCCAGTTCCCACAAGTGTGATGTTCTGGGGTAAACTCTGAGTAACTGCTACCCTGGATTTCTACTTTCCTATTTACATCTAAATTAAAATTTGCATTATTCTGTCTCCTAGTTATTCTGAAGGTACAAGCTTTTCTCTCTCTCTGTATTAATCTATATCCTTTTTTTCCCCCAGCAGAAGGGTATGTGAGTAGGTTTGAATATGGGTGGCTGGCATTATTTTCCTATGGGTAAGCTGCAGAAGCTCCCTTTTGATTTCTTCTTTTTTGTTGTGTGTGGTTTTCTCACAACTGAGCTGGGTGAGAATAGGGGAGGAGAGAAAGAGAGAGTGTGAAAAGCTGTCTAGGGGAGCAGGAGGCTGAAAGAGAGTACAATGTGACTGCCTATGAGCACTAAGGTACCACTTGAGGTTTGTGGTAATAAATGTAAAGTAAGACCAGTCAGTATGATCATGGGCTTTTCTCCAACCACGTTCAGTTCAGCTGCATCCTGCTGTGGTTTTGCCAAATGAGTACAAAGAAATGTGCAAAACAGATAGGAGGAAAACTTCGAAGCTCTCCTGTGAAGGACAAAAGTAGAGCTGAACAAACAGGGAGACACACCACGTTCTCGGATCAAACAGCACAGTGCCAGATGCCAGTTCTCCTCAAGCTAATATGAACATTTATGATGACTGTGTTAAAAGTGACCTGCCCCCCACCACTGGAATCAGAAAAGCTGATTCCAAACAAGAATACTCAGGAAAACTCTGGAAAAAAAAAAAAGCACACTGGACAAAAGATATGAACAATCTGTTCAAAAAAGGAAAAAATAAAATAAAATAAAACAGAAAATGTCCCTTATGTATCTAAACAGCTGGCCAATCCTGCTTATATTAACAGAAAATTGAATTATAACTGTTTTAACATACAAATGTTCACCTATCTGACTGGCAAAACTCAAAACGTTTGATAGTACCTTCTGTGAGTGAGGCTGTGGAGAAACAGGCATTCTCATAATTGTTGGGAGTTCAAAATGGTCCACCCTCTACGGAAAGTAGTTTGGAATTAACTAAAACAGCTGCACATGCATGTGCCTGTTGACTTAGCAGTTCTATTTTAAAGAATCTCTATAAATTCATGACTATGTGCAGGGACTTATTCATTCTGACACTGTTTATAATTGCAAAGGATTATAAACAATCCAAATATCCAGCAATAGGGAACTTGTTACATAAAAAATAGAAAAGGTGTTAAAAAAGAAAAAATGGCTCTCTTTTTAGAAGCTTGCTTTTGCAAGATTCAGAACCAAGATTAGATAAGTAAATAACAGGGATAGAGCCCTACCTTTTGTATGAGTGAGTGAATGAAGTCGCTCAGTTGTGTCTGACTCTTTGCGACCCCATGGACTATAACCTACCAGACTCCTCCTTCCATGGGATTCTCCAGGCAAGAGTACTGGAGTGGGTTGCCATTTCCTTTTGTATAAGGAAATAAAAATGTTTGCTTATTTTTGCCCAAAACAAAAGTCATGGAATAAATCAAAAATTAGTAGATAAGAAAGAAATGAAAACAGTAGCTGGCTCTCAGAAAGTTAGTAAATATGATTTCCTAGAAGGAGCAGGAGAAAGGGACCAAGAAGACAGAGGAGGAGGCTATACTTCTCTAAATATAGTGAACAGTGGAAACAGCTCACAAATTTTAAAACTAATAATAAAATAAAATGAAAGAGGAAAATAAAAGCAAACCCTAACACTGAAAATAAACGAATTTCATGTGAATAACTGATTGAAGGACCATGTATGTTTCCTTGTTGACCATCCACTTATGAGTTTTCCTGATAAGGCTTCCTCTTCATACTCTAACCATGGAAAGCTGTGGAATTTGTACAGCTTGCCTCAATTTCCTGGTTGCTTTCTGTTGTCTATCTTTTCCTACTGACTAGTCAGCTCCATTGAGTAGGGGCTGGTATTTGTTTTGTTCACTGATAATCCAAACAGCTCACACAGTGTCTGGCATATAGTAAGAACTCAATAAATATTTGTTGAATGAATTAAGCTCTTTGTGGGCAATGAAGCCATTTCTTTCTCTCTCTCTCTTTTTTTTTTAATTTGAAGTTTAATAAGAACCTAGTGTATAGATCCGAGTGGCGACAGAGAGTGCCAGGCTGTGTGGCACAGGAGTGGCCAAGAGGAGCTACCCCACGCCTGAGGTCAGGGGAGGCGGCTGAGAGGAGCAACCTCATGTCCAAGGAGCACGGCTATGCGGGCACAGGAGAGCCAAGAGGAGCTACTCCATGTTCAAGGTCAGGAGGGGTGACTGTGAGGAGATACTCCTCATCCAAGGTAAGGAACAGCTGCTGTGCTTTGCTGGAGTAGCCGTGAAGAGATACCCCACGTCCAAGGTAAAAGAAACCCAAGTAAGACCGTAGATGTTGTGAGAGGGCATCACAACCTGTAAGAGGGCAGACACACTGAAACCATAATCACAGAAAACTAGCAATATGATCACACGGACCACAGCCTGGTCTAACTCAATGAAACGAAGCCATGCCGTGTGGGGCCACCCAAGATGGATGGGTCATGGTGGAGAGGTCTTACAGTATGTGGTCCACTGGAGAAGGGAATAGCAAACCACTTCAGTATTCTTGCCTTGAGAACCCCATGAACAGTATGAAAAGGCAAAATGATAGGATACTGAAAGGAGAACTCCCCAGGTGCGTAGGTGCCCAATATGCTACTGGAGGTCAGTGGAGAAATAACTCCAGAAAGAATGAAGGGATGCAGCCAAAGCAAAAACAATACCCAGCTGTGGATGTGACCGGTGATAGAAGCAAAGTCCAATGCTGTAAAGAGCAATATTGCATAGGAACCTGGAATGTCAGGTCCATGAGTCAAGGCAAATTGGAAGTGGTCAAACAGAAGATGGCAAGAGTAAACGTCAACATTCTAGGAATCAGCGAACTAAAATGGACTGGAATGGGTGAATTTAACTCAGATGACCATGATATCTACTACTATGGGCAGGAATCTCTTAGAAGAAATGGAGTAGCCATCATGGTCAACAAAACAGTCTGAAATGCAGTACTTGGATGCAATCTCAAAAATGACAGAATGGTCTCTGTTCATTTCCAAGGCAAACCATTGAATATCATGGTAATCCAAGCCTATGCCCCAACCAGTAACGCTGAAGAAGCTGAATTTGAACGATTCTATGAAGACCTACAAGACCTTCTAGAACTAACACCCCCAAAAAGATGTCCTTTTCATTATAGAGGACTGGAATGCAAAAGTAGGAAGTCAAGAAACACCTGGAGTAATAGGCAAATTTGGCCTTGGAATATGGAATGAAGCAGGGCAAATGCTAATAGAGTTTTGCCAAGAGAACACACAGGTCATAGCAAACACCCTCTTCCAACAACACAAGAGAAGACTACACATGGACATCACCAGTTGGTCAACACCGAAATCAGATTGATTATATTCTTTGCAGCCAAAGAAGGAGAAGCTCTATACAGTCAACAAAAACAAGACTGGGAGCTGACTATGGCTCAGATCATGAACTTCTTATTGCCAAATTCAGACTTAAATTGAAGAAAGTGGGGAAAACCACTAAACCATTCAGGTATGACCTAAATCAAATCCCTTATGATTATACAGTAGAAGTGAGAAATAGATTTAAGGGACTAGATCTGATAGATAGAGTGCCTGATGAACTATGGATGGAGGTTTGTGACATTGTACAGGAGACAGGGATCAAGACCATCCCCATGGAAAACAAATGCAAAAAAGCAAAATGGCTTTCTGAGGAGGCTTTACAAATAGCTGTGAAAAGAAGAGAAGTTAAAAGCAAAGGAGAAAAGGAAAGATATAAGCATCTGAATGCAGAGTTCCAGAGAATAGCAAGGAGAGATAAGAAAGCCTTCCTCAGTGATCAATGCAAATAAATAGAGGAAAACAATAGAATGCGAAAGACTAGAGATCTCTTCAAGAAAATTACAGATACCAAGAGAACATTTGATGCAAAAATGGGCTCAATAAAGGACAGAAATGGTATGGACCTAACAGAAGCAGAAGATTAAGAAGAGGTGGCAAGAATACACAGAAGAACTGTACAAAAAAGAGCTTCACGACCCAGATAATCACGGTGGTGTGATCACTCACCTATAGCCAGACATCCTGGAATGTGAAGTCAAGTGGGCCTTAGAAAGCATCACTACGAATAAAGCTAGTGGAGGTGGTGGAATTCCAGTTGAGCTATTTCAAATCCTAAAAGATGATGCTGTGAAAGTGCTGCACTCAATATGCCAGCAAATTTGGAAAACTCAGCAGTGGCCACAAGACTGGAAAAGGTCAGTTTTCATTCCAATCCCAAAGAAAGGCAATGCCAAAGAATGCTCAAACTACCACTCAATTGCACTCATCTCACACGCTAGTAAAGTAATGCTCAAAATTCTCCAAGCCAGACTTCAGCAATATGTGAACCGTGAACTTCCTGATGTTCAAGCTGGTTTTAGAAAAGGCAGAGGAACCAGAGATCAAATTGCCAACATCCGCTGGATCATGGAAAAAGCAAGAGAGTTCCAGAAAAACATCTATTTCTGCTTTATTGACTATGCCAAAGCCTTTGACTATGTAGATCACAATAAACTGTGGAAAATTCTGAAAGAGATGGGAATACCAGACCACCTGACCTGCCTCTTGAGAAATCTGTATGCAGGTCAGGAAGCAACAGTTAGAACTGGACACGGAACAGACTGGTTCCAGATAGGAAAAGGAGTACGTCAAGGCTGTATATTGTCACCCTGCTTATTTAACTTATATGCAGAATACATTATGAGAAACCTTGGGCTGGAAGAAGCACAAGCTGGAATCAAGATTGCCAGGAGAAATATCAATCACCTCAGATATGCAGATGACACCACCCTTATGGTAGAAAGTGAAGGGGAACTAAAAAGCCCCTTGATGAAAGTGAAAGTGGAGAGTGAAAAGTTGGCTTAAAGCTCAACATTCAGAAAACAAAGATCATGGCATCTGGTCCCATCACTTCATGGGAAATAGATGGGGAAACAGTGGAAACAGTGTCAGACTTTATTTTTCTGGGCTCCAAAATCACTACAGATGGTGATTGCAGCCATGAAGTTAAAAGACGCTTATTCCTTGGAAGAAAAGTTAAGACCAACCTAGATAGCATATTGAAAAGCAGAGACATTACTTTGCCAACAAAGGTCCGTCTAGTCAAGGCTATGGTTTTTCCAGTGGTCATGTATGGATGTGAGAGATGGACTGTGAAGAAATCTGAGCGCTGAAGAATTGATGCTTTTGAACTATGGTGTTGGAGAAGAGTCTTGAGAGTTCCTTGGACTGCAAGGAGATCCACCCAGTCCATCCTAAAGGAGATCAGTCCTGGGTGTTCATTGGAAGGACTGATGCTGAAGCTGAAACTCCAGTACTTTGGCCACCTCATGTGAAGAGTTGACTCATTGGAAAAGACCCTGATGCTGGGAGGGATTGTGGGCAGGAGGAGAAAGGGACAGCAGAGGATGAGATGGCTGGATGGCATCACCGACTCAATGAACATGAGTTTGAGTGAGCTCCGGGAGTTGGTGATGGACAGGGAGGCCTGGTGTGCTGTGATTCATGGGGTCACGAAGAGTCGGACACAACTGAGTGACTGAACTGAACTGAACTGAAGTGAGTGTATAGTACAGGGAACTCTAGCAATACTGTTAAATGGCCTATATGGGAAAAGAATCTAAAAAAGAATGGATATATGTATATGTATCACTGACTCACTTTGCTGTACAACTGAAACTAAGATAACATTGTAAATCAACTATATTCCAACTTTTTAAAGAAAGACAAAGAATTAAAAAAATTTTTTAAGTATAAGCATAGAAAATTGAAGTATAGTTAATTTACAATGTTGTGTTGGTTTCAGGTATACAGCAAAGTGATTTAGTTTGTGTGTGTGTATACATATATATTCTTTATATATGTGTATTTTTTCAGATTCTTTTCCATTATAGGATAAGATATCGAATATAAGTTCTTATGCTATACAGTAGTTCCTTATTTCCCCTCTGTTTTATATACAGTAGTGTGTATATATTAATCCAAAACTCCTAATTTCTTCCCCACTCTCCAGCTATCCCCTTTGGTAACCACGTTTGTTTTCTAAGTCTGTGAGTCTATTTCTGTTTTGTAAATAAGTTCATTTAAATCATTTTTTCACATTGCACGTATTAGTGATATCACATGATATTTGTCTTTCTCTGTATGACTTCACTTAATACGATAATCTCTAGGTCCATCCATGCTGCTGCAAATGAAGGAAGCTGTTTCTTGTATGTTCTTTCTTTAATGCTCCAATGCTAGTAGTGGGCTAGTACAGGAATTGCTAAATATATATTTTTGTCTGAGCCCAGATGATTTTAATAGACCTCCAACTACATTTCTGTCTTCATTGTTGTTATTCATGTCTGGCCAATAGCCCAGGACCCCATCACTGGGACTTTATCTGCAGCTGGCAGTCCCTAGCAGCCAAGACATTGCCCAGCTTCGTGCTGTGTTGACTGTGGCCCAAACTGCTAACGCTTTACTCTTTCTCCTTTTGTGTACAAGCTTCCAGCTGAGCTGCTTTGCAGATATTTCAGAAGTATGTCTCCAATTCTTTCTAGTCAGCTTATAATGACCGGCAGTGAATGTTTGGGATTTAGAACTAAGTCTCTCTTTTTCAAATGGCTATATACAAATGAAGAAATTTCTTTCAGTAGATCAATTCCATAATAAACTCGATAGATCAAACTCTCACTAAGAATAGCATCAACCTTCCTACATTCCTCTCATCATTTCATTCTCTCTGTAAAATTCACTAGCAGGCTTCAGTTTGGAGTCCACTTCTTAGAAAATTTGCTCTGGGAGTGATTTGAAGTAACTTGGATTCGAATTAATTTATCTTCTTGGGGCTCAGTTTCCACAATTTCAGCAACACCTATGTTTCCAAGTTGCTGGAAATGCAAGCAAATATTTATGTCAGTCTTTTAGTACAGTGCCTGTTCTTGGCTGAAAAGTGTTGTTAATAAAACAGGCCTCCTATTCCCACTAAAGATTGTAGGGAAAAGGGATTGGAAGGAAATATCAGTATACCAAAATGTGGACAGTTATTACTGTGGGGTGTTGAGATTATTGTGCTTTTTATCTTTGTGATTTAAACTTTCCTGGGCTTGCCATATCTTGTAAAATGATTATATAGTAGTGTTATAATCAGAAAATGTTAAAATGATCATTTTTATAACCTTTAACAGTTAAATTTTTTTTTCTCTTTCCATGATTCTGTCTCATTTCTTAATAATAACTCAAAAAAAAATCCAACTAACTAAATGAATTCATGTTGGTTCATTTCATTAACAACCCAAAGAATTGATATGAACACATTGACCAGGACTCAAAGAAAAATCAGCCTGCAAACAAATGTGAATAAGAATGAAAACTAAGGACTTGATCTTTGGCACAAGTGTTGGAGTAAATCAGAACTTTTAGGATCTAGTGAGCAGATGATAAATCTTTACTGCTACTGCTAAGTCGCTTCAGTCATGTCCGACTCTGTGCGACCCCATAGATGGCAGCTCACCAGGCTCCCCCATTCCTGGGATTCTCCAGGCAAGAACACTGGAGTGGTTTGCCATTTCCTTCTCCAATGCATGAAAGTGAAAAGTGAAAGTAAAGTCACTCAGTCATGTCCGACTCTTAGCAACCCTATGGACTGCAGCCCACCAGGCCCTCCATCCAGTGGGCTGGAAAATCTTTACTAGGTTGGTGAAAATGTAATTGCAGTTTTGGACTGTGAATTTTAAATCATCATAACTAGGCTCAAACACATCTTTATTAATCAAAATAGGAACCAATACAATCAACACATTTTTTGCCAATGAGAAATAAGTTTGTTTATTCCTATAGTGTAAAAATCTATGCTTTGGGATTCAGTGAACTCTTGGAAAGCATTTTTTTCCTCCTGCTGATTGTGGAAGCATTTTCCCTGCAAAAAGTTGTCAAGATGTTTGAAGAAGTGGTAGTCTGTTGGCAAGAGCTTAGGTGAATATGGCAGATGAGGCAAAACTTTGTAGCCCAATTCGTTCAACTTTTGAAATATTGGTTATGTGATGTGCAGTCAGGCACATTGTAGAGAAGAATTGGGCCCTTTTTGTTGACCAGTGCAAGCTGCAGGTCTTACAGTTTTTGGTGCATTCTGTTGATCATGCTTCTCAGATGCAATGGTTTTGCTGGGATTCACAAAGCTGTAGTGGATCACACAGGCAGCAGACCACCAAACAGGGACCATGACCTTTTTTTTTGGTACAAGTTTGGCTTTGGGAAGTGCTTTGGAGCTTCTTGTTGGTCCAACCATTTAGCTGGTCATAGCTTTTCGCCACAAGTCACAATCTGATTGAGAAATGGTTTGTTGTTGTAAGAGAAGATGACACTTCAAAAAGATGATTTTTTTGATTTTCAGTCAGCTCCTGAGGCACCCACTTATCAAGCTTTTTCACCTTTCCAACTTGCTCCAAATGCCAAATGACCATAGAATGGTCAATGTGGAGTTCTTCAGCGACTTTTCATATAGTTTTAACAGAATCATATATTTTAAAACAGAATCAGCTTCAATGAACCTCTCAATTGTCAACTTCCAATGGCAAGCCACTGCTCTCATTTTCAAGGTTCTTGTCTCCTTTGCAAAACTTCTTGAACCACCACTGCACTATACGTTTGTTCACAGTTCCTGGGCCAAATGCACTGATGTTACGAGTTGTCTCTGCTGCCTTATGATTTTGAGATTGAATAAGAAAATTGCTCAGATTTGCTTTTTTGTTTAATATCATTTCCTATTCATTGGAAGGACTGATGCTGAAGCTGAAACTCCAATATTCTGGCCACCTGATGCGAAGAACTGACTCACTGGAAAAGACCCTGATGCTAGGAAAGATTGAAGGCGGGAGGAGAAGGGGACGACAGAGGATGAGATGGTTGGATGGCATCACTGACTCAATGGACATGAGTTGGAGTAAGCTCTGGGAGTTGGTGATGGACAGGGAAGCCTGGCATGCTGCAGTCGATGGGGTCGCAAAGAGTCAGACATGACTGAGTAACTGAACTGATTTCCCTAGTCTAAATAAATATAAAATAAACAGCAAGTAATAAGTCATCAGCAAAAAAACAAACAAACCAAAAAACCATAAAGTAAGAAATGTGCATTAAAATGATGATGTATAACATAACTGAAAGGTCGGGCAAGGTCAGGCATGTTGAGGCATGCCCGGACATGTTGAGGCTTGCCCGGGCGTGTTGAGGCATGCCCCGGAAAAGTGCCGCAGACAAGTCCCAGAGGTGGGCCAACAACCAAGCCGTCCAATCAGGTGCCAACACGGAGCCCTTGGACACCAATCACCGCTGAGCCCGCGCTTTCTTCCTTATGTGGGAGCCCGGCCCTGGCTATAAAACCCTTCCCCACCCCTCATACCTCGCAGTCTCCCTTCGCTTCCTTGCTCACCCGCCCTGGGAGTTCTGCCCGAGAGCAACCGCCCAATAAAGGCCCTGATCAACGGTCCATAGGGGTGGCTCTTTCTTCCCGTGGCGTTTCTTACAATAACCATATTTATTTAAGAATGTATTTTCATAGCAAATGGCAAAGTTCAACAATGCAAAACCGTGATTACTTTTGCACCAAAATAATATTTATTTATTCATGACTGAGCTGGGTCTTCATTGCTGTGCAGGCTTTTCTCTAGTTGAGGCAAATGGGGGCTATTCTCTGGTTGTGATGGGCAGGCTTCTCATTGCAGTGGCTTCTCTTGTTGTGGAGCATGGCCTCTAGGGAGCATGGACTTCAGTAGTGCAGCACAGGCTCAGTAGTTTCAGCTTCTGAGCTTTAGAGCACAGGCTCAGTAGTTGTGGCTCATGGGTGTAGATGACCCATGGCATGTGGGATCTTTCTGGACCAGGGATCAAACCAATCTGCATTGGCAGGCAGATTCTTTACCATTGAGCCACTAGGGAAGCCTGTAAGTTTTTTAAAGTGCTGGCTAACAGAGTAGCCTCCATGAGCCAGAGAATAGAGTTGGGGGTGCATGTCTCCTGTGGAGAGCTTCACCCTCTCTCTTTGCTGGGAAGGGATCCTCTTCAGTGGCCCTTCTGTAGGGTCATGCATGGAGCAGCCAGGCTGGAAGCCCTCACCCACGGTACAGCCACCCTTGGTGGTCAGTATGGAGAAAGATGTCACGGCCAGGTTGTGCATATCCCCACAACCAGATGGCTGTGTTTGCATCACTGGGTGGGGGGAGGTGGCTGAGGCCACTTACCAGAGATTGGAACCCAAGAGGGAAGGAAGTGGCTGAATTGGTGGCTGCTGATCTTTGGACTGCCAGCCACTCCCACCTCCTGTCACTTCAGGGGCTGTGGTCAGGGTTGCAAGAGGAGCAGTGGGGACAGAGGAGGCCTTTGTGACCAGTCAGACCTTGTGCATGAGACTTCTAACCACTCCACATTTCACAACTGAGGAAATAGGAAGTGAGAGCTTAGAAGGGAGCGTGGGGCTGGCAGCTGTACACTCAGGACTTCAAAGGGCAAGTATTTTTGTCAACACAGGTTCTCCGGTTAGTGAAGATGCTGAAATGCATTTCCTGTGTGGCTCTATTTTAATAGGGTGTTGACCAGCTCGATACCTCTGGACATTTGCAGCCTGTCTCAGAGGTTTGCAGCCTGAAAATCAGAACCAACCATTCATCTCACAGCCCTACTGCATAAAACAAGGGTCAATTAGTTACCAACACTGATATTTATTATAGGATAATTTATAAAAGAGAAGAGATGACAAGCCACCTCCATAACTCTGGCAGCACCCTCAGACTGCACAGATCGGATTAGGAAAT
Source organism: Ovis canadensis (assembly GCF_042477335.2). Classification (NCBI taxonomy): domain Eukaryota; kingdom Metazoa; phylum Chordata; class Mammalia; order Artiodactyla; family Bovidae; genus Ovis; species Ovis canadensis. Next base: position 70,831,907 of record NC_091248.1, on the reverse strand, counting down.
TCATCATAGAAATAGATGAGTAGTTGCACTCATCTATCTTCTGCAAAACACATCTAACTTTTTCCCTTTTCTTCACTTTCATCCATTTCCACTATGAGCAAGTTTTAAAATTTGTTTCCCCCTTCCCCCATTCAGCTCTTTTAAAAGAAGAACCTGAGCAGTGTTCCCAGGAAGAAAGCACCTTTCTCTGCCCAGAGCCTCCCCTGATTAGCAGGTGGAAATTCCCAGGTAAGAGCACCTGCCCATTTGGCTGTGGCTCAAGAACTGAGGTTGGGAAGTTCATGCACATGGAAGGAAAACAACCAGTTGGATCAGTGGGCAAGAGATGAGAACATAAATAGGCCTGAGACAAAGAAGAGGTCAGCTGTAAGTGGGTCAGGAGGTCGGAGTGGACGAGTAGGCTCTGGAAGGGAGTACTGCCATAGAGAATTTCAGTTCCCACCTCACCCTGGGGGCTGGATGACTCAGCATTTCCTATTATTAGTATTATTAAGGCCAACCTCAGAGGCCCTAGCAGGGCTGACTGCTGTTAAAACTGGACTATTCTCCTTCTGGCCTCTGGTTCATTCTAGGTAAATGTAGTAGAAGGCTGATACAGAAGGGCTGTGTAATTCATCCTGATATTTAATGTTCTTTTATTCTTTTTTTTTTTTTTTTCAAACTTCACTCAATAGTCCGAACTGGTCAGGCTTTAGGTGGGCTGACATCAGCTGCTTTATCTAGTTACATTGTCACCTAATAAGTAACCTTTATTGGTGATTGCCAGGTGCTGACATTTCATAAAGCCTTGACAGAAACATCCTTTTTAATTCTCAGAAGCAGGCCACAAGGTAGGTGTTATTATCTGCATTTGCAGATGAGAAAGCTGAGGCTTAGAGATGTTCGTTGCTCAAGGACTGAGAGTTCAATTGAGCCTTTTCACTTAAGTCTGTGCTCTTCACCTGTACCCTCTACTGCCTGGCAGAGATTAAAAATGGTTTATTGAGCTTAAACACAAATCAGAGGATGATCCTTGGCAGGAGAGCATGGAAAAAAGAAAAAGCACACAGCAGACCAGGAATGTGATGAGAAGAGAAGGATAGAGGGAGGGAAGCATATGCTACTGGTGGAAAATCAGTGTGGGAAAACCACTGCCCCTTTAAAGGCACATAAGGTCCTCCTTAGAGGTTTGTTTACCTTGCTAACATGTCTTCAAGATGGGCAGGTTTTGTTATCTTTGCTTTTCATGTATGCGTTCCATGGACTTATTACCTAGATGATCGGTATTCTTCCAGCCACCAAGGGACCGGTGTGTATTCAGTGTGACTGGAGAGGCATCTCTCATACTGTCACTCCATCTCCTACCCTCCCTGGAGATTTCACTCTTCAAGTAACTGGGTCAGCTGAAGAGGCTGGGCATTGTCTTCAGAAGGTTATTGTTGAAATGTACATTTTTCCTTCAAAGTCAAGCTCCGTGAAGGCAAGGATTTTGTCTTGCTTGCCTTACATCCCTAGGAACGTAGAAAATGATCTTTATAAATGGAATTAAGAATGTATAAATGAATGAATGAAAGACATGAACAGGAGGCAGAGTGTCCCTGAAAGCCTTTGCTGATCCATTCACTTTGCAAAGTAGAAAATGGGGAGGAATGGGCTGCAGGGAACATGTTAAGGGGAGCTGTGGTGGGGGTAGGATTAGGGATGCGAAACTTTGGATCTTGGGGCTTTAGGGCAGGAGACATTGGAGAGCTGGTGGGAAGTGTCACGCCCCCAATCCACCTCCTCTCCAATATCAAGGCCTCTGTACTGTCCTCTCCCCCTTCCTTCATTTGCAGGAACAGTCTTGATTTACCAAAGCTTAAATCACTGGTTTTAATTCTTCTCCAGCATTTTTATGAGCACAGGTATTCCTCCTTCAAGAAAAACAAAACAAAGATGAAACCTGGTTTCACTCTGTAGTTCTAAGTCATCACCCTAAGAAAACCATTGACATCATATCATTCTTCTCCTCAAAAGCTTTTGTCATCTTGTCAACAGCCTTTTACCAACTTAACGTTTTTACCTTAAGGCTACCTTTTGCCTCCTCTCTCTGAAATGCTCTCCAAATGTTTATAGTTTCAAACATCCCTGTCTGCCAAAGGGGGCTTTGGCCCTTTATGACCTTCCTACTGTAGAGCTGCTTTAGTTGCAATTACAGTTGGCCCTTGAACAACATGGGGGTTAATCCATATATAACTTATGGTCAGTTCTCCATATCCTCAACTTCTCAGCATCTGCATATTCAACCAACCACTGACAATGTGGTACTGCGGTATTTACTACTGAAAAATATCCTGTATAAGTGGACCCTCACAGTTCAGTCCCATTGTTCAAGGGCCAACTGTATTATGTTGAACTTTGTTTACTAGCAATCTCCTTGCTTTATTTTTATACCAGTTGTGGCTTTTCTATCTTAAGTATGTGTGTGATCTCTGACTTGGCTCTTCAGTGGTGACTGGTGTTGGGACTGTCTCATACCCACAGAAAGCCTCTGGTGTAAGCAGACATCACTGTATGTTATGGCCCTAGTGTACAGCCAACATGTGATGACACTTTAAAATTCTGATTTTTGATATTATTAAGTCAAATACAGTTTGTACTTTAGAATGTTCATTCTGGGCTATAAAGCCTTGAACGTTAGTTATTCAGTAGTCCTAATATCTGGACTATGACATCCTGTCAGCTGCAGTCACAGAGCTGTCCCAGACCATTCTCTCATCTGAAAGAAGAGTTGTCAGTTTTTGCTGCATTGCCACCTGATGAATGGCTTTGCAGGATTGTTCTGCTATCTGAGCAGCTCCTACTCCGGGTATGAAAAATCTAATTTCACTCCCTAAGCCTTTCTCCTATAATGTCCCTTCTGCTTCAACAGATTCTCACCAGACACATTAAAATGGGACTCATAATATCGATTTATTATCTTAGCAATCTCAGTAAACAGGGCATTGTGGTTTTTTTTCCTTCAGAGAAAAGGCAGGCCTATCATCTTCCTTAAAAGAACATACTGTATGGCCTCATATTACAAAAATTGCAGCTTGGTTCAAATTCCCACTGATAGTCCTTTAGTTTTTCTTGTAAGGAGATAACTTATTATGGAGAAATGCTGTTACATAAATAAAGCTAGAATGTTAATATTAGGAGACAGATCTGAACTTGGAAGCACAGTGCTGATGTTACATCCTGAATTTTTCTCATCTCCTCCTTCTCAGCATCTTCATACTACTTCTCTCTGTCTCTCTCTTACATGTTGGTGTGATGCAGCTGACAGCACCTGCAGAGGTTGAGGGCCTTCTCTTAGATAAAGAGATTTGGGTCTGCCCATCGTAATTCCACGATAGGAATTTTGAACCAAAGAAAACAAAAATTTCTGATTCTAAGTGACATAGAATGGGTGTCACATAGGGCTGCAGGATTTGGGAGCCCAATTCTTTTTTGGGAAAATACTGTTTGTTATATTGTGATTCTCTTCTGTAGCCCTAGCCTTCTTATCTTTGAGGCTTTGTGTGTGGATGGTTGGAGTAAATGAAGCAGGAAGTGAAGTCTGGTAGCAGCCTAGGAAGGTAGTTATGAGATGGGAGAAGTGACCTGCTGAGAGCTGAGCCTGGCTTCCTGCTGTTTCCTGAGAACAGAGAGTGGCCTGTGCAGAGGTGGGAGCAGGCAAGTAGTCCTCAAGGATTCTCAGAGGTACCTGGAAGGAGAACCTGGTAAAAGATAAACTTCCTTTTTGTTAAATGTGGCATGAGCTCTGACCTTATTGGCCTTGGAAGACTAGCAAGGTCGCTGACTTCTGGCTTGCCCAGAATAAACCCTGCTGAACCCATGTCCAGGAAGGAGGCCGTTTCCCACCTCCTTTCCACACACCCACTCACTCCTAGCTGCCTTTTATGCCACTTCTGTCTCTTCCGATGGGGACTGCCCAAGTGAGAGGAGAAAACTAGAAGGTATTTTATATAAAGGGAGCAAGGAGAGTGTCACAGACTCAGGTCGAAGACTCATCTGTTTGCAGCTTGGTACCCCCAGAAGTGGCCCTGGGCACTGGAAGCCTGATGTCTGAAATCGAGGGTTCTCCCAGCATCCTGTTTCATACAGGTCAGCACCATGTTTCAGCTAACTGATACAGACACCACCGCCCCGCCCACCCCTACCCCCAGCCCCTGCCATCACCCGGAGGCCAGTATGAGTGGAAGGCCTATTTCTCAGAGCTCCTTCAACTCAGTGTTTTACATCATTACTACTTCAGATGGACAGAACTTGTTAGGTTCATTTCTTTCTTTCTTTTGTCGTTCTTTCTTCTCTTCCTCCCACCTTCTCTCTGCCCTACCTTCTCTCCTTCCTCCTCCTTGGTCCTAGAAGTTTTCTGCTCAGTATCTTTCAAACACTGTTGCTGCTCCTCCCAGCGCCCCGTGTACCCTGCAGTGGCCAGAAATCTGCTCCCACCATTAAAGGCTTAAGAAGCATACAAGGAGTCGAGGAAGCTCAAGTCTAGGCTTCAAGGTTACTGTTAGACCTTTTTGCCTAGAAACGATTATATGAAGACATAAAACGTTTTAACTCTATGTCCTACTATTTTGAATTAAAAATCTCAATATATAGATATGTGAAATTCATGTTGATAAGCCTTGGACTTTTCCCTCCTCTTTGATCAGTAGCACTCTGATATGGTTTATGGAGTCTGCTTTCCTACCTTGGAGAACAAGGATGATGTGTGTTGATTTGGAATGTTTAGGTGAGATCACCTGGGAGCCAAGTTACAGATGACGTGTAATCATTTATCTTTAGACTCCCAGCTTTGATTTATCCGTCCTCCACCCATTCCTCACCTTGCACTAATGGGATTGTAGTATCCAGAGCAGTAGAAAACGCCTTTGTCCTGACATCCATACTTTGTGTTTCTATACTATCTGTATTTGTGACAAAAGTCATTGAGGCTACTTCCTTTTGCCTAAATATTAATAGGTAGGAGCAGAAAGGTCACAGTTATGAAAGTAATATTTGGAAAAAAAGACTAATTCTGTTCATTATGCTCTTTGGAATCTCTTTTTTAGCAGAGGTGGTGGGTGGGGTGGGGGTGGTGGTGGTGGGGGGAACCTGCGCTGCACAGCATGTGGGATCTTATTTCACCAACCAGTGATTGAACCTGTTTCCTCTGCAGTGGAAGTGCGGAGTCTCAACCACTGGACTGCCAGGAAATTCCCTGGAAACTCTTTTTGACGTGGAAATTCCCATCATTTATGATCTCAGATTCTTGGAAAGCAAGCATGGCCCTGTTCTGTCGCTGACATAGATACATTTGTTCCTAAATATTTTATCCATTTTGGTGTTTTCCACATCCTTAGTGCTCCATAATAGTTATTAAACACATGATTCTTGCTGCCAGTATCCGTGTTGCTTTGGAGATATTAGTTTAATAGTAGAAGGTATTAGTCATTGGCCAGTCGTACAGCCTCCTCTTACAATGTCCTCTTATTGCCTCTTCCTGTATTTACATGATAAATACATGGGTGTGGATGTTCATAGCATTGTTTTTTGTTCACAGCATTTTAAAAAATGATTTTATTGTTTATCTTTGGCTGTTCTGGGTCTTCGTTGGTGCGCGAGCTTTTCTCTAGTTGTGATTAAGTTGGGGCTACTCGTTGCTGTGGCTTCTCTCGTTGTGGAGCGTGGGCTTTAGAGCATGAGGGCTTCAGTACTTGCGGTTCCTGGGCTCTGGAGGACAGGCTCAACAGTTGTGGCACACAGGCTTAGCTGCTGTGAGGCACGTGGGATCTTCCTGGATCAGGGATCAAACTGGTGTCTCATGCATTGGCAGGCAGATTCTTTACCACTGAGCTACCTGGAAAGCCTGCTCATAGTATTTTTAATCCAATTTTTTCATATCCATTTGTTTTGAGAATCAAAAGTCAGTTATTGTGGCCTACTATTTACCAGGCACTGTAACCATGACTAGCACTTTATATATACATTCTTTGTAATGTTTACAATAGTGTTGTAAGGAATTACCTTCATTTTTTCATTCATTCGTTGGTCTATTCAGCAACTGGTAGGTTCTGTGTTAGAAGGTAAAGACATCAGTCAATGAGACAGAAAAAAAAAAAATCTAACATTCACAATGCTTAGAAACTAAACTTAGAGAAGTGGCTTGTAGTTAGGGGACACACTGAATGACAAGCTGGGATTTGAATCTTTCCATTCCCAAAACTCAGGCTGCCTCCAAAAAATAGTGTTAGTCAGTTACAAAGAACCTAAGAGCCAGTCATTCACAGCTTCATTTGTTTTCAAGTCTTCAGACCAATCTCATATGTTCAGTGTTGTTATCTCCACTTCACAGGTGAGGAAATAGGACTTGGAGAGGCTGAATAACTTACTCATGATCTTGCAGACAGACGGTTCCCAGGGCCATGCTGCTTCTATTTGTCTTCTGCTGCCTGTGCAGCAGAGAAGGGGAAGGTTCACAGACCCTGCCCAGCAGGAGTTTGCAGGACAGCAGACCATTACAGCACAAAGCAGAATGGAATAAGGCCACAAGAATAGTATAAACAAAGGGCTGTGGGATTGAGCAGGAGTTAGCCTAAGGAGTACTTGAAAACAGAGGACAAGAAAAAGCACTCTGTTTATAATTTACAGGGTATCATATTTCAAGCAGGAAATAATATATTATTCTAAGTAAAAACATCATAAATAGGAGTTAGAATTATTTTACTTCTCTTTTTTGCCTAGTAAGTGTATTCATTATATAAAATTTATTGAGTGGCTGACTGGGTATAGTAGTGTAAGAAACAATTCATTTTCAGAGATATTAAATTGCTAAAATAATGTGGATCTTAAAATCGATTCATTTTATGTTTTTTAGTAAGAGTATGTCTTGGTCTGTGTTCAGATATTTTAAGTAGAGAAAGTAGATAAGGGTCATAACATATTTTCACTTTCACTGGGGTCCCAGCAGGGCTGTGTACAGTTGTACGATTTGTGTACTACACAAAGGTACCCAGCTGGGTAAAGAGGATACTGAAATCTAGTCTGCATCTCCCATGCCCAGCAATGCTCCCCAACACAAGACTGCCTCCCTCACAAAGGGAAGGACATATTGGTGCCTTTTAAAATTTCGTACGAGTAAGAAAAGATTGTTTATGGGTTTGCAGTGACCCTGGTTCCCACAGCAAGAGCAATAATAATGGTAATGTAGCACCCAGGGTTGAAGGTGCTTAATATGATGGTTTTTATCTTTCTACTGTAGACTTTAAAATACCATAGGAGTTTATTACATTCTAAATTAAATTTGAGATTAACTTAGTAATTAAGTAATAACCAAAAACACTGTAAAATCTGTTAATGAAAAATTTTATTGATTCCATGTATTACATAAAACCAAATTGTAATGTGGGATAAAATGAAACAACTTTAATTTTCAACTACATAATATTTTTGCATGTAATTTCAGAGATTTCACAGACCATCTAAAGCCCATTTTGGACCACAGATTAGCATACCTATATTATGGTACTGAATGATTCAAAAATAATTGACAATATAATGTGTTTATGGTATTTATTTATAGCAAATATAAACATGTAGTTGAAACCTAATATTTTCCCTATGGCTAAACACTCAAGAAGTCACCACAGTATGTATATTTACTGGTTACTGAGTTATCCATTTTGGAAGTGTTTAATTATTTTTGAATCACTCTTCTCATTTAACAACTTCCTCTGAGAAAGTACCTAGATTTGGGTGCTATTGTGCCACGAATACATACTTATTGTGGCTCACTTTGCAAGGTGCCTTTTATAGGCTGGATTAATGGTGTACAGAGTAATTTGAATTTATTGGATGACAATAATTTTACTTTAGATTTCAATAAGTGATGGTGGTATTACCTCCCCACTCCAGCACTCCCTAAAAATCAGATCCACAGATCCAGAGTATCTCTGAAAGGTTCAGAGTTGTCATAGTGACCATGAAATTACGAGCTACTCCAGGGCTCATTCTCATAGAAAGGGAAGTTTCCCAGGACAATGAGTCATTATTGAAGCAGAGAATGCCTATAAATGGCTCCCTTATTAGACCAGTCAGTGTGAGACTGTAGAACATCCATCTGGCAGTGTGGTTATCATCACTAGCCAGAGGCTGTCTTCCACATCACAGACTATGTCATGAAACTGTCATGTTAAGTGTTTATTTTCCTGGCCAAACGTCATTTTAAAGAACTATTTCATTAAAGAGTTTGCTGAAAGGAGACTGACTTGGGATTTTTATCATAAGCCAGATGAAATCTGCTGTGGGTGGAAGTGGTACATGTGTGCTAAGTCACTTCAGTCATGTCCAACTCTTTAAGACCTAATGGACTATAGCCTGCCAGGCTTTTCTGTCCATGGGATTCTTCAGGCAAGAATACTGAAGTGGGTTGCATGCCTTCCTTTAGGGGATCTTCCCAACCCAGGGACCAAACCTGTGTCTCTTGCACTGGCAGGCAGATTCTTTACCACTGAGCTAGCAAAGAAGCCCAGTTTAGAAACTAGCTCTTTGTAAAGTTTCAATTGGCTTTTATTAATATGAACATTCATATTTAATGTGTCACTGATTTTGAAATGTTTTATATATTTTGTGCATGCCCGGTCTGTTGTGTCCAACTCTTCATGACCCCATGGTTCCTCGGTCCATGTGATTTCCCAGGCAAGAATACTGGAGTGGGTTGCCATCCCCTTCTCCAGGGGATCTTCCCAAGCTGGGGATCAATCTCCTGCATTGGCAGGTGATTTCTTTAACACCGAGCCTTCTGGAAATCCCTTTATTTATTTTATGCTCTATCAATATTTTTCTTTTTAAAGGTATCAAATAACAATGACTGATTAAAGTAGACCCATTTTCTTAAATTTTTCCTTTGTCAAAAATGGGAATATTTATTCAAAGCAGACATGACTGTTAACAGGAAATGCAGTATGAGATGAGCAGGGCACATGGCAAGCATTTTGCTTCCCTGCCTGGAACAGCAGGGATAACGTGACTGCACCAGGGGATTTTTATGTTGGAGATATTCACTACTGATAATTCAGCGGGTGGCTATTTTCCTTACCATATACACTGAGGATCCAAAAATGTTTGTTGAAATTTTACTCATTCAAAAAGTATTCAGTGAGTGTGTCATCTGTGTCAGTCATAGAATTGGGTGCTTGGGATACGAAGATAAATAACAGCCTTTGTGTGCTGAGTCCTAGGTCATCCATGCTTTCAGAAGAGGCAAAGGTTGATGTGAGAGCATGAAGAAGGGAAGAATCAGTTTTAGCTACAGGGTGGCCGTGAAGTCTGAAAATGAAGATATATTATTTCATCCTGAATGGTAATATAAGCTCAATTCAGTTCAGTTGCTCAGTCGGGTCTGACTCTTTGCGACCCCATGGACTGCAGCATGCCAGGCCTCCCTGTCCATCACCAACTCCTAGAGTTTACTTAACTCATGACCATTGAGTCGGTGATGCCATCCAACCATCTCATCCAATTTTTTCATTCTTCTTTCACTTTCATCAAGAGGCTCTTTAGTTCTTCTTCACTTTCTGTCATAAGGGTGGTGTCATCTGCATTTCTGAGATTATTGATATTTCTCCTGGCAGTCTTGATTCCAGCTTGTGTTTCTTCCAGTCTAGCATTTCTCATGAAGTACTCTGCATATAAGCTAAATAAGCAAGGTGACAATATACAGCCTTGACGTACTCCTTTTCCTATTTGGAACCCGGCTGTTGTTCCATGTCCAGTTCTAACTATTGCTTCCTGACCTGCATACAGATTTCTCAAGAGGCAGGTCAGGTGGTCTGGTATTCCTATCTCTTTCAGAATTTTCCACAGTTTATTGTGATCCACACAGTCAAAGGCTTTGGCATAGTCAATAAAGCAGGAATAGATGTTTTTTCTGGAACTCTCTTGCTTTTTTGATGATGCAGAGGATGTTGGTAATTTGATCTCTGGTTCCTCTGCCTTTTCTAAAGCCAGCTTGAACATCTGAAAGTTCACTGTTCACGTACTGTTGAAGCCTGGCTTGGAGAATTTTGAGCATTGCTTTACTAGCCTGTCAGATGAGTGTAATTGTGCAGTTTGAGCATTCTTTGGTATTGCCCTTCTTTGGGATTGGAATGAAAACTGATTTTTCCAGTCCTGTGGCCACTGGTGAGTTTTCCAAATTTGCTGGCATATTGAGTGCAGCATTTTCACAGCATCATCTTTTAGGATTTGAAATAGCTCAACTGGAATTCCATCACCTCCACTAGCTTTGTTCGTAGTGATGCTTCCTAAGGCCCACTTGACTTAACATTCCAGGATGTCTGGCTCTAGGTGAGTGATCACATCATCATGATTATCTGGTCATGAAGATCTTTTTTGTATAGTTCTTCTGTGTATTCTTGCCACCTCTTCTTAATAACTTCTGCATCTGTTAGGTCCATACCATTTCTGTCCTTTATTGAGCCCATCTTTGCATGAAATGTTCCCTTGCTATCTCTAATTTTCTTGAAGAGATCTCTAGTCTTTTCCATTCTATTGTTTTCCTCTTTTTCTTTGCACTGATCCCTGAGGAAGGCTCTCTTATCTCTCCTTGCTATTCTTTGGAAATCTGCATTCAAATGGGTATATCTTTTCTTTTCTCCTTTGCTTTTTGCTACTCTTCTTTTCAAAGCTATTTGTAAGGCCTCTTCAGACAACCATTTTGCTTTTTTTGCATTTCTTTTTCTTGGAGATGGTCTTGCTCCCTGACTCCTGTACAATGTCACAAACCTCTGTCCATAGTTCATCAGGCACTCTGTCTGTCAGATCTAGTCCCTTAAATCTCTTTCTCACTTCCATTCTATAATCGTAGGGGATTTGATTTAGGTCATACCTGAATGGTCTAGTGGTTTTTCCTGCTGCTGCTGCTGCTGCTGCTGCGCTGCTGCTGCTAAGTTGCTTGAGTCATGTTCAACTCTGTGTGACCCCATAGACGGCAGCCCACCAGGCTCCCCCATCCCTGGGATTCTCCAGGCAAAAAGTGGGTTGCCATTTCCTTCTCCAATTCATGAAAGTGAAAAGTGAAAGTGAAGTCGCTCAGTCATGTCTCTGTGACCCCACGGACTGTAGCCTACTAGGTTCCTCTGCCCATGGGATTTTCCAGGCAAGAGTCATGGAGTGGGTTGCCATTGCCTTCTCTGTGGTTTTCCCTAATTTCTTCAATTTAAGTCTGAATTTGGCAATAAGAAATTCATGATCTGAGCCACAGTCAGCTCCCTGTCTTGTTTTTGCTGACTGTATAGAGCTTCTCCATCTTTGGCTGCAAAGAATATAATCAATCTGAATTTAGTGTTGACCATCTGGTGATATCCATGTGTAGAGTCTTCTCTCGTGTTGTTGGAAGAAGGTGTTTGCTATGACCAGTGCATTCTCTTGGCAAAACTCTTAGCCTTTGCCCTGCCAAATTTTGTACTCCAAGGCCAAATTTGCCCAGTACTCCAGGAGTTTCCTGATTTCATACTTTTTCATTCTAGTCCCCTTTAATGCAAAGGACATCTTTTTTTGGGTGTTAGTTCTAGAAGGTCTTGTAGGACTTCACAGAACCTTTCAGCTTCAGCTTCTTCAGCATTGCTGGTTGGGGCACAGACTTGGATTACTGTGATATTGAATGGTTTGCCTTGGAAATGAACAGAGACCATTCTGTCATTTTTGAGATTGCATCCAAGTACTGCATTTCGGACTCTTTTGTTGACTATGATGGCTACTCCATTTCTTCTAAGGGATTTTTGCCCACAGTAGTAGATATAAGTCATCTAGTTAAATTCACCCATTCCAGTCCATTTTAGTTCTCTGATTCCTAAAATGTTGACGTTGACTCTTGCCATCTCCTGTTTGGCCACTTCCAATTTGCCTTGATTCATGGACCTAACAATCCAGGTTCCTATGCAACATTGCTCTTTATATCTTCAGATCTTGTTTCCACCACAAGTCACATCCACAACTGGGTGTTGTTTTTGCTTTGGCTCTGTCTCTTCATTCTTTCTGGATTTGTTTCTCCAGTGATCTCCAGTAGCATATTGGGCACCTACCAACCTGGGGAGTTCATCTTTCAGTGTTCTCTCTTTTTGCCTTTTCATACTGTTCATGGTGTTCTCAGGCAAGAATACTGAAGTGGTTTGCCATTCCCTTCTTCAGTGGACCACATTTTGTCAAAACTCTCCACCATGAACCATCTGTCTTGGGTATCCCTACACAGCATGGCTCATAGTTTCATTGATTAGACAAGGCTGTGGTCCATGTGATTAGATTGGTTAGTTTCCTGTAATTGTGGTTTTCAGTCTGCGTGCCCTCTGATGGAGAAAGATAAGAGGCTTATGGAAGCTTCCTGATGGGAGAGACTGACTGAGGGGGAAACTGGATCTTGTTCTGATGGGCAGGGCCATGCTCATTAAATCTTTAATCCAATTTTCTGTTGATAGATGGAGCTGTTTTCCCTCACTGCTATCTACCTGGGGCCAAACTATGGTGGATGAAGATAATGAAGATAATGGTGACCTGCCTGAAAAGATCCCATGTACTGCTACACTAAGGTCCGTCTAGTCAAGGCTATGGTTTTTCCAGTGGTCATGTATGGATGTGAGAGCTGGACTGTGAAGAAGGCTGAGCGCCGAAAAATTGATGCATTTGAACTGTGGTGTTGGAGAAGACTCTTGAGAGTCTCTTGGACTGCAAGGAGATCCAACCAGTCCATTCTGAAGGAAATCAATCCTGGGATTTCTTTGGAAGGAATGATGCTAAAGCTGAATCTCCAGTATTTTGGCCAGCTCATGCGAAGAGTTGACTCATTGGAAAAGACTCGGATGCTGGGAGGGATTGGGGGCATGAGGAAAAGGGGACGACCCAGGATGAGATGGCTGATGGCATCACTGACTCGATGGACGTGAGTCTGAGTGAACTCCGGGAGTTGGTGATGGACAGGGAGGCCTGGCGTGCTGCGATTCATGGGGTCGCAAACAGTCGGACACGACTGAGCGACTGAACTGAACTGAACTGAACTGCTACACTCAGTGCCCCCAACCCTGCAGCAGGCCACCACTGACCCACGTCTCTGCCAGAGACTCCCGGACACCCACAGGCAAGTTCGGGACAGTCTCTTGTGGAGTCATTCTCCTTTCTCCTGGGTCCTTGTGCACAAGGTTCTATAATATAAACAGACCATTTATTATGTATTTGCCTGTGTTTTCAGATGTGCTGGCTATCTGTAAGAAGGTCAGGAAAGACTTTAAAGAAAAGATAGTTGACTAAGGTCTTGAATATCAAAAGTTCACTTGCTTTGGGGAAAGGGATTGGGAAGACATTCATGGTTGAAGGAAAAGTATATTTGGGGGCACTGTGAGTGATCTTGTTTTGCTGCAGTGTAGAAGATGAGACAGAATACATGGGTGGGAGGCAGATTTCAGAGGTTTTGGAAACCATTCTAAAGAGTATGGGTTTTATACTACAGGCAGTCGGGAGCCAGTGAAGGGTGACAAGCTAGGCAGTAACATGGTCATTCAAAGTATTTATGGCATTTTCACTACTTTTCAGCCCAGTGCCAGGTGCTGAGCTACAAGGATGAATTAGATGCAAGAAACTCAAAATCTATTAAAGAAAACTATAAGCAAGTTAGTGCAATGGAAGTCACGGATTTTCTGAAATGATATCATTATTATTATATTTATTGGGGTTTCCCTTGTGGCTCAGCTGGTAAAGAATCTGCCTGCAACGTGGGAGACCTGGGTTTGATCCCTGGGTTGTGAAGATACCCTGGTGAAGGGAAAGGCTACCCACTCCAGTATTCTGGCCTGGAGAATTTCATGGACTGTATAGTCCATGGGTCGCAAAGAGTCAGACATGACTGAATGACTTTCACTTTCACTTACTATGTTCCAGGCTTGTACTGAGTGCTAAAATGTATTGTCTGATTCGATTTTCCCAATAACGCCCAAAACACAGGTTTGGTGCTATTTTATAGAAGACGAAACTGAAGCACAGAAATTTGGTAACTTGCCTCAGGTAAGTGGAGGAGCCAGGGTTCAAATCCAAATGGTCTGACTCCAGAAAATGCTGTTTTTACCACTAAGGGCTACGCTGCCTCCGCATGACAGAAACCTCTCTGATTTCTAAGAGTACTAGGGGCCACATGAGCCATTCTGCAGAAACAGAAGTAGGATCTGGAAAATCTTCATAAAGATAGTGATGGGATTTGTCTTATGAAAGATCACTCTGTCCACTTGGAGCTGAGCAAGACCAGAAGCAAGAAGGTGATTTAGGAGGTGGGATAATAGTTGGCAGTTATCAGTGAGAATGAGGGTAGTCTTTTCACTTGGATATCAAGGTGGATAGTGGAGCCCTTAACCATGATTCACAATGCCAAAGGAGAAACAGGTGTCAGGTAGGGGCAGAGTAGATGTGTACGTTTTTAATTTGTTGAATATGTGGAGTTTGTGGGGGCAGTAAATGTCAGTGACTGGATACACAGTATTAGAATTTAGAAGAAATATCAAAGCTAGATATTACATTGGGTGTCCTCTTTGAAGATTTAAAAACTAACATATTAGTTAATTGATGGTATCTAAGTGTCAAATCAGAGCTATTGATTCCATCTAAAAAATTGGGGAAAATATAACAAAGAGATAATATCACTAAAAAGTAAACAGTAGAGCTGGCAAAATGTGCCACCCCATTTTAAAGAAAACATGGAGGCAGGTCTTCTAGCTCCTGACGATGTGAAAAAATGGTATTGTAGCACTGTGCCTACCTTTGGGTGAGTAACACCAGGGATGGGGAGAAGGTAGATTAAGATATAAGAGGTAGAACTTCAGAGAACAAGAGTAGGGAAAGAACATTACTGAATGTTGCCTTAAGCATATGGAGAGCACAAAAGTATAAAAGTTGTTGGTTTGCTTCCTATTTTGAGAGTTCATTGATCAGCCTGAGGCTTCTTAAAATGCATGCTGAAAACCAGAACTAGGAGACAAAAGGCAAATTTGCATGGATGCATGAATGGAAATAATTTGAGACTAGAAGGTACCTCCTATATGAAAAGTCTGGGCTATTGAAATCAGGCCAACAACAACAAAAAATCTTGAAAGAAATTACAGTTATAACCTATATGTTTAGAATTAACCCTATTATCATGTGGGTAGAGTACATTTTATTCTTTTGGTCTTTAGAATATAGAGAGGGCACCATTGCCCACCCATCATGGCAGTCCTTGTTTAGAAGGAAGATTACCATTCATGAGTCAACCTAAGCATAGTGAAAGTTAGCTACCTGGGATACCAGTAACAGAAAAATTGATTCCTCCCATTGAAAGATGTTTCAGTTACAAAAATTCTGATACCAATTAGCAATAGCAACAAATGACCCTATTAAGAACATTAAGGGAAATACAAACTCTTAATGAGGAATGCCAAAGATGGAGAAAGGAAAGGATACTGGGGGAAAAAGCCCATAAAACACTTGTACATGATAATGGTGGGAGTGGAGGAAAGGAAATTCTCCAGAGAGTTTTAACAGGGTGTTCTTGGACAGAATTCTGTGGAGGCGGCATGAAGTGGGCAGTGGCACTGTGTTGGTACATTCTCTGAACAAAACAGCAGATGACAGGAGTGAGGATTTCAAAGACATTTTCTCTCTTAAACCATATGGGAATTTTAAGGGTTGTAGGGGAAGAGCTGGGGGATTATTTTTATTCAACTCACTTTTAAACACATATAAAAATGTTAGAAATTGCCAAATGTTACCATCTTTTTAAGGGGATGATTAGATATAACATATCAGTTGGGATACTTTTAGCCCCAAGTCACAGAAATCTCCTGTTTAAATTGACTGAAATATTGAGAGACTTTATTATCTCACATAACGGGTGGTCTAGGGGTGGTAGGTGGTGCCACTTGCTGAGTGATTTGGTGAGTGATTCAAAAATCTCATACAGGTTCTCTCAGGGAACTCAGACTGGGGCTTTGTAACTAGCGTGGTGGGATAGTGATGGAGACAGGAGGGAAATTTAAGAGGGAGGGGACACAGGTATGCCTATGGCTGATTCATGTTGGTGTTTGGCAGAAACCAACACAGTACTGTGAAGCAGTCATCCTTCAATTAAAAATAAACTTATTTTTAAAGTCTCACAGGTTCTTTAATCCTTTCCTTTGGCCATTCCTTGGGGCTTCCCTTGTAGCTCAGTTGGTAAAGAATCTGCCTGCAATGCAGGAGACCCCAGTTTGATTCCTGGGTTGGGAAGATCCTCTGGAGAAGGGATAGGCTACCCACTCCAGTATTTTGGGGCCTCCCTGGTGGCTCAGCTGGTAAAGAATCTGCCTGCAATGGGGGAGACTTGGGTTTGATCCCTGTATTGGGAAGATCCCCTGGAGAAGGGAAAGGCTACCCACTCCAGTATTGTGGCCTGTAGAACTCCATGGACTATACAGTCACAAAGAGTCGGACACAACTGAGCGACTTTCACTTTCATTTTGGCCATTCCTGGAATGTTAACTTTCTATGCCCTCATGGTCACAAATGACAGCATTCAAAGTAAGAAAAAACCGTCTTTTCATTTGCATTTCTTTTGTAAAATCCTTCTGTAGAACCCCTCACCACTTAGACTTCACTGACTAGAATTATGTCTAAGTGTTTAAGACTAAACCAACCATTTATAAGAGGAATCAATCATGGGATCAGTGATGACCCAACTCCTGGAGCTGACGCTGGGTTCAGCCCTTCCTGAAGCTCCTCGCCACTCACAGCAGGTGGGCAGTCTGGACAAAACTGGACTTTTGTGAATGCAGGAGGGTCACCTAGTTTTGGGGTAGGCAATCAGTGACATCTCGTACAAAGTAACTGCAAAACCCTTTCTTTAACGGAATGAAAAAATAGTAAATGTTTCTTATTAATAAAATTTTCTTTTAGTTTGTGTTCAGTGGCCAGTATTCTCTTATTTTTGGTAGAATAATTAAAATGATAATTTTAGAACTATTTAATATGATTATTTCGGTGTGATAAACCTAGTATGGTCAGTTAAGTTTGGCTTAAGTGTTTTAAAATAGCTTTTCAGAATTCTTTTGGCTGGATTGGTTCACAGTAAATATCACTGATGATGAATGAAATTTGGCAGTTCACTCATTCTCCATAATTTAGAAAAATGCTAACATGCCTCCAAAGTGTTGGAAAATCTGTTTCTACTTCCTACTGCTTTTTATCTGAGACTAAAAGATAGGCTTTGCAAATCCCACTTGCCACTACCTGGACAGTTTCCTAGATTTCCCAGAGACACTAGACTCAAGAAAACAGGAGGAGTGCCAAGAATTATCAGTTACTCTGGTTTGTAACTGACTAGACCTAACCTAAGCAAAAAGAAAGAGTTTATATTTTAACAGTTCAGGGTTGTATCTTGGAACCCAGACCAGGAATTCAGTTGAGTCTTTGGAAGTTCTGCTGTCTAGAAGTGGAGGACCACTGGGAGCTGGGCTGTTCGATCTCTTGTCTCTACTTCTTGTTATAATCCTACTTCATTCTTTTCTTTCTGCAAATGCTTTACTGTTTTTTCATGTCTGCCGTGGGCAGATGAGAGTCACTTTTTACTGCTTGATATGACTTCACCTCTGCTTAAAAGACTAGTTCAGACTTGCAGTGTCTCTCAGTTCTGATTCAACTGTGGCTTAGATGAAGCATCTCATTCAAGGTCACCCAATTAGGAAGCAGTAGAAAAGGCATTTTGACTGTAGGTCTGTTTGGATCTAAAACTTGGTGACCTTCCCCATAAAATATGCGAGTACTAGTGAGATTTTGGGGAACAATGCTTGACAGCTTGTGGACTCAGTCCATTTGTGTGTAGAGATGAACCTGATTTGGGGGCTTGGTACAGTTCCTCTTCTCACTGCCTCTGTCAACTCCAAGCCAGAAGAGCTTCCCTTCCCATCACTGGAGGAGTCATTTCTTTCTTTGACTTAACACAAAAGAGTATCTCATCATTATAGAGTAGCTGACAGTTTCCAAAGACCACATAATAATCTCCTTTTATTTTACAACAGTCCAGTGATGTAGTATTCTGGAATTATTTACTTGCATTTACAGATAAGGAAATGGAGGCTCACAGAGGCAAGGTGATTTGCTCTAGAAGAAAGACTGAATCCCCTGGGGAGTTGGACTAGTTGCTTAGAAGATGGAGCTCTTTGGTCATGTCCTTGGGGGACCCAAGTGGGCAGAGAGGGCGGGACAGCTGCCGGTCACCTGGTGCTGAGCACTCTTGCTAGACTGGGGACCCATGAGGCCAGATACTTTGTTCTCACTTACCTCTTAGTTCTCAGGTTCTAGCACAGTATTTGGTACATAGCAGATTCTTGATGAATGTTTGTTGAAGGAATATGAGACTTTTCTAAAAATGATAACTATTCAATATTTGAATGAACTTTCTTGAAAAGTTCAGTGATCCCTAGCACTGATAGAGTTTAAGATGGATAAATATCTGCTTGCTGATTTTTAAAAACTTTTTATTTTGTTTTGAGGTATAGCTGATTAACAATGTTATGATAGTTTAAGCAAAGGGATTCCATGTATCCAGTCTCTCTCAAACGCCCTGCCCACACAGGCTGCCACATAACATTGAGCAGAGTTCCATGTGCTATACAGTAGGTCCCTGTTGGTCATCCACTTTAAATATCGCATTGTGTACATGTTCATCCCAAACTCCCTAACTATCCTTTCCCCTCTGTCCTTCCTCCTGGCAATGATAAGTTCGTTTTCTAAGTCTGTGAGTCTGTTTCTCTTTTGCAAATAAGTTCATTTGTATTATTTCTTTTTAGATTCCACATGGAAGGAATGTAATACAGTATTTCTCTTTCTCTGTGTGACTTACTTCACTCAGTGTGACAATTACTACGTCCATTCATTTTGCTACAGATGTCATTAATTCATTCTTTTGAATGTCTAAGCAATATTCCATTGTATAAATGTACCACATCTTCTTTATCTGTTCTCTGTCAGTAGATATTTAGATTGCTTCCATATCTTGGCTGTTGTAAACAGTGTTGCAATGAATACTGGGGTGCATGTATCTTTTTGGATCATGTTTTTCTCCAGATATATGTCCTGGAGTGGGATCACAGGGTCATACAGTGGCTCTATATTAGTTTTCTAAGGAACTTCTATACTGTTCTCCATAGTGGTCTGTTTGCTAATTTTCAGTTCAGTTCAGTTCAGTCACTCAGTCGTGTCTGACTCTTTGTGACCCAATGAATTATAGCACGCCAGGCCTCCCTGTCCATCACCAACTCCCGGAGTTTACCCAAACTCATGTGCGTCGAGTCAGTGATGCCATTCAGCCATCTCATCCTCCATCGTCCCCTTCTCCTCCTGCCCCCAATCCCTACCAGCATCAAAGTCTTTTCCAATGAGTCAACTCTTCACATGAGGTGGCCAAAGTACTGGAGGTTCAGCTTCAGCATCGGTCCTTCCAATGAACACCCAGGACTGATCTTTAGTATGGACTGGGTGGATCTCCTTGTAGTCCAAGGGACTCTCAAGAGTCTTCTCCAACACCACAGTTCAAAAGGATCAATGCTTCGGTGCTCAGATTTCTTCACAGTCCAACTCTCACATCCATACATGACCACAGGAAAAACCATAGCCTTGACTAGATGGACCTTTGTTGGCAAAGTAATATCTCTGCTTTTGAATATGCTATCTAGGTTGGTCATAACTTTCCTTCCAAGGAGTAAGCGTCTTTTAATTTCATGGCCGCAATCACCATCTGCAGTGATTTTGGAGCACCCCCCCCCCCCCGCAAATAAAGTCTGATGCTGTTTCCACTGTTTCCCCATCTATTTCCCATGAAGTGATGGGACCAGATGCCATGATCTTCGTTTTCTGAATGTTGAGCTTTTTAAAATTTTTTTTCATTTTAATTTTTTATTTTATTTTTTTTGAATGTTGAGCTTTAAGCCAACTTTCTCACTCTCCTCTTTCACTTGCATCAAGAGGCTTTTTAGGTCCTCTTCACTTTCTGCCATAAGGGTGGTATCATCTGCATATCTGAGGTTATTGATATTTCTCCCGGCAATCTTGATTCCAGCTTGTGCTTCTTCCAGACCAGTGTTTCTCATGATGTACTCTGCATATAACTTAAATAAGCTGGAGAAAAGGAAACATATAAGCATCTGAATGTCGAGTTCCAACGAATAGCAAGAAGAGATAAGAAAGCCTTACTCAGCGATCAATGCAAAGAAATAGAGGAAAACAACAGAATGGGAAAGACTAGAGATCTCTTCAAGAAAATTAGAGATATGAAGGGAACATTTCATGCAAAGATAGGCTCGATAAAGGAAAGAAATGTTATGGACCTAATAAAAGCAGACGACATTAAGAAGAGGTGGCAAGAATACACAGAAGAACTGTACAAAAAAGATCTTCATGACCAAGATCATCATGATGTTGTGATCACTCACCTAGAGCCAGACATCCTGGAATGTGAAGTCAAGTGGGCCTTAGGAAGCATCACTATGAACAAAGCTAGTGGAGGTAATGGAATTCCAGTTGAGCTATCTCAAATCCTAAAAGATGATGCTGTGAAAGTGCTGCACTCAATATGCCAGCAAATTTGGAAAACTCACCAGTGGCCACAAGACTGGAAAAGGTCAGTTTTCATTCCAATCCCAAAGAAAGGCAATGCCAAAGAATGCTCAAACTACTGCACAATTGCACTCATCTCACATGCTAGTAAAGTAATGCTCAAAATCCTCCAAGGCAGGCTTCAGCAGCACGTGAACTGTGAACTTCCAGATGTTCAAGCTGGTTTTAGAAAAGGCAGAGGAACCAGAGATCAAATTGCCAACATCCGCTGGATCATGGAAAAAGCAAGAGAGTTCCAGAAAAACATCTATTTCTGCTTTATTGACTATGCCAAAGCCTTTGACTGTGTGGATCACAATAAACTGTGGAAAATTCTGAAAGAGATGGGAATACCAGACCACCTGATCTGCCTCTTGAGAAACCTATATGCAGGTCAGGAAGCAACAGTTAGAACTGGACATGGAACAACAGACTGGTTCCAAACAGGAAAAGGAGTATGTCAAGGCTGTATACTGCTAATTTTAAAGGCTAACATTTACTGAGCATTTATTATGTGCTGGGCACTGGGTTAAGAGTTCTACATTTATTATTTCATGTATTCCTCACTCCATTCCCCTGAAAGAGTTTCTATTATTTACTCACTGAAATGAAGGCATAGAGAGGTGAAATGACTTGCTCAAGAATCCATTGCAAGTCGTGTGGCCAGGGTTTGAAACTGAGTTAGAGATATGAATCTTAGTCATGTTGTCCAAGTGTTTCTAGATGAGACAGGACTTTGAAGTAGATCACTTCTCAAGTCTTTTTTAACTTGGAGATTCTCCGATATTTTGGCCAGGAGATTGGTGCTACCACATACAGGGAAAGCAGAGGAGAACTGGTTGTATAAGGCTAGAGGGATTGGTAGAGGGCAAGTTGATTTTGATTCTTTTGGTATGAATGTCAGAGGATATCTAAATGAAAAAGTCCAACAGTATCTTTATCTTGAAAGAAAAGATAATCCATACGTGTGCTGTTGCCATGAAAAGTTCTTCCAATATAAGATATCATAAAATTTACTGCCTTGTTGTACATATGATGTTACTTATAGCTCATAGTACTCCTCTAACACAGCCTTACACTGTATTATGGATAATACCATAGCTTTGAGAGATAAGCAACATTCTCTTTTTAGAAAAAGACAATTGAACTTACTTTTACTGTCCATTATTTGTCAGATAGTTCATTAAATTGAAATGCAATTTCAGAACTGAAAGCCACAAAGAAATGTCTCCAGAATAGGAAAAAAGGGAAATAAAATGAATTTTAAGGCTTCAGAGTCCTAGCTAAATTTGCCATGGTATCCTTTCTTCCTTTCTTAAAACAAACAGGGACCTCAAATTTAGCATGTTGCAGTATCACTATTCCTGGCAACAAAACAAAACTTACAAACATTTAAGAAATTAATGTAATCTAAAACATAACAATGAAAATTTGACCTAGAGGGGTGGGATGGGAAGGGAGAGGGGAGGGAGGTTCAAAAGGGAAGGAATATATATATATATATATATATATATACCTATGGCTCACTCATGTTGAGGTTTGACAGAAAACAACAAAATTCTACAAAGCAATTATCCTTCAATTAAAAAATAAAATTTTAAAGATTACTTGATTGAAAAATATTGCTCTTTGACAATATAATCCTGCCACAGCCTTAGAAATATCAGAAAAATCTTAATCTACTGAACAATCATCAGGCAGTCAGAAACTCTAGAGATTGAGAGACACTATAAAAAGGGAACAAGGCAAGATTTTGCCCAGATGGACCTGTGCTAGCAGGACTGCACACATAAGCCGCGACTCCTAGGAACACGCAGTCAGGTTCTCGTGTAACCAAGGCCAGCCAGGAGTAACCTTGGAGTCACATGGGCCTGGGTTTCAATCACAGACTTACTGTTTATTAATGGTACGACCTTGAGAAAGTTGCAAAACTTGTCTAAGCCCATTTCTTCATCCACAAAATAGAAAGACTAATCTTTCCTTCAAGGGGGTGTTGTAAGAAGTACACGACATGACATGTGTGGAAAGAACCTAGAATGAAGTACTCTTAACACACACACACACACACACACACACACACACAAGGGTGAGAGGAAATTTTTGAGGTGAAATAATAGATATGTTTTATGGCATTGATTAGCTGATCATTTCACAGGTACATACTTATATCCAAATTCATCAAATTGTATATATTAAACATGTGCAGCTTAAAAAAATACTTTTTATTTTGTATTGGAGTATAGATGGTGACTGTAGCCATGAAATTAAAAGATGCTTACTCCTTGGAAGAAAAGTTATGACCAATCTAGATCGCATATTCAAAAGCAGAGACATTACTTTGCCGACTAAGGTCGTCTAGTCAAGGCTATGGTTTTTCCAGTGGTCATGTATGGATGTGAGAGTTGGACTGTGAAGAAGGCTGAGTGCCAAAGAATTGATGCTTTTGAACTGTGGTGTTGGAGAAGACTCTTGAGAGTCCCTTGGATTGCAAGGAGATCCAACCAGTCCATTCTGAAGGAGATCAGCCCTGGGATTTCTTTGGAAGGACTGATGCTGAAGCTGAAACTCCAGTACTTTGGCCACCTCATGCAAAGAGTTGACTCATTGGAAAAGACTCTGATGCTGGGAGGATTTGGGAGCAGGAGGAGAAGAGGACGACAGAGGATGAGATGGCTGGATGGCATCACTGACTCGATGGACACGAGTCTGGGTGAACTCCAGGAGTGGGTGATGGACAGGGAGGCCTGGCGTGCTGCGATTCATGGGGTCTCAAAGAGTCGGACACGACTGAGCAACTGAACTGAACTGAATTGATAGGCAGTTAACAAATGCAACCCACTCCAGTATTCTTGCCTGGAGAATCCCATGGACAGAGGAGCCTGGTGGGCTACTGTCCACAGGGTCACAAAGCGTCAGACAGGACTGAAGCGACTCAGCATAGGCAGTTAACAATGTTGTGATAGTTTCAGGTGAACAGGGAAGGAACTCAGCCATACATACACATGTACCTATTTTCCCCTGAACCACTCTCCCATCTAGGCTGCTACACAACATTGAGCAGAGTTCCATGTGCTATACAATACGTCCTTGTTGGTTATCCATTTTTAACATAGCAATGTGTAACATATACAGCTTTTTATATGTCAATTATACCTCAGTAGTGGTTTAAAGAAAAAACAATAACCCTACATATAGTACTAGTGACAGAACAGACTTTTGTAATTGTTCTGTCTCATCCTTTCCCCTACCTTAATTTCTTTGCCTTTAAGAAACTAAGATGTAAAGGAAATTGACTCCCTTATTGAATTAAACAATTAGTGTCTACCAGGCATACTATGTACAGGTATACAGGTTGTTCCCTGCTAAGGTGAGGAGGGTGAATTCCAGTCCATTAGCACTCATCAAGCTGGGTGCCAGGGCCTCTCTTTCTAATTTGCAAAAAGGTGCTACATGTGTTTGTAAAGCCCCAGCATCCAATTCAGAGATAATGAATTTGAACTATGCCCACTTTGTGACTGATGGGAAATGGACAAGTAATCAAGGGTTACGATACCTATAATTAATGCTACTACAGGGAAGGTACTATAGGAACACAGAAAAGAGACATTTAAATGAGATGGCGTGAAGAATGGGGTATTCAGAATCTGTGACTTACAGGATGGTGGCGGGGGGCACAGTTGTGCAGAATGTTCCAGGCAGAGCAGTGACATTGAATTATTCATCCATTTATTCATTCAGTAAACACAAATTGAATAGCTACCAAGTTCCAGTACTGAACTTGAAGAAAAAAAACAGCAAATAATAAAAGAAAAACTCCTTCCTCAAAATCCTAACATTCTGGTAGGGCAGAAGGATTATAGTAACTGAACTAGAAAAATACTAGGTAGTGGAGATGTGCTTAGGAGAACGCAGGCCAGGCAGGGGGTAGTGGTGGTGGTGGTGGCTGGGTTGGGTTGGGCCCCTCTCCACATGAGAGTGGAGAGGAGCACGCATAGTCAGGGAGGCATCAATTTAAGCTGAGGTTTAAATGGCAACTGTAGGAAGCTCATGAGAGAATCATATCAGGCAGTGGGAGAAGCTGTTACAAGTCTTAAAGTTAGTTGCTCAGTTGTGTCTGACTCTTTGCGACCCCATGGACTATAGCTCACCAGGCTCCTCTGTCCATGGAATTCTCTAGGCAAGAACACTGGACTGGGTAGCCCATTCCCTTCTCTAGGGGATCTTCCCAGCCCAGGGATCAAACTGGGTCTCCTGCATTGCAGGCAGATTCTTTACTGTCTGAGCCACCAGGGAAGCCCGTTATAAGTCTTACGGGGGGATGAACTCTGTTTTTAGTTGGCAAAGAAGACACTTGAGGTGTGTCTGAAGTGGCATGGGAAAGAGGCTCAGGAGACGAGACAGAGAGGTAGGCCAGTACCAGACCTGTGTGAGCATGGTGACCTCACAGACCTACAAGGTGTCCCATATGGCAGGAGGGAAAGGTCTGTGTTAGGGGAGGACAGGTGAGTTGGGAGAAACAGGCAGGAACCAGATGATAAGTCTTAGATGGAGAATCTGGGAGGCATTTATTTCTGCTTAAAGCTATGCAAAGAATTCCAAGAAAGCCATGACTAAAGTCAGTCAAAGAAATCCTTTCATGTTTGTCTTCAATACCAAGACTTGAATACCAAGTCTTATTTGTGTTCCTTCCAAATCCTCAATGTATAGGCCCATGATAAGTTAGAACCCTTCTCAAGTGTGACCACACATTCAGATTAATGTAAAATTTATTTTTGCAACATGATGGTGACAACTGTTAGGAGAAATGTTAAACTGGGTAGGTTGTGTTTTTTAGGAAGATACATCTTCCTCTGATTTCAAGAAGAAGAAATACATAAGGTCAAGTTGGTAACAAATAAGTAATATTTATTTATTAGAATATTTCCTCTTATATCTGTGATCTTCATTCTCATCAACAAAACCTCAGATTTGATTATCAATGAGCTTAACTAAAAATCTTGTCTTCTAGACTCCTGTGTGACTTGGAGTCATATTTGACTAAAGTGTAATTGTCAAGATATAGGCTGAAGTCCCTGCAGAAGCAGAGTCTGGCTGGAAGAAAGCCTTTTTGTTCTGTTCCCCTTTCTTCCTCGTATTTGTATTTATTTTGTGACTTACTTGATATGGTTTGGAGTCTTATAATTTCTTCAAATATGTTGCAAAACCAATACATTGAGTTAAGGACCACAGTTTTATAAGGTCTATGGGTACATTCTTCAGGTACTTGTACTGATTTGGAACTAACTGTGGATGTAAAAAGATAGTAAAAGGATTTTTATCAAAAATACCTCGTAGGGTTCATTATACTGAAAGTGACATTCCATGTATGTAATGTTTCTGATATTTCTTGACCCAGAAAAATCTAGTCAACAAGTATTTCTCAAACATTCATTTAACACATACTATCTGTAATTACAAAGATGGCATGAGAGACAGAGATGATGAAAACAAGGTTCTCATTTTTAGGGAGTTAATTTCATGAGATGACAGATGTGTTTACAAATAAATGTAAAACAAGTATGTATATGATGTGGTAGGCCATGACTAGGCTTGCCCAAGAAAAGCCTCTAAGTGGATGTGAATGGATGCAGATGAAAGGGGTATGCCCCAAATGCAGGCAAAGCACAAGCTTCAAGGCTTAGAACACGGACAAGAAACCTGGGTGATCTGGCTCAAAGAGTAGCAAAATCATTGCTTTATGAATAGAATGAGTTGTTTCTGAAGGATGAAGAGCCTAGGGTTATGGAAGGTATAGTTCTATGATCCTCCAGTCTGGGGTCATCTCACTCAAGGTGGGCCAACGCCACTGGGCTTCAGATGCACAGTCATCAATAGGAGCTGTGTCCACCAACTTGCATCCTTATCAGGTTTACTTGCTGCTTCAGGATTAAACAAAGTAAAAGCAACCCTGATATGTTGCCCTTTGAATAGGATGTGTGGCCTGTGGGGATGTATAAGTGCCATAGGTGCATTACAGATAGTTAAAGAGTTTTAAGAGTTGTAAGGAAAAAGAAACATTTCTGGTTGGAGGCTTCATGCATGAAGTAGACTTTTTTCTTTTTAAAATTTTATTGTATAAAATTATACAAATTATATTTGATTTATAATATTGCATTAATTTCTGCTGTAGAGCAAAGTGATTCAGTTTTACATCAGTTCAGTTCAGTTCAGTCACTCAGTCGTGTCCGACTCTTTGCAACCCCATGAATTGCAGCATGCCAGGCCTCCCTGTCCATCACCATCTCCTGGAGTTCACTCAGACTCAAGTCCATCAAGTCAGTGATGCCATCCAGCCATCTCATCCTCTGTCGTCCCCTTCTCCTCCTGCCCCCAATCGCTCCCAGCATCAGAGTCTTTTCCAATGAGTCAACTCTTTGCATGAGGTGGCCAAAGTACTGGAGTTTCAGCTTTAGCATCATTTCTTCCAAAGAAATCCCAGGGTTGATCTCCTTCAGAATGGAGTGGTTGGATCTCCTTGCAGTCCAAGGGACTCTCAAGAGTCTTCTCCAACACCACAGTTCAAAAGCATCAATTCTTCAGTTTTACATATATATACTTTTTCATATTCTTTTCCATTATGATTTATCACAGGCTATTGAATATAGTTCCCTGTGCTATACAGCCAGACCTTCTTGTTATCCATTCTTTTTTTTTTTTTTAATTTTTATTTTGTATTGGAGTATAGTTGATTTACAATGCTGTTAGTTTCAGGTGTATAGCGAAGTGATTCAGTTATACATAGCATATATCTACTCTTTTTCAGAGTATTGAGTAGAGTTATTACAGAGTATTGAGTAGAGTTCCCTGTGCTATACAATCAGTCCTTGTTGACTATTTTATATCTAATAGTGTCTATATGTTAATCCCAAATTCCTAATTTAGCCACCGTCTACCTTTCCCCTTTGGTAACCGTAAATTTGTTTCTGTCTGTTAGTCTGTTTCTGGTTTGTAAATAGGTTCATTTGTATTGTATTTTAGATTTCACACAGAAATGGTATCATATGATATTTGTCTTTCTCTAACCAAAGGAAGTAGAATTTGAGCTAAATCTTGAAAGATGAATAATATTCTAAGGTGAAGGTGGGAGGAAGAGCATTACAAGAACACTGGACAATGAATGATAAAATGGAGGTAAGAGAATAGAGCTGTGTACTGGAAATGAGTAGGGCAGTGTGGTTGAAGTACCGGGCATGTACCAGGAAGCAGTGAAATAGGGCTGCAGAGGGAGTCCAGACCAGGGGAAGAGGACTGGCATTTAATATATTGGTAATGGGAACCAAAAATGTTTTTGAGGAACTACTAAACCATGTGAATTAGTAAACTAGGGGCGATATCAATAAATCTGGCAACATTATCATAGATAATATAGCATAATTATAGCATAATGCCAATGAAATGACTATCGAGATCCTTTCAAATACCCAGGCACCAACTGAGGTCATGTGTGATTGGAGAAGAGCTTATGAATTCAGGAGTTTTATGGAGAAACTGATTGATTTAGGGAAACCAGGTTTCAATTTGGGCATATTGGAGGATAGCAGTAACTGTGAAGACATGAAAGGAAGACAGGGAGAGGGAAACGGAGTATTTGAGAAGCTGGATTGAGTGCATATGGAACATTCAGGTGGAAATGTGCTACACGCCATTCAAAAGAAAATAAGAGAAGTAGCTCAGGAGAGAGGTGGAGGTGGGGGTTAGTCACCTACACTGAAGTGAGTCAGCAAGTTCGGTCTGTCATAAGCGTAATATATGAACTCAATAACAGGTTCTAAATATGTAACAAATGTAACAAGGAAGACAGATCTTAGACTCACCTTGGAAAATAACACACACAAAAACCGCTGAGATTATTGGTATTTATAGCTCATGTTTGTTTTACCAGCTGTTAAAGTCCCCAAACCCAATACTTATCCCAGACTGACCTCCTAACTGGCAGGAAGAATTGTCAAAGGACACATTCTTTCATAGAAATCTAAGTCGCCAGATCTTTCTAGTCTAGAATAGGAGAAATACAAGAACTACACGACTAAGTAGATTGTCAATGTGCCTTGTGCTCGGTGGTGTCCGACTCTTTGTGATCCCATGGGCTGTAACCTGCCAAGGTCCTCTCTCGATCGGATTTTCCAGGCAAGCATACTGGAGTTGGTCACCATTTCTTTCTCCAGGGGATCTTCCCCACCTAGGGATCAAACCCAAGTTTCTGTCTTCTGCGTTGCAGGCAGATTCCTTACCCGCTGAGCCATCTGGGAAGCCCCAGCAGATTAAGGCACATCTTTTTGAAGGTGAAGGGAGGCACATAGCCCTGAACCACAATTCTGTTATAGATACTGATGATCGCTAAACTAATTCAACTACTAAAACCACAGAAACGTTCCCAAAGAGGGGATTCTGTGCCAGGGCAGAGGCCGCAAGCAAGGGAAAGGTTAAAGAGAAGAACGCGAGTCTCTGGAGTCAGACCAGTGACGCGGATTGCGTAGCTCCCACTTGGAAGATGGTTGTCGTCATGTGGCATACCCGCAGCATTGCTCACCGCCGGCGGCCGCCTCCGTCAATTCCAATGCTGGGCCGCCAGCAGGCAGTGCAAGGGTCACGAGAAAGGAAGCATGTGCGCAGAAAAGCCAGTTGGGAGGAGCTGGGAGGCGGCTCCACGGGGCCGACTACATATCCCATAATTCAGCACACAACGAAGACCGGCTCCCCGGGCGCCGCTGGAAGACTTGCAGCATGGGATCTGTGGTGAGCTTCGTTCGCCCGCCCGAAGTCGGCCTTTGGTGGGGAGATATATGGCGATTGGCTAGTGAGAGTTCGAGTTCCGCCCACGGATGGTGACGACAGGCGGCGGTCCTACTACTTAAGGCGTCGTGGCCTCGCCTGCCCCGCCTTAGCTCCCGCGCTAGAGAGAAACATGTATCGTTTCCGATCACAGCTCTTCACGGGGATTTCTGCTGCCGCCATCGCCCACTCTTACCCGCGCCGCTTCTCGCCTCTGTTGTTAGCCGAAGACTCGCCTCTCAGCCGCCCGTCGCACAGACGCACGAGTAAAAAGTGCAGCTCCATCGGCTGATCCTCGCTAAGCTAGAGTTTAGGCGGCACCGGGCGTCCCACGATGCCGAAGAATAAGAAGCGGAACACTCCCCACCGCGGTGGCAGTGGTGGCGGCGGCTCAGGGGCAGCTGCAGCGACGGCGGCGACAGCAGGTAAGAAAGTATCCCCGCCGCCGGCATCCCAGATACCGGCCGGGTTGGCGAGTCCCTTAGCCTTGGGCACCCTGGGAGTTGTAGTTCTATTCCTCTAGACGTATGCGTTGGCGGGGCGCCTGGCGTGGCCGGCGGACTACGCTTCCCAGCGTGCCCTGGGAGCCGAACCTCGCGCGATTTGGATCTGGCGTGCGAACCGAACTCTTGGGCACCGGCCGCGGGGCAGGGAGAGGGGTAGATGGGTTCTTGCGCTTGAGAGTGGGTCGGGGTTGGGGGTGACTGGGAGCTGGGCGGGCGAGGAAGTGTTTTCAGAGACTGGTACTGGCGCTCTAGAGCTCTCTTTGATAGAGGGTGGTGCCGAGCTCGGAGTTCTGTCCATGCTGTCACTGGTCGCCTTTGACCACTCGGCTCCAACATGGAGTTCTCGGGAATGCCAAACGTCCGGCGGGTTTGGACCGGCTTTTGCGTCACGCGGCCTGGGCCTTGCGCGGTGGGGCCGGGGTGACGAAGAGGCGCCCATGTGGCATCCCATTCGGCTGCCTTTCTGTGCATCCCGCGTGTGCACCTGGCCCGGCCGAGGCGCCAGAGGCTGGAGTCCACTGTCCCAGCGTAGACTCTGCTCCTACCTCTATCTGGCACCCGCACAAATCCCGAGCCCCCAGCTCTCGGGCGACCCGTCGAAGCCAGCTCCTACTCCCGGGGGCAGAAACTGCGTGCTCCTTTGTGCTGTATTTTGTAGGTTCTCCGCTGGGAGCCCGGAATAGGCGGGAGTGGTGAGGAGCTCAGATTGCAGTTAGCCAAAAGTTTAGTTAGTTTTTTTTTTTTTTTTGGATTCCTCTTTGTAAAGTCGAAACTTTTCCTGGAATTAATGATTTTTTAGTCCTAACTATACAGCTAAGAAAAAATGACTTCAAGCAGAAACTCCAACGAGACACACCATACTGAAAGCTAGTGTTAACCCTGTTAAAGTCATCTCACTTAATAATTGCTTTATTGAAACTTTGAAATTAAATATTAAAATAACCTCGGATGTTATTACATCGAATCTATTAGCCATATGTATTTGTGAATACAGTTGCCACTTTAACCCTCAGAATGATATGCCTTTGTTCTTTAGCAAATAAATAGTTCAGTCTTTAAAGAATTGGAAACTGATATTTAAAAAGCAAGATGAAAACTTGCTCTCGTGTATTAAATATTTAATAATTGACAGTAGAAATGAATTATAGGTGCAGTCCCCCCATTTTTATATCTTTATTTTGACTGAATGTTTGCTTTCGGTGCTCATGAAGTTCATTCTTGATCAAAATATAAAATACATCTAGTTGCTCTGTGTGAATTGATACCTCTTTACCTTTCTGCTTCGTCTTCTCCTCGTCAGAAGTAAACATTTAAATTCTGTCTAGAAAGTCCGTATTAATTTTAATTCTTCAACTTTACCTTTTGTTGAAACAAACACAGAGATGGAGCAAGCTAAAGTCATTTTGAAAATGGTAATGGCCTCCTTGGTTCGCTAAGGAACATTTATTCCCTTCTGAAGCTTCCTGTCCAGCCTCCTTCCTTCCTGGTACTTAGAGAATAATTTCAGAAGGCAGTTGGGGGTTGCCTTTCAAATTTTACTTGGAAATTCTCATTTGTGACTTTTCAGCAGCAGGAAAACAATTCTTTGATAGTTTATAAAACTATACATGCTTTGACTATCTTTGGACGTTTACACTAGAACTTTTTAGCTGTGCTTGCCTCTGATTGGGGCTTGAGGGTGAGATTTACTTTTTGAAAAGGTTAAGTTGATTCCACCTGAATATTACTTACTCAAATAATAGTTGAGTAGAAGAGATGGAAAATTTTCACAAAGTTGTACTTAAAAGTCTCTTACCTTACTGGTATTTTAAAATATCATCTGTAGAAGAAATGGGATTCATATGAAATCTTCACATGTACAACCAAGAAACCAACTTCTGTCTATCCTTTGGGGTTTTCCATTTAAATACTTTTTAAGTTAGTGGAGGGGGTCCAGGAAGCTAATAAAATTGATCTGTTGTTCAAGTGTGTGTGTTTTTCATAGCACTTATTTTGAAGAGAGCATTTTTAGAAAAGAACAAAACCTTGTTAGTAAGTAAGCCCTTTAAGAAGTAAGGACTTAATGTGTCTAAAGGGCCACCTCATTAATGGTACTTAGGATCACAAGGTGGTGAGTGTGACCTATCTATTAGATACTCATACAGGTTTTTTCCCCTTGATTTTTTTTTTTTTTTTAAATCTCTTTCCCCTTGAACTTTGGGAAATCATTGAAACTTAGAGAAGGGAGCTGAATAACACCTGGATAGGAAACTGTTTTTGACAGTTTAAAAATAGGCTGAATGTGAAAAATAAAAGATGATTTGTGAATAAATATTAGTAAAAGTTAAGCAGATGACTCAACTATTGCCATGACTTCAGATCATGAAAACACATGAAGACAGATCCAAAAATAGAATATGATGTCATAGGTCTTTGTTTATTTGTTTATTCTTTCCTAAGCACTATGATTAGGAAGTTTTGGTGTCTTGGCTTCATTGCTTATTCTTTATACTTCACTTCTTTGATTGGCACACTTTATTCTCTTTTGGAGAGCAAGCAGATTTGAAGGCCACTTGCTTCCTGTGTTCATTTAAAAATCTGCTGAAGCCTCATCTCTGTTTTGATTTTTTAAAGCTATAAAAAAGACAGCAACAGGCTTAATTATACTCAGAAATTTTGAGAAGCCTTTCTTAAGATGTATTAAATGATACAGAGTTCTTGAACATAGGGACCTAAGAGATATTTAGTGCAATCTTTGATTGGAACTCAGAGTTAAATCAGGTGACTCATGGTCACTTTTGGGGTGGAATTGGGGACTTCTTTTAACTTAGTGCTCAGTGTAATTGATGACTGAATAATCTTTATTAATATGAAATTCGCACAAAACAAAAATAATTAGAAATGACAGTCACTAGGAATATAGATTTATTCCTTAGATTAATGAAATTGAGAGGAAGATTCTAGTTTAAAAAAATTTTAAGTTTTTTAATAATAGCACTGATATTTTAAACCTTTTGGGTATATTAGAACCTTTCTTTTGAACATAATTTGTCTAACAGGCTTTTTATGGTATATCAAATACCGAAACGTCTTTTTAAGGTCTTAAAATTCGATTCTTAATTGACCAAAAATATACAAACTTTGAAAGAGCACTATTTATCTTCCCAAAGGAGTGACTAGGAACAAATGTTAACATGTGCACCCATCATAGTAGGAAAGTCATCATCCAGCTTAGTCACTAGTCACTACAGTAAAGTAGGTTTTTAAAATACCGTAGTCATTTCTGAAATTGGCATGTGAAAAAAGTCAAGTCTTGAACATTGTTCAAAGTCTTCAAAGCAAATTCCCAATTTTAAGCACACCATGCTTAAACAATCTTTATCAACTTGCATCTTGCCTATAATTCTTTGCTTGCAAATGTGAGACAACTCTGTTAAGAGGACTCTTGAATAGATGCTTTCTCCAGTGGGCTTGGCCCTGTGAAGTCCACCATAGAGTGCTGGTCAGAGGAAGGAGGGCCTCTGTGCAGTGCTTGAGGACCATTTCATAGTCCTGCCTCTTAAGTGATTTGTATGCTAGTTCGCAAGACTTCTCAGCTCTTCTGTCTTTCATGACTTGGGAACAAAACTCCTGTAGTTCACTGCACTGGGTATCAGAGCTCTTTGTATTTTCTTACACGTCTTACCAACACTGTAGTTCTTTAGTGATCAGTCACTTCATCCACTTGCTGTCATTATTTTCTGTGCCATGTTGGATCCACTTGTTAGCATCTAAAACTTCTATTTTAAATTTTTTTGATCCTCTCAATTAAAATTGTCTTACTTAAAACTACCATCCCACAACTCCTCAAATTTCGCTTTGTATAAGACATGTGTAACCGAAAAACTAACCCATTCACCAGTTAATGTTATTCTCATTGGAAAATATATTTGTCTTATTTTTATGTTGATCTATTTTTATCGTCTTCATGATTTGAAGTAATTGGTAAGTAGTTTTTTTATCTGTAATACTGTTTGTTTTTTTTTAACCAAAAATAGTCACATACTAGATGATTGATACATTTCTGCAGTTGATGTATATTGTAAATAGTTGGTGCTCTGAAATAATACATAGTAGGTGAAATGACTTATATTAGGAATATTTAAGTGTGTTCTTTTGTTAAAAAAAATTATCTCTTAAGTAAGTGTGAGTTTTTATTACTGGCTTGTTTTTAGGTAAGTTTTAAAATTCCCAAGTTAAGTATTTGCATATATGACAACAGAATCATTTACCTCCACTCTTTTACGTACTAGGTGGCCAGCATCGAAATGTTCAACCTTTTAGTGATGAGGATGCATCGATTGAAACAATGAGCCATTGCAGTGGTTACAGCGATCCTTCCAGTTTTGCTGAAGATGGTAAGAGTTTTCAGTTTAGATTGCGATGTTAGAGAAAAGGATGTTTTAGGTCGAGGAATTCTTGTAGCTAATTATTCTATTACTTTTCCCTGTCTGCTTTTTTCTGTTTAAATTACAGTGGTTGGTTTTATTATTCCTTAGGGCCAGAAGTCCTTGATGAGGAAGGAACTCAAGAAGACTTAGAGTATAAGTTGAAGGGATTCATTGACCTGACCCTGGATAAGAGGTGGGAATTACTGGAAGCTCTTTTCATTCTGGGTGATTTTGATCAGCCACCGTTTATATAAAATACGTGCAGTTATTTCTTTGAGCATTATGTTTTCCTAAAGCTTGCTTTGTTTACTTTGGATATTTTAGTTTTTTGTGCTTTTGGACTTTCAATGTAGATAGGAATATGCCACTAGAATTTAGATTAATAGACTCAGATTAGTTGTTGTTCTAGAATAAGAGCACATATCTGTCTTTGATAATTGAAGTATATTTGCTGAATTAAAAGTTAATCTTCAACTAGAAAGGATAGCTATTGAGAGATCCTAAAGCCAAATTGTTTTCTTACTTAACAGTAACTCTGGAACCAAATTGGAACAAATGGAATTAAAAACCCCAGAAGATGCAAACAGGATCTCTGGACTTTTGTACTGTGTTTAAAAAAAAAAATACATGTTTACTTGAATATGTAATGTAGAAGAACATGCCTTATACACTGAAACTATGAAGTACTATGTGGCCATTTAATGTTGTGGTTATTAAATGAATAAGCAGAAAAATGCTATCATATGTAGTAGGGTGAGTTGTAGATGAAAATTAAATTATTATTTGAAAAATGGTGTGAACATGAAAATTATATGTTAAAAAATCTATAAATAGAAAATATTTAGAGGAAACTAGGCTTTTACAAGTCTCATTGACTGATGGTGCACTCCAGCTGTATCTTCTTTCTCTTATATTTTGTTTTAAATAGTGCGAAAACAAGGCAGGCAGCCCTTGAAGGTATTAAAAATGCACTGGCTTCAAAGATGCTCTATGAATTTATCCTGGAAAGAAGAATGACTTTAACTGATAGCATTGAACGCTGCCTGAAAAAAGGTAATGTCCTTACTTTACACAGTCACAGAACCTAAGAGGAATTTGCTACCTTCTGTGCAGTAACATTTGTTAATAGCACTAAAAGTCTGGCTCACTCTTGTACCGGGGTCCAGCCCTGGTGGATCCAGGGAATTTGAAGCAGGGATGGAATCGGCGAGGAAAGACTTATTTACTCAGAGATATAAAGAGAGATTAGGAAAGAATAGTGTAGTAGGAAAATTAGTGGAGAAAAGAGGCTGAATAACTTGGTTTACACAGAGAACCAATAAAACTCTGAGACAAGGAGTTTGCACTGTCTACGTAGGCCACCGGCGCCCACTTGATTAGCGGAGGGTGCCCTGCCTTGGGCTCCCTCTCGCGTGGGTCTTAGAAGCCAGGGCAAATAAGTAGACACGGTGAGCCTCCACACTCCAGATGGGAATTCAGCCAGAGAAGGGAGAAAAGAACGACATGGGGGAGCCAAGCATCAGTGCCAGACCCACAACTTTATTTTCAAAGGCAGCTTATATACCCCAAGTTGTACATAAAGAAATAATGGAATATGCAGAGTTATGCAGGGGCGGCAGTCCTGACCCTAATTGAGACCAGGCTTTCCTCTTGCATACCTTCCCGTATACAAAAGGTCCCAGGTGGTTTTACATCATCTTCTGGCCAGGGGGCCTGTTAACATTTTTATGGCTCTTTTCCTAGATAAATGTCTATCAACCAAAAAACTCTTTTTCCCTTGAAGTCTTTTTTCTTTAATCTGCATCACCCTCAAAGTACTAAATAAAGTTACATTCCTGTAGAACAAAGGTGCAGTGGGTTATAACAAAGAACGTACTTAACTCAAAGATCTAATGTTGCTAATGCCAGGGTTACTACCTGTTTTTTCTACCTACCAACTATATCAACAAATAAAAGATAGGAAAATTTGGCAGCAAGTATTGGCTCAACAAATGAAACCCTTAATCAGTCCTATTCTAAATGATTTTGACTCCTCGGAAGCCCCTACATTCCTAGGATGTTTTAAGCTTCCTGTGCCTCTTGTGGTCAACTGTAAGAGTCCGGCAGGCAAGCTAGAAAGCCATCAGAGGGGTTTTTGGATTGAAACACTCTTATTATGCCCAGGAGACTTATTATCTAAAAGCTCTAAATTAACTTTTTCCAGAAAAAGGTGGTGGGGGGACAGCCCCCTGTTAATGTCAGAAGAGTAGGTGGAAAGCATAACACAGTAAAGCAGGCAGACTCTGGTTTTGGGGGTAGATACTCGAGAAAATCCATGGGGGACCCCTGAGGCCTGATCCCGCCTTTGCGTTTTGTCAGACCCCCTTCCTCTTGACCTTTGCCATGGGCGAGATTCCCCATGCTGGCTCCCGGCACTCTTGTAACCTTGTACTTGACAGGGAATATATCAATCTTGTTAGAAATCAAAATCAAACTTGTTAGCTTTTGAAACTGTAGTTTCAAAATGTAAAAATGTAGTAAGCATTTGAAATTAGGAAAGATTGGGGTGGATTGTCAACTTTAGTTGTATTAAAAGAGGTGTTTGCCATTCTCTTGCTTGAAAACTGTCAGATGTCAACAAAAAGTATTATTTAAAAAGCCATCCTACTTCATTTTTCTAAAATTAAAACAGTATCATAATTATCTACCTCATTTTCTTATTTAAAACATTGATCATACTTTCAGTGACATCATTTCAGAATATCCCTTGGAATATTTGAATTCTTGAACTTTGCATAGAGATTCTAGAATTCATATTAGGATCTCTATGATCAAAGAACTTTTAAGAATAAAGAGAGACCTTAAAGATTAAGTGTAGTATTATCAAAGACTTTCAATTTTAGAAAATGCCAGAATTCAGAAGGTTTGGGGATACCAGCTTAATTATTTTGCCAAGTAAGAACATTTGTCTTTATTCTCATTTTCCCTCAGGTGAAAGCTTTGTCAAGAATGGGTGTTTGGAAACCTTTGGTCTTATCCATCGTTCATTGTGCAGAGAGATGAAAGGCCTAGGAAATGCGAGACTGGTCTAAAGTTATATAACTTGTTATTGGTATAGTTGATAGCAGAGCCAGCTTCTTTGAGATACTACAATGGCTTTGTTAAAAGTATTTATATTGAAACTGTATCCTATAAGGTAGTTGGACCAGACCTTTTAAAATTTCGTTACAACCTGCATAGACATTTATCAAATAATTTAAATTCAAAATTTATGTAAACCCTTTGGCATATACAGTTCTCAAGAGAGTTAATTTACACTTACCTTTATATTAACATGCTTCCCTGGTGGCTCAGACAGTAAAGAATCTGCCTGCCATGCAGGAGACCCAGGTTTGATCCCTGGTCAGGAAGATCCTCTGGAGAAGGAAATGGCAACCCACTTCAGTGTTCTTGCCTAGGAAATCCTATGGATGGAGGAGCCTGGCAGGTACACTCCACTGGGTTGCAAAGAGTCAGACACAACTGAGTGACTTCATTCACTCACTCAATCACTTATATTAAAATATTTATATAGTTTTAAAGACTCTGTTATTTATAGTTGGCTGTGCCATGCAGCTTGTGGGACTTTGGTTGCCTGATGAAAGAGCGAATGAAAAAAGCCCTCTACACTGAGAATGTGGAGTCCTAACCACTGTACCACCAGGGAATTCCCAAGAATACCTGTTTTTGATCCCTTGCTTATTTAAAACAATATTGGTGGAGGAAAGCCCTGAAGGTTTTAGTTTACCTTATGGGCTATGTACATCTGAAATGCTTGACAAGTTATTTCAGGGGCTATTTGCGCACTATTTTGTGAGTTCATGAAGGACTTAGAAAGTCAGATTAGCTTGAAATGCATTATTTTGCTGACCTGTTACAGTACTCTTCTTTAAAATAGGTGTTAATTTCCATTTTACAGATGAGGAACTGTTTTGAGAATAAGAATAACTGGTTGAAGGTCATTTGGCTAGTATGTGATAGATCTAGGATTCAAGTGTGGCCTGCTTCCAGAGTTTGAGCTCTTTAACCTCACTAGATGTATAGGTCATGCCAAAGCCTTGAGCATACTCTGAGTTTCATAATTGGTAGATGCTATTTTGAAATAGAACACATTTGGGAAACTGCTGCCTTAAGAAGTCTACTGACAGTGATCTGTCATAATTGCTGATGACTTCTTCTGTAGGTAAAGGTGATGAGCAGCGAGCAGCTGCAGCATTAGCGTCTGTTCTGTGCATTCAGCTGGGCCCTGGAATCGAAAGTGAAGAGGTTTTAAAGACTCTTGGACCAATCCTGAAGAAAATAATTTGTGATGGAACAGCTAGTATCCAGGCCAGGCAAACAGTAAGTACAGAATTTTTAAATTATAGATCTATCTAGGCATGATACTCAGACCTTGTGATGATCTAGGAAAATAGCATCTTCAAAAATATAGAAGGTTTTTATTATCATTTTATTCTCATTTGTTTTTTAGTGAGCAGACGCAATATGACAGTTTTTGTCTTAAATTTTCTGATGCTCAATAGAACATCCCTTATAGAGCAGATTTCTACATCTTTGAAATTGAAGATCATGTGCTTATATGAAGTACAGTGCGATGTTGAATTATTTAGGATTACCCACTTTTTATTGGAGCTTAAACAAATGGTCTAGACAATGTTTATTGTGTATAGTTATTTTTTTATTCTGAGAAATGTAATGGAGTGGTGTTGTTGCTGTTTTAATTCTAACCTAAAAGTCCTTATGAAAGAGCTGAGTGCTGTAGTTACATGGGTGGATTTGGTTGATGTAGGGAACTCTGACTTTTGAAATATTCCTCTGATTTGGGGGGTTTGGAAAAGCTTTCATTTTCTAATTGATATTTACCACTTACATACATAAGATTGTGAATTTTGGTGGAGGAGTTGGTTGTTGGTTTCTGTTATGCTAAATAAGTGATTTAAATGATCACACAAAACATCTTTTGCTTTATCACAGAAATATGAGGCAGTCTTAGTGGATTTAGGAAGTGGATTTGAATCTTAATGGATGTTAAGAATCTTACGAGCCTTAATAGATCATAAGAATTTATTGTTAGTGAATTTAATCTTAAGCTGTTTTTCTAGCAAGAGAACCAGTTTGTTTAAAACTTTTTAATACTAATTATTAGCCTCCTCTTTAGTGTTACTTAAGGTAAATGATGGGCTCTCCCGGTGGCTCAGTGGTAAAAAGCCACCTGCAATGCAGGAGCCGCAGGAAACTTGGGTGCTTTCCTGGGTTGGGAAGAACACCCGGAGGAGGGCATGGCAACCCACTCCAGTATCCTTGCCTAGAGACTCCCATGGACAGAGGAGCCTGGTGGGCTACACCCCACAGGATCGCAAAGAGTCAGACACAACTGAAGCAACTTAGCATGCATGCACGCAAGGTAAATGACATTACTCTCTCTATCAGGTAAACCCTGAAGTCTTAGTGGCTTAATAAAAGTTTATTTCTTGTACATATCAGTGCCCAGTCAAGTCAGCAAGGTCCATCGGCACATCCGTCTTGCAGCTCTGCCCTACGTCTAGGTTCTTTTCAAATGGCAGCTGTGGTAGTGAGATAAGGAGAGCTGGAGGACAGAGGCAGGTCACTTCTGCTGAGAGTTCCTTGGTTTACCAACTGTATATATAGATGCTGGGAGGAGTCTAGAGGAAAAGGAGTAGGAGTTTGGTAACTTTATAGGAGTCTCTGCCCCCCAGTAGTTAGTAAAGTAATCTCTTTACCTTTCTGTTCTTCCTTTTCGGCTAGTTTCTTGCAGCTTTAAAACTGCTCAGGAGTATTAGGGGTATTTGAAATGTTTGACAGAAAACACTATTGATTAGGTATTTGGGGCGATCACTAAGTTTTGGTTGCATGTGAGCTTTTATGGTCATCCAAGGTACTTTCTTCATCCTTCTCACTCTTGCTGTGAATTGTAAAAAAGCAAAATTCTGTCATTCTTCTGCATATTAGTAGAAGGAGTCTTTATTAAATGAAGGCAGTCCTACTTTTTTTCTCTTAGGAAATATGTCCTGGCTTCTGCTGCTTACTTAGGAGAGGATTACATATTGAAATTTTTTTTAATTGAGAATAATGCTTCAGTTACTTTAGAATTTTAACAGTGTCTAATTTTTACGATAACTTAGCTGGCGTGCTGTGATTCGTGGGGCCACAAAGAGTTGGACACGACTGAGCAACTGAACTGAGCTGAATGAGAATAAAATAGTGGTAACAAACAGATTAATATTACAAGTGTCCTCATAGTACTGAAACAGAACTAGCTGAAATTGGGGGCATGTGAATGATGCCTTTAAAGACTTACACCTTAGTGATACTTGGAACAACATGAGGGCATTTTAGTGATAATGTATGGAGAAAAGGGAAGTGAAGAGTAATAAAGCCTTATAAATTTCAAATTCTGCTTTTATATAATTAGCACAAGTGTTCTGAGAATTAATGGCTCCTATAATGTTAGAAGTAGATTATATATAAATATACTGAGTCTGTTTTATTAGGTAGGTTTTACCTTGGAAATGTTGGATGTCTTGTTCACTCGCTCAGTTGCTTCCAGCTCTTTGTGACCCCATGGACCACAGCACGCCAGGTTTCCCTTCACCATCTCCCAGAGTTTGCTCAGATCGATCGATGTCCATTGAGTCAGCGATGTTATCTAACCATTTCATCCTCTACAGCCCTCTTCTCCTTTTGCCTCAATCCTTCCTAGTATCAGGGTCTTTTCCAGTGAGTTGGCTCTTTGCGTCAGGTGGCCAGAGTCTAGTGGGTTGGTCAGGAATGACGTGGGTGAAGGGTGTTTCACGTGTCGGGCCAATCCTGACGGCTCATTCCCGGCCGTGGGTGTGACAAGGGCGTCTCAGGTCAAACCTCTCTGCTGACAGACTAGCTCACGTGACAGGGTCACCCACCCTCCCGCCACGACGCACACGAGCGTCGGCTCCCTCTCCACCGTAAACAGCACAGAGAGTCTGGGAGTCTCTGGAGAGTCTTCACGAGCACAGGGCTTTTCTCACGGTCGAGTCCATGATGGCCGCCAGGCCTCCATATCCTTAGGCACCTGGGAATAGATGAATCCATGTCGTTGGAATGTAGAAAAGGAAAATTGGAGCTTCAACTTCAGCATCAGTCCTTCCAATGAATACTCAAGTTTGATTTCCTTTAGGATTCACTGATTTGATCTCCTTGCAGTCCAAGGGACTCTCAAGAGTCTTCTCCAGCACCACAGTTTGAAGGCATCAGTTCTTTTGTGCTTTCACATCTGTACATGACTGCTTTGACAATATGGACTTTTGTCAGCAAAGTGATGCCTCTGCTTTTTAATAGGCTGTCTAGGTTTATCTTAACTTTTCTTTTAAAGAGTAAGCATCTTTGGAGTTGGCTTGAAATGATCTGCTGGATTAATGAAGGAAGACCCAAGAGAAATGGAGTAACTTTGCTAAAGTTGAATTCTTAAGTTTACTAGCAGACCTTACTGGGTTTTAGCTGAAGCCCACTTCCCTTAACTCTTAACTCTGTTTTTTCCTTCTTTTTGTACTGTACTTGTGACCTAACATAGTCATGTAGCTGATAAGTTTTTCACGTTGAATTATAAAAGCAGGAATATGTAAAATTAATAAGAAAATGGCAAAAATTAATGTCTGATTTATTTTTTGCTTTTTTTAGTGTGCAACTTGCTTTGGTGTTTGCTGTTTTATTGCCACAGATGACATTACTGTAAGTAGAGAGCCTTTTGAATCCAGTTATTTGCACATTTCTCATTTAAGATGGTACTCTTATTTCCTGCTCTTATGCATTAGGAGCTGTATTCAACTCTGCAGTGTTTGGAAAATATCTTCACCAAGTCCTATCTCAAAGAGAAAGACACTAATGTTATCTGTAGCACCCCTAATACAGCACTTCATATCAGCTCGCTTCTGGCATGGACATTATTACTGACCATATGCCCAATCAATGAAGTGAAGAAAAAGCTTGAGGTGTATGTATTTTTTGTTCTTATTTTATAAAAACAACATTTATTGATATAATTGGTTGTGTTCACATAGTAATGACTGGCTGTTCTCCAGGCATTTCCATAAACTTCCAAGTCTCCTTTCTTCTGATGATGTGAACATGAGAATAGCTGCTGGTGAATCTTTGGCACTTCTGTTTGAATTGGCCAGAGGAATGGAGAGTGTAAGTATCTGATGGGTAAAAATGCCACAAGAACCATTATTCTGTCATTACCCTCACAATTAAGAATTAAATGATAA
Organism: Ovis canadensis; assembly: GCF_042477335.2. NCBI lineage: Eukaryota > Metazoa > Chordata > Mammalia > Artiodactyla > Bovidae > Ovis > Ovis canadensis. The sequence continues at coordinate 70,789,271 of NC_091248.1, read as the reverse complement.
CTCAAGAGCATGGCCCACTTGAGAACCTAATGATTGGTTGTTCTGCTTCTTGGCAGTGATGATGTAATACATAACAAGAGCATAAACCAATAGTGGTTGGTTGGTAGAGCAGTATTTGAGTGTAGTTCATTATACTTAATCATTGCTGCCTACAGAACTGAAGTTTAAGTACACTCTTATTACTCATGGAGAGTCGTCTTGTATAATCTTTTGGATCTGCTTGGATTTCTCAGACCTGAGACACATTAAGGTAATTCAGGCACTTATAATAAATGTCAGACAAATGGATGAAATATGATGTCAATGTAGGTTTGGGATTAAGTCAGATGAGTTTAGTTACCATCATGTTTAACTTTTCTAAGCCAAGTGTGTTATTTGTTCAGTCCTATTCGACTCTTTGCTATCCTATGGAATGTAGCCTGCCAGGCTCCTCTGTCCATGGGATTCTCCAGGCAAGGGTTGCTGTTTCCTTCTCTAGGGACCTTCCATACCCAGGGATGGAATCTTGGTCTCCCACATTGAAGGCAGGTTCTTTACTGTCTGAGCCACCAGGGAAGTCCTTTCTAAGCCACAGATGAAAATAAACATGTCCCTTTAGCCTGGGACATGTGCTTTGTAGTTCTCTACCACTGGCCACTCATGGTTCCTTTTTTTCTTTTCTCTTTTTTTAAATACCACAATTTTGCTTTTGGAGGTATTTGAGTTTGTGGTAGGTGACTGAGAGATGATCCACCATCCTGGTGGTATTCCAAGTTTAGCACTGAAAAGTCCTATGTCCTGAAGCCCTTTATCTTAGGCTAGCTATATGGAGCAGTTGGTCACCCTGGTTTGTGACCTCTATTGTGAATCTTGGGTTACTTCCTAGCTGCTTTTCAATTTAAGGAGAAAGATTATTTTCTGGAATGACGCTTTTCTGCAGTTAAAGATGTTAGTTAACAGTGGATAATTCTAAATAAGATTAGTACATGTTCTGAGTTGCCTTGGTTTTTCACATTCCATTCTTGGCCTGTGTTTGGCTGCCCCCCGCCCACCCTCGTTATTTTGAAAGATAGCTGGTATGAATTAAAAGTAAGTTATTCATACTATCAGTAGCTAATGAGTCTCCATATGTGAGAAGTTGGACTCAAGTTTAGCAATCAATTTAATTTTATTGAACTAGTTAATAGCTCCTTAACCTCAAGGCACAGAAGCCAGATGTCCTAGTTTTTAACCTTGTATTCCTCTACTGACTATAAATGGTAATTTCTTTTCTTTTTCCTTTGAAATGCATCCTAAAAGTAAACTAATGATGCAATTTAAATTATATATGTTGAATTTGTTTAAATTTGCATAAATGCAGATAGTATTGCCACCTGCATATCTTAACCTTTTCTGACTTAATAAATCATATGTGATAGTCAAGAGCAGTCACTCAAACATGTTTAATTTGACCAAATCCTTGTCAATGACAAAAATGAACTGTGTTATAAAAACAGAACTTAAGTGTTTGTTTGCTATTTTTGTTAAGTAAGTTTTGTATTTGTTTATTTTAAAAAATATTCGTTTATTTATTTGGCTGCCTTGGGTCTTAGTTTTGGTTGGTAGGATCATCGTTGCAGCGGGCGGGCTTCCCTAGTTGTGCAGGTGGGCTGCAAGCGGCGCAGGCTCAGTTGTAGTGCACCAGCTAGTTGCCCCACAGCATGTGGGCTCTTCACTGACAAGAGATTGAAGCCACCCCCCTGCATTGGCAGGTGAATTCTTACCTGGGACCACCTTGGAAGTCCTGTTCTTACCTTTAAAGTGGAGGTGGTAATGTTAATACCTCACAAGTTGTTGGAACAGGTGCCAAGTACAGTGTGCATGGAAGTGTCACTCAGTCATGTCCCACAGCTTGGACTGTATGCCTGGGACTGCATGGAGCCCACCAGGCTTCTCTGTTCTTGGGATTTTCCCGGCAAGAATACCAGAGTGGGTAGCCATTCCATGAGTTGTTGGAACATTTGCCAAGTACAGTGTAAGTGGTAGCTATTCCTGCACTGTTGGCTGAATTGCATGTCACCTCCCCCTTGCTAGTAGTCTGGTAGTAGCCTTTTTGGAGCTCTCTGCTGCTGCTGCTAAGTCGCTTCAGTCGTGTCCGACTCTGTGCGACCCCATAGATGGCAGCCCACCAGGCTCCCCCATCCCTGGGATTCTCCAGGCAAGAACACTGGAGTGGGTTGCCATTTCCTTCTCCAACGCATGAAAGTGAAAAGTGAAACTGAAGTCTCTCAGTTGTGTCTGACTCCTAGTGACCCCATGGACTGTAGCCTAACAGGCTCCTCCATCCATGGGATTTGTCAGGCAAGAGTATTGGAGTGGGTTGCCATTGCCTTCTCCTTGGAGCTCTCTAGTGCAACTTAAACTAAGAGAAAGACTATTTAGTGGGTAAAATTATAGGTCTGAGGGCCACGTGATAAACTAATTCAGGAAATTGTACCAAAATACAGTCTTCTCAGACTGTCCCTAATTCTCCCTGTTCCATCTTCCACCTAAGCTGACAGGGGCAGTGCTTTAGGACAGAGACACAGTGGAAATAAAATCTGAGGACTCAAAACACATTTCCTAGGCCTTAAATCACATGTTTTTCACTTCTTGATTTTTATAGGATAACTGGCTCATGTAAAAATGTCTCCATACCCTGACAAAGACATTCTGCTTCAATTAGCAGGAGTGAAAAGAATAAGAGTCTTTGTAGTTGAGTAGTCAGATAAAACCATTCTGGAAATAGTAATCAGCACTTTGCAGTGAAGTGGGGAGGGATCAAACTCTGTTTTAATGTTAGGCTTCCCTATGGTTATTTCTTAACACTTAGTACAGCTTATTTCGTTTACAATCAGTGCTCCGGTGACTACTATATAGAAAATATTAGTTCAGGGTATGATTTTTGTGGCCATCAGCATCTCATTTTGTGTACTTGAACTCAAGTTTTCTGTGGTTTCATTTCATTTTAATTCTACTCAACTTTTGAAACCGTTTAACTTATTATAGCTGTTATTTTAGTATGAAATAATTATCTGTAGACCTGTTGGAAGCATTTAAATTGTTTTACTGAAACAGGCTGTATCATAAAAGAACTATAGCATAATGGATATTTATGTACTGTGTTTTATGTATTTTTAGAATATATAAATATATTTTACTTAGGCCTTACAATAAACTTACGAGATGTGGGTGGTATTAACTATCCCCTTTTTATATCAGATTCCTCTGATTAAAAAAATGTCTGCTGGGAGATAAGATTTTTGAGAACCACTGGCAGTGATTCCCAGTTCTTAGAACAAATTACAGTAATGCATAGAGTCTTGTTAATTTTTGGTGTATTCTCCCATATATATGTTTGAATCTTACGTACTTTTTTTTTTTTTTAGAATAGTACAAAAAAACTAATAGCCAGTGAAATAAGTAGGAAACTGTTAGTCCCTAAAATGTACTTGTTTCTACAAGTAAAACAATCCTTATTTTGTTGTGATGGAATCAAATTTAGTGAAATATAAATACAGACATCAACATAACATTGAACTGTTTTAATAATAGCTTTTCAGTTTGGGTAACCGTTTTTCTAGATGAAAGTCTTGTTAACAGGTGTCATTTCCAGCTAATTCAGCCATAGGAAGTTGAATTAGAACGTGAAAGAAAACATTTGTTGGAACAGTTAAGAATATACAATCTCTGAAATACTGACTATAAGAAAATACTTGCGTACTTAATATCTATGTTGATTTCAAGCTTATTTTCCATGAGTGTAATAATCTTTTTCATTTTAGGCATTAACAGAAATTACATCTGTACCTTTTGACATGGAACAATTCATAAATATATACAGTACAATGTAGACAATGCTGAGATAAGAGTTTTCTTGTTTTAATAGAATAAGTTAAACGATTGTTACCACTAATGCAAAGAAGGTTAATAACTAGGTATTAATAACTAGAGCTGGAGATGTCTCACCTTCTGTCTGCTTTAGTTTTGGTCAACTAAATAATTCCGAATCATCGCTTAGTTTTTAATGTGGTTGTAAAATTTAATTAGAGAATAAAAACACCCAAAATAGACTTCTTAAAAGTATAGCCATTTAAACTGTAATAAAGAAGCCTTAAGTTGACTAACTTAAGATCATAGCAAATAGTAATATATTTTGTGGCTTCCCTCCAAAAGGAATTAAAATATTTTTCTTTCTGAAATAATTTAATCACTTGAGTTGTGCACCTGATGTAAATACTTGGTTGCTTATTTGAAATGTGGCCAGTAACTTAGAAATTAGGAGCTTTAAAAAGCATTACTAATAACTTGCCCTTTTGATATAAAGAAATTTGGAGTTCTGGGAACATGTGCCTTGGGGTCTGGGGAACCAGAGGGTAGAAACTATTGATTTATATGTATCTGACTGTCACTGAACTTGGAAGTCCCAGTAACGTCTTGAATACAGTTAGAACACAGTTAAGTGTTGGTTGAATGTATCTGGATATACTTAGAAGAGGAATGTTCATTATTTGGCAGTAGTATCTTGTAGACGGTATTTCTGGATCAAATCTTTGCCTGTTAATAAGTGTTTCTCTGACTAGGACTTCTTTTATGACGACATGGAGTCTTTAACTCAGATACTTAGGACTTTGGCTACAGATGGAAATAAACACCGGGCCAAGGTAGACAAGAGGAAGCAGCGGTCAGTGTTCAGAGACATCCTGAGGGCGGTGGAGGTAGGCCTCTTATGCTTTAATAGTTAATTAATTCTTTTGAAATTAGATTGTTTTAAGCCAGACTTGTCAGTTGGGTGATTTTGCTGATTGAACTTCACCTTTGAGCTAAATCATTTCCTCATTTTAAGACTGAGCAGGTTTTTAACAACAAAAATGAAAAAATTTTCTTTCTTTTTAAACAAAGAAATTAATTCTGATGTTATAACGTTTTTTTTTTTCCTTTTGTTGATGTTGAAAAAGATAAAAAAGATTCATAGTGATAGAAATTTACTTTACTTTGGTGTACTTGCCATCATTCAAGACCTGGTGCTTATCATTAGCACATAGATACTTAGTATTGTATAAATAGTGAATTATTTTTGTAAATAGTAAATTATTGCCTATCCTTCAGTACCTTTAAGCAGAGACCTTTGTGAACTCCTTGGGAAAGCTAGGTGCTGAAAGCCGAAATAACAAAACCCAGCATATGATTTTCTGATGCTTGAATCCTTTCTGTAGACCTCTAACCTGCTTTAGCCTACCTGGCAAATAAATTGATTTAGAAACCTTTAGGGCTTATAGCGCATGGTTAAGGATAAGTTTCTTCGATAAATGTTAATAGGGCATTTCTTTCAAGAATATTAGTTAAGAGTCATTCAGTGTAATGTGTATGAAATTTTAGAATGGGAACTTTAAAGAAAATACTAAAGCCCCACTCAGATCAAATTTTCAAGTGTTCCAATGATTCTTACGTAGCCTGCTCAAGAACTACTCTCTTCATTTTAATTTACATTAAAAAAAGTAAAACCTAGGGTATAAATTAGTATACAGGTCCTCTGTGATGTAAATTTTTGGTTAATGTTAATACTAATTCTTTATAATAATATTTTATGTTTACTCAGATAATACTTTATGTTTACTCAGGATGTTATTTAAAAAACAAAATGAGGAAGAAAAAAAACCCTGACTCGAACAGACATACATACATACTAAGCATCTTGTTGGTTTTATAATTAGCATGGTAAAATCCCCAAATAAGCGTTTTTCTTGAGTGGAATTTAGAAATAAACTATTCCTGTATTTAGATCCTGTAGCCTCCAAAAGATAAAATAATGACATGTCATAGATTTTCTGGATTATAACTGATTTCAGATTTTCTGTCTCTTTGGGTCCTCTCTGGGTAACAGATTTTAAGGTCGGTAGGATCCCACAGACCCTGTTGACAGGTCCCTCAGCCCAGGCTGGTCATGGTAGAAAGTACTGACTCTCCTAAGAAAGATACATGTGAAATCTCGATGTGAACCAGTTTTAACAGGCCTCTTGTCTCCTCCCTCTGCCCCCCCACCCCCTCTGCTATCAATGGAAATGAAAGCCCTGTGTTTGCCTCATAATTCTGTCCTCTGGTGACCTCCCCCGCAGGCCTTTCCCACCCTCTCTTCTTCATCTCAGAATTTCTGTTCCTTCTTTGCCTTTTGATTGGTTCCTTGTTCCTGCAGCTCAGCTTCAGTCTACCTGCATGTCTCAGAGCCTTGCTTAGTGATCTTGTCTCTTTTCTTATATTGAAACCCAGTTTTCTTTGAGGGACTCTGCTTTCTTGTTGGATCTTGTTCAGTTGGTGCAGAGAATGGTCCATTTGGGGTGTGGTTGTTTTGCCACACCATTTCTTTTCATCCAAAAACCCATTTTGAAGTTCATGTATTAAATTGGTAAACATTTGATATGTTAGTACTTTGACATACAGTTTTGTTGTTTTGGTCCCAGTGTAGGTCTTAAACAGTTCGATTATCTTTTTAAGGAAAAATGGAGACCAGAGGAATAGTCAAAAAACAGGAAGTAGCAAAGCTGGAGTCTGAATGCACTGTACTATGCTGTCTTTGAGGGCCAACACTGCGGGTAGATCCAGAGAGGGAATGGAAAGTGTCAATGAGATTTGTCACTTAGGAGGTCATTCAGTTCAGTTGCTCAGTCGTGTCCGACTCTGCCACCCCCATGAACCGCAGCACGCCAGGCCTCCCTGTCCATCACCAACTCCCGGAGTTTACCCAAACTGTGTCCGTCGAGTCTGATGCCATCCAGCCATCTCATCATCTGTCGTCCCCTTCTCCTCCTGCCCTCAATCTTTCCCAGCATCAGGGTCTTTTCCAGTGAGTTAGCTGTTCGCATCAGGTGGCCAAAGTATTGGAGTTTCAGCTTCAGCATCAGTCCTTCCAGTGAACACTCAGGACTGATCTTCTTTAGGATGGACTGGTGGGATCTCCTTGCAGTCCAAGGGACTCTCAAGAGTCTTCTCCCAATACCACAATGACCTTTATAAAACCAGCTTCAGTAGAATGATGGGAGAAAAACCAGACTGAAGTGGATTGAAAAGTGAATGGGAGGTGAAAAAGTGGAGATAGTACGTCTTGACTTAAAAAACATGGCTGTGATGGGAAGAAGAGAGCTGATAACTGGATTGTGGGAGAGTTTGCTGTTTTAAATGCTAGAGACAGTTTATGGGGAAAGGAATCAATGGAGAAAGCAGCCTTTGAAAATAAAGTGAAAGATTTGTGGTAAGAGGCATTGAAAGAATAATGATTAGCCTTAAACTGGGGAGGAAGGCCTGTCTGATTTAAGAGAGAGGAACAGGTAAGGATACACATGAGTTTATAGGGAGTTCTCTCCTGGTGTCTCTGTTTTCTGAAATAAGAAATGCTGAAATATAGAATCATACTGTTTTTTGTTGTTGTTGTTTTGACCTGTTATAACAGCCCAAGCACTGTATGTGCTTCACAAAACGCGCTTACACCTCTAATAATTCTATGTGGTAGGCGTATAGATAGCCTTTACAGGCAAGGGAACAGACCCAAACGGGTTAAATTACTTGCCAAAGTCACAAGCCAGGGAGTGGCATATCCATGTAAATTCAGCATCTTTTTTATTACATAAGATCCTGCGTCTGCTCAGAGAGGTGGGGACTAAACAGACGTGGGGAAGGCAGTTGGACTGGTCCTGCCCAGTCAGATCCCACCGCTTTGTTTCTCCTGTCTCTGTGGAAATCACTTCCTCCCTTCCTGGATGTGTGTGCGTGCTCAAGTCACTCAGTCATGTCTGACCCATGAACTGTAGCCCACTAGATTCCTCTACATAGAATTTCCCAGGCAAGGATACTGGAGTGGGTTGCCATTTCCTCCAGGGGCTCTTCCCAACAGGGGTGGAAACCACGTCTCTTGAGTCTCCTGCATTGGCAGGTGGATTCTCTACCACTGCACCATGTGGGTAACTCTTCCTTTTTCATGATTTATTAAAATATAGAGCAGCTATTTTGTTTTTGTCTCAAGTTCTGTCAGTATTCTGGGTTTCCTCTCTGCTCATTTGGAAAACCCTATCCTGTATTTGTTCCTGTTTCCATTTCACTTCCACCGCTACCTCTTCTCGCCCCATGGTTATACTTTATAAATTGTCTTCTGGCAAAATTATTCGTCTCTGAAATCGTAAATGTTATCTCTCATTTTCTTGGTAAGAATCTTCAAAGGCCCTCTGAACCCTCTAGTTGCTCTCCTCCTTTTTAGTTGCTCTGTTAGCTAACACCATTTATCTTTACTTCCTTTCCTAGATTTCTGCTTCCCTAATGTCACCACTGGCTTGTGGGGGCATCTTGTCTTTCTGACTTGTCCTATAACCCTCCCTACCCCTAATCCTAAACCACTACACGTATCTGAATTTCTCAGCAAGTTTGTTGAGTGCTTTTGAAATGGAAAAACATTCACAACAAGATAGTTTTGCCACGTCTACGGCAGCTAGACAAACTCTGAGCTCTCTATGGAGGATAGTACTTCTACTTTCTAGCCTATTCGTATTTCAGGGATGGAGGTATTTGTTTAAACCATACTGTTCATTTCAACATGTATCTGTGTATTTAGAAATTGTGTTTATGTAGGATCTCTTTAGATCATTTTGGTTCCTCTTAAAATTTTTATTCTTCTATTGACTAGGAACGGGACTTTCCAACAGAAACTGTTAAATTTGGTCCTGAAAGGATGTATATTGATTGCTGGGTCAAAAAACATACATATGACACCTTTAAGGAGATTCTCGGGTCAGGAATGCAGTACCACTTACAGGTGAGTGGGTGACATCCTTTCTATATGTTTGCTTTTAAATTAGAGAGTAGTTTTGAATGTACCTCACATCACTGCTTTTGAAATTAGTTTGAATATACAGACTGTTTTCAGTATATGTTATGCACAATAGCAAATTTATTTTTGAAAGTTCAGGTGAATAAATATGAAACTGTCCTTTTTGTTTTTGTGTAGTGTAAGCTTGGTGGGGCATCTCTTTGACTGTTGGAGCACTATTGACCTCTTTGTAGGAAAGCAACTAGTTTGACATAGCTTTCTTGAATTCAGAGCCTTGGAAAACAATTTGGTCCTATGAGAAACAGAAAGAAAATAAGTGATATACGTTCGTATTTATAAACTCCACATAACTTCTGTTAACCAGAATTCAGCTTATGTAGTAAAAAAAAAGAAAACTGATGTTTAATACTGAGCCTTATTGCCTCTTTTATTTAAGTCAAATGAATTCCTTCGCAATGTATTTGAACTTGGACCCCCAGTGATGCTTGATGCTGCTGCATTGAAGACAATGAAGATTTCTCGATTTGAAAGGGTAGGTTTGGTTTTTGTTTTCAAGAGGACTGAATGCACAGAAGTGGAGCCAAAGCTTTGATTCTGCCAGGTGACAGGCATTTAGCTCTGTCTCTGAACTCTATTTAGTTCTCCATGGTGTTTCAGACAGAGCTGAACTAGTAAGTATAGAAACTTTCGTCCATTTAGAGTGTGGAGGGTTAAGACGAGAAATTTTTATCCATAATCCTATTAACATAGAAACTATTTTCGTTGTTTGTTTCCCTTTGTTCTGTAAAGTTTATATATTGAAGGATAAATATTGACAAAAGTGTTTGTTTCATATCTGATGACTGAGCCTAAACTTAGTAAGTAACAGATTCATTTTACAGATGAGGAGAACAAATGTGCTTAGAGAATTTGTAATGTTAAATAGTGATTAATATTATTTGGCTTCCCTAGTAGCTCAGCAGTAAAGAATCTGTCTGCAGTGCAGGAGACCTGCATTCAGTCCCTGGGAGGGGAAGATCCCTTGGAGAAGGGAATGGCTACCCACTCCAGTATTCTTGCCTGGAGAATTTCATAACATTTCAAAAATCCTTATTATTTTTTTTACTAAGGTAAAATTCACATAACATAAAATATAGTGTACAGTTCAGTGGTATTTAATACACTTAAACAGTGTTGCACAACCATCACCACTGTCTAGTTTCCAAACATTTTCGTCACCTCAAAAAGGAAGTTGAGGTTCATTAAATATTCACTGTCTGTTCACGTCTTCTTTCCTCCCATCTGCTGATAAGCAATCACTAATGTGCATTCTTTCTCTATTGATTTACCTGTTGTGGGTATTTCACCGACAGAGGGTCATATAATGTGACCTTTTGTGACTGGTTTTTTCTTTTTTCCACTTAGCATGTTGTTGCCAAGGTTCATCCATGTTGTAGGGTGGTCAGGACTTCAGTCTTTTTGTGGCCAAAGAATCCTCCATTGTATGGATACACCGCATGTTTATCTCTTTGTTCATTGTGAGCATTTGGCTTGTTTCCACTTTTGATCCTTTTAAATTGTGCTTTTTTTGAACATATACATATAAGTTTTTATTAGCGCACCTGTTTTCAGTTCTTTTAGGTATATACCTAGGAGTGGAGTTGCCCAGTCATGTGTAATTCTGTTGCTTAACTTTTTAAGGAACCACCAAACTGTTTTCTACGATGACTGCAGTGCATTTTACCTTCCTGCTAGCAATATGAGAGTTTTGGCATCCTTACCAATATCTTTTTTTGTTTTTATTTTCCTTTTAAGTTATAGTCATCCTAGTGGATGTAAATTGTTTTATTGTATGTTTATAGAATCTTTATATTTAATCACTTTGATGGACATATAATTGATTGTTGGGCATTGTAAAACTTTCTAATAAATACTAATATTTTTACATTTGTTTCTCTTTTGGATTATTTCTTTGATAAAATCCTTGCATGGGACGATAGAGCTTGATTATGATTTTTGAGATGTATTGCCAAATTACCTTCCAAAATTATTCTACTATTTTTAATTATTTTCAGTGTTGAGTGAACGCATGTAGCTATTAAACACATATTTGACAACATTGATTTTATTATTTAAAAAATTTTCTTGACATTTTATGTTTGATTATTTTTTTCATACAGAATCGTCATGAACTATCCTGTGTTAATCTTCTCCCTCATTCTTTGTGTGTTTTAAACATATAAAGTATGTCTAAAGTCAAATTAGTTCATTTCTTTCCTTTCAGTCCGTGGTAACCCCACGGACTGTAGCCTGCCAGGCTTCTCTGTCCTTGGGATTTCCCGGGCAAGAATACTGGAGTGAGATGCCATTCATTTCCTTCTCAGGAGATCATCCCAACCCAGGAACTGAACCCTGGTCTCCTGCATTGCAGGCGGATTCTTGATACCACTGAGCCACCAGGGATGTATATGTATAGTTTCAGTAGTTCTTCAGTGCTTATAAGCAAGTTAGTTCCCTGCTCCTTCCTTTCCCATTTCTCAGGATTTCATTCCAGCCTTTAGTTTTTTCCTGGCACTTTGGTTTCAGATTTCTGAGTAAAATGCTTATACAGCTATTTCTTTATTTGATAGGTAAGGATTTCTGCCTTTTTACTTCTCCCTCCACCTCCCCCCACCCTTTTTTTTCCTGCTAAATCAGCATCGTTGTTTACATTATAGTCACATTATAATCTTTTTTTCTTACTTTATAAGAATATCGAAAACTTTATTGGCTCACACATATTTTTCTCTTTTCCATTTCAGCATTTATATAATTCTGCAGCCTTCAAAGCTCGAACAAAAGCTCGAAGCAAATGTCGTGATAAAAGAGCAGATGTTGGAGAATTCTTCTAGAGTTTTAGCATTTGAAGACCACTTTCTAATTTCTCTTTTTTTTTTTTTTGGTAATTTCTAATGTATTTAATCTCTAGAAACAGTTTTTATCTTGGTCAACAGACAGCTTTTGTAGGAGGGGTTATATTATAATTTAATGTATATAGTATTACAGATGGTAAGTCCTGTTTATTGACTATTCTTTGTATATATAATCACTAAACATAAATGAAGTATTTGTAATGTTTGGTCATTTTCTATTTATGAAAAAAGCAAACATAAGGTATTTCACTTGATTTCATGATGAGAAAAACTGTTAGCCGAAGTTAAATTTCTTATGCTGTGATTGTCAGAAATACTGATTATAATGATATAGATACACAAAGTTTTAAACTTAAGATCTTACACAGATGAGTTCAGGATACAATTTTGGGAACTAGATCTGGAAAAGCTGCTGTTATTTTCAGTTTTAAGTGGAACCTAATAATTTTGCCACTAGGATCAACAAAAGAAATTATACCATGCGACCATACAGCTGCACTTACGGGCCAATCAGTCCATCCATTGTTCATGATGAATTAATATAAGCCAGAAAAGTTGCTAACCTTGACCACTGAGGGCAGTAACACTAATTGTATTTGCTGTGTAAGACCTTGTGCTCTTTATTTTGAAATAAAGATCTTTTTACACTAAAAGTGCTTCTTTTCTAATAGAAGAAACATTTATGAGTTTATGTATGGAGTTCAAAATGATAAGATGAGGTAGGGAGAGTAAAACAGAACTTCCTTTTGTATATTTGGAAACATGAAAATAAATGAAAAAAGTGTAGCCATATATCGTTGACATTCCAGCTACTTTTAAGACCATTGTTTCTTGGTTGCCCCATGAGGTGCTTTTTTTTAACTTTATGGGAAGTTGTAGGCATTTTGACAGTGCACTAGGATTTTTTATTATAAAACTTTATGTTAAAATAACATTGCACACATAATACCTACAGTTTAGAATTTACAGATTTCTTTATATTAGTGCAGTAAACAGTAATAAGAGTGGTGGAAGAAGCATGCAAATAAGGACCAAAATACACAGAGGTATTTTTTCTGAACTAGTCTATTCTGCCACATCTTCAACCCCTCCTGAAAGGTCTGATGCTCCCCCTGTTGGCTGCCTTATGGAGCTGTTACTGCTGCTGGGAGGGTGAGTTCCAGCCCTCGGATATAATGCAATGGAAAACAAACTTGGAATCTCAAACTTGGGATTACATGTTGTCACCTCTTTATATCCCAAGTAGTTCAGGACCATAGAGAAGAGATTGTAAGTAGTATTTTTTTTCTAAATTTTCAATTTGCTATATATATATTTTAGAATATTAATGAGTTTTTATTAAAGCAATTTATGGTGGTCATTTAGTCACTAGTTGTGTCCGACTCTTGACAACCCCCCGGACTGTAGCCTGCAAGGCTCCTCTGTCCATGGGATTTCCCGGGCAAGAATACTGGAGTGAGATGCCATTCATTTCCTTCTCAGGAGATCATCCCAACCCAGGAACTGAACTCCGGTCTCCTGCATTGCAGGTGGATTCTTGATACCACTGAGCCACCAGGGATGTATATGTATAGTTTCAGTAGTTCTTCAGTGCTTATAAGCAAGTTAGTTCCCTGCTCCTTCCTTTCCCGTTTCTCAGGATTTCATTTCAGCATTTAGTTTCTTCATAGCACTTTGGTTTCAGATTTCTAAGTAAAATGCTTATACAGCTGTTTCTTTATTTGATAGGTAAGGATTTCAGCCTTTTTACTCCCTGCCCCACCCCCGCCAAACTTTTTGCTAAGTCAGCATCATTGTTTACATTATAGTTACCATATTTTCTATTCATTTCTGAACCAGATGGTTTCCTGTGCTTACATTACCGTTCTCATAGGACATCTTGTCTTGGTTTTATACATCATTTAACTCTTCCAGAGCAGTCCCAATAAGTTTGTAAAACTCCTCTTTAACCTCTTTGTCACATGGTCAAAGCCCAAAAGAATATTGAATTCTTTGTTGTTTCAGTCTAGACTACTTTCATCTGATTGTACAGCTGTTGCTGTGATTCCATCCTAGGATCTGTTTTCCACTCAAGTTGGATTCCACATCTGGACCCCATGTCTTCGCTATTAGATTACTTCCCTGTTAAAATGGAATGAGTGAAACTTCTGGGAATGAGTGTGTGGGAGGTCAATTATGTTGAAACTTTATGTGTCTAACAGGTACTTTGGCTTGGTATATAAAATTTTAGGTAGAAAACAAAACTTGGGATTTTGAAGGCATTGCTCTACTCTAAAAGAGTTGCCACAATGTCTGATGCAGTTTTACTTTCTGATTTATTTTGTTTTATTTTGTTCTTTGAATCTCTGTCTCTGCTGTAAAAATGTGTGGTACTGTGTTTTGGTAGACTGGCAATCTGGGAAATACTAAGTTCTTGATACCACCCTCCCATCCTCCACATAGATGCATGTACATTTTCTATGATCTGGAGTTCCCATGAAATGTTAGAGCTGCTGGATGGAGCCTCTGGCCTTACTTCTTTTTCTTTCTGGGAGAGATTGTAACAGTTTTCAGATCTTGCTGTTGCATTATATTTTTAGCTAGCATGAAATTACCTGCCTGTATTTAGCTGTGTACTTCACTGTTGCCTTCAGTTCTGAGCCTGCTTAAATTCTGTAGGGTCCATCACTTACTCAGCAGTGATGGTCCTGTGACTGTCTGCTAAGGTACGTACCAATCACTCTCTCCTTCCTATATTCGATAGATTTGCTGAAATCTTGCTCAGTATTGTTACCTCCTATGTTTATTATTATGGCTCTATAACTTTTATTCTGCCTTTTTTACTGGAGTTTTGGGAGGAAGAGGTAAGCAGGTATTAATTGTATATTAAATTTATAGATGGGTGCCTTTTCATGAAATTGTTGGGTAGTTGCTAGGCAGGATAACAGGGGATTCAATGTGAAAGTGCTTGGGTTATCTTCAGAGCAGTAAAATGGTGTATGATAGACCAATTATTCCTTGATACTGGTTAACCTTGCTGGCTTACAGGAATTTAAAATGGTCCCTGCCTAGTAAGTTCTTTGAGGTTTAGTCATTCATTTTGAATCAGTTGGCATCTTTGACTCAAGTCTTTGATATATGCTTTAATTTCCTGGGAATGAGATATAATATTTGAAAGAAAAACACAGAAATAGTTGAAAATATCCCCAAATTGATCAATTCTTGTGAAAATACCTGTTTTCCTCTTGTGACTCAGAACTCTTCAGGATGTGGCCTTTTAGATACATAGCAGATAAAGTGAAGTGGATTGTCTTGCTTTGCTCTTAAGTGGTTCTCTAGAAGTCTTACCTGGTCACACACCATAAAAAAACCTCATCCCTCCCCCTCTGGTGTAAAATATGGTTGAATCCAGACTTTGGTGTGAGGAACTTAATTCCCATTTTCCTCGTCCTTGAGGGCAAAAGGGGGTGACTTAATACTTCAAGGATTAGGTTTACAGGAGAGAGAAAAACACAGTGTTCAAAATGAGGCTTTTTTTTCTTTAAAGAATAGATGGTTTAAAACAGATCGGGTAGTTGGGAGATTAAAGCTGAACATGATGATTAAAATAGCAAACATTCTTATTTTTTCAAGAAATGTTGCATAACAATGCATTATGTGCTTCGGAGAAAAAAGTTACTAGTTACAGTCTTCATGAATTGGTCCTCAGTTACAGATGAAACTTTAAAAGGTGACATCTCTTTTCCCCAAAGGAGAGTGGGGTCCATACTAATTTTGTAGAGCAAACATTTTCTAATTTATGTGCTCAAGGCTGAGTTAATGTCTGTCTCAGTTCAGTTAGTCAGTTGCATCCATCTCTGCGACCCCGTGGACTGCAGCACGGGAGGCTTCCCTGTCCATCACCAACTCCCGGAGCTTGCTCAAACTAATGTACATTGAGTCAGTGATGCCATCCAACCATCTCATCCTTTGTTGTCCTCTTCTCCTGCTTTCAATCTTTCCCAGCATCATGGTCTTTTCCAGTGAGTCAGTTCTTCACATCAAGTGGCCTAATTATTGGAGCTTCGGCTTCAGCATCAATCCTTCCAATGAATATTCAGGACTGATTTCCTTTAGGATTGACTGGCTTGATCTTGCAGTCCAAGGGACTCTCTCAAGAGTCTTCTCCAACACCACAGTTCAAAAGCATCAATTCCTTGGTGCTCAGCTTTCTTTATGGTTCAGCTATTGCATCCATTCATGACTGCTGGAAAAACCATAGCTTTGATTAGACGGACCTTTGTCGGCAAAGTAATGTCTGTCTAGTCATGGCAATAGAGAGTAGGATTATGAAGGGTTACATATCCGTTTACCACTTAATCATTAGTATCCTACCCAGATAGTCAATCTGGGGCAGTGGGCCTGTGGGATTGTCTCACCACAGCTTCTTTCCTGTACACTAGAGGGCACATGCTCCTTGACATGTGAGAGGGAACCACATCAAAGGCTGACATTCCTGAGAAAGGAGGATGCGTTAAAAACTCACAGAATAAAGCCTTTGAAAATGAAAGTTGATGAGATGAAGTGCTCCCACCACCAGCAGTGGGACAGTGGGTCAGTAGCCATGTAATCTCCCACACCCCATCCCCTTTTGTAGCTGCTGGAAGCCCTGGAGTCCTCTGACCTGCTCTCATCCTGGTTAGCATTGTCACAACCTTGTTCTCTCCCTGTTGACTGTCATCCTCTGATTGGTCTGGAGTCTTGTGTGGTTAGCTGTCAGTGGCAGCTCCAGCCTTCTTCCCCATATTTATACACGGGAGCTCCCCGTGGCAGAATGCGGGAGCTGTGTCAGGTTCCATATCAGCCAAATAAGGACATAAATCTCCGTCCAGTAAGAACCTCATCAGTTACCAATTAAATCAAGGCATGGTAGGGTTTTTTTTTTCTTTTTAAAGCACAGTTTCAGTAATATATTTAAACCTTAGACATTATTGAAAAAAATCAATATTTGGAATTTTAACTGCTTGGCTAAATTAACACTGGGTATAGACCAACAGTTTCACGCTGGGGTTTATGGGCCTTCTAGGAGCACCC
Source organism: Ovis canadensis (assembly GCF_042477335.2). Classification (NCBI taxonomy): domain Eukaryota; kingdom Metazoa; phylum Chordata; class Mammalia; order Artiodactyla; family Bovidae; genus Ovis; species Ovis canadensis. Next base: position 70,772,519 of record NC_091248.1, on the reverse strand, counting down.
GTGTGCTGAAGGAAGGCAAAGAGCTACAGAATTTCTATAAAGTCTTATAGTTGCTTCTGAATATTTCCCCCCCCTGGCAACCCAGCAGTCAAAGCTCACGTTTTTGTAAGTAATTTGCATGCTGTTACTCTCAAGAGATTGAATTCTGATTCTTGAGGTTGGGATGTCTTTTGTTGCATGTGCTGTGTGCTTTTCTAACTTGTGATAGAAATGATTTAGACTTGATTTTAAAAATTATTTCCTGAATGTGAAGAGGCACTGACTCTGAAATGGAATTAAAGAACAAATTACCATGACTCACTCAATAAAGCTTCTATTAGCTTTGAATTAAGCTCTATTATAACAATTCTGATTTTGTAGCAAGCAATACCCATGTGAGTTATTTCTGTGGTATGATACCAAGCACCTTTGGGAAAAAGTAAAGAGCAAAGCAAACTTTCATAAACAATTACATTGGTCAGAATGTTTATTAGTAGGCAGTCAAAGAATTCTTACAAGACAAAAAGAACCAGCTGTTAGTATTGACCTAAACTGGAGAAAAATGAAATTACTTACATGTTTGCGCTAAAGGTATTAATATTAGAAAGGTTCTGGGAAACGAGTGCAGCTTTGCAGATTTGCACAGCGCAGTCAAGAAGGAGGGTCAAGTTAGAGAAGCGCAGAATTTAGTAACACTCTGGCTTTTCCAGCCGTGCTGGTTGTTCTCAGATGCCCCTCATACAGGAATGCCAAAGATAGCAACAACGGGGTGTCAAACAGCTGTGGGTCCTGGTCTCAGGGCCATGTGATCTTGTATCCATTTACTCATAGGGTCGTTTGCTGACTCTTACCGGCCACGAACCACCCCCAATTTGGTTTTCTCACTGGCTCTTTATTTGCCATTTGCATGTTGCACTTAATTTAAAAATGCATTGAAATAGCATCTATAGTATTTACATTGTGACTTAACCCAAATGAAGATTATTCCTTTCAGAGCCCTTTTCATTCTAAGTTGTTTGTTATCTTAGTGATGATTTTGGATTTGATGTTGCATTGAATTACTTAAGTTGACAGCGAGGCTAGTAATTTGGAGATTTTATTAGCTGCATGGCTCTTAAGTCAGTTTTCGTGGCTATGCTTTTCTAGCTAGTCTTCTACTTCGTAAATGCTGATTAAGCCTCTGTATGAGATTTAAGCAATGGCAGTTACATTCCTAAAGGGGAAGCTAAGGCTCAAGGACGGCAAGTCAGATCCAAAAATGAAGCACATGTTAGCTACCAAGCCTAAAATAGAAGCTGTGTTTAAATGATGATCCTGTGATGGGACACAGCCTTTATGCCTCATCCAATATTAGTGCTTGGGATAGCAAAGTGCAAAGTGATGATAAAATATAAAACCCTTTTAAAAGAGTGGTTTAGAAATTTGTAACCATGCATCAGTCAACACTTTTGGTTTTATCTATGAAAGAATAAGATTTGATTGATCTCTTAGGCCCTTCTGCTCTATATGCTGTCTTTTTTGTTTGTTTGTTTCCGGTCGCTCAGAGTCATTCCCTTCAGAATGCTCCATGAAGTATGTTTGGAATTCAGTATATGTAAAGTGCTTCAGTAGTATCTTATCTAAAATATTCAGAGAGTTAGTTGTTAATTAAAATTTCAGAATAAATGAAATGCCCTTTTAGTTTTAGACTTTAAAAAAAATTTTAACTAGTCCATAACTTTACAAGCTCACTGCTTTTCTTAGCTAGGGTTCTGGTGGCATGTTTTTTTTTTTACAAGTAGTAATAGGTTTTTAGGCATTGCTAGGAACTTGATGGGTTTTAATGTTTTTAGAATGCAGTTTAATCTGTTTATTAAATGACTGATTACCATTTACCATTTCTGAGTTTTGTTTCTCCTAACTTTAATCATATTTCTCTTTATTCGGTAGCTGGGTATTAAAGGAAATTTTTAAAATGTTAAGAGGAAGTCAATAGTGTGTTGCCATATATAGGCAGACATGAAGCTTATTGCATTGCTTTTACTAAAGTTCGGATAGATATGAGGATTTTTAACGTCAGTTTTATGTTAGTGTTCTTATTATTAACAGCTTCAAATTCTTTTCAAAATAGTGAGATTTAAATCCTAGATAAAATATTTTAGGTATTGGCTTCTAAACTTGGCACTGGACATTTGGAGAATAGAATGGGTACTTACCCTTCAGAGTGCTCAGTCAGTTGAGGAAATCAAAGAAGTAAGGAAATAAATGTGATGAAATAGTACAGATGTTATAATGGAAGAATGTACAGCATCCAGCAAGGGGACAAAAGAAAGGCAGGTTGGAGGTGACGTTTGAGCTGAGTTTTCACAAAGGATTAGGGAAGGTGGTGGAGAAGAAAGGTCACACAGGGAAGGGGCAGTGATCTCAGAAGCGAGAGGCCTGCTTCCAGCTCTGCACCTAGCTAATGTGTGATCTTGGGCATTTACCTTCTGAACTTCAGTTTCCTCATTTGTGGAAAGACAAGGAGCTAAATGAGAGCATGTCTAAAATCCTTTCTCAATGAAAAAATCACACATCATTCGTTTTATGAAAAGAGATCACTGTGAAAGAGAAAGCTTTGATAGCAATTGGAATTTGTCTTCCTAGAACCTTTTTTTCATGTAATTGAAATGCCACAAGTTCTCTGTTGTGCTAGAGAGACAACTTAAAAAGAGAACTTTTCAATCTGTTCTGATTTTTTTTCAGTGTAGCTTGAACTTATGCTGTCATTAGAGAATATTACCTTAAATGTAAACCACAATTTCAGAATTACTACATAAGTGGCCAAAATCTAAGGGAGCTCGGAGGAGACCTCAGAGGTCCTGAAGTTTAGCCTCCAACAGCTGCAGGATTGCTCTCTGTATCATCTTAGTTTGCTAAGATTTTGTCTTGAGGTCTCAGAGCCAGTGTATAATGACTAAAGAATACATTTAAGATATGAACTTCTAGCATATTGAGGGAGAATATAAAAAGTATAGTTTTGTATTAGAAGCCTATTCTATTAGAATAGTTCACAATATTTTCTTCTTTTAGAATCTTTATGGCCACAGACTTGCTTGGCATAATTTTGTCTTTTTATGTGTTTAAACATAGTCTTTTTGCACAAAGGATTTGAGAAGTCTCACCAGAATATGAAATATTTAAAAATCAATTACAAAATTAAAAAAAAAAAAACCCAGGTAAAGTATAGACAAAATTGAGAAATCTGAGCAGGAGGAAGGAGCATGTTCTATAAGCAGGGTATTATAGCATTAAAATTGTGCCACACACTTGACTCTGAGCTCCCTGATAAGCAAAGCAAAAAGAGTTACAGTGTCATCCCCCAAAGGAAAAGCTAACTTTTCTAGCCCTTCTTCATCTGGCAGTCATATGTGTGGGTGGGTCTTCATGTGCTGGCCCAGCTTCCTGTGGGCTGTGATATGAAGGCCAGCTCCCCAGCCCAGCCTCTCTGGTTTAATGGCAGTGTTTTCTTCCAGGGACAATGAAACGTTCTTCCCAGGACAGTGGCTCTCGCAGCATTCCTGAAGATAGAAAGCTTTATGTTGTGGATTCCATAAATGATCTGAACAAACTAAACCTCTGTCCTGCCGGATCACAGCAGCTGTTCCGTACGTGTGCCCTCCCAGGCTTGGCGGCCAGTCCTGGCTTCTAGGTCACCTAAAAATAGCCAGCGCTGAGCTGGGCCTGTGGGTGTGGTGGGGGTGGGGTGGGCATTAGAGTTGCTATTTAGTATTAGGCAATGTTTGCTTTTGCTCTCTGAATACTTGCCAGGCTTATGGGCTTTCCTGGCTCTTAAGCAGGATTCGAACTCTAATCTTCAAGAGTTCTGAGAAGTTTCCTCTGGAGTTTCTCTCCCTGGGAAGGAGTGGAGGCTGTGAGATGGCCTCCCAGAGGCTAATTCATGCCTGTTGGCTGCTTCTGTGCCCTCTGGTGACCACAGCCAGGTCACTGAGTGTGCCCACTCTCTTAGACAGGTCTGACTTCATAGCAGATTGCTGAGAAAATGTTCCACGCATTTATCTAGTATAACAAAGATCAATCATGTTCTGTTGGGCAGAAAAGTCATCTTCATCTTTTTAAATTTACGAGTCTCCTCAATGAACACATTAGAAAGAAGAGGGGGAAAACAAAATAAAAATATGCTAAATACTAAATGCTACATGTGTTTCTTGTCCCCTAAATATTATAAATGAGTTCGATCAGGTCATTTGAGCCCCATCTTTTCTAGTTTAAATGCTGACCTTCCAACTCAGGGGATAAATGTCCACTTGATGTTTCACGTGTACTCGAAACTCGTACTGTCCCAATTTTATGTCTATTATTTCTCTTCTGTATCCTTTTTGAATGCTTGTTTCTCTCTTTCATTCATTCAGAATTTCACCGGTTTTTACTACAGTTGGTCTTAATAAAGGTTGGTGTTTGAGTGCCAGCTTATGCCTTGGCTGTGATTAGGAAGGAAAAGCTGTGGAGGGTGTGAGGCAGGATGTCTTTATAAAGCATGGGACCTCTGCCCCCATCTCTCCGTAATCAAGTAGCAGAGGGTGTGGGACTGCTACATAGTAGGAGAAAATACAGAAGGTAATTCAAGGATCCTCATGATCCCAAGTTTCTATATTCATTTTTCAATTTAATTTGGGTGTTATTAAGCAAATAGGCCTTACAAAGCAGCGACCAAATGCAGACAGTTCATGGTTTGGGTGAGCCAAGCTTAGTTGCATTTTCAGTTCAACGGCAAAGCATTTAAGAGAATCTTGCTTTCAGAGCATGTCCATCCTGCAAACAACTTTAAGAAACCAAGTACATCAGGCTCATTTTGATATTGTTGTGTAATAGATGTAGGAATAGCTGGTTATTTTTATAGGAAATAAAGTTTTCTGGGAGATATCTCAGAATGCTTAGACTTTCACTCAGAGTTAGCAACCCGCAGCCAGCTGTGTTGTATTCTTGGGTCGCTTTAGGGCAAAGGGCAATAGAGCCTCTGTCACTCCGAATCCTTAATTTCTTTACACCACCCTACCCCCACCCCATGCAAAAGAAAATCCATGTCAGTGTTCACATGATCGTCAAAGAATTTTCCAAACAGGGGTTATAGAGATAGCTTGACCAGGCTTGTTCTTTGAATATACTAATATAAAAGAAGGTGAAACATTCTCAAAGAGCACTAGTGCAAAGACATGTCTAAAGCATAAGTCTTTTTTCAGAGTGATCAGAGGGAAAATGGGTGTTTCCCTTACATCTTTTTTTTTCCTCTTTAATTTTATTGGAGTATAGTTGATTTACAATGTTGTATCTTACATCTCTAACACTGGGGACCGTTCAGTTCACTGACAACCTGTATGCTGAGGAGTCCTTTTTTTGTTGTTGTTATTTGTTTCACATCAGCTCTAGAGGAGAAACTCCAGGACGTCAGCACTGATTCAGGAAATGGAAGCCACAGTCTGTTTTTGGTGGGGCTGATCGTCGTGCTGATTATCAGCCTGGCACTGGTTTCCTTCGTGATATTTCTGATAGGTAGGTACCATTGACACTCTTCACTGCTTTGCCCTGACTTGACAGCTGGTTGTTTAGCTTTGCTTCCATAAGGAAGCAGTGCTTCCTGGCACCCAGTACTGCCACAGGAGGACGAGAGGGCATGGATGCCCAGGGCACCCTGCTGCTCTGGGTGGGTCACTGGGGCACACAGAAACCCTCCATGCCAGAAGTTCACAGACTTGGATATTGTTTCTGTACCACTTTAATTTCTCACCCAGAGTCCCTAGCTGCTAATGGTAGGCAGCTTACCCTAGTTAATTCTGGGTTTTCTTATTCCAACACACAGTTTCTGCATGAATTTGGCCTGTAACTTTCAGTCACCCTCCCAGTTTTCCTCACTGCTCTGAAATCGGTTAGAAGCATCAGCTGGGCTTGTGCAAAGGCCCAGAGGCAGGGCTGGGATGTGAGGTGATCACTTGTCTACTGCATGACACGTCTGGGCTGGTGTCTCGCCTGCCCTTGCCCTTGCCCTGGGCCCTGCACGTCTGCCCTTGAGTGGTGGCCTACGCTTTCCCACACAGCTCCTCAGCCAAGAGATCCCCCGAAGTCTAAGTGCCACTCTCTTCTCTGTCACAGGTTGGGGAGGGGTGCTGTCCACTCAGTGCTGCCCTCTCCTTATGCGGGCTGCCCCGTCAGGGGAGCCCCCCGTGCTGTCTCTGAGCAGTCCCCTGTAGACCACCATCTGGAGTTACTTCAGTTCTCTCCCACACCCACTAAGAATGGAAGAGCCTGAGAAGAGGGAGTCATTCTTGACACCCTTGTGCCTGCATCCACCACAGTCATTTCTTCTGCCCTGCAGGCCTTGTAGCCTTCACAAAGCCTAAATGAGAAGTGGATTCCATGTGTTTGAAATGCCTCTATTTCAAGTTCACTCAGGATTAGTGGAGGTAGCAGTGGTGGTGATGGGAGGTGGGCAGAGGGCATGACTCAGCTTCTAACTGCTTTTCCTCCCCAAAACTTCATCTCCCATCCAGCTTAAAGCTCCATCTCCGGCCTAGGTTTCAGAGCCGGCGTGAGGGGGTGATGTAATTTAATTGCTTCTCTGTCACCTTGCTAATGCCCTTTTGCACTTAGAAGCTACAGTGTGAACTATCCTGACAATAACGGTGCCCTTGGATCTGATTATTCTATGGAGGAGGGTTGGCCCTGAACCTGCTGGGCTGGAAAGAGTGTGTGGATTACTCTTCAGAAATGTTATACCACAAAAGTGGATGCTGCAAATATCATCCCGCCTCACTGTCTGGGGAAATGACTAAGTTAAACTATTGGGAAATTTTAGGTATGTCTGCTATACAGGGAAGCAGCCCAGAGGGAGTGCTCTCTTTTGTGGGAAAAGACTAAGGGTAATGATAATTTAAAATGTGATGTGTTGGGTTCTCACTCTCTCCCAGGCACGATGGTAAACATTCATGTCTGCTCACTACCTCATAACAGTTCTATTGTGTGGGACCTGTTGTTATTCTGGTTTTATCAATGCTGAAACTAAAGCTTAGAGAGCTTAATTACTGTGCTGAAGGTCCAGAGACAAGGGTGCTTAATCAGGGCTCAGAGACACCCCTGCCTGGCATCAAATACCATGTTCTTTATTACCATCTTATACCCGCTTCTACGAATAGGATTTATTTTATGTTTGCTCCTAGGGTTTTATATTGAGGCAAAGTCATATCAAGAAACAGAAAGAAGATGTGAATAAAGAAAAATGTCTTTTTATTGGACAATTATCTGTGCCAGATGCATTAAATTCATTATCTTAAATCTTTACCCTTCAAGGTACTGCCTAATATTTCTGTTTTACTGATGAAAGGTGAAAGCCCAGAGAGTTTAACTCTCCCTGTTTATTCAGCTAATCCGAGGCAGAACTGGGATTCATACTCTGGCCCATCTGCCTCCAGAACTCCTGGCACTCCACTGCCTTTTGTAGTAATAATAAGAGGCTTCCTGTGGTTTGCAGATAAACTTTAGCCCAACCTAAGACCAGAGTTGGCACGTGCTTGCATGCTTAGTCACTCAGTTGTGTCTGATTCTTTGCGACCCCATGGACTGTAGCCTGCCAGACTCCTCTGTCCATGGGGATTCTCCAAGCAAGAACACTGGAGTGGGTTGCTATGCCCTCCTCCAGGGCATCTTCCCAACCCAGAGATCAAACCCAGGTCTCCCGCATTGCAGGTGGATTCTTTACCATTCTTTACAGGCCTCTGTAAATGAACTTGGCCTGTGCTCATCTTTGAAGAGGAAACCTTTCTGCTCTCACTGAGATTTGGTGCAGATTTGTATCATTTTAACTGAAGTGTAAGAACTTATATCTGGCATTTTTATGCAAGAGAAATAGGCTATTTTACATTGATTACATTGATTAAACTATTGGACCTTGTGTTTTTGTTACAATCTCTGTTCTAAAGAGGAATACCAGACAGCAAGGGTAGATTACACAGGATGCCTACCTGCCTCTGTAGGTTTACAAGGGCCAAGCAATGTTAGATATGAGGTGTGTGGGATGTGATTAAGTATTGCCTTCATTTTAAAAAGGGTTCTATGGTCTAGTGAGTTTGAGAATTGCTAGGTTAGTAATACTCAAGGTATTTTATTTTACTTTTTGTGAATTTCCAAAATGCAAGTCAGTATATGATTTTTTTCTAATGTTTTTGCATATAGAATCCTTTTTCTCTTTTGGAATTTAATTTGGAGCTAATATATTGTGGAACAGACTTAATCCAACCATGCCTGCTACTCCCTTTTGTGTTTGACTCATGTAGAAGGTTCCAGAGAGAGGAAAGGATGTCGCATGCTGTGGATTTACTTGTTTCACACTTTTCTCCAGGAGCGAGTGGTATTTCTTCTGTCTGGCTCTGCACCAACACACCCACGTTCTAGAGCACAGTTCATCCAAACATAATTTTCAGACACAATGGGGAGGTGGCTTCTGGGCAGCAGTTTGTCCCAAGGCTGGAAGCTGAAGCTCTGATGCCTTCCCACATTAGTTGTTGGGCAAACTCGGTGGTGTGTCACCACCTGCATTAGTTCCTGAAAGCTATCGTGGAAAACACTTGCCTGAAATGGAAATGATACAGAGTTCATGTATTAAATACTGATTTTGTGCTGCCTTTCTTGGAAATTTTAACTGCCAAGTAGGCCTTACAGTGCTCCACTCCCTGGCTTACTCAATACCCAGGGGCTCTATTTATTTTGGAAATATGGTCTCTCTGCTCTCGGAGTGGCTGGGGAGAATTATTATTATACATTCATTATGGACTGGTAATTTAGAACCAGGAGACCTATGGGTTGGAACCCAAAATATCTCACCTCCCAAATGATGAGTGAAAAACCTTTGCTGAGAACAGGTCTCAGAATGAGACAACAGTCCCTTCTCTGGGCATAATCAGACACTGGCAGTTTTCCTGTGGTTGTTCACACAATGTATTTCTCAGCCAGAATCTGAGCAGAGCTGCCAAAGGTAGTCAAGTCTGGCACAAAAGGGTTGTAAAAATAATTCACTTCATAGGAAACTTCAGTAGTTTCTCTCCCGGGCCTCAGGGCTGCATGGGCTATTGGAGCAGAGGATTTGCCAAGACGGCATCTCTGCTCCCCAGCTGAACCCCGCCATGGGCTCTGATGAGTCGCGATGGAACACGCTGGAAATAAGCATAATGCTGTCTATTTTTCACTTTTAAGTTCAAACTGAAAACAAGATGGAAGATGTGTCAAGACGACTAGCAGCTGAAGGAAAGGACATAGATGATCTTAAGAAAATCAACAGCATCATTGTAAAGCGACTCAACCAGCTGGACTCAGACCAGAGCTAAAGAAATGAATCGTCCAAGAGCAACTGCTAACACCTGAGCTTCTCACGGTCCAGGAAGGGTGTATGGTTTAAGAACCATCAAGGGTATTGCTGTGGGTCTTGAAAGACTGAGTTTGAATTACAGGGATGGGAGCAACTCCAAGGCAAGAGGGGCTGGGGGCAGCTGCCAGAAAGAGGCTTGCTTTGTGGGAGTGTCCTTCAGCTTTCATGGGCTGAAGGGAGGGAGGCATGGAGGAAAAACACCAGTAGATGAGAAAGGGAACTTGGCTCTGCACATGCAGCTTCTTTTACCAAAGAAGATTTGTCACCAAAATAAGGTCACAGTGGCCAGTAAAGTTCATGGCCCCTCATGTATCTTTATGAACTCCTGGAAGAGCCTAAGGGATTCGTTGAATTGTTTGTATTCAAGGGAATCAGGTGATAATTCTTTTCAATAAAGGAGATTCTGCTCAGGTGATTATACTTGACTCTTACTTCTTCAGGGATGGGGGATGGATCGACTCAGAGCTATTTGCCTACAGCTGTTTGTTGATAGTAAAGTGCGTATGGTAGGGTGGGGACCAGAGGAGAGAGCCCGAGTTATTCAAATTATGTTTATTGAGCTGTTGCTTTTTGCAAACCACTGTATTCTACAGAAGTTTACATTCAAGTGGGGAACAAAGGAGATATGTAGTTATATATAGATATATGAGGTTTTTGGCTTTCCGACAGGAAAAAAATCCTTCAGTAACCCGCTGATTAATTGTGCAGAAATCTGCTAGGTTTATAGGTTATAGGTTTATTAAATTGCAGTGAGAAATTGTATATTTGGAATGTTTGGAACCTGCCTTGTTTCAGCACAAAAGGTAAGGCACAGAGTTTGTGAAATTAGACATGCTGCAATATAAATGAGCTTAAAAGTACGAATCTTAGAAAATGTTTACTATAAATATATTGTGTAAGTCTGTTCTGTGAAATGTATTATTGTTCTATCATTTTGGGTTCATTAAAAACATTTGAGTTTATTCTAAAGTTATATACATACATAAAAACACATTTTGTAACAGTAAATAATTAATGAAAAAAGCACAAGATGTTTCACCTATTCATTGTTACACTCAACTTTTTTTAAAGTTAACTTTTTAATGTATTTAATTTATTTTTTATTGAAGGATAATTACAATATTGTATTGGTTTCTCCCATACATCAACGTGAATTAGCCATAGGTATACATATGTCCCCTCCCTCCTGAATCTCTCTCCCAGTCAAAAACGTTTGTACTGCACAGTTATTTTTTTTCATTGATGTCATGCAGGATATTTTAAGACTCTGAAATTTGTGTTTATTGGAAAGTTATTATTGACCTGTTGACGTGGTGTGGCAGAGTTATTTGTCAAGATTTGCTGTAACATTGTGTCAGAGATGACAGATGAGCTGATGCAACAACTCTTTAAAAACAGCCATATTTCTTTGAACTCATTTGTTCTTGTAATGCTTTTTTCCTCTCTTTCTACCTACACAGTGGATATTTTGTGCTCAGTAATAAATGATCTTTATTGTAAGAAATTTATGATTTTTATAATGTGAAGTAGTATAGTGTCTGATGAATCATTTCATCCATCTTTTTGGATCCATCCTGTTGGATCTGCGCTGTCCTGTCTGTATGGTGTCTATGGAGCCACCATAGTCATCCACACAGCCTGGGGCACTCCAGGCACCCCAGCTCCAGGTATTTGGATTCACAGACTTACAACTTCTATTGATGGTGTTTTATGTTTTAAAATATTGCTGGCTACATGTACTCTTCTTTTTTGCAACACAAGGATTTAAACTTGCTATTAAAACTATTATTGGAGCAACTGGAATAATCTGAATAGGGTCTGTAGGCTAGATAATGGTATTATATCAGTGTTAATTTCCCAATTTAATAATCATATCATGGTTATATGAGAATCTTTGATTTTAGAAAACACACATGGATGCATTTAAGGATAAAGTGACATTATGTCTTCAATTCCAAAACGGTTCAGAAAATAAAAGTGTGTGTGTGTGTGTGTGTGTATGTATAAAGGCACTATTGTAAATGTTAACATTTGGAAATTTTTTATTTAATAAAATCATGCAGCAACCTAGATGTCCATTGACAGAAGAATGGATAAAGAGGTCTTGTCACACATATATAATGGAATATTACTTAGCCATAAAAAGGAATGGATTTGCATCAGTTCTAGTGAGGTGGATAAAACTAGAGCTTGTTATACAGAGTAAAGTAAGTCAGAAAGAGAAAAACAGATATCATGTGATAATGCATATATATGGAGTATAGAAAAAATGGTATGATGAACCTATTTGTAGGTCAGCAATAGAGACAGAAGGGCTTCCTGGTGGCTCAGATGGTAAAGAATCTGCCTGCAATGCAGGACCTCGGGGTTCAATCCCTGGGTTGGGAAGATCCCTTGGAGAAGGGAATGGCAACCCACTCCAGTATTCTTGCCTAGAGAATCCCATGGACAGAGGAGCCTGGCAGGTTGTAGTCCAAGGGGTTGCAAAGAGTCAGACATGACTGAGCGACTAACACGTCCAATAGAGACACAAACAGAGAACAGACTTGTGGGCATAGTGGGGGAAGGAGCAGGTGGGATGAATTGAGAGAGCAGCACTGAAACATATACCTTACCGTATGTAAATAGGTAGCCAGTGGGAATTTGCTGTATGACGCGGGAGCTCAACCTGGTGCTCTGTGACAACCTAGAGGGGTAGGATGGGGTGGGAGGTGGGAGGGAGAGTCAAGAGGGAGGGAACATATGTATACCTATGGCTAAGTCATGTTCATGTATGGCGGAAACCAACACAACATTGTAAAGCAAGTATCCTCCAATTAAAAATAAATTTTTAAATCATGCATTTTTTCCTTTAAAAAATAGCTTTGACGCATAATTGACATATAAATTTGTATATATTTAAGGTCTATAGTGATGTTTTGATCTATGTATACATTGTTAAATAGTCCTATAATTAAGCTAATTGACATATTCATCACCTCTACATAGTTGCTATTTGTATGAATGTGTGTGCTGTGCATGGAAAGATCTAAGATCTATACTCCTAGAAAATTTCAAGTATACAACACAGTACTGCTAAACTGTACTGGACGTTAGGTCTTGAGAACTTGTTCATCTTGCATAACACCCTTCATACCTTTTGGTTACAAGTAGTCTCTTGGCAGTCAGGTATGGTGGTTGAGACACAGCCTGGGGAATCCAACTGTCTGATTTGTCCTGGTGCTACCATTTACTGTGGCTTTGGGGAAACTGACCTCTTTCCTCTTTTATCAGTAAAGTTGGATAATTATAAAATCTACTGTTACTATTGTGAGTCTTAAAAGAAATGATAAATGGCTTACAACAGTGTCAAAAACAAAGTACTCAATAAATGCTAGTTTTTATTGTCATTATTATTGTTAATGTTAAAAGTAGTAGATGTATAAGAGAAAGAACTAAATTTAATATCTCCTGATGGGGCCTTAGGGCTAAATGTTTTTCTGCTGCGCATCCTGATCTAATCTGACCAGGGATAGTGGAGTAAGAGCTTGTTCTGGCAAAACAACTTAAGTTAATTTACAAGTTCTTGTTGTTCAGTTGTTAAGTCGTGTCCAACCTTTTGTGATCCAATGGACTGCAGCATGCCAGGCTCCCCTATCCTTCACTGTGTCCAGTTTACTCAGATTCGTGTCCGTTTAGTCAGTGATGACAGCCAACCATCTCATCCCCTTCTCCTCCTGCCCTCAATCTCTCCCAGCATCAGGGTCTTTGCCAATGAGTAGGCTCTTTGCATCAGATCGTCAAAGTATTGGAGCTTCAGCATCAGTCCTTCCGATGAATAGTCAGGATTGATTTCCTTTAGGATTGACTGGTTTCATCTCCTTGCAGTCACAGGGACACTCTAAAGTCATCTGCAGCTCCACAGTTCCAAATCCTCAATTCTTTGGCATTAAGCCTTCTTTTTCCAAGCCTTCAGTTTATAAGAGGTGGTCAATATAAGACAGAGGATTGATTGGTTGTTTCCTAAATGATCTAGTCTGAAGAACAAAAGTATCTGCATTTGCCTCCCTGAGTGGAGGCAGGAGTTGTCTGTCTGTCCTGGATTAATGCCTTGCCCATGAGGTGCAGTGGCAGGAGGGAGCCAGGACAGGAAAGGAAGGCAAAGGAGTAGAAAAAGAAATAGAAGGGACTGTTTAACTGACTCATGTCCTGATAGGGAAAGAGAAGGAAAGTTTTGTATGTTTTTTTGGACTTTGTATATGTTCACAAGAGGCTCAGAAAGAGATTTTTTTTTTTTTTTTCCTGGCAGTGGGCTCTGTCTACATGCCCTTTCTGGTGTTGCTGTGATGGAAGGATTACCATGTCTTCTGACCCCAGGGCCAATGCACTGCCTCATCCATCGTGAGGCCCCTGGGAGAACCTTGCTCTAGCTCCTCAGATGGTTCTGATTGGCAACCACCTGTGGGTGAACCAGGCCCAGCCCCACACACCATACCCTGCTGTGACACCTGGAGACCATTGGGGTGTGGAACAGCCTGGAAGGAGGAGGTTCCAGCTTCACAGTGTGGATGCCGGCCGCAATTTAGGGAACACGGGCCCTTCTCTCTCCTGGAAAGACCAGGGTCATCTGGCCAGAACTCCACCAGTAAACTCCAGTCTCCAAAGCAAGGCTCTTGGGTAAGAACAAGAAAGCCAGGAGGGTTAAAATAACACAAAATAATAGCTTTTTTTCTTTTTTTCTAACAGCACTCTGTGATGGAAAAGAGAACAATTTTGTTGTGTGTGACATTTGGACTGAGGCGTCTTGGGGAATTATACTGCACAAACCATTGTATTTTAACACATTTTTATGTCTTAGAATGAGAATTTTAATAGAAACAAGATCTCTCTGAGTTATGGTGTATAAAATAATTTTATTCCCGCTTGTAATAATGACCCCATTTAAATTCAGTAGAGGATGAGCAAAAGAAACAGATCATCAGAAAAGATTGGTAATCTATCCCCTCTGTGAATGAATTTGCCCGGAAGAAGCTGTGATAAGGAGAAAGAATTCTATCTTTCCACAGTGTCAGGAAATATATTTTCTTTTAAAGAGGAAATTAAAAATATTCTGATTTGAATCCATATGTCTACTTATTCTCATTTGGTGAAGATAAAAACTTCTCAGTAAATTTTTTTTTATAGGGGAAACCTTACTGAAATATAATTTTGCTTTGCAGGAAGATGAAAGGATTAAAAAAAAAAAACAATGAAAAGCAACTCAGAACAAACTTCATTCCCTGTAATGAGCAAGCATTGAGCGTATACGTGGTGCCCACCTGTGTGGGCTGACACTGCAGAGGATTTAAGGGTCTAGGGCATCATCCAATGGGTTTCTGATCTCGTTTTGCAAATAAAATGTGCAAGAAACCAGTCATGATCTGTTACCATGACAGGAAAAACCAGATCCATGGCTGTCCAATGATCACCTGGGAGACTTAGACACAGGTTCTTGGATCCTCTCTCCATGATTCTGACTTAGCAGGCAGGGGTTGGGATTGGGGATTCATGGTTTTACAAAGCTGCTGTGATGAGTCTGATGTGCAGTTTGGTAGAGTGGCTGGACAAATGATGGATTCAGTATAAGCTTGTGTTTGGATTCTGTATCTATGCATGAGTTACAGTGAGGTCTTCACCTCTCTTGACTATGTTCCTGACTTTAGAGAATTTTGTCTGTAAAGTGGGAGTGTTTTGCTGCTGGTGAGAACCAGGAAGTTGATAAAGTCTTTCAGGCTCTGTTGTTTATAAGTCACTAATAAATTTTATATAGATAGGGGGGCCGTCTGACCATCTGTGGTTATTAGTTTTAATCCTCAGGGAACACTACAGGTCTCTTATCAAGGACCCATAAAAGTCTTCAGAAGAATCCCCCATTTCTTCCTGCACATATCTTTTCTCTTTCCTCTCCCTTCCTCTCTCCTTGCTCAATGTGCTTGGCTGAGGCTCCACCTTAAGGGGCCGGCCGTTCACTTGTCTGAAGGGCCAATGAAGGGCTATTCTAATAGCAGAAGATGTGAATGAGAACCCGGGAATGCTGAAGGGTGAGGAGTCTGTCGGAGGAAGCCAGGCAAGGGGTCTGCTCCACTTTCTGTCCCAGGAGAGCAGAGAATAATTATTTTTGCAGTAGAAGCTTTGCAGTATCAGGACCTGAGGTCTTCCTTGGAACACGAGACACATAGGCCTGGCCAGGCTGGTCGACTTTCTGGCAGTTTGTCTTTTCACAGGTTGAAAAAATTGTGATCAATCTTGATCCCAAGACACAGATTTCAGTTTTGTTTTTAAGAAAAATGATGCTGCTCAGGGTCCTTAGCATCTCCCTGCCCTGACCCCAGTTACATCAGAATATGCCTCGTGGTCATTTGGAATGGGACCGTCCTGTCTTGTGTATTTTCATCTGAAGACGTTTTATGGGTTCTTGGACAGAATATTGACATTTCCTGGGTGCTGAGAATCATATCTAGAAATGGTCACCCTCCTCTTTGATATAACAGCTTTAAGTGACTCGGAGTTGGTGGGATTTAAAAAAAATCAATACCAAAATAGTCAATAGTCACTGAAACCAATGACAGTGATGGGCCGTGAAGTGAGTCAAGTGATTAATTCAATCTTCAGCACCTGAGGAGCAAAATTGTTGAGACAGGGACTCGACCAGCTATTAGGCGGTGAGGTGCAACTCTAAACTGCAAGGATTAAAAAGCTGTCCAGTTTAGTTGCATTTTCTGTTTTTTTAAGAGTTCATTTGGATACAACTTGTGTTACCTCTGAATTTCTCACCATCCAAGAGAATTAAACTGCACCTAGAGGAAGATGACATTATTGATCAAAAACAAATCAGAGAAATTTTAAATTTTGTTCTTTCTCTTCTTTTGGAGAAGGCAGTGGAACCCACTCCAGTACTCTTGCCTGGAAAATCCCATGGACGGAGGAGCCTGGTAGGCTGCAGTCCATGGGATCACGAAGAGTCAGACACGACTGAAGTGACTTAGCAGCGGCAGCAGCAGGGATTTTTCTGTAGACAATTGCTTTTAGGCCAGGAATGTGGGGCTTCCCAGGTGACACAGTGGTAAAGAATCTGCTTGCTAATACAGGAGACACAGAGATGCAAATTCAATCCCTGGGTCAAGAAGATCCCCTGGAGTAGGAAATGGCAACCTACTCCAGTATTCTTGCATGGAAAATTCCATGGACAGAGGGGGCTGAGGGAGTACAGTCCATGGGGTCGCAAAGAGTTGGACATGACTGAGCGTGCACTTGCCTAATGGGGAGTAGGATGTAAAGGTTAATAAGGGCAGAAAAGGCCCCTTTGGAGTGATGGACATATTTCACCTGTCAGGCTGTGGCATCTTAAATTTTCCCGGATGGAGGCTGCCAAATGCTGCCTGTGTCTTCTCCACACATAAAGAATAAATGGACTGTGGAAACAGAAGTCATGATCCTAATTTCTCTTTTGTTTCTTGGCCTCCTCTGACTCTCACATCCTCTTTTAAGTTGTGAAACATGATTCATTCTTCATGCATGAATCCTCAAAGAAATGGATTGTAACAAGCTTATTCCATGAGGAATAGCCTTCCTGAATGTGGAATACTGCTGCTACAGAACACTTATTGTCTGATGAACAAACGGGGCAGGTCAAACAATCAAAAAACAAGTTAATAATTTAATTACGGTTTCTTGAATGCTAAAAATGTCTAATGTTCCATGCCCCAAAGTGGTTTCAAATGTTGCCACAAGAAGGCTAAATTAGAATTCTATTCCACATCCTCCTCACCGATCCCACCCAACTTAGCAAACTTCTTTAATATTGACGAGGTGGGGTCAACTTCTGAATTCCTGTAAATCCATTTAGGGGCTCAAAAACAGTTTCTTATAGACTCAAAAAATAATGATGGAAAAGACATTAGCTAGACTTTGAGGTACATTCCAGGACCTATTTTTAAACTTCGTTTAGAACAGATGATAGAAAACCCAGGTTCTTTCCAGCATGCTTGTGGCAGTCACAAAGGAATCATTCATAATTGTTTCCGCATGCCCGCAGTGAAAGCTGTACCTCCTCTGAGCCTAGAGCTTCATGTGCCCCTCTCAGATTTTGCCTTGTCTTTGTGTATTTGTGCTGTACACTTTGCATGATGTTCGCATCTGGGCATCCCCAGGCTATAACTGAGGGCCCAGTAATGGGAATTTGTGTAACTGGATTAAGCTAGGATGGGTATCCAGGCTGCCTGCATTGCCTTGACTTGCAACAGAGCCAAGTGGTGCAGACTAATAGGAGAGGAGGGACACCTGGTGGCAGTTGGTTATTTCGGAGGAAAGAGGACAATTTGAAGGAAGAAAGAAGGCAAGAGTTAAAATATAGTGTGTGATGCTGAAGGGAGAGTGAATGGTTGCATCAGACATAGGAGAGCTGGGGGCTACAGCTGGGAGAAACAGCCACCTAGCTAGGGAGCCACCTTGATGGTGGTGAAGACGGTGGGCTTTGGAATCGAAGGACTTGCCTTTGCATCTGGATCTGTTGCTCATGAGCTGTGTGACACTGGCTGAGTTACTTACCTTTTCTGAGCCCTGGCCTCATCATCTATAAAATGAGAAAAATACCTGCCTCACAGTGTTGCCGTGAAGATTGGACAGAGTGACACCTAGCACTTGTTAAGAACTTGGTTAATGAGACTGGCCATTCCTTTTCTTATTCACATAAAGAAGGTGAGTAGGGTTTGAGGTGAGGGAGAGATTTTCTGCTGACTCTAGTGAGGGGCTGGTAGTTCTTTTGGATTTGGAGAAATTCCCTGGAAGGAGCCTCTCTGACCCTGCTTTTAGGAAGGTCCACACAAGGTAACCGATTGTCAGGCCTCTGTTGGGAAGTATCTTCCTATGAAACAATAGGAATTTAAGTTCCAGTGTCTTTTCACCATGCAGACTTGCTGCCCTCCTGGAACTTATCCCTACGAGGGGAGACAAGATTACCACACAGGAGCAAAACAAGAGATAAGGCATAGTTAAGTTTCCAATTTTGTGGCCCAGAGACTAAGAGCTGGAAAAATTCAGAGGAAGGAAGGCATCCTTCTGAGCAGACAATAGGCCAGCCATCAGTCCTGGGAAAGTCTCCATTCCCTGGAAGGCTGGGATGGTTGGTCATTCTACCTTCAGAGAGAAGGTTGATGCCATTTGGAAGATTGCTCCAGATGGCCACCTTTTCTCTCTATAGACCTACCTATGACCTCACCCCAACTATGGCTTCTTCTCAAGACTCAGGTCAAGGTGAACTGAACTTCTATCTTTGATCCCAATCTCTTTTCCTAACCTGGGACCATGCTCTGATTAGTCAATCTGTCCCCTTCCACTAGCTCATTCTTTTCCTGTAGATACCCATTTGAGACCCATTCACAGAGATCTTTCTCCCTTTACCCCTACTGGCCACTATCTTTTGTTCTTACTCGCCTTGTCTAGACTTTTCAAAATGACAGCCTACACTCACTGTCTCTTATTGTTTAACCTCCCATCCATTCCTCAAAGCACGGTGCAATCTAACACTTGCCTCTACCTGTCTACTGAAACTGTCCTCATTAAGGTCATAACAGATGACCTCATTGCTAGATCCCATGACCATTTCCCAAACGTGTTCTTTTTTCCCCAATAAATTTATTTATTTTTGGCTGCACTGGGTCTTTGTTGCTGCACATGGACTTTTTCTAGTTGCAGCAAACAGGAGTTACTCTCTAGTTGGGGCTCATGGGCTTCTCATTGTGGGGGGTTCTCTTGTCATGCAGCATAGGCTCCAGGGTGCGCAGGCTTCAGTAGTTGCAGCTTGCAGCCTCAGTAGTTGTAGCACTAGGCTTGGCTGCCCTGCAGCATGTGGAATCTTCTCAGACCACTGATCAAACCCATGTCTCCTGCATCAGCAGGTGGATTTTTAACCAGTGGACCACCAGGGAAGTCCTCAAACTTCTTAACAAATCTTTTTGTTGCATTTGACATTGTTGATCATTCCCTTCGCAAAACTCCTCACCCGCTTGACCTCTGGGTCAACACTCTCCTGGGTTCCTTCTGTACTTCTAGGGTTTCTCTTCTATTTCTTTCTAGTGTCCCTCTTGTTCTACCTGCCTCTTCATTGTTGCTGTTCCTGCTCTTCTGGATTACTTCATTTTATGTTTTCAAATGCAAACATGCATTATTTATAGATGAACTTCTATATCTATTTCTTCAATCTAGATCTTTCTACTGTGCTTCAGGTATAGAGCTAATTACCTGTTCAGTATCCAGACTTAGATAAATTCAACATGTCCCATATAAAACTAATCGCCTTTCCCCATGAAACTTACTCCTCTTCTTGTATCCCCTGGCTTAGCTGGGAGCATCACTATCTGCAAACCAGAACTTGAGGGCCACTTCTGCTCCCTTTTCCTTACTTACCATACGCAATTTAGTCATCAAGGTTTTTTTAAAATTTGCGTTCTATTAATAAATCATTTCTCATATCCATTCTTTCCTCCCCCTCCCCCCCTCCCCCAGCTGTGCCCTACTTAGGGTCATTACTGTTGTTTGTCTGAATGATCACAACATCCTCCTAACTGGTTTCTCAGACTCAAGGTTTGTTTGTTTCAAGTTCTCATTCTGCGAAGTCATTAGAATAATCTTACTAAAAATGTAAATCCATATTCTCCCTGGTAAAAAATCTATAATAGTTCCCGAATCCTGCAGTGGGTCCTTACTCATAGCATGTCATTTCCACTGCCATGTCTTCATTCATGGTGTCCCTTCTGTTTGGGGGGAACTTTTCTAATCCCTCCATCTCAACACCTCTTCTTCAGATAGTCAGACTCCTCTCAGACAGAATCTCTAAAACATTTTTGGATTTATTACCTCAGGGAGACTTACCCTAATATTTTCAGGCACCAGAAAGACTTGGAGTTGGGCACACTAAATTATTTGGTCTGCTTCCTGATAGCTGTGTGGCTTTGGGAAGGGAGCTTAACCTCTCTCCATCTTAGTTCTCTTTATAAAAGTGAGAATGAAAAAAAAAGTGAGAATGATAATCATCAACCTAATGGTATGTTTGAAGAGAAATAACATGCTTGTGAAGCACTTAGCATAGCCCTTGGCTCATAGTCAGTTTTACCTGGACACTAATCACCATGGCAATAGAAACCATGTCTTTAAAAAAAAAAAAAACAGTTAAGGCAAAAAGGAAATTTATTGGCTCACAGAACCTGGGTCTCGGGAACAGTTGCAACTAGGAATTCATAAACCATCAGGGCCATCCTCCTCCTCTCTCGATCCTCTGTCTTCTGTGTGCTGGCTTTATTCTTTTAAATTTTTTTAATTCGCCTACAGATTTACCCTTCCAGATACAAGAACCATGGCACCAGCAACTTCTGGTTTAATGTGAGTGTCTTTCTTATTCATCCAGGAATCTTTAGTGCCTGACAGTGTCTGGAAATAGAAGGAGACTTTCTGAATAAATGAATAAAGAAACTTCAGCTATTAGGGACGTATTTATGTACATGTGTCTTTCCTACAGTTTTCTGCTTATTCATAATATTTGGGGATAATAAGTCTATTGTTCTCCTAGGCCTTGAAAGACCACTCTCCTGTTTAATAGTGGTAGCTCTTTACTTATCAAAGGCAGATTGTGGATTCTGCAAGAAGAAAGGTGGTATAATATGGAAAGATCTGAGTTGTCATTTGAGCAAAGAAAGACTTTATTAACATGGAGTGTTAATGTCAGCCTCTAAGGAGGAATCCACTGCTTGGTGGACTCTGACCAGGCTGAGTCTGAGGCTGTCAGGTCATGTCTTCTTTAAACATGTGCCTGCTGTCCTGGGGCGGGTAACTGTGGGGAAGCTCAGTTGTCAGGAGAGACAGGAAGGGGATCTTGCAGAGAAAGGAGGGGAGTGGATTGCCTTTGTTATTGCTTTAGTCTCTGCAGATTTGTCTGTTATTTCAGACGTGAGGGAAAAAAGACACTTTGCCAATAGTGGTGAAGTTCTTTACACTCTGAATATATAGCAGAATCAACAAATTTGTGGGTGTCTGGTGCAAAATGGAAAGGCAGGCCCCTTGTCTGTAAATTACTAAGAATTTCAAGAAGGCAACAGTAGAGCATTAAACCAAGCCCAGGGTTCTGTGTAAATGCATAGGGTGACCGCCACATTTCCTCTTTTCAAGCTTTTCCTATATCTATTTAGTATCAGTTTCCTAGACAGAGCTTCCATTTCCAATTGTTTTAGCACTCACCTTTAGTCGCATTTTGAGTGGTTTTTGTGTCTGTGCTCTTTAGCTACATATCTACTTATTCTTTGGTCTTTACTGTTGTCCTAGTTTAAGAAAGCATTAGATCAGAGATTTATTTAGCTTAGAATTCTGCCTCTGTCACTCGAGGATACTTTATGGGTGAATATAGTGGTTTTCTAGGGCTTCCCAATTGGCACTAGTGGTGAAGAATCTGCCTGTCAAAGCAGGACACCCAAGAGACATGGGTTTGAACCCTGGGTTGGGAAGATCCCCTGGAATAGGAAATGGCAACCTACTCCAGTATTCTTCCTGTAAAATTCTATGGGCTACAGTCCATTGGGCTGCAGAGTCAGACACCACTGACCACTTACAGTGGTTCTCCAAAGCTCATCTGAGAGATTAGAAATAAGAGACGTTATGGATCTATAGCCTATGGTATTATGTTATTCTTTTTAGTTACTTGTTTATATATTCTATTTTATTTTTATTTTGGACTTCCTGATATCCCCTGCAAAGCTATGACCTATATCAGAGATATAATATGTCTCCTGCAATTTGCTCTCTTTTGCCTCCTTTTTAGGAAGTTAGGTATATATACATGAAGAGATGCTAAAGTTGAGTACTCCCATTGAACTGCCTGCCTTGCTTCCCCCCACACCGTGCCCCCACCCCCACCCCTGCAAGATCAGGAAAAGAATGTTTGCTTTTCCGTGAAGAGATTTAAAGGTATAGAAGACAAAAATATAGTTGTGTGTATTTTTATTTAAAAAATTCATTTAAAAAGCACATGAATTTTACTAGTTCAGTGTGTCAGATGCTTCTGCTTAGGCCAAAGGGAATTTCTTTGAAAGACATTGGTTAATGTGAAGAAATCCGAGAAAAAATTGGCAACAAACCTTCAGAAATGGGAGATGGAATTTCTGCTTCTGATCAAGACTGAGTAACTGGGAATGGATTCTAGAGTGTGAAATATGGAAGTGCAAGATGAATGGGGAAAGAGGACACTCTATTTCATGGTGCAGGAATCCCAAGGTGAACCAATCAAATGCTGGGTGATATGCAAGCACTGGAATATTCTAGCAGATAAGCAAACAAAGCATAACACATACCAGGCAGGATATTGGAATACCAGCAGTATTATTCTTGTGTCCCTATTGACGGAGGTTTTTTTCTTCTATCCTGTCTGTAGTCATCTTGGGCTGGGGCCAGTGATGGCATGAACTAAAACTAAGATAACATCTGTAAGATGAAAGCAATTGTGGAAAAGTGTAAAGATCTTATTTTTCTTTCAAGGTCAATTCATGTTGATCTCGTGTTGAAATAGATTGAGGTCTCCCAGGAAAATTTCAGTTTTTTTCTTCCTCTTCTCTCTTTCTCTGCTCCATTGCCTTAGCCAGATCTTCGGTCTATAATTTCTGTGGCAAGTTTTCTGCCTTCAACATGATCTCCTGTGATAGAGTAGTCAAGCTAAATAGAGCATCAGGAAATTCATATCTATGAATAAGCAGAATTGCTGTGTGTTCACTGTAAACATGCAACCTCAAAATCTATTGAAAGAAGGGGATCCTGCTTCACAGACTTCAAGGTGAAGGTTACATATTTTCTGAGTTAGATTGACTCCCAGAGACAGATGTTGATGTGAGTTTATCTTGCTTAACATGTGCAGGAGATTAAAACTGTGCCTCCTGTCACCTGCTGTGCCCATATCTTGATGTTATCAACGCTAAACACAAAAATGGAAAAAAGTCCTCACAGTGGATGGAGATCTCTGCATTTCCCAGTGACTACTTCCCACCTAAGAGGTGGTAACGTGGCTGAAATATCTGAGGCCAAAATTTACACAATCTTTCATTGCTTAAATGTGTTTTTTTAGCAGCTCATTCCCTTAAAACCTACATATGTAAACAAAGGCAAACAGCTCATGCGTTCTGAATTCTAAAAATGATCTAGAGTGAAGGATGGAGAATTTTTCCACTAGGTGGTAGGATTTTGCCATGGTCCTAAGTCTCAAAATGTGGAGAGGAGGGAAAGTAACTTGAAATTAAGAGTTGAGTCAAGATAGAAAGTGGCAGTAATAATGACACTACACACAGATTGAATAGATTTTTTTTTTCTTGGCACAAACAGAGAAAATTACCCCTAATGCTTGAATTACCTCTTAATTCTTGAATTAAGCAAAAATAACACAATTCAAAGATTCTAAGATTTCAGAATAAAACTGGGACTTTCAAGTCCACTCTTAGGGTGTCTTAGTTTTTAGTTTATACTCTTTAATACCCGTTGAATTATTTTCCTTTTTTTAAAAATTGAAGTACAGTTGATTTATAATGTTGTGTTGGCCTCTGTATACAGCAAAGTGATTCAGTTATATATATAAGATTATGTATGCATTTTATACCTATATAAATATACTGGGTTTCCTCAATGGCTCAGTGGGTAAAGAATCTGCCTTCAATGCATTAGACGCAGGAGATGAGGGTTTGATCCCTTGGTTGGGAAGATCCCCTGGAGAAGGGCATGCAACCCATTCTAGTACTCTTGTCTGGAAAATCCCATGGACAGAGGATCCTGGAGGCTATAGTCCATAAGATCAGAGTTGGACAAGACAGAAACAACTGAGCGCATATAAATATATGTAATATATAAAGGGTTATATATAATTACATAATGGTATTATATAAATATAATATTTTTCATATTATTTTCCATTATGGTTTATTACACTTGTTGAACTTTATATCATGTGTGTTTTACATATTAAAAAAATCAGTGAAAATTTGAGTCTTTTGATTTTTTAAAGAACCATCTTTAATGTTTTCAAGACTTCAGTCCTCTCTAGTGGTTGAGAGTCTTTTAGCAAGTATGTCCCGCAAGCATTTGCCAGAATTGGTTGTTTTATTAACAATGTCTATTTTATGTTAGTGCTTCTGAGAATGAAAACTCAGAAGACTGGAGAGAGAAAAATCTCAAAAGATAAAATTATTTACATCAAAACAGTTTTCATTGATTATCTAGTTTCTTTCTAAGGAAATAATTTTAAATCAACCTCCTTTGTCTGATTTAAATGTTACTGTATTGATAACAATAATTATTGTGCATCCCACAAAATATGCTTCTAAACTATCGCTCTTAGTACTAATTAGGAAATAAGATAGATAATATTCCATGTTTTTAAAGTTTTTGCTTGGCCGAGTGCCGGGGTCCAGCCCCGGTGGATCCAGGGAATTCGAAGGGTGGACGGCGTCGGCGTGGAAAGACTTGTTTATTTATTAAAGTAAGATTAGATTAAGAAATTATAGTGTAGTAAGAAGATTAAGTGGAGGAAGAGGGCTGAATAGCTTGGTTTACGCGGAAGGCCAATAAAATTCCAGACAAGGAATTTGCACCATCTACGTTGGGCCACCGGCGCCCGCTTGAATATCTAAGGGTGCCTCGCCTTAAGCTCCCTTTCTCGCGGATCTTAACAGCTGGGGCAAGTAAGTAGACCTGGTGAGCCTCCGCGCTCCAGGTGGAAATTCAACCCGAAATTAAAGTAAAGAGCAGAGAGAGGGAAAGAGAGAGAGGAGAAGAAAGAGAGAGAGAGACACGGGGGGAGCCAGAGTGTCAAGAAACCAGGCTGGGAGACTAGTTAGAGAAGCTGGTCCAAGAAGCTGGCCCCATCCTTTATTGTTCAGAAGGCCTTTTATACTTTTGATAAAACACAGAGATCAATGGGTAACACAAGATTATGTAGCGTTCGCAGCTCAAGCTCTTTCTATACATCATTTGGTATACAAAAGGTCTCAGGTGATTTACATTATCTTCTGGCCAAGAGGCTTGTTAACACTTTTTGGCTCTCTTCCTTAATGAATGTTAATCTTGTTTCCCCTGAAGTGTTTTTCTTTAATCTACATCTCCTTAAAGCATTAACATTAAAGTTACATCTCAATAGAACAAAGGTGCAGTGGGACACAACAAAGAGGGTACTTAACTCAAAGATCTAATGTTGCTAACACAAGGTCTACTACTTGTTTTTCTAACTATATCTACAACTAAAGGATGTGAAAATTTGGCAGCAAATATTGACTCAACAAATGAAACCTTTAATCAGTCCTAAAAAGATTTTGACTCCTCGGAAGCTCCTACATTCCTAGGGTGTTTTAAGCTTCCTGTGCCTCCTGCGGTCAGGAGGCCTCAAACAATCACATGCGCAGCTGTAGGAGTCCTGCAGGCAGGCTAGAAAGCCATCAGAGGGTTTTTTGGATTGAAACACTCTTTCAAATGCAGAAGACTAAAGCCCTGAATTGACTTTTTCCAGAAAATGTCAGAAGAGTGGAAAAGCAGAGCACAAAAGCCGGCAGATTTTTGTTGGGGTACATGCTTAGGAATTTCCAGAGGGGTCCCTGAAGTCTGAGCACGCCTTGCGTATGTGAGCTTCCTTCCTCATGACCTTGTCACGGGCGGGATTCCTCACACTGGCTCCCGGCAGCTGAGGACTTAAAGTGTTTATATTTCCATCTGGTTTCTCTAAATAAAATTTTGTCTCCTTAGGAAAACTCCTTTAATTTTCCATATCCAGTAAATGAGGGCTTCCCTAGTGGCTCAGCTGGTAAAGAATTTGCCTGCAATGTGGGAGACTTGGTTTCGGTCCCTGGGTTGGGAAGATCCCCTGGAGAAGGGAAAGGCTACCCACTGCAATATTTTGGCCTGGAGAATTTCATGGACTGCATGCTGCTGCTGCTGCTGCTAAGTCGTTTCAGTCGTATCTGATTCTGTGACCCCATAGACGGCAGCCCACCAGGCTCCCTCATCCCAGGCAAGAACACTGGAGTGGGTTGCCATTTCCTTCTCCAGTGCATGAAAGTGAAAAGTGAAAGTGAAGTTGCTCAGTTGTGTCCGACTCTTAGCGATCCCATGGGCTGCAACCAACCAGGCTCCTCTGTTCATGGGATTTTCCAGGCAAGAGTACTGGATTGGGGTGTCATTGCCTTCTCCATGGACAGCATAGATTAGATTAAATTAGATTAAATAAGGTTAGATAATATTCCATGTTTTTAAAGTTTTTACTTGGCCAAGGAGTTAAAGTGTTTATATTTCCATAATTAATAATTAATCTTTAATTTTCCATATCCAGTAAATGAATCTTCCTGATCCTATCGTTATTACCCTGTGTAACACCCTGGCCCTTCTCCTTGGATCTTTTGAGCAGCATAGAAGACTCTCTTGAAAACAGGATTCAGTTCTCACCTCAGTAGCTTTGGGTCAGGCTCTATGATTAATAATTAATTTTAAGCCTCAGATAAAGTTTGGCTAGATATTGTTTCTTTGAATCCTTTTGTGATCTAAACTCATAGTGTAATTTACCATCCAGAACCATACTCCTGAACTTTTGGCCTTCCTGGTATCTGGATCTTTCTTCCAGGGCAGAACTTGCTTTCTTTTCATGAAAAATTCACAAATTGAAAGCCATTTTTGTTGCGGAATTGGGCTTGGTCTCTTGTTAACCCTCTCATTGACTTGAGGTGCTTCACTTCATACAGTAAAATGATACATATGACTCACTGGGTGCATGTTCTGGACTTTTTGTCCTGTTGTATGCTGTTTTCGGAAGGTCTTCTTGTGCTCTTGTGGCACTCTTTCATGGGTTATTTGTTGAAAAATTATTATTGCCTATTTTTTTTGTTAGACACTGCATAGAGTGCTGAAGAGATATAGATACCTAATGGTCCCATCACTTCATGGAAAGTAGATGGGGAAACAGTGGAAACAGTGTCAAACTTTATTTTTCTGGGCTCCAAAATCACTGCAGATGGTGATTGCAGCCATGAAATTAAAAGACGCTTACTCCTTGGAAGAAAAGTTATGACCAACCTAGATAGCATATTCAAAAGCAGAGACATTACTTTGCCAACTAAGGTCCATCTAGTCAAGGCTATGGTTTTTCCAGTAGTCATGTATGGATGTGAGAGTTGGACTGTGAAGAAGGCTGAGCGCCGAAGAATTGATGCTTTTGAATTGTGGTATTGGAGAAGACTCTTGAGAGTCCCTTGGACTGCAAGGAGATCCAACCAGTCCATTCTGAAGGAGATCAACCCTGGGATTTCTTTGGAAGGACTGATGTTGAAGCTGAAACTCCAGTACTTTGGCCACCTCATGTGAAGAGTTGACTCATTGGAAAAGACTCTGATGCTGGGAGGGATTGGGGGCAGGAGGAGAAGGGGACACCAGAGGATGAGATGGCTGGATGGCATCACTGACTCGATGGATGTGAGTTTGAGTGAACTCTGGGATTTGGTGATGGACAGGGAGGCCTGGCATGCTGCAATTCATGGGGTTGCGAAGATTCAGACATGACTAAGCGAGTGAACTGAACTGAACTGAAATGTAGTCTCTGACTTCACAGATAATATCTAGCATGGGGTACCGATGAGTGAGTTGACAATGATAATAGAGTACAAAAAGTTAGAATGGGAAAGGTGCAAGATGTCATAGGAGTCCAGAGAATGGGAATCTAATCTGTACTTGGATGGCCAGGAAAGTGTATCAGCTACTTGCTGGGTAACAAACTGGATGAAAACTTAGAGGCACAATGCCACCATTTTGTTATACTCATAGAATTCGGTGTTCAGAAATTTGGGAAGAGCGCAGTGGGATCAGTTCTCTGTTTCACAATATCTGAGACCTCAGCCAAGAAGACTCAAATGGCTGGGGGTAACTCGATGGCTGAGGGCTGGAATCATTGGTGTTTCCGCTCACATGTTGGCACCTGGGCAGAGGGTATCAACTGGAACACCTGCATATGGGCTTCTTCGCAATATGACAGCCTCAGAATAGTTCATGGTCAGCTCAGACCTTCAAAGGGCCCATGGAATAAAAGATATTGTTGTGGCCATCTTTGGAAAATCCTCCTAACCCAGTTCCTACCTAGCATCCCATAAATCACATGTTATATTATCTGAAGGTCCCAGCTCAACAAATCAGGAAGGACATTTCAAGGGCCTAGAGATTACCTCCCAGGAGCCAACGACAAAGGCCAGACCTCTATTTTGGGTGAGGTTAATTCTTCACTACACATTGAGTTTATGGGTAGGGTTAGTGGAGGGAAAGTATGTCTGGTGATTGAGAAAACAGAGATGCTCTTGTAAGAAACAGATCTAGGAAGTGGATATGGTTGGGAGATGAGAACAGGAACAGAAAAGCATGTTCCTGAATTGTACTTTTGTGTCTGGCACCAGTCCCACATCCAAGAACATTAATTGACTTCAGAATGGCAGTGGTGGTGGAGCTGGCAACCCTGTCCCAGCAGCGTGGAGGTCAGTGGCTAAGGTGGGAAGTGCAGGTGATTTCAAGGCCCCAAAGACAGTAATGGAGTTTCTGGGGCACATCTTACCCTGCCCAGCAAGTCTCAGATTTGGAAAATGACCTCTGAATAGTCCTCCTACCAGGCACTTTGGTAGCAGCTGCTCTTCATAAATGCCTCCGGTAACAAACCTAATCTTTATGCAGAGCACAGGGTATACAGATCTCAAACTGGCTTCTCTTGATAACTTCCAAATAAATGTTCGTTTTCCTAGCAGATCCATAATGCTTCCTGTTTACAATAACCCTTACTTTATTCGAGTCCAAATTTGCCTTTGATTTTTCTTTGTAAAGATGTTTTGGGGATGAACAGAGCTAAAAAGCCTTCCCTGGGTATGCTTCTGCTTTCAACCAAGAGAAAAATTTCCAAGCCCCTGGGCCCTCTACAGAGTCTTTGAATTGCCACTGCTTTTGCCTGGAGCCTTCCTGAGGATGGCAGCAAAGCTGTAAATTAAGGAAGAACCAAAGCCAGGAATTTCAGCGGGGCTCTGCAAAGCTCTGTGCAGATGTTCCTGGAGCACTCGGAGAGGTAACAGGCCGGGCTGCTGCAGGAGCCCAGGGGCTCCTCCTCTCCTCTCCTTCCCCTGTGGGGGTGGGGAGGTGGGTGTAGGGTAAGGGGTAGGGGACTGGAGGGAACAAAGCATCGAGTCCCTCATTCTCCTGAAAGATCGCAAAGCTCCCTGCTGTTGACTGTCTTCCATCCTTGCAGGGCTGGGCTTTCTATGTGTCTCTCCGAGTGTGGAAAGGAGATGAGCCCCCGGTATGTGCTGTTTCTCAGAATTTCCCACACTCTTAACAGAGTCTAAGGTTGGGAGGAAGGGACCTATTGGGGTCCCTTCCAGAAGCCAGTGTCTCTGACACACTATCCAGCTGACCAGCCACTGTTAATATCCTCACAGTGGTGCCAAAAGCACCACCTTCCCACGTCCCCTCAACTCTTTTCCCAGAATTACCTATATGCAAATCTAATCAATATATCTCAGTGAGGCAGAGACCAGATTGGTAACTGTATTGGTATCACCAAGCCTAGAAGAGAGGTGCAACCTTATCTGGCATATGGGGTGACAACCTTTCCCCTTTTGCATCCATTTGCCTCCACTTGTGCAACAAGGAGCCCCATAGGATGCTGTCCTTGAGCCTTGTTTATTTGACAGAAACTGACAGCTATGTTCTTACTGAGTGGCATCACCTGGGGCTAGATCTTTCCCTGAAGAGTCAGTGGAGTGGCTTCACTGCCTGATTGTCATGAGAGCCATACAGAACAGAAAGGGACTAGTTCCCTCCAAATAGAGAGTTGCTGGCAGGCAAAAATGGGAACCATCTACTGCTGTTGATTGATAGCAAGATGTTGGGTAAAGAGTGGAAGAGCTTCTCTCACTATAATTCTGTGCGCTGTGGCACTTGATCCAACCCCTATCTTGGATGCTGCTTCTGAAATGGTTTGAGGGAGACCCCCACAGGCTGAACTGGTGATGAAAATGGTGAAGGGAGGGTGACTTGGCTTGCTTCTGTGGGTTTGCAGATGAATTATTGGGTCCTCTGTTCTGCCTTTCCCTGCGAGTGTCTAGAAACACTGGTGTAGGGCAGGGCAGCAGCGGAGCCCAGCGACTTTCTCCTGTGAACTGCCACCACACAGACCTCCCTCGTCTTGCACATGCTGCTTCCATCCAGGGCGTGGAGAAGGAGTTCCTCCGGGGGCAATGAGGAAACACTGGATTAATCTGACTCGTTCTGTTTTTAAAGGCTTATTTTTATCAGTTGCAGGTGAGATGGAGAAGACAGTTGATGTAGTTTAGGTTTAAGTGGTAACCAGCCTCCTGTTTCCATTCATGATGATTAAATGTGGATGGGTTTTCGGGGAGAAGGTAGGATGAGAGCGGGCTTACAGAAAGGAGGGGAGGGCCCGCAGTGGGAGGTGGCTCCAGGTAGAACACCTAGAGAGCAGGGAAGATTTATAGTCGTAGGTGCACGAAGTCAACAGAAGGGCGAGGAGGAAAAGACATCTTCCCAGAAGGAAAGGCCGTGGGTGGAGATGCATGGAGATGCATAAAGGAAAGAAGGTCCAATGGAGGATTTGCAAGTCAAGAGTGATTTAATAAAACAGCCATATAGAAAAAGGGATTTGAAGAGAATTGTGATGTTTGTGAATCAGCCATTCAGATAAATAATTTTAGCTGTCATGGTAGAAAATGTTCATTAGTTTATGGGATGTACAAAGTAAAATCTAGGATGCAAAGATTAGAGATGGATGTCCCCTGTCACCCGTACTTTGATAGTCTGATTCCATAGCCCCTTAACAGAAGATAAGTTACATTTATTCTATGTTTACTATGGGCCAGGCATGAGGCTAACCATGTGACTAGGATTATCTAATTTAATTCTCATAACAAACCTATGGACAGGAACTATCTAAGCAATTTTTAAAAAATAATGTTATACATTTATTTATTTGGGGCTGGGCTGGATCTTCATTGCTGCTTGAGCTTTCCTCTTGTTGTGTGAGTGGGGGCGACTCTCTAGGTGTTACGCACAGGCTTCTCACTGTTGTGGCTTCTTGTGTTGCAGAACGTGGGCTCTAGGGCATGCGGGCCTCCGTAGTTGCAGCATGTGGGCTCCAGAGCGCAGGCTCAGTGGTTACGGTGCACAGGCTTAGGTGCTCCATGGCATGTGGGATCTTCCTGAACCAGGGATCAAACCTGTGTCTCCTGCATTGGTAGGCGGATTCTTTACCACTGAGCCACCAGGGAACCACTAA
Organism: Ovis canadensis; assembly: GCF_042477335.2. Lineage (NCBI taxonomy): Eukaryota > Metazoa > Chordata > Mammalia > Artiodactyla > Bovidae > Ovis > Ovis canadensis. The sequence goes on along the minus strand of NC_091248.1, from coordinate 70,740,813 downwards.
ACAATTTATAGTTGGAGGAACAGGCTTAAGAGCTGGCCAATTTTGTGAAATCACAGGACTGGGTTTTGGAGCATGGTGGCTGGATTCCAGTGCCAGGGGATGGAGCCCTCTCACCCACTCCCACCTGCCTCCTTGGCCCAGTGTATGTTTCCTCGGGCTGCCATCACAAAGGACAGATCCTGGGTGACTTAGAAGAGCAGAAGCTTATTGTTTCACAGTTTTAGAGAACAGAACTCCAGGGTGAAGTTGTCAGCAGGCCCGCGCTCTCTCTGAAGGTGCTCAGGAAGGGTCAGTTCAGGCCTCTCTCCTCGTTTCTGGAAGTGTCCTGGCTTGAGTAGTGTAACTCACATCTTTACAAGGCATCCTTCCAGTACCTGTGTCTGTCTCTTCACATGGTGTACTTTTATGAGGCCATCAGTCATACGTGATCAGGGACCCACCATCCACCAGGATGACTTCATCTGGGCTAGTTGCACCTGTAACAATCTTATTTCCAAATTAGATCATATCCTGAGGCACTGGAGGGTTAGGATGTCAACGTATGGATTTGGGGGGGGGGGGGAAGGGGACACAATTCAACCCTTAGCAACACCCAGGGAGCCACAGACAGGGGTCCTGCCTCCAGGCAGTCCTCTCGGCCTATTCTTGCCTCTGCCTGGGCCTCTGGCAAGGTCCCCTGTGCCAAAGAGGCAGGTGTCCCCCTGGCTGGCTCTGGGGCTCAGCTGTGGCATGTACGCTGCAGCCATGGCCTTGGCTAGATGGGCTGCAGTTGCTGCCAGGGGCACATTTGTCCTTCCCCTGCCAGCTGCTTCTTTGTCATCACCACTGTGTCTTGCTGACCTGCTGGCGAACCTCCTGCTCATCTTTGTTCTCTGTTTCTGTTCATTGTCTGCAAAATAGACTCCAAGCCTCCAAATGTATGCTTGTGTGTCTGCAGTGTCCATGTAATTGCTTAATAGGTGCTTTGGGAAAATGACTTCATCCCAATTGCAGGTGCCCTGTGGTCTATCTCCCCTTTTCTGTCCATAGCCTTAAAAATTGGTCTCCCCCTCTATCTGCTACAACCCCAGGGAGGGACATGTAAACAGTATACCTGCTTGGGGGTCCCACAGTCTTTGAGAATGAAATTATCAGCCTCCTTTCTCTGTCTTTGACTGACTTGAAGAGAGGAGGCCTGTTGATCTAATTTCCTGGCTGGTGTCTATGCAGCAGCATATTGGATAGAAAACTGTGATTTGAATGACTCTATTAACTCCCCAGAAAAGCCAGCCTCATTGTTTTCCCTCATCTTTTCGATTTGGAAGTTTGCAGAGGACACATACAGTCACATTCTCCTTTTCTGTAGAATGTTCCAATCAGCAGCCAGCATAATGAAATCCAATTAATGTGTTAGGCTGTTGTGATTCTAAAAATATTTCACATCCCCCGGAGGGGCTGCGGAAATTGGAGGAATCAAGGTATTATAGCAAACTCATAATTTGCAGAGAGGTTCTTCAATCATTCTGAAGGTGGTAAATTTGTTCTTGAGAAAACAAAAATAGATCACCTCTCCAAAATGAGGCTGTCCCTGAGATCCTGTTGATGATCCTTTCTTCAGACGCCGGCCCTTGCATGCAATGTAGTGATCCCTCTGTTTGGATATGTATGAATTACTAAGGTCAGTTAATTAACACATTTTTCTTCTGCTGAAGTAATTAGACGAATAGAGCTCTTGCCCTCTTTTCTGGCTTCACTGGCAATTGCTCAGGGCTGAACAGAGGCAGTAAACATATTGCCACACAGATGCTAACCAGAGAAGTAATTTTTTGATTTCCATGTGATTTCTGAAGCATCTTCCCTGCAATCTAAGGCAGCTTCCACCTGGGGAGCGAAGCAGGAGGGCTGTGGGGAGCTGGAGGGGAGAGAGGGGGTGAGGAACAGGCAGCAAGTCTTCACACAAGGCTGCTGGAGAGCATCTTCTGGATGCCTGCTATTTACATGCCATTCTACCCAATTTTAGGCTTTGAATCTTATAATTTTGTGCTTCTCTCATGAAGGCTCTGTATCATTTCTCCAAAGGTTATTCTCCAGTGTGAAGAGTTATTACAGCTGCATGTATTAATATTCCAAGGTCATTTTCTTTCTGTCTCCAGTGTAGCCACAGAGTTCATAGTTGCCAGAAATTAGAATTTGGTATGTGCAAAGTGATTTTTTTCCTGTCATTTGTGTTTTCTGATTTTCTAGGTCATTGGTTCCCAAGACCAGCTCTGCATGAGAATCATCTGGGGAGCATAATAAAGGGCAGTTTCCCGCCTTCGACTCATATTCATGGTCACACAGTCTCTGTGGACAGGGCCTGGAAATCTGGATTAAAAAAAATCTCTCAGGGTGGGACTTGCTTGGCAGTCCAGTGGTTAAGAGTCTGAGCTTCCACTGCAAGGAGCCCAAGTTCAGTCCCTAGTCGGGGGGCTAAGATCCCACATGCCACACGGCATGGCCAAAAATAAATGAATAAAGTGTATACAATTCAAGGGCTTAAAAAAAAAAATCTCCCAGGGTGAGGCTGATTCTCAGCCAAAGTCTAGGAACCACTGTTCTTTGTAATAACCATGTAAATGGCAAAACAGCATCTCTCCTGTTCTCTGCTGACATTCTTCCCGTCAGGGCTGATCTCTAGTCTAGGAGGGCCCCTTGGTCCCCAGGCAAACATGCAAAGCGGCTTGGTCTGTGGGTGTTATAGGTCTTCGTTTGCATCACTTGACCTTTTTTTTTTTTTCCTATGGCTTCTGCCCACCAAAACAACCAGAATTTTATGGAAATTATCTGCTGTGAGAAGGCTGGCTGACTGAGATCACGACCATAGAGAAGAAGGATAAGACATAGTTTCCAACCACCAGCCTTCCCACAGCATTAGTTTCCTCGCCTGTGAAATAGATTTAATAATAGCAACCCCCTGTGACTATAAGGGAGAAACTAGTTGATGTACATAAGAGTCCTAAGTAGATTTTAAAAAACACTGTCTCATGGAAGCTGGTGATGATGATTTAGCCAAACTCTGATTGAGGCGAGGGAGCAGAATGGAGGCTGGACAAGAGAGGAGGCAGACACTGTGCTGTCTTAGGGTACATCAAGGGGACCAGCAGCATCATGGCTGGGCCATGGTAAACAGTCCGTAAGTAAGTGTCTCCTTGAAATCATTGTCTTGCTGAGGGTTTATGTGTTTTTTTGATAATTTCCCCCATCTTTTATACTTCATGGTCATTTTTGCTGAGTTTAACAATATTTTGCCTTCAAACATATTGCGCATGCAGGGGAAGGTCCCCCATGGTGTGATTCATCCTAGCTTCACACCTCCCAGAATGGCCCCGAAGATAGGTCTATGAATGGGGATGATGAGGGTGGGCTGATCACTAAGACCCACCTTAGGAACTTGGAGATTGTTTGCACGGACTTGCTAGGGCTCCCAAGAAAAATATGAAGTGAGAATTATGACTGGTGGTAGGGCTCAGAGACTGTAAAGGTTAGAATTCATGATAAAAACTGATTGAAGATGTACGCAGCTTTGGAAGCTCTTGAAGACAGCAGAGTTGAAGCTAGGGCTCTGTAAGTGGGATACTGGGTCACGCTTGTTGTCAGGCAGGAGAATATCAGATTCCAAGGGCTTTGTATGCATTACCCCGTTTAAGTCTTAAAACAGCTCTGAAGCAAATAAAAGGAACATATCATAAGCGGAGCATAATCTTTTATCTGTAATTCTGAAACCCCAAAATCTTTGAAAGTTTTTTTAGTAACACATTTGAATGTGAAACTGACCTGAAATCTTTTGACAGGAAAACCTGACTTGAACTTATATGAAGCTATTTATAGTTTTGACTTATCCCAATCAGTGTGAATATTCATATGTTTTGCTGCAGAAGTATTAATGGATTTGATTACTCATCAGTAATCTGGGGACTGCATCAGACCTTGCTGTTTGTGTTGGATAAAATCTGATAAGGGCAATGTGTTACTGTCCTGTAATTGAGAAAATCTAACTTCTGGAAACATCTGACTCCACTCTGAGTCTGGGAGAAGGGATTTACATTCCATTCTCTGCTTCTATAGAAAAACTAAAGCTCAGAGAGGTGAAGTAATTTGTCTGGGGTCCCAGAGTGCCTCCATTGAGAGCTATGTTCCAACATAGGTCTGTTTTGAGCTGTTCTGCTAAAAACTGCTGTTTCTGCTTGGTTTTGAATCATGTCCCCTGAATCTCTCCTTTTTGTTACCCTGATTTTGTGAGTAGGCCCCAGGAGGAGGGGTGAAGGTAGATGGGTGGGTGGGTGAGTGTGTGTGTGTGTGTATGAGTGTGGTGGGGACTGGAGTCAAGTCGTCTCCCTTCATTACTCACATTGGTTCACTTTCCACTCCAGAAACACTTTATGTTTATCCTAAAATGGAAGTCTGATAATATTACTCATCTGCCTAAAATCTTTCAGTGCTACTGGAGAGCCCAGTTCAAACACCTTAGAATGGGATGTAAAATCCTCTTTGAACTGGCACTCTCCTGACGATAGCAGCGGTGCTTAAGAGTGCAGACTTGAGCTGGATTGGGACGTGAAAGCCTCCTTTGCTACTCCCTAGGTGTGAGTGACTTTGGGCACGTAGCTTATTCTTTGCCTCAATTTTTTTCTTTTTTTTGGTCTGTAAAATAGTGGTAATGGAGTCATCTACCACCTGAGGCTGTGTGAGGAGTGAATGAAAAGCAATGTAAACTATTTAGTATACACGATAAACACTCAGGTGATCTTAGGTGTTATTATTACTGTTTCCCCAGCCTTTAAAAAATATTACCTGGCTTTATGATTGACACATGACAATGTGAGAGTTTAAGGTGTACAGCATGTTGATTTGATCTCTTGAAACTTTTCTCTTGCTGCCTTCTTCCTCTCCCACCAACTCCATGTCTTGACTCTTTCCCCAGAACATGGAAGACCATGGCTACCTCCTTGTTTTCACTAATGCTTTTTCCTTTGTCCTATTGCTCACTGGCATGTCAACCATCTGTCTATATTTTACGACTCAGCTCAAGGGACATCTCCTTTAAGATTTTCTGAACTCGCCCTCCTCCTCCTCCCCCCTATCCTTTGGGCCTCCGTGTCACTACATTTGTATTTCATGGGTACCTACAATGTTTTAAAGTTCTTCTTGGTGCGCTGATTTGTCTTTCTCTGAATTTTAAGGACCTTGAGAACAAGTTCTATAAATACATCCCCAGTCCCTGCAGAGTCTAACACAAGTCACGTAATCAATGTGTGTGGGTAAATGCTATGGAGAGAATTCTTTTCCACTTGGTAGGAATTTCTGCTTTGGATGCTATTTACAAGTAGTGGAACCCACTCTTACTAATTTGAACTGAAAAGGAGTTTATTAAAAGATACGAGGTAGCTCACAGGATTTCCAAGAAGCCAGAGACTGGGACTGGGATTTTTTAAGCCAGGAGCAAGATGTAAGCTGTGTCGGTTCATTGTCCTGGTGTACGTCTTCTTGCCATGCGGGTCCTGACACTGAGTGTGCGCACTGCCTCTAGCTCATCCCCACTGCTGCCTCTGTACGTTGACGGTCTCTCTTGCCACCCTCCCTGATCCTCACCAGCAGGGGGTCATGGAGAACCCAGGTGTTGACTTCTAATCGTGTTGCTTTCTTCCAAGTTGAAATCTCCATGGATGCCCCTGATGGGTGGAGTGTAGGTCACGTGCCTATCCATAGCCTGCAAGGGAGGCTGGCAAGGCGAAGACATCTAATTGGAGAAAGCCTGGCTCATTTACTGGGTATGACCACCACAGAAGGGGGTTTGGAGGATGCTGAGGGGCCAGAATGTCTCGTGTGGAAAGAATGGCACTGACAGCCAGCATTTACACCAGTGGTGGAGGGGTGGCGAGTGAGCTAGGTTGTGAGTAAGAAGGTTTCCTGGGCAGCAGCAGGAGAGTTTTCATAGACGTAGAGTGGGAAACTCCTAAGACTCTGTGGGGGAAATGAGGAAGACATTTGGGCTGAAAGTTCTAGATCCTGGCTTTTCTCACCTGTGTTCATCACTGTCTGCTCGCTATCAAGACTGATGTCTGGAGGAGTGAGGATCATGCTCATGCATCTCAACTGCTCTTCTCTCTGAATTGTTAACCGTGAGTCATTCATTGGTAGCAAAAAAAAAAAAAAAAAAGAAGGAATTATTTCTTGTCTAAGTCACTGCTGTTCAACACATGTTCTGTATCTGCATTGTCCACTGGCCACACATGGATAGCACTTGAAAGGTGGCTAATGTGACATAGGAACTGAATTTTTATGTTAATCAAGTTCTTTAATTTAAACGTAAATAGACACAGGTGGCTAATGGCGACCTTGTCAGATAGTGCTCATCTAGATAATTTGACCTGTTTAGGAGGGCAAGAGGTGTCCCTTTTTTTAATATGGAAAAAGTATTTTCATAACAATTGCTACTTCTTGGCAAGTAAAACCTTTATTGATAAAAGTGTTCGATAGCATGTTGATTTAGCAACAAACAAATGGTAAAATACTAGATTTAATCCTCAGCAGTGATTCCTCACTTGAAGCTTTGTTAAACTAAGAATCTAAAAGCTGGAGTTGGCAATAACAGTATTTTCCAAGTAAATCTCTTTGGAAAATGCTATTATTTGCCAAAACTAGAAAAAGGGTCAATATTTAGGACTCAGGCCAAGCGTAAGAGTCACTTTGGTGGACTTGTGATAACACAGACTGCAGGGTCATACCCCAAAGCCTGAGATTCTGTGGGTCTCAGGTGGGACAAGAATTGATGTTTCTAGCAAGTTCTCAGGTGATGCTTCTGCCGCTGGGCTGGGGCAACATTTCAAGAACCTCTGACTTGGGAAACTCTCTGTTCAATAAAATTAAACCAAGTTTTGCCTTGTCGGGCATTTCTGAGTCTTTTATCTACACATATTACGCTGGTACTCTGAAGCTCCTAGGGGGACTATGTGTGCAGCACGTCACACGCTGATTTGTTCATAAACCCTTTTCTCACAGAGTATCCCATGGACTAGAGCTGGAAAAACACAATTCCATGAAATTCTGTTGAGTTATGAAACTAAACATAGAGCTTAATTTCCCATTCTTCTCTTTGTCTATGCAGTCACAGAAACGTTGTTCCCTGGGGCTCAAATCGGAGATGGCTTTTCTTTTTTATCTGTCCTCTCCTCACTGGAGGGCTCCTCGAGGGCCATGGCTTTAATGGCAGAGGGACACCCAATTTGACATCTCCACCCAGTCTCTTCTCTGAACTCTACAGAGTGTATCCGCTGCCTACCTGGCATTTTCATCTGAAAATCAGCACATACTGAGCTGAGCTCATGTTTATAGCTCCCCACTGATCCAGTCTGACTCTTCTCCTGGTTTCCCCTTCTCAGTAAATGGTATCACCATCTACCACATGTACTATCATCAAATTCATCGGCAAGATCTGTCATTTCTGCAAAAAAAAAAAAAAAGGTGTATGTAAGAGCATATGCATATGTACTCATATACATGAACACTGCCATAATACATACGTGTATATAAATGTACACTCTCATATATATATATATATTTGTATCTTCTTGTATCTGTCGATAATGCTACATGCTAGTTCAAGATATGAGCCATCTGCAATTACATTATCACATTCTTTTTTAAAAAAATATGGTTTTCTGGGCCATGCCATCCTAGAGGTTAAAGTGGGGTTAAAATATAAGAGAGGATAGGAAAGTATTTCTTTAACTTTGCTCCCATCTGTAATTGTGGAAACTCAAAAGGTTCTTAGATCTTTCCAGCTGGTTCAGGAAGATGATGACATGTTTTGTGTGTGCTCAGGAGCTGGTCCTCTCTGTCAGCCTGCCCACTCTTCCTCCTGCTGGTGTGGCAGGGTTGGCCATCAACCAGAGAGGAGCCCAGATGCAGCATTCTCCTACTTCTCCATCCCAGGGAGAGGGGAGTCCCACACTGTGCCCAGCTTGCTCTCTCTCTCTGCTCTGTCGAGCTCCATCTACATTCCTCTGAAGTGGGATAGGAAAGGATACTGAACTCCTCCATATTCTCCATCTAATTGGAAATTCAGTGAAATAGGTCAGATTCAGTAGGCCTGGGGTAAGTGTAAGGATCTACGCTGTCTTCATGGTAGGTAGAAGCCATTTGAATTTCCTTCCCTCTGGGATTTTTGCCTAGGAGGAAACACAACCCAAAGACCAGCTCTTTCTTTCCATTTTTGTTAAAACCTAAATTCATTGAAGAGCTGGTCTGGTAGCTGACTCTGGTCCCAGCATGATTTCTTGTGAAATATTTGAAACAGCTTTCTATTTCTTCTCAGTTTTCTTGCAACTCTCTCTTTAAATTAGATTCTTTGTTCAAAAATTTCTTGCTTGCCTGGCAAATAATTGGTGGGACACCATGTACCTCCCTAATACCCTCATTATCATTAGTGACTGTTATTAATTAATTGTTTCCAAAAAGAATCCTTCAGAAAGCTTTGCTTCTTGGCAAGTACTATACATTGCTTTCAGAATTATATCAGTTAAGAACCATTTATAGTCCATTTGGCTATGATTTATTATATAATGTTATTTATTCAATTTAAATTTCAGCACAGAGTGTAATAATCATGGTATTTCAAAAATATGGATATATGGATCTTTGCTTCTCTTTATATAAGTAGGTAAAAGCATAATCAGTCTTTTCTTCTCTAGAAGTGACATAAAGGAAAAATGTAATCTCTCTCCTCATGTTAGTATTTTGGGAAATGGTTTGGAAATCAGAGTTATTTAAATATTAGATGCAAATGTGCATTTTTATGAACATTTCTCCATTTAAATGTTTAGAACATTTCTCTCCACTTAAATGTTCAAAAATTCTCATCATATCTCTTCAAAAATAATGATTAGAGGAAAAAGAATCCACTGTTTAGGACAAAAACAACTTAGAAACATCAATTTTTCCTGTTATCATGAAGCTAATTTGAATAATTTTTTTAACAGTTTATTAACTGATCTAAAACTCCCATTCAACTGAGGGACTGACATCACCTGTCTACTCATTAAAGTTGAAATGGTTGTGATTATGTCAGCTTCTTTTTTCTCTCCTGGACCATTTTCTTCCTTAGAAGATAGCTCTTCCTTCCCTGTGGGACGCAGATCTGTGCCTAATAGTCAATTGCATGAGTGGTCAGGAGCAGTGATGCTTCTGAATTCACAGAAGACTGAGCACTGAAATTGCCTTCTGTCCCTTCTCGTCCACACTTGACTTCCTTGTGAACTGTTGATCACATTCTACCCCAATCCTGTGATTCACAGCATTTAAACACATCTTCTTGCTGTCTAGCTTCCCCCTTTAAAGAACATGGCTGTTTTTCTTCTTTTCTTTCTCCTAAGTTGCCTCTGAAATTCAGAGCTTTCTTGCAGGAGACAGTTTTTCTCACAGGAAACAATTTTCACCTGCAGGGAGCACTTTGTACATCAAATAGAAGTAGACTCCTTTGGGGTACCTGCTCACAATAACCACCCACCTCACCTTCATGTGGGAACTGTCTCCTAGCCCCCAGGGGTGGCCCCCAGGAGCCAGGCTGATGCTAAATCTTGACTACCTCCTCTAGCATAGGGGTTAACACTTGACCCAGCCTGAGTCTACTGTAGTCGCTCTCCTCAGAAAGTGAGAGGGATTCATCTCTGTGAATGAGCAGAATTTCATCTCTGTGAGTGACTTCCCAGCCTCCAGAACTGACAAATGAATCTGTGTCCACCTAGTGTATGGTGTTTCATTAGAGCAGCCCGAATGGATCAGGCCACAGGGCAACAGCAGAGCACAGAGGTAGCTGCAGAAATGAGGCAGGCCCTTAGAGCCTGGGTTTGGAACTAACACACTTTAACACCAGCTTCATTTTGCTTTCCTAGTAAGTCAAGGGTTGAACCCAACACTAAGATGTAGATAAATATATTCTGCCCCTTGGTAGAACTATAAGTCATAAGGCACGTTGCATGGATATGAGGCCTGAGGGATGAGTGGTGGGTAAGGAGAAGGATCAAAGCCAGTTATGTAATCTATTACACATATGAACGTTGGGTTTATTGGTGGGGTGACCCATGTACCCCCATGTGGGCTGGAAGATAGATAGAATGCATTTGCCCTGGGAGGAAGGACAAAGCAGATACAAAGAATCAGAAAGAAGGGATAGAGAACTCTGATGACTTCCGTGTCACCTATTCCAGGTCCTTTTTTAAAAACTGAAGAACAGTTGCTGTACAATATATGTTCAGTTCAGTTCAGTCACTCAGTCGTGTCCGACTCTTTGCGACCCCATGGATCGCAGCACGCCAGGCCTCCCTATCCATCACCAACTCCCGGAGTTCACTCAGACTCATGTCCATCAAGTCAGTGATGCCATCCAGCCATCTCATCCTCTGTCATCCCCTTCTTCTGCCCACAATCCCTCCCAGCATCAAAGTCTTTTCCAATGAGTCAACTCTTCGCATGAGGTGTCCAAAGTACTGGAGTTTCAGCTTTAGCATCATTCCTTCCAAAGAAATCCTAGGGCTGATCTCCTTCAGAATGGACTGGTTGGATCTCCTTGCAGTCCAAGGGACTCTCAACAGTCTTCTCCAACACCACGGTTCAAAAGCATCAATTCTTCGGCGCTCAGCCTTCTTCACAGTCCAACTCTCACATCCATACATGACTACTGGAAAAACCATAGCCTTGACTAGATGGACCTTAGTTGGCAAAGTAATGTCTCTGCTTTTGAATATGCTATCTAGGTTGGTCATAACTTTCCTTCCAAGGAGTAAGCATCTTTTAATTTCATGGCTGCAGTCACCATCTGCAGTGATTTTGGAGCCCCCCAAAAATAAAGTCTGACACTGTTTTCACTGTTTCCCATCTATTTCCCATGAAGTGATGGGATCAGATGCCATAATCTTCATTTTCTGAATGTTGAGCTTTAAGCCAACTTTTTCACTCTCCTCTTTTACTTTCATCAAGAGGCTTTTTAGTTCCTCTTCACTTTCTGCCATAAGGATGGTGTCATCTGCATATCTGAGGTTATTGATATTTCTCCTGGCAATCTTGATTCCAGCTGTGTTTCTTCCAGTCCAGCGTTTCTCATGATGTACTCTGCAGATAAGTTAAATAAGCAGGGTGACAATATACAGCCTTGACAGACTCCTTTTCCTATTTGGAACCAGTCTGTTGTCCATGTCCAGTTCTAACTGTTGCTTCTTGACCTGCATACAGATTTCTCAAGAGGCAGGTCAGGTGGTCTGGTATTCCCATCTCTCTTAGAATCTTCCACAGTTTATTGTGATCCACACAGTCAAAGGCGTTGGCATTGTCAATAAAGCAGAAATAGATGTTTTTCTGGAACTCTCTTGCTTTTTCCATGATACAACAGACGTTGGTAATTTGATCTCTGGTTCCTCTGCCTTTTTTAAAACCAGCTTGAACATCAGGAAGTTCATGGTTCACGTATTGCTGAAGCCTGGCATGGAGAATTTTGAGCATTAGTTTGCTAGTGTGTGAGATGAGTGCAATTGTGTGGTAGTTTGAGCATTCAGCATTGCCTTTCTTTGGGACTGGAATGAAAACTGACCTTTTCCAATCATGTGGTCACTGCTGAGTCTTCCAAATTTGCTGGCATATTGAATGCAGCACTTTCACAGCATCATCTTTTAGGATTTGAAATAGCTCAACTGGAATTCCATCACCTCCACTAGCTTTGTTCGTAGTGATGCTTTCTAAGGCCCACTTGACTTCACATTCCAGGATGTCTGGCTCTAGATGAGTGATCACACCATCGTGATTATCTGGGTCATGAAGATCTTTTTTGTACAGTTCTTCTGTGTATTCTTGCCATCTCTGCTTCTGTTAGGTCCATACCATTTCTGTCCTTTATCAAGCCCATCTTTGCATGAAATGTTCCCTTGGTATCTCTAATTTTCTTGAAGAGATCTCTAGTCTTTCCCATTCTGTTCTTTTCCTCTATTTCTTTGCATTGATCCCTGAAGAAGGCTTTCTTATCTCTTCTTGCTATTCTCTGGAACTCTGCATTCAGGTGCTCATATCTTTCCTTTTCTCCTTGGCTTTTCGCTTCTCCTCTTTTCACAGCTATTTGTAAGGCTTCCCCAGACAGCCATTTTGCTTTTTGGCATTTCTTTTCCATGGGGATGGTCTTGATCCCTGTCTCCTGTACAATGTCACGAACCTCATTCCATAGTTCATCAGGCACTCTATCTATCAGATCTAGGCCCTTAAATCTATTTCTCACTTCCACCGCATAATCATAAGGAATTTGATTTAGGTCATACCTGAAGGGTCTAGGGGTTTTCCCTGCTTTCTTCAATTTGAGTCTGAATTTGGTAATAAGGAGTTCATGGTCTGAGCCACAGTCAGCTCCTGGTCTTGTTTTTGTTGGCTGTATAGAGCTTCTCCATCTTTTGCTGCAGAGAATATAATCAGTCTGATTTTGGTGTTGACCATCTGGTGATGTCCATGTGTAGAGTCTTCTCTTGTGTTGTTGGAAGAGGGTATTTGCTATGACCAGTGCATTTTCTTGGCAAAACTCTATTAGTCTTTGCCCTGCTTCATTCCACATTCCAAGGCCAAATTTGCCTGTTACTCCAGTTTGCAATCCAGTGACTTGCAATTTTGAAAGCTATACTCTATTTATAGTTATTATAAAATATTTGCTGTATTCCCCCATATTGTATAGTATTTATATCCTTATAGCTTATTTTATACATGATTAGCTGTACCTTTTGGAGAAGGCAATGGCACCCCACTCCAGTACTCTTGTCTGGAAAATCCCATGGATGGAGGAGTCTGGTGGGCTGCCATCCATGGGGTCACCAAGAGTCGGACACGACTGAGCGACTTCACTTTCACTTTTCACTTTCATGCATTGGAGAAGGAAATGGCAACCCACTCCAGTGTTCTTGCCTGGAGAATCCCAGGGACGGGGGAGCCTGGTGGGCTGCCGTCTCTGGGGTCACACAGAGTAGGACATGACTGAAGCGACTTAGCAGCAGCAGCAGCAGCAGCTGTACCCTTTGATCCTCCAGCCCTATATTGCCCCTCCCCGACTCCTTCCCACTAGTAGCTTCTAGTTTGTTCTCTATATCTGTGAATCTGCTTCTTTTTTGTTATATTCACTAGTTTGTTGTATCTTTTAGATTCCAAATATAAGTAATATCATACAGTATTTGTCTTTGTCTGACTTACTTCACTTAATATAATGCCCTCCACGTCCATTCATGTTACTGCATGTGGCAAAATTTTGTTCTTTTTTATGTCTGAGAAGGCAATGGCACCCCACTCCAGCACTCTTGCCTGGAGAATCCCATGAATGGAGGAGCCTGGTGGGCTGCAGTCCATGGGGTCGCTAAGAGTTGGACACGACTGAGTGACTTCACTTTCACTTTTCACTTTCATGCTTTGGAGAAGGAAATGGCAACCCACTCCAGTGTTCTTGCCTGGAGTATCCCAGGGATGGGGGAGCCTGGTAGGAGGCAGTCTATGGGGTGGCACAGAGTTGGACATGAGTGAAGCGACTTAACAGCAGCAGCAGTATTCCATTACACATATGTATTACACATTATATATATGTATAGTATATATGTATAATACAGATATATATATATAAATATATCACATCTTTTTTAATCTGTTCCTCTGTTGATGGACACTTAGGTTGCTTCCCTAACTTGGCAGTTGTAAATAATGCTGCAGTGAACATATGGGTGCATATAGCTTACTGAATTAGTGTTTTGTATTCTTAGGATAAAATACTAAGATGTGGAATACCTGTATCATATTGTAGTTCTATTTTTAACTTTTTGAGGAATCTCTGTCCCATTTTCCCTAGTGGCTGCACCAATTTACAGTTCCACCAGAAGTGTATGAAGGTTTTCTTTTCTCCACAGCCTCTCTTGTTATTTCTTGTCTTTTTGATGATAGCCATTCTAACAGCTATTGTAACGCAATGATATCGCATTGTGGTTTTGATTTGCATTTCCTTAATAATTAGTGATGTTGGGCATCTTTCTGTGTCTGTTGGCCATCTGTATGTCTTTTTAAAAACGTCTATTTAGATCCTCTGCTCATTTTAAAATCAAGTTGTTTGGTTTTTTGTCGTTGTTGAAGAAATTTTTTGTTTTGAGATTAATCATAAGTGACAGCAGCCTCTGTTTAAGCAAAATTTCAGCCTCGAATGTTCACTTGGAATCAATACCAACGGAAGGAAAACAATTTTTTTTCTTTTACAACTACTACACTTTTAATTTTATGTCATTTTTTCTTTTCTGCTCTCTCTTGAATATACCCTAGCAACTCATATGTGGATGTATGTCTTCTCAAGGGAGTGTCGACTCTCATGTCTGAAGAGAAACTAAATTTTTGCTTAATAAAGTACTAAACATTGTAGAATTAATGAATTGTCAAATACTCTGAAGCTTTACCATAGAACAGACTTTGGGAGGTGTATCAAAGAACTATGGATTCATTAAAATATAGCGTGTTGGGGTCCAGCCCCGGTGAATCCAGGGTAGTTCGAAGGGGAGATGGAGTAGGCGAGGAAAAACTTACTTATTTAGCAATATAAAGAGAGATTAGGAAAGAATCATACAGTAGGAAAATTAGTGGAGAAAAGATGCTGAATAACTTGGTTTACGTGAAAACCAATAAAGTTATAAGACAAGGAACTTGTACCATCTGCATTAGGCCGCCGGCACCCACTTGAATAGTGGAGGGTGCCCTGCCTTGGGCTCCCTCTCGCATGGGTCTTAGAAGCCAGGGCAAGTAAGTAGACTCGGAGAGCCTCCACACCCCAGATGGGAATTCAGCCAGAAAATAGAGTAAAGAAGACACGGGGGAAACCAGTCTTTTCAGTAACTGGCCCATCCTTTATTGTTTAGGAAAGCCTTTTATACTTTTGATTGTACATAGAGATCAATGGATAATACAAAATTATGCAGCGTCAGCAGCCCTGACTCTTATCGAGACCAGGCTTTTTCTAGCTGTATACACAAGTCTTAGGTGATTTATATCATCTTCTGGCCAGAAGGCCAATTAACATTTTATAGCCCTTTTCTGATAAAGGTCTGTCAGCCAGAGAACTTATTTGCCTTAATAGTGTTGTTCTTTTCCAAAGTCTGGTGCCACTCTCAAAAAGCACTAAATAAAGTTACATTCTTACATAGCAAGGACACAACAATTTATAACAACGAAAGAGTAGTACAGTGATTTATAACAAAAAGAAAAGTAATTAACTCAAAAGTCTAGTGTTGCTAACATCAAAACTACTATATTCCTTTTTCCTATATCCCAATTACATTGATTAATATCCTTCAGGTGCCTAAAAGATAAAGAATGTGGAGGCCTGGCAGTAGTCATTGACTCAACAGTGAAAACTCATCACCAATATAATTCTTAGCTCTTTAGAAAAGGCTCTATATCTTTAAGATGCTTTAAGCTTTGTGCCTCAGGCGGTTGAGGGCTGTAAACAATCACAAGTTGTAAAAGTCTGGGCAGACCGGTCAGGTAAGTTAGAAAGCCATCAGAGGGGTTTAAACTGAGACATTCTTTTCATATGTGGGAGACTGTTAACTGGAGCTCTGAGTTAACTCTTTCCAGAGAAAGGTGGTCAGGGATAGCCCCCTGTTATGTCAGAAGAGTGGAAAGCACAGAACAATAAGGCAGGCAGACTCTGGTTTTTGGGGGTAGATGTTCAGGAAAACCCAGGGGGAACCCCTGAAGCCAGATCATGCCTTTGCGTATGTCTGGCTTCCTTCCTCATGACCTTTGCCATGGGCGGGATTCCTCACGCTCCCTCCCGGCAATAGTGAAGTGACTTTTTTTTTTTTTTTGAGATTACAATCTATGGTACTGGATCCAAGACTGAATTTTGTCTTATACCAGTTTTCAAATCTTATGGGACTGGGTTCTAGTGGTAACCCTCTAGCCCCCTCATCGTGGTTTTAGAGAAGTCACTTAAATTGAGGCTAGTATGTGTAAAGAGAGAAAAATGACTTTTTTATAGCCTTTTTGAAAGACCAGAGATGAACTAGTGATTATAGTGTTTTATTTTAGAAGTTTATATTTTATTGAAGAGATATAACACTGGTTTTTTCAGACAAGATGTCATTTTTAGAAGCATTTTTCTTTGTAATTTTACTACCTTTCCCCATAGGACTATTTACATGGCTTGACGTATTCTCTTGTGAGGTTTTGCTATTTCTTCTTCTTTAGATTGGCTGCCTAACCCGTCCCAAATTTAGGAAGTAATTGAGTTTTCCAATATTTTCCTCTACATACAGGTCTTCATAAAATGAGTATGGGGAAGACAGAAGGGATATGGCATTTTGAGGTGGCCTAACAGGCAGATCTCTAAGCATTTGTCCTATAATCAAGCAATGCCTGTCATAAACACTCTCACTCCATCCTACTCTCTTAGGCCCAAGGGTAGGGTGAGGCTTAGAGAAGCCTATTGCACATTTTAGTTTTGAAACCACTTCAGTTGAGAAATGTACATTTAAAAAGTGTGGCACACGCAAATGTGAATACAGAACACCATGGTTTAGTTCAGTTCAGTACTCAAATGTGTCTGACTCCTTGCAACCCCATGGACTGGAGCACGCCAGGCTTTCCTGTCCATCACCAACTCCCAGAGCTTCCTCAGACTCACGTCCATTGAGTTGGTGATGCCATCCAACCATCTCATCCTCTGTTGTCCCCTTCTCCTCCTGCCTTCAGTCTTTCCCAGAATCAGGGTCTTTTCTAATGTCAGCCTTTCACATCAGGTGGCCAAAGTATTAGAGCTTCAGCTTCATCATCTGTCCTTCCAATGAATATACAGGGTTGATTTCCTTTAGGACTGACTTCAAAAATGGAAAAGCAAACAGGGAATTGTCTATAGATGGCAGAGAGAAGGGCAGAGCTTCTTGCAGCCAGACAGTCATTTTACCACATAGGGAGGTAAAAGATCAGTGTAGAGTGGATGAGGATTATGCTCAAGTCCCCCCAGGACTGACTGACTGCACTCAGGCTTGCTCCAGAGTGTTCTTTTTTTTTTTTTTTTAACTTGACTGCACTGTGGGATTTTAGTTCGCCTACTAGAGGTTGAACCCATGCCCTATGTATTGGTAGAGTCGAGTCTTAACCACCAGACTGCCAGGGAAGTCCCCCAGAATGTTTTTATATCCATCTCATCCAGTTCCCTCAGGGCCCATTTGCTCTCCAAAGTTTCAGCTCTAATCTAAAGTAACTGGCTTGAAGGATAATGGTGGTTAAACTCTTAATGGGAAATAAATAGATCCTGAGGCTTCTCTCCCATTGCCCAAGGGAATGTTTGGCTAGCTGTAGTTCATAGAGTTGTCTATACTTTGCGTCTTGAAGCTCTGTCTTCCTGGCACTCTGTGGCCACACAGTTGCTTTCCTTTATGCCTCTCAGGCTTTTCCTCCTGAGTCTCCTGTGCTGGTGGGTGTCTCAGGCCTTGGTCTGAGGCCATTTTCTCTCTCTCTCTCTTTTTTTTTTTTAATTTATTTTTTTTTAATTTTTATTTTTTAAATTCTAAAATCTTTAATTCTTACATGCGTTCCCAAACATGACCCCCCCTTCCACCTCCCTCCCCACAACATCTCTCTGGGTCATCCCCATGCACCAGCCCCAAGCATGCTGCCCCCTACGTCAGACATAGACTGGCGATTCAATTCTTACATGATAGTCTACATGTTAGAATTCCCATTCTCCCAAATCATCCCACCCTCTCCCTCTCCCTCTGAGTCCAAAAGTCCGTTATACACATCTGTGTCTTTTTTCCTGACTTGCATACAGTCATTGCCATCTTCCTAAATTCCATATATATGTGTTAGTATACTGTATTGGTGTTTTTCTTTCTGGCTTACTTCACTCTGTATAATTGGCTCCAGTTTCATCCATCTCATCAGAACTGATCCAAACGAATTCTTTTTAACGGCTGAGTAATACTCCATTGTGTATATGTACCACAGCTTTCTTATCCATTCATCTGCTGATGGACATCTAGGTTGTTTCCATGTCCTGGCTATTATAAACAGTGCTGCGATGAACATTGGGGTACATGTGTCTCTTTCAATTCTGGTCTCCTCAGTGTGTATGCCCAGCAGTGGGATTGCTGGGTCATAAGGTAGTTCTATTTGCAATTTTTTAAGGAATCTCCACACTGTTCTCCATAGTGGCTGTACTAGTTTGCATTCCCACCAACAGTGTAGGAGGGTTCCCTTTTCTCCACACCCCCTCCAGCATTTATTGCTTGCAGATTTTTGGATCGCAGCCATTCTGACTGGTGTGAAGTGGTACCTCATTGTGGTTTTGATTTGCATTTCTCTAATAATGAGTGATGTTGAGCATCTTTTCATGTGTTTGTTAGCCATCCGTATGTCTTCTTTGGAGAAATGTCTATTTAGTTCTTTGGCCCATTTTTTGATTGGGTCGTTTATTTTTCTGGAATTGAGCTGCATAAGTTGCTTGTATATTTTTGAGATTAGTTGTTTGTCAGTTGCTTCATTTGCTATTATTTTCTCCCATTCAGAAGGCTGTCTTTTCACCTTGCTTATATTTTCCTTTGTTGTGCAGAAGCTTTTAATTTTAATTAGATCCCATTTGTTTATTTTTGCTTTTATTTCCAGCATTCTGGGAGGTGGATCATAGAGGATCCTGCTGTGATTTATGTCTGAGAGTGTTTTGCCTATGTTCTCCTCTAGGAGTTTTATAGTTTCTGATCTTATATTTAGATCTTTAATCCATTTTGAGCTTATTTTTGTGTGCGGTGTTAGAAAGTGATCTAGTTTCATTCTTTTACAAGTGGTTGACCAGTTTTCCATTTTCTCTCTTAATCCTAGCCTGTCACTCATGTCTATAGCACAGAACACTGGAACAGGATGTCCATGTCCATGTCCTAAATTTCATTGCCTACTTTCAGATCACCACTCAGCACCTCAACTTTGACATACCCTTGATTGGACTCTTCATCTTTATCCTCCAACTAGCTCCTTTGAGTGAGTAAATGATTGAATTATGGCCTTCTGTGGACAGGGCTGTAATCAGAACTGGATCTAATGGTGAAAGTGTTAGGTAAAATCAAGGCGTTAGGTGATATAGGGTAGTCTGTATCTTATAAACAAAACTGTGATTTATTTAAAAATCTCTTTCTCTGCCTCATATTATAGACTCAGCTGAGAGGAACATTCCCCTGTTGCCCCCTTTTCTATTTTTTCTAGAAGGAGAGCTCCTCAGAGGTTGAGATGGTAAGGGAAAGGGCGAGTGAACTGTCTTTGTGTGTGTGTGTGTGTGTGTGTGTGTGTGTTTGTCTTAAAAGGGGCTTCCCTGGTGGCTCAGATGGTAAGGAACTCACCTGCCAATGCAGGAGATCTGGGTTCAATCCCTGGGTCCAGAAGATCCCCTGGGGAAAGTAACAGCAACCCATTCCTGTATTCCTGCCTGGAGAATCCCCATGGAACAGAGAGCCTTAGAAACAGGAGACTTTTCAAAGGGTGGTGAAGCAGGAGAACTCACCTTGGAGACAAATCAAGACAGATTTTTGTGTGGGAAGGTCGAGATCCTGGAGGTTGAAGAGTTGAAGTGGGCAGTGGTCTACCATCTGCGTGCCTTCCTGATGAAGGGAAACGGAGGCATTTCTAGTTCTGTTGGAGGAAAACATCTGGGACTGTGGGAGAACTATTGTCACCTGGTGAGGCTGCAAGGCCTTAAAAAGGTCCTGGAGAGGGCTCACCAGGAAGTACTTGGCCGTGGACTGTGGAGAAGGTTTCCTTGGCTGAACTTGGGATGGTGAGAGTGGAGTTGCCATGGAAACCAGTGGCTGCAGGCACTACCCACAGGGACTGAGAATCAGACCTCCCTCTTCATTTTTCTAGATCTTGTAAGGTCTGGGATTCCTGTATGATCCTAGGAGATGGTATCCTTCAAAATCCACAAATACCTAATTTCTTTACAGTCTTGTTGAGTAAGGAGGAGGAGTGGGCTCGAATCAGATCTATTTTGAAATATTGCTTTTGGAGGGTTGGGAGGCATTTCATTTCTATTGCATTTGTGATGACATTAGATCACCCCACATGACTGTCTTCTCTGTATTTCTGGTTGGACCCAGGCAACACATCCCTCATCACTGAAAGAAGCAAGGACTCAAGCATGCAGAATGTAAACTGGCCATGAAAAAAAAACAGTTAAAAATACTTCAGTGTCATTCTAAAGGAGAATCTTAAAACATGTTCGTTAAATGCTAATATTATTTTCTAAGTATTTGTCATTTAGTAAATTTGCAGTTTCTGTTTGGGAAACAAGCATGGTAAAAAAAGAAGAAAATTGTTCTTTTGTTCCCCCTTTTTTGGTCTGAAATCAGGACAATTTATTGGAAACACATTTGAAGCATTACCTATAATATATTGAGAGTCTCCTTTGCCAAGGCACTGTGGCATCTGTCTGAAAACCATGGTAAACAATGCGGGATAGGGGTTGGGAAATGTGGAGACAGAGACAAAGAAGTCTTGCAGATCCCTGCACTGAAATTACTGAACTAAAATAATAGGAGAGGCATTTCAAACACTGTGGAAGGGTTATCATTCCCATATTGCGGCGACAAGGAATCTAGCAAAGCAATCTAGCTCCTGGTCTTAGAGCTGCCAGGCCAGGATATTTTACATGCTTCTTGCCATGGTTGTTTCTGTGACTCAACCCCAGCCCAGGGGAGGGCCTGTGGACTGAGACTGAGCCTATAGCCCAGGTCATTTGTGGAGGAAAAGTGTCAGATTCTAAACTGAATGAAAATGAGATCATATGCAAAATCCCTCCATTAGTCAGACGCTTGCTAGATTATATTTCATCTATTTTTGGTCAGAGCTCTTTAGTGAAATAGGGTAGAAAGCAAAGAGTTTTGAAGAGACTAAGATGATCAAGAGATTGAAAGTACAGCGAGTCCTCATTAACCATCGACCCAGATCCTTATTTCTGTTCAAAATTTACCAAGTAGAGGTATATATATATATCTTATGGGCTTCCCAGGTGGTGCTAGTGGTAAAGAACCTGCCTGCCAATGCAGGAGACATAAGAGACATGGGTTCAATTCCTGGGTCAGGAAGATCCTATAGAGAAGGGTTGTGGCAACCCACTCCAGTATTCTTGCTTGGAGAATCCCATGGACAGAGGAGGCTGGTGGGCTACAGTGCATGGGGTCGCAAAAAGTCAGACATGAAAAAGCAGCTAAGCACGCATGCACGCAGAGGTATCTTACAGATTTTATGTTTCTATTAAGATAGATTTTGGCAATATTGACTTAGCAATTAGGATAATTGCTGCTTGTGTCAGTTTGGCCTTTACTAGAGCCAACAAGAAAGAGTTATTGAAATTTTTTAAAGAAAACCATGCTTTTACATAATTATTCTGCTTTTGGCTTAATGTAATATTACAGATGTGTTTGAAGACCTCTTTGCACCCTTTGCAATTTTACTCCTTTTTCTTTCCCAAAGCTAAGCCATTATCTTGAAATGTGTGTGTTTTTCTGCTTGAACTACTTTAAAAACACATACTGTATTTGTATCTATAAATGTTACAATTATTTTGTTTGTAAACTTGAAATAAATGATATAGTATAAAATCATGTCCTACATATTGTTTAACTCAATAGCAGATTTTTATTAGCAGCTTTATTGAGATATAATTCACATGCCATGAAATATTCACCCAATGGCAATAAACAATGTAATGGTTTCTAGTATATTCAAAGATATATGGAGCCCTTGCCATGGTTTTTAGGATACAAATATTTTCATCATCTGAGCAAAGAAAACCTGTGCCCATTAGCTATTGCCACCCTGCTTTCCTCTCTTCTGTCCTTCTCGGAATCCAAAGCAATCACTCACGTGTTTTATGTCTCTTAGATTTCCCTATTATGGACATTGTATGGGAATGAATTCATATAATATTTGGTCTTTTGTGACTGGTTTCTTTCACTTAGCATAATGTTTCCAAGATATATCATACTGTAGCATATATCAGTACTTAGATCCTTTTTTATAGACGACTAATATTAGTTTCTGTGGATAAATCACATTTTGTTTCTGCCTTCATCCTTGATAGACGTTTGAGTTTTTTCCACCTTTAGGCTGTTGTAAATAATGCTGCTATAAACATTTATAAACAGTTTTTGGTGTGGACATATGTTTTCTTTCTCTTGGGTATATACCTAGGAGTGGAATTTCTGGGTCATAGGTTAACTTCACATTTAATCATTTGAGGAACTTCCAAACTATTTTCCAGGGTCTGTGCCATTTTACATTGCCATCCATAGTGTATGAGAGTTCTTATTTCTCCAAGCGCTTGTTAACACTTGTTATTATCTCACTTTTTAAAGGCTAGACGTTCTAGTGGGTACTGTTTATGTATTCTGGATATAAGCCCCTTGTAAAATATATAATTTGCAAATATTTCCTCCCATTCCATGAATTGTCTTTTCACTTTGTTCATGGTATCCTTTGAAGGACATTTTTGATAAGTTCAGTTTATTTATTCTTTTCTCATAGTTTTGGTGTCATATCTAAGAATCTACTGCATAATTCAAGGTTGCAAAGGTTTACCTCTGTATTTTCTTCTAAGAGTTTATGATCTCATGGTTTTGTTTGTGATTCACTTTGAATTAACTTTTGTATTTTGTGTGAGGTAAGGGTCCAACTTCATTCTTGTGTATGTGGTTATCCAGTTGTCTCAGCATCCTTTGCTGAGAAGACCATTATTTCCCTATTGAATGATCTTGGCACCCTTGTCAAAAATCAGTTGGCCTTGGAAAAAAAAATATATATATATGTAAATATATATATTTATATTTCTGGACTTTGAATTCTATTCCACCAATCTGTAAGTATATCCTTGTACTAGAACCATACAAAGATTCATTCTTTGCTATTGGTTTCTGATAGGCTGCAGCTAAGCTGCTAAGTCATTTCAGTCGTGTCTGACTCTGTGCGACCCCATAGATGGCAGCCCTCCAGGCTCTCCCGTTCCTGGGATTCTCCAGGCAAGAATACTGGAGTGGGTTACCATTTCCTTCTCCAATGCATAAAAATGAAAAGTGAAAGTGAAGTCGCTCAGTCGTGTCTGACTCTTAGCGACCCCATGGACTGCAACCTACCAGGCTCCTCTGTCCATGGGATTTTCTAGGCAAGAGTACTGGAGTAGGGTGCCATTGAATTAAAGCTGTTCCAGAGCAGTGATTCTTATCCTGGCTGCACCCTGGATACCCTAGGGGAAGTTTTATAAAGATACTGATGCCTGGTTCCAACCCCCAGAAATTCTGGTTTAATTGGTCTGGGATGTAGCCTGGGCACTGGGACTCCCCTGATGCTTCTAATGTGCAGTCAAAATTGAGAACTACTATTCATGATTAATGCCTATATTTATTGGCCAAAAGTCTCTATTAGTGATGGGTGACAGAATACAAGTTTAAGTAGCTTAGGAAAAATAAAAAGGAAGACCTCCCTGCGGTCCAGTGCTTAAGACTCTGAGCATCCACTTCAGGGTATGTGGGTTTGATCCTCGACTAGGAAACTAAGGTCCCTGCATGACACATCCACCACCCCCAGAAAAAAGAGGAGAAAGATTTACAAGTTTATAAGATCATGGCAGTTGCAGAGCTAGGAATAATTGCAGCCATTCCCTACCACAGCAGTGAGCTGTCTCCAGAGACTTGTGGGAAGCTCTGAGCTCATCTTATAATAGCTTCCAGTGATGAGAGTCTCTTTTTCCTGCTAGCTCCAGCAGGGGAAATCTCCAAGAAAGGCCCTGTTTGCTTGACTTGGGTACCTGTTTGTCTCTGGACCAATCTCTGTGGCCCACATATGGGCAGGTGATTGGGAGGAGGGCTTGTTGGACAAACAGAGAATAATTTAGACTTTGGTTAACTTTAACTTTCTTGAATATATTCATAAATCTGATAGTAAGAACAAGTCTCTAAGAGTCACAAGAGAGATGTGAAGGCATTCTTAAATATTGTGTTAAATTATGTTACTCATTTAATGAAATTGATAATTTGGTTTTCCCTGGCAAGTTGCGTAAGCTTCAGTAAAAGGATACTAGGAGGACGGAAGGATTATTGTTGAAGCTAATATGCTGAAAGTGATACCAAGGGAGGAGAAAGGTAAGTTATCTTGTAAAATTCAGCAACTTGTCCTGTTTAGCTAAGGGATAAACAGTCCTTGAGCAAGAAATAGCTAAATAGTCCCCAGCAAAAAATAGCTATAAAAAACAACTTTCAAAACTTGGAGGGGAAAGCATGGGAAGGATAATAGGAAAGCTTTGGAATCAGACAGTAGATGTCAATTCTTACTAAAGATATATGCTTGATGTTAAATAAATTAATCTTTCTAAACTCAGTTTCTCTATCTGCAGAAAGGAAATGGTGCTTAGTGTATAGGATCATTGAGGAAGTTCAGTATTACACATCAGGCATATAGTAAGTGCACAATAAATGTTACCACTCACCCTTTCTATCTTTTCCCATAATAAATAATGATCATAACGATGATGCTGTATTTATAAGCAAGGTTGTAGTATATCTAGTGTACCGTGTATCGAGAAGGTAGGCAAATTTTCATGAGGTTGACAAAAAGATGGCTCAGATTAAAGGTTTAGTTCCTTAAGTAGTAAACTTTATCTAGAAATTTCCCTTATACAAATAAGACATTGCTCTACTACTATAACATGGAGGAATTTGAGGGTATCAAATTTATACTTCCAGCAAAATGTAGTCTCTAACTTATTTGTTAACAGGCAGAATGTTTGTCAACCTTCCATGCTTTCTAAAAGCTTTCCCACTGACCTGAAGCTGCTTTGGGCCAGCTGCTGAACAGTGGGATCAACTCTTCTCTGCTTCAGGGAATCCATGAGCCTTCTGGCTGACCCAAGATATGAGTGCAGAGGAGGACATCTGTATCCTGAGCCATTGCTATGATGGAGGCTTCCAAGAAGCTGCACACCAGGGGCTGCTCTTGGATACTTGGGCCTGAGGTCCTAGAGAAGGACCTCACACCTTGCTCATTTCTAAACAAAACCTCACTTGGAGTGATCTGAGGAGGAAGGAACACCTGATCAGGTCTTTCTCAAACTCTCCCTTTTCTCCCATCCATTGTCTCCTTCTGGTTTCCCTGCAAGCTCTCTGGACTTCCTTCTCACCACCCCACCTCCTTTCCTACATGCTGTATGTTTCTCTTGGTTCTCTCCTCATTTACACTGATGGCGTCAACTACCAATTATGTGTGACCACTCACAAATCTATGTATCTAGACCTCAACCCCTCTCTTGACTAGTTTTCACATATGCAACATTTGTATGCTTCCCACTGGCTGTCTCCCAAGCACCTCTAACTCAGCATCGTTTTCATCTTTGCTTCCTCTCAGCCAAACTTGTATTTCCAGTACAGTAAAAGGCATGTCTATTTACTGGTCATGTAACCCAGAAACCTGAAAAGTCATCCCTCTCCCTGTTTCCATCCAATGTAATTAATACTACTAGTAGCTGATATTTCTGCCAGTATTACCAAGCCAGAATTATTAATAATATAGAGCCATAATTCCCTGGATCCAGAGTCCTGCTTCTATTCTCTTTTCTTTAACTGCAAGTCAGTTCTCAGGTCTTACTGACTTTACCTGGATACTATATTTTAGATCCTTCTTCTTAATGTCTGACATATTTGGCCTGTCCTTTCCACCCCACACTTAATGCCTTAATCCAGTCCTTTAAATGATCTCTCTGCTCTGTCTTATCCTCTTTTAACCCTCTCCACATTGCAGCAAGATTTGAACCCCTTTCTGAGACTGACTGCAAACCAAGTAAGCCTTTGGCATTTACCCCCCTGTATTAGACTACTCCTTCATACACTCTCAAAGCAGTGTATCATGCAATACTTTACTTATCTTCTCTTTCATTCTACAACCCCAGTATGATGAACATTTTGTTCTTTCTTTTATAAGGCTCAGATGGTAAAGAATGTGCCTGTAATGCAGGAAACTAGAGTTCTGATCCCTGGGTTGGAAAGATCCCCTAGAGAAGGAAATGGCAACCCACTCCAGTATTCTGGCCTGGAAAATCCCGTCGACAGAGGAGCCTGGCAAGCTTCAGTCCATGGGGTCCTAAAGAGCTGGAGACAACTGAGTGACTTTCACTTTCAAGCAATCGACACAGTAGTTCATCAGCTGTTCTTTCAGAGCTCAGTCTCACCATATTTAGTATGCACAGAGGGTTCATTTCAGCTTTCCTCAGTACCTTGCTGAGTTCTTACTGGCTGCAGCTCTCGTTGACAGAGATAAGTGCTGTGGTGCCAGGGAATAGGTGAAAAATGGTCTCATAATCTCTATCGACACAGGGATTGACATGCTACATTACCATGGGAAGGAGGACTCAGTTGAGAGCTTTGGAAGAGCTGATGCTAAGTACAGATAGGCTGATTTTCAAGTAGAAATGTGTGCTGTATATGTGAATCTTCCCCACGGAGCTATCATGGTTAACAGGGTTATAAGATCCTCGATAACCAATAATAAGCTATGCTTGGCAAACTGAGGTAAACAGACTCCTTTCTTTAGAAAAAAATTAAGATGAACAAAAGTTTGCCAGAATTTGGTAATTTGCTACAATGTGGCATGACTTTTAATGAGCTATAAAAATCCATTACATGTTACCAATTATTTTCTCGGGGATTTATGGAATGTGTAGGATCTTAGAAACCAGACTATTTGAGTAATTAACAGACATAGACTACAAAATTCAAAAGGTAAAAAAAAAGTATATTATAGAAATTGTCTCTCCCCCAGAGGTAAACCTGTTAACAGTTTCTTGTGTTTTCAGAGATAGTCTATCATAGGATAAATTCTGAAAGATTTTTTTAATCAAAACAAGCATATCCATTTCTCTAATACCTAATGGGTTGCCTGGTTTTTAATAGATATTCTATAAATGCTGATTAAAGGAAACTGTTTCTGAGTAATGGTTTAGTAAATTTCATGAAAGTATTTTTTTCAAGTTAAAATTTCCCTTTGGTCATCACATAACAAAAACAACACAAAATTAAGCAATGATATGATAAAGTGAAAAAGAGATGTGTACAGTCTGAATTGCTTTATTACAAACCAAAAGCTAACATCATATTCAACAATGAAATGTTTGAGATTTCACGCTAATACCAGGAACAAGACAAGGAGGCCCATCCTCACCACTCTAATTCAACACAGTACTGGAATTCCTAGCCAGAACAATGAGATTAAAAAATAAAAAAGGTTTAAAAGTCATCCAAATCAAAAAGGAAAAAGTAAAATTATCTCTCTCTGCAGATGGTATAATCCTTTTTGCTGTTATTATTTTTGATTGCACTGAGTCTTTGTTGCTACGTGGAGTTTCTCCAGTTGCGGCCCACGGGCATCTCATTGCGGACGCTTCTCATTCCACGGGCTTCTCATTGCGGGGGCTTCTCATTGCGGGGGCTTCTCATTGCGGGGGCTTCTCTTGCGGAGCACAGGCTCTAGGCACATGGGCTTCGGTAGCTGCAGCATACATCTTTCAAAAAATACATCCAAATGGCCAACAGGCACACAGAAAGATGTTCAACATCACTGATTACCAGGGAAATGCAAACAAAACCACAATGAGGTATTACTTCACACCTGTTACAATGGCTGTCATGAAAAAGACAAGAGATAACAGGTGTTGGTGAGGATGTGGAGAAAAGAGAACCCTTGTACGCCGTTGGTGGGAATGTAAGTTGATGTAGCTACTATGGAAAACAATATGGAGGTTCCTCAAAAAATTAAAAATAGAGCTACTGTTATGATTCAGCAATCCCACTTCTGGGTATATATTTGAAGGAAGTGAAACTACTCTCTTGAATAGATATCTCCACACCTATGTTCATTACAGCATTACTTAAAATAGTCAAGACATAAAAGCAACCTAAGTGTCTAATGATGAATGAATGGATAAAGAAAATGTAATGTGTGTGCATGCACACACACACACACACAATGGAATAATATTCAGCTACAAAAAAGAAAACCCTCCTTTTTTGTGACTATGGATAGTTTTTATGGACATTTTACTAAGTGAAATAAATCAGACAGAGAAAGACAAATACTAATTGGTATTAGTTACAGTGGACTCTAAAAAGACAAATTTATAGAAATAAAAAATAGAATGGTGGTTGCCAGGGTTGGGTTCAGATGAGTGGGAGAAAGGGGAATCTTGGCCAAAGTGTACAAACTTCCAGCTGTAAAATGAATAGATTTGGGGGAGCTGATGAATAGCATGGTGACTATAATTAGCAATACTCTGTGATATACTTGAAAGTTGTTAAGACTTAGATATTAAATATCACCACACACACAATTATTTGAGGTGATGGGTGTGTTAACTGATCTTATTTGGGGATCATTTAACAACATGTATCTATATCCAGTCATCACATTGTACACCTTAAATTTATGTGTGTTATATGTCAATAATATCTCAGTGAGGCTGAAACAAATACCTTTCAGAGGAGCCAAAGACTTTAGTGTAAAAAATAAAACAATGAAAGTCACAGAAGAAAACACGAGAGAGAACTTCCTAGGGGATAGGGAGTGAAGGAGGCTCTTTGCACCATAGTTTTTTTGTACTTTATGGATGTTATGCTACATGTGTATGTATTGCCTAGTCAAATGTTTTCTAATGAAATAATTAATATAGTTCAGAAACAGAACTCTCTTAGTTCTGTTAGTATACTCTTAGATTTCTCTGGGATTGCTTGATCATATGGTAGTTTTATTCCTAGCTTTTTACAGAAATCACATAGTTCTCCATAGTGGATATATTAGCATACATTGCCACCAACTGTGTGAGAGGACTCCCTTTTCCATATCCCCTCTAGCATTTATTGTTTGTAGATTTTTTGATGATGGCCATTCTGACCAGTGTGAGGTGATACCACATTGTAGTAACTGTCTTAATTCTAATAGTATATAAATAGATATATATATACACGTTCAAGTGATTTTTGACAAGCATGCTAATGCAATTCAGTGCTGGAAAGAAAAGATGCCTTTCAACAAATGCTAAAGCTATTGAATATCCATGTGGAAAAATAGTAAAGTCCATCCTAAAACCTCAAACCATATAACATTTTATTAAATTTTCATTTTCAATTGGAAGATAATTGCTTTACAATGTTGTGTTGGTTTACGCCATATACCAATGTGAATCAGCCATAGGATACATATGTCCCCTCCCTCTTGAAGCTCCTTCCCACCCACCGCTCCATCCCACCCCTCTAGGTTGTTACAGAGCACTGAGCTGAGCTCCTTGGTTATATAGCAGCTTCCCACTAGGTATCTATCTCACATGTGGTAAGGTGTATGTTTCAGCGCTATCCTCTCAATGTGTCTCATCCTCTCTTTCCCCTGCTGTGTCCACAAGTCTGTTCTCTGTGTCTGAGTCTCTCTTCCTCCCCTGAAAATAGGTTCATCAGTACCCTATACCTGCGTTATTATTATACAGTACTTGTTTCTTTCTTTCTGACTGACTTTACTCTGTTATGATAGGCTCTAGGCTCATCCACCTCACTAGAACTGACTCAAATGCATTCCTTTTCATGGCCGAGTAATATTCCATTGTATAAATGTACCACAACTTCTTTATCCACTCATCTGTTGATGGGCATCTAGGTTGCTTCCATGTCCTAGCTATTGGAAATAGTGTTTCAATAACATTGGGGGACATGTGTCTTTTTCAGTTATGGTTTTCTCAGGGTATATACCCAGTAGTGGGATTGCTAAATCATATGGTAGTTTTGTTCCTAGCTTTTTAAAGAAATCTCCACATAGTTCTCAATAGTGGATGTATCAATTTACCTTCCCACCAACTGTGTGAGGGGGTTCCATTTTCTCTACATCCTCTCCAGCATTTACTGTTTGTAGATTTTTTGATGATGGCCATTCTGACCATTCTGACCATTCCTTTTTGTAGTTTTGATTTGCACTTCTCTAATAATGAGCACTGTTGAACATTTTTTTCATGTTTATTGGCCTCCTGCATGCCTTTTTTGAAGAAATATCCGTTTAGGTCTTCTGTCCTTTAAAAAAACATATTTATTTGGTTGCACCAGGTCTTAGTTGTGGCATGTGGGATTTAGTTCCCTGACCAGGGATCAACCTGGGCCTGCTGCATCAGGAGTGCAGAGTCTTAGCCACTGGACCACCAGAAAAGTCCCCTTCTGACCAGTTTTTTGATTGGGTTGCTTGTTTTTCTGATACTGAACTGCATGAGCTGCTTGTATACGTATAGAATTTCTGACACAGGTTGATGACAGTCCTAAATGTAAGAGCTAAAACTATAAACTTCAGAGGAAAACATAGAAGGAAATATTTATGACCATACATCAGTCAAAGATTTGTAAAAGTAAAGGTTGCTCAGTCGTGTCTGACTCTTTGCAACCCCATGGAATATACAGTCCATGGAATTCTCCAGGCCAAAATACTGGAGTGGATAGCCTTTCCCTTCTCCAGGGAATCTTCCCAACCCAGGGATCGAACCCAGGTCTCCCACATTGCAGGCGGATTCTTTACCAGCTGAGCCACAAGGGAAGTCCAAAGATTTCTAAGGTAGGACACAAAAAACATGAAGAAAAAAATCGATAAATTGAAATCCATCACATTTAACATGCGTGTATTGAGCAAGTCATCTCTTCTCTCAGCTCCCAACCTGTTCCTCCAGTCCCAGTTTTGAAATAATGAAGCTGCAACCTGTAAACATTTTTTTGCCAATTAGTGTAATGCCGGGCTTTGTCAGTAGAGGGCACTAAAGTAACATTGCAAGATGATAGTAACATGAACTTTTTGGGGTGATGGAAATGCTGGGTGCTAATATGGTTGTCCAGCATCCCATGCAGCTGTTTAAATTAAGATTTAAATTAATTAAAATGAAAGTTACTAATTCAGTTCCTCAGTCCCAAAGCCATTTCAAGTGCCAATAGCCACTGTGGTCAATGACTACCATATTGAACAGGTACAGAACATTTTCATCATAAAAATTCTGTTTGATAGCGCTGCTCTATATCTTCATTGTATTGATTGGTACACCACTGTATACATTAGTCAAAATGCATCAAACCGTACACTCAGAATTAGTGAGTTTTGTTTATGTAAATGACACTTCAACAAAAATTACTGTTTGAATAAAAAGGTGTTAATGTGTTAGTCTAGGGTTTTAGTCATTTTTATCAGTGAAATTGTACCGTTAAATAAAAGTCTCACAAACATCAATGTTTCCACCCACCCCTCTTTTTTTGTTTTTGGTTGTTTTTTTTTTTTTTTTTTTGAGCCAAGAGCAAGCAGTGTTAGTCTTCAGTTAACATTTATTCTGCATATCCATTTTTAAACCAGATTTTCAATTCTTATCTTACTTTAGAAAATTAAAAGCATATCCTTTGGAGAGTCAAACAATTTCATAACCATTTTTTCAATGCTATTCATAAAGCTTGATGTCCTATGAGAACTGCCAACAATTTAAATCTTTTTCTAAGATGGTTTAAGCAATTATTAAAACATTATTTGATGCATGAAATAAAGTATTCCTATCTAGCTCAATTCCCAGATGCTAGATGATTGCCTTTTCCAGAAAAATGAATAGCTTTTGAGTGACAAAAACCATGGATATAACTCGATGGAGGGGCTGGGGTATGTTTTGTTCAACAAATTGTATCTTAAGCCCCTGAACAGAACCTGGCACTCAGTAAGTTTCTGGTGAATGATTGATTTGGGTGGATGAATGAATTCAGGTGCTGGGGGAAATCTGTATTTAGTTATAGACTTTGAGACATGGTATACATCACAAGCAAAGAACAGAAGAGAACTGGAGAGATGCACAGCTATTATTTTTTAACTGAACACTTCCCCCATATGTCTTTTGACTGAGTACCTGGGCAAATTTCCCGATTTCAAATCCATTTCCTAAAGCAAAGGGCAAGTTGAATGGCACATTGTAGGCATTTAAAATAGCAAATACTAGCTTCTGTGCGTCTGTATACTTTAAACATTTAAAACAGGCAACTGAACTCCTACCTCAGGGACTTCTATTCAGCTATCTGCCTAGGCCTTCCTTTGTTATCCCCCAGAGATGAAGTCAATGTTCTTCAATCTGCTCTCTCCTGGTCTTATTTTTGTATCTGAGTGATAAGAACTGCTCATTTCCTCAGACACCACTGATAGAAACCAGGGAGTCTCTAGAGGAAGAGCCTTCTCTCTTTCCCACCTTCTAGAGCCGATCAGTTGCCAGCACTTGCTAATCCGTTGTAAACTGGAATGTCTCTAGTTGTGTCCAGAAGCATCAGTGGGGGTGGATAAAGACTGGAAGAACGGACTGGGAAGTTGGAATTGATGGTAACTGAGAAGTGGAGGCTCTCATAGGGTAATTCTCAGAAAGTGGCCCACCATTTTCCTGTAGTAGTTATTCAAATTATAATGAAAATTTCTTGGAAGAAACAGTGTGAAGGGAAGACTCTAATACGGAGAAAGTAGTTGGGGCAATGGTAACATTTTCACTTGTTATCTTTTCTAAGCAGCCAGTGACGGAGACAGATTCATTCTTTGTTAAATCCTTTGTCTCTAGTCCCACTTCTGTTTTAGTTCTTTTCACATCTTGATATCAGTGTCATCCTCATAAAATGAAAATTTTAATTCTTCCCTACTTACAAACCTTTAATGGTACTCTTTGATAACCAGTAGGATGGCTAGAATCAAAAAGACCAATAATAGCAAGTGTTGACAAGGATGTGGAAAATCATACACCACTGGTAGGATTATAAAATGGTACCTCACTTTGGGAACTAATCTGGCTCCCTTGAATCATTAAATGTGAGTTATCATATAACCCAGCAATCCCACACTAGGGTATATGCTCAAGAGAAATGAAAACTTATGTCCACAGAGAAATTTGTACACAAATGCCTATAGTTGAATTACTCATAATAGCCAAAAGGTAGGAACAACCCAAATATCCATTAAAGGATGAATAGATGATAAAAATATAGTATATCCATATAACAAATATTATTTAGTCATAAAAAGTATGAAATACATGATACATGCTACAACAAGGATGAACCCTGAAAATATGCTAAGTGAAAAAAGCCAATTACAAAAGACTGCATATTACATGATTCCAGTCTTATTAGATGTCCATAATAGGCAAATCTACAGAGACAAAAAGAAGATTAGCGGCTGCTTAGGACTAGTGGATAGAGAGGGAAATGGCAACCCACTCCAGTATTCTTGCCTGGAGAATCCCAGGGACAAAGAGCTTAGCAGGGTACAGTCCATGGAGTTGCAAAGAGTCAGACATGATGGAGCAACTAAACCACCACAGGACTAGTGGAGAGCAGACCGTATGATGATTTGACAGCTAAAAGTTGTGGGTGGTTTTTTTTTTTCTTAAGATAATGAAAATATTCTAAAATTGTGAGTTGTATGCATTTGTGAGTATCCTAAAAATGAGCTATACAGACATCAATTCAGCCTAGGAAGGTTGGCTAAAGGTATTCAAATAGAGGTGACCAGTGAATAGACTTGGAAGATAAGTAGGCATTTGTTTGGCAGGACTCAGAAAGAAAGGGCAATTGGGAAAGACATTCCGAGCAGGGGACGCAGCATAAACAAGAGTTAATCGAACACTGGGAGAGGTCTGGAACATCCAGGGACTATATGTAGGTGAAAGAGAGTCAGTCAGGACTGATTACATGATGGGGACCGAATCATATGGTATATGAATTGCATCTCAATTAAGCTACTAGAATAAACACATTTAAAAATCTTTTTTGTTTTACATAGCAAAGCACAAATTGATCAATTCTGCATTCTGTGCAGAGCTGGCTTCATACTCAGAAATATTCCATCACTGGGCTCCACCGTCATGTAATCAGTCCTGACTGACTCTGTTTCATCTACATATAGTCCCTGGATGTTCCAGACCTCTCCCAGTGTTCGATTAACTCTTGTTTATGCTGCGTCCCCTGCTCGGAATGTCTTTCCCAATTGCCCTTTCTTTCTGAGTCCTGCCAAACAAATGCCTACTTATCTTCCAAGTCTATTCACTGGTCACCTCCGTTTGAATACCTTTACCCAACCTTCCTAGGCTGAATTGGTGTCTCCATCTTTTGTGCCCCACTCTGCACCTTGTGCAGAAGTGTCTCCCAGCACCTCTGGAGCTTGTTTCTCGTGTTTCTTTCTCTCTGTTTAGACTGTGAGCTTTTCATTGGCAAAGATATTGCCATTTTGTCTTCCCTCCACAACTTCTTGCTGCTTGACTCTGTTTGACATCTGCTGGCTCATCTCTGCCACATACTAAAACTGAAGCTTAAGAGGAAAGATCAGAGTTCTATTTTGGTTTATTTCACACCCTTCCCCTGCTGCTCTGTG
This sequence comes from Ovis canadensis, assembly GCF_042477335.2. Lineage (NCBI taxonomy): Eukaryota > Metazoa > Chordata > Mammalia > Artiodactyla > Bovidae > Ovis > Ovis canadensis. The sequence continues at coordinate 70,706,337 of NC_091248.1, read as the reverse complement.
GTTCTGTGTATTCTGGTAGCTGCAGATAGCCTCCTTCCAGATTATCTGTCGAAATGATGAATCTGAATCTGAGCTCTGGCCCCTACCAATAAGCTTTTGGCTATGCTGTGCATGCACCCTGTCTGGTCCCTTTGGACTTGTACCTCTGGAAGTTGACTGCAAAACTGTGTACTGGATTGTGAACCTCGCTGGGTTTCTCCAGTTCAACTAGATAGCCCACACTACCAACTGTGTTTTGACTTTAAACTGATGGGATCAAGACCTGTGATGTGGGCTCTGCCGAAGCTATACCAATCCAGCTCCTGGTTCTGTGTTCCTAATCAGCCTTATCTTACGTTAGTTATGTCTTGGCACATTTTCCTCTAATCCTAACTGCAACTTCTACTGACACAGTTTTCTCTGATCCTTTCTCTTTCAACAAATAATATCTAATAAGTATTTTTTAGAAAATTGAAGTATAGTTGATTTACAATATTGTACTGATTTCTGTTACATAGCAAAGTGATTTAGCAATACATGGCTTCGCTTGTAGCTCAGTTGGTCAAGAATCTGCCTGCAATGCAGGAGACCTGAGTTTGATTCCTGGGTCAGGAAGATCTCCTGGAGAAGTAAATGGCAACCCATTCCAGTACTCTTGCCTGGAGAACCCATGGACAGAGGAGCCTGCTGCTGCTGCTGCTGCTAAGTCACTTCAGACGTGTCTGACTCTGTGCAACCTCATAGAGGGCAGCCCACCAGGCTTCCCCATCCCTGGGATTCTCCAGGCAAGAACACTGGAGTGGGTTGCTATTTCCTTCTCCACAGAGGATCCTGGCAGGCTACAATCTATGGGGTTGCAAGAGTTGAACACGATTGAGCAACTAAGCACAGCACATACATAAGTATGTTTTTTATGTTCTTTTCCATTGTGGTTTATCACATAGTTCCCTGTGCTATACAGTAGGACCTTGTTATTTATCCATTCTGTAGAAACAAACCCAACCCTCCAGCTAACCCCTAATTCCAGCTTCATCCCTCTCCCAACCCTTTCCCCCTTGGTAACCACAGTCTATTTTTTATGTCTGTGAGTCTGTTTCAGAGATAAGTTAGTGTCATATTTTAGATTCTATATATAAGTGATATCATGTGGTATTTGTCTCTTTATGACTTACTTCACTTAGTATGATGATCTCTAATTCCATCCATGCTGCTGCAAATAACATAGTTTTGTTCTTTTTTTGTGGCTGAGTAGTATTCCTTTGTATATATGTACTTCATCTTCTTTATTCATTCATCTATCAATGGACAGTTAGGTTGCTTCTGTGTCTCGGCTATTGTGAATGGTGCTGCCATGAATGTAGGGGTGCATGTATCTTTTTGAATTATAGTTTTGTCCAGATATATGCCCAGGAGTGGGATTGTTGGATCGAGTGGCAACTCTATTTTTAGTTTTTTGGGGAACCTCCATAATGTTTTCCATATTGGCTGTATCCACTTACATTCCCACCAACATTGTAGGAAGATTCCTTTTTACCCACACCTTCTCCAGCATTTGTTATTTGTGAACTTTTAAATGATGGCCATTCTGACCCTTGTGAGGTCATACCTCATTGTAGTTTTGATTTGCATTTCTCTAATTTAGTAATGTTGAGCATCTTTTCAGGTGCCTGTTAGACATCTGTATGCCTTCTTTGGAGGAATTTCTGTTTAGTTCTGCCCATTTCTTGGTTGAGTTGTTTGTTTGTTTGTTTTTGTTATTGAGTTGTATGAGCTGTTTGTATATTTTGGAGATTAAGCCCTTGTCTGTTGCATCATTTGCAAATATTTTCTCCCAGTCTGTAGCTTGTCTTTTCATTTCGTTATAGTTAACCTTACTGTGCAAAAGTTTGATTAGATCCCATTTGTTTACTTTTGATTTTATTTCTATTGCCTTGGGACATGGACCTAAGAAAACGTTAGTATGATTTATGTCAGAGAGTTTTGCCGATGTTCTTATTTAGAAGTCTTATGGTGTCATGTCTTATAGTTAAGTCTTTAAGCTATTTTGAGTTTATTTGAGTGTATAGTGTGAGAGTGTGTTCTAACTTCATTGATTTACATGCAGCTGTCCAACTTTCCCAATGATCCTTGATGAAGAGACTTTTTCCTCACTGTATATTTTTGCCTCTTTTGTAAAAGATTAATTAGCTGTAGATGTGTGGGTTTATTTCTGGGCTCTTCATTCTGTTCCATTGATTCACGTCTGTTTTTGCATCAATACCACTTCATTCTGTTCCATTGATTCACGTCTGTTTTTGCATCAATACCACACTATTTTGATTACTGTAGCTTTGTAGTATTGTCTGAAGTATGGGAAAGTTGTGCCTCCTGCTTTGTTCTTTTTCTTCAGGATAGATTTGACAATTCTGTGACACTTCCTCTCTCTCTGCCTTACCAAAGTGTCCTGTATTTATACCAGGTGCATACGATTGCACCAAATAGACTGTTCTGTGATCACTGTCTGTCTGCCTGTCTCCCTCTCCCACTAAATATAGTCTAGAGCTTGTCAATAATTTTTTCTGTTTTGACACATTTCATTTGTTGGCATACCTCCCATGGATTTATTCAGATAAATTGTAACTCCATCCATTCTATTCCTACTCAGAAATGTATATCATGATGCCAGTAAATGAATACAAAGTTATTATAGGGATAACTGAATCCATTCTAATCTTTTTTTTATTTTTATTTTTACTTTATTTTGCTTTACAATACTGTATTGGTTTTGCCATACATTGATATGAATCAGCCACGGGTGTACATGAGTTCCCAATCCTGAACCCCCCTCCCACCTCTCACCTCATATGATCTCTCTGGATCATCCCCTTGCACCAGCCCCAAGCATCCTGTATCCTGTATTGAACATAGACTGGTGATTCATTTCTTACCTGATAGTATACATGTTTCAATGCCATTCTCCCAAATCATCCCACCCTCTCTCTCTCCCACAGAGTATAAAAGTCCATTCTATACATCTGTGTCTCTTTTGCTGTCTCGCATACAGGGTTATCATTACCATCTTTCTAAATTCCATATATATGTGTTAGTTTGAAAGGAATGGTACTAAAGCTGAAACTCCAGTACTTTGGCCACCTCATGCGAAGAGTTGACTCATGGAAAAGACTCTGATGCTGGGAGGGATTGGGGGCAGGAGAACAAGGGGACGACTGAGGATGAGATGGCTTGATGGCATCACTGACTCGATGGACGCGAGTCTGGGTGAACTCCAGGAGTTGGTGATGGACAGGGAGGCCTGGCGTGCTGCGATTCATGGAGTCGCAAAGAGTCAGACACGACTGAGCAACTGAACTGATACTGTATTGGTGTTTTTCTTTCTGGCTTACTTCACTCTGTATAATTGGCTCCAGTTTCATCCATCTCATCAGAACTGATTCAAATGAATTCTTTTTAACGGCTGAGTAATACTCCATTGTGTATATGTACCACAGCTTTCTTATCCATTCATCTGCTGATGGACATCTAGGTTGCTTCCATGTCCTGGCTATTATAAACAGTGCTGCGATGAGCATTGGGGTACATGTGTCTCTTTCAATTCTGGTTTCCTCGGTGTGTATGCCCAGCAGTGGGATTGCTGGGTCATAAGGCAGTTCTATTTGCAATTTTTTAAGGAATCTCCACACTGTTCTCCATAGTGGCTGTACTAGTTTGCATTCCTACCAACAGTGTAAGAGGGTTCCCTTTTCTCCACACCCTCTCCAGCATTTATTGCTTGTAGACTTTTGGATCACTGCCATTCTGACTGGTGTGAAATAGTACCTCATTGTGGTTTTGATTTGCATGGAGTCCCTTGGACTGCAAGGAGATCCAACCAGTCCATTCTGAAGGAGATCAACCTTGGGATTTCTTTGGAAGGAATGATGCTAAAGCTGAAACTCCAGTACTTTGGCCACCTCATGTGAAGAATTGACTCATTGGAAAAGACTCTGATGCTAGGAGGGATTGGGGGCAGGAGGAGAAGGGGACGACCGAGGATGAGATGGCTGGATGGCTGGATGGCATCTCGGACTCAATGGATGTGAGTCTGAGTGAACTCTGGGAGATGGTGATGGACAGGGAGGCCTGGCGTGCTGCGATTCATGGGGTCGCCAAGAGTCAGACACGACTGAGCAACTGAACTGAACTGATAATGAGTGATGTTGAGCATCTTTTCATGTGTTTGTTAGCCATCCAAATGTCTTCTTTGGAGAAATGTCTATTTAGTTCTTTGGCCCATTTTTTGATTGGGTCATTTATTTTTCTGGAATGAGTTGCAGAAGTTGCTTGTATATTTTTGAGATTAGTTGTTTGTCAGTTGCTTCATTTGCTATTATTTTCTCCCATTCAGAAGGCTGTCTTTTCACCTTGCTTATAGTTTCCTTTGTTGTGCAGAAGCTTTTAATTTTAATTAGATCCCATTTGTTTATTTTTGCTTTTATTTCCAGTATTTCTGGGAAGTGGATCATAGAGGATCCTGCAGTGATTTATGTCTGAGAGTGTTTTGCCTATGTTCTCCTCTAGGAGTTTTATAGTTTCTGGTCTTATGTTTAGATCTTTAGTCCATTTTGAGTTAATTTTTGTCTATGGTGTTAGAAAGTGATCTAGTTTCATTCTTTTACAAGTGGTTGACCAGTTTTCCCAGCACCACTTGTTAAAGAGATTGTCTTTAATCCATTGTATAGTCTTGCCTCCTTTGTCAAAGATAAGGTGTCCATAGGTATGTGGATTTATCTCTGGGCTTTCTATTTTGTTCCATTGATCTATATGTCTGTCTTTGTGCCAGTACCATCCTGTCTTGATGACTGTGGCTTTGTAGTAGAGCCTGAAGTCAGGCAGGTTGATTCCTCCGGTTAATTCTTCTTCTCAAGATTGCTTTGGCTATTCGAGCTTTTTTGTATTTCCATACAAATTGTGAAATTATTTGTTCTAGCTCTGTGAAAAATACTGCTGGTAGCTTGATAGGGATTGGATTGAATCTGTAGATTGCTTTGGGTAGTATACTCATTTTCACTGTATTGATTCTTCCAATCCATGAACGTTTTATAATTTTGTATAAATAGGTCTTTAGTTTCTTTAGGTAGGTATATTCCTAAGTATTTTATTCTTTTCGTTGCAATGGTGAATGGAATTGTTTCCTTAATTTCTTTTTCTACTTTCTCATTATTAGTGTATAGGAATGCAAGGGATTTCTGTGTGTTGATTTTATATCCTGCAACTTTACTATATTCATTGATTAGCTCTAGTAATTTTCTGGTGGAGTCTTTAGGGTTTTCTCTGTAGAGGATCATGTCATCTGCAAACAGTGAGAGTTTTACTTCTTCTTTTCCAGTTTGGATTCCTTTTATTTCTTTTTCTGCTCTGATTGCTGTGGCCAAATCTTCCAGAACTATGTTGAATAGTAGCGGTGAAAGTGAGCACCCTTGTCTTGTTCCTGACTTTAGGGGAAATGCTTTCAATTTTTCACCATTGAGGATAATGTTTGCTGTGGGTTTGTCATATATAGCTTTTATTATGTTGAGGTATGTTCCTTCTATTCCTGCTTTCTGGAGAGTTTTTATCATAAATAAAGCCTTTTGTCAAAGGCTTTCTCTGCATCTATTGAGATCATATGGCTTTTATTTTTCAATTTGTTAATGTGGTGGATTACATTGATTGATTTGTGGATATTGAAGAATCCTTGCATCCCTGGGATAAAGCCCACTTGGTCATGGTGTATGATCTTTTTAATGTGTTGTTGGATTCTGATTGCTAGAATTTTGTGAAGGATTTTTGCATCTATGTTCATCAGTGATATTGGCCTGTAGTTTTCTTTTTTTGTAGTATCTTTGTCAGGTTTTGGTATTAGGGTGATGGTGGCCTCATAGAATGAGTTTGGAAGTTTACCTTCCTCTGCAATTTTCTGGAAGAGTTTGAGGAGGATAGGTGTTAGCTCTTCTCGAAATTTTTGGTAGAATTCAGCTGTGAAGCCGTCTGGACCAGGGCTTCTGTTTGCTGGAAGATTTCTGATTACAGTTTCAATTTCCATGCTTGTGATGGGTCTGTTAAGATTTTCTATTTCTTCCTGGTTTAGTTTTGGAAAGTTGTACTTTTCTAAGAATTTGTCCATTTCTTCCATGTTGTCCATTTTATTGGCATATAATTGCTAATAGTATTCTCTTATGATCCTTTGTATTTCTGTGTTGTCTGTTGTGATCTCTCCATTTTCATTTCTAATTTTATTGATTTGATTTTTCTCTCTTTGTTTCTTGATGAGTCTGGCTAATTGTTTGTCAATTTTATTTATCCTTTCAAGAACCAGCTATTGGCTTTGTTGATTTTTGCTATGGTCTCTTTTGTTTCTTTTGCATTTATTTCTGCCCTAATTTTTAAGATTTCTTTCCTTCTACTAACTCTGGGGTTCTCCAACTCTTCCTTTTCTAGTTGCTTTAGGTGTAGAGTTAGGTTATTTATTTGACTTTTTTCTTGTTTCTTGAGGTATGCCTGTATTGCTATGAACTTTCCTCTTAGCACTGCTTTTATAGTGTCCCACAGGTTTTGGGTTGTTGTGTTTTCATTTTCATTCATTTCTATGCATATTTTGATTTCTTTTTTGATTTTTTCTGTGATTTGTTGGTTATTCAGAAGTGTGTTGTTCAGCCTCCATATGTTGGAATTTTTAATAGTTTTTCTCCTGTAATTGAGATCTAATCATAATGCATTATGGTCAGAAAAGATGCTTGGGATGATTTCAATTTTTTTGAATTTATCAAGGTTAGATTTATGGCCCAGGAGGTGATCTATCCTGGAGAAGGTTCCGTGTGCACTTGAGAAAAAGGTGAAATTCATTGTTTTGGGGTGAAATGTCCTATAGATATCGATTAGGTCTAACTGGTCTATTGTATCATTTAAAGTTTGCGTTTCTTTGTTAATTTTCTGTTTAGTTGATCTGTCCATAGGTGTGAGTGGGGTATTAAAGTCTCCCACTATTATTGTGTTATTGTTGATTTACCCTTTCATACTTGTTAGCATTTATCTTACATATTGTGGTGCTCCCATGTTGGGTGCATATATATTTATAATTGTTATATCTTCTTCTTGGATTGATCCTTTGAACATTATGTAGTGGCCTTCTTTGTCTCTTTTCACAGCCTTTGTTTTAAAGTCTATTTTATCAGATATGAGTATTGCTACTCCTGCTTTATTTTGGTCTCTATTTGCATGGAATATCTTTTTCCAGCCCTTCACTTTCAGTCTGTATGTGTCCCTTGTTTTGAGGTGGGTCTCTTGTAGGCAGCATTTATAAGGGTCTTATTTTTGTATCCATTCAGCCAGTCTTTGCCTTTTGGTTGGGGCATTCAACCCATTTACATTTAAGGTAATTATTGATAAGTATGATCCCATTGCCATTTACTTTATTGTTTTGGGTTCGGGTTTATATGCCCTTTTTGTGTTTCCTGTCTAGAGAATATCATTTAGGATTTGTTGGAGAGCTGGTTTGGTGGAGCTCAGTTCTCTCAGCTTTTGCTTGTCTGTAAAGCTTTTGATTTCTCCTTCATATTTGAATGAGATCCTTGCTGGGTACAGTAATCTGGGCTGTAGGTTATTTTCTTTCATCACTTTAAGTATGTCTTGCCATTCCCTCTGGCCTGAAGGGTTTCTATTGAAAGATCATTTGTTATCCTTATGGGAATCCTCTTATGTGTTATTTGTTGTTTTTCCCTTGCTGCTTTTAATATTTGTTCTTTGTGTTTGATCTTTGTTAATTTGATTAATATGTGTCTTGGGGTGTTTCACCTTGGGTTTATCCTGTTTGGGACTCTCTGGGTTTCTTGGACTTGGGTGATTATTTCCTTCCCCATTTTAGGGAAGTTTTCAACTATTATCTCCTCAAGTATTTTCTCATGGTCTTTCTTTTGGTCTTCTTCTTCTGGGACTCCTATAATTTGAATGTTGGAGCGTTTCATATTGTCCTGGAGGTCTCTGAGATTTTTCTCATTTCTTTTAATTCATTTTTCTTGTTTCCTCTCTGATTCATTTATTTCTACCATTCTATCTTCTATTTCACTAATCCTATCTTCTGCCTCTGATATTCTACTATTTGTTGCCTCCAGAGTGTTTCTGATCTCATTTATTGCATTATTCATTATATATTGACTCTTTTTTATTTCTTCTAGGTCCTTGTTAAACCTTTCTTGCATCTTCTCAATCCTTGTCTCCAGGCTATTTAGCTGTGATTCCATTTTGATTTCAAGATTTTGGATCATTTTCACTATCATTATTCGGAATTCTTTGTCTGGTAGATTCCCTATCTCTTCCTCTTTTATTTGGTTTGGTGGGCATTTCTCCTGTTCCTTTACCTGCTGAGTATTCCTCTGTCTCTTCATCTTGGTTATATTACTGAGTTTGTGGTGGGCTTTTTGTATTCTGGGAATTTGTGGAGTTCTCTTTATTATGGAGTTTCCGCGCTGTGGGTGGGATTGTATCAGTGGCTTGTCAAGTTTTCTTGGTTAGGGAAGCTTGTGTTGGAGTTCTGGTGGGTAGAGCTGGATTTCTTCTCTCTGGAGTGCAATGAAGTGTCCAGTAATGAGTTATGAGACGTCTATGATTTTGGAGTAACTTGAGCTGCCTGTATATTGAAGCTCAGCGGTGTGTTCCTGTGTTGCTGGAGAATTTGCGTGGTATGTCTTACTCTGGAACTTGTTGGCCCTTGGGTGGTGCTTGGTTTCAGTGTAGATGTGGAGGCATTTGATGAGCTCCTGTCGATTAGTGTTCCCAGGATTCAGGAGTTCTCTGATGTTCTCAGGATTTGGACTTAAACCTCCTGCTTCTGGTTTTCAGTTTTATTTTTACAGTAGCCTCAAGACTTCTCCATCTGTACAGCACTGATGATAAAACATCTAGGTTAAAGATGAAAAGTTTCTCCACATTGAGGGACACCCAGAGAGGTTCACTGAGTTACATGGAGAAGAGAAGAGGGAGGGGGTAGAGGTGACTGGAATGAGATGAGGTGGGATCAAAAGAGGAGACAGCAAGCTAGTCAGTAGACACTTCCTTATGTGCGCTCCTCAGTCTGGACTGCTCAGAGGTGTTCACGGAGTTATACAGTGAAGAGGAGAGAGAGGAAGTAGACAGAGGTGGCCAGGAGGATAAAAGAGGGAAATGAAAAGGAGAGAGACAGATCCAGCCAGTAACCAGTTCCCTAAGTGTTCTCCACAGTCTGGAACACACAGAGATTCACAGAGTTGGGTAGAGAAGAGAAGGGGGAGGGAGGAGACAGAGACAACTTCGTGGGGAAAAAGGAGAGTCCAAAGGAGGAGAGAGTGGTCAAGCCAGTAATCTTGCTTTCAGGTAAAATTGGGTATTGAAGATTGGGTTTTTAAATGTACAAAATTGACAACAAATACCAAAAATCAAAGATTAAAACTCTAGAGTAGGGGTTGGATTTTCAAAAAAACAATATTAAAGAAAAGAAGAAGAACAAGAAGAAAAAAAAATCACAAGAATTATTGAAACAACAACAACAACCACAAAAAATATATATACGGTGTTTGCTTTAAAAATAGAGGTTTTTTTTTTGAAAAGTGATAGTAGGTTATAAAAATTAAAATTAAAGGAGAGATAGAGGAGTTAAAATTTTTAAAAAGTTTAAAAAAAAGAAAAAAGAGAAAACAATCAAACAACAACATCAACAACAACAACAACAAAAAACAAGAGAGAGAGAATGGTTGTAAAAATAGTAAAGATATTTCTGGGACTTTCTCTGGTGTTGTGGGCAGTGTGGGGTCACTTCCAAGGCGGTTCCCTCTGTTTAGCTTCTTCTGTTTGCCAGTCTCTTCAGTGTCTGATTTCTGCCCTGACGCAAGGGGGGCAGTGGTGGACACTTTTTTTTGGGGGGGGGGCTCACTTGTTCAGTTGCACTGTGGGGCGGGAGGGATGCTGCAAACAAATAAAACTGGTGTGTGCTCGCAGTGTCTCAGCCATGCTGGGCATGCCCCTGCACATGGTGCACACCACTCAGGCTCTACGTTGCTCCGCCGGGAACCATCTGAGGCAGGCTCTAGGCTGCATGTACCTCCCCGGTCTAAGCCGCTCAGGCTCGGCTCTCAGGTGTCCCTCAGAGGTGCACATTCAGTTGGGCCTGTGTTTTGTGCCCTTCCCAGGACCGAGTAGCTCAGGTGTTTGGCGAATGCGGTCACTGCGACTTATCGCCTTTCTCAGCTGCTCAGTTTTCTGGGTGTACCGCTGGCGCCCCTTGTCAGGCAGATGGTGACTGTCCAAAACCCCAAGAAGTCTTAGTTAGCAAAGCAGCCTGCTTGCAGTTTGGTAGGTAAAGTCTCTCCGGGGCTGCGATTGGCCCCTTCCAGCCCTTATGGCTCTGGCTGCCTGTCCCCGGTGGGGGATGGTCGGCAGCTGGCTAACTCTGTTCCATCCTTTGTTCTGTGCGCGGTCCTGGTGGTGTCTTATGTTAGAGCTATCCGCGTGGTAGCTATCCTACAGTCTGGTATGCTAGCCCAAGTTAGTTCACTCTGGTTACATTCGGGGCATTCTGGCCTGATTCTTAAAAAGCACTGCAGCCTGCACCTCCCTGCCCAGCCCCCACTTGCTAGTGGCAGATGCAGGTGTCTGCACTGCCTCTCTGCTGGGGGAGTTACCGTTGGGCTCGTAATCTGTTGGTTTTAATTATTTATTTATTTTTCTTCCCTGTTATGTTGCCCTCTGTGCTTCCAAGGCTTGCCACAGACTTGGCAGTGAGAGTGTTTCCTGGTGTTTGGAAACTTCTCTCTTTTTAAGACTCCCTTCCCGGGATTGGACTCCCTTCCCGGAATGGAGTTCCCTCCCTCCCTCCCTTGTCTCTTTTTTTGTCTTTTATATTTTTCCTACCTGTTTTTGAAGACAGTGATCTGCTTTTCTGGGTGCCTGATGTCCTCTGCCAGAATTCAGAAGTTGTTTTGTAGAATTTACTCAGCGTTGAAATGTTCTTTTGATGAATTTGTGGGGGAGAAAGTGGTCTCCCTGTCCTATTCCTCCACCATCTTAGGACTGCCCCCCCGCTCCCATTTCTAATCTTTTAAAGTAAATATTTCACAAACTTTAGTACTTTGTTATTAACAGAAAATCACTTGTGCTAACCTTCTGAGGTGGCTGCAGTATGCCAATGTGCTATGGGTGCCTCTATGTAGGACCATGGGTAACTGAGAGCTGAGGCTACATCACAGGTATTTCTGTAAACGCAGCCCCTAGCACACTTCTGGACAATAGCAGGTGCCCAGTGCATAGTTGTTTCATTTGTCATTGGTTGATGAATTATAAAATAAAATTAATGTTTAAATAATTCCCTGGGTTTTCTTAAAAACACAAAGGAGACTGAGGGTATAGCTGTCTTTATGTCCAGCTATTTAAAGGCAGCTTCTAAGGCCAGAGTTCTTTAGAATTGGGTTTGCTTTCACAATAAGGCCCTGAAAGAGATTGCTATTCAGGAGAAGTAGTAAACAACATAGTTAATGAGTTGGTTCACTCCAGGCATGTTATTACTTTTACACACTGGTGAGTGATTTCCAGCCTATAATTATGGGTATCTTTTTGGTATCCATATAGAATCCATTATGTGAATTTGTAAATCTACTTCATATTCTTTTGGTCAGATGTTCATGTAATAATACATCTAGTGTATGATTACTTCAAGGAGCTCACAAACACAAATAGCACAGTAGAAATAGCTTCTGTCTAAGAGAACACAATGCTAATACTGTGTTCTTTACTATTTAATGTGTGGTTTTATCGCAGTCACTTTGCTTTGCCGAGGCTTTAAAATGGAAGTTAAGTGAATAGTCTCTAATCCCTTCACTCACTCTAAAATTCTTGGGTGTAACAAGTGTTGAAAAGACTTTAGAAAGTACATGGACAGATTGCCTCCCTACAAAATGAGAATAAAAAACTGTAAAGTTTAGTCAAAATCTTTACATATCCTTCCAAGGTGAAAAGACTGGTGCCTTAGCCCATGAGTCACAGGAGACATTGGGCTCCCTGTCCATTTCTTTAAAAAAATGGATACCTAGCCTGGGGTTGGGAAAACAAGGTAATCACTGGAAGGATCCCTGATTTGTCACATGACTGGTACCCATGGATTGTGTCTTGGAGTGGCTCCATAATTAGAGCCAGACAAGATCCTTCAGGGAGTATAGTAGTGTTTGAGTTGGAGTTTAGACAGCAGTGCTCCTCTGTCATTTAAGATTTATGAACCTGTAGGCATCCTCACCAGGCTGTGAGATGTGCGAGAAGGCAGTCTGTCTAACTTGAAAGATTGATGTGATGGGAACTGGAGTCCAAGTGAAAGATGCCTCTTTGAGGGCAGAGAGACATACCTTCTATTGCAACATGAGGAAGAATGGAGAAACAGGTATTGAAACAGGCAGTTTTCACATATGGAGGTGAGGATATGAGGGCATTCCCATCTAATAATGTAGGTTTTCTCATGAAGTATAAGTCAAGGTCATCAAGAGAGAATGAAAAGGGAAGGGGAGGGGTAGGAGGTTTTGAGAGGGGAGGGCATAAGAAATAATTGTGTTAGAGAGTGGGAAAGTGAGCTTACTAAAGAAACACTGTAGACATTCCAGGATGTGTTGCCTGCCCATTTGAGATGAGTGTTCATGAATTTAAATGATGTGCTTTTGCATCATCAAGATACAGGAAAAGTGGATATTCAGGTTCAACCATGGTTTTGTTAGGACAGTACAGTCAAAGGCAAGAGCATACAGGGACCGATAGTCTTGATAACTACCAAAAGAGATAGTTGAAGATGGAAGATGGGTAGGTTAGTAGCAGACAGAAGGTCAAGACTGAAAATTGTAGCAGTGGAGGAGATTGTTAATAGAATAAGTGAGCTCAGAGAAATAGAAGGTGGGAGCTAGAAGTGGGATGTTGAAACATTATGGAAGGACTCACGATATGGTCATAGGAATGGCTGACTGAGATGCTGTGGAAGAAAACGCCCCTGGAGTTGAGGTGGTTGAGAAACTGAGACACTGAGATGTATGATGGGTGATCTGTGTGGATGATGTCATCACTTTAAGAATGATGACGGAAGTTGTGATGAAAAGGAAGATCCTGGTCTAAGATCTCTGTTGTATTCCTGCCAAAGAAGGAGAGAAGTAACTGGAAATAAGATGATGGTAGTACTGAAAAGGTAAAACAATTATTATTGCTGGCTGGGATGAGCTTCAAAGCCAAAAAAGAAGGGGGAATGATTTGAGGTTATATTGGAAAGCATGGAGTATGATCTACCTTCCAACCCTTTTGTATGTGCAATGTGAGAGGGAAATAAATAGCCTCTACTTGAGAAGAGAAAGCAATGCTGTTAGGAGGTGACCTGGTTTCATTTAAGGCAAAGAAAAGGAATGTTCAGAAAAGACATTGAAGATACAGTGTTTACTGATGAGGAATTTTGAAGAATTCAAGAGCAGCATTTGGAAGGGAAGATGGGGTGGTGTGGTGGATCAGATTCAGGGATGTATTGAGAGAGGGGAAAATTGATGATGGTGGAAGAGTACCGAACTTCTAAAAGGGCAGAGAGAATCATGGATGAGAAGTTCTACCCTGAGAGGGCCCAAGGGTCTCAATACTTATCTCAGTGACAAGACATCTTGGGAACCTTACCTTTATGTACTTTCTATATTGAATTGTGGGGATTTTTAGGTAAAAGTAGGAGTAAAGCAAGCCTCTGGGGCATGAACTTATTTTCAAGTTATAATTATGAACTTGTGGTTCAGGTGGAACTTGTTTAATAAATGTACTGGTAGAAACCCTTAGAGCTCAGAAAGTGATAAGGCATTGGCAGTAGGCTACTATCTAATAACATACAATAATTGATTGATAAATGAAAAAATCACTTTTTTTTTTCTCTCTACTGTAAGTTCTTTACCTGGTTTAGATTTTTGAGAGGGATTTTTTTTAACTTTCACTAAATTCTCAAAGTGATCTTTGAACCTCCAAAAGATTACCAACCACGGATCTACATGATCAATCAAACATCAAACACTAGATGAGTTTCTTTTTCTCTGAATTAATTGAAATTTGCACTGGATTTACTAAGTTTTTGTTATCACTTGGACACAAACAATTAATCTTTGGTTTACATATTTGAGTTCTCTGAACTCTTGTTACAGCATAATTAAAAATACTCTACAGAGGAACCTTAGTAATTTCCCATAATGACTAAGAGAGCCTTTTCAATGTGCTGCACTTCATAAGTCAATGAGCAAGTAAACACAGGGACAGAGTAAATAAACAAGGGCATGTTATCCCTGTGAATATACTTGATTGCATAACAAAAAAAGTCGCCATGAACTACTTGGGTTGTACATTAATGGTTTGAATGGTACTCTGCACAAAAACAAACATTTCATTAACAGAATTCATTGGAATTGATGACAATTCTGACCTGTAGTCAGAATTTTTATCTTTGCATTAAGAAAAATGTGTTGGATATGAACATTAATCATGAAAGCAAAGGAAATGAACAGCTTACTTGATGAAGTCTCTTAGTCCAGTAAGCTATTTTCAAAAGCATTTGGAAAATCATACTTAGGGTATCTGAATAGTAGCAATGAACATGTTAATGACAACTGGTTATTTATTTACTAAAGAACTCATAAACGTTTTCTAAGAACCACAGCCCTACTTCACTCCCCTGTCAGTCCACAATGTGACTGTATGCTATAAGTCCAGTGTGCCCTCCACTTAGAGGAAATTTTTTTACAGTTAATCAGTTTCAGGTTTTTCTTTTCTCTCTAATCCATAAATATAAAAATAGACGATAATTCTATTGTAAGAGAATATTTTGACACAGATATTCAGTCTTGTGAGTTACTGAAACCAATAGTTTCCTTTCTCTGTGATAATTTCAAATGACTTGATATGATTCAAAATAGGTTAAATAAATGGAAGCTTTAAGTTAAGGTTTTATTTTACTGTTCTTAAGAAAATAGAAGGTAAATCAAATTATATAATATTATAAGCGAAAATAATAAAATTTGGAATACAAGAATAACACTATCTCTATAATATGAACTGGATCATTTTTAATTCCCAATATGTAACCGAGGGCCTGGCTTATTGTGAGTGCTCACAGAATATTTTTGATAATGAGTGAACAAAGTACAAAAATTTTTTCATACATTTTTGATGGCTAGAAACATTGACAGTTTGGAGAGACATAGTATTTATAAGTCTTTTTGTGGCTCAAACTATATACAATTTAAAATGCACATTTAAATTAACTTGGTATATATAATTAAGGACTTTCTGACTAGTGTATATTTTCTAAGCCAACTGTCCATGATCAGCAAGTACTAAAACAATTATTTACTTATTTACATATGGGTGCAGGAATACCTAATAGTCAAGTAAATCATGGTTAACCAACCAGATTCTTTTCAAAAATAATTTTGTTTGTTTGGGGCTGTGCTGGGTCTCTGTTGCTGCGTGGGCTTTTCTCTCGTCGTGGCAAGCAGGGGCTACTCTCTAGCTGTGGTGTGCTGCCTTCTCGTTGCGGTGGCTTCTTTTATTGCCGAGCACAGGCTCTAGGGCATATGGGTTTCAATAGGCGTGGCACGTGGTCTTAGTAGTTGTGCCTCCTACTCCCTAAAGCACAGGTTCAGTAATTGTGGCGCACAGGCTTAGCTGCTCTGTGGCATGTGGGATCTACCCGGACCAGGGACTGAACCTGCATCTCCTGCGTTGGCGGGACGATTCTTCACCACTGAGCCACCAGGGAAGCCCCCAACCAGATTTTATATCTAAAAAAGTCTTGTGATATGATTCAACATAAAAAGACAAATAACTAAATTAAAAAATGGACAAAGGACATGAATAGACATTTCTTTAAGATGTACAACTGATAAATGAAAAGATGCTCAAAAGTCACTAGTCATTAGGGAAATGCAAATTAAAAGCACAATAGATATCATTTTGTATCTATTAGAATGTCTATTATCAAAAAGATAAGACATAGCAAATGCTGGCATGGATATGGAGAAAAGGGAACCCTTGTGTGCTGTTGATGGGATTGTAAATTAGCACAGACACTAGGGAAAAGAATATGAAGGTTCTTCAAAAAACTAAAAACTATTGTGTGATCCAGCAGTTCCACTTAGGTGAGTATATCCAAAGGAATGAAAAACACTAACTCATAAAAGACATCTGCGACTCTGTTCATAGCAGCGTTATTTACAATAGCCAAGACATGGAAACAACTTCAGTGTCCATCAACAGATAAATGTATAAAGAAGTTATGGTGTGTGTATATGTATGTATCAGCGTTATTTACAATAGCCAAGACATGGAAACAACTTCAGTGTCCATCAACAGATAAATGTATAAAGAAGTTATGGTGTGTGTATATGTATGTATATATACATACATATGTACACATGGATTATACAATGGAATATTACTCAGCCATAAAAAATGAGGAAACACTCAAGCCTTAACAGGCTTCTCTGGCTCTAAAGTTCCAGAGTGCTCACAGGAAAACATGCTGTTGCTGAAGTAAGAAGCTTGGTGCTCTGTTTACATACTCACTCAACAGGCCTGAAGCACCAACTGGCTAATTCCTCCAGTTCTAAACCCTTGGGAGTAAGCTGTAGGGCAAGAGGGTTCAGTGACTTGCCTGAGCCCAGACCAAACTGTATTTTTCTGCTAATGTTTGAAATAGAATTCAAAGTCTTTAAGATTTTACATTATTTAGGCTTCAGTAGATTTTCAGATACCTGACCTTTAAAGTATCTGTCCTTCCCTTTGCTTTTCCATGACTGGCCTTATTTATGAGAATAACTGAAACTTTAAATCTCCTACTTTCGCTGTCAGTAAAAGAAGCAAAAATGAGGGCAATAAAAAGTCTTAGCTTCTATTACTGAATCAGTGACCAATCCTTTCCTATCTAAGCAAGCCCATGTGCCAGTAAGCAGTGGTCTGTAGCAAGCACCATTATCACTTAAAGGCCAGCCAGCAATTTTGTTACAAAATCTTCTGAGGCAGTTTGAAGTTTGGTTGTTTTAATTAAACCTTACCAGCCCAGACTACAGAGGGAAAGTACTGGGAATTTTCCACTGAACTGTCACTCTAAGTGTTTTGCTGTGGATTTGATATCAGAAATCATAACAATATTTAATGCCAGATGATTGGCATAACAATGATCTTGACTAACAGCTTGTGAGCTTGGGAAGTTAAAATTGATGTGCTTATTTGTCTCTTGAACTGTCAAATCAACATATGCACCTTTTACTTTCAAAAAATTGCTGCATCTTGGGGAAGTTGGCTGCAATCAGTAGTTAATTCTGTGTATTTTAGCAAGAGACTAGGTTGATTTTGTTTTTCTTTTCTTCTCTTTTTTATCTTAGATAAGGATAATGAAAATGATGGTATTGGTAAATTTACCAGTGCAAACTGGGGCCATAAAGAGATGAATGTCTAGAAGAATATTTCCTTCCCTTAATTAATCTGTTCAGAGAGATTAGGATATGTAAAGCAGCTAATAATGTCAGTGGCTACCATTATTATTTACTCTGGGCTGGGTACTAGGCTAAAACCATTCCTGCATTTACAACTTGGAGCCACTCTTATAGAGGAAGATAATAGCACCACTTCATAGGTGATGAAATTTGCTCAGATCCCACAGTTAGCAAGTGGTAGATATATGATTTCAACTTTGGTTTGCTTAACCCTGGATACTATGTTTTAAACTATATCATAATGCTTTCTGTGACAAACCACCCACTCTTTACCAAAAATCAAATTCTTTTTCCAAGAGTCTAGGTTATGGTGACGCTCTTTTAAATGTTGTCTTTTATCTAAAGAAAAACTATTTGTTCTCAAGCTACACACAAAACAAAGAGAGAGAGAGAGATAAATATTAAACATTCTATTCACCTACTTTTTGCTTAAGAACAATCACAACACATGTAATTTTATAAAACTGAACATTATTATTTTTATTTTACTTCTATATTACAGCTGGATGGGAGAGAGAGAGAAGTGAGATGAAGCAAAGAGAAGATGAAAAGAAGAAATGGAAGGACTAGGAAGTTGAGGGGAAAGGAAGACTGAAGGGAGTACAGAAAGGAAGCATGGAAACAATTCCTGTAACAGTGAGGAAGGCTCATGTACCCTCTTTGACCATCACTACTGAGAATTTTTTTGCATCCTCTCTTTAATCAAGGTCTTTCTTTAACACAATCGATTTCTTCCCTCCATTGGCTTCATCTACTTTGCCTTAGAAAATACACAGTTCCCTTCGAACATGAAGACACCTTCCCTTGGTCTTGAGCCCTTTCTAACCCTGGTTGAATTACTAATTGACTTGAGGTACAAGCTCTGGTTATCCGTGTACCGGGCATTAACTGCTAGGTTCTAGGAGTACAGAGTAGTACAAGAATAGATTCTTTCCTTTTCATAAGGAAAATTTCCAAGTCATTGGAATTTAATCATGGGCAGGTACGTGTCTCTAAGACCATACTTTATAATGATAAATCCATTAAGAGTAAAAATCTGCTGAAACAGCTTATAGTGTTAGGTAGATGGATCAACCACCATAGAGATTGTTTTCCCTTTTTAAAACTTATTTCTTACAGTATTGTAAAGTAAAATAAAGTAAAAATAAAATTAAAAGAACAAAAACAAAAAGACAAAATACAAGATAAAATAAGATAAAAATATAAAGCTTAGGAAAAGGAATCTTTGCCAAAGATTGATGGTAAAAACTGTTTCCTCAAATTGAAGGCATTGAGAATGGTTGTAATAAGACTGTAGAATGATTTTTCTAGGCATTTTAAAGAAATAGAATGTCTGTGTGTTTACATGTTTATTGTTGTTTAATAAATCACCACCATTCTTAAAACAACAACAAAAATCTTATTTCTTCTTTTTGTTGACTGTGATTACTATCTTCGTTTTCTTTCTGTCTGCTCATTGTGACAGTATGATACATAACCCCCTACTAAGCTGTGCCTTGAATGTCACCAATTACTTCCTTATTAAAAAATCAAATATTTCTTTTACTCTCATACTTTTACTTCCTTCTATCATGAATATTATGTGTATTTATTATATGATTCTCCACCTCTTCTCTACACCCTCAAATTATTTCTTTCTACAACTATTAGCTCAAATCATCCTTGTTTAGGAAAGCTTTATCTCAAACTGGAGGAGCTTGGTTAGAAAAGCTTTATCTTGGGCAAAGTGTTAATAAGTGCAGCTTGCTAAATTTGGGAAAAGCTATTCAAACTGAGGTTCTGAGTATTATAAGTTATATATTCAAGTCCTAGATTACATTCTTTTACATCTGGGATATACCCTCTAATGATGATGGTTTCTCTCCTGAAAGGAGATGGGGTCTTGTGTGCAATTTTCCAGGGGGATTATTTTTTATTTGATACATATATATCAGAAGTAAGCATGGATTTTAGGAATCTCATTTAAAAATTATTTTATTGAAGTGTAGTTGACACAATATTTATTTCTAGTGTATAGCGAGGTGATTCAGCTATACATATGCATACATTCTTTTTCATATTCTTTTCCATTGTGGTTTTTCACAGGATATTGAATATAGTTCCTTGTGTTATGTAGTAGGACCTTGTTATTTATCCATTCTATATATAATACTTTGCATCTGCTAATCCTAAACTCCCACTCCATCCCTTATCCACCCCTTATTCCCCATTGGAACAGGTCTGTTCTCTATGTCTGTGAGTCTGTTTCTGTTTTATAAATAAATTCATTTATGTCATATTTTAGATTCTACATATATATGATATCATATGTTATTTGTCTTTCTCTTTCTGACTTATTTCACTTAGTATGATAATCTCCAGGCCCATCATATTGCTGCAGATGACATTATTTCATTCTTTTTTATGGCTGAGTAGTATTTTACTATGTTTATGTGAGTGTGTGTATGTGTATAATATATATATATATGTGCTTAGTTGCTCAGTTGTGTCCAACTCTTTGCGACCCCATGGACTGCCAGGTTCCTCTGTCCGTAAGGATTCTCCAGACAAGAATACTACAGTGGGCTGCCATGCCCTCCTCTAGAGGGTCTTCCCAACCCAGGGATTGGAGCCAGGTCTCCTGCACTGCAGGCGGATTCTTTACCATCTGAGCCACCAGGGAAGCCCATACATAGACCGCATATTTTTTATCCATTCATCTATCAATGGACATTTAGATTGTTGTGATTATTATATGTCTTGATTATTGTAAGTTAGAAATCTCATTTTTTGACATTCAACGATTTAGGCTTTTTGGCTTTTTGGGTATAGGGGTTGAGGGTCTGAGGGGAAAGTCCAACTTTTCTAAAAGTAATCTAAGTTCTAACTTTGTCCCATCCACCTTCTCTTATCTTAGAAAGAAGACGACAAAACTCCCTCGATTTACCATAAGAGCTTCAACAACAGTATCCTCACTATGAAGGCACAGACTGCTCAAATATTAGGTCACAGTTTGCATATCTCTTAACTCCATTTTGTGTATAATCATTGGGGAGTTACTTATTTTGGGAACTAAGTACCCCATGAAGTTGGTTATCAGATTTATTACATCAGTAGATATAGTTCCTCTTTGCACTTCTCTCTTTAGAATTTAAAATTTTTTAATGATTCTGTAGATTTTGCTTACTGATATAGTAAGGAGATTTGGGTTGTGTCCATATACAGAAGAAATAAGTGGTTGAAAAGACAGAAAACAGTTAATATGGTCATTAATCTATCTATAGGGGCTTCCCTGGTGGTTCAGAAGGTAAAGAATCTGCTTGCAGTGCAGAAGGTCCAGGTTCGATCCTGGGTTGGGAAGATCCCCAGAGAAGGAAATGGCAACTCACTCCAATACTTCTTGCAAGAATTCCATGGACAGAGGAGCCTGGCAGGCTACAATCCATGGGGCAGCAAAGAGTTGGACATGACTGAACAACTAGCACTTTCAATCTATCTATGTGGCAACAGTGGAATAAGTTTATATGGCAACAAGTCTAACAATCTCAGACTTTCCATTCCAAGTATGCCAAACAACTGGTTTGTAAGACTTCTATTCTTAATTGATTCAATTATAATTGTAAAATATGGTTTAGATATCTACCAGCTCATGATTAAATTCTGATTCACCATGCTGCCTCTTCTGACAATTTGCCCTTAGAAATTTTCCAGTAGAAATGAAATCTTGAATAATGAGTATTAGCTAATTTGAGAAACTTGGAACCCAAATGAAGGATACAGAGCCAATTTATATAATGAAGTTCCAATTTATTCAGCTTTAAAAGACTATACAACATTTGGGCTACGGAATTCTTAAGAATATGGTTTAGACTTGGACTCAGTAGTAAACCTTCACATTTACACTCATTATGTATAATTATGACTCCAGTAGAGCAGGTGAAGTCTGAGTTTTATTAGTCACAAATAAAGAATAAAAAAGAGACAATATATGTAAACACACTTAGTGAACTGTAATTTCTATGTAACTGTTAACAATAACAGTTACTGTTTTAACAGTCAGGCTAACTCTGCATTTTCAATGTAAGAAGCATGCAGTCCATGGTAGCTTATTGGTCAGGATGCAGACGAAAAATAAATGGCTTACTTAAACCAAGTAATGGTGGAGAGCTTAGTAAAAGGGCTGCTTACAAAGGTGTATGGAAAGAGGGCAAGGTCAAAGTAAACTAGCAGGAAATGGTGAAGCACAATAGAACTAAAAATAGTAGAGAAATGTCACCTCTCTAGGCCCGCAGAAGCAAGAAAAGGAGAAGTTACTGGAACCCAGGGAGAGAAAGCAGCTGTAGGATCTGTCTGAGAGGTGTTGTCTTTGGCAGAGGGACAGAGTCTCACCATGGTCAAGGGGACATGTAGCTAGTCTCACTCTTCTCTCTCTCACTTTGATCTACTAGTGTCTCCCATTGGATGGACCGAGGCCAGAAGGCAACACAGCCCATAGATACATTTCATACACATCAGCCTCTGGAACACAGAGCAGGGAAGAGAAGCATCAAGAGTGAAATTGCTCTGGAAGAGCAAGTGAAATACATCCAGCTCACAGGCTAGACTTCGCTATGGCCTGCCTTAATTTATTTGGATCATTTAACTTTTATTGGCCCAGATAGCATCGTTCCTTCCTTTGAATGTTGCAGTTACTTCCTTCTTGAAAAATGCTTCTTTTACTCTCACATTTTCTGTTCTTTCTGTTGTATATACTGGATGATATCCGCTACCTTTTTTCCCACTCCAAGTCATTTGTTTCTAGAACTATAGCTCAAATTTCCATTCCAATCTAAAAAAGCTATATTTTGAACTATTTGAGTTTGGCTTCCTAAATTTGTGACAATCCACTCAAAGGGAATTGAGGTTTTATATGATGCTTCCCTCCCAAAAGAATGTGTAAAACTTGGAAGAGATTTTCGCCTTAGGTGAACAGTTAGACTATAATCTCCAGAGTCTATGAATATTGTGAGTTACAAGAATGACAATATTGGTAGCATGTCGAAGTATACAGTATTTGTCTTTCTAGATCACTTTCTGCTGTACCAACCTTTCCTGAAAACCATCAGGCAAATGGGAAATAGAAAAAAGTCACATCTTCCTGAATTTATACAGGAACTGCTGAATCAGGAAATGTTAAGCTGTTAGAAGATTTTGACTCACAAATAAAATACACAAATAAAAACACACCTTATAAAAGTATCTAATCTTATTAGCTTTGTCTTCATGTGAATACAGTCCACGGATTATGGCTTTTGTTGTTTATCAATATACATTGCCAAGATAAGATTACCTTTGAGGAGGAGTAAACTGGCCCCAACTTTCTCTTTGATCTCATCTGTCATTATTCCTCTTAATACCTGCAGTGCACATGCACACACCAGACACAATCCTTTAGACAAACTACTCTACCCCACCATATTAAGCCTCCTGCTTAGCTCTTAAGTTTTGTACCTGCTGTTCCTGCTACCAGGGATACTCTTTCTACTCCTTGTATTCTTCCTCTTTTGCCATTCACCATAATATATTATGTTGCTTACTAATGACATTATGCTGTGAACACCCCGAGAGTAGAGGCTATTTCTTACTTGAAAGTGAAAGGGTTAATCACTGAGTTGTGTCCAACTCTTTGCAACCCTGTGGCCTGTAGCCTGCCAAGCTCCTCTGTCCATGGAATTCTCCAGGCAAGAATACTGAGTGGGTTGCCATCCCCTTGTCCAGCGGCTCTTCCCAACCCAGGGATCAGACTCAGGTCTCCTGAATTGTAAGCAGATTCTTTACTGCCTGTGTCACCAATTTCTTACTTATTCATCATTAAATCTCCAGGACCTTTTCCAGTGCTTGGCATAAAATAGTTTCTCAATATCTGTTGAATTAATAAGTGGATGAAAGAAATAGCAATGGGAAAAGTTTTATTCACTGATGTTTGTTCTCAAGTTAGTTCTGCTTAGGATGATCTCCTTTGTAACTGTGAAAGAAAATTGCCAAGTGCCTGAATAATTCACAAATACAGTGTAGGTCCTGCATAAGCCGCAGAACAATAGCCAGCATGTTGCACTGTGAGGGCTCCAGATCTGTGAAAAAACTGTGAAGAAACTGGCTCTACCAGAGCTGTCTAGATTAGATGCCCACCAGAATCCCTTCAGGCTACTTATTACATTTACCGAAGCCAGGTCTCCGACCTCCCAGACCTTCTGAGTCAGCATCTTGGGTGGGGGTTGGGGGGGGGCAGTTCTGAGAGTCTCTGTTTTATCATCTGTCCCTACCAGCCCCCACGTGGTGGTTCTGGTGCACATTTGAGCAGGACAAGGTTTGCTTGATCCCTGAAAGGTCTTGAAGCTCCCAAAGGACTTGTGATCTTGCCATGGGCATGAGCCATCAACAACCCTGTTTGTAAATAATATTTGTAAATATTTAGTTTTGTGTTTTAATTTTTTATGACTTGTAGACTTTCCCCTGGGGAAATGTTTAATTTCTTTTGCTGTTTTGTATTGCAGGGTCTTATTCACTTCATTAATATTTAATCGAAGAATCATACTGAGCTATTTCCAGATTCTGAGTGGAGGGAACATGGTACTGCCTTCCCAATGGAATTCTGATTAATACACCATCTCTGTGGTCCCTGAGGATCACCAGCTTCCTTATCCCCCAACTATACATATTTATTCTGTGGAGAGGGAGGCAGAAAGTTGGAGAAAGGTAAGCACTGCTGAGCAATGTTGAGATATGCTGGGTAGTGGAATGTTAAAATCTGCTTTTGCAGGTCTATGAGTCTACTTGTGTGTCTCCATGGAATCATCCAATATAGTTCTGCCTCTTTGTTTTCACAATCACTTACTTTTATTGGAATATTGGTTGTTGTAAAATTAACCATTTAACTTCAGTAGAGATCTCTGCTAAAACTTCCTAATATACAATCACGTCTTAAAAACATTTGCTCGAATCATTTTGGTTAGATGGTTCTGGTGATTCTTCTATTTAGGCTTGTTATTAAAGCCAAGTGAGTCATTTTCTCATTATAGCCCTTTGTAGCTCATGATCTTCAGAATAGTCAACAGACCTTTCCTGATGGTCACCCAGTGGCCTTGCTGTTTCTCCATGTGAATGTGTTATTGAATGTTGTACAAAGCTGCCTGAAAAAGATATAAAAGAAGCCTGCCATGTAAGTTTACAGAATAATAGTGGATTAGTATCTATTTCTATCAAACAATTTACCATGACATGAGTGGCCTACCGCTCGTTTATTAAACAAAAAGTATGGCAGGAACTTGGCTGAGTTCTCTGCTTAGGGTCTTACAAGGTGGAAATCAAGGCGTTGGTTTGTAACAGAGGAACAGTTCTTGTCTGGAGGCTAAGGGAGGAATACACTCAATCAGGTTGTTGGCAGAATTCACTTCCTCCCAGCTGTGAGACTGAGGTTGCCATTACTCTGCTGGCTGTTGGTTGTGGGGTTCTTAGCTCTTGCAGGCTGCTCTCTGGTCCTTGCACCACGCCCTCTCCATTTTCAAGGCTAGCAATTGTGCATCAGAAAGTTTTTCTTGCCTCAATGCTACCAGCCAGAAAAAACTCTGCCTTTAAAAAGGCTGATATGATTAGGTCAGGTCTACTCATATAGCCTCTATATGTTAAGGTCAACTGATTTGAGGATTTGGAGAAGGCAATGGCACCCCACTCCAGGACTCTTGCCTGCAAAATCCCATGGGCAGAGGAGCCTGGTAGGCTGCAGTCCATGGGGTCGCGAAGAGTCGGACACGACTGACGTGACTTAGCAGATTTGAGGATTTACAACTTAAAAATTCTATTACAGCGGTACTGAGATTATTGTTCAATTGAATAACTAGAGGATAGGAAATCTGGGACTACGTCTTGAAATTCTGGCTAAAGCAGACAAGAACAGTATTTAAATTATAAGATAATCATTGTCATTTATAAATATATATGATCTATATTTAGAAAATGAAGATCATGGCATCCGGTCCCATCCCTTCATGGAAAATAGATAGGAAAACAGTGGAAATGGAGTCAGACTTTATTTTTTTGGGCTCCAAAATCACTGCAGATGGTGATTGCAGCCATGAAATTAAAAGACGCTTACTCCTTGGAAGGAAAGTTATGACCAACCTAGATAGCATATTCAAAAGCAGAGACATTACTTTGCCAACTAAGGTCCGTCTAGTCAAGGCTGTGGTTTTTCCAGTAGTCATGTATGGATGTGAGAGTTGGACTGTGAAGAAGGCTGAGCACTGAAGAATTGATGCTTTTGAACTGTGGTGTTGGAGAAGACTGTTGAGAGTCCCTTGGACTGCAAAGAGATCCAACCAGTCCATTCTGAAGGAGATCAGTCCTGGGTTTTCTTTGGAGGGAATGATGCTAAAGCTGAAGCTCCAGTACTTTGGCCACCTCATGTGAAGAGTTGACTCTGGAAAAGACTTTGATGCTGGGAGGGATTGGGGGCAGGAGGAGAAGGGGACGACAGAGGATGAGATTGCTGGATGGCATCACTGATTCGATGGATGTGAGTCTGGGTGAACTCCGGGAGTTGGTGATGGACAGGGAGGCCTGGCATGCTGCGATTCATGGGGTCGCAAAGAGTTGGACATGACTGAGCGACTGAACTGATAATCTATATTATACCTGCAATCTATATTATTTAGTTTTTATTAGCTGATAATATGGCTGGTACCTTTGGGGAAAACATCAGTTGTGACAATATACGATATCATCTGTACATTATATGTAAGCCAGAAATTAGGGTACAGGCTATAAAATCTTTTACCAAATTTAAAGATATACTTCCTCTTGAATTTTGAATGAAATAGCTCATCTCTAGAGACTGGATTTTCAGGTCATGTGAAGGCTCACTTTAATGCCAAAATCACCTAGAAATTTCCTGATAGTTACCTGCCAGGCCTGAGGACTCATTCTTTCCTAAGTCTGTTGCCCAGTATCAAGAATTCATTTATAGACAGCTATACAGATAGCTAATACAAAACCCCTGTTCTGATTGGCTTATGTTTAAAACCACAGATAGTTAGTGAAAAGTCCTTTTCATGAACAACTCCACAGGCCAGCTAGCACAGTGTATCATTAAGTTCTTATTAAATGTGTGTGTGTGCTTATATATATATATATATATATATGTATGTATGTATGTATGTATGTATGTATGTATCTTCAATAGAGTAGAAGAGCAAGTAAAGGGGGTCTGTTAGGGTAATGTATTTAAAATCAGTGAGAGAAAATAGTTTTTACACTGAGTAGGCTCCTAAGAACTAGGTCAAAGATTATCATGTATAGTGGAACTATGAATTTGCATACTGACCTTTGGACTAAGATAAAAAACTATAGCAAGATGTACAGAGAAGAGGGGGAGACTCAGGAGAAGGATGGGACCAGGAAAGTGCCCAGGGGGAAGATGGATAAAGAGAGCTTAGGGCTGGGATTAGTAAAGCATTCCACATTGGCCAGAGGAGGGTTGTGTTTCATAGTAGTAGTCAAAGTTACTCAGTCATGTCCGACTCTTGTGATCCCATGGACTGCAGCCTGCAAGGTTCCTCTGTCCATAGGATTCTCCAGGCAAGAATACTGGAGTGGGTTGCTGTTTCCTTCTCCAAAGGTGATCAGCTTAAGTCAGGTTTAAATCCCCTATGAGTTTATCGATGGCATTTTGTTGATGCTGATCACCACAATTCTTTCTCTGAACTACCATACTACAATGCCCTGTAATTCTTTCTTTTTTTTTTTTTTTTTAAAGGAGGCAGGTGTTTAAAAATGGACTCATTTGTTGGTTTCAATTCCACATAATGTTACTAGTGTGCTAATGATGGAATTCAGCTTGCCACCCCCACCACCCCAGGCAACTTTTCAAAGCAAGCTGCTTTATAGAACTTTCCCAACTGTGGGAAAATTTTGGAGTTAACTAGCAACAAGCCTGAAAATTTGGTTACGTATATAAGTATAGAGCTGGTTCATCAAATCCCTGTTCTGGCCCTCAACCCAGTGCATTTCAACTAAGGTGTCATCTACCTCCGTCTTAATGTTTATCAGACACTTGAATAAGTAATGTCCAGAGCTTGAGTTTGCAGCAAGCAATGAGTCAAACTAGAAAGAGTGCAGAAATGAGGTGAAAACAGACAATGGAGGTCAGTGGTTCTTCAGTTTAAATTAAATTTGTTGTCCTCCTTCTTACAAAACCCCACACGTATAGTTTGTGTCTAATTCTGAGCTCCATAGCAATCGGGACTTTCTACAAATGTTTGGATCAACAGCCACCCAACACAGGCTCCGGATTGGATACAGACCCAACAAGCCCTGAGACCACCTACAGAACTATAAAGGGGCAGCAATCAGCAGCAGGCACCAAGATCTTTGATTCTGAAGTTACCCTCTTCTCTCACTAGGAATCTCCTTATACACTCTGGTCGCTTACAAGTCAGTCTTACAGTTTAACCCTTGCAAGGTTCAGAAGGAGTAAGGTTACAAAGGGTGGACTTGGGCATGTAATACAGGAAAAAGGATGAGTCCTAACATTTAGGTAATAGTCTCAAGCAGATCTGATGGATACCTCAACTGGAACTACTTCTCATTTTTTCCTTTACAAAGTCATATCCTCCTTAAATGTTTCTGGCTCTTTTATGGTCAAATTCTTAAACCTGCCCATCTGAGAAAATTGTGGAAAGTCTTTTTAAGCTGGATGTTCATACAAGCTTATTTAGTTTATATTCTTAGTATTAAAATAATTAAGAAGGAGCCTCAAGAAATCATCAAATGAAATAGGTACCTAATAATTGATGAAATACAAATGACTTTGAACTAGAGAGTCAGAGCAACAGCAGACAGCAGCCTCCAAGGCAAGGGATTCAAGAGAAAGTATTAAAAACATCATGTGGGTTTGTCTAGGGACAATTGTCAAGAAATCACTAGAATTTTAAGTGGCACTTTCTCCTCTCCCTTTTATCAAATCTGGAAAATGTATGCCAGTAGAGAAAGTCATTGATTATGAGTATCTACGCTGTGTCTAGAGAGGCCTAGGAATTATCCACATAGACTCTTCCATCAGAGTGGATGATCCTGGCCTGTCTGCCTGTTACACTCACGCTTGGGGTTCAGTACGTCGGTTATTCTCAACTGGTATCATCGTCGGTGACTAAAATTTAGCTTCAGGAAGAAGTGGTTTGGGGAGTTTTAGTTTACTAAGCATGTCAGTGCAGTCATTACAGGTTGGTCTGTGTTCTGAGCTGTTTCTTTTTAGGAAGGAGACATTGCTACTGATGATGACCGTACTGAATGCTTGGGACTCCTCCTTAGGTAGCAGGTTCAAGTACAAGGACAGGTCAAGGAAGAGACTTCAGAAATGAAGCTGTGTTGGGGAAATCTATTACAAACAAATGTGTTTGGAAAGATTCAGCTACTCTCCTAGTGAAGAGTCATTTGCATTGAATGTGAGCTAATTGATGATGTGGCAACTATAATTCATAAATCATTTAACACTTGATTGTTATCCTTTTTGTGTAGGTGAGCAGGTGCATGTCTATACTCCTTAGCCACAAATGCATTCAGGATGCAAAGTGTTCTTAGCTGCAATATTTCACTGATGTTTATAACTCTTTGAAGTAGGTAGTGAAGTTATTAAGGCTATCATCTTTAAAAATTGTATATCTGGGCTTCAGAGGGATAAAGTAACTCATTCAAAGTTACATACTTTGTAAATAGCAGACCTAGGACTTGCACCCTGTCTCCTTATTCTTGTGTACTTGCAAAGGCACTTTTCCTCCACCATCCTCAGGAAAGGTGTTCTATGGTTTGTTTTTCCAGAAGTGATAGCAAGACCATGCATTTTAGTGATGCCCTTGAAAGCCCTAGTAGCAACACCCATGTCACGACTGGTACAGCCTATGCTCCTCAGGTGGGGCTTTTCTGGTTTTTAATTTTTATTGTAGTATAGTTGATTTACAATGGTGTGTTAGTTTCAGGTATACAGCAAAGTGAATTAGTTATACATATATGCACTCTTTTTTTTTATGATTCTTTTCCTATAGGTCATCACAGAGTATTGAGTAGAGTTCTCTGTGCTGTGCAGTAGGTCCTTTTAGTTATCTGATTTATAAACAGTGATGTGAATATGTCAATCCTCATCTCCCAATTGGGGCTTTACTTAAAAGGGATGTTAACTGGCATATCGTTACAGTCAAAATCATGTTCTATTCAATTTTAGTAGATGAATGTAAGTCAACTCCAATGAAATGTCCAGAACAGTGCGTGACACTTTATAGACACA
This sequence comes from Ovis canadensis, assembly GCF_042477335.2. Taxonomy (NCBI): domain Eukaryota; kingdom Metazoa; phylum Chordata; class Mammalia; order Artiodactyla; family Bovidae; genus Ovis; species Ovis canadensis. Next base: position 70,676,544 of record NC_091248.1, on the reverse strand, counting down.
TAAAAATATTTGCTAAATTCATTGTTCTTAGTGTTACTTATAAAGTTGAAACTGTTATAGAGTGGATTTCTTCTGAAGAGTCTATTCATTAATTTGACAAATACCAAGGCTTGCTCTGTGCTTGGCACTGCTCTGGGCTCTAGGAATTCCATGGTGAAACAAAGATTCCTGTTTTCATGGAGTTTATGGTCTAGTGCAGAGGAACAGATATTTAGTAAGTAGGAACATGTCATGCATGTCAGTGATCCAAAGAAAAGATATACTAATCAGGTGATAAAATGGCTGGGTCAGGGGCTGGGTGAGCATTTCAGAAAATTCTCTTCTGAAGTGGTAACATATGTGCTGGGCCTTGAATGATGCAATGGTGCCTGCTGTGCAAAGATCTGGGTGATGGACTTTCCAGGAAGGATTCTTAGAAGTTAAGAAGCTGAGTGTGTTTCAGGGACCAAAAAACCCAGAGGATCAGTGACGTTAAAGTGTCCTAACTGAGCAGACATAGAGAACACAGGGAGGATAAAGTGCTAGTCATGGCTTTATAGATCATGTTAGGAATTTTAAATCAAATTATACTCAGAAGTTACGGGAGAGTTTGAAGTAAGGTAGTCACAAATCTGATTTGTATTTTAGATGATTCAAACTCTAAGGTAATGAGTGGACTGTGGGGAGCAAGGGAAGTGGATTCAAGTGAGGGATGTGTCAGTGAGGTGGTGAGAAATGGTTGGGTCGATGTGTGTAAATTGGAAGTAGGACTTGGTTGGTCTCATAGACTAGGAGTGGAGCACAGGGAGAGATGAATCTGGGATGTTTCCTAGGGTTTAGTCTTGAGCACAAGGAGGATGCTAGTGTCTTCTTTTGAGGCTCAGGATTTTGGGGTGTGGAAGTGGGGATGGAGAATCAAGAATTCTTGCCCAAGAGTATCTTTGCCATCAAGGAAATTCTGTCGTAAAGGGAAAAGCTGAAGAGCAGACAGAGCTAGGATGTCACAGTGAAAAAGTGGAAGTGTTAGTCATTCTGTCGTGTCTGACTGTGACCCTGTGGACTCTAGCCCTCCAGGCTCCTTTGTCCATGGAATTCTCCAGGCAAGAATCCTGGAGTAGGTTGCCTTTCCCTTCCGTAGGGACTGAATCTGGGTATCTGCATTGCAGGAAGATTCTTTACTGTCAGAACTGAGGCTTTCTTTGGTTTCTCCCTGCTGGGGAATGTAGATCCAGGAAAAAATATTTTTAACTCTTTGTGTCTGTTTCCTTTCTTAAGGGGTGACAAGATTAAAAATATAAGATGCATATGCACAATAACTTTCCTCAAGAGTTCTGAGCTCCTCGGGTTTCAGTGCTGCACAGGTGTCAATGACTCCCCCAAAGGTCACGGGGCATCTCCTCGAGAATGATCTATGTTAGCGGCTCTAGCTGTTTATCTCTTCAGCACCTCTGCAGCCAGGAATGGAAAGAAAATCCTGAGACATCTTATTCTTCATTAGGCATCAGGGGAAGTGGTTTATAGTCCCTGTCTAAGTTATTAATTAACCACTTCCCTAAAGTATAGGGAATCCTTTCTCCTCATCTTGTAGGAATATTGAAGAAAGCAAAATATATGAAATAAGCAATATAAGTGTGTACCTTAATGAGAAACAGTACTTGTCTTCCCACTGCAGTTTCATCTTCACAAAAGTAAGTCAAGGCTTTGAGCATTCGTTAACGTTTGGTTATAATTTAATCAACCTTTCATTCACTGGGGTGAAACAGGCTGTTACCAGGAAATAGTATTTGGGCGCCAGATAAATGACTTCCCTGATTTCATCAAGGACTCTAGATGGTCTTAGATTGGCACTAATATTAGGAGTAATGAGTGAAGTTAGCCAAAATGATTCTCTCTCATACACTGATGTGGATTTTTTTTCCTCTTTAATATATTTAATGCTCAAAGACCATCAACCATTTTAAAAACCCTAAACCTGTTAGACTTTTGACAGCTGAGAATTTAAGGCATTGAAGGGGTGGAGGGCTTATCTAAATTTAGACTGGAATTAGGCTCTGACGAATCTACATCTATTGTGGGTAAAAAAGTAGAAATTTATTTCCAATGACTAATGCCCCTCTTCCCTTATCAGAATCATACCCCTCCCCAGTGGGCCAGGGCTTTACTGTGTACATTTCCTGAACCTCTCATTTCAAAAGAAAATGTTGTCATTAGTGAATTCATGATTGAATCAGACTGGTCATAGTTTGAAATATTATTGCTCCAGATGGGATTTGAATTTTGAGTAGATACTCAGGGAGATGCTTAATTAAGGGGGAAAAATGAGTCTTTGACAGTAGACTTTGAGTCACATGGCCTCTGGTTGGACATGTATTTGAGGCAAGGAGCATCTTCCTGGCTTCCCGAAGTCATAACAAATCAAAGAGCATCTGCTTTGTCATTGTAAAGACTCATCCTGGGAGAATGAGCCCCCACTGATCCTCTGAAGTCTGAGAGCAATAGAGACAAAGACCCATTCTACCACTTGAAGGGCTTCCTGTAAAACAAAAAGAATATTTTTATTCAAACACACTCTGTTAAATATTATGTATATACATGTGTTTGAGAAGAATAGCAAAATATCTCTTAAATCCTCCTTCCTGCCATGCTTCCTACTCACCAGTGGTCCCTGAATAAAAGATAGCTAGTTAAATTAAATCTGATACCTGATTGTACCCTAATGACTGAGAGCTTACCTTAGTATAGTGGATCTCAAACTTGAGTGTGCAGTATGCATCAGAATCACCCAGAGAGCCTGTTACCACACAGGTTGCTGGACTCCATCTCTGGAGTTTCTGATTCAGTAAGTCTGGAGTGGGTGTTGAGAATTTCCCTTTCTTACCATATCTGGAGGAGATGCTGATGCTTCTCATCTGAGGACCATATTGTGAGATCTACTGACTTAACCTTCATGTTCATCTGACTCCCTCTCACTTGAGCCTCTGTTGGGATAACGGAGAGTGGATGTTGCCGGAACCAGAACTTCCACTTTGAGCCAAAGGACCTAAAGACTCAAAACTTAATCCCTAAATTATTTCCTACTTAAATTTTGTCCAGAACATTTATATTACACAACTTACTTTTTAAGAGTTAAGAATTGTATCCACCTAGACAACTCCCCCAACTTGTAATAGTACCAGTTCTAGAGACCCTGCTCAGCTCAATCAAACGTGCCCATCTTATTGTTGTTCAGTCACTCAGTCATGCCTGACTCTTTACAACCCCATGGGCTGCAGCACCAGGCTTCCCTGTCCCTCACTTTCTCCTGGAGTTTGCTCAAATTCATGTCCGTCGAGTCAGTAATGCTATCCATTTCATCCTCTGCTGCTCTCTTCTCCTTTTGCCTTCCATCTTTCCCAGCATCAGAGTCTTTCCCAATGTCATCTTTTTGCATCAGGTGGCCAAAGTATTGGAGCTTCAGCTTCAGCATCAGTCCTTACCATGAATATTCAGGGTTGATTTCCTTTAGGACTGGTTTGATCTCCTTGCAGTCCAAGGGACTCTTAAGAGTACCTCTGTCATGGACTAAGCATCTCTGATATGTTAGAAATTTGTGTTTTTGTTTGGTTAAAAAATCAAATTGCAAATTGATCTTGCACTGCGTCTTAATACTCTTTAGTGGGTTGATAAAGATCTAATGACCTGGTGTTGCAATCACCTTCAGCAGCACTGTGCTATTTCTTCAGGAGCTATTTCGGATGTCACCTTTCCATGAACCCTTTCCCGTATCTCTCAGGCAGGAGGAAGGCTCCCTTGCAAGGTCCACACCACATTTAGTTCACACGTTGTTGTTTATCACAGGGAACCACAATATATTCTACCACAGGTCTATTACCCATAGATTGTGAGCTGTTCAAGGAAGGTCGAGCTGTAATTTTTCATAGCATCAGGGCCAGTTAAAATGCCAAGTATGTAATAGATATGTAATAAATGTTGCTAAAAAATGTAATTTTTAAAAAGTTACTGTGAGACAAACATCCATAAACAGCAGAAGAGAAGAATCACATTCTATCAATAATAGTACACCATTTCCCTTTTGGACTAACTCAATAACATTCAATTTATTAATCTTGTGGCTGTTTTGAAGTTTAAAGATGAATGAACTGGTGATGAATAAACAGCTAGTTTTGACTGTTAAAAAGATGTCATTTATTATAAAACTAATATATGGCTATTGTAGGAAATCTGGAAAATATAGAAGAGAAGATATTTTAAAAATCACCACTGATTCTACACTCATTCAACAACAAATATATATGGTTAAGGCTAAAGCCCCTTTTTTGTCTTGTTTCTCCCCAATATACAATGTTAATGATTTGATTTACCAATCTCACATAGATGAGATCCTACTTAATACATTGTCCTCGTACTTGACTTTTCATTTAATATTCTATGTATTGATTACTCTGGGTACAAATACAATTAGTTCACATTTTATTCATCTGTTTATTGTCAGGATAAGAATTTTTTTATGTTTCTGCATCGTTTGACCTCCTAGTTCAGTTCAGCTGCTCAATCATGTCCAACTCTTTGTGACCCAATGGACAGCAGCACGCCAGTCTTCCCTGTCCATCAGCAATTCCTGGAGCTTACTCAGACTCATGTCCATTGAGTTGGTTATGCCATCCAACCATCTCATCCTCTGTCCATCCCCTTCTCCACCCTCCTTCAATCTTTCCTAACATCAGGGTCTTTACCAACGACTCGGTTCTTCACATTGGGTGGCCAAAGTATTGGAGTTTCAGCTTCAACATCAGTCCTTCCAATGAACACCCGGGAATGATCTCCTTTAGGATGGACTGCTTGGATCTCCTTGCAGTCCAAGGGACTCTCAAGAGTCTTCTCCAACACCACAGTTCAAAAGCATCAATTCTTCAGTGCTCAGCTTTCTTTATAGTCCAACTCTCACATCCATACATGACTACTGGAAAATTCATAGGTTTGACAAGATGGACCTTTGTTGGCAAAGGAATGTCTCTGCTTTTTAATATGCTGTCTAGGTTGGTCATAGCTTTTCTTCCAAGGAACAAGTGTCTTTTAATTTCATGACTGCAGTCACCACCTGCAGTGATTTTGCTGCTGCTGCTAAGTCGCTTCAGTCGTGTCTGACTCTGTGTGACCCCATAGACGGCAGCCCATCAGGCTCCGCCGTCCCTGAGATTCTCCAAGCAAGAACACTGGAGTGGGTTGCCATTTCCTTCTCCAGTGCATGAAAGTGAAAAGTGAAAGTGAAGTCGCTCATTCGTGTCCGACTCTTTGCAACACCATGGACTGCAGTGATTTTGGAGCCTCCCAAAATAAAGTCTGTTACTGTTTCCATTGCTTCCTCATCTATTTGCCATAAAGTGATGGGACCAGATGCCATGATCTTAGTTTTCTGAATGTTGAGTTTTAAGCCAACTTTTTCACTCTTCCCTTTCACTTTCATCAAGAGGCTCTTTAGTTCTTCTTTGCTTTTTGCCATAAAGGTAGTGTCATCTACATATCTGAGGTTATTGATATTTCTCCCAGCAATCTTGATTGCAGCTTGTGCTTCATCTAGCACAGCATTTTGCATATTGAATTCTGCATATAAGTTAAATAAGCAGGGTGACAACATACAGCCTTGACATACTCCTCTCCTGATTTGGAACCATTCCATTGTTCCGTGTCCAGTTCTACCTGTTGCTTCTTGACCTGCATACAGATTTCTCATGAGGCAGGTCAGGTGATCTGGTATTCCCATTTCTTTCAGAATTTTCCACAGTTTGTTTGATCCACTCAGTCAAAGACTTTGGTGTAAAGCAAAGATGGACACAATAAAGGACAGAAATGGTCTGGACCTAACAGAAGCAGAAGGTATTAAGAAGAGGTGGCAAGAATACACAGAAGAACTATACAAAAGAGATCTTCATGACCCAGATAACCATGATGGTGTGATCACTCACCTAGAGCCAGACATCCTGGAATATGAAGTCAAGTGGGCCTTAGGAAGTGTCATGATGAACAAAGCTAGTTGAGGTGATGGAATTCCAGTTGAGCTATTTCAAATCCTAAAAGATGATGCTGTGAAAGTGCTGCACTCAATATGCCAGCAAATTTGAAAAACTCAACAGTGGCCACAGGACTGGAAAAGGTCAATTTTCATTCCAATACCAAAGAAAGGCAATGCCAAAGAATGCTCAAACTACCACACAATTGCACTCATCTCACACGCTAGCAAAATATTGCTCAAAATTCTCCAAGCCAGGCTTCAACAGTATGTGAACTGTGAACTTCCAGATGTTCAAGCTGGATTAAAAAAAGGCAGAGGAACCAGAGATCAAATTGCCAACATCTGATGGATCATCAAAAAAGCAAGAGAGTTCCAGAAAAACATCTACTTCTGCTTTATTGACTACCCCAAAGCCTTGACTTCCTTAGCAAAGGAAATTGACAAGCTACAGAATGTCTTCATTTCCCCAGATCCATTTATTTCTCACATTCCACAGTTTTAGACCTAGAGACATCTGCTCCCATCCAGAGAGTAATAAACGTATCTGCTCCAAACTGTGGAAATACTCTAAGTTTGTAAACTTAGAGATATTTGTCCTGTCTTCCTCCTGGAGACATTTATTATATTTATATTTGAAAGGGAAAGAGCCCATCACCCCCTTTCCTTTTGTTCCCAAGGAGAGTTTGCTTATTTCAGGGAACAAAATTTCTTTCCTTCTCAGGAGAGAAGTAGGGGAAGCAGGTGTCCCCACACTTACGGGGCTTCTCGCCTACAGTACAGTTCCCTGTGTGTGTTGGATGACAATTGTCAGGCTCTCATTCTATCATCCCAAGAAGAGGAGGAATTCGGACAAAGAGGAACAGTGTGATTACTGTAATTAGTAGTCCCTGCCCCAGAAATCCTGTGCCTATTTTCAGGATACTATGAATAAATAAAGATATTAAAAACTGATCCATTGTTATTTCATATACTGGCCACACTTAAGTCATTTAAGATGTTTTCTTTTTGAAAGCACTTAAGTTATCTACATTTTTCACAAACACAAATGATGCTTCATTAAACAGATTTCTTTAAATCTGATTCTTAGAAGTGAAAATGTTCAGTTAAATGGCTGCTGCTGCTGCTGCTGCTAAGTCGCTTCAGTTGTGTCCAACTCTGTGTGACCCCATAGATGGCAGCCCACCAGGCTCCCCCGTCCCTGGGATTCTCCAGGCGAGAATACTGGAGTGGGTTGTCATTTCCTTCTCCAATGCATGAAAGTGAAAAGTGAAAGGGAAGTCACTCAGTCGTGCCCAACTCTTAGCGACCCCATGGACTGCGGCCCACCAGGCTTCTCCGTCCATGGGATTTTCCAGGCAAGAGTGCTGGAGTGGGGTGCCATTGCCTTCTCCGAGTTAAATCGCATGTGTATTTAAATTTTTTTCAGATATTATTTAAAAAATAGCCCTCCAAAAAAGCAATTTATACTTCTATCAACAGTGTATATTACCAGTTAATTTTTTTTCTAATCTAATTGGTAAAGCTGAGCACCGAAGAGTTGATGCTTTTGAACTGTGGTGTTGGAGAAGACTCCTGAGAGTCCCTTGGACTGCAACGAGATCCAACCAGTCCATTCTGAAGGAGATCAGCCCTGAGATTTCTTTGGAAGGAATGATGCTAAAGCTGAAACTCCAGTACTTTGGCCACCTCATGCAGAGTTGACTCATTGGAAAAAACTCTGATGTTGGGAGGGATTGGGGGCAGGAGGAGAAGGGGACGACCAAGGATGAGATGGCTGGATGGCATCACGGACTCGATGGATGTGAGTCTGAGTGACCTCCGGGAGTTGGTGATGGACAGGGAGGCCTGGCGTGCTGCAGTTCATGGAATCGCAAAGAGTCGGATATGACTGAGCGACTGAACTGAACTGAATTGATAAAATCACATTACCTTGTTCCAATATGCATTCCACTCTTTCCTAGTTGGATTAAGAATATTTTCTTTATTTATTTCTCTTGTGTATTTCTTTTTCTGTTCATTGCTTGTTCTGATGCTTTGTTCATTTTCTACTGCATTGTTTTCTTAGTGATGCAGTTCAGTTCAGTTCAGTTGCTCAGTCGTGTCTGACTCTTTGCAACCCCATGAGTCGCAGCACTCCAGGCCTCCCTGTCCATCACCATCTCCCTGAGTCCACTCAGACTCACGTCCATCGAGTCCGTGATGCCATGCAGCCATCATCACTGTATATTATGGACATTGATGTTCATCTGCTTTCTATGCTGCGAGTGTTCTCCCCCTGTATTTTGCTTTTGTTGTTTATTGTACTTGGTTCATGGCTTCTACTGCTGTATAAAAATTTTATGTAGTTTGTCTCTCAATCTTTTCCTTTATGGTTTCTGACTTTTCTGTCTATCTTATTGTGAAATGTAAATAAACCCCCTTGGTGAGATTCCAGCCCTTTTGTAGCATGCCTTCTCTGATAGTTCAGTATGTGAAGAACCCGCCTACAATACAGGAGACATAGATTTGATCCCTGGTTCAGGAAGATCCCCCGGAGAAGGAAATGGCAAACCATTCTAGTATCCTTGCCTGGAAAATCCCATGGACAGCAGAGCCTGGCAGGCTGTCATCTGTGGGGTGCCAAGAGTTGGGCACAACTGAGTGGCTAACACTTTTCATGCTAAAGACGGGAAAGTAGAAGGGTAGAACGTAAAAGACTACATTTTATAAAATCCATCAAAACTTGGGTTCTACATGGATATGAGTTGTGGCTGTGACTGCACTTTTCTAGCTATTTCCATAGGTGAGCATGGTGGAAGGGGCACTTGGTTTAGAGAAACAACAGTAGTAGAAACCCCAATGCCTCATTTTTACTTTCATGAATGTCAAGAAACAAGGTGGATGGTGGTGCAAGGATTCAGTTAACTGGTATGGAAAGGATTGAAGTGGAATGGTGTTTTTTAAAAACTTTTTATTTTAATGGAGTATAGTTGATTAACAATAGTTAACAATTAACAATAGTGGTAGTTTCAGGTATATAGCAAAGTGATTCAGTTACACATATATATGTATCTATTCTTTTTTCTAATTCTTTCCCATTTAGGTTGTTACATAATATTGAACCGAGTTCCCTGTGCTGTACAATAGGTCCTTGCTGGTTACCCGTTTAAAATACAGCAGTGTGTATGTGTGAGTCCCAAACTCTGTAACTGTCCCTTCTCCCTCACCTTTCCCCCAGGTAACTATTAGTTTGTTCTCCAAGTGTATGAGTCTGTTACTCTTTTGTAAAAAAGTTCATTTTTATCATTTTAAAAATTTTGCATTTGAGTAATACAGTATTTCACTTTCTGTGGACTTTCTTCACTTAGTATGACACTCTCTAGGTCCATCCATGTTGCTGCAAATGGCATCATTTCATTCTTTTTAATGGCTGAGTACTTTCCCATTATACACAAGTACTACATTTTCTTTATCTGTGGAGTGTTTTAAAAGTTACTTGATTCCCCCACTTCTGATCATGGAGTTTTCTGACCACAGCAGAGTTTGTTATTGATTATTTTGTTGTGGGCCAGATCTGCAGTAAAGTCCTGGAAATCTTTTTGAAAATTCTGATTAGATCCTGTTCCACAAATCCTTTCTGATAATTTTGAAAGCTTTGTGCATGCCTAGTCATTCAGTTGTGTCTGACTCTTTGTGACCCCATGAACTGTAGCCTGCCAGTCTCCTTTGTCCATGGAATTCTCCAGGCAAGAACACTGGAGTGGGTTGCCACTCCCTTCTCCAGGGTGTCTTCTCAACCCACGGATCAAACCCGGGTCTCCTGCATTGCAGGCAGGTTATCTACCATCTGAGGCACCAGGGAAGCCCATTTCAAAGTTTCAGGTTCTCTATATTTAATTGTTTCTGCTTAAGCCAGATAGAAGAATTTCTGTTATGTTCAACTGAATCCTGATTAACAGTCTTGGCAATACCTCCTTGAAGCTGGACACTCATTCTCTTATATTTTCTTTTAAAACTTTTATAGTTGTGGTTTCTCATTCAAATTGGGACTATGTCTGGAATTATTTTTGTGTTTGATGTTGGATAAAAGTATAATGGATGATTATTAGTTCCAACAAAATTCTTTGAATATTCAATTATTTTCCATAGATCTCAAATGTTACATTTATCTTATATCATATCCCACATACACAGATACAGGAGTACATTTAGGTCCTTTATTTTATTCTATTATTTATTCTTGAAAGAGTTCTCTATTATGAAATACTACAGGGTTTTGACTACTGAAGTTCTTCAAAGTGTGCTTTGAAATCCAGCATGGCAAGTTACCTATCATAATCATAAGTTTTCCTAATGTCCATAGATAATTTTAACATTTATATACATGTAGAGGAATAAGGGTTATCTTTTCATGCTTCATGAAAGTCTCTTTGGGATTTTATTTAGAAGCACCTGAAATTTTAGATGAATATGAGAATGGACATATTTATATTAATAATGGGGATTGGGGCAGGAGGAAAAGGGGGCAACAGAGGGTGAGATGGCATCACTGACTTGATGGATGTGAGTTTGAGTGAACTCCGGGAGATGGTGATGGACAGAGAGGCCTGGCATGCTGCAATTCATGGGGTTGCAAAGAGTCAGACATGACTGAGAGACTGAACTGAACTGAACTGAATGATTATATTATATGTTACATAAATTAATTCATTTAATTCTGATAACCCAGTGAAGTAAATATTATTTTCATTTCCATCTTACCAATAGCACAGAAAGGTTAAATAATTTACACTTCTTATACAACTAGAAAAACAGTGTATCCAGAAACATAGTATGTCCTTTCACTTAATCAAGCATTTAAATATTTCCTTTAATAAAGTTTTACAATTTTTTTCTCATAGTGTTGACACATGTCTTGTAGTGTTTATTCCCAGCTGTTTTATAGGATTTGTCATTAGTGTGAGTGAATATTTTCCCCATTACTCTTCAGATTTGTTAATGCCGGCATGCAGAAAAACAAGCCACATTCATATGTTGATCTTACATTTGGTCATCTGACAAAATTCTCCTGTTTGTTCTCATAGTTTGAAAATGCTTTGTAAGTATTGCATATTCACTGTGATCACTGATAACCCAAATCCAGAGCACCACATACAGATGTGTACACACACACGCGTACACAAGCACACGCGAGCATGCACGGTATGCTGCAGGGTGCACAGCCCTGCAGGCTCAGTGTCTCCAAGGCCTTGAGATTTGTCTCTCCAGCAACAGGATCCCAGCCAGCTCAGAGCCACAGCTACATACCAGTTGGCTCAGGTCATCCTGCACCCTTGAAGTCACCACCTCTCACTTGAGTTCTCAGACAAGCTGTTATTTCAAATTCCACCAAGTCAAAGCTCCCTTTTCTCTGCCATCTCTTAGATAGTCTAGTTTAAATACGGCGGGGTGCCAGGGTGAGACCAGATCTTCCAATCACACAGCCTTAATACCTCCAGGGCAGCCAGTGCTTGAATTTAGCTAATGTCTCCTTTACTAGCCTGGAAACACAAAAGCTCCATCCTTGCTACAGGTAGGAAGAACCTAGACTGTAGCTCCGTTGTCCTCTTGAGAAGGAGGACATGTTCTTTTATTCCTAACTAACCAGACTAAAAGAGTGGGAGCAAAATTCTTATTAATTTCTTACAGAGCATCCTATTCTCATCCTATTCCTGAATTAGTTAATTTGTTTCAGGAGTAGATTTGGGATTTTTAAAGCTCCTTTGTCAGCATCTATTGCAAGATCATAAAAAATTTCTCTGTATTTCTATTGATATTTATACCAGGAGTTAATACACATACCATTGGTTAACAGTTTAACCACAGTTTTATTCTCTGAAACATCCTGCTTGGTCATGACATATTCTTCTTGTTATATACTGCTAGTTTTGCTTTGTAATTAAAATTCTTTTTTAACTTTTATAATTTTATGTAAGATTTAGAAAAGGCTATTTTTGGCATTTTTGCTCAATTTGGTGTTATGCTAACCTTATAGAACAAGGAAGGGAGTTTTATATTTTTTCTATGCTCTGAAACAATTCAAATAAAACAAAAAAGCAATTTGCTCTTTCAAGGTTTTACAGAAATCATTCATAAAACATGGTCTGGGACCTCTGCTGTTTTAAAAGGCAGATTTTTAAAAATTATATTTTCAATTTTTCCCATGGCTCTTTCTTCAGTTTTATATCTTCTCTGATACTGTCTTGATAATCTTTATGTCCCAAACAGTTCTTTCCTCTTGAATTTTTAATTTGTTAATTCTGCATGTATTATCTTTGGCTATGTTTTCATTCTTATTTCTGGTGTTATTTCTCTCTCTCTCTCTTCTCATCAGAATTACCAGAGGCTTATGAATTTTACTGGGCTTTACAAGGGACTAACTTTAATTAATCTAAGCTTAACTTTGTGGGCTATTTTTTATTTATTTCTGCTTATATCTTTTTAAATTCCCTCATAAATTTTTTGTTTTGTTTGGTTCTCTTTCTTTCAGCTAGAGTTGAAACCTCACTGCATTTATTTTCCGTCTTTCTTGCTTTCTAATAAATGTGCTTAAGAACATATATTTCTGCTTTGGCTACCTGCCCTACAGGAAAAGTGCCATACTCTCACTGATGTTGATTTTATCAGTAACTTTAGTGACTTCTCCTTTAATGTAAGAATTACTTAGAAATGATTTTAAATATATCAAAGTGCCTTTATTTTGTTCTCATACCTGTTTTTCAACAGATGATTTCAATTGTGCTCTTTAAACATCACAAACAGGTAGTGAATGTCCTTGAGCATTTCATAGTTTCTATGGTTGGGCAGCTCCCGCATGTTTTTCATCTGCCCACTTAACTATTGCTTTATCAGAGACAGATACCATCCACAATCTTTCTGATACCCTTGTTTTTAACTAGCATGTTAATTAAAATTGAAGCAGTGGAATTTGATACAAGTTTACAGTTGTTTCATTCAAGAATTAACTCACCTGTCTCAGCTTGAGATATTGAATGACGTGGCCTTATCCCATCCTCGTGGATATATTTTTCATTCAAGCAATTTCAGATTCCAAGAAGAGATCCATTTTTCTAAAGAATGACCTTGATGAGAAAGTAAACATACAGGGGCCTCCCCTTTACGATAAAAGACCAAAGTGGAAGCCTTGATGATGTTTTGTATATAATGACAGAGAGTGGCAAGTTCCTTTCTACTTTCTCACTTTTCATCAACCAGACCTTGTCCTTTTCTTTTCAAAGAGATTGAGTTCTATGCTGATGCAATTGAAGTCCTTCTGTGGTATTGCTGTGTGGCCTTTTGTAATACATACACATCCCTTCAAGTTAACTAAACTCTGTTTCTGGAGTTAAAAAATAAAAAAAAATACAATCTCCCTAAAGGAAGCAAAATGCTAGCAAAGGGTGTCTTTCTCCCATATTTGAGGATGGGGAAGATTCGTACACCTGCCTGGCTCCTCTGTAGTTCCTCGTGACAGAAAGAGCAGTAGCCTTCACCCAGGGGACCAAGGATCTCCACATGCCAAGCTTTATCTGGAAGCCTCAGTCTGGTCTCCCCTTCCTTTTAAGCATTGTTGCTGTTGGTTCCCAGCTGTTCTGTGGTTCATCTCTCTCCATCAGGACTGGCCAGAGTCGCAGCCTGCCCCCACCCTCTAAGGCCAGGAGCCATTGGCTGGAAAGTGGTGTGACAGATTGAATATAAGAGAACAGAGACCAGTTCACCTTCCTCTCTCAGACTGCCAAATTTTTGTCAGTCTCAACAAGCACAGAATGGCATTTTCTTATGTTAATTTGACTTTCTTGCAAGGAGATCCAACCAGTCCATTCTGAAGGAGATCAGCCCTGGGATTTCTTTGGAAGGAATGATGCTAAAGCTGAAACTCTAGTACTTTGGCCACCTCATGCGAAGAGTTGACTCATTGGAAAAGACTCTGATGCTGGGAGGGATTGAAGGTAGGAGGAGAAGGGTTCGACAGAGGATGAGATGGCTGGATGGCATCGCTGACTCGATGGACATGAGTCTGGGTGAACTCCGGTAGTTGGTGATGGACAGGGAGGCCTGGCGTGCTGCAATTCATGGGGTCGCAAAGAGTCGGACACAACTGAGCAACTGAACTGGATGACTATTAGGATTGAGCATCTTTTAAACAGCCCTTCTCTTTTTAAATTTTTACTTTCTGTTTCCATTTTCCTGTTGTTTATTTTTTTTCTAAGTATTTCTAGTTGTTCTATAGCATATATATTCTGGACTAGCCCTTTTATCTCTTTTATTGATATATAATTGACATATTCATATATGAGTTTAAGGTGTATAGCATAAAGACTTCATACATTGTGAAATGATTGTCATATACATTTAGTTAACCTCCATCACTTATAAAGATACAAAAAAAGAAAGAAAAAAATTATTTTTCGTTGTGTTGAGAACTTTTGGGTTTATTCTCTTGGTATCTTTCGTATATACCTTATAGTATTATTAACTACAATCATGATGGCGTACATTACATTCAGTACTTATTTATTTCATAACTGGAATTTTCTATTTCCTGACCACCTTTCATCCAGTTCCCTCATCTCCCGTCCCTTGCCTCTGGTAAGCACAATCTGATTTTTCTTAAAAAATATAAATTATGTACTTATATATAACCTATAAATATACACATGTGTACCCTTCCAACAAGGACATTTTTATTGTTATATTTTATTATTTTTTAAGACATTTTATTTTGTATTTGGGTATAGCTGCTTAACAATGTTGTGATAATTACAGAGGAACAATGAAGAAACTCAGCCATACATATACATATGCCCATTCTGCCTCAAACTTCCCTCCTATCCAGGTTGCCACATGACACTGAGCAGAGTTCCATGTGCTATACAGTTGATCCTTTTTGGCGATCCATTTTAAATATAGCAGAGTGACTTTTTTTTCAGTTTTTTGTTTACCTTTTAGTTTCCACTATGAATATGGTCATACGGTTTTTGTCTTTCTCTGACTTATCTCGTTTAGTTAATGGCCTCAAGGTCCACTCGTGTTGTCACAGGTGACAAGAACTCCTCCTTTTTAATGGCTGAATAGTATTCTATTGTGTCCATACGTGTAAATATCACATATATAGGAGAAGGCAATGGCACCCCACTCCAGTACTCTTGCCTGGAAAATCCCATGGATGGAGGAGCCTGGTGGGCTGCTGTCTATGGGATCGCACAGAGTTGGACATGACTGAAGCAACTTAGCAGCTTTCACATATATATCATATTTTCTTTATCCATTCATCCATCAGTGAATACTTATATTGTTGTCATGTTTTAGCTATTGTAAACAATGCTGTTATAAACACAGGGTACACATATCTTTTTGAATTAGTATTTTGATTCCTTCAGGTAAATCCCCAGAGTGGGATTGCTAGATCATATGAGTTATTTAAAAATGTTTTTGAGCAGCCTCCATACTGTTTTCCACACTGGCTGTACCAATTTATGTTCTCACCAACAGTGCACAAGAGATTCTTTTTCTCCCCATCCTTGTCAACATATATTATCGCTTGTCTTAATGGTGAAGTGAAGTCACTCAGTTGTGTCCGACTCTTTGTGACCTCATGGACTGCAGCCTCCCAGGCTCCTCTGTCCATGGGATTTTCTAGGCAACAGTACTGGAGTGGGGTGCCATTGCCTTCTCCAGGGGATCTTCCCGACTCAGGGATTGAACCCAGGTCTCCTACATTGCAGGCGGATGCTTTATCTCTAAGCCACCAGGGAAGCCCACCTTTTCTGTTTAATGCGCTGTAACTCTCAGTTGGTGGTTTGTCTTCACTTTGTAGTGTCTGTTGTTGTACCGTTTTTAATGTTAATCTAGGTGGTTTATTTTTCCTCTTTGAAGAAGGAAATAAAACTGACTGAGGATGTTCTGTCTTCTCTACTGCCTCCAAGTCCTAGGAAAATGTTGAAAGGGGAAAATTGATGATTCACTTCTCTGACTACAATAATAAATAATAGGTGATGTTAATAGGAAAAAAAAAAAAACAGGCTGTTTTAACATTTTGATACCAGAGCTTTAAAAAGCTACTTAAATGTCAATTTGTGCTAAATGACAGGCTCTAAAAGAGGCCTGCAAAATTAACTGTCAAGGTTATAAATCCCAAGAAAAAACCTAAACCTTGGGTCACATGAATGTCTGCCAGGACTGGGTAATTTTCACTTTAACCACTTTTTAGTTGACAGGAGTAATCTGTAAATGTCAGAACCTTATTATTTACAGGACAGGGTGGCTGAGTCATCTTGATAGAGTGAAGAGTTTAAGTGTATTGTGGATCATTTTAATGCTGTAATATTAATGGGGAAGACACACACAGAAGGAACAGAGTCGAAAATAATGGGTCTAAAATATTAATAATGTTTCATCCAGAGAGAAGGAGGTTTCTGGCCACCATGGTAACTACTTTTACACGAAAGCTCATTATCACATGAGGATGCTGATTAGACTAGAAGTAATAAAGATGCCAGTTTTTACATTTCAAAAACAAAAGTGAATCCTTTCATACAAAGATGTTTCTGTGATTGTGTATCTTATGACCCCACATTCTCACCCCAAACTGCATACTTAACTCTTGATAAAAATATGCATGTGTTTCTAGTTCACTTATTAATTTTAAGAACTTATATCATTTTTTAACCAATTCAAAGTGATTTTGGCTATAATTAGCATTATTTTTTTTTCGTTTCAGTTCAGGCACTCAGTCATGTCCGACTCTTGGCGACCCCATGGACTGCAGCACGCCAGGCTTCCCTGCCCATCACCAATTCCTGGAGCTAGCTCAAACTCATGTCCATTGAGTTGGTGATGCCATACAACAATCTCATTCTCTGTCGTCCCCTTCTGCCTTCAATCTTTTCCAGCATCAGGGTCTTTTCTAATGAGTCAGTTTTCCGTGTCAGGTGGCCAAAGTATTGGAGTTTCAGCTTCAGCATCAGTCCTTCCAATGGATATTCAGGACTAATTTCTTTTAGGATTGACTGGTTGGATCTCCTTACCATCCAAGGGACTCTCAAGAGTATTCTCCAATACCACAGTTCAAAAGCATCTATTCTTCAGCACTCAGCTTTCTTTATAGTCCAACTCTCACATCCATAATTGACTCCTGGGAAAACCATAGCCTTGACTAGACAGACCTTTGTCAGCAAAGTAATGTCTCTGCTCTCTAGGTCATAGCTTTCCTTCTAAGGAGCAACTGTCTTTTAATTTCATGGCTGCAGTCACCATCTGCATGATTTTGGAGCCCCAAAACATAAAGTCTCTCACTGTTTCCATTATATCAATGCATAATATTGGAAAAGACTCTAAATAATCTAAATAACCTCTAAACTAATAATTGAAGGAACTTATCCTTCTAATTTTTTAAAAGTGACCTCCTACAAGCTCCATTCCTCTTCTGAACTTTTTAGGGCAAGATTCCCAGACGGCTTTAGTGGTAAAGAACTCGCCTGTCAATGCAGGGGATGCTAGAGATGCAGGTTCCACCCCTGGGTCGGGAAGATCCCCTGGAGGAGGGCATGGCAGCCCACTCCAGTATTCCTGCCTGGAGAATCCTATGGACAGAGGAGCCTGGCAGGCTACAGTCCATAGAGTCTCACAGAGTTGGACACGACTGGAGTGACGTAGTATGGATGCACGCATACACGCCCTATGTCATGAGATGGACCCTTCTCATAGGACTGGTCTTTTATTGTCCTAGTGCCATCTTCCAAATTATAGACTTAATCCACCGCAGCTTGAACTTGGACTCTAGGCAGTGCCAGGCAGCCTCATTTCTGCAGATGGTTCTTGTTTCTTCATCCTTGGCATCAACCCCAATCCAGTTCTTCAACCTGTTCTAAATGGTGATAGGTCGCAGTTTTAAATCATTATAGAAATGTTCTCTCCTAACAGTTTGTTCTTTTTAATTATAAGCATTGACACATTAATGGGAATGGGGACAAGTGTCACCTTCTGCTCCCCCAGTGCTTTTGTCTCCTTTGGTAGGTTGAAAGCTAGGAGCTCTATAGCTCTAAAGAGCTAACAGCTCTTTACACCTGTTTTAAAGCTAGGAGCTCTTCTCCTTCAGACTAGTCCAGCTCTCGGGGGGTGGGGGTGGGGATGGGTCTCAGCTTTCAAGTCAATGGCTTCACATTCTTCTCCACAGTGGCGGAAGTTCCAAATTGTCCAACCCAAAGCCCAAGATACTCTCTTGGGAGGGAAAAAGAAAAATGCTTTTCTTTGAGGACAGACAGGAGTGGATGGAGTAGAGGTGGGGCACCCTGAGAAGTTACCTAAATGATACAAAATCTAGGGAGGCTGTTTTCATAGTTGTTGCTGTTATTGTTGATATCATTGTTAGGCTTTTCAGATCACACTCAGAAAACTCAAGTTTGCTCATCCAAACATACCTGAGCTTCCAGGATAACAATGCTTCAGTTCACTTCTCTTCAGTTCAGTTGCTCTTCGCAACCCCATGGACTGCAGCACACCAGGTCTCCCTGTCCATCACTAACTCCTGGAGTTTACTCAGACTCATGTCCATTGAGTTGGCGATGCCATCCAACGATCTCATCCTCTGTAATTCGCTTCTCTTCCTGTCTTCAATCTTTCCCAATGTCAGGGTCTTTTCCAATGAGTCAGTTCTTTTCATCACGTGGCCAAAGTATTGGAGTTTCAGCTTTAATATCAGTCCTTCCAATGAACACTCAGAATTGATCTCCTTTAGGATGGACTGGTTGGATCCCCTTGCAGTCCAAGGGACTCTTAAGAGTCTTCTCCAACACCATAGTGCAAAAGCATCAATTCTTCAGCAATCAGCTTTCTTTACAGTCCAACTCTCACACCCATACAAAGTGAAAATGAAGTCACTCAGTCGTATCTGACTCTTTGCGACCCCATGGACTATAGCCTATCAGGGTCCTCTGTCCATGGAGTTTTCCAGGCAAGAGTGCTGGAGTGGATTGCCATTTCCTTCTCCAGGGGATCTGCCCAACCCAGGAATCGAACCTGGCTTTCCCGCATGCCGGCAAATGCTTTACTGTCTGAGCTACCAGGGAAGCCCAATATGACTACTGGAAAAAAAATAGCCTTAACAAGACAGACCTTTGTTGGCAAAGGAATGTCTCTGCTTTTTAATAGGCTGTCTAGGTTGGTTATAACTTTCCTTCTAAGGAGTAAGCGTCTTTTAACTTCATGGCTGCAGTCACCATCTGCAGTGACTTTGGAGCCCCCCAGAATAAAGTCAGTCACTGTTTCCACTGTTTCCTCATCTATGAAGTGATGGGACCAGATGCCATGATCTTGGTTTTCTGAATGTTGAGCTTTAAGCCAACTTTTTCGCTCTCCTCTTTTACTTTCATCAAGAGGCTCTTTAGTTCTTCTTCACTTTCTGCCATAAGAGTGGTGTCATCTACATATCTGAGACTATTGATATTTCTCCCGGCAATCTTGATTCCAGCTTGTGCTTCTTTCAGCCCAGCATTTCTCATGATGTACTCTGCATAGAAGTTAAATAAGCAGGGTGACAATATACAGCCTTGACGTACTCCTTTCCTGATTGGGAACCAGTCTGTTGTTCCATGTCCAATTCTAACTGGTGCTTCTTAAATGTCATATAGATTTCTCAAGAGGCAGGTCAGGTGGTTTGGTATTTGCATCTGTTTTAGAATTTTCCACAGTTTATTGTGATCCACACAGTCAAAGGTTTTGGCATAGTCAATAAAGCAGAAATAGATGTTTTTCTGGAACTCTGTTGCTTTTTTGATGATCCAGAGGATGTTGGCAATTTGATCTCTGGTTCCTCTGCCTTTTCTAAAACCAGCTTGAACATCAGGAAGTTCACAGTTCACGTATTGCTGAAGCCTGGCTTGGAGAATTTTGAGCATTACTTTAGTAGCGTGTGAGATGAGTGCAATTGTGCGGTAGTTTGAGCATTCTTTGGCATTGCCTTTCTTAGGGATTGGAAAACTGACGTTTTCCAGTGCTGTGGCCACTGTTGAGTTTTCCAAATTTGCTGGCATTTGGAGTGCAGCACTTTCACAGCATCCTCATTTAGGATTTGAAATAGCTCAACTAGAATTCCATCACCTCTACTAGCTTTGTTTGTAGTGATGCTTTCTAAGACCCATTTGACTTCACATTTCAGGATGTCTCGCTATTAGGTGAGTGATCACACCATTGTGATTATCTGGGTTGTAAAGATCTTTTTTGTATAGTTCTTCTGTGTATTCTTGCCACCTCTTCTTAATATCTTCTGCTTCTGTTAGGTCCATACCTTTATTGAGCCCATCTTTGAGTGAAATGTTCCCTTGGTCTCTAATTTTCTTGACGAGATCTCTAGTCTTTCCCATTCTACTATTTTCTTCTATTTCTTTGCACTGATCACTGAGGAAGGCTTTCTTATCTCTCCTTAATATTCTTTAGAACTCTGCATTCAAATGGGTATATCTTTCCTTTTCTCCTTTGCCTTTTGCTTCTCTTCTTTTCGCAGCTATTTGTAGGGCCTCCTCAGATAGCCATTTTGCCTTTTTGCATTTCTTTTTCTTGGGGATGGTCTTCATCACTGTCTCCTATACAGTGTCACGAATCTCCGTCCACAGTTCATCAGGCGCTCTGTCTATCAGATCTAGTCCCTGTAACAACACTTAATAAGTGTTAAAAGTTGTCTCCAAAGGTTTTATGTGCAATTCATCCTCAGAAAAGGAGCTGAGCCAGAAGCACACAAACAGAAGAGAGACATAGAGGAAAAGGTCATATGAAGAAGGCAGGCACTGGGCAGTAGTCACGAGTCAGGACAAAAAATACTGAGGATTTAACAGCTACTAGAACTAGAGGAGAGTCATGGACCAGATTCTCCCTCAGAAACTCCAGAATGAACCCATCCTCCCATTCCCTTTATTTCAGACTCTGGCCTCCAGAACTGTAAGAGAATAAATTTCTGTCATTTTGAGCCACCGAGTTTATGGGACTTTGTTACCAAGACTGTCACTGTGGTAGTTAAACAGTCATAGTAAGAAGGGATAAGGCCGCTAATTTATTTCTGGTGTCCTTAATTATTTGGTGATATAGCACTACTATTTGCAAATCATTTATCAAGCATTTTTAAATTCTAGTTTAAGAATATTATAGCAGCCCTAGTTGCAAATTCATCTTGACCGAAGTTATGGCAATGTTATTTGTCTTTGTTAGTGCTGCAACAGGGAACAGATATATAATGCATGATTTCCCCCTTTTAAGTAATATTATTTTAAACTTAAACAACTGAGTAGATGGAGCAGTATTTTTCATAGACTTTGAAGTCTTGAACCTGAGATATTTTTAGATAGAAAAGCTGAAATAGACAATCTTGATGGATAGTGATGCTATTTTCTACATTAAAATTTCTTTTTAGCTTTTTAATCTTAAAAAACATGTATGAGAAAATTCTTGTTAAACAGTCAAACAATATAAAAGTATATGGAGAAACAAGTGAAAAACTGGAATTTTCTTTTTATGAGTATGTTCTCTTTATGTATTATGAGTACAGATCCTTGTCTGTTATTGAGTATTTTCTGATACTCTGTCTTCACTCTCCCCTTTTAAAAACTATACATTATACCATATAGAGGTTTGTTTTGGTGTTGTCCAACTTATTAGATTTTTTTTCTTGATAGTTTATGCATTTTGTGTCTGTCTTAGAAAGATTTAGACACATTTGTGTCTGTCTTACCAGGATTTTGAAATTTTCTCATTAAAAAAAATCCTTTTGTGCTTAGATATTTAATTTTATGTTTGATAGGGAGAAGAGATTGAATTCTCCCCACTCTAAGGTAGATCCAGTTGTCATATTATGTTCAGAAAATTTCTTCATTTCCACACAGATATTAAACATCAGCTACATCAAGTATTCCATTGTGGAAATGAAGTACCATGGAGCATCCAAAGGGCAATTTCTGGACTCTTTAGTTTGTTTCACTGATCTGTGTTTGTATATCTCCGTGCCAATTCAATATTCTTTATTATTAGGGCTCTGAAGTATATTTAAATAAATGTTAGGGCAGTTCCTCTCTTATTCTTTTTATTTTCAAACATTTCTGGATATGATTGAGTATTTTTTTCCTTCCAAGTGAACTTTAGAATAAGCTTTTTAAGTTACATACACAGCGAAAATCCTGTTGGGATTTTGAATAAAATTATATTAATTAAGTTAATAATAACTACCTGGGAGAAAACCATTCAAGAACAAGATGGGCCTCTGTATTTATTCAAATATAATTTTATGTCTTTCAGTTGAGTTTTGTATACTTCATATACTTTTTAAACAGTCTTACAGGCGTCTTCCTCTATATTTTATATTTCTTTTGCTATTATAAATAAATGGTAGCTTTTCTACTATATTCAAATAATTGATTATTACTAGTATATCACAAATTTATAGATGTTTTTACATCTGCCTGTGTTACTACCACAACATGTTACTAACCCCTCTAAAAAACTAACAGTTTTTCATTTGGTTTCTCTTGCTCTTCTAGGTAAGCAAACATATTTCTTATAACTAATGATAGTTTGATCATTTTTATATTATTTATTTCATTTATTTAATTACCTAATTGCATTGGGCAGGATCTCTGGTACATGGTTGAATAGTTCTAGTAAGAGTAAACATCTTTGTCCTGTTTATGACATCAAGTGGAGTTACTTCCAGTGTGTTCGCATTGGGTGTGATATTTGTTCTTTGTTTCTGGTAGATATGCTTTATGAATTAGGAAAAATTCTTACTATTCCTAGCTTGATAACATTTTATTTTGTGTTATTTTTAGTCAGTAAGAGATGTTGAATGTCATCGAACAGTCTTGGGCAGTAAAATTGATAGTTCTTTTTTAGTCTATTTGTCTTTGAATCACATAGATAGATTTATTAATGTTAAATTATCTTTGCATTACTGGTATAAACTCTACTTTGTCAGCAAATTAGTCCATGTCTTTAGTTGCAAGCAACAAAACCAACTCATGCTAAGTCAAGCAGGAGAGTAGTGTGTAGAAAGCAATCAGAG
The DNA here is from genome assembly GCF_042477335.2 of Ovis canadensis. Taxonomy (NCBI): domain Eukaryota; kingdom Metazoa; phylum Chordata; class Mammalia; order Artiodactyla; family Bovidae; genus Ovis; species Ovis canadensis. The sequence continues at coordinate 70,653,496 of NC_091248.1, read as the reverse complement.
AAGGAATATTTGGGAAGTCAGAAGAATCGGGCTGCATGATCCAGAAGAAAGCCTTACATTATTTCAAAGAACTGGTCCAGTGAAGATATACTGCAGAGCACAATGCTGCAATTTTTATCACTTAAGCTGGTCAGCTGATACTTCCTTTGGCTCCATCATCTTTGTGCTTGGATGGAGCCTCTATTGCCCAACAAATGGATTCTGAACAGTCCCTGCTTCTTCATACCAGTTGCTTTCAAGTCAAAGTCTGGAGTTGTGGTACCAGATGACCAAAGCCTGGGTCATGTACCTCTTGCTTTAGCTTTGGGAGAATTTGGGAAATATCATATGTAGCATGGGGAGCCTCTTTGATAGGAGATTGGGAATTCCCTAGTTAAAGGACTGGTTGTCAGACACCAAGCAACTCAAAGGAATGACTAATGTCTCTGATAGTTCTGATGTGTTACTTTAAAAACAAACTGCTGGGTTCTGTTAGATAACATTTTATTTAGGATTGTTACATCAGTGTTTTTAAATGAGATAATTTATAGCATTCTATTTTTGAGCCATCCTTGTTTTTGATATAAAGTTAGGCTGTTGTTATAGAATGATATGGGAAGATTTTCATGCTTTCTATGCTCTGAAAGAGTTTATATAACATAGTAATTACCTGCCTTTTATAGGTTTAGTAAAACTTATAAAACCATCTGGGATTGGAGCCTATTTTTAGGACAGAAGTTTGAAAATCCTTGCAATTATTTTTACAGTTATTGCTATAGTCACACTTTTTTCTTCTCTCTGTTTCAATTTGATAATCTGTATTTTTAGGAGAAAATAATGTCATCTATATTTTTAAATTAGTTGATATTAGAAAATTTAGTATTTTTTTTAGTAATATAGACAATCTCCTCTGTATTTGTATTAGATTGGTACAAAAGTAATTACAGTTTTGGACTGTGAATTTTAAATCATTATAAATGGGCTCAAACGCATCTTTATTAATCAAATAGGAACCATTACAATCAACACATTTTTGCCAACAAGAAGTAAGTTTCTTTATTCCTGTAGCATAAAAATCCATGTTTCAGGATTCAACAAACTCTTGGAAAGCATTTTCTGCCTCTTGCTAGTTGTGGCAGTGTTTTCCTTGCAAAAAGTTGTCAAGATGCTTGAAAAGTGGTGGTTGGTGAGAGGTCAGGTGAATAAGGCAGATGAGGTAAAACTAAATAGCTCAATTTGTTCCGCTTTTGAAGCAGTTGTGTGACATGTGGTTGGGCGTTGTCATGAAGGAGAATTGAGCCCTTTCCGTTGACCAATGCCAGCTCATCTGCAACTGTTGAAGTTTTCTGTGTTCCTCATCAATTTGCTGAGCATACTTCTCAGATATAATGATTTTGCCAGGATTCAGAAAGTTATAGTGGGTCAGATGGGCAGTAGACTACCAAACAGTGACCATGCACCTTTTTTGGGTGCAAATTTGGCTTTGGAAAGTGCTTTGGAGCTTCTTCTTAGTCCAACCACTGAGCTGGTCATCATTGGTTGTTGTATAAAATCCACTTTTCTTTGCATGTCACAGTCCGATAGAGAAATGGTTCATTGTTATTGAGTTATTGAATAAGAGAAGACAATAGGCACTTCAAAATGGTGATATTTAAAAATTTTCAGTCAGCTCATGAGGCACTCACTTATCGAAATTTTTCACCTTTCCCAATTTGCCTCAAATGCTGAATGACCCTAGAATGGCCAACATTGAGTTCTTTGGCACCTTCTTATGTAGTTGTAAGAGGATCAGCCTCGATGATTGCTCTCAATTCGTCATTGGCAACTTCCAATTGCTGGCCACTGTGCTCTTTTTCAATATTCTCATTTCCGTTGCAAAATTTCTTGAACCACCACTGTACTGTACGTTTGTTAGCAGTTCCTGGGCCAAATATGTTGTTGATGTTGTGAGTTGTCTGCTCTGCTTTATGACTCATTTTGAACTCGAATAAAAGAATCACTGGAATTTGCTTTTTGTCTACTGTGGTTTCTATAGTCTAAAATAAATATAAAATAAATAGCAAGTAGTAAGTCCTTGGGAGAAGGCAATGGCACCCCAGTCCAGTACTCTTGCCTGGAAAATCCCACAGATGGAGGAGCCTGGTAGGCTGCAGTCCATGGGGTGGCGAAGAGTCGGACATGACTGAGCGACTACTTCCCTTTCATTTTTCACTTTCATGCATTGGAGAAGGAAATGGCAACCCACTCCAGTGTCCTTGCCTGAAGAATCCCAGGGACAGGGGAGCCTGGTCGGCTGCCGTCTCTGGGGTTGCACAGAGTCGGACACGACTGAAGTGACTTAGCAGCAGCAGCAGCAAGTCCTTAGCAAAAAAGCAAAGTGAGAAATGTGCATTAAAATGATGTATAATATAATCACATTTATTTAAGAATGTATTCCAATATCAAACAGTAAAGTTCAATAATGTAAAACCACAATTAGTTTTGCACCAACCTAAGAAATATCTCTTTTCTCATTACTAATGGTATTTATTTGTTTTTTTTTTTTCATTTATTCTAAACAAAAGATTCAAAGCTATTATCTACTTTATGGAGCTTTTTAAAGTGCTATGTTTGATTTTATTGATCAGTTTAACTCCTTTATGTTTTCTATTTCATTCTTTTAAATTTAATTTTTATGAACTCCTTTTTCCTCTGAAGATATTTTATTATTGTTTCTCTAGTTATTTGAGAAAATAACTTATTTACTTTATTTTTTCCTTAAAATTACAAATTACATCAAGCAAATAAGAGTTTAGAGTAGGATATGTCTATATTCCCTCATACAACTTAGATAAATGTTAATATTTTGCAATATTTGCTTCAGAGAGCTTTTTAAGAAACAAAATATTTCAGCTAGTAAATCCCATATGTCTTTTACAAGGGAAAACTACTACCCTAAGCTATGTATTCATCATGCTTTTCTATTTGCTACATTTACACATGTCCACAAGCAATATAGAGTTTACATAAAGTTTTTAAGCTTTATATAATTGGATCATACTGTATGTATCCTTTTGCAAATTGCCTTTTCTAAACACATAATGTTTAATTTTATCTATCAAAATAAATGTAGCTCCAATTTATAAATTTGAGCCACTCTATGGTTTCCTTTGGTGAATGGGTCACAATTTATTTACAGTATCATGTTGATAAATCTGAGGGAAGAAATGCTTTATCTATAATAATACTAAAAGAAGCAGAAGAATGACTGTAGAAAGAGAGTTCAGACATTGCAATAAGAGTACAGTGAAAGTGTAATCGTGAGTGTGTTAGTTGTCCAGTCATGTCTGACTCTTTGCAACCCCATGGACTATAGCCTGCTAGGCTCCTCTGTCCATGGGATTCTCCAGGCAAGAATACTGGAATGGGTTGCCATTTCCTACTCCAAGGGATCTTCCTGACCCAGGGATCGAAACTCCATCTCCTGCATTGACAGGCAGATTCTTTACTGCTAAGCCACCTGGGAAGCAGGCAGAACTTCAGCTGACATCATTTTTGAAAATTGACTACTTCTTTTGCTGTTCTTTGTCAAAAGATTCAGAAAATTTTTTTTGTGGGACCCAAATGAAAACCACCTAGATAATGTAATTGATGTTATTAAAGTTTATTTTTCACTCAGTGGTTATAAATTTTGTAAAGCCTGTTTATCTTCAGTCTGAATTTAGAAAAATAAAAATAATTTTTAAAAAGTTGGATTTTTCTGAGGTTAGGTAGGGATGACTTCAAGTAGTTCTTGTGAATGCCCTCAACTTTTGTTCTTTTAGAATGCAAGGAACACTGATTTTTTGTCTACCCACTTTCTTATATTTTTCTTGTATTTTTTCCTCTCTCTCTCATCTGTTACACTCTACCTTAAATGAATACAGTACAGACCTAAAATATAGAATGACTTGCTGTTCCCTGTTCTAAATTTTAATACAGAATATTTCTATTTCCTTTTCAGTATAAAAATTGCTTTTTGATGGATTTTTACTTAGGTCAGAAACCTCAATTTAAAAATGTATGTATGTGGGTCTTCCTTAACTGATTTAAGGATTTGAAAGTAAAATAAATCCCGTGAAATTGGTAGCTTTATGTATTGTTTCACAGAAGCCCTGTTCTATAGGGCTGGCCTAAGCTGCTTGGTTCGTCTGCACCATGTCATCAAATCTTTCATTATGCAGTGTCTCCACATCAAAGTTACAAGTATATATCTCTATATAGATATGTATATGTATACATACGTATCTACCTATATCTACTTTAGGATTTCAAAACAACTCTTTGGTTCTAAACCTTTTGAACTCAAGAAATATATATGGATTATTAAAAATAGATTTCTTTAACTTTAGGCATGTTATTGTAGAGCTGGAAAAAAAGTGCAAACGATATTGCTAAAGCTGGAAGACTAAGAAAAAATGGTTGACACGCAGAGAATAAGAATGAACTATAGCATTTTGAAATGTATTATCAAAATGTATTTAAAATTTGAAAGCAAAACTTAAAAGGCAAAGTTAGTTTCCAAAAGATAAGGTTAAAGAGTTTGAAGCGAATCTCTGCCATTCATAAATGTTCCTCAGAGGAGATGTCAGTGGGTGAGGAGAGCAGAGAGATGGGTTTATCTTTACTGTCTTTTCTTGTCAGCTGACTTGGGAAAATGAGGAAGACAGCCTGGAGTTCCCACTCAACTTCTTTGTGACTTAAATTGTAGTATTGAAGTAAATTGCTGAGACTTAAGTCGCTCATGCGTTGAGTGTTTCCTCTGTGTCAGGCAGCCCCTATGCAACATTCTATACGCTAGTGAACTGAATAGATATAGATCCTGCCCACAAAGGGACTTCCTGTCTGAGCCATTCATTTGTTTGAGTACAGAGGGAATTTTATTTTTTTTTAACCTATTTTTTCTAGACTAGAGGGTTTTTACTGCTTTGCCCCTCTATTAAAAATCTGGAACTGATCTCAGGTGGCATCAGCCTGCAGTGGCTTGGAGCAGGGCTTGGGTTGGACCCAGAGATTGGGCTGGGTCACAGTGGTTAAAGCACCAGATCCTAGCCTCTAGACCAGTGGTCAGTGACAAGGGCCCTCTGGCTTTATAGAAAAGAATTCCCACAAAGACGAAAAGTAGTGAAACAAGTGAAGCATTTATTAGGAGGACAAAGAGTACAGTATATGTGGATAGACACAAGGGCAGATTCAAGGAGAGAGTCCCTGAGTCACACCCTTGTAGCAGTTTGAATTACTTTTATGGAGTATTTCTTCCAGGTTTCCTTTTGCCAAGTATTTTGATTTGCCTGGTTCACAGTCCATATTTGGTATACCTCAGGATCCTCCCATGTGTGTGCGTGCATCTCTTAGCCAAGATGGATCCTACTGAAAGAGCAGCTGAGTAGACTACCCCTTGACATGACTCTCCTTTCACTTCCAAGGAGCCTTTTCTGCGCATGTGTGGTCAGGGAGGTCTCCAGACTTCATAAAGAGAAATATGTGGTCTGTGCAGTCTCCAGCCTCCTCCCTTAATTGCCCTGCTATTCTTGTCTTTGGAGTTTCAGTCAATAGAGAATGACTCTCCAGTTGCTTAACCCTAGGGGCCCTGTCTGCCTTCTGCCTCAGAAGCTGTCATTTATCTTCTGCTTAAAGGATGAATGTGTTTTTTGTCTTATTTAGTGGCCTTTCAGAGATGCACTTAGTGAGCATGACCCAATTAATAACAGTAAGACAGAGGCAGCTGGGAAAGGACTTGGTGTAGGCTCTTCCTGCACCCTGGCACTGGACAGACACTGGAGGACAGATATGTGCCGGCTGAGATCTCATCCAGGAGGTAAAACGTAGTGCCTAAGAATAACAAACACTTGCATAGCATTTAGTATGTCCCAAGCATAAACAATGGTAAAGTGTCTGCCTACAATGCAGGAGACCCGGGTTCAATCTCCCGGGGAAGATCCCCTGGAGAAGGAAATGGCAACCCACTCCAGTACTCTTGCCTGGAAAATCCCATGGATGGAGGAGCCTGGTACACTCCATGGGGCCGCAAAGAGTTGGACATGACTGAGTGACTTCACTTTCACTTTCAAGCATAAACAATGTTTACTCCACATCATAGCCCCATGAGGTAGACGCTTGAGTCTGCCTTTCTGTCTTAACTCAGGAATCAAACAGATTCAAATAACATGGGGTAACCTTGTAATTGGGCTTGCCTGGTAACTCAGATGGTAAAGAATCCAGATGCAATGTGGGAGACCTGGGCTGGGAAGAGTTGATCTCTGGATTGGATGATCCCTTGGAGGAGGGCACAGCAACCATTCTTGCCTGGAGAGTCTCCATGGACAGATGAGCCTGGCAGGGTACAGTCCATGGGGTCACAAAGAATCGGACACTACTGAGCAACTAAGCACACACCCTCTTAATTAATTCCATTTTAGGGATGAAGAAACTGAAGCACGCAGAGGTTAGTGACTTGCCCAAGGTCTCACATTGTTGGAGAATTCATGATTCAAATCCAGGTAGTATGGCTCTAGAATCTGTGCTCTTAACCACTGCACTACTCCCTCCCCACCAACCCCAGTAACTCCTTGCTATTAAATTTCCAATACTCGTTTCATCCCACTTGACTTATCCTGCCTTAAGACCTCAGAATCGTCCTGCCCTGGAATTGGCTGACGCCTTTGAACGTACAAGGGGATTTTAAATGGAACAGTAAGGATCTCTTGCTAGAAGGTTTGTGATTGTTGCCCTGTGGCTACTGTACACTTTATTTGGAGAGGTGGGGGGCAGGGTGGTGAGGAGGGGAGAGAACTTTGCTGCTCCTTTGCCTTTAGGGTTACTTTTCTACTTTGACAATGGGTTATGTGAACTGATATCCAAAGGGCAAAATAATGGTCATTCCTTGACCTTCAGCCTTTTTGAGTGTTGTGGTTCATGATTCCTAGCTGTTTAGCTTGTTGGCCTGGGTTTTGACTCTCCAGCATTGTCCCAAATTTTGGTCTCTTAGATTTTTTATTTCTTCCTTTATATGATTGCTTCTATAGCAGAGATCCTCAACCTGGGATCATGTGTCCTTAAGGCATTGGCTAGAGATGGGGAAGCCTGTGAAATTCTTAAATTGTATACAGACTTTTATGGATATGTGTCTGGAGGTATTTCTTTTTTTTTTTAAGATGGAGAGAGCCTGTATTTTATTCTCAGAGGAATTTCCAGCTATGAAACCAAACTAATAATCTGCTCATTTTTAATCTATTATGTGTATATTAAGTAAGCTGCCTTAAATTATTTTTAGAAAGGTATATGATGAAAATATAAAATCATAACTTATCTGAAGGATTCATCATTAATTCTTCGTGTCAAACAGACTCTAATGCTGTGCTATGGTTTACATTAACCATCTATGCCCAAATATAACTTCTCCATTCATTTTTGGGAATATTTAAAGTGATTGTGATCTAAGGTGATATCAATCTATTAGCAACTGTGTTCTACCTGAGGAAAATGGCAGCAAAAGATGGGAGAGAGAGAGCCTAGGAAGGTGACATAGATCTTGAAGGAAGGGCTTCCCTGATAGTTCAGTTGGTAAGGAATCTGCCTGCAATGCAGGAGACCCTGGTTCGATTCCTGGGTCAGGAAGATCCACTGGAGAAGGGATAGGCTACCCACTCCAGTATTCTGGCCAGGAGAATTTCAAGGACTCTATAGTCCATGCGGTGACAGAGAATCGGACACGACTGAGTGACTTACACACACACAGTTCAGTTGAGTTCAGTTCGGACACTCAGTTCATGTCCGACTCTTTGCGACCCCATGAATCGCAGCACACCAGGCCTCCCTGTCCATCACCAACTCCCGGAGTTCACTCAGACTCATGTCCATCGAGTCAGTGATGCCATCCAGCCATCTCATCCTTTGTCTTCCCCTTCTCCTCCTGCCCCTAATCCCTCCCAGCATCAGAGTCTTTTCCAATGAGTCAACTCTTTGCATGAGGTGGCCAAAGTACTGGAGTTTCAGCTTTAGCATCATTCCTTCCAAAGAAATCCCAGGACTGATCTCCTTCAGAATGGACTGGTTGGATCTCCTTGCAGTCCAAGGGACTCTCAAGAGTCTTCTCCAACACCACAGTTCAAAAGCATCAATTCTTCGGCGCTCTGCCTTCTTCACAGTCCAACTCTCACATCCATACATGACCACAGGAGAAACCATAGCCTTGACTAGATGGACCTTAGTTGGCAAAGTAATGTCTCTGCTTTTGAATATGCTATCTAGGTTGGTCATAACTTTTCTTCCAAGGAGTAAGCACACACAGGTTACAGTTGAAGGAAGGAGTGATATCACTTCTGAAAAGGATGGATGGAGATAAAGAGAGATTCTAACGTGGATAGAAGGTGAAATGAAGGAATACAGAAGTGGTGGCTCAATATTTTCAGGAAAAAAGGGAAGATTTTAAGTATGTGTAAAAAATAAAGGAACTGGGTTTAGTTCTGATATATATACCCTATTGAGATGAGAAGACTCAATAAAAGAACAACAAAAGAAAAAAGTTAGGCTGTCAGTTCAACAGTTCAGCAAATTTCTGTGAACATTACTGTGATAAGATGCTCTGTAGGCACAGGGTCAGAGAAGATACAGTCCCTTTTCTGTGGGTGTCATGCTTAACACAAAGGCTACAACCAGGGCCTAGTTGGAAGTAAGTGAAAGTGAAACATTAGCATAAACCTATGGCAATCTTCAACAATGTTTGTTGGATTTAGGAGAGGAAGTTGAGTTAAAGTCTTGAAGTTTCAGGTTTGCTTAATGACCTTATGTGAGTGTTCCAGGCAATAATGATCTTTGTGAACAGGCCATTAGACTAGGAAAGATGTATAGACTAAGGGAAAACACTGCTCCTGTGTGAAGGAAGTGGAATAGGTGTCCAGAAAGATGGTGCTGCCTTGCTGGGGGCCATCAAATTAGAGATCTGCTAAGTTATAAGAGGCCCCACAGTTAGGTCCTAATGGTGGGTCACTGAGACAGTGTGGAGGGATGCTGATGAGCAAGAAGTGTTCTAAAGATGTAATAAGGGCTTGCGCATGTCATAATATGATCTAAAGAAATAGGAAGTACACAGGGATTGCCCCCACAAATCTGAGATGTAGACATGTAAGGTCCTGCTCTTGTGTAAAGATCTCTCAGTACAGAAATACCAATTCTGGAATCATCTCCATTATATTGGTTTATCTTTTTAAGACGGTTGTTTCCAAGCTGCCTTACTATGAAAATTCATTACCTTTTCTTGGCTCTTTTTTTCTCTGGCCTCTTATCTGCTGCAGGTAAGGCTTTAGGGAAGAGTTTCCCACATAACATGGGAGGAGTCGACACAGATGAGAAGTCTGTGAAATGACACAAAAACCATCCATCGCCAATGGTAGTCAGTAGGTGCCCAGTGAATATTTTGAATGATTGAATCATTGTTTCTTTACCCTTGAGAATAGACTAGAATTTAGAGAATTGTAAGATTCCCTTTCTTTTTGATACCAAATTACTTATTTCAGCTATGAGGTAGAATCTTATTTCCAAGGGGAAATCTTCAGAAGAATGACTTTGAGACCTTCAATCCAGGGTCTTCTGACTCCCAGTACACCATACAAATTTCACTAACACTGCTGCATTTTTCTGCCAGTCTTAAGGAAGGTACAAACGGCGTCCATTTCACAGACTTCCATTGTGTGTCTAAAATGTGTTAATCCATGTAAAGGACCTTTAAGAAGTACTTGACACTTAAGAAATGTTAACTATTATTATTATCATTACTACAGTCTTTACCTCTTCTTTAATTGATTCCCTTTAGTAATTTTTCCTTTCAGTTCAGAATATCCTCAGGATGAGCTCAGAAAAATATGTGACTTTATTGTTCATCTTTAGAACTTCAAGTACCCATAAGATGATAAGGGGTTGATAGGACTAAGAATGGAAAGCAAGGGATGGAGGAGAGAAATAGTATCAGGAAAATGGAAACATAGATGGTATAAAGGTAAGAAGTGGGAGGAACATCAGTGTTGGCACTGGGGATTTGGACTGAGATTTAGAAAGTTTTGGTGCCATTAATAGCAATGAAAATGCAGGGACAGGGAGCTGGTTGGGAAGGAAGCCAGTTAATATGATTTTAGAAATGGTTACATTGAAGTGACAGTAAGACATCCAAGTGGAAATAATCTACTAGTCAGACAAGTGGAGATACGAAACAAGGAGAAAGCTTGTGGCTGAAGATAAACATTGTGGGACATACCAAAGGGTATGACAGCTGCGGTTATGTGAATAGGCCACTACTTCAAGGGTACTTCTCCTCTCTCCTCTTTCTGGCAGGTGTGCTGTATTCTGGGCATGGTGATGACAAACACCATGTATTAGTGGAGGATAAAGGCAATGCCAGAAACCATCATTCTCTTTTTCTTTATCCTGCTCTCCCTCTCCTTCTCCTGCCTACTCTTCTTGTGTTCACTTTGCTTTTCTCTATTTTTCCTGGTCTTGTACATATAAGGAAATTTGTAAGTTGTATACAGTAAGTGTTCTAAAGCTAAGTAATTAGGAAGAAGATTCTGGCAGAGGAAAACGAACTTAGTAAAAAGTGATTTGGAGCAGTGATGATATTGTATTCCAAAATGATCCCTGGGGGAGGCACCTGAAAGAGGAGGAGAGAGGAAGCTGATGTGTGTTTCAATTAGGAATGGAGTGGTTCCTCCTGAGACCCCTCACCTCTTCTCTTCCTGTTGTTCTCACTTGCCTGGAATGGCAGGACATCCAGCATGGCGTGATCTTTCGGAGTGTCTACTATTGGCCATTCTCCTGGGATCATCCTGTGTTGCTGAGCTTATTCAGTTCAAAGGGAGGGTGATCAGTCTTCTATACCTAGTCAGGAGACATGTAGTGTCAGTCTGTTCCTTCTGAACTGTATTTTTAAAATCTAATTAAAAATTATTTTGTTCCCATCGGCCATTGTTACTGGTAATTCCACAAGTCTTTATATTTGCAGTCTCTGCTAGAACTTTGTGAAATATCTGCAAATCAGTGTGGTCTCCTGCTTTAGCTTATATGTTTATATATCTGCTTAATTTCAGGAGCTGAAGATGATCATGTCCTCTCTAGTTTTCTGGAGTGTAAAAATAAGACACTGTGTGATTCTTCAGATGAAAAACAAAACTGCTCTTACGCTAACAAGGAGGTTGGAATATGTGTCTTGCGTCTTAGAAGGCATGGAAAGCAAATAGTCATGAAGAAATAGAAAATTAGGAAGACAAATCAATCAACTCCCTTGTCTCATTAAAAAATAAAGTCAGTCTTCCTTTCTCTTTTTGTGACACATTTACTGAAAGTTTAGACAAAAGTTTATCAAGAAATAATGAGAGAGGACAGTTCCAACAGAACTGTCTTTAGTTCCAACAGATCAAAGGGTATAGATTAAGAAAACAAAAGAAGCCCTGTTCTGTCTGAGTTGGGGTGAAAAGCTTAAGGGAGTGTGAGATGCAGTAGAAAGGACCTCAAGAGGCATTTATACTGTGTGTATGAGATACAGAAAGGGTACATGGGGACAGGTCATTAAATTTTACTGTAGATTGTGAAGTTTTCCCTATCTGCTTTGCAGATTTTGGTAAAGTCTTAAGTTGCTTTTAAAAAAAGTTATTTATTTATATTTGGCTGCATTGGGTCTTCGTTGCTTCATGCAGACTGCTTCTTGCAGTGGCTTCTCTTGTTGCTGAGCATGGTCTCTAAGCCCACAGGCTTCCTGTAGGTGCAGCAGGTGGGCTCAGCAGTGTGGCTCCCTAGCTCTAGAGTGTAGGCTCAGTAGTTGTAGTGCTTGGGCTTAGTTGGTCGGTGGCGTGGAATCTTCCCAGACGAGGGATGGCAGCTGTGTCCCCTGCATTGGCAGGTCAATTCTTATCCACTGTGCCACCAGGGAAGTCCTTAACTTGCTTAATGATTATTTTTGGCTCAAACTCTTTAACTAATTAACATGTTAGTGTTTGTATCATAACCTGTGATTCCTTTCCCTGGCTTTTTATGCCAAATACCCAAACACCACCAGGGCCTGGTAAAGTAGGAAAGTGATTCTTTGAACCCTGGTTTCCTTCAGGCCTATGGTGCCTATGTTGCCTATAGTATCCGCAGCAAATATAATCCCTGCTTGGCGTGTTAGACAGAGCTGTCCTCCCCAAGTCCCTTATCCACCCAAGTTCTCTGATTCCAGTACCTGAGCTTCCCTCTGAAACGGCTGTCTTAGCCTTTCAGAAAAAACTGTGACTGAACACATCCAGTTTGGGTAAAAAAGACCAACTGCATCTTAAATAGAAAGCTTAGCGCTTGTAGGTGAATTTTAAGACTGTATAACTACAGTGAAGAATTTCAGGCAAACATGAGTCTATCGGTAGCAGTTCTGGCTGAAAACAAACTCACCATTCAAAGAGGTTCCCAAAGGTCTGGGCGGGGCTACCGTCCTCCACCAGCGCCCTCTGGCGGTGGGGGCGGGGAGTGGGAGTGGCTTAGCAACGTGGGCAGAAGCCTTTCACTGGTGCTCTCCATCTAGAGGCTCACAGGGAGCGAGGGAGAAGCCGTTCTTGGACACAAGCTCAAGAATATAAGCGAGAAGCAAAGGTAAAAATTAACAAGGAAACAACAATAATTTGTCTCATTATTAATAGAAAAGAGGGCACCAGTAGGCCAATAAGTGGAAATATTGGTCCGGATGTGCTTCAAGGAAAGAGTTTTTGTTCAAAGAATTCAGGGTAGCCTCGCAGGCTCTGCCTTTTGGGTCTAGGTGGCCTCCTAGAGGGGCACCGTCCTTTCTCAGGGTCTGCCCCTCCCCTTCTCCCCAGGTGAGTTGGTCCTCAGGGTTCCTCTGTGACGCTGATAAAGGTGCTCAGGAGGGAGATGTGAAAATGACTGCCTTCCATTCGCATCCTCAGCCTTCTGTGCTCTGGCTGTCCTCAGGCCCAGCCCCAAGGGGTCAGAAGTCCTGGTCTAGCTGGTCTTCAGCACGGAGCGGTGGGTGAGGCAGTCCCAGCTGCAGAACGCGGCTCTCCAGGCGCTACGCAGGGCTCTGATCAGTGAGTGCAAGTGCTCCTGGATGAAAGTAACTGCACTGGGCTAGTGGGGCTGCGGTGGGAAGGCCAGGTTCCAGATGCTGTCAGGCGCCAAGGCTGGGCCGGGCTCCTCTGTCCCAGCTCCCACAAAGCCCTCCTTGCCCTGTGGATCATTGAGATTATAGCCCATTTCCCAGTGTCCTGAGAAACATGGATGTATCAAAAACGTAAAATGTAGTGTTCAGATTCTGGCTGCTATAAGTATGTCATTTTCTGGTTTCTATACTAGTCTCTGCAACTGCACCCCCAGTTCCCTAAATGCAAAGAGGTGGTTGCACTAGTTTTCCAGGTGGCCTCCCAGCCTCAGGCTTGCTCTCACATTTATTCCTCATTGTCCACCAAAAAGGGGTGTGCATGTAAGTTTGTGTGCATGTGCGTTTGTGGGTGTGTGTGTGACTTATAGTCTCTGGGAAATGAGTGCCAGAAGTTCCCCTGTGCCTTACTTTTGCTTTGGCAAACCAGGCCACACCAAAATTACAGTCCCCGCATCAGAGGGGTCAACAAATTAGAAAAGATGGACTGCTACTCCTATGTGGCTATGTTGTAAGCTAGATGGAGTTGCAAATGGTAGGGTTCCTCACCTCCACTCCCTCTAAACAAGTAAAAATGAAAAGCAATGGCAGAGACAACCAGACACAATGATGTTAATTAGCACTGATAGAACTTCTTTAATTACCTATGTGAGGTAGGCAGTATTTTTCACTAGTGTACAGATGAAGAAACTGAGGCAGCTGAGAGGTTAAAGAACCTGCAGTTTCCAAGGAGTGAGGCCAGAATTCAAATCCAAGCAGAAACTTTAACTCATTCTCCAGACAAAGCCAACTGGAAACAATGTATCATGATAACTACTAGAAAAAGTTGTTGGAGGCAAAGCTGACTAGCTTGAGTGAGTTAAAAGTTGTGGGTCCTTTAATTTCTGTACTAGGGGATGTGTTAACCTTTTAAATGCAGCAGTACTGAGCTGGAAACAGCAAAAGAATCTGCAGGTATTAAACCGGGAAGAAACCAATTTTAAACCAGAAAAATTACTTTATAATATCTCAAAATGTAATACAAGAGCTGCAATCTCTTTTAAGAAAAGTAATTATGTATATTAATATCAGAAAGATATCACTTGGAATAAACCCTGATCTAGTCACATTAAGACTAGATAGTGAAGCCAAAAGTTCTTATTGCTCTTAAAATAAGGTCATTATAAGGGTGACCATCAAACGCTAGAATTTGATGCTGGGAGGGATTGGGGGCAGGAGGAGAGGGGACGACCGAGGATGAGACGGCTGGATGGCATCACGGACTCGATGGACCTGAGTCTAAGTGAACTCCAGGAGATGGTGATGGACAGGGAGGCCTGGCGTGCTGCGATTCATGGAGTTGCAAAGAGTTGGACACGACTGAGCGACTGAACTGCACTGAACTGAAGCTAGATAACGTATTAGATTTTTTTCCCTCCAGTTTTACGTTGTTGAATATTACAGGGAACTGGTGGACATTCTAAACCAAGTAGAAATATACCAGATACCCAACCCTGATATTCCTTTGGCCCAACTGGTAATTTTTAACTCTCTTACCAAAGAGTCTGATTTTGGGTGGTGATAAGATTATTTTTGAAAATAGAGTTGAATTTCTGGAATGAAAAGTGTAAACTGTGTATTATGATTTTCATCATTGAGTTTTGTTTATTATTATTCTAAGAAGTACTTGGCTGTGAATACAAAGTAGGGTTTTTTTGTTTGTTTGTTTGTGATTCAGCACAGCTAGTGAGACTGGATCAGTGTCATCATTAGGCCTTTGTTAAATATTTATGCAGCCTCATTCTGTTAGATTTGTCTGTGCAAAGAATAGAATAAAATAGAAACTAAAACCTAATCTATCCGCTCTGCTCAAAGAGTGTACAACCTAATGAGGCAGATAAATATACAAACTTTGTAGTGTTGAGATCACCAATTTTCCAGAGCAGTGCTTATCAACAGGGGCTGCACATTAGACCTACCTGGGGATCTTATAAAAGCTCAGATGCCCTGACTGTACATCAGAGTCTCTGGCGATGTTCCCCAGGTTGTGCAATTTCAATGGGCAGTGAGGAGCAGTTAGCATAACTATGGAAGTGTTACCCACTCAGTTGTGTCCAACTCTTTGCAGTCCCATAGAAGGGGAAGCCCATAGGCTGCTCTGTCCATGGAATTCTCAGTACTGGAGTGGGCTGCCATTCCCTTCACCAGGAGATCTTCACGACCCAGAGATCGAACCTGGGTCTCCCACATTGCAGGCAGTCTTTACTGCCTGAGCTGCCAACTATATCACCTTGATAATGAATTTCATTCTTTTAAGATTTGAGAAAAGCCTTTTAAACATGAGCCTGAATTTAAAACACAGGTAAATTTTAATGTGGGGATCACAGAAGCAGATGTGGGGTTCTTTTAATACTGTTTTTCTGACTGCAAAAGGGAATAACTAAGAAGTAAGATGGTGTGACTTGCAGGCAAGAAGGCAATGTGTAAAAAGATTCTTATTTCATTGTGATAATTTGAAACTCAATGCCTTAGATCAGGGGAAGGAAAACATCTGAGAAGAACTTGATTCATGGCAGTGTCTGAAAATGGCATGCTCATCACTATGACTTGAAACCTTAGTGTGAAAAGAAGTCTCATCAAACCCTGTTGCCTTTCTTGCGGAGACACTAAAATGGTTGATTTTACAAGCACTCACTGGTTTTGGTTTTTTTGTGGGTTTTTTTTTTTTTTTGGCTCTAGATGATTTTCATTTATTCACGTATTCAGACTGAAATAACTCTTCTGATTAACTTATTTTCTTTCTCTTAAAGATATTGAAGAGGTAGAACTAAAGCTATGCCAAGTGCTTGAATGTGCACTTTGAGAGCATTATCTGAGGCTCTTCTGTGATGATGCCCTTAATGTTGCCAACCCACACTTCTCTTAGCATCTGAGTGGTGCTCCTCCTCCTTAGAAAGCCACCCACTTATCCTGAGCTCAATAGCAAAGATGGAATTTTTGTACTTAAGAGCCAAGATTGGTTTTCAAAAGCTCTGTGGAACATGCTATAACAAAGCAGAAATTAGCCCCAAGGCATTTTCCCCAATAAGTCTCTTCCAGTCCTCCTACCACCAAATTGGGTTTAGACAATTTTGACAAATCATTGTCTAAGCCATTAATTACTAAAAAGTATTAGTTGGAGATTTTGAATGCCTCACTTTTATTAAATACCATAAATTTTCTTGGTCTCGTGTTTTAAGAAAGAATAACAGGCTCATTTAAATTTATCAGGTAGCACATATTTAGAGGAATTTTTTTAATCTGTACTAAAGCTGTTTCAGACAGTGAAATTCAACATGTTTGCAAATAATTGGCTTCCACAAATGTTATTCTGAGAATATATTGGCAGTGATATCTGAAGGAAATATTTTAAAACAATAAAAATGGAAATTGTCATGCTTAAATAAAAAGTTATTAGCCAAAATTATTTTAGAACATATTACCCAAACCATCTTGGGCCTGACTACCATTTGAATAAATATTCTTACCTGAAAAAACCCTGCTTGTTGAATTGTTGGACTGTTGGTCAGATTTAGAATTCCTTGCAACCTGGCTTTCTATTCCTCACAGTGATAAGAGACATTTTTCAGAGATCATGGTTGCCTTTCATGATACCTCAAAAAGTTAAGCTGTCACTTAGACATCTCTACCTTTTTTATGCATTGGCTCTAAGGCATATGCTAAATATGTTAGCATGTTTAGAATTTACTTCTTGCACTTCTCATTGTTATCCATTCCCATTTTACAAATGAGGAAACTAAGGCACAGAAATGTTTAATAGCTTTCTGAGGTCATAAAGCCAGCAAGTGGCCATGCTGAGATTTAAACATAGGTTGTTTGACTCCCCTTTAATCACAACAGAATACAAAAAAAAAAAAAAAGAACCAAAGCTTTTGAGTCTAATAGCTTGAGAGAAGAGCAGTATTATTAATAAAAATGAAAGAACTAGAGAGATCTAGCCTGGATTTTTCTTGGCAAAGGGAGAAGGAGGAAACAATTGATTTAATTTTGGTCATGTTGAAATGACATGATGTCAGGATATATAAATATCTGTCCTAGAGACAGATGTAAGTGATCAGGGCAGAACCTGAACTGGGGATGTGGATTGGAAAAATCTTTACAATAGAAAATGTAGGATAATAGATGAGAAAGTGTGATTTTTTTTTTCCCCAAGAAAGTGAATATACAGAAAGAAGAGCAGAGGAGAAGGAGTTGAACTTTATGGTAAATACAGAGTTAAAATGGGGCAAGTAGAAGAGAAGTCAGAAGCAATCATAAAAGGGGATGGAGAATGAGGATAGGGCTAAGACCCCACCCATGAAAGACTTTCCCAAAAGATGAGCATGGGATATAAGTCTTTCAGAGAAATGGAGGCGAATGAAGAAATACAGATTTGGTGACTTCCACAAACTATTATAAATAGTAAGTATCAGTAGCAGTGGATATTGCTATGCTTTATTTTGTCTTACTTGTTTTTAAATTTTATTTTGTTTCATTGCTGGTATCTGATTTAAAAAGATATCTTATTAAGGTAATAAGATATTAATAAGATATTGAAAATTTTATTCATTTTTGACTTCAGAAAGAGTGAATGATTGCTTCTCTAAGTGTTTCAGAGTCAAGCCTTAGAAATCTTGCCCAGAACTTAAGCATCAGCAAAGTCAGGCAACCACGTGAAGTTAGCAGTCAGAAGGCCCTCAGCAGTGCATCCTGGTTCATTTCATCATCTTGGTGGGAAAGTCGAGGTACAGAGTGGTTGAGTGTCTCCCACCTGAGGTGGTTTCTGAAATGGGCCTGGAGGTCTGAGCCAGATCCAGGTCCCTCCTCTTTCTAATGTGTCTCCTTGTGGCTTTGGAACAATAGGGAGAGTCAGTTTAAAGCCTTAGGCTCTCTTCTGACTAACTTATTCAGTCCTTCCTTGATTTCCACAGGGGACTGGTCCCCCACCCAATACCAAAATGCTCGACTGCTCAAATCCCTTTCATAAAATGACATAGTGTTTGCTTATAATCTATGAACATCCTCCCATATATTTCAGATCATCTCCAGATTATTTACATTACATAATACAATGTAAATGGTATGTACATAGTTGTAAATACAGTGTAGATCTGTGGGCATGGAAACTGCAGTTTCAGAGGGTGGACTGTACCTTGACTTGTGCCAATGTCACAGAACAGAGGGAGACCCTAGACCAAAGGAAGAGATTTTTAAAGAACATCATTCTTTATTTGGAGCTGGGACCGAACCCACATCTCCTGATTGGCAGGTGGAGGTAACTGACTGACAAAAACTTCCACAGTATCCAGGAACGTACAGAAAATGTGTGTCTTAATTGCAAAGAAAAGCAATGCCAAAGAGCGCTCAAACTACCACACAACTGCACTCATCTCACACGCTAGCAAAGTAATGCTCAAAATTCTCCAAGCCAGACTTCAACAGTATATGAACTGTGAACTTCCAGATGTTCAAGGTGGATTTAGAAAAGCCAGAGGAACCAGAAATCAAATTGCCATCATCCGTTGGATCATCAAAAAAGCAAGAGAGTTCCAGAAAAACATCTACTTCTGCTTTATTGACTATGCCAAAGACTTTACCTGTGTGGATCACAACACACTGTGGAAAATTCTGAAAGAGATGGGAATACCAGACCACCTTACCTGCCTCCTAAGAAATCTGTATGCATGTCAAGAAGCAACAGTTAGAATTGGACATGGAACAGCAGTCTGGTTCCAAATCAGGAGAGGAGTATGTCAAGGCTGTATATCGTCACCCTGCTTATTTAACTTATATGCAGAGTACATCATGAAAAACACTGGGCTGGATGAAGCACAAGCTGGAATCAAGATTGCCGAGAGAAATACCAATAACCTCAGATATGCAGATGACACCACCCTTATGACAGAAAGCAAAGAAAAACTAAAGAGCCTCATGATGAAAGTGAAAGAGGAGAGTGAAAAAGTTGGCTTAAAGCTCAACATTCAGAAAACGAAGATCATGGCATCTGGTCCTATCACTTCATGGGAAATAGATAGGGAAACAATGGAAACAGTGAGAGACTTTATTTTTTGGGGCTCCAAAATCATTGCAGATGGTGATTGCAGCCATGAAATTAAAAGACACTTGTTCCTTGGAAGAAAAGCTATGACCAACTTAGACAGCATATTAAAAAGCAAAGACATTACTTTGCCAACAAAGGTCCATCTAGTCAAAGCTATGGTTTTTCCAGTAGTCATGTATGGATGTGAGAGTTGGACTATAAAGAAACCTGAATGCTGAAGAATTGATGCTTTTGCACTGTGATGTTGGAGAAGACTCTTGAGAGTCCCTTGGACTGCAAGGAGATCCAACCAGTCCATCCTAAAGGAAATTAGTCCTGAATATTCATTGGAAGGACTGATGTTGAAGCTGAAACTCCAATACTTTGGCCACCTGATGTGAAGAACTGACTCATTTGAAAAGACCCTGATGCTGGGAAAGATTGAAGGCAGGAGAAGGGGATGACAGAAGATGAGATGGTTGGATGGCATCACTGACTTGATGGACATATGTTTGAGTAAACTCTGGGAGTTGGTGATGGACAGGGAGGCCTGATGTGCTGCAGTCCATGGGGTTGCAAAGAGTTGGACACAACTGAGCAACTGAACTGAACTGTAAGCTGCTGCTGCTGCTGCTAAGTCGCTTCAGTCATGTCTGACTCTGTGTGACCCCATAGACGGCAGCCCACCAGGCTCCCCTGTCCCTGTGATTCTCCAGGCAAGAACACTGGAGTGGGTTGCCATTTCTTTCTCCAATGCATGAAAATGAAAAGTGAAAGTAAAGTCCCTCAGTCATGTCTGACTCTTAGCGACCCCATGGACATAGCCCACCAGGCTCTCTGTCCATGGGATTTTCCAGGCAAGAGTACTGGAGTGGGGTGCCATTGCCTTCTCTGGAACTGTAAGCTAGTGCATACTATAAAAGGATGTGTCTGCCATTTCAAACCACCAAACTCCTAGACTAGTGAGAGTTTGGAGCTGTACCATGTAGGGATCTATATATAAAACATGTCATCATAGACTCATGAGGTTGCTTTGACTTATGTGTCTTTGAACTGGTGTCAGTGGCATGGAGCTTCCCTGGTGGCTCAGAAGGTAAAGAACCTCCCTGCCAATGCAGGAGACTTAAGAGATGTGGGTTCGATCCCTGGGTCAGGAAGATCCCCTGGAGAAGGGAATGGCTACCCACTCTAGTATTCTTGATTTCTTGCCTGGGGAAATCCCATGGACAGAGGAGCCTGGTGGGCTACAGTCCATAGGGTCACAAAGAGTCAGACATGACTGAGTGACTAACACACACACATTCTCTCTCTCTCTCTCAGTGGCACTAGGGAGCCTAAAGGCCGATTCCCTGACATGGATGATATCAGTAAGAGGGCAGAAAAAACTTCTGTTTTATAGTTTAAACTTAGCCAAAATCTTGCTACTTAAAACAACAACAAAGCAAAAACAAACCCACAAAAACCTGAAGTATTTTGACACCATTTTTCCCTTCCAGTTCTATGAGGGCTATTTTGATTTAGCAGTTACCCTCCAGAACCTGAATCTCCACAAGAAAGTCATCTAGCAATTAACAAATGCCTCAAGGATAGCCTCCATACCAAAGGTGAACCTGGGGCTATTGCTTAGAATTTTCAGTAAGGTGAACGTTGTAGAAGTATCATGCACCTTTTTATGATAGTCATGAGTTTCCAGCAGCAGTTTCCATGGCATTGTGTAAAATCCATGAACTACTCCAGCCTAGAAAACATAACACATTATTTAGTTCCTATCAGGCATCACCATAAACCATTTTTCTGAATATTTTATGCTACTTTTTGCTTTGTTGCTGCTGTATGTTCTATGTCAGGGTCATGTATATTCTATGGGCATGTATATTCTATGTTGAGAATTTGAAAAGTCTTCTATATTTCCTAAAACAAAGATATCACTCTCAAATAATTAAATGAGAGACTTTTGTTAAGAACCGGATTTTTCTTTTCCATTAAATTTGTGTCTAATAAAGTAAGCTTGGGCTTCCCGGTTGGGCTAGTGGTAAAGAACCCCCCTGCCAATGCAGGAGACATAAGAGATGTGGGTTTGATCCCTGGGTAGGGAAGATCCCCTGGAGGAGGACATAGCAACCCACTCCAGTATTCTTGACTGGAAGATCCCATGGACAGAGGAGCCTGGTGGACTCCAGTGCATAGGATCACAAAGAGTCAGACACAACTGAAGCAACTTAGCATGCATGGACACGCAAAGTATGTTTAGGGGAAAATTATAAGCTTAGGGAGAAATTAGCTCTTCTGACTGTTCTTCAACATCATTTTATTATACTTACATTTTATTTGTATTATTATTACTACTAAAAATAAACTTTTTCCCTGAGCACTAGGCATGTTTGGGGCCAAATGCTAAGCACTGCATGTAAATTATCTCACTTAGTTCTCACAAGAGACCTAGGAGACTGGCAGGAACCCCAGTAACTTACTACTGGGGTGGGTTAGTGGAAGCCCAGAGTGATTGTATTGAATGTAATGAGCCTAAAGTCAAGAAGCTGGTAATGAGGGAAAGTGGATCCACACTCAGTTCTCTGCAGTCATTCCACTGCTTGAGTCTGAAAGGAACAGAGGGAAGGGCGTGGTTTTTGGAGCTTCTCTATGTAGGGCACTGTGCTAGTTACTTCCCTTGCTGATTCTGTTGCATCCTCACAGCCTCACAAGGTAAAGCTTGTCATTTACATTTGCTGTTTTACAAATGAGGAAACTGACTTCTGGTTCAAGACGGTGGAGTAGAAGGACATGTGTTCATCTCCTCTTGTGAGAGCAGCAAAATTGCAACCAGCTGGGGAACAAGGATGCTGGAACCCACCGCAAAAAGATACCCCATGTCCAAAGATGAAGAAGCTGCAATGAGAAGGTAGGAGGGGCACAATCATGGTGAAATCAAACCCCATACCCACCGGGTGGGCGACCAACAAACTTACCAAAAAAATTCTCCCACATTGTGAAGGTTCAGAGTGTCACGTCAGGCATTCCAGCCTGGGGATCTGGCAAAGGAACTGGGAATCCCCAGGGAATCTGACTTTGAAGGTCAGCAGAATTTGATTACAGGCCTTCTACAGGACTAGGGCTTTCCATTCTTGGAGGTTCCATTCTTCGAGGGCACATACAAATGTGGAAAGTGAGGCTTCGGGGGAATTAAATACTTTATTAAATAAAGTCACACAGCTAATAAGTGGCAGAGCTAAGCGACAGATTTAGCTGTTTTCAAAGAGGTCATTCCTAGTCAACCACATGAGAAAACTTCTTGCATCTCTTCTCCCACACAGAATTATAAGACCAAAATGTGTTGCCTCTTTTAATAACTTTGTACAGGATAATATGTACATTGGATGTGAAGACTCTCAGCTCTGTAGATTCAAGCTGAGTTAGACTTTGAGGTCCAGCTTGGAGAATTCCACCAAGGGCTCAACATGATGCCCAGAGACTTTACTGAATGCACAATCTAATGTCTTGATAATTTCATGTTGATTCTCAATTTAAAATAAATTGGAAAAAATAGATTTGACACTCTAGTTTAAAAGAAATAGCACTTTAAATATGTGTAGGAGGGATTCAAGCACAATGCTAAAGTTTTCCCAGTCAAAAATGTTCTCTCGTTACTGATTAGACAACAAGTGAAAAATAGATTTATCATAAATTAGAATATATTTCTCCTATAAAATAATTTTTTGAAGAAATTATAAAAGAGAAAAATGCTATAAGAAACCTGGCTTAAGAGTGGTATCATAGTATATTTATTCAACAAATATCTATGAGTATACTTTTCTAGGGCTGAAGATACAGAAGTTAAAAAAGCAAAATCCTGGCTCTCCACTAGTGGCAGAATGCAGACCATAAACATAAATGGTGTATCAGAGGGTGAGCTGTGCTATGGAGAACAATGGATAACCGGAGAAAGGAAGTCTGGAATGTAAGAGGAGGTCATTGTTTAAATAGAAAAGTCAGAGATCCACATGTAAAGTGGAACCTAAAATTTCTGCCTGAAAGCAATCTTGTAAAAATGTGGGTTAAATAAAGGTATGCAAAGCTCCCTGTGCTGAGTGGAGAGGAATATTATTCTATTTTGTAGATGAGAAACAGATGTGGATTAACAAGTTTGCATTCCCTCAGTTCCTGCTAACTGGCAGAGCAGAATTTGAACTGTTTTTCTGAATCTAGAATCTGTCATCTTCCTACCTTGCAGTGATGATGTTTCCTATGGGTAGACATGGAGATAATACTTGCTTGCAAATGAAACTAACATAAATGCTTATTTTTCATTTTCATAAATTTTTCTATGTGATGCATTTGTGTTTGAAAGTATGAAAAAAAAAAAAGGGTGTTAGTCACTCAATCATGTCCAACTCTTTGCAACCCTGTGAACTGAGCCTGCCAGGCTCCTCTGTTCATAGGATTCTCCAGGCAAGAATACTGGAGGGGGTTGCCATTCCCTTCTCCAGGGGATCTTCCTGACCCAGGGATCGAACCCACATCTCCCGCATTGCAGGCAGTTTCTTTACTGTCTGAGCCATATTTACTGTTAACTGTAATTTTTATGTTTGTTAAATGTATTTTTAAAAATTATAATCCTTATAAATTATAAGGATTTGAACTGATTTATATTAATGTGTCACTGATGTTGAAGTTTTTAAATAACCTCTTAGGTTTTCACATTGTTTTTAAAAACTGAGTGTTATTATAAGAAACATTTATGGAATAATGGCATAAGTTAGCCCTGAAGGAATAGCAGAAATTCTGGAGGAGTCCTGTAGAGTCCTGTTAAGATTAATAAAGGTGGTGATTTAAAATAAAGAACTGATTGTGCTCATCCATTATGGTTTAAAAATATTGTTAGATATGTTGTGAGGGATTTTTATATTTGGCAGTTCTAGCTGATGATTCAATTGCTCTTAAAAACTGTACCACCAAAGAAATGATAGAGAAAAGTATTTTATTGTCTGTAATCAGAGCTAATGATGACATATGAAAAGAACATTCAGTTATAAGCAAAATAGTTTTACTCCAGGATAATTGGCAAATAAAAATAAAATTTCTTTCCAAAATGAAGTAGAAATATTAAGGAAACAGTAAAAATGGGTTTGTGGTTGCTAGTAATCATACAATGAAATTAAAAGGCAGAACAAGTTATTTTTCTACTCAAAGGAAATGATTGAGCACAAACAATGAAATGATATTTTTTATACCTTGCAAGTGGGAAGATAAGTGATAACAGCCCTCAGGGAAGGCAGTGTGGTAACAGAAACCAAGAGCCATGAAAAGATTTGTAATGTTTTAACAAGCAAGTCAATTTATTGAATGTATTCTACCAAATTAAGCTAAAATAAAAGGAAAAACTTGTTGAGGAAGATGTTCCTTGTAGTATTATCGATAACAGGAAAAAAAATTGGAAGAAAAAAATAACCCACAGTAATATCTTAATAGGTAAATTGAGTGGACCTACTTGTTAGACTATGCAATTAGAAGAAATGATCGTGAACATAGCAACATAGAAATGCCCTAAATAAGCGAAAAATAAGTACATGAAATAGAATGCAGGCTATTGTTAAAGCTGTATACAATTTCGTAGAGAAGACGGAAAGGAAACATATAAAATAATTTGTAAATTTTTTAAGATGGTAGGATTACCTATTTCCCTATCTATTTTTGAATATTCTGTACTATTGTCCAGTTCAGTCGCTCAGTCGTGTCCGACTCTTTGTGACCCCACGAACTGCAGCACGCCAGGCCTCTGTCCATCACTAATTCCCGGAGTCCACCCAAACCCATGTCTATTGAGTTGGTGATGCCATCCAACCATCTCATCCTCTGTCATCCCCTTCTCCTCCTGCTCTCAATCTTTCCCAGCATCAAGGTCTTTTCAAATGAGTCAGCTCTTCACATCAGGTGGCCAAAGTATTTGAGTTTCAGCTTCAACACCAGTTCTTCCAATGAACATCCAGGATTGATCTCCTTTAGGATGGACTGGTTGGATCTCCTTGCAGTCCAAGGGACTCTCAAGAGTCTTCTGCAACACCACAGTTCAAAAGCATCAATGCTTCAGCACTCAGCTTTCTTTATAGTCCAACTCTCACATCCATACATGACCACTGGAAAAACCATAGTCTTGACTACACATCTCTAGATGTCTCTGCTTTTTAATATGCTGTCTAGGTTGGTCATAACTTTTCTTCCAAGGAGTAAATGTCTTTTAATTTCATGGCTGCAGTCACCATCTGCAGTGATTTTGGAGCCCAGAAAAATAAAGTCTGACACTGTTTCCTTATCTATTTCCCATGAAGTGATGGGACCAGATGCCATGATCTTCGTTTTCTGAAGGTTGAGCTTTAAGCCAACCTTTTCACTCTCCTCTTTCACTTTCATCAGCAGGCTCTTTAGTTCTTCTTCACTTTTTGCCCTAAGGGTGGTGTCATCTACATATCTGAGGTTATTGATATTTCTCCCGGCAATCTTGATTCCAGCTTGTGCTTCTTCCAGCCCAGTGTTTCTCATGATGTACTCTGCATATAAGTTAAATACTATTGTTATAATGTTTTAATAATAAAAATGTTAATAATATATTAATAATATTTTCACTTATTTTACAGTAATGTTGGCTGTAAATATGAAATTTCTTCCACACACCAAGATTTTCAAGAATGTCATATTCTCAGTGCAGTATGTGGTAAGATGCATTGTTTCTCTCTGAATTGGGTTGATACTAATTTTCAAGCTGGTAAACCTGTTTCCTCTATGATATTAAGTTTCCACTGGAGACCTTACTCTCACTCTATAGAAGCAGTAATTAACAAAAACCATTATTTTGAAATGTCAAGTGTTTCCTATACTAAAATGTTTTTATACTTTCATAATTTACAATCAGCTTGATTAAAGCACTGCATCTTCAAAGTGTGTTGGGAGGACATCTTCATATGCTCAGGAAAAAACCCAGATGTTCAAATACAGAACTTAATCCCAGAGACTCAAATATAGAACTCCTATTTTTGAGGAGGGTACCACTTAGAAAAATCATGCTTTGTGTGTCAGGAGAGATGTACTTTGAAATCCAAGGTTTTCATCTCTTTGTGAAGATCCCTTTGTTTTTATCCTTCACCTCCTAGATTTCCCAAAACCTAATTTGGAGAGAAATCCACTTCTGTGGGTTGAGGAGAGAAGGTTGCAACAGAAATTACATTAGTTGAGTGAATAAATGATTAATGAATCTTACAGTGTAGAGTGCAGATTAAGTTAATCTGATACTCCAAAGAGATGCAGCTGTTTTTCATAGGTGGGACTCTTTAGGAGGGGAAAAACCTGGGATGGGGGAGTGTTCATAGACCTGGCCCAGACTAGAGCTGGAAGCAGATCTCTGACAAGGATTCTAAAGCTGTTGTTGTTATTCAGTCACTAAGTTGTGTCTGACTCTTTGCAACCCCATGAACTGTAGCGCCAGGCCCCTCTGTCCTCTATCTCTTGGAGGTTGCTCAGATTCATGTCCATTGAGTCAGTGATGCTGTCTAACCATCTGATCCTCTGCCACTCCCTTCTCTTTTTGCCTTCAATCTTTCTAGGTTCCATATATATGTGTTAAGATACAATATTTGTTTTTCTAACTTACTTCACTCTGTATAATAGGCTCTAGGTTCATCCACCTCATTAGAACTGACTCAAAAGCATTCCTTTTTATGGCTGAGTAGTATTCCTTTGTGTATATATGTACCACAGCTTCTTTATCCATTCATCTGCTGATGGACATCTAAATTGCTTCCATGTCCTAGCTATTGTAAATAGTGCTGCAATGAACACTGGGGTACATGTGTCTTTTTCTGTTTTGGTTTTCTCAAGGTATCTGCCTAGAAGTGGTATTGCTGGGTCATATGATGATTTTGTTCCTAGTTTTTTAAGGAAAGAGATGTGAATTATTGATTCCCGAGGGTAGACTGTGGCAAAAAGACTCTAAGGTGGCCCCCATGACCTCCATTTCCTGGTGTAATTGCCTCCTTTTCCTGGACCTGTGGCTTACTTGGTTCTAACCAATAGAGTATAGCAAATGGGTAGGAATGTCAGTCTAATGATTATGTTATGTTATGTTATGGTAGAATCTGTCTGGCTAGCTGACTTTTTTTCTCTCCACCTGTGGTTTTTAAACAAGTCAGCTTCCATAAATCCTGTAACTTGCAAGGAAGTGAATACTTCCAACAACCACATGAGTGATGGATTCTTCCCTAATTGAATCACCAGGTGAGAACCCAGCCTTGGCCAGCGTCTTTGTATTGTAATTTTTTTACTCAGCAATAGATAACTAATGCATTAGCATAGGAAGCAGAAGCCCCTAATAATCTCTGCTTTCATCCCCAGTCTATAAAAATAGTTAAAATATTAAGTTTTAAGCAAGAAACAATTACATTTCATCTTGTCAAGATTTGTCAAATCTTTCTGAAGTGTTTCAATAGGCTTCTATTCAGAGAACTAAAGAATTATTAAAGACAGTTTTATTTTCAGATTAATCTTCTATTTTCTTCTCTAACTCTGTTATATCTTCTTATCTTCACTTCCAATTCAAGCCATGTCCAAAGCCAACCCTCCTGATCTGATTTGAGGGTAGTAGGTCCTTCAATAGCATTTAGATTTCGCTGGCTCATTTTTATTTTAAAAAACCTTTTTCTTACTTTATAAATCTGTAAGAATTTCAGCATGTCCTCTAGTACCTTTTCAGTAAATTGAAACTACCTATAAACATCATATAAATGAATATTTATCAGAATATTAAAAGCATTTAATTTCCAGTTTATCCTTGGCAATAAAGTGTGAAGAGAGAGACTATGGAAAAATACACTTACTTTCCACCTTCTCTACATTCACTTAGGATATAAGAGAGAAGCAATAAAAGATGCTAATAAAGCTATTTCTTTGAACAGTCTTAACCTGATAAATTTTAATGTAAATAAATGACTAGTAATAGTGTACTATTCCTGAAATTCTTTCCTTTATCATCTCTGCTTACTGTTATTTAGATATTGGAATTACCTCTCCGTATTTTTATGTATGGGCTTCCCTTGTGGCTCAGATGGTAAAGCATCTGCCCCAATGAACAATGCAAGAGATCTGGGTTCAGTCCCTAGGATGAGAAGATCCCCTCGAGAAAGGAAAGGCTACCCCCTCCAGTATTCTGGCATGGAGAATTCCATGGACTGTATAGTCCATGGGGTCACAAAGACTCGGACATGACTGAGTGACTTTCACTTTCACTTTCACTTTAATGTATGTACCACGATATATTTCCTTGACTAGTTTTTAAGGTAGTAAAAATTGTACACCTTGGGATAGAAGAATGAAATATAGGAATCCTTAAGTTAAAAACTATTATATCAATAACAGTAGACTATAACTTATTTACTACCATATACCGTCTTCATAAAATGTGCCTTTACAAGCTTCACTTCCTGTGAAATAGATTGATGAAATGTTGTATTGACATTATTAATAATTTATTGCCAAATGGTATATGCAGTTTTCTGAAAAGATGGGCAGAGCTAATGTATGTAATTAATGAAAATGCATGGAGAAGATGGTTGCAAATCTATAACTTGAGAAGCCTAAAAAATACCTGTTGCAGTTGTCTTGCTTTGCAGGTGAGAAAACTAAGGGGGCATGGTTCACATGATCAAGTTTGGACCACATGAATGGTGCTCCTGAGTTTCCAGGGCACAGTCTGCTTGGCTGCACAGTGAGTGCAACCCTGTCAGTTAATGGAGCCCATGGAACAAAAATCCAGATGTCTGAACTCCTGGGCTGGGGCTCTTAAAACTGCAACTTTAGCTTGATTAGTATCTTTTTTACTTGTTTTGATTCTGGATATTTTTAAGCCTAAAGGTTAACCACATTAAAAAAAATGAATTTTATGTTTTCCAGGAAGTGGATTGTGTTAGAGCTCTTCTGTGGAATTCATGCAAAGAAACTAAAAGAGCCATTTATGATTTAAACTATGGCTTCCAGCTAAATCCTTCTCACATTTGTACCTTAATATTAAGAGGGGTATCACTAAGTCTATTGGAGATGAAAATTATTAGTTTGAGTGTAAAGATCATGAAAACATAAACATAATTTTCAAAAGCTTCTGACCCCACAAATTTGAAATGAATACATATTCCTTCTATTGTCTAACATTTTAACGCAAATGAGAGATGTGATGTGAAAAGCTCTGCATTAGTGATTATAATTTGGTGGGAGAAATTTAGAAATTATTGCATCATGATAGCACTGCCCAAGCCACATTATAAAACAAAATAAGGCCCTGTATACAGAACTGATATAAAGGTATATTATATCAACTCTCAAAGTA
This sequence comes from Ovis canadensis, assembly GCF_042477335.2. Taxonomy (NCBI): domain Eukaryota; kingdom Metazoa; phylum Chordata; class Mammalia; order Artiodactyla; family Bovidae; genus Ovis; species Ovis canadensis. The sequence goes on along the minus strand of NC_091248.1, from coordinate 70,623,949 downwards.
GAATATACTAACATAGCCTTTTAATATATTAATTCCCTGCGAAAGAAGATATTTAAATCTTTACGCTTTTAAGTGTCTTGGAAAGAAATGCATGAAATAAATGTTTATTTTTACACTTGTTATTTCATTGTCATATTTCTGGCATCTATCCCTTAATTAAGCATGAGATAAGTTGCAAATAGTACTTGTACTTTTGCCCCAAGCCTGCTTTGCAGAATGTGAAGCTACCTTTTGGTGTTATAGGAGAGGCACTCTTGTGATGAACCTGAAGTAATCCTGTGGAATACTTGGAGTTCAACTGAAAAAAAAATTATAAGATTTAGTCCTTTTGTTTAAATAGGTTTCATATTTATGTGAGATGACATAGTATCATATAGTATCTGTCTTTTTCTGTCTGGTTTACTTCACTTAGCATAAAAAACTTCAAGTTTCATTTATGTTGTTGCAAATGGCAAAATTTTCTTCTTTATGGCTGAATAATATTCCATTATATAATGTGTGTATATACCATTTTATTTATCCATTCATCCATCCGTGAACACTTAGATTCCATGTCTTGTGTGTGTGCTAAGTTGCTTCAGTTGTGTTGACTCTTTGTGACACTATGGTCTGTAGCCTGCCAGGCTCCTCTGTCCATGGGATTCTCCCAGCAAGAATACTGGAGTGAATTGCTGTGCCTTCCTCCCGGGGATCTTTCTGACCCAGGGATTGAATCTGCACCTCTTATGTCTCCTGCATTGGCAGGCGGGTTCTTTACCACTTGTAAATAATGCTGCAGTGAACAAGGGGGTATGGTTACCTTTTTGAATTAGTGATCAGTTTCCTTCAGATAAAAACCCAGATGCAAGACTGCTGAATCATACAGTAGTTCTGTTTTTAATTAATGAGGACGCTCTGTACTGTTTTCCGTTCTGGCTGTGCCAGTCTACGTTCCCACCAGCAGGGCACAAGTTTTCCCTTTCTTCCACATCCTCATCAACACTTGTCACTTCTTATCTGTCCCGCGAGTGTATGTTCCTTGATTCTTTGTCTCAACACAACAAAGGTTTGGAGTGACAGACATTAAAGCCCCCTCGGGGTGTCACAGCTCTCAGGTCTTGGATAGACCATGTTGTAGCTCTTAGACAAATCAGTGTTACAGCTCTATTTTATTTAGAAGATAGCAGGAAAATCCATCTTTGAGGCGTGAGGGCATGTCGATCTAAAGACACGAGGAGAAGAGCGCCCCAGTGCGTGGGGGAGAGAGAGAGAGCTGGCTCTGGCTCCTCTATTTATATGTTTATCTCTCCCTGAGCCTGTCCTGTGTAAACTGGGCCAGCCAGGAGTGTTGTTTGTTTTACCTGAGGTCCTCACTCCGGTCCTCGGACCTTCTTTTGTTTCATTTTCACGGGCTTTTCCCTTCTTTATCTTGTAGCCACCACCATTTTGGACTCCTTTTCCCTGTTCTACCTACCTAGCATTATCTTTTTGATAATAGCCATTCTGACAGGTGTGAGGTGATACCTCATTGTAGTTTTGATTTACATTTCCCTGAAGATTAGTGATACTGAGTAACTTTTCATAGACCTGTTAGTTATTTAAATGTCTTCTTTGGAAAAATATCTATTCAGATCCTTTGCTCATCTTTCAAATTAAAATTTTTTTTTCTGTTTGTTTTGTTGTTTTTTCTGCTGTTGGGATATATGAGTTCTTTATATATTTTGGATAGTAAGCCCTTATCAGATATGTGGTTTGCAAATATTTTACCCCACTCTGAGATAACCTCATTTTGTTGTTTCTTTTGCTGTGCGGAAACTTTTTAGTTTGACGTGGTCCCATTATTTATTTTAGCTTTGTCATTTGTGTTTTAGAAATTGTATTTACAAAATCATTGCCAAAACCAATGTCAAAGAACTTGTTTCCTGTGTTTTCTTCCAGGAGGCTTATAGAAGCCTTAGGAAAGTCTTTATTGTGTAGGGCTGTCCTGTGCTTTCAAAGATGTTTAGCAGCATCCCTGGCCTCTATCTAGGAGATGCCAGTATCACTCTGTCTCAGTTGTCATAGCCAAAAGTGTCACTAGACATTGCTAAGTGTTCCCTGGGGAAGCAAAATATCCCCAGTTGAGATTCACTGCTTTATTCCTCTGGATTTATGTAAGGTTTTTGAAAAAGAATATGAGTAAAACAGTCTTAGCTCCTGGTATTTGAGAGTGCATACGTAAGTTAAGTTTTTCCAACCTTGTCAAGCTCCAGACCTCTTATAAACTGGACAGTTCTTGCCTGATATCATTCTCTTCTAATAACTTGTCAAAAAGTGGCAAGGAGCTGCAGCTACATGGTGATATTCTGGCTTTCTGTTTAGCCTCTTTCCCTAGAATGTAGACGTATAGGCATATGATTTGCCTTCCAAATTATCACAGGAGATATGTGTGTGTGTCCATGCACATGCACGTGCTCACTCACTCAGTCGTGTCTGACTCTGGGACCCCATGGACTGTAGCCTGCCAGGCTCCTCTATCCATTGGATTTTCCAAGCAAGAATACTGGAGTGGCTTGCCATTTCCTTCCCTAGAGGATCTTCCTAACCTGGGGATCAAACCTGCATCTCCTGCATCCCCTGTGTCTCCTGCATTGGCAGGCGGATTCTTTACCACTGAGTCACCTGGGAGGCCCTATCCTGGGAGATAGTGTAACCAAAAGTTTTGCAGCAGCAAAACAAGAGTCACAAGATTTGTTCGCTTGCAGTGTCTGTGTCCTTTATTCCTGCTATCACACTGCTAAGCCAGTACCATATTTTAGGCTTTTATAATGGCAGCACTCTACTTCTGAGTATCAGTCTCTGTTACAGGAAAAAATAAGCCATTTGAGAATTAAAGGGAAGAAGATTTGGACAGAAGGAACAGTTAGTGGAAAAGTGCAAAAGTGGGTGCACTTGGGTCTAGTTGAGGAACCAAAATAAAGCCATGTAATGAAACTTAGTGGAAAAGGGGTGGAGCAACCTGAGATGAGGTCACAGAGGTAGGCAAAGCCCAAATAGTAGATCTTTCTAGCCAGTGTAACTTGTTCTAAGAGCAATGGGAATTCATTTGCATATATTAAGTAGAGAAGGGGAAAACGAAAACAACTTGGATCATTCTGGCTACCATAGGGTAAATGAATTATAGGGAAACTAGAAAAGAAGCAGAGAGTAGTCCTATAAGAAGTTCATGTGGGATGTGATAGTTGCTTATATGTGGACTGTAGTCAAAGAGATAGAGGGAAATGGATGGGTAAGGGATGTTTCAGAGAGAACACTAGAAGACTCCTTGATAAACTGAATATTCAAGATTCAGAGATAAAAACAAGAATTTTTTTTTGTCAAATTAAATTTGAGATGCCATTCATCAACTATGTGCTTATATTAAGGGACCAATGTGCTGTATGGTTCAAGATTTCCAGAAAGAGCTAAGGCATAGGAATTTTGACTGGAGATTCATCAGTTTTTGAGGATATTGAAAGCCATCATCCTAAATGAGGTCATTACTGGAGAATGGAGAAGAGAAGGGAGTATAGGAGAGGTTCTGCGGGTTGCCAGCATTTCGGGTGTGAGTGCCATAGGAGGAGCAAGTCAAGGAAACTGACAGCGGGCAGGCTGAGGGGCAAGAGGAAACGGAGCTTGGGAGTCTGGGATGGACAGTGAGAGATGAATCTTCTTTCTATTCCTGATTTCAGTTTTCTTGTCAGTAGCAGTTTCCAGGGTATCCTTCCAGGAAGTGTAAGCAGGTGTTTTTTTCCTAGAGGAGTCATATAGTCTTTAGTGATACTCAAATCCAGATAGAAGATACCATAATAATATTCTGCAATTTGCTTTCTTAACAGTACATCTTTCTACATTAATATGTAAATGTTGACCTCTTCTATGGCTTCACAGTACTTGAAACTTATCTTCAGAGTCTAAGCAACCCTCCAATTATCAGATGAGTCTTTTTATTTTTTATTTTTTAATTTTTTTTTTTTGGTTGGAGAAGACTTTTTTTTAAATTTTAAAGTCTTTAATTCTTACATAAAAAATACTCTATTTACACACACATACATCCATACACACTCACGATAATAATATACTGAATAAGAAGCTACCCAAACATGAAGCATTCCAGTTTGAATTAATGAGTACTTGAAGCATTAGCTCTGACCTTAGCTTAAAGATTTAATAACTGAGGGCTATAGAAAGCCAGGAACAGTTTTTCTCAATCTCCAGAAGAGAAAATGTGGAAAAACAAGGGACAGTGTTCTTTTGTACAGGTTTCATGTACTCAAAGTAACAGAATTAAATGAATACCCTCTGACAATGCAGTGGAATGGAGAGTTATTTTAATCATGTAATCATAAACCCTGGCTTCTGGGATCTTTGCTCCAATTAAGTAAATAAAGCAGCTTATTTTGGTTTTATTGAGTTATAAGTAGAGTCAACCTGCTGTTTTCTGAAAAAGTTATTAATCATGGGTCTAAAAAACTTCTTCTACAAGTATTTCTGAACAGTGATGTTTATTACTGCAGTAAAGCAATGAGTTGCATAAATAATGAATCACTGGTTGCTTACTTTATTATCAAACTATTCAGATTCATTTATTAGATTGCTTATAATTGGAAAACAGCTTTTTGCACGACAGAAATAGACTTTTATATAATAATAAGTATACAGTTAGTCACCATAAACAAATGACTTAAAACAATAATGACTGTTGAGATTAAAAATTTCCCACAGTTTTGTTCACCCAGTGATCATTGCATTTGAGCATCATTAATGAAGCATTAGCATTTCACATGAATGCAGTTGAGATGTCATTTTTTTCTTTAATAGGTTTGTAAAATATGCCCGACTAAGAAGCATTTCTTAGATTTTACAGACTTCAGCAGTCCTAAAATGGTTGATTTTTATGACAAGTAAATGCAGTAATGAGAAGAGTTTTAGTTTCTTTTAAAAAATTCATTGTTATCATTAAATCAGCTTAATTTGGGGGGCTCTGTTGGTATAAACATGCATCAACATCAAAGCCCGAGGGCCTGGGGAATGAAGGGGACTCAGTCCTGAACAGCTAAATCAGGTCTGCTGTGTCCTTTTATCCTGAAATTGTGTTCCATATCCACACAATGCTCCCCCCCCCTCCGCCGCGCCCCCCCCCCCCCGCCCCCAATGACTTGAGTTCCATGTCTTCCCCGAAGGGCTCTCATTCTGATCTGATGCACAAGCTTCCAATGGCTTCAGGCTTTGCCTTCATCTCACTATTCTTCCCTCCATCTGGTCAAGCTTGTGTGTGCTATCAAGAACATTATCCTTAAAATGTTTTTTCTCATACCATCTTTGCTTTTCTTTTCCTGGTAGAAATTTGTAAAGAACAGGATCTGTGTGATTCTTTCAGCCCAGGTCAAGTCTCTGTCCGCTGCCTGTAAGGAAGAAGAATTCCTCTTGGGGCATACTTTGTTTTTATCACAGATTGCCATGTACCCAGTCTTGTCCCTCAAGGTAGCAGTAATATTTTGGTTTTTTTTCCCTTCAAAATGTTGTCTTCCTTCTTTAGCCCACTGTACTGTTTTCCCAAGAGGCATGTTGATTTCTGGCATTTTTTTCTGCCTTAGTTCCAAATTGATCTGGTTTTAGATAATGTTTCTCCAAGTGTAAGGTTTGAGTTTTGGATTCTTTCCAATTGTCAGGCACTGATTGTTATTTGCTATTTGTTTTGTTTTTGTTTGTTTGTTTGTTTTTTCATCGGGTTTGAGGATAGGCCTCTTCAATTCTGCACCAAACTACCAATGATCAGAATACAAGCTCCCCAAGAGTGAGGATCTTGCTTTATACGCCACTTTCTGCACAGTACCAGACTAATTTTGAAGAATGAATGGGTCTTACACAATAGTTTTAGGGGTATATTGAATGTGACAGGATGTGTCAGGTATCCTTTAAGTCCCTAGAAGCTATATTCAGTGAGTGTTGTGGACCTACTAGACTAAAAGCATCAGGGTAGGGATGTGTCTATCACAACCCACAGCTTCTCATCCCAGTGAACAGTCCTCTTTCCAATCCATGGTCTCTCCTGCCCACTCAGCTTCTCACCAAAGGCTGCCTCTGCTGCTGCTGCTGCTGCTAAGTTGCTTCAGTCATGTCCGACTCTGTGTGACCCCATAGACGGCAGCCCACCAGGCTCCCCCATCCCTGGGATTCTCTAGGCAAGAATACTGGAGTGGGTTACCATTTCCTTCTCCAAGGCTGCCTCTGGACCCCCTCAAATCTTAGCCAAGTGCTGAGAATTACAACGGATGAATCCCAGTTTAGGTACTTGGCCTGACTCAAATGAACCCTGTATGTGCTAAATGTTAAATACTTGTGTATAGTTCCTCTCCACAAGATATCAGTTCAGTTGCTCAGTCATGTCCAACTCTGCAACCCCATGGACTGCAGAATGCCAGGCCTCCCCGTCCATCACCAACTCCTGGAGTCCACCCAAACTCATGTCCATTGAGTTGGTGATGCCATCCAACCATCTCATCCTCTGTCGTCCCCTTTTCCTCCCACTTTCAATCTTTCCCAGCATCAGGATCTTTTCAAATGAGTCAGCTTTTCACATAAGGTGGTCAGAGTATTGGAGTTTCAGCTTCAACATCAGTCCTTCCAATGAACACTCAGGACTGATCTCCTTTAGGATGGACTGGTTGGATCTCCTTGCAGTCCAAGGGACTCTCAAGTCTTCTCCAACACCGCTGTTCAAAAGCATCAATTCTTTGGCAACCAGTTTTCTTTATAGTCCAACTCTCTTATCCATACATGAGTACGAAAAACCATAGCTTTGACTAGATGGATCTTTGTTGGCAAAGTAATGTCTCTGCTTTTTAATATGCTCTCTATGTTGGTCATAACTTTCCTTCCAAGGAGTAAGTGTCTTTCGAATTTCATGGCTGCAGTCACCATCTGCAGTGATTTTGGAGCCCCCCAAAATAAAGTCTGACACTGTTTCCGCTGTTACCCCATCTATTTCCCATGAAGTGATGGGACTGGGTGCCATGATCTTGGTTTTCTGAATGTCGAGCTTTAAGCCAACTTTTTCACTCTCCTCTTTCACTTTCATCAAGAGGCTCTTTAGTTCTTCTTTGCTTTCTGCCATAAGGGTGGTGTCATCTGCATATCTGAGGTGATTGATATTTCTCCCAGCAATCTTGATTCTAGCTTGTGCTTCATCCAGCCCAGCATTCCTCATGATGTACTCTGCATATAAGTTAAATAAGCAGGGTGACAATATAGCCTTGATGTACTCCTTTCCCTATTTGGAACCAGTCTGTTGTTCCATGTCCAGTTCTATCCGTTGCTTCTTGACCTGCATACAGATTTCTCAAGAGGCCAGTCAGGTGGTCTGATATTCCCATCTCTTTCAGAATTTTCCACAGTTTATTGTGATCCACACAGTCAAAGGCTTTGGCATTGTCAATAAAGCAGAAATAGATGTTTTTCTGGAACTCTGTTGCTTTTTCAATGATCCAGAGGATGTTGGCAATTTGATCTCTGGCTCCTCTGCCTTTCCTAAAACCAGCTTGAACATCAGGAAGTTCACAGTTCATGTATTGTTGAAGCCTGGCTTGGAAAATTTTGAGCATTACTTTGCTAGTGTGTGAGATGAGTTCAATTGTGCGGTAGTTTGAACATTCTTTGGCATTGCTTTTCTTTGGGATTAGAATGAAAACTGATCTTTTCCAGTCCTGTGGCCACTGCTGAGTTTTCCAAATTTGCTGGCATATTGTGTAAGGTACAGTTTGGGCCGAGGCGGAAAAGGAGAGACGACCTCAACGGAGGTAGGTTACCTTTATCCAGGCAAGGAGGGGCAACAGTCAGCCTAATGACCAGGCTGAGTGCAAGAGTGATCAGGGAGGCTCCATATTTAAAGGGAGGTTTGTGGAAATGTTAAGGGAAACGTTAGTCAGGTGGGATGTTTCGGGTATTCTTTAGTTGAGATGGCATTTGTAGTTGAACAGGGGGTGGGAGGTTTTGGGCAGGGGGTGATAAGTCCCCTGGGCAGGGGGTGATAAGTCCCTGGCTGATGTAGGGGGTGGAAGGTTTCTGGGCAGGGGAAATAAGTCCTAGGTAGATACAACTGGCCTGGAGCATCAGGGCAGGACCTAAAGTTTGATTTTGTTTTCTCTGAAGTTAGATGATTCAGCAAGGGCCTTTGAGACCATTGTTTTCTTTTCTAGGCCCAAAGACTCCTTTATTCCAGACCCTGAAATCATAAAAAATGGGAAAAAGGGCACCATATCTCTCTGGCTACTTCCTGTTGGATGGGGTAAATGGTTCTGGGTCTGGAACAGATGATCATCCTAGGGCCCAGGGTCTCCTTTTCCTGAGCTTGGGGTAAAACTTTCGAGAAGAAGAAGGGTCTTGACCTGGTCTTGAGAAATGGCCTGAATCCGTTCTTGGAGAAACCTTTGAAAGAGATTGAAGAGACAGGGTCCAAATAAGAGGAATAAAATGATAAGTACCAGTGGTCCCAAGAAAGGGAGCAACCAAGCGAGGGCCAGTTGGAACAGGTTTTGGGGAGTGTAAAGGTTGTGTAACTCTTTTCTGCAGTGTTCAATTCTGTCTTTAAGTTATTTGACTTTGCTCTGGACTATGCCTGTTTCATTTAGAAAATAGCAGTCCTCTCCTAGAAAAGGCAGGTCCTTCCCTTTTCCGTGGTGAGAAGGTCCAGGGCTCATCTGTTTTGTAGGGCCACAGAAGCTAATGAGTTAATTTGTCTTTGGACTGAAACGAAGGACTCCACTAACCTGCTCCATATCCTCTTTAAGTTCTTGGGACAGCTTGTAAAAATGGGCCGAGGTCGAGGGTAAAAATGGGCCCCCGGTGCCTAGGGCTGCTGCTAGGCTGGTCCCAACCAGGAGGGGGGCTATGACAGCTTGTTTTTTCCTGTGGGAAAGTTCCCCTTGGGGAGTAGACTATTTGTTCTATCTCTTTTTCTTTGAGGAATGTTAGACCTAGGGTCAGGAAGACCAAGATGCAAGGTCCAGGGGGGTCAAGGGGTAGACATGAATATGCTTGGGTTCCGCAGAGAATGAAGATTTCCAGGTTGGTGCAATTATTTGTGCTGTTCCAGAGAACCCAAGTGGAACAGAAGGAGGGAGTGGAATTTTAAGACTAGTGTAGTTGGGACTAGAGTAGTTGATACGGGTTAGGTTTGAAGAGGCTGAAAGTGGACATTGTCAGAGACTGGCCCAGTGAGTTGTGCAGTGTTTTGTTGGGAAGGGGAGGTACAGTTGCCTTGTGACAGCCACGCTGAGGGTAAGGGAATTGCTGTGTGTGGTGAGGGAGACAGTGACATGCTTATCCAACACTGGGATGTGTGTTGTATGTACTGGAAGAATTGGAAAGGAGTTGAGAAGGCGGGTAATGTGTTGGTTGCCAGAGGCAGGTTTTAGGAGAGGCTGTAATTGGGAAAGGAGGTCTAGGCGTTTATAAGACTCAGGGGTTGCCTTTAACCAGGAAATTATGTTCTTTATGACTTGTTCTTGTTTCTTTTCCCTATTTTTACCTAGTACCCTGCCCCGGTCTGAGTACCCCTAGTGGGTAATGGGATAGAAACATGTTTCTTTCATTTGGCTTAGCTGGTGCTCATGAAACTCACTCTCTTTTGTACCTTAACAGTGAGTGGGAATTTGGACTCCCCCCCACCCAACCACGAGGTTCATGGTGCATGGTCTTGGAGTCATATTATAACATGAGGAATGAACATAGGAATAAATGTCTGAGCAGGGGCAGGAACTAGCCAGAAGGCTGGGGAGTGCAGCAAGGATAAGGAACAGGGGAGTCATGAGTCTGTTAGTTAGGCAATGCAGAGGAAATAGCACCCTAGGAATAGAACACAGCTAACAACGTAGGTGATACCGACGAAGAGACAAAGGATAGGTAACGAGCTTTGAGGGGAGACAGTTACTAGGCCTACTGCAAAGACTAAGATTAAGAGTGCAGTTATATTTAGATGGGGAGAAGCCAGTCAGGGTGAGGGGCAGAAGGCCCCAAGTTGGTGGTTGCTTGAATCTGAGGAGGAACAGTGTTCATTAGGATGTAGAATGAAAGTAAAGAAATAAAGTTTGTCTGGAGTCAAGTTGTAGAAAGTTCCCTGAAGCACAGTTGAGACACCAGTGTGGTCAGGTCTTCAAAGGAGGTTCCTGTCAGGGTGCTGGCCCAGAGGTCTTATGGTAGTTGGGTCAGGAACAGCTGTAGGTTGAAGAGAGTCCAGGTCTTTCAGTGTCTTCTTGGATGGCTGACAGAGGTTGTCGCCAGGTGATTTTTAAGGAGGTGGGTCCTGTGAGGGAGACCTGATGGGGTCAGTTAAGGAGGCCAGCGCAGGATCAGAGGTGTACCCAGGAGGTGACCTTCTCGAGTTTAGCTGCAGTCGGGGTAAGGAGGATGATTTTGAATGGTCCCTGCCACTTTGGGGTTAGGTCACACTGGGGATTATCAGACAGGTAGACCATGTCCCCAATTTGTAAAGGGGTCAAGGAGGCTTGGGGGTCAGGGGCGGACAAGTTGTGGTTGATGAATTTCCAGAGGGCATTGCAGAGTTCCGCCAGCAGAGGGGAGTGTAGGAAGCTTGGTATGCGAGGAGGTTTCAGTGGGGAGTCCAGGAGAGAGCATGGGCCTTTGTACATCACCTCAAAGGGGCTCAGCCTTTGAGCCCAGGGGCTTTCTGGGCAAAGCCCACACTTGGAGGAGAACAATCAGCAAAAGTTTAGTCCAATCCAGATATACCTTGAGGGTTAGTTTGGTAAACGTTTCTTTGATTATTCTATTTATTAATCCTTTCTACCTTTCCTGAGGACTGGGGATGATATGGAATGTGAAATTTCCAGGATATCTATAATTGGACAAGTTGTTGGGTGACCTTGGACGTAAATTACGGGCCATTATCAGACTGTAGGGATGAAGTCAGGCCAAACCTGGGGATAATTTCTGTGAGGAAGATTTGGGCCACAGTGTGGGCTCTTTTGTTTGTAGTGGGAAATGCTTCTACGCATCCCCAAAAGGTGTCCACAAGGACCAGGAGGTATCTGACACTCCGAACCAGGGCATATGAGTAAAGTCTATCTGCCAATCCTGTGCTGGGAGGCTGCCTCGCATTTGATGGGTTGGAAAGGATGTAGGTTTAAGGTTGGAACTGGGATTCGTACGTTGACATGTCTGACAGGAGCGGGTAAGGTTATCTAAATATTGTTGGTCAGCAGTGGATATGGGGAAATGGTTACAGAGGAACTGTTGGAGTGTCTTGGATGAGGGATGAAAAAATGAGTGTAGATAGAAGATTTCTCTGGTGGTGGGAGGGTCAGATGGAGTCAGGGCTAAGATGACAGGGGACTGGAGGGAGGGATGGGACAGGGCTATCTCCTTTGCCTTCTGGTCTGCAGCGTTGTTGTAGGCTGATATGAAACTTTCCTTTTGATGTCCCCTATCATCAAAGTGGAGGATGGCAGCTTTGTTTGATAAGAGTGCTGCCTCTAGAAGTTTGTGGATCAGGTCTGAATTAATAATGGGGGATCCCTTTTGGGTTAGGAAACCTCTTCCTCTCCAAATTAGGATATTTGAGTGACGTATGTTACAGGCATATTTGGAGTCTGTGTGGATGTTAACCCTTCAATTTTTAGCCAGAGTCAAAGCCCTGGTGAGAGCTATCAGTTCTGCCTGTTGGGAGGTGGTGTGAGGTGGCAGAGGTGAAGCTTCAATTGTCTGGGTCCCGTGATTGTGACGAAGGTCCCCCTGGATGATAGCATATCCTGCCGCAAGGGTGGGGATTTTTGAGAGCTGCCATTAATGAATGAGTGTGGGGTGTCTGGGTCTAGGATGGCTGATCTGTTAAATGTCGGAAGGGGTTCTGGGTAAGATCTACTGTTAGGTTGCAGCTATATAGGAGAGAGTCTGTTGTAGAGGCCCGTGGTTAATAAGCTGGCGGGGTTAAGGGGAGAGCAGGGGGAGAATGAAGCTGAGGGTCGAGGAAAGTCATGTAGGACCTGTACCTTGGAAGGGGGAAGGGAGAGGAAAGCCCGATGTGATAGTAAGTCTCAGAAGGTGTGTGGAGAACAGACTGTTAAAGGGGCATGCCTAGAGAGTTTATTTGCTTTGGGTATGAGGGCTGCAATAGCAGCCATGGCCTATATGCAGGGAGGCCACCCCTTGGTCACCATGTCAAGCTGTTTTGACATTTGTTTTGACATTTGGGAGCCCAGATGTCTCTGGCCCACTGACATAGAAGTCCCAGGGCCTGTCCTTGGTTGGAATGGGCAAAAAGAAAGAATGGTCTGGTGTGATCTGGCAGGTGGAGAGTTGGCAGTTGGAAGAGGCTCTGGGTGAGCTGGTGAATAGGATTAGCCAGCAAGGAGGGGTTAAAGAGGGGCTTATCCAGACATCCTTTAGTTGTCTCATAGAGCGGCTTTGCAATGAGGGAGAAATTAGGGATCCAGATACGGAAAAAGTTTAGGAGGCCGAGGATAGACAGGAGTTTCCTTTTTGTTTTTGGAAGTGGACAGTTAATCAAGGCCTGGATTCTATCTGGGGGCTTTTTGTTGGTGGGATATGGAGAGCCCCAGGTAGGTGATGTTTGTCTGTACTACTTGGGCCTTGGATCAGGACACCTGATAACCCCAGGATCCCAGGGCCCCAAGGAGTTTGGCGTTATGTTGGAAGCAGAGTTTTCAGGTTGGACTACAAAGGAGGAGGTCATCTACGTATTGGAGGAGATGACTTGGGGCTAGGTCGAGTGTCTGTAGGTCCTTTTGTAAAACCTGTCCAAAAAAGTAGGGGCTGTCTCTGAACCCCTGGGGGAGAACTGTCCATGTTATTTGTTGGGAAACATGAATCTTGGGGTCTTGCCAGGTGAAGGTGAAAAGGAGTTGGGAGAGGGGGTGGAGGGGGATGGTGCAAAAGGCGTCTTTGAGATCTAATACCGTGAAGAGGGTTGCATTTAGGGGTATGGTGGACAGGAGGGTGTAAGGGTTAGGGACTACTGGGAGTGTTGGTGTGTTGGCCTCATTGATTTTTTGAGGATCCTGGACCAGTCTCCAAGAGTTTGGTCCCTTCCTTACTGCCAGAATAGGGGTGTTGTGTGGTGAATGGGTAGGAATTAAGATAGAGGCTTGAAGAAGATGGTCTGTGATAGGCTTAAGTCCCTTGTGGGCCTCCAGGGTGAGAGAGTACTGTTGTTGGGTGATTATAGTTAAGGGATCCTTTAGGGTAATGTGGACTGGGGGATGATGTTTGGCTATGGATGGGTGGTCAGTGTCCCAGACTTGGGGATCTAACGTGGGTAGATCCAAGGGAGGGTCAGGGGTGAGGGATAGGGACAATCCAGGTGTTATCTGCATGCGGAATATAGAGACTGCATTGAGAGGGGTATGGTAATAAAGACCCCCAATTTGGATAACAAATCTCTCCCAAGGAGTGCTATTGGACACTGAGGCATTATGAGGAGTGAGTGTATGAGGGTTGATTTTCCAAATTAACAGAGTAATGGAGGGCTGACTTTTGGCCTTAGGGGAACTCCAGAGACCCCCTTGATTGTGAGTTCTGAGTTTTGAGTTGGGCCAGAGCAGGAAGTTAAGAGAGAGAAAGCGGCTCCAGTGTCTACTATAAAAGAGGTCTTTTTTCCCTAAGTTCTACCCTAAGTTCTGAGCTCATGTCTGGGACACGGGCTGGGGGCTGGAATCCAGGCCCCGTTATTGGAACAACTTTTGTAGGGTTGGGCTGGGGTTCTGGGGAGAAGTGGGGTCCCCCCAGGGGTGCCAGGGCATCCCTGTGGACATTCCACTCTCCAGGTCTGGGAGATGGGGACCTCCCCAGGGGTGCTAGGGCGTCCCTGGGGACAGTCCATCTTCCAGTCTCCTCATTGACCACAGGTTGGGCATGCTTTTGTGGGGGGACACGAGTTCAGGCATCCTTTGCCCAGTGTCCTGACTGGCTGCATCAGAAGCAGGGTTCAGGGCAGTGGGGGGCGGTCTTAAGTCCCGGTCTGGGATGACTTGGGCCAGGCTGATCTCTTCCTTTAATTGCTGCCGCCAAAAAGGCATATTTGGCTTTTCTCTCACGGTCTTTTTCTCTCTTAGCGTCCTCCTCTCTATTATTGAACACCTTGAAGGCTACTTCTAGAAGGTCTCTTTGGAGGGTCTCAGGGCCCTTCTCTAGTTGTCGAAGCTCGCGTCTAATAGCAGGGGCAGACTGGCTGATGAACTGAACGTGAAGGTAGAGTAACCCAGCAGGGGTGGTGAAGTCTAGGCTAGTCTACTTCTGGACTGCCTCTGTGAGGTGTGCCAAGAATAAGGCTGGATTTTTGTCTGCCCCTTGGGTGATTTCCCTGACTTTATCATAATCGACATGGATATGAGTATTTTTCTGCATTCCTTCTAGAAGGCAGGTAATCATATGATTGAATCTCCTGATACCCGGGTCACTGGGCTGGTAAGTCCAGTGGGGATCTAACTGAGGCACCACCTCATCAGCAACTGGGCTATCCCAGTCTTGGTTATGTAAGTGATCGGCATGGGCTTTTGCTGCTTGCCAGATACGGTCCTTTTCATTTGGGGTGAGAGTGGCATTTAGGATATAATATATGTCACTCCACATGAGGTTATAGGCCTGGGAGAGCCTCAGGAATTCTTTTCAGTATCTGGTAGGATTTTCAGAAAATGATCCTAATTTTTCTCCTATCTGGCTCATGTCTGACAATGAAAATGGCACATGGACTCGGGTGGGGCCCTCTGGTCCTGCCACCTCTCTCAGGGGAAACGTGTTGGGTACTGACCGTGTGGCAGAGGAGGGGAAGGAAGGGGGGAGGGAGAATCGGGGAGATGAGTAGCGGGCTTGAGGGAGAGTCAGGAGAGGTTTCAGAGTCAATAGGTGAGTTGGATGAGGGGGAAGGAGAGGGTTGGCAGGGTGGTGGGTAGGGAGGGGGCTCCTCCATGCGGTTAAATTGCAGGGGTGTAGGAGGTCGCTATTGGCAGTTAGTTGAAAAAGAGCCCTTTTGCTTGGGAGGCAAGGTGCATATAAGGACCTCATGGGTGGAGCAGGCCTTGCATAAGGAGGGCCTGCTCCAAAGGGCCCAAAAGGCTTGGGCATATGGGACCTCTGACCACTTGCCATTCCGTTTAAAGAAGTCAGTGAGATTTTGAAGAATGTTAAAGTCCAATGTGCCGAATTCAGGCCAGCGGTCTTGATTATCTAATTGGTATTAAGGCCAGATCTGTATACAGAGTGGTTTTAAGTGGTTAGCTTTGAGTTCAGTAAGAGCGGTCTGAGATTTTTGAGAACACAGGCCAGAGGGGATTCTTTTGGGACAGACTGGCCAGACTCCATAATTGAAAGGCAAGCAGAGGTTCCTACTGGGAGTTCGAGTCGTCGCCCATAGTCACAATAGGAGTTATGAGAAGAGAGCTCTGTGTTGAGGTGGAGCATCCCCCACCGTAACCTACATATTGGCCTTAGGCCAGGGGTCCCCGGGACCCAGAGAGGACTGAGTTCTAGGGCGTCTCTAGAATACCGTCTGGTGCAAGAGGGATCAGGGAGGCTTCATATTTAAAGGGAGGTTTGTGGAAACGTTAAGGGAAACGTTGGGTGGGACGTTTTGGGTATTCTTTAGTTGAGATGGCATTTGTAGTTGAACAGGAGGTGGGAGGTTTTGGGCAGGGGGTGATAAGTCCCCTGGGCAGGGGGTAAGTCCTTGGCAGATGTAGAGGATGGAAGGTTTCTGGGCAGGGGAAATAAGTTCCAAGTAGATACAACTGGCTTGGAGCATCAGGGCGGGGCCTAAAGTTCGGGTTTATTTTCTCCAAAGTTAGATGATTCAGCAAGGGCCTTTGAGACCATTGTTTTCTTTTCTGGGCCCAAAGACTCCTTCATATTGAGTGCAGCACGTTCACAGCATCATCTTTTAGGATTTGAAATAGCTCAATTGGAATTCCATCACTTCCAGCTTTGTTCATAGTGATGTTTCTTAAGGCCCACAAAAAAAGGCTTTTCCTCAATCATGTAATTTTTTTTTCTCAGTGTAAACAGTTATGTGTGTATTGACTAAAGAGACGTACTATGCTTGCCTGCTGTGTGTCTGGCCTTGAGTACAATCATGACAAATAGTCTCTGCCCTCATAGGGTTTATGCTCAGTTGAGAAAAAAAAAAGTAAATATAAATTATTACCTGCAACCTGTTTTGATGGATTGGGTGGAAATTTTTCAAATTTAGTATATCCTGTAGGATTCAGGGATTATTGATAATAGATGAAAGTTCAGACAAGTTTTTATGTTTTTTTCCCTTACAGATTGGAGGAACAGATTGGTGATTATTTTTTAAAAACAAAATGCTTTTGAAATTTTGCCTGAAATTCAATGAAACTTTTGCATAAAATTTTGGGGCTTCGGTGAGGGAAAAAACATAAATATTTGACATCCTGAGTATCTTTGTGTGATAGGACTCTTTTAATGCCTCTTTTGTATGCACTTAAAGTCAAAGAGTCACACCAGCTCTTCAGTTCATTGAATTTAGCAGCTGTATCTTCTGCTTAGCTACTAGTTTATTTTCCCCTTATTCTTTGAAAATGAATGCTGTATGCAAATTGCTAGGTATACTTGGTAAGGTGTAGGTATACATGGTACAGTCTGGAATTGTTAAAATTCATTTCACCTGTACAGCTGTTCCATGGAAGAAAGTTAACAATGACATTCTATTTACTACACCAGGAAAACTCACTGTGTTCATTTTAAATCATCATCTTTTCAAGATGGTTATTTCCAATGCCTTATCAAGATTTTTGCAATAGGAAATTTAAATTCTGCATTATTGTTTTAAAAATAAGTATTTTTCCATTCCATTTCCATTTCACTCCATATTCTGGCAAGCTACTAATCTCACTTTCTTTGAGAAACAAAGTGCTGCTTCACTTTTACACTGCTGGTCTTTATTTGTCCTCAGGAGCCTGCTGGGAACCATGCTCTGCACAGGTTTTTAGATATTTGACCTGGGATCTAATGGAATTAGAAAACAGAAACATGTAGAAGCATGACTTTCTCATCATCTTTCTTCTGGTAACACTAGAGAGAGATTCACAGCTTGTCTTCTTTGTATGTGGCAGCCCTCAGTATTTTCCTTGAGAGAGGGAGAGTGTGATCCAAGGTCATCCACACATTACCAGGACAGGCATTCTGGGCTGACCTACAGCCCTGTGAGCAGAGGGAGTGTGTGAAATCCTGCTTCTACCTTTATCAGGCCCTGTTAATCTTTGGAGAAATGCAAGCCTGTAGAAGGCTGCCCCGCACAGGTTTCTTCAGGAAAAATGTGCAAGTAGAACAAGAAAAGTAGAATCCCATAGCCAAATACTTACTTGCTCACCCTTCTCTATCTGGGTCTTACCTTAATTCACCTTTATTTCTTTGTGGCTTCAGGTCCAGATAGAAAGGCATGTGTACTCTCTGGAAGTGAAATGTTCTACACGTGGAGTGGTATATCAGTTAGTGGTTGTTGGTTGCAAGTGACAGACCGATAAAAAATGAAGCAGACCATTTGGCTTCATGTATTTGAGGGATGAATACATTAATGTATTATGGCAATGGCCTCATCGTAACATTATAAATATACTGTAAAATGCTCTTCCATAAAAATATCTAAGTAAAACAGAATCTAGCACACAGAAAAGAACCCAATACTCTTGCTTTGGGAAGAAACCTGGCAATGTGTATTAATAGCTAGGAAAATGATCAAGCCCTCTGACATAATCTTAACAATCATATAGCAATCAAAAAGGTTTGTTCTCTTATTAGGTTTATATTTTTTGGTGAATTTTCAAAATGCATTTAATATAGACTTTCATTTGGAGAACAACTTCATAAATTATGATTCTGTGAAATTCAAAATTTAATCAGTATTTCAAAATATTTCTTGAATAGCTTTGTGACCATGGAATTTAACACTGTCCAGTTTGTGGCTTCAAAAAAACAGTCAAAGTGAAGTTTCTCAGTTGTGCCCGACTCTTTGTGACCCCATGGATTGTAGCCCACCAGGCTCCTCCATCCATGGAATTTTCTAGGCAAGAGTACTGGAGTGGGTTGCCATTTCCTTCTCCAGGGGCTCTTCCCGACCTGAGGATTGAACCTGGGTCTCCCGCGTTGTGGGCAGATACTTTATTAGTGTTGCAGTAATCACTCCCAAAGGGTACCATTCCCTAAGATGTGCGGACTCAGGCAGAGAAACTTTTTGCACAGAGTGCTGGTTTAGAGCCAGCTCATTGATTTTCTGAAACTCACAAACATACCGCTGCCTTCAGCTGAGGGTGCTTTTCACTTGGAATTTGGATCAAATTTAGCACCAAAAGTCTTCTGAAGTGAAAGGTCAGCTATTTAATAGAATAGTTTTAATTAAATGATAATGGCTTTATGTTATATAAAAAGAAAGTAAGCAAGTTCCAAAATGGAAGCCTGAATAGCTAACGCTAGTGAGGAAATCAGACTTATGAACACAGCGAAGTTCTTACTAATTGCTTTCTTTAATGAAAATTTGTTTTGTTCCTTTACCTCTGCATTAACTTTTATAAGTGAATGTATTTCCTCTATTTATATTATGTTTTTAATTGCAATAGATATTGCTGAGTCATCTCACTCAGAATGTGAAAAATAGAATAGGAATACTGAAGATAGATTGTTGTTGCAACTTGAGATGAAGTTTAAGTACATTGATTAAAACTCAATATTCTATTTCAATATTCTTTTTCAAAACCAAATTTTAAGCCAGATATGTTATTTGAAGTCAAAATTATTTTTCCTTCAAAATTACCCATTTATATTGTCAAAAATGAAAATGTTTATTTCTGTGAATAGAATTATGGATGTTCATTATTGAGTTTATGGTTACTATGGTTAAACAATAAGAACCAGAACAATTTTGTGAAAATTTGTACTCAAGTGAAATTAACAATGGAATAATCAGCATATTTAATGTGCACATAAACAGATATGGTTACCACTGTTTACATTCAGTTTAGTTCAGTTCAGTTCAGTTACTCAGTCGTGTCTCACTCTTTGCAACCCCATGAATCACAGCACGCCAGGCCTCCCTGTCCATCACCAGCTCCCGGAGTTCACTCAAACTCATGTGCATCGAGTCGGTGATGCCATCCAGCCATCTCATCCTCTGTCATTCCCTTCTCCTCCTGCCCCCAAATCCTTCCCAGTATCAGAGTCTTTTCCAATGAGTCAACTCTTTGCATCAGGTGGCCAAAATATTGGAGTTTCAGCTTCAGCATCAGTCTTTCCAAAGAACACCCAGGGCTGATCTCCTTTAGAATGAACTGGTTGGATCTCCTTGCAGTCCAAGGGACTCTCAAGAGTCTTACCAACACCACAGCTCAAAAACATCAATTCTTCGGCACTCAGCTTTCTTCACAGTCCAACTCTCACATCCATACATTGGGATCACTTATTAGTGAATGTATTACTGACTCAGGTCCTTGGACTCTAATCATTAGCAATCAGTAAGAGGTATCAATTGCTATGTACTTAAAAACAAGTGACAGGTATCCTTACAGGCTCCCCAAGGAGGGCACGCTGGGGGTTCTTAAATGGGCTGAGGGTAGGGATAGACAGTTGGCTCAAGCTGGAAGGGAGACTTAGGTGGTTTGCCCACCTCATTGGTGGTGCTGTGTGTAAGCATCATGTGCCCTGCTTTTGTGCCCAGCACCTCACAAGTGGTAGTGGGTTTTGGCCCTTTTTTGACTAACTGCACGTGCATGTAGTTATTTTTAGTCCCTTATAGTTTCTTCTGTTCTGTTGCTCCAAGAGAACTTTGTCCAGGTACAGGCACTCCAGAAAAGGGTTCCAGGTCCCAGCCTATCTCAGTAACTTCCATCTTTTGAACATTAACCTACCAACTGCCTCTCCTTCTTTCTTACTTTCACCTTATATAAAAACTTAAAATCTCTCTTTTAGCCAAATTACTCTATTGAAAATGTTCTGAGAAATCCATTGATTTCCTAATTGCCATTGCTAATAATTCTTAACATATTTTTAAGTGTTTAACATTATACTTTGAAAAATGCAGATTATAACTGTACATCTCAGTGAATTCTCTCTTCTAAAGGTAACCACTGTCCTTAACTTTGTTTTAGTTTTGTTTGATTTTTTAACTTTATATAAACACAACTCCCTCCCCCATTTCTTTTGCTTCACATGGTATGTTTGAAATTCTATGTTACTAAGTATATCTATTTATTTATCTTTCTATGGAGTACTTAATTATAGAATATAATTTATCCATCTTACTGCTGATGGACATTTGGCCTTTGACCAGGTTTTGGCTGTTGTGAATAATGCTTCCATGGATTTTCATACTTGTATTTCTATTGAGTTATATATTTAGGAGCGGATCACTGTGTCATAGCGTGAATAGTCTCAACTATTATTGATAATGCCAGAAAGTTTCTTAAAATGGTGATTACAGTTTATGCCTCTACCAGAGCTGTGTGTGAATTCTAGTCCTATAAACATGTTATTTTGAGTCTTAAATTTTAACTACTTTGGTAGGTAACTAGTTATATCTCATTGCATTTTAACTTGCATTTCCTTAATTGCTAGTGAAATGTGTCACTTTTCCCAAGTATGTTGTTTACTGGGATTTTCTCTTATCTGCAGAGATGGCTCAGGGCTCATGCTCATTTTAAAAAAATGGGTTGCTTGTTTGTTTCTTATTGATCTGTGATTATATGTGTACCCATATCTCCTTTTAGTCTGTGGGTTGCCTTTTTTTGTCTTAACTGTGTCTTTTGGTGAATATATATTTTTACTTTTCAATAAAGTCACATTTGTCAATTTTCTTTTACTATTAGCACTTTGTATGTTCTATTAAAGAAGTCAGCCTCTTATCCTGAAGGCATAAGAATATTTCCTAGACTGTCTAAATATTTTATTGATTTACCTTTAAACATCATTTCTGAACATTGTGGGACTACAAGTACAAACCAAACAAGGCTTGTAGGGACATTATCTAGTATAAGTGGAGTATCTTAAGTTTGATGAGTCAAGGGCTCAAGCAGTTTTTACTTAAACAGAAAGTTATATATGGTAAGGTTCAGAAGAAGGAAGATATAAATAGCATTTTTAGAAACAATGGTAGTTCATCCTGGCAGCTGTGAGCTTTGAGATTTTCCACTTAATTGGATTGAAATATTCCTGAGTGTAGTCAAGAATGAGTTGCTTGGGTATGTCAGGAATGTCAGTCCAGCTTCACCAAAAACCATCAGTGGGGGCCAAACACCTCACACAGAGAAAGAAGGGCTTTGAACTTGCAAAAAATGCAACCGTCTCAGCTAAGAAATATATGGTTGGAGAAAATCATAGTCCTTGTTCTTTTCCATTCAGTTGGAGTTTTATCTGAATCCTGGTGTGTTTGACACTTAACAGAAAATAAAACTTGAGTCATTTACTTGAGAGATAAAAGTATTAAAGGAAATCATTTTCACTATTACTTAAAGTGGAATCAGTTCTATAATTTGGTTTCTTTTTCTTTTCTTTTTTTACAACTCCTGTTTTATTTTTTTTTATTTTTTTTTTTTTCCATTTTTTATTTTTATTTTTATTTTTTTTTTAAATTTTAAAATCTTTAATTCTTACATGCATTCCCAAACATGAACCCCCCTCCCACCTCCCTCCCCAGAACATCTTTCTGGGTCATCCCCATGCACTAGCCCCAAGCATGCTGCATCCTGCGTCAGACATAGACTGGCGATTCAATTCACATGATAGTATACATGTTAGAATGTCATTCTCCCAAATCATCCCACCCTCTCCCTCTCCCTCTGAGTCCAAAAGTCCGTTATACACATCTGTGTCTCTTTCCCTGTCTTGCATACAGGGTCGTCATTGCCATCTTCCTAAATTCCATATATATGTGTTAGTATACTGTATTGGTGTTTTTCTTTCTGGCTTACTTCACTCTGTATAATCGGCTCCAGTTTCATCCATCTCATCAGAGCTGATTCAAATGAATTCTTTTTAACAGCTGAGTAATACTCCATTGTGTATATGTACCACAGCTTTCTTATCCATTCATCTGCTGATGGACATCTAGGTTGTTTCCATGTCCTGGCTATTATAAACAGTGCAGCGATGAACATTGGGGTACATGTGTCTCTTTCTATTCTGGTTTCCTCGGTGTGTATGCCCAGAAGTGGGATTGCTGGGTCATAAGGTAGTTCTATTTGCAATTTTTTAAGGAATCTCCACACTGTTCTCCATAGTGGCTGTACTAGTTTGCATTCCCACCAACAGTGTAGGAGGGTTCCCTTTTCTCCACACCCTCTCCAGCATTTATTGCTTGCAGATTTTTGGATCGCAGCCATTCTGACTGGTGTGAAGTGGTACCTCATTGTGGTTTTGATTTGCATTTCTCTAATAATGAGTGATGTTGAGCATCTTTTCATGTGTTTGTTAGCCATCCGTATGTCTTCTTTGGAGAAATGTCTATTTAGTTCTTTGGCCCATTTTTTGATTGGGTCATTTATTTTTCTGGAGTTGAGCTGCAGAAGTTGCTTGTATATTTTTGAGATTAGTTGTTTGTCAGTTGCTTCATTTGCTATTATTTTCTCCCATTCAGATGGCTGTCTTTTCACCTTGCTTATATTTTCCTTTGTTGTGCAGAAGCTTTTAATTTTAATTAGATCCCATTTGTTTATTTTGGCTTTTATTTCCAGAATTCTGGGAGGTGGATCATAGAGGATCCTGCTGTGATTTATGTCTGAGAGTGTTTTGCCTATGTTCTCCTCTAGGAGTTTTATAGTTTCTGATCTTACATTTAGATCTTTAATCCATTTTGAGTTTATTTTTGTGTGCGGTGTTAGAAAGTGATCTAGTTTCATTCTTTTACAAGTGGTTGACCAGTTTTCCTGGTTTATACTTTCAGTTAGTAATACTTTCATGTAATAGCTAACAGATGAAATAAAAGTATATATGTTATGAAGATGGATATAATGGTCTCACTTGCCTTGTTAAACTAACTTTCTGTCAGACAAAATAGTCCAGGGCTCTCAGTTAAAGAAATTAATAATGGTTCAGTTCAGTTCAGTGGCTCAGTCGTGTCCGACTCTTTGCGACCTCATGAATCACAGCACGCCAGGCCTCCCTGTCCGTCACCAACTCCCGGAGTTCACTCAAACTCACGTCCATTGAGTCAGTGATGCGATCCAGCCATCTCATCCTCTGTTGTCCCCTTCTCCTCCTGCCCGCAATCCCTCCTAGCATCAGAGTCTTTTTCAATGAGTCAGCTCTTCGCATGAGGTGGCCAAAGTATTGGAGTTTCACCTTCAGCATCAGTCCTTCCAATGAACATCCAGGACTGATCTCCTTTAGAATGGACTGGTTGGATCTCCTTGCAGTCCAAGGGACTCTCAAGAGTCTTATCCAACACCACAGCTCAA
Organism: Ovis canadensis; assembly: GCF_042477335.2. Taxonomy (NCBI): domain Eukaryota; kingdom Metazoa; phylum Chordata; class Mammalia; order Artiodactyla; family Bovidae; genus Ovis; species Ovis canadensis. Next base: position 70,600,520 of record NC_091248.1, on the reverse strand, counting down.
AAGCATCAGTTCTTATGCACTCAGCTTTCTTCACAGTCCAACTCTCACATCCATACATGACCACAGGAAAAAACATAGCCTTGACTAGATGGACTTTTGTTGGCAAAGTAGTGTCTCTGCTTTTTAATATGCTGTCTATGTTGGTCATAACTTTCCTTCCAAGGAGTAAGCGTCTTTTAATTTCATGGCTGTGATCACCATCTGCAGTAATTTTGGAGCCCCCAAAAATAAAGTCTGACACTGTTCCCACTGTTTCCCCATCTATCTGCCATGAAGTGATGGGACCAGATGCCATGATCTTCATTTTCTGAATGCTGAGCTTTAAGCCAACTTTTTCACTCTCCTCTTTCACTTTCGTCAAGAGGCCTTTTAGTTCCTCTTCACTTTCTGCCATAAGGGTGGTATCATCTGCGTATCTGAGGTTATTGATAATGGTTAGAATGGTCATGATTCCTGGAAAAGGGCAAGACTTGAACTGAATCTTGAGTAGGTTTCATTTTAGTCATTTGAAAGAAAGGACTTGAGTAAAGAAATGATAGCAGTGTAAATTACTAGGCTGGGTTCTTGATGGGTGGGAGATGGTGGGAACATTAAAATTTAAGTGAGGCCTGATTTGGAGGGCATCAGAAACTAGGGAGAGGGGTGTGGACTAGATACATCAGGAAATGGGGAAAACTGTTAAAGAAATTGAAGAGTGATGAAAGCGTTGTTTAAGAAAGGCTTACTGTGCAGTTGTGAGTAGAAGGAACAGTCATGGTGAGATTCCGTGACGGGCAGGCCAGCTGAGGATTGATCATGCGGACTGCACGGTTCAGTTCAGTTCAGTTCAGTCGCTCAGTCGTGTCCAACTCTTTCCGACCCCATGAATTGCAGCACGCCAGGCCTCCCTGTCCATCACCAACTCCAGGGCTTTCAAATCAGAAAAGCCTGGCTGTGTTCCCAATTCTGCCATCTAGCCTCTCTAAGCCTCCTTTTCCTGATGTTAACCAGTAATCTTTTGCTGGCAAGTGATTGAATCTCACTTCAATCTGTGTTAAAACGAAAGGTATTGTACAGTAAGCTGGATTAACTCCCAAAGCTAAAGGAAAGCTGAACAATCAAGCTAAGGCAACTGCAGGAACTCAAGAAATGAAACTAGAGATTTAAAACCACCAGGATTCTCTCTTCCTCTTTGGGGAAGAGGTGTAAGCAGTTTTCACTATGAAGTAGGGGATGTGATAACTGGTAACCTGGTTTCCAGGAAGAAAGAAACCTCTTCCTGGTTTCTTCACCAAGAGAAAAGGACTCTTTCTAGAGCCACAGTTCTAAGTTTTGAGGAAAAAAAAAAAAAACCAACCTAGTTTATGACCTTAGGGAAGTTCCTTAACCTTTGTGTGCTTCTGTCTCCTTATTTGATAAAGGGTGAAAATACTAGGACCTATGGCATAGTGCTGTTGTGAGGATTAAATACCTTAAAACATTGAAACTATTTGAAATAGTTGCTAGCACAAAACTATCTTGGTTGTTGTGTTGTTGTCATTGGCTCATCCCCAGCCCATTATTACAGCTCCATGGTTGACCTAGACATGCCTGGGAGGAGGGTTAATCAGTGCTCTGTTGTTGGGAGTGGGGTAGGGTAGGAATAATGCCCCAAAGGACTATAAGAGGAAGGAAAGGGGTGCCAAGCAGGCAGAAACAATAGTTCTCCTCCACTTCTCATTTGTAAAAGCTTTACTCTTGAGTTATAATGTAACTTTTAGAATTAACAGTCGTGCATGTAAAGTGCCTGTCCCATCTCAGGCCTTTAAGAAATGTCGGCTATGCAATCTGCACATGAAAAAACCAAGGAAGGCCTGGTATGGACACCAGTTATGGGAATTAGTGAAATATTTTTTAGGAAAATCAGATAGACTTGGATTGGTTTGTGGATTGTATTCATGGTGGATGTAGATTAACACATGTTTTATCTTTTGTATGTGCTTTACAGCAAAGAACAGTCACATCCATGTATGTTGCATTAAAAATACAGGTTTCGATTCTTTCTCCTATGGGTGGGAGGGTTTCCCAGTAAGAGGCGCATCCTGCAGTCTCTCCAGCTGGGTGGTCTTCAGTCTATTTTAATAGAATCAGGCTTTAGCCTCCTGCCGGTCCCCTGGGACCTGGGTTATAGTTCCTTCTGTTGTTGGGTCCCAGCAGACAAGGTAGTATCTATGGTTGGCCAAAGAAAGAATGCTAATCCAAGCAAGTTGATGGTAAAGGAATCTTGTTTTTATGAGGTTCGGGGTGTCGTGGCTCTTGTCAGTTGCTACCAGACCTCCCAGACATTTGCTCTTTGCTCCACACCAACATTCACATTATTCAAAATGCAAACCAACATTTATATCATTATATTACATGATTCACAAATTTGGGTCTATGGGCTTCTACTAATTAAATCAGCACTCTTGAGGTTGTGTTTTTAAAAATCCATTATATGGTGCATTGAGAAGGGAAATTGGGCTCAAGAGTGATAATCCCAGACCATCTCCAGGCTCAGAAATGAGAGAGAGGCCTAAGTCAAAGAAGGCTTCAGGTGAGAAGTAGGAAACTGTCTTCATTTCAAACCCTTCAGAATGTGCAAGTAAGCATGCGAAGATCTTTATGTATATCATGTGCTCAAAATGAGCACAAAAAACTAGATTTCAGCAAAACTTACCATTGTGACATTGCTCTGAAAAAAAAAAATGTATGTGAAAGAAGTGTAAGGCCCTGATTGACATATATTATCTTTGCCAAAAAGAAAAAGCCTAGGATTGAAATATGTACAATATCATATGTGAAACGAATCACCAGTCCAGGTTCAATGCATGATACAGGACGCTCGGGGCTGGTACACTGGGATGACCCAGAGGGATGGTATGGGGAGGGAGATGGGAGGGGGGTTCAGGATGGGGAACACGTGTACACCCATGGCAGATTCATGTTGATGTATGGCAAAACCAATACAATATTGTAAAGTAATTAACCTCCAATTGAAAATAACTAAATTTATATTTAAAAAAAAAAAAAAAAAAAAACAGAAAAAGCCGAGGAAGAGAACGCGGCAGAGAAACTTAACTTGTCCTTTGTCCTGCAAAGGGAATTAAAGAAAGGAGGTTGGGAATGAAACAGGGAAGGTCAAATGTAGGGGGCAGAAAAAGAAGCTGCAAACACTTGTAAAATGGGAGATTGTGAGGTAGCTTTGCTTTAAGTTGATATTCTCTAACATGCAGAGAAGTAAAAGAAGAGTTACTATTTGAGATGTTTGTTTGCCCTCATGTTAACTGTTTATGACACTCACTGACTAGAGTATTATTTGACACACAAAATGCCTAGCTTGTACGTAATCTTTCTCATTTCTTTACAGTTTTAATAATCCCCAGGGCTGCCATATATACACAGCTCACCCAGGCCCTCTCCACACACTTGTGTATATATGTATAAATATAATACCTCTTTTAGAGAAGGCAAAAGCAGTGCTGATCACACTCATTTTGGGGGTGTGCCTGTGGAACTCTTAGCTCATTTACTTAGTTATCAGTTTCATGTGAACTTTATGATTAATGCATCAGTTCACTTTGGAATTCGAGGCTTCTATATAAATTAGCTAATTGTATTGACCAAATGAATTAATAATCACAGTCACCATCCTAATTAATCAACAGCAGCAGAAGCAGTAGCCAAAACGATTTCCAGCTCTCTGCTATTTTATAATTGACAAAGCGCTCTCACAGATTTATCTTGTTTGATAAAAGCCTGCAGTGAGTGCAGCATGCCTTCAACTGGCTCTTTATGTAAACAGAATGTTACATCCATGGTTTTCTCACAACCATAGAGCTCAACTCTGTTCCAAAGCCTATTTGAATAAAAAGCTTCAGTTCAGTTCAGTCGCTCAGTCATGTCTGACTCTTTGTAACCCCATGGACTGCAGCACGCCAGGTCTCCCTGTCCATCAACCAACTCCTGGAGTTTACTCAAACTCATGTCCATTGAGTCGGTGATGCCATCCAACCATCTCATCCTCTGTTGACTCCTCCTCCTGCCTTCAATCTTTCCCAGCATCAGGGTCTTCTCCAGTGAGTTAGTTCTTTGCATCAGGTGGCCAAAGTGTTGGAGTTTCAGCTTCAACATCAGTCCTTCCAAATGAATATTCAGGACTGATTTCCTTTAAGATTGACTGGTTGGATCGCCTTGCAGTCCAAGGGACTCTCAAGAGTCTTCTCCAACACCACAGTGCAAAAACATCACTTATTTGGCACACAGCCTTTGTTATGGTCCAACTTTCACATCCATCTATGACTACTGGAAAAACCATAGCCTTGACTAGATGGACCTTTGTTGACAAAATAATATCTCTGCTTTTTAATATGCTGTCTAGGTTGGTCATAGCTTTTCTTCCAAGGGACAAATGCCTTTTAATTTCATGGCTGCAGTCACCATCTGCAGTGATTTTGGAGCCCCCAAAAATAAAGTCTGCCACTGTTCCCACTGTTTCCCCATCTATTGCCATGAAGTGATGGGACCAGTTGCCATGATCTTAGTTTTCTGAATGTTGAGTTTTAGCCAACTTTTTCTTACGTGGACCAAATCACAATCACAATACAAGTACCATGATTTAATTAATATGAGAGACATGATGAGAGCAGTTTAACATCCCGAACTACAGTAGCCTGCCTGCTGAGCACTGAACTGTTCGCAGAGAAGTATACCCGGCTCCAGTGCTGCTGAAGAAGAAATGGAATGATTCCTGTGATGCTTGAAGAATGTTCAATGTGTTTAGCACTCTTTCCTTCTGTGATTAATTTATGGCTGATTATCATTTAAAAACAGTTTTTGGCATGATGTTTTCTCGCAGGTTTGCTGCTGTTCAGTCACTAAGTCATGTTAGACTCTTGGTGACCCCATGGACTACAGCATGCCAGGCTCCTCTGTCCTTCGCTATCTCCCAGAATTTGCTCAAATTCATGTTTATTGAGTTGGTGACATCTCTCTAACCATTTCCTCCCCTGTCACCCCCTTCTCCTTTGTCTTCAGTCTTTCCCAGCATCAGGGTCTTTTCCTCTGAGTTGGCTCTTTGCATCAGGTGACCAAAGTATTGGTGCTTCAGCTTTAGCATCAGTCCTTCAAATGAATATTCAGGGTTGATTTCCTTTAGGATTGACTAGTCTGACCTCCTTGCAGTCCCAAGGGTCTCTCGAGTCTTCTCCAGCACCACAATTCAAAAACATCAATTCTTTGGTACTCAGCCTTCCTTATGGTCCAACTCTCACCTGTCTAGTGAGGGTTAATTGACATAATGGCACCCCACTCCAGCACTCTTGCCTGGGAAATCCCATGGATGGAGGAGCCTGGTAGGCTGCAGTCCATGGGGTCACCAAGAGTCAGACACGACTGAGCGACTTCACTTTCACTTTTCACTTTCATGCATTGGAGAAGGAAATGGCAACCCACTCCAGTGTTCTTGCCTGGAGAATCCCAGGGACGGAGGAGCCTAGTTGGCTTCCGTCTGTGGGGTCGCACAGAGTCAGACATGACTGATACGACTTAGCAGCAGCAGTAGCAGCAGCAGCATATATTTACAGTATACACTTTCATGAGTTCTGACATACATGTGTTCTTGTGAAACCATTAGCACAACCAAGATAATGAACATATCCATCACTCTGAAAATTTTCTCAGTGTCCCCTTGTAATTCCCTTCCCACGGCCCCCTCCCTAGAAAACCACAGGTCTGCTTTCTGTCACCACATAGGAGTTTGCATTTTCTAGAGTTTTATATGAATAGAATAATATGACATGCACACTTTTGGTCGTGTTCTTTCACTTAGCATAAATAATTTGTTCATGTTTTTACAGTTCTTTTCTTCTTTATTGCTGAAGTGTATTCCATTAGATAGATAATCTATGATTTGGTTATCATTCTCCAGTTGATGGACTTTTAGTTTTTTCTAATTGGTGTTCTTACAGATAAAGCTGCTATGAACATTCACGTACAAGTCTTGGTGTGGCTATAGTCCTTCAGTTATCTTAGGAGTGGGATAGCTGGATCATATGGTAAGTGTATGTTTAACTTTTTAAGAGACTACCAAACTTTTCTAAAATGGAAATCAAGCAGATTGTTTCAAAACAAACATTTTCTTCAACATAAATTTTAACTTGCGATTGTTTGAAACAGTTGACTCCTGGTGTGTTGGTATGTATTGTTCAAACTAATTAATACAATAGTCTTAATTGAGTTGATGTTTTAACATTTTTGATTGACATGCTAAAGTTTGCTCCAATAGACTTCTTTTGATCTATTGAGAGCTAATATGCTGAATATGGTCTCATTATCCATTTGCATGCATTTCATTGCATGAGATGTCACACAAATATGTCAGTCATTTGCTCTACTGCTTCTTGCCTTGTTTATTTCGAGGTTAACAGAAAGATCATTACTAAAATATCCACATTAGGATTTTCATTCTATGGAAATTTTAGTTATAAATACAGATTAAATGAAACTGGGGATCTCAGAAAAAGGTTCATTTCTGGAAATACACATCTTAGAAACAAGTGACCAAGTTTGACACACAAGCCATAGAACATATAGACAGTTTGCAAATTTACAGATGCCTGTCCCTAGCCCTGCTTTCCTACTCTTTGGGGCTTACTTCCCTTAACATGAAAATGGATATTATCCCCATTCCATACATGAAACCAACTTCCCAAGTGGCTCAGTGGTAAAGAATCTGCCTGCAGTGCAGGAGATGCAGGACACATGGGTTGGATCCCTGGGTGCAGAAGATCCCCTGAAGTAGCAAATATCACTCCAGTATTCTTGCCTGGGAAATCCCATGGACAGAGGAGCCTGGTGGGCTATGGTCTATGGGGTCACGAAGAGTTGGGCACAACTGAGTATGAGTGTGATGCCTGGAACCAGCAACCCTGCCCCTTTACACATTGCTGGAGATTTGGGGGCCTCTGCTCCTCTTGTTTTAAGCTTCTGCTTCCTCTGAACTCTTGCTCTGTCTCTTGTGTCTTGCCTTCTGCAACTGGTTTCTTCCATCTGCCCCACATCAACATAGATGTGGAGCAGCTGGCTTTTCTTCGATACAGACACAGGGCTCCTGTCTATTGCGGAGTAGTAGTGCAGCTTTGGGGACACAGAGGACATAGGAGGTGGAATGTTAGTCGCTCAGTCATGTCCGACTCTTTGCCACCCCATGGACTGTACCCTGCCAGGCTCCTCTGTCCATGAAATTTTCCAGGCAAGAATACGGGAGTGGGTTGCCATTCTCTTCTCCAGGGGATCTTCCTGACACAGGGATTGAACCTTGCTCTCCTGCACTGTAGCAGATTCTTTACTGTCTGAGCCACCAGAGATTGTTTCGCAGCACAGCAAACAACTGAATAAAAAATTGAACATTATTTTTTTTGGAGGTCTTTAATGATCTGCCTTAGACAATTTTTGCCTGATATCGTGTTGCTCTCCTCTTCACTGCTTCTCCAGACCTTCGCCAGTCTTCCCTTCTCTCAGCTATCTAGAACTTCTTAATACCTAAAAGTTTTCAGAAGTGCCTACATTTCCTTGCATAGATTAGAGCAGTGCCGTTCAGTATGCACATGGATCACCTGGAGATGGTGTCAAAATACAGATTCTGATTCATGTGTCTGGAGAAGGGCCTGAAATGTTGCATTTCTAACGAGTTCCCAGGTGATGTTGGTTCTGCAAGTCTAAGGGCCATGCATTTAAGAACCACTAGCCTGGAACATTCAATTCTGGCCTCTATCCATTTCTGAGCATTCGTCTATCTCAATGGTTTTCAGTTCAGTTCAGTCACTCAGTCATGTCCGACTCTTTCCAACCCCATGAATTGCAGCACGCCAGGCCTCCCTGTCCATCAACTCCCAGAGTTCACTCAGACTCACGTTCATCGAGTCGGTGATGCCATCCAGCCATCTCATCCTCTGTTGTCCCTTCTCCTCCTGCCCCCAATCCCTTCTAGCATCAGAGTCTTTTCCAGGGAGTCAGCTCTTCGCATGGGGTGGCGAAAGTATTGGAGTTTCAGCTTTAGCATCATTCCTTCCAATGAACACCCAGGACTGATCTCCTTTAGGATGGACTGGTTGGATCTCCTTGCAGTCCAAAGGACTCTCAAGAGTCTTCTCCAACACCACAGTTCAAAAGCATCAATACTTTGGCGCTCAGCTTTCTTCACAGTCCAACTCTCACATCCATACGTGACCACTGGAAAAACCATAGCCTTGACTAGATGGACATTTGTTGGCAAAGTAATATCTCTACTTTTTATGTTATCTAGGTTGGTCATAACTTTCCTTCCAAGGAGTAAGCGTCTTTTGATTTCATGGCTGCAGTCACCATCTGCAGTGATTTTGGAGCCCCCCAAAAATAAAGTCTGACACTGTTTCTACTGTTTCCCCATCTATTCGCATGAACTGATGGGACCAGATGCCATGATCTTCATTTTCTGAATGTTGAGCTTTAATCCAACTTTTTCACTCTCCTCTTTCACTTTCATCAAGAGGCTTTTTAGTTCCTTTTCACTTTCTGCCATAAGGGTGGTGTCATCTGCATATCTGAGGTTATTGGTATTTCTCCTGGCAATCTTGATTCCAGCTTGTGCTTCATCCAGCCCAGCGTTTCTCATGATGTACTCTCCATAGAAGTTAAATAAGCAGGGTGACAATATACAGCCTTGACGTACTCCTTTTCCTATTTGGAACCAGTCTGTTGTTCCATGTCCAGTTCTAACTGTTGCTTCCTGACCTGCAGGAAGGTTTCTCAAGAGGCAGGTCAGGTGGTCTGGTATTCCCATCTCTTTCAGAATTTTCCACAGTTTATTGTGATCCACACAGTCAAAGGCTTTGGCATAGCCAATAAAGCAGAAATAGATGTTTTTCTGGAACTCTGTTGCTTTTTCAATGATCCAGCGGATGTTGGCCATTTGATCTCTGTTTCCTCTGCCTTTCCTAAAACCAGCTTGAACATCTGGAAGTTCATAGTTCATGCATTGCTGAAGCTTGGCTTGGAGAATTTTGAGCATTACTTTACTAGTGTGTGAGATGAGTGCAATTGTGCAGTAGTTTGAGCATTCTTTGGCATTGCCTTCCTTTGGGATTGGAATGAAAACTGACATTTTCCAGTCCTGTGGCCACTGCTGAGTTTTCCAAATTTGCTGGCATATTGAGTGTAGCACTTTCACAGCATCATCTTTCAGGATTTGAAATAGCTCAACTGGAATTCCATCACCTCCACTAGCTTTGTTCATAGGGATGCTTCCTAAGGCCCACTTGACTTCACATTCCAGGACGTCTGGCTCTAGGTGAGTGATCACACCATCGTGATTATCTGGGTCATGAAGATCTTTTTTGTACAGTTCTTCTGTGTATTCTTGCCATCTCTTCTTAATATCTTCTGCTTCTGTTAGGTCCAGACCATTTCTGTCCTTTATCGAGCCCATCTTTGCATGAAATGTTCCCTTGGTATCTCTAATTTTCTTGAAGAGATCTCTAGTCTTTCCCATTCTGTTCTTTTCCTCTATTTCTTTGCATTGATCACTGAGGAAGGCTTTCGTATGTCTCCTTGCTATTCCTTGGAACTCTACATTCAGATGCTTATATCTTTCCTTTTCTCTTTCGCTTTTTGCCTCTCTTCTTTTCACAGCTATTTGTAAGGCCTCCCCAGACAGCCATTTTCCTTTTTTGCATTTCTTTTCCATGGGGATGGTCTTGATCCCTGTCTCCTGTACAATGTCATGAACCTCCATCCATAGTTCATCAGGCACTCTCTCTTTCAGATCTAGTCCCTTAAATCTATTTCTCACTTCCACTGTATAATCATAAGGGATTTGATTTAGGTCATACCAGCTTGGGTCAATTCTCTGCCCCTCCCCCCATTTTTGATTGTCAGAACTGAGGGGGGAGTGCGACTTTAAAAATTATTTTGTGTCTCTTTTTCCTTTTTTTTAAATGAAGTGTTTAGAACAAAGGCTGTAATATGGTCAACATCCAATAAATGCCATGTTGTCATTAATTTTCTTTACAACTGAGGCAAAGAGGTGGTAGGGATTTTTTTGGTGAATTTGGGAGGAGCTACAGAGAAGGAAATCAGGAGGATTGAAGAGAAAAGAATATTTGCTATATACCCTTTTTGTTACAACTCTGCTCAAAAATAATAGGACAAAATTCTATGCAATTAATAATTATGACTACCAATACACAGCTTCAGGCCTCTTGAGTCAGCATGAGAGACAGTCCCTTTGCTTCAGGAAGCAGTTGAGTCAGGATCAAGAATAGTCCAAATAGCTAAAGGAGAAAAACGTGGGGAGGCTTTCATTCGACATTATTCAACATAGTATGTACTGAACACAGTGATAGGTGCCGGCAATGCAGTGATGAGTGAGATGACGATGTCTTGTCCTCTGAAACTTATTTATTTTTCAGTGGGAAAAACAGACAAGAGAGCAAGCAATTACAGTGTGTTAGGACAGGGTGATTAGAGAGCATGCATTTTGTGTTCAGCCTAGGATTTACTAGGTTTTTCTGAAAATACTGAAGGAAAATGTTCTGAAATTTTTAATGGTAACAACTGTAAGGGAGAAAGTTGTTGCTATTAAATAGCCTATTCTTTTAGAATTCTTTCTTTCTTTGTGTCTGGTTGCCCTGGGTCTTCTGGCTGTGTGTTGGCTTTCTCTAGTTGAAGCAAGTGGGGGCTGCTCTTCTTTGTGGTGTGCAGGTTCCCGTTGTGGTGGCTTCTCTTGTTGCAGAGAACAGGCTCTCGGCATTCGGGCTTCAGTAGTTGTGGGTACAGGCTTAGTTGCTCAGTGGCATATGGAATCTGCTCACACCAGGGACTGAACCCACGTTCCCTGCGTTGGCAGGCAGATTCATATCCCTTATTGCATCACCAGGAAAGTCCAAATACCTCTTTCTTAAGATTTCACATGGGCCAGCTCCTTTCCTGCAGACTCCAGGTGGAGCATGTGACTTCCCCAGGAGTCCCCACCAAGCTCGCCCCCTTAGCATTCCTTCACTTCCCACCCTATGCCAAGGGACAGGTTGGGAAGGAGGCATCCGTGACAATTTCCTGTTGCCATGAAAGGTGGTTTTGGTTAACTTTGTGAGGATCCTGTGAAAGTAATGGACTAGTTGCTCTCTGTTAATGAGATTCCATAGAAGATGGAGAAATGGCCTGAGGTTCTTGAAGAATTGTGGCCAACTAGCTTCACTGTTCACCTTGTCCTCTCGTTCCTTCACTCCTGAATCAAGTCTTAGCATCTCCTTTTTGGTCCAGAGTGCAGGTTGTGTATCTCTAGTACAAGAAAGACTTGCCTCTGCACTCTAGCTCAGCTCCATGCCCTAGTCCTGAACAGGCTCACGTATCACCTTATTTGATCCATACCTGCCTCATTTCATTTAGAAAAGCCTTCACAGAACTGACTTAACACCATGCCCACAGATTTTCTCCCCTTGGTGATCAATGCTTTGGCCATATGAAGAGCTTTGTGTGTGTGTGTCTTTTTAAGGAACCACTACTAATACTGTATCTATTGCATTACTCAGTAAAGATCAGTGTGATTATTTTCCCAGAATTTACTGCCAGACAAGTAATGGTCTCTAGAGAAAATAGTATAGATAGTTACAGCTGCAAAGCCACCTGCCTCAGCTGCAGGAAAGTTCAGAGCTAAATTTAGTACTTAGGCAGAGGATGACATCATCCTCAATATCCTTTATTTCTATTAATTTAGACTCTGTCTTAATTTTATTTCCCTGTGTATATATGTACATGCCTTTTTTATAAAGAAGACTGGATTCTTTTTATGAAAGTAGGAAAGATATAAATTCTGTATTTATTTTTAAAGTGATAATATATTTTATAGTGTCTACCATTTTTCAAGTCATCCAGGCTCACATTTTATCCTCCTCTCTCCCTCCCGTCCCCTAAAGATATATCACATCAATTTCTTTTTTCTCTAGAAAATCTTTATAGTAATTTTTCCCCCCTTCATCCCCATTGCTCCTGCTGAAGTCCAGGTTCTTACCATATTCCACTGGGTTATTACAACATCCTTCTATCTGACTGCTTGGTCTTAAGTGTACCTGTCCCCTGAATCAAGCCTCAATATCCATGTTCAGTAAGTGCTAATTTCATCATGCTACTCATACATTTAAAAACTTACAATGATTCTCCATTTGTTTGCTAAGTTTTACCTTTGCCAAGCCTTTTGGCCATATCTTGCTTGATTGTCTCATTTCTTTTAACTTCTGTTATCCAATCTCTCTTCTTGTTTAACTTGTTCCCTACCACTCTGTACCTATCTCCAAACCTTTCTCACCAAGGGTGCTTTCCTCCCCACTCTACCCTTGTCAGCTGTAATGTCTTTTTTTAAAAAAAATAGTATTATTTTAACAAGTGGTTTCAGAGTTTCTCTTAGGAAGGGAATCATCTTTGTTTAGGAAACATAAAAGCTAAACTTTGATAAGTTTCTTGGGGTGAAAGATGGAACATTGAAGGCTTAGGTGAGCAGCAGGTAAGGCAGAAAAGGAGTACCTGATGGCTCTGCACTAGAGATGAGCAGATCTAAGAATGGGAAAGAACAGAAGAGGGCAAAGGGGCAGGCTAAGCAGAACGTGAAGGTCTTAAGATCAGCAGAGTTCAGTATTGAATTTGAAATTCCTTGCTGTGATGGGAATACCCTCCTGGTTTTCTCCAGACTTTGCTTTTACTTGCTCTCTGAGCACAGGCCTAGTAGGAGGGTTTCCTGATAAAAATCACAGAAATGAGCTGTTTCTCATTTGACTCAGTGCAGAACAGAAGATTGTTTTCTTTTGAACTAGATTTTAAGCTCCTCGATGGCAGAAATGACACATTAATTTCTTTGAGGTTCTTGACAAGGTGAAGCAGAGAGCTGAGAAATTACCTACCCAATTCACTACTTATGAAACTTGCCCTCAGGTAGATGTGATGAACAATTCCCAGGGATATTTACAACTGGCAGAGTAGATGACATACCCACGTGTTAAGAGGAAAGTAAACTGTAAAGCGTGTTTTTGGGAAGTGAGCTACATTGTTCTCATTTACAGAAGCGGTGAGCAGACATTTTCTGTTAAGGGCCAGATGGTAAATATTTTTGTCTTTGTGAGTGATAATAATGTCTTTGTCACAAGAACCCAAATCTGTGTTGTAATATGAAAGCAGCCATACACAGTAAGTAAACAAATCAGCATGGCTGTATTTCAATAAAGCTTTATTTATGGACATTGAAATCTGAATCTCATATATTTTCATGGTTCATAAGAGGTTATTCTCCTTCTGATTCTTTTCAACAGCTTAAAAAGAGCTTCCCTGGTGGCTCAGGTAGTAAAGAATATGCCTGCAATGCAGGAGACCTGGGTTCAATCCCTGGTTTGGGAAGATCCCCTGGAGAAGGGAACAGCTACCTACTCCAGTATTCTGGCCTGGAAAATTCCATGGACAGAGAAGCCTGGCAGGCTACAGTCCATGGGTTCACAAAAAGTCAGACACAACTGAGTGACTCTCACTTTCACCGGCTTAAAAATGCAAAAACCATTCTTGTGGGCTGTATAAACATAGGTGACAAGCCAGATTTGTCCCTGAGACCTTGGTGAGTAACCCCCAATTTAGAGAATCTGTCTTGCTTAGTCATGTGTTTTATGAGGTAAGCTCTTATTTTAAAAAATCTACACTCAAAGCTCTTATTTTTAAAAATCAACACTCCACTCTGGGGATTCCATGCATAATTTTGTTTGAAAAGTTTTACTGCTTAAAAAAAAAAAAAAGATATGAAAACTCTTAATAATGACTTAGACCATTATCGAATGGTTTTATTTCCCATGAGTCACTATTAGAACTGTGAACTGTGCATCAGAGCAAGAAAATACAAATGACTCAGACACGTGGGATGAGAGAGAACACATGTGGGGCATTATTACTTAGGCATTTGTATATTTGATGGTCACATCTCATACACTGGGTTTTCTTCCCAAATCTCTAGAGCAGTTGGAGACTGTTTCAATTAACTGTATGTCCATTTGTGTCTTTGCCAGTCTTGGAGAACTTTAAAATGTATCTACATATAAATTTGTGCAACATCCCTGAGCTTGATATTTGGTGACTTTAGGAACATTATGTAAGTTTTTAAGCCAAAATTCAAAACAATATTTTGGCTTCAGACTGGAAATAATGCAAGATTGTAGTTTTCTTACAGAAATTCCTAAAGTTAGAGTTTGACTTGCCTCAGGAAGAAATTCATAATTCAGAAATTCCTGTTAGCTTTTTGGAAACCTAGAGAAGCTTGAGTCTAACTCATATACTATCAAACTTGTTTGTTTGTTTTTTGCATTTGCTCCCCCAGGAGTCATTTAACTATAAAATCTCATTAATCATTTTCATAAAAGGGTCACAATATATAGAAGAGATTATTGTAAACATTTAAAATCATTCTAACTCATGTTACATTGCTTATACCCTTGACTCACTGTAGTTAGAGTACATTCTGTTCTAAATTTGTCCCAAAGGGCTAGAGAAAAGAACAGAAAAAAGATAGAAAAGGATCATGGTGCCAGAAAAGCGAATACACTTCCATAAATCCATGGAAAAGAGGCATAGGTATGCTCATGCCAAATAAACGTGCATGTCTTAGGACCAAATATAATGTGAATCATAACCCGATTCCCGCCCCATCCCAGTGTATATCAATGTGATTTGCCTTCTTATTGCTATATTGGATTATGTTTAGAGAAGGTAACAATTTCTTCCAATTTTAATATTTTTCTTTTTTTCTTATTGTGAGTAGCATTTACTCTTTTTGTGTTAAAAATGTATGGAGTTCATTGCTACTGCTAGGTCGCTTCAGTCGTGTCCGACTCTGTGCGACCCCATAGACGGCAGCCCATTAGGCTCCCCCGTCCCTGGGATTCTCCAGGCAAGAACACTGGAGTGAGTTGCCATTTCCTTCTCCAGTGCATGAAAGTGAAAGGTGAAAGTGAAGTCGCTCAGTCGTGTCCGACTCTGTGCGACCCCATGGACTGCAGCCTACCAAGCTCCTCCCTCCATGGAATTTTCCAGGCAAGAGTACTGGAGTGGGGTGCCATAGTTCATATCACATTAAAAATAGCCAAACGGTAAAGAAAATTGAGGCAAAGAAAGAAAACCGTTATATCTGGCTTATTAGAATTGTCTTTCTTCTAGATTTTTGTGGTTTCAGTACGTCCCTCACACTATCACTGTGGCAAAACTATCAGAAAGACATACTTCATCTTCTAACAAGATGTATTCAGATCTAGGTGTGTACACTTAAAGTGGGGGGTAAATGTTAACTGGATAAATGTTGTTTCTCAAACAGTTAAAGCCAATGATAGTTGAATAAAGATGGGAATGTGTAAGGTTTCCAACTAGAAACAAAGCTGCCAGAAATCTCCACAGAAACAACAGAGAGGTTTGGCTCCTAGCTGTGATGATGTCCAGTGACAGCTCAGTTTTGAAAATCCAATCAAATTAACCTGTAAATAAGTAAAATTATTATTTGGTAGGTTGACTTTTTTACTTTCTTTAAACCAATTTTCTATTCCTTAGTTGTAATCTGTGTATTAGAACATAATACAGTGATTAGAAGTGAAAGGTTATGAATGATAATAAATCAAAGAAAGAGAGGGAGACAGACAGGGAGAGAAAAAAAAGGCAGAACTTGAGGAAAGGAAGAAAGTTTCTTAGCTGGGCTCCTGGGAATGACTGGATGATCTTTTCTTCCCCACTCTCTAGGTTTCAAGATCACAGTTACTATAAAATTCACTCGGTTGAAGAGTGAATCCAATTTTCAGTTTACAAGCTTGCCAAGCAGATTACTAAACAGCTTGGGGTTTTGTTTGCTTGTTTGTGTTGTTTGTTTGTGTTTATGTTCTCAGGCAATGCTAGAATTAATTTTAATTGTACATAGTTAGATTTGAGGGGTGTTAAGTGTGAAAACCACAAGTGCAATGCTTTTGATAGCTTCTGCCGACTCCCACCATGATCCCTAAGTAGGATATTTGGGGAAAATAAATATGTTTCTAAAGTTTAATAATTATTTCAGAAAATTTCCCAAGTTAAATCTTAATCATAGTCAAAGATAGACATCACCAAATTATGGCTCACGGGTCAAACCATCTGCTTTTATATGGTCCATGAGTTAAGATAGCTTTTTATATTTTGAGATGGTTGAACAAAATTGAAAGAATATTATCACAAATAGTTTTTACATGAAAATAATATGAAATTCCAATTTCAGTGTTCACACTAAAATATACTGAAACTTTGGTTTGAAAATCTGTGTCCAGTGTCTGTTCAGCATTTGTTTTTTTTTAAATTTTTTTAAAAATTTTTTTTAATTTTAAAATCTTTAATTCTTACATGCGTTCACAAACATGAACCCCCCTCCCACCTCCCTTCCCATAACATCTCTCTGGGTCATCCCCATGCACCAGCCCCAAGCATGCTGTATCCTGCGTCAGACATAGACTGGCGATTCGATTCTTACATGATAGTATACATGTTAGAATGACATTCTCCCAAATCATCCAACCCTCTCCCTCTCCCTCTGAGTCCAAAAGTCCGTTATACACATCTGTGTCTTTTTTGCTGTCTTGCATACAGGGTCGTCATTGCCATCTTTCTAAATTCCATATATATGTGTTAGTATACTGTATTGGTGTTTTTCTTTCTGGCTTACTTCACTCTGTATAATCGGCTCCAGTTTCATCCATCTCATCAGAACTGATCCAAATGAATTATTTTTAACGGCTGAGTAATACTCCATTGTGTATATGTACCACAGCTTTCTTATCCATTCATCTGCTGATGGACATCTAGGTTGTTTCCATGTCCTGGCTATTATAAACAGTGCTGCGATGAACATTGGGGTACATGTGTCTCTTTCAGTTCTGGTTTCCTTGGTGTGTATGCCCAGCAGTGGGATTGCTGGGTCATAAGGTAGTTCTATTTGCAATTTTTTAAGGAATCTCCACACTGTTCTCCATAGTGGCTGAACTAGTTTGCATTCCCACCAACAGTGTAAGAGGGTTCCCTTTTCTCCACACCCTCTCCAGCATTTATTGCTTGCAGATTTTTGGATTGCAGCCATTCTGACTGGTGTGAAGTGGTACCTCATTGTGGTTTTGATTAATAGGCTGCCTATGGCTGCTTTCACACTGCAACAGCAGTTGACTAGTTGAGACAGAGAACTTAGGATTACAGAGCCTAAACTATTATTTACTTCTGGCTCTTTATAGGAAAACGTTGCCAGTCTTTACTCTAGAATAATCATGTCCACAAACCATGCATGTAACTTAAGGAAAAGATGAAGAGGGAAAAAAAGAGCCCAGTATTGAATGATATAACAAGTGTGAATTGATCTTAGGCAAGTCAGTATCTCTGGTCTATAGTTGCCTGGCCAAGAGATTGGATATTAATGGAGGAAATTAGAGTGGAAGACTATAAGTATCCTAGTTTTTAGACTAGATCTAAAGTTTATTTGTATAAAATGGGAAAGACTGGAGATCTCTTCAAGAAAATTAGAGATACCAAGGGAACATTTCATGCAAAGATGAGCTCAATAAAGGACAGAAATGGTATGGACCTAACAGAAGCAGAAAATATTAAGAGGAGGTAGCAAGAATACACAGAACTATACAAAAAAGATCTTCATGACCCAGATGACCACGATGGTGTGATCACTCACCTAGAACCAGACATTCTGGAATGCAAAGTCAAGCGGGCCTTAGAAAGCATCACTGTGAACAAAGCTAGTGGAGGTGATGGAATTCCAATTGAGCTATTTCAAATCCTAGAAGATGATGCTGTGAAAGTGCAGAACTCAATATGCCAGCAAATTTGGAAAACTCACTAGGGGCCACAGGACTGGAAAAGGTCAGTTTTCATTCCAATCCCAAAGAAAGGCCAAAGAATGCTCAAACTACTGCCCAATAGCACTCATCTCACACACTAGCAAAGTAATGCTCAAAATTCTCCAAGCCAGACTTCAACAGTATGTGAACCTTGAACTTCTAGATGCTTAAGCTGGATTTAGAAAAGGCAGAGGAGCCAGAGATCAAATTGCCAACATCCGCTGGATCATGGAAAAAGCAAGAGAGTTCCAGAAAAATATCTATTTCTGCTTTACTGACTAAGCCAAAGCCTTTGACTGTGTGGATCACAATAAACTGTAGAAAATTCTGAAAGAGATGGGAATATCAGACCACCTGACCTGCCTCTTGAGAAACCTTCCTGCAGGTCAGGAAGCAACAGTTAGAACTGGAGATGGAACAACAGACTGGTTCCAAATAGGAAAAGGGGTACATCAAGGCTGTATATTGTCACCCTGCTTATTTAACTTCTATGCAGAGTACATCATGAGAAACGCTGGGCTGGAAGAAGCACAAGCTGAAATCAAGATTGCCGGGAGAAATATCAGTAACCTCAGATATGCAGATGACATCACACTTATGGCAGAAAGTGAAGAAGAACTAAAGAGCCTCTTGATGAAAGTGAAAGAGGAGAGTGAAAAAGTTGACTTAAAGCTCAACATTCAGAAAACTAAGATCATGGCATCTGGTCCCACCACTTCATGGCAAATGATGGGGAAACAATGGAAACAGTGAGAGACTTTATTTTGGGGGGCTCCCAAATCATGCAGATGGTAATTGCAGCCATGAAATTAAAGACGCTCGCTCCTTGGAAGAAAAGCTATGACCAAACTAGACAGCATATTCAAAAGCAGAGACATTCCTTTACCAACAAATGTCTGTCTAGTAAAAGCTATGGTTTTTCCAGTAGTCATGTATGGATGTGAGAGTTGGACTATAAAGAAACCTGAACACCGAAGAATTGATGCTTTTGAACTGTGGTGTTGGAGAAGACTCTTGAGAGTCCCTTGGACTGCAAGGAGATCCAACCAGTCCATCCTAAAGGAAATTAGTCCTGAGTATTCATTGGAAGGACTGATGGTAAAGCTCAAACTCCAATACTTTGGCCACCTGATGTGAAAAACTGACTCATTGGAAAAGACTATGATGCTGAGAAAGATTGAACGCAGGAGGAGAAGGGGTCGACAGAGGATGAGATGGCTTGATGGCATCACCATGGACATGAGTTTGAGCAAGCTCTGGGAGTTGGTGATGGACAGGGAGGCCTGGCGTGCTGCATTCCTGGGGTCGCAAAGAGTCAGACACAACTAAGCAATTGAACTAAACTGAACTGAAAGTTTATTTTGTATATATAATGGGATTGGTACTGGTTTCAGTTCCATCTGTGGGATTTCACCCCTCTTCACTAGAACTTGTGCTGGTTCATAAACAGCCACAGTTACATAGGTGAGGCTGCCTTATAGACAGTGATATAAATGTCAAGAATTAGGATATAGTTTAAATATATCCATCCACCAAAAACTATAAACAGCTAATAAGTAAATGTGGACACCCCCTGGAGAGTCTGGGAGGATGGGAAGGCGAAAGGGCACATGTGTTTGGTGGGACAAGAGAAAGAAATGGAGCTACATTTGCATTTTTTTAAATAATGAGAAATCAATAGATGATGCCTAAAACAAACCCTTCCCCCAAATCAAAAAACAACAATACTAATATATTGTTGGATATAAGTTGATAATGACCAAAAGACATCTAGAAAATGTTAACATGGCTGCCTCTCTGGAGGGGAAAATGGAGTGACTAGGGGCTGTATTTTGATCTTGTAACACTAGTTGAGTCTTAAACTGTGGGCAAGTATAGTCCTGACAAAAATTATAACTTAAAAAAGTTAAGTTTTCCCTGGCTTTGGAATGGAAACAAAAATAGCTAATAAGTGATCTCTAACTTCTTTTGATTGTGTGCTGTCAGCAACAGAATTTATGGAACATGATTCTCATTCTTTTTAAAAAATAACTTTCAAAAGTTATTGGAAGTAGAGCTGCTATAAACATTTGTGTCAAGGTTTTATATGGATGTATGCTATCATTTCTCTTGGGTGTATACTAAGTGAGCCAGGACTTAAATTGGAAGTGGGGACAAGTTTGCTTTTCCCTCCGAGTGATACTTTATTCTAAGAGCTGAGTGCTTAGTGGAGGGAATGGAAGTAGCCTCAGGTCTTCAGCCTGCCTGTCCTGGCTTGGAACCTCTGATATATAAGCTACCAATGAATCATGGCAAAGGGGATGTGGGCCTCAGCATTCTTAGCATGCTATAACTAGGGCAGAGCCTGCATCCCGCTGGTGGGTGACGGATGGAAGAAGAGAGGCCCCACCTCTCAGCTGCATTCACTCAGCACTTAGCCTCGGCAATAGGTATGGGGGCAGGATGAGAAATGTTGACATTGGGCTTCTCTTGGCTGATGGCCTCTAGGTGGGCCCTGAGGGGAGAGTGAGCCCTGTGTGTCTGCACCAGTCTGCAGAGGAGTTTTTGTGTCATTGAGCTGGGAGAGAATAATAGAGAAGTAACTGCTATTGCTAAATCACTTCAGTCGTGTCCGACTGTGTGTGACCCCATAGATGGCAGCCCACCAGGCTCCCTGTCCCTGGAATTCTCCAGGCAAGAACACTGGAGTGGGCTGCCATTTCCTTCTCCAATGTGTGAAAAGTGGAAGTGAAGTCGCTCAGTCATGTCCGACTCTTAGCAACCCCATGGACTGCAGCCTACCAGGCTCCTCCGTCCATGGGATTTTCCAGGCAAGAGTACTGGAGTGGGGTGCCATTGCCTTCTCCAAGAGAAGTAAACATTGGTTCAAATATCACAGTCTCTGTTGTTACCAAGTTTCAGTGGACTTTGAATTCTCTATTTGTTGTGTATGCTTCAGACCATTTCCCATGACTTTAAATGGTTGGTTGGTTGTTTGTTTTAAATAATTTTCACCAGTTTCACTAGTGAAATAGAAGTTGGTCTATGGAACTCCTTACAATATCTTGCTGGAAATAGAATTTAATTTTAGTTAATTGGAAATCACACTCATGCATACAAGTGTATACCTACACAGATGCTTTACTAGTATATTATGCATGTTATAAATAGGTTACTATATAAATTTTTGAATGATAAAATTATTTCAAATGAACTTTTTAAAAGGTACTTTGTATTTATTTGTGGTACAAAGTATCTCACTGTTCTTTTCAGAAGTATTATAAGTGATTATAAGGATACTAATATTTTTAGTGAGAGTAGTGTGATTGAAATGCTTCTTTGTTTTTAAAATCCTGGTTCTGATTTAGTTTGTTTTGATACTTGGTTTTAATGGTGAATTAGCTGGGAAAATAGTTAACATGAGCTCTAGATCTGAATGGAAAAAGTACTTCATTGGATATGCTTACTAAATCACTGTTAATCCTATTTAGCAATGAAGTGGACTTAGTGAAATGTGTCTAGTAAATTTCCATGTTCCCTATCACTATGCCACCTTCCCTATGCCTATCACTTGTTTTTGCAAATGAAGTTGGATGGTTTTGCATTTTAATATATTTTTTTGAAAAGGGGCTCAAACCCAGTGAAACTCTTCACTTGAAAGATTTTAAAACAAATGATAATGTTTCAAAGCTTTTAAAGTGTTCAGACATAAAAATGCATCTCCATGATATATTTCATTGGTTTTGCCCCAAAGATTGCATAGTAATAGAGATATTTTCAAATATGTGTTTTCAAAGTACTGTTTATATAGTACAATTTATTTTGAAAGACTTTCCTTCAAAAATCTGGTGCTTTCTCTCTCTATTTTACCTTTAAAGGACAGATTAGGTGTGTTCATTTGTTTTAACACATTTGATGGATAGCATATTACTTACTGCCACCAGTCATCACATTTTTCTCAGGGAAAGAGAAATATTCAGCATCTTTAAATCTGGTAGTTCTCTTAAGTATGAGATAACCAGTGAATCTCTCCTTGAAATTTAAAAATTTACTATCAGCTGCTCATCTTTTTCTAATATTAGGAATGTCCTATATTTCAATATTCTGTCTTTATATAATTAATTGCATTGCTATATGCTTCAGCATTTTGTTCACACCCAACTTTAGTACTTTGTCTGTAATAGTGACCTAGAATAATCTATTGAAAATTGTTCCAGTTAAAGTTGCAGCTCCACCTAACATAGTTTTCCCACAAAACATTTTTCAGCCTAAGACTGAAATATTGTCTCATTTACTGTTGAGACTATATCTTCTCTGATGCATCTTCCATTTGTTGACTCACAAAACAGCAGCTCTGTGTTTCAGATTGTAGAGGCTCATTTGCAACAATTATGGATGTATATGCTCATATTTCATATTTCAAATAGTACTCTTGGTTATTTCTTGCTTCTTTTTATTTTTGGCTGACTTCCTGTCAGATTTAATTCCATCATCATTGCTTCTTCATTCCAGCATGGCTACAAAGGGCTTATATTAGGAATAGAAGAATCAGGTCTGCGTTTTCTTACTGTTTACCTGTATTTACATTATTAGGGCTATCTTTATTCTTTGTTTCCTTTGCAGACATCTTTTAAAGCTCTTTATTCATTTTGTGAAGGTTAGTTTCATCAAAATTAGAGAATATAATCTGGAAACTGCGAGGTATGGCAGTTTCTAATCACAGAAGGATTTGCTAACTCACCGAAGGAATTGTATCTTACCAACTTTAAAATACTATTTACTATGTGCCAGGTACTTTTTAAAGCATTTTATGCATATTATCTCATTTAATATTCATAATGACCCTATGGCATAAGCACAATTATTTTCTTAGGAGGGAACTGAAGCCCTGGAGCTGGGGTACTCTTAACTAGTACACTCAGCTATCTCTGCTTATTGAGCAATTATTAGGAAAGTGTAACTCCAGTTTCAAAGACCAATGGAAAATCAAGTCCCAAACCTCCTTCTTGATCTCACTTCTACCAAATCCAAGATCAGAAATCCTTTTGTGCTTTATTCTAGGTAGCAAGCCCTCTCAGAGAGCACTCTATTTTCTCAAAATAAGTCTGCCCTAGGGGATGTTCTGGGAATACAAGTGGAATTAGAATATTATTTTATTCTGATTAAAATAATATTTATTCTGGTTAGGATAAACTCTGCTCTTAGGAAAATCAGGGATAGGGAGACAGGAAGTTATCAGAAATTAAAGAAAAAAGAGAACCTGTACTCCCAGGTGATTAGAACCTGGTGATTAGAAGAAAGAGGACAAGAAGGAAACAAAGTATGCTTTGGAGGGAAAGCAAATGGACTCAATACAAGATCTATATGTTTGAGGTCATGGGAAGGAGAAGGATGGCAAAATGATAAAGATCAAGGACAGAGGATTTGTTAGCAAAACTAGGGAAGTGAGAAGCAGATGTATATTTTAAAAACAATTTCATTTTTAACCTTTACTTGATTTTTAAAAAACCTTTTTATGATGAGAAATTTTAAATGGATGCCAAAGTAGAGATAATTATGTGCATGATTCCTTGCATAAACATCACCAGCTTCAACTCATGCCTCATTTTGTTTTATCTATAACTCCCAGTCCCTTTCCTGCCAGAGGATTTAAAGGAAAATTCTTACATGTCACATAATTTCATCCATAAATATTTTAGTATGCATCTCAAAATGATGTTTTGAGATATCTTCAGTACTATTAATTGCACATAAAATTTAGCATCAAGTTCATAATATTATCACTCAGTGTTCAAGTTTCCCTGATTATACCATAATGTTTCCCAGCTTTTTTGAATCAGATTCAACATATGATCCACACAGTTGATATATCTCTTGTCTCTTAAACTATAGATGTCCCATACATTTCTCTCTTTAAAAAAGAAAAGCAATTTATCTGTTTTAAAAAGTGAATGGGTCTGAGGGTAAAATGATGATTTGGTATTGCTTATACTGTATCAGAGATGCCTGTTGACCATCCAGGTAGAACTACTGTGAAAAAAGTTGACATGGTGGGTCAGGAGCTGGGGTCAAGGTGAATTGTATTGATTTGGTAAATATTTGAGCATTGGATTATAGTAGAGTCATAGGAACAGATGAGATCACCTCCTGAGAGGCCACGGGGCAAGAAGAGGACTGGATCAAGAGCTGGGCGTGGGAAGAACAAGGACAGCAGGGCCAGAACAAACCATTGGAGGAAACTTCTTCAACAGATGTTGCCAACAGTGCCCGTCTGTGAGCCAGGACTAAGGGAGATGAGTGACCAGTGATTCAAGTGTATGCTTACCCTGAGACCTCCGGCAGTCAAGAGGAGGGATAGCGCACAACTGGAGGGAACTTAGATTTGTTTTGCTTTTACAATAGTGGAAGAAATAACCAGTTGAAAAGGAGAGACTTATGGCCTCTCCCTGGAGAGGGAGAAACAGTGGAGATGGGAAAGAGTCATCGAAGGAAAATGGCGTTGGAGGTTCTGCTTGCCATGGAAGCAAAGACACATGTAGTGAAGTTGACCTTGGGAAGGTGGAAGGGTCTGTGCTCTCTGAGTGTGGAGGGAAGTGAGACAGGCTGCATGAAGAAACAAAATGCTTGGGAATAGAGAGGAAGGGAAGCTGAAGGAGCCCATATGGAGTGGCCTTCATCTCCCAAGAGATGAGGAAAGTTGGGGGCAAAGAACAATAAATAGTGCTTTTTCTTGCTAACCTGTTCTCTTCTCCTAACCTTATAATTAACACCAACCTGAAGGACAAAGAAGTATGGAGTTAGTATGTGTCCAAATATTGAACTTAAAAAACTACCTCATAGCTCTGTATTCAGCCTGTCTCACTTTGGTGCTCATGTTGAAGGGGTTTCAGCTTGTGCAAACTTCATTGCTCTTCTAAAACCTTTCCACTCTCTGATGCATGGTCAATTTTGAAACATGTAGCAGATCTCACTATCTGAACACCCACTAAAGAGGAGAAGACTATTGTCATGAGCTGAATTGTGTCTCTTGTTCCCCGAAATTTGTGACCCCAGGAACTCAGAATATGACTGTATTTGGAGATAGAATCTTATCTATCTGTTTATTTATGGCTGCACCGAGTCTTTGCTGCTGTGCACAGTCTTTCTCCAGTTGCGGTACCCGGGCTCCCCATTGCAGTAGCTTCTCTTGTTGTGGAGCACCAGCTCTAGGGCGCGCGGGCTTCAATAGTTGTTGCATTCAGGCTTAGTTGCCTTGTGGCAATGTGGAATCTTCCTGGAACAGGGGCTGAACCCTTGTCCCCTACATTGGCAGACAGATACTTAACCAGTGGACCAGCAGGAAAGTCCTGGAGTTAGAATTTTTAAGAGGTGATTCAAGTAAAATGAGATCATATATGTAGGTCCTAATCCAATATGACTGGTGTCCTTATAAGAAAAGACTGGGGATGCAGAAACACAGAGGGAAGAGCATGTGAGGGCACATGGAGAAGACACTCATTTACAAGCCAAGGAGCGAAGCCCTCAGAGGAAACCAGCCCTGAGATACCTTGACTTTGGACTTCTGGTCAGCAGAATTGAGGAATAAATTTCCGTTCTTTAAGCCATCCAGTCTCTGGTAGTTTGTTACGGCAGCCCTGGCAAACTAATGCACGAACCCTCCTGTGAAAGTCATTTGCACCCTGCAGACATTGAATGGCTCCCCGTAGCAACAGCCACAGCTGCAGGAGCATAAACAATCATGGCCTCAGGAAGCACTCCAGTGGAGAGCACAGAATCATCCCTACAGGCTGAATAAATGCCCTCTCTGAAGTCAGCACAGTTTTCTTTGGAGAACTCATCAGAGCAAAGAGGGTGCATTTAATAAAGGCTGATTCTATGTGAAAAAGAACTAAAAGGAAATTGATATATTGTGAGAAATGAAACTGGATTTTGGATAGCCAATAAGTAAAAAGCAGTTTAATGCAGTGTTTGGGGTTTTTTCTTAACTTAGCAAATAATCATTAGAGTCTTTCAAATTTACCAGATGATTATCAAGCTTGCAAAGCATTGCTTTTCTCTGAGTGAGTGAATTCGCTTAGTTGTGTTTGACTCTTTGTGACCCCATGGACCGCAGGCTCCTTCATCCATGGGATTTTCCAGGCAAGAATACTGGAGTGGGTTGCCATTTCCCTCTCCAACATGTTTATAGTTTCCCCCAATTAGTCTCCTTTTTCACTAAGAGATAATTGATAAGGAATGGAAACAAGATAGGGAAAGCATGTGGAGAATTGCAGTGGACCAAACTGGAAAACTCAGCAGTGGCCACAGGACTGGAAAAGGTCAGTCTTCTTTCCAATCCCAAAGGAAGGCAATGCCAAAGAATGCTCAAACTACTGCACAATTGCACTCATCTCACACGCTACTAAAGTAATGCTCAAAATTCTCCAAGCCAGGCTTCAGCAGTACGTGAACCATGAACTTCCAGATGTTCAAGCTGGTTTTAGAAAAGGCAGAGGAACCAGAGATCAAATGGCCAACGTCCGCTGGATCATGGAAAAAGCAAGAGAGTTCCAGAAAAACATCTATTTCTGCTTTATTGACTAAGCCAAATCCTTTGACTGTGTGTATCACAATAAACTGTAGAAAATTCTCAAAGAGAAGGGAATACCAGACCACCTGACCTGCCTCTTGAGAAACCTATATACATGTTAGGAAGCAACAGTTAGAACTGGACATGGAACAACAGACTGGTTCCAAATAAGAAAAGGAATACATCAAGGCTGTATATTGTCACCCTGCTTGTTTAACTTATAGGTAGAGTACATCATGAGAAACGCTGGGCTGGAAGAACCACAAGCTGAAATCAAGATTGCCAGGAGAAATATCAATAACCTCAGATATGCAGGTGACATCACCCTTATGGCAGAAACTGAAGAGGAATTAAAAAGCCTCTTGATGAAAGTGAAAGTAGAGAGTGAAAAAGTTGGCTTAAAGTTCAACATTCAGAAAACGAAGATCATGGCATCTGGTCCCATCACTTCATGGCAAGTAGATGGGGAAACAGTGGAAACTGTCAGACTTTATTTTTGGGGCTCCAAAATCACTGCAAATGGTGATTGCAGCCATGAAATTAAAAGACGCTTATTCCTTGGAAGGAAAGTTATGACCAACCTAGATAGTATATTCAAAAGCAGAGATATTACTTTGCCAACAAAGGTCCATCTAGTCAAGGCTATGGTTTTTCCAGTAGTCATGTATGGATGTGAGAGTTGGACTGTGAAGAAAGCTGAGCACCGAAGAACTGATGCTTTTGAGCTGTGGTGTTGGATAAGACTCTTGAGAGTCCCTTGGACTGCAAGGAGATCCAACCAGTCCATCCTAAAGGAGATCAGTCCTGGGTGTTCATTGGAAGGACTGATGCTAAAGCTGAAACTCCAGGACTTTGGCCACCTCATGTGAAGAGCTGACTCACTGGAAAAGACCCTGATTCTGGGAGGGATTGAGATGGCTGGATGGCCTCACCAACTCAATGGACATGAGTTTGAGTGAACTCCGGGATTTGGTGATGGACAGGGAGGCCTGGCATGCTGTGATTCATGGGATCACAAAGAGTCGGACATGACTGAGTGATTGAACTGAACTGAATATATTGCTGTGGTGGAGGAGGTGGGAGATTATGTACATTTATCATTTTTGTGATTATCTTAAAAGGAGCTCTTGAATCAGAGAAAGGAATTTGCCAAATGACAAGGGCACAAATTGGGATTAGTTAAACTGAAAAGAAATGAATCTTGGTCCTGATATCTTCTGTCGTTTTCCTTAAATAGACTTTGTCCTCTGGTCAGTGGACTCATTCTAGTTGAGACTGATAAGATTGCAATAGGGTATGATAGCACTGGGTATGCTATCAATTGTCTGACATGCGGGACTAACTCACTTTGGTGGTTGCCAAGTATTCTGGATGAGAGTAGAAGGTCACGCAAGGCTCTAGTGTACCCCCAGGGATGTTTAAGCATTTTCTTGACTGGTGAGTCCTAAACCTAGTGAAATGCCTCGCTCGAATTAGTTTTCTTCTGTAGAGAACAGAACGCTGTCCTTCATGTATATAGAGAAGGTAATAGTTAGAACTGATAGGCCCCTTTGGATTCAGTTATAGAGACTGGGGACAGTCTAGATTGGTATGTCCTCTGAGCAAGCTTGTTTAAAAGGAGACAAAAACCAACAATTGTTAACTCTCTATTATTTAAAGCAGCACCATTCTTAACATCTTTTTGCTCCACTGTCTTCAGTTTATGCTGATATTGATCTCCTTTTTTGCTGTTTTAAAAGCTTCGTAGGGATAATATTAACAAGAAACAAATTGATGCTTACGAACTGTGGTGTTGGAGAAGACTCTTGAGAGTCCCTTGGACAACAAAGAGATCCAATGAGTCCATCCTAAAGGAAATCAATCCTGACTATTCATTGGAACGACTGATGTTGAAGCTGAAACTCCAATACTTTGGCCACCTGATGTGAAGAGCTGACTCATTAGAAAAGTCCATGATGCTGGGGAAGATTGAAAGTGGGAGGAGAAGGGGACGACAGAGGATGAGATAGTTGGATGGCATCACTGGCTCAATGGACATGAGTTTGAGTAAACTCCAGGAGTTGGTGATGGACAGGGAAGGCTGGCATGGTGCAGTTCATGGGGTTGCAAAGAACTGGACACGTCTGAGCAACTGAACTAAACTGAACTGAATTCTTGGACAGACGTGACATCAATAGACTTAAGTCATGGGAAAAGTGTGTGGGTGATTTGGCATTGAGGAGGCCAGACATATTAGTTTAGCCAAAGCAACTTCACATAGAATCATGAGAAATGTGAATAAGTGCTCCGTCCTCACATCTTTTAATCTGGTGTTCTGTTAGCCAGCTTCTATAAATTGTAGGAGAAAGGCAAGACCTAATGCTTTATAAAGGGTGTGCCATAGTTTATCTTCTGGGTGTCTATTTCCCAGAGGGATGGTAAGCCATAAAGGCAGTAGTAAAACAGTAAAACCAGGGCACTGCCTTGCCTTGATGAGACCAGAGGGGATAGTTCCCATTTTAGCCTGTAGCAAGCTATCACTCATCAGCTAGTTCCCATGCAAGCCTCCATCCAAAAAATAAAAACACAAAGCAAAACACTCAAAATAGAATCCCATAGCCAGAAGACACACTCTACTCAGCAAGTGCAAGTGAGGGAGGGGGCAGGGTTCCAACTCCAGCTTACCTCTTGGCCACCCTAAAATGTGCCCAGTGACCTCCTTTTACTTCCTGGGTCCTTTGAACTTGCAGCTTCCTTGAAAGTAATCCCTTGCAATAGCAGCCTTCTCTTTGAGTCTTGTTTGGGGCTCTTGTTTCCGATATTTCCCCCAGAGATCTGATCTTGTCTACTTTTTGTTTTTCAAATATTTCTCAGAACTTTTGATCCCTTTATTATTATCTAGTGCTGTTAATAATTTATTCTTTTCAGAAATACATTTTTTTCTCTTTCCTGGAGGTTGGAAGGCATAGGGAAGTTTGCCAT
Source organism: Ovis canadensis (assembly GCF_042477335.2). NCBI lineage: Eukaryota > Metazoa > Chordata > Mammalia > Artiodactyla > Bovidae > Ovis > Ovis canadensis. The sequence goes on along the minus strand of NC_091248.1, from coordinate 70,571,111 downwards.
CTTGATCCAACGAAAGATGAAAATTTACTTTTGGGAGGAAATTAGAGTTTACAGGAAAAATCCAGCTATTTACACTAGGTGATAAGCCATCATCTTACCCATGAGTGCTGGATGGGTAAATGATCTGTTTAAATGACTTAAACAAATATTTTAGAAAACTATTTTCTAGGAAAGCATGTATATCAAGGTTGTAAAGATCACAGTTACTAAAATTATAAGATTATTTTCATATTGTATTATTATAAAGAGGCTTCCCAGTTTATATAGAATTAAAATTATTTCATGTTAAGGCAGAGGGAAAGCTTATTTATGAAACAGAGGGACTAGCATTGTATTAAGTTTACCAAACAGGTGCTTACATAAATACTCTTACATTTATCTGTCTACTCTAGTCAGATGTTCCATATTACTTTGCAGCTGGTTTTTCTATATTTGCTCCATGTTGAAAGTTTTAGCTGGTAACCACTCTAGAATGTAAGAACTAGGAAGCTCTTTATTGTTAAACATGGACATACACATGCCCATTTGACTGTTTATTATACTTCAAAATTTAGAATTAAAACAGTTTAAATACTGTGGATGCAATAATAATTGACTGTTCTAGTGGGCAGAAAATCAGTAAAGATGTTTTTAGTTAAACTGAACATTTCTGTAAATCAGATTTAACAACAGCAGGATATGCATTCTTCTCAAGCGCACATGGAACATTCTCAAAGATGGACTACATTCTAGTAATTAATACAGATAAAACAACTCAACAAATATGAATGTATAGAAATCATGCAAAGTATGTTTTTAGACCACAATGAAATTAAACTAAAAATTAATTACAGAAAGAAAGCTGGAAAATCCCCACTATTTGGAGATTAAACAACACACTTCTGAAAAATACTGTAGGTTATAGAAGGCTCTAGAGAAATATAAATGTTCTTTTAGCAGAATAAAAATGAAAACACAATTTACCAAATTGTGAAATGCAGCAAAAGCAGCACTTAAAGGGAATTTCATAGCTTTGAATGCATATATTAGATAAGAAAGCTCTATAATCAATAATCTAAGCTTCCACCTTAAGAAACTAGACAAAGAATAGTAATATAAACCTAAAGCAAGAAGAAGAAAATAAATGATAAAAAATAAGAGCATAAATCAATGAGACTGAAAATAGAAACTTAACAGAAAATCAACAAAATCAAAGCTGGTTCTTTGAAAATATAACACTGATAAACCTCTAGCCAGATAGCCAAGAAAAAAAGAAACAAGACACAAATTACTACTATCCAAAATGAAAGAGAGGCCATTACTATACTGTTAATCCCATGGACATTAAAAAGTTCTGTTTATCTGATGGAAACCTGAATGAAACACATACATTAAGTTCATACATGTATGTAAAATATAAGGTATGAAAGAATTTTCACCAAAATCTATAAAATGGTTGGGGTGGGAAGGACCAGAGATAGAGCTTGAACTTAGATTTTAGTCATCAATTTTTTTTTTCTTTTACCAAGAGACTTCTTGTGCAATTAAACACTTTCCAAAGAAGAGTTGAAACCCTGGAGAACTATCTAGTCAACAATACACAAGGCAAAAATAAATGTCAACCAGGTTTTAAACCAGTCCTTCATCCAATATTCTTCTTCATGAGATTGTCGAAATAACTAACTGTAGTCATGTGTCACAGAGGTTTGGAAAACAAACACCTGCTGGAGACTATGGAGCTTCTCGCCACAGTATTTCTCCTGTATGTTAGTCTGTTCCCCGCAGTATCCTTCCCTTGGCTCCTTCTCCTGCAGTTTCTCTGCAGGGATTTTTTTTTCCCACCTCATCCTCCTGGTAGCTACTTTCTGTCAGCCTTTCTCCCTTCCCCCTCTGGCTGCCTGCCTGTCTTAACTGTTCCTTTCTGAATACTTAAAACCACATTCCTGAGTTAAAAGGCAAAACTCTTCATCATTCTTTGTTGAGGGAGGGTCAGGAGAGGAAGTATTTCCATTCTTGGTTAAATTCAGGTCTTTGACTGTTGATCGGTTCTTTCCTGAAGAGGTAACAGTATTTTCTTCTTCCCGTTCACGTGCACAGTCATTGTGCTTGCGGTGGTTTTGTATCTCCTACATGACACACACAAGTGTTGATGGAAAACTGCCTTTATCAGTAAAGAACTGCCAGCTGGTGCCTGAGTGCTTAGACTGACTATTGCTCTTGAATTGAGTGCTGAAAACTTGATAATAAAACCCAAATCACAGAAGCATAAACACAGCTGCTTCTGCCTATAAAGTAAGTGGCTTACAAGGGAAAGCATAATCAGTAGAATCTAGTGTTTAGTCAATTGCATTAACAGCAGACAAATAGAAATCATATGTATTTGACAGGAGGCCATTTTAAGAAACTGTGCATTTGTTTGCTGCAAATGTGATGTGACATCTTACAAGAAATGTGATCCATTATTCATGAACTTGAAGAAAATACAAAGAACTGTCCCAAAAAAACAGAAAATTTAAATCCTGTTAAAAATATATGAGGGTTTTTCTTATTGAAATATAGTTGATGTACAATATCATTTTTTATAGGTATGAAATATTCAAAAATTTTAAAGGTTATACTCCATTTACAGTTATTATACTGGCTCTATTTTCTGTATTTATAATACATCCTTATAACTTATCTATTTTATACATAGTAATTTATATGTTAATACAAACTTAGTCCCCTACTCTTATATTGCCCCTCTCCGCTTCCTTCTCCCCATTGGTAACCACTAGTTTGCTGTCTGTGAGTCTGCTTCTTTATTGTTGTAGTCAAAAATGTGAGGATTTTATTTCTTAAATTGATTCAGAGGTTTATTGTTTGAGTGATTATAACCAGAAATTTAATGTCTCTTAAGTATGCCAGAGGTATTATTTCAGAAAACACTGTATTTGGGGAAGCTCCAAGGCTTTAAGAAACACAGTCAAAATCAGAACTTGAACTGGGTTGGAGAAGGGCCATAGCAGATAGACCCAGCAGAAGGTGGGAGATGATGAAGGAAGTTCCCTCAAAGGATGAGGGAAGGTAATCTGTGAAGGCAGCTGGACCATCAGGGGAAATCTCATGAGAGTACATGAAGGTCAGAGGTCAAGTCAGAAAGCTAAAAAAGGCCCATTGCTGGCTCACTGGTGGGGTTTTGGCCCTTGGGATCAGAACACACACACAGAAATCACTGATGAAATTGAAAAGGAATCTGGAAAGACCCCTGAACTGGGACTTGGGTACAAAGATGCTACTACTGGAGTTGGAGCTCAGGCTGGAACATGGTACCAGGACCATTTTTAGGATGTCCAGACCTAAGGTATAGTGGCTGTCATTTGTTTCTTAAATTCTACTGATTAAGGACTGTTGGGAGAGCCTGGAGCAGGGCTGAGTCTTCAGGTTCTAGGTACATTGTCATAATTACAACTTCTGTAGGGTGTGGGACTGCCAGTTGCAAAGGAGATTTTACTAATCTGGTATAACTGCAGTCATGATAAATTGTTAAAGGATAAAGGTCCAGTTTGTGAAAAACTAGTAGTGGCAAATTTCACAAGGCATTTTTGAAAGGTTTCCTAGATTTCAATTATTACAGGACTGGAAGTCCTTAAGGTATCTGTTAATAAATGATAGATAATAATAAGTAAATGTATAATAATAGATAGTAAGTGGGTAAGATGCATGGTTGTATAATTAGGAGAGATTCCCTAAAACTGTGCATGAGTCAATTGCATTTGAAACAACTGCTGGTGCTTTAAGAAACTCCCAGGCCTGCAGACAGCCTACGGAATCAGTACCTGAGAGAAAGCCTAGAAATCTGAATTTTCTCCAAAGTCCCCAACTAAAGACAGGGAACTAAAGACAACTCTCCTTAGAGCCCTGTCAAGTTTATTACTCATAACATTTCATCTGCTCCAAACAATTTGGAAGTTTGAAGACTTTATTCTCACAAATAGTTTAGGCATTCCTTTTCCAATAGTATCTTATAAAAACATAAATACATCTTCTTCTTATATTGCGATGTGTGTATCCCGGGATAGCACCTTTAGCTCAGTGCTTCCCAGAATTATCATGAATTCTAATTTAGTAAGTCTAAATTAGTGAACTCTAAATTCCAGAAAATCATCCCCTTAAAGTCCTCCTATTCCTCTGCAGTTGCACTATCCACCCCTGGGGTACATCTTCCCATGGCAACAGTGTCCTTGAACAATCCCAACTGTGTATTTTTGTGTGTGTACCTTATTCTTCACTATCTTTCTGGTCATGTGGAAGTAGTTTTGGTGTGGTGTTGATGGGAAGTGAGGAGAAGCCTTAATCCACTTTATCAGAAGGCAAGGATTCTGCGTGCAGTCAAATTATCGTTCCAGCTACAGGCGAAGACATAGGTACTTGACTTTGCCGTCCAAGTACATTTCCTACCCCTAGCCCTCTGAGCAAGTCTCTCTGTCCAGCTGACAGCTAAAAATGTTTTCTAAGTCTGTTCATGACCCCTGGTAGTCCCAGACTCCTGCGTGGGGAATCAGAAGACTGAAGTCTTGGTTTCGCCTCCAGGACTAGCCAACTGTGTGGTTTTACACAATAGCATCATTTCTCTGGGCTTTATTTCCTTCTAGTGGTAGCATCAAGGGTTTGAATCATGATTTCATTTTCTATTTGTGTAATTTGGGGCAAATTATTGAATACCTAGTGCCTCAATCTCCTCACTTATAAAGCAGAGATAATAAAAGAACCCACCTTAAAGTAGTTGTGGCAGTTTGCTCAGATGGTGCCCGAAAGTGAAAAGTGAAAGTGTCACTCACTCAGTCTTGTCTGACTGTTTGCAGCCCCATGGACTGGAGCCCGCCAGGTTCCTCTGTCCTCCGCTTTCTCCTGAAGTTTGCTCAAATTCATGTCCATTGAGTCAGTGATGCTTATCTAACCATCTCCTCCTCCTCATCCACACACACACACACACACACACACACACACACACACACACATTCTTTTTCAGATTCTTTTCCCTTATAGTTATTACAAAATATTAACTGTAGTTCCCTGTGCTATACAGTACATCCTTGTTGGTTATCAATATGTAGTTGTGTGTATATGTTAATCCAGGCTTCCCAGGTCACACAATGGTAAAGAATCCGCCTACCAATGCAGGAGATACTGGAGGTATGGGTTTGATACTTGTTCAGGAGGAGCCCTTGGAGAAGGAAATGACAACCCACTCCAGTATTTTTGCCTGGAAAAACCCATGGACAGAGGAGTCTGGCAGACTACAGTCCATGGGTTTGAAAAGAGTCAGGCACAACTGAGCATGCACGCATACATATTAACCCCACCTCTTAATTTTTCCCTCACCCCACCTTCTACGTTTCCCTTTTAGAAGCCACAAGTTTTATATGTCTATGAATCTCTTTCTATTTTATTATTAAGTTCACTTTTATCATTTTTCCTAGATTCCACATATAATCCGTATCATATGATATTTGTCTTTGTCTGGCTTACTTAGTATGATAAGTAAGTCCATCCATGTTGTTGCAAATGGATTATTTTGTTCTTTTTAATGGCTGAGTAATATTTCACTGGGCTTCCCAGGTAGCTCAGTGGTAATGAATGTGCCTGAAATGCAGGAGACATAGGTTTGATTTCAGGAAGATCCCCTGGAGATGGAAATGGCAACGAACTCCTGTATTCTTGCCTGGGAAATCCCATGGACAGAGGAGCCTGGTAGGCTACAGTCCATGGGCTCACAAAAGAGTTGGACATGATTTAATGACTAAATATTTCATTGTATATATATATATATACCACATCTTCTTTATCCATTTATCTGTTGATGGACATTTAGGTTGCTTTCATGTCTTGACTGATAAATAGTGCTACAGTGAACATTGGTGTACATGTATCTTCAAATATTGGTTTTCTCTGGATATATGCTCAGGATTCACTTACTAGTTTTTAAGTGAAATCAGGACTTTTTAAAACTAAATGTTTTTAGGAGGTTCCGCTGTGATCTTGATGCAGACAACAATTTGAGACCCACTAGCTGAAGAGGTGAGGAAGGAGTGAGACGGTGGGCCAGAAACAACCAGAGAGACTGGGCGATGGCAGGGCCATTGAGCACCAAGGCAGGACTGGCTGAGCACTGCGCCCACTCTGTAGGTTTAGTCCCTTCTTTTTCATGTGGGAATTTCCCATCTTTGGTGAGATCTAGCCTGAAAACAACAGTCAGAGAAAGTAATTATGTGGGAATTTCCACTTGATTCCCATAAAATGTAAACTAAGAATGGCTAAAAAAAAAAAAAATTAGGACAGGTATGGCTCTTAATATTGGTACCTAGTAATAGCCCAATATCCCAAGCACCAGGGCTGGTCTTTGCCTATTTCTGGTGTGGGTTGTCCACCACAGGTGGGAAATGCAAACTTTTGATTGATGTGTGAATCCTTTAGGTTGCTTCTCATATCTGATCTGCAATCATTGTGACAGGTTGACTTGGTTCATGTGGTTCAACTTCAAAGGAATATTCCACGTTTCCTTGAGATCATACTGATGCTAAAGAAAAGGTTATGTTGTGTTGTGAGAAAGCCAGCCAGACTATGTGGTCTTCTGAGATGGTTTGTTGTTTCTGTGCTGTAGTGATTATGGTCACTGGCTGTGATACAGTGAGTTTGTGATTAATAAAACATGCAAAGCCTAATGATCTGTGGCTGTCTAAGCTAAGAGAAGAGAATCATAGAACTGAGAAATGCACAACTCTCATTGTTGGTAACATGCTATAGAGCACCATAAGCATTTGTTATTTTTGTCTCCTGTCCCCACTGGCCACAGTCGACAGTTTAGAAAACTGTGGAAAGATTATCCACAAAACCCTAAAGTTAAAAAGTCCAAAGGTATAGCCTATGAAAGGTAAATGAGACCTCTACTCACATCCTGATTGCTTTCTGACCAAATTCTATGTAACACAGAGCTCCAATTTAATAAAAAAAGAGAGGTCTCATAGTGGGGGTCCTTTTTGGCAGTATTGTGGGCCAGATAGTCTGAAAAGCTACCCTACTGAAATGCACATAGATCCTGAACAACGAATATATAGTTTAAAAATGACTGAGTTTGCAAGGAAGTAAATTCTGAAGAGCAAAAGAAAAAACTGTGAGCTGAAATCAAGGTTGTAAGTAAATAAAAGCCAGCCCCATCCTGGAGCAAAGTGTGTGGGCTCAGTAGTTGCAGCTCGTTGGCTCCAGAGCACATGGGCTTCAGTAGTTGTGGCACTTGGGCTTAGTTGCTTCTTGGCATGTGGAATCTTCCTGGTCCAGGGATGTAATCCATGCCCCCTGCATTGTCAGGCAGGTTCTTAACCACTGGACCACAAGGGAAATTCAAGAAAGCAAATTCTTGTTTGTTTGAGTGAAAGTCTGCAAACACAACAAACAGTAGTTTAGATCACATGAAATTACGATAATGGGATTTTCCAATATTGACAATAAAATAGCTACAATAAAATAAAAGATAAAAAGAGGGAGGATGCAAAAAAGAATATTGGCAAACAGAATCCAATACTACATTATGAAACTAATGCATCATAACCACATGAGATTTATTTCCATGAATACAGAGTTAATTTAGCTTTTTATATTTAGTGATAGATTTACCATATTAATAGTTGGAGGTGGAGGCACACTTTTTAAAGTTTTATTGAGATATAATTAATGTGCAATAAGTAGTACATATTTTAAGTTTATAATTTAGTAAGTTTTGACATGTGTATACACTCATGAAATCAGTACCAAAGTCAGGATAATGAAGATATCCATCACCCACAAAAGTTTCCTTTTGCCATGTTGTTATCCTTTTCTCCCTTTTCCTTCTTGTGGATTCCCTCCCTCAAGTAACCTCAAGTAATCCTCATGTAACCACTGATGTATTTCCTGTCACTGTAGATTAGTTTACATTATGTGGAACTTTATGTAAGTAGAAACACAGTAGTGCTCTTAAGTTTCCTGGCTTCCACTCAGCATGATTATCTTAAGGTTCATTCACGTATGTCAGTGATTCATTCCTATTTATTTCTGAATGCTGTTCCAGTGGTTGGTTCACTTTATAAAATTAGTGGTAGGTCCTCTCTAGTGGAGTGGGTTTTACCTGCTGCAGGCTAACAGGCAATGGAAGAATAAGAAAGACCTCCACTTGCTTCTTGAGACGTGGCTCAACAGCCATATGTCTGTGTGAATTCAGAAGTACCAATAATCGTTAAGTTTGGATCATCTCCTTGGAGTGAGTAGAGCTCATACGGGAAGTGTCTGTGGCTCTAACTTGTCCTGGTCTGTGTCTGCAGTAAGCCAGGAAGAGCTGTGCTTCTAGGTGTTTCCATTGGTGGGCGTGTTGGGGGATTTTGCCACATAAGCTGGATTTTCTTCTTTATTCCTTCTCAAGAGCCAAAATGAAAAAGCTTGGTAAGTCAGCTCCGGACAGGTCCCCTCCCAACTCCATCATGGGAGCTCAGAAGGAAAGTAACCCACCTTTTTTGCTGCAGATTGTATTATAGGGTAGGAGGAAGGAGAGAAAAGAATTTTGAAATGGGTCACAATGATTGGTACCCATCTACCCACTAGCATGCTTATCCTTCCTTCTATTTCTTATAAAATGTTCATTCGGGGGGAGGAGGATACAGAACAGAAAGCAAGAAAAGCGTTCAGGAGAACTCACAACTCTTCAAAGATAAAGAAGCCTGTGGGTATGCAGCAATTTCCTCAATCATCTTTTATACTGAGTTGGCCAAAAAGTTCATTTGAACTTTGCAAACATGAAAAAACTTGATGGAACTTTTTGGTCAACCCAATACTAGGTGCAGACAGTCCCAAACAAGCCTACAGGAAGGCAGGACCAGAGAAACTGCCACAGGGCCTCAGTAAAGATTGTAGATTTGAGAGAGGGAGTCAGAACCATCCAGAGGTGAATCCAGTGATTGGCCTGTTCTGATATTCCAGGAAGCATTGAGAAACACAATGTTCCAGTGGTTGGAACAAAGCATTGAGAACATTGGCTGAGGGTCAGGACAAACTCTTAGTAGGTGTAGGAAATTACAAAGTGTGGAACAGGAGACAGGGAACCAGCATCTGACTGTTAGGAAAAGTAACTGATAGACTGATAATGGAAAAAGTAAATCAACGATTTTCAGAATTGAGACGCATATTAGCCAAAGTCATTGGCCTTGTCAGCTCTTGCAACGAACTCCCTTTCAGCACTGGTTCCTGGAAACAGTTCTCAGTTAGGCTGTCTCGGGCAAACTGGCATGGCTGCTAGGGGAATGTGGTAGTGGAAGGAAAATTTACTTTCTTAGTGATATTCCCCAAAAAGCAATTATATGCTTAAAGAGGTTTTTTTAAAAGAAGTTTTTCGAATGGTAGCTCTTCTAGTGTCTTAAAAATTATTTTATTTTTATACAGAATTCTTGCTTAGGAACAGATGTAACATATTTTTGAAAGTACAGTAGTCCTTGTTTAGCCACAGTTTTGCTTTGTATGATTTCAGTTACCCATGGTCAATCATGGTCCAAAAATATTCAGTTCAGTTCAGTCACTCAGTCATGTCCAACTTTTTGTGACGCCATGGACTGCAGCATGCCAGGCTTCCCTGCCCATCACCAAATCCCAGAGCTTGCTCAAATTCATGTTCATTCAGTTGGTGATGCCATCCAAGCATCTCATCCTCTGTCAACCCCTTTTCTTCCCACCTTCAATCTTTCCCAGCATCAGGGTCTTCTCCAGTCAGTCAGTTCTTCACATCAGGTGGCCAAAGTATTGGAGTTTCAGCATCAGTCTTTCCAATGGATATTCAGGACTGATTTCCTTTAGGATGGACTAGTTGGATCTCCTTGCAGTCCAAGAGACTCTCAAGAGTCTTCTCCAAAACCAAAGTTCAAAATCATCAATTCTTTAGCGCTCAGCTTTCTTTTTAGTCCAACTCTCACATCCATACATGACTACTGGAAAAACCATAGCTTTGACTAGGCAGACCTTTGCTGGCAAAGGAATGTCTCTGCTTTTTAATATGCTGTCTAGGTTGGTCATACTTTCCTTCCAAGGAGCAAGCATCTTTTAATTTTATGGCTGCAGTCACCATCTGCAGTGGTTTTTGAGCCCAAAAAAATCAAGTCTCTCACTGTTTCCATTGTTTCCCCATCTATTTCCCATGAAGTGGTGGGACCAGATGCCATGATCTTAGTTTCCTGAATGTTGAGCTTTAAGCTACGTTTTTCACTCTCCTCTTTCATTTTCATCAAAAGGCTCTTTAGTTCCTCTTTGCTTTCTGCCATAAGGGTGGTGTCATCAGCGTATCTGAGGTTATTGATATTTCTCCTGGCAATCTTGATTCCAGCTTGTGCTTCATCCAGCCTGGCATTTTGCATGATGTACTCTTCATATAAGTTAAATAATCAGGGTGACAATATATAGCCTTGACATACTCTTTTCCCAATTTGGAACCAATCTGTTGTTCCATGTCTGGTTCTGACTGTTGCTTCTTAACCTGCATAAAGATATCTCAGAAGGAAGGTCAGGTGGTCTGGTATTACCATCTCTTTTCCATAGTTTTTTTGTGATCCACACAGTTTTCAAAGGCTTTGGAGTAGTCAATGAAGCAAAAATAGATGTTTTTCTGGAACTCTCTTGCTTTTTGATGATCCAGAGGATGTTAGCATTTTGATCTCCGGTTCCTCTGCTTTTTCTAAATCTGGCTTGAACATATGGAAGTTCAAGGTTCACATACTGTTGAAGCCTGGCTTGGAGAATTTTGAGCATTGCTTTGCTAGTGTGTGAGATGACTGCAATAGCGTGTGAGATGAATTAAAAAAATATTACATGGGAAACTCCAGAAATAAACAAGTCATAAATTTTAAGATGCACACAGTTCTCGCTCATCAACCTGCCCCATCCCACACGGGATGTGAATCAGCCCTTTGTCTAGCATATCCTGCCCAGTAGTCATTTAGCACCATCTTGGTTATCAGATGGAATGTCACAGTATGTTAGTGCTTGTGTTCAAGTAACCTTTATTTTACTTAATAACGGCCCCAATGTACAAGTGTAGTGATGCTCGCAACTTGAATATGCCAAAGAGAAGGGAAAACGTTGTTCCTTTAATTGAAAAGATACAAGTTTTTCAACTAAAGAAAAAAAATTAGAAGTCCAATGTGCTAGCATTGCCAGTCTATATCCGATGCAGGATACAGCATGCTTGGGGCTGGTGCACGGGGATGACCCAGAGGGATGTTATGGGGAGGGAGGTGGGAGGGGGGTTCACGTTTGGGAATGCATGTACACCCGTGGTGGATTCATGTCAATGTATGGCAAAACCAATACAGTATTGTAAAGTAAAATAAAGTAAAAAGAAAAAAAAGAAAAAAAATTGTATACCAAGGTTGCAAAGACCTTTTATCTGTGATTTTGTGAAAAAGGAAAAAGGAATTCATGCTAGTTTTGTTGATGTACCTCAAACCACATGTTATGGCCGTAATGCATGTTACATGCTTTGTTAAGATGGAACAGGTATTAAATTTGTACAAAATGTTTTGAAAGAGTGATCACATTCATGTAACTTTTATTACAGTGTATAATAATTGTTCTATTAGCCATTATTACAGTGTAGTAATTATTCTATTAGCTATTATTATTAATCTCTTACTGTGCCTGATTTATAAGGTAAACTTTATCATAGATATATGTGTATAGGAAAAAATATATGGAGAGTTCAGTACTGTCTGCAGTTTCAGATATCTTCTGGGGGTCTTAGAATTTACCCCCAAGGATTAGGGGGACTACTGTAATAATCACTGTAATTTCAACATAACTATAACCCCCACCCTGAGGATCTCTTTAATGCGGATAAACAGGAGCTATATGTGTAAGTAGTCACAGCAGCAATAGTAGCCAAAAATAATTTGGCTTCTGTGTATCACAGAGGCTGTTCTGAATGCTTTCCAAATGTTAATTTATTTCTCGCAGCAGTCTTTTGAGGCAGCATCATTATTCCCATTTTATAGAATGACCCGTTTGCATGTCATTGGACTAACAACAGTTTCATTAGACTAACAGGTTTTTTTTTTTAAACCTTGCAATTTTTTACATATTTGTTTTTAATTTTGGCCGTGGTGGGTCTCCAGTGCGCTCTCAAGTTGTGGGGAATGTGGACCACGCTTCACTGCAGTGCAGCCGTCTCATGCGTGGCTTCTCTTGTTGTGGAGCACGGGCTTTAGGTGCGTACAGGCTTCAGTAGGTGCGGCACGCAGGCTCAATCGTTGTGGCGCAGGGGGGCTTAGCTGCTCCATGGCCTTTTGGATCTTCCTGGACCAGGGATTTAAAAATTTGAACTCTTTTCATCTAATGATATAAAATCAGTTATGATGATAGCCCTATTTTTTCAATGAACTTCATTAACTAGAGATGTTTGGAGGGTCATGCACTGAGAAAAGTATCTTAAGCAAAATGTACATTTAATCTCCTCTTTTGAAAAGAAGTCATTTCAACTTGCTTATGAAAGAAGTAATGTTTAATTATTCTGGACACAGAGCAGAGTGTTCGGGTGTTGTTTTTGTTTTTTAACATAACTCTCAGTGACTTCTGGTTTCTCCATTTTGGTGACAGTTTGCACTGGTTACCTAGTGCAGTTTACATTCTGTTAAGCACAGAAGATAGAATAAAAAAATTACACTTTTGAACTAATTGTTCTATAAGTTGGGTAATTCTAGAAATGAAACTGGTTCTAACCAGGTTGGCTTTTAGAAAATTTGCTGCTTTAACAGCTGTCATACTATGAAAATATCTCATTTTATTAACTATTATTTTATTAAGGAGAAATTAAGTATGAAATGTATGCTGAGTTATAAAGAGCATAGAAATGACTTCTTGGCTAAAAAATGTATGCTACCAGTCTGACTTGGGCCCAGCTGATAGCTGGAAAGGGTCAAGCATTAAATCTATATCTTCCAGCAATAATTCAGCATCATGTTCCATTTTATATAACCCATTTTCCTAAATTTCCTTCCATCCACTGCTCTTGAAAGGAGGAGTGAAGAGAGAGAGATGAAGGGCTTAGTATTCCTGTGGGACAGGTCCAAACTGAAGACAGTAATGGGAGATACTAGGGGACTGGGCCTCATAGAGAATATGATGAGAAAGATTAAATGCTTTGACAATCATGTAGTGCTGCAAAGAGCTCTTAGCAAGAGAGCTGGGCACAATCCATCTTGACTTTCCCATTCTTCAGTCTTGCTCTAGAGGAGCTCCATATTGTCCTGGCTTCTGAGAGAATCCATGCCACATCCTGCTGATTGTCACATTTTTAATACCAACCCAAATCTCTCTTCTGAACTGCAATTGCATATGACCTCACTGCCTGTTCAACACCTCCAACATGAATATCTCTGGAAGCATGGGTTGCAGCAGTGACCAAAAAAGCAAAAAAAAAAAACCACAAAAAAACAAAAAAAAACAACCTATCATCCTAGAACTTTTATTCTAGCCCATACGTAAAAATCTCCCAGAGGGGATATGGATATACCTATGGCTGATTCTTATTGATGTATGACAGAAAAACACAAAATTCTGTAAAGCAATTATCCTTCAATTTAAAAAGTAAATAAAAAAATAAAAAAAAACTTTCCAAATAGAAATCATATACCTTAAACTTGTCTAAGTCATTCAGTTGAACTGGCTAAAAATCACATCTCATTAGTTCTACATTTAAGGTGTTTTTCCTCTTCAGTGCCAACCCAATTATCCAAGAAAGCCATCATTTCTCTTCTAGGCATCTATAAAAGATTCCTAATAGTCCTCCTTCATCCACTTCTGTTCTCCCCACCATCTAAGCCAAATGGTTACTTTATTTTCCAGGAGTGGTCCTTTTAAAGTGCAGGCTGACCATAGCAGTCCCTTACTTAAAAATATTTCAAATACAATTTGAATAAAATTCAGAGCCTACCAGACTCAGCATGACCTGGCCCCAGCTTCCTCTGTAGCTTTCTCCCCTTTATGCTCTAAGTTCCGGACACAGTGACATTCTGTGAGTTCCTAACTATGCCAAAATCCTTTGCACTCTAGTGACATACTTCTTCCCTTTGTCTCTGTTAACTCCAAATTATTATCAGATCTCAGGTTAAGCATCATTTTTTTGCTAGTCTACAATTCCTGCTGACTACTTGTCCCTTTGTATGTACATTTGTAGCATTTTTTTTCATATGCTTGCCAGCATTGTAATTACTTGTGTGATGATCTGTTTAATGTCTGTCTTTACCATTAGGCTGTAAGCTCCATTAAGGTAGGAACTTCATCCATTTTTTCCACCACAGAATTTCCAGTGATAATCACAGTGGGATAGTAGGCACTCACTGAATATATGTTATATTTATTCAATATAAGGAAAGGCTTCTATAAGCCAGTATTACAACACTAATAAGAGGTTATTATGGGAAAGGAAGGAATTATACTAGAGTAATTAGAAAAACTAATTTAAATACAATGTTTATTTTCCAGATAAGAATAGTGAATTAATACAAAATGCTGCAGGGGAAAATGAGTGTTGATAGTGCATAACCGATAGGAACATGACAGATGTTGTAGCAGCTCCAGCCTGGATAGAATGAGAAGGGAAATGTCATGAAGGATGAGAAGTGACTTTTGTATTTATGAAAGGAACTGCAGACTGCATAGTGATTATAAACAGGACTTCTAGGGACCTTCCTGCACCAGGTATTTTGGAAACTATGATCTGCATTCAGATATTCAGATGTGGTGGAATACAGTTGTATGGAGAGTAGTATAAAATACTTGACTGGGGAGGGTGGGACTCTAGGCAGCTGGTATGTGGAAAAGGCAGAAAACACTGAATAGTTTCCCCGCAGGTAGATGCCCATGAAGATTTTTCAATCCAGTTTAGAGTGCATAAATATTTCATAAACTTTTGAAAAGCTTTAAGCTTGAGAGTGGTCCTGTACTGGTAGAACGTGATTGTCTCTTGCACAGATCTCCTGTTGACTTCAGATTTCAAGAGAACAGATTGGGCCAAAATTACTTGCTGTGCAGTAATGATCAGAATATTATGTTTCAAGGCTTAGAATCTTCTAAATTATTCAAAAATCTGAAAGTTTTCTTTTTCAGCCTCAAAGACATGGTTTATTTTGTTTTGGGGAAGAGAACATGTATCTATAATTCTGAGAGCTTGTTCTTTTATGAAAATAAATCAAGATAAATAGGTTTTACATTCTGGAACATGGGAAGAATGTTTCCTGTATTTTAATCCCAAAATGTTGAGTAAAACACTCAGAGTCTGCTCATTGCAAAATATTACATCAGTAGACCATGAAAGCTCTACTAACATGGAGCTCCTAGGTCAACATTAAAAACAGTTGTGAAGTTTTAAGTTGCTATTGTTAATCAGTGGCTTTTTTTCCCCCCAGAGACAACCTTGATAGTACTGCACAGTCACCTTCTTTCATTAATTAAGCTATGATAAGATCTGAATAGACTTCTGGTTTCCTATTTCCTGTAAAAGACCTAAGCTTGAACAAAGATATATTTTGTCTTTCTCTTATCTGGTATTAACAATAAACAGAACTACTTTTTCTTCCCCCCCCCCTTTTTTTTTTTTTTTAAATGTGTAACCAGGCCTGACTGGCTGGTTTTGTTGGTGAAGGGGTCATAGAGTTTATAGTGTGAAGACAGTTGGGACCTGAGGTTGGAAAGAACAGCCTACCCCTTTGCCTGGCGGGTAGCTCTGATGGTAAAAGAATCTGCCTGCAATGCAGGAAACCCAGGTTTGATTCTTGGGTTGAGAAGATCCCTTGGAAAAGGGAATGGCTACCCACTCCAGTATTCTTGCTTGCAGAACTCCTTGGACAGAGGAGCCTGGTGGGCTACAGTCCATGGGGTCACAAGAGTCAAGGACACAACTGAGAGGCTAATGCTTTCACTCCCTGCCCACCGCCACCCCCCGCACCCCACCAATCACCAACCATGGCAGAGCAGCTTGGACAGTGACTGAGGAGCGCGGTGGGAGATGTGAAATCTGGGGGCAGCAAGAGAGACAGTGATAGTGCTAGAAGGGCCGAGAGGCTGCACGAATAACCGGAGTACAAATCTCTGTCTTCTATATAAACACAGAGAGATAAGTTGTTCTCCTTTCCCTGTCTGTCCCTTGTGCTCCATGCTGCTTGCCACAGTTCTGGCTCCTTTTTCTATATGAGGGTGAAGGGAAGGAGAGGATGAGTGAGTCATCACCCGCTTGCAATCAGACCCACCTCCATCAGCTCCTAGAGCTTCCACAGTATTGCAGGATTCTCTAAGTGTCTGCTGAGTGCCAGGGTTCTTCGTCATCTGTTCCAAGATAAGCCACACGGCCAGGTCACTCATCTGTTGCACCTCGGGCATGGCCTATCTCTTCACATCTTCAAGGCTGTTGTGTTGGTGGTTCTGTAACACCATGTAGCCATGGTTACTATCAGCTACCTCCTTACCGTTGGAGTCCAGGTCTAGTGCCTTATAGCGGACATCCATGGCTTTTGTATAGTCCTTTGTTGATTCTTAGGGCAGCTACTTTCCATGGATAACCCTGGGTGAGAGTCAATTCTAACTGGATATATTTCTCGCAGTCCTTGAGTGCAGCTGAAACTCCAGGAGTTCGATGGAGCAGGCAGCTCCCTTGCTGTACAGTTTGGTGTCTCTCAGGTTCCCATTTGATGGTTTCTGGCCTGGGGATAGTCCCCTCTCTGAATATATTCATTGCCTTTGTTCTGGGTTTATGTAGTCCAGGGTTTGGTGCTCTGCCAGAGACTTGTAGAAATGGACGGCATTCTTGGGCTTTCCTTCCATGGAATAGGCTCTTCCAGTTTGAGTGTGAGGTTTGGCAATCTGTTGATAGTCTTCTCACTTGTTTAGCTGCTCTTCAAAGGCCTTCTCACAAATTTCCTTTCACTCTGGCCATCCTTTGTGAAGTACCTGGCTCCTTGATTGGTCATGTGAGTCATGTTGATGGGGTCCTGGTGTTGGCTCTGTTGTACTATTTAAGGCTGAGTCAAAGTTTTTTTTCTTTCTCTTACAGGCATGCTTCCCCAACTCTTTTTCCTTCAGTGCCTTCTTCTTCTCTGGAAGATTTTCTTCCATTGGCTCTGGCTTGGTCTCCTTTTTGGGAGAAGATGGTGGTGGTGGAGGTGTCTCAGCTTCTTTCTCCTCATCCAGACTGCCCAGATCTCCTTCGAGGAGACACTGAGGGTAGTCATGACCTACGGATCTTGCAGTTTTAGCCCGGGTCAGATGGCCTGTTGTGTGTTGCTCTATCAGTTCCTGGTATGTAGGATCCATGAGCAGTGTCCTTGTCCTGGAATCACTATCCAACTTCTGGTATAGATCAGACATGATAAAAGGATTCTTGAATTTCCTCTCTGCTGACCAGGGTTCCATATTCTGTAAACCATCTTTGAGCTGAGGATTGAGGATTATTTGCTTCATGTTTAAACTCTTCTCATTCATTTGAGTGGTGATTTTTGAATGAGTTTAAAACTCAAGAGCTACTACTTTTGGGGAATAGAGCCCTTGCCCCAGTCAGGTTTTAAGTCAACCGTTTTGTCACCATCGTTGTAAGCCTTCTGATGACCGCCTTTCTTGGTGAAGGACACTGAGCGATTGCTGGAGAGCACACGGTCTGGGGACCTGACTTACTGTTTGAGGGGAGCACTGTGGTGTATCATTCATGTTACCAGCACTCAGGGCCTCGTCACCTTTGGCTTTAGCTCATTTATCTTCTGGTTTGATCTGCTCTTGTTCTCAGCCTAGAACTTTTAAAAAGATAGTTCCTGGATACTCTGGAAAACAGTTTGACAGTTTCTTAAAGTAAACATGCAACTACTCTAACACCCAGCTGTTTATACTCTTGGGTGTTTATCCCAGAAAAAATAAAAACTTGTCCTCATGTAAAAACATGTAAATGAATGTCTATGACAGCTTTATTTGAAATAGCCAACAACTAAAAACAGATCAAACTTTCCTCAATGGGTGAATGACTAAAGAAACTGGAATTCATATCCTTGAATACTACTCAGTAATAACAAGGAAATGGATTACTGATATATGCAACAATTGGAATGAATCTCCAGGGCATTGCGATGAGTGAAAAGAGTCAATCCAAAAAGGTTAGCTACCATCTGTATGATTTCATTATACAACATTCTTGAAATGACAGAATTATACAAATTGAGGAGAACTTAGTAGTTGCCAGGGATCATGGGCAGGACAGGGAATGGTGTGGGAGGTACAGTGAGGAAGGGGATTGAGTGTGATTAAAGAAGGGCAACCTAGGGATCCTTGTCATGTTGAAAATATTCTGTGTCTTTGTTTATGCCTCCACTTGCCAATGGACATTTGGATTATTTCCAGTCCTTGGCTATGATGACTAATGTTGCTATGAATATTCATGTACAAGTCTTTATATGGACATACATTTTCATTTTCTTGGGTAGTTGTCAAAGTGTGAAATTGCTAGATAGTTGTGGTGGAGGATTAGTCACTAAATTGTGTCCAACT
Organism: Ovis canadensis; assembly: GCF_042477335.2. NCBI lineage: Eukaryota > Metazoa > Chordata > Mammalia > Artiodactyla > Bovidae > Ovis > Ovis canadensis. Next base: position 70,552,562 of record NC_091248.1, on the reverse strand, counting down.
CTTGCAACCTCATAGACTGTAGTCCACCCACCTCCTCTGTCCATGGGATTTTGCAGGCAAAAATATTGGAGTGGGTCACCATTCCCTTCTCCAGGGGATCTTCCTGATCCAGGGATCAAACCCAAGTTTCCTGCATTGCAGGCAGATTCTTTACTGACTGAGCCACCAGGAAAGCCCCAGAGAGTTGTGAGTTAACTATAATCATAGTAAGCTAATATTTAACTTTTGAAGTGACTGCCAGTTTACCATTTTACATTCCTACCAGCAATGTATGAGGGTTCCAGATTCTTCTCATACTTGCTAACACTTCATATTGACAGTCTTTTACATTACATCACTCTGATGAGTTTGGAATGGTATCTCACTATGATTTTAATTTGTATTTCTCTAATGATAATGAGGTCTTCCCTGTAGCTCAAATGGTAAAGAGTTCTCCTGCAATGCAGGAGACCAGGGTTCGATCCCTGGGTCGAGAAGATCCTCTGGAGAAGGGAATGGCAATCCACCCCAGTATTCTTGCCTGGAAATCCCATGGACAGAGGAGACTGGTGGGCTACAGTCCGTGGGGTCGCAAACAGTTGGATGTGACTGAGCAACTTACAGTACTAATGATTAATGATATTGAGCACCCTTTCATGGGCTTATTAGCCATTCATATATTTTTCTTAGTGAAATGCTTGTCAAATCTGTTGCTGATTTTTAAATTGGGTTACTTGAATTCTTGTGATGGAGTTTTAAGTGGTTTTCTTTTCTTAAATCTATTCTGGATATCAGGCATATAACTTGCAAATGTATTCTATTAGTTTGTGACTTTTTATTAATGGTTGCTTTTTGAACACAAAAGATTTCTAAGAAATCTAACTCAGTATCACGAAGATTTTTTCCTGTTTTCTTCTAGAAGTTTCATATTTTTAGCTCATATTTCTAGATCTGTGATCCATTTTGACTTTATTTCTCTGAATGTTATAATGTGAAGATCTGAGGTTTTTATTTTTATATGGATATTCAGTTATTTTAGTACCATTTTCTGAAAAGACTTTCTTATTCCTATTGAATTCCTTGGCACTTTGTTGAAAACTGATTAACTATAAGTATAAAGGTTTATTTCTAGACTCTCTTGTTACATTTATCTATATGTCTATTCTTAAGTCAACATTGCAATGTCTTGATTATAGCTTTAGTTGGGAGTTTTGGGGAAAAAAAAGTGTAAGGTCTCTAACTGTTGTTCTTCAAAAATTTTGACTGTCCTGGGTTCTTTGTATTTCCATATAAAGTTCAGTATTGACTCACCCATTTCTACCAAAAAACTTGCTGAGTTTTTGATAAGGCTGACCTTGATTCTATAGATCAATTTGGGGAGAATTGCCATCCTAACAATGTTGAGTCTTCCAATCCATGGATATGTTATATCTCTCCTTTCAGTTAGGTCTTTACTTTCAGCAAAGTTCGTGAGATAAAGTGTATGTCTCTTTTGCTGTTTGTTCATAACTATTTTATTCTTTTTGAAGCTATTGTGAATGAAATTGTTAATTTTGTTTTCAGATTGTTCATTGTTTTCATAGATATATAATGTAATTTTGTGTATTTTATATCCTGAAAACTTGCTAAACTGATTTATTAGTTTAAGTAGTTTTTTTGATTCTATAGGGTTTTCTGCACATAACATGATGCCATGTGCAAATAATAAAGTTTTATATCTATCTTTCTTTCTAATCTACATTACCTTGGTTTCTCTTATTATTAAGTTGGCTAAATCACCAATACAACATTGAAGTAGAAGTAATGAGAGTATAGATATCCTTAACTTCCTGAATCAGGGAGAAAGCATTTGTTTTCACCAGAAAGAATTATATTAGCTATATGGTTTTTTGAGTTTTGTGAGGGTTTGTTGTGTGGAGAAACTCAAATGAACTTTTTGGCTAACCCAATATATTCTTTGTTGGATGGGATGTGGGTGGCTATATGCATCTTAATTTACCACCATCTAATTTACACATTAGATTAAATGAATTGTGTTCAATTTATCTATGTCCATGTTGATTTTATGCCTGGTTGTTCTATCCAATATTGAAAGTGGGGTGTTAAAATCTCTAATTATAGTTATTTAATTGTCTGTCCTTTGTTTGGTAGGTGTAGACTAAAACTGATTTCTTTTCATGATATGTTGATTCATCATTATGAAATGTCCCTCTGTCTTTAGTAATATTTCTTGACTTAAAGTCCATTAATCTTAATGTAGCCACTCCAGATATATTAATATCCTTTTATTTTTGACCAGTTGTGCCTTGGACTCTGTATTGTGTCTCCATAGACAGCATATAATTGGATAATTGCTTTTTTAATCCAGTCTGACCATATCCGCCTTTCAATTAGAGTATAATCACATTAATGCAAGTATTGATTTCATTGAAAATGTCTGCATTTTGCTATTATCTTCTAGATGTCTCATATTGTTAGAAAGTTGAGATATGATTGACTTAACACTTTATTAATTTCAGGTGTACAGTGCAATGATTTGATAATTATATTGCAAATGATCACAGTAAGTTAACATTTGTCACCATTGTTACAAATTTTTTTTGTGTATGTGTAATAAGAAATTTAAAGATCTACTCTCTCAGCAACTTTCAGATATGCAATACAGTATTATTAATTCTAGTCACCCTGTTGTACACTACATCAGCATGACTTTTTAATTTATAACTGGAAGTTTTTATCTTTTGACCCCCTTCACTTATTTTGTCTGCCTCTAATCCCACCTCTGGCAACATCAACCTATTCTCTCTAGCTATGAGCTTAGTGTTTGATTTTTTTTCTAATGTTCCACATGTAAGTAAAATCATATAGTAGATGTCTTTGACCTACTGCACTTAGTATAAGGCTCTTAAGGTTCATCCCAGTTGTTATGAATGGCAAGATTTCCTTCTTTTTATGGTCAAATAACATTCCGTGCGTGTGTGTATCACGTTGCCTGTGTTCATTCATCTATGATGGATACATAGGTTGCTTCCATATCTCTGCTGTTGTAAGTAATACTGCAGTGAACATGGTGGTGCATGTATCTTTTCAAGTTAGTGTTTTTGTTTCCTTTAGATAAATATACAGATGTGAAATTGCTGGATCATATGTGGTAGTCCTATTTTTAACTTTTTGAGAATCTTCCTGTTTTCCATAAGGCTGCACCAATATATATCACACCAACAGTGCACGAGTGTTCCCTTTTTTTCACCAATACTTGTTGTTTCTTGTGATTTTGATGATAGCCATTCTAACAGGTATGAGGTACTATCTCATTGTGGGTTTCAATTTGAATTTCCCTGATTAGTGATGTTGAGCATCTTTTCATGTACATGTTGGCCATTTGTATGTCTTCTTTGGAAAAATTTAAATTCAGATTCTCTGCCCATTTTTAAATCAGATTGTTTAATTTTCTTTCTATTAAGTTGTATGAGTCACATTTTGTGTTTATCTGTTCCTTCTCTACAGCCTTCTTTTGTGTCAAACTGTATTATTTTAATTCCTCTGCCAAATTTTTAAGTATTTTTTTAGTTATTTTGTTAGTGATTATGCTAGGTATTATTTTTACATCAAAATTTATCACAATGTACATCAGGTTAAAACAGACCTAATTCTGATAAAATAGCAGCTTTACTCTAAGGTAGCCTCCCTCTTTTTTGTGCTATATATTATCCATTTATATAGTAAACCCAACAATATAATTATTTTTTATACACTCTTTTATCTCTTAGAGTAATTAAAAGAAAAATAAGAATATTTATACTTGTTTATAGTTATTCACATATTTATCATTTCTAGTGCTCTTTGTTTCTTCCTGTGGATTCAAGTTACCATCCCGAGTCATTTCTTATTAGTCTGAAGGACTTTATTTAGTATTTCTTGTTAGGTGGATCTAAGTTCTCTCAAAGTTTGCTGCGTTTAGATTTCTTGGTTGATAGTTTTTTCTTCCCGTACTTTAAATATGCTATTCCTCTGTCTTCTGTGCTCCACTGTTAAGGTAATCCTAAGTAAATTTGGCTCCTACCTTCTATTTAAACTCAAAATTCAGGTCCTTCCTGCTTCATGATCTTGGTTTTTATATTGTCTGTCGTCTTTGACTGTCTTGGCCGTATGTTTCCTTATAGTCCTAAAAACCCCTGAGCCTTGGTTATTCTGCATTATGAATGGACTAATCTGTGCAAGAAAAAGGGAACGTTACTTTCCCATGACAACAGTGATGTTGAGAAGGCAATGGTGGCTTGTCAGAAAGTTGAAAATTAAACTTTGTGCAGAAAATAATTGCTGACTCTCAGTATAATATCTTTCTGTATAGAACTAGCAGTCTTTCTACCAACTTTAATTTTTGGAAAAATATTCTGATAGCATTAAATAAACCAGACTTCTAACTGGGTTTAGTTTTTAACCTTCTAGGACCACCATCCTCACTTTATTTACCATTTCAAATAGAAAAATTTGCCCTTGGGAGGAGCTAATGGAGCTTTTCTACTCATGTGTAATTCATGCAGTCATGGGTCTGACTAACACAGTTCATTTACGCATCCAAAGGGAAGCAAATGACAATCTTAACAATAAGAATTTTACCAGAAATTAAAAATGGAATAAAACAATGCTTTACATGCTTCTTTGTTAAAAGAAACATTATATATAACAAAAGCTTGATCTCATGGGAAGACTGTTGAATTAAGAGCTCAGGAGGAGTGTGTGACTATCTTAGGAGGCATGCTGCTTCATGTAAATAAACATATTAGGAGACATGAGACATGACCTGGTGTCCCTTATTGTATCCATTAAGATCTAGTCATGAGACTAAGTCAGACTATTTATTTAACAGAAAATAGAGCGTAAGTAATTATCAATTAGGTATAAAGTTAATTTGGTGACTGAAAAGGCAAAAAAAGAGAAAATGAGGTAGCAGCTGCCTCCCTTAGAACTGGAAAAACAAGGAAAAGATAGATGTGCTTAAAACCTCTCTCTCACACATACACACACACACTTAAAACCTCTCTCTCTCTCTCTCTCTCTCTCTCTCTCTCACACACACACACACACACCCACCCACCCACTCACCCACCCACCCACCTATAATTGGCAGAGCTTAATAGGGAGCCAGTTGGCAAAGTGGTTTGCAAAGTGCCCGCTCCAGCATCATATAACACAGTTAGAAGGGGAGACAAAAACCTACTAACTGGCACATTTTCTTAATTCTAAACAAAACCTTTCCCCTACCTATCCAGTTTCCCCTTTGCCTAAGGTTACCAGAATATTCTGATAGGAAATTATCAAATATTATTTTGGCTTATTGTTTTTCCTATAATTTTAACAAGTGTTGAATTCAAAGTTAACTTTCACATTTTTATTGTTGGGAGGGATAAGTAGGAAAGAGGGGAAGAATTACTTTTTATTTCCATAATGGATATAGTTTTACTGTTGATCATCTCAAACATGTCGAAGATATGTGGAGTATAAATTGTAAATAAGTAAAATTTATTAAATTTATTTAATAAAATCAGTAGTGCCAACTAATGAAAGAGAGTCTCAACAATTCCAAATTGTCTAACCTGGTTATGGGGCTGTGCAGTTTTAACAGTGAATATTTCAAGCTAGATAGCTGGACATGATGGAAGGAAGAGGAGATAGTTTGAGCAGATTCATCATTTCTTCAATCTCAACTGCATTTCTCATTCACCTGAGGGCCACCAACCTAAAGGGATGCCTTCTGATTTCAGGACAGAAAAGTCTCTCGGGAGATACAGAAAATGACAAAGTACATACATATTTAAAGTAAAAAACCAAGATTTCTTTAAACTAAAACCCAGATAGAAATTATTTTACTCTGAAATCTTCAGAGAATTAGGAGGAGTCTTTAGTGTTTTTCCCTTTAACTGATATTTCTAAAACTAACAGCATCTTTATCAGTCTAGATATGAAAGAATCATTAAAATTACTGCAAAAAATATATACTGATACATCTTACATGATAGTATTTAACAGAAAACAGAACGCTTTTACCCTTTGGAAAGCTTGTTACATAAGTACATTTAAACATAGAACTGTCCTCCCTGCCATCAAAAAAAATCTATAAATTCCTAAGGATCCTGAAACTCTTGAGTTTAAAAGTTTTGAGGAATTAGGGAAATGTAGGTTATACTTCATCCCCTTTACTCCCCTGCTAAGAATGGTAGTTTTCAACATAACATAGTCTTGCAGAAGGGAAGGGTAGGAAGGTATGGGTTATATAAAATTTTTCCTTGGTGACTTTGATATCCTCCCCTCTCACACAGCAGGTTTAGAATCTGGTGGGAAAATGCAAACATGAAGGTAAAGAATTGTAATATCTGAAAATATTTAAAAAATATTTTCATCTGATTGTTTATGATTATTGTTTTGCATTTTAAGCTACCTTACATAATGATAACCAGAGCACTAACAGCCACCACTGTCCTCCCCACCCCCACCCCAGATATCCTCATTCATAGCTGGGGATTAAAATGGCCCATCAAGGCAAGCAGCTCAGAGTAGCTGGTGCCTGCTGAGTTGCTTGGGTCGTGTCTGCGTCTTTGCAACCCCATGGACTGTAACCCGCCAGACTCCTCTGACCATGGGCTTCCCTAGGCAATAATACTAGAGTGGATTGCCCTTTCCTTCTCCACAGAGTAGCTGGAATCTGCGACAAAGAATATTAGATTACACAAAACAATAGAATAGGAATAAGGACAAAATTTATCAGGTGAGGGCTAATCTTAGCTGAGATAGAGCCAGAGGACATGGAAATCAGAGCTTATGGGGCTGCAGTCTTAGTACTCACAGGAGGTAGTGGACCTGCCAAGCAGCCAAGAACTGCCCCAGGCTGGGGCGCCTCTCTGGGGAGAGAGCTCTGTGAACAGGCTTTCCATTGGTAGTTTTTCTAAAATATAGCCCAAAAGGCTCGTTTTGCCAGGTCACCAGCCCATCTGAGGGCTTTTTCTTTTCTTTTCCTATTTCTGCAGTTTTGAATTTCTTGGACTTAGAAAAACAGTCTATGAAACAGCCAATATTATTTCCACATTATTTTAACATCATTGCCTCATACGTCTCTTGTATTAACTTATTTATGTTAGAAAAACTAGAGATTATCATAGTGAAGAAAGCCAGACAGAGAAAGACAAATATTGCATGATATCACTTATATGCGGAATCTAAAAAATAATGCATGTAATATCAAAAAGCAGAAATAGTCTTGTAGGCATAAGAACACAAACTTACCAAAGGGTAAAGGGATGGAGAAGGGACAAATTAGGAGTATGGGATTAACAGATACACACCACTATATATGAAATAGATAAACAATAAGGATTTATTGTATAACATAGGGAACTATATTTGATATTTGATATAATATCCTATACTGGAAAAGAATCTCTCTCTCTCTCTCTCTCTCTCTCTCTCTATATATATATATATATATATATATATATATATATGTATATATATATATACACACCTATTCACTTTGATGTACATCTGAAACTAACTCAATATTGTAAACCCACTATACTTCAGTTAGGAAAACTCATTATAGAACAGACTATCAGAATAACTTTGATATTTTTGGTCTCAAATTTTTATGGCAAAGCTTTTTACAAATATATAAAAGGGGTGTAGAACTATATTAAACCCTTGGCATTTTCAGAATATTTGTGGTATTCTCTGCATTCATTTTCACAAAAGTCCACATCATGTGGGTTTAAATTGAGATAATAAATGCATTGCAGGCTATAAAGTTGTTGTGAGGATTAAATGATATATGGTAGAGCACTGAGCAAGACTTTAGATGTCAGAGGCTGAAAGTCTGCAGTTCAGTCTTCTATTAGGGAAGAACCCACAGACGGGATCCACTAATTGAATTAATGATTGGCTCCATTGTAAAGATTCTTCAAGACTTCCTGCATATACTAGAATTCCTCCAAACGTGCTTCTGTGCCTTTAAGGAAAGAAAACTTTTTTGCCCTCAATTTGAACAATTGAAGAGAGACAGCACATTGGTTAGAAATTAGATTTCTCAGCCAGACCACCTAGATGGGACCCTTCTGTTTCCTACTGAAGGATCCTAGTGATTTATCATAGCCCTCTGCCTCATATTCTCTTTCCTGAAATATTGATAACAACAGTACCTCCTTCACATGATTGTTGAAAGAAATCAATGAGTTAACAAATACCAAGGCTTACAACAGAGGTTAGCTATGTTAGCTATCCTCTAGGGGTAAAGTCAAAAATATCTCCCAAATCAATCTGGTTTCCGGATATTTATTTTTAACTTAGTTGCAGTAATGGCAAAGCTAGCCTTAACGGTTTTGTCCCACTTCCAACTATAAACAAACTATCAAAAGCATGTTTGAAACCTAGTTTTCTACTTTTAAAAAATATGGCTCTCTATTAAAAGAAAAAAAGAGCTATTCCAAACAACTCTAAAAAGCTCAAGGGATTATTTACTGAGACTATGGAATTGGCATTTTAAAACCCATTTGGAAAACTAATGTTTTTGGCTCACTGTAATCTGCTTTGTTTTGATGTGCAACAATTTCCAAATCTGTTATCTTTCGGTCCGTGACAAATATGTTGGTGATGCAGATGGCCTCACTGCAGTATTGTCAGAAATGTTGGCTGAAAGATGCTGTGGAAATATGAAAAAAAAAAAAAAAAAGCAATGTTACCTCGATTTTCCAAAAGTATCTTCATGATATGTTGGTGATTTTTAAGGTCAATTCAAATACAGTGGCAATTATAGCTTCCACATTCGACATTTAATCATTAGTAATTTGCATCACAAAACAGTACTGGCCCAGCAGCTCTGTTTCCTCTTTGTGAATTATTCTTTAATTTTTCTCACTGATGATGCAATGAGCATGACCGTGTGACTAGTCCACCGTATAAAGCTTAATTGTAAATGTGTATAAAGACTGGCAAAAGCTCATAAATGATGAACATAGGCATTAAAAATCAATTGCTGATAGAACTAGGACGTAAAGTTAACGAGGCAGTTCATGTTTCCTCATGGCTGCATGAGAATTTCCATTAGAAACAGAGCTTAAGCTCCAGTGTGTCATCCATTTATCTTTTCTAGTGACGATTTTTCTTTCTACAACTTGTTCTTTTGTAATGGTCTTGGGACAAGCTATAGTCACTTCAGCATTATATTGAATAATACGTCAGTTCAGTTCACTCGCTCAATCATGTCCGACTCTGCGACCAATGGACTGCCGCACGCCGTTTTCCCTGTCCATCACCAACTCCCGGAGCTTGCTCAAACTCGCGTCCATTGAGTCGGCAATGCCGTCCAACAATCTCATCCTCTGTCTTCCCTTTCTCCTCCTGCCTTCAATCTTTCCCAGCATCAGGGTCTTTTCCAATGAGTCAGTTCTTCACATCAGGTGGCCAAAGTATTAGAGTTTCATCTTCAGCATCAGTCCTTGCAATGAACATTCAGGACTGATTTCCTTTAGGATTGACTGGTTTGATCTCCCTGGAGTCCAAGGGACTCTCAGGAATCTTCTCCAACACTAAGTTCAAAAGCATCAATTCTTCCATGAACAGTATGAATAATATAAAATTAACAGATTAGTATAGCAGGCCCTAGGGATTAAGCAGTAGGAAAAAAGTGACAGAAATAAAAGTGAACATACCTGGAAATAAGTGACTTGAAGGAAAACAATCAAAATCTTCCTTTTTTATCATTTGAACAACTAAGTTCTCATTTTGTGGTAGATAGATAACACAGTCCTCATTACTGAAAGAGCATAAAAATAAATTGAATACTTTTAAAAAGCAATATGGTTGGAAGATAACAGTGCTGTGTAAAAAATCATAACCAACACCAGTTTCTTCTTGGGAAGTCATTTAAAAAATTGATTAGCATGTTTGATATTCTTTGGCATAAATTAGATTTTATTTTGCACAAATCTTGGCTGGAAATGAATTTGCAAATTAAAATATCTTCTAATGTAATTATATTGTCCTTCCATATAAATCATTTCAGAAATGAAAACTCTACTTTTAACAAGAAATGAATGCATATTCTTGGCAGAATTAAATGGATATCCAAGTAGAAACTGAAATGCATATGCAGTGTGGGCCACAAAATGGAAAAATATAGGATTGCAGAGCATCTCTGCAAATGCTTGCTTTGAATATGAGCAGCTCTGCACATGACTATAGGCTAAGTTTGGTATGTTTGTCTTAAAAATCTGTTTATTTAACTTAGAGGAATCTTAGGAATTTTAATTTTTAAAAGTTGGGTTTGTTGCAAAACGTTTGTCCATCTGTTTCTTCTGAGCAGTTAAAAGCTTAAGATATATTTAAACAACATGACCAAACTAGATTTATAATATGGTAGGAATTGTGTCATGGTGGGATGTATGCTCAGGTTGGGATGAGTTTGAACTGTTTTGAATCCTGTTTGGTCACTTACTGACTGAGCACCCTCTGGCAATCCTCACCTCCAAGTAGGGAGTTCATCGTGAAGATAAAAAGATAGAATGGATGCAGAGTGCCTTGTTGCTGCTCTGATAACTAAAGTGTTCACGAAGTAGCATTTTTAAACTTCCATTTTGGGGAACTTACTAAAGAGGACTTCTTAGCTTCCCTAGTAGCTCAGTTGGTACAGAATCCACCTGCAATGCCAGAGACCCCTGTTTAATTCCTAGGTCAGGAAGATCCACTGGAGGAGGGCTAGGCTACCCACTCTAGTATTCTTGGGCTTCCCTGGTGACTCAGCTGGTAAAGAATCCATCTGCAAGGTGGGGGACCTGGGTTCAATGCCTGGGTTGGGAAGATCTCCTAAAGAAGGAAAAGGCTACCAACTCCAGTATTCTGGCCTGGAGAATTCCAGAGTTCGACATGGCTGAATGACTTTCACTTTCACTAGGACAAAGTGATTAAGTCACTCTTTTCTGTCAGACTCCTGTGTACTGTGCTCTAAGTCTTAAAACAGTAAATATGGTTTAAATCTATCATCTTACATGACTTCTATTTATCCTGCCCATTCTATGTTCTATTTTCACCTCTTTTTTGCTTTTTTAATGAAAGTCACCAAGTTTTAATTCTAGTTTTTCCTCTGTTAGTCTGAAAGTTAGGTATTTTTTAACTCTAGAAATTATAAGTTAATTAGTACTTTTAACACTCCAACAGGAAAATACAATCAATATGCTGTTATTTATCTATGCTTTTAATACTCTCTATACTTTAAACCCTTGGAGAGGGAATGGCAACCCACTTCACTATTCTTGCCTGGAGAATCCCATGGACAAAGGAGCCTGGTAGGCTCCATGGGGTCACAAAGAGTCAAACATGACTGAGCGACTGTCATACTTTAAACCACAGGTTATTATTACTTTACATAGTCAGTGTTCATTTAGATTTACCATCTATTTATGGTTCTCTTGGGAATTCTTTGCTTCCTGCATAGCTAACCTTCTAACTAGTATCGTTTGCTTCTGCCCAAAGAATATACTTAATTCCTAACTGAAGATCTACTGGTAGCAAATTCTCTAAATTTTTACCTTGTTGTTCAGTGTCCAACTCTTTGTGACGCCATGGACTACAGCACACCAGGCTTCTCTGTCTGCTATCTCCTGGAGTCTGCTCTAATTCACGTCCATTGGGTTGCTGCCTAACAATGTCTTTATTTCATGTTCGTTTCTGAAGGATATTTGTGCTAGGTGTAGACTTAAAAAAAAAATTCTATTTAGTTTTGGTTCTGCTGAGTTTTCATTGCAGTGCACAGGTTTCTCACTGTAGTGACTTCTTTTGTTGAGGAGGACAGGCTCTAGGCGAACATGCTTCAGTAGTTGCAGCATGCAGGCTCAGTAACAGTGGTTCCTGGACTCTACAGCACAGGCTCATTAATTATGATACACAGGCATAGTTTCTCCACGTGAACTCTTCCTGGACCAGGGATCAAACCCATGTCCCCTGCATTGCCACGTGGATTCTTATCCACTCTGTCATAGGAAGTCCTGAGTGTAGACTTCCTATGTTGGTCATTATTTTCTTTCTGCATATTGATTTCATAATTCTATTGCCCATTGATTTTTCTTGCTGCTGTTGCTTTAATAATGTTATTAGTATACATTTTTGCTTCTTTGAAGATAACCTATCCTTTTAAAAAAAATACTGGTTGCTTTAGATTTTTCTTTTTTTTTCCCCCCTGCAATTTCACTCACATGTCTAGATATAGATTTTTTAAAAATTTTAGCTTGATCAAAATCTAACGCTAAAATAATTCCTTTTCACAATATAGTTAGCATTATAAGATCATTCCTAGTTGCAAATACATGACTTGCAGAACACTAATTATAACCATAATTTTCTGCAACCCTAATATCCTCTACACTAAAAATGATTTCTGGGCTTATAAAATAAGGAAAGATGGAAATCTGTATTTATTTTACACCTATCTCTGTAAAACTCTGTGAGTTTAATGCTTACTACTATTTTTTAGATTTTCCATTCCTATAGGTGTGAGATTAAAAACAAAGGGTGACTGCCCAAAGATTCAAAAGCAATTGAATGATTTTAATGAAGCTTTTTTTGGGGGGGGACTATCTAAAACCATTTGGTCCTGAGAAAGAGGGGTATGAAAACAAACTGTTTTGAAGAACTTTAAAGTTTAATTTTAAATATTTTAAAATTATCCTGTGATTTGGTTTTGACTCAGCAATTACTTAGAAGTATGTTATTTTTCTAAAAATTTGAAGACTTCTGTAGATGCCTTTTCATTATTGACTTTTCATTTATTTATGTTGTCATAGAAAATATTTTGTTTGATTGCAGTCATTTGTAATTTAATGAGACATATTTTGGCCCAGCATATGGTGTATCTTGGTAAACATTCCAAGTGCGCTTGAAAAGAATGTATACTCTGTGGTTGTTGAATGTACTCTAGAATACTAAGAACACTTCTAGAATACTAGAAGTATCATTTAGGTCAAGTTGGTTAAATGCATTGTTCAAATCTTGTATAACCTTCCTGATCTTCATCTAGTTATGCTACCAATTAATGAAAGAGCAGTGTTTCAGTCTCCAAATATGACTATAGATTTTCTTTTCCCTTTGTTTCTGTCCATCTATACTTCATGTATTTTGAAGCTCTGTTATTAGGTGCATGAACATTTATGTCCTTTTAATAGGTAGATTCTCTTTATCATTATGAACTATTTCTATTTCTGCAATGCCCTTTGTCTTCAAATCTGCATTGTCTGATATTAATATAATCATACCAGTTTTCTTATTATTAGTATTTGCCTCCTTTCCCTATCCTTTCCCTTTAAGAATGTGCAACATATTGTTGGATCTTGGTTTTTATCTAGTCAGGTGGTTCTCAATCAGGGATGATTTTTAAAAATTAATTAATTAATTTTAATTGGAGGCTAATTACTTTACAACATTGTGGTAGTTTTTGCCATACATTGACATGAAACAGCCACGGGTGTACATGTTCCCTGGTCCCAAACCCCTCTCCCACGTCCCTCTGGGACATCCCATTGGGTTGTCCCAGTGCACCAGCTTTGAGTGCCCTGTTTTATGCTTCGAACTTGGACTGGTCATCTATTTCACATATGGTAATATACATGTTTCAATGCTACTCTCTCAAATCATCCCACTTTCACCTTCTCCCACAGAGTCCAAAAGTCTTTTCTTTATATCTGTGTCTCTTTGCTATCTCGTAAATAGAGTTGTCATTACCATCTTTCTAAATTCCATATATATATGTTAATATACTGTATTGGTATTTTTCTTTCTGACTTTCTTCACTCTGTATAATAGGCTCCATTTTCATCCACTTCATTAGAACTGACTCAAATGCATTCTTTTTGATAGCTGAGTAATATTCCATTGTATTTATGTACCACATCTTTCTTATCCATTTGTCTGCTGATGGACATCTAGGTTGCTTCCATGTCCTAGCTATTGTAAACAGTGCTGCAATGAACACTGAGGTACATGTGTCTCTTTCAATTCTGGTTTCCTTGGTGTGTATGCCCAGCAATGGGATTGCTGGGTCATATGGCAGTTCTGTTTTCAGTTTTTAAGGGATCTCCACACTGTTCTCCACAGTGACTGTACTAATTTGTATTCCCACCAACAGTGTAAGAGGGTTCCCTTTGCTCCATATACTCCAGCATTTATTGTGTGTAGACTTCTGATAGCAGCCATTCTGACTGGCATGAGATGGTACCTCATTATAGTTTTGATTTGCATTTCTTTGATAAGGAGTGATGTTGAGCATCTTTTCATGTGTTTGTTAGCCATCTGTATGTCTTCTTTGGAGAAATGTCTGTTTAGTTCTTTGGCCCATTTTTTGATTGGGTCATTTATTTTTCTGATATTGAGCTGCATGAGCTGCTTGTATATTTTTGAGATTAATTCTTTTTCAGTTGCTTCGTTTGCTATTATTTTCTCCCATTCTGAAGGCTGTCTTTTTGCCTTGCTTATAGTTTCCTTCATTGTACAAAAGTTTTTAAGTTTAATTAGGTCCCATTTGTTTATTTTTGCTTTACCTCCATTATTCTGGGAGGTGGGGTCATAGAGGATCTTGCTGTGATTTATGTCAGTGTTTTGCCTATGTCTTCCTCTAGGAGTCTTATAGTTTTTGGTCTTACATTTAGATCTTTAATCCATTTTGAGGGTTTTTTTTTGGTGTATGGTGTTAGAAAGTGTTCTAGTTTCATTCTTGGTGGTGGTTGACCAGTTTTCCCAGCACACTTGTTAAAGAGATTGTCTTTTGTCCATTGTATATTTTTGCTTCTTTTGTCAAAGATAAAGTGTCCATAGGTGTGTGGATTTATCTCTGGGCTTTCTATTTTGTTCCATTGATCTATATGTCTGTCTTTGTGTCAGTACCATACTGTAGCTTTGTAGTATAGTCTGAGGTCAGGCAGGTTGATTCCTCCAATTCCATTCTTCTTTCTCAAGATTGCTCTGACTATTTGAGGTTTTTTATGTTTCCATACAAATTGTGAAATTATTTGTTCTAGTTCTGTGAAAAATACCATTGGTAGCTTGATAGGGATTGCGTTGAACCTATAGATGGCTTTGAGTAGTATACTCATTTTCGCTATATTGATTCTTCCAATTCATGAGCATGGTATATTTCTCCATCTATTTGTGTCATCTTTGATTTCTTTCATCAGTGTTTTGTAGTTTTCTATATATATAGGTCTTTTGTTTCTTTAGGTAAATTTATTCCTAAGTGTTTTATTCTTTTTGTCGCAATGGTGAATTGGTGAATGGAATTGTTTCCTTAAATTTTTTTTTTTTCTCATTGTTAGTGCATAGGAATGCAAGGAATTTCTGTGTATTAATTTTATATCCTGCAACTTAACTGTATTCATTGGTTAGCTTTAGTAATTTTCTGGTGGTGTCTTTAGGGTTTTCTATGTAGAGGATCATGTCATCTGCAAACAGTGAGAGTTTTACTTCTTCTTTTCCAATCTGGATTCCTTTTATTTCTTTTTCTTCTCTGACTGCTGTGGCTAAAACTTCCAAAACTATGTTGAATAGTAGTGGTGAGAGTGGGCATCCTTGTCTTGTTCCAGACTTTAGGGAAAATGCTTTCAATTTTTTGCCATTGAGGATAATGTTTGCTGTGGATTTAACATGTGTGGCTTTTATTATGTTGAGATATGTTCCTTCTTTGCCTGCTTTCTGGAAGTTTTTTTTTTTTATCATAAATGGGTGTTGAATTTTCTCAAATGCTTTCTCTGCATCCGTTGAGATGATCATATGGTTATTTTTCAATTTGTTAATGTGTATCACATTGATTGATTTGCAAATATTGAAGAATTCTTTCATCCCTGGGATAAAGCCCACTTGGTCATGATGTATGATTTTTTTAATATGTTGTTGGATTCTGTTTGCTAGAATTTTGTTGAGGATTTTTGCATCTATGTTCATCAGTGATATTGGCCTGTAGTTTTCTTTTTTTGTGGTATCTTTGGTTTTGGTATTAGGGCGATGGTAGCCTCATAGAATGAGTTTGGCAGTTTACCTTCCTCTGCAAATTTCTGGAAGAGTGTGAGTAGGATAGGTGTTAGCTCTTCTCTACATTTTTGGTAGAATTCACCTATGAAGCCATCTGGTCCTGGGATTTTGTTTGTTGGGAGATTTTTTATTACAGTTTCAATTTCCGTGCTTGTGATGGGTCAGTTAAAATTTTCTGTTTCTTCCTGGTTCAGTTTTGGAAGGTTGTACTTTTCTAAGAATTCATCCAGTTCTTCCAATTTGTCCATTTTATTGGCATATAGTTGCTGATAGTAGTCTCTTATGATCCTTTGTATTTCTGTGTCTGTATTTCTGTGTTGTGATTTCTCCATTTTCATTTCTAACTTTGTTGATTTGATTCTTCTCCCTTTTTTTCTTGATGAGTCTGGCTAATGGTTTGTCTATTTTATTTATCTTCTCAAAGAACCAGCTTTTAGTTTTGTTGATTTTTGCTATAGTCTCCTTTGTTTCTTTTTCATTTATTTCTGCCCTAATTTTTATGATTTCTTTCCTTCTACTAACCCTGAGAGTGAAAGTGAAGTTGCTCAGTTGTGTCTAACTCTTTGTGATCCCATGGACTGTAGCCCACCAGGCTCCTCCATCCATGGAATTTTCCAGGCAAGAGTACTGGAGTGGATTGCCATTTCCTTCTGCAGGGGATCTTCCTGACCCAGGGATTGAACCTGGGTCTCCTGCATTGCAGACAGATGCTTTACTGTCTGAGCCGCCAGGGAACTAACCCTGGGGTTCTTCATTTCTTCTTTTCCTAGTTGCTTTAGGTGTAAAGTTAGGTTATTTATTTGATTTTTCTATTGTTTCTTTAGGTAAGCTTGTATTGCTATGAACCTTCCTCAGCACTGCTTTTACTGTATCCATAGGTTTTGGGTTGTATTTTCATTTTCATTTGTTTTTATGCATATTTTGATTTCCTTTTTGATTTCTTACACGATTTGTTGGTTATTCAAAAGCGTGTTGTTTAGCCTCCATATATTTGTATTTTTAATAGTTTTTTTTTTTTTCCTGTAGTTGACATCTAATCTTACCACACTGGGATCAGAAAAGATGCTTGAAATGATTTCAATTTTTTTGAAATTACCAAAGCTAGTTTTATGACCCAGGATGTGATCTATCCTGGAGAATGTTACATGTGCACTTGAGAAGAAGATGAAATTCATTGTTTTGGGGTGATATGTAACATAGGTATCAATTAGGTCTAACTGGTCCATTGTATCATTTATCTGTTGTGTTTCCTTGCTAATTTTCTGTTTGGTGGATCTATCCATAGGTGTGAGTGGGGTATTAAAGTCTCCCACTATTATTTAAGATACTGTTAATTTCCCCTTTCATACTTGTTAGCATTTGCCTTATGCATTGAAGTGCTCCTATTTATTTGGGTGCATATATATTTATAATTGTTACATCTTCTTCTTGGATTGATCCGTTGATCATTATGTAGTATCCTTTTTTGTCTCTTTTCATGGTCTTTATTTCAAAGTCTATTTTATCTGATAGGAGTATTGCTGCTCCTGCTTTCTTTTGGTCTCCATTTGCATGAAATATCTTTTTCTAGCCCTTCACTTTCAGTCTGTATGTGTCCCTTGGTTTGAGGTGGGTCTGTTGTAAACAGCATATACAGGGGTCGTGTTTTTGTATCCATTCAGCCTGTCTTTGTCTTTTGGTTGAGGTATTCAACCCATTTACATTTAAGGTAAATATTGATAAGTGTGATCCCATTGCCATTTACTTTGGTGTTTTGGGTTCGATTTTGTAAACCTTTCTGTGTTTCGTGTCTAGAGAAGATCCTTCAGCGTTTATTGAAGAACTGGTTTGGTGGTGCCGAATTCTCTCAGCTTTTGCTTGTCTGTAAATGTTTTGATTTATCCTTCATATCTGAATGAGATCCTTGCTGGGTACTGTAATCTAGGTTGTAGGTTTTTCCCTTTCATGACTTTAAGTATGTCCTGCCATTCCGTTCTGGCCTGAAGAGTTTCTATTGAAAGATCAGCTGTTACCCTTATGGGGAGCCCTTTGTGTGTTACTTGTTGCTTTTCCTTTGCTGCATTTAATATCTGCTCTTTGTGTTTGATATTCGTTAGTTTGATTAATATGTGTTTTGGAGCATTCTGCCTTGGGTTTATCCTGTTTGGGGCTCTCTGGGTTTCTTGAACTTGGGTGGCTATTTCCTTCCCCATCTTAGGGAAGTTTTCAGCTATTATCTCCTCAAGTATTTTCTCATGCCCTTTCTTCTTCTGGGACACCTATGATCCAAATGTTGGGGTGTTTAACATTGTCAATCAGGGGTGATTTTGTCCCTCAGGGCACATTTGGAAATACCTGGAGAAAATTTTTGTTGTCACAACTGAAGGGAAAGGAAAGGTGTTTCTGGTATCTAGTGGGTAGAGGTTACAGATGCTACTAAATATCCTGCAGTGAGCCTACTGCAACAAAGACTTATGTGGTCCAAAATGTTAACTGCTGAGCTTTCTCTAGTTGCAGTGAGCTGGGGCTACTCTTCATCGTGGTGTCTCACTGCAGAGCACTGACTCTCACCCAGAGGGTTTTAGTAGTTGTGGCACATGAGCTCTAGAACACAGGCTCAGAAGTTGTGGCACAGGAATTGAACCAGTGTCCCCCGCATTGCAAGGTGGACTCGAGCACTGGACCACCAGGGAAACACACATCTCTTTTAATTGAAGCCATTAGTTTATTAACATTCAATATACTTATCAATGGGAAAGCCTTGGTGGCTCAGGGGTAAAGAATCCACCTATCAATGCAGGTTCCATTCCTGGGTTGGGAAGATCCCCTAGAGAAGGAAATGGCATCCCACTCCAGTATTGTTGCCTAGAAAATCCCACAGACAGAGGAGCCTGGTGGGCTAGGGCTCTAGTCCATGGGGTCCCAGAGTCAGATAAAATTTAGCAGCTAAACAACAATACTTATCGACAAGGTTCATTTTAAATTTGCTATCTCACTAGTTGTTTTCTATTTTTCTTAATGGTTCTCTGTTCTTTCTTTCCTACTTTCTTTAGAATCAAATATATATGTGTGTGTGTGCACATAGATACATTTACTATTCTATTTTATCTCCTCTATTGGCTTTTTAACATATACGTTATTTTAATACAATTATCCTCTTCAGTTCAGTTCAGTCGCTCAGTCATGTCTGACTCTTTGTGACTCCATGAACTGCAGCACGCCAGGCCTCCCTGTATATCACCAACTCCTGGAGTTTACCTAAACCCATGTCCATCAAGTTGATAATGCCATCCAACCATCTCATCATCTGTCGTCCCCGTCTCTTCCTGCCCTCAATCTTTACCAGCATCAGAGTCTTTTCCAATGAGTCAGCTCTTCATATCAGGTGGCCAAAGTATTGGAGTTTCAGCTTCAACATCAGTCCTTCCAATGAACACCCAGGACTGATCTCCTTTAAGATGGATTGGTTGGATCTCCTTGCGATCCAAGAGACTCACAAGAATCTTCTCCAACACTACAGTTCAAAAGCATCAATTCTTCAGCACTCAGCTTTCTTTATAGTCCAACTCTCACATCCATACATGACCACTGGGAAAACCATAGCCTTGACTAGACGGACCTTTGTTGGCAAAGTAATGCTGTGATTAATGCTGTAATTAAAACTGCTTTTTAATACGCTGTCTAGGTTGGTCATAACTTTCCTTCCAAGGAGTAAGCGTCTTTTAATTTCATGGCTGCAATCACCATACGCAGTGATTTTGGAGCCCAGAAAAATAAAGTTAGCCACTGTTTCCACCGTTTCCCCATCTATCTGCCATGAAGTGATGGGACCAGATGCCATGATCTTCGTTTTCTGAATGTTGAGCTTTAAGCAAACTTCTTCATTCTCCTCTTACACTTTCATCAAGAGGCTCTTTAGCTCCTCTTCACTTTCTGCTATAAGAGTGGTGTCATCTGTATATCTGAGGTTGTTGATATTTCTCCCAGCAGTCTTGATTCCAGCATGTGCTTCCTCCAGCCCAGTATTTCTCATGATGTACTCTGCATAGAAGTTAAATAAGCAGGGTGAGAATATACAGCATTGACGTACTCCTTTTCCTATTTGGAACTAGTCTGTTGTTCCATGTCCAGTTCTAACTGTTGTTTCTAGACCTGCAGGAAGGTTTCTCAAGGGGCAGGTCAGGTGGTCTGGTATTCCCATCTCTTTCAGAATTTTCCACAGTTTGTTGTGATACAGTCAAAAGCTTTGGCATAGTCAATAAAGTAGAAATAGATGTTTTTCTGGAACTCTCTTGCTTTTTCCATGATCCAGCAGATGTTGGCAATTTGATCTCTGGTTCCTCTGCCTTTTCTAAAACTAGCTGGAACATCTGGAAATTCATGGCTCATGTATTGCTAAAGCCTGGCTTGGAGAATTTTGAGCATTACTAGTATGTGAGATGAGTGCAATTGTGCAGTATTTTGAGCATTCTTTGGCATTGTCTTCCTTTGGGATTGGAATGAAAACTGACCCTTTCCAGTCCTTTGGCCACTGCTGAGTTTTCCATATTTGCTGGCAGGTTGAGTGCAGTACTTTCACAGCATCATCTTTCAGGATTTGAAATAGCTCAACTGGAATTCCATCACCTCCACTAGCTTTGTTCATAGGGATGCTTCCTAAGGCCCACTTGACTTCACATTCCAGGATGTCTGGCTCTAGGTGAGTGATCACACCATTGTGATTGTCTGGGTCGTGAAGATCTTTTTTGTACAGTTCTTCTGTGTATTCTTGCCATGTTTGCAACTTCCTTTAACGGGAGAATCTGCTCCCATCATCTTATAAATATTTTCATATTTGATAAATCCTTATGTAACCAATCTCCCATCATCATCTCTCCCAGTCCCTGGTGTGGACGCCCTCCTTAGTCTATGCCACATCGGTCCTCTTTGTGGTTCCTGCTATACATTCTGACACCTCCTGCTAGGGACTGACCCCTGACCCCCAAGTGCCATCCAGTGACTTAAAATTTCTGGTACATTTATTAGTAGTCCTAGAATGATCTCTTTGGCTTGAAAATTCATGTGTGTTAGTAATCTACAAGTCTGTCTTGACTGCTTAATCTTGATGAAGGGTCCAGTTCCTTCCCTCTTTTGGTCTGTATTATGTATATAAGAACAGTGTAAAGTGTAATTGGTGTCGGTGCAGACATAGCATGCCTTTCATTCTAGGTTCTGCCTGCAATGCAGGATACCCTGGTTTGATTCCTGGGTCAGGAAGATATCTGCTGAAGAGAAGGGATAGGCTACCCACTCCAGTATTCTTGGGCTTCCCTTATGGCTCAGCTGGTAAAGAATCCGCCTGCAACGTGGGAGACCTGGGTTGGGAAGATCCCCTAGAGAAGAGAACGGCTACCTACTCCAGTATTCTGGCCTGAAGAATTCCATGGACTGTATAGTCCATAGGGTCACAAAGATTCTAGGTGGTTAGGGTGAAGGTCTTACCCTTAATCCCCTTAATTACCCAGAATCCCCCACAAATTGAACTGAGTCAGAGCTGAGCCAAAGGTTTAATTAGATTGAGTTCACCTTCAGTTAGCCTAGTTCATAAACTCCCAAGCCTCATCTGCTGAGATAGCCAGTGATTTCATCTTTTTAGTGTTTGAACTAAAAATTGTTTGAAAATGTCCATTTTACATAGTTTGCATTCAAATTTGTTCCAACAGTGGCAATTAAGTGTGATGGGCAAAGCTGCATGAATTCTTTTCACTTACAAGGCCCTCCTCCACTGCCACTTCCTTGACAAAATTCCAGGGAAAGGGGGAAGAATTATGCAAGCAGTTACTGCCTTTGCAGACCCATCTCACAAGCCCATAGTGTTGTCAAGTTTGGCTGGTTTCCAATTTCCTGCAAAATCTCCCAGTCCTTGGCAGCTCCAATTCTAACACATACCATTAAGATGTGGGGAATAGGGGGAATCTAAAGCTGAGCGCCAAAGAATTGATGCTTTTGAACTGTGGTGTTGAAGACTCGAGAGTCCCTTGCAATGCAAGGAGATCCAACCAGTCCATCCTAAAGATCAGTCCTGGGTGTTCTTTGGAAGGAATGATGCTAAAGCTGAAACTCCAGTACTTTGGCCACCTCATGCGAAGAGTTGACTCATTGGAAAAGACCCTGATGCTGGGAGGGATTGTAGGCAGGAGAAGGGGACGACAGAGGATGAGATGGCTGGATGGCATCACTGACTCGATGGACATGAGTTTGGGTAAACTCTGGCAGTTGGTGATGGACAGGGAGGCCTGATGTGCTGCAAATCATGGGGTTGCAAAGAGTCACACACGACTGAATGACTGAACTGAACTGATTGCCAGACCAGAGATTTCAGCACACCTCCAGAAGACAGAATGGATACAAGAGTATGAACTGGGTGGCAGAGAAAAGCAAACAGTAGCCTAGCAGCCTGGCAAAAGATGCCCCTGGGGAGGTATGTCTGAGCAGCCGAGTACAACTCCAAGGCGGCTTCAGCATCAGAGACTGCTGGAAAATTAAGGAAGAAGCTGAGAAATGAAGTTGGTATTAGAATAATTAATAACAAGGTCTTTATATCAACTAATTGCTGATCTTCCTTATACTTACATTCTTATAGTGGTGATGGTGTGGTTGCTAAGTTGTGTCCAACTCCTGTGATCCCATGGAGTGGAGCCTGGTAGGCTCCTCTGTCCATGCGATTTCCTAGGCAAGAATACTGGATTTGGGTTACCATTTCCTTCTTCAGGGGATCTTCCTGACCCAGGGATCAAACCCATGTCTCCTGCTTTGCAGGCAGGTTCTTTACTGCTGAACCACAGGGAAAGCCCTATGTGCGTATAGCCAGGTGTTTACCCCCTTGACAAAATATGCAAACAGTTCTCCAAGGGCATGTAGATATTTATGCCTGAGTAAAACCTTGTTTTGGTATGTGAGAGTCCCACAGTATAAAATCTGGCTTAAAGCTCAGTTTGAGACGCAGTTTCTTAGCCAGCCATAGCTGTGTCATTTGGGGAGAGTTACTTAAGTTCATTTCCTCAGCTTCCTTTTATTCATAAAAGTATATCCATCATAAAAAGTGGTTGTAAGAATTTAATAAAATCATGTATACAGAAGTGCTTAGCACAGTGACTAGAACATAATAAACATTCAATAGATGATAGCCATTGACATTTTTATTGTTACTGATGAATTAGTTGTTTTACGTGGAAAGGGGGAAAAGAAGCCAGAGGTTAGGTTTTGGAAAAAATATAGCAGTATCTCTTCTAATTAGGTAGAAGAGAAATACGTGAGAATGGGTATGAATGCATGTGGATGTATAACAGATTACAAATCAAAATCCCCACCCCACTTTCCTCTCCATTACCTAATTGTGTAGAACAAGAAATCAATATGCATTAGGATTCCAAAGAACCTAGGAATACCTATTTTAAAATTGCATTAAGATGGTACCCACCTGAAATTCCATCAGTATTCAAACAAAATTATTTATTTAGAGAAAATCCACTGTGTTGTTTGCGTTTCCAAGACATGACAAAGGATTTTTTAAAATATTCTGTATAGAATACCATGAACATTGAAAGTTGTGCTCAAAGAACCCAGTGCAAGAGTAAGACTGCTTTCAAGTCTTGTGATTTACACTAATTAATCAAATATTGCTCAGTATGTTGGTATGTTTTAATATAAAAATATTTTTAATTCACATGGAGTAAACATTGCATAAGGAGATATGCCATGTTCCTCACTTACCCTGCCACACCGATTTAAATCAAGAGTTCTAGGTCCAGACCAAATAGCAACAACAAAAGTTTACTAAACTTGTCCACTTGTTCTTAATTAAGTTCATAGTTAAAAAAAAAAAATATTGTGAAGTCATCACACAAGATGACTGGCCAATTCAATTTTTAAATCAATCAAAAGGGTTTTTACATATTAATATTAAAAAAGCTTTGCAATCAGCCTACAGTGTTCAGTTTTGAATCAGCTTTAGTCTAAGTAATAGTTCCTAAAAAACATAAATGTAAATGTTTATCAACAAAATAGCTGCTCAAAATAATTGCCGGTTAAATTTCATTCTTTCATACTTTATGAAATGTTGTAACTATTGCGGATATGCCAAAGATGAGATGATTTTAGTTTTCTTAGCTTGTCATGAAACTGCTTATGTTCAGAGGCCCCCCCCCCCTTTTTTTTTTCCTGATTTTACAATCTAGTAGTTACTGACAGGCACAGGCAAATGCTTTCTTTGTTCATCAGACTGTCTTGTAATAATTTCCATTTGTGATAAATCTCCAATCTGTCTACTGGAGGACATGATGAAAAGGGACTCAACCTTGAAAGAGCTACTTTTTGGTGATAATCAGGTATGTTTTCAATCAAACCTATCTTAAAGTTTTTCCTTCGCTAATCTGATCTTTATTGCTCTTTAACTACAAATGTGATATTTGTTTTCCTTTCACTGATGCTGTAATTGTCTTTGGTAACTGTTAACAATGAGGATCTTGAAATAATACCCACTTAAAGTAAAACTGTTAAGAAAATGTAATAATTTACAATCGGATTATTCCAATTCCTCCTTATGAATCTAAATTCATTCACTCAGTTAAACATATTTTTAAAATACCTCCTATAATAAGCAAGGCACTCTTCTGGGTAACTATATGAGAAATATCAAGATGTGTAAGCCTTTGCTTGAAAAGAGATGACAGTCTAGTATCTTCCAATACAGATGTTAAAAAGTGCTCACAGATTTAACTCCTTTGAGCATTTACTATCAAATATACTTAATCACATGCTTAAAATTAAGCCATTTTCTTATGACATATATAATATTAACACATCACCTGTGGAAAGGTAATGTAGAACATTGCCTTGAAAGAGATTAGGATCTAAATGTGAAAGAATACCTATAAAAAATGTAGTACCCCAAAATCAGTAAACATATTTAAGCCAAAAGTTACAAACAAAATGTATAGTTATAAATAGACTTTAATGAAGATTCTAGTTTAAAAGAATTCTATCCACCAATGCATTAAATATAAATGCATTTTAATTAGCAATGTAGCTTTTAAAAAGTGTATAACTTATGAAAACACTGTTCATAAAAATTGTTTCCTGAAAAAGGTCTTTTCTCTAGAATTTCATATTAAGAGGAGGGAGATAGAAAGCTATACAAAAAAAGATAAATCCAAATGTCCCAGAAGAGTTTAGTCAGAGCAAATTAAAACAAATTTTGAATGAAATTTTTTTTTTTAAAGATGTTTTTAGACTTTTTTGTGTGTGGTTTTTAACAAGGTACTACACAAGGAAACAAGTCAATAGTATGTTGAAAAACATCTCCACATTATCTATTTCTTTTAGTGGCGTGGTAAAATTGTGCCCTTTCATAATTTCTATCACTTTAACTCCTTCCTAAACATACGATATAAAAAACAAGAGGCCACAAGAAAATTAGTCTCATTGTCACATCTGTGTTTGAATCCTAAGGTAAAAGTAAGCAATTATCTTTCCTGTAATTTTCCTTCTCCAAACTGTCACTTTGTTTCATCAAAGTTAGTAAGTAGGCTCAAATCACATTTTTAGCCCAGAGCTTTTTCAGTTGTACTTTATAGAAAATATTTATCAAAGCATTAGCTTTGTGGTTGTAAAAATGTCTGCTACCTTTTGAATGTCATTTTTAGCAAAATCTTAGTTTCACTTTATAAAGAATGCAGGATATACTTTTATATTTGGCTTTCTCAGAGTAAAGGGATATGATATGCTTTAGTTAAAGCTCATTTGCTCAACACTGGCTCAGAATTTAAAAGGTGGTTTTACTTAATGTTGATTAAACTTTTGTAGCTATAAGCTCATAATTTTAACACTTGGCTTGTCTGCTATGCTATTTCTGAGTAGTAGTGAAATACTATATTTCATTTGGATGATGATATAAATATGTAACCAAATACTAGAAAATTTCAAATTGACCTACTAACCATACACTCTAATACATACTTGCATGTTTTTTGACTAACCTTTTTAATATACTAAAATATTCAATAACTACTGTTTGCAAATTATGTGAAAAATTAATTTTTGACAAAATTTTATTCATAGCATTAGGAAAATCATACTCAAAACACAGAAATAATCAGACTATATAACAATGCTGCATAGATAGTGGTATACAAGTTCCCTGATGCTAAGTGACTTCTTCCTAACTAGAACTGCTATTTTCAAGTCACAAGTAGAAAATGGTAGCGGCATTATTTCCTCTCTCTGAGGTTGGAAGAAATGGCTTTTATGGTGAGAAATTACACTGTTTAAATAGCAAAGATTAGAGTATCCTCCAATTTAAATCTATTCCCTTCGTGTTATTTCTCAGAGATGAAAACTTAGAATGTTAGGATTATTAGAAAGGAATAGGAGGTAAATTACCTTTTAGGAGATAGCCCGATCCATGCCTGCTTTACTTGGATAAAACACTGAAGTTTTAAAAATTACAACCACACCATTATGCTTAACTGAAATTACCAGTATGAATACTTTTTTACATAATACATTACAGGTATACAAGAAAAAAGAATGACCCTGTTTCCAATCCTTTGACCTCAAGTAGAAAAAAGTGTTACCACTAATGGGGATCTGAAAAATTGTTTCCATGACAGAGCAGTAACTCTACAGAGATCAAAATCATTTCTCAGTACTGAAAGTAGCCTAAATCAATGACAAATGGCTACATTTCTTTCATAAAATTACATTTTGAAAGGGAAGACAATTTATTTGGGAGGAATTTCTAGCTGAAAACATTTTTATTAAGAAAACATTGTTACCCTGAGAAAGACTCTTAAAATTGCCAGTGCTTTCAGAGGCTCCCAGCAAGGCATGAAGGAGCACGTTGTAGGCTCTAGTTTCTTACAGTTACCTATATGAAGAATGTTTTTACCTAAACAGTGCTTTGGGCTTCTCTGCGATACTGGTAACAGGTCACAGCCAAGTGTCTAAATGTGACGTACGATAAGCAAATTTTACATATTCATTTTAAGCAGACTTCTTCCTTTTCCCTTTTCTGAGAGTGAGTCTGAAATTCTTCAACTGGTTTTGGACTCAAACCTATTGTTCACAAAAATAATCTTCTGTAAGCAAACTGGTAGTTTTCTTAGAACAGTAAACAAATTGGTTTACATTCTCTAATCTATGCCTAGAAAATAAGGCAATGATAATTCTTCATTGGCCACTGCAGGGCAGAGACAAGTCTTCTTTCTAATCAGAGGCATATGCAAACATTCCTCAAAGTGCATTGTTATTATTTTTTAACATCTCTTATGCATTGACAAAGTCAACATTTTTGACTCCCTATATACTTTTAGTATAAAATGCTTACTCCCAACTCCTTACACATACCATAATTACTTGAGAAAAGACAAAATAAGATCAGCTACAGAAGTAGCAAGATATTTTTTACAAATAAAAATACAATATACAAAAAATGGCAAGTTAGTGATAAATGGTAGAATAAACTCTCAATAATATTCCACTTTGGGCTCCAAATTAAGATTTGACGAGTTTGAAGCCTTGTCCTGTATCCAGCACAGCAGGAAGAAACCAACTCATTTTTAATCTTTTCAAGCACCTGAAACAAGTCTTGCAGATCCAAAACAGGTTCAGACCACACAACCAATTTGCCAAATGCACCAGTGGATACGTAATGCGAGGAAAGTAGAGCATCCAGTGCTTGGCCACGTCGCTTCCTGTTGGCAGGTGTAGTGTGTAGTCACTCCACCGTTTTGACACGCCATATACTGCTTTCACTCTGCGTCCCTTCTCAGTCCAGCAGATGTTATTAGTGGTGTTGCAGTTATATTCTACCCAGTCTTTTGTGAAGTCACCCAGCTGAGGTGGGTCAGCCTCTTCGATATCTATTGTCTTTGTCATCTCTGCTCCTTGCACTGCAATATACTGGTCGTTGATTTTTCTTACTTCTTTCACCCAAGGAGTTGAATTCTCACTGTCTAATATGATAATCAGTCGGGAACAGAAGGAACCATTCTTTTCTCGCCACCATTCTAAAAGTGTGTCAAGGCGTAGTATGTCACCACCTGTGAACAAAAGAAAGTTCAGTAGAGCAAGAATTAAGTGTCTTACTAAAAATACTCTTTTGTCTTGAGTGTATTGTCTTTAAGTTTTTAAAGTTAAATATGTAAGAAAAAAGAGGGTGCCTTCTTTTTCAAAGTATCTTTTCAGAAGAATTTTCAGAAACAGAAAATAGACTTTCAACTTCAGGTAAAAACCAAACCAAAAAAACTAAAAAAATCCAATCATCCTGTTCTTTACATTAAAGAGATATGCTATGATTAAAAAAATGCTATGATAAAATAAGAAAATTATTTAATAAAGGTAAATTTGGTAAAAAGAAATTATACAGAAAAGGTAGTATTCTACATTGGGCAGCAAATTATGATTTGTGGTCATATCTAGCCGGCCGCTAGTTTTGCATGGCCTGAGAGGTTAAGAACTGATTTTACATTTTTAAATGGTGTAAAAAAATTTTTTGAGAAGTTTGTGATGTAAAAATTACAGGAAATTTAAATTTCATGTTTCTATAAATGTCTATGACTGCTTTTATTCTACAAAAAGCTAAGTATAGTTGCAAGAGGTACTTTATGGCCTATCAAGTCAAAAATACCTGATCCTTACAGAAGAAGTTTGCTTACCCCTGTTCTACATCTCTGATAAATTGTTAACTTATCCTCATATGTGGGTACCCACTAGATAAAAACACTCACCCTCCTAGGAACAAGAGTTTGGAATTGGTTTGTTTTTAAAATCAATTGTATACCTCAAAACAACAAAGGATTAAAAAAAACATATACCAGAAATTTCTAAGGTAAAAATATTTCTGACCTAGAAAGCTTGTCTTACAGCTACTCATTACACATTTTGTTCATATTGTATGGGTTATTTTTTTTTTTTGCATTAAAATTTTAAATATACTGTATTAAAATCTGATCATTTACTTTTTAGTACTCCATTAAAATTTGTGTCCCAGGCATCTGCCATTCTCACCTCATTCTAGTTCTGGCTCTGTCTCAAATGGTATACTAATCCAATCCTTCCAATTCTAGCAATTTATCCTAAGAAAGGGCAGGGATGTGGACAAAAATAACATATAAAGATCATCTTCCCACTGCTACCTCAGACAGTGTAAAATCTGAAACAACTGAGGGAATGGAAATAATTATAACCTTATGAGAGAGTTTTATCATAAATCATATTTATAAAGAAATTTTAATGACAAAATATCTATGATATTAGGAGAAAAAGCATGACATAGAAGTGTATCTACAAAAATAATAGCAATATTTTTATATAATAAATATATAATAAAATAATAAAAATAACAGCAATATTGTCTGGGTATTTTTATTTTCAGGTGGGTTTTGCTATACTTTTTTGTATCTTTGAAAATTTTAACAGTTATTTTTATAATTAGAAGAAAGTTTTAACATGTTACAATTTACTAATACAAGCTCCAACAACCTAGCTCCAGAATAGGTATTTCTACCAAGAGCAACCATCTTCTTTGCTAAACTATCAAAATGACAATACCAGAGAGACAGAATCTTTTAGAATTTGGATTCTATCAGTAATATGATCCATAAAAACAGAGCATATATCATATCCTTATTCACCAGACTGTGACAATGCAAAATTTGTTTTTCATGTATTACTAATATACTGCTTCACAGAGACCTCTATTAGGTACCTTTTTAAAAGGATCAAGCTCACTTTTCATTATTTCCACTTTTATTAAACTTCTCTGAAGAGGACATCATAGATTATATGAGTTATTATACGAATTCCATCTGCCAGTAAACACTGTCTAACTTGCCTTCTACAACTGTTTCAATAAAGATTCTGTAGCACATGCTACACTAATTCTTATACACATGCTCTTTAGATATTAGCAAGAAACTTAAAGCAGCATTAAAGCCCTTTATACTAATTCTCTTGTCTTGTTTTGCTGCTTTCTCCTATGAAAAGGTTCTATGTCGAATTTGGCTTTTGGCCCAGATGTAAAGTACTTACATTTATCTCAGTAACATTTATCTGATGCTGTTTAAGTAATTGAGAATGTTTTTAAAGACTTTATCTGTGATAAACTGCTTTATAGCTTAAATAGATTGTTTGTGTCTTGTCATTACCAAATTGTTTTTTAACCCTCAAGCAAAGAGGCAAAGATACTAGGTTCCACATTATGAAGTCCTATAAGTGTAAGACGACTACATATTCTGAGAAGTACTGTGAGTAAAGATATGGGTTAAGGAGCACACACAGATTTTTCTCACAGTGAGTTCTGGACCTACTCTTAACTTCAAGCAAAATCTAATCCTGATGCTTCCTATCTAAAGGTTTTAAGAAAAAAAATTTTTTAAAGAAAACTGTTTATTAATAAATTCTCAGACTTAGCATGTACGCAGAGCTTAGAGTTCTTTGTCATTTAGACTGGAATGGAAAGCATTTTCTTCAGAGCAGGGGTGTTCAATAACATTTCTGAGAAAGAATCAACATCTGGGGCTGTTTCAGGCAGGCCAAGGGAAGGAACTGATTGGAAACAGGATTCATTCTTTGGGCCTGGTTTAACCTGCAAGTGAGCCAGGTGCCTCAGGCCAGCGGGGAGTACATGGTTGCTGAATTATGGGGCAAAGCCTAGCCCTCCTGGGGAAGGTAAGGCCTGTTAACATATGCTTTCTCCACTGTTTTGTTCTACTTTTACAATAAAGTGTCTCACAGAGAAAATTACACATACAGGAACAAGTCTTCTTGGCTAATAGTAGAATTCTGTAGTGGTCTACTTATGCCATCTTTATAATATTTTTTAATGTATAATATTGTAGAAGGTAACTACTAGACATTTATTTACCTAAACTATAACCCTACTTCAAAGTATCTTCATAAATTATTCTCAATTCACAGTGAAGGAAAACATAAAAACACTGACATTTATGCTACTGCTATTCATCTTGGTGTCTATTACATTTTCTAAGAAAAAATGACTATAAATATCAGTAAACTGAACACCTAGAGTTTATTTCCAAAGCCATCTTTTAAAAGATATTTGAGATAAATTTTTAAGAGTTAAGAAAAATACAAACTTTGGGGAAAATGTTCATATTAAGTAATAAATACTTCATGTAAACATAAGCTTGCTTTTAAAATTATTAGACCTAGAGACTGTCATACACAGTGAAATAAGTCAGAAAAACAAACTGTGTATTAATGCATATATGTGGAATCCAGGAAAATGGTGTATTAATGCAGCCTTCCTATTTCAACCTGACACTCCAACCCACACATCTGATATTACCAATAATGAAAAAATTTCCAGGTTAAGTCTAAGATAATAGCCACCACTGCTGACCTAATATCAATCATTTTTGTTATTGTTCCAATGAAACATGTTTGTTATTTATGTAGAGGACAGTATGTTTTACTAACTATTCAAAAGTCAAGTCACTGGGTAGAATTCATTATTTCTCTTTACTACAATCATATCCTTAGGAAAAAACTGTAATTCATGCAGTAATTAAATGAAATAGAAATTTTAAAAATGAAATTACTTTCTTATAAAAAATAATGAAGGATATATGCACGGCCACCAAAATTATGCCCCTCCCCTTGCATCTGAGTTATTATAAGCATTTCAGTAGCAGTTTTCAAATAATCAATCCCTGCTTTTAGGTTTGAAATATAGTTCTGTAAAAACATTTGAATTGACTTTTTCTCTTGTGCTCTGAAGTACACAGAATGCTATATACTTTACCTTAATTTGAAATAGCTGTAAATGTGAAAAAGTAGTTTTATACGTTGTGTTATTAAAAAGTCACAAGTTGAGTACATGATTTTATAACCTTATGCTGAAGTAGTTTTGACTAGTTTCTTTCATATTACAGTATTTCAAAAATGGGTGAACCATGCTAACAAAAGAATCTTCTGATCCAGAACATGCCATTTCTGGGCCTTTGTGGTTTTAACCTTTGGCAGCAACATAGTACAATGGCGGGGAGGGCGGATTTTAGGCGTCAGGCAAATCTGGACTTGAATCGTGGTTCCATCATTTAGGAATAATATGACCATAGGTAAGTTATGTAACCACTTTCAGCTTTCATTTCATCCTTTGAAAAATAGAGGTGACAGTATCTCAAAGAACTTCAAGTGAAGATTAATAATGTGTATAAAGTACCAAGCATAGTAGCTATGCTTCAAACATGCTCAGTAAGTATTGGGGCTTCCCTAGTGGCTCAGATGGTAAACAATCTGCCCGCAATGCAGGAGACCTGGGTTCGATCCCTTATTAGTTTGACTTTACTCCTTCTAGATAGCCATTGACTTATTCAGTATTTGTTAGACCAAAAAATTACAAAAATCTATTTATAAGAAAACCCTGGAAACCAATCTGGCACTAAATTAGTGAGACCATGATGGTCTGAAATCATGTCTACTTTAACCTTCAGTTTATTTCCTTTCTTCTGGGATTCTTGTATTGGCACTCTATCTCTGTCCTTCCGTAATACTTCTCTTTATATTTTTCTGTGAATATCTTTTGCTACTTATATTTTATGACTATTTTATTGTGTTCACAGTGTAAAACATCTAAAAAATTTTTAGAAAAAAAGGGTATAATTAAGTCTAAATGAATTATTCCTAATCTAAAATATTACCTGTTTTGTCATGATTCATTCAATGATTTTATCTATCTATCTACTACTTAAGGATCTCCTACTATTTGCCAGACTCTCTTCCAGCACTAAGCAAGTTATCTCATAAAAAAAAAGCCTTGGATTTACAGTCTCCTCTCTAGTTGGGAAGACCAACAAACAAATTTACATCTAAATCTCATTTCTCCCTTGGCAAGGAGGTTTAATATTACCCCTTCTATTTTCAGATGAGAGAACTGAAATGGAGAGTGTAATCTGCCTCAAACAGCAGTGCTGGGGCAAATTAGGACAGAGCTAAGGTCTCCTGACCTAAACACTACTCCAACCACATCATATCACCTGCTGCTTAAAATTATGGTGTGCTTTCTAACAAATAAAATTGAACATGTGAAGAACTATTGAAATCAGCATCTATAATCTTAAAGACTTAGAAGTATTAGCCAAATAAGTTAATCAGATTCTGAAAAATGTAACTATTTAATAATTCTGAAAATAGTTTAAAGGGAAATTATAAGTCTCACATCAAGCAGATTTTTTTTCTTCCAATCAACACAAAACATAATTTTTGAAACCTCTAGAGATCACTAAAATTATGCTAAACAACATGCCAGAGAAAAGGTAAACAAAACAGTCATATATATACTTGGTAAACTATAAAGTGGAAAATTGAGAATCTGGAAACATTGTTTCAGTGTGAAGGACAGATTTCCACAAATACGTGTATCTGCACATAAGTGAAATTGCCAGAGGTGGACTTACCTGCAAGAGCCCACTCTCCTGTACCATGGGTGTGCCCACTGTAATATAAAACATACGTATCATGCCTAGGCCCATCCACAGTCCGAAGTTCAAGGAAAGCTTTCAGTTTGGAATGTAGAGTATCAAAAGACAGTCCGCTTGTAGAATAGTCACACCCATAGGTCTCAATCATGTGATAGGCAAAAAATCTTTGGATAGCATTGAGCATGCCAGTAGACCTCAAATTTAACTCCTGTACGTGTTCTGGTGGAAGAAGTGTTGGCTGACCATCAGGACTGAAAAAGGAGAAAAAAACCATCATTTTGGTGTTCATGAAGTGTTCATTCTATGTCACATTCCTATTTTTCATTTATAATAAATTATCTAAGTTACTAATAACTAAATGGCATAATCTGTTTTTTAAAAAACCTGTCTTTTCTAAATTTTCCACAGTGCTAAGAATTATGCTTGGAAAATCAAAGCCTAGTTTCTAAAAATTATACCTCTTATCAATAAGATCTGGTGCTCTGTGACAACCCAGAGGGGTGGGATGGAGGGGTCTATAGGAGGGAGGTTCTAGAGGAAAGGAATATATGTATACTGGTGATTGAATCACAGTGTTGTACAGCAGATACCAACACAACATTGTAAGCCAATTATCCTCCACATAAAAAATAAATAAAACTGAAATCTGGGAGGATATCTCCAAATGTGGGTTGTACTACTTTTCATTCTTTTACCAAGAATTTGGCATCTTCTTACCAAATGAGATATTAAACAAGACTTTAAAAGGCAAGACTGTACTAATATTACCCCCAAAATGTTTCAAGAACACTGGATTGGGGACAATAATGAAAGTACTTTTTTTCTTGAGAAAAAACACAGTATGGAAACAGTATTTTAAATTAATTTCCATATTGAAAAATAGTCTTTATAAAGTGTTCAAGTTTTACTAACTTGAGGTACACAAATGACAAAACAACTTACCTTTTAATAAATGACATTTTAAAACAATTATTATAATTTAGGTCCATTGCCTTATACTACTGAACACTAATTGAAGACAGACTTGATCCTGGAATACATGTAAAATGGTACGTTGGTAAAGATGACAAACTAGTTCTTAAAACTAGCAGGATCAAATCAATATTCAGGGAGAAAAAAAAAAATCACTCCTACCCAGAAACTAGACTTCTAAGTAGGAATTCTGAAAACTTTACATTTGCTTCATGTATTTATCCATACTATTCTGATAATTCTACAAAAGCTTTCATTAAAAAAACATTTTGTCCCATATTTTATCATTTAACAGCCACAAAACAGTAAAAGAGTAAACAATGCATAGTCAAAAATTACAATAAAAATCTGTGCAAATTACTACTTTCACATATTCTTCCTAGACAGTTATCACATCTTACTTTATGGAATCTTTTGAAATATATTTCTTTTACTTCTTATAAGAATCTTTACCTTATTTATCAAATCTTTAATATGGAGGAAAATATTTACTATAAGTAGTCAACTTTGTGGTTTTATGTCAAATATTTAAAATCCAATGAAAACTTTATGATCAGTTTTCTCCCACCTCTGCCAAGGAAAATATGATGACTACTTTGTCAGCATAATTCGTTACTGGCAAGGAACTATTTTTTTTTTTTTCTATTTCAAAAGTACTTAAACTATAAGAGAAAAACTAAAATTTAGTAATGATTATAAATTGAAACAGATTAGCCACATATTGGAGTCAAAATTATTTTAATAAAATTGCCATGAGATATTTGATTTTATTGTGAATGTTTCTGAATTCCTGGTATTTGTACTACATTTTCAAGTAGATAGTATTTTTACATTCATATTCTCACTACCTCTTCAGGACATTCCTCTCTCTGCAATTTAAGTTAAGATACAGAGGTTCAGAGAGGTAATGATTTGCCTAAAGGAATACAGAACAAGAATTTAGGACGCTCAGGTCCACTGTACATTCTATTACACTTCACCATGTGGTTTCACATTTCCTTAAACAAGATATTCCTAAGAAAATGGAATAACTTTACAAAGAAAATCTACTTATATTTTTATGATTTTTAGCTAAAACAGACTCTAATCACGTTTACCAAAAACAAAACTTTAATTGAACCCTTAAGATTTACTACTCAGAGTAGATAAAGGTTTATAAACATTTGGGATAAATGAAAAAAATGCAAGAGTATTATATTTTGAGAATATTGTAGCTTTGAAAAAATGAGCTATCATCTTATATTCATACAAATATTGGAAGGATGTTAAGAGTCAAGGTGCTATGACTAATTACACTAGGTTACTGTACCTGCAAAAGTTGGTGGGAATCACAATGGCATATCCAACAGATGTTCCTCCTAAACAGCTACCCAATTCATGGAAGAGGCCATGAGCCATGGATTCCAAAGGCAAAACAATCAGAAACATGCTCAAGAAGATTCCATTTGTTGGCTAAAACAAATTTAAAAACAGTATGTTTACCATAGCATGTGTGATTAAACTTACGTAGTGAGTATGTATATATATTTATAAATCCGTATTTATTCACTTTTTGCCCCTACTTCCAAAAAGGATTGAAAGGATAATTAATGATCTAAAATCCATTATATGTTGAAAGACACAAGAACACATGGATAAACAACAGAGCCTAAATTTATCTATAAACTCCTGGACATCATGGTAAAACAAACATAATATGCATATTGTATTTTTAAAATTTGTCAAATAATATCCCAAACTAAAAACATATATAATATACATATATGTAACATCTTTAATATGACAGAGAAAAAAGCCAGAAAACAAATCCTTTCCTGTTAACACCCACATGCTTTAAATCATTTTTCAAATAACACTCATTTATCAGAGTGTAGAAAGGGTCTTTTTTTCCCTTGTGAAAAGTCCAGAAATTAAGAGAAAATTTTAAAATGTAAACTCCTTAAAACTATAAAAATGAATTCTATTCTTAAACTTACAAAGCAGTTTTCCTTTGAAAATATCTAGACTCTTTGTAACTAAATCAAAACTAAAATATATTTATACATTTAAGCAGCCTAAAAACAATGGAAAAAGGGAGGCAGGCGAAATATTAAGAGAAGGCAGATTTAGGTAGTATTTGCAATTAAAATAAAAAAGGACCCATTAAATGAAAAGAAAATGGAAGGATGAGTCACTCAATACCACCCTGCATTCTTACAAGATGGATAGTATTCCACATTCTCTGTGCTGCTACTGCACATACTACACAGTTAGGTGTGTATGTGCATGAATGAATACACATTTTCCCAACACTAACAAGTGGTTCATTCGATTAGAGTTTTAGTAAAAAAAAAAAAAAAAAAGTTGAATCCCATAATGGAAAAATGGATATAATGCCCTATGTTTGGTACACTGGTGGTGGTGGTTTAGTCACTAAGTTATGTCTGACTCTCAAGACCCCATGGACTGGAGCTCGCCAGGCTCCTCTGTCCATGGGATTTCCCAGGCAAGAATATGGAGTGGGTTGCCATTTCCTTCTCCAGGGGATCGTCCCCACCCAGGGATCAAACCCACATCTCCTGCATTGCAGGCAGTCTCCTGCATTGCAAGTGGGTTCTTTACTGCCACCAGGGAAGCCCACTTTTGGTATATTGTGTGTTATCAGTTACATAAATAATACAGTACCTGCTCAATTTAGAAACACTAGAAAAAGATATGATTAGATTCATTCTGAGTACCATTACCATTCACAGCTGTTTAAAATATGTTCAAACTTCATGCAATATATGTTATCACAAATATTTAGTCTTTTACCAAAATGGGATGATACATAATGTTCTGCAAACTTTCTAATACACTATAAGCTTATTAATGTAATGCTAAATCATTTGTAAATACCAAATGGCATTATTATCATGTTTATGAAATTTTAATTAGCTGATTTCCTATTTGTGTATTTAGATTCCTTATATTTTTCCTCTGTGATAAACAAAACCAGAATAAGTATTGAGTTCTCTGATGATTATATTAAATATCTTTGATCATTTGGGTTCAACTTTGGTGAAATATTTTGCCATAGGGCTGTCTATTAATGATTCACAGTTTTGTTTTGCTATTAATATAAGTGTAATGTACTCATGTTGTGTCTTGCTAAATCTTCTCCGTCTACCTAAAGGTCAAGAAGGTATTTTACATTATCCTCTAAAGGTTTTGTTTTTTTGCACTTTGCTTTAGGTCTATAATCCAAATATAGTTGATTTTTATAAGAACAGTTCAAATTAAGTTTTTCATATGAGCACTCAACTATTTACCAATTACTGAAAATCTAAACCATTCCCCATTACTGTACTATTTTTGTCATAAATCAGGCATTCTGATACCTGCTTTTTTAACTCATGTTCCATTGGCCTATCTATTTTTTCAAATAGTTTCTTTTACCCACATTTCCTCCTTTCTTTCTGGGACTCCAGTAAAACACAAATGAGATTTCCCTGTATCTTTTATGAGTCTTATCCTTCTGTACAGTATTTCCTCTATTTTTCCTCAAGCTTCTACTTTCATAGCTTTCTCTGAACTATATTTTCCAGCTCACTAATGCTCACTTCTCATTTGTCTAATCTGTTAAACTTGTACACTGAGTGAATTTCAGGTATTTTATTTTCTGATCCAAAAACATGTCTAAAATGAAAAAAAAGCCTGTCATTTTTCAACTCTGCCTTGTCACTTTTTTATATTAATAGCTTCCAGCTTCCCACCATTATTTACTATCTTTGCTTTTGTTTTTACTATCTTTGCTTTTTTCAACTTGCTAAATAAGTATGATGGCTTTCTGTGTTTGATAATTCCAATAAACCAAGACATTCTGGTCTGCCTATTGCCTGCTGGTTCTGTTGCACCTTGCTCTTGATGCCATGTGGGTGAGTGAGGGGGGAGGGCAGAGAGAGAATCTGGTTATATTTATGAGTTGAACACTGTATGCAAAAAAAATATGACTAATTTCAGAGCTAGGATAATTATACCTTCTCCAAGAGGATTTCTGTTTCTTCTAGGGGGCTGTGGGCACTAACAGTTTATATATCTTAATCCAGGTGTATCACTAACAGGATACAGTATCAGGATGCAAATTCATTAGAGGGTGTAATGTATTTATTAAAAAATACATTTCTACTATAAACACCAACTTCTTCTTATACAACTTATGTCCAAGAGAATTTACATACTTTTTACACTTAGGTTAATAACTCTATCAGTAAGAAAAATCACTCTTTTATGACATAGCTTACAATTTAAAAGCTGCAACAATTCTCACAACTATTACTACAGCAATTTCAATGGCTGTTTTTAAACATTACTTGTTTAACTCTTAGGTTTAATAGGTAATCATCCTATCTACAAATATTGATAATTTCATTATTTTCTTTTCAACTTCTATACCTTCTATTGCATATATTGTTCCATTATAATAGGAAATACTTTGATCAATTAAACCTTTATCCACATAAAAGTAGATGGGGAACTTTTAGATATGGATGGCTAACTGTACTACACCATAAATATAAGGGACTCCAGTAACTGCAAATTTTGGTATTCAGAGGAGGTACTGGAATCAATCCATTGTAGATACCTAAGGATCACTGTACATTCAAATTATGTCAGCCATTTACTTAAATAATTACTGGTTGGGGGGAGGGGGTGGTCAAAATGGTGGAGGAGTAGGACAGGAAGCTCACCTTCCCTAACAAAAACATTAAAAACACATCTACGAGTGGAATGATCGACACAGAACATCTACTGAAAGCCAGCAGAAGACCTCAGACTTCTCAAAGGGCAAGAAAACCTCCGCGTAACTGGTTAGGACAAAAGGAAAAAAGAAACAGACGAAGCCTGCACCCAGGGAGGAGCTGTGGAGGCAAGTTTCCCACACCCTGGGCAGTCCCTCACTGGCACGGAGATCAGCCTAGATGGAGGGGAGCTTCAGAGGCTAGGAGTAGAGCACAGCATTTGTGGAGGGCAAAACAGAGTAACGTGAACAGAAGGTTGGCACTGCCACTCTGCACTCCCCCGCCTAAGATACTCATATGTTGGTGAAGTTGGGGGCTAGGCACTAAAGTACAGGCTTCAGAGGTCAGACCCAGGGAGAGGACAAGGGCTGGCTGCATGGAGACAGCCTGAAGAGGCTGGATGGTAGCAACAGAGCAGGTACTCCGAAGAAGCTGGGGCTGATGAGAGGTACCAAGTGCCGTTGTTGAGGGGGTGCATGGGAAGAAGGGTGAGAGAACCGTAAGAGCTCCTTTCCCTGTGACCATTCGGCAACAGGACACTGCCCACAGGAGTTCTGGGGCAGGCGCACGTCATTGTGGCCATCCCAGGCCCCAGAGGTGGCTATGAACTGCCACTACAAGACCTAACAGCAGGTGCCAGTCACTGCCACCACTCTCCTGGGAGTGTGGATAGCATCTGCCCACAGGAGACCCAAGAGCAGTGCCAAGCCCTGCCCCTGCTGTCCCAGGAGTGTGCAGACAGCCGCCACCCCCAGGAGACCCAAGAGCAGGTGTCGAAGACTGCCCCCTCTGTCCTAAGTGTGCACAAGGACCTCTGAACCGGCACACCACGTATCAAGGGGATAACGGCCAGCATACACTGAGGAGACAGACAGCATCCAAACTAAAAGCAGCCCCCTGACTCTGGAAAAGATGGCAGAGTAGAAAGATGTGAGCTCACCTCTTCTCATGAAGGGGCTTCCTTGGTGTCTCAGATGATAAAGATCCTGCCTGCAGTGTATAAGGCCAGGGCCAGATTCCTGGGTTGGAAAGATCCCCTGGAGAAGGGAATGGATATCCACTCCAGTATTCACGCCTGGAGAACATCATGGACAGAGAAGTCTAGCAGGCAACAGACCACAGGGTTGCAAAGAGTTGGACATGACTGAGCGACTAACACTTTCACATCTCATGAAAACACCAAAATCACAACTGCTGAACAATCATCTACAAAAACACCAGAACCTACCAAAAAACGTATTTTACAGTCAAGTCAAAAAGATGGTGGAGTAGAAGGACATGCACTCATCTCCTGCAAGAACACCAAAATCACAACTAGCTGCTGAACAATCATCGACAGCAGAATGTTGGAACCCACCAAAAAAGAGATACTCCACATCCAAGGGCAAAGGAGAAGCTGCAGCAAGACAGCAGGAGGGGTGCAATCGTGTTTAAAATCAAACTTCATACCCGTCAGAGATGCCTGGAGGGCACAAAGCAAACCTGTGCACATCAAGGTGCAAGGAAAGAACAGTGATCCCCACAAGAGACTGATCCAGACTTGCCTGTGCGAGTCCAGGAGCCTCTGGTGGAGACATGGGTTGACTGAGGCCTGCCGCAGGGTCAGGGACACTGACGGCAGCAGTTCTGGGAGGCGCGCCATGTGGCATAAGGCTTCTAAAGGAGGTCGCCATTACCACCATTAACCCTACCACAGATTAAGGCCAAACTACAGGCAGGGAGCACAGCCCCACCCATGAGCAGAAGACTGGATCAAAGACTTACTGAGCAGGGCCTTGCCCACCAGAGGAAGACCCAGTTTTCTCCACAGTAAGTCCCTCCCAGCAGGAAGTTTGCACAGGC
The DNA here is from genome assembly GCF_042477335.2 of Ovis canadensis. Classification (NCBI taxonomy): domain Eukaryota; kingdom Metazoa; phylum Chordata; class Mammalia; order Artiodactyla; family Bovidae; genus Ovis; species Ovis canadensis. The sequence continues at coordinate 70,511,491 of NC_091248.1, read as the reverse complement.
CTCTTACCCACATCTATCAGAGGGCAGACAGAATGAAAACCAAAATCCCAGAAAACTAAACAAAATAATCACATGAATCACAGCTTTGTTAACTTAATTAAACTATGAGCCATATAGTGTAGGACCACCCAAGACCGATGGCGGAGAGTTCTGACAAAACGTGGTCCACTGGAAGAGGGAATGGCAAACCACTTCAGCATTCTTATCTTGAGAACCCCAAGAACAGTATGAAAAGGCAAAAGGATATGGCACTGAAAGATAAACCCCCCGGGTCAGTAGGTGTCCAATATGCTACTGGAGAAGAGTAGAAAAATAGCTCCAGAAGGAATGAAGAGGCTGAGCCAAACCAGAAACGAAGCCCAGTTGTGGATATGTCTGGTGGTGAAAGTAAAGAACAATATTGCATAGGAACCTGGAATGTTAGGTCCATGAATCAAGGTGAATTGGAAGTAGTCAAACAGGAGATGGCAAGAGTGAACATTGACAATTTAGCAATCATTACACTAAAATGGATGGAAATGGGTGAATTTAATTCAGATGACTATTGTATCTACTACTGTGGGCAAAAATCCATTAGAAGAAATGGAGTAGCCTGCAGAGTCAACAAATGAGTTCATAGTGCAGTACCGGGTACACTCTCGAAAATGACAGGAAAATCTCAGTTCATTTCCAAGGCAAACCAATCAATATCACAGTAATCCAAGTTAAAGCCCCAACCACTAATGCTGAAGAAGCTGAACGGTTCTATGATGACCTACAAGACTTGCTAGAACTAACACCAAAAAAAAAAAAAGATGTCCTTTTCATCATAGAAGACTGGAATGCAAAAGCAGGAAGTCAAGAGATATCTGGAATAACAGGCAAGTTTGGTCTTGGAGTACAAAATGAAGTAGGGCACAGGTTAACAGAGCTCTGCCAAGAGAACGCACGGGTCATAGCAAACACCCTCTTCCAACAACACAACAGAAGACTCTACACATGGACATCACCAGATGGTCAATACTGAAATTAGACTGATTATATTCTTTGTAGCTTAGGTGGAGGAGCTCTATACGGTCAGCAAAAACAAGATCAGGAGCTTACTGTGGCTCAGATCATGAACTCCGTATTGCAAAATTCAGGCTTAAACTGAAGAAAGTAGTGAAAACCACTAAGCCATTCAGTTATAAGCTAAATCAGATCCCTTATGATTATATAGCGGATGTGACAAATAGATGCAAGGGATTAGATCTGACATATGAGGGCCAGAAGACCTATGGACAGAGGCTGCAACACCGTAAATGAGGCAGTGACCAAAATCACCCCCAAGAAAAAATGCAAAAAAGCAAAACCGTTGTCTGATGAGGCCTTACAAATAGCTAAGAAAAGAAAAGAAGCGAAGGCAAGGGAGAAAAGGAGAGATAAACCCATCTGAATGTAGAGTTACAAAGAACAGCAAGGAAAGCTAAAAAAACCTTAAGTGAAGAATGCAAAGAAACAGAGGAAAACAACAGAATGGGAAGGACTAGAAATCGATTCAAGAAAATTAGAGATACCAAGAGAACATTTAATGCAAAGATGGGCACAATAAAGGACAGAAAGAGTATGGGACCTAACAGAAGCAGAAGATATTCACAATAAGTGGCAAAAATACACAGGACAACTATACAAAAAAGATCTCAATGACTCAGATAAACACGAAGGTGTGATCACACATCTAGAGCCAAACATTCTGGAGTGTGAACTCAAGTGGGCCTTAGGAAGCATTACTATGAACAAAGCTAGTGGAGGTGATGGAATTCCAGCTGAGCTATTTCAAATCCTAAAAGATGATACTGTGAAAGTGCTACACTCAATATGCCAGCAAATTTGGAAAACTCACCAGTGGCCACAGGACTGGAAAAGATCAGTTTTCATTCCAATCCCAAATAAGGACAATGCCAATGAATGTTCAAACTACTGCACAATTGGGAAAGGAGTACAACAAGGCTGTATACTGTCATCCTGCTTATCTAACTTCTATGTAGAGTTCATCATGCAAAATACCATGCCGGATGAATCACAAGCTGGAATCAAGACTGCTGGGAAAAATATCAGATATGCAGATAACACTATCCTAATGGCAGAAAAGGAAAGAGGAACTAAAGAGCCTCTTGATGAAGGTGAAAGAGGACAGCGAAAAAGCTAGCTGAAAACTCAACATTCAAAAAACTCAGATCATGGCATCTGGTCCCATCACTTCACAGTAAATAGATGGGGAAACAGTGACAAACTTTATTTTCTAGGTCTCCAAAACCACTGCAGATGGTGACTGCAGCCAGACTTTTGCTCCTTGGAAGAAAAGTTCTGACAAACCTAGACAGCATATTAAAAAGCAGAGACAACTCTGAGAGATTGTGAAGGACAGGAAAGCCTGGAATGCTGCAGTCCATGTTGTGATCCACACAGTCAAAGGCTTTAGCATAGTCAATGCAGCAGAAGTAGATGTTTTTCTGGAATTCTCTTGCTTTTTCTATGACCCAGTGGACTTTGGCAATTTGATCTCTGGATCATCTGCCTTTTCTAAATCCAGCTTGAACATGTGCCAATTTTCAGTACATATACTTCAGTACTATTGAAGCCTAGCCTGAAGAATTTTGAGCATTATTTTGCTAGCATGTGAAATGAGTGCAACTGTTTAGTAGTCTGAACATTCTCTGGCACTGCGCTTCTTTGGGATTGGAATGAAAATCGACCTTTTCCTAGACGGCATATTAAAAAGCAGAGACATCACTTTGCCGACAAAGGTCTGTATAGTCAAAGCTATGGTTTTTCCAGTAGTCATGTAAAGATGTGAGATTTGGACCATAAAGAAGGCTGAGCACCAAAGAACTGATTCTTGTAAACTGTGGTGCTGGAGAAGACTCTTGAGAGTTCCATGGACTGCACGGAGATCAAACCAGTTAATTCTAAAGGAAATCAACCCTGAATATTCACTGGAAGGACTGATGCTAAAGCTCTAATACTCTGGCCACCTGATGTAAAGAGCTGACTCACTGCAAAACACCCTGATGTGGGGATGTTGGGGAAGACTGAAGGCAGGAGGAGAAGGGAATGACAGAGGATGAGGTGGTTGGATGGTATTATTGACTCAACGGACATGAATTTGAGCAAACTCAGGGAAACAGTGAAGGACAGGGAAGCCTGGCGTGCTGTAGTCCACGGGGTGGCAAAGAGTCGGATATAACCGACTGAACAACAACAATCACAGTCAAAGAAAAACCCACAAACAACCCAAAACCTGTGGGACACTATAAAAGCAGTGTTAAGAGGAAAGTTCATAGCAATACAGGCATACCTCAAGAAACAAGAAAAAAGTCAAATAAATAACCTAACTCTACAACTAAAGCAACTAGAAACGGAAGAATTGGAGAACCCCAGAGTTAGTAGAAGGAAAGAAATCTTAAAAATTAGGGCAGAAATAAATGCAAAAGAAACAAAAGAGACCATAGCAAAAATCAACAAAGCCAAAAGCTGGTTCTTTGAAAGGATAAATAAAATTGACAAACCATTAGCCAGACTCATCAAGAAGCAAAGAGAGAAAAATCAAATCAATAAAATTAGAAATGAAAATGGAGAGATCACAACAGACAACACAGAAATACAAAGGATCATAAGAGACTACTATCAGCAGTTGTATGCCAATAAAATGGACAACGTGGAAGAAATGGACAAATTCTTAGAAAAGTACAATTTTCCAAAACTGAACCAGGAAGAAATAGAAAATCTTAACAGACCCATCACAAGCACGGAAATTGAAAATGTAATCAGAAATCTTCCAGCAAACAAAAGCCCAGGTCCAGACGGCTTCACAGCTGAATTCTACCAAAAATTTCGAGAAGAGCTAACACCTATCCTCCTCAAACTCTTCCAGAAAATTGCAGAGGAAGGTAAACTTCCAAACTCATTCTATGAGGCCACCATCACCCTAATACCAAAACCTGACAAAGATGTCACAAAAAAAGAAAACTACAGGCCAATATCACTGATGAACATAGATGCAAAACTCCTCAACAAAATTCTAGCAATCAGAATCCAACAACACATTAAAAAGATCATACACCATGACCAAGTGGGCTTTATCCCAGGGATGCAAGGATTCTTCAATATCCGCAAATCAATCAATGTAATTCACCACATTAACAAATTGAAAAATAAAAACCGTATGATTATCTCAATAGATGCAGAGAAGGCCTTTGACAAAATTCAACATCCATTTATGATAAAAACTCTCCAGAAAGCAGGAATAGAAGGAACATACCTCAACATAATAAAAGCTATATATGACAAACCCACAGCAAATATTATCCTCAATGGTGAAAATTTGAAAGCATTTCCCCTAAAGTCAGGAACAAGACAAGGGTGTCCACTTTCACCGCTACTATTCAACATAGTTCTGGAAGTTTTGGCCACAACAATCAGAGCAGAAAAAGAAATAAAAGGAATCCAAGTTGGAAAAGAAGAAGTAAAACTCTCACTGTTTGCAGATGACATGATCCTCTACATGGAAAACCCTAAAGACTCCACCAGAAAATTACTAGAGCTAATCAATGAATATAGTAAAGTTGCAGGATATAAAATCAACACACAGAAATCCCTTGCATTCCTATACACGAATAATGAGAAAGTAGAAAAAGAAATTAAGGAAACAATTCCATTCACCATTGCAACGAAAAGAATAAAATACTTAGGAATATATCTACCTAAAGAAACTAAAGACCTATATATAGAAAACTATAAAACACTGATGAAAGAAATCAAAGAGGACACTAATAGATGGAGAAATATACCATGTTCATGGATCGGAAGAATCAATATAGTGAAAATGAGTATACTACCCAAAGCAATTTACAAATTCAATGCAATCCCTATCAAGCTACCAGCCACATTTTTCACAGAACTAGAACAAATAATTTCAAGATTTGTATGGAAATACAAAAAACCTCGAATTGCCAAAGCAATCTTGAGAAAGAAGAATGGAACTGGAGGAATCAACTTGCCTGACTTCAGGCTCTACTACAAAGCCACAGTCATCAAGACAGTATGGTACTGGCACAAAGACAGACATATAGATCAATGGAACAAAATAGAAAGCCCAGAGATAAATCCACACACATATGGACACCTTATCTTTGACAAAGGAGGCAAGAATATACAATGGAGTGAAGACAATCTCTTTAACAAGTGGTGCTGGGAAAACTGGTCAACCACTTGTAAAAGAATGAAACTAGATCACTTTCTAACACCGCACACAAAAATAAACTCAAAATGGATTAAAGATCTAAATGTAAGATCAGAAACTATAAAACTCCTAGAGGAGAACATAGGCAAAACACTCTCAGACATAAATCACAGCAGGATCCTCTATGATCCACCTCCCAGAATTCTGGAAATAAAAGCAAAAATAAACAAATGGGATCTAATTAAAATTAAAAGCTTCTGCACAACAAAGGAAAATATAAGCAAGGTGAAAAGACAGCCTTCTGAATGGGAGAAAATAATAGCAAATGAAGCAACTGACAAACAACTAATCTCAAAAATATACAAGCAACTTATGCAGCTCAACTCCAGAAAAATAAACGACCCAATCAAAAAATGGGCCAAAGAACTAAAGAGACATTTCTCCAAACAAGACATACAGATGGCTAACAAACACATGAAAAGATGCTCAACATCACTCATTATTAGAGAAATGCAAATCAAAACCACAATGAGGTACCACTTCACACCAGTCAGAATGGCTGCGATCCAAAAATCTGCAAGCAATAAATGCTGGAGAGGGTGTGGAGAAAAGGGAACCCTCCCACACTGTTGGTGGGAATGCAAACTAGTACAGCCACTTTGGAGAACAGTGTGGAGATTCCTTAAAAAATTGCAAATAGAACTACCTTATGACCCAGCAATCCTACCGCTGGGCATACACACCAAGGAAACCAGAATGGAAAGAGACACATGTACCCCAATGTTCATCGCAGCACTGTTTATAATAGCCAGGACATGGAAACAACCTAGATGTCCATCAGCAGATGAATGGATAAGAAAGCTGTGGTGCATATACACAATGGAGTATTACTCAGCTGTTAAAAAGAATTCATTTGAATCAGTTCTGATGAGATGGATGAAACTGGAGCCAATTATACAGAGTGAAGTAAGCCAGAAAGAAAAACACCAATACAGTATACTAACACATATATATGGAATTTAGGAAGATGGCAATGACGACCCTGTATGCAAGACAGGAAAAAAGACACAGATGTGTATAACGGACTTTTGGACTCAGAGGGAGAGGGAGAGGGAGAGGGTGGGATGATTTGGGAGAATGGGAATTCTAACATGTATACTATCATGTAAGAATTGAATCGCCAGTCTATGTCTGACGCAGGGTGCAGCATGCTTGGAGCTGGTGCATGGGGTTGACCCAGAGAGATGTTGTGGGGAGGGAGGTGGGAGGGGGGTTCATGTTTGGGAATGCATGTAAGAATTAAAGATTTTAAAATTTAAAAAATAAAAAAGAACAACAACAAAAAAAGATGATATGAGGGGTGCTTTGTGACATAATTAAATCCCATACCCAGTGAGTAGACAATCCACAAACTGGAATAATGATATTGCAGAAGTTCTCCCATAAGACTGAAAATCCTGAGCCCCATGTCAGGCTCCTTAGTCTGAGGGTCTGACACTGGGATGAGGAACACCCAGAGCATTTGGCCTTGAAGGCCAGTGGGGCTTCAGTGCAGGAGCTCCACAGGAGTGGGGAAACAGAGATTCCATTCTTAGAAGGGTCAATAAGAATCCATGTATACTGAGACCGAGTACAAAGCAGTAACTCCACAGGAGCATGGGCTGGACCTACGTGCAAGTCTTGGAGGATCTACTAGGGATGTGGGGGCCGGCTGTGGTTCAAAGAGTCAGAGGGCAAGAACACTGGTGGCAGAGGCCCCAGAGAATATTGATCAGCATGGGCTCTCCCAGAGGCTGCCAGTTTAGCATCAAAACCTGATCTGAGTGCTGGAATGCCTCAAGCCAAACAAGCAGCAGGATAGTAGCACAGCCCCACCCATTAACAGACAGGCTGCCTAGAGCTGTGCTAAGTTCACAGTCACCTCTAAACACACCCCTTGACACAATCCCACGAATGGATACAGAACAAGACCCAAATATATGCTACAAGAGTCATGGAACACAAGAGACATGCTACATACAAGAGACACGCTACAAGGAACACACACAGACTGGAACTGATGAGATGGACAAAGGTATTCCATGCAAATGGAAATCAGAGTTGGAGGGGTAACACTCGTTACAGACTTTAAAATAAAGACTGTTACAAGGGACAAAGAAGGACATTACATAACGATCCAAGGACCAATTCAAGGAGCTACAACAGTTGCAAATATAAGTGTACCCAATGAAGGAGCCGCTCAACATATAAAGCAAATGCTAACGGTCATTAAAAGAGAAACTGACAGTAACACAGTAATAGTGGAGGACTTAAACATCCCACTTTCATCAGCGGACAGATCATCCACAAAGGGAATACAGGCTTTAAATGACTCATCACACCAAATGACTTAATTGATATTTACAGATCATTTCATCCAAAAATAACAGAACACACATTCTTCTCAAGTGCACATGGAACATTCTCTTCAGAATTGATCACATGCTGAGCCTGTCACAAAGCAAGCATAGGTAAATTTAAGAACACTGAAATCATACCAAGCATCTTTTCCAAACACAAAGCTATGAGATTAGACAAGATGAAGAGGTAAAAAACACAAACATGTGGAGGCTAAACAGTATGCTCCTAAAATGGATCACTGAAGGAAGAAGAGAATATAAAAAATACGCCCAGAGACAAATGACAATGAAAGCATGACCACCCAGAACCTATGGAATGTAGCAAAAGCAATTCTAAGAATGAAGTTTACAGGCATACAATCTGACCACAGCAATCAAGAAAATTCTCAAATAAACAAGCTAATTTTACATCTAAGGCAACTAAAGCAAGAACAAACAAAACCCAAAGTTAGTTGAGGAAAACCTAAATATCAGAGCAGAAATAAATGAAACAAGGACTAAAACCTGGTTCTCTGTAACAGAAGAAAAAAAATGATAAACTTTTAGCCAGGCTCATCACGAAAAAAGGGGAGAAGGCTCAAATCAGTAAAATTAGAAATGGGAAAGTAACAACTGACACTAAAGAAATACAAAGATAAGAGATTACTAAAAAACAACACAAACAACTATATGCCAATAAAATGGACAATCTGGAAGAAGTGGACAAATTCATAGAAAGGTACAACTGCCAAGGACTGAATCAAAGACGACTCTACACATGGACAACAGAAGGTCAATACAGAAATCAGACTGATTACATTCTTTGCAGCTGAAGATGGAGAAGCTCTAGTCACCAAAAACAAGACCAGCAACTGACTGCAGCTCACTTCATGAAATCCTTACTACAAAATTCAGACTAAAATTGAAGAAAATAGGGAAAACTACTAGACTACTGATGACCTGAAACAAATCCCTTACGATTATACAGTAGAATTGACAAATTGATTCAAGGGATTAGACCTGAAAGATAGAGTGCCTGAAGAATTGTTGTACAGGAGGCAGTGGCCAAAAGCATTCCCAAGAAAAAGAAATACAAGGAAATCACTGTACATGGTGACTGCAGCCATGAGATTAAAAGAAGCTTGCTCCTTGGATGAAAAGCTATGACAAACCTAGATAGCATATTAAAAAGCAGAGACATTTGCCAACAAAGGTCCATCTAGCCAAAGCTATGTTTTTCCAATAGTCATGTGTGGGTGTGAGAGTTGGGCCATAACAAAAGCTGAATGCCAAAGAACTAATGTTTTTGAACTGTGGTGCTGGAGAAAACTCTTGAGAGTCCCTTAGACTGCAAGGAGATCAAACCAGTCAGTCCTAAAGGAAATTAGTCCTGAATATTCACTGGAAGGACTGATGCTGAAGCTCCAAAACTTTGGCCACCTGATGCAAAGAGCTGACTCATTGGAAAAGACCCTGATGCTGGGAAAGATTAAAGGCAGGAGGAGAAAGGGATGACAGAGGATGAGATGGTTGGATGGCATCACCGACTGGATGACCATGAGTTTGAGCAAGCTCTGGGAGTTGGGCGATGGACAGGGAAGCCTGGTGTGCTGACGGGGTCAAAGAGTCAGACACAACTGAGCGACTGAACTGAGGCGGCCTTACAAATAGCTGAGAAAAGAAGAGAAGCTAAAGGCAAAGGAGAAAAGGAAAGACATATCCATCTGAATTCAGAGTTCCAAAGAATACCAAGGAGGGATAAGGAAGCCCTCCAAGTAAAAGAAATAGAGGAAAACAATAGAATGGAAAGACTAGAGATTGCTTCAAGAAAATCAGAGATACCAAGAGAACATTTCATGCAAAGATGGACACAATAAAGGACAGAAACAGTAAGGACCTAACAGAAGCAGAAGAGATTAAGAAGAGGTGGCAAGAATACACAGAAGAACTACACAAAAAAGATCTTAATAATTTAGATAAGTAAGACAGTGTGATCCCTCACCTAGGGCCAGACATCCTGGAGTGTGAAGTCAAGTGGGCCTCAGGAAGCATTACTACAAACAAAGCTAGTGGAGGTTATGGAATTACAGCTGAGCTATTTCAAATCCTAAAAGACGATGCTGTTAAAAAAGTGCTGCACTCAATATGCCCGCAAATTTGGAGAACTCAGCAGTGGCCACAGGAGTGGAAAAGACCTCTCTGCAGTTTTCATTCCAATCCCAAAGAAGGGCAGTGCCAAAGGATTTTCAAACTAGTGCACAACTGTACTCATTTCACATGCTAGAAAGGTAATGCTCAAAATCCTGCAGGTTCAGCTTCACCAATATGTGAACGGAGAGCTTCCAGATGTACAAGCTGGGTTTACAAAAGGCAGAGGAACCAGAGATCAAATTGCAAACATCCACTGGATCATAGAAAACGAAAGGGAACTGCAGAAAAACATCCACTTCTGCTTCACTGACTATGCTAAAGCCTTTGACTGTTTGTGGAAAACTCTTAAAGAGATGGGAATACCAGACCATTTTACCTGCCTCCTGAGAAACCAGTATGCAGATCAAGAAGCAACAGTTAGAAATGAACATGGAACAATGGACTGGTTCCAAATTGGGAAAGGAGTACATCAAGGCTGTATACTGTCCCCTTGCTTATTTAACTTATATGTATACCAGGCAAAATGCAGGGCTAGATGAAGCACAAGCTGGAATCAAGATTGGTGGGAGAAATATCAATAACCTCACATATGCAGATGACACCACCTAATGGCAGAAAGCAAAGAACTAAAGAGCCTCTTGATGAGGGTGAAAGTAGGGAGTGAAAAAAGCTGGCTTAAAACTCAACATTCACACAATGAAGATCAAGGCACCTGCCACTTCATGGCAAATAGATAGGGAAACAATGACAGACTTTATTTTCTTGGGCCCCAAAATCACTGAAGATGGTGACTGCAGCCATAAAATTAAAAGAGGCTTGCTCCTTGGAAGAAAAGCTATGACAAAACTAGACAACATTAAAAAGCAGAGATGTCACTTTGCCAACAAAAGGTCTGTACAAAGGTACTTTTTTTCCAGTAGTCATGTATGGATGTGAGAGTTGGACCATAAAGAAGGATGAGTGCTGAAGAATTGATGCTCAAGCTGTGGTGTTGGAGAATACTCCTGAGAGTCCCTTGGATTGCAAGGAGATCGAACCAGTCGATCCTAAAGGAAATCAACCCTGACTATTCACTGGAAGGACTGATACTAAAGCTGGACCTCCAATACTTTGGTCACCTGATGCAAAGAGTCAACTCATTGGAAAAGACCCTGATGCTGGTAAAGACTGAGGGTAAAAGGAGAAGGGGCAACAATGGATTAGATGGTTGGATGACATCATTGACTCATTGTACATGAATTTGAGCAAACTCTGGGAGACAAAGCAGGACAGGAGAGCCTGGCATGCTGCAGTCCATGGGGTCGCAAAGAGTCAGACATGACTAAATGACTGAACAACAACAAAAAGAGAAAAATCACTAGTACTGAAACAATGATTTAAAAACTTCAAACTAACAAAAGTACAGGACCAGATGGCTTCACAGATGAATACTATCAAACCGTTAGAGAAGAGTTAACACCTATTCTTCTGAAAGACTTTTCAAACTGCAGAGGAAGGAACATTCCCAAGCTCATTCTACGAGGTAAGCATCACCGTGACAGAAAAACCAGACAAAGATACCACAAAAAAAGAAAATTACAGTCATCATCACTGATGAAGATAGAGGCAAAAATACTCAACAAATTCTAGCAAACCAAATGCAACAGTACATTAACAGGGCTATACATCATGATCAAGTGGGAATTATCCCAGGAATGCAAGGATTCTTCAACATCCACAAATCAATCAGTGTGATACACCACATCAACAAACTGACAAATAAAAACCATATGATCTTCACAAGAGATGCAGAAAAAGCATTTGATAATATTCAACACCCATTTATGATAAAAACTCTCCACAAAGTGGGCATAGAGGGACTTACCTCAACATAATGCTATATACTCACTAGCATTATAAAGCAAGAAAATGTAGGAAAGCATTAACATACTTGAAAATGAGGGCAACCACAAATCAAAAACGTAACAACAGTTTCACAAAAACCTAAAAGAAGAGGAACACAAGCATAAGATAAAAGGAAATCATCAAACCACAAGAAGAAAAACAAAAAAGAAAAGAAACAAGGAAAAAACAAAGAATCATCTGGGAAACAAGGTTTGAGATGGCAATAAATACATATGTGTCAATGAAAGAAAGTCACTATCAAAGCATAAGTTGCTCAGTTGCGTCCGATTCTTTGCGACCCCACAGACTATACAGTCCATGGAGTTCTGCAGGCCAGAATAATGGAGTGGGTAGCTGTTCCCTTCTCCAGGGGATCTTTCCAACCCAGGGCTCAAACCCAGGTCTCCTGCAAGGCAGGTGGATTCTTTACCAGCTGAGCCACCAGGGAAGCATTCAGTTCAGTTCAGTTCAGTCACTCAGTTGTGTCCAACTCTTTACGACCCCATGAATGGCAGCATGCCAGGGCTCCCTGTCTATATGTATCAATAATTACCTTAAATGTCAATGGACTGAATGCTGCAATGAAAAGACACAAAGTGGCAGACTGGGTAAAAAAAAAATAAAACAAGAGCCTACAATACCGCTGCCTACAAGAGACCCTCTTTAGGGTAAAGGACACACATAGATTGAAAGTGAGGGGATGGAAAAAATATTTCATGCAAACAGAAATGACAAGAAAATGGGAATTGAAAAACTCATATCAGACAAATAGATTTTAAAGATGATAAAGGAAGATAAAGAAGGACACTATATAATGACAAAAGGATCAATACAAAAGTGGACACCACACTCAGCAACTGTTATGCACCTCATACAGGAGCACCCAAAGACATAAAACATTTGCATTTTTTTTAAGGCTTCCCAGGTGGCTCAGTGGTAAAGAATCCGCCTGCCAAGCAGGAGACACAGGTTTGGTGGAGAAGATCCCCTGGAGAAGGAAATAGGGACCCACTACAGTATTATTGCCTGGGACAGCCCATGGACAGAGACGCTTGGCAGGATACCTGCTGGCAGGGGTCTCAGAAAAGCTGGACACAGCTTAGTGACTAAACAACAACAACAATGCTGGACATAAAGGGAGAAACTGAGGGGAACACAATAATAGCAGAAGACTTAACACCCCACTCACATCTTCTAGTCAAAGAATAGGCAAAAGAGATCCTAAATGATAAAGTAGAACTGTTAGACTGATATTTCATCCAAAGGTAACAGAATATATGTTCTTTTTAATTGCACATGGAACTTTCTCTAGGACTGACCACATACTAGGGCACAAAACTAACCTTGATAAATTTAAGAGTACAGAAATTACTTCAAGCATTTTCTCTGACCACAATGGTATGAAACTAGAAATCAACCATAGGGGAAAAATGAGGAAAAAGCAATTACATGGAGACTAAATAAAAAGTTACTAAAAGAAAACAAGTCAACAAGGAAATCAAAATGGAAATTTAAAAATACCTTGAGACAAATGACAGTGAAAACACAACCATTAAAAAAGAAAAACCAAACTATGGGACACAGCAAGAGCAGTTCTTAGAAGGAAGGTTTGTAGGAATACAAACTTTCATCTAAAAACAAGAAAAACCTCAAATGAACCACCTAACCCAAGACCAAAAAGAATTAGAAAAACAAGAAGAAACAAAACCTAAAGTCAGCAAGAAGAAGGAAATAATGTAAAAGATTTTTTTAATAGAAAAAAATCAAGGCTTCTTGCTAAAATCTGGAATAAGGGTGCCCCAAATGGATTAAAGATTTAAATGTTAGTCTGGCAACCCACTCCAGTGTTCTTGCCTGGAGAATCCCAGGGATGGAGGAGCCTGGTGGGCTGCTGTCTATGGGGTCGCACAGAGTCGGACATGACTGAAGTGACTTAGCAGCAGCAGCTGGACGCTATAAAACTCCTATAGGAAAATGTAGGCAGAACTCTCTTTGACATAAATCACAGCAATATTTTTTGGATCCACTTCTTAAGAGTAATGAAAAGAAAAACAAAGATAAACAAATGGTACCTAATTAAACTTAAAAGTTTTGCACAGCGAGGGAAACCGTAAACAAAACAAAAAGACAACCTAGGAGAAAATATTTGCAAACTACGTTACCAACGTAGTTTTTCTAGCAGTCATGTACAGATGTGAAAGTTGGATCATAAAGAAGGCTGAGTGCTGAAGAATTGATGCTTTCAATTGTGGTGCTAGAGAAGACTCTTGAGAGAGTCCCTTGGACTACAAAGAGATCGAACTAGTCAATCCTAAAGGAAATCAACCCTGAATAGTCACTGAAGGACTGATGCTGAAGCTGAAGCTCCAATATTTTGGTCACCTGATGTGACAAGCTGACTCACTGGAAAAGACCCTGATGCTGGGAAAGACTGAGGGCAGACAAAGAAGGGGGCAATAGAAGATGAGATGGTTAGACAGCATCACTGACTCAATGGACATGAATTTGAGCAAACTCTTGGAGACAGTGCAGGACAGGGGAGCCCGGCATGCTGCGGTCCATGGGGTTGCAAAGAGTCAGACATGACTTAGTGACTGAACAACAACGTGACCAACAGGGAATTAATTTCCAAAATAAACATGCTCTTGGATTGGAAGAATTAATATTGTTAAAATAAAAATACTATCCAAAGCAATCTATAGATTTAAGGCAATCCTCATCAAATTACCCATGACATTTTTTTCATACAATGAGAACAAAGAATCTGAAAATTTACATGGAAACATGGAAGACCCAGAAATACTAGAGCAATCCTTGGTAGGGGAGAGGAGGGGAAGCAGGAGGTATTACTCTCTCAGATTTCAGATACAAAGGCACAGTAATTAAAACAGTGTAGTACTGGTACAAAACCAGTCATGTGGATCAATGGAACAGATCAGAGAGTCTAGAAATAACTCGTACACCTATGGTCAATTATTCTTTGACAAAGGATGCAAGAATATAAAATAGGAAAAAGTCTCTTCAGCAAGTGGCACTGGGAAAGTTGGACAGCTGCATGTAAATCAATGCAATTAAACACATCATCATACCATGCACAAAAGTAATCTCAAAATGGCTTAAAGACTTAAACATAACACATGACACCATAAAATTCCTCAGAAAAAAAGCATAGGCAAAACATTCCCTGACATAAAATGTGCCAATATTTTCTTAGGTCAGCCTCCCAAGGCAATAGAAATTAAAACAAAAATAAACAAACGGGACCTAACCCCCAAGCTTTTGCACAGCAAAGGAAACCATAAAAAAAAAAAAAAAACAGAAAAGAAAAGAAAAGATAACCTACAGAACGGGAGAAAATATTTGCAAATGATGTGCTAGACAAGGGCTTAATCTCTAAAATATACAACTCAACAATAGAAATCGCAAACCAATCAAAAAATGGGCAGAACTCAACAGACATTTCTCCAAAGAAGACATACAGATGACCAGCAGACACATTAAAAGATGCTCAACATCACTAATTATTAGAGAAATAAAAAATTAAAACTAGAATGAGGTCCTGGTACCACCTCATACCAGTCAGATGACTAGCATTAGAAAGTCTACCAATAACAAATGTGAGAGGATGTGGAAAAAGGAAACTCCCCTACTCTGTGGGTGAGAATGTGAACTAGTGCACCTTCTATGGCAAATAGTGTAGAGGGTCCTCACAAAAGTAGTATTACCATATGATCCAGCCATCTCACACCTGGGCATATACCCAGACAAAAATATAATTCAAAAAGACACATGCACCCCTTATGTACACAGCAGCACTATTCATAACAAGCAAAACATGGAAACAATCTAAATGTCACTGACCGATGAATTGATAAAGATGTAGTACATACTTATACACACAATGGGGTACTACTCAGCTATAAAAAAGAATGAAATAATACCATCTGCAGTAACATTGGTGCAAGTAGAGATAGCACAATGAGTGACATAAGTCAGAAAGAGAAAGAAAAATACCATATGATCTCACTTACATGTGGAATCCAAAATATGGCACAAACGAACCTATCTACAAAACAGAAACAGACTCACAGACATACAGAACAGATTTGTAGTTGCCAAGGGCGAGGTGGGTGGGAGAGGACAGGACAGGACATTTGGGATTAGCAGATGCAAACCCTTATACATAGGAAAAGTACAAACAACAACATCCTACTGTATAGCACAGGGAACTGTATTCAATATCCTGTGATAAACGATAATGGAAAAGAATATTTTAAAAAGAATGTACATGTATAACTGAGTCACTCTGGTAAAAATCATGACACTATAAATCAACTATACTTCAATTAAACAAAATTAAATTAATTTTTTAAAAAGATAACATTTACAGAGAAAAGTTAGCAACAGACTGCAAATACGTCCGAAGGGCCAAAATAAATTTAGGATGTTTTATCCACTTGCCACATTCAGAAAGTTTCAATTTCACTGGCTTGCAACCCTTTATACTATAGCCTCAACCTGAGAGTCATTTGTGACTTTGGAGTACACCTTATATTTTAAACAACTCCCTGTAACAAATTACTTGACCAAAACTAGTAAGTATGGATATTCATCTTCCTTTGCTTCTACAAACCACCCTAAGCTCACTATCAAACATGAAGACATGGTCCAAATTTCAAAGCAGATATAAGCTGAGAAAAATAGCAAACCAGTAAACAACTTTAATATCCTTTCAGTAAAAGTAGTTACTAATTATTCTCTATTCATCTGGGCTTTCAAGTCATGGTCAATAGACTCAATATCCTAAAAATTTCTCAGCTAATAGGAACAAAATCTATTTATTTAATGTTGGAATTTCATTTTTAAAAACATGGCATTTACATAAGACATACGACTGTTGTTTGGTAGAAGTATTTGTTTATAAGTCACATTAAGTAAACCAGGTTTGGGAAATGTTATATATACAAGTCTAATTAAGAAACAAAATATATAAATGTATGCTACAAAACAATATGTAAACAGAGATAATGTTCTTCAATTTAAGATACCCATATTTAAGAAACAATAGGCAACTTCCAGTATTCCTGCCAGGAAAATCCCATGGACAGAGGAGCCTGGAGGGCTAGTCCATGGGGTCACAAAGGAGTCACATGACTGAAGCAACTGAGCATGGCAGCACAGCAGGCAACCTCCCAACTCTGCTTAGTTCAGAAACTTCAAGAACATTAGAAAGCTACTTAACAGTTTTAAAGCAGGGATTTCTTTATGTAGAGGCAATGGGGTGTAGTGGGAAGGACTCAAGGTTTGTTGGAGTTAAGACTTTGGTTCATTCCTAACTTACTCACCATCTCTGTGTACATGAACAAATTAATTAAGCTTTTCAGTCTGAATATATAAAAGAGGGATATTTTATGAGCTTATTCCACAGATCAGAAATAGGTGAAATACGTCTAGCATAGTAAAATGGTAGCTGTAATTTAAAATTTTTTAATTGCAATGAGATCTTTATGAGCAAAACAGAAATTTAAATGACAATACCCTTTTCAACTAAATTGACTACTGCTATTTAGCAGACTGAGTTAAGGCCCTACTAGATACATTAGCAAAACAAATTTTTTTTGAGTAGCCGCAAGAGATGTCAAAAATGGAAATTTTTGTAGACCACATCTTGAGAAAGGCAAAACACTGGTATGGGAATCAAAGTTGGACAGGGTGTTGCATCTTAATTCTCCCAATGGGTAAAACAGAAGTTACATTAAATCATTTGCTCATTTTTAATTCTAAAGATACATGGAACTAAGTAAAGCGGTTCAGAGTGAAAGCTGTGAAGGCAGATTGCCTGGATTTCCTAATCTCTAAGCATGTTTCTTCTCTACAAAATGGGAATAATAATGATATCTATCTCAGATGTTCTCTCTTGCCATCTTCTGCTTGACCATGTCCAATTTACCCTGATTCACGGACCTAACATTCCAGATTCCTGTCTTAGGAATCAGTGAACTAAAGTGGATGGGAATGGGGGAATTTAATTCAGATGAGAAGAAATGGAATTGCCCTCATAGTCAACAGAAGAGTCGAAAATGCTGTATTTGGGTGCAAGCTCAAAAATGATAGAATAATCTCAGTTTGTTTTCAAGGCAAACCATTCAGCATCACAGTAATCCAAATCTATCCCCAACCACTAATGCCAAAGAAGCCCAAGTCGAATGGTTCTATGAAGATTTCAAGACCTTTTAGAACTAACACCAAAGAAAGATGTTCTTTTCATCACTGGGGATTGGAACACAAAAGTGGAAAGTCAAGAGAACCTGGAGTAACAGGAAAGTTTGTTTGAGTACAAAATGAAGCAGAGGAAAGGTTAAGAGTATTGTCAAGAGAACCCACTGGTCATAGCAAACACCCTCTTCCAACAACACAAGAGACGACTCTACACATGGACATCACCAGATGGTCAATACAGGAATCAGACTGATTACATTCTTTGCAGTTGAAGATTTAAAAGTTCTATACAGCTGACAAAATCAAGACCTGGAGCTGACTGTGGCTCAGATCATGAGCTGCTTATTCCAAAATTCAGACTTAAATTGAAGAAAGTAGGGAAAACCACTAGGCCATTCGGGTATGACCTAAATCAAATCCCTTATGATTATACAGTGGAAGTAACAAACAGATTCAAGGGATTAGATCTGATAGACAGAGTGCCTGAAGAACTATGTATGGACAGAGGTTAGTAAAGTTGCACAGGAGGTGGTGACCAAAACCACCCAAGAAAAAGAAATGTAACAAGGTAAAATGGTTGTCTGAGGCCTTACAAATAGCTGACAAAAGAAGAGAAGATAAAGAAAAAGGAGAAAAGAAAAGATATACCAAACTGAATACACAGTTTCAAAGCAAGGAGAGACAAGAAAGCCTTCTTAAGTGAACAATGCAAAGAAATAAAGGAAAACAATAGAGTGGGAAAGACTAGAGACTGCTTCAAGAAAATCAGAGATACCAAGAGAACATTTCATGCAAAGATTGGCACAATAAAGGACAGAAATGGTATGGACCTAACAGAAGCAGAAGAGATTAAGAAGGTACACAATTTCATAAAAGAACTATACAAAAAAGGTCTTAATGACCCATATAACCATCATGGTTTGGTCACTCACCTAGAGACAGATATCCTGGAGTATAAAGTGGGCCTTAAGAAGCATTACTACTAACAAAAGCTAGTGCAATACTGTACATAGAAAACACTAAAGACACATCAGAAAATTACTTGAACTAATCTGTGAATCTAGTAAAGTGGCAGGATATAAAATCAATTCACAGAAATCACTTGCATTCCTATATACTAACAATGAAGAGTCAGAAAGAGAAATTAAGGAATCAATCCCATTTACCACTGCAACTAAAAGAATAAAATACCTAGGCATAAACCCTACCTAAGGAGACAAAAGCGCAATATTCAAAAAACCATAGGACACTGATGAAAGAAGTCAAAGATGACATAAACAGATGGAGAGATATACCACGCTCCTGGGTTGGAAGAATCAATATTGTGAAAATGGCTGCAATCCCTATCAAATTACCAATGGCATTTTTCACAGAACAAAAAACTTCACAATTTGTATGGAAATGCAAAAGACCCCAAGGAGCCAAAGCAATCTGGAGAAAGAACAGAGCTGAAGGAATCAACTTACCTGACTTCAAACTATACTACAAAGCTACAGTCATCAAGACAGTATGGTACTGGCACAGAAACAGAAGTATAGACCAATGGAATGAGATAGAAGCCCATAGATAAACCCACGCATGTATGGGCACCTGATCTTTGAGAAAGGAGGCAAGAAAATACACTGGGAAAAAAATCTCTTCAATAAGTGGTGCTGGAAGAACTGGACAACTACATGCAAAAGAATGAAATTAGAATACTGCTTAATACCATACACAAAGATAAACTCTAAATAGACTAAAGACCTAAAATATAAGACCAGAAACTATAAAACTCTTAGAAGAAAAGACAGGCAGGACACTGTATGACATAAATCATAGCAAGATACTTTATGACTCACACCCTGCTGCTACTAAGTCCCTTCAGTCATGTCCGACTCTGGGCGACCCCACAGACGGCAGCCTGCCAGGCTCCCCCGTCCCTGGGATTCTCCAGGCAAGAACACTGGAGTGGGTTGCCATTTCCTTCTCCAATGCATGAAAGTGAAAAGTGAAAGTGAAGTCACTCAGTGTCCGACTCTTAGTGACCCCGTGGACTGTAGCCCACCAGGCTCCTCTGTCCATGGCATTTTCCAGCCAAGAGTACTGGAGTGGGGTGCCATTTCCTTCTCCAGACTCACCTCCTAGAATAATGGAAATAAAAACAAATACAGGGAGCCTAATTAAACTTAACTGCTTTTGCACAGGAAAGGAAACTATAAATGAGGTGAAAAGACAACCCTCAGAATGGGAGAAAATAATAGCAAATGAAATAACTGACAAAGGATTAATTTCCAAAATACACAAGCAGCTCATACAACTCAATACTAGAAAAACAAACAACCCAACCAAAAAGTGGGCAAAAGACCTAGACAGACATTTCTCCAAAGAAGACATACAGACGGCTAATAAGCACACGAAGAGATGCTCAACCTCACTTCTTATTAGAGAAGTGCAAATCAAAACTACAGTGAGGTGTCACCTCACACCAGACAGAATGGCTGTAATCAAAAAACCCACAAACAACAGTCTGGGGAGTGTCTGGAGAAAAGAGACTCCTCCTACACCGCTGGTGGGAACGTAAAATGATGCAGCCACTATGGAAGACAGTATGGAGATTACTTAAAAAAACAAACAAACTAGGAATAAAACCACCATATGACCCAGCAATACCGTTTCTAGGCATATACCCTGCAGAAACCAAAACTGAAAAAGACACAGGTACCCCAATGTTCACTGTAGCTCTATTCACAATAGCCATGACATGGAGGCAACCTAGATGTCCATCAACAGATGAATGGATAAAGAAGCTATGGTGTACACACACACACACACAATGGACTACTACTCAGCCATAAAAATGAACACATTTGAGTCAGTTTTAATGAAGTGGATTAACCTAGAGCCTATTACACAGAGTGAAGTCAGAAAAAAAATATCATATATTAACACATATATATGGAACCTAGAAGAATGGTACTGATGAATGTTTACAGAGCAACAATGGAGACACAGACATAGAGAACACACTTATGAACAAGGGTGGGGGAGAAGAGGGGGAGGGTGAAATAAATGGAGTGTAGCACGGACGCATATACACTAACATATGTAAATACAGAGCTAATGGGAACTTGCTGTATGACTCAGAGAACTCAACCTGGGGCTCTCTAATAACCTAGATGGGTCAGAATGGGCGGGAAGTGGGAGGGATATTCAAAAGGGAGGGGATATATGTACACCTATGGTTTACTCATGTGGCTGTATGACAGAAATCAAACCAATATCGTAAAACAATCATCAATTAAAAAAATATATTTTTTAAAAAGTTAGTGGAGGTGATGGAATTGCAGCTGAGCTATTTTAAATCCTGTGCTGCACTCAATATGCCAGCAAATTTGGAAAACTCAGCAGTGGCCACAGGACTGGAAAAGGTCAGTTTTCATTCCAATCCCAAATAAGGACAATGCCAATAAATGTTCAAACTACTGCACAATTGTGCTCATCTCCATGCCAGTAAGGTTACGCTCAATATTCTATAAGCTAGGCTTTAGCAGAACATGAACCAAGAACTTTCAGATGTACAAGCTGGATTTAGTAAAGGCAGAGGAATCAGAGATCAAACTGCCAACATCCATTGGAACATAGAAAAAGCAAGAGAATTTCAGAAAAACATCTACTTCTGCTTCACTGACTACACTAAAGCTTTTGACTGTATGGATCAAAACAAACTGGACTATTCTAAAAGAGATGGGAATACCAGAGCACCTTACTTGCCTCTTGAGAAACCTGTATGCAGGTCAGGAAGGAACAGTTAGAACCAGACATACAACAACAGACTGGTTCAAAATTGGGAAAGGAGTACAAGGCTGTGAATTGTCACCCTGCTTATTTAACTTCTATGCATAATACATCATGCAAAAATGCAGGGCTGGTGAATCACAAGCTGGAATCAAGACTGCTGCTGCTGCTGCTAAGTCGCTTCAGTTGTGTTCAACTCTGTGCGACCCCATAGATGACAGCCCACCAGGCTCTGCTGCCCCTGGGATTCTCCAGGCAAGAACACTGGAGTGGGTTGCCATTTCCTTCTCCAATGCATGAAAGTGAAAAGTGAAAGTGAAGTCGCTCTGTTGTGTCCGACTCTTCGTGACCCCATGGACCACAGGCTCCTCCATCCATGGGATTTTCCAGGCAAGAGTACTGGAGTGGGTTGCCATTGCCTTCTCTGGGAATCAAGACTGCTGGGAGAAAAATCAACAACCTCACATATGTAGATAATACCACTTTAACGGCAGAAAGTGAAGAGGAACTAAAGAGCTTCTTGATAAAATTGAAAGAGGAGAGTGAAAAAGTTGGCTTAAAACTCAACATACAAAAAACTAAGACTGTGGCATCCAATCCCATCACTGCATGGCAAATATTAACAGACAGGAAAAAAGTGGAAGCAGTAACAGACTTTATTTTCTTGGGCTCCAAAATCCCTGTGGATAGTGACTGCAGCCATGAAACTTTTGACGCTTGCCCTTTGGCAGGTATGCTATGACAAACATAGGCAATATTAAAAAGCAGAAACATCGCTCTGCCATCAAAATCCGTATATTCAAAGCTATAGTTTTTCCAGCACTCATGTACAGATTGAGAGCTGGACACATCTATACATGAAAAAAGGCTGAGTGCTGAAGAACTGATGCTTTCTAGTGCTAAAGAATTGATGCTTTTCAGTGCTGAAGAATTGATGCTTGTGGTGCTGCACAAGACTATTGAGAGTCCCTTGTACTGCCAAGGATATCAAACCAGTCAATCCTAAAAGAAACCAACCCTGAAAATTCATTGGAAGGATTGATGCTGAAGCTGAAGCTTCAATACTTTGGCCACTTGATGTGAAGATTCAAATTATTGGAAAAGACTGATGCTGGGAAAGGCTGAAGGCCAAAGGTAAAGGTGGCAGCAGTGGATAAGATATTCAGATAGCATTACTGACTCAATGAACAGGAATTTGAGCAAACTCTGGTAGATAGTGCAGGACAGGGGAGCCTGGCATGCTGCAGTTTATGGGGTCGCAAAGTGTCACATCCGACTTAGCAACTGAACAACAACTATCTTAAAGCAGCATGAGGATTAAATATACTTAAAGTACAGAGAACAGAGGATAGCACATGAAAAAAAATAAACAGCTAATAAATAAGCCTTATTATTAAAATGAAAATATCTCTAGTCATTAATTTTTAAAAGCTGGAAAAATCACAGTAAAGGACAAATTTATGTTCTTAT
Organism: Ovis canadensis; assembly: GCF_042477335.2. Classification (NCBI taxonomy): domain Eukaryota; kingdom Metazoa; phylum Chordata; class Mammalia; order Artiodactyla; family Bovidae; genus Ovis; species Ovis canadensis. The sequence continues at coordinate 70,488,415 of NC_091248.1, read as the reverse complement.
TCCATGAATAAAATTATACTCAGATTATCGCTATTGTTCTAGGAAATAAAAGCATCTATTCCTGTTTCATAGTGTTCTGCAGAAAAGATAAAACATTAAATTGAGTATAAGTTTAAGCTAAAAAAAATAGTGACCCTCTAATTGAGACCTAAATATCTCAAAACTTTAGGAAGAGAAATGAGACAAAACAAAAAACTGTGAAATGTAAACTTCTGGTTTTGGCAACAAATTTGAAAACTCTGCTCCTGGTGCCAAGTGAAATGATATGGCTGTCTAGCCATCTTGCTAGAATTGAAACTGTGCTGCATCCGTGGATTCCCTCCTTTCCTAGGGTGTGAAACTATCTTGTTACATCTGTCAAACCCAGTGATTGCTAGAGCTTCCCCTGAAGAGAAATTAACTGTGATTATGGTTTTTCTGGTTTGGGTCAAAGGGCTCCTCCAAAAAGTTGCCTCAAAACCCCATGGACTCTGCAAATGACAGTGGGTGGCAAGGAAAGGCATATAAAATCTCATGTGAAAGATTTCAGAGAAAATCGCTAAACAAAACAGCAGGCCGTGGGGAATATGCTTCCTTGGGAATCTGGACACTTTCCTCCCTTTTTTTCCCTTATGTGAACTGTCAAGTATCGATTTTAGAAAAGCCTATGGCTGAGCAATAAAACTATCATCAAATGGCTATGGTACTGTGTTAAGTATTAATACTTCTTAATGACTTATTTAAGGAAAAAAGTGTAAAAGTGGAATGCAAATAGCACATTCAATGAACATAAGATGAACTGCAGGAAACAACAGCTGTAATGTTGCATTTTAAAACTGCAATGAGATTATGAACAAAACACAACAGAGGTTAATGGTAAAATTCCAGCTTTTTAATGTAAATGACTTGGAATGATATTACTGTCTTCACTCTGAAAATGTTTCATTAAATTCAGTAAAGCTAACAAAAAATAAAGCTGTTCCCGTGGGATCAGTCAGAGATTCTACTCAAATGAGGTCAAAGATTCCTCACATATGACATCAAAAGATAATCCATAAAAGAAAAAAATGATAAATTAAGACTGTAGCAAAATTAAGAACCTCTGCTCTTCAAAAAAAAACAAGAGAAAAGGTCAAACACTAGGAGCAAATATTTGAAAGTCAAATATCTAATAAGGGACTTATATCTCAACACATTAAGAAAACAAACAACCCAATTTTAAAAGTAGCCAAGAGATCTGAAATTTTCAAGACAAGCAGTAGCATGAAAAGATACTTAACATCATTAGCTACTAGGGAAATAGAAAAGAAAACCACAAAGAGTTACCACTACATACCTATCAGAATGGTTCAAAAACAAAAACAAAGGGATAAATCCCATATACTGCAAGTGAGAACACAAAATGGTACAGCAACTTTGGAAAACAGTTTGACATTTTCTTATAAACATGACTCATATGTCTATCATACAACCCACACAGGTAAAATAAAAACCTATGTTAACACAAAGCCCTGTCTGAACGTTTACAGCAGTTCTACTTAAAAATACCAAAAACTAATTTCAGTTTCGCTCAATTGAGTGTGAGACTTTCACATAATGGAATACTGCTCAGCCATAATAAGGGATAAACTAAAACAATATAGCTAAATCTCATATGAACTATGCTAAGTGAAAGAAGCCAGACTCAAACAGATATGCACTACATGATTTCGTGTATATGGCACTCTAGACAAAACAATTCCGTTGCCAAGTACTGATGGGTGGAGAGGGACTAACTAGAGAGGGGCAGGAGGGAATTTTGGGGTGATGGAACTGCTCCATATTTTGATTGTACTGGTCATAAAACTATGTGCACTTGTCAAAATCACAGAATTGTACACGAAAAAATAAAATAACCCCAAACTACTGACATGAAAAAACCTTAAAATGAAAAAAAAAATGGCTAAGTCTATTTGGGGAATTAAGTCACAATTGTGCTCCACGAGATTAGTCTCATGTTTACATCTGTTTGGTTTTACTCTTCTGGTAGTAAAATGAGACAGATTTGACTGTCTAAAAATACACTTTAAAAAATAAACCTACTCTAAAATGTTTTGTTAATAACAAATGCCTACTAGGCCATCAATTCAATAAAATCGATTACTCTACATTCCAATCTGCTCCCTTCATTCTGTCAACATTTTTTAACATTGACTATCCACCGTCAGAACACTCATCTCTACATTTCATCAGCTTATTTCAAATTCTCTTTAAGTTTTACTTTTAAATAAGATCTGTTTTTCCCTTGATACTTCTATCAGTCATATCCTTACCACAGCAATTTTTCTGTCACCTTAGTCCAGGTCCTTATCTCTTGATCCTAGCTAGTCTTCCAGATTTTAGTGTTATCTCTGCTTTCATTCATCCTACCTGTGGCTGACTAACTCATCTAAAGACTAGTTTCTCATTTTTACCTGGACTGCCCCCACTCAACCAGTGGAACTGTTTTTCAGTGGAAATCCATCCACTGAAGTATATTTTAATGGGACAGAGGGGAAAATTAATTTGACACTTTAGTATTACTGTCACAGAAATATGAAAAAAATGGGTTTAGATTAATTATTTTAAAAAGCTTCCCTGATGGCTCAGACGGTAAAGAATTTGCCTGCAATGTGGGAGACCTGGGTTAGATCCCCGGATTGGGAAGATACCCTGGAGAACGAAAGACATACCCACTCCAGGATTCTAGCTTGGAGAATTCCATGGATATAGGAGCCTGGCATACTACAGTTCATGGGGTCACAGAGTCAGACACGATGGAGTGACTTTTAAATTAATTTGTATCTGTATCATTTAGGAATGTTGAGCAAAAGCAGTTTGAGAAAAATCTAATTGAAAGAAGAGTGGCAAGCAGCTGAGGAGATACCCCACGTCCAAGGTCAGGAGTGGAAGCTGTGAGGAGATACCCCACGGCCAAAGTAAGGAGCAGTGGCTGCCCTTTGCTGGAGCAGCCGTGAAGAGATACCCCACGTCAAAGGTAAGAGAACCCCCAGTAAGACAGTAGGCGCTGAGAGAGGGCATCAGAGGGCAGACAGACTGAACTACCATATGATTCAGAAACTCCACTCCTGGAGATAAATCCAGAGAAAATCATACCTTGATAAGATATATGCACCCAATGTTCACCACAGCACTATTTACACTAACCACGACATGGAACCAACGTAAATGTCCATCGAGAGATGAATGGATAAAGAAAATATGGCACATATATACACAATGGAATACTACTCAGCCATAAAAAGAAATTGAATAATGCCGCTTGCAGCAACATGGATGGACACAGAGATTATCACATTAAGGGAAGTAAATCAGAGAAAGACAAATATGGTATCACTTATATGTGGAATCTTAAAAAATTATGGAATGAACTTATTTACAATACAGAAACAGACTCACAGACCTAGGAAACAAACTTAAGGTTACCAAAGGGGAAAGGTAGGGAGGGAGGGATAAATTAGGAATCTGGGAGTAACATACATAAACGATTATAGAAAAAATAGTTAAACAACAAGGACCTACTATATAGCATAGGGAACTATAGTCAGCATTTTGTAATAACCTATATGGGAAAAGAATCTGAAAAAGATTGTGTGTATGTGTATAAACTGAATAACTTTGCTGTACACCTGAAACTAACAACACTGTAAATCAACTAGACTTCAATTTTTAAAAAGTTAACTGCATCAAAAACACAATGCCTGCATCACGGCCAGAAGTTATCAAATAGCAACTAATGCATACAAAACTCTGATGGAGGCCTTCCCTGGTGGTCCAGCAGTGGACAGTCCACCCATCAATGCAGGGGACACACTTCGATCCCTCACCTGGGAGGATTCCACATGCCAGTGCAACTAAGTCATCGCACTGTAACTACTGAAACCCACATGCCCTAGAACCCATTCTTTGCAACAAGAGAAGCCACCACAATGAGAGGCCAGTGCATGGCAACCAGAGAGCAGCCCCCGCTTGCAGCAATGAGAAAAAGGCCATGCATAGCAAGTAAGACCCGGCGCAGCCAAAAGGAATAAATACCAATTTTGATAGATACACATTAGTCTTGAATAGCTAAATTAATACGTTGCTACTCAATGGGTTTACTTCTATCTGCATCATTTTTAAGATTTTTAGAAGGTCTGCAGAGTTTTAGGCTCTCCTCCCAAATTACTTAATTCTAGTCTTCAGAACTTTAACAAGATCTCCGTATGATTCCTATGTATATCAAAGTTTGAGAAGCACTGGCCTAAAACAAGAGTTGACAAATTCTGTTTAAAAAGCTAGATAATGTTACATTTTGCAAGCTATTAGGTCTCTTTTTTAACTATTCAACTATGCTGCTTACCATGAAGATAAAAAGGTCAATACATAAGAAAGTATAATTAAAGATGTATATACACCTAGAAAAAACAGAGCCCCAAAATACTTAAGGCAAGAAAATGACAAAATTGAGAAATACACAATCGAGTCATTTAACAGAGATTTTCAGTATCACTCTCTCAGAATTAAACAGAAAATCAGCAAAGACATAAACACATGACCACCACCACCAACAAACTTAACCTAGCTGACATTTACAGAATGCTTCAATCAACAACAGCAGCAACTTATTCTTTTTAATCAAACATGATGTACTCTCCAGAAGGGAGCTTCCCTGATGGCTCAGTGGGTAAAGAATCTGCCTGCAATGCAGGAGACAAAGGACATGCAGGTTTGATCTCTGGGCTGGGAAGATCCCCTGGAGAAGGAAATGGAAACCCTACTCAAGTATTCTTGCCTGGGAAATTCTCACGGACACGGGAGCAGGGCAGGCTACAGTTCATGGGGTTGCAAGAGTCAGACTCAACTTAGCGACTAAGCGCACACACACGTTCTCCAGAATAAAACACATGACAGACTACAAAACAAGTTTTAGCAAAACACTAAAATCATAGAAACTATGTTCTCCAGTCACCTGGACTTATATGAGAAATTAATAATAGAAAAAGTCAGTCCTGGGTGTTCACTGGAAGGACTGATGTTGAAGCTGAAACTTCAATACTTTGGCCACCTGATGCGAAGAACTGCCTCATCTGAACAGACCCTGATGCTGGGAAAGATTGAGGGCAGGAGGAGAAGGGGACAACAGAGGATGAGATGGTTGGATGACATCATGAACTCAATGGTTATGGGTTTGGGCGGACTCCGGGAGTTGGTGATGGACAAGGAGGCCTGGCGTGCTACGGTTCATGGGGTCACAAAGAGTCGGACAGGACTGAGTGACTGAACTGAACTGAATAGAAAAAATGTGGGAAATCCCCCAAAGATTACAGTATCACACAACAAACTTTAACATAGATCAAAGAAGAAATTTCAAGGAAAATTAGAAAATATCTTGTGAGACAGCATAATACTATTTTAAGGATAAGATATATAGAACAATGAAACAAAAAAGAAAGCTAAGAAACTGTTTTTGGACAAAGGTGCCAAGGCAATTCAACAAGAGAAAGCATAGTCTTTTCAGCAAATGGTGTTGGAACAATTAGAAAGCCATGTTAAGAAAAAAAAATTCCTTACCTCATACAATAACAAAACTTAACTCAAAATGGATCGCACAACCTAAATGTAAAAGCTAAAATGATAAAACTAAAGAAAACAATAGGAGAAAAATCTTTGTGACCCAGGCCTGAGCAACATTTCCTTAGATAAGATCCTAAAAACTGCAGTACATAAAAGAAAAAGTTGCCAAACTGGATTGGTAAAGTTAAAAGTTTGCACTCTTCAAAAGATATCATTGAAAAAAAGAAAAAAAGACTTCTGTGGTGGCACACTGGATAAGAATCCATCCGAGAATCATGGCAGAGGAGACAGGCTCAATCCCTGATCAGGAGGATCCCACATGGCATGGAGCAGCTAAGCCCAAGCACCACAGTTGCTGTGCTCTGGAGCCCACGCACCCCGACTACTGAGCCTGTGTGCCTAGCGCCTGTGCTCTGCAATTAGAGAGGCCACCGCAAGAGAGGGTGGCCCCCACTCACCGCAAATGCCAAAGTCTATGCAAAGCAATAAATGCAAAGTAACAAAGACCCATTGCAGCCAAACAGAAAAGAAATAATTAAATTTTTTTTGAAGGAGATAAGCCACACAGCAGAAAACTTAAAGTGAAGTCACTCAGTCGTGTCTGACTCTTTGCGACCCCATGGACTGTAGCCTACCAGGCTCCTCTATCCATGAGATTTTCCAGGCAGAAGTACTGGAGTGGGTTGCCATTTCCTTCTCCAGGGATCTTCCCGACCCATTTCCAAATCATATACCTGATAAAAGACTTCTAGTAAGAATATAAAACAAACCCTTAAAATTCAATTGTAAGACACAAAACCCAATTTAGATCAAAAAAAGATTTAAACAGATACGTCAGCAAAGGTAAATGAATGCACACACATTAAAAGATACTCAACATCAGTCATTAGAGAAGGTTTAAATACATTTAAATTTGATTAAATGCAAATTAAAACCACAATTAGTAACCACTCCACATCTATACTGAGGGGCATTCTCAAGTAGATCAACTTTAGGAAAGGAGAATGGAAGGTAAGAATCTGGAAACTGATTGTCTTAAAATTATCTTTGCTGACATACTTGATGGAAAGCTTCTATATGCCTCTTGGTAGTACACATACCAAGCTTAAGACCATTTGTATAAGAAAAGAGGAATTTAGTGACTTACAAAATATTTGGTTAACAGGATTTGATGATCTGGAAAGGTGTCAAAAAACAAATGAGGCTCATTTGGAAATGAAAAAAAAGTAGGGGTGGGAAAGGAGCAAGCAGGAAGGACAGAGAGTTCTCACCCATCAGCATCGTTCTGATAGTCCTGAGCGCTGGCAAATAGTTTTTTTGGTTTGTTTTTTAAATCATCTGATTGACTCCCACACAGGTTCTGTGCCCTAGCCAGCAATGACTAAAATGCACCATGCCCAGGCAAGTCTCCACACCTTCTCTTCAAACGCTCATATCTAGAAATCACTCCATTGCAACTAACTAGTGCAAAGCAGAGAACTGCAAGCAAAATGCACCTTCATTTTTGCCCTACATCCCAACCTGATATACTCAAATTATAGTATTTTCAAAGTGTAATAATAATTACCGGTTTACATGCCTGCCTCTTCTGCCTCCCATTAGAGACTGTGCCTTCTTTAATGACAGAGGAATTTTTCATTCATCTTGAGATCTTCAGCCTCAGTATGCTATGAGATTTTCCAGGCAAGAATACTAGAGTGGGTTGCCATTTCCTTCTCCAGTGACCCGTACAGTCAATAAATGTTCTGAGAACGGAAGGCTGATATAACTACAGATATAAACTCCAACCATTTAGTTTGAATGTCTTTGTCTACAAAATATATTTTTAAAACATATTGTAGGCAAATGTATTGTAAAACTAATTTTTCCTTTCTTAGGATAGGCTCTAATCTGAAATTAAGAATTTGATATGGGGACTTCCCTGGTGGTCCAGGGGCTAAGGCTCTGTGCTCCCTCCCAATGCAGGCAGCCTGGGTTCGATCCCTGGTCAGAAAACTAGATCCCACATGCCGCAACTAAGAGTTCAAATGCCACAACTAAAGATTCTGCATGTCTCAACGAAGACTGAAGTTCCAACATGCCACAACTAATACCCGGTGCAGCCAGATAAAGAAATAAATCCTTTTAAAAAAAGAATCTGATATGTTATTACATATCTAATCAACTTCTATATAAAACTCTTAGGGAAATGAGACCGATGGACTAGACAGAAGTTAGGCAACCTCGTTCTAGCTAGTACCAGTGACTCTGGATATGTTTTCTGACTTTTGGTTTCCTCATGTGTAAAGTGAAAAAATTAAAGAACAATCTCTAAACACCCTTCAAATGTTAATATTCTAAGAATTTTTAACCCATGAAGTGTTTCATTAATCAACAGTCAGAAGATAGGAGGCATGTCACATGCTGAGTATTCCTAATATTTTCGTACCTCTTGCTAGAAAGCAAATGAAATTATCCTGTCAATATTCATTCAGTACTCAAATCCAGAAACAAAACTAAATAAGTGCCCTGCCCGCGACATCTACTTCTGAAATTGTGAGCTTGACCTTTCAGTTCTAATAATTCAACTCTTGAAGCAAACATTTAATCACATATCATAGGCATTGACATAATAAACAAACTGTAAGCTTACCTGCCAGGAAACTGCTCCCAAAATTGCTGTTGCAAGAAGACTGAAAAAAACTAACTGCTCTGAAATTAAGCAAAAATGACGCATCCCTTTGGATGCCATGATTCTGTCAAGGCTATTGTTATCTACTCTGTGGGTAAAACATACCTTATGGCAGTCATTTAATTTGGTATGGAATCCCCAAAGAGTTAAAAGAAAAATAATATGGCAAATCATCCAGAAAATTCCAAAAATGGAAAAGCCTGGTATTACAAAATACCAGAGATGAGTGTCTCTAAGTTTAAATGCTGAAAGAATGAAAAATGTAAGCTCAATCATCCCAGTGAAAACAACTGAAAGTCTTCTGCAAATTCTTCCACGGTACAAAAAGGGTTTCCACCTTTCAGTCACTGAAAGCCCACTAAAATAAATGTCAAGGAAAGGATCAGTTATCAGGCAAATGAAAAAACATGCAAAGGCAACTGGATTTTGGGGAGTTTCCAATGAGGAGAAAAACAGCAAGACTGCAAAAATAACTAAGTTTGGAATAGCTAGAAAAGACTTCATTCTCAGGTCGATAATCAGCATGGCCAAAGCTACAACAAGTAAAATGACACTCAGAGACTTTTCCACCAACATAGTTGTGCTGGCGATGGCAAATCCAACAAGTTCCAGAAATTCAACTGTGGTTAGTAAGGTGGGCCGATGGCGGACATAACCAGAAATTCTCTCCACCAAAGAGCATAATATCCTTAATACTATGGAAGTTAGAAGCAAATATTTGGTTGATTCTTCTTTGACATCATTTTTAAAGGATGAATTATCAAGAAAACACAGGAGGCCAAGCAAGAATCCAAACCAAAGATTGGAGAGACTTAAACTTGCTGCTTCCATTGAAAAATAATAATAGAGTATGCTGGCAATTCCAAGAACAAAAAGACCAAGAATAAAAATGACCAAAATTAAGGAATTTGCTGTTTTTTCCCATCTTACATAGAGACCTAAGCATAGAGCAACCAGTAAATTGATTCTGGCTAAATAGCCAAGGTAACGCACTGAAGAATGCATGTTCACTTCTCTGTTCACTTCTTCCAGTCTTGTCATTGCTAAATAGAGACAATGACTAAAGCAGTAACGCAGTGATTTACACATTAATCTGTCAATCTGGGCTTTCTCCCCACGTTATGAAAATTAACTGCTTGTATTTCATCCAGCAAATCCAATGTATCTGTAACTCCTATTTCAGCACTTTCTCTGGTGGAATTTGTTTACAGTGATCTAAAAAAGAAGAAAAAATATTTCACTGTTAATTTTATGTAATTTACCTTTCACATATATCTTTCTTATTAAAAAATAATGACCAAGTGAGAGATAAAGTTTGTTTAGATACCCAGTTTAAAATCTGACTTGCGTGTATCTAAACGGTAACTGTCTCTGGCTTAAAAACTCTTCAGTTTATCCAAACAAAAATGGAGATTTGTTCCGCTTATCCTATTCTAGGATTGTATGACTAGGTTGCCATCAACAAAAATTTTTCCAGAGATGGTAAGGAATTCACCTAATCTATTTTTATTCCAATATCCAGTTTTTCAACAATGTGCAATGATGAGATATTCAACTCAGCTTAAATGTAGCAGATGGGTCTGGAATAGTGGAAAGCTAGCCAACTCAAACAAAATGAGGGACGTCATTATTACCTCTAACTTGAAAAGCACCAGTATCCAATAACAGGCTTCCCTCGTGGCTCAGACAGTAAAGCGTCTGTCTACAATGCAGGAGACCTGGGTTTGATCCCTGGGTTGGGAAGATTCCCTGGAGAAGGAAATAGGCAACCCAATAGTACTCTTGCCTAGAAAATCCCATGGATGGAGTAGCCTGGTGCAGGTTACTCTGTCCATGGGGTCGCAGAGTCGGAAATGACTGAGTGACTTCACTTCACTCACAGCTTTCTTTAATAATCATCCAATAATAGCAACCATTACCACCTGCCTAAAATCCTCTACATCTTTTTACCAGTTACTTCTAAAATGCTATAAAACCTTAGTCTCAACACTGTTTCACTAATAAACTTATTAGAAGTTTAACTGTATTAAAGTTACTCAGTCACTAAAGTTGATCCATCATTCTCCCTGTACTTTTACCTCTATTAAGTTACTCTGATGATCAAACATACAATCTCTGTAGCAAACCAATTCTGGAACTTTCTAGTCAAAACTGTAAAACTGAAATACTGACCAACATTTATTGTGAAGTACATTTTAAAAACTATGATTTTATTTTTGGAAACTTATCACAACAGTTATTTGTTAAAGGACTCAGATAATTATTTCGATCTTAAGGACCCCTTCAGGTTGCACTTCAAACATGACATCATCAAACAAAATGATTTAACTATTTACTAGATAATTTTCTAGTATGCTATTTCAGAAAACACGATACATGCAAAGGTTTATGGTCACACTGAATATCCACTGAGAACTCAACGAGATTAAAAACTCAAAAAGTAACTACTTTGCAATCAGCTTATTTCTGCTTTCGCAGGACACTAAAAGAGCCAAGAGAAATATGAGATAACCTGAATTAACCCTGAATTACCCATACGGCTGCAGAAGAATGACATTGGATGACAACTTTAGGGTCTCTGGGAGGTTCAAAGTACTATTACTAACTTACAAGTTCAACAAGTATATTTTTTACAGCTAAGTTTATTTAATTAACTAAGAATTAGGATTCTCCTCAATTGTATTTTCAATCATTCCTTAAGATACCACACACCACTAAAGAAAATATCTTCCTTTGGTATATTCAGGTTTTATCTTTCACTTAAGTCTGAGACACTGACACCATCTAGAATGCACTGAATTTTTAAAAACATCAGCACGTGCTATATAATCATTCAACAAATATGCTGGAATTCATGTCCTCTGAGGGGTGATGGTACAGTCTGGGTTCAAAAACTGAACACTGTGGGAGACAAAAAAAAAAAATCACATATCAGACTAAATGGTTGCAACTCAACTCATGAGACATACTTCTGTGTTTCTCTAGTCAACACTCATTCTCTGGGGCTAGGTAAGCCTCTCTTCCCTATTCTCAAATCTCTGACATCTACTTCTGACCAAATTCTCACCAGACGACTCTGTCTCCAATGACGTCATCAAAAGGGAGCTTACCTGAGTTTCCAACACCACAAACTCACCTATATCTACCATCTCCTGATTTAAGAAAAGAAGGCTCTCTGCCGGATAGAAGGCTACATCTTTTAGCTGTACATGTGACTCTTCCTCACGGTCTCTTCCAGAACTTCACACTCTCTCCTCTCTTCCAACTCCTACTACTCTTCTCTTATCCACTGGTGCTTAAACATTTGCAAAGCTCTTTTAAAAAATGATACCAAAAAATATATATATATATACATATATATATATACACACACATACACACATATATACAGAAACAAAACTGAAACTCAATAATCCATCTCCTCCTACAAGTTCAGTCATCTGTCCCCTTGACAGCCAGTATTTGATTGCTTTACTTCTCACATGAACTAAACTACAGTTTCCACCACACAACAACAAACTGCTCTGTCAAGTTCTAAAATAACCTAAATTCCTAAATCACATAAGTACTTTACACTCATTATCTTGCACCTTCATCAAACAACCTTTGACATTTTTGACTCCCAGGGCTTCCCTGGTGGCTCAGAGGGTAAAGCATCTGCCTACAATGTGGGAGACTGGGTCCAATCCGTAGGTTGGGAAGATTCCCCTGGAGAAGGAAACGGCAACCCGCTCCAGTACTGCTGCTTGGAAAATCCCATGGACTGAGAATGGGGTCACAAAGAGTCGGACACGACTGAGCGACTTCACTTTCACCTTCTGCAACCTGCCCTCCCTCTAGCTTCCAAAGACCAGTCTTCAGAATTTCTTCCTAATTCACTGATCTCTCCTGTCTCCTTGCAGGTTCTTCATTCTGAATCTATCCTTTGGATGCTCAAACCCAAGCCTAGGCCCTTCTCTCACTATACACTTAAATGTGTATTAATATATATTAACCTGACAGAAATGAAAGCACTAGCTCTGTCCTGCACTGAGGTAAAAGCTTAGAAAAAAAGTAAAGGAAAACATGTAATTAATAAAGTATAGCACATTCATAGCATCGAATATATGCAGTTACCCTGTTATGGGCCAAAATCAACATGGCAGAATATTATTTTTTTTAATGGCTAATTCACAAAGTCTTTCCCCATTTCGACCTTCTTTAAAAGACAAACATCCTCAATCAAGAGAGTAAAACAACAAAGCAGTGCAATCCTTTTCATTGGGTCTGCCAGCACAAATGATTCAGTGGGAATTACTTGAGAGGCAGATAAAAAAAGGAGCACAGAAGAGTCCACTGATACAGGAAAAGTTAGTAATTGTCAGGTTTGTTTTATAGCATCCTATATACTATTCTAACCCTCCTTTCACCACCTATATTTAATGGTCACCAAGTCCTGCCCACTCTTCCTCTTAGACACTTCTTAAACGTTTCTACTTCTTTCCATCCTCAAGATCACAACCCTAGTTTTAGCCACCGTCATCTCATGGTTGAATGTCTCCTTGTTTCCCCTCTTGCCCTTCTCCAAAAAGTATCCTTTTTAAAGCCAAAACTTGTCACCTCATTCTGTTATGTAAAAACCTCCAAAGGCTTCCCATCACTCTAAGCGATAAAGTCTAAACTCCTTAAAATGCCTTAGGAGGCTTTCCTCATTGGATGTGAATAACTCTCCCACCTCATCTCTTACCATTCTTTGTATTCTAGTCACAGGGATCTTTCAATTCTGAACTACACTAATGCTGTTCCCTCTCCAGGTATACTCCTTTTTCTCCTCCAGACTCCACCAGAGGTCCTCACACCTGGCTCACTCCTACTCTTCAGGTCTCAGCTTAAATCATTTCTTAGGGCAATCACCTTGACTCATTTGTATGATCCACATTCTGTAGAATAGGAAAAATATTGATCATCAACTGTTTAATATCTGCATTCCCCACTAGATCACAAGGTCTCTCAAAGTTTGTCTTCAAAACTGTACACCCAGGGTTTAGCAGAAAGTTTGACTCCAACAAAGTTTGACTCCAAGTAGATAGTCAACAAATACCTGAAGAAACGAAGACTGATACAGAAGTAACTATATTTAATAACAATGTCAATCAGTTATAGGACGCATATTAATATACAAAGAGAATAAACAAGTTGTCTAATAACCCACAACTACGAAGTCACAGAGCGAAGGGAGACTGCATGAACGTTTGGCTTGCTTCTCTCTCAGCCTTACTCCAGCAGTCACTTATCTCATCCAAATTCCTCCAAACCGGCAAGTTCTCTTTTACATCCTTCTAGGGAATGGTTCACTGAGCCCAAAAAACACTATCACATGCATCGTCTTCTGACTCAAACTACTTACGTCCAGTCTAGGGGAAGTGTCAAAAGCTGAAAGAATCTACAGAGCAGCCAGGGTCGGGGAATTCCAGCGCTTCGGTTCTATGAATTCATGAGAACTCTTCTTTGGACCCATCCCACATGAGGAGAAAGGTACCTAGAATATCAAACCCCTCAGCAATACGGCAGCAATAGCAATTCTTCTTCCATTCTGCTTTCTCCTAGGAGGAGGCCTAAGCAGCAGCCTGGCTGTTGGGAACCACAAGTAGGCACCCAGCTGAGTGGGGAACCGCTGGGGGATACGGAGAGGCGCCCTGCCTTCCATCCTCCACCCCACACCATCAACTTCTCCCCAGGCAGATATCCCTACCTCCTTCCCGCGAGGCCGGGCGGGCGGAGCTCGGGGCCCGCACCTCGCCGAAGCCCTGCGCGCTGTCTGTGCCCAGGTCTCACCGCCCCGCCGGTGACCCCTTGTCCCGGCCTCGGCCGCTGCTACCAATGCTCTCTCAGCCCTCGGAGTCGGCCCTTGGGCCAGCAGGGGAAAGGAAGGGCCCTTGCGGCTGAGCCTGCGGTTCGGAGCGGGGACACGGCACTCCAGGGCAGTCGAGTGCCCCACGCCACACGCACTAACACAGACCAGTCTCGTCGGAAACTTTCTCCGTTACTGGCCCGGCTGCGGCCGCCATATTCCCGCCGCCGGATTCGCGACGGTACGGAACGCCGCCGGGGTCAGGCCGCGCTACGCGCTTCCTCCGCGAGACCCGGCAGCCAGCCCCTGGCCCCGCCCAAAGCCGCCGCACTGCCGCGGACCCAGGTGCTCTCCGCACTGAGCGAACGCAAATGGCTCCACCTGATGCACAAGCGGTTGCCTTCTTAGACGTAGAATGGGCGGGGAACTGGTACCTGGAAGACCACGAAGGATCGGCCGTGTCCATCAAGCATCTAGGCCGCCGCTTCGAGTTGGACGGAAACTGGAGCAGGACCGGCAGGCTGGCTACCTAAGGACGATAACTACTGTAGGAGGCGTTGCTGCTCTTTAGTATATATCGCATAATATATGAATTTGTGTCCACTGACCGGCTAAAAGCCTAGGCTCTTTAGTCTCGCCTTCAAAGCCCTTCTGGCTTCATTTTCTAGTTAAAGCCTCCCTTTAGTCCACCGGCTAGGTCTTAATTCCGCCATCAACGCTGAGCTCCCCGATCATGGCCTGCTCCATTCGCTTTCTCCCCCAGTCTCTTACACTTTCACCCGCCCCACAGCCCGAGGGTCCATCTGAGTGCACGGCTGATTCTCTTTTGTATCTGAACTCGCTGAATAAACGTAAGGGGATAGTACTCAGAGGCAGCGTTTCACAACAGCTGTGGAGCTGATGATTTGCACTCTGGTTTCTCCTATTCGTATGTGCGACCTCGGTTTCTCCATCTAAAAAATATTGTGATATTCAGGGAAACTTTCCCCCCGCCCTGGAATCATAAGGTACTCAGAAAGTATGAATTCCCTCCTCCCTCTCCAAGAAGCACTTCCTGTTTGCCAGTCTTCTGTACCTACCATTATTTTCTACTGTTTATAGCTCTTGGTGGTGGCGGTTTAGTCGCTAAGTTCGTGTCCGACTCTTGGGACACCACGGAGCCTGCCAGGCTCTGTTTCACGGGCTTCTCCAGGGAGTGGGTAGCTATTTAACTTTAATCAGCACACTCCAGGGTGGGTAATTAGCATTTGAAAGGTTAATCAGAAGTCTTCAAAGTTGGAGGCACAAGTGCCTAAAATGCTGCTGCTGCTGCTGCTGCTGCTGCTCCTGCTAAGTCGCTTCAGTCGTGTCCGACTCTGTGCAACCCCATAGACGGCAGCCCGCCAGGATCCCCTGTTCCTGGGATTCTCCAGGCAAGAACACTGGAGTGGGTTGCCATTTCCTTCTCTAATGCTTGAAAGTGAAAAGTGAAAGTGAAGTCGCTCCAGTACTCTTGCCTGGAAAATCCCATGGATGGAGGAGCCTGGTTGGCTGAAGTCCATGGGGTCACTAAGAGTTGGACACGACTGGGCGACTTCACTTTCAATTTTCACTTTCATGCATTGGAGAAGGAAATGGCAACCCACTCCAGTATTCTTGCCTGGAGAATCCCAGAGGCGGCAGAGCCTGGTGGGCTGTCGTCTATGGGGTTGCTTGGAGTCGGACCCGACTGAAGCGACTTAGCAGCAGCAGCAGCAGCAGACTATTGGACAGGCACTTCTGTCTTTGCATAAATGTGGTAGGTCTGTTGAGTCTAGCAGAGGGACACCCATCAAAGTGGCTCCTTTGGAGTCTAGACTTCTGTTTTGTACTTTGTCACAAAATATTGTCTGTGTGCTATTATTTTGTGTACCTGCTTATTGATAAATATTTATGTAGTACTATTCTGTCTGAGATTTGCTTACATTGTAGGACACTATCTTGGGCCGAGGGAGGAGATGAGTACCTCTCACCCATCTTCAGTTGTTGAAATCTGCCAGCATTTACTAAAAGGACCTGATGATTGTGAAGGCCAAGTGCTGCTTATATTCATTCACGATATTTCTTGCATTTATCATTTCCTATCGACTTGCACTGCCACTATCTGAGCTGAGGTATTGACCCTGAATTACTTTAGTAACTTCTATGCTGGTCACCTCTCTGTCAGCCTCACCACAGCCTAACCCACCACGCGGGGGCCCTGACCCCTGACAGATATACTCTGCAGACACTCTGTGTCACTTCTTGGATTAAAATCATGTTATACAAACTAGAAAAATTAAGCCCAAACTTCCTAATCTGGCAACTGAAGCCCTGAGGGGGATGTTCTAAGCCCCAAGCCCTCGCCTGGTGCCATTTATCTGGAAACTAGAACTAATAGGGTCAGTTCTTGGACGTCAGCCACATGGATAGCCAAACACTTGGATATGAAACAGCCACCTGGGAACTATTTCAGTGACAGAATTCAAGCTGCAGTTGCTGATGACAGTGTAATGATCCTAACTGGGACATCCATTCTTCCAACACTTGCTTCTCTGCAGGCAAGATCTGTGTGCTCCAGGCCAGGAATTTCACCAGAGGAGTTAGTTCAGATTAAGAACACCTGTTGAAAATAGAATCATAATTTTTTTAAAAAAGAGGGGCAGCACCCATGGCAGGGGAAATGGATGGTCTTGCCATTTCAGTCCTGTGTAGAAAGCGGGTCACAGATGGCTCCTACATTATTTCTAATTAGTTCTCATTTATTTTTCTCCTACTTCTTTCAATTCTTCAATCCTGTTCTATGGCTAAATCTCCAGTACTCTTGCCTGGAAAATCCCATGGATGGAGGAGCCTGGTGGGCTGCAGTCCATGGGGTCGCTAGGAGTTGGACACGACTGTAGCAGCAGTAGCAGCAGCAGGGCTAAATCAACTCAGGTTCTCCATAAGCAATCTTCTTGGCCTGATTCTTTTTTATTTCTATGTAATACTTTGAGATTACAGTTATTTCACCTCAAACATATAATGAAATCTTTACAAAAACACAATGATGTAAATATTTTCATCACCATTTTATAGATAAAGTATCCAAGATCCGGAGAAACTACACTGTCCCAGTGCAGGGACTTAAACCTTGGTCTTTGGGCTTAAAGTCCCAGGCCATCAAGTACAACTTTCTACCATTCCCCTTTACAGGAAACACAGTCTCATTGTTGCTGTTCAGAGTAAGCAGGGAAAGGATTACAGTGTTTAGTCCTGGTACACTTACTTTAATCATCTGGAAGATCTTTAGCCTACACACCCATACAGTCCAGATCAATTAGTCTCCTCTGCAGTGAGTCCCAGGTAGATTGTGTGCGGTTTAAAAGACCCTCCCTTTCACCTCCCCAGTGATTCTAACATGAAGCAAGGGTTGAGAACCACTGAGTTATTAGTTTCATTAGTGTCGTGATTCTCCAAGTGTTAGAAATGCAGATTATCAGGACCTACAGCCCCCCAGGCCAACTGAATCAGAAACCCAAAGCATAGACCCCAGATTTTCGGATTATGTATCAGAAAGCTCATGACTGACTTCATGGAAGTTTATTTCTAGAAGTAGGTGTTCCAGAGCAGATGTGCTCCTCAGTGTTAAAGTTCTGGATTCCTTCCCCCTTGTTGCCCTTCTATTCAGGGCATAGCTCCCTCCTCAGTTCAAGATGGCTGCTTAATTTCCATCTGTCACTTCTGAATTCTCATCAACAGGAAGAAGGAAGTACAAGAGACAAGAGTATTCCCCCTCACCCCTATTTTAATGACACTTCTTAGAAGCTGTATAAGATATTTCGGCTTATGTCACACTGACCAGTATTTAGCATTTATTGAGTCTGGGAAATGTGCCATGTTTTTGAGTGGCCACAACCCCATCCAAAAACCAGAGTTGTCTTTCTGAGAAATAAGGGAGAAAAAATAATAGGTGACAAGAAGCAGTCTTTTCCAGAGCTTAGCTAACTTAACTAACTTTGCATCTCCTGCCTCTCCTGCATTGCAGGCAAAGTCTTTACCACTGAGCCACCAGGGAAGCCCTCTCTACTGTATCAATGATGATAGATTTTTGATCATGTGGTTGAACCACAATTTAGTGAACGTTTTCCTTAATTTTAAAAGTTGAGGATGCATTTGCTTTTTACTATTGAAAATACTATAATGGTGAGCACTTAAGCTCATTGCATTTGTGATATTATTACATTTCTAATTATTATTTTGATAGATTCCTAGATGGGTAAAAGAATATGAATGTTTTTAGGACTCTTAACTAATACTGCTGATTTTCTTGCCAGAAAGGAATCATTCTGTGTTACTGCTGCCAATGAACTACATTTTCAGCTGCAGAATATTTTGTCTTTGAAAGTTTTTTTTTTTTTTTTTTTGCTAATTTTCCTTTGACATTTAAAATAAGTTTTTTATTTTGGGCTGTGCTGGGTCTTCATTGCTGCATGGGCTTTCTCTCTAATTTCGACAAGCAGGGGCTACTCTAGTTCTGGTGCGTGAGCTTTTCATTGCGGTGGCTTTTCCTGTTGCAGAGGACAGGCTGTAGAGATTGCGGGCTTCAGTAGTTGTGGCGCACAGTCTTAGTTGCTCTGCGACGTGTGGGATCTTCCTGGATCAGGGATCAAAACTTTGTCTCCTGCATTGGCAGATAAATTCTTTACCATTGAGCCACAAAGGAAGCCACTTCTTTGACATTTTGGAAATAATGCAGGGATGGGCATCACTTGCATTTAGTACTTCCATGATGAGAGATATCCATATTTAGATAAATTGCATCTAAACTGGTTATGAACAGTGTGCCACAATTTCATGAACAGATTTCATTGATATGTACCACTAGATGCAACAGTGCCAGGATATGCTATTCTTCAATTTAAAATTTTTTCTTTAAAGTTTTTCTGGCTTTAAATTAATGCTAATGAATTTCTTTTCTTCAGTTACATTTTCAGTCCTAAAGAGCACAGATATGTATTCCTTACAGTACCTAGTCTAGTGTAATAGTGTAGTAATGAAGCTTCCATTGATGAATCAAGCAAGGCTAAGGAGATGGTTTGACATTCTAACTCCTATTCTGTAGCTCATTCCAGTTGGCATCATTCTCCAGGTCACTGGGGTCCCTCCTACCTTGATAATATTTGTGCTTATACAAGCTCCAGATCTTTTGCTCTCTATCAAAGTATTATCTTCTAAAGTTTCAAATTCCTGACTTCCTACTTTCCAAGTAACCTACACTCTGGTACTTTGATCTATACTCATATTTCAATGAAACTAAAAAAACATGTAAGTTCCTTTTTACAGTCAAGCCATTAGACCCTCTGGCTCAAGTCTGTTTCCTAAGCATCTTTCTACTTATAGGCAGGCTCCAGAGATTTAGCCTGCTTACTTCTCTTCTTTCCAGCAAGCATGAATTTTTACTTCTAGGCTGCTTTGGGAAACGTGTTATCTCCTAGGTTTCTAGTGAAAAGGCCTGGGGTGAGTTAAAAACTATAATTGTTTCTGAATTACTTCATCTCTCCTACATGTTTCAGCATGTCTGGGCAAACTCACATCCAAACAGGGGACAGGAGTTTGAGGGAGAACTAAATTAATAATGGCCGTGGCCATGTTTGTATTCTTTTTCCTTAGAAGAAGAGAATGGGAATAGCTAAAGTGGCATTAGTTAACTGTAAGAAAGATTTGTAGGTCTAGGGTATAAATGTAAATAACTTATGGAGATCTATAATAGCCTCAAGCGGAATATATCTCTGTGACAAGTCATTCTCCTCAATGTCTGAATCTCCCCACACCAGCTCAAAGGTATATGGAAAAAATGTCATAAGGAGACTATACTGATTTACTTGGTTGTGACTGCCCCTTCAACAGGTTAGATATATATGCAATTCAAAGATGTATGTGTATTATCCTGGCTCTTTGTGAAGAGTCGTAAATAGGCCCAGAGCCAAGAAACACTTTCAGGCATTGTTTTTGTCTTTTGAGTAATGTTTCCTACCATGTTATGGTTTACATGGGCATTCAAATCCAACAATAAGAACAAATTTATGCTTTACAATCTTCTAATTATTGATGACAAAGTCAAGAGATGGTTCTGCAAGTCATCTGTTATTGTTCAGTGGCTCAGTCATGTCCAACTCTTTGCAATCCCATGGACTGTAGCACACCAGGTTTCCCTGTCCTTCACCATCTCCCAGAGTTTGCTCAACCTTAAGTCCGCTGAGTCAGTGATGCCATTCAACCATCTCATCCCTTCTCATCTCCTTCTCCTGCCTTCAATTTTTCCCAGCATCAGGGTCTTTCCAGTAAGTTGGCTCTTTGCATCAGGTGGCCAAAGTACTGGAGTTTCAACTTCAGCATCAGTCCTTCCAATGAATATTCAGGGTTAATTTCCTTTGGGATTGACTGGTTTGTTCTCCATGCAGTCCAAGGGACTTTTAAGAGTCTTTTCCAGCACCGCAGTTTGAAGGCATCAATTCTTCGGTGCTCAGCCTTTTTTATTGTCCATCTCTCACATTCGTACATAACTACTGGAAAAACCATACCTTTGACTATGGACCTTTGTAGGCAGAGTAACATCTCTGATTTTTAATATGCTGTCTAGGTTTGTCATTGCTTTTCTTCCAAGGAGTGAGCATCTTTTAATTTCATGGCTTCAGTCAAAATCTGCAGTGAGTTTGGAGCTCAAGAAAATAAAGTGTCACTGTTTCCATTGTTTCTCCATTTATTTGCCATGATCTAAAGTTTTTTTGAATGTTGGGTTTTAAGCCAGCTTTTTCACTCTCTTTCACCTTTATCCAGAGACTCTTAAGTTCCTCTTCACTTTCTTCTATAAAGGTGGTGTCATCTGCATATCTGAGGTAATTGATATTTCTCCCTGCAATCTTGATTCTAGCTTGTGCTTCATCCACCCCGGCTCGCAAGGTGTACTCTGCATATAAGCTTATAGCCTAATTCTTCACATTTTAACTTCAAAAACAGGTTTAATTTTTGGTACTGCTGATAGGCCCAATCTTAGAAATTGTTAAAATATAATGCTTCCTTGGTAGCTCAGATAGTAAAGAGTCTGCCTGCAATGCAGGAGACCCAGGTTCAGTACCTGGGCTGGGAAAATCTCCTGGAGAAGGGAATGGAAACCCACTCCAGAATTCTTGTCTGGAGAATTCCATGGATAGAGGAGCTTGGTGGGCTACAGACCCTAGGGTTACATATAGTCAGACACTACTGAGTGACTCTCGCACACAGACACACACACACAATGGAAAACAGTTACCAATATATTCAATTATTAAAGATAATCAGTGACATTAATAATAAATGTTTTATATTATTGCAAAAAGTGGAATAGCTTTCTATTAATTGAGCAAAGGTGTTATGTTTAAAAATAAAATTCACAGTTGAACACTGCTTATATAGACTCAAAATTACTACTCAGTAGTGCCATCTGTAAAAAAATTCCTATTTGAAAAATACATACTAAACTACCAAGCTCATTCTGAAACAAATCTGGGATGAAACACACATTTAAATCTGACTTTAAAATAAATTGACTCCAATTGTTATGGTTTGAATTTCTCTTAAGACAAAATAATTCAAGGAATTAGATCTGGTAGACAGAGTGCCTGAAGAACTATGGACAGAGGTTTGTGACATTGTACGGAAGACAGGGATCAAGACCATCCCCAAGAAAAAGAAATGCAAAAAGGAAAAATGGTTGTCTGAGGAGGCCTTACAAATAGCTGTGAAAAGAAGAGGCGTGAAAGGCAAAGGAGAAAAGGAAAGATATACCCATTTGAATGCAGAGTTCCAAAGAATAGCAAGGAGAGATAAGAAAGCCTTCCTCAGCGATCAATGCAAAGAAATAGAGGAAAACAGTAGAATGGGAAAGACTAGAGATCTCTTCAAGAAAATTAGAGATACAAAGGGAACAATTCATGAAAAGATGGGCACAATAAAGGACAGAAATGGTATGGACCTAACAGAAGCAGAAAATATTAAGAGATGGCAAGAATACACAGAACTATGCAAAAAAGATCTTCATGACCCAGATAATCAGAATGTTGTGATCCCTCATCTAGAGCCAGACATCCTGGAATGCGAAGTCAAGTGGGTCTTAGGAAGCATCACTACGAACAAAGCTAGTGGAGGTGATGGAATTCCAGTTGAGCTGTTTCAAATCCTGAAAGATGATGCTGTGAAAGTGCTGCACTCAATATGCCAGCAAATTTGGAAAACTCATCAGTGGCCACAGGACTGGAAAAGGTCAGTTTTCATTCCAATCCCTAAGAAAGGTAATGCCAAAGAATGCTCAAACTACCACACAATTGCAGTCATCTCACACACTAGTAAAGTAATGCTCAAAATTGTCTAAGCCAGGCTTCAACAGTACATGAATTATGAACTTGAACAAGGTGTTCAAATTGGATTTAGAAAAGGTAGAGGAACCAGAGATCAAATTGCCAACATCCACTGGATCATCGAAAAAGCAAGAGAGTTGAGAAAAACATCTGCTTTATTGACTATGTCAAAGCCTTTGACTGTGTGGATCACAACAAACTGGAAAGTCCTTCAAGAGATGGGAATACCAGACCACCTGACCTGCCTCTTAAGAAATCTATATGCAGCTCAGGAAGCAACAGTTAGAACTGGACATGGAAGAACAAACTGGTTCCCAATCAGGAAAGGAGTACATCAAGGCTGTATATTGTCACCCTGCTTATTTAACTTATATGCAGATTCAGTTCAGTTCAGTTGCTCAGTCATGTCCGACTCTTTGTGACCCCATGAATTGCAGCACGCCAGGCCTCCCTGTCCATCACCAGCTCCCGGAGTTCACTCAAACTCACGTCCATTGAGTCCGTGATGCCATCCAGCCATCTCATCCTCTGTCATCCCCTTTTCCTCCTGCCCCCAATCCCTCTAAGCATCAGAGTCTTTTCCAATGAGTCAACTCTTCACATGAGGTAGCCAAAGTACTGGAGTTTCAGCTTTAGCATCATTCCTACCAAAGAACACCCAGGGCTGATCTCCTTTAGAATGGACTGGTTGGATCTCCTTGCAGTCCAAGGGACTCTCAAGAGTCTTCTCCAACACCACAGTTCAAAAGCATCAATTCTTCAGCGCTCATCTTTCTTCATGAGAAATGCTGGGCTGGATGAAGCACAAACTGGAATCAAGATTGCTGGGAGAAACATCAATAACCTCAGATATGCAGATTACACCACCCTTATGGCAGAAAATGAAGAACTAAAGAGCCTCTTGATGAAAGAGGAGAGTGAAAAAAGTTGGCTTAAAACTCAACGTTCAGAAAACTAAGATCATGGCATCTGGTCCTATCATTTCATGTCATATAGATGGGGAAACAGTTGAAACAGTGACAGCCTATTTTTCTGGGCTCCAAAATCACTGCAGGTGGTGACAGCAGCCATGAAATTAAAAGACACTTGTTCCTTGGAAGAAAAGCTATGACCAACCTATGAAGCATATTAAAAAGCAGAGACATTACTTTGCCAATAAAGGCATGTCTAGTCAAAGCTATGGTTTTTCCAGTAGTCATGTATGGATGTGAGAGTTGGACTATAAAGAAAGCTGAGTGCCGAAGAATTGATGATTTTGAATTGTGGTGTAGAAGACTCTTAAAAGTCCCTTGGACAGCAAGGATATCCAACCAGTCCATCCTAAAGGAAATCAGTCCTGAATGTTTATTGGAAGGACTGATGCTGAAGCTGAAACTCCAGTACTGTGGCCACCTGATGCGAAGAACTGGCTCATTTGAAAAGACCCTGATAAGATTGAAGGAGGGAGGAGAAGGGGACAACAGAGGATGAGATTGTTTGATGGCATCACTGACTCAATGGATGTGAGTTTGAGTGAACTCCGGGAGTTGGTGATGGACAGGCAGGCCTGGTGTCCTGCAGTCCATAGGGCTGTGAAGAGTCAGACATGACTTGAGTGACTGAACTGAAGACAAATTAGGGTTTCAGTTCAGTTGCTCAGTTGTGTCCGACTCTTTGCAGCCCCATGAATTGCAGCACACCAGGTCTCCCTGTCCATCACCAACTCCTGGAGTTCACTCAAATTCATGTCCAATGAGTCAGTGATGCCATCAAACAATCTCTTCCTCTGTTGTCCCCTTCTCCTCCTGCCCCCAATCCCTCCAAGCATCAGTCTTTTCCAATGAGTCAACTCTTCGCATGAGGTGGCCAAAGTACTGGAGTTTCAGCTTTAGCATAATTCCTACCAAAGAACACCCAGGACTGATCTCCTTTAGAATGAACTGGTTGGATCTCCTTGCCGTCCAAGGGACTCTCAAGAGTCTTCTCCAACACCACAGTTCAAAAGCATCAATTCTTCGGCGCTCAGATTTCTTCACAGTCCAACTCTCACAAACCTAATTACTTTTCTCCCTTGGTAACATCTGGATGTCCTTCACTAAAATGCTAGCTATTGTAGCATGGTGGTTTGTTGGGTAGTATGTAATTTGTGTATGTGTGTGAGTGCTCAGTCTCATCTGACTCTTTGCAACCACAGGCCACCACTAATAATCTTGGGGAGCTTTGTGTTCAGTGGATCATGGATTTGAATTTTTATTGTAAACTGTTATGGACGTTCTGGTTTTGAGGAAGAATAAAATTATCATGATACCAACATTCTTTGAATAAACATCATGCTTTTTTGGACTGGTAATTTAGAGGAATGTTTTTCACCTTTAAGTATGTTATTTGCTCAGTTGTGTGCAACTCTTTGCGATCCTTGGACTGTAGTTACCAGGCTCCTTTGTCCATAGAATTCTCCAGGCAAGAATACTAGAATGTGTTGCCATTCCCCTCTCCAGGGGTCTTCCCAACCCACGGATCAAACTGGATCTCCTGCACTGCAGGCTGAGTCTTAACCATCTGAGTTATTTGCTAATAATTTCCAACACCAAGGACCCATCTTGTCTACATTTCTCTTATGCAGTATGTAAACTCTTGAAGAGGAATACCATTGCAGCCCTGTGATCAGAAAAGTGTGGGAAAATGGAGCAAAAGCTCAGTTCTATTTTTTTCTTGCCTTTTACAATCAGAATTTTAGTTTGCACTCTTCTAGAGGGATGAACAACATATCCCTCTTATCTACAATATGTTTGTGATTTGCTAAACAGTTTTTGTCTTGTCTTACAACTTTTTTTTTAACCTTTTCAATTTTTATGAAGCAAATTAATGGAGTTAAGCAGGGGCAAAGGTATAGGAGCAGTAGGCAATCATTCCTAGATACTGATATTAACTCCATGTAGAATGCTTGACATCGTCATTAGATCATGTTCCATGAAATTAGGGGCCTGTGAACATACCACGCCCTGCTATTTCCCCAGCATATTGTACATGGCAGAATTCAAATGTTTCTTCCATGAATAAAGAATTCCTTTACATCGTGAGAAAACCATCTGCTGCCCTAAAATAACTGATATACTTAGGTAATTTATCTTGGATGTAATTTTTAAGGAAAGTAGGATATGATATAGTTGACAAATAATGAACAAGAATTTATGTTGTTGGTTGTCCTTGCTCGTTGGTAAACAGTATGACAATAGGGAGGTCACTTTAGTTCTCTGAATCTCAGTGAATTAATTTATGAAATTAAGGGACTGGACTAGATGAAACCAGCTAGAAAATTCTAAGTCATTTAAGTTTCAAATTGCTCCCTAATTCTGAAATCACTTAGTGAGATTAGGTCAAGACCACAAAACTTTCAATTTGTAAATAACAGACAATGAATATTAGAAAATTTAAAATTTTTAATAAATGTGCTTTGTTCACAAAATGTGAAAAAATACAACAAACACAAACATACATTTTCAGGTAAGCCACCTCCCACCACTTGGCAACTACCATATAAACCACTTGATCTAGTCATAATCCTGAAGAAACCAAGCAAATGATCATTTGTTTTTGAAACATCAAATTGTTTTGGAGAATACTGTCGTGAATGTGACAGGAGGCCCTTTAACTTTATATCCAAATGAAATCATTTTCAAGAGTACCCATACAGTATTAGAAGGCTCTATGGACTTCTCTTGTCATTATGTAGAGAATCTGGCTCCAAGCCACAGGAATGCTTACACTTTAACATTTATATGTTAAATTGGCTTTGGTGGATATTAATACATATTAGTTTAAATTCTGCGCCAACCTAATTTTGAAGATGAATTTACAGTAACAAATGAGATTTATATATCCAAATGAACTTATACTAAATCAGAGTATAGGTTTTTATAAAGAGATATTTCTTTAGAGTACTATTTAAAATACACCATGCACACTTTGGAGCATAAGCAGAATCAACATCTGTAAACAATCAGAAGATTTTATAGCACCAACATTTTAGCTGTAACACAAAGGCTAAATCCAAGGTCAAATACTTATACCAGTCTCTCAAAAGTACGGTTTTACTTTCAAAGCACTTTTGTTTCATATGTTGTTTTCTTTGCCCTTAAGATGGCATTTAGCCCAATCACAGAAAATGACTGTATGCTAAAGGGGGTACTACCAACACACATTTCTATGTTACCCTGAACACAGTACTTTTTTTTTTTCCCCTCCTTCTTTTGGGTGAGCTACAAGATTTGACCTGTAGTACTTAACTGGAAAGAAAGTCCTATTTTTTCTTTATAATTAAGTAATCTTAGTTATTGAAAGTAAATGCAAAACTTCAAGTTACTCCTGGCACATTTGAGCAACCAATATTTATTGCATTTACTCAACTGACTTTTAGGTTAATTACAATCTTGTTACTTTCATTAATTTAGAATTTGAAATTTAATTTGAAATACTGGGTACACATACTCAGCCATTTATATCTTACAGGGTAAATTTTGTATTTCTAAATAAAGTTTGACATTCAAAGTCAACTACAGCAATTCACAATAAGCACAAAAACACTTTTACCAGAGTAAAGAAGTGCAGTTTATGAATTTAGGATCAACTACTGAAAATGCAAGTTTCCTTTAAAAACACACACACATAACATTAACCATGAAATCTGAAACTGTGATATTTCAGTGCAAAAACCTCAGTATGAGGTAATTTTAATGTAATAACCACTTGAAAAAAAAAATCCACACAGTGGCACTCTTAAAAATGATAGTTTACATGACAATTGCTGGCTGACAAGACAATGTGGACTAAATATTCTTAGCCATTTAAACATTTAAACTGATCTTGTCTTGTTGGACATATATTTCTCCTTAATCATTTGCTTCTGATTCAGAAACACAGAAAGGCATTTATCAATGCGGAAAGGGAAAATTCCCACAGCCAACTAATGTTTATATATTCAAAGACAAATTTCTGCTAGGGCTTTAGATAGAAACTAGAATACCAAAAGGTCAAAACCATTTTATGAGATTACCAGCAGAGGGTTAATTTAAAATTTTCTATATAGTTTCCAGACTTGTAGTGCAGCACCTCCTTAACGGAAAGGTGAGGACCCTATTAAGGTTGGTCTAGGTAGAACATAAGCTCTCTTACAAGTGCAAACCCTTTCACAAAGGTGAGTTAGGTCAGTATCGAGTATTATATTGTTCCTTGCTTAAATAGAAAATTTTGTAATGAAACCAAAATTTAAAAAAGTAAAAGTGAATTCTCACAGTTAAATATACTTACCACCAATGCCCAAATCAACAAGAAGGATATGGAAACTCTATTTTGGCAATGGTGTTCACTGTACTGTGCTAATCAAATTAGAATACATACATTAGGGGAAATAGATCCCCAATGTCTGATGTTGCCAAATGAGCAAGAAAGAAAAAGAATCATCATCAATTCCAAAAGGTCTAGGGAATGCTGAATCATCAAAGCCAAAATGGCTTTCTATAACAGGTAACAATTTAGTTAGAAAAAAAGAATAAGATAAGTGCATCACAAAACTACTAAACCAATCTATCTCTGTCACATTTAACTTGTGAGTCATCAAAGTGCAATCTACAGCTTTCTACATACATATTTTAGTTTCTCATTGCAATGGTTTAAGTCAACACTGAGAGGATGAAAATAAAAATACATAGCAAATTATGCTTCATTTTTCACAATAGCACTAAAGAGAAAAAGGTACCTTTCTATAATATCTTAGTGCTAAATGCTAAGTAACAGTGGTTTCTGCTAGGACAGGAGTCACTCTGCATGAAACATTAAGCTTTCTCTATAAGAATAAATTTTAAAATCCAGAAGTAGAAAAAAATAGCAAACTCTGTAAACCTTTGCATTTCTTCTATGCAAACCAGGTTTTAAGTACTGAGTTCATGTTAGTATTTCTGATTAGTGTAAGCAATTAAGTTTAGGAATCTGGACTGAAAGGGTCTTTTGCTTTTATATTAACTTAAAAGTAATATGGGGTCTTCTAGCTCATAGAAAGGAATAGAGCTGGCTTGACTTTCTCCAGAATCTGAGTCATATGGAGCATCAGGGAGCTCTGTGAAACCATATGCTAGTTGTTCATCTTCTATATCTGATCGAACGTAGCAGGAAGGGTTAGAATATTCCTCATCTTCTATACTGTTGAAATCTTGAGGAATATATAACATCCCTGGGTAGTTCCTACTAACCAAGTCACTTGTGGTTTTTAGGGAGGTTTTTCTAAATGCCATCAGATGCATATGTGAAAATTTTGAATACTTGAAACGTTTAAAGCCCAGGGACTCTATAGCAATCTTCCAGCTTTTCATCATCATAGCATGACGGTTCTGATGGGAGGAATCAGGTGTGATGATAAGCAATAAACCATTTAACACTAACAGTTCATGGGCTTTCTTGCAGCAAATCCATCGCTGGTAAGGTGATGGAAAATAAGAAAGAAGAAGAGAAAAAACAACCACATGGAAAAGTTCTCCAGGAAGAGAATCAATAGGGTTTTTCAGCTGCTTCAAAAAGGCATCTATAGCATCTTGCGCAAGCTGGAGTGGTTGCTGAAGCTGCAAGTTCAAGAAGTCACATTTATATACACTCTGCAAAAAGAAAAAAACAAGGCATATTGATAATTTTAAGATTACTTGCATCGAACTACACAAATTTTAAACCAAACTATTTCACAGCATTTCTATATAATTCAAGCTTTAAGTATGTACCTTTCATGTCTAAATTATTCCACTTACACAGTTATTCAACCAAAACTTTTATTCAGAAAAATCTCAGAGAAATTAAGCCTAGAGAATTTCTAGTCATCATTTAAAACAATGTATTTCTGAGAAACAGTTAAAAATACTTTTAAAATATATATATTTTTAAAATATTAAGGCTTTTTTGAAATTTAACTTGGGTAAGAACTTACAGGGATGATTTATTGCTATACTTAGCCATACTTATATTCACTTAAACATTTATAGTTACCTAAAACAGGCTAGTATAAAAATAACTTTAAACAAAAAATACTATGAAATGAAGATGAACCAAAGAAGTCAGAGGACAATGAAAGTGGATTTATAAATTCATAAAAAAGCAAAATACCAAATCTTTTTAAAGTCATGTAAAGCATCTTTTCAATCCTTAACTTTAACCATCTCAAAAGTAGTTTTAATAATATATCTATTGAAATAAACTACACATTAAATTTAACTGAGTCAAGTGACCGTGAAGTACACTACAAGAAACAGCACTGCATCATTTGCTGAATATTAAAATTGTATGAAAATAATCCAGAATAAGAATGCAGTTTTAAAATTAGATAAAAGTAGCTATCCTTTTAGTTAATTATAGTTAACTATCAAAGTTAATTATCAAAGATATGAGCTAATACCTTAGTCCCTTGTTAGTGTATAGACAAGCTGGTCACATTAGCATCTGGACTATCTATCAAGAAAAGCAATACATAAAGTTCTATTATATGGAAGAAGATTGTTTTTCTTCTTTTGTTTCTTTTGGAGGGGAGACTGGGATAGCTTTATTGAAGTATAATTGACGTACAACCTGAAGTAATAACCAACACATTTAAAGTGTATGTTTTTAATAAGTTTTAATGTTTATACACTTTTGAAACCACTACTGTAATCAAATTAAGAACAGATCCAACACTCTCTAAAGTTTTCTTGTGCCCCTTACATAGCCCTTCCTTTTATCCTCCCTGTTCTTTCCTGTCACTAGGCAATCACTGATGTGATTTCTATCACTATAGATCAAGTGTATATTTTCTAGAATTTAACATAAGTGGAATAGTATAGAATAATGTACTCTTATTTTGCCTGGCTTCCTTCATACAGCACAATTATTTTGAGATTCATTCTTTTTTTTTCATGTATTGATAATTTATTCCTTTTTAATAGCTGAGGTATGATACTATATAAAAGATATACCACGGTTTGTTTTTCCATATACCTTTCATAGATAACTTAGTTGTTTCTAATTTTTGGCAGTAACAACTAGAGCTGCTATGAGCATTCCTGTCTTTGAACAGACATGTTTCAATTGTCCTGGCAAATATCGAGGAAAGTAGTGGCTGGATCATATAGCATGTGCATGTTTAACATTTAAAGAAACTCCAGAACTATTTTCAAAAGTGCTTACACTGAATTTTACATTTCTACCAGAAGTTTATGGGAGTTCCAGTTTCTCCACCTCCTCCTCAACACTTGGAATGGCCAGCCTTTTAAATTTTAATCATAGTCATAGGTGTGTAGTAGTATACTGAGGTTTGATTTTGGCTCTTCCTAATGAGTAGTGATGTTTACCTGGGTATCTACTTTGGTGAAGTATCTGTTCAACTTTTTGCGTGCTGAAAAATAACTAGATTGTTAAAAACCTATTTTCTTGTTGAATTTTGAGAGTTCTTTATTATAGATTCAAGTTCTTAATCAGATATATTGTTTGAAAATATTTCTCTCAGATTATGTCTCTTCATTCTCTTAATGATGTCTTTTTTTAAATTGTAGTATTGTTGATTTACAATATTTTATTATTAATAGTTTCAGGTGTTTAGCATAGTGATTCAGTATTTTTATAGATTATATATCCCATTAAAAGTTATTACAAAATAATAGTTATATTCCAGAGTGTTGTACAATATAGTCTTGTTGCTTATCAACTTTATATATAGTAGTTTATACTTCTTCATCATATACTCCTATCTTGCCCTTGTTCCCTTCCCTCTTCCCCACTGGTAACCACAAGTTTGTTTTCTGTATCTGTGAGTTTGTCTCTGCTTTACTATATACATTCATTTATCTTTTAGATTCTATATATAAGTGATAACATATAATATTTGTCTTTCTCTGTCCACTGCTTCACTTAATCTGATAATTTCTAGGTCTATCCATGTTGCTACAAATGGCATTATTTTATTCTTTGTTATGGCTAAGAAATATTCCCATTGTGCATATATATCACATCTTCTTTATCCATTCATCTTGTTGATGAACACTTAGGTTGCTTCCATATCTTTGCAATTGTAAATAATACTGTTATGAACATTGGGGTGCATGTATGTTTTCTAATTGGAGTTTTCTCCAAACACATGCCCAAGAGTGGGACTGCAGGATCATATGGTAATTCTAGTATTAGTTTTTTAAGGAACCTCCAACAGAGAGTAGGTGGGTTCCCTTTCTTTCACACCCTCTCCAGCATTTATTTCTTGTAGACTTTTTAATAATGGCCATTCTGACTGGTGGGAGGTGATACCTCACTGTAGTTTTGATTTGCATTTCTCTAACAATTAGTGATACTGAGCATCTTTTCATGTGCTTGTTGGCCATCAGTATGTCTTCTTTGGAACAATGTCTTTTTAGGTCTTCTGCTCATTTTCTGATTGGGTTTTTAAAAATATATGTAAAGTTGCATGAACTGTTGTGTATTTTAGAAATTAATCCCTTATCAGTAGAATCGTTTCCATACATTTTCTCCCAGTCCGTAGGTTCTCTTTGGTTTCACTTATGGTTTCCTTTGCTGTGCAGAAGCTTTTAAACTTAATTAGCTCCCATTTGTTTACTTTTGTTTCTATTTCCATTATTCTAGGAGACAGATTAAAAAAATATTGTTGTGATTTATGTCAGAGAGTGTTCTGCCTATGTTTTTCTCTAGGAGTTTTATAATATCTGGTCTTATATTTAGGTCTTTAATCCATGTTGAGTAGATTTTGTATAGATGTTAAAGAGATTGAGCATTTTTTTGAACATTAAACCAGTCTTACACTCCTGGAATATATCAAACTTTGCCATAATATATTATCCTTTTTGAAATATTGTTGGGTTCAATATGCTAAAATTTTGTGGAGAACTTTTGTGTTTATGTTCATGGTGGATATGACCTATAGGTTTTTGTTGTTTTGTAATGTCCCTGGTTTTGTTATTGGGGTAACTCAGCAGTGGCCACAGGACTGGAAAAGGTCAGTTTTCATTCCACTCCCAAAGAAAGGCAATGCCAAAGAATG
Source organism: Ovis canadensis (assembly GCF_042477335.2). Classification (NCBI taxonomy): domain Eukaryota; kingdom Metazoa; phylum Chordata; class Mammalia; order Artiodactyla; family Bovidae; genus Ovis; species Ovis canadensis. Next base: position 70,455,935 of record NC_091248.1, on the reverse strand, counting down.
CTCAAACTACTGCACAATTGCACTCATCTCACACACTAGTAAAGTAATGCTCAAAATTCTCCAAGCCAGGCTTCAGCAATATGTGAACCGTGAACTCCCTGATGTTCAATCTGGTTTTAGAAAAGGCAGAGGAACCAGAGATCAAATTGCCAACATCCGCTGGATCATGGAAAAAGCAAGAGAGTTCCAGAAAAACATCTATTTCTGCTTTATTGACTATGCCAAAGCCTTTGACTGTGTGGATCACAATAAACTGTGGAAAATTCTCAAAGAGATGGGAATACCAGATCACCTGACCTGCTTCTTGAGAATCTGTATGCAGGTCAGGAAGCAACAGTTAGAACTAGACATGGAACAACAGACTGGTTCCAAATAGGAAAAGGAGTGCGTCAAGGCTGTATATTGTCACCCTGCTTATTTAACTTCTATGCAGAGTACATCATGAGAAATGCTGGGCTGGAAGAAGCACAGGAATCAAGATTGCCAGGAGAAATATCAGTAACCTCAGATATGCAGATGACACCACCCTTATGGCAGAAAGTGAAGAGGAACTAAAAAACCTCTTGATGAAAGTCAAAGAGGAGTGAAAAAGTTGGCTTAAAGCTCAACATTCAGAAAACATCATGGCATCTGGTCCCATCACTTCATGGGAAATAGATGGGGAAACAGTGGAAACAGTGCCAGACTTTATTTTTCTGGGCTCCAAAATCACTGCAGATGGTGACTGCAGCCATGAAATTAAAAGACGCTTACTCCTTGGAAGGAAAGTTATGACCAACCTAGATAGCATATTCAAAAGCACAGACATTACTTTGCCAACAAAGGTCTGTCTAGTCAAGGCTATGGTTTTTCCAGTGGTCATGTATGGATGTGAGAGTTGGACTGTGAAGAAAGCTGAGTGCCGAAGAACTGATGCTTTTGAACTGTGGTGTTGGAGAGGACTCTTGAGAGTCCCTTGGACTGCAAGGAGATCCAACCAGTTCATTCTAAAGGAGATCAGGCCTGGTGTTTCTTTGGAAGGAATGATGCTAAAGATGAAACTCCAGTACTTTGGCTACCTCATGCGAAGAGTTGACTCATTGGAAAAGACTCTGATGCTTGGAGGGATTGGGGGCAGGAGGAAAAGGGAACGACAGAGGATGAGATGGCTAGATGGCATCATGGACTCGATGGACATGAGTGTGAGTGAACTCCGGGAGTTGGTGATGGACAGGGAGGCCTGGCGTGCTGCGATTCATGGGGTCGCAAAGAGTCGGACACGACTGAGAGACTGAACTGAACTGAACTGAATGGCCTCACAGAATACGCTGAGAAGTGAAGTCATTTGAGCCTGGAGTCTTCTTTTTTATGTGGAAGTTTTTAACTGCCAATTAAAATTTATTTAATACATTGTGAGCTATTAAGGTTATCTATTTCTTTATGAGTGAGCTCTGGTAGTATGTGTCTTCCAATGAATTTGTCCATTTAATTTGTGGAATTTATGGTGTATATTTTTTTTTGCAATATTTATTATCCTTTCTTTTAATATTAGTAAAATATGTAGGATGTCACATGTTTCTCTTTATGTCCTAATTGGTATGCTGAGTGATTTAATCAGTTTTATTGTTCTTCTCAAGTAGCATTTGCTTTCAATTTTTTCCCTACTGTATTTCTGAAAGTTTTTCATTTCATTGATTTCTGCTATAATCTTATCTTCTTTCTTGTATTTTGGATTTAGTATGGGCTTGTTTTTTTTTTTTCTAGTTGAAAATTGATGTCATTGCTCTGAGACATTTCTTATTTTATAATAAAGGTGTTTAGTATTATATAATTTCCTTTAAGTACAGTATTACTTTATTTTTAAATTTATTTTTTGGCTGAGCCACATGGCATGTGGGTCAGTTCTCTGACCAGGGATTGAACCTACGCACCCTGGATTGGAATCATGGAGTCTTAACTGCTGGACTGCCAGGGGAGTCTCTCTAAGTACACTTTAGTGATTTTAGAGGCATCCTATGCATACCTATGTTTTTGATAGCTTATATTTTTATTTATCTTCATTCCAAAATATCTAATTTTCTTAGTGAGTTTTTCTTTCACTGATGTTCTAATTATTCCATCAGTTATTGAGAGAAAGTTGATTAAATCTTCAACTATAATTTTATAAATGTCTGTAATTGCTACTTTATCAGTTTTTGGCTTATGTATTTTGAAGCTTTTATTAGATGCATAAATGTTGAAGACTGTTTTGTACTATTGATGAACTGATCTTTTTATCATGATGAAATAAGCACCTTTATTGCTAGTGATATATTTTACTCTAACATCTACTTTGTCTGATTTTAATAGTGCCATTCTAAGTCTTTTGACCATCCTACTTGTGTGGGATGAAGTGCATTTCCTATAGGCAACATGTATTTGAATCCTGTTTTTTTATCCAGTCTGACAATTTCTACCTTTTAATTGGGTGGTTAAGCCATGTCTATTTAATGTGATTATTGGGAAACTTAAGTTTAAAGGTATAATCTTGCTATTTATTTTCTATGTTTCCCATCTGTTCAATGTTTCCTTTCTTCTCTATATGCCATCTTATGGATTAAAGAAATTTCTTTATGATCCTTTTTATCTCCTTTGCTAATTTATTAGCTGTAACTCTTTATTTTACTAGTTGCTTTAGAATTTATAGTCTACATCTTTTACCTATCATAATATCTTACATCTTTTACCTTCACATAATATCTTACCACTTAATATGTAGTATAAAAACCTATTACTATACATATAGTATATTTCCCTTTTTCCTCTCTTGTGCTATTGTTATCATACATTTTTATATAGATTATAAACTCAATTTTACAGTTGACTCTTGAACACACACCCCGAGTTTTCACTGCACAGGTCCAATTAGACACGGGGTCATTTTTAAGAAATATACAGTCAGTTCTCTGTATCTGTGGACAGAGAACCCAGGGAAGACCTGACTCTAAGGGCTTGAGCATCCAGATTTTGACAGCTGTGGTGGTGGTGGGGTGTCCTGGAACCATTCCCCTGGGATGCTCAAGGCCAGCTCTGTTATTAGCTTTTATCAAATTTGGAAGAATTCTGACCATTATTTTATTTCTTTTATTCTCTTCTCCCCCTTTTTGAGGGAACTCCAATTGTGCTTATATCTGGCCACTTGAAATTGACTCACTGTTTGCTGATGGTCTTCCATTAAAAAAAAAATGTCTGTTTACTTTTGGGTAGTTTCAACTGTTATGTCCTCAGTTTAACTTCTGTAATATCTAATGTACTATTAGTCCCATTTAGTACATGTTTCATATCATACACCATAGTATCCATCTTCAGAAGTTATATTTGGCTATTTTTAATTATCTCTCATGGCTCTACTTTTTATACATATAGAATATAGTTATAACATTCCCATTAATGTCCTTGTTTCCTAATTTTAACATCTGTGGCAGTTCACAGTTGCTTTCTGTTAGAAGACTGATCTCATTGTGGGTCCTATTTTCTTGCTTCTTTACTTGGCTGATTACTTTTTTATTGGATGTCATGTATGGTGAATTTTACTTTGCTGTGTACTGGATTACTCTGTACTGCTATAAATATTCTAACTTTGTTCTGGGATGTATTAATAGTTGAATTATCTGGAGACAGTTTGATTTTTTTGGTTCTTGTTTCCAGATTTGTTTCATGGGACTAGAGCAGCCTTCAGTCGAAGGTTAATTATTCTCCACTACTGAGGCAATTATTAATTATTCTCCACTACTGGGCATCCCTTGTAGCTCAGTTGGTAAAGAATCTGCCTGCAATGCAGGAGACCTGGGTTCGATTCCTGGGTCAGGGAAGACCCCCTGGAGAAGGAAATGGCAACCCACTCCAGTATTCTTGCCTGGAGAATCCCATGGACAGGCTACAGTCCATGGGGTTGCAAGAGTCGGACACGACTAAACCACCACCACCACTGAGGTAAGGCAGTTTTGTGTACTCTACCCAAGACACTGTGATTCTTGAGGTTTTCAGTGTGGCTAGGGGGAACAGGTACTGCTTTCCAGCCTGTGTGAGTGCACCAGACGATATAACCCTTAGATCTTTGAAGTGGTACACCCTCCAGGTTCATATAGTTTTCTCACAGAAATGTACCGGTAAGTACTCAGTTGAGTACACAAGAATAATACTTTGCAGACCTCTGGAATTTTCTCTTTGTGGAGCTCTCACATCTTTGGTACTTTGTCCATGAACCCTAGCTGTCTTGATATCCCACGCCTTTCACCTCTGCCTCCATAATTCAGGGTTACCAGGTGTGCTCTGCTTGGGATCCACTGTTTGTGCCACATACTGGAAACTCTCTGAAGGCTACGTGCTGGTAAAACTGTATGCCTCATTTGTTTTTCCATCTCTTGGGGATCACTGTCCTTCATTACCTGATGTACAGTCTCTTGTATATTATTCTGAATATTTTGTCAACATGTTAGTTGCTGCAGGCAGGAGGAAAGAGGATCAGACTGGTCCCTGTCACTGCATCTTGCTTGGAAGTATAAGTCCCTTCCTTTTGTTTTAAAATTAGTTATAGGGTTCTGGGAACTATAAAAGTCTGATTCTACTACTAAACTTATGTTCTTCTGCCTTCCTTAATGGCTTTGCAGTTGAAAATTTATAGCCCTATCTATAAACAATTTAATATTTTAAGAATAATATTTAAGCTTGAGGTTTAGATTAAATGGTTATCATGTCTTAGCAGTCACTGAAGGATATCTCTAATGTGTGTCTTGAGGAAGGAAGGGGAGAGAATCCATGTGCAAATCCACCTGCACTTTAAACTATAACTCTGGGACTTCCTCTGTGGTCCAGTGGCCAAGATTCTGTGCTCCCAAAACAGGGGGCCCAGGGAACTAGATCCCGTGTGCCACAACTAAGACCTGGCATAGCCAAATAAATAAGTAAATATTTAAAAGAAAATAAAATAAGACTATAGCTTCTGATGGCACAGGAATTCTCTGCAAAGTATTTGTCTACCTTTATAAAGCAGAGATAATAGTAAAGGTTTCTAGCATTTTCTTGTCAATGTTAGTCATAAAGATTTTCAAGCTCATTAAAATTAAAGAATAAATTCATTTAAAAGTTGACACTTCAGGCAGGAATTTTTCAATTATAACAGCAAACTTTTCTTTAGCACTTACTATATAACAGGCCCTTTGCTAGGTGCTTTAAGTACTTTTTCTCAAGTAAACGTGACAATCTTATAGGTATGGTCCATTACAAACTTCACTGAACAGATGAGAAAACTGAGGCTCAGACAGTCAAAGTGAGATTGAAAGTAAGATTTCTTTTTCTTATTAAAGTTCTTATGGAGTACTTAATAAGCCAGGCACTCTTCTAGATCCTGGGAGCATAATGGTGGGGATAAAAAAATTCTCTGACCCTAAGAGTTTATACTGTTTATACTGTTACATAGCAATAAAAATTAGTAAAAAATTTTTTGTACCTGGTGCCATATCAAAAGTTAAGACTGTAAAAGTTATGAATTTATGTCACTGAGGGAAATAAATCTAATTTTAAAAGCAGAGGAAACATTCTTTGTAAAGTTAAAGTAGTTTTATCTACTAAGTACAAATTTGGCAGTCTCCAAGACCCTGCTCTTTACTATTCCATATTAGCTGTACATCACAGTACATTTCAGAAAGAGATGCATTTAAAAAATGAAAATAAAAAATCAAAAGCTGAAACATTACACCTATCTGGGAACTTTGCAACCTACTACAATTTCTTGACTCCAATGACAGATGATAAACAAGAAACAAAACAACAAATATGGTATTGGTCAAATAAGTATTAGTTAAAGAAATGCTCAAATTTTCATAGACTATACATTTATTTTTGAATAGAAAGAGCCTCTTATCGACTTGTACATAGGAAATATATTTGCTATTTCAGGAATGTAAAGATAGTGCTTTCCTTAGTATATATAAAATGTTCAAGTCTCAGAACAAAACAAACAGAACTATGCATACCTCTACAGCAGGTACAATGTCTATGCCAACAGTTAGAAATTCTTCAAACTTCAGAAATGGGTTAAAGCAGCTGCCAACGTCAAGTAATCTGATCTTTCCTGAGGTTTGTAGCAACCTAAAAATAGATTATTTTCAGTGTATGCCTTTTATAATATGAAATAAAATATAAGAAAAATTCAAACGTTTGAGAATAAAAAAGATACATAGACTATTGGCTTTTTGGTCTCAGGATCCCTTTACATGTTTAAAAATTACTGAGGGCCTTGAAGAACTCTTTCGTTTATGCAAGTTATATCTACCAATAATACCATGTTTGAAATTAAAACTCAGTGGTTTAAAAACATTAATTCATAATGAAAATCTAAATTAGAAAGGTAATAAAAGTGAGTTATTGTTTTACATTTTTACAAGTCTCTTTAATGTTTGGCTTATTAGAAGACGAATGGATTCTCTTTATCTGCTTTTCATTCAAGCTGTTGTAATATCACATGCCATGAAATTTCTAGAAAACTCAACCCTAGATTCAAGACAGACTGAAAATAGAAAAGGCAAATGATATTTTAGTATTATTATGAAAATAATTTCCTCCCCAAAGAGACCCTGGAAGGCTCTCAGATTCCCAGATCGCATTTTGAAAACTATAGATGAGAGAATCCATTCACAAATTAATTCTCAGTTGCCAATATGATGATGTCAATGACTTAAGGACCAAAGAGAAAAGCTGTTATAGAATAGTATTTTTGGGTGGGATGATTTGGGAGAATGGCATTGAAACATGTATAATATCATATATGAAACGAGTCACCAGTCCAGGTTCAATGCATGATACTGGATGCTTGGGGCTGGTGCATTGAGACAACCCAGAGGGATGACGGGGAGGGAGGAGGGAGGGGGGTTCAGGACGGGGAACATGTGTATACCTGTGGTGGATACATGTTGATGTATGGCAAAACCAATACAATATTGTAAAGTAATTAACCTCCAATTAAAATAAATAAGTTTATATTAAAAAAAATTTAAAAAAGAAAGTGAACAAATATCTAAAAAAAAAATAGAATAGTACTTTTTAAATAATGAAAAAATTTTATTTTGTGCAGGAGCATGCCTCATTCACAAAAGTAGTAGGAAAAAAGAAGGTGATCAAACTATACATGATCATTAAAGTTAGTCAAATGCAGCTAATATGGATCTGAAGAAGTGAAGTGAAGTTAAAGTCGCTCAGTCGTGTCCAACTCTTTGTGACCCCATGGGCAGTCCATGGAATTCTCTAGGCCAGAATACTGGAGTGGATAGCCTTTCCCATCTCTAGGGGATCTTCCCAACCCAGGGATCAAACTCAGGTCTCCCACATTGCAGGCGGCTTTTTTACCAGCTGAGCCACAAGGGATCTACAGAGCAGCAAATAAGGATGAAGGAAAACAGTGGAATTTTGTTGGTCTAGTTTTCAGATGGTAAAGCAATAATAAAAACCTACTTCAGACATGCATTTTCAGTGATATTTAGAAAAATTTTCTGAAAAAATTATGAGTAGATACTGGAAACATAAAGGAAAGAAATACAGTGAAATAACTGAGTAAATAAATGGAATCTTGGGTTCTTTAAAGTCTATAGGGCACAAAAAAATCTGCCCAGCTTCTGTTCCTTATACCTTGGCTAGTATACTGCCATAGGATTCATTAGAGAGGTGTTAAACTATACTAGGTTAAGCTCCTAGAAAAGGCACTATAAGTCAAAATAATATAAAGATTTTTTTTCATAAATGAATGTAATAAATAGGGGTATGTTTTTAATCAAGAGCCTGATGTCCTAACATTTTATAGAAATGACCAGAATTACCATCTGATCATAAATAAACTATACAGGATCAGTCTGGTACAGGACATGGCAGGTTATAGTACTGTAAAAACAGTATGAACATATTAAAATATTTTTATCAATAAAATTTTATTTAAAAACTCATCTAAAGAGGGGGTTATGGGGTATAAAGAAATAAAAGAATTAGCACTCTCAGCAAAAAGAGCTGCTCCTTGGGCTCAAGAGGTAATTTTCTGTACTGCAACAAAATCAAGAAGTCAATTATTGTGTAGTCCAAGTGACTTGTATAACAATCATCTGTAAAGCTGAATTAAATTTAGTGATACTTGAAATATCACAATACCCTAGCTCCGAGGAAGAAGGTGACAAGCGAACTTCTGTGGTATAGGTTGCAAGCTGTCAAATGGGGCAAAAGACTGAGTAGATATAAACCATGGAAATGCCTGGCATATAGTTGACATTTACTGCTGAATTAACAAATATGAATACTCAAATCATAACCAGTTAGACTAAATGAGAACCTGTAACAATATGTAATGCTAAATACATCACTAGATTGCCATTCTAATCTTTACATGGAGCTATGGTTAAGAACAGGAGTTCTGGAATCAGAGACTTAAAACGTGATTCATGTCTCCATATCACACAGTTCTTTATCTGTGCGATATGGAGACAACAATGATAGACAACAATGATAAACTTAAGAGTTGTTTTCAGGATTAATGAAATAATACATTTATAATGTTTGACCTAATATGTGGTACATGGTAAATGCTCAAAAAAGTGGTAGATATAACATCCTGTTATATTATAAAATCCTATGTGGTTTGTCCACTAATGACCTTCCTAAACATAGTAAAAGCAGAATTTGCCTTACACTATTCTGATAGATCTAGTAAACTAGGTAGAAAAAAATTTGTAATAGTTTTTTAAAAGGTGCCTCTTATAAACTTTCTACCTGAATAGAGTACTCTGAATCATTTAAGTTGATTCGACATTAAATATGAAAGTGAAAGTCACTCAGTTGTGTCTGACTCTTTGCAACCCCATGGACTATACAGTCCATGCAATTCTCCAGGCCAGAATACTGGAGTGGGTAGACTTTCCCTTCTCCAGGGGATCTTCCCAATCAGGGATTGAATCCAGGTCTCATGCATTGCAGGTGGTTTCTTTACCAGCTGAGCCACAAGAGGAGTTTCCCTGGTGGCTCCCAGCTGTGGTCAGTGCCCCTGACACTGTGACAGGCCACAGTCAACCCACGTCTCTGCCAGAGACTCCTGGACACTCACAGGATAGTCTGGATCAGTCTCTTGTGGGCTCACTGCTCCTTTCTCCTGGGTCCTGGTGTACACAAGGTTTTGTTTGTGCCCTCCAAGAGTCTCTGTTTCCCCAGTCCTGTGGAAGTTCTGTAATCAAATCTCACTGGCCTTCAAAGTCAAATCCATTGGGGATTCTCAGTCTTTTTTTGCCAAATCCTCAGGTTGGGAAGTCTGTTGTGGAGCCTAGAACTTTCACACCAATGCGAGAACTTCTTTGGTATAATTGTTCTCCAGTTTGTCTCTTGCCCACACAGCAGCTCTTCCCAGATAGTGGATGGTGATAGTGGTAAAGGACCTGCCTGCCGACACAGGAGGTGTGGGTTCAATTCCTAGACTGGGAAGATCCTCAGAAGAAGGAAATGGCAACCCAATCCAGAATTCTTGCCTGAAAAATTACATGGACAGAGTAGCCTGGCAGGCTACAGTCCATGGAGCTGCAAAGAGACACTTTTTAATACAACTTAATATAATGGAATAACTTAATAACATTGTTCAGTCATTAAGTTATGTCTGACCCTTTGCAACCCCATGGACTGCAGCATGCCAGGCTTCCCTGTCCTTCACTATCTCCTAGAGTTTGCTCAAATTTATGCCCATTGAGTTGGTGATGCTATATAACCATCTCATCCTTTGCTGCCCTTTTCTCCTTTCACTTTCAATCTTTCCCAGCATCAGGGTCTTTTCCAGTGAATTGTCTCTTCGCATCAGGTGGCCCAAGTATTGGAGCTTCAGCTTCAGCATCAGTCCTTCCAATGAACATTCAGGGTTGATTTCCTTTAGCACTGACTGGTTTGATCTCCTTGCTGTCCAAGGAACTCTCAAGAGTCTTCTCCAACACCACAATTTGAAAGCATCAATTCTTCAGTGCTCAGCCTTTTTAGTGGTCCAACTCTCAAATCTGTACCCAACTACTGGAAAAACCATAGCTTTGATTGTACAGATCTTTGTTGGCAAAGTGACGTCTTTGCTTTTTAATATGCTGTCTAGGTTTGTCAAAGTTCTCCTTCCATAAAGCAAGCGTCTTTTAATTTCATGGCTACAGTCATTGTCTGCAGTGATTTTGGAGCCCAGGGGGGAAAAAAAAACCTGTCACTGCTTCTATTTTTTCCCCTTCTATTTGCCATGAGGTGATGGGACCAGATGTCATGTTCTTAAGTTTTTTGAATGTTGAGTTTTAAGCCAGCTTTTTCACTCTCCTCTTTCACCGTCATCCAGAGGCTCTTTAGTTGCTCTTCACTTCCTGCCATTAGCATGGTATCAACTGCATATCTGAGGTTGTTGCTTTCAGTAATACACAATCCATTTCAAATTTCTTTGGTTTAGCTCTGCAATTGTTTTTTTTTTTACATCAAACATATATTTACAGTTTAAACACTAATCACACAGTGAATAGAACATCAAATAAATACTACCCAGGTCAAGAAATAACACTCTGCATCCTAGAAACACAATCTTCCCTGACAACATTCCCAAACCCATTCTATAAAGGCAGCCACTCTCCTGGTTTTAGTGATAAACATTCCCTTGGTTTCCTTTTATAGTCTTCCTACCATGAATGTTTTCTGAGTAACAGTTTCACACTACACATTTGCTTTTGTGACTTTATTCTTTCACTTAATATAAATTTGTGAAGGTCATCTGTATTTCTATAATTTAATTCAGATTCATTGCTGTGTGGTAGTACCTTTTACATAACACATCCCATTGTGATTTTGATGAGAATGGTACTGAGTCTAAAGATCATTTGGGAAGAATTAACATCTTTACAATATCAAGTCTTCTAATGCATGGACATGCTATTATTCTCCATCTACTTAGGCTTCTTTCATTGTCTCCAAATAGCTTTAACAATTTCTCTAAAAGGTCCCATGTATATTTTATTGGATTTATATTTCTTGTTAGCTCAAGAAATTTCTTGTTAGCATCATTTTTTGATGCTATTACTGCTTTCCCCCTATGGATAAACCCTCTTATTTTTTTTTTAAAATTAATTTTTCATTGTTGGTTACAGAAATGCAACTCATTTTGTATAATGATTTGTATCAAGCAGCTTGACTAAGTTTCTGTTATTTCAACTGCTAATCTGTATATTATTTTGAGTATCCTAGTCTAGGCACATAGTTATATGAAATCTGTGAGAAACAACATTTCTTATTTCTTTTCTTGTCTACCCATCCACCCACCCACCCATCCATCTATTTTTTGCCTCACTGCTTTTCCCAGGACTTCTGTTGTTGTTCAGTTGCTAAGTCGTTTCTGACTCTTTGCAACCCCATGGACTAGAGCACACCAGGCTTCCCTGTCCTTCACTATCTCCCAGTGTTTGCTCAAACTTTAGGCCTCTAATACAGTACTAAACAGGACTAATACAAGCAGTTACTATTTTCAGTCTCAGGAGAGACATTAAGTATAAGTTCACCATTAATATATAATTCACTATTAAACGCAATGACTGCTGCAGGTTTTATATAGAAATCTTGATAAAGTTGAAGAACCTCTTATACTTTGCTAGTTCCTTTTGTTAAAAAAAAATTTCACAGAAATCTATGTTGGATTTTATGAAATGCACTCTACTCAGCTACTGAGATATGACTTTAATTTGTTTATGTGATACAGTACACTCAATTCTGTAGTGTTAAATCAAGCCTGTATTATTGGGAATAATCTGATTTGGTTTTGATAAATTATTCTTTTTATATATTAAAGGATTTGTTTTATATATGTATATATAGCTGGTTCTATCTGTGGTGGTTCTGGTCTATAAAGTCATCACAATCACTGAACCATGCTCCTAAGGGAAACAGAAGATTATGCCTCTGATTACAATACTTTAATTATCAGATCAACATATAACTTGGATTTACGTATATTTCTGTTTAAAAATACCTTATTTAATATATATTACAATGCATCAACACTGAACTCACAACCAACACCATTATAACTCATGCCTAGGGGAGGCATATCTAATACAATACTTTCTCTGTAAGGCATAGTACAGCCTTGTTTTTAGATATACTTTGTTTATGCTTAGGGGTCATTTAAAAAGTAAAATCAATAAAAAGTGCAAAAAATGTACTCTAAATAGACTGAAAAAGGGACATTTTTATACTTGAGACTTGAACAATGAGGAAGAGCTTGCCTTGCTCAACTTCAGCTAGGAAGGTGTATGTCAGATGACTTAAATTTTTCGCCACACTGAGCATGTTCACAAATGAGACTGAAAATACCAAGGGTACTGATCTTGGAATTAAATTTTATTGATTAGGTGAATTTGCAGATATGGAATTTTTGAATGAAGATAAACAGTGTACACACACACACACATATTTGCATCTATGTTCATAAGTGACACCAGACTATAATTTTCCACTCTTGTACTATCAAGAGTTTTCATGTAAAGGTTATGCTAGACTCTTAAGGTGAGTGCAGGAGTATTCTTTTCATTCTATTTTTAAGAGTATGTGTAAGAATAGACTTCATTTTCCCTTTAATGCTTATCAGAATTTGCTGGTAAAGCCATTTAGGCCTAGAGTCTTATTTATGAAAAGATTTTTAACCACTAATTTAATTTCTTTATTATTAACATCCACAAAGTTATTCAGTATCCTTCTACTATCTTTTAATGTCTTCAGTATGTATTGCTATATTCACCCTTTTTAATATTGAAATTGGTTATTTGTGACTTTTGTTTTTTGGGATGTACCTCACCCAGAGATTTCTAATTTTAATGGTCATCATAAAATTCCAGGTTTTATATTTGCTGACTTTTTCTACCTTCCTGCTGTTTACTTTTTTCACTTTTTTTGTGGGGAAGGAGCTTATTTGCTGAATTATCTTTGACTTTTTCTTTTTAATTCTTTAAAAATCATTGTATTTATTTATTCACCTTTGGCTATGCTGAGTCTTCACTGCTTTGCAGGTTTTTCTCTAGTTGCAGTGAGCAAGGGATCCTCTCTGGTGGTAGTGTGCAGGATTCTCACAGTGGTGGCTTCAGAGCCACCACAGAGCATGGACTCTGTGGTTGTGTTGCAGCTCTTGGGGTATAGAGCACAGGCTCAACAGTTGTGGCTCACGAGCTTAGTTACTCTGTGGCATGTGGGATCTTCCCAGACCAGGGATCGGACCCGTGTCTCCTGCACTGGCAGGAAGATTCTCTACCATTGAGCCATCAGGGAAGCCCATCTTTAACATCTTGAGACAGACTCTTAATTCATTAGTTTTCAGTTTTTCTTTATACTATAGCATTTAAGCTATAAATTTTCCTTTAAGTGATGCTATAGCTATACCCCAAAGTTTTAATAAAAAGCATTTTTGTGACATTTTTGGACAAAAATTCTTCACAAAAAATATTATTTAGTTGAAAATATTTTTTACTTTTTATTATAATTTTTCAGCTCATGGGTTTTTTGGGGAAGGTTATTTACTAATTTCTAAACCTTTGGGTACTTTCTAATTCCCATTTGGTACCAATTTCTTGCTTAACAGCATTGTCTGTATAATTCAACCCTTTGAGTCTTACTGACATTTGTCTTTTAAATTTTTATAAATTAATAACATTTAAAATATTTACTATAATTTTTAAATAACATTTTTGGTAAATGTTATCTGTACAGTATAGTTGAAATGAATTATTTTGTAGTTTTGGGGTACACTATTTTACATATGAGCCACTCTGGTGGCCTCAGAGGTTAAAGCGTCTGCCTGCAATGCAGGAGACTTAGGTTTGATCCCTGGGTTGGGAAGATCCCTGGAGAAGGAAACGGCAGTCCACTCCAGGACTGTTGCCTGGAAAATCCCATGGACAGAGGAGCCTGGTAGGCTACAGGCCATTGGGTAGCAAAGAGTCGGCCACGACTGAGCGACTTCACTATTTATTAGTAAATTCTCAAACTTAGCATGCACGCAGAGCTTAGAGTTTTTGTCACTTAGACTGGAATGGAAAGCATTTTCTTCAGAGCAGGGGTGTTCAATAACATTTCAGAGAAAGAATCAATATATGGGGCTGTTTAAGGCAGGCCAAGGGAAGGAACTGATTGGAAACAGGATTCATTCCCTGGGCCTGGTTTAACCTGCAAGTGAGCCAGGTGCCTCAGGCCAGAGGGGAGTACCTGGTGGCCTCAGAGGTTAAAGTGTCTGCCTGCAATGCAGGAGACCTGGGTTTGATCCCTGGGTCGGGAAGATGCCCTGGAGAAGTAAATGGTAACCCACTCCAGTATTCTTGCACGGAGAATCCCATGGATGGAGCAGCCTGGTGAGCTACAGTCCATGGGGTTGCAAAGAGTCAGACATGACTTCAATTACCTATTCTACATAGGGCTGTTAAGTTGTTATCTATGTTGTTCAAATTTCTACTGTGAATGTCTGCTCTCTGTTATTGAGAAGATCTCAAATTTTTTTTTAAAGAAGCAGAAAAATATCTCTATACATTGATAAAATAGCACCACCTTCAAACTGTTGTATAAAGATTAAATGAGTTAACTACACACTATACATAAGGACAAGGAGTAAAGAAGTAATAATTACCAAAAGTTTAGTACAGTTTTTTAAAAAAAAGGCTCTGGAAAGAGATAATAGAACTCTATTTTTACTGGTGCTTTACTACCAAGTGACCTTAGAAATTTTACTTACCCATTTTGTGTGTTTCCTCATATGTAAAATGAAAGGTCATTCTAATTCTAAAATTTTAGATCAGTTCTTGATAGAATAAAATATTACCTTCTTACTTATTTGAAATGTCTATATCAATATCCTGCTGAAAATAATCAAATAAACAAAAACTAAGACTTAAAAAAAAGTACACCTGCCTGAAACAGCCCCAGATGTTGATTCTTTCTCAGAAATGTTATTGAACACCCCTGCTCTGAAGAAAATGCTTTCCATTCCAGTCTAAGTGACAAAGAACTCTAAGCTCTGTGTGCATGCTAGGTCTGAGAATTTACTAATAAATAGTGAAGTCACTCAGTTGTGTCCGACTCTTTGAGACCCATGGACTGTAGCCTACCAGGCTCCTCTGTCCATGCGATTTTCCAGGCAACAGTCCTTGAGTGGATTGCCATTTCCTTCGCGCAGGTGGCTGCGAGAGCCGGCGCACTAGGCGCAGGCGGCCGTGAGAGGAGCTACCCTACGTCTGAGGTCAGGGGCAGCGGCCTAAAGTGCCAGGCTGTGACGGTGCAGAACAGCCGAGAGGAGCTACTCTGAGTCTGAGGTCAGGGGCGGCAGCTGGGAGGAGCCACCCACGCCCGAGGCCAGGGCTGGCGGCCTGGAAGAGCATCCCGAGGAGCCCTGGCTGAGCTATCCCACGTTGAAGCGGCTGTGCTTTGCTGGAGCAGCTGTGAAGAGATACTCCACGCCCAAGGTAAGAGAAACCCAAATAAGATGGTAGGTGTTGCAAGAGGGCATCAGAGGGCAGACACACTAAAACCATACTCACAGAAAACTAGTCAATCTGATCACACTAGGACCACAGCCTTGTCTAACTCAATGAAACCAAGCCATGCCTGCGGGGCAACCCAAGATGGGCGGGTCATGGTGGAGAGGTCTGACAGAGCATGGTCCACTGGAGAAGGGAATGGCAAGCCCTTCAGTATTCTTGCCTTGAGAACCCCATGAACAGTATGAAAAGGCAAAATGATAGAATACCAAAAGAGAAACTCCCCAGGTCATTAGGTGCCCAATATGCTACTGGAGATCAGTGGAGAAATAACTCCAGAAAGAATGAAGGGATGGAGCCAAAGCAAAAACAATACCCAGTTGTGGATGTAACTGGTGATAGAAGCAAGGACCAATGCTTTAAAGAGCAATATTGCATAGGAACCTGGAATGTCAGGTCCATGAATCCAGGCAAATTGGAAGTGGTCAAACAAGAGATGGCAAGGGTGAACGTCAACATTCTAGGAATCAGCGAACTAAAATGGACTGGAATGGGTGAATTTACCTGAATGACCATTATATCTACTACTGCAGGCAGGAATCCCTCGGAAGAAATGGAGTAGCCATCATGGTCAACAAAAGAGTCCAAAATGCAGTACTTGGATGCAATCTCAAAAATGACAGAATGATCTCTGTTCATCTCCAAGGGAAACCATTCAATATCACAGTTATCCATCTATGCCCCAAACAATAACGCTGAAGAAGCTGAAATTGAACGGTTTTATCAAGACCTACAAGACCTTTTAGAACTAACACCCAAAGAAGATATCCTTTTCATTATAGGGGACTGGAATGCAAAAGTAGGAAGTCAAGAAACACCTGGAGTAACAGGCAAATTTGGCCTTGGAATGTGGAATGAAGCAGGGCAAAGACTAATAGAGTTTTGCCAAGAAAATGCACTGGTCATAGCAAACACCCTCTTTCAACAACACAAGAGAAGACTCTACACATGGACATCACCAGATGGTCAACACCGAAATCAGACTGAATATATTCTACGCAGCCAAAGATGGAGAAGCTCTATACAGGCAACAAAAACAAGACCAGGAGCTGACTGTGGCTCAGATCATGAACTCCTTATTATCGAATTAAGACTCAAATTGAAGAAAGCAGGGAAAACTGCTAGACCATTCAGGTATGGCCTAAATCAAATCCCTTATGATTATACAGTGGAAGTGAGAAATAGGTTTAAGGGCCTAGATCTGATAGATAGAGTGCCTGATGAACTATGGAATGAGTTCGTGACATTGTACAGGAGACAGAGATCAAGACCATCCCCATGGAGAAGAAATGCAAAAAAGGAAAATGGCTGTCTGGGGAGGCCTTACAAATAGCTGTGAAAAGAAGAGAGGCGAAAAGCAAAGGAGAAAAGGAAAGATATAAGCATCTGAATGCAGAGTTCCAGAGAATAGCAAGAAGAGATAAGAAAGCCTTCTTCAGCGATCAATGCAAAGAAATAGAGGAAAAGAACAGAATGGGAAAGATTAGAGATCTCTTCAAGAAAATTAGAGATACCAAGGGAACATTTCATGCAATGATGGGCTCAATAAAGGACAGAAAGTGTCTGGACCTAACAGAAGCAGAAGATATTAAGAAGAGGTGGCAAGAATACACGGAAGAACTGTTCAAAAATGATCTTCACAACCTGGATAATCATGATGATGTGATCTCTAATCTAGAGCCAGACATCTTGGAATGTGAAGTCAAGTGGGCCTTAGAAAGCATCACTATGAACAAAGCTAGTGGAGTTGATGGAATTCCAGTGGAGCTGTTTCAAATCCTGAAAGATGATGCTGTGAAAGTGCTGCACTCAATATGCCAGCAAGTTTGGAAAACTCAGCAGTGGCCACAGCACTGGAAAAGGTCAGTTTTCATTCCGATCCCAAAGAAAGGCAATGCCAAAGAATGCTCAAACTACCACACAATTGCACTCATCTCACACACTAGTAAAGTAATGCTCAAAATTCTCCAAGCCAGGCTTCAGCAATATGTGAACCGTGAACTCCCTGATGTTCAAGCTGGTTTTAGAAAAGGCAGAGGAACCAGAGGTCAAATTGTCAGCATCTACTGGATCATTGAAAAAGCAAGAGAGTTCCAGAAAAATATCTATTTCTGCTGTATTGACTATGCCAACGCCTTTGACTGTGTGGATCACAATAAACTGTGAAAAATTCTCAAAGAGATGGGAATACCAGACCACCTAACCTGCCTCTTGAAAAATCTGTATGCAGGTCAGGAAGCAACAGTTAGAACTGGACATGGAACAACAGGCTGGTTCCAAATAGGAAAAGGAGTGCGTCAAGGCTCTATATTGTCACCCTGCTTATTTAACTTCTATGCAGAGTGCATCTTGAGAAATGCTGGACTGGAAGAAACACAAGCTGGAATCAAGATTGCCGGGAGAAATATCAGTAACCTCAGATATGCAGATGACACCACCCTTATGGCAGAAAGTGAAGAGGAGCTAAAAAGCCGCCAGATGAAAGTGAAAGAGGAGAGCAAAAAAGTTGGCTTAAAGCTCAACATTCAGAAAACGAAGATCATGGCATCCGGTCCCATCACTTCATGGGAAATAGATGGGGAAACAGTGGAAACAGTGTCAGGTTTTATTATTTTGGGCTCCAAAATCACTGCAGATGGTGATTGCAGCCATGAAATTAAAAGACGCTTATTCCTTGGAAGAAAAGTTATGATCAACCTAGATAGTATATTCAAAAGTAGAGACATTACTTTGGCCGACTAAGGTCCGTCTAGTCAAGGCTATGGTTTTCCCAGCGGTCATGTATGGATGTGAGAGTTGGACTGTGAAGAAGGCTGAGCGCCGAAGAATTGATGCTTTTGAACTGTGGTGTTGGAGAAGACTCTTGAGAGTCCCTTGGACTGCAAGGATATACAACCAGTCCATTCTGAAGGAGATCAACCCTGAATATTCATTGGAAGGACTGATGCTTAAGCCGAAGCTCCAGTACTTTGGCCACCTCACGCGAAGAGTTGACTCACTGGAAAAGACTGATGCTGGGAGGGATTGGGGGCAGGAGGAGAAGGGGACGACAGAGGATGTGAGGGCTGGATGGCATCACAGACTCGATGGACGTCAGTCTGGGTGAACTCCGGGAGATGGTGATGAACAGGGAGGCCTGGCGTGCTGCGATTCATGGGGTCGCAAAGAGTTGGACACGACTGAGTGACTGAACTGAAGACTTAAAAATACTACTATCTAGTGAATTCTCTTGAGGTCTAAATTTCATGAAAATCTATTCTGTCAGATTGTTAATGGACATCTAAGAGCAGCAAAGCTCTAAGGGGCACTTTTTTCGATGTGTCATATATAGGATAAAAACTGTCATAATTACGGCACTCTGTCAGATACAATTCTAATGAACCAAAGTCTTTCACTGGAGGTAGAATGGAAAGGGACTCTTGTCACTTAGGATACCTCTGCTTGAGACTCTCTACCAGCAGTTCTTAATTTTTTGGGTAATATACTTCTTTGAGTATCTGATTAAATTTATGGCCATTTCCCCCTAGAAAACAATACATATATGATACACAAGTCACACTTTTCAGGGTGGTTCACAGACTCTGCTTGGATTATCTTGAGTTTCCATATTTATGCAGTGATGATGAAGACAAAGTTTTATAGAATCACTGTCTTGGTCTGGTACATTTTAGTGGCAAGGAACAGAAAACCACCTAAACTAGCTTAAGTAAAAGGCAAATTTATCTTAAATATGAAAAGATGCCTCACGGAATTCAACTTTAAGAAGTACAGTTGGTCTTCATGGGAACAGAAAAGGTATCAAGGAGATACTTTTTTGTCTCCTCTTTCTTTCCAGAAAACTGCCTCAGTTGCCTACAAAAAATTTCCTGACACTGATGATTAAAAGAGACATGGTTCTGTTAGGTTAGAATAGGAAACAGGAGTCCAGGATGGTGGTGGCTAAAAGACAACAAAGGGAAAAGCCCACGAAAATAGAACAAAGAGGACTGGAGAGAGGACCTCAGGGAGAACAAACAGCCTCCTGGCTAGCCCAATTTACATAGGGCAGGCCCAGGGGGAGGGAAAAACACGTGAAAAGAGGAGCCGAAGGGCCAGGGCTCCCTCCTTTCTTCAAGTCTTTTGGCTGGCATGCCCTCACGCCTCTAGGATGTATTTTCCTGCTATTTTCTAAATAAAATTGAGCTGTAACATGGAGTTGTAACACTGATCTAAGAGTTACATCAAGGTCTGTTCGAGGCCTGAGAGCTATAACACGGTCTGTCCAAGACCTGAGAGCTATAACATGGTCTGTCTGAGAGCTATGACATGCCAAGGGCTCGAACGTCCGTCACTTCAAATTTTTGCTGAGACAAGACAGAACCGAGGCGAATATACTTGCCTGACAGTTCTATACCCGTGAACTACACTATTAAAGTATAACTATTTTTCATTTCAGTTTAGAGTACTTAGTATTTATATACACAGTCAGGATATGGGTTAGATTAATACATAGCATCTGTGAACGCCTCTCTGAGTTTAGCATTCTTTGTTAGAATATGCTCTTTAAATTCCCTTCCAAGACACATATGACTCAGATAGCCTTTCTCAGGTTATACTTTTCATGCTTTCTCTCTCTTTCCATTGAAACCTAGGACTTATTACAGCTATATCACTTTCTACTGAAACATCTCTCTGAAAATAAACATCAAATTCAACCACAATATACAATTTGCCACCATTAAGAATGTTGAAAAGAAATGTGATGTAGGCTCTGTAACTTCATTAAACAGTTGTAATCAATTTTGTGGTCTACGGCAGCACTGCTGGAACGTGTTAGTGTTCTCTGGAGACTACTCTGAGGCATTTCAACACATTTTTCTAAATGTGCACTAGGCTGTAAGAAAGCAAGCCTTTTTTAGACACGCCAAATGTGATTCCAAAGAGACTGAGGAAAAACAAAGTGATTATGCCTTATGAGAAACAAAACAGAAAGAAATGGCTGAATTTACTAATGTTGGTAAGATAAATATTTAGAAGATATTAGTTTTTCTGACCAGGAAAATCTATAGAACAGATCAACAGTCTGATCAGTCAGGAAACAACTAGTTTTCTACAGGACAGCTAATTGAAATACAGTTAGACTGGTTTCTAATTTCAATATATAGGAATCCTCTTCATTTACATTCTGTAAAGTGATAAAACATACTGATTAAAAGACAAAGTTTGGTTAGAAAGTTTGTTATGGTTTCTCTACATTTTATCACCTCTTTCAAATGTTCATTTACATTCCTCAGTAAATTTTCACTTTGCTTTAGATAGATTTATGCAGAGAACCTTAAAACTGTATTATTTGGAAACATTTTAAAATTTAAGAATTCAGTCTTCAACTTCACTTAGTTTCTCAAAAGTGTTAAGTAAGAATCTTGCATGTAAAAATGTATAGGCTATTCATAGGATAACTTTCTATTTAAATTTCTTTCCTATGTTGATTTTTACTCAATACTGCCTTTGTTCTCTTTTCTAAATCAGTTATATTAAAAGACTGTATTTCTTTACTCCTGTCTACCTAGGCTGTTCAAATGATAACTTTCTATTTAAATTTCCTATGTTGAGTTTTACTTAACGTTACTTTTGTTCTCTTTTTCAAAATAGTTATAGTAAAAGATCACATTTTTTTATTCCCTCCCCCTCAATTCCCATCTTGTTGGTTAAGGAGCTTAATAAGGAAAATACTGGATTTTATTTCCTACAAAATTTTCTGTCTGGCATGCTGCCAGTGTCAACAACAGAATCTTGAACACCTCAAGACACTTTAAGAGGGAGCTATAAACTCTAAGTAAAATGTTTTGCTTGTTACATAAGAAAATCTGGCAATATTTACCCAAGTATACAGTTTTAAGCAGGTTTTCAAAGTGCTCTCTTCAAAGCCATCGGTGTTTCCAGAGTCCATTCAAGGGCCAGCAAAGACAGACGTGGGAGATACTGGGTGGTGACTGAAGAATCAAAGCTACTCCATTTTGTAAGGTTCCGGGAAAAGAGCCTTTGGAAATCCCCTGACCTCACCCCACCACCTGCGAACCAATCAGAACCCTTGGCCAGCCCGGGAAATTCGAGTCAAGCCCGGGAAAGGAGAACCAATCAGAACTCAACACCTAACCCTTCACCAGAAGGTGACCAATCAGACCCGGAGACTCCCGTTTTTTGAATTTTTCGCGATAATACCCTATATAAGCAATGTAATCCAGAGTTCAGGGCTCCTCCCTATAACTGCTGTGTCGGTATCGGTGGGAGCCCCAGCTCGAGCTTGGTAATAAAAACTTTCTTGCTTTTGCATCGGATATCGGCTCCCTGGTGGTCATTGGGAGATTTCTCGACTTGGGCATAACATTTGGGGGCTCGTCCAGGATCTCCCACCGGCTCCACGGGAAGACCGATCCGGAGAGTCATCTGCAGCCGGTAAGCTTTTTTCTGTCTTTCTTTTCACTCCTGGTAGGGCCTGGTATCTGAGACCGGTATATGACTCAGGCGGACGCACCGGAGAGTCACCAGTGGGGGTCGTTGGGAGACGTCCCCGACCCCAGCGTGGGGGGACGGAGTGCCCCTGTTCTCTGTAGATGATAGTGGGTGTATTTCTCCTGTCTCTCTTTCTGTTTGTGTGGCTGTTCGTATTGTCTGTGTTAATTTACCAACATCTGACTGATCCAGGGACGATGGGGCAACACCATTCTAGCCCCACACCTCTATCCTTGGTTACCGATAATTTTAAGGAGGTCAAGATGCGCGCTCATGACCTCAGTGTAGAAATTAAAAGGAATAAATTAATCACTTTTTGCAGCGCAGAATGGCCGACCTTCCATGTAGGCTGGCCCTCAGAAGGCACCTCTGACTTGGGAACTTTACACCGAGTCCGAGATATCATCTTCTGACCGAGGATCGGACACCCTGACCAAGTTCCCTTTGTCAGCACTTGTGTCTCCTCGGACAATTCATTTCCGAGTGTTAGACAAGAGCCCAGTTTCGGGCCCTGGAAGGGGTCCCTCTTCCTGCAACAAACGGCGACTCTGGCAGGGACTCTTCTTCGCTGAGACTGACATCCTGACCACTCGGGGTACTCAGGGGCCAGCTTGCCTGCCAATGGACCAGACCCAGCGGCCGCAACTGGGACCCTTTTGTCCCTGGTCTCCTCCTGACGCGGACAACTGGCCAGAGTGCCCCGACCGGTAAGGAACAAGAGACTTTATTGATCTCTCTCCCCTTCCCTCTCTGTTTCCTCTCCTTAACCCTTCCTATCCTTCCCTGTTTTTCTAGTCCCCCGGTCCTGGACGCAGGAATCTGGTCGAAGGGCCCTCAGCCTGAGCTGAGGATTGGAGACTGATCACCTCCTCTTGGCAGAGAACTCGAATTCTGGTTCTAATTTCTGGTAGGGCCGAGTTCCAGTCCTCCCTTCTCTGGAGGCCCAGGGAAAAGTCCCGTAATGCCTGGGTATCTGTAGGTGGCAGGAGACGTCTCTAAGGCCACCCCTTTTGCCCCCTCTCTCCTGCCTCCTCTCCCTTCTTTTTCAACCTGGCTTCCTTTCCTTCCTTGAAATCTTTGATGTTAGTACTTGGATCTGAAGTTCTCTGTCGCTATAGGAGGTTTTCTGAGAGACTGTATTTTTGTATTTAATGGCTTCTCTGGTGGAGCCGAGGTTAAAGCGTCTGCCTGCAATATGGGAGACCTGGGCTCGATCCCTGGGTCGAGAAGATCCCCTGGAAAAGGAAATTTTGCTTTGTCTGGCAACCATGTGGTTTAGACCTGCCGCCATTTTGTTAAAACTTGATTTTCTTTCCCTGTGCCTTGAGACCAGGGCTCTCAGGAACACTTATCTAGACCATCTCTAACTCCTGACACTGAGAGAAAAAAAAGACTTAAAGCTAGATCTTACACTGTGTCTGTCTAAATAAGTCTTGGTAATAATTTTGTATATGATCTCTATTTATTTGGCTTAAAAAAAGGTAAGCGCTTACAAATCAAGTAATTCTAAATTAAACAGTAAATTCCAGGTTTATGTAACTGGGAAATATTCAGTGTTAAATACCTGATATTAATGTTTGTTTGTTGACTTATTTAATATAGACATGTCTTAGAGTACTTAACGTTAAGTAAAATATTTTCATTGTACCTAGGTTTAATATGAGTTAAATATTATATCTGTTACAAGTTTGTCAACAAGAAAATTATCTCAAGTAAGAAAAACTTTGAAAAAAATGTAAATGAGATATGAGCATTTAGATAAACTCTATTAAAAATAATTATGCTTTAGGAATGTCTGTCTAAAATAGTCTGTCCAAACTGGGGTAACTTAAATTGGGTTGTGCTAAACTAAGTGATGGAAGTTCACTGACTAGCTAGCTCATTTCCAAATAGAGCAAAATTTTGAAACATTTATTACTGAACATTAGTTTCCTCTTACAAAGAAGCTAAAGAAATTTGGGACTGTTAATGACTAAAAATAAGCTGGCGCAAAAACTTGAATTTGGCTTTTCTCTCTGTTAGAAGGACACACTTTCTTCAGATGTTGAACTGCATTTGACAATAGATTTAAGTTCATTTGCTTCTTAAATGGTCTGTTCTGTATTTGCTTCTGAAATCCCATATTGTTACTTTGGCTGAGTGAATAGCTATTGTTTTACAGTGACCTATAGTCCCATCTGACTGAGTGCTCAAAACCTTTCTGATATTTGTTGACAAAACTTCCTAAATCATTCTATGAAACACTTTTGGCTTCTAGCTAACTTTGGGGTGCTTCAGAGGGCCCCCGAAGCACCCCAAAGAGAGATATTAAACTGCATTTATTTGGTTGGTTAAATTACATTAAAAAAAGATTATCAAATGAGTAATAAATCTGCTCATATTATAATATAAGGTAAAGTTACTAATACAGATATCCTAAAAATTATATGGAGTTTTTAACATTCTGATATGTCCTGGTATTTTAATGGAAAACCTGATGACTTCACAAAAGTTAGCAAAAGGACTAAATGAACCAGTGAATATGCTTATAACTTTTATGGTTTCTATCTGAAAAATTATGGGGTTAAATCTTATGTTTTCAGGGAGTAGCGGAAATCTTCCTCTCAAACTAATTATGACAATACTTAGGTAAAATTAAACATTATAAACAAAACAATTATATTTTCTATCTGACTCCTCCAAAAATTAAAAGTTCTTAGGTTTCCAGTAAGTTTATCAAATGAGTTAGAAAGGTTTTCTAATGGATACAAAATCTCAGGAAATTTTTGAGACCTTAAAAAGGGAAAAATTCACCTAGATTTGTTATGCAAAATCTGTGGTAAGCCTTTGGTGTGAGTTTCCCAGCCCTGTTTTATTTTAAAAGTTCAATCTGAGACTCTATAAATGTTTCAGCAAAATAAAAAGCCTATAATCAATTATGGTTATAAAAATCAGACCAAAATCAGTGAAAACAGACCTATTTTGCAAACAAACTAGCCTTAATTTGGTTATATTTAATAAAAATAAGGGTAACTTTAAAGAAAAAAAGATATTTCGAAATGTTAAATACCAGTTTGTTAATGGAGGTCTGCATCTAGTAAGACTCATCTCTTAGTTCTTTGCTGTTATATAATGTTAATGTAAAATTTAATTTAATTCTTGAAGAACACCCTAAGTTTGTTTCTGAAGCTTATCTCAGTAATCTATCTTTGGATGAAGATCAGATGCCTCATGACCTGCAACCAGGACTGGAAAAAGACATAATTTAAGGGACTGTCTCCAACATGGATGGAAGGACTTTTTTTATCAGGAGAAACTACACTACACCAGGATGAGAAGACGACGACATCAGAGGTAGACAGCTTCCCCAAGATGCTGGACCTGATTCGTATGATCATTTATGTTTTCTTGACTTCTTAGACCTTTGCATATAAGTCAAACGCTTTTCTATCATAGGCCTGATCCTATGCTAGTTTCAAAATCAATCCAATTGTTGGGTTTGTGGCCAGTAACCTGTGTCTAGTTCTGGGTTACCTTGGTAAATTTCTCTATTACCAGACTCTAACTGGTTGGCCCTGAGAAAATTTACTTAAAAAATTAAATCATACTAAAGATAATCAGTCTAGTGACACTAGAAAACTGGGCTATGTTCCTTATAGACGGTGCCAATATATAATTTCCCTGGAAGATAAAGATTCTACAGGGCAGACTAAGTCAGATAACCTGAAGATATACTAGGCTACATCTAATGGAAGTTCTTAACATAAGTATTACTTGTTACTTTACTAATACTGCTGGCTATGTTACTTGTATTTCACCTGTTTTACAAAATTGCTGTTTCTTACACTGTATGTGTGTGAGGCCTCTAATAAAATAATATATAGCCCCATATGAGATCGATGATGGTAACAGTGTAACTCTAGATATGGCAAGAAGCAACAAGAGGGAATATTCCCCTGGACCAAAAAGCTAGTAAGACAGGTGGTCCAGAGAATTTTAGATACTGTTTTATGGCCTAGTCCAGTAACAGCACATTGAGTGGCCTGTCTACCTGAGAATGGACACTCTCAGCACCATGGGATAAAATGGTCATGAACTGCCCCCCTCATAATCATGATCAAGTTTATGAGCAAAAAGGGGCTCTGCCAACTGAAGACTGACCCTCGCCATCTGCATCTACAAAGATTAAATCATGGCCGCTGCAACTGCTGACTTTCAACGCCCCTGAAAGGAGTTCAGGGTGAAAATCAGGAATGAGGCACTCTGTGCTCTGGGAAAAACTGGCAGAACAGGCCTTCAGATAGTTAGATCTTTTCAGGGAAAGATTTTATGAGTCCCAATTCTTGCATCTTCTCATACCTAGAGAAACAATGACGTCATTAACAGTGAAATCTGCTTTCGCTATTAAGGAAAAGTTTACAATTAAAAGTCAAAATAGAGTAGCTATGGTTCAGATATCCTGGGAAATAACTAGGTGATACTATGGGTGTACTTTCAGATTAGACCTTGTATTGCTAAACACTTGAGTTTTCTGAGTCGTGTCAGGCTTGGATGCCACCATTTTCAAAACAATGTCTGCTGAAAGCTAGCAACCTTACTTTATATAAAACTAGGCAACTGGCTACATGGCTACAAGTTTCCCGGAAGTGCCAGGTCCAGACTGGGTTTAAGATTTTAATCATATAAGACTCAAATCTAAAACCTGGAACTCAAATACTTCCAATTCAGTGACTATACTCCAAGCTGGGGCAGTCCTATGCCCCATTTTGACAGGAAGTTATCACAGTCATAGTTGCCTAGTTCCCTAAAATTAAAACTGAGCGGGACTCTGTGGGGCTCTGGAGTGCAGATCTGTTTTGTGTTCTCCATTTCTTATCTGTAGGATATAGACTTTGTTCAGCCTCCTTGGCCTTCGCTAAATTCCAAAGCCTGGATTCAAACAATTGCTAATCAGGGTCTACAAAAACAGAAACAATCAAAGGTTGGTACAGCCTCCAGACAGAGCCCTGGTTCCTACTCAAAAAAATATGCATAACAATGTCTTTGAGCCCCCATTCAGGTGGAAGATGGTAACTTCAGACTGAACACAAGATTCCTGGAGCACAGCTCTGTTGCCTCACCACCAGCCCATCAGAAGGGGTCACAAAGCCTGCAACCCTCACCCCAAATGTTGCCTTCTGTTTCCGGGGACCAGAGATGACCATCCTGTTAGGTCTCCTGTTTGGCCCTTGTCTATTTCATCTCTGAGAGGGGCCAACTAAATTGCTGTTACTACAAGGGTAGAAGCTGGTTTCAGATGTGGAAAACCCCAACTTAGATCAGGTAGAGAGAGACTTCTGCTCTATTAGGCAGGCCTACGCCCATGCACAGCAGGAAGAAGTTACAGAAGAAAGAGACCTCCGCCCCAATTCCCAAAAAGTATCTTGAGTATGAAGTCTCTCAGAAGGCCTATGTGCTGCGTTAGGGGAAGAACGTTGTTTTTATGTGAATCACTCAGGGGTAGTGAAGGAGTCCCTGGCCAAGATAAAAAAAGGGCTGAGTAAAAAAAAAAAAAAAGAAAAGAAAAATGTCTCAAAATTGGTTTAAATCCTGGTTCAACTCATCCCCCTGGTTCACAACTCTCATACCCTCCTTGGTGGGGCCCCTGATTATCTTGTTACTGCTACTCACCCTCAGGCCATGCTTACTAAACTAACTAGTGGCCTTCATTAAAAACTGCATCAACACGGTGCAGCTCATGATACTCAGATCCCAATATGCGGCCCTACCAATGGTCCCCTTAGCAGGAGACAATATAGAGCTGACCTCAGACCCATGATTGGGTCTGTCCTGGATCCTAGAGAAGGGGGGAATGAAGAATCAAAGCTACTCCATTTTGTAAGGTTCCGGGAAAAGAGCCTTTGGAAATCCCTGACCTCACCCCACCACCTGCGAACCAATCAGAACCCTTGGCCAGCCCGGGAAATTCGAGTCAAGCCCGGGAAAGGAGAACCAATCAGAACTCAACACCTAACCCTTCACCAGAAGGTGACCAATCAGACCCGGAGACTCCAGTTTTTTGAATTTTTCGCGCGATAATACCCTATATAAGCAATATAACCCAGAGCTCAGGGCTCCTCCCTATAGCTGCTGCGTCGGTATCGGTGGGAACCCCAGCTCAAGCTTGGTAATAAAAAGTCTCTTGCTTTTGCATCGGATATCGGCTCCCTGGTGGTCATTGGGAGATTTCGCGACTTGGGCGTAACAGTGACGACTGCTATACCTTTTGCCTGCACCACAAAGTGTCCTCTGAAGAAAATAGTCTATGGCTAAAATGCTGAAATCAATAATCCAGGCCTTATTACCCTACTGGTTTGATATAGAGGAACGGGAAATTAGATTTCCATACAGTATCTTCTTCAGGAGAAAGAAAAGAAGAAAATGCACTATTGAGAGTTAGTATGTAAAATAGCACTGTCACTCTGAATTCATGACATTCATATATATGAGAAATTTTTTCACAATCCAACTTTTAGGGGTGATAGAGAACAAGTAAGTGGGTAAAACTTATTACTAGATACCCTGGATCACATTAAAAATCATTTGGTTCCACCCATCTTCCTGTCTTAATCATTTCTTCAAGGAAAAGCAGAAAAAACTGTTAGACAGAAAACTTTTGATTCTGATTGATGGTGTGGTTTATTATCACTTATTAATATTTAGAGAATACCCAAAGCCAGGATTGAACCTGGGTCTCCCACTTTGCAAGCAAATTCTTTACGATCTAAGCTACCAGGGAAGTCCAGCATTTAGCAACTTGCTCTTAGCATTTCATATAGTCTGTTTCATTTCTGTATGTATCATAAATCCTTGAAATGATTCTTAAACATTACTGATTTTGATGGCATATGTAAAACCAGACAATAGCTTCTTCACATTAGGTAGTAAAGAACAAAAAAAATGTACTAGAAGGAGATTAAGTGTGTGTGTAAAGGTTGTTTATAGGCTAAACAATCTGCACTATGTAGATGAAGTCAGGCTTTAATAAAGAAAAGTGTTAGCTCAGGGAGTTAATGATTTATATCTGAAGGGACAGTTTTTCCCAAAGTGCATTTCACAAAATAGTCTCAGAAGATGCTTTTTTGTCGATAGGTCAAATGAAAACATAGTCTCTTTTTTGAAGAGCTACAGGCATGTAACCATATAATAGCTCTCTAATTAAAAAACTCAGTTTTAATGTCCAAATTTACTTTGTTGACAAACCCGTTTTTAAATTATGTCCTACTCATTTTA
This sequence comes from Ovis canadensis, assembly GCF_042477335.2. Taxonomy (NCBI): domain Eukaryota; kingdom Metazoa; phylum Chordata; class Mammalia; order Artiodactyla; family Bovidae; genus Ovis; species Ovis canadensis. The sequence goes on along the minus strand of NC_091248.1, from coordinate 70,426,632 downwards.
CAGAATTTCTTGGGAAAACAAAACTTTGAGACTGGAGATAAGGAATGCATAAGAAAGGCATGGATATCTACTTTTTAAGCAAAACATATGAAAAAAACTGAAAGGATAACCCAGAAAATCCATAGACAGAGATCACAGCAGGCTTATGAAGAAGTTAAGTAGAAAGATCTCAGCCATGGCTTCACATGAATGCTTAGATTGCTGCCCTTATTGACAACATTTTTTGTGTTGCCATCATGGTGATCACTGTCATCATATAACAATGGCCACTATATCAGTAATGTAAAATTATTATGCTAAGTCGTTTCAGTCGTGTCTGACTCTGTGCAGCCCCATAGACGGCAGCCCACTAGGCTCCTCTGTCCCTGGGATTCTCCAGGCAAGAGTACTGGAGTGGGTTGCCACTGCCTTCTCCGAAAATTCTTATGAGTAGGTACTATTACTCTCATTTTACAGATGAGGGGAATGAGGCTTAGAGAAGTTAAATACATATTGAAGGTCATTTGCTAGTTAAGTGATTTCAGATGGAATTAAAATCTGATATGTAGTCTGAGTTTTTAACAATTATGCCCACTATGTCTCCCACAGAAGGAAGTACCAGTGTGGATACAACTTAACAGTTGTCCATGCATAAAATAAACATGCTATGGAAATATTTACTATAATCGTAGGTCCGCATTCTAAAAACAAGCTAATCATATGTATTAGTTTTCTATTATTTTGTAATAAACTACCACAAAGTTAATTTAAAAATACAACCTAATTTTGTAGAATTCAGGCATTCTTGGCTGGTACTCTGCTCTGGGTGTGATAAAGCTGAAATTAAGGTTTCAGCAGAACTAGGCTCTTATTTAAGAGTTTTGTGAGGGGAGAATCCAGTTCTAGGCTTATTCAGGTTGTTGGCAGAAACCAGTTCCATGTGGATGCAGGACTTTTTTTTTTTGCTGACTGGTCAGCTTCTAGAGGCTACCTGTACACCATGGCTCATGGCCCACCCCATTTTCAATGCCAACAATAGCACATTTATTCTTATGCTTCAAATCCTCCTGAGACACTCTGTCCCTCTTCTCTTATGTTGCATTTGGAAAAAGTTATTTGTTTTTAAGGGCTCATGTAATTAGATTAGACCCACCCAGATAATCTTGTCTTGGTCAATTGATCGGTAACATTACCAGAAAAAGACAGATATGGAGAGGGATTTTTGCCTCCTTCAGACCACTTTTAGACTCAAGGTGCAACATCTTGCAGATTTTAGACCTGCCAACCCCTACAATCATGTGAGCCAATTCCTTAAAATACATCTGTCTGTCTATATACACTCCCAAACACTATATTAGTTCTATTCCTCTGGAGAACACTAATACACACTTCCCAATAGAATCCTATGTATCTGGTGGTCAAGATTCCTATTTTCATGTAGGGCTACCCTACATGAAATGATGAAGAGATGAGAAGGAGTTTCAAAACACAGAGAAATACCACCGGCATATCCCTACTAACTGTTCCCTAGCAGCATACCATAACACACTGAGTTTCCTTGCTCCCACATAAGTCAACAGATAGACTGAATTATTGGTCTTAATCAAACTAAACCTCATGAAAGAGAAGCTTATCAAGGTTCCTGGCAAAGAAACCCAAAGGTTTAAGATACTCTAAAAATGCGAATGCAAGGGAGTTAGAAACAACACAACACAACAGATCTGACACTTCTATTTCTAGTAAAAAATTTTCAGCTAGATTGAAGCAAAAAAAAATTACTAAATCAGATCTGGCAAGATTAGAAAAATTCAAAATTATAAATAAAGTTAATTGAAATGCAGATTTATATTCACTCATGACCTTGTCCTAAGTGATTAACCTACATTTTTTAACCACTCAAAATTTTATGACTGGGCACGATTCTTTAAAGGCAAGGGTCTAGTGCTTGAGTGAGAATATACTTTATATGTAATAGGAATCTTAAGATACTTATTATAAGATCTTACTATACTCTTACCTGTCTTCTTAAAAATGACTTAATACCTTTTCTTGACATGAGAGATATTCATCATGACTGTTCATCATTTTTACAGATATATAGGACTCTATTCCTACAAAAAAAATTGCCTGTTTCTAGAATTATTTGTTTTCCTCTAAGATAGTTGTCTTTTCTCTCAGTGTCACATTTTGCTATTATGTAACAGACTCTTCCGTTTTCTTAAGGTTTCTAATCTACTATGCTTTGAAAAATTCTCCCCTTTATTTCCTCTTTTTCATTTTTGTGTATGAAGGCCTCCTTCCATGGCAATTACTTGAACTGATCTCATCTTTGTTCAGAGTGGTTAAACTCAAGTGGGTTAAAACTAGATACATTGTTTTTTATTAACCAGGGTAAGAAGCCAAAGAATAGATAGAGATATCAGATTCTCACCGTTTTCTCAAGATATAAAGTATCCCACACAATCCCTCCACCACCTGAGCCCCCCTTTTTAAAGCCTTTTCTTAGTCTGCTTCTAACATTTTAATCCTTTGTTTTTCTTATTAAGAGCACCCATAATGTTGTATTTATCCTCCTTTAGATACTGTGGGCCAACATCAAAGTACTCAATAGTACACAGAACTGAAAAGATATTGTAGGGAAAACAAGAAAATAAAGGAAACAAAGTACTACTAATTTCCGGATTCTAACCTCAATTAAGTTTTCTTTGTTCTAAAATCACAGTTAACTTAATCATGAGATTGGCACTATCTGGGGTTTTGGTTAAAATTCATTTTATGGTCTCTTTTAAGAGAATTCATTCATTCATTGATTTGATGTGTTTGCAACTCACTCTGGTACTCTTGCATGGAAAATCCCATGGACAGAGGAGCTTGGTAGGCTGTAGTCCATGGGGTTGCAAAGAGTCGGACACGACTGAGTGACTTCACTTTTCACTTTCACTTTATGTGAGTTGGGAAGATGCCCTGGAAAAAGACATGGCAACTCATTCCAGTATTCTTGCCTGGGAAATCCTATGGACAAAGCAGCCTGGCAGACGACAGTCCCTGCGGTTGCAAATAGTCGGATATGACTGAGCGACTAGCACTTTCTTTTCAATTTATGTGCAAGGTTACTGTGTTAAGCCCCTGAGTTAAAGCAGAGAATAACAGAATTTGAACATCTGCCCTTCTGAAGTACTCACTAGTACATGGTTTGGAAAATTATAATGGTTAGGAAGATTATTATAATGACTCTTGGGCAAGTTACTAAAGTGATTAACTTAATTCTTTTACAATTCTCTAATCTTTTCTTAAAGTTCTCAACCATTATTTAAGCCTAAAGAAAACCTGGCTTTTAGACACAGACACACATTCTCTTCTGATTTCATGACAGAGTAGATTAATTTACTGTGAATTCTGTCAAATATACAGACTTTCTCTGGTTTTCAAAACCATTTCTACCTTTGGGAATATGTATTCAATCTAGAGCTAATCATAAAAGTACCCAGATCCTGGGAAGAACAGGTTTTCCCACTTAGCAGTCCTTAATGCAAATAAACATTGCCTAAAAGCTTAGAGATTGTGTGAGGTAGACAATGTCATTCTGAAATACCTTACTACTCTACATTCATATTTATAGTTTAAAAGCTCTATGCTATGACCTCTACTGCTACTGGTTTAAAGTTAACATAGGTAACAATGTTTCTTTGAAGGCTAAAAACCACTGCATTGGCAAACTGAGGTAGAAAAGAATCCAGCTGGCTAAGGTTCTTCAACAACTTACATATTTCAAAGAAGGCTTCCATCCGAGGTTCACATTACATCTATGGTCATGTTCTTAAGACCACACTCTTAATTTTAAAATATTCTCCAGAAGTAAAGCAATTATTCTCACACTTTCTATATCATATTATTCAATTGTTTCCATATTTTTCTTTCACTTATTCAAATATATACTAATTACTGTATGCCAGGTAGGACTTCCCTGGTGGCTCAGACGGTTAAGCATCTGTCTACAATGTGGGAGACCCAGGTTCAATCCCTGGGTCAGGAAGATCCCCTGGAGAAGGAAATGGCAATCCACTCCAGTACTACTGCCTGGAAAATCCCATGGACAGAGGAGCCTGGTAGGCTATAGCCCATGGGGTCGCAAAGAGTTGGACATGACTGAGTGACTTTACCTGGTATGCCAGGTATTTCATAGGTACTGATGATATAGTTATAAGGCAAAGTTACTGACCTTAAATTTACACAGCAGGAATATAATTTAGGTAACTGCTCTATTAATAAAATAGCACAAATTATTTTCACATGCCTTTCTATAAGTAAAGCTGAACTGAGAATGGGAAATACACACAATATAATTAATACATAGTACTACACGAGGACTCAGTTCAGTTCAGTTGCTCAGTCGTGTGGAACTCTTGACTGCCACTTCAGAAAACATCATAAATAATATATGATTTGGGAACTGAGGTTATCTGTTCACTCCTCCACATACTGTTCTCAATAGGACTAATTTGGCTATTATCAGTATAGTAAGAATAAGCATAGTAACAATGTGTTATTAAATTTGGTGCAAGGAAATATTCAGAACTCTGTGTAACACTGGGACTAATCTAAAGATTCCAGCTCTGTCTATGGCAGATCCATGGGTAGGTAGTTTCCATGGGCAGGCAGTTTCCATGGGCCAAGTGAAGCAAGGAAATGGATGAGAATCAGGGAAAAGCCATGCCCTCCAGTGACCCAGCAGCCTGTGGCTACAATAGCTATTGCCTGGTGAAACAGAAGTGGTCAGGCAGGAGTGGGCTGAAACTCAAGAAAGCAGTTGTTTATTGATTACAGAGTTTCAGCTCCTATTTTATCTCTTTTAAACAGCAGCTTCCCCATAAGCTTCAAAGAAGGTTTAGAAAGTCAAAGACACTAACCCTCTTCTTCACCATAAATCCTGTCTAGGCCTAAGTACTAGATCTCAGAAGAATTTTATATTTCCTTTGTTTCACTTAACAGCAGTCTTCTAATTTACCGATACTTTTGTTTCCCCCTCTTAAATATGCTTTCAAACAATATTACAGCTATACTTTATCAAAAGAATGAGAGTGTAAGCAAAGTAGGGAAACTTAAATAACACGAGATGAAGGTATTTAAAAACTGGGATTCATGTTTTCCCCTGCACATGCCATTATCAGTTACACCACTTATTGCACTATTGTCTTCATGAAAATAACTGAAAAATTAAAATAATACTTTGATAACGAGCTTAGTTATCAGTCTTAGTACAATGGGGACAAAGATAAAATTCACTAAACCTGCTTAAAGCTGTGAATTTTCAACCTCCCAGTTTCATACTTACTGGGCATGCAAACAACAGAAAAGCTAAAATTAAACTGTGTACTCAATTTTATAATTATTAAAGAACATGTAAAACATACTGGAAATATATTATCACCAATGCTGATTAAAACATGAGGTATAATAATCTTATTTTTTAAGGGAATGGGAATGAAAGATCTCTTACAATTTTCCAACTTTCTCATATGAATCCACTTGATTCTTTTGAAAAGGAATTACCTGCCCATAAAGAGTTTCTAAGTGTCTACAGGTCCAATGCCATTGAGCACACTGAGAGTCTAAGTGAAATTAAATCTGTCCCACCTCTTTTCCCTTGCTCCTGTGTATATTTTGATGTACCAAAACTTTGAAAAAAAAATTAACACTCCTCCTTGGACAAATCATAAAACAGGGTATACTGATTCTGAAAAGCACAATATCTGTTTTTCTTATACTCAGCAAAAAAGAACTGAATTTAAATTAAAATGCAAATAAGCCAACTACTTTGGTGACTTAATACTGTTAGTATTTAAAAATAAGACATGAAAAACAATGGCTTTGCTCTGGGACCACCCTATACTTTTAAACTACCAAGTAAACAACCAAGAGTAATAAATACAGAAATATGAAGTTGAAGAAGTAAGCTAAGCCACCTACTACATTTACATACATTTACCCTCCTTGGTATTATGCTATATTTTTTAAAACTTCACTTTTCCATGTATCTAGCATAGAGTTAGAAATACAGAAGCATTTAGTAAATATTACTTTTTTGAATGACTGAAAACATACCTGCTTAAGTGTTCTGGTTGCTGGGGCTACTTTAGACTTCACCCTACTGGTGACTAGTTTTGCCTTTCAAATACAGACTTTCAGACTGTGTGTAACAAAATAAAAATTACAGTGCAAATTGAAGGTTAAACATTCCACCAGTTAAAATAAAATTTGTCTCAACTGACTTTCCCTCTTGGTAACTGGCTATGATGCTTCTAAATAAGACAATGAAGAATCCAACTATGTTCAATATACCTTATCATGAAATGTACTTTATCTGAAATCTCTGAAAACCACTACTATATGTTTAACAGTTAAAATATGCAGAGTAGTATCCTTAACCATGACTTACTACAGCAATATTTTGACACTATCAAAATGCTATGACAAAGAATGAGTTACACTTAGCAAAATGCAAGTGATTTAAAAATGGCAAAGAAAACATAAGTACCATCACCCTCCAACACTCCATATAAAATTATTAAATGAAAAAAATTAGTAAATGTTTTCTAAGATTCAATACCAAAAGAGCAAGTTATTCTAGTTAACTAGAAAAGATGGCATTAACTAACAAAAAATCCATTCTCTGAGTGTCATGAGTGATTTTAAAAATTTTGTACCAGAAAGACTTATCTACAAAAGGAGGGGGGATAAGAACAAAGCTTTCAAGTAAAGCATTTCCTCTGGAGAAGTACTATAGAGGGGACTTTTATTAAGAAAGTGATTTTCCTGGAGATAAGAAGGGGGTGATGATTTAAAACTGCACCAAAAACAACACAATTTATTCTTCAACCCACTCAATTCTATATATATACATATGCCTTCTGTTCCTTAACTTTAGCCAATTGCCAGCATCTCTCCATTCTCTAATTTAGTTAATGCTATTGTATTAGCATTAAAAATAAATTCAGTTAAATTCTACTTAGGTGATTCAAGATAATAAAAAAAATTTATAGACTTAACAAATACAATATAATACATGTGTTGTAGTCATTTGGGGAAACTCCTGAACTTCCCAAAAGACATTATCCTATCTTAACCTTTTCACTTGCTACCATGGTTCTCTTAAGAACATCTTCTCAATCTGTGTCCAATTAATGATTATCTTTAATTGGATAATCCATACTGAACTATTATGTTCATTATAGTTTCCTTTTCATTCCTATTATACATAAGCACTACCTAAAGTTCCATAACTGAGGTTTCTCTCTTCCTTTCTCTCCTTCTACTATACAGTTTTTCTCCAGACTGATTCAGGTGATATTCTGTATATCCAGATGATATTATGTATTTCCAACAATCAAAATAATCCCAGATGCAGATTATATTTCTATATCTATTTTCTGATTTTTAAAATATTTTCTTTGCCTGAGACTCACATTTTCAATAATATGCAAGATAATAAATATATCCTGTTGAATTCATTTATTTAACTTAACAAGTATCTATTGAGGACCTTGTATGTGTTTTCACTATGCTAGGAGCTGAGCTGCAAGGCAGATGTAGACTTTACCTTCACAGGGTTTACAAAGTGTGGTCTAAGAGGAAAGATAAACCATAAACAGAATAAGAAAAATATAATGCATTGGAGCAGGGGTTTTCAAACTTTTTGGTCTCAGAATTCCTTTCCACTCTTGAGTTACTGAAGATCTCAAAGAACTTTTGTTCATACAGATTATATCAACTGATATTTACTGTATAGAAACAAGCTGAGAAAAAAATTTTTTATTTAAAAAACAGCAAAAATAAAAATCATCATAGGTTAACATACATAATATTTTTGAAAAAAAATCTACTTTCCAACATAAAAATGTTAATGAGAAAAGTGACATTGTTTAACATTTTTTGTTGTTGTTGTTGCAAATCTGGCTAAATAGATAATAGCTAATCATGCCATGATGTTTTAGTTTGCCTTTTGTGTACTTCCCATTTCATCATATGACATAATAGATAATTACTCAAGAGTTACACTGAATACAATTTATAATTTTTATTGTCTCATCACCAACAACCTTAAATTGAAACTGGCCTTTTTTTTAAAAAAAATTGTGGGTTCATGATGAAGAATACAATGACTATTAATATAACTTGGTTTCACTGCCTAGATGCCAGTAATTTTATCTACCACTGCTTCTAACTATCAGTACAAATAGCAACATTGTAAAAAAGGCAAATACTATTTTAATATTAACATGAGATACTTCAAACTCACAGACCTCCCCAAAAGGGCTTCAGAGACTTCTAGAGATCCATGGATCATATTTTGAGATCTGCTGTTAGTTAGAGAAGTATGTAGCTTTGTTGATGATACCGAACCTAGGAGTAAAGGAAGTTCTTCCTCAGAGTGTTGAATGTTTAAGACTACGTAAGGATTAAAAGGAAATTATGCAGATTGAAGGGGTTAAATGCTGGCTTGTAGGAGGGAGGAAAAACACCAGGCAGAAGCTAGAATTTTATATGAATAAAAGGAAGATCAGTATTATCGAGTCATATAGTTAAAAAGAAAAGGTACTAAGGAAATGAAGGGTGCAAAGGTCAACAACAAAGGATTTTTTATGTTATGCTAAGGAACCTGAATTTTATCTCAGAGCAAAAGAAAATCCCTGAATGGTCAGGAGAGTTTGCCAAGTGAGCATCAGGTTTATGTTTCAGATAAAATTCTCAGGTTGAACTGTGGAGAATGAACTGCAGTAAAACTTGAAACAGGAGTCTATTGTAATTGCCCTGGTGGGAGAAGAGAACACAGAGGGGCAGACAGACTGAAATGATATTGATAACTCGGACACTATAACAGAATTTGGTGATACTAGATGTGCAAAGTGAGATAAGAAAGGAGTCAAGAATAAATCTTTAAGTTTTGAGCTTTGGCATACAGACGCATTTAATGAAAAAGGGAACGTTGGAAGAGGAACAAATTTGGGTGATTCAGTAGTAAAGGGGAAAATATTAGCTTGCTTATGATACAAAGGTATCTCACAGGCTTTGTCAACAAGAGGTAAATAACTCCATTGAAGTAACTCATTGATACAGAGAACTGTTAAACTTGCACTGTGCTGTGCTTAGTTGCTCAGTCATGTACAACTCTTTGTGACCCCATGGACTGCAGCCCACCAGCTCCTCTGTCCATGCAGATTCTCCAAGCAAGAATACCAGAGTGGTTTGCCCTGCCCTCCTCCAGGGGATTTTCCCCACCCAGGAATTGAACCAGGGTCTCCTGCATTGCAGGCAGAATCTTTACCAGCTGAGCTACCAGGGAAGCCTTGAGATAGCGAAGGAGTAAAGAAAAAAATCTCTAAGTTTCTAGCTTAGGCATACAAACACATTTAATGAACCAGGGAATACTGCAAGAGGAACAAATTTGGGCGATTCAGTAGAAAAGGGGAGAATATTAGCTTGCTCATGATATAAAGGTATCTCACAGGCAATAACACAACCAGAGAAGTTTAGCAGGCAGCTAGATATGTGAAGATCAGATCAGAGCTCTGATTTGGAAATACAGATTTGGTATCATCATCATATACATGGTAACCAAAATCATGGAAGTAAATTAAGTGCCAAAGGATGATATGAAAATGAAGAGTAGAGAACACAGGAACCACATGTAAAAGGGAAAAAAGGGGATGTGCTGCTATTAGGTTGGTGAAAAAGTAATTGTGCTTTTGGATGAAAAAGTAATTGTGCTTTTGCACTGTGAATTTTAGATCATTATAACTAGGCTCAAACACATCATTATTAATCAAAAGAGGAACAATTATAGTAAACTAATTTTTGCCAGTGAGAAATAAGTTTATTCCTACAACGTAAAAATCTGTCCTCTGGGATTCAATGAACTCTTGGAAAGTATTCTGCTTGTTCTGGAAGCATGTTCCCTGCAAAAAGTTGTCGAGATGGTTGAAGAAGTGGTAGTCAGCTGACGAGAGGTCAGGTGAATATGGAGGATGAGGCAAAACTTCATAGCCCGATTTGTTCAACTTTTGAAGCACTGGTTGTTGTCAGGCAGTTGGGCATGGTCATGGAGAAGAATGGGGCCCTTTTTGTTGACCAAAGTTGGCTGCAAGCTTTGCAGTTTTTGGTGCATCTCATTGATTTGCTGAACACACTTCTCAGATGTAATTGTTTCACTGGGATTCAGAAAGCTATAGTGAGTCACATGGGCAGGAGACCACTACAAGTGACCCTGATTTTTTTTGGTGCAAGTTTAGCTTTGGGAAGGGATTTGGAGCATCTTCTTGGTCTGATGACTGAGCTGGTTGTTGCCAGTTATTGTATAAAATCCACTTTTAATTGCATGTCACAATCCAATCGTTGCTGCACAGAATAAGAGAAGATGACACTTTAAAATGACAACTTTTTTGATTTGTAGTCAGCTCATGAAGCACCCACTTATCAAGCTTTTTCACATTTCCAATTTGCTTCAAATGAGGAATGACTGTAGAAAGGTTGACGCTGAGTTCTTTGGCAACTTCTCATGTAGTTGTAAGATCAGCTTTGATGATCCTCTCAATTGGTTGCTGTCAATTTCCAGTAGATGACCACTTCGCTTCTCATCTTCAAGGCTGTCATCTCCTTTGCAAAACTTCTTGGACCACCACTGCACTGTACGTCTGTTCGTTAGCAGTTCCTGGGCCAAATGTGCTGTTGATGTTGCAAGTTGTCTCCACTGCTTTACAACCCATTTTGAACTCTAGTAAGAAAATCACTGGAATTTGCTTTTTGTCTAACATCATTTCCCTAGTCTAAAATAAATATAAAATAAACAGCAAGTAATAAGTCATTAGCAAAAATACATAAAGTGAGAAATGTGAATTAAAATGACGTATAAAATAACCACATTTATTTAAGAATGCATTCCAGTATCACACAGCAAAGTTCAACAATGCAAAACCACAATTACTTTTACACCAATCTAATATTAAGAATGGACAAGAAATGGACTGATAAAAGGACATGTCCTTATATAATACATGTATTAAGATGAGTTTTTTTTTAAAAGATAGAGAAGAAATGGAAGAGGTTGATTGTTAATAACCACTAAATTATCATTAAGAATTATACAACAGGTAATAGGACATGCCTCTGTCAACCCTCGGAGAAGGCAATGGCACCCCACTCCAGTACTCTTGCCTGGAAAATCCCATGGATGGAGAAGCCTGGTAGGCTGCAGTCCATGGGGTCTCTGAGGGTCAGACACGACTGAGAGACTTCACTTTGACTGTTCACTTTCGTGCACTGGAGAAGGAAATGGCAACTCACTCCAGCGTTCTTGCCTGGAGAATCCCAGGGACGGGGGAGCCTGGTGGGCTGCCGTCTATGGGGTTGCACAGAGTCGGACACGACTGAAGTGACTTAGCAGCTGCCAACCCTATAAAGGGAATAACATTCACTGATATTTTAGGATGAGTTTTACTAGGCTTTAAGTAACTCATTCGGAGAAGGCAATGGCAACCCACTCCAGTAATCTTGCCTGGAAAATCCCATGGATGGAGGAGCCTGGAAGGCTGCAGTCCATGGGATCGCTGAGGGTCGGACATGACTGAGCAACTTCCCTTTCACTTTTCACTTTCATGCCCTGGAGAAGAACATGGCAACACACTCCAGTGTTCTTGCCTGGAGAATCCCTGGGACGGGAGAGCCTGGTGGGCTGCCATCTATGGGGTTGCAGAGTTGGACAGGACTGAAGTGACTTAGCAGCAGCAGCGGCAGCAGTAACTCATTAGAAAATGGTAAATTGTTAGTTAAAACACCAAAGACCCTATTTTCTAAATTACTTTTCTGTAATTCTACATAAGTCTAACTAGCTTTATATTTTTATTAGATCAAATTTAATTCAATTCTAATTACTAAGATAATAAACTGTTTTAGATAGTAAATCTTTAATTTACTATCTATTGAGGGCATAATATACAGAACTATAATAAAAATCTTATAAACTGAGTTCAACAGAATTTGGGGGGAATGTTTTATATCTTACCAAGGAAGCATATTTAGTTTAAGAAGCCCTCCAAAAAGAATTTTTGGTCATCATTTTTATATATACGGTCATATCCATTTCATCTAAGTTATCAAATTTGTGGGCATAGTTATTTATAATATTCCTGTATTATCCTTTTACCATCCATGGTATCAGTAGTGATTGCTTTCTTTCATTTCTAATATTAGTAATTTGTCTTTTTTTCTTGGTTAGTTTGACCAGAGGTTTATTAGTTTTACTGCCCTTCAAAGAACCAACTTTTGGTTCCACTGATTTTCTCCGTGGTTTCCCTGTTTTCTTTCAGATTTCATTAATCTCTGTTCTAATTTTCATTATTTCTTTTCTTCTTACTTTAGATCTAATTTGGTTTTGTTTTCCTAGTTTCCTAAGGTAGAAGCTTATATTACTGATTTTACATCTTTCTTCTTTTCTAATATATGCATTCAATGTTAAAAATTTCCCTCTAAGCCTGCTTTCACTAGAGCTCTTCTATTGTGATAAGATGCATTTTCATTTAGTCCAAAGTATCAATATTCAAAAATTTCTACTGTGACTTTTTATTTGACACATATGCTAATTAGATAGTCTACAAACATTTTGGGCCCTTCGAGCTCTCATTGTTATTGATTTATAGTTTAATTCTGTTGTGGTTTGAGAGAATACCTTCTATAGAATACCTTCTAACTCAAATCTTTCTGAATTTGTTAAGGTGTGTTTTACAACCCAGAATATGGTTTATTTATTTGGTAAATGTTTTGCAAAAAAAAATCAAACTTTTTAAAAGGCATCAAAGTACTTATTTCATATCATTTACAAGTATATATGTACAAGATGAAGCAGGATTGGGACAGAGCTATCTTACTATTAGAAAGAATGGCAGTAACTGGGGCTTGGGATAAAATTCAAAAAGTAACATCTTAATTCTGAACTATAGATGCTATTTAAAAAGTGACTCTAGCAACAATAAATTTTTGGTCTTCATAAAACGTAAGTGAAAAAAGACCAAAGGTATTTTTGCTATGTGAGAACGTATCTGAACCCAGAAATCAAAATGACTTTATTTTGGGTTAAGACGGGGGAAAAAGATAATCTTTGCTATCTACATTTGCAAGTAGCACAGTGATAAAGAATCCACCTACTAATGCAGGTGGATTCAGGTTCAATCCCTGGGTGGGGAAAATCACTTGGAGGAGGAGATCCCAACCCATTCCAGTATTCTTGCCTGGAAAATTCCATGGACAGAGAAGCCTGGCTATAATCCATGGGGTCACAAAGAATCAGACACGACTGAGCAGCCTGCTATGCAAAATCACAAGTCAAACAGATTCAGATAGCAATAAGCACATATAATCCTATAATAATATCTATAAATAAACATCTGACCTTTGACTAGTTCATCTACCTCTCTGAAAGTGTTATGTATAAGAGAGCAGAAATTCTCTTTGGGAAAACTGAGTATTATTTTGTATTGAGGATCACTTTATATTTAGATGCATATAGTGGTAGATTATTTATGATAAAATATAATGCAGAATGATTGTTTCAATAGCATAGGAAGAGCAGTTGACATAAAAATTTTTATACTATATGGTCTCTATTGTGTAAGAAATGAGGCCTATTAAAAGGACTGGAAAGAAATATACCTAAATGTAACCAGAATTGAGTAATAATTTTTCCACATTTTCATACTGTTATCTTATTTAATTTGTAGTCAGAAAAATAATTAATACAACCTGAGAAGTACTGTAATAGAGCTATAAAAAGTTTGCTTTTGGTACCAGAGTATCAATTCTTTTGAGATGTTCAAGTTAAATTCTGAAAGGGAAGATATTTCAAATATATCCTAATGTAATATAGCAATAGTTGATCAGAAAAAGGATATACTGCACTTGCAACTGCCAGTGAGACCAAGCATATACCACTAGGGAAATTTAAATAGTTCCACAATACTAGAATACAGGCTGCAGTAAGAGTAAGATGAATAGGAAGAATAAATATACTTGAACATACTGGGGCCAGATGCTGTATGAAATAGTTTCTAGAATGAAAAAAATCTAAACCTAGCCATCTTAGGCTAAGATGTTTCAATGCTTAACTTCAATATTAAACAATCAATAGTTAAACAATGACATTAATAGTTAAACAATGATGTATAAACAATCATATTTCTTTTAAATACTTAAAACTACTCTTTTTCCTTTAAAAGTAAACCAGAGACTGAAATTTGACTATAGCAAGGGAGAAGCTGGCAAATACACTCTTCAAGAAACAACTATAACAAAGAACACAATCATGAAAAACAACCATTTGAGGGCTCAAACACACACAAACATGTTGCTAACTGTTAATTCATGAAAATTAGCTGAACTTGGTTAACAACAGTGGGGATTTGTGGTGCCTCTGCCTTAAGCCACTCTCATTACCTTCACCCTTTGCTCAGTTGGTATGGAAATTATTTGAGGATAGGGCTGGCTGTGAAAAAAAGCAACTTCACTTCTGGAAAGGGTTAAAGGGATTTTGAGTAAAGAGTGAAAAACACACACAGAATTAAGTAACAAACTTGGTAAGGAACAAACAGGGAATGTAAGCAGCTATGCTAGCTTCAGGTTGCAGTTTTGGTTGGCCTGAACTGTAGACTGGAAGGCTGGTTAGAAATTTAGAAATTCCACAAAGATTCCGGAAATGAGAGACACACAGAAGGGCTACAGAAACTCTTCACATAGCCTTGGCTGGTTGGGAGGCTAAATGAACATGTACGTGTAAGGGAGACCCATGAGGACCTGATGGAAAGCAAAAGGTGAGGCAGACTTGAAAACTGCCTTAATTTTAAATGTACTCTCCCAAATCAACACACATCCACTGGCAAAGGCTGGAGGCCTCACAGGTTTAGAGAGGTGTTTGAGCACAACTTCTGACTTATCATTGACCCCTAATCTGTCTAGACACAGTTGCAACCCTAGCAAACCACCCTAAAAAATTAAAAATAGTAATGTACAAACTGCCAGGGAAACAGATCCCACAAACTAAGTGCAGGCAGACTTCTAAAAAAAACATCAGTACCCATCTTCCTTGTGGGAAAAATCCAAACAGGAGTTCCTATAACAAATGATCAAAAATATATTGGACAGTTTTCAACAAAAAGTGATGAGACATGCAGGAAAAATAGGAAAGTGTAATCCAAATTCTAGAAAAACAGCAGTAAATAGAAAGATTCTGAGTGAGCCCAAATGCTGCATTCAGCCAAGACCTCAAATCAGCTATTATAGAAATGCTCAAAAAATTCAAAGAAACCATGTTTAAAGAATTAAAGGAAAATATGACAATGATGTAACAAATAGGGTTATCTCAACAATGAAACAGAGCCTGTAATAAAGAACCATATAAAAATGCTAAGATTCATATTTTCCATATGTACCTGGTTTTTTGGTAGTTGTATAACTATATAATTTCTTTCTCTCTTTTTTTTGGTCACATCATGTGGAATGTGGGATCTTAGTTCCCCAACCAGGGATTGAACCCATGTCCCTTGTGCTGGAAGTGCAAAGACTTAACCACTGGACCACGAGCGAAGTCCCTATAATTTCTTACACTGGTCAATATTTTTTAAATACTTAAGAACGAATACTTGAGGTATAAGCTGTTTAGCAACTCATTATGCTTTGTAAGCTTTGTAGTAACCTTTGAATAAAGGTAAAGATCTATTCCTACAGAATTAATCAAACATGTGTTAATTTTTTCATGAAATTGTTTATATCTAACTGGGCTTTTCTGGTGGCTCAGATGGTAAAGAATCCACCTGCAGTGTGGGAGACCTGGGTCCAATCCCTAAGTTGAGAAGATCCCCTGGAGGAGGGCATGGCAATCCCCTCCAGTATTCTTGTCTGGAGAATCCCCATGGACAGAGGAGCCTGGTGGGCAACAGTCCATGGGATCACAAAGAATCAGACACGACTGAGTGACTAAGCAAAAAAAAAAAAGAAATACCCAACTAGATATTTCAACATGGTATAAAATCAAAATAACCAAAGGAAATGTTATTAAATCACAGGTGTGTAACTGTTTAAAGAATCTAATTTAATTTCCATGGTTTAGCCTTCAGTGTCTGTCAGGAATGTTTCTAGAATTATTCTAAGGGAGTAATAAAATATTACTTGATTCCACAAACTTATTCTGATACTACCATATATAAATAATTTTAATACTATTAGTAATTAATTACATTGAATACACAGTGAAATACTATTTAGTCATAAAAAAGGGGGAGATCTTGCCATTTTCAGAATACAGATGGACCTTGGTCATTACACTAAGTGAAGTCAGACATGAAAAGACAAATACTATATGATCTTCTATGGAGAAGCAAAGAAAATCAAACTGATAGGAACAGAAATCAGATTTGTGATTGTCAGAGCTAAGGATCTGAAGGTAGGAGATTGGGTGAAAGGTATTTCTAATTAAGTTCTGGAGATACAATGTCCAGCATGGTGACTATGGTTAACAATACTATATTGAATATTTGATAACTGGTGTTAATAAAAGTTCTCATAAGGAAAAAAGGGTAATTAGGTGAGGTGAGGTATGGTTAACTAAACTCACTGTGGTAATCTTTTTACATTATATACATATTAAATCATTTTGTTCTATGTCTTAAACAATGTTCTATGACGACTGGTGGTGGTAGTTTAGTCGCTAAGTCATGTCTGACTCTTGCGACATCATGGACTGTAGCCTGCCAGGCTCCTCTGTCTGTGGGATTTCCCAGGCAAAAATACTGGAGTTGGTTGCTTTTTCATTTTCCAGGGGATCTCCCAGACCCAGAGCTTAAATCCACATTTCTCCTGCATTGCAGGTGGACTCTCTACCATTGAGCCACCAGGGAAGCCCCTATATGTCGATTATATCTCAATAAAACTGGGAAAATACTCATGTATTTATTAAATAAAATTTGTGCCTATATGCATATGTATTACCAGCAGGCAGGTTTTTATATTGACAATAAAATAATGGCAGTTAATTCTATTAATAATCTATGTGTTAGTCACTCAATCATGTCCAACTCTTTGCAACTCCATGGACTGTGGCCTGCCAGGCTCTCCTGTCCATGGACTTCTCCAGGCAAGAATACTGGAGTGGGTAGACATTCCCTTCTCTAGGGCATCTTCCCAACCCAGGAATCGAACCTGGGTCTCCTGCATTGCAGGCAGATTCTTTACCAGCTGAACCACCACAGAAGCCCGATCGTCATCATCGTCATCATCATCAGTTCAGTTCAGTCGCTCAGTCGTGTCCGACTCTTTGTAACCCCATGAATTGCAGCACGCCAGCCCTCCCTGTCCATCACCAACTCCCGGAGTTCACTCAGACTCACGTCCATCGAGTCAGTGATGCCATCCAGCCATCTCATCCTCTGTTGTCCCCTTCTCCTCCTGCCCCCAATCCCTTCCAGCATCAGAGTCTTTTCCAATGAGTCAACTCTTCGCATAAGGTGGCCAAAGTACTGGAGTTTCAGCTTTAGCATCATTCCTCCCAAAGAAGTCCCAGGGCTGATCTCCTTGCAGTCCAAGGGACTGTCAAGAGTCTTCTCCAACACCACAGTTCAAAAGCATCAATTCTTCGGCACTCAGCCTTCTTCACAGTCCAACTCTCACATTCATACATGACTACTGGATAAGTCATCATCATCATCTTCTATCAGTTCTTTATTTGTG
Source organism: Ovis canadensis (assembly GCF_042477335.2). Classification (NCBI taxonomy): domain Eukaryota; kingdom Metazoa; phylum Chordata; class Mammalia; order Artiodactyla; family Bovidae; genus Ovis; species Ovis canadensis. The sequence goes on along the minus strand of NC_091248.1, from coordinate 70,408,890 downwards.
ATTTCTTTGTTAGTGGACAGCCACTTTAAATTTAATTTAATTGGATTTTGCTGTTTTCATATTTTGTATTACCATAAATATAATTATTATAACATTTAATGAATGATTCTTTCTCAGTTTTAGTAAGACCAATCTATGCTATGGAACTATTAGTTTCCCAGATGCCCCTTAAAAGTTTATGCTACTTTCCTATGTAATAGTATTACAAATTTACATTTCTTAAACTAACACTACCAGAGAAGCAAACTGCCCACTACCTGTTGTAAACCATTATTTTACATTATTAACACAGATATACTTACTCAGTTATAAATTCAGGGTTTGTAAAGCTGAGGTTGGTTAAATGACCTTCAAGTTTAGAAGATTCATGCGTATTTAAGGCTGGGGTGGTCTTAGTGCCGAGTATAGCTCTTTTCTCATCTTTTTCAAGTGCTTTTCTCTTCCCACCATTTTGGAAATATTCTCTGCACACACTACAATGCAAAATAAAGTTATATTTTAACCAATAGGTATGGATATAAAATAAAAATGGACAAATATTACCCTTTATTAATAAAAATGGGAAATTTTCAAATTATAGTTTCATATTTTTAAAATGTCACACAGAGGTTAAGTTTGAGTACCTGTAGCACTTTCAAATTTTTAAAATTACCATACAACAAAGCATGATCATAGATTATGTTTAATAAATTAGAAGTGTTTTTTCAGAAGCACAATACCTATATGTTTTGCTGAACTTTATTCTTAGCTAAAACATAGTTCCTCCAGAAGAGCTTAGATAACTCTGCTATTCAGTGACACATTCAAAAAGAACAGTAGTCACAGTTAATTTTGAGCCAGCTCTGCTGGTAGCACAGCTGTTTTTCAGATCCCTCCTAGTTTATAAAGACAAAGGCACAAAATCAGGTTGCCAATATAGAAAGAAGAGCATAAAAATCTAGTTCAGGTAAAAAAGTATCATGTTATAAAGGTATACATTCAGAAAGAACGAAGGTTTGAATATAATAGTGATTTTTATAATACCTGGAAATTATTCCTACCCATCAAGAGACCATTACTGTTTGTCCCAATTTTTATAATATAAATGAATATTAAAATGCAGATTTTTCAAGATATATTGGAAAATATAAGCCCATATAAGGTTGTTATCTAGAATCAGACACTAATGACTGCTATTAACATTAAATATTAAATGATTTTCTTCATACCTAATACGATTTTGGAGAAGGAAATGGCAACCCACTCCAGTATTCTTGCTTGGAGAATCCCATGAACAGAGGAGCGTGGCGGGCTACTATCCGAGGGGTTATAAAGAGTTGGACACGACTGAGTGACTAATACACAATACAATTTTAGGATGAATATAGTAGGGTACCATGCCTGGGTATGTAACAGGGCAATAAATATGAACCACAGAATCAATTCAAGATATTCGCTAGCTATTAAAGACAAGAAACTTAAAGGAAAAAAGACTGCTGTGATTTACCTCTGGCCCTTGAGCTTATTATATGACAGGAGACACACAATCAAACAATTAACTGATATATTTATCAAAGTTTAAAGTGAATGTGAATGGAAGCTAAACAAATCTTTCTTTACAGAGTCTTAAAGGTGGGCTTCCCTGGTGGCTCAGAGGTTAAAGTGTCTGCCTGCAATGTGGGAGACCTGGGTTCGATCCCTGGGTCAGGAAGATCCCCTGGGGAGGCAAATGGCAACCCACTCCAGTATTCTTGCCTGGGGAATCCCATGGACAGAGGAGCCTGATAGGCTATAGTCCATGGGGTTGCAAAGAGTCAGACATGACTGAGCAACTTCATTTCACTTCACTTCAAACCATTATTATTCCATATAGCTCATTCTCTGAACAAAGATGGACTATTTTTCTCCACAGACACTGCCTGGTACAGTTCCATAAACACATAGCTAGAGAAGAACTGAAAAAGTACTTTAAAACTAATTTTTGCAAGTACAACTATGGTGTCTAAGGAAACAATGCCCATTTCTCCTCACACTTAAAAAGTACTATTAGCTCAATTTCAGTTTGCCTAAATATCTATTAAAGATGTCTTTAACTGATCCTATGGAGATTTAATTTTAACTCAAATTATATACAAGAGTTGAAACTCATTCATCATTAATAAAACAGTTATTAACTACCTATCATGTGCCAGGCACACAGGTGATGGGAAAGCAAATTGAAGAAGACATTGCTGCTTTCAAGGAGCTCAAACTAGTGAAGGAGACAATTATATAATAAAGAAAATACAATTTATAAATATCTATCATCCAGTCTAAAATCAGTAGTATAAAATCTGATTTTAGAAAGATGAGGAGGAATAAATCAGGCTAGGAAGAACGTTAGTTAAGGAGGAAAGTCCTTTCCTGGTAGAGAACAGCATGAGCAAAGTCAAGGAAGAGAAAAGCATCATGGATCCTGCAGAGACAGACATCACTTCAAGGCATGTGAAATTTAAAGTGCCAGGCAGAAAACGCATTGATGGACTCATAAATGAAAAGGCCCTGAGGCCAAAGAGAGGGAGGACAGCCAGGTGACACTTGGAGAGATGAGCAAACTTGAGATCATGAAAGACTGACAGGCCAATGTAGGAATGCGGCCTTTAGAAATCTTACCTAATGACAGAAGTTTACTGGTTTCTTGGAGTGGGGGATAAGGCTGACTACAAAGGTATACATCAGAGCTTTTTAGAGTGATGGAAGTGTTTTATGTCTTGACATGGTGGTTGTACATAAGTGTAAACAACTATCAGTACTCATTGAACTGTACACTAAAATGGGTGTATTTTATTGTATGTTAATTAAACCTCTGTAGGGTTAATTAAATACAGCCTTAAAACCTTGGAATTAATACTAAAAATAATACCTTTATCATATACACAAGGGTAAAAAGATTGCTTACCTTTCTATTATTAGGTGGAACCATACAGAATTGCTGATATTCAATAGTTCTTGATCCACAAACACTGCAAAACTGAACCAAATTTATATGGCTCAATCTCATAATTACCCAGAAGCTAGATGGCAAAATACTTAAAGGGCTAGGATTCCAGATACTCACAGGATAATAACCACTATCTAAATACCAATCTCCATACACAAGTTCCAAAAAATACACAAATCATTAGGATAAGAGCATAAACAGCTCATACCTATGGCATAACTAGGAAACTGGAATAGTACCTAATTATACATGTAATTGGAGAAGGCAATGGCACCCCACTCCAGTATTCTTGCCTGGCAAATCCATGGACAGAGGAGCCTGGTGGGCTGCAGTCCATGGGGTCGCTAAGAGTCGGACACGACTGAGCGACTTCCCTTTCACTTTTCACTTTCATGCATTGGAGAAGGAAATGGCAACTCAATCCAGTGTTCTTGCCTGGAGAATCCCAGGGACGGGGGAGCCTGGTGGGCTGCCGTCTATGGGGTCACACAGAGTCGGACACGACTGAAGTGCTTAGCAGCAGCAGCATACATGTAATTTGGAGATAAAAATCTGAGGCCAACTAAGTTGGCTTTGGAATTATCCAAGTACAGAGTCAAATGAGGACTATGTAAAAGAGGAAGGTATGGTGGGATCTCTAACGTGACAAAAAAAAAAAAACCGAAACAGATAATACCAGCTAAGGTTTACTACCAAGACAGTCCAACTCTGAGTGGAGAAACCTTAAGAATGCAGAATGCAGTGAAATAAAGCATTAGCCACAGGAAGGCCAAAAAGAAAAAGTTTGAAAGGTGAATGAGAAGGGCTGTCGCCGAAGGTGAAAGCCTTGAGAAGGTATTATTTCTGAGGGAGAAAGGAAGCACCATGCAAAAAGCGGGTATCTCTGGAGGTGTGCTGATAAAGGGAAGGAATGAAGCAATGAAGAATAAAGAGCATACTGACATAAGTTATACCCATTAAAAAATTCATACATCAGCCAAAAGAGGACTGTATTTATTAAAAGAACTCCACTTATATATTTATAGCAATCAAACAAGGCTCTATGGATTTAAGAAACCAAGCAAGTCACACAAACCCCTACCTATACGTCCAGAGACACTCCAACGTAATAGTCAAAACACATAAAAAAATGTCCAATAAACCCAGTAACCATACAAGTTTCTATTAGAAGGAAAGACAAATTGAAACTTTTCAGTAGATGGAAATTCTTAAAAACAGAAAAAATAAAAACAGCTATAAAAGAGAAGAAAATTGTAATGTAACACTTCAATGTTAATTATATAATCAAATAATTGCAGATATGAAAAAACATTTCAAATCAGAGATTAACTAAAAAGCTGAGGATAAAGAACTAAATAAATAGCCAGATATTCCATGAATATGAATAGGAAGACTCAATACTGTCACTATGTTAGCTCTTCTCAAATTTATACACTCAACACAATCCCAATCAGAAGCAGAGCAAAATACCGTATCGACAAAACAAATGGCTTCTAAAGTTTACATGGATTGGCAGAAGATCCACAATAGCCAGCACGGTATTGAGGGAGAAGAACAAAGTTGGAGGACTGATACATTCTGATTTCAAGACATAATATAAAGCCATTACTATACTATTATTAGTAGTAATCAGGGACAGTATATTGTTGGCAAAACAATAGACAAATAGATCAATGGGAACAGAATAGAGAGTCCAGATATAGGTACATGTAAATACACTTAACTGATCTCTGACAGAGGGGCAAAGGCAATACAGTGAAGTAAAGATAGTCTTTAAACAAATAATGCTGAAACTGGATCCTGAATACCAAAAATGAACCTAGACACAGACAATACAACCTTCATAAAATTAACTCCAAGTGGATTACAGACTTAAATGTAAAACACAAAACTATAAAACTCTTCAGAGAGTTTTAAAAATTTCCAGAAGAAAATCTAGATGACTTTGGATGTTGTATCTAAAAAGTCATGGTCAAATGCAAGTCACAATCTATAAAAGGAAAAACTGAGAAGCTAGACTTAACTAAAATAAAAATACTTCTGCTCTGCAAAAGACAATGTCAAGAGAATGAGAAGACAAGTCATAGAAGAAAATATCTGCAAAAGATGTATCTAATAAAGGACTATTATCCAAAATATACAAAGAATTCTTGAAACTCAACATTAAGAACATAAACAACCTGATTAAAACATGGGCAAAACACCTAAATGGACACCATAGTGAAGAAGGTATATAAATTTCAAATAAGCTTAAAAAAAGATGCTCCATGTCATATATCATTGGAGAAATAAATGCAAATTAAAATAGCAATGAGCTACTACAATACATTATTATAATGACCAAAATCCAGAACACTAACAACACTGAATGCTGTTGAAGATGTGGAACAAAACTCTCATTCACTGCTAGTGGGAATGCAAAATGGTACAGTCACTTTGGAAGATAGTTGGTAGCTTCTTACAAAACTAAATATATTCTTCCCATATAATCCAGCAATCAAGTTTTTTGGTATTTACCAAAAAAGGAACACTTATTTCTACAAACCACCCTGCACATGGGTGCTTATAGCATTTATTCATAACTGCCAAAATATGCCAGCAAACAAGATATCCTTCAGTTGTTGAGGTTCAGTTCCTAAGTCATGTATGACTGCAACCCCATGGACTATGGCATGCCAGGCTCCTCTGTCCTCCACTATCTTGCAGAGTTTGTTCAAATTCATGCCCATTAAGTCAGTGATGCTATCTAGCCATCTCATCTTCTATCACCCTCTTCTCCCTTTGCCTTCAATCTTTCCCAGTATCAGGGTCTTTTCCAATGAGTTGGCTCTTTGCATCAGGTGGTCTGAGTATTGGAGCTTCATCAACAGTCCTTCCAATGAATATTCAGGATTGATTTTCTTTAGGATTCCCTGGATTGATTGCCCTGAAATACAAGGGATTCAAGAATCTTCTCCAACACCATAATTTGAAATCAACAATTCTTTAGTGCTCAGCCTTCCTTATGGACCAACTCTCGTATCCATGTATGACTACTGGAAAAACCATAGCTTTCTCTATCCCAACCTGTGTCAGCAAAGTGATGTCTCTGCTTTTTAATACACTGTCTAGGTTTGTCACAGCTTTTCTTCCAAGGAATAAGCGTCTTTTAATTTTATGGCTGCAGTCACTGTCTGTAGTGATCTTAGTTTTCTGAATACTGAGTTTCAAGCCAGTTTTTTCACCCTCCACCTTTACCCTCATTAAGAGACTCTTTAGTTCCTCTTCACTTTCTGCCATTAATGTGGTACCATCTGTATATCTGAGGTTGCTGATAATTCTCCTAACAATCTTGATTTCAGCTTGTTGATTCTTTCAGCCCATACACCAGTACATCACATGCACAGCAGTTAAATAGCAGAATGGCAATTATAGCCTTTGTGGTGCTCCTTTTCCAATTTTAAACCAGTCCGTTGTTTCATGTCCGGTTCTCACTGTTGCTCCTTGACCTTCATACAGGTTTCTCAGGAGACAGGTAATACCAGTGGCCTGGTATTCCCATCTCTTTAAGAATTTTCCATAATTTGCTGTGATCCATACAAAGGCTTTAGTGTAGTCAATGAAGTAGATGTTTTCCTGGAACTCCCTTGCTTTCTCCATGATCACCAAATGCTGGCATTGTTCTCTGGTTCCTCTGTCTCTTCGATATCCTTCAGTAGCTGAATGGATAAATAAGCTGTGGTTCACCTAGACAATGGAAATACTATTCACCACTAAAAAGAAATAAGCTATCAAGCCAACAAAGACACAGTGGAACTGTAAATGAATATTATTAAATGAAAGATGTCATTATGAAAAGGTTCAATACTGTAATTCCAAATATATACATTGTAGAGAAGGCAGAACTATGGAGACAGTGGAAAAAAAAAAAAACTAAGTGGTTGTTTGGGGAGGAGGAAAATGGGAGTAGAATGAATTAAGAGCTGAAGCACAGGGGATTTTTAGGGCAATGAAATTATTCTGTATGACACTATAACGGTAGATACTTATCATCACATTTTTGTCAAAACCCATAAAATATATAACACCAAAAGTGAACCCTAATATACACTGTGAACTTTGGATTATAGTGACGTGTCAGTGTGGGTTCATCAACTGTGGCAAAGGTAGCACTGTATGTGGATGGTTGATAGTGGTGTGACTGGCCATATGTGGGGCAGGGTATATATGGGGACCACCTGAATTTTCTGCTCAATTTTGCTGTGAACCTAAAACTGCTTGAAAACAAAATCAAGACTATTTGAAAGGGAAAAAATGATCACAGAATAGATATCATTTACCTCCTGATAGTACCCTAAGAAGGATACAATGTCACCTATGTGATATTCTTACTAATAAGCTTAAATTTGAACCTAATTACAAAGAAACAACCATACAAATCCAAACTGAGGGACAGTCTATAATTTTACTTTATAAAATGTCCATGTCATAAAACACCAAAAAAGAAAAAATCCTAAACAACCCAAATCCCTAAAGAATTTTTCCTAGATTAAAGACGACCACATGGGTAATAACTAAGTGCAATAATACACACTGAAGTACTCAGGAACAAAAGTATTGTGATTTCTTCAGTTGACTTCAAACGGTTCAATACAGTAAAGGGGAAAGGAGAGGGAATAGTGGAGGTGGGGAGAAAAAGAGAAAAAAAGATACAAAATGAGACTAAAATAGCCCAACATTTTTTTCAAAACAGAAGGAAACAAAGTGAGTCAAAGGTTTTATATCTAGCCAAGCTATGCATCTTGTAACAAAACTATTAAAAAAAAATAGCTTTTGGTATGTAATAACATATAATATCATAATTATAAGATATTTTGAAAGCATGAGCTTCATCTATGACTTCAGAGATGTTGGTGAAAAGGCTGGAGGCAAATAAAAAGCATTAAATGAATTTTAACAGATAGTTTATAATGCTGAAGGCCACAATTCCCAATGAAGCAATGTGCTATGTATCATAGCAGCCATCTTTACAAAGCAGAAACTCCATGAAATGCATGGAGAAACAGACACAACTAAAACAGGGAACTTTAAACACATCACTGAGGTATTCTCATTTTTGCTGGCGGAATTAAATGATATAACTTCTATGGAGGGTGATGTGGCAATATCCAAGAAAATCATGTATGTATTTACTCTTTTACTCTGCAATTCCACATCTATAAAGATATAACGTCAAAAATACAAAATGAATATATACAAGGTTATTCATTACAGCACTATTTGTAAGAGAAAAAGCTTGTAAGTAACATAAGATGAGTAAGATATCTATATACTGGTGATGGTCAATTTATGTGTCAACTTGACTGGACCATGAGGTACCTCAGTCAGTCAGTTCAGTCGCTCAGTAAATATCTGTCAAACATTCTGGGTGTTTCTGCAAAGATGTTTCTAGATAAGACTAACATTAAATGGGTAGACTGAGTAAAGAAGATTTGTTCTTTTTAATGGGGTTAGCTGTATCTAATCACTGAAAGGTCTGCATAAAGGAAAAACATTGACCCTCCCAAGTATGAGATTCTTCTTGCCAAACTGCCTTTGGATTGGAACGCTGAATTTTTCCTGCCTTCAGACTTAAACCAAAACAGCAGCTCTTCCTGGTCTCAAGCCTGCTGGCCTTAGAACTGGAATTATATCACTGGTTTGGTTCTCTTAGGTCTCTGGCATGTAAAAATGAAAGGTACAAAAGAGAGTACATGACATGTATCATTTGCAGAGATAAGACAGGGTGTATCCATGTATACACATTGTATGAATTTGCGAATTTCTGCAAAAAGGAGAAAAAAGAAACAAAGAAAATGGAAGGGAGCCTCTTCTGAGTATACCTTTTTTGGTAAAGTTTTGACTTTTCAACCATGTAAATGCCTTATATTTCCCCATGTTAAAAGAAAATAAGAAAAAAACCCATAAAACAAAGTGAAACTAACTGCATAGTAAATTGGTCACATAACTATAAACAAAAGAACTGTTTAAAGTAACTTTCAAACAGTATTCCGACTTTTAGTGAAAGTGAAAGTGAAAGAAAGTGAAGTCGCTCAGTCGTGTCCGACTCTTTGCGATCCCATGGACTGTAGTCTACCAGGCTTCTCCGTCCATGGGATTCTCCACGTAAGAATACTGGAGTGGGTTACCCTTTTCCTTCTCCAAGGGATCTTCCCGACCCAGGGATTGAGCCCGGGTCTCCTGCATTGGAGGGAGACGCTTTAACCTCTGAGACACTTCATTCAGCTTATTGTTAGAAGTAAAATTTGTACTGTAATTTTGATACCATTTTATGTGAACTATAGAACAAAGCAAACATGTTATTGTTATTCAGAACTAAGTCCTTCAGTGTAACAGGAAAGATAAGATAAAACAAAGAAGTTAGGTAAAAAACCTATATTACATTTGAATAGAAAATATCAGTTATGAATTTAAGACTATATATATTTTTTAACTATGTTCACTGAAAAATTCTAGAAGAAAGGACACCCCAGTAGTACATCTCGTGCCCAGATCTTAATTTCTAATTACTATTTTCCACTACAAGAAATTAAGGCTCCTTGATTCTAGGTCTTGACTGGGAAAGTAACGATTTATCTTGTAATAGCTACCAAGACAGTGCTCAAAAGTAATGTCAATACACAGAAGCCAGCTTTGAAGAGGCTCCCACTGGCTAAATATGGAATAATTTAAAAATACACATTCACAGACAAATCAAAGACTGATGGAAAAAGCAAATAAATAACAATCCAGGAAGCTACAATAATATTCCAAATACAAACAAAATCCACCCAAAACCAAACCAAACAAAAAAAGTCACAAAAAACTTACTTGTTACAATTGCAATCAACTATTATTGAAAACCAGTAATTAAACAGAAAGAATTACAAGTATATGCTTATTTTTACCTAGCCTTTCTATAATCATTCCCTGTTCATAAAGGAAGGTTTTTTTATTTACAGAAGAATGACCGCTAATAAATGAAAGGAATGATATGATTAAAAAAAACATTTTGCAACCCCAAATGGAGTAATTTATTTAATAAACAAAATAAACCTGTTACTTGAAAGACTGTTGAGAAACAGAATTGATCCACAGGCCAAAAATGCCAATCTACACATTACTTGCTAATTACAAAGGGGAAACATAAGTTTACAATGGAAGGATCTAGTAGTTACCACTGTAACCAAATGGCAAAATTTAGCATCTCCAACTGTGGAATAACCTGAATAAGAACTTGCTATCGTAATGCAATATGAAGTATGCAGTCCACCTAATAAATATTTTGGCAATAATCTGAGACCTGAATCAACATTTTACTCAACTTTCACTTTAAAAGAAATAAAAGGAGATTGAGGAAATAGTTAAACGGCACCATGAGAAAATAATCAAATAAATTCATAACAAAGACAAAAAGCTAGTTTTGGAGTAGGATACAGACAATCACAAGAGGCCCCTGGTTGTACTATAACTGGGGGGGGGGGGGGGCAGGTGGGGAAACCTATACAATCTAAAAAATAATGTATTAAAAAGAAACCAAGAGAACTGAGGATGCAACGAGATCTAATGGAACTAAATTTCAAAAGGTGACAAGCCCTCCTAGGTGAAGGGATCAGAGGCACGTAGAGCATTTGCAGAAAGGGCTGGCGAATGGTAAAGGATCAAGCCTTCCAAAGTAGAGGAATTTTGTTTGCTTAAAGGAAAAGCAGCCAAGCTTTCAATGGCAGCTTAGAATGATGTGACAGACTGGAAACTTTAAGAAACTCAAATGCAGAGATTGTTCTCCCCCTTCTCCTGCTTTCCCCCTTAGGTCTTTTTGCAAGTAAGGAAAAGGTGGGGAAGAGAGAGGACTCACTGGAGACTTGGAGCGGGACTAAACAGGCAAAATTCTCTGCACTCCTCCATGGGTGTCTTCCCTGATAGCTCAGTTGGTAAAGAATCCATCTGTAATACAGGAGACCCTGGTTTGATTCCTGGGTCAGGAAGATCCCCTGGAGAAGACATAGGCTACCCACTCCAGTATTCTTGGGCTTCCCTTGTGGCTCAGCTGGTAAAGAATCCGCCTGTAATGAGGGAGACCTGGGTTCAATCCCTGGGTTGGGAAGATGCCCTGGAGAAGGGAAAGGCTACCCACTCCAGTATTCTGGCCTGGAGAATTCCATGGACTATATAGTATATGGGGTCACAAAGAGTCAGACATGACTGAGCAACTTTCACTTCACTTCCATGGGTGTACATCCCAGAGTCCTGCTAGACGATGGCACCTGGAATATACACACGACAGGACTCACTCTCATGGCATTTAAAGCCAGAAGTGAACTGAACTATCTAATGAGGTAATCCAGTTTCAACCCAGCTTAACTCCTGATGAGTTCAAAGTGTTCACTCTCTCATCTCAGCTGGCCATCAGAAAAAAGCATACCCTCTCCGGGTAAATAATATTTAAATATTTACCCCAGACTCTTCTAAATACTAGGCTAGTGTATATATTTTTATGATTACCAGACATACAATGAAGCAGGAAAAAATGATCCCTGACCAAAAGAAAAAATGGCCAAAAGAAAACAGACCCACAGATTAACTTTATGTTGGAATAAGCAGACAAGGACTTAAAAATAACTATTATAAATTAAATTACATGGAGGAAAATATTAACTGATGAGATGAAAACATGGAGAACTTTAACAGAAAAATGAAATCTTTAAAGAATAGCCAAATTATTATAGAAGAATCAAGAGAAGTCTTGAAAACATCTCTCTTGGTAATAATAAAATAGAATAAAAAGCCAAAAAGAAAAATTGGTAAGGATATGTAGAATATTTGAAAAATGCCAGTAATCACTTTGAACCAACAATAAAAAAAATACAGAATGTGGTATATTTTACAAATCAACTAACATTTCTTTAAAAATTCAATGTTAGAGAAAACAAAAACAAGAACCTAAAAAAAATCTAACTAACCATACATGAGCCTTGATTTAGGGAAAATACTATAAAGAATGTTTTGGGGATAATACCAAAAATCTGAATTTATGAACTAGATATTTTAAGAAATTAGGAAATCACTGCTGATTGTCTTAATGTATTTACAGTATTATGGTTATGTAGAAAATGGAGATGAAATAGCATGTTATCTGCAATTTACTTTCAAATGGTTCAGGAAATGGTGTGTTTATAGGTTCCTCTGTGTGGAGAGTTAGAAAAGGGAAATTCTTTTATTAAACATACAATTATAGCTTTATATAATGTTTTGTTTCTAACTTAAATACTTCATATTACAAATAAAATTTTACTCATTTTTAGAAGGAAATCTTATGTATAAATTTTTTCAAGCTAAACAGTCAACAAAAATCTCAGGAGGGTAATGTCAGTAAGTCTTATTTCACATATCAAATTCCTCTTAAATTTTAAGTATAAATACTGGAAGCAAACTTTTATCAAACCCCACTTAAAGTTCATCTTAGCTTTCAAACTGACACTGCCCCTCTTAGAATCGTCAGTAGGGAAAGGAATACATATAACCCCAGTTAGAATTACGGATAACTCATTTCCAAATTTTATATTGTTTGAGGTCTTTTTTCACTCCCAAGTTTTAAGTTTAAGGTAAAGCCACTATAACGTCTCTTGTGTTTACTTCCCATAGTAAAATCTTTTTAGTATATTTTGCCACTGTTCTTTTTTGGCAGTTTGATCTAAATTCTTATTAATGTTTGTTTTTAGCAGTTTGACCTAAAAATGACCTCTTTCAGAACACATGGAGATACAATAACTATTGATAACAACACAAATCTGAGGAAAAAGAAGGAAGAGTGAAGTGTGAGGCAGATTCATTATTCAAGAGGAAGGTACAAGTAAATGCTCCTGTGAGAACACCACATATCAAAGTGGTATTTGAAATAAAGTCTAAAAGCCTGCCTGAAGTACTGGAATACTAATTTAAAAACAGTGCTGCTAAGAGCAAAGAGCTGATGGTCTTCAGTAGCGATAGTACTGATTTCCTGATTGGATCACATTATTACTTTGTGTCACAAGGGAAGGAGAAAATGTATAGTCTGTAGAACAGTCAGGTTTATAAACAATTTCTGCTTTAGAAGAGGCAAAAAAAAAACACAAGACACCCAAACATTTTAATTTCAAGCATGTCATTTCTTATGATTCTGGCTCCTTCCTTTAGTTCCCCAACTCCATAATTCTTTGGCTCCACAATCCACTGACAATACCCATCTTTTCACTGTTCCTCACCTACCTCGTATTTCCAGCTCCTTTCTTACACATCATCATGATCACCACATGTATACATCAGCATCGCCCCTGCTCCTCTCTTAAGTCATTACACTCATGTGAACATTAATCCTACTACACCATCTGTCCTCACTCTCTCCCTCTCCAAGAAAACTGTTTCACTATAACTCTGTGCCTTGATTATTGTAGTAGCTTCCTAACTGGCTTCCTTACTAACATCCTTGCCTTTTCTATAGTCTATCTTAACACTACAATTAATTCTTAAAAAATTATTGACACATTTCTAAATGTTAACAAGAGTCGGTTACTTCTGCTTAAAACATTTAATGACTGTTGATCTCATGCAGCATAAAGATCACTGACTTTATAATGGTCCGCAAGATTTTACAAAATCTAGCTATTTGTTATCTTATGTTCTACCACTCTCCCCTTTTCATTCTTCTGTAGCCACCCTGCTCTCATTGCTATTTCTGAAACATGCCAGCGAGCTCCTGTCTCAAGGCCTCTGGACTTGTTCAGGCTTGCTCTCTCACTTCCTTCATGTCTTTTACACATCACTTCAGTGAGGCCTTCTTTTCTATTTACTTTATTTTATTTACTTATTTTTTGCTTTACTTTTCTCATAGCACTTATCACTATCTGACCTGTATATATTTAGTTTATGAATTGTTTCTTGCTTCTAACTCCCACTAGCATTTAAGTTCCATGAGGGCAAGCATTTTATCTGTTTGGTTGATTGTTGTACTTACAGTGCCTCTGATGTGACTGATACACAGTGGACAAACATTTAAATTCTTTATTAAATGAATAAATAAAAGAACTAAGTAAAATACATATTTTTATCTGGGCTATCTGTTGAATGGATGAAATAGGAATTATTATGTAATTTTAAAATGATATTAAAACAAAAACTTTGAATAAAAAATAACTGGATTGAAATATAAACCTAAAGTTACCATAAACTTATTGTCCAAGAAGAAAGATAATGTTTTGCTTTTGAGAATTCATAATTCAGTCAACATATAAATCTGTTCTCATAATTTTACCCCTTGAGAGAAATCATCAGCAGTGTTCTATTTTCTGATGTTTATAACATTAGACGCTTTGCTATGAGAAAATAAACATTATCCAAAGTCAATATAAAAGTTGGAATACCCTGAATCACATATAAAAATTCAGAAACTGGAAACTTATACAGATGTTTTCAGCTTTAAAGAATGGAAAATATTAATTTTTACTTGAATTCAAATATAATTATCTAAAGAAATTTCTATGCTATAACTTATGAATGATGACTCAAGTGCTAATTAAATCTCATATTTTAAATGTAGCAATACTTAAATATATTAAATGTACTTAAAGGTATACTTCTAAAAAGTTGAAACAAAAAATTATAAGTTATATCAAAGAAAAACAATTTGATTAAAAGAGATGAATGAAATAAACCTAGAGAAAGTAAGGCAAGGGGGAGAAACTAAAAGACATCATCTGTTCTAAAAATTTCTATTTTGGTACAATGAATCATATACAGCATTACTTAGACTTAAGAATTTAAATAAGACATCAGAAACCAAAAATGTTAGTTCATAGAAACACTCACCTACAACACCATTCAATACGACCTTCGCCCTCACAAGTTTTTGCCCAATGATTATCTGCCAAATTTTTCATTGCAACAGCATATTCACAAAGAGTTTCCTCATCCTCACAATGTTCTCTCCAGATCTTATCAAAATCTCCCACTAAAAACAAGGAAAAAAAAAAGTTTACTTAAAATATGTCAAGCTCTTAAGTTTTAGCATAATCTAAAATTATTATTTAAAGATGAGTGTAAGCAAAGTCATGAAGCAAAATTTCATGAAGTTTAAAACTTTATAAAATTTGAAGCTCTTTTATGCAAATAGATTCACCATTTTAACCATGATGATTTGACAAGCAAATAAAATTTACCATTTTAAACAGATTTGTGACGCTAGAGCTCTACATATTTATCAGTGTCCTATATTAAAAAAGGTTGATAGGTGAGATAGCAACATACATTAGCATGCAAGTTAAACGTTTGCATTGATATACTTGGATTTGCTCTAGGAATACTACACTTTAAAAAATTATATTCCTAGGGCAAAATGTTGCTAGAGAAATTACCCTGGAAACCTCTCCAAAGTTTTGAGTCTACATAAGATGAATAAAAATTGTAAGGTGACTACATTATCTGGCCACAGTATTACTTCCATCTACTACCTTTTTCTTTTTAATTAAATTAGTGATCACATTTAACATGAAATCTGAAAAATCAATGTGAGTTCTAACAAAGGTATGAAAATGCCACAGCCAAATAAATAACATTAAAACAATTACAAAGGTAAAAAAATAAACAAAAATTATCAACGTGGCTTCAATCAATGCTCTTAAACATAATTTAGGTTCTCTTGCCACGTGCTCAAGTACAGGCAATTGTTTAGTGACACAATAAACTTAGAGATATAAATATGACAACCAAATTTGGGGGGTGATAATTATATTAAGTTCTTTCTCCAGGCAAGACAATTAGTTTCAGTAAGACTTGGGTTTGTTTTTTTTTTTTTTTTTAAATAGAAAAGGAATTATAATAGCTCAAACTTAACAGTACTTATCTATTAAAAAGTTGCAAACCTTTATTGGTTACTTTAAGCACCCAGTTCAGCAGGTACAGAGTTGAAAACCAAACTATTATCCTTCTAGTTTGACCAATACAAGAAAAAGCAATTAAGGGTACAAACGTGCCCTCACACACACACTGCTCAGTTAAGATGAATGTGTATCAGTCTCAAACTTGGTCTGAATATTCCTTTTAAACCCACAAAGGATGAAAAGCTGTTTCTTTTCTGTGTGAGATTATGTTCTTATACAGTAATATTTTCATTAATCACTAATACTTGTATAGTAATAGGGCTCTCATTTGTTATATAGCAGACTGGCAATAAATGGCTATTAGAAATGGCAACCAGTGTTCTTGCCTGGAAAATCCCAGGGATGGAGGAGCCTGGTGGGCTGCTGGCTATGGGGTCGCACAGAGTCAGACATGACTGATGTGACTTAGCAGCAGCAGCAGCAGCAGAAACAATACTTGTGTAGTAACAGGGCCCTCAATTTGTTATATAGCAAACTGGCAAAAACTGGCCATTAGAAACAAGCAGGCAAACAAACTTTTCTAAATCCTCAAAGAAAAACTCTCCAGTTTTAGTAACATCTTTCAGATGTACTTATTAAGTCTCTAAGTAGGACTACAGGAAGTACAGTCTTTGAAACAAATATACTGATTAATGATTCTTCAGTATTATCTATTATGTTCATAAAACTATTCCTGACTTTACTCACCAGATTTAATGCCAAATGGTTCATTAAGGTACAGAATCATTTTCAAGATGCTTTATCATTACTTGAAATGGATATTGTCAATTCTTTTTCAATAACACAAGAGACAACTCTACATGTGGACATGACCAAATGGACAATACTGAAACCAGACTGATTACATTCTTTGCAGCCAAAGATGGAGAAGCTCCGTACAGTCAGCAAAAAAAAGACCTGGAGCTGACTGTGGCTCAAATAATTAGCTCCTTATAGCAGAATTCAGGCTTAAACTAAAGAAAGTGGGGAAATCCATTAGGCCATTCAGATATGGCCTAAATCAAATCCCTTATGATTAAACAGTGGAGGTGACAAATAGATTCAAGAGATTAGATCTGGTAGACAGAGTGCCTGAAGAACTATGGACAGAGGTTCATAACACTGTATAGGAGACAGTGACCAAAACCATACCAAAGAAAAAGAAATGCTAGAGGGCACAGTGGCTGTCTGAGGCAGCCTTACAAATAGCTGAAGAGAAAGAGAAGCAAAAAGCAAGGGAGAAAGGGAAAGATATATTCAACTGAATGCAGAGTTCTACACAATAGCAAGAAGAGATAAGAAAGCCTTCTTCAATGAAAAATGCAAAGAAATAGAGGAAAACAACAGAATGGGAAAGACGAGAGATCTTTTCAAGAAAACTGGAGGCATCAAAGGAACAGTTCATGCAAGGATGGGCACAATAAAGGTCAGAAACAGTAAGGACTTAACAGATCCAGGAGAGATTAAGAAGAGGTGGCAAGAATACACCGAACTGTACCAAAAAGGTCTTAGTGACCTGGATAATCACAATAGTGTGTCAACTCACCTAGAGCCAGACATCCTGGAGTGTAGAGTCAAGTAGGCCTTAGGAAATATTACTATGAACAAAGCTAGTGGAGGTGATGAAATTCCAACTGAGCTATTTCAAATCCTAAAAGATGATGCTGTTAGAGTATTGCACTCAACGTCAGCAAATTCGGAAAACCCAGCAGTGGCCCCAGGACTGGACAAGGTCAGTTTTCACCCCAATCCCAAAGAAGGGTAGTGCCAAAGAACGTACAAACCACTAGACAATTGTGTTCACTTCCATGCTAGTAAGCTTATGTTCAAAATCCTTCAAGTTAGGCTTTAGCAGTACTTGAACCGAGAACTTTCAGATGTAAAAGCTGGATTTACAAAAGGCAGAGGTACCAGAGGTCAAACTGCCAACATTCACTGGATCATAGAGAAAGCAAGTCAATTCCAGAAAGACATCTACTTCTGCTTCATGGACTGTGTGAAAGCCTTTGATTGTGTGGATCACAACAAACTGTGGAAAATTCTTTAAGAGATGGGAATACCAGACCATTTTACCTGTCTCCTGAGAAATCTGAAAGTGGATCAAGAAGCAACACTTAGAATTGGACATGGAACAACTGACTGGTTCAAAACTGGGAAAGGAGTACAGAAAGGCTGTATATTCTCACCCTGTTTATTTAACTTATATGCAGAGTACATCATGCAAAATGCCTGGCTGGACAAGTTACAAGCTGGAATCAAGACTCCCGGGAGAAATGTCAACCACCTCAGATATGCAGATGATACCACTCTAACGGCAGAAAATGAAGAGGAACTAAAGAGCCTCTTGATGAGGGTGAAAGAAGAGAGTGAAAAAGCTGGCTTAAAACTCAACATTCAAAAAACTAAGATCATGGCATCTGGTCCCATCACTTCACACCAAATAGAAGGGGGAAGAGTGGAAGCAGTGATGGATTTTCTCTTCTTGGGCTCCAAAATCAATGCAGATAGTGACTGTAGCCATGAAATTAGAAGATGCTTGCTTCTTGGAAGGAAAGCTATGACAACACCAGAGAGTATATTTAAAAGTAAAGACATCGCTTTGCCGACAAAGGTCCATATAGTCAAAGCTATGGTTTTTCCAATAGTCACGTATGGATGTAAGAGCTGGACCATAAAGAAGGCTGAGCACTGAAGAATTAATGCTTTTGAACCTTGGTGCTGGAGAAGACTCTTGAGAGTTCCTTGGACAGCAAAGAGATCAAACCAGTCAATCCTAAAGGAAATCAATCCTGAATACTCATTGAAAAGACTGATGCTGAAGCTCCAATACTTTGGCCACCTGATGTGATGAGCCAATTCATTGGAAAAGCCTCTGATGCTGGGAAAGATTGAAGGCAAAAGGAGAAGGGAGCAGCAGAGGATGAGATGGTTAGATAGCATCACTGACTCAATGGATCTAAGTTTGAGCAAACTCAGGAGATGGTGAAGAATAGGGAAGCCTGGCATGCTGCCATGGGTTCCAAAGAGTCAGACTTGACTTATCAACTAAATAACAATTATCAATTCTAAAAGACCCTTTTGTTTGAACATGTAAGTTTCACTGTCCTATGTAATGTACATATTACAAGTAAATACATAAACTTACTATATTTTCTGGTAATAGAAGTCATTCAAACAAAGGTTCTATAATCACATATTTTTGGGAAAACCTATGTTTAACTTTAAAAGATTTCCTTTTTTCAAGACTTAGTTTAGATTCTACAGAAGGTACAACTAAGGGAGCCCTAGGAGACAGGAGTGAGGGAGTTGGGGAGAACAAGTTAAGGGAGGAGAAAATGCTAATGCAAGGATGCATAGTTGAGGCTGCTGCTTTGGACAACATGGAAGCATAGAGTGTGCCTCAGGAATTGTGCACCCAAAGGATGGGAGGCTAGAGCATTTATTTTACAGTTACTATCCCCCATTAAGAGTTGCTAACAATCTGTACTTCAACTCTACACTAAGGCACTGAAAAAGGGGATGCCCTCAGTGGGCTCCAGCAGTTTTGGAAAAAGCTGAAAAGAAAGCAGCATTTAAATGGGGATTCTGTCAGGGCTAGTCCCTCTGAGCTCACAGTATCTGACCATCATACCCGAGGACCAATGTTATGTTACACTCCTAAGCCACCAAAGGCAACTACTATAAATTCTCTGAGTCCTTACTATGTCATCGTATACTGTGAAACTATATTCAAAATTCTCTTAAATGCTGACAACTTTTTATGAAGTTTTAAGGCTTACAATTAATATTTGCTCTACTAAAATTTTGAGGAAGGATTCAAATTTGTCTGGAAGCCTATAAACTCAAACTGTTTGCAAACTTCAATTTAGTGTTTTCACTAACATTTAAGAGTCTCCAGATTCTCCAAGTATGTTGATACTGAGACTAACATGATTAATAGTTAGTACATTTAAAATATAACCAAGACTAAATGCGATTGTACATAATTTTCATTTTCTTTACCAGATTTGCTGAAAAAGTACTCTATGTTTAATACTACAGAGAATAATAAAGTTAATGAGCAAGCACTGGCATCAAACAAAAGGGAGAAGACATGTGGTATCTGTTCTCACAGAGATATAAACCTGACATATTCCCTATGGTTCACATAAGCCATTCCAGACCCAGAAGTTTTAAATCATGTATTTATTCAAGTTGTCAAACCCCAACTACTAGGTATAACACTATGTTGCATGTCTGGTGGTTACAAAGTTGAACAAAAAACATAGCCTTCAGTTACTAGAAAATTCCACTTTCCAGAATACCCATGAAAACTTATTTTTAAAATAAATTAATTTATTAAAAACAGAATGGGACAGTCCCATGTTTTTCACAACAGCCCACTGTTTGTTTTTACACCATTCAAAATGATGCTGTTTATGTTTTAAGTAGTATATTTTCAAAATAATTTATGATTTGTGTTCTAAAAGTCAAAAAAAGTTAAGGTTGACCAGTGAGCTGCATATGCAGAAAAGTATGGCGAAGCTCAGTTCTGAGGATTTTTTGTTGTTATTGCTACCTTTTAGTCATTACGTCAACTGGACTTAAAAGATGATCTTATTTAAAAGGATAATATTTCTTTATCAAAAGGTAAATCAAGAATGAAGAACTTCCTGAGGTCTGTGTCCAAGATCTACTCAACAAGAAATGCTTAAGTATTTAAGTTCAATCAATCAGTGCCTTTGAGTAATTAATAATTAGCCTTATAATGATTTTTATATACTGGCACTTGTGACAACTCAAAATCATTGTGATTAATAACCTATTTTCTTACTTATTTCTTACAGGCATCTATAAAAGGAGAGAGAGAGAGAAGGGGGGAGGCAAGGAAAGGGAAGAATTGCACAGAGAAATCTGGGCAATTCAAAATTTATATTTAGATGTTCTGCAGCCTAACCTGAAATTAATCATTAATAAACATTTTCTAGTCAGACTAAAATAATAAATGTAGAGAAGACATCAGTATTCATTTGTTTAAATACATCATTTTAAGATCAAGTTAAAGCTCTGCCAAATCTTTAAAGTCCCATGATTGTCTCATAAAATTCTAAAATAAAGTCTGCATTAACAGGACTATTTATCATATTCTTTCTTTACATTTAGACTTTTAAAAACACGAAAAACTAATTAATAATTCAAAACACAAGTGATGCCAACTTAAAGTTGTGAAACCAAATTCAGCACGAAAATCAATGAATCAAATTACTCTGAAACTTGGTCTTACTCTCAAGATTAAATTGTAATTATTGACTAAACTCACCTTCATAAGCCTATGCCACAACTAAAGAATATTCAATATAAGTTACTTCCAATGAAAAGACAGTAACTAGGAAAAAATAGTACATTCATTAGTGGATTAAAAGACAGAGTTCCATGGAATATAAGAAGGAAAAAAAAAAGCTCATAGATGCAGAGAACTGACTGGTAGTTCCCAAGGGAAGGGGGTTGGGGAGTAGGCAAAATAGGTGAAGAAGGTCAAAAGGTGCAACCTTTCAGTTATTAAATAAATATGTCATCAGTTCAGTCAGTTCAGTTGCTCAGTTGTGTCTGACTCTTTGCGACCCCACGAATCGCAGCACGCCAGGCCTCCCTGTCCATCACCAATTCCTGGAGTTCACCCAAACTCATGTGCATCAAGTTGGTGATGCCATCCAGCCATCTCATCCTCTGTCGTCCCCTTCTCCTCCTGCCCCCAACCCTCCCAGCATCAGTCTTTTCCAATGAGTCAACTCTTCGCATGAGGTGGCCAAAGTACTGGAGTTTCAGCATCAGCATCAGTCCTTCCAATGAAAACCCAGGACTGATCTCCTTTAGGATGGACTGGCTGGATCTCCTTGCAGTCCAAGGGACTCTCAAGAGTCTTCTCCAACACCACAGTTCAAAAGCATCAATTCTTCAGAACTCAGCTTTCTTCACAGTCCAACTCTCACATCCATACATGACCACTGGGAAAACCACAGCCTTGACTGGACGGACCTTTGTTGGCAAAGTAATATCTCTGCTTTTTAATATGCTATCTAGGTTGGTCATAACTCTCCTTCCAAGGAGTAAGCGTCTTTTGATTTCATGGCTGCAGTCACCATCTGCAGTGATTTTGGAGCCCCCAAAAATAAAGTCTGACACTGTTTTCACTGTTTCCCCATCTATTTCCCATGGAGTGATGGGAACTAGATGCCATGATCTTAGTTTTCTGAATGTTGAGCTTTAAGCCAACTTTTTCACTCTCCTCTTTCACTTTCATCAAGAGGCTTTTTAGTTTCTCTTCACTTTCTGCCGTAAGGGTGGTGTCATTTGCATATCTGAGGTTATTGATATTTCTCCCAGCAATCTTGATTCCAGCTTGATATTTGAAAAAAAAAAAGAATTCCATTTTTAGTAATTTTCAGATTAGTTTAGATATTATTACTTTGATAGCAACGATCTTTGTAAGAACCAAGAATAAGAAGCTAAAAAGTCTTTTCTTTTTGCTCTTACTCAATAGCCTCAAGAACAGTTAGATTATAGGTCCAAACTTGAGTGAACCAATGGAATCTCTACACCTTCTCTTTAGAATGGATACTATTCCTTCTTTCTGAATTAACTTCTCTCATGCCATCTAGAATAGAAAATTTCTTTCTTTCAAAACATAAAAGAATTCCCATATTCTTCAAGAGGGTTTACCTCCCTCCCACTGGATCTTCCCTGGTGGCTCAAATAGTAAAGAATCGGCCCGCAATGCGGGAGACCTGGGTTCAATTTCCAGGTTGGGAAGATCCCCAGGAGAAGGGAATGGCTACCCACTCTGGTGTTCTTGCTTGGAGAATTCCATGGACAGAGGAGCCAGGCTACAGTTCATGGGATCCAAAGAGTAGGTCACGACGGAAGGTTAACAGAATAAATGAAGTAAGCCGAAAAACTCACGACCAGGTGGAAACAAGTTCAGCAGTCATTCCAAGACATTAAAACAAAGTGATCAGGAACAGATTATTTACAAACATAGTTAAACCACACACAGACCAGCTTTCTCAGTATTCTTGAGCATTTTATATAGTAGCAAACCTAAAGATGGCACAAAAACATCTAAGATGTTTGATGTTGACGTGTTCCTGAGAATCAAACGAACCACCTGAAAAACTTGCATATACACCTATCGTGCTGCTACTAGTCATTTCTCGGATAAGGGGAAAAATCCAATATTCTAATGTGTTAAAAAGGTTGGATCTTTCATATACAATGTTATTAACAGAAATATAAGAAGCAAAGGGGGCAAAAAAAAAAAAAAAAAAGATAAAGAACAAAAGCTTCAGCAATCCTAATACTGAAGAAGAAAGACACTATAGAACAGTCTAGATAGAAATTCCAGGAACCATTCAATCTTCAATACCCCTAAATGCATTCAAGTGGTAGTAACAATTACACCTTTTATTTTTAAAAGTATGTATTTAACACAAATAATGCTTTCTATATGCCAGATACTGTTTAAGTACCTTACAAATATTAACTCATTTAATTCTAACACCAATCCATTTTGACAGATATTTTACTTTACAGATAAGGAAACTGAAGTACAGAAAGATTAAGTAACCCTCTCAAAGGTACACATCAAACCTGGCAGTAAAGTGCCAAAGTCCATGCTCCTCACCACTGTACCACCTTGCTTCCCATAATGAGTTTCTAATTTATGAACTTTCATGGATATGAACAAAGCTTTGCACTAAAGCAAAGTACACTGACTCTACTAGCCACACACAAATGGTCTTTTGTCAGTCAAATGCAATTACTTAGTCTCTGGGTGGTGGTGATTTAGCCTCTCCAACTGCATTATTTGGTAGATTCCTGGCAGCGATTTCAACTCTGGCTGCACAATGGTTTCACCTGGACGTTTCATTTGATTGGTCTGAAGTGGGAACTGGTCATTTATTTTACTGCTCCCCAGATGAATCCACTGTGCAGTCATGGCTTAAAACCAAGGGTTTATGGCAAGACTGTAAACTCAAAAGCCTGGTGAAAAAATATATAGAGCAACTGAGGCTTGGGGCAAACTGAAGAGACAAATTTAATTCAAAAACAAAACACTGCACGGATAAACGTTTACATTTATAAATATAATTTGACCCATGGTGCATTTTCTGTTTCTTATTGCAAACATATTTATGATGAAAAATTAATTCGAACTGTAAAACTCTGAATACACCCTATACAAGAGATGGAAAGAATCAAGAAAAGTTAGAATCAGTATCTGTTATTCCCCTGTGAAACAACTTTACCTAAATGCATATCACCACACAGATCTTGTTTAGTGTAAACAAAGGACTTATGGAGAATCTTCTGGGACTTAATTTTTATGTAACTGGGAATAGGAATTTCCATATAAATAGAGGAATTTCTGTATAAATAAGTAATACTCAGATGTCCCTGTAAAGGCATGGGGTTCTAAAATAACTTGTGCAATGAGCATCAGTGATTCTACACATAAAGCACAATAAATGAGTACAGTTTACATCAGTGGTTCTCAGATGTTTAGATTTTAAAACCAGCACAAACTTCACCTCAAAAATTTGGGAAGTGAATATTGGGGTTGAAAAATTTTGTGTGTGAAGTTAGAGTATATAAATAAATACAAAGACATATACAAAATTATTATCATACCAACACACACAGAGACACTTACACCACACACAACATCCTTATTAGTTCACATTTTTTGAGAAAAAAAATTTTTTAACCTATACTCACTACTGACAGTTTTAATTTAAAAAGTGGACTGATGTTAATAATGATAATATGGACCATTTCAAAAGACTAAATTAATCTAATACACTCATTTAAGATATGACCATAAATTCATTACAAAAATTTTGTACTGAAAATTAAAATTTAAAAATTATGAATATAAAAAGATTAGATTCAAACCACATGGATATATTCTATATCAGCTTCCTTCTTCTGTGTGTGTGCCTTAAATCTACAAGGCAAGGTGCTAGATACTAGGGACACAAAGATAAAAAGGCAGACTCCTACTCAAGGAACTAAATTTAGTGGGAAAGACAGATAACTGAACTGGTAAGTGATAACTATTGGCTTCCCAAGTGGTTTAGTGGTAAAGAATCTACCTGCCAATGCAAGGAGATGCAGGAGATGTGGGTTTGATCCCTGGGTCGGGAAGATTGCCCTGGAGGAGGAAACGGCAACCTGCTCCAGTATTCTTACCCAGGAAATCCCATGGACAAAGGGATCGCTACAGTCCACGGGGTCGCAAAAGAGTTGGACACAACTGAGCACGCCGCAAGTGATGACTGCAATAAAGGAAAGGTAATGGTATCTTGGGAGCATAAAGGAGCATACTTACTTATGTAAAACCAGTAAGATACTACTGGTATCTTCCAAGAGTCTATCCTCCATTATACATTATCATCACTCCACTGGCCTGTTCATCTGCCCTCAAAACTTTAACAGAGGGCTTCCAATCCTTTACTACCAAGGGACACATCTGAATTAAATCATTACCATTACCATATGACAAGCCAACGTGCCTATCTACTCTTTTCTCCATGCCTCCATCTCAACACACACATTTCTAAACTGGCTGGAAATGGCTATTTATATTTTTCCAGGCAAGAAATCTTGGCATCCTCATTGACTCTTCCCTTTACTTTCACTAAAACTGTTCACTCTGACTTTCAAAAAGTATTTGACTTATCTTTCTCTATTTTCATGAACACTACTTTTACTTCTATTATTAACCTTTAAAAAATACATTGGTGTAAGTCTCCTAGCTTACTTTCATCTAGATTCCTTCCTACTTCAATCTATTGTACTTTAGCTAGGTGTTCAACTCCTTTGCCCACTGTATAATCTACAGAGTTTTAAAATAATACAGATGCCTGTGCTCCACAAAGTTCCACAGGCAATACTAATGTAGGATCAAGGTTGATATCCACTGCATTTGTTGTTACATTTTTTTCCCCCAAAATCAAAGGATGTATACCAATACTGTTGATTTTTACTGTATCTTTTAAAATGTAAAAATTTCCTAAAAAGATACCTTACTACAAGGTGACTAAAAATAACAAAATCAAATAGTTACTATGCGTCCCTCACTGAGTTTATCCATGTTCCCTTTATCTTCCAGTGTTACCGATTACTGTTTTTTTTTTCCATTTTTCTTTCCCTGCTAGAAATGCAGTTCAAACTCTCCTAGCGCAACTAGGAGACTCTCCGTTCTGTGGACAGTTTTCAACTTACTCATTTGGTGATTGAGCAAAGATTCCATCACTAAAAAACAGGGCTTTCAGATTCTGTATCAGAATCAGAAAAGAACATGTGAAGAAAAAAGAGTTAAACGTCACTCGATTAAAAAAAAAAAAAAAAAGTAAAACAAAGGGAATCTGAAGTGTCTTGGGGTCAAAGAGTTGGTCAGTAATTTAAAGCAGTATTGAAAGCCCCCAAAGGAGAAAAAAATTAGGAAAGTGCAACTAAAAACACAGTCTGTTATTCTAATTTTAAAAGTAATTTCAAAACTTTGTTTCATGAAAAAACACTAACAATACATTTATTCTTTCACTTTTAGACCTTTTGATTTTAGTTTAAAATTTTTTCTAATTCAAAGGTTTTTCCCTTCCCCCTACAATTCTGTTTTAGCTGTACGCAAAGGAAAAATCAATCACAAATGAGCAGCTTATCCTAAACTGCTGTTGCAGTACCCTTTGTCTTAAACAAGGAGAATAATTTGAATAATCAATAAGAATTGAACATCTATACTAGGCTATTTAGTAGCTGACTCTTAAAATGCTGCTCAGAGCTGTTAACCTTTGTAACACAATTTTTTTTCCTGACTTAAGTCTACAAAATCAACCTAGTCTGTGTTCTTTTCTGTTTCAGTATCAGTAACCTATCCTATTTATTCTAACTACTTTTAAAATATTATCACTGCTACTAGCAACACTGATTTTTTTAAATGTAGAAAAGTATAATAAAGATCACTCATTAACCTATGTTTTGAGAATATCATTGTTAACAGGTTAACATGCGTTTTAACTTTTTTCTGATTGATAATCTGCACGGGTCTATGTGACAAACTGTTTTAACCTGTTCTGGCATGCAGAAAAAGTAAATTCAGAGACAATTAAATTGATGAAAACTGCTAAAGACATTCACAAAATAGGTTAAAAAAATAAAGGTTTCCATTTATATAAACTCAATCCTTTATCTATAAATGACTGACACCAGAAACACTCCTTCTCATCTCCATTGCTAAACATTTCCTGACCATTTCCTTTTGGTAACTACTTCAGATATCAGCACTGCCTGGAATACTGACCTTTATCTCCAATTCTCACTTTACTCATACAAATAGGCAAAGGATCTCTAAGTGCTGACAGAGGACAGGCAGTAAAATGGAGTAGAGAGAGGAAAAGTGTTAAAAGAGTGCATTAAACTTAACTGCTAGGCTTCACAATCTTATCCACAACCCCCAACCCCAAGCCTGCTCATTGCCACAATAAGCATCAGTTTGCACAAATGCACTGGGAAAGGTAGAGAGAAACTTTTTTCTACCAACCTTATTTTCAATATTATTCCTTCATTTTCAATTTCAATATTATTCTTTCATTTTCAATTCCACTATCAAAGATAAGGAAAGGGAAAACTGTATTATCCAACACTACACTCATTATCCAGGTCTCACTCCTGTCTTTTACTATCTAGAGAATGTTTTTGCCTCTTCCTTCATTCTATCCCAATTTATTTTCTTCTCTGCTGTCACTCCAGAAGAAACCCACGCTTCACATAGCTGTAACTCAGCAAATCATACTTATTATTCCAGGGACTGCCCCATTCTCATCAATTTACATCCTTTTACCCAACACAAATTCTAGGGCTACTTCCTGCTTCTCATTTTCCCTCTCACTCCAAGAACATCTGGAGACACCATTAGGCTTTGAACTGGGTTGGGGGGTGGGCATTAATCTCATAAAATCTGTTAGAATCTCATAAAATATGTTTGGTGCTAATGATGAACTATCCAAATTTCAAGCAAGTTATTTTACTAGTTTTAGGACTCAGCTCACTCATGTATAAAAACGAAGGAAGTCATTTAGATTATCACTTGAAAATCCGGCTGACAAATTTCCAAGCACCATTGACAGGGGTTCTGAAACTATACATCTGAGGTGGAATGGAGTAATTTTCTAAAAGGCACCCATATGAGTTTACTGTTTATTCATGTTTGGGAATCACTAAAGTTCCTTCTAGTTTAACATTCAAAGATTCTATGCTGGAATTTTCACTGCATTTTTTGATAGGAATATTGTTATAAAAGGAGTACAGTTTCCATAATTATTGGTTTTATTTTTTATTTTTATTTATTTATTTTTTTTTGATCACTTCATGCATTTTATTGATAGTCTATATTTTAAATCTGCAGTATGCATAATTATTGGTTTTACAGTACAGGCATGTTACTGATTAAATAGGCCTTTGTAACCTGACCCAGCACCATTTGTATTATTATTTTATAACCAGAGAAGACCTGCAAATGACACTTTAATGACAGTAAGACCTCAAAGTAAAGCATTAAATTAATAAAGCACGAATTCTTTGGTATTATTATATGAAAAATCAGACTTTTTCAGGTGGTGCTTTCACAGATTTTTGTCAAATCACAATTCTTGACCTATATGTCAGAAATAAAGATAGAAAGGGCATGCTTTTTAGGACCTTTTACTTTGCTAGTTCACTGATGGGGCTTTGTATATCATTAAAACCCAGAGAAGTCTAGATCATTGGTGGAATTCAGGGCATTAAAACACCTAAAGAACAGTCTCATTCATATGCTTACAGACTGCCAGGACTTTACCTGCCCTAAAGCAAACTGTATCATTCACTTATGAACTACATGTATCTATCCTAGTTCTGGTAACTTCCAAATACTAATTCTCGTTATAAACAAGCGTTCCCTTGGTTAATATTCAGGCTTAAACACATGCTTCAACATGCAGGAACTAAGAATAAACAGCAGACACGATGACACCTAATTTTTGAATGAATTAATAATGAATAATCAAATTATTATAAAAAGGTAAAAATGGAAATTGAATTATATGCTATCCATTTTTTTCTTTAAAAAGAGATACTTAAGTTTGTACAAAATACACGATAAAGTGTGTCCATTTATTTCCTCATTTTTCCAAATAACCAACAACCTACTGAATGCCATTATGTAAGTGCATTCTCTGAATATCAAGAATGATGCAATCGTTGCTATAGTAACTACTCATTATTGAATAAATTGTGGGTTGGGGTTAAAGCATTCTTGAAAAAGATTTCAATGTCTCAATATGCCTGATAAGTCTCTATTGCTATTAAACAATAACTATAGGTTATTTTTTAGGATTACTATTTAAGCAGCTATTAAAAAATAGAGCCTTGAGTTGTCAAGGGGAAAAAAAACTTTAAAGTTTGAAAAATGAAACACATCACCTACATTCAAAAGAACAAAAGATACTTAGTTTTACTCTTCCAGAGTAATTGAAAAGTGTTTGTAACTCAAAAGTAACATTATCTTAGCTATCTGTTCCTTCCCACTGTCATAATTTTGCTTTTAATCCAAGCTTAACCAAGTATAAGACAACCACTAGAAGACTGCCGACTTCTCTACGTGCAATTAAACTAAAGCCAGAAGAAAGCAAGAAAAAAATTATCTCTCGTTTTGATCTTTAGAAGAAATGTCTCCTGAGCACATGAAAAAACTGGTAATTTTCACTGTCAGTTTCTTATAAAATAGTTCTGTAAGAAAGCTTGTATTTTAAAACACCAAATATAACTGTAGATCCCAACTATAAACAGTTATCAGGCCCAAGCAAAAGCTACTATGGCTTCTCCTTTGCTCAAGATCTTCCATAAGAGGGGTTCCCAGCGATGGCTGTTTCGCGGGGTACCCTTAGGAGGCTTAGTCGTTACATACTATTCATATCTGAAGAATATTTTAAGAATCTGCCCCAGATCTCTTTCTCTCCCGCCTAAATAAACACTAAGATCCAGCATTTAAAGAACGGGATGGAAGCGGGGAGGGGGGGGGCGGCCGGGGGTGGCAAGGATGGAGCCCCTCCCCCTTAGGTGAAGTCCAGTCAGCTAAAAGGCCTGCTGACTTCGCAGCCCTGGAAGCCAATGCGAGGAAGCTCCGGCCCGGGCTAAACCCGCAGGAATGAGGTAGTAAGAAGGGGGTCAAACGCGGTAACAAATCAAACAGGCTGATCAAAGTGCAGGGTGGTCAACTCGCGCTTCTTCCAGTTCATCTTTCTCGAATGGATTTCTGCCTGACTTCGTGTTTGAGCTTCTAGTCTCTCGTAACGATAGACCGCCACCTCCTGTGTGAGGGTCTGGGTTCTTGTGTGTGGTGACAATCTCAGCACCCAGGCTGGGGACAGGGGATGGCAGAGGTGGGGACTCGGCTCCTCCACAGGCCTGGAACTCTCCTGAAGGGCCCTCGAAGAAAAGGGGGCGGGAGGAGGGCGCCTGAAGCCGAACCGAGGGCTCGACCGAGAAGGGGGCGTCCTGGCCTGGGAGAGCGGCCCTGGCAGGGGCTGACGTGCAGCTCCTTCAGGTTGTAATGGTGGCCCCTTGGGGGAGGGGAGAGGTTGACAAGGGGCCGGGGGCGACGAGGGCTCCCCTTCCCCCCGCTCCGTTCGCTGTTTACCTTCCCGGTACTTCTTGCGGAGCCGCCGGTGGACGCTCTTTACCACGCCGGAGAGCTTCTCCTGCTCCAGCTTCCGCTCCTGCTCCCTAGGCGGCGGAGTGCTCGCGGGTCCGGCCCCGTGCTCGCGAGCAGCGCTTCGGCTGCCGGGCCCCGGCTCCATATCGCTGCTGCCGCCGCCGCCGCCGCCCCTCGGGCCCCCGCAGACGCCCGCCTGACGGAGGAGGTGGGGAAGGAGGAGGCAGCAGCGGAGGCAGCAGCGGGAGGAGGCAGAGGAGTCAGAGCGGCTGCCTAGGAGGTGGCCACTTACTCAAGCGCACAAGCTGATTGGTAGACTCTGGAGGGCTGGGCGGAAACGGAAAAGGCCAAAGGCCAATAGACGGAGAGCGCTAGGCCGCACCCGCTTGTTTGGGAAGGCGAGCAGCTGAAGGAGGCGGGGCTTGCAGGCTGAGGTTGCTGAGACAGTGCGAGCTCTAGGCCCGACAGCTCCTCTCCCTTCCCCGCCGCTCCAGGGATCCTGTGCGCAGGCGCTGTGATGAGGCCACGGGAGACGCGCTGCAAGCCATGCGCTTGCGCGACTGAGTTTGCTTAGGTTGGGCATCTTTGCTACCGCCCAGCTTTCTCAAGTCTTCTAGCCATTTCCCTTCCTGAGAGTTACATTCTGGTGTGATGCAGTCAGGGTCCTCTATCTGAGCCTCAGCTTCACCTTGTCAGTTGTAGGTTCCCTTTAGCTGCGTGGCCCTGAGAAGCATTTAGATGACTTGGGAACACGAGAATTTTACATTTTGAGGAACCCAGGCATGGATGGTTTGGTGGGCACAAAACGAGGTCTGGCTACCAAGTGTGTGCGTCCTGAGTTGTGCCCGGCTCCTTGCAACCCTATGGACTATATAGCCCGTCAGGCTCCTCTGTCCATGGAATTTTCCAGGCAAGAATGCTGGAGTGGGTTGCCGTTTCCTACCTCAGGGGATCTTCCCGACCCAGGGATCGAACCTCAGTCTTTGGTACTGGCAGGCGTATTCTTCACCACTGTGCTACCTGGAAAGCCCAAGCACTGTTTAATTCAAGAGCCAGCAGTGAATGATGCCTCTAGTGCTAGAGTTGGGCGGAAAATCATGGGAACCGGGGAAAGGAGAGGGGCAATAAAAAGCGATGTAAGATGGAAGAGGGGAAAGGAAAGCTAGAGAGTCCATAACAGATGTCCTTGAGAACGTCTGTGGTGGCCTGGGTGTCCGAGAAAGTCTGCGTTGGTCTAATTCGCATCAGAACTCTGAGCACTTTTAATGTTGGCATGGGTGGCTTGCCGCCTTTTAAATGGTTGAGAGAGAGAGAGAGAGAGAGAGAGAGAGAGAGAGAGAGAGAGAGAGAGAGAGAGAGAGCGAGAGAGCGAGAGCGCGCATTAGCTTTCAAGTGGTACTGAGGGTGCTGGAGTTTCAGAGATTCAACCAGCTGAGGGCCCTTAATGAATTGTGTTAGGCTGTAGTGTTCCCACCCCATCCACCGCACTGCAGTTGTTGGTTACCTGATGTTTGGAAATTGTTGCAATAACAATCTGATCAGTAATTTTATAAATATAAATGAGGCCTGCATTGTGTAACCATTTTGTATGCCACCTTCTGAATAATGAAGATCTTGAAAAAGGTAGTAGCATTATACAGTCTCCAGAACATAGGAGGACCCAGAGTGTGGAAGTGAAAGGAGAAGACAGGTGAAATTTAAGATGAAAGATATGTCCCTACCCTTAGTGAAGAAGCAGATCAAACACAGATAAACTTCATAAGAACTAAGTGTAGTTATAAGGAGGCATTACACAGACATGCCTAATAAAATGAGAATTCGCGCATGCTAAGTTGATTCGGTTGTGTCAGAGTCTTTTATTTGAGAACCTGAGGACCATAGCCCACCAGGCTTCTCTGTCCATGGGATTCTCCAGGCAAGAATAGTGAAGTGGGTTGTCATGCCCTTCTCCAAATAAAATGAGAATATGGGATCTTATTTGGGGTGGGAATACTTTCATTTGGGAAAAAGAGGAACTTAAAAAGACAACATTGTTTTGCTCTTTCCATATTTTAATATTTATTGAAGGCAAAAAGAGGTGCAAATATTTGAGAGTTATAATCATAGTAAAGAGAGCATTAAATTTCATTTGTACTGAATTGGCTTCCCTGGTGGTTCAGACCACAAAGAATCTTCCTGCAATGCAGGAGACCCAGATTCAATCCCTAGGTTGGTTCAATCCCTTCTCCCTTGGAGAAGGGAATGGCAACCCGCTCCAGTATTCTTGCCTGTAAAATTCCATGGACAGAGGAGCCTGGCGGGCTACAATTCATGGGGTCACCAAGAGTTGGACATGAGTGAGCAACTAACACACGCACAATCATAAAGAGAGTATTAAATTTCATTTGTACTGAATTGTAGTTAAAAGAATTTTTCCCTCCATGCTGCTACTAGCACATGAATTTTTTTGTGTGTGTGTGCATTCAGTTGTGTCCGACTCTTTGCGACCTCATGGACTGTAGAGAGTCAGACACGACTAAGTGACTGAATTGAACTGTGTATAGAAAAATATCCTTGGCAAGAAAAATAACTTGTTTTCTTTGTTCAGTTCAGTTCAGTTGCTCAGTCGTGTCTGACTCTTTGCAACCCCATGGGATGCAGCACACCGGGCCTACCTGTCCATCACCAACTCCTGGAGTTTACTCAAACTCATGTCCATTGAGTTGGTGATACCATCCAACCATCTCATCCTCTGTCATCCCCTTCTCCTCCTGCCTTCAATCTTTCCCAGCATCATGGTCTTTTCTAATAAGTCAGTTCTTCACATCAGGTGGCTAAAGTATTGGAGTTTCAGCTTCAACATCAGTCCTTCAAATGAACACCCAGGACTGATCTCCTTTAGGATGGACTGCTTGGATCTCCTTTCAGTCCAAGGGACCCTCAAGAGTCTTCTCCAACACCACCACAGTTCAAAAGCATCAATTCTTCGGCACTCAGCTTTCTTTACAATCCCACTCACATCCATACATGACTACTGGGAAAACCATAGCCTTGACTAGATGGACCTTTGTTGGCAAAGGAATGTTTCTGCTTTTAAATATGCTGTCTAGGTTGGTCATAACTTTCTTTCCAAGGAATAAGTGTCTTTTAATTTCATGGCTGCAGTCACCATCTGCAGTGATTTTGGAGCCCCCCAAAATAAAGGGGGTTCTCTTGCCTTGAGAACCCCATGAACAGTATGTCTTCTTTGTAAGGAAACTAAATTCCCATAGACAATGAGAAGAGTCAAGATGTAAAAATAAAGTGCATTCTATTTTCAGTATGAATTCAAAACATGTTAATTGATGATGAAAAGCAAACTTATAAAATTCTCATCAAAATCTGGGTGGTGGCACTGAACTAACAAATAGAAAGATTCTGGGCATACTTTGCAAAAGTGTTATACTTTCCATTGCTACATTTACTGAGTTTTCCTATAGGAGGGAGAAGGTTTCACAATGGAAATTAGGGTTCTTTATCGAAAGCATTAATCCTTGGTATTAAAATCTTAAAAGCAATTAGGTTTTAATGTATAATAGAAGTATTCATATTAAATTTATATTTATAAAATACACAATGGTGTACAATAGTGCAAAAGACTTGTTATTATTGAAGAAAGAGATATTCCAAGCTGGGCAAATATTCAGCTCATGGCTATTTACAAATAGAATTTTTAGCAATTCAGTTAAAATAAGGACAAGAAAAATAAAAAGCGGTGTTATTAAAAATATTTATATCTTATTTTTATAGCTTTTACCTGTTAATATAAAAATATCCATGAAGTTTAAGTACTTTTCTTCTAGTAATTCGAGCTTTCAAAATGTAGATGTATCATTAATTTGGTACATGTAGAGAAAATGTTGAAAAACTTTTGCTTTTCATATTTCATTTCAAATTATATAAACTTTTTTTTGGAAAATGTATTTAATGTTTTTGATAGAAACAAACATAGCCAAGAATTGGGAAGGAAAAAAAAAACACTTCAGTGGTGTATTTTCCTTCAGCATGACAGATCATAACTTTAGATTTCTTTCTATTTATTGAAAATAAAATTATTTTCTTTAAATATTTGTTTATAGTTACTGGTATAATGTCATCCCTGTAATTAACATATCTACCAACATAAAAATCTTTAAAATAACACAGATTAACTGTCTTTCCAGAGTTAATATGTAGAATGTGTTGACTAGTATTAATTACAGCAAGTGGTAACCATTAACTATTGCCTCACAACTGCAACTATAAAGTTCACAATATTTTTGTGAGATACTAATTATAAACTTCATTTAATTACCACAGGAAGGCTAATGTAGGAGGAGATTTACCTAGGAAATGGGAAGCATTCTTCCAGGTGATGGATGTTGTCCTTAGAGTAGGACTGAGAGATTTTCTGAATCTTGATTCCATCTTTACGTTAACTAACAGAACAAGGTGCTTGATTTTCTGAGCCTTATTTTTTCTCCTTTTAATGTAAATGAAGAGGTTGGATTAGACTAGTGTTTTCTAAGTTTTTGTGTTCACCATGACTCATAGTAAAAAAAACGCATCGTACATCAGGGCTTGGGATATATGTACATACATATATCCCATATATATACACACACACACATATCCCAAGTCCTGATGTAAAATGTGTGTATATAAATATACACTGTATATACAAATATAAATATATATTATACATATGTATAAGTATATCTATATTGTACATATACATATATAGAGACATGCATATATAATTAGGACAAATGTTTTATCACCAGACAGTACTTACTTTCCCTAAGTGCAATCCCTGGTGATATTTACAATTCTATTTTAATTTTTAAAACTTTGGAGCATACTCCATTGATTTTTATAGTGTTTTAATGAGTCATGGCTTAAAATTTGGAAAACACTGGCAATTTAAAAGATCCCTTTCAACCAGAAACCACTGTAATTCTATGACTCACATTGATTTTAAGAATGCTTTGTGAGGTGTACCTTGCCATGTTGAGGCTACTCAGTGCCTTTTAAACATCATTTTTATGTCTGTGGAATTTCCACTATTATGAATGCAGGCCCAAATAAATGACTAGACTCTGCTAATCATATTCTCTGGAATGAGCTGTCTGTTCAGAAAAGAGCAGAACGATGAAGCAGAAGCTACAGGGAAACTTTTGATTTTTTGAGGGAGACTGTGCTGGTGTGGGTCTTTTAGGATAATAGCAACCGAAGTCCTATCTTCTACTGTCCAACATTTGCCTTTTAAGGCAAAAAACAGTGAGGTGAGAGCTAACACATTAGTAGCTGACAGTGAGATCTGACCTAGCACGTTAGTCGCTGGGTCTGACTTAGGTGTAGATCCAGGCTGGGTGGTCTGTAAGTCTTCCTCACTGGTCCTTCTGGAGATTGAGGGGACAACTGACATCCTTTAAGAAGTACCTTGTCTATTTGAACAACTGGAGTGAGACCTGTTTTTTGTATAGAAATTTCTAGTGAAGAAACATCTCAGAAGAGAATTAGTTGACCTGAAGGCAGTTTTCACTAGCCTTCACTGTGACTTTTGGTGATCTGTTCTCTACTGGGTTCCTCACCTTCCTCTACTGCCAATGATGGTGACTTGTTCTTACTTCACAGTTGTCTGAATAAAAGAAAATCATAAACTGAAAATGTTTTGAATGGTTAAAGAATTACAAAAGCAAATAAATGTGATAGATATCATTTGTTTTTAAGGGACTTGATAAAATTTTACTGGATGCTGGAAGCTAGATTTAGACTTTCTTTTATCGAATGTGCATCAGTCTCCCTTTAGATTTTAATAGCTTGTCACTGAATCATCTTTTGTTTTTCTTTTCCTAAAGAAAAGATCTTTAGAAAACACAGATCTCATCCACAGATCTCGTACACAGATCTCATACTAGATCTGAAATTACAAGATGTTATATGTCAACCACAATACATTTCCCAAAGTCAACTGTTCAGTTCAGTTCAGTTCAGTTCAGTTCAGTTCAGTCGCTCAGTCTTGTCTGACTCTTTTCGACCCCATGAATCGCAGCACGCCAGGCCTCCCTGTCCATCACCAACTCCCAGCGTTCACTGAGATTCACGTCCATCAAGTAAGTGATGCCATCCAGCCATCTCATCTTCTGTCTTCCCCTTCTCCTCCTGCCCCCAGTCCCTCCCAGCATCAAAGTCTTTTCCAATGAATCAACTCTTCGCATGAGGTGGCCAAAGTACTGGAGTTTCAGATTTAGCATCATTCCTTCCAAAGAAATCCCAGGGCTGATCTCCTTCAGAATAAAAATACAATTAGAAATTTTTTTGGAAAGCCAAATCAAAAGTTCCAGCCATAAAATTTTAATAAAAATGATATTTCTAATTTACTTAGAGTTCTGAAAATTCTTTATTTTTAAACTGAACTTTAACAATTCTTCTTTTATTCAGTAAAGATGTATTCAGCCACAGGTCAAAAGTCTCAGTATTGTTAAGGACGTCAATTTTCCCTAAATTGATGTAAAGATTCAAGGTAACCCCAATCAAAGTCCAAGCCATTCTTTTGGTAGAAACTGACAAGTGATTCTAAAGTTCATATGGGGGAAAAAAAAACAGCAAAACCCAGAAGATTCAGAACAACTTTGAAAATGGAGAACAAAGTTGGAGATCTCAAGACTTAGTATATGGCCAAAATAATCAAGAGTGTGTATTGGCTTACAGAGAAACAAACAGATCAATGAAACAGGAAAGAACATTCAGAAATAGACAGATACATGTACAGATAACTGATTTTTCCACAAAGTTGCAAAGCTCACTTCGTGGAGAAAGGATAGTGTTTTTGACAAATGTTACTGGAAAAATTGAACATCCATGTGCAAAACAGTGTCCTTCAATCCCTACCTCATACCATTTATAAAAATTAACTCAAAATAGAATACAGACCTAAATATAAAACCTAACACCAAAACTTTTAGATAAAAATCTTTATGACCTTGAATTGGGCTAATATGGCAAAAAGTTCATGGAAAAGTGCTCAATATCATTGGTCATTCAGTTCAGTTCAGTTGCTCAGTCATGTCCAACTCTTTACAACCCTGTGGACTGCAGCATGCTAGCCCTCTCTGTCCATCACCAGCTCCCAGAGTCTACCCAAACTCATGTCCATTGAGTTTGTGGCGCCATCCAACCATCTCATCCTCTGTCATCCCCTTCTCCACCTGCCCTCAATCTTTCTCAGGGTCAGCATCTTTTCAAATGAGTCAGCTCTTTGCATCAGGTGGCCAAAATATTGGAGTTTCAGCTTCAACATCAGTCCTTGCAATGAACACCCAGGACTGATCTCCTTTAAGTGGACTGGTTGGATCTTCTTGCACTCCAAGGGACTCTCAAGAGTCTTCTCCAACACCACAGTTCAAAAGTATCAATTCTTTGGTGCTCAGCTTTCTGTATAGTCCAACTCTCGCATCTATACATGACCACTGGAAAAACCATAGGTTCGACTAGATGGACCTTTGTTGGCAAAGTAATGTCTCTGCTTTTTAATATGCTATCTAGGTTGGTTATAATTTTCCTTCCAAAGAGTAAGCGTCTTTTAATTTCATGGCTGCAATTACCACCTGCAGTGATTTTGGAGCCCCCCAAAATAAAGTCAGCCCCTGTTTCCACTGTTTCCCCATCTTTTGCCATGAAGTGATGGAACCAGATGCCATGATCTTAGTTTTCTGAATGTTGAGCTTTAAGCCAACTTTTTCACTCTCCTCTTTCACTTTCATCAAGAGGCTCTTTAGTTCTTTTTCACTTTCTGCCATAAGGGTGGTGTCATCTGCATATCTGAGGTTATTGATATTTCTCCCAGCAATCTTGATTGGTCATTAGGGGAAAGCAAATTAAAATCATGGAGCTACTGCTACACATCAGTGCTAATGACTAAATTTTAAAAGTTTGCCCATGCCAAGTATCGGCTTGAACATAGAGGAAGGAGAATTCTCACACAATGCAGGTGCAAATGTTAAATGATGTGATTACTTTGGGAAAAGGTTTGACACTCTCTTAAAAAGCTATACATACACCTACCATATGACCCAGCCATACCACTCCTAAGTATTTACCCAAGAGAAATGAAAGCATATCATGAATGTTCACAGAAGCTTGATGTGCAAGTGTCCCAAATGAAACAAATGTCTCTCAACAGATAAATGGATAAACAAGCTATGATTTAGCTAGACAATAGAATACTAGTCAGCAGTAAAAAGAAATAACTATTGATTCACACAGCACAAATTAATCTCAAAATAATAAAGCTGAGTGAAAGAAGCTAGAGAGAAAACAAAGCATACTTTATTATTTCACTTACATAGGAATCTAGAAAATGCAAACTAATCCAT
The DNA here is from genome assembly GCF_042477335.2 of Ovis canadensis. Classification (NCBI taxonomy): domain Eukaryota; kingdom Metazoa; phylum Chordata; class Mammalia; order Artiodactyla; family Bovidae; genus Ovis; species Ovis canadensis. Next base: position 70,369,920 of record NC_091248.1, on the reverse strand, counting down.
AGTGACAGAAAGTGGATCAGTAGTCATGATAGAAGGGATTTTGCTAAGTCACTTCAGTCGTGTCCGACTCTGTGTGACCCCATAGACGTCAGCCCACCAGGGTCCCCCGTCCCTGGGATCCTCCAGACAAGAACACTGGAGTGGGTTGCCATTTCCTTCTCCAATGCATGAAAGTGAAAAGTGAAAGTGAAGTCGCTCAGTTGTGTCCAACTTAGCGACCCCATGGGCTACAGCCTACCAGGCTCCTCCATCCATGGGATTTTCTAGGCAAGAGTACTGGAGTGGGGTGCCATTGCCTTCTCCGATAGGAGGGATTAAAAGGGAGCATAAAGAAACTTCTGAGGGCAATGGATATGTTTATTATCCTGATTTTGGTGGTAGTTTTATGAGTCTATACAGACATAAACATTTATCACACTATACACTTTAAATGCATGTTCTCTATTGTATATTCTGTTAAAAATAATAAAAAATAATATATTTGGCACCTATTATATGCCAGACATTCTGCTAGGTGTTGTGTCTTCAGTTGCAAAAAAAGAGAGATATTGTATTTTCATAAAGTTTGAAGTTACTAGTTAGAGGATGCAAACCAGTGGAATTCTTATTTATGTACTATTTATAAAATAAAGCAAGTGGAAATTTGATACAAACTAGTTATTTATGTTGCTACCTAGATAAATTTAGTTTAAAAATAGAAAGGGCTTGGCATATCCATTAAATGAGAAGAAATATAAAATTGAAAGAGATATCAAATAATTCTTAAATATGTCTCTTAACAGTGTCCATGACTTTAAGATAGAAAATGACAGGCAGCGTTTTAAATTCATAATTTGGATTAATTCTTAGAAGTCAATAGTGATAGAGACTGGATTTTTGTGTTGAATTAAAATATGTGCTAGTTAATTTTAGGAGAATATGTTTTCCTAAATGGAGAAAGAAAATTCCCATTAAAGTATCAGTCTAGTTAAAGATAACTAATGGCAGACTAGTTGAAGAGAAGTATGATACATTTTTGTTTTACCCTTTCTTCACTTTACACGTTTTAGGAAAAGCATTAGATGGGGAAAATCTTTTGTTTGTTAATTATTTATCTAAGTTGATTTTAGCCTATAAAAAATTGGCATTTGAGGTTTATAAAACAGTCATAGTTAGTAATTAACTTTGCTCAATTGAAAAAACCTACAGTCAGTGACACAGCACTTTGAAGTAGAGAAATTAAGCAAAGAAAAATTGTGAACTAGATAATTTAAAGCAATATAGTTTAAATTGGATGCTTGGGGCTTTTATATGGTGATTTTATACTTTTCCTTTTCTTTCTTTTTTATTACGTTCCCACTCTATATCCTTTCCAGCCTTTGCATCTTAAAGATATCCCTAATTCCTATCTTCCTTTATTAAAAGATAAATACCATTAGAAGGAATATTTTGACCTTTTTAAAAAATAAATTAACCAGTCATCATATGATATGGATTTTGAGGATAAAGACTAAATGCTATGTGATGGAGAAGACAAAGGTGGGAAAGTGAGTAATAGTGAAGCCATTTTGCTTGTTATAATTTTAACCCATATCAAGAAAAGAGGCAGTGGTTCATTCCAAAATTTAATGATTTAAAATAGTATCAATAAATTTTTGCTCAAAATTCCAAAATTTAGGCAGGGCTGAGGGATGGTATCAAGCGGATAGCTCAACTACTGGGAGAAAACCCACTTCGAAGATGACCTCACACATGTTCCTGGCAAATTGGTGCTGTTTCACCTGGGGCTTCTCACAGCATCACAGGTTCAGGGTGCGAACGTGTGCGCTAAGTCACTTCAGTCATGTTTGTGATCCTATGGACTATAGCTTGCCAGGCTCTGCTGTCTATGGGATTTTCCAGGCAAGAATACTGGAGTGGGTTGCCATTACCTCCTCCAGGGGATCTTTCTAACTTAGTGATAGACCCGCGTCTCTTATGTCTCCTGCATTGGCAGGCAGGTTCTTTGCCACTAGCCCCACGGGAAGCAGCAGGCTCAGGGTAGTTAGACTTATTTCTTGGTTGCTACTTCCTCTAGAGCATAAAAGACACTTCCAGGCCTTCTTCAGGGTTGATTGGTCTAATGTAATCTTGAGTAGTTCTACTTCTCCTCTGGATCATTGTTTAAGCTATCTTCTCTGCCTATAAGGCCTTCCCCATGCCTTTTTGCTAACCTATGTCTTATATTTCCTCCCATATCTTACACAAGAAGCACTCTCCTTTGTGAAACCTTTTCTAATTATTTCATATTGGTATGGTAAACCTTTCCTTTTGAAACCTGGTAGCTCTTATAACCTGTAATATTCATTTGTCATTGAAAATATACTGTCTTATATTATTATTTACTTCCTATAGATAACATATTCTTTCTCCTCAACACACTGGATAGTTCTTGAAACCACAAACCAAGGTCCATATCTCTATATCACAGTGCCCACCATATGATATATACTAAATAAAGATTTGATAGCAAGGGCAGCTGAATACTGGGGCATCTTAGCTCTTAGTTCTTTCTAGGAGATATTATACTGCTCAAAGTGATGTAGTCTTGAACTTACATAGATGCTGTGTAAAAAATTCTATTTGATGAGATGTTTACTTGTGCTACTAAAGAATATTTTTAGTTATTAGATATAATGAACTTGGATCATTTATTTTATTACATTTTTTTTCAATCTTTCTTTTTTCACTTTATGTCTCTTGGCCTTTCTCACTGATCCAAAGAAGCAACGGTTATTAGGATGTTCAGCATCAGTGAGGTAAGCCTGCTGCTGCTGCTGCTGCTAAGTCACTTCAGTCGTGTCCGACTCTGTGCAACCCCATAGATGGCAGCCCATCAGGCTCCCTCATCCCTGGGATTCTCCAGGCAAGAACACTGGAGTGGGTTGCCATTTCCTTCTCTAATGCATGAAAGTGGAAAGTGAAAATGAAAGTGAAGTCCCTCAGTCGTGTCCGACTCTTGGCGACCCCATGGACTGCAGCCCACCAGGCTCCTCCGTCCATGGGATTTTCCAGGCAAGAGTACTGGAGTGGGGTGCCATCTCCTTCTCTGGAGGTAAGCCTAGAAAATGCAAATATAAAACTAGTTAGCCTACAAATAATGAGGAGAAATACTTATTAACGCAATTGTCTTCAACTGGACAGAGGAATTTTAATAGGATACCTTTTCTGAACCACAGGCAAAGGTACAATCGGGCAGAGCTGTACTGATTTTGTCCTTTAGTAGTAGTAGTGAAGTTGCTCAGTCATGTGCGACTCTTTGCGACCCCATGGACTGTAGCCTGTGGACTGTAATCAGGCTCCTCCATCCATGGGATTTTCCAGGCAAGAATACTGGAGTGACAAAAATACTCCCTTCTCCAGGAGATCTTCCCGACCCAGGGATTGAACCTGGGTCTCCCACATTGTAGGCAGACATTTTACCGTGTCCTCTACTACTCCATATGTTTGTAACTGTTATGACTTGGAGAGTAAAAAATGAAACCATTACAATGAGGAAAGAAAACCGGTGAATATAAGAACTTGACAAAGAATAAGTTGGATCTATAAAACAATGAATTCAATCCAAAAAAATGTCTGGGCTTATAGATGTGTCAGCATCTTCAAAAGTAGTTTCTTTTCAGGACACTGCAGTGATTTCAGTTTGAAGAAGTTTCTGAACCTTTAACTCAAGGTAATGAGCCAGTTAATAGGAGACTGGGTTTTGTGTAGGAAGCAATTACCCCGATTGATAGGAAACTTGAGAAAATGAGCACAAGCTTTAATGAGATCGACAAAAAGGTCATGTGTCTGAGAGCTGAGATGGAGTAAAAAGGAATGATGATGGGAGAAATCATTAAAGAGGATGGCATGAAAACCAGTGAAAATAAAGATGAGATATAATATCATTGGATCTACCTCTCTAAAAGGCTACAGAATTAATTTATTTAAAAATAAAGTGATTTCTAGATATTTGGGAGAAAGGAGTTCATGGTTCAATTGTACCTTTGTCAATTATTTAGTTTTCATTCAACCCAGTATAGTGATAAAATAAGTATTAATAGAATAAATCATTCTATACTGATATATATTCTAGTTTATAGATGACTTTTGGGAAGAGCAGGTCATAAGTACTGCTTCCACTTCCTCTTCTCTCAGTCACTTCTCAATCCACTGCAATCTGGATTCCACCCCCACCAGTCTACTGAAATTGCTCTGAGAGAGGTTAGCAATCATGTGATCACCAAATACATTAGCCTCTTTTCAGCTCCCAGCCTATTTCTCCTTCCAGCAGAATTTGATGTTGTTGATCATTTTTCTTTCCTGTAAAGCTCTTTCTTGACTTCTCAGACACAGTTATGTCTTATTTTTTCCGTTATGTTTCTGCCTCCTCTTTATTTTTCTCCTAGTTTCATCTCTTCTGCTGGAGTGTTCCAAAGGAACCGCTATCTTTTCCCACTTGACATGATCTTCCCGAGTGATGTCATGCAGTACTGGTGTTTCAGATATTGTCTTTGTATCTCTCAAATACTGATTTTTCAACCCTTTCTTGACTTTCGGATGTATCATTGGATTAACTATAACTCTTCAGGTTTCATATCACCCTTTCAAAACCTGTTTTTTGTTGTTGTTATTGTTCGACTTTTTTTTTTTTGTCTCAGTAATCAGCAATCATTTTACCCTATTGCCCAAGCTAGAAATCTTGGAGTAATCTTTTCTTTTTCACCTTTCCTCACTACTTATATTAAAGTTTGATCCATTCCGCCTCTTAAGGTTCCATACATGCCTTTACATTGCTACTATTTCTATCCCAAGTCAGATTCATTTTATTTTTTTGCTTGGCATTTTTCTTGGTATTTTCTTAACTGGACTTACCTCTGAATCTAACTTGTCTCTGTTTCTATATATTCTTTATATTGCTGCCAGAGTTATCTTTTTAAATGATGGATTTGATCATATTACTTCATATTAAAAAAATCTTCACATATCTTGATGACTTGAGGGCTGCCTACTTAACTTCTAAAAACATTATCTTCTATGAGCTCAGCTATTGATCCACAAGAATGGGCCATGAGAAACTATATTTATTGAATGACACTCCATTCTCTAGCTATAGTTGGCTGAAACAGGAGGAGTAGATACCTGAACTGGCTCAATCTCTCTCCCTCCCGTAAAAAGGTTATACTTATGAGCAATGGAGTCACCATGCTCTAATATATGAAATGGAGAAGAAATAAACTAGGAAAGAAAAGGAGAAATGAGTGATGATATGCATGCTAAATTCCAGCCCTTCCCAGGCTGTAACTGCTTTTCCACTCTTGAATTCTATAAGATATGTGTATCTTTATTTTTACATCCCCTTTCATTATAGATATCACCCAAGTAGATATCTGTTATTTTGCAACTCAAAGAGTCTTAATAATTACGGTTGTCAACAAATTAAGTTCTAATTCTTTGGCAGGCATGTAGTACCCTCCAAAAACCAGCTTTCAAGTTTCATCTCTTTTCACTGTCTCCACTCTCCATTATAGCCTCAGAAGACAATACAACATTGGCTCAATCTTATGTCTCCATGGGATTGTCCTCTTCCTTTTCCAAGTATGCTTGCTTCTCAGAGGGACAGGTATTCATTGCTCTTTCTAGTTTTCATTTTTGTTGTTGGTTTGTTTAGCTTTATCATACTGCAATCTCCTACTTTCCTCATTCCCTTCCTTGTCCAACTTAGATTCCACAGGCCATCATTCTCTCAAGGACTTCCTCAATTACCATGCTCCCTTCTCAGACTTCCCCTTTAATACTCCCTCTTTCCCTGAACCATCAATCTCTTTGTCTGAACTAGGACATCCCCATCACTGTACAAATATGCTCTCATATCTCCTCTTGATTGAATATTTTCCTCCAACTTTCATTCCATTCTTATGCTTCCCTTCAAAACTAAACTTCTTGAAAATGTTATCTACTCCTGCTTCTTTTATTGCCTTAGCTAGTTAGTGTTAGTCACTTAGTCATATCTAACTCCTTGGGACCCTGTGGACCCTAGCCCACTGTGCTCCTCTCTCCATGGGATTTCCCAGGCAAGAATACCAGAATGGGCAGCCATTCCCTTCTCCAGGGGATCTTCCCAACCCAGATATTGAACCTGGGTCTCCTGCATTGTAGGCAGATTCTTTACCATCTGAGCCAGGGGAAGCCCCTTGGGTGATCAGGGAAGCCCATGGTAGCCGGGCTACCAGGGAAGCCCCTTCATTGCCTTACTTCCTATTTACTCTTCAGGGCTTCCCTGGTGGCACAGTGATAAGGAATGCACACGCCAAGGCTGGAGACACAGAGATGCAGGTTTGATCCCTGTGTTGGGAAGATCCCTTGGAGTAGGAAATGGCAACCCATTCCAGTATTCTTGCCTGGAAAATTCAATGGACAGAGAGGAGCCTAGTCGGCATCAGTCCATGTGGTCGCACACAACTGAGCACAACACCTCCTTCATGTGAACTTTGTTTCAAAAGTTCTACTGAAATTGCTTTAGTCGAGATCACCAACTTTTGTTTTATAATATCCAGTGGATACTTACTTCTCTGCCCTTAGCCCCATTGAACGTATTTAATCACTTCTTCCTTCTTGAAATACTCTCCTCTTTTAGGGAGAATTTTGGATTCTGAGATCCCTCATGCTGCAGAACTCTCTGTCCCCTCTCTAGTTATTCCTTATTCCCCCTTGGTTCCTTTTCTACCTAAGCTTTAAATGTTGGAGTTGACCTATTCTTCCCCATCTATATAGTTATTTCCTCAATCCTCCCATTCTTGTAAATCTGAAACCTTTGGTCTTTATTGATTCTTCCCTTTTTCTTGCTCACATTTTAACTTCTCACCAACTCCTGTCAAACCTCTCTTCAGATATATTCATAGCAGCTCACTTTTATCCATCTGCCCTGGAAACTTTCTAATTCACTGCCTTTATAATTTCTCACCTGGACTTCTGTAAAAACTTCCTAACTAATCTTTAAGAAGCCTCTATTTTTGTCCACCTTCCAATCTATTTTACATTTGGAAAAAGAAATTCTTTTAATCTTTTAAACATATAAGTTGTATCATGCCATTTATTGTTTAAAACCATTTTATAGATTCATATTGCCCTTAGAATAAAATTCAAACTTTCTACCATGACCTACCAGGCTGTAAATTTAATAACAACATCTATTATTTCTCTTTTAACTTGTTCTACTTTCCATTTATGCTTTAGCCATTGGATTCTTTCAGGCCCTCAAACGTGTTAAACTCTTTCCAGCCTCAAGTATTTTGAACATATTTCCTCTGCTAGAAATTCTCTATGCATTTTGAATGTTTGGCTTCCTCTCATCATTAAAGCTTCTCCCTAGAAAAGTATTTCCTGACCATCAAGTACAAAACAGTGCCTTTTACCTGACCAAATTCCCTATCGCAGCATCATTATCATTTTCTTCATGATATTTATCACCAAGTACGTATTTCCCCCTGTTTACTATCTTCCTCTTTCACTAAATGGGAAGAAAATGATCATATTTGCCTTGTTTGCCATAGCATATCCTGGCACATATGTGCATGGCGCATAGTAAATACTTAGCCAGTATAATGAATTAATGAATAAACGGATGAATGTTATTGTACTAGACTTTCTCTTTACCACGAATCCCAAAAGCCTGGGAATTTCTCAAATGCAGGGCCATGCCTTATTCACGTTTGTATACCTTACTCTGAGCATAATTCCTGACACATAGGAGATACTCAGTAAATGCTTAGTAATTTTTGGCTAAAATGAGTACAAATCACCAGCTATTTTTTAATAAAATAACTGCTTTACATTTCTGTGTTCTATATCATCTAGAAGAATCCTGCCATTATGAACAATACCAAGATTGTCCTTGGTTTATAATAACTAGTGTATCCTTCATCTGTACATCAAAAATTAAGAGCATAATAGTGCCAGGCACTGTTCTAAACTCTGGGGATATAAGAATGAAAAAAAGAAAGAAAAATAAAACAACAAAAACCAACTTTTCCCTCATGAAGTTTTTATTTCAGTGAGAATAATAACTCAAGGATTCTGCTTCAGTTAGTGAGTCTTAAGCCTTGGTATTTAGTATTTTAAATTAGTATTCTAATGTACAGCAGGAATTAAGAACCATTGCTTTAGGATGAATACTCCTTATTACTTTTTTTTTCCCCCTGACCATATACCTCTAGTGGCATTTTATTCTATCAGAGTGTGAGTTTACTTTCAATGTGTCAATATTTGCTTTTTTTTTTTATTACTTGCTTTTTTAACTTAAAATATTTTAGAATAAAACAAATATACATGATAAAGGACCATATTTTAATGAATTATTCTCCTTAGCTAGACACAGAATCCACCCCAGAGGAGAGGAATGATTTGAATCACTCCCACTGAGAATGTAAATTTGAATCATGAAGGCAAAAAGAATATGAACAAGGAACAGAAAATATCTGGAGTTTCCCTTTCCCAAGTAAGCATTGTTTTGTAAGACTGGAAAATTTCTTGTTCCTTTTTTTCCCTCATTGCTTCCTATATTTACTATTTCTATTTATTACATGGAAAACTATACTCAGTGATAATTATTCATAGATGATAATTAGATGCAACAGGTCCATGTTCTCTAATGGTGTTGAGGTCTTTAAATTTTGCAAGTTAACATGTAGTCTCCAGATACTTTCTGACACCCATTTTTATTGAGGAAAATATGCATACACTTTGGTGAGTTACAATAGATGGATGCAGCCATGTAAACATCAATTCAAATAAACTATGGAATATTTTCATCATTCTGAGAAATTACATTGCTCCCCTTCCAGTCAGTCTTCACTTCCCATATACAACTGATGTCTGAATGTGCTCACATTCCTTTGATGTGTCATCTTAGGAATATTTTTCTTGTCCTTCAGCTTCTTATAAAAGGAATCATACTGTAAATGTACCTTTGTGTCTGGCTTCTTTCAAATCAAGCCTCTACAAATTCATGCATATAAGCCAGTTACTTAATTGTCTAGTCACACAAAAATTAACAGTTCTCAGAGAAATATAATGAAATCTAGAGTCTTTAGAATGTATCACCCACAATATCCAGTGTGCAATAAAAAAGGAATAGACACACCAAGGAACAAAGGGTATAATCCCTAGTCAAATGAAAAAAGAATCGATAGAAAGAGATCCCAAGTTGATCTGGATGTTAAAATTAGCTTTCAAGTACTTTAAAGAAATAATTATGAAGATGTTTGTGGTTTAGGAAACAGGTGATCAAAATGAGTGAATAGATAAGCAAATCTCAGCAGGGAAGTGAAATGATATAAAATAGCCAAATGGAAATTCTATAAGTAAAAAGTACAAGAAGCATATGAAAAGCGATACATTTCATTAGTCATCAGGAAAATGCAAATTAAAAACACAATGAAATAACATTCATATCCCCAAATTGCCAAAATTTAAAAGATGACAACCAAATGTCAACAAGGATATAGACCATCCTTTTGAAATATTACTGGTGGGAGTGTTAAATGATAGAGCCACTTTGAAAAAAGTTTTGGCAGCTTCTTATAAAGTAAAATATACACATCCTGTGACTTAGTATTTCTATTTCTAAGTAATTAATCAAGAGAATGGAAACATAATTAATCAAGAGAATGGAAACATAATTAACCAAGTGAATGGAAACATATCCATACAAATACTTACAAACACATATATTAATAGCAGAAATAATTCAAATGGCCAACAACAGTTTAATAAACTAACTATGATCTGTTTATACAGTGGAATACTACTAAGCAATAGGAAAAATGTATTAAAATGTATTTCCTCTAGATTATGTTGTAATGCCTCTGTATTATTCTTCTGGGGGTAAAGGATAAAAGTCATAATATGAGAATACTGAGATGTTTCTTCCAGTTGAGAATAAACTTCCTGTGATTGTCACAGTTAATAGGTGTCTCATGCCAATTATTGCTAGCTTGACCTTAAGTAGAGAGATCAATATCTTGAGGGATTTCCAATGGATACCAGATATTAAAAACTAAATCATTTTCCTACAAAATTCTTAGGTTAAAAGCTTAATCCTCGGGGCCTTTCCTGATGGTCCGGCGGTTTAGACTCCGAGCTTCCACAGCAGAGGGCAGAGGTTCAGGGACATAAGATCCCACAAACCACACAGTGTGGCCCAAAAGGAAAAAAATGCCTAACCTTCAATGTGACTGTACTTAGACATATGGCCTTTAAAGAGTAATTATGAGTAAGTAAGGTCACAAGGGTGAGACTCTTGTCCAGCAGGACTGTGTCTTTACAGGAAGAGACACCACAGCTCATTCACTCTCCCTGCAGACACATGCCCAGAGGCAAGGCCATTTGAGGATACATGGAGAGGGTGACTCTCAGCAAGTCAAACAAAGAGGTCTCACCAGAAATTAGAAGTTGCCAGTGCCTTGCTCCTGGATTCTGAGAGAAAATGAATTGTTTAAGGCACCAGTGTGGTACTTTGTTATGGTAGCCCAAGAGGTCTGATACATCAAGACTGAAACCTTCTTGACTATTCATTATTAAACTCATGATGTTAATTACTAGGGTTTCTAACTAAAAGCTATTTAGATTTCTCTGACCAGGTAATACTATCATTTTTCTTAAGTTTTCTTGTCCTCTCCCTGTTCTTTTTATTCTTAAATAATTCATATTCACAAATAAGAAGATAGGATCTGATTCTTTAGAACTCTTGAATGATTCTGAAATTCTCTAGAAACACAGACTGATAGTGAAATGCAATAAATATCTCACTGTATTTCAAAATGTGGCATCAAACTTACTTTAGATTCATATAGCGTCATGTGTGCCCCTCAAGATTATCTTCAGAGGTAGGCATCACTGAAATCCAAACATTACAGAATAAAGAATCTTTTACCATCATTCCTGCGTGTACTCTTGACAAAGGGAGGGGGGATTTTTAGTTTTTCCTGTTTAGTTCACTTTCTTATATTGCTAGTATTGCTTAGCAAAATAAATATTTTATCATAAGAATCTATAACCCAATATTATAATTGATTTTATATAATTTTGTAATAGTAATATATGATGTTTTGCTTACTGTTTGTGTCTGCTCTGGGCTCAGTTGCTCAGTTGTGTCCGACTCTTTGCAACCCCACCCACTATAGCCTTCCAGGTTCCTCTGTCCATGGGATTATCCAGGCAAAAGTACTGGAGTGAGTTGCCATTTCCTCCTCCAGGGGATCTTCTTGACCCAGGGATCAAACCCACATCCCTGCGGTTTCCATGTTGACAGGTGGATTCTTTACTGCTGAGCCACCTGGGAACCCCTGAGTATTCCAGTATATGTGATAATGCTGATTTATTGTCAGTTTTTTTTTCCAGTTCTAACTACACAAAGGAAATAGTTCAAAAATCTAAGGGAAATAATGTGTATTAGTTGCAACTTCATAGAATGTCCACCTTATGTCATCTTTAAAATTCTGAATACTTTACAGCAACCTGTTAGGTTTACCATAATGTCTCTCACCTCACATGTGTTATAATCTTATAATTAGAGAATATCACTTCATTCCTCTGTAGACCTGCCACCATAATGGGAAAATCTCATAATTATATCTTTATAGAGCTTTTGCAAATGAATGTGTATTAAAAACCTGAATTTAGTAAAGCAGCATATAAGGAGAGATGCATTTGCTGCATAACAAATTGTGGGACCATATTATTATCTGATTATATTAACATGATATATCATGGTATAGACATTGAAGTGGCTATTTTAATTTCCTAATTAGATTTTTTAGGTTATATAGTTTAGCATCCCTGTTATACAGATGAGGAAAGTTCACAGAAGCTGTTCACAGAAAGTTCTTAAAGAAGTGAAAGAAATTATTTTTAAATTGACATCTTTCATTTCCCCATATATGAATTCAGTTGGTAGTCATTTCTCCAAGTGTATCATGTCTCATGCATGTAGAAACACAGAGTTTTCTGTTTGAAAATGTTAAATGTTTATTTCTAGTACTTGAAGATGATGAAGACTACACTATGAGAATGGGAGATGGGGTTGCATTGACAGTGCAGATTACATAGCAAAAATAGCAGAATTTTTTTTAGAGAGGGGTACTAAAAAGCTAAATAAAAGCATGATCAAATAAAACAAGAATATACCAAGCTAAATTTTAAAAAAATTAATCAGCAATACTTAACAATATTTAGACATTTCTAAGTTATTGTATATGTTAACACATTAAGTTATTTCGCACCTTGAAAGGCTCTAGCAGATGTTAGATTTTGTGCATAATTTGGTAGATGTAAAACCCTTGTTTTTTCTGGGTGGTGGTTTAGTCGCTAAGTTGTGTCAAACTCTTGTCATCTCATGGACTGTGGCTTGCCAGGCTCCTCTGCCCATGGGATTCTTCTGGGTAGCATACCCTATATTGGGCTTCCTAGGTGGCGGTAGCGGTAAAGAACCCTCCTGCCAATGCAGGAGACAAATGTGAGTTTGATCTCTGGGTGGGGAGGATCCCCTGGAGAAGGGTGTGGCAACTCACTCCAGTATTCTTGCCTGAATAACCCTAGGAACAGACGAGCCTAGTGAGCCACAGTCCATAGGACTGCAGAGTTGGATGGACTGAAGTGATTTACCACACACCCATAACCTATATTATCATCATCATTTCTGATGCTATGGAGTCAATTAGTCATATAGATACAGTAGTACCATTCAGGTTCTTTGCCACTTATCAGAAGGCATGAATATAACTGAAAAATTACCTTCAGGATGGAAGAACCCATATTACAGTCTCATTTGTTTATGAACCTATTCGTTCATTCGTTTTCAATTTATATAAAGCTGAAAAAAAGGACAGGGAAAGAAATGGACCGTTTTAGGGTGAGAAGCAAAATTATTATACGATGAATGGAACATGAAAAGGATGCTTCGGGAGTGGCTCAATCAGAGCAAGATCTTTCGGGTTCCTAACTTTATGTGATGACTCCAAAGAAAGCAAAGAGAATAAGACTATGGCTCTCTCCACCTCCTATAATCCCACACGCCTTAGCGCAACTAAGCCTGTGCACCAGAACCATTGAGGCTGTTCTCTAGAACTGGGGAGCTGCTACTAATGAGCCAGTGTGCCAGCTACTGGAAGCCAGCGTGGCATGGAGCCTGTGCTCTGCAACTGGAGAATCAGCAGTGAGAAGCCTGTGCACCACAGCTAGAGAGTAGCCTCTGCTTGCTGCAACTAGCGAGAAGTCCATGCAGCAATGAAGACCCAGCACAGCCAAACATAAGTAAATAAAATTATTTTTTAAAAACAGAAGAGAGTATAGACGAGATAGCATTTTTGTTGTTGTTGTTAAAAATGTCAGAAAATTAATGTTGCTATTCCTTAGGGTATATTTCTAGATATAATCAATAAAGCTTGAAATTTTGATATAGATTTTATTTCAATTTCACCATATTTCCATTGCTGAAATGTTGGCTCTTAGTGATTCAAACAACTGAGAAAGGAAGGGCTGTGTTATCCTTGGGGAGATGGCCTAAGGGAGGAAGGAAATTTGGGTTCTGAATAATTCAACTTTGATACTAAGTTGCTGAATAACTGGAAAGCTTAATAAACCTCTCTGGGAACACAGTTTACCTCTAAAGAAGGATATTGAACTAGATATCTCTGCAGTCTTTTGCAGATTTTATTTCTAATGATTGTTAGACCTCTGTTTTCATGGCAAGGTATGGAATCAATTATTTCTAGATGAAAACATTAAATTTATTTTGTGAAGAGACCTAGAGAAGGATGATATGAGGCTGAAGCAAGTCTGATTATAATTCTGAACTAATAATGCTGGAGTGATTTAGTACTATCAAGTACACAGAAGATTTAGATTTGCAAAGGCAGGGTATTCAAATTTTTGTGAGCTAGTCTAGAGACTACATTAGATTTTAAAAAAATAATTTTTTAACAGACCTAAAAGAAATTAATAAAGAGTTAATTAATAAATGTACAATGGATAAGTTATTAATGGATGGTTGTATGGGGATTAAGAAGTGACACGTACCTATAAAGTTAGCAAGAAAATAAACTTTGCCCAAATGTTCAGCTATTATTTCAGATAGTTCAGGTAGCTTGGCAATGCTAAATGTGGATAATTGGAATAACAGAAATTTACATTGTGAAGGCTCTATTTTGACTGCTAATTCAGACATTTTTCAAGCCAGCAGAGTTTTTCAGGGCTTTTAGCAGAATGATCAAAGGCCCTAAACAAGCCCTTGAATATTGCAAATTCAGAAATCAGCAGAATACTCAGCATTATCTCCAGAGATTAGTTGGTAATACACCTGACAAAGAGGCTCATTGGGATGGAGAATTGGGAATGTAATAGTGATCTCAAATGACATAGAAAAGGGAGGATAGATATTTCGGAAGCTTACTAAACAGCTACAAAGACCCTCATCAATGTCATGATTAAATCTGAGATTTCCTATGTCTATATTTCTGGAATCTAATTATAATAATTGGGAAGGAGGATACCATGCTGAGATTATTTCCAAGCTTTCTCCTTCTCAGAGCTTTGACCCCTATGACCCCTTTTATAAATTTGTTGTAAATTGACCTAAGGAAATTTGGCCATACATAATAATTAAGTTTTGGTATAGATAAGTAAGGTGAGACTATAGGTCTTTTCCCCCATAGCTTCACTGTGTAGTGAAATGTCACAGTGAAGGCAAGTCCAAATTTGTCACAAATACAAACATTACATAGCAATGTTTATTGGAAAAAGTTATGATGCTTTATAAACTGCATCATTTTAGGCACTCTGACAGAATCTTGCATATAAACTTCAGTATAGATGAATATGGCTATATTGTAATGCCAAATATAGCTAAACTTACTTAGAGTTAGGTGAGAAAATCTGCCATTAGGCAGCCAAACAATGTACTCATAAATCATAAATCAGGGCTTTCTTCTAAAAGGCGTAGGATATTGGGTTGCTTAGATATTAGGTTATGAAAATCTGTACATTTGTAGCCAATGCACATACCATGAACACCATTCATTTCACAGTGAAAAACTACTTCTAACAAAGCCTCATGTGCTGATTGGAGATAAAGATATTTGAAAGGCTAGTGTAGATGCTTCTGGATTGTTTTGATTAGAGCCATTAAAATCCAGCTGACCACCCATGAAGTGTATGTTCCTTATTAGGACACTTCAGTGGTAATTACCTGTTTGATGGCTCAGATAGTAAACAATCTGCCTACAATGCAGAAGACCCAGGTTTGATTCCTGGGTGAGGATGATCCCCTAGAATAGAAAATGGCAACCCACTGCAGTATTCTTGCCTGGAGAATCTCACGGACAGAGGAGCCTGGTGAGCTAGAGTCTATGGGGTCACAAAGAACTGGACACTACTGAGTGACTAACACCTCTACCTACTTCTAGGGTAAAATTAAACTCAGATTCATATATCTCTCCATCCACATTGGGGTATTTTAGGGTAAATTACAGACAATATAGAGCAGTTTCCTTAAAATGTTAAAAATAACAGTTATATGTGTGCTTAGTCGCTCAGTCGTGTCCGACTCTGCTACCCCATCGACTCTAGCCCTCCAGGCTCCTCTGTCCATGGGGATTCTCCAGGCAAGATTACTGGTGTGGGTTGCCATGCCCTCCTCCAGAAACAATACTCTTTGAAGGGGGTGCCACTCATCAGCACTCAGCTTTCTCTTTCTTTCCCACAGTTTCTCTTGCACCCCCATTGAACCTTCTAATTTCAAATTTGTAACCCTTCTGTCCGGTTTCCTTCAAGCCCAGTTGAGAAGAAACAAAAATAAAGGCAACAAACTCCCTTTCCTGATACGTCTCTCCAGCTGTGTGGCTGTCTTTTTGTAATCAGTGTTTCTCTGACAACATGAGCACCTCAATAAATGGAGAGAAGAGGTAACTAATTTAAAAAAATGCCTTTATTTATAAATAAATAATGAAAATGAAGAAAAGAAAGGCTGACCTAAAATTCCATTACCCAGGTAATATGTTGACACGTTAAATGAATAAATACTTGAATATGATTGGAAAAATACATACCATAGAAGCGTATGCTAGTGACTCAGTCATGTCTGACTCTTTGTGACTCCATGGACTGTAGCCCTCCAGGCTCCTCTGTCCAAGGGATTCTCCAGGCAAGAATACTGCAGTGGGTTGCTGTTTCCTTCTCCAGGGGACCAGGGGAGAGACTCCCTTCCCCATCTCTCTCCAAGCATCTTCACTCATAGCCACAGTCTTTTTTTGTGTAAAATAATGATAGGCACCATTTTGCTGCTTTTTTCTAGAGGAAAAATAAAATCATTCCACTTATCTCTCACAAAATGATCATTTTTCCTTATTAATTTATGAGTTCTTTGTAAATATGCTACACATATTTTTTCTTACATATTCTTTGATTTTGTTTATAGTTATAATTTTAGTTTTTACCATTCAGAAGTTACTCCACATTGATTTGAAACACAACTTTAACATAATGGAAAATCTCTATGCATGCTGTGCACTACTTGACTTTTTCTGTTTCATTGATCTATTTCTTCTCATGTTCCAATCTGTTTAATTATGGAAGCTCCATGACTGTCTTAAGAGCTAATAGGGCTAGCCCCATTTACTCTTCCCCTTTAGAAGTTTCTTCATCATCTTTGTGTGTTTATTTTTCCAAATGATCTTTAGTATAATTTTGTCCAGCTTAAAAAAAAAATCTGTTTGGTGTTTTGTGACAGCATTTAACCTACAGAGTAATTTAGAAAGGAAATGACAATATCGTCTCCTTTTTATACAAGTGAATAGTGTGCATAACAATTTATTTAAACTCTTCCATATACTCTCCTGTGCAGTTTTACATTTAGGCATATAGATTCTGTAAATTTCCTGAAAGTTTATAGTTAAATATTTAAACTTGTTACTGTTCTTGTAAATTGGATAATTTCTTCCAGTACAGGTTCTATCTGGTTGTTTCTGAAATATTGCAAAGCTAACATTGTTTTTAATATTTACTCTGTAACCCTTGGACTTACAAATTTTCATGTTATTTCTAACAGTTTTCAGTTATCTTAAACATATACGCAAGCCCTGACATGGAAATGGTCAGTAGATATACGGACATATGTACCACATTTGGAATCTCCACAAAATCAGTGCTAAAAGGATAAGGTAGCCTATAAAAGTTTTTTCTCCACCTTAAGCAGAATGGACAAACTAGCTATGTATATTTTATTTACATAATGGCTATAGGGCTTCCCTTGTAGGTCAGTTGGTAAAGACTCTGCCTGCAATGCAGGAGACCTGGGTTCGATTCCCAGGTTGGGAAGATCCCCTGGAAAAGGAAATGGCAACCCACTCCAGTATTCTTGCCTGGAGAATCCCATGGACAGAGGGGCCTGGCAGTCCAAGGGGTTGCAAGAGTTGGACATGACTTAGCAACCAAACCGCCAGTGCCATATTGGACAAAGGAGAAAGAGAATTGTGACAGTTTACAGCATTTTACTGTGGTTGAACTCTTTGTCTTGAAAAGCTTGGCATTTGTAACTATGAAACACTGAAATTTTGTGAACAGTTTGAGGAAGAAGTAATAAGTTAACCGATTCGTCAGACTTTCTGACATATTATTTCAAGACTTAAGTCTGAGAACATAACCTAATTGGTCCATTAGCCTTACTCTAGGTTTTTAATTGGACCTTTTGAAGACAAGATTTCCTTGCTTTTACCATGGGCTAAGGCAAAAAAATGAGCACAAAATGCAAGCACCCAGGTTACAACTGAACAGAGAGAAGAGACAGCTCCTTCCATCTCCCACCAAACAGATCTATAATGTGTATGTGCTCAGTCATGTCAGACTCTTTACAGCCCTATGGACTGTAGCCTGCCAGGCTCCTTTGTCCATGGGATTTTCCCAGCAAGAATACTGGAGTGGGTTGCCATGTCCTCCTCCAGGGGATCTTCCCAATCCAGGAATCAAACCCGCATCTCATGGTCTCTTGCATTGCAGGCAGATTCTTTACTGCTGAGCCACTGGGAAAGCCCAGATCTATAATGGGGAGGAGCAAATTTCAGCCTGTAGTGACTGAAATCAAGGTAGGGTCTGTTGTATAAGGAGTGTCACCTAGGAAGCCTGGGTAGAAGTAGGGACCAAAAAGTGAGTCCCAGTCCCTGAGAATCAGGCAATGGACCTTTGTAAGACCACTTCTCACCAGAACATAGGAACATGGGTGTTTTAAAAAAATTTTATACAGTTTTTAAAGGTTATACTTCATTTACAGTTATTATAGATTTTCGGCCATATTTTCCATGTTGTACAATACATCTGGAGGATTGCTGGATCTTAGTTCCCATCTATGTATTGAACCTGGGCCCTGTACAGTGAAAACAGGGAGTCCTAACTACTTGACTGCCAGGGAATTTTCTGACTCTATTTAACTGAGCTTTCTGTGTATTAATTCTCTTATAGCACTATCTGTGATCTCCTAGGTCTTTGTCCACATTTCTTGCCAAAAACCTGTTATCTTTTATTGTAGTTCAGTTCAGTTCAGTTCAGTCGCTCAGTCGTGTCCAACTCTTTGCGACCCTATGAATTGCAGCACGCCAGGCCTCCCTGTCCATCACCAACCCCCGGAGTTCACTAAGACTCACGTCCATTGAGTCAGTGATGCCATGCAGCCATCTCATCCTCTGTCGTCCCCTTCTCCTTCTGCCCCCAATCCCTCCCAGCATCAGAGTCTTTTCCAATGAGTCAACTCTTCGCATGAAGTGGCCAAAGTACTGGAGTTTCAGCTTCAGCATCAGTCCTTCCAATGAACACATAGGACTGATCTCCTTCAGAATGGACTGGTTGGATCTCCTTGCAGTCCAAGGGACTCTCAAGAGTCTTCTCCAGCACCACAGTTCATGTTTTATCTCCTTCTAGATTCTAAGAGCCTTAAAAGCAAGCCTCATATCCTGTTTACCTTTATATTTTCAGGATTTGGCTAAGTAGCTGATATAAAATAATGTCACATAAACATTTAATGAAAAAATAAGTTACTGAGATTAGAAAGAGGCAGACTGGTAAAACCTAGAAGGGAAGCAAAATTCATCTTCCTCTGAAATAAGAAGCAGTAAAGTTGTACATATGTAGTATTGGTCTTTCATGAATATGTTCCCACCATTTCAAAGGTAAGGTAAAAAATCTTGGGAAAAAAACTGGTCCAGCTAATTATGAATTTGTGTCCTAAGTAGTCATACTTTTATTTTGGCCAAGCTACAAATATTGATAGTTGTAAATAAAATTTTACAAGATATTCTCCATGAACCAGGGATAAATGAAGAATGTGATTCTGGAAATTAGAGAATAGTTCAATGGGGTCATTATCTTCCCATCCATTATCAGATCAGGCTGTCCTAAGGATGGAAATACTCAGCTTAATCCTACTTTAGGACTAGAATCGAGAAACAAAGAGTCTATGAAGTCTTGAATGCCTGTAATATGTAAACATGCAGGTATCTTTTTCTTCTTCAAGGGCACTGAATATTTATTTTGGCTGAAACTTGTAAACTATGTGATATTGTGATTAATAATAAGAAATATACATCTAGTTTTTATTTGGAATAAAGGAATAGAGCTCCTAAAACCCTTGGGATTTCCTAAATGATGAAAGCAGTAAAGGTGTCTTTTGTTAAGTTCTTGATGTGATTTTTGGAAAGCCGTTGGGTAACCTAGCTTCCCAGGTGGCACTAGTAGTAAAGAACCTGCCAGCCAGTGCAGGAGATGCAAGAGACTTGGGTTCAATCCCTGGGTTGGGAAGATTCCCCTGGAGAAGAAAATGGCAACCCACTCCAGTATTCTTGCCTGGAGAATCTCATGGACAGGGGAGCCTGGTGGGTTACAGTCCGTGGGTTCACACAGAGTTGGACATGACTGAAGCAACTTGGCTGGCTAACCTGAGGCGGGGGCTGTTTGCTAAGTGAACCAACCAGGTGATCAGAGGGATGAAACTTTCTGTTCCCCCTCCTGATTTGCTGGGAGGGGAGAGGAGCTGGAGTTCAATGGCCAATGATTTAATCAATCATGTCTATGTAATGTTGCTTTTAGTCACTCAGTCGTGTCTGACTCTGGACTACAGTATGTCAGGCTTCTCTGTCCTTCACCATCTCCCAGTAATGAAGCCTTCCTAAAACTCAAAAGGATGGGGTTTGGAGAGCTTCCGGGTTGGTAAACATGTGGAGATTCAGGGAAAGTGGCACTTCCAGAAAGCATGGAAATTCTGAGCCCTTTTCCCATACCTTACCATGTGGCATCACTTTCATCAGGTTGTTCCTGAATTGTATCCTATTTAATAAACCAATGATCTAGTGACTAAACAGGTTTTCTGAGTATTGTGAGCCACTGTTGCAAATCATTCAAACTCAGGGAGAGACTTTTTGGAGCCTCTGGTCTATAGCCCCTTGATCAAACATACAGACGATAACCAGGGCTTGTGATTGGCATTCTTGAGTTGGAGGAGGTTGTTGGAACCTCCTGTTTGTAGCCAATTTGTCAAAAGCACAGGTAAAAACTTGAACTTGTGACTGACCAGTATCTCAGATGAGGGGAGGGGCAGTCTTGTAGGGCTGGGCTCTTAACTGTGGAATCCGAGCCTATCTCTCAATGGATAGAATCAGAATTGTAGAATACCCACCTGGTAACCTGAATCTTTAATTTTACTATTAAATGCTATATAAACAGGAATTTGGGGGCTTCCCAGGTAGTGCTAGTGGTAAAGAATTTGCCTGTCAATGTGGGAAATTTAAGACATGCAGTTCTATCCTTGGGTTGGAAAGATCCCCTGGAGGAGAAAATGGCAACTCACTCCAGATTTCTTGCCTGGAGAATCTCAAGGACAGAGGAGCCTGGTGGGCTACAGTCCATAGGGTCACACAGGGTCAGACACGACTGAAGCAACTTAGTATGCATGCACGCAAATAAGGATTAAAAAAAATAACTTAGCTACTGAAAATTCAGAGCTTATTTTCAATCACTGAAAGTATCTGGTAAGCTAGTGTGGGTTCAAAAATATTTTATCTTGTTTCCAAGTAAGCAACATTATTTTATCAATATCAAAAGTTAATATAGCCATATCACTAAGAAATATGATGAAATTTCTGAATTTGTAATTTGTGTTCTAGTAGCACTGGTTTGGTCTTCCCTTGTGGCTCAGCTGGTAAAGAATCTGCCTGCAATGTAGGAGACCTGGGTTTGATCCGTGGGTTGGAAGATCCCCTGGAGAAGGGAAAGACTACTCACTCCAGATTGAATCTGTGCTTTTGAGTAACTGTGAGGACAGTTTATTTAATTGCTATAGAGAAAGAAACCATGTTATATATGTTTAAATGTATGTTATAGTCTGTTTTGAAATGAGAAGGACATGCCCTTTTAAATGACGACAAAAACAAGTACATTTATGAGTGATCTAAAGCCTGCTATACCTATTACTGAGAGAAAATGCAATATGAGCCAAAGTATAGTGCAAATTTGGATTTAAACAAACCCTGGCTTCAAAAAGGGAAAAGAATGGACATGAAAAAGAAACATGGTCAGAAGAGGAAATTTTTCTGCTGATTTGAAAAATGCTGTCATGTGGAAGTTATAATGGGAAATATAGGACATATTCAACCTTGGGCCCTTTCTGTCAAATCCTGTAAGGAAGGAAGGGTTAGAACTCTGAAGCAAAAAGAGTTTAGCCTCTGGGGAATTCACTAGCTAAGTCAAAGGTAGGCTGAGATCATAGATAACTATTAAAATGAGAAAAGGTGCAGTAAAATTTTAACTCCAACAGTTGAGGAAATTTGGACTTTCAAAACTTGAGAATATGAATACTCTGATTAAATCTGTAGGGGTGGAGCAGGGGAGAGAGGCTCAAGAAAAAGGTGATATATGTATAATTACGGCTGATTTGTGTTATCATACAGCAGAGACCAACACAAGAGTGTCACATTCCTCCAATTAAGAAATAAATTAAAAAAGAAAAAATGTTTAAAAATCTGTGGGGAATATAATTGGATTAAGGTTCATAACTGCTATATTTAATAAAGATGCTCTCAAATTTTACCCAAGTATTTGTACTTCTTCAGACTTTGATCTAAATAATCCAATCTTTAAAAACATTTTATCATAGGTTATAAATTTGTATGATCTAAGATACACCATTTGGAAATTTGGAAAACTAAGCAGTGGCCACAGGACTGGAAAAGGTCAGTTTTCATTCCAATTCCAAAGAAAGGCAATGCCAAAGAATGCTCAAACTACCGCACAATGGCACTCGTCTCACACGCTAGTAAAGTAATGCTCAAAATTCTCCAAGCCAGGCTTCAGCAATACATGAACCGTGAACTTCCTGATGTTCAAGCTGGTTTTCGAAAAGGCAGAGGAACCAGAGATCAAATTGCCAACATCCATTGGATCATGGAAAAAGCAAGAGAGTTCCAGAAACACATCTATTTCTGCTTTATTGACTATGCCAAAGCCTTTGACTGTGTGGATCACAATAAACTGTGGAAAATTCTGAAAGAGATGGGAATACCAGACCACGTGACCTGCCTCTTGAGAAACCTGTATGCAGGTCAGGAAGCAACAGTTAGAACTGGACATGGAACAACAGACTGGTTCCAAATAGGAAAAGGAGTACGTCAAGGCTGTATATTGTCACCCTGCTTATTTAACTTCTATGCAGAATACATCATGAGAAAGGCTGGGCTGGATGAAGCACAAGCTGGAATCAAGATTGCCGGGAGAAATATCAATAAGCTCAGATATGTGGATGACATCACCCTTATGGCAGAAAGTGGAGAAGAACTAAACATCCTCTTGATGAAAGTGAAAGAGGAGAGTGAAAAAGATGGCTCAAAGCTCAACAGTCAGAAAACTAAGATCATGGCATCTGGTCCCATCACTTCATGACAAATAAATGGGGAAACAGTGGAAACAGTGGCTGACTTTATTTTTCTGGGCTCCAAAATCACTGCAGATGATGATTGCAGCTGTGAAATTAAAAGATGCTTACTCCTTGGAAGGAAAGTTATGATCAACCTGGACAGCATGTTAAAAAGCAGAGACATTATTTTGTCAACAAAGATCCTATAGTCAAGGCTATAGCTTTTCCAGTAGTCATGTATGGATGCGAGAGTTGGACTATAAAGAAAGCTGAGAGCTAAAGAATTGATGCTTTTGAACTGTGATGTTGGAGAAGACTCTTGAGAGTCCCTTGGACTGCAAGGAGATCCAACCAGTCCATCCTAAAGGAGATCAGTCCTGGGTGTTCATTGAAAGGACTGACGTTGAAGCTGAAACTCCAATACTTTGGCCACCTGATGTGAAGAGCTGACTCATTTGAAAGACCCTGATGCTAGGAAAGATTGAGGGTAGGAGGAGAAGGGGATGATGGAGGATGAGATGGTTCGATGGTATCACCAAATCAATGGACATGAGTTTGGGTGAACTCCTGGAGTTGCTGATGGACAGGGAGGCCTGGTGTGCTGCAGTTTGTGGGGTTGCAAAGAGTCGGACACAACTGAGCAACTGAACTGAACTGAAGATACACCACTATTTATTTTGGACGATTTAACTATAATATGCTAAAATATTATTTCATTTTTCATATTTAAATTTTAGTGAGGGTGAACAGTTTTCCAGTCATCATGTTATGTGAACTGTTGATTCATTCGTGCCCTTTCTTATCTGTTATTGTGATTTCTGTGTCTTTTCCTACTGATTTGACGAACATATTTGTAGGAATATTGACAGTTTGCTATATTTACACATGAAAGATAACATCATAATGTGAGTAAATGTTTTATAGAAGTAACATAATTGTTATAAATAAGTGTTTTATTTTCATTATACAGTAATGGAAAGTCAGAGTTTTTGGATGTGGAAGCCATAGCCTAGGTACTCCCATTTATTGGCTGTTTAATTACAAAAATTTCAGATATGTAACTTAGAAATAACCACTAGAGGGTTTTTATTTGTTTTTTCAACTGAAAATATTTATAGTGGTAACTGAAGTTAGAGTATGAAAAGTCAATTAACTTAGAAAATATCAATGATCTTTGTGCAAAATAACGTAAAATAAGAGTGTTAGACCCCCAACAGGAAAGTTAAACAATTCTCTAAAAGTTTTTTTTACAGCTTTATGATAGCATGAAATAAGTTGTTATTATTGTTATTTATATAATAAGTTCTTGAAAATAAAGATTACTCTGCAAATGAAATTTCTGAGGATAGTGTGTAGAATCAAAGGAATGTGATAATATACTTCACAATCCATTCTTCAACTTGCTAAAAGTTTGGGTCAAATCCTAGTATAAAAGGACCTGCATACGGATGGCTAACAAACACATGAAAAGATGCTCAACATCACTCATTATTAGAGAAATGCAAATCAAAACCACAATGAGGTACCACTTCACACCAGTCAGAATGGCTGCGATCCAAAAATCTGCAAGCAATAAATGCTGGAGAGGGTGTGGAGAAAAGGGAACCCTCCTACACTGTTGGTGGGAATGCAAACTAGTACAGCCACTATGGAGAACAGTGTGGAGATTCCTTAAAAAATTGCAAATAGAACTACCTTATGACCCAGCAATCCCACTTCTGGGCATACACACCGAGGAAACCAGAATGGAAAGAGACACATGTACCCCAATGTTCATTGCAGCACTGTTTATAATAGCCAGGACATGGAAACAACCTAGATGTCCATCAGCAGATGAATGGATAAGAAAGCTGTGGTACATATACACAATGGAGTATTACTCAGCCGTTAAAAAGAATTCATTTGAATCAGTTCTGATGAGATGGATGAAACTGGAGCCGATTATACAGAGTGAAGTAAGCCAGAAAGAAAAACACCAATACAGTATACTAACACATATATATGGAATTTAGGAAGATGGCAATGACGACCCTGTATGCAAGACAGGGAAAGAGACACAGATGTGTATAACGGACTTTTGGACTCAGAGGGAGAGGGAGAGGGTGGGATGATTTGGGAGAATGCCATTCTAACATGTATACTATCATGTGAATTGAATCGCCAGTCTATGTCTGACGCAGGATGCAGCATGCTTGGGGCTGGTGCATGGGGATGACCCAGAACGTTGTTCTGGGGAGGGAGGGGGGAGGGGGGTTCATGTTTGGGAATGCATGTAAGAATTAAAGATTTTAAAATTTAAAAAATAAAAAACTAAAAATACAAAAAAAAAAACAATAATACTTAATATTTACACTGAATCTGATATCCCCCTCTGATTAAAAATACCATACCAGACATGTTTAAAGGTTGAGTCAAAATTTTTAGGCATCAAATAAAGTTAGGTACTGTGGAATATTTCAGAGCCCATGTAGGCACACTTCTCAGTCTTAATCCTCTTAATAGTTTTGGTGCTTCCTAATCTGTTGCACTGTTGTGTAGGCAGCTTGTAGCAGATGTATTCGACAAATGCTGAGGAACCCCGGGATCACGGATGCTTCTAACCCCAAGTACATGAATAGAACTTTATCATTTCCAAATATAGGCTGATCCCGAGTTAAGAAATTTATAATTTGGGGTGCATCATGACTTACAGTGAGGACAGCTACATTGTCATCAACTATCTTGTTTGGCTATGCGTTTGGATGACAGAAGTGTTTGTATTAAGTGTTTGGTTGCATAGAGTTGGTGGACAAGTTTACCCTTATTTTTGCCTTCTCTCTCTAGTGCTCTCTTTCTCAGGCAGAAGACATAACCCTTCCACCTAGCTAGAGGGAAGAGTCAGAACATTCCACAGAAATTTATACCTCTATTAATATTCTTACTTTTGCAATAGAACATGTGCCTCCCTTGGTTGTAGAATTTCTATTTTAAAGTTGCCAGGAGTAAATTAGGGAGTTTTGCTACCTGTGACTCTCTTTTGCCTCTCTCTCAAGTTCCATTCGGTTCTATGAAGACCTACAAGAAGACCTACAAAGACCTATGAAGACCTACAAGACCTTTTAGAACACCCAAAATAGATGTCCTTTTCATTCTAGGAGAATGGAATGCAAAAGTAGGAAGTCAAGAAACACCTGGAGTAACAGGCAAATTTGGCCTTGGAATGAGGAATGAAGCAGGGCAAAGACTAATAGAGTTTTGCCAAGAAAATGCACTGGTCATAGCAAACACCCTCTTCCAACAACACAAGAGAAGACTCTACACATGGACATAACCAGATGGTCAACACCAAAATCAGATTGATTATATTCTATGCAGCCAAAGATGGAGAAGCTCTATACAGGCAACAAAAACAAGACCAGGAGCTGACTGTGGCTCAGATCATGAACTCCTTTTTACCAAATTCAGACTCAAATTGAAGAAAGTAGGGAAAACTGCTAGATCATTCAGGTATGACCTAAATCAAATCCCTTATGATTATGCAGTAGAAGTGAGAAATAGATTTAAGGGACTAGATCTGACAGATAGAGTGCCTGATGAACTATGGAATGAGGTTCATGACATTGTACAGGAGACAGGGATCAAGAGCATCCCCATGGAAAAGAAATGCAAAAAAGCAAAATGGCTGTCTGGGGAAACCTTACAAATAGCTGTGAAAAGAAGAGAGGTGAAAAGCAAAGGAGAAAAGGAAATATAAAGCATCTGAATGCAGAGTTCCAGAGAATAGCAAGAAGAGATAAGAAAGCCTTCTTCAGCGATCAATGCAAAGAAATAGAGGAAAAGAACAGAATGGGAAAGACTAGAGATCTCGTCAAGAAAATCAGAGATATCAAGGGAACGTTTCATGCAAAGATGGGCTTGATAAAGGACAGAAATGGTATGGACCTAACAGAAGCAGAAGATATTAAGAAGAGGTGGCAAGAATACACAGAAGAACTGTACAAAAAAGACCTTCATGACCCAGATAATCATGATGGTGTGATCTCTAATCTAGAGCCAGACATCCTGGAATGTGAAGTCAAGTGGGCCTTAGAAAGCATCACTATGAACAAAGCTAGTGGAGGTGATGGAATTCCAGTGGAGCTGTTTCAAATCCTGAAAGATGATGCTGTGAAAGTGCTGGACTCAATATGCCAGCAAATTTGGAAAACTCAGCTGTGGCCACAGGAATGGAAAAGGTCAGTTTTCATTCCGATCCCAAAGAAAGGCAATGCCAAAGAATGCTCAAACTACCACACAATTGCACTCATCTCACACGCTAGTAAAGTAATGCTTAAAATTCTCCAAACCAGGCTTCAGCAATATGTGAACCGTAACTCCCTGATGTTCAAGCTGGTTTTCGAAAAGGCAGAGGAACCAGAGATCAAATTGCCAACATCCTCTGGATCATCGAAAAAGCAAGAGAGTTCCAGGAAAACATCTATTTCTGCTTTATTGACTATGCCAAAGCCTTTGACTGTGTGGATCATAATAAACTGTGGAAAATTCTGAAAGAGATGGGAATACCAGACCACCTGACCTGCCTCTTGAGAAATCTGTATGCAGGTCAGGAAGCAACAGTTAGAACTGGACATGGAACAACAGGCTGGTTCCAAATAGGAAAAGGAGTACGTCAAGGCTGTATATTGTTACCTGCTTATTTAACTTCTATGCAGAGTACATCATGAGAAACGCTGGACTGGAAGAAACACAAGCTGGAATCAAGATTGCTGGGAGAAATATCAATAACCTCAGATATGCAAATGACACCACCCTTATGGCAGAAAGTGAAGAGGAACTAAAAAGCCTCTTGATGAAAGTGAAAGAGGAGAGTGAAAAAGTTGGCTTAAAGCTCAGCATTCAGAAAACGAAGATCATGGCATCTGGTCCCATCACTTCATGAGAAATAGATGGGGAAACAGTGGAAACAGTGTCAGACTTTATTTTTGGGGGCTCCAAAATCACTGCAGGTGGTGATTGTAGCCATGAAATTAAAAGACGCTTACTCCTTGGAAGAAAAGTTGTGGCCAACCTAGGTAGTATATTCAAAAGTAGAGACGTTACTTTGCCGACTAAGGTCCGTCTAGTCAAGGCTATGGTTTTTCCTGTGGTCATGTATGGATGTGAGAGTTGGACTGTGAAAAAGGCTGAGCGCCGAAGAATTGATGCCTTTGAACTGGTGTTGGAGAAGACTCTTGAGAGTCCCTTGGACTGCAAGGAGATCCAACCAGTCCTTTCTGAAGGAGATCAGCCCTGGGTGTTCATTGGAAGGAATGATGCTGAAGCTGAAACTCCAGTACTTTGGCCACCTCATGCGAAGAGTTGACTCCTTGGAAAAGACTCTGATGCTGGGAGGGATTGGGGACAGGAGGAGAAGGGGACGACAGAGGATGAGATGGCTGGATGGCATCGCTGACTCGATGGACGTGAGTCCTAGTGAACTCCGGGGATTGGTGATGGACAGGGAGGCCTGGCGTGCTGTGGTTCATGGGGTTGCAGAGTCGGACACGACTGAGTGACTGAACTGAACTGAACAAGTTCCATTCCATGGTTAGAATAGTCCTTGTAAAGAGCAATAAACTACACCCCTGTGTCCTACCTCCAAGTCACTTCAAATATAAGTATTGTAAGCCTGTTTCAGACTTCTAAAGAATTCAGCCCCTGGGGCAATTCTACCTAATAAGAAATGTCAAGAAAATTCAAACCCATGCACTTTCCTCAATTTATTACTTAACAGTGTTGTGTCACAAAGGGAAGGAAATATCCTTTAATTATTTCACATAAGGTATTCCACTTTTTAATTTCTGAGTACTTTGTAAAGTCAATAAGTAGTGCTGATTAGGGCTTCCCTGGTAGCTCAGTGGTAAAGAATCCGCCTGCAATGCAGGAGACCCCAGTTCGATTCCTGGGTTGGGAAGACCCCCTGGAGGAGGGTATGGCAACCCACCCCAGTATTCTTACCTGGAGAATGCCCATGGACAGAGGAGCCTGGTGGGCTACAGTCCATGGGGTCACCAAGAGCTGGGCATGACTGATGACTGAGCACAGTGGTGATTAATTTCCATATTTTCAAAAGACATCAGTTTTGTATTTTTCTCTGCAATATGTATATTTCTTATACCAAGTTGTATGTGTCTATGTATTTTGTGGGACCAGGATAAATCTAAGCTTAGGCAGCTTAACATAACGAGATTTAGCAAATGAAAAATGGGAAAGAATTCAAGAGATGATAGCTATACTGGTAATTGAGTAAGGGCAAACTACTATCATTCAAAAGAAAAGCAGAAGAGGATAACATAGAAAACAACGATTTCCTTTATGCCTCTTGAGCAGCTGGTTAAAGCTCAACCAATTTTTTTTTTTTTTCATAACAGGATACCAAGTACCAGGGAGCCTTGTTGGTAATGCACCACTGAAAAACATTTACCAAATGCATACAGAGCTGATAAAACTTGAAATGTATCTACTGGCCAAACATCAAGGTTTCAAGGTCTCTAAGTACTTTCTGTGCAGCACAGAGTTGTATTCATTACTTGAAAGAATGATGTGTTAATGGGATTCAGTGGTATTGGTATTTGACATATAAGCTAGAGATAAAATTGAGTGAAATGGGTAACTTTTCAAAATGAATAGCAGGGTAGGAAGAAAAGATTCTCTCCATCATTATTGAATAATGTCAATGTTTTCTGTCTAAGGGGATTTTCTTTGCTGTACATTAGTAATTGTTTCTGAAAACAGCTTATGAAATTGACCTTAAATATATTTTATGATGATACTCACCTCTATGAAGTGTGTGTGTGTATGTTTAAACCAGAATCAAATTTCTGTTTCCTATGGGCTTTGAAGGGCTGTCTCCATAGTGATGGCCAATGAGCAGAGAGGAGCTCACAGGTGTCTTTCTCAGTACGTGCGGCACAGTCATCTCTTTTCATGTCCTTCTGTTTGTTCCCTGTACACCGTTCCTGGCTGCCTCCATGGCAACATCCAATGAGCTCTTGCACATACATCAGTGCACCTCTGTGTATGCTCCTCTGTGTGTGCCCTCATGCACTCAGGGTTATCATAAAGCATCTGAGTGCCATACATGGCCAGTCAGTTGGTTTGATGTCCCTGGCAACCGCCTTTTCCCTCAGGATAGTACCAATTCTAATTGTCTTAAGAATTGTACCTATTGAGTTGTCTACTTGCGCCTGATACGCGTTAATCTTCTATGACTTTGGTTTCATGGATATAAACTGTTAATATATTTAAATATGGAGATTATTGGCTGTATACCTACAGAAGGGCCCTAACTTGTAAAATATCAAGTCTCAATATGATAGCTGTTTTAGCCTGCAGTATTTTCACATAAAAGACATTCTATTTATACATTTTTGCATTTCATGCTATTTCTTCCTAGAATTTAAAACACTCTAGCTTAAAATTTGTATTGTTTTGTTGTTTGAGTGACTTCTCTCTGTGTGGTATTTTATTTTATAAGGAAACATTAAATCTGCCCTCAAGACACTTAATTGTTTTGGCAATCATCTGACATACCTACCTTGATGAGATATATTATATGCCTAATAAGAAGAAGCTGATGCTGATTCAAGTAATATATGGATCCACTAATTAACTGACATTAAAAAATCTGGCCATGAATGCAGGTAACTGAAAGTGTATATTATTCTATTTTTTGACAGGTGAGGAAAAGAATAAAAATGAAAAACAATTTGTTATAAAGTTGATATTTGTGAAAATAAAGTTAAGTTACTGGTAGCATATTTTACAATTACTGCTATTCCTTACCATACATATTTGGGAAATGAATAGACGAAAGGTATGATTCTTTTGAACTGACCTAAATTATTCATTGATAAATGATTTGATAACTGCAATAAACTAAAGATTGATTACTAAATTTTCTTATACTGATATCTTAATTCAGAATGATAAATTTGATTTAGGTCAGATGAAGTTAATCATAAAACCTTCCAAAGTAAAAGTTTTGGCTCAGAAAAAAGTTATGAATCATATGATAAAATGAACCCATATAACTATTAATTATTCAAATTATTTTAATTATCTTCCTAGAGAAAATTTTTATTTGTTTTCCCTAAGATCTATGATGAATTGTAGAAAATGCATGTTTATTCATTTGGTACTCTGGGTTTTGGATTCTTTTAAATATAATTCTGGTATCAATTATCTCAGAGTAAAGACCCTTTGTAAATAAGAGGAATGCTACTCATTCAAGGTATGAAAACATTTTTGAAGGTTCCTTAACTTCAAGCACAAATTAAAAGAGTTGTAAAAATGTGAAAGTGGAAAAATTTTAAATCAAAATATTACATTTAAAATTTATTTTAAGTCAAAGAGGCAAAAATGAAACAAAACAGAAATATTAACAGGTCAGAAGCATAAAGATGGTACACTTAAGACATCAGTATGAGATTAAACTAAAGAGAAGACTACTCTGGTTTTAGATGCTTTTTGTTATTTTGCTTATTTTTAACTTTTAGATTTCTTATTGAGGTATTTTAATTAAAATCTGTTCTATTGTAATACTACACTTGTAAATCCTACTTCAACTACTAAAATAATCATTTAATATGAATCAATTCAAAGTTTGGGAGCACATTTTAGACTATCTGAACTTGATAACATCCAGTTATTTTCATCATTTTGCGTGTTTTTAAAAGTTAACACATATTGCAGTTGCAATAATGCCTTTCAAATGGGTGATTTTCCCATGCGTTTTGGTTTTGTTATCCCCTTAAACCAGAAGTCCCATGTGTTTGTCTTTGGGAACAGCAAGAAACCTTGAAGTTACAGAGACGATTATAGTATTATTCCATCCAGAGTACTTATTAAGCAATACTTGTGAATCCATGTTATTTGGAAAATTTCTGATTTTTCTTTTTAAAAGCAACCTCGTATTTCTAACTCACAGCTCTGCTCCAGCATTTCCTTAAGAGCCTCCCAATTTCCTCTCTTATTTTATTCACGTATTGCAGGAGCATCAAATTACCGGCAATGGAACATTTGCAGTCATTCTTTGGTTTTTCTTTGTTTGCCAAGAGTCATTTTATGTAATTGTTCAATATCAGCTTTTCTCACCCAACCAGTCTTACCGGCATGTGTTAGGTTCTATCTCACTTTTATGTAGGATATTAAACTGTCAGGTAAAACGAACAATTCTTCTAGTGTTAAAAATTATTCTTTGCTTATTGCAAAGTTTTTAATACGTTTCCTTTTTGTTTCCTTTAACTATGGTGGAACCTAAAATTATACAAGACTGTTGCTGCTGCTGCTGCCAAGTCACTTCAGTCGTGCCTGACTCAGTGTGACCCTATAGACAGCAGCCCACCAGGCTCCCCCATCCCTGGGATTCTCCAGGCAAGAACACTGGAGTGGGTTGCCAGTTCCTTCTCCAATGCATGAAAGTGAAAAGTGAAAAGTGAAAGTGAAGTCGCTCTTAGTGACCTCATGGACTGCAGCCTACCAGGCTCCTCTGTCCGTGGGATTTTCCAGGCAATAGTACTAGAGTGGGTTGCCATTGCCTTCTCCACAATACAAGACTAGAAATTGTTTAATATTTATGCCCTTGCTATTGTTGTGCAAGCAAGTGGAAAGTCATTTCCAACACTACAATTCACTTCATTAACAGCAAATAAAATTTCTTTTTTCCTTCAATTTTCACACTGATAATTTAATCTCAGTGACTCATAAGTAAATTATAAATTTTGTGCATGGTTATTATTATAGGATCATTATATTATCAAGAAACCTTTATATTTTTCCATTTACAAGCTGAACAAACCTCAAAATAATTGTGAAAGTAAAGATAGCCCTTTTCTGCAGCCTTATTTCCTACCTTCCAGTGACAACTCCAAGTAAATCACACTATGAGTTTCTAAAGTGCCACAAAAGTCAATCTGATGCTTTCAATATTAATGGTCATGTTTGTTGAGGTCTTACTACATGATATACTATGTCTTAAGCACTTGATATGAATTTATTCAATTTATTCAAACTTAGAAAGTAGGTACTTACTATCCCAACAAACTAGCTCACAATAAACTGTGGAAAATTCTTCAAGAGGTGGGAATACCAAAGCACCTTACCTGCCTCCTGAGAAATCCGTATACAGGTCAAGAACAACAGTCAAGAACTGGCCATGGAACAGCAGACTGATTCCAAATTGGGAAAGGAGTACGTCAAGGCTGTATATTGTCACCCTGTTTATTTAACTTATATGCAGAGTACATCATGCAAAATGCCAGGTTGTATGATGCACAAGCTGGAATCAAGATTGCCAGGAGAAATATCAATAACCTCAGATAAGCAGATGGCACCACCCTTATGGCAGAAAGTGAAGAGGAAGTAAAGAGCCTCTTGATGAAAGTGAAAGAGGACAGTGAAAAAGCTGGCTTAAAACTCAACATTCAATAAACTAAGATCATGGCATCTGGCCCCATCACTTTGTGGCAAATAGACGGGGAAACAGTGGAAACAGTGACAGATTTTTTTCTTCAGCTCCAAAATCACTGCAGATGGTGACTGCAGCCATGAAATTAAAAGACACTTGCTTCTTGGAAGAAAAGCTAGGACTAACCTAGACAGTATTTTAAAAAGCAGAGACATTACTTTGCCAACAAAGGTCTGTCTAGTCTAAGCCATGGTTTTTCCAGTAGTCATGTAGGGATGTGAGAGTTGGACTATAAAGAAAGCTGAGTGCCAAAGAATTCATGCTTTTGAACTGTGGTGTTGGAGAAGACTCTTGAGAGTCCCTTGGACTGTGAGGAGCTCAAACCAGGCAATCCTAAGGGAAATCAATCCTGAATATTCACTGGAAGGACTGATGCTGAAGCTGAAACTCCAGTACTTGGCCACCTGATGTGAAGCACTGACTCATTGGAAAAGACCCTGATGTTGGGAAAGATTGAAGGCAGGAGGAGAAGGGGATGACAGAGGATGAGATGGTTGGATGGCATCACCCACTTGATGGACATGAGTTTGAGCAAGCTCCAGGAGTTGGTGATGGACCGGGAAGCCTGGCATGCTGCAGTCCATGGGGTCACAAAGAGTCGGACATGACTGAGCAATTGAACTGAACTGAACTGAACTTACTATCCCAACTTTATAAATGAATAAACTGAGGTACATAGAGGTTTAGTAACTTGTCCACAGCCATGAAGTTAGTGAGGGGAAGAGCTGAGATTTTGAATCTAGACCATCTGGCTCTATTATTCTACAATTCCATAATATTTACACATTTTAATGTTCCTTTTAGGGGGTTCTTGGTGGCACTAGTGGTAAAGAACTCACCTACCAATGTAGGAGACATACAAGATGTGGGTTCGATCAGAAAGAACCCCTGGGTCAGAAAGAACCCCTGAAGGAGGACATAGCAACCCACTCCAGTATTCTTGCCTGGAGAATCTCATGGACAGAGGAGCCTGGAGGGTTAAGGTTCATAGAATTGCAAGGAATCAGGCAAAACTGAGGTGACTTAGCATGCACGCTTTACGAAACTCTAGTTGTAATTCTCACATTATCTTAATATGCTAAATGAATTATAAAAATTGAAACTGGAATCACAAAGGCTACAAGGGAAATCACAAGGCTACAAGCTTCAGCTTCCCCTGAAGCTGCCTAAGCCCCATTTTCCCCCAAGTCATCTGGATTTTGTTTTAATAAATGTCATTGTCTATGAGACTGCTTTTAATACTACTTTTGCTTCAACAGAATGCTGGTGTTCTTCTAGGGCACTCATACTGAGAGGAAGAAAGATGAAATAGCTGGGAAAGCATAAGTTTGAGGGAAGTTAATATAAACTGGTGTTCAAAAATTATTCAAAGATTTTTGAAAATTTTTTTTAAAACCTGTATTTATTTAAGCTCCATGGCCTATATATTATAGGTAAATATTTCCTAGCTACTCCCGGGATGCCTGGATTTGAACTGACTGTTCTAGCTTGTACGTCACCCCACTTTTCTTCCCTATCCTCTTTAAAAGTATTAGGCGTCCTCAGTTGAGAAACAACTCAGGGAAACCAAGAAAACACCTCTAGTGAATGTCACTCTTTCATTCAGCTCACTTTATCAACCATTTTTGATGGTATGTATAGTGAGTTCTCTGTCCCTGGCTGTCCTGATTGAATTTCATGACCTCAGTTTTACAAGACACAGCCATCTCTGGTTCTGGATGACTCAGTTTCTCTCTGGGATGCGCAGTAGGATCAGCTCAGAGTCTTGTTTCATTTCTCTGTTCTGAAGAGCTCTAAAACCTGCAGGTGAATGTAATATGGAACTTTGGCGGAGGTATTGTGACCCAAGCCAGGCTGGAGAGAAGACCTTGCTGGAAACCTCCCATGCCTTGGACAATATATATGTGAACTCGAATTCAAAGTTCTTTCCTATTTACAAAATATTGTTGTATTGTAAAACACTGTAACAACAATACTTGGAAAAGTTACTTAGATTGTCATCACCCTATAAAAACAACTCTTTTTATCTTGTCACAAACATAAATATTAATACTCCTCTATCTTTAAGTGGAATATTGTAGGCCCCCAAGAGAAAGCCTTTGCTTTACCTTATGCTTACCTCCCTCAACTTTTTACCTGAAAAAAATAGAGCTAATTCCAATAGTGAGAAGTGGATAGTTTCCTAAGGATGTAGTAGGGAATTGAGGAAGAGGACTCAGATTGCATAATAGCATCTTCAATATTCTTGTCTTCTGCTCAAGCTTTCTTCTCTCTTCTGGTCCCTTCATCTCATCCCTATATAGTCCCCCCCCCCCCCCCCCCCCAGCTAACCTTAGCTTCTCGGCTCTTCTCCTTGGTTTTCACTTCCACCATGGCAAAATGATCAGCCATCTATTATTTTTCAGATGTGTCCCTCTGGGGTGTAATTTCATCCTCTCAAAGTAAATTTCATGCCTATCTTACTGCGTTCAGGCTACTATGAAAAAATGCCATCAACTGGGGCCTGGTAGGCTGCAGTCCATAGGGTCATGAAAAGTCGGACATGACTGAGCGACTTCACTCTCACTTTTCACTTTCATGCATTGGAGAAGGAAATGGCAACCCACTCCAGTGTTCTTGCCTGGAGAATCCCAGGGACGGGCAAGCCTGGCGGGCTGCCACCTATGGGGTCTCACAGAGTGGGACACGACTGAAGAGACTTAGCAGCAGCAGCAGCAGGATGACTTCTAACAACAGAAATTTATTTCTTAACAGTTCTGGAGGGCAGGAAGTCCAAGACCAAAATAATGACATATTTGGTGTCTGGTGAAGACTTTCTTCCTGGTTCATAGATGGCAGCTTCTCTCTGTAACTTCACACTGGGGGAGGGAGCTAGGAAGCGGTCTGTGGTCCTTTTTATAAGGATACTTATTCCTTTCATGAGGGCTCCATCCTTATGACCTAATCACTTCCCAAAAGTCCTATCACCAAATATCATTATACTGGGGATTAGGCTTCAACATAAGAATTTTGGGAGGGAAACATAAACATCCAGTCCACAGATATACCGTTGACAAAATCTATTTCTATCTGGCAGGTTTCAATGGGCTGTTTCTCAAACCCTTTCCTGGAAGTGGCCAAACGATTGTGTGTTTAGGCTGTGGGAGGTGATGGTGAGTATTTGAGATCTAGAGATGGAAAAGGGACCTTCAGCTGAAGTTTATTTAGGCCATTGTATCTAACTCACATATGGCACAATACTCACTTTAGTATTTGAAGTAAAAGAGAAGGAAAGAGAGGAAAGAAGGGAAGAAAGGGAAGGAAACAGAAAGAGCATTTTTTTCCACTGGGTGCTTTTTTCAGCAGTCCACAGCTTTTTTGGTATCCACTACCTTCATTTATGGCACATCTATTTTTTAAAATAACTTTCTGAGGTCCTTTTTATAATTCCCAGGCAAATATGCTTTCAGTTGTACCAAGTCCTCTTCAGTTCAACATCTAGATTTTCCATTGTCAATTACCTTCTCTCTCATGCTTTTTGTCTCATCAGGAAGTCTAGTTTCATCTGGATGTCATGAGCACATGTGTTTAAGCTAACATGTGCTAATGTGTGGAGAGTGGAGAGACATTTACCCTTTCAAGAAGAATTTGTGTTTTAAGGAAAGATATAAGCCAGAGGAAGATCTTTTGGGGAGGATTCTATAGTATAATTCTATGATGTAATAACTGAAGTGTAAAAAACCCAAACAAATAAGGAGGTATTTTGGGCATGCAGGACAATATTTAAGCAAGAAGTTCTATTTGGCAATCTGGATTCAGGGTCCATTCACTGTCTTCACAACTGCTTCTCTTACTCACTCTTCTGAATGTAAGGATTGTCTAAAAGAATTTCTCCTACCTGTACTCCTCCTTTTTCACATGTTATGATAGCTTACCTGGCAACAGTTCTGGGACTTTTCTACGGGGGCACTGGTATGTCCAGCAAGAGGGAGAAAGGTTGAGATAGGATTCAGGGAATGAAATTTGTGGATCATCAGTAAGTGCTATTTCTCTAAGTCAAAACTGTTTCAACTGAGAAGCAACATTATTTGACACCTGGTCAGAAATTTCAGTAATGTACCTTTTAAATTATAAAAGTAATATGTGACTATTATAATCAATTTAAACAAAAAATTTAAATGGGAAATACATGAATTTAAAAGTGATAATTCTCTTTCCTCATCTCTATTTCCATTGTGCAGGGGCAACTACTACTAGTAATTTGGGGTATAACTCTCCATACTTTTATCCATGCTCAGCTAATTTTGGCTCTGCACAATTCTGACATTTAGCTTTTCTAGGAGAAGGCAATGGCACCCTACTCCAGTACTCTTGCCTGGAAAATCCCATGGATGGAGGAGCCTGGTAGGCTGCAGTCCATGGGGTCACTAAGAGTCAGACAGGACTGAGTGACTTCACTTCACTTTCACTTTTCACTTTCATGCATTGGAGAAGGAAATGGCAACCCACTCCAGTATTCTTGCCTGGAGAATCCCAGGGATGGGGGACCCTGGTGGGCTGCCCTCTATGGGGTCGCACAGAGTCGGACACGACTGAAATGACTTAGTAGCAGCAGCATTCTCATAGGCTATCTTGTATCAAAAGTTAAGTCAGATTTACATCTGGGCTATGGCAGACAGTGTTTAATAAAGGACACAGGGCTGTCAAAATGAGCATTTTTCATAACATTATTTTAGAGAATCAGTATTGAACATTTAGTTCTTTATACCCATATGATAGTTCATTATATTCCACAAAATTGTTACTTGCAAACATGACTATGCCTAAACTACTAGCTTATATGTTCCTGTTTTGTTTTTGTCATTTTTAGCTTGGAGTCTTTCTTCACGTTCCTTTTCTTTGCATTCTGATTATTTGGCAATGCATTTTAAATGGAGAAGTGGAATACTGGCTGGAGTACAAAACAAACTAAAAAGACTCTTAATTTCAGAAACTTCTATTCTTCTACCTATATTGATCAATGATTATTTTACACTTCTGTTTCTTCATTTATAAATGAGCATACATTCTGGACAAGTTTGCTATTTGATATACATTTAAAAATAATCCTTTAAGCCTTAAATCTGTGATTGTCTTTCTTGCATTTTCTTTTCTACAGGTGGAATAATTCAAGTGATTTTTATGCCAGTTACCTCTCATCTTTGGGAGTTGTTAATTTGTTCAAATGCATCAGGATAATTTTTTTAAACATGAAATTTGCTTGAGAACAGAGCAAATTTTTTTTTTAACTTACATTTTTGAGATGTTCTCTCTTTTAAAAAAACTGAATTTATTTGAATTGTATTGACTGTGCAACTGTTCTGCACTTCAGATACTATTTTTAAAGCCTAGGACTGGCAAAATCAGTGAAAATCAGTTACAGAAAAAGAATATTTAATGGCAATATTGGAAAGAAACTGAGCCCTGGGAGTGTTAGCATACTTTAAACTGGATGTGAGTCAGCCATGAAATGCTGTTATCAAAAAAAGGAATGCATAAATTAGGCAATTATCTATGCAAATCTGGCTTCAATATGTTGAATTTATTATCATTTTATTATACAGGATAAGGTAAGCAGTGTAATATAAAAATTGAGAAAGTAAATCCCGTTCAATTGTATATTTTCAACCCAGAGGTAAATAAACTCTGCAGAAGAAGCAAGCCTATTTGGAGATAACGGTGACATTGAAGAGGAAAACACTTTTTATCATGAATCGTAATTACTTGTGCAAAAAATTTACTGTATTCTATGTTTAAAACCACCAGGCTCCTCTGTACTTGGAATTCTCCAGGCAAAAATACTGGAGCAGGTAGCCATTCCCTTCTCCAGGGAATCTTCCTGACCTAGGGATCAAACCCAGGTCACCTGACAGCAAAGAGATCAAAGCAGTCAATCCTAAAGGAAATCAACCCTGAATATTCATTGGAAGGACTGATGCTGAAGCTGAAGCTCCAATACCTTGGCCACCTGATGCTAGGAGTCAACTCATTAGAAAAGACCCTGATACTGGGAAAGATTGAGGGCAGGAGAAGGGGGCCACCAGGGATGAGATGGTTGGAAGGCATCACCGACTCAATGCACATAAATTTGAGCAAACTCCGGGAAGCAGTGAAGGACAGCGAAGCCTGGTGTGCTGCAGTTCATTGGGTTACAAAGAGTCAGACACTACTTAGCAGCTGAATAACAGCTAAGTTCTGTTAGGATCCAGGCCTTAAAAGCAATGCACTATTCATTGCTTTCCCCCCAGCTTTCTCTAAGAACATCTTTTTCACATAATGAAGGTGGTAAATGTTATGTGCTTTTCTCTGAGAAAATGCCTCTATCAAGTTCTCCTTGTTTTGAAATTAGCATTACTCTTTCCCACATACCAGAGTTAGGTCAGCTACTGTCTTGATTACCAGTGTGGTAGTTGCTTTCTTCTTTCTGTGTCTTTTTTGGCATTTTGGTGAGCAGTGGGGAAGGGCTCTGTGTAGAGTTGCTGAGGAAATGCACAAAGTACAGTATCCTGTACTCAGCATGGGCTCAATAAGTATTTATTGAAAGGATTACCAACCCTCTTGAGTCACTCCCCAACAAGGGTCCTCCTGCTTGGTGTTATCTGAGCCAAGAGAATGAGACAGAGTTCCGTTTGGTAGCAAAAGAAAGCTTTATTCTTTTTTTCTATTTTTACATACTAATTTATTTTTATTGAAACATAATTGCTTTACAATGTTGTGTTAGTTTCTGCTGTACAAAAAAAGTGGATCAGCTATGTGTATACGTGTGTGTGTGTGTTCAATTGTGTCCAACTCTTTGTGACCTTGTGAACTATAGGCTGCTAGGCTTTTCTGTTTATGGGAATTTCCAGGCAGGAATACTGGAAGAGGTTGCCATTTCCTCTTCCAGGGTATCTTCTCAACAGAAAGATTGAACCATGTCTCTTGAGTCTCCTGTATTGGGGTAGATTCTTTACCACCAAGCCACCTGGAAAGTCCCTATGTATACATATAAGAAAGCTTTATTCTTCAATGAAAGAATAGGGAGATACGAGGTTGCATAATAGAGCACAGCTCTTTCCAATAGCCGGTGGGCGAGGCTGCCTTATAGGGCTCTCCTGGGTTGTGGGGAGAAGGGGCGAGTTCTTGTGGTTCAGGTGTGGCTCTGCTGGTCATGCCACACTTCAGACTGAGGTGCTCCGAGCGGCCGCTGTATGCAGAATATGCTGCTGCCATCTTGAATGAGGTGTCAACATAGAAGTCAGCTGTGGAAGTTTACCTCTGAGGCAACATGCACAAAGCTTCTGCACATGCCAGCTACAGGCAGATGAAACTGGACTAAGAAGAGGTTAGACTTTATCTTATCACTAACTACCGTCTTATTTTTCTCAGGAACCCAGCTGGTTTTTCTGGTGATGAGCAAATAACTGCATGAGCAAAATTAAGAGAATAAAATCAGCTCATGCATAGCAAAGCAGGCTGCTAATTGCTTGATGTGATTTGAAAGGCAGTATAAAGACTGCTTGGTCCCTTAATTTGGCAGATGTAACATAGTGCCTGGAATTCTCACCTTCAGCTTACAATTTTTTACTTTGTGTTTGGGCATTGAATACTGGGAGTAACTAAAATGGGAGTTATTCTGGAGATAAAACCTAGCGTCAACCAGTATGGCATGTTAGCTAGTTTGTCATCAGTGTGAGAGCTTTAGAAAGAAAAATCTTTGATTTCTGAAGAAGAGGGATGAGGGATGG
Source organism: Ovis canadensis (assembly GCF_042477335.2). NCBI lineage: Eukaryota > Metazoa > Chordata > Mammalia > Artiodactyla > Bovidae > Ovis > Ovis canadensis. The sequence goes on along the minus strand of NC_091248.1, from coordinate 70,328,747 downwards.
AGGGGGAAAACGTTTAGAATCTGGAATGTTGGTTTTTTGAATCTTAGGAGCAGTGAGGAGAGGGCTGGTCAGGGGAGAGACACTCTCTGATAAGGGGGGCCAGCATAGAGAAGGTGGTTTTGGCTGTGGTGGTGGCAGGTGGAGGTATAGGGTCAACTGAGGAGAAGTTGGACCTCCTTTACAATTTAGTCCACATGTGAAAGAAAGAGAACTAGTTCAACCTACTCCCTTAGCTTTCTGTTTATGGCAAAGAGGGCTGAAAGGGGGGGGGAACATTTCTTCCAACTGGTTGTCTATTGAACTCTCCAGAGAATAGCTTAACTGTCATCCTGCTTGCCTTTGGAGCCTTGAGAAAATTTCCTTCCTTATGCTGGTTTTTCCATTCATGAGACCTTCATTCTGGGGGAAAGGAAAGGATTGTGAGAAGCAAAAGAAGAGCAGATGAGTGTTAGATTTTGGTCATTCTAACAGGTGTGTGGGTGGGAGGGTTTTGTGTGTGTTACTCAGTCATGTCTGACTCTTTTCAACCCCATGGACTGTAGCCCGCCAGGCTCCTCTGTCCATGGGATTCTCCAGGCAAGAATATCAGAGTGGATTGCCATTCCCTTTCCCAAATAGGTGTGTGCTGCTGCTGCTAAGTCGCTTCAGTCGTGTCCAACTCTGTGCGACCCCATAGACGGGACCCCACCAGGCTCCTCCGTCCCTGGGAGTCTCCAGGCAAGAACACTGGAGTGGGTTGCCATTTCCTTCTCCAGGAAATAGGTGTATAGTGATATCTTATTGTTGTTCTAGTTCCTAACTACTTAAGGGTGCATTTCAGTAATCAATATGTTCACATTGTTGTGCAGCCAAGCTCTAGAACTTTTTCATCTTCAAAACGGAAACTCTATACACATCAAACAACTACTTTCCATTTCCTCTTCCCCCTACCAACTGACAACAACCATTCTACTTCTTTTTTAAAGTGTACAATTTAATGGTTTTTAGTATAGAATTGTGCAGCCATTACCACTATTAATTTTAGAAAATTTTCATCACCTAAAAAAAATGTGACCTTTAATGATCATGCTTCGATCATACCATCTGACTCCCCCATCCCAGTTGTGGCCAACCACTAATGTCTTGTGTCCTTATAGATTTGCTTTTTCTGAACATTTTATACCAGTATGTGAACTCTTGTGACTGGCTTCTCTTGCTTAGCACAGTGTTTTCCAGTTTCATCCGTTTTGTAGCAAGTATGAAATAATATACATTTTGTTTCTATGAATTTGAATGCCTTTGATACTTCATATAACATAGTGTTTTGTTTTGGTTTTTTGAGTGTATGCCTGGCTTATTTCACTTAGCATAACATCCCCAAGATTTATTTATTTGTGTCAGAATTTTCTTTGTTTTCATGTCTGAATAATATTCCATTATATGTGTATATCACATTTTGTTTATCCATTCATCTGTCAATGGACACTTCGGTTGTTTCCATCTCTTGACTATTGTGAATAGGGGTGTACAAATATTTCTTTGAGATGCTGCTTTTTGTTCTTTAGGTATATACCTAAAAGTGGAATTGTCAGATTATTTTGTAATTACATTTATTTTTTTTGAGGAACTATCAATGTTTTTACATAGTAGCTGCGCTGTTTTACATTCCAAGCAACAGAGAAGAGGGGCTTCAGTTTTTCTGCAGCCTTGCCAACATTTATATTCTGATTGTTTTGAAGTTTGGTTTTGTTTTAATAGCAGCTCTAGCAATGACTTTTAAAGGTCCCTTTCACCAAACTATCACGTTTTCTTTGCAGATGTGGAGATTGTAGTTCAAAGGAGCAGTGATTCCCGTTAACAGTAGCTAAATGATTGAACTCAGGTTTTTAGAACCTAAGTACAAGGGTTTATATACTATAGAAGGATTCTCACAATACATTAGACAAAGCTATTAGAAATGGCAATCAAGAGTATCTTAAAATAAGAGAGATGAGACATTAGAAGCATGATGGAGGAGGTTTCTATTCTTTAGCGTTATGTTTGTGTTTGCAAGGATGAGAATCTGTTGATAGTAATAGTGCCAAGGGGAGGAAAATTTTTTTAAAAAATTAGCTACAGAAACACTAATGCTTGACCCTCATCAATATGCTCAAATTAGCATTATCTGATTTACATTGGTATCAGCCCAGGTGTGCAGAAGAGCAGCAGGACTATCTCAGATCATTACAAAAGTGGAGACTTGTCTTCGGTCTTTCTCTGAGGACTTTCAAATAAACAGTAATTATAATGGTAACAATTTAGGAATTGCTGATTACATGATTTCACTAAACCTGTCATTATCTGTAAATATTTCATGAAAAATAGAAATACAGTGCTTTTGGTAGCTTCATGAAGGTATTTTTTTTTTCCTTTGAAGAAAAAACCCATTAACTATGTTCCTTGTACACTTTCCAGGTCAGGCAAATACTACTTCATGAGCAGAGAATTATATCTACAGGTTCACATGTCATTGTTATTCCTTATGGCTATATATTTTGGGTACAGTGTTGCAGAAACTGCTAAATGTTTATTTGATGACAGACTTTCTCTCTTGCACTGTGCAGAGAAATAAGATGTGATGATATAAGTGTAATGTAGTGCTCTGCAAAGTACAAAATCCTGCCGTTTCTTTGTTTTCTTCCTGCTTGGTATGCAAAATACTTCTAAGCATTCTGAAAAAAAATACAGATCATGGAGAATTTAAAACACTGGACACTGTGAGAACATTGTGTGGGGGGAGCAGTGACAGCCTGGTGTTTGGTTCACACTTAACATTTCTTTATTCTATTACCCCAATTTTATGGATGATAAGTGTGAAGAAGAGAGAAGTCAAGAGAAGACAATGTCAAACAAATCACAGAAATGATCACACATTAAATTTATTCACATAGGAAATATTTACTAAATATCTATTATGTGCCAGGGTATAGTATTAGACACACATGGGAATGATATAGATGAAAAAGACACCATTCTTAATTTCAAGGACCTTAGAAATACTCTCTGTGATGTTGTGCTCTCAAACATCAGAATCACATGGACGTTAATCACACAGAGGTTGCTGGATACTACCCTTTATTTTATGATTCAGTAGATATCGGCAGCGGTTGGGGAGCAAACATTTGCGTTTCTAAACTGTTCTTAGAGGGTGTTGATGCTGCTGGTCCTGGGACCACCCTTTGCAAACCACCATTATAATGGAACTTTTGTGTCAGCAAAAGGAAATTCTAAATTTAGAAATTTTTACTTGTAAAAGCCTCCTTTGATTATATGTAATAAAAATATTGAGATTTGGGACTTTTCTGGTGGTCCAGTGGTTAAGACTCTGTGCCCCTAATGCAGGGGGATCCAGGTTCAACCCTTGGTCAAGGAACTGATCCCGCAGCCACAGCTAAGAGTTTTCATGCTGCAGTGAAGATCCTGTGTCCCGCAGCTAAGACCCAGTGCAGCCAAATAAATCAATAATTTTTTAAAAATATTGAGGCTTTACACAGTCAAGTGAGGCTGTGCAATTAACATTGTCTGTAAAAGTGAACTGAAAATGTTTATGCTTCTGACATAGCTATATTCATATCTATACATCTCTATTTTTCTGTATACATGTGTATTTCTTTTTTTAAGAAAAGATATGAAGAAAAGGTACCCAGTGAAACAATTTTGGAGATCTTGAAGCATATTTAGTGTATTATCAACAAAAAGAGATACCTAGTAAGGTACATGAGATATAAGTAAAAATATTTAGGAAAAAAGCTTCAAATTAATGAAATGTACAACCCCCTACCCCTACTAAAAGCTCATATCCCAGTGAAGCCTCACGAATATTATAGAAATAATAAAGAAGGAAAAAACCCTTAATGATTGTCCTGTTACATTAAAAACAATTTAACAGAGAACAAAATAATTGGTATGTACTTGGATATAATACAAAAGTGGTTGTGTTTTACTTTAAGAAAATGACCCAATTTTCCATGGATTGGCTCCTTGAAGGAATCTTCTTGGTTGTTTAATGATGAAAATAATATAATGATAAGTTAGTAATGATAGATACACTTCTTTATGTAATTCTACATACACATGGTGCAAAGTACAAGCAATGACTTGAGGTTATCAGACAAGAAAGATTTGAATGTGATGCAAACAAGTATAGAAATAGCAGAAGTGGTTAAAAGTGAGCTAAAGATGGGTTATGTATTATGCGACATCCTTTTTCTGATGTTCTCAAAGAATATTGACATGTAAAACACTGATTTGCACTTGCAGTGCTATTGAGAGGAAGTAGGAAAGCATCATTGCCTATTTTGCTGCATGTTTAAGATGGATATAGAGAGACGTGAAGTTTTCCTGATGCTCCCAAGGCTTGATACTTAAGACTTAGGATAAGTACACAGGATCATTACTTTTGCTGGTTTGTTCATTTTGCTGTTTTAATTTTAGTCTAGCTTTAAACACCAGATCACATATTTTTTTTTAAATATAAGATTTGTAACAGCCTTTGTTTTGGAAGGAATTTCCAGGGATTTAAACTTGTTAATTTCTTCATAGCTTAGTTCATCTTCTGTGTAGGCGTAGCAGGCAGTTGCTCTTAGTGTGATTCAAGTTTCACCATTGGAGTGTCATCTTTATTAAATCTCTCTCTCAGTGGCATGCTAGTGAACTAGTTCCTATTTTTGCCTGATGCTCTTGCCAGTGGAGTCAGTATTATAGAATGGTGACATGGGACGGCTCTGGAATCAAATTGTTGTGGTTCAAATTTCAGCTCCACTAATACATTAGGTTTGTGACCTTGAAATAATTTTTTAATGCTTCTAAACCTGAGGTTCCCAATCTGTAAATGGACTTTAGCAGGAGCTGGGCCTGAATTGCTATGAGGGTCAAGGAACTGTAATAAAGTCATTCTGGAACCAGGTCAATCTCTAAAGTTCAAAAAGGAAGAATCTCTCCTGGAACACAGCTGGAGTTTTGTTTGACTCTATAATTGGAGAGTTGACCAATTATAGATCAAGCTAGAATCATCTAAAGCTTGGACAAATATGTGTAGAGTGTTCAATTTTAAGCTGGTCTGCCACTTTGGCAAGTTTTTCTGGATAGAGGGCACTCTGGCATTCTGTGAGGATAGTCCATTTGTTTAGATAGCAAGCTTCTCAAACAGGAAATTATCTTAAGCTAACCTAATAGGACATTACAATGGGTTCTGGAGTTTCTTGAGGTGCTTTGAGGTATTCCTATAGTTCTTTGTAGTTGTGTACAACTCATGGCAATAACTAATCTAGGAGTGTATAACCACTGAACAGAAAAGGAAGTTGTACTGGTCTTGAGGCAGAGGATACATTTCAGATTGTAATGAGAAGATAGAAGCCAACTGTAGCTTTAAGTTTGAGTTTATAATGTGAGCGATAGGAATGACAGGGAAATAGGGAATTTAGAGGAAAATTCCTGTGAATTTTTATATTGAAGAATAAAGCTGTTAGTCTATATAAAAGTAAGCTTATTTTATCTCCTAATTAACAACATCTAGGTTAGAGTTTGCATATTATTATGCTAATTCTTAGGATGCACAAAAAAATAAATCAAAGGCTTTTTGAGGGTTTAATTTTTCTAACCAAGTTATAGAAAAGCACAGTAGGACATTCTTCACTTCTCACTTGACTCTTGTAGCGTGCTCATAAAGAGAGTTATTTTTGCAAAATAGTCAAGGGCTTCTTCAAAGCCTCTTTTGAAGGATTTACTTTGTCATCAGATCTTTATTTCTCAATGACTTATCTGTTTTCTAATTTCACTTTTATGGACTTCAAGAAATCCTGCACCTTTTGTAAGATTTTCAATTTCACTGATAATTATATCATAATTTTTATAAGAAAATGACAAAGATATGAAAATGGTGCTTAGGATAAAAGCTAGTGTGAAGCAGGAAAAGATTTTTGAGTATGAATTAATTTTATGTGTGGGAGTTCCTTAGCAAATATTCTTCTGTCATAATAGTTTTGCTTGCCTATGAAACCTTGTAAGTCAGAGCTGGAAGAATACCTACATGGATAGAATACCTACATGGATGAAAAGAATGGCCTGTGTAATTTTGTTATCTACTCAAGGCAGGAATCTTATGGCTTTGTCTTTCCAAATGTGTTACTGACAATAGAAGCACCCACATTACTTTAATATTGATTCCAACCTATTAGCTCTACTTTCTAGTATTGGGATTTGCAGATTTGATGATTCTCTTCTCAAACCAAAGATTTCTAAAAGTAAGAGGATAACTACATTCATAGAGTAGTGCTCCAAATTCCAAGTTGTAATTTTTGGACATCTATCATGAAGGTGATATGTCTTCAGAAAGTGAGGGCATCCATCCAGAGTAATTCTTAAAATGGCAAATCTGTCCAGTGGCCACATTGCTCTGGGGGCCAACAGTTCCCTCCTCTAAAATAATGGGCTTGACACATTTGGTCGGGGCATACTCCACTTGGGCTCATGAAGTAAGCATTTGTCCCTGTTTGTTCCTTTTTCTATGCCAGGAAACTAAGAAAGAACTCTCATAAATGTAGACTTCAATGGTTCTTGTAGAGGCTGGATGCTGGGGGTCTAAGCAGAAGTCCTGACTATGGTTATCCTCTTATCTGGGTGTGGTGAATAAAAGCTACCTCAAAACTGGCTTACTCATTATTCCTAAAATGAGCTCATTGCGGAGGTTTCTTTCTCATTTAGTCTGGGTCCACTGGCAGAATGGATTTTGCTAGTCTGTCCTCTTCCATGGGCATTTGAACAATAGTTTTAGCTTAGTGCCAACATTCTTATAGAGGGCTCTCCTAAAGCATATAGTAGGGAAACACAGGATAATTCTCAAAGTGCATGTGAGAGCATAATTGACATTTTAGACTAGATAATTCTTTGTTGTATAAATTGTCCTGTGCAGTGCAGAATGTTTAGCATCAGTCCTAATTTCTGTTCACTAAATGCCTACAGCATGCTTTTAGTTATGACAATCAGAGATGTCTGTGTTGTTGTTCAGTTGCTCAGTCACATCTGGCTCTTGGCGAGCCATGGACTGCAGCATGCCAGGCCTCCCTGTCCTTCACTGCCTCCCGGAGCTTGCTCAAAGTCATGCCCATTGAGTGAGTGATGCCATCCAACCATCTTACCCTCTTCTCCCACCTTCAGTCTTTCCCAGCTTCAGGGTCTTTTCTAATGAATTAGCTCTTCACATCAGGTGGCCAAAGTATTGGAGCTTCAGCTTCAGCATCAGTCCTTCCAATGAATATTCAGGGTTGACATCCTTTAGGATTGACTGGTTTGATCTTCTTGCAGTCCAAGGGACTCTCAAAAGTCTTCTCCAACACCACAGTGCAAAATCATCAGTTCTTTGACACTCAGTCTTCTTTATGGTCCAACTTTCACATCCATACGTGACTACTGGAAAAACCATAGCTTTGACTAGATGGACACCTTTGTCAGCAAATTATGTCTCTGCTTTTTAATATGCTGTCTAGGTTGGTCATAGCTTTTCTTCCAAGGGGCAAGGGTCTTTTAATTTCATGGCTGCAGTCATCTCATATGCAGTGATTTTGGAGCTCAAGAAAATAGTCTCTCACTATTTCCATTGTTTCCCCATCTATTTGCCGTGAAATGATGACACCAGATGCCATGAGCTTAGTTTTTTGAATGTTGAGTTTTAAGCCAGCTTTTTCACTCTCCTCTTTCACTTTCATCAAGAGAGATGTCTCTAGACATTGCCAAGTGCCTCTTTGGTGGAAAATGGCTGCTGGCTGAGTTCCAATCCAGACCAACATTGGGAAATCCTATTGACTGTATCTTCAAAATGTATTCAAAATTCAACCACCTCTCATCACTTCCGTTTTCTATCTTTGTTCAAGCCATCATCATCCTTTGTTTGGATTACTGCAATAATTCCCTCATTAGACTTCCAACATCTGTCCCCCCCTTCTGCTGTTAACATTTCAATGTCTTCTCAATGCATCATCCAGACTGATCTTTTAGAAACATGCCTGTTTATATCAGTGCTTACCTGCTCATAACCCTCCAGTGACTCCCCATTTCCTTTAGAGTAAAATGGTCAACTGAGTGAGCTTAGGACCTGTTGATACATTGCTACCACTGGCTGAACCAAGGATCTACACAGGAGCTGGCCATATGACAGCCAATTGCTCTTGGCAAAACTCAAGAGCTTTCTAAAAGTTTTTCATGAAGTTGTCGTCAAAGCCAGTTTAATCAGACAAGAACATCACCCTCATTCCTTATAGTCAGATACTTTTTCTCCCAGGTTTTTTCCCAGTCTGATCATCAGCCCATGTACTAGACTATGGATAACAGTTATCTCTATCCAAAAATTCAAGTCCACACGTGAAGGATGGAGTTTTACTATCACTAAGTTCATTTAAAATAAAGCAGTAGATTCTAAAGGCAAATCCACAAGAGGATTCCCCCAAATTGTTTTAAACAATGTCAAGATTGATGGAATAAAAGCAAAAATTCCTAAGGTAGCTACATAGAAGGAGATACTATTCATTTGTATTTTTAATTTTGAGGTATAATTAATAGGACGTTTCCTGTTTTATTCAAAATTGCCTCCTAGAATAGTTTAGCAATGTGACACCTTAAAATAATATTTTGTAAAATTTAAAGAATATGCCCTAGAAATGTGAAAAGTAAGATAAAAATTAAACAGTAAGGTAAATCAAGAGGTAGAACACCTCAATTACAAGTGAACCAAGAAACTTTTCCCCCCAGATCAACATGAAGTAAGATCCTATGAAAAGAGCAAAAATAAAGGATGGTTAAAGGTAAAAAATTTACCCCCAAAACCCTTACTTTGATTTTAAAAGATGTCATCAGTCTTTTAGAGCACAGAAATAGTGAAAACCCCCTCACTACAGCTTGGGAAATCGCATTTGGTGTTGCTAGTCTGCTTTCGGTCTAGTGTTTTCGTATGGGAAACATAGAACTAACTGGATTATTTTCAACCAGAAATAAAGGAACATAAATTCTAAAATAATATGTAAGAATTGATACAAAATGATAAAAATGTTTGACAAGTTCTAAACGGGAATGCAGATAAGAAAACATCCTATTGCTCTATGCAATTGGGGTGAAGTCAAGCAAAGTAAATTTGAAAGTCAGCTATCACAGAGAATATTTTGATGACAAGTGGTAATGTTCCACTGCATAGCAAGAGCCCTTCAAAATATGAGAATTTGAATGTAAATTGGAAATACTCAGAGAGGTTCTCAAAGGTACAATCCTTGTCTTGTGAGAGAGCTATAATTCCTGTTTATTTTTTCTCTTTGACATATTATAAGCTATTGACTTTTCAAGGATTTTGTGAATTATCATTAAAATATGTATTTCTTTTACTGTGTACTTTTTGGCCATCATACTTCTCTAGGGAGAGAATACAATAATTTGACAGCATGTTGGCTCTTACACTGAACTTTAATCTCCTGTTAGTAAGTCCACTTTTTCTCCAGGCTTTTGGCTTGGGATAACTTTTTTGCTGCCACAGAAAATAGTGCCATCTTTCATAGACATTTGCAAAAGTAAATTTACTCTAATAACATGCTAAAAACTTCATTTTTAAATACAGAGATACAATATAATAAGAGACATGGCTAATAAAATCATTTAAGTGCATTCATTAATAAAGACACATTTTCCCATACTAGAGATGGCTTAAGTGGTGGTTATGGTCTCCAACTACCCAGGCATGCTTATTTAATTTAAAATGCAGTTGAAACTGAATGTTCTATAAATCAGATACATTATGGGTTAATAGGGCCTTTGGGGAGGTTGAGATTGGAGGCAGTCAGAGGAATAGTCAGGGAATTTGACTGACACTGTAAATTATTTCTAAGGTAATTGATTTCCAAGTCAGACTTCTCGATGCCAAGACTGCAACTAAAATATGTTCTGGGAAACTGAGAGATTGAGAGAGAGCAAAAAGGAAGAATAGGAGATAGAATTTTCTTCTCATCAGGCCACATGTGGCAGTGCAAGTGTGCCCCAAACTAAACTCTCTCATCAGATTACCCAGTATGAAGAGGGCTCATCTAACCTCAGCTCCAGAAAAGTCACCAGGAGAGGATTCTCTCTCTTCTTTCAACCTCATTCCCCAGAAATCACTGCTTAAAATTGTTGAGAGACGATTATTCATGAGTCTTGCATTTCTGCACCTCTTACAAAGCAAGGCAGTGACTACTTTTTGTTCTCAACTATGTTTTCAAGGATGTTTGTTAAAAGGAAAGACTTGGAAGATGGAGATATTGTCTCCTCCAAAGGAAAGGGTAGGATTGTTTATAGTAGGAAGGTAGAGATAGTATCTCTCTCTGGAGCAATGGGCAGGAACTCTCACAAACACAAGATTTGTGTTCCCTAAGGTCAGGGTACCTCTGTTTTTATTAAATGCTATGGGAGTGGTGGGTCTGGGTATCAGTGCAAATTCTAAGTCTAGTTATTGCCATTGCTTTGAGTAATAACTTGTCCTTTATCTCTGATCTAGGGTTTCATGTCTTCTACCAATACCCATAAAACTGGCAGGCTAACTTGTTAACTTGCAAGTAGCTTGTATGTTAGTTTGTGGCAGGTTAATTTATTAGTTGGCTGCTTTTTAATAAAAGCAGCATATTTTGATTAGATTCTGATATATATATATATATTATATATGTATATAAATCTGTAAAACTAAATATACCACCTATTTTTTACAGATAAAACTCTGCTTGTTTATATATACTAATTTAGCATAATGAACAAGATATTTCATGAAAAGAGAGACATGATTGATTAAAAAAGTCATTAACCATGACTGTTAATATTTATGCTATTCAAAATTTTATTTTCATTTTAATCCATAAAGTTTTAAAAAAATTTTCTTTATATTTAATTGAAGGATAATTGCTTTACAATATTGACATTATAATACATAAAGTTTTATACATACATTTCTATAGTTTTAAAGCTGTTTGTTGTGTTTTTTTCCTAAGTATTTGTACAAAAGAAAAATAGATTCTGTTATTCTAAATTTGCTCAATGGTCCAAAGGACAAACTCAACTAAAGTTTACTTTTCTACCATAAAAACTTTTGAATTTACTCTGTTGCTGGGAAGCATATTGTTCTGAATTTCCTATTGTTTGTGGCAGAGTATGGCTCAGTCCTGGTTAGGTGTGGCTGAAGGTAGAGCCTGAGATAACTTTAGGGGTCAACAAAAAAGTAAGACCTACATTTTGTAACTTTAAATATATTTTATTATTAGATTTAAATGTAGATTTAGATTTTGGGGGAGTGGTGTGTTCTCAATACATATTCATTCATTCACTAAACTACTTTATAGTTTATATTAGAGAATGAGAAAGCTCTCTTAATTATTGAAACAGCCTTTTTCTCAGGATCTACCAGCTTCTGGTATAGACAAGCTATACAGTAGATGCAGCTGCTTCTCTTACTTTTTAGTGACCTAATTATTTTTTTCCAGTGCCTTGAACATGGCAGGATAGAGAAGGATACTGAATTGAATATAAGTATACTATTTTTCTTTAAGACTATCATAGAAAGTAAAATTAGGAATTGACCCAGGAATTGACCCAGTGAATAAAACAGGACAGTAGCATGTGCCCTTTCACTTTGTAAATATGGACAAAAAACGATTTTTGTTTAACAGGCCATTCCTTAATTAACAACCTGAAGCTTTCAAAGATTTCTGTGATATATATGTACATTAAGATTGTTGGGCTCCCTGGTGGCTCAGCAGTAAAGAATCTGCCTGCCAATGGAGGAAACACTGGTTCGATCCCTGGATATCCAGAAAGATTCCCTGGAGAAGGTATTGGCAACCCACTCTAGTATTCTTGCCTGGGAAATCCCATGAACAGAGGAGCCTAGCAGGCTACAGTCCTTGGGGCCACAAAATAGCTGGGCATGACTTAGTCACTAAACAACACCAACATTAGGATCTTTAAAAGATTAGATAATTAGAATTGTCAGGATAATAATCACTTTACTTTAGCGGGTGTTCTGCCAGATAAACTAGACAGATTTGACACAAAGTTATAACAGCAAATAAATTGAAACATCATTTAAAATACTCGTCTTCACTCACACTTTGGAGCTCAAGTTTGGTCCTTCAAATTAAATATCCACATATTTAATTATTTAGTAGGAGGAGAAAACCAATTCTCAAAACATTTAATAATAAAAATAAACTGACAGAAAATATCTGACAAATGTTAACTCATTTCTGCATTATCTCATTTAATAGTCACAATTATTATTATTTCTGTATTATAGATGAGGAAAGCAAGACTTACAGAAATTAAGTAACTTGCCTGAGTTTACATAGATACGAAGTGGTAGAATTTTAATTCAGCACAGTTAATTCTTATAGCCAGAAAATGATAGCATTTTTCAATGAAAATGAAAATGCCATTGTTTTTAACAGTACAGTCCAGCACTTGATATTATCTCAGAAACCAAAATTCTGAAGAAGAAATTTGCATTTCTTTTGTTTTATCCAATTCAGCCTTAAGGTGGAACTACCATGAAAAAGAAAACAAAACAAATTATGCATATGTTGGGAATAGCTTGTCAGAAACCCGTTAACTTTCAACTATGAAGATACTAAGTGTATGAGGTTAAAGCCATCACTTAAAAAAATTGCACGTCTCCCTTGGGAGAAAAATAACTCAATCCTAAAACTACAAAGCTAAGACTACAAATTCTACAACTAGATAGTATACACTTTAGCAGCACTAATCAATTAAACCTCATAATCCCGCTGAAATTGAGTTCTAACTTGCCTGAGAGGACCCACCAGTGGGCATCTATAATCTTCAACTGCAGATGCCCCAGTAGGTTTCTATCCTGGGCAGCTGTGTGGCTGCTGCTATTCCTATTAGCTGCCTGGTCAGTGCCAGCCAGCAGGGTTCTAGATTACCCAGGTCTGAGCAACCTAAAGTGCCAGTGTTGCTCAGGAGATAAAGTATTTGCTTTTGGTTCTGCTCTAACTTCTCTGCCAGCATTTCTGCAAGGTGGATAATCTCTCCAAACACAATAACTTTGTTCAATCAATCATACCCAAGGGTGGCCTTGAGTATAGTTAAAGCACAGGGAATTCTGCTCAATATTCTGCAATAACCTAAATGGGGAAAGAATTTGAAAAAGGACTAGAAAAATACACGCTAACAAAAGCCACATGGAGAAATAAAGATCTCAATAAAATACATGAGAAATTAAAAAAATAAAAAGAAGGTAACTGCTTCTATGGTATGATACACAAGACCCTCAATAAAGGACTTTGCTATACCTTACAAAGTCTCTCACTCCCCATCCAATTTCTAGGGATTAAAGGTCTGTCTGGTCAAGGCTATGGTTTTTCCAGTGGTCATGTATGGATGCAAGAGTTGGACTGTGAAGAAAGCTGAGCGCCGAAGAATTGATGCTTTTGAACTGTGGTGTTGGAGAAGACTCTTGAGAGTCCCTTGGACTGCAAGGAGATCCAGCCAGTTCATCCTAAAGGAGATCAGTCCTGGGTGTTCTTTGGAAGGAATGATGCTAAAGCTGAAACTCTAGTACTTTGGCCAACTCCAAAGAGTTGACTCATTGGAAAAGACTCATGCTGGGAGGGATTAGGGGCAGGAGGAAAAGGGGATGACAGAGGATGAGATGGCTGGATGTCATCACCAACTCAATGGACGTGAGTTTGAGTGAACTCTGGGAAATGGTGATGGACAGGGAGGCCTGGCGTGCTGTGATTCATGGGGTCGCAAAGAGTCGGACACAACTGAGTGACTGAACTGAAATTAACTGAACCTCCTACAAAACTGGCATGCCTAGAAGGTCTCAAATTACTTTATTAAAAAGGATTTAAATAATTTGGGGGACACAGTTATCTTCTCTAGATGAAATTAAAACTTCTGTTCACTCTTTGATTTTTTAGTTTTTATAATTCCTTGTTAATCAACATCAACCTGTACTGTATTTGACTAAGCCATTTTTCCCACAGTTGAGAACTTCTTCACAACCAAACTGCCCTTGCTTCATAGGGTATAATCTTCAAACCTGTTAAGGACTACCCATTACCCTCATTATACCAGTAGCCAGCTCTGAATGCATGTACCCACTCTTACTCTGTCTGAGACATCGTTAAAGGCAATTGTAATAGTAGAGCCATCGCCTCCAATTCAGCCAAATGATATTAAAGCTAGTGTGTACAACTCTAATCTCTCTAACTGTGGTAGTTTCCAACCTTTGTTTTTATCTGAACTGTTTCTGGTTCAAACAAAATTTCACCTATTGATCGACATGTTCAATAGCTATTAAGCACTTCTTATGTGACAAGCACTGAATATTTGCCTTAGTGAGTGGAAATGCCATCATCCACCAAATAAGTCTGGACCAAAGTGTAGGAGTCATCCCTGATTCCTCTTTCCTTCACTGCATACATTCTGTCCATCAGCACTGTTACCTCTGCTCTCTATCTCCAGCTCTGCTATCTTCATTTTTCCACTTCACATGGTTCAAGTCATTGTTATCTCCCGTAACAATGCCAGGATACACCTCCTTGTTGATTCTGTTCTTGCTCACCTATTATCTATTCTACATATAGGTGGAAAGATAATCTAATGTTTCAGCACGATCTACAATGCTCTGTATGAACTGTCCTCTGCCTACCATTCCCATTTTGTCTCATCCTTGTCATTTATGAAGCTCTAGACACAGTGAACTTCTTTATGCTTCTTTATGTCAAAGATATTCCTGATCTGGGTTCTTTGCACTTTGTTTTCTCTTTCTGGAGTGCTCACCAGGACCACTCATGGCTGTCTCTTTCATATGTCAATAATTTTCATCTCAAATCATGTTACTTCCTTAGAGAGGTCTTCCCCAGCAGACCACTTAAATTAACCCTCTGCCTCCAACCCTTAGGCAGAAAGTGAAGAAGAACTAAAGAGCCTCTCAATGAAAGTGAGAGAGGAGAGTGAAAAAGTTGACTTAAAACTCAACATTCAGAAAACGAAGATCACAGCATCTGGTTCCATCACATTATGGCAAACAGATGGGGAAACAATGGAAACAGTGACAGACTTTATTTCTTGGACTCCAAAATCACTGCAGATGGTGACTGCAGCCATGAAATTAAAAGATGCTTGCTCCTTGGAAGAAAAATTATGACCAACCTAGATAGCATATTAAAAAGCAGAGAAATTACCTTGCCAACAAGTGTCCATCTAGTCAAAGCTATGGTTTTTCCAGTAGTCATGTATGGATATGAGAGTTGAATGATAAAGTAAGCTGAGAGTCAAAGAATTGATACTTTTGAACTGTGGTGTTGGAGAAGACTCTTGAGAGTCCCTTGAACTGCAAGGAGATCAAACCAGTCAATCCTAAAGGAAATCAATCCTGAATATTTATTGGAGAGACCAATGCTGAAGCTGAAGCTCCAATACTTTGGCCACCTGATGGGAAGAGCTGACTCTTTGGAAAAGACCCTCATGTTGGGAAAGACTGAAGGCAGGAGGAGAAGGGGATGACAGAGATCCTTGACTCAATGGACATGAGTCTGAGTAGTCTCCAGGAGTTGGTGATGGACAGGGAAGCCTGGTGTGCTGCAGACCATGGGGTCACAAAGAGTCAGACATGACTGAGCAACTGAACTGACTGAAATGAACCCTTAGTCATTCTTTATCACATTCCCTTGTTTTATTTCCTTCAAATCATTGGGTACTGTCGGAACTATGATGCTATCTTACTTGTGTACTTTTATTTTGTCTGTCTACCTCTCACTCTCCTATAATGTAAACTCTTTTTATAACCTTGTCCTTTAAAATTGTTTTTGACATATAGCTGGTCCCGAATGGCTATCTGTTACAGACAGTGGGGAATAAAATGGAGTCCTTGTCTTGACAGAAATTTCAGTTAGACAAAAGAAGTAAATAATGAATAGATACAAACTGGCGTCAGTTCAGTTCAGTTGCTCAGTCATGTCCGACTCTTTGTGACCCCATGGACTGCAGCACACCAGGCCTCCCTGTCCATCACCAACTCCCGAAGTTCACTCAAACCCATGTCCATCGACTCAGTGATGCCATCCAACCATCTGTTCCTCTGTCGTCCCCTTCTCCTCCTGCCCTCAATCTTTCCCAGCATCAGGGTCTTTTCAAATGAATCAGGTCTTCTCATCAGGTGGACAAAGTATTGGAGTTTCAGCTTCAACATCAGTCCTTCCAATGAACACCCAGGACTGATCTCCTTTAGGATGGACTGGTTGGATCTCCTCACAGTCCAAGGGGCTCTCAAGAGTCTTCTCCAACACCACAGTTCAAAAGCATCAATTCTTCGGTGCTCAGCTTTCTTCACAGTTCAACTCTCACACCCATACATGACCACTGGAAAAACCATAGCCTTGACTAGACTACTTTGTTGGCAAAGTAATGTCTCTGCTTTTTAATATGCTATCTAGGTTGGTCATAGCTTTCCTTCCAAGGAGTAAGCATCTTTTAATTTCCTGGCTGCAGTCACCATCTGCAGTGATTTTGGAGCCCAGAAAAATAAAGTCTGACATTGTGTCCACTGTTTCCCCATCTATTTACCATGAAGTGATAGGACCAGATACCATGATCTTAGTTTTCTGAATGTTGAGCTTTAAGTCAACTTTTTCACTATCCTCTTTCACTTTCATCAAGAAGCTCTTTAGTTCTTCCTCACTTTCTGCCATAAGGGTGGTGTCATCTGCCTATCTGAGGTTATTGATATTTCTCCCGGCAATCTTGATTCCAACTTGTGCTTCCTCCAGCCCAGGCTTTCTCATGATGTACTCTGCATATAAGTTAAATGAGCAGGGTGATAATATACAGCCTTGACGTACTCCTTTTCCTATTTGGAATCAGTCTGTTGTTCCATGTCCAGTTCTAACTGTTCCTTCTTGACCTGCATACAGGTTTCTCAAGAGGCAGGTCAGGTGGTCTGGTATTCCCATCTCTTTCAGAATTTTCCACAGTTTATTGTGATCCACACAGTCAAAGGCTTTGGCATAGTCAATAAAGCAGAAATAGATGTTTTTCTGGAACTCTCTTGCTTTTTCCATGATCCAGTAGATGTTGGCAATTTGATCTCTGGTTCCTCTGCCTTATAAAACCAGCTTGAACATCAGGAAGTTCACGGTTCACGTATTGCTGAAGCCTGGCTTGGAGAATTTTCAGCATTACTTTGCTAGCGTGTGAGACGAGTGCCATTGTGCAGTAGTTTGAGCATTCTTTGGCATTGCCTTTCTTTGGGATTGGAATGAAAACTGACCTTTTCCAGTCCTGTGGCCACTGCTGAGTTTTCCACATTTGCTGACATATTGAGTCCAGCACTTTCACAGCATCATCTTTCAGAATTTGAAACAGCTCAACTGGAATTCCATCACCTCCACTAGCTTTGTTTGTGGTGATGCTTCCTAAGGCCCACTTGACTTCACATTTCAGGATGTCTGGCTCTAGGTGAGTGATCACACCATCATTATTATGTGGGCCATGAAGATCTTTTTTGTATAGTTCTTGTGTGCATTCTTGCCACTTCTTAATATCTTCTGCTTCTGTTAGGTCCCTACCATTTCTGTCCTTTATTGAGTCCATCTCTGCATGAAATGTTCCCTTGGTATCTCTAATTTTCTTGAAGAGATCTCTAGTCTTTCCCATTCTGTTCTTTTCCTCTCTTTCTTTGCATTGATCACTGAGGAAGCATAGGTACCATAAAATAATAGAGTTCTCTGTGGTCAGAGACTGTGGCTCCACCCAGGGAACATAGAGGAACTGAGCTGGAGGGAGTCAGCCATGTGGCTATCTGAGGCAAGAATACACAAGGTGAGGGAAAAGGTAAGGTTTTAATGTCTTTTGAGGCAAGCCTGGCCTCTTTGGAGCTAGCATGAAATGGGCAGAGAGGAGAGTAATAGGAGATAATGGGTCACAGTGGAAGGGCTGTTTCTTTGAGCATTATAAAGTGAAAGTGATAATAAAAAGTGTTATTTATTTTATTTCACTCCTAGTAAAGTGAAAGTGAAGGTGTTAGTCATTTAACTGTGTCTGATGAGGACTGTAGCCCACCAGGCTCCTCTGTTCATGGAATTCTCCAGGCAAGAGTGCTAGAGTGGGTTGCCATTGCCTTCTCCAGTGGATCTTCCTGACCTAGGTATTGAATCCAAGTCTCCTGACTTGCAGGTGGATTCTTTATCATCTGAGCCACTAAGGGAAGCCCTCAACTCCTAATAATTTAGACATTAAAACTCACATTTTCCTGAGCAGCACACCTGGCAGTTATTTCAGGCTTCATGGAAGGTTTTTCGTAAGTAGTCTAATGGGTTCCGTTGAGGTTGATGTCACTCTGGATGATATTAAATTGTTCCGGTGTATCCAATCACGGTATATATAAACCCCCCCCGAAAAGAATGCAAAATTGTGAAGAACAATCAGGTCTTAATCATACTGGACTTCTCAGAAATGATTATCTTTTACTCTAACCAGTCATTTAATCATATTGCTGATATTTTGAGTCAAGGTCAAAATGGGGGAGTTTAGTTCGATTATGACATTTCTGTCAAAGTAATCTGGTTGCTTTTGGCTACTTGCAGGCAAAGGGTGTGTATACCAGAAAAATAATTTTATTCCAGTTTTCAGAAACACTTGTAATTTGTGGGGGAAGTGCCTGCAATGCAGGAGATCCATGTTTGATCCATGGGTTGGGAAGATACCCTGGAAAAGGGAATAGCACCAAACTCCAGTGTTCTTGCCTGGAGAAGTCCATGGAGTTGCAGAGTCGGACATGACTGAGTGACTAGCACATTCTACTTCAGACAGTAAACTTTATGATAGATAAAATTATAATTTGAGTAGTGGGTACACAGAAATTAGGTAAAGTGTTGTTTATTACAGAGAACAAATATAGGGAAAACCTTGGTACTTAGCTTCAAGGTGTTCATGGTTTAACTGATAAGACAAGACAAATCATATACCAGTGTAACAATGATTGTTTCCATACTGCTGTGCTCACCTTCCTTCTGCCATGATTTTCTAGCCTCTGAAACTTACTTCATATTCCTGACCTGGGGAGATGTGAGAAGTAGTTGGCTGGCAGTGGTGGGATTCAGGATAATTTCATCTGTGTGACTAATCTAACTTCGGCCTCATACCCGTATTCTAATAATTGGATCTGCCTTTTGCTTTGGCACTGACCAAGCTCTCCTTGCATCCTGGTTATCTCTGTGTTGTCAGCCTCATAACATTTCCAGGGTTAAAAAGATTAAAGTTCTCCCCCAAATCAAACCTGGGCTTGTGGTCATTTGTCTGAGGCCACCTGCCTGTTTTCCTACATGTTGTCTGCCACCAGAATACTCAATCAATTCTGAGACTGATATTATAGTAGTAAAATATAATTAGCAGACAATTCTAATTCCCAGGTGACAGAACCTAGGAAGAAAAGACACTTACCTCACTCTACAGTTTTGAATTTTTTTACCATGTACCTATGGTATTTAAAAAAGAAAAAAATTGAAACAACAACTTTAAAAACTGACAAGATGGTATTTTTCTAGTTCACAGAAATATCTGAGTCTTACCTCAAATGAAGTACCTGATGCTTGAGATCCCAAGAAAGCAATTCACACAAGGGAAACCAGGTAAGCTAACCCTCAATTATAATCTGAGAACTTAGCATTAAACCTCAGTGGTAGACCCTGGAAGGTTGGACTCTAAGATTACCTACCACTCCAGTGTGTTTTGTGAGCCCATATGATAGCAAGGCACAGAAGAGTATGAAGAGTGTGTAAGAGATAGAGGATTTGCCTCAGTGCCTATGTGTGATGTGGGGGAAGGGAAGGACTTGCAGGCTTATCTTCTTCACTGCGTGAAAACAGAGGGGCAGGTTGGAGACCTGCCTTACTTTCAGTCTCTTGGAAGGAAAAAAAAAAAAAGCCCTAAGGAACCATCTTTATATTTGAGTAATCTTTTAGTCTTTTTAATACTCTACCTTCTTGTACTGTGTTGTAGTCAAGGATCACATTCCTTCTCCTCGGGGATAGAATGGGAGGCCTACATTCTAATCCATTTTTTAGGAGATGGAGCAAGGAAGGAAAAGGGACCTTTAATTTCCTCCCTAGAGAAGAAAGATAGTTGGACAGATGAGTTCATGATGGGAGTGGGAATGGGGGAACTAGATATTGGAGATGGGATAAATATAAGGTGAGGGTGGCTAGGTAATGTCAGGTAGGTTTCAGAGAGTCTGAAAGTTTTGATTAAGAGATTGGGCTTTTTTCCTCTTAGTTTATTTAATCATTCAGTAAATGTTCCCTAGGTGCCCACATGATGCCAAGCCTGGGTTGGAGGCAGGGTGACAATGATGAACAATATATCTTTTGCGCTTAAGTAGCCTAGATTCTCTAGGGGGGAATAGATAAGTAAAGAGGCAATTAAAATTATGTATTAGTGCCATGTCTGGAGCAGATGGAGCTGTTCCAGGAAGACATATGACCTAATTCTGGGAGGATGGAGAAAACTCCCTAGAGGAGGAGACATTTGGGAGATAGTCTTGAGCTAAACCTGCAGAGATGGTGGCAAAAAGCATTCAGGCAAAAGGACCATTATGCAGATAGATCAGCAAGTGAGCCTGACTTATTAGAGGACTTAAATTCCCTACAGTTTATGTGGGAAGTAACCAGGAAAACAGTGAGTAATGAGACTGGAGAAATCTTCAAGGCTGGATAGTCAAAGCCCTCATAAAACACATATTAAGTGGTTTGGAATCTATCCCAGGAAAAATGGGAGAGCCATTGGATAACTTTATTAGGGAAATGACATAAGCAGGTTTATACTTTTAGAAAGATCTCTCTGTCTTGTGTAAACAATAGACAAGAAAGAGGCAAGACTGGAGGCAGAGACCAGTTAGCAGGACACTGAAATAATCCAGGCAGGAGATGATGGCCACTGTAGTAAAATTAAAACTTTGAGTTTGCAGGATGTGCTTGAATCCTTTTGTTGCATCTCCATTTCCCCCCTCTACCTTTCTTGCTGCTCCACTGGGCTTTGGGAAGCTGCCCCTTACAGGCTAATCAGCTTTGCCCTCTGGCTTCCAGGTAAATGTGGCCAATGGGAGGTACCTGTAAGTGATCAGAGGAAAGAAGAGTGAGGGTGAGATACCAGTTCCCACAGATCCCTCTCAGTTTGGTCACTACAGGCTGGCATCCAGCAAAGCCTATACCAAGTGTCCGGCAGCCCTGTCTATATAGCTCTCCTCTCCGGGTTGGGTAACTGCTCACTACTCTTGCGTGTTATAGCCTAGGGGAGGTAACTTCCAAGGTACTGTATCACCCTTATGGTTTCCTTTAGATCCAACCATTTCTTTGTAAATATTCTCATTATTAAGCTCTTCTCAAATTATGTAGCTTTCTGTAACATCCTTTTTGCTATTGGGGCCCTGACTGATGAACAAGAGGACAGTGAGAGTACATAAATGTAGGCATCGTAAAATGGTATAATTGAAATGATCCTGTGTGAGACAGAGTGCAGGCAAGGGGGCAGTTGATAATAATTCCTGTAAATAATACATTTGAGAGGTGTTTGGTTTGTTAATTAAAAGGAATAACTATAATAATAGCTAGTATCTTATTAAACATTAGACACAGGGACAGGTCTTTACATGCATTGTCTTAATTCTTATAAATTTCATAAAGTAGGTATTATTCCATTTTATGGGTATGAAAATCACATCTTTTAGCAGTTGCATAACCTGATGTAGGTTACTCTTCCATCAGGTGTCAGAGGTAGAATTCAGATTCATCTCTGCATGACTCTACATCATATTTGTATGGAGCTCTGAGGATATTTCCTGAATGCAAATACTTAAGTTTCTTAGACTAAGTTTATACATGTCTGTTAATGGACATGTTTAGAAGAATTGAGGTTGAGTTTGGGGAGTTATTTTCTAATCGGTTGCTTTAGTATTTTACTATTCTGGTGTAATTATAAAAGAGCTACAAAAATAATTTGACACTATTTTCCAGGGTGATTGTTTGACAAAGAGATGCAGTCTTTGTATTGATTGAACTAATAATTTCTGATGGTTTCCAATAGTCACATTAGATTGTGGGTAGCATTAAGATAGAGAAGAACACTTCAGGCAGAGGGGAGAAATTATTTACTTTATAGGAAGAGAAATGTATACATGTACATTCCTTGAAAAAGATTAACATTCCATATTGCATTTGCCACCAGAGGGAGTCATGTGAATGCCATATTGACAAAGGAAAAGGAAAAATCATTAAATATTTTCTCCCAGTTCCACTAATATTCCAACAAGAATTCAGAACTTGGTAGAACTTGTGTAACTATGAGAAAGGACTTAAACATCTCACTGTAGGGTTGGAAACAAAATTAATTAATTAATTTTGTTAAATTAATCATGCTGGGTAAGAGAGATAGATATCAAAACAAACTAATAGACACATTGCAGATTTTAGCAACATAAGCTTAATGTTATACTAAAACTAAAAAATCAAGCTGTGATTTATTTTGTTCCAAAAATCATTCTCTACTGTTACCAAAACACTGTTCTAAAAAAAAGTTTTGGAATCAACCATCTAATCAATAATTTTACTAATGTTTCATTGAGCATATTTTATTTTACCCTTATATTCCCTGTACCAGGATGACTGTGATTGTTATTTTCAGTAAATAAAATAAAAGTGAAAAGAAACTTAATAGGTAGAAAGACTCTGCATCCCAAGAGTATTTGGTGTATCTATGCTCTCGGAAAACTTGGCCAGGATTTTCCCAACTGGCAAATTATGGAGGGGGAATGGGCTATTTAATAACTGATAGATTTATAACTCAATTTATTTTATATTTAATTTTAGAATTGATCAGTTAACAGCATTTACTGAAAGCTACTATATACACAGTACTGAATTGTCCATTAAAATCAAGACCAAGTGACAATAAACCTTAGAAAGATGAGCTCTGAAATGATGTTTAATGCCTTATATAGATCACTAGTTTTCAAAATATGGTCTTTGCCAGCCCCAATACTATTGCCTGGGAACATGTTCAAAATACAAATTCTCTTATTTCAGTCCCAGATCTGTGAATTCAGAAAGACTAGACATGGGGGCCTAGCAATCTGTGTTTTGACAAGCTCTTTGGATAATTCTGCTGCTGCTAAGTTGCATCAGTCGTGTCTGATTCTGTGCAACCCCATAGACGGCAGCCCACTAGGCTCCTCTGTCCCTGGGATTCTCCAGGCAAGAATACTGGAGAGGGTTGCCAGTTCCTTCTCCAATGCATGAAAGTGAAAAGTGAAAGTGAAGTTGCTCAGTCGCGTCTGATTCTTCGCGACCCCATGGACTGTAGCCCACCAGGCTCCTCCGTCCATGGGATTCCTCCAGGCAAGAGTACTGGAGTGGGGTGCCTTCTCCCTTAGATAATTCTAATATGTGCTTAAAGTGAGAATCAATGATAGAGATCTAAAATCTGATCTCTTCAAAGTATTATAAGTCCAGCAATTTATGCAAATTGCAACATGAGCTTTCTGTTTTGTTGTAATAGCTATTTTCTTATGGGTAAATTAAATTTAAAAATTAAAATTAAATGGGTGATTATGGCCAAGAATTGCAACTTTTAGTAACACCAAATAGTCATAGATTAAAGTAATTGAGTTTGGAAATAATAAACAGATGGATTAGAGAAGCAAGAGTAAACAATACATACTTTCTGTTCAGTGGCAGTGGAATTTATTTTTTCTCTGTCTCCACAAGATTGCTTTGTCTAAAGATCACAATTTATTCATTTTTCCATTTATAATTTTGAGATTATATGATTACTTAGGAACTTAGAAGACGCGCTTAAAATACATACTTTACAAGGGCAAAGTAAGATTTACCTAGAAAACTAGAAACAAGATTAATATTACAAGATGACTTTTATATCATATTGTCTGAATTTTTATACAGAATACATGAATTTATAATAGAAAATACATTTCCATTAAGTAAAACGTGTTTCAAATTATTTTTTGAAGTCTAGCTGCAAGCAAGTAACTTTCATGGGACAAAAGAGATCAAGTTTTTAGTTTTCTTTACCTGATAAGTACTGAACTGTCAGTATGACTAGTTGTGTCTTATATTGGCTCTTTCATATATGGTCAAGGGCAGTGCAGTCTGTTAGATTACAGGCATACCTTGGAGATACTGTGGGTTTGGTTTTAACCCAAAGCAAATGAAGCAAATATTGCAGTAAAATGAGTCACAAATTTTTTGGTTTTCCAGTGCATATAAAAGTAATGTTTACACTATACTGTGGTCTATTAAGTGGGCAATAGGATGCCGTCTAAGACACTGATGTACATACCTTAATTAAAGACATTGTGTAGTCGCTAAGTCATGTCCAACTCTTTTACAGCCCCATGGACTACCAGGTTCTTCTGTCCATAGGATTTCCCAGGCAAGAATAATGGAGTGGACTGCCATTTCCTTCTCCAGGGAATCTTCCCGACCCAGGAATTGAACCCATGTCTCCTGCATTGGCAGATGGATTCTTTACCACTGAGCTACCAGGAACACTCTAATTAAAAACTACTTTATTGCTAAACAATGCCAACCATTATCTGAGCCTTTAGAAAGTCATAATTTTTGTTGGTAGAAAATCTTGTCTTCATATTGATAGCTCCTGACATATCAGGGTACGGTGCTTGAACAATGGGGTGGCTGTGGCAATGTTTAAGGCAATGAAGTTTGCTGCATCAGCTGACTCTTTCATGAATGATTTCTCTGTAGCATGAGAAGCAGTTTGCCACCTTTTTACCCACAGTAGAACTTCTTTCAAAATTGGAGCCAATCCTCTCAAGCCCTGCCATTGCTTTTCAACTAATTTTATGTAATATTCTAAATCATTTATTGTCATTTCAACAGTCTTCACCAGGAGAGGATTTCGTCTCAAGAAATAATATTCTTTGGTCTTCCATAGGGAGCACCTCCTCAGCCATTAAAGTTTTATATCAAGATTGTAGCAATTCACTCACATCATCCAGATCCACTTCTAGCTCTCTTGCTATTTCCACCACATCTTCAGTGGTGGAATTTGAAACACTTTTAACTACTCCTCCGAAGTCTTGACCCTCTCAAAGTCATCCATGAAAGTTGGAATCTACTTCTTCCAAACTCCTGTTAATGTTGATATTTTGACCTCTTCCCATGAATCATGAATGTTCTTAGTAACATCTAGAACGGTGAATCCTTTCCAGAAGGTTTTCTATGAATTTTGCCCAGATTCATCAGAGGAATTAATATCCATGCCAATTATAACCTTATAACCTGTATTTCTTAAATTATAAGACTTGAGACTCAAAATGACTCCTTTATCCATGGGCTACAGAATGAATGTTGTGATAGCAGGAGGGAAAACAACATTAATTTTGTGCATCTCCATCCACATTCTTGGATGACTAGGTGTATTGTCAATGAGCGGTGATTTTTTTTTTTTTTCCTGGGCAACAGGTCTCAACAGTGGCCTTAAAACTTTCAGTAAACCAAACTGTAAACAGATGTACTGTCAGCCAAGCTTTGTTGTTCAATTTATAGAGCAGACACAGAGTAGATGTAGCATAATTCTTGAGAGTCCTAGGATTTGGGGGATGGTAAATGAGCACTGGCTTCAACTTAAAGTCATTTATATCCTATCCCCATTGCTTCATCCATAAAATGGAAATAGTAATAGTTCATTCTTCATGTGGGGATTGTATGTGACAATGCAGGAAAAATACAGCCATTTAAAAATTAAATGTGGTGAGATTTCTTTTGTTAGCTCCCAAAATATAAAGAAATAGATGAAGCTAAGTTTATGACTTATGAATGTATAATTACTCTTGAGAACATGCCTCTTGCAACTTAAACACAGAAGGTTTTTTATTAAGATTTGATCTTACTTACTGCTATTACTTAGTGGCAGGTGTGTCCTAATCCTGTGATAAGAAAACCGTTTCAAATGAAGAGGTTAATATCAATTGATGACAATTATGTAGCCTTTTGAAAATCCTGGGAATATATCATATTTGTCATTGTAATTTTCAACTTAAAAAATTTATGAATCAAAAGCAGGGAGATCCAAAATTGGAGAGGACATCTTGTTTTTCTTCAGTGTTTACAATGATTGAAATTTGGCACATTTTTCATATTTTAATTAAAATTTTTTGTAGGTGCTAAATGAATATTGTTGATGTTAATATTGACATAAACCTTATTTTGTCTGAAAGTAATAAATGTTCAAGGAAGTTACACATAGTTGATAAAACCATGGGGCACTCAGCTATCACTGGGAGTGATTAAAAGGCTACAGGTGTCAGGGAATCAACTGACACAGCTCACTTAAGACTACTGAGTAGCTTATGGTCTTCCCAAGTGGCTCGGTGGTAAAGTATCTGCCACCAGTGCAGGAGACACAGACATGTGGATTGCATCACTTGTCAGAAAGATCCCCTGGAGAAGGAAACAGCAACCCACTCCAGTATTCTTGCCCGGAAAATCCAATGGACAGAGGGGCCTGGCGGGCTACAGTCTATGGGGTCACAAAGAATCAGACACAGCTGAGCACACACAAACATCCACACACACACATTCAATGGCTTATGAGCAGCACTCCGATGGAATTTTTCTTCCCTTCATGAGAAAAGAAAGCAAGAAACTGAGACTAGAGAGATCATCTCTCATGTAACTTAAAAAGAAGTGGGCTTTTGCTTCCTCCTCCAAAGTCGCTCAGTCGTGTCCGACTCTTTGCAACCCCATGGACTGTAGTCTACCACACTCCTCTGTCCACAGGATTTTCCAGGCAAGGGTACTGGAGTGGGTTGCCATTTCCTTCTCCAGAGGATCTTCCCAACCCAGGGATTGAACCCAGGTCTCCCACATTGTAGGCAGACGCTTTAACCTCTGAGCCACCAGGGTGAAAAATATTTTTCAATGTAAGCAAATCCTTACAAACTGGAAAGGGTGGATATACTGTGATAAGAATATCTTCTTAATTCTCTATTTCATTATTTTAAGTAATATTTATCTATCCATAAGATCCTGTTTCTGCTGTAAAAAATAACTCAGATTCAAATTAAATAAAAAAGAACTCTTCAAGGGAAAATATATTAATCCTATGATTTCTTTTGAACAGATAATGTTGGAAGGTGCAGATGAGGCTAATGTGTTAAAACATTTTTGTTGTAAACATCTTTCATGATATTTGAAAAACAGTTTACTCTAAAGTTTGAAATTGTTCTTTCTAGTTTGATTTTCACTGTGCTTTTGCTTGATTAGGAAAAGAGATGACTACAAATAAGATAGAGGATAATGATTTATGAAACCCCTTGTATCAAAAGCTGGGCTACTGTCCCACTGCCCCCAGGAATCATGAATGATAAATTAGTATGTTACCAGTAAGTTATTCATTGTAGTGGTGAATCATTGAATTTGCTGGCTTTCTCCTGTGGCTCTAGGCTTTCATTTTTCAGTCAGACTAAATGTTCCATCTAGGGTCACAGTTTAGAGTGACCTAATCTGTCCTTCTGCTTTATTGACTATGCCAAAGCCTTTGACTGTGTGGATCACAATAAATGGTGGAAAATTCTCAAAGAGATGGAATACCAGACCACCTGACCTGCCTCTTGAGAAACCTATATGCAGGTCAGGAAGCAACAGTTAGAACTGGACATGGAACAACAGACTGATTCCAAATAGGAAAAGGAGTACGTCAAGGCTGTATATTGTCACCCTGCTTATTTAACTTATATGCAGAGTGCATCATGAGAAACCCTGGGCTGGAAGAAGCACAAGCTGGAATCAAGATTGCCAGGAGAAATCTCAATAACCTCAGATAGGCAGATGACACCACCCTTATGGCAGAAAGTGAAGAGGAACTAAAAAGCCTCTTGATGAAAGTGAAAGTGGAGAGTGAAAAAGTTGCCTTAAAGCTCAACATTCAGAAAATGAAGACCATGGCATCTGGTCTCATCACTTCATGGGAAATAGATGGGGAAACAGTGGAAACAGTGTCAGACTTTCTTTTTTTGGGCTCCAAAACCACTGCAGATGGTGATTGCAGCCATGAAATTAAAAGACGCTTACTCCTTGGAAGAAAAGTTATGACCAACCTAGATAGTATATTCAAAAGCAGAGACAGTACTTCGCCAACAAAGGTCTGTCTAGTCAAAGCTATGGTTTTTCCAGTGGTCATGTGTGGATGTGAGAGTTGGACTGTGAAGAAAGCTGAGCGCTGAAGAATTGATGCTTTTGAACTGTGGTGTTGAAGAAGACTCTTGAGAGTCCCTTGGACTGCAAGGAGATCCAACCAGTCCATCCTAGAGGAGATCAGTCCTGGGAGTTCATTGGAGGGACTGATGCTGAAGCTGAAACTCCAGTACTTTGGCCACCTCATGCGCAGAGTTGACTCATTGGAAAAGACTCTGATGCTGGGAGGGATTGGGGGCAGGAGGAGAAGAGGACGACAGAGGATGAGATGGCTGGATGGCATCACTGACTCGATGCACATGAGTTTGAGTGAACTCCGGGAGTTGGTGATGATAGGGAGGCCTGGCGTGCTGCGATTCATGGAGTCACAAAGAGTTGGGCACGACTGAGCGACTGAACTGAATTGAATTGAACTGAACCTGTCCTTAACTTCTTAGGAACTTCATTGTAACTAGCAAGGCTATTTGGTTATTTCTTTAAATGTTTGGTAACCTTTATCCACTCTTTCACCATTTTTTAGATCCTTGCATCTATCATTTTCTGATTTCTTTTAAAAAATGATTCTGTTTTAAAATTTTATATTATTTTCCAGTAATGGATTTAAGTTGTTTTAGTGTAGCCTGCTGTTTGTTTATAGAAGTAAGCATGAGTTCTATCTTTAATACTATTATTGGAAATAAGAATACTGTTATTAATATTTTCAGTAATACAGCCTTCACCTGTATGCTGTTGCTGCTACTGCTGCTAAGTCGCTTCAGTCGTATCCGACTCCCACCAGGCTCCCCCGTCCCTGGGATTCTCCAGGCAAGAACACTGGAGTGGGTTGCCATTTCCCTCTCCGCTGCATGAAAGTGAAAAGTGAAAGTGAAGTTGTTCAGTCTTGTCTGACTCTTAGTGATCCCATGGACTGCAGCCTACCAGGCTCCATCGTCCATGGGATTTTCCAGGCAAGAGTACTGGAGTGGGGTGCCATTGCCTTCTCTGCTTCACCTGTATAGTGATATGTGAATTCTCTTCTATTGCTTCAAAAAGCTTTTCATTAGCTCTAGATTTTGCTCTATCTAGAATAAATTATTGAACTTTTTCTAGTATATTATGGCCAACATAAAGATAATTATTTGAAAACAATTTTACAGGCATAAACACACATATGCTATTCTTCTTATATACCTATTTCTAATTTTATTTGTGATTTGTCATGTGTATGAATAAATTTACCCTGAACGACAGATTTTTTTATGTAATCCAGGAAGACTTTTTTTTTTCTTTTGTTGTTCAGTTGCTAAGTTTTGTCTGACTCTTTGTGACCTCACTTACTGCAGCATGCCAGCCTCCCCTGTCCTTCACTATCTCCCAGAGTTTGCTCAGATTCATGTCCACTGAGTTGGTGATGCTATCTAACTGTCTCATCCTCTGTCGCCCACTTCTCCTTTTGCCCTCAATATTTCCCAGCATCAGGGTCTTTTCAAATGAGTCTGTTCTTCACATCAGGTGGCCAAAGAATTGGGAGTTTCAGCTTTAGCATCAGTGCTTCCAATGAATATTCAGGACTGCTTTCCTTTTGATGGACTGGTAGGATCTCTTTGCAGTCCAAGGGACTCTCAAGAGTCTTCTCCAACACCACAGTTCAAAAGCATCAATTCTTTGGTGCTCAACTTTCTTATAATCCAATTCTCACATTCATACATGACTACTGCAAAACCCATAGCTTTGACTAGATAGGCCTTTGTCGGCGAAGCAAAGTCTCTGCATTTTAATATGCTGTCCAGTTTGGTCATAGCTTTTCTTCCAAGGAGCAAGCATCTTTTAATTTCATGGCTGCAGTCACCATCTGCAGTGATTTTTCTTACTCTAAAGA
This sequence comes from Ovis canadensis, assembly GCF_042477335.2. Lineage (NCBI taxonomy): Eukaryota > Metazoa > Chordata > Mammalia > Artiodactyla > Bovidae > Ovis > Ovis canadensis. The sequence continues at coordinate 70,298,621 of NC_091248.1, read as the reverse complement.
AATTTGAAGTTAATATTAATTACAACCAGTTATTACTAGTAAATGTTTAATAACCAGCTCTCTAGAAAGAAAAAAAAAAAGCTTAACTAGTGGTGTTTGCTAATCTCCACGGTGTAAATACTTTCACTATGGCTGATTTCAACTACCAACTTGATGTCATTGAATGCTGAGTGGGAAGATACTGCATGTAATTGGTTCTCTCAAACTAGTATGAGCCAACTGTAGTCAACCAGAGATTTTAGTTCCATTTTTATAAGTACTCAGTTGACCTAATAAAAATTGAAATTATAAGGTTTTAAATGAAGTTTTAAAAAGTCCTAATAGATTTTGTTATATGCTAAATTAATATATATGTGTTTTTTGTGTTTTTCTAATTTTTACTTGCTTGTTTTTGAGAGGAGTAAAGCAAGAAAATTATCTGAGTACTTCTAAATAGATGATCATTGTAGGAAACTGTTTGTTACAACAAATCCCAGACATCAGAAATAGAGCCAGGTTGTCAGAGACATGAATTACCCCAAATCTTTTTTTATCTGGAGAGAAATCCCTCTAAGTTAACACTGACTTTTATTGCTGCTATTTTTATTATTTGAGATCTGTAACACTGATGAGTAGAAAGCATCCCTCTACAGTGAATTTAATGATTTTGAAAACATAAATTTTTGTTGTTGTTGTTCATAGAAAGGGTGATATAGAATAGTGCTCTCCAAACTGAAGTTCATAAGCGGGTATGGGTCTAAGAACTGTGAGGAGAAACAGGCAAAAGTTGAAGTAAGGATTTGGAAACTTATACAGTAATTTTTCGACATTGCTGCAACATCCTAGTTCATGATCAGTGGACTCATAAACTAAGACTGTAGTCATTGAATGGAATAGACAGTTTAGGCTTTAGTTATACTTTTAGAGAGTCATTTGTTATATCTATGATGAGGGATTGACGATTAATTTTGAAAATATATCACTTGCCTCATTTTGTGTAGAAGTTAAAAGTGAGTATCTTGAGCTTGCCAGAATTGCTTTAAAAATCTTTTGCATTCCTACTGATATTCTTCTGCAAGACTGGTTTCTCTACTTTTGAGTGCTATTAAAAACAAGAAGCAGCTGTTTAGAAATATATTGCGGTCAGTCCAATCTCGATTAGATAATATGACAAGCAAGAAACAAGCTCATTTATTGCACTAAAACGTTAAGTATTGATATCTTGGTGTTTCTTTGAAGTGTGTGTATAGGCATTTAATATGGGAAATCGCTATTTCCTCACAAAGTCTATAGTTACTATTGTGGAATGACAAAAAAGTACAAGTGTGTTAGAAATCACTTAGTTTTGCAGTTCTTTGTAATTCTTTTTCTCTGCTTTGGTTATGTTTCTCCTGAAACATCTATTGAAATTTTATGTAATTTTACATGTTTATTGAACCTGATAATAATAAATTAAGCTTGTCTTTATGTCTTTATTTTTATTGCATTTTATAAAAATATTGGTCAACATGGAAACACTGGGCCTTCTTCACAGATAGTTTGAAAAGCAGTAGGCTAGAACAATAACTGGGTAAGGAAGTTGTTCAATAATTACTTATTAGACAAATGGAAAGTTAGAGCTTTCAATAAGGTATAGATAGAACCAGAGATATTTTATATCTCACATTATTATAAACTAACAGTTAATAGCAAATCTCAAAAAATATATGTTGTTAATCATAAGATAACTTCTTACTTACAGACTGTAACTTGCTTTACTTGGTATTAGTAGTAGAAATTTTCATTTATCTTCCCTGAATGGAATTTGCTGCATTCTCTAGTGTGGCTACAATTGAGTCTAAGGTCATATTAGGCAAAATCATCTTTAAAAAAATACAAGTCTGGTTATGCTAGTCACTTCTCTGCTTGAAATCCTTTAATGGCTTCTCATCACATCTAGAATAACATCCAAAATCTTTTTAATAATATGCAAGGTCCTATGGGGTCTGTACCCCACTACCCACCTGACTTTATCTTACCTTTGTAATACTCTAGTCATAACTGTTCATAAATGTTTCTTGAATAAGCCTAGCATGCTCTCATCTCAGGGCCCTTTTCTTGATGGTCGCTTTACTGCATACTCTCTGCTTAAATCTGTCCACAGTTGACTCTTCCTCATCCTTGAGATTTCAGATCAATATCACATTCTAGAGTCTTTCCTTTCACTTCTGCGGCTTATCTATCCCATGACCTTCATTTATCACATTATGAACCTATCATTATCTGAAATTATCTTGTTATTTGTTTGATTTTTCCTCTGGGGCTTCCCTGGTGGCTCAGATGGTAAAGAATCTGTTTGCAATGTGGGAGACCAGGGTTCAATCCCTGGATCAGGAAGATCCCTTGGAGGAGGAAATGGCAATCTAGCCTGGTATTCTTGCTTGAAAAATTCCATGGACAGAGGAGCTTGGTGGGCTACAGTCCATGGGATTGCAAAGAGTTGGACACGATTGCTCATGCAGGCCATTGTTCTCTTCCTTTCCACTAGAAAGCAAGGTGCATGAGAGTGGGAACCTTGTATTTTTTTGTTTGTGCCTGTATCCTTAAAGCCTAGTATTCTAGGAAGACTCTAGCATGCAATAGGTATTCAATAAATATGTTTTTAAAATTAATTTACTTTTTTGAATGAAAGATAATTGCTTTACAGAGTTTTGTTGTTTTCTGTCAATTATTAATAAGAATCAACCATAGGTATACATATGCCCCCTCCCTCCTATCTCCTTCCCCATTCCCCCACTAGATTGTTAGAGAGCCCCTAAATATCTGTTTAATAAATGAATGGATGGGGGAGAAAAAGCATTTGACTTGTGCTGACAGCACTAAACCACTTGAACTGACAGTGATGAGAGACTTGGAAAAGCCATTTCACCAAAGAGATGAGTAAGCCAGTGGAGGCCACATGGTCAATGTAAAAGCATTCATCTATGGAAATAAGATATATTTCTCAATAGGTGGATAAACTCCACTTCCTATGGTATATGCAATGATGTAATCAGCGCCCCCCCCCACCAAATCTTCTAAGAGTCCTTATCTTCAATAAGCTCACTGATCCATTTTTCCTTTGAGAAGTCCAACACATTTCATACACCCCCTCTGGAAAAATCAAGTATTTGTTACAGAACACAAGTTCTTAAGCTGTACCCATAGATTATCTGAAATTGGATGCCATCTGTGAATATATACATTTTTTAAAAGGAAAATATCATAGCTTTCATCAGATTCTAAATAGGTCCATGATTCCTAAAAGATTAAGAACTTCTTTTACATGAACTCCAGAGAACATAAGCAGGAAAGACTCAGAAATAACATACAATCTGTGATATTTTGGCATCAGTTTATAGCATATACAAAGATGAAGGTAGAAATTTATAAAAATACTTATTTCTATATAACTGTTTTTGAATACATCTGTGATTAAATTCCCTACCATGCATGCCGTAAGAATGATAAAGTTAAGTGGCAGGCTCTCTGAAGATGAGACACATTTTGCAATTAATTATTTTGGCAGAATGACATAATTGATGAAGCTCACTTCATTGATTTCAGATTAATCAAAAAATACCAATAATCTTATGGGATTTTTATTTTTGTTATGTGAAAATTTTCCTCTGTTAAATATCATAAAAGCACTAATCATGACTAACAGCTGAAATCCATCACACTTGATTTTCAGTCTGACTCTGATCAAAGGATCTACTTGAACTTTGTTTTTTAAAAAGCTAAGGCCTAGAAAATACCGACATAATTTATCACTGCATGTCTGCTGTTTCATTTATAGCCTAGGATGCATTAAATAGATTTAGATGTAGATTTCACCCTAATTTAGTTTAGAAACAGAGATGCTTTATCTCATGTCATTTAGATGCATTCAATCAATTCTAATCTATTTCAGATCATTGAAAATGTTACACATGCCACTTTCTGTTGTTTCATTTAACTTTTGTAATAAAGAATAATGAAAGCGTCATTTTTGGAAAAACATACTTTTAGTGTGTAATATTTATTTTGCACCTACCACTTGCTAAATGTTAATAGGCTGGATGTTATTGCCTTCAACATTATATTGTTAGATGGATGAATATGTATCTATATTAGTATTTTAAAATATAATATATACATATATCTGCTATAATTATTTTCATGAGATAGTTACCTAAGTTGTTGTGGTCACTGTAACACATAGTTGATATTATTATGTAAATTACATGGTGAATATGAAGTATTCTAAAAAATTAAAGTTTTGCTCTTTTAATTTTCTAGTGCTTCATGGAGGCCTTTTAGCATTCCAGGGTAGATCCATATTTCATATAAGATCACCATATTAAGAACTCATAGGAAAAGTTTAGAAATTTCTATGTGATTTTGATATACAATATATTCAAGTGAGAAAAGATAAGATATAATTAGATCAATTCTAATATCTTTCCCTAGTCTTAATATTGTGCTTAGTTGGCTCAGTCACGTCTGACTCTGTGACCCCATGGACTGTAGCCTGCCAGGCTCCTCTGTCCATGAGGATTCTCCAGGCAAGAAAAATGAAGTGGATTGCCATGCCCTTGTCCAGGGGATCTTCCCAACCCAGGGATCAAACCCAGGTCTCCTGCATTGTAGGCAAATTCTTTACCATCTGAGCCACGAGGGAAGCCCAAAAATATTGGAGTGGGTAGCCTACCCTTTCAGGGGAACCTATCTCCAGGGGAACTTCCTGACCCAGGATCTAACCAGAGTCTTGGCATTAGCAATCTTTATATTCATGTTATCCAAGTTATATCATATAAAATAAAAAAATACATCATGAGTCTATTCTAATATTCTTCTATGTTTTCTTAATAAAATTAAGCAATTGAGGAACTTATCAGAAAAAGTTATTACATGCTTTGCTGGCACAAAAATGCCTTGCAAGTTAAGCTTTGATACTCTTGTGAATCATAGCAAAGAATAATAACTATAGAGAGATGTTTCTGACCACTGGTGCCCTACTTTTTGGTGTTACAGCTAGACTTATCCATAAAATATCACATGATATGGAGGTAGTGGCTGCTTTATTATCAAGAAGAGTATTGTCTATAGAATGGTACATGATTTACAAATTGATAATGAAGTCAACTGCTCTCTTTCTGTGGGTCCTAAAATTCCACAATTAATTCTATTACCATACTGGTATACTTTGTAGTATTTCAACCTCTTTGGGTTATTTTCTTTTAAAATATAATTTTATTATTATTTTTGATTACAAGCATGTTCTCCAATGAACAGGATTCATTTTTATTTTCAGGAAAAATTACCAATTAAAGTTTTTTTATAAATTGCTCTTGTATAGAAGTTAATGTAGTCCAGTACTAAGGAATGGGGTGATGTGATTACAAGTGTGGGTTCTGGATTTGTTAATGTAGCTCTGACCCTAACAAGTCAAGTGATATGAAAAATAATGTAATCTCTATTTCAGTCTCCTCAAGTGAAAAATGGAAATAATTCCTACGTAGAAGATTGTTATAATTCAGTTATTATGTGGCAATGGATGGCCTAGATTCAATGAGACAATTCTAGACAGTAGCATCCAGTCCAACATTTTCTAGTAGCATCCTTGGTCTCCAGCTTTCCATATTGTTGCTCCTATAAACCAGCTAGCAGTTTACTTGGACCTCTACTTCATTTTTCTTTTTTTTGTGCTTCAGCCTGTGCATTTGCTTCTTCCTCCACTTGTCTCTTATGATTCAGAGGTTTCCAAGATGACGTTAAGGCCGGGAGCTGCAGAAGCTTTTTAGTTAGATGCAATCCCTTTTGTCTACTTCTGTCCAGTCTCATTTGTTCATTTGTTTTTGTTGCCTGTACTTTTGATGTCATATCCAAAATATCATTGCCAAAAATAACATCAAGAATATTTTTTCCCTATGTTTTCTTCTAGTAGTTTTACAAGTTTAGGTCTTAGGTTTAGGTCTTTAGTCAATTTTGCATTTATTTTTTGTTATGTTGTGAGAGAAAACTCCAATTTCATTCTTTTGCATGGGGATATTGAGTTTGCTGAACACCACTGATTGAGCAACAGTTCTTTCTCTGTGTATGTATGACTGGGTCTCTTAGTTGTTCACCTGAAGCTATCACAACATTGTTAATTAGACATCAGTTCAGTTCAGTCGCTCAGTCGTGTCTGACTCTTTGCGACCCCATGAATCACAGCACGCCAGGCCTCCCTGTTCATCACCAACTCCCGGAGTTTATCCAAACTCGTGTCCATCGAGTTGGTGATGCCATCAAGCCATCTCATCCTTTGTCGTCCCCTTCTCCTTCTGCCTCCAATCCCTCCCAGCATCAGAGTCTTTTCCAATGAGTCAACTCTTCACATGAGGTGGCCAAAGTATTGGAGTTTCAGCTTCAGCATCAGTCCTTCCAATGAACACCCAGGATTGATCTCCTTTAGGATGGACTGGTTGGATCCCTTGCAGTCCAAGGGACTCTCAAAGAGTCTTCTCCAACATCACAGTTCAAAAGCATCAATTCTTTGGCACTCAGCTTTCTTTATAGTCCAATTCTCACATCCATACATGACCACTGGAAAAACCATAGCCTTGTCTAGATGGATCTTTGTTGGCAAAGTAATGTCTCTGCTTTTTAATATGCTTCACGGTTCATGGTTCATGTATTGCTGAAGCCTGGCTTGGAGAATTTTGAGCACTACTTTACTAGCGTGTGAGATGAGTGTAATTGTGTAGTAGTTTGAGCATTCTTTGGCTTTGCCTTTCTTTGGGATTGGAATGAAAACTGACCTTTTCCAGTCCTGTGGCCACTGCTAAGTTTTCCAAATTTGCTGGCATATTGAGTGCAGCACTTTCACAACTTCTTCTTTCAGGATTTGAAATAGCTCCGCTGGAATTCCATCACCTCCACTAGTTTTGTTTGTAGTGATGTTTCCTAAGGCCCACTTGACTTCACATTCCAGGGTGTCTGGCTCCAGGTGAGTGATCACACCATCATGATTATCTGGGTCGTGAAGATCTTTTTTTGTACAGTTCTTTTGTGTATTCTTGCCATCTCTTCTTAATATCTTCTGCTTCTATTAGGTCCATACCATTTCTGTCCTTTATCGAGCCCATCTTTGCATGAAATGTTCCCTTGGTATCTTTAATTTTCTTGAAGAGATCTCTAGTCTTTCTGTTGTTTTCCTCTATTTCTTTGCATTGATCGCCAAGGAAGGCTTTCTTACCTCTCCTTGCTATTCTTTGGAACTCTGCATTCAAATGGGTATATCTTTCCTTTTCTCCTTTGCTTTTTGCTTCTCTTCTTTTCACAGCTATTTGTAAGGCCTCCCCAGACAGCCATTTTGCTATTTTGCATTTCTTTTCCATGAGGATAGTCTTGATCCCTGTCTCCTGTACAATGTCACGAACCTCCGTCCATAGTTCATCAGGCACTCTATCTAACAGATCTAGTCCCTTAAATCTATTTCTCACTTCCACTGTATAATCATAAGAGATTTGATTTAGGTAATACCTGAATGGTCTAGTGGTTTTCCCTACTTTCTTCAATTTAAGTCTGAATTTGGCAATAAGGAGTTCATGATCTGAGCCACAGTCAGCTCCTGGTCTTGTTTTTGTTGCCTGTATAGAGCTTGTCCATCTTTGGCTGCAAAGAATATAATCAATCTGATTTTGGTGTTGACTATCTGGTGATGTCCATGTGTAGAGTCTTCTCTTGTGTTGTTGGAAGAGGGTGTTTGCTATGACCAGTGCATTTTCTTGGCAAAACTCTATTAGTCTTTGCCTTGCTTCATTCAGTACTCCAAGGCCAAATTTGCCTATTACTCCAGGTGTTTCTTCGTGAAGTCGTGAAGTTGCTCAGTTGTGTCCGACTTTTTTTGACCCCATGGACTATAGTCCACCAGGCTGCTCCATCCATGGAATTTTCTAGGTGAGACTACTGGAGTGGGTTGCCATTTCCTTCTCCAGGGGATCTTCCCAACCCAGGGATTGAATCCAGGTCTCCTGCCTTGCGGGCAGACGCTTTACTGTCTGAGCAACCAGGGAATCGCTACCCAGGTGTGTCTTGACTTCCTACTTTTGCATTCCAGTCCCCTATAATGAAAAGGACATCTTTTTTGGGTGTTAGTTCTAAAAGGACTTGTAGGTCTTCATAGAACCATTCAACTTCAGCTTCTTCAGTGTAACTAGTTGGAGCATAGGCTTGGATTACCATGACATTGAACGGTTTGCCTTGGAAACAAACAGAGATCATTCTGTTGTTTTTGAGATTGCATCCAAGTATTGCATTTTGGACTCTTTTGTTGACCATGACGGCTACTCCATTTCTTCTAAGGGATTCCTGCCCACAGTAGTAGATATAATGGTCATCTGAGTTAAATTCACCCATTCCAGTCCATTTTAGTTTGCTGATTCCTAAAATGTCGATGTTCACTCTTGCCATCTCCTGTTTGACCACTTCCAATTTGCCTGGATTCATGGACCTAACATTCCAGATTCCTATGCACTATTGCTCTTTACAGTATCAGACCTTGCTTCTATCACCAGTCACATCCACAACTGGGTATTGTTTTTGCTTTGGCTCCATCCCTTCATTCTTTCTAGAGTTATTTCTCCACTTATCTCCAGTAGCATATTGGGCACCTACTGGCCTGGGAAGTTCCTCTTTCAGTATCCCATCATTTTCTTTTCATACTGTTCATGGGGTTCTCAAGGCGAAAATACTGAAGTGGTTTGCCATTCCCTTCTCCAGTGGACCACATTCTGTCAACCTCTCCACCATGACCCGCCCATCTTGGGTGGCCCCATGGGCACGGCTTGGTTTCATTGAGTTAGACAAGGCTGTGGTCCTAGTGTGATTAGATTGACTAGTTCCCTGTGATTATGGTTTCAGTGTGTCTGCCCTCTTTTGCCCTCTCACAACACCTACCGTCTTACTTGGGTTTCTCTTACCTTGGACGTGGGGTATCTCTTCACAGCTGCTCCAGCAAAGCGCAGCCACTGCTCCTTACCTTGGACGAGGTCACCCCTCTTGACCCTGAACGTGGAGTAGCTCCTCTCAACCTTCCTGCGCCCATGCAGCCGCTGCTCCTTGGACGTGGGCTAGCTCCTCTCCACCGCTCCTGCACCGTCGTAGCCTGCTGCTCTCGGTCACTGCCCCTGATATTGGTCATAATTAGACATACCCCGATACAAAACAAAAAGTTTAAAAAAATATCTTTTTTTAAGGACCATCCCTATAGGTGGGAGTTTGCCAAGGGAAAAAGGGAATAAGGACATTAAAGGTAGAGGAACTTTAGGTATAGATGTGTAGAATGTTTTAGGATGTTGTCTGCTGAGATATATGAAAAGAAGGAAAGGCAAGGCAGGGAAAGGGGCAGCAGTAGTTCAATGGACTAAATTGTATGATTGTTGTCTCAAGTGCTAAGTGTAAAGATGTACAAATCAGCCATTGACAAGTGGAGAAGAGTTATGGCATCATCAGATTTTATAAAGAAAAAACTTTGATAAAAATTCTGAAAGCTGGAAGTAGACAAAAGTGCCGGATCTCCCACTTTAATAATCTCTCCATCTCAATAGGTCTCTTCTGTACCTTTAGAGAAATGTGACTGCTGCAGTGTTCAAAGAAACAAACTATCTCACTCTTTATTTATCCTTTTAGATATATTTGTTTTAAGGAAGAAAATATAGAAACTTATATCTAGAAGAGAACTTAAAAGTCCTCTGGTTTATTTCTTACATGTCCCACCTGGGGAAATAGAATCAAGCCATATAGGTGGCTGAGGAGCCAGGGCTGTAACCAGACCTATGGTACTTTCTGGGCACCACTCTGGTAGTTTGTTCTGGTTGTGTTGTTGTCATTCAGTTGCTGAGTTGTGTCCAACTCCTTGCAACCCCAGGGACTGGAATATGCAGGCTCCCCTGTCCTATCTCCCAGAATTTGCTCAGATTCATGTCCATTGAGTTGGTAGTGCTATCTATCTCTTTCTCTGCCACTCCCTTCTCCTTTTGCCTTCAGTCTTTCCCAGCATCAGTGTCTTTTCCAATGAGTGCAGCTCTTCAGATTGGGTGGCCAAAGTATTGGAGCTCCAGCTCCAGCTTTAGCAACAGTCCTTCTAATGAATATTCAGGGTTGATTTCTTTTAGGACTGACTGGTTCGATCTCCTTGCTGTCCAAGGGATTCTCAAAAGTCCTTTCCAGCACCACACTGTGAAAGTATCAGTTCTGGTTTGTGAGAGTAGATCAAATTGGAGATGCTGCTCAGCTCACCTGCATTATGAGTACAACAGAAGATTTCATTAGGACAAATGGATAGTTAAATGAATTCTGATATTTCTGGAGGGAAATAATGAAATAGAGTTTTATCTGATTTGGACTTGATTTGTTTTCTCTATATTATCTTCAGCATGAAAGTGATTTGTTTGACAATGGCTTCATATTGTAAAATCCAGCTTTACATACACACAAAGCTGTTTGGAAGACTGCAGCCTACCAGGCTCCTCCATCCATGAGAGTTTCCAGGCAAGAGTACTGGAGTGGGTTGCCATTTCCTTCTCCATCTTTACAATTAAGCCTATTATAAAAATACCCAATTCTAAGCTAGTCCTTTATAATCTTGTGATATATTATAAAAACTTTGAATATAGGCACATCTTGGAGATACTGATTCCAGGCCACTGCAATAAACTGAATATCACAATAAAGAAACTCACATGAAATTTTTGGTTTCCTGGTGCATGTAAAAGTTATGTTTACACTACCGTAGTTTATTACATGTGAAATAGCATTATATCTGAAAAATGTACATCCCTAAATTAAAAAGATGTTTTATTGCTAAAAATTGCTAACCATCATTTGAGCCTTCAGTGAGTAGTAATCTTTTTGCTGGTGAAGAGTATTGCCTCAGTATTAATAACTTCTGACTGATCAGGGTGGTGGCAGCAGAAGTTTGGTGTGACTATAGAGATTTTTTAAATAAGACAAAGTGAAGTCTGTCACATTGTTTGACCCTTTCTTTCACTTGACTACTTAGAGGCCATTGTAGAGTTATTCAGTTCAGTTCCGTTCAGTCGCTCAGTCATGTCCGACTCTGCGACCCCATGAATCACAGCACGTCAGGCCTCCCTGTCCATCACCATCTCCCAGAGTTCACTCAAACTCACATCCATCGAGTTGGTGATGCCATCCAGCCATCTCATCCTCTGTCGTCCCCTTCTCCTCCTGCCCCCAATCCCTCCCAGCATCAGAGTCTTTTCCAATGAGTCACCTCTTCACATGAGGTGGCCAAAGTACTGGAGTTTCAGCTTTAGCATCATTCCTTCCAAAGAAATCCCAGGGCTGATCTCCTTCAGAATGGACTGGTTGGATCTCCTTGCAGCCCAAGGGACTCTCAAGAATCTTCTCCAACACCACAGTTCAAAAGCATCAATTCTTCGGCACTCAGCTTTCTTCACAGTCCAACTCTCACATCCATACATGACCACTGGAAAAACCATAGCCTTGACTAGACAGACCTTAGTCGGCAAAGTAATGTCTCTGCTTTTGAATATGCTATCTAGGTTGGTCATAACTTTTCTTCCAAGGAGTAAGCGTCTTTTAATTTCATGGCTGCAGTTACCATCTACAGTGATTTTGGAGCCCCCCAAAAATAAAGTCTGACACTGTTTCCTCTGTTTCCCCATCTATTTCCCATGAAGTGATATTATGGGGCCTAATTTCAATATTGTAGTGTCTCAGGGAACAGGGAGGTCTGAGGGGAAGAAAAGAGATGAGATCAGTCTGTCAATGGCAGGCAGAACACACAGAACATTTTATCAATTAAGTTCACTGTCTTATATGGGTGTGATTTGTGGTGCCCCCAAACAATTATATTAGTAACATCAAAAATCACTGATCACAGATCTCCAAAACAAATATATTAATCATGAAAATGTTTGAAATATCCTGAGAGCTACCCAAATGTGACATAGAGACATTAAATGAGCAAATGCTGTTGGAAAAATGGTGCCAATAGATTGCTTCAGGCAAGGTTACCACAAAGCTTCAATTTGTTAAAAAAAAAAAATACACTCTCTGTTAAATGCAATAAAATGAAGTATACTCATAGTTACAGTGAATAGAAAAAATAATGTGACAAAAATTTAAAGTGCAGTAAATAGATTAAGTTAATATAAATTTTTTTATCATTTTACCAGAAAATTTATTTTTGAGGTTTTCCATTTTAATAATGAAGATGGTCTTTTTTTACACTATTTAATTTGAACTTTATGTATTTGCTGTTTGAGAAAGCAGCTAGGAATTCATGTTGTTTTAGCCAAGGAATGGTTTCCAGAGAAAAAATAGTCTTAAAGAAGGATATATTTCCAATATAAAATAGAATCCTCAACTTAAAAATTTGCATGTAGTTTTGAAGATGATTAAATTCTTTTGGCTCTTTGATGTAGACATGTGTTGTAGGGTCGTTTTAAATATGGAAAAGAGTTCATTAAAATGAGTCTGTTACTTAAAGATATGTAATCTCTCTGTACTTCTTTATGGAAAACAATGAGTAGACCTGCTTACAAGAAATTAAACTGGTCTTAGCATGTGAACTATGATCGTTTTGGTTCTTGAGAGCCAATAAACGTGGATCCCTCACACCTGCTTGGCTTTTATAATAATATCAGGTATCCTTCATTTCGAATTTAATGCCCCAGACTACACAAACACACAGATGGATTAGAGGTTTCAAAAGGTTGTTAAATAATTTCATTATTATGGCTGATGAAAATGTATGTTTCTGAACCACTCTGTAATTACTCTGAGGGCTAGCATTGTCTAGATTGGTATTTATTTTGGTAGGTCCCTAGTTTATCTAGAATTCTGGGAGAAATATCAATAACCTCAGATATGCAGATGACACCACCCTTATAGCAGAAAGCGAAGAGGTACTAAAGAACCTCTTGATGAAAGTGAAAGAGGAGAGTGAAAAAGGTAGCTTAAAACTTCACATTCAAAAAGTGAAGATTATGGCATCCAGTCCCATCACTTCATGGCAAATAGATGGAAAAACAATGGAAATGGTGACAGACTTTATTTTCTTGGGCTCCAAAATCACTGCAGAAAGTAACTGCAGACATGAAATTAAAAGACGCTTGCTCCTTGGAAGAAAAGCTATGACAAACCTAGATAGCATATTAAAAAGCAGAGACATTAATTTGCTGGAAAGATCCATATAGTTAAAGCAATGGTTTTTCCATAAAGCAATGGTTTTTCCAGTAGTCATGTATGGATGTGAGACTTGGGCCATAAAGAAGGCTGAGCACTGAAAAACTGATGCTTTTGAACTGTGGTGTTGGAAAAGACTCTTTAGAGTCCCTTGGACTGCAAGGAGATCAAACCAGTCAATCCTAAAGGAGATCAACCCTGAATATTCACTGGCAGGACTGATGCTGAAGCTGAAACTCCAATACTTTGATCATCTGATGAGAGGAGCTGACTCATTAGAAAAAACCCCAATGCTGGGGAGGATTGAGGGCAGGAGGAGAAGGGGACGACAGAGGATTCTGAGATGGTTGGATGGCATCACCGACTTGATGGACATGAATTTGAGCAAGCTCCAGGAGATGGTGATGGACAGGGAAGCCTGGCGTGCTGCAGTCCATAGGGTTGCCAAGAATTGGACACGACTGAGTGACTGAACAACAACTAGTTTATCTTGTGAGCATACACAGTGTGAATCATGCTGAAGTAAAGGCCACCATTATTTAGATATATACTGTGTAATACAGGAGAAACTTGGTTCGTATTGAAAGTTATGTAGTATTTCAGAAGTAATTTCTCTGATTAATTTCACAATTAATTCACCCTGACTGAAATGCATGTTCACTTATTCATTTTTTTTTAAAAAGATTATTTATTTAGTTGTATCAGGTCCTACTTACAGTGCATGGGCTTAGCTGCCCTGCAGTGTGTGTGATCTTAGTTCCCTGACCGGGGACTGAACTAATGTCCTCTGCACTGCAAGGCAGATTCTCAACCACCTGGTCACCAGGGATGTCCCTCATCCATTCTTTAACTTATTAAACAAATATGTATTTGTTAGGCTCTGAGTATTTTCCAGGCACAATTCTAGATGCTGGGTTACAACAATGTACAAACAGATGAACTTGTCAAAAAGGAACTTTTTGTTTTAGTGAGGGGAGACAGGCCATAAGCAAATGAGTAAAGAGACAATAATGGAGGTGGTTAAAAAGTGCTCAGAAGGGAAATAAAACAGAGTAAAGGGAGATAGAAGATAAAGGGGGTGATGTGTATGCTGTTTCACATGTGATGACCAAAGATTTCTGATAAAGAAAAAATATAAGCAGAGTCCTGAAGGAAAGGTGGTAGACAGAGGAAGGAAAGGTGGTATAAGCAGAAATCTGGGTGCAGTGGTTACTGAGCAAAGAGAACCATAAGAGCAAAGGCACAGATATGTGTTATTATTTCATATCTACAAAAAAAGAGACTGGGATAGGAAAAAAGATAGGTAACTGTGGTAGAGTCACAGCAATGCTGGGGGGTGGTGCTGGGATTTGAACCTTAGTTTTCAGAAAGACATAGGAAGTATAGAGAAGATTAAGCTGTATCTGGGAAAAGAGCATTCTACGCAGAGCTGAGGCCCTTAGGAAAGCATGTCCTTAGTCTGTTATGAGAATGACAAAGAAATCGATTACACTGAAAGATGGATTTAGGGGAAGAATGGTAGGAGATGAGACTGGCATGGCAGGGTATACGAAAGAGAGTCGTACAGATTGTGTAGAGCCTTGTAGACTGTTACGAGGGCTTTGGATTCTATTCTCAGTGAGCATTTTGAGCAGAAGAATGAAATGATTTTATTTGTGTTTTCTAAAGATACTCCAGGTGCTATGTGGAGAATGCCCTGTAGAGGTAGTAAAAGTGCCAGTAGGGAGATTATGTAGTAAGCTCAATAGCCTTGATCAGAGAAAAATTATTATGGTTTGTTCTAAGGTGGTAGTGGAGGAAAGGGTGAGAAGTAATTGGATTCTGTATATATTAATATTTTGAAGGAAGGGCCATTGAGATTTACTGATACGTGAGAGCAGATATTATAGTAAGTCTCTAGTAGACAAATAATAATAATTATATAGCCAAAACAAGCATGTTTAAATGGATTCACTGATGATAATGTCCACTTTCAAAATCTGCATTTCTTTAACCTGAAGGCTTTCAACATATTCCTGCTAGCACCATTTTCTGTTTGACCTACATAATGCTGCCTAGAAATTACTCACTCAGCCTTCATTTATACAAAGAAGGTGTGATCAACAGCTAAGACTCCTGTAAAATATATTTATGGAGAATTATATATTGGTTTTTATTCCAGCAAATTCTACTGTGTTTGGTTATTTTTAGATAATGAAGTCATCTCAAGCCCTGTTATCTACAAGACAGAATCTGGTCTTTTGGTGACATTTTAACTAATTCAACCATTTATACTCACATACATTAAAGATATATTGTATTATTAACAAGTGTAAGATAGGTGACCCTATCAATTTAAAAAAGTTGAAAATAGCAGTTGGGAAAATATGCAAATGAGAGCTCCTACCTAATGCATTTGGAAGAAAATTGTCTTGAATTATTAAATTTTATGTATTATCTCACATCACCATTTATTCTTATGTTCTGTTTCTTTTAAGTCAAAGTAATTATATGATCTTTGGCTGAGTAAAAAGAAACTCTCTTCTTCAGAGTAGGAGAAACATTTTTTTTCAGGAAGAGCGAGACACACATTAGCATTATGAGTTAAGTAACACGATGACGTGTCTATACTTTGAATAACCTTATGGAGTTAAAACTGAAGAGTTTGTTGCATCTTTACGTAGACTAGAAAGGGCAGCTAGTCACCCTATTGTGGAACTACTTCATAGTTGTCTAAGGTGTAGGAAATAGATTTGGATCAGATATAGAGATTTGGGATCCATGAGTGTACAGCTGCTTGAAATCACAGTCTAGATGGCACCTCCCAGGAATGTATGTAGAAAGAAATGCAAGAACCTGGTATAAGAACCTCAGTGACATTACAGAATGAAGATCAGGTGGAAGAAAAGGAATCATCCAAGGCTGATGAGCAGTGAGTGAAGCCAAAGAACTAGGGATGAGAATCATTATAGAGAGGTTGGAGAAGATGTTAGGAAACATGTAGTTACCAGTGTTAAATGTAACAAAGACAACAGATAATACAAGGGCTGAAAATAATATATTGAACTCAGTAATTAGATCTTTAGCAAGAACAGTCTCAGTAGCATGCTAAAGAGAGAAGACAAATTTTAGTAAATTGAAGAAAAAATAGGTGAGAAAATGAGTCAGAATACAGAAGCTTGAAGGAAAGGAATAATATGTGATCAACTAGAAGAAGTGAAGGCATGAGTATTATAGGCCAAAAGCAGGAAACTCCTGGAGAGAGAAGGGTCAGGAGGAAGAGAGAATAATTATTGGAGCAAGTTCCTTGCTGAGGCATCATGGAGAGTGTACAGGAAAGATAGATTTTTTTGTGGGAGGAAGCGTATTCCTTTTGATACAGAAGTAGAGAAAACAAGAGTGTGTTGTGGGGGTAAATTTTGGGGTCCTCTGAGGGTGGGAAATGGGAAGAGAAAATGCCCGAGTTCATTGCAGGTGTTTCGTCTGGTGTCTACCAGCACCACACTTCTATCTATGATGCAAGTAAAGACATTTCAGTTTATTTGAAAGTAATCGATCAAGTTTTCTCTTCTTCATTGCTGCATGCTCCCCCTTCACCCCCCCCGCCACTGAATAACCACAGTATCATTTGTGGAGATATTGCCATATAATTTTAGTTATTTATTCTTAGCATGATATAATGTAGACAGGAGCTGGTATAATATACATGGAAATATGGACATGATTATCCTGCACATTTTCACAGAAGTAAAAGTATTAGGCAGGCATATCTGAAGCATCTTTTAAATTTCATTTTAAGAATTTACATTGGGAGTTAAGTTTCATTTGGGCAAAGAGCACTAATATAGAACTAGCTGTAGAGTTACTATTTTAGTAGAGTGGTCCAGAACAATGTTCATCTCACTGAGGAAAGATGAGACGTGTGAGAGACCAGTGACACCTCTGACTCCTCCAGGTTACACAGGCCTGAAGCCAGAGTTCTTCCCCCACAGCTGAGGCATTCCAGTATGTAAGACTGAGTATCGTTATTTTGAGAAAAGGCAGAGAGGGAGTGTTTTCATCGGATAGAATTTCAGTAGCTAAATTGTTTGATTAAATGATGTCTTGCTTCTGTTTTATTATCTAATTTATTGTGTACAGATGGGCTGAAATGAAAACCACACTTCTGAATGCTTGATGAAAGGCATAGAGAGTGATAGAGAGTATTTCCTAAAGATTAGCCCCTTAATCTTCCTGTTTCTTTCTTTTTCAGTGAAAATAAACACACAGCTAAATTGCACTGTTTAAAAAAAAAGAAGAAATGAACTGTATGTAGGCCTGTAACTGTAAGGATCATCTTTTTAATGATGCTAATGTGAATTACTTTTAATAGGATTTAATCTCATGGGTTGGAGTAATAGAGAAAGAATCATCTCAGCTATTTAAACAAAATGTGCCTAAGTGGTGTATAAGGATTCTAAATAATATTAGCACTCTATAGGTAAAGCAGTTGTTGGGCCTAATTAAAAATCATCATTCAAAATATAAAATTATATTCCTATTAATGTTTAATTTCTTTATATCAAATTGTTCTTTTTTGAGAAGTGGTAGGAAACTTTGCCTAAATGTTATATAGAGCACCATACTATGTAGTTGACACTTTGGAGAGCATTTTTTCAGGAATCATTTTCCAGTGATTAAAAATCCTTTGGATATTAGTATAATAAGAATTTGTTGTTGTTGTTTGTTGTTCAGTCGCTAGGTCATGTCTGACTCTTTGTGACCCCATGGACTGCAGCAAGCCAGGCTCCCCTGTCCACCACTATCTCCTGGAGTTTGCTCAAATTCATGTCCACTGATTCAGTGATGCTGCTATGAAGAAAAAGATAGACAACTGGATAAATTATGCTGGGACAGTCGACTATTTGGGAAAAGGTAATTTCCTACTACATATATGTATATGTGTGTGTGTGTGTGTGTGTACACCAAGAATTTATAGATAAATTAAATGTTATATATTTCTCTACATATATTATATAACATTATATATTTCTCTATATATACATGTATATGTGCATAGTCACTCAGTTGTGTCTGACTCTTTGTGACCCCATGGACTGTATGTAGCCTGCCAGGCTCTTCTGTTCATAGAATTTTCCAAGCATGAATACTGGAGTGGGTAGCCATTATCTTCTCCAGAGGATCTTTTTGATGCAGGGATTGAACCCAGGTCTCCTGTATTGCAGGCAGGTTTTTTATCATCTGAGCCACCAAACAAGACATTGTTATTCATCTTTCAAACAACAAAGATGAAAGTGGCATCTAAGTGAGGGAAACTGGGCTCTCTCAAGTACTGGTGATATCAGTGTAGGGGACATTATGCAAGGTGCAGGTCCTTCTTCACCGAAGCATAATTGATTCAGCTGCTGGGGCTGTCATCTACAGGGATTTGGAGATTGCCTTAGCAGAAGAAAATTGAAAGAAAGTGAAAATGAAGTTGCTCAGTCATGTCTGACTCTGCGACCCCATGGACTGTAGCCTACCAGGCTCCTCCCTCCATGGGATTCTCCAGGCAAGAGTACTGGAATGGGTTGCTATTTCCTTAGCAGAAGAAAGCCTCACCCAAAGTCACATTTCTTCCTTAGGTTGATCAGTGTGGTTACATAAATCCCTAGTCAGCCCAAGTCAATACAATTCTGAACAGCTGTTCTAACTTCAGAGGGCAAGTACAGCTTTGCTTTGTTTGAGCGTAAACTGGTTATAGGGATCAAAAGACAAATGCAGTTTATTGTTTGACTCAGTGATTGTATTTCTAAAAAAGTAGTCTTGAAGATAGGAAAAGATGTATTTCTAAGGATATCACTGTAGCACAATTGATAGTATAGAAACTGTGTGGACAGTTTACATGGCCAGCTGTTGGATAGTCACAAAATTGTTTTGATCGTGCGATTATCACAAGGCCATGAAAAATGAAACTATGGAAAAACATTTGACAGAGTACAAAAATACTTATGATATGTATGTAAAAATAACAGATTTCTAGGAAGTGTATTCAGCATAACCTGTTTTCAAAGTACATATCAATGCACACAAAAAATATAGAAAGGAAATATAATAAAATGTTATCATTGGTTTCCTCTATAAAAATAAGGCTATGGAGCACTATTTTCTCTGAGCTCTCTGACATTCCTAAATTTTCAGCAATAATAAGAAATGTCTTATAAATTTAGGGGAAAATGCATATTTTACTTTTTAGCAGATTTTTTTGTAGCTCCTTCATAAACACATGAGAACTGTCATGAAATCTGCTTTGATTCTGATTTATTTTGTTTCAGGAAGGGATGGGGGAGGAGTTCTCTAGGAACACTTCCTATTTGTAACTGTTTCCAATGGGACACCTGCTCCCCTATTATATATGTGCATCTTGCATGTGAGGTTTCTTTTTGCGGGGGGAGCAACACAGTAGGTCTATACTCTTGACTCTCATAGTGGAGCCTAAGATTGAACTGACGACTGCTCAGAACCTGTCAAACAGCAGTTAGTAGAAGGACCAGTTAGCCAACCATTTTTTTCTAGGGCAATGGTTTGGGAGCTGACTAGAGATGGGGTAGGGAAGTAAAGAGGGCTTACTGAAAGATAGGCCTCAGTAATTATCTTATTATTTCAACTATTATTATGCAAATATCTTTCATTTTAATGATTTATGATATCTCTTATTTTCATATATGACCTATATACTTATGATGTATTTTTATTATAATATGCTCTAAAACTTTTGGACAAGTAAATAGAATATACATTATAAATGATATTTTAAAATCTCATAGAGACTAAGTGCTAGATAAAATATGACATTTATAATTACAACTAACTTGTTTATTATATGAATGCAAATATTATGATAGGCCTTTGGTTAATAATGTTTCATTTTATATACTAGATCAGTACTTCCTCTCCTATCCCACCCTTCCATCACTGTAGACTAGTGTACTTGTATTTCCAAGGTCTTGTCTACCTGCACAGCTCATGAACTGCTCACTCTAGACCACATATTTTCCTTAAACATTTGCTTTTCTCCTCATGGCTGGGAAAGTAGTTTTCCTGGTGCATATGGAATGATTATGGCAGAATCATGATATATAAAAATGTTTTCATAAGTTTCTAAACTGTACTGTATAGAAAAAAAAACTGTGTGTGTGTGGGGGCAGTAAGTACTAAATCACTCTTTTTAGGGGAAATGAAGTTTTGAAATTCACTGTGTATGCAATTTGAAGTGTAGGATGTTTCCATAGGAAATGAATGATTCATTTCAATTACAGAAAAAGGCATTTCATTAGTCAAAATCCTATCCAGATGAGACTTATATGAATCTGGTAAGAGATTATTTTTCTATTTTATATCTCTATGTAGTAGAACAAATCTTGTTTTCCCTCCATAATTAGTAGGTATTCCATCTGTTTTTAAATACTTTGGTACTAAGATCTGGAAAAAGAGGCTCACTCTTCCTTTTTGTTCCTCTGATGGGTGATTGCAGCATTTTGGAGTTGTGTGAAAAATCTGCACTTGTATGTCTGAGTGAGATCCTTGGTTCCTAGTGAGGGAGTGGTGATGGTGCCAAAGCTTTTTCTGAGTAGCCCTGGTATGGACTCCTCCATTCCCTAGGGCAATTGAAGGCCTGAAAATGAAGAGAGATATAGGAAAAAGTAGATGTATACAAATATCATAAAATAGCTATGCTATAATACTCCCTCTGTTAATAGAACTAAACACCTTAGACTAAATATTGTTTACTGTTTAGTTTTTCCACCTTACAGTATTTTTTCATTCACTTATTCAACAAATATTTGTGGAATACCTATATGTAGGGATACAGTGGAAGCAAGAAGGATATCATCCCTGGTCTGGTGAAGTTTAGAATCTAGTGTATAGAGAGGCAGGAATTAAA
Source organism: Ovis canadensis (assembly GCF_042477335.2). Taxonomy (NCBI): domain Eukaryota; kingdom Metazoa; phylum Chordata; class Mammalia; order Artiodactyla; family Bovidae; genus Ovis; species Ovis canadensis. The sequence continues at coordinate 70,277,518 of NC_091248.1, read as the reverse complement.
TAATTTTCACAAGTATATATATAAGTCAAAACTCTTGATTAAAAATATTTTAAAGGAAAAGTTCAAGGAGCCCTACTTAAAATAGGGGTACGGGTGGTAATGGGTAGTTAGCTTAGACCTAAAAATGAATAGGTAGTTATTATCTAGGTGAGAAGTGAAAGTGTAGAATATTTAGGCCTAAATGTTAAGTTGCAAATGTAATGAGCAGCTTTAAAGTTATAACATAGACCACAAAATGAGGAATAATTTATAAAATGGAAATAAAAAATCAAAGAAAAAATCTTTCACATCATCCTGTATGTGTTGCATCTGACTCTGCAAACCCATGAACTGTACCCTTCCAGGCTCCTCTGTCCATGGGATTCTCCAGGCAAGAATACTGCAGTGGGTAGCTATTCTTTTCTCCAGGGGATCTTGCCAACCCAAGGATTGAACCTGGGTCTCCTGCATTGTAGGAAGATTCTATAGTTTCATAAGTCATGACATTTTGTATAAAATTTTTATTCCAGCCTTTTTTTGTCATTATTTTTTAACACTAAAGGGCAAGTTTTCTTATCATTAAATTCTTAGATCTTTCTTTTGAGAAATTCCTTGGAAAGACAAAGATATAAAAGGTTAGTATTTTTCTAGATTGCTGACAATCTTGGAATTTTGAATGTTGTCAGCTTTTCCTAAAGGATTCGTAGGCTAAGACCTTTCCAGAACTGATTTCTGGTCTCCCAGAACTATCATTTATTCTATCTCCAAGAAACATCTTCCATAAAGGATGATTTGTCTTCAGTAACTTAGATCTTGACATGTTTTAATTGTGGTTCATTGACCTTATATTGATTGTTGTGTGGCCTGAGGCTGAATGAACTCTTCTTTCAGCTTTACAGAGACAGCATCATGGGAAATCAGGATCATATGGTAATTCTTGTCTTGTGGATTATCATATTTCAAATTTGCCATCCTTTACATTATTCCCATTTCCAAACTCTGCACTTGAATGACTTGTGTACAGTCATTTTGGCAGGCAGTTATATGCACACAGCTTGTGTTTGCTCCTTGGAAGAAAAGTTATGACCAACCTAGACAGCATACTAAAGCAGAGACATTACTTTGCCAACAAAGGTCCATCTAGTCAAAGCTATGGTTTTTCCAGTAGTCAGGTATGGGTGTGAGAGTTGAACTAAAGAAAGCCTAGTGCCAAAGAATTGATGCTTTTGAAGTGTGGTGTTGGAGAAGACACTTGAGAGTCCCTTGGACTGCAAGGTGGTCCAACCAGTCAATCCTAAAGGAAATCAGTCCTGAATACTCTTTGGAAGGACTGATGCCGAAGCTGAAACTCCAATATTTTGGCCACCTGATGCGAAGAAGTGACTCATTGGAAAAGACCCTGATGGTGGGAAAGATGGAAGCCGGGAGGAGAAGGGGATGACAGAGGATGCGATGGTTGGATGGCATCACCAACTCTATGAACATGAGTTTGAGTAAGCTCGGGGAGCTGGTGATGCACAAGAAAGCCTGGCATGTGGCAGTCCATAGGGTCGCAAAGAGTCAGACACGACTGAACAACTAAACTGAACTGAACTGTGTTTATGAATATATAAAGGTCTAAACATCTAGATAAAAAGCAAATACTGCAGTCAATTATCCAAAGGCTTTATCTGCATAAGGTTCAACAGGCAGAAATTTACATTTTCCTGTTTCCTTTCCATTACTGGAAACTTTGAGAAGACATTCAGGCCAATCATAGTCCCCAGGGAGACTGGATCTCACAGCTCCAAGTTCACAAATATTTTGCCAAGTCCATTATCATGGGTTGAATTGTACTGCCCCCCAATTCATATTTTGAAGCTTTAAAAATCCCCCAGTACCTCAGAATGTGACCTTATTTGGAAATAGTGTGGTTGTCACTATAACTAGGAAGAGATCAAGCTGGAGTAGGGCAGGCCCCTAATCAAATGTGACTTGGTGTCTTTACAAAATTGAGAAATTTGGACACGGGCTACATAAACCAGGAGAATGCCATAAGAAGAAGAAGGCAGAGATATCAGGGTAATGTTTCTGCAGGCCAAGGAGTGCCAAAGATTGCCAACAAGCCACCAGAGGCTATGCAAAAAGCATGAAGCAGATTCTCCCTGACAGCCCTCAGAAAGGACCAAGTCTGCTCATACCTTGATCTCAACCTTCTATCCTCCAGAACCATGAGAGTAAGTTTCTGTTGTTTGAGTCACCTGGTTTGTGGTACTCTGTTACAGCAGCCCTAGAAAGCAAGTACACCCACATTTCAGTTGGTCTACTAGAACCCAAGTAAAGTTGGTCAAGTATTCAAACCCAAGTAAAAAAATTTTGCCTTTGTTGAAGCTCTCTTCTTTCATCTCTGTGATAATCAGTGCCTTCTCCCTCACCTGGCTCTTATGGAATATATACATATTTTCCATTTCATCTCTTTCCATACCTGATTTACCTTGCTGCCTCCCCTGCTCATTCTGTACTAGTTTCTTCTATTGTGCCTTGAGAAAACCTGTCTATCTTCTCTGAGTATTTCTTCTGCTTTTTTCACTTTAAATAAAGACCTGCATTTTAATCTTGACTATTAGCATATGATTTGAAATCTATTATAAGGACTGATGTTGAAGCTGAAACTCCGATACTTTGGCCATCTGATGCAAAGAGCTGACTCATTTGAAAAGACCCTGATGCTGGGAAAGATTGAGGGCAGGAGGAGAAGGGGATGACAGAGGATGAGATGGTTGGATGGCATCACCGACTCAATGGACTTGGGTTTGTGTGGACTCTGGGAGTTGGTGACAGACAGGGAGGCCTGACATGCTGCGGTTCATGGGATCGCAGAGTCAAACATGACTGAACTGAACTGAGCCAAATCTTGTCGCTGATTCTTCCTCTGTCTACAGCCATTTTTCCCTCCGCCCTCATGCCTACTCTTGCTTTCCCTCACTTTTGTGGTCTCCTCATTGTAGACTTGTCACCCTTCTGCCAGGCCATTGATCCATTGATTCACTTGCCTCCATAACCAAGCTGGCCCTCTTGTATCTCTTCATTATTTCCTGTGGCATCCTAAAATTCTTTGCAGTCTTGGCTTTCTGACATATCCATTGTCAGTGATAAGCTATTCACATCACCCATTTCTCTGTTCCAACCTTGTTGGATAAAACGACAAAATAATGCTATTGGGTCCAATATTCATTTATGCTATGTAATCTCAGCTGGCCTTCGCTATTGCATAGCCATTATGATGTTTTCATAGCAATTCTTGTGTCCTATTCTCCCCTTCTGTCAAATTCTCCTCTGGTCTTGAGAAATCATCTTGCCTTCAACTTTGATGAGGTTTAGTCCATATGACTTGGTGACCTCAGCATCTAAAAATGGAATTAATTGCATTCCTTCTACAAATAATTCTACTCTTTGGATTCCTTGTGATTGTCTATGTAGTCAGCCAATGGAAGCCTCCAAATGCAAGCCCAGATTTACTTTCCTGGGAATATTTCCTGTTTATATCTTGGATATAGTTCAAGTAGAATATATGGCATCCCCCAAATAGGCTTTAAAATTTCCCAACTTTATGCCTCTGCTAATATTTCATACTTCCGAATGCTGCTATTTTTCACTCCTCATTTTGTTCATATCAAATAATTTTCACCTTTCAAAATCCAACTCAAATATAGCCTCTCCATCAAGCCATTCCTCATCACTCAGCTGGTACTGATCTTTTCCCCTCTTACGGCATTTATTCCACCAGTTATAGGTAATTATTTTACCCTTATAATGTAGGCATTCCCCTTTTTTTTATTTTAATAGATTCTAAGCTTCTTTAGGGCAGGCATGCAGTTTTATTACTCTATCTCTTGTGTTGCCTGCATATGATAGAAAAAAAACAAGTATTGTTGAAGAAATAATTTAAAATAACTGTTTAATTATTATAGCTAAGTAGTTACATGTTTATTCATCTAGATATCTGAAAATTTTTAAATGTGGAAATCTTATATAGAAACATAATTTTCTGAGATGATACAGTAATCTTCCAAAGCCAAATCAAGAGGAACCAAACCAAGCCAAACAAAACAAACACACACAACAAAACAACCAAAAAATAAAAGATTCAGGGTTTAATACATGAGGCTTAATTTTTTATAGCCAGTGTGCTTTAGTTTTTCTTACTCTAAGGTATTATTTCCCAATTCAAAATGAAATTGTGAGGATAAATGAGAAGAGATCTATTTTTTTCTCTGTATGTAGGTGAGTAAAGCTGTACACAGAAGCCAAAAGCACCCTTTTTGTGTGTGTGTCTATGCTACACTTTGTAGATTTACTCTGAATACTAACTATTATTTCCCACAGGATTTTCAGTGTGGGTGTTCTTTGCCTCTGTCTTCTCTGCCACAACACACACTAACATAATGCTGAGAAATGCAAATAGAAAACCAGGGGGATTAATTCTGGACTGCTTATTTCTGTAACCTCAAAGAAGCAACAATGCATAAAATGCTGTCATTTGAGAACACAAAAAGAGATTCATGCCAAACTTCTTTTTCTTTTCTTTTTTTTTTTCTGTTTTCCTTTAATACAGCAATGTCTGCTGTATCTAGTGCTTTGGTGTGTTAATTAAACATGTCTTTTCTGAGGTATGCCTAGGAATTGCTAGTATGGCCTTTCTAAATTTAATCTTAACTCCTCCTCTGTCTTCTGATCCTTCTGCTATCACTTCTCTTTTATTCTTGCTGCCTAATTGAGTTGAGAGATGGTACTAGAGGACCTACAAATGAGTAACACTTATTGTTTTGTTTTCTGAAAGTCCTGAGCCATATATTGATTTGATAGGACATTTTGTTATTGGTTGGGCTTCCCCAGAGTCTCAGCGGTAAAGAATCTTCCTGCAATGCAGGAGACTTGTAGGAGACGTGGGTTCGATCCCTGGGTCAGAAATATCCCCTGGAGAAGGAAATGGCAACCCACTCTAGTATTTTTGCCTGGGAAATCCCATGGACAGGGTGGCCTGATAGGCTATAGTGCATGGGGTTGCAAAGAGCTGGACACGACTGAGTGACTAAACAACACAAACTGGTAAATAGAGCATGTGCTTTTGCATTAGCTAAGCCTAAATTTAAATTCCAGTTCTACCATATATCCCCAGTAACTAAGCAAATCATTTAACTTCTCTAAGCCTCAATTTCCTTTTCTTTAAAAAGGAGATAGTAACATTGACTTTTCAGAGTTTTTTGGTGTTTTAAATGAAATAGCACATGTAAAGCACATAACACAGAGCCTGGCACAGGATGCATATGATAAATGGTGGGTATTATTCTGTTTCTGTTTAAGGAGATATGTGATAATTTCATTTAATTACTACACATTCCATTGGCCCTAGGTTCTCTTTTTAGAATGTTAACAGTTTGTAGCTGTAAATCAAGTTTACCCATACCTCCTCTACCACTTTGCCCTCCAAATCCAGCTTATGTTTGGAAAGCACTTTCCCTGGGAAGATAGAGATGCGCTTCTGAGTTTGATGAAACACTGCAAAGTGAGGAGGGTACTATGTACTGTCTCCTCCGTGAAGTTCATGTATAACTTGCCCATATTCCATGTGCTTTCAGTGTTTTATTTCACCAGAATATTGATGCTGAGAAAAAACTATCTTTAGTGCTACACACAGGAACAATGTCTGCTGTGAAGCTCTGGGCAAAGCATAATGTAACTTCTCTCATCACAGTGTTGGTTTTACTCAGGATTGGACATCAACATGGAAGTTATAGAGTTTGGCATTGACATGTGTATACTGTTTTATTTAAAAGGGATTACCAACAAGGGCCTACTGTATAGCACAGGGAACGCTGCTCAATATTCTGTTGTTCTGATTATACACACTCATGGTGCTATATTTATTGGAATGAATATGCAGTTTTCCTGTTTCCTTATTACTTCAATTATGAAGATTCATGAGAGTGTATCTATAGCCACAGTTATAATTTTATTAAAATAGTTATTTGGCTATTATTTTATAGATTTGATAGTATATATATATATTCATGTGCATCCAATTTTTTGAAGGTTTATCTATTTTCAAATCTGTCATTTATTAGATTTCAAATCAGTAGTCATTTGAAAATAAATGACTGACAGGATATATTTTTAAAATAAAATAAGCATTGGTAGGATTGTTTTACTTTCCCCCCCAAATTTAAATTGCTATTTCTGCATCCTATTTTGAAGAGCACAGGATAAAATTAGTTATATGGAGTCTGTGGTTTGTTTATTGGAAATAAATGTCACTAACTAGTTAACTGCAAAATCTGCTGATTCCATTCATGCTAAGCCTATGAATAGAAAGCATAAAATTTGTTTTAGATAAGAATCAGTGAATTTCATATCCATGATTGGTGCCAGGTTGGCAACCTTTTAATGATACCAGATGGACATGGAGATTTTATTTTATTTTTTATAATGAACAAAATAGAGAAGCAGGTGTTACAGAACTCTTCTCAGGGTTCCATGGGGGGAAATTTGGCTTCTATTTTCACTCTAGCATTATTTTTTGTTTTGAAACAGCTAAAGATTAGATATTGAAGGAAGAGAGTGAATGGTCACCAGTTGGGAATTCCTGTGAAATGAATTACTACCACAACTACTACTGTGGGGTAGGCATGCTCACAATCAGGATGTTAATACTCAAACTCTTAACACATTAGAGCTGTTAGAATCCATTAGTTTAGTATCACTGTATCTCATAATTGAAAAGGATTAGGATATTTTTACAGATGTGACAAAAGAGGCCTACAGAAAGGAGATTTGCCCTAAGTTACATAGCTTACGTAACTTAATTCCACAGCCCAATTCCAGGTATCTAACTTTGAATCTGTTACTCTTACCATCACACGATATTGCTAAACTCTTAACAAGGAGAAGAGTGAAAATGTCATCTGTTAAGTTTTTCCCTCCTACAGGATGAACTTAATGAAACAAACAATCAAACAAAGGAATGAGCTGTCTGTTGGAACATTTGCCTTGAGACAGCTCTTCCTTATTTGGTGGATTCTCCCCGGAGTTTCCACATAGACCTTCTTCCTTGGCAATTAGCCTATTAGAAAGGAAAAATATTTGCAGCCTAATTTAAATCTTCTAATTAATAGCCATTATTATTTTTAATATAATCCAATTGCACTACAAACATTGGAGAAAACAATTAAGGCAAGCTGAGAGGGAGAGAGATAAAATCTTTCACAATTATCACATTGCTGATCTCTTCTAGATCATTTCATATTGGGGATATTTTCTTGGAATTAATCCAAAGATCATTGCCCAGTTGCTTCATTTGGGTTGTATGGTATGTGACTATGTCCAAACAAACCAAAAGAAATAGTCTATTTTAAATGGTTTTAGCAGTGAAAATTCTGTCTCATCACAACATTGCAGAATGACCAAGTTATAGGATATAAGTGCACAGAAACATGTAAAATATAGTTAGAAGTTTCGCTAACCAAACCTTAAATGGTTAAGATGGTTTTCTATTGCTTATTCCACATTTTTGCTTTTCCATTTATTGTTTCCATCAGCCGCCATTCATTCTTGACTGGGTATCTAGTCCACTTAGCTCTCACCTCTGCATCCCTGGAACCACTGGTTCTCTGGGCAAACTCTGTCCAGATTGCTTGGCATTCCTTCCTCAATCTCTTCCTGAACCTCTCCTCCCAATTCACCCCCTGACCCAATCCCAATCAGACTGGCTGCTACTAAGATCAGTCATGGCCAGGGCTGGTTGTAGGAAGGGTTCAATCTCTTCCTTTCCATCTTGGTGCTGAAACTCTATCCCAACACACCCTTGTTCATTGTGTGGGCCTAACCCAGGACTCTTCTAGTAAAGATTAATTTTTAAGCATGAAGATAACAATGCAAAGGGTCAACATTTAAGCTTTTGAGACAGGTGGACCTAGGTTTAAATTCAGCTCCAACTCTTGTTCCCCATTTGACATTAGACAAAATACTTTTCCTTTTTAAGTCTCAGTTTCAACCTATTAGAGTTGTGAAAGTGTAGTCACTCAGTCCTATCTGACTCTTTGCGATCCTGTGGACTGCAGACTGCTAGGCTCCTCTGTCCATGGAATTCTCCAGGCAAGAATACTGGAGTGGGTTGCCATTTCCTTCTCCAGGGGATCTTCCCAATCCAGGGATCAAACCCAGGTTTCCTGCATTGTAGGCAGATTCTTTATTGTCTGAGTTGTGTTAGTCATTCAGCTGTGTCCAACTGTTTGTAACCCATTGGACTGTAGCTTGCCAGGCTCCATTGTCCATGGAGCTCTCCAGGCAAGAATACTGGAGAGGGTAGCCATTCCTTTCTCCAGGGGATCTTCCTGACCCAGGGATTGAACCTGGGTCTCCTGCATTGTAGGCAGATTCTTTACTGTCTGAGTCACCAGGGATGCCCAGCCACCATCTGAGTTGTAGTGGAGCTTAAATGACAGAATTAATACAATTAATCTGGCAGAGAGGAGTAAGTACCAGTATATGGTGTTTATTTCCTAAAGGAAATCAATCCTGAATATTCATTGGAAGAATTGATGCTGAAGTTGAAATACCAGTACTTTGGCCACCTGATGCGAAGAACTGACTCATTGGAAAAGACCCTGATGTTGGGAAAGATTAAAGGCAGGAGGAGAAGGGGATGACAGAGAATGAGATGGTTGGATGGCATCACTGACTCAATGGACATGAGTTTGAGTAAACTCCAGGAGTTGGTGATGGACAGGGAGGCCTGGCATACTGCAGTCTATGGGGTCACAAGGAGTTGGACACGACTGAGCAACTGAACTGAACTGATGATGTTCATTATGATGCAAGGCAGGAGAGCATGGAAAGTTAAGAGTTTGGGCTTGGGAGGCAAACAGACATATATTTAAATATTGTTGCCACTCATCACTAGTAAGTTATTTTTTTCCTCAGAGTCTCAATTTTCTCATTTGCAAAATAAAATGAATAATAATGCCTACCTTGCAGAAGATTTAGTGAGATAATAGCTCTAAGCTACTTGACATGCTATGGTATATCTGTAAAGTGAATGCAAGAAGTCAAGTTCATTGTGTATTACACTGCCTCCCTCTGACCTCTTCACTATCATGGTTAGCTTTTCTATCAGAGGACTGGATTACTCTCTTGCTAGCCTCTTAGAAGCTAAGCACATTACCCAGAAAATCAGAGGGAATCTGCATTCATCTAACCATCCATTTATTTATTTCTATAACAGGAGTCTATTATTGGCTATTGCTGTCCTTTATTTAACCTCTGTGTTGAACTTCCTTCCATAGCTGACAGATAGGTCTTCCATCTAGACTAGAAAAGCTTAATTTTAAGTCCCCAGCAACTTCCAGTCTTCCCTGTTCTGCTGTGGGTATTGGAGCCATATCCTATGGCTGTTGACTGGCCCCACCCACCCACCCCTAGCTCTGTCCTGAGCTTGTCCTTTACAACTTGTGCCTAACTGACTCTTAATCCAGAATAGTTTACCTTTAAACTAATACTTAACCTTTCCTCCCCTTGAAATTTATGTCTCCCTTATTTTCTGGCTGTGGGGGTGCAGGAGGGCCTAGAGAAGCTATTCCATGTTCAAGGTCAGGAGGGATGGCGGTGAGGGAGATACCCCTCGCCCAAGGTAAGGAGCAGCAGTTGCGCTTTGCTGGAGCAGCTGTGAAGAGATACCCCATGTCCAAGGTAAGAGAAACCCAAGTAAGACGGTAGGTGTTGTGAGAGGGCAAGAGAGGGCAGACACACTGAAACCATAATCACAGGAAACTAGTCAATCTAATCACACTAGGACCACAGCCTTGTCTAACTCAATGAAACCAAGCCGTGCCCATGGGGCCACCCAAGATGGGCGGGTCATGGCGGAGAGATTGACAGAATGTGGTCCACTGGAGAACGGAATGGCAAACCACTTCAGTATTCTTGCCTTGAGAACCCCATGAACAGTATGAAAAGGCAAAATGATAGGATACTGAAAGAGAAACTCCCCAGGCCAGTAGGTGCTCAATATGCTACTGGAGATCAGTGGAGAAATGAAGGGATGAGCCAAAGCAAAAACAATACCCAGCTGTGGATGTGACTGATGATAGAAGCAAGATCCGAAGCTGTAAAGAGCAATATTGCATAGGAACCTGGAATGTCAGGTCCATGAATCAAGGCAAACTAGAAGTGGTCAAACAAGAGATGGCAAGAGTGAACGTCGACATTCTAGGAATCAGCAAACTAAAATGGACTGGAATGGGTGAATTTAACTCAAATGACCATTATATCTACTACTGTGGGCAGGAATCCCTCAGAAGAAGTGGAGTAGCCATCATGGTCAACAAGAGTCCAAAATGCAGTACTTGGATGCAATCTCAAAAATGACAGAATGATCTCTGTTTGTTTCCAAGGCAAACCTTTCAATATCACAGTAATCCAAGTCTATGCCCCAACCAGTAATGCCGAAGAAGCTGAAGTTGAACGGTTCTATGAAGACCTACAAGACCTTTTAGAATTAACACCCCCAAAATATGTCCTTTTCATTATAGGGGACTGGAATGCAAAAGTAGGAAGTCAAGAAACACCTGGAGTAACAGGCAAATTTGGCCTTGGAATGTGGAATGAAGCAGGACAAAGACTAATAGAGTTTTGCCAAGAAAATGCACTGGTCATAGCAAACACCCTCATCCAACAACACAAGAGAAGACTCTACACGTGGACATCACCAGATAGTCAACACCAAAATCAGATTGATTATATTCTTTGCAGCCAAAGATGGACAAGCTCTATACAGTCAACAAAAACAAGACCAGGAGCTGACTGTGGCTCAGATCATGAACTCCTTATTGCCAAATTCAGACTTAAATTGAAGAAAGTAGGGAAAACCACTAGACCATTCAGGTATGACCTAAATCAAATCTCTTATGATTATGCAGTAGAAGTGAGAAATAGATTTAAGGGACTAGATCTGACAGATAGAGTGCCTGATGAACTATGGACTGAGGTTCATGACATTGTACCGGAGACAGGGATCAAGATCATCCTCATGGAAAAGAAATGCAAAAAACCAAAATGGCTGTCTGGGGAGGCCTTACAAATAGCTGTGAAAAGAAGAGAAGCAAAAAGCAAAGGAGAAAAGGAAAGATATAAGCATCTGAATGCAGAGTTTCAAAGAATAGCAAGAAGAGATAAGAAAGCCTTCTTCAGCGATCAATGTAAAGAAATAGAGGAAAACAATAGAACAGGAAAGACTAGAGATCTCTTCAAGAAAATTAGAGACACCAAGGGAACATTTCATGCAAAGATGGGCTCAATAAAAGACAGAAAGTGTCTGGACCTAACAGAAGCAGAAGATATTAAGAAGAGGTGGCAAGAATACACAGAAGAACTGTACAAGAAAGATCTTCATGACCCAGATAATCACGATAGTGTGATCACTCACCTAGAGCCAGACATCCTGGAATGTGAAGTCAAGTGGACCTTAGGAAGCATCCCTACGAGCAAAGCTACTGGAGGTGATGGAATTCCAATTGAGCTATTTCAAATCCTGAAAGATGATGCTGTGAAAGTGCTGGACTCAATATGCCAGAAAATTTGGAAAACTCAGCAGTGGCCACAGGACTGGAAAAAGTCAGTTTTCATTCCAATCCCAAAGAAAGGCAATGCCAAAGAATGCTCAAACTACCACACAATTGCACTCATCTCACACGCTAGTAAAGTAATGCTCAAAAATCTCCAAGCCAGTCTTCAGCAATACATGAATCGTGAACTTCCAGATGGTCAAGCTGGTTTTAGAAAAGGCAGAGGAACCAGAGATCAAATTGCCAACATCCGCTGGATCATTGAAAAAGCAAGGGAATTCCAGAAAAACATCTATTTCTGCTTTATTGACTATGCCAAAGCCTTTGACTGTGTGGATGACAATAAACTGTGGAAAATTCTGAGAGAGATGGGAATAGCAGACCACCTGACCTGCCTCTTGAGAAACCTATATGCAGGTCAGGAAGCAACAGTTAGAACTGGACATGGAACAACAGACTGGTTCCAAGTAGGAAAAGGAGTACGACAGGGCTGTATGTTGTCACCCTGCTTATTTAACTTATATGCAGAATACATCATGAGAAACACTGGGCTGGAAGAAGCACATGCTGGAATCAAGATTGCTGAGAGAAATATCAATAACCTCAGATATGCAGATGACACCACCCTTATGGCAGAAAGCGAAGAGGAACTAAATGAAAGTGATAGTGGAGAGTGGAAAAATTGGCTTAAAGCTCAGCATTCAGAAAATGAAGATCATGGCATCTGGTCCCATCACTTCATAGGGCATAGATGGCGAAACAGTGGAAACAGTGTCAGACTTTATTTTTGGGGGGCTCCAAAATCACTGCAGACGGTGACTGCAGCCATGAAATTAAAAGACGTTTACTCCTTGGAAGAAAAGTTATGACCAATCTAGATAGAATATTGAAAAGCAGGGACATTACTTTGCCAACAAAGGTCCACCTAGTCAAGGCTATGGTTTTTCCAGTGGATATGTATGGGATGTGAGAGTTGGACTGTGAAGAAGGCTGAGCGCCGAAGAATTGATGCTTTTGAAATGTGGTGATGGAGAAGACTCTTGAATGGCCCTTGGACTGCAAGAAGATCCAACCAGTCCATTCTGAAGGAGATCAGCCCTGAGATTTCTATGGAAGGAATGATGCTAAAGCTGAAACTCCAGTACTTTGGCCACCTCATGCGAAGAGGTGACTCATTGGAAAAGACTCTGATGCTAGGAGGGATTGGGGGCAGGAGGAGAAGGGGACGACAGAGGATGAGATGGCTGGATGGCATCACTGACTCAATGGATGTGAGTCTGAGTGACCTCCGGGAGTTGGTGATGGACAGGGAGGCCTGGCGTGTTGCGATTCATGGGGTCACAAAGAGTCAGACATGACTGAGAGAGTGAACTGAACTGAACTGACCTTATTTTCTTCTTTCAGGTGCAGGTTTTCATGCTATCTACCATAACAATGATAAACTATTAATAAACTATTCTGGGCTGAACTTGATAAACTATTCTGTGCTTATGGAAAAGAGTTAGGTTCAATATATTCTAAGGACCTGCTGGATGACCGGCAGTGTAGTAGCAATTGTGGAAGTCAGTGGTGAATTGGACGGGTGCAATACTTGTATCCACAGATCTTACAGTCAAGAGGGGAAGATGGTGAAATAGATAATTAAAGTATGATGTGCTGAGGATTTCCATGGCAGGGAAACCACTTATGATATGCATCTTTTCCAGATTTGAGAGATCAGGGATAGCTTCCTGGAAGGAGAAATGTCTTTTTTTTCTTGGATTTAATAATTCTTTATTTTAATTTTTTAACACCAAAAACATTTTGTACTGGGGTATAGATGGTTAACAATGTGATAGATTCAGGTGAACAGTGAAGTGACTCAGCCATACTTATACCTGTGTCCATTCTCCCCCAATCCCCTCTCCCATCCAGACTGGCACATAACATTGAGTGGAGTTCCATGTGCTATATAATAGGTCCTTGTTGGCTATCTGTTTTAAATATTACAGCAGGTACATGACTTTCCCAAAGTCCTTAACTATCCCTTGCCCCTGGCAAACATGAGTTCGTTTTCTAGAAAACAAACTCAAGGAGAAATTTCTTAACCAAGGGAAATGGGTGGTTGGAAGCCAGTGGTCCAGGGTAAAGCAAGTATAAAAATTCTGAGTAGAGAGAGGGAATGACTTGTTCATGGTAACAGGAAACATTCAGTACAGCTGGAGAATGGTGTGTAAACAAGGACTGAGAATAGATTAGGTGATCGAGGTATACATGGTCCAGATTAAAAGTGGCTTTGTAAAACACATCAAAGAGTTTAGACTATCCTAAGAGCTAGGGAGCCACTGAGGGGTTTTATATAGGGCAGAGACATTATCAAGTTTAGTTTTAGAAAACTCAGTTTGGTTAGTGTACAGAGAATGGTCTGTAAGGGTGGCTGAAACATTGAAAATAGTCCATCTAGTTAGAAAGCTTCTGCAGTGATTCAGGTGAGCAATGAGATTGTTTGAGCTTGAAACACAGAGGAAATCTGCAGTTATTCATGCATCCATTAATTTATTCATTCAACAAAAAAACATTGTGCTGGGTTCTTTGCTGGGTTTTAAGGATTAAATTGTGAATGAAAGAGACTAGAGAATGCTAGCATTTATTGGGGGATTCTGAATGGTTGTGATCAGGACTGTGCTGAGTATGATAGGAGAGTGTCTAGCTGATACTTTGAGGGTCAGCTGAAAGTTAAGTAAAAGAAGTAAAAAGCAAGTTCAGATTCACAAGTACCTTGTAAAGCTGCAATTATTTTTAAGCTACCTAAATTTTCCTGGGGCTTCCCCCTTGGCTCAGCAGTAAAGAATCTGTCTGCAGTGCAGGAGATGCAGGAGACATGGGTTTGATCCCTGGGTTGGGAAGATCTCCTAGAAGAGGGCATGGCAACCCACTTCAGTATTCTTGCCTGGAGAATCCCATGGACAGAGGAGCTTGGCAGGCTACAGTTCATAGGGTCTCAGTCTCAGAGTTGGACACGACTGAAGTGACTGAGCATGTACCCATGGAAGTTCTCTTGAGCTTTCATGGTGCTCTGCTGGTTTCTGCCACTATTTCGTTCCTGGAATCATAAATAAAATAATACCTAGTTTCTACTTCCCAAATACCCATAGGGTCTGAATCTGGATGTGTCTCATGTCCCCTCCACCTAATGTGTTATTTCCGTCTTTCTCACAGCTATCTCCTTTAAATTATCAAAATGATATATATATATATTTTTCTAATATCAAAGATATTTTCTCAATTGTTTTATAGCTAATATAACTTTCAGTGTATAGAATTGTTTTAAGTTTCTTTCTTTATGTGTGTAGAGCAGATATTTTCCACACATTTAGAATTTCCTTAATTTCTTTTAGAGCATTTGGGTGCTTACGGAAGTAGGATATTTTGTTATTATATGAATCCATTATTCTTTAATCTGTTTGAGAGATATAATGCAGTGTATATGAATTAAAATTTTGTCCCATGATAGTCTTAGAATAAAAATGCATAGTTTGAACAGTGGAAGAATCTAAGTGTCAGAGTAGAAAGAGTTTGTCTCAGAGGTTCTTTTAAGAATGATGAGACAAAAATCAAGAAAGATTGATGACATTAGCTAGTTCACTCAGTAGTTTATCAGTGGCATTGAAATAGAATTGAATTCAGGTCTTCTTTTTGTCATATTACAATAGTTAGAAAGACAGAAATCCTTGTTATTTCTAAAATATACCAGTATAATAAATTTTTACTGACAATAAAAATATAAATAATGCATACATATTTCTGTCTACATAATACCTATGAATAAGCTAACTAAACATTTTTTCCACTGAATATTTTTTTCTATGCTAATAAACAAACCAGTGACTTGCTGTTAGTTGATAACATAGAAACTAAAAGATATAAATTTCTTTTGAGAATGCTTTTAAGATTGCCAATGAAATACTTTCTGCTCCCCTGAAATTTCATTCTATCCAAAGATTTGTAAGTCCTTTTATTTCATTGAAACAATGTAATATGCTACAATAAGAATTCAATCTGTTGTGATATTATTGCCTAGGAATATTCATCAGCTTTATAAGCTTAGACACAATTATGTCCATCCTCCTCAGAGCCTTTCAGACTCCATTTTCCCATTAACTCATCCCTGTTGTGACATTTATACCTTAGAAATGCTTTTTTTATTTTTATAGACAAAAAACAGCTGTTTGTATTATTCATCCAACAATGCCATTTATTTCATCAGCAGGAATCACAACCTTTGTTTTGTGTTTTCTGTATTACTTTGGTTGGTTCATGAAACTGAGTCATTGGGATCCTGAGGGCGATGTGGAGTGGGCAGCCTTGGTTTTGGGGCCTCTGATTTGCCCTTCAGTGTCCATTGACACGTGAATTTGTTTAAATCCCTTATACCACAATAACCCTGAAAATCTTAATTTTATGGTATATCCCTTAGAAAGAGGAAACACCTAGCAATTTCAAGTCTGTACATTGATGATGAGGAAGGAGAAATAGGAAATTGTATTTTTCATTTGCATTCTTTTGAAGCGAATGCACTGTAATTGTATCTGAATTTCTAAAACATAATGCTCACTAAAGGTTTTGAAATAGTGTAGAAATTCAAAGTGAAAGCAATATTAATTTGTACAAAATAGAAGCATGCATTTTTTTAAAAAGCAGATTCAGTAGAGAAATTTCTATATTGGTCGTGATCACTCAAAACAATTATTAGAATCTCTTGACCCCAAAAAGCATTTCCTATTGTTGCTGATGTGTTTGACATTGACATGATGGAGTCAGGCTGGTATTAGCCTTTAGCCATTTTATGAAGGATGGCAGATGAATTGTGGAGTGGGAGAAGTAGAGCTGGCTCAGTCGCTCAGTCATGTCTGACTCTTTGCGACCCCATGGACTGTAGCCCACCAGGCTCTTCTGGCCATGGAATTTTCCAGGCAAGAATACTCAAGTGGGTTGCTATTTCCTACTCCAGGGGATCTTCCTGAGCCAGAGGTTGAACCTGTGTCTCCTGTATTGGCAGGTGGACTCATTACCACTGCACCACCTGGGAAGCCCAGAGAAGTAATAGGTGATGTAAATTTCCCTTTCCAAAGAATCCAGTTTCTCCCTCATCTTACACTTACTTTGCTGCTGCTGCTGCTAAGTCGCTTCAGTCGTGTCCAACTCTGTGAGACCCCACAGACGGCAGCCCACCCGGCTCCCCCGTCCCTGGGATTCTCCAGGCAAGAACACTGGAGTGGGTTGCCATTTCCTTCTCCAATACACTAACTTTAGAGCTGGCTTTTTCACGTTTCAAAAAGTAAAACTTACTTGACTACCAGATAGGACTGAAGCTACCAGCGTGTGGCTCTCAGTTCTCCCAGGTACATACTTTTTATCATAATACTATTTTCTGTGAATTCATTCTAGCCTGTTCTGCTAAGCTTGTCCAGCACTGCCTGAAATTATGAAAAAGGTAGTTCCAGGTACATATTTCTCAGTAAAAAAAGAAATCTGTGCTGTCCTTCATATTTGACACTTTCCCTTGCAATTTAAAAGCAAATGTTTATCAAATCAATAATAATTCATTTCCTTCCTACTAAGTATGAACTTCCTGGGTGGCTCAGATGCTAAAAGCATCTGTCTACAATGCGGGAGACCCAGGTTCAATCCCTGGCTCAGGAAGCTCCACTGGAGAAGGAAATGGCAATCCACTCCAGTACTATTGCTTGGAAAATCCCATTGACAGAGGAGCCTGGTAGGCTACAATCCATGGGGTCGCAAAGAGCTGGAGACAACTGAGCATATAGAAAATACCAAATCATACAGCCCTGGTTGATGAATACTGTTGCTGTGTTGGTGAAACATGACTTTATCAGGAGGCCTGGGGAGCTGGCCAGTGATTTACTGAATCACTGCACAAAACCATATACCCACCTATTGGCAACTACTATAAGCTTAGAAGCTAATAATCTCATTCCTCCTCCAATGTCTGACACCTGTGAAGTGCAGTTTTATGATATAACTGATCTTTTCCTGAACTTGTTACCCAGAATTCAATCCTTTTTGATGGGATGAAACATTTGCTTTGCTGATTTGTTCCAGGTATAAAGGGGAACATAATAGGTGGTGCATAAATATTTGTTGAATGAATAACTGAATTCTCTTGAACATTAATTTACAACCATTAAACAATCTTTTTTAATGATCTCTCCTTCAGAAATAAACCACAAGCCAAGTTTAGTTAGCTGAATAGAGAAAGTTATTACTTGTAGTTTTTCTGGGTTAATAAAATAGAGGCTTATAATTATTTGTCCCTGATCCTTACAATTACTTAACTCTCAGGAGAGCCTTTGAACTGAAAGTTTTAGTTTTTTAAAAAAGTATTAGCTATAGGAATGGGTTTACAGGAATATGTCCACTTCCCCGTTTCTTTTAAATAGTTATAAAATCAAGAAATCCAACCATCCAGTTTTATTTGTCACTGATTAATACCCAGAGTGCTCATTTCTCTAACAAATTAATGAAGTTTCAAGACTCACTCTTACATCCAACTGACACCCAAATTGTTCCCATTTATTTTGATTTAAAATAACTATGATCATGATAACAATAATTTAATAAAATAATGAGTACCCACATATACAAAACCCAACATCATTTATGTTGTTTTTAAGTTTATATCTGAAATGAAACAAAATTATTCTAAAGTGTACTTGAATATACATTAAAAATTCAGTTGCTATTAGAAGATTAATATCCTAAGCACATAAAAAATGGAATATAAAATTATAGGGTTATATTCTTAATGGCATTTCAAGGGGTTTTTCAAACATGGATTTGAAACATCTGATAAAAACTGGGTTACTCTAGAATATATTTTATAATTTATTTTAATTATTGGAAAAATTAAATGAAATTAAAAGATGCTTGCTCCTTGGAAGAAAAGTTATAACCAACCTAGACAGCATATTAAAAAGCAAAGACATTGCTTTGCCAACAAAGGTCCATCTAGTCAAAGCTATGGTTTTTCCACTAGTCAGGTATGGATGTGAGTATTGGACTAAAAAGAAAGCCGAGCACCGAAGAATTGATGCTTTTGAACTGTGGTGTTGGAGAAGACTCTTGAGAGTCCCTTGGACTGCAAGGAGATCCAACCAGTCCATCCTAAAGGAAATCAGACCGAATATTCATTGGAAGGACTGATGCTGAAGCTGAAACTCCAATACTTTGGCCATCTGATGCGAAGAACTGACTCATTCAAAAGACCCTGATGCTGGGAAAGATTGAGGGCAGGAGGAGAAGGGGACGACAGAGGATGAGATGATTGGATGGCATCACCGACTCAATGGACATGAGTTTGAGTAAACTCTGGGAGTTGGTGATGGACAGGGAAGCTTGGCGTGCTGCAGTCCATGGGATCACAAAGAGTTAGACATGTCTGAGGAGCTGAACTAAACTGATGCTGATATTAAAACAATATTTATTTATACTTGATAAGACTCACAGTCTTGAAATTGTTCTAAGTGATATAAAAATGCATCTGTGTAGTTTACTACAATATAGCCTAACTGATTTCTAGAAAGAAAGAAAGTGAAGCCACTCAGTCGTGTCCAACTCTTTGCAACCCCATGGATCATAGCCTACCAGGCTCTTCTGTCCATGGTATTTTCCAGGCAAGAGTACTGGAGTGGGTTGCCATTTCCTTCTCCAAACCGATTTCTAAATGATGCTATTTTTGAAGTCATGATGTGATATATTGAAGTCTAAGTCCTTACTGAAGAATGGATTGAGATATCCTTGATTAACACAATGTGCCTACCTCTAAACTATTGTCCAATGTGAAGAATGTTCCAATATAAAAATGTGTTTAAAAATTTAAACATATAGCTCCAATATTGCTTAGTATATTAATGTTAAACTTGCAGAGCTATTATAAATAAAATTCACATAGCCTTTCTGATTATGTAGGACATTTGTTTGAAATTCATCACAAGGAAATCAAGTGAGAAAACATGATAGTTCAAAATCTATCACCGCTAAAGAAAACTTTAAAGTTCCTTTGCCATTAAAAAGTAGCATTAGTAGCATATTTATTAATAAAGGAGAGGGCAGGATTATCTAGATTTTGACTACAGATTCTCTTTCTCTCTCCCTGTTTTAGGAATAATATTTAGGTTAATATCTCAACTGGGACAGGGCAAAAATATATTTTTAATTTAAACATTTCTAAAATTACTATTTTTGCTCTTCTGTCCTTGTATGCAAATAATATCTCTACTTTGGGGACTTCCCTTGTGGCGCAGCTGGTAAAGAAGCCACCTGCAACATGGGAGATCTGGGTTCGATCCTTGGGTTGAGAAGATCCCCTGGAGAAGGAAACAGCTACCCACTCCAGTATTCGGGCCTGGAGAATTCCATGCACTGTATAGTCCATGAGGTAGCAAAGAGTCAAACATGACTGAGCGACTTTCACTTCACTTTTTAAACATTCACTTATCCCTTAATAGTAGGGCTTCCCTCATAGCTTGGTCAGTAAAGAATCTGCCTGCAACGCAGGAGACCCAGGTTTGATTCCTGTGTCAGGAAGATCCCCTGGAGAAGGAAATGGCAACCCACTCCAGTATTCTTGCCTGGAGAATCCCATGGACAGAAGGGCCTGCTAGGGTACTTTGTGGGGGTGGTAAATAGGCAGATGGCAAGACCCATGGGCTTAGAATCTTGCTAGAGAAATCTGAAGCAATTAAAGAACAGCATCATATCACATAAAATCACACACAGATCACATATAACCTAGGCATGTGGAGAATTTAACTTGGGTTAAACTGATCAAAGATGGAACTGGAGTGGGGCTATGGACTGGAGAAGGCAATGGCACCCCACTCCAGTACTCTTGCCTGGAAAATCCCATGGATGGAGGAGCCTGGTAGGCTGCAGTCCATGGGGTTGCAAAGAGTCAGACATGACTGAGCGACTTCACTTTGACTTTTCACTTTCATGCATTGGAGAAGGAAATGGCAACCCACTCCAGCATTCTTGCCTAGAGAATCCCAGGGATGGGAGAGCCTGGTGGGCTGCCATCTATGGGGTCGCACAGAGTTGGACACGACTGAAGCGACTTAGCAGCAGCAGCAGCATAGCCTGGGGAAGAAAGAGAAGTGTGTGTCTGTATGTTGGGGGAGGTGTGTGTGCATATGTGTGTGCATGTGGTATGTGTGTGTTTATATGATGTTGATGTGGAAAACAAGAAAATAATGAGAGAACAATATGGATAAATGAGAACAGTGCTACATCTTAAAATGTCTTATAGTGGGTTTGGAACTTGATCTTATGAACACTATTTAGAGAGACATTGAAGGTTCTTTAAAATAAAGTCAAATTCTAAACTGCTTAAAATATTAGTGCTATCCTTATTCCCTATTACTTTCAAATTTTCTAACTCCTACAGATGAAGTCTTTTTCCCCCAGTGTCACTAGTACATGCGTCCTGCTACCTCTTGGCTTCTGCTACTAATAGTGAAACTGTATTTAACTATCAATAAAAATATAGATTTAGTTGACTGAAAATAGAGTAGTTCTTGGTTGAATATTTATGAGGATCTATTTTATTACGTACATACGATTTAAGCTGGTCTTAAAATTATAACAGAGAACAAATATTCCTCAGCAAAGCTCAATATAGTAAGAAATGTCTTTCTCTCTTGCTATTTTTCTTCCTAAAAGTGATAGTTTTTCATGCCCATGATGGACATACAGAGCACTGGAGCTCTGGCACTGCAGAAAATGCTCAAGACCTTCCAGGCATAACAAATAATAGCACCACAGAGAAGAACACAGGTTCTTTCTGCATCAGGGAACAGAGTGGCATCATATTTAAAAGCACTGATGCAATAATTGTACAGAATCCCAATGCAAGTTGTGTATATCAGGAGCATGTAAAAATAGGAACATTTGTTTCTCTGAGTTATGAATTCTAGCACTCATGAATATTTTCCCATGCTACTACCAAATTCTTTATTAGTGGCTAAAAATTTTCTACCAAGGTAGAATAATATCTCTTTCTAGTTTATTCTCTTACAAGTCAACAACCCTGTAGATTCAAAAGATATAAAAATGGATGTATAACTAAGTCACTTTTGTTCCTGAAAATCAGAAATTGTAAATTTAAAATGCATTGTTAATTATAGCCGTTTAAACTTAAGCCTGGGATGTGATTAAAATAATAGCAAAACACTTTTGTAGTGGGTTGAAATTAAAAGCCAGTGTTTTCATGCATGTAAAACATAGCAAAAACAACTACAAAAGGAAAACCAGGTTTGTGTTCATTTCACAAGTCTTTAAGACTAAAACCTCAGCCATATTAGATTCAATTATAAGATTTGTAAAGCACACAGTGCAACTAGTTGTACACAATAGGTGCTTATTAAGTAACTGTTCAACGATAGATCATTCTGTAATCACAAACTGTGGAGGAAAACTAAGTTATCTTCCTAAATTTTGTTTCATATATTTGAAACAGGAACTTGAAACAAATGCAGTGCCCTCTAAAAGAAATTTATGAATTATTTATAGTTGAGAATAGAACATAAAAAGGAATAACAGGGCACAAATATCCATAATTTGGTCATTTGAAATGGAAGCAGGACATCAAGCCTGTCTGATTAAAATTAAAAGTGCTGTTATGAAGTTAGCACATGAATAAAGCAGAGGCCTGGTAAAAGAGAATTTTAATATTGATAAAATTCTATATTGATAAGATTCTACTATTGATATTCTCCAGCATTGATACTGACAATCTGGGATCAGTTTGGGCCTATAACTGCTTAGATAGGAACCTAGTTAGTTGAAATATTGTATGTAAGGAATGACTGTCAGTGGACCAGTGTCAGCAGTGGGAAGCTATATTTGAAATAACCATGCCGTTAATCTCCTGGGGACACAGGTGACCCAAATGGATACACCATAGATTTGTCTAAGCTGGAGGAATTTTAGAGATCAACGACTTTGCTATACAATTGAGGGAACTAAGAGGTCAAGTGAATAGACCATGGTCTACAGCTACTCAGCAACTCAGTTCTTGACACCCAGGCCAGCACCCTTTTCTACATGTACAATAATTATATAGAAACTGTGTTTACTGAGACCACAAACATGAGCAAACTGGAGTGGCGGTATGGCAGTGGCTGTCACTTTAGAAGATGAAATCATCTAAGTAAGAGATCAAATATAAAGAATGAGTTGAATTGGGATGGATGTCGGGGGGCTCAAATGGGCAAAACAACAGCTTTAGAAAATTCAGTGAAGGATGGCCAGGTATGTAAATACAGGACTATGAGTCAATAGTTTATAACAGTGTGAGGACCATGTGGATGCATGAATGTCAAGTGGGCAGGACTTGCAATTCTGCCATTATATTCTCCATTAATCATTCCTTTACCATGTATAGTTATGAATGCTAGTTACAGAAGGCTTTGGAGAGATTTCAGGAAAGTAAGTGTAAGTAGTTGGGACATGGGAATGGTGATCCTGAAAGTTGGCCTTTAAAGGGAGACTAGATAATGGACTTCATGAAAAAATTTTACCCAGCCAGAATAACCATCCCTTTAAAATCTCAACTTTATATAAAATGTGACAAAACTGATTTAAGACTGAAGAATATGAGCTAGATGCAGGTAAAACTCTCCATATGGTATGAGTTGTGTAGCCCACTTTCAAAATTTGAGTGATATAATATGAGCAGTGTTATTCTAAGCAGTCATATGAAAGATTAGATGGATTCTCTGGTTTCTTTGGTAATATGAGCCTATGTGAGAGTAGAGAGGGCTTAGTTACTGTCTACTCTTTGCTTCCCTTAGTGGAGCAAGAAGGAGAATAGCAAAGTGGAGGTGAAGTCTGAGGGCTGGAACTCTGTTCCTGCTCAGTTATTTCAGCTCCCATTAATCTTTAACCTTTTACAGTTATTTTGTTCAAATGAACAATAGCAATAGCAATAACAGAAGCAACAACAGTAATAATAGCCAGTATTTACTGAATGGTCAGTCTTGGCTGCATGCTGTTCTCATTACTTTACATCCATTTTTTTCCCATTACTACTTTATGCAAGTTACTTAAGCTCTCTGTGCTTCAGTTTCTTCATTTGTAAGGTATGGATTACAATAGCATCTGCTTATTGTGATAATCAAGTGAACTCATATATGAAAAGTATTTAAAACTTTCTTCAGCACAAAGTACTTAATAATAGTTATTATTATCATCTCATTTTTGATCTTCAAAGCACAATCTTCAAAAATATTGTGATTGCTGCTACTTACTCCATTTACAGGTAAGCAAATTGAGACTCAAAGAGTTTAATAAACTGTTTTCAAGATCATAAAGATAGTAAGAATCATATAGAATAAGGACTTGAACCTCCAAATCTTATGCTTTTTAATCTCCTTGCCATTGTGGTCCTCCTCTTCCAGGCACCAAAGGCTCAGCCACACCACATTAAACTTTTCTGATTAATAGTGGATCCTTATGTTGATCTACAGTTTCCTCATTTTATTATTTCCTGTCTCTGAAATGGCTTTCCTAACTTTGTCAAGTAGATAAATTTAAAATTATCCTTCAAGACTGAGTTCAGCTGTTACCTCTTCTATCTCACCTTCCTTCTCCCATCTTCACAGAGTTAATTGCTTGTCTGTGTTTCTCTTACACTTATCTCATATATCTCTCTTACAGCACTTATCACATTGTCTCATAATTTGTTCTCTGCTGCTAGATGGTGAACTATGAGAGAATCAGTAAAAATTAAAATTTATTTAAGATGCCAGACTTCCTTTTAAGGGCTTCATAAGGATGCCCTCGTTGAATCCTTTCAATAACTCCAGGATGTATGTTCTATTATCCCTTTTCCCTTGAGGAGACATAGAAAGGTTAAGTAAGTTGCCCAAGATCATAAATGCAATAGGCACACAATAAATGATTGCTGAATTGAATTATTTCTAAGTAAAAATGCCTACAAAAAATGATCAAAAATTTCCTTTTTTCCCTGAAGAAAATGAAATCTCTCAATTCAACATTGTTTTGGGTAGAGGAGAAAAAATAAACTTCTCTTTCATCTAGTTCAATTTTTTCTTTCTTAAAGCTATGAAAAGAAACAACAAATTACCTTTAGCTAGTTGAAATTCAATTATCAGTTCAGCTTTAAAGTTTTTAAAATAATATAATAACTTTACCCCATGATACAGTAAATGATTTACTTCCCAATGATCATTATTCACATGATCTTGAACATCCATATAAGTTAAATGATATTTTATTGTCTATTCAAAACCCAGTAATTCAGGACATGCATTACAATGTCAATTTTAATACTTGTATCAAGAATTTATAAGTTTCCAAACACACAGATTAAAAAAAGAACTGTTTTCTGCCTCTAAGCCAAGACCCTGTGTCTTTCTGAGGATGATGAGGTACCAGAAAGAATGCCGGGTGTGAATAATTTCAAGCCCCAAACTACCTGTGATTCCTTTAAGGCCTTTTTTTTTTCACAGTCACTCAGAAGGAAACACACTCTTTACTTTCCTCTGGGGCCTTACGGGCTCCAGCCCCAGTATTAACTGCCTAATTTGGTGCAAGGAAAACTGGCTTTAATAGCTTTTTGAGCAGTAATGGACATCATCCCCTTAGCAAAAGGGGATGACAGAAAAATTGCTTCTCTATTTTTAAAAACAAGATCTTGTTTATATAATCCTTTTATCAATTTAAAGCCTCTTGGTTTAAATATATTTTTTAGAGCTTGTTACAATGCAATAAATGGCAAAATGAGTTAGCCAAACAATCTTTTTTCATCACCCCAGTTCTCAATAGCCCTTTAGCCTTTATGACTGCTTCGACTGATGATAAAAAGTAATCCAGCCATTTCCAAATGCTACCTTAGTTTGAACCACTGTATAGACTAATTTTGAACTTGTGCCTCAAAATTGAGCAATTCCATCATTTTAATATAATATTAAAAAAAACTTGTGAGAAAATTAGGAAATTCATAGAACACGAGCATGCTTAGAATCAAGAACAACAGCAAAAAAAAGTCAGCGACAGACAATTGTTTTAGTAGACCCTGCAATTTCCATTAAAAGCATTTAAAAGAGAATATTAACAAACATGAAAGTGATTCATTTTTGCATAGAAAAATAAACTCACACGATTTTAGAGTCTTAAATAACCCATAATTCTGGGAACCATTCATTCACCTTGTGTTTAGCCAGTATTTGAAACACTGCCATTTGTCATCATTTAAATTTTCTTTTTCATATAGTTAATATAAGCTAGAGTTTTTGTTCTGCTTTAATAACAATATGGTTTATGCTATATGTGGAATAAAGAATAGAGCAAAGTAAATATATTTAATGTGAATATGCAGAAAGGAAGGGTTTTGGTTCTCTTTGCAGCTCTCCTACAGTAATTCCCATTGCAACACAACTCACTATTGTATGACTTAGCTGAAAAGGATATGTCTCTAATTGTACATTTCATTGTATTTGCAATAGAAGTAAATTTTGAGGGCCAAATAAACTTTTCAGCTGATGGGGGTGAGGTAGGGAGCTTTGTTGTATCTACAGTAAAGAATAAGAAAAACATTGAAGGAGTAGCATGCCTTCATAATGAAAGACATGTAACCTGTTTCACGGGTTATTCCTATCTTTGCTTGAGCACCATGGGAGTTGGCATTTTAGTGCTTTCTTTTGATTGCACTTTACTCAGGCATTCTCATACTAAGTTGCAGGAAGGTGCAAGTATGGAAGAACATCACCTCCCTATCTCTTGAAGGAATTGAAATGTCTCTTAAGTGGAAGTGGAGAGTCAGGACATGGGAGAACTTTTAACACTCAGGGTTTGCTGTAACTTTGTATATAGCACTAATAACTGGAAACTCAGGGTTCCAAAACACAGCACAGTGATTCATATACATGAAACGTGAGAAGAATAGGGAGGCTTCCCTCTGAGTTGAGGGAGTTGATGTATAAAAGACCCCAGGGAATACTGGAAAAAGACAAGGGATAAGGCACTGAAGGAAAAATGGAAAACAGTCCATTTACAGTTATTATTACCAAGTCCATCTTAGAAACATTTACTATTGTAACACTTGTAACTTGTTGCTACTACATATTACTGTGATTAATTTTGTATTATTTAAATGGAGCCACTATGAGAAACTGAACAAGTTACTCACCTCCTTCTGCCTCAGTTTATATCTACATAGGATTTCACAGTTATAACTGAAAGCCTAGCTCCGGCCATGTATCTCACAAATAAACCCACTGTGTACAAAAGGAACCAGATGAGATAGTGTAGACACATCCATGCAAACACATCACCACTATTAAGGAAAACAATTTAAAGCCTGTTCAACTCAGATATAATCAGTCCTAGAGGGACACATTATTATTGATAATAGGTTTTTCTCACAAGGAAGTTGAACTCCCCAGTGGGAATGTATTTTTATGGGTTGCAGATTAGTAACATTTCCAAATTGAATCAGTTACAACTGTTTCAAAATATTGAATATTGCAATGAGTACCAAAATAGATAATATGATTTGGTCATTAAGACACTGAAGCAGACTTTTATTTTATATGATTGCCACCATTACTCATTGACTTATAAATAGAATGATTAACTGGGGATGTATCTCACCCACTGCTTGCCCCTTGACCTGAAATACCAAGCTAGTCAAGAGTAAGCTTAAATGTTAGTCACTACAGTTCAGTATTGTTCACTGATCACTGGAGCTGATCACTTACCTAAGCTGTTGGAATGTGTTATTCCAGATAGCTAGGTAGAATCAGGCAACCCCACTTGGTTGTTGCTGTTGACTCCCCAGTTCCCTATTCTTAATCCATGCCTCAGATTTTTTTCTCATATAAAGGAGGCCAGTGTTCAGAAAACCGGGTCTCTCTGGCCTCAAAATCATTGCTGAATTTTCTCCTGATTGCTGGTGATATTTGAACCTCTCAGCAAAGTTCTTTATAAACATACTTGTGGTAGTTATGTCTCCACTGTAAACTTTTTGAATTGGAAACATAATGTTATCAGAATATCTTTCAATAACATTTTCTTTATTGTATTTTAGATAATAATTTTAGTACTAAAAAGGGGTCTTTATTGCTAGATTCAATTCACTGTTGTATATTAAATTTTGTCTCAGGTCCAATATAAAGTAAAAATGAGTTCAAACAAAGTGCTTATTAAATCATAGCTTGAGTGGCCCTTATATGAGCTAAACTGCATATATCACTGAGATATTTCAATTATTTCTTTTTCCTTACTTATATTTATATTGATGTTCTTTACAGAAACACTGTAGCAATAAATAATTCTGTTTCACTAGATTCCTAATCTTATTTTTCAGGTACCAATAAAAGAAAATAAAATAAAAACCCCAAACAAACAAAAGCAATAACAACTTTTCTGTTTTTGTCATAATGTAATTATAAACCATTCTTTTTACAAGTTAAATAGTTAGAATCCCAGATTTCTACCATGGCCCAAATTAAAATGTGATATCTATATTAAAATTCTGAACCAACCAGCTAAGCAGGTTTACATCTTTAAATATTCTGGCTTGTAAGAATAAATAAGTATGATAAGCTACCAAATAATGCTTTTGCAGACATTATTATTTGTCAGCTTTATACTCCCTTTCATTCATGCATTTCCAGTTCCACAATATAAAGTAGCTACAAAAATAAAAAACAAAACAAAACTGTAATAGAGCTAGTCTTGCTATTTTGTGCTTGCCTCCCTGGTAAGAAAAATTAAGTGCCAAAAATGTAAAATTTATTTCAAGAAAAGTAACAGGCTACACAAGTAAATTTTGGCAAATGCAACTTTATATTGAAATTCACACATCTGTATCTTAAAGAATGAGACTCACAGACTCTAATGTATTTCTAAAATACCAGAAATTATATTATAAGCTTTCACAAGTTAAAACTGAAATAATTTAAACGACCAATACACTGAATGTGCAGAAAATATAAACAAGACTGTGCCTTCGGTAGAATAAATGCTTCACAAATTGTGCAAGATGTCATACTAAGGCTGTGGTCTCCCCTTACAGCCGACTTAAAATATAAACACACATCAACCGCCTGCTTCTTAGAACACACTATAATGGGTAGCACACCTCAGAAGAAAATTTCATTATCCCAGTGATGTGCACCTTAATTTTCAAATCATGTGAGGAAAAAGGAAAAAGAGTGTTACATGATCGTCCATGCACTTCCAGATGCATGACCATGACCAGTTACTGATTCAGTTTCCCTTGACTCCAATTTGCTCCAATACTAAATAAGATGAAAGATACTAGATAACCCTTTAAGGCAACATGTGTTTATTCTGCATTATTAGAACTGCTCAATTGTGACTGGTTGGTACCATTAATGTTGCCTCCCAGACCAATATCTAGTATTCATAAAATATAGATGAATTAGAAAAAACTTTATACCAAATCAACAAAAACCACATAATACAGTTCGATGCTAGCAATTTCACTAGTAGATAAGGAAAGCGGTATTTAGAAATAGTAATGTATTAATACAAAAAAGTAAACTATAATTGGAACCAATATACTGCTTTGGAATGCTCCCCAAAACTTACAAGGCGATTTTTTAAAAGTGATAATCCAATTAATTCATGGCATGTCTTTAGTGAATTACAGTACTTTAAGTCCCCAAATATTTTAGTCCTTGCAAAACAAATAGTATGAAATGTTTTAAAGTCTTCAAACTTCTAAAATTAGTTTTTTATCAACACATTTACCTCATGTCAACTTAATTTATTAAGATGTCCAATGCTAATTGGTTTTTTTTGATGTTTTTTCATAAGTAGTCATATACACAGCATTTAGCACTGATACTTAGCACCTGCTACTTTCATTATCTAGTTTTCAACCACATAAAGAAACTTAGGGCAGTGGTTCCGTCCTTTCTTAATTACAAACCTTCGCTGGCAGTCAGCAGGATCACTCTGAGATTTAAAATAGGATTATAGGTGAACTATTGCAAAGACTGCAGAATGTTGCCCAAATCCTTATAACTGCTGATCCCATTCTTGATTTTCTTCTCAAGAAATGGCTACAGGCCACATTTGCTTAGCAGAGAAGGTTAGTGTTTCACAAGGCTAAAGATTTACAGATGCTCCTTCATATAACACAGTAAGGTTCCCTTGGTAACCTGGATTTTCTGCAGTAAAGAAGGGTTGTGCTGAAACAGCGCCTCAGCTCCCTGTTGGAGAAAATGCAGACAAAAGGATTGATTCCTGCTTGGGCAAAACTCATCCAGACAGCAGCTGTTAGAAATCCCCCTGGTACTACAGGCCCTCTTGCAAAAACTCTCCAATAACAGGCCACCAGGTAGGGGCCCCACAAGGTTAAGAAGAGAAAAGTCATTATATAGAACATTCTGCTGATTCTTTTCTCCATTTTGAATTCATCTAAGACCAATAGCCTTCTTCTGCTCGTGGTGTTTGCATTTTGCCTGATGCCCAGCAAGGTGGGTGGTGTGGGACCCCTTCCAAATCCTGCTAGCCAATTGGCAGCTGCCTGGCCACTGGCTCCAGGACCATGAAAAGTCCAGTTCTGGCTGACTGCTGCTACAAACTGGACTGGCTTCATTTTCCTTCGGTCGTGGACAAAAAATATCAGCTTGAGGTAGACAAGCTGTGTAGCTAGGAGGATGAGGGCAAGGAGCAGCATAAATCCTAAGGAATCATTAGCCCTGAAGGAGCGGTGTTGGAAGGTACATTGATCTTCTTCCCTAATGAATGAGTAAGTGCCCACATCTAAAACTGGGGGAAATGCCATGGCCACAGACAGAGTCCACACCATGCAGATCACAGCCAGACACGTCCAAAAGGTCAGCCTCTTTGTATAGAAGCGATGATGGGCGATAGCTAAGTATCTGGTGACACTGATACAGAAGAGCATGAAAGCAGTGTGAAAACAGGACAAAACCCCCAGAAAGGCAATCACTTTGCAAGTCAGAGTCCCATAAGTCCAAGTAGAGCCATTTTTGACAGAGTTGAATACAAATGGGAAACAAATTGCAGATCTGAGGATATCTGAACAGCAAAGATCCAACAGGAAGTAGTAAGGTGCTCTATGCAAGGTCTTATCTTTCACGAGCAAAATGGAGATCAGAAGGTTGCCCACCACGCTGACTCCTATTATGAAACCCAAGGAAGTCAATTTCAGAAAGGCTGTTAGAGGAGAGAGATTTTGCAAAATGTTGTCAGCTGCATGGCTATAGTTCGCCATAGATGGATGGAGGATAAAGATACAGCCTCAGTCAAGTCTCATGATCTAGATATAAGAACAAGGAAAAGATAGATCCATACATTTTACTGAAAATGTAATCCACAAAGAGAACAGATCCGATCTGCAGTCATGCTTCCTCTTTTCTTTCACTTGATTTGCCATCAGAATATCTGAAAACAACAAAAAAAAGCTATCAGTTTTTAAGTTAACAAGCAATGATGTCAGGCAGTGCTAATATAGAGCTGTTCATTTATGGGGAAGCAAATAAAGTTTTAATTTTGAATAATATTATTTGGTTTAGTATTTGTGCTTGAGATTTCAGAGAATTGACTTGTTTAGTTTTCTGAGCTAGATGAATTTTAAAATGTCCCTATTTAAAAGAACATACATTTGATTGGGCACCTTTAGGAGAGAAGGAATAAAATGTTCCCCAAGCATAAAATATGCCAGTCTAGGAATTAATCACTGGTGTTGCAATGGAATCTACAAGATTGCTAATAGGAGACAGGAGACTACCCACATTTATTTGAGGTCTGTTAGTATCTGTCAGTGTTTTCCCGGCAGCTTCTCTGCTGATATGGATCCAATGAACCCTTGCAAAATATATCTTTTAACTTTAGAGCCACTTTTCATGCTGCATGTTATAAGAAGAATATTTGTTGATTCATCTTAAAGCATAATTTCAACATTAGACTTCTAAATTCATAGGAACTTGTCCCAGGATTTGATTTGATTTAATCTTTTGTCTTTCCCTTCCCTTCCCATCCCCCATTTCTGGCAAATCTTTTCTCTTTTAAACCCACATGATTATTAGAAATGGTTAATGTAAATACTCGTCAGGGAAACACCCACAGGAATAATGCACTTTCATTTGTAAACCCTGGCTGCCCGGTTTCAAATGAATTTAACATGAACCTGTATTTCTCGGGCAATTAAGCTTTTACCATTTATACTGACAATCTTCGTTGCAAATCGCAAGTAGCTTCATTTTAAAACAAAATGCATATTGTCTCCTAGGTGTTTGGGAACCCCACCGGGGAAATCGGTTTCCTCTGTTATTCCCACGAAGCATGTTTCCTTTGCCACTTCTCACTTGCCTGGAATATGCTGATAGAAGCCCAGGCAAAACTGCGTTGGATGATTTTAATTTCCTCACCGGTACATCCCCGGGTAAATACCGATCGCATCATGCAACATTATGAAACCTGAAATCCGCCACCCCTGGATTTATAATGGGGGGGTGGAGGAGGGGGAGGGGGAGAGAGACATGCATTACATACGCGAAGATGGGGAGAGAGATTGCTTCTGTGCTGCAAGGGAACTCTTCCCGGTGATTCGCAGTCCGATATTCCTCAGTCTTGCAACGCTTTCCAGAAATGGAGCTCTCAATAAGCCCTACTGAAGATGCATTGTCTGAATGTACTTCCATTATGCAGTTTATTGTAAAAACACACACACACACAACCCACACACAAAAAACTCAAGGAGGGCTCTTTCCCGGTGAACCTGCAGTTTCATCAGCACTGTGCGCCCCCTCCCCCCAAACTTAACCGAGAGTATATCCTCCTACCTGTTGGTGTTGGATATCCCGACAGACTATAGCTTCTTCTTTCTATAAATTGCTGATTTTTTTTTTTGCCTTAGTGCCTTGACTGAGCATCCAGGCAGGGCTCGGCGGCGCCTGCGCGATGGAGCCTCCTTGAGCTCCAGCCGCGTCCTCCCCTGTCGCAGCGGCACCGTCTCCCCCAGTAACGCAGGGGCCGCGGCGGCGGCGGCAGCCCTGGCGAGGGCGGCGGCAGGGGCTACTTCTGCCTCTGTGGAGCCAACTGGAGCCCCGACCCGTTTCCAGAGCGGGCTGGGTTTATTGAATGTCCTGTTCTGTTGAACTGGTAAAAACGGGCTTTTGTCCCCTGTGGCTGCTTCTGAACTTTTCCCTCCCTGCATTGGACGTGGGGATTTGGAAAGGCTAGTTCAGGACCTCAGTCCCACCCTCTTCCCTTAGGGCAGCGCATCCCGGTGCTGGGGGTGCCTGCCCAGCCCTCAGCTTCCTGAAACCCCGCTCTCCCCAAACATTTTTTTCCCATGCTCTTTTAGGGTGGTCCAAAGCATTCGCAGCTTCTTTTAGCTTTCTTCTTTAATGATTTCTCCAGCTGACTGCCTTTGCAGGTTAGCTGGGGGTGTGGGGGTGGGGGTGGGGCTGGTGGGGTGGGGAGGGAAGCGGTGGAGGAGGAGAGAAAGAAGAAAGAAAAGAAATTTTTTAAAAAGAAAGAAAGCTCAGTCAGGAAAATTCTTGTCAATGGGGAAGAAGGGAAACCAGGTTAGGGTAGCCCTTTCTTTGTTAGTCATCTGTTCTCCAGTGCACGCAGATGCGCGGTAAGTAGGGAGAAGCTAAGTTCAGAGGAAAACTGCAAAATGATTTATGTCCATTCTACCTTGACGAAAATGACTGTAGAATCAGGCATACACAAATTTTAAATGACCATTCCTCGCATTCCACCCCACCAAGCAACAGCCTTTCTTTCATTTTCTTGCAAGTACGACTGACCAATAGATTGGTAATGTTAAAGCAGTTGTGTGTGAGTTTCCTTCTCCCCTTTGTTTTTACGGAAGAAAAATACTAGGAATATAACGATTCACAAAACTTACACCCGTTCAAAAGGTCCGATGATATCACAAGACAGCACATAGCCTGACACCTGGGTGCTTAAGCATGTCTCTGGAATCATGCATTTCCTTATTTTACCATTTCAGAAGAATTTGTGGGGGTGGTATAAGATTTTAAACAATTCCCCACCTCCAAAAAAATGATCAGAAATGCTTTCATTAATTCCCAAGTTAAAAGGTCTGCTTTTCCTCCTGCATGCTTATTGCTTTATAATAATCTGTTAATGAAACAGAAAAAATAAAGATCTTCTGTACAGCAATAATTTGATCTCCAGACAGCAGTAAAATACCTCATTGCTGGGTGGTGAGATTGTGACATTCGGGGGAACTCAAGCCAATCAGCATACAGATAATATGGGTTAATTTGCATATTGTATTTCTATTGGACATACCAAGGTAAAGCTTTCTCTGGTTTAAAGCTTAAAAATGAATACTTCACTGTCATGATGTCACAGTCATTGCACAAAGCCCTATGTTGGTAATATTGAAACAAAGTTATATTTTCTTGATTTGTTTTGCCATGTCCTAAACCCAGTTAAGAAAAATAATGATTAATATATATATGTATGTATATATGTGTGTGTGTGTGTGTGTGTGTGTGTGTGTATGTATGTTCTAACTTTGGCATTCCCTTAAACTAGAAAAATCAATTCTACAGCTGTACTGGAAATAACTTGAGGGCATTTCCATTCTAGTGAAACATTCTACTTTTTCGCAAAACAAGGAAATTCAGAAGTGTTTAAAACTATATATTGGTTTGCAACTTGTAAGTGAAATGTCAACTTCATTTCTGTGGAACTACAAATCAATTCAATTTGTTATTTGTTACTTCCCAATTACTGTCCCAATGTACTTTGCAAAGAGTTATTATTTCCTGAATTTTTACAGTTTTTAAAAAGCTATAGGATAAATGACAAGTTTGCTGAAAATCCATGATATGTACAATCTTAGGTTGTATGGATTAGGGATAAACTTTTTAAAAGTTAATTTAAAGGGTGAC
The DNA here is from genome assembly GCF_042477335.2 of Ovis canadensis. Lineage (NCBI taxonomy): Eukaryota > Metazoa > Chordata > Mammalia > Artiodactyla > Bovidae > Ovis > Ovis canadensis. The sequence continues at coordinate 70,242,981 of NC_091248.1, read as the reverse complement.
TGCACAGCCTGCCTTTGAGACAATAATTTACTCTGCAGAAAGGTATACAGCCAAGTTCCAAGAGTTTAACTTTCCTTAAATTTTAAGAAGCAGGTATTGATTCCTTAAAAATGAGGGACTACTACATGTATGCAGTATTTTTTCATATCCACAACTCAGGGTATATTAAAGCTACTATTTTCCTTTACAGTTGAGTGCAGTTACAGTTGTAGTTTGTTTTTTTCCAGCTGTTAGATGAGACTGTCACTTTCTTGCCTCACAAGGGGGTTTAAGAAATTAATGAGATATTTTCCATTTAGTTCATTAACTCCACTGGAGAAAACACTGAAGTCTGCGTCTTCCACCAACAGGGTTTTTTAAAAAAGTATATTTAATACAGTAATAGTCAAAAGTTTTATATCATCTATAAATTCTCAGATATAAAATTATCACTTCAGTTGTTCAGATCATAACATTATTTGTTCGTAGCTAATTTCTTTTTGATTCCTTATATCACCACACTTAGAAAAATTGATTGTCAGGTTAAGAGTAAAGAGACAAACAGCAAAATACTATGTACACTGCAGTTGAAGAACTCTAAAAGTTTGAAGAAATGTAGAAATTTTCAACCTCTTGGCATATTATATTTACTACATAGATCAGTGGATTAGGAAGACTGATGCAATCTGTTTAATTTGGTTCTTATAATAAATATATATAATTTTAAAAATTAATCAGACATTTCAGATTTTTGCCAAATGCACAATCTCATGATAGACAAATGCAGGATTTTCATTCTATGCATTATGTGAAAATGTGTATCAGGAAGTAAACAATTCTTCCCAAATGCAGAGAATGATAGGCTAGGATAAAGTTCTAAAGATTTTGCAGTCATTTGTTTAAAGCACTATCTCTCCATTTTAAAGCTGTCACTAAATATTTAAAAATGTGTATATTTGATAGCCCCAACTGTTACTAAAATCTAAAGCTATATATGAAAAAGAAGCTTCGGTAAAATTTCTGGAAGTTATCTTGATAAGAATGACTCTCACCACGGATATTTGTACAGAAACATTTTTAAATAGATTATTAAAAAAAAAACTTCACTAACCTAGAACAAGTGACCAACAGAAAAGGAGAGTATGTGTTTCTAGTTTAAAAATGGGTTTTCACCTCCTAATCTGTGGCAAAAAAATAAAATGACCTTTTTCATACTGACACCTAAGTTACTGAAAGTTAGGGCTTTAGGAATTCTGCTTGAAGAACAAAATTATGAAAAAATATACTGTACCTAAAAGATTGCCTCTAGATTTTAAAAATCATACCTCTGGAATTTCAAATAACCATAATTGTGAATACCTCAGTGAAATTTCTTTAGAATGTAAAGGAATTTTAAAGGACTAAGACTATGTCATGTTTCTTTCCAAAATGATGAAAGAAATTCATTTGTCAGATTTTTCTTTTTGCTCTGTCACAAAACAGGCTACCAAGTGTTAATATATTTAAAATTTTAAAGTTAGCATCTCTAAGACCTTTCTTCACAATTTAATATCCAGGCTTTTAAAACTTAGCAGTTTACCTTTTCTGATCTTTATTGTTCACAATTTCATGCTCTCTGAAAACTTTTTCCTTTATTTAATTCATTCAACAAACATTTGTTGATGTTACTCTGTAGAAATCACTACCCTAGATCTTGCAAGAAATGAAAAATTAAAAGATAGGATTGGTGTACAGCAATTCCATCAATGTAGGGGAAGCCTGAACTGGTTAGAAGTAGAAGAGGTAGAATGAACAGAAACAAAGGGATAGATCCAGGGTAAGAGGAGGTAGAAGCTGCATTTCTTTTTCTTTTTTAAAATCAAATGATTAGATAGGTAAGCAAAGGAAATTGAGGAATAAGAATTGACTCTAAGTTTTGGAGCTTGGATAACTGAGAGGTTCAGTTCAGTTCAGTTCAGTTCAGTCGCTCAGTCGTGTCTGACTCTGTGACCCCATGAATCGCAGCACGCCAGGCCTCCGTGTCCATCAACAACTCCCGGAGTTCACTCAAACTTATGTGCATTGAGTCGGTGATGCCATCCAGCCATCTCATCCTGGGTCGTCCCCTTCTCCTCCTGCCCACAATCCCTCCCAGCATCAGAGTCTTTTCCAATGAGTCAACTCTTTGCATGAGGTGGCCAAAGTACTGGAGTTTCAGCTTTAGGAGATGCCATTAACTAGAGGGAAAGTGAAAGTGAAAGTGTTTGTTAGTGGCTCAGTCCTGCCGACTCAGCAACCCATGGACTGTAGCCCACCAGGCTCCTCAGTCCATGGGATTCTCCAGGGAAGAATACTGGAGTGAGTTGCCATTCCCTTCTCCAGAGGATCTTCCCCACCCAGGGATCGAACCTGGGTCTCCTGACTTTCAGGCGGTTTCTTTACCGACTGAAACATCAGGGAAGCCCTAACGTGGGGGAGCAAAAGTTAAAAAAGAGGGGCCTGGTTTGGTAAGGAAGATAATGAGTTAATTTTAGACAGATTGAATGTGAAATGCTGGTGGAACGTTTAAGTGCTGATGTCATATATGCAGTTGGAAGTGAAGACTGCGGATTCAGGAAGTGCTTATAGGTAGGTGATGGTGGAAGTCGGTTAACTGTTGGATAACATTGCCAAGTGGGACTCTTGAGAGATAAAGGGAAAGTGTTGATCAGTCATGTCCAACTCCTTGTGACCCTGTGTGCCAGGCTCCTCTGTCCGTGGAATTCTCCAGGTAAGACTACTGGAGTGGGTAGCCGTTTCCTTCTCCAAGCGATCTTCCCAAACCAGGGATCAAACCCATGTCTCTGCATTGCAGGCAGATTCTTTACTGTGTGAGCCATCAGGGAAGCCCAATGATAGATAAAATTGAGGTTAAATAAGTAAACACACATGCCCATTCTTCTCTTTGTGAACAAACTAAAAAGCGAAAAGAATGCCTACGTTTAGGAAACAAGAAGGAACATGGAAGAACCAGAGCTAGAAGAAAATGAAAGGAAGAAGCACCAGTGTCACAGACCCTGAGGGAGAAAAGAATTTCAAGGAGGGAGTTGTCATCAGTATAAATTGTATCTAGGAGGTTTTAAAAGGATGAGGAGTTAGAAGATATTATTGGATCTGGTGGTAAGGAAATCATTAGCAATCTTGGAGAGAGCAGTTTCAGAAAAGCCAGTCAGATTGAAAGGGATTAACAAGTGAGGGGCACAGGTTTAGCAGTTTATAAGGTCAGACTCAGAAATTATTTTGCTATTAATGACAGTACTGTTAGTGATAAAGGTTTTAATGAATTCTCTTAATGTTTTGTGAACAGAATGTTATTTAAATAAGCATAGTATGCCTTTTTTCTTCTGGAAGTCTTTAAAACTCTTCTTCTACTACACATTATTTAAATATAATCCTATGAATGAAAGAAAATGCAAGTTTCCCTACCATGTCTGGTAAAACTTTAGAGATTTGATCAAAGGTCCTTAGTCTATTAAAATATTTTAAATTATCTCCTTCTTTGTCTTTTTTTTTTTTTTTTAAATGGAGTTAGTTTCAACCATGTAAAAGAGAAAAGTGACCTATGTGGGTATAGCATGAGAATAAGTGTGGTGTGTGTGTGTGTTTGTGTGTGTGTTGGAGGAAGGTAGGAAAGCAAAGCGAGTGCTCATAAAATAATTAAGAATTGGGAAGTGTAATTTAATATTCAGGTTAATGAAGAGTCATACACATCTTATATGGATTATAAATTTTCACAGAATAAAAATGCAGTATAATTTAAAAAACTCAAGAAGTCTAAGGCATTCTTTTCTTTGATTACTCAGAGGTTACCTCAATGATACAGTGCATTAAGGCCATTATTATAAGCACCAGCTATATGATAGGTATGAGCAGATTATCGTTATTTAAGCTTTTGTGGTGTTTAGCTTTTTGATAAATGGGCATCATTAAAGCATGGCTAAAAATAAAGAATGCTACCTTAGACTCTAATTTAAGAGCTTCTGATATTAACCCTCCAGTCCTGCATTATGATTTTCTGGCTAGCCCTTTCATTTTCATTTCTCCTAATTTTTTACACCTTGTAATTTTCTCTATACAGAGTAATAATTTTATAAAACAAAGACAAAACCAAAATTCCCATACTTCATAAACACGTTTACTACTTTAACTTGGTTAACATTTGGTAAAAGTGTGTGATATCTACCTAATTTTACATTAAAAAGGACATAAGAATAAGTCCTGGCACAATATTGCTTCATTCCTTCTGTAAACATCAGTCTCCATCAGAATATGAGAGTTCAGACATTATCTTGTTTTGCCCTGTTTTTTCCCTGGTGACCACATCTGGCACATAGAGGGCATTCCATACTTTTGGTTGAATGGATGATTATGAATTGTGGATATTGAAATGTGGTGCTGGAGAAGACTCTTGAGAGTCACCTGGATGGCAAGATCAAACCAGTCAATCCTAAAGGAAATCAACCCTGAATATTGGAAGGATTGATGCTGAAGCTGAATCTCAAACACTTTGGTCACCTGATGAGAAGAGCTGATTCATTGGAAAAGACCCTGGTACTGGGAAAGATTAAGGGTGGAAGAGAAGGGGGCTACAGAGGATTGAGATAGTTGGATGGCATCACCAACTCATTGGACATCTGTTTGAGTAAACTCTGGGAGATAGTGAAGGACAGGGAAGCCTGGCGTGCTGCAGTCCATGGAGTCGCAAAGCGTCCGACATGACTTAGCAACTGAACAACAACATGAAGGGTGCTCTGCTAGGCACTGTGGGGAGGACACAAAAGAAAAAGAAGAGAAAAAGAAAACAAAAACAAAAAACAGTGACACAGGTGCAGCTGAACTCTATGTTTCCTTAATTTAATAAGGCTGGGATAATTATTTGTATTATGGGCAGAAAGTTTTCTTGGCCAAGGATTTACTCTGGGTTTGGGGAAATTTTGTTTGCTTCTTAGCTGTATTACATTAGCATTTACATGATTCCTTATTTGTCTTACTTCTTAGTAATTTCAAACTGGTTTTTAATAACAATGTCTCTCATGCAGTATAAGCCAAGAGCAAAAATTTATGCTTTGAGCTCTTAATCTGGTACTCAATATATGACAAAATATTTAGCTGTTATCTGACTTCAGACTTACAATCACTAATTTTTTAATAGTCATAATGGTGGTGTCTCATGAAAACAAATTTAAATCTGATTTATCAATTCAGAAGTGAAAACTTGATAATATAAAAAGAAACTTTTAAATGATGAGTACTCTTTACTCAGTTTTGCAAATGGATTTTCATATTTATGTGTAGAATAGACAGGAAAAGAGTCGAAACAGAAACTGGCCATTTAGATACTTAGAAAAGACTTCACATGGATGATATTACTCTTAGTTAAAAATCAGGGTTATCTTTTCTTGCAGTTTATTTGTCTTCTTTTTAGAAGATAGTCATTTCCCTCCTTTACCAGGCATTAATTAGAATTGAATATGAGAGTTTTTTTTTTTCCTATACAGTAGTGCTGACTCATCTTATTAATTGAATACAATAAAAAAGCTAAATCACCCTGTAAGTCCTCTTAGCTTGAACTAAGGCCAGAACTGATGTAGGGTTTGTAACATCTGGAGCAAGGAGTGCATAGAATATTGCTTCCAGCAACTTGAAACAGGATGGTAGCTCACTTTCAGTAGGTGGTAATGACCTGGGAGTGGTTGTACACAATTTCACTGCATATAATTTGGTTGAGATTACCTTTCTTCTTTATCTGATCTAGAATCATGGCATCCTGTATTAGCAGTTGGTATGTGATTTTTAGCAGTTTTTTTCTGGGACAGCTATTGTTGCTGCTGCTACTGCTGCTAAGTCACTTCAGTCGTGTCCGACTCTGTGTGACCCCATAGACGGCAGCCCACCAGGCTCCCCTGTCCCTAGGATTCTCTAGGCAAGAACACTGGAGTGGGTTGCCATTTCCTTCTCCAGTGCATGAAAGTGAAAAGTGAAAGTGAAGTCGCTCGGTCGTGTCCGACTCTTGGCGACCCCATGGACTGCAGCCCACTAGGCTCCTCCGTCCATGGGATTTGCCAGGCAAGAGTACTGGAGTGGGGTGCCATTGTTAATGAGTCATTAATCATTCCCATGGGGTATGAGGAATAATATTTCTTACATAAATTATGAAAACTGTGAGTCTTGTTTATAGAGATTCAAAATACCAAATGTCTTAAACCTAAAAACTCTGTAATCATTAGGACTAGCTGTTACTCACAATCTCCTTGAATGTCACTGTGATGTACAGAAGTGGGCTGGTAAACAGGCTTACAACGTGGAGATGGAAATGGCTCCATGCCAAGAGTTCTAATATTTGGAATATTTTTTGACTATGGATTTCATGTCACTATTCTAAAGGAGATCAATCCTGGGTGTTCTTTGGAAGGAATGATGCTAAAGCTGAAACTCCAGTACTTTGGCCACCTCATGCAAAGAGTTGACTCACTGGAAAAGACTCTGATGTTGGGAGGGATTGGGGGTAGGAGGAGAAGGGGACGACAGAGGATGAGATGGCTGGATGGCATCACTGACTCGATGGATGTGAGTCTGAGTGAACTCTGGGAGTTGGTGATGGACAGGGAGGCCTGGCATGCTGCAATTCATGGGGTCGCAAAGAGTCGGACAAGACTGAGCAACTGAATTGAACTGGATCCCAATTAAAACTGTAGAGTAGAGCTAAGGTTGTACTTGCTGGTTGTTTGAGCAAGGAATTTAAGTAAGAGATACAGATCAATGTTAGGTTCAGGTAAAAAATTTGTCCTTCTTGAGAATTCTTTTTTTAAAAAATTTATTTATTTTATTTTTATTTTTTTAAAAAAAATATTTATTTTAATTGGACACTAATTACTTTACAATATTGTAGTGGTTTTTGCCATACATTGACATGAATCAGCCATGGTTGTACACGTGTTCCCCATCCTGAACCCCCCTCCCACCTCCCTCACCATCCCATCCCTCTGGGTCATCCCAGTGCACCAGCCCTGAGCACCCTGTCTCATGCATCAAACCTGGACTGGCAATCTATTTCACATATGATAATATACCTGTTTCAATGCTATTCTCTCAAATCATCCCACCCTCACCTTTTCCCATAGAGTCCAAAAGACTGTTCTTTACATTTGTATCTCTTTTGCTGTCTTGCATATAGGGTCATCATTACCATCTTTATAAATTCCATATATACACGTTAGTATACTGTATTGGTGTTTTTCTTTCTGATTTACTTCACTCTGTATAATAGGCTCCAGTTTCATCCACCTCATTAGAACTGATTCAAATGCATTCTTTTTAATGGCTGAGTAATACTCCATTGCGTCTATGTACCACAGCTTTCTTATCCATTCATCTGCTGATGGACATCTAGGTTGCTTCCATGTCCTGGCTATTGTAAACAGTGTTGCGATGAACATTGGGGTACATTTTCAATTCTGGGTGTCTCTTTCAATTCTGGTTTCCTCAGTATGTATGCCCAGCAGTGGCATTGCTGGGTCATATGGCAGCTCTATTTTCAGTTTTTTAAGGAATTTGAGAATTCTGAATGTAGAAATTTCTGACAGTTTTAGTTGGTATAGTGTTTCCTCTGGTCACTATGGGATTGTGGCACATAGCTTCAGGGCTGCTGTCATTTTATTCTACTTGTATTAAATCCTTTAACAATGAGAAGTATTTTAAAGCTTCCAGGTCTTTACTATCAGATTTCTTCCAATGGAACTATGGATCCCTTGCATTTCTTTTTATAACAAATCTTGTTGGTTAATTAAAAACAATAAACCCATCATTTAAAATCTAAAATTTTCTAATCATCAGTTATTCACTGGTTCAGGTATATATACTGTGTGCAAGGGGGTTCCCAGATGGCACTAGTGGTAAAGAACATGCCTGCCAATGCAGGAGACATAAGAGATGCAGGTTTGATCCCTGGGGAAGGAAGATGCCCCTGAGGAGGGCATGGTAACCCACTCCAGTTTCTTGCCTGGAGAATCCCATGGACAGAGGAGCCTGACCGGCTACAGTCCATAGTGTAGCAATGAATCAGACATTACTCAAGGGACTTAGCAAACAGCACACACACTGTGTGCAGATCTAGCTGTATTTATTGATTAGCATTATATAAAACATTTTCACATTCATTGGTCCTTCTACACCCAAACAAAGCTTGTAAGTTCTTGAGTCAAGAGAAAAAACAACAAAGTTTGTCTGTAAATATCCAGCCCAGGAAATGTTTTCCAGTATATAATGCACTCAGCCTCTGTTAAGTCAAGTCAGCACATGCTTAATCTGCTCCCCCACTTACAACATAAACAGTTCTAAAATTTAACTTTAAAAGGCTCTTATCAACAACATATGTAAAATGTGCACTTTTATCTTGGGGCTCTTCAAGATTTCACCTTCCAGTTAAAGATTCTTTCCCTCCATCCATGCACTGTTAATTCCCATAAATTCTTATGGGAATTAAGCACATCAATCCTTAGCACTTAGTTGAAAAACTAGGACTCATGCAGAGACAGCACTTTTGTATATAGCCTACTTGTAATCCTTTCTATAAATGGTTTGTTTTTTATGCCATCTGGCATTGAATTGGTGAGATTTCTGCTGGGGTTTCAAGAAGACCATACATACATTGACATTTGGTGAAGAGAAGGGCTAAAGGTTTAATTCCACTTACAGACTATGTTCAGAAGGATGTTTTACTAAAAAGCAAAAAAAAAAAAACCACACAGTGTTGATGCCATCACTCTTCATTTTGGGCATATACAACATGCTTGATATTTAAATTTCTCTCTCAATATTTTTAATACTGCATAGCTCCATGAAGGCAAAATTCTGTTGATTATCTTTGTGTCCCTGGCGGCTAGAATAGTACCTGGCATATAGTGTGTGTTAGTTGCTCAGCTGTGTCTGACTCTTTGCGACCCCATAGACTGTAGCCTGCCAGACTCCTCTGTCTGTGGGATTTCCTAGGCAAGAATACTGGAGTGGGTAGCCATTCTCTTCTCCAGGGGATCTTTTTAACCCAAGGAGCAAACCCTACATGTCTCCTGCATTGCAGGCATATTCTTTACTGTTTGAGTCATCAGGGAAGCCTAAAATAATTGCATTAATTTTCAAGTGATAGAAATACAGGTTTTAGCCAAAGGTTTCCTTTTAGGTAAAATATAATTCAGGACTGTGTATGTGCTGTGCTCTGTAGTGTCCGACTTTGCGACCCCATGGACTGTAGCCCACCAAGCACCTCTGTCCATGGAATTTCCCAGCCAAGAATACTGGAGTGGGTTGCCATATAATAGGCATTAGTAATTATTAGTGGAGTAAATATTTCCATTAAAAGCATCATCATAACTAAGAATTAGATGCTTTTTCTTTTATATCTATTTCTCCTACTAAGTCTCCAAGTGGTACTTTCGAAAATCAATTAAAGAATAGTCTCGTCCTTCCCCTCAGGAGTCATACTATATATTGTGGCCACTTTTTCATATAATATGTTCAAATAATTCTAAAGTATAACATGTTCTAGAAAGCCCAAAGTCAACTTAAAAACTAGGCAGTATTAAAACTAGCAAGATAATAAGTTCAATGTCCAGTATATGTGTAAATACACAACTTTGAGAATCCTGACTTTTTTTGACTGTTTATTAAACTCATTTTGAACATAGCCTGCAATAGAATACAAAAAATATGTACAGTAGGCCAATATTCTGATACCCTGGGGTGAAGGACTATAAGAGCTGAACTCATGTTTATCCTGGAAGACTGAAACTTTGAAATGACCACCAGGATTGCACAGATTTATTAGCTTTTAGAGATGAACAGTTACCAACATTTACCTAGTTTTTATAATTTATAAAGTAATCTATGATACATTATTCTATTGCATTCCAACCTCATCCTATGAAGTATTATTCTCCTTTTAATATAAAAAAAAACAAGTTTGGAGATAGGAATAATGAATAGTTATGTGGTGCTTATACTGTGGCAGGTGTTGTTCTTTGCATTATTTTTACTTGATTTCTACAAAATCTATTTAATAAAGTAGATTGTATGATTCACTTTACTGGTGAGGAAACTTGAAGCACAGAATTATATAAGAACCTAGGTCAATGGAAAAGGTGAGATTAAAAAGTGGTAAAACCAGAAACTTGATTGAAGTTTTGCCTCTAGCATCTAAACCAGTCCAGAGATATTTAATGTGAGCCATATACAAAAATTTAAATTTCCTAGTAGCCAAAATTAAAATGTAAAAAGGAGCAAGTAAAACCAATTTTAGCAATACATATTGTTTAAACCAATATATCCAGAATATTAAGTCAATGTATAATAATCCAAAAGTATTAAAGAGATATTTCATGTATTTTTTTTTATCACTAAGTCTCCAAAGTCCAATATGTATTTTGCAGCACTTTTAGGGCATCTTAATTCAGACTTGCCCCATTTCCAGTGTGAAACCAGCTCTGAGCCATCAAGCCTAAAGTCTTTACATATTGTCGTTGTTGATCAGTCTCTGTGTCCAACTCTGTGTCTCCATGAGCTCTAGCCCACCAGGCTCCTCTGTCCAAGGGGTTTTTCCAGGCAAGAAAATTGGAGTGGGTTGCCATTTCTTTCTCCAGGGAATCTTCCTGGACCAGGGATCAAACCTCGGTTTCCTACATTGGCAGGTGGATTCTTTAACACTGAGCCACCTGGGAAGCCCCATCTTTACATATAGAGTCCATATATTAATAGAATAAAAAGCTTGGAGAAGTGAATTCCCATACTGAGAGTTAATCAGGTACATAAACGTTATGTTGGTAATCAGACTTGAAGAGAGAAATCAGTTGCCAAGACTTCAAGCCCCATAAAGCCTCTGTGGCCCTACTGTGAGGTATGGCTTCGAGGTTCCCCTCCTGCCTGGTTTCTCTCAGCATCTAATCTTCGGACCTAAATGCCAAGAACCCACTGTACTACATTCCGTCTTCCACACCTTGAAGGCCATACAAGCTGGTTTCACTCTCCAGATGGACACTTGTTATTTGTTTATTTGCTATTGCAAAGTTGCATGAAGCATAAAGAAAAGTCCCAAAAGTTCAAATTGCCATGGAACATAGGAGCCTGGGAACTCTCTTTTCATCGACTCAGTCATTGCTTAAATACAGGTGGGCTATGGAAAGCGTATTATCACAATGCACTTCCATTTGGGAAAAAGGCTAAAATCCTATGCACTTCAGGGTATGTGCTGTCTTAGAGATGTTTCCCTACTTCTTCATAGATGCTATGGACTCTTGGAGGCTTATTACACTCCCCCCCTGTTGACTGTTAGTAAATCCAGAATAACTTATGTATTTTTACCTTAAATTTATTCAAACCTTTTAAATTACATGAGCCAGAAATGATCTAAAGATGTATATTAATAAGTAGAAGTTTAACTAGGAATTTTAAAAATTCTGTCTTAATAATTGTATTACTGTATTTCACAGGATTTGAATTTTAGAGGTAAGAAGGGACTTAAAAAGTCACAAAAAGTGGTTTTGGAACTTTTATTCCTTAAGGTAATAGCACAGTTTTTTTCAGATAAGATAATACTTGGAATTTGCACATAAAACAGATAATGGTGGAGCTGCTCAGAGTAAAATGGGATTGGGGCTGGAATCGTACTCTGTTGGTCTTTTACTGTTTGATTGGGCAGCTGCCAAGGCAGCTCTATGGGCCTAGATGTCTAATTAGCACAGTGAAAAATACTGCTTTAGTCCATACAATCCCCTCATATTTGATTTTGTGAAAAGTGGTCCAGGTGTGAGTACTAGAGTGATAGAGCAATCAACAGAAAGAATTGTAATGAGAGAGAACCAAGATAGGTCAGAATTATTGCCTGGATATGAGAGTAGAACAAGTTTAAACTTGGCTGGTAGTAGATTGATGGGTACACACACACAGACACACACAGGGAGAGAGAGAAATCAGACAAAGCATCCAGTTTTGACAGGCAGATAAGTTTAATTGTAGCAAAGGAGCATGAAGTAACAGCCAGCCATTCACATAACATCATTTATAAATGCTAGTCTGTCTTGAACTGGAGTGTGGAGTCAGGGTCAGCCATCTGGAGTTGCCTACCCAAAATGTAAGCCCCGGGCCATCCTCTGAGGGAAGTAAAATGGAGAAAGGAATTTTCTAAGAAAGACAGAAGAGAAGGCCAAAGTCTGAGACTTCAAGAATAAATAAACATTAAGGCATCAGAAGAGCAGGAAAAAAATTAAGAAGATAGAAAATGAGTAGCAGAGAGGTATGAGGAAAACAGTCTAACCGTTATCAGTCCCTCCTTGAGGGTCCCTTGACAAAACCACCAGCCTCTCCCTAAAGCCACTGTAACAGCCTTGTAATTGGATCAAGTATCTTTTTTTCTTTTTTGCTTTCATAGCAAATAAAAACATAAGTGAAAATTTATTTTATCCACATAATTACTCATTATAGTAAAAGATTTTTAAAAAGACAGTGGATTCTCTTAAATAGAATAGCTGTCTTTCTTCTTGTCTCTTTTTCTTCCTGCCTGCCTTCTTTTATTTTTGAATTCTGTCATTTGAGTACAATGAGATGTAGGCACCCTTATCAGGCCCAAGGATAGGAGGGGGACTTAGAGTGCTTTCATTCACATAAAAAACCACTATAGCAACTATTTTATGCCAATTTTATTTAGAAAGATAAAACATATATACAAATTAGCAGCCGCCAACATAATATAAAATCATGGAGTGCTCCTTCCTTGTTTTGATTTTATATTTTTATGGTAATGTTACTAATTTGAATTTTATTTTGATTCTACTTGAATTTTTTCCAGGCTACCAAATACAATAGATCATATTTCTTATTTCCTATGAAATCCTTTATTTTGTGATTTAAGCCAATGGTTCCCCCAACCTTTATGGCTCCAGGGACTAGTTTCATGGAAGACAACTTTTCCATGGACCAAGCACAGGGGGGATGGTTTCAGGATGATTATATTTTCCTTTTACACATCAACAAAATGAGGCCCACCTTAACTTGTAAGTGACCTGCCCAGTGACCTCTAGTCTGTTTGCATTATAGCCAGAACTGGGATCCTTATCTCCTTGACTCCTTACTTAGTGCTCTTTTTATTATATCACATGGCCTTTCTTAGTCATAAATTTCTATCACATAGCAATGACACTGAGGAAAGAAACACTTCACTGTATGGTTTGCTGTTTATTATTTTAATAATGATCAAATTGGCTTCCTAAGTGGCACAGTGTTAAAGAATCTGCCTGCCAATACGTGAGATGTGGATTTGATCCCTGGGCTGGGAAGATCCTCTGGAGAAGGAAATGGCAACCCATTCCAGTATTCTTGCCTGGAAAATTCCATGGACAGAGAAGACTGGCAGGCTACAGTCTATGTGGTCACAAAGAGTTGGACATGACTGAGCACATACAGATAGTGATCAAATTAATATGCCTTCTTGATAGCTATCATTACTATTGACCACTAACAATTAATAAATGTAGGGATCACTGGACAAGTAATGCTTAATTTCAATTATGAAAACAAAAAGAATAATCATGAAAATGAATATTCAAGAACATACAATTATTTTTCTTTTCACTTCATGTGCTCCCAATTATAGACTGCTTATTATAAAAGTACAGAATGCCTCTGGGCCTCTTCTCTAATAAGAGATTTGCTATCTTCTCTCCCTGGGTAGACACCTTTCCTTCCACATTTAGATCTCAAACAATCATTTATAAAACTAGACCTCGAGCATTTCTGGAACTATGCAGTAACCATACACAGTAACCTCAACCATCCTCCTTGTTTTTGGCCACACTGTGCACCATGCAGGATCTTTGTTCCTCAACCAGGGATTGAATCTGTGCCCCCTGCATTGGAAGCACAGAGCTCTAACCACTGGACCACAGGGAATTCTCCAATCCTCCATTTTTGAAAATACGGCTTCTTTAGAGATTCAAGATAACAGATTTATTATAAATATATTTGTATACACATTTCTGTCTATTGAATTATCTAAAAATATTTAAAAATAAATTTCTACTTCACACCTGTTAGCATGATTATCATCAAAAAGACCACAAATAACAAATGCTGGTGTTGATGTGGAGAAAAGGGAACCCTTACATACTGTTGGTGGGAATGTAAACTGGTGTACCCACTATGAAGAACAGTATGGACATTCCTCAAACAATTAAAAATAGAATTACCATATGGTCCAGGAATTCCACTCCTGGGTATATATCTGAAGAAAATGAAGACACTAATTTGAAGATACCTGCACCCCAATGTTAATAGCTGCATCATTTATAATTGCCAAAATATAGAAGCAACTGAAATGTCCACCAACAGATGAATGGATAAAGAAGATATGGTGTATATATACACACATACATACACATATAGTTTTTCCAGTAGTCATGTAAAGATGTGAGAGTTGGACCATAAAGAAGGCTGAGCACTGAAGAACTGATACTTTCAAACTGTGATGCTGAAAAAGACTCTTGAGAGTCCCTTGTACAGCAAGGAGATCAAACCAGTCAGTACTAAAGGAAATCAACTCTGAATGTTCATTGGAAGGACGGATGCTAAAGTTGAAGCTCCAACACTTTGGTTGCCTGATGTGAATAGCCGACTCATTGGAAAAGACCCTGATGCTGGGAAAGATTAAGGGCAGGAGGAGAAGGAAGCAGCAGAGGATGAGATGGTTAGATAGCATCACCAACTCAATGGACATAAATTTGAGCAAACTCCAGGAGATAGAAAAGGACAGGGAAGCCTGGTGTGTTGCAGTCTATGGAGTCGCAAAGAATTGGACACAACTTAGTCACTGAACAACACAATGGAATAGTGCTCAGTCATAAAAAAATAATGAAATTTGCCATTTGTAAAAACATGGATGGATCTGAAGGGTATTTTGCTTAGTGAAATAAGTCAGAGAAAAACAGATATTGTATGTTATCACCTAAACATAAAATCTAAAAACTAAAACAAATGAATGAATATAAGAAAACAGAAAAAGACAGATACAAAGAGCAAACTAGTTGTTACCAGTGGAGAGAGCGAAGGGCAGAGGGACAAGACAGTGGTAGGGGATTTTATGAAATAAATAAGCTACAAGGATATACAGCTAATATTTATAACTTCAAATGGAGTATAACATATAAAAATGTTGAATCACTGTATCATATACCTGAAACTAATATACTATTGTAAATCAACTATGTGTGTGTGTGTGAAAGTCGCTCAGTCATGTCTGACTCTTTGTGACTGCATGGACTAGAGTCTGCCAGCTCCTTTGTCCAAGCGCCTCTGTCCATGGAATTCTCCAGGCCAGAATACTGGAGTAGGTAGCCGTTCCCTTCTGCAGGGGATCTTCCCAAGCCAGGAATCAAACCCAGGTCTCCCACATTGCAGATGGATTCTCTGCCAACTGAGCCACCAGGGAGGTTAATTCCAGGCTGGTTCAAAGGATATGAATATCTATTTGGCAACTGGTAAGAACTGCCTTTTTTATTACTGCAGTACAGTGTTATCAAAAAATGGTAAGATGTTGGATAGCACTGACATGCCCAGCATTATTTAAACATTTGTTTTTGAATAAATGATAGCAAATGTATGGGATGGAATATTATTTGGTTGTTAAAATATCCATTAAGCACCTAAATGTTAACCAAATGCTGGAAAATGGTAGGTATGCTCTATCACAGTTTTGTTAAGCTTGTGAAAAGTGTCATGGAAAAGTGAGAATGGTTTTACCAAGGACAGCTGGTATGGATCATTTTGTTATTATCCCATATTGTTATTTCATGCTGTTTCATAATTTTTTTTAGTTAAAAAAGTAAAACATGATAAAGTTTAACAACTAGTTAATTTGATTTATAAGTTATAGGAAAAAATTATTTGTTACTTTGAAGTCACTTGTCATTCATTATACCAAACTGTGTAAGTTTACTTCTCCAAGTAACTTACCTCTCCAAGCATTAGTGTCTTCATCTATAAAATATGAGAGTACAGAGCTCTCAGACAATTAAAAAGTTAGCTCCCCAAGTGGTTGTTGTTTCTATTTCTGGAATGGCAACCCACTCTAGTATTCTTGCCTGGATAATCCCATGGACAGAGAAGCCTGGCAGGCTATAGCCCATGGGGTTGCAAAAAGTCAGACACAACTGAGCAACTGAGCACTCACAACCTTATTCACAGTGCTCAGCTGCGAATGATATTGTTGATATTTTTTAAAATGACTTTCATTGCTTCTTTGTACCTTTAGTGATACCTGAGCACTGAATTGATTTCCTCTTCAGAAGTGGAAAGTCATAGGGCTCAAGTCAAAGTTCCAACACAACAGCAAGGTGAAATCATAGAGTAGCTACCTGATCCACTTGCCATGACTAAGGGTGAAAAGTAGAACCCTATTTGGGACTTTATTTGAGAGTTATCTTTGGAAACGTAGAAAGATTTTGGGCTTCAGGTATTTTTTTCTCTTTTTAAATTTCTGTTGATAAAGGCTTCTCATCCAAATGAAAATGAAATGTAGGTTTTGATATCACCTATGGTAGCCTAACCTAAGAACTAATATGTTGACGACTGTCTTGTGATTACTTCATAGTGGATGTTTTTCAATGGATGACATTTAGAGTAAATATGAAATGCTTTCAGATAGATAGAGTTCACACGTTTGTGTGTAAAAACTCCCAACCTGCAATATTATTAAAAAGCAATAATATTAGTTTCAATATCATACCTTTATTAGCATAGAGACTTGTTTATTCAGTGCTACCATTTAATTTGTTCTTCAGGATTACTTAGGAAATAAATTCAATGCACAAGTAAGTACTTACTGAAACTTCTAATAGCATGGACAAGATATGTTAGAACTTACAATGATAAAAGACACAATCTTGATTTCAAGAAATTTAAGATAAAGGTGACAAGGGCAGGCATGGATGTGAATGGGAGGGGTTTGTGGGGCTGGTGGTAGGTACAAAAGGGACAATAAGTATCTAAATAATCATAAAATAAGACTACAAGAAATGCAGTAGCACAGGTATGAGCACTGACCTATGGACTCTGGAAGACAGATATTAACTCCTTTTGGGAAAGACTTCATGGAGAAGAGGACACTTATAAAGCAAATGAAATGTAAGCATGGAGGCATGGCAAGGCATTTGACTATGGTAATTCCAGCAGTATGAATAAAGGAATTGAGAAGTAAACAGAGGAGATCATCTTGTGTTTCAAAACAGTGGATTCCTTCTAAACTAAATTAGACATGTCATTAAACATGTACACACATGCAAGATTTTGTAAATAATGTTTCCAGTCATTCAGATCAACTGACTATACTACATATTAAAACTTATTAAAATTATGTTCTGTAATTATAATTTAGATGCTCAAGAAAATGTTAAGACCTTGCAATGACTCTCGGAGCCATCCTGGGCAAAATCTGAAAGGGTGGTAGCACTGTACTGAGGACAGTAAGGGCACACACAAGCCAAGTGAGAGGATGCCATGATCCACTGTGTATCCTTGGCTGGGGCATCCCTTTAATATAGTAGCTCTGTATCATAAATTCATTAAGTGAGCGGCAATTTCTATTTGACAGGCATTGTACTTGAAAATAGGAATACAACAGTAAATTAATGATATAGTCCCTGTCCTGATGGGGTTGAGGTTGGCTGAGATAAGATAAGAAGAGATTCAAATACAGAGTGCCTGATGGAGATGTAAAGAATGCTGTGTGAGCATACAGTGGGCTGCATAGTTTGGAGAGGATGGATCAGGGAAGACATCCTAAAGAAGTGCTGCTTAAGTCTAAGACATTAGGAATAAAGCAGGTGAACTGGGAAAACCAGGCCAGGCAGAGGAAGGAATATGCAAAGAATAGTGCTAAGGGGGTTAGAATGAGAGAGAGAGAGGAAAGGAACATACATAGTACTTTCTGGGAAGGGAAAAGCTT
This sequence comes from Ovis canadensis, assembly GCF_042477335.2. NCBI lineage: Eukaryota > Metazoa > Chordata > Mammalia > Artiodactyla > Bovidae > Ovis > Ovis canadensis. The sequence continues at coordinate 70,225,004 of NC_091248.1, read as the reverse complement.
TAATGTGGCTGAAAGGTAGAATGTAAAATAGACTGAGGTTCATGGTCCTAGAGGAGACTGGAAAAATAGGGGAGGAAATAGGGTATATTAATAGTGTTGAGGTTTAAGTACGTGTAAGTGTTAGTAGCTCAGTCATGCCCGACTCTTCGTGACTCCATGGACTGCAGCCCATCAGGCTCCTCTGTCCATGAGATTTTTCAGGCAAGGATACTGGAGTGGGTTGCCATTTCCTTCTCCAGGGGATCTTCCCAACCCAGGGACTGAACCCGGGACTCCTGAACTGCAGGCAGATTCTTTACTGACTGAGCTACAAGGGAAGCCAAGACTCGTTAAGGATTTCATAAAACTAAGAAATCCGCTAATGAGCTTTGAGTTGGTATGTATCAGGATCAGATCTGTGTTTTAAGAAATTTACCATGGTTGTTGTGTTTAGAAAAGATTGCAGAGGGTTAAAATGGAAGGTCAGAAGACAAAAGGCTGCTGTGGATCTCATCCATATCACGATGGTGGTCTGAACTTGGGTAGGAGCCTTGAGAATGGAGAGAAGTGGGTGATCCTAAGCCGAGTTTGGAGGTGGGCTCCATAACTTAAGAGATGGACTGGATGTGGGGTGTGAGGGAGAGGAAGGGGCCACACACCCTCTTGGATGTCTGTCTTGGCCACTGGGAAGATGGTGTGTAATAGCTGAGTCTCCCCAGCAGTGCCATAGGGACTGAGAAATTAAATTTCAAGGTTGCTTGTTTCTGGATTCTGCCTAGTTGACTTGAGTTAGTGTGTGTGCTGTTTGCTGTGAGTGGGAGTGGCAGGGCTACCATTTGTTTTTACTCTTCCTTCTTGAGACAATCCCTAATCATACTCGTTCAGTACAGAAAATGAACTGCCCCCGCTTCACTAAATTGAAATCCAAAAATGTACCAAACGACTAGACTAGTTTTCACTGAGGAATTTGAAGAGGAATTCCTCCTCATGCTGCCATATGAAAATGGGTAATTACAGTATTTTTAACTCATTAGACCTTGTTGTTTTTGAAATTAGGAAAACTCTTTATATGGAGCAACACATTTCTATCATTAGGAAGCCTTTTAGAGATTACTGATGGCTAATTTTATAGATGAAAAAATTGTGATTAAGTTATTGGCTCAAGGTCAATTGCCTGGTAGTTGATTAATTTCTTTCTACATTGTACTGCTGTCTTAAAAAAATGTTGATTAAACAAGTGAAAGTGGGCACATGTCATCATAGGACCCATAAAATTGTTTTATGTAGGTATCACAATGCCCTGGTAATTTCTGTGGCAAAATGAAAGAGCTGTTCTGACAAAGCATCTGAAATGGAATGTTATAGTTTCTGGTCTTGGCCATCATGTTTGCTTCTAAATTCTTTTGTTAAGTGATCTACATACATTTATCCAGAGTAATTATCTTGATTAACATTGAGAAATATGGTATTTATAATCCCAATGTTTAACAAAGTACTTCATGATTAGCCCTTTAAAAATAAACTCTCTTGTATATAAAAGTTCATAATTTTGTTTCACATTATCGATTGCCAATATTTCCAAAATTTTTCTCACCCATATACAGTAGATTCAGTGCAAATATGTGTGAAAGGGGTATTGTAGCTTTCATACTACAAATCACATTTTAGCATTTTATAGCAGTCATACTTTTCTGGTCTGCCTTATATTTTTAGATGTTAAATGTATATTAATTAATCACAGAAGCAATTCAGAAAAATGATGTTACTAAAAATTAGGAAAAATAAAATCTTAAATGTGCTATTCTGCACACATATTTATTGATTTGGGCATATTCTCACCTAGGAATAAAAATCCTCTTTGGGGTTCATAAGTTAAAATAAGAGCTTCCTCCACACTCCCCACGTAGGAAACAAACATTAAACACATTTTATGGTGCTTATATATTTATGACTTTTAATGAGATATGTTAAGAATATTTTTCTTGATGGAATATGGACTAGATTTTCTATTTTCCTGAAAAACAGACGCAAATTCCTTGCATCTCCTTAAATGATCTGGGCAGTTGCTAAGCTTTCATTATATCACTTAGAAAAGACCCATGGTTGAGCAAGTTAGGAATTACTAAAATGGATTCAATTTTCTTTTTTTCCTTTTTCTCAAGAGACTCAGGTACAGAGCGAAGAAACTTTAGAGAAGCCAAATTTTCTTTTCTTTATAGATATCTTTGAGTTTTAGCAATTTGTAAGCTTATAATGATGAGGGAGAAATTATAATAAAAAAAACAGACTCAAAGAAAATGTCAAAATTAAAATATAAATGAACTGTTTAATAAGGGATATTTCTGTAACTTCCTAAAGATACCCTCTTTATATATAGGCACAAAATTGAGGCTAGTAGTTTTTTCCCCCCCCCCCTTGTGTCTAGAAACTGTCCCTAAATATTAATTATAACAACATCCAGCATGCCAGGTCTTTAATAGTCCTTATTTCATGTATTCCTCACCTATCTATGAGGGAAGTAATGTTTTCCCCCATTTAACAGATAGGGAGGCAGAAATTTAAAAGTTGACTTGTCCAAGATCACATTTTAAGTGATGGAATCTGGCTGTTGAGATCTACTGGAGCTTGGGCTCTTAATCCCTATTGTGATACCACCAGAGAGTGTGTCTCTGGGGAGAGATTGGTTTGGAGATTTGCTCCTATTCAGAGAATTCTCCCTTCATTATGTGCCACAGGCTAATATAGCTATACCACTTTTCTTACACTCAAAGTTGGACATGGCATTTGACTTCTGCAGAGCTTAGAAAGCCTAAGAAGGTGAAGGTGCATGTGACAGGTAGCTACTGAGATTTCCTAGGCCTGGTTGGTTCTTTCACAGTTGGTACATTTGGTAGTTTTTCAAAAAGTTGCCATTTGCACTGGCAATGCTGAGACAAAGCATGGATACAGATTATTTTGTAAACTTCATCTGTACTCCTGCATTCTTGACTGAGCTTACCGGGTAAAAGTCATAATATATTATTCGATGGGTGAAAAGGGGAGGGTAAATGTGAGCGATCACAGGACCAAGGTCTCTGAGTGAAAATTCCTTGAATCAATGGCTTACCTGGTGCTTTCATCCCCCACTCTTTAAATATGCACTGAGGAGACTTGGACTTCCAGGAAGATGCAGTAGGCCTCTTTTTTCCTATTTCTACTGCTAAATATAGCTAAAAATCTCAGATATTATTTATAAAATGCATATAAAATTCAGAAGAAAGAAGGCAGACTAACTAGTGACCTCAGGAACAGAAAATATGGTGTGAATTCTCTAGATTTTCTTTTTGTCTCATAGATCTCTGAGTAGGACTGGAAAAGCTGGCGACCCAGAAATGTAATGTGCTTAGACATGGCCATGGGCCACTGGAGACCATGTAGGAAGTCTGAACTTCTCCCTCCTAGTAGCCACAAGGTGCCCTATCTGCAGGGTCAGTGGATGGCAAGCAAGGAACAGTAAAGAGGTTCCCCTAGGACTTTTACCTCTGTCTGGCAGTTATAAGGCAGAATCCCAGCAGGAAAGTAGATATGGTTGAAAGAGCATTTGAAAAAAATAATGGCTAAAAATCACCTAAATTTGGGGAAAAGACACAAACTTGTAGGTTCAAGTTGAGTGAATCTCAAACAGGATAAACCCAAAGATATTTATGCCAAGATATATACATCACCTTCTAAAAACTAAGAAAGGAGAAAAAAACAATTTGAAAGCACCAGAGAGAAATGATACAGGAGAGGCATTGATTTTTGGCATTGGATGAATGGGTCAGCAACCAGCATTTCTTGCTGATTTTAGCTATTAGTCTTTTTAACTTGACTCAACCAAGCTAATATGTACAGAGCATTTACTAGATGTCTACAAATTATGCTGGGCACCCAGGGGACATCTGCTTATCCCATTCTTCCTATAATTGCTCCACAGCAGGTAATACCCTCAGAGCAAGTGAAAGAATCTCAGAATTATAAAGAAACTAAAAAAAAAAAAAAGGAAATAACAAATTTTGTAATTTGGGATTTCTAGATGAGCTTCAGCTCTGTGAACTCCCTGAAGTTAATCAAAAGATGCCAGCATGTATATGCATTTTTCTAGGGAAATGACCATGGCTTTCATCAGATTCTCAAGACAGCTGGTGGCTCACAAAACCTTTAGAGAGACCAGGAGTTTCTGCTCTTTTCAAGCAAAATCACATACTCCAACCTAGATAGAAAAGAACTAGAGAAGGCATTTCTCATCATATACATCAAAATTACTGAGTTGCCTCACAATTCTCTATTATTGAGAAAATAGAAAAATGGCAGTTTCTAATTCCTTTTAGACAGTTGTAGAAATACAGGCTCATTAAAGAATGTTTGCCTGTAATCTTATTTTGAACATTAAACTGTTGGTGACTAAATAACCAATGCACTGTGATTTAAAATGTATTTTAAGGTTTTCCAGGTGGCTCAGTGGCAAAGAATACACTTTTCAAAGCAGGAGACATGGATTTGATTCCTGGGTTGGGAACATCCCCCTGGAAGAGAAAATGACAACCTACTCCAGTATTCTTGTCTGAAGAATCGCATGGACAGAGGAGCCTGGAGGGCAACAGTGCATGGGGTCAGAGTAGGGAATGATTGACGGTCTCTGTCCAATGCTAAGTCCTATCTGATTCTTTGCCACCCCAGGGGCTGCAGCCCCTGAGGCTCCTCTGTTAGTGAAATTTCCCAGGCAAGAATACTGGAGTGGGTTGTCATTTCTTTCTCAGGGCATCTTCCTGATCCAGGGATCAAACCTGCGTCTCCTGCACTAGCAGATGGATTCTTTACCGCTGAGCTACCAGGAAAGCCCAGCCTGGCAGGCTACAGCCCATGGGGTCGCAGATTCAATATGACTGAGCATGCACACAAGCAAGCATTAGGTTTCCTTTACCTTTAAAGCCATTTTATGAACTGTCGTATACCACTTGAGCCTCCAGTAAAGACAAAAACAGGCTTTCCTGTACTTTAGGGAGGATTTCTTCCAATGACAATGGAAAAGTTCAGACATACAAGGATGCAGCAACAGCCTCTTTACCTCAGTACCAGTAGACTGGTATATAAGGAGATAGGACAAACTGTCCCACAATCTGCATTTCTTTTTCCATCTTAAAAAAAAAAAAAAAAAAGACATGCAAAAAAGTTCTGTTGTAAATCAACTGAACTCCAATAAAAATTAAAAAAAAATTCTATTACTCAATGTATAACAGCCAATTTATCAGATAAAAGACTGTTTTCTTTGGTGGGAAAAACAAAATAAAACAGCTATGACAAAAACAGATCCATGTGGTTTCTGTCTTTAGTGTGTGGCTGTCCCTCATTCTTTGTAGCCCCCACCAAATCCTTCATGCAAGCCAGGTCAGCTCATACCTGGAGAAATGCATACAAAGGATTTTAGATTGCGATTGCCTGTTTTCTGGTCAAAATTAAGGCTCCCAATGTTACCTGGAGAGCTAGAGATTGGATAATGCATTAGTTTAGGAAAAAAATGTGACCAACTACTTTCATTAAGACCCCATAGCAGTTTTATTTACTCACACAATTCTATGTTGGCTGTATCTACAGTCAAAGGAATCACTGTGGACCCTTGTTAAACAAAGAATTCCATACCCCAACCTACAATGCAACCAGGAGAGGAAGCTGGGAATCTAACAGTTTTTATCAACTGGTTTGATCCTTGCATTCAAACAAGTTAGAGCAATCTTCTTAAACTTGAATGTGTATAGTTATCCTGGGTTCTAGAAACAAAAGCAGATTCTGATCCAATTGGTTGGGGGTGGGGTGGAGGGGGCCTGAGATTGCAGTTTTAACAAGCCCTAAGGTGATACTGCTGCTGCTGAGGACACTTTAAGTAGCAAGGATGGGGAGAGTGTACCTCATGTGGCTTGTGTGTAAATCAGTATATGCCATAACATTTGCCTTCTGCATCTGTGGATTCTCTACAAGGGGCCTCTTCCCTACCTTGATGCTGCCCATTTCTCATTTTTCACTGATTATATCTCTAAAAGCTGGAGTCAACAGTTAACATAAGGCATCTACTCATCTCCACTTAGTTCATAAAAACTTCACAGAGATAAAAACAGTCTGAAATAAACAGAAATGGACACCACAAATTAACTTACATAATAGGTTTATACTTGACATAGTACTTCTCACCATGGAGATGTTACTCAGTTAATATAAACATTTTTTGTTTTTGTTAAACAATAGATCTCTTCTCCATTTCAATGTCAATATAAAGTATTTTTTTTTACATTAACTCTCTCCATTTCAATGTTAGATACATTGAATACATTTTCTGAACTTTATCCCACACAGAGATAAGTTTTAATTTCTGACCAACTGTATTTAATGTCTAGGTACAGTACTCACTTGGGAGATAACAAAACAAAAATCCAATAAAAATATGGAGAAAAAATTCCTCAATGATGCAGGAGGCAGTGATTATAACTGAACAGTGGCAATTTCCTAGGATTCTGGGCAAGAGTTTCCTTCTTCCTACTGAGAATTCTGAAACTATGAAATATTACTTATGCAAATTTCAGCAAATGCAAATTACAGATGGCATTTTCCAGTGCATTAATTGTTGTGACAAAAACACGTTGTTTTCCCTTTAACAGAGTATATCAATTTGTTCCTTTTTATAGGAAAATAACCAATAATATGAAACTTCTCTATTAACTGTTTCTTGGGAACTTTCAGACACCAAAGCTCAGTTCTGAAACTCAATAGCACAAAGGTTTTCAGAGGAAGGTTTGATTCAGGAGGCCCTTCAAAGTCACATCTGTCCATTTCTTTTTCGTGCATACACCCCCAAACAAGCACAAATGCCTGTAATGCTGAGAATCACACCTAACAAGAGAGCAATTGCATCTCCAGCTTCTACTGCTTCAACAACAGGCAGCACCAAAAGCAATGAAAAGAGGACTAGGAACAACTGTGTTGAAACTGAGATCATGATGTGGCTGGTTCTTGAAGGATGATCTCTATAAATTAAAACATGGGAAAAAAAGGAATCATTAAAAATTCCAACCATTTCAAATGACAATATGAATACATGATAAGTAACAGTTCATGCAACCTTTTCAATTAGGGACTATAAATTATATTCAGACTCATTTTATGGTGAAAGAACCTTTGGGAAGTAAATGGTAATTAAAGATAGTCATTTGAGGCTAATCTCCCTTTCTCATGATAATTTCCTGACTCCAGCGATTTTTCCACACTGTATAACGCTAACACTATGGGCATCAACAAAACAGAAATTGAACAGTAGAACATAAGAAAGATAGATGATGAGGCACCAGACATTAACTTGGAAATTGTCCTATGAGAGAAATTATATTTTCTTAAGATCTCTCCCAACCAGGAAATGCAGACAAATCTAGCAAAGCCAAACAACATATAGCTGTGAAGTCGTGGGGAAATAGTAAGACTTACCAAAGAAGGCGGTACTGAATTCTATCTGACTCCCTTCCAGCAGCTCCGGATGCTGAGGCTAAGAGATTCCACGTGACAGCGCCTACTATCAGAGGGGCGTAGCAGGATTTAAAAATTACACATTATTAATTATTATTATTTTAAAGAGGCATCTAGACTCAGCGCAGAGCGGGGAGGGTGTATGGAAGGGAGAAGAATGGGTAAAAACTAAAGACAAACAGTTTGTTCAAACAGGAACTAGATTTAAAAGTTGGTTAGTTCTCCTATAAAGAAAAACCTTAAAAAAAAAAAAAAAAAGAAAAAGTTAACCGAAAACCAAGTTCGTTCCAGGACTTGAAAGTAAGAATTTAAAAACAATCCCTGCTTTGGCCCGGCAAGGTGCAAATCTGCCCCGTTTGACAAATATACTGGGCAAACTAAGGAGCCTTCGGAGACAAGCTCGTACATTACCTTCAAGGAAGCAGCCATTACAGAAATGGTGATCAGGGCGGAGTCTCCAAACTACATTTCCCACAATCCCCGCTGCCCACAACTCCCAGGGTTCTCCGGCGCGCTTCCAAGTAACTGGCTGAGGGATGACGGTCGCGCTGTACCGGTGGCGCGGAGGGGCGAGCTCCAGGGTTTCCTCACGTGGCCAAGCCTGTTACTGGTAAAGTGGTGTAGTGTATTTGTACGGAAGCACACTGAAAAAAAAGGTCAAAAAATGACAGCAAATGTTTTTCTTTTATTTTTGAATGCTGTTAAAGGTTTCAAGACACACAAGAATTTTTGTCCTTTGACTGAAATGCACGCACCTCAGTCTGAAGAGATCATCGGAACAAAGCCATCTCCCAGATACATTTAAACTAGCGACTTCTAACATTTTTGAAGGAGGGAATCTTTTGACACCATCTTTTAAACGTCTTATGACATTTGTTAATTCTTTTTAAGCAGTGAGGGGAAATATTAATAAGACGTTTTGAAAAGTGTTTAATACGTTTGTAGGGAAAAACAGGAAGTTTAAGGAAAAACAAGTTAACATTCTTAAGATCTCGGATTCAGGTTCTAGAGTTCTCAGTTTCCCCATTCCGGAGTGCAGTGTATGGTACACTTTAGAGACTTCTCACTCGTGTTTGTGATACCCACCCTAAAATATCCCCCAATATGGAAAGTTGTAAATTGTTACTTTTAAGTCATAGGATAAATTATTTGCATAAGAACCCTTCCTGAAAGGCTTTCTTGCAATCTAATCTATGAATTCCTTACTGAACCTTTCTAGTCATCCAGTCTTCTGAACACTCATTTACTGACTAGAAAATTTATTTGGCACCCAGAAATGATCAATTATTAATGATGTGTCTTAGTCCCTCTGATTCAGTCTCCCAGACACAGAAGGTATATTTCAGTTCGGTGCCTGTAACTGGCATATAATTTTTTTTTTTTTTTTACTATGGGTCATCTTTTTTCTTACACTTTACTAATCTCTGGAGTGACAGCAAAGCTTTATATTGCTAGCTTCTAACACACATACAGCAGGTACTCAGAAATGTTGGTTGATAACAATTGTTTGAATAAATAATTGTTCCATCTGGATTCCATGAGAGACAAAGCAGTGTCAAATAAACCAAAGCAAGGTGTCTTGCAAATTGGAAGTCTGTGGATAATTACGCAATAAAGTCAGCATTGCTTCTCTAAACTTGATTATTTTTTTAAAAACTTGACTATTTTAACAAATTCTGTCTTTGACTTATTTGCCTTGAGCCCCTTCTGCTGCTGCTGCTAAGTCGCTTCAGTCGTGTCCGACTCTGTGCGACCCCATAGACTGCAGCCCACCAGGCTCCACCATCCCTGGGATTCTCCAGGCAAAAACACTGGAGTGGGTTGCCATTTCCTTCTCCAATGCAGGAAAGTGGAAAGTGAAAGGGAAGCCGCTCAGTCTTGTCCGACTCTTAACGACCCCATGGACTGCAGCCCACCAGGCTCCTCTGTCCATGGGGTTTTCCAGGCAAGAGTACTGGAGTGGGGTGCCATTGCCTTCTCCTAGTTTTGTACTTTTCTAATCAGTTATATTTGAAATAGGAGCTATTTTAAAATATTCTCTAGCATTCTAATGTGAACAATTTGGAGATTTAATTTTTCCATATATGTTTATTCAGTTAGCTGAGGTCAGCAGAGACCACAACAAATTTAGTATTATTGCAGACTTGTTTCTAGGTGTGTCGTCATTGAAAATTATGGACTAATTTTAACTTTGAAGAGTCTGTAGGTGGTAAAATGCTTTTTCTTTAAATTATGTTAAGAGATCACTTGGCCTATCTGAAAAAGAGTGGCAGAAGTTTGTGCAGGGATATTTTGGACCCGTGTAGTTTCAAAATAAAATTGGTTGACTTTTTTAACCAGCATCTCCCCTAATCAGGCAATTTAATGAAGGTGTTGCTATATATGCTTTTGTCTGCCTTATCACAACCCTAATTTCCAAGTAGAATGGTATCCTAGTTCTCAGTTTTCTTTTATTACTCCCCTAACTAGCGGTTTTAAAATAAATCAGATCATTTATTCAGATCATTTATTGCTTAAAGTTCTCCAGTTCCATCACGACAAGCATAAGTCCACACTCCTTATTAAGACTCTACAATATGCCCTACATATTTCGGCCTCTGCCTGCCTTTCTAACATCAGCATACCAGTCACTCAATCTTTCATGCTTATTCCAGTCTAATCTTTTTGCTGTTTCTTAAACATGCCAATTTTGTGGTTTTATTGATTCGCATTTTTATTGAGTCAAATTTTGCTGATTAATGTTTAGCCACTTTTATACTATTCATAGTAGAAACTACCTTATAAGTAAGAAGTCTGCTTTTGGGCTAAACTGTGAAGGTACTTAGAGATTATTTTTAGTCTTCACTCAAAATTTAGGTCTTACATATTTTCTCTATCATATTAATAGCAAAACTTTATGACTACATATATAAGGCACAGGATGGTAAAATGCTTTTTCTAAAGCATTTCTAAAACAGAAGCATGCTTTGTTAGGAACCTGTCTGTAATGGTCCCTATTTATTCCTCTGTCCATTTGGTGCACAATTAGTAAGTCCACCTGGATGGTGTATTTTTTCCTTAGTGATACCTGAATGGTTTCTTTTGAGTACTTTTTATTGCTGGACGATAGTATTGGCATTTTTGGTGAGTTAGTGTGCTGACATTATATTGGAGGATGTTTAGCATCTCTAGCCTGTGCCTGCTCAGTGCAAATAGAATTGCCCAATCATGAAGAGAATCAACTGCCCTCACTATTGCCAGACAGTCTTTGATGAGATACTGTTCCTAGTTGAGAACTACTCAAGTTTTCATCAAGACAATAAGAGGAATAGTTGAAAACAGAATGAAACAGTTTACACACGCACACACCACACCCCCGCAACTGCAGTGCTCTAATGTTTTAGATCCTTTCTCCCTTGGTTATGCTGATTTTGTTGTTATCTGTTGATTTCCTTTGGGTCCTACCAGCATGTCTTCCAGATAGGTTTCCTTGATCACTATCTTATAAAAGCACTGATAAGCAAATAGAGGTGAGATTTCTGCTTCTGTTTCTGTTACTTAGTCTTTAAGCTATGAAGAGGTGCTGTGATGTAGTATATGGACTATTAGCTTTTCCTCTGGCTGATTTCATGGATTTGAGTAGTTACTTAATCCCTCTGAAACTTACTTTACTTTTATAAAAAATGCTTTATGAGAATTAAGTGAAATGTTTCTAATGTGACCAAAAAGATACCAGAGTTCAGTACGTACCAATTCTCTCTTATTTGTATTTCTGTTCCCCTAGTTGCTGGTTGAGAGTTAGGGTCTCTGGGATTAGGCCACTTGGTTAGAATTCTGGGTCTACTGCTTGTTAAATGTATGACAATAGACAGTAACCATTTGTAAAACTCAGCTTGTCCTTCTATAAAACGGGATACAGTAGTACCTACTTCATATGTATATTATGAGGATTAAATGAGTTAATTTCTGGAATTAGTGGCTGGTATATATTAGGCCCTCACTGAATATTAACTATTGTTACTATATGCTGTTAATATTCTTGCCTGGAGACTTCCGTGGACAGGAGCCTGGTGGGCTGCTGGCCATGGGGTCACACAGAGTCAGACGTGACTGAAGCGACTTAGCATTCATGCATGCATTGGAGAAGGAAATGGCAACCCACTTCAGTATACTTGCCTGGAGAATCCCAGGGACAGAGAAGCCTGGTGGGCTGCCGTCTATGGGGTGGCACAGAGTCAGACACGACTGAAGCGACCTAGCATGCAGCAGCAGCAGCTGTTAATAAAATCCATGAAATATGGGGTCTTCAAGATGTGTCTTCTCTCCATTGTAAACATGCTCTTCTGCAGACAAACATGGTAAATAAAAAATGTCTGTGGAACTTCCTTGATACAGAGGCATTTTAGGTATGGCAACCCACTCCAGTATTCTTTCTTAGAGAATCCCGTGAACAGAGGCACCTGGGGGCTACAGTCCCCCAGGGTCGCAAAGAGTCATATGACTGAAGCAACTTAACACACATACACTCAGGCTTTGGCTTCAGAGCTGACTGGAAAACATTCCCCTATTATGCAAAGGCTGTCTGTTTATAACTTCGATGGGATTTTAATATTTATTTCATACCCACTGGTGTTTACATTTATCTTTAAAATATATTCTCTATTCAGTGATTGTCACATCATTGATTCATCATACTGGGTCAAAAAGGTTTTGAAAATATAGGTGATATGGACTAGATACGGGTGAATAGCTTCAAGAAATCATTCAGTTGGAATGAACTCTATGGCTACCTGAAGAAAACCCAACAAACAAACACTTTTGAATTCTATTTCTAATTACAGCAGCTAATCTATAACTGTGCATTGCTTTTTCTATAAATTTCAGCAAAGGAAATAGCAGCATTAGAAGCTTTGCTAAAAGGGAATATAATAATTGAGACTGTGGGCTCAGAGAAATTATTCTTTCTTTATTTAAAATTTATTTTTTAATCAAAGGATAATTGTTTCACAGAATTTTGTTGTTTTCTGTCAAACCTCAACATGAATCAGTCATAGGAATACACATATCCCCTCCCTCTAAAAAATTTTATTTATTTATTTATTTTTGACTGTGCTAGGTCTTTGTTGTTGTGAAAGGGTTTTCTCTGGTTCTGGGGAGCGGAGGCTACTCTTCTTTGTGGAGCACGGGCTCTAGAGTGTGGGTTCACTAGTTATTGTGCATGGGCATAGTTGCTCCATGGCCTGTGGGTTTTTCCTGGACTGGGGATGGAACCTTGTATCCACCTGCATTGGCAGGTGGATTCTTTACCCCTGAGACACCAGGGAAGCCCAGAAACATATTACTCTTGATAGATTGTTAATGGTATAATTAATTGCAGAGCTTGCAGGATAGAAGGAAATATTTCTGTCTTACTCCTGAGAGATGGCACTCAACACAGTGTTGAACATGGTACCAAGATTTTTATCTTACCTCCTTTGCTTCTGTAAGGTCCACTGTTTGAAGAGGATAAGCATTATTCTTACAATTCCTACTTACAACTAATTTGCTTATCTTCATGGATGAGGGAACTCTATTTTGCCGAATAGCTTTAAAAATCATGTTTGTTTCTCTTTAAAGTTTGTCTTTGACTTGTTAAGTCAAAGGTCATATATGTGGTTTTTATTTTATAATGTATACTGTAATTGGAAATGTCAACTCAGGATTTGCTAGTATTAAGTGATGTAGTGAAAGTGAAGTCGCTCAGTCATGTCCGACTCTTTGCAACCCCATAAACTGTAGCCTACTAGGCTTCTCCGTCCATGGGATTTTCCAGGTAAGGATACTGGAGTGGGTTGCCATTTCCTTTTCCAAGGGATCTTCCCAACCCAGGGATCGAACCCAGGTCTCCCTCAATGCAAGGAGATGCTTTTACCCTCTGAGCCGCCAGCAAAGCCCCCAAGTGATGTAGAGGCAGGGATTAATTTCTGAGATACAGTGAGTATAATGATCCCCTCTATTTCTTTGACCTGAAGTTTTTTTTTTTTTTTAAATTTCTGATGTGCCTGTAAACTATCTTAATGAACTATTATTTCCTAACTGTAACTCAGATTTAGATGTTTTGTCTAGATCACTGACAAGGACAATGAGTGTTATGTTGTACGTGTGTAGTTCCCTCTTCTAAAAGAGATGATCATTTCCTTAGCAGTGCTACAGAGATGAGCAACTTCTTCTGTGCCAAACATCTGCTAGCTACAGGTTCTGCTTGTGAACATCTCTGGTAGCAACATGAACCACAGCTCTTCTGAAGCAGTGCCATATTCCATACCCCCACCTCCTGCCCAAGTTGTCTGAATGCTCCTACAGGCTTCTATATAGTTCCTCTTTTGGCATTAAATATCTAGTGTTATCAGATCCAGAATTTAGTCTTTCAGTTTAGGAGAACCTTAGCTTATACCATCCTTCACTGAAACAGAGGAGGTCACTGCTAGGTGATGATACTCAGAGACAAAGAACATTACTTTAGACACACATCTGAGTGGTAGAGGGCAAAATTTCACATCAGTTGTTACTGTGAAGTGGTTTCAGAGAAGATTGAAGAAGTTGCTTCCGCTTATTTTAACTGTTTGAAGTGGATCATTGGTAGTCCCTGAAGGAAGGGGCTTCTGGGATCCATCAGGGAAGGCAGGATAGGCTGATTTCAACATATTACAGTGACTGGTGTGTGTCAGGAAGTTCGTAAAACCCAGTCTTCCTATTAGTGATTGAGCCCAGCCAAGAGTGGAGACATTTTATTAGAGCTTCAGAATTTTAAAAAGGCCATCCCAGAGTTAGTCAGTATTTCCCATCAGTAATAGGACATTCATCACTGAGACTGCTGCATTAGAACTAACTAATCATTAGGCTAACAGGATGAGATAAACTGTACTTTTCAAAGCTGTTCAGCTGCTTCAGAAAAAACTCCTGCTGAGTCTGAAGACTCCAGTGCCAGGATTTTACAGACATGTATGGGCAAGCTGCAAAAGATCATTTTTCATATGGTTCCAGGCACCATCTAGAGCCTGTTGCCAATGTAGGCTTGATTTCCACCAAATAACCTTAGTAATCTGTGAGAATCAATTACATACACAAGTCTGTGGTGTTCAGGAAGCAGAGGAAACATGCCTGCAGGCACTGACAAATTCAAATTTTACATTGCTGGGGTTCTAGGAGCAGGCTAAGAATATCTGGATGGAACAAATTTATAGTTTTGAAAAGCTGTGACATTATCTCTTTAACATAATAAAAGCTATCTATGACAAACCCACAGCAAACATTATCCTCAATGGTGAAAAATTGAAAGCATTTCCCCTAAAGTCAGGAACAAGACAAGGGTGTCCACTTTCACCGCTACTATTCAACATAGTTCTGGAAGTTTTGGCCACAGCAATCAGAGCAGAAAAAGAAATAAAAGGAATCCAAATTGGAAAAGAAGAAGTAAAACTCTCACTGTTTGCAGATGACATGATCCTCTACATGGAAAACCCTAAAGACTCCACCAGAAAATTACTAGAGCTAATCAATGAATATAGTAAAGTTGCAGGATATAAAATCAACACACAGAAATCCCTTGCATTCCTATACACAAATAATGAGAAAGTAGAAAAAGAAATTAAGGAAACAATTCCATTCACCATTGCAACGAAAAGAATAAAATACTTAGGAATATATCTACCTAAAGAAACTAAAGACCTATATATAGAAAACTATAAAACACTGATGAAAGAAATCAAAGAGGACACTAATAGATGGAGAAATATACCATGTTCATGGATTGGAAGAATCAATATAGTGAAAATGAGTATACTACCCAAAGCAATTTACAAATTCAATGCAATCCCTATCAAGCTACCAGCCACATTTTTCACAGAACTAGAACAAATAATTTCAAGATTTGTATGGAAATACAAAAAACCTCGAATAGCCAAAGCAATCTTGAGAAAGAAGAATGGAACTGGAGGAATCAACTTGCCTGACTTCAGGCTCTATTACAAAGCCACAGTCATCAAGACAGTATGGTACTGGCACAAAGACAGACATATAGATCAATGGAACAAAATAGAAAGCCCAGAGATAAATCCACACACATATGGACACCTTATCTTTGACAAAGGAGGCAAGAATATACAATGGAGTAAAGACAACCTCTTTAACAAGTGGTGCTGGGAAAACTGGTCAACCACTTGTAAAAGAATGAAACTAGATCACTTTCTAACACCGTACACAAAAATAAACTCAAAATGGATTAAAGATCTAAATGTAAGATCAGAAACTATAAAACTCCTAGAGGAGAACATAGGCAAAACACTCTCAGACATAAATCACAGCAGGATCCTCTATGATCCACCTCCCAGAATTCTGGAAATAAAAGCAAAAATAAACAAATGGGATCTAATTAAAATTAAAAGCTTCTGCACAACAAAGGAAAACATAAGCAAGGTGAAAAGACAGCCTTCTGAATGGGAGAAAATAATAGCAAATGAAGCAACTGACAAACAACTAATCTCAAAAATATACAAGCAACTTATGCAGCTCAATTCCAGAAAAATAAACGACCCAATCAAAAAATGGGCCAAAGAACTAAATAAACATTTCTCCAAAGAAGACATACGGATGGCTAACAAACACATGAAAAGATGCTCAACATCACTCATTATTAGAGAAAGGCAAATCAAAACCACAATGAGGTACCACTTCACAACAGTCAGAATGGCTGCGATCCAAAAATCTGCAAGCAATAAATGCTGGAGGGGGTGTGGAGAAAAGGGAACCCTCCTACACTGTTGGTGGGAATGCAAACTAGTACAGCCACTATGGAGAACAGTGTGGAGATTCCTTAAAAAATTGCAAATAGAA
Source organism: Ovis canadensis (assembly GCF_042477335.2). Taxonomy (NCBI): domain Eukaryota; kingdom Metazoa; phylum Chordata; class Mammalia; order Artiodactyla; family Bovidae; genus Ovis; species Ovis canadensis. The sequence goes on along the minus strand of NC_091248.1, from coordinate 70,208,648 downwards.
CTACCTTATGACCCAGCAATCCCACTGCTGGGCATACACACCGAGGAAACCAGAATTGAAAGAGACACATGTACCCCAATGTTCATCGCAGCACTGTTTATAATAGCCAGGACATGGAAACAACCTAGATGTCCATCAGCAGATGAATGGATAAGAAAGCTGTGGCACATATACACAATGGAGTATTACTCAGCAGTTAAAAAGAATTCATTTGAATCAGTTCTGATGAGATGGATGAAACTGGAGCCGATTATACAGAGTGAAGTAAGCCAGAAAGAAAAACACCAATACAGTATACTAACACATATATATGGAATTTAGGAAAATGGCAATGACGACCCTGTATGCAAGACAGGGAAAGAGACACAGATGTGTATAACGGACTTTTGGACTCAGAGGGAGAGGGAGAGGGTGGGATGATTTGGGAGAATGACATTCTAACATGTATACTATCATGTGAATTGAATCGCCAGTCTATGTCTGACGCAGGATGCAGCATGCTTGGGGCTGGTGCATGGGGATGACCCAGAAAGATGTTATGGGAAGGGAGGTGGGAGGGGGGTTCATGTTTGGGAATGCATGTAAGAATTAAAGATTTTAAAATTTAAAAAATAAAAAACTAAAATAAAAAAATAAATAAAAAAAACAAAAACAAAACAAAACAAAACAAAAAAAAATATTTGTTTGGCTGTGCTGGATCTTAGATGCAGCATACAGGATCTTTGGTCTTTGTTGCACCATGCTCTTAGCTGTGACATGTGGGATCTAAGTCCCTGACCAGAGATTGAACCGGGGCCCCCAGTATTGAGAGTGTGAAATCTTAGCCACTGTATCACCAGGGAAGTCCTGAGAAATTATCTTTTAATGTAGCATTTTATCGGTAATGGACAGATTAAAAACATTGACTTTGGAGATGTCATCTGCTGACCCATCTCTGCCACTTACCAACTCAGTGATATTTGTGCAAATTAATCTAACTTCTTTAAACCTGAGTTTTCTCATTTGTAATGGGGAAATCACCAATATTTTGTAGGATTTCCATTGTTGATTAAATGAAGTGATACATATAATGCTTGATATGGTCAGTGTCTAGAACTCTCATATATATGGGATTAGCTGATCAGATAACATTTAAGTATTTCATAAGAAAATTTAAAGTCAGGACTATCTTGCCTTATGGGAGGGTGAAAAAAATATTTCTCATGGAAAAAAAAGATTTTCTTAGAAAGCATGTTTTCATGATACATGGGATAGACTTTGATTGATTTATATTTAATAAATGCTTAAATAGTAACTAGTGTGTGTCAGGAGCTATTCTACACATTAATCAATGTAGATCCCTTTAGTCCCTAAAATAATCCTCTGAGGGAGATACTATTATTATCCCCTGATACAGATGTGGAAACTGAGGAATGGTTAAATAATTCTTCTAAGGTCACATAAGTGAGTTAGGATATGAACCTCGAAGTTTGACAAAGTCTGCCTCTTAATCATTGCCCACATGCTTTCATGTGGAAAATGTCCACAACATCAAACTGCATTTTAATTTTCTTAGAAATAAAATGTTCCAGTGTTGCTTAGGAAACCTAACTGTGGTGAGTCACTGAGGAGTTGTTGGTGTTTATATTCTTCCCTCTAGGCTCTAGTTTGGTGAATGAATGAATACCAGTATTCACCTAATTTGTTAATTGATTTTGACTTTTATAGGTATATACAAAATATAGTTTTTAAAAATTAAGGTCTGTCTGACTGAATCTCAGAAGAGTACTTACTGATGGGCACAGACATCATATGTGAAATAACACAGATTGTGATGTGTTGGCAAATCTTAACTATCATGAAATTACTGAAGTCCATATAATGTACAAAATTTAAAAAGGAAGAAAAGAAAATTAAAAGAACCTTTTGAAAATCTTTGCTTAGAAGTGAAAAACTTAGTCATTGTGAAAGTATAGAGAGGTTTTGAGCAAGTTAGTATGTGCAGTTCATAGGAAAATATTAATTGCTATGTATAGACCAGGTGCTTGTTATGATTAAGCACTGGTAACCATGGAGATAGCATGAAATTTATAAAATTAAAAACATACCAGATAGAAAATGCAAGTAGCATAGGAGAGTGAATCATGCCCCAACTGGTCTTAGCTTGATTTCTCTCAAATCTAAAAACTTAAATAATTTCTATCTGGTCATTTTCTGAGTAAAATCACTCATTTTTCAGACTCTGAATTTGTGCTTTGGATATCCCAACTTGTTCTTTGAAAATGCTTTTTATCTAAAGTTAATTTAGTCATGATAGAATGTGTGTAGGGTTAGAGATTTTATAAGTAAGAAATAGCTTGAAAGCAGTAACTTTTAGATTGATCTTGGTAACTTAAATGAGTACCTTGAACCTTTTATGTAGACATTTACTGTGAATTTTCAGTTGGCATACTGTAAGCGATTGGTCATGTTTAGTTTTTCAAATGTTTCTTTTGATAAATCATATAGATGGTCCAGGTAGAGAACTATATGGTATAACATCAGTTTCTGTCATGGAATGATTTGTTCATCCATGAAATGGTGAGCTGGAGAGCCAAAATAAAGTTTCTTTACTCTTGATTCAATAAAGTTTCTTTACTCTTTACTCAATATAAGTTTCTTTACTTATAAACAGTCAAAATCAACAATTTGATTGTTTGTAAATCTATTCCATGAGTCCTTTATGACAATAGGTTACTTGCCTGTAGATATTCTGAAAGTGGTATTGTTTGAATTTAAAATCATCATAAATAATTAAAAAATTATAGCACAAAGGTTTTACTTTCAGGAAGAATAATTTTACTCAAGGAGGTTGCCAGAGTTTCTGTTCAAAAGGAAAATTCTTAATTTTATTTAATTTTTAAATAATTTAATATGTACATTTATTAAAAACTTTCTTTTATGAGTGTGAGACAAGACACCAAAAAGGTGCAAATAAATATATTAGAACAATTTCATCATGAACCAGCACTCACTCAACATTGCCTGTAGGCATGCTTTGTTTTGCCAGTATTATTTTGAAAAGTTTTCCTATTGCCCTATACCAAGTTGCTTCTCAATTTCATACAAGCTGCCTGGAGCATTTGAATCTGTGGCCCCTTCAAAATATTCTGAAGTTGCCTCCATTCCCTTTAGAACTTGTAGAATTATTCTGTTGAATATATTCAGCTTATCTACAGTCAGTTCAGTTCAATCGCTCAGTTGTGTCTGACTCTTTGCGACCCCATGGACTGTAGCACTCCAGGCCTCCCTGTCCATCACCAACTTCCAGAGCTTGCTCAAACTCATGTCCATCTCATCTGTGATGCCATCCAACCATCTCATTCTCTGTTGTCCCCTTCTCCTCCTGCCTTTAATCTTTCCCATCATCAGGGTCTTTTCCAATGAGTCAGTTCTTGGCATCAGGTGGCCAAAGTATTGGAGCTTCAGCTTCAGCATCAGTCCTTTCAATGAATATTCAGGACTGATTTCCTTTAGGATTGACTGGTTTGATCTCCTTGCAGTCCAACACCACCGTTCAAAATTCTTCGGTGCTCAGCTTTCTTTCTTTTCTTTTTTTTTTTAGTTTTTTATTTTTTTAATTTTAAAATCTTTAATTCTTACATGCGTTCCCAAACATGAACCCCCCTCCCACCTCCCTCCCCATAATTTCTCTGTGGGTCATCCCCATGCACCAGCCCCAAGCATGCTGTATCCTGCATCAGACATAGACTGGCGATTCAATTCTTACATGATAGTATACATGTTAGAATGCCATTCTCCCAAATCATCCCACCCTCTCCCTCTCCCTCTGAGTCCAAAAGTCCGTTATACACATCTGTGTCTTTTTTGCTGTCTTGCATACAGGGTCGTCATTGCCATCTTTCTAAATTCCATATATATGTGTTAGTATACTGTATTGGTGTTTTTCTTTCTGGCTTACTTCACTCTGTATAATCGGCTCCAGTTTCCTCCATCTCAGAACTGATTCAAATGAATTCTTTTAGAATAGATTATATTAAAAAAAATGGCAACTGGTTTAATTGAGAAAAAGGTCCCATAGAATGCTCTTCACAGTTTCATTTGATTGTGATTTGGACCTACTTTAATGCATTTTTAGCTCCCATTTTTCAAGAGACTCAAAATAAGTGACCTCTATTGGACAGTCAAGTGAAACATTGCCTTTGTGAACATGCCTATCAACACTAGGATGTATTAAAGTGAACGTGGTTGTGCTGCATAAGAGTAGGGACGTAATCTTTTCATCTTCTCTGATTTAGTAGGACCTTTTGTAAGAATACTCATTATACCGTTGGTCACCAGGTTTTTAGAGGGACCAAGAGAGAAAACAGAGAGCCCAGAGATGAGTGACAAGAGTTGATTCAAGTGATCCAAAAGTTAGTCCTGGAAGAGGGTGCTCAAAATGTATTATGTGGCTCACTTGCTTCTCAAATGACATGGGGAGTTTATTTAAAAATGTAAATTTCTTAAAGAAATTCTCTAGATAGTTCTTAGGTTCATGAGATCTTAGAACCTTTGTCATTGGGGAAAGTAAGTTATTGGGCCTGATTATTTGGGAAGAGGAAATATAGAGGAAACTGAGTAATGATCTTTCACTTAATTAATAATAAATTTAATAAGACCCAATTTGAATTATCCATCCTGCTCTCATGTACCCTTTTCCAGTTGCTGATGAAGCAGGAAATACACATATATCTTGATATTTGTTCATGTATTAAGTGGCATTTTTTCTCATTATTTCTTATAAACTTACTTTTATCTCTCTAAAACTTATTTTTTTAAAATGTATAAAACATTCTGATGATTTTCATTGTTAGAACTGTAGAAACATCTCATTCCTCAGAGAAACAAAACCTCTTCTAGCAGTAAAAGGAACTCATTAGCAAAATGGATAGTATTAGCAGCTTTAAAACATAATGCAGTTGTGACTTTCACATGGTTACTTCTTACAATAATCTGTTAAAGGTTAGGACAAAGTATTAAATGCAACTCACTGAAGGTGATCAGAATGGTATGTGGTTGGTTCCTAACATGTAGCTTTTTGGTAATTCAACATTAACCAAGGATTGGATTTTTAAAGCCTTGGACCTATCTTCTTTAAATGTTTCTTCTCTCAGTAGGTATTTGGAAGGGAACTGGATAACCTGGAGTGCTGGGATTCTAAATTTCTGGCTGAAGGCCTAGTCATATGTTTTGGAACTCTGACTAGGATGTAGCAAGATAGTTATCCTGTTATGAAAATTGAGTAGCTCTAACAAAGACTGTGAAGAAAGCTAGCACTGAAGAATTGATGCTTTTGAACTGTGGCGTTGGAGAAGACTCTTGAGAGTCCCTTGGACTGCAAGGAGATCCAACCAGATCATTCTAAAGGAGATCAGTCCTGGATATTCATTGGAAGGACTGATGCTAAAGCTGAAACTCCAATACTTTAGCCACCTCATGCAAAGAGTTGACTCATTGGAAAAGACTCTGATGCTGGGAGGGATTGGGGGCAGGAGGAGAAGGGGATGACAGAGGATGAGATGGCTGGATGGCATCACCGACTCGATGGACATGAGTTTGGGTGAACTCCGGGAGTTGGTGATGTACAGGGAGGCCTGGTGTGCTGCAATTCATGGGATCACAAAGAGTTGGACACGACTGAGCAACTGAACTGAACTGAACTGAACAAGTGTTCTCTCCCACAGTTATAGCTGGATAAAGTGGGGCTTGGGCCCAGGTCTTAACCTCTTTCAGTTATAGCTCACTGATTTTTCATACTGTTCCTAGTATTGTAATATACTTTTAGTAGCAGTTTTTTATTATTTAGTCACTAAGTGGAGTCTGACTCTTTTGTGACCCCATGGACTGAAGCCTGCCAGGCGACTCTGTCCATGGGGTTTTCCAGGCAAGAACACTGGAGTGGGTTGCCATCTCCTTCTCCAGGGGATCTTCCCCACCCAGCGATCAAACCCAGATCTCCTACTTTGCAGGCAGATTCTTTACCACTGAGCATTATATAAATATTTGTTGAGTAAATGAATAATTTGTTAACTGAAAAAAATGCACAATGTGAGAATTGTGAGTTAAGAGTTATTTGGAGCAAAATGGTGACTATAGCCTGGGAGGTGGACTCTCAGAACTGCTCCACAGAGGTGGAGGGGGGGGACACAACATATATGTGATTCTGGTGAAGAGGGATAGAAGTAACCAATCACACATTTGGAAGAAGGTGGCTGCTAGTCATGAGGAGCAGATGTCTCTGTTAATGATTTTAGTGCTTTTCTGGATATGAGAAGATGCAAGAAATTGGGCTCATAAAATCTTTTATCTGAAGGCCTGTTCTGCCAGTTTTTCCCAGATCACAGAGTGCCTCATACCTGATTTCCACCCTAAATGCCTTTTGGGGCATGCTGGAGATCAGCAACTGCAGTGGCTAGTGACTTCATCCTTCTAGAGGGAGATGATGAGTGACAATTTTTAGTTGACAAAATAAGGCTAAAGTTTTAGTCAGCATAAAGCTCAGTTTGAATCAATATATGTGACATAGCCATGGAAACAGTGAGTATAATCTTGGGCTGCAAGAATAGATGTGTAGTGTCTAGAATGGAGAGGGAAAGTATTACTTTGCTCTTTCCAATTTGGGGCGAGTCTAGCAATGTAGTATTCTTTTATCGGTCCCACAGGCGGCTCAGTGGTAAAGAATCTGCCTGCCAGTGCAGATGATGCAGCAGACTCAGTCCCTGGGTTGGAAAGATTCCCCTGGAGTAGAAAATGGCAATCCACTCCATTATTCTACCTGGAAAATCCCATGGACAGAGGAGCCTGGTGGGCTACAGTCCAGGTGTCACGAAGAGCTGGACACGACTGAGAAGCTGAGCATGTACGCACTTTCAGAGAAACATTAACAAACTGGGTATTAACTAGTAGTGTGATATGATAAGACTACAATTTTTAATTGAAAAATGTAGTTGAAAAACAATGGAATGTAAATAAAAGGATTCATTGAGACTAGCTAGTATTTTTGATAGCTATCCTGTAGGAGAGGGAAGGAGTTGGAGTTGTTGTAGATGCCTGTGGGTGACAGAGATAGAGAGGCATGTATTAGCTCATTAGCTTTTCATGTATGGAAAGCTTTCTAATGTTTTAAGAGAGAAGTGGCTGCGCTGGTGAGCAGTGAACGCTTGATCAGTCAGTAGGTTGGCTTAGTGAACACTTTGCATGGTGTTATAGAAAGGATCCATGCTTCAAAAGGATGGTCAGCTTCGATGTCCTTGAAGGTTCCATGTGAACCTGACATTCTCTTGTTCTCTTATCTCCTTCTACCACCCCCAAGTCTTATGCTAGTTGTCTAGTGCTCATTACAAGAGTTTGTTTGAAAAATCTCTGAGACCCTGCTATTTATCTTTTCAAAGGCTTTATTTTTAGTATTTCTTAAAGTTGGAAGCAAAATGGACTTCTATTTCTGAAGAGAAAACTTTGTTAATGATTTCTTAATATTTGTAAATGCATAAGTATATGATATATGATATATTATTTATATTTTATCACCAGTATGTGTAACTGATACTATTTCATATGTAATGCTAAAGTGAACAGATGAATGGTAGATTCTGTATATTTTATTTAGACCAGGGAAAGTTTATAATCTGAGGATTAGGATAAAAGCTTAATTAAGCTTTTTTGAATGTGATATGTCTTAAAAATGGATTTACTGTGGAATACCTACAAAATACTTCCTGCCATTAGTCAGATATTCTCAACAGATTTGTGACTAACAAGTCATTTTACTCTACATTTGTACTTTGCTGGATGATTAAATCTTGGACCAAAGTAAGTTTTCATATTTCTTTTTATTCTAAATTTCAAATTGTGCTTTCCTGGGAAATTAACTACTTTGATTTAATTTCTGAGTGAGTAAATCCCTTAAACACTGGATATCAAAGTACAGTTGACCCTTGAGCAATATGGGTTTGCACTATGGGAGTCCACTTGATTTTTTCCCGATAAATATATTGGAAAATTTTGTGGAGATTTGCAACAATCTAATGAAACTCAGAGGAACTGTGTAGCTCAGAAATACAGAAAAAATTAACAGAAAAATATAATGAATGCATAGAATACATGTAGATACAAGTCTCTTCTATCATTTAATACTATAAAATATACACAATTCTATTATAAAGAGTTAAAATGTATCAAAAATTACACATACACTTACAGACCATATATGGCACCATTTGCAGTGGAGAGAAATGTAAACAAATGTAAAGATGCAGTTTTCTAGGCTTTAGCAGTACATGAACTGAGAACTTCCAGATGTACAAAACAGGGTTTAGAAAAGGCAAAGGAACCAGAGGTGAAATTACCAGCATTTGTTGGATCATGGAGAAAGCAAGCGAATTCCAGGAAAACATCTACTTCTGTTTCACTGACTACTCAAAAGCCTTTGACTCTGTGGATCATAACTAACTGTGGAAAATTCTTATGAAGATACGGGAGTACCAGACCGCCTTACCTGTCTCTCCAAACCTATATATGAGTTAGGAAGCAACAATTAGTACCATATATGGAACAAGTGACTAGTTCAAAACTGGGAAAGGAGTACAACAAGGCTGTATTAAATAAGCACCCTGCTTATTTAACTTCTGTGCAGAGTACATCCTGTGAAATATGGGGCTGGATGAATCACAAGCTGGAATCAAGATTGCTGGGAGAAATATCAACAACTGGATGTGGCCATGAGGATGATACCACTCTAATGGTGAAAGCAAAGGGGAACTAAAGAGCCTCTTGATGAGGGTGAAAGAGAGTGAAAAAGTTGTCTTGTAACTCAACATTCAAAAAACTAGGATTATGGCATCCAGTCCCACCACTTCATAGCAAATAGAAGGGGAAAAAGTGGGAGCAGTGACAGATTTTCTTTTCTTGGGCTGCAAAATCACTGTGGATGGTGATTGCAGCCACAAAATTAAAAGATGCTTGCTCCTTGGAAAGAAATTTATAACAAACTTGACAGCATTTTAAAAAGCAGACACATCACTATGCTGACAAAGGCCCCTACAGCCAAAGCTATGATTTTTCCAGTAGTCGTGTACAGATATGAGAGTTGGATCATAAAGAAGGCTGATAGCTGAAGAACTGATGCTTTCCAATTGTGGTGCTGGAGAAGACTCTTGAGAGTTCCTTGGACTGAAAGGAGATCAAACCAGTCAATTCTAAAGGAAATCATTCCTGAATATTCATTGGAAGGACTGGTGCGGAAGCTCCAACATTTTGGCCACCTGATGTGAAGAGCCAACTCTTTGGAAAAGATCCTGATGCTGGGAAAGATTGAGGGCAGGAAGAGAAGGGGGTGACAGAGAATGAGATGGTTAGAGGGCATAACCGACTCAATGAATGTGAATTTGAGCAAATTCCAGGAGATAGTGAAGGACAGGGAAGCCTGGCATGCTGCAGTCCGTGAGGCTACAAAGAGTCAGATTCATCTTAACAACAGAGCAACAACAAAGTGAAGTTAAAGTCGCTCAGTTGTGTTTGATTCTTGCGATGCCATGGACTAAACAGTCCATGCAGTTTTCCAGGTCAGAATACTGGAGTGGGTAGCCTTACCCTTCTTCGGATCTTCCCAACTCAGGGGTCAAACCCAGGTCTCCCACATTGCAAGTGGATTTTTTACCAGCTGAGCCACAAGGGAAGCCTAAGTAACAAAAGGGTGGTGGTGGTGAAGTCGCTCAGTCGTGTTCGACTCTTTTCGACCCCATGGACTGTAGCCTACCAGCCTTCTCCGTCCATGGGATTCTCCAGGCAAGAATACTGGAGTGGGTTACCATTTCCTTCTCCAGGGGATCTTCCCAACCCAGGGGTCGAACCTGGGTCTCCCGCATTGGAGGCAGACGCTTTAACCTCTGAGCCACCAGGGAAGCCCCAAAAGGGACTTCCTTGATAATCCAGTGATTAAGAATCTGTGCTTCTACTGCAGGGGGCATGAGTTTGATCCCTGGGTGGGCAACTAAGATCCCACATGCAACATGTTATGTAGTACACTATTCCTAATGTAATAATTTCATAGCTACCTTGTGTTGCTATTGTGGTGAACTTGTTTTGCAATAAGAACTCTATGAGGTATTTTTGTGTTTAAGTTATAATGTTTCTGGTAATATATTATGAATATGACTGTAATACTGTATGCCATGAAAATTTTATAACAATTCATTCATTACCATATAGACTAGCTACTCTGGCTACTATAATTGTATTGCTGCTTCTTCATTATGAATGCATGAATCACTGTACCTGTAAATATGAATTTCTTTTCATATTATCTTTTTGTTTTTGATTTGTAGTATTAGTATTCTGTATAACAGCTACAGTATCTTCTATCATATAATACAGTATTAATGTAGGTTGTTGTTCAGTTGCTATGTTGTGTCCAACTCTGTGACCTATCACTGCAACACACCAGGCTTCCCTGTCCTTCACCATCTCCTGGAGTTTGCTCAAACTCATGTCAATTGAGTCAGTGATGCCATTGAACCATCTCATCCTCTGTCTCCCTCTTCTCCTCCTTCCCTCAATCTGGTACTGACAGACAATTCATTTTATAGACAGATGATGTAAACTTATGGCATCTATACATACAGTATTGTAAATATATTTTCCTTTTGGTTTTCTTACTATTTTCTTTTCTCTACTTTTATTATAAGAATACAGTGTATAAAACATATAACATACAAAATATGTGTTAATTGACTGTTCATGTTATTGGTAGGGCTTCTATTCAACAATAGGCTGTTGGAATAGGCTGTTGTAGTTAAGATATTGGGGAGTCAGAAAGTTTTGACTGTATGGGATTTGGTGCCCTTACCCCCATGTCATTTAAGGGTCAACTGTGTATTTGACTTTAGAGCATGTGAGTACCAAAATATGTGCAATGTGTTGATCTGGAAACATGCTGACCCTGCTTGTTATACTATCTAGGTGCTTGAAGCAAAGCCTGAAAGAAAACCTAGGTTAAAATTTTGGTGTCTTCTCAAAGCAATTCCTTAGTATCAATTTTTTTAGGTCATATATTTCCTCCCTGGATTGCCAGAGACTTTGGGAAGAAAATATTCAAATTCTTTTTATAATTAATTTCCTCTGGAAAGTAAGAAATACAAATGTTCTAACATTTATCACATGGTTTAACACTAGTGCCTTACACTGCCCACTTGTCAAATAGTCATGGATTCTAAAGAGTCTCCCAGCTATTCTAGAAAGAGTGGGAGTCAAACATCATGCCCATATTTATTAGTTCACTTTCAACATATAATAGTTTTTTTGTGGTGCCTGTCTTTCTTGTTTAGTAGACGAGCATATTGTGCTATCTAGTTTTGGTTCAAATAACTTTCAAAGATTCTTGCAAATAAAGTCCATGGGTTAAATATAATACTAACCACTCAAATGATTACAAAATGAATTTCATGCTTTAATAAGCACAGCCAATAATGTGCCTCATCTATTTGGATCTTTTTATCTTTGTGTAGCATTTTCTTTCTAGATTATGGCAACCAGAATTGAGTTAAGAATCAGACTTTTGAATCATAGCATCAATAAATGTTTAGCTAAGTTTGAAGGAGATGGTGTATATTTGATTGCATTGATATTTATTTTGAAGTTATTAATAATATTTTACTGTGAGGAAAGATTTTTGGACTAATTAATAAACTGGTATAATATAAAATTTTAATTTCATTTTATTTATTTTTTATAATATTTCTGTTGTTGTACATTTTGAAATGTACCTACTAGCACAGTAAATGATACAATTTATATGTTATATATGTAAAGATTTAAAACTTTTTTATTCATAAAATTACATAGTTCCATTGACCCTTGAACAACATGGGTTTGAATTGTCCAAGTCCACTTATAAGCAGATTTCTTTCAACAAATATATAGTTGGCTTTCCACCCATGCTGGTTCTGAATCTGGTGGTTCAGCACTCATGGATACAGAGGTCCACTATGAGAGTTAAGCATACTCAGATATTTGTGTCTATGGTGGGTCCTTGAACCAATTCCCTGTGAATGCTGAGGGATAATTGTAGAAAAATCTGGAGATACTAGTCTAGGTGTAATTCACTAGGAGTGAAAGAGGAAGGCATATCATTTTATTTTCCCCCTAAAACATAAAAGAATGAATCTTTGTCCACATGTGCATCTTCCTATCCCCAACAGGAATAGATTCTTGTCATTCAGTTATTGAAAACCATTGTCAAATTAGTGATTTTACTTGTCCTTGTCAGAAATTTCTACTGAAAGGAAACAGAAGATGCATTTTTGTAGTCATGCTTTCTTTTCTGTATGACAACTTTTATCTGTATATAATAGTTACATCTTTTAAAAAGAATTGCACATCAGCATTTGCTGTTGTACTCTGATCTATTTACTTTTCTGTGTGTCCATATGGTTTAGAAGAGAAACTTAAGTTTGTATTAACTAAGACAAATGAGACTACAGTTCGGCAGACCAACTGATTTTATTTCTATTCTTCAAAATAGTGGTACTAAAACAACAACAAAACTAAAAAAAAAATGAGCAAACTGAAAAACAAGAACTCAAAACTTAGGATCTTTTCATATTCTTTGGATTGAAAAGTGAATAGAATAAAAGAATCAGTTGATTCCATGGCAACCTTTCATTCCTTTCCAAAGGAGATTTTAAGAGATTGAAAACATAAAAAGTAGATGCTGTTCTAATAATTCTTTTATATTTTGATCAGAAAAGGCCTGAATCTTTATAAATCCAACAAAAGTACATTTGTCCCATCTTTGGGAACATAGAGATCTATTGTGGACAAATCATTTTTATTCTCCTTTTCTTCTTATGCTTTCAATTAGAATTTCATCTAGAGTATTTCTTCTCTTATAATTGAGTAACAAAATTATCCAATAATTTTTGCCAAACATTCAGAATTGTTCAGAAGAAAGGGTAGAAATAAGGTAACCTATAATACCAATAATTTGGCTCCTGACTATTTTTTCAATTAAATGGGAATTGGAGTCTGTTAATGATGAATTAAAGTTTAGATCTTTTCTCTGCCTCGATTAATAGGTTGACATCTATAACAGAAGATCAAGACTGACACCAAGATCTATGAAGTCAGCAAAATTACTGTGTACTAGTGTATTTGCCTTTCATAATTATTGACTTGAGTCTTAGATTAGGCTGCATGGAAATAGATTCTGAGATGAAGAGGTTACTTGACAAGTGGTCTCCAGAGTGCATATGTAAGGAAGTGAGAAAAGGAGGATCAGCAAGAGGGAGACACTGACCCTCAATGCAACTGAGCATCAGTGGAGACTCTAGGGAGCTCTGGAGCTGGGATGTCCTTTCAGAGATACTCTGTACTGAAGCAAGGGGTTCTTTGTTCCACAGTCAAGCTCATTGACTATGGGCTCTCCCCTGAGAGGGAGCTTAACTTTAAGTGAGGTAGTTCTTTGTGGCCAAGGGCATTTCTCTGTGAGGGACCCACATGTGAACTGTCAAGAGATGGTATTCCCAACAGCTGAGAGAAGGATGCTTTATCCTTGAGGAAGGAATCTGGGTGGAGCATCCAGTACCAGGTATACTCCATAAGGTAGCACTGAATTCTGCACTCAGCTGTACAGGATACAGAATAGCAGCTTGGCTGAGAAGGTAAGTTCTTGTGGATTATGGCCTTTGTTACTGGCAAGATTAATTAGAACTGTGCTTGCTGTGGATCACTGAGGCAAGCAGAGAATATTCACATTTTGCCCCCTTCATCATCCATCACCCTCAAAAACCAAAGCTTAGGTACTGTGTGTGAGAGTTGAACCTTAAGTTTCTTAATCAGATTCTCTAAATTGGACAGAGTTTATATTGATGCCAGCTGACAGAACAGAATTAAGCCTTAACATTAGGAACTTCTAAGTTTTGAGTCACTTTTGAATGGGCTTTAATTTTTTTTGTTAGATCACTGGTTTTACTTTAATCATTGAGAAAGTGGTAATGTTTCTTTTGATTGAATTTGATTTCACTTATCACATTTGTTTAGATTCAGATAACATTAAGCATGTTAGAGCCATGTAATTCTCAACCTTCTGTTAACCAGGCAGTTTTTAATCACTGTGAAAAGGAAGCAGATGATCAATTTTCAGACAGTTACCTGTCACTGAGATAACCCTGAAACAATAAAGATTGATTTTTATGTTAATAAAACTAGAGAGATCTCTTGACAAACTCAAACCTGCGTTTTCTGGAAAATATAAACTCGTATATTTTTATATTTATAGGACTTTGCTTTAATGATACCAGGGTCCCTGTCAGCCCTTAATAGTATAAAATTAAAATTGCCTAGTTTATGTATTTCTAAGCACTTAAGTTGGGATGTAAAGCTAAGCTAAGCAGCTTTGTTCATTGTTATTTAATTTAGATCTTTATATATACATGCTACAGTCAAACCAGTTGTGCAACAAAATGATTTGAATTTTTAAGTGTTTTTCAACATAGACTTACTGATGTATTGTTGTTCAGTTGCACAGTCCTGTCATACTCTTTGTGACCCCATGGACTGCAGCATGCCAGGCTTCCCTGACCCTCACCATCTCCCAGAGCTTGCTCAAATTCATGTCCATTGAGTTGGTGATGCCATCCAACCGTCTCGTCCTCTGCTGTCTCCTTCTCCTGCTTTTAATCTTGCCCAACATCAGGGTTTTTTCCAGTGAGTCAGCTCTTCACATCAGGTGGCCAAAGGTTTGGAGCTTCAGCATCAGTCCTTCCAATGAATATTCAGAACTGATTTCCCTCAGGATTGACTTGTTTGATCTCCTTGCAGTCAAGAGACTCTCAAGAGTCTTCTCCGACACCACAGTTCAAAAGCATCAATTCTTCCATGCTCAACCTTCTTAATGGCCCATCTCTACTGGAAAAACCATAGTTTGATTATACTGACCTTTGTTGGCAAAGTAATATCTCTGTTTTTTAATATACCATCTGGGTTTATCATAGCTTTTCTTTTAAGTAGCAAGTGTCTTTTAAGTTCATGGCTGCAGTCACTGTACAGTGATTTTGGAGTCCAAGAAAATAAAGTTTGCCTACGCTTTTGATGTAGACACCTAGATAAATATGAAATAGAATTTTTATCTCTGGAGGTAGGTGATGTGAAAAATTGACAGATTTACTTTGGGCGATGATCCATTGGTCTTCAAATGTAGCCTGTGATAGGAATTATGGTATGTTTAGACCTACTGGCACCCATTTTTTCCACTGTTGGACATAAGGAAAGACAAGATGAAACGATGGAGAAATGGATAGAGTGAGAGGAAGAAAGGAAGGAGAAAAGGAGACCTAACTAGAATTTTTTTTAAAGCCTCATCTTATTAGTCATCAGTTGGAGGTACTTAAATAACATTAAATGAGTGCAGGTAATATATTAGTATTTTCATTGCTACCAGTAGGAATTAGTCTCATGACACAGATATGGGGAGTTACTTTGTTTATCACGCTTTGAGAAACTGCAAAAGCCATCATGACTTCTATTTCCTTTGAATCCTGTTTGTGAAAACACCTCACTTTGTTGAGAGAGCTTTGTAGGGAACAGTTCTCTTGTATTAGAATGTTGGTACACATTTCGAATACTTTTAGTAGTGGAAATAGTATTGCTTGCTTTGGAGCTATTCTGTGGTAAGTGGAGTCTCAATTTGTTTTTCTTAATTTATTTTTTATTGAATTATAATTGAATTAAAATATTTATATTAGTTTCAAGTCTACAACATAGTGATTCAATATTTTTTTGTGTGTGTGTTACAAAATGATCACCATGATAAATCTAGTTGCCATCTGTCACCATACAAAGTTGTTACAGTATTATTGACTATATTCCCCATACTGTACATTACATCCCTGTGACTTACTTGATAAATGGAAGTTTGTACCTTTCTTAATCTCCCTCACCTATTTCACTCATCCCATCACTTCTCTCCCCTGTGGCAATGACTAATTTGTTCTCTCTGTCTTTCTGTTTTTCTTTGTTTTAGATTCTATAATAAGTGAAATCATATAGTACTTGTCTTTCTCTATCTGAGTTATTTCACTTAGCATAATACCCTCTAGGTGCATCTGTATTGTTGCAAGTGGTTTCATTCTTTTTTATAGCTGAATCAGTTGCATACCACATCTTCTTTATCCATTCATATGTCAATGGACACTTAGGTCTCAGCATGGCTGTCTCCATTGTCTGGTGAGTCTTGAGGCTGGTACTGGCCCACTGGTGGGCAGATAAACCCTTAGCATCAATAAGCTAGGAGGAGGACTCCAAAATGGTACATGCCACACCCATG
Source organism: Ovis canadensis (assembly GCF_042477335.2). Lineage (NCBI taxonomy): Eukaryota > Metazoa > Chordata > Mammalia > Artiodactyla > Bovidae > Ovis > Ovis canadensis. The sequence continues at coordinate 70,192,309 of NC_091248.1, read as the reverse complement.
TCCTTCTGGTAGATCAAGCTCCCCAAATTGGCTGCTACCAGTGTCTGTGATCTCAGAAGGAGTCCCAGTTGCTTCCCACCCCTTTAGGAGGCTTTCCAAGACTAGCAAGTGGTCTAACCTAGGCTCCTTTCAAATTGTAGTCTCTGTGCTGGAACTTGAAGCATGTGAGATTTTTGAGTGCTTGAAAGCTCTCATTTCCAACAGCCCTCTATGGCTCTCCTGTGTGTAAGTTCTGCTAACCTTCAAAGCCTGATGTTTTTGAGGTTGTTCATTCTGGAGCAGGATCCCCACACTGAGGAGTCTGATCTGGAGCTCAGATCTCTTGCTTTTTAGGGAGAACTTTCACAATTGTGGTTATCTTCCCATTTGTGGGTTGCCTACCTGGGACTGTGGGTCTTGATTATATCATGTCTCTGCCTCTCCTCCCCACCTGGTTGTGGTTTGTTTTTCTTTAGTTGTGGAAAATCTACTCTGCTAGTCATCAGCTGATTCTCATAGATAGTTGTTCTGTAAATAGTTATAATTTTGGTGTGCCTGTGGGAGGAGGTGCACCCAGGCCTTCCTTCTCTGTCCTCTTGGCTATTCCCCAGGACTCTGATTTTTTTTTTCTTGTATGCTCAAGGAAATATGTAGGACAATTAAAAATATGTTTTTAACATCAGTAGAAATGATACTATCACTAAAATATCTGGTAGAATTTATTACCAGAAATTGTTTCTTTCCTATGTTATAGAGACAGCAGTATTTTCACCCTTGAGACATTTATGAGAGCTGTTATTTTACTTTGGATTTCTTTTTTGTTAATTTTTATTTTTTCCAGTGTTGAAGCTGGTCAATTTGCGCTAAAGACCTTTTCTTTAACATTTATATTACTTGAATATATATGCACCATATGCTAAAATGTGTAAAGATTTATGATACACACATTGTCATTTTTATATATGACTGCCATAGATTTTTATTTTCCATTTTATCAGACTCTTTGGCCTCATTTCATCCTGACCATTGCCCAGCATACAAGACATAAGCAACAATTCACACGCATTATAAACCCTCGTAAACTACTCAGTAAGTTTCAGGGTGAGTCATCTTTATCAGTTGAAACTTCAGGCACTTTATTCTCCCTCTGGGCAACTGTAGAAGTACAGTGGGATGAATAAACATGCTATTTTGTGTGAAAAAGCAGGAATCACTAGGTCTTAGCCCCCTGTCTTCTGATGTCATAACTCTAGTTTATATTTTTGCAGATACTGAATATCTGTCTTCATCTTGGAGTGTGATCAGAGATTTTGATACTCCTGGATGTGGGGATTGGACTTGGGATGGCTGGTCTTGAGAAATAGTTTTGGCTCCCAATTCCAAGTAAGTCACCCTTATATAATGAGAATCTGTTGTTTTATCCTGGGAGACATGGATAGTTTATCCTGGGAGACATATCATTTACTAAATAATGATAAAATTACCTCAGATAACACTGACTTTCATAGTCTCTCTGATCTGTTTATATTCTAACCATGTTCACTAGATTTCATTATAATAAATGGAGAAATGTCACTATAACTATTTTGTACAATTTTAGGATTAATGTGTGTATCTAATTAGAATGACTTTATTAGACATTTTTCCACTAGATAAATTATTTTATTTTTCTTAAAGAAAAATACCTTTAAGTCTCCCTATAAAGAATATTGAGATTATTCAGAATCAAAGAACTAGATTAATAGCTTATGCTGCTGTGTTGAAGAGAATATGTTTAATGAGCTAGAAAGTCTGTGATCAATTTCAGTAACTGAATTTCCTTTTTTTAAATTTAATTGTTAGGGGCAGCAGTAGAAACTTGACTTTAGAAGGGAATAAAGGGCCATTTCCAGAAAGATGCTTGAGATTTAGAAACTGTTTGTATAGGTATTGTATATTAAACAGGTTAAACAAAGATGTTCTTATTCAAGTCTGAGAGTTTATATTCATAAATAATATTGCTTTTTTGACATTGGGCCTTGCATTTAGAAAAATAATGCTTATATAAACACATTTGTCAAAAAAGGCACTTCTCTTCACAAAGATCAATATTTGTGAATGAGGCACTGAGGCTTTTAAAATCCTTTAGAAGAGCAGTAGAAACTGCCTGATGCACATACCCCTAACTGAATCTCAAGATAACATCCTACAGTTATGGGAAATGCAAAGTTTTCAGGTAGAACTAATAGACTTATACACTTCTCCAAGCATACTGAGCTCTGACTCTGTGCCTCAAGGTGGGGCTAGATGGGGTGTGATGACACGGCCCCAGAAAAAGTGAAAAGAGTGAAAGCGAAGTCACTCGGTCATGTCTGACTCTGCGACCCCATGGACTATAGCCTATGAGGTTCCTCCCTCCATGGAATTTTCCAGGCAAGAGTACTGGAGTGGGTTGCCTTTTCCTTCTCCAGGGGATCTTCCTGACCCAGGGGTTGAATCTGGGTCTCCAGCATTGCAAGCAGACGATTTTACCATCTGAGCCACCAGAGAAGCTCCCTGACGTGGCCCCAGATGGCACTAAAAAACGGCTCTACAAAACGACAACACTTCTTGTAATTTTATTGCAGATCACTATCTTTTCCTCCACCTTCATCTTTTTGTGACCTCACTTTCCCTCTTGTACACTGAGGAACTAGCAGCTAACAAATTCCTGTTCTACTGATACCTTCAGGGGTCCACTATTCATCTTGCCTCCCATCACCTCCTGTGCATAATTCATGAAAACCATTTGTTCTTCTGTGTTCCGGCCACACTACACTGGAGAAACACTCACTGCAAGTAATACATGATCCACTGAATGTGCCTGCTTGTTTCTTCAGATTCGTTTGAGGCATCTTGTCTGTCAACCCTTCTTTGATCTCTCCTGGTTGGGGCTGATTATTCCCGCCTTGAATCCCTGGGGCATATTGTACCTGTTTCTTTCATACTCCAAACCCTGTATTACACTTATCTTGTTCTTAACCCCTGCTCCAGACTGCAGGTTCTTCTAGGATGGAAAGTATGTCTTACTCATTTTTAATACTGTCATGCCTAGTGCTATGTGAGACTAGTTCAGAAAGGACAAATGCATACATTTATGCTTTCTCTTATCCTGAATAAATTATTTAAAATAGGAAAGTGATGGTCAGGAAGCTAGGCACATTCAGTTCATCACCAAGTTCTGCCTATTATTCCATTCAGATATGTTTTATTTCCTAGTTTTCCATCTTGTTCTCTCTACCCAATTTCAGGTTTTTATCCTCTCTCCGTTGCATATTAAAAAGATTTCCTTACTGTACTGTATACTTAAAATTGTTAGAGTAAATTTTTATTTGTTTTTTATAATAATAATAATGACTGTCTCCTAATGGACTCTCTTTCCTCTAGTTTTAACTGACATTCATCCTTCAAATAGCTGGCATAATTGTTTATTAATATATGAATCTGAAGATATTCCTCCATAATTTATAGGATAAATTCTAAGAGCCTAGGTTGTTACATAAGAACTTTTGTGGTCTGGCCCATAATTCTCTAATTTCATCTCTTGTTATTTCCTGCTTCAGTTATACTGTACTCCTTACACATCCCATCCTGTGCAGTTTATTGGCCTGAACCTTGCTCTCAATTTTCCTTTGCAAAAAAATGTTCCTCTTCAGTCCACTTTTCTAGTAAACTCCTACTCATATGCAGTATACTGTAGAGATTAAGAGAAAATAGGTTCATACCCTGGTTCTGCCACAAATTTATAAATGATGTAAGTTGCTCACTTCATTTTGTCTCAACTGTAAATCAGGGCTAATAATAGTATATGCCTATGGTAAAGAATCTGCCTGCAATGTTGGAGACCTGGATTTGGTGCTTGGGTTGTGAAGATCCCCTGGAGAAGGGAATGGCAACCCACTCCAGTACTCTTGCCTGGGAAATCCCATGGACAGAGGAGCCTGGAGGGCTACAGTCCATGGGATTGCAAAGAATTGGACATGACTGAGGAACTCACACCTTGACAGTAAATACACAAATGTAAGCTATTATTGTTTTTTTATTTTAATTTTTTAAGACTTAATAAAGAATTCTATTCTTCCAGGAAATCTTCCAGGATTTCCCAGGATGGATTAGGTTTCTTTCCTATGTGCTCCATAACTTACTCGGCAATTCTCTATTTTTGGACTCATCACATTTTGTTGAAGTGGTTTCTTTATATAACTGCCTCCTCATCAGACTAGAACTACTTGAAGGAAGAAAATGTTTTATTTAGTTTTCTATCTTCAGCACAACACTTGCTCAATAAATGTTTGATGAAAGAATGAGTTGTATCATGGGAAGAATTCATGCTTTGGAGTCACATGTGTTCAAATCTAATATTTACTATCCCTACATCTGTAGAGAGAAGTACTTTTCTTTCACACTGTTTCTATATATACAAGGATTATACCACCCCCCTCCTTTTTTTTTTTTTTTAGAATTAGTGACTGTATGTAGAGTCTACTACATTGCCTGAAATAATGTTGTTATTATTAATATTACCTTGAAAATATATAATAATTTTATCTCAGAGTTAGTGAGCAGATGCATTTTTCCCCTGCAGAATCATCTAATTCTAAAGAACATATACTTTAGTGCTTGCGTTTTTCTAAAGATCATCTCTTATTTAATTTTCCTGAAGTATCCATGGCTGTCCTTAACACTCTGTGGACACTTAGCATTTTTTCCTTGCAGTTTTACCAACCTCTTTATGTTTGCGTTGTCTGTGCAAATAGATTGTAAGCCATTTGAGGACAATCATATACATTATTTAGTTTTGTTCCTATCTTTCCCATCCATTGTTCTTATTCCCTCTTCCTAACAGAGATCTCTATATAAATAAGCCAATAAATGTTGATCTGTAGTGATGAATGGAGGACTAAGAGTAGTCAGTGGCAACTGGAATGTTTTGACTCTGGGAAGGTCCATGTCGTTTGGAGTAGAATCTCAGCCAACAGTTAATGGAAAGATTGCACTGGATGTGAAGTGGAACATAAAAAAAGTATAAGATATGATGCCTTCTCTGCAGGAGTTGGCAGTCTATTTGGCAAGATAAAGCATGCCCAAACTGAACTGTGAGGGAGTAGCACTGGACAGAATATGATTAGGTCTACACAGTGTTCAGAGGAAGGAAAACTAGGAATTCATGAAGGTGAGGCTGAAGTCAAGAGATTGTTGGGAGATTCAAAAGAGGGAAAAGAAGCCCATAGATATTTGAATGCTTATGATGTACCAGGTATTGTTATGAACCTATCTTGTGTGTGTTCACACTTGTGCACATGATAGGAAATTTTCTTTCATTCATTCAGCAACCACTTTTTAAGAATTGTGTTAAAAACACAGAACACAAAATTTACCTTTGTAACCATTTAAATGTATAGTTCAATAGTGTTAAATGTATTCACATTGCTGTGCAACATATTTCCAGAAGTCTTTCATCTTACTGAATAAACAGCTCCCCATTTCTTTATTCTCCTTGAACTTGTGTGGCTTTATCTAATTCCTGCAATACAATTATGAGATAATGTTAGGGATCCCATTTCACAAGGAATTAAATGAGGCTGAGAGGTTTAAGAAAATTTCCCAAGGTCTTATAGTCAATAAAGATAGAAACATGAACCATGGTCAGGGAGGGAATGAACTATTGGGAAGCCACAGTTTTAGGTGAGATCCTGGAAGAACTATATTTTGATTTTTGCAGTTGTTTTTTATGGGTCATTCATGGCCATGGTGGCTCTTGCCTCAAAAATGTGCCATAGAACACCTAATACTGTTCAACTTTTAGTAATTCTCCTTCCTAGGTCTTAGATCTCCGATATCTGGAATGTCACTGAGGGAAATGGCTGCTAGATAGAGAACATCAGGAAAATGATAGTGAGTCCTTATGTTTGCTTTATGGGCATGTGATACTCAAAGGCCATAAGATATTGAAGACAATTCTTCAGGGTGAAAGATGTGGGATCAAGTTTGAAATATTGCTAGAGCTGTACATGGGGTGGGAGGATGGAACTTGAATGTGTCTTAATGGAAAGCCACCCTATTGGACTGATGGTGGCAGGGGCAAGGAAGTGTGGGGGTGATGTTTTTGGCAGGTTATCAGAACGATAGGAAGGAGTGGAAGTGAAAATACAAGAGCCAAAATATGGTCCCCAACTTAAAAGGGCTCCCTGTTGACTGAGGTCTTATAAATAGACTTTTCCTGCTGAGATACATTCTGATAATAGATTAGGCCACACACGGGGGTCTACAAAGTAATTGTTTAAGGAAGACACAGGTGGCAGATGTACTTGGAAGGATGAATTAAGAGTGGAAACCATTAATTGTTGCAAAAAAAACCCACAACATTTTATTTGTCAGGCAGTATGTAAAGTACTTTGTATATATTTTTGTCTAATTTTCAGAACTTCTTGTGGTAGGCATTATGTTCTTATTTGAAAAGCCAGTGTCTCAAAAAGGTAAGGAATTTGCTCTATAGATTGCTGGGATGGTTATTAAACTATCATCTCAGCTTTAAATCCACTCTTCTGTATTTTGCTCTTTGATACTGAGGATGGGTGTCTGCAAATAACATTTCTGCTTTGTCAATTGGTTTGATTCTGTCAGTGGCAGGTACTAGAGGGAGACTGCAAGCAGGAGGAAGTAGATGGCACATACTTCTTCCTCTCTACTCTTGTTTTGTCTTTTTCTTCCTATCTGTTTACTGTTGTTTATTTTCCCTGTGGGCATCACCCCAGAAATGCTTCTTTCCCTCTGTGGTTTGTTCCAGTAGCAGCAGTTGAGTCCAGTTTTCAGTTTTTTCTCAAAATCCCTAGAGCCAACCCTTAGAGACCCCAGAAACAGTTGACCACTCCCCAATCTTCAGATATCTGGGACACTTCCCTCCCAGGTCTAGAATGCCTCCTACTTCTGAGCTTAGGGACCTAGCATTATCTGGGTCTCTGCCCTTCTAAGAAGTGTGAGTTTCAGCACCGTGGGGTCTGTCCTCCAGGCTTCTGTTAGTAATTCCAATTTATTTCCTTATTCCTTCAAACTCAGGGGTGGCAGTAGCATCTTGCAGTTACTATTTCTATGATACCTCAGAATTCTTTTTGTTTTTTCACTAGCTAATTAACAACTTTTATTGAATTAACATTTTTTTTGTTGCTGTATAGCTGCTGTTCAATATTATGTAAGATACAGGTATACAATATAATGATCCACAATTTTTAAAGGTTATATTCTATTTATGCTGCTGCTGCTAAATCACTTCAGTCATGTCCAACTCTGTGTGACCTCATAGACGGCAGCCCACCAGGCTCTACCGTCCCTGGGATTCTCCAGGCAAGAACACTGGAGTGGGTTGCCATTTCCTTCTCCAATGCATGAAAGTGAAAAGTGAAAGTGAAATTGCTCAGTTGTGTCCTGCTCTTAGCGACCCCATGGACTGCAGCCTACCAGGCTCCTCCGTCCATGGGATTTTCCAGGCAAGAGTACTGGAGTGGGGTGCCATTGCCTTCTCTGATTCTATTTATAGGTCTTATAAAATATTGTCCATATATCCCATGTTGTATGCTATATCTTGGTAGCTTATTTCATATATAATACTCCATATTTCTTCATTTCCCTACCCCTTTATTGCTCCTCTCCCTTCCCTCTTTCCATTGGTAACCACTAGTTTGTTTTCTGTATTTGTGAGTCTGCTTCTTTTTGTTACATTCACTACCTTGTTGAAAGACAAATACTATATGATATCAATTATATGTGGAATATAAAAAAATACAACAAACTAGTGAATATAATAATACTTTATACTAATTTCTGTTTAAATAGCTGCTATAATTTCAGTCTCTTGGTTGAATCATGAAACAGTTATATACTACTCATTATCATCATCATCACAACCTCTATTTATTATTTAATATATATTTATAAGATGCCAGGACCACATTTCTTTTCTTGTTACTGATCTGTCTGCCTGTGGACTGGATCAGAATTATTCATGGGCACAGGCAGTTCAATCTTGCTAGCACTAGTAGTGTCCAACAGCCCTGTCTTGATGATGTTTTTTAACCTAAATATTCACCCGTACTCAAACACCAAAATGATACTAGCAAAGCTCTTTACAAGAGCAGGGGCAAGCTTATTTTCCCCTGTTGAATCTGTAGGGACAGGAATAGTGTTTAGCAGTGTTTGGTATGTGTTTAGTGTGAATTTGTTGAACGAAGTATTAGATAAATGAATGAATGAATGAGCAAGACTCGGCTAGAACTTCATCCTTTCTAGTGGATGGATTATGGAAACTAACTTTCTGGATTTCTGACTTTATTTCTGATTTACACTTCTATTTCCATCTGGGACTAAATTGTTGATCTGGAACCCAGGATGTTTTACTGAGGCGTGATAGCCATTCTAGAATTTTGTCAATCTTACACTTCTTGTTCCTTTCACCAATCTTTGAGCTAATGGCTGGGTATTTACTTCCAACCAGATGGACCTTCCTTGAATTGTAATATTACTGTGATCTCTCTCTGCTGCTAGGCTCAACTCTAGGTGTATCTGTGGAAGTAACCTGACCCTGAGCAATTGGACAGTTCTCTTTGTCATTAGGATTTGCACAGTAGCCAGCTTCTCACTGCCAGCCTTTGGAGATTCTATATGTCATATGGTTAAGGCTGCACAGTATAGGATGTTTATATTTCAGATATTTTTTCCACTGGTGCTTATCATGTGCAGTACAAGCTAAGAAAAGGACGACAGACTTTCTCCTTAATCTCACCTCAGAGGTGAAATAAAAATCACTTTAGTGATTAAATTTTTCCTGGTTACTTTTATGCTTGAATAAACTTTCCGGGGTATATGACCATTAAAGCAAGGGTACATTAATACACATTGCTATATTTGTATTTAAACATGACTTAATTTATATTAAAAGTTAAAAAAATAATAAAAAAGTTAAAAAAGAATAACATATATAAGAATAAAGTAAATAATGGAAATTAAATACTTGTACACTGAAAAATGTATAATATTAATAAAAGAAATTAAAGAAACAAAAAATATGACTTAATTATCTCAAATTGGGGCCAAAATAATTTTGTATAAGATATAAAAATGAATGTCTCATGTTTTGTTTCCACTTGTTATTATCTGTACCATTTTACTTTTCCAGGCAGAGGAGAACCATTCATGGATCATATCACCTTACTGACTTCTTTCTGGTTCTACCTTCTCTACCTGTAATACCAGAGAGCAATAGAAATTTCTGCATGACTAAATGTTGGAAAGCCTCATTTCATAGTAATACGATATAACAGCATATCTTGAGAAGATTGTTCTTTTAATAATCAGAGTTCTGGTTTTTAGGTTCTACTAGAAAGCTTTTCAGAGTAGGATGCCTTTGAAGTAAATACACTACTGCTTCTCCTTGCTTCCCTCTATGATTATTGGTGGTTTTGGAATGAATACATAGATGATTGATTTTATGATTTGATGTAGCAATGAGATCCCACATAACAGAGTTAGTTGGAACACAGAAGTGGAGTAGAACCATATGGTTCTATCTTTAAGGGAAGACTGGGAAGATATTAGCAGGAAGTGACTCAGTGATGTCTCAACAAATAGATTATGGTTAGCTGGGAAGTGTGTAGCAGGTAGTAGGGACCTAGCAAAGAGGTCTGGAGAATAGGCACTGCTGCCCAATAAAACTGTGGAAGCTAGGCTGGGATTTAAGAACAGTAGGAATAATAGGAGGCCTAGGTCCTAGAACAGAGTTTGACATCAGGGACTTAAGAGCTCAAATTCATACAGACTGACTCAGTTCTGGGTCCTTGAGCTATGACCTAAGATTCTGTAGCTGTGTTTTTACCAGTGATTGGAGCAGGCATTTACGAATGATAATTTAGGAGTTAAGTGGGATACATAGAGAGTTGGGTCTTATTTCCCTGTGTGTAAAATTTAGAAATGGTAACATTGCCACTGGACAAGGGTTAGATACTGTTTAGGATTAGGATAAAGGACTAAGACAGTGGTGTGTGTGTGTGTGTGTGTGTGTGTGTGTGTGTGTGTGTATGTGTTCAGTTTTTCAGTCCTATCCACCTCTTTGCGACCCTATGGACTATAGCCCTCTAGGCTCCTCTGTCCATGGAGTTTCCCAGGCAAGAATACTGGAGTTGGTTGCCATTTCCTCCTTCAGGGGATCTTCCTGACCTGTAAGTTGAACCCACATCTCCTGTGGTACTCTTCCTCTAAATATTGTTGCTTTCGCTTATGTTCCCATTGTTGTCTGGGTGATTGTCTGATGTATTGGGAGTGGGGAATAATTAGTCAGAAGAGAACTTAGAGGTCATTGTAATAAAATATTGTGAATATCAATTTGAGTCTGGAATAATACTTGACAGTGAAAGTGATGATGATTTATGGCTAATTTGATATCAAGTTTCTATAATCCATGGGTTCTCAACAAATTGTGATTTTGCCCTTTCTTCCCACTACCCAGAACATCTGTCAAAGCCTGGAGACCTTTTGTTTGTCATGACTGAAGGAGGAGAAAAGGGAGATGCTGTTATTTCATCTAGCGGATATAGGCCAGGGATGCTGTGAATTCTACAATGCACAGGAGCTCCCCAAATGTCAATAGTGCTGAGGTTGAGAAAGTTTCTCAACCAAATGGACTCTGTTATTATTTTTATTATCCTAGGATTTTTTTTTGTCACTGTGTACATGTTTCTTGGGAAGTAGTAATATCCTCAAATTAAAAAAAATTATTTTAAATGTTACAGAATGTTCAGCACACAAGTTATCTACTTGTTCTCCACCGATGAACATTCTCAAGCTATGGTCCCTCTGTAATTTGTGTGTGCTTAATTCATAGTGATGGAACAGTATGAAATTGGAGACCTTTGTAGACAGCCATTCACAAGGAATTAACACATGGCCTTGACTTTTGAGGCTTTCACCATTTGAGCTACTCAATGAAATAGATAACTATACAGAGATTCAAAATGGTTCTTTTTTCTTCCTTGAATTTGAAGCTGCAATGTGACCTAATATTTGTTTTAATGCCAATGAGTTCTTTCAGTGCAGTCAAAAGCCAAAAAAAAATCTGGAGTGGAATCCTTTTTCTTGTAAACTCATGTGGATATTCTCCCCTCATCCAGAAACAACTTATTTTGACCTAATTTTTTAAGTATCTGTACGTATCCTGGGCTACCAGTAGAATGTATACTGACTGACGACAGTAGTGGGACCTTTGTTAATCTTTTAATCAGCTGCATTTACTTTGGTCTACTTGATTTTTATCAGAGGAATTTTTTGGCAACGGGGAATTTCTGTGCTCCTTTAATTCTGGGTCATTGAGAGATTAGATGAGTTCATTCCCCCTTGTGCTGCTCAGGAGCCTTATATGTATCTAACATATAGAATCATCGATTTGAAAGAGACCTGACAGTGGTCGGCAAGCTATTGGACAGAGCTAAATCTGTCCTTCTACATGATTATTTTTGTAAATAACATTTTATTGAAACACAGAAATGCTTATGCATTTACTTATTACATTTGGCTGCTTTTTTGTTGAAACTGCAGAGTTAATTATTTGCTATAGAGCCTATATGTCCCTCAAAGCGTAAAATACTTTTTATCTGTCTCTTTATAGAGCAAATTTGTTCACCCCAACCCAATCTAACTTTCTCATTTTACAGATGAAGAAACTGAATACTAGACATAGTGACTAGCCTAAGGTCAGAATTAAGGTTAAAGCATGATTAATAAATTTTGAGGAATGAGGATGATGAATATCAGACCAGTGACAAACTATGTTCAAACAGCAAAATGAAGGAAAAAATAAATATGCTCTAAGTCGATTACCTGAAGACAAAAAAACCTGGCTTGATTGATTCATTTCCTTCACAGAATTGATCATTCATCTTTATGTCATGCAGATACCACTGAAGTAAGACTTGAGTCAAGTGATACCACAATTTTATGCAGTTAGGTCCCTGTTTCCCAAAGAATAGCAGAATATTTGTTGGTCAACCTCCTGTATCTCAGTATAATATTCCTTAAAGATTGAATTATTGATGGTAAGTCAGGGAAGACATTTTGGTAATTGCTGAAATCCTGAGTGTATTAAGACTGACTAACTGTCCCTGTGTTCTGCTGTGGCACCAGCTGACAGTGATGAAATCTATAGAAGTAGGACACATTTCCATAACATGAATATTCAGGGTTGGTGATGCAAGAATTATTATTAAACTACTGGGAAGGAACACGTTCCCCTTATTATTTGATTGAATACTAACTTCTGTCTTTTTAAAATAATTCAGTATGAATACTTCAATAATGAGGAAAGAGAGATACATGGGCAAAAGAACTCATACATTTTTCTCCTGGTACATAAGGAGGAAATTAAGTTTAAAATACATAGTATGTCTACAGGGACTGTTTTGGAATCATTAGCTATATTTTATCTAAATCTGTCTGTCTGACATATATTGAATTGTAATAGAAATTGAGATAGTTTAATTTAAATGATTTATATAAAATAGAATATGTAAAGAAGCATGTTTAACCATAAACAAAGACCCCTAAAATAAGTAAAACACCTACTACAAATAACAAAAATTATCACCAAAACAGTATATGTTAGATGTTGGACCTCACCACATTTCTGAGAAAAGATATTTACTTTTGTGCAAATGAAACAGTTTATACTTTTCAAAAGGTCCTAGCACCTCTAAGAATCCTGAGTATACAGCTGAAGTGTCACCATATATGAAGTATATCAGATTCTTCATAGTGATGATTTTATGTGTGAGTAATAGAAAAGAAAGGAAATTTATTTCACTTATTTGTCCTTCAGGTGTGAATTGAGTCTCTACAATGTGCCAGGCAGTGCACCAGACTCTGGTTCCATGCAGAGTCCCTGTCTTCTAAAAACCTATGACCCGGAGAAAGGTACAGACAAATAGTTTCATCAAAGAGCGATATGTGATATATAGTCTATAATAGAAATAAGCTCCAGAGTCTGTTGTGCCAATTTATCTTCTCTTTTACTAGTTTCTCATTATTTGTTCCAGTTCTTTCCTCTAAATAGTTTGGGTGGGGTTGTCCTTAAGCCAATATTGGGTTTCAGTCAGTTCAGTCTCTCAGTCATGTCTGACTCTTTGTGACCCCATGGACAACACACCAGGCTTCCCTGTCCATCGCAGCTCCCCAAACTTGCTCAAACTCATGTCCATTGAGTCGGTGATGCCATCCAACCATCTCATCCTCTATCGTCTCTTCTTCCTGCCTTCAATCTTTCCCAGCATGAGGGTCTTTTCAAATGAGTCAGTTCTTCTAGTCAGGTAGCCAAAGTATTGGAGTTTCAGCTTTAGCATCAGTCCTTCCTTCCAATGAATATTCAGGACTGCTTTCCTTTAGGATTGACTGATTCGATCTCCTTGCAGTCCAGGAGACCCTCAAGAGTCTTCTCCAACATTGCAGTTCAAAAGCATCAGTTCTTCAGTGCTCAGCATTTTTTGTGGTCCAACTCTCACATTCATACATGACTACTAGAAAAACCATAGCTTTGACTGTGCAGACCTTTGTTGGTAAAGTAATGTCTCTACTTTTTAATATGCTGTCTAGGTGTGTCATAGCTTTTCTTCCAAGGGACAAGCATCTTTTAATTTCATAACTGCAGTCACCATCTGCAGTGATTTTGGAGCCCAAGAAAATAAAGTCTGTCACCATTTCCATTGTTTCCCCATCTATTTGCCACGAAGTGATGGGACCAGATGCCATGATTTTAGTTTTTCAAATGTTGAGCTTTAAGCCAGCTTTTTCACTCTCCTCTTTCACTTTCATCAAGAGGCTCTTTAGGTCCTCTTTGCTTTCTGCCATAAGGGTGTTGTTATCTGCATATCTGAGGTTATTGATATTTCTCCTAGCAATCTTGATTCCAGCTTGTGCTTCATCCAGTCTGACATTTCATATGATGTACTCTGTGTATAAGTGAAATAAGCAAGGTGACAATATGATACTTTTCTGTTTTTTTCTTTCTACCACCTTCTTCTGCCTTGAGGGTTTCAACTCTTCCCTGATTTATAAAATGGCTTCTCTTTCGGCTTGACTGCCCTCCCCAAGCTGATCTTACTTCAGTGCTTTGGACTTTAGATTTTGCACTTCCTCCATGTTCTCATCCTCATTTTCCTCACCAAATCTAAGCTATCCAATGCCCTATTACCGAGGTTCACTCTGTTAGCTATTAAATCAAGTAAGTATTCTGTTTATTTGCCTATTAGGTGTTCATACTGGGTATCAGCAAATATAGTTCAGAATCTACGTAGCATTTTTAAATAGGAGTTCTTGATGATTACACATCCTTTATCGAAAATGAATGGAGGGGAGTGATGCTGAAGTTTCAGGTTTTGTCTTCAAAAGGTGGAAGGACATGTTTTTTTTTGTTTCTCAGATTACACTGTGTAGGTGAAAGGTAATGAATAAGAGACTTGGTGAGTCAAGGTTAATGAGAGATTAGAACAGCCATAGATGTGTTATAAGCAATTCTTTTCAGCACAATGGTCACTTATCCCATACCTTCCACCCCTCCAATTTATTAAAAATACACCAGCTCTATATGGGGCATGGCAGTGGGATATAATGTGAAGAAATGTGGATTTAGTGTTCAAATTAGACTCAGTTTCTGCAAAAATTAAAATGCACGTGCAAACATTTAACATACAGGGAGGCTTTTGATGTCAGTATATGTGTTCTGCTCGATATATGTGTTACTTTTAAAAATTTTCCCCCTTTCCTCCCTTTTACTAACAGCAATAATAAGCAGTAGTTATTTGCACAAGTCTGAGTAAAGAAGCTTTGTAGAGAGAGCAAAAAGTTTTTCTGAAAGTGACCTCCACTTTCAGGGCAAATTCAGAAACTGGCAGATCTACATTGTTTATTCAAAGAGAAAACTGCATCGTAATCACACTCATGGATGCATGGGGTGAATGAGTGACAAATGAACACCTCAGTCACTGTGAGATGGCAACCTGAAATGGGTGCCTCTGAGGGAAGGGGCAGGGACCTCCTCCAAGGTTGCACAGAAGTAAGACAGCAGGAAAGGCAGCTGCTAAGAGGAGCTATCATGGATGCCTGTCTCTGAGATAGAATGACACTGTATATATGCTTCAAGATGCCGATCATCCTCAGTGGGCTACCCTGGGAACAATGGTTTTGATTTTTTTTTTTAGGCTTTTAAAAAACAACACCCTGAAGGTATTTTGTTTGTTTTGTTTTGCTTTAACTACTTACAACATTACAACCTGGGTTTAAGTGCAAGAGAGTTTAGAAAATATTTAAAGAAATGGAAAATCACACTGATGTAAGCAAAGTTGGAAAAGAAACACGAGAATTATGTTAATGTTTGCAACAGGACTCAGGGCGAAAGTGGCTGAATTTTTGGTAGAAGAAGTGGGGCACTGCTGGAAGGTATTTTGTGATCCTGACTGAGATAGTGAGGGTAAGTTATGAGCCAGGAACTGTTGTCTTGACTGGGAAGTGGGAAAAATGTCTGAAACCACTTCTTTATTGGGCAGAGTGTCAGAAATGGAAACAAAAAGAATCAAACTAAACCCAGTCATAACAAAGCAACTTCTTTCACTCTGCTGTTCTACAGAAGAGCTGGGATGGGAGTGGTCCAGAGGATGAATGGCTGTTGTCCAAGCTCCTGTGGTGGGCAGGCTATGGGAAGATGGCATCAGCAGTGATTTCGGGACTAAGTAGATTCATTGTGAATTGTTGAACACTACCTGGGTCACTTATGAAACCAAGAGAGCACACTGGATAACCTTCAGGAATCAGAAAGTTAAAAAAAGGGCTAGAAAGTGGGCTGGAGAGTGGTACAACTGATGATGTTGTCATGAGCCCAAAATGGGCAGACAAATAGGAAGCAAAATATGTCGGGGAGGAGCAGGCGCTGGGATGAGAGACAATTCTAGGATAACTTCCAAAGGGTAGAGATATGCCAACAATAGCTTGATGATAAATAAAGTATTTTGTCAGGGCAGCTTGGTGCTTCCTCTGGTAACCCACACCCAAAACTGCTGTTCCATCAAAACTATAGTTTCTTTGGTCCAAGAGTTTCCCGAGTCTTTGTTGGGAGTCAGTAATACCTTCTGGCTAAAGTGGAAAATTCACCAGAGCCAGATGGGAGCTGACTTTAAAGAGCCTACATGATAACTGCTATTGGTCACATTCCTTAAGTCTGAACTCATGTACATGGAGTTTACATTGAATCTCTTGTGCTTTTCAAGGAATGGAAAGCTTAATTGCTATTTCACTTTTTGTTATTGCAAATGATAATAAAGTCATTGTCAGCATATCATAAAGTTCACTTTTTGTTATTGCAAATGATAATAAAGTCATTGTCAGCATATCATAGGACTAAGTAAAATGTTGATGTTCATTTAGTGAAGCCCACCTTATTAAGGACAGAGTATCACAGTATTGTTCTATTTTGTAGCAAAATTAAAATGTTTCTGCCTCATCTAAAAACATACAAAATAAAAAGTTATATTGTTTGATATAAATGCAGTGATAGAATATATAGAAACTTGTTATAACTTACTGTTTTTTAGAGGATGGAATTCAGTTTTTTGGTCTGAATTAGAGTTGTGATTTGCTAAATTTATTATATAAAAAAACCCTTAATCTAGAGTTAGAAGCAATCACTGAGGCAGATAAACACTGCTGGAGTGTGTCTCAGTGTAGGTAGATCCTGAGGAATCAGAGAAAGCCCAGCAAGAAGAAGGTTGACCAGGAGAGGGATGGAGTAGGCTGCCACCAAGGACCAAACCCTTTTGTCATACCTATTAGGGAGGAAATGCAGTATTTAAAAAAACTCTTCTAATGGAGAGAAACAGATGGATCTTTTAGGGCAGCCTTATCTCATAAGATCTGCTTGTGTCCTGCTGCTGGGTCCTGTTTGTCTTCTATTGAATTGCTCTCTGCAGGCATGTTCAATACTATACCCAAGAGAAGACTGGTCATAATGGGAAGAGTGACCTTTGGAGGGACTCAAAAATCTTCTGGAGAGTAAGATCATCTAATGTGCCCTTCAGCACATTCTTGACAATTTATAATAGAAGAAAATTTCCCTTCATGTTGGTCTTTGGAACCTCTTAGGAGCAGAGCAGCATCCCAACATGGAAAGGATTTTTGATACTGGTGACTATTTTGTTTTACTTATTTTCTAGGACTGCCATAACAAAATACCATAGATTGGAGGCTTAGACAAGAGAAATTTATTTTCTCACAGTTTTGGAGGGTAGAAGTCCAAGATCAAGGTGACAGCTGGTTTGATTTCTGCTGAGTTCTCTCATGTCAGTTTTTAGCTGGCCTTCTTGCTATGATTTCACATGTCCTTTCTTTGTGCACATGCATTTCTGGGGTCTCTTCCTCCTCTTATAAGGACAACTTTCCTACTGAATTAACACCCTTATGACCTCACTTAACATTAATCACTTCTTTAAAGTTATTGTTTCAAATATAGAAAATAGGGCATCAACATATGAATTTTGGGGGACAACATATAATCCAAACAGTACTCATACAACTTCTGTTGGTGGAGAACATTAATGGAGACGTAGTATAAACAAAAAATAAGTATGATTTTTTTTTGAGTCCCTGAGATTTTAGGATTGCTTGTGAATTCAGTACAACACAGCCTATTCAGATTAATAACTGTGGCTAATGTTCTCTGAATTGAGCAGCAGATATTTTTCCATTTAATATTAAAAACGAGACAACTTTTGGTCTACACTGCTTTGCCCCTGCATATAATCAGGTATACTAGACTCCCCAGAACAGATGTTTGAGTATTGTAACATTTAGGTGGAGGGGTACCTGGTGGCATTGCAACACTGTTTAACAATCATTTATTGAGTACCCACTGTTTTAGGCCTTAGAGATACAGTATAATCACTAAGACATTGTATCCCCCTGATAGCCCAGGGAAAGAGAGATAGCAAACAAACACATAGATTAGTGTTTCATTAAAATGTAGGTAACTGTCAATAAAAATCTCCATTTCAATTTTTATATTTTCATTTTTGGCTTCAAAGATGATTGGTTTCTTGCAAGTCAAGTCTGGTATCTTGAGGTTAGGACATAGGCAAGTACTGAAAGGGTAGTGTCGTAGGCAGGATGACTGTGAAATTGATTTAGTTCTTTGTGGTTAAAGTTGAGATTCATCAGCATAGAGATGATAACTGAAGTTAGGAGATTAGATAAGATTACTCATGTTGGGTGAGACTAATGAGTGAGAGTCATTGGAAAAGACTCTGATGCTGGGAGGGATTGGGGGCAGGAGGAGAAGGGGACGACCGAGGATGAAATGGCTGGATGGCATCACGGACTCGATGGACGTGAGTCTGAGTGAACTCTGGGAGATGGTGATGGACAGGGAGGCCTGGCGTGCTGTGATTCATGGGGTCGCAAAGAGTCGGACACGACTGAGTGACTGAACTGAACTGAACTGAACTGAATGAGTGAGAAGAAAAAAGGGATTCGAGCTGGAGGCTGAAATACCACCATTTAAAAAAGAGAGAGAGAGGAAGAAACTTTCAAAATGGCTGAGACAGAACCTCTTGGAGAGGTAGGGGAAAAAGCCAAGAAAGTAGTACTACGAAGTCAAATGCAGAGAGCATTTTCAGGAGTAGGAGGGAGTAGACAGTACTGCTAATAGTGAAGTAACTTGAGAACTAGAATATGTACAGTGGATTTAGCAACAAAGAGGTCACTCACTGGTGACTTTTTAAAAAGTGATTTTAATTGCATGGTGAACCACAGAACCAGATCCAGTAGCCTGAAGCATGAATGGGAGTTGAGGAAATAACCACAGAGATGTATGCATCTCTTTTTTAAAAAAGTAGCTTTGAGAGGAATGAGGCAGATTGATAGAAAGAAACAGAAATGTGAAAGTTAAGGATGAGTTTCAGTGTTTTAAATTAGGAGAAATAATTATAAATTATGATAAGAAGCAAGAGAATGCAAAGTGTTGAAGATACAGAGAAGAGTGAGTAGTTTATAGAGCTGAGTTCTGAGATGACAGGGACAGAGGAGGAAGGGTAAATCTTAGGCAGAAGGAGGATTCTTGTTATAGAGGGGAAGAATGAGTAGGTGGCTGGAGGAAGGTTTATAGATGTGTTGCAAGAAAGTGAAGGAATTTGAGGTCTGGAGGTGTGCTAATCATTAGTGCTAATCATTGCCAGTTATTTATATTTCTGGCTTCTCCTGTGGGCATCTTGGGATTACACTTTCCCGTCTTCTTGAAATGATCATGAGACTTACTTTGGTCCTTAAAATGTAAGCAAAATCTTCTAGGTTGAAACTACTAGAGCCAGGGAGTGATTTGTCACACTGTCTTTTTCCCTTTGCCAATGTGATTTCAAACAATTGCTGGTCAATTAACCAGCATTCTGAGTGAAGACAACACAGAGCAGACTCAGGTGATCTGCGGCAGATGGATAGCATGAGTAAAGAATACATCTTGATTTTTTTTTTTTTTGAGCCACTGAAATTTTAGGATTGCTTGTTAAAGCAACATAACCTAGTCTATTAGAACTGTAATTGTAGCTTGTGTTTTCTTTGGGAAAGGAGAAGGGAAATCCTAAGATGAGCCTGGAAGTGAAACTATCTTTTAAAGTCAAATCTAGGTTATCTATCATACTTATCAGTTTTACATATTTAGTTGAAAGTAGAAGAAATGATTACTTGTTCACTTGTTTAGGATTTTAATTTTTATTCACAGAGCAGCAGTAATGACTCATCTATAATATTATAGAACCACTTTTAAAAAATATACAGAGTAGATGTCTTGTGTGGTATGCTGTATGTATTTGTGCTGTGGTTAGTTGCTCAGTTGTGGTCAGCTCTTTGTGCCCGTAGACTGTAGCTTGGCAGGCTTCTTTTTCCATGGGGATTCTCTAAGCAAGAATACTGGAATGGGTTGCCATGACTTCCTCCAGGGGATCTTACCAACCCAGAGATCGAACCCAGGTCTCCCACATTACAGGTGGATTCTTAACCTTGTGCAGAGTAATTTTAAAAAAGTAAAGGACAAGTGGGCCATTGATGAAGGGAAGTTTTATTGCTAAAAGCCTACTTTAGAATATTCCCTTTCTAAATTGTCATAGACTAAAAAGATGAAAGCATAATATGGAGAGATAAACAAAACTGAGAGACTTATAGGTTCCTAAAGATATTAAGAAATCTTGTTTTTCTACCAAAACATCAAGGCACAGTTAGGAATTTAAGGACAGAAAAAAATGCTAGAAGAGACTAGATCTTGATTCATGATAAAAATTTGTGAAAGCTAGTGGTTTTATAAAATATTTTCAACAGTATCTTTTTAACTAGCGTCCAGTTATTTTTTTTTTTTCACAGCAAAGTCAGAATTCAATTTTATTTCACATTGATAGAAACCGTGAAAAAGATTTACATTTTCCCACGTTATAGCACAGTATTTCAATGGACTATTTCTTGCCATAAGTTAGATCTTGCTGATTTGTGTCAGTGAAACAACAGTTTATATTCTTCAAGGTAAAGCAGAATGACTTAGTAAATGATTGTTTAAAAACTGTGAATCCAGACATAAACATATGGCTTCATTACTCACATGCTCTATGTAGTCCATACCAAGTCACTTCCATCATCAAATAGCACCCATTTATGAAGATGCCATCCTAACACTGTCCTAGTCAGCTGGAATACAGCAGAAAAATAGCGTCCAGTTAAAAACAATTTCAATACATAAGGAAGAGCAAGAAGAGATAAGAAAGCCTTCCTCAGTGATCAATGCAAAGAAATAGAGGAAAACAATAGAGCAGGAAGGACTAGAGATCTCTTCAAGAAAATTAGAGATACAAAGGGAACATTTCATGCAAAGATGGGCTCGATAAAGGACAGAAATGATATGGACCTAACAGAAGCAGAAGATATTAAGAAGAGGTGGCAAGAATACACAGAAGAACTATACAAAGACGACCTTCATGACCAAGATAATCACAATGGTGTGATCACTCACCTAGAGCCAGACATCTGGGAACGTGAAGTCAAGTGGGCCTTAGAAAGCATCACTATGAACAAAGCTAGTGGACGTGATGGAATTCCAGTGGAGCTATTTCAAATCCTGAAAGATGATGCTGTGAAAGTGCTGCACCCAATATGCCAGCAAATTTGGAAAACTTAACAGTGGCCACAGAACTGGAAAAGGTCAGTTTTCATTCCAATCCCAAAGAAAGGCAATGCCAAAGAATGCTCAAACTACTGCACAATTGCACTCATCTCACATGCTAGTAAAGTAATGCTCAAAATTCTCCAAGCCAGTCTTCAGCAATACGTGAATCGTGAACTTCCTGATGTTCAAGCTGGTTTTAGAAAAGGCAGAGGAACCAGAGACCAATTAGATGGATCATCAAAAAGCAAGAGAGTTCCAGAAAAAAACATTTATTTCTGCTTCATTAGCTATGCCAAAGCCTTTGACTGTGTGGGCCACAAAAAACTGGAAAATTCTGAAAGAGATGGGAATACCAGACCACTTGACCTGCCCCTTGAGAAACCTATATGCAGGTCAGGAAGCAACAGTTAGAACTGGACATGGAACAACAGACTGGTTCCAAATAGGAAAAGGAGTACGTCAAGGCTGCATATTGTCACCCTGCTTATTTAACTTATATGCAGAGTCCATCATGAGAAACGCTGGGCTGGAAGAAGCACAAGCTGGAATCAAGATTGTCGGGAGAAATATCAATAACCTCAGATATCCAGATGACACCACCCTTATGGCAGAAAGTGAAGAAGAACTAAAGAGCCTCTTGATGAAAGCAAAAGAGGAGAGTCGAAAAGCTCAACATTCAGAAAAAGATCATGGCATCTGGTCCCATCACTTCATGGGACATAGATGGGGAAACAGTGGAAACAGTGGCTGACTTTATTTTTGGGGGCTCCAAAATCACTGCATATGGTGATTGCAGCCATGAAATTAAAAGATGCTTACTCCTTGGAAGGAAAGTTATAACTAACTTAGACAGTAAATTTAAAAGCAGAGACATTGCTTTGCCAACAAAGGTCCATCTAGTCAAGGCTATGGTTTTTCCGGTGGTCAGGTATGGATGTGAGAGTTGGACTGTGAAGAAAGCTGAGTGCAGAAGAATTGATGCTTTTGAACTGTGGTGTTGGAGAAGATTCTTGAGAGTCCCTTGGTCTTCAAGGAGATCCAACCAGTCCATCCTAAAGGAGATCAGTCTTGAGTGTTCATTGGAGGGACTGATGTTGAAGCTGAAACTCCAATACTTTGGCCACCTCATGCGAAGAAAGAACTCATTTGAAAAGACCCTGATGCTGGGGAAGATTGAAGGCAGGAGGAGAAGGGGACGACAGAGGATGAGATGGTTAGATGGCATCACCGACTCAATGGACATGGGTTTGGGTGGACTCCAGGAGTTGGTGTTGGACAGGGAGGCCTGGCATGCTGTAGTTCATGGGGTTGCAAAGAGTTGGACACTACTGAGTGACTGAACTGAACTGAATGTGAATATGGCTTCATATACAAATAGAAATACACATTTCTACAAAAAGAAGGTAGATAGTTCTGAATGCAAACTTTGTAACAACAATTTGATAACAAGGGGTTTTATTTTCTTTGTTCCACTTTATTTAACAGCATTCCTAAGTGAATAGTTTTGCAAGAGGAAGAAGGGCAAAAAGTTCTCTTTTACTTTAAACTCAGTCATCACTCAGAATCATGCTTGTATATACTTAATTGCTGCTGCTGCTGCTGCTAAGTCACTTCAGTCGTTCCGACTCTGTGCGACCCCATAGACGGCAGCCCACCAGGCTCCCCTGTCCCTGGGATTCTCCAGGCAAGAACACTGGAGTGGGTTGCCATTTCCTTCTCCAATGCATGAAAGTGAAAAGTGAAAGTGAAGTCGCTCAGTCGTGTCCGACTCTTAGCGACCCCATGGACTGCAGCCTACCAGGCTCCTCTGTCCATGGGATTTTCCAGGCGAGAGGACTGGAGTAGGGTGCCAGTGCCTTCTCCTACTTAATTGCTAGATTATTTAAAAACAAACGAAAAATAAGAATAATGCATCATCTTTTAGTCTTCTAGTTTCTTACCTCAGATGATGTTCCAGGCCAAAATACTGATATAGCTTATGTCCTCAGAGATGTTCAGAGATGAATTTGGGTAGGTTCAGATGTTCAGTGAAGCTAGACTACATAACAATATTCTAAAAATATAGGAACAGATAAACAAGTCAATTTATCTGAAAATAATGTGTATTTTATTCCAGATAACTTGGGAATATCCCATATGGCTACAAAAATGGAAAATTATGGTGAACCTCGGTAGAAAATGGAAATGCCAGGGTTTCCTGCTTGTGTTTCAGTGGGGCAGTTGGTATTTGGCTTGCTGCTGCTGCTGCTAAGTCACTTCAGTTTTGTCTGATACGGTGCAACCCCATAGACGGCAGCCCACCAGGCTCCGCCGTCCCTGGGATTCTCCAGGCAAGAACACAGGAGTGGGTTGTCATTTCCTTCTCCAGTGCATGAAAGTGAAAAGTGAAAGTGAAGTCGCTCAGTTGTGTCCGACTCTTTGCGACCCCATGGACTGCAGCCCACCAGGCTCCTCTGTGTCTGAGATTTTACAGGCAAGAGTATGGAGTGGGTTGCCATTGCCTTCTCTGACTTTTATTTGGTGAAGGTTCAAAGTTATGAAAAATAGAGACACACAACAGATAAAAATTACTGAAACAGCAGCATCAGAAAATCCAGCTCAAATTGTCTTAAACAATATAGAAAGTATTGGTCCCATATTTATAAGTCAAAAGATGTTGTGAGCTTGAGTTGCCTCAAGCAGTTTTTTCTTCATCTACTTTCATCCATGTGTATGGTTATTTCTTAGGCTGTAAATAAGATGGCAGCTACAGTTCCTGCCTTTATAAATCACCCAGGGGAGAATTCCAAGGAAAAAGAGGAAATGCTTGTGTGCTATGGTCATATGACACTGAATCAGTAATAAAGACTGGGAAGAGGCAATGTTCTGTTTGGTTTAAGCCATATATAGTCATACTGGGACTGAGTCATATCTGCTGTTTGTGGAAGGGCTACCTGACAGAAAGGAGGAAGGAGAGAGTGGAGGATGGTTCTAGTCAGGGAGCGATAGTATCTGTAATATTGCTTTTATGATGGATACAAGCTCTGTTACTTTCTCTTCCTGTGGTAAGATTTGGTAGAGCAAATTTAAGGTGTTATGCTAGCAACTGAATCCTTCTAGAGAGTCAGGTCAATGACATAACTGGAGTCCATTAGAGAGACTAGTTTATATAAGTGTACTTAATTTTATTGCTAAAGAAGGCATTTCTCAGACCTTCCCTTCTCTAAAGAAGGTTCCAAAATGCTCAGAGTTACTTGCCTCAAAGGGAACTTTCATAAGTTGTTTATGAGTTTCAGTGCTTGCAGTGCAGGGTATTTGATTACTGGAAAATCTTCAATTTAACCCCTAATTGTCTCTCAGCTATCATTAAAGACATGTTCTCATTGGTCAGGTTATCTCCACTAATACTGATCTTGTTCCGATCTACCATGTCCCGCAATGAAAACGGAAAACTGGAGAATGCGGTACAACCCCTTCCATTCTTCTACCTTCCACACACACATAATGCTTTTTTTATGGAGATCAATGAGTTTAGAACATCACAGGACCAAGTAGGATATATATTATTTGGAGCATAACTTAATTGTGTTGTCATTTTTTTCATTGTTTTTACTAAGGTCACCCTTCATTAAGGGTGTACCCATATTGTCAGTCAGTCAGTTCAGTCGGCCACTCGTGTCTGACTATGCGACCCCATGAATTGCAGCACGCCAGGCCTCCCTGTCCATCACCAACTCCCGGAATTCACTCAGACTCACGTCCATCGAGTTAGTGATGCCATCCAGCCATCTCATCCTCTGTCGTCCCCTTCTCCTCCTGTCCCCAATCCCTCCCAGCATCAGAGTCTTTTCCAATGAGTCAACTCTTTGCATGAGGTGGCCAAAGTACTGGAGTCTCAGCTTCAGCATCATTCCTTCCAAAGAAATCCCAGGGCTGATCTCTAGAATGGACTGGTTGGATCTCCTTGTAGTCCAAGGGACTCTCAAGAGTCTTCTCCAACACCACAGTTCAAAAGCATCAACTCTTCGGCACTCAGCCTTCTTCACAGTCCAACTCTCACATCCATACATGACTACTGGAAAAACAATAGCCTTGACTAGATGGACCTTTGTTGGCAAAGTAATGTCTCTGCTTTTCAATATGCTATCTAGTTTGGTCATAACTTTTCTTCCAAGGAGTAAGCGTCTTACAATTTCATGGCTGCAGTCACCATCTGCAGTGATTTTGGAGCCCCCCAAAATAAAGTCTGACACTGTTTCCACTGTTTCCCCATCTATTTCCCATGAAGTGATGTTAGGGGGCCTAATTTCAATGTTGTAGTGTCTCAGGGAACAGGGAGGCCTGAGGGGAAGCAAAGAGATGAGATCAGTCTGTCAATGGCAGGCAGAACACACAGAACATTTTGTTTCCCCGTCTATTTCCCATGAAGTGATGGGACCAGATGCCATGATCTTCGTTTGCTGAATGTTGACCTTTAAGCCAACTTTTCCACTCTCCACTTTCACTTTCATCAAGAGGCTTTTTAGTTCCTCTTCACTTTCTGCCATAAGGGTGGTGTCATCTGCATATCTGAGGTTATTGATATTTCTCCCGACAGTCTTGATTCTAGCTTGTGCTTCTTTTAGCCCAGGGTTTCTCATGATGTACTCTGCATAGAAGTTAAATAAGCAAGGTGACAATACACAGCCTTGACGTACACCTTTTCCTATTTGAAACCAGTCTGTTGTTCCATGTCCAGTTCTAACTGTTGCTTCCTGACCTGCATATAGGTTTCTCAAGAGGCAGGTCAAGTGGTCTGGTATTCCCATCTGTCTCAGAATTTTCCACAGTTTATTGTGATCCACACAGTCAAAGGCTTTGGCGTAGTCAATAAAGCAGAAATAGATGTTTTTTCTGGAACTCTCTTGCTTTTTCCATGATCCAGTGGATGTTGGCAATTTGATCTCTGGTTCCTCTGCCTTTTCTAAAACCAGCTTGAACATCTGAAGCCTGAATTGCAGAATTTTGAGCATTACTTTACTAGCGTGTGAGATGAGTGCAATTGTGCAGTAGTTTGAGCATTCTTTGGCATTGCCTTTCTTTGGGATTGGAATGAAAACTGACCTTTTCCAGTCCTGTGGCCACTGCTGAGTTTTCCAAATTTGCTGGCATATTGGGTGCAGCACTTTCACAGCATCATCTTTCAGGATTTGAAATAGCTCCACTGGAATTCCATCACGTCCACTAGCTTTGTTCGTGGTGATGCTTTTTAAGGCCCACTTGACTTCACATTCCCGGATGTCTGGCTCTAGGTGAGTGATCACACCTTCGTGATTATCTTGGTCATGAAGATCTTCTTTGTATAGTTCTTCTGTGTATTCTTGCCGCCTCTTCTTAATATCTTCTGCTTCTGTTAGGTCTATACCATTTCTGTCCTTTATCGAGCCCATCTTTGCATGAAATGTTCCCTTGGTGTCTCTAATTTTCTGGAAGAGATCTCTAGTCTTTCCCATTCTGTTGTTTTCCTCTATTTCTTTTCATTGATCGCTGAGGAAGCCTTATATCTTCTTGCTATTCTTTGGAACTTTGCATTCAGATGCTTACCCATATTGTACCCTTCCACAAACAAGATGAAGTGTGTTAGTCACTCAGTTGTGTCCAACTGTTTGTGACCCAATGGACTACAGCCCACAAGGCTTTGCTGTCCATGGAATTTTCCAGACAAGAAAACTGGAGTTTAAGATAGTCTGCAATAACACCTCGAAGATCCTGGCAGAATTAAACATTTATTGCCTATAGAGTTGGTCAACTGAATAAAGTTTTTTTAAAGATTTTAAAAAACAAGCAAAATTTATATGAAACTCCACCAATCTTATATGTATAGCTTTATGGATTTTTACATATGTGTACATGCATGTAGCTACCACAAATTTCAATATGAAGAGTACTTAGAGTATCTTGGAATACTAGCTTGTGCCCCCTCTGTTTTAAAATTTTATATAAATAGATTCATACTTTATATCCTATTTTGGGTCTTACTTCTTACACTCAGCATTATGCTGGTGGGGTTCACCTATGTTACTGTAGGTGTTAGTGGCTGGTTCTTTTTTACTGCTGTGTAGTATCCTATATCAAACAATTCACTAAGCATTGTTGTATTGGCTTTCTTCCCTTCCTGTTTTATTCTCCATGGTTCTTCAGTTATGTTCCCTGAGATCACATCTCATACTACCTGTACCCATTTTTCATTCTTTCCCTACACCCCTTTTATAGGCTCCCAGTGCTATTCCTATGAGTTAGGAGATAAGGATTTTATTTAGCTCTGTTCTTTACTTGATATTATTCCAGGGAAGCCACTTCATCACTTAGGGGCTCAATTTTCCTCATCTCTTATGGTGGTTTATTCACAAAGTCGTGTCTGATTCTTGCAACCCCATGGGCTGTAACCCGCCAGGCTCCTCTGTCTGTGGGATTTTACAGGTAAGACTATTGGAGTGGGTTGCCATTTCCTTCTCCAGGGGAATCTTCCTGACCCAGGGATTGAACTCACGTCTCTTGCACTGCAGGCTGATTCATCTCTTATAGATGGATCATTATGAGGATCTTTGAGCTATGTTCTTGTCACAAATTTCTGCAGTTTAAAAGGTGTCTTCTAGAGAAGACAATACTCAAAAACTGGAAATAAATGGTGGAATTTCAAGGACAAGAGGCGATGGGGTAAGGGGTAATATTTATATAGAGATTTTCCTCTTGCCCTAAAATATCACCACCTGATTGTTTGCTTACCTTGTGGCTTTTCTTGAGCTGAGTCAGTCATCTATAAAGAAATCACTGATAGAGAAATCAGTACTTTAGTGTAAGGCACAGCCAGAGGAGGCAAAGATCCTTTGGAAGGGCAGTGCATAGGCTGTGAATTGCCTTATTTCATTTCCTATCTTTTCTGAGGATGACTAAAATCTATGGACCATTTCTGAGATGTTTTATTTGGCAAAGTTTTCCAAAAGAAGCATACATTTTAAGAGGGTGGCTGATAATGAACTCACCTGAGATTGTACAAGTGAAAAACTCTGATGGCGACTACATGCCCTCCCCCCAACTTCTATGATGTTTATTTTACACTAGAGCAGCTAACCCTTTCTAAGTAACTGTTATAAACTGCACAGCCATCATATTAATTGATTTCATATTTCATCGATTGTGGATGTCACTGAGGTTTGCCCTTAGTTGATGACATTGTTTCCATGGTAACTAACATATTTTAAATGATTAGGAGTATGATGAGTAGAAAAGATCATTATAAATACATAACCTCAATTAATATATAAATGTTTGAGATTAAAGATGCATAATGCAATTTCTCAAAAGTGACTGAAACAGTTCGACTGTAGTTGGACACTGGTGGATGGTGCCTACATTGGTGATAAAGAAATCTGTATGCTGTTGCACAAATTGTTTGACCATACCACTCTTTAGGCTTTTGTGTAAATGAGCAATTGTGAAATAAATAATTATATAATCAGTCATTAATTTGTTGTGTACAATTTTGATGTCTCCTGCTTCTCTCCTCTTATTTTTCTGTCATTTCATTCTTTATTCGCATTTCTACCATAAAAGAAGGAAGAGAAGGTAAATTTTTTGTGATTTTCATTTTACTTCTTGATAGCTCTGTGAGGGCACATTAATTAATTAACTTAATTAATTTATCAAAGTTTTATTGAGCCTTTACTAGAACTAGTCCATGCTTAGATATCACAAATACAAAGACACGTGGTTCCTAACTGTAAGCAGCTCATTGTCTGTTGTAAATATAGACAAATTAGCAAATAATTGCCGTTGGGTAAAATAAGCCATTTCAAGTTGTCTTTATCTGTATTTTTGCCTCTTTTGCTATAATTGCGTAACCAAGGAAGTGCTAGAACTTCCCCAAAATGTAGGGAAGTACTTATAGTTACTAATTTAGATAAAAACATATAACTTACTGGAATTAAAGTGCCACTTAAAAATAATACAATTCAAAAGAGGAAGAAAGTTGAATTGGATTATGGCATTTCATTTAAGGTCTTCATCTGAAGGGTCCCTCAGTGTTACTAACTATTGTACTACTTAACTCAAAATTGCCAGAATAGGCCTCCAAGTAGAAAATATTATTTTCCTATGTAGGCTCATCAGAGAAAAGCTTGCTTTTGACCAAGGTGGTCTGTACTGCTGAGGTTGACCATAAAATAGCTGACAACTGGACTGTCTGCTCTCCATACTTCCTTAAACTGGGAAGCAAGTCCTTTCTTGAAGGAGGAATTTGAGTGGTGCATCTCCATGGTACTATCCTCATTATGACCCTGTTTCATCTGCTCATTTCTCTTCATCTCCCAGATATCTAAACCTTGGCAAGCTCTGAATCTCTGGACCTCTTCTCCTTCTATAATAATGTCCTTGGTAATTTCATCCTATCTGTCTTTCTAAATATTACCTATGCCCTGGACAATCCTAAGTTTATGTCTTCAGTCTGCACGTCTTCCCTAAAGTTCAGTCATAAGTATCCAGTTGTTTTTGTGACATTCCCACTTGGATGTCTAGTAGGCATCACAGGTTTTGTCTAGCGCTGAACTCCTGATTCTTCTCTTTCCCTCACCCCAGACCAATTTCTCCCATAGTCTTTTCCATCTTAGTAAATGAATAACTTCTTCTGTTTAGTACTTCAGGCCAAAATTTTGACTCCTGTCTTTTTCTCATACCCTACATCCAATCTATCAGTAAGTCTTGTTGGCTCCACAAAACAGAATCCGATAGCCTTTTACCATCCTATCTGCTACCAGTCTGGTCCACTCCACCATCATCTATTGCATTTCATTATGGAAGTTCCCTCCTAACTGGTCACCTTTGTCAGCCTTTACTCTCCTTCCATCTATTCTTAACTTTGTAGCCACATTGCTATTATTAAAACATAAGCCAGATCATATTCCTCCTTCAGTGGCTTCCCATCTAATTCAGAGTAGAAGCCAAAGTCATCATGACAGTCTGCCAGACCCTGCATGAATAGTACCCTCTTCTCTTACTTTCTGCGCAATATCCTATCCCTGCCCTTGCCTCCTCCCCTTCAGCCACACTGGGTTCTTTGCTGTTCTTCAGTCAGGCAAAGCACTGCCTAATCAAAGACATAGGTGCTTAATGTTCCTTTTGACATTAAGCACATGACAAAAGGGAAGCTCTTCCTTGGGTATCTATGTGGATCACTCTCCATTTCTCTTATGTTTTCACTCAAATGTCACCTTCTTGGAGAGATTTCTGGTATCATTTATAAAATATCAACCCTCACTCCCACCCCACAACCCTCTGTCCTAAAGGAATACTTTATATTCCTTATTTATTGCTATGTAACATAGTCTAATTTTTCTTATTTACTCATTTATTTTGTATTTCCTCATAAGATCAAAAAGGCATGAGTACAGAGAATTCACTTGTTTTGTTCACTGTTATATACACCAGTTTCTAGAATATTTAGCAGGAGCTCAAAAATATTTTTTTGAGTGACAATGAATATAAGGGTGAAAGAGCTAGACTCTATCCTTTCAGGGAACTTGTACTGGGAGACTGAGACCTAATAAACAAGTGATAATTACAAAGAGTATGTCATAACCTATGTGCTGGCCAGGTTGGTCAGCTCAAGAAACATATTATTGAGCTATTCCATTTAGAGCATAATGTATTAGCCATATTTTATGTACTTGACACAGTATTTTAAAGTTGAATTTGAGTGTTTTTATATAGGCTGTGCCTTCTCTAGTTAACTATAGGTTCCCCTCCTGCAGATTATATTGTATTCCATAGGATTCATGTATTAAAGTTACCTGCCTGGGCCCTCTAGGACTGTGAGTCCACAACCTCTGTTTCAGAGGTTTCCAAGGATTTGGAGGTTCCCTGGCATGTTGAGAAGGATGTATTCTGAGCCTGAGGTCTTGTTAAAGCCTTAGTGTGAATCAGAATAATTGATCTTACACACTAATGCTATTTTATGGTTTCAAAATACACTGGATAAAGTGTCATATCCTGAACTTTTATAAAATTCAGAGTAAATTTTTAAAATGAGTGCATGTCTGACTTTTATATTTTTAGAAGGTGGAAATATGAATCAAAATGGCAAAGCCATATACTATTCAGAAAAATGTAAGATTTTTAAAAATATGCATATTTGAAATGGGTTTTTATTTCCTTCACTGTACTTTTGGGGGATTAGGCTTCTTGGGGGTAGCAGATAGCACAGCTTGTGATATAACAAAAGCCAGCACTGTAGTGCTCACCTTTTCAGACCCTAGTCTGATCACAAGTGCATCTTGTCTGTGAACAGCTGGGCAGCATAGCCTAGAATTTCAGCAGACTCTGGGGCAAGACTCCTTGGGTTTGAATTCAGGTTTTCCCAGCTACCAGCTGTGTAACTTGGGAAATTACTAAACCTCTTTGTGCCTTTATTCCTTCCTCTGTAAAATGGGAATAATAATAGTGCCTACTTGGTAGGGTTGTTATGAATATTGTATAAATTTATTTATATAAAACAGTTTGATGGAGTTTGAAATTCAATAATCTCATGATAAATGTTAGCCACTGTTAAAACTATTATAATAATTTTTATAGAATATCCAACAAAATTCTGAAAGCTGCTAAACTTTTCTGGAAAAAAGATATTTTTTTATTGATCTTTCATGTTGCTCTCAAGAAGAAAGTAAAATGTAGAACAATAATCTTATGACTGATGAATATGAACATTATTAAGGCTGATGTCATTTAATTTAACAATATGGCTCAATTTATGGAATTTGGAAAAAGAGACGTGGTGTTTTTTAAGATGCTAGAAAGAAAGAACTTTCACAGAATTTGCCTATTTTAAGATCTTATAAGTTGCTATTTTAGGAAAAAATATCTAGCTGTCTAAAAAATACTTCACAAAAGCAATCTTTCTTATAATCTTACAAAGGGTTAGATTACAAATTCAGTCATGCTTTTGTGTACAAATACTTCAAGTATGCCTCATAAAGATAAAGTTGGGAGGGTCTTTTGTGTCCCATTTTTTTAGTTTTCGGTAACATAAAATTGGGTGATGCAACTTTTGGCCGTGGCCCCCCTTCTTAGATTGTGTAACATTTCACCCCATACCTCAAGAAGGATGATACAGCAGTTCTTGGGGAGTGCATCTGGGCCAACTGCTGGAAGAAAACACCAATTTCTTTTCCATTCTTGAGCACAAAGTTGCCCATGGAGGAGAATGTGAAAAAGGCAGTGGACTATTTCCAGGCTTGGGAAATAGAAGTTAACCCTGTCATTTAATTGTGTTTACATTTGCCTGACTTATTTGTTCTCTCTAATCAAGATCCACTGAGAACATGGGTAGGGGCCTGCTGGGGAGGACTGGTGATATCAGAAACTTGACTCATAGTAAATCAGTTGGAATGGAGAGGGATGTACTACGGCTTCTTCAGAGACTGCCATTCATCTGTGTAACTCCTGCCAACATTTAAAATTTTAGAAATTATTTCCAGAAATTTTTAAGGTATTTTAAAGAATTCAGGCAATTAGATTGCTTTTATTTTAAAAAAAGTTCTCACTTGGTATAATATGTTTTATATTTTTTAAGATAAAACTAACCATTATGATATACTATGTGAGCTAATGCACAATTGTATTATCTAGTCAAAGGGAGTGGTTATAATAATAATTTAGTAGACATTTACTGTGTGAGATGTCTTTTGCCTGCATTTTTTAAGGGAATTTACATGACAACTATAAAGTTGTTTTGTTGTTGTTTTAGTCGCTAGGTCCTGTCTGACTCTTTTGTGACACTGGGGACTCTAGCCTGCCAGGCTACAAACTCAGGAAGATAGTGGAGGACAGAGGAGCCAGGCATGTTGCAGTCCATGGGGTCCCAAGGAGTCGGACAAAACTTAGCAACTGAACAACAACAGTTCCCCTACGAGGGATTGACCAGTACCCTCATCAGTGAAAGCACAGAGTCCTAACCATTGGACAACCAGGGAATTCCTCAGCTCATGAACTTAAAATTGCATGAGTAGAACCCATTTCCATATAGGAACAAATACAATTTGTCCACTACATACAAACTGTGAAGTTGTAAACTTTCAAAGATGTGAGTGTGCATTCACATGTCCAATCACATAAGTTAGTGCACTACTATATAGGTGATTGTGTTAGCTGGGCTAACATTGTTGGACTTCTGAACAAATTGGACTTATGAATGTGCTCTTGTAATGAAACTAATTCATATGTAGGGGACTTACTGTATGCACAAATAATAGTAAAATTGGCTTTAAATTCAAGTTTTTTTTCCTTTATTATTTTAAGGTTTCCTATAAAATTGAGGTATATAGTTTCACTCCAAACAAATCTCTGTTGTACAGATCTAATAAGATATGTAGCTGTCTTTTGAACCTTAAAAAATTTTGCCTTAACCTAATTAAAAATTCTTTTTCTTTATTTCATTGTATATATCTTTTTTTAGTCTTAACCAAGTTGTGATTGGTGTCCATTTCTTGACCTACATTTCTCTCAATGTTTTTAACGAGAAACAATATTAAAGAAGGAAACTCTAGGAATCAAAAAGATTGGATTCAAATCCTGACTCAGTAAGTTCTAGTTGTGTGTTTTGGACAAGGTACTAAAGAATCAATTTTCTCATCTGTTATATATTTAATAATGGTGCTTACTTTATAGTTGGATTTCCCAGGTAACTTAGTGCTAAAGAATCCGCCAATGCAGGAGACAGGGGTTTTGATTGCGGGGTCAGGAACATCCCCTGGAGAAGGAAATGACAACCATTCCAGTATTCTTGCCTGGGAAATCCCATGGACAGAAGAGCCTGGCGGGCTACAGTGCATGGGGTTGCAAAAGAGTTGGACACAACTTAGTGACCAAACAACAAGACTTATTCTAAATAAAAGCAAGCTCATGCATACATAGACTTGTTTCTTTTTTTAAAAAATGAAAACATACAGAACATCATTTGCAAATTGTTTTCCATTTATTTAAAGTTATATAAGGAATATCATTCTGTGTCAACACACAGGCTTAACCTCATTCCTTTAAATCACTATATAGTATTATATGGTATGTGAAATGTTTTATTTAGCCATTCCCATTTAAAAATATCACAATTTAGATTATTTTCATTTTTGCTGTTAGAAACAAAGCCTAAATGAACAGCCTCTTGTTCTGAAAGCTGGTGTAAGTAGGATGGATTTCTAAAAGTACAATTACTTAGTGAAAGATATATGCATTTAAACTTTTGTTAAATATTGCCCAATTCTCTTCCTAAAACATCATCTAAATTGTTTGTTCCTACAGTAATATATAAGCATGCATTGTGAAAGTCACTCAGTTGTGTCTGACTCTTTGAGACCTCATGGACTCTAGCCTGTTAGGCTCCTCTGTCCATGAAATTCTCCAGGCCAGAATACTGGAGTGGATAACGGTTCCCTTCTCCAGGGGATATTTCCAACCCAGGAATGGAACCCAGGTTTCCTGCATTGCAGATAGATTCTTTACTGTCTGAGCCACCAGGGAAGCCCAGAAGTAGAATTACAGTAATATACAAAAGGCTTTGTTTTTGCTGTATTTTTACCACCTAGACATCAATCTTTTTTTTTTTTTTTTCAGATTTAAAGTAAAAAGTTTCTTTTTGGTTTATTTTAGGAAATCCTCAGTTTTTCAAGCCCTTCCCCCACCTCCCCTCATAAAGGCATCCCATTTTAAGAGAGAGCTTGGATGTCCTCCTGGTGGTGGAGGAGAGCAACCAGACCTTGTGTTGTTCTCTGGGTTCTTGATAGCCTCTTCAACTAGACATTATCAATCTTGAAAATTGTTATCAGTGTAACAGGTGAAACATGGCATCCTACTGTTTAAAGTTACATTTCTTTACTATAATAAGGCTAAATATCTTTTCTTCTGTGAATTATTGTTTATCTCTTATTTAAATTTCTTTTGAGCTATTTTTAGTCTTATGGATATTCAAAAATATTTTACACATATATATTTATTAAACATGAAAATATTTCTTTGTAATCTATCAGATGAATGATTTAGTTAACCTCTTTCATTTTGTCAACATATTTGCTCATGAACATGTTATTGAGTAGCAAAAAATGAAATATTAAGCAGCAGGACTAAAAAGGAGGAGAAATAACACACAAAGATAATCCATGTATTGTACCACAATTCTTGAATAAGCAAGTGATTGGGTCCCTGTCTGCAAAATAGCTGATTGTTTTTGTTAATTTAATAAAATATGAGTTAATAATAAGAGTGTCACATAATTTCTTTTACTTAACTGGAATGAGAATTGTTGAGGTGCTCACCAGAGTGCCTGTTACATAGCTGGTTCTTGGTAGTGATTTGATGAATGAGTGGAGTAAAAAGGAAACAAGGCAAAACTGAGGTCTTTTGTTAAAAAACATAGTAATTCATTTTAAAATGACATTTAAACATTAGTAGCTGATTTCATAATCATATGCTTCCCTGATGACTCAGCAGTTAAGAACCCGCCTGCAATGTAGGAGCCTCAGGAGATGTGGGTTTCATCCTGGGTTGGGAAGATACCCTGGAGGAGGGCATGGCAACCCACTCTAGTATTCTTGTCTGGAGAATCTCATGGACAGAGGAGCCTGGCAGGCTACAGTCCATAGGGTCACAAAGAGTCAGACAGGAATGAAGTGACTTAGCATGCAGGCACATCATAATCATACAGCCAATATGATGCTTTAAGCTTGTAATAATTCCTAGGAACATTCATTTTTGCCATATTTTTGCCAGTTACAAGTAAAATTATTTTTCCCCCATGACTTGTGATATAAATCTGTAAATTATTTAAACGAATCTGACTACCTTTCTGCCTGCTAGGAACTCATATCAATCCTTATAATTGCCATTTAAACCACTACCTTTTAAAATGCAACCGTCCATATGGAATGCAAGGCAATTTATTGTCAAGTGAATGGACCCTTTTATGGACCTTTTTTTCCCCTCTTGAGGAAACCTTTGGCAAGAGAAATGATCATTCAAGTGCTTGGAAAATGTCACAAAGGCATTACCACACTCAAAAAAACCTCAGTTTTCCTTAGAAAGAAGGTAATTTTGTTATCTCACGGTCCACTTTTAGTTCCTTCCATCTCATGACTCTTGACATACCCTCAAAAGATGTTAGTGACAATCCTTGAACCTCTAAATTATAGGTTGATCACTCTTACCTTTCTTTTAGAAAGGGCAGTACTAAGTCAGCTTGATTGATGAAAATTTCAAAAAATTCTAGGTCTAATGTTAACCACTTGAAAAATAAAGTCAGTTAGGCAAGATTGTGCTACCATCCCCAAAGCATTTAGCTTACTTCAAAAATGCCTGAACGTGCCATTCATTTATTCTGTTCATCCAAAAGCATTTACTGAGCATCTGCTCTATGCCAGAGGTGGGCTAGGTCCTGGGGAATAAAGGCAATTAAGACATAATAACTGCTCTCCAAGAACATACCGTTTGAAGTCATACTCGCTTTACTCTTTTCAATAGTGGTAAATAATTTTGTTAAATTAATTCTAAGAATAGATATAGGTAGGGACAGTTATTGCCCATCTGCTGCAATAGGGTAGTGCTATATAGGAAGAACAGAAACCAGAAATTAGATTGAACCACTGGAATGGAGCAGGTGTTTGGAATACATAAGCATACATAAACTGGGAGAAATTCCAGTTTAGGAGATAAAAATGGTATACAGAATCTCTGTTAGTGAATGGGCAAAGAGTCCTTACTGAAGGGTCTAACCCGGTGATCAGTGAGAATGTACAATGAGAGACAGTTGAACATCAATAATCTTAGATGTCCAGACAGGCAGGCAGTTCACGTGCAAGTAGTTTGTCAGCAGATATATATATATATATTTATTTTTATTTTTTTCTTTAGTTTTTTATTTTTTTTAATTTTAAAATCTTTAATTCTTACAGGCGTTCCCAAACAAGAACCCCCCTCCCACCTCCCTCCCCATAACATCTCTCTGGGTCATCCCCATGCACCAGCCCCAGGCATGCTGTATCCTGCGTCAGACATAGACTGGCGATTCAATTCTTACATGATAGTATACATGTTAGAATGCCATTCTCCCAAATCATCCCACCCTCTCCCTCTCCCTCTGAGTCCAAAAGTCCGTTATACACATCTGTGTCTTTTTTGCTGTCTTGCATACAGGGTCGTCATTGCCATCTTTCTAGATTCCATATACATGTGTTAGTATACTGTATTGGTGTTTTTCTTTCTGGCTTACTTCACTCTGTATAATCAGCTCCAGTTTCATCCATCTCATCAGAAGTGATTCAAATGAATTCCTTTTAATGGCTGAGTAATACTCCATTGTGTATATGTACCACAGCTTTCTTATCCACTCATCTGCTGATGGACATCTAGGTTGTTTCCATGTCCTGGCTATTATAAACAGTGCTGCGATGAACATTGGGGTACATGTGTCTCTTTCGATTCTGGTTTCCTCGGTGTGTATGCCCAGCAGTGGGATTGCTGGGTCATACGGTAGTTCTATTTGCAATTTTTTAAGGAATCTCCACACTGTTCTCCACAGTGGCTGTACTAGTTTGCATTCCCACCAACAGTGTAGGAGGGTTCCCTTTTCTCCACACCCTCTCCAGCATTTATTGCTTGCAGATTTTTGGATCGCAGCCATTCTGACTGGTGTGAAGTGGTACCTCATTGTGGTTTTGATTTGCCTTTCTCTAATAATGAGTGATGTTGAGCATCTTTTCATGTGTTTGTTAGCCATCCATATGTCTTCTTTGGAGAAATGTCTATTTAGTTCTTTGGCCCATTTTTTGATTGGGTCGTTTATGTTTCTGGAATTGAGTTGCATAAGTTGCTTGTATATTTTTGAGATTAGTTGTTTGTCAGTTGCTTCATTTGCTATTATTTTCTCCCATTCAGAAGGCTGTCTTTTCACCTTGCTTATATTTTCCTTTGTTGTGCAGAAGCTTTTAATTTTAATTAGATCCCATTTGTTTATTTTTGCTTTTATTTCCAGAATTCTGGGAGGTGGATCATTGTCAGCAGATATTGAAGTGAACAAAACATGGTTTCAGAGCTGCTTCATATGGGAGAGTTTAACCTGGGACATCAGTTCTTCAACTCTCAGCTTTCTTTATAGTCCAACTCTCACATCCATACATGACTACTGGAAAAACCATAGCTTTGACTAGACAGAACTTGGTTGGCAAAGTAATGCCTCTGCTTTTTAATAAGCTGTCTAGGTTGCTCATAACTTTTCTTCCAAGGAGTAAGTGTCTTAATTTCATGGCTGCATGAAATTTCAGTCACCATCTTCAGTGATTTTGGAGCCCCCTCCCCAATAAAGTCTGTCACTTTTTCCACTGTTTCCCCATCTATTTCCCATGAAGTGATGGGACCAGATGCCATGATCTTAGTTTTCTGAATGTTGAGTTTTAAGCCAACTTTTTCACTCTCCTCTTTCATTTTCATCAAGAGGCTCTTTAGTTCTTCTTCACTTTCTGCTGTCAGGGTGGTATTATCTGCATATCTGAGGTTACTGCTATTTCTCCTGGCAATCTTGATTCCAGCTTGTGCTTCATCTAGCCCAGTGTTTCTCATGATTGTACTCTGCATGTAAGTTAAATAAGCAGGGTGACAATATACAGCCTTGATGTACTCCTTTCCCAATTTGGAACCAGTCTGTTGTTCCAGCTGAGCACTGAAGAATTGATGCTTTTGAACTGTGGTGTTGGAGAAGACTCTTGAGAGTCCCTTGGACAGCAAGGAGATCCAACCAGTCCGTCCTAAAGGAAATCTGTCCTGAATAGTCATTGTAAGGACTGATGCTGAAGCTGAAACTCCAATACTTTGGCCACCTGATGAGAAGAATTGACTCATTTGAAAAGACCCTGATGCTGGGAGAGATTAAAGGCAGGAGAAGGGGACAACAGAGGATGAGATAGTTGGATGGTATCACTGACTCAATGGACATGAGTTAGAATAAACTTGGGAGTTGGTGATGGACAGGGAGGCCTGGCATGCTGCATCCATGGGGTCACTGAGAGTTGGACATGACTGAGCAACTGAACTGAACTGGAACTGAACTGAACTTGGGGCAGGTTGGAAGGGAAAAGAATGGAAAGAGTATGGCATGTTTCTGGTTCTAATAATATTTTTAACATAGACACTTAGTTGTAATAGAACAAGGCAGAAAACTGGTTAAGCAAACTGGGGCATATGGACCTCTAAAGGGGAACTCAGGGTTCTGCTCTTAGCTATTCCCCACATCCCTGTACCCCTACCCCATTCCTACAACTTCGTGTTCTCATATCCATGTACATATTTCACCTTTAAGGAGGAATGCTGCCAGGATAGGTCAAGTTCAAAGGCCCTCTTTAGATCCTAGTACTAGAAGGTAGAACATGGTAAGTATACTTCTTCTG
Source organism: Ovis canadensis (assembly GCF_042477335.2). Taxonomy (NCBI): domain Eukaryota; kingdom Metazoa; phylum Chordata; class Mammalia; order Artiodactyla; family Bovidae; genus Ovis; species Ovis canadensis. The sequence goes on along the minus strand of NC_091248.1, from coordinate 70,152,661 downwards.
CCCCAGGGCCTTTGTAGTTACTGTGATACTTTCATCTATCAGATACATGCACAGCTTACACCTTTATTTTATCTTTTTGCTCAGATGTCACCCTCTCAGAGAAGGAATATTGGCTTTGCTATGTAAAATAATATTCGAACTCTAGACACTTATACTGTCCTTACACATTTTGAGCTTTCTTCACAATGCTTATAACCTTCTGATATATTGTGAACTTCCTGAGGACCAGACTTTTATCTGTTTGATTTATTAGAGCAGAACTTGGCACATAGCAAGTGCTCAGTTAATACATCTTGAATGTGAAATAAATAACTCATAAATTTATATTTGTTTATGTGAGACTGCTTTCCTGGGCCCCAGAGTCTTGTGAACAATGAAAGGTAAGTTAGATGATAGACCCTGTGGCCTGACTATCTGGGCTTGTTTCCAGCTCCATACAATTGTATAACCCATTCACTTAATCTTGCTGTGCCTTAGTCCTATTTATAAAATAAGGATGGTATTATATTTACTTCATATGTTGGAGCCGATTATACAGAGTGAAGTAAGCCAGAAAGAAAAACACCAATACAGTATACTAACACATATATATGGAATTTAGAAAGATGGCAATGACGACCCTGTATGCAAGACAGCAAAAAAGACACAGATGTGTATAACGGACTTTTGGACTCAGAGGGAGAGGGAGAGGGTGGGATGATTTGGGAGAATGGCATTGTAACATGAATACTATCATGTAAGAATCGAATCGCCAGTCTATGGCTGACGCAGGATGCAGCATGCTTGGGGCTGGTGCATGGGGATGACCCAGAGAGATGTTATGGGGAGGGTGGTGGGAGGGGGGGTTCATGTTTGGGAACGCATGTACATCCGTGGTGGATTCATGTCAATGTATGGCAAAACCAATACAGTATTGTAAAAAAAAAAATTATAATGTAAATGATAGATGCAAAACACTCAGAATGATGCTTCTTATTTTATAGAAGTACTCAATAATTCTTAGCTATTATTATTGTTGTTTTGTTATTACAAAATATATAGCTACCTACTTATCTACTGGGTTGTCAAACAGGCATCTCAAACTTACAATGTGTAAAACAGATTTCTTGTTTTTTTTTTTTCCTCTCTAGTGTTCACTGTCTCAGTCAGTGTTACTACCCATTGCTCACAAAATTGGGGGATTATATCTGATTCTTCTCCTTTCTTATCATCATATTCAGTATATCAAATACAGCAAATTCATGAAGATTCTGTCTTTAAAATATATCCATGTCTCTCTGACTCCATTGCTATCACCATAATCCCAGATACCATGCTTTCCCCTTTACTTGCTATCTCTAGACTGGTTTATTTTTCTTCCCCTTGCTCCCTTACAATCCATTATCACATAGAAGCCACAGTAATTTTTCATAAAGTCTCCTCTGCTTATTTCCTTTGGTGACTTCTCATTGCTTGTAGAATAAAATACAAACTGTACTGTGACCTGCAGGGCTGTGCCTATCTCAGACCCACCAATTGATTCTGCATCATCTTGTTCCACTTTCCCCTTCATCTATAATCATTCAGCCACACTTGCTTTTTTCTTCCTTGAAACTGTTTATTGACTCAGAGCCTCTGCATGATTATTCCTGTGGCCTGGAATGCTATTCCCTGAATTCTTTGAATAGTTATTTCTTTTCATTTCTCAGATTTTAGATCAAATGTCATTTGTGCAAAATGATCTTCCCACAATACCTGTGGTAAAATTTAAAGATTATTTGCGCATTAATTATATGATATTTTAACCTGAGTAGTTTGCTTTTCTGAAATAATTATTCTTATCAGTGACTTTTAAGCTTTATTTGTTTTCCCTGGACAACAGTATATTATGCTGAACCTGTCAATATGTTATTATATTGAACGTCATTGTATACAAATGATAAAATCAGAATTGCTTTGCTTACATTGGGATGAGGTGAGGCGTGAGGAACCAGATTCTTAACTGTTCATCCTTTATGTGGTCCTCCTAAGTGATTCTGAGCTTCAGGAGCCAAGTCTTTATAACCTACACATGAATTTAGTCATTTTTGAATTAGAACGTTGATCACAAAAGATAATTGTATCTGGTCAGTGTAATGAAGTCTCTAGATTAAGAGTTTCTTACTGCATTTTAAAATAATTTCATTCTTGTGCATTTATTCCTACAACTATATTTTCTACCTCTGAGGTCAGTAAATAGATATCTTTGAATCCCTAGCACCTAGTCTTCTGTGAAATGCTAGTCACTCAGCAAATGATTATTGACTAAATGAAATGTGTAGATGAAAACAGGCAGAGGTGAAATGTATAACTTTGGCTTTTTACTCTTCATGGCCTTCAGAAAAAGTTCCATGTCATAACCTCATTTCACAGGTTGTGCCAGTAATCTATTCTAACATGATATATTTTTGGCATGTCTGCTGAGTACCTGTAAATGCTAGGTGCTTTCCTGTATCATGAAGTTTTTTTTCCTCACAAAAATTCTTGAAAGCATTACCCTCACTTTTACAAATGAAGAAATTGAGGTTCATAAAGATTAATTAGCACCTTGTTAAACAAAAAGGACAGGATTAAAACATTTTCTTTCTGACCTCAAAGTCCATTATTTTTCCTTTATATTATGAAAAACCCAAAACAGTCCAAAGAATTTTGAAAGAGTCATGTTAGTGGAAGTAAAATTTTAAAAGCTCTAAAAAGGGCATAGACAATGGTAAGGGCAAGTATAATGACACCTGGCTTCCTTAAAAGATTATATCTCTTTATATTAGAATTTTAAAATGTACACTAGGTATAATTAATAAAGGGGCATTAAATTTTATTTCACTTAATTTTGTTTTGTTATAGCTTGACAGAATGTTGTTAGCATTAAAATGTGCCCTCATTTTACAAGTTGGGAAGTCTAGGCCCTCTGAAGTTGGGTATTATATAATTTTGAATCTTTGGTTAATGATAAAGTTGAGGAGAGACCTTTCTTAGCCATAATAAGAATGAGGGACATTTTAGAAGATTCATAAAGCCAAACGGACTATTATCCTTTCTGATGGTATGTCTAGTATCCATTCACCAAGTAAGCAATAAGTGTGAGTGCTTCTGGTATGGTTATGGAAATCCTCTTGTCTCTCCATTTAGAGATGTGAGCCCTTGTAACTGATGCCACAGTCTTGCTACCACCCTGAGGATGAAGCTGAGACAGGGAGATGGGTGGACATGAAAACACTGTAAGATAACAGAATGGATTCATTTGTATTTTCTGTGACCCTTGTTACTCTTTGGTATTTCAGTATGTGAACCAATACATTTTCTTATTAAGTCAGTTTATTGTTGTTGTTTGTTATTGTTGTTGTTTTTAGGTTTCCTATAACTTTCAGGCATGCTATTCTAACATTTAGAAAACTATAATGTGAAAATTCACAGGTCTATTTGGAAGGAATTAATTTTCTAAGTTTGCTTTTGGTGACATTAAAATCTGTTTCAGAGGCTTGCGGAATGTTTGCCCTCACAGAATAAATGGAGAATACAAAGCTTTTAGTTGCATTTGCATTCAGTAGATGACTGAGTTTGCTGACCAAAGTGTAATATCTTTTTTTGAAAATTATTCTGAAATCACTACCGGATAGGAGAATGCCATGTAGCCTTCCTATAATAATCTCCCTTTTCAGTATTTCATACTAAGGTAATATAGATTCATATGGAGATGAAAAATAACTTACAGTTTTTTAGTGTGGGAAAACTACTATTTTCTTACGAAGGGATGGTTACCTGGGGACAATCTGAATCAAATCCATTCATTCAGTTTATACTATGTATATAGTGGAAATGGTGCTCCTGTCTCCTAAGATGCAACAATTAGGTGATGTGCTCAGTTATGTTCGACTATTTGCGACTCCATGGACTGTAGCTAGCCAGACTCTTCTGTCTGTGGGATTCTCCTGGCAAGAATATTGGAGTGTGGTGCCATTTCTTCCTCCAGAAGATTTTCCCAACCCAGAGACTGAACCAGTGCAGGTGGATCCTTTACCACTAGTGCCCCTGGGAAGCCCCACTTATGCTAGTAGCCTTATTAACATATGTAAGTAGCACATTTAGAAGTGTATGTGTGTGAATTTGTATGTGTGCATACATGTAAACACTTTATTATTAGAACTGTATTTCTTATGCTAAATAGGACTCTAGTTTAATAAATATGAGAGGTTTAACTTCATAACATATAATTTATAAATCTTTTTTAAAGTTTAATGCATGCACATGACTTTAAAACTGCAATTTCATAGTCTTTAGACCGAAAACCACAATCACAGAAAGCTAACCAAAATTATCACATGGATCACAGCCTTGTCATGGTGAAGGGACTTGCATAACTCAGTGAAGCTATGAGCCATGACATGTCAGGCTATGCATGATTGGACAGAACTCTCATGGTGGAGAGTTCTGAAAAAATGTGGCCCACTGGAGAAAAGAATGGCCACTCAGTATTCTTGCCTTGAGAACCCCATGAATAGTATGAAAAGGCAAAAAGATATGACACTGGAAGATGACCTCCTCAGGCCCATAGGTGTGCCATAGGCTACTGGGGAATTGTGAAGAAATAGCTCCAGAAAGAATGAAGAGGCTGGGCCAAAGTGGAAATGATGCTCAGTTGTGCATGTGTCTGGTGGTGAAAGTGAAGTCTGATGCTATAAGAACAATACTGCATAGGAACCTGGAATGTTAGGTCCGTGAATCAAGGTATATTGAACATGTTCAAGCAGGAGACAGCAAGAGTGAACATCGACATTTTAAGAATCAGTGAACTAAAATGGATGGGAATGGGGGAATTTAATTCAGATGAACATTTCTATCTACTACTATGGTCAAGAATCTCTTTGAAGAGGGGAGTAGCCCTCATAGTTAATTAAAAAGTCCAAAATGCAGCACTTGAGTGCAATCTCAAAAATTACCCAATGATCTTGGTTTGTTTCCAAGGCAAACCATTCAACATTACAGTAATCCAAGTCTATGCCTCAACCACTAATGCCAAAGAAACTGAAGTTGAATGATTCTATGAAGACCTATAAGACCTTCTAAAACCAACACCAAAGAGAAGATGTCCTTTTCATCATAGAGGATTGGGATGAGAAAGTAGAAAGTCAAGAGATACCTGAAGCAACAGGCAAGTTTGGCCTTGGAGTACAAAATGAAGCAGGGCAAAAGCTAACAGAGTTTTGTCAGAACACTGGTCGTAGCAAACACACTTTTCTGACAACACAAGAGATGACTATACATGGACATCACCAGGTGGTCAATACCAAAATCAGATTGATTATAGTCTTTGTAGCCAAAGATGGAGAAGCTCTACACAGACAGCAAAAATAAGACTTAGAGCTGACTCTGGCTCTATCATGAGCTCCTTATTGACAAATTCAGGCTTCAGTTGAAGAAAGATGAGAAAACCACTAGGCCATTTAGTATACCTAAATCAAATCTTTATGATTATACAGTGGAGGTGATGAATGCATTAAAGGGATTAGATCTGGTAGACAGAGTGCCTGAAAAACTATGGATGGAGGTTTGTAATATTGTACAGGAGGTGATGACCAAAACCATTGGAAAGAAAAAGAAATTTCACAAGGCAAAATGATTATCTGAGGAGGCCTTACAAATAGCTGAGAAAGGAAGAGAAGGGAAAGGTGAAGGAGAAAGGGTAAATACCCAGTTGAATGCAGAGTTCCAGAGAATATCAAGGAGTGATAAGAAAGCATCCCTAAGTTAACAGTGTAAAGAAATAGAGGAAAACAATAGAATGGGAAAGAGTAGAGATCTCTTCAAGAAAATTAGAGATACCAAGGGAACATTTCATGCAAAGATGGGCACAATCAAGGACAGAAATGGTATGGACTTAACAGAAACAGAAGAGGTCAATCAAAAAATGGGCCAAAGAACTAAATAGACATTTCTCCAAAGAAGACATATGGATGGCTAACAAACACGTGAAAAGATGCTCAACATCACTCATTATCAGAGAAAGGCAAATCAAAACCACAGTGAGGTACCATTTCACACCAGTCAGAATAGCAGTGATCCAAAAGTCTACAAGCAATAAATGCTGGAGTGGGTGTGGAGAAAAGGGAACCCTCTTACACTGTTGGTGGGAATGCAAACTAGTACAGCCACTATGGAGAACAGTGTGGAGATTCCTTAAAAAATTGCAAATAGAACTGCCTTATGACCCAGCAATCCCACTGCTGAGCATACACACCGAGGAGACCAGAATTGAAAGAGACACATGTACCCCAATGTTCACCACAGCACTGTTTATAATAGCCAGGACATGGAAACAACCTAGATGTCCATCAGCAGATGAATGGATAAGAAAGCTGTGGTACATATACACAATGGAGTATTACTCAGCCATTAAAAAGAATACATTTGAATCGGTGTTAATGAGGTGGATGAAACTGGAGCCTATTATACAGAGTGAAGTAAGCCAGAAAGAAAAACACCGATACAGTATACTAACACATATATATGGAATTTAGAAAGATGGTAATGATAACCCTGTATGTGAGACAGCAAAAGAGACACAGATGTTTAGAACGGACTTTTGGACTCTGAGGGAGAGGGAGAGGATGGGATGATTTGGGAGAATGGCACTGAAACATGTATACTATCATGTAAGAAATGAATCGCCAGTCTATGTTTGATACAGGATACAGGATGCTTGGGGCTGGTGCATGGGGATGATCCAGAGAAATGATATGGGGTGGGAGGTGGGAGGGGGTTCAGGATGGGGAACTCATGTACATCCGTGGTTGATTCATGTCAATGTATGGCAAAACCAATACAGTATTGTAAAGCAAAATAAAGTAAAATAAAAAAAAGAAAAGAAACAGAAGAGGTGACGAGAATACACAGAAGAACTATACAAAAAGGTCTTAATGACCTGGATAACCATGATGGTGTGGTCCCTCACCTAGAACTGCACATTCTGGAGTGTGAAGTGAAGTGGACCTTAGGAAGCATTACTAAGAGCAAAGCTAGTGGAGGTGATAGAATTCCAGCTGAGCTATTTAAAAATCCTAAAAGATGATGCTGTTAAATTGCTGTTCTTAATATGTCAGCAAATTTGGAAAACTCAGCAATGGCCACAAGACTGGAAAAGGTCAGTTTTCCAATTTCAACCCAAAAGGGACAATGCCAAAGAATATTTAAACTGCTGCACAGTTGTGCTCATTTCTCATGCTAGCAAAATAATACTCAAAATTCTTCAGGCTAGGCTTTAGCAGTACATTAACCAAGAACTCCCGGGTGTATAAGCTGAATTTCGAAAAGGCAGAGGAACCAGAGATCAAATTGCCAATATCTGTTGGATCATACAGAAAGCAAGGGTATTCCAGAAAAACATCTACTTCTGCTTCATTGACTACACTAAAGCATTTAATGGTGTGAATCACAACAAACTGTGGACAATTCTTAAAAAAACAGGACTACCAGACAACCTTACCTGTCGCCTGAGAATTCTATATGGAAATCAGGAAGCAGTAAATAGAAATGCACATGAAACAATGGACTGGTTCCAAATTGGGAAAGGGATATTTCAAGACTGTATATTGTCACCCTGCTTATTTAATTTATTTGCAGAATATATCATGGAAAATGCTGGACTGGATGAATCACAAGCTGGAATCAAGATTGCTGTGAGAAATATCAATCAACCTCAGATACCCGGGTGATACCACTCTAGTGGCAGAAAGTGAAAAGGAACTAAGGAGTCTCTTGATGAAGGTGAAAGAGGAGAATGAAAAAGCTTTCTTAAAACTCAACATTCAAAAAAGTAAGATCATGGCATCCTGTCCCATCACTTAATGGCAAATAGGCAAAAGTGGTTATAGTGAGAGATTTTATTTTCTTAGGCTCCAAAATCACTATGGACATGACTGTAGCCATGAAATTAAAGAAGCCTGCTCCTTGGAAAACAAACTGTAACAAAGCTGAACAGCATATTAAAAGGCAAAGACATCACTCTGCTGACAACAGTGCATATAGTCAAAGTTATGGTTTTTCCAGTAATTATATATGAATGTTAGACTTGGACCATAAAGCTGAGTGTTGAAGAAAGATTTGATGCTTTTGAACTCTAATGCTGGAGAAGACTTTTGAGAATTCCTTGGATGGACTGCAAGGTGATCAAACCAGTCAATCCTAAAGGAAATCAGTCCTGAATGTTCATTGGAAGGACTGATGCTAAAGCTGAAGCTCCAGTACTTTGGCCACCTGATGTGAAGGGCTGATTTATTGGAAAAGACCCTGATGCTGGGAAAGATTGATGGAGGGAGGAGAAGGAGGTGACAGCGGATAAGATGGTTGGATGGCATCACCAACTCAATGGACATGACTTTGAGCAAACTCCAGGAGATAGTGAAGGACAAGAAAGCCTGACATGCTGCAGTCACTGCAAAGAGTGAGACATGAGTTAGCAACTGAACAACAATGGTTTTTAAAATATCAAATAATACCAAAAGTGATTATGATGAAAAATAGTATCTTCCTTTATTGCCCATCCAATTTCAATCCCTATGGTCAACAGTTTTAGCTTTCTTCTGTGATTTCCATGTATTTCTATATGATGTTTTTACTGTTGTATATTTGTTGATTAGTTTTGGTTTTTATATATTGGCTACTTTTTGTGGTTTGTGTGTTTGACTCCCTTGTACTTCTACCTTCCTTTCTCCATCCTCTTAATGTAGATTTATTACTGTTCTTAGTTAAACAAATAATCTATGTATATATCATTATGACAATATCAATACAGTTTAAGTGAAGAAGTACACTATAGAATACCTCTATATACTATAAAAGTTTATTAAAGTGTAAAAAAGTAGGCAAATATTTTATTTGCCTATTTTTAATTTTTATTTAATCAGTCAGTCTTAAAGGAAATTATTCCTAAATATTCATTGGAAGGACTGATGCTAAAGCTAAAATTTTAGTACTTTGGCCACTTGATGAGAAGAACTGACTCATTGGAAAAGACCCTGATGCTGGGAAAGATTGAAGGCATGAGGAGAAGGGGACAATAGAGGATGAGATAGTTGGATGGCATCATTGACTCAATGGACATGAGTTTGAAAAAGCTTTGGGAGTTGGTGATGGACAGGGAAGGCTGGCATGCTGTGGTCCATAGGGTCAGAAAGAGTCAGACACAACTGAGCAACAGAACTGACTGAATTTTTATTTGCTTACTTTTTTACATATATATCCTTGTTTTTCCATATACTCCATTATATAATTTATCATATAATTTGTCATCTGTTAATTTCTGTGAATGTGACCTTGGAAAGCTCCTTCCTTATGCTTGATTTGGACTTGTTGCTTTCTGGGACTGCTGTGATGCACTGCTGTCAAGCTCTAGGTGTTCTTTCCTACACTCTTGGTTTGAGCCATCATTTCCTAAATTCTGTGTCTTCTGCTTTATTGGTTTGTTCTTTATTTTGCTGAAGCACATTCTCCTGTTGTTCCCTAAGAGAGGCTGTGTGGTGGTTCTACCATATTAAAGATATCTTTTATTCTGCTTTTGGATTGGGTTTAGTTTAAAGAAAGCTCAGCTAGAATTTTGAACACATTCCTCTATTTTTCTTCTAGCATATAGTGTTGTAAAGAAATCTAAAGCCATTCTAGTTTTCTGATATTTTCCCTTCCCTCTAAGCCTTACCCATCCTTAAATTTGTCATGGATCTTCATTACTTATTTTGTATTTTATCCAACTTTCCTCTTGATTATATCATTCTGTGTGATCCGAGCCTCTCCTGATTTGCAGCTGCCCTCTAACTCTTCTCTCTCCTTCAGCTTCTGCTTGTTTTCACATAGTAGTCAGACCTATTCTTTTAAAACTCAAGTCTTATTGTGTTGCTTCTCTATTCATAACCCCTCATTGACTTCCCACCTTAGAGTAGAAGGCTTCATGTGATTTGGCCTTTCTTTCTTTTTTTTTTTAAATGTGTATTTTTAATTAGAGGATAATTGTTTTACAATGTTGTGTAGATTTCTGCCATGAATCAGTCAGAGGTATACATATGTCTCCTCCCTCTTGAACCTCCTCCCATCTCTTACCCCATTCAGCACCAGGTTGAGCTCTGTCTGTCACACAGCTAATTTCCACTGGATATCTATTTTATATATGGTAATATATGCCACCCTTATGGCAGAAAGTGAAGAGGAACTAAAAAGCATCTTGATGAAAGTGAAAGAGGAGAGGTAAAAAGTTGGCTTAAAGCTCAACATTCAGAAAACTAAAATCATGGCATCTGGTCCATCACTTCATGGGAAATGGATGGGGAAACAGTGTCAGACTTTATTTTTGGGGGCTCCAAAATCACTGCAGATGGTGACTGCAGCCATGAAGTTAAAAGACATTTACTCCTTGGAAGGAAAGTTGTGACCAACCTAGCTAGCATATTCAAAAGCAGAGACATTACTTTGAACTGTGGTGTTGGAGAAGACTCTTGAGAGTCCCATGGACCGCAAGGAGATCCAGCCAGTGCATTCTAAAGAAGATCCAGTCCTGGGTGTTCTTTGGAAGGAATGATGCTAAAGCTGAAACTCTGGTACTTTGGCCACCTCATGTGAAGTGTTGACTCATTGGAAAAGACTCTGATGCTGGGAGGGATTGGGGGCAGGAGGAAAAGGGGACGACAGAGGATGAGATGGCTGGATGGCATCACGGACTCGATGGACGTGAGTTTGAGTGAACTCTGGGAGTTGGTGATGGACAGGGAGGCCTGGTGTGCTGCAGTTCATGAGGTCGCAAAGAGTGGAACACGACTGAGCGACTGAACTGAACTGAATGTTTATGTTTCAGTGTTACTCTTTCAATTTGTTCCACCCTTTCCTTCCCCTGCTATGTCCACAAGTCTGTTCTCTATGTCTGCATCTCTACTACTCCCCTTCTAGATTCCATATATGTGTGTTAATATATGATATTTGTTTTTTTCTTTCTGACTTACTTCACAGTGTATAAAAGGCTCTAGGTTCATCCACCTCACTAGAACTGACTCAGTTCATCCCTTTTTATGGTTGAGTGATATTCCATTGTTATATATACCACAACTTCTTTGTCCGTTTATCTCTTGATGAACATCTAGGTTGCTTCCATGTCCTGGCTACTGTAAATAATGCTATGGTGAACATTGGGGTACATGTCTTTTAGAATTGTAGTTTTCTCAGGGTAGATGCCATAGTGGAACTGCTGGGTCATATGGTAGTTCTGAACTTCCCTGGTGGCTCAGACGGTTCTATTTCTAGTTTTTTAAGAAATCTCCATATTGTTCTCCATAGTGACTGTATCAATTTACATTCCCACCAACAGTGTAAGAGGGTTCCCTTTTCTCCATATCCTCTCCAGCATTTATTGTTTGCAGATTTTTTTTCATGATGACCATTCTGATTGGTATGGGGGTGATACCTCATTGTTGTTGGTCTTTCTTCTGATTTCTTTCTACCCCAATCCTCACTTCCTTGCTCCTTTCTTTCTTCCCTCATTGGTCTTTTCCCATTTTTACCTTTCAGTTGACTATCATGTTTAAAATGTAAGTCCTTGTATATTCAATCCTTCCTTTCTGTCTTTATTTTTCCCCATGGCACTTATCACCATCTCATGTACAGGCATGCCTCAGATATTGTGGGCTTCCTAGGTGGCTCAGTGGTAAGAAATCCATGCCATAAGATGTGGATTCAATCCCTGGGTTGGGAAGATCCCCTGGAGAAGGAAATGGCAACCCACTCCAGTATACTTGCCTGGGCGATTCTATGGACAGAGGAGCCTGGTGGGTTATAGTCCATGGGGTCACAAAGAGTAAGACATGACTTGCTGACTAAAATGATGACAACAACAACAACTCCAATATTGCAGGTTTGGTTCCAGACCACTGCAATAGGGCAGATATTATAGTAAAGTGGGTTACATGAATTTTTGGATTTCCTAGTGTATATAAAAGTTGTATTTATACTATACTGTAGTCTATTAAGCATGCAATAATATTATATCTAAAGCTACAGGGTACATACTTTAAAATACTTTTTTGCTAAAAAATGCTAACCATTATCTGTGCTTTCAGTAAATCATATTTTTAATATAAATTTATTTATTTTTATTGGAGGTTAATTACTTTACAATATTGTATTGGTTTTGTCATACATCAACATGAATCCACCACAGGTATACACGTGTTCTCCATCCTGAACCCCTCCCCCTCCTCCCTCCCCGTGCCATCCCTCTGGGTCGTCCCAGTGCACCAGCCCCAAACATCCAGTATCATGCATCGAACCTGGATTGGTGATTCATTTCGTATATGATATTATACATGTTTCAATGCCATTCTCCCAAATCATCCCACCCTCGACCTCTCCCACAGAGTCCAAAAGACTGTTCCATACATCTGTGTCTTTTTTGCTGTCTCACATACAGGGTTATCATTACCATCTTTCTAAATTCCATATATATGTGTTCAGTTCAGTTCAGTCACTCAGTAGTGTCCGATTCTGCAACCCCATGAATCGCAGCACGCCAGGCCTCCCTGTCCATCACCATCTCCCGGAGTTCACTCAGACTCACGTCCATCGAGTCCATGATGCCATCCAGCCATCTCATCCTGGGTCATCCCCTTCTCCTCCTGCCCCCAATCTCTCCCAGTATCAGAGTCTTTTCCAATGAGTCAACTCTTTGCATGTGGTGTCCAAAGTACTGGAGCTTCAGCTTTCGCATCATTCCTTCCAAAGAAATCCCAGGGTTGATCTCCTTCAGAATGGACTGGTTGGATCTCCTTGCAGTCCAAGGGACCCTCAAGAGTCTTCTCCAACACCACAGTTCAAAAGCATCAATTCTTTGGCACTCAGCCTTCTTCACAGTCCAACTCTCACACCCATACATGACTACTGGAAAAACCATAGCCTTGACTAGATGAACCTTAGTTGGCAAAGTAATGTCTCTGCTTTTGAATATGCTATCTAGGTTGGTCATAACTTTTCTTCCAAAGACTAAGTGTCTTTTAATTTCATGGCTGCAGTCACCATCTGCAGTGATTTTGGGGCCCCCAAAAATAAAGTCTGACACTGTTTCTACTGTTTCCCCATCTATTTCCCATGAAGTGATGGGACCAGATGCCATGATCTTCATTTTCTGAATGTTGAGCTTTAATCCAACTTTTTCACTCTCCTCTTTCACTTTCATCAAGAGGCTTTTTAGCTCCTCTTCACTTTCTGCCATAAGGGTGGTATCATCTGCATATTTGAGGTTATTGATATTTCAGTATACTGTCTTGGTGTTTTTCTTTCTGGCTTACTTCACTCTGTATAATAGGCTCCAGTTTCATCCATTTCATTAGAACTCATTCAAATGTATTCTTTTTAATGGCTTAGTAATACTCCATTGTGTATATGTACCACAGCTTTCTTATCCATTCATCTGCTGATGGACATCTAGGTTGTTTCCATGTCCTGGCTATTATAAACAGTGCTGTGGTGAACATTGGGGTACACATGTCTCTTTCAATTCTGGTCTCCTCGGTGTGTATGCCCAGAAGTGGGATTGCTGGGTCATAAGGCAATTCTATTTCCAGTTTTTTTTAAGGAATCTGCACACTGTTCTTCATAGTGGGTGTACTAGTTTGCATTCCCACCAACAGTGTAAGAGGGTTCCCTTTTCTCCACACCCACTCCAGCATTTATTGCTTGTAGACTTTTGGATTGCAGCCATTCTGACTGGTGTGAAATGGTACCTCATTGTAGTTTTGATTTGCATTTCTCTGATAATGAGTGATGTTGAGCATCTTTTCATGTGTTTGTTAGCCATCCATATGTCTTCTTTGGAAAAATGTCTATTTAGTTCTTTGGCCCATTTTTTGATTGGGTCATTTATTTTTCTGGAATTGAGCTGCAGGAGTTGCTTGTATATTTTTGAGATTTGTTGTTTTTCAGTTGCTTCATTTGCTCTTACTTCCTAACACCATACACAAAAATAAACTCAAAATGGATTAAAGATCTAAATGTAAGACCAGAAACTATAAAGCTCCTAGAGGAGAACATAGGCAAAACACTGTCCGACATAAATCACAGCAGGATCCTCTATGACCCACCTCCCAGAATATTGGAAATAAAAGCAAAAATAAACAAATGGGACCTAATTAAGCTTAAAAGCTTCTGTGAAACAAAAGAAACTATAAGCAAGATGAAAAGGCAGCCTTCAGAATGCGAGAAAATAAATCATAATTTTTTTGCTAGTGGAGAGTTTGAAAAATTGTGAGAATTACCAAAACGTGATACAAAGACATGAAGAGAACAAGTGCTGTTGGAAAAATGGTACCAATAGGCTTGCTTGATGCAGAGTTGCCACACACCTTCAATCTGTCAAAATTGCATTATCTTCAAAGTGTAACTAAGCATGATAAAATGAGGTGTGCTTATACTGCATTATGTTGCATATTTATTTTTACATGTACTCCTACTAGAATGTAAATTCCACAATGACAGGGATTTTTATCTGTTATTTATTCCCTACTGTATGCTCAACAGCTAACAGAGTGCTTGGTTTATCTTAGAAACCAAGAAACTTAGAAACTTAGAAACTGAGTGAAGTCACTCAGTCGTGTCTGACTCTTAGCGACCCCATGGACTGTAGCCTACCAGGCTTCTCCATCCATGGGATTCTCCAGGCAAGAGTACTGGAGTGGGTTACCATTTCCTTCTCCAGGGGATCTTCCCAACCCAGGGATTGAACCCGGGTCTTCTGCATTGGAGGCAGATGCTTTAACCTCTGAGCCACCAGGAAGTCTCTTAGAAACACAGTAGATCTTTTTTATTAAATTAATAAGTTAAAAATATTGACTATAAAGTAAAGGTAGAGAAGGAAACACAAACGTTAATACAACTGGTGGCAAATGCTAACATTACTGAGAGCAAAAATGGGCAAATGGGATAAATAGAGTTGCATAGTTTTGTTGTGTTGTAGTAACAAGTATAAATTTCATCGTAAGAAACAACTTTTATTTCTGGAAATTCTGAGAAAAATTTATCATGAGGAATTTTGTATAAAAGTATGGAATAAATTTTATAGTTATCACCTTGATAATCTCTTTTACCAATGAAAGATTTCCTCAAGTGATTATGACTTTTTCTTAAGTCAGCTTATAAAAATAATTTTTTAGGAGGTCAGAGGGTCATTTTTCTGGGTAGGTAGTTTAACAGAAGGATAAAGTCTGA
Organism: Ovis canadensis; assembly: GCF_042477335.2. NCBI lineage: Eukaryota > Metazoa > Chordata > Mammalia > Artiodactyla > Bovidae > Ovis > Ovis canadensis. Next base: position 70,137,415 of record NC_091248.1, on the reverse strand, counting down.
ATAATCTTGAAGAATAAATATTTGTCTGTCCTTCAGAATGTCTTTCTTAAATATTATCTATCTCAACCAAACTTTGGAAAATAGTCAGCACGTTAGTCTTGACTGAGGTCTCCAGTGAGAAGAGTGTAGGTAATTCCTGTTTGTAGTTGAAAAGAAATTCATGTCCCGTAGATATATGTATGAATAGCCAAGTTAGGAATTCTATTCTTTTTAAAAAAAAAATTATTGGAGGATAATTGCTTTGTAACTTTGTTTTGGTTTCTGCTATACATCAATATGAATCAGTCACAGGTATACATATGTCCCCTCCCTCTTGAACCTGCTTCCCATCTTCCACCTCATCCCATCCCCCTAGGTTGTCATGGAGTGCTGAGTTTAGCTACCTGTGTCAAATGGCAAATTCCCACAGAAATTCTCTTTAACATAAAGAAATATTTAATCTGAAAAAGAACCCACATTGAGACTTGGTTGAAGTCCCACAGTGGCCAAGCCAGAGACACGAATTTGGGAGCCACTGATATGCAGATGGGGACTGATTATGTGAAGACACATAAGATTATTAAGTAAGAATTGTTTGAGGTAAAAAGATGGCCATAAAAAGATGGTTGCAGGTTTAAGATGTGGTAGGAGATGGGAATACCAGACCACCTTAACCTGCCTACTGAGAAACCTGTATGCAGGTCAAGACGCAACAGTTAGAACTGGATGTGAAACAACGGACTGTTTCATAATTGGGACAGGAGTATGTCAAGGCTGTATATTGTCATCCTGCTTATTTAGCTTATATGCAGAGTACATCCTGTGAAATGCTGGACTGGATAACTCACAAGATGGAATCAAGTTTGCCAGAAGAAATATCAACTTCAGATATGCAGATGATGCCATCCTAATGTCAGAAAGTGAAGAGGAATAAACAGCCTCTTGATGAAGGTGAAAGAGGAGAGTGAAAAAGCTGGCTTAAAACTCAACATTTAAAAAGCTATGATCATGGCACCTAGTCCCATCACTTCATGGCAAATAGATGGGGAAACAATGGAAACAGTGACAGACTTTATGGGCTCCAAGATCACTGAAGACAATGACTGTAGTCATGAAATGAAAAGACGCTTGCTCCTTGGAACAAAAGCTATGATGAACCTAGACAGCATATTAAAAAGCAGAGATATCACTTTGCCAACAAAGGTCCATATGGTCAAAGCTATGAGTTTTTCCAGTAGTCATGTACAGATGTGAGAGTCGGACCATAAAGAAGGCTGAACACTGAAGAACTGATGCCTTTGAATTGTGGTGCTGGAGACTCTGAGAGTCCTTGGAGAGCAAGGAGGTCAAACCAGTCAATCCTAAAGGAATCAACCTTGAATATTCATTGGAAGGAGTGATGCTGAGGCTTAAGCTTTGGTCAAAGTTAATACTTTTGGCTACCTGATAAGAAGAGCCAGCTCATTGGAAAAGACCCTGATGCTGGGAAAGATTGAGGGCAGGAGAACAAGGGGGCGACAGAGCATGAAATAGCTGGATCACATCAGTGTATCAATGGACAAGGATTTGAGCAAACTCTGCTAGATAGTGAAGGACAGAGAAGCCCAGTATGCTGCAGTTCATGGGGTCTCAAAGAGCCAGACACAACAACTGAACAACAGCAAGGAGAAATATGGGATATTTGATTGCTTTTTGGTTACTTGGCTCCTGAAAACCTTTTCCTGTGTTTGGTATAATCTCTATATTAAAGGGCAGGATCCAGGACCACTGGTGAGTTGGCATTAATAGAGGTAGCTACATCAGGCTACAGAGGCAGCAGTGACCCTTTTTCTGTGAACAGTGTTCAGAAATCTTAGCTTTTAGTGGTGGCATTGCAGGTTCTATTGTCTCTATGCAGGGCCAGTTATAGACGTGTCTTCTAAGGAATAGGTTTTCAGCATGCTTTTAGATTTTTTTTTTCTCCTTCATTGCCCATAAATACATTTATAAACAATTTGCCAAAATAATTTTACAAATTAGCATTTCTATCAACCCTGCAAGGAGAGTTGCTCTACACTTTCAACAATACTTGATAATATCTCTGGTAATATATTTTTAGTAAATTGTTTCTCTTTAAATCAGCCAAACTTTATTTGTTGTTTGGTTGGTTGGTGGAAACTCAGAACCATATTTGATGCCAAAGGGGAGGCATAAAGTTGAAGGATCAAGGAAATGTGAGCAGGAAGTATGAAGAGGAAAGAGAAGACCAAAAATATGAGAGAAGTTATTTCGTGTAAATAAAGTCTCAGAAAATGTAGGTACAGAGTCTCAGAGGGCTAATACAGGAGGAAAGACACAAGAGAAGCCATTGGAGAAGATATGAAAATGTAGAGGGAGAGTAAAAATGGAACATTTTCATATAGAATGATTAAAACATTCAGAGTAACAAATAGATTTAAAGTACCTGAAAATTTTACTCGAAATTTATTTGTTCTGTGTCAGTGTAACTTTATGTGAAAATTTTTTTTTGTGTGTGTTAAGTTGCTAAGTTGTGTCCAACACTAAGTCGTGTCCAACACTTTGTGACCCCATGGACTGCAGCATGGTAGGCTTCCCTATCCACTATCTCCCAGAGTTTGCTCAAACTCATGTCCATTGAGTCGGTGATGCTATCCAACCATTTCATCCTCTTTTGCCCCCTTCTCCTCCTGCCCTCAATCTTTCCCAGCATCAGTGTCTTTTCCAATGAGTTGGCTCTTTGCATGAGGTGACCAAAGTATTGGAGCTTCAGCTTCAGCATCAGTCCTTCCAATGAATATTCAGGATTTATTTTCTTTAGGACAGACTGGTTTGATTTCCTGTGAAGTTTAATCTTATTTAAATAAGCATTTGCAGTGACAATACATGAACTATAATTAAAGTGTAATTTTCCTTTTTAAAATATGTTTGTATACTACTTGCTGTTCTCACATAAAATTATAAATGTATTTAATTTTCCTAAATAGTCATAATGCCAAGAAACACCCTTCTTTTCTCATGGTTTCTATCTGAGGAGAAGACAAACTTCTGGAGTTATTTTCCTTAGGATTTTTATTAGCATCCTCCTTTAATGTGAGAAGTGCATTGCTTCCTATTGCTGTTGTAACAAATTACTACGAACAGTGGCTTAAGCAACACAAATTTATTATCTCACAGTTCTGTGAAGGTCAGAAGTCTGACAGGTCTCACTGGGTTAAAATCAAATTGGTGTGGCTGAATTCCTTCTGAAGGTTTTCGGAGTGAATCTGCTTCCTTGCCTTATGTGGTGCCTGCATTCCTTGGCTCATGGTTTCCAGCCTATTTTTAAAGCCAGCAGTGTAGCATCTTCAGATGTCTCTCTAACTGATTGTCATTCCTGCCTATTTCACTTATAAGGACCTCTGTGACTACAGGTAATCCCACTCAGATAGTCCAGGATAATCTCCCATCTTGTTAGCAAGTTTGTTAGAAAGCTGATTAGCAAGTTTGATTGCATCTGCTGCATTTCCCTTTGCTGAGCAACTTATACTCACCATTAGACATGCATTCTTTGTGTGGCTATGTTTCTGTCAACTGTTTCAGAAGGGAGAGGAAACCAGTACTATTGAATTTTATCTGCTTATGCTCAAGGTGTGATGGTCTTTTCCTTTTTAGTTGTTTTAAGGATATTTCCTTTAGTGATTGGAAATGGAGAGATAATGCCAGTGAAATAAAAAAAAAATGCATGTTTTGAGGCTTTTCTTTACAGGCTGGTTCCTTGTGATGTTTCATGTAAATAGCCCAGAAGTAATATTTATCTACTGTAATTACTAAAATCTACATTATACTCTTAAAAGGATTGTAGATTATGAACTTTCACAATACTGTGTAATCACCTGTTTCATGTATGATTTTTTGGTATAAATTTTAAAAGCTAACATTATTGTGAATTCTGAATTCTGTGTTAAATAGCACTGATTTTCCATGTCAAATTTGTTGGCTATCAAAGACTTTCTACCAGGTTGAAGTGAAATAATTGCCATAAGTGATATGAACTGCAGAATTCTATTTCATTAGAAAAGTCCAATTTCTCTTTTTACTTACTTATTACTATTAACTTTTACCTTTGTCTCATATGTTTTTTTCTTTTTTAGAAATACTTATTAGATTAGTTAATAGTTTTGACCTAATATGGCCTATCCATTTTCAGTTCTTGTTCTTAAAACTTATCTTTAGAGTATGCAGAGACATCTGTACCTGTGGAAATCAAATCATTTGTCTTTGTTATAACTCCCATAGAGATTAGCTGTATGATTTTCTTGAGGTTAGTCACAGTCATAATAGATTAATTTTAGAAAATTGAAAAGAAAATAATAACAGTTTGAGTACTAAAATTTTTATATGCTTATTTAGAAAATTATATTGAGGGTTTCACATTTGAAACATACATCAATCATATCTGAACTATTTTTTAAAATGACTTTGCATATAGAAAGTATGTTTGGTCATAAAATTTGCTTTTATCATATATATTTATGCCATTATTTCTCTATTCCTTTACTTTCTATTTCTCTCGGAATTATCAGAGAAGTTATTATTGCCTATCATCTCTCATTTAACCACATATGATAATATACTTAGTTTTGGATACTACATTTTATACATATTATAGTGTGAACTTTTTCTATGCCATTGAAAAAGATTTAAAAGTATGTTTTAATGTTTGAATTGTTGTTGTTATTCAGTTGCCAAGTCATGTCTGACTCTCTGCGATCCCATGGACTGCAATACACCAGGCCTCCCTGTCCCTCATCATCTCTTGGGATTTGCCCAAGTTCATGTTCATTGAATCGGTGATGCTATTCAGTCATCTCATCCTCTGTAACCCTCTTCTCTGCCCTCTTTGAATAACCATTGCCTTATTGTTATTATTCTGTTTCAATTTTTAATATTATAAATAATGCTGAAAAAGCATCAAAAGCTTTGAATTTATGTCTGAAATCCAACCTGGAAACCAATCACAGGTTTTGATATGATGGCCCCATTTTTGTTATTTTTCAAATAGTCTCTCATTATAGTTTTGTTTTGAATCAGTGGTTATTCTGGAGAGTGTTAGAGTATTTTCAGTCACCATGATTTAATTTGTCTCCATTAAACATTTTCAAAAAAAGGATTTAAGCCTTCGTGGATTGCGATTTAAAACACGAACTGTACGGTTTCTGCTTTTAGGAATTGATTGGGGAGTGGAGAGTTCTTTGAAGCTATATTTACCTAGATATCAAAGTCAAGAATCAAATAGGATCTTTGAAGTCCCCTGAGATAAAGAATTTTATTAAACTTTTTGAAGTTGCATCTGAAACCCTCTCCTGTTCTCCCTGCAACATGTCTAGCTGATAAAAAACTAGAGGTTTGGATACAATATGTCCTTTATGTATTATTCATTATGTTTATTTTATATTTTTATATTTCTATTTAAAGGAAATTTTCTGGATTATCAGAGGATTTTTATTTATATTTGTAATGGTTTTTAAATATTTATATCTATTCTGTATGCTTTATTCTTGAAACCTTGGAATCCCTTGACAACACTCTATCATACCTCTCCCCATTTGTGACGAGATTTATGTTTCCTTTTCTCACTTATTCATTTATTATTGAGTACCTATCATGTGCTGACATCATGCTAAGTGCTTGAAATACAGTGGTTAGCAAAAGATAACCCCTAAACCCAGGGGGCTTGTCTCATTGAGTATGAGACATTTCTCAAATAAGTTGTCAATAATTGTGAATTTGCACCAATGATAATATTATAAAGAAAAAGTATATAGATAGTGATAACTCATAACGATTATTCTAGTTTTGTCTAAATAATGGAATTTCTGAGATCCCAATTGTTAGCCCTCTTCTCATGCTATGTATTCTTCTTGAAAGTGTGGTTTTAGCTGCTTTTTTCTTTCGCATGTATGTGTGGGTAAGACACATCTAGGACTCAGAGAGTAAACCCCATGCCAGAGCTCAGTGTGTCCCCTAAACTCTAACCTGTTTATTCTCTGCATCCTAGACATTGCCCTTGGATGTCTCACAGACACTAAAATTCAATATGGTCAAAACCTGGCACATCATCTTTCTTTTCTTCGCTACAAAGATTGTTTCTGTTTTCATACTCTGTTTTCTGTTAGCGATACTACCATGTATCCAGGGAAATTATTGTGTTTAATTTCTTTCCCTATCTTTAGGTCTCTTTCGCTAAGCTTCCTTCTCCTACAACTTGTGTGTCATCTGAAATATCACTGACACTGTGATACTTAAGAATGTCAGCTCTGGAGTTAGAAAACCCTGGGTTCAAGTCTCAGCTCCATTGTTTACTAGCTATAGATTAATGTTAATTAACTGTACTGTTCCTCAGTTTCTAATTTGTAAAATTGGGATAATAATTGTACTTATCATATAAGATGTTAAAAAGATTAAGTGAGATAGGCATAATACATTTCACCTACCTTGCTAGTGTTATTATTGCTATTATTATTTAGAACTTGATTAAAGTGTTTCTGACTCTATACATCCTTTTCTGATATTTTCTGGCAGAATTGATACTTTTTCCCTTTGTATATTTCTGATACCATGTGGATACTTATATGTATAATACTTTATTTATTTCATTTGTTTATATACATGTCTTTCTGTCTTTCTAACTACATTTAGATAACTTTGAAGACAGGGCATATGTTTTTAAAATTTACATATATTCTAAGTGATAATAGTACTTAGTACACAGTAAGAATATAATACATATTCGTTCACAGGAAAAGAAACAGCATAAAAAACATTCTGGAATAGTGTGTACTGGGCCCTGTTCCTGGTAATCTCTGGTTTAGTGGGGATATTGCCCTGAGAAGTCTGATATTTTGAGAACTCAGACTCTGCAGGTCTGGAAATCCTCAACTGCAAGCTTGCAGGCAGTTTTCAGAATTTCTATGGACCGTTTTTGAAGGAAGTGTCAGGTATATATTTTATTGAAACTGTAATTAAAAATAATATTGAATGCATTTAATAGTGTAAAATTGTAGTACAGCATGTAGATTGAGAATTTTTAGTTAACCTTCATTTAAGAAATGTATTATTTATAGAAAAAGCAGAAGTTTTTTCGTTTTTTGAAAAATCACTGTCTTCTTTGGTCAGTGACATAGATAAATTCTACCTACTACCTTTAGTGACCTGCACCTATCCTTGCAAGTTTTTGGAACATAAACTAATTTTTCTTTTTCTATTCAGCATTATCATCAATTACTTTGATGCAGACATTTGTGACATGCCCATCAAATTTGGAGATAACATAAACCTGGGAAGAGTGGTGAATTTGTTAAACTCCAAAAAGACCAACAGCTTAACAGGATTTACTATAACATTCTATCATAATATTGCTCAGATAACATGTGAACTTTCAGCTATATACATAAAACAAATTATATAAGTAGCTCTAACTTAAAACTTAACTAAAATATCTAACTATGAATTTTGTTTTGTTTTGTTTTTTTTTTAAGCCGAATTTTCACCCAGGGAATAATGACCTAGAAAACTTCTCAGGTTATTTTGTTCTGGCTAAAAATGAAAACTCCCTCATTAAGCAAGTGGTGGTTGTGGAGGGGACAGGGGTTCACACTCGAGTTGTGAGTGTTGGGTGCTGAAGAGCAGAGTGAAGTAGGATTATCTGGAATATTCATTTGTTTTTAGGAAGAACAGATTTCTGAATAAGTTGTTTTCACATTTCCTCTGTGATTAAGAAGGCTTGTCTGTGCCTGGTTTGGTGGGGGATTGGTGGATTGGTTGATGGAGTTCTTTCATTCTCTTATTATCAAAGAATTTATTATGAGCCTACACAGCTAGAGACTAGGGGACAAAGTAGGATATATTTCCTTCCAGAGAGGATCTGTATTGGTATAAACCTATTATAACAGAAACATGAAAGAAGTAGTTAATGGATTTGTCAATAATGGTTGACAAGAAAGACTGAAATAACAACTAATGTTAACTATTGATTTGATATTGATGTAGAAAGAAAATTGAACCTAAGATCATAAGTCTGACTTTGCCACTACTCTGTTATGCGACTTAGTCATTCCGAGTCTGTTAAATGAGGATTAACTTTCATGTCCCTTATTTCTAGAACATTCAGTTACTTTATTAAAGTATTAATTCTGTCAAAGGACTTGCCAAACAATCCTTTCTCCAAATGGCTGATCTAATTTAGAACTGACCATCAAAATAACTCTATGGTATTGATTTTCTGTCTTATAAGCCTGATTCAGGTAGACTATTTTAGGCACAGACCATAGGAGATGAAATGCTATTCACAATCTAGATGATTGTTCCATCTACCTGAAAATCATCAAGTTATTTATCAATATTATCACAATTTTACCTGGCTTCCTAATATTCAAATTCTAGTTTTAAAAAGGACAGTGTATTTTGACAGACCATATCAAGAAAAGTAAAACAATTCAATGAAATAATAAGCAATAAATTATCTAGCTTAGTTACATAAAAGAATAAAGGGGAAAGAAGGTTGCAAACTAAGCACAGAGTAGAAAATCTGTATTTTGAGGGTTTCAAAGAGACATTCTGAAATATGCAATATTTTTGTTTATTAATTCAACAAATAATTGTTAAGTGCCTAGTATTTACTGGTGAATAAGACATAGGATTTATAGTCTAATGGAATGGAAATATGCACAAATACATAGTTAGTTGATAAAAGGAAATATAAAGAAGTACAAGCAGAGAGAAAGGCGACTGAACCCAGACATGGACATGTGGACAGGTGGCCAGAGGACATAATGTCTAAAATGAGAAGGTATTAACAACAGAGAGTGTTGGGAGATATGGAAAAGGAGAATGTTATGAGAAATGTTTTGTGTTTAGAACTTAAATACATTTTAAAAAGTTTTAATTGGAAGATAATTGTTTTAAAATGCTGTGTTAGTTTCTGCTATACAACCACGTGAATCAGTCTTATGTATACATATATCCCCTCCCTCTTGAGCTTCCCTCCCACTCTTCACCCCGCCATCCCACCCCTTTAGGTCATCACAGAGCACTAGACAGAGCTCCTTGTGCTCTATAGCAGGTTCCCAGTAGTTATATATTTTACGTATGATAGTGTATATGTCAGTGCTACTATCTCAATTTGTCCCATGCTCTTCTTCCCCTGCTGTGTCCGCAAGTCCTTCCTGTACGTCTGAGTCTTTATTCCTGCCCTGCAATAGATTCATCAGTACTATTTTTCTAGATTCCATATATATGTGTTAATATATGAGATTTTTCTCTTTCTGACTTACTTCACACTGTATAACAGGCTCTAGGTTTATCCACTTCCTTTCAACTGACTCAGATGTGTTTCTTTTAATGCCCAAGTAATATTCCATTGTGTATATGTACCACGACTTCTTTATCTATTCATTGGTTGATGGACATCTAGGTTGCTTCCAGGTCCTGGCTATTGTAAATAGTGCTGCAGTGAACATTAGGGTATGTGTATCTTTTTGAATTATCATTAAACAAATAGGAATTTAATGGATTAATTTTAAATGTAATTAGTTTATCTTTCCAGCTTTATTGAGGTATGATTTACAAATAAAAACAGATAAAATGTGGTTTTGATATATGTATACATTGTGAAATGATACCACAATCAAGTTGATAAACATATGCATCACCTCACGTACTTACATTTTGTGTATGTGTATATATACACATATTTTAAGTACAAAATACATTAACTATGGTCACTATGCTGTACATTAGTTTCCAGAGTTTATTCATCTTGTAACTCAAAGTTTGCACCCTTCCACCATTAGCTCCACTTTTTCCCTATCTATTTGTCCCTGTCCCAATCCCCAGCCTCTGGTAGCCTCTATTCTACTCTCTGTCGCTATGAGTTGAAACTTTTTTTAAAAGATTCTGTATGTAAGTGAGATCATGCATCATTTGTCTTTCTGTGACTGGCTTGCTTTGCTTAGCATAACATTCTCCATTTTAATCGTCGTAGCCACATATGAAAGGATTTCCTCTTTTTAAATTGAGATATAATTAACATATAATATTATATTAATTTTCAAGTATACAACATAGTGATTAAATATTCGTATGAACTGTGAAATGATCACCACAATAAGGAGAACAAGGTTTAATCCCTGGTTCAAGAAGATCCTCTGGAGAAGGAAATGGCAGTCCACTCCGGTTTTGTTGTCTGGAAAATCCAAGCCCCCATGGACAGAAGAACCTGATGGGCTACGGTCCATGGGGTTACAAAGAGTTGGACACGACTGAGCAACTAACACTTTCCACTGTATAATTAACATATAATATTGCATTAGTTTTCAGGTGTATAACATAGTGATTAAATGTATGTGAACTTGAAATGATCACAATAAGTCTAGTTCACATCCATCAGCACAATTTGTAATTTTTTTTCTTGTCATGAGAAGTTTTAAGATTTACTCTCTTAGCAGCTTTCAAATATGTGTTGTTAACAATAGTTACTATATTGTGTATAATGTCTCATGACTTATTTTATAGCTTTAAGTTTGTACTTTTGAACCCCCTTCACCCATTTTACCCACCTCCTACCCTCTGCCTATGTATTCCCTGTATCTATGAACTCTTCTTTTTTTTTGTTTTTGTTTTAGATTCAACATGTAAGTGAGATCGTATGGTGTTTGTCTTTCTTTGTTTGACTTATTTCACTCAGTAAAATGCCCTCAAGGTCATCCATGTTATTGCAGATGGCAAGATTTTCTTCTTTTTTAGGGCTGAATAATATTTCTGCATGCACACACACGTGTGTGTGTGTAGTGCATTTTCTTTATCCATTCATCTATCAATGGATTTCTAGGTAGTTTCCACATCTTGCTTACTGTGAATAATACTGTAATGAATATGGAAGTGTAGATACCTCTTCTTAGTAGTCATTTTATATCATTTTGAAGTGTACCTAGAAGTGGGATTGCTAGATTGTATAGTAGTTATTATTCAATTTTTTGAGGACCCACCATATTGTTTTTCTTACTGGCTGTACCAATTTACATTTCTACCAACAGTGCTCAAATGTTCCCTTTTCTCTATACCAGCATATGTGTCATTTGTCTTTTTTTTAATAGCTATTCTTACAGAGAGGAGGTCATGCCTCATGATGGTTTTGATTTCAGTTTTTCTGATGATTTGTGATATTGAGCACCTTTTCATATATCTGTTGACCATTTGTATTTTTTCTCTGGAAAAATCTTTTCAGGTTGTTTACCCATTAAAAAATCTGGGCTTTCTATTGCTATTGACTAGTATGAGTTCTTCATATATTTTGGATAGTTATCAGATACATAACTTGCCAGTATTTTCTCCCATTCTGTAGGTTACCTTTTTGTTTTGTTGATTGTTTACTGTCCAGAAGATTTTAAGTTTGATATAGTGTTACTTGTTTATTTGTACTTCTTTTGCCTAGGCTTTGGTGTCATATCCAAGAATTATAAAGAATAATATCAAGAAACTTTTCCTCTGTGTTTTCTCATAGGACTTTCACCAGTTCAGGTCTTATATTAAGTCTTTACTCTATTGGACTGGCCAAATGCAAATATTCTGCCAGAATAAGAAAGATTACATATTTGCCCAAGGACTCAAATATAGTAAATGGTTAGTAATGGTTGAGGTAGAATTCATATCTAACTCTATATGACTCCATATTCTCTTTTCAATTGATTCACTGCCTCTCTTATTATTATGACAAGGCTTTTCAAAGTGCGCCTTGATGAGCAAGCACATTCTGCTTAGATATAAGGTGACCTATAAATAGAAATTTACTGAGTGAGTGATAATGTAGCTTTTATTAATTTGGTAACCAGAAAATGTTTTGCTAGGCAAATAAAAGTGAAGAGGCAAATTAGCGACTTGAACTCTCCAAATCATTAACCAAAAACAGAGTTCTTAGCTACCATTGATTTTTTTCCTTTCTTGTTTAGACTGCTTTTGTTTGATTGTACTTGGGCCTGATGGTAGATAAGTAAATTATACTTGGGCAGGGATTTTTACCTGGGTAAACCTTAAACCTGTTGACTTAATTACTCCAATGTGACTATTTTTCTTCCCTTGTCTTTGTTTCTTCATATAGTCATCATGTATGGTTGTACTTATAAAATATTTTATTTTTGTTTAAAGTATACTCAAGTAGATGTTCAAAATGAAGTTCTTTAACAAAACATTTGAGTTCTTCTTAACTTTTGTATATCAACAGATTTGTTTGAATAGTAAGAAGAGCATCTACTAAACACTGTGACTCTTTTGGGGTATGTTGGATAAATACATAAGATTCTTTTTTTATTTTTAAATATTGTACTTACTTATACACTCAGATTAAAGTACCCCTTTAAAGCTCTCTTTACATAGAGACTGAACATATAATAATTTTTATGGTCTGAATGTTTGTGTCCTTTTCAAATTCTTGTGTTGAAACCCCAAGGCCAGTGTGATGGTAAAGATGAGGACTTTGAGAGGTAATCAGGATTGTTAGGTCATGAAAGTGAGTTCTCATGTTGAAATAAGTGTCCTTATAAGAAGGGACACTAGAAAAAAAAAAAAAAGAAGGGACACTAGAGAACGTGTTTTCTCTGTCCTTAAAGGAGGTTATGAGAGCACACAGGGAGACTGTAGCCCCCTAGAAGTCAAGAGAAGGGACTTCAGAATGAAACCTGTCTTGCAGGCATCTTGATTTTGGAGTCACAGTCTTCAGAACTGTGGGAAATAAATTTCTGTTGTTTAAAGCACCATTCTATAGTATTTTGTTACGGCAGCCCAAACTGATCAGTAGAATGTTGTTACACAGATCTTATGAGAGCTAAACTTAATATTTAAGACTTTGAGGTAGTTACTTATTTAAAACACCTACATTTAGGTAAAAACTTGTTATTTCTCACAATCTGAGAAAGATTGTAACAGACCCATTGTCACTATATAGATTAGATATTACCAAATTCATTACTTATCTGAATAATAATTGCCAGCCTTCCTCTCCATTATCTGTCTTATTTCTTTACCAGCCCTTTTTCCTTTTCTGACTTTGTGTTCATAATGAGAAATGTTAGCAATAATAGCTTTAATAATGGCAACATGTCTTGAATTTTTATAGCACATTTCCTCTGAGAGGTTTAAAGTGATTCAGATAAATTTCCTAGGTTTCACTGGCAATCTTCCAATGAATTAGCACATCAGAATGAATGCAACCTCAGCTTCACAGCTATCTGTGTCGTCCTCTGTCCTCTTCTTTACTGCTTGTATCTTATGCGACTCTACTCTTTCTCATCCTATCTCCAGTCACAGGAGCCTCTTACCATTCTCTTAAGTATGAGTGGAATTTGTGTATGTTGCTTTTCACTCCTGCTGCCCCATGCACAACTTGGGGGTTAGCAATGCTTTGGACTAAAGAATATACACTGGAAATGAAAAGAAAGGAGCTTGCTGGAAGCAACACTTAACAGAAGTGCCAATTCTGTTTATAAGAAATGTAACCACTTTCACCTTCAGTTCAGTTCAGTTCATTTCAGTTGCTCAGTCGTGTCCGACTCTTTGCGACCCCATGAATCGCAGCACGCCAGGCCTCCCTGTCCATCACCAACTCCCAGAGTTCACTCAAACCTACGTCCATCGAGTCAGTGATGCCATCCAGCCATCTCATCCTCTGTTGTCCCCTTCTCCTCCTGCCCCCAATCCCTCCCAGCATCAGAGTCTTTTCCAATGAGTCAACTCTTCGCATGAGGTGGCCAGAGTATTGGAATCAGCTTTAGCATCAGTCCTTCCAAAGAACACCCAGGACTGATCTCCTTTAGAATGGACCCTAACTCATAACAAATGGCAATTTTCACATCTAGGCAAGAATAGGAAAGAATCGGATTAACTAAAACCTAACATGAAATATTCAATTTTGAATGAGTAGGATAAGAATACTGAAGTAGACAGTAAAGGCTGAGAGATGCAGGGTAACACTTCTTGAATGCTAAGGGCATTTAATTAAATAACATCTCAGTGTTTTATTTGCTAATAGCTAGTCACTGGTGTCAGTGCTGAACAGAAGTTTATGAGCCTTAGGGAGGACATTGGAGCAATATAGACTGAGAGAAGGAAGAGGAATTCTTGGATACAGACATTATTTTTCTTTTCATTATCTTTATTCTAATAACTTTTAGTTCTTATATTTAAAGACATATATAAAAGTGAAAGAATCTCAATTCAACTATACTTTTATGTCTCAAAATCTTAAATGCATACTGGAAAAACCAAATATGCAAAATAAATAAAAAATCATGAGAATAGACATATTTTAGTCAGTTTTATGAAAAATTTGTAATATGATTAAGAAATGATAAAGTAATTCATTGTTATGAAAGAATAAATATAAAACATCTATATTTAATTCACTTGTAAAATGCTCAGTAGTTTTGAATGCTCTTCTACAATGAAAGTTGGATATAATTTTCCAATGATGCTTTAGTAACTTCTCATTCTTAATTTTTATAATCAGGTTTTTGTGTAAATATACTGTAGTTTTCTGTAATTAAGGTATATATCAGAACATTATAAAATGCTGAACATTTAGGTTACTCTGAAGATTTGTGTAAATAAACATTTTTAAAATTACATATAAAAATTATAATATTTGTTAGGCATAATATAGCTTAGGCATAATATTATATATTATAGTATTGTATGTATACATTTTTTTTCTAGAGAATAAAGCCCTGCAATCAATGAAAACCATGTAGTATATATCCTCTAAAATTCAAAAGCTGATTGAAATATTGTAACTTTTCTAAGTACACAAACCAATTACACCCTTATGTCTAATCATTTTGTTTTGACTGGGGATGTTAATTCCTTTGTTGCATCTCTCTGATAATGCCTCAATTCAATCCATGTGCTGGTGGGTTTATTATGTCAGCTTGGCTAGGCTGTAGTCCTGTTATTCATTCAAACACTAATTTTGGTGGTGTTGTGAAGGTACCTTGTAGATGTGATTAACATTCATAATCAATTGAGTAGGGAAGACTATCCTAGGTAATCAAGGTGGTCTGCTGTAATCAACTGAGAGGCTTTAAGAGCAGTACTGAGGTTTTTTGAAAGAAGAAATTCTGCAGGTATATAGCAACTTTAACTCATGCCTCAATTTCTAGCCTCTCCTTCCTTATAACAGTATACCGTATAGATTTTAGACTTGCCTACTCAGCCTCTCAAATTCCATAAAACAGTTTTTTACAATAAATCCATCAATATATATCCCCTACTTGTTTTGTTTCTCTGGTTGAACTCTATTACAACCTATAATGGTCAACTTTGACCTCTACCTGCCTTTTTTTCAAACAGTTTCATCCAAACCATCTTTTAGAAATCACTCTAAAGAATTACTCAGTTGTTGGTAAGAGAATTACAAGAGCAACCTCATGATTTTAATATAAAGTCTCCATAAATTGTCCTTGCTTTATACCAACATTTACTTCATGTGCCATTGCAACTTGCAGCCCTTTTTGTCACATTCTTCTTTCTATTTACTGACCAAAATGGCCTTAATTTCCCCCTCAACTTGACTAAACTTTAGTTAGGTTTCTTTCTATCAGCTCCTGACCTCCCTTTGCTTAGAACTTTTACTCTAGAAAGCTTGCAGTTATAAATTATTTTGTTTCTTTGAGGTGTAAATCTTCTCCCAGCCTCTTTCCAGTTTTGGAACCCAGGAGTATCTTTCTCAAGGAGCCATCCCTCTGAAAAGTAATCATCAATGTTAGATGATGATCTATCTCTAAGTCTGTGTGGGAGGGTAAGAGCTTAACTTCTACAGTCAGTCAGCACATGATAAATATAGGTAAATTCCACTGTGGTGGAGTCAGGATGTTGAGAACAAGGGAAGAAGAACTAGAAATGGGACCTATGACAAGGCAGTAGTTGGATCCAAAGCAATTTTTTTGGGGGGGTCTATTTTCTTGCATAAAGATACCGGCACCATGAACAGTCCATTGTCTCATTTCCTTCCAGGACATTCCCAGTGAGTCCTACCTCTTGGAGTCTATCTGGAGAAAGACTGATGCTACAATTAATTGTTTGGTGCTGAGTTGATAGGGTCCTAAATTTGTTGGAAAGAAATAGCCAAATTATTTCCATTTGTATGTGTATGTAATGAATCTCTTATGAAAATGAAGCCTCAGATATGTAGCATTTTACTTAATGTTATGGAATATTTTCTACATAATAAGAGCAAATTTATAAGTCACCGAAAATTAAAGAGTATTTTCACTAATAAGAATCTCTAAAGTATTTGGGCAATTGTCTTCCTGTAGTACCTAAGCTTGATGAACAGTATCTTCAGCAAGTTTACATATAATCTCCTGAGTATGCTGTTGCTCTGCATTTATTAGTCTCTTCAAAGACGCTCTCAAAACTTTTCCATAGTTGCTTAATTTCAAAATGTTATAAAGCAAATCCCTGACACGCTGACAACAGTGTCAATACTAATGAAATATTTTTGTTGGTTTTTGCCAAAATGCTTAGGTAACCTTTACTGTCTGCCTCAAGCTTGCTGGAAAATGCAATGTTTTTTCAGAGTCTTATTGGGCTTCCAACAAGGCAAACCATTTTTTTCTAGAGTGCTGAGAGAACTGTATTACCAGTGGGAAGAGTATGTGGCTTAGTAGGTATTATAGCACTGCTACCTATAACAAACTCAGAGATCAGGAAGTTTTGGGGAATGGACCCTGGAAATAGCACCTTTTGTGAAGGGAGGGAAGCAAGAAAGAGTGACCAGGATTTCAGTGCAGTGGTGACAAGTAGTCTCAGCCTTTTCTGCAGGGAGCTCTGACCTGGAACACCCTTCTGAACTCCCCTTCGGGAGCTAGCCCCATAAAGGCAGCCATGCCTGGCATGTGGAGGCATTGCAATCAGCATTACCACTTTCAGTTACAAAGATACCCCAAAGGACAGTTTTCTCAATAATTGTTTAAATAAATTTTACCAGGTCCTATTTTTTCCTCCTTAAAAAGATAAATATTATGCCAATACAGTCTAAGTCATAGAAAGCTGTTAATGGTATTTCAAATTCTGTTCTGATCTAATTCAATTCCAGTTAAAGAAATTTGACCTGGAGAGCACTGATTCCTCTATCTAGTAATCTCTTTAAAAATTACTTGAAATTGAGTTGATTTATAAGCAGGAAGATTCTATTTCTTCCATATTCCTTGGCATCGTTGTCAGTGCACATTGAGAGAGTAGAGAGACTATCTTTGGATTATCTGTGCTTTTCTATCTAATCTTGAGATACTGTATTCATGAAAAAAAAAGAGAGGAAAAGTGTGAAAATGAAAATTTCTTAAGATACTTCAAAGATTTATAGCTCTTTTCTGTTTAAATATATTCTCCAGTAAATACTTTTTCCTGTTTTTATGTATACATATACATAATGTAAGCAATGAAAATATAAGAGAAATAACTTGATTTCATGCTGCCAATTCAGGAAGTTTATTAATTAGTTTCAAGTTTAAAAATACATAAATAATGTTTTATAGTTTATGACATGGTGCTAGCCAGATGAAGAGCTTTGATATTTTATAGTTTTGGAACAATTTTACCCTTATGGTATTTTCAATTTTTAACTTGTTAGTTTAGTAATGAGTAGGTGGCAATGGCACCCCACTCCACTCTTGCCTGGAAAATCCCATGGACGGAGGAGCCTAGTGGGCTGCTGTCTATGGGGTCACACAGAGTCGGACATGACTGAAGCAACTTAGCAGCAGCAGCAGCAGCAGCAGCAGCAGCAGCAGCAGCAGCAGCAGCAGCAGCAGGTGTCAAGTATGATAGACCCAGGAACAAAAACTGCATTTTCAAAGACCCTGTAGGGTAGTGGGACAATGGATAAGAAAGAGAGATTTACAATATGGTGTGATAAGTACTTAAGGACATTTATTTCCCAATTTTCCCCATATTATAAATGATGTGGAAAGAAAATAAGTGTGGCTTAGGAAAAAGACTGATATTTTTGTCTGGTTCTAATCCTGATTCTCTTACTAGTTAATAAAATAATCTTGCAACATTTAAGGAATCTTGTTCATGAATAAGGTGAGGATAACCACCATAAAATTAGATGGTCTATTTACAGTTTTTCAAGTGTAAACATTATAGGTAAGTTGACATTAATGTCATAGGTGAAACCTTGAAAACTGTAGTGAGATTTTAAGAATGTACACACCATAGAAAATATAATGCAAGTTACATATCTGTTTATACAAATATTTTAAAAATACTGTTGTACAATTTTTGAACATTGACGTATAATTAATTGCAGTTTAAAGTACTCAACAAAACCTTAAAATGCATCAACAGTCTTGAGGCCTGCTGAGTGCTTCTGAAGTCTCCAGCAGTTTTGCTTAAATGAAATAGAAAGTTAAAAATGAAAGAATGTTTATCTCTAAGAATCAAGGTTAGCTAAGAATTCAACCTTGGCCTAGTCCATTCTAGGTCCCACAAATAGAAGGTTGCCTACTTCCACCTTGGCTGAGCAAAATGTTTCTTCCTAAGGTATAGACTCACCTGTGTCCGAGTTTCCAGCAGAGGCGTGGGTCAGCGGTGGACTACTGCAGGGTTGGAGGCACTTAGTGAGGCACACCTGCACAGGACCTTTTGAAGGGGGTCACCATTATTTTCATTACTTCCACTTTAGTTTGGCTTCAGGTCAAACAACAGGGAGGGAACACAACCCAGCTCATCAATAGAAAACTGGATTAAATATTTACTGATCATGGCCCTGCCCATCAGAAGAAGACCCAGTTTCCTCCTCAGTCAGTCTCTCCCATCAGGAAGATTCCATAAGCCAGCTATCCTGATCCATCAGAGGGCAGACAGAATGAAAACCAAAATCACAGAAAACTAACCAAAGTGATCACATGAACCACAGCCTTGTCTAACTCAATGAAACTATGAGTCATGCATTGAAGGGCCACCCAAGACTGACGTGTCATGGTGGAGAGTTCTACGAAACGTGGTCCACTGAAGAAGGGAAACGCAAACCACTTCAGTATTCCTGGCTCAAGAGCCCCATGAACAATATGAAAAGGCAAAAGGTAGGACACTGAAAGATGAACTCCCCAGGTCAGTAGGTGCCTAATATGCTACTGGAGATTGGTGGAGAAATAACTCCAGAAAGAATGAAGAGACAGAGCCAAAGCAAAAACAACACGCAGTTGTGGATGTGACTGGTGATGGAAGTAAAGTCCAGTGCTGTAAAGAGCAATATTGCATAGGAACCTGGAATGTTAGGTCCATGAATCAAGGCAAATTGGAAGTGGTCAAACAGGAGATGGCAAGAGGGAACATCAACATTTTAGGAAAGAGCAAATTAAAATGGAATGGAATGGGTGAATTTAACTCAGATGACCATTATATCGACTACTGTGGGCAAGAATCCCTTAGAAGAAATGGAGTGGCCATCATAGTCAACAAAAGAGTCCAAAATACAGTACTTGGATGCAATCTCAAAAATGACAGAATGATCTCTGTTCGTTTCCAAGGCAAACCATTCAATATACAGTAATCCAAGTCTATGCCTCAAGCAGTAATGCTGAAGAAGCTGAAGTTGAACAGTTCTATGAAGACCTACAAGACCTTCTAGAACTAACACCCAACAAAGATGTCCGTTTCATTATGGGGGCCTGGAATGCAAAAGTGAGAAGTCAAGAGATACCTGGAGTAACAGGCAAATTCGGTCTTAGAGTACAAAACGAAGCAGGGCAAAGGCTAACAGAGTTTTGCCAAGAGACACACTGGTCACAGCAAACAACCTCTCTTCCAACAACACAAGAAAGACGCTATGTGTGGACATCATGAGATGGTCAATACTGAAATCAGATCGATTGTATTATTTGCAGCCAAAGATGGAGAAGCTCTATAGAGTCAGCAAAAACAAGGCCAGGAGCTGACTGTGGCTCAGATCATGAACTCCCTACTGCCAAATTCAGACTTAAATTGAAGAAAGTAGGGAGAAACCACCAGACCTTCAGGTATGACCTAAATCAAAGCCCTTATGACTATTCAGTGGATGTGACAAATAGATTCAAGGGATTATATCTGATAGACAGAGTGCCTGAAGATCTATGGATGGTGGTTTGTGACATTGTACAGGAGGTGGTGATCAAGACCATCCCCAAGAAGAAGAAATGCAGCAAGGCCAAATGGTTGTCTGAGGAGGCCTTACAAATAGCTGAGAAAAGAAGAGAAGTGAAAGGCAAAGGAGAAAAGGAAAGATACACCTATTTGAATGCAGAGTTCCAAAGAATAGCAAGGAGAGGTAAGAAAGCCTTCCTCAGTGATCAAAGCAAAGAAATAGAGGAAAATAATAGGATGTGAAAGACTAGAGATCTCTTCAGGAAAATTAGAGATACCAAAGGAACATTTCATGCAAAGATGAGAAAGATCTTCATGACCCAGATAACCACGATGGTGTGATCACTCACCTAGAGCCAGACATCCTGGAATGTGAAGTCAAGTGGACCTTAGGAGCATCACTATGAACAAAACTAGTGGAGGTGATGGAATCCCAGTTGAGCTATTTCAAATCCTGAAAGATGATACTGTGAAAGTGCTTCACTCAGTTCGGTCCAGTTGCTCAGTCCTGTCCAAGTCTTTGCGACCCCATGAATTGCAGCTTGCCAGGCCTCCCTGTCCATCACCAACTCTCGGAGTTCACTCAGACTCATGTCCATCGAGTCGATGATGCCATCCAGCCATCTCATCCTCTGTCATCCCCTTCTCCTCCTGCCCCCAATCCCTCCCAGCATCAGAGTCTTTTCCAATGAGTCAACTCTTTGCATGAGGTGGCCAAAGTATTGGAGTTTCAGCTTTAGCATCATTCCTTCCAAGAACACCCAAGACTGATCTCCTTTATTTTTTTTATTTTTATTTTTTATCTTAATATACTTTTATTTTATTTATTTATTTTTAGTTTTTCTTTATTTTACTTTACAATACTGTATTGGTTTTGCCATACATCAACATGAATCCACCATGGGTGTACATGAGCTCCTTTAGAATGGACTGGTTGGATCTCCTTGCAGTCCAAGGGACTCTCTAGAGTCTTCTCCAACACCACAGTTCAAAAGCATCAATTCTTCAGCTCTCAGCTTTCTTCGCAGTCCAACTTTCACATCCATACATGACCACTGGAAAAACCATAGCCTTGACTAGATGGACCTTTGTTGACAAAGTAATGTCTCTGCTTTTCAATATACTATCTAGGTTGGGCATAACTTTTCTTCCAAGGAGTAAGCGTCTTTTAATTTCATGGCTTCAGTCAACATCTGCAGTGATTTTGGACCCCAGAAAAATAAAGGCTGACACTGTTTCCACTGTTTCCCCATCTATTTCCCATGAAGTGATGGGACCAGATGCCAAGATCTTAGTTTTCTTAATGTTGAGCTTTAAGCCAACTTTTTCCACTCTCCACTTTCACTCTCGTCAAGAGGCTTTTTAGTTCCTCTTCACTTTCTGCCATAAGGGTGGTGTCATCTGCATATCTGAGGTGATTGATATTTCTCCCAGCAATCTTGATTCCAGCTTGTGCTTCTTCCAGCCCAGCGTTTCTCATGATGTGCTCTGCATAGAAGTTATATAAGCAGGGTGACAAATTACAGCCTCAATGTATTCCTTTTCCTATTTGGAACCAGTCTGTTGTTCCATGTCCAGTTCTAAGTGTTGCTTCCTGATCTGCATATAGGTTTCTCAAGAGGCAGGTCAGGTGGTCTGGTATTCCCATCTCTTTCAGAATTTTCCAGTTTATTGTGATCCACACTCAAAGGCTTTGGCATAGTCGATAAAGCAGAAATAGATATTTTTTCTGGAACTCTCTTGCTTTTTCAATGATCCAGCAGATGTTGGCCATTTTATCTCTGGTTCCTCTGCCTTTTCTAAAACCAGCTTGACCATCTGGAAGTTCAAAATTCTCATATAGTGCAATTATATGCCAGCAAGTTTGGAGAACTCAGCAGTGACCACAGGACTGGAAAACCTCAGTTTTCATTCCAGTCCCTAAGAAAGGCAGTGCCAAAGAATGTTCAAACTACCACACAGTTGCACTCATCTCACATGCTAGCAATGTAATGCTCAAAAGTCTCCAAGCCAGGCTTCAACAGTTGTGAACCATGAACTATCAGTTGTTCAAGCTAGATTTAGAACAGGCAGAGGAACCAGAGATCACTGCATGGCAAATAGATGGGGAAACAATGGAAACAGTGAGAGACTTTATCTTTTTGGGCTCCACGATCACTGCAGATGTTGACTGTAGACATGAAATTAAAAGACGTTTGCTCCTTGGAATAAAGCTATGATCAACATGGAAGCATATTAGACAGCATATTAAAAAGCAGAGACATTACTTTGACAACAAAGATCCATTTAGTCAAAGCTATGGTTTTTCCATAGTCATGTATGGATGTGAGCGTTGGACTGTAAAGAGAGTTGAGCACCAAAGATTTGATGCTTTTGAACTGTGGTGATGGCGAAGACTCTTGAGAGTCCCTTGGAATGCAGGAGATCCAACCAGTCTATCCTAAAGTAAATCCGTCCTGAATATTCATTGTAAGGACTAATGCTGAAGCTGAAACTCCAATACTTTGGCCACCTGATGTGAAGAACTGACTCACTGGAAAAGACCCTGATGCTGGGAAAGATTGAAGGCAGGAGGAGAAGGGGATGACAGAGGATGAGATGATTGGATGGCATCACCAACTCAATGGACATGAGTTTGGGTAAACTTCTGGAGTTGGTGATGACAGGAAGGCCTGCTGTGCTGCAGTCCATGGGGTTGCAAATAGTCAGACACGACTGAGCGACTGAACTGAACTGATAAAAAATATGACTAGAAAATTAATTTAGAGAATTCCAGTTTAGAAAGGCAAGAGAAGAGAGAACAGGAAACTTTGTAGTTAGAGTTCATTGTCACTTTGAAAACTATAAAGGGCGAAAAATGGGCCAGGGTTTTTAGAGAAGATTGTTGAGACCTTTTAGGCCCAAAATTTTGTGCTGATGTGCCTTTTTATTGTATCAGTTGTATGAACATTTGTCAAAAATCATGCCCCCAGTCACAAATCCTGTCAGTATATTCCTACAGTGCGGTGAAGACAATGTAGAAGTGCCACCTAGAACAGATTCCATTCTTAACTTCATTTTCTCAAACTGGTGAATGCTTTAGGATTTTAAAATTGGACCATAATCTTCAGATTGGCAATCATGAATTGGCAGAATTAGGAATTTTGAGAGAAGGGCTTAAAAATTCTG
Source organism: Ovis canadensis (assembly GCF_042477335.2). Lineage (NCBI taxonomy): Eukaryota > Metazoa > Chordata > Mammalia > Artiodactyla > Bovidae > Ovis > Ovis canadensis. The sequence goes on along the minus strand of NC_091248.1, from coordinate 70,114,117 downwards.
AAAAAATAATGCATGTTTAGAAAGCTGGTTTTGAAAAATGTGAATTTATTGGGTCGACTTTCAACCCTTTTTAAACAACCCTGTAAAGCTGTAGTCACAAATGTTCTTCATTCCAAGCCCAGACATGTACAAGACCTGAGTCAATTCTGCCATAGCAGAGTATACATGGTGAGACTGAGACGTTTGATTGGGATCAGGATAGACCATATTTGTGACATCTGGTTGACCCTGATGTAGTCCGTGCCTAATATATGTCCTGGGTTTCCCAGGTGGTTCAGTGGTAAAGAATCCATCTGCCAATGCAGGAGAGGTGGGTTCAATCCCTGGGTTGGGAAGATCCCCTGGAGAAGGAAATGGCAACCCACTCAAGTAATCTTGCCTGGGAAATCCTATGAATAGAGGAGCCTGGCAGGAAAGTCTGTGTGCTAAGTCACTTCAGTTGTGTCTGACTCTTTTGTGACCCCATGGACTGTAGCCTATAGAATCCTGTCCATGGAATTCTCCAGGCAAGAATACTGGAGTGGGTTGCCATTTCATTTTCCAGGGAATGTTCCCAACCCAGAGATGGAATCTGTGTCTCTTATATCTCCTGTATTGGCAAGTGGGTTCTTTACCACTAGTGCCACCTGGGAAATCTATGGGGTGGCAAAGAGTCGGATACAATTGAGTTACTAAACAACCCCAGATGTCCTTGTACTGATGCCACCTTCATTGTAGCACCTGCCTTGTTTTCTGGCTAGGACCAGTCCTATTCTTAGTACTTTCTGTAGTTGACTGAGATCTTTCTTAGAAGTATCTTATTTTTCATAATTGCCATGATAACATTTACCCAATTTTGAGTACTGTTTACTGCCTTCTATCTTTAGCCTCATACCCAGATATTATCTTCCTGTAGGTGCTGTTTGAAGTAAGCTGGAATTTTTTGTGATTTTTTGCATACCTGGGACAAGGACCTAGCTTTTATGGTAGTAAGCTATTCTCAGAACAACTTGATCCCTTCAGCCTGCTGGGCAGAGTTCCCAGCATATCTCATGGGCTTACCCACATTATCATGTGGTTCTCATGAGGTGGAATTATATTAGGATAAAAAATTCCAAGAAAACAAAGAAAATGATATTAAAGATGTTTAAAAAAATCTGATATTGTGACTCATGGTATAGAAAGATTGACTTAAAAAAAATCAGTAAAAATCTAGTATAGTTGAAATAAAAACATATAATAGCTGTGCTTTGTGTTCAGTGAAGAATATAAAGTATAAAATTTGTAGATTCTTAACACTTGAGTGAGAAAAGCAGGGTTTTTTGGACTTCTACAAAAGATGGATAATAGAATCATCAGACAAATGGGATTTAAGCAATTATTATGTAAAATTCATTACATAATATAGGAATTCCTTTCTGTGACATTGCTGAAACTGATAATCCACCCACAACTTGAACTTCTGTAGCTCTGGGGAACTTATTACTTGTAAGTAGGCCACTCCAGAAAGGAAAATAATAAGGGAATATATTTTCTTCTTAATAAGTAGAATAGGGCCGACAACAAAACACTAAAGATTTTTAATGCTTGAAAAGACTTTAATATTTTTTAGCAAGGAAAGCTGAAATCTACTGTCCAAACTAGACTGGGCGTGACTCTGAGCCTCAGGGCAAAAATGCTACAGTAGAGAAGAACAAATAAATATTTCCTAATTACATTGGCTTTATTCAAATGTGGCAAATCTGGATCTTCTACATGTAAAGGGATCTAAGAATATGCTTTAAACCACTGCAGGTATACTGTTATCCTGTTATTCCTTTTTTGAGACTGAATAATGGCAAATGCCTAAGATGTAAGAGTCATAAAGGATCCCATATTTCTTTTACAATAAAAAAGCAAATTAATATACTTACATGTAAATATATTAAAATATATGCATAGATTTATCTCTATATATCTATCTGCATATATATGTATCTATGTAAATCTATGTATAAATGTGTATATATATTTATCTTCATTGACTGAAAAGACCAGTTGGTGAATATCCAGATGAAAGAAACAGACATGTTTTCAGACTAGTCTTTCCCATGCTATTCTGAGAATTTCAGACTAGAGAGAGTATCAGAGAATCATAGAGTAACAAAGCATTAGAACTGGAAAGGGCCATGGAGAAGTAGTCTTCCTATAAATGAGCCTGCAAATTATGTTTAGTCTCAGAACTTCTTTTTCCAACAAAAATTATACATGAAAATTCAGTGTTAAAAAAATGAGAATTTCTCCCTCTTTCCACTCTCCTCCCTCCTCTCATTACCTCTGATTCTCTTCTGCTTTCCCTCACTTTCTTCCCCCTCTCCCTGTCAGTACCTGAGGCACCGTCACTGAAGGTAGTGACTATATTGGCTGGATTGTCAAACAAATTATCCACCTCTAAAGGACAGCACTTATGAACTGGGACATATGACCACAGAAATAATTTGAATTACCCTTTTAGACCTATATGGGATGGGGTGGGGTGGGGTGGGAGCAAGACTGAGAATTTCTATTATTGAATTAATTCATCAGAAATGATGATTTAAGCAAGTCAAGAAATTCAGTTTATAAGGCCTTTAGCACACAAGGACACCAAGACCCTAAATTTGTTTCCTTCTTAAACGTACTCTTGCAAAGGAATGTAAATTTGGGGGGTGGGGTGGCACACAAAGCTTATCAAAGATCTTGAAATCATTTGGAATTTTCCTCAGTTAATGGACTTGAGCAGTTAGATCAAACTAAAATGATGTCTTTTATTGACATTAGGTAAAAAATATTAATTGGAGATCAAGTAAAAATCCTTCAATTAAAAAAAATAACAACAAGGCAAATATATATTACACATTTTTGACTAGTGTGAAATGTGTGGTTGATGGTTTCTGTACCACTGAGGAAAATCTAAACCTGTTCACAATTTTGGATTTTCATGAATTTTCATGGCAGATTGTCATCCCAGCTCTTGGGACAGACAACACCAGGCACAAATATCCTGTTTCTCATTAACTTTGAATGAAGGCTAACCTGAAGATTATGACTTTTCAAAGAACACTGCATTCATTTGAACCCAGTTAATAGAAAGAATTGAGGAAGTAGAGTGTGATAGAAAAGCTTTAAGAAAATCTAAAGGTCCAGGGCTTGTTTAACCTTGGCATGTGGCATTTTTTTTTTTTTTTTTGCTTCTCGTGTCACAGTAGAAATATGGCCATTATTCATAAGCATGGTATTGCAGAGCTTTGTATGCTGCTTCCAGAAGACTAAATTATACATATTGCAATAAGAGAAGGGAAGCTATAATACCTGCCAAATACCTAGAAGATATCCCTCTTTACTCAGGACTTATGCTTTGCTTTCAGTTCAGTTCACTGGCTCAGTCCTGTCCGACTCTTTGTGACCCCATGAACTGCAGCATGCCAGGCCTCCCTGTCCATCACTGACCCCCAGAGTTTACCCAAACTCATGTCCATTGAGTCAGTGATGTCATCCAAAAGTCTCATCCTCTGTCGTCCCCTTCTCTTCCTGCCCTCAATCTTTCCAAGCATCAGGGTCTTTTCAGATGAGTCAGCTCTTTGCATCAGGTGGCCAAAGTGATGGAGTTTCAGCTTCAATATCAGTCCTTCCAATGAACACCCAGGACTGACCTCCTTTAGGATGGATTTGTTGGATCTCCTTGCACTCCAAGGGACTCTCAAGAGTTTTCTCCACACCACAGTTCAAAAGCATCAATTCTTCAACACTCAGCTTTCTTTATTGTGCAACTCTCACATCCATACATGACTACTGGAAAAACCATAGCCTTGACTAGATGGACATTTGTTGGCAAAGTAATGTCTCTACTTTTGAATATGCTATCTAGGTTGGTCATAACTTTCCTTCCAAGGAGTAAGCGTCTTAATTTAATGGCTGCAATCACCATCTGCAGTGATTTTGGAGCCCAGAAAAGTAAAGTCAGCCACTGTTTCCACTGATTCCCCATCTATTTGCCATGAAGTGATGGGATGGGATGCCATGATCTTAGTTTTCTGAATGTTGAGCTTTAAGCTGACTTTTCCACTCTCCTCTTTCACTTTCATCAAGAGGCTCTTTAGTTCTTTTTCACTTTCTGCCATAAGGGTGGTGTCATCTGCGTATCTGAGGTTATCGATATTTCTCCCGGCAACTTGATTCTAGCTTGTGTTTCATTCAGCCCAGTGTTTCTCATGATGTATTCTGCATATAAGTTAAATAAGCAGGATGAGTTATGCTTACTTGTCAATAAATATTTGTCAGGAAATAGACAGGGAATTACCTCTTAATGTCCTGAGGTAAGAGACCTGCTTGAATGTCACTTCAGGTCAATTATTTCTGTCCTGATAAAGTAATAAAAGGGTCAAATGACCCTCTCCCTCTAAAGTGGTTGCTTGTTTTTATTCATGGAATTTGACTGCCAGCTTTGAGCAAACTCGGCTGGGAATGATCCCTCATTCAGATGAAGTGTGCCAACTCTGGCGTCCTGGATATTTTGGTGTTGGAAGAAATCTTACCCTTGGAAGATGGCTTATAGTTGTGCTTATTGCTTTCCTATTTTCTTGAATAGGAAATAAATATTGTGAGGGATTGTAGACAGATTCTTTACCAACTGAGCTATCAGGGAAGCAAAATGTGGCCCACTGGAGAAGGGAATGGCAAACCATTTCAGTATTCCTGCCTCGAGAATCCCATGAATAATATGAAAAGGCAAAAAGGTAGGACACTGAAAGATGAACTCCCCAGGTCAGTAGATGCCCAATATGCTACTGGAGATTGGTGGAGAAATAACTCCAGAAAGAATGAAGAGACAGAGCCAAAGCAAAAACAACATGCAGTTGTGGATGTGACTGGTGATGGAAGTAAAGTCCAGTGCTGTAAAGAGCAATATTGCATAGGAACCTGGAATGTTAGGTCCATGAATCAAGGCAAATTGGAAGTGGTCAAACAGGAGATGGCAAGAGGGAACATCAACATTTTAGGAAAGAGCAAATTAAAATGGAATGGAATGGGTGAATTTAACTCAGATGACCATTATATCGACTACTGTGGGCAAGAATCCCTTAGAAGAAATGGAGTGGCCATCATAGTCAACAAAAGAGTCCAAAATACAGTACTTGGATGCAATCTCAAAAATGACAGAATGATCTCTGTTCGTTTCCAAGGCAAACCATTCAATACAGTAATCCAAGTCTATGCCTCAAGCAGTAATGCTGAAGAAGCTGAAGTTGAACAGTTCTATGAAGACCTACAAGACCTTCTAGAACTAACACCCAACAAAGATGTCCGTTTCATTATGGGGGCCTGGAATGCAAAAGTGAGAAGTCAAGAGATACCTGGAGTAACAGGCAAATTCGGTCTTAGAGTACAAAACGAAGCAGGGCAAAGGCTAACAGAGTTTTGCCAAGAGACACACTGGTCACAGCAAACAACCTCTCTTCCAACAACACAAGAAAGACGCTATGTGTGGACATCATGAGATGGTCAATACTGAAATCAGATCGATTGTATTATTTGCAGCCAAAGATGGAGAAGCTCTATAGAGTCAGCAAAAACAAGGCCAGGAGCTGACTGTGGCTCAGATCATGAACTCCCTACTGCCAAATTCAGACTTAAATTGAAGAAAGTAGGGAGAAACCACCAGACCTTCAGGTATGACCTAAATCAAAGCCCTTATGACTATTCAGTGGAAGTGACAAATAGATTCAAGGGATTATATCTGATAGACAGAGTGCCTGAAGAACTATGGATGGTGGTTTGTGACATTGTACAGGAGGTGGTGATCAAGACCATCCCCAAGAAGAAGAAATGCAGCAAGGCCAAATGGTTGTCTGAGGAGGCCTTACAAATAGCTGAGAAAAGAAGAGAAGTGAAAGACAAAGGAGAAAAGGAAAGATACACCTATTTGAATGCAGAGTTCCAAAGAATAGCAAGGAGAGGTAAGAAAGCCTTCCTCAGTGATCAAAGCAAAGAAATAGAGGAAAATAATAGGATGTGAAAGACTAGAGATCTCTTCAGGAAAATTAGAGATACCAAAGGAACATTTCATGCAAAGATGAGCACAATCAAGGACAGAAACGGTATGGACCTAACAGAAGCAGAAGATACTAAGAAGAGGTGGCAAGAATACACAGAAAAACTATACAAAAAGATCTTCATGACCCAAATAACCACGATGGTGTGATCACTCACCTAGAGCCAGACATCCTGGAATGCGAAGTCAAGTGGACCTTAGGAGCATCACTATGAACAAAACTAGTGGAGGTGATGGAATCCCAGTTGAGCTATTTCAAATCCTGAAAGATGATACTGTGAAAGTGCTTCACTCAATATGCCAGCAAATTTGTAAAACTCAGCAGTGGCCACAGGACTGGAAAAGCTCAGTTTTCATACCAATCCCTAAGAAAGGCAGTGCCAAAGAATGTTCAAACTACCACATAGTTGCACTCATCTCACGTGCTAGCAAAGTAATGCTCAAAATTCTGCAAGCTAGGCTTCAACAGTTTTGAACCATAAACTATCAGATGTTCAAGCTGGATTTAGAAAAAGCAGAGGAACCAGAGAACAAATTGCCAACACCCACTGGATCATCAGAGAAGCATGAGAGTTCCAGAAAAACATCTACTTCTGCATTATTGACTATGCCAAAACCTTTGTGGATCACAAGACTGTGTGAATCACAACAAACTGTGGAAAATTCTTATAGAGAATGGAATACCAGACCACCTGACCTGCCTCCTGAGAAATCTATAAGGAGGTTAAGAAGCAACAGTTAGAACTGTATTTGGAACAACAGTTGGTTCCAAATCATGAAAGAAGTACATCACAGCTGTATATTGTCACCCTGAGCATGCATTGGAGAAGGAAATGGCAACCCACTCCAGTATTCTTGCCTGGAGAATCCCAGGGAAGGCAGAGCCTAGTGGGCTGCCATCTATGGGGTTACACAGAGTCAGACACAACTGAAGTGACTTAGCAGTGGCTGCAGCAGCATATTTAACTTATATGCAGAGTATATCATGCAAAATGCCAGGCTGGATGATGCACAAGCTGGAATCAAGACTGTTAGGAGAAATATCAATAACCTCAGATATGCAGAAAGAGGAGAAGATCTAAAGGACCTCTTGATGGAAATGAAAGAGGAAAGTGAAAAAGTTGGCTTAAAACTCAACATTCAGAAAACTAAGATCATGCATCAGGTCAAATCCCTTTATGGCAAATAGATGGGGAAACAATGGAAACCATGAGAGACTACATTTTTGGGCTCCAATATCACTGCAGATTGTGACTGCAGCCATGAAATTAAAAGATGCTTGCTCCTTGAAAGAAAAGGTATAACCAACCTAGAGAACATATTAAAAGGCAGGGACATTACTTTGCCTATAAAGTTCCATCTAGTCAAAGCTATGTTTTTTCCAGTAGTCATGTATGGATGTGAGAATTGGACTATAAAGAAAGCTGAGCACCAAAGAATTAATGCTTTTGAACTGTGGTGTCAGAGAAGACTCTTGATAATCCCTGGGAGTACAAGGAGATCCAACCAGTCCATCCTAAAGGAAATAAGTCCTGACTGTTCATTGGAAGGACTGATGCTGAAGCTGAAACTCCAATACTTTGATGAGAAGAACTGACTCTTGGCAAAGACCCTGATTCTGGGAAAGATTGATGGCAGGAGGAGAAGAGGATGACAGAGGATGAGATGGTTGGATGGCATCACCAACTCAATGGACATGATTTTGAGTAAGCTCCAGGAGTTGGTAATGGACAGGGAAGCCTGGCATGCTGTGGTCCATTGGGTTGAAAAAGAGTCAGACCCAACTGAGCAACTGAACTGAACTGAACGGAAGGAACTGTATCTTAAGATTACATGAAACTCATGTAATTCTTATTTTGTTTATATTTCTAGTGAATTATACTAACAAATATTTATTGAATGAGTTAATATTCAGGATTTGGTGAGATCCATTGGAGAAGGAAATGGCAACCCACTCCAGTATTCTTGCCTGGTAAATCCCATGGCAGAGGAGCCTGGTGGCCTCAGTCCATGGGGTCGTAAAGAGTTGGACATTACTGAGCACATGCACACAATAGAATAGAATGAAGAAATGATATGCATGCACAAGATTATAAGTATCTTAAATTTGTAATTTAATAGAAAATATTGGGTGCAGACCAAAAGAGTGTAGATGAAACTATATTACCAAATGCAAAGATAGAACACTCAGAAAATCAAACATGCCTCACAGTTTCTGGATTGTGATAAACTGATGGTATTTGCAGGGAAAAGATTCTTAAGTGAAGATGTGTAATGAACTTCATAGGCATTCTTCCAAAGGTCAGAGATAATAAAACTTCTTGGATCATTTCACTGAAACTGCTTAAGTGTAATGGATTGGTTGCTTTGGATGATAACTGCTTTTACTGAAGAATATCTGTGTGTGTGTGTGTGTGTGTGTGTGTGTGTGTGTGTGAACGAGAAAGTATATCTCTGAATGAAATTAGGTGATTAATGCATCTTTTGAGAATTTGTATTCTATGCTTACTGATATTTTGTTTCAGAGTATTGTAGAAATAAAACTAACTCTTTGATCATCTCAGAAGGGAAATTGTGAAATAGTTTTCTTTCCCCTCTTCCTTAACTCAGTGTTTGATTGGTCATTAGAACATGCTGAGCTTCTTCTATATCCATCTGCTCTCCTCAATTGCCAACTCTGCCTTCAGTTTGGAGCTTATGAACTTTACTAGGTACTGGAATACCTTACTCCTAACTAGGTCTCTTGTCTCTTGTGTTCTTCTTCCACTCGATCTTTCATATTGCCCATGAGTTCTTTGGAAAAGAAAGGTCTGATCCAATTATTAAAACAGATAACTTAGAGGACTCCCCATGGCTGACAGTTATAATTTCCTCTAAGAAGCAGCCTTTGACTATGTTTGTTATAAATGTTACATGCTCTTAAACTTTTTTTCCCTTCTAATACTGTTTTTTTTTAATTTATTTTTTTGTTTATCTTTTATTGAAGGATGATTGCTTTACAGAATTTTGCTGTTTTCTGTTAAACCTAACATGAATCAGCCATAGGTATACATATATTCCCTCCCTTTTGAAACTCCCTTCATCTCCCTCCCCATTCCACCTCTCTAGGTTGATATAGAGCCCCTGTTTGAGTTTCCTGAGCCAAACAGCAAATTCTTGCACTGTTGGTGGGAATGTAAATTGATATAGCCACTATGGAAGATGGTATGGAGATTCCTTAAAAATTTTTGTGTTTTCCTTGTCATAAGATCTTAACCAAAATGTGTTGAAAATCTTGATTTAATTATTGACTGACTGTGCTTACATTACTTTGCCGACTAAGGTCCGTCTAGTCAAGGCTATGGTTTTCCCAGTGGTCATGTATGGATGTGAGAGTTAGACTGTGAAGAAGGCTGAGCACTGAAGAGTTGATGCTTTTGAACTGTGGTGTTGGAGAAGACTCTTGAGAGTCCCTTGGACTGCAAGGAGATCCAACCAGTCCATTCTGAAGGAGATCAGCCCTGGGATTTCTTTGGAAGGAATGATGCTAAAGCTGAAACTCCAGTACTTTGGCCACCTCATGCTAAGAGTTGACTCATTGGAAAAGACTCTGATGCTGGGAGGGATTGGGGGCAGGAGGAGAAGGGGACGACCGAGGATGAGATGGCTGGATGGCATCACCGACTCGATGGACATGAGTCTGAGTGAACTGTGGGAGTTGGTGATGGACAGGGAGGCCTGGCGTGCTGCGATTCATGGGGTCGCAAAGAGTCGGACACGACTGAGTGACTGAACCTAACCGAACTGAACTGTGCTTACATGGTCAGACTTGTTTCCAGTTGTATCAGTCTTTCTGATAGTCATTGCTATATAGGAGGTGCTCATTAAGTATGAAAGTTAAGTGCTGGAACATTTGGGCCTTAATTAGGTTTAGTTTTATACTTCTTGCCCTTCTTATGCATACTTCAGTACATCTGTTCTCAACACTTCCCTAAAACTCTTGGTTTTTCACCTTGGTACTGTCTCTATGTACTGTTGCCTTCTCATACATAGCAAAATCTTACCTGTTTTTTTAAGACAGGCTTTTAATTCCACATTATCTTTGAAGACTTCTCTCATCTTGTTGGGTTATTTATTTCCTTTTTTGGTAATCCAATTGCATGCTCTTTTGGACCTCTTTGGCACTAAACTCTTCCTGCTTGGGAATGCATTTAGTTTCTAATCTCTTATTTCTTCTACTTTGAAAGTGTCTTGAGGGCACAGGTAACTTTAACTCATCTTAACTGCCTCCAAAGCATAGATGAGAAAAACACTAACTTCATGAGGAAGGTGCTAAGTTTTTATTAAATGGAGGTTTGATAAATTAGTATTTTTCTAAAAATATTCTTCTGAACTCTTATTTCTGTAAGGTGTCAGAGATACTATATTAGATGAGTTCTTTGACCAAATAGGCTTGGAAAATACTGAGTTAAACAGAGTTAAACACACTTTCAAAAAATCTGAGATGCTCATTGGAGCTTTGAATGCTAATTTTTTTTTAAAGAAATATTTTACCTAGCATTTCTGAACTTACCTGGCCACAGACTCTTCATTCACAGATTGAGGTGCTACTGACTGGTTCCTGTCTTAGAGGTGAGAACAGTTCCAAATTCCAAACTATATAGCCTAGGAGTTAACTAGATTAGAGATTAAATCTATAACAGAATTTGGCACCTGAAGGGGCTCTGATCTTCCTGCAGCTGCAGCCATGACTTTTGACCTGCAGGAAACATCTTAAGGATACTCAGCAGGTCAAGCATTGTTACAAGATTTTTCTTTTTTTAACATTCTGAATGTCTAACTTGCAGTTATGTATTATAGAATGTCTCAATATTATATAATTTTTCTTTGTATAGGATATTATATGAACATTCAATTGTTATTTGATTTTGCCTAACATATGTATATATGTATATATATACATATATATATGCACATATATACATATATATATATATAAACATATATCTATAGCATGTGGAAATCCTGAAGAACAATTTTATAGGTGCACAGTTACTTGCGCTTTAGATAAAAAGGATTGAAACTCATTGTTCAGAGTCCAAATGGAAGGTGATTTGATAAATTGTTTTTTTTTTTAAGGGATTAGTTCTCCAGTTTTAATACCCCCATCAGTAACGTGCATTAGGACCTCCCCTGATAGATCACGTATGATCTCATTAGTTTTTTATCATTAACATATGCTCAATTTTCACTTGGAATCTGTACTTGGACACAATGGAAACAGTTGCCCTGGAAAAATATGCTTCAGTTTCTGTATGTCATTCTTTTCGTGTCAAGTACAACCTTTTAAAGAACTGAGCTGTATCCTTTGTTTCCTTTGTATTTTCCTTTCACTTGAATACTGTGCTGTGTACCCAGCAGGTACTTCAAAGGTATTGTTAGGCTGACTCTCTCACAGTCAATACCTTCATTAAGTTTTACATGAGAGAACATCTTGATAAGGTAGGGTAGAGTGTAGGGGTGGTGGTGGGCAGAAGCACCAGCCCCCTGGAGACTAGGAACAGTATTCAAAAGACCTTGATGAGCAAGAAACAAATATAAGGACGTTTACTAGTACACTCAAAGGACAAAAACCACATTGTACAAATGTAAAGTGAGTAATGAGCTATATCCAAATATCTCAGGAAAACATCTAAAAGTTATAATGAATTACAGGAGTCTCCATGAGTCAACAACATGGTGCCTTTTAAAAATAGGGCATTTTCCCCAGGATTTGTTAAAAAGGAGTAGAGTAGGCAACATTTAGGCTTGATGTCTATCTCATAAAATGGCATAATTCCATGAGGTGGCTTGGAAGGTACCTTCCAAGCAAGGTAGCTTGTTGTAAGCTAAAGAAGTAAAAACTCAATCGATATTTTAATTTTGAGAGTCTTCCTTGAAAGATTCTTGAAAATACTGTGCCCATTAAGTCCCTTTATAAATAATGGCAGCATTCATCCACAAGCCAAGATCTCAGATTCCCAAGTGCATTGGTTATAGTGCAGATGAAGTATCCATTGTATTTTTAACCATAATAAAGTGACAATCACTACAGAGAGGAAACATTGCTTTGTGAAGAAGAGTGACTTTTTCCTATCTTTGTAATACCTCTGGTAGTGTTAAGAACAGTAATATATTCCCATACTATCAACCTGTATGCAGCTATGATGCTAAATATTCATTAACTTCAGTTATACATGCTATGGGATTTCAAAGATGTGTAACAATTAAAAAATTAATGTACCTATTTTAGAAAATTTATGTTGAATATTAAATACAATATGAAATGAAATAAAATATTTTTTCTCTGTCATTAACTTATTAAAACTATTATCTAACTTAGTTAATAATTTTAAATAAATTATGGCACTGGTAAAAGTTAAAACAAGCACAGAGTTTTATCATAGTTTATAATAGGCTGTAAAAGCACTCACTTTGTCATCAGATAGGTTTCATTAGTGGGGAATGTATATATCAAATAAACTCTGAAGCTGAAGAGTAGAAATTCCTTGTTTTATACAAGCCAGCCAAAAAATATAGAGAGGTTTTGGACAGTATACTTGATACACAAATAAGAAATATCAACCCAGCTTTGCACTTCATAAAAAAATAATACACATTTTCAAATTGTACCTTTATAAAAATAAGACATTATGCTGAGAGAAGCCCAAAACCCCAAAAAGAAACCCACATCAGTCCAGCCACCCTAATTTACCAGTTATAAAAGTAAACCATCTGGAACGGGGATCTTCCAACAGTCAGTTGAGCTGCCTACTGCATGTTAGTTTCTCTGAAAGCAAGCACTGAGATGGAGTTGTTGATATAAATAGTTAGTAGACTTCAACATCTGTGTAAGGAGGGCCAACAGCAGGATTGGCAGAGAAAGAATCTTAACTTCAATGAAAGTCTTTACCAACCTGGTGTGAAGGTCTGCAGTGAATTTTGCCCATCAGATTTGGTCCTGGTCAGTCTGAGATGGCTGTTCCTTCATATTCTTGCCTTGTTCAGTCATCAGCTGTGAGCTGTTCTGTAAATAATGTGACCTCAGATGAAGCAACTCTCCATATCTGAGGCAGACCCTGAATTAAATGATCACATACCCTATAGCTGGATAGCCAGTCCTTTGAAAAGAGGATCTTGGTCATGTTTCTCCCTGCTGACCTACGACCCTACTTGGAACAGAGATGAGTTTCCCTGGTGTGGTTTATTATACAGTATTATTAACTGTAATGCATCATAATTTTGGGAAATTAAGTTATAAAATAAACAAAGCAAAATTTATTACTTGATTTAGGTGTTTATTTATTTGATCTCCATATAGATCAAATAAATAAAGACTGTTGTAAGACTGTTGAGGTATTTACTTATTTGATATCTGTATACAACGGGAGGAATCAAAAGGAGAAAACATCAAGGGATTAAAAAACTCTTTAGTGTCAATTGTCATAAGATGAAAGTTTGAACAATAAATGGGATAATATTTATAAAAAAATAGATGAAGGATTTCTATCCCTTAATACATGATACTTTCAAATGAATACATATAAGATTTTTTTTTTAGTACAGAAACAAGTCATGTGAGAAAGGATATGTGTACAGATAATGAACACAAGAAAAATGTTTAATCTCATGAATAAAGAAATGTAAATTAAGACTAAAAATGCCATTTTAACTTATCAAATAAATAATATTAAAAGAAAGTGGTACTTATTGCTTATGCTGATGGATGAGAAGGTCATTCACATAAACCCTGGTGGGAGAAGAATTCCTTAAGACATGTCTAGAAAACATTTTGGCAATCTGCAGTAAAAGTCATAAAAATATACATTCTCATCCAGCAATTACGTTTTCAAAGCCCTACCTTGGAGAAGTGTTTCAATATTTATGTATTAAAATATTCATCACAGCCTTTTATGTTCATTAATAATCAAGTACGGGGATAGTTATAGTAAATTATGGGATAGAACATTATATGGCCATTAAGAATGCTATTTAGTAAAAAATTTTAATAGTGAGAAGAAGTGTTTATTATATTAAAAAAATTAATAAAATCTATATACAATATATATAATAAAGGGCTTCTCTAATACCTCAGTTGGTAAGGAATCTGCCTGCAATGCAGGAGACCCAGGTTCAATTCCTGGGTTGGGAAGATCCTCTGGAGAAGGAATTGCCAACCCATTCCAGTATTCTTGCCTGGAGAATCCCATGGACGGAAGAGCCTGGTAGGCTACAGTCCACAGGGTCACAAGAGTTAGACACGACTTAGCGACTTTACTACTACTACTACTACTACTACTACTACTACTACTATATACAATAAAAATTCAGCTCTGAAGAATACATATTTGAGAGTATGGAGGAAGACTTCCAAATGATATTGATTTCCACCTACTTTGACTGGGGAAAGTTTTTCATGTCAAACTGCCTGCCATCTTAATAAAGGCATTCATATCATCATTGTCTGGCACTTAAAAGTATCCAGATCTCCAAGACATTGAGTGGTTCCCAGGCAAAGATTAGGAAGCAGTTCACCCTCAAGTTCATCCAAGTACTGAACTTCTTCCTCTCACACTTTGAATCTTGTAGCTGAAGGTCTCTTTCTTTTATTAGACTTCCTTTCTCTCTTGAGTCTCTCTGGGTCTAGTTACCCCTGCTTCATCTTACTCATATTTTCCAATCACAGTGTTTTTCCCCCAAATTGAATTCAGCCAAGATTAGAGTGATGTTTAAATCACTGTTTCTGCTCTGGTGAGAGCTTCAGTGTTACTGAGTCATGACAGAGCAGAGGATATGGGAAATATACATATCTAAAGTTTCAGCAAAACATGAACCGTGAAATTCCAGATGTTCAAGCTGGTTTTCGAAAAGGCAGAGGCAGCAGAGATCAAATTGCCAACATCTGCTGGATCATCGAAAAAGCAAGAGTTCCAGAAAAATATCTATTTCTGCTTTATTAACTATGCCAAAGCCTTTGACTGTGTGGATCTCAATAAACTGCAGAAAATTCTGAATGAGATGGGAATACCAGACCACCTGACCTGCTTCTTGAAAAACCTATATGCAAGTCAGGAAGCAACAGTTAAAACTAGACATGAAACAACAAACTGGTTCCAAATAGGAAAAGGAGTACGTCAAGGCTATATATTAATTGTCACTCTGCTTACTTAACTTATATGCAGAGTACATCATGAGAAACACTGGGCTGGAAGAAGCACAAGCTGGAATCAAGATTTCTGGGAGAAATATCAATAACCTCAGATACGCAGATGACACCACCCTTATGGTAGAAAGTAAAGAGGAACTGAAAAGCCTCTTGATGAAAGTGAAAGAGGAGAGTGAAAAAGTTGGCTTAAAGGTCAACATTCAGAAAATGAAGATCATGGCATCTGGCCTCATCACTTCATGGGACATAGATGGGGAAACAGTGGAAACAGTGTCAGACTTTATTTTCTGGGCTCCAAAATCACTGCAGGTGGTGATTGCAGTCATGAAATTAAAAGACGCTTATTCCTTGGAAGGAAAGTTATGACCAACCTAGATAGCATATTGAAAAGCAGAGACATTACTTTGCCAACAAAGTTCTGTCTAGTGAAGGCTATGGTTTTTCCTGTGGTCATGTATGGATGTGAGGGTTGGACTGTGAAGAAGGCTGAGCACCAAAGAATTGACGCTTTTGAACTGTGGTGTTGGAGAAGACTCTAGGGAGTCCCTTGGACTGCAAGGAGATCCAACCAGTCCATTCTGAAGGAGATCAGTCCTGGGTGTTCTTTGGAAGGAATGATGCTAAAGCTGAAACTCCAGTACTTTGGCCACCTCATGCGAAGAGTTGACTCATTGGAAAAGACTCAGATGCTGGGAAGGATTGGGGGCAGGAGGAGAAGGGGACGACAGAGGATGAGATGGCTGGATGGCATCACTGACTCGATAGACATGAGTCTGAGTGAACTGTGGGAGTTGGTGATGGACAGGGAGGCCTGGTGTGCTACAATTCATGGAGTCTCAAATAGTCAGACACAGCTGAGTGACTGAACTGATCTGAACTGAAATGATTTAAATTAATAAATATTTTGGCTTGATATATCCATATTATTGTTGTAAGACTTGTGCTGGCTAAGGGAGACTAGATGAATTGAAAATCTGCTTGAAATTTTATAATTGCTGCTTGAAATCTTGTAGTCTGAGAACTTTTGGAAAGTGCATTACTTTAATATTTAGGTTTTAACATAGTTCTTAAGGAATTTACAAGACTTCTAGAGAATCACTGAAGTCACACTGAAGACTTTTCATCTGAGGTGTGGAGGAATTTCTCAATTACCTTATGAGGTCTCTGTTCTCCTTAATCAGTTTCATGGCAGAAGAAGGCAGTGCATGTTCTCTTATACAACTGAAAAGTATTATTCTTCTCTTATTCAGAAATCTGTCTGTGCTTGGCTCAGACTTTCTTTGTGAGGAAAAGAAAGAATGTATGTGTGGGTTTTAAAGGCTATTTTAGGGGAATTTAGTGACTGTACCAACCTTTAAAGTAGCCTCTCTGTTCTTGCTTCTTTTGTAAGTAGAGCAGAAAAGTCAACAGAAGCTAAGTTGACATCTAAAACATCATTTTTGCTTGTGACAATGTGTCTGGGACACAAAGCATTGACCTTGAAGCACTGGTCTATTCATTCACGGATGGTTTAATCAATGAAGCCTTTTAACAGCTGGACCATTTCTTCCTAGCATATAACCCAGTGGCTCACCCTTGCTCTTATTTTCTATGTCTATCTTTATTACTCATGACAAAAAAGGAGGCTCTAGGCTTCTACTTCTCTGAAGGTATTTCCTCAGTCTTACAAAAATGGAAGAAATGAATCAAAATTTGAGAATAAAAGAAGCTATCAAAGTATGCAAAGCATTTGTGAAAATATATTCATAGACCCAAAGAACTAGAGCCTTGCATATATAATATGGTGAAGGTAGTTCTCAGTTTCTATGGTAATCCCTGTCACTTTTGGTATGTAATCTGTGCTCATCAATCAATTTTTTCCTGGCAGCTGGGATAAGTTTATGAAATTGTCTAATATGGGCCCTTAAGAAAATAGTTATGTAAACATCCCTACAGCAATGTATATTTCCTAGTCACTAAACTTTAAATATACAATCATCACTTATGCTTTTGTTGAGAAAAAACCCAAATGACCATCATAGGAGCCAAAGTCAAAAAAAGTTGGGATATCTTCTCTGCACCAATTAAAGCTAAAATGGAATAATAACTTTAAAACCTTTAAGGGAAGAAAGTGTGTTCTAAAGTAGCTCTTCAGCTGTGCTATTATTCATAGGTAAAGTCTACAAAAACACATTCTCTGACTTACAACCATTCAGAATACTTATGATATGAATATCTTTTGTTGATATTACTAAAGGAAATTCATCTGGAACTATAGAAAAAAATTAAATGAAATAGGTTAGATGAGTCAAGAGGAGAAGGAGAAAGAAAACTTTTGATTAAGGAGGTTGATTGAAAATGGACTTATGATTACAAAATTAAAGAACCATCCTTTTTTATAAAAGGTGCATCTGTGTGTATGATGAGGTAATATTTGCTGAAATGACTATGATATGAAGGAAGTGTATTATTTCTAATTCACTTACCTGTGAAAACAAAAGCAGAACATAAAAGATAAAAAAACTTAATATGGAAATACTAAACCTTTGTACAAAATAGTAAATTTGAAGTAGGAGAATGAGTTTCAGAAAAGGAAAAAGGCTCTAATTTAAAAAAATTCAAATGAAAGATTTTTTTTAAAATGTGTGCTTGATTATATAGTTATAAATTAATATTTATAGAATGACT
Source organism: Ovis canadensis (assembly GCF_042477335.2). Classification (NCBI taxonomy): domain Eukaryota; kingdom Metazoa; phylum Chordata; class Mammalia; order Artiodactyla; family Bovidae; genus Ovis; species Ovis canadensis. Next base: position 70,096,217 of record NC_091248.1, on the reverse strand, counting down.
AACATTCTATAAATTTGTCATATTAATCTCAATGATGATTTATCATATTAATCTTAATGGTAAAAACTTTCATTTCATTCTAAAACATAAAAAGAGAGTACATGATCCATATTTCAAAACCATATCAGAAGAGACATTTTCAAAAAGAGAAGCTTGAAGGAAAATAGCATATCATGAAGCTATTATTATAATTATGAATACTAGTGAAAACTATTGAAAATGAGTAATATTGAGTGAAATATAACAATACTTAAATGTGTGAATTATTAATATACAAATTATGTAAATATACCATCATGTGGAAAATAATGTGATCATATTAGGATAGTGGCACTAACACTAATATTACTATTATTTTGTTATTATTATTTTAAATATTTAATTATTTATTTGACTGCTTTGGGTCTTAGTTGTGGCACCCAGCATCTTTGTTGCATCATGGTGGATTTTTCATTGTGGTGCATGGATTCTCTAGTTATGGCACAGGGCCTCAGTAGTTAGAGCACTAGGGCTCAGTTACTCTGAGGTGTCTGATGTCTTTGTTTCCTGACCAGGGATCAAACCCACGTCCCCTGCATTGCAAGGCAGATTCTTAACTGCATCACATCAGGTCTCAGTGTTCTGCTGGCTCAGATATATGATATTTATGCTTATCTGATACCATACCTGAGTGTGTAAGAGAATCATGCCATACCAGTTCCTACAAGGGCTGAGGCCTCTGTGGATGTTCTGGAACGTGCCAAGGGTCAGACAATTTAGTTGATTTACACTCTCAGTTAGCTTGGGGTCCTCAAGTGACCCTACAGAACACCAAGCTTTCAACGAGCCAAGATACCACAGCAGGGCACCTTTCAGAAGCCATGCATCAGGGGTTTCTGTCATGAAGACTCATATTTGCTGCTTGGTGAAAACAAAGGTCTTCTAAAAAGAAAGGGCTGAGTCCAGGGTGATATAAGCCTCTGTACTCTGATCCCAGTATTTCCCAGTCTTCAAAGAACTGGTGAGAAATAATTTGTAGCTTGTATACAAGCACATCTTCTGTGGAGGAGTCTGGTATATTCCCTAATGGTAAGCCTCTCATTATGGGGCACTTCTGACTGCAGGGCTCCTTCAGTGTTTTGACTTACTGGGACTGTGGTAGAAATAGCATGAATAACCTTAAATAGGAATGTTCTCTGTCCTCAGGGAGACCTGTAAAAATAAGACTTGTGAGCTCTGTTTAATGGCACTTTCCATTTCTGCCCAGTAAATGTATACTAGGACTATTCATCCTGTTAAATACAAAACATACTGACACAACTTGAAGATGAGTCACATTTTTTTCCAGTGATGTGATATGTCCATACAATTCAGCACCATTGACAAGTATGGTCCTAGTATCTATTGAGAAAGATCTGTTGAAAAATTGTGCATTGCTTGGACTCAGTTTTTGATAGAATACATTTTTTTAAAAAGGAGTCATTTTTTTCCCCACGTGATATAATTGTTTTCAAATGATTAAGTTCTAAATTAGGAAGAAAATTTGGGCAGTGAATAGCACTCATATTGTTCAGTCATGATCAATTACCACATATCCTTGGCATAGTCAATGATGCTTTTAACATAGAATAATCTTTGAGGTCACTGAAACTCTGCTGATGACATGCAGAAGTCAGAGTGATCCATGGTGGACTCTCAGTGAACCTTCAAATCCAAAAATGATGTGGAAATTGAATGTAGATAAAGTTGATAAAATACCATTAATTTGTTTAACAATCTTTTGATAACCCTGTGAGGTATATAGAGAAGCTTGGCTTGGCAGTTAGAACCTGCAGATCCTTTCCTCTGTCTCCTAAAATGGACTCCATCAAGGCTAGCTGAATACTTAGCTTCCCTGAAAAAAGTAATCTTACCTGAAATATACTTGCCACCCCTGCTAGAAAAAGTCACCTTGCTTCCTAATGATACAACAAAATATTTTAAGCACGAATGGTGTGGGTACACCAGCTCCCTTCTTCCCAGGTCTCCAAAATACAACTTTTATTAATCTACAAATTTGGGGGATAAAATTGAGATGCACCTAACCCTTAGATGTTATGGGTTAGAAATTTGTTTCTAGATTAATATTTATCTCAAGCAAATTCTCTTTTATCAAAAGTATTTATAGTTCTTACAGAGTTCAATATGTAGTGAGTCTATTAACAGTTTAAATTTTAACTTCACCAGATATAAGCTTTATTTAAATTTGGACTAATCTTGTACAACTCAATGCGTTATTCAGGTCACTGTTTGGCTTTTAGTGGAAATCTTGCAGACAGGCTTGGAGATCAGTGGGTGGTATCAGTGGAGAATACCTTGTGCCACAGGTTTATATTACAGCAATTAATCCAGCATCTGGGAGGAACTCAGATTTAGGCCTTAACATCATCTCTCCATCAGAATCATTCCTCATTTAGTTTGTTTGGGAAGTCTTGCCATTGCCTGCAAAAAATGGATCACAGATGAAAGTTGCCACATCCTGTTGAGAATGGACAATTATTCTTTATTTGGTTTCCAACTTTCCTTGTAACAATGCTGACAGATAAAAGTATTGGTTAGAGTGTAGCACTGTTAGAATTAACTTTTTCTCACCACATGAGTGAGGCATGTCCTCAGGCCTCATTTCCTGGAGATGGCTGTGTTCTACCAAGCATTACTTTGTAGTGGCTGTGTCTCTATGACAATAAGTAATCATTATAAAAGGGAATAAAATGGTCAAGTCAGTGAGCCAGTCTTTGTGATCACGCCATATGGAGCACTTGTTTTCAGTGTTAAAAGAAAGATTCTTGTGATGTTTTCCCTTGGAAACTGGGTTCAAATATGGCCAGATAGAAACTGTTTTTTCAAGCTTTGTCCTACCAGGGTTGATGCTTATTCCTGATTGTCATCCCACAAAGGAATGCTGATGCATGATTGCAATGGGCTTGTGGTCATAAGGATTTAATTACCTATTATTTAGGGAATAGTTCTTACAGGGGAATTCAGAGTAAAAGAACATGAGATTTTGAATCACAACCTAACTCTTGACTCTGCCAGTTACTAATCACTTTTATATATCTTTGAAATTACATTTACTTTTTATTGTGGTAAATAACACATAATGTAAAATTTATCATTTTAAATATTTTCAAGTGTACTGTTCAGTAGTGTTAAGTACATCACATTGTTGTGATGTAACTCCATCAGAACATCAGAAAAGTTCCTCCAGAACTTTTTCAAATCTGAAGTTCTATATCCATTAAATAGCAACTTTCCATTTCTTTCTCTTTTCAGCCACTAGTAATCACCATTCTATTGATACTTCCTGGGTCTATAAACTTGACTATTAAAATATGCTTAGTCTCTTAAGTACTCATAAATGTTAGTTCTTCCTATTAAGACATAGTTATTAACATTTCAGGCAGGATGCAGACACATTATCATAATTACTACATTGATTATTTTGCAGTCTTTGGTATTTTCTCTTTTAATTATTTTTATCAGTTTTCTAAGCCTGGAATTATACTTTAATTTAGGGGAGGGGGGATATCTGTTGCCCATCATTAAATAAAACACCAAATTTTAAGAAAAACATTGCATCATTAAACTAACATTTTGGGAGTGTCTGGAGAAGGAAGGGAAAAAGAATGGAGGCCTACAATAAATGATGATGTACTTGCATTTTTTCCCATTCACTCCATTTTTATCTAATCATTTACATTTAAAAGCTAAAGCTTCTCCAGAGATAGGTCTTTGCTCCCTGTTTTTTTTCAGGTAGAGTTCTGCTATTTATACTGCATTGACTAAATGCAGGAGTGGAGAGAGGCACAAGGTAATTTAAAAGGAGTCAGCCCTGAAACCATTCTCCCAATTCTCCTCTTCTTGCTCCTCAGGTGACCACACATCTTAAGTTGTTTATGTTGCATTTCCTGAAATGAGGGTGTAGGAGGAAGTGATTTCCAGGAAAGATACCATTATAAATATGACTTTATAATTATTAGGCTGGCCCCATATTCCCTGGGCTCCTCTAAATTTCTTCTTTTTCCCCTTCACTAGTATTCCAGCTCCCTAAGCCACTCTAGATCTGGTGCAAAAAACCTGAAAGTTCCTCTGATGACAGAAATTCAGCCTTGAAGTTTTCTTAAATCCCACAGATGGAGGAGCCTGGTGGGCTGCCATCCATGGGGTCGCGAAGAGTTGAACACGACTGCGCGACTTCACTTCCACGTTTCACTTTCATGCATTGGAGAAGGAAATGGCAACCCACTCCAGTATTCTTTCCTGGAGAATCCCAGGGGCGGCGGAGCCTGGTGGGCTTCCGTCTATGGGGTCGCACAGAGTCGGACACGACTGAGGTATGATATGTTTGTGATATGTTAAGAATAAGCAAGGGCATCACAGCTCAGGTGAGGCTTCCAGATACTACATTCCATGATTCTGATTAAGCAAAATCATGGATTATGATTCTTCAGGCATGGTGGAAAGGCTAATTACATTGACTATATCATCAGCATGTGGCTGCATGTTTCTAGAATCAGAACTTTATGTTATATATGACTTATAATAAGGAAAAATGAAAACTGATTTAGAAAGGAGTGGGCTAAATTTATCACTTTGGTCAGCTATACTCCAGTTAAATTCAGCTCCTCTCCTCAAAATAATCTCAATTTATCCTACCTTGATAGATCATAATAATATAATAAGTATATTATCTCTTGTGCTTTCTGAGAATTGTCCCATCCTGGAGAAAAACAAATACGTTAGGGCAGTGATTGTTAACTTTTGGTACAAACTTAACTAGATTAAAAAAAAATCCCATTGTCCAGGTCATACTCCATACATTATATCAAAATTCCTGAAATGAGCCACAGAATAAATCATTTTTAAAGGTCCCCCACGTGGTTCAGAAGTGCAGCCAAGGTTGAGAGTTTGAGCCCTTGCCTCTGTTATCATTCTCGTTAATGTTCACACATATAATTGATATTGATCAGAAACTAGTCAATTACTCAATTGACCGAAAGGGTCATGAACACATACTTTTAAGATATTAAAATATTTTGTTAAGAGTTTGCTCAAGAAGTGTTTGTTCAAATCTGCTCTAAGTGATTTGAAGAAGTAATTAAATATGTGTATGCAGCTTCCCTGGTGACTCAGATGGTAAAGAATCTGCCTGCAATGCTGGAGACCTGCTTTCAAACCCTGGGTTGGAAAGATGCCCTGCTCCCCACTACAGTATTCTTGCTTGGAAAATTCCATAGACAGGGGTGCCTGGTAGGCTACAGTCCATGAGGTCGCAGAGTCGGACATGACTGAGTGACTAACACATTGCACATTCAGTTCAGTTCAGCCGCTCAGTCATGTCCGACTTTTTGCAACCCCATGGACTGCAGCATGCCAGACAGCTTCCCTATCCATCACCAACTCTCGGAGCTTACTCAAACTCATGTCCATTGAGTCAGTGATGCCATCCAACCATCTCATCCTCTGTTTCCCCCTTCTCCTCTTGCCTTCAGTCTTTCGCAGCATCAGGGTCTTCTCCAATGAGTCAGTTCTTCTCATCAGGTGGTCAAAGTATTGGAGTCTCAGCTTTAGCATCAGACCTTCCAATGAATATCAGCATGGATTTCCTTTAGGAAGGACTGGTTGCATCTCCTTGCAGTCCAAGGGACTCTCATGAGTCTTCTCCAACTCCACATCTCAAAAACATCAATTCTTCAGCACTCAGCTTTCTTCATAGTTCAACTCTCACATCCATACATGATTACTGGAAAAACCATAGCTTTGACTAGATGGATTTTGTTGGTAAAGTAATGTCTCTGCTTTTTAATATGCTGTCTACGTTGATCATAGCTTTCCTTCCAAGGAACAAGCATCTTTTAATTTCAAGGTTGTAGTCACCATCTGAAGTGATCTTGGTGCCCCCCAAAATAGTCTCTCACTGTTTCCATTATTTCCCTATTTGCCATAAAGTGATTGACCTGACACCATGATCTTCGTTTTCTGAATGTTGAGTTTTAAGTCAACTTTTTCACTCTTCTCTTTCACGTTCATCAAGAGGCTCTTTAGTTCTTCTTTGCTTTTTGCAATGAGACTGGTGTCATCTGCATATCTGAGGTTATTGATATTTCTGTTGGCAATCTTGATTCCATCTTGTGCTTCATGCAGCCTGGCATTTTGCATGATGTACTCTGCATATAAGTTAAATAAGCAAGGTGACATGCAGCCTTGACATACTCCTTTCTTGATTTAGAACCAGTCTGTTGTTCCATGTCCAGTTCTAACTGTTGCTTCTTGACCTGCATACAGATTTCTCAGGACGCAGGTCAGGTGGTCTGTATTCCCATCTCTTTCAGAATTTTCCACAGTTTTTTGTGAAACACAGTCAACGTCTTTGGCATAGTCACTAAAGCAGAAATAGATGTTTTTTCCAGAACTCCCTTGCTTTTTTTTTTTCTTGCTTTTTTGATGATCCAATGGATGTTGGCAATTTGATTGCACATTATATTGCATATATATAATTAAATTCAAATATATAACTATTATTTAACAATTGAATTCAATTCTGTAAACATGATAAGAAACCATAATGTGTTAAGACAACTTCTAGGAAAATAGAAGTGAACTCTTGAGTATTTCAATTAAATTTCTTTTTTACTATGTAGACCAAATCACCTATATGCATCTTTAAATATTTTTAAAATAAGGATATGTGCCTTGGATAAAGAATTTTGAAAATAAAATAAATATATAGCCCTATAACCAAAATATACATAGTAAAGCTTCTATAAAACCAGCCTTGGAGGACAGGATCAGCATCTATAAGGGAGACATTTCTCTAAACTTGGCTTTGTGGTTCAGAACATCCTTAAAACTCTTGTAACTACCTGCAAAAGGATGTGAAGTGTGTGTGTGTGTGTGTATTTGTGTGTGCGCGCGTGTTGTCTGCACATGCGGCTGACAACTAATATGGGTTTTTCTGGGAAGAGGAATCATGATTTTGATGAGGTTCCTATGAAGGGAATCTACTGTCACTTAAGGATGGGATGACATTCTGTGATTACAGTCCGCATACATTAGAGGATCGCATTTGACATATAGCATGTCTCCATCTTTGTGGAGACAGTTGACTAGATCTAACAAGATACAATAGATCTGAACTCAGACAACTTGGATTTGAGTTTCAGCTCTGCAATTTACTGGCTTGAGTAAATGCAGCTTTCCAAGTTTCAGGTTTCTGTTCTATAAAATAGTGATAATAATATCTATCTTACCTACCTAATAATATTTTAAGTTTAAAATCAACTAATTATTTGTAAACTCTAAACTTCAATTCAATGAAAATAAAAGATTTAGCATAAAAAGCAATTCCTGTGTTGACTGATACCTAGCTTCCAGGCCAGTTATCATGAACTCATGTTTAAGAAGGGATGATCAGGCAGATACTGAAATAATGGTTTATGTATAATTAAGTAAGTTTCAGGGAATATAACTGACATATACTTGAAACCTTCTTTACAGGTTTTAGCACATAGATGTGTTTGGGAGATACTGTCTTCTCTTTAAAAGAACAACTTAAGCCCAGTGGGATTTTGGCACAGAGGCAATTAACAGGAAGTATCTCTATTTTATAAACATGGAAATTGAGGCCAATAACAGGAAAGAAATCTGTCTAAGGTCAAGGCCAAGATGTGAACTCAGACACTTAGATTCCAAAGTCTACAATGTTAACTTCTGCACAGTATTGCTTATATACAAAATGATTTGAACCCATTTAGGAAAAAGCTACAAGAAGCTGCATTTCTGAGAAAAGTGACTCAATATGGTAGCAAACTAAATGAGGGAACTTCTGGAAAATCTCATTTAAATCACATTTAAATGAGAATGAAAATCTCATTGAAATCACATTTAAATGAGAATGAAAATCTCATTGAAATCTCATTGAAATCATGAAGTGGTCAGTCATTTCAGTTGCTCAGTCATGTCTGACTCTTTGCAATCTCATGGACTGCAGCATGCCAGGCTTCCCTGTCCATCAAAAATTCCCAGAGATTGCTCAAACTCATGTCCATCGAGTCGGTGATACCATCCAACCATCTCATCCTCTGTCATCTGCCAGGAGCCAGCGTGGGGAATCCCGCCCGTGGCAAAGGTCATGAGGAAAGGGGCCTGACAAAACGCAAAGGCGAGATCAGGCCTCAAAGAAAACCCCCTGGGCTTTCTCGAGCATCTACCCCCAAAACCAGAGTCTGCCTGCCTTACTGCATTATGCTTTCCACCTATTCTTCTGACATTACAGGGGGGGCTATCCCTGACCATCTTTCTCTGGAAAAAGTTAACTTAGAGCTCCAGTTAACAGTCTCCTGCATATAAAAGGAGTGTTTCAGCTCAAACCCCTCTGATGGCTCTCTAACTTGCCTTACCCAGACTTTTACAACTATGCATGTGATTGTTTACAACCCCCAACTGTGAGAGGCACGGGAAGCCTAAAACATAAAGCCTTTCAAAGAGTTAAAGAGTTATTAGAGTAGTGCTGGTGTAAGATTTCACAGTTGAGCCAATGCTTGTTGCTAAGTTCCCGTATCTCTTATCCACTGTGTACCTGGGAGTACATTTGTTAACATAGCTAGAATGTAAGAAAAAACAAATGTAGCCTTGAAACTAACCACATCAGACCTTTGAGCTAATTGGTTCTTTCTTTGTTGTAACTTACTGCACCTTTGCTTCTTGAAAATGTAACTTTGTTTGATACTTTCTGAGGCTGACATAGATTTGAAATACAAAGAAAAAACACTTCAAGGGAAAATAAGTTTTGTGGTTGAGTAGCCTTTATCAAAAGAGGGTCTTAAAATGTTCACAGGCCTCCAAGGCCAGAAGATAATGTACACAACATCATTTGTGGGAAAGGTATAAAAGTCCTTTTGAAAATAAAGCTACTGGGCCTTGCTCACTGAAGCAGCTTGGTCTCCCTGTGTCAATCATTCTCTCTCTCTCCCTCTCACTCTCTTTTTCAGGCTGATCCCTGGGAGCATCAAGACTCCCTGCGTTCACTTATCTGCCTGGGTTTCTAAGACCTGAACAGGAAGATGTTCTGTGTCTTCACTCCCTCGGGAGACTGGGAGGGCACCTGTGGCCTCCATGAACAGGGCAAACTTCTTGTCTCGGAGTTTTATTGGTTCTCTATGTAAACCAAGGAATATCAGCCTCTTTCTCTCCTCTATTTTCTTATCTACAACATTCTTTCCTTATCTCTCTCTAAATCAATCACTGACTCTGTCTCCCCTTCGAATTCCCTGGATCCACTGGGGCTGGACCCTGGCAGTCATCCCCTTCTTCTGCCTTCAATCTTTCCTAGCATTAGAGGCTTTTCCAATGAGTTAGTTCTTTGCATCAGGTGGCTAAAGTATTGGAGCTTCAGCTTCAGCATCCGTCCTTCCAATGATATTCAGGGATGATTTTCTTTAGGATTGACTGATTTTATCTCCTTGCAGTCCAAGGGACTCTCAAGAGTCTTCTCCAACACCACAGTTCAAAAGCATCAATTCTTCAACACTCAGCTTTCTTTATAGTCCAACTCTCACATCTATGCATGACTACTGGAAAAACCATAGCTTTGACAAGACGGACCTTTGTTGGCAAAGTAATGTCTCTGCTTTTTAGTATGCTGTCTAGGTTGGTCATAGCTTGTCTTCCAAGGAGCAAGTTTCTTTTAATTTCATGGCTGCAGTAACCATGTGCAGTGATTTTGGAGCCCAAGAAAATAGTCTGTCACTGTTTCCATTGTTTCCTCATCTATTCACCATAAAGTGATGGCACCGGATGCCATGATCTTCTTTTTTTGAACGTTGAGCTTCAAGCCAGCTTTTTTACTCTCTTCTTTCACCCTCATCAAGAGTCTCTTAAGTTCCTCTTCACTTTCTGCCATAAATGTGGTATCATCATCTGCATATCTGAGGTTATTGATATTTCTCCCAGCAATCTTGATTCCAGCTTGTGCTTCTTCCAGCCCAGTGTTTCTCATGATATATTCTCCATATAAGTTAAATAATCAGTGTGACCATATACAGTCTTGATGTACTCCTTTCCCAATTTTAAACCAGTCCATTGTTCCATATCTGATTCTAACTGTTGCTTCTTAACCTGTAAGCAGATTTTTCAGGAGACAGGTAAGGTTAGTCTGGTATTCCCATCTCCTGAAGAATTTTCCACAGTTTGTTGTGATCCACACGTTTAAAGGCTTTAGTGTAGTCAATGAAACAGAAGGAGATATTTTTCTGGAATTCTTTTGCTTTTTCTATGATTCAATGGATGTTGGCAATTTGATCTATTTTTCCTTTGCCTTTTCTAAATTCAACTTGAACATCTGAAGTTCTTGGTTCACATACTGTTGAAGCCTGGCTTGAATTTTGAGCATTACTTTTCTGTGAGATGAGTACAGTTGTGTGGTAGTTTGAATATTCTTTGGCATTACCTTTCCTTGGGATTGGAATGAAAACTGACCTTTTCCAGTCTTGTGGCCACTGCTGAGTTTTCCAAATTTGCTGGCATATTGAGTGCATCACTTTCACAGCATCATCTTTTAGGATTTGAAATAGCTCAGCTGGAATTCCATCACCTCCACTAGCTTTGTCTGTACTGATGCTTCCTAAGGCCCAGATGACTTCACACTACAGGATGTCTGACTTTAGGTAAGCAATCACACCATCATGATTATCTCGGGCTTAGTAGAGTTAAATGACCTGACTTGCCAGGAAAAATATGAAAAATATTCTTTACTTCCTTAGATAAGCAGGACTGAAGTTCTGGGACTAGAACACTATCTAAGGTAGATAAACAAGAAGACATAAGAAATAATCTCCTAGAAATAATTACCTTAGCCAGGATCAGCAGTAGTAAATGGAAGAGTGTGAGCAGAGGAAAATAATCACCATGTCAAAAAGAAGTGATAACCAGGCAACTGATCCTTCATGTAGAGGCTTAAACAAAATAAGGTAGAAAGAGAATAGAGATAAATTTCCCCAAGACTGACTCCCACAGCCTTCGATTCTTTCTCAGTCTCGCCACAGTGAAATGAATAATCCATCAGTTCATATTTTAGGACTACCTGAATGGAATTAAAGAATATTTGTGTCCATTACTTTAAAAATGCTTCTTTTTGTTTATTATTCTGGTCTATAAAATTTCTCCTGAAGTATAACAAATGTATAGAAAATTACAGAGATCAAAAGAATAAAACAATAAATGATCACAAGTAAAAATTCACATATGATGACTGCATAGGTCAAGGAATAAAACATCAATAGTACCACAGATATGTTTGTTGGACTCTTTCATATATTCCTTTTGAAGATTTTTGCATTTTATATAAATGGAACAAGTTATATATATTTGTGACTTGCATCATTCACTCAACATTGTGAAGTTCATCCCTGTTGTTGCTTATAGCAGTAATTGATTCATTTTCATTGCTGTATATTGGTTGTGGTAGATTGCTGAAATGATGGCTCCCAATAAATCAGGCCTCTCTGTGTTCATGCCCCTCTGCAATGTGTTATTGCTGCTTCTCCTTTCAAAAAAGAGACTATTTCTTCAGTGTCTTAAATCTGAGCTTGTCTTATAAATGCTTTGGCATAGTTTGTGGTAGAAATTATATTATGTAAGTTCTAGGGCTTAGCCCTAAGAACACTTGCAGATTTCTCTCTTGCCTTCTTAGGTCCTTTTACTACCATGCTGTGAAGAAGCCTAAAGTAGCCAACTGTAGATGAAAGTCCCTGCATGATGGGAGAATAGAGGTTACCACCAACAGCCAGAACCATGTTCCAGAGGCCATCTTGGACCTACAGATTCAGGTGAGACATCAGATGACTGTAGCCACATGAGTGAATCTAGACAAGACTAGTAGAAGAACCTCCTGGCCAACCTACACAATTTTCAAAAATAATAAACCGTGGTTTAAGCCACTAAGTTCTAGCGTAGTTTGCTAAACAACAGTGAATAACTGAAATAGCACATATAAAAATATGACTTTATTTATCCATTGTATTATGATGGATATTTTTTTTTTCGGTTTGGGGCTATTATAGATAGTTATACTATGCTATGTTTTAGGAAAAATATGTGTCATTTCCGTTGAATATATACCTGAAAGTAGACTTAAAAGATCAGTATTAATAGATACTGCTAAAAAGTTTCCCATAGTGGCTGTACCAATTTATACTTCCATCAGCAGCGTAGGAGTGTTCCAGTTGCTCCCCATTGCCATTAATCCTTGGCAATGTCTGTTATTTTCATTTTAGTCATATTGGTATGTGGGGAGTGGTATCTCATAGTACACTTATTTTTAATTCTTCTAATGACTAAAGAGTTGATTACTTTTTCATATATTTATTGGCCTTTGGAACAACAAATACATGTTTATTGTACCTGGAACAACAGACTGGTTCCAAATTGGGAAAAGAGTACATCAAGGCTGTTTATTGTCACCCTGCTTATTTAACTTATGTGCAGAGTACATCATGCAAAATGCCAGGCTAGATAAATCACAAGCTGGAATCAAGTTTGCCGGGAGAAATATCAATAACCTCAGATAATCAGATGACACCACCCTTATGGCAGAAAGCGAAGAAGAACTAAAGAGCCTCTTGATGAAAGTGAAAGAGGAGAGTGAAAAAGTTGGCTTAAAACTCAACATTCAGAAACTAAGTTCATGGCATCCGGTCCCATCACTTCATGGAAAATAGACAGGGAAATAATGGAAACAGTAAGAGACTTATTTTGGGGGCTCCAAAGTCACTGCAGATGGTGATTGCAGTTATGAAATTAAAAGATGCTTGCTCCTTGGAATAAAAGCTATAACCAATCTAGACAGGATATTAAAAAACAGAGACATTACTTTGCCAACAAAAGTCCATCTAGTCAAAGGTATGGTTTTTCCAGTAGTCATGTATGGGTGTGAGAGTTGAACTATGAAGAAATATGAGTGCTGAAGAATTGATGCTTTTCAACTGTGGTGTTGGAAAAGACTCTTGAGAGTCCCTTGGACTGCAAGAAGATCCATCCAGTCCATCCTAAAGGAAATAAGTCCTGAATATTCACGGGAGGACTGATGCTAAAGCTGAAGCTCCAAATCTTCGGCCACCTGATGAGAACAACTGACTCATTGGAAAAGACCATGATGCTGAGAAAGATTGAAGGCAGGAGGAGAAGGGGACGACAGAGAATGAGATGGTTGGATAGTATCACTGACTCAATGGACGTGAGTTTGAGTAAGCTCTGGGAGTTGGTGATGGACAGGGAAGCCTGTCATGCTGCAATCCATGGGGTTGTGAAGAATTGGATACGACTGAGTGGCTGAACTGAACTGACTGATTGGCCTTTGGGATATGCCTTTTTTTTAAAAAAAGGATTTGATTAAAATCTGTTACTTTATTATTGAGTTATCTGTCTTTTTCTTATTAGTTTGTAGAATTTCTTTATATATTCTTAATATAAGCCTTGTCTGTTTCATGTATTGAGAATATTGCCTCTCATTCTGTTGGTTTGTTGTTTCTTTCCATTAATGACCTTTTTTGAAAGTTTGGATCACCCCATCACTTAGGCCAACAGAAGTGATAGCTACAGGTGGGGTAATTTAGAATGAATACCATATAAAGAAGAGTATGCATGGCAATATGGCCCTGAGATTATTGGTTTGACAGGGATGTGGTTCATCCCATTAACTTTCTATTTTTCTATTTCTCCTCAGGAAGAATTGCCTGTGGAAGTGACATAAGTCGTGAACTGTGGCAGCCATTAGATATGCTTCATAGACTTCTAGCTGCAGCAACTGTGAGTAATGATGTTTTCTTGTTTATTGGACACTTATATATAATCTTTTGTTTAGTGTGTCTTCAATTTTTAAAAATTTGGTGTCTTTTTTTGTCTTATTTTGATGTACACAATTTTTTACACATTCTAAATATGAATTCTTTTTCAGATAAATGTAAGAAACTATTTTTCCCCATAGATATCCCAGGAAATAGCACTCAGGGAATGACATCACAAAACATAATAATATATAATAGGAAGAAATGATAGCATATGTACAAAATGATAGTGTATGTACAAAATGGCTTGATTTAAATGCCAAGAAAAATCTGTATGAAATAACCAAAGGGTTATTTTCCATGTGTTAAAAATAATTTTAAAAAATCAATTATTAGACAAAATCAGAACGTTATGGAAAAAGTATAGGGAAAAGTTAAAATACCAAAATATAAATTTCAGAAATTAAACACGTGTAATTTTTGAAATTAAAATAATAATATATATGGCAAAGAAAAGACTAGCTATAGTTGAAGAGAGGAAGATATTTAGAACAAAACACAGGCAAATTAAATGTTGGAAAATAGGAAGAAGAAATGAAAAGACATTGGAATATGGAGTGAGAAGATCTCTATATGAGTTATAAATGAATAGAGAGTTGGGGAGAGAAAAATGTTTGAAAACAGGTTTGATGGTTTAGAATTTTAGAAAATTTATGAAAACATAGGTTTGAAAAAATTAAATTTCAGATTTATGAAACAGACTGATAGAATTGTTTCAGTTCTGAGATGGACAAATAAAAATATATTACTAAATCTATTTCTAATCAATAGAGGGAAATAAAGGGGAAAAATAAAGAAGAAACATGTAATCTAGTACAAGGGCAGAAAAAGAATGAAGCAAATGAAGCAAAGAAAAATCATTATTAAAATAAAATACAAAAGAAGATGCTGTAGATAGGATAAGACATACCATAAATCATTAAAAAAATAGATTAAATTCACATATGCAAAAGGGAGACTCAAAGTTTTTAGACCTTTTGTAGATATATTCCATTTGTCAGTCAGTTCAGTCGCTCAGTCATGTCCGACTCTTTGCGACCCCATGAATCATAGTACACAAGGCCTCCCTGTCCATCACGAATTCCCGGACTTCACTCAGACTTACGTCCATCGAGTCAGTGATGCCATCCAGCCATCTCATCCTCTGTCGTCCCCTTCTCCTCCTGCCCTCAATCCCTCCCAGCATCAGAGTCTTTTCCAATGAGTCAACTCTTCGCATGAGGTGGCCAAATTTACTAGACACAAAATATTATATAGTGACACAGAAATGTAAGATACATTTTGGGGAAACAAAACGTACCAGGAAGTAACAGCCAAATAAATATTTTGTTTAATAAAAAAGTTTTAACATGTGAATTATTCATAGGGACAAAAAGAGGTGTCACATACAAAATAAAAGGACTCTTCTATCAATAAATAATAAAATTAAACTTTATGTATCATGGCTTCAAAATATTTGAAGCATATTTAAATATTTTAGTATTAAATATTGAAAAGGTGAAGGTGTTCAAAAGGTACAAACTTCCAGTTTAAAATAAATAAGACCTGGGGATGTAATATACAGCATGGTGATGATAGTTAACAATACTGTATTGTATATTTGAAAGTTGCTAAGAGAGTAAGTCTTAAAAGTTTTCTTCACAAGGGAAAAAATTGTTAAAAAGTGTATATTTAAAGCAAAAATTGACAGAAAGAATTTGACTAATCCATAGTTATGGCAGGAGATTTGCACATGCCTTTTTAGTAACTAGTTTTCATTCCAATTCCAAAGAAAGGCAATGCCAAAGAATGCTCAAACTACCGCACGATTGCATTCATCTCACATGCTAGTAAAGTAATGCTCAAAATTCTCCAAGTCAGGCTTCAGCAATACGTGAACCGTGAACTCCCTGATGTTCAAGCTGGTTTTAGAAAAGGCAGAGGAACCAGAGATCAAATTGCCAACATCCACTGGATCATCGAAAAAGCAAGAGAGTTCCAGAAAAAACATCTATTTCTGCTTTATTGACTATGCCAAAGCCTTTGACTGTGTGGATCACAATAAACTGTGGAAGATTCTAAGAGAGATGGGAATACCAGACCACCTGACCTGCCTCTTGAGAAATCTGTCTGCAGGTCAGGAAGCAACAGTTAGAACTGGACATGGAACAACAGACTGGTTCCAAATAGGAAAAGGAGTATGTCAAGGCTGTATATTGTCACCCTGCTTATTTAACTTCTATGCAGAGTACATCATGAGAAACTCTGGACTGGAAGAAACACAAGCTGGAATCAAGATTGCCAGGAGAAATATCAATAACCTCAGATATACAGATGACATCACCCTTATGGCAGAAAGTGAAGAGGAACTAAAAAGCCTCCTGATGAAAGTGAAAGAGGAGGGTGAAAAAGTTGGCTTAAAGGTCAACATTCAGAAAACGAAGATCATGGCATCTGGTCCCATCACTTCATGGGAAATAGATGGGGAAACAGTGGAAACAGTGTCAGACTTTATTTTTTGGGGCTCCAAAATCACTGCAGATGGTGATTGCAGCCATGAAATTAAAAGACGCTTACTCCTTGGAAGAAAAGTTATGACCAAGCTAGATAGTACATTCAAAAGCAGGGACATTCCTTTGCCAACAAAGGCCCATCTAGTGAAGGCTATGGTTTTTCCAGTGGTCATGTATGGATGTGAGAGTCGGACTGTGAAGAAGGCTGAGCGACAAAGAATTGATGCTTTTGATCTGTGGTGTTGGAGAAGACTCTTGAGAGTCCCTTGGACTTCAAGGAGATTCAACCAGTCCATTCTGAAGGAGATTAGCCCTGGGATTTCTTTGGAAGGAATGATGCTAAAGCTGAAACTCCAGTACTTTGGCCACCTCATGAGAAGAGTTGACTCATTGGAAAAGACTCTGATGCTGGGAGGGATTGGGGGCAGGAGGAGAAGGGGACAACAGAGGATGAGATGGCTGGATGGCATCACTGACTCAATGGCCATGAATCTGAATGAACTCTGGGAGCTGATGATGGACAGGGAGGCCTGGTGTGCTGCAGTTCATGGGTCGCAAAGAGTCAGCCACGACTGAGTGACTGAACTGAACTTAACTGATATCAAGGAGACATAAAATTTTCAAGGTTACAGAAAGTCTGAAGAATTCAATTAACAAGCTTGATCTAATAGATATAACAGACCTAACATATATGGCTCTTGACTACAGGAAATAGATAACCCGTGTTCTTCTCAGGTACTCAGAGATTAATGAACTTGCTTTTTAAGTGTGTTAAAATATTTCAAATGTGATAGATTTTTTAAAAATAATGTGTTGTATTTACAAAGTACAGCATGACTATTATATATATATATATATAAATCAATCTTCTGCAATGAAAATTTAATATGGTAGTGAATATAAGAAAGTATAGAAACCTAGATGAGTTGGATCGTTTTCTCTGAGATGAAAGGAAGCAGAATGAATCGAAGAAAGACTCAAAGTCTGGAATGAGTAGTTTTTCTTTTAACAATAGTTAAAGAGAAATATAAAGGAAAGATAGTAAACAGTTATTAGCATATTATTAATTCTGGTTTGTGATTTTGTGAGTATTGATTATCTTATACTAAAATTTTCAGTGTGTTTAAGTATATAAAAGTATTTTAAAGTGTGAGAAAAATTTGTGGAAGAATTAACTTGTAGGTGAAAACTTGTTTTTGAGATAATATGTCCTAAGTCTTATCATGATATATTGATATATGCTTGATATTAGTATTATGGGCTCTGATAAAATGTAATGTCAGGAAGAGCTTTATATCAGCAACAGGGTTTTAGAAAATTTCTTGGAATTTGTTTCAGAAAGTACTATATAAGTGGAACAGTTTGGGGGCAGTTTATTCAAAGTATCATAGTCTGCCTTCTTCATCATCACTAAGACCAGCTGGTAACTTTGAGTGTGTTTCAGTGAATCTCAAATATCACAGAGTTGCTGCAAGAATTAAAGGCAGCAATGTATGCCAGGTATATATTATGCTGTTAATATTAAATATCCAATCAGAAGAAACACTTCATTCAAAAGTGTTATATAAAAAATCAAGCTAGCTTCAGTATTCTCTTGGGGACTTTAGATACCAATAGTCAACTGAGCAATACATAAAGAGTTGATAAGGGTAAATTAATGTGCCCCTAGTATTTCATATTAGCCATGTTTTTATTCGTGTATGGAATTAACCTAAAGATAAACTTAAATATTCAAGGAACCTTAAAATATATCATCTATGTATTCTCTTTAAGAAACTTACCTAAACAAAGAATCCTTCATCAAAAAAGAGCAACTCTGTTTTTGTTTAATGTTCTATATATTGTGTTCACTTTTGGCAAACATTGGTTTGTCAAACAAAACAAGTGCTTTTTGTTTTTATACTTCTAGTTTTCCTTTGCCCGCTCTTTTATATTCATGCTATGAATTATAGTGTCTTAGATATCATCTTGTGTACAGCATATTTTTGGGATTTATTGTTTCTTTTATCTCTTCTCAATGTACAAGTCAATTTCTTTTAAAAAGTGGCTCTTATCTCACTTACTTTTATTGCTATGATAGATATTTGAACTTAATTCTCTTATATTCATGTTTATTTAGGTATGATCTTATTTTTGGTTTTCTTGTTGTGTTCTGTTTCCTTTCTGTTGATATGCAATATCTGTCTCCTTTGTATCCGCTCCCAACTCCTTTGTCACATACCAGTAACTTGAAAGTATATACTGAAGCATATTTTTATGTCACTAGTAATCATCGCCATTAATACAAATATTCTCATCTTACAGCTTGATTTCTTCTTATAATAGATGAGGAATTAGCAAATGTATAGTTTTTTTTCTTTTTAAAAAATTCTCGTATTAGTGCATCATTAATCTTTTTGCCCTTATCTTATATAGATTTTGTTTAAATAGTGATAACAATTGTGTTCTCATTTGTAGAGAGCTACATATTATATTGGTTATTTGGGCCAGACAGAACAGGAATATTGGAAAATAGACAAAATGAATTTGAACAGTTTTTGTAAATATATTCATTAGCAGAATGTATCATACTTAATGCCTTTCTAAAGGTTACCACAGCAATGGTAACCCACTCCAGTGTTCTTGCCTGGAGAATCCCAGGGACGGGGAGCCTCGTGGGCTGCCATCTATGGGGTCGCACAGAGTTGGACACAACTGAAGTGACTTAGCAGCAAAGGAAGCCAAATAGTTTAAATGCTATCAAACATTTTCAAAAATGACCATACATTAGTCCACAAGGAAACCTTAATAGATGCTTTGGGTTGGGAAGAGTGGAGCTATACCTTCTGATCACAATGCAGTAACAATTAGAAGTCTATGACAAAAGAAGAGATAAATAAGAAAAATTTTTTAAGCAATTAAGAAACTAAATAACGATTTAAAAAATTAACACTTCAAACCTTGAGAAGAATACATAAATATAAAATTTAAAAAATGTTCCAAAATAACTCTTAGGTGAAATAGAAGTATTTACTAGCTGTGTGACTCTGGGTGATTTGTATCTCATTACTGTGCCTGTGTTTCTTCATATGTTATTATGGTTGTTGTGAGGATTTAGTGAGATAATATATATAAGATCATTCCTGGCACATGATTAAACACTCAGATAGTAAGGCTGAGATATAAAATCAAGTAGCTGACAGTCTAGGCTGCTGTTCTGAGCCACTCTACTGTGTTGCTTAGGTCTTCAGAGGGCAGTTGTTCTATGTCTGGCTTTTCAACCTTCCAACAAAATTGATTTTTAAAAATTAGAGCAACCTATATGCAAGGTATCATAAAACTCTGTAGCTGATAAACACATGAATATGACATATTTCTTGCTCTCAGGAAACTAATTCTCTAGCAAAAGAGACAACACAGGTTATATACTTCAAGGCTGGAGGTAGAGTGCTCAACTGTGGTCATGGTTAGGTCACAGCTCCTCAAATTATGCTTTGGGGATGTAGAGGCAGAAGATCTTCAGAATATCCATACTTTTGGAATTCCTTTTTTTCCCTTTATGAGTCACAAAACTATAGTGATATTCTCTGAAGTATATGGTGAGTTCTATGCCTTCAGTATTTTGAATGCATGTCCTAAAAAGGCAGAGACTACCTCTCTAGGCATTTTATCACTCATATGGCCATGGAAAAGACTTTGGGAGAAACTTAGTAAGTAAATTTATTAATAAATATGAATAAGTAGCATGCAACTTCTGACCCTCTCCCCTTTTGGAAAAATGAAATGAATGGTATCATAAAAAGAAAGACAGTAATTTATTCTCTATTTTGGGTTACCCACTGGGGAAAAAACCTTTGAGAGTTGTAGATAGGAGGGTGAGAGAAATTGGTCCTGCTAGAATTGCTCTTTCAGTTGTCAGCACATTTTAATGCAATGCCAGTCTTTTCATGCCAAAAACTGAAGGGAACCTCTGGGTACTGATTGATGAAATTACTTCACTCCCAAATGGAATCTAAACTAAAAGTCTTTCCCATTTTGCAAAGCGTAGCACTCTACAAGTTGGAAAGGTAATGCATACTATCAGCATGTATAAACTGTGGAGTACATTTGAAAATAAAAATTTTAATTCTGTTTGACATCTCAGGCCCGGTGCTGTCATCCTATGAGAAAGTAACATCTGTTTTGACATTTCTAGTGGTAGAGACTTTAAATCAATTTCCACATTGCATATCTGCTGGCTAATCAGAATGGATATGGCATTCTTCTTACCAATGCATCCACAGGGAAGAAAGAAAAAGTACACAGGAAGTAAGGCTGGGCTCAATCTGATTGATGAATTTAAATAAAAAATTTAAACTCCTTTGAATATGTTAAATCTAAGTTTTAATTCAGTGCAAAATTTGAAAATGTTCTTTTAGTTCCTAAACATTTAGAGTTTTTTCTTATTTCTGACATATGCCTTCTATTTGACTTAAAACTAATAGAACATTGAAGTATGTTTTACCTCTCAAGCCATTTGGTTTGATCTCAAGTTAAGCTTGGATAAAGTTAATTTGCTATTATCAATAACAAGTGCTATAAAAATGGCTTAAGTAGATTTTTTTTTGTATTTTGTGTTTCAAATTACAGGTATTGAGAAGGCAATTTGTAATCTTATTTCCTTGATGGTTGTGTAATCTTAACATCTCCTGACTCATCATGTACATTATATTTAAAAGCATATTCAAAACAGATCCTTATAGGAACCATTGCTTCCATATCTTCCTTGTTTATAGGGCTTTCTTAAAGCTGCTGCTGCTGTCGCTTCAGTCATGTCCGACTCTGTGCAACCCCATAGATGGCAGCCCAACAGGATCCCCTGTCCCTGGGATTCTCCATGCAAGAACACTGGAGTGGGTTGCCATTTCCTTCTCCAGTGCATGAAAAGGATAAGTGAAAATGAAGTCACTCAGTCATGTCTGACTCTTAGCTACCCCATGACTGTAGCCCAACAGGCTCCTCCATCCATGGGATTTTCCAGGCAAGAGTACTGGATTGGGCTGTACCAAATTAATTTTAGGTATATCTTTTGAAGAAAAAAAAAAAGAGATTTCTACTTGAACAACTCTGGATTTTCCTCAAATTTTTATCTGTATTATTTGGGTTGTAATTATGTTACTTCTTTTCTTCTTTTTAATATGTAAGCACAGACTTCCTATTTTACTTTAAATAGACTTATTGATTATAAACTGTTGGGTTACAAAGCACACACACCAAATTATTCAGCCCAACTGGCCAACTCACTTAAGTCATTTTGTTAGTATAGATGCAGCTTTATTTAAGAGAGAGAAGCTTACAGAGGACTTTATTGGTAAATATGTGGGACGATAATCTTTTAATTTAATACTCAAAGATGCTTCTGTGTTCTTTAAAGAAAAAGGCAACATTTAAGAATGTAAAAATAATTGAAATAATTTTCACTTTAGAATATATTTGAATGGGTAAAGATGTGTCATACATTTAAGGTTTAATTTACCAAACAAGAAAACAGATATGATTGCTTGGATGCATAATGATTAAAAAGAATTACTAATCATAGTTAATAAAAGTAAGGTTTAATGGCTTTTCCTTGCCTTTTGAATCTGTTTATTGGATACAATGGTGAACACAGTGCAGACCTCCTCTATATTAAGTGTTGATAATGCTTAGATGAGCCTGCATTTTTATAATGCTACATGCATGTGTGTTAAGTCACATTATCATGTATGACTTTTTGCAATCCTCTGGACTGTACCCCACAGGACTGGAAAAGGTCAGTTTTCATTCCAATCCCAAAGAAAGGTAATGCCAAAGATTGCTCAAACTACCACACAGTTGCACTCATCTCACATGCTAGTAAAGTAATGCTCAAAATTCTCCAAGTCAGGCTTCAGCAATACGTGAACTGTGAACTTCCAGATGTTCAAGCTGGTTTTAGAAAAGACAGAGGAACCAGAAATCAAATTTCCAGCATCCACTGGATCATCAAAAAAGCAAGAGAGTTCCAGAAAAATATCTATTTCTGTTTTATTGACTATGCCAAAGCCTTTGACTATGTGGATAACAATAAATGGTGGAAAATTCTGAAAGAGATGGGCATACCAGACCACCTGACCTGCCTCTTGAGAAACCTGTACGCAGATCAGGAAGCAACAGTTAGAACTGGACATGGAATAGACTGCTTCCACATAGGAAAAGGAGTACGTCAAGGCTATATATTGTCATCCTGCTTATTTAACATGTACGCAGAGTACATCATGAGAAACACTGGGCTGGATGAAGCGCAAGCTGGCATCAAGATTGCTGGGAGAAATATCAATAACCTCAGATATGCAGATAACACCACCTTTATGGCAGAAAGTGAGGAAGAACTAAAGAGCCTCTTGATGAAAGTGAAAGAGGAGGGTGAAAAAGTTGGCTTAAAGCTCAACATTCAGAAAACGAAGATCATGGCATCTGGCCTCATCACTTCTCGGGAAATAGATGGGGAAACAGTGGAAACAGTGTCAGACTTTATTTTTGGGGGCTCCAAAATCACTGCAGATGGTGATTGCAGCCGTGAAATTAAAAAACACTTGCTCTTGGAAGGAAAGTTATGACAAACCTAGACAGAATATTAACAAGCAGAGACATTCCTTTGCCAACAAAGGTCTGTGGTTTGGCTATGGTTTTTCTAGTAGTCATGTATGGATGTGACAGTTGGACTATAAAGAAAGCTGAGCACTGAAGAATTGATGCTTTTGAACTGTGGTGTTGGAAAAGACTCTTGAGAGTCCCTTGGACTGCAAGGAGATCCAACCAGTCCATCCTAAAGGAGATCAGTCCTGGGTGTTCATTGGAAGGACTGATGTTGAATCTGAAACCCCAATACTTTGGCCACCTGATGCAGAGAGCTCACTCACTGGAAAAGACTGATGCTGGGAAAGATTGAGGGAAGGAGGAGAAGGGGACGACAGAGGAAGGGATGGTTGGATGGCATCACCGACACAATGGACATGGGTTTGGGTGGACTCCGGGAGTTGGTAATGGACAGGGAGGCCTGGCTACTGTGGTTCATGGGGTTGTAAATAGTCAGACATGGATGCGTGACTAAACTGAACTGTACCCCACCAGATTCCTCTGTTCATGGGATTCTCCAAGCAAGAATACTGGAGTGGGTTGCCATGCCCTTCTCCAGGGGATCTTCCCAACTCAGAGAAAACCCACGTCTCTTGTGTTTCTGCATTGGCCGGCAGGTTCTTTACCACTAGCGCCAGTTGGGAAGCCCTTTTAATACTACAGTGAAGGTCATTAACAGTAGTATTTGGGGAAATCAGATATTAATTTCTAATGGATTAAAATAGGGAAATGGTCAAGGCTTTTTAAAAAAATTTATAGTTATGATGCCATTTTTGGATGAGTTGTAAAGATAATTAATTCTCTCATCACCACATCATAGAATTTTATATTGTCTCTTCAAAATGCAGAATATATATATTCATCGTAATTACATAAGTTATTATAAATGCTTTAATTCTTAGTAGACCAGTAGTGCATGCACATATCCATAAGAAAGTGTCCAATCCAAAATTATTTAGAATTTGAAGCTATGCTGAAAGAATCTTATCTTTAAATTATTGGTTGTTTTTTCTTGTTAAATATAAAATTTTTATTAGCTTAAGGAAAAGCAACTAGCAATATTCTGTGTATAAGTCATTTCATTTATCCTCATAAAGTAATAGCAGCTTTAATTCTAGCCATATTGCTGGGGAGGAGTACTATAGATAAATCTTGAACCAAAAAATCATTTTTGGTAGATGTCATACAAATTTAATAACTCTATTCTGTCAGGTATTTGATTTAATTTTATTTGTAATAATTTTATCTTGGGGGATACAGGAGAGAGTCACACAGGTGAAGGCTAGATATTTTGTAGGTCTTTTATTGTGTTATTTTTTTGTAGCTGGTGTAAATGTTTGATATATCTTCTTCCATATTACCACCACTACAATTATAACAACAATAATAAATAACTGGATTTTCTCTGAGAATTGTCAGAGAACCTAATTTCCATATCTACATAACCTGTATAAGCATTGAGTCAGGAGTGTTGCTGATCTTCTAGGTCACGTACTCTATAGATCAAGACTTGCAATCCTCTTTCTCTGATATTGTTCTGATATTATTCAAAGACAAAATTAATTTGTCAATAACTCAGAAATTAGTAATTTTCTTGGGGGATTGTGGTTTTATTGGAAATATTCAAGAAATGATTAATGAACTGTGACAATATCAGATTTAGCTATTTATTTATTTATTTTTATCCACTTATGATTCTGGTAGTGTGGTTGAGGATATATAGGTTCTCCCCATTTCAGAAAATTCTATCTTGCAGATCAAGTGGGACAAAAGTGAGAACCAGGAAGAAAGAAACATCCAGTGTGAGACTCAGGGTATTTTAGGAAGGAGGGAAGATTCTTATAGATTTCCTCTTTTCTGCCCTTGCTATTTGAGTGATAAGTTTTGCAGAGTCAGACTTTTGGAGAGTCACAGCTAAGATGATGCCCAACAGAATGGACAAAACTAATGATGTTTAGGCCAGATTGTTGTTTAGACCTTGTGAGAAAAGAGGCAACGGGTGTTGTTGTTAAGGTCTTGAGTGAGGTAAAAACTGAGCTTTTAGGTTGTTGTTATTTAGTCGCTAAGTTATATCTGACTCTTTGCAACCCTAGGGACTGTGGCATGCCAGACTCCCATGTCCTTCACGGTCTCTTGGAATTTGCTCAGAATCATGTCCATTGAGTCAGTGATGCTATCTAACCATCTCATCCTCTGTTGCCCTCTTTTTCTTTTCCCTTCAATTTTCCCTGGCATCAGTGTCTTTTCCAATGAGTAACTTCTTTGCATCAGGTGGCCAAAGTATTGGAAGTTCAGCTTCAACAATAGTCCTTCCAATGAATATTCAGAGTTGATTTCCTTTAGGATGGACTGCTTTGATCTTGCAATCAGGGGACTCTTAAGTTTCTTCTGACATTTAAATATAAAATCCTAATCATTATCATGGACTAAGGCTGATTGAGGTTTTGAAGAACTGGAGAAGCTGTCCATTTTGCACTATGGCCTTGATGAACAAATACTTTAATGTCAAAAAATGTAGTAGGAATATATAGCATCTATAGTTCACAGAGAAGGCAATGGCACCCCATTCCAGTACTTTTGCCTGGAAAATCCCATGGATGGAGGAGCCTGGTAGGCTGCAGCTCATGGGGTCGCTGAGTGGGACACAACTGAGTGACTTCACTTTCACTTTTCACTTTCATGCATTGGAAAAGGAAATGGCAACCCACTCCAGTGTTCTTACCTGGAGAATCCCAGGGACTGGGGAGCCTCGTGGGCTGCCGTCTATGGGGTCACACAGAATCGGACACGACTGAAGCGACTTAGCAGCAGCAGAGTTCACAAAGCCTCAGAATTGCTTTTGAGGGTTACTCCATCATATTTTTCCTCAAGTAACTCTGATTATAGAGTAGTCTATGAATGTGTTAATCACTTAGTCATGTCTGACCCTTTGTGACCCCATGGACTATATAGCCCATCAGGCTCCTCTGTCCATGGAATTCTCCAGGAAAGAATACTGGAGTAGGTTGCCATTCCCTTTTCCAGGGGATCTTCCTGACCCAGGGATCAAACCTGGGTCTCCTGCATTGCAGGCAGATTCTTTACCATCTGAGCCACCAGGGAAGTCCCAGTTCTATGAATAGTTGATTTAAATTAGTTAAGATAGAAGTAAACAACCTATAGCTCTTCATGTGTAGTATAGTGAAGTATGAATATAAGTTTGGGGCACAAGTTAGCTGTTCATGTGTCTCTTCATTAAAGCAAAGAGATTTCCCATCTAGAGATTAATTTGGTTTCCACATAATAATTTTATGTAGTATAAAAATATAAATTACATCTTTCTTTTCAAATTTTTGGCATTTTAACTATAAAGGAGAACCAAACTACCATTAGTAGCTTAAAAAAGGTCAACAAAATAATTATTTCTTTAATGTAATTTCTAATTCTGAGTGAAGCAATTGATTTTTTGACTTTTAAGACATTTTTCTCTTTAGGACACATGACTATGTACTTTGAAACAAATGACATTAATTAATGTGATTTTGCATTAATTTCTCTCATTTTACACTATAATATACATTTGTACTTAATCTATAAAGGCTATATTTGAAATAAGTAAAACACAATGCTTTGAAGTTTTCTGATTTTTTTCATGTATGTATTCTGTTTGGTATATTACTCTTTTTCTGAATCATTGAAATTTTGTTGTATTGAATGTGATTAAATAGAATTAATAGGAAGACAAACAAAGTGAAGTTAGTCATCTCTAGTCATCTCTGACTCTTTGTGACACCATGCACTGCAGCCTTTGCCAGGAGATCTTCCTGAACCAGCGATTGAACCTGGGTCTCCCACACTGCAAGCAGACTTTTTACCATCTGAGTCATAGTTTGGCTCAGGTGGTAAAGATCTGGCTGCAGTGCAGGAGACCCAGGTTGGGAAGATCCCTTGGAGAAGAAAATGGCAACCCAATCCAGTATTCTTGCCTAGAAAATCCCATGGACAGAGGAGCCTGGTGGGCTACAGTCCATGGTTTTGCAAAGAGTTGGACATGACTGAGTGACTAAGACATACACACACACACACAAATAGAATTTTGGATTATTGCACTCTGTTAAAATAATTGCTTTAACAGTTACAATTACTAAATGAACTTTATCAATAAATAAGCAAAAGCATGCTCAAACCCGCATTCTGAATCTTGAATCACGTGTTTTTCTTCCTGATTGGATTTGTCAGAGAATTTTTAAATCTCCATTTTGGAGATGTATCTTGCATCTCCTGGCTTTCTTATTATATCCTATGAATGTTAAAAAGTTGCAAAAGTAATTTTTTCTGAGTTAATTGAGATTAGTTTTTCCTCAGACTTTTCTCTCAGCATTTTAAAACTTGGATTCCTTAGTGGTGTCATTTTATGTTTCTTTTTTTCTTTTTTTGTTTTTTGACATGAATTGACATGAATCCACCATGTGTGTACATGTGTTCTCCATCCTGAACCCCCCTCTTACATCCCTCTGCATCCCATCCCTCAGGGTCATCCCAGTGCATCAGCTCGGAGTACCCTGTCTCATGCGTTGAACCTGGACTGGTGATCTGTTTCACATATGATAATATACATGTTTCAATGCTATTCTCTCAAATCATCCCACCCTCGCCTTCTCCCACAGAGTCCAAAAGACTGTTCTATGCATCTGTGTGTCTTTTGCTGTCTTGCATATAGAGTCATCATTACCATCTTTCTAAATTCCATACATATGTGTTAGTTTACTGTATTGGTGTTTTTCTTTCTGACTTACTTCACTCTGTATAATAGGCTCCAGTTTCATCCACCTCATTAGAACCGATTCAAATGTATTATTTTTAATGGCTGAGTAATACTCCATTGTGTATATGTACCACAGCTTTCTTATCCATTTGTCTGCCGATGGACATCTAGGTTGCTTCCATGACCTGGCTATTATAAACACTGCTGCAATGAACATTGGGGTACATATGTCTCTTTCAATTCTGGTTTCCTCTAATTATGTTTATTTTTTTAAGGATAATTTTTACTTTCGAAAACTCAAATTCCTTTTTTCTATGAGAATGATGATATAAAAATTGCATTGGCATCCATAAGTCTGTACTAATATTAATGACTAAATCTTTTAAAAAGTTGAAAATAGAGAAGTCTGTGTAGAAGAATTCCAAGTAAATATGCAGCTGCTCCACTCTCAAGGAGGTAGACTTCTTACACCTTAGACATGAGCTGCGGATAATGACTTTCTTCCAAAGAGTAAAGAGTGAAAAAGAATAATTTTACAGAAGAGGAAAATATAATAAACACTATCAGCCAGGTGGTCAAAGTTAAAAATCGTGATAAGTCATATTGAATAGTATATGCTCTCGATATGATATACTGAGAATGGCGTCTGTAATCTTCCTCTCTACAATCTGTAACCTAAGACTTATGTTTCTTTCTAACATAAGAAAAAATTAAAAAAATCTCAATTGCAGGAAATTCTAAAAAATTACCTGACCAGTACTCCTCAAAACTGACAAGGTTATCAAAAACAAAAAAAGCCTGAGAAGATGTCACAGCCGAGAGGAACCTAGGGAGGAATGACAACTAAATGTAGTGTGGTGTCCTGGAACAGAAAAAGAACATTAGGTAAAAACTAAGGAAGTATGAATTAAGACATAGATTTAGTTAACTAAAAATGCATTTGCTAGGCAATCCCTCTTGTAGGTGTTGAAAATTTATTTCTAGACTATTATTAATGCTTTCTCAGGCATTCCATGTAATTTAGCACTATGCCAGAACAAAGAAACTGACACCATGCCCATATAAAAGACAAGCTGTAACCAGTACCAATACATTTCTCTTTTTATTAATTTCATGTACCAAGAAAAATTAATCAAAATATCATATGGTATACTGGAATAAGAAAAGGACTAACCATCTGAAAACTTTGTAATGGGAAAAAGCTAATGTGGAAGCATCTCTAACTTAAAGAAGGAAATACATGCATTTATAAATACCAGACATAACTACTTAGAATATAAATTGCTTGGGATTCTGTATGCAGCATATGCCTTGGAGACAATCTCAGTTTAAAGTTGTCAAAAGGACATGTAATTATAGAATCATGTGTAGTTTCAGAAATTATATCTGCTATGATTGAAAACAGACTATTAGGTGATACCTCCCATACAGAAAATTTTTACCAAATATGGAAGTTACAATTCCAATTTTTCTTTAATTTTCGAAGCTTTGTTAGAACATTGATTAAGTTTACTCATAACCCTGAGATAAATGAAAATATACATATCTTCGATTTTGCATCACTAGTGGTATCATCTTAAGAAGAATAGCACCTTTTGGAGGAAACTTATGACTGAAACATAATCATTTTTATACTCTGTGGACTGTAGTGCATGTATTAGCAGGCATATTCTCTGGTGAATGACAGCATAATGTAGACAAAAAGGACTCTGGAGAACCATATGGTGCTTGTGTTTCCATAGCAACTTGAGCATACATTGAAAGGATTTGTTGTTATGACTATTCTTTATCTGTTGTATAATGAACTTAGTACAGAGACTCTTATCTTGTTTTTCTTTCCTTGTTGCCTACATGGTAATTAAGGTGAAGCATTCTAATCTTAACTCATTTTAGAGTCAGATGATGGAATACAACACAATATATAAATATAATCTCACCTCTGCTACTTAGGATCAGTATGGTAGAAAAATTGCATTTCCTAATTTATAGAAGTGAGATCATCAATTTATGATAGTTTAATATAGAATAGATGCTGAGTAAATATTTGCCTTCCTCCAACCTAGGGGAGGTTGTGTACATTCTTCAATATCATTTCAAGCATGTTTTTATTTCCATCATATAAAAATTATTTTGCTTCTATTACCATTGTTAGAATCAAACCTTATTTTGAAAGAAATGCCTCTATAGTGGACAACTGATGGACTAGATGGCAGAGAATATTTTTGATGGTTGATGATTCAGCTTTGAGCATAAAGGTAGTAGGGTTTTAATTCTTTGCTTGGTTTCTTTCAAGAAATGTAACTGAGTTCAGTCATTGGTTTTCTTTTCCTAAATGTATAAAGATTCCCTTTCTTTTTGATTTTCCATTTATAACTGTTTTTAATAAGTACAAATGAGAAATATACAGGAAATAAAAGTAAAATATGAAAATTATATATATAATGATGGCCATCATTTAAATAAATATGGACAATGGTTGATAGACAAAATTTGTAGTGTTAAGATACTAGACTTACATTTTTCAATATCTTAAGTTTTATTTTGCATTTTAAGTTAAAACACTTAAATTTTTTCATTTTAAATTTATTTCTAAGAAAGAATTAACATAGAGAATATCAGTTGTCTGTTCCATCAATAATTTTCTGAACTGCTGCTCAGCCTTCTACTCTTAAGATCAACATGTATATATTTAGTCACTTTTGTTAAGTTGTGCCCCCTGCTATTACCAGGCAGCATTACCCCAGGTTTCCCTGTCATTCTTCCAGAGTAGTAATCTCACACTCAAATATGTCGGGGGGCTTCTTAAGAAAAGGCGTCCTGTGTAATAGAGAGTGATAGGTCTATTAGTAGAGTATGAAGAACCTGCATAGAGATATTAAACATGTATTCCGTTTCAGCATCTAGTAAATTCTGATATACAAAGAAGACAAATCTCTGGGCTAGATTCTTTTATCAACTGGGATTTTGCTAGTTCTGCTCTATTTAGAGCACATTTTCTTAACCTGATATCTGGAGACAGAATTTATCTTTATTTATTTATTTTTTTCACTTACGAAAGGTAGTCTATGTTTATTTAGAGTCACAAGCAGTTGATTGACTCAGTGTGACTCAGACCACAAAGACACCATTTCTCCTTCACTCCATTCTGGGTCCCGGGCCTGCCTGGGGCCCAGCGTGGCAGGAGGGCTGCCCGCGGCCCCTTCACAGGTTCACAAGCTTCTCATTGAGGGCAATTTGTGACTGTGTGAGGTTGGCCAGATAGGTCACCATCAACAGGTTGTTGATGTTGCTGTTGAGCATGGTCTCGAAGTCCTCGGGAACTATTTTGGGTACTTGGTTAACCAGACTCGTTAAGAAGCGGCCCACGGGATTGTCGGCTGACACCTTTCCAGACAGCACGTCCTCCGCATACTGCAACGCTCTGAGGAGGGCTTCCTGGATGCGAGCGGAAGCCCCGCCCACTTGCTGCAAGTCACAGGAGAGGCCGATCACGCGATTGGGGCTGAAACAGGTCTTCATGATCAGGTCAACTCCAATGCGTTCAGTGTCGTAGTATGTGTATGTCACTGTCAGAGGGGTGAATATCACCCCTATGGTCCTCCCAGGAACACCCATTAAAGTGCTGACATAGGCCTTGATGCTCATGCGGCCATTCTGGAGGCTACTGTCCACTGTGAGGTGAATGGCGTTGGGGGCTTCTCGGCTGTAGTACTCATGGATCAGCACTGAGTGCTCCATGATGTCATGGCCTGTAGCGTACCAGCCCAGGATGAGCTCGTTTGGAGAGACTTTCTTGTGCAACTCATACATGTTCTTAGCAAATTCCATGTCAACAGCCACCTCATCTTCTGACTCATTGTGTGGCACTCAAAAGCAATTGGTGACTTCCACTGAGTGCTTGTCAACGGTTCCCAGCAGGGTCCCGACAACTCGGGC
Source organism: Ovis canadensis (assembly GCF_042477335.2). Classification (NCBI taxonomy): domain Eukaryota; kingdom Metazoa; phylum Chordata; class Mammalia; order Artiodactyla; family Bovidae; genus Ovis; species Ovis canadensis. The sequence continues at coordinate 70,064,571 of NC_091248.1, read as the reverse complement.
AGCTCCCTCGTTGCGTCGCTTGTAGCTGTCCACAATGGAGGCCAAAATGACTGGGTGCAGCCGGACCACCCGGTACTGCCGGTGTGGCCATCTTCGAGAGAGCAGAATTTATCTTTAAATGGAAAAAAAAAATATTTTTTACTCTAACTGAAATTGAATATTCAATTATGAATGAAAATAATCAATCACAGTGGTATTAGCAGTAATTATGAGTTTGTCAACATTTTAAACCAGAGATGTTTTCATATCACATTACAACTGATGTAAATATCTCAATATGTTTTCATTTGCTACTACTTCAAAATGCAGTGCTTATTAGATACAGCACTAGGTCTTATTAAGGAAGATAGATATCTAATAAGGAGGATGGATCAATTGAGACGCAATTTGGGATAAGGAGGCTGGAAAATGAGATCAAAGAGCACTTTCTATTGTATTTGTAATATTCCATTTCTTAAGTTAGATGGTGACTTTATGAATGTTCCTTTTATTGCTATCTTTTATAACCTACTTATTATTCTCTAAGGGTTCTTTTGTATGCAAAATTTTTATAACGTGAATCTTTTTATACTATTTCTTCAGAAACCAATATTACCTGCTCTACTGTACCCCTTACTGAAAATTTCTTACCCAGTGTCCCTGTTGAACTGGTAGAGCACCACGTGACACTATCTTGAGAGAAGGGAACTAAAACTTGAAATGTTTAAAATTTACCATGTGTTGAATTTGTTGGCTCTGTATCCTCCAACCAGTATTTCTGAAGTCCCTTTTGATTTGTACACTTCTGTAATTACTCAGGGGATTCTGAGGTGGCTCAGTGGTAAAGAATCTATCTGCCAATGCAGAAGACTCAGGAGACATGGGTTTGATTCCTGGATTGGGAAAATCCCCTGGAGGAGGAAATGGTAACCTGCTCAAATATTCTTGCCTGGATAATCCCATGAACAGAAGAGCCTGGCAGTCCATGGATTGCAAGAGTCAAACACAATTGAGTGACTTCACATGCATGCACAATAATCATTCAGAGGAATTATTTTACTTGTAAAAGATATTTTGTTTTATGATGTTAGGAGGCTTTGTCATTCAACACTTGAGGAGGGAGTAATTTTTTTCCAACTAGCAAAAGCTGCAAAAAAAAACCACATGTGACAATTTAGCACCCTCTTGTAACACAAAACAATGTCAGTCAGTGGCCCTGAACTATAGGTCTCTCCTTAATCTAGTAGAAAACAAGCTATATAAGAAGTTAATTTTTTTCCTACCTTTTCCTGTAACTTAGGCACTTCACTGTCACATGGTTTGAAGTTAAACAGATGTGGTTTTCTAAGTTTCATGCAAAGAATTATTATTGATGTGAACTTGGGTACTCTCACCTGCCATACAGCAAAGCCAATCCACTGACACCAGGTTGTGGTAAAGTACAGTGTTTATTACAGAGTGCCAAGCAAGGAAAACAGGTAGATGTGTTCAGAAGACCTGAACTTCTCAATGGCTTTCAGGGAAGGTTTTTATTTTTGTTTGTTTCTTGCCGTGCTGTGCAGCATGCAGTATCTTTGTTCCTCAATCAGGGATTGAACCTGGACTATGGCTCAGAGTAAAGAATCTGTCTGTAATGCAGGAGAACCGGTTTTGATCCTTGGGTAGAGAAGATACCCTGGAGAAGGAAATGGCAACCCACCCCAGTATTCTTGCCTGGAGAATCCCCATGGTCAGAGGAGCCTGGTGGGTTACAGTCCATGGGGTTGCAAAGAGTCAGACATGACTGAACAGCTGACATGGTATTGAAAGTGCTGAGTCCTAAACACTGAACCACCAGGGAACTCCCCAGGAAAGAGTTTTTAAAGGCAACATTTGAGGTGAGGACTATTACAGAATTATGACTTTCCTCTGATTAGTTGGTAGTGAGGTAACAAGGTGATGTTTTGGGAATCTTAATTGTTAGTCTTCTGGCACCAACCAGTCTGGGGTTTATGTACTTGTGGTTGGTACCTAGTCCCTATTATACATCTGGGTTGCAGAGAGTCATTGTGTTTGCATATCTCACAAATGTGAGTCAGATTGTTATGAGGAGTTGTCCAGGACTTCGTTGGGTTTTTTTTTTTTTTTCCCTGAATTTTTGTTTAAAATCTCAGTGCTTTTCTTGTTTGGCTACTTTTCTTTTGTTTCCACATTCCCTCATTTTTCTATTCAGTTAACTGCTTGTTGGAACTCTGGGAAGACCTTGGAAGACTAAAGCCTTTTTCTACAAAAAAGAAAGGAGGAACTAAAGGAGCTTTTGTACTTAGGGCTCTGCAGGGTCCTGCTCAGTTTCAGAAGAATAAAAACTAGTGTCTTTTAAGTAGATGTAAGTACTATTAAGCATTTATATCATACATGAGCAACCCACTGTAAATGACACACAAAGGCCAGTTTTTGGTGGTTTTGAGTCCAATTCAGTTCAAAGGCATAGGCATTTTCAGCTATGCATAATTTAATCTGACTTTTCCTATCAGTGAAAATTGTCTTATTTTGATATAGTAACTTAATATTGTACCTGTGATCCTCACTTCATTCAGATAATGTAATTTTGATATATAACCTATGCATTTTATGAGACTCAGTAGAAAAAGCAGCTCAAACTGGAAAGGCCAGATGAGTAAGGTGACCAAATAATTATAATCTGAAAAATTGTCACTAAAAATATCACATATGGGAAGCACAGTGGCAAGAAATATTGTCTGCATATCATTGGAAAGACTTCATTATTATAGGTTAGAGATAAAGGTATTCTGAAAAATATTTAAGGAATGCTCAGCATGGATTCCACAGTTCATCAGGCACTCTATCTATCAGATCTAGGCCCTTAAATTTATTTCTCACTTCCACTGTATAATCATAAGGGATTTGATTTAGGTCATACCTGAATGGTCTAGCGGTTTTCCCTACTTTCTTCAATTTGAGTCTGAATTTGGTAATAAGGAGTTCATGATCTGAGCCACAGTCAGCTCCTAGTCTTGTTTTTGTTGACTGTATAGAGCTTCTCCATCGTTGGCTGCAAAGAATAGATTGGGGAAACAGTGGAAACAGTGTCAGACTTTATTTTTCTGGGCTCCAAAATCACTGCAGATGGTGATTGCAGCCATGAAATTAAGACGCTTACTCCTTGGAAGAAAAGTTATGACCATCCTATATAGTATATTCAAAAGCAGAGACATTACTTTGCTGACTAAGGTCCATCTAGTCAAGGCTATGGTTTTTCCAGTGGTCGTATATGGATGTGAGAGTTGGACTGTGAAGAAGGCTGAGTGCCGAAGAATTGATGTTTTTGAACTGTGGTGCTGGAGAAGACTCTTGAGAGTCCCTTGGACTGCAAGGAGATCAGCCCTGGGATTTCTTTGGAAGGACTGATGCTAAAGCTGAAACTCCAGTTCTTTGGCCACCTGATGCGAAGAGTTGACTCATTGGAAAAGACTTTGATGCTGGGAGGGATTAGGGGCAGGAGGAGAAGGGGACGACAGAGGATGAGATGGCTGGATGGATGGCATCACTGACTCGATGGCCATGAGTCTGAGTGAACTCCAGGAGTTGGTGATGGACAGGGAGGCCTGGCATGCTGTGATTCATGGGGTCACAAAGAGTCGGACACGACTGAGCGACTGAACTTAACTGAACAGCATGGATTCCACTGAATCTTTAAGAAAATAAAGGACAAGTCATAATGTTTGACTATTAGAGAAGATTTCAGGATTTGGGAATACTTCTCTAATGGAAATTAGCAAAACAAGAAAACTGAACGTGAAGAAGAGATAGCTTTCACTAAAATAAAAAACTTGATGAAAAGTGGGTTTATGTAATGTTGCAATTTGGCTCTAGGGTACATACAGCTGCTGCTGCTGCTGCTAAGTTGCTTCAGTCGTGTCCAACTCTGTGCGACCCCATAGACGGCAGCCCACCAAGCTCCCCCATCCCTGGGATTCTCCGGGCAAGGGTTCATACAGAGTTACACTTAAAAAATTACAGAATGCTTTTGCAAACGGAGTCTTTGAAAAAGTAGTTCATTATATGCAAAAGTTGTTCAAGTAATATTTTGGAAAAGCAATACAACATTTATTATTGGGTATATTTCTATTTATGGGCTGAATTGTGTTCCCTCAAAATTCATATATTAAAGTCCTAATTTCCAACATCTCAGAATGTGACTTTATTTGGAAAGAATATCTTTAAAGAAGTAATTAAGTTAAAATGAGGCCATAAATGTGAGTCCTAATTGAATCTGACTGATGTCCTTATAAAAAATTAGTACAAACAAAGAGACACCAGGGATGGATGTGTACAGAGAAAAGATTATTTGAGGACATAGCAAGAAGGCATTGTGCTAGAAAAGGAGAGAGGCCCTCACAATAAACCAAAGCTGCCAGCACCTTGATCTTGGACTTCCAGCTTTCATAGCTGTGAAAAATAAATTTCTGTTGTTTAAGCTACCCAGTCTGATATTTTATTAGTTTTAATTTTTTTATCTTAATTTTAGATGAGTATTTCATACAGTTAATTTATCAGTTAGTTTTGGTATTAGAGACATTTAAATGACCATAGACCACTATTTCTAATTGAAATGTCTTTTTTTCTTTCATTGCAATAGTGATGTTTGATGTAGCTTTGATAACATAAGTTATGCCTATTTCTTCAGTCAAGGCATCAGTTTGAATGGTTTGTAGACTCAGTAAACCTCCCTACCTTAGCTTCGCTTTTTTGACGTGTGATTCAGTTAATTGTAAATGTCAAACTGTCTCTATTTATAAGAAATATCTTCTTTCACATTATAATACATTTCTTAAGGACTATTTATAAGTTATAAAAAATGTACTGTTCTTATATGAATAAAAATGATGATCTTTGAGGAGAATGTGATACTCAGAAAGAGGTTATTCTAATAATAAATATGAATTTTCAATTAGTATATTTCTGTATGATAGTCACTTTTTAATTAGGGCTGATTAACTCTGTGTGTGAAGTATTTTGCTTCATTATTTCTCTTCCATGCATTTGTCTGATCAGATATGACCTGTAAGAAATGGTGGGGAAGGGTTATTAAAAGAAAGAAAATTTTAATCAGCATAATAGTTGTGGTAAAGGATGAATGATTGGATGTGTTAACTATTGATTAACATTAACCTTATAGGTTATTGTTATTCATTATAGGTTATTTATTAAAAATTATCTCATATAATGAGAATACAGTAAATTTATAACTAAATTCAAGTAATACAGAAAGCAAATAATTATAATGCATTTTATCATTTTATAGAGGGAAAAATAACTGAAACATAGAAATATAAAGCAACAATAATAATAAACTAGGGTTAAACTGGGCTTCCCTGGTGGCTCAACTGGTAAAAAATCCGCCTGCAATGTGGGAGACCTGGGTTCGATCCCTGGGTTGGAAAGATCCCCTGGAGAAGGAAAAGGCTACCCACTCCAGTATTCTGGCCTGGAGAATTTCATGGATTGTATACTCCATGGGGTCACAAAGAGTCAGACACAACTGAGCTACTTTAACTTTCAGGGTTAAGCTAGACTCATAAAAGTGATCAAAAGGTCTAGGATTTTGTGTTATTTATGGTTTGTCTTCTCTTCCCTGGAAAAATATAATTGTAGATCATACTAACAACTATGAAAATGCTTCACTATTTTAAAAGCAGCTAGTGTTGTCCTCAGAAAAAAAGTCATGCAAAAGAACACAGTTCCCTGTTACTGTTGTATCAGTTGTAAATATATTATATATGAAATGCATGTGTATTTCACTGATGATTAAGATGATAACAGAATTTACATGGCATGCTTTAGTCATCTTATAATATACCCTTAAAATAAAATAAAAACCAAAGTAATGATATAATCGCCCTACCTCAAATCTGATTGTCAGGTTCCAAATGTACAGGGGTTAATGTGTCCATTTCTTCCTTCTCAACCTTCCTATTTATAGGCTTAAGGAAAAAAAATTGACATGACTGGTATAAGAAGAAAATGTCAAAAGGTTATAAAACACTGCAGAAAAGACATTTTTAATGAGTCTTCGGAAACCCTGAAATAAGAAAGATCAGAAATAAGGTTATTATAATGAAACCAGTGTTCAAGACATGTTTTCTAGTATTATTTCTGCCTATCTCTACTGCATAATTAGTGGTAGGCAAGATAGGTTGTAAACTCTGAGAAAAACAACATATTTTCCAACTCTGACTCCTAGTTCTGCTGCAGGCAGCTGGGAATGTTTTCCAGAAATAGAAGATGGCTGTAACAAACAATAAAATATAGGCAGTAAAAACCATGATGATCTCTTTATCACTTCTGTCATCACTGCACATACTGATGGATTTATCACAATGCCATGTGAATCTGAAGGCAAAGTGTCATATTCTGTGGATATGCCTTGTCCTGAAGGATTTATTGCTTCATTAGGAAACAAGGGAATAACTTGTTTTTTTTAAATAAAAAATTTAAGAATGGATTCATATTCTCATAATCTGAAATAAGATTTTGAATGCTATAAAAACATATGCTTCATTTATACAGATTTACTTCTGCATTTACTCATTGCACTTCTTCTGAGAAAAAATTATGTCTTAGTTTCTTATAAATCAGGAATACAAAAGCTTGGCTGCTTTTACTTAATAGTTTGGTGATGTTGAAGACTCCAAAACCCAAATAATAAAACAGGTTAGAGGCTTTATTTTTTGTTTAACTGTCCTGTTTTATCAAGTCAGCCAGGAAATTAAACCACTTGTCCACATTGCTCAAGCCTGAGGTCTTATCCTGTCATACAGATTAATTATATGACTTTAGGTCTAAATAGGAATGTGTCAAAAAGGGTGCTGATAAAAGTCAGAAAACCTGGCTTCCAGTTGAAGTCTTCCGAACTTAATGACCTTAGAGAACCATTACGTTTCACCTGAGCATGATGTAAGTAAAATAAGAGTATTGCAAGTCTTTTGTGAATTAGAAAATGATATTCATTCTTTTATTTGTCATATATCTACATATTATTAAGGCAACAAAAATTTAGAATATTACTGGATGATAGTGAGCATTGGGGCTCTACATCCAATACTATATGTTCATTGAATTCTTCCAATTGTATGGGATTTACCTAAATTCATCTTTGGCAATATAAGACTGTTTTGTAAAAGATCTGCTAGTATCTTATTTATTTTTTTTATTTCTAAAAATTGTACCTGTATGACTTTGGGTTAGTCACCTAACATCTTGGGAAAATGAACTTACTTTATAGGAGCACAAAGTATTTGGAGTAGATGGTTAGCAACATCCATTCGAGTCTTACAATGTTCTGCCACATTTGTGCCACTCGTTCTTTGTTTTGAAATCTAGGACACCAGGCAGAAAAAGGACTTCAGACTCAGCAGTTCCCATGTGCTTATGGCTGAATGGAACTGAAGTTGTCTCCGTCACTGGCTTCACTGTCTAGTTTACTTCACATTACAAATTCTGTTACAAAGTCCTCAATATTTTGGTCTAGAGTTTCTTGCTTGCTTTTGCCTAAGGCTTACAGAGTTATGAGTAAATATTTCATCAGTCAAACTAGCACCTAAATTTACCCTTTCTTTTACTTTATTTTCTATTTTCATGAAAGATCTGTCACAGAAACCCCTATATACTAATGTTGCCACAGGCATAGATCATCAGTAATTCAAAATTCACAACCACAGATTCTGGACTGATTGTCATTCGTTTGAATTTTACTTTCTGCCTCTTTTGTGATTTGATTTTAAATCAGTTATCCCTTTTACTCTTTTCAAAATCACCTGTATTCATTAGTGTTCGCCAGAGAAGCAGAAACGATTAGAATGTTTATCTCTCTCTCTATATATATCTGTCTGTCTGCCTGTCCGTCCATCCATCCATCCATCCATCCATCCATCTATCCTTTTATCTAGATAGAGAAAGAGTTTTTTTTTTTTTTTAAACAAGGAATAGGCTTATACAGTTGTGGAGACTGGCGAATCCCAAATCTTTGGGTGAGCTGGCATGCTGGAGAATGGAATTGTTGCAGTTTGAATGCGAAAGCAGTCTGCTGGCAGAAGTCCTTCTTTTGGGGAGTACAAGGGGTTTTGTTCCTATTAAGGCCTTCAATTGATTGAATGAGGCCCACCCACATTATAGGAGGCACTCTGATTTAAATGTTACTCTCATCTAAAAAGAAAAGACACTTTCACAGAAATATCTAGACTGTCGTTTGCCTAAGTAGCTGAGTATCATGGCCTAGCCAAGCTGACCCATCAAATTAACCATTACACAACCCTTGACATGTGCGTCATTGTTTTCTTCAACATACTGCTTTTAGCCTTCCTTCATGATCTCCCAGGCTAAAATACCCCATAAAACCTTCAGTTCTCATCTCTTATCATATTTTCAGCTGTCTCTTGAGTTTCTGCCCCCGCCCCCGACCATGTTCTCTTCGGGCCCTTTTGTTCCAGCAGGTTCAAAACAAAAGCTCATGATCTTTTCCCCCTTATCTCTTATTTTCTTTTATTAATGACAACATTGTTCAATCTAGAAAGCTTGAAATCATCTTTGAATTAGTCCCCTTCATCCTTTTCTCTAATGAAATTCCAGCTCATTCACTTACTCAAGATAATGTCCTAACCAAAGTAAATAAAATAATGAGGAGGCAAACAATAAGTAAATAATTCCTCAAATAATTATAATTGTGTTAAATGGTATGATGAAAAAGCACAGGGTACTAGAATATTTTATAACTTAGGGACCTCATGTAGTGTGAGAGGAGCAGGGAAGACTGGTATCAGAAGGATTCATATAAGTTAGTCAAGTGAAATTGGGGCATAAGGAGATGAAGAGTATTCAAGGCAGAGTAAACAGCTTGTGTAAAGACCCTGATATAGGAAAAAATATCAGTTTTTTGTCCACATAAAAATATCAATTTGATATTTAATATGATGCCTGAGTACTAACTCTGTCAGGAATTTTTATTCTCAGACTATGATATGGATATTATGATTTAGATACTAATTTTGGTAAATTGTAGGGGTTCAACAAATGTCTGTTGTATAAATAAATAAATCTTTATTTTAAATGAGAAAAGTGAGACTCAAAAGATTAAGTAAGGAGTTCAGATTTACACAAGATAAAGTGGCAGAATAAGGAATCTGCTGGTTACAGGAGACACAGGGAAGAAAACCACTGCCTCCAGTCACCCCATTATTGCCCCATCAGCAAGACTAAGAAATACTGTCAAACTTCTAAATTATTAGTAAATCCTGGTAAAGCAGTGTATGATATTCTAATTTTGCTAGACTGATATATATATATATATATATTTTTTTTTTCTTTTGGTGTTTGGTTTGCATGATCTTGATAACTTTGGAATATATTTACATAAATAACCCTAGATATTGATTGGATGATTCAGTTTCTCTTCTGCTCTTAATCTCAGCATTAGTTTATTTTTCTTTCCTAAAAGTAATAATGACTTTTTTAAACCTACCAAAATATTTGCTTTAATCGCATACAAATGAAGTGATTATGAATTTCAGATTGGCTAGATTTCAGAATAATTTACTCCATCTTTTTTCTTACAGTAAGAAATAACATTTCTATTAATATTTTAGAATACACTGTCTTATAAAAATGAAATTGAATTTAAGTGTACTCCATTGACATCTCTTTTAATTTGCAGTTATAAGTTTCAGTTTTCTTGCTTGGAGAATTCTATGGACAGAAGAGCCTGGCGGGCTACAGTCCACAGGGTAGCAAATAGTTGGACATACTGAAGTAACTTAGCACACAAGCACTGCCAAAGGAAGAATTAGACTTCTTACAGAAAGAATCACTTCGAAATTAAGAAGTTTGCCATAGCGGTGGTAGTACCAGAAATTTTGAAAGAGATATGGAGCATTGTCTAAACATGAAGATTCACTGCCGATAGAGATCAGAGGTGTTACTCTTTTCCTGTGGCTAGCTACTTTTTAAATAATTACGCTGCAGCTTCTGGCCTCACCACTCCACTCCTGATTATGTTCAGAGTCTCAGTGATATCCAGTTTGTTGGAATTCAATAGAAACTTCTCAGTACCATCAGATACAACAGGATTCTCTTCATTCTTTTCTTAGTTTTAAGGACATCACCACTTGTGGTTTTCCTTTTGCTTCTTGTAGTGACTCACCATGTTCTTTGCTGGTGCTCCTCGGTGCTTGACCTTCAGATGCTGGAAGGCAGGCATATTGGTTCCTCTTGAGTACCATGTCCTTTCTGATCACATTAATCACCATTACTTTAAATATTGTCTTTGTGCCAAGAGCTTCTGAAGTATCTTTATAATCCAGGTATTTGTTTAGAGCTTCAGGATCATTTATTCAGCAACATCTTTGATATTTCCATTTGGACTTCTCCTCTGCATCTCAAACTTAAAATGTCTAAAAACTGAGCTGCTAATCTCTCACACCCAAACCTGCTCCTTTCATTGTCTTCCCAGTTCAATAACCATCTATCCCCCAAACTGTTTCATCTTTGATTTAGCTCTTTCTCTTCCATAAAATCGCATTAATCTTATCTTCAAAATATATGAAATGTCTTCACTTTTTTTCTTTTCACTGCTGCTATTGTCAAAAAGCAACCATTGTCTTTTGCCTGAACTGCTTCAGTAGCCTTGTAACTGGTCTCTTTGCTTTTACTCCTGTCTTTAATTTGTTCTCAGTACAAGGATCATTTAAAATGTAGGTCATCATCTAATGTCCCTGCTCAAAACTCTCTTCATTATACTTAGAATGGAATCACATGTTGCCATGAGTTCCAACGCTCCATGCCATCTGGCCCTGTCCACCTCTCCTTACCGTATTGTGACTTTCTTTTGCTCACTATACTCCAAAGTTGTGGATTAGCCTTGTTAATGTAATTTCTTCCTTGTTTCTGTTTCTCAGACGTGTAAAGTCTTTCCAGCTTTTGAGTTTTGTTGTTGTAGCCTTGCAAAAAACTATTTCCTCAATTATTGTTTTTGAACTTTGTTTTTATTTTTTACAATGGCTGATTCTTTTTTTTGTCCTTTAGGACATTTCATGAAAGTTTCCTTCTCAGAAAGGTTATTTCCAGACTTCCCTATCTAAGTGCTTATTCTAGTCCCAATCATATTCTCATGTTGTTCTGTTTAGTTCCTGCCATCACTTAGCTTAATTTGAAATTATCTTGTTTGTTGCCTTATTCCTAAAGCTAGATTATAAGTAATTTTTCTGAAAATTTAAAATTAGTGTTAAATGTAAATTTTAAATGTGATTGAACAGACATAAAACACTTTAAAATGAGTTGATGATCAGACAAAAAAACTTAGGAATTTGCAGCGGTAAAAAAAAGAAATCAGGAATTCCTAAATTCATTATGACTGCTGCATTGGAGGAATAATGTCTTTTCTTTATTTCTAGTAAATTATTTTTATGTTGGGATGAGATGTTGAGGCTCTGTCTGCTTTGAACCTCTTGTGCATCTCCATGTCTTGCTAAGTCTTGCTAGGCCAAAACTGAAAGTTCTTGATTGATCCGCTTCTCAGAATTGTTTTTTAATTGCATCAGTATACATATATCTCCTCCCTCTTGGACCTCTCACCCACCCTCAACCCCTATCCACCCATCTAGCCACTACGGAGCACCGAGCCAAGCTCCCTTAGCTATAGAGCAAGTTCCCACTAGTTATCTGTTTTACACATGGTGGTGTATATATGTCAATCCCAATCTCCCAATTCATTCCATCCTCCCTTCTGCACCTCATGTCCAGTGTCCATTCTCTATGTCTGCATCTCTATTCCTGCCCTGCAGATAGGTTCATCCATACCATATTTCTAGATTCCACACATATATATTAATGTATGCTGAAGACAGTCTTGAAAAGTGAGGTTTTTGTTCTACATGAGGCAGGCCTCTGGACAAATAAGTTGTGCTTACTGCTTGTCATAAAAGCAATGGATTCTCTAAGTTCAGGCTTCCTCCTACAGTGAAAGTGAAGTGAAAATGCAAGTTGCTCAGCCATGTCTGACTTTTTGCGACCCCATGGATTATATAGGCCATGGAATTCTCCAGGCCAGAATACTTGGGTGAGTAGCCTTTCTCTTCTCCAGGGGATCTTCCCAACCCAGGGATCAAACCGAGGTCTCTTGCATTGCAGGCAGATTCTTTACCAGCTGAGCCACAAGGGAAGCCCAAGAATACTGGAGTGGGTAGCCTATCCCTTCTCCAGTGGATCTTCCCACCCAGGAATTGAACCAGGGTCTCCTGCATTGCAGGTGGATTCTTTACCAACTGAGCTATCAGGGAAGCCCTCTCCTATGTAGTACATCCTCATATACGTGTGGGTTTACTCTATCTCTGCTTGCTGCTCCTTGCTGAATCTTTGCAACTAGACTGATAATCCTTGTATTATTTTGCTGCAGTCAAGTCTTTTTCTGTGGTCTGGAAGTCTTATGTCTTCTATCATCTTTCTATGGAACCATAGAAGGCTTGTACAGATATTTTGGTGGGCATTCTCTAAGTTCTAGGCTTCCCTGGTGTTTCAGATGGTAAAGAATCTGTCTGCAGTGAAGGAGACCTGGATTCATTCCCTGGACCAGGAAGATCCCCTGGAAAGGGAAATATCTACCCATTCCAATATTCTTGCTTGGAGAATTCCATGGACAGAGGAGCCTGGTAGGCTATAGTCCATGGGGTCACAAAGAGTTGGAAATGACTGAGTGACTAACGCTTTCCCTGGGTTCTAGCTTTTCTCAAAACTATTATATTTATTTAAGCAGCATAAAATCCCAACAGAATGATGATTTCCAATTTTTTCTTCTATTCTGAAACTATGATTAAACATATATTGGCAAAAAAAACCCCGTATATTGGCCTTCTTTTTATATTCTTCAGTTTTATTTAAATGCCTATTTCTTCCACCTTTTGAATGTCCTGTGTCTAATTATTTCATTTACTAATTCTCTTTTCAGTTGTTTTTATTATGCTGTTTAAATTGTCCATTGAGTGTTTGATATTGGCAATTATGGCTTTTCTAGAAATTCCATCTATTTTTTTAAAAAACCTGCCAGACCAAAAAAAGTCTCTTGTCTCTTACTCATGTTTTCAAATTCATCTTTTACTTATTTTAATCATTTTTAACTACATTTAAAATTTTTGTCTCTTATAATTCCAATATCTGAATTTTTTTAAATTTCATAGTGTGTTTTCTTTGCTTTCTCTTCCTCATAGTGCCTTATTTTCTCATGTTTGGTCATTTTGGAATGTAAGTGCATGTTCAGTTAGGCCCATTTCAGTGACCTAGCTTGAGATCATACCTATAGAAAGGATTTGAATTAGTTTCAGCTGGGTAACCTGGAAGACCCCCAGTATGAGATCCTTTAAATTAATTACCACTAACTAAGAGTGAAATTGGAGCTTTCCAGGTGGCTCAGTGGGTAAAAAATCTTCCTGCAATACAGAAAACGTGGGTTCACTTCTTGGGTCTGGAAGATACCCTGGAAGAAGGCATGGTAATCCACTTCCGTATTCTTGCTCTGAGAATCCCATGGACAAGAGGAGCCTGGAGGACTGTAGTCCATAGTGTTGCAAGGCGTCCGACATGACTGAAGTGACTGAGTGCACACACAAAGGTGAAACTATTGCCAAAATTATCAAAGGTGACTTCCGTGCCTGCTGCATCAGCATCCCAGAATCCAAAGCCCCGGAGGAGACTGAAAAGTTTTCCTATTACTTTTACCTGTAGGTAGATATTTTTCTAAGTTCATCATTTCATTGAGATTGTAGCTTTGAGGGCCTCTATCTTGCCCGGAGTAAACTCCAGGAGTTGGTGATGGACAGGGAGGCCTGACATGCTGCAATTCTTGGAGTCGCAAAGAGTCAGACATGACTGAGCGACTGAACTGAGCTGATCTTGCCCAAGCTCTTGTCGCTTTTTCACTTATAGTTGCTGTACTATTATCTTCTTTTATCGTACACATAGAGTTTTCCTTCTTTTCCTATTTTTGCAGTCTTAGCTTGTAAGTTTTACATTCTATTTGTATTCTTTTGTCACTATTACCCTTAAATTTTATTATGCATACTTAACATTTTAGTCTTTCTGTCCTCATTTGGAATAACACAAGCACATTATATCAGTATAACTGTAAGTCTTCTGTTACTATCTTTCATGTATTTTTATTTAGCATTTTTGGTGCTATAATTTTTCTTCAACTTTTAATTGAAATATACATAGAGAAAAATAAACTTGTCTTAAGGCACTTGCTCAGTGAAATTTTATAAAGATTTTACAGGGTGAACACAGCTGTGTATTCACTATTCAGATCAAAAATAGAGTATTTCTGAAAAATAATATTTATAGCACTCCAGAGACCCTTGTATACTCTTCCAGTCACTACCTCTCTCAAATGTAACCAGTTTTTTTTTTCTCATTGATGAATTTTGACTAAGTTATGGTTTTAAATTTTGTAAAAATAGAGTAAATAAAATAATTTTTGTATTTGGCATCTTTTACTCAATATTATTTGTATGGCTTATCAATGTTTTTATATGTGGCAGTAGACTTTATTTTCACTGTTGTAAAGTTTTACAATGTCTGGATATGTATTTTTATTTATCTACTTTAATATTGAGGAAGTATTTGTGATGTTTCCAGTTTTTAGCTAATACTAATAGCTGTCAGCATGATACCAATGATACTGCAAAAATGCTATAAAAATTTTTATATACGTTTTTGGCTGCATATATGTATGCATTTCTGTTGGAATAGAATTACTATATGGAGAAGGCAATGGCACCCAGCTCCAGTACTCTTGCCTGGAAAATCTCATGGACGGAGGAGCCTGATAGGCTGCAGTCTGGTAGGCTGCAGTCCATGGGGTCACTGAGGGTAGGACACGACTGAGCAATTTCACTTTCACTTTTCACTTTCATGCATTGGAGAAGGAAATGGCAACCCACTCCAGTGTTCTTGCCTGGAGAATCCCAGGGACGAGGGAGCCTAGTGGGCTGCCATCTATGGGGTCGCACAGAGTCGGACAAAACTGAAGCGACAGCAACAGCAGCAGCAGAATTACTATAACATAAGGAAGCATATGTTCCGTTTACTAGACATTGCCAAGCAGTCTACCAAAAGTGATTATTTCAATTTATACTCTTACATATAAAAAGTGTTCAATGGTATCAGTTGTTTCACATCCTTTCCAATATTTGGTGTTGCCAGTCTTTTCATTTTAGCATGGTGTATGGGTAGTTGTTGGAGAAGGCAATGGCACCCCACTCCAGTACTTTTGCCTGGAAAATCCCATGGACGGAGGAGCCTGGTAGGCTGCAGTCCATGAGGTCGCTAAGAGTCGGACACAACTGAGCGACTTCACTTTCACTTTTCACTTTCATGCATTGGAGAAGGAAATGGCAACCCACTCCAACGTTCTTGCCTGGAGAATCCCAGGGACGGGGGAGCCTGGTGGGAGGCCGTCAATGGGGTCGCACAGAGTCGGACATGACAGAAGCAACTTAGCAGCAGCAGCGGCAGTAGCAATATTGAACTCCTTTTCAAATTGGCCATTTGTTTACCCTTTTTAGTCTGAAAGTGTTAGTCACTCAGTTGTATCCAACTCTTTGCAACCCCATGGACGGTAGCTCGCCAGGCTCCTCTGTCCATGGAATTCTTTAGGCAAGAATACTGGAGTGGGTAGCCATTCCCTTCTCCTGAGGATCTTCCTGATCCAGAGATTGAACCTGGGCCTCCTGTACTACAGGAAGATTCTTTACGATCTGAGCTACCAGGAAAGTCCCTTTTAAAGTGCTTTGACTCTTTTAAACTGTGGGTTGTTTTTTTTTTTTAAGTTATTGATTTGTTGAAATTCTGTTAATATATATGATCTGGATACAAGTCCATTTTCAGATAAATTTTGAATATATTGCAAATATATTCTCCTTGACTTTTCATTCTTTTAATGGTGACTTTTCATAACAGAAGTTCTTAATTTAATGTAGTCCCATTTATCATTTTGTCCTATTTACAAAATCTTTCCTTACACTAAAATTTTTATTTTCTAGAGGCTGCATTAACTTTCACATTTAAATCTATGATCCACTTGGAAGTGATTTTTTTTATAAGTGGTGTATAACATGGATCATTTTACTTTTCTGGTTCAGATATATAATTAATCTAGTACCATTTTCTGAAAAGATGATCCTATTCTTCACTGTACTGGAGTGCTATCTTTTCCATAAATCAAGAGCCTGTATAAATGTAGGCCTGTCTCAGGACTGTTTCTTCTGTTCTGCTGGCCTTTTTGCATATCCTTGAACCAATATGGCAGTACTTTAATTACTATAGCTTTAAAGCAAGTTTGATAAGTAGATTAGTCCAATTTTGTTCTATGTATTATTTAAAATTGTCTGGTTATTCTTACCCATTTGCTTTTCCATCAAATTTTGAATTGTTATGCTGATTTAAAAAAAGTCAGGCTAGTATTTTGAATGGAATCTCATTAAATTCATACAGTATTTTGGGATGGCTTAAAATATTTACAAAGTTGAGTTTAACAATTCATGACATAATGCTCAATTTATTTAGGCCTTTATTTTTTCTCAGTAATGTTTCATGTTTCTTTGAATTATATTAACTCTTACCTTTTATGCTATTGTCATACCACCTTTTAAAAAATTAATTAATTTATTTTAATTGGAGGCTAATTACAACATTGTAGTGGTTTTTGCCATACATTGACATGAATCAGCCATGGTTGTACACATGTTCCCCATCCTGAACCCCCCTCCCACTCCCCTCCCCATCCCATCCCTCAAGGTCATCCCAGTGCACAGGCCCTGAGTGCCCTCTCATACATCAAACCTGGACTGGTGATCTATCTCACATATGATAATATACATGTTTCAATGCTATTCTCTCAAATCATCCCACCCTTGCCTTCTCCCACAGAGTCCAAAAGTCTGTCTTTTACATCTGTGTCTCTTTTGCTGTCTTGCATAAAGGGTCATTGTTACCATCTTTCTAAACTCCATATATATGTGTTAATATACTCTATTGGTGTTTTTCTTTCTGACTTACTTCACTCTGTATAATAGGCTCCAGTTTCATCCACCTCATTAGAATTGATTCAAACACATTCTTTTTTAATAGCTAAGTAATATTCCATTGTGTATATGTACCACAGCTTTCTTGTCCATTCGTCTGATGATGGGCATCTAGGTTGCTTCCATGTCCTAGCTATTGTAAACAGTTCTGCGATGAACATTGGGGTACATATGTCTCTTTCAATTCTGATTTCCTCAGTGTGTATGCCCAGCAGTGGGATTGCTGGGTCATATGGCAGTTCTATTTCCAGATTTTTAAGGAATCTCCACACTGTTCTCCATAGTGGCTGTCCTAGTTTTCATTCCCACCAACAGTGTAAGAGGGTTTGTTTTTCTCCGCACCCTCTCCAGCATTTATTGTTTGTAGACTTTTTGATAGCAGCCATTCTGACCGGTGTGAGATAGTACCTCATTGTGGTTTTGATTTGCATTTCTCAAAGACGCTTACTCCTTGGAAGAAAAGTTATGACCAACCTAGATAGCATATTCAAAAGCAGAGACATTACTTTGCCGACTAAGGTCCATTTAGTCAAGGCTATAGTTTTTCCAGTAGTCATGTATGGATGTGAGAGTTGGACTGTGAAGAAGGCTGAGCGCCAAAGAATTGATGCTTTTGAATTGTGATGTTGGAGAAGACTCTTGAGAGTCCCTTGGACTGCAAGGAGATCCAACCAGTCCATTCTGAAGGAGATCAGCCCTGGGATTTCTTTGGAAGGACTGATGCTAAAGCTGAAACTCCAGTACTTGGGCCACCTCATGCGAAGAGTTGACTCATTGGAAAAGACTTTGATGCTGGGAGGGATTAGGGGCAGGAGGAGAAGGGGACGACAGAGGATGAGCTGGCTGGATGGCATCACTGACTCGACGGACGTGAGTCTGAGTAAACTCCGGGAGTTGGTGATGGACAGGGAGTCCTGGCGTGCTGCGATTCATGGGGTCACAAAGAGTCGGACACGACTGAGCGACTGAACTGAACTGAACTGATAATGAGTAAATGAGTGATGTTGAGCATGTTTTCATGAGTTTGTTAACCATCTGTATGTCTTCTTTGGAAAAATGTCTCTTTAGTTCTTTGGCCCATTTTTTGATTGGGTCATTTATTTTTCTGGAATTGAGCTGCTTAGGCTGCTTGAATATTTTTGAGATTAATTCTTTGTCAGTTGCCTTGTTTGCTATTATTTTCTTCCATTTGAAAGGCTGCCTTTTCACCTTGCTTATGGTTTCCTTCATTGTGCAAAAGCTTTTAAGTTTAATTTGGCCCGATTTGTTTATTTTTGCTTTTATTTCCATTAGTCTGGGAGGTGGGTCATAGAGAATCCTGCTGTGATTTATGTCAGAGAGTATTTTGCCTAGGTTTTCCTCTAGGAGTTTTATAGTTTCTGGTCTTACATTTAGATCTTCAATCCATTTTGAGTTTATTTTTGTGTATGGTTTTGAAAGTGTTCTAGTTTCATTCTTTTACAGGTGGTTGACCAGTTTTCCACCTTGTTTTTAACCTCTCCCCAATTAATAGTTTTTATACTTTTTTATATTTAGATTTATTATTCTACCTTGTAATTTATTTACTTATCACTGATTTTTATATTCAACTCTTTCCATCTAGAATTAATTTCCTTCCTTTATTATGTTTTTCAGTGTTATGTTTTGTAATGTGTAAAGTCTCTCAGTCCATGTTTGTCAAAAATAGTTTTTATTTTGACTGTTTTATTAATTTCTTTTTTAACTGGATTCATAATTCTGGATTTGACAGTTATTTTTCTTCTGTATTTTGATATTAATAAAATATCTTCTGTCTGTTATATAGTTCTGTTGGAAGGAATCTATTGTTTTCCTGCAGATATGCTCCTTTAACAATAATCCCTTGTAATTTATACTCTTTGTATACCTTATATTCTTAAAGTTCCATCAAATACTCTTTACATTTTGTTTTCATCAGTCCTGCTAAGTATGTGGCGGTTTTCTTCAATCTGAGAATGTTTAAAAATTTTTAAAATTTAATTTTGGAAAACTTTAGCCTAGTATCATTGCTTTCTCATAATCCTTCTTTGAACCAATTGTGTCCTTGTATTTCATCCTTCTTGAATTTTATCTTGCTGCTGCTGCTGCTGCTAAGTCGCTTCAGTCGTGTCCGACTCTGTGAGACCCCATAAATGGCAGTCCACCAAGCTCCGCCGTCCCTAGGATTCTCCAGGCAAGAACACTGGAGTGGGTTGCCATTTCCTTCTCCAATGCATGAAAGTGAGAAGTGAAAGTGAAGTTGGTCAGTCATGTCTGACTCTTAGCGACCCCATGGACTGCAGCCTTCCAGGCTCCTCCATCCATGGGATTTTCCAGGCAAGTGTACTGGAGTGGGTTGCCATTGCCTCCTCCATGAATTTTATCCTATCATTCCTATTTTCTATCTCTTTAAATTATTGCATGGCATTCCATATAATTTTCTCAGCTATAACTTCTGTTAACTTATTTCCACTTTAGCTGTCTATTCTGGTCATTAACCTACCCGTTGAATTCATCCAGTAGAATTTTTTTTTTTAATTTAAATAACTGTATATTATGGGTAAATTTTGCAATCTCTATTTGGCTCTGTTCTCAAATCCGTCCACTATTTTCATATAACTGTACTTGCTTTATAGTTTTTGTTCTTTCACCTCTTTGAAATTTATATGTAGTAATTAAAATTAACCTTTCAGATTATATTATTTGCTTATATTATATATAGTATTATATAATTATAATTTATATATATTTGTTTCATTCATTTTTTGAAGTTAGAATTTTTCCATCTGTATTGTTATCTCTCTCTTCCTCTGGGTACTACTCACATAACTTATGCTTTGTGACTCTGAGCTCATTTTTAGTGGTGATTAATTTTTGTAAAGGACTGGTTATATCCTGGACTGCAGAAGTAAACACCAAGGTGTTTGATTCAACTTTCTGCTAGAAATTTTAATAAATATTTACTCCTTTTCTTTGATTTTCAGCAGCAGACAAACATCAGTGTTTTGACCTTTTTAGCTTAGAATTTCAGTTTTTTTGAAAAACTGTATTTTCATCCATGCTGGGAATAGATAGTAAACAGAAGATAGGAGACAGAATTTCTCAAGTCTGTTTATTGGTAGGGTTGCCTTTATAGATCTTGGCTTTATATATGGGTTTAAAGTACAACTTTCTACTTTGTATTGCCCAGAGATCTCTGCTACATTCATGTACAAGAATTAAATTTTCAGTCTCTGGCATTAAGATCAGTATTCTATGATCTTAATGAACCATTTGGCTTTTACTCCAAATTATTGCTTTAAATACATTTTGTTTCTGGAACATGGAACTTTTTCTTCCTTCCTTTTTTCTTTAATTTATTCAAATTAGACCATATATTAAAAATATTTTGACTACAATTTATTTAACATTTTTATACATTTGGAGCATGGCAAATCAAACATATTGATCAGATGTCTTTTCCAAGACTCTTCATATGTAGGAAACTTTGTGTTGCAGTAGATAACATCCTATCCTTATAATGTCTCTTATAAAGAATTGCATATTTTTTGTTCTTAAATTATATAATTTTATTACTATTTTATATACTGAATTTATTGAGAGGTCATTTGTGTAAGACACTGTGCTGTGTATCCATTTCATATGAATTATGCTCACTTTCATAGAGCTTACTATCTAGTTAGGGAGGAAAGCATAAATAAATATTCCTACACATAAATGAAAATTATAAAATGTTTTGAAGGACTTATTTTATACTGGAGAGGTTTGTTAGAAAGCCCTCTCTCAAAAAGTGATGTTTAAGCCAACAAGAAGGAACTCATCAGCTTAAGGGGTCAAAAAGAACATCTTAGGCAGAAAGAACAGTATAAATAAAGATAGGGGAAAATATGATACCACTGAAGAACTGAAATAAGAGCAGTGTAATTAGGGTGTCCTGGGAAAGGGAAAACTACTAAAAGGTAAAGCTGTAGAATAATTGGGAATCAGGACATTCAGGGCCTTGTCAACTTTGTAAGGAATATGGATTTCATTATGAATGCGATGGAAAACATTTAAAGGATTTTACATTGAGTGGTGATGTAATCTTATAAAATATCACTTTGATTGTTGTTTGTAACAGATTTGAAGGAAGAAAAAATAGAATGAAGAAAAGGGTTATCATAAGAGCCTAGAAATAAGATACAACAGGGACTTGAGCTAGAAATAGTGGTAGAAATGAGCACAAGTGGAAAGTAAAGAATAGCATGATATTATGGCAACCCACTCCAGTACTCTTGCCTGGAAACTCCCATGGACGGAGGAGCCTGTTAAGTTGCAGTCCATGGGATTGCTAAGAGTCGGACAGGACTGATCGACTTCCCTTTCACTTTTCACTTTCATGCATTGGAGATGGAAATGGCAATCCACTCCAGTGTTCTTGCCTGGAGAATCCCAGGGACAGGGGAGCCTGGTGGGCTGCCGTCTATGGGGTCACACAGAGTCGGACACGACTGTAGTGACTTAGCAGCAGCAGCAGCAGCAAACAATATAAGAAATTCTACAAATGGTAAGAATAATGACATCTAAGTATACAACTCTTTGAGTATTGCTCTAGGGGTCAATTTTAGCATATATGTCCAGAAGTTCTTAGCCTGGGAACTATATGAACTTCAAAGGACCTTCAAAATTTCTGAAATTTCATTTGAACTTTCATAGATCTACATGTAAAATTTAATAGATCTACACATGAGGTTTTCTCTAAGGAGACAGTCCAAATGTCTTACTACATTCTCAAAGGATCTGTGTCCCTAAATCCTGAGAACTCTAGATTTAGGGGAGCTATTTATAAATATTTGTTTCTCTAAGATAGGCTTTTAATTAGGATTTTCTGATAAGACAATTAAAAATTGTACCTCTTGTCAAGAACCTGGAAAGAATACTTTCCATGTAGGCATGATATTAAAAATAATTAACAACCATTGGCATATACCAGTCTAAAGATGGTACCATCTGAATGGATTCTGGCCATAAATTACTATTTCATTATTTGCAGTTCAGATTCTATATTGTCAATTAAGGGGAAGATTTGTTTGTAATCAAACATGTAGAGTATAGCAATAAAATCCATTTATGAAAACAGAGAGGATGACTGCATACAGAGTAAACCCATTACCCTTTATGGTAGTGGGTCATGGTTCTATATTAAGTAGTTTATTTGCTAGAACAATTTTGATTTATAGAACATGAAAACTGGTTAAAAATAGTATAGATATTAAGAAAGCATGCTATTATTTTTTCTTTGATCTTCAGAGTCTGTAAGATTCATCCAACAGAATAGACTGGACTAATATTCAGGTAACCTAAATAATTTTAATATAATGGAAAATAATTTAAAGAACTGATTTACAGTAGTAGCTGTTTCCAAGTTTTGTTCCATGGAGATACAAAATAAATGGCAATTAAAGCACATGATAAAAAAGTATTGTTATGCTGCGTATAAGTTTTCTTCATCAGTTCTAGACTCTTTCATCACCTTAGGTAGTGTGAAGGTCTTAATTTATGAAAGTAGTGTAAGGAGTTTTATTTTACAGCTCAAGCAAATTGCAAAAAAAATACATAGGAGAGAAACTAAAGCCAAATGTTTTAAGACTCAAGATTTTGGAAGGAAGGACTACATTGTATTCATAAAAAGCCTGAATGATTAGACTTTTCTTGAAGACATACAGCTGTGTTTTTCTTGAGAACACACAGTTATTTAAACACATTGTTTTCAAACTATTCCAAGGAGAACGCCTATGGGTCTTTATTTAAAGAATTAATGAGAATGACTTGTAGTTAAGAGTATCCATTTATGTAAACATTTGTTAAAAATCTATAAAAATGATTATCAAGTTATTTAGAAACCCAATATCATCTCCTTTAACTTTGTCTACACTATTAATTTGATTAACAGTAGTGTTTGTTATTGTTGTATTCCAGGTTTAATTGTTATAAATCTTAAATTAGTATAATCTAAATTAATAAGATTTGACTGTATTTGATTTAAAGATTTTAAAATTAAAAATATATATATAAATAAAAATAATATATGTGAAAAAAATAAAACCTATTAACTGTAAAAAAAATAAAAATGAATGCTTTTTAGATGAAAACAATCTACATCTACAAGAATTGTTGAAACATAGGTCTATAATAATTCTAAACATATTTTTGGCATATTACTTATTGTTTTAAGCTGTCTTGGTTAAGATAGAGTTAACAGTTAGACATACCAATCATACGGACTGAAGCACACATTTCCTTCCAAGTATATCTTTATATTATTTAATTAATTAATTCAATACATACTAATGATGTCCCTTGGGTGTTGAGCATTAGTCAGAGTACAGAAGATACAGAAGTTGACAAACTCTAATCAGCACCTTTTGCCGCATCTCTTTCAGTGGGGGTGCTTCATAATTTGTAGTACAGTTAGATCTTTTGTTACATTCTGTACTCCATCCTAAGATCCTCAGAACTCCTAATTGTTTGATTATCTTTCAGTTCAGTTCAGTTCAGTCACTCAGTTGTGTCCGAATCTTTGTGACGCCATGAATTGCAGCACGCCAGGCCTCCCTGTCCATCACCAACTCCTGGAGTTCACTCAGACTCATGTCCATCGAGTCGGTGATGCCATCCAGCCATCTCATCCTCTGTCGTCCCCTTCTCCTCCTGCCCCCAATCCCTCCCAGCATCAGAGTCTTTTCCAATGAGTCAACTCTTTGCATGAGGTGGCCAAAGTACTGGAGTTTCAGCTTCAGCATCATTCCTCCAAAGAAATCCCAGGGCTGATCTCCTTCAGAATGGACTGTTGGATCTCCTTGCAGTCCAAGGGACTCTCAAGAGTCTTCTCCAACACCACAGTTCAAAAGCATCAATTCTTCGGCCCTCAGCTTTCTTCATAGTCCAACTTTCACATCCATAAGTGACCACAGGAGAAACCACAGCCTTGACTAGATGGACATTTGTTGGCAAAGTAATGTCTCTGCTTTCAATATGCTATCTAGGTTGGTCATAACTTTTCTTCCAAGGAATAAGCGTCTTTTAATTTCATGGCTGCAATCACCATCTACAGTGATTTCGGAGCCCCCAAAAATAAAGTTTGACACTGTTTCCATTGTTTCCCTGTATATTTCCCATGAAGTGATAGGACCAGATGCCATGATTTTCATTTTCTGAATGTTGAGCTTTAAGCCAACTTTTTCACTCTCCTCTTTCACCTTCATCAAGAGGCTTTTTAGTTCCTCTTCACTTTCTTCCATAAGGGTGGTGTCATCTGCATATCTGAAGTTATTGATATTTCTCCCGGCAATCTTGTTTCCAGCTTGTGTTTCTTCTAGCCCAGCGTTTCTCATGATGTACTCTGCATAGAAGTTAAATAAGCAGGGTGACAATATACAGCCTTGACGTACTGCTTTTCCTATTTGGAACCAGTCTGTTGTTCCATGTCCAGTTCTAACTGTTGCCTTCTGACCTGCATATAGGTTTCTCAAGAGGCAGGTCAGGTGGTCTGGTATTCCCATCTCTTTCAGAATTTCCACAGTTTGCATATATTAAGATATTGCAAAGTTTTATGGGTTTTGGCAAATGCACAGTGTCCTATATCCATCAGAATAGTATACAAAATAGCAATCCCCTGAGCTTCATTTATTCGACCCGTCTCTCCACATACTTAGTAACTATTTGGTACAAATTTATGATTTTTGAACTGCAGAGTACAAGACTTCAAATAATCATCTTACTCATTTGTGTTTAAAAGTTACTTTAAAATAATAGCTAGCATTTATTGAGCGCTTACTACATGACAGGTACCATTTGCAAGGATTGCCTTTTTTTTTTTTTTTTGCCATACATATCTGAAGTGTTCTTAGATCCCTGACCAGAGATTGAATCCATGCCCCCTGCAGGTCTGCACTGGAAGCTTGGAGTCCTAATCACCAGTCTGGCAGGGAATTTCCAAAAGTTACTTTAATAAGAATATAAAGAGGATGAGTATAATTACAATTGTTCTGTTTATATAGTGCTGCTTAACAAATCACCTAAAACTTGGTCATGTGAAAGAGCAGTGATTTTTCTTCCCTTCCCTTCCTTTCCTTTCCTCTCCTTTCTTTCCTTTCCTTTCCTCCTTTCCTTTCCCTTCCTCCTGCCCCTCCCCACTTTCTTATAATAAGCTTTCAATTTGTGCAAAGCTTACAGAAGAAGACTTATCTTTATTTCTCTACTGTGTGATTCAGTTTTATTCCTTTGGTGACTGCTGCTGTTGCTGCTAAGTCGCTTCAGTCGTGTCCGACTCTCTGCGACCCCATAGACGGCAGCCCACCAGGCTCCCCTATCCCTGGGATTCTCTAGGCAAGAATACTGGAGTGGGTTGCCATTTCCTTCTCCAATGCATGAAAGTGAAAAGTGAAAGTCAAGTCGCTCAGTCGTGTCTGACTCTGTGTGACCCCATGGACTGCAGCCTACCAGGCTCCTCTATCCATGGGATTTTCCAGGCAAGAGTACTGGAGTGGGGTGCCATTGACTAGTCTGCTTATATAAAGATGTTATCTAGTGAACATTTGGGGAAGTATGTTCAATGCAACAAATATTTATTGAATACTCATTATGCATAAATCATTCTGCTAAGAAAGATAGTGAATAAAAAAGATTTTAAAAGAAGATATGATTCCTGCCTCCAAGAAATTTGTAGGACATATTTATTTTAATGGAAATTTATTTAAGTGCTTTAACAAAGCAAAATAGCAGTGGCTTCAATGAAAAGTAGTATTTATTCTTCAGATTATAATCTAAGTGATTCACAGTTGATATGGTTCTTGATATGAAGGACCCAGTTGTCTATCTAGTTGCCTTATCATCTCTAGGAATAAAGTATTTCACAAACAGCACCACATTCTGGTAATAGAATGCTAGAAGAAGGGGTGGAAGGACTAACATATCACTGTTTTTAAAATCATTATGTAGAAATTGCTCACTTCTGTTTGCTTCCCTTTTATGAGATTTTTAATCATATGGGCACACCTACATTAAAACGTGGATGGAAAACAGTTTATGAAGCCAATTCAGATTGTAGTACTGAATGTAGATGGGGAGAATTTTCCGCAAAGAAAATACAAATCATTTTGAAAAATGACTGTGATACAAGGAGGAATGATATAGCCTTTGTTAAGGCTGATATGAACAATGCAGTTTGGAACTTCAAAGTAGATAGAGTTTAATTCTGGATTAATAAACAGGGAATTGTAAATACACTACTGTGAGCATTTAATTAGGCATAAGAATTTGAAAGAATAAATTCTTATCAGAATCTGAAAGATATAAAGTTGAATTTTGGGTGAACAGAAACTCAAGTCTTAGTTTAAGCCATGCTTCAAGAGTGAAGGGCTTCTCGATGGTTCAGAGGTAAAGAATCCACATGCAGTGCAAGAGGCACAGGAGACGCAGGTTTGATCCCTGGGTCTGGAAGATCCCCTGGAGGAGGGCATGGCAACCGACTCCAGTATTTTTGCCTGAAAAATCACATTGATGGAGAAGCTGGGCTGGCTACAGTCCAAAGGGTCACAAAGAGTTAGACATGACTGAGCACACAGAGCATTCCATAATGAAAGTAGCTGAAGATAAAGGTAGAATGGAGATAGCAGTCATTTGAAGAGGACCATGAATTAGGATATATTCTGGAATGAGGTTTGTGGATGGACATTGCTAAATGTATAGCATATTATAGATTACTAATAAATATATTTTAATAAATATCAGATTACCTCCCCAAAGATTTAGATGTGCTTCTCCATTATTGAATGTGTTATTTGGGAAGTGACATATAACTTTATTTTGGAGAAGTTGCTTCAATACTGAGTATCATTCCTCCATGGTCATTTGGTATTTCCCAGCACCAAATGAAAGGAAATTGGCCTATGTGTCCCCCTCTCATACCTTATGAGGAAGGACCATGTGCACTCTCCACAGAGGACATATATAGCAGTGGGTTTGGCCAAGTGCTTACACAGAAAAAAAGAGCAGGTATTGGGCTTCTGGGGTACCCAGGTGGCACTAGTGGTAAAGAATCTGCATGTCAGTGCAGGGCCTATAAGAGAAGAGGGTTCCATCCCCTGGAGAACGGCATGGCAACCCATTCTAGTATTTTTGCCTGGAGAATCCCATGGATAGAGGAGCCTGGCAACCTACAGTCCACAGAATCTCAAAGAATTGGATACAACTGAAGTGACTTAGCACACATGCACACACACATGTGTTCTGTTCAGTTCAGTTCAGTTCAGCCGCTCAGTCATGTCCAACTTTGAGACCCCATGAACCGCAGCACACCAGGCCTCCCTGTCCATCAGCAACTCCTGCAGTCCACCCAAACCCATGTCCATTGAGTCGGTGATGCCATCCAGCCATCTCATCCTCTGTCATTCCCTTCTCCTGCCTTCAATCTTTCCCAGCATCAGGGTCTTTTCAAATGAGTCAGCTCTCTGCATCAGGTGGCCAAAGTATTGGAGTTTTAGCTTCAACATCAGTCCTTCCAATGAACACCTAGGACTGATCTCCTTTAGGGTGGACTGGTTGGATCTCCCTGAAGTCTAAGGGACTCTCAAGAGTCTTTTCCAACACCATAGTTCAAAAGCATCAATTCTTCGGCGCTCAGCTTTCTTTATAGTCCAACTCTCACCTCCATACATGACACTGGAAAAAACATAGCCTTGACTAGACAGAACTTTGTTGACAAAGTGATGTCTCTGACAGTAATATGCTGTCTAGGTTCGTCATAACTTTCCTTCCAAGGAGTAAGTGTCTTTTAATTTCATGGCTGCAATCACCATCTGTAGTGATTTTGGAGCCCGGAAAAATAAAGTCAGCCACTGTTTCCACTGTTTCCCCATCTATTTGCCATGAAGTGAAGCTTGTAATATGGAAAGATATTCTCACACAAGGTGATAAGCCCAGCTTAGACTGTGAGGGCTTTTTATCTCTTGGTAAGGAAGTGTTCGTGGCCCAAGGCCCATTTTTATGTGACTGTGGTTGGGGGTTACGGAGGGGTGGTGGGATGTCAAAAAAAGACTGCATGCATGAAACTACCTTTCCCATCACTAATTCCTACCATAATTTTAGAAAAGGTATAAACAAGCTGATAAAAGATAAATTACCTGGAGATATATATATACTCTTTCTTTAAAATAATAGCTTGGAAAAAATGTCAGTAGATAATACTGCACATAAATGTAGAAATAGCATATTCTATTATATGTGGAAATTATAATTAATAAGCACTGTCATTTAATCTTTTTGCTCTTAATAGTAATGCACGAGCTTGATTTAAGTACTATGGCATTGAAAAATTACTTTTATGACACAATATGGTTCACTAAGTTTTTCTTCTTGGTATTGCATTATTTTTGCCTTTATCTTTATTTCTTTCTTTGTACTTATTTTGAATTTATTTTGCCCTTCTTTCTCAAGATGAAAACTTATATTAATTATTTGGTCTATTTCTTCTTTTTCTAATGTAAGAATATACTACTATAAACTTACTGCTTTTATGGCAGCTCACAAATTTTGTTGTATCAGGTTTCTATTTTCATTATATTCAGAATATTTTTCTCATTTCTCTCATGATTATCTGTGATACACGGATTATTTATGATGTGTTATTTAATTTCTGATTTTTTTCACATTTCTTTTTGTTTTTAATTTTAAGTTTCATTCCATTGTAGTCTGAAAACATACTTTGCATGATTTTAATTCTTTTCAATTTATTAAGGTTTGTTTCCTAGCCCAAAATATGATCTGTCTTGGTGAACATTCCATTGTATTTGAAAATAATGTGAATTCTTGAGTGCCCTATAAATATCAACTAGGTTAACTTGGTTGATGGCGTTCTTCAGGTCTACTATATCTTTGTGAATTTCTTCCTACTTTTTCTGCTTTTTACTAAGAGAAGAATGTTGAAGTTGCCAGCTATAAAAATGGATATGTCTATTTTTCCACAGTTCTGTCAGTTATTCTTTGATGCATTGTTAAGTTTTGTTTTTAGGTGCATAAACGTTTAAGATTGTTATGATCTATACAATGGTAATGAGTCTATATAATTCATAAGTTCTTGATGAACTGATTTCCTTCTAAGTAAGTTATGGTGCTATTCCTTGTTTTGAAGTCTATTTTTATCTGACAGTATATTCCCTTCAGTTTTCTTTTGCATAGTGCTTGCATGACAGATCTTTTCCATCCTTTTACTTTTTACCCCTCTGTTATTTTATATTTAAAGTGTTTCATAATTTCTTTATTTGGTTCTTATTGCATTGTCCCATCTGACAATTTTTGCCTTTTAATTATAGTTTTCACATCATTTTCATGTAGTGTAGTTATTGTTACTTATGTTGTTTTTTAAAAATTTATACTCACAATCTATTTTCTATTTGTCTCTTCTGTTCTTTGCTTTTTAAAAATTGAATATTCTTATGATTATAATTTGTTTCTACTATTCGATTATTAGTTGATACACTTAAAAACATATATAGTGAATGCTCTAAGGTTTACAGTATACATGTGTCACATATCACAACCTCCAAATATTACTGTATCACTCCATGTAAAGTTTAAGCAGCTTGTACCACTGCCATTATATTTGCTGTTTTATTTTTTGTTCTGTGGTTGTCACGCATTTTACTTCTGCATACAGTCTTGTTACTATTTTTTGCTTTAGACTGTCGATTTATCTTTAAAGTGATCAAAAGTAAGAAAAAGTCTTTAATGATTACCTTTATTTGGTCATTTCTGGCACTTCTCATTTCTTTGTCTACATCCAGGTTTGCTTCTGGTATCACACTTCTTTTGCTTGAAGAGTTTCCTTTAACATTTCTTGCTGTGGGTGTGTATTGCTAATGAATTAATCTTTATAAAAAATTTATAAAAAATTAATCTTTATAAAAAAAAAGACAATTTTGCTGTCAGTTTTAAATGATACTTATGTTGGGAATGGAATTCAGAATCAATAGATTTTCTTCTTTCAGTGCTTTAAAGATATGCTATTGTATTCTAACCTGCTTAGCTTCTGATTAAAAAAGAAAGTCTGTGGTAAACTTTATCTTTTTTTCCTCTGAAATGTTTCATATTTCTCAGCCTGCCTTCAAGATATTCTCTTTGTCTTTTGGCAGTTTGACTAGGTACATTCAGTTTTGTTTTGTTTGTGGAATGTATATTAGATTGTTTTCCAATAGCTCTTATATCCTTTATTCTGTTTCCAGTCTTTTTTTTTCTTTTAGTTTGTATGATTTATTTTGCTCTATCTTCAGGTTTACTGATTCTTTCCTTAGCTATTTGCACTTAAGTGATGAGTACACCAAAGGAATTTGTGATCTCTGTTACCATGTTTATTATTATTATTATTATTATTATTTGTAACATTGCCATTAGACTCTTGTAGTTTCTGTCTCTGTGATGAAATCCCCTATCTGTTCATGCATATTGTCTATCTTTTTCTCTGGATCATTTAACATGACTAGTTACTTTTAAATCCATTATCTGATAGTTTCAATTTGCGGGTCAACTCTAAGTGTGAATCTGTTGATTGCTTTATCACTTCACAATGAGTCATTGTTCTTCCTTTTTTAATGTGTCTCAAGGCAATGGCAACCCACTCCAGTGCTCTTGCCTGGAAAATCCCATGGACAAAGGAGCCTGGTGGGCTGCAGTCCATGGGCTCGCTAAGAGTCAGACATGACTGAGCGACTTCACTTTCACTTTTCACTTTCCTGCATTGGAGAAGGAAATGGCAACCCACTCCAGTGTTCTTGCCTGGAGAATCCCAGGGACAGGGAAGCCTGGTGGGCTGCCATCTATGGGGTTGCACAGAGTCGGACACAACTGAAATGACTTAGCAGCAGCAGCAGCATCATTTTTTTTATTGAATGATAAAAAAAATGTTGTAATATATAGGATAATAGAGACCAATGTTAATAGTGTTTTTCCTAGAAATTCCTCTTATTCAGTATGCATTCAGTATTCATCATTTTATTAATATGCATCAGTCTAGTCAGGAATTGAGCACAATTTAGGATCTATCATTATGATTACCTTCAGTGCAATCTAGGCTTCAAATTTAATCTAATGACTGGAAGGAGTTTCCTTGTTTTTCTCAGAATCCTCCATGTACTTCAGCTTTAGAAATTTCTGCACACCTGAACCATAGAGTGGAACCTTTGTCTATGTTCTTACCCCTTCTCTTGTGATAGGCCACTGTTGCTTGCTACTTGGTGATAGCCTTATGTTAAGGATCTTGAGGGTTTTCTTCTTTTCCTGTGTTTGTCCATCTTCAGTATTTGGCAGGCTTTGTGTCCCTGGACCTCAGGCGTGGAACTTTGCCTTCATTCCTTCTCTTCTGTCCCATGCTAGCCATACCCTGCATTGTAATTGTGGTTAGTCTAGGGCAGAGATGATTTCTTGACCCTTATTTAATGCTAGCTAATCTCTCCTTGCTATTGGTTTTGAATCCTGGGCTCAAGAGTCTTTCCTGCCCTTCACTCAGGAGTATAGAGCTTTTGTTTGTATACCTCTTGCAGCAGTACAGTATTTTTGCCTGTGTCCTGTAACTGGAGAGTATTTCTATCTCAACACTATTGGGTTTTATTCTACTCCCATGTCAAAATAATGGGTTTTTACCTGTATTCCAGGAAATGAGAGAATTTGCTGGGCTTCTCCAAGTAGCTTAAAATATTTGCCCATAGAAAGAAAGGCATAGGGAAACATAAGAGACTTTGTTCAATAGTAGGTTATATACTAAATGCCTGTTCCAAGTGGGGAGGGCTCTTTCCAGTCTCTCTCTCTTTGCCAGTCTTTCTCAGGAGCACTAGGGGAAAGCCATGGAAAAGAGCTTGCAAGTGAATGCAGACTCCTTTTGTTTCTGTCTTCTGAGATACTACAACTGACAGATTCCCCATACTGGTCCTTTAAAAATTTGTTAAAATTTTAGCTTATTCATTTGTATCTGCTTGTTTGATGACCACCCTTTTCTCCTGTGCTCTGACATAGGTGAAACAGTTTGTAAGTCCTATCTCTACTCCTCTAGGCTTGTCATTGTAGAATTCAGTTTCCTTGGCTGCCTGGAAAACTCAGCTTTCTGATGGACTCTAGAAAAATTATGATGTTATTGATTATCTGTCCTTCTCTCATTATTAGTGTGAAAGCAGCATTCTCTTGTGGCCTTCTAACTCTTTGTTCTCAGTGGAACTGAACCAATTGTGGTAGAGTCTTATTCTTATTTCTGTGCTGTTTCAATCAAGCATTAAGCATATTTTTTTCCTATTTTATCCAGAATTTTAGTTGTTTTCAATGGAAAGGCCTACATAATGTCTTCTATGCTGCTAGAATAATACCAAGTCTTAAAATTAATAGTGAAACTGTACTCAAGTAGGGAAGCTAAGTGTATAAGAATAATCACTAAACATTTATAATTGGCATATACAATTTCTAATCCATTAAAGGGAAAAAGGACAGAGTGTGACTAATTTAATTAGAGGCTGCAGGATGTGTAATGATGCTACTTTTCATCAGAAAAAGAATCATCTCTTCATTGTACAGTGTGATGAACAATTTAAAATTGTATTGTTTGCAGGCTCTCTGATAAATTTATGACTATAAATTGCCTTTAATATGTAAATGTCTTGAGTTAGTATTTGTAGAACATTCAATTTAGAGGGTGTGTTTAAATCCATTTGTTAGAATGGTCCTCTGAGTTAGGTTGAGTTTATTTCCAACCTACAGAGAAAACAATGAGGATAGAAAGATTTTTCAGCCGTCCTAGCATGGCAGACTACTTCGGTGTTCTTGCCTTGAGGACCCCATGACAGTGTGAAAAGGCAAAAAGATAAGACACTGAAAGATGAACTGCCCAGGTCAGTAGGTTCCCAATATGCTTCCAGAGAAGAGTGGAGAAATAGCTCCAAAAAGAATGAAGAGACAGAGCCAAAGCGATGCCCAGTAGTGGATATGACTGGTGATGGAAGTTAAATTTCGATAGGTAAAGAACAATATTGCATAGGAACCTGGAATGTCAGGTCCATGAATAAAGGTAAATTGGAGGTGGTCAAACAGAAGAACACAAGAGTGAACATCAACATTTTAGGAATCAGTGAACTAAAATGGACTGGAAAGGGCGAATTTAATTCAGTTGACCATTTACATCTACTACTGTGGGCAAGAATCCTTTCGACGAAATGAAGTAGCCCTCATAGTCAAAAAAAGAGTTGGAAATGCAGTACTTGGGTGCAATCTCAAAAACAACAGAATGATTTCCGTTCGTTTCCAAGACAAACCAATCAATATCACAGTAATACAAGTCTATGCTCCAACCACTAATGCCGAAGTAGTTGAAGTTGAATGGTTCTATGAAGACCTGAAGACCTTCTAGAACTAACACCAAAAAAGATGTCCTTTGCATCATAGGGGACTGGAGCACAAAAGTAGGAAGTCAAGGGATACCTGGAATAACAGGCACATTGGCCTTGCAGTACAAAATGAAGCAGGGCACAGGCTAACAGAGGTTTGCCAAGAGAACCCACTGGTCATGGTAAATACCCTCCTTCAACATCACAAGAGACAACTTTACACATGGATAGCACCAGATGGTCAATGCCAAAATCAGATTGATTATATTCTTTGCAGCCAAAGATGGAGAAGCTCTATATAGTCAGCAAAAACAAGACTGGGGGCTGACTATGGCTCAGATCATGAACTACTTATTGGCAAATTCAGACTTAAATTGAAGAAGGTAGGGAAGACCACTAGACCATTCAGGTATGACCTAAATCAAATCCCTTATGATTATACAGTGGAAGTGAGAAATAGATTTAAGTGACTAGATCTGATAGAGTGTCTGATGAACTATGGACAGAGGTTCATGACATTGTACAGGAAACAGGAATCAAGACCATCCCCAAGGGGAAAAAAAAAATGGCTGTCTGAGGAGGCCTTACAAATAGCTGTGAAAAGAAGGGAAGCAAAAAGCAAAGGAGAAAAGGAAAGATATACCCATTGAATGCAGAGTTACAAAGAAGAGCAAGGAGAGATAAGAAAGCCTTCCTCGGCAGTTAGTGCAAAGAAATAGAGGAAAACAATGGAATGGGAAAGACTAGAGATCTCTTCAAGAAAACTAGACATACCAAGGGAACATTTTATGCCAAAATGGGCTCAATAAAGGACAGAAATGGTATGGACCTAACAGAATCAGAAGATATTAAGAAGAGGTGGTAAGAATACACAGAAGAACCATACAAAAATGATATTCATGACCCAGATAATCACGATGGTGTGATCACTCACCTAGAGCCAGACATCCTGGCATGTGAAGTCAAGTGGGCCTTAGGAAACATCACTATGAACAAAGCTAGTGGAGGTGATATAATTCCAGTTGAGATGTTTCAAATCCTGAAAGATGATGCTGTGAAAGTGCTGCACTCAATATGCCAGCAAATTTGGAAAACTCAGCAGTGGCCACAGGACTGGAAAAGGTCAGTTTTCATTCCACTCCCAAAGAAAGGCAATGCCAAAGAATGCTCAAACTACTGCACAATTGCACTCATCTCACATGCTAGTAAAGTAATGCTTAAAATTCCCCAAGCCAGGCTTCAGCAATACATGAAGCGTGAACTTCCAGATTTTAAGCTGGTTTTAGAAAAGGCAGAGAAACCAGAGATCAAATTTCCAGCATCCACTGGATCATGGAAAAAGCAAGAGAGTTCCAGAGAAACATCTATTTTTGCTTATTGACTATGCCAAAGCCTTTGACTATATGGATCACTATAAACTGTGGAAAATTTTTAAAGAGATGGGAATACCAGACCACCTGACCTGCCTTTTGAGAAATCTGTATGCAGGTCAGGAAGCAACAGTTAGAACTGGACATGGAACAACAGACTGGTTCCAAATAGGAAAAGGAGTATGTCAAGGCTGTATATTGTCACTGTACTTATTTAACTTATATGCAGCATACATCATGAGAAATGCTTGGCTGGAAGAAGCACAGCTGGCATCAAGATTGCTGGGAGAAATATCAATAACCTCAGATATACAGATGACACCACCCTTATGGCAGAAAGTGAAGAGGAACTAAAAAGCCTCTTGATGACAGTGAAAGTGGAGAGTGAAAAAGTTGGCTTAAAGCTCAACATTCAGAAAATGAAGATCATGTCATCCAGTCCCATTACTTCATGGCAAGTAGATGGGGAAACAGTGGAAACAGTGTCAGACTTTATTTTGAGGGGCTCCAAAATCACTGCAGATGGTGATTGCAGCCATGAAATTAAAAGACGCTTACTCCTTGGAAGGAAAGTTATGACCAACCTAGACAGCATATTAAAAAGCAGAGACATTACTCTGCCAACAAATGTCTGTCTAGTCAAAGCTATGGTTTTTCCAGTGGTCAAGTACGGATGTGCGAGTTGGACAATAAAGAAAGCTGAGTGCAGAATTGATGCTTTTGAACTGTGGTGTTGGAGAAGACTCTTGAGAGTCCCTTGGACTGCAAGGATATCCAACCACTCTTTCCTGAAGGAGATCAGTCCTCGGTGTTTATTGGAAGGACTGACGTTGAAGCTAAAACTCCAATACTTTGACCACCTGATGTGAAGAACTGACTTATTGGAAAAGACCCTGATGCTGGGAGAGATTGAGGGCAGGAGAAGGGGACGACAGAGGATGAGATGGTTGGATGGCATCACCAACTCAATGGACATGGGTTTGGGTGGACTGCAGGAGTTGGTGATGGACAGGGAGGCCTGGCATGCTGTGGTTCATGAGGTTGCAAAGAGTCGGATATGACTGAGCGACTGGACTGAATTGAACTGAACTTACCTACTTCCTAAGAAATCTGTATGCAGGTCAGGAAGCAACAGTTAAAACTGGACATTGAACAATGGACTGGTTTTGAATTGGGAAATGAGTACATCAAGGCTGTATATTGTCACCCTGCTTATTTAACTTATATGCAGAGTACATCATGCAAAATGTCTGGTGGATGAAGCACAAGCTGGAATCAAGATGCTGGGAGAAATATCAATAGCCTCTGATGTGCAGATGACACCACCCTTATGGCAGAAAGTGAAAAGGAACTGATGAGCCTCTTGATGAAAGTGAAAGAGGAGAGTGTAAAATGTGGCCTAAAAGTCAACATTTGAAAAACCTAGATCATGGCATCTGGTCCCATCACTTCATGGCAAAAAAAAATGGGAAAATAATGGAAATAGTGAGAGACTTTATTTTCTTGGGCTCAAAATCACTGCAGATGTTGACTGCAGTCATCAAATTAAGATGCTTGCTCCTTGGATGAAAAGCTATAACCTACCTAGACAGTGTATTATAAAGCACAGATATTACTTTGCCAACAAAGGTCTATCTAGTCAAACCTATGGTTTTTCCAGTAGTCATGTAAGAATGTGAGAAATAGACTTTAAAGAAAGCTGATCACCAAAGAATTGATGCTTTTGAACTGTAGTGTGAGTGAAGACTCCTGAGAGTCCCTTGGACTGCAAGGAGATCCAACCAGTCCATCCTAAAGGAAATCAGTCCTGAATATTCACTGAAAGGAGTCATGCTGAAACTGAAACTCCAATACCTTGGCCACCTCATGCGAAGAACTGACTCCTTGGAAAAGACCCTGATGCTGGGGAGGATTGAAGGCTGGAGAAGGGGACAGCAGAGGATGAGATGGTTGGATAGCATCATTGACTTGATGGACCATAGTTTGGGCAAGCTCTGTAAGTTAGTGAAAGTCAGGGAAGTCTGGTATGCTGCAGTCCATGGGGTCACAAACAATTAGACATGACTGAACTGAAATGAGCATGAACATTAATTAACAGTGAGACCTCCCTTCATTCATTTATTCATCCTTATAGAAGATGTCTTGTAATATAGGCACTCAGGTACTGATAACACTAAGATGAAGCCTACAACTCCTGATCATAAGATGGTTATGTAGTCATAATCCTAGACTGGTAGGAAAGTAGAAGCTAAAGTAAATCATGAATAAATATAATAATTTCTATAATTATAATATGACAAAATGCAATGGAAGCATAAGCAAAGGAGAATCTAATTATATTTGAGAGCATTAGGAAATGCATCACTGAAAAATTACACAGAAACCTTGAATAACTCCTTGAAGTAGACATATGTAATCACATTTCAGGGGCTAAGGATTGGGTGGAGAGCAGAGCTTTTAAGGTGTATGTAATAGCATGTCCAAAATTTGGGATAATGTGAAGGTTTGGAACATTTACATAACTTCCAGTATTTCTGGATTCATGGATTAGGAATTGAGTGCATATAGGAAGAAAAGGAGGCTGGAAATAGGGATACGTCTAGTAGTCAAAGATTTTGCATATTTTCAAGAGCTTTCAGTTCAGTTCAGTTCAGTCTCTCAGTCGTGTCCAACTCTTTGCCACCCCATGAATGGCAGCACGCCAGGCCTCCCTGTCCATCACCAACTCCCAGAGTTCACTCAGACTCACGTCCATTGAGTCAGTGATGCCATCCAGCCATCTCATCCTCTGTCGTCCCCTTCTCCTCCTGCCACCCCCCCGCCCCAATCCCTCCCAGCATCAGAGTCTTTTCCAATGAGTCAACTCTTCGCATGAGGTGGCCAAAGTACTGGGGTTTCAGCTTTAGTATCAGTCCTTCCAAAGAACATCCAGGGCTGATCTCCTTCAGAATGGACTGGTTGGATCTCCTTGCAGTCCAAGGGACTCTCAAGAGTCTTCTCCAACACCACAGTTCAAAAGCATCAATTCTTTGGCACTCAGCTTTCTTCACAGTCCAACTCTCACATTCATATGTGACCACTGGAAAAACCATAGCCTTGACTAGACGGACCTTTGTTGGCAAAGTAATAAGAAGTTTTAGGCTCCTACTTTAGAAGGTAGGAGGCCACTGAAAAGTTTAATATAAATTCAAGGTTTTGATTTATATCTCAGAATTACTACTCTGACTTATCTGTGGATGTTAGAACCATAAAGGACAAGATTTATTCATTCTTTTTTATGCCCAGACAGTGTTAGAGAATGGATGGTTTGTTGAGCACTGGGAATGTACTAACGAAAGGATAGCCAGGGCAACTTATAGTCTCATGGGAGAGATGTACAAAACTCAAGCAAATATATAACTTTTAGAAATTACAAACTGGATAAAGGAAAGGGCTTTATCAGAACAATTGGAAAAGGAGACTGAGAACTTTCATTACTGTAAACAACATGTGCATGCATGCGTGTTAAGTTGCCTCAGTTATGTCTGACTCTTTGTGGCCATATGGACTCTAGCCCACCAAGCTTCTCTGTCCATGGGATTCTCCAAACTAGAATACTGGAGTGGGTTGCCATGCCTTCCTCTGGGGTATCTTCTCGACCCAGGATTGAACCTGCTTCTCTTATGTCTCCTGCATTGGCAGGCTGGTTCTTTACCACTAGTGCCACCTGGGAAGCCCCATAAACAACACATTTTTAATACTGTTAATAAGAAACCTTACAATTGATTACAGCAACCAGATTTTCATGGCACTTGAGCTGAAAGCACTAAGGAGCAACCTTCATGTAACATTCAATCTGGAATTTGTTCTCTTACTTTCCAAATCCAGAAAGATTTATA
This sequence comes from Ovis canadensis, assembly GCF_042477335.2. Lineage (NCBI taxonomy): Eukaryota > Metazoa > Chordata > Mammalia > Artiodactyla > Bovidae > Ovis > Ovis canadensis. Next base: position 70,025,827 of record NC_091248.1, on the reverse strand, counting down.
AAATCTTTTTCTTTGAAGTTCTACAAAGAAAAAGAAACTATATTTTAAATATGTAACTCTTAAGATTTGAGTTGGAAAATAGCTGTACCTCTGGAAGTTGATGCATTATATGAATCTTTGTATAGGAATAGAAATACTTGAAGTCTGTATTTTAAAAATTTAATTTTGAGCAATTACAAAGCTGTAAAAAGATGCTACACTGTTTAGCAAATGAGGCCTGATATAACAGAATATACATCAGGTATAACAGGTCTGATATATCAGATATAACCTGATCTGAGTGAACTGGCAGAGATAATGACAAGCCATGAACCAGTGTGATATACTCAAGTGGGTCTGGGCATAACATAGAAAAAGCTATCATAAAGTGATTCCCTTAGGGAATAGGAAAGACATTTCACAAGCTCCTCTGGCAAGTGATGGGGATTCATGATTCAGAACAGAACCACAGTCTATTGTTTTTGATTTTATTATATGTGTTTTTAAAAAATTTTATTATATATGTGAGTATGTGTATTGATTAAAGTTATATAAAACATGGATTTTATAATGTAGGTTCTGTTCTCAATTAGAAAATTTTAAATAATATTCTGAGTGATCTTTTACCAATATACCTGAGTTGACTAGATTTTTCCAGCAATTGCATACACAAAGTAAGCAACACCTTTTACCTAAGCAACACCTCTTATCTTACCAAGGTCTGCTCCTGTATGGTATATTGTTCAGTCGCTGATACTTGTTAGATTAAAGGGATGTTTATTTTTGAAGGGAAGGGTCATGTTTAAGTGACTAAGAGTGATGACTCAGGTCTCAGAAGGAAAGGGTTCCAATCCTCCATATGCTATTTATTAGCTTGAACTTTAGGCAAGTTACCTAATCTTGTTAAGTCTCAGTTTATTCATATTTAGATTAGGGAGAGAAATGCTACCAATTCATAGGCTGTTTGTAAGAGTTCAATAAGATAAACTACAGTCTCTGCCATATGTTAATTGCTCAGTATTTTAATTTATGATTATTTAGCAAAAACTATGTGCACAGTCTCCCTAAAGAAAAATAATTTACTCCCAAAAATCAAAAGTCAAGTTGGAAAATTTGGACTTATTTTGTTCTGAATAAAGTAAAAAATTTGCATACAATTACAACGTCACTGATGATGAAAAGGAGGAGGAATAAAAAACTAATCTTTATCAATTTTAAAAAGTTTCATTAAAAAGCTTTCAATGACCCAGTTTTCACAATGTGAATATATGGATAACGTAGTATTCATATGGTTCAGTTCAGTTCAGCTCAGTCACTCAGTCGTGTCCAACTCTTTGCGACCCCATGAATCGCATCACGCCAGGCCTCCCTGTCCGTCACCAACTTCCAGAGTTCACTCAGACTCGTGTCCATCGAGTCAGTGATGCCATCCAGCCATCTCATCCTCTGTCGTCCCCTTCTCCTTCTGCCCCTAATCCCTCCCAGCATCAGAGTCTTTTCCAATGAGTCAACTCTTTGCATGAGGTGGCCAAAGCACTGGAGTTTCAGCTTTAGCATCATTCCTTCCAAAGAACACCCAGGGCTGATCTTCAGAATGGACCGGTTGGATCTCCTTGCAGTCCAAGGGACTCTCAAGAGTCTTCTCCAACACCACAGTTCAAAAGCATCAAGTCTTCGGTGCTCAGCTTTCTTCACAGTCCAAATCTCACATGCATACATGACTACTGGAAAAACCATAGCCTTGACTAAATGGACCTTTGTTGGCAAAGTAATGTCTCTGCTTTTTAATATGCTATCTAGGTTGGTCATAACTTTCCTTCCAAGGAGTAAGCGTCTTTTAATTTCATGGTTGCAATCACCATCTGCAGTGATTTTACTTGTGTACAATAGAGAAAAAATATATAGAATGTAATTATTTTGGCTGTTTTTTCAAACTGAAAAGCTGATCCTTTTATTTTTCCTTTTAAAATATAATAATACCTTTATTTTACAGTGAGAACAACACCAGTAATGTTGGATCAGCCCTCCTAACAATGTTAGCACCATTAAGTTCAGTCTCTTTCTTCTTCTGAGCTGCCTTTAAAAACAAACAAACAAAAAAAACTGTCTTCCAGAAGCTAGTGGCTTATTAAAACATGACTTGTACACTTATTTTATCCTCAACATTTTTCTCTTGGCAATGGAGAATAGAATTTTAACCAAACTTTTGATTAAGTGGGTATAGAAATGAGTCTGTCTAATACCTTGCCATTTTTGTTTTGTTAGAACCTGTAGAGTTTGATGTTTCATAATACAGTCTAAGTGACTTTTATATCTGAAAAATTAAAGTCCTTTAAGGGTGTTCCTAACATTCTACTTCCACTTTTACTACCAAGTGCTTGACTCTGTATGCAACTTAAAACAATATTGGGTCAAGTGCTGAATTTAAACTAATATTATTTATCATGACAGATATTTCAATACTGTCTTTGCTGTGAAAAATCCTGGTGTCATGTAGAAAGACAATTACATCTTTCAGCCTTGCTGGACTCTGTCCTTGTTTTTCTTCTGGGTGTTTTTTTTTTTTCTCTTCTGTTTCTCTTAATTCACTTTTAAAAGTGGATACTACAACAACTACAACAGAGACTATGGTATAATCGTATATCCTGATGCCATAAGATAATTTTATTTTTAAGGAGACACTACTTTCTGCTTCAGGGTAGAAGTATTAGATATTTTTCAGTGACACATTTGTCCTAAATCCAACTGTGCTACCTAGCTATCTGGTTTTAATTATTTTTGGTGAGGAAAGTACTGTCCTAAACTCAGATAAGGATGTGTGAATACATTTAGTTGATATTACAACTCAACACTTTGTGTTTATTATTAGCTGTAACTATATACAGCCTGGAGTTCGTATAATTTGATATCTCTCGACTCAGACACACAGAACAGTTCTTTAAACAGACACAGAAATCCTCCATTCTAAAATCATTATTTTAACCAAATACAACTGGAACTCTGCAGTTTTGAAATATGTCATTTCCCCTCAAAGGAACTTCTGGGAACAATGCCCAAATCAGACAGTTATCTTCTGAAACAAAACTTGAGATTTAGCAAAGATGAATTTCTTACCACACATACATATCATTATATGCAAAAACTAAGGGCCTCACATCATTCCTATAGTGCTTGGATTGGTTGACTTAGTGTTTAATTTTAAATGAAAAAAGGAAATTTTCTTAAAATTGAGAGTTTTCTCCCAAAGACTAGTTATAAAATCTTCCAAAGCTAAGGGGAAAATGTCGTTAGGTGACAAATATAATTTTTTTTTCAGAGAAAGAGATATTCATGATCGTTATTTCTTAACCTTACCAAAAAGTCTCTTGATTTTTGTCCAAATTTAGGTAAGCAAAGATAAAAAACAAATTAATAGATAGTTGACTTCTTTCTTTTATAGGAATAATTCTATATAAGCATCTGTATTTACATGTTTATTTGTCTTTAGCCTTATTAATCTTTGTGTTAGTCAATACACCCTGAATATTTTGTAATAATCTCATAAAAGCAATGTTAATAATTTCTATAGCTTTGAGTACAGTATCTTTGGTCATATGTAATCTGGGAACTCATAACTGATAATATCATTAAATGAATTATTTGGAAACTTAACATTTATAGTCAAGTTTCAGGGATGGCTCAGTTTATACTAATTATGCTATATGGAAACTTGAAAAGTATTATATATAAATTTCACCATTTATGATTCCTTTTGGTTATTTCTGTTTTTCTGATTCGTTGGGGACAAAGATTGATGTATACAAAAGTCCTAATGGAAACAGGTTATGTTCTTATGGATTCTGTGAATTGAAAAGAATCCCCACAATTTGTACTATATATTGCTTTTATCATTTTATACCTCTGGTCAGAAAAACAATTGCTAACCCCCAGGATTCTGCAACAAAATTATTGCCCTGTATTGAAGGAATTTATTTTACCATATGTCTCGACCCATCTTTTCATTTAAACTTTGACCATGTTCCTACATAAATTATCACAAGTAGTCATATTTGTTTATTAACTTCCAAATATTCAGCCTCTTCACTCGTTGTTCTCCAATTCATCATCTTTAGTGCAATCAAGTGTAGAGACTGGAATTTCAACAACATGGATAGTTTTGTACTACTGAAATCATTGGCCTCCTTTGATGAAAAGTCAGTCTTAATAACTTTACCCTTACAGCCTTTCAAAAGCTGAGCCTTTCAAAATCTGAGCATAAGAGATGGTCATGTTTGTTATCATTGAATGTAGATAATATTAACTTTCTTGAGAAGGATGTGAGTCTATTCTATGGTGTCTTGAGTTCCCATTCATTGAAGTACTCTTTTCTGAGTTTTTGGACTTTATTGTACCCCAAGAAATAAGTGTGGACATACATTAGAATTCAAGTCCCTTAATTTTTAGAAGTGACTTTCCTCATCATGCTAATTTAATAGTTTTTCATCATTTTTATGCCTAAACCAGAGGCTCAAAATGAGGTGAGGGTGGAAGTGAATACAACTTCTTTAAGAACTCAGAGCTCTAATCATTTACCACTTCTATCTGCTTTTTCCATAGTAGACAGTTGTAAATATCATCATAACCTACATTACAGAGAAAGCAGAATCATAAGTCACAAACTAAAAATCCATGGACGGGTCTGTAAAATTGCATATTTGTCTAATTCAACTTTGTATAATTCTGAAGTAAGTTTTAGATTTTAAAAAAATTTCTGGATGATTCTGTTCAGCTATCTAAGGCTAAGAAATATCAGTCCAGAGTTTTTGTGAATGCCAAAAGTCCAATTTATTTTCTTCTCTTTACCTAGAGTTTAAGCCATGAATGTCACAGAAGTCCAATTTTGCTTGCTGTTTGCATTCTAAGTAGTCCTGTTAGTAATGTGTCCCTTTTACACATATAATGTCCTTATCTCCATTATAATCTCTGTTATTTTTAACAGAGATCTATAGTTTATAAAAATTTATTAATTTATTGGGAAAATCCAATTACATATGGTATGTTGCACAAAGCTGTATCAATTTTTTCCTGTTACAAGATGAAGAATTTACCTACACAGTATATCTTAGTCCCATTTGTATTTATATCTAACCTGGCTACGTTCATTTTTATAGTCAGTTTTGGTTGGCTAACAGCTCTTTTTTTATTTCATTCCTCCCATCTGTTCTTGTTTTTTTGTCTTTTGCTACCTTATCCTTTTCACTGGAACTCGGATTCAACCTGGTATCCACTTATTTTCTCTTTTCCCCAATCACCCTCTTATTTATAAAAGTTAACAGTTAGAAACAGGTTTCTGACATTGAAAATTATTAATCCTTCCTACAGCCAAAATTGTATGAAGAAAAAGATTTTTAAAAATTCATATATTTTAAACTAATTTTAAAATAGCTATATTAGAGATTTTGAAGAAATATAAAGTACATGATTTATTATAAGTAATTTGCAAAGTAAGCAGAAATATGGGGCTTCCCAGATAGTTCAGTTGGTAAAGAATCCGCCTGCAATGCAGGAGACCCTGGTTTGATTCCTGGGTTGGGAAGATCCTCTGGAAAAGGGATAGGCCACCCACTCCAGTATTTTTGGGCTTCCCTTGTGGCTCAGCGGGTAAAGAAACCACCTGCAATGTGGGAGACCTGGGTTCAAACCCTGGGTTGGGAAGATCTCCTGGAGAAAGGCTACCCACTCTAGTATTCTGGCCTGGAGAATTCCTGTATAGTCCATGGGATCGCAAAGACCAGAACTATAAGGAATCATGCACACTGATAGACAAACAGTAACAGAAAGCAGAATAAAGAGTTAATATTATTAATAAATGGCTATTGAATAGATCTTTTTTTGATAATAGAAATTTGTAGTTCTCTTCATTTGCTGAAATTTCTAATATATGTCTTCCCCTACATGGAACTGATTAAATTAAGTAGTCTTAACATTTAGGCCTTAAAAACAAAGCTTATATGTAACGGGATTTCTGTAGTGAAAAAGGAAGAGAGCAGTTCTGCTCTTCTCATCTTCCCCTGTCCTGCATAGTCTAATCCTTGGCCATTAGGACTCCTCAAGATCGTGGCTTTTAAGCATGTGAATCCAACTTGTGGGGAAACTGTGTATAGAGAAATTTAGATTTAAGCCAGAATGGATCTCCCTTGGCAAGTGAGAGGCTTGTGTATAGAATCCTTCTAATTGGATCTTTCTATATTGGATCCTCCATCATCTTGCATAGGGTCTTTCTGTTAGAATGCTCATTTCTGTATGTCAGAAGAATTGTGTAGTATAGATAAGGTTGTAACTGACCATTTTCTACCCTCTCAGAGTTTTTCTATGGACTGTTACATATCTACCCATTATTAGGCAACCAGATTATGTTGTACCTGGACAGAACAGGGCCACTGAACATGCTGCACAGGCAAGACTTCACAAGATGTTTCATTTTTATTATCACTGATGAGTTTATGTTTGCAAATAAAACATCTTTTGGTTTTCAGTCTTAAAAAAAGCCTTCTACCAGGAAAATACTTATAAAAAACAATATTGAGGTATACCTTTAAATGTGAACTTTTTGAAAGATCTTAGTGCTGAGTCTGGGAGGAGATGCAAAATATTAGAGTCAGCAGATATAAAATTAGTTCTGCACAGTAGCTCATCTTCACCTGAATGTCATATGAGTGACATAATGTGTAAATGATTTTAAACTATAGAGTGCCATAAAATGTAACACTGAAATTATTATTGGTCATTGATAGTAATATGTTTTTATTCAGACAAAGCTTTTTAGAGCAAAGCGTAGTGATAAGATTTAGGAAAATCTCATTATGGAAATAGGCCTTGATACAGGCTGCAAAGGAAAATAACAGATAAGCCATGGAGAATGGAATGATATTAAAGGCAGAGTAAAGAGGATGATCACGGTCTTATAGACTAAACTGAATGGATTGGGGAGCAGTGAGATGTTGAATGTAACATTTACTATTTCCCTAGATTTATATATAGACTGAAGCTTAAAAATATTATGGTTAGATATAGAGATTAACACAGGCTTCCCAGGTGGTGCTAGTGGTAAAGAACCTGCCTGTTAATGCAGGAGATGTAAGTCATGTGGGTTCAATTCCTGAGTCAGGAAGATCCCCTGGAAGAGGGCATGGCAACCCATTCCAGTAATCTTATCTGGGAAATCCCATGGACAGAGGAGCCTGGTGGGCTACAGTCCATGGGATCACAAGAGTCAGATATGTCTTAGCAACTAAGCAACAATAACATACTTCAGTCAACACTTTCTGTTTTGAGACTTTAATTTTTTAACCGAATGTAACTGGACTTCCCAGATGGTTCAGTGGTAAAGAATCCACCTGATCTGTCAATCAGGAGATGCAGGTTTGATCCTTGGGTCAGGAAGACACCCAAAAAATGAAGTGGCAACCCATTCCAGTATTCTTGCTTGAGAAATCCTATGGACAGAGAAGCCCAGAGGGCTACAGTCCAATGGGTTGCAAAAGAGTCAAGGCACAACTTAGCCTCTAAACAACAAACAACAATGAGTATATTATATCATACAGTTCACTAATGATATTGATAATCTTTTAACTTATTTGTTGGAAGACAATTATCCATGGGTCCTTCATGTTTTTGAACATCCTTCATGAGGCACTGACTGCTGTTTATTTAGGACATAAATGGATGCTTATCAAGTTCATGATTGGATATTAGAGACAGCATTTCCTTCTGGTGCAAAGGACAGATTTTCTTACTTTCCAGTATAATATGTCTTCATCTAGAGTGAAGAGCAGCCATGTTTACTACATGTTATAACAATTTGGGTTCCCTACACTCAGAGTTCCTCTTCTGTAATGCAATCCACTGTATGTGCATGTGTCATCTGCTTCTCTTTAATTGCCTGTGGAAATTTGGGCTCAGGGAATTAAAACAAAAATGCTGGCATTCTGGTACTTAAGACATTTTCTAAACTTTCTTCCTGTCCCTTGATGATAGTCCCAAAGAAATGATGTGGAGTCCCATGAGAACAAAGGGAAACCATTATTTAATTAACATCTCTGTTAATTAAGAACTTAAAGGTAAAGCAACATTAAGAAATGTTTATCTTAATATGGCCACTTAAACAAGCTGACAGAAGCTAGAGGCTTACAGTGGATTATTGCTAACAGAATTCAATTGTATCTCCCAGGACCCTGAGTGTTTCAGACATTGTGACTGTAACTTTTTCTATTGTGCAGACTGATGACACTTGTGACACAGTCTTAGACATGGCCAAAGCAGCTTTTCTCCCCTTTTGCACCTGTTCATCTGGCAAGGCATCAGATATATGTTTTCAGTACTCTTTCAGTTAAGTTCAGTCACTCAGTCGTGTCCGACTCTTTGCAACCCCATGAATTGCAGCACACCAGGCCTCCCTGTCCATCACCAACTCCCGGAGTTCACTCAAACTCACGTCCATCCAGTCGGTGATGCCATCCAGCCATCTCATCCTCTGTCGTCCCCTTCTCCTCCTGCCCCCAATCCCTCCCAGCATCAGAGTCTTCCAATGAGTCAACTCTTCACATGAGGTGGCCAAAGTACTGGGGTTTCAGCTTCAGCATCATTCCTTCCAAAGAACACCCAGGGCTGATCTCCTTTAGAATGGACTGGTTGGATCTCCTTGCAGTTCAAGGGACTCTCAAGAGTCTTCTCCAACACCACAGTTCAAAAGCATCAATTCTTCGGCGCTCAGCATTCTTCTCAGTCCAATTCTCACATCCATACATGACTACTGGAAAAACCATAGCCTTGACTAGACGGACCTTTGTTGGCAAAGTAATGTCTGTGCTTTTCAATATGCTATCTAGGTTGGTCATAACTTTTCTTCCAAGGAGTAAGTGTCTTTTAATTTCGTGGCTGCAGTCACCATCTGCAGTGATTTTGCAGCCCCCCAAAATAAAGTCTGACACTGTTTCCATTGTTTCCCCATCTATTTCCCATGAAGTGATGGGACCAGATGCCATGATCTTTGTTTTCTGAATGTTGAGCTTTAAGCCAACTTTTTCACTCTCCACTTTCACTTTCATCAAGAGGTTTTTAATTCCTCTTCACTTTCTGCCATAAGGGTGGTATCATCTGCATATCTGAGGTGATTGATATTTCCCCCAGCAATCTTGATTCCAGCTTGTGCTTCTTCCAGCCCAGCATTTCTCATGATGTACTCTGCATAGAAGTTAAATAAGCAGGGTGACAATACACAGCCGTGATGTACTGTTTCCTATTTGGAACCAGTCTGTTGTTCCATGTCCAGTTCTAACTGTTGCTTCCTGACCTGCGTATAGGTTTCTCAAGAGGCAGGTCAGTGGTCTGGTATTCCCATCTCTTTCAGAATTTTCCACAGTTTATTGTGATCCACACAGTCAAAGGCTTTGGCATAGTCAATAAAGCAGAAATAGATATTTTCTGGAACTCTCTTGCTTTTTCGATGATCCAGCAGATATTGGCAATTTGATCTCTGGTTCCTCTGCCTTTTCTAAAACCACTTGTACATCTGGAAGTTCACAGTTCACGTATTTGGGAACACTCAAATTCCCCTATTTGTTGCCAGTGAATAGTGGAGGTTTTAGTCTCTGTCTTCATGAGTGTTGATCTGCACCAATTATAGGAGTAGAACTTTGGGCAAACTGCTTGTTTTTGATTCTAAAACTCTCCAGCTTTCAGATCCTGTCTTGACCACAGAGCTGCTTACATTTTACCTGATTTCAATTATATCTTTTATTTTTCTGCTTTTCTACTTTGCCCATTGTGTAATTAAAGCAGAGGGGAATATCAAAGCATAAACTTATTATATTATCTTGATCAGAAGCTAACTCAAATATACTTTTTATGCAATGGATATTCAATTCTGAAGACAAAGGAAAGTAAACTACAAGAGGGAAGTCTGAGGTCCTTTGTGACTATTAAATGAACTTAAAGCCCACAGACATGTCAAAACACAGCATCTGAAACATGGAAGGTATTTGGTAACTTTTAATAATTTGTCTTATTCTTTTATCCCTCATTCCCTCCTTTCTACCTTTCTTCCAATAGGTTGCAATGGCAAGGGGAGGAGGAAGTGGGAGGTATGCCTAATTAGGGCTATCTAACCCCAAGACTATGAACGTTAGGGTTCTTTGTTCAGTGGCTGTCTTTATGAGTCACTCCGTTTGTCCGTGTTTGCATCTCAGTTGTGAACCTGTAACAGACTTGGGAGAGGGGTAATTTTATAAAGAAGGGCTTCAAGCCTGAAAGGAACCGTATGTTGCAAGAATGCCTGCTCACAAATACATTAGTCAGGACTATAACACAGATAATGAATGACTTGGAGGAATGGATAAATGCACAGACCTAAGAAATAAATTGATAGTCCAACTGTAGGCTGAGATGCTAAAACAGTATAGAGGACTGTTTATTTTGGGGAACTTTCATAGGACTTTTAACTCCTGGGCTCAGGTTCCATATCCTGGACCACATGAATGTCCCATATTCTTCTGACTACTTTTTAAATTTCCTAAGGAATGAGCCTATTTTTTTTTTACCCTGTTAATTTGACCACCATCTACTTTTCACCTTGGGAGAACTTTCTATAAACTTGGTTCTTGAGTAGTATCTAAACTTCAAAACAAATATGTCTTATTGTAACCAGTTTCTAATGTCCTTTGTTGCTAATTATTACAGAGAAACAGACAGGATAAGGAAAATAACAAGCTGAGGAATTTACTAAAAAATCTTACCATAGTAATTCTTTTTATTTAGTTCCTTTTTCACTCTTTTGAAAACTTCGGCAACATAGTATTACAGAGTGGCAAAGAGCCCCATTTTTGCTGCTGTGCTTATTATCCCTGTGATCTTGCTCAAGCTATTAAGCCTCAGTTTCCTTATCTATTAAATGGAGATAAAACACCTATTTCATCAGATTGTTGTAAGGATTAAATAAAATAGTATAGGTATATAATATTATATCTGTTATTATTATTTCATTTCTGATGCTATCCTTTTTCCTTCCCTTTCCAATTCCATCTGATTCTATCTTGGCAAAGGCCAGGTGGATTTTTTCCCCTAAAAGGCAATTCATACCTGAAGAGTAAATCTATGTCAAGTTATAGGTTTTCCCTTTGTCTCTAAAGACCTCTAAATTAGTTTGCTCCACTGGTTTCCTATTCTGCTTATAAGAAGCTTGAAGTCACCACTTCATCCTAACAAGAAGTGAAAAATCGAGCAGACAAAAATCAGCAACTCTTCTTGGATCTGTAAGACAGGGAATGACAAAGAATAAATCCTGTGCCCAAGACCCAAGAGACAGATAGGCAGATACAAAGAGTTACAGCTTCCTGGAGCATAGACTTATAAGTGGAAACTATGTGGGAACTAGTGTCAGGGTAGGAAAGCCTGAACTGTGATTGCTGGGTACTCAGTGGACAACTCCAGAATTTAAACACTCTAGAGGACCCGGTCATAGGAGTCCTCTATTCTATAAGGAGAATTATCTCCAGGAGCTTGATCAGGTTTTCCATAAATGGAGAAAATACTCCTTATGCTTCCAGGGGGAAAAGACAGAAAGGAACCTATATGAAACTACCATAGCACTCTGTTCTTAAGAAGGCCTGCCCTCAGGAGAGACTAAATACTTGGAGCCTACTTCGCTGGGGTTTTTATCAGAGGCTAACTTTGCAGGAGGGATTTGATTCCTTTCCAGGCAGCCCTAGATTCCATATGAGAGAAGAGAAATATCTAACTTTGGCCCACTTCAGCAATCCTGTCCCACTTTATGGGTAGACGGAGGGGGAATTGAGAAGCATTTGTGAAGTTCACAGTCTAGGGGTACAAGCTCTAAAGACTTGTACCCCGAAAAGACTGAGACCTAATTATGGGACTATTGAATGATTGCCCTCCTGCCACTGCTTACTACCACATTTCTAAAGGCCTATTTATCACAGTTCCTTTTACCCAGTACATCATGTCCAGCTGCAAGAAAAAACAAACAAACAAACAAACTGCAAGGCATACTCAAATGCAAAGCAACATAATTTGAGACAGCAAGCATCAAAACCAGACATGGCAGGGATATTGGAATTATCAGATTGGGAATATAAAACAAAGCAAGGTTATGCTCAAAATCCTTCATGCTAGGCTTCAGCAGTACATGAACTGAGAAATTCCAGATGTTTACAAATTGGAATTAGAAAGGGAGAGGAACCAGAGATGAAATTACCAACATCCTCTGGATAATAGAAAAAGTAAGGCAATTGCAAAAAAACATCTACTCCTGACTTCATTGACCCTTGACTGTGTGCGGATTTCAACAAACTGGTAAATTCTTTAAGAGATAGGAATACCAGACCACCTTACCCGTCTCCTGGGACACCTATATGCAGGACAAGGAGCAACAGTTAGAACTGGACATGGAACAAAGGACTGGTTCCGAATTGGGAAAGGAGTATGTCAAGGCCATATATTGTCACCTTGCTTGTTTAACTTCTGTTCAGAGTATATCATGCAAAATGCCAGGCTGGGTGAAGTGCAAGCTGGAATCAAGATTTCCAGGAGAAATATCAACAACCTTGAATATACAGGTGATACCACTTTAATGGCAGAAATCACAGAAGAACTAAAGTGCCTCTTTTTCTTTTAATAATTTATTTTTTGATTGAAGGATAATTGCTTTACAGAATTTTGTTGTTTTCTGTCAAACCTCAACATGAATCAGCTATAGGAATACATATATCCACTCCTTTCTGAATCTCCCTCCCATCTCTCTCCTCACCCCACCATGCTAGGTTGATACAGAGCCCCTGTTTGAGTTTCCTGAACCATACAGCAAATTCCCATTGGCTATCTATTTTACATATGGTAATGTAAGTTTCCATGGGACTTTTTCCATACATCTCCGCCTCTCCTCCCTTCTCCCCATGTCCATAAGTCTATTCTCTATGTCTGTTTCTCCACTGCTGCTGCTGCTGCTGCTAAGTCACTTCAGTTGTGTCTGACTCTGTGCGACCCCATAGATGACAGCCCCTCAGGTTCCCCCATTCCTGGGATTCTCCAGGCAAAAACACTGGAGTGGGTTGCCATTTCCTTCTCCAATGCATGAAAGTGAAAAGTGAAAGTGAAGTCGCTCAGTCATGTCTGACTCTTAGCGACTCCATGGACTGCAGCCTACCAGGCTCCTCCACCCATGGGATTTTCCAGGCAAGAGTACTGGAGTGGCGTGCCATTGACTCCTCCGATGCTGCCCTATAAATAAATTCTTCAGTACGATTTTTCTAGATTCTATATATATGGATTAGAATATGATATTTATCTTTCTTTTTCTGACTCACTTCACTCTGTATAATAGGTTCTAGGTTCATCCACCTCATAAGAACTGACTCAAATGCATTCTTTTTATGGCTGAGTAATATTCCATTGTGTATATGTACCACTACTTATTTATCCATTCATCTGTTGATGAACATCTAGATTGCTTCCATGTCCTAGCAATTGTGAATAGTGCTGCAATGAACAAACTGATGCTTGTGTCTTTGTCAGTTTTGGTTTTCTCAGGGTATATGCCTCAGAGTGGAATTGCTGATCATATGGTGGTTTTATTCCTAGTTTTTAAAGGAATCTTCATATCATCTTCCATAGAGGCTGTATCAATTTACATTCCCACCAACAATGCGAGTGTTTCCTTTTCTCCACCCCCTCTCCAGCATTTTTTGTTTGTAGACTTTTTGATGATGGCCATTCTGACTGGTGTGAGATGATATCTCATGTAGTTTTGTTTTACACTTCTCTCTAATACTGAGCAATGTTGAGCATCTTTTCATGTGTTTGATAGCCATCTGTCTGTGTTCTTTGGAGAAATGTTTAGATCTTTTCCCCACTTTTTGATTGGGTTGTTTGCTTTTCTGGCATTGAGTTGTATGATCTGCTTGTATATTTTGGAAATTGATCCTTTGTCAGTTGTTTCATTTGCTATTATTTTCTCCCATTCTGAGCATTGTCTTTTCACCTTGATTAGTGTTTCCTTTGCTCTGCAAAAGCTTTTACGTTTAATCAGATCCCATTTGTTTACTTTTGTTTTTATTCCATTACTCTACGTGGTGGGACATAGAAGATCCTGCTTTGATTTATGTCATCGAGTGTTCTGCCTGTTTTCCTCTAAGAGTTTTTATAGTTTTTGGTCTTACAGTTATGTCTTTAATCCATTTTGAGCTTTTGTTTGTGTAAGGTATTAGGAAATGTTCTAATTTCATTCTTTTATGGGTAACTCTCCAGTTTTCCCAGTGTCATTTATTGAAGAGGCTGTCTTTGCCCCATTGTAATATTCTTGCCTCCTTTGTCAAAAATAAGATAACTCTAGGTGCATGGGTTTATTTCTTGGTTTTCTATATTGTTCCATTGGTCTATATTTCTGTTGTTGTGCCAATACCATAGTCTCTTGATGACTGTAGCTTTGTAGTGTGATCTGAAGTCAGGAAGGTTGGTTATTCCAGCTCCATTCTTCTTTCTCAAAACTGCTTTGGCTATTTGGGGCCTTTTGTGTTTCCATATGAATTGTGAAATTTTTTGTTCCAGTTCTTTGAAAAATGCCATTGGTAATTTGATAGGGATCACATTGAATCTGGAGATTGTGTTTGGTAGTATAGTCATTTTCACAATATTGATTCTTCCTACCCAGGAACATGGAATATCTCTCTATTTATTTATGTCATCTTTGACTTGTTTCATTAGTGTCTTATAATTTTATGTGTACAGTTCTTTTATTTTCTTAGGTAAATTTATTCCTAGATATTTAATTCTTTTTGTTGCAATGGTGAATGGGATTGATTCCTTAATTTCCCTTTCTGATTTTTCATCGTTAGTATATAGAGATGCAAGTGATTTCTGTGTATTGATTTTGTATCCTGCAATTTTGCTAAACTAACTGATTAGCTCTAGTATTTTTCTGGTACTATCATTAGGGTTTCCTATGTACAGTATCCTGTCATCTACAAACAGTGAGACCTTTAATTTTCTTTTCTGATCTGGATTCCTTTTATTTCTTTTTCTTCTCTAATTGCTGTAGCTAACTACATTGTCCAAAACTACGTTGAATAATAGTGGTCAAAGTGGACACCCTTGTTTTGTTCCTGATCTTATGGGGAATGCTTTTTTTCACCATTGAGGATAATGTGTGCTGTAGGCTTATCATCTATGGCCTTTGATACGTTGAGGTAAGTTCTTTCTATGCCCATTATTTGAAGAGTTTTAATCATAAATGGGTGCTGAATTTTGTCAAAGGCTTTTTATGCATCTATTGAGATTATCATATGGTTTTTATGTTTCAGTTTGTTCATATGGTATATCATATTGATTGATTTGCATATACTGAAGAATTCTTGCATTCCTGGAATAAATCCAACTTGATCATGGTGTGATCATGCTTCTTGATGTGTTGCTGAATTCTGTTTGCTAAAATTTTGTTGAGGATTTTTGCATCTATGTTCATCAGTGATATTGGCCTGTAGTTTTCTTTTTTTGTGTTGTCTTTGGTTTTGGTATCAGGGTGATGGTGGCCTCATAGAATGAGTTTAAAAGTGTTCCTTCCTCTGCAGTTTTTTGAAAGCGTTTTAGAAGGATAGGCATTAGCTCCTCTCTAACTGTTTGATAGAATTTTCCTGTGAAGCCGTCTAGTCCTGGGCTTTTGTTTTTTGAGAGATTTTTTATCGCAGCTTCAATTTCAGTGCTTGTAATTGGGTTGGTCATAATTTCTATTTCTTCCTGGTTCAGTCTTGGAAGATTGAACTTTTCTAAGAATCTGTCCATTTCTTCCAGGTTATCATTTTATTGCCATATAATTGTTCATAATAGTCTCTTATAATCCTTTGTATTTTTGCATTGTCTGTTGTGACCTCTCCTTTTTCATTTCTAGTTTTGTTGATTTGATTCTTCTCTCTTTTTGTCTTGATGAGTCTGGCTAAAGGTTTGTCAATTTTCTTTATCTTCTTAAAGAACCAGCTTTTAGTTTTATTAGTCTTTATTATTGTTTCTTTCATTTCTTTTTCATTTATTTCTGCTCAGGTCTTTATGATTATTTTCCTTCTACTAATTTTTGGTTTTTTTTTTTTTTTTGGTTCTTCTTCTTCTTCTTCTTTTTTCCAGTTGTTATAGGTATAAAGTTAGACTGTCTATTCGATGTTTTTCTTGTTTCTTGAGGTAGGATTGTATTGCTATAAAACTTCCCTCTTATAACTGCTTTTGCTGCATCCCACAGGTTTTGAGTTGTTGTGTTTTCATTATCATTTGTTTCTAGACATTTTTTGATTTCCCTTTTGATTTCTTCAGTAACCTGTTGGTTATTTAGAAACATATATTTTAATCTCTATGTGTTTGTGTTTCTTACAGTTTTTTCTTTTCTTGTAATTGATATCTAGTCTCATAGCATTGAGGTCAGAGAAGATGCTTGATATGATTTCAGTTTTCTTAAATTAACTGTGGTTTGATTTGTGACCCACGATGTGGTCTATCCTGGAGAATGTTCCATGTGCTCTTGAGAAGGAGGTGTATTAAAGAGAAGGAGGTGTATTATTCTGCATTTGGATGGAATGTCCTGAAGATATTGAGATCCATCTCATCTAATGTATCATTTAAGACTTGTGTTTCCTTATTAATCTTGTATTTTGATGATCTGTCTATTGGTGTGAGTGGGGTGTTAAAGTCTCCTACTATTCTTGTGTTACTGTCAATTTCTCCTTTTGTGTCTGTTAGTGTTTGTCTTATGTATTGAGGTGCTCCTTTGTTGGGTGCATAGATTGTTATGTCTTCCTCTTGGAATGATCCCTTGATCATTATGTAGTGTCCTTCCTTATCTCTTGTAATCTTCTTTATATTAAGGTCTATTTTGTCTGATACGAGGATTGCTAGTCCAGCTTTCTTTTGCTTCCCATTTTCATGGAATATATTTTTCCGTCCTCTCACTTTCAGCCTATAAGTGTCTTGAGATCTGAAGTGGATTTCTTGTAGACAGCATATATATGGGTCTTGTTTTTGTATCCATTCAGCCAGTCTGTGTCTTTTGGTTGGAGCATTTAATCCATTTACATTTAAGGTAATTATTTTTAT
The DNA here is from genome assembly GCF_042477335.2 of Ovis canadensis. NCBI lineage: Eukaryota > Metazoa > Chordata > Mammalia > Artiodactyla > Bovidae > Ovis > Ovis canadensis. The sequence goes on along the minus strand of NC_091248.1, from coordinate 70,008,724 downwards.
ATATGTCCCTATTGTCATTTTCTTAATTGTTTGGGATTGATTTTGTAGATCTTTTCTCTTCTGTTGTATTTCTTGACTGTATAAGTCCCTTTAATGTTTGTTGTAAAGCTGATTTGGTGGTACTGAATTCTCTTAACTTTTGCTTGTGTGAAAAGTTTTTTATTTCTCCATCAATTTTGAATGAGATCCTTGCTGGGTACAGTAATCTTGTTTGTAGATTTTTCCCTTTCAGTACTTTAAATATATCCTGCCATTCCCTCTGGCCTGTAGAGTTTCTACTGAAAGGTCAGCTGTTAAGCATATAGAGTTTCCCTTGTATGTTACTTGTTGCTTTTTCTTTTTTGATTTTTAATATTCTTTCTTTGTGTTTAGTCTTTGTTAGTTTGATTTGTATGTCTTGGCATGTTTCTCCTTGAGTTTAACCTGTATGGGACTCTGTGCCTCTTGGATTTGATTTACTGTTTCCTTTTCCATTTTGGGGAATTTTCAACTATAACCTCTTCAAACTTTTCTCACATCCTTTCTTTTTCTCTTCTTCTTCTGGGAACCCTATAATTTGAATGTTTGTGCATTTGATATTGTCCCAGAAGCCTCTGAAACTATCCTGAGTTCTTTTTATTGTTTTTACTTTGTTCTGCTCTTCAGAAGTTATTTCCACCATTTTACTTTCCAGCTCACTGATTCATTCTTGTGCTTCAGATATTTTGCTATTGATTCCTTCTAGAATATTTTTGATTTCAGTAATTGTGTTGTTTTTTTTTTCTGTATGTTTATTCTTTAATTCTTCTAGGTCTTTATTAATTCATCTTGAATTTTCTCCATTTTGTTTTCAGAGTTTTTAATCATCTTTACTATCTTTATTCTGAATTCTTTTTCAGGTAGTGTGCCTATTTCCTCTTCATTTATTTGGACTTCTATGTTTCTAGTTTGTTCCTTCATTTGTGTAGTATTTCTCTGCCTTTTCATTATTTTTTTTAATGAAAAATTTTTATTTTTTGTAAGTCCCCTTTCCCAGGTTTCAAGGTTGAATTCTTTCTTCCTTTTGGTTTCTGCCCTCCTAAGATTAGCCCAGTGGTTTGTGTAAGCATCCTATAGGGTGAGATTTGTGCAGAGTTTTTGTATGTTTGTTTTTCCTCTGATGGGCAAGGCTGAGTGAGATGGTAATCCTGTCTGCTGATGATTGGATTTATATTTTTGTTTCATTTGATGTTTAGATGAGGCGTCCTGCACAGGGTGCTGCTGGTAGTTGGGTGATGCTAGGTCTTATATTAAACTGGTTTTCTTTGTGTGAGTTCTCACTATTTGATACTCCCTAGGGTTAGTTCTCTGGAGAAGGCAATGGCACCCCACTCCAGTACTCTTGCCTGGAAAATCCCAGCCTACCAGGCTTCTCTGTCCATGTGGTCACTAAGAGTCAGACATGGCTGAGCGACTTCACTTTCACTTTTACTTCCATGCATTGGAGAAGGAAATGGCAACCCACTCCAGTGTTCTTGCCTGGAGAATCCCAGGGATGGGGGAGCCTGGTAGGCTGCCGTCTATGGAGTCGCACAGAGTTGGAAATGGCTGAAGCGACTTAGCAGCAGCAGCAGCAGGGTTAGTTGTCCAACCAGTCCATCCTAAAGGAGATCAGTCCTGGGTGTTCATTGGAAGGATAGATGCTGAAGCTGAAACTCCCAATACTTTGGCCACCTCATGCAAAGAGCTGACTCATTGTAAAGAACCCTGATGCTGGGAGGGATTGTGGGCAGGAGGAGGAGGGGACGGCAGAGGATGAGATGGCTGGATGGCATCGCCGACTCGATGGACGTGGGTTTGGGTGAACTCTGGGAGTTGGTGATGAACAGGGGGGCCTGGCATGCTGCAATTCATGGGGTTGCAGAGTCGGACACGACTGAGCAACTGAACTGAACTGAACTGAACTGAACTGAGGGTTAGTTCTCTGGTAGTCTAGGGTCTTGGAGTCAGTGTTCTCACTTCAAAGGTTCAGAACTTGATCTAGTTCTGGAGGCTAGAGTCAGGATCAAGGTGCCAGTGGGATTGGTTTTGGTGAGAGGTCTGTTCTCAGCTTGTCAATGGTAAACTTCTAGCTGTGTCTTCACATGGCCTTTCCTCTGAGGACCCTAGGGTCTTAGAGATACAGTAAGAGCATCTTCCCTTGTCTAGGAGGAGAGTGAGGAGGTTTAATGGATCTGAAACACTCCTGTAGCATTCCCTGCAACACTGGTAACATTCCCATTAATAATCCACAGGATACAATAAATGTCCTGCTGAGCCCAGTTCTGTCGAGCCCCAGGAACTAAATAGCTTATTGATGAAGATTAAAGAGAAGAGTTAAAATACTGGTTTAAGACTCAACATTCAAAAAACTAAGATCATGACATCTAGTCCCATCACTTCATGGCAAATAGATGGGGAAAAGAGGAAATAGTGACAGATTTTATTTTGCTGCGCTTCAAAATCACTGGGGTTTCCTGGGTGGTTCTAGTGGTAAAGAACTCACCTGCCAAGGCAGGGGATAGAAAAGATGTGGGTTCAATCCCTGGGTTGGGAAGATCACCTGGAGTAGGGCCTGGCAACCAACTCTAGTATTCTTGCCTGGTAAATCACATGGACAGATGAGACTCTCAGGCTACAGTCTATAGCATCACACAGAGTCAGACATGACTGAAGCAACTTAGCACACGTGCATGCATGCACAAAATCACTGCAGACAGTGACTGTATCCATTAAATTTGAAGAAAATCTAGCTCCTTGGAAGAAAATCTGTGACAAACCTAGAGAGCATATTTAAAAGCAAAGATGTTATTTTGCAGACAAAGGTACATATAGTCAAAGCTATAATTTTTCCAGTAGATATGTATGGAAGTGAGAGTTGAAGAAGGCTGAGCACCAAAGAATTGATGCTTTTGAACTGTGGTGCTGGAGAAGACTCTTGAGAGTCTCTTGGACAGCAAGGAGATCAAACCAATCAATATTAAGGGAAATCAACTCTGAATAGTCATTGGAAGGAGGGTTGCTGAAGCTGAAGCAATATGATACTTTGGCCACCTGATGTGAAGAGTTTACTCATTGGAAAAGACCCTGATTCTAAGAAAGATTGAGGGTAAGAGGAAAAGGTGGTGGCAGAGAATGAGATGGTTGGATGGCATCACTGCCTCAGTGGACATGAGTTTGAGCAAGCTACAGGAGATGGTGAAGGACAGGGAAGCCTGGCATGCTGCAATTCATGGAGTTGTAAATAGTCGGACACAACTTAGTGGCTGAACAGCAACAACTGACTAATATGCTAAGGACTTTAGTGGATAAAGTAGACAGCACACAAGAAAAGATGGGTGATTTGAGCAGAAAACGAAATCCTAAGAAAAGTATAAAAAGAAATGTTAGAGATCAAAAGCACTGTTACAGCAATGAAGGATACCTTTAATGGGTTTATTAGTAGACTGGGTTGCTACTGCTGCTGCTGCTAAGTTGCTTCAGTTGTGTCAGACTCTGTGTGACCCCATAGACAGCAGCCCACCAGGCTCCACTGTCCCTGGGATTCTCCAGGCAAGAACACTGGAGTGGGTTGCCATTTCCTTCTCCAATGCATGAAAGTGAAAAGTGAAAGTGAAGTCACTCAGTCATGTCCGACTCTTCACGACCTCATGGTCTGCAGCCTGCCAGGCTTCTCCATTCAGGGGATTTTCCAGGCAAGAGTACTGGAGTGGGTTGCTACTGCCTTCTCTGGTAGACTGGGTTACTCCTACGTGTATGTGGTTTTTATAAAGACCTGGACATTTCCTCGTTGACCAGATGTACAGCGGAATGAGGTAGTGCATGCCAACATGTCTCAGAGAGTTATCCTTTAATGCTAGTGTTTGTTAAGATGACCTTTCCATACAGTATCAGGACTGCTTTTTAGGGTGGCTATTTAAATATATTATGCTTTTAAAAGGTGTTCTTTAAAGTCCTTCATGTAGGAAAAGAACTTTTGAAATCATGAGCAGCAAGACACTTAATTTTTTTAATGTACTCTAGCGGTAATCTATTTTCCAGAGAATTTCTAAAGTTGATAATTCTCAGAATTGGTGCACTTCTGTTGGACTAAATCTTGATTATTTCAATCCTGTGCTCTGAGTTTATGAAGAATGAATGCAAGTAAAGCAGTGAAATTTTAAGTTTTTTTAATCATCCATTTGTTGCATTTCTATCTGACCTGAGCCCAAGTGAGCTGCATAGCTGGCTTTCTATGCTTTGGGTTACAGCATATTAGTATAATGTATAACTCAATGGCAGTAGCCTTATCTTCTCACCTGACCTTAAAACTTAGAGAAAAACTTTTACATGTCATTTCAAGATTGTTGCTTAAGAATTACTAACTGCTTTACCAAGAGTTGGCTTGATTTTCCTTATTCACTAAGATCTAAAGACCTGCCAAGTTTGAATTTTATAGCTTTAGAAGATTATATATATAATCTTATATTATATATTATTATTACATATTGTAATATATTATATTGTAATATATATTATTATATTATATATTTCATTGTATAATATACAATACATAATTATATTATATATGTTATATATATTATATATTATATATAAGATTATATATTATATATAATTTATATATTGTTATATAATATAATAAATTAATATTATTAATTATATTTATTAATATTATATAATATATAATATTATCAATATATTATATACTATATTAATATATAAATATATTATTATATTATATATAATTATATACTATATATAATATATCTACATATTATATTTTATATATTATATATTATATATTATATTATATTATATAATAATTATTGTATTATATTATTACATAATAATATAATATAATAATAATAAAATATATTATAATAAGTATATATTGTATATATTATATAATATATATATATTTGTCTTAATTTTAGCAAGAAAGGTCAATGTTCTTTCCCAGATTGATATACTTGACAGATAGTTGAGTGGCCTAAATAAAATTTACAGATAAACATAGGTTGAAACCACAAAATTCTGGAGTAATCACATTAGATAATTTCTGAAAAGACAAATCTGGAAATAAAGCTTTTTAACATTGTCACTTGCATTGCATATTGCATAGTAGTTGGGGTGAGGGGAGCCTTGGACAATAAGAATATAATTTAATTCAGTCTTATAAAGTGATCTTGGGAAGGTACTGAGAATGCTTTTTTTTTAAGCTGCATTTCATTAGCATATGTGATTTATAAACAGTTGTATAATATGAATGCGATTGGCTTTCTTTTATGCTTCCCAATGCATGTAACCAGTCATGTGTTGGTAAATGTTTACTATCTGGTTCTTGGGGTAGGGGCAACTTTAATTTGTAAAATTTGCTAATTTATATGGTATAAATACTTAATCCATGGCTGCTGTTGACATGTTTGCAAAAGTTCTGAAATTTTATCAGTCAGCTTTCAGAAGCTAAGCACAACACTAAGTGTAACTTGTCTACTTCCATGAGGTGATATAAGTCTATGAAGACAACTTATTTGGTAATTTAGTTTTAATGACTACATGTTTATATATCAAAACTAAATTTGAAGTATTGTGAGATCTTTAAAATGAGATCTGGAGCTCTAAGTAAAGACTAAATTGTGTCTCAAGTCTATCATTATCTTATTTTTTTCTTAAATGAAGATAATGATATACATTTGTTTATTCCTTTACAATGGACTTTTATTTAAAAATGATTTTAATATAGAGATCAATTGTTTAAGAACTTATATTTAATCTTTTAAAGTAACTTGGTAGATTCTATATAATTTGGGGGTTCAAAATATAATATTAGAGAAGAAAAGAGGGCTCATTCTATTTTGATAGATAAAAAGGTTTGGGACAAGCATTAGACTAATCTAGTTGTTTGGTGGTAGGCTGGATCAGTGATTCTCTAAGAGGTCCAGAATTTTAAAGAAACGAATCAGTCCATTATCTTTAGACTTGTTCATATTTGGTCTGTACCTTCAAATATCTGTATCAAGATTGAACAAATGTCCATAGGACTTGATTCTTTGGTCAGTGGGTGATTGCAGATTTGGCTCTATTGTCTTCGTTTAGTACTTGTCCACACTTTAGTTGGGCTTCCCTTGTAGCTCAGCTGGTAAACCATCCACCTGCAATGCAGGAGACCCTGGTTTGATTCCTGGGTCAGGAAGATCCCATGGAGAAGGGACGGGTTACCCACTCCAGTATTCTTGGGCTTCCCTGGTGGCTCAGATGGTAAAGAATCCATCTGCAGTGCAGGATATCTGGGTTTGATCCCTAGGTTGGGAAGATCCCTTTGAGGAGGGAATCGCAACCCACTCCAGTATTCTTGCCTGGAGAATCCCCATGGACAGAGGAACCTGATGGGCTGCAGTCCATGGTATCACAAAGTGTCAGACATGACTGAACGACTAAGCACAGCACAGAAAGCTTTAGCCCCTCCCTAAATAACTACAAGAAATTAAATTTAATTTCTTGAACCAATGAAGAATAATTTTAGCAGTAAAAAGCACTAACTGTTATAGCCAGTAGAATATGAAAGAATTGAATGATATCTACTTCCCTCTATACTCCTGGTATGGTTGGCTAGTTCTTTTAAATTTTTTTTTTCCTTTTTAATATGGTAGGACGTAACCTACTGAATATAATAAAAGCCTGGCTGATCCCCTTTTGTAAGTTATTTCAGGTTCTAGAAATTTCCTGATTATACCATGCTCTCTAGCTTCTAGGCCCTTGCATATTCTGTTCCTTATTTCTGATAGTTATCCTGTTTCTTTGATTGGCTAACTGTAATCATTGTTTATTTCTCAGCTTTGAGATTTAAAAACAATTCTAGGATAAGCTTCTTTAATTCTATAATCCCAAATTAGTTACCTGTACTGTATGTTCCTGCATATTTCATGTAACTGCTAGTATTGTTATGGCCTTTTTGTTTCTCCAACTAGTGTCACCTGTGTTGGAGCAGAAACAATAATCAGTCTTAGTTTTGTTGTTCACCCCATATCTTGCATCATGCCTGGCATATAGTAAACTTTCAAAAACAATTTGTTATGTAAATGAATGGAGGACTGGACAAATTATCTTGGGCATTACTTTGAAAGTGATGTAGCTTTCTTGATCAATTATGAAAATTTGTTTCCTTGTAGTTCTAATTTTCCCCTCAATAGGATTGTTTATAGTTCGACTGCTGTTAACTGAAACTTACACATATATCCTAAATTCTTGGAAGAGCATATTTGGGGAATCAATTAACTGAATTATTTTTCAGGTGGTCACTTTTCGAGCAGTGATTTGGTAGGAAGAAACAATATTAAATGGTAAAATGAGAGAAAAGTTAGCTTCAGTTTTGTCATTTCCATGTGATGTATGTGGAGAAGGAAATGGCAACTCAATGCAGTATTTTTGCCTGGAGAATTCCATGGTCATGAATAAATTAAAAAAAACTCAGATAGACTCAACTTGATAACAGTTTCTGAGACAATATTATCTAGAATGTACTTTACAATTTATTATGCTAAGTAATTTTAGTAGCCAACTTGTTTTGCAATTTTAGTAGCCAACTTGTTTTAGAAAAACAACAAAAATAAACTATAAGGTGGTCATATCTATATGGAAGTCATTGATCTAGAGAGTTCCAGGCTTCCTTGATTGGAAGATTTTAAATAAAATAACATTCAGTATCTCTGCTATGTTGTTGTTCAGTAGCTAATTCGTATCTGGTTCTTTGTGACCCCATGGACTGCAGTATGCCAGGCTTCCCTGTCCTTCACTGTCTCCCGGAGTTTGTTCAAACTCATGTCCATTGAATCGGTGATGCTATCCAACTGTCTTATCCTCTGACACTCCCTTCTCTTGCCCTCATTTTATCTCAGCATCAGGGCCTTTTCCAATGATTCAGCTCTAAGCACCAGGTGGCTGCAGTATTGTTTGGCTGAAACAATATACATGGGATGGCCTATGTGAATATGTTGTCAAATATTCCTTGAAAATATTGTAAAAATAAAAATATGTTGTGTGCGTAGTTTCTGTGTAATTTTAAATTTTAATTCAATCTTGGTAGGGAAGTGTAATTGTAGCAAAAACTACAAGCCTCAGTTAATCATTAATGCATCATCTTACAAGAATAGGAGTCTGTGTTCATAGTCACTTTGAAGAGATAACATGTGATTAAGGCATTGATTCTTATCATCTAAGGTTAGATTATTCTTCAAAATAAGTTCTGTGTTTTGCACTTCTCTTTGCTTGAACTATTTCTTCCACTAGAATGCTTTATTCCTCAATCATGCAAGCCAAGGTATCATCACACTAATCCTTTCAAGGTCTTTTTCTGATTCCTTTCCAGAACAATATGTCTCTCATATGTACTTTTGTCTTTCTAAACTACAAAATAATTATTTATTTCAGCATGTGAATTAAATTCAATGCTTTATAAGCCAACAAAGTCATAAAACCCAAAACATATGTAAGACTTCGGCCTCCAGAATTGTTCATAGTATTTTTGTGACATCATTCTATTGACGACTATTGTTACTTTTCACTGTTACAATACATTGAGAGTGTATTGACCACTCTCATAAAATTTGTTTCCTGCCCAGCATACCTTTGAGTCTCTGCCTTTGGTTGGTATCTATGATATGCAGGTGATACTAGCTTCAAGTCAAGCCTCAGTGATTGACAATGATTGATATTTGCCAGTTGATATAATCTTAAAAATTGGCTCAGGGATTGGCAGTAACTAAAGCTAAGCAGATCAGCACAGGATATATTCATAGCCATGGTGATTATTTGGTTTGGTCAAATCATATCCAAGTAGAGTTTTGATGGTTAAAAATGTAGAAGAGCTCTTTTTTGTGACATGTAGATATAAACCTGGAATACTGTAGCCTTTGACCACTACAAGAAAATATAGCATAAGAATCAAGCCAGCCTAGATTCTTGATCAAAATTGAAATCTGTTCATTGATATTAATAATATCTTAATTTTTAAACTACTTGAATTTTCTGATTCTTGCAAATGAAAATAGCCTAACTGATGCAACTACCAAATGGACAGTAATAGAAAGGGTCTGTGTTTCATAGTTCTTTATGTCTCCAGTACCTAGGAAATGTCTACTTATATGCATGTAAGAATTAAAGATTTTAAAATGTAAAAAATAAAAAACTAAAAATAAAAAAAAAAAAGTTTTACAGTAAATATTCAGTAAATTGAGAAAACTGGTGATGAGTTTCAGGTGTACAGTTTCTAAGCTGTCACTTGGGAAGTTGTCAATTTCCAGTAATTAATTTCAAAAATTTTTCATCTGAAAAGTTCGCCATCTTGCCTGGGACATGTGTGATAACATCTGAGATCTGAGAGAACCTATACCTGAATAAATTCTAGGAATATTTATATTACTCATCATAGGATTGATAAAAATAAAACAAAATTGTCATGATTCAACCTTAATGTATAACTTTCTTGTTTTAAAATTATAAGATACATTTAGTAAAAAGTTATTAAAAATGTGGCCTTTAAAAAGGAACCAATCTTGCCACTTCTAATGAATATTTCTGGCTTACCAGATGGATTTTGACATGCTCTTCTTGAAATCCTTAAGGTATTTTCATACTTCAGTTTAGGAGTGGTAGGCTAGAACTAGCTTATCTTTTTGAGAGAATGATTTTAAAAAGAATAAAACCATATCCAATGACATATTTTTAAGACTAATTTTTAGAAACAGCATTTTCAATGTTTTAAAAAATATTGTTAAAGACATAAAATTTTCATTTTAAATGTAATATAGTCATGTTAAAAATAGAATATAAAGAAAACAGGAACCATAATATAATTAGCATTAGTTGTGAATTTTCTTCTGTTTTTTTCTTATTGAATACGCTGTTATTGCTTTCTTGTCATCAGAGGCAAGATAGAAATTTTTAGGTTATACTTTTGATGTAATCATTCTTGTAAATGAAGTGTGGTACTGGCAAATTCTTTTGGTCTTCAGATTGCGGATTTTAAGTATGATAGCCTTAGGGGTAAAATCTGACAGTGAGATTTGTTTGGATGCATAAAGATCTTGTTTCCCTTGAGCAACTTTATGGCGGTATGGAGGCTGAAAAAATGAAGTGGATGACTGGAAAATAAAACAGAGAAACTCCATATATAGATTGCAACAAAGGAAGAAAGCAGAGAAGGCTTTAAATCCCAATATTCTCATTTATTTTTAAATAAAACACCATTTTTATTCCTCTTCCCAAATTTAAATAAAATAAGCATGAAAATTTGTTTTTATTAACTGTATTTTGGTGTGAAAATAATTCTATATTTAAAAAACTACCCTCAGGTGGCTATTATATTCCTCCAATTCAAATTGTATAATTTTATAAGGCATATTAATGCTTACTGATAGTTTTTTATTCCTAAGAATTCTAAATCTTTATTTAGAATTAGATTAAGCTACTGTGTGCTTTGTGTGCCTTGTGATGATCTGAAACTTTGAAAAAGAAAACATACACACAAACAAATGGGAATAACATTTAGTAATGCTAGTATTGTTGATGAAGTAGTAACCTATAGAACTAAATTTTTTAAATATAAATTTATTTATCTTAATTGGAGGCTAATTACTTTACAATATTGTATTGGTTTTGCCATACATCAACATGATTGTTCTTTCCTTTTTAATATTATTTATTTTTTATTTTTTTTAATGCTAATGGGTGTTTATAAATTTTTTTATTTTTTTTAATTTTAATTTCTTTTTTTTTTTAATTTTAAAATCTTTAATTCTTACAGGCGTTCCCAAACATAAACCCCCCTCCCACCTCCCTCCCCACAACATCTCTCTGGGTCATCCCCATGCACCAGCCCCAAGCATGATGCACCCTGCGTCAGACATAGACTGGTGATTCAATTCTTACATGATAGTATACATGTTAGAATTCCCATTCTCCCAAATCATCCCACCCTCTCCCTCTCCCTCTGAGTCCAAAAGTCCGTTATACACATCTGTATCTCTTTCCCTGTCTTGCATACAGGGTCGTCATTGCCATCTTCCTAAATTCCATATATATGTGTTAGTATATTGGTGTTTTTCTTTCTGGCTTACTTCACTCTGTATAATCAGCTCCAGTTTCATCCATCTCATCAGAACTGATTCAAATGAATTCTTTTTAACGGCTGAGTAATACTCCATTGTGTATATGTACCACTGCTTTCTTATCCATTCATCAGCTGATGGACATCTAGCTGGTTTCCATGTCCTGGCTATTATAAACAGTGCTGCGATGAACATTGGGGTACATGTGTCTCTTTCCATTCTGGTTTCCTCGGTGTGTATGCCCAGCAGTGGGATTGCTGGGTCATACGGTAGTTCTATTTGCAATTTTTTAAGGAATCTCCACATTGTTCTCCAAAGTGGCTGTACTAGTTTGCATTCCCACCAACAGTGTAGGAGGGTTCCCTTTTCTCCACACCCTCTCCAGCATTTATTGCTTGCAGATTTTTGGATCGCAGCCATTCTGACTGGTGTGAAGTGGTACCTCATTGTGGTTTTGATTTGCCTTTCTCTAATAATGAGTGATGTTGAGCATCTTTTCATGTGTTTGTTAGCCATCCGTATGTCTTCTTTGGAGAAATGTCTATTTAGTTCTTTGGCCCATTTTTTGATTGGGTCGTTTATGTTTCTGGAATTGAGTTGCATAAGTTGCTTGTATATTTTTGAGATTAGTTGTTTGTCAGTTGCTTCATTTGCTATTATTTTCTCCCATTCAGAAGGCTGTCTTTTCACCTTGCTTATATTTTCCTTTGTTGTGCAGATGCTTTTAATTTTAATTAGATCCCATTTGTTTATTTTTGCTTTTATTTCCAGAATTCTGGGAGGTGGATCACAGAGGATCCTGCTGTGATTTATGTCGGAGAGTGTTTTGCCTATGTTCTCCTCTAGGAGTTTTATAGTTTCTGATCTTACATGTAGATCTTTAATCCATTTTGAGTTTATTTTTGTGTGTGGTGTTAGAAAGTGATCTAGTTTCATTCTTTTACAAGTGGTTGACCAGTTTTCCCAGCACCACTTGTTAAAGAGATTGTCTTTACTCCATTGTATATTCTTGCCTCCTTTGTCAAAGATAAGGTGTCCATATGTGTGTGGATTTATCTCTGGGCTTTCCATTTTGTTCCATTGATCTATATTTCTGTCTTTGTGCCAGTACCATACTGTCTTGATGATTGTGGCTTTGTAGTAGAGCCTGAAGTCAGGCAAGTTGATTCCTCCAGTTCCATTCTTCTTTCTCAAGATTGCTTTGGCTATTCGAGGTTTTTTGTATTTCCATACAAATCTTGAAATTATTTGTTCTAGTTCTGTGAAAAATGTGGCTGGTAGCTTGATAGGGATTGCATTGAATTTGTAAATTGCTTTGGGTAGTATACTCATTTTCACTATATTGATTCTTCCAATCCATGAACATGGTATATTTCTCCATCTATTAGTGTCCTCTTTGATTTCTTTCATCAGTGTTTTATAGTTTTCTATATATATAGGTCTTTAGTTTCTTTAGGTAGATATATTCCTAAGTATTTTATTCTTTTCGTTGCAATGGTGAATGGAATTGTTTCCTTAATTTCTTTTTCTACATTATTCGTGTATAGGAATGCAAGGGATTTCTGTGTGTTGATTTTATATCCTGCAACTTTACTATATTCATTGATGAGCTCTAGTAATTTTCTGGTGGAGTCTTTAGGGTTTTCCATGTAGAGGATCATGTCATCTGCAAACAGTGAGAGTTTTACTTCTTCTTTTCCAATTTGGATTCCTTTTATTTCTTTTTCTGCTCTGATTGCTGTGGCCAAAACTTCCAGAACTATGTTGAATAGTAGCGGTGAAAGTGGACACCCTTGTCTTGTTCCTGACTTTAGGGGAAATGCTTTCAATTTTTCACCATTGAGGATAATGTTTGCTGTGGGTTTGTCATAGATAGCTTTTATTATGTTGAGGTATGTTCCTTCTATTCCTGCTTTCTGGAGAGTTTTTATCATAAATGGATGTTGAATTTTGTCAAAGGCCTTCTCTGCATCTATTGAGATAGTCATATGGTTTTTATTTTTCAATTTGTTAATGTGGTGAATTACATTGATTGATTTGCAGATATTGAAGAATCCTTGCATCCCTGGGATAAAGCCCACTTGGTCATGGTGTATGATCTTTTTAATGTGTTGTTGGATTCTGATTGCTAGAATTTTGTTGAGGATTTTTGCCTCTATGTTCATCAGTGATATTGGCCTGTAGTTTTCTTTTTTTGTGACATCTTTGTCAGGTTTTGGTATTAGGGTGATGGTGGCCTCATAGAATGAGTTTGGAAGTTTACCTTCCTCTGCAATTTTCTGGAAGAGTTTGAGGAGGATAGGTGTTAGCTCTTCTCGAAATTTTTGGTAGAATTCAGCTGTGAAGCCGTCTGGACCTGGGCTTTTGTTTGCTGGAAGATTTCTGATTACATTTTCAAGTTCCGTGCTTGTGATGGATCTGTTAAGATTTTCTATTTCTTCCTGGTTCAGTTTTGGAAAATTGTACTTTTCTAAGCATTTGTCCATTTCTTCCACGTTGTCCATTTTATTGGCATACAACTGCTCATAGTAGTCTCTTATGATCCTTTGTATTTCTGTGTTGTCTGTTGTGATCTCTCCATTTTCATTTCTAATTTTACTGATTTGATTTTTCTCTCTTTGCTTCTTGATGAGTCTGGCTAATGGTTTGTCAATTTTATTTATCCTTTCAAAGAACCAGCTTTTGGCTTTGTTGATTTTTGCTATGGTCTCTTTTGTTTCTTTTGCATTTATTTCTGCTCTAATTTTTAAGATTTCTTTCCTTCTACTAACTCTGGGGTTCTCCAATTCTTCCTTTTCTAGTTGCTTTAGTTGTAGAGTTAGGTTATTTATTTGACTTTTTTCTTGTTTCTTGAAGTATGCCTATATTGCTATGAACTTTCCTCTTAGCACTGCTTTTATAGTGTCCCAAAGGTTTTGGGTTGTTGTGTTTCCATTTTCATTAGTTTCTATGCATATTTTGATTTCTTTTTTGATTTCTTCTGTGATTTGTTGGTTATTCAGAAGTGTGTTGTTCATCCTCCATATGTTGGAATTTTTAATAGTTTTTCTCCTGTAATTGAGATCTAATCTTAATGCATTATGGTCAGAAAAGATGCTTTGAATGATTTCGATTTTTTTGAATTTATCAAGTTTAGATTTATGGCCCAGGATGTGATCTATCCTGGAGAAGGTTCCATGAGCACTTGAGAAAAAGGTGAAATTCATTGTTTTGGGGTGAAATGTCCTATAGATATCAATTAGGTCTAACTGGTCTAATGTATCATTTAAAGTTTGCGTTTCTTTGTTAATTTTCTGTTTAGTTGATCTGTCCATAGGTGTGAGTGGTGTATTAAAGTCTCCCACTATTATTGTGTTATTGTTGATTTCCCCTTTCATACTTGTTAGCATTTGTCTTACATATTGCGGTGCTCTTATATTGGGTGCATTATATCTATAATTGTTATATCTTCTTCTTGGATTGTTCCTTTGATCATTATGTAGTGGCCTTCTTTGTCTCTTTTCACAGCCTTTGTTTTAAAGTCTATTTTATCGGATATGAGTATTGCCACTCCTGCTTTCTTTTGGTCTCTATTTGCATGGTATATCTTTTTCCAGCCCCTCACTTTCAGTCTGTATGTGTCCCTTGTTTTGAGGTGGGTCTCTTGTAAGCAGCATATAGAGGGGTCTTGTTTTTGTATCCATTTGGCCAGTCTTTGTCTTTTGGTTGGGGCGTTCAACCCATTTACGTTTAAGGTAATTATTGATAAGTATGATCCCGTTACCATTTACTTTATTGTTTTGGGTTCGGGTTTATACACCCTTTTCGTGTTTCCTGTCTAGAGAATATCCTCTAGAATTTGTTGGAGAGCTGGTTTGGTGGTGCTGAATTCTCTCAGCTTTTGCTTGTCTGTAAAGCTTTTGATTTCTCCTTCATATTTGAATGAGATCCTTGCTGGGTACAGTAATCTGGGCTGTAGGTTATTGTCTTTCATCACTTTAAGTATGTCTTGCCATTCCCTCCTGGCCTGGAGAGTTTCTATTGAAAGTTCAGCTATTATCCTTATAGGAATCCCCTTGTGTGTTATTTGTTGTTTTTCCCTTGCTGCTTTTAATATTTGTTCTTTGTGTTTGATCTTTGTTAATTTGATTAATATGTGTCTTTGGGTGTTTCACCTTGGGTTTATCCTATTTGGAACTCTCTGTGTTTCTTGGACTTGGGTGATTATTTCCTTCCCCATTTTAGGGAAGTTTTCAACTATTATCTCCTCAAGGATTTTCTCATGATCTTTCTTTCTGTCTTCTTCTTCTGGGACTCCTATAATTCGAATGTTGGAGCATTTCATATTGTCCTGGAGGTCTCTGAGATTGTCCTCATTTCTTTTAATTCGTTTTTCTTGTTTCCTCTCTGATTCATTTATTTCTACCATTCTATTTTCTATTTCACTAATCCTATCTTCTGCCTCCGTTATTCTACTATTTGTTGCCTCCAGAGTGTTTCTGATCTCATTTATTGCTTTATTCATTATATTTTGACTCTTTTTTATTTCTTCTAGGTCCTTGTTAAACCTTTCTTGCATCTTCTCAATCCTTGTCTCTAGGCTATTTATCTGTGATTCCATTTTGATTTCAAGATTTTGGATCATTTTCACTATCAATATTCGGAATTCCTTCTCCGGTAGATTCCCTACTTCTTCCTCTTTTGTTGGTTTGGTGGGCAACTCTCCTGTTCCTTTACCTGCTGAGTATTCCTCTGTCTCTTCATCTTGGTTATATTGCTGCGTTTGGGGTGGCATTTTTATATTCTGGTAATTTGTGGAGTTCTCTTTATTATGGAGCTTCCTCACTTTGGGTGGGGTTCTATCAGTGGCTTGTCAAGGTTTCCTGGTTAGGGAGGCTTGTGTTGGAGTTTTGGTGGGTGGAGCTGGGTTTCTTCTCTCTGGAGTGCAGTGGAGTGACCCGTAATGGGTTATGAGACATCAAAGATTTTGGGATAATTTTGAGCTGCCTGTATATTGAAGCTCAGGGGAGTGTTCCTGTGTTGCTGGAGAATTTGCATGGTATGTCTTGTTTTGGAACTTGTTGGCCCTTGGGTGGAGCTTGGTTTCGGTGTAGGTATGAAGGCATTTGATGAGCTCCTATTGCTTAATGTTCCCTGAATTCAAGAGTTCTCTAATGTTTTCAGGCTTTGGATTTAAGCCTCCTGCTTCTGGTTTTCAGTTTTATTTTTACAGTAGCCTCTAGACTTCTCCATCTATACAGCACCGATGATAAAACATCTAGGTTAAAGATGAAAAGTTTCTCCACATTGAGGGACACTCAGAGAGGTTCACTAAGTTACAAGGAGAAGAGAAGATGAAGGGGGTAGTTAGAGGTAACTGGAATGAGATGCGGTGAGATCAAAAGAGGAGAGAGCAAGCTAGCCAGTAGTCACTTCCTTATGTGCGCTCTATAGTCTGGACTGCTCAGAGGTATTTACAGAATTATACGGGGAAGAGGAGAGGGAGGAAGTCGACAGAGGTGACCAGGAGGATAAGAGAAAGGAATGAGTAGGAGAGAGACAAATCCTTCCAGTAACCAGTTCCTTAGGTGTTCTCCACCGTCTGGAACACACAGAGATTCACAGAGTTGGATAGAGAAGAGATGGGGGAGGAAAGAGACAGAGGCCACCTGGTGGAGAAAAAGGAGAGTCCAAAGGAGGAGAGAGTGGTCAAGCCAGTAATCTCGCTCTCAGGTAAAATTGGGTAGTGAAGTTTGGGTTTTTAAATGTACAAAATTGACAACAAAAACCTAAGAGCAAAGATTGAAAATCTAGAGTAGAGGTTGGATTTTCAAAGATACAATATTTAAGAAAAGCAGAAGGAAAAAGGAAGAAAGAAAAAAAAAAGAATTACTAAAAAACAAACAAACACACACACACAAAAACCACCAACAACCATCCAAAGACTATATATGGTGTTTGCCTTAAAAAAAAAAAGTCTTTTTTTTTTAAAATAGTAATAATAGGTTATAGAAATAAAAATTAGAGGAGAAATAGAAGACTTAACAATTAAAAAAAGTTAGAAAAAAAAGAAAAAAGAAAAAAAAAGAAAAAAGAAAAAAGAAAAAAAAAAGGAATGGTTTTAAAAATAGTAAAAATATTTCTGACCCTTCTCTGGTGTTATGGGCCATGTGGGATCACTTCCAAGGTGGTTCCCTCTGTTTAACTTCTTCTGTTTGCTGGTTTTTTAGGCTCACTAGTTCAGTCGCGCTGTGGGAAGGGGGGGTGCTGCAAACAAATAGCACTGTCGTGTGCACACAGTATCTCTGCTCCGCTTGACCTGTCCTTTCTCGCGGCGCACAAACCGCTCCGGCTCTAGGATGCTCAGCCGGGAACCGTCTGGGGCCGGCCCTAGGCTGCGTGCACTTCCCCGGTCCAAGCCGCTCAGGTTTGGCACTCAGGCAGCCCTCAGAGGCACAAATTCGGCTGGGACTGCGCTTTGTGCACTTCCCAGGTCCGAGTAGCTCAGGAGTTTGGGGAGCGCGATCGCCGCGGCTTGTCACCTTTTCTGCCGCTGCTGCTCAGCTTTCTGGGTGGACCGCTGGCGCACCCCGTGAGGCAGATTGTGACTATCCAGCACCCCCAGAAGTCTTAGCAAAGGAGCCTGCTTGCAGTTAGGTACGTAAAGTCTCTCCGGGTCTGCAATTGCCCCTTTCCAGTCCTTACGGCTCTGGCTGCCTGTCCCCGGCGGGGGATGGTCTGCGGCTGGCTTTTCCGTTCCGTCCTTTGTTCTGTGCTCGGTCCTGGCAGTGTCTTATGTTCGAGCTTTTCGCGTGGTAGCTATCCCACAGTCTGGGTTGCTAGCCCAAGTTAGATCGTTCTGGTTGCACGTGGGGCGTTCCTGCCCGATTCTTACAAAGCTCTGCAGCCTGCGCCTCCCGTGCGTCCCTGCCCTGCCCCCACTTCCCAATGGCGGATGCAGGCGTCTGTGCTGCTTTTCCGCTGGGGGAGTTACTGTTGGGCTTGTAATCTGTTGGTTTTAATTATTTATCTATTTTTCCTTCCTGTTATGTTGCCCTCTGTGTTTCCAAGGCTCGCCACAGACTCGGCAGGGAGAGTGTTTCCTGGTGTTTGGAAACCTCTCTTCTTAAAATTCCCTTCCCGGGACAGGCTTCCCTTCCCGGGACGGAGCTCCCTGCCCACCTCCTTTGTCTCCTTTTTCGTCTTTTATATTTTTTCCTACCTGTTTTTGAAGACAATGGTCTGCTTTTCTGGTTGCCTGATGTCCTCTGCCAGCCTATAGAAGTTGTTTTGTGGAGTTTGCTCAGCGTTGAAATGTTCTTTTGAGGAATTTGTGAGGGAGAAAGTGGTCTTCCCATCCTATTCCTCCGCCATCTTTTCTCTCCTCTTCTTATTGTTCTTTCTATTGGATTAAAATTAACTGTCATTCTTCCCTAATATTTCTAAGAGAAAATTAAGGCTGTATATCTCTAGTTTTTTTTTTTTTAATATTAAATCAACATCTCAAAAATTCCATGGTTAGTTTCTCAGTGTTTTAGTGACCTGTCATATCTTTGCTGGATAGTTATCAATGTTATTTCATGAACTGACTGATAGGTTCAGCTTACTAAAACAATATAAAAATAAAATCAGTATGATGAGTTGATTTGGGATGTCAGTAGGAATGACAAATAAGTTTTGCTGTGCATTTACTATTACTTTTCCCTCCTGAGATCCTGGCAGACAATGATTATCAGTTATGGAATATTCTTTTAACTGGGCTTCAATACTGAGACATGTCAGTTGGCACTTGAGTCAAGACATATTTGTTGGCTTGATGTGAACCACAAATTGCATTTCCAACCCTGATCAGCTATCTTGCTTTGGAGAGAAAGTACAGTTGAGGTTAATATAAATGTATTGCCTCTACTAGAAAAAATAAATTTAGAGAGCATGTTCCACTGATGTATAATCAGAACTTCAACTGTGTATATAGAAGACACAATATTATTAATGACCTAAACTGAGGGGGCTCTATTGGAGCCAATATATATGCATTACCTAAGTGGGAGGACTCTTAGCTAGCCTATTCCTAGTTCTGGCAAAACAGTGGGTGAATTCCAGGGAGCAGGGATTTCCCCATTTATTAAACAATTATATTGAGATTTTGGGCTTCCCTGGTGGCTCAGATGATAGAGAAACTGGCTGCAATGCAGGAGACCTGGGTTTGATTCCTGGGTTGGGAAGATCCCCTGGAGGAGGGCATGGCAACCGACTCAAGTATTCTTGCCTGGGGAATCCCCATGGACAGAGGAGCCTGGTGCGTTACAGCCCACGGGGTCACAAAGAGTTGGAGACAACCGAGTGACTAAGCTCAGCACAGGATAGCATAGCACAGGTGGCAGTAGTGGTAAAGAACCCATCTGCCAATGCACAAGACAGGGGTTCAATCCCTGCGTCAGGAAGACCCCCTGGAGGAGGGCATGGCAGCCCACTCCAGTATTCTTGCCTGGAGAATCCCATGAACAGAGGAGCCTGGTGGGCTATAGTCTATAGGGTCGCAGAGTCAGAAATCACTGAAGCAATTTAGCATGCACACACATTGAGATCTGAGGCAAGTTATTGAAGTAGAAGGATAGAGAATCTTCATGATGACTATGGTCAGTGTCTGAATTCTTTTTTTAACAAGAAAAATGTGAGCTTAAGTACATCCCCTTTTTAATTAGTAATATTTTATACTCTCATGATAATGGTAACTATGTCCTTATGCTAATAGTGACCATACCCAATTGACATTTTAAAATACTTTTACTTTTAGAAATGAAATCTCAGGACCAAGAGTTACCTATGACTTAAGTACTTTATGACTGTTATTCAGTGTCCTTACTGGTGAATTTTGCATGTTCTGACCAGATGATAATATACTTTGGGTACTTAATTTGTATACCTGAAAGAAAAAAATGATAGTATTGTACTCATGTTCACTTTCTTTTTGAAGTCTTCATGCATTCCTATTCATACCAATTTAGCACATTCTCCTAGATCAACTAACCAGGACAATTGCATCATCTATTATTAGTTTCTCCCTGATTCACTGCTTTTAATTGATATCACTGCATTTTATTAAATTAAATTTGAAAAAGTGTTGTGATTAAAAATAACCGTTAAATGAACCAGACAGAATGAACAGTGATTAGAAATAAAAAAGATAATAATATGCATTGTTATAATTATTGCAATGCTTTCTTATCAAATGATCCTTTTAATTTCTCTCCTTCCCCTTTAAAAACTAATTGGCAGTCTTTCTGTATTTTTAGAATCTAGTGTTTATTTTAAAACTGGTTGAACCAAACTGGTTGTGACGTTTATTTTTATTGATCCTGACAATGAATAGAGACAAATGGATTAAGGAACTGTATTTCTAAAAAATCCAGTCTTCCCCTTCACCCCAGTCACGGTTTCTATTCCTTCTGTGAAGGTCCCTGACCCCTAAACATCACCTGGAAGATTTGTCATTGGCCCACAACAAAATTTTCCACAACTGACCCATCTATCTTTGGATGAAATATTAATAACAGAGCATAAAGCCAACTCAGGAGAGTATGTCCTTTCATAAAATAAAGTGTTTTTTGGTTTATCACTTTTCAATGT
The DNA here is from genome assembly GCF_042477335.2 of Ovis canadensis. NCBI lineage: Eukaryota > Metazoa > Chordata > Mammalia > Artiodactyla > Bovidae > Ovis > Ovis canadensis. The sequence goes on along the minus strand of NC_091248.1, from coordinate 69,988,013 downwards.
CATTTTCAATGTCGTCGATGGGGCTTATGGCTACCCAGCCATAAATAGTTCTATCACAGAACTATTTGTGATATCAGAATGAAGCATTCATCTCAGGTCACCTATGAAAAGGCAACCTGTCTTTATTGTTCAATCTAATTTTCTGGTCTTAAACTTGAGTCCATCTAACAGTTGGGCTATTATTTCAGGGAGTGCTATTTTCAAAGCATTTTCACCTTTTCACTTTAATTTCTCACAGTATTTCTCTAAGAGTTAACAACTTTGTGTGGTTGTTGGTTATTGTGCGGTTATTCTTGGCATTTGAATTGGCAGCATTAGCTATATCCCACAAGATCAAAACAACTTACTAGTAAATGAATTATAACTGAAATTTGAAATCTGGTCCTAAAGTCCAGGTATGAGTTTCCCTCTGGATACTTATAATTATTGGATATGTGACTTTGGATTAGGTTCTTTGGGGCTCAGTTTATTTAGGTTTCAGTTCAGTTCAGTTCATTTCAGTCACTCAGTCGTGTCCGACTCTTTGTGACCCCATGAATTGCAGCATGCCTGGCCTCCCTGTCCATCACCAACTCCTGGAGTTCACTCAGACTCACATCCATCAAGTCAGTGATGCCATCCAGCCATCTCATCCTCTGTTGTGCCCTTCTCCTCCTGCCCCCAATCCCTCCCAGCATCAGAGTCTTTTCCAATGAGTCAACTCTTAGCATGAGGTGGCCAAAGTACTGGAGTTTCAGCTTTAGCATCATTCCTTTCAAAGAACACCCAGGGCTGATCTCCTTCAGAATGGACTGGTTGGATCTCCTTGCAGTCCAAGGGACTCTCAAGAGTCTTTTCCAACACCACAGTTGAAAAGCATCAATTCTTCAGCGCTCAGCCTTCTTCATAGTCCAACTTTCACATCCATACATGACCACTGGAAAAACCATAGCCTTGACTAGATGGACCTTTGCTGGCAAAGTAATGTCTCTGCTTTTGAATATGCTATCTAGCTTGGTCATAACTTTTCTTCCAAGGAGTAAGCGTCTTTTACTTTCATGGCTGCAGTCACCATCTGCTGTGATTTTGGAGCCCAAAGAAAATAAAGTCTGACACTGTTTCCACTGTTTCCCCATCTATTTCCCATGAAGTCATGGGATCAGATGCCATGATCTCCGTTTTCTGAATGTTGAGCTTTAAGCCAGCTTTTTCACTCTCCTCTTTCACTTCCATCAAGAGGCTTTTTAGTTCCTCTTCACCTTCTGCCATAAGGGTGGTGTCATCTGTATATCTGAGGTTATTGATATTTCTCCTGACAATCTTGATTCCAGCTTGTGCTTCTTCCAGCCCAGGGTTTCTCATAATGTATTCTGCATAGAAGTTAAATAAGTAGGATGACAATATACAGCCTTGACCTACTCCTTTTCCTATTTGGAACCAGTCTGTTGTTCCACGTCTAGTTCTAAGTAATATACATTTAAGAAGGTGGTTTTGAGAATCAATTAAATAATGTGAAAGGGCTTTGTAAAGAATTATCTTTAACAGCTTGGTTAACTCTCTGCATTTCACATGCATATGCTCATCCAACATAAATTGAGAGAATTCTCAATAACTGATTTATACTTTTGTGATAGTTGTGAACAGTTGTTCTAATGGTGACATACTGATATATATTTTGGATTTTTTTCCCCTTTCTCCTAAAATTGGTTTCCATGTGACTTCCACATTTGTTCTAAATGTCCTCATCAAGACATTTAGATCTCTATGTTTACTTCTGGTAAGGATTAGGAACAAAAGCAGAGGTCTTTTTCTAGGATAAATACAACAGAGTACACATGGCTAATCCTTTATTAAGCTTCCACTCCCAAATAATATATATTTTTAATTTATTTACTTTTTGATTAAAGGATAACTGCTTTACAGAATTTTGTTGTTTTCTGTCAAACCTCAACATGAATCAGCCATAGGTGTACATACGTCCCCTCCCTCTTGAACCTCCTTCCCATTTCCCTCCCCATCCCACCCCTCTAGGTTGATACAGAGCCCCTGTTTGAGTTACCTGAGACATACAGCAAATTCCCACTGGCTATCTATTTTACATATGATAATGTGAATTTCCATGTTACTCTATCCATACATCTCACCCTCTCCTTCCCTCTCCCCATGTTCATAACTCTGTTCTCTATGTTTCTCCATTGCTGCCTTGCAAATAGATTCATCAGTACCATCTTTCTAGATTCCATATATATGCTTTAGTATATGATATTTTTCTTTCTGACTTCTGTCTGTATAATAAGCTCTAGGTTCATCCACTTCATTAGAACTCACTCAAATGAATTCCTTTTAATGACGAGTAATATTCCATTGTGTATATGTACCATTACTTATTTATCTACTCATCTGTCGATGGACATCTAGGTTGCTTCCATGTTAAAGCTATTGTAAATAGTGCTGCAATAAACATTGGGGTACATATGTCTTTTTCAGTTTTGGTTTCCTCGGGGTATGTGCCTAGGAGTGGGATTGCTGATCGTATGGTGGTCTTATTCTTAGTTTTTTAAGGAATCTCTGTACCGTCTTCCATAGTAGCTGTATCAATTTGCATTCCCACCAACAGTGCGAGAGGGTTCCCTTTTCTCCACACCCTCTCCAGCATTTATCGTTTGTAGACTTTTTGATGATGGCCATTCTGACTGGTGTGAGGTGATATCTCATTGTTGTTTTGATTTGCATTTCTCTAATAATGAGCAATGTTGAGCATCTTTTCATGTGTTTGATAGCCATCTGTCTGTCTTCTTTGGAGAAATGTTTAGATCTTTTCCCCACTCTTTGATTGGTTGTTTGCTTTTCTGACATTGAGTTGTATGAGCTGCTTGTATATTTTGAAAATTAATCCTTTGTCAGTTGTTTAATTTGCTATTATTTTCTCCCTTTCTGAGTGTTATCTCTTCACCTTGTTTATAGGTTCCTTTGCTGTGCAAAAGTTTTTAAGTTTAATCAGGCCCCACTTGTTTACTTTGTTTTTATTTCCATTACTCTAGGAGGTGGGTCATAGGGGATCGTGCTTTAATTTATGAGTGTTCTGCCTATGTTTTCCTCTAAGAGTTTTATAGTTTCTGGTCTTACATTTAGGTCTTTAATCCAATTTGCATTTATCTTTGTTTATAGTGTTAGAAAATATTCTGATTTCATTCTTTTACATGTCACTGTCCAGTTTTCCCAAGACCACTTACTGAAGAGGCTGTCTTTGCCCCATTGTATATTCTTGCCTCCTTTGTCAAATATAAGCTACCCATAGTGGTGTGGACTTATTTCTGGGCTTTCTATCTTGTTGTGTTGATCTATACTTCTATTTTTGTGCCAGTACCATACTGTCTTAATGATTTTAGCTTTGTAGTGTAATCTGAAGTCAGGAAGGTTGATTCCTCCAGCTCCATTCTTCTTTCTGAAGACTGCTTTGGCTATTTGGGGATCTTTTGTATTTCCATATGAGTTGTGAAATTTTTTGTTCTAGTTCTTTGAAAAATGCCATTGGTAATTTGATAAGGATAGCATTGAATCTGTAGATTGCATTTGGTAATAGTCATTTTCACAGTACTGATTCTTCCTACCCAGGAACATAGATATCTCTCCATCTGTTTATGTTGTCTTTGATTTGTTTCATCAGTGTCTTATAGTTTTCTGTATGCAGTTCTTTTGTCTCCTTAGGTAGGTTTATTCCCAAATATTTTATTCTTTTTGTTGCAATGGTGAATGGGATTGATTCCTTAATTTCTCTTTCTGATTTTTCATCGTTAGTATATAGAGATGCAAGTGATTTCTGTGTATTAATTTTGTATCCTGCAATTTTGCTAAATTCAGTGATTAGCTCTAGTAATTTTCTGATAGTATCTTTATGGTTTTATATGCATAGTATCATGTCATCTGCAAACAGTGAGAGCTTTACTTTTTCTTATCTGATCTGGATTCCTTTTATTTCTTTTTCTTCTCTGATTGCCATAGTTAGGACTTCCAAAACTATGTTGAATAATAGTGGTGAAAGTGGACACCTTTGTCTTGTTCCTGATCTTAGGAGGAATGCTTTCATTTTTCTTCTTTATGAATAATGTTTGCTATGAGCTTATCTGCATAAAGTTACTATATGGCCTTTACTATGTTGAGGTCCAAATTGTATTTTTTGACCAAGATAAAGTAGTTGAATTGAAGTGCTTTTTGCATAACTGGTACCTAAGAATTTGATCCCAGAAAGAACCTTAAAGATCAAAGAGTATCTTCCAAAAACATAAGGATATTTCTCTTTGGGGCAACAATAAATCTGCTACAAAATAAAAAACTGTACAAAAGTTCAGTACACTTACATTTTTAAAATAGTGAGAGGAAAAAGCAACCAGTAAAATGCAGTAGCCCTTCAGAATATTACTGATTTTCTATCTAGTCCATGTAATTAGTTCTGGTCATGGATACCAATGTGACCATTGAATTTAGAATTGTTACACATTTTGAGAAACACATTTGCTTCTCTTCATAGAGTGTCATTTTTTCCCTCTTACCAATGGCAATAAATTGTCTCATCTTTGTTCACTTAAATATTCTAACATTTCCCAACTCTTCCCTAAAAAATACCCCCAGTCATTCAAGATTTAAATCTCTTCTCTTTTTCATTGACTAAATTCAGAGCACTTCAGGATTGAATGCTTTATGCTCTTGTAACTGTGATCCCCTTTATGTTATGCATGTTCAAAGGGTTTTAACATATATTTAAAACATTGTTATCTTAGCATTAGGAGTATACAATATTTTAATGTCACTGCAAAGAATGCAAGCTTCTTTGAATGACTACCAACCTCAGTTACTTTTGTTGAGACATATTTATGCATTTACTCTGCTTATAGGAGGCTATCATGGTCATTCTAAAAAAAAGTGGTCGTATACAAATGCCTTTTTTTTTTTCTCCAGTGAATGAAGAAAATTTGCCCCCTATTTTAAAGGAAAATCTTTCATTACTATTAGAAATGGAGAGAGAAATGGTTTATTGGAATGTATCTCTAGTGAAAGCTGGACAGCATCTTAGTTTGCTATTATTTCATCTTTTTTTTTTCTTTTTTTTTAATTTTAAGTTTTACTTTATTTTACTTTACAATACTGTATTGGCTTTGCCATACATTGACTTGAATCCACCACGGGTGTACATGCGTTCCCAAACATGAACCCCCCTCCCACCTCCCTCCCCATAACATCTCTCTGGGTCATCACCGTGCACCAGCCTCAAGCATGCTGTATCCTGCATCAGACATAGACTGGCGATTTGATTCTTACATGATAGTATACATGTTTCAATGCCATTCTCCCAAATCATCCCACCTCTCCCTCTCCTTCTGAGTCCAAAAATCCGTTATACACGTCTGTGTCTGGAAAATGGTACATACAGGTTGAGTTTTTATTTATATGACTGATACAGATGATATGAGTATTTATTAAGTTAAACTAGGTAAAAGCAATCATGATATCTGTAGTTATTTTGCTACAAATTTTAAACATTATAATATTTTCCTGGAAATGTGATGTCAGAGTTCATTCTATTATAAAATGCTGGCGGACTCTGTGGAATGTGATCTGAATAAAAATAAAAACATATTCAGATTTTAAAATGCTGATATGGTTGTATAAATTTCCCATGGCTTCTGTAACAAATTAGTATAAATTTGGTGGCTTAAAGGAACACACACTTATTCTCTTACATTTCTGGAGGTCAAAAGTCTAAAAAGAATTGACAGGACTGTGCTTTTCTGGAAGCTTGAAGAGAAAATCTGTCCTTGCCTTTTACAAGTTATAGAGGCTGCCTGCATTCCTTACTATGTATTGACTCCAACCTCTGCTGTTGTTTTTTCACCTCTTTCTCTGACTTATTCTTATGTTTCCTTCTTATAAGAGCCTTCAGGATAATTCAGGACAATCTCCCTACATCAAGGTCTTTAATTACAATTGAAAAATTGCTTTTGCCATGTAAATTAACAAATTCATAGTTTCTGGGTTTAGGATGTGGACATCTTTGGATGTCATATTTTGTTTACCACAATGGTAACTTAAACATATGTGCTTATAAAAGATTAAAAACACTAAATCTAAGAAGGAAAATTCTTTTTGGTCCCTTTTGTGAGACCACTATAGTAACCAATTTAGACAGAGACAATTTTACTTAAATCAATCTTGATTCAAAGCTAGAGAAGAGATATAATCATAGCTTATTCCAGGTGTTGAAAATCAGAAAGAGAGTTATTTGTCACTTCTTTTAACAAGAGCTAGTAGCAAAGGGTATTTTTACAGGATATCTAATTTCCAGGTGAAACGTAAATGTATGAGTTTGGGATTTTGTGAAGATTACTTTTTTCTGGCTTGAAGACACGTGAATATGAACCATTGCCTTCACATGGAAGGGCTGTGTTTACTTCACTGACCACTAAGGAAACATTTGCTTCAGGTAATTATATGAATAAGAACACAATTCAGTTCTCTGAAAATATCTCAAATAGTGTTTTTAAGATGATTCAACTATATCTTGTAGTTATTTTTAAAAAACTGAGTGTATCTGTGCCATTACAGCAACTCATTTTGGCATCTCTAATAAGAGCACCCTGAAGAATACGAATTTTACTTTTTTCCCTTTGTTTGGAGGGAGTACGGTCCAAAGTTTTAAATGGCTCTTTCATATAAACATATAAAGTGATTTTTGTCATTGTTCAGTTTTGAAGTAATATTGGAAAATAATGAACTAAAATAATCCAGTGATTTTTGGAACCCAGATTTTGAGCATTTGATCAAATCCCTGCCATCATTCTAAAAGACTAAATATAAATGTACCAATTAGATATTCACTATAATTTTTGATCAGAGGAGGGAGAAAATTTTAGATACTTGAACTACTCTTGTGAAAGAGATTTTTGTAGAAACTTAGGACAATATAAGCGTAGTGAAAAAGCCATGAGACTGATGTGTATTGTATGTAAGTTTCATTTAGTGGGAGGTAGAGAGAGTTAGCCTTCCCTTGATGATCTACAGAGACACCCTACCCCGAATCTACTTTCCATTACATATAATGTTCCTGACACATGAGATACAATTAATAAACATTTCTGAAAATAAAAGGAGGAAAGAATATAAAGTTAGGGGAAAGGATTATTGATGCTTCAGTCACTCTTGATTTTATTTTTCACAAACACAAGTATATTGAGCTGAAGAATGCAAATGAACATGTTTAATTTGACTAAAAATAATTAAATCTCTAAAGTATGTAATTTAGGACAAATAGTTTGTTTCTAATTTCTAACTCTGTATTAATGAGAGATACTATTAGGCTAGGTGGATGATGGACTTAAAAATAAATTTAGTATGACTTATTTTTCATTTTCAAATAATATTGTTAGATATTCTTCTAAAACATAATCAATCAGAACTGATGAACATAAATGAATTATATCTGCTTGTCATCCTGGTATTAGGTATGCAGTTGTTTGTATAATTCAAAGTTGTAGTAGATGAGACAATAATGCTACAGATAGTGGGCTTTATGGAGTCACTCAGTTGACTGTCAAGAGGCTCTTGTCCTTAAAATCCAAATGAAATGTGCCTGAATCCCAAGGGGGCTGTATGCCTTTCTTCTAGATGTCTTTGGTTACAAATTATTTTTCCTAGGTTTTGGATCACTTTGCTTTCTTTTTTCTGCCCCATGATATGCTCAGAAAGATCTCTATTCCTTTCCTTAAAGCTCACACGCACACACACACACACACACACACACACACACACACACATTCGTGTCCATGGTCTCATTAGGTCAAGTTTTCAAGTGTAGAGAGTGAGCCTTGATTTTTTGGACCTATCAAAAGGGTTTTAAACTGTAGGATGGAGAACTCATAATTGAATATTAGAGGTGCCTGTACTTAAAAACGTATTTTAGTTATTTTTTGCTAACTTTAGTCACTTTAAGAATATTCCATAGTTTGTTGTGGTCAACACAGTCAAGGCATTGTCATACTAAAGCAGAAGTAGATATTTTTCTGGAACTGTCTTGCTTTTTTGATGATCCAACGGATGTTAGCAATTTGGTCTCTGGTTCCTCTGCCTTTTCTAAATCCAGCTGGAACATCTGGAAGTTCATGGTTCATGTACTGATGAAGCCTGGCTCAGAGAATTTTGAGCATTAATTTACTAGTGTGTGAGATGAGTGCAATTGTGCAGTAATTTGAGCATTCTTTGGCATTGCCTTTCTTTGGGATTGGAATGAAAACTGACCTTTTCCAGTCCTATGGCCACTGCTGAGTTTTCCAGATTTGCTGGCATATTGAATGCAGCACTTTCACAGCATCATCTTTTAGGATTTGAAAGAGCTCAACTGGAATTCCATTCCCTCCACTAGTTTTGTTTGTCGTGATGCTTCCGAAGGGCCAGTTGACTTCTTATTCCAGGTTATCAGGCTCTAGGTTGGTGATCACACCATTGTGATTATCTGGGTCGTGAAGATCTTCTTTGTATAGCTCTTCTGTGTATTTTTGCCACCTCTTCTTAATATCGTCTGCTTCTGTTTGGTCCATACCATTTCTGTCCTTGATTGTGTCCATCTTTGCCTGAAATGTTCCCTTGGTAACTCTAATTTTCTTGAAAAGACCTCTAGTCTTTCCCATTGTATTGTTTTCCTCTATTTCTTTGCATTGATCGCAGAGGAAGGCTTTCGTATCTCTCTTTACTATTCTTTGGAACTCTGCATTCAAATAGGTATATCTTTCCTATTCTCCTTTGCCTTTCACTTCTCTTCTATTCACAACTATTTGCAAGGCCTCCTCAGACAACCATTTTGCCTTTTTGCATTTCTTTTCCTTGGGGATGGTCTTGTTCCCAGGCTCCTGTACAGTGTCATGAATCTTCATCCACAGTTCTTCAGGCACTCTTAAAGAGATGGAATACCAGACCTCCTGACCTGCCTCTTGAGAGACCTGTATGCAGGTCAGGGAGCAACAGTTAGAACTAAAAATGGAACAACTGACTGGTTCCAAATAGGGAAAGGAGTACGTCAAAGCTGTATATTGTCACCCTGCTTATTTAACTTCTATGCAGAGTACATCATGAGAAACACTGGGCTGGATGAAGAACAAGCTGGAATCAAGATTGCTGGGAGAAATATCAATCACCTCAGATATGCAGATGACACTACCCTTATGGCAGAAAGTGAAGAAGAACTAAAGCACCTCTTGATGAAAGTGAAAGAGGAGAGTAAAAAGCTGGCTTAAAACTCAACATTCAGAAAACTAAGATCATGACATCTGGTCCTGTCACTTCATGGCAAATAGATGGGGAAATAGTAGAAACAGTGGCTGAGTTTATTTTGGGGGGGCTCCAAAATAACTGAAGATGGTAACTGCAGCCATGAAATTAAAAGATGCTTACTCCTTGGAAGGAAAGTTATGAACAACCTAGACAGCATATTAAAAAGCAGAGAGGGAGGTGGGAGAGGGGTTCATGTTTGGGAACGCATGTAAGAATTAAAGATTTTAAAATTTAAAAAATAAATACTAAAAAAAAAAAAAGGCAGAGACATTATGTTGCCAACAAAGGTCCATCTAGTCAAGGCTATGGATTTTCCAGTAGTCATGTATGGATATGAGAGTTTGACTATAAAGAAAGTTGAGTGCTGAAGAATTGATGCTTTTGAACTGTGGTGTTGGAGAAGACTCTTGAGAGTCCCTTGGACTGCAAGAAGATCCAACCAGTTCATCCTAAAGGATATCAGTCCTGAATATTCATTGGAAGGACTAATGCTGAAGCTGAAACTCCAAAACTTTGATCACCTGATGCGAAGAGCTGACTCATTTGAAAAGACCATGATGCTAGGAATGATTGAGGGAGGAGGGGAAGGGGATGACAGAGGATTCAATGGTTGGATGGCATCACCGACTCAATGGACATGAGTTTCAGTAAACTCTGGGAGTTGGTGATGGACAAGATGCCTGGCATGCTGAGTCATGGGGTCACAGAGTCGGACACGACTGAGCAACTGAACTGAACTGAACTTTAATTTCTAGCCTAAAGATCAGTTCAGAACCCTTTAGTCCAATCTCCAAGCTCAGTTTTGGGCTTCTCTTTTATACCCAAAAGTTTGGTGAAATGCTTTATTCAACAGTGGCTTGGCTCAAAATCTCACTTTTTCTCTTTTCCCCCACTCTTCAGTACAAAGAAAAATTAGCTTGTTTTCTCATTGATATGAATTTTGTTTTCCCCTACAAAAGGAATCATTATCAGCAGTTTATGGATTGAAAGAAAGTTTTTGTCTGTATTTCGTCTACTATTTTAAATATTAGTTTAAGGTATTATACTGCCGTCGATGTTAGATTATAACCAGTAGATTTAAGGAAAATGTCTGGGAAATTCAAATGGTTCAGAGCTTGTGACACATGACAGCTCTTTCAATGTTCCTTAAATAGACTAAAGATAAAATGAAAATGACTTTGTTCAGAACTCTTGAGAAATTAAATAATAGAATGTATGTGCAAGACTGATAAAGATCAAGTTAGATTTGCTCACTGCCAACATTAGAAACCTTGATTGCTCATATTTCTCCAACTTCAATGTACAGGATGATCAACTTGTACAGAGAACTCAGCTGTCTTGTGGCTAGTAGAGGAGATACCACAGAGACTCACCTTTATGCTCACAAAACATTGCTTTGGGGTTCATTGTTACCAAGGCAGCAATGAGCTGGGACCTTATTTGGGTACATGAAAATATCTGCCATTGAAAGTTGGTATTTGAGAGTTTCACAAGCTTTTTTTGCAGAAAGAGATTAACATGGTATAGATACACAATGAATCAAGTATTAGATTATCTGTTCAAATACTTCCAAGGGTGGGTAAGGTAAATTACTTCTTCAGTATATTTATATTTTAAATGATAGTCCTTAGGTCTTGAAGGTTTTAATGTAATCTTCATAGGAACATGAATTCAAATCCAAATATCTGCTTATTGAAATGAGAAGTTGTTTTTTTTTTTTCTAGTTATGGTCCATTTGTGGCCTAGATAAGTTCTTGCCTACACAGTTTCAGATGATGCAATATTTGACTCATTTCAACAACCTGTTTGAAATTAGGTAAAACAGATTTATTATTCGAATTTTTTGGGAGGGTCACTTGGGATTAACCTGAGCCAGAAATTTAACCCATAGTCAAAGACAATGAAGATAGAATAGCACGGTGGACATAGTACTAGACTTGGCAGTCAAACAGATTGTGTTTGCACTCTTCTGTCATCCATTTGGTATTTGACTTTGGAAAAATTAACCTCTTTTTCTGATGTTTTCGTCTGTAAAATGGGAGATGTGACCAAACTAAACTTGGATATGCTTGCATGTGCACACTAAAGCCAATCTCTGACACCATGTTATGATGAAGGAAAGTGCAGTTCATTGTAAGGCCGAGAAAGGAATAAGGATGGATAATGTTCAAAACACCCAAATTCCCCAGTAGCTTTCAGGGGAAGGTTTTTAAGACAGGATGAGGGAGAGGGCTGCGGGGTATGTGGTCAGCTTATGGACATTCTTCTGACTGATTGGTAGTGATGTGATTGAGAGTGAACATCATCAATCTTCTTGTTCCAAAGAGTCTGGAGTCTATGTGTTTGTGGTCAACATACACTTAACTTCTTCCACCTGGCAGCAATTTCAGTATTTGAAAAATAGCTCAAAGATATGGCTCAGAATATTATCTATAACCCTTGAAGAGGAACTAAAGGTCTTTAACTTTGTTTAATGGCTCTGCTATTATTTTGTCTTATTTGTTTTCTTTTCTTTCTGCATTTTCTCACTTATCTTATTAAATTTTTTCTTTGGCACTTGGGGACAACTCAGAAGGCTAGTTTTTCTATTAACAGGATGCAGGCAAAGGACATGATGTGGGAGGCATGTCCTAGGAAGGCCTCATAGGGTCCTGCTTAGTTGCAGTCCCCTCTTTGATACTTCTCAATCTTCAGGGGGAACAGGTGCAGACAAGAATGGGAGTAAGTTTTTAGTTAGTCATAAGCTTGTAGTTAATCATAAACTTGTTGGGGCACTCAGTTTCAGAGATAACAAATTCCCCTTTAGATAGTCATTGTGAACAATAAATGAGTTAATCAATGAGTACTGGCAATAGAAGCTCTAAAAACATTTTCTATAATTTATATAGTATTTTTTCTATGAAACAAATGTGCAAAAACTTGTATGGAGAACATGTATATCTTAAGCTATTTAGATTTTGAAATGCTCATTTCTTTTAAATATAAGAAAGAGACTGTTAATATGGAATTTTAATTAGATTATCAATTGAGTGAATTTTTACCTTTTGGTTATATATCTAGTTGGAATAACATATAAAATACTTATTCATTTTAGCAAGCATTATAGTATAATAAACACTGATTATAGAAAATCCATCTGTTAATTAGCCAGGGCTAAATAAATTCACATAGCAGTGAGTAAAGTTCAGCCTTACATTGTGTTCCTGGATTTATACTGTGTAATAAAGTGTTGCTCATAATCTATATTTTTATTGGGAAAATATTAATTAAAAAAATAGAATGAAAGTTTTTAATGGCAATAAATAATGAGAGAATTGGTTTTGCAATCTTCATGGAAGTGAAGCTGTGGTTTTCTCTCTTAATTTTTTTTACATTAACAGAAAAATTCAGCTATATATATGGGATAGTTGGTAAAATCTTATAATAAGCCTTGAACTATTGAGATAAAAATGACTACAAAGGTTCCATGAAGGTTATTTATCTTGTAAGATTAACCTTATGATAACCATTATAAAATTAAAATCTGTTAATATTTTTGCTGTTTAAAATGAAACAAAATATAATGTCCTGAATAGCATTAAGTTAATAAAAATGCAAATGAAAGAGTTAAGTCAATTAAACATTTGTAGGTAGTTTTCATTATTGTTGAATCATCCTAAAGAAAAATAGATGCTGGTTGTATAAACTTAGGTATATTTTTGTATCTTGTCTTTGAGAGCAGGAACTCAGCTATTCCTATTCTTTTGACCTCACTGGATTTTTGCCTCCAATCTCTGTATTGCTCTGAGACCTTCTCATCATATTCTTGCACCTTAAATTTCTCTTGTTTCTCCCTTTCCTTTTTTATCTTTCAGCTTCAAAAGCTGCTCAATACTTTTTGGCAATCTTCAGAAATATATTTATAATTTTGTTTATGCCTCAAGCTACCAAGGCAACTCCTTCCTTTTCTCTCCTGCCAGCCTTCTACACCCTTTACCTCTATTGCTTACTTCTCATTTGCTCCTTACCGTGGTTCGATTGATTGCCCCCCAGTCACTCTCCTGTCACTGCTTTTATGACAAATTAGATGTTTTTTTTAAAATTTAAATGTATTTATTTTTAATTGAAGGAAAATTGTTTTACAAAATTGTGTTGGTTTTTGCCAAACATCATCTCTTGCACTTAAAACTACCAATTCTCTCTGCTGCATTGAACAAACTTTGTTTTTTAATTGAGATATGGTTCACACACACACACACACACACACACACATATATATATAAAACTGAGTGTTAAGGTATACAGTGTGTTGACTTGATACATCTATGTATTGCAATATTATTACCACCACAGTGTTAGCAAACATCTCTGTAATATCATGGAATTATCATTTCTTTTTTGTGGTGAGAACATTTAACATCTAGTCCCACAGTAACTTTAAAGCATATAATGCAATACTGTTAACTATAATCACTCTGCTGTGCATTAGAGTTCCAGAAATTACTCACCTCTGGTTGCAAAGTTATATCCTTTAATAACATCTGCCCAATTCCCCTACCTTCCAGCCCTTCTCTATTTATATGAATGTAGCTTTTTTAAGATTCTACAAATTAGTTGAAAGCTTTTTACATGGTTTCTCTGCTGAGATCTAGTATACTAGTTTTACTTCTCTCAACTCTTTCAGTATTTCTTATTACTCCTATTCCCAAAATGTTACTGTCCCCTAGTAATTACTCGCATGTTTTGGAGGACTCATAGATAGACTTTTTTAAACTCAGAGAAAACTTATGTCTTTCCATTGCCCCATTTGTTTCTCTTCATTGTGACCCTATAACCTATGTTGTTTATTTAAGCCAGCAACCTAAGCAAAACCACTGTATGTTTACTTCTAGTGGATCATGAACTTTTGGCATCAGCTTTTCTCTTCATCCTCTGCACCCTTCACCCTTAATAACCACCTTGTACGATGTGATCTATGGCTATGTTGACATAGACAAAGTTCAGAAATTTCTCTATGACCCTTCCTAGGAATCTTCCAACATTTTGGCCGGTTCTCTGATTCATTCACTTTTCTCTGATTGTTGAATTTGCCCTCTAAAGGTCTTTCAGAATCAATATTCAAACTTTCTCTTGCTTCTGTAGCCATCAATATCCAGAAAAAATAAATACCAAGATCCCTTTGCCAGGAACCTTTAGGCCTACCCTCTTCCAGGGTCAGACTTAAAATGTCTGTTTGCAGAGCTAGTTAGAGGGTAATGGGGCTATGATTAAAGCACACAGTTGTCTAACTTCTCCAAAGATACTGCCTCTCTGAAAGCAAAATTCATTATTTTCACTGAACAAAACTTGGGCCTAGTGAAAAATTCTCTACATCTTTGTAAAGATTGCTTGTGTATGCTAAGTCACTTTAGTCATTTCTGACTCTTTGCAACTCTATGGGCTGTAGCCTACCAGGCTTATCTCTCCATGGGATTCTCCAGGCAAGGATACTGGGTGGGTTGCCATTTCCTACTCCAGGGAATCTTCCTGACCCAGGAATAAAACCTACAGCTTCTGCATCTCCTGCATTGGTAGGTGGATTATATATCCATTGAGTCATCTGGGAAACTATAGGATATTAAAATGTTTAGGACCAATAGAAAGTGGATATAGAAGTTGGGCTGGTGGTTCAGATGGTAAACAATCCACCTACAATTCTGGAGATCCAGATTGATCCCTGGGTCAGGTAGATACCCTGGAGAAGGGAATGGCTACCCACTCCAGTATTTTTACTGGAGATTCCATGGACAGAGGAGCCTGGCCGGTTACAGTCCATGGAGTTGCAAAGAGTCAGACATGACTGAACAACTAACACTTTAACTTTTCATAGGTGTCAGGAACTCATGGAAATTTTGTTGACAGTAGCTGTGGATTGACAATATTAACATGTAGATAATAATTTAAAAATACAGGAATTAGTGGATATTTTCAGGGAGAATAAATAGTGTGAGAAAAGTTGAGTAGCAGGAGTAACACTCTTTTAATTATTCCCATTTTGCAGATAAAGTTGGAGCAAACTCGTTCATGTCACTAGTCTAGAGCTTCCCTGATAGGTCAGTTGGTAAAGAATCCACCTGCAATGCAGGAGACCCCAGTTTGATTCCTGGGTTGGGAAGATCCACTGAAGATGGGAGAGGCTACCCACTTGGTATTCTTGGTCTTCCCTTGTGGCTCAACTGGTAAAGAATCTGCCACAATGTGGGAGACCTGGGTTCGATCCCTGGGTTGGGAAGATCCCCTGGAGAAGGGAAAGGGTACCCACTTCAGTATTCTGGCCTGGAGAATTGCTTGGACTGTGTAGTTGATGGGGTCACAAAGAATTGGACAAGACTGAGCAACTTTCACTTTCACTTTCAGTCCATGTCACAGTGGTGGTAGAAATACCTACCCCTAAGATCCATGTTCTTTCTTATGAAGGCTCTAGGAAAATAGATTGGTGGCATCAAGCCTCTTCTCTTAAAATTTAAAATAATTGGGTAAACTACAGTACTGGTTTTGAATATCTGTACTTGTGTATAAAAATTGCTAACACTTGATTTTTGCTTTGCTCTGCAGAACATGGCCTATTCTAGAATAAGTGTCCTTTTTAAAGTTTGTACTGTAGACATTGAATTATAAGAGATGTGGAACAAAAAGATACTGTATGACCTAGATTCTATCAAGCTACCTTCAAGAATTTAAAATATTTTATTTAGGCCTTACCATGGCATATGAGGGGTTTTCTATAGGGCAGATATTAAAAATTAACTCATAAAATAATGTTTGACTTCTATTAAACTCAAGACAAAATGTGTCAAGATAGGTCATTGTTTTAAACATAGGATATAGCAAAGCAAATGTTAAACCATTGGCAAATTACTCTACTTTTTGAATGACAAATTTGAAGTTAGATAAAAAGAATAGGTTTTTGGTGGGTCAAACTGTGCTGAATATTTTGATTTTATTGAAGATTTAAAGGTAATGGTATTGAGGAGACTAACCAATTAAACTCTTGATTTACCTTTGGTGTTGCTGCTGCTACTGCTGCTAAGTCACTTCAGTTGTGTCCGACTCTGTGTGACCCCATAGATGGCAGCCCACCAGGCTCCCTCATTCTCCAGGCAAGAACACTGGAGTGGGTTGCCATTTCCTTCTCCAATGCATGAAAGTAAAAAGTGAAAGTGAAGTCGCTCAGTTGCGTCCGACTCTTAGTGACCCCGTGGACTGTAGCCCACCAGGCTCCTCCATCCATGGGATTTTCCAGGCAAGAGTATTGGAGTGGGGTGCCATTGCCTTTTCTGACATTTGGTGTTACTTTATAGTAAAGAGGACAAATACATCTGACACAGGTAGAAACAGGAAATACACATGTCATGATCTATTTGAAGTATGAAACTTTTCTTTTTTGAAATGCTTCAGTTCACTTCAGTCGCTCAGTTGTTTCCGACTCTGAAATGCTAGTCAAAAACAATTAGATTTAATAAAATCAGCTTTTGGGTATTTCTCTAATATCACTCCATGGTTTTGTCAAAACTTTGTACCTAGAAAACTCCTCTCTGAAGCTGAGGGGAATACATGATTACCCTTATTGATGATGTTGCCCAAAGCAAATTATTTGTTCCCTTTAATCTTTGTTTCAGTTCAGTTCAGTCGCTCAGTCGTGTCCCTTACTGCTTCCTTACCATAGCTTCCTTTTACTTTCTTCTGCCAAGGTTCAGTTCAGTCACTCAGTCGTGTCCGACTCTTTGTGACCCCATGAATTGCAGCATGCCAGGCCTCCCTGTCCATCACCAACTCCCAGAGTTCACTCAGACTCATGTCCATCCAGTCGGTGATGCCATCCAGCCATCTCATCCTCTGTCGTCCCCTTCTCCTCCTGCCCCCAATCCCTCCCAGCATCAGTCTTTTCCAAAGAGTCAACTCTTCACATGAGGTGGCCAAAGTATTGGAGTTCCATCTTTAGCATCAGTCCTTCCAAAGGACACCCAGGATTGGTCTCCTTTAGAATGGACTGGTTGGATCTCCTTGCAGTCCAAGGGACTCTCAAGAGTCTTCTCCAACACCACAGTTCAAAAGCAACAATTCTTCGGCGCTCAGCTTTCTTCACAGTCCAACTCTCGCATCCATACATGACCACTGGAAAAACCATAGCCTTGACTAGATGGACCTTTGTTGGCAAAGTAATGTCTCTGCTTTTTAATATGCTGTCTAGGTTGGTCATAACTTTTCTTCCAAGGAGTAAACATCTTTTAATTTCATGGCTGCAGTCACCATCTGCAGTGATTTTGGAGCCCAAAGAAAATAAAGTCTGACACTTTTTCCACTGTTTGCCCATCTATTTCTCACAAAGTGATGGGACCAGATGCCATGATCTTTGTTCTCTGAATGTTGAGCTTTAAGCCAACTTTTTCCACTCTCCACTTTCACTTTCATCAAGATGCTTTTGAGTTCCTCTTCACTTTCTGCCATAAGGGTGGTGTCATCTGCATATCTGAGGTGATTGATATTTCTCCCAGCAATCTTGATTCCAGCTTGTGCTTCTTCCAGCCCAGTGTTTCTCATGATGTACTCCGCATATAAGTTAAATAAGCAGGGTGACAATACACAGCCTTGATGTACTCCTTTTCCTATTTGGAACCAGTCTGTTGTTCCATGTCCAGTTCTAACTGTTGCTTCCTGATCTGCATATAGGTTTCTCAAGAGGCAGGTCACGTGGTCTGGTATGCCCATCTCTTTCAGAATTTTCCATGGTTTATTGTGATCCACACACTCAAAGGCTTTGGCATAGTTAATAAAGCAGAAATAGATGTTTTTCTGGAACTCTCTTGCTTTTCTGATGATCCAGTATATATTGGCAATTTGATATCTGGTTCCTCTGCCTTTTCTAAAACCGCCTTGAACATTTGGAAGTTCATGGTTCACATATTGTTGAAGACTGGCTTGGAGAATTTTGAGCATTACTTTACTAGTGTGTGAGATGAATGCAATTGTGCGGTAGTTTGAGCATTCTTTGGCATTGCCTTTCTTTGGGATTTCTATTTTTCCAAACACTGATAAAAAGTTATTAGTTCTTATCCAAATCTGTTTATCAAAAATGTATTTATTTATTTACTAAGCACATATTCAAGCTGGTGACAGAAAGAGGAAATGCACAGATTCTTTTAGAAGCTAGTGTATAAGGAAAGACAGGAAATAATGTTGGCTATATTCTCTCAAAAAGTTAATACTTGTTTTCAATTCATGTGATTACCACTGAAAACTTAGGAATTTGGTAGATAAACTTTTCATAGTACTTAATATATTCGTTAAAACTTTGTATTTCTAGGCCCAAGAATCCTAATCACTTTAGACCATTCGTATACATCAGGGCACTTATCTCCTTGATTATTTGTGCTTGTCTCTTAAATTTTATTTTACCTGGAGAGCAGTGATTAGACCTGAATAAAAATGCATGTGATAGACAAATCAGCATTTTCTACAAAGGCAGTATACATGTGTCTGTGCTAAGCTGCTTTAGTTGTGTCCGACTCTTTGCTACCCTATGGACTGTAGCTCACCAGGCTCCTCTGTCCATGGGATTCTCCAGGCATGAATACTCGAGTGGATTACCATGCCCTCGTCCAGGGGATCTTCTCAACCCAGGGACTGAACCCATGTCTCCTGCACTCCTGCATTACAGGTGGATATTTTACTGCTGAGGCACTGGGGAAGCCCACAATGGCAGGATAGTTTTTCTGAATTAAAGAAAGAAATGGGGCTTTAGGAGAATATATAAAAGGTAAATGGCATACCACTTCCTTTAACAAACACATTTATTGTTATATTTACTACAAAACGTGTTTTACATGTACATATATTTTTATAGTTATTATTGTGCTTTTGGTGGGAAATAGTCTATATATGTAGGTTTTTTTCATTGGACCGTGGAATGATTATTTCAAATACAAAGACTGGTATTAATAACAGATTCTAAAAGCCAGCAAGGAAACCTAAAAGATACCTCCTCACTCTACGTCTTAAGAAAAAAAAAGGCCTAATCTGTGTCAAGAGCCACCCACTTGTTCACTTTAGAAAACTGTAAAGGAGTTACAGTGGAGCTGGCTCTGGAGCCTAGGCTGCTCTTGGTTCCCAGGGATTCTTCTCTTCGACAGTTTATTTCTTCACCATTTCTATCATGTGACTGGTGCTGTGAAGTGCTTCCTGATAAGAGGATGCCTCTGCAGAAGGATCCATGGAGTAGGCTAGTTCAGTTTGACAAAACCTTAAAGGAGAGAAGCAAAATAAATAAAACCCACAAGCTCTTTTATTGTCTAGCTCAGCTCACGCGGGTTGAGCTCATAGTAGGCATGCAGTAAGGGTTAATGAATGACAAGATAGGGAGCTTCCAGCACCCTTCCCAAGGATTAGAAACATTACAAAATCCCAAGTTTATGAGTCTTGTGCATTAGGATTTTGTGGTAGGCAGAATTTTATTATAACCCCTAAGAGTGTTTGTACTCTAATGTACACAAAGAATTCACTCCCAGGTGTATACATACCTTTTGAATGACTTGGGAGAACTCACATAACTGCATATAGTCATACCTATGGCTATTATTTGTTTTACAGTGAGAGAATACGAAGCAAAATTATCAAATGGAAATGGTTCATGGAGGGGTATATAGAGAAAACTAGGCAAAATCCAGAATTCTTTCCCTCAAGGAACATACATGACAAGATTAATTGCCCCAGGGATGAGTTGTGAAGTATTGTCTACCAAGGAAGCTCATTAGACATTCAGTTTCCAGGGTTTCTCTTAGAGATTGGTCACTTAGCTTTTTCTTGGCATTCCAGACTTCCAGAAGGAAAGCAGGTGTTTTACATAAACCATATTGTTTGCACAACCAATTTAGGCATAGTGCACCATTCTTATCAGTTAAGGCAGTGAGAAATCTCCCAAAATCTAACTTCCCATAATACCAGTTGAGTGTCAAATTTGCAAGCAGGCCTTTCTAAAAATAGCAGTCTTAGGTCAGCTGTGGTAACTGTTTTCTGCACAGTGCCAAAGTAGAGATTTGGAACCAAGACCTATCCAATATATGCTTGGTCTGTACCCTTAGGAACAGAGCATATGAATTGGTAGCCAGGAAAATATTTGAATGTTTTTATGTTTTAGACACCTGCAGATAATTAAAATACCAATAAATATAAATCAAAGGAAAATATAGACTATGGCAGATTAAAATAGGATGGATTCATGATATAGAGTGTCCCTCAAAGTTCTGGATAAGCCCATTCAGCTATTTTTTCTTACAGAGTATGTACTATGTGTTAGGCATGTTCTTGGTACAAAATTATGGCTTGAGCAAGAGAAAAAAAAAATGTGCCTTCTGGAACTCATATCATAGTGAGGGAAGTCAGACAAATACAAATGAATAAATGATAATACCGAAAATAAAAATAAAGCAGAGATGAAGGACAGAGGACTGTAGGATGGTAGGGGGTAAATTTTTAAATATTTTGGAAAGACCTCATGACTAAGTTGTAGAGGAGGCAATGGCACCCCACTCCAGTACTCTTGCCTGGAAAATCCCATCGACGGAGGAGCCTGGTAGGCTGCAGTCCACGGGGTCGTGAAGAGTCAGACACGACTGAGCGCCTTTCACTTTTCACTTTCATGCATTGGAGAAGGAAATGGCAACCCACTCCAGTGTTCTTGCCTGGAGAATCCCAGGGACAGCGGAGCCTGGTGGGCTACCGTCTATGGGGTCACACAGAGTCAGACACGACTGAAGCGACTTAGCAGCAGCAGCATGACTAAGTGGAAGCAAAGACTTAAAGAGTGTGAAGGAGTAAGCGATGTTGATATATAGGGGGAAAGCATTCCATGTAGCAGGAACCATAAATGCCAATAAAAAGGTTTTGAGGTATGAGTATAAATAGTGTGTTCAAGGAACAGCAAAGAGGCAATCTAGCTTTAGTAGAGTAAGCCAGAGATGGAAGTGCCAGGGGGCATAGAACCTTGAAGGTAATTGTAAGGCTTTGACTTTACCTTGAATAAGATAGGAAGTCTCAGAGAGTTTTGAGTAGAGAAGTGACGTGGCCAAACTTTGTTTTAAAGAATATTCTGGCTGCTGTGTTGATGATACATTGTTGGGAGCAGGGGTAGAAACATAGAGACTGGTTCAGAAGCTAATGCTGAGATGCTGACGACTTGGATCAAAGTGATCACTTGGGTGTAGTGAGATATGGTCATATTTTGGATATATTTTGAAGGTAAAGTCAGAATTCTGTCTTTATTCTCATTGACTTATCAGCAGTCAGTAGGGCTGAGCACTCCTTCCTCCCTCAGATATTGCCTTCATTTGTCTTCCAGGATACCACACTCTCTTGGCTGTACCCCTTTCACATGGGTGATTCGTTCTCAGTCTCCACTGTCAATGTCTCTGAGTTTTAAACAAAGAATACCTAATGTTGGCTCCTTGGTCCTTTCCTGTATTTACACTTATTTACAGTTGGCGATCACATCTGTTATGGAATCAAATACCGTCTATTGGGTCACAGTTCCCACAATTATACCTTCTACCCTGACCTTTTCCCTCACTCCCAGGTTTTTATCTCTAGCTGCCTACTTGGTACTTCACATGTGTATATCTAAAAAATATTTCATATTCTTCGAAATTAAACTCCTAGGTGTCGACCTGAAATGTGCTACAGTGGCACTCTTCCCTGTCTAGTAAGTGGCAGTTGCATCCTTCCAGTTGTTCACACCAAAAACCATGATATCATTATTGGCTCCTCTTTTTCTTGTACCTCAGATTTAGCTCCTCCTCCACAAATGTTAGGATGTTTCTTTAGTTTTACTAATGTTGTACCAAATTCACCAAATTACTTTTTAATCATTTTTATAGCACTTATCTTCTAAATTGAAGGACTATGTAAAAAGAAGAAAAAAAATACAGCTTTTACAGACAGTAATATTGGATACTCATTTCCTTATTTCTGTATGAATCATAGAGATAGGCATAGGTGATTGACTGAAATCTCTTTTAAATAATTGTGCAATTCAGTTAATGCTTGGAATATACTTAAAGGCTTTATATTTAATTTTAAATCATGATACAATTTTTATGTTCTAATACATTTTTTAGAAATAGTTGTTTTATTAGTTATATTTGTACGTGTTAGCTTTGATTATAGATCACTTCTTATGTCTTCATAATTAGCCTTTAAGTGGGTATGTTGTGAGTCTTCTTCTAAACTGTAACCTTTAATTATCACTAGAAGGTTGATTTCTTAAAACCTTTGGACTATAATTAACCTTTGCATTTAAAAGAGAAATGTCTTTACCTTATAAGAAGAAGATAGTAGAAAAAGATATTAAACTGCAAGAGAGAAACTTTAATTTCAAGTTCCTTTATTGAAACACATGTATAAAGTATGAAGTTAGTTGTGAGGATGCATTATATACCTCATTTTTGTTTTTTACAATTAGGGGGTGTTTATTTTGATGACTAAAGTTTAAAGAAAAGGAAGGCCTTAAATATGCATATTGTTAACACTGATTTTGTTTTTGCTTTCTCTTCTAGAAGATTCTTTAGTTTTAAGGAAAAGATCCAGTTATTTTAACCATTAACATTGATGTTTTGATTAAAGTAGCTCTTTCTATGCTGTCTAAACTAAGGAGTAGGAGGGATCACTATTTAGTAAATTAGAAAAGATACTCAGAGTATGTGAATAGTCAAGTGAATGTGAAAAGAAAGTGAAAGTGAAAGTGGCTCAATCGTGTCCAACTCTTTGTGACCCCATGACATGCAGTCCATGGAATTCTCCAGGCCAGAATATTGGAGTGGATAGCATTTCCCTTCTCCAGGGGATCTTCCCAACCCAGGGATCAAACCCAGGTCTCCCACACTGCAGGTAGATTCTTTACCAGCTGAGCCCCAAATGAATGTGACTCCCTCCATTTAAAGATTGATGACACATTTTTCACTCTTCACTTGACCAAATCCTAAACTTGAGAAGGATGTCACCTGTCTAAATATTTATAAAGAGTTCAGACAGGGCACTTTTACAGAATCATAAACCCAAGAATTTTGCTTTTTGAGAGCATCTACTTACTCACCTGCTTGTTTCATGAGGTGAAGAAATAAGTCCTAGAGAGATCCTTTGATTTCTTAATCTCATATATTAAGTGGCAGAGAAAACCCCAAAACTGATCTCTTGATTCTCAGTCCAGCATTCTGTTTACTACAGAGAAAGGCTGTTGTTGAGGCTAGAAAAAAAGAGCTTTAGGTTAAATTTTACAGAACTTTATTTTCTACTGTAGAGAGTAATCATTTGTTTCTCTGTAAATGCATGCATATATAGAATAATGAAAAAAATGTATATATTAATGTAAATAAAATAGAAAAATATAAATTTAAAGTATTTATGATACTGAAAATCAAACACTGCATATTCATTGATATTATGGCATTAATCTGAATTAAGTATAGTAGTGGTATTGTAGTATGGTGGTAAAGAATCTGTCTGCCAATGCAGGAGACACAAGAGACATAGGTTTGATGTAGGAAATGGCAATCTGCTCTAGTATTCTTGTCAGGAAAATTTAATGGACAGAGAAGCCTGGCAGGCTATAGTCCACAGGGTCACAAAGAGTTGGACACAACTGAATACATACATGCATGCAATGGTATTGTGGTTATGATTATAAAGAGCTCTTGTAGAGATACATATTAAAATATTCTCAGAACAAATGAGAAATAAATATAAGAAGTGTTTAAAAGAAAATTTTGCAGGAAAGAAACATAATGCTTGACTGAGAACTTGGCAGTTAAAAGCTTTGTCCCTGCTGTGTAGGCAGGGCCTCAAGGGAAATCACTACTTTTGTGGGCTCAGCAAGGAGTTAGGATCTGGTTCTCAGTATTCCATGTTTAGGAAGTTATTTTTACATAGAAGACTCTGGGGACTTGATTGAAACTATCCAAGCTTACCAGTTTGTTAATTCATACTGAGGAAGTTCATTTCCAGTGGTAGAAATAATTATATCTGCTACTGAGCATATTACCTTTGTAATATCAGAATACCTGGGAAACTGAGTTGGAAATCAGAAGTTTCTTAATGAATGTGATGTTAGAATCAAAGGAGGTTAACAGATGTAGGGATATTTTAGTCATAAGTCAGACTGAAAACTTTCTTTTGCTTCTTTCTATATCGTTTCTTCCTAAAAAGAGAATTCCTTTATAAAAGTGCTTCCCCCTTACGAGGCTTTTAAATATGTTGAAACTGTAGAGTAAGGGAGTTAGAGAAGGTGAGGTTCAGAAAAAGAATGAGACCAGCACTTTACAGGAACACTTCACCTTTAATAATGCGAGAAGGGGCAGCAGTCAGATTAGTGAGCTGTTGCACTAACCCAAGAAAAGAGTAAGTATATATAGGCATATATGTGGAAATCTACTGTCTTAAGGGGGCCTGTTCTTCTCCAAGATTGTTGGGAGTAGTTATCTCTTAAAAGGCTGGGGCAAGGAATTCTGGAGATCAGCCAGAGGCTGGACTGGCTAGGAGCTGGATGTAATCATCCTTAATGTCCATTATTTTTTTTCCCTTTGGGTGAGAGAGTTCTTTGTTTTGCATAGAATGGTGGGGAGGCCCCGGAGAGGAGTTTTAACTCCAGGCTATTTTGAACTGTGTAACTTTCCTTCAGAAATTATTCTTTACTTCTTGTTGCTTATCAAGACTGTCACAACTTCGAACTAGACTTGAATGAACCTAAAGCAAAATTTTCAGGATTACATTTTACTGGTCTAACTAAAGTTAATCCTTGATCAAATAAACAGGATTTGGTGGATACCTTAGTCCCATCAGCACTTCCTGGTGGCTCAGACAGTAAAGTGTCTGCCTACAATGCGGGAGACCTGGGTTCAACCCCTGGGTCAGGAAGATCTCCTAGAGAAGGAAATGGCAACCCACTCCAGTATTCTTGCCTGGAAAATCCCATGGATGGAGGAACCTGGTAGGCTACAGCCCATGGGGTTGCAAAGAGTCAGACATGACTGAGTGACTTCACTTTCACTTTCTTTCTTAGTCCCATCATCACCACATTTACAAAACTATCTTCCACACCATGGTCTCTCCAGTGCCTGACATTAGGGAGATCAGGAGGTCAGAAAATTGGTTAGATGATTGCTTTGTAAAAAGCCTGTGGGCCAGGAATGGCTTTTATACTTTTAAATGATTGAAGAAATGCAAAAGAAGGATATTTCAGAACACATGGATATTATATGAAGTTTAAATTTATATGTCCATAAATAAAGTTTAATTGGAATACAGTCATTTATGGCAGAGTTGAATAGTAGCAACTTTGCAGACTTTGGTTTGCAAAGTCCAAATGTCTCCTGTCTAGCCCTTTAGGGAGAGTTTGCTGAACCAGCAGTAGATAATTAACATTTATTTAACAAATCAAGGCATCTTTTGAAATGGGCTACTCTTGTGAATGGCTGAACTCATTTAGTTGTTGGTTCACTATTTTCTGATTACAGAAGATGGATGTTCTTTTTATAATATCTTGAGGGTATTATTTATTTTACTCATTCATTCATTTAATCATCATTCCACATTCATTGTACGCTTACTACATGAAATTACATCTTATATTCCCAGCTAGAGAAATTTGAATGGTCAAATTAAGTCTTAAACTTTAGAGGTCAGTGTCATAAAAGAAAGTGTTCTCTTTGCACTTTGTTCTAAGTGGGACTGTGAAAAGCAGCATTAGGCAGGATGAACCATAGGTTGGATTTAGTTTGTCCATAGTTCCCAAATTCATGAAACAGTTATGTAGACCTGTTGTGCTAACAATGCCTGCTCCTTCATTTTTCATTAACTGGATTAGTGGTAGGGGTAGGGGGAAATCAGAAACAAAGAAGAATATCTGAATCTCTTAGAGCACGATTGTGAGTGAGTCAGGTCCATACATCTTGTGAGAGAACTCCATCAACATAGAAATCAGGTAACACATGTTTAGTGCTTTTTGGTATAACTGGAATAGTTTACCATTGCATTTGGTTTAATATAGTTAAATAAACATTTAATTTTAATTAAATTCTCTTTACTTTTATCTTAGAAGACCAAATGCCAAGTAAATTATCTTTAGGGAAAAATCAATCTTACATTTATTCCCAGTTCTCTAAACTCCCAAGTCCTGTATTTCTTAGATCTAAACTCTTTGAAAGTACTTATATTTTCCAAAATGAAGATTGAAAGATTGACTCCATGACTGGGAACCCCTCTTAACTGCATCCAATTTATCTTCCTTGGAGCTGCTGGACTTTTTCTTTTTGACCCAAACTAGGTCATATTTTACCTTTTCTTAAAACTTTTCAATAGTTTCCCAATACTCTCGCAATAAAATCTAACCTTTCAACCTTGACCTATAAGATACAGTGTGACCTGGTCACTGCTTGCCATCAGTCTTGCACCACTGTCTCTTCACTCCTATGTCATTGCCACCCTGGTCTTCTGAGAACATAGCAAGCTCTTTTGAGCCTCAGAGCTTTAATGCCTCTGGCTTCATCTGCCTGAAGTACTTGCTCTTCCTTGATCCCACACATTGCTGCTGCTTTCATTATTTAGGTCAGAGCTTAAAGGCCTTCCCTTTATGGATGCCTTTTCTTCACTCTACTCAAAGGAGATGGCAGAATTTCCTTCTCCCTATTGTCAGAGAAAAATTGCACTGCGAAATTAGACAAAGAAGACTTGTTCAAGACTATTACAATAAAGGAGAGAGATTGAACTCCATTGAAACAAAAAGCAGGAAAGTGTTTAAGTTCTGAGGTGAGCTAATGGATAGCTATTGGTGGAAATTGGGTGAGAAGGGTTGTCAGGCTGTGTTCACTGGTGAAGTTAGGCTCCTACCCTCCAACAGAGCCTGGAAGATAGGGCATCTATTTTTCTTGGTCATTGCAGTTCAAAGGGACACCCCAGGTCCTTGATGAAGACATCCTTGGGTTGTAAAGCTGGTCAGAGGCTGCAAGATTTTCATCTCAAAGGGGCTGAGAAAGAATTGCAATTGCAAGTTTTCTAAAGTAAATCTTCTAAGGAAAGGGAATTCAGCTGACTATAGTCAGAAGGAAACTGGTCTAAAGCTTGGTTAAGAAGAGGGGAATGTTCAGTGTTGGTCACCAATATGCCTTATCACAGCATTCCAGTTATTTTCTTCATAACATTTTAAAAGCAGTTAATTATTGAATTAGTTTTCTGTCTATTCCACTAAAGAGACATGAAAGCAGGGACTTTGTTATATCCTCAATTCCTTGGACAGTGCCTAGAGCACAGTAAGTACTCAAGAAATTTTATTTAATGTATGAATGAATGAGTGTAGGCATAGAGGCAAGTGAGGTCTTATGGAGATATTCTGTACATATTAATGTTATTAACAACTGGGTCAGTGGCTAGACTTCTTTGTGTGCTTATGTATGTCCATGGTACAAGAATACTGAAAATGTGAATTAATGCCTACTAATTTGAAATTTGCTTAAATGAAAACCAATGAATAAGTATTAAAACACATTGAGTGGGAAAAATAATACAACAGTACATTCAGTTTCTTCATGTCATTCCTTTATGTGCTGCTCCATATTCTTCCATGGCAGCTTTGCTGCTAAAGTGAGACCTTATACTTTTTATATCCATGGTAAACTTGTCCATTCCAGGACTCAGAGAATGTTAACATAATCAAATACAATTAAGAAAGATTCACTGTATAAGAATTCTTAATATTAGAGGTAAGACCCTTAAAGAACTTGGGTTCATTCCTGATTCATGAAATCATCAAGGCATCAGTGTGACTGTCATAATTAACTAAATCACAACATCCAAGTTGTAATATATTCATTTTATGCAAATGCATCAGTAAAGAGCAAAATGCTACAGTACTGGAAAATCATATTTTTCATGAAAAACAAGGATGACTCATTAGGCATGCATCCCACAAAGTCTGTTTTGTATTCAGAAAGCCAAGAAAATATAGATCAAATCTCATTTCTGAAAATTTTATTAGAAACACTGGTTCTGGATGACTGACTTGAAAACTGAGATAATCAATCAGAAAATGATGACATCCTTTTCTTCAGGTTAATTGTACTCTCAATTGCCTTCAAAAGATCATGATTCTATGGTAATGAGGTAAAGCTAATGTTCAAAAATTTAGACCACTTACAGTGAAGTTTTTAACAAAAAATGCCAGTGAAGAGTAATATGTACTTTTACATCAGACGACTTTTATGCATCTTTTTTCCTTAAACATATACTATGTTTGATTGAGAAGTGAAGCACAGCCTTTAAGATCTTAAAAGCTTCAATTAAAAGAAGTTAAAGTCACATAATTTCTTAAGAATATACAAAGTGATTTACTTCTAATGGAAGGCACAGAATTTTATGAGGTATATTCAATCATGTTTTCAACCTGTAAATTTTTTTTCCTTTAAATATCCAAACACATACTAGTACCCTGGTTATTCTAGACTCTATTCTGTTATTTTTATCTTTTTCCTTTATACAGTTTTGCTAGTAGATCTCACCCCTCCCTTAGTTTGGGAGCCATCTGGGCACATATTTTTTGTCTTTGCTCTTATCAGAATATAAATTACGCCATTAGCAAGGCACAACAAATCAGATCAAAATATGACAAACAGAAATTCTGGCATCAGGAATTAAATCTACTTGTTCTGCAGGGCCTCCTTAGATATGAGGGAGTTGAGGGAATGGATGGAATATATGGGAAGTTAGACAGCAGACACTATGTGAAAATCAAAGTAGGCAATTGGCATACAAAAAGGAAAAGTGGCAGGTACAGGGTGAAGCAAGCAGGATGTAGTGTCAGGGATCTGTTCATGGGCACTGGCAACGAGGTCAGGATTCTCCTTCTTATTCAACGAATGTGTATGAAGTACTCTAAATGATGTTGAATTCTCTCCATATGTTCTACCCCTCAATTACCTATGAATAATTCTCATAGGTTCAATTATGTCTAATGCTGGTAGTCCCAGGTGTCTGACTTAACTCAGATCTCCTCCACTCTAGACTAGCCTATAACTGTTGATATCTGCTATTGGATATCTGATTCACTTGTCAAATCATGGTAATGGAACTCTTGACTTCTTCCTACTCCACCCTCCCCAACCTGTATCGATCTGTTCCTCCCAATACAATAACACATCTTCCCCATCTCCTCATTATAAGTAGCTTCTCAAGTCTGAGATTTATCCTGGATTCCTTACACTGTCAGTGCTTACGTTCAGGTCCTCAGTACATTCTGTGAAATAAATGGCTAAAATTCATCTTGGATCTGCCTTCTTCTCTCCATCTTTGTTGCCTTCATCTTGGTCTAAGTCTTCAACATCTCTCATTTGTGATCAGTTAAAAAACCTGCTAAATCTTCTGACATACCAATCCATTACCCACACACAAGTGCTCTTCTCAAAATTCAAATTAGGTAATGTCAGGTGGTTTAGTCACTAAGTTGTGTCTGACTCTTGTGACCCGCCAGGATCCTCTGTCCATGGGATTTTCCAGGCAAGAATACTGGAGTGGGTTCCCATTTCCTTCTCCAGGGGATCTTCCTGACCCAGGGATCAAACCTAGTCTTCTGCATTGCTGGCAGATTCTTTACTGACAGCCACCAGGGCAACATTGGGCTTCCTAGGTGGCATTAGGGTATAACACTGCAACAGTCTTCTATTGTACTTAAAATAAAATCCAAATTTCTTACTATAGTTTCTAAAACTATCTACCTCCCTACCTCATTCTAGACCATGCTCTCTTCATTTATTGCATTCACACTCACTGGCCTTTTAAAATTATGTAAAGACTCCAAGCATTTCCTGATTCAGAGTCCCAGCACATACTCTTTCTTCTGTTAGCAGTTTCCCACCACAAAATGCACACACGCTTTTTACATAGATAGATATTTCTCTTCCTTCAGACCCATCTTTTAATTTCTTCTCTCAGAGAGACATACTTTGATTACCCTACCTAAAGAAGCCTCTCTTCTACTATTCCCTATTTCTGTTCTTTTTTTAATCATAGAAATTATTTTATCTTGAAATAATTCAATGTTTTAAATCCCCTGTTGAATGTAATATCCAAAAGGTTAGAGACTTTGTGGTCTTGTTCACCTTTCTATCTTCTGTACCTAGCATAGGGTCTGGCACATAGTAGATGTTCCATGAATATTTTATGAATAAATGACTCTTGGGGATACAGAGAAGAATAAGACAAAGCTCCTATATTCAAGCCATCACTGCTGAGTGAGCGAATAATCCTACAGAAACAGCCAACCCATACCTCTTTAGTGCTGAATACAGGCTTACACAAATTTCTGTGATGTAAAAGAAACTGAAAGTGTACAGACGGAGGGAGCATATGGAGAAATATAGAGAAATTAAGTACATGTCATTATTAACTGATGTTTTAACAGAGAGGGAATTTCTCTGTGACTAAGATGCAGCCTTTAAGAAGAATATGAGTGATTCTCTGACCGTCCCCTCTGCCCACTCCTGCCATGACTCTGGAACTGTATATGTGTAGGAAATGAAATCTATAGCAATGGATACCCAGGCAAGTCACTGCAGGTTACATATCCCTTCTATAATTTTTTCTAATCCTCTCGTTAGAATCTTTCTTAATGAGTGGGCAGCCGTTATTTCTAATTTAATTAATTTACTCCCTTTAAAAACTTCATGTTTGGTTATTTTTCCTATCTCAGAAAGAACATTATTTCAATCTGCTTGCAGGTCTAGTAATTGTGGACTTGTATTTTTCTTCTACTCAGAATATCAGGCATAAAAACTCAAACAATATCTGCTAAGAGAGTTTGTTTTCTATTTGTTGTGTCTCCCTTACTCTGACACCTTTGTAGGACATAATTATCACAGATGCTGACTTCTTTTCACGTATCTTCATCTGTTCATGAGCCAATACCTGACTATGTAAAATAGGGTAATGCTAGTTGCTGTAACAGCTAAATCTTAGAGTTTTAATGTGATGTGCTGAAACTCACATTTTAGTTCTCACAACTTAGTGGTTTATGTTTCATAAACTTAATGGCTCTCTATGAATATTCCTGGGCTTCTCTGGTGGCTCAGTGGTAAAGAATCTGCCTGCAATACAGGAGTTGTAGGAGATGCAAGTTTGACCCTTGGGTTGGGAAGATTCCCTGGAAAAGAGCATGGCAACCCACTCCAGTATTCTTGCTTGGAGAATCTCATAGACAGAGGAGCCTTGTGGGCTACAATCCATGAGGTCTCAAAGAGTTGAACATGACTGAAGCGATTTAGCATGCACACATTCATAAATATTCCTGGTGGGCTGGAGTTTCCTCCATGTGGTAATTCTGGGATCCACACTCCTTCTATCTTGTGATTTTTACATCCCATGGGGATCTTAGGTGAAAAGACATAGAGTTAGTGGATAATTAACATTTGTGTTTTTAAAACTGTACCATGAAGGTGACAAACATATCTGCCCACATCCACGAGTAAGAGCTAAACCAGTGGTTCTTGGATGCAAGAGGAATCTGGGAAATGTAGTTTATGGGTGAGTTAATAGCTCACAGCATTGAATCTTCCATATGCAAGGGAAATACAACATTTTGTTGGAGATTAGTCATCTATGACTTCTGGAGTGGTGCAGTGGTAAAGAATCTGCCTACCAGTGCCGGAAATGGGAGGAGACATGGATTCGATCGCTGAATCGGAAAGATCCCCTGGAGTGGGAAATTACAGCCCACTCCATATTCTTACCTGGAATTTCCATGGACAGAGGAGTCTGGCAGGTGGACTACAGTCCATGGGGTTGCAAAGAGTCGTATATGACTGAGCACGCACACATGCACAGCCATTTATGCTACAATGACCAACAGTGTAATAGAAATATTCACTTCCTTACTCCAGTTTGATCTCTGCATAACATAATTATGCATAGTAAATTTCTTTTATTTAATGTTAGTAATCTATTTTATTACCAGTTCCCCGATAACTTTATGTCTTATTTATTTCTTGGAATCCCTGGTGGCTTGGTGGTGGAGAATCTGCTTGCAGTGCAGGAGACATGGGTTCAATCCCTGGGTCAGGAAGATCCCCTGGAGAAGGAAAAGGCAGCCCATTCCAATATTCTTGCATGGAGAATACCATAGGCAGAGGAGCCTGGTGGGTTATAGTCCATGGGATCGCAAAGAGTTGAACACTACTTGGCTACTAAATCACCATTTACTTCTCATATTATTTATTTATAGGACTATGAGTCCCTTTTAAAGGCAACATGGTAAGGAATATTAGGCAGATTGGTTGGTTCCGCTTTTGGCACAGAGATGAAGTGCTCACTGTTAATGAATAAAGCATAGAATACATGAGACCCATTTTAGTTTACTTCCCCCAGGTAAAATAGGCCAACAGGGTAGTAAGACCATACACTATTAGGACGTTCTTTTCTGGAAGAATGTCCCTGCAGTGTTTCTTTGCACTGTATTCCAGTTATATGGGTATATACTCTAAGTATATAAATCTGCTCCCATGAAATGTCTTTCTGTGTTTTCCCAGAAAGTTATTGAATCAATTCAAGTATCACATGCTTATTTTGATGAAATATATAGTATTGATTCTTTTTATTGTATTTGTATTACACCAAAATCTAATGAAATTTTAAGTATAAAATCTTGTGATTTTATATGAGAATTTAAGCATAAAATGCAAGACAAAATGGAAGACAAATGACATTTGCAGCATCATTATTTTCTTATGTGATATAGGCAGAGGAAAAGAGTATTATTTCATAGACGACATTATATTTTTCATGTCTCAGACCTCTTATCTCATCTTGTTAAAAGAAAAAAAAAATGCAGTTTCTTTTCCAGTCTTAGAGAAGAGAATGAGATTGTTCCAGTCTTCTTTTGAATGTAAGTAGTGTAATAGAATATCCTTACATCAATATGTTCTTTCAAAGCTGCCAGTCATTTGCTGAATTCCTAAAATATTTTAGTCCCAAATTCTTTGCATGCATACATATAACCAGATCATTTTGAAAGCTGTAAAGTGTAATGTAAAAAGTGAGCAGTCACTTCCATCCTCTGCCTACCATTGCCCCCTAAAATGGACACAAACTAATCTTAATTTAATCTTTGAGCTATAAACAGATTTCTGTGGCTTTATGAAAAACATTACAATTTTATAGTCCCTATGCATGGCTAGAATATGGCACTTATGGTTAAAATCTCCTTCCTAATAACATTTTAAATTCCACTGAATAAATATCATAGAAGATGAGATAATACCTCCAGTTTTTCTGAATTGGTCATTCAGTCCTGGAAGGTAAACAGGTAGAAACATGTATCCTGAGGATTTGCTTCTTTGTGTTCTGACACTTTAAAGTGTCAACACTTTAAAGATTCTTGGCTAAATATCCTCCTCTGCTATTACCAGTGAGCTTGATGAGCTTGGATCTAGCAGGGTGGTTACTGCCAGGGGAGTAGTTTGGCTGTGTAAAATTACATAAAATAAAACCTGTTTTAGAAATAGTAAGGAATGCAATTGCTCAACAGTAAGCTTGCTTAAGCCTGAACAGACGAAAGAAAAGTAGAGCAGACTGTTAAACAGATGATAATAAGCAACCGTTAGACTCAAAGATGGTGGCCTGATCTGAAGACAATTAAAGAAACCATTTGCATCAGATGTCGGAACAGTTAAGCCACTCTTAAAGTCAGTGAATGTCATTGGAAGCTGCTTTAAATAATGTGATGCAACACAGATTATTTTATGTATTTGCAAAGCCAGATTGGATAAGGAATTGGATAAGAATTTCAGAGGGAACAAACTGACCACAGATGTCAGTTTGTTTACAGTTTGTTTACTACCTTTACAGATGTCACTAATATAGATGAACTAGTACATTATGGACAAGCATGCTAATGGGCTTAGGAAAGAGAAATATCATGAATATTAAACTGACTTCTCAGATTTTATCAGAAGTTTTTAGTTTATATGTGTGCATCTTATTGTCTACACTAAAGCAGAACACACCTCTCATCCCTGCCATCTCATGCTTAATGAGAAAGATAATGTGTGTGTATGTGTATTTGTGAATATTTATGTGTATATATCCTGTCTTCATATCTAGCTGTGGATAGATAGACACCAAAACTGACCTTCTTTCATCACTCTAGATATTTTATTTAAATATCTTGAATTAACAAACTTATATAAGCTCTCAAAGTTATAGTTCATTTTTAATCCATTTCATTTCAAAATAATTTTAGTCTTATAGAAGAGTTGAACACGTAGAATGGAATGTTTCTGTATATCATTCACTAGCTTCCTTTAAAGTCAATTTCTTAAATACTCTATACATTTATCAACTAAGGAATGAATGTTGGTATAATACCATTATACCAAAATCAGATTGATTATATTCTTTGTAGCTGAAGACAGAGAAGCTCTGTACAGTCAGAAAAAAACAAGACTGGGGGCTGACTGTGGCTCAGATCATGAACTCCTTATTGGAAAATTCAGGCAAATTGAATAATGTACAGAAAACTACTAAACCATTCAGGTAGGACCTAAATCAAATCCCTTACAATTATACAATGGAAATAACAAATAGATTCAAGGGATTAGATCTGATAGAGTGCCTGAAGAACTATGCATGGAGGTTTGTAACATTGTATAAGATGCAGTGATCAAGACCATCCCCAAGAAAAAGTGATGCAAAAAGGCAAAATCGTTGTCTGAGGAGGGCTTACAAATAGCTGAGAAAAGAAGAGAAGCTAAAAGCAAAGGAGAAGAGGAAAGATATATCCATCTGGATGCAGAGTTCCAAAGAATAGCAAGGAGAGATAAAAAAGCCTTCCTCGTTGATCAATGCAAAGAAATAGAGGAAAACAATAGAATGGGAAAGACTAGAGATCTCTTCAAGAAAATTAGAGATATCAAGGGAAGAATTCATGCAAAGATAGGCACAATAAAGGAGAGAAATGGTATGGACTTAAAAGCAAAAGATGTTAAGAAGAGGTGGTAAGAATACACAGAAAGTGAAAGTTGCTCAGTCCTGTCCAACTCTTTGTCACCCCATGGACTATAAAGTCCATGGAATTTTCCAGGCCAGAATACTGCGGTGGGTAGCCATTTTTTTCTCCAGGGGATCTTCTCAACCCAGGGATCGAACCCAGGTTTCCTGCGTAGTACTCAGTTTCTTTACCAGCTAAGCCACCAGGGAAGCCCAGAATACACAGAAGAATTATACAAAAGAGACTTGACCCAGATAACCATCCATGATGGTGTGATCACTCACCTTGAGCCAGACATCCTGGAATGCGAAGTCAAGTGGGACTTAGGAAGCATCACTATGAGCAAAGCTAGTGGAGATGATGGAATTCCAGCTGAACAATTTCAAATACTAAAAGATGATGCTGTGAAAGTACTACCTTCAATATGCCAGCAAATTTGGAAAACTCAGCAGTGGCCACAGGACTGGAAAAGGTCAGTTTTCATTCCAATCCCAAAGAAAGGCAATGCTAAAGAATGTTCAAACTACCTCACAATTTTACTCATCTCACATGCTAGCAAAGTAATGCCCCAAATTCTCCAAGCCAGGCTTCAACTGTACATGAACAGAGAACTTTCAGATGTTCAAGCTAGATTTAGAAAAGGCAGAAGAACTAGAGATCAAATTACCAACATCTGTTGGGTCATAGAAAAAGCAAGTGAGTTCCAGAAAAACATCTACTTCTGCTTTATTGACTATGTCACAGCCTTTGACTGTGTGGATCACAATAAACTGTGAAAATTCTTAAAGAGATGGGAATAACAGACCTGAGATCTCTGGTGTTACCTACCTCCTGAGATCTCTGTATGCAGTCAAGAAGCAACAGTTAGAACCGGACATGGAACAAAAAAGACTGGTTTGAAATTGGGAAAAGAATATGCCAAGGCTGTATATTGTCATCCTGCTTATTTAACTTATATGCAGAGTACATCATGCAAAATGCCTGGTTGGATGAAGAACAAGCTAGAATCAAGATTGCTGGGAGAAATATCAATAAGCTCAGATATGCAGATTATACTACCCTTGTGGCAGAGAGTGAAAAGGAACTAGAGAGCCTCTTGATGAAAGTGAAAGAGGAGAGTGAAAAAGCTGGCTTTAAACTCAACATTCAAAAAACTAAGATCAGAATGGCTGCGATCCAAAAATCTGCAAGCAATAAATGCTGGAGAGGGTGTGGAGAAAAGGGAACCCTCCTACACTGTTGGTGGGAATGCAAACTAGTACAGCCACTATGGAGAACAGTGTGGAGATTCCTTAAAAAATTGCAAATAGAACTGCCTTATGACCCAGCAATCCCACTGCTGGGCATACACACCGAGGAAACCAGAATTGAAAGAGACACATGTACCCCAATGTTCATCGCAGCACTGTTTATAATAGCCAGGACATGGAAACAACCTAGATGTCCATCAGCAGATGAATGGATAAGAAAGCTGTGGTACATATACACAATGGAGTATTACTCAGCAGTTAAAAAGAATTCATTTGAATCAGTTCTGATGAGATGGATGAAACTGGAGCCGATTATACAGAGTGAAGTAAGCCAGAAAGAAAAACACCAATACAGTATACTAACACATATATATGGAATTTAGGAAGATGGCAATGACGACCCTGTATGCAAGACAGGGAAAGAGACACAGATGTGTATAACGGACTTTTGGACTCAGAGGGAGAGGGAGAGGGTGGGATGATTTGGGAGAATGACATTCTAACATGTATACTATCATGTGAATTGAATCGCCAGTCTATGTCTGATGTTCTGGGGAGGGAGGTGGGAGGGGGGTTCATGTTTGGGAATGCATGTAAGAATTAAAGATTTTAAAATTTAAAAAATAAAAAACTAAAAATTTAAAAAAAAATTAAAAAAAAAAGAAATGCAAAAAAAAAAACAAAAAACTAAGATCATGGCATCTGGTCCCATCACTTCATGGCAAATAGTAGGGGAAACAATGGAAACAGTGACAGACTTTGTTTCCTTGGGCTCCAAAATTACTGCAGATGGTGACTGCAGCCATGAAATTAAAAGACACTTGCTGCTTAGAAAAAAAGCTATGACCAACCTAGACAGCATATTAAAGAGTATTACTTTGCCAACAAAGGTCTGTCTAATCAAAGCTATGGTTTTTCCAGTAGTCATGTTTGGATGTGAGAGCTGGACCATAAAGAAAGCAGAATGTTGAAGAATGGATGCTTTTGAACTGTGGTGTTGGAGAAGACTCTTGAGATCCCTTAGACTGTAAGGAGATCCAACCAATCAATCCTAAAAGAAATCAGTCCTTAATATTCACTGGAAGGACTGATGCTGAAGCTGAGGCTCTGGCCATTGATGTGAAGAACTGTCTCATTGGAAAAGATCCTGATGCTGGGAAAGATTCAAGGCAGGAGGAGAAGGGGACAACAGAGGATGAGATGATTGGATGGCATTACTGATGATGATGGCATCATGTCCATAGGGACATGAATTTGAGCAAGCTCTGGGAGTTGGTGACGGACAGGGAAGCCTGTCATGCAGCAGTCCATGGGGTTGCAAAGAGTTGGACACAACTGAGCAACTGAACTGAACTGACAATATTGTTAACTAGACTAGTCTTCACTCAAATTTCCATTGTTGTTCTAACATTTTTTGGGGGGATACCCAAAATACCACATTACATTTAGGCATTGCGTCTCCTCAGTCTCTTCTGACCTGTAGTCATTTCTTGGTCTTTCCCTTATCATTCGTGGTTTTGATAGCTTTGAAGAGTACTGGTCAAGTATTTTGACCCTCAGTTTTGGATTGCCTGATATTTTCTCATGGATAGATTGAAGCTGTAGAGTTTGGAGAATACCACAGAGGTGATGTGCTCTTGTCACACCATACTGGGTATGTGTGATGTCAAAGTGACTTATTAGTTTGTTAAGAGGATATATGCCAGGTTTCTCCACTTGAAGTTACTATTGAAAGTGAAAGTCATTCACTCATGTCTGACTCTGTGGGACACCAAGAACTATAGCCTGCCAGGCTCCTCTGTCCATGAAATTCTTCACGCCAGAATACTGGAGTGGGTAGCCATTTTCTTCTCCAGGGGCTCTAACCAACCTAGGGATGAATCCCAGGTCTCTTACATTGCCGGTGAATTCTTTACTGTCTGAGCCATCAGGGAAGCCCAAGAACACTGGAGTGGGTAGCCTATACCTTCTCCAGTGGATATTCCCAACCTAGGGACTGAACCTGGGTTTCCTGCATTGCAGGTGAATTCTTTACCAGATTAGCTACCAGGGAAGCCTGAAATTACTATTACATACACTTTAAAATATCTGTATCTTTTATGAAAGTGTTGCATGTAAGATACAATAGTTGTTATTGTTTAGCTGCTAAGTCCTGACACTTTTTCAACCTCATGTACTGTAACCCACCAGGCTTCTTTGTCCACAGGATTATCCCAGGCAAGAGTACTGGAGTGGGTTGCCATTTTCTCCTCTAGGGGTTCTTCCCAACCCAAAGATCTAACCCGAGTCTCCTGCATTGGCAGGCAGATTCTTTACTACTGAGCCACCAGTTAAGCCTGGTGAAAGTAGTTATTGCATGCATGTGTGCTAAGTTGTTTCAGTCATGCTTCTCTGTCCTTGGGATTCTCCAGGCAAGAATACTGGAGTGCCTTGCTATGCCCTTCTCCAGTGATTCTTCCTGACCCAGGGATTGAACCTGCATCTCCTGTGGCTGCCTGCATTGCAGTCAGATTCTTTACCACTGAACCACCAGGGAAGGCCCAAGTATTATTGAGCTAACTTTAACTGTTAGTCATGTTAGGTGAATAGGAAGAGATCAGTTTCAATTACATTGACAAAAGCACAAAGTGTGGAGAATATATCATTTGTGTTTTGAACATACAAACAATAGAATATGCATAATCCCTAGATTATCATTTTGAAATTGTTTCATAGAAATGATAACTTCAACACTTTCAATATTGCCTATTTATTTACAGCAATATTCAGTTCAGTTCAGATCAGTCACTCAGTCATGTCCGACTCTTTGTGACCCAAAGAACTGCAGCACTCAAGGCCTCCCTGTCCATCACCAACTCCCGGAGATCACCCAAACTCATGTCCATCTAGTTGGTGATGCCATCCAGCCATCTCATCCTCTGTTGTCCCCTTCTCCTCCTGCCCCCAATCCCTAGCAGCATCAGTCTTTTCCAAAGAGTCAACACTTCGCATGAGGTGGCCAAAGTACTGGAGTTTCAGCTTTAGCATCATTCTTTCCAAAGAACACCCAGGACTGATCTCCTTTAGAGTGGACTGGTTGGATCTCCTTGCAGTCCAAGGGACTCTCAAGAGTCTTCTCCAACACCACAGTTGAAAAGCATCAATTCTTCGGTGCTCAGCTTTCTTCACAGTCCAACTCTCACATCCATACATGATCACTGGAAAAACCATAGCCTTGACTAGACAGATCTTTGTTGGCAAAGTAATGTCTCTGTTTTTGGATATGCTATCTAGGTTGGTCATAACTTTCCTTCCAAGGAGTAAACATCTTTTAATTTCATGGCTGCAATCACCATCTGCAGTGATTTTGGAGCCCCCCAAAATAAAGTCTGACCCTGTTTCCACTGTTTCCCCATCTATTTCCCATGAAGTGATGGGACTGGATGCCATGATCTTCGTTTTCTGAATGTTGAGCTTTAAGCCAATTTTTTCACTCTCCTCTTTCACTTTCATCAAGAGGCCTTTTAGTTTCCCTTCACTTTCTGCCACAAGGGTGGTATCATCTGCATAGCTGAGGTGATTGATATTTCTCCTGGCAATCTTGATTCCAGCTTGTGCTTCTTCCAGCCCAGCGTTTATTATGATGTACTCTTCATAGAAGTTAAATAAGCAGGGTGACAGTATACAACTTTGATGTACTCCTTTTCCTGTTTGGTACCAGTCTGTTTTTCCATGTCCAGTTCTAATTGTTGCTTCCTGACCTGCAGGAAGGTTTCTCAAAAGGCAGGTCAGGTGATCTGGTATTCCTATCTCTTTCAGAATTTTCCACAGTTTATTGTGATTCATACAGTCAAAGGCTTTGGCATAGTCAATAAAGCAGAAATAGATGTTTTTCTGGAATTATCTTCCTTTTTCCATGATCCAGCATATTAGGAAATAGAAAATGAGTCCTTTATTACTCTTAACTTTTTAAACTTTGGCTCTATTTTTTCTGCTTTTAAACACATAGCTGTTTAATGAGTTCATTTTGTCATAGGTAAAATGCTGTCCAAAAAACTGATAATATTAGTCTTTTAATTTATCACTTGTTTTGGTATATATAGACACAGACTCATTACAGTTTCTTGAGACTACAAATAAAAAAGGAAGAATATTGTAAACATGCAAAGGCATACCAGTCGGACTGCCAAGGTAAAAATAGAACTGAAGGGAAAAATGTATAAACACTTCTGTAATTCTATCATTTAGTTATTAATTAGCTCAGAGAAATCCCTTGCATTCCTATATGCTAACAATGAGAAAACAGAAAGAGAAATTAAAGAAAATACTTAGGAATAAATCTACATAAAGAAACAGAAGACCTATATATAGAAAACTATAAAACACTGATGAAAGAAATCAAAGATGACACAAATAGATGAAGAAATATACCATGCTCATGAATTAGAAGAATCATTATAGTGAAAATGAGTATACAACCCAAAGCAATCTATAGATTCAATGCAATCCCTATCAAGCTACCAATTGTATTATTCAGAGAACTAGAACAAATAATTTCACAATTTGTATGGAAATACAAAAAACCTCAAATAGCCAAAGCAATCTTGAGAAAGAAGAATGGAACTGGAGAAATCAACCTGCCTGACTTCAGCCTGCAGTACAAAGCCACAGTCATCAAGACAGTATGGTACTGGCACAAAGACAGAAATGTAGGTCAATGCAACAAAATAGAAAGCCCAGAGATAAACCCATGCACCTATGGACACCTTATCTTTGACAAAGGAGGCAAGAGTATACAATGGAGAAAAGACAATCTCTTTAACAAGTAGTGCTGGGAAAACTGGTCAACCACTTGTAAAAGAATGAAACTAGAACACTTTCTAACACCATACACAAAAATAAACTCAAAGTGGATTAAAAATCTAAATGTAAGACCAGAAACTATGAAACTCCTAGAGAAAAACATAGGCAAAACATTCTCTGACATAAGTCACAGCAGGATCCTCTATGAACCACCTCCCAGACTAATGGAAATAAAAGCAAAACTATAATATGTGACCCAATTAAACTTAAAAGCTTTTGCACAACGAAGAGTACTGTAATCAAGGTGAAAAGACAGCCTTCAGAATGGGAGAAAATAATAGCAAACAAAGCAACTGACAAAGAATTAATCTCAAAAATATTCAAGTAGCCCATGCAGCTCAATTCTGGAAAAATAAATGACCCAATCAAAAAATGGGCCAAAGAACTAAACAGACATTTCTCCAAAGAAGACATACAGATGGCTAACAAACACATGAAAAGATGCTCAATATCACTCATTATCAGAGAAATGCAAATCAAAACCACAGTGAGGTACATCTCACACCGGTCAGAATGGCTGCTATCAAAAAGTCTACAAACAATAAATGCTGGAGAGGGTGTGGAGAAAAGGGAACCCTCTTACACTTTTGGTGGAAATGCAAACTAGGACAGCCACGATGGAGAACAGTGTGGAGATTCCTTAAAAAACTGGAAATAGAACTGCCATACTACCCAGCAATCCCATTGCTGGGCATACACACTGAGGAAACCAGACTTGAAAGAGACACGTGTACCCCAGTGTTCATCTCAGTACTGTTTACAATAGCTAGGACATGGAAGCAACCTAGATTCCCATCGTCAGAGGAATGGACAAGAAAGCTGTGGTACATATACATGAGGGAATATTACTCAGCTATTAAAAAGAATGCATTTGAATCAGTTCTAATGAGGTGAATGAAACTGGAGCCTATTATACAGAGCGAAGTAAGTCAGAAAGAAAAACACGAACACAGTATATTAATGCATATATATGGAATTTAGAAAGATGGTAATGATGACCCTATATGTGAGACAGCAAAAGAGACACAGAGATAACAGAATTTTGGACTCTGGGAGAAGGCGAGGGTGGGATTATTTGAGAGAATAGCATTGAAACATATGTATTGCCATATGTGAAGTAGATCGCCAATCTAGATTTGATGCATGAGACATCTAGATTTGATGCTCATGGCCAGTGCACTGGGATAACCCTGAGGGATGGGATGGAGAGGGAGACTGGAGGGGACTTCAGCATGGGGGACACGTGTACACCCATGGCTGATTCATGTCAATGTATAGCAAAACCACTACAGTATTGTAAAGTAATTAGCCTCCAATTAAAATAAATAAATCAATTAAGAAATAAAAACATTTTTAGTGTGTTTGACATTAGAGAAGAAACATAGATATATTACAGTGACACAGAGATAGCTTTCTTTATAACTTCTACTGTTTAAACAGTTTCACAGTGATGCCAGGCTAATGTGAAGCATTTTGAAAGCTTTGATTTTAGGCTGCTTCCTCTTCCCACCACTTTTTTCTGAGCTTACAATGCTAAAGATAATCAAGGCTTAATCTCTGGGCTCATTTGAGGGGGACTTGTTGACAGTTAAGAGACATTAGGAAGAAAAACTCTCCTCAAAGTAGATCAAAGGAAACATATGACTGGGGAAAAATGAAAAAGAATAAAAGGAAGTGATTTAAAAACTATGAGAAAAGTGTGCATCACCAAATTACATTTTCATAAGTGCAAAGATCTCACCTAGCTTCAAAGCCCACCAGTCAGCAACTGACAGTTGAGGATGCACTTTATTCTTGAGAAGGGCAGCATGCCAAATGCTCACTGTTCTCAGAAGGTAGTCCCACTGTGAGAGGCAAAAGAGTGAGGGCAATGAGCCCCGCTAGCTTATTTTCTATGTTCCCAGCAACAGTGTAAGTCAGATGCCATCTTATGTTTCTGGAGTAAGTTTAAGGGGCTAAAAACATTCTGTACAGATGATATTTTATTTTATTTATTCTCTTACCATCACCCACTTTCTTAATAGATACTGATACTAATGAGAAAATTACAAAAATAGTCATTAGCTATTAGTCACTAGCACATGGTTTTAAGTACCCAGATTTCTTATTGGAAGGCTCTCTTTAAACTGTGCAGCTGTTAACCATGAACTGAAACTAAAGTTGTTTTTGAAGATCCTCTGTTACTCAGGCTTAGAGTGTTAATACTGACT
This sequence comes from Ovis canadensis, assembly GCF_042477335.2. Lineage (NCBI taxonomy): Eukaryota > Metazoa > Chordata > Mammalia > Artiodactyla > Bovidae > Ovis > Ovis canadensis. Next base: position 69,944,385 of record NC_091248.1, on the reverse strand, counting down.
TAGTACCCATTCCTCCTGATCAAGTTTATTTTTGGACCTATCTTTACCTTTTGTAGGAAAAATTTAAAAGCCAGTACTATTTAGCATAGACAATCAGAAAGAAAGACATAAAATGAGAAGGGAGGGAGAGAGGGAAAGCATTAAAAATATCATCCTTCTTTCCAAGAACTGGAAATTTAGGGTCTTAGAACAAGTGAAAGACTTGATCTCCAGCTTCTATTTCTGCCCTATCCTGTGTTTACCTGTTGACAAATCTATGGCAAGTAGGCTCACAGCTTGAGTCTTTGCTTTACTAATTTAAGGTCTGCATATTTTCAGAGTTCCATGGAGAGGAAGGATGTCTAGGGACCTTTGAGAGGTATAGGACTTACCTTACCTAAATAAAGAGAAAGGTAAGCAGTGAGCCAGTTGGAGGTGGGAACAGCATCTGCACTTGGATTCCAGCCTAACACACTATGTGTCTTACAGAGAGGAAATTATATTTGAGAATTTAAAAAGAAGAGATACTTCGCTAAAATCACAGCAAGATAGATAAAGTATAAGGCAATAAACCTTACTTGATTATGTCACAAATGTTTACTTCAAAATGGGAGAAGGGGTACTGTTTGAGCACACGATAGATGTCTGAACAGGAAGCCATGCTTATCTATATTTGGAATCAAGGGACAGTAGAACAGTAGGGAGCCCAGGCACAAATCATGATACCTTTGGCTTTGGCATCAGAATCTTCAGTAGCAGACATTGCTCCATGAAGTAGGGCCTGAGGAAAAGGGATGAAAATTCCTGTCTGGTTGCTCTTGAGAACAAAGTGAGAGGTGGCTTCTGAAATTATTTAGAAGGGATTTGAGAAGCATTAAGCAAAGAGGAGCAGGGCTAGAGAAATATTATTCTTGCCAGTGTTATTCTGGGTCTATTCTCATATTTCATGGCCTAGGCACACAAAGAGCATAAGATATTTAACTTATGTGCAGTTTTAAATATTTGCATTCATAAACAATGCAAATTTTATTTTACCTCTTTGGAGTCAGAGATTGAAATTCAATTCACAAAGATATATAACACAGTACCTGAATCTAGGCTTTATGGATTTAGAGAAAAAAATATTGACAGTAGTATTCTGGAAGGGACCCAGAAGTTTCATGATTATGAGTATAAATTTATTGACCCAGATTTCCTTCATTCTCACAAATGAGCATGAGTTTTTGGTAAAACTTTGGTTTTAGCTGTTCTGGCAAGAAGGAAAGAAGAAAAGGAGGGAGGGAGAGAAAGGAAGGAGGACCGAGTTAGTCGTTTACTTAGTTGTTTGTTTGACATGGTCAATTAGTTTTGGACCACCTCAAATATTTTCAACAGACATGACAGGTTAAGTCAAAGGAGTAAAACCACTTTGTTGGTCTTAATGGTCCCAGATGGACTTAATATCCCTGTGAATGGTAGAGTTTGCACATATATTTTATATATATATATGAGCAGGGAATTTCCATATATATATATGGGAGCAGGGAATGGTTAGGAAAGCATGTGTAGAGACTGGTATGGGAGAAAGAAAATTCTAAACCCTCAAACCATCAACTAGTTCTTAGGTGCTACTGAAGAATGGAAAGAATGGGACCCTTACTTTCAGGATCTGCAGACATTTAGTGTCAAGTCTTGGACTGCATAGGCAGTGATGAGCTAAATTTATGTACATAATAAATGGAGGGGATCTGAAAGGAGAAAAAGCCTTCTAGAAGAGAGAAAGCTGGTCAGTGTCTAGTCTGTAGTAAAATATTCAAATTTGATAAAACTTAAAGTGCTGGTCCTCCAAACCTTTAGTACTCAACATGATAACCTTGAGTGAGTGAGTTGGGAAAAAATTGGAGAAAGGGAGAAATTCCAGATCTGGGCTTTCACAGAGCAGAAGGAAGAGAATGACTACAAGATAGAAGTCTTGGAATCCACTGGAAACTTTAAAGCCAAATGTGGCCAGGAAATTTTAGGTCCTAGAAATCATCAGGAGCAGAGGAAAGACATTAAAATTAACATTAAATTTTGCTTAGACCTCAAAGGCAGGATGACCTCAGCTGCCTTCTTGGTCTTTCAAGTAGCACATCATTGGCAGTTGTGGAACCAAGTAGGCAGCCAACAGCCCAAAAAGATGGTAGCCATTTGGCCCTGGTGCTAATGATTTAACTGCATAGAGATGATAACAGGAATTTAGCAGGGATCACAGTTTAAATCATTTCCCTATTTTATATCACTCAGAATATTTTTCTAAAAGTGTTTCAGTCCCAGAGAAGAGAATGAGCAGTAATAATGTGCACCCTATGACTACTGAGAGAAATCTAGTATCTCATATGACATTTACTTTTTCCTTGCCTCTAAAGAGCAATGAGATACCTTGGTGATGAAGATAAATGAGATCAACCACCATGTATCATTTATATCTCGTTACACTTTTTTTAAACAAGCCACATGGACCTGTTAAAATTGGAATTTAAACAGAACTGCAGGGAAATAATTATCTTAAGGTAAATTGCTGAAGAGGGAAATTGCAGTTTGACACTGGGGGCTGGGTAGTTTATGAGTGTAGAATCATAGGAATAGTCTGCTCTGAACAAAATAAACATTTAGCTGCAGGTTCTATTATGTATTTGATATTACTGATCCTAGCAAAGTGAAGAATAAAAATTGAGTGCTTATACACACCAAGCTGAAGAAAGAGGCCTTTAAATTACCTTTCAGACTGTGAGTTTAATTGAATTTCTCCCATTTATTTTAGTATAATGACAGCAGGTTTGTTGGGTGATGTCACCATTCTTTGAAAGCTGCTTTATTCTTCCCAATAGCACAGAACCTGCATTCTTCATTTTTAGAGAGCATTCCCAACAATAAGTAATGCTTGCTTGTAAATTGGAGTGCACCAGAGTCCTATTTAAAGGCCAGCCTCACTGACAGCCTTGCAGGATAGAAGCAGAGAATGTATGTTTTATGCTTATACAGCTTCTTGAGGAAATACAGTATATATAGTTAAGTTATGATTACAGCTATGGTTAGGTTCATTTATTTGTCAAGTGCCAAGGAATACACTTGAAAAAGCAAAAAAAAAAAAAAAAAAAAAGAAGATCAAGACAATATACTTGTTTCATAGATGATGTTACTATGGAATAAAAGTTTGTATGAATCCCCAAGACAGATACATGCCATTATTTTTTATCAGTTGAGTATTATGTGAAGTTGTTTTATATTTTTTGACACATAAAGCTTTTCCCCATTGAAATAGTTGATTGTCTTTATCAGTTCAATGTAAAATATAGTGGATGTTTGCTCTTTAGAGAGGATGATCCTTATAAAAACTCCCAGAATTAAAAAAAATATATTGTTTATCTACTCCTGGATTTCCTGAAAGTCATATTTCCATTATGCTACACATGTCTGCTATGAAAGTTGACTTTTCACATGTTGCTAAGACTTTCTCTCTCGTTTAATGAGCTATCTCTGTCCTAGCTGGAATAGTCATGTTAATTCTATCTGAATTTATTTAAACAAATACTTACATAGTACTACTGTAAACCCTTTATAAATATTAACTAACTTCAACCCTCATTATAACACTTTGAGACATCATTATTCTCACTTTAGAGATGAGAAAAATAAGCAGGTACTGCTGAGAATTTGCCAGAAATCAGTTTGATTAAAACTCAAGAAGTCTGGTTTCAAGGTCTATATGTTTAATAATTATGCTATGATTATGCTATGCCCAGGAGTTTATGGCACATAAACATTTTTTCTTATCAATGATATGCTATTCTTTAAAAATTCTTTCCTGCAAAGATCTATCTGTTTCTTTGACTTTTTATTTACTTTCATCACCAATTTTATTATTATTTTTTCTTTTTTAATTTTTATTTTTACTTTATTTTACTTTACAATACTGTATTGGTTTTGCCATACATTGACATGAATCCAGCACGGATATATATGTGTTCCCAAACATGAACCCCCCTCCCACCTCCCTCCCCGTAACATCACTCTGGGTCATCACCGTGCACCAGCCCCAAGCATGCTGTATCCTGCGTCGGACATAGACTGGCCATTCGATTCTTACATGATAGCATACATGTTAGAATGCCATTCTCCCAAATCATCCCACCCTCTCCCTCTCCCTCAGAGTCCAAAAGTCCGTTATACACATCTGTGTCTTTTTTGCTGTCTTGCATACAAGGTCGTCATTGCCATCTTTCTAAATTCCATATATATGTGTTAGTATATTGTATTGGTATTTTTCTTTCTGGCTTACTTCACTCTGTATAATCGGCTCCAGTTTTAAAAACTAACTTTGATGTGGTAGTGGGGGATGGTGCATAAGTATTATTCCACATGTATAATTATGGTCATGTTTTCATTGCTCAGCTGCTGCCCAGGTGCCTTGATGGACTGCAAGACTCGCTGTGATATTCTTCCCTTTCAACACATGTAATTGTTTCTCATCAAAATTACAGATTACTGAATGCAAGGGACCAAGGTCACTCTACAGTACTCAAAACTATGAATGTTAAACCCATAAGTACCAAGATTTTATTACAGTCAGTGCTTAGGGCAAGCAAAGTGTTTCATTTTCTTAAATGCTTTCTGGCCATACCCACCCCAAATGCAAACATGTACTATTTTCCTTTGCATAATTCTACTACAGGAAAATATTTCAGGATGATTTTATTCCTTGGAAGATAGTACTCTGAAATTTCTTATGGGTAGATGTGAAGTATTTAATACATATTTCCAAGTAAATTTAGCCATTTATTTCTCTATCCCCTGTCTCTTCCCCCCTCCAATTGCCTTGTTTGTTTTTGTTTATACACTGTATTTCTATTTATCTTAACTCAGGCCAAGAATTAAGGTTATCTAACTCAATATATAACCTGATGAATTTCCCCAATTAAAAGCTAATTATTTTCACACCTAGGATTTTAGATTAGAAAGTCAGGAAGCAAACTTTTAAAATATACAGTTTTTAAATGACATTCATGTGGACTTTTGATTTACATTGAGCAAAAGTTAACAAAAATGTGTAGGGGAAGTGATCTGTTATATGTGGTCAATGATCAATTGCTTCTTAAAATTTCCTTGCCAACTTTTCCATTCTCAATTTTTGTTTATTACTCACAAAGATATTTTTATAACAGGAGACACATGTCTTTAAGAATATTTATGGAAAGGGTTACCTTACTTTATATTTGTACCATAGTTAGATTGTTTTAGGCTTTGCTCCATTGGATACTGTTTACCCAACGCTTCTGCAAATAGATTCAGTGAATTCCTTTACTTTAATCTTTTCCTTTTTTAAACTCTCTTAAAAGGCAGTGAGCAGAATGAGAGTTATAAATTACCCTCCAGCAAGTCAGTAGTTCTCTAGCATGTGACTCATTCAGGAACTTATTTAAAATGCAGGTTACTGGGTTCCAGCCTTGAAAAATCTGGTTCAAGTTGTTTCATTCTGGCTGTTTAGTCTTTGATAACCAGTGATTCTAATGCTTTTGCTCCATGAAAGACACTTGGCAAAATGTGTTTCATAGTGCTAAGTCTCCTTCCCTTTATTTCCTAAAGAGGTTCCAATATATGATATGATGGGTGACATCTACACTAAATGTCATGGGAGTAAGAAAGAACAAATTGGTTTAATTTGAAATTATCTTCTGCCAATAGTCAAGAAATGACTATATCCAAAGTGCTACAGCCACTTTGGAAAACACAATGGAGTTTCTTCAAAAAATAAAAATAGAACTACTATGTGATCCAGAAATTCCACTTCTGGGTATATATATATTAAAAAAAAACAAACAAACCAACAACCAAAGCATGAGTTTGAAAAGATATATGGATCCCAAAGTTCATAGCAGCATTATTTACAATTGCAAAGATATGGAAGGAACTTAAGTGTCCATCAATAGATGGATAAAGAAGATGTGGTATGTGTATACATACATACATATATATATATATATATATATATATATATATATATATGCCTCCACCACATGTAATGGACTATCACTCAGCCATAAAAAAGAATGAGATCATGCCATTCGCAGCAACATGGATAGACCTAGAGTTTATCAAACTAAGTGAAGTAAGCCAGAGAAAGACAAATACCAGATGATATTGCTTATATGTAGAACCTTAAAAAAAAAAAGGATACAAATGAACTTATTTACAAAACAGAAATAGATTCACAGACATAGAAAACAAATTTATGGTTACCAAAGGGAAGGGTGGAGAGGGATAAATTGGGAGTTTGAGGTTAAAATATATACACAATTATATATAAAATAGATAACCAATAAAGACCTACAGTATAACACAGGAAACTATACTGAATTTCTTGTAATAACCTATAATGAAAAAGAATGTAAAAAATAATATATATATTTATATATGTATAACTGGATCACTTTACTGTATACCTGAAATTAGTGTTGTAAATAAACTATGTTTCAATAATAAAAAGAATAATGAAATTTTGCCATTTGCAGCAACATGGATGTACTTGGAGGGCCTTATGCTAAGTTTAATAAGTCAGACAGAAAAGGACAAATACTAGATAATATCACTTACATGTGGATTCTAAAAAACAGAGCAAATGAGTGAATATAACAAAAAAGAAGCAGACTCACAGATATAGAGAATAGAACTAGTGGTTCCCAGGGTGGAGTGGGCAATATAGGAGGGTGGGAGTAGAAGGAGCAAACTATTGGATGTGAGATAGGCTACAAGAATATATTGTACAACATGGACAATTTAGTCAGTATCTTGTAATAACTATAAATGGAAAGTAGCTTTTAAAATTTCATAAAATATTTTGAAAAAGAAAAGACTATATCTGTAGGCTTTTATCTTCCCCTGATCTCTGAATATAAGGGGACAGGGTAGAGTTTAGGTAGCAGTGAAAAGATCTGTGTGTGTGAGTATTAGTATTAATATTGGAGGAGGAAATGGCAACCCACTCCAGTATTCTTGCCTGGAGAATCCCAGGGGCAGAGGAGCCTGGTGGGCTGCTGTCTATGGGGACACACAGATCAAACACAACTGATGCAACTTAGCAGTAGCAGCAGCAGCAGAAACAGTATTAATATTACCCTTCCAAATAATCTATGTGATTTTTTGCATTTTGATAATTCATTAAGATAATGTTGTGGAATTGGGAGATTGGGATTGATAATACATATACACTACTGATAATATGTATAAATTAGGTAACTAATGAGAACATGCTGTATAGCACAGGGAAATCTACTTAATGCAATGTGGTGATCTGAATGGGAAGAAAGTGAAAAAGGGCTGGGTTATATGTTTGTGTGGAACTGATTCATTTTGCTGTATAGTAGGAAGTGACATGGCGTTATAAAGCAACTATACTCCAATAAAAATTAATTTAGAAAACAAAACAAAAATCCAAGAAACTTTTCTTATTATATAGACTCTCTCTAGCTCTGAATCCCATGGACAGAGGAGCCTGGTGGGCTACAATCCATTGGGTGTCACAGAATCAGACAAAACTGAAGTGACTTAGCATGCACGCATGCCAGAAAAAGATAACATTAAGTAAATATGTGTTGGTTATCAAGTATTTATTGAAAACACAACATATCCTATCTGCAGATCACTGCCTGAAATAAAGACACATTTGGGACCATTTTGATCCCTACCTTCCCAAATTACATGGCAACACATCTAAGCACAACCCCAGAGAAATGAAGACATGGCCCAAATCTCCAAATGAAGGTTTCATAGGAATTTAGTTCAACCTACGGATAGCATTCATAATACATAGTAGTTTTTGTGACAGCAGTGACCCATGCTAACAAATGGCAAGTGTAAAGGGAGGATTAGGAAAGGAAAAGGATGCTTTGTCACAGGCTTGTTCAGTAATTCAATCTGGAGTCTTAGTACTGATTTAGCTTTTCTGCCTCAGTTCCTTTGCTTGCTTTGCATGCGTGCATGCCCAGTCGTGTCTGACTTTTTTGTGAACCCATGGACTGTAGCACATCAGGCTCCTCTGTCCATGGGATTATCCAGGCAAGAATCCTGGAGTAGGTTGCCAATTCCTCCTCCAGGATATCTTCCCAACTCAGGGATCGAACCCAAGTTTCCTGCATTGGCAGGTGGATTCTTTACTACTGAACCACCTGGGAAGCCCTCTGTGTTTCCTTTACAGTTAACTATTTTCCTAGAGTCCTTACTGGATTAGGAGTCAAAAATAATGAAGTAAAATGTTGGTTTTAAAAACATGATGCATAAAAGCAATTTTGACTTGATCACCCCAGTCATCATAAAATATTTTTAAAACAATATCATAATTTATTAATTGCTTTAAAAAATCCATGCCCTTCACCAAGAAACCTTTGTGTGATAAAAAATACATTAAAACATTTTAATATTTTAGCAACAACAAACTTCATTACAAAAACAAAGACTAAACACCGGTTAGGACTGTAAGCACAGGCCTGTCTAATTGGATAGGTATTCCTGGAACTCATTACTTGGTGCTCTGTTGATTGCTGCTCAGAATGCCAGGTCTCAATTTAAATCAGTTGGATAGAAAATCCTGTCATATGGTATCAAAACACTTGGCCACTTCTGATCTTCTGTAATTATTCAGTTCAGTTGCTCAGTCGTGTCCGACTCTTTGCGACCCCATGAATCACAGCACGCCAGGCCTCCCTGTCCATCACCAACCCCCGGAGTTCACTCAGATTCACGTTCATCAAGTCAGTGATGCCATGCAGCCATCTCATCTTCTGTCATCCCCTTCTCCTCCTGCCCCCAATCCCTCCCAGCATCAAAGACTTTTCCAATGAGTCAACTCTTCGCATGAGGTGGCCAAAGTACTGGAGTTTCAGCATTAGCATCATTCCTTCCAAAGAAATCCCAGGGTCGATCTCCTTCAGAATGGACAGGTTGGATCTCCTTGCAGTCCAAGGGACTCTCAAGAGTCTTATCCAACACCACAGTTCAAAAGCATCAATTCTTCGGCACTCAGCTTTCTTCACAGTCCAATTCTCACATCCATACATGACTACTGGAAAAACCATAGCCTTGACTAGACAGACCTTTGTTGGCAAAGTAATGTCTCTGCTTTTGAATATGCTATCTAGGTTGGTCATAACTTTCCTTCCAAGGAGCAAGCATCTTTTAATTTCATGGCTGCAATCACCATCTGCAGTGATTTTGGAGCCCCCAAAAAGAAAGTCTGACACTGTTTCCCCAGCTATTTCCCATGAAGTGATGGGACCGGATGCCATGATCTTCATTTTCTAAATGTTGAGCTTTAAACCAACTTTTCACTCTCCTCTTTCACTTTCATCAAGAGGCTTTTTAGTTCTTCTTCACTTTCTGCCATAAAGGTGGTGTCATCTGCATATCCGAGGTGATTGATATTTCTCCCGGCAATCTTGATTCCAGCTTGTGCTTCTTCCAGCCCAGCATTTCTCATGATGTACTCTGCATATAAGTTAAATAAGCAGGGTGACAATATACAGCCTTGACATACTCCTTTCCCAATTCTGAACCAGTCCATTGTTCCATGTCCAGTTCTAACTGTTGCCTTCTGACCTGCATATAGGTTTCTCAAGAGGCAGGTCAAGTGATCTGGTATTCCCATCTCTTTCAGAACTTTCCTCAGTTTATTGTGATCCATACAGTCAAAGGGTTTGGCATAGTCAATAAAGCAGAAATAGATGTTTTTCTGGAACTCTCTTGCTTTTTCAATGATGCAGCGGATGTTGGCAATTTGATCTCTGGTTCCTCTGCCTTTTCTAAAACCAGTTTGAACATATATCTGGAAGTTCACGGTTCACGTATTGCTGAAGTCTGGCTTGGAGAATTTTGAGCATTACTTTACTAGCATGTGAGATGAGTGCAATTGCGCAGTAGTTTGAGCATTCTTTGGCATTGCCTTTCTTTGGGATTGGAATGAAAACTGACCTTTTCCAGCCCTGTGGCCATTGCTGAGTTTTCCAAATTTGCTGGCACATTGAGGGCAACACTTTCACAGCATCATTTTTCAGGATTTGAAATAGCTCAACTGGAATTCCATCACCTCCACTAGCTTTGTTCGCAGTGATGCTTTCTAAGTCCCACTTGACTTCACATTCCAGGATGTCTGGCTCTAGGTGAGTGATCACACCATCGTGATTATCTTGGTCTTGAAGATCTTTTTTGTACAATTCTTCTGTGTATTCTTGCCACCTCTTCTTAATATCTTCTGCTTCTGGTAGGTCCATACCATTTCTATCCTTTATCGAGCCCATCTTTGCATGAAATATTCCCTTGGCATCTCTAATTTTCTTGACGAGATCTCTAGTCTTTCCCATTCTGTTCTTTTCCTCTATTTCTTTGCATTGATCGCTGAGGAAGGCTTTCTTTTCTCTTCTTGCTATTCTTTGGAACTCTGCATTCAAAGGGGTATGTCTTTCCTTTTCTCCTTTGCTTTCCGCTTCTCTTCTTTTCACAGCTATTTGTAAGGCCTCCCCAGACAGCCATTTTGCTTTTTTGCATTTCTTTTCCATGGGGATGGTCTTGATCCCTGTCTCCTGTACAATGTCAGGAACCTCCGTCCATAGTTCATCAGGCACTCTATCTATCAGATCTAGTCCCTTAAATCTATTTCTCACTTCCACTGTATAATCATAAGGGATTTGAGTTAGGCCATACCTGAATGGTCTAGCAGTTTTTCCTACTTTCTTCAATTTAAGTCTTAATTTGGCAATAAGGAGTTCATGATCTGAGCCACAGTCAACTCCTGGTCTTGTTTTTGTTGACTGTATAGAGCTTTTCCATCTTTGTATTAGACTTTCATAATTAACTGAATATTTTTTTAAAAAGCATATACTGTGGGTCATGAATAAAGCTAGGAATTTGTGAGTGGATCAAAGCAAATCCATCAATATTATTGGAACTGCAACTCAAAGTGTGAGTCCTGACAATGGTAGTCCAGTAACGTCATCCTGTATATGAGGATAATACAGCACCAAGAGCCCTCCCTCACATAGATGGGTACTCTATGTGAATCAAAAGATGATTCATCCATCTTTTGTCACTAGCCAGTTCAGTGGCCTTGGATGACTCACTCAACTTCCCTATATGAGGGCCCATTTGGTAATCATATGTAAGTACTTTCAAAAGTTCTATAAAAATGTTCCCATTGCCTATGGAAAATATGTCAGTTTATTATGGCCTACATACTTAGAAGTTTGCTAGGAATTCTGGACCAGGAGAAGACGTGGAAAGTATAGGAAAAATAACAAGGAAGCTGTAAAACAAGAAAACTCAGTAAAATCATGACTGTAGAGACCCAGAGACCTTGTGAAATTCTCCTTTAAAATTTGTTAGATTTCTGTTAAGACACAAAAAAATCTTTAATTGAAGAAATAATACATGTATTCATGGAGCCCACTATATGCTTGATATTTAGCAAAAGCTAGAGCTCAACTCTTGAGATAGCTAATTAGTTTTCTGTTTTACCTAGTATGTAGCACTGCAGAGATGACCTCCTAGAAGTGTAATTTCGAGGTTAACAAGACTAACATAAAAATTTTTAGCTCCTGCTCATTCTTGCTGGTGTTTCATAACCTACAGTAGAACTTCACTGTTCTATTTTAAGACTTTAATCTCTGGCAAAATTCAAATCCTCTCAAGATTTAGCATGCATGAGTTTCTGATTCTTCCTGAGAAAAGTCTCTAAAGTAGGAAGAAAGAAAGAAGATCTTTCTTGAGAGTGTCTAATATAGAAGAAAGTGACCAGTGATCAGAATGGGGGAGTGATGTGACATCACTGAGAATTCCAAACTGGGGAGAAAAAATACAAAGTAATGACTACCTGATGAGAAAGGAAAATGGTATGATGGGAAAGGTGATGTATGTAGGAATAAAAAATAGACTTAAAGACTCATTCCCTACTATGTGAAGTTTCCTAAAGCCCTCTGCCTTCATACTATAAAAAGAATAGCATTCTAAATATGGCTCCTTAACTTACATTCCTCAGTTTTGTCCCATTGCATGTTTTTTCTGTTAAGAAAAGAATGGAAAAGAAATGGAGGTGGCAGAAGTTCAACCAAAACTATTAATTAGCCAGAAAGAAGAGAATATTATTCTATATTGAGCATAATGTTAAAAATACTAATACACTTATCAATTGCTTATATACAAATGGAAAAGACAAGCAATAAACACATGCAAAAGTAAATATATTAACTACTAATAAGATAGAAATGAGTGCTAGGAAGAAAAGTACAGAAGAGGAATAAGAAAGTTGAGGGAACTGGGGCATGATTGTTGTTGTTGGGGTTATTTTACATGGATTGACAGAGAGGGTTCTAAAATAAACTGATATTGGGGCCTAGGGTCAAACAACGTAAGGGAAGGAGCTGTGTTGATAGGTGACTAAAGAGATTTCCAGTTAGAGAGAGCTGTAAAGTGCAAAGGCTCTGAGGCAAGTGTATGCTTAGTATGTTCCAAAAATGAAAAGGAGGCCAGTATGAGTGGAGTGATGTGGTGGAAAATGGAAGTGAGAGTAAATGAGGTTCATGAAGCAATAGCGCCCTGGTCACTCATACCTTGAGGTAATTGTAATGACTTAGCCTTTACTTTATTTATTTATTATTTTTTTTTCAACTCCTCTTTCACTTTCTTTTTTTTTTTTAATTTTTCTTTTTACTTTATTTTACTTTACAATACTGTATTGGTTTTGCCATACATTGACATGAATCCACCATGGGTGTACATGCAATCCCAAACATGAACCCCCCTCCCGCCTCCCTCCCCACAACATCCCTCTGGGTCATCCCCATGCACCAGCCCCAAGCATGCTGTATCCTTCATCGGACATAGACTGGTGATTTGATTCTTACATGATAGTATACATGTTTCAATGCCATTCTCCCAAATCATCCCACCCTCTCCCTCTCCCTCTGAGTCCAAAAGTCCGCTATACACATCCGTGTCTTTTTTGCTGTCTTGCATACAGGGTCATCATTGCCATCTTTCTAAATTCCATATATATGTGTTAGTATACTGTATTGGTGTTTTTCTTTCTGGCTTACTTCATTCTGTATAATCGGCTCCAGTTTCATCCATCTCATCAGAACTGATTCGAATGTATTCTTTTTTAACGGCTGAGTAATACTCCATTGTGTATATGTACCACCGCTTTCTTATCCATTCATCTGCTGATGGACATCTAGCTGGTTTCCATGTCCTGGCTATTATAAACAGTGCTGCGATGAACATTGGGGTACATGTGTCTCTTTCTATTCTGGTTTCCTCAGTGTGTATGCCCAGCAGTGGGATTGCTGGGTCATAAGGCAGTTCTATTTGCAATTTTTTAAGGAATCTCCACACTGTTCTCCATAGTGGTTGTACTAGTTTGCATTCCCACCAACAGTGTAGGAGGGTTCCCTTTTCTCCACACCCTCTCCAGCAATTATTGCTTGCAGATTTTTGGATCGCAGCCATTCTGACTGGTGTGAAGTGGTACCTCATTGTGGTTTTGATTTGCATTTCTCTAATAATGAGTGATGTTGAGCATCTTTTCACGTGTTTGTTAGCCATCCGTAAGTCTTCTTTGGAGAAATGTCTATTTAGTTCTTTGGCCCATTTTTTGATTGGGTCGTTTATTTTTCTGGAATTGAGTTGCATAAGTTGCTTGTATATTTTTGAGATTAGTTGTTTGTCAGTTGTTTCATTTGCTATTATTTTCTCCCATTCAGAAGGCTGTCTTTTCACCTTGCTTATATGTTCCTTTGTTGTGCAGAAGCTTTTAATTTTAATTAGATCCCATTTGTTTATTTTTGCTTTTATTTCCAGAATTCTGGGAGGTGGATCATAGAGGATCCTGCTGTGATTTATGTCTGAGAGTGTTTTGCCTATGTTCTCCTCTAGGAGTTTTATAGTTTCTGCTCTTACATGTAGATCTTTAATCCATTTTGAGTTTATTTTTTGTGTGCGGTGTTAGAAAGTGATCTAGTTTCATTCTTTTACAAGTGGTTGACTAGTTTTCCCAGCACCACTTGTTAAAGAGATTGTCTTTACTCCATTGTATATTCTTGCCTCCTTTGCCAAAGATAAGGTGTCCATATGTGTGTGGATTTATCTCTGGGCTTTCTATTTTGTTCCACTGATCTATATTTCTGTCTTTGTGCCAGTACCATACTGTCTTGATGACAGTGGCTTTGTAGTAGAGCCTGAAGTCAGGCAAGTTGATTCCTCCAGTTCCATTCTTCTTTCTCAAGATTGCTTTGGCTATTCGAGGTTTTTTGTATTTCCATACAAATCTTGAAATTATTTGTTCTAGTTCTGTGAAAAATATGGCTGGTAGCTTGAAGGGATTGCACTGAATTTGTAAATTGCTTTGGGTAGTATACTCATTTTCACTATATTGATTCTTCCGATCCATGAACATGATATATTTCTCCATTTATTAGTGTCCTCTTTGATTTCTTTCAGTAGTGTTTTATAGTTTTCTATATATAGGTCTTTAGTTTCTTTAGGTAGATATATTCCTAAGTATTTTATTCTTTTCGTTGCAATGGTGAATGGAATTGTTTCCTTAATTTCTTTTTCTACTTTCTCATTATTCGTGTATAGGAATGCAAGGGATTTCTCTGTGTTGATTTTATATCCTGCAACTTGACTATATTCATTGATGAGCTCTAGTAATTTTCTGGTGGAGTCTTTAGGGTTTTCCATGTAGAGGATCATGTCATGTGCAAACAGTGAGAGTTTTACTTCTTCTTTTCCAATTTGGATTCCTTTTATTTCTTTTTCTGCTCTGATTGCTGTGGCCAAAACTTCCAGAACTATGTTGAATAGTAGCGGTGACAGTGGGCACCCTTGTCTTGTTCCTGACTTTAGGGGAAATGCTTTCAATTTTTCACCATTGAGGATAATGTTTGCTGTGGGTTTGTCATAGATAGCTTTTATTATGTTGAGGTATGTTCCTTCTATTCCTGCTTTCTGGAGAGTTTTTATCATAAATGGATGTTGAATTTTGTCAAAGGCCTTCTCTGCATCTGTTGAGATAATCGCATGGCTTTTATTTTTCGATTTGTTAATGTGGTGAATTACATTGATTGATTTGCAGATATTGAAGAATCCTTGCATCCCTGGGATAAAGCCCACTTGGTCATGGTGTATGATCTTTTTAATGTGTTGTTGGATTCTGATTGCTAGATTTTTGTTGAGGATTTTTGCATCTATGTTCATCAGTGATATTGGCCTGTAGTTTTCTTTTTTTGTAGTATCTCTGTCAGGTTTTGGTATTAGTGTGATGGTGGCCTCATAGAATGAGTTTGGAAGTTTACCTTCCTCTGCAATTTTCTGGAAGAGTTTGAGGAGGATAGGTGTTAGCTCTTCTCGAAATTTTTGGTAGAATTCAGCTGTGAAGCCGTCTGGACCTGGGCTTTTGTTTGCTGGAAGATTTCTGATTACATTTTCAAGTTCCGTGCTTGTGATGGGTCTGTTAAGATTTTCTATTTCTTCCTGGTTCAGTTTTGGAAAATTGTACTTTTCTAAGCATTTGTCCATTTCTTCCACGTTGTCCATTTTATTGGCATATATCTGCTGATAGTAGTCTCTTATGATCCTTTGTATTTCTGTGTTGTCTGTTGTGATCTCTCCATTTTCATTTCTAATTTTATTGATTTGATCTTTCTCTCTTTGCTTCTTGATGAGTCTGGCTAATGGTTTGTCAATTTTATTTATCCTTTCAAAGAACCAGCTTTTGGCTTTGTTGATTTTTGCTATGGTCTCTTTTGTTTCTTTTGCATTTATTTCTGCTCTAATTTTTAAGATTTCTTTCCTTCTACTAACTCTGGGGTTTCCCAATTCTTCCTTTTCTAGTTGCTTTAGGTGTAGGGTTAGGTTATTTATTTGACTTTTTTCTTGTTTCTTGAGGTATGCCTATATTGCTATGAACTTTCCTCTTAGCACTGCTTTTATAGTGTCCCACAGGTTTTGGGTTGTTGTGTTTTCATTTTCATTAGTTTCTATGCATATTTTGATTTCTTCTGTGATTTGTTGGTTATTCAGAAGTGTGTTGTTGAACCTCCATATGTCGGAATTTTTAGTAGTTTTTCTTCTGTAATTGAGATCTAATCTTAATGCATTATGGTCAGAAAAGATGGTTGGAATGATTTCAGTTTTTTTAAATTTATCAAGGTTAGATTTATGGCCCAGGATGTGATCTATCCTGGAGAAGGTTCCATGAGCACTTGAGAAAAAGGTGAAATTCATTGTTTTGGGGTGAAATGTCCTATAGATGTCAATTAGGTCTAACTGGTCTAATGTATCATTTAAAATTTGCGTTTCTTTGTTAATTTTCTGTTTAGTTGATCTGTCCATAGGTGTGAGTGGGGTATTAAAGTCTCCCGCTATTATTGTGTTATTGTTAATTTCCCCTTTCATACTTGTTAGCATTTGTCTTACATATTGCAGTGCTCCTATGTTGGGTGCATATATATTTATAATTGTTATATCTTCTTCTTGGATTGATCCTTTGATCATTATGTAGTGGCCTTCTTTATCTCTTTTCACAGCCTTTGTTTTAAAGTCTATTTTATTGAATATGAGTATTGCCACTCCTGCTTTCTTTTGGTCTCTATTTGCGTGGAATATCTTTTTCCAGCCCTTCACTTTCAGTCTGTATGCGTCCCTTGTTTTGAGGTGGGTCTCTTGTGAGCAGCATATAGAGGGGTCTTGTTTTTGTATCCATTCGGCCAATCTTTGTCTTTTGGTTGGGGCATTCAACCCATTTACGTTTAAGGTAATTATTGATAAGTATGATCCCGTTACCATTTACTTTATTGTTTTGGGTTCGGGTTTATACACTCTTTTTGTGTTTCCTGTCTAGAGAATATCTATTAGAATTTGTTGGAGAGCTGGTTTGGTGGTGCTGAATTCTCTCAGCTTTTGCTTGTCTGTCAAGCTTTTGATTTCTCCTTTGTATTTGAATGAGATCCTTGCTGGGTACAGTAATCTGGGCTGTAGGCTATTGTCTTTCATCACTTTAAGTATGTCTTGCCATTCCCTCCTGGCCTGAAGAGTTTCTATTGAAAGTTCAGCTGTTATCCTTATGGGAATCCCCTTGTGTGTTATTTGTTGTTTTTCCCTTGCTGCTTTTAATATTTGTTCTTTGTGTTTGATCTTTGTTAATTTGGTTAATATGTGTCTTGGGGTGTTTCGTCTTGGGTTTATCCTATTTGAAACTCTCCAGGTTTTTTGGACTTGGGTGATTATTTCCTTCCCCATTTTAGGGAAGTTTTCAACTATTATCTCCTCAAGGATTTTCTCAAGGTCTTTCTTTTTGTCTTCTTCTTCTGGGAGTCCTATAATTCGAATGTTGGAGCATTTCATATTGTCCTGGAGGTCTCTGAGATTGTCCTCATTTCTTTTAATTCGTTTTTCTTGTTTCCTCTCTGATTCATTTATTTCTACCATTCTATCTTCTATTTCACTAATTCTATCTTCTGCCCCCGTTATTCTACTATTTGTTGCCTCCAGAGTGTTTCTGATCTCATTGATTGCATTATTCATTATCTATTGACTCTTTTTTATTTCATCTAGGTCCTTGTTAAACCTTTCTTGCATCTTTTCAATCCTTGTCTCTAGGCTATTTATCTGTGATCCATTTTGATTTCAAGATTTTGGATCATTTTCACTATCAATATTCGGAATTCTTTCTCAGGTAGATTCCCTATCTCTTCCTCTTTTGTTTGGTTTGGTGGGCATTTCTCCTGTTCCTTTACCTGCTGAGTATTCCTCTGTCTCTTCATCTTGGTTATATTGCTGCATTTGGGGTGGCCTTTTAATATTCTGGTAATTTGTGGAATTCTCTTTATTATGGAGCTTCTTCACTGTGGGTGGGGTTGTATCAGTGGCTTGTCAAGGTTTCCTGGTTAGGGAGGCTTGTGTTGGAGTTCCGGTGGGTGGAGCTGGGTTTCTTCTCTCTGGAGTACAGTGGAGTGACCAGTAATGGGTTATGAGATGTCAAAGGTTTTGGAGTAGCTTTGAGCTGCCTGTATATTGAAGCTCAAGAGTGTGTTCCTGTGTTGCTGGAGAATTTGTGTGGTATGTCTTGCTCTGGAACTTGTTGGCCCTTGGGTGGAGCTTGGTTTCAGTGTGGGTATGGAGGTGTTTGATGAGCTCCTATTGATTAATGTTCCCGAATTCAGGAGTTCTCTGATGTTCTCAGGCTTTGGACTTAAGCCTCCTGCTTCTGGTTTTCAGTTTTATTTTTACAGTAGCCTCTAGACTTCTCCATCTATACAGCACCGATGATAAAACATCTAGGTTAAAGATGAAAAGTTTCTCCACATTGAGGGACACCCAGAGAGGTTCACTGAGTTACATGGAGAAGAGAGGAGGGAGGGGGTAGATAGAGGTGACTGGAATGAGATGCGGTGAGATCAAAAGAGGAGAGAGCAAGCTAGCCAGTAATCACTTCCTGATGTGCGCTCCATAGTCTGGACTGCTCAGAGGTATTTACGGAGTTATACAGGGAAGAGGAGAGCGAGGAAGTAGACAGAGGTGGCTGGGAGGATAAGAGAGAGGAATGAAAAGGAGAGAGACAAATCCTGCCAGTAACCAGTTCCTCAGGTGTTCTCCACCGTCTGGAACACACAGAGATTCACAGAGTTGGATAGAGAAGAGGTGGGGGAGGAAAGAGACAGAGGCCACCTGGTAGAGAAAAAGGAGAGTCCAAAGGAGGAGAGAGTGGTCAAGCCAGTAATTTCGCTCTCAGGTAAAATTGGGTAGTGACGTTTGGGTTTTTAAATGTACAAAATTGACAACTAAAACCAAAAAGCAAAGATTAAAAATCTAGAGTAGAGGTTGGATTTTCAAAAATACAATATTAAAGAACGAAGCAGAAGAAAAAAAAAGCCACAAGAATTATTAAAAAAAACTCCAACAACAACCACATAAAGACTATATATGGTGTTTGCCTTAAAAAATAGTCTTTTTTTTTTTGAAAAGTAATAGTAGGTTATAGAAATAAAAATTAGAGAAATAGAAGACTTAACAATTGAAAAAAAACGTTAGAAAAAAAAGCAAGAAAAAAAAAGGAAAAAAAAGAGGGGGGGGCGAATAAGGAATGATTGTAAAAATGGTAAAGATATATCTAGCCCTTCTCTGATGTTGTGGGCCGTGTGGGGTCACTTCCAAGGCAGTTTCCTCTGTTTAGCTTCTTCTGTTTGCAGGTTTTTTAGGCTCACTAGTTCAGTCGCGCTGTGGGGAGGGGGGATGCTGGAAACAAATAGCACTGTCCTGTGCACACAGTGTCTCAGCCCCGCTGGACCTGTCCCTTCTCGCGGTGCACAAACCGCTCTGGTTCTACGATGCTCAGCTGGGAACTGTCTGAGGCTGGCCCTAGGCTGCGTGCACCTCCCTGGTCTAAGCCACTCAGGTTTGGCGCTCAGGTAGCCCTCAAAGGCTCAGATTCGGTTGGGACTGCGTTTTTTGCCCTTCTCAGGTCCGAGTAGCTCAGGAGTTTGGCGAGCGCAGTCGCTGAGACTTGTTGCCTTTTCTGTCTCTGCTGCTCAGTTTTCTGGGTGTATCGCTGGCGCCCCTTGTGAGGCAGATGGTGGCTGACCAGCACCCCCAGAAGTCTTAGCAAAGAAGCCTGCTTGTAGTTTGGTAGGTAGAGTCTCTCCGGGGCTGCAATTGCCCCTTTCCAGCCCTTACGGCTCTGGCTGCCTGTCCCAGGCGGGGGATGGTCTGCAGCCGGCTGTTTCCGTCCCATCCTTTGTTCTGTGTGTGGTCCTGGCGGTGTCTTATGTTCGAGCTTTTTTCATGGTAGCTATCCCACAGTCTGGTTTGCTAGCCCAAGTTAGATCGTTCTGGTTGCACGTGGGGCGTTCCTGCCCGATTCTTACAAATCTCTGCAGCCCGCGTCTCCCATGCTTCCCTGCCCTGCCCCCACTTGCTAGTGGCAGATGCAGGCCTCTGTGCTGCTTTTCCGCTGGGGGAGTTACTGTTGGGCTTGTAATCTGTTGGTTTTAATTATTTATTTATTTTTCCTTCCTGTTATGTTGCCCTCTGTGTTTCCAAGGCTTGCCACAGACTCAGCAGGGAGAGTGTTTCCTGGTGTTTGGAAACCTCTCTTCTTAAAATTCCCTTCCCGGGACAGGCTTCCCTTCCCGGGATGGAGCTCCCTCCTCACCTCCTTTGTCTCTCTTTTCGTCTTTTTTTTTTTTTTTTTTCTACCTGTTTTCGAAGACAATGGTCTGCTTTTCTGGTTACCTGATGTCCTCTGCCGGCATTCAGAAGTGGTTTTGTGGAGTTTGCTCAGCTTTGAAATGTTCTTTTGAGGAATTTGTGAGGGAGAAAGTGGTCTTCCCGTCCTATTCCTCCGCCATCTTAGGACTGCCCCTTAGGCTTTACTTTAAATGGGATGGGAAATCATTGGAGGGTACTGAGTTGCAATCTGATGGCTTTGCTGGGCAAAGACTATGGAAAGATAGATGTGTGCCAAGAAACTTAGTGACTGATTTGGATTGGGATCAGGGTGGATCAATGGAGGTGGTAAGAACTGGGAAAAAAAAATTCATATGTTTCATCACAAATTCATTCCTTAAAACAAATATTAGTGACAGAAGTCACAGATCATGTTCCATGCTGGAGAGATAATAAACAGAACAAAGTCCATGCCTGCCAGCAGTAAACTCATGGCTTAATAGGGGCAAACAGGTGAACACATGCTTTTAATGCCTGGTAAGATAATTGATTCTAATAGAAAGGAAGAGTTATTCGTCTTGCTTAGAAAGTGGGAAACATCAGCAAAGACTATCCAGAAGGAAAGATTTATGAGTTGGGTAATGAAGGAGGAGCACATGTGGCAGGAGATTAAAGGAAGGAAAAGAGAAGGCCTTCCACATAAAGGGTACAGTATAGACAGAGGTACAGAGACACAAATAGCATGGAATATTCAGGGGCTGTGAATACGACAGTTGCATTTATTCAAGTCAGAGTGATAGTAGGTAAAGCCAGGGAGTAGTGGGGCAAGAAGGGAGATGATGAGAGTTTGTGTAGCATGACAAAGCATTTGCATATGGTCAGCCAGATTATGGGGGCTCACTGAAAGATCTTATGCAAGGAAGTAGAATCAGCTTTATATTCTGGAAATGTAAAATTTTCATTAATAGGAGCATTTCCTTTCAACTTTAATTATACAGTTGCATTTCTGTAATAGAGCAGTATATAGTAAAGCTATTGTATAACTTCTTCTTCAAACATGATAATAAGCAATCATTTATTGAACACTTACTCTGTCAGGTATGGGGCAGAAGGCATTGCTCACATTAATTCATTAGATTTTGACTAATGCCTGTTGAGGTAACTATTGTTATGACTCTCTTTCAGAGGTAGGAAAGCTAGTGCTTTGAGAGGTTTGGGAACTCATCCAAAATGATAGGTGTGAGTTGGACTGGGCTTTCAGTCCAGTGTCACAGGCTCTCCTCTAACCCACTTCAGATACTGGTTTGATGTTCTTGAAAGGACAAAAGAAGGTACTAGGAATAGGTCTCTTCTAAAGACTGATCTCATTAAATCGACTCTGTTTATAATAGGCTAACCTAAATTATAATTTATTAATTTAATTATGTATGTTGCAAAGAATAGAAGGACATGAATAATGTTCTAGGAGCTGGGAATGAATGAATTTAGTGTTAGAATGATTTATAGATAGAGTTGCTCATAGGTTTAATTTCAGGTTTAATGATTCACTAAGGTAAAGAAAAGAAAGAAAAGCTAATTTCAAAATAATATTTAGACCTTAAGAACAAGTTATCATTTACAGTACCATATCTGAGACAAGATGCATCCTTCATAATACAGACAAGTTTTCACAATGTACCAGTCTCTTAAAATTTACTAGTGTATGTTGCTGTCTGATCTTTACTATGGTATATACTACAATTAAATTATTTGTAAACTCATTCTGCTGTTGTATGTTATTCTTGAAGAGGTTAGCTCAGTCCTCTCAAGGTTTCAGCTGGTTCAGCAGATCTGTCCAAGGATCAAAAAAGGGAAAGTTTTTATCTGGCTCAATGCTCTGTGCTATTCAGACATCAGCAGTAGTTTGCTATGTCACTCCTCATTGGTCTGAGGTTAAAACTGCTTTTGTGGAGGTGGTTGGCCAGGATCTCTTGTAATTGTTCTCTTCTCTAGTATTATGGAGATGGAGCATATACACTTTCTCCCCTGCTTACTTTATCATGCTTCATATCCAACAGCACAGCAAACAACTGATTAGATGACCTACTTAAGTATGCCAGCATGAACTCACACATTTCTAGTATTTAAGATGTGTGATTCTTTCTCCTGTGGTCCAGCTTTTTATACATTTTTTCCTTACATTTTCAGTATTTCCTTTTTGAGTGGATTTATTCGCTCTAAATACTTTGTTCAATAGCTTTAAGGAAGAAGTGATAAAGTGGGTACCTAGGCTGTGAAAGTGAATTTAAGATGATCACTAAAGGAGAAAAAGAAAGATATACCCATATGAATGCAGAGTTCCAAAAAATAGCAATGAGAGATAAGAGAGCCTTCCCAAGTGAACAATGCAAAGAACTAAAGGAAAACAATAGAATGGGAAAGACTAGAGAACTCTTCAAGAAAATTAGAGATACCAAGGGAACATTGCATGCAAAGATGGGTACAATCAAGGACAGAAATGGTATGGACCTAAAAGAAGCAGAAGATATTAAAAAGAGGTGGCAAGAACACACAGAAGAACTATACAAAAAAGATCTTAACGACCCGGGTAACCGTGATGGTGTGATCACTCAACTAGGGCAAGACATCTTGGAGTGTGAAATTAAGTGGGCCTTAAGAAATATCACTATGAACAAAGATAGTGGAGGTGATGGAATTCCAGTTGAGCTATTTCAAACCGAAAAGATGATGCTGTGAAAGTGTTGCCCTCAATATGCCAGCAAATTTGGAAAAGTCAGCAGTGGCCACAGGACTGCAAAAGGTCAGTTTACATTCCAATCCCAAGGAAAGGCAGTGCTAAAGAATGTTTAAGTTCAGTTGAGTTCAGTTGCTCAGTTGTGTCCGACTCTTTGTGACCCCAAGGACTGCAGCACACCAGGCCTCCCTGTCCATCACCAACTCCCAGAGTTTACCCAAATTCATGTCCATGAGTCAGTGATACCATCCAACCATCTCATCCTCTGTCATCCCCTTCTCCTCCTGCCCTCATTCTTTCCCAGCATCAGGGTCTTTACAAATGAATCAGCTCTTCACATCAGGTGGCCAAAATATTGGAGTTTCAACTTCAACATCAGTCCTTCCAATGAATACCAGGACTGATATCCTTTAGGATGGACTGGTTAGATCTCCTTGCAGTCCAAGGGACTCTCAAGAGTCTTCTCCAACACCACAGTTCAAAAGCATCAATCCTTCAGCATTCAGACTTCTTTAAAGTCCAACTCTCATATCCATACATGACTACTGGAAAAACCATAGCTTTGACTAGACAGAACTTTGTTGGCAAAGTAATGTCTCTGCTTTTTAATAAGCTGTCTAGGTTGGTCATAACTTTTCTTCCAAGGAGCAAGTGTCTTTTAATTTCATGGCAGCAGTCACCATCTGCAGTAATTTTGGAGCCTCCCTCCCACCCCCCCAGTTAAAGTCAGCCACTCTTTCCACTGTTTCCCCATCTATTTCCCATGAAGTGATGGGACCGGATGCCATGATCTTAGTTTTCTGAATGTTGAGCTTAAAGCCAACTTTTTCACCATCCTCTTTCACTTTCATGAAGAGGCTCTTTAGTTCTTCTTCACTTTCTGCCATAAGGATAGTGTCATCTGCCTATCTGAGGTTATTTATATTTCTTCCAGCAAACTTGATTCCAGCTTGTGCTTCACCCAGTCCAGGATTTCTCATGATGTACTCTGCATATAAGGTAAATAAGCAGGGTTACAATATACACCTTTGACATACTCCTTTCCCAATTCTGAGCCAGTCCATTGTTCCATGCCCAGTTCTAACTGTTGCTTCCTGACCTGCATATAGGTTTTTCAAGAGGCTGGTCAGGTGGTCTGGTATTCCCATCTCTTCCAGAATTTTCCATAGTTTATTGTGATCCACACAGTCAAAGGGTTTGGCATAGTCAATAAAGCAGAAATAGATGTTTTTCTGGAACTCTCTTGCTTTTTTGATGGTGCAGTGGATGTTGGCAATTTGATCTCTGGTTCCTCTGGCTTTTCTAAAACCAGCTTGAACATCTGAAAGTTCACGGTTCACGTATTGCTGAAGTCTGGCTTGGAGAATTTTGAGCATTGCTTTACTAGCATGTGAGATGAGTGCAATTGTGCGGTAGTTTGAGCATTCTTTGGCATTGCCTTTCTTTGGGATTGGAATGAAAACTGACCTTTTCCAGTCCTGTGGCCACTGATGAGTTTTCCAAATTTGCTGGCATATTGAGTGCAGCACTTTTACAACATCATCTTTTAGGATTTGAAATAACTCAACTAGAACCCTATCAGAGATGGCAATGGCAACCCACTCCAGTACTCTTGCCTGGGAAGTCCCATGGATGGAGGAGCCTGGTGGGCTGCAGTCCATGGGGTTGCAAAGAGTCGGTTGTTACTGAGTGACTTCACTTTCACTTTTCACTTTCATGCATTGGAGAAGGAAATGGCAACCCACTCCAGTGTTCTTGCCAGGGGAAATCCCAGGGATGGGGGAGCCTCGTGGGCTGCCATCTATGGGGTCACACAGAGTCGGACACCACAGAAGCAACTTATCAGCAGCAGAATCCCATCTCTTCCACTAGCTTTGTTTGTAGTGATGCTTCCTAAGGCCCACTTGACTTCACATTCCAGGATGTCTGGCTCTAAGTGAGTGATCACACCATCGTGGTTATCTGGGTCATGAAAATCATTTTTGTATAGGTCTTCTGTGTATTCTTGCCACCTCTTCTTAATATCTTCTGCTTCTGTTAGATCTATACCATTTCTGTCCTTTATTGAGCCCATCTTTGCATGAAATGTTCCCTTGGTAACTCTAATTTTCTTAAAGAGATCCCTAGTCTTTCCCATTCTATTATTTTCCTCTATTTCTTTTCAGTGATCACCTAAGAAGGGTTTCTTATCTCTCCTTGTTATTCTTTGGAACTCTGCGTTCAAATGGGTATATCTTTCCTTTTCTCCTTTGTTTTTTTTTTTTTTTTTTTTGCTTGCCTTCTTTCATAGCTATTTGTAAGCCCTTGTCAGACAGCCATTTTGCTTTTTTGCATTTGTTTTTCTTGGGGATACTCTTGCTCCCTGTCTCCTGTACAATGTTATGAACCTCCATCCATAATTCATCAGGCACTCTATCAGATCTAGTCCCTTAAGTCTATTTCTCACTTCCACTGTATAATCATAAAGGATTTGATTATACCTGAATGGTCTAGTATTTTCCCCACTTTCTTCCATTTAAGTCTGAATTTGTCAAGAATGTTCAAACTACTGCACAAATGTACTCATTTCACAATCTAGCAAGGTAATGGTAAAAATTCTCCAAGCTAAGCTTCAACAGTACGTGAACTGAGAACTTCCAGATGTTCAAGCTGGATTTATAAAAGGGAGAGGAACCAGAGAACAAATTGCCAACATTCATTAGATCATAGAAAAAGCAAGAGAGTCCCAGATAAACACCTATTTCTGCTTCATTGAGTACACTAAAGCCTTTGACTGTGTGTATCACAACAAACTATGAAAATTCTTAAAGAGATGGGAATAACAGACCACCTTACCTGCCTCCTGAGAAACCTGTATGAAGGTCAAGAAGCAACAGTTAGAACTGGACATGGAACAATGGACTGGTTCCAAATAGGGAATGGAGTACGTCAAGGCTGTGTATTGTCACCCTGCTTATTTAACTTATATGCAGAGTACATTATTTGAAATACCTAGCTGGATGAAGCACAACCTGGAATCAAGATTGCCAGGAGAAATATCAATAACCTCGGATATGCAGAGACACCACCCTTATGGCAGAGAGTGAAGAGGAACTAAAGAGCCTCTTGATGACAGTGAAAGTGAAAAAGCTGGCTTAAAACTTAGTGTCCAAAAAAACAAAGATTATGGCATTTGGTTCCATCACTTCATGGCAAATAGAGGGGGAAACAGTGGAAACAGTGATAGAGTTTATTTTCTTTGTCTCCAAAATCACTGCAGATAGTGACTGCATCCATGAAATTAAAAAACACTTGCTCCTTCGAAGAAAAGCTATGACCAACCTAGACAGGATATTAAAAATAAAAGACATTAGTTTGCTGACAGTGGTCTGTATAATCAAAGCTAAGGTTTTTCTCATAGTCATGTGTGTATGTGAGACCATTCCTCATCAACTGAAGAATTAAGGCTTTAGAACTGGGGTATGAGAGAAGACTCTTGAGAATCCCTTAAACTGTAAGGAGATCAAACCAGTCAATCCTAAAGGAAATCAGTCATGAATATTCATTGGAAGGACTGATGCTGAAGCTCCAATACTTTGGCTACCTGATGCAAAGAGCTGACTCATTAGAAAAGATCCTGATGCTGGGAAAGATTGAAGGCAGGAGAAGGGGACAACAGAGGATGAGATGGTTGGAGAGCATCACTGACTCAACAGACATGAATTTGAGCAAGCTCTGGGAGGTGGTGAAGGACAGGGAAGCCTGGCATGCTGCAGTCCGTGAGGTCACAAGGAATCAGACATGACTGGTTGGCTGAACAACAAATTAACACAATACAAACACCCATACTAATTCAAAGACACAACAAAATGCAGTATGCCAGAACAGTATCAGGGACACTGAGCATGTCAGTTCTTACAACTCGGAGCAGTTGAAGCAAGAAAGGGGCAGGAGGAAATAAATTTAGTAATTTTTTGACTTATCTTGATTACTATTAGAATGAGAGGAAAGAAAGCATAAGAGATTGAGTTAAGGTATACTGTGTAGAAAAAAAAAGCTATGAACAACATTATATATATGCTGAACAGAAGGTATGTAGCAGTCTGGAGACTTGAATTAAGGTTTTGGTTCCATAGAAGATGCTGTTGATGCCCTACTCAATACTCTGTTACTGGACTGGTGCACTACCTGTCAATTTCAGAGTTGGATACACATAGCTCACAGCATGCCTCCAAGAGATGGTCCACCTGGGAAGTTATTCCTATTTCCTACCTCTAGGTAGCCTACATCCAATGACTAATGGATGCAAAACTCCAGCTGCTTTGCCTGAGTTGGCATCAGTTCTGCAAAGTGCTTACTGCTCCAGCACCATCATGGATCAGGAGACGGTTAGGCTTACCTCTGATTTATCCTCGCTGGGCTCTTTCCCTTTCCTGCATCCCTCATTCAGTTTCAAATATCTTCTGAGATCACTCCCTCAGTAAACTTCATTCATCCTGACACTTTGTCTAAGGCTTTGCTCCTCGGAAGGCCACCTGAATGTGGCTAGCTTACCAATTAGCTTTAGAGTATATAGCAGGTGCCTGATCTCTATTAGCCTTGGTGTTCTCACTAGTGAAATGAGAAGATTCATGATAACTTTGTTTCCTTCCAACTCCAAAATTTTCTTTTCAGGGGAAGCAGAAGTATTGGGTCTTTTCTCTCAGCAATTTTTTTCTGATCCAGATGTCCTGTGTATTCTGAGCATCTTTGATCTTTGAAGCAGATTGATAATAACTAAGTTGTCATTTAATTCTAATTTTCTTCCTTAGTTCTTGTCTTCTGCCTTTGAATGTACACCCTCTGGAGTGGAGAGGACAATATCTTAAAGCACTGTGATCATGAATGTATTGATAATTCCTTTTTCCTGGAGTTTATCAATAACATTGGCCCTATTAGTAGGGAGGAGGCAAGGGATCTCATCTCAGCTGTTCTTTAACTCTGGAAAGTTATCGAAAAAGCAACTCATGGTTTTTTGTTTTTTTTTTAATCCTATATAATCATTAAATAATGCACAAATGGAAACACTCATGGAAAGCAGTATAGCTGTTGATCTGAATTAGCATCCACATAAAGGATCATAAAATATTAGAAGAATATTCTTAGGAGAATAGAAAACCCTCTGTATGATTTCCTGCCAAGTTCTAAACTGTCTGGTTAAAATCAAACCACAAGAGGAAGGGGTTCAAGATGGTAGCATAGGCAGATGTTGAGCTCTCCTCTTCCCACATACACAGTGAATCTACAACTACATATGGAGTGAGGACCTGAAAACTGGATGAACAGTTTCTTCAACAAAGGGTAAAAGGAGAGTATTGAGATGAATAGGAAAAACAGAGAGATGGCCATGCCAAGGGAAAAAATAACACATCCCAGCTGTGGTAATCCACAATAGGAAGGATCACAAAGGTACAGTTATTATCCCTAATGAGTGAGAGATCTGACCTCTACATCAGATACCTCAACCCTTACATCCAGCATAGGAGAGAAGGATCCAGAAAGCACCTAGGTTTGAAAACCAATCAGGGATATGTATAAGAAATTATAGAACTATAGCAAATGTAAAACTTGCTCTTAAGGGGCTTATATGCAAACTCACTTGACTCAAAAGCTTGCTCAAAACACCAGATTGAAAACACCTGGACCCTCAGTGAAGCGGACCCACTTACTAATGTTGAAGCATCTGGCAGAGAGGCAGGAACTAGTTGACATTCTCCCTGGGGTCTAAGACATAGGCAGAAACAGTTTTTGTGATATCAGTCTACCTTGCTAGGGGTAGAGATATGTTAAGTGAAATAATTCAGATGAAGAAAGACAAATGCTTTATGATTTTACTCATACTCTTTTTAGATTCCACAATGAAATCTGAAAAGAGCAACAAAACAAAGTCAACCAACAAAGAAAACAGCACAGAAACAATTTTGTAGATTCAGAAAAGAGATTATTGATTACCACAGGGGCAGGAGGTGAGAGAGGGTATGCAAAATGGGTGAAGGAGAGTCAGCTGTATGGTGATAGATGTAACTAGACTGGTGGTGGTGACCACACTAGTGTATACAGATGTTAAACTACAAGCTGTATGCCTGAAACTTATATAATAAAATAATAATAATGAATGAAATATAATCATGGCTTAAGATACAATAAGTTCAGTTCAAATCCTTGTCAACCAGAGCCCATATTAATGAAAAGTATGAACATGTGTCAATGTATGACGTCACGTCTGATTTTAATAGCCTCCAAAAAAGAGTTTTGAGAGTAGAATTGTGATAGCTCCAAACACAGTCTGTGGCAATACAACTACTTTGATATCTAATGGGAAATTTGCAGAGATCTCTGGCATAGGGTATTCAGAATATATAGTTTCTTTTTAGATAACAAGAATGAGACACAACTGTATACATCTGGCCCTCTGAAGTACTAGGGAATCATCCTTATAGGTGGCTAATAATGGATACTGGAGTGGGTAGCCTTTCCCTTCTCCAGTGGATCTTCCCAACCCATTGATAGAACCCAGGTCCCAGGGATTGAACCCAGATCTCCTGCATTGCAGGTGGATTTTTTACCGGCTGGGTCACAAGGGAAGCCCAAACAAACAGGACCATCATATGATGCATTGACTGGGAATCGAACCTGGGTCTCCTGCGTGGGAGGCAAGAATTCTACCACTGAACCACTAATGCCCCTATGGAGGGACCCTCCAAAACACACCTGAGGTCCTGAATAACAAGTGATGTCTGAGATGACTCAGTTGAATGGAACAGCAATTTCTTCAATCCTTAGGGGCTTCCCTGGTAGCTCAGACGGTAAAGTGTTTGCCTACAATGTGGGAGACCCAGGTTCGATCCCTGGATCAGGAAGATCCCCTTGAGAAGGAAATGGCAACCCACTCCAGTATTCTTGCCTGGAAAATCCCACTGACTGAGGATCCTGGTAGGCTATAGTCCATGGGGTTGCAAAGAGTTGGACATGACTGAGCGACTTCATTTTCACTTAAGACAATATAATAGACATAATACATACGTGCTTAAAAATAATGCATGGTTTGTACATGCACACAAACTCCTCTTTGGGGTGGTAAATTAAAAATGTCTAAATTTCTTTGAAGCTTCATAGAATTTAACAAGTAGAAGAATATCTTATTGCCTCCTTGCAAGTCATGCGTATTTACATATTTGATTCTTGTTAACTATTACTGCTGTAACTGCTTCTGGACTAAAAGCTTGATAAAATATGAATGTGCATATAGCATGTGATGATCTCTCTCTATTTGCCTTTCTTACCTATCCCCAATTCTCTTTCTGCCTTATGCCTGAGACTGCAGAACTCTGTAGCAAAGTTACCAAGGCTCCTTGCCTTTAGAGTTCCAGGCGAAGTGGGTCAATAGGAGGCACTGATGGGTGTGAGAAGAGAGAGACTGGGCATCAACTTCCCCTGTTTCCTCTCCTTTGGGTCTCCAATCTGCAGATGCTGCCTAACCTATAACTTGTGGTGAGCAACCCCTCGTTCATGGCTACAGCTCCTGTTTTTAGACTTGTAACGTCTTTTCTCCCCTTACACTGCAGGTGGTGGCTTCTTACTGTTGTTAGCTTCTGGATACCCACTCCTGTATAAATACTCCTTTACATATGTACTCTTGGCAATCCTTCTTGAATGTGCTTGTTTCTTGTTAATGTGTGAATTATCCTTCTTTTTCATATCATTAATATATCAAACTAAAATCAGGAACTCTTAAGCTTTTTTCAAATGCCCATTTATAGAGAGAGGGATCAAGATGAAGATCATAGAAGAGAGGAATAGTTTATCACAAGTAAATATGTTTGAGTAGAGAATCATTCTGCCCTTTTTACCAGGTACACTCCCTTGCTTGTCCAACCTTCCTACATCCTCACTCTTTCTCCAATACACAGAGCAATCCTCTGCCTCAAGTCTTTGTATTTGCTGTTTTCTGTAGATATTCCTCTGAAATACCTGACAGAAGTGTTTGATTTGCCTCTTTACTTCTTCAGGACAATGCCCCAAAGTCTTATTTTTATAGAGGCCTTCTTTGTTCATCTCAGTTAAAATCACAGCTCTTGACTCCATTGCTATACCCTACTTAATTTTAATTATTAGGCTTATTTCCAAGTGGCATTATTTATCTATGTGTTTATAGTCTGTCTTTTCTCACTAGAATATTTTTTCTACGGTACTTTTTTAGCATCAGGATCTTCCCCAGTGGCTTAGCAGTAAAGAATCTGCCTGCAGTGCAGGAGCTGCAGGAGACATGAGTTCAGTCCCTGGGTTGGGGAGATCCCCTGGGTTGGGAAGATCCACTGAAATGGCAACACACTTCAGTATTCTTGCCTGGATAATTCCATGGACAGAGGAACATGGCAGGCTACAGTCTGTGAGGTTGCAAAGAGTCAGACATGGGTGAGCACATGCACACATCTTTAGCATCTAGCACAGTTTCTGGGATGTATTAGTAGCTCCATTTTTTTTTTTTTTTTGGCATGAGTGGATAAGGAGAAGAAAGCCAGTGAAAGATCAAGTGAGCATCTATGTGTATGTGTTAGTGGCTCAGTTGTGTCCGACTCTTTGCAACCCCACAAACTGTAGCCCTCTAGACTTCTCTGTCCATGGAATTCTCCAGGCAAGAATACTGGAGTGGATTGCCATTCCCTTCTCCAGGAGATCTTCCTGATCCAGGGATCGAACCCTGGTCTCCTGCATCACAGGAAGACTCTTTACCTATACTCCTTTCAATATGGATACATCATAAGGACTAATTCATCTACAAGTTACTTAGAATTCTTTAAAAAGAGGAGACAGAAAACAAAACAAAACAAACTCAATTGCAATTAAAATTTCACCAGCATACATCATGGAAGCTCTTTTAACTTGTAGATGAAGTAAACTGTAGGTTAAGTTTTTCAAGCAACTTAAAAATTATTATTTCATTATATTTCTATATATTCTTCTAAGTAAATATGAAGAACAATAACCAAAATAATTCACTATCTCTAGTTCAGGGCTAATTTATACTCAGGGTAATGATATGAAGTGTAGAGAGAAGGATACAACCTAGAATTCTGATTTTGACTAACAAGTAGAATTTCCTCTTTTCTCAATAATGTAAATAATTGGTAGATTTGGGGAAACTTGCAGGAGCTCAGAAACAGAAACCAGTTGAAAATCATAGGGTGCTATAACTATAACACATGATGACTCCATCAGACAGATGTGAGTCTACTTGAGTTTTAAACATTCTGTGCAAGAGTCACCATTTTTAGAATTATTTTTTCCACTTAAGTGTTGAAGATTCTTGCTTCCAAAATGTTTTTCCTAACATTTGCCTACATTTCCTACAACACTCACTGCTCACTTCATCCTTTGTTCAGGAAGTGTTTGTAAAAACGTTGGTCACTATCCATGGTAAAGTAACTCTATCTAGTGAGATCTTTCATTTACCTTATTTACCTACATTTATCATTTAACCAAAATATAACCCATTGTACTTAGTGAGTATTCAAATAATCATTTGTTGAAAGTCGAGTTCACAGTTGTTTTCTCCTACAGTTCCTTTACTTTTGGTTTTAATGTCTCACTTTTAAACACATATATTTTAATTTCAATCTCTGATCCACTTAAAATGCCTTGTCATTTTTTTCAAATTTGGTTCAAATTTGACAAGATTTGAGTACACTTACTATTCTCAAAGGCTTTAAACAGTGTCTAGTTGCACTTTTAGAATTACTTGCAAAGCTTTTACAAAAAGGATACTGATGTCCAGACCCCAAACCCCGAGAGACTGATTTAAATTATATTTAAAAGTACATGGATATCAGCACTTTAAAAAATGTTCCCATGTTGTTTTTTTGTGCAATAAAGGACTGGTACCACTGCCTTAGAGGAATCAGATTTGTGGATTTATTTTTGCATTGACTTGCAGCAAACTTATTTAATCTGAAAGGACCCTGATAACGAGATGACCTAGTCAGCAGACAGCATTACAGATGGCCGGATGCTTGTCTACCTATCTTGAATCTCTGTATGTCATATGGATGCTGTCTCATGTTATCACTCAACAAGGAGGATTAGCTTGGAAAAATATGAACATATTTATCTCTATCGGAGTGGGAAGAATCACACAATTGCTGAAGTTTATCTTTGACATCTGAAGAATAGGTCACACAGTTTTAAGCCAGCCTTCCTGCAGAGATGGAAACATCGACAAACTGCTTATGTGATGTATCCATAATAATTTAACATACTGTGCTTTTCTCCACTTTTTTGTTCATTTGCTCTGCCAAGCATGAAGAGTGACAAAGAAAGACAAACTGTTAGTGTTTAAATATTATAATGCAGCCCTGTCTTTATTGTCTATTTTCTTTCTATTCATCTCACTTCCTTTCTTTTCTCCATTCTACCTCATATCTTTCCCTCCTCCACCTTAAGGAGCCAATATGATAATAAGGGTCATTTTTAAATAATAATTTTTAATAAGCAAGTGACACTGTGATAAATTCCTCCACATGATGTATGTAGTGGCACACTGCCTTACTCAAATGATTAATTAAAATTGATCATAAAAGAATGCTAATTTACTGAGACCCCTTTAATACCTCGGAATCCTCTATTATAAGGGCAAAATCACAATGATGTGCAGCAGCAGAGACATTAGTCTTTGAGTGAGGAATTCTTTGAGTTATGGACAGCTACAGGCTTCTCTGAAGTATGGTGCTTTTAAAGCAAGTAACGAATGTCCTTTGGGAACCCTCTGACAGATTTCATAGGATTTGTTTCCTTTTCTTTTGGGAAATATGGCAAATATATCTAAGGGAAATGGGGAGACATAAAAATGTATCATTCTAATTATGTCTGTATGGATAGAAGATTTATTCTAGCTCTTTGAAAATTTGAGTGTATATTCCTGGTTTATTTAACAATTACGTGACACTATATAAAATGAGACTGTCTTAAAATGGATCCCAGGAGACAAGGGAAAGATTTCTGAGGATAGGATTTCAGGCTCTGTAGATCTCGTCCTTACCTGTGATCAACCCCATTGTTCTAAACAGGTGATTAGAATTCAGCCATTAACAATGTCCAGGAATAAAAACCACAAAGTGATTGCTGTAAAAATAGAAAAAGAAGGGAAAAGAAAAGTAAATATAAAGAAATGTAAACTGTTGAGAGTAAGGATTTAAATCTGGCCCTATTTTCTTAGCTCTCATGTCAGGTAAAAGAAAATATATTTTGGCCAAAATATTTTGGCCACCTGATATGAAGAGCTGACTCATTGGAAAATACCCTGATGCTGGGAAAGATTGAGGGCAAGAGGAGAAGGGGACAACAGAGGATGAGATGGTTGGATGGCATCACCAACTCAATGGTCCTGAGTTTGAGCAAGCTCCAGGAATAGGTGATGGAGAGGGAAGCCTGGAATGCTGCAGTCCATGGAGTCACAAAGAGTCAGACATGACTTAGTGACTGAAAAACAACAATATCAGGTATTTAAAATATAAATAAATAGAAGGGGGTAATGCTAGTGTTATTAATTTATATGGAGGAGAGAAGGCTAGAACTTCATGACCTTTAGGCTGTGCTTCCTAGGTGAAACAAAAAGTTACAGTAAATTCAGGGTAGAAAATCAATTTTACTGATTATTAGGCAAGCCAGTCTGAAGGGATGATCTAGTGTTCTGTTTATATATGCCCTGAAGATATGACACAGAGACAAAGAATAATCAAGGACTTTTCTGTTTTGGCTACATAATATCATAATCATCATCAAGCATTAATTGATGTTTGGGTGCAGTAGTAATCACTAGTGTTCTGAACAATAATGAAGAGGTATTAGATATATCAGAAGAACAATCTAAATAGAAGGTTGAAATCTTATCTTCTAGTTGAAAGAAACAAATACTCAAAAAAAAAAAAAGAATAGTGCTATAAGGTTCCCAGAATTCTGTGTAGTGTCACTGGATTTATAGACAAATCTAGGACATATTTGAATTAGAGTTAAACAAAATGACTAAGCCTTTAAGTAAAAACTACCTTTGCCTTCTATGCCCAAAGCACCTCTTGGTTCACATTTTACAAGAAGGAAGCCATAATATACACTTTAAAGTACATGAGGTCATTGGAAATTACACATGAAGTAATTGAAAATTACATTTTTACATAATTGTGATTTGGAGAAAAAAGGGACTCATGCTTTTGCTGGAGCACAGAGCAATTGAAAGATGAACATAGGAGCATTTTCACTTGAAAAATCTGGGAAAGTAATGTCTTTGAAAGTATAAATGAATATTCCCAGAAACAGAAACACAATCCTAGGGATAATTTGTTGCTTTTGTTGAGTCACTAAGTCGTGTCCAACTCTTTGCAACCGCGTGGACTGCAGCATGCCAGGCTCCCTCATCTATCACTATCTCCTGGAGTTGGCTTAAATTCATGTCCATTGGGTCCGCGATGCTATCTAACCATTTCATTCTTTGTCACTCCCTTCTCCTTTTGCTTTCAGTCTGTACCAACATGAGTGACTCTTTGCCAACTCTTTTCTAATGAGTTGGCTGTTCACATCAAGTGGTCAAAGTATTGGAGCTTCAGCTTCAGCAGCTGTCCTTCCAATGAATATTCAGGGTTGATTTCCTTTAGGATTGACTTGTTTGATCTCCTCGTAGTCCAAGGGACTCTTAAGAGTCTTCTCAACACCACAGTTTAAAAGCATCAGTTCTTTAGCACTCAGCCTTCTTTATGAGCCAGCTCACATCTGTACATGACTACTGGAAAAACCATAGCTTTGATGATATGGACCTTTGTCAGGAAAGTGATGTCTCTGTTTTTTTAATATGCTCGATAGGTTTGTCATAGCTTTTCTTCCAAGGAACAAGCACCTTTTTATTTCATGGCTGCAATCACTATCCACAGTGATTTTGGAGCCCCCCAAAATAAAATCTGTCACTATTTCTACTTCTTCCCCCTCTTTTTGCCATGCAGTAATGGAACCAGATGCCGTGATCTTAGTCTTCTGGAATATTGAGTTTCATGCCAGCTTTTTCACTCTCCTCTTTCACCCTCAGCAAGAGGCTCTTTGGTTTTTTTTTTTTTTTCTTTCTGCCAGTAGAGTGGTATCATCTGTATATCTGAGGTTGTTATATTTCTCCCAGCAATCTTGATCCCAGCTTGTGATTCATGCAGCCCAGCATGTCACATGATGTATCAGTGCTCTCCATAGAAGTTAAATAAGCATGTTAATACAGTCTTGGTGTACTCCTTTTCTGAACCAGTACTCCTTTTTGAACCAGTCAGTTTTTCCATGTCCAGTTCTAATTGTTGCTTCTTGACTTGCATACAGGTTTTTAAGGAGACAGGTAAGTTGCCCTGGTATTTCCTTTCTTTAAGAATTTTCCAGTTTCTTGTGATCCACACAGTCAAAGACTTTTGTGTAATCAGTGAAGCAGAATTAGATGTTTTTGTGAATTCCTTTGCTTTTTCTATGATCCAGCAGATGTTAGCCCTTTGATCTCTGGTTCCTCTGCCTTTTCTAAACCCAGTTTGTACATCTGAAAGTTCTTTGTTCACATACTGTTGAAGCCTAGCTGGAAGGATTTTGAGCATTACCTTGCTAGTATGTGAAATGAACACAATTGTACTGTAGTGTGAACATTCTTAGGCATCACCCTTCTTTGGGACTGGAATGAAAACTGACCTTTTCCAGTGCTGTGGCCACTGAAGACTGTTCCAAATTTGCTGACATATTGAGTGCAGCACTTTAACAGTATCATCTTTTAGGATTCTAAGTAGCTCAGCTGGAATTCCATCACCTCCCCCACTAGCTTTTTGAGATAATAATTAATATTTATTGAATCACTATTACGTGCAGGGTGGTGTTGTTTCAAGAACTTTATGTAAATTGACTGGTTTAATCCACTTTGCAATCCTGTGTGATAGATATATACTGTTTTAATCACCATTGTACAGGAAAACTAAACCAGAGATTAAGTAACTAAACCAATGTCACAGAGCTGGTAAATGGCACAGCTATCATTGGAACCTGAGAATTTGGGGTTCAGATTCTGTATACAAAAACAATCACACTAGAGTACCTAGATATATTAGGATGATTTTTAAAAATCTTCCTTGCCTTTGGCCAGGATTTTATCATAACCTTATAAAGTTACTTTTCTTTATGTGAATTTCATATAATTAAAAGTTCAGTGACTACAGTGAAAAGCTGAACCTATGTGAAGAAGCAGGAAGAGATGACCATCAGACTTCAGTGGGCAAACTTGTTCTGGAAGCCTTTGGAGGAAGGGGGATGGGTGAAGGAGAGGAGAACTAAGGGCACACAGCCTGCCTGAAATTTCCTGAACTCTTAATACCAGGTTGAGTCATAGTGGGAGTGTCAAGCAGAATGAGAAAAGAAGTTTGATATATTGATAAATCTGTGGAAAAATGCCTCTTTGTTTAAGCTATCTGAGGCAGCAGGGCCCTCAGACCACTTAGGTGGTAGATACAATTCAAGGACCAACACATGGCTGAAGAAATTGAAGCCAGTATTTTGCTTTTGATATGTTAATTCATTATATTAGAATGAGATTTCTTCCAGGCTATGATCTAATCTAAGAGATCAGAGTAGGGGTTCTCATGCTCAGTACTATCATGAAACAAACCATTGTATCATATATAGAGAGATACTAAAGTGTGAATTCATGGTGTACATCTCTTAATACACCTAGTCAGTGCTCTCAAATAGTTGGTGGGGAATCTGCTGTAATTTGTCCTGAATAAGAGCCTCTAAAACCCTCTAGTGAGGAGATGATACAGTTCCCCTTATCGTGTAAGTTTAAGTCAAAGGTTCTCTGTATCACTCAACTAGTAACCCTTTTTATAACAAATGTTTTGTAATGCTCCTTTTCAAGATTAATTGTAGATATATATCCTATGTATAGGGGCTTCCCTGGTGGCTTAGTGGTAACGAATCTGCCTGCCAATACAGGAGACACAGATTCAATCCCTGGATCGGGAAGATTGCCTGGAGAAGGGAATGACAACCCACTTCAGTATTCTTGTCTGGAGAATCCCATGGACAGAGGAGACTGGCGGTCCATGGGGTCACAAAGAGTCAGAGATGACTGAATGACTAAATGACAATGACAATATCCTATGTATAATATTAAAAATCAATATAATGACCTGTTTTATTATAAAAGAAAAATAAATGAAATAAGGTGTACTTTAATATGAAAGTAGTCATGACCACACAAGAAAATCAAAGTGGTGGGATGCTTGCATCTCTACATGGGATTCCATAAATGTGACTGTTTCAAATGCAGATTGAGGCAGGTATGTTGAATTGGTTATATTGGTAACTCAAATGTCACAAGTAACATTGCTGTCAGAGATATGGTTTTATGAAATTATAAACAATTCTTGGCTAAAATTCAGATAAAGCAAAATAAAATTTTCCCACAATTTTCTTAGTACTGGCATTCCTGGAAAAATCCCTAGAGGGAAAACCATGTAAAATACACTACGCTTACTGTAAAATTTACTTAGAATCCAAAGACTCAGGTTATAAACAGACTTTTTCTGGTTACTGTGTAAGTGACCAGTGGGATATTTTTGGAAGTCATGTGGAATGTCGAACAATGTTTGGTCAGTATACCACACTATGTACTATAGAACACACATTTTTGGCTCTCTCTCATGAAAAACAAGTGGTGCCCAGCATTGTTATGACAACTCAAAATATCCCACACTTAGTACCACCATCCTGAAAACCATTGGTCTGGCTCACACTTGCTTCAGTGGAATTTAAGTCTTTTATTTATTTTATTTCAAAGTGGAAATAGCATAGTTATTTATCTGCTCTCATGTACCAGTGACTGCAGACTGTATGTACTGCACATGAATGTTATTGTTTAAGTCTTCTTTAACCCTATGAAATGCCAGGGAAGACATTAAACAAGACATCTCTCTGTGAAACTGAAGTTGCTTTATGAATGATTCAGTTATGGCAACAGTGAAATTCAGTTCTTAGAAAGAAAGTGCTCTTTAGTCAAAGTAAATTCTGGAAGGGAAAAAAAGAAAAAAAAGCCACAGAAACCATCATGGTCATTTTGAAGGGCAAATAAATCTAAACTATGGATTTTATCCAGTACACAAATGCAAAGCAGTTTTTCAGAGGGTCAGAAGCTCTTACACAAGATTATATAGTCAAGTTCAGTTAGCATGAATCCAGCCACAAAAATCAATGTATACATAAGTCCTGTCATAATGACCCACACATAAATCTCACTGTCCTGTCATAATGACCCACCCATAAATCTCATTAAGTGCCAGACATATTGATAAATCCACCAAGTGCTAATGCTATCTGACTTTTTCACAGATAAGATGCCACATGTTTTGTGGCATTCATAGATTCTTTTAGACAGGAATAAGTTCTTAAAGGAAAAGAGGATAAGAAAATGAAGAGAAAGTTTATGCTGTTAAATATACTGAGATTTCTTTTTTTTTCTGCATTGTTTGAGAAAAGCACCAACTTAGCAACCTTGTATTTTGTCAAAGGATTTGACATCCATGAAAACAGAGAATGAGCAGAGCCTGACGAACTATAATCCATGGGGTCACAAAAGACTTGGACACGACTTAGCTGCTAAACCACCACTACAACCATGAGATAGCACGGAGCCTGCACATTCCAGTGACTACACTGATAGATTATCAAGACAGTGCCCAAATGGTTAGACAGAAACAAGACAGCCTTTCATGCTTTTTAACTTGGCAAGCATTGCTGTTATTAAGAACTCTCCGAGCATAGGTAAGATTCTTGAAAGATTTAAAATGCAAATATATCTCCCTCAATGTGTCATAAATCAACACAGAGTGGCCATATATATTAATGTTTACTAAATGTAGTATGTCTTCAGATTCATGAATCTTGTACTGTTTCTGTATTCACCACAGTGATAACCATTCAAAAAAGTGAACCTCTTGTACAACAATGTGTGTCTGCTTAACTCTTCTGAACTGTTAATAACATGTATTAGAATTTTAAAAAGTGAATCTCTGAAGTCAAAACTCCACACATCTGAGTAATTAGCCCTGTGTGGTACACTTTCATTATTTCAAAGGATATTGTCCCTGTGAGTACAGGGAAGTGATGTCTTTTGTTCACAGATATATCCACAGAATCTAGAGCCTGCCTCTCACAACAGGAGTCCATAAAACTTATTGAAAAAATATTGAATTTATTATTAAATATTAGTTGCTTGTAAGAACCCTCGTGTCTAAATGTATAATACAATCAGTAATAAAATATACTTGTTGTTGGAATCAAGTCAGATAATGTATGTGAAAGTAGTTTACCAACTCTACCTGAATTATTATTACTGTTACATTATTTGGTAACAGTATTTACCTTTTACAATAAACTTCCAGGTATTAATCAATAAATGAATAAAACCCAAAAGAGTACCTGACTTCTCAGTAAGACAATGCATTTCCTGAAACACTCTCTTCTTTTATTTGCATAATGTCTAGTGTCCCATATTTCATAAGCTACTCAATGTCTTGTTTAGTTTTACTTTTTGCCCTGGAACTTGTGAGACCCTCTTTTCTTCTTTCTTTACACTTTCTCTTTTGGTAATACTGCTCGTTACTATCACTCTATATATCATCTATGGACTGAGAACCCTTCAGTTATGCTCATTTCAAATGTATCCTCATATACATATTTAACTGCCCACTTGACATTTTGAAAAGACTATTTCACAAGCATCTCAAAATCTCTGTGACTCTGACCGAATTTCACTCTCAAACACCCCTTCTTGCTTTAAATTTCATTCTGCTTTCAAACTTCCCCAACTCAGTAGATGTGAAGAATACCCCCTCAGTTACTTAAGCCAGAAATCTGGGCAACATCCATAATTTACTTTTCTTAATCCTTTGCATTACCCAAGCCAATTCATAAACAGAGTTTTCAAGTCTATCTTTAAAATCTACCTCAGATCTCTGTTTCTGTCTTCCTTGCAAACACTCTGGTACAATATACCCTCTCTTCTTCCTTGGAGGACAGCAATAGTGTCCAATTGGACTTCCTTATTTCATAGTCTATTTAGTTGCCAAGAGGAACAATTTAAAGTTAAATTATTTTAGTACCCCTTTATATTCTTTCATTGCAGTTAGGATGTAATTTAAACTCCATGATACATCTTATATGGTTATGATGATCTGACTGCAATCTATATTTTTTCTAAATTAATTAATTTAATTAGAGGCTAATTATTTTACAGTATTGTAGTGGCTTTTGCCATACATTCACATGAATCAGCCAGGTGTATACATGTGTCCCCAATCCAAACCCCCCTCCAACCTCTCCCCCATCCCATCCCTTAGGGTCATCCCAGTGCACCGGCCCTGAGCGCCCTGTCTCATGCATTCAACCTGGACTGGCGATCTATTTCACATATGTTAATATACATGTTTCAATGCTATTCTTTCAAATCATCCCACCCTTGCCTTCTCCCACAGAGTCCAAAAGTTTGTACTTTACATGTGTCTCTTTTGCTGTCTTGCATATAGGGTCATCGTTACCATCTTTCTAAATTCCATATATATGCATTAATATGCTGTATTGGTGTTTTTCTTTCTGACTTCACTCTGTATAATAGGCTCCAGTTTTATACACCTCAGTAGAACTGATTCAAATGCGTTCTTTTAAATAGCTGAGTCTATTCCATTGTGTATATGTACCACAGCTTTCTTGTCCATTCGTCTGCCGATGGGCATCTAGGTTGCTTCCATGTCCTAGCGATTGTAAACAGTACTGCGATGAACATTGCAGTACACGTGTCCCTTTCAATTCTGGTTTCCCCAGTGTGTATGTCCAGCAGTGGAATTGCTGGGTCATATGGCAGTTCTATTTCTAGTTTTTTAAGGAATCTCCACACTGTTCTCCATCGTGGCTGTCCTAGTTTGCATTCCCACCAACAGTGTAAGAGAGTTACCTTTTCTCCACACCCTTTCCAGCATTTATTGT
Organism: Ovis canadensis; assembly: GCF_042477335.2. Lineage (NCBI taxonomy): Eukaryota > Metazoa > Chordata > Mammalia > Artiodactyla > Bovidae > Ovis > Ovis canadensis. The sequence continues at coordinate 69,902,393 of NC_091248.1, read as the reverse complement.
TTGTAGACTTTTTGATAGCAGCCATTCTGACTGGCGTGAAATGGTACCTCATTGTGGTTTTGATTTACATTTCTCTGATAATGAGTGATAGTGAGCATCTTTTTATGTGTTTGTTAGCCATCTGTGTGTCTTCTTTGGAGAAAGGTCTGTTTAGTTCTTTGGCCCATTTTTTGATTGGGTTGTTTATTTTTCCAAAATTGAGCTGCATGGGCTGCTTGAATATTTTTGAGATTAATTCTTTGTCAGTTGCTTTTTTGCTATTATTTTCTCCCATTCTGAAGGCTGTCTTTTCACCTTGCTTACAGTATCTTTCGTTGTAAAAAAGCTTTTAAGTTTAATTGGGTCCCACTTGTTTATTTTTGCTTTTATTTCCATTAGTCTGGGAGGTGGGTCATAGAGGATCCTGCTGTGACTTACGTCAGAGAATGTTTTGCCTATGTTTTTCTCTAGGAGTTTTATAGTTTCTGGTCTTACATTTAGATTTTTAATCCACTTTGAGTTTATTTTTGTGTATGGTGTTAGAAAGTGTTTTGTTTCATTCTTTTACAAGTGGTTGACCAGTTTTCCCAGCACCATTTGTTAGAGAGATTGTCTTTTCTCCATTGTATATTCTTGCCTCCTTTGTCAAAGATAAGGTATCATGGGTGCGTGGGTTTATCTCTGGGCTTTCTATTTTGTTGCATTGACCTACATTTCTGTCTTTGTGCCAGTACCATACTGTCTTGATGACTGTTGCTTTGTAGTACAGTCTGAAGTCAGGCAGGTTGATTTCTCCAGTTCCATTCTTCTTTCTCAAGATTGCTTTGGCTATTTGAGGTTTTTTGTATTTCCATACAAATTGTGAAATTATTTGTTTTAGTTCTCTGAAAAATACCACTGGTAGCTTGATAGGGATTGCATTGAATCTATAGATTGCTTTGGGTTGTATGCTAATTTTCACTATATTGATTCTTCCAATCCACAAACAGTATATTTCTCCAAGTATTTGTGTCATCTTTGATTTCTTTCATCAGTGTTTTATAGTTTTCTATATATAGGTCTTCTGTTTCTTTATGTAGATTTATTCCTAAGTATTTTGTTCTTTTCATTGCAATGGTGAATGGAATTTTTTCTTTAATTTCTCTTTCTGTTTTCTCATTGTTAGTGTATAGGAATGCAAGGTATTTCTCTGTGTTAATTTTATATCCTGCAATTTACTATATTTATTGATTAGCTCTAGTAATTTTCTGATGGAGTCTTTAGGGTTTTCTATATAGAGGATCATGTCATCTGCAAACAGTATGAGTTTTACGTCCTCTTTTCCAATCTGGATTCCTTTTGTTTCTTTTTCTTTTCTGATTGCTGTGACTAAAACTTCCAAAACTCTGTTTAATAGTAGTGGTGAGAGTGAGCACCCTTGTCTTGTTCCTGGCTTTAGGGGAAATGCTTTCAATATTTCACCATTGAGTATAATGTTTGCTGTGAATTTATTATATATGGCTTTTATTGTGTTGAGGTATGTTCCTTCTCTGCTTGCTTTCTGGAGGGTTTTTTTCATAAACATTGAAGTTTTGTCAAAGGCTTTCTCTGCATCTGTTGAGATAATCATATAGTGTTTATCCTTCAATTCATTAATATAATATGTCACATTGATTGATTTGTGGATATTGAAGAATCCTTGCATCCCTGCAATAAAGCCCACCTGGTCTTGTGTATGATATTTTTAATAAGTTGTTGGATTCTGTTTGCTAGAATTTTGTTGAGGATTTTTGCATCTATGTTCATCAGTGATATTGGCCTGTAGTTTTCTTTTTTTGTGGCATCTTTGTCTAGTTTTGGGATTAGGGTGATGGTGGCCTCATAGAATGAGTTTGGCAGTTTACCTTCCTCTGCAATTTTCTGGAAGAGCTTGAGTAGGATAGGTGTTAACTCTTCTCTAAATTTTTGGTAAAATTCAGCTGTGAAGCCATTTGGTCCTGGGCTTTGTTAGTTGGAAGATTTTTGATTAAAGTTTCGATTTCCGTGCTTGTGTTGGGTCTGTTAAGATTTTATATTTCCTCCTGGTTCAGTTTTGGAGGGTTATACTTTTCTAAGAATTCATCCATTTCTTCTAAGTTGTCCACTTTATTGGCATATAGTTGCTGATAGTAGTCTCTTATGATCCTTTGTATTTCTGTGATGTCTGTTGTGATTTCTCCATTTTCATTTCTAATTCTGTTGATTTGATTCTTCTCCCTTTTTTATTGGTGAGTCTGGCTAATGGTTTGTCTATTTTATTTATCTTCTCAAAGAACCAGCTTTTAGTTTTTTTTAATTTTTGCTATAGTCTCCTTTCTTTCTCTTTCATTTATTTCTGCCCTAATTTTTATGATTTATTTCCTTCTACTAATCCTGGGGTTCTTCATTTCTTCTTTTTCCATTGCTTTAGGAGTAAAGTTAGCTTATTTATTTGATTTTTCTCTTGTTTCTTGAGGGAAGCCTGCACTGCTATGAACCTTCTCCTTAGCACTGCTTTTACTGAATTCCATAGGTTTTGGGTTGTCATGTTTTCATTTCATTCATTTATATGCATATTTTTATTTCTTTTCTGATTTTTTCTGTGATTTGTTGGTTATTCAAAAGTGTGTTGTTTAGCCTCCATATGTTTGTATTTTTAATAGTTTTTTTCTCCTGTAGTTGACATATAATCTTACCACATTTTGATAAGAAAAGATGCTTGAAATGATTTCAGTTTCTTTGAATTTACCAAGGGTAGATTTATGGCCCAGGATGTGATCTATTCTAGAGAATGTTCCATGTGTACTTGAGAAAAAGGTGAAATTCATTGTTTTGGGGAGAAATGTCCTATAGATATCAATTAGGTCTAACTGGTCCATTGCATCATTTAAAGTTTGTGTTTCCTTGCTAATTTTCTGTTTAGTTAATCTATCCATTGTGTGAGTGGGGTATTAAAGTCTCCCACTATTATTGTATTACTGTTAATTTCGCCTTTCATACTTGTTAGCATTTGCCTTACATATTGTGGTGCTCCTATGTTGGGTGCATATATATTTATAATTGTTATATCTTCTTGGATTGCTCCTTTGATCATTATATAGTGTCCTTCTTTGTCTCTTTTCATGGCCTTTATTTCAAAGTCTATTTCATCTGATATGAGTATTGCTACTCCTGCTTTGTTTTGGTCTACATTTGCGTGAAATATTTTTTTCCAGCCCTTTACTTTCAGTATGTATGTGTCTCTTGTTTTGAGGTGGGTCTCTTGTAGACAGCATAGATAGGGGTCTTGTTTTTGTATCCATTCGGTCAGTCTTTCTCTTTTGGTTGGGGCATTCAACCCATTTACATTTAAGGTAATTATTGATAAGTATGATCCTATTGCCATTTACTTTGTTGTTTTGGGTTTGAGTTTATAAGCCTTTTCTGTGTTTGCTATCTAGAGACGATCCTTTAGCATTTGTTGAAGAACTGGTTTGGTGGTGCTGCATTATCTCAGCTTTTGCTTGTCTGTAAAGCTTTTGATTTCTCCTTCATATCTGAATGAGATAGTATATCCAGATATATTGCTGGATATAGTAATCTGGGTTGTAGGCTTTTCTCTTTAATCCTTTAAGTATGTTCTGCCATTGCCTTCTGTCCTGCAGAGTTTCTATTGAAAGATCCCCTGTTATCCTTATGGGGATCCTCATGTGTGTAATTTGTTGCTTTTTCCTTGTTGCTTTTAATATTTGCTCTTTGTGTTTGGTCTTCATTAACTTGATTAATATGTGTCTTGGGGTGTTTCACCTTGGGTTTATCCCATTTGGGACTCTCTGGGTTTCTTGGACTTGGGTGGCTATTTCCTTCCCCATTTTAGGGAAGTTTTCAACTATCTCCTCAAGTATTTTCTCATGCCCTTTCTTTCTGTCTACTTCTGAGAGTCTTATGATTTGAATATTGGGGCATTTAACATTGTCCCAGATGTCTCTGAGGTTGTACTCATTTCTTTTCATTCTTTTTTTCCTCTCTGCTTCATTTATTTCCACCATTCTATCTTCCACCTCACTTATCCTATCTTCTGCCTCAGTTATTCTATTGTTGGTTCCCTTCAGGTTGCTTTTGATCTCAGTTATTGCATTATTCATTATTGATTGACTTTTAAAATTTCTTCTAGGTCCTTGTTAAACATTTCTTGCATCTTCTCAATCCTTGTCTCTAGTCTGTTTATCTGTAACTCCATTTTGTTTTCAAGATTTTGGATCGTCTTTACTAACACTATTCTGAATTCTTTTTCAGGGAGACTCCCTATCTCCTCTTCTTTTGTTTGGTTTGGTGAGCATTTATCATGTTCCTTTACTTGCTGAATATTTCTCTGCCTTTTCATTTTGTTTAGATTGCTGTGTTTGGGGTGGCCTTTCTGTATGCTAGAAGTTTGTGGTTCCTGTTTATTGTGGAGATTCCTCCCTGTGAGTGGGGTTGGACCAGTGGCTTGTCAACATTTCCTGGTTAGGGAAGCTTGTATCAGTGTTTTGGTGGGTGGAGCTGGATCTCTTCTCTCTGGAGCACAATGAAGTGTCCAGTAGTGAATTTTGAGGTGTCTATGGGTTTGGGGTGACTTTGGGCAGCCTGTATTTTAATGCTCAGGGCTACGTTCCTGTGTTCTTGGAGAATTAGTGTGGTATGTCTTACTCTGGAACTTGTTGGCTCTTGGGTGGAGCTTGGTTTCAGTGTAGGAATGAAGGCTTTTCATTGAACTCTTGTTGATTAATGTTCCCTGGAGTCAGGAGTTTTCTGGTGTTCTCAAGTTTTGGATTTAAGCCTCCTGACTCTGGCTTTCAGTCTTATTCTTACAGTAGACTTGAGACTTCTTTATCCATATAACACAGATGATAAAACTTCTAGGTTAATGGTGAAAAGATTCTCCACAGTGAGGGACATTCAGAGAGGTTCACAGAGTTAGGTGGAGAAGAGAAGAGGAAGGAGGGAGCTAGAGGTGACCAGGAGGAGAAGAGGGGGAATCAAAAGAGGAGAGAGCAATCTAGCCAGTAATCAGTTCCCTTACTGTTCTCCACAGCCTGGAACACCCAGAGAGATTCACAGAACTATGTAGAGAAGAGAAGGGGGAGGGAGGACATAGAGGTGACCTGGGGGAGAAAAGGGAGAGTCAAAAGGGGAGAGACCAATCAAGCCAGTAATCACATCCCTAAGTAAAAATGGGTACTGAAGATTAGATTCTTAAAGGTACAAAATTAATAACAAATGCCAAAAGCAAAGATTAAAAATCTAGAGTAGAGGTTAGACTCTGAAAAATACAATATTAAAAATACAAAACAAAATCAATCACAAAAATTATAAAAATATACATATATGAAATTTGCTTTAAAATGGGGTCTTTTTTGCAAGTAATAGTAGTTTATAAAAATGAAAATTAAAGGAGTAATAAAGAACTTAAAGATAAAAAAATAAAAAATGATAATAGTAAAATATATCTAGGAATTTCTCTGGAAATATTGAGGACAGTGTGGGGGTCAGTTCAGTTTCAGATAGTTCCTTGTTCCAGCTTATGCTTCTTCTTAAGGCCTGTAGGCCCCTTCCAATGCTTAGACAATGCTAACTACAGGGTTTTAATCTGTTGAACCTGTCACTTCCAGAGCGGTTCCCTCTTCTTTGTTTATTTTGGCTTCCTCTGTTTGCAGATCTCTTTAGTGTCTAATTTCTGCCCTGACACAAGTGGGTGAAGGTGATCACTTATTTAGGCTCACTTGTCCAGTTGGGCTGTGGGGAGTGGGGAACATTGCAAACAAATATCACTGGTGTGTGGGGGGAGTGCTCACAGTATGTCTGGACCACACTGGGTTTGCCCCCAACTCATGATGTGTGTGCTTTCCCTGTCTACATTGCTCAGGCTCCAGGTTGCTCTGCAGGGGAACTGTCCAAGACAGGCCCTGGGTTTCGTGGACTTCCTGGGTCTAAAACGCTCAGTTTCAGGTTCTTGGGTACTCCACAAAGGCACAGACTTGGTTGGGTGCATGTTTTGTGCCCTTCCCAGGTCCAAGCAGTTCAGGTGACCAGGGGCTTGGCGAGTGCAATGTCCCAGCTGTGCATCTTATTACCTGCCCAGTCCTAGCTGCTCAGTTTCCCGGTGTGCAGTGAGAGCACCTTCTCAAGTGTACTGTGTGTCTCCTCTGGGGAGCTGATCTCTGGCTGCAACCCTCCTGGCAGATGTCAACTGTCCAGGATCCCAGGAAGACTTGGTTAGGAACTGGGAGCCTGCTCACAGTTTGGTGGAGGATGTTGTCTCTGGGGCCAAGATTGCCTCTTGCCTTCTGGCTCTGGCTGTCACCTGCCTTCCTCTATGCCTCTGGCTGGGGGATGGGCTGGTCCACAGCCGACTAGCTCTCCTCTGGTATTCGCTCAATCCTTTGTTCTGTGAGCAGGTCAGGCTGTACCTTAGGTCAGAGCTTTTCATGGGAAAGTTCTCTTTCTCTCTCTCTTTCCTCTCTCTCTCTCTTTTTTTTTCCCTTTCTCTGGCTATCCCACAGTTTGGATTGCTATCTCACGTTAGCTCCCTCAGATTGTCCTCAGGGCATTCAGGCCTGGTCCTCACCCTAATCATGCAACCCTTGCCTCCCTGTTCAGCCCCTGCTCACTTGTGGTGGACCCATGCATCTGGGCTGCTTCTCAGCTGCTTCTTGGCTGGAAGTTGTGGTTAGGCGCGTATTCTGTGAGGTTTTTCTTTTTTTATTCCTCCCAGTTATGTTCTCCTCTGAGATTCCAAAACTCCCCACAGACCCGCTGGTGAGAGGGTTTCCTGGTGTTTGGAAACTTCTCCTCCTTCACAATTCCATCTTCAGGACAGGTCTCTGTCCCTAACTCTTTTGTCTCTCTTTTTGTCTTTTATATTTTGTCCTACCTCCTTTCAAAGAGAATGGGCTGCCTTTCTGGGTTCCTGGTGTTCTCCGCCAGTGTTCAGAAGTTGTTTTGTGGGAGTTGCTCAGCAGTTAAGTGATCTTTCAATAAATTAGTGGAGGAGAAAGTGGTCTCCCCATTCTATTCCTCTGCCATCTTAGGACCTCCCCCTGCAATCTATTTTTTTTACAAATTTATTTCATCTCTCTCTTCTTTTCCATACTCTGTTCTAGTTACTTTAGCATACACTCTGATCTTTGAACAAATAAACCTTTTTGTTTGCTTCTTTTAGGACCTTTATACATGGCATCTGGTCCCATCAACTTCATGGGAAATAGATGCGGAAACAGTGGAAACAGTGTCAGACTTTATTTTTGGGGCTCCAAAATCACTGCAGATGGTGACTGCAGCCATGAAATTAAAAGATTCTTACTCCTTGGAAGAAAAGTTATGACCAACCTAGATAGCATATTCAAAAGCAGAGACATTACTTTGCCAACAAATGTCCGTCTAGTCAGGGCTATGGTTTTTCCAGTGGTCACGTAGGGATGTGAGAGTTGGATTGTGAAGAAAGCTGAGCGCCGAAGAACTGATGCTTTTGAACTGTGGTGTTGGAGAAGACTGTTGAGAGTCCCTTGGACTGCAAGGAGATCCAACCAGTCCATTCTGAAGGAGATCAGCCCTGGGATTTCTTTGGAGAGAATGATACTGAAGCTGAAACTCCAGTACTTTGGCCACCTCATGCAAAGAGTTGACTCATTGGAAAAGACTCTGATGCTGGGAGGGATTGGGGGCAGGAGAAAAAGGGGCCGACAGAGGATGAGATGGCTGGATGGCATCATTGACTCGATGGATGTGAGTCTGAGTGAACTCCGCGAGTTGGTGATGGACAGGGAGGCCTGGTGTGCTGCGATTCATGGGATTGCAAAGAGTTGGACACGAATGAATGACTGAACTGAACTGAACTGAACTGATACATGGTTTTGCCTTTCTCTAACACTGCTTAACCTGGAGAAGGAAATGGCAACCCACTCCAGTATTCTAGCCTGGAGAGTCCCCATGGATAGAGGAGCCTGGTAGGCTACAGTCCATGAGGTTGCAAAGAGTTGGGCACAAATGAGCAACTCACACACACACACACACACACACACACACACCACTGCTTAAATGGCTGAATTCTTCTCACACTGTAGCCCTCAGCTTATGTATCTCTCAAAGTGTCTCTTAGCTCTTTCTCAGAATTAGTCCTCTCCTTGTTCTTCAGCACTATACACTGTGTTTTCTCCATAAGATAAACTGTGATTTGGAATAATGTATTCATTTGTTTACTTACATAATACTTTCCCTCCCTAACAGTACCCTAATTCCTTGAGGGCAGAAACATGTCTATTTTTGCTGTTACTTTCCTGCTGCATCATTTCTGTCTTCTCCCCAAACCTGAAAGATCTAGGACAGGAACCATGTCTGACTTTGACCACTTGGTACCTAGCACAGAGCCTGTGTTTCCTTGTTGGATTTTCTTTTTTTTTTAACTAAAAAGCAACTTTTGATTATATAGAAGGAAATCATTATCCAATCAACAACATTAGATGAAAAGTAGCAGATTCTAACCAGATCATCTTGCATAACTGCATGTATGTTTCTATGTATCTAAGAATGGGCCATTACACTATCTTCAATCTTCCAAAACTGATAGTCTTAAAAATTGTGCTTAAAAAAAATTTTTTTTTGACAGTGCTTTATTTTTTTTTTAATTTTTTTTAATTTTAAAATCTTTAATTCTTACATGCGTTCCCAAACATGACCCCCCCTCCCACCTCCCTCCCCACAACATCTCTCTGGGTCATCCCCAAGCACCAGCCCCAAGCATGCTGCACCCTACGTCAGACATGGACTGGCGATTCAATTCTTACATGATAGTATACATGTTAGAATTCCCATTCTCCCAAATCATCCCACCCTCTCCCTCTCCCTCTGAGTCCAAAAGTCCATTATACACATCTGTGTCTTTTTTCCTGTCTTGCATACAGGGTCGTCATTGCCATCTTCCTAAATTCCATATATATGTGTTAGTATACTGTATTGGTGTTTTTCTTTCTGGCTTACTTCACTCTGTATAATTGGCTCCAGTTTCATCCATCTCATCAGAACTGATTCAAATGAATTCTTTTTAATGGCTGAGTAATACTCCATTGTGTATATGTACCACAGCTTTCTTATCCATTCATCTGCTGATGGACATCTAGGTTGTTTCCATGTCCTGGCTATTATAAACAGTGCTGCGATGAACATTGGGGTACATGTGTCTCTTTCAATTCTGGTTTCCTCGGTGTGTATGCCCAGCAGTGGGATTGCTGGGTCATAAGGTAGTTCTATTTGCAATTTTTTAAGGAATCTCCACACTGTTCTCCATAGTGGCTGTACTAGTTTGCATTCCCACCAACAGTGTAGGAGGGTTCCCTTTTCTCCACACCCTCTCCAGCATTTATTGCTTGCAGATTTTTGGATCGCAGCCATTCTGACTGGTGTGAAGTGGTACCTCATTGTGGTTTTGATTTGCCTTTCTCTAATAATGAGTGATGTTGAGCATCTTTTCATGTGTTTGTTAGCCATCCGTATGTCTTCTTTGGAGAAATGTCTATTTAGTTCTTTGGCCCATTTTTTGATTGGGTCGTTTATTTTTCTGGAGTTGAGCTGCATAAGTTGCTTGTATATTTTTGAGATTAGTTGTTTGTCAGTTGCTTCATTTGCTATTATTTTCTGACTTCAGGCTCTACTACAAAGCCACAGTCATCAAGACAGTATGGTACTGGCACAAAGACAGACATATAGATCAATGGAACAAAATAGAAAGCCCAGAGATAAATCCACACACATATGGACACCTTATCTTTGACAAAGTAGGCAAGAATATACAATGGAGTAAAGACAATCTCTTTAACAAGTGGTGCTGGGAAAACTGGTCAACCACTTGTAAAAGAATGAAACTAGATCACTTTCTAACACCGTACACAAAAATAAACTCAAAATGGATTAAAGATCTAAATGTAAGATCAGAAACTATAAAACTCCTAGAGGAGAATATAGGCAAAACACTCTCAGACATAAATCACAGCAGGATCCTCTATGATCCACCTCCCAGAATTCTGGAAATAAAAACAAAAATAAACAAATGGGATCTAATTAAAATTAAAAGCTTCTGCACAACAAAGGAAAATGTAAGCAAGGTGAAAAGACAGCCTTCTGAATGGGAGAAAAAATTTTTAAATATAAGAAATTTGCCATAAATAATTCTTACCACCACTTGATTTCATTAAACCATAGTGTGGGAAACATATACTAAACAATGAATGTCATTCGAACTAAAAAGTCGAACTAAAAATGTCATTCGACTTTGATGGCTACACTTACTTGTAATGCCTATGTTGAAAAATATCAACTATCATGCTTGGTATCTATGAGTTTTATTCTGGATTATGAAGCAGTTTTAGAGAACAGTCTCCCTTCATGAAAAGAAAAGGAAGACGGATATTTTATTTATCTTAAATTTTGTTTATTATGAATGTGGAAGCGTCACAGATACAGGTATTGTGACTGCGTGCATGTGTGCTCAGTCGCATCTGACTCTTTTTGACCTTATTGACTGTATGTAGCCCACCAGGTTCCTCTGCCCATGGAATTTTCCAGGCAAGAATACTGGAGAGGGTTGCCATTTCCTCCTCCAGGGGATGTTCTTGACCTAGGGATTAAGCCCACATCACCTGAATCTCCTGCATTAACAGGCAAATTCTTTACCTCTGCATCACCTGGGAAGCCCTCAAATACTGTGGATTGTTTTCCAGAACTTGGCAACTTTAAGAGTGGAGTTTGTCAAGCTTATATTCAAGTAGTTCAGTGGAGCCACACTGTTGACCTAAAGTCTTATGAAAAATGTGACCCCTTATATTCTAAGGAGCATAGAGTTGGAATTTGCTGTCTAGCTTCAGCTATGCATTTTGCTTTATTCTAAAGAGAAAAAGCCTCAAAGCTTCCTTTGCCATAAATGTCCCATGATTTCCTTATAATATCATTGTTTTAAATCTATGCTTTGTGAATACTATAAGTAAGATTATGTTATAAGATGACAATAACAATAGCCTTTGTAGCATTTCTGCTCACTGAACTCTGCTAAATGATGAACTATGGAGGGATCCTTGAAGAACTGGTGACATTTGCCTAGGTGACAGAAGAGGAAATAACAAAGCTTGGGGTGACATTGAGTATAATATATTTGTAGGTCAGTGCAAATACTGATCCACATTGCTCAGAGGGACTATGTGGAAAAGAAGAAGAAATAAGACAGACTGGGTAGTGAGACCAGTGAGGACCTTGAAAAGCAGGCAGAATTATTCAAACTTTATCCAGTGGGAGACAGGGAGTCACTGAATATCATTAAGCAAATAAAAGAATGTTCCCAAATCATCCAGACTTTGTTATTCATGGTAACAGATTTTGCTTTGAAAACAATCAGTTATGGACAAACACAACTGTGATGCAATGCTTACAAAAGATGTATCTATTTATACCTATATCTAAATCTATATCTGTGTCTATAGAGTGAGAAAGAGAGAGAGAAACCTTATGTATTAACACATAGTATATCTTCAATGCATGTTAGTTTCTAGCCCTCCTCTCTAAGGCTTAGCACCTTTGGGCTAGCTAATTTTGCTCCAGCAGCAGTCATTTTTTATAAAGTATGACAGTTATAATACAATACTTGTCATTTGTGTGTCTCACAAAAACCTTTAGTAAGAGAGCATCCAAACATGGATACAATTATCAAATTTCTGGAGACGTATTGCTGAGAGATGTATTTTGTACAGATAGCACTTCATACCAACAGATGACTGGTAATTCTATACTCAACACATTTTAAGAAAAAATTTTAATAACTTACTAAATAAAACCATAATTTAGAGTTAGATACTCAATTAAAGTTCAGGTATACTTGGAAATTACTAAGGCAAATTAAATTTTCAGTTGTAACTAACTGCCTACCAAGACTCTGTTCCAAGTCTAGTGTTCAGGATACTTACCCTGGAACAATACTGAAAGAACAGTCTGAGGTCAAAATACCAAATTTCTTTAGGAACCTTATTCAATCAGATACTCTTTGAAACTCTCAAATTGGTTTTCAGCCTGCCTAGTGATGACAGTGCAGTCTTGCAGTATTGCTTCCTGGGCAGATACTGACCCAGTTGAGACCTATAGGTCCAGTGTGGACAAGTAAAGCATCTTTAAAAAGTAAAAGAATTGCCACAATGGTGGTGGTGACTAAGCAAACATGGGCCATCTCAACCTAAGATCAATCAAACTGCTCCCCTGGATGTCTCTCAACTATTTAAAGATGTCTGCTTTCTGTCACAGTACATCTGAGGAATAAGATGGTCCCTTGTGCTCAGGAGAATTTGTTCTTTGCAGTCATTCACACACAGTTTGGAGAGCAGGGTTTGTCAAGGTAGGCATCCCTAGAGAAGATGTGATCAGAGAAATGTTTGAGTCCACTTGCCTGCTCTTTCTCCCTTAATGAGTATCAGCCACAAGGTCTGGCTCTAATATTGCTAATACATGTGAGGCCCAACCTCTCTCTCCAAAATCTGAGAGTTGTTGGACTTCTGTTCATCTTCTTTCACATTGGTTTTCCCCTGCTGAAATCTATGGGATAACTTCTGCCTCTGGCCTGGAAATGTTTCTTTCTTGATTTGTCAACATTATGACCAACATGGCCAACAACTGCTATGTATAAATGGCTTAGTGGGGATAGCACTAAATAAAATTGTACCATAAATTATGCTATGGCTTTGGCTAATATGCAGTGGTATGTGTATATTCTCAAATTTTCAATCTAACCCCCAAACACTAATTAGCTGCCTACTGTATGCCATCAATGACTGTTAATCAATGTCTTCTGCTTAGGTCTTCTGGCTCTTCAAAGGTCATCAACAGTATAAAAGAACCGAAAAAATAATTGATTCCAAAATATAAAAAAGAAAATAATCCAGAAGAATTAAAAATATAAATGTTTAAACAACTACCAAAATTAATATTGTTATAGCCTCATTAATAGTTAAGGTTCCTGTCCATTAAAATTTCATGACTATTGAAAAAATTATGTTATTTAGATTATTTCACATTGCAAGAATTCCTGGGTGTGCATTATGAGACTGAAGAATTTAGCACCATTCATAAGGTGTTTGGCTTATAACCAAATTAAAAAATAAAATTATACATATCTGTAAGATTTTATACTAAAAATAATCTTTTAAATGAGCTATAATGTGGCTCTTAAAATTTAACAAGTTTCAAATGATGTGGAGTGACACTTCTAAAAAACATCTAAGTCCTACAGTGGCCCTAAGGCAGCTCTGCTTGGTGTACATGGTATCAGGAAACACAGGGTGAGCAAAACTGTACCTATTTTCAGGGAAAAGTGAAAGTGAAAGTTGCTCAGTTGTGTCTGACTATTTGCAAACCCCTGGACTGTAGTCCATGGAATTCTCCAGGCCAGAATACGAACGTGGGTAGCCTTTCCCTTCTCTAGGAAATCTTCCCAACGCAGGGATCAAACCCAGGTCTCCTGCATTGCAAGTGGATTCTTTACCAGCTGAGCCACAAGAGAAGCTCAAGAATACTGGAATGGGAGGTCTATCCCTTCTTTTCAGGGAACTCACAGTCAAATGAGTCATAGGCACTGAAACAAACATCGAAAAGACAAGATGACATACAATAAGATACATAATTCAGCCAGACAAAAATGAGTGTTAAAACATGATTCTTAAAGAGGTACTGCTTACTCATTTTACTCATGCTGGACTCCAGAATTTCTGGGGTCTCTTTTGAGGCTATCTTTGTATATGGTTATCTAACATGGAGTTTCATAGAGATCAAAAGAAGTCCTTGAGAATTGTGGATCCCAACTTCAAATTGATGCAGTGCATATATTATTATACCTTAACATGAACATAAATGCAAATACCTGTAAAACTTACATCATGTTCAGTACAGTTCAGTTCAGTCACTCACTCATGTCTGACTGTTTGCAACCCCATGGACTGCAGCATACCAAACCTCCCTGTCCATCACCAACTCCCAGAGTTTACTCAAACTCATGTCCATTGAGTTAGTGATGCCATCCAACCATCTCATCCTCTGTTTTCCCCTTCTCCTCTTGCTTTCAATCTTTCCTAGTATCAGGGTCTTTTCAAATGAGACAGTTCTTCACATCAGGTGGCCAAAGTATTGGAATTTCAGCTTCAGCATCAGTCCTACCAATGAATATTCAGGACTGCTTTCCTTTAGGATGGACTGGTTGGACCTCCTTGCAGTCCAAAAGACTCTCAAGAGTCTTCTCCAATACCACAGTTCAAAAGCATCAATTCTTTGGCACTCAGCTTTCTTCATAATACAACTCTCACATTCCATACATGACTACTGGAAAAACTATAGCCTTGACTAGACAGATCTTTGTTGGCAAAGTAATGTCTTTGGTTTTTAATATGCTGTCTAGATTGGTCATAACTCTTCTTTGATAGAGAAAGTATCTTCTAATTTCATGGCTGCAATCACCATCTGCAGTAATTTTGGACCCCCCCAAATAAAGTCTGTCATTGTTTCCACTGTTTCCCCATCTATTTACCATGAAGTGATGGGACCAGATGCCATGATCTCAGTTTTCTGAAAGTTGAGCTTTAAGCCAACATTTTTACTCTCCTCTTTCACTTTCATCAAGAGGATCTTTAGTTCCTCTTCAATGTCTGCCATAAGGGTGGTGTCATCTGCATATCTGAGGTTATTGATATTTCTCCCAGCAATCTTGATTCCAGCTTGTGCTTCCTCCAGCCCAGCGTTTCTCATGATGTACTCTGCATATAAATTAAATAAGCAGGTGACAATATACAGCCTGGATGTACTCTTTTCCCTATGTGGAACCAATCAGTTTTTCCATGTCCAGTTCTAACTGTTGCTTCCTGACCTGCAGACAGATTTCTCAAGAGGCAAGTCAGGTGAACTGATAGTCCCATCATTTTCCAGAAACTTCACAGTTTGTTGTGATCCACAAAATCAAAAGGACTGATGCTGAGGCTGAAACTCCAACACTTTGGCCACCTCATGAGAAGAGTTGACTCATTGGAAAAGACCCTAAAGCTGGGAGGGATTAAGCACAGGAGGAGAAGGGGATGACAGAGAATGAGATGGCTGGATGGCATCACCGACTCGATGCACATGACTTTGGGTGAACTCCAGGAGTTGGTGATGGACGGGGAGGCCTGGCGTGCTGTGATTCATGGGGTCGCAAAGAGTCGGACACGACTGAGTGACTGAACTGAACTGAACTGAATACAGTCAAAGGCTTTGGCATAGTCAATAAAGCAGAAGTAGATGTTTTTCCGGAACTCTCTTGCTTTTCTGATGATCCATCAGATGTTGGCAATTTGACCTCTAACTCCTCTGCATTTTCTAAAACCAGCTGGAACATCTGGAAGTTCACAGTTCATGTACTGGTGAAGCCTGGCTTGGAGAACATTACTAGCTTGTGAGATGAGCACAAATGTGTGGTAGTTTGAGCATTCTTTGACATTACCTTTCTTTGAGATTGGAATGAAAACTGACCTTTTCCAGCCCGTGGCCACTGCTGAGTTTTCCAAATTTGCTGGCATATTGAGTGCAGCACTTTCACAGCATCATACTTTAGGATTTGAAATAGCTCAACTCCAATTGCATCACCTCTCCTAGCTTTGTTCATACTGAGGCTTTCTGAGGCCCACTTGACTTCACATTCCAGGATGTCTGGCTCTAGGAGAGTGATCATACCATCATGCTTACCTGGGAGGTGAAGATCATTTCTGTATCATTCTTCTGTGTATTCTTGCCACCTCTTCTTAATATCTTCTGCTTCTGTTAGGTCCAGACCACTTCTGTCCTTTATTGTGCACATCTTTGCATGAAATGTTCCCTTGGTATCTATAATTTTCTTGAAGAGATCTCTAGTCTTTCCCATTGTATTGTTTTCCTCTATTTCTTTGCACTGATCACTGAGGCAAGCTTTTTAACTCTCCTTGCTGTTCATTGGAACTCTCCATTCAGATAGGTATATCTTTCCTTTTCTTCTTTTGCTTTTCACTTCTCTTCTTTTCACAGCTATTTGTAAGCCCTCTTCAGAGAGCCATTTTGCTTTTGAATTTTTTTCCCTTGGGGATGGTCTTGATCCCTGTCTTCTGTACAATGTCTTGAACCTCTGTCCATAGTTCTTCAGGCACTCTGTCTATCAGATCTAGGTCCTTAAATCTATTTCTCACTTCCACTGTATAATCATAAGGAATTTGATTTAGGTCAAATCAAATTAGTAAATTTGATTCCCTACTTTATTCAATTTAAGACTGAATTTGGCAATAAGGAGTCCATGATCTAAGCCACAGTCAGCTCCTGGTCTTGATTTTGCTGACAGTATAGCCCTTCTCCCTCTTTAGCAACAAAGAATATAATCAGTCTGATTTTGATATTGACCATCTGGTGATGTCCATGTGTAGTCTTCTCTTGTGTTGTTGGAAGAGGATGTTTGCTATGACCAGTGTGTTCTCTTGGCAAAACCCTATTAGCCTTTGCCCTGGTTTATTTTGTACTCCAAGACCAAATTTGCCTGTTACTCTAGGTGTTTCTTGACTTTCTACTTTTGCATTCCAGTCCCCTGCAATGAAAAAGACTTCTTTTTTGGATGTTAGTTCTAAAAGGTCTTGTAGGTCTTCATGGAACCGCTCAACCTCAGCTTCTGCAGTATTACTGGTCAGGGCATAGACTTGGATTACTGTGATATTGAATGGTTTGCCTTGGAAACTAACAGAGTTCATTCTGTTGTTTTTGAGATTGCATCCAAGTACTTTATTTCGGACTCTTTTTTGACTATGATGGCTACTCCATTTCTTCTAAGGGATTCTTGCCCACAGTAGTAGATATAAGGGTCAGTTGAGTTAAATTCACCCATTCCAGTCCTGTTTAGCTCACTGATTCCTAAAATGTTGACGTTTACTCTTGCCATCTCCTGTTTGACCACTTCCAATTTGCCTTGATTCATGGACCTAACATTCCAGGTTCCTGTGCAATAGTGCTCTTTATAGTATCGGGCATTGTTTCTATCACCAGTCACATCCACAACGGGGTGTTGTTTTTGCTTTGGCTCTGTCTCTTCATTCTTTCTGGAGTTACTTCTCCATCGGTCTCCAGTAGCATACTGGGCACCTACCGGCCTGGGAAATTCATCTTTCAATGTCCTATCTTTTTGCCTTTTCATACTGTTCATTGGGTTCTCAACGCAAGAATACTGACGTGGTTTTCCACTCCCTTCTCCAGTAGACCACACTTTGTCAGAACTCTCCACCATGACCCATTCATCTTCGGTGGTTCTACATGGCCTGGCTCATAGTTTCATATTAGACAAGGCTGTGGTCTATGTGATTGGATTGGTTAGTTTTCTGTGATTGTGGTTTTCAGTCTGTCTGCTCTCTGTTTGAGAAGGATAAGAGGATTATGGAAGCTTCCTGATGGGAGGGACTGACTGATGGGGAAGTTGTCTTGAGTACATTGTGTACTCAGATGTAATTGTTCCATTTGCCTACCTTAGGGGCTAAGTTTGACTAAGAGCTAATAGAGCTTAGGGGAGAGCCTTCCATCTCCATCCTCATGCATACTAAGGTCCTCTTTTCCCAAGTTTTATTCATATTTTTCTGTGTTTCACATTCTTGTTCCACAGTGAATGAAAATGTCAGTTTTTTGTGTTAGGTCTCATTTCTATTTAAATACATTTCAAAGTATCTGTTATATTTCTCTAGGTTTGCTTAAATAATAATGAAGTAAAAACCATTTCTTATTGAATGTGCTTAGTTGCTCAGTCATGTCCAACTCTTTGTGACTCTATGAACTGTAGCCCACCAGGCTCCTCTGTCCTTGGGGGTCCTCCAGGCAAGAATACTGAAGTGGATATTAATAATATTTTATTATTAATAATACTTTATTATTCATTCAACCTCAGAATGATGATGAGCTGCCCATGGAAGCAGGAGACCATATGACAATCGTGAACAGGGAAGATGAAGAGGAGACTGAATGGTGGTGGGCCCACTTAAACGACAAGGAAGGATACATTCCACACAATTTGCTGGGACTATACAAGAATTAAACCAAGACAAAGGGGCTTTGTTAACAATAAAACCATGTCCTCCTCCAGGGGATCTTCCCAATCCAGGTACTGAACCCAGGTCTCCTGCATTGCAGGCATATTCTTTACCATCTGAAGCACCAGGGAAGCCCCAGTAGTCCAATAAGTGGTCCCACTTCTTGCACAGAACAGGATTGTTACTGTGTATCTTTCTGAGCGTGACACGGGGCACCTGTGCCCAGCGCAGTGTGTCAGCTTCCTGCCAAGCTCTGCTCCACCAAGCTGAGCATCCTCTGCCAACAGTGACTGCTCCAAGTTACGTCTATTCCAGAACACCTTCTTCGTGGCTTTCAAGCTACTCTGTCATTAAAGTGAGTCTTGAGAAATTTCTGCCACAAATGTCATATTATTTCTTCTTAGTGGTAACAGAGATTAATTCTTCAAGAACTAAAAAGTATGCAAAGTTTCAGGCCATGCTCTTTTGCCTTGGTTTAATTTTTGGGTATAGTCCCAGCAAATTGTGTGGAATGTATTCTTTGTTTCATTCAAGGGGACCCACTACCATTCAATCTCATCTTAATCTTCCCTGCACATGATTGTCATGCAGTCTCTTTCTTTCATGGACAGCTTATCATCATTCTGAGATTGAATGAATAATAATAAAGTAAAAACCATTTCTTATTGAATCCTTAGCATATATTGTTGTTGTTGAAGTTGCTAAGTCATGTCTGACTCTTTTGTGACCCCATGGACTGTAACCCGCCAGGCTCCTCTGTTCATGGAATTTCCGAGGCAAGTAAGTTGCCATTTCTTCCTCTAAGGGATCTTCCCATGGCTCTGAGCTACAGATATACAATTCAACTAGTTCCGGTATCTTCTCAAGGTAGATATTTTTATCTTTATTTTACAGGTGAAGAAAAATAGTCTCAGATTTTATGTAGTTGCTCATGGACTTGTAGAAATATCTCAGTCAAAATTCAGCTCCCTGATGGTTAACTCCCACCATCTTTTCACTACAGGATACTCCCTTCCAAATCTTTATCACATATTTCTTAGGGGATAGATTGACTTTTCAATATATTATATATGATGCCAGCTCTGTATGGAAACTTCCAATAACTATGATGTATGATAAGTTACTTTCCACTTAATGTCTCTGCCTGCTGCATTTTGGCCATGATAAGAGTTCTTTCTGTTCATGCATTTCTCTGTTGTGCTTATAATATGGGGAGAGTTAAATAGATCGCCTCTGGACAAGAATCATTATTTAGTTGCTGGAATCTCAGCTGGAGACAGATTTTCTCCCACTGTGTAGTGTCAGGCTACTTCTTGTTTAGTGTTATTGAATTATTTCTTATAACTGCAATCATAAATCCTATTGTTCAGTAGAATCTTTTCCAATACTAGATATACTACTGAATAATAGAGATAAGCCCAGAATGCTATGGGCACAAAAGAAAGGGACATAGGTCCATGTGGTTCCTTTGTTGCAGGGTCTTTACTACTGTTTACAAATTATTCTAATTATTTGCTAATATAATTGCTCAAAGTTTGCTTTCAGTTGACAAGTCTTTACCAGTTGATTTGTACTGCAATCTGTTTCCTTTAATGTACTTTGCAAAATACCTGCTTCTATTTACTTAGTATTAAGGGCTCCTTTTTAATTTGCATGTGCTGTCCTATGTCTGCTTTTCTTCTTTATGTATAAAGAAGTCTTTCAGCAGTCTGTTTGCTATTTACTGCCGCAATTGAAAGGGTTATAATTTATTCTCTTTAATGGGAAGAAAAACTTGCTGATTGGGATCACAGTTGAATATGAATATTTTATAGGACAGAAATATGTTCAACATGTTTAGTGATTAAACATTCCTTAGAGGGTGGTCTGGTTTATCCATTTTGTGTTCAAAATCACAACTGTTATACAAAATTAGTTCAGTATTAAGAAAACAATTAGTGTACTACTTCCTACAACAGAATAGAAAAGAAAAAAAGCAATTTGGTAATTTCAATAAAATCAGAAAAAACATAGAAAAAATTTACACTCATATCTTACTTTTAAATAGCTTTCTGAACTTACATATAAAATTTAATCAACATATGTTGTTTTTGTAACAATATTCATCTCAAATCAGTGGTGGACTTCATTCTTAATGGAATCCAGTTAAAATCAGGTGGGAAACAAAAATGCGTTATTATCATTGTTATCTAATTGTTCCAAAAGCACTAATCAAAGCCATAAGTTATGAAACTGAAATAAGAGGTATAATTATTAGAAAGGAAATGTAAAATTATCCTCATTTGCAGATGGTATAATTATATACTAAGAAAAAAGAAAAGAATGTGCTGAAGACTGTAAGAATTAATAAGAAACTGAAATAAATGTACTGATGCAAGAAGAATACACAGCCCCCTCATCCCATAAATGACCCACCAAGACAGACTTTTACTACTATTACTACTACTACTATTATTAAAAGTGACCTCTCAGGACTTTCTTTGAATTGATGCCCCTGCTTTTGATGAATATGATGAAGATGAAGCATGTCCTAAGCTTCAAGGTACAGGCACAATCTTAAATTCTGAGGGCCCTTCATCAAGGTCATCCCTATCATCCGAAAACTTGGCAATCTTAATATATGTTTTAAAGACAGACTTAATATATGTTTTAAAGATTCTGGTACCACACTAGTACAGAAGAGGGTTTGCTGCATCTGTGACATTACGTGTTTCCAATTAGGAGCCCAATTAGAAAAGTAAACAATATTTAGGGTCCAATCTATGTCTATTCCCACTGACACTTCTGACAATAATAGGAGCAGTATGTCCAGAGGAGAAACCAGAAGACATGGATCCAAACACACACATCTCAGGTGTGTTTGAATGGTTAGCAGAAAATAATGTCACATGTTGCAGAATTAGAAAAAAAAAATCCACAACTGCATTAGAGACAAAAACACTGACATATCTAAATCTCTAATTTCTCTAACTTGGGAGGATGCTAAAGTTAAGAAATGAATGAAGGTAGGAAGTTACAGGTGAAATTCAGAGGCTGTAAGAGGAAAGCAAATTATTAAAAGATGACCTTCTGTATTAGTTAGCTCAGACTGCCATAAGGAAATACAACAGAGTGGGCTGCTTAAACAACAGACATTTATTTTCTAAAAGTGTGGAGGCTAAAAGTCCATGATCATGGTGCTAGCAAATTTGGTTTTTGGTGAAGGCTTTCTTTCTGGCTTGTGAATGGCTACTTTTTTGATATGTGCTCACATGGCCTTTCCTTTGTGCCTGTGTATAGAGAGAATAAGAACAATCTCTGGTGTCTTTTCCTTTACTTATGAGGAAACCAATCCTATAGGGACCCTACCTGTATAACACCATTTAATCTTAATTATCTTTCTAAAGGCCCTATTTCCAAATACAGTTGCATTGGAGATTAGGTCTTCAATTTAAGAATTTGCTGTAAGCAGACACAGTACAGTACATATCGGCTTCATGTGAGGAAGATAGTGCAGAGCAATAGCTCAGCTTCTGCCTTAGTTACAGCTCTTTGCTCTGCGGGTTGCTGAGGTAGCATGTGTAGAATGGAACACTGGATTAAGGAATCTATAATACCTTGAGGTCTAAAATTATCTTATCCTTATTTAAAAAGACATTAATGACTGATGATATCTCACAGGTCTTATCTTAAAATTACCCCTCCCTGTGCACATATAGACACACATACGTACATACATGCACGTGCACACACACCACAACCCTTTAGACAATTAAAAATGTGCAGTAAGTAATTTGATTGGGGGAGGTGAATGTTCTTTATTAAATAACAAAGGGAACTGTAAATAATACCACAATGGGCTATTGTAAAGATAATTTTAACCAATGCAGGATTACCAAGGCATTTTTACTTTTATTGGTGGTGCTGGCCCCTGGGAACTGAGTTCATCATGATATCCCCATCACAATGTGATCATGTCCGTAGAGGAATCCATTCCACCACACTATTCAAACTTCAGGGGTTTCTTTCCCATGTCTTCAATTTTGTCCAAGTTATCAGTTTCATGGGAACCAATGAATAGACTTTAAAGTCAAAAAATATTGTATAGTGGTACTGTGAGATCTGAGATGTGCAATCCATGAATGAAATGCATATAGCGATTAATTTACCTTGTGCACTGAAATCAGTTACAGTTTTGTTCTGTTAAAGGGGAATAGGCTAATTTAGTGTTTGTTCACTTAGTGAAATTGAACTGTGATTCAGAAATGTTTAATGTATTTTTAATTTATTTAATGTATTTCATCTCATGTTTTCTTATTGTCACAGATTATAATAAATGCTGTGGCCTAAACCCATGTGGCCTACTAAATGCCACCAGGTTAAGCTGAGCATTGCCAACTGAGAGCTGTGCTGGCCTCTTTCCTCTACCATATGGTGGGAGGTGTGAGTTATTTAAATGTTGGAAAACAGCTGTAAGGAAATATTTTTCTGTATAGATACGTAACACCAGTCACAGGCAGGGACATTCTTAGTAGCAGCTGTCAACTCTAGGTTAATCTTTTAATGAAAAAGTGAAACAGTATGATGCTGATCCTAACAAATAGCACGTATTATTTTTCCACAAATCCTCACTACCACACATACTTATTCTCCAGCTCTGACCTTTCTCGGGTGGGTTTTAGTTTTGAATCAGGAAGCATGAATCAGGCTGCAGAATGGTTAGAAGAGAGGGTAACCAGCTTTACAAGGTAGAAATAAGGAGGAGGAATCTGAGAAGCAATAATTAAGATTTGACTATGAGTTTTGATTATAAGAATTTGACTATTAAGACTAAAGCACTTCTGTTTAATTTTATAGCATCTTAAGACAGAAAAAATTAAAATAAAACTCCAAAATGGAGTTCTTCCATTTTGAAACATTTACTAAATGGGGGTGGTTTTTATTGTTGTTATTGTTATTATCATTATTATTTTGTCATCAGAAACTTGATTTTTAATGGGTCTTATCTATGAGAAAGAGATATATTACTTAGTGAATTAACTGTTTTCTTTGATTGACTTCAGCTGAGGATATGAAAATAGCACTACTGAAAAATCTTTTTATCACTTTTATTTTACTATTTCTTTATTGAAGTACAGTTGATTTACATTATAGTTTCAAGTTTGCAACATAATGATTATATGTTTTTATAGATTATGCTTTATTTAAACGGTTTCCCAGGTGACTCAATAGTAAATAATCCACTTGCCAGTGAAGGAGACACGGGTTCAATCCGTGGGTTGGGAAGATCCCTCAGGGAGGAAATAGCAACCCACTCCAGTATTCTTGCCTGGAATATCTCATGAATAGAGGGGCCTGGTGGGCTATAGTCCATGGGATTGCCAAGAATTGGACATGGCTAGAGTGTATGACTGAGTATACACACACTCTATTTAAAGTTATTATAAAATGTTGGCTATATTCCCTGTGCTGTACAATATATCCTTGTACCTTTTTTATTTTATACATAGTAGTTGGCACTGTTAATTCATTACCCTTATCTTTCCCCTCCCCCCATCCCCTCTGGTAATCATTAGTTTGTTCTTTATACATGTGAGCCTGTTTCTGATTTGTTATATATATAATTTTAATTTTTTTAGATTTCACAAGTAAGTGATAACATGCACTATTTCTTTCCCTGTTGACTTATTTCATTAAGAATAATACCATCCAGGTCCATCCATGTTATCATAGCTACAAAATTTCACAATTTTTAAGACTGAATAGTATTCCGTTGTATATATATATCAAATCTTCTTTATCCATTCATTTGCTGAGGGACACTTTGGTTGCTTCCATATCTTGGCTATTATACATAATACTGGTATCAATATTGGGGTACATGTATCATTTTGAATTAGTGTTTTCATTTTCTTCAGATATATACCAGGAGTGGAATTTCTAGATCATGATAGTTCTATTTTCAGCTTTTTGAGAAACCTCCGTATTGCTTTCCTTAGTGGCTGTACCAATTTATTTTCCTAGCAACAGTGTACTAGGGTTCCCTTTTCTCCACATCATCACCAGCATTTGTTATCTGTAGACTTTTAGATAATAGCCGTTCTGACAGGTGTGTGGTGATATCTTGTTGTGATTTTGATTTGCATTTCTCTGATGATTATCAATGTTAAGCTTGAGCATCTTTTTGAATATCTATATGCCATCTGTATATTTTCTTTGAAAAAATGTCTATTCAGATCTTCTGCCCATTTTTTAATTGAGTTGTTTGGTTTTTTGATGTTGAGTTACCTGAGTGGTTTATGTATTTTTGGTATTAACTCCTTGTCACTCATATTTGCAAATTTTTTCCCCCATTCAGTAGATTGTCTTTTCATTTTGTCAGTGGTTTCCTTTTCTGTGTAAAAGCTCTTGACTTTAATAAGGCCCCATTTCCTTTTCCTCAAGAGGCAGATCAAAAGAAATATTGCTATAATTTATGTCAAATTGTGTTCTGTCTATATAATTTTTAGGAATTTTGTGGTTTCCATGTTTGTATTTAGATCTTTAATCCATTTTGAGTTTATTTTTGTATAAGATATAAGAAAAGCTCATTCTTTTATGTGTAGCTGTTCAGTTTCCCCAGCACCACTTATTGAAGAGACTATCTTTTCTCCATTGTATATTCCTGCCTCCTTTGTCATATATTAATTGATCATAGATGCATAGGTTTATTTTTGGGCTCACTGTTCTGTTCCATTGATCTATATGTCTGCTTTTGTGTATACTGTTTGGGTGACTCTAGCTTTGTAATACAGTATGAAGTCAGGGAGCATGACACCTCTAGCTTTGTTCTTATTTTCTCAAGATTGCTTTGGCTATTTGGGGTATAAATTTTAGAACCATTTGTTCTAGTTCTGTGAAAAATATCATGCATGTTTTGATACGGATTACATTAAACCTGTATATTGCTTTGGGTAGTATTGAAAATTTAGCAGTACTAATTCTTCCAATCAGTGAATTTATGAGTGAAAGTGAAAGTGTACAGAGTGAAGTAAGCCAGAAAGAAAAACACCAATACAGTATACTAATGCATATATATGGAATTTAGAAAGATGGTAATGATAACCCTCTATGTGAGACAGCAAAAGAGACACAGCTGTATGGAACAGTCTTTTGGACTCTGTGGGAGAAGGCAAGGGTGGGATGATTTGAGAGAATAGCATTGAAACATGTATATTATCATATGTGAAACAGATAGCCAGTCCAGGTTCGATGCATGAGACAAGGTGCTCAGGGATTGTGCACTTGGGATGACATAGAGGGATGGGAAGGGGAAGGAGGTGGGAGGGGGGTTCAGGATGGGGAACACATGTACACCCATGGCTGATTCATGTCAATGTATGGCAAAACCACTACACCATTGTAAAGTAATTAGCCTCCAATTAAAATAAATAAATAAATAATAAAAACTTTGGGGGAAAACAAAAAGAAAGTGTTAGTCACTCAGCTGTGTTTGACCCTGTGACCCCATGGACTATAGCCCACATGGACTGCAGCTCACCAGGCTTTTCTGTCCATGGACTTCTCTAAACAAGAATACTGGAGTGGGTTCTTATACCCTTCTCCAAGGGATTATCCTGACCCAGGGATTGAACCCGGTCTCCTGCATTGTAGGCAGATTCTTCACCATCTGAGCTACCTGGGAAGCCAGAACATAGGATATTTCCCCATTTATTTATATCATCTTTATTTTCCTTCTTAGAGTTTTCAGAATTCAGCTTTTTAAGTCTTTCACCTCCAAAGTTAAATTTACCCCTAGTTACTTTTTTATTTTAATGCAATTATAAGTGGAATTGTTCAATTGAAATAAGAATAA
The DNA here is from genome assembly GCF_042477335.2 of Ovis canadensis. Classification (NCBI taxonomy): domain Eukaryota; kingdom Metazoa; phylum Chordata; class Mammalia; order Artiodactyla; family Bovidae; genus Ovis; species Ovis canadensis. Next base: position 69,876,491 of record NC_091248.1, on the reverse strand, counting down.
ATGAAAATGTATAATTCAGAAATCTCATTTTCAATCCCTATAAGCAGATACCTGACAAAAGAATGATCTTAATATTAGAAAATATGTGATAGTCACATGAGGAAAACTATAAGACTACCTAAGTGCTTTTTAGTAAAAGATGCTTATATTAAGAAGAATAATTATTTTAAAGTATCAATCATTCACCCATCAATTATAGTTTCAATAAAAATTCCAGTGATATTTTCCCAAGTAACAAAGTGTTCTAAATGTATTTTGAAAGAATACAAAATTATTATAATGGAGAACTTTCTATAAATCAAAGTAAGAGGGAAGGATTATTATTATAAAATATAAAAGTATATCATAGAACTATTTTTAAAAGTCCATTGGTAGCAGAGCAACCAATGAAATATATTAAAGAACCCCCCAAAATAACCTATAAAATAATTTAGTATGTGAGAGAGGATTTTTAATAAATCACTATAAAGTGAAAAAGCATACAATAAACTGATTTTATAAAGTTAATTAACTATATTAGAACAACAGTATCAAGTTGTTATATTATACCATATACTAAAATAAATACCTACTAGATTAGGGAGTTAAATATTTAGTATTTCTTTCATTCAGCATATATTTATGGAGTACTTAGTACTTATGTCATAGGTTGTATTCTGGGCACTTGGCTAAAGGATTAAACAAAGTAGAAAAAACTTGTCTCTTAAGGTCAGTGGAGGAGAAAGAAAGTAAACAAGCAAATATATCTAAAGTATAATACCATATAGTTGTAAGTATAAAGAAGAAAAATAAAGTGGGAGAAGACAATAAAAACTAGTGGAGATTCCATGTCAGATATAGGGGTAGGGAGTAGTGACACTTTCTAAGGGAAGAGGATGTTTAAACAGAGATCTGAATTCAGTAAAGGAGCAATCCATCAAGATGTCTGAGAGAAGGCCATTCTTGGTAGAGAGAATAGCAAGAGCTAAGAGCTAGAATTAGGAATATGCAGGTAATGATATAGGAGCAATAAGAAGACCACCATGGCTGTCACAAAGAGAAAGAGAGAGAGTGAGTTGAAAATGATAACTTATCGGGGGTCAGATCATGTAGAATTTTGTATGTCATACTGCAGTATTTGGGTGTTATTCTAAGTATGATAAAAAGCCATTGAATAAAGAGAGTAAGCAGCTCTTTTGAAAATAATTACTGCAGTTTTTGTGTGGATGATAAACCATGGCAGGGCATGGAATAGGGTGGAGGGAGGCGGTAGTAGCTGAAAAGGAGGAAAATCAGTTGGGAGGCTATGCATAACTCTTGAAGACAAATGCTGGTGGCTTAGATAATGCTGAGAGTGGTGAAGATTATGCTAAATGGTCAGATTATGAATTTTGAAAGGCCCAGATGGATTTACTGGTGGAATGGATGTATACTTTGAGAGAGACGTATTCAAGGGCAATGGTAAGGTTTTGGTACTGAGCAAATGGTGGTGCTATTTGCAAGAGAGGAAGAGTACATCAGAAGATAGTTGGAGATGGCTAAGAGGTATCTGTAGCTCTTTTTTGGTTACCTTAACTTTGTGATGGCTACTAGACATGTAAGAAAGACATTCTGGTTGTTGTATATAAATTCTGAGAACGGGGAATAACTCATCTGTTTATAGACTACATTTACAATAGACAGTAATATCGAGGAAGTGAGTATAAATATAAAGGAAACTGAAAGATGGAGCCCCCAGGTGATCCACAGGTTTTGCAGAATAAGAAAGAGGATCTAGCAAAAGATTCAGAAGGAGTAAAGAGTAAGGTACAAAGAGAATCAGTTCAGTTCAGTTCAGTTCAGTTGCTCAGTTGTGTCTGACTCTTTGCGACCCCATGAATTGCAGCACACCAGGCCTCCCTGTCCATCACCAACTCCCAGAGTTCACCCAACTCATGTCCATCGAGTTGGTGATGCCATCCAGCCATCTCATCTTTGGTCTTCCCCTTCTCCTCCTGCCCCCAATTCCTCCAAGCATCAGAGTCCTTTCCAGTGAGTCAACTCTTCTCATGAGGTGGCCAAAGTACTGGAGTTTCAGCTTCAGCATCAGTCCTTCCAAAGAAATCCCAGGGTTGATTTCCTTCAGAATGGACTGGTTGGATCTTCTTGCAGTTCAAGGGACTCTTCTCCAACACCACAGTTCAAAAGCATCAATTCTTCGGTGCTCAGCTTTCTTCACAGTCCAACTCTCACATCCATACATGACCACTGGAAAAACCATAGCCTTGACTAGACGGACCTTTGTTGGCAAAGTAGTGTCTTTGCTTTTGAATATGCTATCTAGGTTGGTCATAACTTTTCTTCCAAGGAGTAAACATCTTTTAATTTCATGGCTGCAGTCACCATCTGCAGTGATTTTGGAGTCCAAAAAAATAAAGTCTGACACTGTTTCCTCTGTTTCCCCATCTATTTCCCATGAAGTAATGGGACCAGATGCCATGATCTTCGTTTTTTGAATGTTGAGCTTTAAGCCAACTTTTTCACTTTCCTCTTTCACTTCCATCAAGAGGCTTTTTAGTTCCTCTTCACCTTCTGCCATAAGGGTGGTGTCATCTGCATATCTGAGGTGATTGATATTTCTCCCAGCAATCTTGATTCCAGCTTGTGCTTCTTCCAGTCCAGCGTTTCTCATGATGTACTCTGCATAAAAGTTAAATAAGCAGGATGACAATATACAGCCTTGACGTACTCCTTTTCCTATTTGGAACCAGTCTGTTGTTCCATGTCCAGTTCTAACTGTTGCTTCCTGACCTGCATATAGGTTTCTCAGGAGGCAGGTCAGGTGGTCTGGTATTCCCATCTCTTTCAGAATTTTCCACAGTTTATTGTGATCCACACAGTCAAAGGCTTTGGCATCGTCAATAAAGCAGAAATAGATGTTTTTCTGGAACTCTCTTGCTTTTTTGATAATCCAGCAGATGTTGGCAATTTGATCTCTGGTTCCTCTGCCTATCCTAAAACCAGCTTGAACATCTGGAAGTTCACAGTTCACATATTGCTGAAGCCTGGCTTGGAGAATTTTGAGCATTACTTTACTGGCATGTGAGATGAGGGCAATTGTGTGGTAGTTTGAGCATTCTTTGGCATTGCCTTTCTTTGGGATTGAAATGAAAACTGACCATTTCCAGTCCTGTGGCCACTGCTGAGTTTTCCAAATTTGTTGGCATATTGAGTGCAGCACTTTCATAGCATCATCCTTCAGGATTTGAAATAGCTCAACTGGAATTCCATCACCTCCACTTGCGTTGTTCATAGTGATGCTTTCTCAGTCCCACTTGACTTCACACTCCCAGATGTCTGGCTCTAGGTGAGTGATCACACCATCGTGATTATCTGGGTTGTGAAGATCTTTTTTGTACAGTTTTTCTGTGTATTCTTGCCACCTCTTTCTAATATCTTCTGCTTCTGTTAGGTCCATACCATTTCTGTCCTTTATCGAGCCCATCTTTGCATGAAATCTTCCCTTGGTATCTCTAATTTTCTTGAAGAGATCTCTAGTCTTTCCCATTCTGTTGTTTTCCTATATTTCTTTGCATTGATCACTGAGGAAGGCTTTCTTATCTCTCCTTGCTATTCTTTGGAACTCTGCATTCAGATGCTAATATCTTTCCTTTTCTCCTTTGCTTTTCACTTCTCTTCTTTTCACAACTATTTGTAAGGCATTCCCAGACAGCCAAAGAGAATCAGGGACTATAACGACCTAGAATTTAAGTAAAGAAAATATTGTTCAAAAAGAGATTTATTGATTTTCAAGTAAATGAATATAGAGAATTATATTTAATAATCTAAAAGTGATGGGTGGCTTTGGCAAGAGTAGATTTAATGCAGTATGAATGAATATTTTATTGTATAGTTTCAAGAGAGAATGGGAGATGAAACTGTGGAAACGAGTACAGACAACTGTTTTGAGTAGATTTCCAATGAAAAGGTGAAACACATGAGTGGTGGAGAGATTTTTATTTTACTTCATTTTCAAGAAAGTAATTATTATAGCATGTTTTCTGCACTGATGTGTATGATCTAGTAGAGAAGGAAAAATTAATAATACAAAAGAGAAAAGGGATAATTACAGATGCAAAGTCTGAACATGTTGAGGGTGGATGGGATGTTAGGCAAAAGTAGCACTATCTTAAATTCATTAGGGAGAGTTATGGTTATATGCTAAAATTAAAATAAGATAAAAATAGAATAAAACAATGAAAATACTATAATTTGATGTAGGTGGCTCAGCAGTAAAGAATCCATGTACCAATGCAGGATATGTGGGTTCAATCCCAGGCTCAGTAAGATCCCCTGGAGAAGAAAATGGCAACCCACTTTAGTATTCTTGCCTGGAAAATTCCATGGACAGAGAAGCCTGGCGGGCTGTAGTCCCTGGGGTTTCAGAGAGTTAGACACAACTGAGCAACTGAGCACAGCAACTAAAATGAAAGTGAAAGTGAAGTCGCTCAGTCGTGTCTGACTCTTTGCGACCCCATGGACTGTAGCCCACCAGGTTCCTCCATCCATGGGATTCTCCAGGCAAGAGTACTGGAGTGGGTTGCCATTTCCTTCTCCAGGGGATCTTCCCGACCCAGGGATCAAACCCGCATCTCCCGCATTGTAGGCAGATGCTTTACCCTCTGAGCCACCAGGGAAATCCAATAGCAACTAAACAACAACAAAAAAGGAAAGGATAATAATTTTTTTCAGTAATATATACATTAATGAGAGAAAAATACACACCTGCTAAATGTCTGATGGACAAACAGAAATAAATTATGGGAAATCCATGATAATAATATTATTTTAAATTATACATACAAATATGTTAATTTGACAGTAATACAGCATTCATAAATATACATAACCAAGATTAAGGAACAAAAAGGAAGTTTCAGAACACTATATTCATAGTACTATCTTAATTAAAAGAAGGAATGCATATGACTTTTTTGTATCCATTCACTGAAAATATTTGAAAAATATGCATTAACTTAAAAATGGTCCATGAGAAAGTGTGAGAGAATGTCTGTATTTCACTTTGGATCCTTCAGTGCTATTTGAAATTTTTTATAGAAACATCTGTTGAATTTAAAATGAAAATACGTCAAACAAATAAAAAAGGAATATGCTGATAGATGCTACCCATAAAAATAAAATTAAACTTCAAAAAAAAAAAAAGTAGAAGGGAAAATGAACCAGAAACTATCATATACCACACATACACGCAAACAGACAGCCCTAATAGTTAAAATGAACAAATTCCGATAGTAGTAGTAATTCATTCATTCAACATTAAAAAATATATGTATTTATTATGTGGTTACTAAATACCAAACATTTTTAGATAGTGTATATGCAAATGTGACTGTGGAACCCTGTCCTCAAGGAGCTTCCAATCCATGGACGAGACAGAGAATTAAACATGAAATTATAACTCAAAGTGATAATGCCTATGACAGGGAAAGGATGGATTCCATAAAGAACACACGTACGATGAGTTTCTAATAGTAACAACATCTAAGCAGAAGCCCACCAGGCAATCAACAGTTATCCAGAGAAGGAGGAACATTTCAAGTAGCAACAACAGCATGTGCAAAGGCCTAGAACAAACAAAAGCAGTACACACTGAGGGAACTGCAAATTAGTTTCGTTAATGTGTTCCTATTACTCACCAGAGTGCCTAACATCCAATACTTGCCCAGTAAATAGTAAACTGCAAACAGTTTTGTCCATTTCCAGTGGCAGCAAAGTTGAACACTTGAGATAAGAGTATTGCAAAATAAATAAATAGCTTAAAAATTGTACATGTTCTAATCTAGTAAGTTGGGTTACTCTCCTGAACAGTTTTAGTTTCAGAAAAAAAAGTCCCAGATCTGTATACAAAAATACCAGTTTCCATTTGACTTATTGACTTTCAATAAGTCAAAAGTAGAGGTAACATGTCGTAAGTGAAAAATATTCCAGTAGATTATCCATTTTGTATCATCATAAAACATACTTGAGGAAAGTTTAAAGTTCTCAGGAAAGACCTTGCTGATATAAAAATGTAAAGTACAAAAATAACAAACTTTTTTTTTTAAGGATGTGCTATGAACTGGAGGAAATGCAGTAAGATGTTGACCATTGATATTAGATGGGAGAACTACAAACAACACTTTTTCTTCCTTCTATCTCTCTATAATTTATACATTTACTATACTTAAGAAAACTACTAAAAAATTAATTGTTTTTAAAATATTTACCAATTACCTTAAGTTTAAAATATCTATAGACTTCTGTGATGCCATTTAGAAATAATACCCTAAAGCCTGGTAGTGACTTTGAGAGCTATGTTCTCTCCATATTAGTTTTATCTGCTTCCCAAAAGTAATTCAAAGGTAATTCCTAAAAATTAAAATTGGATTGGCCAAAACTGTTTATTCACAGGAAGGAAAAAAAAGAGGGAGAACTATGTAGAAAGGGTTTGGCTTTGTAGTCAGCCTTGCTAGAGAGGAGAAACTTGAAACCAAGGAGTTCTTGGCAACATGTAGAATGAGAAAAGACAGCCAATAGTGGATTCTGTGATGATGACAGTACAGTAGAAGGAGGGATGATTTACTATCTAGGTTTTAAACAACTTATTGTAGATTCAGGTCTTCCAGTAAACCAGTTTTTTAGTAATAAATGTGTCAATGAGGTAAAAGTTTTTCTTGATATGAGATTGAATATTTGACTGCTTTTATTTTATTTTTTTTAGTCCATTATAGAATTTTAATAACAGGACACATTCCAGACAAGGGAATTGTACAGTAACTATTGTAGACTTCTCTTTGTTTAATAAAAAATAATCTTTTCCTTGGTGCTAAGAGTTCTTTGTGTGTGTATATATATATATATATATATATATATATATATACACACACATACATATATGTATATATGTGTGTGTGTGAAAGAAATTTGCCTTTTGTTTGTCAAATATGTTAAATATTTCACTCTCATTTGATAATTTATCTTTTGACTTTGTTTTTAAATTTTTGCCAGAAATTTTTAACATATAATTTCCTTAAGCTATAGTCATATGTGTACAAAATAAAATATAGTAGCATTTAGTAGCATCTTCCTTCATTATTGAACCTCAATTTCACTTCTGTTTTCAGCACTCTTTCAACCCCACCTCCTGTTCCACCTGATAACAGCTAATTTTAATTCACTTCAGTGTAACTCCAATCATTTCAAGTTTAAACTATGACAACTCAGGATGCCCTCCATTCCTTTTCCCTCTGTATCTCCCTAGAGTCATGTAAGTTCCAGAGGCCTTTTAGAGGCTTATGGCATTGGGGGAGTGTGATTGTCCTTCAGCTGCATTTTGTCCTGTTTGGTGCTGCTGAGATGACTATAACACCCACTGATGTGGGCCTCACTAAAATGGTTGAGGTCCCTAACTGTACAATAGTCCATGCTGCCATCTGCTGGTGTTTCCTCTTGTTACTAGGTAACAAGACCTCCTTAGATGTTCAAGATGGCTCCTGAAATTTATATCATAGTTGTGTACTTTCCAGCTGAAGAATTGATGCTTTTGAACTGTGGTTTTGGAGAAGATTCCTGAGAGTCCCTTGGACTGCAAGGAGATCCAACCAGTCCATTCTGAAGGAGATCAGTCCTGGGATTTCTTTGGAGAGAATGAGGCTGAAGCTGAAACTCCAGTACTTTGGCCACCTCATGCGAAGAGTTAACTCATTGGAAAAGACTTTGATGCTGGGAGGAATTGGGGGCAGGAGGAGAAGGGGCTGACAGAGGATGAGATGGCTGGATAGCATCACCGACTAGATGGACGTGAGTCTGAGTGAACTCCAGGAGTTGGTGATGGACAGGGAAGCCTGGCGTGCTGCGATTCATGGTGTCTCAAAGAGTCGGACACAACTGAGCGAATGAACTGAACTGAACTGATACTTTTCGGGGTAGTTTCATCTTCTCACTTATTGTTCTTGAAGGCTACAGAAGGTTGGTGGGATTGCTTTGGCTTCTTCATTCAGACATTCCAGTTGCTCTCATTCCTTTATGAGGATGCAAATGGAGACCCTGTGAAGAGGCCTTTTCCTTAGTGTTCCAGGAAGGAACAGTGGAAGGTACACAGGAAGCAGTGTACCAGTCTTCTTTGCTCTTAGATCCAAACCTTCTTCTACCCTTGAGAGAATTTTAATTTCCTTTTAGACAGACAAAAACTGTCTCAGCATTGTTCTGCCATATTTTTCTGCCTTGAAACTGGGCCACAGAAATGCTGAGAAACTGACAGAGTTCTCTTTGCCTATGATGAGATTATCTTCCCTCTTTGTGTTAGTGAAGACCTTGTGCTCAGTGCTGGTGTGTAGATCAACACTGCAGTGAAGGCAAAGGTAGCACAGGAAATAATCCACCTGCTCAAAGTTAAAGGTGTCATCCTGTGTTCATTTTTATACAGTGAAATATATCCATCCCTCTGCTTTTGCTTCTGGGCTTATGTCACAGTAATTCTAATGTCTTTTTTATATTACAATTTTGCAAAATTTCATCCACATAGACTTCTAGGACTTTTATAGAACAACATTTTAAACATGTAAATCTTGGACTTATCTTGCATCTATTTTAGTATACATAAGATATGAATTCAGTTTACTAATTTCTCAAAATGATACTATAGCAACTTAGTGGTTTGGAGTTCTTGGGGGGATATTTTGCCTGAAGTATTCAACTTGCCAGGAATATTCACTGATTTCATGATGGGACCTGTGAACCAGTCTTTAGAGTTAAGAGTAGTGATTGTCAACTTTGACTGCCTATCAGAACATTTGGAGAGAGTTAAAAATACTGATAACTGGATCCCAGCTTCTCATGTAATTGTTTTGGAGTACAGTCTGTACATCATGATTTTTAAAATCTTTCTGGATGATTATAATGCAGTCACAATTGAGTACTATTAAATTATAAACCTTTCTTTAGGGCAAAAAAGAGCGTGAGTGAAAGCCATGTGATGCTTTTTCATAGAGCAGTATGGAGCATGTATCCCAGTCACCTTGGATATGTGGGCTTGTTGAAACCCATATTTCTGTGCCCCTCTCTCAGAGTTTCTGAGTCAGAAGCTGCAGAGTGATGTCAAAGAATTTGCATTTCTACAAGTTCTTGATTCCTACTAATGTTACTGGTCCAGGGACCACACTTGGAGAGGAAATGTAATAGAGTATTAAAAGAACTTCTGGAGGAAAATAACTCTAGACCTCTTATTTGGTCAGAAGGTAGCATCCACATTTATATTGATACTTTTCATTCTCTCATTTGAATTTCAAAAAGATTATAAATGAAATTTATGCAGAATTTATTATTTAGCTATACTCATTCTTAAGATGTGATTTAAGGTACAATAAAATAAGACATAAATGGAAAGAAGGGGAGAAAATTAGAACATGAGTAAAATGATATCTGGAAAGACAAAATTAAAAGAGTAGTGTACATATGTGCATTTGCTGATGCTGGACCATAAATTTGGTAAACTTTCAACAGTGAACATTAAACAAGGAAACAAAATCATAGCAAAATTTATAGTGCTCCTGAGATGAAAACAAGCCAGTACTTCAGATAAAAAACACATCACTGTCCTGACATCAGAGGAAACTTTCCTCTACATTTGCTTTCAAGATAAGTCTATACAACATTGTGAATAATATCTTTTCTCTTCATGTTTGTTACAATGAATGTAGATATTCTGTTGATCAAAGCTTAATTATAATGTTAAAATACTAGGTAATTTGATCACTAGGTTATTTAGAGTTTCTATTTTTCTTAAATGAGTTTCAGAGTACTTTTATTTAAATGATTCCTCAGTCCTCAATATAAATTATTGATTCCCATCAAAATATAGTAGAAGCAGTTATGCTGAGGACACATGAGAGTGTTCAGATTTAACATTCTCAGTTTATTGGTCTTGAGCACAGATGAACTTTCCTTCATTCTGGATCTTGGTTCTCAGCTTAGAGAGTGAGAGATCATAGAACTTTTTGAGAATCTGGTGATAACAAAGCACCTGCTTTCTAGAAAATAATATACAGATCATAATTATTCATAAATTCTGAATTTATGGACTTGGTCCCTTGCTAAAATGTACTTGTAACCCTAAAGTCAATACTCCAGTTGTGGTTAGAACCAGTCAGTGTTTCATCTCTCAGACTATAAACAAGTGTTATTTTTAACAGCACATTTAGTGCCATGTTTTTCACATTTTTGTGCTTTTTCTTTTTATTTCACTGGTTAAAATAACCCCTAAGCACAGGAAGGCCATGATGTGCCTCGTGAAAAAAATGTGTGTTGGATACTCTTTATTAGCTTCATTCAAGGATAAGTTAGAGTGTGGTTAGCCATTAGTTCAATGTTAATGAATTAACAATAAATATTAAATGAAAGCAAAAAAAAAAAAAAAAGAAAGTGAAAGTTTCTCAGTAATGTCTGACTCTTTGTGACCCCAAGGACTGCAGCCTGCCAGTCTCCTCTGTTCATGGGATTCTCCAGGCAAGAATACAGGAGTGGGTTTCCATGCCCTTCTCCAGGGGAATCTTCCCAATCCAGGGACTGAACCCAGGTCTCCCACACTGCAGCCAGATTCTTACCATCTGAATCACCAGAGAAGCCCAATATTAAATGTTCAGTCAGTTCAGTTCAGTTGCTCAGTCATGTCCTACTCTTTGCGACCCCATGAATCACACCACACCAGGCCTCCCTGTCCATCACCAACTCCTGGAGTTTATTCAAACTCATGCCCATTAGGTCAGTGATGCCATCCAACCACTGCATCCTCTGTCTTCCCCTTCTCCTCCCGCCTTCAATCTTTCCCAGCATCAGGGTCTTTTTAAATGAGTCAGCTCTCCACATCAAGTGGCCAAAGTATTGGAGTTTCAGCTTCAGCATCAGTCCTCCCACTGAATATTCAGGACTGATTTCATTTAGGATGGACTGGTTGGATCTCTCTGTAGTCCAAGGGACTCTCAAGAGTCTTCTCCAACACCATAGTTCAAAAGCATCAATTATTCAGTGGTCTGCTTTCTTTATAGTCCAACTCTCACATCCGTACATGACTACTGGAAAAACCATAGCTTTGACTAGATAGACCTTTGTATTAAATGAGGTGAATTTATTAAATGAGGTGTCCTTAAATAGAAACACACATAAAACAAGATTATGTATTAATAAGTTGAAAACCAATATTGTGACCACAGGTTTGCAAAAACCTTTCTCGTATTTTCCCAAGGAAAGTAACCCTTCATTTCCCCTAAGAGCAATGATTCAGTAGTCACTTATTCTGTGTTTTGAGGTGAAATTATAAAACATAACCACTCCAGATATCAAGAACTGACTGTATATACCCCAAATTTGCCTTCAGATTCAGGGATTTTTACAAGATACTGAGTATGTGTTAGGTAAGAGCCCTCAATAAAGAATGGATGTACTGAGTTTATTGGGAATTATCTTGAAGGAGTAATATTTCTCTTAATGTGCTTTATTTTAGGGTTATTGGCTCAAAACCAGACTGCTGGGTTTCAAACTATGTCACTCACTAGCTGTATGATCTTGGGCAAGTTTCTTAGCCCAAGCTTCCTCATTTATGAAATAAATAAAGGAATTAAGAAAAGGACTGGAACATCAAACAGTTCATATGATATTGTTAATACTTTAAATTAATTGATTATCAACAGAGAAATATGGGAATAATTATAGTTCTCATTACCCAGCAAAGAGGGGTTAGACAGTAGGATGGAAATATTCAAAAATAAACTGCTTAATTTTTATACCTCAATGAGTATGACTTTTTAAACTGTTTACCATTCAGCTTCTCATGGCTCTGTTCACAAATGAGTTTGTTGGAATTAATAACTGAAGGAATAGCTCACAACAAAAGAAACTTCTCATTCCCCAACTTTGAGCTGAAAATAATCATGGGAAATAATAGCTAAGCTTCAAAATGAAAAAAGAGGTAGCAATGAGATTAAAAATATTAAAGTTAAGATAAAAGGCTAAAATAAAGGCAAGAAGCTTAGAGGTTGTAAGAGAAAAAAAAAAAAAAGGAAAACTTACAAAATGCAATAAGGTATTTATGCCCAAGACAAAGCTCAAGGTATATCTGGTTTCCTGAAGGTTTGGGTCCCCTATTGTAACTATGGTATTAACTACTCTGCTACACAATTCTTCAGAGATCTTTAGTAACATAGTACGGGACCACTGAGTTCAAACAACTGGAAGGCTTTAGGCAAAGCATCAGTTTATCTCAGCTAAGTAGAGCACACTGATAGAATAAATATGATAATGAAATAATTCTGTGGACTAAAAAGTTGAAGTTTAAAGACTTCTAAGTTTGTTCTTCTTTATATTGCCTTGGTTATTTTTGACCCTTTGCATTCTAAGATAAGACTTAAAGAATTTACATATCAATTTCCACTGAGTGTGTTTCCAATTTAATGCATGATGCAATCAGTTGGCAGTCTTACATATCTTTTGTTAGATATGTGTGTGTGTGTGTGTGTTTGCGTGTGTGTGTGTGTGTGTGTGCTCAGTCATGTCCAACTCTTTATAACCCCACAAACTGTAGCTTACCAGGCTCTTCTATCCATGGGATTTCCCAGGCAAGAATACTGGAGTGGGTTGCTGTTTCTTCCTCCAGGGCATCTTCCTAACTCCAGGATCAAACCCACATCTGTTGTGTCTCCTGCCTTGGCAGGTGGATTATTTTTTAATTAATTAATTTTAATTGGAGGATAATTACTTTACAATATTGTGGGTTTTTTTTTTTTACCATATATCATTATGAATTGGCCATAGGTATACATGTGTCCTCTGCATTCTGAAACCCTCTTCCACCACCCTCCCCACCCTATCCCTCCAGGTTGTCACATGGCACCAGTTTTGGGTTCCTGCAGGCAGATTCTTACTATTGCACCACCTAGGAAGCCCTTTGTTAGATTTATTTCTAGCTATTCGATGTTTATTTTGCTTTTATAAATAGAATTGTTTTAAAATTTCATTGTATATTTGCTCATTTCTTGTATATAGAGAAAACAATTGACTTTTAAAATATTAACTTTGTGTTCAGTGATCTGGTTTATTGTCTAATAGTTTTCATGTTCTTTTGGACCTTCTAACCTTCTAATGTACTATTTTTGCCTGTGAATTATAACAACTTTAATCATTTCTTTCCAGTTCTTACAATTCTTTTAACGTTTTTTTTGCTCTTTCCTCCTCTGCATCTCTCTTCCTCTCCCTTTTATCTTTTCCCTAGTCCTCCTCCTCCTTTTTTGCTTAATGGGACTGGTTACAAACTTCATTTCAGTGTTGAATAGAAATGGTAATAGTAGACATCTTTATCATATTTCATTTCCAGGGAAAAGCTTCAACATTTCTCCATTAATTACATTTTGTATGTTAAAATTATGAATAGATGCACATTAAAAGACATTATTAGCATTTGGAGAGGGCAGCCCCAGAATGGAAAATATATTTTCAATATATAACTTTGGGTAGGAGGGAGACTCAAGAGGGAAGGGATAATGAATACTTATAGTTGATTCAATTTGTTGTACAGCAGAAACAAACACAACATTGTAAAGCAATTATCCTCCAAATAAAAATAAATAAATGCCTATCTTTAACAAAACACTTTTGTTAAGAATATATAAACTCCTAACAATTCATAAATGAGTTTAAAAAATGGGCAAACACCTGAATAAATATTTTAGAAAGAGGATACCTAAGAAGCCAGAGAGACGTGAAAAGATGCATATATTTATGAGTCATAAAGAAAACAGAAATTAAGACCGCAGTGTAATGTCACTATATATCCACTAGAAGGGCTAAAATGAAAACGTGACTGACAACATCAAGTATTGGTGAGTATATAGAGAGCTGGAAATTTCATAAACAGCTGGTAGGAGTAGAAAATGGTAAAACGACTTCCTGTTTAACAGCATATATTAAAGCTTACTGGCTTCCCAGGTGGCACAGTGGTAAAGAATCCATCTGCCAATGCAGGAGAGGCAAGAGACGCAGGTTTGATCCCTGAGTTGGAAAGATTCCCTGGAGGAGGAAATAGCAACCCCCTCCAGTATTCCGGCCTGGAAAATTCCATGCACAGAGGAGCACAGTGGATTACAGTCCATGGGGTTGCAAAGAGTTGGACGTGACTGAGTGACTAAGCATGCATGCATGCGTGCACGTGGTCATACACACACTCAAAAGCTTACTGAAATCACAGAAATAAAAGCCGCAGATTAGGGGACACTGGTATACAAGTCTACAGTATATATTCCTCTGAATCCAGAGTTGTTTATGTGGCAATAGCGTCTTCTCATTACTCTACAGAATTTTATATATATATATATATATATATATATATATATATATAATTTATATATTTATTCTTCCTACTATTAATAGACAATTGAGTCACTTCCCAGTTTTCAGTTAAAATGTAATGCTCCTATGAGCAGTCTTGTACATGCACTGTAATAATCATAGTTTGGCGTATCTGTTGAATATATAATTGTTTGGACTAGGGAACAACATATTAAGCTTTAGTTGGTTGAGGTTGTACTGTGCTCAGTCATGTCCAACTTTTTGCATCCCCATGGACTAGCCCACCAGGCTCCTCTGTCCATGGGATTCTCTGGAAAAAATACTGGGGTATATTTTTGGATCTTTAGGAGATCTTCCAGACGTAGGGATTGAAATGGTATCTCTTATGTTTCCTGCATTGGTAGGTGGCTTCTTTATCACTAATGCCACCTGGGAAGTCCTAAATGTTATCAAGTGTGCAGTATAAACTGGAATATCAGTTACTTCAGGTTGGAATTTAAAAAATTATTTCTTAAATTTTTATTTTTCAAGACTAGTCAAATCTATAAACCTATATTTTCTATTATCCCTTTGTTCAGTATATCCTGCTATTAATCACTTAGTAGCTGTCTTGGTTATCAGATTAACTGTTACATATGCCAAAGAGAAACTGTAAAGTGCTTCCTTTAAGTGAAAAGTTGAAAGTTTTCGGACTAAATAAGGCAAGGAAAAAAAAATTGTATGCTGAAATTGCCAAGATCTATAGTTAGAATAAATCCTCTGTTTGTGAAATTGTGAAAAAGGAAAAAGAAATTCATGCTAGTTTTGCTGTCACATCTCAGACTGCAAAAGTTAATGACTGTAGTGTATGATAAACCCTAAGTTAAGATGGAAAAGGCACTATTTTGTATAAGATATTCTGAGAGACCACATTCATATGACTTTTGTCACAATATATTGTTATAATTGTTCTATTTTCTTATTAATTTCTTACTGTGCCTAATTTAAGTTAAACTTTATCATGGTATATATTTATAGGAAGAAGCAATACATCTATGGTTTGGTATAATCTGAGGTTTCCAGCATTCACTGGTGATCTTGGAAAAACATGTTCCACAAATAAGGGAGAGCTACTAAATTGATGTAAAATTAAAAAACAAACAGAACTAACGTACAATACTAGAAATCAAATTGGAAAAGTACCCAGGAGAAGGCACCAGGGCATTTCTAGAGTACTACTGGTAATATTAATTACTTGATCTGGAGATTGGTTATATAAGGGTGTGTGAAATTTCAATGAGCTGTACTTGTGGTTTGTACAGTTTCCTGAATGTATGTTGTACTTCAGTAAAAGCAATGAAAACAAACAGAAGGCCTAAGGGATCAAATAAAGCTATTTGATTTTGAATAACTAAAGGGGTACCATAAATGCCTAGTGTGCCTCAGAAGACAAAGTAATCCATACTTAAAGATATTTCAAATTTATGAACTGAAAGCCTAGACCTCTGTCAAAAATCCTGATGGGAAATTTTGAAAAGCACCCCTTTCAAAGGGGTATTCTGCTTGTACCTCAGAATAGGCAACCTGTACTTCTCCGCTGGGAGAAGCAACTATTAGTAGGCAGGAAATTCTGCATTCTCACACCATCAACCCATGTTAACCCCTTCACCAAGAACATTTTAGCAGGAGTTTCTCCATTGAATTCCCCAATTCCATTTGCCCCATAGTGTTGTCTCACAGGGCTTCCCAGGTGGTGCTAGTGATAAAGAACCCGCCTGACAACACAGGAGACCTAAGACTGGGGTTCCATCCCTAGGTCCCAAAGATGCCCTGGAGGAGGACATGGCAACTCACGCCAGTATTCTTGCCTGGAGATTCCCATGGACAGTGGAGCCTTGGCGGACTACAGTCCATGAGGTCGCAAAGATCAGACTCGACTGAAGTGACTTAGCAGGCATGTAGGTTCTCCTGGTGATACATGATCATTATTTGGTCCTCATTTGTAACTGAGTCTATTTGTCAGCCACAAACATATGGCCAAATGAATGCATCCACTGGCTGATGAACCTGATTGCTTTATTTCATTTTCTTCTTTTCAAATAAGGAAGAAGAAGCATCCCCAGATAAAATATACCCAGATTTCTGAGTTCTGTGACTAATGACAGAATTTTCACTGTCTATTTCTTAGATTGCTAATTCAATTACTAACAAATTATGAAAATAAGGGCAAACATATAGCATCTCTTAAAACTGAGAAAGGTCCATAAGGATGTCAGAAACTCCCAGGAATTTCTGATACAAAATAATGGATGAGTCCAGACTAGAGTCCTTAGTTGAAAGTTGACTCACCACCTTACTAGGAGAAAATGAATCAGTATTCCCAAGATGAAAATTAAAAACACCCTGGAGAACATAAATTGCCTAATTTGAGGAGAGTTTTAGAGGCAAAGATAAACACAGAGACAATAAAGACACAGTACTTAAAAAATTTTTTTTGATTTGATCAACCACAGTTGAAAGTAGGGCACCTGAAATGTGGCAAGGATCCTGCAGTAACCAGAGAGATCATGCAGTGTTGAATAAAGCTGTCTTCTCTCTCTATTAGAATTTAAAATTGCTCTGGATTTTCCAATAGTTTCCATTATATAATCAATCATCAATATAAAATGCATTCTCAGAAAGAAAATAAATGTATTATTATTTTTAGATATGATTATTTGCCTAGAACACCAAAAAAAAAAAAGAAAAAAAACCTGATAGCAATCTTGATAGTAGAGTCTGTTTATAAATATGTCGCACTCCATCAGAGCAACAATCATAGATTAGAAAAGAAAACATCAAATCAGAAACAATAGATACAAAATGGGTAGGAAAACTTTTCAGTAAGAACGAAGAACCCTCAAATTGTGCAGTTATTATAAACATGATAATTCTCCTTAAGAAAATAGAGCAACTCAAAGCAATCCCAATGAGATGCTTTTCTTTTTGAAATTTGATATAATGAATCTAAATGTCAGCTGAAAGAATAATTTGATGTTTTATTTTCCCCGAATTACAGCATTGTATTCAATGAAACACACAGACCTTATAATTATGATCAATCATGTTTGACATAATCATCAAGATTTAAAAAAAAAAACAATTTGTTTTATTCCCAGAAAGTTATTTATTTTATACCTCCTTCAAATTAATTTTCATCTCCAAGCTTCCCCACATCCACAATCTCGACCATAGGCAAATATCATGCTGTTTTCTTTATTTTTTCCACTACAGGGTATTTAGGTTAGTTTTTGAACTTTCAGTTCAGTTCAGTTGCTCAGTCATGTCCAACTCTTTGCGACTCCATGAATCACAGCACTCCAGGCCTCCCTGTCCATCACCACTCTTGGAGTTTACCCAAACTCATGTCCATCGAATCGGTGATGCCATCCAGCCATCTCATCCTCTGCTGTCCCCTACTCCTCCTGCCCCCAATCCCTCCCAGCATCAGGGTCTTTTCCAATGAGTCAACTCTTCACATGAGGTGGCCAAAGTATTTGGAGTTTCAGCTTCAACATCAGTCCTTCCAAACAACATGCAGGACTGATCTCCTTAGAATGGACTGGTTGGATCTCCTTGCCATCCAAGGGACTCTCAAGAGTCTCTCCAACACCACAGTTCAAAAGCATCAGTTCTTCGGTGCTCAGCTTTCCTCACAGTCCAACTCTCACATCCATACATGACCACTGGAAAAACCATAGCCTTGACTAGACAGACCTTTGTTGGCAAAGCAATGTCTCTTCTTTTTAATATGCTATCTAGGTTAGGAATAACTTTTCTTCCAAGGAGTAAGCGTCTTTTAATTTCATGGCTGCAGTCCCCATCTGTGGTGATTTTGGAGCCCCCCAAAATAAAGTCTGACACTGTTTCCCCATCTATTTCCCTTGAAGTGATGGAACTGGATGCCATGATCTTCGTTTCCTGAATGTTGAGCTTTAAGTCAACTTTTTCACTCTCCTCTTTCACTTTCATCAAGAGACTTTTTAGTTCCTCTTCACTTTCTGCCATAAGAGTGGTGTCATCTGCATATCTGAGGTTATTGATATTTCTCCTGGCAATCTTGATTCCAGCTTGTGCGTTTCTCATGATGTACTCTGCATATAAGATAAATAGCAAGGTGACAATATGCAACCTTGACGTACTCCTTTTCCTATTTGGAACCAATCTGTTGTTCCATGTCCAGTTCTAACTATTGCTTCCTGACCTGCATATAGGTTTCTCAGGAGGCAGGTCAGGTCATCTGGTATTCTCATCTCTTTCAGAATTTTCCACAGTTTATTGTGATCCACACAGTCAAAGGCTTTGGCATAGTCAATAAAAAAGAAATAGATATTTTTCTGGAACTCTCTTGCTTTTTGATGATCCAGCGGATGTTAGCAATTTGATCTCTGATTCCTCTGCCTTTTCTAAAACCAGCTTGAACATCTGGAAGTTCACTGTTCACATATTGCTGAAGCCTGGCTTGGAGAATTTTGAGCATTACTTTACTAGCATGTGAGATGAGTGCAATTGTGTGGTAGTTTGAGCATTCTTTGGCATTGCCTTTCTTTGGAATTGGAATGAAAACTGACCTTTTCCAGTCCTGTGGCCACTGGTGAGCTTTCCAAATTTGTTGGCATATTGAGTGCAGAACTTTCACAGCATCATCTTTCAGGATTTGAAATAGCTCAACTGGAATTCCATCACCTCCACTAGTGTTGTTTGCAGTGATGCTTTCTAAGGCCCACTTGACTTCATATTCCAGGATGTCTGGCTCTAGGTGAGTGATCACACCATTGTGATTATCTGGATTATGAAGATCTTTTTTGTACAGTTCTGTGTATTCTTGCCACCTCTTCTTAATATCTTCTGCTTCTGTTAGGTCCATACCATTTCTGTCCTTTATCGAGCCCATCTTTGCATGAAATGTTCCCTTGGTATCTCTAATTTTCTTGAAGAGATCTCTAGTCTTTCCCATTCCATTGTTTTCCTATATTTCCTTGCATTGATTGCTGAGGAAGACTTTCTTATCTCTCCTTGCTATTCTTTGGAACTCTGCATTCAGATGCTAATGTCTTTCCTTTTCTCCTTGGCTTTTCGCTTCTCTTCTTTTCACAGCTATTTGGAAGGCCTCCCCAGACAACCATTTTGCTTTTTTGCATTTCTTTTCCATGGGGATGGTCTTGATCCCTGTCCCCTGTACAATGTCATGAACCTTTGTCCATAGTTCATCAGGCACTCTGTCTATCAGATCTAGTCCCTTAAATCTATTTCTCATTTCCACTGTGTAATCATAAGGGATTTGATTTAGGTCATACTTGGATGGTCTAGTGGTTTTCCCTACTTTCTTCAATTTCTGTATGAATTTGACAATAAGGAGTTCATGATCTGAGCCACAGTCAGCTCCCGGTCTTGTTTTTACTAACTGTATAGAGCTTCTCCATCTTTGGCCGCAAAGGATATAATTAGTCTGATTTCGGTGTTGACCATCTGGTGATCTCCATGTATAGAATCTTCTTTTGTGTTGTTGGAAGAGGGTGTTGTGTTGTTGTTTTGAACTTTAGATGATTATATAATAGCCAATCTTTTCTTCTGAACTGATTTTATTAGAAATATCATTTATGTTGTTGATGAATTGTTTATTCTTTTCATTGCTGAGAGTTTTATATTTTGTTATTAATATAACATTCAACTTTTATTTATTCTTCTGTTTTTTTCTCAATTCTCTTATTGTTGGCTAACTGGATTGTTTCCAGTTTTCAAGGGTATTTGTAAGCAAATAGCCTTGGAAAATAAAAATAGGGTCTCTCCATGGAACAAAGGGTGTGAGTTCAGCTGCTAAATCCTGTCTGACTCTGCAACCTCATGGACTGTAGCCCGCCAAACTCCTCTGTCCTTGGGATTTCCCAGGCAAGAATACTGGAATAGGTTGCTATTTCCTTCTCCAAGGTATCTTTTGGACCCAGGGATCGAGCATACATCTTCTGCACTGGCAGGCAGATTCTTTACCGCTGAGCCGCATCAGGGAAGCCCTGGAACAAAGGGTAGGCATATTTTAACGCCCATAGCAAAAGACTTGGGTTCCCTAAGCTTAGGATTTTTCTTCTGCAATGTTACCCACTGTCTGTGCATGCTTTCATATGAGTCCATTAGCATCACTGTGAAGGGACTTGGCAACAAAAGAAACTGACCCAAATGTATTGAATATAGAAGAGTCTCCTCTGTTCTAGAATCCAATAAATTGTGGCAAGCCAACTTGGTAGCTTTTACAGTTTTTGATAGTACCTATGTTTAGAGGGATGTTGTTGAGTAATTTTCTTTTTTATAATGTCCTTATCAGATTATGGTATCAGTATTATGTTTCACTCAAAACACAGGTTAGTAATTATTCTCTCCTTTATTTTCTGAAAGTATTTATGTAGTATTAGGGTTATTTCTTCCTTAAATGTTTGAAGAATTTTATTTGACAAATAACATTAGCCTAGAGGTATCTTCATGCCAAGATTACTTCAAATTCAATTTTTGTAATATACAAAAATGTAACCAGATTTTCTATTTTTTCTTGTGTCTTATTTGGTCCTTTGTGTTTTCTTAGAAATATATTCATTTAACCTAAATTGTCATATTTATTATGAAAGTCTTTTATAATATCCTAAATTATTTTTAAAATATCTGTATTGTCTATAATGTAATACTCTCAATACTTCTTTTGATTTTTTCTTTTTTATTTTATTTGGTCTTGCATTAGGTTTGTCAATTTATTAACCTTTCAAAAAACTAGTTGTGGCTTCATTAATGTTTCCTCTTTATTTTCTGGTTCATAGGTTTGTGCATTTATATTTATTATGTCTTATTTTGGGGTTTAATTTGTTGTTCTTTAAAATCTTATATAATTGAGTTCAAATCTTCCCTTTCATTTTGCATTTAAGCCATAAATTCTTAGCTATTGAGTGCTCTATCTATATCTTTCTATTTTTGCTATGTTCTATTTTATTATTATTTGATTTTATGTTCTTCCTTTTTCACCTTTATGTTCAAGTTTCTATATGACATGATTTTCCTTCAGCCTGAACAATGTTTTTTTTTTTAACATTTCTTCTAGTACAATCATCTGGTGGTTAATCTTCTCAGCTTTTTTAAAATCTGAAATATCACTGCTTCAATCTCATTTTTGAAGGATGCTTTCAGTGGGTGTAGTACATTTAGTACTTCAGAGTTAGTTTTGCCATTATCTCTGGCTGCCATTGTTCATGATGAGAGGTCGCATGTATCCTTATTTTTGTTCTTTTATATATATATCTTTCTTCAATCCAGCAATTAACATATAACATTTATAAGTTTAAAGTGTGTGTGTGCTCAGTCACTTTGTCTGACTCTGTGACTCTTTGTAGCCTGCCAGGCTCCTGTGTCCATGGGATTAAGAATATGGGAGTGCTCTCCTCTAGGGGATCTTTGACCCTGGACTCAAACCCATATCTCTGGCATCTGCTGCATTGCAGACAGGTTCTTTGCCCACTAAAGCCACCTGGAAAGCCCCAAAATATGCCTGTATTACAAAATGATTGCCACAGTAAGGTCAGTTAATTTAATATGACTTGAATTCTGGTTGCTTTTTACATTTTTTTCCCTTTATCTTTTGCTTTCAGCAATCTGACTAAGGTGTGTTGGGAAATGACTTTACTTGTATTTATCAAATTTGGAGTCTGCTGAGCTTCTTGGATGATCTTTACCAAATTTTAGAAATTTTCAGCTACTATTTTTTTAAGTGCCTTCCTTTTTTTTTTTTCATTCTATTTTATTCTTTATAGCTTGAATCACGTTTCTTAGACTGGTTGATGTCACTTCTTTGTCCATGTGGCTCTGTTTTTTTTTTTTTGCTTGTTTTGTCTTTTCTCTCTGTTCTTCAGCTTGAATATTTGTATTTGTCCTGAATTCTATTGACCTTTTCTTCTTGTATATCCTAACTTCTGTTAAGCTAATTCAGTGGATCTTTCATTTCACTTATTATATTTTTCAACACTAGAACATTATATGGCTATTTTTTAATATCTACAATTTCTCTTCTGAAAGACTCCACACATTCATTTACTCTAGTCTTATATATACTTAAGCATATCAATGAAGGTAGTTTTAACATCCTTGTTTGATGATTTCAACATTGAGATCATCTCAAAGTTTCTTTCTATGGACTGCTTTTTATTTAATAATATTTCATATTTCTCTACTTCTTTGCAGATACAATGATTTTAGGTTGGTTGCTGGGCTTTGGGTTGTTTGCTACAATCTGGGATGACAGATTGTAGGGATTCTTGATGATGTTGCTTTTATTTTATCAAATTTTGTCTTGAGAAACAGTTAAATTTACTAGATCTTCTTAAATCTGTCACTCAGCTTTTGTTTTGTTTAAGCAAATGTATTACCATTTTATCATTAATCTACTTTTAGTACTTGATCCTTAGTCCTGTGTTTTATCATTTATGGGATCTCAGATGAATGTAGACAGGGTTCAGTAGAATCTCTTCACTCTGACTCAGACAATACTCCACTACATTGCAGTATTTCAAAACTTCAGGTGGCTTGTCTTTTTATCTCTTAGCTCTGAAGCAGCCTCTATATTGAAGTCTTTCTCTAGGTGTACAGCTTAGATGTTTGTCAAACACTCCAGAAAATCCCCTTGACTCCTGGGACTCACATCTATGTGTCTCCATCTATTCTGATATGCTGTTCTGAAAATTCCACCTCCTTTAAGATCCTTTAACCCATACTAGTGCCTTATCCGGAGAAGGCAATGGCACCCTACTCCAGTACTCTTGCCTGGAAAATCCCATTGACGGAGAAGCCTGGTAGGCTGCAGTCCATGGGGTCACTAAGAGTCGGACACGACTGAGCGACTTCACTTTGACTTTTCACTTTCATGCACTGGAGAAGGAAATGGCAACCCACTCCAGTATTCTTGCCTGGAGAATCCCAGGGATGGGGGAGCCTAGTGGGATGCCATCTATGGGGTTGCACAGAGTCGGACACGACTGAAGCGACTTAGCAGCAGCAGCAGCAGTGCCTTATCAGCTCAGCATGTATGTTGCCTCCGATTTCTTAACCATAGTAGTCAGTGTGTTTCCAAGAAGAGAGCATAACTAATTATGGTGCTTACCACGCTGTATCTCTTTCCCTTCTCTCAAGTTCTGTCCTGCTTGTTGAGCAATACCTGGAAACTTCTGCCTTATATATTTTGTTCATAGTCATATGAATGTGTACATATAAGAGGTAAATGCAATATCAGTTTTTCTGTCATTATTTGAAACAGAAATTAAGCAGCAGATTTTGTAAGAAAAACAAGATGAAGAGTGTTGCATTCAGGATACTAGATTATATTACAATATTTAAATAGGGCTGTAATTACTCCAAGATTAATAGATCATATTAAAACAAAGTAATTTATTTGTAAAAACTTTCAATACCTTGTGTGTGTTTGTGTATATGTGTGTGCTCAGTCATGTCTGACCCTTTGTGACCCAATGAACTATTCCCTGGTGGCTCAGTCGGTAAAGAATCCACCTGCAGTGCAGGAGATCGCCTGCAGTGCAGGAGACCCAGATTTAATCCCTGAGTTGGGAAGATCCCCAGAAAAGGAAAGGGCAACACACTCCAGTATTTAGGCCTGGAGAATCCCATGGACAGAGGAGCCTGGCGGGCTATAGTCCATGGGGTTGCAAAAGTCGGACATGACTGGGCGACTGAATAACAACAACAAACTGTAGCCTGCCAGGCTCCTCTTGTCCATGGAATTTTCCACGTAAGAATACTGGAGCGAGTTTCCATTTCCTATTGCAGGGGATCTTCTAGACCCAGGGATCGAACCTGCCTCTCTTGCCTCTCCTGCATTGGCAGGCAGATTTTTCACCAAGACACCACCTGGAAAACCCCTTTTTCAACAACTATTATGAAGTATCTAGTATATATATGTTATACTAGTTCTCTCTTGGAGAACTAACTACCTTGATTTGTATCATTTTTATTTAATTGTTTCTTCCAGTAATATTCTCAATGTGACTTTATATGTAGCAATGTATCTAAAATCTTGTATGCCTGAGAATATAAAGTTCTTAAATATTTTAAATGTACTAATTCACTGTTTTTTTGTTTCTAGTGGTGCAAACATCATGTAGAAATAACATCTAGAAATCTGATGTTATTCTAACTTTTGTTTGTAGGTGATCTACTCTTGCTCTTATTTTGCTTTTATACTTCTAATATTGTGTTTGTTATTTTTCCCCACATTAAGGCTAGTTACTCTCTGTCAGCATACAGTTATTACAATATTATTGACTATATTCCCGACACTACATTTCATACCCAGAACTGATTTATTTTATTTTATTATTTTTTATTATTTATTTATTTATTTTTATTTTTTTACTTTATAATACTGTATTGGTTTTGCCATACATTGACATGAATCCACCACAGGTGTACATGAGTTCCCAACCCTGAACCCCCTTCCCATGTCCCTCCCCATATCATCTCTCTGGGTCATCCCAGTGCACCAGCCCCAAGCATCCTGTATCCTGTATTGAACCTAGACTAGCGATTCATTTCTTACATGATAGTATACATGTTTCAATGCCATTCTCCCAAATCATCCCACCCTCTCCCTCTCCCACAGAGTCCAAAAGTCTGTTTTATACATGTGTCTCTTTTGCTGTCTCACATACAGGGTTATCATTACCATCTTTCTAAATTCCATATATACGTGTTAGTATATTGTATTGGTGTTTTTCTTTCTGGCTTAACATTTTTATATCTTAATTTCCCTGATCTATTTCTCTCATCCTCTCAAAACCTTTCCCTTTTGGCAACCCTGTTTGTTCTCTATGTCCGTGACTCTGTTTTATTATGCTTGTTCATTTGTTTTAGTTTTTAGATTCCACATATAAGTGAAATCATATGATATGTATCTTTCTCTGTCTGATTTACTTCACATAATATAATGCACTTTAGATCCATCCATGTTGTGCAAATGGCAATATTTCATTATCTATGGCTGTGTAATACCCCACCTTCTTTATCCATTTGTCTATTGATGAACACTTAGATTGCTTCCATATCTTGGCTATTGTAAATAATGCTGCAGTGAACATGGGGGTGCATATATGTTTTCAAATCACTATTTTCATTTTCTTTGGCTAAATACCTAGGGTTGTAATTTCTGGGTCATATGGTAATTTTATTTTTCAATTTTTGAGGAAACTTCACACTGTTTTCCATAGTAGCTGTACCACTTTATTCTCCTACCCACAGTAATGAGCATTCTTTTTTCTCTGCATTCTCTCTAATACTTGTTATTTGTTGTCTTTTTTATAATAACCACTCTGAAAGATATGAGGTGATATGGTGGTTCTGATTTATACTTCCTTGATGATTAGTGATGCTGAACATCTTTTCATGTGCTTGTTGGCCATCTGTACATATGCTCTGGCAAAAATGCTCTATTTAGATCCTCTGCCCAGTTTTTGAGTTGTTTGGCCTTCTTGATGCTGAATTTTATGAGTTCTTTAGATACTTTTGATATATTATTCTTTTATAAGATTACAATTTGCAAATATCTTCTCCCATTCAATAGGTGACCTTTTTTGTCAACAGCTTCCTTTGCTATGCAAAAGATTTTTAGTTTGATATAGTACCATTTCTTTATTTTTACTTTTATTTATCTTGCTTGATGGGACATAGCCCTCAAGACATTGCTAAGACTGATGTTAAAGAGCATACTGCCTATCTTATCTTCTAGGAGTTTTATGGTTTCAGATCTTATATTTAGGTATTGAATCTATTTTGACTTTATTTTTGTAAATGATGTGAGAAAACAGTCCAGTTAAATTCTTTCACACGTAGCTGTACAGTTTTCTGAACACCATTTCTTGAAGAAGCTGTCTTTCCCACCGTTTAATGTTTTTGCCTCTTTTGTCAGAGGTTAATTGACTATGTAAGTATGGGTTCAATTCTGGACCCTCTGTTCTGTTCTCTTGTTCTGTTTTGACATCAGTACCAGAGTGTTTTGATTACTGTAGCTTTGTAGTAAAGTTTGAAATCAGGGAATGTGATATCTCCAGCTGTTTTTTTTTTTTTTCCAAGATGGTTTTGACTATCTGGGCTCTTTTGTGTTTTCATTCAAATTTAGAATTATTATTTTTAATTCTGTGAAAAATGGCATTGGTATTTTGATAGGGATTGCACTGCATAGCAGATTGTCTTGAAGAATAATTGCTTTAGTCATTTCAACAATATTAATTCTTTGAATTCATGAGAACAATCTATCTTTCCGTTTGTGTTGTCTTCATTTTCTTTCATCAGTGTTATGGTTTTCCAAGTGTAAGTCTTTTACCTCCTTTGTTACATGTATTCCTAGATATTCATTCTTCTTCATACAAATATAAATTGTATTTTTTCTTAATTTCTCTTTCTGATAGTTTGCTGTTAATTTATGGGAATGTGACAGATTTCTGCATATTAATTTCATATCCTGCTACTTTTCTGAATTCACTGGTGAATTCTAATAGTGTTTTGGTGGATCTTTAGGATTACTATGTGCAGTATCATATGCCAGTTTTACCTTTTCCTTTCCAATTTGGATCCCTTTTATTGATTTTTCTCATCTGATTGCTGTCACTAGGACTTCCCATAATATCAGTATTAAGGATTTCTATGATGGAAAAAGTAAAGGATGGAAAAGATGATCAAGTTCCTTCCTGTGAACTAAATTATTATGTAAGTCTGGTGAATTTACACACTGCTGAGGTAAGACACTGAAGGTATATTGCTGGTCTTGCCAATTGAGAAAAACCTTCCGATGGTCTATACAAGCCATCAAAACAAGTACAGGTTGAAAAGTGTTGGTCAGATCAGTAGTTGCCTACAAGGTGTTAGGGGATTTATTGATTTGTTCAAGCAATAAAACATCTGAAATTGCAACTGTAAATTTGTGTCACCATCACTTGATTGAATTTAGGATAATTCAATGTCATTCCCTAATATTACTCTATCTTCTGCACAGACTAGTAGACAGACTGAATTAGAATGTTGTAGGAAGGAATTTAATACTAAATGTTTGTGAAGATGTAGGAAGATGGGGAACCTTATGAATGTTCAAGCATAAACACTTGCATAGCAATTCAGGAGACCAATCTTGTAGTAAACAGTAAAACTGCCCTGCCCTCTAAGCCAACAGCATAATCATGTATACATTATTTCATATATGTTTATAAGATTATGTGTATAAAAATACATATTATATGTGTCCAAGAGATATTCTTTCATAAGTTGTGAAAGACAAAGAAAATCTGAATTCTGAAAATATAGTTCCTATAGACTTTAGTACATAGATGCTATTTAAAATTAACGCATAAGATCACATAAAGATAGAAGAAAAAGTTCTTGAATGTAATAGTATAGCAGTTTAATTTTTTGATAAACCTGTTTAAATAGAAAAAAGGAAAAGTTAAGAAAATATACATTAGACATGTAGAAATGGAAATATACATTAGAAATATAGAATTCTAGATTTTTAATCTAGAATTTTTAAATTTTTTAATCTAGATTTTTAAATGTGAATTCTAGATTTTTAATCTTTTTGTGAATTCTAGATTTTTGTCCTTTTTTCACCTTGATCACATGGTTTAGGTAGTAGTTACCACTCACTCAGTTATAAGTTGAATAATATATATGGCTATAAGAAAAGTGTTCTAATGTAATATATAATCAAGAAAGCTGTTTTTTATAAACTATATGTGTAAGATACATTTAAAAAGGTCTAAAGGAAATATGATAAATGTTAATAGCTTTTATCTTTGAATATTATCATCAAACACTTTTTCCTTATAATAAACATATTTTCTTTATAACTAATAAGTTAGCCAATATCTTCTTAAAATGTTTATGCATTTGATTAAGTTTAGAACAATTTATAGATATATTATGTGAATAGCTAAGAGATTCTTATGAAGATTTATTACAGAAAGAATTGGGATCATTCTATTAGAAATAAAAAATAGTTGTAATATATATAGCAGAACTACTTAAACTATAAAAATTAGTTTTTTAAATTATTACTGATAAAATATATGATATATTTTAAGCTTAAAAAAGCAGATTAAAGTACATTACTATGATTTTATAAAACATTGCATACATTTATACACTATAAAAATGCTAGAAGGATACATCAAATATAGTCCTGGTTGTATCTTTATAACTATGCATTGGGAGAATAGTTGGATTTTATTTTCTTCCTTATGCCCTTCTGAATTTTCCAATGTGGTTTTCAAGTACAAAAACTACATTAAAAAAAGATTGTATACTTTAAAAGTGATGTTTCTCCCTTCATACCTTCCTTTTAAAAATTTAGCAGAAAAAGAGCACTAGACAAGAAAAAATAGCGGAAAGAAATATGGAAAAAAGATTGAATATATAACTAGAAAATGACAGAAAATAAAAATATAGGAAAAGTAGAAACAGATGAGATGTGATAGATTCTAAGTATATATAAAGACAATGTTTTACCACTTATGTTAATGACAAGTATTTGAACTGTGGTGTTGGAGAAGACTCTTGAGAGTCCTTTAGATTGCAAGGAGATCCAACCAGTCCATCCTAAAGGAGATCAGTCTGGGTGTTCTTTGGAAGGACTGATGCTGAAGCTGAAACTCCAATACTTTGGCCACCTCATGCGAAGAGTTGACTCATTGGAAAAGACCCTGATGCTGGGAGGGATTGAGGGCAGGAGGAGAAGGGGACGAAAGAGGATGAGATGGCTGGATGGCATCACCAACTCAATGGACATGAGTTTGGATAAACTCTGGGAGTTGGTGATGGACAGGGAGTCCTGGCATGCTGCGATTCATGGGGTCGCAAAGAGTCGGACATGACTGGGTGACTGAACTAACTAACTAATCTATTATATTCAAATGAAGTCTTTCATAATACTTTACTGTATCTGATATTTATATAGAAACTTGAAGCCTTCAATAGTTCTTTTCTAAAAGTTGCTTAAGAAGTTTTTTTCTTTTTCTTTTTTTAGGAAAAGCAGTCAGCTATTGAGATTTAAATTAAATCTATACCAACCTTAAAAGTATGTCATATTGTTATTTTGATGTGTACTTAATGAAGAAAAAGGGATGTACAACTTAATTATAAAGTTTATTAGTGATGATATTAATCTAGTTATTTTCAGTGCAGATTGACACTAAATAACACATAGTAATGACATATTTCATCTTCAAATATCTGAGCAAGCACTATCTATAGTAAGTGTATGTTCCAGGCTGTTGTAGATGCTCTTATGTCAAAAATGTTTATGTGAAAAACTGTGCAAAAATTTTGAAAAATGTTGAGTATTTATCTGTGCTCCTTGGGCAGGGAGGTGGGAGGGGGGTTCATGTTTGGGAACGCATGTATACCCATGGTGGATTCATGTCAATGTATGGCAAAACCGATACAGTATTGTAAACTAAAATAAAGTAAAAATAAAAATTAAAAAAAAAGTTGTTTAATGTGATGTATGTCCACTTTTCATAATATAATCCTTTCCTTGGACCCTTATAAGAAGTTATTTAAAATATGTGTAAATATTTTGTTCTTTTAAATATATCTTTCTTCCAGAAAACTTACCAACTGGTCATCTATTGAAAACAGTGCAAACACCTTATCCTGGGGTTCAAAACTCTTTAGAATCAGTCAGGTCTCAATATACTTTTGAAATCTTATATATATATATATACACTTTTCCTCTTCCTTCACCCTAAATGCCTTACATTCCTTCCATAACAGTATACTCCTCATTTTCTGAACATACTCCATTTTCTCATGTCAGTTTCTTAGCCCAAAATATCTTTCCACTGTATCTCCACCTGTCACGGTTCTACCCATCTTCCAAGAACTGTATCATGTCATCTGCTCCACAAAGCTGTCTCTAATTTTAGATTATGCTCATTATTCAGGTATTTTAAGATATTTAAAAAATATTTTTGACAGAGAGAGTGGATTTTTTTTTTAAATAAAAAGTAGATGGCAGTGACCTCAATGTTTATAGAATCTCTTTAGGTAAGTGATTCTGTTCAGCAACAAAAGCAAGAACAGTGGCTAACATGACATTCATTTTTCTTCCCTTTAGTAAACTCTTGCTGCATTGTCACACTGATGATTTTTATGAGCCTGTAGGAAACATTTTTAATTCATTATGGTGAATATCTTATAATAAGGCAAAAAGAAATTGATCCAGATAGATGGATATCTAACGTAAGACACTGACTTCTTCTGAGGTAAAATTGCAGTTAAGGCTGCAGAACAGAAACTTTATCATGTATATGATGTACCATTCCTCTAAAAGTATTTAGATGGAAGATTTGGCATGAAATCTAGCTATCAAAATTACTCATTCTACTCTCACTATGTTGGGAGGATAGCAACCACACAGTTTTTTGGGTAAAGTACAATCCCATTCCTCATGTCAGAGAAAAAAATATTTTTTTTTCATTCTGTCCTGGAAATGAGTAACTGTAGTTAGCAGATCTCTACAACTGGAGATAGCCTGAAATGACTACCAGCTCCCAGGTGTACTCAGGTTGGAATATCAGTTCTACCTCTTTCTAACATGACTTATAAGGGTTTTGTGATTGTGATGTTTTAAGGACTTTCTTCAGTAAGTAGAAGTCAGAGGGCTCTGTGATTTTCAGTTTTTCCAGAACTGAATTAGGCCAGTTTCACCTACAGCTCATTCCTGGCAGTTAGCTTTATAATGAAAAAAGCTCTGAGGAATGATTATTTTATACCATGTATTTTATTGTCCAGTCACTTAATAAACTAATGATTCAGTTTTAATGTTGGTGTTGTTGTTTAGCTAAGTCATGTCTGACTCATTTGTGACCCCATGGACTATAACTGGGGCTTTGCCAGTGGCTCAGTGGTAAAGAATCTGCCTGCAATGAGGGAGACATGGGAGACTCAGGTTTGGGAAGATGGGTTGGGGTCAGTGTCGAGACTCTGAGTCAGGCAGATACCCTTGAGGAGGACATGGCAACTTGCTCCAGTATTCTTGCCTGGAAAATCCCATGGACAG
Organism: Ovis canadensis; assembly: GCF_042477335.2. Lineage (NCBI taxonomy): Eukaryota > Metazoa > Chordata > Mammalia > Artiodactyla > Bovidae > Ovis > Ovis canadensis. Next base: position 69,845,035 of record NC_091248.1, on the reverse strand, counting down.
AGGAGCCTGGCAGCCTACAGTCCATAGAGTGGGAGAGATGGACAGGACTGAAGTGACAGTATGCATGCTTATAGGCCTTTTTTAATGCAAGGCAATAAAGCAGATGAACATTTAAGGTTACTAATGACATTATCCACTACAGTATGAATGAATACTTAAATTTATAGTATTAACGCTTGTGCATGCATGCTCAGTCATGTCTGACTCTTTGTGACTCCATGGACTGTAGCCCTCCAGGTTTCTCTGTCCATGGAATTTTTCAGGCAAGAGTACTGGAGCGGGTTGCCATTTCCTTCTCCAGGAGATCTTCCCAAAAGAGGGATAGAACCCATGTCTCTTGAGTCTCCTATACTGGTAGGCAGATTCTTTACCACTACACCACCTGGGAAGCCCAGTATTAACATATCATTACTTATAAATAATATAGTGCATTTTCCCAGTGAGCACAAAGGCATTTATCCTGTTGAAATGACTAATTTTAGCCATATGTTTACTGATTACAATTTTGAATCATAATTCTGTATATTCATGAAAAAATTTTAAAGCAAAGCATGCCCTTTAATAACTTTGTTTTAAAAAACAAATGGAAAACAAAAAAAATTAGGAGGCATTTGATTAAAGAAACTAGATTTATAAATGTTTAGAAAATTGCTATTTTCGTAACAGTTTAATATTAAATCAGAATAAACACACAATTGGTAGAATACTATGTTCATGGTAATATTTTAAAGTCTACATTAGTTATTGTTTTGAGTTCATTGTTTTATTCATTTTCTAGGATACGTGAACAATGCTTAGCAATTTAAGGAGAGAACCACACCAATTTACTAGTATAAAACTTGCAAATTCTGTATACCCAGAAACAATACATGATTATGTTATTTAATTTTCTTTGGGCATTGTTAGTTGAGGGTTAAAGGAAACTCTAAAACAATTCATATACTTTGGTTTGTGATTAAAATAATCTTTCTTTGAAAAATAAGAATTCTGTAAATGATGAGCCTTACTGATATTATTAGGGATATAAAAAGGAGGGTATATATGAAATTCCATTCTATTGTGGGACATTACATTTTAGTGAGGACGATTCCTTGATCTTCATAACCTTCATTGACATACATTTTCTGAATACAATGGTATGCAAGTCTAAAATTAGAAAATAAGAATTCCAGTTCCTGTTTCCACAAATCCCTCATCTGTGTCTCTTCATGAAGTCACTGTTTTAGTGATAAGATTGGTGACAGTAGGTTCACTTGAAAATTAAAGTTGCTATAGTTTAATGTTTTGGTATATCAACATTTATGCTAAAATATAATCTTAAAATCTTCTAAAAAATTTGTGACAGATTTGCTTGCCAAAATTTATTAAAAACAAATTTGTTTTGGTATAATTTACTTACAGATTTTCAAAAGCCAAATAAATTGAACAATGTTTAGCTATATATTCCTCAACTGCTCAAACATTTTCATTATTAAATAGTAAATTAAGAGATATTATTAACTATGTCAAATTCAACTTATTTGAACATCAAAGATATTCTATTTAAAAGTTCCTGGGAACTCATACAACTCAGCATCAAAAAAAGAAAAGAAAAATTCTGGTAAAGATTGGGCAGAGGACCTGAATAGACATTTTTCTGAAAAAAGCATACAGATGGCCAATAGGCTCATGAAAAGATGCTCAGCATCTCTAATCATCAGGGAAATGCAAATCAAAACCACAATGAGATGTCACCTCACACCTGTCACAATGGCTTTTATCCAAAATGCAACCAATAATAAGTGTTGGTGAGGGTGTTGGAAAGAGAATGCTCCTGCACTGTTGGTGGGACTGTAAATTGGTGCAGCCACTATGGAAAACAGTGTGGAGGTTCCTCAAAAAGTTAAAAATGAAACTACCATATGGCACAGAGCTTCAAATCCTAGGTATTTATTCAAATAAAATAAACAGTGTTTGAAAAAATATATGTAACCCCTGCATTCATTGCAGCATTATTTATAATAGCCGAGATATGGAAGTAACCATAGATGAATGGATAAAGAAGGTGTGGAAGACAAATACAATGAAATATTAGTCATAAGAAAGAATGAAATATTGCCATTTTTGACAACAGGTATGGTCCTAGAAGGCATTATGCTAAGTGAAATAAGTCAGACAAAGTCACATATCGTATGATTTCACTTACGTGTGGAATCTAAAAACCAAAGCATAGGAACAAACATAACAAAACAGAAACAGAGTCATGGATACAGAGAACAGGTGTTGCCGGAGGGGAGGCGGTGTGAGAGGACAAGAGAAATAGGTCAGGGAAATTCAGGGGTAACACTTTCTGTTACAGAGTAAATGAGCCACAGGTAAGATTACACAACTTGGGAAATACAATCAGTAACAATTTAACAACATTGTATGGTAAGAAATGGTAATGGGACTTACTGTGGTGATCATTTTATAATGTATAAAAATGGTAAATCACTGAGCACCTGGAACTAACAGTTTTATAGGTCAGTAAAATTTTTTCTAATTAAAAAAAAAAAAACTTTAAGTGCCTGGGGAAACCTTAAAAATTTGAAGCATGCATGAAATGAAAATCCTTGGTTTAATTCCTTGATCTGTGTTGGACAAGTATTTTCAGGCAGATGGTATAGTAAGTATATATTCTACCTCAGAAATAAATTTAGTCAAGTCATCACTTTCTCTGACGCTTGGCTTACATTTTATTAAACTCTTTAATACTCAGATTTGAAAAGATCTAATGTTTGACATGACTGCATAAAGATCATTCTGTCAACCATATTGATTTTTTTAGTGATTTAGAAAAAATTTCAAATGATTTAAACCTGGAAGCTTAAATCATTTGTCTGGATATGATCTGCTTTCAATTGACTAGCCTCTTTAAGTCAGGCCTGCTATTCTACGATCAAAACTCTTCAAGAAAAGATCCTCTACAATATCAAGTGGTATTTGATAATTAAATAAGTCATGTTCTTTATAAGTCAGTGTTCAGTACCACAGGGAACTGCTGTTCTGCATTTGGTCATTCATTCATTCAATGCATGTTTATTAAGCAGTTTTTATGCCAGGCAAAGTGCAAGGCCTTGGGATGTTGAATGAGTAAGAGTGTTCTTTACCCTTGAACTGCTTGCAATTAGATTCAGACATAAAGAAATTTCAGTTCTATGTAACTGCAATATGTAACTAGATATGTGAAACTAGATATGTGAAACTAGAAACTAGATATGTGAAACTAGAAACTGTGTAACTAGATATGTGAAAAAGTGCTATGAGGTCATTGACTAGGAGTAGAAAGGGGGTACCTTTCAGTAAATGAGATGAAGCAAAAGTTCAGGTGCTTAGTCACTAAAATAGGCTTGTTTTCATCAGAGAAAGTCTTACTTAGAAATAGTAATTAAATAGCTGTCCCTTGGTATGGAGAGTGGAGGGAGATTGGTCTTAGGTCTTCTGATATGAAACTCCATGGATGCTCAAGTTCTTTGTATAAAATGGCATAGTACAGTCAGTCTTCTGTATCTGCTGGTGAGGAACCCACAGATACATAGAGCTTACTATAATAGGTAATGATTACCAGGTACTTGCTGAGTGCCAAACATTGTTCTAAAAATGTTATAAGTAATATTCATCTAGCTATTCTTATCCAATTTAAATCAGCGGGCTAAAGGAACATAGCTTCTGTACTCCAAGGTGCCCTGGAGAAGCAACATGGAGGCATATTGGCTTTTTCAGGGAAACATCAGTTCAGTTCAGTTCAGTTGCTCAGTTGTGTCCGACTCTTTGTGACCCCATGAATTGCAGCACGCCAGGCCTCCCTGTTCATCACCATTTCCCGGAGTTCACTCAGACTCACATCCATCGAGTCTGTGATGCCATCCAGCCCTCTCATCTTCGGTCGTCCCCTTCTCCTCCTGCCCCCAATCCCTCCCAGCATCAGGGTCTTTTCCAATGAGTCAGTTTTTTGCATGAGGTGGCCAAAGTACTGGAGCTTCAGCTTTAGCATCATTCCTTCCAAAGAACACCCAGGACTGATCTCCTTCAGAATGGACTGGTTGGATCTCCTTGCAGTCCAAGGGACTCTCAAGAGTCTTCTCCAACACCACAGTTCAAAAGCATCAATTCTTCGGCGCTCAGCCTTCTTCACAGTCCAACTCTCACATCCATACATGACCACTGGAAAAACCATAGCCTCGACTAGACGGACCTTAGTTGGCAAAGTAATGTCTTTGCTTTTGAATATACTATCTAGGTTGATCACAACTTTCCTTCCAAGGAGTAAGTGTCTTTTAATTTCATGGCTGCAGTCACCATCTGCAGTGATTTTGGAGCCCCCCAAAATAAAGTCTGACACTGTTTCCACTGTTTCCCCATCTATTTCCCATGAAGTGATGGGACCGGATGCCATGATCTTCGTTTTCTGAATGTTGAGCTTTAAGCCAACTTTTTTCACTCTCCTCTTTCACTTTCATCAAGAGGCTTTTTAGCTCCTCTTCACTTTCTGCCATAAGGGTGGTGTCATCTGCATATCTGAGGTGATTGATATTTCTCCCAGCAATCTTGATTCCAGCTTGTGTTTCTTCCAGTCCAGCATGATGCCCAATAGATATCAGACATCATATGAAATACTAGGTTGAGGTATGTCACAATAGCTGCATGAAATCACACTAGACTTTTAAAAATTAAAGCAATATCTCTGGTCTTCACTGGTGGCTCAGTGGTAAAGAATCTGCCTGCCAATGCAGGGGACACGGGTTCGATCCTTGATCAAGCAGATCCTAAAGGCCGTGGAGCAACTAAACCAATGCACCAAAACGATTGAACCTGTGCTCTAGTGCCCAGGAGCCACAACTACTGAGCACACATGCCACAACCACTGAAGCCCATGAACCCCAGAGCCCATGCTCCCCAGCAAAAGAAGCCACTGCAATGAGAAGCCCACACACTGCAACTTAAATTAATTAATTAAAAGTTTTAAAAACTGTATCTCTGCAGAGTTGGGTTTTCAGCAATTTCTCTGATAAAAAGTAGTTACTATTTAAAAATCAATATGGAACAGAAAAAGAGGGTGATTGACCTTATTTAGTCTGAATGCACAGGTTGAGAAACTGTGTAGTGCTCAACAGCCATACACATCTCATTAGTAAGTAACTGCAGTTATTTAAAAGTAAAATTAAAATCTTTTTCTTTCAAATTTTTTGCATTACTTTTCCAAATAGTAGTGGTTTTGTTCAGGTATAAAATGTATTATTAACTTGCTGGCCCCAATTACTTAATAAAAGGAACTGTTATTTATTTTTAATTATCATTTTGTTTGTTTTAATTTTGATCACTTGTTAGAAAAGTTACTAAGACTGTGAAGGTGCTTTGAACTAAGAAAGTTTAGGAATCTCTTATCTTTGTTGTTGTTGTTTAGTCACTAAATCGTGTCTGACATTTGAGACCCCATGGACAGTAGCCCATCAGGCTTATCTATCCATGGAATTTTCCCAGCAAGAATACTGGAGCAGGTTGCCTATTTTAAAGTTTATGTAAATAAAAACAGTTTAAATAGAATTAATTAAATATGCTTTACGTCTGTTCCTTATCTTCTATAAGGAACAAAATTATTCCAAGTTTGTATTGAGGGGCTATAAGATATAAATTAATGCAATATCTATTTTCCTTACCTAAGTAATAGGAATATAATCTGGTTCAATGAATTCATGGTCAGTTTGACTATGCATGAATGCATACCCCACTCACGTAAATGATCTGGATAGCAAAAAACAAAGACAAAATACATGTAATCTAATTCAGTTTACAGTTTAGTCCAAGGCAGTCATTTAGGTGGTCCCTTTAGTTTTCACTCTGTTTCGTTTGTATACTTGCTTCGTCTTCCACAAACCTCTGTTTCTTTTCCCTTATTCATCTCTAGGAAATGAGAAGTGATTGTGCCCTTGCTGTGTGTGTGTGTGGGGGGGGGGGTGTGGGGGGCAGATCATCTCCATGTAATCCCCTTCTCTTTCTCAACCATGTGGATGTTCCTCATCTGCATGTGCTCTGATCAGCCTGCCAACACTCGGACTGAACTTGCGTATCAATATACGCACATCTGGTCTGGCCTCTTCTAGAATGCTAGGAGCTTGGCACCCTTTCCTCATCTTGCTTGGCTCCTACCATTGCCTTGTACCCACTGAAACTCTGCCACATTTTCTATCCTATCCATGGTCTAGTAAACACGATGCCAGGCCTACTGGCTCACAGAACAGCTACTTTAATCTGCTCCTTCTAAGATCAGAGACCTTCTGGGTGCTGTCCTCAACACAAGCAAATGAAGAGCAGTACAAGAAAGCAAAACCAAGAACATGTGCATATTATTTCCTGTCTCTCTTTCCTCATTACTCCTTTTCTTCCCTTAATATCTTTGGATCAGAAGAGGAGGACCTTCTTTTACCCTATGCATGTCCTGGTGTCTTGTTATAGTCTCTGGCCTCTTAGTGAAGTATTAATGGAATTCAGGTGTCAGGGAGAGAGAGAGGCTTACAGATAAGGGGTCTTGAAATGGGAGTAGATTATAGTCTTGTCTGACTCAGTGAAACTATGAGCCATGCATGTAGGGCCACCCAAGACAGACAGGTCATGATGGAGAGTTCTGACAAAACATGGTCCACTGGAGAAGGGAATGGCAAACCGCTTCAGTATTCTTGCCTTGAGAACCCCATGAACAGTATGAAAAGGCAAAAAGGTAGGACACTGAAAGATGAACTCCCCAGCTCGGTAGATGCCCAATATGCTACTGGATAAAAGTGGAGAAATAACTCCAGAAAGAATGAAGAAATGGAACCAAAGCGAAAACAGCACCCAGTTGTGGATGTGACTGTGATGGAAGTAAAGGCCGATGCTGTAAAGAACAATATTGCATAGGAACATAGAATGTTAGGTCCATGAATCAAGGCAAATTGGAAGTGGTCAAACAGGAGGTGGCAAGAGTAAATATCTAAATTTTATGATTCAGTGAACTAAAATGGACTGGAACGGGCGAATTTAATTCAGATGACCATTATATCTACTACAAGAATCCCTTAGAAGAAATGGAGTAGCTATTATAGTCAACAAAAGAGTCCAAAATACAGTACTTGGATGCAATCTGAAAAACAACAGAAGGATCTTTGTTCATTTCCAAGGCAAACCATTTGATATCACAGTAATCCAAGTCTATGCCCCAGCCAGTAATGCTGCAGAAGCTGAAGTTGAGTAGCTCTGTGAAGACCTATAAGACCTTCTAGAACTAACCCCCCAAAACGATGTCCTTTTCATTATAGGGGACTGGAATATAAAACTAGGAAGTCAAGAGATACCTGGAGTAACAGGCAAATTTGGCCTTGGAGTACAAAATGAAGCAGTGCAAAGGCTAACAGAGTTTTACCAAGAGAACACATTGGTCCTAGTAAACACCTTCTTCCAACAAGAGACGACTCTACACATGGACATCACCAGATGGTCAATACTGAAATCAGATTGATTATATTCTTTGCAGCCAAAGATAGACAAGATCTATACAGTCAGCAAAAACAAGACCAGGGGCTCTGACTGTGGCTCAGATCATGAATTCCTTATTGCCAAATTCAGGCTTAAGTTGAAGAAAGTAGGGAAAACCACTAGACCGTTCAGGTATGACTTAAATCAAATCCCTTATGATTATACAGTGAAAGTAAGAAATAGATTTTAGGGACTAGATCTGATAGAGTGCCTGAAGAACTATGGACAGAGGTTTGTGACATTGTATAGGAGGCAGTGATCAAGATCATTCCCAAGATAAAGAAATGCATGAAGACAAAATGGTTATCTGAGGAGGCCTTATAAGGCCTTATAGCTGAGAAAAGAAGACAAGCTAAAGTCAAAGGAGAAATGGAAAGATACACCCATCTGAATGCAGAGTTCCAAAGAATAGCAAGGAGAGATAAGAAAGCCTTCCTCAGTGATCAGTGCAAAGAAATAGAGGAAAGCAATAGAGTGGGAAAGACTAGAGATCTCTTCAAGAAAACTAGAGATACCAAGGGAACATTTTATGCAAAGATGGGCACAATAAAGGACAGAAATGGTATGGACCTAACAGAAGTTAGAAGAGGTGGCAAGAATACACAGAACTATACAAAAATTATCTTCACGATCCAGATAATCATGATCACTCCTCTAGAGTCAGACATCCTGGAATCAGATGTCAAGTGGGCCTTGGGAAGCTTCACTATGAGCAAAGCTGGTGGAGGTGATGGAATTGAAGTTGAGTTATTTCAAATCCTAAAAGATGCTGTTGTGAAAGTGCTGCACTCAATATGCCAGCAAATTTGGAAAACCCAGCAGTGGCGACGGGACTGGAAAAGGTCAGTTTTCATTCCAATCCCAAAGAAAGACAATGCCAAAGAATGTTCAAACTACCACACAGTTGTACTCATCTCATACCCTAGCAATATAATGCTCAAAATTCTCCAAGCCAGGCTTCAATGGTACATGAACCATGAACTTCCTGATGTTCAAGCTGGATTTAGAAAAGACAGAGGAACCTGAGATCAAATTGCCAACATCCGATGGATCATCAAAAAAGCAAGAGAATTCCAGAAAAACATTACTTCTGCTTTTTGACTACACCAAAACCTTTGTGTGAAAACTGGAAAATTCTTCAAGAGATGGGAATGGCACACCACCTCATCTGCCTCCTGAGAAATTTGTATGCAGGTCAAGAAGCAACAGTTAGAACTAGACATGGAACAACAGACAGATTCTAAATCAGGAAAGGAGTACGTCAGGCTGCATATTGTCACCCTGTTTACTTAACTTACAGCAGAGTACATCATGCAAAATGCCAGGTTGGATGAAGCACAAACTGGAATTAAGATTGCTGGGAGAAATATCAATAACCTCAGATATGCAGATGACACCACCCTTATAGCAGAAAGTGAAGAAGAACTAAAGAGCCTCTTAATGAAAGTGAAAGAGGAGAGAGTGAAAAAGTTGGCTTAAAACTCAACATTCAAGAAACTAAGGTCATGACATCTGATCCCATCTCTTCATGGCAAGTAGATGGGGAAACAATGGAAACAAAAAGACTCTATTTTCTTGGGCTCCAAAATCACTGCAGATGGTGACTGCAGCATGGAATTAAAAGATTCTTGCTCCTTGGAAGAAAAGTTATGACCAACCTAGACATCATATTTAAGAGCAGAGACGTTACTTGGCTGACAAAGGTCTGTCTAGTCAAAGCTATGTTTTTTCCATTAGTCATGTATGGGTGTGACAGTTGGACTACAAAGAAAGCTGAATGTCAAAGAATTGATGCTTTTGAACCGTGGTGTTGGAGCAGACTTTTGAGAGTCCCTTTGACTGAAGGAAGATCAAATCAGTCAATCCTAAAGAAAGTCAGTCCTGAATAGTTATTGGAAGGACTGACATTGAAGCTGAAACTCCAATACTTTGGCCACCTGATGCAATGAATTGACTCCTTGGAAAAGACCATGATGCTGGGAAAGATTGAAGGCAGGAGGAAAAGTGGCCAACATTGGCCAACATAGTAATAGATGGTTGGATGGCATCACCGACTCAATGGACATGAATTTGAGCAAGCCCCGTGAGTTGGTGATGGACATGGAAGCCTGTTGTGCTGTGGTCCACAGGGTGCAAAGAGTGGGACACAACTGAATGACTGCACTGAACTAACTGAAACATAGTTGACATATATGTAATAAGGAATTAGAAGCTAAAGACAAATGTATGGATATCAGACCTTTGTATTTTAGGTTTTTGCAAAATGATCAAGTTAGGGATAGTTAAATATCAATAGGTTTTGTAATTCCTGTTCTTTTCATTTATTTTTTTTTTAATTTGAGGGTATTTGCTTTACAATGTCGTGTTAGTTTCTGTCGTACAAGAATGTGCATCAGATATATATATATATATATATATATATATATATATATATATATATATATATATATCCTTTCTCTCATCAGCCTCCTTCCCCAATGTAAAAAAGGTTTGTTTAAAAATTATCTCTCCATATGGTAGGGCAGAGAGGACTGAAACATGTTTTCAAAGAAGCTTGCAAATATGTGTCAAGCACTGATGACTCTGGGTAGTAAGGTGGAAGTTTTATTCAGCATTCCTAGACTTTTTATGCCAACTAACATTGAATACCCAGTGCGTTATTCTGTTAACTGAATCACCCCCTTCCTCTTAGTCATCTACCACAGTTCCTGATTGTAATTACCAACCTGTGTTTAAGCTCCGTGGACACCATGTTCCACAATCAGAATTTTTCTGTGTTCACTGCTCTCTGCAGTGGGTCCTGTCTAGGTACCAATTCCTAGGTATGTTCTGTAATGGGATATAAACAAATTTGCATGTTAACTAGAGTTTTCCCAATAATACCTTAATATTTAACAGCAAATAAAATGATCATATATTCATATAAAGCAATAGACATGGAGAATCAATTTTGGACTGTGAACTCATTCAGTTACTCAAAATGCACCATATGGAAAACTGCACATTTAATTTGACCCTATTTACTAGTTCATTTTTTCATGAAGTATCAGTTTACATGAAAATGTGGCTTCAGGATAGAAATGAAAGGTCCGGGAAAGCAAATATTGCATTTCATTGTCAACTAACTAACTTGTATAAGAGAGGCAATGAAGTACAATAGAAAGAATACCAGCCACAGAATTAGATGGCTTTTTATACAGCTACTTGCAGGCACTTGGATAAATCTATTCTTCTTTTGGAGTGGCATTTTCCTAATTTGCATAAAACAAAGTTCAACCAGATGATGCTTCTAGTTGAAACAGCTGTTATTCTAATGATGCATATTTTTACCATATTTTAACATTTTTTTCAAGAATATAATCTTTGAAAAATCATTTCAAGAAACTCACTGTTACTGAATAGTCTATCTAAGTTTTGTCATATACTGAATACTTCTATTAAATAGATAAAGAGAAGGCATCACCTGAATTCTTTCCTTCATGGTCACTAAACATGATAAAGACCATTGAGCAATATAGCTCTTAACATTTGATCAAGCAAATTAAACATTTGAGACGGAGAGGCCTTGTCTTTTTTGTTATGAAGCCAGGCTATAAAATGAACCTATCCTTTTGGTATCTTGCTCAGATTGCACTGTGGTTTCCTACATATGGGGCATTGGTGCATGTAAACAAAATAGTTCCACTTAGCAGAACACATAGCTCAGAGCCTTCTGTCCTGTTTGCAGTGACCTGGAAAGTACAAAGAGAGCAGTGTCACAAAAATGGCTTTACTAGTATATTTGTGGATGGATGAAATCTTCATCACACAAATTTAAAATCTGTCAACTTCCTCCAAGTACACTATTACAGGAGAAATAGTAATACTGAGTTCTGTTTCATAGCCATTTCATTTGGGAAATTGTGAAAAATAAGAGGGGAAATGAATTGGGAACATCTTTTCTCCTGATGTGAAATAATAAATTAATAATCTAAAAGAGGAAGAAAATTCTACCAGAAGCTTATTAAATGAATTCTATTCGTAATCATACTACTTTTATAAACAATATTTTACTTAATATACCTACAAATTACTTTTCTGTGCTAAGTTCATTTAATTACTGGCAATGTTTCCTTTGGTCTTCCCAAATAGAAAAATATATAAACCCAAATGCATCAGATGGTTTTATTGCTTACTAAACAGGTGATGGAGAAACTTATTGCAACATATTTAGATGTTAAAAACTTACTTATGGTCATCACTTTCAGCGAAGTCATTTCTTTTATTTTATGTACACATTAAAGATATAATCCACATGCATAAATATCCATTTTTTTAGAAATTCATGAATAAGATTTAATATTTATAATGGAAGAAAGTTAAATTGATTTGAAAATGTGCTTTTATAGAATTGTACTTCAGATTTGCTTTGTTTAATTTTTAAGTTGCAGGTCTATTATATTTTCCCCTGCAGCATCAGACATGGTGGAATATATTTATATGAAACAAAATATCTATGCTCTGCTGAGGTAGTTAATAAATGAGATTCCATTATAAGTAACTATTAAGAAAAAAATCTAGATGTCAATGGGATTGAGAACCCAGGTACGTCTTTCTCGCTTGGCAAAGTAAAAGAAGAAACCTCAATCAAAGCCGATCAGTTCCTCTGACTTTGATATTTTAAGACTTTATAGTTTACACCTAATACTGTGGTTTGTAAACTTGAAGAGCTTATATAAATACCCAAGACATTTATATTTAATGTTCCCATTTGTGCAAAGGAAGGCGGCTTTACATGTTTTTTCTTTATACATAAATTTCTGACACTGAAATAGACTTGAATTTTTGTATGCTGCCCTTTAAGATATCACTTTAAGAAGCTATAATTCACTTATTAAAATTTTGTTTTTATTTTTGCTATTAACAAGTAGGGCTTTATTATTGTGGTCAATAGACAGTATTTTCTATATTAAAGCAGGCATTTTTATAATGCTTTATTTCAGTTACTATTAGGTGATTGAATTCTCTCTTGTTGTTAGGGATTTTTATTCTGTATTACTATTTTCATAAATTTTAGTGTTGCCTTTATTAAATTAAGCTATAGCTATGTTCTCAAATGGATGTTTACTAGTATTTAGAAGTCTAGTGAAGACCCTCTCCCTTACCACTTTTATCGATTCATTTGATTTTTCCCTTTAATGTTGAACCTCTATAAATATTTATCTATATTTTTAAAATACTTGTATGCTTTAAATATCAAGGTTAGCCTATTTAGCAAGTCAGTCCATGTAAGCACATCTCTCATTTTAATTGTATTAATTCGCCTCCTCAGAGAAAGAAAGTGAAGCTTCCATCTGTCCCTGTCAATTTTGTTTCTTCCCAAAGAGATGACAAAGACATTTTTACTGTATAGGTGTGAAATGCACGAGTGTGGTAACTCAAGTTCACTCCCACGCCTACTTATTTTTCCATAAAACATTCTATCAACAAGTAGAGCGCTTAAAGATGAGTGACATTAGTGGGCTCAGCATCCTTACTTTCATCTCAGTCTCCAATTAGAAAGCAACAATTCCAAGCCAGAAATCTTCAGCTAGTCTCTTTTTTTTAAAAAAAGTAATTATTTTAATTGGAAGCTAATTGTATACACAGAAGAACTGTACAAAAGAGATCATCACGACCTGGATAATCATGATGGTGTGATCACTCATCTAGAGCCAGACGTCCTGCAATGTGAAGTCAAGTAGGCCTTAGAAAGCATCACTACAAACAAAGCTATTGGAGGTGATGGAATTCCAGTTGAGCTATTTCAAATCCTGAAAGATGATGCTGTGAATGTGCTGCACTCAATATGCCAGCAAATTTGGAAAACTCAGCAGTGGCCATAGGACTGGAAAAGGTCAGTTTTCATTCCAATCCCAAAGAAAAGCAATGCCAAAGAATGCTCAAACTACTGCACAATTGCACTCATCTCACATGCTCGTAAAGTAATGCTCAAAATTCTCCAAGCTAGTCTTCAGCAATACGTGAACAGTGAACTTCCTAATGTTCAAGCTGGTTTTAGGAAAGGCAGAGGAACCAGAGATCAAATTGCCAACATCTGCTGCATCATTGAAAAAGCAAGAGAGTTCCAGAAAAACATCTATTTCTGCTTTATTGACTATGCCAAAACCTTTGACTGTGTGGATCACAATAAACTGTGGAAAATTCTTCAAGAGATGGGAATACCAGACCACCTGACCTGCCTCTTGAGAAATCTGTATGCAGGTCAGGAAGCAACAGTTAGAACTGGACATGGAACAACAGACTGGTTCCAAATAGGAAAAGGAGTACGTCAAGGCTGTATATTGTCACCCTGCTTATTTAACTTCTATGCAGAGTACATCATGAGAAATGCTGGACTGGAAGAAACACAAGCTGGAATTGAGACTGCCGGGAGAAATATCAATCACCTCAGATATGCAGATGGCACCATCCTTATGGCAGAAAGTGAAGAGGAACTAAAAAGCCTCTTGATGGAAGTGAAAGAGGAAAGTGAAAAAGTTGGCTTAAAGCTCAGCATTCAGAAAACGAAGATCATGGCATCCGGTCCCATCACTTCATGGGAAATAGATGGGGAAACAGTGGAAACAGTGTCAGACCTTATTTTGCGGGGCTCCAAAATCACTGCAGATGGTGACTGCAGCCATGAAATTAAAAGACGCTTACTCATTGGACGAAAGTTGTGATCAACCTAGATATCATATTCAAAAACAGAGACATTACTTTGCCAACTAAGGTCCATCTATTCAAGGCTATGGTTTTTCCTGTGGTCATGTATGGATGTGAGAGTTGGACTGTGAAGAACGCTGAGCACTGAAGAATTGATGCTTTTGAACTGTGGTGTTGGAGAAGACTCTTGAGAGTCCCTTGGACAACAAGGAGATCCAACCAGTCCATTCTGAAGGAGATCAGTCCTGGGTGTTCTTTGGAAGGAATGATGCTAAAGCTGAAACTCCAATACTTTGACCACCTCATATGAAGAGTTGACTCATTGGACAAGGGTCTGATGCTGGGAGGGATTGGGGGCAGGAGGAGAAGGGGACGACAGAGGATGAGATGGCTGGATGGCATCACTCACTCGATGAATGTGAATCTGAGTGAACTCCGGGAGTTGGTGATGGACAGGGAGGCCTGGTGTGCTGCCATTCATGGGGTCGCAGAGTCGGACACAACTGAGCGACTGAACTGAACTGAGTGGTTTTTGCCATACATCGACATGAATCAGCCACGGGAGCACATGTGTTCCCCATCCAGTACCCCCCTCCCACCTCCCTCCCCATCTCATCCCCCAGGGTCATCACAGTGCAACAGCCCTGAGCACCCTGTCTCATGCATCTAACCTGGACTGGCGCCACTTCTACGAGATTTAGAGCCGCACTATTAATGATGACTTTTCCTCCAGGAATATTTCATAGCCTCTTCATGCATGAATTTAATTTCTCAGTCAAGGCAAAATAACGTCACATGAAGCCCCATCACTGTAATTTCCAAAGAACCAAGACAGGAAATATTTGAGGAAGAAAATGTTTTATGTGAAATATAAAACATAGGTTTTTAGATTTGACTAGTCTTGAGAAAATAAAGATTTTAAGAAATGTTTTATACGGGCTTTGCTAAATTAGTTAACATGTTAAACTAGTAAAATTGTCCAACAGTAACATACTTTTATACCTAAAATGTAATAGGATCCTTAGGCTACAGAATTTCTGCCTGGGGCTGCAGGACACAATGATATTACGTCTCCTTATGGCAGGCATAAAATCTCTCCTCCCTGTGACTGTTTTCGCACTGTGTCCACATTTACTCTGAACTTTTTTCCTATGTAAAACCATGACCTTCAGCTTTTCCCTTTCTTGAGATTCTCTTGATTACCACAACTACAGTTTTAGCAATCCGACAACCCAAAATATACTTTCTTGATCACTATGGCTTCACAGACGGTCTGGTAGTCTGAGAATTCACAGAGTAGGGATGCATGGAGAAAATCAGTCTATCTACTCTTGCTCTGGCCTAGTCTTTCATTAACTTTAATGTATTTGGAACAGCGCAGCAGGATCATCCCCAGTCAAGTTTCTGGCTCTTCAGCTTATTTGTAAAGCATTAGTTGACAGCAGGTTCCTAAAAGCAATCTTTTTTTTCATTCAAGGGAAGAAGTTTGTATAGAGAAATATTTAAAAAAAGAAACAGAAGGTTTAGTTTAGCAATAACCTTAGGAATAAAGTATTTGTGTTTATGCCAGTGATTCTACTTAAGAAAGATATTGAGCCCCAACATGCCTGTCTTTTAGCAGAGGTCTCACTCTTAATGCCTAAACAGAATCCCATTTACTCCTTTTCTAATCGCTGAATTGCTGAGAAACACTCAATTTTCACATGTAATTGTAATAACCCACTAGTACTTATTATCATAACTAACAGTTGTTGTGTTAGGATAAATATTGAATTTACAATAAGAAGAATGAGTATCAAAAATACATACCATAGGTCAACTACTGGGCAATTACAGTTGGGTCAAACATTTAGGGAGAGAGTGGTTGGAAATTTAAATAAAGAAAAAAAATATTTCTGTGACGTTTTACATGCAACTCTTTCTCTTAATTTTAAAAAGTTAACAGTAACTTGTATCACAACTTTTTTTTTTAATCAATAAGCTTAATTTTTTAAGCATTTTAGTTTATCAGCAAAACTGCCCAGGAAGTAGTTTCTGTGTGTTCCCCACACATGCACAACTTCCTCCACTATGGACACCCCAGATGACAGTGGTACATTTATCACAATTGTTAGACCTATACTGTCAACTTACTATCACCCAAAGTCTGTTGTTTACTTTAGGATTCACTCTTGGTGTTATATGTTTCATGGATTTGGCCTGATGTATAATGACATTATCCCCTAGTGTAGTATCATATCTATGTACATAGATTCACTCCCCTAAAAATCCTCTAGGCTCTTCCTCTTCATCCCTCCCTCCCCTCCACCAACCTCTACCCATCACTGATCTTATACTGACATATATCCACTAGTGTAGTATCATATCTATGTACACAGATTCACTCCCCTAAAAATCCTCTATGTTCTCCCTATTCATCCCTCCCTCTCCTTCACCAGCCCCTGGACACCACTGATTTTTTCACTGTCTCCACTTTCCCCTCTTCCAGAATGTCATATCAGTTCAGTTCAGTAGCTCAATTGTGTCCAGCTCTTTGCAACCCTATGAATCGCAGCACGCCAGGCGTCCCTGTCCATCACCAACTCCCGGAGTTCACTCAAACTCATGTGCATTGAGTCAGTGATGCCATCCAGCCATCTCATCCTCTGTCGTTCCCTATTCCTCCTGCCCCCAATCCCTCCCAGCATCAGAGTCTTTTCCAGTGAGTCAACTCTTCACATGAGGTGCCCAAAGTACTGGAGTTTCAGCTTCAGCATCATTCCTTCCAAAGAAATCCCAGGGCTGATCTCCTTCAGAATGGACTGGTTGGATCTCCTTGCAGTCCAAGGGACTCTCTAGAGTCTTCTCCAACACCACAGTTCAAAAGCATCAATTCTTCGGCGCTCAGCTTTCTTCACAGTCCAACTCACATCCATACATGACCACTGAAAAAACCATAGCCTTGACTAGACGGACCTTTGTTGGCAAAGTAATATCTCAGCTTTTTAATATGCTATCTAGGTTGGTCATAACTTTTCTTCCAAGGAGTAAGCGTCTTTTAATTTCATGGCTGCAATCACTATCTGCAGTGATTTTGGAGCCCCCTCAAAAAAACAAATACAAAGTCTGACACTGTTTCCACTGTTTCCCCATCTACTTCCCATGAAGTGGTGGGACAAGATGCCATGATCTCAGTTTTCTGAATGTTGAGCTTTAAGCCAATAGTTGGAGTCATAACATATGTAGCCTTTTCAGATTGGCTTCTTTCACTTAGCATGCATTTAATGTTCTTCCAGGTTTTCTTCTTCTTTTTCCCCCTAAGTTTTAGTAATATTATTTTCCCCAACTCTCTTTTCTATTGTCACTGAAGTATAAAATCATTCAAAGATGAAAGAGTAAGATTAGTAGGGTACAATGAAGCATATGCCTGAATCACTTGCTTCTGATGCTGTAAGTTACCTTTGAGTTTTAAAAGAATTCACAGGAACAGTCTGGTCTATTCACAGAGAAACTGAACACATCTGGAAAAAATGTAATTAAATATCTTGGATTTTAGAAATCCTTTGAGTATGGCTTTATCACATCTTTTCACAAAACCTCATTTAAAGGAATTCCAACAGGTACTAAAGCATCATCCAAAATAATGTGCTTCAGTATTAAGGGGGCATGCACAGGAATGCAAAGTGAAGGACTTAAGTAAAGAATATTCAACAACCTAAAACTTGAGAGGCATCAAAAATACTATTTAGGACATTCAGAAATCAAATCAAATAATTTCTTCCTCAGTAGGGACATGACTTTCCATCTAGATCATTCATTTTTACTCTTGTCTAGATGACTGTGCTTATATGGGAAGATCGTCACAAAATCATACCTTTGCCTTTCTGTTATTCTGAAAATGAGCTTCAGCAATCAAGAGATTCTAGTAATTAAGGAGGAAATGTGGAAAATAAAATTTTAAGAAGCCATATTGGAGCCTGTCAAGCTGAAAGAATTATAAACATTATATTCTCAAAAATGAAAAAAAAAAAAAATCCAAGATTGAAACTGCAGCTTGAGTGCGAGATTTTAGGACTCAGTTTCCTGAAATTTACAAGAAAGATCATTGAAACCTATTTTGAATTAACATATTTCAGGTTCAATTTTGTCAGCTATATAAAACAAAGTTGTCTTTAAAATATATAGAGTTAAGTTATCTTTCTTATTCCTCTTCTAATATTTTTTTCACAGTAATGCTTGCAAAAAGGTTAAAAGGATCAAGTTAGTGAAGAAGAGATTATTAAGTGTAACTGTCCACCATCCCACTCAGTTCACAAACTTATTCTATTCCTTGTTCTTCCTATCATAAAAATATCTCTTTTCAATTTTTATGCAAGTTATTACAAAGCAACTAAATATTAGACATAATTTATTTATTAATGATGGTATAATATTCAGTTTATTTATTGACCAAACTGATCACATAGACCACAGCCTTGTCTAATTCAATAAAACTATGAGCCATGCTGTATAGGGACACGCAAGAGGCAAAAAGGTAGGACACTGAAAGATGAACTCCCCAGCTCGGTAGATGCCCAATATGCTGCTGGAAAAAAGTGGAGAAATAACTCCAGAAGGAATGAAGAGATGGAACCAAAGCAAAAACAGCACCCAGTTGTGGATGTGACTGTGATGGAAGTAAAGGCCGATGCTGTAAAGAACAATATTGCATAGGAACATAGAATGTTAGGTCCGTGAATCAAGGCAAATTGGAAGTGGGTCAAACAGGAGGTGGCAAGAGTAAATATCTAAATTTTATGATTCAGTGAACTAAAATGGACTGGAACGGGCGAATTTAATTCAGATGACCATTATATCTACTACTGTGGGCAAGAATCCCTTAGAAGAAATGGAGTAGCTATTATAGTCAACAAAAGAGTTCAAAATACAGTACTTGGATGCAATCTGAAAAACAACAGAAGGATCTCTGTTCATTTCTGAGGCAAACCATTCAATATCACAGTAATCCAAGTCTATGCCCCAGCCAGTAATGCTGCAGAAGCTGAAGTTGAGTAGTTCTATGAAGACCTATAAGACCTTCTAGAACTAACACCCCCAAAACGATGTCCTTTTCATTATAGGGGACTGGAATGTAAAAGTAGGAAGTCAAGAGATACCTGGAGTAACAGGCAAATTTGGTCTTGAAGTACAAAATGAATCCATGCAAAGGCTAACAGAGTTTCCCAAGAGAACACACTGGTCCTAGTAAACACCTTCTTCCAAAGAGACGACTCTACACATAGACATTACCAGGTTGTCAATACTGAACTCAGACTGATTATATTCTTTGCAGCCAAAAATGGAAAAGCTCTATATAGTCAGCAAAAACAAGACCAGGGGCTCTGACTGTGGCTCAGATCATGAACTCCTTATTGCCGAATACAGACTTAAATTGAAGAAACTAGGGAAAACCACTAGACCATTCAGGTATGACTTAAATCCCTTGCAATTATACAGTGGAAGTGACAAATAATTTCATGGGATTAGATCTGATAGAGTGCCTGAAGAACTTTGGATGGAGGTTCATGACATTTTACAGGAGGCAGAGATCAAGACCAAACCCCAGAAAAAGAAATTCAAAAGGAAAAATGATTGTCTGAGGAGGCCTTATAAATAGCTGAGAAAAGAAGACAAGCTAAAGGCAAAGGAAAGATGGAAAGATATACCCACTTGAATGCAGAGTTTGAATAGCAGGGAGAGATAAGAAAGCCTTCCTCAGTGATCAATGCAAAGAAATAGAGGAAAATAATAAAATGGGAAAGACTAGAGATCTCTTCAAGAAAATTAGAGATACCAAGGGAATATTTCATGCAAAGATGGGCACAATAAAGGACAGAAATGGTATGGACCTAACAGAAGCAGAAGATATTAAGAAGAGGTGGCAAGAATACACAGAAGAGCTATACAAAAATGATCTTGATGTACCAGATAACTATGATGGTGTGATCACTCAACTAGAGCCACACATCCTGGGTGCAAAGTCAAGTGGGCCTTAGGAAGCATCACTATGAACAAGGCTAGTGGAGGTGATGGAATTCAAATTGAGCTATTTCAAATCCTAAAAGATGCTGTTGTGAAATTGCTGCACTCAATATGCAAGCAAATTTGGAAAACTCAGCAATGGCCACGGGACTGGAAAAGGTCAGTTTTCGTTCCAATCCCCAAAAAAGGCAATGTCAAAGAATGTTCAAACTACCACACAGTTGTACTCATCTCACACACTAGCAAAGTAATGCTCAAAATTCTCCAAACCAGGCTTTAACAGCATGTGAACCATGAACTTCCAGATGTTCAAGCTGGATTTAAAAAAGGCAGAGGAACCAGAGATCACATTGCCTATATCCAATGAATCATCAAAAGAGCAAGAGAGTTCCAGAAAAACATCTGCTTTATTGACTACCTCAAAGCCTTTGACTGTGTGGATCACAACAAACTGTGGAAAATTTGGAAAGAGATGGGAATAGCAGACCACCTGACCTGTCTCCTGAGAAATCTGTAAGCAGGTCAAGAGGTAACAGATAGAACTAGACATTGGAAGAACAGACAGGTCTCAAATCAGGAAATGAGTATGTCAAGGCTGCATATTGTCACCCTGCTTACTTAACTTATATGCAGACTACATCATGCAAAATTCTGGGCTGGATGAAGCACAAGCTGGAATCAAGATTGATGGGAAAAATATCAATAACCTCAGGTATGCAGATGACACCACCCTTATGGCAGAAAGCAAAGAAGAAATAAATAGTTTCTTGATGAAAATGAAAGAAGAGAGTAAAAATGTTGGCTTAAAACTCAACATTAAGAAAACTAAGATCTTGGCATCCGATTCCATCACTTTATGGCAAATAGAAGGGTAACAATGGAAAGAGTGAGAGACTATTTTCTTGGGCTCCAAAATCTCTGCAGCTGGTGACTGCAGCTATGAAATTAAAACACACTTGCTCCTCAGAAGGAAAGCTATTATCAACCTAGACAGCATATTATAAAACACATTACTTTGCCAGCAAAGATCCAACTAGTCAAAGCTATGGTTTCTCCAGTAGTCATGTATGAATGTGAGAGTTGGAGTATAAACAAAGCTGAGCACTGAAGAAATGATGCTTTTGAACTGTTGTGTTGGAGAAGACTTTTGAGAGTATCTTGGACTGAAAGGAGATCCAACCAGTCCATCCTAAAGGAAATCAGTCCTGAATATTCATTGGAAGGACTGATGCTGAAGCTGAAACTCCAATACTCTGGCCACCTGATTCAAAGAACTGATTCACTAGAAAAGACCCTGATCATGGGAAAGATTGAAGGTGGGAGGAGAAGGGGATGACAGAGGATGAGATGGTTGGATGGCATCACTGACTTGATGGATGTGAGTTTGAGTAAGCTCCAGGAGTTGGTGATGGACAGGGAAGCCTTACATGCTGCAGTCCATGGGGTCTCAAAGAGTCAGACACGGCTGAGTGAACCGAACTGAACTGAACTGAATTGACTTAGCATTGTGAAATTTGAAGATTCATTTCAGTAAAATCTCCATTTTAATAGTTATTAGAGTTTTTTATTTGTTAACTACTTTTGTAATATAAAACTGTATTTCTGTATTTCAGTTTCTGGTTTCACATGTTAGGTTCATGGAAGGTTTCACATGTAAGGTTCATGGAAGTTTCTACTCCATTCTGACAACAAGTAAAAAGCTGAATACTCTGAAAAAAAAAAACAACAGATATTCTTCTTGGATCCAGAAGAGAGGGGAGGACACTGGGGAAACCACTGCCCCCCACCCAGGTTGGAGAGATAAACAGGTCAACACAAAGAGTCATGGCCTCCTGTAGCAGAGAGTCCCAAGTGGAAACTACAAGGGGAACCAGTGACAAGATAGGAAAACTTGAACTGTAATTGATGAATTGCTGGAAGGTGAGTGTGTACAACTGTGACTGTTAAAAATTCCCAAAGGACCCAGTGAAATTGGGGGTCACTATACTTTTGTTAGTTTCACATATGGAGCTCAGTCAGATCTTTCAGTAAATATTGGATAAAAATATGTAAAAAAATAAGTGACAGTAATGATACAAGGTCAGGAAGGATAAATTAGGATTATTTTATTATAAGATACTCACATAATTATGAAGCAATGTGGTTTTATTCAGAAGTGGCCTTCAGTTAATTGTAAATGTATATTGCAAACTCTAAAGCAACCACTAAAAACAGTTAAAAAAAAAAAGCTTAAATGATACTCCTAGAAAGGAAAGAAAATGGAATTATATAAAATATTCGGGTAAAAACACAAAAGATAGAAA
Source organism: Ovis canadensis (assembly GCF_042477335.2). Taxonomy (NCBI): domain Eukaryota; kingdom Metazoa; phylum Chordata; class Mammalia; order Artiodactyla; family Bovidae; genus Ovis; species Ovis canadensis. The sequence continues at coordinate 69,822,518 of NC_091248.1, read as the reverse complement.
AACAGAGAAGACAAAAATAGGAACAATGAACAAGGGTAGCAAACAGAAAACAATAACAAATATGATAGGTATTAATCCAATGATATCAATAATTACTTTGAACATATATGGTTTAAATTCACCAGTTGGAAGACAGTGATTGTTAAAGAGGACTTCCCAGGTGGCTCAGTGGTAAAGAATCTGCTTGCCAATGCATGAGAGGCAGGTTCAGTCCCTGGGTCAGGAAGATCCTCTGGAGTAGGAAATGGCAACCCACTTCAGTTTTCTTGCCTAGAAAATTCCATGGACAGAGGACCCTGGTGAGTTTACAGTCCATGGAGTTATAAATAGTCAGATGTGACTGAGCATGCACACATATATTGTCTATAATAAAACCACTTTAAATATAAAGATGCCTATTGAATAAAAGTAAATGGATGGAGAAATGTATACCATGCTATTACTAATCAAAAGAAAATAAGAGTAGGATTATTAATTTCAGACCATAAATTTCAATGCAAGAAAGTTATCAGGGATGGTTCACCAAAAACATAACAACCCTGAACATGTTTGCACCTCACAACAGAGCATCAAATTATGTGAGGCAAAAACTAATGGAACTGCACGGAGAAATACATGACTCCATTATCATAGTTGTATATTTCAACACCTCTCAGAAATGGACAGATACAGTAGATAGAAAATTAGTAAGGACACAATTAAACTCAACAACACCATCATAAATACATGACTGTGTTCTCTGTTCTGTTCCATTAATCTTTGTGTTTATTCTTTTGCCAGTGCTACACACTTTCTTGATTAGTTTAGCTTTATAGTAAGTCTTAAAGTTAGGTTGTGACAGTCCTCCATCTTTGTTCTCCTTTAATATTGTGTCATCTATTCTGTTTTTTTTGTTTTTTTTTTTTTGCCTCTCCAAGTAAATTTTAGAATTAGTTTGACAAAAGAACAGAGGCAAATCAGTGAAACAAAGATAGTCTTTTCAACAAATAGTGCTGGGACAACTAACATCTACATGCAGGAAAATGAATCTGTATACAGACCATACACGCTTCACAAAAGTTATCTCAAAATGAATCATAGAGCTAAATGTAAAATGCAAAAGTATAAATTTATACTTCTATAAAATTCCTAAAATTCATATCAAAACAACTGTGAGATACCAATACAAATCTACTAGTATGGCCAAATCCGGAACACTGTAACAACAAATGACGATAAGGATGTAGAACAAGAAATTGTCCTTTCTGGTGGTAATGAAAAATGGTACAGCTCCTTTGGAAGACTGTTTGGCAGTTTCTTAAAATAGTAAACATATTCTTACCATATGTTCCAGCAATTGCACACCTAGTGCTTACCCAAAGGAGTTGATAACTTCAGTTCAGTTCAGTCACTCAGTCGTGTCTGACTCTTTGCGACCCCATGAATCACAGCACGCCAGGCCTCCCTGTCCATCACCAACTCCCGGAGTTCACTCAGACTCATGTCCATCGAGTCAGTGATTCCATCCAGCCATCTCATCCTCTGTCATCCCCTACTCTTCCTGCCCCCAATCCCTCCCAGCATCAGGGTCTTTTCCAGTGAGTCAACTCTTTGCATAAGGTGGCCAGAGTACTGGAGTTTCAGCTTTAGCATCATTCCTTTCAAAGAAATCCCAGGGCTGATCTCCTTCAGAATGGACGGGTTGGATCTCCTTGCAGTCCAAGGGACTCTCAAGAGTCTTCTCCAACACCACAGTTCAAAAGCATCAATTCTTTGGTGCTCAGCTTTCTTCACAGTCCAACTCTCACATCCATACATGACCACTGGAAAAACCATAGCCTTGACTAGACGAACCTTTGTTGGCAAAGGCCTTCTTTTTAATATGTTATCTAGGTTAGTCATAAACTTCCTTCCAAGGAGTAAGCGTCTTTTAATTTCATGGCTGCAATCACCATCTGCAGTGATTTTGGAGTCCAAAAAAATAAAGTCTGACACTGTTTCCACTGTTTCCCCATCTATTTCCCATGAAGTGATGGGACCAGATGCCACGATCTTTGTTTTCTGAATGTTGAGCTTTAAGCCAACTTTTTTCACTCTCCTCTTTCACTTTCATCAAGAGGCTTTTTAGTTCCTCTTCACTTTCTGCCATAAGGATGGTGTCATCTGCATATCTGAGGTTATTGATATTTTTCCCAGCAATCTTGATTCCAGCCTGTGCTTCTTCCAGCCCAGTGTTTCTCATGATGTACTCTGCATAGAAGTTAAATAAGCAGGGTGACAATATACAGCCTTGATGTACTCCTTTTCCTATTTGGAACCAGTCTGCTCATGTCCAGTTCTAACTTTACTTCCTGACCTGCATATACGTTTCTCAAGAGGCAGGTCAGGTGGTCTGGTATTCCCATCTCTTTCAGGAGTTTCCACAGTTTATTGTGATCCACACAGTCAAAGGCTTTGGCATAGTCAATAAAGCAATAAAGTTGATAACTTATATGTAGTCAAAAACCTGCACACAGATAGCATCTTTAATCATAAATGCCCAAAGCTAGAGGTAACCAAACATCCTTTTCAGCAGGTGAGTGGATAAATAAACTGTAGTACATCCAGGCAATGTAATATTATTCAGGACTAAAAAGAATGAATTATCAAACTGTGAAAAGATATGGAAGAATCTTAAATTATTTCTAAATGAAAGAAGGCAAGCTGAAAAGGCCACATACTGCATGACTCCAACACTCTGGAAAAGGCAAAACTATGGAGACAGTAAAGTGATGAATGGTTGCCATGGATTCTGGAACAGTGGGAAAGGGGTGAATATGCAGAGGTTGGAGGATATTTAGAGCATTGAAAATGCTTTGTATGATAGCATAATGATAGATGCATGACACTATGCATTTGTCCAAACCCATAGGATACAACATCAAAAATGAATGTTAATATAAACTATGGACTTTGGGTGATAATGAAATGCCGGTGTAGGGTCATCAGTTATAACAAATGTACCACTCTGCTGCGAGGATCTTGATAATGGAGGAGACTGTAGTTGTAAGGGGAAAATGGGTTTATGGGATATCCCTACATCTTCCTCTCAATCTGCTTTGAACCTAAAACTTCTCTGAAAAGTAAAATCTTAAGTGAAAACTCTATTTCTTGCTCCATCAAACTTTAGAGAGCATCTGTTGATCACTCACCCCTCAACTGTTTCATGAGATTATTAATGTCCCTCCGCTCTCTCCACTTTGTCTTTCCATTATAACTCTCAGTCTCTCACCTACACCATTAATTCCACAGACCTATGACTGAAAACATTAGTATTCTGTTTTGTAAGCATATTTAAGTCCTACATCAATTTATTAACCACTATTGACTCTCTTTTGGGCTTCCTCTTAATATAGACAGTGCCATCATAATAAACAAAAACAATGGACAACTTTCACTATCTACAAATTTTAGTTTTTTTAAGCTTAAGACTTTGCTGTTGCTGCTAAGTTGCTTCAGTCATGTTCAACTCTGTGCGACTCCATAGATGGCAGCCCACCAGGCTCCCCCATCCCTGGGATTCTCCAGGCAAGAATGCTGGAGTGGGTTTGCCATTTCCTTCTCCAATGCATGAAAGAGAAAAGTGAAAGTGAAGTCACTCAGTCGTGTCTGAATTTTTAGCGACCCCATGGACTGCAGCCGGCCAGGCTCGTCCGTCCGTGGGATTTTCCATGCAGGAGTACTGGAGTAGGATGCCATTGCCTTCTCCGTTGCAAGACTTTACTTCTTGATAAATTATTAAACTGAACTTATTGAAATCAACCTTTTATGACAGGGATAGATTATGATTTAGGCTCTGTTACTGTTTTTGTCATCACTGGACAAATTTATCAGGAACAACACTTGATTATATGTAGCTTTTATGGATCCTTTTATGGCCTTTGGCTCTAATTACAGAGTTAAAGGTATAACCAAATGAATTCAGTACAGGCCAGAAGCTTTTGATATAACCTGCACTTAGAAACAGTCTCCTGATGAGTCATGTAATAATTTCCAGTGAATAAAACATGACTGTGTACTGGCTTCCCTCTTCAACTAGTTATTTAATAACTCCATACTTTTTTTTTTAGTGAGTTTGGAATAAACACCTGCTGGCTCTCCAACTAGAGAGAAAAAGAAAATAATCTCTTTTGTGTGTTTTGGGAACATTATATTACTGTCACAAATTAGGAGTGGTGTTAGCAGTGCTATCTAATTAATGTCAGATAGAATGACTAATCATCAACTATTGCAAGAAGAGAGTTATCATTTTAGGTAATGAGCATCCAGCTTTCAGCTAGTTTATAGTGAGCAGGCTTGCAGTGTTCCCTAAATCCGGATGCATCAGAATTACTTAGGAAGCATTTTAGGCATACAGTCTCTGGGGACCCACCCACAGAGATTCTCAGTTAGTGGATGTGTTGGAATGATTTAGAAAATCTTCTAAGAGATGCTAAGACAAAGCCAGGTTTTGTAACTACTGTATTCAGCAAGCCAGATTGCTCATTATTTAAAGACATATTATATAATATAAGAGGGCCATCAAAAAGTCACATGATTTCTATATAGATAAACTTTAAAAGGATTTTTTTTAAAAATGTTGATATCTACAGTAGGTGTTTAGTAGCGCTTGCTTAAATGTTCTTTTTTTTTTTTTCATTTTAAGTGTATCATGGGCATTCTGTTGATGTTTCCTTAGGACACTAGATTATCCATTTTTATATAAGTTGGAATGAATGCAAAGTTGTTTTCTAAGGGTATTTTGTCTCCCATGGTTACCCATAGAATCATTTACACAAAACTGAGATTTCTGTTATGTTTCAACTCATTTGCTCGAAGAGCTAACGTATGCTTCTTTTTAGGAACATAAGCTTTATGTCTTTGGTTCCATTAACCTGAATTTCTACCTAAATGTTTGATCATTAACGTATATAAATCAGCTTATACTAACTGGTTACACAAAATATACTCTGGATACTTCTTATTAAATGGTATAAACTTGAACTCTCTGCTGTCCAATATTTATAAAACTTCTGTTTAAATATTACTCTTGAAGGAATAAATTAAATATATGCATTCCAACTCAAATAAAATTGAGTCTTGAATCAAGTCAAGCCAACAGAGGATTGAGTAGTATTCTGCAGTGGTTTTGGAGCCCAAGTAAATAAATTTTGTCACTCTTCCCTTTGTTTCCCCTTTTATTTGCCATGAAGTGGTGGAATCAGATGCCATGGTCTTAGTTTTTTGAATGTTGAGTTTTAAGCCAGCATTTTTTACTCTCCTCTTTCACCTTCATCAAGATGCTCTTTAATTCCTCTTTGCTTTCTGCCAAAAGGGTGGTGTTATCTGCATATCTGAGGTTATTTATATTTCTTCCTGCAATATTAATTCCAGCTTGTGCTTCATCCAGGCTGGCATTTTGCATGATGTACTCTGCATATAAGTTAAATAAGCAGGGTGATGATATATAGCCTTGATATACTCAGTCTGTTCCATGTCAGATTCTAACTGTTGCTTCTTGACCTACATACAGATTTCTCAGAAGGCAGGTCAGGTGGTCTGGTATTTCCATCTCTTTCAGAATTTTCCACAGTTTGTTGTGATCCACAGAAAGGTTTTGGCATAGTCAATGTAGCAGAAGTGGATATTTTTCTGGAATTATCTTGCTTTTTCAATGATCCAGTGGAAGTTGGCAATTTGATCTCTGGTGCCTCTGCCTTTTCCAAATCCGGCTTGAACATCTGGAAGTTTTCAGTTCACGTGCTGTTGAAGCGTAGCTTGGAGAATTTTGAGCATTGTTTTGCTAGAGTGTGAAATGAGTGCAATTGTGCAGTAGTTTGAACATTCTTTGGCATTGCCTTTCTTTGGGATTGGAATTAAAACAGATGTTTTCCAGTCCTATGGCCATTGCTGAGTTTTCCAAATTTGCTGGCATATTGAGTGCAGCATTTTCACAGCATCATCTTTTAGGATTTGAAATAGGTCAACTCGAATTCCATTACCTCCACCAGCTTTGTCCGTAGTGATGTCTCCCAAGGCCCACTTGACTTTGCACTCCAGGATGTCTGGCTCTAGGTGAGTGATCACACCATTGTGGTTATCTGGGTCATGAAGATCTGTTTTTTATAGTTCTATGTATTCTTGCTACCTCTTCTTAATATCTTCTGCTTCTGTTAGGTCCATACCATTTCTGTCCTTTATTGTGCTCATCTTTGCATGAAATGTTCCCTTGGTATAGGTGATTTTCTTGAAGAGATCTCTTTTCCATTCTATTATTTTCTTCTATTTCTTTGCATTGATCACTTAGGAAGGCTTTCTTATCTCTCCTTGCTGTTCTTTGGAACTCTCCATTCATATAGGTATATCTTTCCTTTTCTCCTTTGCCTTTCACTTCTCTTCTTTTCTTGATTACTTGTAAGGCCTCCTCAGACAACCATTTTGCCTTTATGCATTTCTTTTTCTTGGGGATTGTTTGGGTCACCACCTCCTATACAGTGTTATGATCCCCCATCCATAGTTACTCAGGCACTCTGTCTCTCAGGTCTAATCACTTGAATCTATTGGTCGCTTTCACTGTAATTGTAAGGGATTTTATTTAGGTCATATCTGAATGGTCTAGTGGTTTTCCCTACTATCTTCAATTGAAGTCTGAATTTTGCAATAAGGAATTCATGATCTGAGCCACAGTCGCCTTCTGGTCTTTTTTTTTTTTTTTTGCTGACTTTATAGAGCTTCTCCATCTGCAGCTACGAAGAGTATAATCAGTCTGATTTTGGTGTTGACTATCTTTGATGTCCATGTGTCTAGTCATCTCTTGTGTTGTTGGAAGAAGCCATCTTGGGTGGAACAATGACAGAGCTAACATATGATCCAACAATCCATTCCTGTGTATTTATCCAAAGAAATGAAAGCACTATTCAAAAATATATGTTCATCCAAGTGTTCATAGCAGCGTTATTTATAATAGCCAAGATATAGAAGCAATATAAGTGTTTGTCACCAGATGAATGATAAAAATGTGGTGTGTATATATATATATATATACACATACTCACAATAGAACTTGCAAATTCATAAAAAAGAATGAAATTTTGCCATTTGAAACAATATTCATGGACCTGTAGGCATTAAGCTTAGTGAAATAAGTCAGATGGTGAAAAGAAATATCATGTTTTCACTTATATGTGCAGTGAAAAGATAAAACAAGTGAACAAATATAACAAAACAAAAACATTAAAAAAACAGAGAACAAACCAGTGGTTTCCAGAAGGGAAAGGGGTGGGGGAAAGGGCAAAATAGATGAAAGAAATTAATTAAGAGATATAAACTACTAGGTATAAAATAAGTAAGTTACAAGGGTGTAATACACAACACAGGGAATATTGTCAATATTTTCCAATAAATTTGTTATGAAATATAATCTATTAAAAAGTCAGATTATTACATTGTACATCTGAAACTGATACAATACTGATAACTATACTTCAGTTAAAAAATATATTAGTGAAAACGAACAAACAAAAGTATCTTGTGGTGGGACACTTTGAGGCTATATAAAAATCTTATTCCTCATTAAACTTTCACCCTCTGGTTTTAGTTCATCCATTGATGAGTTTTCCTTGACTCAGTTATTTTGCTTGTAGTTGCCAAATGATGATTTTCTAATTCTGTCATTCCTTCTATATCTAGTGGCTGTTAAATGCTCTTCTATAAGAAAGAACATTTCTTTCTTATTGGTTAATTGATTTTTTGATTGGCAGATAGCAATATGTATTCATGTATTCTTATTTTAGTTATGGGCTATAGCTTGTTATGGTTATTATTCAGATGTTCAGATTGTTGCTGATTTAACTAGTGGGAACATGTTCAGTTTGACTTTTGTGATCTTTTCCCATTTTCATTATTATTTATGAACTTCCTTATTGTCTTTCAATGCAAGCTATTCCACTAATGGGCTTTATCGTTTGTTGCCTAGAACTCCTTGCTTGGCCTTGGGTGTTGCCTATTTATGATGCCACTTGGCTGACATTTTGTCTCTCTGCGAACCTAAAAACGCTAATTTAGCTTTATCTCTACCAGCTTCTTGAACCTTCTCTATGCTTCCAGAATGCTGCTTGTATGTGTTCTATCTTGTCTATTTTGAAACCTGTCAGATATTATCTCTGGCACTCTGTATAATGCTACATCCTGTGGGCATTGTAGGTATTGGCTGATAGACGGTCATACTCAGAAATGCTTGCTGTGTTATAAACCTCAGGAAGAAGAGCAAGCTAAAAACATGACTTAACCTTTGCGATAGTTAGGACCACAATAACCTAAATGGCACATGATTTGAGTGGAGACCTTAGGATTATTAATTTTTGGAAGAGTCTAAATGTTAATAGAACACCTGTAGTGAAGAAAATGTGTTTGTACTTGCTGAACAGAAGATTAATGGAACAAAAATGTGTCTAACATTGAAATATATCTTAATGAGATATTTTGTGTTTTCTATTCTATTTATATTAGATTCAGTACTGTTTCTCTCTCTTGTCATCTCCATTTTGGTAAAGGATCTTCTTCTTATCCCTGTTGTTCAATCATCTTGGCTTAAAGTAGACCAGAATTCAGTGGATATTTGTTTCTAGCTTTTGTCAAGGGAACAAAGAGGAAGTAGATGAGGAGGAAAAGAGGAAAGTAGTAGAGAAAATAAAAGGTGTGAAGCTCAGCACTTGAGAGTAAAGTTGCTGCTTAGCAGAGCAATGGGAAAAAAGATACATTTGGTAACTTCAACATCAAAGATAATTTTATTGACACTTTTTTCATTTTTATCTATAATTTTCTCTGTGATATAATAAGTAATTTACTAAGAGAAAATACATTTTAAGTGTCATGCTAGGCATCCTTCAACACAATGTAAGGCAAGATATATTTTAAAGTAAAGAGTGCAGAAACTGGAATCAGTAGGAGATGCTATTTCCGCTCATTAGTTTTGAGACCTTGAACAAGACCATGAATGTTAGTTTCATCATGTTGGAATTGGGGATAAGATATCTATTTTATTATGTTGTTGTAAGATATAGAAACTGTATGTGCATAAAGCTTAGAGTTCCTAACACATAATAAATGCTTAACAAATGTTTACTATTAGACCAGCAGATCCCATAGTTCCATGCCGATAGGAATTGTCTAAAAGTATTATTTTTCAAACAAAATAAAACAAACAGATCTCTAGGCCTTTCTTTCAAGATTCTGATCCACTCAGTGTGGGAAAAGACTTGGGGATATCATTTCTTTAAAAAATTTCCTTAATGAATATGTCAAATGATCCATATGATCACAAAAAGTGGGCAAACCTATAACAGAGAATCCAGTGCAGCATTGTCCTCTTAAGGGGGAGGTTATGAGGACTAAGGAAACTTATACCCACAGGATCATGATGCCTATAATCTATTTCTAATTGATTTTTTTTTTCCTGAGCTCCTGTTCCCTATTTCTGTGTTGTACATGCCTTTGAAACTAGAATATCCAAACTGAACTTGGCCTTTCCTTCACTATTCACCTTTCAAAGGAAGAAAATTCTTTGTGTTTCATTTCTAGGCAGAAGCACAGCTATCTTTCTAGTTTTCTAACAGAGATGAAAGGGCATCCTTCATTCCTTCTCTTTCTCTTGCTAACTGGTTTTCTGCCTGCAATCTTGCTCCATTCTTAATGTCAGAGTATTAAGTACCTTTCCAAAATATAAATCTAGCTGTGTTTGAACATTTTTAGTGTCCCCTTACAGATCTTTAGAATGGAATCCAAATTTCTCCTGGAAATATTTGAGGACTTTTATGATCTGGCCCTAGAAATCCTCTCTCTAGCTTTGCCTTAGACAATAGTCTTCGTTTCTTACCCTTCTCTCCAGGTAAACTACTCTACAGGCCACGTCCCACTGGTGTTTGACTTTGCTATTTCTGGTCTTTCCTGGAATTATGTCCATTTCAGCAGCCATACTTTGCTGTACTTTCAGGAGACTCCTTTACCCTTAGTCTCCTAGATAGCTCAAGGCTCAGATCAAGCATGACATTCTCCTGAAAGCTTTTCTTAGCCCCCTTTGCTCACATTTGCTAACCTTTTCCTATGATCTTCTTTCCGCTTTCATAGCCTGATAATGGTATATGTTAAGAATCAATTTTCAAATTCATCTTTCTCTAGAATGGGATTACTTTGAGGAGAATGATTATATTTTAATCATTTTTATTTTCTCAATTACTTGAACAACTTCTGATTTATGGAAGGTCCTCACTAAATATGTGTTAAATGAATGAATTGGGTACAAAATAGCTATTTCCTTTTTATCCACTAACAATTCCCATTATTAGACATAGTAACATTTACTAGTTACTAAGATCTTACCCTAATTACAATTACATAGATTTATCCTTATCTCAGGCACATCCTAAAAGTATAGTAGGCTGTTTCCCAGGGGATGTGATTAGGGGTAAAAAATATCTCTTAAATATCCTGCAAAATATGGTTATTATCAATTTCATCCACATAAATTTGAGAAATGAGAAGTGGTAATATTTCAGAGATTATTTCTTAATTCTATTCCAGCAGACATGAGGAAGATAGCCTGGGTTTCATCTGCCTCACTTAGTGTCCTTTATTTCATGGATCATCCAATCACTAGTGACAACTTAATCATTTCTTCCTGTCACTAATGTGAGTAGATAGATTCTATCAGTAGAAACTGGCTCAGGGGAAATGATTCAGAAAGGAAAAAAAAAAAAAACAAAAAACACCCAACTTTTAACAAATATCCAGGATGTGTTTTATTGAGTTTTTACTGATGAACAAAATTGCTAATTTGTATAGTTACTGTCCTTTTGTGTTATGGGAGCTATATGTAGACGCTGATGATTTGCATGTCAATTCCTGAGGAAAATCTCTCAGAAGGATGCAGAAGTCACGGTGAATTTACAATGTCTTACTTGAAGTCATTTTCAAGAAAGCCTTTTTCTTCAACTTAAATGTAATTTATTTTCTGGAAGTAAACAGGAGTTTCTTTGTAACTGTATTCAGCATAGTAGTGGTACTGTACAGTAGTGGTACTGATCTATTCAAGAAGACTTTTACTACTGAGTACCTCATAGTAGCATGCTATCTTACTTATTGCATGAGTCCATTCTATAGAAAAGTATTTTACAAGAAGTCTTTCATTAAAGCCTTTTCTCTATGGGGGTAGAGATAGGGAATACAACAATACAAGTTACAATGTCAAGGATAAGGAAGAATAATTAGGGAATTACTGTGTGATTAGTAGCTCAGTCATGTCTGACTCTTTGCAGCCCTGTGGACTGTACCCTGCCAGACTCCTTGGTCCATGGGTTCAGAATACTGGAGTACATTTCCATCCCTTCTCCAAGGGATCTTCTTGACCCAGGGATTGAACCCACATCTCTTGTGTCTCCTGAATTGGCAGGCAGATTCTTTACCCATGAGCCACCTGGGAAGCCCATTTATTCCATATCCTCTATATAATTTTCCAGTTATGAGTAATGGCTTAAGTATTAATGAAATATATTATAAATTAATACTACCTAGCAATGAACATCAGTAACTAACCTATGTTTACATTGCACAAAAATGTATACACTTAAGTTTTACATCAAGTTGCTAATATCAAACATAGCACATCCTTCAGGAACCTCTTACTAAGACAAAAAGCCTGATTTAGGCACACTCAGTTTTGCTTTTTGATGAAAAGAAGGATTAATTTATTTGTTCCTTCCTGCTGCGTTTAGTCAACACAGCTTGCAGCCTAAAAAAAATGAAAAATACACTTACATAATAGAGCTATCAAGTGATAAGAACATTTCTTTACTAATTCATAAAGACATTTTTAATGAATAGAATTAATGTCTTAAGACATTTTCTCCTCCACACAAGTAGATTAGCTTTAACATCCTACAGGAGACTTGGGCTTCTGATTTTTCCAAGCTCATTAGACTGTAATGGTCCCTTATCATTGTTGGCATTGTCAGGGATTGGACAGAAGTCCAGTAAAGTTGTGCATTGATTAGACAAAAGCGTGAATATCCTCCCCACAGTTTCTGCATGTATAGTTGTGTGCCAGATCCTATAAGAAAGCAGAATAGCAGGAGTTAGACATTTTGCAAGCTTTGCATTTTAAGTAAGGACATGAGAAATGTTAACACTTTCAGCAGTTTTCAAAATTGTGGACGCAAGGTAGTCCTCCCACCCCAAAACCCCAATTTGTTTCCTCTATAATCATTCTCCTCAGCAGTAGACAGAGGTAGGCTGGCATATTCTGAATTCACAAAATCAAGGGCATTCTTTTTCATTTCTGAATTAATATTTTGCATTAATTGATTGAATTAATCCTAAGAATAAAACAAAAATTTTTAATTTTATTATGGTTAAAGTTTGAATAGCACTTTTAGTGCTATCTCAACTACAAGGAATGGAAACCAAATTCAAAGTAGTTTCATATGGAAAGGAGTTCAAGTGAAATATTCATTCAAGTTATAAAACTATAAGGAAGACTAGAGTGAAATAGCCACTGGGAATGACTGGAACCATGGATTTGCATGTTTCAGTATCTGTGTGCCTATCCCCTTTTTCCGACCTTCTCTCTCCCCTCCTCTACACCCTCTTACACCCCTCTCTCATTTGTTTTCAGTCTTAAATCAGTGTTTGCCACAAAGTAAAGAATTTGCCCTCCAGGAGCTCCCAACTTACCTTATATAATTTTGCAACTGCAGAGGAAAGATGCTTCTCTTTCAACTGTAGTTGGGTAATATTTAAAGGAAGAAACAAAGAACAAGAGAACAGAAATGGTCTCTGACTAGACACTTGAAATGCCTCCAGTTCAGTTCACTTCAGTCGCTCAGTCAGGTCCGACTCCTTGCGACCCCATGAATCACGGCACGCCAGGTACCCTGTCCATCACCAACTTCTGGAGTTCACTCAAACTCATGTCCTTCGAGTCAGTGATGCCATCCAGCCATCTCATCCTCTATCGTCCCCTTTTCCTCCTGCCCCCAATCCCTCCCAGCATCAGAGTCTTTTCCAATGAGTCAACTCTTTGCATGAGGTGGCCAAAGTATTGGAGTTTCAGCTTCAACATCAGTCCTTCCAATGAACACCCAGGACTGATCTCCTTTAGAATGGACTGGCTGGATCTCCTTGCAGTCCAAGGGACTCTCAAGAGTCTTCTCCAACACCACAGTTCAAAAGCATCAATTCTTTGGCACTCAGTTTTCTTCACAGTCCAACTCTCACATCCATACCTGACCACTGGAAAAACCATGGCCTTGACTAGACGGACCTTTGTTGGCAAAGTAATGTCTCTGCTTTTGAATATACTATCTAGGTTGGTCATAACTTTCCTTCCAAGGAGTAAGCCTCTTTTAATTTCATGGCTGCAGTCGCCATCTGCAGTGATTTTGGAGCCCAAAAAATAAAGTCTGACACTGTTTCCACTGTTTCCCCATCTATTTCCCATGAAGTGATGCCTTAGGCCAGAACAAATATTGACAAACATAAAAACAAATGTACAGATCATGCTTTTGTTCTGAGGGATAATCTTTTGTTAGTTTATAATCTTTAGGTGCTGCTTACAGGTCACCCATAAGAAAACTATGATCTCAAAATATACAGAAAAACACATTTTTTTTTAAATTTAGGAAAAACTAATGACTTCATGAAGAAGCAATATATTGCTTTTAAAGAAGTGAACAGATGAATAACAAGATAATAAAGTATAAAAGAATTCCTCTAATTGAATTTGCTTGTTAGAAAACTGCTAGAGATCTTAGTTATTTGTTCTTGACATGCCTTCCTTCTTACCCCATGCCCTGCCACACAAATTCATTAATCATTCTTCAGTCTATTGAGAAACATTAACAAGTTATGGGGTTCCAGAGGCCTAAGGAAACCAAGGCTTGATATCAATCATGTGGAAGTTGCATACACAAATAAAATCGGAGAAAACTAAGAGTTGCAGAATAATTCTGAGGGCTTCTAACCTTCCTAATCCCAGATTCTCTACTAAACATCTGACATTACCTCCTCAGGAAATAAATATGGCCAGTCAGATTATTGCCCAATGGCTCTCCTATTTTAATTTAATTGCCATTAAAAAATATCTCCTTAGGTTTAAGAATATTACTGTTCAATTTTAACTTTCCCATGTTACCTCCCCTAGAGACTACAGATTAGTAAAGGTAATAAATGGAAAATTGATGTAGGCTCTTTTTATAAATGATATATAGCCTGGATCATGTAGGAGTCTGTACAAGGTCTGTTTTGAATATCAAAAGAGAAGACCAGATTCCTGGCATATAAACACCTGGGATTTCTCTTAATTCTTTTGAATATGCTACCTTAGAGGAAAATTGGGAAGGGTTTTAATTTGAGAATAGACTGAAAGACACTGTAATAATGGAGCCCTTAAAACCTAAAGAAGGAAAGGTGTTGTGTTTTTGGTTTTTCCTCTTTCCATGAAAAGGTTAGGCCAGGACAGTGTTCAAGTGTCAAGTCATGGGACCATCTTATGTGTCATAACATTTCCCATGAACCCTCAGGTAAGATTGATCCTTTTAATTTTAATCCAGGATTTAAGGAGACATTGTTATTAGATGAGTCCTGGTTCTTACCAGTAACATTTAGTGAGGGGTTATTTTGTGGCAAGCGCTAAAATACTTAAAGGCAATCTAAAAAAGAGATGGTGCAATCCTGTTTCCAAAAGGTTAATTTCTTAAAAAGTGAAGTAGACAAAACCAAAAAAAAAAAAAAAAAAAGCATGATAAAGTAATACAAACATATACACGGTGCAGAAGGGGCACATCTGAGGAAATCAATTCTATATGTGGTGAAAAGAGAGGTCAGAAACTATAGAAGTTATTTTTGAGCTGACTTCAAAGATAAGTAGGCATTCATCAGAGAGGCTCAGGAAAGCATTCCAGGCTAAGTGAGCAGAATCAGAAGATGTGTGAATTATTCAGGTGCATTAGGGGAATGGTCAGCAGTTCTTAATGGCTTGTATGTAGGATAAAGGTCAAGATCCATAGGTCTTGTACCATGTCAGGATCCTGGATTATTTTTCCCTTGTGGAAAAAAGTTGGGCTTCCCAGGTGACACAGTCATCAAAAATCTGCCTGCCAATGCAGAAGACACAAGAGATGCACGTTCAATCCCTGGGTCTGGAAGATCCTCTGGAGAAAGAAATGGCACCCCACTCCAGTATTCTTGCCTGGAAAATCCCATGGACAGAGGAACCTGGCAGGCTACAGTCCATGGAGTCCAAACAGTCAGATACCACTGAGCACTAGCACTCTCTCAAAATGGGAAAAAATAAGCTTATTAACATTTTGGTTTTCTTAAAGACCACTTGAAAGCAGTTTGGAAGATTGACTAGAAATGGCAATAATGGAAACAAGAAGAATGTTGTGAGGCAATTGTACTAGTCTAGGTGTGACAGTGATTTGGTCTGTATAATACTGAAGTCCAGGGATAGGAGGTGAGGCCTATTTACCTGAAAATATTGTTAGCATTTTTTTAATTGTCAATGATGTGGAATTGTCCAGTGTATTGTTATAATTTCCATTTCTTTGTTTATTATTAAAGGCAATTTGTATTCTTTGTCATTTTCCTCATATCCCATGGCTTTGTTGTTGTTCTTTAGTTGGGGCAGTGTTTGACAGAGCTGCCAGCTATCCTCACTATTGTCTTTCCTTTTTAAGTTGAGAGTAAATCCACACATTTTATCTGGGCACATTGTCACTGATGTAATAACAAGTTCCAGCATCTTATATCTGCTTTCTGGCTAGTGAGATGTGAGCAATATTGATGTACGCAACATCTGGGGAGTGTCCATAAAGAGAAAGAGGGAAGGATCATGTCTACTCCCCTTCTTCCTTTTTGCCAGCTGGAATAGGACATGATGGCAGAAATTGGAACAGCCATTTCAGCTCACAAAGTGGAAGATGCAAATTAAGAATAACAGAACCACAACTAGAAGGAACATGGTGCTTACCACTACCAAATTTGTTATAAGTATGAAAAAATTTTCTCCATTTTGTCCTTTTCCTTTTACATTTAAGAATTTTTTTTCCAGCAGTTAAGACTGAAAAACTATTTCTTCTAGAAGATATTATAATTTTTCTTCTTAGATGACTATTTTTTCTCTTGGCTCTTCTTTTCTCATCCTTAAAATACATGTATTCTTAAAGTTCTATCCTTGAATACCTTCTTGTTTAAAAATTTCTTTTCCTGAATCTTTATCTACATATGCAATTTTTTATATTATTATTACTGGGGCATGTCTGAATCTCAGGTGCAATTCTCTATCTTCAGTCACTCTTCTGAGCGTTAGACCATTGACTGTCTACTAGCCATTTCTGCAACAATGTATTACTGGGACTTTGAGCTTAGCATGTCCAGTATCATGTTTGTTGTCCTTTTCCCAATCACATCCTTCTCCTTATACCCCAGTTTTCACCAATGGTACCAATATTCTCTAAGTACCAAGACTTAAAACCCTGGAGTCATTTCATTCTCTTTATTTATTCCTTATACCCAGGCAGTCGTCAAATCCTATGTATTCTGTCTCTGGATGATTTCTCTGCTTCTTTGATAGTCTATTGCAATTCATGCTCAAAATGTGTTTCCTCCTTGACTAGATAACTGTTTTTTAAAAATAGTTACCAATTACCTTGACTTTCCATAAGTCTAGCACATGAATGGCAATTTTTTTTCTGTAAATGGTCACATAGTAAATATTTTTGACTTGAGAGCCCTATAGTCTCTGTTGTAACTACTTGACTCTGTCCTTATAGTGTGAAAGCAGCCACAAACAGTTCTTAAATGAATGGGTATTGTTGTGTTCCAGTTAAACTTTGTTTATAAAAAAGGAGGTGGGTTGGGTTGGCCCTGAAGTAATAGTTTGTCAACCACTGGTCTAGACCAGTTTACAAGAGGACAATTCCTGGATCTCAGATAGCATCTAATTTAGACAAATAAGGAGACAACACATAAAGAAGGAAGAAAATAAATGATCAAGATTATGACCCATTTCATTGCTGTAGTAAATGTTATGAAACCAATGAAATAAGAATTCTCTCTAGATTGCATGACAAGGGTAGGTTTTCTGAGAAGGTGATGTTTGAACTGAAACCTAAATAATGTACACACTCAGAGGAAGGTATATCCAAACAGAGATGGAAATGATACAAAAGTTTATACTGTGAAGGAGATTGGTTTATTTAAGGAGAATGTTAGTAGGAGAAGAGCTAAGAGAGATTTCTGGTATTGGAGGGAACCTCATGAAGGCCTTCTACACAGGCCACGGTAAACATTTGGAGTTATACTCTACATCCAATAAAAAATTGCTAGAAGACTTAAAAGAAGGGAAGTGAGAATTTCTGATTACCTTTAAAAGAATAATAGATGGTCAAGATATATATGTAGGCAGGAGACCAATTAGGGGGATATTGTAGTAGTAGTGGGCTTCTCGGGTGGTGCTAGTGGTAAAGAATCCACCTGCCAATTCAGGAGATGCAAGAGATGAGGGTTCCATCCCTGGGTCAGAAAAATCCCCCAGAGAAGGAAATGGCAACCCACTCCTGTATTTTTGCCTGTAAAATCCCATGGACAGAGGAGTCTGCTGGGCTACAGTTCATGGGCTTGCAAAAATTCAGACGTGACTGAACACAACACAGCAGTAGTAGTTCAGTAGTTCAAAGTAAATCTATCTTTAATATGGTTGCAGTGGAGATGCAAGGAAATAGAATGCATTTTGTAGGAAGCATTAACTACTTAGTTCTTTTGGCTTAAATGCAGGAAGTGAAGGAAGGAAAAAATAAAGATAAGTTCTAAATTTTGGGCTTGAATAAATCAGCAGTGATTGGTTACTGAGCTGGAGAAGAATTGAGAAAATGTCTGGAGAAGTGTGTAGAGGGCACAGGGGAAATCAAGAGACTCCTTTTTATGTTATGGCAATGCTGCTGAGCTAAGAAGAGAAATCCAAGGATTAGATTTTGTGAGTGGGAGGTGATTGACCTTGACAGGATGACCTTCAAGGTGACTGACCTTTTAACAGGATGATTAGGAGTAAGGTCCTGTTGGGTACAGAAGAGAATGGAACTAAGGGAGCATAGGTAGCAAGTGTGAATACATGTTTTTAGAACTATTGCTTTAACCATTTGTTATAGAATCTAAAAAAGTGCTCTACATGTATGCAATTCTAAGTAATATTTATCAGTTGCCACTTACAACCCACTCCAGTATTTTTGCATGGAGAATTCCATGGCCCGAGGAGCCTGGTGGGCTACAGTTCATGGGGTCACAAAGAGTTGGCCACAACTGAGTGACTAACACACACACTAACAATGTAAGTGCTTAAATAAGAAAAAATTGTAGCTCTCAATGTATTAAAGAAAAAAGAAAAAGAGGGCAATAATAGGCATACCATTTCTTGTAAGAAGCCATTACTTCTTAAAAATATACTAAGTGGAAAATATTACGGCCTTTAGAACAATTTTTATATTAACTACATTTTTTTCTTTGTAATAGTGATATACTACAGATGAGTGAAAAAAAATAGAAAGCCTATATTGTGTACTTCATTGAGGCCTTTAACTCATTCCTTTATTCAAAAAATAATACCTCAACATCTATTCTGCCATAGTAAGCTAAGCGAAAGATTTTAGTGTCTATGATAGCTGTATTTTCAGGGAAGGCATGGGTTAAGTCTTCGTTAGGTAAGTCTTAAATGAAGAAGGCATCAACAGAGTGATATCAGAATGTTTCCTCTGGGATGTGTTATTTTTATTATTAGCTATTCGATGATGCTGTTGAAATGGTGTGCACTAGAGTTATCTGGGAATCATTAACATTTCAGAAGACTAAAACAGCATTGAAAATGACGACAAATGACAATACAAATTTTGAAAGTGGCAAGGACAAAATCAGCAAACCTAGAAACTGCTCATATTGGTATTGGCTGGGAAGGACATGGATCATTGTAGTGTAGTAGACAATAAGGTTGCAAAGACAAATAAATGAAGACAAATACTCCTCTGACTTTGAGGAGTTTAAAAGTGATAATGTTTGAAGGATGAGTTAGGACCAAATTTGTGGAGAGTATTGAAAAGCAAGGTAAGTTTGGACTTTATTCAGTGGGCAATTGGGAATCTGTGAAGAATTTTGAACAAGAGACTAGCAAGATGGTAGTTGTTCTTTGGGAAGATTAATCCAGCAGAAGGTAAATCAGAGGGAGGAAAAGGGAGAGGGAGAAAAGACACAGAACTTGGGGAGTAAATTAGAATGTTAATTCCTTTTATTATCCTATGTGTTCAAATAAATACCTAGTTAAATTATTACTATCTTCTTCTACAAAAATGAAAATATTTTAAAAATATATTGTAGGCAGCTGTGAAATACATGTTAAAATGGAAATAAATTTTCTCATACTGTCTCATTTTTTGTTGTGAGTGTATTAATTAGTACCTTCTAACCAGGTACTTAATCTAACAGGTCACTACTGTTTTGCAGCTCTCCTGTCAGGCACTGTCCTATGGGCTTGACAACTTTTTCACTGATACTTTTCATAACCCTATAAGGAAAGAATTTTCACCTCTTTTCTATAGGTCTATAGAAATTTAGGTCTATAATAATTGTATAACCCATTGGACTTCACCCAGCTGAGGACTTAAACCCAATTCTGTTTCACTCCAGAGCCTGTGCCTTTGCTGTTAGGCACTTTACTGTTGAATTTCATACAAGTGGTAATTTGTTCTCCAGCAATTCATATTAAAAATTAGCTTTTTTAGTAGTATGTCACTAACAGCTCTGGGAACGAGTCAGACTATTTGGTTATTGTTATTTTGTTATTGTAGTTTCTTATTGTCTTCAAATTTGATTTGAAAATAAAATTGATTTTCTTTTTACTCTTGAGACTGTGAAGTTTTAGCACATAAGTGAGGCATGCCATTGCATTTAGAAATGTAGAAACTATATCAGTGTCTGCCAATTTATATAAATAGAGCCTGCAAGTCTCACTGACATTAAACAGTGGTCAGATTTCATGGCTCGGTTCTTGAGGAGATTATGGGTGCCTTTTTCTGCAGAGCATGAAGGTTATATTTAGAACTGGTGTTTATTTCACTGTTCGGAATCTTTTTTAAAATAAATTTTTGCACTGAAAAACCTTTCTAGGTTGAATTTAAGGAGAATAATACATGGTGAAAAATAAAAACATTCAAAGAAAAATCTGTGAATGCAAATAGACTTTTTTTAAAATAACTCTTTATGTTGTAGGTATGAAAACATTCTTGGACTTGTTCTGAAAGAAAAAGCATAATGTTATGGATTGCAGATGACTTAAAGCTTTCATTCACCTCGTCCCTTGTTTTGGGTATCCTTGGAAGCCATGCCATACATAAGAAGTGATAGCCAAATTAATGCCTTAACTCCTAGGCAAGCTACAACTTTCTCAAAGCAAGGCTCCTCTGATAAGTCAGACACAGAAGCTTCCCACTCCCTACCCACTGTATTTAGAACATTTTAGTCTTGAAGCAGACTCCAGATCCCCTTGCTGAATCAGTCTTATGGAATTGGGGATACCCATGGGACTTCCCTGGTGGCTCAGACGGTGAAGCGTCTGCCTGCAATGCTGGAGACCAGGATTCGATTCCTGAGTCGGGAAGATCCCCTGGAGAAGGAAATGGCAATCTACTCCAGCACTCTTGTCTGGAAAATCCCATGGACAGAGGAGCCTGATAGGCTACAGTCCATGGGGTCATAAAGAGTTGGACATGACTGAGCGACTTCACTTTCACTTCACGAATCCACAGGCAGAGACACAAACAGGGAGGGCCTGTGTGTGTGACCTTGCCTCTCTCTACCAGAAATACTTTTATGGTTGCTTCCCATCAGGGAGATTAAAAAGTAAGATAAATGGCACAAAATAAGGTCTAAATCTTCTTAGCAAACAACAAAACAAAGGGTAAGAAAGGCTTCCATATGGTTGCCTTTGTCCTCAGCTGGGCTTCCCTGGTGGCGCAGATGGTAAAGAATCTGCCTGCAATGTGGGAGACCTGGTTCAATCGATCCATGGGTTGGGAAGATCCCTTGGAGGAAGGCATGGCAACCCGCTCTAGTATTCTTGCCTGGAGAATCCCCATGGACATAAGAGCCTGGGGGGCTACAGTCCGTGGGGTTGCAGAGTGTGACGCAACTGAGCGACTAAGCACCCACACCAGATACGGTAACACTCCTCAATTGGAAAGCCTAGTGACTGGCAAAGGCTCTAACCAATTCCACTGCTGGCTCTGCTTGGCTTAGGAGTTAGTAAGGAGATGGACGTAGGGTTGAAAGAAGACTCTTTAATATCCACCTGCTGCTACTGCTAAGTCACTTCAGTCATGTCCGACTCTGTGCCACCCTGTAGATGGCAGCCCACCAGGCTCCTCAGTCCCCGGGATTCTCCAGGCAAAAACACTGATTTGGGTTGCCATTTCCTTCTCCAATGCATGAAAGTGAAAAGTGAAAGTGAAGTCGCTCAGTCCTGTCCGACCCTTAGCGACCCCACGGACTGCAGCCTACCAGGATCCTCCATCCACGGGATTTTCCAGTCAAGAGGACTGGAGTGGGGTGCCACTGGCTTCTCCTCTAGGTGGGGGAAAAGGCCTAAGTCCCTTCTCACTATCAGTCAGTTCAGTTCAGTTCAGTCACTCAGTGGAGTCTGACTCTTTGCGACCCCATGAATCACAGCACGCCAGGCCTCCCTGTCCATCACCAACTCCCGGACTTCACTCAGACTCACATCCATCGAGTCAGTGATGCCATCCAGCCATCCCATCCTCTGTCATCCCCTTCTCCTCCTGCCCCCAATCCCTCCCAGCATCAGAGTCTTTTTCAATGAGTCAACTATTTGCATGAGGTGGTCAAAGTACTGGAGCTTCAGCGTCAGCATCATTCTCTCCAAAGAAATCCCAGGGCTGATCTTCAGAAAGGAATTGTTGGATCTCCTTTCAGTCCAAGGGACTCTCAAGTCTTCTCCAACACCACAGTTCAAAAGCATCAATTCTTTGGCGCTCAGCCTTCTTCACAGTCCAACTCTCACATCCATACATGACCACTGGAAAAACCATAGCCTTGACTAGATGGACCTTTGTTGGCAAAGTAATGTCTCTGCTTTTCAATATGCTGTCTAGGTTGGTCACAACTTTTCTTCCAAGGAGTAAGCGTCTTTTCATTTCATGGCTGCAGTCACCATCTGCAGTGATTTTGGAGCCCAAAAAAATAAAGTCTGACACTGTTTCCACATCTATTTCCCATGAAGTGATGGGACCAGATGCCATGATCTTTGTTTTCTGAATGTTGAGCTTTAAGCCAACTTTTCCACTCTCTTCTTTCACTTTTATCAAAAGACTTTTTAGTTCCTCTTCACTTTCAGTCATAACCTCATCTGCGTATCTGAGGTTATTGATATTTCTCCCGGTAATCTTGATTCCAGCTTGTGCTTCTTCCACTATAGGCAGAGGCATTTTGTATTTTTAAGGCTGAAACCTGAACCAAAGGGAAGAATGGCCCCTGTTACACAACTGTACTCATTTGAAGCATGGTGAGAGTCATCTTAAAAATTAGGCTCAACATAAAAAACAGTCAAAACGTATAATGTCTATATCCTTATATTTTACCTATTTAAGTGATAATGCACAAAATAATTAAGAAAAATAGGAAAAATTTGAGTAAAATGTAGTAATTTTGTCACTTAACCATTGAAGACACAACAAACTTAATGCAGAAATTATTAATAATTTATAGCCAAACATGTATATTAGACACAAATAGTTAAATAATTAAAGGCGATAGCCATCAATATTGCTAATGATAGTAGTTACCGTATATTGGACACACAGTGCCAAGCCCCTAGTTAAGGCTTTTACTTGCTTTATTTCAGTTAATTCTAGAAAATCATATACCATAGCAATTGCTAGAATTCTTTTTTTACAGTGGGAAAAATAGAGGCTTACAAGGTTAAAAAACTTAACCATACATCAACATGAATCCACCACAGGATGTATGGCAAAACCAATACAATATTGTAGAGTAATTAACCTCCAATTAAAATAAATAAATTTATTTTTAAAAAATCAAAAAAGAAAAGAAAAAAAAAAACTTAACCAAAAGTACACAGCACACAGTGAATGTAGGAATGAAGGCCAATGGATGTGTTTCCACACTAAAATCAGCTAGTTTGAGTTATTTAACACATTAACCAGACCTGAATAAGTTCAGCAAAAGGTGTAAAGGTGAGAAGTGTCTGTGAAAATTAATTCTGAGAATATTTAATAAGAGAGAAGACAAACACTCCATTGCTTAACTTCAGATTATTTCCTAAGAAATCTTCCTGTGAGGAAGACTTTCTTGAACTCTCTTTCTGTGCTTAAATATGAGGGAAGTTCACATATTTGAAGAGTCTAATGTAAAGCTTCAACCACTATAGGTGCAATTTTGAGTAATTTCTGGAGATATTCATGATATTCACAATGATACAAAACAAGATAAAAAATTAATGTCAAAGCAACTCTTTCTAGGTTTTCAGAGATAAGCTTTAAGATGAATTCAATATGGTTGAGCCAACAGGACTCCCAGCAAAGCAAATTAAATTGCATTAGGTCTTTTCAGATCTCAGGACAAGTGAAAATTCTGGATGAATCTGGTCTCATGCGATATCATGCTTCATGGCCCAGCATCAAGGAAATGCAAAGAATATCTGGACTATCTGTTTTATCAGCACTTTGGGCATAAAATTTAAATCTGCAAATTAAATCTGTAAATTAAATTTACAGACAAAGTGATCTTTCCATAGAAGTTTCTGATTTATGTATAGAAGCTATACATTTCTTCCAAGTGAATGTAGCTTATATCAACTATCTGAATGACTGGGGCTTCAAGGAATTCATCATCACTAGCTCCTAACATACTCCTGGAAGAATCCTAAGTGACAGCTGCAGATATGACCAACATTCCAGTAATTCTTATCATATCTGCCCAGTCAAAGCACCACGCTTTTGTTTCAAGTATCTGTTGGCACGGTTATTTTTTATTATGGAATGTTTAAAAGACAATAGTAGTAGTAGTAGCAATAGATGTTTTAAATGACTGAAGATACATTATCCCAACTATGAAAGGCATTTTGTAATTTAAAAATAATATTTAAGCATAACTGACTAAATTTTAAACTACAACATATAGTATGATTCTTCTTCCATTCTGCTCAGTAAATATTAAGTGAGAAAGATATGATAGTGACAGCACTATAATAGATAAGATCCCCATCATATGGAGCTTATAACAAAGGGGGAGACAGACAAAAAACTAGTAAAATAAATAAGCACACTAATTAATTAATGATATAATTGAAAATTATGATATATATAGTACAAGTTAAAAATGGTGATGTGATAGAAAGCAGAGAACTGAGTTCTTACCACTCTTGACAATATGATCAGAAGCCACTTTGATAATGTGACATTTTAGGTTGCTAACAGCCTAAGCACACAGAATGGTGAATTGAAGAGGCTCAAAGGCACATAAGAGTTTGTCTTTCTCAAGGAACAGAAAAAGGATCATTGTGGCTGAGAATGAGCGTGATAACACTGGAGATGTAGCAGAAACTGGATCATACTGGCTTGTAGAACAGTTTAACTTAAGTTTTGATGTTACTAAAGAAAATTTCAATCCACATGAATGAGAACCATCAACCAGTTTTGAAGGATATTGAGGATTTGGTTGACATTTTCAATATCAGCTTGCTTCCAAGAGTAGAACAAAGTTGCAATGACACAAAAGTTAGTTTAGGAGTCTAGTCAAGACATCATGAGGGTTGGACCAGAATAATGGTAAAGATGATGGAAAGAAAAGGATAAATCCTAGCTACATTTTTAGCAGAACTGGTAGGCTCTTCTGATGATTAGATGGGGGAAGTAAAGGAAAGAAAATAAATCCTTGGATTTTGGCTTGAGAAACTAGGTGATAATGGGACCATTCACATGAATGGGGAACGTTCCCAGAGGAATAAAACATGAGTTCTGTTTTGGATGTTTCAGATTGTGATGTTTATTACACATAAAACGTCAAGTAAGCACCTTGACATACAAATCTTGAGCGCAGAGAGCATATCTGAGCATCACACAAAACATCAGAAGATGCCATGAAAAAAAGATTCCCAATGATTCACTCTTTAGAGATCTCATGAATCAAACATTCTTCTATTCATGTTCTGAGATAACACCTTAGGGGAAGAACTGAAGAAAGAAGATCACCATCCAAGAAAATGTGCTAATCCTAGGAAGTCTAATTACCTTAGCTTAATTATTACCCAAGTTATGATAAATGTAAATGATGCTGAGTTAATTTTTCCCTGCTAAATGGTGTATGAGAGCCTTTGTAGAAGTATATAGATAATCTATAAGAAAGAAAAGGGTTGTGTGTTTTTTTTTTAATATCCAGATTGTAGTATCAGTTGAATTTGCAACCTCACTCTACATTATAGAAAAATTACTCCAGTTGAGGAAACTTCTTTCATAAATCACTTCTCTTCATGAAATATAGTTATCACTTGGGCACTCATAGCATAGAAGAAGGCATTGAGCAGAGTGGAAGAGTGAAACAAAAATGGGTACACCTGATTGTGACACCACCTTTATTTTGACACTCCATGATGGTTAGAACTACATGATATATATATTCATTCTTAACAAGTTGACCTATTGATCTTCATTCAGTGTATACAGAGAGTCTAGTAAATGCAGTTTTTCTAGGTTTGCACAAACATCATGGAGCTTCAGTTATTTCAAATTAGAATCTGAGTGTTCTTGCAAAACAGAAAACTCCTTAGGCTGTTGTATCACATGTTCAAAATATCTGGACTTTCCACTTTAGTGAAAAATTCTCAAGCCTATTTCTATTTTATCTGGATTTTAAATACCATGTCAAAGCAAGTGCTTTCTGGCTGGGAATGTATAGCTGTGCATTTTATAGAGTGTGTATTCTTATAGCTATTCATTGAGCTCTTAAGTAACCTCTAATTTCCCCTAAAGTCAGGGAAAAGACAAAGGTGCCCACTCTCACCACTACTATTCAACATAGTTTTGGAAATTTTAGCCACAGCAGTCAGACAAGAAAAAAAAAAATAAAAGGACTCCAGATTAGAAAAGAAGTAAAACTCTCACTGTTTGCAGATGACATGATCCTCTACATAGAAAACCCTAAACACTCCATCAGAAAATTACTAGAGCAAATCAATGAATACAGTAAAGTTGCAGGGTATAAAATTAACACACAGAAATCCCTTGCATTCCTATACACTAACAATGGGAAAACAGAAAGAGAGAAATTAAGGAAATAATTCCATTCACCATTGCAATGAAAAGAATAAAATACTTAGGAGTAAACCTACCTAAAGAAACATATATATATATAACTATAAAACACTGATGAAAGAAATCAAAGATGACACAAATAGATGGAGAGATATACCATGTTTGTGGATCTGAAGAATCAATATAGTGAAAATGAGTTTACAACCCAAAGCAATCTATAGATTCAATTCAATCCCTATCAAGCTACCAATGGTATTTTTCAGAGAACTAGAACAAATAATTTCACAATTTGTATGGAAATACAAAAAAATCTCAAATAGCCAAAGCAATCTTGAGAAAGAAGAATGGAACTGGAGAAATCAACCTGCCTGACTTCAGACTATACTAAAAAGCAACAGTCATCAAGACAGTATGGTACTGGCGCAAAGACAGAAATACAGATCAATGGAACAAAATAGAAAGCCCAGAGATAAGCCCATGCACCTATGGACACCTTATCTTTGACAAAGGAGGCAAGAGTATACAATGGAGAAAAGGCAATGTCTTTAACAAGTGGTGCAGGGAAAACTGGTTAACCACTTGTAAAAGAATGAAACTAGAATACTTTCTAACACCATACACAAAAATAAACTCAAAATGGATTAAAGACCAGAAACTATAAAACTCCTAGAGGAAAACATAGGCAAAACACTCTCTGATGTAAATCATAGAGGATCCTCTATGACCCACCTCCCAGAGCAATGGAAATAAAAGCAAAAATAAATGGGACCTAATTAAACTTAAAAGCTTTTGCACAATGAAGGAAACTATAAGCAAGGTGAAAAGACAGCCTTCAGAATGGGAGAAAACAATAGCAAATGAAACAACTGACAATAATTAATCTCAAAAATATACAAGCAGCTCATGCGGCTCAATTCCAGAAAAAATAAATGACCCAATCAAAAAAAATGGGCCAAAGAACTAAACAGACCTTTCTCCAAAGAAGACATACAGATGACTAACAAACAGATGAAAAATGCTCAACATCACTCATTATCAAAGAAATGCAAATCAAAACCAAAATGAAGTGCCATCTCACACCGGTCAGAATGGCTGCTATCAAAAAGTCTACAAACAATAAATGCTGGAGAGGCTGTGGAGAGAAAGAAACCCTCTTACACTGTTGGTGGGAATGCAAATTAGGCCAGCCACTATGGAGAACAGTGTGGAGAGTCCTTAAAAAACTAGAAATAGAACTTCCATATGACCCAGCAATCCCACTACTGGGCATACACACCGAAGAAACTAGAATTAAAAGAGACATGTGTACCCCAGTGTTCATTGCAGCACTGTTTACAATAGCTAGGACATGGAAGCAACCTAGATGCCCATTGTCAGATGAATGGATAAGAAAGCTGTGGTATATATACACGATGGAATATTACTCAGCTATTAAAAAGAATGCATTTGAATCACTTTTAATGAGGTGGAAGAAACTGGAGCCTATTATACAGAGTGAAGTAAGTCAGAAAGAAAAACACCAATACAGTGTATTAATGCATATATATGGAATTTAGAAAGATGGTAACGATGACCCTATATGTGAGACAGCAAAAGAGACACAGATGTAAAGAACAGACTTTTGGTCTCTGTGGGAGAAGGCGAGGGTGGGATGATTTGAGAGAATAGCATTGAAACATGTATATTATCATATGCGGAATAGATCGCCAGTCCAGGTTTGATGCATGAGACAGGATATTCAGGGCTGGTGCGCTGGGATGACAGTGAGGGGTGGGATGGGGAGGGAGGTGGGAGGGCGTTTCAGGATGGGGAACACATGTACACCCATGGCTGATTCATGTCAATGTATGGCAAAAATCACTACAATATTGTAAAGTAATTAGCCTCCAATTAAAATGAATAAATTTTTTAAAAAGTACATTACAAACTTAAAACTCATTTAATTCTTACAACAGCCAACAACCACATGAAGTGGATAGTACTTATACTCATGTTGCAGTGCAGATGATAACGCCAAAGCTGATACAGACAAAACCCAAATTCAAGCAAATTTTGATGTCAATATTGGCAGATAAATCCAGGTCTTTCTAACTCCAAAGCCCGACAGATTTCACTGAAGGAAATATTATGAGGCCAATTTGGGAATTTATTGAAGGGAATAGCAGATAAAGAAATTTTAGAATATCCTTTGCACTGAAATTTAATTGAATATCTATTTAATCACTCAGACACTTACATTGCTTTGTCAATGAAGCTTTGGCCAAGTGCTCCTATCAAATGACTCAGCTGCTTTATTGGAAGTTCAGTCTAACACAAAGGCATATCTGTAAGCAGTATAGAAAAATGTAATATAAGGTCAGTCACATTTTGTTGTAAAGAGAGAAAAAGGGCTTGGTAAATTGTTGACTTTGTATGTTCTGTACTGTCTAACACTCCTTCTTTGCTTCATTCATCCTATTACTTCTTTGCCAAACTTTACTGAGCTCACCCTAGCCCACCACCCTATAACAGGTGCATCTGGCTCTGTTTACTCAATATCAAGTTCATGAAATAAACAGAGCCAGATGCCCCTGTTCTAGGGTGGTAGACTGGGGTGAGCTCAGTAAAGTTTGGCAAAGAAGTAGTGGGATGAATGAAGCAAAGGAATAGATAGCAGATTTCTGGACCACAAGAAGTGTCTTTCTTATCTTTAAATCCTCACTATCTATTCTAGTGTTTGATATATATTAAAATACTCAACAAAAAAATAAAATAAAATAAAATACTCAACAGTATTGTAGGAATATATGAATGGATGAATCAACCAAATCAATGAGCTTCAGTCTGATTATCTTAAATGTCTCCTAGAAAGAAAAGTAAGGCAATTTACTCATTGGGTGAGTGATCAGTAAGTGATATAGGTCTAGCTTAAGAATTGTAAATTCTTTCAATGTTTCTAATTAAATGATAAAGCAAGAAAAAGAAAATTTACACATCAACAAATGCTTATCCTCATGAAAGATATCAAATCTGCTAAAATAGATTTTTTTCCTTTAGATTTAGAAAGAATATTTATACAGGTTTCTCTCATGGAGAAATCCACATTAAATTTACTTCATCAGTGAAAAATAACCTACTTTAAATATGTGCATTGGATAAGAATGTTACATGTAAGGCTTTGTTGAAATTTTTCTAGGTATATATCTGTATTTTAAGTTGCTATGCCTGTTACTGTGATTTCCAAATTTTCTGCCATCTGTTGCTATTGCATTTAACCTACAGAGAATTTTGGAAGCTTGCAGACCAATTAAAACTCTATAATTTTCAGCTAAAATGATATTATCTTTAAATACTTTTTTAAGGCAACTTCTTGAACTACATTTCTATTTTTTTCTATTTTTTCTTTTACATAACTTTGTAAAGATTGTGTTTGAGGTAAGGATATTTTTCTGTAATTCCATAACTTTTCAGGATATCAATCCTACAGCCAACATGAGAGTTCTCACTCCAAAAGGTACAGATTGTTATCTCATTAGAACTAAGAATTTCTAAAGTATTGGTTTGCTTATTTAGCAGAGCAAATAAGGAATGTAGACCATATATTTCACAAGCTAACTCTCTGAGATAAAAGAAGACAAATATATATTTGACAAATATATTTAAGTTTCATTGAAGTATAATTAAAACAATAACTTGAATATATTTAAAGTATATAATCTGATGTTTTAACACACACACACACATATATATATCATATGATATGTGATATCACACACTCATTTGATATATGTATGAGATCCTCACTGCAATCAAGACATTAAACATATTTTAATGTCTTTTTGCTTTTAAACCACGCTATTTTTACTAACTTTAGTTCTGAATTCTTTTTTCATTCTTCCTTCTCCTTCCTTGAGTCATTTTCAGGGCATTTGTTTAAGACATTTTTCTTTACTGGCGTTCTATGTATATGAGCTGTTTCAGCTGGTAAAGAATCTGCCTGCAATGCAGGAGACCCCAGTTCAATTTCTGGGTCAGGAAGATCCCCTGGAGAAGGGAAAGGCTACCCACTCCAGGGCTCTGGCCTGGAGAATGATGGACTGTATAATCCATGGCAACGCAAAGAGTTGCACACAACTGAGCAACTTTCACTGTCACTTTCTTTCACTGGTTTTGAATTGTCTTAACACATCATTTAACTAAGGGTGTTGGCTCCTTATTGCTGCATCCATACTTGAGTGTGATTTTTTTTTTTTTATTTTTGAACTTTCTATTTTATTTCTGGGCTTCCCTGGTGGCTTAGACAGTAAAGAATCCACCTGCACTACGGGAGACCTGGGTTCAACCCCTGGGTGGGGAAGATCCCTGGAAGAAGGTATGGCAATCCACTCCAGGATTCTTGCTTGGAAAATCCCCATGGAGAGAGGTGCCTGGCGGGCTACAGTCCATTCGGTCTCAGAGTTGGACACAACTGAGCACCTTAGCACAGAGCTAAGTTTTATTTCTAGTCTTTTGTTCTTTCAGGGAATATCCATAGGTGTCCAAAAACAGCCTGCAATTTTATCAATCAAATCTTTAGTCAGAACTCTATGAGTTATGAAGATACAGATACTGTGTTGTACTCAAATGACAGAATAGACCAGATGGTTTGGCATCTGAGGCCTTGATAAGTCTGTGGTAATCATGACTCTGGTCTTTTTATAGCACCTTCTATTGTCCTGGCTGTTTATAGTATAGGTTAAATTTGATTTTCTGTTTTAACTGCTCATTCTTCTACTTACTGACTTTGTTATATACTGCACCTCCTGGTACCATCTGGCTTCCCTTCCCTTAAAATAAAAATTTGAGAACTACCATGGGCCATCTCAGGGCAATGTCTCAATATATGACATGTTACCCTTTACTGTGACACTCAGATCTGGATGTATTGTTCTAAGGTATCATAAGATAGCATATAGGCCGACAGTATTAGTATGGATTGCTAGTGTAAAAGAAGCCCTTTTAGTTAGCTTAGTTGCAGGACATTTTCTTTCCTTTATCTTGCCTCAGAACCTTGGCACATCCTCTTCTTTTTGCCTATAATAATTTTCATACAGATAATACCCACTCTTCCATCTATCAGGTGTATGTTTAGTAAATAAAAGTAAATAATAAGTAACCAGTGGGGATATAAGTTTAAATTTAACTTTCTTTATTTCAGTCTGAGCTGTGTCCCTATAATATTGTAATTTTTGAGACAATCTGGTATTTACATATATATTAATTATAATATCCAATTATTTATTTCTTCATTGTGTCTGTTTGTTGTGACTATCTATCTATCTGAATGAATTGTGTCTATTTTAACTATTATATTTGCAGTTCCTAGCACAATGTGTGGTACAGAGTGGATGCTAATAAAATAACTATAAATGAATCAATGAATAAATTCATAATTACATTGAGAAAACTTATTTCCTAACTAAAGACTCATATTAAAGAATTAAATAAATTGTAGGATTTCTTCATATGGATGATAGAAATAAAATTTGTGAGACTTCATTATAAATGCTGTCTATGTTTTACTGGTTATTTGCCATACTGTTCCTAGAGAGTTAGAGAGAAAATGATAACTATTTCTCTAAACTAAGCATTTCTCTCTAATATATATCTTATATTCCAGACCTGTAGACAGAAAGACAGTAATGGAAATGGAAAACTTACCTCTTAAATAATGGGCTCAGATGTTTTTTTTGGAACAACAAATCCACTTGATGGATAGTTGCACCTCATCTGTAATGATTTATCCAATGTTTGTTAGACAATCTTTCTGCAGATTGGTACAGAACTTTGGACAAGTTTTTAGACTTGTAGTTTGTCATTCAGTTCAAAGAGGTAGACTGTGTAGACAGCTGTCAGAAGTTATTCTTGGTAGCATTTTATTTAAACTCACATACTGTTAGGTTTTGAAATAATGAAATTATTTTTATTTTAGTCTTGAATTTTTGGCAGAAACTGATTTGTTTACTTACAGATCCCTTTTTTTCTCCTGTAATAATGAATTCTTCATTGCCTTTCCACTGCCCTCTAGGATTACCTATTTCCTTCTTGCTACCTCCACTGAATATTTAGTTATACCTCAGTATACAGTAATGAAAAAGCATGGATTTTACTTGCAAACAATTTTTTTTTCCTGCAGAAGTCTGCTGTTTTCCATAAAAGAGCAAACCTCAATTTAACAACTCAGAATTATCTTGGAAAATTCAGTAACAGATATTCACCATATAGTGCTAGTGCATTTCAGTGTCATTGCAAAGCCCTATAGGATCTGATGAGTTTTGAGATATAAATGCTACAGTTTATAACCTTTTATTTTTTTATGCTTCTAGCGAGGCTGTCCCCCTGCTCTTGACAGTCTCTTTCTACAGAACTGGAGTAGGACATAGAATACTCCATGTTCTTGGTAAGATCAATTTTATCACCATCAGGGACACTCCCAGCTTACCACTATAAGCTGCTTGAGAACTGTCGCAAGAGAGAAACTAAAATAGAAAATTTTCCATAAGAGAATGACTCCATGATGTCTCCCTTTTCTATTTACTTTAGTCAACACACTTAAGAGTCCAAGGCTTACAGGCATCTTTCATTACCCAGAATCTCTTTACCATCGAGCTCTACATAGACCATAAACAGACCCTCATTTTTGCTCTGATTG
This sequence comes from Ovis canadensis, assembly GCF_042477335.2. NCBI lineage: Eukaryota > Metazoa > Chordata > Mammalia > Artiodactyla > Bovidae > Ovis > Ovis canadensis. The sequence continues at coordinate 69,789,470 of NC_091248.1, read as the reverse complement.
GAAGCTAGCTTCCTCTGCAGCCATCTAAGGTGGTGGCATTCTACAGACTACTAGTGATGTGTTAAATTCATCTGTCTTTTTTTCTCCTGTTCTTTCAACCTCTATAAAAAGCCCACGTTTGATTCTCACCTCCTTGTTCCAGTTTGATTACACCTCCTTATTCCAGTCATCTTTATTCCTAGTGGTCCTTTATCCTTACTTAACAATGATAATAGCAAATGTTTCAAGATCTTGTTCTTCACCATTATTCCCATTCTCAACCTGAGTAATTTCAACTTCATGTACATTATTCTTATAATAAATTTAATACTCTGACATTAATTTCTTGACGTGCTTACTTCTATGATTTTATCCCACCACTTACCACAACAAAATAATCTAATGAATTCCAGATTTGTGGTATGCAATAACATTTTTTTGTTGTTCAGTCTCCCAGTCATGCCCAACTCTGTGACACCATGAACTGCAGCACAACAGGCCTTCCTGTCCGTCACCATCTCTCAAAGTCTGCCCAAGTTTATGTCCTTTGCATCCATGATGCTATCCAGCCACCTCACCCTCTTGACACCCTTGCTTCTGCCCTCAATCTTTCCCAGCATCAGGGGATTTTCCGTAAGTTGGCTGTTTGCATCAGGTTGCCAAAGTATGGGAGCTTCAGCTTCAGTATCAGTCCTTCCAATGAGTATTCAGGGTTCTTTTTTTCTTGAGTGACTGGTTTGATCTCCTTGCTGTTCAAGCGACTCTCAGGAATCTTCTCTGGCACCACAGTTCAAAGCATCAATTCTTTGGTGCTCAGCCTTTTTCTTTTAATTTAATTTTAAAAAAATTATTTATGTTTTATTGAAGGATAATCACTTTCTGAATTTTGCTGTTTTCTGTCAAACCTAAAAATGAATCAGCCATAGGTATACATATATCCCCTACCTTTTGAAACTCCCTCCCATCTCCTTCTCCATCCCACCCCCTTGCTTGATTCAGAGCCCCTGTTTGAGTTTCCTGAGCCATACAGCAAATTCCCATTGGATATCTATTTTACATATGGTAATATAAGTTTCCATGTTACTCTTTCCATACATCTCACCCTCGAATTCCCTCTCCCCGTGTCCATATGTCTGTTCTCTATCTCTGTTTCTCCATTGTTGCCCTGTAAATAAATTCTTTACTACCGTTTTTCTAGATTCCGTATATATGCAGTAGAATATGGTATTTATCTTTCTCTTTCTGACTCACTTCACTTTGTATAATAGGTTCTAGGTTCATCCACCTCATCAGAACTGACTCAAATGTGTTCCTTTTTAAGGCTGAGTATGTTTCACTGTGTATATGTACCACTTCTTTATCCATTCATCTATTGGAAATCTAGGTTGCTTCCATGTTCTAGCTATTGTAAACAGTGCTGCAATGAACGATGGGATACCTGTGTCTCTTTCAATTTTGGTTTCCTCAGATTTCCTCTTTCCTTTGGCTTCCTAGGTGTGGGATTGCTGGGTCATAGGGTGGTTTTATTCGTAGTTTCTTAAGGAATCTCCATACCATCTTCCATACTGGCTGTATAAGTTTACATTCCGACCAACAGAGCAAGAGCATTTCCTTTTCTCCGCACCCTCTTCAGCATTTATTGTTTGTAGAATTTTTGATGATGGCCATTCTGACTGGTGTGAGATGATATCTCATTGCAGTTTTGATTTGCATTTCTCTAATAATGAATGATGTTGAGAGTCTTCATGCGTCTGTTAGCCATCTGTATGTCTTTTTTGGAGAAATGTCTTTTTGAGTCTTTTTCCCACTGTTTCATTGGGTTGTTTTTTTTTTTTTTTTCTGGTATTGAGTTGTATGAACTGTTTATATATTTTGAAAATTAATCCTTTGTCAGTTGTTTCACTTGCTATTATTTTCTCCCAGTCTAAGGGTTGTCTTTTCACCTTGATTACAGTTTCCTTTGCTGTGCAAGGCTTTTAAGTTTAATCAGGTCCCACTTGTTTACTTTTGTTTTTATTTCCATTACTCTAGGAGGTGGGTCATAGAGAATCTTGCTTTGATTTATGTCATAGACTGTTCTGCCTATGTATTCCTATAAGAGTTTTATAGTTTCTGGCCTTACATTTAGGTTTAATTCATTTTGAGTTTATCTTTGTGTATGGTGTTAGGAAATGTTCTAATTTCATCCTTTTACATGTAGCTGTCCAGTTTTCCCAGGACCATTTATTGAAGAGGCTGTCTTTGCTTTATTGTATATTCTTTCAAAAATAAGGTCAAAAATAAGGTACCCATAGGTGTATGGGCTTATTTCTTGGCTTTCTATGTTGTTCCATTGGTATATATTTCTGTTTTTGTGCCAGTACCATAGTTTCTTGATGACTGTAGCTTTGTAGTGTAATCTGAAGTCAGGAAGGTTGACTCCTCCAGCTCCATTCTTCTTTCTCAAGACTGCTTTAACTATTCAGGGTCTTTTATTTTTCCATATGAATTGTGATTTTGTTGTTGTTGTTGTAGTTCTGTGAAAAATGTCATTGGTAATTTGATAGGAATTGCATTAAATCTGTAGATTGCATTTGGTAATATAGTCATTTTCACAGTATTGATTTTTTCTACCCAGGAACATGGAATATCTCTCCATCTGTTTATGTCATCTTTGATTTCTTTCATTAATGTCATATAATTTTCTGTGTACAGTTCTTTTGTCTCCTTAGGTAGGTTTTTTCTTAGACATTTAATTCTTTTTGTAGCAATGGTGAATGGGATTGATTCCTTAAATTCCCTTTCTGATTATTCATTCTTAGTATATAGAAATGCAAGTGATTTCTGTGTATTGATTTCATTTCCTATAACTTTGCTAAAATCACTGATTAGCTCTAGTAATTTTCTGACATTATCTTTAGGGTTTTCTATGTACAGTATCAGGTCACCTGCAAACAGTGAGAGCTTTAGTTCTTCTCTTCCAGTCTGGATTCCCTGTATTTCTTTTTCTTCTCTGATTGCTGTACTAGGACTTCCAGAACTATGTTGAATAATACTGGTGAAAGTGGACACCCATGTCTTGTTCCTGATCTTAGGGGGAATGCTTTCAGTTTTTCACCATTGAGAATAATGTTTGCTGTAGGTTTATCATATATGGCCTTTACTATGTTGAGGTAGATTCCTTCTATGCCCATTATTTGAAGAGTTCTTATCATAAATCGGTGCTGAATTTTGTCAAAGGCTTTTTCTGCATCTACTGAGATTATCATATGGTGTTTAGCTTTCAATTTGTCGATCTGGTGTATCACATTGATTGATTTGCATATATTGAAGAATCCTTGAATCCGTAGAATAAACCCAACTTGATCACAGTGTGTGAGCTTTTGGATTTTTGCATCTATGTTCATCAGTGATATTGGCCTGTAGTTTTTTGTGTGTGTGTTGTCTTTGTTTGGTTTTGGTATCAGGATGATGATAGCCTCATAGAATGAGTTTGGAATTGTTCCTTCCTCTGCAATTTTTTGAAAGAGTTTTAGAAGGATAAGCACTAGCTCTTCTCTAAATGTTTGATAGAATTCTCCTGTGAAGCCGTCTAGTCCTGGGCTTTTGTTTCTTGGGACATTTTTGATCACAGCTTCAATTTCAGTGCTTGTAATTGGGTTGTTCATAGTTTTTATTTCTTCCTGGTTCAGTCTTGGAAGATTGAACTTTTCTAAGAATCTGTCCATTTCTGCCAGGTTATCTATTTTATTGCTCTTATAATCCTTTGTATTTCTGCATTGTCTGTTGTAACCTCTCCTTTTTCATTTATAATTTTGTTGATTTGATTCTTCTCTTTTTTTCTTGATGAGTCTGGCTAAAAGCTTATCAGTTTTATTTATCTTCTCAAAGAAACAGCTTTTAGTTTTATTACTATTGTTTATTTCATTTCTTTTTCATTTATTTCTGCTCAGATCTTTATTATTTCTTTCCTTCTACTAATTTTGTTTGTTTGTTTTTTTTTATTCTTTTTTCCAGTTGTTTCAGGTATAAAGTTAGATTGTCTATTCGATGTTTTTCGATGTTTTTTTAAGTTCTTGTGTTTGAGGTCTCCTTTCCCAGGCTTCAAGGAGAGTTGAATTATTATCTTGAAGAAGGTTGAATTTTTTCTTCCTTTTGGTTTCTTCCCTCCAGTGGTTTGTGTGAGCTTCCTGTGGGGTTAGATTTTTTTATTTGTTTTTCCTCTGATGGCCAAGGCTGAGTGAGATGGTAATCCTATCTGCTGATGATTAGGTGTGTATTTTTGTTTTGTTTATTGTTTAGATGATGGTGCTACTGGTGATTGGGTGATGCAGGGTCTTCAAGTGATTTCCTTTATGTGAGTTCTCACTATTTGATACTCTCTAGGGTGAGTTCTCTGGTAGTCTATGGTCTTGGAGTCAGTGCTCCTATTTCAAAGGCTCAGGGCTTGATCTTTTGTCAGGAACAAAGATTCCACAAGTGGTTGTTTTTGGCTTTAAGTTAGGTTAAAACAAATATCCAAAAACAAGAAACCAAAGATGAACCCCAGACAAATGGCAGTTACAAAATCGGGTGCTAATAATTGAAATATTGGAATATACCCATGTACATATACACACATGAACAAAGTGAAAACAGTCCAACAAAAATAAAGTGCCGTAGACTGACCTGGTGAAAAAAGGAAATAAAAAATTATATTTACTAGTAAAGAACAAAACTAACTTTAGCACAGACTGGAAAACAACACTAAAGAAAGGTGCCAAGTGGGGGAATAAAGCAATGAAAACAAAACTAACAACTATGTTGAGAGGAAAGGAAAGAAAAGAAAGAATGAATAGATATGCAAAGTTAAATAGAGGTAGATGAAGATTTATTTATATTAAAGATTAGCTTCAAGAAGAAAAGAATAGTAGGAAAGGCAAACAAAGGAATAAATGTAGAAAAAAATAACAATAGGTTAAAAAATTAAAATTAAGAAAAGAGAAAAGAAAAAAAAAAAAGAGGAAAACTCCACAGAACTGCCAAAGCCCAATGTAGAGGCAGACGTTTATAACAATAATAAATGTGACTGAGAGGGGAAAAAAGCTCAAAAGCTTAATTGGATTTCTTAGTGCCAATAAAATAGACAACTACAAAAGAGGGGGAAGAAAAGGAAAGAGGAAAGAGAAAAGAAAAAAAAATATACAAAAGAATCTACATAAAAAGTAAAAAAGAATAATAAATGTTTTTCTTGAGTCACTGTTGTCAGTGTCCCTTCCCTCGCTGGTAGTCACAGTCCACCTCACCTCCCTAGGATGCCCTCCAACACTGTGCTGATCTCTGGACCTGCTGTGAGGGCAGCTCAGATTCTAATCTGGTCCTACTCCTTTGTGTTCTTGCCTCCAATATCCACAGCCATCATAGTTAGTGTGTTTTCTTTTGTGGGAGCTCTCAATGATCTTTCATATATTCCAACAACACAGTCTGCTTAGTTGATCATGTGGGTTTAATCTGCACCTTGTACAGCTGGTGGTAAGGTTTTGGGTCTTCCTCCTTAGCCACACTGCCCCTGGGTTTCAACTGTAGTTTTATTTCCACCTCTACATGTGGGTCGTCCACTGGGGTTTAGCTCCTGAGGCTGCCCTGGAAGGCTTGGGTTTGCCGCTGTGAGGGCCAGGTGTGGAGGTGGTGCAGCTGCTTGGGTTACAGGGGTTCTAACAGCATGAGGTACTCAGGGGGTTGGTAGCTAGGGCAGCAGGAGATATAGTGCTCTAGAAGGGTATGGCATCCAGTATTGTCCAGTAGGATCCAATATTCATCCCTGGAGAATCGCCTCTCTGACAGAGAAGCCTGGCAGGCCACAGTCTACAGAGTCACAGAGTTGGATAGGACTGAAGCAACCCTGTGCACACAGACACGACTCTTTTTTTGCCTGTGGCAGCTCTGCCCCAGTGAGAGTTGAGCGTGAAGGTGGCACAGCTGCTTGGCTTGCGGGGACCCTGGCAGTGCCAAGTGTGCAGGGACTTGGACTGTTTCTGCTGCAGGAGTTATGGCCCTATCAGAGTCTTTTTTCATGCCTCTTGTAGCTGGCAATCAGAAGGCCTCTTTGGCCAGTCTTTCTCCATAGCTCTGCCCATTCAGGCACTTAGAGGGCTCCCTTGCCTGGGGTCCTTCTCTGTTGTTGCTCGTGTCAGGCATATAGAGGAACCACCACCACCCCACCCCCCCCCACCCCCCCCCCACCCCCACCCCCACTCCCGCCCCGGCTGGAGTCCTACTCTGTAGATCAGTGCGTCAGGCACTTGAAGGGGCACCCTGGGTAGGGTCCTACTCTGTAGTTCAATACATCAGGCATTCGATAGGCCGACTCTCTACTGTTCAGCTGCTGATGCTGGAGTGTGGAGAGAGAGAGGCTACGGTGATGGCTCCACCCCCTGCATGTGACTCAGCAGTATCATCTTGCTTCCATGGTGGCCTAACTTTCATCCACCAGCATTTCCCACCACGATCTCCTTCCTCACATCCCCTCAGTCTTTCTCTCCATAATGAACAGCAGCCCTCACCCTGGTAATGCTTCAAAATCCCTAAACTTCAGCTCCCAGCCACTGTGCCTTCCAGGAGACCAGCATTCCTGTCCAGGGTATGTATGGCTGTGGCAAGGACTGTCTGATTCTCATTCCATTTAGGCTGCCACAGATCAACTGTTTCATTTTCAGTCTTAAATGTTTCTCCTCTGAATCAGACAGTTGCCCCACTGTGGCGATCAGACTCCTGTTTCAGTTCCCCCACCCACCAAGGGCAGGTCCTGCCTTTCTAACTCTCCTGTTTTCCCCCTAGTTCCTTTGTCTTACGGAGTTTTGCCTGGTTCTATATATTCTTTTCCACTGGTCAGGTACTGCTGTCTGCTCTCAGCTGGTGTTCTGCATGCACCTGGTGCTCAGCCTTCTTTACGGTTCAGCTATCTCTACTGTACATGACCGCTGGGAAGACCATGCTGCTGCTGCTGCTGCTGCTGCTAAGTCGCTTCAGTCGTGTCCAACTCTTTGTGACCCCATGGACTGCAGCCAACCAGGCTCCTGTGTCCATGGGATTTTTCCAGGCAAGAGTACTGGAGTGGGTTGACATTTCCTTCTCCAGGGAAGACCACATAGCCTTGGCTATGTAGCCTTTGTCAGCAGAGTGATATCTCTGCTTTTCATCACATTGTCTGTATTTGTCATAGCTTTCTTGCCAAGAAGCAATCGTCTTCTGATTTCATGGCTGCAGTCACCATCTGCAGAGATTTTAGAGCCCAAGAAGCGGAAATCTGTCACTATATCCACCTTTTCCCTTCTAGTTGCCATGAGGTAATGGGGCCGGATGCTATGATCTTAGATTTTTTAATATTTAGTTTTAAGCTGGCTCTTTCACTTTCCTTTTTCACCCTCACCAAGAGGCTCTTCAGTTCCTCTTGCAATAACTACAACCCATCTAAAATCTCAACTTGAAGTATCCCTGTCTTAGGCAACTAACCATATTTTTCTGTCTTATTGCTTTCTAGCACCTCAATTTTGACTATTCATTACTCCAGTTTATTCTCTTTAGCCTTTCACTGTCACCCATGTTACAGCCTCATTTCTTTTCTTATACCTAATAAGATTTCATGATTCACTTTTATAATTACTGTTTTGCATTTTTCTGTAATTATTTTTTAAATTTCTCTTTTCCTTTTGACAAAACTCCAAAACTTGTTAGATCAAACTCTCTACCTACTTGAGATATGCATCAGAACAGTATAACTGGAGAAGATAACAACCAAAATGACTTATCTCGCTTTGGGTTCTAAATCACAGAATTCAAGTGAGCCCCCAGTGCTGTTCAATAGTTCTATGACATTTTCGTAAACAGTTTACATCCCTGTTCTTTGAGGATACATTTCAGAGCTTGTCTACTCTCTTTCAGTCTTTGATCCCTCCTGCATCTCTATTCTCAAATGATAACCTATCTTATTAAATGAACAAAATAATTAAACTAATCATAAAAGAGCCTCTACATCTTCCTGTAAGTGAACTGTATATATACTACACTGTATATACTTCCTTTTCTTACATTACAAACAATGTGCTCTGCACCCAGCCTCCCTTTCCCACCCCCAATCCAAAGTCACTCTATTTGTGTACTGGGTTCTATCCCTCATCACCTACTTAAAAATTTAATACTCCAACTATCATCCCACTCATTAAATCATCAGTATTTCTCACTGTGCTTCATTTCCATCACAATGGACATATCACCCATTTTAAAGCAACTATTATAAGTACAGATCCTGAAACTTTATCTTCTTCCCACAGGCTTCTCCTTTCTATTTACCTTTGTATTAGCACTTCTAGATAGACTTGTGCATAGTCACTCTCCCCAATTCCTTGTTTTCTAGGCTGTATCAAACCATTGCAGTCAGGCTCTATTTTCCATTACTCCACTGAAACTATTCTTATCAAGGTTACTGGTGATATCCCTGTTGTCAAAGTCAACGTGGCATTTGAAACTTCCAGTTTCATCTTCTTTCCTTAAACATTTCTTCACACCATATTCTTCAGAAATTTTTTGGAACACAATGACCACCCCTCCCAGTGTCTTGCTGGAACCTCCTCACCTTTACAGTTTTTAAGTTTTAAAGTGGTCTCTCTATTAGGCCTGAAACCTATTCTCTTCTGTCTAACCATTCATTCTCTAAGAGACCCTATCCATTGAATAAGTCTTTAAGTTTTGTTTCTATGTGCTGTGACTTCCAACATGTATCCTAAGGATTAACCCTTCTTTTGACTGTTACCACCAAATTCCTTCTTACTGTCTCTACTTAGATATCTAATAGTCATCTAAATTTGAGGTATCCAAAACTGAATCATTAACTCTACTTCTAAATCTCCTTCTTGAATTTTCATTATTGGGCATCCAGTTTTTTCAGAGCAAAAATGTAAAGTTATCTGTACTCCACACTTTCTCTTACATCTTCTTATAGCCTATTAGGCAATTTGGTGAGCTCTATCTTTAAACTACATACTTCACCCATTGTTTACTAATTGCCAAGGGTTTTGGAAAGAAAGCAAACAAACAAAAACATACACATGACATTTGAATTCTATGCTGCATGTATGATTTTCAAATTTGCTCATCTCTTAAACGGGAAATTAAGCCAAATGAGTAAAATTGTTGTAATTTAAATTCTAGTGTTATGGTAAATGAAACTAAATACAAAATTTGGTAAAATAAAATTTTTTCTCATTGTGAACATTTTTCAAAAATCTATCACCCTGTGGTATAATTATTATTTCTACTCGGTAAAATAGAAAGTCTAGAACTAAAAACACTGTTATGTATTCTACTTATTTCCTATAATCTTCCAAGACTTATTAGAACTTCTTAGTAATCCAGATGCTGTCATCACAGTTTATATTAAGTGTCTAGGTGAGGTCTTACCTGATAAAGGAAATTATGGGAAAGCAATATTATAGGAAATGGTATATAATAGATTTATGAGTTCATGAAAGTAATTTTGTCATGGAGAAACTGCATAATCACAATGTTCTACTGGAATAAATCTTAGTGCCTCGGATAAATTGTCTTTTTGTTTATTTATGGCAGAGTCTATTGTTAAGGTAATAACTATATAGAACCATCATGCCTATATGGTGTGACCAAATCTTCCACTTAGGGCAAAGTCCTTTCTCTCTAGCCTGACAGTAAATAATCAATGGGCTCATACACAAAATTTCTGTTTCACCTGATTGCTCAACAACTGAATCTTACTCAGTGTGACTTTCCTAGAGTATTAGATTCAGTTCAGTTCAAAGACTCAGCTTGAATAAATGATAATTCTTACTGGGAAAATTCTAGATATGTAGTACAGAAACTTTGGAAATGAATCCCTGAATAAAGGGCCCTTAAATGTGTATTCAATTCAAATGATGATAAAACTCCATTTATCTATACCCCACAATTGATTTTGCTGTACTCAGTTCTTTGAGAAAATGTTTCTTTTGTCTACAAGTTAAATATTTGGTTCAACTGTACTTTTCTATTTTCCCCATTTACCACTCTATCCGCTTTTGTGAAAGGTTAATAGGTGCAAAGAGCAATTCTCCCACAGTTTTACAGTAGCCATACTATGCAGCCTTCATGGCATCATACTAACACATGACTACAGGTCTTTCTTTTTTGTGGACAAATTAATCAAATAGAAGATTGAAGGAAAAAGAAAAACGTTCATTAATCAAGGATCCTGAATCATCACTGACATGAGAGATCTAGATTTGCTTTCACATCCATTATTTTTTATTCTTTGGAACATATATTCATTGAAATATTATAGCATACCAAAGAGTTAAGAAGATGCTTAAAAATTTTTATGATTTACTAAGATATCCTGGTTCCAAATAGGAAAAGGAGTACATCAAGGCTGTATATTGTCACTGTGCTTATTTAACTTATATGCAGCATACATTATGAGAAATGCTGTGCTGGAAGAAGCACAAGCTGGTATCAAGATTGCTGGGAGAAATATCAATAACCTCAGGTATGCAGATGACATCACCCTTATGGCAGAAAGTGAAGAGGAACTAAAAAGCCTCTTGATGAAAGTGAAAGAGGAGAGGGGAAAAGTTGGCTTAAAGCTCAACATTCAGAAAATGAAGATCATGGCATCTGGTCCCATCACTTCATGGGAAATAGATGGGGAAACAGTGTCAGACATAAAGTTTTGGGCCTCCAAAATCACTGCAGATGGTGATTGCAGCCATGAAATTAAAAGATGCTTACTCCTTGGAAGGAAAGTTATGACCAACCTAGACAGAATATTAAAAAGTAGAGACATTCCTTTGCCAACAAAGGTCTGTCTAGTCAAGGCTATGGTTTTTTCAGTAGTCATGTATGGATGTGAGAGTTGGACTGTGAATAAAGCTGAGTGCCAAAGAATTGATGCTTTTGAACTGTGGTATTGGAGAAGACTCTTGAGAGTCCCTTGGACTGCAAGGAGATCCAACCAGTCCATTCTGAAGGAGATCGGTCCTGGGTGTTCTTTGGAAGGACTGATGCGAAAGCTGAAACTCCAATACTTTGGCCACCTCATGCGAAGAGTTGAGTCATTGGAAAAGACTCTGATGCTGGGAAGGATTGAGGGCAGGAGGAGAAGGGGACAACCGAGGATGAGATGGCTGGATGGCATCACTAACTTGATGGATGTGTGTCTGAGTGAACTCTGGGAGTTGGTGATGGACAGGGAGGCCTGGCGTGCTGCAGTTCATGGGGTTGCAAAGAGTTGGACGTGACTGAGCGATTGAACTGAGCTGAACTGAAGATATATACCTCTTTATAATCCATTAATGAACAAAACAAGACAAAAGTAAAATTTAATTGTTTTAATGACACAGTTGTACAAATTATTGTTGTTTAGGTAAAAGAATGTTGAGGGCTAAGGTATACTTTGAGTAACTTAATTCCTTATATTAATAAATATAAACTGTCTCTTTGGGCTCTTTGAGCATCACCATGTTAATTGGCAAGAACAAGCATCTTCTGAAAGTTGGCAAAAAGGGACCCAAGAAGAAAGTGGTTGACTGATTTTCTAAGAATGATTGGTATTATGTGAAAGCACTAGTGTTTTCCCAATATTTCTTATCTGAAATACATATTTCTTATATGAAAACACCAGTCATGAGAACTCAAGGAACCAAAACAGTATCTGATGGCCTCAAGGGTCATGTTTTTGAAGTGAGCCTTCCTGTTCTGCAGAATGACGAAGTTGCATTTAGAAAATCCAGGCTAGTTACTGAGATTGTTCAGGGCAAAAACTGCCTTACTAATTTCCATGGAATGGATCTTTTTGATTTTTTTACTGAGCACTAAAGGATGGGTTGGGAACTATCTCTCCAAGTTATGCCTCATTAGGCATAAATTTATTCTAATAAAGCTTTCTAAGATAGCTTTCAGAACATTTTATTTTTCTTAGAGCTCTGCTCTTGCTAGCAGTAGCCTCTTCAGGTTCACTGCTGAGTGGCTCCTCCCTGGAAGATAATTTCCTCTTTTTCTTGAGGACTCTCTTGTTTCCTGACTCTTCAGTGTGACTAACTGGTTCCTCTTTGGGGAAAGAGTTCTTCCTCTAGGGAAGACTTCATGGTGTGTACCTTGTTGTTCACTCGCTAAGTCAAGTCCGACTCTCTGCAATCCCATGGACTGCAACATGTCAGACTTCTCTGTACTTCACTATCTCCTGGAGTTTGCTCAGATTCATGTTCATTGATTTGGTGGTACTCCCTTGATAAAATGTGGTCCATGATCTAAAACTAGCAGATCATGATTGAAGTTCATGTTGATGTTAAGACTATGGATGTTTACTTGCTTCGTCTGTTCTGTGTGGGTTTTACTGAAAAATGCAGCAATCATATCCTGAAGACTGCTTATGTCCAGCACCAGCAGGTCCGCTAGATCCACAAGAAAATGATGGAAATTGTGACCTGAGAGGGGCAGACAAATGATTTGAAAGAGGTAGTCAATAAATTGATTCCAAACAGTATTGGAAAAGACATAGAAAAGACTCACTAATCTATTTATCCACTCCATAATGTCTTTGTTAGAAAAGTAAAAATGCTGAGTAAGCCTAAGTTTCAGTTGGGAAAATTCATGGAGCTATATGGTGAAGGCAATAGTTTTAGAAAAGCTACTGGGGATGAGACAGGTGCTAAAGTTAAATGTGGTGATGGATATAAGCCACTGGTCCAAGATTCTGTTTAAAATTCAGCCTTTTAATGATGACAAATAAAAGATCTTATTTGTGGTTAAAAAAAAAAAAAGAGAAACATAGAGTACTGAAAAGAAGATAGATATCTGAATTACCAATATAAACAAACAACTTGATTGTTAGTTGCTTGAATGGTCACCAGGCACAGAGTTGCCCACAATTTGGCAGTTAGGTTACGCTATCATCTGTAAATGGACAACTCTAGTCCTGTGTAATTTAGTGGCTGCTCCATTCATTCACTTAATTTCAAATAGTTTGGTATGAAGGAAATGTAAATATCAGAAATTATTATAAAATGATGTAAAATACCCCCTGATTTGTATTGGATTCTCCAGGCAAGAATACTGGAGTGGGTTTACCATCCCCTCCCCCAGGGGATCTTCCTGACCCAGGGATCTAACCTCCTTTTCTTATGTCTCCTGCATTGGCAGGCAGGTTCTTTACTACTACTACTGCCTCCTGGATAGCCCTACCAAGGTAAAGTGAAAGGACTCGGTCATGTCCTACTCTTTACAACCCCATGGAGTGTAGCCCATCAGGCTCCTCTGTCCATGAAATTCTCCAGGCAAGAATATTGGTGTGGGTTGCCATGCTCTCCTCAAGGAGATGTTCCCAACCGAGGGATAGAACCCAGGTTTCCCACATCACAAGCAGATTCTTTACCATTTGAGCTACCTGGGAAGCTTCTACAAAGGTATAGATACTATTAATTCTATTCTGTGCTGTTTCCCACCTTCATAGTTGAAGGAAATGCTAAATTTCAGTAGAGGTTTATGAAAATAAAAACGTCAGCATTTTCCATATCGGAATACTTACCTTCCCTGAATTCTGTGCAAAAACTTCAGTTTAAGAACTCCTGATTTATGGAATTTGACAAGTCAACTCAAAGATAACCTGGGAAAATATAATTCAGGAGGAGTACAGTCAGTCTTTGCCCTTGAAGAGTTAACAGTTAAACAGAGATGTAGCACATGCTGACATTACATAGCATTCATAAGTTATTTAAGTCTATTTTAATTTTGTAGGGGTGTGGGGATTCCCAAAGGGTATCCAATGTCTAAGCTTAAATAGGGGAAGTGATCAGTTGCCACTGTCTTGTAAATAGTAGAGCTTGTTAATACCTTGGCATTAATGTAGTCATTTTTTATGTCTGCAAGTGATGTAGGTACTCATAAGGGCTACATTGATGCTTAGTGGGTTCTTCAACTGGAATTCAAAATATAAGGCATATTCTTGGCAAAGCAGTTTTGATAACTCTGAAATAAGTGATATTTTTTCAAAGAAACAGTGCTTAGGAGTGTCATTTATCTTTGAGGACACCAACAGATTTACTTCCAATATGTCTGATTATAACTAGAACAGATCTAATTCACATGTGTACAATCCTTCCAAGTAGGTTGCTTTTTGGTTAATGTATTTAGCTGGATCTAGGAAAGCCTTGCACCCCACTCCAGTACTCTTGCCTGGAAAATCCCATGGGCGGAGGAGCCTGGTAGGCTGCAGTTCATGGGGTCGCTGAGGGTCGGGCACGACTGAGTGCCTTTACTTTCACTTTCATGCATTGGAAAAGGAAATGGCAACCCACTCCAGTATTCTTGCCGGGAGAATCCCAGGGATGGGGGAGCCTGGTGGGCTGCCATCTATGGGGTCACACAGAGTCGGACACGACTGAAGCGACTTAGCAGCAGCAGCAGCAGCGGCGGCGGCGGCAGCGCTGGCAGCAGGAAAGCCTTTGGCTGTGTGTAATGCTTTCTCAGCCTTTAGTACACAGTGAGTGTGGCATTTTGAGCTATCTGACTTAGATTTCTATTGACAGAACTGTATTCATTTTCGCACAATACCATTAACACAACAAATATCTTCCTTTATTCCCCTGCCAAAAGAACTATTATCCTAAAAAAATTTAGCACATTTTCCAGAGATGTCCAACTTACAACCAGGTTGTAGCTCAGCCAAAGCCTTGGGGAATGTGACTCAAACATAGAGTGTGACAGAAATCAATGAGAAACAGCTAGAGAACAGTGCAATTCTGTAATAAAATAATTTATTATTGGTACTGACTTCAGAATCATCAGCAGACATTCATCAGGCACCTACTATGTGCCTGTCACTGTTCTGCTACATATGTGTTTGTCACTGTGCTGCCTACTGTGTGCCTACCACTGCCATTACATGTTTCCTCACTTAACTTCCAAGGCTGGATAGGCACAGCAATGACAGCATGTGGCCTCTGAGGGACAGTCCAGGAAAAGGGGCCTTTAAGGTGAATGAAAGCGTTGTCTGAGACAGTTAAACCAGAAAGAATAAATTATAAAATAAGCATGTGAGTACAGCAAATGGAAGATCAGAAAGACAAACCCAGTTGATGTAGACAGAATCTGGGAAGAACAGAGCTGCAGACACCAGATTCCAGCTTTTTTATTCATTATTTTTCAATTTATGTTTTCTGGCCAGAGACTGGATTTAGGACTGAGCTAAAAATGAATTACTGTTTCTGGAGCCCATGGGCCTGTAACCTTACTGGTGTTGATTTGCATGTGGTGTTCTGCTTAGATGGTTTAGTGTGGTTGGAAAGAGATTTCTTTTGGTATAGGAACGTCAACCAGGAAGACCAACAGAGAGAATGAAAATGCTTTTATTACAGACACTGTCTCATTCTTGAGATGATTTGGAGGACTTGATATGGAGATGAATTAGCATCAAAAACATGAGATGTGTTCATAAATGACTTCACTTGACTATGGGAACAAGCATTAGTACTTTGATGTTTCAGGACAAGTGCTTAAGGAAAGAGCCGTCAGATCCTCTGCCTCCCTGCATTGCACATCACCCTGTAGGGAAGCTTTGAGACCATAGTGTCATATCCAGAGGAGAAGCAGGAATAGTGTTTCTGTTGGGTATGTAGGAAACTGCTACAGAAGATCTAGACATGACTCTGAAAATAGCCAGCCATCACTATTGTCAGGGTGACTGAAGCAGAAAAGCACTAATACTAATATTCCTGTTCACCTTAATATATGTTTGGGTCATAAGGATATAGAGGCTTGTAAATAAACTAAAATAGCTATTTATGTAATTTGTTGTGATTCAAACAATACTGCTTTGAAATTCCTCAAACATAACAAAGATATAAAAAGGAGGCTCATGTTCTCTCTCTGATCCTATTATAGACTACCCATTAGGTTTGGCATCCTAACATGGAACAGAAGAAGGGGTATGATAGAGGTCTTGATGACACAGACCACAAGAAATACTGTGTTTGGTGGAGGAGACAGAAAGGCTAAGACATCCTGAGGCCAGTTCTGATAAGTGATAGCTCCTAGTGCAGCATCACAGCTACTGTTGAAGTAGAACTTAGATAAGGCATCTTTTCTGGACTCAGAGATATACCAGGTATGGTAAGGGGCTGTGACACTTGAAGGGGTTGGACAGCCTGTTGCTGTGCTGGTGAAGCCAATCAAACGTGAAATTTATATCAACTTAGAATATGCTCTATAGGAACTGGTGACAGCTGGATTATATATATGGTATATCTCAATGGAAACTGAAATAACTACTAATCAAAAGTCAAGTAAAAATTCTATAAACCATCAAAATTGCGTAGTTCAAGATTGTAGCTTGTTGATCACACAACTTGATTCAAAGTTAAAAGTTAAAGTGCCTAGAAACTAACAGACTGATTTTCTCTTAGGCGCATTTCCATGAAACTTAATTATGGATTATCTAAGTGGACAGTTTATGTCATATGAATTTTCTTTGGCAAATAGTTGATGTATTGAAGTTTGGAATGAAATATTATGAAAATAAAATGTTCTAATTGGAATGCATGCCTGAGTAGAGGGCCAACTCACATATGGTACAAGATAAGGCAAGGCTGTGTCTATAAGCAGGGCCAATATTTCTTCAAAATGTAACTATGAAGCTACTCAAATCCTGGACTATGTGTCAATCAAAACCTCAAAGTTTGGGGATACGTAGTATTACATGAAGATTTTAGCATTTCAAACATCCAGTCCAATCATTAAAAATTCTTAATATCATACCCATGGGTTGCAAAATGTCAAGTTGTGAAACAGTCTAAGAAGAACAGGTTTCAAAACATATCTCCAAGTATCTGAGTGATTTTACCTACTCTCTAGGATCCATAAATATATACCAATTAAATGTTAGAGGATAGCTGCCAAAATGTTCGTTTGAGTCTTAAAATTTTTCTTTCTGACAGTAATTGAAAGCAGGCTTAATTGAAACTACTTTTATATTTGATGATAGAAGTATACCATCAGCATGCTTCCCCTCCCCCACCCCCCGTTTTAAACGGGGAAAATAAAGAGATGACAGAAAATGATATTTTCCACCCAGTTCAGAGTGTCCAATCCAAGCACAATAGGGCTGGGCATGTTATGATACATTGATATAATCCTGATACAATCCCATTTTAGGATTTCCTCTTAACTCCCACTGAAATAAGTTTAATCAAATATTTCCAATTAAACTGATACATCTGTTGGGAGAGAAATGGTCTGAAGGACAGAACACTAAGTTTTTAGTCTTTCTCAATAGGGATTCTTTCAACTCATCAAAGGATCCTGTTTTACATGATTGAAAAATGTAGAATAAGTACAATTTTTAAAAAATAAAGCAAGACATATAAAGAGAGATTTCAAAACTTCCAGGATAGCATATGTAGAGGCAGATCTTACATGGTTTATCAGTGTTGGGGAAAGTCTTTTAGAGGATGTGACTGCCCGTTGACCCAAAATCTGAACCTGGATAATCAAAGGCTGCTCAATCCTGTTCCAGTCCTTGGAATGTGCCCTCTGTTTGTGTTACCCATGTTAGAAGCTGCCCAAGAACACAGCCTTGAGATAGTGATGTAATGTTGAGACCATCTGGACTGTGTAAGTGACTGAGCCCAGTTAAGACCTCTACATAAACTTTAGGATTCTGTTAGGTGGATGAGGGGGACTTCTCTGATAGCTCAGTTGGTAAAGAATCCACCTGCAATGCAGGAGACTCTGGTTCAATTCCTGGGTCAGGAAGATCCATTGGAGAAAGGATAGACTATGCACTCCAGTATTCTTGGGCTTCTCTTGTGGCTCAGCTGGTAAAGAATCTGCCTGCAATGAGGGAGACCTGGGTTCAATTCCTGGATTGGGACGATCTCTTGGAGAAGGGAAACTACCCACTCCAGTATTCTGGCCTGGAAAATTCCATGGACTGTATAGTCCATGGGGTTGCAAAGAGTCAGACATGTGGGTGAGGTAGATGAGGAGATCTACTCATCTTGTTGCAGCCCAAGATGCCTTAAGTAAATTCCCTTGCTTTCTAAAATTGCCACCTACCAATCTGGAGTAGTGTGCTTCTTTTTCTGGTATTCCCTTGCCCTGTGTGTACAGGAGTCAGTTTTCAACCCATCAAACAAAAGCTAGAGGGACATGTTCCTTTAATAGGTGACAACTGGCTATTTGGGTGAGTTTGATAAACATCAAAGTGGCCATCCTTCCTTTATCAATGGCAAGCCTAATTTTTAATTTTTAGTTCGAGAAATAAATAGACAGAGATGTTATGGGGAGGGAGGTGGGAGGGGGGTTCATGTTTGGGAACACATGTAAGAATTAAAGATTTTAAAATTAAAAAAATAAAAAACTAAAAAAATTTTAAAAAAATAAGATATTCTAAAAAAAAACCTCAAATATGATTTTTAAGACATGAATAAGTAGTCACTAATATAAAACTTAGAAAAGCTAATTTTTCAGAACCATTTCTTTTGGATACTATCCAGAC
Organism: Ovis canadensis; assembly: GCF_042477335.2. Taxonomy (NCBI): domain Eukaryota; kingdom Metazoa; phylum Chordata; class Mammalia; order Artiodactyla; family Bovidae; genus Ovis; species Ovis canadensis. The sequence goes on along the minus strand of NC_091248.1, from coordinate 69,770,977 downwards.
ATTTTCCATTGAGTCGGTGATGCCATCCAACCACTTCATCCTCTGTTGTCCCCTTCTCCTCCTGCCTTCAATCTTCCCAGCATCAGGGTCTTTTCCAATGAGTCAGTTCTTCACATCAGGTGGCCAAAGTATTGACAGCTTACAGTGAGTGGTGTCAGATTCTTGATCTCTGTAGAAGATTTAGCATCGGGACCAGGGACCAGGCTTGATCACTCAAGAGCTTCTGTGCAACAGAGTTTTATTAAAGTATGAAAAGGGACAGAGAAAACTTCTGACATAGACATCAGAAGAGGGACAGAGAGTGCCCCCCTCGCTAGTGTTAGCAAGGGAGTTATATGCTTTTTGATTAGTTATTACAGTAAATCAGAAGAATGTCTGGAGGTTTTAAGATCTTACTAGACCCACTCCCATAATTTACATTTTAAGATAACAGGATAAGCCAGAAGGTTTTCAGGAAGGAGAAATCGTCCTCAAGCAGGATACATGGTTGTTCAGTTCAGTTCAGTTCAGTCACTCAGTTGTGTCTGACTCTTTGTGACCCCATGAATTGCAGCATGCCAGGCCTCCCTGTCCATCACCAATTCCTGGAGTTCACTCAAACTCATGTCCATCGAGTCAGTGATGCCATCCAGCCATCTCGTCCTCGGTCGTCCCCTTCTCCTCCTGCCCCCAATCCCTCCCAGCATCAGAGTCTTTTCCAATGAGTCAACTCTTCGCATGAGGTGGCCAAAGTATTGGAGTTTCAGCTTTCGCATCAGTCCTTCCAAAGAACACCCAGGACTGATGCTAAAGCTGAAAATCCAATACTTTGTCCAGGTGGTATGGTATTCCCATCTCTTTTAGAATTTTCCACAATTTATTGTGATCCACACAGTCAAAGGATTTGGCATAGTCAATAAAGCAAAAATAGATGTCTTTCTGGAACTCTCTTGCTTTTTCGATGATCCAGCAGATGTTAGCAATTTAATCTCTGGTTCCTCTACCTTTTCTAAAACCAGCTTGAACATCTAGAAGTTCACGGTTCACGTATTGCTGAAGACTGGCTTGGAGAATTTTGAGCATTACTTTACTAGCATGTGAGATGAGTGCAATTGTGTGGTAGTTTGAGCCTTATTTGGCATTGCCTTTCTTTGGGATTGGAATGAAAACTGACCTTTTCCAGTCCTGTGGCCACTGCTGAGTTTTCCAAATTTGCTGGCATATTGAGTGCAGCACTTTCATAGCATCATCTTTCAGGATTTTAAATAGCTCAGCTGGAATTCCATCACCTCCACTAGCTTTGTTCATAGTGATGCTTTCTAAGGCCCACTTGACTTCACATTCCAGGATGTATGTCACGATGGTGAGTGATCACACCATCATGATTATTTGGGTTGTGAAGATCTTTTGTGTACAGTTCTTCTGTGTATTCTTGCCACCTCTTCTTAACATCTTCTGCTTCTGTTAGGTCCATACCATTTCTGTCCTTTATCGAGCCATTCCTTGCAGGAAATTTTCCCTTGGTATCTCTAATTTTCTTGAAGAGATCTCTAGTCTTTCCCATTCTGTTGTTTTCCTCTATTTCTTTACATTGATCACTGAGGAAGGCTTTCTTATCTCTCCTTGCTATTCTTTGGAACACTGCGTTCAGATTATATCTTTCCTTTTCTCCTTTGCTTTTCGCTTCTCTTCTTTTCACAGCTATTTGTAAGGCCTCCTCAGACAGCCAGTTTGCTTTTTTGCATTTCTTTTTTTGGGGGGAGGATGGTCTTGGTCCCTGTCTCCTGTACAATGTCATGAACCTCTGTCCATAGTTCATCAGGCATTCTATCAGATCTAGCCCTTAAATCTATTTCTCACTTCCAGTGCACAGTAAGGGATATGATTTAGGTCATACCTGAATGGTCTAGTGGTTTTCCTTACTTTCTTCAATTTCAGTCTGAATTTGGTAATAAGGAGTTCATGATCTGAGCCACAGTCAGCTCCTGGTCTTGTTTTTGCTAACTGTATAGAGCTTCTCCATCTTTGGCTGCAAAGAATATAATCAATCTGATTTCGGTGTTGACTATCTGGTAATGTCAATGTGTAGAGTCTTCTCTTGTGTTGTTGGAAGAGGGTATTTGCTATGATGAGTGCGTTCTTGTGGCAAAACTTTGTTAGCCTTTGCCCTGCTTCATTCCGTATTCCAAGGCCAAATTTGCCTGTTACCCCAGGTGTTTCTTGACTTCCTACTTTTGCATTCCAGTCCCCTATAATGAAAAGGACATCTGTTTTGGGGTATTAGTTCTAAAAGACCTTGTTGGTCTTCATAGAACCGTTCAGCTTCTTCAGAGTTACTGGTTGGGGCATAGACTTGGATTTCTGTGATATTGAATGGTTTGCCTTGGAAATGAACAGAGATCATTCTGTTGTTTTTGAGATTGCATCCAAGTACTGCATTTCGGATTCTTGTTGACCATGATGTCTACTCCATTTCTTCTAAGGGATTCCTGCCCCTCAGTAGTAGATATAATGGTCATCTGAGTTAAATTCACCCATCCCAGTCCATTTTCATTGATTCCTAGAATGTCGACATTCACTCTTGCCATCTGCTGTTTGACCACTTCCAATTTGCCTTGATTAATGGACGTAACATTCCAGGTTCCTATGTAATATTGCTCTTTACAGCATCGGACCTTGCTTCTATCACCAGTCACATCCACAACTGGGTATTGTTTTTGCTTGATTTTGATTATATGTACATTGTTGTTATATAACCCTTAGTATAGAGTTTAAACTGAATTGTTTGTTGTGTAAGTTCCAGGCTTAAAGAAAGAAAGCATTTTATATGACTAAAACTAAGGAATATTTAGTGGGGGAAAAAGTTTGTCCTTTCCTCCTACTTGAGAACCCTAGACCCCTATCTCCACTTTGAGAGCCCCAGACCTCTTTCTCCTCCTCAGTAACTCTGGACTTTTTATCAACCTCCTTTCCTATTTATTTATGTGTTATGGAGAAATGATATTTTATGGTAAAAAATAATAACCTGGTATACATTTAAGGCAAATAAATAAAAAATAAGAAGCTTAATTCTCCCTATTGAAAAGAAGGGAAGAGACCTATCCCATTTTTTTCTTAGAGCATTTATTTTATAAAACTGGTAATTGCAAGCATTTTCTCCTTCCTTTAAAATGTTTATGAATACTTTTTAAAACTACATGGACTTTTGTCAGCTTTATTCCCAGCTGTGTTTTTCACAAGGACAAGAGAACCATATCTGTAAAATATAAACATCAAGGGAGGTTGTATTCCTATATCCAGCTTCTGTACGAGGGGAGGAACCTAACGTCAATGCATGTCTTGCTTCAATTTGCCAAACTACCTCCTATCATAAGGACAAGAAAGGTTTGTTTTCCTCTAGCTAAATATACCAATTAACTGGTACAAGTCAGGATGAATTCAGTGTGACAAATAACCCTTACTTGAAGACTTGTAATTGTTTATCTTGGAAACATGTGTGATTATAGTGTCCTGTTGGTTATATACAAGGATGAAGTTCCTTTCTGCCTTTTCAATCTCTTAGCAGATTGCCCATGATGAAAGCATATTCTAGTTGAATGCTCATTCAATAATAAAAGTGTTTTTTTTCTTTACTATTTCTGTGAGGAGGATTTCTGGGTTTGAGGGAGAGCTTATTGTTAATTATATTCTCCAATAACTTTGACAACAGGGACAGGAAATGTTTGGCCAGTCCTGAAGTGAGTGGACAGTTAAGTCCTGTGGCCACACAAACAGTGAGGAAGAGACCCTGAATTATAAGAAGTCTTCCTTTCTTGACATAGGAGACAGATAAAAAAAAATATTGTTATGATTTAAGTTGAAGAGTGTTCTAACTGTTTTCCTCTAGCTATGTTTTCCTTTAGGAGTTTTATGGTTTCCAGTCATATTTATGTCTTTAATCCATTTTGAGTTTATTTTTGTATGAGAAAAATAGTATGAGAAAATGTTCTAATTCCATTCTTTCACATGTAGTAAAAGAATGGCCAGTTCTTTTACATGTAGTAAAAGAATGGCCAGTTTATTCAGCACTACTTCTTAAAGAGACCTGTCTAAGGTTAAGGGGATAAAAGCAAAAAATAAACAAATTGGACTTAATTAAACCTAAAAGATTTTGCACAGCAATGGAAACCATCAACAAAATGGAAAGAGAGCCTATTGAGTGATAGAAACTATTTGTAAATGATACAATCAATAGAGACATATTATCCAATATATAAACAGTTCATAGAATTCAATATAAAAAAAAAGAATTCAACAATAATACAATCAAAAAATGGGCACAAGATTTGAATAAAAATGTTTTCAAAGGAGACATATAGGTGGCCAATAGGCACATGAAAAGATGTTCAACATCACTAATTATTAGAGAAATGCAAATCAAAACTATAATGAGGTATCACAGTATTTGTCTTATATTTGACTAAAAATAATACCCTAGGTGTTCATCCATGTTATTGTAAATGGCAAAATTTCATTCCTTTTTAGGCTGAGTAGTACACACACACACACACACACACACACACACCACACCACATTTCTTTATCCACTCATCTGTTGTTGGACACTTAAGTTGCTTCCATATCTGGGCTGCTGTAAATAATGCTGCTGTGAATGTTGGGATGCATGTATCTTTTCAAGTTAGTTTTCATTTTCTTCAGATGTACACCAGGAATGGAACTGCTGAATCAAATGGTGGGTCTATTTTCAGTTTTTTGAGAAACATCCATACTGTTTTCCATGGTGGCTTCACCAATTGACATCCCTACCAACAGTGTATAAGAATTCTCTTTTCTCTACATCCTCTCCAAAAATTATTTCCTGTCTTTTTGATGATAGCCATTCTGACAGGTATGAGGTGACATCTCATTTTGTTTTGCATATCTCTGGTGATTATCAGTATTGAGAATCTTTTCATATGCTATTTAGATCCTTTGCTCATTTTTGGATTTTTTTTTTCCTTTTTGATGCTTAGCTGTATGAGCTTTTTTTATATTTTGGATCAATTGCACCATTTGAAAATATTTTCTCCCATTCTGTGTGTTGTCTTTCATTTTGTTCATGGTTATCTTTGCTGTGCAAAAATGTTTAAGTTCCATTTGTTAATTTTTATCTTTATTTTTATTGCTCCAGGAGACAGATCGAAATGTATATTGCTGTTATTTATGTCAGTGTTCTGCCTATGTCTTCTTCTAGGGGTTTTATAGTGTCAAGCCTTATACTTAGGTCTTTACTCGATTTTGAGTTTACTTTTGTATATGGTATTAGAAAATATTCTAATTTCATTCTTTTACATATATCTGTTCAGTTTTCCCAGCACCACTTACTGAAGAGACTGTCTTTACTCCATTGTATGTTCTTGCCTCCTTTGTGGTAGGTTAATTGACCATAGATGCATGGGTTTATTTCTGGGCTTTCTATCCTGTTCCATCAATCCGTATCTGTCTTTGTGCAAGTACGATACTATTTTGATGATTATAGCTTTGTAGTATAGTCTGAAGTCAGGAAGCCTGATTCCTCCAGCTCCATTTTTCTTTCACAGAATTGCTTTGGCTACTGAGGCTCTTTTGTGTTTCCATATAAATTTTAAAATTCATTATTGTATTTCTGTGCCAGGAGCCAGCCTGAGGAACTCTGCCCATGGCAAAGGTCATGAGGAAGGAGGCTCGGCATATGCAAAGGCGGGACCAAGCCTCAGGAGACCCCCTGTTCCTGAGCATCTATCACCCAAACCAGAGTCTGCCTACTTTACTGCTTTATGCTCTCACCTACACCTCTGACTTTATGGGAGGGGGGGGCTGTTCCCCACCACCTCTCTCGGAGAAGGAGTTAACTTACAACTCCAGTTAATAAAAATTCCTGGGGGTGACAAGGGTGTTTCAACTTTCAAAGTCCTCTGAAGTTTCTCTAGGCTACCTGAACAGGTTCATTTGGCCACATGTGATTGTTCACAGCCTCCCAACCGTGAGAGGCAAGAGATGTTTTAAGCTTTCTAAAAACAGATTCTTTTGAGAAGTTAGAAATTATTAGTATAGTGGGATGACTAGGAATTATATTGGTGAAGGGTTTTTCATTTATTGGGCCAATGTTTGCTGCTAAGTCTCCATATTCCCTGCCCTTATACACATTAATGAATATAACTAGCATATAGGAGAAATAAGTATTAACCTTTCATATTAATCATGTTAAACCTTAGGCTAAGTAAATTCCTTTCTTAATTGTAACCCACTGCACCTTCACCCTATAGGAATGCAGCTTTATCTGGTGCCTTCAGAGGGTGGCGCCTGGTTTAAGAAAATTCACCCCTGGGAAAAATAGGTTTTCAGTTGACTGACTGTTATCAGAAAGAAAGGGTCATAAAATGTTAGCAGGCCTCATGGCCAGAAGATGATGTAAAGCCCCCAAGACCTTTGTATACATTTGTATAAAGCACCTGATTTTGATAAGGGTCAGGTCTGCTGACCCTGCATGACTGTATTCATCCCTATGTATAACAAAAAATATATAAGTGGACCTGAAAAATAAAAAATGGACCTGTTCCTGGAAAGACTGGTTTCCCCCGTGTGGTCTTTTCTCATTCTTTTCTGGCTGCATTCCCATCTGGAGCATGGAGGCTCGCCATGTCTACTTACTTGCCCTGGCTTCCAAGAACCACATGAGAGGGAGCCCAAGGCAGGGCACCATTGCTATTCAAGTGGGCGCTGGTGGCCTACGTAGGTGGTGCAAACTCCTTGTCTTGGAGTTTTATTGGCTTTCCATGTAAACCAAGCTATTCAGCCCCTTTTATCCACTTATTTTCCTACAACACTATTCTTTCAGGGATCAAGACCATCCCCACGGAGAAGAAATGCAAAAAAGCAAAATGTCTGTCTGGGGAGGCCTTACAAATAGCTGAGAAAAGAAGAGAAGTGAAAAACAAAGGAGAAAAGGAAAGATATAAGTGTCTGACTGCAGAGTTCCAAAGAATAGCAAGAAGAGATAAGAAAGCCTTCTTCAGCAATCAATGCAAAGAAATAGAGGAAAACAACAGAATGGGAAAGACTAGAGAGCTCTTCAAGAAAATTAGAGATACCAAGGGAACATTTCATACAAAGATGGGCTCAATAAAGGACAGAAATGGTATGGACCTAACAGAAGCAGAAGATGTTAAGAAGAGGTGGCAAGAATACACGGAAGAACTGTACAAAAAAGATATTCACGACCCAGATAATCATGATGATGTGATCACTAATCTAGAGCTAGACATCTTGGAAAGTGAAGTCAGGTGGGTCTTAGAAAGCATCACTATGAACAAAGCTAGTGGAGATGATGGAATTCCAGTTGAGATGTTTCAAATCCTGAAAGATGATGCTGTGAAAGTGCTGCACTCAATATGCCACCAAATTTGGAAAACTCAGCAGTGGCCACAGGACTGGAAAAGGTCAGTTTTCATTCCAATCCCAAGGAAAGGCAATGCCAAATAAGGCTCAAACTACTGCACAATTGCACTCATCTCACATGCTAGTAAAGTAATGCTCAAAATTCTCCAAGCCAGGCTTCAGCAATACGTGAACTGTGAACTCCCTGATGTTCAAGCTGGTTTTAGAAAAGGCAGAGGAACCAGAGATCAAATTGCCAACATCTGCTGGATCATGGAAAAAGCAAGAGAGTTCCAGAAAAACATCTAATTCTGCTTTATTGACTATGCCAAAGCCTTTGACTGTGTGGATCACAATAAACTGTGGAAAATTCTGAGAGAGATGGGAATACCAGACCACCTGACCTGCCTCTTGAGAAATCTGTCTGCAGGTCAGGAAGCAACAGTTAGAACTGGACATGGAACAACAGACTGGTTCCAAATAGGAAAATGAGTACATCAAGGCTGTATATTGTCACTCTGCTTATTTAACTTATATGCAGAGTACATCATGAGAAACGCTGGGCTGAGTGAAGCACAAGCAGGAATCAAGATTGCCAGGAGAAATATCAATAACCTCAGATATGCAGATGACACCACCCTTATGGCAGAAAGTGAAGAGGAGCTAAAAGCCTCGTTATGAAAGTGAAAGAGGAGAGTGAAAAAATTGGCTTAAAGCTCAACATTCAGAAAATGAAGATCATGGCATCCGGTCCCATCACTTCATGGGAAATAGATGAGGAAACAGTAGAAACAGTGTCAGACTTTATTTTGGGGGGATCCAAAGTCACTGTGGATGGTGATTGCAGCCATGAAATTAAAAGACCCTTACTCCTTGGAAGAAAAGTTATGACCAACCTAGATAGTATAGTCAAAAGCAGAGACATTACTTTGCCAACTAAGGTCCATCTAGTCATGGCTATGGTTTTTCCTGTGGTCATGTATGGATGTGAGAGTTGGACTGTGAAGAAAGCTGAATGCCAAAGAATTGATGCTTTTGAACTGTGGTGTTGGAGAAGACTCTTGAGAGTCCCTTGGACTGCAAGGAGATCCAACCAGTCCAGTCTAAAGGAGATCAACCCTGGGATTTCTTTGGAAGGAATGATGCTAAAGCTGAAGCTCCAGTACTTTGGCCACCTCATGCGAAGAGTTGACTCATTGGAAAAGACTCTGATGCTGGGAGAGATTGAGGGCAGGAGTAGAAGGGGACGACAGAGGATGAGATGGCTGGATGGCATCACGGACTCAATGGACGTGAGTCTGAGTGAACTCCGGGAGGTGGTGATTAACAGCGAGGCCTGGCGTGCTGTGATTCATGGGGTTGCAAACAGTCCAACATGACTGAGTGACTGAACTGAAAAACTGATTCTTTCCTAACCTCTCTTTATATCTGTAATTAAATAAGTTCTTTCCTAGGACACCAACTCTGTCCCCGCTTCGAATTCCCTGGATCCACTGGGGCTGGACTCTGGCATTTCTGTGAGAAATGCTATTGGTAATTTGATAGGGATGGAACTGAACCTGTAGATTGTCTTGGGTAGTATAGTTATTTTAACAATATGCAGTTCTTTTGACTTGGATAAAGTAACACATTGGCAGAGACTCTTAGAAGGGACTCATCCCAAGCAAATGGATATTTATGGAATGAATATCATTCTAAGAGGAAAGTAAAAATGATTTGCATAGACAGAAGGGAAGGCAGGAAAAAGTAGAAGATGAAATGAGAATTAGAGTTACTTTCTCTTTCACAGAAACCTCCTCCTCTTTTCTCTGCTCTCTCTGCTCCTTCTACCTCAGAGGGGGATGTGATGATATTATAAAGGGGTGCTTCCTGTCAGTAGCTGATTTCCTTATAAAGGAGAATGAAAATACATTTATTTTTGAAGCTGCTAATGAATGACTTGCTCCATTTGACAACACAGGATTATGTACCTTGAGACATAGTTCTGGGTCCACTTCATGTTGTAAACCAGACTCTACCTTCAGGATTCCTTTAGCTTTCACACACGACTTAGCTAGAAGGGCAGACATGATAAACAGACAGAATCATGGAATGATTATGAATTTGGATGTAAGAGAGTGTTCCTTTATGAAAGCAACTGGATGGAGAGTAACTGCCCTAGTCATTTGGAAAAAGGAAAACAAAAAGGTGTTAAGCTGATGAATACCAACACAAGAAAAAAGAGAAAAATTCCATGTAGTTTATGTTTTTCCTGTCTCAAAGAGAGAAAAATTATCCCCTCTATTTGGATAGTCAGCAGAGCTACTGTCGTTTAGAAGCTACACACAGATCCTAGGTAATGTATGTGCCTTTCTCATCAGTTGATATAACTTATTTAAAGGCTCCCTTTCTCCATGCCTTCATAGTTTGTGGAAATACTCAGAAGCATATTTTCACTTTACAGTCAGACACATGGAAGATGTGCACTAGCTACTGCTTGGATTTCTACCTTTGATAGACCAAATTTTGTGGTCCAGACAATCACCATATCAAGGGAAACAGTGGCCAAGGGAAGTTAACTATCTGCCACTCCCTTTGTCCCCCATCCCCCTCACACCTGTGGAAGAGCTATGAGTGTTAGATATTTTTTGAGAGTGGTAGCTAACAGTCATATGTGATATCTTTCTGGTAAAGTTAAGCTGGAAGAAATTGCTGTGGTGTGCTCAGAAGATAGGTGAGATCTCCCACTGGTTTCCATCACTGGTTAGTTGAGACTGTCTCAGAATTTATTGGCATAAATGAAAGGCCAAATCACAATTGCCCATTGGTCTAAACTGCCTTTGTCTAGGTTCAATTCCCTATTATCCAAGTCCAGGTTAGGCAAAAATTGGTGGGATGGCAAGGACAGACTAATACTCAAATTTTAGTAGTAATTACTAAGTTTGAGAAAGACAAACAAGAGATTAGACTGCTCAGTTAGAAGTCTATAGGAAATAATCCCTATTCTGGTCAACCTATGAAGAGAAGAAAGCAAGAAAAAAAAAAAAAAGATGACAAATTGCTGTTGTAAGAAGCTAGGACATTGGAAGAGAAATTGCAGAAAGAGACTCTGAAAGATGCAGGTATTGTAAGTATAAGAGGGTGCAAAGAGCCTTGAAGGACAACCCTCAGCTAGGAAATATTTGATAAATGGCTCAAAATGGACAGTTTGAGACAGTCTTGGAGGTAGTAACTATGATGAACTGTGTGAGTCAATAACTGCCGGGAGCCAGCACGGGAGATCCCACCCATGGCAAAGGTCATGTGGAAGAGAACTGTTAAGCAAGGCTTCAGGACTCAAGGGGCTCTCTAGGCTTTCTCGAGCATCTGCCCCCAAACCAGAATCTGTCTGTTTTACTATTTCATGACTTTCACCAACTCCTCTGACATTAACAGGGGGCTATCCCCAACCACCTTTCTCTGGAGAAAATCAACTTAGGGCTATAGCTAATAAGTCTCCTGGACATGAGAGGAATATTTCAAATCAAACCCCCTCTGTTAGCATTCTAGCTTGCTTGGCAGGTATATCCAGACTCTTGCAGCTACACATATGATTATTTACAGCCTCCCAACTGTGAGAGGCATGGAAAGCCTAAAACATAGAGCCTTTCAAAGAGTTAAAAGTTATTAGAGTAGTGCTGGTGTAGGATTTCATTATAGGGCCAATGCTTGTTGCTAAGTTCCCATATCTCTTATCCACTGTGCACCTGGGAATGCATTAGTTAACATACTGAGAATGTAAGAAAAACAAGTGTAGCCTTGAATTTAACCACATCAGACTTTTGAGCTAATTGGTTCTTTCTTGTAACTCACTGCGCCTTTACTCTGTGAGAAATGTAGCTCTGTTTGGCATTTTCTGAGGCTGACATAGATTAGAAATATAAAGAAAAAACACTTGGAGGGAAAATAATTTTTCTGGTTGAGCAGCCTTTATCAAAAGAGGGTCATAAAATGTTCACAGGCCTCCAAGGCCAGAAGATATTGTACACAACATCATTTGTGGGAAAGGTATGCAGAAAAAATCCTGGTTTCAATAAGGGCAAAACTGCTGGAATGCTTGGGCTGACTCTGTATGATCTTGCATTTTTCATTTCCCTCTATGTATAAGACAAGGTATAAAAGTACCTTTAAAAAATAAAGCTATTGGGCCTCGCTCACCGAAGCAGCTTGGTCTCCCCATGTCAATTATTCTCTCTATCCCTCTCCCTCTCTTTTTTCAGGCTGATTCCTTGGAGCATAGAGGCTCCCTGCGTTCACTTATCTGCCTGGGTTTCTGAGACCTGAACGGGAAGATGTTCTGCGTCTTCACTCCCTTGGGAGACTGGGAGGGCACCTGTGGTCTCCGTGAACAGAGCAAACTTCTTGTCTCAGAGTTTTATTGGCTTTCTATGTAAACAAAGGAATATCAGCTTCTTTCTCTCCTCTATTTTCTTATCTTCAACATTCTTTCCTTATCTCTCTCTAAAGCAATCGCCGACGCCAACGCCATTTCTCCTTTGGGTTTCCCTGGATCCTGCGGGGGCTGGCCCCCGGCAAATAACTTTTCCTCAGGCTAATCTATTCTTGCCTTTTCTGATAGCTAATTATTCTGCAACTTCCTTGGACAATCCTCACTTTCCATCTGGCAACAGATCAGATTGTTGCTATTTCCAGTCATCCTTTATTTGTTCCTGGCTGTGTATTCTGTATTCCCATACAGATAGGCTCTCTGACTGAGAAACAGGCCTTCTTTCTGCTGAATCTCCTATAAACCTATTGGGGAAAGAATTGCTATGCAAGTTATCATATTCTGTATTCCAGATGGAGTGTTTGTGGAACTCCTTTAGGAAAAAAATAAGCTTTGGCTATTTGTAAAACAACACCCTTTTTCAAGAACTCAATTAGAAAGAATAAAACTGGCTAAAAAAGAATTAGAAAAAAAATCAACAGATAGTTTTCAAAAGGGGCATTCACTCTGTAATAGTCTCATATTTCCAGTGAGAGAGGAAGGTAAATTTGACAAAAATGGTTGACCATTATATAGATTATGGGCTCCCGAGGTAGTGTGAGTAGTAAATAACCTACTGGTCAATGCAGGAGACCTAAGAAAAGTGAGTTGGATCCCTAGGTTAGGAAGATTCCCCCAGAGGAGGGCATGAAAACCCCTTCTTGCCTGGGGAATTCCATGGACAGAGAAGCCTGGAAGGCTACAGTCCACAGGATTGCAGAGTCAGATACAACTGAAACGACTTAGCACATAAGCATGCACCATAGATTGGTGGCTATGGCTGTGATATGTCTGACTCTTGCAACCCCATGGACAAGACTTCTCTGCCCATGGGATTTCCCAGGTAAGAATACTGAATTGGGTTGCCATTTCTTTCTCCATGGGCCCTTCCAGACCCAGGGATCAAACCCCTCATTTCCCACATCTCCATCACTGCAGACAGAATTTTTTACTACTGAGTCACCAGGAGAGCTCATATAGATTTGTATGAGATTTCAAAGAGATCAATTTGTTGTCTCATTAACCTCTGTAATTTCTAACCCTGCAGCTGTTCTGACTCTGATACCATTGTCTGCCGTCTTTCTGTGATCAATCTGTAGTCTACTATTCTCTCTCTCTCTCTATCTCAGAGATGGATCTGTTTTTGTTTGATTTTACTTATGAAGGACCCCAACAAAATTCCTCACAATTTTTCAGATTTCTCTATTATTTTCGCAAGTCATTTATAAGAAAACTTTGAGGAATTTATCTTACCAGTAGAATCTGTAACCATTCGAACTAGATGATTTGCTGGTAGCCTCTGAAATTAAAAACAATGTGAAATTAATACTTCAGTGAAATTTTCTTTGCTTTACAGATGCATAAGACCTCAATAGACAAATTGCACTTCTAATTATCTGTGGTAAAACATTTAGGACATCTTTTCTCAGCTGTAGGCAACAGTGCTATAATCTGGGAATTGGCCCATTCTGCAGACAAAAATGTCCTAGCATGAGAAAAAAAAAAATTAGACAATTTTTGGGATTAGTAAAACATTGTAGCATTGTAGACAGAATATTCTAGCTTTTACAAAATGAACCGAACCTCTTATGAAGCTATTACATGATAATTATTCTTATCTTCTGGCTTACTTCCTAATATCTTTTGATATTATATCAATTTATATATTGATATATAATATCTTTTGCACAACTGAAATTGGCTGTTGTCTCTCCCTTTGCTTTGAGAATAGCAAAATTTTAAAAAATCTAACTTGAAGTAACTGATATTTCAGTTTATATTGCATATTGATAATGTTTACTGATGGGTCATATACTTGAGATAAAATGGCCAACTTAAGGCTTTCTATTTGTAGCTATTTATTTTAAAACCCTGGAAGATTATATTTTGTATGAAATTGTGTGTATATAACCAGGAAAATTCATAGCAATTACTGGAACTACAAGTCTTGATTCTTAATTTGAAGTATTAGTAAATACATAATATATATACTACCAATAAATATAAGCATGTCTGACATGCAGTAGAGCAAATTTTTAGAAATAGAGTTTTACTTTCAATAAGAATTTTTTGAAAGCTATGAAAATGGATAGCTGATTTGTTAGGAACCTTACAACTGCCTGCTCAGGTATCAGTACTTCCTTTTGTTCACCAAGCAACAAAAGCTGCTGTTAAAACATGGCAGACTCTGATGTCAAAGCTCTACTTTTAAAATAATTTTTTAAATGTTCATTTTAAAAACCATGCTTCACAAATGTATTATAATAGGGACTAGAACAACCTTGGGAACCATGGGAATTACCTAACAATATAATTCCTATACCACAGTCTGATTTGCTTGGTTAATGTCATGGTATGAACAAAATTTCCTTAACACAAGAGGGATATTAGAGACACTAGACTCTTACTATGCCTGCCAAAAAGATGAAATAATTCAAAACATATTTTTACAATGTACTATTTATCAGAAGAATTCTTCCTAATGCGAGTACAGGAAACCCTAGTCAACTTTACCAGGAACCAGATAGCAGTTGGCTTTTATAGAATGCATACCTAGGAAAAAGTAAGAGACTTTTGTCTGCTTCAGGTGTGTATAATATCTGGATGGCCTGAAGTCTTTGCTTCTTCAAACGTTGATGCTCAGGCAATGCTAAAAACTCTCTTATTATATGTAATTCCCATTTGGGGAATACAAAAGCACATTAACTAAGACAGAAAAGATCTTTTTAATTCCACTGTTGCACAGGAACTGTGTACATGCAGATTCCTATAACCTTCTGTCCTCTGAACAAGAGTGAACGAGTCAAACTCTACAAAAACTCCTTGGCTTAAATTCAGCAGTCTGCTGGGTTAAGGTGGCCTAGAACTTTACCACTAGCCTAGTTAAAACTTAGAATGACCCCTGGAAGCAAGCATGGTATCTCTCCTATTAAATTTTTGTTTGGCAGGCCTGTGACTTGAAGTCTGAGACTATGTCCTATGCCTCATATAAATGACTCCTTCTGTAATCATATTCAGCACTAAGAAGGGCTTCTCTAATCCCTGGAAACCCTGATATTTAAAGTCACTTGCAAGTAATATCAGAGGAAGTTAGCTTCCACAATCAACTGAGAAATAAAAGTGTTCCTCGTGCAGATGTTCCAGTGGAGAGATGGTCATCATGTTTACAAGGACTTTGCCAAGTATGTATCTCTCATTACGCCTTCCTTTCAGATTTTATAGTTCACATAGAGTTTCCTCCTCTTTAGATACAATTAACCAAACATGAGTCATTTCCATTATAATTAATGCACTGTTGACATTTTACTCCTATTTTGTTACTAGGAGATATAGAGCTAGAGAGTTAACCAAAGGTCCTTTTCACACAATAGAGTGAAAAATTTTAGTCCTTTTTGCCCTCTGCCTATGGCAACTCAGACTTAAAGTCATCTTGCCTCAAACTAAAGATTTGGAATAAAAGAGCATAGTTGTTTAATACAACCACAATCTAAACCGCCTATATGAGATTTGGACTGTAAAGAGCACCGAAGCTGAGCACCGAAGAATTGATGCTTTTGACTTGTGGTGTTGGAGAAGACTCTTGAGAATCCCTTGGACTGCAAGGAGATCCAAGCAGTCCATCCTAAAAGAAAACAGTCCTGAATATTCACTGGAAGGACTGATGCTGAAGTTGAAAGTCCGATACTTTGGCCACCTGATGTGAAGAACTGACTTATTGGAAAAGACCCTGATGCTGGGAAAATTGAAGGCAGGAGGAGAAGGGGATGACACAACATGAGATGGTTGGATGGCATCACTGACTCAATGGACATGAGTTTGAGTAAACTCCCGGAGTTGGTCATGGAGAGGGAGGCCTGGCAGCTGCAGTCTATGGCGTCGCAAGGAGTTGGACACAACTGAGCAACTGAACTGAACTGAAAAGAGAGCTTGTTTTTCGAAAAGTGATTATAATGGCGGTCATATGATTTTCAGTGTGTATGTATCTGTCTTCATGTTGCTCAAGTCTTTACTTATCATACTTTCATACTTGCTTCACCTCTCATGCTGTTCTCCATCTTCTCTTCTTTCAGGTTTTCTTTCCTTTTGTAAGCAGAGATGCATTGTCTTCTCCTTATTTTGACATCACTTTCCAGATTTAATTAGACTGTGAGTTGAGGGTGGGAAGTCACCTTTCAAAAAATTTAAAATACTGTACTAAATAAAACAATTTTCTCTCAAGAAAAATGTTGTGGCTCAAAAGATGCAATAATGGAAGAACTTTAATTTGTAAGTCCACCCGTTGTCTCCCCCAGCCTCTCTCTCTCTATGTCTCTGTCTTTCTCCTATCAGCTTCTACAATTTCTGGGTTATTATTAGCCTTACTTCATTATCACTCAGATTCCAGTTTATTTTTCTTTCTAGTTTCAAAACCAGTTTTTCTTTGAACCCTGACTTCAGGTTGAGCTGTTTCTTAGAGAGACTGAAGTTGACTTCTACCATACTACTTTGAGAAGACTGTAGTATAATTCCTGTAAAAGCTACATTCCCTGAATTAGCAGTCATAGTCTATAACATATGTATGGAGTGTCCTTCCTAGAGATTGTCTGGCTTATGAGGTACATGATGAGCTCTGGAAGAGTTATCTCAGTACTCACATCAGCTTGCTTCTACCAAAAGAATATGTAAGATATGTTAGATAAAACTTGAATTTTGCATATTATAACCAATATAATCACAATGATCATGTATATTATATATATTATCATGTATATTATAAGGGGCATTTTAGCATTCATCTAAGAATATCTTAAAATCAGAAGTTTCAGAATTTTCCTCTCCTAAGTTTAGTGACCCACAGCCAATTTTTTGGTAGTGTTTGTAAATTTTCATTATAATTTCATAAAGTAGAAGATATTTTAATATAAAAACAAGAAACATACAAAGTTAAAAGATAAAGAAATTTAACTTACCACACTGTTGTAATGTTTCTCATCTCCTCTATGGCTCCAGAAGTTTGTCATGGAGAGGTCACTGAAGACAGCATTTGAAATTACAAACTCTGAGACTTTCAGGTGCTCATTGTTCCATCCCTTTGATGTTATGATCCTGGAACTATCAGTATAGTAACAAAATTGAGGGGAAGGCAAGATGTGGTTTGTATGATTAAGATTAAAAGGCTACCATGAAGAGTTGTGATGATGGCATTCCTATCTCTTTCAGTCCAGTTCAGTTCAGTTCAGTTCAGTTGCTCAGTAGTGTCTGACTCTTTGTGACCCTGTGAACTGCAGCACACCAGGCCTCCCTGTCCATCACCAACTCCTGGAGTCCACCCAAACCCATATCCATTGAGTCGGTGATGCCATCCAACCATCTCATCCTCTGTCGTCCCCTTCTCTTCCTGCCCTCAATCTTTCCCAGCATCAGGGTCTTTTCAAATGAGCCAGCTCTTTGCATCAGGTGGCCAAAGTACAGGAGTTTCATCTTCAACACCAGTCCTACCAATTAACACCCAGGACTGATCTCCTTTATAATGGACTGGTTGGATCTCCTTGCAGTCCAAGGGACTCTCAAGAGTCTTCTCCAGCACCACAGTTCAAAAGCATCAATTCTTCTGCTTTCAGCTTTCTTCACAGTCCAACTCTCACAACCATACATGACCACTGGAAAAACCATAGACTTGACCTGACGAACCTTTGTTGGCAAAGTAATGTCTCTGCTTTTGAATATGCTGTCTAGGTTGGTCATAACTTTCCTTCCAAGGAGTAAGTGTCTTTTAATTTCATGGCTTCAGTCACCATCTGCAGTGATTTATGAGCCCAGAAAAATATAGTCAGCCACTGTTTCCACTGTTTCTCCATCTATTTCCCATAAAGTGATGGGACCGGATGCCATGATCTTAGCTTTCTGAATGTTGAGCTTTAAGCCAATTTTTTCACTCTCCTCTTTCACTTTCATCAAGAAGCTCTTTAGTTCCTCTTCACTTTCTGCCATAAGGGTGATGTCATCTGCATATCTGAGGTGATTGATAATTCTGCCTGCAATCTTGATTCCAGCTTGTGCTTCACCCAGCCCAGCGTTTCTCATGATGTACTCTGCATATAAGTTAACCTATCTCTTTGAAATGTTGATTTTAATTTTAAGGCCCTCATTTAAAGGGAAACTTTCCTTACCAGGATTAAGATGGTCATGCCAAATGAAACACACCATAGGTTCTTTTATTAATTTGCTAGGTAACAGTTAGCAACTGTTATTAATTTTTTGTTTGTAGTTTGTCTTGCTTTTCTTATGGTTCAAGAATTAGATATTAACCAGAAAAAGTACTGAGATTGCAAGGTTATTTATATGAGAATTCTACCTTTTAAAGCTACTTTTCTTTTATTTCTTGGATTAGCTTAAATTCCAGAGAGTGAATGCTTATTTGAGTATGTGTCACAGTATATTAATGTGTGTTTGTTTCCTAACTGAGAAGGGTTAGAAACATGTTCTAAGCACTTTTAGGGTTTCCCTTGTAGTTCAGTTGGTAAAGATCTACCTACAATGCAGGAGACCTGGGTTTGATCCCTGGGTCAGGAAGATCCCGTGGAGAAGAAAATGGCAACCCACTCCAGTATTCTTGCCTGGAGAGCCCCATGGACAGAGGAGCCTGGCAGGCTACAGTCCATAGGATCGCAAGAGTTGAACATGACTTAGCAACTAAACTGCTATAAGCATGCTTAAAGAATCAATCAAAGGACCACATTAAGGCTCAGACCTTGATTTCTAAATATTATTCTTCACTGAAAGGAGTCAAGATCCCTTGCAGAAGTATCTGATTCTAAGGCTAGGGACAAGAAAATTTCAAAATGAACCTAGAAATTACTGTGACAGAACGTGAAGAAATAAAGAATAAGAGAGATATGTCAAAAGAATACAGGACACAGGTTGAGGGGGCTGAGGCTTCTCAAACCTAGGAAATTTTGTGCATTAAAATGAATAATGATATTAATGAACTATAGTGAGTAAAGTAGAAATCCATAAATATATAATGATATAAATAAACGAGGAGAAGTAAAAACCCCTACTTGTATGAATGACTAAGGAATAATGGAGCCAGAAAACCATCAATAGAAATGGAGGAAAGATTGATGAAGAATCAAAATATCTCCCAGAAATAATTAATTACAAAGCAGATAATAGTAGCTTAACTGTATGTACACCTGGTGTGCACCATCTGATCAAATTTTAAAATCAATAATATTGTAAGCCATCAACAGCATGTGCCTCATAAGTCACCCTGGGAAGGACACAAAACCAGATATTGCTACTGCTGCCAAAATTCACAATCTACATCTAATAAAGAGGAAATATTTTCAATTTTTGTTGTAAACCTAAAGTTGCTCTGAAAAAAAAAAAAGTCCTTAATAGAAATGAAGTGATTTAAAGGCTAAAGAAAAAGCTCAAGGCGATGATGAGTGCTGAGCAATGGCAAGGAAAGTTATAGGTGCTTCTCCAGCTGTTTTGTTCTCTAGTGGGAGAAATACTAATTTACATCTAAATCATGTTAGCAGCCATACCACTGCATTGTGTGTGCATCAGGCCACATCCTTCTGAAAAGGTATTAATGAGATATTTCTAGCAGTTGCCTGGGAGCCTACTACTATGCTGTCTCAGATCTGAAGTGACAGCTGATGGGTAGATGATTTCCATTCTAATACATGAGGAAGTGTGTTTCCCACAGTAAAAAATGATGTTTTATTCTCTGATACAAAAACACCTTGCTTTAAAAAATAACAGGAATAATAGCATCCACACTATTATTTGGTTGGTAATTTGTACAATTTCACTAATAGATTCTGCTTTCTTTGTTGTTATTCCTAGGTTTTCTTGAAATACTTTTCTTATATTGACATTTCATATACTTGCCTTCATTTAAGAAGTCTGAAGAATGCATGTTCATTATTATTTTATATTTTCACATTTGGGAAAAATGTGTAGTCTTTACAAAAGCATGCTTATAGATAGTTCTGTTTTTAGTAACTAATTCCACTGGAAAAAATAATACTTTATATAGGGTTAATCAAAGGTAATCATCATCTAATAGCATGTTATTAAGTATCTTAAATTTTAAGTATTTAAAATTCAGTTTTAGAATTTTTAAGTTATAGATAGCATCAATAAAAAGACAGTTTCTTTAACAATGTTTGGGTTAAGGCATTAACATTTTTAAGGCCATTAGCATCCCTATAACACGGAAGTTACTTTTGGTTTAATGCAGAATCAGTTTTTGAATGATCATGTACCAACACATACACATATGTATATATATTTGTTGTTATTGTTCAGTCGCTAAGTTGTGTCCAACTCTTTGTGACCCCATGGACTGCAACACACCAGGCTTCCCTGTCCTTCACTATCTCCTGGAGTTTGCTCAAGTTCATGTCCATTAAGTCAGTGATGGTATCTAACCATCTCATCCTCTGCCACCCTCTTCTTTTGCCTTCATAATCTTTTCCAGCATCACTTTTCCAATGAGTTGGCTCTTCACATCAAGTTTCCTAAGTATTGGACCTTCAGCTTCAACATCAGTTAAAGGACTGATGAATGAATATTCAGGGTTGATTTACTTTAGGATTGACTGGTTTGATCTCCTTGCAATCCGAGGAACTTCAAGAATCTTCTCTAGCACCACAATTCAGAAGCATCAATTCTTGGTCTCTGAACCTTTTTTATCATACGACTGTCACATTTGTACATGACTACTGGAAAAACCATAGCTTTGACTATACAAACCTCTGTCAGCAAAGTGATGTCTCTGCTTTTTAATAATGTTGTCAATGTTTTTTCATAGCTTTCCTTCCAAAGAGCAAGGGTCTTTTAATTTCATGGCTGCAGTCACCATCCACAGTGATTTTGGAGACCAAAAATATAAAGTCTGTCACTGTTTCCACTGTTTTCCCATCTATTTCCCATGAAGTGATGGGACCAGATGCCATGATCTTCGTTTTCTGAATGTTGAGCTTTAGGCCAACTTTTTCACTTTCCTCTTTCACTTTCATCAAGAGGCTTTTTAGTTCCTCTTCACTTTCTGCCATAAGGGTGGAGTAATCTGCATATCTGAGGTTATTGATATATCTCCTGGCAATCTTGATTCCAGCTTTTGCTTCTTCCAGTCCAGCATTTCTCATGATGTACTCTGCATATAAGCTATATAAGCAGGGTGACAATATACAGCCTTGACGTACTCCTTTTCCTATTTGGAACCAGTCTGTTGTTCCATGTCCAGTTCTAACTGTTGCTTCCTGATCTGCATACAGATTTCTCACGAGGTAGGTCAGGTGGTCTGGTATTCCCATCTCTTTCAGAATTTTCCACAGTTTATTGTGATTAAAGGAGTCAAAGGCTTTCGCATAGTCAATAAAGCAGAAGTAGATGTTTTTCTGGAACTCTCTTGCTTTTTCCATGATCCAGTGGATGTTGGCAATTTGATCTCTGGTTCCTCTGCCTTTTGTAAAGCCAGCTTGAACATCAGGGAGTTCACGGTTCACGTATTGCTGAAGCCTGGCTTGGAGAATTTTGAGCATTACTTTACTAGCATGAGATGAGTGCAATTGTGCAGTAGTTTGAGCATTTATTGACATTGCCTTTCTTTGGGATTGGAATGAAAACTGACCTTTTCCAGTCCTGTAGCCACTGCTGAGTTTTCCAAATTTGCTGGCATATAGAGTGCAGCACTTTCACAGCATCATCTTTCAGGATTTGAAATAGCTCAACTGGAATTCCATCACCTCCACTAGCTTTGCTCGTGGTGATGCTTTCTAAGGCCCACTTGACTTCACATTCCAGGATGTCTGGCTCTAGGTGAGTGATCACACCATCGTGATTATCTTGGTCTTGAAGATTTTTTGGTACAGTTCTTCTGTGTATTCTTGTCACCTCTTCTTAATATTGTCTGCTTCTGTTAGATCCAGACCATTTCTGTCCTTTACTGAGCCCATCTTTGCATGAAATGTTCCCTTGGTATCTCTAATTTTCTTGAAGAGATCTCTAGTCTTTCCCATTCTGTTCTTTTCCTCTATTTCTTTGCATTGATTGCTGAAGAAGGCTTTCTTATCTCTTCTTGCTATTCTTTGGAACTCTGCATTCAGATGCTTATATCTTTCCTTTTCTCCTTTGTTTTTCACTTCTCTTCTTTTCTCAGCTATTTGTAAGGCCTCCCCAGACAGCCATTTTGCTTTTTTGCATTTCTTCTCCATGGGGATGGTCTTGATCCCTGTCTCCCGTACAATGTCATGAACCTCATTCCATAGTTCATCCGGCACTCTATCTGTCAGATCTAGGCCCTTAAATCTATTTCTCACTTCCACTGTATAATCATAAGGGATTTGATTTAGGTCATACCTGAATGGTCTAGCGGTTTTCCCTACTTTCTTCAATTTGAGTCTGAATTTGGTAATAAGGAGTTCATGATCAGAGCCACAGTCAGCTCCTGGTCTTGTTTTTGCTGACTGTATAGAGCATCTCCATCTTTGGCTGCAAAGAATATCATCAATCTGATTTTGGTGTTGACCATCTGGTGATTGTCCATGTGTAGAGTCTTCTCTTGTGTTGTTGGAAGAGGGTGTTTGCTATGACCAGTGCATTTTCTTGGCAAAACTCTATTAGTCTTTGCCCTGCTTCATTCCTCATTCCAAGGCTAAATTTGCCTGTTACTTCAGGTGTTTCTTGACTTCCTACTTTTGCATTCCAGTCCCCTATAATGAAAAGGACATCTTTTTTGGGTGTTAGTTCTCAAAGGTCTTGTAGGTCTTCATAGAACTGTCCAACTTCACCCTCTTCAGCATTACTGGTTGGGCCATAGACATGGATTACTGTGGTACTGAATGATTTGCCTTGGAGACGAACAGAGATCATTCTGTCATTTTTGAGACTGCATCCAAGTACTGCATTTCAGACTCTTTGTTGACCATGATGTCTACTCCGTTTCTTCTGAGGGATTCATGCCCGCGGTGAGGAGACACCCCTCATCCAAGGGAAGGAGCAATGGCTGCGCTCTGCTGGAGCAGCTGTGAAGAGATACCCCATGCCCAAGGTAAGAGAAACCCAAGTAAGATGGTAGGTGTTGCAAGAGAGAACCAGAGGGCACCAGAGGGCAGACACACTGAAACCATACTCACAGAAAACTAGTCAATCTAACCACACTAAGACCAAAGCCCTGTCTAACTCAATGAAACTAAGCCATGCCCGTGGGGTAACCCAAGATGGGTGGGTCATGGTGGAGAGGTCTGACAGAATGTGGTCCGCTGGAGAAGGGGATGGCAAACCACTTCAGTATTCTTGCCTTGAGAACCCCATAAACAGTATGAAAAGGTATCCTTTTTGGAGTTCCTCAAATATATCCTGTTCCTTCCTGCTACAGGAGCTTTGTCATTGCTTTTTCTTTTGTCCCCAAACTCTAGACTATATTAAATGCCCCATGTTAAATGTGCCATGTTTCTTTCTTTTAAAGAATTGACTAATATGTACTTTCACATTCCTTTGTTTAACTGTTTGATTAATATCTAACACTTCAGTTCAGTTCAGTTCAGTTCAGTTGCTCAGTTGTGTCTGACTCTTTGTGACCCCATGAATCGCAGCACACCAGGCCTCCCTGTCCATCACCAACTCCCAGAGTTCACGCAAACTCATGTGTATCAAATCGGTGATGCCATCCAACCATCTCATCCTCTGTCATCCCCTTCGCCTCACATATGGTAGATTAAAGTCTAAGAAAGCAGGTTGTTTATCTGTTAATCATTGCAGTCCTAGATCTTCTAGCACATAACTTGTTACATTATAAGTACTCCATACACTTAAACTCACACAAAATGAGAAATTATGGTTTATTTATTAAAGAAACTAAGATGGAGAAGCTCTATACAGTCAACAAAAACAAGACCAGGAGCTGACTGTGGCTCTGATCATGAACTCCTTATTACCAAATTCAGACTCAAATTGAAGAAAGTAGGGAAAACCGCTAGACCATTCAGGTATGACCTAAATCAAATCCCTTATGATTATACAGTGGAAGTGAGAAATAGATTTAAGGGCCTAGATCTGATAGATAGAGTGCCTGATGAATTATGGAATGAGGTTCGTGACATTGTACAGGAGACAGGGATCAAGACCATCCCCACGGAGAAGAAATGCAAAAAAGCAAAATGGCTGTCTGGGGAGGCCTTACAAATAGCTGAGAAAAGAAGAGAAGTGAAAAACAAAGGAGAAAAGGAAAGATATAAGCATCTGAATGCAGAGTTCCAAAGAATAGCAAGAAGAGATAAGAAAGCCTTCTTCAGCAATCAATGCAAAGAAATAGAGGAAAAGAACAGAATGGGAAAGACGAGAGATCTCTTCAAGAAAATTAGAGATACCAAGGGAACATTTCATGCAAAGATGGGCTCGATAAAGGACAAAAATGGTCTGGATCTAACAGAAGCAGATGATATTAAGAAGAGGTGGCAAGAATACATGGAAGAACTGTACAAAAAGGATCTTCATGACCCAGATAATCATGATGGTGTGATCACTCACCTAGAGCCAGACATCCTGGAATGTGAAGTCAAGTGGGCCTTATAAAGCATCACCACGAGCAAAGCTAGTGGAGGTGATGGAATTCCAGTTGAGCTGTTTCAAATATTGAAAGATGATGCTGTGAAAGGCTGCACTCTATATGCCAGCAAATTTGGAAAACTCAGCAGTGGCCACAGGACTGGAAAAGGTCAGTTTTCATTCCAATCCCAAAGAAAGGCAATGCCAAAGAATGCTCATACTACTGCACAATTGCACTCATCTCACATGCTAGTAAAGTAATGCTTAAAATTCTCCAAGCCAGGCTTCAGCAATACGTGAACCGTGAACTCCCTGATGTTCAAGCTGGTTTTAGTAAAGGCAGGGGAACCAGAGATCAAATTGCCAACATCCGCTGCATCATGGAAAAAGCAAGAGAGTTCCAGAAAAACATCTATTTCTGCTTTATTGACTATGCCAAACCCTTTGACTCTTTTAATCACAATAAACTGTGGAGAATTCTGAAAGAGATGGGAATACCAGACCACCTAACCTGCCTCGTGAGAAATCTGTATGCAGATCAGGAAGCAACAGTTAGAACTGGACATGGAACAACAGACTGGTTCCAAATAGGAAAAGGAGTACGTCAAGGCTGTATATTGTCACCCTGCTTATTTAACTTCTACACAGAGTACATCATGAGAAACGCTGGACTGGAAGAAGCACAAGCAGGAATCAAGATTGCCGGGAGAAATATCAATAACCTCAGATATGCAGATGACACCACCCTTATGGCAGAAAGTGAAGGGGAACTAAAAAGCCTCTTGATGAAAGTGAAAGAGGAGAGTGAAAAAGTTGGCCTAAAGCTCAACATTCAGAAAACGAAGATCATGGCATCCGGTCCCATCACTTCATGGGAAATAGATGGGGAAACAGTGGAAACAGTGTCAGACTTTATTTTTGGGGGCTCCAGAATCACTGCAGATGGTGATTGCAGCCATGAAATTAAAAGACGCTTACTCCTTGGAAGAAAAGTTATGACCAACCTAGATAGTATATTCAAAAGCAGAGACATTACTTTGCCGACTAAGGTCCGTCTAGTCAAGGCTATGGTTTTTCCAGTAGTCATGTATGGATGTGAGAGTTGGACTGTGAAGAAGGCTGAGCACTGAAGAATTGATGCTTTTGAACTGTGGTGTTGGAGAAGACTCTTGAGAGTCACTTGGACTGCAAGGAGATCCAACCAGTCCATTCTGAAGGAGATCAGCCCTCGGATTTCTTTAGAAGGAATGATGCTAAAGTTGAAACTCCAGTACTTTGGCCACTTTATGGGAAGAATTGACTCATTGGAAAGGACTCTGATGCTGGGAGGGATTGGGGGCAGGAGGAGAAGGGGACGACAGAGGACGAGATGCCTGGATGGCATCACTGACTCGATGGACATGAGTCAGAGTGAACTCCGAGAGTTGGTGATGGACAGGGAGGCCTGGCGCTCTTCGATTCATGGGGTTGCAAAGAGTGGGACACGACTGAGTGACTGAACTGAACTGAAATATTCTGCTGGTTTCAGAGAGCCACTGAAAACAGAAGAAGGTCTAGCTTCAGAGTGTAGTATGCAGCAGACTTCCAAATGCTATTTATTTATTTATTACCTCTTTTTCCTTTTCCCCTGAAAGCCTACGGGTAACCTCTCCTTTTGTAAATTTCTATAAATTATTTTACTTCTTTGCTTATGTTTTCTCAACAAAATCATAATCTTGTTCCTTTTAAAAAAATTGTGTGTGTGTATGTGTATTTTGCCTATCTTCCCTGGTGGCTCAGATGGTAAAAGTGTCTGAGGGAGAAGTGTGCTGAGGCCTAGTATTTAGGTTTTAGTGCCTAATGTCTTTGCTATTTCACAGCCATATAGGATCCAGGTCTACTGAAAGAATTGAGTAAAATATTTTAGTTGATCTATTACAGATTGTAGATTGGGCCACTCGTTATCACTCTATCAAGGTGTTCAGCACAGCCATAATTATTCTACATGGAAGCTGGGTATTGAATTTAAATCTGGCCGTTCATTTCACCTTTTATTCAGCTGGAGAGGTTTGGAAACCTAACATTCAGACAGCAAAGAAAGGATTGATGACTACTCTGTATATGAGTCCATGGCTTGTTAGAGTCTCTGTTGGTCAAATGCCATAAAAGCACACTTCAGGTCATAGAACAAGAAAATAGATGCTGGTTGTTTTAAAGAGAGATAACACCACTGATTCACTATCAGATTGTTTTTTTTTTTATTCCATCTAGAGAAGAATCAGTCCCCTTTCAGCCTATGCTAGCATTAACTAACCGAGTTTATCATAGTTACTGCCTAGGAATTAGATAAGTTTGGCCTAGCAATTACCAACCTTTATTTGACATCTCTTATATCCAAGGCCTTCTCAAGTGATGCTAGTGGTAAAGAATCCACCTGCCAGTGAAGGAGATGCAAGAGACGTGAGTTCTATCTCTGGGTCAGGAAGATCCCCTGGAATAGAGAATGACACCATACTCTAGTATTCTTCCCTGTAAAATTCCATAAGCAAGGGAGCCTGTTGGGCCACAGTCCATTAGGCTGCAAAGAGTTGAACATGACTCAGTGACAGATCTTAATCCTTAATATCCAAGATTTCAAGGTTTCAATTAAAAAAATAAAACAGTATACTTTTATACATTTGGATACATAAGAATGAGGCTTATGTCCATTTTGGATGGACAAGGTAGGAAAGACTGACTGACTGTCCAGGATTTATATTTTGAAATCAGAAGAATAATACAAATAACTCACCTGTGAAAAACTTGGGTAATCATGAAGTTCAAGGTATAAAAATACAATATTAGTGATGAAAAAGCAAATCTCAGTCCACTGAGAAATGAGAGTAAGTCTTGTAAACTCAGTCCCTATTGGGTTTAATTTTTAGTATGTTCTCATTTATTAAGTATTTTAAAACTGTAAGCACTCTAAAACTATCTCAGTGACCGTGTCTAAGGAGTTACAGATCATCTAATCATAGTTCCTTATTTTAAATTTAGAAAATAAAGAAATTTAAATGCCTTGCCTAAGGTCATCCAGAAAATAAATAATAATAGTAGCAGCTCTTTCTTTTAGGAGTCCTTAATATATACAAGCATTCAGTTAAAATTATATATTATTATCTATATTTTATAATTGGAGATGTTCGGAACAAAGTAATTCAGTAACTATCTCAAAACCATGTCGCTGGTAAGTGATGGTGGTTTAGTCACTCAGTCATGTCCGACTCTTGTGAACCCATGGACTGTAGCTTGCCAGGCTCCTCTGTCATGGGATTTCTCAGGCAAGAATATTGGAGTGGATTGCCATTTCCTTCTCCAGGGGATCTTCCCAACCCAGGTAAGTGATAAGTGGAATTAAATTCCCAGTCACCTGAGTTTTGGAGCCTAGAATATAATCCAATCAAATGCTTTTTCCACAATAGCATTTACCCTTTATTGTTTCTATTTTATTGATTGCTTCTATCCTTTCAAAGGCATAAAATTCTCTGCCCAGAAATTATTTGAATTTCAAACATATATTTCAAACACAAATATGCACATGTCCACAGGAACTTGGCAACTTTTGCTTTCCACATCCATTTGCTCAAGTACCAGTCCTCACGCTATCTGTCCTACTACAATGGGTGGCTTAATGCATTGTCACTCCTGTGTAAGAAGTCCAGAAACATGTCTAAAGTCAGATTTTCACAGAGGAACATATTTAAAGGCTCAGCCAACATCCATGAGTATTTGTTTCAGACATTTGCCTAAGTTAGTGACTCCCAATAATCTCTTTTCATTTTCAAGAAACTTTTGGCTACTTGGTTAGCATAAGTTTTATTTTTTTATTTTTATTTTTTTATTTTTTTAAATTTTAAAATCTTTAATTCTTACATGCATTCCCAAGCATGAACCCCCCTCCCACCTCCCTCCCCACAGCTGAAAAATTTTTGCCTACCTCAAATTATTTAATTAATGAATTTATCAGAAAATATTTTACTAATTACTTATATATAAATGCCAATAAAAATTCTAAACAACAGTTAATCAGTATAGTATTAGCAAAGCAAAAAATTAGTGCTTTACTTAGCTCATATTGCCTTTATGTAGGTAAATGTATACTTTTTAAGCTTTTGGAAACAAAAATATTTTGCAAACATTCCACTGCTACGTTCTTGTGATACTTGAGACTTGTGGAACCAAGTTTAGAAAATGCTGGTATAAAGGCTCTGTTGGTGCACTTCATTATCTAGTCTTGACCCCAAACAATGCCTTCTAACATTGTTCAAACTCCCATACTGCTCCAGTGCACCCTCATAATAATATGATGGCTATCCTTGGATGGTTAAGCATCTTTTTCTGGAAAAATAGGCTAATTATTTCTGATTATCTTTTAGTGTGAGAGGTATAAGTAAGTATTGCACTAAAAACTTGGAGATGTTTTTATAATGTTACAACTATAAGATTATAAGCATTATGATATGAATTATAAAACATGATTATAATGGAAAATCAGATAGCTATTATAAATTATCTAAAACCTTTCAGGATATGAAGTATGATGTATATGACATGTTTTTTAATCCATAAATGTGTACTTTTATACTAAGGGGAAAACAATTCTTCTTAAGGGCTTAATGGAGAATAGCATGAATTGTTGAACTGCTGACTCCTATACTCATTCAGCTTCAATGTCTTCAGTTCTGAGATAGTCAGATACCCAGAATGATGCAAAGAGATTGAAAGGCTGTTCCAGATTAGAATAATGAAATTAGAAGGAGGATAAAGAGATGACAAATGGGTAGAAAAAAGAAAGAGATGGAAGGTTATGGGGAACAAAGTTACGCCAGGTCCCCAGAAGTACAAATGAAGCAGATAAAGGGCAATGACTCTTGAAAGTAAACTTTACAGGTACAGTGTTTCCTCAGTCAATACTGTGCCTGCACCAAACCAGATTTCACATCTAGCTCAATTATAAAATTATTTTCAAAGCTCATCTCTTTTCCACACCCACTCTTAGTGTGCTATTCTACCTGGCCTCAGTTTTAGTATTGCCCAACCCCAAACTTGGAGAAGGCAGTGGCAACCCACTCCAGTACTCTTGCCTGGAAAATCCCATGGATGGAGAGCCTGGTAGGTTACAGTCCATGGGGTCACGAAGAGTCGGACACAACTGAGCGACTTCACTTTCACTTTTCACTTTCATGCACTGGAGAAGAAAATGGCAACCCACTCCAGTATTGTTGCCTGGAGAATCCCAGGGACGGGAGCTTTGTGGGCTGCCATCTATGGGGTCACACATAGTTGGACACGACTGACATGACTAGCAGCAGCAGCAGCAGCAACCCCAAACTTGCTTTCTTGCCTTCTCTATTCAGAATTCCTTGTGGAAAAGGACAAATATGTCAATAGCTATGAAGGACGGGGAGAGGGAGAGTATATTTGAAGGCATTTATCAATACATGTCAGCACAGAAATTGCAGCAAGCAATGCTTGTTCATCTCACTAATCAAGCTTATCATTTAACTGATCTTTGTAAGATAATGGATCTAAGTATTAAGAAGGTGATTCCTTTAAAACCTTTGGGAATTATTAGTGAAGACAGCCTTATTCCCTCCAATAAGATGTTCCTCTAGAATCTTTATTTGGTACTGATTTCTCCTTTCATTATTTGGGTAGCTACCCCTTCTCCATGTCTCTTCTGTGTCATTCCTCCATTCTATACAA
The DNA here is from genome assembly GCF_042477335.2 of Ovis canadensis. Lineage (NCBI taxonomy): Eukaryota > Metazoa > Chordata > Mammalia > Artiodactyla > Bovidae > Ovis > Ovis canadensis. Next base: position 69,740,833 of record NC_091248.1, on the reverse strand, counting down.
TCCGATTCCAAAGGACACATGAGACTGGGCAAACAACTTGATTTGAGAATGGTTTGCCTATATGATTTAGTTAAAGGACTTTCATAAATCTCTATATCTGTACTATGTTTTAGTAAACACTTTGAACTAGTGTACGGTTTTTTTAATCTGTATGTACTTACAAATTTTAAACAGGCTTTTTTTCATTGAATGAAAAGTTATTTAAATTCTTTAGTGCTTTACAGTTTTTAAAAGTTTCACAAACTTGATTCCATATAATCCTTTTTTACAAATATTTTGCCCCTATATTACCCCTTCCCCTCTTGCCTCTCCCTACTGGGAACCACTAGTTTGTTCTCTATATCTGTTAGTCTGCTTCTTTTTTGTTTTATTCATTGTGTGTTCTTAGTTGCCTAGTCATGTCCGACTCTTTGTGACGCCATAGACTGTAGCCTGCCAGGCTCCTCTGTTTCTGGAGATTCTCCAGGCAAGAATACTGGAGTAGGTTGCCATGCTTTCCTCCAGGGGATCTTCCTAACCCAGAGTTTGAACCCAGGGCTCCCACATTGAAGGTGGATTCTTTACTGTCTAACCCATCAGGGAAGCCCAAGAATACTGGAGTGGGTAGCCTATCCCTTCTCCAGGGGAACTTCCTGACTCAGGGATTGGACCCAGGTCCCCTGAATTGCAGGTGATTCTTTATAAGTTGAGCTACCAAGGAAGCCCTTCCAACTCTTTGCATCCCCATGGACTGTAGCTTGCCACACTGCTCTGTCTATGGAATTCTCCAGGCTGGAATACTGGAGTGGGTAGTCATTCCCTTCTCCAGGAGATCTTCCCAACACAGGGATCGAACCCTGCATTGCAGGTAGATTCTTTACTGTCTGAGTCACCAGGGAAGCCCTTTTATTCACTAGCTTTACTTTTTAGATTGCACATATAAGTGGCATAGTATTTATCTTTCTCTATCTTATTTCACGTAGTGTAATGCCCTCCAAGTCCATTCATGTTGTGCAAATGGCAAAATGTCATTTTTATTATGTCAGAGTAGTATTCCATTGTGTGTGTATATGAGTGTGTGTACGTGTGTACATATATGTGACATCTTCTTCATCCACTCATCTGTTGATGGACACAGGTTGCTTCCATACCTTGGCAATTGTAAATAATGCTGCTATGAACTGTGGAGTGTGTGTCTCTTTTTGAATTTGTTGTTTTTCTTTTTTTAGCTATATACCCAGGAGTAGAATTGCTGAGTTTCAGGGTAGTTCTATTTTTATATTTTTGAGGAACATCCATACAGTTTTGCACAGTTGTTTTTATTCAGTCTCTCAGTCATATCCAACTCTTTGTGACACCATGGACTGAACCACACCAGACTTACCTGTCCTTCACTGTCTCCTGAAGTTTGCTCAAACTCTTTTCCATTGAGTCAATGATGCCATCCAACCCTATTATTCTCTGTCATCCCTTCTTTTCATGTCTTCAATCTTTCCCAGCATCAGGGTCTTTTCCAGTGAACTGGCTCTTCATATCAGGTAGCCAAAGTATTGGAGCTTCTGCTTCAGCATCAGTCCTTCTAGTGAGTATTCAGGGTTGATTTCCTTTAAAATTTATTGATTTGATCTCCTTGCAGTCCCAGGGACTCTCAGGAGTCTTATCCAGCACCACAGTTCAAAAACATCTATTCTTTGGTGCTGAGCCTTCTTTTTGACCCAACTCTCACATCCATACATGACTACTGGAAAAACCATAGCTTTGACTGTACGGACCTTTGTCAACAAAGTAATGTCTCTGCATTTTAGTACACTATCTAGGATTTTCATAGCTTTTCTTCCAAGGAGCAAGTGTCTTTTAATTTCATGGCTGCAGTCACCATCTGCAATGATTTCAGAGACTAAGAAAGTCTGTCACTGTTTCCATTCTTTGCCGATGTATTTGCCATGAAGTGATGAGACTGGATGTCATGATCTTTGTTTTTTGAAAGTTGAGTTTTCAACCAGCTTTTTCACTCTCCTCTTTCACCTTCATCAAGAGGGTCTTTAGCTCTTCTTCACTTTCTGCCATAAGTGTGGTGTCATCTGCATATCTGAGGTTATTGATATTTCTCTTAGAAATCTTGATTCCAGCTTGTGCTTCATCCAACCTGGCATTTTGCCTGATGTACTCTACATATAAGTTAAATAAGCAGGGTGACAATAAATAAGCAGCCTTGATGTACTCCTTTCCCAATTTGGAACCAGTCTGTTGTTCCATGTCCAGTTCTAATTATTGCTTCTTGACCTGCATATAGATTTCTCAGGAGGCAGATAAGGTGGTCTGATATTCCCATCTCTTTCAGAATTTTCCATAGTTTTTGTGATCCATACAAAAAGTCAAAGGCTTTAGCATAGTCAGTAAAGCATTTTCCATGATGGCTCTAACAAATTACATTCTCAATAACAGTTTTGGAGAGTTCCCTTTTCTCCAGGTCCTCCCCAAAATTTATTTGTATTTTTCTTAACATGGTCTTTTTGGTCTAGTATTCTGAATATTTAATTGTTCATCTGTACAGTTAAAATGTGTATTATGTTTTGATGAGCACATTTTCCAACTTAACAATTGAATTTAGTTTATATTTTTTGAGAACTAAAAGTACATGACATTTTTATTTTAGGATGCAAAAACAAAAATGAGAAACAGACGAACAAAAAACTTGAAATAGGCTCATCAAATGATGTAAATTCTTCCTTTCCATGGAAGCAGAAGGTAGATCAGTGCAGGTTATCCTCAGGGCCTCATACATCCTGCTTCACTGCTGCTTGCACTCTGCTGGGTTCTGATCCTTCTTTGGGTCATAGTCTGGATCATTTTCCTCCTCTCCTTCTTCTTCCCCTTCCTCATCTGCTTCTTCACCTTCTTCGTCATAATCATCATCATCATCTTCAATAGCTTCTCAAGTAAAGTATAACACTGATCTTGGGATTATACGCTCACGTAAAAAGTGACCAATTTCAAAGTCTGCAGCAAGGATAGCTTCAGAATCATCATCCAGATCTCCACTCTCAGGAACTTCAGGAGGGGCAAAAAAATTAAAGAGTCATTAGAAACTGTTCTGGTCACAATACAAACTGTCCCACATCCCTTGTGTTTCTGCTTCTTAATCGTTTTCAAGTGACATTCTTCCCTTTTTTCCAATCTATCTGGCACCCTGTACAACTCATAATTTCTGGTCCATCAAAAGAAAAGGGATCAGAGTCATCTGGTTCTGACCTCATCCTATATGTCTTTGTCAACACTTAATTGGTGAAATATTCATTGGGTTCAAAGTGAATCTTTGGGATCTTCTTTTTCTTCATCCTTTTTCTCATCTTCAATCTTGGCCGTTTCTTTTAGCTCCTCCAAAATTTCATCTTCCTCATCTGGTTTCCATTTACATTCTTCTTCTGTAGGTTCATAAATGGCATTAATGATCTCAAATCGCTTATCAAACAGAGGCTGATAAAGAACAGCACACTTTCTTTCAAGATCATGAACTTCCTCATAGAATTTGGCTTCTATCTGTGCACATTTAACTTGAAGGTTTTTGAGAGCATTCGCTCGTCTTTTAACTACCCTAGGCAAGCTTTCAGTGTATCCTGTTGGTGTTTCTACCAGACCATAAAGTCTTTCTTGAAGGGCTGCAAGAATCTGAGGATTTTGCATCATCTGAACAGTCAGCTGACGCCCTTTGATTTTTGTTTCTTCACCAGTTTCTTCTTCTACTTCTTCAACATCATCCAAATCTTGATCAAGTTCAGACTGTTCTTTGTTGTCGATGTCTGCCATGTTGTACAAATGCCAAATATTTTCAAAAATGGCAACTTTCGTTTTCCAGCTCAGCTCCCCGGTAGCGAGCGCGGGGAGCCAAACGGCCCGAGCTGCGCAGGCAGTGACTCAGGGTGGCGGCGGGAGGAGCAGGAGGCGGTGCCGCGAGCAGATGGCACTAAAAAAGCTGAATTTATTTTGTTTGGAATATTCATAAAGTCTGTACAGATGAGTGAAAGATGATTATCCCTATTTCTTGCAGGTTGCTTAAGAGCCTGGGTGCTTGATTAGATAAACTGGATGAAATAAGGCATAGGAGCTTGGGGTATGATGAACTGTATGTCCTAACTTCTGGCTCTCAAATACATATAGTAAAACAAATCCTAAGTGGCATTTTTATTAATGTGCATTTGTGCAATAACTTATTAAAACAGCTCTTAATTGTTCTCAGTTAGCCAGATCTATTCAGCCCTTCCACAGCCAGGCAGTAACATTTCTTCCCCATTAAAAACCTCATTTTAGAACTGTCCTCAGCCTAATTCAATTCTGTATGCCCTCTATTGCAGACTTTTTCTTTAAAACAAAAACCTGGGCTAGTTCCGACTTCTCTGTCCCAGCTGGCTGCTTTTCTATGCTATAACTTTTGCTCTCTAACCCTAAAAGAGTGTCTTTATCAACGTACATTATTTTTTATATTTTCTAAGAATGCTTATGTCTGAATCTAGAACACTCAAATTAAAAAACACTGTTTTTGTTCTTGCTGCTGTTGTTTTGCCATCTTATGAAAAGGTAGTAATTTACTTAGTACAGTGATCATAAGGCAAAGGTAAACTGGATATTTATTTTAGTGTATAGCATGGACATTTTCCTTAATGAAGTCAAGATTGCCAGGAGAAATACGAATAACCTCAGATATGCAGATGACACCACACTTATGGCAGAAAATGAAGAGGAACTAAAGAGCCTCTTGATGAAAGTGAAAGTGGAGAGTGAAAAACTTGGCCTAAAGCTCAACATTCAGAAAATGAAGATCATGGCATCTGGTTCCATCACATTATGGAAAATAGATGGGGAAACAGTGGAAACTGTGAGAGACTTTATTTTGGGGGGGCTGCAAAATCACTGCAGATGGTGACTGCAGCCATGAAATTAAAAGATGCTTGCTTCTTGCAAGAAAAGTTATGACAAACCTAGAAAGCATATTAAAAAGCAGAGATATTACTTTGTCAACAAAGGTCCATCTAGTCAAAGCTACGGTTTTTCCAGTAGTCATGCATGGATGTGAGAGTTGGACTATAAAGAAAGCTGAATGCCAAAGAATTGATGCTTTTGAACTGTGGTGTTGGAGAAGACTCTTGAGAGTCCCTTGGACTGCAAGGAGATCCAACCAGTCCATCCTAAAGGAAATCAATTCTGAATATTCATTGGAAGGAGTGATGCTGAAGCTGAAAATCCAATACTTTGGCCACCTCATGTGAAGAACTGACTCATTGGAAAAGACCCTGAGGCTGGGAAAGATTGAAGGCAGGAGGAGAAGGGGACAAAAGAAGATGAGATGGTTGGATGGCATCACTGACTCAATCACATGAGTTTGAGCAAGTTCCGGGAGTTGGTGATGGACACGGAAGCCTGGCATGCTGCAGTCCATGGGGTCACAAATAGCTGGACACTACTGAGCGACTGAACTGAACTGAAGTCTAAAAATTATCATAACATGAGGAGTTTAGGCAAGTATTTATCAACATTGAAAGTAATTAATGAGCACAGAAAGCAAATATTTACTTTTTTTCTGGAAGTTTTATCACCAAATCAAATATTGAATTATCAGAGGCAAGGTGGAAAGGGTTCTGATATTGGGAACAACTAGCCTTGTTTCATCTCATGCTTCTGCCTGAATGCAAGAGGAGATCAGAGATTCAGCACAAGTCCCTCCTATCACTTGCCAGGTGTTGAGAGGACAAAAGGGAGAGACTGACACTCAGAAGGTCACCTGATATTGGAGAGCAGCATTAGCCTGTTCTCCGTATTTTCCCCTCCACATGGGTTGATAATTCATTTGGGGGCAAAGAGTAGGAGGAATAACAAAACCCAATCTGCAATCTTTTTTTCCAACACTGTTTCTAGGAAGCTTGAATTTTCTGTGTTGTTTAGATGAGTGTTCAGTATAATAAAGTGTGCTTTAGTTCTCATTTAGCTATAAATCCTTGTCTATGTGTTTCACAAGCCATTGCCTCAGAAGGATGGAGGGTAAGAGTCATCAAGAACACTTGTTCCTATCAAATGCCCTTCAGATGTCTCTCTGCCAAGATTTATCCTTCCATCATGAACTCTTCTCAGCTCCTCCTTCCATAAATTGACTAAATCCTGATAGAATTTTTTTGGTGGCATTTATGTAACATTTTGTTACATATATTTTTATAGACTTTTTTTTTTAGAGCAGTTTTAGGTTTGTAAAAACTTGAAAAATTGAGCAGAAAGTACATAGAGTTCCCAAATAGCCCCTGTTCTACACATGCACAACCTCCTCTACTATCAATATCCTGAATCAGAATGTTACGTTCGTTATAAGACACCTTATCATCCAAAATCCATAGTTTATATTAAGAGTCAATCCTGGTGTGGTACATTCTAATGGTTTTGACAAGTACACAATGTATCCACCAATCTAGTAGTATATAGAGTAGTTTCATTGACCTAAAATACATTTTAATTGTCTTACTCCCTTATATTTTGGACTTCCCTCATAGCTCAGTCGGTAAAGAATCTGCCTGTAATGCAAGAGACCCAGGTTCGATTCTTGGGTCGGAAAGATCCCTTGGAGAAGGAAATGGCAAACTACTCCAGTATTCTTGCCTGGAGAATCCCATGGACAGAGGAGCCTGGCAGGCTACAGTCCACGGGGTCACAAGAGTCAGACACAACTTAGCGACTAAACCATCACCACCACCCCTTATATTTTAGTAATATAAAATTTTTAAGGAGTGGTTGTTTACTAAATTATCACTTAAAATGTACAAAAATTAAAGACATTTTTATTTTCCTCAATTTTTATAACTTCTTGTCTTTCTTCATAGTAATTGATTTTGCTCTTTGGGGGACATTAATGAGGGAAACACCAATTTTACATGCATTGTGAGTAGGAAAAATTCAGTCCTTCTGTGTGTTCTTCCTTTACAGCCACAATACTACCATACTCACAACATTTCTGATACCAATTTTCTTCCACAACAAGCAATTGTTTGTGACACCAACTATGTGTCCTACAGTTCAGTTCAGTTCAGTCGCTGAGTCATGTCCGACTCTTGTCTTTGCGACTCCATGAATTGCAGCATGCCAGGCCTCCCTATCCATCACCAACTTCCGGAGTTCACTCAACTCACATCCATCGAGTCAGTGATGCCATCCAGCCATCTCATCCTCTATCATCCCCTTCTCCTCCTGCCCCCAATCCCTCCCAGCATCAGTCTTTTCCAATGAGTCAACTCTTCGCATGAGGTGGCCAAAGTACTGGAGCTTCAGCTTTAGCATCATTCCTTCCAAAGAAATCCCAGGGCTGATCTCCTTCAGAATGGACTGGTTGGATCTCCTTGCAGTCCAAGGGACTCTCAAGAGTCTTCTCCAACACCACAGTTCAAAAGCCTCTATTCTTCGGTGCACAGCCTTCACAGTCCAAATCTCACATCCATACATGACAACAGGAAAAACCATAGCCTTGACTAGACGGACCTTAGTCGGCAAAGTAATGTCTCTGCTTTTGAATATGCTATCTAGGTTGGTCATAACTTTTCTTCTAAGGAGTAAGGGTCTTTTAATTTCATGGCTGCAATCACCATCTGCAGTGATTTTGGAGCCCCCAAAAATAAAGTCTGACATTGTTTCCCCTGTTTCCCCTGTTTCCCCATCTATTTCCCATGAAGTGTTGGGACTGGATGCCATGATCTTCATTTTCTGAATGTTGAGCTTTAAGCCAACTTTTTCCACTCTCCACTTTCACTTTCATCAAGAGGCTTTTTAGTTCCTCCTCACTTTCTGCCATAAGGGTGGTGTCATCTGCATATCTGAGGTTATTGATATTTCTCCTGGCAATCTTGATTCCAGCTTTTGCTTCAACCAACACAGCGTTTCTCATGAGGTACTCTGCATATCAGATAAATAGCAGGGAGACAATATGCAACCTTGATGTACTCCTTTTCCTATTTGAAACCAATCTGTTGTTCCATGTCCAGTTCTAACTGTTGCTTCCTGACCTGCAGACAGATTTCTCAAGAGGCAGGTCAGGTGGTCTGATATTCCCATCTCTTCCAGAATTTTCCACAGTTTATTGTGAGCCACACAGTCAAAATCTTTGGCATAGTCAATAAAGCAGAAATAGATGTTTTCTGGAACTCTCTTGCTTTTTCCATGATCCAGTGGATGTTAGCAATTTGATCTCTGGTTCCTCTGCCTTTTCTAAAACCAGCTTGAACGTCAGGAAGTTCACTGTTCACGTATTGCTGAAGCCTGGTTTGGAGAATTTTGAGCATTACTTTACTAGCATGTGAGATGAGTGCAATTGTGTGGTAGCTTGAGCATTCTTTTGCATGGCCTTTCCGTGGGATTGGAATGAAAACTGACCTTTTCCAGTCCTGTGGCCACTGCTGAGTTTTCCAAATTTGCTGGCATATTGAGTGCAGCACTTTCACAGCATCATCTTTCAGGATTTGAAACACCTCAACTGGAATTCCATCACCTCCACTAGCTTTGTTCATAGTGATCCTTCCAAGACCCACTTGACCTCACATTCTAGGATGTCTAGCTCTAGATGAGTGATCACACCATCATGATTATCTGGGTCATGAAGATCTTTTTTGTACAGTTCTTCTGTGTATTCTTGCCACCTCTTCTTAATATCTTCTGCTTCTGTTAGGTCCAGACCATTTCTGTCCTTTATCGAGCCCATCTTTGCATGAAATGTTCCCTTGGTATCTCTAATTTTCTTGAAGAGCTCTCTAGTCTTTCCCATTCTGTTCTTTTCCTCTATTTCTTTGCATTGATTGCTGAAGAAGGCTTTCTTATCTCTTCTTGCTATTCTTTGGAACTCTGCATTCAGATGCTTATATCTTTCCTTTTCTCCTTTGTTTTTCACTTCTCTTCTTTTCATAGCTATTTGTAAGGCCTCCCCAGACAGCCATTTTGCTTTTTTGCATTTCTTCTCCATGGGGATGGTCTTGATCCCTGTCTCCTGTACAATGTCACGAACCTCATTCCATAGTTCATCAGGCACTCTATCTGTCAGATCTAGGCCCTTAAATCTATTTCTCACTTCCACTGTATAATCATAAGGGATTTGATTTAGGTCATACCTGAATGGTCTAGTGGTTTTCCCTACTTTCTTCAATTTAAGTCTGAATTTGGTAATAAGGAGTTCATGATCTGAGCCACAGTCAGCTCCTGGTCTTGTTTTTGTTGACTGTATAGAGCATCTCCATGTTTGGCTGCAAAGAATGTAATCAATCTTATTTCAGTGTTGACCATCTGGTGATGTCCTTGTGTAGAGTTTTCTCTTGTGTTGTTGTAAGAGGGTGTTTGCTATGACCAGTGCATTTTCTAGGCAAAACTCTATCAGTCTTTGGCCTGCTTTATTCCACATTCCAAGGCCAAATTTGCCTGTTATTCCAGGTGTTTCTTGACTTCCTACTTTTGCATTCCAGTCCCCTATAATGAAAAGGACATCTTTTTTGGATGTTAGTTCTAAAAGGTCTTGTAGGTCTTCATAGAACTGTTCATCTTCAGTTTCTTCAGCATTACTGGTTGGGGCATAGACTTGGATTACTGTGATATTGAATGGTTTGCCTTGGAAACGAACAGAGATCATTCTGTTGTTTTTGAGATTGCATCCAAGTACTGCATTTCAGTCTTTTGTTGCCCATGACAGCTACTCCATTTTTTCTGAGGGATTCCTGCCCGCAGTAGTAGATATAATGGTCATCTGAGTTAAATTTACCCATTCCAGTCCATTTTAGTTTGCTGACTCCTAGAATGTCAATGTTCACCCTTGCCATCTCTTGTTTGACCACTTCCAATTTGCCTTGATTCATGGACCTGACATTCCAGGTTCCTATGCAATATTGCTCTTTGCAGCATCGGACGTTGCTTCTATCACCAGTCACATCCACAGCTGAGTATTGTTTTCATTTTGGCTCCATCCCTTCATTCTTTCTGGAGTTATTTCTCCACTGATCTCCAGTAGCATATTGGGCACCTACTGACCTGGGGAGTTCCTCTTTCAGTATCCTATCATTTTGCCTTTTGATACTGCTCATGGGATTCTGAAGGCAAGAATATTGAAGTGGTTTGCTATTCTCTTCTCCAGTGGACCACATTGTGTCAGACCTCTCCACCATGACCCGCCCATCTTGGGTTGCTCCGCGGGCATGGCTTAGTTTCATTGAGTTAGACAGGGCTTTGGTCCTAATGCTGCCACAGCTGTGACTGGCACACTAAGTGTGGGTGGCTGCGACTGGTGCACTAAGCATGGCAGAGAGGAGCTACACCATGTCTGAGATTAAGGGTAGAAGCCGGGAGGACCCCATGCCTGAAGGGCAGTGGCCAAGAGGAGTTACCCCACGTCCGAGGTCAGGGGCAGTGGCCAAGAGTGCCAGGTGCAGGAATGGTCGAGAGGAGCTACCCCCTGTCCGAGGCCAGGGGTGGCGGCCGAGAGGAGCTACCTCATGTCCCAGGCCAGGGGCAGTGGCAGGGAGGAGCAACCCCACACCCGAGGCCAGGGGCGGTGGCCAAGAGGAGCAACCCCACGTCCAAGGAGTGGTGGCTGCGTGGGCGCAGGAGGGCCTAGTGAAGCTATCCCACGTTGAAGGTCAGGAAGGGTGATGGTGAGGAGATACTCTTCATCCAAGGTAAGGAGCAGCGGCTGTGCTTTGCTGGAGCAGAAGAGATACCCCACGCCCAAGGTAAGAGATACCCAAGTAAGATGGTAGGTGTTGCAAGAGGGCATAAGAGGGCAGACACACTGAAACCATACTCACAGAAAACTAGTCAGTCTAATCACACTAGGACCACTGCTGCTGCTGCTAAGTTGCTTCAGTCGTGTCTGACTGTGCGACTCCATAGATGGCAGCCCACCAGGCTCCGCCGTCCTTGGGATTCTCCAGGCAAGAACACTGGAGTGGGTTGCCATTTCCTTTTCCAATGCATGAAAGTGAAAAGTGAAAGTGAAGTCACTGAGTCGTGTCCAACTCTCAGCGACCCCATGGACTGCAATCTACCAGGCTCCTCCGTTCATGGGATTTTCCAGGCAAGAGTACTGGAGTGGGGTGCCATTGCCTTCTCCTACTAGGACCACAGTCTTGTCTAACTCAATGTGTCCTACAATTTGACTCAATTCTGACACTTTCTACCTGGCAATACCCTCAGATCCCGCAGGTTAAGGGCTCATTCCCACAAGATTGCCCCCTGCTTCAGATCCCAATTGAAAAGAGTATTTATCTAGATTTTTGACAATTTCTGTCTGAGTTGGCTAAAAATAAGAAGTTGCTATAACCTCCACCCTCTTGGATTTGATTATTTGCTGGAACAGCTCACAGAACTCAGAGAAACACTTACTTACACTTATCAATTTATTCTATAATATTATAACATTATATAATAAAGGATGTGATGAAGGATGCAGATGAACAGCCATATGAAGAGATACACAGAGCAAGATCTCAGAGAGTCTTGAGCACAGGAGTTTCTCTCCCCATGGAGTTGGTTGGGGTACATCACTTTCCCTGTATGTGGATGTGTTCACTAACCTAAAAGCTCTCTGAACCCTGCACTTTTGGGATTTTTTAAAAGGAAAACTCACTATGTAGGCATGATAAATCTCTAACTCTATTCCTAGCCCTTCTCCTCACTCCGGAGAATGGGGGTTGGGGTTGAAAATTCCACTTTTCTAATTATGGCTTGATTTTTTTGGTGACCAACCCCCATCCAGGATTCCACAAGAATCACCTCATTAAAATAAAAGATTGTCAGAGTCCAGCTCCAGCAGCCAGGGATTCAGCCTGAAGGAGTGAGCAGTGTCGGTGGACAGTGATGTAGCCTCTAACTCGAAGTACGGGACTACATGTTTATTTCAAGCTTCAGGTTTTCTTTTATACTTTGACAAAAGTATTATGTCAGAGGTTTGACATTTTTAGTTTCCCCCATCCAGATTTATTGTCTCAAGAAATCATTGTTGCCCTACAAACAGAGTTCCTGCTTCAGCAAGTCTCTCAGAATCAGCTTTACTATCTATTATCTACTTCCTCTTATGTGTCCTATACTTAACCTGTGATTACATTGTAACTCATGCTACATTTCTCAGTTTATTTCTTATCTTTCTAAATCCTGTTTGCCCCTAGCATCTTAAGATCACTATCCCCTAAATAGGCTTCTGGCTATTCATAATTATTCCTAAACCCAAGATCAGCAAACTTCTTTTGCCATAAACATTCCCCTCACAAACAGGTCTCAGATAACAATCCTCCCCATGGCCTCAAGCTGTAGCCTACGTGCTCATCCTGGAACATTCTTTGTAAGTATCCTTGAACAAATGTCAATTGTTACTTTATAGATTATTTTCTGGGCACAACTGCAGAAGGCTTTGTGCTTTCTCATGCTTCTCTCAAGAACAATAAGCACCTTAACATTCTTTCTAGCCAACTCAACCGAAGAAAGAAAAGAACAAGTCAGAATCGCAAGGCCTAACTCCTTCATCCCAGGACCGGTGCCTGCGGGATGAGGAGACGGGGTTGGGGCCATGCCTCCATTTTGTCAGTAATGCCTAATGTGGCTCCCGACAAAAGATATTAAGTCAAACTATTAGAACAAAACATGCTCCAAGTGCTTTTATCAGTTAGGAAATTGTAAAAGTTTAAGAAGCTGTGTGCCAGAAACTGGGGACAGAGTATATACATATAGTATTTATAGTATTTACATAGCATATAAATATATTCTATATGTTCACACATTGACAGGAATACATTGGAAATGATACTGAATGGTTTCAAGAAAAGAGAAAGTAAACCATATTTTGATATAATATGTATTTCTTTTCATTTGGCTGAAGACAACCATGGTAGAACATTATTTAGACTTTAAAAACAGTCAACACATTAGAAAATACCACCAGTTTTCCCTTAGAAGAATTATTTTGTTTTTAAGATTTTTTGTGTTACTGTTCTTGAAACTTTCATGGTGCACTATTTAATGTAGTGTCTTAAACAAGGTGTTAGGAAAAAATATATTACTTTGATTGGTTGTTTTCTATAAAATATTCAAGAAATTCCACTTTTAATACTATGTTGTCATTGTTCAGTTGCTGAGTCTTCTCTGACTCCCCTTTGACCCCGTGAACTGCAGCACACCAGACTTTCCTGTCCTTCACTGTCTCCCGGAGTTTGCTCAGATTCATGTCCACTGAGTTGATGATGCCATCCAACCATCTCATCCTCTGTCGTCCCCTTCTCTTCTTGCCTGTAGTCTTTCCCAGCATCAGGGTCTTTTCCAATGAGTCAGCTCTTCATATCAAGTAGCAAAAGCATTGGAGTTTCAGCTTCAGCATCAGCCCTTCCAGTGAATATTCAGGACTGATTTCCTTGAGGATTAACAGCTTTGATCTCCTTGCAGTCCAAGGGACTCTCAAGAGTCTTCTCCAGCACCACAATTCAGCCCTTCGGTGCTCAGCTTTCTTCAGGTCCAACTGTCACATCCGTACATGACTACTATATAAGTTATTAAAATGAAGAAAGGATTTTCAAATTTATTTTGTTGTATTTCAGTTGCTATGGTGGCAAATATTGTACATATTTAAATATGGGATAGCACTTTATATATGTTAATGTATGTGTGTGTGTGTGTGTGTGTGTGTTTAAGACTATAGCAATCTTGGTAACAAAGTAAGTATCCCTTATGGGATAAATAAAACCTACAATAAAATAACTAGCATTCCTTAGTCTTTTCCCCCCTGAGATCTAGATTTTTATTACCTGAGTCTAAGACTGCTAATTTTTCTTTAATTTTTATGTTATCAAGTTGTCAAATGTACACGCTTTGAGAAATCAGATATATCAATGAGCTTATAACAGAAAATAATAGTACCCTGATATGTTTGTGTATATATCTGTACCTTATGTAATGATAAAAATTTAAACAGAATGTGAGATGTGTGTGTGCATGCATGCTCCATAGTGTCTGACTCTCTGCAACCCCATGGACTGTGGCTCCTCTTTCTATGGAATTTTCCAGGCAGAAATACTAGAGTGGGTTGCAATTTCCTTCTCCAGGGAATCTTCCCCACTTGGGGTTCAAACCTGTTTTCCTTGCATCCTCTTGCTTTGGCAGACAGGTTCTTTACCAGCTGAGCCACCGGGTAAGCTCACCTTAAATAATGGTAAAAATTTAAGAAGCCTGTGAAGTGGACTATAATTATTATTAGGATCAGTAAAGGATTTTAAGAATTGAGTAAAGTGCACTTGAAATCTCAACCTCTGCTGCATTCATTTACACTCCATAATAAACCACTGACTGTTTGAAAATGTCACTAGTAGGTGTTAGAATTATCATTTATCTTAGATAAGTAAACAAACAGATAGTGAGTGTTCCTATGTTATTCATGTGAGGTCACAAATAAAGCATGAAAAATGGCTTGGGGACCAGGAAATTATTTTAAAATAGCATGGATCTTGGAGTTTCTTTAAAAAAAAAAAAAAAGTTAATGGTCGGGAAGATCCCATAGAGAAGGAAATGGCCACCACTCCAATATTCTTGCCTGGAAAATCCCATGGACAGAGGAGCCTGGAGGGTTACAACTCATGGGGTAGTAAAGAGTCAGAAACGACTGAGCAACTAAACTTCTCATTTTTAGATTGCCAGAAATGATCGTGTATATATTTTTCAAAAAAAAACAACAACCCTTGAATGAAGATTTACAGTTCTCTTAGAACCAGATGTGGAAGAAAGTGAAGTCGCTCAGTCGTGTCTGACTCTTTGCGACCTGTGGACTGTAGCCCACCAAGCTCCTCCATCCATGGGATTCTCCAGGCAAGAATACTGGAGTGGGTTGCCACTCCTTCTCCAGGGGATCTTCCTGACCCAGGGATCAAACCCAGGTCTCCCACATTGCAGGCAGACCCTTTAACCTCTGCGCCACCAGGGAAGCCCTTAAATACAAGAATACAGTCTCTTAGAAGACCTCAAAGATTTCAAAGGAGGAACCGAAGCCAGGCTGAAAGAAGAAGGGGGAGGAGGCGGGAGAGGGGGGCGAAAGGGGTGGCCTTACAGACGTCTCCTGCCACCTACAGATGCCCAGGCGTTATGGGACTTTTCCTGTATATATTTTTCAAAAAAAAAAAAAACAACCCTTGAATGAAGATTTACAGTTCTCTTAGAACCAGGTGTGGAAGAAAACTTTTCTTAATTCAATTTATTTTGATATTCATGAAAGTTTGGCATATTGTCTTATCGGCTTTTACAGCACTCCTTTATAACATGATGTAAATTACTATAAGGAAGAGAAATACATGTATATGTCTTGGTATTTTGTCTCAGGTAATTTTGAAGATGGTTATGTGTTATAAATGTTATATTAGCAATGATTCAAGCAGAAATTTCTTAAAGCCTGTGACAAATAATTTTTTTCCTTGACTTTACATTATAATGCTAAACTGTATCTCATTCATAAAAGAGTCATCTGGCATGTTTAAGGAATAACTATGATGCAGTGTGTATCTATGACACCAGTATAGCCAGGGAAAAAGTGAAAGAAAAAAAAAATATCCATTCAATGCTTGTCATACTTCATAAAAAGAAATTCAATGACTCAAATGGAAACATTTTAGTCACTTTATAATTATCATTGCTGGGTTATAAAATTAGAAAAATTCAAATTATATAAACCAAATTAAAACCCTTCTATATTGCTGTTGGGTAAGAGAGCTGATAGTTCATAACGTGGTGACACACTGTGTTTTCCTACTGTGATTTTTGTCTAGTTTTTTTTAATGTTTGTGTTTTGGCATAATTTTATTTATCTCATATCTGTGTGGGATCTTAAGGGGAAAAAAGAAAATGTGAGATCTCCTAGTTGTTTTACAGTTAATTCAGGAGTTGGGCATAGAAATAGCAAATGAAGGATTTTAAAATCGTAGTATTATTACATTTGATTATAATAAAGGTGATGAAATCGCCATGGAAAAGCTTGCAGTAGTCACATAAATATCATACTAATTTCTTTCTTTATTATCATTAATCAGACATAAATTATTAATAAAAAACATAATGATTTTGATTTGCAAGACTTTGTAATTTATTATCTTCTTCAAGTTGAAAAAATATCTTTATGTATATTCAATCAACTCAGAGCACTTTACCAATTTGGTCTACCAGGATAATGCAGCCAATTTCCAGGCAAAATTTTTGATATATAGAGGTGGTTACAGCTGCATTGTATTTCCAGTTAGATAGAGATGTTAAGTTCAGTGGTGGATTCTTAGATAACTATCTTGTAAAGCTTAAATTCAATGCCAACTTCCACTCCAGTTTGGAGATAGCATTTCAGATTCCTTCAGATGCAGAAGGCTATAATGTAGCCCTGGGATAATTTGTCCGGATTTAAATTTTGGCTTCACTTCTTCCTATGGCTATGATCTAGTCATGCTTCAGTTTGATTATTACTAAAAGTAGAATAAAAAAAATGCTGCACAATATTGTTTTGAGAATTAAATCCAGTAATCCACACAAACTGGGCTTGAAGTGATGTTCAAAAAGATTAGCTCTAGCCTGAAAAAATGACCTTGAGGCAATTTCTGAACTCTGAATAACTTGTAGTGTATCTTGATGATTTCCCCCTGGTTCTTCTCCATAAAGTAGAGGCAAGTAAAGGGTCTTGATGAAATACCTATTCAATGGTTGTGTTTTTTAGGCATAGTTTATCATAGCAACCTTTATCTACTGTTTTCATTTTATTGCTCAGCTGTGTCTGATTCTTTGTGACCCATATCTGTAGCCTGACAGGCTCCTCTGTCCATGGAATTTCCCAGCAAGAATACTGGAGTGGGTTGCCACTTCCTTCTCCAAGGATCGAACCTGAGATCAAACCTGCATCTCCTGCATTGCAGATGGATGGATTCTTATCTGCTGAACCATCAGGAAAGCCCCAAACTTTATCTATAATGGACCATAAAATAAAAACAGGCTATAGGCTGGATTAGGCCTGCTGGTTGTCATTTCCCAAACCCTGCCTTAGAACAAAGAAATGCCATTTTTAGTGAATGATAAATTTATCTTTTAACATATTCTAGATACTCTACTTTTTTCTAATTAAAGTTTAACTCACTGCCAAAGGGGGAAAAAAATAAAATAATCTGAAAAATATAGAATGTTTAAAAGATATACACAATTTATAACCACATATCTCATGTGTTCTTGTTTTGAACAGCTGATTTTATTTATAGAATTGTATTTACCTATCCAACAAATTAGAAATATACATGAACATAATTTAAATTCCTATTCTTTCTACTTAGCATTATAAAATGAATTCTTAAAGGAAAAAAAGCCTTATATTTATTTATCTTTCATTATATTTTACCAGTTACACCTCACAAATTAAATATATATTACTAATCTACCCCTTCCACTATATTGTGTTCAATTTGAGACTGGATACTGTTTTACTCATCTTTGTAAGCCTTAGTACCATAACTGGTAGATGATAGGCTCTAGTTATTGAATCAGTTTTAAAATTTAAGAGCATAATCACTGTTTAATCAATGTTGTAGCTTAGTGTTCTGGCTCTAGTTCAAAGAAGACATTATCGTATTTATTACGTGCTAGGCAGTTATACAAAAAACAAGAATAGCATCATTTTTTATTACCAGTTCACTTTAGAGAACTCATTAGTTGAAAAAAAATAATATATTTAGTCAATTTCCAAAGTTGTTCTAGTAATTTTCATTGCCTGAAAAACAGTTTCACTTAAAATAATTTCCTGCAAATTGTTTCAAGTCAAATGCTTCTGAGTGACATTTCAGTTTGTACATGAAATTCAATATTCAGTATGACAGAGGATAATATTTACAAAAAGGAAAAGAAAAAACAAGGAAAGAGAAAATCTGACGATACCTTATCAGAATAAAAGGAACCATTTTTCTAAGAGAAGCTATGTTTACAAAGTAAATACAAAGAGCTAAAATAAGTGCAACTTCTTTAATGTACCTGGGCTTATGTTGTAAATAAGAACACAAACTAGTTTACATATTTTTGCTGATGAAAAAAATCATTCACTAGTCTTCAAATGGTCCCAAAATGTATGTTAATTCATCAGCTCAGTTAAAATGCTTGATTCACTGGTAGTTTTTGGATTAATCTTAGTATGTTTTTTTAATTTGTATTTTTAAAAATAAAATAACTTGGAAATCAGGGTAAAATATCATCCTGAGCACAGGCATAAATCTCTGTTTCTCTCAGTTCCCTATTAAAGTGGTCAAAAGTAAGAAAATATGTGCAGAGGAAAAAGCTCTATCCCTGGAAACTAGAAAAGTTGGCGTCTGTGCAGGCTAACTGATAATTTGCTTTCATATCCATCCACCGTCTCTCTCTCTCTGTCTCTCTCTCTCTCTCTCTCTGTCTCTCTCTCTCTCTCTGTCTCTCTCTCTCTCTCTCACACACACACACACACACACACACACACACAAAACAGTAACATAGGGAACTGCATGCTCCCCTGCACATTGGCTTCTGTGTGGGATACCTGAAATATTGGTGGGTAGAAGATGAAGAGAAACCAGGGCAGGTCTCCTCACTATGGTATCTTTGTAGTTTCTGGAGATCATCCATGACTTCTCTTCCTGCTTACATGCCTCTTCACTATTTCTCATGTCCCAGCCATCAACAGGTGGTCCTCACTGTGACACTAACTCCCATGGGGTATCGTGGGGTTATAGGCTATGGTAACAAGCTGGAATCAAGATGGCTGGAAGAAATATCAATAACCTCAGATATGCAGATGACACCACCCTTACGGCAGAAAGTGAAGAGGAGCTAAAAAGCCTCTTGATGAAAGTGAAAGAGGAGAGTAAAAAAGTTGGCTTAAAGCTCAACATTCAGAAAACGAAGATCATGGCATCCAGTCCCATCACTTCATGGGAAATGGAAGGGAAAACAGTGGAAACAGTGTCAGACTTTATTTTGGGGGCTCCAAAATCACAGCAGATGGTCACTGCAGCCATGAAATTAAAAGACACTTACTCCTTGGAAGAAAAGTTATGACCAACCTAGATAGCATATTCAAAAGCAGAGACATTACTTTGCCATCAAAGGTCTGTCTAGTCAAGGCTATGTTTTTTCCAGTGGTCATGTATGGATGTGAGAGTTGGACTGTGAAGAAGGCTGAGCACCGAAGAATTGATGCTTTTGAACTCTGGTGTTGGAGAAGACTCTTGAGAGTCCCTTGGACTGCAAGGAGATCCAACCAGTCCATTCTGAAGGAGATCAGCCCTGGGATTTCTTTGGAAGGAATGATGCTAAAGCTGAAGCTCCAGTACTTTGGCCACCTCATGCGAAGAGTTGACTCCTTGGAAAAGACTCTGATCCTGGGAGGGACTGGGGGCAGGAGGAGAAGGGGACAACAGAGGATGAGATGGCTGGATGGCATCACTGACTCGACAGACATGAGTCTGTGTGAATTCCGGGAGTTGGTGATGGACAGGGAGGCCTGGCGTGCTGCAATTCATGGGGTTGTAAAGAGTCAGACACGACTGAGCGACTGAACTGAACTGAACACTATATGTTCTCTATTTCCATTCCCTTGTCCTCATTTTTGTATGTTCCAGTTTTTTCTTTTTCTTCTATGATTTGGTGTGAATATTTATTTCCTTCTGATCACTAATCCAGTTCACTAATTCTGCTGTGAAAGTGCTGCACTCAATATGCCAGCAAATTTGGAAAACTCAGCAGTGGCCACAGGACTGGAAAAGGTCAGTTTTCATTCCAATCTCAAAGAAAGGCAATGCCAAAGAAGGCTCAAACTACTGCACAATTGCACTCATCTCACATGCTAGTAAAGTAATGCTTAAAATTCTCCAAACCAGGCTTCAGCAATATGTGAACCGTGAACTTCCAGATGTTCAAGCTGGTTTTAGAAAAGGCAGAGGAACCAGAGATCAAATTGCCAACATCCTCTGGATCATCGAAAAAGCAAGAGAGTTCCAGAAAAACATCTATTTCTGCTTTATTGACTGCCAAAGCCTTTGCCTGTGTGGATCACAATAAACTGGAAAATTCTGAAAGAGATGGGAATACCAGACCACCTAACCTGCCTCTTGAGAAATCTGCATGCAGATCAGGAAGCAACAGTTAGAACTGGACATGGAACAACAGACTGGTTCAAAATAGGGAAAGGAGTACATGAAGACTGTATATTGTCACCCTGCTTATTTAACTTCTATGCAGAGTACCTCATGAGAAATGCTGGACTGGAAGAAACACAAGCTGGAATCAAGATTGCTGGGAGAAATATCAATAACCTCAGATATGCAGATGACACCACCCTTATGGCAGAAAGTGAAGAGGAACTAAAAAGCCTCTTGATGAAAGTGAAAGTGGAGAGTGAAAAATTTGGCTTAAAGCTCAACATTCTGAAAACGAAAATCATGGCATCTGGTCCCATCACTTTATGGGAAATAGATGGGGAAACAGTGGAAACAGTGTCAGACTTTATTTTAGGGGGTCCGAAATCACTGCAGATGGTGACTGCAGCCATGAAATTAAAAGACGCTTACTCCTTGGAAGAAAAGTTAAGACCAACCTAGATAGTATATTCAAAAGCAGAGACATTACTTTGCCGACTAAGGTCTGTCTAGTCAAGGCTATGGTTTTTCCTGTGGTCATATATGGATGTGAGAGTTGGACTGTGAAGAAGGCTGAGCACCGTAGAATTGATGCTTTTGAACTATGGTGTTGGAGAAGACTCTTGAGAGTCCCTTGGACTGCAAGGAGATCCAACCAGTCCATTCTGAAGGAGATCAGCCCTGGGATTTCTTTGGAAGGAATGATGCTAAAGCTGAAACTCCAGTACTTTGGCCACCTCATGCGAAGTGTTGACTCCTTGGAAAAGACTCTGATCCTGGGAGGGATTGGGGGCAGGAGGAGAAGGGGAGGACCGAGGATTAGATGGCATCTGGATGGCATCACTGACTCAATGGACGTGAGTCTGAGTGAACTCTGGGAGATGGTGTTGGACAGGGAGGCCTGGCGGGCTGCGATTCATGGGGTCACAAAGAGTCGGACACGACTGAGTGACTGAACTGAACTGAAACCTTATTCTTACTTTGGGTTATCTTCTGTCAAGCACATTGAATCTTACTTTTAGTTTTCTTATTTCTATTTCTAAATTTTCCATTTGATTTCATGTCAGAGTTTACAGTCCTTGGCTAAAATTCTTCATATTATTCTGTAGTTTTTCAAGCATTTTATTTCAATATACCAATTATTTTAGAGTTGATAACTAATTAAATCCAATGTCTGGTTCATATGGTTTATTTATACATCTTTTTTTTTTTTCCTTTTTGCTTTGGTTGTTTGGCCTTGTCTCCTGGTGTGCAGAACTTTTGCTGGAAGGAAGAACACTGTTATTAATTCTAATAAATATAATTTGAAGTTCTGATGATGTTATAATTCTCTTCATAGGATTTCCTTTGTGTTGGCAAAAAATAATAAAGGAGTTGATAATCTTAAATCAGTAAGGTATTGCTTTAATTCAGAGACATATTTCAATATTTGTGAAAGGTGTTTAATTTCTGGATTGCCCTTACTCCACCCAAGTGGCAAATCTTCAATTTCAGTCTCAGTGAAATCCTGGACTGTTAACCAATGTCCCACCTCTTTGTGAGTTCTAATCTCTAAATTTTGTTCCTCCAGCCCTCAAAAACTTCTGAAAGCTCTGTTCAGCTTTTCAGCTTCCTAGCTGCTATTTTATGCTGAACTTCTCAGTCTCTCAGCTATGTTTTATAGGTTGGAAAAATGACTCATAAATAGAAAATTAGATTCACCTACATGTTCATCTTCTTGGAAACATTGACTCTCTGATCCTTGCTGATTTCTTAATTTAATTAATGCCTTCAAACAGACTTTTTAAAAATCATTTTACACAGATTTAGCAGTCATTCTTGGTGGAAGGATTGACAATATAATCTAGCCCACAAAACTGATCAAAATTAAAAGGGAAACAAAAAGGGAAAAACTAACAAAAAATGCAGAAAAAAGAAATTATATGTTTTTAAATTTAGAAGTAAAACATAAAATGAGAAATGCAAATATAAAAATAATTTTGAAATATAAGAAGTGTAAAATTATAAAAATAAAAATCTAGTATAGTTCTTGAAATTTCTACAAGAGAGCCAGCACCACCTCCTAATTTTGACAGAAGAAACCAATTTTCTTTCCCAAGATATTTGTCTTCATTTATCCCCTTTGCTTTCTCACAGGAGTTCCTAGAAGATTGAAGATCAGATTGAGCCTCTTTGAGAAATGTCCTCAGTACCTGCCGAGGTGCTCTGGAATTTCTCCAAAGTTCTGGCCCAAGTAGGTACACCTTTTTGGTTACCAAAGGGCATTTGGAGGGAAAGAATTGATTCCAGATCTGAATCATGGAGATATAAAATGAATCTGAAATATCTTGCTGTTTTATAAACTGGTTAATTCAGTTTAGTTGCTCAGTTGTGTCTGACTCTTTGCGACCCCATGGACTGCAGCACACCAGGTGTCCCTGTCCATCACCAACTCCCGGAGTCTACTTAAACTCATGTCCATTGAGTAGGTGATGCCATCCAACCATCTCATCCTCTGTCGTCCCCTTTTCCTCCTGCCCTCATTCTTTCCCAGCATCAGGGTCTTTTCCGAGTCAGCTATTCGCATCAGGTGGCCAAAGTATTGGAGTTTCAGCCTCCACATCAGTCCTTCCAATGAATATTCAGGACTGATTTCCTTTAGGAAGCACTGGTTAGATATCCTTGCTGTCCAAGGGACTCTCAAGAGTCTTCTCCAACAGCACAGTTCAAAAGCATCAATTCTTTGGCGTTCAGCTTTCTTTATAGTCCAACTCTCACATCCACACATGACTAATGGAAAAAGTATAGCTTTGACTACACGGACCTTTCTTGGCAAAGTAATGTTTTTGCTTTTTAATATGCTGTATAGGTTGGTCATAACTTTCCTTCCAAGGAGTAGGTGTCTTTTGATTTCATGGCTGCAGTCACCATCTGCAGTGATTTTTGGAGCCCCCAAAATAAAGTCTGTCCCTGTATCCACTGTTTCCCCATCTATTTGCCATGAAGTGATGGGACCAGATGCCATGATCTTAATTTTCTGAATGTTGAGCTTTAAACCAACTTTTTCACTCTCCACTTTCACTTTCACCAGAAGACTCTTTAGTTCTTCTTTACTTTCTGCTATAAGAGTGGTGTCATCTGCATATCTGAGGTTATTGATATTTCTCCTAGCAATCTTGATTCCAGCTTGTGCTTCATTCAACCAGCTTGAACATCTGGAAGCTCATGGTTCACATATTGTTGAAGCCTGGCGTGGAGAATTTTGAGCATTACTTTACTGATGTGTGAGATGAGTGCAATTGTGTGGTAGTTTGAGCATTCTTTGGCATTGCCTTTCTTTGGGTTTGGAATGAAAACTGACTTTTTCCAGTCTTATGCCCACTGATGAGTTTTCCAAATTTGCTGGCATATTGAGTGCTGCACTTTTACAGCATCATCTTTTAGGATTTGAAATAGCTCAAAAGTGATTCCATTATATTCACTAGCTTTGTTCGAAGTGATGCTTTCTAAGACCCATTTGACTTCACATTCCAGGATATCTGGCTCTTGGTGAGTGATCACACCATCGTAATTATCTGGGTCATGAAAATCTTTTTTGTATAGTTCTTCTGTGTATTCTTGCCACCTCTTCTCAATATCTTCTGCTTCTGTTAGGTCCATACCATTTCTGTCCTTTATTGAGCCCATCTTTGCATGAAATATTCACTTGATATCTCTAATTTTCTGGAAAGTGAAAGAAAGTGAAATAGCTCAGTCGTTTCCAACTCTTTGTAACCCCATGGACAGTAGCCTACCAGGCTCCTCCCTCCTTGGGATTTTCCAGGCAAGAATACTGGAGAGATCTAATCTTTCCCATTGTATTGTTTTCCTCTATTTCTTTGCACTGATCACTCAGGAAGGCTTTCTTATCTAGTAAAGTGTTCATAATGTGATGAGGATATAACCAAAGGGAAAGGAGCAACTTAAAGGTCTTCTTTTGGACAAACCTAGGATAATTTGAGAATAAACTGAAATAATGATAGGAATAGATTATGAAATAAGAATCCATTTGTCCAAGTTGATACAAATCAAAATACAAATTATTAAAGAAAGGAATGATAATAGAAAGATCTCCCTTAAGAAGTGTTAGCATATGAATAAGGAAGAAGTACTACAATTAGAAAATCATTAATGGATGCTAAAGCTAGTGAGTGAATGCTTGGTGAAAAACAGTGTTTATATAATATTAAATATTTTCCCTAAAATGACTTATTAATTATATAAGGGAAAAATTACCTCACAGTTAAGAAATCTCGTAGATATTCCTTTAAGCAACATAAGATAATAGTATCAATTATAGGACAAACCAATCTCATGTTTCTCCCAATAGTGAAAAGCATATGTATTTTCTGTTGTGATCTTGCCATAAATGCATAAATTTATTAATCTAAAAAGAATGTGTCAGATACTTTAACTAATGCCTAATGTGTCAGATACATTTAAGTGCAGAAACATTCTATAACTGGTCTGTACTCCTCAAAAAATATTAAGATTTTTTTTTAAAGTACTGAAAATCTGTACAAGATTAAATGAGGCAAGAGATTTGACATGTAGCGGCAATGCATGATCCTGGATGACATACTGTATTGAGAAAAAGAAGTAAATGTAGACAGTTGGCAAAAATTGAATATGAACTGTGGATTAGATACCAGCATTCTATTAATCTTATGTCTTCTGATTTTTTATAATTTTACTGTGGTTTTACAGAAGAATGTCTTTGTTTTTAGGAAATATATACTGAAATTGTATGTATATGTGTTTCTAAGCAAATGTATTATTTACGTGTATAAATATACATGTATATATATAGGGCAGAGAGAGGGAGAGAGAATAAATGGAGCAAAGTATACCAACTGATGATGTAGAAAGTGAAGTCGCTCAGTCGTGTCCAACTCTTTGTGACCCCATAGACTGTAGCCTATCAGGCTCCTCTGTCCATGGGATTTTCCAGGCAAGAGTGCTGGAGTGGATTGCCATTTCCTTCTCCAGGGGATTTTCCCAACCCAAGAATCGAACCCAGGTTTCCCGCATTGCAGGCCGACTCTTTACCGTCTGAGCAACAAGGGCATATGGGACTTCCTTGTGCTATCTTAGTAACTTTCATATACATTTGAAATTATCAAATTAAAAGTTTACAAGCAAATAGACTAGATGACAAGAAATCCCCAAAAGTGGTGGATGAAGTCCAACCACTGAGAGTAGGAAGAAGCCAGTGATATTCAAAACTATGTAACAAGAAGCAGAGTGTAAGAAAATAAAGACTACATCCTGCTATAGAAAAACAGGCAACAGAGAGTTCATAAGGAAAAAATACAAATGGCCCTTGAACATATTAAAATGTGTTCTTAGGCACTAATAAGAGAGAATGAAGCTTCATTGAGAAATTTGTTATGTTTAAAAAGATACTTGCCAAGGGTATGGGAAAATAGGTATTCTCATATGTTTTTGGTAGAAAGGTGATATGCAATAGCTAGCAAAGTTGTGCATGAGTTTACCTATTGACCTACCAATCCCATTTCTAGGGATCTATCCCAATGATACACTATAAAAATAAAAGACATATAAACAAGGTCAAATGCCCATAAACTAAGAAATAGTTGAATTTAAATGAGAATACATCCACTCAATGGAGTATTATGCTCCTTTTAAAAAAAGATGTACAGCTCTACACTACATTCTACATAGTGGTATCCAAGATAGCATTTTAGGTTAAAAAAAAAAAAAAAAGAGCAAGTTGGAGAAAAGTATGTATAATATACTGGTATTCATCTAAGAAAAGTGGGAAAAATAACAGTATATTAACATTATTTATAGTTAAAAATAGAAAGGAGTGAGCCAAAAAGTGGGGGGGAAAAAGTTGCCTAGAGTGGAATGGAAAGACAGGGGAGGAGGAGAAAGAGAACTCAGAACATATCTTCTTTTACATATTTGGCACAAAGATGTGAACAATTACTTAACAGATAAAATATAAAGAGTAAATATACTAGTGAGAGCCTGCTGTAGAGCACAGGGAACTCTACCTGAGGCCCTCTGATTACCTAGATGGGAAGGAAATCCAGAAGGGAGGGGTTACATACCTGTATATGTATGACATTCACTTCACTGTGCAGCAGAAACTAACACTATGCTGTGAAACAACTGTACCCCAGTAAATAAGTTAAAAAGAGTAAATACACATTTGGAAAGTTTTAATTCTTTAATAATCATAAATGAAAAATAAAACAACAGCTGTGGGGCAGGAGAGTAAGAGAAGTGAAGGATTACTCTGAGGTGTTGCCTTGAGCAACTGCAAGAATGACTTGTCATTGATGACATGGGAAAACACCTTAGGGAGGAAGATGAGAAGTCTGATATTAAGTTGAGATGCCTTACAACATCTAAGTGAGAACCCAACCTGCCCTCTGGATGTATAAGCCTGGAGCTGGGATAAAGTTCCTGGAGCTATAAAGGCTAGTGTTGCCCACAAAGAGATAATGTTCAAAGCTTAAACAAAATCGTTGTGTAAGTGACTGTATATATAAAACAGTTCTAAGGACTGAACCCTAAATTCAATCTTAATGCATGCAAATGTTTACGAGTGGAGAAAAGTGGGGGAATCAGTAAAGGAAGTTGTGAGACAGAATAAAACTCAGGAGACTAGTTTTTCTGAAGTTAAAAAAAAAAAAGTCTCAGGAAGGAGAAAAATAATTTAAATAAGATCTGATCTTACTAAGAACTGATCATTGAATTCACCAATATGGAGCTTACTGACAAGAAAAACAAGTTTCAAGGAAGTGATGGGGTGAGAATCATTCAGGTGTGTTCAAGAGAGTAGGAGAGAATAGGCAGAGAGGATTTATGGAGAGTTGGATTAGAGAACTTTTTTTGAAGAAATTTTCAATAAAGGGGAGCAGTGAAATAGGGAACTAGCTAGAGGAGGGTTTGTGTCAAAGAGGGCTGTTCTTTTAAGATGGGAGAAAATATTGTATATAAGCTAATGAAACTTTATTAGCAGAATACAAGTCTGTGTATTTATTTCTCCGTGTGGTGAAATAATCAATATTATTGATTCACTGTATCAGTGATCTATATACGTGAGAATCTTCAGTCTTTAAAAATCGAGTTAAGTAAATTATTACATGATTAAACTAAATATTTGGGCATTATAAATGACACTGTAACCTTTTTCCATCCATCTATTTTAATAGCAAACATACTGATGTTTTTATTATCATTTACAGACAAATCTTTGATTTTAACCCAGAGTTTCAGAGAGAGAGCATTTAGTTTGATTTAGCTCTAGTTGGATTTTTAAGAGTAAATCTTTTCTATTGCTGATATTGACACTGTTAAGTAGTTAGAATAGGAAAAAGGAATCCACAATGGCTGTGGCTAAAAGATAAGGAAGGGAAAAGCCCGTGAAAACTGAACAAAGGAAAGTCTGAGGACCAGAGTGAGGACCTCAGGGAGAACAAACAGCACTCCTGGCTAGCCCAGTTTACATAGGGCAGGCCCAGGGGGAGGAGAGAAGAAGTATATAAAAAGAGGAGCCAAAGGCCAGGGGCCTCTCTCTCCTCTTTGTGTCTTTTGGTTAGGCATGCCCTCACATCTCGAGGATGTATTTTCCTTTATTTTCTAAATAAAACAGAGCTGTAACACTGATCTGTCTGAGAGCTGTGACACGGTCTGTCTGAGGGCTGTAATGCTGGTCCATCGCTTCAAACTTTTGTTGTGCCAAGACAGAACCAAGGAAATTACAGCCCTCCCCACAACACCATAGGTGGAGGGACTCACATTTGCATATTATCTAAATCAAAAGCTAGGGTAATTTTCATTTCTATATGTAAGCTTGATCATACAGAAAGCCCTTTGTCCTAAGGGATATTTTCTCTCCTAGAAGTGCTTCATTTTGGTTATGGTTTTGATTTGCTTTAGATTTCTTCCTTGAGTGTCAGTGTTTTTCCTTAGTAAGGCTACTGGGAAGTGCCATCGTGCTTACCTCATGTGAAAACTTCAACAAGACCATCCTTTAAGTCTGTGCTACCCATGGGTAGCCAACAATACTTGTGATGTGCTTGATACAACCAAGAAACTGGATTTTCAATTTCATTTAATTATAATTAATTTAAATTTTAAAAATGAATTATTTAGAAGTACTTTTTCATTAAACAACTTTATTGTTTCCCTAGGATTATGGTTCACTTTATTGAAAAGTTAGCGTACAGTTGAGATGAGCTATATGTAAAATAAACAATGAATTTGAAGATTTATATGAAAAAAGGTGAAATATCAACTTGATAAACTTTATATTGACTGTTGAAATGATGTTGGTTTAATAGAAGAAATAAAAATTAAAAATATTTTATTGGGTTATAAGATATTTTATGTAAATAATTTTAAACAATAAGAATAAATATATATTTTTTAGTGTGGCTACTAGGAAATTATAGATTAAAGATGTAATCACATTAATTTCTATTTTACAACATTGCTCTAGTTTATTAAATATTAAGTTAATTCCAGATGAATAGGAAGGTAGATAGGTAGCTGCTATTGTAAGATATCTTTTGGTCTAAGTGAGGCTAAGAGTATTAGGTCAGCCTCTTCTATTATTTACTCTGTGGCTTCAGAATTAACATGGACTCTCTGGGATTAGGACTACATTTTAAACAGAATCATCTAACAACATAAAGTTTGCTAGAGAAGATAGGGGATCTTTTGGGGGGGATGATTTTAAGAAGAGCTTGAATCAGTACTTGCTGATAGAGAAAATATAGGTATGTGATAGAGAAATAGGTACTTGCCTTGTGAAAGCTTTCCAGTAAATTTCTTAGTTTCAAAGTCAAGGACAAAACCTATCTACACAGAAACCTTGCAATACAAATTGGTAGTATGTACATTCCAGGTCAAGAGTTAAAATACATATTTGCCTTTCATGTTTTGAGTTTTGTTTAAAGACGCTTACTCCTTGGAAGGAAAGTTATGACCAACCTAGATAGCATATTGAAAAGCAGAGACATTACTTTGCCAACAAAGGTCCCTCTACTCAAGGCTATGGTTTTTCCAGTGGTCATGTATGGATGTGAGAGTTGGATTGTGAAGAAAGCTGAGCACCAAAGAACTGATGCTTTTGAACTGTGGTCTTGGAGAAGACTCTTGAGAAGTCCCTTGGACTGCAAGGAGATCCAGCCAGTTCATCCTACAGGAGATCAGTCCTGGGTGTTCATTGGAAGGACTGATGCTGAAACTCCAATACTGTGGTCACCTCATGCAAATAGTTGACTCATTGGAAAAGACTCTGATGCTGGGAGGGATTGGGGGCTGGAGGAGAAGGGGACGACCGAGGATGAGATGGCTGGATGGCATCACTGACTCGATGGATGTGAGTCTGAGTGAACTCTGGGAGTTGGTGATGGACAGGGAGGCCTGGCGTCTGTGATTCATGGGGTCGCAAAGAATCAGACAGGACTGAGCGACAGAACTGAACTTGTTTTATTTTGCTTGCTTGGTTGTGCATGTGTGTATTGTTATCAATTCATTTTCCTTTTCTTCTTTCTTTCTCTGCTTGTATTATTTTCCAAGAAAATAGCAAGGCAATATGACCAACCCTAGGCAAATGTATCAGAAGGAGAAGTTTTATTTGTCATCTTCTTTTTCTCTTGATCCTATCCTTTTTCCTTTTGTCTAGGCTACCCAAAAATCTCCATTTGGTACTCTACCAATGATTTCCTTTGCAAGAGAATAAGTCAATCTGTGTTAATATATTTAATGACCCTTTATACTATTTCATGGGCATGATGTTTTATCCTTATAGAATTGAAATTTGCAGCTCCATGACAGGCAATTGGTTGATACACTCTGGGAATGTCAGAAGTTGTGGACCATATTTGTATCTTACTACTTGACAGCTGTCTGATTCTCCTACTGGGCCTATTTACTATTTGGGTTTGTTGCTGGGTCCAATTAAATGCAATTTAATTTATTGAATCTTTTATCTTGTTTGGCAAAAGAAATTACATAATTTTCCAAAGCTCTGGTAGAATGCAGTACCTTCTATGAAGAGGCAAATCATTCATTTTCAAAATTCTTATATTCTCAGAGTTCCTTTAAAAAACAAACAAACAAACAAACAAAAAAAACCCTCTTAGTCTGTTGATGCAAGAATGCTTCATACTCCACCTAACCGGTGTGAAAGTTTCATGTGAATATTTGATGGGAGACATTCTTGAGTTAGTATAACTTTATTTATTCCCTGGTGTGTGGGACTTCATTACTTTGGTCCATGTGGGATAGTCCTCAGAATGATGGATGACTCACTGTGAAACAGCTGTGACCTGACAGAGTTCTTGCTAGCATTGCATTTTCTGTGTGAACTTGATTTTTTAAAAAAACAATCACCATTATGTCACTGCATTCTTCTGCTTCAGTGTTGGTGGCTGCTTTCCTTGGGGATGGAGTAACACCCTCATACTGAAGGGGATGGGGGGTGGGCAGGAGATGGAACAGATGGCCTGGTGTGGACAGCATGAAGATGAGGGAAGAAAGATGACAATATATATAAGCACTTGCAGAACTACACTGTATACAAGCTGGCCTATTTACTATTAAAGCTAGGATAGGCTCACTATGTGATGTTTTGAAATTCCTAGAAATGGCCTACTGGGACTGGTAATTACCAGTGAATGCTGCATAAGGCATATCCTAGGCAAAGCTCCATGTTGCCTCATCAGTCTCATACCTGTCTCCCTGTGGTGCTCTTGCCTCATAGCACAATTCCCTGAAGGCTTCCCTGGTGGTTCAGATGGTAAATATATATATATATATATATATATATATATATATATATATATATATATATATATATATATATATATATATCTGCCCACAATCTGTGAGACCCAGGTTCAATCCCTGGGTCAGGAAGATCCTCTGAAGCAGGAAATGCCAACCCACGCCAATATGCTTGTCTGGAGAATTCTGTGGACAGAGGAGCTTAGCGGGCTACAGTCCATGGCCACAAAGAGTCAGATACAACTGAATGAATAATACTGTCACACTCCCCTACAGTCCTTTCTCATCCCTTTCTAGTAGTGGGGTTTTGGACACAATGATATCTTATCTGGTTTTTAGTTCCTTCATTAATAAAAAGAGATAAAGATAGCATCAATTTCCCAGGATACTTTTAAATATTAAGTAAATATATGTAACACTTTTAGAATAGTGGCCTATGTATATATTGTGTGATATTTGTTACTTGAAAAAAAAACCAAGTAACTCTTTGGACAAAATTAATTCAAATTTCTTTCTTTCTGGTACCCTCATCAAAATTTATTGGTCTTGTGTGCCATTTCAACAGAAACTTTCCCCCAATTCTTGATTTTTGAAAATCTCATACCAGTAGCTAACATCTGGATATGGGGTGTTCAATTCAGTTCAGTTCAGTCACTCAGTCGTGTCCGACTCTTTGCGACCCCATGAGTCGCAGCATGCCAGGCCTCCCTGTCCATCACCAACTCTCAGAGTTCACTCAGACTCACTTCCATCGAGTCAGTGATGCTATCCAGCCATCTCATCCTCTGTCGTCCCCTTCTCCTCCTGCCCCAATCCCTCCCAGCATCAGAGTCTTTTCCAATGAGTCAACTCTTTGCATGAGGTGGCCAAAGTACTGGAGTTTCAGCTTCAGTATCATTCCCTCCAAAGAAATCCCAGGGCTGATCTCCTTCAGAAATAGAGGGAAACAACAGAATGGGAAGGACTAGAGATCTCTTCAAGAAAATTAGAGATACCAAGGGAACATTTCATGCAAAGATGGGCTCGATAAAGGATACGGGGTGTAGATGATTCTTTTGTGCCTGTACAGTCTTTTGTAGTGGTATAATCAAGTGCGATTATTTACAGATTCAGATAGTTCTTGTAAAATTATGAACTCTTACTTCCCTTGGGAAAAAGTCAAAAGATATGTCAACTGTGTGGCAGTAGCTCCACATGAGAACGCTTGGAATTATGTGGTAGCAGCCCTGTTTTGATTCTGTGTATATCTCCCAACTGTCCAGTCTTCACTCTCCCTTATTTTCCCTTACAACCCAATCTTATTCACTTTTCATTGCCATCCCAGGCCCTCTGAATATGTGAGTTTGTGACTCAGGTGTCACTGTTACCTTTCTTAGCAGGTTTATTTGTGCCTTTGAAGACAGTCCTAACACAGAAGACACTTAATTCCTGTGCCACACCACTGCTTTTAGTGCTTAATGTCGGTTAACTCACTTGACCTTGTTGATCTAAACCAAATAGATTTCCAGAAATTTTCCTGGAAAAGATGGGTTATTTCGGGGAGATAAGCAAAAAAATATAATTTGGGGTCTGCAAACACAATGAACCATGTGCAATTCTCCTAAGTGGCAAGGAAAACAGAACACTTACTAAAGGGAAAAAGGAAATTGGGAAGGATACAGTAGACAAAGATCTTATGGTTTTTCATTGGCTGAGTCCTTGCTTGCATAGCAGAGGAGTTTGTATTTTTCCTGTTGGGCTCTTCTGTAATCACAGAGCATGAGATTTCCTCTTTCTTGTCTTCTGATTCTCTTTGATTGAGGTTTCTCTTCATTAATTTTTTTACATTTTCTCCTTTTAACCAAGATCTTTTTCTGAACACATTGCTGATCAAGAGTGAGGTTTTTTAGTTGCAGTGGTTTTTTGTCCCTCAGTACCAGGAAGGGCCTTTCCTGAGTGTAGCATCTTACATCAGAAAGAGAGTATACAGATTGAAAACCTACTGAGGTCACATTTGAGTAACAAAGAGGAATAAGAGGGAGAACTCTTAGGTAACTTTTATCTGAAGTCCATATGTTATCAAGATCATAGACATTGTAGATCATCTGAAGTGTTGAGTCTTCCTCAAAGATTTGGTGACAAACTTCCAACAGGCCTGGTCCAGATATCTTGGGAAAACTGTCTTATCAGATGTCATTAGTTCAGTTCTGTGAAATCTTTTCTTTCAGGCCACCAAATGATGTGCAGGTACAGTATGGTTCTGTGTTTTCTTTAGTTATGTCACGTGAATCCAAGAGTTTGGTAGCATAAGAGTTGGTTAGCAGTAACAGAAAGGAGCCTCTCCAAGGAGGCTGAAGAGAGTGACTCTGGAGGGTCTTTTCAAATAGATGAAAATTCTAGGTTGCAAGATGTGATGCTTTGAGTCTGTCTCCAGAGAGTGTACTATGAAAAGACTGCTCTACTAAAGTATGATTATTTTTAAACAAGCAATTAGGCCTTTGCAATACTGAAGTGTTTCTCCTTTTATCATGAGTTGTGAGTCTGAAAGAAGTAGGAGCCAAGTACATTGGGCATCCTGTGACTATCTCAAAGGGTGAGAATTTATGGGTTCCAGAAGGGCGAAGCTGAGATTTAGAAGGACTGCAGCAGTGCTTTAGTACCATATGGGTGGAGGAACTCTACAGATTTTTCCAATTGAGTCTGATAATGTCCTTAGTGCATTTGAGTAAACCAGAGGATTGAGGGTGGTAAGCACAGTGAAAGTGTTGTAAAAACAGTCAAACAATGTAGACTTGTTGAAACATCTAGTCAGAAAAGTGGGTTCCTTGATCTCTATGAAGTTTAACAGGAATTCCCTAGGTAGGAAGCATTTTTTTCCAAAAGGCAATTAGCCATGAAAGAGTTAGTAACCTGAAGGTAAGGCTTTAGTCCAGTGTGAAAACATGCATCTCATGACTAAAACATACTGATATCCATGAGACAGAAGAAGTCATATTAAATCAACTAGACCTGATATTGCCCACTAGGCAGTTTAGCAAGTCTGGGAGCAGTATGAAAGGGCTTCCCTGGGTTGTGCTTCAGACACTTCAGACAAGTGAAGTAGGCACTTTATGTGGCCTTAAGGTTTCCCTGCCAAATATTGATTTGTGAAAACTATCATTTTGTCAGTAGATCAGTGGTTAGTGCATGTGCAATGTTGAGGAGTGAGATTTTAGTCTTCAGTAGGAGATGGCTGTCATTTGATCCAAACATGAGCTTTTAGTCTTCAGTAGGACAGAGGAGAAAGGGATAACAGAGGATGAGATGATTGGATGGCATCACCGACTCAATGGACTTGAGTTTGAGCAAGCTCCAGGAGTTGGTGATGAACAGGGAAGCCTGGCATGCTGCAGTCCATGGGATTGCAAATAGTTGGACATGACTGAACGACTGCACTCAACTGAGGACATTGTTGTCATTTAATCCAAATATGAGCTTTACTGTTTTACTAAATCAAGAATTAATGAGTTTCTAGTCCTCTTTTCCCTTTTCTGAGACCAGTTATTAGGTTTCTTTGGTTAGTATTTCTAACTTATCTTTTGCAGAAATATTCCTTTGGACCATTACAAAGATTTGGCTGCTGTTGGTCCCTTTAAAGGCAGTATTCCTTGCTAAAATACCAGCAAAATGATTTTCCATGCTTCCCAGAATCAAGTTTAGAATGTCCTAAAATCTTTATAATAGGTAAGGAGGCAGGTAAAAGTATTGCTTCCAATAATTCCTAAATATAGGGGCCATTTAAAACTTTTATTTCTGATGGAAGTAAGAAAACCATTTTGCTTCCACAGCATTCCAAAATCATGAGCTACTCTGATATGTACTATAAGTCTGTGTTTAGTCAGTTTCATCCCTGGCTAAAATACAAGTCCATGTAAGAGTGTATAATTCAGCTTTTATCCATAGATTAAGATGCTGCCTCAACAACACTGAAAAGAGCTGCAAAAGCAAATCTAGTACATTATTTGCCATTGTCACCTTTTAAAAAGAACTGTCTGTGAGCCGTGGGAAATCAGTGGTGCCAAAAGGAATTTCCTCCAAATCATCATGAGTAGTCAGGAGGTTGTCTGTCAGCATTAAAGATGGAGGGGAGAAGAGGAGCAGGGTTAAGGTTATTACGTAAGAGAGTTATGTGAGGAACAGTTAACAAAAGGACTTCTTTAGGAGGAGAGTTGGCTGAGAAATGTTGAGCATGATGAGAATTTAAGAGAGTTTTTACTGCAAGAGGTTCAAAAATAGTTAAAGGAGGATCCCATGATGATTTTCTCAGTGTTCTTAACCAAAAGGGCAGTCACCAGAATGGCTCTAGGGGTGTATGCTTATGGCTCAGGGTCCAGTTGCTGGCTATAGCACTCTATGGGGCAACTGTAGTGCCCATGTATAAGGATGAGTAACCCAGAGGCTTTCTCTTCCTTTCCATATACAAAAAGGAACCAGAAAAGGAATCTGATAATTGGGATGCCCAAGGGCAGGTGAGTTCATCAAACTCTCCTTTCAGCCCTCAAATGCTATTGTCTGGTTTTTCCTGTAAAATTGGGTTGGAGTTGTTATTCTTGAATAAAAAATACAAAGATTTGGCCATAAGAGAGAATTTTGAAATCTGGTTTTAGCAAAAATCAACTAGCCTGAAAAAAAAACCTCACAATTGGTGCTTAGTTTGGGGTTTGGGAAAACTTAGGATACCATAAAGTTTGTCTGAATCTAAGTGTAGCCCTTGTTCTGATATCAAATGCTCTAAATATTGGGGCAGATTACAATTTTCTTTAGCAAGTGGTTGCTGTCTTCCTATCAGGATGCTTGAAAAGAAGGAGATCATCCACATGTGGCAAGAAAGTAGAACTTCTAGGAAACTTTATGTTGTTCAGAGTTTATGAAAAATGAGTGACTTTCAGTAAACCTCTGAGGCTATACCATCCAGATGAATTGTTTTTCTTCTCAGGTGAGGGGAAAAAGGTATTGGGTAATTTCATCAAGTGGAATACTAAGAAATGCATTGCATAAATGATTACAGTAAAGAATTGACTTCTGATAGTGAGAGGGTAACAGGCAGGAAGGCCAGGGGTCTCCAAATGGAAGAAATAGGCTGCAAGTGTCAGGCATTTTTTATCTCTCCCTTAAGCAGCAGGAGGAAACAAACTACAAGTGTCAGATTTTTTTTTTTTTCCTTAAAATTCTGTGTTGCCCTGATGACACCGGGCTCCACTTGAACTTAACTTTTCTCACACCTTGAGCTAACCAATGTGTTTTTCTTATGGAAATGTTTTTCTTAAGCTATGTTAATGAACCTATGTATTTCCTTTGGAATTTGCTTTTCTTCGAAATGGTTTCATCTAAGACGAACTCTTGGCTGATAATAGCTCAACAAACCAGTGTTCAAATCAGTTGTTTTATGGCTGGTGGATGACACACCTTGTGCCATCCTATCTCGAAAATGCATATTGTGGGAGAGGGGCCTGGTGAAACTCCATCAGCCTTGCAGTGTCTCTCTTATCTGATTAATAGCTTTCTTACAGACATAAAATATTTGGCTAAAGACTAGCAGGGGGGCACTCTCCGTCCCCCTTCTGATACCTATGTCAGAAGCTTTCTCTGTCCCTTTCTATACTTTAATAAAACTCTGCTATACAAAGGCTCTTGAGTGATCAAGCTTGGTCCCTGGTCCTGAGGTTAAATCTTCTTCAGAGATCACGAATCTGACACCGTTCAACGTAAGCTATCAGTAGGAATGGATGTTAGTAATGTAAGAGTGTTAAAAATAACAGGGTGTCCAGGGATAATGATGTTTATTCCTCAAGATCCTGGACAATCCTTTACCCTTTGTCTTTAAGTTTTCACATTAGTGAAAAGGGAATGATACAAGGGCTAGTACAAGGGATAATGAGACCACAAGTCTTGTAATATTCTATTATGGGTATGCCTCGGGGAGCTTCTTATAGTGAAAGTGTTAGTCACTCAGTCATGTCCACTTCTTTGCGACCCCATGGACTGTAGCCCTCCAGACTCTTCTGTCCATGGAATTCTCCAGGCCAGAATACTGGAGCTGGTAGCCATTCTCTTCTCCAGGGGATCTCCCTGACCCAGGGATTGAACCCAGGTCTCCTGCATTACAGGCAGATTCTTTCCCATCTGAGCCATCAGGGAAACCTTCTTTGTAACCCTCTGGCCTAATACTGTCATGAAAGTGAAAGTCATGTCTGACTCTTTGGAGCCCCACGTACTATAGCCTGCCAGTCTCCTCTGTTCATGGAATTCTCCAGGCCAGAATACTGGAGTGGGTAGCCATTCCCTTTTCCAGAGGATCTTCCCAACCCAGAGTTTGAACCCAGGTCTCCTGCATTGCAAGTGAATGCTTTGCCATCTAAGCCACCAGGGAAGCCCCCATAGATGAAAAAAAGATGTCAGAAGGTCGTTTAATTCACCTGGTTGGTTGCAGGCATATCTCATTTTGTAGCACTTTGCATTATTGTGCTTCACAGATATTGTGTTTTTTACAAATTGAAAATTTGTGGCAACTCTGCATTGTCAGATGATGGTTAGCATTTTTAGCGATAAGATATTTTTAAATTAAGGTACATACATGTTCAAGCTGGATTTAGAAATTGCCAACATCCGTTGAATCATCACAAAAGCAAGAGAGTTCCAGAAAAGCATCTGCTTTATTGGCTATGCCAAAGCCTTGACTATGTGGATCACAATAAACTGTGGGAAATTTTTAAAGAGATGGGAATATCAGACCACCTGACCTGTCTCCTGAGAAATCTGCATGTAGGTCAGGAAGCAAAAGTTAGACCTGGACATGGAAAAACAGACTGGTTCCAAATCAGGAAAGCAGTATGTCAAGGCTATATATTGTTACCCTGCTTATTTAACTTAGATGCAGAGTACATTATGAGAAATGCTGGGCTGGATGAAGCACAAACTGGAATCAAGATTGCCAGAAGAAATATCAATAACTTCAGATATGCAGATGACATCAGCCTTATGGCAGAAAGAGAAGAAGAAATAAAGAGCCTCTTGATGAAAGTGAAAGAGAGTAACAAGTTGGCTTAAAACTCAACATTCAGAAAACTAAGATCACGGCATCCCATCACATAACTTCATGGCAATTAGATGGGGAAACAGTGGAAACTGTGACAGACTATTTTTGGGGGCTCCAAAATCACTGCAGATGGTGACTGCAGCCATGAAATTAAAAGACTTGCTCCTTGGTAGAAAAGTTATGACCAACCTAGACAGCATTATTAAAAAGCAGAGACATTACTTTGCCAACAAAGGTCTGTCTAGTCAAGGCTATGGTTTTTCCTGTGGTCATGTATGGATGTGAGAGTTGAACTATGAAGAAAGCTGAGCCTCGAAGAATTGATGCTTTTAAACTGTGGTGTTGGAGAAGACTCTTGAGAGTCCCTTGGACTGCAAGGAGATCCAACCAGTCCATCCTAAAGGAAATTAGTCCTGAATATTCACTGGAAGGACTGACACTGGAGCTGAAACTCCAGTATTTTGACACCTGATGCAAATGTCAGGGGAGTGTAATCTCCTCAGTTCTGTCTTGTCTCAACAAAAATTTGAAGTGACTAACGTTAAAACCTTCGGTGTGTCACAGCTCTGTGTTATAGCTCAGTTTGATTTAGAAAATAATAGGAAAATACATCCTCGAGGCATGAGGTCATGCTGACCTAAAGACGCAAAGAGAAGAGAGAGAAAAAAAAAAAAACAAAACGATTTTGCGTGACAAAGACCCCTGGCCCTTTGGCTCCTCTTTTTGTGCGTTTTCCTCCCCCTGGGTCTTCCATATGTAAAACGGGCTAGGCAGGAGTGCTGTTTGTTCTGCCTGAGGTCCTCACTCTGGCTCTTGGACCTTCCTTTGTTCTGTTTTCACGGGCTTTTCCCTTCCTTGTCTTTTAGTCACTGCCATTCTGGATTTCTGTTTCCTATTCTTACTACCTAACACGAAGAACTGACTCACTGGAAAAGACCCTGATGCTGGGAAAGATTGAAGGCAGGAGAAGAAGGGGATGACAGAGGATGAGATGGTTGGATGGCATCACTGGCTCAATGGACATGGGTTTCAGTAAACTCGGGGAGTTGTTGATAGACAGAGAGGCCTGGCGTGCTGCAGTTCATGGGGTCTCAAAGTGTTGGACATGGCCGAGCAACTGTACTGACCTGAACTGAACCTTTTTAAAAATTAATTTATTTATTCTAATTTGTGGCTAATTACTTGACAATATTGTGGTGGTTTTTGCCATACATTGACATGAATCAGCCATGGATATACATGTGTCCCCTTGTCCCAATCCCCACTGCCACCTCCCTCCATGCAACTTCACACTTAATAGATTATAGTATAGTGTAAATACAGGCTTTTATATGCACTGGGAAACCAAAAAAACATGTTACTCTCTTTATTGTTATCACATTGGTCTCAACTGAACCCTCAATTTCTTCAAAGTACAACTGTACTTTGATGAGTACTGTCAAACTGTAGAATTATTTCCCCCTTTCAGGAGAAAGATATTCCAGCATCATACTTCTCTAAGAAGTCTCAGCCTAGTGAATGGATAGGGAAAGAGGAACTAAGGAGAAAAGAGTGTATACCTCTCAAAGAGCCTCAAGAAAATGGAATCGATTCATAGATAAGAAACTCCTCAGTTTCATTAGAGATCCCCCACTATGTGAATGGTTTCAGGCCTCCAAGGCAGGAGTTGTTTTGTACTAGTGGGTTGAGTACCAGTGGTGTGCCTTCGGTATCAGTCAATCGAGAGATTTTTCTTCGAGCCAGTTAAGTGGAAGGTTGGGAAGAGGCCCAGTAGTTCCTCAGGGCCTTGTCAATGAAAATTGGGAGGAAGGCCTGTTTAGAGGATGAAGCCGCCTAAGGCGCATAAGTTTGCAACAATCTCTTTCATTGTTCTGGCTCTTTGCAATAATAGCAGAAACTAGCAGAGTTTTGGTTTTGTTAAGGAACATTTCATTTGCTGGAGTTGAAGATTAATAATTTTTTGGTTTTATTAGGTTATTTATCTTGAGTGAGAGAGAGCTGGTTTGCCAGATTAACTAAATCTGGAGTGGACATAGTTTTATTCTGTTCTGGTCCTTTTTACTAAAGGGGAGAGGTCCCATTTCAGTCCATTGATAAACAAAAGTTAAAACTACCCAGGTAGAATTAACTTCTGAATGAAGACCAGAATTTTCTTTAAAAATACAATCTAAAGGTGATTATAAGGGTCGTCTTTTCATGTGTTTATTAGCCAACTGTATGAGAAGACAATTTTAAGCAGACAGGTTCTGACAAGTTCAAGTGCTGTTTTGGACAAACACCAATGGCTGTTGCTGCCCCAGCCAGGCTCCATTCTTCCGTGTTCTAGTCTTATACCAGGTTGAGGCCACTCCAGATCCAGTGACACACTGTGACATGGAGTGAACAAGGCCAGAGCTTTTGCCCTGCTGGAGCTGGGGTTCATACCAGGGTGATTATGGGAAACTGACAGCTGCTACAGCAGACTCCTCTCAGTCCTGCCTCAGGGGCAGCCAGCTTGTGCACATTCCTCACGAGTGGAGTCCAGGCTCCCAGCTGCCTTCCTGTTAGTCTCAGCGATTCTCGAACCAGTCAAGGGACTCATCTCCCCCATGTAGGACCCTAGAACTGGGGCGCCATCTTTGTCCCTCACCCCTCACTCTCCAGGGCAGCAGTCAGCTGTGTATTCTCCCCTTTCCTCTGAGTCCCCTCTCAGAGGCATATGTCTTGACTCGATAGCTTCTCTTCCCTTGTTACCTAATTATATGTGTATCTTCTTGTAGCCAATTTTCAATGATAATCGTTTCATATGTTGATGTATTTTTGATGTATTCCTGGCAAGATGGTGGGGTGACCTCCATGTTTTCTTACTCTGCTATCTTGATCTATTCTGCTTTTGCTAATCTTAAAATCTTATTTTGCAAAGAGGAAATTATAGGCTCCTGAAAACACTTAGAAGCCTAAAAATACTGATTGATATAGGTAAACCATTCAGTTATGGAAATTTCTGAGCTGTTACATTCCAATTCAATTTAAAAAAAAATTAACGTTGAGGATTTCAAATCTCTCCATAATGTCCACTGATATTCTAAATTGCCTTTGGTCAGGTAAGCCCATTTAGTTAGAATTGCACATGCAGAGGGACCATGATTTTCAAACATAAAATTTCCTGAAGTCCCTGTAGGGGTCTTGTCCTCAAAATATGTAGATAACTTAGATCCCATTTCTCAGTTTTTTGTCTAGAGTAAAGGAATCATTTTCAAACAGCTCAAACAGCTTATAGCTCAATCCAAACAGCTTGCAAGCTAATGCTAGACAAGTCTAAGAAAACAGCTTGGTCCTAGGGGAGCCAGGCCTAGGGCTTTTTCAGCCAGTTTCCAGAGAACAGCCCCTGTTCTAAAGGAAAGGGTGGCGGCTGAAGCAGCACACTGCCGTGAAGCAGCCCTGTTACTGAAGGAATGGGCTAGCCGCTTCTCAGTGAGCTCCAGTTGAAACAATCTCAACTCAAAATCAGATTGAAGTGCCAAATGAGTACTCACATACAGAACAGGGCCTTAACCAGAAAGACAAAACCTTAATGTAGATTCCTCATACAGTCTGGAGAACTTCAAATGCCAAGATAGTGTGAACTCAGATCTAGAAAAAAGACGCACCTTCAAACTCCAAGGTCAGTGAGAAAAGCAGGGAGCGATAATGGACTCAACTGGGGGTACCGCACTTGTTTGCTCACCAGACCCAGAGCTTTGGGGGGGTCTTCTGTTGTCCCCATATGAGTCACCAAAATGTTGACCTGAAATAGTAGACTTTTTCTAGAAAAGAAGGGGAACACTTTATAGGGCTTCCCTGATGGCTCAGCAGTAAAGAATCTGCCGGCAGTGCAGGAGATGTGGGTTTGATCCCTGGGTCGGGAAGCTCCCCTGGAGAAGAAAATGGCAACTCACTCTATATTCTTGCCTGGGAAAGCCCATGGACGGAGAAGCCTAGTGGGCTACAGTCCATGGGGGTGCAAAAGAGTTGGGCAGGATTTAGTGACTAAACAACAGCAAAGAAAGTTGAGAGTGCTTCGATAAACCAGGAGCTCATGGTTTTTCATTAGCTGAGTCCTTTCCAGGAAAGAAATCTTTCTTCTTCCTGTCGAATCTGCTATCATTGCAGGGCATAAGAGCTCCCCCTTCTGGTTTCCTGACTGTATTTAATTGAAGTTTCTGTTTATTGATATTAATATTTTACAACCTTAACTCTAGTCACAGTAAGGTATTAGAATGTATTCTAAGCATAATAGGAAGTCACTGAGTGATCTTAAATAGAGGGAGGTCTCAATCCAATATCTATATTTAAATATATCTGTAGTTGCCATGCCTTGGAAGGGGTAAAAGAGGAAATGAGAGCCAGTTAGATAGTTATTAAAGTAGTTAACAAAAAAAACAAAAAAAAACAAAAAAAAAAGAGGGAATTCCCTGTTAAGTCCAAAGGTTAAGACTCAGGCTTTCACTGCTGTGGACTCAGGCTCAATCCCTGGTTGGGGGACTAAAATCCCACAAGCTGCATGCTGTCGCCAATAAATAGAAAATGATGAGCATTCTGACTAGATAATAGGGATGATAAGAAAAGAAGATGAATTAGGGGTATAACCCAATGCATTTAGAAGGAAATCTTATATGGGTATAGTGTGGCCCCTATCTGCACCTGGCCACTCTATTCTATTTTCTTATTCTATTCTATTCACTCAGCCATGTCCAACTCTTTGCTTCTCACCCTGAATGGTGCAGTGTTAACTTCATCTCTCTTTACCTTGTATTTCTTATTTATGAAATATAGTAAAAGATAATAATAGTACCTATCTCAAAATATTAAGAGGACTAATGAGATAATATACAATGATTTGGAACCATAGGGGACTTCCCTGGTGGCTCATGGGTATGGGTAAAGAATTCAACAGCAATACAGGAGACAGAGGAGATGCGGGTTCAGTCCCTGGGTTGGGCAGATCCACTGCAGGAAGGCATAGCAACCCATTCCAGTATTCATGCTGTGAAAATCCCATGGACAGAGGAGCCTGGCAGGCTACAGTCCATGGAGACACAAAGATTCAGGCTGTGACTGAGCACGCTTGCATTAACATGTAGAAGCACTCAGTAAAATTTACCTATTTTTGATGAAATATTATGAAGTTGGGCTTCCCTCATAGCTCAGTTGGTAAAGAATCTGCCTGCAATGCAGGAGACCCTGGTTCAATTCCTGGGTTGGGAAGGTCTGCTGGAGAAGGGCTAGGCTACCCACTCCTTATGAAGTCATAAAAGTATGTTGTTAAATGTCAGCAATATAAAAATTATAAACATGTTAAGTGAGTAAGTATATACCATATATTTCAATACGATGATTTCAGTATTTTTGAACTACCTCCTAATAATTCTCCATCTCAGTAATCCAGCTTTTTCCT
This sequence comes from Ovis canadensis, assembly GCF_042477335.2. Lineage (NCBI taxonomy): Eukaryota > Metazoa > Chordata > Mammalia > Artiodactyla > Bovidae > Ovis > Ovis canadensis. The sequence continues at coordinate 69,697,443 of NC_091248.1, read as the reverse complement.
CTGCAACATTTCTACACTTACAGCCTCAGGAAATGAGAGAGCAAATGCCACCCAGGGAAATATAAACACTGGCAAGTTTTGATATGCAGGAATTCCATTACCGTACTTTAGCTAAATAATACTAGTCCCTACCAACATGGCTTAAGTTTAAATCATGCTATATTAAGTATGAACAAATGCATAAAATATAAACTTCCTAGCCAAATTATCTAAACATACATTTAGCTATTTTTCTCATCATGAAAGAAATGTAATTATAAAACTTAGAATAATTTTTAAGATATTTTGTATCAACTTTTTCTACCCTATCATCCTAAATGGTACTCTCATCTTTAAAAGCTGTTGTTAGTTTTCTACATGTTTAAGATGATGAACATGATTAGAAACAGAATTTCCAAAGTACTTTAAGGTTCTTCATTGTACTATGCTATAAAGTTTACTCACTCAGTTTCTTGGGGCTTCCCAGGTGGTGCTATGATAAAGAACCTGCCTGCCAATGCAGGAGGTGTCAGAGACACAGGTTCGATCCCTGGGTGGGGAAGATGGAGGAGTACATGGCAACCCACTTTAGTATTCATGCCTGGAGAATCCCATAGACAGAGGAGCCTGGCTGTCTATGGTCCACACGGTTGCAAAGAGTTAAACACAACTGAAGCGACTTAGCATGCAAGCTGTTTCTTAAAAATCTATAATAATGTCTCAGTAAGTGGTCCTTTAGCCAAACATTACATGAAAATTATGCTCCATCTTTTGTTTCTTGCCTATAGAATATTCTGAAAAGTGATAGCAAAATTTATTTCCTTTTGCAGTATCCAGTGTAGTGAGTAATCTATGCTTTAGCTTATGAAAATGGCACCAATTTACATAGTTTATTCACACAGAGATTACTAAATTGCCAAAAGCTGGAGAATCTTTTTAAAGTAAGTGGGTTGCTTTCAGACATTTCCATTTACCAGTTTTTTTGTTTTACAAGATCTCTCAATCAAATCAGAGATTATAACCCAAATTAGTATAATCTGGGGATTTTATGAGTCTTCCCTGGTGGCTTATAAACTCTTAAAAATGTGTTATTTACAATCAGCTCCATTAAGCTGTCCCCAAATTATCACTTGATGCAGAAGAAAACATCTGGTCACTATTTCATAGCAGAAAGATAATTAGCCTCCAATTTTCACAAGTTATATTTTCACTTATGACCCTTGCAAAGCCCAGGGACTTCAGACCTGTCCAGTTACTCTGACCCATCTCCCCAGGTGAATGAAAATGGAAAGCAGGTTTTTTCCAGATAGAAATTAACTCATCACCTGCTAATGTCTAAGGCTATATCTCAGGAGCTATTACACTGTCATTTAAAAATTATTTTCTTCAATTAACCCACAAATGCCCAGTTGGCCACTAGAAAATCAAGAAATATTGATCATTAACAGAGTATATATGCACTGTTGAGGAATGCCACAGCAAATTTCTTCAGATAAGATACTTTAAACTGCTTTCATGTGAAACATGGGCAATTGTGTAGCAACATTACTTTTATAACATTTAATTATATTCCTAGTTTTATTTATAGGCAAAGAAAAAGAATAGTTGAAAAAAAGATTCAGTTGTTACTTTACCTTTTGAGCATCTCAAACACTTCTGCTTTAGCTGCATAAATATATTCCCTAGCCCCTTCCACTCTCCCTCATCTCACTCACCAACTGTGGAAATATAGTTGTTTACATTACATTTTGCTTTTGAGAATCTATGTAGTATTATAAAATCCTGAACACAATTATAACTTGCAACTAGCTCCGTGACAGAAAGAAAGCTCTTCTATTTTTTTTGTTTGTTTTTTAGAAAATACATTAGAAAGTAAGAGGATATAACAGCTGAAATATCAAAGATAAAGAAATAGTTAGCCAGAATGCCTTCCCCAGGAGAAAACCAACATATATTCCTAAGCATAACTCACCACACAAATCAGCAACTGAGGGCAACACTGATGACTCAGAACTGAGAATAAATTGATTGTTAGAAAACCTGCAAATGATCCCAAAATGACAAATCATCCTGATTAGTGCAGTGCATTATTTGGGACCCTAAAATGTTTCTGTCCTTCTAGAGACTTCTTTACATTACTGTTTCTTAGTAGACACCTATTTTGTGCAGAGTAGTGCTACATAACTGTTCTAGATATCATTTTAATTCTTTCAAACTACTTATTGTTTATCCTACACTGCTGCTCAAATATTCCCTTTGCCTGCCACATAGGTACATAATGTCTACTGCTTGAATGATAGAAGAGAGTTATATTTTTCAGAGTCAGCAACAATGTGACCGTATGGCCTCATTTTACCTGTCATCTTATTTCCTACTATCTCTACAACTGGTATGCTCAAATTTTGGTCTGACATTTTTCTTCACCTGTATACAAGCACACCTTGCACATTTTTGATTCCTTGTTTTATGAACCATTGTCAGTCTCCTTTTGTAAATTCTATTCATTCCTCAAAGTCAGTTTTATGTCTCACTTTTTAAATGGAGTCTCCTTTCATTTCTCTTGCTCTCATTGATCATTTTCCCTTTTCAGTGCCTATACCTGTAGTACACAATTTTCAACCTAGATACTGATATATGGATATAATGGCAAAGTAATGTCTCTACTTTTTAATAAGCTCTCTAGGTTAGTCATAACTTTTCTTCCAAGGAGCAACTATCTTTTAATTTTATGGCTGCAGTTACCATCTGCAGTGATTTTGGAGCCCCCCAAAATAAAGTCTGTCACTGTTTCCAAGTTTCTCCATCTATGTGCCATGAAGTGATGGAACCGGATGCCATGATCTTAGTTTTCTGAATGTTGAGCTTTAAGCCCAACTTTTTCACTTTCCTCTTTCACTTTCATCAAGAGGCTCTTTAGTTCTTCTTCGCTTTATGCTCTTAGTGTGGTGTCATCTGCATATCTGAGGTTATTGATATTTCTCCCAGCAATCTTGATTCCAGCTTGTGCTTCACCCAGCCCAGCGTTTCTCATGATGTACTCTGCATATAAGTTAAATAAGCAGGTGACAATATATATATAGCCTTGTACTCCTTTCCCGATTTGGAACCAGTCTGTTGTTTCATGTCCAGTTCTAACTGTTGCTTCTTGATCTGCATACAGATTTCTCAGGAAGCAGCTTAGGTGGTCTGGTATTCCCATCTCTTGAAGAATTTTCCACAGTATTTTTGTGACCCACACAGTCAAAGGCTTTGGAATAGTCAATAAAGCAGAAGTTGATAAGTAAAATGGCAACCTACTCCAGTGTTCTGGCCTGGAGAATCCCAGGGACGGGGGAGCATGGTGGGCTGCCGTCTCTGGGATCGCATAGAGTCGGACACAACTGAAGTGACTTAGCAGCAGCAGCAGCAGCAGCAGCAGCAGCAGCAGATGTTTTTCTGGAACTCTCTTGCTTTTTTGATGACCCAACAGATAGGTATCTACAAATCATTTCAACAACACATTTAAGCATTGCAAATGGCAGTGGTGGAATGAAAGGGAGAGGTGAAATAAAAGTATCAAAGGGTGGTGCTCCTCAACCTATTGACAATTTTTGATGTTATATTTGGGTGTCAAGATTTTGCACAGTGTAGTCAGACGATGTGGGAATTTTGGATCATGAGTCATGAATCACAGATCATTTCAGTGTGTCTCATAAAAAGTTTTTAAATGGCTCTTTTTTTAAATAAATAATGTGATGTCCCAAAGAAAATACTATGTATGGTGCAAAGAATAGATATCATAGACTTTAAAACTATTCATATTTAAAGAAATATAACTATAATGTAACTATATGGCTATAAGATTCTATTGGCAGGGGTGATGATTAGGAAAGTCATAGACCAAGATGTGTAAGATAATTGGTTTCTGGACTGTTGAAATCTTATTCCATGTGTGTTTGTTGTTGTTATTTGCTTGTTTGTGCATGAGTTTGCTTAGTCATTGTATTTTTCAGGATTTTCAAATTGTACTTAAAAAATAATTTCAGAGCTTATTCACTTTTAGGCAAAGACAAAAGAAGAGTATAAGCCTCCAGGTTGAGCTGCTTCTTCACAAATAATAAAATTCTAATTTAATTTTAAGCTCCTATTTTAAAGCAGGTTTATTTTAAACCACTCAGCAGTGGCCACAAAACTGGAAAAGGTCAGTTTTACCTTTCAGCAGGTAATCTAAAGGTCTAGCACAGAATGATAGGGAAAATAATATTCCAGACAGCCCCTGCCTCTCAATTATATTCCACCTCAAAATGCCCTCCATCTTTAGGGGTCTTCACTTTTTTCTCTTCTTAATCCTCTCAGCAGAAGAAGGGTAGTAGTATTCTGTTGTGTAATTCCAAGGCACCATACTGCTGTTTGCCAGTGGAGAAAGTTACTCTTTAAAAATTTATGTATGCCCTCCTCTTTACTATTTCTGTTGGCTACATGCCACAGGCTTAGTAAGGTGTAGCAGGGCCCCCTTGGCAACTTGCCACAAAGTATTCTCTTACTTCATCCAACTTGTCAGTTATGTCCTGGTTAGTTAGCTTCCAGTTATGTGTCCAGTATTTATGTCCCTAATTGCTAATACCTTAGATCAAGTTCTCCTAATTTCTCAGCTAAATTATTGCTACAACCTCTAAGTGGTCACTCTGCCTCTGATATTTCCTCCAGTCCAGTTTTCTCAGTTGTTCCCAGAACAGCTGTCATGCTTAAAATATTTGAGTAGCTCCTGTCGCCCTAAACATAGAGTATATGTGTGAGTATGTGCTGTCATGTCTGACACTTTGTGACCCCATGGACTGCGATCCACCAGGCTCCTCTGTCCATGGGATTCTCCAGGCAGGAATACTGGAGTGAGTTGCTGTTTCCGTCTCCAGGGAATCTTCCCAACCAGGGGTCAAACCCACATCTCTTGCATCTTCTACAATGGCAGGTGGGTTCTTAACCAGCTGAGCCACCAGGTAATTCCAAAACATGGAGTCTGCATTCTTTAAATATCCACTGCAATGCCCTTCAGCATCTAGTCACTGTTCACTTCTAAAGCCTAACAGCCGGTTTTTGTTGTTGTTGTTGTTGTTGGTTTTTTTTTGTTTTGTTTTGTTTTGTTTTTGGCGAGGGATGGTAACTCCTTGCTCATATTCTATTTCCAACACTAGGAGGGAGGAGTTGAAGAAGCAGATAGCCTGTGATGCATGTATTCTTTTCACTGTAGGACCACTGTCAGGATAACAAAGAAATGAATCCATTCTTGTTAACTGGACCTTTGGGCATTGAGAGCCTCTTATGCTCCTATACTTCTTGCCGAGTATGCCACAGTCAAAAAGTTATGAGAACTTTTTCACCTAAGCCACTTTTCAGGGTGGTTGTACTTCTGAAAATTCTTGCAAGTGAGATGATGCATTGAAGTAATGCATTTCTTACCCCTGCAATGTTGGTTGCTCACGGCCTATGAGATAATTGGCTGATTCCTCCTGTCAGGATTCCTTCTACTGCATTAAAAAATTTTCAATTAAATTGAAAAATTACATCTCACAGGAAGCTTTCATGGGACTTTGAAATCTAGGTTAGCACTCTTCTTGTAGAGCTGATATAGCTGACCTTACTTTAATAGGATTTGTTAATCTTATTGTAAGTGCCTATTTAGCCATTTATTGCACAGAGCAAACTTGTTAAAGTACAATTCTAAAACAGCTTTATTTCTATCTATTTATTGCTTTCTGATGTCCTCTCTGCTAGATATCTTCAGTTGTTCCTTGACTATATCTCAGGCAGGTCCTGTAGCTTGGCATTCATTCCCAGCTATAGATATATCCTCAAATTCAGGTAATAAAAACTCTAGCCTAAACTAAATTAAAATTTCAAAATTTCCTCCAGTTCAAAGTAGTTTCCCTCTCTTGGCTCAGACTTGACTTTCAACTGGATGACATACAATAGGGAGTGGGGGCATGGTCAGTTTTTTACTTCTCCTAATGTTCTTTTAGCCTTAGAGAAAATAGAGTTGAAAGAAAAGATAGGGAATTCTGAGACTGGTGCTGTTATTGCTTGACTGGTGGTACATTCTATTATATCAGGCAGCCCCATGCTCTCACTGAAAGGGTGATTTGTAGGTTCTTTTGAGACTCTACTGCACTATATAATTTTCTGAAAAACATGAATCATTCTTCTTACTGACTGCATACAACCCCCACTTGCCTCTCAGCTTTGTTTCTCCCTCTAGTTGTTTGTCTCCAGTCTGTATTTGTTAGGGTCCTCTCCCTTCTCAAGACGACTCTTGGCCTTCTTCAGTATCAAGTGGCTCACAGAAAATATCAAACACCCTGTCCTAGCCAGTATTAGAAGTGCCAGCTGCTATTCATGTGAATCTCTCCTTATCTTGCCTCAACAGGCAGCTATAGCCAGAATCTCCTTCACACTTCACTGAGTGAGATGGAGCCACATGCTCTCAGAGCACTTATTAAGCTCTCCTAAGTTCTCTGCCACCATGATTCATAAAACATGTACACTGATATTACTCAGTCCCTGACATAATAGACGTTAAATAAATATTTGTTGAATAAATGAATGAATGAATTATCCTTGACCTGGTGGAGGTAAACCAAAAACTCATGCTTAGCTGATGCAGGCTCTGGAGATTACAGTTGTCCCTTGGTTCCCACAAATACCAAAATCCAAGGATGCTCAAGTCTCTTATATAAGACAGTGTAGTACAGTGAGTCCTTCTTATCCACATATTCTGTATCCACAGATATGGACAGCCAACTCTACTTCAATACATATATATATATATTTTTTAATCAGAGGCCTTTTTTAAGAAGTTCTTTTCCTTGACCTAGAAATCCCAGTTCTAGGAATTCATTTAAGGAAATAGCTGAGCAAGTGCTCACTGATAAATGTAGAAGGATCAGTAATATCTAACATTAAAATGAAAATCATCTATGTCCAAAATAATAGTGGATTGTTTTTAAAAGTATGGTTCATTCACACATTTAGACTATTGTCATTAAAATTTTTTATGTAGATGTGTATTCCTTGGTGTAGATGTGAGAGTTGAAACAGAAAATGACAACCTGAAAAAGGAAGTTAAAGAAAAAAAACTGACTTGCAAACAGACTAACTGTATTAAACTGTGACCTGCAACACAGATAATCTAAGAACAAATAAAATATTGTAACTCATTTTAGAGTGTATGCATCAAGCTAAGGTATCAGTAGCAGTACTACTACCCAGATCCAAATGTTCCAAAGACTGCTGGCTTGTTGAACAAGTCACCTAGTTTATAAATCTGACAATTCTCTGCCCAGACCATACTCACTAACTTCTGCCATGAAACCATCATCCATGGCTAACTCCAGTTTCTGAAATGCTATAAGTATTCTTCCTTACTGACCCCCTTTTTGAGTCAGACTAACATTCTGTAAAAAATACTGTCCCTTTCTTAACATGTTTATTTACTAAACCCATTTTTGTATATCTAACAGTTCGCCTAGTAGAATAACCAAAGAACTAAATTTGCTAATTTTTTTTCCTCCTTTGTTTTCTCCTTTTACTGCAGCATAGAAACACTTTAGTCTGAGTATTTTGTTGGATGCTATCACCTTACCTTTATTGGGGGTATAATTTTTGTCAAATTTTTAAAAATTATGGCATAAGTTGTTTCTACCTATGACAGTTTAAAAATTTTCAGCAACTTAAGTTGTGGCAGAATTGAAGATCTTATCAGTTTTATTTCATTCCTGAAAGAAAGAAAGTGAAAGTGAAAGTGAAGTTGCTCAGTCATGTCCGACTCTTTGCGACCCCATGGGCTGTAGCCTACCAGGCTCCTCTGTCCGTGGGATTTTCCAGGCAATAGTCCTAGAGTGGATTGCCATTTCCTTCTCCAGGGGATCTTCCCAACCCAGCATCAAACCCGGGTCTCCCACATTGTAGACAGATGCTTTACCATCTTAGCCAGTTGACCCTTGAACGACAGCAATTTGTACTCTATGGGTCCAATTATACTCAAATTTTTTTCAATATATACATACTGTACTACACTGACCTGAAATTAGTTAAACCCATGAATGAGGAGCCTAGGAGACCAAGGACTGACTATGAATCTTGAGCATCTGCAGATTTTGGTTTCTGTGGCAAGTCCTTAAACTAATACCCCATGGATACATAGAGACAACTCTACATCTAACTTTAACAGGAGTTTCATTAAAATATTCTTTTCATATATCAAAATAATTAAAAAGTATTTCAAAAATAAAACTTGTATGCCATCTGAGGCTTCATTATTCTGGTCTACCATATAGTTCATAAGGATGAGCTTATTTGCAAATTGTTTTTACTAGTTTCAGTTTGCCCAGATCCTCAAAAACTGAAGTATACCTTTGTGGAATACTATGAATAGAGATTTCCAAAAGATTTTTAATGAAATATAACCAAACTTTACAAGACAAATTCATATTAAAGTTAAATTTTTTTTATGTCATCTAGTTTGACTGAAATAGGTATTCGAACGCTTTAGTACTTCTAAGATCCATTTGATGATGATTAACGCTGGGCTGAAAGAAGTACAAGCTGGAATCAAGATTGCCAGGAGAAATATCAATCACCTCAGATATGCAGATGACACCATCCTTATGGCAGAAAGGGAAGAGGAACTAAAAAGCCTCTTGTTGAAAGTGAAAGAGAAGAGTGAAAAAGTTGGCTTAAAGCTCAACATTCAGAAAACGAAGATCATGACATCCGGTCCCATCACTTCACAGCAAATAGATGGAGAAACAGTGGAAACAGTGTCAGACGTTATTTTTTGGGGCTCCAAAATCACTGCAGATGGTGATTGCAGCCATGAAATTAAAAGACACTTACTCCTTGGAAGAAAAGTTATGACCAACCTAGATAGCATATTCAAAAGCAGAGATATTACTTTGCCAACAAAGGTCCGTCTAGTCAAGGCTATGGTTTTTCCTGTGGTCATGTATAGATATGAGAGTTGGACTGTTAAGAAAGCTGAGTGCTGAAGAATTGATGCTTTTGAACTGTGGTGTTGGAGAAGACTTTTGAGAGTCCCTTGGACTGCAAGGAGATCCAACCAGTCCATCCTAAAGGAGATCAGTCCTGGGTGTTCATTGGAAGGACTGATGCTAAAGCTGAAACTCCAGTACTTTGGCCACCTCATTTGAAGAGTTGACTCATTGGAAAAGACCCTGATGCTGGGAATGTTTGGCGGCAGGAGGAAAAGGGGATGACAGAAGATGAGATGGCTGGATGGCATCACGGACTCGATGGAAGTGACTCTGAGTGAACTCCGGAAGTCGGTGATAGACAGGGAGGCCTGGTGTGCTGTGATTCATGGGGTCACAAACAGTTGGGCATGACTGAGCGACTGAACTGAACTGAACTGAACTGAACAGGGAGACATCACACAATGACAGTCTGAGCTATTATTTTATTCAATATTAGCATCATCACATTTTGTTGTTCAGTTATTTTTATACTATAACTAACTATAGTCTACCTTTAATGTTTTGTGAGCTTCTTTATTCTGGTAAGAATACAATGGTTGGATAGCATCACTGACTCAATGGATATGAATTTGAGTGAATTCCAGGAGGTAGGGTTTCCCAGGTGGCTCAGACTGTAAAGAATCTGCCTGCAATGCAGGAGACCCAGGTTTGATCCCTGGCTTGGCAAGATTCTCTGGAGAAGAAAATGGAAACCTACTCCAGCATTCTTGCCTGGAGAATTCCATGGTCAGAGGAACCTGGTAGGCTACTGTCCATGAGTTGCAAAGAATTGGACGCAGCTGAGTGACTGACACACATGGGAGATGGTGAAGGACAGGGAAGCCTGGTCGCAAAAAGTTGGACATTACTTAGTGACTGAACAAACAAGAACAAAATATAATTACTTTCTCAGTGTACAATACAGGATTGTGAACTATATGCTGTACCGGAGATCTCTAGAACTTACTCATTTTGTATAACTGAGACTAAGCCAGCTGAACAGCAACTCCTTATTTTCCCACCCTTCAGTCTCTGGCAACCACCATTCTCCTGGTGTTTTATATGACTGTTTTAGATACTTCATATACATAGAATGATTCAGGGTGTGTCCTTCTGTTGCTGGCTTTCTCACTTAGCATAACCCTGCACGTTCATCTGTGTTGGTGCAGATGGCTGGATTTCCCTCCTTTTTAAAGCTGAATACGGTTACATCTAATATATGTGCCATATTTTCTTCATCCAATCATCTGTTGTTGGACATTTCAATTGTTTTTAAACTTGGTTATTGTAAATAGTGTTGCAGTGAACATGAGGTAAGAATACCTTTTTTAAGTTAAAGTTTTTGTTTCTTCAGAAGTAGAGTTGCTAAATCGGCTAGTAGTTGTATTTTTAATTTTTTTGAACTTCTATACTGTTTTATAGTATAGAGACTGCACTGTTTTACATTCCCATCAACACTGTGCTTAATTTAGTAAGAACATAGTTTGCATTGTTCTGTGTTTCACAAAGGTTTGTCTTCACATTATTATCACAAATGAATAATATTATTTATATTCACTCTTGTTTACTTTAACTGAATTTATAACAGCAGTAAAAATAAGATCTGATGCTTTGCCTCAGACAGAATGAATTACCAAACATTCAGTTTGATTTCAATAACATGATATAAATAAAGATATTATTCAGATTAAATTAACTGATCCTCTACTTGATGCATTTGATAATACTGGAAAGAAAAAAACTACTGCTAACTTTTATTTCTGGCAATTAAATTAACATTAAAATATATTGATGCAGTTTTTACACATACATGAAGAAACTTGATTTGAAAATGAGTGAAGTCAATTTAGGAACTAGTAATTTTATCTACATGAAAAGTCAGTATTCGTAGAGTGACACATAATCTACCTTCTGCATTTGCACATCTTAAATTGTCATCTTTAGTCTTCTCCGACTAACTACTGAGTTTTGAGTAGATTTTGATATTTCTTCAGCAGATTTATATCTTCTGGCTTTCTTGTGGTTGTTATTATTACTAGAGTCTCTAGAAAAAAGTGACGTTGCTCAGTCCTGTCCAGCTCTTCGTGACCCCATGGACTGTAGTCTGTCAGGTTCCTCTGTCCACGGAATTTTCCAGGCTAGAATACTGGAGTGAGTTGCCTTCTCCATTTCCTTCTCCAGGGGATCTTCCTGACCCAGGATTTGAACCCAGGTCTCCAGTATTGCAGGCAGACTGTTTACCATCTGAGCCACCAGGGGAACCTTAGAATCTCTAGAGTGAATGACAAATATTAAAACATTTATCTTGCAAATCACACACTTCATCATCAAACTTATTGAGAAATAGAAATGTAATACCTAACATTTTATTAAATATGTACTTTTTATGTTGAGTTCATTGAGCAAAAACGGTTTGTTACAAAATTTAAAAACCAAACAACAAACAAATAGATGTAGATTTACATTGTGTAATAAATTACAAAGCAAGCAAGAGAGTGCAGACTACTCTGTATATCCAAAAGAGCAGGATTTCTTAGTCTCTTATCTCCCATTTTACAAACATCTATTACATAATCTTAGTTGAACCCAGTGATTTACAGCCTGAGGACACTGTGCCTCTCACAGGCCATGGAAAAACTGTCTGGTGCACCAAGTGGCTGGCAAGGAACATAATTTAATATTTCACAAACACAAAACACTAGAAGGCATCAGTTGTTCTTGGTTCCTAATGTCAGAATACAAGCTTTTATACTGTATGTTTCTAATATTTACTTATGTTAGTATATATAAGTCAACTTCATTCATTTTAACTGCTGTAGGATTTCCATAATTAGCATTTTTCATTCGATACTGTTTTAAAATGATACATAAATCATTATACATTCTGTAGAGTTTTGAAACATATAAATCAGTTTTCTGCTTTGGTGAAAGATAAAAACATATTTGGTAACCATAGAGACAATGCAGGCAGGCAAGTTATACTTCAGGATGGTAATAAAAACTGTAAAGGAAGGTGAGTGAATAGGGATAGGGGAGCGATACAAAGAACCATGAACAGTTTATTTAATATTTTATTTAAAAAAATGAAATGAAAGGGAAGAGGAAGCTATCTGAAGCACATATAACAAAATCTCTTTAACCTGAGTGGTAGGCACATGGATGTTTTATTACTCCCTATGATTTGCTGAATGTTCATGTGGGAGACCTGAGTTTGATCCCTGGGTCTGGAAGATGCCCTGGAGAAGGTAATGGCAACCTACTCCGGTATTCTTGCCTGGAGAATCTCATGGACTGGGGAACCTGGCGAGCTTCAGTCCATGGGGTAATAAAGAATTGGACATGACTGAGAGACTAAACTCTCACTTTCTTTATGATACTTTAATGGATTTAAAATGCTTTGATATGGAAATTTTAAATTACCCAAATAAAAAATGAAACTATCTTTTAATATCTTTCTGTATGATAGAATGAAATTAGTGACCTTTAAAAAATTATCTACCCTCTCTCCATTTTCAACTTTAGTTTTTGTCTTAAATCTTGAATATTAGATGGCAATTATTCTCATTAAATGATGCTTCAAAAAATTTAATACTATCAGTTGAACAACTGTTTAAATGGTTTTAGTGAATGCCACAACAATTTTGCACCACAAGTTCTCTATTCATTAGTCTTTAGCTTTGAAATAATTGATAAATAACTGTTAAATTTTTTATGACTTTTTCTGAAATAATTCATTGTCAGTATATTTTCTAAGTCCTTGCATTTATGAAATTATCTTACTTTCTTACATGTATAATAATTTGGCTAAATATATCGTTCATGGGTTAAATCCACCTCCTGAGAAATCTGGATGCAGGTCAAGAAGCAACAGTTAGAGCTAGACATGGAACAACACACTGGTTCCAAATCGAGAAAGGAGTACGCCAAGGCTATATATTATTACCTTGCTTATTTACCTTATATGCAGAGTACATCATGCAAAATGCCAGACTGGATGTAGCATAAGCTGGAATCAAGATTGCCAGGAGAAATGTCAATAATCTTCAATATGCAGATGACACCATCCTAATGGCAGAAAGCAAAGAACTAAAGAGCCTCTTGATGAAAGTGTAAGAGGAGAGTGAAAAAGTTGGCTTAAAACACAATATTCAGAAAACTAAGATCATGACATCCAGTCTTATCACTCCATGGAAAATAGATTGGGAAACAATGGAAGCAGTGACAGACTTTAATTTTGGGGCTCCAAAATTAGTGAAGATGGTGACTGCAGCCATGAAGTTAAAAGATACTTGCTCCTTAGAAGAAAAGCTATGACCAACCTAGACAGCATATTAAAAAGCTGAGACATTACTTTGCCAACAAAGGTTCATCTAGTCAGAGCTATGGTTTTTGCAGTAGTCATGTATGGATGTGAGAGTTGGACTATAAAGAACGCCTGAGCAGAGAAAAATTGATGTTTTTGAACTGTGGTGTTGGAGAAGACTCTTGAGAGTCGCTTGGACTGCAAGGAGAACCAACCAGTCCACCCTAAAGGAAATATTCATTGGAAGGTCTGATGTTGATGCTGAAACTCCAATACTTTGGCCACCTGATGCAAAGAACTGACTCACTGGAAAAGACCCTGATGCTGGGAAAGATTGGGGGCAGGAGTAGAAGGGGACGACAGAGGATGAGATGGTTGGATGGCATCACTGACTCAATGGACATGAGTTTGAGTAAACTCTGGGAGTTGGTGATGGACAGGGAAGCATGGCGTGCTGCAGTCCATGGGGTCCCAAAGAATCAGACACAGGTGAGTGACTGAACTGATTGATGGATTAAGATACTTTCTCGATGCTGTACATGTTGAACATTGTTGACTAACATTTAGAAGCACTAAGCCAGTGTGATTTTTGTTTCTTAGTCAGATTTCTTAGATTTTGTCTATTACTTATAGTCCACATTCTCTTATTTTTCAATCAAAAACATTTTCCTGGATTGTCACTGTTGTTGTTCAGTCACTAAGTTGTGTCTGACTCTTTGTGACCCCATGATCGGCAGCACACCAGGCTTTCCTGTCCTTCACTATTTCCCAGAGCTTGCTCAAACTCATGTCCACTGAGTCAGTGATGCCATCCAACCAACACATCCTCTGTCACCCCCTTCTTCCCTTGTCCTCAATTTTTCCTATCATCAGCATTGTCATTAGTTTCTGTATTTATTTTACCTAAACAATGGTGAACGTTTTTGATACATGCAGCTTGGTCTGTTTCATCTCTGAGATGTTTTCTTCAGCTATGTTTTAAATATTTATTCTGTTTAAGTGTTTGGCTTCTTAAGACTATAAATAAGTAATTTTAGGTTAGATTTGTATTATGTTTTCTTCCCGTGGACAATATACTTTATTAATGTTTAACTCATCTTCTATCCCCCATTTTCTGGTTGAACTCCTCATGTTCATATTTCACATCACTTTATTTTTTCCCCTATGTCAGTATTGTTGTTTATTACCTCCAAAGCAATTTTTAATATTGATATTGTATTTTTGTATCCTTGAAAATTTGTTTTATAATCCTTGAAGCTTGTCTTATTTTCATCTCAGTCCTTGCATCTCAGCTCTGGTGTTCCTAACATAACTGTTAGTAGTATTATGTCAGTAATACTCTTACTCCTGCTTAGTCTCTGTTTGGTTGCTATTAACATCTTTGTCATAGATCTCCACTCCTGAGATGGAATGGAGAGTGGCTGTTATTGTTAGACAGTACCCAAATTTTCCAATGTCTTCTGGCATTTACTGCCATACCCTTACTGACCAGATGGAATCCTTTGCTGTCCATATGAAAGTTCTTGGGTACTTTAAAGCAGCTGGTGAAACTTTCCCACTCCCATTATGACTTGTTATTCCCAGGTTTCTGTCTCTTCCCTCATCTATGGAGACTGTGCATCCAAAAGTGTAACATGCCAATGCTAGCAAATCTCCATGCCATTCATTGGCAAATAGAATATCTAAATAGCTATGGGAAGGTAGGTAATAATGGGTTGTGGGTGAGTACAAAGGTAAACCAAATCTTCATGCAGTTTTAAGTAGGTGAGCCAGTTATCTCTTTAGATAGGTGCCGAATACATCTATTTTAAAATGAAATTCAGAGAAAATAGAATAGTTAAAATTTCTACCTACCTACCTCTTGACTAGCAAGCTCCTATGTTTCAGAGAATGTGCAAGCCAAGTTTGTGTTTTTTAATTAACTCTGGTATTTTTGTTAAAATAGAAGTTCCTTTTAGATTTTAGCATTCTGGTTTCTTTTTCTTTTTTAAAAAACAAATTCACAGTGAATGCTGGGAAATTCAGAGTCAGAGATTGGCAATTTGACAGCTTCCTATACAGCAAAGGAAAAGTATTAATTATTCAAGTAATTCTGCATATGTTTAAAAAATAACTGATATACATTAAAAATAAATTGGTCTGAAAACAGTATTTTAAAATCATTCCTTCAAATCAAATATTTCTTCTCTACTTATATATTTGAAACATGACCAAATTATGTTTTTTGGTCCTGTAACAGTAGATATTCAAAGTTGTAGAAAAAATTATTGGTGAAAATCTGTGAAAGGTCAAATTCACTCTTTGGTTAAAATTATACAAGTGTTTAAGAATATTAGTAACTTGTATTTTCATAATAATAGTTATGGTCATATCATTCACATAGATATATAAATATATAGATTTGGAGGGATATATATTATAGACATATATATATTATATCTATATCATACTCTCTATGAATTTCGCAACCATAAGCATTTTACAATTCAGTTCAATTTGTCAAAGATATTGAGCAGAGACTTCCCTCATGGATCAGTGTTTAAGGCTAAACACTTCCAGTGTGGCTGGTATGGGTTAGATCTCTGGTCAGGGAACTAAGATCCTGCATACCACACTATGTAGCTAAGAAACAAAAATAAATTAATTAATAGAAAAAGTCACAAACTGGAATCAAGATTGTTAGAAGAAATATCAACAACCTTAGAAATGTAGATGATACCACTCTAATGAAGGAAAGTGAAGAGGAACTAGAGCCTCTTGATGAGAGTGAAAGAAGAGAGTGAAAAAGCTGGCTTAAAATTCAACATTCAAAGAATGAAAATCATAGCATCTTGTTCCAAAATTTCATGGCAAATAGGTGGGGATAAATGTAAACAGTGACAAACTTTATTTTCTTGGGCTCGAAAATCACTGCAGACAGTTACTGCAACCATGAAACTGAAAGACACTTGCTCCTTGGAAGGAAAGCTATGACAAACATAGGCAACATATTAAAAAGCAGAGACATCAATTGGCTGGCTAAGGTCTATATAGTCAGAGCTATGGTTTTTCCTGTACTCATGTATGAATGTGACAGTTGGACCCTAAAGAAGACTGAGTCCTGAAGAATTGATGCTTTCTAATTGTGGTGCTGGATAAGAATCTTAAGAGTCCCTTGGACAGCAAGGATATCAAACCAGTTGATCCAAAAGGAAATCAATCCTGATTATGCATGAAAAGGACTGTTGCTGAAGCTGAAGCTCCAATACTTTGGCCACCTGATGTGAAGAGGAGAAGGGGATGCCAGAGGATGCAATGGTTGAATGGCATCGCTGACTCAATGGACTTGAATTTGAGCAAACTCAGGGAGATGGTGAAGAGAAGGAAGCTGATATGAAGGACAGGAAGCTACAGTTCATGGGGTTGCAGAGTTGGATGTAAGTTAGCAATTGAACAATAACAACAACATTGAGCAATTATTTGATATATTCTAGGTGAAATCAAGATTGCTGGGAGAAATATTAATAACCTCAATATGCACATGACACCACCCTTATGGCAGAAAGTGAAGAGGAACTAAAAAGCCTCTTGATGTAAGTGAAAGAGAAGAGTGAAAAAGTTGGCTTAAAGCTCAACATTCAGAAAACGAAGATCATGGCATCCAGTCTCATCATTTCATGGTAAATAGATGGGGAAACAGTGGAAACAGTGTCAGACTTTATTTATTTATTTATTTGGCTCCAAAATCACTGCAGATGGTGACTCCAGCCATGAAATTAAAAGACGCTTACTCCTTGGAAGAAAAGTTATGACCAACCTAGATAGCATATTCAAAAACAGAGACATTACTTTGCTGACTAAGGTCCATCTAGTCAAGGCTATGGTTTTTCCAGTAGTCATGTATGGATGTGAGAGTTGGACTGTGAAAAAGGCTGAGTGCTGAAGAACTGATGCTTTTGAACTGTGGTGTTGGAGAAGACTCTTGAGAGTCCTGTGGACTGCAAGGAGATCCAACCAGTCCATTCTGAAGGAGATCAGCCCTGGGAATTCTTTGGAGGGAATGATGCTAAAGCTGAAACTCCAGTACTTTGACCACCTCATGTGAAGAGTTGACTCATTGGAAAAGACCCTGATGCTGGGAGGGATTGGGAGCAGGAGGAGAAGGGGACGACAGAGGATGAGATGGCTGGATGGCATCACTGACTCAATGGATGTGAGCCTGAGTGAACTCCAGGAGTTGGTGATAGACAGGGAGGCCTGGCGTGCTGCGATTCATGGGGTCTAAAGAGTCAGACATGACTGAGTGACTGAACTGAACTGAACTGAGGTGCTCTGAGAGATAAAAAGATGATGTTTTTATCATGATGTTTAGATGTTTTTCTTCTTTTTACTATTAAGAGAATTGATAAATATTATTATACCGTCCAGCCCCGGTTGGATCCAGGGTATCCTCAGGGGAATGGCATCAGCAACCTAGACGAATGATTTATTTAGAGATATAGAAAGAGATAAAGAAGGAATATAGCAGTTAGGAAAATATAGGAGAGAAAGAGGCTGATATTCCTTGGTTTACGCAGAAAGCCAATAAAGTCTCAAACAAGAGACTTGCTCTGCTCACATAGGCCACATGCGCCTGCTTGAATAGCAGAGGGTGCCCCGCCTTGGGCTGCCTCTCACATGGGTCTTAGAAGCCGGGGCAGGAAAGTGAACTCAGAGGGCCTCTACGCCCCAGGGAGTCAGCCTGAAAAGAAGACAAAGAAAGAAACAAAGAAAGACACGGGGGAGCCAAGCAATGATGAGGCAAGGCCCAAACTTCATTTTCCAGGGAAGCTTATATACCTTGAGTTGTACATTGAAAATAAAGGAAGATGCATAGTCATGCAGGGTCAGCAGTCCTGACCCTTATCGGGACCAGGTGTTCTCCCTGCATTCCTTCCGATATACAAAGATCTTGGGTGATTTACATCATCTTCTGGCCAGGGGGCCTGCTAACATCTTATGACCCTTTCTGATAATGATTACTCAGCCAGAAAACTAATTTTATCCAAAAGTGATTTTTCTAAAGTCAGGTGCCACCCTCTGGAAGCACTAGCTAAGGTTGCATTCTTATAGGGTAAAGGTGAAGTGGGCTATAGCATGGGAGCAATTTATTAACTCAAGTTCTAATGTGGTTAAATCAAAGGCTACTAATTATTTTTCTTAAAGACATAATGGGTAAGGATATGGAAACTTTAGCAGCAAATATTGGGTCAACAATGAAACCCTCCACCAGTGCTATTCTAATAATTTCTTAACTCCCTGAAAGGCTCTATATTTTTAGAATGTTTCAGGCTTCCTGTGCCTCTCATGGTTGGGAGGCCGTAAACAATCAGATGCGTAGCTGCAGGAGTCTGAACAAACCTGTCAGGCAGGCTAGAAATTCATCAGAGGGGTTTGGATTGGAACACTCTATTATGCCCAGGAGGCTTATTAACCAGAGCTCGAAGTTGAATTTCTTTAGAGAAAGGTGGTCAGGGATAGCCCCCCGTTAATGTCAGAGGTGTTGGTGAGAGGCATGATATAGTAAAACAAACAGATTTTGGTTTGGGGGTAGATGCTTGAGAAGGTTCAGGGGGGTCCCTCTAGGCCTGATCTTGCCTTTGCCCATCAGGTCTCTTCCTCATGACCTTTGCCATGGGTGGGATCTCCCGTGATGGCTCCTGGCAATTCACTGAATCATTTATTCATAAATAGCTGATGTCTATCATGTGCCAGTAATGTGCTAGCACCTGGATTTACTATAGGAAGAATACATAGTCATCATCATTGTATGTGAGGAATGAACTGGAAGGAGGAAAAGGCAAATATTGAGAGTCATTTGAGAGGAGCCACTAATAAAATGATACATCAAAGATGCAAAAATCCTGAGGAAGAGACAATCTGTCACTTGAGGAAAAGCTTAAGGCAGCCAAGAGTCAAATACAACATAATGATTAAGGAATGGAGAGTATCATAATAGGTGAAGTTGAAGAATCTGGCAGCAGTCAAACCATACGTGGCCATCTAATTAAAGGAAGGATGCTGGCAATCTTTTTAAAGTGTAATAGGGAAATACTAAAAAAATTTTAAGCAAGTAATGCTGCAGGAAGTCATAATTTGAAATAATTATGGTTAGTGTATCTCCATTAACTGGATTAAAAGACAAAATGGAAGTTTCAGGGAAAATTGGAAACTAAAAAACAGTCATAGTATATTCTAGAACCGAAAAATACAGGAATTAAAATGAAGACCAATAAAAATGTTCACCAACAAAATAGACAATGTTGAAAAGGTGAATAGAATAGGAACAAAGGATAGGTCAGGACAAAATATCCAGATGGAAGCAAAGAGATAAAAAGATGAAAAATAGAGAAGAGGGCATATAGTTCATATAGGATATATGTGTGGTCTAGAAGAGGGAAGAACAATCTTAGGAAAGAAGCAATATTTAAAAAGACGATGGCAAAGAATTTTCTAAAAGCAATTAAAGATATCAAATCATGAATACTAGAGCATCAAATCCCTCTGAATATGGATCATATCACGCCCAGACACATTACTCTGAATCTGCTAAAAATAAAAGATAAAGAGAAAATCTATAAAGTGATCAAATCTGGCAGTAATGAATCATATTACCCATAAGAATACAATAAAGCTGACAGCTGATTTATTAATAGAACACAAATGGAGTCAATAATAACTTAATGATATCTTTATTTAACCTAAAATTCAATAATCAGTGAAAATGCCTTCCAAATGAGGGAGAAAAAAAGACATATTCAAAATTGAAAACTCAATAATATTCCTCAGCAGGAGACCCACACCAAATAAATGATCAACTAAATGACATTATTTAAGTAAAATAAAAAGGACACCAGAAGGAAGTTCAGAGATATAATGAAAACTGAGTAAAGAGTAATGAAAAGGGTAAATTAACAGGTATATCCATAATTAAGAAAGGCTGAATATCTAAATGCTGGAAAAATATTAACCATAGTGACTTCAATATATCAAACATATATGGTATTAATATAATCACTAGAGGACCTTCTCTTAAGATTCTTTATATGTAAAACTAGCAAACCAATAGAAGGAAAGCATGGAATAATAAAAAGTTCTTAATCTATCCAAAAGCAGACAAAAAAAGGAAGGAAAAAGAAAACATGAGTTAATTAGAAAGCAAATAGTAAAAAGACAAATTTTAAAATCTAAAGAAATAGTAAGAATAATAAGGTATAATATTGGAATGAAAGAAATCCAACTGTATGTTGGTTATATGGTGTGCACATGCTCGGTTGTGTCCAATTCTTTGTGACCCTATGGACCCCAAGGAGCCACCAGGCTCCTCTGTCCATGGGATTCTCCAGGCAAGAATACTGGAGTGGGTTGCCATTTCCTTCTGCAGGATTAGTTATATGAGACTATCTTACTATAAGAACACAGATTTAGGGAATAAACTGTGGTGCATACATGTAATGAAACAGTATTCAGCAAAAAAAGGAACGAACTATTGATAAAAGCAATAACAGGATGAATCTCAAAATGTATTCTATGTGAAAGAAGCCAGGCCAATAACTTTTTTACTTATTAAAAATTATAGAAAATACATTGAATCTGTATTAACAGAAACTAGAACACTGCTGATATGAGGTGGAGGTAGAGCGGAAAAATGGATAATAAAGGATTATGAGTAAACTTGTAGAAATAAGGGAAATGGTTATCTTAAATTTGGCAGTTGTTTCTCAGATGTATACATATACTGTAACTGATCAAAATTTGCATTTTAAATATAAATAGCTTAGTGTATTTCAATCATTATTTCATTGAAGTTGTAATAAAAATAATATAACAAGCAAATATGCAATAGAAAAATTGACAAAAGCAAAATGTCCTTTCTTAGAGAAACTGATGCAGATGATAAATGCTTGGCAGAGATGGTGAAGAAAAAATATATGAGAAGATGGTACAAATTTGTAATATGAGGAATAAAATACAGTTCATCACTTAAGATCCTACCTATATTTAAATTTTAGTAAAAAGACATTAGGAGCTACTTTATAAAAGTACATTAAGTCTTAGATAAATTTATAACAATCTAACTAAACCTCTCATGGAAAGAAACAGAATATATTGCACACACACCTGACTTTAGCAGTGGAATTTCTAAATATTTATGAGCAAAATAGCAGCACACTTAAGCAGGTATTTTCAGATAATGGTGTAAATATGCTCTAACTGACTTCTGAGAGCATCATAACTTTTATCAAAGCATCTAAACATGGCAATATATTTTTTAAATGATAATATATTATGACCAGGTTGTTTCAATTCCAGGAGTTAAATGTTGCTTTAACATTAAACCAATGTAATTACTCAATTTAAAGAAAAAGTTCCTCATTCATTTACTACATAAGTCTTGGTAAACTAAAGAATATCTACACAAAATAGTTCAGAAAGGGTAGTACTTAATTATGAAAAAAAATGAATGTATTCTCTCCTGGAAACAAAAATAATACGTGCATTATCTGCTATTATCCCACCTGGCTAGTATTATCCTGGAGGCTCATGCCAGTGAAACTAAAAAATAGAAAAATATAAAATATGAAAGAGTTTTTTAGGGATAAATGAATTATTACTTTCAGACATCATTATGTTCATATTAGAAAACCCAAAGTTGCTGCAGATGAATTATTTAATTAATAAATAATTTCACTAAGATTTCTGAATTCAAGTGAGAGAGGAAAATACTTGACTCCCTATCTCACCTCATACATGAAAGTCAGTTCTTAGTGGATTGTAGATATGAAAATGAAAGGCAGAACAGTCAGTCTTCAAGAAGATAACATGGGAGAATATCTTAGTCACTGTAGTACAGGCAAACTTTTCTTAAATTGGACTCATAACATAAACAATAGACTGACAAATTAAAATTTAAATTACATTGAAACTAAAGAATAAAATGTCCTAAAAAGGATATCAGTGAGAGGGAGAAAAGGCACAGCACTAAATAGAACAAGATAATTACAGAACAAATGAACTCATAAAGGGCTTATATCCAGAATATATTTTAAAAAGATACAAAAAAAAAAAAAAAAAAAGACAGACTTCCCAATGGTTAAGACCTTGCCTTCTGACAGAGGAGGTGCAATTTCAATCACTGGTCAGGGAATTGAGATCCCACATGCCTCACAGCCAAAAAACATAAAAACAGAAGCAATATTGCAACAAATTCAATAAAGGCTTTAAAAAAAATTCCACATAAAAGTCTAAAATAAAAGACAGTCTCTCTTCAAAATAGATAAATCATACAATCAGACCCTCTATAATTGATATATGATATACACAAATGGTCAATAAGCATATGCAAAGTTGCTCAATATCATTAGTAATTTAGTTTTAAAAAATAATGCTTCTACAAGCTTATAAACTAGCTTAAGTTCTAAAGTTCTACAATACCAAGTGTTAGCAAAGAAGGAGAACAACTGGAATTCTCAGATACTGTGAAAGGAAGTATAAATTGGTGCTGCCACTTTGAAAAACTGTCCATAAAGTGAATATATTCCTACCATTTGACCCAGCTACAAGAGAAATGTATGTGCACAAACGTTTAAAGCAGTGTACATAATGTTTAAAGCAGTATTATTTAATATTATTCCAAACTGAAACCAATCCAAATGACTTCCAACTGCAGCATGGCAAAAGTATTTTTGAAGAGTCTTCTAAGAAGCTAATAATGTTCTATTTCTTGACTTGGACTGTGGTTGCTCATTTATGTTTCATTTTTTTATAATTTTTCTAATACCTTTTTGCATGAATTAATGTTACAATTAAAAATATTTTAATTGGAGAAGCAATTGCATTAATCCCTCTGCAAGACACCAAAGGCTTTGGCTAATTTGCCATCGGTTGAAATGAAAATAAATGAATGGATTTATACTATAATTTAGAAATAAAGTAATAGAAGCTACAGGAAATAAAGATGGATTGCATGTGGGAGAGGAATAGTAATGAGGATTTTTTTTTAAGTTAGCTTTAATAGTATTGACTATAACATGGTTTACTAGTAACTATTTACAGATGAGGTCAGATAAAAAAACAATTTTACCATTCTGTCAGCAGTTATTTTTCATTTCTTAATTGAGTTAAAATTTGAGAGCTTCTAAATATTCTTTTTTTTTTTCATTTTAGTGCTTTTTTAATTTTATTTGAATGTTATTCTCCTGTGTAGGGTAAAATTGGAGAGGAAATAGCAAAATTTAATTAGAGAAGCTCCCCACCAACACCGTCGCCAGCAGTTCACACTAGAACTCAAATGAAAGTGCCAGATATTACACAGAAAATCAAGGAAATTTTCAAATGAGTCTTCAGATTCAAAACTACTAGAGTGACTAACACAGAGACACACTATATAGCACTGGGGGCTGCTAATTCTCAATTGAAAATAAAAAAAAAAAAAAAAAAACAGAAAAATTAGATTAAAATGAACACAAGCTTTAAAAAAATGTTTTCCATTGAAAATAAAATGGTTAATATTTTCCAATTGTGGCTGATATTTACAAATGCAGGTGAAATTTAAAACTAAATGAAGCTTCATCAATCATTTTTGAAATAGGTTACCAGCCAATGAAATAGAAATAAAATATATCATTTTTAGTTTAAAAATTGCTTTAAAATATATGTACTTTTAATGTAGAAAATTATAACAACTGAAGAAAGTAAAATATTTTAATACTAATTTCTTAGTTTATTTGAAAATGTTCTTATAAACCTGTCCAGCTCTCTGTGACCCTGTGGACTGCAGCCTGTCAGGTTCCTCTGTCCATGGAATTCTCCATGCAAGAATACTGGAGTGGGTTGACATTTCCTTCTCCACAGTGCTGTAGAAGACTATGTAAATTATTTCCTGACAAGCCTTGGTAGCACATATGCTTCTTTTAAGAATAACTAAGAAGGAATTTGCTTATTAGTACACTATATTTCCTTGTGCCCAAGTCTTTCAAGAACAGTTATAAACTGTTATAAATTTTTTAATATAATTACATGCACAAACCAGTTTGCTTATATTGTTACAAGCTTAAGTAATGTTTTGATTGAGATTCACTTTCAATTCAAATTGGTTATACTAATGACTACCTACCATGTAAGAAATCATGCTACAAAAATGTTTTGCATGTTAGAACAATTAACAGACTCAAAGCAACTCTAAGAAACTAATATGATTTTCATTTTTGGCAATGTGAAATCTGAGGTCTTGTCTAGCTAAATAACTTGACAAGGGTATAACAGATATAAACAGTCAAAGCAAGAACTAGAACCACATTTTCTGATATACTATGGTTTTCTAAAATTGTAGTAAATAACTAAAATTTTAATATTTTGATGAAACTAGATGCAGATATACTGTTGAGCATTTTTGTAAACTGTAACTCTCCATCTTTAGCACTTTTGGATGGATACAACTGGTGTTAATAAATTGAGATGAATAAACATAGTCCTAGGATGAGCTTAGTATATTAAGACAAGCCAAATGCCAGAACAGTAGATGCAGTTTTTCTTTTCCATGATTCTTTTTTGTATTGTATGATTTTACTGAACAAAATATTGCAAATTATTTTGAAATATTTGTTTATATATAGTACGGGCAAATTATTATTTAAATCCTTTAAAAGGGCCTCACTTCATTTATTTACACTAAGGTTTAATCATTATCTATTCTTGAATACTCAGTTTAATTCATTTAAAATCATATTTCCTGAAAGAAACCATATGTCAAGCACTCTGTGAGACACTTCTGAATGTACAAAAATAAGTAAAACAGGTCCTACACAAGAATGTATTCTGGGGTCACATACAGATTAAGACACCATGAAGTTTAGCAAAGAACAGCTGGTAGAGGAAGAGAGATCTAATCAGATATATCATAAGTCATGAAATCCTAAGACATATTGGACCTACAGCCCAGCTGGAGTGGAGAGATACTGCTGAGCTCTTTTTATGTTGAAGTAAGAATCCCTCAGAAGAAATGGAGTAGCCATCATGGTCAACAGAAGAGTCCGAAATGCAGTACTTGGATGCAATCTCAAAAACGATAGAATGATCTCTGTTCGTTTCCAAGGCAAACCATTCAATATCATAGTAATCCATGTCTATGGCCCAACCAGTAATGCTGAAGAAGCTGAAGTTGAATGGTTCTATGAAGACCTACAAGACCTTTTAGAACTAACACCCAAAAAAGACGTCCTTTTCATTATAGGGGACTAGAATGCAAAAGTAGGAAGTCAAGAAACACCTGGAGTAACAGGCAAATTTGGCCTTGGAATACGGAATGAAGCAGGGCAAAGACTGATAGAGTTTTGCCAAGAAAATGCACTGGTCATAGCAAACACCCTCTTCCAACAACACAAGAGAAGACTCTACACATGGACATCACCAGATGGTCAACACTGAAATAAGATTGAGTATATTCTTTGCAGCCAAAGATGGAGAAGCTCTATACAGTCACAAAAACAAGACCAGGAGCAGTCTGTGGCTCAGATCATGAACTCCTTATTACCAAATTCAGACTCAAATTGAAGAAAGCAGGGAAAACCGCTAGACCATTCAGGTATGACCTAAATCAAATCCCTTATGATTATACAGTGGAAGTGAGAAATAGATTTAAGGGCCTAGATCTGATAGATAGAGTGCCTGATGAACTATGGAATGAGGTCTGTGACATTGTACAGGAGACAGGGATCAAGATCATCCTCATGGAAAAGAAATGCAAAAAAACAAAATGGCTGTCTGGGGAAGGCTTACAAACAGCTGTGGAAAAAAAGAGAAGTGAAAAGCCAACGAGAAAAGGAAAGATATAAGTGTCTGAATGCAGAGTTCCAAAGAATAGCAAGGAGAGATAAGAAAGCCTTCTTCAGCGATCAATGCAAAGAAATAGAGGGAAACAAGAGAATGGGAAAGACTAGAGATATCTTCAAGAAAATTAGAGATACCAAGGGAACATTTCATGCAAAGATGGGCTCGATAAAGGACAGAAATGGTCTGGACCTAACAGAAGCAGAAGATGTTAAGAAGAGATGGCAAGAATACACAGAAGAACTGTACAAAAAGGATCTTCATGACTCAGATAATCATGATGGTGTGATCCCTCATCTAGAGCCAGACATCCTGGAATGTGAAGTCAAGTGGACCTTAGAAAGCATCACTAGGAACAAAGCTAGTGGAGGTGATGGAATTCCAGTAGAGCTATTTCAAATCCTGAAAGATGATGCTGTGAAAGTGCTGCACTGAATATGCCAACAAATTTGGAAAACTCAGCAGTGGTCAGGACTGGAAAAGGTCAGTTTTCATTCCAATCCCAAAGAAAGGCAATGCCAAAGAATGCTCAAACTACCACACAATTGCACTCTTCTCACATGCTAGTAAAGTGAAAGTGAAGTCACTCAGTCATGTCCAACTCTTTGTGACCCCGTGGACTGCAGCCCACCAGGCTCCTCCATCCATGGGATTTTCCAGGCAAGAGTACTGGAGTGGGTTGCCATTTCCTTCAAGTAATGCTCAAAATTCTCCAAGCCAGGCTTCAGTAGTACATGCACCATGAACTTCCTGATGTTCAAGCTGGTTTTAGAAAAGGCAGAGGAACCAGAGATCAAATTGTCAACATCTGCTGGATCATCGAAAAAGCAAGAGAGTTCCAGAAGAACATCTATTTCTGCTTTATTGACTATGCCAAAGCCTTTGACTGTGTGGATCACAATAAACTATGGAAAATTCTGAAAGAGATGGGAATACCAGACCACCTAATCTGCCTCTTGAGAAATCTGTATGTAGGCCAGGAAGCAACAGTTAGAACTGGACATGGAACAACAGACTGGTTCCAAATAGGAAAAGGAGTACATCAAGGCTTTATATTGTCACCCTGCTTATTTAACTTATATGCAGAGTACATCATGAGAAACACTGGGCTGGAAGAAACAGAAGCTGGAATTAAGATTGCCAGGAGAAATATCAAGAACCTCAGATATGCAGATGACACCACCCTTATGGCAGAAAGTAAAGAGGAACTAAAAAGCCTCTTGATGAAAGTAAAAGAGAAGAGCGAAAAAGTTGGCTTAAAGCTCAACATTCAGAAAACGAAGATCATGGCATCCGGTTCCGTCACTTCATGGGAAATAGATGGGGAAACAGTGCCAGACTTTATTTTTTGGGGCTCCAAAATCACTGCAGATGGTGACTGCAGCCATGAAGTTAAAGGACGCTTACTCCTTGGAAGAAAAGTTATGACCAACCTAGATAGCATATTCAAAAGCAGAGACATTACTTTCCGACTAAGGTCCATCTAGTCAAGGCTATGGTTTTTCCAGTGGTCATGTATGGATGTGAGAGTTGGACTGTGAAGAAGGCTGAGTGCCGAAGAATTGATGCTTTTGAACTGTGGTGTTGGAGAAGACTCTTGAGAGTCCCTTGGACTGCAAGGAGATCCAACCAGTCCAACCTGAAGGAGATCAGCCCTGGGATTTCTTTGGAAGGAATGATGCTAAAGCTGAAACTTCAGTACTTTGGCCACCTCATGCAAAGAGTTGACTCATTGGAAAAGACTCTGATGCTGGGAGGGATTGCGGGCAGGAGGAGAAGGGGACAACAGAGGATGAGATGGCTGGATGGCATCACTGACTCGATGGATGCAAGTCTAACTGAACTCTGGGAGTTGGTAATGGACAGGAAGGCTGGCGTGCTGCGATTCATGGGGTCACAAAGAGTTGGACTCAACTGAGCGGCTGAGCTGAACTGAAAATCCTAGCAAGGCCATCCTTAAAGTATAGACTATACATTATTGATAAGATTAAGGAAAAATGCAAAACAGATCAATTCTAATAAGTATAAAATAAGCTTGACAAAATTTTTAAAAATCTGCTGGTAAACTAACTTCAAGCCAAATAAAATTCAAAACACTTAAAAAGGATAGTAAATAATCAGGACTCTCTCAAAAATAAAATAGAGTTCAAAGTTAGCACACGCAGAAAAAGAAGCAGGAAATAGTGCCTTGTAACCAAAATAAGAAGCAGTTAACAGGAAAATAAATAAGTAAGCAAAGTCACAGCTTAGAATGAACAGAGACTGTCTATAAATATCTACTACAGAACATTCTACCCAAAACCAGAAGAACACACATCTGATTTCAAGTGCAGGTGAAACATTCTCTAAGATAGATCCCATGCTGAGTCACAAAACAAGTCACAACTAATTTAAGAAGATTGAAATTTTATCAAGCATCTTTTCCAACTACAACAATATGAAACTAGAAATCCATTACAGGAAGAAAGCTGGAAAAAACAACACATGGAGACTAAACAACATGATACTAGAAAGCCAATGCATCAATAAAGAAATAAAGAATAACTTGAGATGAATTAATACACAAACACAGTTTTCCAAAATATGGGATCCATCAAAAGCAATTCTAAGAGGCAACTTTATATAATCAAGCTTCCCTTAGATAACAAGGAAAATCTCAAATAAGTAACCTAACTACACCTAAAGGAATTAGAAAAATAAGAAGAAACAAAGCCAGGTTTTAGAAGAAGGAAGGAAATAATAAAATCAGAGCACAAATAAATAGACTTTTAAAAGAAACAGTAGAAAAGACTAGTGAAACTCATATAATATTTTTTAAAGATCTACAAAACTGATAAAACTTTGGCCAAATTCATCAAGGAACGGACAGAAAAAAAAAAAAAAACAGAGGGAAGGACCAAATAAATAAAATTAGAAATGATTTTTTATTCTGATACCACAGAAATACAAACAATTCTAAGACAGTACTATGAACAATGCTAACAAATTAAACAACTTAGAAGAAATTGGTAAATTCCTGGAAACATACAATCTTTTCAGACTATATCAAGAGGAAATAAAAAATTTGGATAGACTGACTACTAGTAATAAAATGGAATCATTGACCAAAAAAGAACTCCCACCAAAAAAGTTCAAGACCAGACAGCTTCAAAGGGGAATTCAACCAAATATTTAAAGAGTTAATACTTGTCCTTCTCAAACTATCCCAAAATACTGAAGAGGAGGGAATCCTTCCAAACTGCTTCTATGAGGACAGCATTACCCTGATACTAAAACTGGACAAAAACACTACAATAAAAGAAAATTACAAGCCAATATCCCTGATGAACAGATGTAAAAATCCTCAACAAAATATTAGCAAACCAAATTCAACAATACATTAAGAGGATCATAAACCATGATCAAGGTGGATTTATTGAAGGGATGCAAGAGTTGTTTGATATCCCAAATCAAATAACATGATATACCAAATGAACAAAACTAAGGATAAAGATCACACGGTCATTTCAATAGATGTAGAAAAATCATTTGATAAAGTTTATCACATATTCATGATGAAAACTCTCAACAAAGTTGATATAATGGGAACATACTACCTCAACATAATAAAAAGTATTTATAACAAACCCACAGTTGACATTATACTCAATGGTGAAAAAGTGAAAGCTTTACCTACAAAATCCAGAACAAAATGGATGCCACTTTTACCACTTTTATTCAGTATAGATTTGGGGGTCCCAGCCACAGCAATCAGATGGAAAAAATAGTGATAAAGGCTTAAATATAAGACTTGAAACTTCTAGAAGAAAACAGATGGGATGCTTTTGACATCAGTTTTAGCAATATATTTTTAAAAAATCTCTTTCCTCAAGCAAGGACAGCAGAAAAATAAACAAGTGGGACTACATGAAGCAAAAAACCTCTTGTACAATGAAAGAACTCATCAATAAGGTGAAAAGCCTGCCTACTGAATGGGAAAAGATATTTGCAAATGACATGTTTGATATCATGTAAATGTCCAAAATATGTAAATAACTCATAAACTCAATATCAAAAAACAAACAATCTGGTTAAAAATGGGCAGGGGACCTGAATAGGTATTTTCCCAAAGAAGGCATACAGATGGCCAACAGGCACATCAGTGCATGCTCAACAATGTCACTAATCATCAGGAAAATGCAAGTCAAAACCACAATGAGATGTCCCTTCACACCTGCCAGAATGGCTATCATCCAAAATACAAGAAATAACAAGTGTTGGCAAGGATGTGGAGAAAAGGAAACCCTCAGGCACTGTTGCTGGGAATGTAAACTAGTGAAGCCACTATGGCAAACAACATGGGGGTTTCTCAAAAAATAAAAATTTTATTACCATTTGATCCAGCAATTTCATGCCTCGGTGTTTATCCAAAGAAATGTAAAACACTAATTTCAAAAGACATATGCACCCCAGTGCAACATTGTTTATATTAGCCAAGATATGGAAACAACCAAAGTGTCCATCAAGACAAATGGATAAAGCAGATGTGGTATATACATGCCATGGAATATTCCTCAGTCATATTAAGAATGATATCTTATTATTTGCAACAAGATGGATGGATCTGTAGGGTATTGTGCTTAGTGAAGTTAAGTCAGGCAGAGAAAGACAAATAGTTGTGTTTTCACTGGATCTAAAAGTAAAACAAAGAAAAAATATAACAAAACAGAAACAGACTCAAGGACACAAAGAACAAATTAATAGTTGCCAGAGGGGAAGGGATATGAGTAGGGGAAATACATGTGAATGGGATTAAAAGGTACAAACTAACATTTATAAACTAAAAAAGTCACAGGCTTTATTTTATGTAATGTACCTCACAGAAAATATACTCAATATTTTATAATAAATTTGTGTGGCATGTAGTCTATAAAATATCAAATCACTATGTTGTATACCTGAAACTAATATAATATTATATGTCACTTATACTTCAATTTTTAAAAAGCCTGCTATTATAAACATTTTTAATGATTTAATAGAAAAGATGGATAAACAGATATGAATTGAGCACATAAAAGAAAGCTACAAAAGAACCACATATAAAATTCTAAAAGTGAAAAGTATAGTAGTTGAAAATTATTGAATAAATTTTTTAGCCTATAGGACACTGCAGTCATAAGATCCAGTGAACTAAGTAAAACTAATAGAAATTATCCTAACTAAGAAAAAACTAAATTACTGAACTCATAGATGAAAGGACATCACTATTGACCTTAAGAAATAAAAAGCATTAAAAAGGAATACTGTGAACCACTGTATGTCTACAAATTAGATAGCTTATATAAAATCTTAAGGAAAAATATTAATGCTTATATATATATATATCAAAATATTGAGCAACTATGAATATTTGATTGTTATTTTCTTTTTAATTTTTTATTTTGCACAATGAATATGAGTTACCTGTGTTATTAGAAATATTTAGAGGAGATTTAGCAAATGAGGCATGTTAATCTGTTCACTTTTGTGTGATTCTGTTTGTTTTGATTGGGTTGTTAAGGAAATAAAATTTGATAAGAGTACTGCCTTACAGGAGATCTCTGAGAAAAACTTTACATCCTCTTAATAAAGGGTATGAAAGCTTATACGTAAGTTTCCATGTATCCATTAAGTGTTAGTCTATTTCAAGAGTTTAGTGACTCAAGGCTGTAACTCTGGACACTTTGAGACCTCTTGGCAGTCTGAATAGTCACACTTATCTAACCAGAAAGGCAGTCTTTTTAAGTGAGAACACACACACCTCATTCTTTCCTTTTTGCCTCGTTTCTAAGTTCATTTCTAAATAACTGTTATGTTTGAAATCTCAGACAAACTGATAACCCAGAATCCACCTACAGGGAAGTCCCCCTCCCTAATGATCATATTAATTAGATTTGCACCTCTGATGGAAGAACAAATTCCTGACTTGAGTTTTGCATTATTTGAGCTTAGATAATATCTGTTTCAGATATAACTTGAAAATATCTGAGTCATTATCTTGCTTCAAGTTCCATTTCATTGCATTTAAAAAATCACATACCAAATTACAAAATATTGGGAAATATTTCTATCTTTGAAATATTTCTTTACTGAAGTTTCTTAATAAACAAGAAATAAGAGAGAGAATAACAAAAATACAGTTCAAAACTTCACAAAATATGCTTTATACATTTCTCTCCAAATTCCATTTCCCTTGGCAACTCCAAAATTTCTTCTTTTTTCTCTTCCTTTCAAACGTTGAGTCAAGTATACTCCATCTACTCCACCTACTTTTTGATGCCTGCCCTCCCACCTTCTCACTCTCTTCTCTTCCTCAGTGATACCTCCGTGCCTTTTCCAATGTAAAGCAATTACAGCTCTCATGTTCTTTCTATGTTCTCTCTTCTCTGTCCATCAAATCATCACAATCAAGGCTTAACACTAAGTGGTATGGGTTGAATGGCAGGGAGTGGGCTTGAAAAGATTCTCTTTAGAAAGAATATGAATTCTTGTGCCATTTTTTGTATCCCTGTTACAGTTATTGATTTACATGACCTCTATCAGGCTCTGTGTGTGTGTGTGTGTGTGTGTGTGTGTGTGTGTGTGTGTATGGAACTTTATATTTCTAGGTATATAAATAGTGATGAGTTGAATTATCTTACATTCTTCCTTCTCTGGTTTTCAAGCAGTGGGAGGGCAGGTGGTTGGCTACTGTATAATTTTATTGTGTACCCATCAGCAAGTTTCCTCTTACAACCTTGCAATAATCCCAAGGAATTTGGGAGCAATGGAGCAAACATGAATTGAATCTAAATATAAAAAGGAGAAAGTATTTGTTTCATTTATTTATTTGTGTTTTAAGGATAGAGTTATTTACATTCTACTGCATTGTAATATATTCATGATTCATTAGGTTGGAAGGAAATTTAAAAGGTCATGCAGCCTACCTTTGCTCTAACTCTTATCCAAAGTAATATTATTAAATAAAAATTTGGGGAAAAGTTAAGATACTAATCGACAAGAGCATTATACTTTCAGTTGGTTTAACTCCTAATTATATAACATTTCTAGTATCAAACAGAGACCATGATCTTCAAGTCATGTGTTAAGGAAAAACTAATGACCCTTAGAGTGATGAAGTTTAGTGATTGCAGTAAAAAATGCATGTAGTGAAATAGATTAAGGTAAATTTGTATTTATTCAAGATTATATTCAGAAAGATTCCTAAAATGGTAAAACCTTTGTCTGGTGTTGTGGCTTTGTTCAATTAACACTTGTTAAATGGAGCACAAGGTGCCATATGGTGAGGAGAGGTTCAACGACAGATCATAAAAGAAATTCAAATAAAGCAACTTATTACTCATGGGTCCTGGAGGAAGTACATAACATGTTTTAAGGGGCTACACGGGGAGGTCAAAGCAGAGTACGGGCAGAGAATAGGACGGGGGGCACATGTCTTGGGTCCATACGTGTAATGCTTTGAGGTTCCTGGCCTTAAGGTGAATTGGTCAGTTCCAACCGAAAAAGCAGGGTAATGGTAAACTCCACAGAAGTCTTACCTAAGGGTTATACAGAGGAGGGTGATGATCACAAGGGCTGCTAGAGAAAGTCACTCAGGAACTTGCATTTGCTTGTGACTCTGATTCTGTTATGTGGGGCATGTGTTTGCATGAGGGAACTAATGTATAATGATGATAATTATTGAAATTTATTTTCTGCTGAACACCAATATAGTGTGCAAGATCAGGACAGTGGTGTTCTGTGTATGCATATTTTAAATAACTGACATTATTTGAAGTAATTAAATTATCATACTAAGACTTTTTTCTCTCTGAAGATCATTAAATATGAAGGACTAATTTGTCCATTAGATGCTTAAAAGTGTTGTAAATTATTTTTATCATAAATCTGCTAATTGTTGGACTATATATCCAGATATCCAAGCAAATGATCCAAACCATTTGGCCATATTATTGTAACATGTGTTTGGGTTTTTCATCTTATTTTTTTCCCTATTTGACATATAGACATTATAGCGTTTTTTTTCCTTCCTTAATATGATGCCTTAAACTATTGCTTCAGAATTGCCTGATATTTTTGTGACAAAATGTAGATTTCTAGACTTCTCAAAGACTTACTAACTCAGAATAATTAGAGGCTAGGAGTTTGAACTCTGTAGTTTTGAACAAGCTCCTTTGGTGAAGCTTATGTCTCTAAAGTTTAGCACACTGAAATTTGAAAACTACTGCTGTACTTTGTAGCCCATATTTTGTTTTATATTTGCAGGATTTATAAATCACATTGAGTTATTGGTAACTTTGCGTATCTTTAGTTTATTCCATTCTGGAGAATTTGGAAGTAGAATTTGTACTCAAGTCTCACCAATTCCTGCTTTTAAATCTGTCTCACTCACTAGTGAGTGTCTGCTATTCATATATTCAGAGGATATCAGTGTCTATTAAAACTCATTCATTGTGTTATTAAGCTTTTAGTACAAATATATTGGGCTTCCCTTGTGGCTCAGCTGGTAAAGAATCTGCCTGCAATGTGGGAAACGTGGGTTTAATCCCTGGGTTGGGAAGATCCCCTGGAGAAGGGAAAGGCTGCCCACTCCAGTATTCTGGCCTGGAGAATTCCATGGAGTGTATAGTCCATGGGGTCACAAAAAGTTGGACACGACTTTTTGAGGGACTTTCACTTTCACTGTCACAAATATATTAATAGCATCAAAGTTCAAATCATCAAGATGGTCTCTGAAATCTTAGTGTTTTTTTTTTGTTTGTTTTTGTTGTTGTTGCTGTATTTTCTTCCAGCAAAATTTTTATATATCAGAAAGAAGTTGATATTTTAACAAGCTGCCTCATGTGTTTTGTTGTTGTTGTTGTTTGTTTGTTTGTTTTAGCAATAGAAACAGAGTTTATCTTTAAGAATATACTGTTCTTTGGTTTTGGAAAGCATGCAGACATCTTGCAAAGAGACATTTTAATAGGCTCTTTAGCCATGAAATAGTGAAGAAAAAATGCTATTCTAGAGGGAAGGAATTTGAGTCAATAAGAAAATTAGCTACTTTCTATAATAATGTAAAAGACCACCATTATTTTTAACTGGGAGAGAACTTGGCAAATTTTTAGACACCAGTGTGGTTTCAGTATTGGCTAAGGTATTTCCTTCTTAGCTAGGCAAGTTGTTTCTTGCAATAATAGAGAGAAGCAAGAACAAGGAGAAATCTAGAAAGGATGTCTCTATGGAGAATCAGGGAAAAGTATGCTACCAGATATTCCAGGTTAACATTTGCTGTGTGGCATTATGTTGTTTGTTTTTTTCCTCACGTCCAAAGACTCCAGTGAAGAATTTTTAATGCCATAGCTTGATAGCAACTCTGCTTTGTGGCTCCCCATAATGTAGACTGCCATTATAAGAGGTGCAAGAAGTGGCCCTGTTATGTGTGTGAAGGCAGGTATCATCAAAAAGCCAGAGTCAATATAAATGGTAGAACATATGATGACTCCATGAAAATTTCTAAAATTATGGTATTCTTGACTCTATGATGGTGTTATTTTAAGGTGCACTGTTATTTTACATACCACAAAGAAAAAAAATACTGCCAGTTAAGTTATCATAAAATTTTTCTTATAATTTACATTTTAACTTTCTACTTAAGAATACTATTGATTCTGGGATATTTTTTCCAAGCCAGTGATGCTATTTTTGAAGCTGATACTTTTTATAATCTTGCTGTGGAATTCATGAGGGTTCTGTACAACAAATAGATATCATATTTCTTCCTCAAATTGTCCCTACATTGAAATGTTCAGAATGTTGAAATGTACATTAGCCAGTTTTGCCATCAGGGATATCTATAAAGTCACACATGTCTTGACAATGATACCTCTTTCATAACTGTTGTCTGGCTGACAAAGACTGCAGGATTTCATTGACAGTAGGAAACATCCTACTTCAGTGATCTTAAAATGTGAACAGTTATGCTCCTCATACTTCATGAAATACAGAACTGAGAGAGATCATTGGACTCCTAGCCTGATTATACAGGGTAGAGACTTGGGGGCTTCAGTTGAATACTAAAGGAGGAGTATCCTTCTCCTAAGGCTAAAGAATTTGAGAACATACACAATTTAATTATATTCATTGCAATTTTAAAAATTGTACTTACTAATACATGTATTTTTAAAATGTGACATATCCTTTTTTCAAAAATGATTTCATCATAAGTGAAATGTCAGCTTGTCACATTAATTATAAATTACTATCTCCTTAGTCCTCTAAGGGTCCTTCACCCTTGTTATACTCTACCCTTCTGAGATAAGGAGCAGGAAGGCTTTAAGAACTTCAGCTAATATAATAATTAGAGAAAGCTGAGCTAATTAAAAATTATGCAGAGACTAAATGACTCTTATGCCTAAATTGTATGAGTTAAATGGAGGCAATAAGACTTTAAAAAATACAGTATATTCTACTATCTAATTTTCAAATCAAATTAAATACTGAAGCACATGCAAAATTGTATTATCATGTATTTATATTCTTCCCCTTAGAACCAGAAATTAAAATGTACTTCATAAATGGAGAGACGATGATGATGTACTTTATAGCCCAACTAAAACACTCTGAGCACACATATTTCTTTAAGAAGTAGTGCCTTACATGATTTATTATCCAAAACATTGAGCTATTACCTTTGTCCAGTCTTGCCACCTGGAATGACAACCCACACACGCATGATAACAATGACAAATACTACTAAACTCTTGCCTGGCTGTATAATCTAATGTAGATAATCTGGATAAATTTTCTTAGGGTAATTGAGAACCAAAAAAGAAAGTGTAACTTTAGGAAATCTGAATTCCAAGATGTTGACTCAAATTTTATATCCTTTTTTTTTCTTTCTTATAGCACTGTGCTATAACTATTTTATTTATTTTTTTTACACATTTTATTTTTTTATTTTTTTTAGTTTTTTATTTTTTAAATTTTAATATCTTTAATTCTTACATGCGTTCCCAAACATGAACCCCCCTCCCACCTCCCTCCCCATAACATCTCTCTGGGTCATCCCCATGCACCAGCCCCAAGCATGTTGCATCCTGCGTCAGACATAGACTGGTGATTCAATTCTTACATGATAGTATACATGTTAGAATGTCATTCTCCCAAATCATCCCACCCTCTCCCTCTCCCTCTGAGTCCAAAGGTCTGTTATACACATCTGTATATCCTTATTTACAGTGATGTAGCTGAATAGCATGCCAAGGTGGTAGGGTTCTTGTTCTTTCATCGCCTACACAAAGACAGTTGATTCAGAGTTTTCTTCATTTCTGGCTGCATGTTGTTTTTATATTCTCCTTCTTTTTCCTCCATCAGTGTCCTTAAAATATTAAATAATATGTACGTAAAATAAGTTTAGCATGAAGCAGTCATCAGGATTGGGTTGTATTTGTATAGAGAAAAAAAACACCAATTTCCCCTGCCTTTCTTTTTTTTTTTTCCTATAAGTCTTCTGCTAGAGTGATTTTGCAGAAACAAATTGATAGGACTAGAAATAAAGGGTCCTCAAAATTTCTGCTCAGAATCATCTCATTTAGATTATATGGGGTATTTATTCACATGTAAACTTTCATAAGCAAATTGCATTTTAAGTCTGTGTTTGAAATTATTATTATTACTATAGAATAAATTGTGAGAGGTTCAACATTAGCAATTAAGCACATTCACGGGAATGAAGTGACAATGACAAAGATATATGGACACTATTGTGTGAATAACTTTTAATAGGTCTGGAGAGATGAATTCTGAAACAAAGAAAAACATGACCCAATTTTGAAAATATTGGAAGGACTATTGAGCTGTGTTACTCTAGGCGACTGTGAGAAGGACAATAGATAGATGGGAATCTTAAGGATCTATTCAAGATCTATATAGAAGATCCTTGTTACATTGTCTCAGATTTTACTTAGTTATATTTAAGATAGTGAATTGCTTAGTCCTGGAGAATGTTTAGGAAACTCTTAGGCCTCCTTAGAATTTTGTGACTTTCTATAGTCAAGTTTTTTCTTCTAATCAGTAATTTGGTATAGATCATCAAGACGTGTGTTGAACAGAGCATAGGACAGTCAGTATCAGCATGGGAGATGGTAAGGGCTAAACAACAAACTTTTCCATCAGGGCAGCAGACCCTCATGAGCCCCCAGCTCCAAACTCAGTTCTGCCACTAATTTGCTCTGTGACCTGTACCAGCTTCTTAACATATTTTCACTTTAAATAAAGGCTTTGAATTAACAATTTGTAATTTTCCTTCTATCTTATGTACACCTTCTGTACATTTTTACATAATGTTGATCCTGTTGGTATTTTTCTGTGGAATACATCACCCTTTGAGCACCAGCCCTGAGTTCATTATAAACCTTCATATAGACAATGGGTCCAACACCAGTTCTGACAAAACATTCAGTACAACTTGTAGATATCAAAGAAGTGACACAATTCTGGGGAAAAAATAATGAGGAGGAGTTGGGAGTCTCCTTTAACCTAAAACAGACAACGCTAGGTTTAGATAATCTAGCTAGTGGGCAGAAACTCAGATTACGCCTTTTGAAATTTTATTCTATTTAAGAATTTTAAAATTATTTGCATAATGATATTCAGATACAGATATCAGCAGTATCAATCAGCTTGCTTAATGATGGTTATAACACATGACATTTAAATGGAGAAGTATTCAGTAGCCCTTACATTTGTTTTCTGATAATGCTTGCATTGGACTGATATAACAAAAATAGCATTTAACTACATCTATCATTTTTAGTTCTATATTTGCTAATTAATATCTCAACATTCAAAGATGTTTTTTCCCTTGGTGCAGGCTGGTGTTGATAATGTATATGGTACCTTTCTCCAGAATTACTATTAATTTGATTCAGCACTTTTCTAATAAAATGAGAAGCAATCAAAGAGGAACTTTAGTAAGGTTCTCCAAATTATACTATCTTTTTCAGGCTATTCAGAAGAGCAAAAGTAATATAAACAAGCATGGAAAGGAATTATATTTCTGTCCGGTAGTCTAGATGTGATTTTTCCAGCAGTCATGTATGGATGTGAGAGTTGGACTATAAAGCTGAGCACCAAAGAATTGATGCTTTTGAACTGTGGTGTTGGAGAAGACTCTTTAGAGTCCCTTGGTCTGCAAGGACATCAAACCAGTCAATTCTAAAGGAAATCAGTCCTCAATATTCATCAAAAGGATGGATGCTGAAGCTGAAACTCCAATCATTTGGCCACCTAATGTGAAGAACTGACTCATTTGAAAAGACCCTGATGCTGGAAAAGATTGAAGGCAGGAGAAGGG
Source organism: Ovis canadensis (assembly GCF_042477335.2). Lineage (NCBI taxonomy): Eukaryota > Metazoa > Chordata > Mammalia > Artiodactyla > Bovidae > Ovis > Ovis canadensis. Next base: position 69,657,950 of record NC_091248.1, on the reverse strand, counting down.
GATGACAGAGGATGAGATGGTTGGATGGCATCACTGACTCGATGGACATGAGTTTAAGTAAGCTCTGGTAGTTGGTGATGGGCAGGGAAGCCTGGCATGCTGCTGTCCATGGGGTCACAAAGAGCTGGACACAACTGAGCAACTGAACTGAACTCACTTGTTTGAAATTTAAGAAGGAAGGAAAGAAAGACGGAAGAAAGCAAACAAGCAATACTGTCTCATTTAGTAAATAATTGATAAATAATCAAATATAATCACTTGGTGTTCAAATGTCATTTAAGAAAACTCTGGGAGAAGGCAATGGCAACCCAATCCAGTAATCTTGACTGGAAAATCCCATGGATGGAGGAGCCGGGTAGGCTGCAGTCCATGGTGTTGCTAGGAGTCGGACATGACTGAGCAACTTCATTTTCACTTTTCACTTTCATGCATTGGAGAAGGAAATGGCAACCCACTCCAGTGTTCTTGCCTGGAGAATCCCAGTGATTGGGGAGCCTGGTGGGCTGCCGTCTCTGGGGTCGGACAGAGTCGGACACGACTGAAGCGACTTAGCAGCAGCAGCAGCAGCAAGAAAACTCTGAGAACTGGTAAAGTTACTTTTTATAAATCTTACAATTTCGTTTGTTCATAGCATCGTTAAAGACTGAGTTTTTATAGTGGATATTTTAGATTTAAAATTCATTGAATATAGGAAGTTTGAAACTAATAGTTATTTAACTTTATCACTTATGAAGTCTGAATATCATGCAAGGAAATATTAAAAATCTAAAGTAGAAAAACAAACGTCAACAGTATTTTTCTTTTAAAGTGACTTTCCAGTCACACTGGAAAATAATGACAAATTCAAATAATGTTATGTTGAAAATGTGTACATATAAAAATATTTACAAATGCAAAAAGAGTATTTATACACATGTACACAAATCACACAGAAAAATAGTCTTTTTTAGATATGAATATATGGTCAATATTTTATATTCATTTTCTTATAAAATAAACATAAATCTGTTTAACTCCATTTTTGTACCACAGTCAATTAAAATTTATTTCTGAAACAGTATTTATTTCTGAAAGGGTATTTCTTGAAAGTATACAACTAAATATTTGCTTCTTGACTTAATCATGAATTATCATGAATCATATGAATTATCATGAATCATAATAAAGATGATATTACTTGATTTGCATTATTAGGCACCCCAAAAATAGATATTTGGATATACCAATGGCAGAAAGATTTTCAAAACTCTGTTATCATATCCCAAATGACAAAATAGGAAAATAGCACACAAAAACCAGGACTAGGGAGAGAAACTGGTTATGGAAATCCATCAAAAGGATGCAAGTATTTAAAACCAAAGAGAACAAAGAAACAAAGCCAATGGAAGAGGCTAATACCACTAGGTTCAGACAAAGCCTGTGTGTGAACCAGAAGTTGATTTTAGACATTTCCCGTCTGTCCTTCACAGAATCTTTCCTACCTTAACAGCCAGACACCCAACTAATTCAGACAGATTTGGCTTCCAATGAGAGCTTGGGCTTCACTCCCCACACCACATTCTAGGAACAAGAGCAGTTCAAGGGTCCTTAGGGTCACTCTGCTACAAGGTGAAGCTTTTCTTGAACACTGGCCTTTTTTGGATTCACCTTCTCTCTCTTCTCCCCTGCTTTAACTTTCAAAACTAGATTGATTTTCCTTTCATTTAAAAACAAAACTGTTTTGAGATTAATATATATATAATACAATGAATATTTATATAAAATTTATTTATATACTATAAATACTATAAACTTGTTACATTTTGAGATAGATGTATACTTATGTAACTATCATCTCATTCAAAACATAGATTATTTCTATCAACCCACATACAAGGTCCCTGTGTCCTTCCCAGTTATGCCCCTGCCTCCATCACCGCATACCTTATGCCTCAGGCAACCACTGAAAAGCTTCTGGTCTCTGCAGGTTAGTTCTGCCTTTTCTAAAGCTTCAGAAATATGGACTCATGTACTCTGTATCCTTTTGTGTCTGGCTTCTTTCACTTGGAAAGACTTGTTAAGATATAGTCATGTTGTTTTGTCAGAGAAGGCAATGGCAACCCACTCCAGTACTCTTGCCTGGAAAATCCCATGGACAGAGTAGCCTGGAAGGCTGCAGTCCATGGGGTCGCTGAGGGTCGGACACAACTGAGCGACTTCACTTTCACTTTTCACTTTCCTGCATTGTAGAAGGAAATGGCAACCCACTCCAGTGTTCTTGCCTAGAAAATCCCAGGGACGAGGGAGCCTGATGGGCTGCTGTCTATGAGGTCGCACAGAGCTGGACACGACTGAAGTGACTTAGCAGTAGCAGCATGTTGTTTTGTATTGGTAGATTATTTCTTTTTGTTGCTGAGTAGTATTAGTATATTAATATAAAATTATATTAATCATTATATTAATATAGAAGAGCCACTCATCTGTTGCCAATTATCACTTGCTGTAACAAGTATTGTTGAAGGTGTGAGGCAACTCTCTACCTGCTGGTGAGGCTACTTAAAGTGGGACAACCACTTTAGAAAACACTGTGACAGTATCTTTCAAGTTAAATGGGTGCTTACCGCATGATCCAGCAGCTCCTTTCCTAGATATTTATCTAAAGAAGTTAAATGCCCATAAAAATATTTATACATAAGTGCTCATAGCAGCTTTACTAATATATTACACACTTTAGGTAAATTGGACTAGGGCTACATCCCACCTGGGAGGGGCCTTCTGTTTTGAGAAAGCTGTGCAAGATTCATATTATCCCCAAGGAAAAGAAATCACTATCTGAGTCTGTGAGGCAAAAATATATGAGTTTAAAACAAATTAATAGCAATCAATATAAATCAAGTCTCTTAAGTGATCTAACACAGCTATCTACATTTGGGAGTTTGGGTTACAGCCTTTGCTAATAATAAAGAAGCAAAATATTCACTCTTTCCTTATCATCCTCAAAAACATAAATTTTGGTTTCATGGTCTTGGCCAAATATCTTGGTCGTCTCATTCTATCTATGAAGAGCCTCTCTCTTTTGCCTTCTAATAATCTGGTTTTTGTTTTTAAATCATGGAATTCCTAAAGTAGTAAAGTACAGTAGCACTTTGATAGATAAATAGAAAACTACTGTTGGATAGGTGAAAATTTGAGAAACCCTTCAAATCAAAGTGTGTGTGAAAATACCTACTTGCATAAGGAGAACAACTATGAATCCCACTAGCTGGCACACTCTTAAGAATAAAATAGACATCTATAATCCCTGAATCATCAATATTAATGTGGCTCATAGGCAACCTGAATATAAAAAATTACTAGATCATACTGGAAATCCTACTTGCTGCTCCACACTTGTTCTATTCTATCTGGTTATCAAACCTGGTCATTCATTGAAGGGGAAGGGAAGCATTTAATTGCATTTATTGAGGACCTGAAGAAATAGACATTATGTTGACGTCTGGTTACTTTTCTCATAAAAATTTATTATAGAGGAAAATTGTCTCCTTTAGTGAGTCAGTCAGCTTGACAGAACTTCTTTCTCTACATCATAAGTAATAGTCAATCATTTTGAAAATTATACTTTTTCAGCAATTATTTCTATTCCACAAAATGATTAACATAGATTAAAACAGTAAGGAAACACAGCTAAAGAAGGGGAATCCTACTTGTCTCAGACCTATTTCTAAGAATAAAAAGCAGGTTATTCAGGAAACCTAATTTAGTAAATCACCCTTCCCTTACCTTCATTCTGGTTTTTTAACCTGTAGAAACAAATTCTTCCAGAGTTTTTGTTTGTTTGCTTGCTTGCTTCCCATCCACCCCGGTCTCTTTTTTCCTTTGCACCTTTGCTTCCCTTTATTCCTTTTCGTCATTATCTTCCTGCTAAAATGGCCTGTATCTATTGATTAAAGTGAGAAACAAATGAAGCAGAAGTCTTTGTGAATGTCTTCAGATGGGCAAATATAAACAGGAAGTTTGGCCCACAGCTTCTTCTTCTAACCTAGACAGCTTAAAGAAATGGAAAGAGCAGGATTGTTTCAAGCTTAACTAGGTAAGAAGACCAAATGGAAGCAATGCTCTCTGTACCACCTCAAGCATATCTTCTCTCACTAAGGGCTTAACTGTAACTTTCCCCAGTCTAGCCATAATTGGCTTTATCCCCCAAATCCTGGTGGCTCAGATGGTAAAGAATCCACCTGCAATTCCAGAGACCCCAGTTCTATTCCTAGGTCAGGAAGATCCGCTGGAGAAGGGATAGACTAGAGACTCAAGAGATGTGGTTTCTATCCATGGGTTGGGAAGATCCCATGGAGAAGGAAATGGCAACTCACTCCAGTATTCTTGCCTGGAAGAGAGGAGCCTGGCAAGCTACAGTCCGTGGGGTTGCAAAGAGTGTTCAGACATGACTGAGCATGCACACACACACACCTAAACACTTTCCTCTTCATGATATTTTATCTAAGTCAGTTGTTTTTGTTATAGTCACTAAGTCCTGTCTCACTCATATTGTGACCCCATGGACTGTAGCCTGCCATGCTCCTCTGTCTATGGGATTTCCTAGGCAAGAATACTGGAGAGGGTTACCATTTTCTTCTCCTGGGGATCTTCCCTATCCAGGAATTGACCCCACATCTCCTGCACTGATAGATGGATTCTTTACCACTGAGCCACCAAGGAAACCCATCTAAACCAGTAACTATTTCTAATAGGACTGGAAAGCATTTGAAAAGTGAACTAATGGATTATGTTTTAGTTTGTTAGTAGGAAACAAGATTCCTGTTTGTGTTAACTTTTTAACCTGGATAATTTCGGTAGAGATGGGAAACACATAATATAACATTATAAAAGTTCTCTGTGACTCTATGATCAATAAAACTATTTTCCTTGGGCATATATTACAAGGGTTATTTGCATTAATACTGTCAGGTTTTTAAGGCACAATTTGAGGAAATTACAATGTCTCCAAGAGATTTTGGAAGTCTTTTTTTTTAATTTAAATTTATTTATTTTAATTAGAGGTTAATTACTTTACAATATTGTATTGGTTTTGCCATACATCAACATGAATCTGCCACGGGTGTACACATGTTCCCCATCCTGAACCCTCCCTCCCACCTTCCTCCCTGTACCATCCTTCTGGGTCATCCCAGTGCACCAGCCCCAGGCATCCTGTATCCTGCATCGAACCTGGACTGGTGATTCCTTTCTTATATGATATTATATACGTTTCAATGTCATTCTCCTAAATCATCCCACCCTCTCCCTCTCCCACAGAGTCCAAAAGACTGTTCTATACATCTGTGTCTCTTTTGCTGTCTCACATACAGGGTTATCGTTACCATCTTTCTAAATTCTGTATATATGTGTTAGTATACTGTATTGGTGGGTTTTTTTCTGGCTTACTTCACTCTGTATAATAGGCTCCAGTTTCATCCACCTCATTAGAATTGATTCAAATGTATTCTTTTTAATGGCTGAGTAATACTCCATTGTGTATATGTACCACTGCTTTCTTATCCATTCATCTGATGATGGACATCTAGATTGCTTCCATGTCCTGGCTATTATAAACAGTACTGCGATGAACATTGGGGTTCACATGTCTCTTTCAATTCTGGTTTCCTTGGTGTGTATGCCCAGCAGTGGGATTGCTGGGTCATAAGGCAGTTCTATTTGCAGTTTTTTAAGGAATCTCCACACTGTTCTCCATAGTGGCTGTACTAGTTTGCATTCCCACCAACAGTGTAAGAGGGTTCCCTTTTCTCCACACCCTCTCCAGCATTTATTGCTTGCAGACTTTTGGACTGCAGCCATTCTGACTGGCATGAAATTGTACCTCATTGTGGTTTTGATTTGCATTGTTCTGATAATGAGTGATGTTGAGCATCTTTTCATGTGTTTGTTAGCCATCTGTATGTCTTCTTTGGAGAAATGTCTATTTAGTCCTTTGGCCCATTTTTTTATTGAGTTGTTTTTTTTTTTTTTTTTCTGGAATTGAGCTGCAGGAGTTGCTTGTATATTTTTGAGATTAGTTGTTTGTCAGTTGCTTCATTTGCTATTATTTTCTCCCATTCTGAAGGCTGTCTTTTCACCTTGCTTATAGTTTCCTTTGTTGTGAAGAAGCTTTTAATTTTAATTAGGTTCCATTTATTTATTTTTGCTTTTATTTCCAATATTCTGGGAGGTGGGTCATAGAGGATCCTGCTATGATGGACGTCAGAGAGTGTTTTGCCTATGTTCTCCTCTAAGAGTTTTATAGTTTCTGGTCTTATGTTTCGATCTTTAATCCATTTTGAGTTTATTTTTGTGTATGGTGTTAGAAAGTGTTCTAGTTTCATTCTTTTGCAAGTGGTTGACCAGTTTTCCGAGGACCACTTGTTAAAGAGATTGTCTTTAATCCATTGTATATTCTTGCCTCCTTTGTTGAAGATAAGGTGTCCATAGGTGTGTGGATTTATCTCTGGGCTTTCTCTTTTGTTCCATTGTTCTATATTTCTGTCTTTGTGCCAGTACCATACTGTCTTGATGACTGTGGCTTTGTAGTAGAGCCTGAAGTCAGACAGGTTGATTCCTCTAGTTCCATTCTTCTTTCTCAAGATTGCTTTGGCTATTTGAGGTTTTTTGTATTTCCATACAAACTGTGAAATTATTTGTTCTAGCTCTGTGAAAAAAGCCACTGGTAGCTTGATAGGGATTGCATTGAATCTCTAGATTGCTTTGGGGTGTATCCTCATTTTCACTCTATTGATACTTCTGATCCATGAACATGGTATATTTCTCCATCTATTAGTGTCCTCTTTGATTTCTTTCACCAGTGTTTTATAATTTTCTATATATAGATCTTTAGTTTCTTTAGATGGGTATATCCCTAAGTATTTTATTCTTGTCGTTGCAATGGTGAATGAAATTGTTTCCTTAATTTCTTTTCTATTTTCTCATTATTAGTGTATAGGAATGCAAGGGATTTCTGTGTGTTGATTTTATATCCTGCAACTTTACTATATTCATTGATTAGCTCTAGTAATTTTCTGGTGGGGTCTTTAGGGTTTTCTATATACAGGATCATGTCATGTGCAAACAGTGAGAGTTTTACTTCTTCTTTTCCAATTTGGATTCCTTTTATTTCTTTTTCTGCTCTGATTGCTGTGGCCAAAACTTCTAAAAGTATGTTGAATAGTAGTGGTGAAAGTGGGCACCCTTGTCTTGTTCCTGACTTTAGGGGAAATGCTTTCAATTTTTCACCATTGAGGATAATGTTTGCTGTGGGTTTGTCATATATAGCTTTTATTATGTTGAGGTATGTTCCTTCTATTCCTGCTTTCTGGAGAGTTTTTTATCATAAATGGATGTTAAATTTTGTCAAAGGCCTTCTCTGCATCTATTGAGATAATCATATGGCTTTTATTTTTCATTTTGTTAATGTGGTGTATTACATTGATTGATTTGTGGATATTGAAGAATCCTTGCATCCCAGGGATAAAGCCCACTTGGTCATGGTGTATGATCTTTTTAATGTGTTTCTGGATTCTGATTGCTAGAATTTTGTGAAGGATTTTTGCATCTATGTTCATCAGTGATATTGGCCTGTAGTTTTCTTTTTTTGTGGCATCTTTGTCAGGTTTTGATATTAGGGTGATGTTGGCCTCATAGGATAAGTTGAGATTTTGGAAGTCTTAATTTCTAATCACTTCCAAAATAAAAGAAGAATAAAAAGAAACCAGTTTTTGTTTGTTTTGCTTTTTTTCCACATAGGATTAGAGGCCACACTGATAAGCAAAGTGCAATATCAAAACTTAATGAAGGGCTTTTCAGAAAACCTTGTTGGAACTGAAATATTGAGAGAAAACTGATACAATCCCTCATCTGTTTTTGGGAAATGGATGCATTGAACTGATATTGAAATGGTGTTCCTCATTTAGTTTTATAAGACAGTGAATGGGAACAGAAATAGAAGTGGCACACATTCTATTAATAGCAAGGAATTTGGGCTATTTTCATTTCTCATTCCATCTTAAATAACAACAACAGCCCTATTGTTTAGAACACAAAAGAATCTCTTTTAAGTTTAAATTATTTTTCTTTTGAAATCATTTGTAATTGTAATAACCAGGAAAAAAATATACTGAGAAAAGTAAAGCTTTGAAATGAACTAATCACAGGAGAAAACTGCATGTGACATTATTAGAGTACTAGTTAAATATATTAGGATTGTATTTAAGATGGATAACTCAATTTAATTTAAAAATAATTTGAAACTTCCTTGATTTTTTAATATATTCATAAATGCCAAGAATCAGAATGGAAAGGATATAGATTGTGTATAGTTATTTGCTATACTTTAAGTTTTTTGCTCTACTTTAGGATTTTTGCTCTATTTTAGGTTTCAGGGCTAATGTCTTTAAAATGTAGAGACCTTATTATAGATATGTTTGAGTTGTAGAATATAATATCAAAGATTTTAGAGGAAAAACTGTTTCTGTTAAAAATATAACAATAATCTAGCTTTTCCTTGCTTTAATTAAAAGAGGTAACTAGGGAAAAACATTTTTTTTTTGACACATTACTGCCTCATTGGTGTTAATAGAATAATATAAAACTTTCCTACACAAAGTTTGATCAAAGAACCAGCAACATAAATATCATCCAGGAGTTTATTGGCAGTACAGGAACTCAAACCCTATGCCAGATGGTCTGACCAGAATTAACATGTAAACAAGATACCAAGGGAATTCATTTGCACATTAAGCTGAAAGGGGCTGCTATAGACCCTGGCACTGTAATTTAGCACTGTCCAGTAGAACTTCCTGTAAAGATGGAAGTGCCCTGTGCCTGTGTCATCCAGTGCAGTAACCAATGACCATTAACGATTGATCTTTTTATTTTATGTAGCTTTAAATAATTCTAGTCTAAATAGCCAAAGGTGTCCAGTATATAGTATTTATACATTGAAGCTTTAACTTTTTAATCAAATGTATTTATGAGAACAGCATGTGACATCTGAAACTTTGGGGTGTCTGTTCTTTTTATATCATTTGCATTTGTTGAGTCATAGGCTTATAGGACACTGAAACTTCTAAGTATCATTAAATTATTTGTATACTACCTGCACTATTCCTAGGATGTATTTGCCATATTCTACCACAGTTATTTGATTACATGGCTGTAATCCATCATGTTTCACCATCAATCTGACCCAGGAAGATTAACTATAAGCCTCTCACGAGAGATCACATCTTAATGATCTTTCTATTCCCATGTGCTTAATCCCCAGTTTGGTGTGTATGTGGTACTCAATGCAATTTCATTGAACTGAGTTGGCAAAGAAATAAACCTATGGGTATTCATTTTAATAAGACTAAGTTATGAATGAATAAATTTAATGTAACATTATCTTAAGGACAGAGAAGCCTGGCATGCTGCAGTCCGTGCAGTCACTAAAAGTCAGACACAACATTATCTCAGTTCAGTTCAGTTCAGTCACTCAATCGTGTCCGACTCTTTGTGACCCCATGAATCGCAGCACGCCAGGCCTCCCTGTCCATCACCAACTCCCGGAGTTCACTCAGACTCATGTCCATCGAGTCGGTGATGCCATCCAGCCATCTCATCCTTTGTCGTCCCCTTCTCCTCCTGCCCCCAGTCCCTCCCAGCATCAGAGTCTTCTCCAATGAGTCAACTCTTCTCATGAGGTGGCCAAAGTACTGGAGTTTCAGCTTTAGCATCATTCCTTCCAAAGAAATCCCAAGGCTGATCTCCTTCAGAATGGACTGGTTGGATCTCCTTGCAGTCCAAAGGATTCTTAAGAGTCTTCTCCAACACCACATATCAAAAGAGAAGCATCAATTCTTTGGCGCTCAGCTCTCTTCACAGTCCAACTCTCACACTCATACATGACCACTGGAAAAACCATAGCCTAGACTAGAAGGACCTTTGTTGGCAAAGTAATGTCTTTGCTTTTCAATATGATATCTAGGTTGGTCATAACTTTCCTTCCAAGGATTGAACAACAAAAACAGTAGGTTATATCCACTAGTGTTCATCCCACCAAAAAGAAATGGTCAAATAAACAGAAACAATAACAACCATAACAATAACAATGCTTTGCATAGGTGAATCAGTTTTCGTCCTTTCAAGTCAGGCTGATGTAAGGAAAATGCTGATGCAGGTTGGTAAACATTATACTTCCTGGCTAGTTTATTTATGACTAACACACATATCAAAATTTTGTATTGTCAGTTCTAAATGGAAAAAACAACAAAGTTGGATCAGGGACACAGAAGGGATGCCTCCCTGAGGGGATGATGGGGTAATATGCTGAAACTGGACAGCTGAATTCTCCAAGTCCCAAGCTGATATAAGTTTAAAAAATTAGCAGCAGAAGAAAAATAACCCTGGGTCACTAGCACCAGGTGGGTACCTGACCCTCATGCCATGGTGAGAATATTGAAGAGCTATTCTGACAAGTAGAGCAAACAGCCAGGTAAACAGCTTGGGATTTGAGCAGATGGCTGTGTAACAGCAACATTTTTTTTTTAGAGACAGGGCAGACTGGCTATGGTAACAATGGATTCTGATTTTGGATTCAACATTCCTCATCAGAATTCTCAAATCATGTGTCTTTACTAAGTCTAGCTCCATGCAGATGGTTGCCCATTTACATTGTCTTGTGAACAAAGATAAGTCTATGTTTAAGCTGGCATATCAATACCTTCATATTATTTGAATTTACCAGACATTAGAAATGGAATGTTATATATACTGAAAATATTTTGTTGATGAATTCATACTCAGAGTTCATTTTTAATAAGTCCCCAGTATTTGCAAAGAGTTATGGCAAAAGAGTCCTTTGCATATTTATTTGATTTAAACTTTTATGATGGTCATAGCAAACACCCACTTCCAATGATGCAAGAGAAGACTTTACACATGGACTTTACCAGATGGTCAATACCAAAATCAAACTGATTATATTCTCTGTAGCCAAAGATGGAGAAACCCTATACAGTCAGCAAAAACAAGACCTGGAGCTGACTGTGGCTCAGTTCATAAGTCCCCCATTGCAAAGTTCAGGGTTAAACTGAAGAAAGTAAGGCCATTTTCAGTGAGCCTTTCAGCAGCTCGGATGGTAAAGCATCTGCCTACAATGTGGGAGACCTGGGTTCGATCCCTGAGTTGGGAAGAGCCCCTGAAGAAGGAAACAGCAACCCACTCCAGTACTCTTGCCTGGAAAATCCCATGGATGGAGGAGCCTGGTAGGCTATAGTCCATGGGGTCGCAAAGAGTCAGACACGACTGAGCGACTTCACTATGCTATGCTATGCTATGCTATACCCAAATGAATGCAGAGTTCCAGAGATTAGCAAAGAGAGATAAGAAAGTCTACTTAAGTGAACAATACAAAGAAATAGAGAAAAACAGTAAAATCAGAAGGACTAGAGATCTCTTCAAGAAAATTGGAGATACCAAGGAAACATTTCATGCAAAGATGGGCACAATAAAGGACAGAAATGGTATGGACCTAACAGAAGCAGAAGAGATTAAGAAGAGGTGGCAAGCATACACATGAGAGAAGGGGCAGTCCTAAGATGCGGAAGAATAGGATGGAGAGACCCCTCACAAATTCATCAAAAGAACATTTCAATGCTGAATAAATTCTACAAAACAACTTTTGAATGCTGGCAGAGGACATCAGGTACCCAGAAAAGCAGATCATTGTCTTCAAAAACAGGTAGAAAAAATATAAAAGATGAAAAAAGAGACAAAGGAAATAAGGAGGGAGCTCCGTCCCAGGAAGGGAGTCTCGTCCCAGGAAGGGAGTCTTAAAAAGAGAGAAGTTTCCAAACACCAGGAAACACTCTCACTGCAGAGTCTGTGGCGAGCCTTGGAAGCACAGAGGGCAACATAACAGGGAAGAAAAATAAATAAATAATTAAAACCAACAGATTATGAGCTCAATGGTAACTCCCCCAATGGAGAAGCAGCGCAGATGCCTGCATCCACCATTAGCAAGTGGGGGCTGGGCAGTGCTTTTTAAGAATCGGGCCAGAATGCCCCGAATGTAACCACAGCGAACTAACTTTGGCTAGCATACCAGCCTGTGGGATAGCTACCGCGCGAAAAGCTCTGACATAAGACACCACCAGGACTGCACACACAACAAAGGATGGAACAGAAATAGCTGGCTGCAGACCATCCCCCGCCAGTGACAGGCAACCAGAGCTGTAAGGGCTGGAAGGGGGCAATCGCAGCCCTGGAGAGACTTTACCTACCAAACTGCAAGCAGGCTTCTTTGCTAACTAAGACTTCTTGGGGTTCTGGACAGTCACCATCTGCCTGACAAGGGCGCCAGCGGTACACCCAGAAAACTGAGCAGCAGGGAAAGGCGATAAGTTGCAGAGACTGTGCTCGCCAAACACCTGAGCTACTTGGTCCTGGGAAGGGCACAAAATGCAGGCCTAACCGAATCTGCACCTCTGAGGGCAAACTGAGATCCGAGCCTGAGTGGCTTAGACCGGGGAGGTGCATGCAGCCTAGGACCAGCCTCAGACGGTTCCCAGAGGAGCAACGCAGAGCCTGAGTGGTGTGCACTGTGTGCAGGGGCATGCCCAGCATGGCTGAGACACTGCAAGCACATGCCAGTGTTATTTGTTTGCAGCATCCCTCCCTCCCCACAGCGCGACTGAACAAGTGAGTCTAAAAAAAAAAGTGTCCACCACCGCCCTCCTTGTGTCAGGGCGGAAATCAGACACTGAAGAGACCAGCAAACAGAAGAAACTAAACAGAGGGAACCACCTTGTAAGTGACCCCACACTGCCACAACACCAGAGAAAGGGCCAGATATATCTTTACTATTTTTATGACCATTCTCTCTTTTGTGCTGTTGTTGATGTTGTTTTTTGATTGTTTTGTATTTTCTTTTTCTTCTCCTTTTTTTAAAACTTTTTAAAATTTTTAAGTCCTCTATTTCTCCTTTAATTTTAATTTTAAAAAAAGACCCTATTTTTAAAGCAAATGCTATATATATATATATATATATATATATATATAGTGTGTGTGTGTGTGGTTGTTGTTGTTTTTTAATAATTCTCGTGACTTTTTTATTTTTTTCTTTCTTCTTGCTCTTCTTTTCTTTAATATTGTATTTTTGAAAATCCAACCTCTACTGTAGATTTTTAATCTTTGCTTTTTGGTATTTGTTGTCAATTTTGTACATTTAAAAACCCGATCTTCAGTACCCAATTTTACGTGAGAGCAAGATTTCTGGCTTGACCACTCTCTCCTCCTTTGGACTCTCCTTTTTCTCCACCAGGTTGTCTCTGTCTCCTCCCTCCCCCTTCTCTTCTCTACCCAGCTCTGTGAATCTCTGTGTGTTCCAGATGGTGGAGAACACTTAGGGAACTGTTTACTGGCTGGATCTGTCTCTCTCCTTTTCATTTCCCTCTTTTATCCTCCTGGCCACCTCTGTCTACTTCCTCCCTCTCTTCTTCCCTGTATAACTCCGTGAACATCTCTGAGCAGTCCAGACTGAGGAGCACACATAAGGAAGTGATTACTGGCTAGCTTGCTCTCTCCTCTTTTGATCCCACCTCATCTCATTCCAGTCACCTCTAACTACCCCCTCCCTCTTCTCTTCTCCATGTAACTCAGTGAACCTCTCTGGGTGTCCCTCAATGTGGAGAAACTTTTTATCTTTAACCTAGATGTTTTATCATCGGTGCTGTACAGATGGAGAAGTTTTGAGGCTACTGTAAAAATAAAACTGAAAACCAGAAGCAGGAGGTTTAAGTCAAAATCCTGAGAACATCAGAGAACTCCTGAATCCTGGGAACACTAATCGATAGGAGTTCATCAAATGCCTCCACATCTACACTGAAACCAAGCACCACCCAAGGGCCAACAAGTTCCAGAGCAAGACATACTATGCAAATTCTCCAGCAACACAGGAACACACCGCTGAGCTTCAAAATACAGGCAGCTCAAGTTACTCCAAAACCATAGACATGTCATAACTCATTACTGGACACTTCATTGCACTGCAGAGAGAAGAAATCCAGCTCTACCCACCAGAACTCTGACACAAGCTTCCCTAACCAAGAAACCTGGTCAAGCCACTGATACAACCCCACCCACAGCGAGGAAACTCCATAATAAAGAGAACTCCACAAATTCCCAGAATACAGAAAGACCACCCCAAATGCAGCAATATAACCAAGATGAAGAGACAGAGGAATACCCAGCAGGTAAAGGAACAGGAGAAAGGCCCACCAAACCAAACAAAAGAGGAAAAGATAGGGAATCTACCTGAGAAAGAATTCTGAATGATGATAGTGAAAATGATCCAAAATCTTGAAATCAAAATGGAATCACAGATAAATAGCCTGGAGACAAGGATTGAGAAGATGCAAGAAAGGTTTAACAAGGACTTAGAAGAAATAAAAAAAAAGTCAATAGATAATGAATAATGCAATAAATGAGATCAGAAACACTCTGGAGGCAACAAATAGTAGAATATCAGAGGCAGAAGATAGGATTAGTGAAATAGAAGATAGAATGGTAGAAATAAATGAATCAGAAAGGTAAAAAGAAAAATGAATTAAAAGAAATGAGGACAATCTCAGAGACCTCCAGGACAATATGAAACGTTTCAACATTCGATTTATAGGAGTCCCAGAAGAAGAAGACAAAAAGAAAGACCATGATAAAATACTTGAGGAGATAATAGTTGAAATTTTCCCTAAAGTGGGGAAGGAAATAATCACCCAAGTCCAAGAAACGCAGAGAGTTCCAAACAGGATAAACCCAAGGTGAAACACCCCAAGACACATATTAATCAAATTAACAAAGATCAAACACAAAGAACAAATATTAAAAGCAGCAAGGGAAAAACAACAAATAACACACAAGGGGATTCCTATAAGGATAACTGCAGATCTTTCAATAGAAACGCTTCAGGCCAGGATGGAATGGCAGGACATATTTAAAGTGATAAAAGAAAATAACCTACAGCCCAGATTACTGTACCCAGCAAGGATCTCATTCAAATATGAAGGAGAAATCAAAAGCTTTACAGACAAGCAAATGCTGAGAGAATTTAGCACCACCAAACCAGCTCTCCAACAAATGCTAAAGGATATTCTCTAGACAGGAAACAGAAAAAGAGCATATAAACCCGAACCCAAAACAATAAAGTAAATGGCAACAGGATCATACTTATCAATAATTACCTTAAACGTAAATGAGTTGAATGCCCCAACCAAAAGGCAAAGACTGGCTGAATGGATACAAAAACAAGATCCCTATATATTCTGCCTACAAGAGACCCACCTCAAAACAAGGGACACATACAGACTGAAAGTAAAGGGCTGGAAAAAGATATTCCATGCATAGAGACCAAAAGAAAGCAGGAGTAGCAATACTCATATCTGATAAAATAGACTTTAAAACAAAGGCTGTGAAAAGAGATGAAGAAGGCCACTACATAATGGTTAAAGGATCAATCCAAGAAGATATAACAATTATAAATATATATGCACCCAACATAGGAGCACTGCAATATGTAAGACAAATGCTAACAATTATGAAAGGGGAAATTAACAATAACAGAATAATAGTGGGAGACTTTACTACCCCACTCACGTCTATGGACAGATCAACTAAACAGAAAATTAACAAAGAAACGCAAACTTTAAATGATACAATAGATCAGTTAGACCTAATTGATATCTATAGGACATTTCACCCCAAAACAATAAATTTCACCTTTTTCTCAAGTGCTCATGGAAGCTTCTCCAGGATAGATCACATCCTGGGCCATAAATCTAACCTTGATAAATTAAAAAAAAAAAAATGAAATTATTCCAAGCATCTTTTCTGACCATAAAGCATTAAGATTAGATCTCAATTACAGGAGAAAGACTATTAAAAATTCCAACATATGGAGGCTGCACAACACGCTTCTGAATAACCAATAAATCACAGAAGAAATAAAAAAATAAATCAAAATATACATAGAAACGAATGAAAATGAAAACACAACAATCCACAACCTGTGGGACACTATAAAAGCAGTACTAAGAGGAAAGTTCATAGCAATACAGGCATACCTCAAGAAACAAGAAAAAAGTCAAATAAATAACCTAACTCTACACCTAAAGCAATAGAAAGGAAGAAATGGAGAACCCCAGGGTTAGTAGAAGGAAAGAAATCTTAAAAATTAGGGCAGAAATAAATGCAAAAGAAACAAAAGAGAACATAGCAAAAATCAACAAAGCCAAAAGCTGGTTCTTTGAAAGGATAAATAAAATTGATACACCATTAGCCAGACTCATCAAGAAACAAAGGGGAAAAATCAAATCAATAAAATTAGAAATGAAAATGGAGAGATCACAATAGACAACACAGAAATACAAAGGATCATAAGAGACTACTATCAGCAATTATATGCCAATAAAATGGACAACGTGGAAGAAATGGACAAATTCTTAGAAAAGTACAATTTTCCAAAACTGAACCAGGAAGAAATAGAAAATCTTAACAGACCCATCACAAGCATGGAAATTGAAACTGTAATCAGAAATCTTCCAGCAAACAAAAGCCCAGGTCCAGACAGTTTCACAACTGAATTCTACCAAAAATTTAGAGAAGAGCTAAAACCGATCCTACTCAAACCCTTCCAGAAAATTGCAGAGGAAGGTAAACTTCCAAACTCATTCTATGAGGCTACCATCACCCTAATATCAAAACCTGACAAAGATACTACAAAAAAAAGAAAACTACAGGCCAATATCACTGATGAACATGGATGCAAAAATCCTTAACAAAATTCTAACAATCAGAATCCAATAACACATTAAAAAGATCATACACCATGACCAAGTGGGCTTTATCCCTGGGATGCAAGGATTCTTCAATATCCACAAATCAATCAATGTAATACACCACATTAACAAAATGAAAAATAAAAGCCATATGATTATCTCAATAGATGCAGAGAAGGCCTTTGACAAAATTCAACATCCATTTATGATAAAAACTCTCCAGAAAGCAGGAATAGAAGGACTATACCTCAACATAATAAAAGCTATATATGACAAACCCACAGCAAACATTATCCTCAGTGGTGAAAAATTGAAAGCATTTCCCCTAAAGTCAGGAACAAGACAAGGGTGCCCACTTTCACCACTACTATTCAACATACTTTTGGAAGTTTTGGCCACAGCAATCAGAGCAGAAAAAGAAATAAAAGGAATCCAAATTGGAAAAGAAGAAGTAAAACTCTCACTGTTTACACATGACATGATCCTGTATATAGAAAACCCTAAAGACCCCACCAGAAAATTACTAGAGCTAATCAATGAATATAGTAAAGTTGCAGGATATAAAATCAACACACAGAAATCCCTTGCATTCCTATACACTAATAATGAGAAAATAGAAAAGAAATTAAGGAAACAATTTCATTCACCATTGCAACGACAAGAATAAAATACTTAGGGATATACCTACCTAAAGAAACTAAAGATCTATATATAGAAAATTATAAAACACTGGTGAAAGAAATCAAAGAGGACACTAATAGATGGAGAAATATACCATGTTCAAGGATCGGAAGAATCAATAAAGTGAAAATGAGTATACTACCGAAAGCAATCTACAGATTCAGTGCAATCCCTATCAAGCTACCAGCGGTATTTTTCACAGAGCTAGAACAAATAATTTGGCAATCTGTATGGAAATACAAAAAACCTCAAATAGCCAAAGCAATCTTGAGAAAGAAGAATGGAACTGGAGGAATCAACCTGCCTGACTTCAGGCTCTACTACAAAGCCACAGTCATTAAGACAGGATGGTACTGGCACAAAGACAGAAATATAGAACAATGGAACAAAAGAAAAAGCCCAGAGATAAATCCACACACCTATGGACACCTTATCTTCAGCAAAGGAGGCAAGAATATACAATGGATTAAAGACAATCTCTTTAACAAGTGGTCCTCGGAAAACTGGTCAACCACTTGCAAAAGAATGAAACTAGATCACCTTCTAACACCATACACAAAAATAAATTCAAAATGGATTAAAGATCTAAATGTAAGACCAGAAACTATAAAACTCCTAGAGGAGAACATAGGCAAAACACTCTCCAACATAAATCACAGCAGGATCTTTTATGACCCACCTCCCAGAATACTGGAAATAAAAGCAAAAATAAACAAGTAGGATTTAATTAAAATTAAAAGCTTCTGCACAACAAAGGAAACTATCAGTTCAGTTCAGTTCAGTTCAGTCTCTCAGTCGTGTCTGACTCTTTGCGACCCCATGAATCGCAGCACGCCAGACCTCCTGTCCATCACCAACTCCTGGAGGTCACTCAGACTCACGTCCATCAAGTCCGTGATGCCATCCAGCCATCTCATCCTGGGTCGTCCCCTTCTCCTCCTGCCCCCAATCCCTCCCAAAGCAAGGTGAAAAGACAGCCTTCTGAATGGGAGAAAATAATAGCAAATGAAGCAACTGACAAACAACTAATCTCAAAAATATACAAGCAACTCCTGCAGCTCAATTCCAGAAAAATAAATGACCCAATAAAAAAATGGGCCAAAGGACTAAATAGACATTTCTCCAAAGAAGACATACAGATGGCTAACAAACACATGAAAAGATGCTCAACATCACTCATTATCAGAGAAATGCAAATCAAAACCACAGTGAGGTACCATTTCACGCCAGTCAGAATGGCATCGATCCAAAAGTCTACAAGGAATAAATGCTGGAGAGGGTGTGGAGAAAAGGGAACCCTCTTACACTGTTGGTGGGAATGCAAACTAGTACAGTCACTATGGAGAACAGTGTGGAGAGATTCCTTTAAAAATTGCAAATAGAACTACCTTACAACCCAGCAATCCCACTGCTGGGCATACACACCGAGGAAACCAGAATTGAAAGAGGCACACGGACCCCAATGTTCATCGCAGTACTGTTTATAATAGCCAGGACATGGAAGCAACCTAGATGTCCATCAGCAGATGAATGGATAAGAAAGCAGTGGTACATATACACAATGGAGTATTACTCAGCCATTAAAAAGAATACATTTGAATCAATTCTAATGAGGTGGATGAAACTGGAGCCTATTATACAGAGTGAAGTAAGCCAGAAAGAAAAACACCAATACAGTATACTAACACATATATACGGAATTTAGAAAGATGGTAACGATAACCCTGTATGCGAGACAGCAAAAGAGACACAGATGTACAGAACGGACTTTTAGACTCTGAGGGAGAGGGAGAGGGTGGGATGATTTGGGAGAATGACATTGAAACATGTATATTATCAGGTAAGAAATGAATCACCAGTCTATGTTCAATGCAGGATACAGGATGCTTGGGCCTGGTGCACGGAGATGATCCAGAGAGATGATACTGGGTGGCAGGTGGGAGGAGGGTTCAGGATTGGGAACTCATGTACACCCGTGATTGATTCATGTCAATGTATGGCAAAACCAATACAGTATTGTAAAGCAAAATAAAGCAAAAATACAAATTAAAAAGAAAAATACACATGAGAACTATATAAGAAAGGTCTTAATGACCCAGATAACCACAGTAGTGTGGTCACTTACCTAGAGCCAGACATCTTGGAGTGTGAAATCAAGTAGGCTTAGGACGCATTACTATGAATAAGGCTAGTGGAGGTGATGGACTTCCGGATAAGTTATTTCAAATCCTAAGAGATGATGCTGTTAAAGTGCTAGACTCAACATGTCATCAAATTTGAAAAACTCAACATTGGCCATAGGACTGGAAAAGGTTAGTTTTCATTCCAATTCCAAAGAAGCACCATGCCAATAAATGTGCAAGCTACTGTGCACTTGTGCTCATTTCTCATGCTAGCAAGGTTCTTTTAAAATCCTTCAAGCTAGGCTTCCAAGGTACATGAATGGAGAACTTCCAGATGTACAAGCTAGATTTAGAAAAGGCAGAAGAACCAGAGATCAGATTGCCAACATTCATTATATCATGGTGAAAGCAAAGGAGTTTCAGAAAAGTCATCTGCTTCTGCTTCATTGACTATGCTAAAGCCTTTGACTGTGTGGGTCACAGCAACAAACTGTGGAAAATTCTTAAAGAGGTAGAAATACCACCCTACCTGTCTACTGAGAAGTCTGTGTGCAGGTCAAGAAACACAGTTAGAACCAGCCATGGTACAACAGACTGGTTCAAAATTGGGAAAGGAGTACATTAAGGCTGTATTGTCATCCTGCTTATTTAATATATATGCAAAGTACATGATATGAAATGTCAGGCTGGTTGAATCAAAAGCTGGAATCAAGATTGCTAGGAGAAATATCAACAACCTCAGATATGCAGATGATACCACCCTGAAGGCAGAAACTGAAGAGGAACTAAGGAGCCTCTTATTGAATGTGAAAGAGGAGAGTGAAAAAACTGGCTTAAAACTCACCAATCAAAAAATTAAGATCATGGCATCCAGTTCCATCACTTCATGGCAAAAATATGGGGAAAAAGTGAAAATTGTGACCGATTTTTTCTTGGGCTCCACAATCACTGGGGATGGTGACTGCAGCCATAAAATTAAAAGACGCTTGCTCCTTGGAAGGAAAGCTATGACAAACCTAGACAGCATATTAAGAAGTAGAGACTCCATTTGCCAGCAAATGTGCATACAGTCAAAGCTATAGTTTTTCCAGTAGTCATGTACAGATATGAGAGTTGGACCATAAAGAAGGCTAAATGCTGAAGAACTGATGCTTTTTAACTGTGGTGTTGGAGAAGACTCTTGAGAGTCCCTTGGACTGAATAGAGTTCAAATCAGTCAATCCTAAAGGAAATCAACCCTGTGTATCCAATTAAAAGGAAGACTGATGCTGAAGCTGAAGCTCCAATACTTTGGGTACCTAATGTGAAGACCTGACTTGTTGGAAAAGACCCTGATGTTATGAAACATTGAAGGAAAAAGGAAAAGGGGCTGGTGGAGTATGACCTGGTTAGATAGTATTACTGACTCAATGGACATGAATTTGAGCAAACTCTGGGTGACAGTGAATTACTGAGAAGCCTGGCTTGCTGCCATCCATGGGGTTGCAAAGAGTCATACATGATTTGGTGAATGAACAGCAATAGTACTTTGTGTACACATGAGAGATACCCAGGGGAAAATGAATAACTCTCAGAAGTAGGCTAAGCCAGCAGTTGAAATATTGTCTTCGACTAAATACAAAATGAGCAACTTTGAGGGATAGGGACAAGAAGCTGGTACCAGGAAAGTCACATTAAACAAGGAAGGTGATGTTTACCATGGGCATCCTTGTTTGCTCAATGGTAAAGAATCTGCTTGCCAATGCAGGAGACAATCCCTGGGTCAGGAAGATTCCCTGGAGAAGGAAATAGATATCTACTCCAGTATTCTTGCCTGGGAAATCCCATGAACAGAGGAGCCTGGGGGAATACAGTTCACGGGGTCACAAAATGGGGTTGCAAAAGAGTTGGACAGGATTTAGGGACTAAACAACAACCACAACAAAAGTTAATGTCTCTTCCAATGATAAAGTTCTTCTGTGAAACAGTCATCCATCTCTTCTTGTTGTGGAGAGGGAGACATCCTCTCAAATGGAGATTTCCTTTACACATGTAAATTTCTCTTTAAAAAAGTAGCTTCTACTCTGTTTTCAGATCCCCTTCTGTGTCTGCTTTTTCTCAAAATAATCAGCTCAAATAATATTTATGCCAAGGAGGCATATTTGGGAGTGAAATATTCTGTTACTTTCATTAGATACCTGGTAACAGTAAAAGCATGCAGCCTTTGTCTTTCTGTGACCTGTTTATTTAATTTAGCATTATGTCCTTGAAGGTTCATCTGTGTTGTCACTCATGGTAGAATTCCCTTCTTTTTGAAGGTTGAATAATATTCCATGTATGTATACCATATTTTAAAAGATAGAAATTTCCTCTTTTAATGAGGTATATTTATTAAAGAAATTCGGTCATTTGTGCTGTAAAATTTCCCACATTCTGAATATTAGTAAGTATTCTTGTGATATTCTTTAAAATGTTCCACTTCAATGTCCTTATGAGCTTGTGATCAGATGCGGATGTTACTAAATTCAAGCTCAAAGTCTTTTAGCAAGAATTCTGCATTGTGGCTCTCTGTCCTGTTATGTTATCACACCTCAAAAGAGATGCTTCATAAAGTAAATCTCTCAAAATGGAGGTGAATCATGGTGCAAGTTCTCAAAGGATATTTGAAGCTTACTAAGGGATTAAATGTTTAAATGGATTCTCATGAGACATGTTCAAAATATTTTTCACTATAAGAGTTCAGCCCTAGAATTTTTAATTCTCTCTTGTTCATAGGATTTTCATAGTTTGGGAGAAAGCTGTATTAAGACAATAATAAAAAATGAACTTCCATGTCTCTCAGATGAACTGTCTATTTCAAAAGGAGCCAATGCATGAATTTGAAGAAGTGCATCAAAAAGACAGCTCTCAAACTTAGTCTGTGGTTAATCCATGGGGAATTGGATCAACACCCATCCAAAATTTAATCTGAATGTGGAAAGTGGTAATGCCACACACTGTACCAAGAGGGTATGAAAAGATTTATTATGCACATAATGGGGCTTTCTGGGGACAGCAGGGCAGGCTGTCCAGCAGGTCTGAAAATGACTTGCAAGAGTAGGGAGGGGCAGTAGCTTTGATTTCATTGTAGTTAGGGAATGGCAATGGAGTGAGGATTCCTCTTGCATAATGTGAACTCAGGACATCTTGGCTTTCTTATTGTTTTTTTCAGGTGTGGGGCAAAAGGGGAAAAAATGGGGTGGGGCTTAGATACTGTTACAGTTAAATAAAAAATATAGTCAAACTCTTTACAACAAACCTAAATTGCTTGTTTAATTTAATGTTTCCAAAATACAATGACTAGAAGGAAATAGAGACATTTGGGGGTTTTGATTTTTAAGATCTGTCTGTGTAAGTATACATATATAGACAGATATGGGTATACATTTTTTCAATATCTAGTTTTTAAATTTTTAATTAACTTTACAGTAGGTCCCATTGGCTATCCATTTTAAATATAGCATTGTGTACATGTAAATCACAAATTTTCAGTCTATCCCTCCTCCTCACCCATTTTCCCTGATAACCATAAGAGCATTCTCTGAGTCAATTTCTGCTTTACAAACAAGTTTGTTTGTATTATTTCTTTATAGATTCTACATTTAAGTGATATATGATGTCTGCTTTTTTCTATCTGACTTAATTCACTTATGATAATCTCCAGGTCCATCTATGTTCCTGCAAATGGCATTATTTCATTCTTTTTTTATTATTCTGATAAACATCACATAATATAAAACATTATTTTAACCATGTTTAACTGTTCATTTAAGTGACACTGTGTACATTCACATTATTGTGCAACTTTTGCCATCATCCATCTAGGCTGAGTAATGTTCCATTGCATATATGTATCCCATCTTCTTTATCCAGTCATCTATCAATAGACATTTAGATTACTTCCATGTCTTGGCTATTGTAAATAGTGCTGCAGTGAGCATTGGGGTGCATGTGCCCTTTCAAACTATGCTTTTCTGCAAATACATGCCCAGGAATGAGACCACTCAATCATCTGGTAGCTGTATTTTTAGTTTTTTAAGAAACCTCTGTGCTATTCTCCATAGTGGTTGTATCAGTTTTCATTCCCACCAACATTCTAGGAGAGTTCTTGTTTTCCCACACCCTCTCCAGGATTTATTGTTTGTAAATTTTTTATGGTGGGCATTCTGATTGTTGTGAAGTGATATCTCATTGTAGTTTTGATTTGCGTGTCTAATAATTACCAAAGTTGAGCATCTTTCCATGTATCTGTTGGCCATCTATGTGCCTTCTTTGGAGAAATATCTATCTAGGTCTTCAGTCCAGTTTTTGATTGGGTTGTCTGTATTTCGGATATTGAACCACATGAGCTGTTTGTAAATTTTGGAGACCGATCCCTTGTTGGTTGAGAATATTTTCTCCCATTCTGTTGTTTTGTTTTGTTTTGTTTTGTTTCCATTTCATTTGTGGTTTCCTTTGCTATGCAAAAGTTTTTGAGTTTAATTAGGTTTCATTTGTTAATTTTTGTTTTTATTTCCACCACTCTGGGAGACATCATAACAGATATAGCTGTGATTTATGTCAAAGAGTGTTCTGCCTATGTTTTCCTCTCAAGAGTTTTACAGTATCTGGTTTTACATAGGTTCTAACCCATTCTGAGTTTATTTTGTATATGGTGTTACAGAATGTTCTAGTTTTATCTTTTTAGATGTATGTCTAGTTTTCCAAGCAGCATTTATTGAAGAGACTGTCTTTTCTCCATTGCACAGTCATTCCTCCTTTGTCATAGACTAATGGCCAAAGGTGGGTAGACTTATTTTTCAGTTTTCTATCCTGTTCCATTGACCTATATTTCTGTTTTTGTGTCAGTACCGTTTTGTTTTGGTTCCTATAGCTTTGCAGTATATCCTGAAGTCAGAAAGCCTGATACCGCCACCTCCATTTTTCTCTTTCAAGATTGCTTTGGCTATTTGGGGCCTTCTGTGTCTTTGTACAGATTTTAAGTTGTTTTTTCTTTTTTTTAAATCTGTGTTTGTGTTCAGTCACTCAGTTGTGTCTGACTCTTTCAGTCCCATGGACTGTAGTCCACCAGGCTCCTCTGTCCATGGAATTTTTAAGGCAAGAATACTGGAGTGGGGTATCATTTCCTCCTCCAGGGTATCTTTCTGACTCAGGGATTGAACCCACATTTCTTGCATCTTCTGCATTGGCAAGTAGATCCTTTACCACTAGCATCACCTAGGAAGCATGTGAAAAATGCTTTTGGTATTGATAATTTGATAAGAATTGCATTGAATATGTAGATTGCCTTGGGTAGTATAGTCATTTTAATAATGTTGATTCTTCTAATCTAAGAACATGGTATATCCATCTGTCTGTATTATTTGTATTTATTTCATCAGCATCTTATAGTTTACAGATAACAGGTCTTTTGCATTCTTAGGTAGGTTTATTCCCAGGTATTTTATTCTTTTTTATATGATGGTAAATGGGATTATTTCTTTAATTTCTCTTTCTGTTCTTTTGTTGTTAGTGTATAGAATGCAAGAGCTTTCTATGTATTAATTTTATATCCTGCAACTTTATAAAATTCAATGATGAGCTCCAGTAGATTTCTGGTAGTATCTTTCAGATTTTCTATATTTAGTATTATGTCATCTACAAACAGTTCTGTTTTCCTTCTTCTTTTCCTATTTGGATTACTTTCATTTATTTTTCTTCTCTGATTGCCATGGCTAGGACTTCCAAATTATGTTAAATAAAAGTGGCAAGAGTGAATATCCTTGTCCTGTTCCTGATCTTAGAGGAAATGATTTCAGATCTTCTCCATTGAATATGATGTTAGCTGTAGGTTTGTCATATGTGGCTTTTATTATGTTGAGGTATGTTCCTTTTAAGTCCACCTGCTGGAGAGTTTTTATCATAAATGGCTATTGAATTTTGTGAAAAGTTTTTTCTGCATCTATTGAGATGATCATATGATTTTTTATGCAATTTGTTGATGTGATATATCACACTGATTTGCAGATACTGAAAAATCCATGCATCCCTGGGATAAATCCCACTTGATCATGGTGTATAACAATGTTCTGTTGAATTAAGATTGCTAGTATTTTGTTGAGGATTTTTGCATCTATGTTCACCAGTAATACTGACCTGTAGTTTTCTTTTATTGTGCGTGGTGTTTTCATCTGGTTCTGTTATCAGGGTAATGATGGCCTCATAGAAAGAACTTGAGCCTATTCTTTCCTATGAAATTTCTTGAAATAGTTTCAGAAGATAGGTGTTAATTCTTCTCTAAATGTTTGATAAAAATTCACCTGTGAAGCCATCTGGCCCTGGACTTTTGTTTGTTGGGAGTTTTTTAGTCACAGTTTAAAAAATCTCTCTATATATTTAGTAATAACCATAACTAACATTAATGGGGTCTTCTCAGGTGGCTCAGTGGTAAAGAATCCACTGCCAATGCAAGAGACGTGGGTTCTATCCCTGAATCAGGAAGTTCCCAAAGAGGAGGAAATGGCAAGCCACTCCAGTATTATTTCCTGGAAAAATCCATAAACAGGGGAAGCTGGCAGTTGCAGTCTATGGGGTCATAAAGAGTCAGACATAGCTGAGTGACTGAGCTCAGCTTACACATGCAACCTTTATGGAGCCTTTTCTGTATGCTGGACACTAGTTCTTTATTTGTGTTATTTGTATTGCTGAATAGTTCTCAATAGTAGTTCAGAGGTTTTAGGAGTTTTCCAAGAACTATAAAAATTATATTTGCTTTATAATTTTCTATAAACAGATTTAACTTATAGCTTAGAAAATATTTTTGGAGAGCCATAAGCAGGAAAAACCAAATTCATAAAATCAAGTGTGTGCCTTCTATTGTGTATTGGAAGTAGATAAATACTTCTTTTATAAGGAGCTCATATGATGTGTATCAAAGTCTTGCAAAGTCCCAGGACCATTTTATCTTCTTTTAAAAAACATCTACTGATGCCATATTCAACCAACAGAGGATCAATTTTGTCAATTAATTCATTTTGAAAAACAATTTCCAGTAAAAAGAAATTGAAATGATTGACACATGGTCAAACTAATTAGAGAATTGGCAACACTTTATATCTTGCAGTCAGGAATTTTGGCATTACAGGAGATCCTGGGAGTTTTTCTGTATTTTCCTTACCACTAGAATAAAATGAAATTACTTAACATTTGGTTTTTTGGTGCACTCTGTGCCCTCTGAGTTTGTACTGCACTGCCCTCTGGAGGACAGAACTCATCATAGCACATGCATTGTAATTTTAGAAATATACTCTATCAAGACAAACTGTGTTTTTAAGAATGTGTGATTATTGACAATAGTATCATAATATAATAAAAATAAACAATTATAACTTATTCTAATATTTCAGTTTGCATTATTTAGTAGTTTTTAATTCCAAGCATTTTAATTTCTGTGACATATAATTTAAATCTTTTATCAATACATTTTAAAATAATTAAGCATCTCTTTGGTTGGCTTTTAAAATGAGTAAAATTTTCCATATTTTAGTCTATTAATATTCAAATTATTTGTCAATCAAATTTACTTTCCTGATAATCAGTGTGTCCCTTTTATTTTATTTTTAGCACACATGTGTGCTAAGTCACTTCAGTTGTGTCTAACTCTTTGTACACTTTGGACTGTAGCCCACCAGGCTCCTCTGTCCATGGGATTCTCCAGGCAAGAATACTGAAGTAGGTTGCCATTCCCTTTTCCAGGGGATCTTCCCAACCCAGGGATCAAACACGTGTTGCTTATGTCTCCTGCAATGGCCGGCAGGTTCCTTACCATTAGCCCTACCTGCAGAGCTCTTTGAATGTGCATGTTTTCCTTTTTAAAGAATACATGTGTCTTTTTGTTCATTTACCATAGATTTTTCACACATAATCAAAAGTTAGCCCTTCACAATGCACATGTGTGAAAATTGATTGGTTGTGTTATAAAAATAAGCTATTAAGATATATTTTTTGGAAAAATAAATATATTGTGTTTGACTGATTGATAGAATCAATAAAACCTGAAAAGAAAGATGGGGAATTATTTTAAGCAGATCTAAGTAACTTTAAAAGCTTTCTTGAACTTTGAAAATTATTATTTAATAAAATGACTGCTAGAGAATGAAATTTAGGATAAATTTCATGAGACAGAATCTGTGAAAAATTACACAGTGACATTATTGTCTATGACTATCCTGTATTATTTAATTTTATCTGATCTGTATGAAGTTGGTTTAAGAAAAGTTACTTTGTGTTTTTCTTCTTTACCTCAGGCTAGATATCTAAGATTTTGAGGTGCTATGATCTTTGTCCTGAGAACTAGACTAATTTTACCACATGAAGGATGAAAAGAGAAAGTAGGAATATTTGGGATTTCTTCTGTTTTCCTTTTCTATTCTTATCTAGATTTTTCAACCAAAACAAAAGTATCTGCATGACCCTAGATTGCTGACTAAAGCCCCATCTGGGTAAATTCTTATTTAGAACTGACATTTATAAGCTGTCAGTTTATTTAGGGATGGGTGACCAAAGGGAAGAAAAAAAAATGGAGCGAAATATTAAATATTATTGCCTCTTACAGCTAGTTTTCTACTCCCGTCACCTGAAAACTAGTCCACATTTTCAGGTGTCAGAATCTAAAAGCAAATATGACATATTCTATTTATTTTTCAACTATAACGCAGGTACATGTCAAATGATCAGTTAATAAAAACTAATAAAAGCATCAAAATTCATTTCCAAATAACACTACATGCCAGGGTTGTGATTTAAGAGAAAGAACAGAGTCAGAGAAAATTTGAAGGGGAGAGGTTCACTCTTGTTAATTGTATTTCTTTTACTGGGATAGCCAGATATTAAGAATGAAAGTTAATTTATAAATTAACAACCTTAAGGCTACAAAATTGTATTAGGAAAAAGTACTGCTTCTTATTTACTCATTCAATTAATATTTGTTTATTAAATGTCAGCTATAGTGTTATTATATGCAAGTTGTGCTGTCCCTCTTGATTAGTTTAAATAGGAATAAAATAGATAATAAAGAAAGAAAGTGAAAGTGAAGTCGCTTAGTCATGTCTGAGCTGACTCTTTGCAACCCCATGAACTGCAGCCTACAATGCTCCTCCGTCCATGGGATTTTCCAGGCAAGAGTACTGGAGTGGGTTGCCATTTCCTTCTCCAGAGGATCTTCCCAACCCAGGGATCAAACCTGGGTCTCCCGCATTGTAGGCACATGCTTTACCATCTGAGCCACCAGGGAAGTCCAAAATAGATAATGCTGTGCTTTTAACTATGGGACCTTAAATCTCTATTCATTGCTCCTTTCTCCACTTCAACCATAGTCAAAGTAAGAGTCACTCAGTCGTGTCCAACCCTTTGTGACCCCGTGGACTATACAGTCCATGGAATTCTCCAGGCCAGAATACTGGGAGTGGGTAGCCTTTCCCTTCTCCAAGGGATCTTCCCAATCCAGGGATTGAACCCAGGTCTCCTGCATTGCGGGCAGATTCTTTACCAGCTGAGCCATAAATATCTACTTAAAATATGTATTTCAATATTCCAATGGAAATAGCTAGTTTATATAGATCAGGATCAGATGACAGATTATGCCTCATTTGCAAGTTTGCCTATTATGAATTTCTTGTTTAACAAACCACTGGAGTATGTTTATCTCTTTTCTTCTGGACTGTTGTTCAGTCGCGAAGTCATGTCCAACTCTTCATGACCCCATGAACTGCCAAACTCTCCTAGAGTTTGCTCAGACTCATGTCCATTGAGTAAGTGAGGCCATCCAACCATCACATCCTATGTCTTCCCTTTCTCCTCTTGTCCGTAATCTTTCTCTGAATCAGAGTCTTTTCCAGTGAGTAGGCCCTTTGCATCAGGTGGCCAAACTGTTGGAGCTTCAGCTTCCGCATCAGTACTTCCAATAGTAAATGCGCTCAGTCATGTCTGACTCTTTGCCGCCCCATGAATCACAGCACTCCAGGCCTCTCTGTCCAGCACCAACAACCAGAGTTCACTCAGACTCTCATCCATCGAGTCAGTGATGCCATCCAGCCATCTCATCTTCTGTCATCCCTTTCTCCTCCTGCCCCCAATCCCTCCCAGCATCAAAGTCTTCTCTAATGAGTCAACTCTTCGCATGAGGTGGCCAAAGTACTGGAGTTTCAGCTTTAGCATCATTCCTTCCAAAAAAATCCCTGGGCTGATCTCCTTTAGAATGGACTGGTTGGATCTCCTTGCAGTCCAAGGGATTCTCAAGAGTCTTCTTCAACACCACAGTTCAAAAGCATCAATTCTTCGGTGCTCAGCCTTCTTCACAGTCCAACTCTCACATCCATACATGACCACAGAAAAAACCATAGCCTTGACTAGATGGACCTTAGTCAGCAAAGTAATGTCTCTGCTTTTGAATATGCTATCTAGGTCGGTCATAACTTTTCTTCCAACGAGTAAGTGTCTTTTAATTTCATGGCTGCAATCACCATCTGCAGTGATTTTGGAGCCCCAAAAAATAAAGTCTGACACTGTTTCCACTGTTTCTCCATCTATTTCCCATGGAGTGATGGTACCAGATGCCATATTCTTCATTTTCTGAATGTTGAGCTTTAAGCCAACTTTTTCACTCTCCTCTTTTACTTTCTTCAAGAGGCTTTTTAGCTCCTCTTCACTTTCTGCCATAAGGGTGGTGTCATCTGCATATCTGAGGTTATTGATATTTCTCCTGGCAATCTTGATTCCAGCTTCTGTTTCTTCCAGTCCAGCGTTTCTCATGATGTACTCTGCATAGAAGTTAAATAAGCAGGGTGACAATATACAGCCTTGACGTACTCCTTTCCCAATTTAGAACTAGACTGTTGTTCCATGTCCAGTTCTAACTGTTGCTTCCTGGCCTGCATACAGATTTCTCAAGAGGCAGGTCAGGTGGTCTTACATTCCCATCTCTTTCAGAATTTTCCACAGTTTATTGTGATCCACACAGTCAAAGGCTTTGGCATACTCAATAAAGCAGAAATAGACGTGTTTCTGGAACTCTCTTGCTTTTCCCATGATCCAGCGGATGTTGGCAATTTGATCTCTGGTTCCTCTGCCTTTTCTAAAACCAGCTTGAACATCAGGAAGTTCACAGTTCACGTATTGCTGAATCCTGGCTTGGAGAATTTTGAGCATTACTTTACTAGCGTGTGAGATGAGTGCAATTGTGCAGTAGTTTGAGCATTCTTTGGCATTGCCTTTCTTTGGGATTGGAATGAAAACTGACCTTTTCCAGTCCTGTGGCCACTGCTGAGTTTTCCAAATTTGTTGGCATATTGAGTGCAGCACTTTCACAGCATCCTCATTTAGGATTTGAAATAGCTCAACTGGAATTCCATCACCTCCACTAGCTTTGTTCATAGTGATGCTTTCTATGGCCCACTTGACTTCATATTCCAGGATGTCTGGCTCTAGGTGAGTGATCACACCATCGTGATTATCCGGGTTGTGAAGATCTTTTTTGTACAGTCTTCTGTGTATTCTTGCCACCTCTTCTTAATATCTTCTGTTTCTGTTAGGTCCATACTTTTTCTCTTTTATTGAGCCCATCTTTGCATGAAATGTTCCCTTGGTATCTCTAATTTTCTTGAAGAGATCTCTAGTCTTTCCCATTCTGTTGTTTTCCTCTATTTCTTTGCATTGATCACTGAAGAAGGCTTTCTTATCTCTTCTTGCTATTCTTTGGAACTCTGCATTCAGATGCTTATATCTTTCCTTTTCTCCTTTGCTTTTCACTTCTCTTCTTTTCACAGCTATTTGTAAGGCCTCCCCAGAAAGCCATTTTGCTTTTTTGCATTTCTTTTCCATGGGGATGGTCTTGATCCCTGTCTCCTGTACAATCCTTCAATTAATTTATTAAGACAGGGAATCTCCATGTCACTATTTCATTATATTATATTGCCTTTCTAGTGCATTTTAGTTATCTCGTGGTAAAGCAAATTCTGATCTCATTACTACCAATTACAAATTAGCTTTAATCTCACTTAACTGTTGAAATATTTTAATGTTTGCACCAATAATTTTACAACCTTATAGTTATGGACTTTATCTGTTAATCACCATAACCTGAGTTAATCTAGCTATATATTTGATTTATTTTTATTTTTTCATGATTCCAAAGGAGTTACAGCATATTTCAGAGTCTTATCTATGTTCATATTTACTTTTATTGTTGCTTAAAACTTTAGGATAAGACTTTGGCTTCCTGTGCTAATTTTTAAAATAAAATTTAAAAGAAAAGTTTTGACTGTGCTTGGTATATGGTAATGTTGGCTTCTGAATATGTGTATATAGGATTTCCTATTGGCTGATATCTCAGTACAATAGAAATATTGCAAATATGGTTACCCCTACTCCAGGTATATTTTAATCATCATTCCTGAAGATCTTTGCATACAAGTTTCAACTCTAATTGCATTGGTATGATTTTTAGTTGCTTTCTGTATTAGATAGATTTTTAAAACCAGACTAGATGGTCTTTCTGACTACTGGACTTCTCATTCAGTTGCAGAGTTAGGTTTGCACATGTATCTGTCCCTCCACCTACTAGGGTAAATAGACACTTTATTAACTGTCTAGAATACAGCTACTTTGAAAACAAACACAAATGGATTGTATTGAACTGAGCTTTGAAGTTTCCTTTGTAATGGCTTGTGGATGTATATTTTAAAAAGTAGGCAGCTGAAAACGTGTACACAATTTCAGGTTCTCATTTTTTCTTCACTCTCCCTTCAAATACACTAATCCCAATAAGCATAGGGATAGACAAAATGCTATGATATCATTTATTATCTTAAACAAGATGGGACTCTATTGTTAGCCATAAGGCAAATTATTTTGTCCTTTGAGGATAAAGTTATGAGAGCAAACATAGTCACTCCAGTGTCTTTGAGTGGAAGAATTTAAAGTGAGGTTGATATATAAATGTATGAGAAATGAATTTTTAAAATTAGTCTTAAGAACTTCATGCCTCTCCAGTCTTTACATTTCGGGTGACGTCAGTGTTTGATCAGCAGCTTTATAAACTTCTGCCAGGACTAGATATCATCAGTCTAAAGAACTGTTGTACATTCATCACTCTTTGGAATTATCTAGCTCTTCAGCCGGAGAAGGCAATGGCACCCCACTCCAGTACTCTTGCCTGGAAAATCCCATGGACAGAGGGGCCTGGTAGGCTGCAGTCCATGGGGTCGCTAAGAGTCGGACACAACTGAGCGACTTCACTTTCACTTTTCACTTTCATGCATTGGAGAAGGAAATGGCAACTCACTCCAGTGTTCTTTCCTGGAGAATCCCAGGGACAGGGGAGCCTGGTGGGCTGCCGTCTCTGGGGTTGCACAGAGTCGGACACCGCTGAAGTGACTTAGCAACAGCAGCTCTTCAGCTAATGATTCTATCATCTTCAGTAATGGTTCTAGAGAGGGACTATAACACACTAGCACACTTTTGCAGATGATCTAAAGGTAAGAGCTTCAGTGTATGTTAGTTAAAATGAGAAAACTATTCTAATTGACTTGAGAGCTTAAAGAATGGATTTGATAGGAAAAAGATTCATAGGGAAAAAAAACAAGCTGAAAAATATGATCCTCTGAAAAGTAACAAAAGAATAGTTAGGATGATTCAGTAAAGTATGAAATAGACAATAATAATTTAGGAAAAGCTTATGCAGAGTATTACTACAGGGATTTTAGAATAAAACAAATGTATGTGTATAATATTCAGTATAAAGTTGGCACTAATTTAAATTATTTATGTCATAGTTTTTACTGAGAAAATCAATTAATAATTAGTAAGCTTTCTGATATCATTGAAAAGTTAGATCTTTTATCAGTTCAGAATTGATCTCTCTTAACCACAGGTTAATTTTCTTCCTGATTTTTCCACTTTCTAAACTTCAATCCTGAGAAAGGACAGGCTTTTCAAAGGACTAGGAAAACTGGATATTCACATGCTAAGGAATGAAATGAGACCCTTACCTTCCACCATATACAAAAATTAACTCAAAATGGATAAAAGATATAATCATAAGAGGACCCAAAACTATAAAACTTTTGGAAGAAATCACAGGGAGGAAGAAGCTTCATGATATTTTTGGATATGATACTAAAACCCAGGCAACAAAAGAAAAACTAGATAAATTTGGACTTAACCAAAAATAAAAACTTTGTGCATCGAAGAACATTATTAAGAGAGCTGAAAAAGCAGTCCGCAGAATGGGAGAAAATATATGATAAGGAATTTATATTCAAAATGTATCAAAAAACTCCTATAACTCAAGTATAAAAATAAACAACCTGATTATAAAATGGACAAAGAACTGAAATGGTATTTCTCAAAAAAATGGCTAATAAGAACATGAAAAGATGTTCAACACTGACTCTTTTTAGGGAAATGAAAATAGAAACCACAGTAAGTCACCACTTTAAGCCCATTAAAATGGCTATTCTTTAAAAAGCAAAACAAACAAACAAAAACAGAAAATAGTAGGTTTTGGCCAGGATGTCAAGAAACTGAAATATTTGTGCACTGCTGGTGGGAATGTAAAATGATGTAGATACTGTGGAAAGATTATGCCAGTTCCTCAAAAAATTAAATATAGATTTGCATATGATCCAGCAAATCCACTTCTGAATGTGTATTACAAAATGATTGAAAGCAGGGACCCAGACAGGTATTTTTGCCACATGTTCATAGCATATTATTCATAACAGCCAAAAAGTGGAAAAGATCCAAATGTCCATCCATAGATGAATGGGTAAACAAAATGTGGTATTACCTACTGTGATGGTTAACAATGTATCAACCTGCAGGATGATTTTGGATGAGACTGACATTTAAAATGGTTAACTTTGAATAAGCAGGTTGTCTTCCATAATATGGATGAGTCTCATCCAGTCAGTTGAAGGAACTCTTAGAACAAAAAGACTGACCTTCCCGAACAAGAGGGAATTTTCCAGCAAACTGCCTTCTGTCTTCATCTGTACAGTGCTGCTGCTAAGTCGCTTCAGTTGTGTCCGACTCTGTGCGACCTCATAGACGGCAGCCCACCAGGCTCTCCAGGCAAGAATACTGGAGTGGGTTGCCATTTCCTTCTCCTATGCATGAAAGTGAAAAGTGAAAGTGAAGTCGTGTCCGACTCCTAGCGATCCCGCTGACTGCAGCCGACCAGACTCCTCCATCCATGGGACCTTCCTGGCAGGAGTACTGGAGTGGGTTGCCATTGCCTTCTCTCATCTGTACAATAAGTTCTCCCAAATCTCCTCCCTTCAGATTGGAACTACGCCATTGACTCTCCTCAGTGTCCAGTATGCCATCCTTAGGACTGAATCCACACCATTGTTTCTCCTGGGTCTTGAACATGCCAAAATTGCAAATTTTGGGCTTCTTAGCCTTCATAATCACATGAGCCAATTCCTTATAATAAATTTCTTCACATAGAGATTGGTTCTGTTTATTTGGAGAACCTTAAAAAAATTACTGACAGTTAATATGTGTAATTACCCGTGTATTTGTGTCACTTATCTTTAGCTATAAAATTTCTCAACATTGCAGTTATCAGTTGTTATTGCTGGTGTCTTATACTTTGCTCTCAGAATTTCCTGGGGCTGAATTTCTGTTTGTTTTCAGTGCTTTTGATAGCTTACTGTGTCTGATTCAAGATTTAGCTTTGGAACCATGGACCAGGCTTGATCACTCAAGAGTTTTTTGTAGCAGAGTTTTATTAAAGTGTGAAAAGGAGCAGAGAAAGCTTCTGACATAGATATTAGAAGGAAGACAGAAATTGTCTCCCTCACTAGTCTTAGAAGAGGGAGTTATATATTTTTTCAATTGGTTATCGCAATAAATCAAAAGAATGTCTAAAGGTTGTAAAGATCTTTCTAGACCCACTCCCACAATTTACATTTTAAGATAACACAATTAGAACTAACAATGAAAGATCTTACCAGACCCACTACCATAATACACATTCTAAGATAATAGGATTAGTCAGGTTTTCAAGAAGCAGAAACTGTCCTTAAGCAGGACGTAATGTTGTGATATAATATTTGGCCTTTCCTCCTCCTTGAGAGCCCCAGACCCCTTTTTCCTCTTCGGGGACCCTGGACTTCTTATCAATCTGCCCAGGAATTGACTCTCTTATTCTGATATCCCAGGACTCCAAAAAGTGCAGTGGAAACAGTGGCAGACTTAATTTTGGGGGGCTCCAAAATCACTACAGATGGTGAATGCAGGCATGAAATTAAAAGATGCTTACTCCTTGGAAGAAAAGTTATGATCAACCTAGACAGCACATTAAAAAGCAGAGACATTACTTTACCAACAAAGGTCCATCTAGTCAAGGCTATGGTTTTTTCAGTAGTCATTTATGGATGTGAGAGTTGGACTATAAAGAAAGCTGAGCACCAAAGAATTGATGCTTTTGAACTGCGGTTTTGGAGAAGACTCTTGAGAGTCCCTTGGACTGCAAAGAGATCCAACCAATCCATCCTCAAGGAGATCAGTCCTGAACTGATACTGAAGCTGAAACTCCAATACTTTGGCCACCTGATGCGAAGAACTGACTCATTGGAGAAGACTCTGATGCTGGGAAAGATTGAGGGCAGGAGGAGAAGGGGACAACAGAGGATGAGATGGTTGGATGGCATCACCGACTCAATGGGGATGAGTTTGTGTGGACTCTGGGAGTTGATGAAAGACAGGGAGGCCAGGTGCACTGTAGTCCATGGGGGTCACAAATAGTCAGACATGACAGTGGCACCCCACTCCAGTACTCTTGCCTGGAAAATCACATGGACGGAGGAGCCTGGAAGGCTGCAGTCCATGCGGTCACTGAGGGTCGGACACGACTGAGTGACTTCACTTTCACTTTTCACTTTCATGCACTGGAGAAGGAAATGGCAACCCACTCCAGTGTTCTTGCCTGGAGAATCCCAGGGACGGGGGAGCCTGGTGGGCTGCCATCTATGGGGTCGCACGACTGAAGTGACTTAGCAGCAGTAGCAGAACTGAACTGATTGCCCACTTTAATGAATTCTTGTTTTAGGCATCCGTCGGCAGTTCTATTCACCTTTAGTCGTGCACTATAATCTCTTTCTCATCCTCCTTTCTTGCCTCCTTGCTTTCATTCCAACATTGGCACCTTAAGCATAAGCACCCCTCTTCCCTCTTTAGCACTCAGTTGATAACTGTCAGCTGTGAGCTCTAATGTCCCTGCAGTCTTCTCTAGGGAAGGGAAGCAATAAGGTCCCAGGCTGGACAGGCTGTCAGACAGGCAACTGAGAGAACTGGCTGTTCCTGCACAATGTTCCCAAAGGCTCTCAGGGAAG
Organism: Ovis canadensis; assembly: GCF_042477335.2. Classification (NCBI taxonomy): domain Eukaryota; kingdom Metazoa; phylum Chordata; class Mammalia; order Artiodactyla; family Bovidae; genus Ovis; species Ovis canadensis. The sequence goes on along the minus strand of NC_091248.1, from coordinate 69,620,918 downwards.
CTTAAGAGGGTGGGAAGGAGTTGAGCCCAATCGTTGTACCTTGCAGATACACAGCTGGAATAGACCCCTGGCACTGAAAACTGAAAAGAATGTGAACACAGCCAGATTGGTAGCAGCAGAGGAACATTTCTAAAAGTTTTAGTAAACTATATTCAAAGATTTTCAATTTTATAAATTCTGACCATTGTCAATGAAATATTTATAATAATGTCATTTAAATACTGACTGACAGTCATTTTGCTACAGCATTGCCTTCACTAATGTGGAGTTCAACTCTCTCCCCTCTCAAATTCTTGTCATTATGTTTTCTGTTCATTGAACACCCCTTTCCTTAATCCACACCCCTAGGTTTGCCAAAGTTAGCAGATAAAAATATAGGATGCCCAGTTAAATTTGAATATCAGATAAACAACAAATAATTTTAGTGTAAGTTTACCCAATGCAAAAATATTTATTGTTTATCAGAAATTCAGATTTAACTGGGTGTCCTGTATTTTATCTGGCAGCCTAACCTACCCACCCCAGTTTTGACTACTGATCTTGTCTGAGACCTTCAAATAATAAAGTGTGACCACCAAAGTGGACTTTCTCTCTCAAAGCCACAGATTGTTGGCTTCCTTGGAACTCCCTTACCCACCTCCCCCAGGTCCTGGGTGTCTATATCCTAAAGCATGATAGCCAGTAAACTTTTGAGAGTGTTTACACATGGAATCGAACATGATACTCCACTTGAAATGTGACCTAAACTGAACAGGATAGAACTAGCACTTCCCTCATTATAGATGCACTTCTGTTAATAGAGCTTAAAGTAACACCAGCCTGTTGGGCAGATTCATCACACTGATAGCTAATATTGATCTGCATCTAATTAAGATTTTTTTGCATCTAATTAAGTTTTTTAAAATATGTTCATCTGAATATTATACTCCGTGTTTGTTTTCAAAACTTAAGATCATTCAGTTCAGTTCAGTTCAGTTCAGTTCAGTTGCTCAGTCATGTCCAATTCTTTGTGACCCCATGGACTGAAATAGCAAATAGATGTTTCCATTTTTGGTTTCAGAACATTATGAGGCTGATAATTGTAGAGTTTAAATGAAACTTCTGGTACCTCTCTCAGCATTTTTCAATAACCCCATGTACTAAGATAATCAGTAAGGAGTGTAGTTTTAGTATCAAATTCTGAAGTCAAAGGAACACCCTCCTTGCTGATTTAGTAGTTGTTGACATATCAGTTTCAGCTTCATGTTGACAGGTGTGTGTGCGTGTGTGTTTTCTGTTGGCCTCACACATTTTAGTCAGACTAGATTTTAATAGTAGTATCCTGTTTTGATTGTTTAGGTATCCTTTCTGAATCATTGGCATCCTTTTCAAATCAGTGGTTAAATAACTTGGTGTTCAGTATTTTGACTTATATACATATGTACATATGCATGAGGTTGGATGGAAAGATAAACGAGTGGGAAAGCCATTTGCTGCATTGATGCATTTGGTTTAATCAATCCATACATAGCTTCATATAGTGGCTTCAAGCAATGAATGAGTTTTTATATATTCAAACTCTGACATTAAAAATAAGCAGATCTATATACCTCCTTTATATTGTCTCACTTATAGGGAACTTGAATTAATTTTTATTTTATAACTGGCATAGTTTATAACTCATAGCTTTAATCTACTATAAATACAAAAGTTTTAATCAGAAGTATAATCTAATCATAGTAAATTTAATGGTTGGTCAATTACAAATGGCCAGTAATTTTCTTTTTTTCTTCTAACCTCATAAATAGTCATCTGGCATTAAATATTTGTGATCTAGGCCAGTAACCTTTTTCAATCTCACAGGACCTTTTTTAATTAAACTATATCTTTGTCCCATGTCTGTAATCCTCTCACTGACATTTTATATACAAGACACCTTGCTGAAGAAAGGTCAAGCAGTACAGTTATAAATGGAAAGGAGATTAAAAGAATTCTCAAGCCATGGTGTGATCTAAGAGCGAGTTAAATATGGAGCAGTACTTAGTAGACATGCTCAGGAGACAAAGAGGAATTCTCTGGGTAGATTTTAATGACTCGGGCAACAAAGCAAATGAAAATTATTTTTAACGGCAAAAATGAAAATTACACATTTTTTTCATAGTCCACAGTACATATTGTGAAAGACCACCATGAGGTTTTAATAACTATAAAATGTTCAAGAGAACAATTGCAAAATACAATCACAGTGTTTGTATAATTCTTGCCTACAAGGACACTTTTGTTGCTCCGTAAACTTGCCAATGTCAGTCTAGTGTTAAGGTTAATTAACTCTAGAAGTAAAGGAAACATGTTGAAACTTATATGCATCAATGAAGAATAAGAAATGAATGCAAAAACTGGGTAAGGAAGAGGGAGTGAGCAAATACTGCTTTACTGAAAATTCTCTTTTAGTACCTATGTATTGAAGAGTGTTTGGAAGGTAAATACTTTCACAGAAGCGACTTACATTATTTTCACCAGAACATTAAGCAGAAATTGAAAACGGATTTTTTCCCCCCTTAATATTCTCCAGCTGGCATGTTATGACTAAAACTTGCTGAATCCATGCCACACTGTGATGCATTTAATGGTGTACATGGGTACCACTAAACAATACATTACTTGTAATGTCTCAAATAACCTAGCAAAGCATGGAACTCAAGTGCTGGAATACCACTGACTGTTTCTCAGAGGTTGCTTAGTTATACCCAAGAGGCCAACCTTCTTCTGAAAAGCCTTTACTGCTAATTTCTTTCTGTCACTTTTATATAGTCCAGTGATAAAAGGGTAGCCTTTCCTTCCTGTGTCATCAGAATGGTGTTATTTAGATGTTAATGATGGAGGCAAAGCAGTTGACCCAGCACTTTTAATTACAGGACTCATGATTTCAGAGCTCTTAGTATTTTTGTTTGTAAACAATCCACTTGGTTGCAAACAACCTTAATTTTTTTTTTTTTTTTTTTTAAGAAAAAGGACCAAAAATAAGATAAAAATAAAACCAAAACTTTGACTTGAGCTAAATCTTTTTTGGTGTCTCTCAGGCTTTAGGTTTTGGGGCAGAATCTTTGTCAGTGCTAAATGAAAAGGTTACTGTTTGCAGTTTCCATCAGCTATTATAAGACTGCTGGCAGTGATGGAACTGTCAGGTTCCAGCAGGCCAGTCATGTCCAAAGTAACCAGATGCTGTGTTTGAGAAATGTGATCGTTGACAGGCTGACATTATGATGCTTGTGACCCAGCCTGTGCCCCAAGCTTCAAATCAGCTATCAATCTGCAGGATGAGAACAGTTTCTATACATAAAAATCCAGAGTTGTTTTATTTGTGCATTTGCTTAGTGGAAAAATATTTTAACTCAGTAAAGTTAGTTGTATTTCTAGAATCAGACAACTCAGACAAGTTCATTGAGTTCTCTTGGTTCTGTTGGAATGCAACTTTTTTTCTTTACAAGTGACTTGTTCATCTAGTTATAATTTTAGACTCAGAGCAGTTGAAAAAACATTCAGTTAATCAAATAGTTAATTTTTCTAGATGAAAATTTGCAAGCAATTTTCTGAACTAATAGAAATGACTATTTTGCCATGATTATGTTGGAGAATTGATATGCAAAATGTGCTGAACCTTTTATCTAAGATCAGACAAAATGAGTCAAGCCAGTAAAGACAAAGTAGGTATTTGATAAATGATATTTTTCTGTTTACTTTCTTAATAGGTTAACTTGCCAAATAGCTAAGCAAACTCATTGGTAGATAAATATCTATTGAATTATATTCTGTGTGAAACATTTCTCAATAACCCTGTTATTGTTATCATCATGCATATTAAAGTTTAGGAAACTAAGATTCAGGGCAGTTATATAATTAGCTTAGCATTGTAAAAATAGTAAGTTGGTTTCTCTCTAACCATGTTTTCCCACTTAAAACACTCTCTTTTATTTGCTAAATGTCTGCACTGCTATCAGAAATAATGATTTTAAAATATAAAATGTATGGATCTTCTCATTTTTGTCATTACCTAGATATAATAGACAAAGTTTTGATTTTATTTTTTCTGTCCACCAGTGAAATAACTGAGAATGTCAAATATTGGCATATGTTAATTATACCCGTTTTGTTAATAAAGAAAAAAAAGCATGTAAATTTTATTCTAATGCACAGGCATATATATAATAAACAATTTAAAAGTATAAATATGAAATATATTTTTATAAGCTAGTCTTGAAATTTTTCTATTTTTCCTCTTTCATAAAATGTGTAATTTTCCATGACTCTGCAGATATTTAGAAATGTATGTTCACCACTGGAAAAAGAATAAAATGTTTGTAATGTGGTAAATACACTAGGAGTTTGCTAGGTGGTGCTACAACATATATTTGTAATATTGTACTAGAAATGTCTGCTTGAATAGGAAATTTTCTTGCAGTTAGAAATATTCAGATATGTATTGATACCTGGAGTCTTTCTACTCTGATATATGACTTAGTTTTAAAGCAAAATTATGCTACCATTTCAGACTCTAACTAGATATCATCCTTCATTTTTATTGAATTTGGGCTATGTTTAACAAATTGTAATTTTATAGAGTATTTTACCCTATAGACCAGGCTCAAGAGACTACTGCACAGTAACCAAGTTTAATCTTTAATACTATGTGTCATGGAATACAGATATATTTTTCAATCATCCTAGTAGTAGCTGATATAATTCAAAATAAGATGATTTAATTTTAAATATGCTAATTCAGGACAAAAAAATAGTTTAGAGGGCTCAATAATGTAAAATATAAAAATATTCATTATATATAACATTCACTTAAAAATAATTCAAATAATTTAAAAACAACAGAAAGAGAAGTGTTGCATGTTTTTAAGGCCAACACTATTTAACATCAACAAGGTGTTATTTGTACTATGGCTATTAACTTTAATCATGTATCTATGCTGTCTGGCCTGTGTCCTAGGCAGTGTTCTGCAAAATCAAGCTGAAATTATAAATAGTGGCCACAGCTAAAGGAGAAAATGGTTAATAATATATGTCAGCATTAACTAACTAATTCATTGTAGATATCATGATTATAACATTTCTAGAAATTCAAATACTTGTGATTTATATATGACCTTAAAAAGAAACAAACAAAAAATGATAAAAGCAATGAATTCTACTTTCCCATGCCTGAGACTCTCAGTATCAATCCTTCAAAAAGTTTCTCAAACCAGGTATGATCAGATATGAAAACAACCAGATATGCCAGATTAAATAAAAGATTAACTAATTTTTAGTGAATGTCTACCTTGGAAAGAAGATATAGTTTCCAAACATTCTACTATAACTCATCTTATAAAAACACATTTCTGATACAATATTACTGGACAATATATATTGAAGTAATAAGAAGGTACTATTTTATAATCAAACCAGCTGAGGATGATATCACACTGGTTAAAAAACTAAGATTATGTTGCAGAATTCCAGAAACTTCAAGCCCTGCTGAGTATGAGACAGAAATTTCCTCACTTGGAATTTAAATTGCTCTTCTAGGATTTTTGTATAGCAGACTGGTTGTTATAATACTAACTGTTTTATTGAGGGCAATTTGAGAAGCTAGATAATTTTTGAGGTCTGTTTGAAGTCACTGAAAAGTTCACAAGGCAGTACAGTGATTTGAGGGGCAAGTTCTCTGAGAAAAGGAAGGCACAGAGGTAAGTCTGACATTTGACTTCTCTTTTTCATTAAGGCAATATGCCAGTTCCTAAGTCAGCTGAGAAGCTGAGCAAAGCTTATAGAAGACTGCAGTTACACAGAGACAAATGACATATGGACCTTAGAAAGAAAAAGGGACCCTGGTAATTAGGCTTTTAATTGAGACCTCTGATGAGTTATCTTAGTAATAGAACCAACAATAGCTTTCAAAAATGAAAGTGAAATGAAGGTGTGGCCAGAAAAAACCTAAGGAACTATTTGTAAACCAGCACTAAAAAAAATACTCAAAAGATTTTTGGGGCCGAAAATTAAAAATCACAAATGGAAACAGGGAAATTCAGTAAAGAATGAAGGACAAAGGGGAATGTAAACATGTGGTTAAGTGAAAATGAAAATACTGAGTATACAAAATAAACACTAATTATTTATGGGCTTTTATGTACATTCAGAAGACTGGGGAATATACACTTATCAGAACTCATGGAGCCTTATAGCACAAAAAGCAAGACCTTAGTGAATGCAGTTTTAAAAGGTCAATTTGGCTGTTGTGGGGTTAGAGTAGAATGCAGTTCAGTTCCGTTTAGTCACTCAATTGTGTCTGACTCTTTGTGACCGCATGGACTGCAGCACACCAGGCTTCCCTGTCCATCACCAACTCCCGGAGCTTACTCAGACTCATGTCCATTGAGTTGGTGATGCTACCCAACCATCTCATCCTCTGCCGTCCCCTTCTCCTCCTGCCTTCAATCTTTCCCAGCATCAATGTCTTTTCAAATGAGTCAGCTCTTTGCATCAGGTGGCCAAAGTATTGGAGTTTAAGCTTCAACATCAGTCCTTCCAATGAAGATTTAGGACTGATTGCTTTTAGGATGGACTGGTTGGATCTCCTTGCTGTCCAAGGGAATGCAGATTGTGACAAAGGGGTCTGACTGAATTCCAGATGTATGATATAACTTCAGTGAAGGGAGTGGGGAAAATTTAACCTAAGTAAATTAGAAAATAAGTAGACTAAGGCAGATAGCACTAGTGGTAAACAATCCATCTGCCAATACGGGGGATGTATAAGATGTGGGTTCAATCACTGGGTTGGGAAGACCCCCTGGAGGAGGGCATGGCAACCCACTACAGTATTTTTGCCTGGAGAATCCCATGGATAAAGGAACCTGGTGAGCTGCAGTCCATAGGGTCACAAAGAGTCAGACGCAAATGAAGCAACTTAGCATGGCATAAAGCTAAGGACTAAAAAGAAAGTATACATAAGAACTGTACTGTAGTTAATAAAGACATTTTCCATGTGATTATAGGTTAAAAGTTCTGGTACCACTATGTATATTGGGATTAAGCAAATAAACAAATAATTAAAAGATAATGTATGGTGGAGTCCAGGTTTCGTAAGACTGGAGTGAGAAGCGACAATTAAGTAAAGGCCAAAGACTAAAATTAACCAGGTGGTACTAGATGAGAGTCAGGGACATCAGTATGGACTCATATTTAGCTTAAATTAATGGCCAGTGTTCTTGCCTTGAGAACCCCATGAACAGTATGAAAAGGCAAAATGATACGATACTGAAACAGGAACTCCCCAGGCCAGTAGGTGCCCAATATGCTACTGGAGATCAGTGGAGAAATAACTCCAGAAAGAATGAAGGGATGGAGCCAAAGCAAAAACAATACCCAGCTGTGGATGTGACTGGTGACAAAAGCAAGGTCTGATGCTGCAAAGAGCAATATTGCATAGGAACATGGAAGGTCAGGTCCATGAATCAGTGCAAATTGGAAGTGGTCAAACAAGAGATGGCAAGAGTGAAAGTCGATATTCTAGGAATCAGTGAACTAAAATGGACTGAAATGTGTGAATTTAACTCAGATGACTTATATCTACTACTGTGGGCAAGAATCCCTTAGAAGAAATGCAGTAGCCATCACGGTCAACAAAAGAGTCTGAAATGCAGTAGGTGGATGCAATCTCAAAAATGACAGAATGCTCTCTGTTCGTTTCCAAGGCAAACCATTTATCACAGTAATCCAAGTCTATGCCCCAACCAGTAACGCTGAAGAAGCTGAAGCTGAATGGTTCTATGAAGACCTACAAGACCTTTTAGAACTAACACCCCCAAAAAAAGTCTTTTTCATTATAGGGGACTGGAATGCAAAAGTAGGACGTCAAGAAACACCTAGAGTAACAGGCAAATTTGGCCTTGGAATGCGGAATTAAGCAGGGCAAAGGCTAATACCGTTTTGCCAAGAAAATGCCCTGATCATAGCAAACACCCTCTTCCAACAACACAAGAGAAGACTCTACGCATGGACATAACCAGATGGTCAACACCAAAATCAGATTGATTATATTCTTTGCAGCCAAAGATGGAGAAGCTCTATACAGTCAACAAAATCAAGACCAGGAGCTGACTGTGGCTCAGATCATGAACTCCTTATTGCCAAATTCAGACTTAAATTAAAGAAAGTAGGGAAAACCACTACATCATTCAGGTGTGACCTAAATCAAAACGCTTATGATTATGCCGTGGAAGTGAGAAATAGATTTAAGGGACTAGTTTTGATAGATAGAGTGCCTGATGAATTATGGAATGAGGTTCATGACATTGTACAGGAGACAGGGATCAAGATCATCCCCATGGAAAAGAAATGCAAAAAAGCAAAATGGCTGCCTGGGGAGGCCTTACAAATAACTGTGAACAGACGAGAAGCAAAAAGCAAAGGAGAAAAGGAAAGATATAAGCATCTGAATGCAGAGTTTCAAAGAATAGCAATAAGAGATAAGAAAGTCTTCCTCAGAGATCAATGCAAAGAAACAGGAAAACAGCAGAATGGGAAAGACTAGAGATCTCTTCAAGAAAATTAGAGATACCAAGGGAACAGTTCATGAAAAGATGGGCTCAATAAAGGACAGAAATGGTATGGACCTAACAGAAGATATTAAGAAGAGGTGGCAAGAATACACAGAAGAACTGTACCAAAAAATCTTCAAGACCAAGATAATCACGATAGTGTGATCACTCACCTAGAGCCAAACATCCTGGAATGTGAAGTCAAGTGGGCCTTAGAAAGCATCACTAGGAACAATGCTAGTGGAGGTGATGGAATTCCAGTAGAGCTATTTCAAATCCTGAAAGATGATGGTGCGAAAGTGCTGCACTCAACATGCCAGCAAATTTGGAAAACTCAGCAGTGGCCACAGGACTGGAAAAGGTCAGTTTTCATTCCAATCCCAAAGAAAGGCAATGCTAATGAATGCTCAAACTACTGCACAATTGCACTCATCTCACACGCTAGTAAAGTAATGCTCAAAATTCTCCAAGCCAGGATTCAGCAATACGTGAATCTTGAACTTCTGGATGTTCAAGCTGGTTTTAGAAAAGGTAAAGGAACCAGAGATCAAATTGCCAACATCTGCTGGATCATCAAAAAAGCAAGAGAGTTCCAGAAACACATCTACTTCTGCTTTATTGACTATGCCAAAGCTTTTGACTGTGGGGATCACAATAAACTGTGGAAAATTCTGAGAGAGATGGGAATACCAGACCACCTGGCTGTCCCTTGAGGAACCTGTATGCAGGTCAGGAGGCAACAGTTCGAACTGGACATGGAACAGACTCGGTCCAAATCGAGAAAGGAGTACGTCAAGGCTGTATATTGTTACCCTGCTTATTTAACTTCTGTGCAAAGTATATCATGAGAAACGCTGAGCGGGAAGAAGCACAAGTTGGACTCAAGATTGCCGGGAGAAATATTGATAACCTCAGTTATGCAGATGACATCACCCTTATGGCAGAAAGTGTATAGGAACTAAAAGTCCTCTTGATGAAAGTGAAAGAGGAGAGTGAAAAAGTTGGCTTAAAGCTCAACATTCAGAAAACGAAAATCATGGCATCTGTTCCCATCACTTCATGGGAAATAGATGGGAAAACAGTGGAAACAGTGTCAGACTTTATTTTTTGGGGCTCCAAAATCACTGCAGATGGTGATTGCAGCCATGAAATTAAAAGATGCTTACTCCTTGGAAGAAAAGTTATGACCAACCTAAACAGTATATTTAAAAGCAGAGACATTACTTTGCCAACTAAGGTCCGTCTAGTCAAGGCTATGGTTTTTCCAGTGGTCATGTATGGATGTGAGAGTTGGACTGTGAAGAAAGCTGAGCACTGAAGAATTGATGCTTTTGAACTGTGGTGTTGGAGAAGACTCTTGAGAGTCCCTTGGACTGCAAGGAGATCCAACCAGTCCATTCTAAAGGAGATCAGCCCTGGGATTTCTTTGGAAGGAATGATGCTATAGCTGAAACTCCAGTACTTTGGCCACCTCATGTGAAGAGCTGACTCATTGGAAAGACTCTGATGCTGGGAGGGATTGGGGGCAGGAGGAGAAAGAGACAACAGAGGATGAGATGGCTGGATGGCATCACTGACTTGATGGATGTGAGTCTGAGTGAACTCCAGGAGTTGGTGCTGGACAGGGAGGCCTGCTGTGCTGTGATTCATGGGGTCACAAAGAGTCGGACAGGACTGTGTGACTGAACTTAACCGAAGGATTATGTAACAATAGGGTATCATGCTTGAGGACAGTTTCTCCTTCTTGATAACCTTCTGACTAATCTTGTTGTCTTAAAATGTATATTACTGAGGGGGTCAGCTAAGATCTTTCTGTTGTTAAGTTCTAATCCTGTTACCTTAAAATGTAAATTGTGGGAGTGGGTGTGGTAAAAATTTTAAAACCTTGAGACATTCTTTTGATTTATTATAATAACTATTAAGAGGAGATGGCAAGAATACACAGTAGAACTGTACAAAAAAGATCTTGATGACCCAGATAATCATGATGGTGTGATCAATCACACTCAACTAGAGCCAGACATCCTGGAATTTGAAGTCAAGTGGGCCTTAGGAAGCATCACTATGAACAAAGCTAGTGCAGCTGATGGAATTGCAGTTGAGCTATTTCAAATCCTGAAAGGTGATGCTGTGAAAGTGCTGCACTCAATATGTCAGTAAATTTGGAAAACACAGCAGTGGCCAGGGTGCTGGAAAAGGCCAGTTTTCATTCCAATCCCAAAGAAAGGCTATGCCAAAGAATACTCAAACTACCACACAATTGCACTCATCTCACACGCTAGTAAAGAAATGCTCAAAATTCTCTAAGCCATGGTGAACTGACATATCTTCAGCAATAAGTGAACCATGAAATTCCAGATGTTCAAGCTGGTTTTTAAAAAAGCAGAGGAACCAGAGATCAAATTGTCAACATCTGCTGGATCATTGAAAAAGCAAGAGAGTTCCAGAAAAACATCTATTTCTGCTTTATTGACTATGCCAAAGCCTTTGACTGTGTGGATCACAAAAAACTGTGGAAAATTCTGAAACAGATGGGAATACCAGACCACCTGACGGCCTCTTGAGGAACCTGTATGTAGGTCAGCAGGCAACAGTTCGAACTGGATATGGAATAACAGACTAGGCCCAAATCGGGAAAGGAGAACATCTAGGCTGTATATTGTCACCCTGCTTATTTAACTTATATGCAGAGTACATCATTAGAAATGCTGGGCTGGAGGAAGCACAAACTGGAATCAAGATTGCTGGGAGAAATATCAATCACCTCAGATATGCAGATGACACCAACCTTATGGCAGAAAGTGAGGAAGAACTTCACTTTCTTGATGAGCCTCTGATAAAAGCGCCTCTTGATGAAAGAGCCTCTTGATGAAAGAACTTCCTGATGAACATGAATGAGGAGAGTGAAAAAGTTGGCTTAAAGCTCAACATTAAGAAAACTAAGGTCATGGCATCCAGTCCCATCACATCATGACAAGTAGATGGGGAAACAGTGGCTTTTATTTTTCTGGGCTCCAAAATCACTGCAGATAGTGATTGCAGCCATAAAATTAAAGATGCTTACTCCTTGGAAGGAAAGTTATGACCAACTTCAGTTCATTTCAGTTCAGCCGTTCAGTCATGTCCAACTCTCGGTGACCCCATGAATCACAGCACGCCAGGCCCGCCTGTCCATCACCAACTCCTGGAATTCACTCATTACGTCCATCGAGTTGATAATGCCATCCAGCCATCTCATCCTCTGTCATTCCCTTCTCCTCCTGCTCCCAATTCCTCCCAGCATCAGAGTCTTTTCCAATGAGTCAACTCTTCACATGAGGTGGCCAAAGTATTGGAGTTTCAGCTTTAGCATCAGTCCTTCCAATGAACACCCAGGACTGATTTCCTTTAGAATGGACTGGTTGGATCTCCTTGCAGTCCAAGGGACTCTCAAGAGTGTTCTCCAACTTAGACAGCATAATAAAAAGCAGAGACATTACTTTCTCCACAAAGGTTCATCTGGTCAAGGCTATGTTTTTTCCAGTGGTCATGTTGGATGTGAGAGTTGGATCATAAAGAAAGCTGGGGGCTGAAGAATTGATGCTTTTGAACTGCAGTGTTGGAGAAGACTCTTGAGAGTCCATTGCGAACAGCTGACTCATTTGAAAAGACCCTGATGCTGGGAAAGATTGAGGGCAGGAGGAGAAGGGGACAACAGAGGGTGAGATGGTTGGATGGCATCACTGACTCAATGGACATAGGTGTGGGTGGACTCCAGGAGTTGGTGATGGACAGAGAGGCCTGGCGTGCTGTGGTTCATGGGGTCGCAAAGAGTCACACACAACTAAGCGACTGAATGAACTGAACTGAATAACTAATTTAAAAAGTATATAACTCCCTTGCTAACAGTAGCAAGGGGACACTCTCCATTCCCTTCTGATGTCTATGTCAGAAGCTTTCTCTGTCACTTTTCATACTTTAATAATAAAATTCTGCTACACAAACGCTCTTGAGTGATCAAGCTTCTTCATAAATCTCCTCCGGAGATCAAGGATCGATACCTTTCACCATAAACTATCACTCCTTCTGCCTTCAATCTTCCCCAACATCAGTTCAGTCCAGTTCAGTTGCTCAGTCATGTCTGACTCTTTGTGACGCCATGGACTGCAGCACACCACACCTCCCTGTCCATCACCAACCCCCGGAGTTTACTCAAACTCATGTCCATTGAGTCGGTGATGCCATCCAGCCATCTCATCCTCTGTCGTACTCTTTTCCTCCCGCCTCAACCTTTCCCCACATCAGGGTCTTTTCTAATGAGTTGGCTCGTCACATCAGGTGGCCAAAGTATTGGAGCTTCAGCTTCAGCATCAGTGCTGCCAATGAATATTCAGGGTTGATTTCCTTTAGGATTGACTGGTTTGATCTCCTTGCAGTCCAAGGGACTTCTCCAACTTCTCCAAGACTCTTCTCCCAGAGTCTTCTCCAACACTATAGTTCAAAAGCATCAATTCTTTGGCACTCAGCCTTCCAGCTCTCACACTGGGTAACCATTCCCTTCTCCAGAGGATATTCCCAATCCAGGGACTGAACCCAGCTCTCCTGCATTGCAGGTGGATTCTTTACCATCTGAACCACAAGGGAAGCCCAAGAATACTGGAGTGGGTATCCTATCCCTTCTCCAGCAGATCTTCCTTACCCAGGAATCAAACTGGGGTATCTTGCATTGCAAGTAGATTGTTTACAGCTGAGCCACCAGGGAAGCCACCCAGAGCATAACAATACATAAAGATTTAAAGTAATGGGTCAGAAGAGGTGTGCTATATAAGTGCTAAACCTAAGAAAGTTGGTATAGCTATGCTGATATCAGAGAAAGTAGATTTTAAAGCAAGAAGAGTTACTAAAAATAAAAAGAAATATTCCCTGGTTTTATTTTCTACCAAAAAGGATAACAACTGTAAATTTGTGTATACTTAATGACTTAAACTACTTCATGGATCACAGCCTTGTCGTGTCATGGCAAGGGGGCTTGCATAACTCATTGAAGCTATGAGCCATGCTGTCAGAGCTACCCAATGATGGATAGGTCATAGTGAAGAACTCTGAAAAATGTTGTCCACTGTAGAAGGAAATGGCAAACCATTCCAGTATTATTGCTGCTAGAACCCTATGAACAATATGAAAAAGCAAAAAGATATGACATCATGATACCAAAAGATGAGTCCCCCAAGTCAGGAGGTGTCCAATATACTATTGGGAGAGAGCAGAGGACAGTTACTAATAGCCTCAGAAAGAATGAAGCTGCTGGGCTAAAGTGGAAACAATGCTCAGTTGTGGATGTATCTGGTGGTAAAAATAAAGTCCAATGCTGTAAAGAACAATATTGCAAAGGAACCTGGGATGTTAGCAACATGAATCAAGGGAAATTGTATGTGGTCAAAAAGCAGGAGATGACAAGAGTGAACATCAATATCTCAGGAATCAGTGAACTAAAATGGACATGAATGGGAAAGTTTAACTCAGATGACTATTATATCTACTACTGTGGGCAAGAATTCCATAAAAGAAATGAAGTAGCCCTCATAGTCAACAAAAGAGTCCAAAATGCAGGACTTGGTGTAACCTCAAAAATGACAGAATGATCTTAGTTCATTTTGAAGGCAGACCATTCAACATCACAGTAGTCCCCAACCACCAATGCCATGGATGCTGAACAGTTCCATGAAGACCTACAAGACCTTGTAGAATTAACACCAAAAAAAGATGTCCTTTTATCATAGGGGATTGGAATGCAAAGTAGGAAGTCAACAGATATGCCAGGACTAACAGGAAAGTTTGGCCTTGGAGTACAAAATGAAGCAGGCAATGGCTAACAGAGTTTTGTCAAGAGAACATGCTGGTCATAGCAAACACCCACTTCCAACAATTCAAGAGGTGACTCTACAAAAGGACATCACCAGATGATCAATACCAAAATCAGATTGATTATGTTTTTTGCAGCTAAAGATGGAAAGTCTCTATACAGTCAGCAAAAACAACACCTAGCACTCACTGTGGCTCAGATCCAGAGCTCCTTATTGCAAAATTCAGGCTTAAATTGAAGAAAGTAGAGAAAGCAACCAGGTCATTCAGGTATGACCTAAATCAAATCCCTTATGATTATACAGTGGAGGTGACAAATAAATTCAAGGGATTACATCTAGTAGACAGAGTGCCTGAAGAACTAAGGACGGAGATTTGTAACATTGTACAGAAGACAGTGTCCAAAATTATCCCTAAGAAAAAGACATACAAGAAGACAAAGTGGTTGTCTGAAGAGGCCTTACAAATAGGTGAGGAAAGACGAGAAGCAAAAGGCAAGGGAGAAAGGGAAAGATATACCGAAATGAATACAGAGTTCCAGAGAATAGCAAAGTGACTAGAAGGCCTTCTTAAATGAACAATGCAAAGAAATAGAGGGAAACAATAGAATGGGAAAGATTAGAGATGTCTTTAAGAAAACTGGAGATATCAAGAGATACTGTGCCCATTTCATGCAAGGATGGCCACAATAAACGACAGAAATGGTAAGAATCGAAGAGAAGCAGAAGAGATTAAGAAGAGATATTAAGAAGATAAGAATATCCAGAATAACTATTGAAAAATGGTCTTAATGACCTGGATAACCATTACGGTGTGGTCACACACCTAGAGTCCGGCATCCTGGAGTGTAAAGTCAAACAGACTTTAGGAAGGTGTACTACAGACGAAGCTAATGGAGGTGATGGAATTCAAGCTGAGCTATTTCAAATCCTAAAGATGATGCTGTTAAAGTGCTATACTACATGTGTTAGCAAATTGGAAAACTCAGTAGTGACCACAGAAGTAGAAAAGGTCAGTTTTCATTCAAATTCCAAAGAAGGGCAGTGCCAAAGAATGTTCAAACTGTCATGTGTGTGTGTGTCTTAGCTCCTCTGTCCGTGGAATTCTCCAGGCAAGAATGAATACTGGAATGGGTTGCCATTCCCTTGTCCAGAGTATCTTCTCAACCCAGGGACTGAACCCTAATGGTAACCCACTCCAGTATTCTTGCCTGGAGAATCCCATGGACAGAAGAGCCTCGTGAGCTGCAGTCCATGGATTCGCACAGAGTCGGTCATGACTGAATGGCTTCACTTTCACTCCCACATTGTGGGCAGATTCTTTACCATCTGAGCCACCAGGAAAGCCCTCTAACTGCCATACAGTTGCACTTATTTCACATGCCAGGAAAGTTATGCTCAAATCTTTCAAGCTAGGCTTCAGCAGTATGTGAGCCAAGAACTTTATATGTACAAACTGGGGTTAGAGAAGGCAGAGGAACCAAAGATCTAATTTCCATCATTTTTTGGATCATAGAGAAAGCAAGAGAATTCAAGAAAAAACATCTGCTTCACTGACTATGCTAAAGCCTTTGATTGTGTGGATCACAACAAACTATGGAATTCTTAAAGAAATGAGGATACCAGACCACCTTATCTGTCTCCTGAGAAACCTGTATGTGGGTCATGAAGCAATAGTTAGAACCAAACATGAAACAACTGACTGCTTGAAAATTGGGAAAGGAGTACAACAAGGCTGTATGTTGTTACACTACTTATTTAACTTATATGCAGAGGACGTCATGCAAAATGCTGGATTGGATGAATCACAAGCCAGAATCAAGATTGCTGGGAGAAATATCAACAACTTCAGATATGCAGATGATACCACTCTAATGGCAGAAAGTGAAGAGGAACTAAAGAGCCTCTTGATGAGGGTGAAAGAGGAAAGTGAAAATGCTGGCTTATAATTCAACATTAAAATACTAAGATTATATCATCCAATCCCATCACTTTATGACAAATAGAAGGGGGAAAAGTAGAAAAAAGTGACAGATTTTATTTTCTTGGGTTCAAAAATCACTGTTAACAGTGATGGCAGCAATAAAATTAAAAGAAAACACTTGCTCCTTGGAAGGAAAACTATGGAAAGCTAGACAGTGTAATTAAAAGCAGAGACATCACTTTGCTGGCAAAGGTCCATATAGTCAAAGCTATGTTTTTTCCAATAGTCATGTATATATATGAGAGTTGGATCATAGAGAAGGCTAAGTGCCAAAGAATTGATACTTTTGAATTGTGATGCTGGAGATGAGTCTTGAGAGTCCCTTGGAATGCAATGAGGTGACACCAGTCAATCCTAAAGGAAATCAGTCCTGAGTGTTCATTGGAAAGACTGATGCTGAAGCTGAAGCTCCAATATTTTGGCCACCTGATGCAAAGAGCTGACTCATTGGAAAAGACCCTGATGCTGGGAAGGATTGAAGGCAAAAGGAAAAAAGGGGTGGCAGGGGTGAGATGGTTGGAGAGCATCACTGAGACAGTGGACATGAATTTGAGCAAAGTGTGGTAGATAGTGGAGGACAGAGGACCCTGGTGTGCTGCAGTCCATGGGGTCACAAAGAGTCAAACATAGCTTAACAACTGAACACCACCAAATGACTTTTAAAAATCTAAAACTATAAGATAGCATAAATTTAAGCAGTCAAATCTATAGTCAAGTTAGGAAAGGTCTAACATCTTCTTCAGTAATTGAAAGAATATGAAGATTTAAAAAATGGGTGAACATGATAAATAAATGACCATAATTAATAGTATAGAGAACACTGAACTCTATAGAGTATGACTGCAGAATACTTAGGAGTGTATTTGCATCCTTAATAAAATTTACCTTATTCTGAATCATAGAGTTCTCTAACTAATATTGTAATCTCCCATTGAAATAAAGTTAAATATCAATAACAGAAACAGCAGCTAGAAATAAATCCAAATGTCTTGATATTAAGCAATTATTTCTGGATAATCACTGGATAAAAGAATTCACAGTGGAAATTGGAAAGTATTTTGATTACATGAAAATGTAAATAATATCTATCAACATTTGTGCAATACATTTAAAATTATAATTTGAATGTATTTATGTCAATAAATCTAAGACTTTTACAAGTGAAGAACTTGAGGAATAATATAATTTATGAAAATTGACATTAGAAGAAATAAAAAATATGAATAGCTCTTAATCACTTAAGAAAACAAATATAGAATTACAAGCCTTTCTCAAAAGACTACCTTGGGCTATGTTGCCTTCAGCAGTGAAAATTTTTAGCATTTAAGGAGTAACACCAAGTTTACAGAAACTCTTCAAGAGCATAGCAAAAGAAGAAAAACTTCCAAACTCACATTTCAAGGCAAGTAACTTTAATATGAAAACCTGAAAAAATATTGCAGAAAAAAATCATTAATTATAGGCTAATCCTTCTCATTCATAGATACAAAAATTCTAAAGAGGTTGTTAGCAAATGGAATCCAGTTATATAAAGAAAAAATATACATGACAACGAAGCTGTTTGATTCCAGAGATGAATATATATACATACACACATGTACAGTTGCATATATATAATTATCCAACAGCTGAAAAATACACTTGATAATATTTAGTAATTATTGATAATGGAACTCTAAACAAAGAGTAAAAGAGAACTTGGGAACACTCCTAAACTGATCAAAGAATCTATAACAAACTTTACAGCAAACTTACTTTCTCTAAAATACTCAGAAATTTTCCCTCTGAGTTTAGAGCTAAGAAGATGCCTGCTATTGCCACCTGCTTTGACACTGTGCCAGAGTTCCTATCTAGTGGAGGAAGACAAGATAAGAAAATAAAATTTATAAAGATTGGAAAGACAAAGAAGATCCCCAAATACTATCATCATTCACAATTGTATTCACTATTGTATATCAAAGTTTTTTAATTGTAAAAATTAAAGGAAAACAGAAAAATCACTACAAGTGATTTACATTATTTGAGAATTCTGTATTTATGAATGCTTCTACTTGTTAAGATTTATTTGTGGAAGCAAAATAAGTACAAGTAGCAATTTCATGGTCATTTGTGAAAATGTACCAAGTGTGAAAAAGTTGAGTCGCTCAACACATGTTCCCAGCTGAGAAAAAACAAGAGAGCTTGTTTCAGCTCTCATATAGACTTTGTTCTTTTCAGAGTCTACTAGTGACATATTTTATGCATTTTTGTGCTGTTTTTTTGGTGATTTTGCTGTTTAAAAAGGCCTCCAACAATAGAGCTAAAGTGCTGCCTTGTGTTTCTATGTTTAAGAAGGCTGTGATTTGCCTTATACAGAAAAGATATGTGTTAGATAAGCTTCATTCAGGTATGAATTATAATGCTGTTGACAGTGAAATCAGTGTTAATGAAGATAAATATGTTTTTGAGTAGAAACATACATTAAAAAAGATATATGCATTGATTGATTGACAAGAATGTTGTGACCAGCAGCATTTCCCCCAGGACCATGATTCAGTATTCTCTAATTCAGTGTTAACAGTGACTTTATGGAACAGAACTATTGTGAATAATGAGAAATAATTTTATATACATATATATATATAGACACACACATGTACACACTAAATTGCTTCAGTCATGTCTGACTCTGTGTGACCCTATGGACGGTAGCCTGCCAAGCTCCTCTGTCCATGGAATTCTCCAGGCAAGAATACTAGAGTGGGTTGCCATGTCTCGTCCAGGGGATCTTCCTGACTCAGGGATCAAGCCTGCATCTGTTACATCTACCTGCATTGGCAGGTGATTTCTTTACTGCTAGTACCACCGTATATCTTGAGTGTTTTTATATTTGCCAGGAATAAGCAATTAGAGAGTACAAATGTTTACATATCATTTATAGTTTAAAATAGGTTAAAAAATAAGAAAGCCTAGGGATAATTCTAACAAGAGGTAAAGGAGATTCTACACAAAAAATGTACAAGATATTATTAGGAGAAATTAAAGGAGTTACCTCTTTTCTGTGTTCAGCCCTCATACAGACACATTTCCATAATGTGTGGAAATACAACTTGATAAATTTCCTTGTGCTACCCCTGAAGTCAGACTTGTCTTAAATATCCGTTGTAGATTTGGTTACAAGCTTTCTGGTTCAAGCTTAAAGAACTTTTCTTCAAGCTGGTTTTAGAAAAGGTAGAGGAATCAGAGATCAAATTGCCAGCATCCCCTGGATCATTGAAAAAGCGAGAGAGTTCCAGAGAAACATCTATTTCTGCTTCATTGACTGTGCCAAAGCATTTGACTGTGTGGCTCACAATAAACTGCAGAAAATTCTGAAAGAGATGAGAATACTAGACCATCTGACCTGCCTCTTGAGAAACCTATATGCAGGTCAGGAATCAAAGGTTAGAACTGGACATGGAACAACAGACTGGTTCCAAATAGGAAAAGGAGTACATCAAGGCTACTTATTTATTGTCACCCTGCTTATTTAACATGTATGCAGAGTACACCATGAGAAACGCTGGGCTAGAAGAAGCACAAGCTGGCATCAAGATTGCCAGGAGAAATATCAATAACCTCAGATGTGCAGATGACACTACCCTTATGGCAGAAAGTGAGGAAGAACTAAAGAGTCTCTGATGACAGTGAATGAGGAGAGTGAAAAGTTGGCTTAAAGCTCAACATTCAGAAAACTAAGATCATGGCATCTGGTCCCATCACTTCCTGGCAAATAGATGGGGAAACAGTGGGAACAGTGGCTGACTTTATTTTTCTGGGCTCCAAAATCACTGCAGATAGTGATTTCAGCCATGAAATTAAGACACTTACTCCTTGGAAGGAAAGTTATGACCAACTTAGATGGCATATTAAAAACCAGAGACATTACTTTGCCAACAAAATTCCGTCTAGTCAAGGCTATGGTTTTTCCAGTGGTCATGTATGGATATGAGAGTTGAACTGTAAAGAAAGCTGAGCATGGAAGAGTTGGAGCTTTTGAACTGTGGTGTTGGAGATGAGTCTTGAGAGTCCCTTGGACTGCAAGGAGATCCAACCAGTCCATCCTAAAGGAGATCAGTTCTAGGTGTTCACTGGAAGGACTGATGCTGAAGCTGAAACTCCTGAATACTTTGGCTACCTGATGCGAAAAGCTGACTCATTTGAAAAGACCCTGATGCTGGGAAAGATTGAGGGCAGGAGGAGAAGAGGACGACAGAGGATGAGATGGTTTGATGGCATCACCGACTCAAAGGACATGGTTTTGGGTGGACTCTGGGAGTTGGTGATGGACAGGGAGGCCTGGTGTGCTGTGGTTCATGGAGTTGCAAAGAGTCGGGCATAACTGAGCAACTGAACTGAACTCATTTTTTTTTTGAAAAATCATCATTCCCAAATATTATTTTTGCTTCTGAGGTATTTTTGTTTTTCAGATTTTTCACACTAAATGCAAAGTCTCCTGTGAGGTTTAAATCTGAAGCTATATTATTCAAATGCCTTATGTAGTAGGCAGATGTAGTCAGGATGGGAAGAGGTGCAGACTGGGCTTCCTAGGTGGCACAAGTGGTAAAGAAACTGCCTGCCAATGCTGGAGATGCGAGAGATGCCAATTTGGTTCCTGGGCAGGGAAGATCACCTGGGGAAGGAAATGGCAGCCCATTCCAGTGCTGTTGACTGGAGAGTCCCACGGACAGAGGAGCCTGGCAGGCTATGGTTCATAGGGTTGCAATGAGTTGGACATAACTGAAGTGACTTACTTAGCAAGCTCACAGACTGGAAAGGTTATAGGAAGGAGACCTTTATCATCAAGTGTTGAGTAACAGTGCTTTACTATTACCCTGATCATACTCATAATATATTTCTTTTTATTAAAGCTAAATATCACATACTACGGTTAAATTCCCTTTTTTATTCCTGAATCCCCAGAAGAAATGGAGAAACATATACTTATTCACTAGAGTAAGTTTTTTAGAGGAAGTCTACTGTGAAGATCTTGCTTTCTTTTACATGGTTTAAATCCATCTCTATGTTCTCTTGTAGTCCATTTTTGACTCAGGAATCAGCTTCACTGCTTAATGAGTCCCTTCTCTTCCTGTTATTGTGAACAATTAGAGGTATTATCAATAAAGAATTACTTAGTCATGTTTTTTGTATCACTCTTAATTTTCACTATTGGATACATACATTATGTAATATGCTATAGATTCCACAATCTCAAAATAGGAAATAACATACTTTTTAAATACCATTGCTATAATATGTAATGTTAAGTTCTAGATACTGAAAAATCATGCTTTCTGGTCATATCATTGAAACCTCTCAGAAGTTCAATATCTGAATCAGGATACTGAAATTCCTCTCTTAAAAATACAAAGTTTAAATAGAGATCCCAGAATCTTGCCTCGCTGCCAGAATTCTTCAAGTGTTATTTTGCGGTGAATAAGAATCATTCATTTTCCCCTCATCATGGCCAAGTGAATGAATGTCTCATTGTTCAGCTGAGCTGACAGAACAGATGATGGCAAAAGAGGCGATACTCAGGAGCACAGTTACTGATAAATAATTACAACAAGGACATTGTAATTATTTAATTAAATTCTGCACACAGGGGGAGATTATGGGTCTTTCAGCTTGCTACCCCATTTAGACGATACCGGTCATTAACCAGTTTAGCTGGAGTCAGCACCTTAATGTCCACATGCTCCGTTTTCTCTCTGAAAGCTGTGCAGTCAGCAGCCATGGCTGCATGCTCTGGGACCCACTGGTGGGGAGGATAGGCGTCCTCCGTAATGGTTTTAGGACTTGCCTGTGCTAACTACCCATTACCATCTTACAAACCTTCTCTGGGGTTCTGAAGGTTTTCCTTAGAAACTGCGCCCAGAAATTTTGGTGGCTTTTCTTTTGTTAAGAATAAACTCAAACCTCTGCCAGAGAACAGATATCAACAGAATTCAGGTCTGTCTGATAGTTTCTCTAAAGAGGTATCTATTTTGATGTATTGAGAAGAACTGGTTTGAAGGAAGAGAGTTCATCACTTACAATTCTTAGTAAGAGGCCAGATTATCAATATTTCAATTTCCACATAGAAATTGAAACTCCTGCTTTTTACGTATTTCCTTTGTTAGTATAACGAAAGATGCAACTAAATTCTTACCACATAAGAAACCATTGGGGCAAAGGAAATAGAAGGGAGAATCATTTATTATATAAATGATTTAAATAAATTTATATAAATGTATATTTTATATTTATATTTGTTTTATATTTATATAAATTTCTCAACTTAAAGATGGACTCTGTCTCTATTTCTCTTATATACCCACAAGCTTTATTTATTTCAGTTTTACTTTGAAAGTCATTTATATTATGCTGTCATGGCCCAATTCTGCAGATTCACCTAGTTTCTAAAAATGTAACAAATTACTCTGTCTCTGAAATCAGCTTGAAGTAGGACATCCTGGCAAATCTGTTAAGTCCCCCAGGCACAGTACCTAAGAAAAATAAGACAACTTGGACCATAGATTAGTGGAAATTTTAATAAAAATTAAAAATGTGATTCTGGACCCTAGGCTACTTCTTTGAAAGTCTAATATGTTACAGCCACCCAAACTGATGAGTAATCTCAAGAAACTTGAAAACAAATAACAATTTTAAAAATGTATGCAGTCTGTGTAAGTTATGTAAAATAGGTCTCTGATCTTCCAATGACCCTCCAAAATATAAATTTCAGGAATGCTGTATTTTCCAGATATGATGGAACACACAGAAAGCCAAATACAGATATACCCTCCATTGAAAATTCATTTGTTTAGTCTCTTTCCTTAACATAGGAGATGAATGTTCTATCCAAATAGGAGAAATAAGACTTTCATTAGGTAGGAAAGGGGTTAGACTAGATCAATTTTAGAATTTGTTTTATCTACATTCAGTTCAGTTCAGTCGCTTAGTCGTGTCTAACTCTTTGTGACCCCATGGACTGCAGCACGCCAGGCCTCCCTGTCCATCACCAACTCCTGGAGCTTACTCAATCTCATGTTCATCAAGTCAGTGATGCCATCCAACCATCTCATCCTCTGTCGTCCCCTTCTCCTCTCACCTTCAATCTTTCCCAGCATTAAGATCTTTCCAAATGAGTCAGCTCTTCTCATCAGGTGGCCAAAGTATTGGAGTTTCAGCTTCAGGATCAGTCATTCCAATGAATACCCAGGACTGATCTCCTTTAGGATGGATTGGTTGGATCTCTTTGCATTCCAAGGGACTCTCCAAGAGTCTTTTCCAACACTACAGTTCAAAAGCATCAATTCTTTGGTACTCAGCTTTCTTTATAGTCCAACTCTCACATCCATACATGACTACTGGAAAAACCACAGCCTTGACTAGACAGACCTTTGTTGGCAAAGTAATGTCTCTGCATTTTAATATGCTGTCTACGTTGGTCGTAACTTTCCTTCCAAAGAGTAAGCATCTTTTAATTTCATGGCTGCAATCACCATCTGCAGTGATTTTGGAGCCCCCAAAAACAAAGTCTGCCACTGTTTCCACTGTTTCTCCATCTATTTGCCATGAAGTAATAGGACCGGATGCCATGATCTTCGTTTTCTGAATGTTGAGCTTTAAGCCAACTTTTTCAATCTCCTCTTTCACTTTCACCAAGAGACTCTTTAGTTCTTCCTCACTTTCTACCATAAGGATGGTGTCATCTGCATATCTGAGGTTATTGATATTTCTCCCAGCAATCTTGATTCCAGCTTGTGCCTCCTCCAGCCTAGCATTTCTCATGATGTACTCTGCATATAAGTTAACTAAGCAGGGTGACAATACACAGCCTTGATGTACTCCTTTTCCTATTTGGAATCAGTCTGTTGTTCCATGTCCAGTTCTAATTGTTGCCTCCTGACCTACATACAGGTTTCTCAAGAGGCAGATCAGGTGGTCTGGTATTTCTATCTCTTACAGAATTTTCCACAGTTTATTGTGATCCACATAGTCAAAGGCTTTGGCATAGTCAATAAAGCAGAAGTAGATGTTTTTCTGGAACTCTCTTGCTTTTTCAATGATCCAGCAGATGTTGGCAATTTGATCTCTTGTTCCTCTGCCTTTTCTAAAACTAGCTTGAACATCTTGAAGTTCATGGTTCACGTATTGCTGAAGCCTGGCTTGGAGAATTTTGAGCATTACTTTATTAGCGTGTGAGATGAGTGCAATTGTGTGATATTTTGAGCATTCTTTGGCATTGCCTTTCTTAGGGACTGGAATGAAAACTGTGGCCAGTGCTGTGGCCACCGCTGAGTTTTCCAAATTTGTTAGCATATTGAGTGCAGCACTTTCACAGTATCATCTTTTAGGATTTGAAATAGCTCTATTAATGTTATCTACATTGATAATTACTTATTGATATGTTAGTTCATATGTCTTTCCCTTGCTTCTTATACAAAAATATGCTTCCCCTTTTCTCTAATTAAATACATCATCTGCTACAGCAACTGTTTCCTCTTCCAGGGACCAATCTAGTTTCTATCTGAAAACTAATTCTTGTTCTTCCCTCTCTCTGGAATACTCCCTTTTCACAGATCTTCACGTTTCTAGCTCCTTTTTGACATGCAGATAGTAATTTAACCACCATTTTCTCTGAAAAGTCTTCCTTTTCTACTCTGTTTAAATCAAGCAGCCACCTATTACTCTCCATCTTGATACTTTATCACCTTCATAGTATTTTTAATTACATGAGTATTCCTTTGATAACTCACATGTTGACTGTTTCTCTCTGTAGACTCTAAGTTCCATGAATAGAGGTATAAGGTTGGTCATATCCAACAGAGTCCCATTATCTAGCACGGTACATGAATGAATGGACCCCTATCAACTTGGAGTTAATAAACAGAAAGTTTCATTTAAATATCTTTGTTCTTTTTTAATTTTCCCTTTTCATCTGAGCTGGTTAAATTGTTGTCTAGTACTTTGTGTATTACAATGTAATTTTATCTTTATTCTTGCAATGTGTTTTGTTTTAATGTTTTGGTGTTTTTCTCTATTGCAATCCATTTTGTTTATTTTTGACCATTTCTCCAACAGTGATTAAATCATTCTCTAATGTGATTAAAATTTGGAATTAATCACAAAAATATTAAAATATGTTAGTTTAATTCACCTTTATTTTTTAAATTTCTTTGTTTTATTGGGATCTTGATCTCTATCACTTACAGATACTTCTCTCAAAGAATCTCTCAACTCATCTACCAGCTCAAAATTATCAAATCAATTATTATAGTATCTAGCTATACTTATGAGATTATATCAATGTTAAGTAAAAACTATAACAATTTTCTAGTAATTAGCCTATTATTCAAGGCTTTTTAAAGATTTTTCCTTTGTTAAAGTAGGCATGTATCATTTTGTTTAATAATAAACAGTAAGAACTTTCTACATTGGTTTGTTTGTCCATTGTATAGTCTCCCTAAAAAGTTTTATTGTTGTTATTGTTCAGTTGCTAAATCATGTCCAACTCTTTGCAACTCCATGAACTGAAGCATGCCAGGCTTCCCTGTCCTTGCCAGGCTTCCCTGTCCTTCACTATCTCCTGGAGTTCGTTCAAACTTCTGTCCATTGAGTTGGGAATTCCATCCAATCATCTCATCCTCTGTTGCCCCTTCCTCCTCTTGCTCTCAGTCTTTCCTAGCATCAGGTTCTTTTCCAGTGAGTCAGCTCTTCACATCAGGTGGCCAAAGTATTGGAGCTTTATCCTCAGCATCAGTCCTTCCAATGAATATTCAAGGTTGATTTCCTTTAGGATTGACTGGTTTGATCTCTTTGCTGTCCAAGGAACTCTCAAGAGTCTTCTCCAGCACCACAGTTTGAAAGCATCGGTTCTTCAGTGCTCTGCCTTCTCTATGGTCCAACTGTCACATCCATACTTGACTACTGGGAATACAGTAGCTTTGATAATCCAGACCTTTGTCAGCAAAGTGATGTCTCTGTTTTTTAATACACAGCAAGGTTCGCTCTTGCTTTTCTTCCAAGGAGCAAGCATTTTTAATTTTGTGGCTGCAGTCACCATCCACAGTGATTTTGGAGCCCAAGAAAATAAAATATCACTATTTCCACTTTTTCCCCATCTATTTGCCATGAAGTGATGGGACTGGATAGCATGATCTTAGTTTTTTGAATGTTGAGTTTTAAGCCAGCATTTTCACTCTCCTCTTTCACATTCATCAAGAGGCTGTTCGGTTCCTCTTCAGCTTCTACCATTAAAGTGGTATCACCTGCATATCTGAGATTCTTGATGTTTCTCCCAACAATCTTTATTTCAGCCTGTGAGTCATCCAGCCCAGGTTTTCACATGAGTTACTCTACATATAAGTTAAATATGACAATTTAATTAATTAATGTGTAAATTTAATTAATTGTTAATTTTGTTTTACACATAAATAAAATAATGCAGAAAACTGAAGAATGGTTTTTATTATGGTAAGTTAAGGTTATATCTTTTTCTACCTGGAGAGAGTGTTATCAAGAATTAAAAACATGCTTAGCCAAATGCTGCCTATTCAATATATTGTTCCTGGATTTGGATGACTAATGTATTTTCAAGAAGATTGTTCATAGTATAAAGTCTGATAAAATCTTACTTTCCTGTTTACATTACTGTAATTTAGACATGAATATATTCACACTCTTCCCTGGCATTTAGTTTCTTTTACCCCTCCATGCAGTACACTGTTTCAGTTTATGTCCTACAACTCAATTTTTTTAAACCACAAAGTTGACCATACCATCACTTTCAGTACTATTTATATTTAAGTAGTTGCTGTCTTTGTTGTAGAATGTGGGGCAACTAAGCAAGTTGTGAGAGCAATTTCTCCAGTGACTTGTGGGTTAGATACTGTGATGTGGCTTTAAATACTTGTTTAGAGTTTCATTCCTAGGAGGCAGTATGGGAGGACTATATATACATAAGAACAAGGACAATCTTGGAACTAAATACAAATGGTTTTCCAATTCTTCACTATTTCAGATTTCCTACATAATATCTCCTAGGGATGTGAGAGTTGGACTGTGAAGAAGGCTGAGCACCGAAGAATTGATGCGTTTGAACTGTGGTGTTGGAGAAGACTCTTGAGAGTCCCCTGGACTGCAAGGAGATCCAACCAGTCCATTCTGAAGGAGATCAGCCCTGGGATTTCTTTGGAAGGAATGATGCGAAAGCTGAAGCTTCAGTACTTTGGCCACCTCATGAGAAGAGTTGACTCATTGGAAAAGACTCTGATGCTGGGAGGGATTGGGGCAGGAGGAGAAGGGGACGACTGAGGATGAGATGGCTGGATGGCATCATGGACTCAGTGAACGTGAGTCTGAGTGAACTCCGGGAGATGGTGATGGACGGGAGGCCTGGCGTGCTGCGATTCATGGGGTCGCAAAGAATCGGACACAACTGAGCGACTGAACTGAACTGATTAGTTAGAGACATAGAGTCTCTTGTTTGCTTAACTTTTCTATTTTATAATTTTGGTCAGACCATTTACTGAAGACACCCCCCCAAAAGACACAGGAAATAATAAAACACAACACAATACTAGAAAATCAAGCATCACAATTTTACTCTGCTTGCAACTATTTCTACATTCTCTCATCTTCTCATCTCTAGACTTGGTGAGATGGCGAACATAATGAAAGTTTTTTGTTTGTTTGTTTTTTTGTTTGTTTTTTTTTACGTTCCTATTTGTATCTCTGAAATTCCTACTCTGAGCCTTGGCCATAGTGAATACTTATTGAAAAAAATTTAATTAAAACTCCTGTTGTGAATGTCCAACTTTAAAAATGCATAGGATATTAAATAATATGAAATCTTTTAAACAAAAACTCATTAAAAGCATTGGGATGCTATAAAAATCTTAGGATATGTATCCAGATTTTGTTGGATTTCCAATCAAACCAATTGTTTAGTAAAACTAGGCTTTCCCATCCAGAAAACCTATTCAGAATAGGTATCATTTCTGAGTACAACTTTGGAAACCTGTGAGGTTAGATTCAATATCATGTAAGAGATTCACTGAGCCAGAAAGAAAGAGCACACATCTCCTAAAACAGATAAGCAACAAAAATAGTTGCCAAAAATATGTAGCTAACAATGTAGAGAATTTTTTTTACAAATGAACTGGCATTACAGTTTCTGGCAAATCACTGTGAAGTTTTGCTTCTGCACTTGAGGTTGACTAGCTGTATTAATATAACCTTACGGGGGGATGATATTACATCACCTTCTACGTGCGATCTGCACACAGTTGTTAAAGACCTTTAAATCTAATGTGCGCTGACCTCTTGAACATTTGCTCTCACTGGTGGTTTCCAATTTCTTCTATATCAAATGGTGACCTTAACATTCTAACTCACGGATGTAACTATTAGAATTGAACTGACATGATAAATGACTATTCTTGCCACTCCTATCATATTTTATTTTTCAGAGATTCAGTTGATAGTTTTGGTCTTTTCAATTTGCCTTTTACTTCTCTTGAATTATGGCCATTTTACTGTTAATTTACATTCTCCATAAAAGGGAAGAAATATTCAAGTAATTTTATTAGCAAATATGATCTTTGTGCATTATAGTTTGATATTATTGGTTGATTTCTTTGATTTTTTTTCAAAATTAATTGAGGCATAGTTTGTGCAATTGTGTATCCTCATGATTGTCTAAAACTTTATCTTCCACATTTGCAAATGTCATCATTTGCTTTATTATACCCAGTTCTACAGTTCTCACCATGATGTACAATTATTTTTAAAAGATTTTATTATTTAAGTGACCATCAAAATTTTCTTTAGTCTTGACTCTTTCTGTAAGTTAGTTTGCACAGTTCACGCCCCTGTTGATATTGATCTTCCTGCTACCTGATACTACCGATACTAAATATGTCTTAACCTGAATTATCCTTTCCAGGCACTGCTATTCCCAAATTGTCTGTCCTTGATTATCATCAGTGGCAGAATAGTTTTGTTCCAGCCTATGACAATAACAGACTGATCTGTATCACGCAATTATGTGCATGTAAATTATCATCCTACCTGAAGGATTATATTTCATTTATCTAGATTTTAGAAATCCTAATTAATATTTGTTGTTTAGGTAAGATACTTATCAATTGGCTTAACTGAATTTGTAGCTACGTTTGGCTAAATAATGATATATAGCTACAAGATGATCAAATAAAAGACTTTTAATGTTAATGAGGATTTATTTAATGGACAATAATAGTTTCATTATTTAAACACTAAGAGGGTAAGTGCTACAGTCAGATAAAACTATCTCCTGAATTATTAATCTGTTTCCATTTAGATGTCATCCTTGCTGCTGGTGCTAAGTTGCTTCAGTCGTGTCCGACTCTGTGCAACCCCAGAGATGGCCTCCCACCAGGTTCCCCCGTCCCTGGGATTCTCCAGGCAAGAACACTGGAGTGGGTTGCCATTTCCTTCTCCAATGCATGAAAGTGAAAAGTGAAAGTGAAGTCGCTCAGTTATGTCCGACTCCTAGAGACCCCATGGACTGCAGCCTGCAAGGGTCCTCTGTCCATGGGATTTTCCAGGCAAGAGTACTGGAGTGGGGTGCCATTGCCTTCTCTGAGATGTCATCCTTAGAACATTATATAATCTAAACCAACTGTGACTGTTGTATAATCATTAAATTTTTACTGGAAGAGTTAAAGCATTTTCTAAGTGTCTGATACACATCCAAAAATAATTTAATTTGACAGTCTAATACATGTATAAACTATTTTGAAAATAATGGGAAAGTCTTAATAATAGCTGTTTTCTCTTGTGAGGTGTGGTGAATACTAATTTAGGGCAGGTGAAACAAAGCAATTTAACATTTCCCTTGTTAATTCCTTTGACCTATAAGTTTGGAGGTTTTTGCAATATCCTAGAGATTTTCCCATCAGAGAAGGCAATGGCACCCCACTCCAGTACTCTTGTCTGAAAAGTCCCATGGATGGAGGAGCCTGGTAGGCTGCAGTCCATGGGGTCACTAAGAGCCGGGCACGACTGAGCGACTTCACTTTCACTTTTCACTTTTATGCATTGGAGAAGGAAATGGCAACCCACTCCGGTGTTCTTGCCTTGAGAATCCCAGAGACAGAGGACCCTAGTGGGCTGCTGTCTATGGGGTTGCACAGAGTCGAACACGACTGAAGCGACTTAGCAGCAGCAGCAGCAGCAGCAGCATTTTCCCATAGGATAAAATAATAGTTGATAAGACTTAGCCATGTAGTTTTTTATTTTGCTGTTAGCGTCTACCTGTATCTTAATACATGAACAAGATAGAGAAAAGAAGAGAAAAAAAGGTATGTGTATATGTGCATGTTGATTATACATGTATATTATATATATGACTACAAGGAGATAGAACCTGTCAATCCATGAAGTTGAGCAAACTCTGGGAGATAGTGAAGGACAGGGAAGACTGGCATGCTGTAATTTGTGGGGGTGCAAAGAGTTGGACATGACTTACTGACAGAATAACAAAAACAATTATATATATATATATTTATATATATATATATATGTATATAAAATGGGCTTCCCATGTGGCGCAGTGATAAAGAATCTGCCTGCCGATACAGGAGATGCAGCTTCCACCCCTGGGTTGGGAAGAGCCTTTGAAGTAGGAAATAGCAACCCACTCCATTATTCTTGCCTGGAAAATTCCATGGACAGAGGAGCCTGGTGGGCCACAGTCCATGGGTCACAAAGAGTTGGATAAGACTGAGCACACCCACATGCACATTTCATATATATATATATATGTATGAAATATATATATATTTCTTTCCGCACTCATTGTCTGTTAGCTAAAGTTGATACTGCTCAAGGAATAATGGCTTCTAACTTGATCTTATATAATGGATCTAAGCGTCTGTCTGATGAATTATAAGTGTGTATTGCTTTTATTTTAAACTGTATGACCTTAAACCACTGTTGTGGTCGCCTCCATTGTTGTGGGTATTCCCATTGTCTTCAATCTCTGTCAATCTTGACTCTTCAGCCAGCCTGAGAGGATAAATTCATGACTGTATACTTTTGAGGAAATCAAGTAAATGCCTAGTAGAAATAATTTACTTGAAGTAAACAACTTGCTTTCCTGCAAGACTTTCTGGGTCCTTTCATGTTCTGGGTTCATGTGTGACTATGTACTTTCACTCTCCTGACCCAAAGTCAAATCAAAGCCTTGTCCCGTGCTAAGTCAGCCAGCCTAGAGTGCTGCTTTAATTCTACCATTACCTAACTGTGTATACTAATAATCCCTGAAATTTCCTGGATTTTATTTTCCTTGTTGATAACATGAAGTAGTTGGATTAAGTTATCTAACATTTCCTCCTATCCAAAAGCTCTATGACTGAGAAAATTCCAAACAGAATTGAGAAAAGGTAGTTTGATGCAGTGAATCTCCACTTGCAGCTTTGTCTTTTTCCTTCTTCTGGAAGCGCCTGGTACACTCATGGTGCCAAGGCCTCTTTGATCACGAATTGCCTGCCCAACGGTTTTGAGCTGGTGAACTCTGAGCTTAGGCAGTGTCTGCTTTGTCTTGAAATAATGCTGACCTCCAATAAATGTAACCTAAGATGAAAACATTGTCCAAATATCTAATTGTCCTTATCATCTTCTGCTCCTTGAACACCTTCACCAGTTCAGGAGTATTTTATTGATATAATAATACTAATATTCAGTAGTGGAGAAAGCTTCCATTTTCATACATTTCAATGGCAGTTTAAATCAGCCTAATTTTATAAATAGTAAGTAACAAGAGGCTTTCCAATATTTTTCATAATCTTTGACCCAGAAATTCAACATTAAGGACTTTGCTTTCAAGAAATATCAGAAGGGGCGTATAAAGATATAAATATAGCACTCTTTCTCATGTAGAGGGGGATTGGAAACAACAGAAATGTCCAAAATATGGTAAGTGTTCATTTTGAGGACTCCTGTAATGGACTATTCTATAGGCATCAAAATTGTGGTTTAAAGATATTAGATGACCAAATGTGACTGGTTAATATAAAATTTTAAAAATGATACAAAACTGGATAAGCAGTCATTCCTAATTGGGAAAATTCAGGGGAAAATTCCAAAATAAATAAAATTATATGAATTTTTTTATCTTTATACATTTGTGAATCTTTCATATGCTACCGCTATCGCTTTGTAGTGTGAACAGCAAAAACGCCAAACCAAATATTGTTCTTATTTTAAAGAATATCTCCATGTCAGTGGCCAAATAGTAAGAGATCAAAGATTTATATGTGTGTTACAGCACGGTGGGGGGGGGGGGGGAGGTTGAAGGCCAGAGATATGAATTAATAGGGAGTTTGTATACATATAAATAGGAAAATTATACAGACACATAGAGCCTTCAAAAATACTGTAGGTTCTGCCTCTGAGCAGGATTTTTCAGCATTAGCACCAATGATTATTTGGAAGGATAATCATTTGGCTGGGTTTCTCTGCTCATTATAAGATGTTTAGTAATGTCTCTGGTTTCTGTCATAGATGCCAATACAACCTCCCCCATCACCAATTTGTGACAACCACAAAATGTCTCCAGAGGTTACCAGGTTTCTCTTGGGGTGGCAATGTCAATCCTGCTTAGGAACCACTGCCCTAAATCTACATTTTCCTAGACTGTGTCTTTTTAGTAGCAAACCAGAGATATTATTAGATTGTTTTCAATGTTAAAAACAGAGGAACCAGATAAAAATCACTGTAAGAAAAATTGTCACATGCTCTTGACCCCTAAGTGTGTTTCTTCTAACGTTCTCAAGTATTGGCACGGTCTCCAAAGACAGGGCTTCATCATGCAGCAGCTTGGGCAGGAGGGATCAGAAACGCCTGATCTCAAAATAATATCCTCTTTCAGTCTATAACATGTGACAATCAGGCATGGTTTCAAGCACTATTTTTATATCTCTAGGTCCACCCTGTTGCCAGTCCATGAGAAATATGACTGCCACAGTTCACGTATCTGGGTAAGAGCAGCTTAGCCCTTATGTGGAAAGTGATGTTACCTAGAGGTATGAAAACCATGTATCTTGGTCCATAGCATCTGTAATATTAATGATAATAACAAAATCCACATTACCAAAGGAGATAACTTTATCTCTGGGTGTTCTTTATAGAATAAACGGCATTAATCTTTATGATGAAAGGAGGTTTCATAATAAACAAGACCCATGCACTTTTGGTTTTGCACAGACAGCATTACCATACTTGCCACCTCTCTTACACACAGCAGAAGTACAGTCCTTCCCCTCAATTAAGTCACAGTACAATAGAAGATAGAGACATGCTCTATGTAATTGCAAAACATGCAAACAAATCATGAGAATTAATGAAATAACCAAGATAAGAAACCAAATCTTATAGTGGTAAGCTTGGGAGACTGGAAGTGTATTTCAGCTATAGTACAAGGGTGTGGCTTTAAAACCACTTAAACTCTATTGATATTTATAGCTTTAATAATAGTATCTAATATTCATTCAACACCTTCCTCACAGGTTCAGATATTTTCCTAGCCATATTTTGAAATAAGACTATGGGAGAATAAGTTTGTTTCAAGCCCTTTGAACTAGGAAAACTTGACATCATTCAGGAATCTCTCTGGTAGCTGACATTCTTAGATTGGAAGTATTTTACCCTAATCACATGCCAATGAAGCCTGACCTTTCAAGCAGAAACTGTTAAGGAAAGTTTTCCTTTTGTTGTCATGCAATATTTCATTTACCTGTACAAAAATGTATTGAAAATAATAAATTAAGCACCTTAAGAAATAAAGTATCACAAATACCTTTGAAATTCCCTTTTATGTCTTCCCAAAGGAAAGCATTTCTCTTCTTTGACTCAAAGGTAGCCACCATCCTGCTTGTGTAAGCTGTGGGATTATTCTGCGTGTTCTTATCTTTACCTAAGTGTGCAACACTGCACAGATCCATCTGCAACCTGCTTCTTTGCTACTGTTTGTTAACTCTAGTCTTCATTTTAACTGCCATATGATGTTTCACTGTAGAAATATTCTAAATGCATTTGTCTTCTTTATAATCATTTACATTTCTCTTTTTTCTTACTTTTACACAGTGTTGTTGGTATTGCCAAGAGCAGATCAGTTCAGTCCCTCAGTCGTGTCCAGCTCTTTGTGACACCATGGACAAGAGCAGATCCCAGAGTGAATTTATTAGACTACAAAGTTTGAAGAACTTCAACTTTACTGATTATTGGCAAAATGCTTTCCAAACTGGTTGTTTATTTTATACGCTTACTAGCAAATATGAGAGTGCCTTTGGTTTCAGGTTTTTGCCAATTCCTGGCAATGATTTCTGCCAATCTCATGGGTATGACACAAGTCGTTTAAACTTTTGTATTTCCCTAAATAGCAATAACTTTGAAAATACTTAAATGTTTATTGGTCATTCAAAAAGTCATTTGTGAGATGACTTTCTATCACGTGCCTATTTCTCAATTTTTTGCCTCTTTCCTTATTAATCATTGACGTTCTTTGGTGAAGATATATACCTTTTCACTTTTTAGCCTGTGTTTTCACTATCTTTGTAATCATTTGATGAAAATCTTAAATTTAATGTAGTCCAATTATCAATTGTAGGGTAGGAAAAATAAGTTTTCCTCTACCCTTCTATGTTCTCAACTGACATCTCCCCACCCCATAATGAAAAACAGATTAACAGAAGAAAAGCAAATTTATCCAAACAGATGTGGATTACTAAATTTAAACATTAAAAATGACCTCTATTCTGATCTAGTTATAGTGTTTTTTAATGGATCTTTCTGTATATATAGTTTTGGGGGAGCTGTAGA
This sequence comes from Ovis canadensis, assembly GCF_042477335.2. NCBI lineage: Eukaryota > Metazoa > Chordata > Mammalia > Artiodactyla > Bovidae > Ovis > Ovis canadensis. The sequence goes on along the minus strand of NC_091248.1, from coordinate 69,585,660 downwards.
TCTTACTGTACATAGATAGATAATATCTATAGATTATGTAATATAATCACAATCTGTGCTATTATTTTTTTCAGTTTAACTGTAGAAATCTTAAATAGTATGGTGTCAACTGAATAAATACACACACGATAATGCACATATATAATGTAAGAGCAGTGACATTTTCTGAGGGACTTTACTGAGGGTTAGAGTCAGGGAAACTGCCTCTTAGATAGCTCAGAGGTACTGCTCTAAAGATGTAGGAGAGAAGATTTATCAAAAATGTTCTGTACCTAATGAGATTTTAATTTTAGTTTGTTAATGTATTAAATTAGATGATTAGATTTCTCAATGATAAGTAACTTTTTGCTAAAATACAACTTTGTTTATGTGTATTCATATGTATATATATATATATATATATACACACTCAAATACATGCATACGTGTGTGTGTCCATATAAAAGTACATAGTATATATAAAATGCTTTGCTAATGATTTATTACACATTTTTGTTTCTGTACTCATTGGCAAAATCGTATATAATTTTACTCTGCTACGTCTTCACTCTCTTTGTCATTCTTGCAGTAGGTTTGGCAATTTTACAGATCTTTTCAAAAAACAAAATCTTTATTTCATTGACATTCCTCATTGTCTCAGTTTTGTTTTGTTTTTTTTACTTTTCATTTATTTTATTTATTTATTTTTTTGCTCTTTATTTTTTATTTATTTATTTTTTTACTTTACAATCCTGTATTGGTTTTGCCATACATTGACATGAATCTGCCACGGGTGTACATGAGTTCCCAATCCTGAATCCCCCTCCCACCACCCTCCCCACATCATTGTCTCAGTTTTAAGTGTCATTGATTCCTGCTCTTATTCTTATTCTTCTTTTCCATCTCTTCAATTTGTGTTCATTTTGTTCTTGGTTTTCTAGGGTCTTTAGGTGATACCTGGCGGTAATGACTTAAAACTTTTCCACATTTCTAATGTATGCGTGATTGTTCTCTGGTTTTGTTTTCTTTTCTCTATTTCTGAATACTGGAGTGGTTGCCATTTCCTACTCTAGGGGATCTTCCTGACCCAGGAATTGAATCTGCATCTCCTGTATTGGCAGGCAGATTTTAACCACTGCACCACCTGGGAAGCCCAAATATTGTATCTTGTTTCAATATAATGTTAATTAGTGAAAGGAAGCAGAATATGCCACTCAAAATATGTCACTTTGATATATGGATTATTTTGAATTGAAGGAATCAAGACCCAGGAAACTCCAGAAAAACTAATTTTGCTCTCAATTGCTTAAAAGCATGTAAATAGGGAGCCTACATTAGTAAGTAAGCTATTCACAAACATAACATTTTTATTGGAAAGATCTATCTGCATAGTGGGACAAACTTCTGATTACCAAACATCTGCTGTTTGTCTTTATGAATCATCTTCCTCCCCTGTAAAGACCTAGATCCATCTATATCCCATTCCTTAGCTCAGGATGGTTTTCAGGCTGTGCATGCTGAGTCACTTCAGTCCTGTCCGATTCTTTGCGACTGTGTAGACTGTAGCCCACCAGGCTCCTCTGTCCATGGGATTCTCCAGGTAAGAATACTGGAGTGAGTTGCCATGCCCTCCTCCAGGGGATCTTCCTGACCAGGGGTTGCACTGGCATTTCCTGCAGCTTCTGCATAATGGGCAGATTCTTTACTGCTGAGCCACTTTAGTTCAGTTCAGCTCAATCGTGTCCAACTCCTTGAGACCCCATGGACTGCAGCACGCCAGGCCTCCCTGTCCATCGCCAACTCCTGGAGCTTACTCAAACTCACATCCATTGAGTCGGTGATGCCATCCAACCATCTCATCCTCTGTTGTCCCCTTCTCCTCTCACCTTCAATCTTTCCCAGCATCAAGGTCTTTTCAAATGAGTCAGTATATTGTATCAGGTGGCCAAAGTATTGGAGTTTCAGCTTCAGGATCAGTCCTTCCAATGAATACCTAGGACTGATTTCCTTTAGGATTGACAAGTTGGATCTCCATGCCGTGCAAGGGATTCTCAAGAGTCTTCTCCAACACCACAGTTCAAAAGCATCAATTCTTTGGTGCTCAGCTTTCTTTACAGTCCAACTCTCACATCCATACATGACCACTGGAAAAACCATAGCCTTGACTAGACAGACCTTTGTTGGCAAAGTAATGTCTCTGTATTTTAATATGCCGTCTAAGTTGGTTATAACTTTCCTTCCAAAGAGTAAGCATCTTTTAATTTCATGGCTGCAATCACCGTCTGCAGTGATTTTGGAGCCCCCAAAAATAAAGTCTGACACTGTTTCCCCATCTATTTCCCATGAAATGATGGGACCAGATGCCATGATCTTAGTTTTCTAAATGTTGAGCTTTAAGCCAACTTTTTCACTCTCCTCTTTCACTTTCATCAAGAGACTGTTTAGTTCTTCTTCACTTTCTGCCATAAGGATGGTGTCATCTGCATATCTGAGGTTATTGATACTTCTCCCAGCAATATTGATTCCAGCTTGTGCTTCTTCCAGCCCAGCATTTCTAATGATGTACTCTGCATATAAGTTAACTAAGCAGGGTGACAATATGCAGCCTTGATATACTCCTTTTCCTATTTGGAACCAGTCTGTTGTTCCATGTCCAGTTCTAACTGTTGCTTCCTGACCTGCATATAGGTTTCTCAAGAGGCAGATCAGGTGGTCTGGTATTTCCATCTCTTTCAGAATTTTCCACAGTTTATTGTGATCTACACAGTCAAAGGCTTTGGTATAGTCAATAAAGCAGAAATAGATGTTTTTCTGGAACTCTCTTGCTTTTTTGATGATCCAGCAGATGTTGGCAATTTGATCTCTGGTTCCTCTACTTTTTCTAAAACCAGCTTGAACATCTTCGTGTTCATGTTCACATATTGTTGAAGCCTGGCTTGAAGAATGTTGAGCATCACTTTACTAGCGTGTGAGCCACTGGGGCTGTATATAAGTCTCAATTGTCTGTCTGCCTTGCCTTTGAGTCTTATGTCTTTGGGGCTCCAGTATATACAAACTTTAAATTGTTTTCCTCCTCTTAATCTGTTTTATGTCAATTTAATTTTTAATCCAGCCAAGGAAACTAAAAGGAAAGAAAAGAAAATGTTTCTGCCCCTATAATAGTAAGAAAGTTCCCCATAAAGGAACTCAAAGGAGTGCAAGCCAAGGTAAAGATATTCATGACTGATCAGAAACATTATATGCCCCGTCTGAGGAACTAACTTTTTGCAAGTAAATTACTCCCCAGGAGCATAATTTAATTTTAAGAAAGCAAGTATGCTACCCACGGCTTGCCAAAACTTGCTCTGAAATGGAGATTTTTCCACTTACCTAAAGTATACTTTAGGATATATGGATTTGTTCATCCATATAAATGACAGGAAATCCTCTATCTCAGACAAATTGATTTAAAAAGCATTTGACCAGAACATTGTTAAGTAGCTATGTAGATACCTCTCTTAATTCTCTACTTATTGATATTAAACCAGTGGTCTTATCCAGATTATCTGGTCCATATCTCTCTCATTTTCTCTATAACACCATTAACCCTCTAGCCAATATTCTGTCTCATTTACTTGTTTATAACTATTTTTGAGTCCCTGTAAGGTGCCAAAGATTTTTCCAGGTGGTGGAAATATAACAGTGCACAAAACAGACAACACAGACCTGAAAATCCAATAGGAATTGTATAGAATTTACATGCTAGTGGGAAATATAGACGGTAAATAAATTATGGGAACACAAATGTGCAAAGGTTGTTAGAGAGTGTGAATTGTAAATTTTACTAAAGTATAGCATTATTTCAGGAAAGAAAGTGGGGTGCAAGAGGATGGTTACATCCCAGGTCTCAGAGGAGTCCTTGAGATGTCCATCAAGAGTTGGGTTCTTGGCTTCAAGCAGGAAAGAATTCAAGAGCCAGCCATAGTAAAATGGAAGAAGTCATTCAGGGAAATAGATACCTCACAGACATAACGTGAGCCATCTCCGAAGGCGAGAGGCCCTGAAATATGTGGTGGTTAGTTTGCATAGGTTGGGTAAGTTTATAGATTAATGAGTGGAAAGATTATGCTAGCTATTTTGGGAAAGGGATGGATATTTCCAGGAATTTGGTTACTGCCCACTTTTTAGCCTTCTATGGATAATCTGGGAACTGACATGACACCTATGGGTGTGTCATTTAGCACACAGATGTATTAAAATGAGCATATGATAAGGCTCAAGGTCTACTGGAAGTCAGTCATCCACCATCTTGAATCTATGTGGTTCTAATGAATGTATGTCATGTCCTCAATGGCTGTGTCATTTTTTTAAAGGTTGTATCCTGTCCCCTTTTTGTTTCAGTATAAGTGCAGAAAAGTATAACAATTATAAGTACACAGCTAAATGAACTTTCAATGTGAATGCACTTACAAAGCCATCATTAAGGCCAAGAAGTGGAACATTAGGAGAGCTCCAGTAGTGCCCCCTGGCCCTTAACAGGCAGAGCCCCTACTGGACCCAGGGGTAATACTATCATATGTTCATTCAGAAGCTCTGCTGCACTAGCAAAAGCTATAGGCTGTGATTTTTGGTAGGAAGAGAACATTCTATTTGAAATCTGAGATGAGATAAGATTTTCTTGCTTTGTGAATGCTCTGTTGCTTCTCTCATTATATAGTGTAGAGGAGGGAAACTTTTCTCTTCTTCCTTTCCAGGTTCTTTGGCTGCACTAATAATTAAACTGACATAAGATAGAGGAGAAAATCTAATTTCATGTATATGGGAGTCCATTAAAACATGAGTCTCAGAGAAGTGACCAAAGTGATCCATTTTATAGTTTGTTTATACAGCCTTCTCACCCCTAAATTCCTTATCTCTAATGATAAAGATGCCTTCCTTCTATTCTCTTGGCATGAAGAAAGGTACCTTTTCACATGAAAGGTACCTTTCTCCATGTAGTGATTTCGCATGAAAGATTTATTTCCTGCTTTCATGGAAACAAAGGAGGTCAGAATGACCTTCTTGAACCATCTGGTTCTTAAGTAACTTTAATTCAAAATAAATTAATATGCCAAAGTAGTATTTTAGGGGACATATTCTGATCCCCATCAATAGCAACATTAAAATCCCCATATCCCAGCTTCTTAAGATCTTAACTATTCTATAGCCAGTATACAGACAGTTTTAATTAAGTGCCAATGTACTTTATATAATCTCAAAATTACCCAATGAAGTTGGAACTATTTATAATTATTTAACATATAGAGTTGAGGAAACTGAGGATGGGTTACTTGGCTAAAGTCTTAGCATTAATAAGTGGCAGAATCAGGATTAGGTTATTTAGAAACCAAGCTATTTTTGATTCTAAAGCCTAGATTGTTAACCACAACTCGATTCTCATATTCTCTCAAGGACATCAATAATATCTCTGATATTATTGAAACACTTTATTTTGTTTCAGTTGTTTCACATTCAGGGGTTAATTGTGAAAATTTATCCCATAATTTGGGTCTTTTGGAAGTTAAATATGAAGCAAAAACAAGGAAAAAAGCTATTAGCATTAATGAGCCCAGTAAAAACAAATGTTCTGGAAATATTCATGGAGATTCTTCCATGTTAATTGCTGGAATATATCCTTGACTTTTAGCTGTTAAAATTATACAAAATTTCCTCTTAGTTATTATGTTTGGGTTCAGGAATAGCCATTTCATGAGAAAGTAATGCATTGTAGCTTCTAGAATCTTTAGACTTTTTTAAAATTTACCTGGATCTAGATCATTAAATAGTTTATTCATATTTAAAGATTTAAAATCTACATACTTTAAAAATATGATTAACTCTGAATCTATTAAAATGGAATTTTTAAGGATTAAATTTCAGTTATCAATGGGCTTATAGCAGAAATAGTGCTCTTTAATAATGAATAAATTTGCATTAAAATTATATAAGATTTTACCTTTTTAAACATTTTACCCAGTATTTCACTCCTAGAAGACATAACACATATTTTCTCTAGTAAATGATCAAGTGTCCCTGTAGTTCAAGGGTAAACTATCAAGTTGATGATGAAACAGATTTATTTTATAGGATGAAACTTTCATATTATTCCTGATATATTAATACACAAGTCTTCATGCCTGAAATTTACACAATCTATAAGCAAGGCTAAAAGCTTATTAAAATTAATTTTTCCCTTAGGACTTATTCTGGATTTTCACACACATTTCACAAGCAAATCTTTTTAAACTCATGTTTTTTGTCATCATAATTGTTTTACACATCTTGGCAACTTTTCACACACTGCATGAAACAGGGGTTCATTAATAGCCATTAAAAGAAAATATTTTTCTTGCAAATGCATTAGAGAATTTGCACAATAATTTATGCAATTTTCAGAAGAGATATAAAATTGTTACTAATAGTGAAGCAAACAGTGTCACTTAACAATAATGCAGGAAACAACCTCTCTCAACAGCCATTTCAGATATGAGAACTTGATGAAATTTAGAAATGGAACTTTTGTTACTTGATATTAAATGTTTACCACTATATTTTTGTTTGGTTGTTTTTAACTCTTAAGTGACTAAGCAATATTTTTATATGTTCTCAGGTATTACAAGAAGGAAATAAGTGTAAGGAAAATGAATAATAAAATCAAAGGTGAAAATTGTATTCTTGGGGCTTCTCTCATAGCTCAGTTGGTTGGTAAAGAATCCTCCTGCAATGCAGGAGACCCTGGTTGGATTCCTGGGTCAAGAAGATCCTCAGGAGAAGGGATAGGCTACCCAGTGTGGTGTTCTTGGGTTTCCCTTGTGGCTCAGCTAGTAAAGAATCGACAGGCAATGCGGGAGACTTGGGTTCGATCCCTGGGTTGGGAAGATTCCCCTGGAGAAGGGAAAGGCTACCCACTCCAGTACTCTAGCCTGGAGAATAGACTCAAAGAGTTGGACACCACCGGGCAACACTCACTTTCAGTTTTTTCTACTTTAGCTTACTCTTACAAATTATTTCTTTCTGAAATAACATAGATAAGGGGTGGGGCTAGGGAGTGGAACATAAAGTAAATTTAGAAGTATGCAGTTTAGGTGGCGAGATGCTGTTGAAGGAAAAAAAAAGACAAGCATGCATTTCAGTATTACCAATGTGTGTCATACCAATTTTAAAAATCTGATTTTATGGCCACATTTTGGAGAATCTAGGCATAGTGTTACTACCAGAATCCTTAAGAATATCAACAAAAAATAGTTATATCATTATAATTTAAATGAAGTACAAATATGAAGAGTGAATAAGCATTCTTTGTTTCTCAGGGCAACCTCTATTTACTGAATCATGTACAGTTGCACATGTGCTTGGATCCTAAATAAATCAACTGTTAGGACCATGCAGTGAAATTCACAATCTGTATCTATACTCTCCAAGGTAAGCCAGACAATAAATCTGGTACCAACACATAAGAGAGCCAATATTGACTTTTGATCCTTTGGGAAGAAGGAAATCATCTTCACATTACTTTGGTACTTACCATTGTGTGGAGGAGTCAAATCATAGAGGTTACTTTGAGTCTCCATGTAGTGAAAGTCTCAACCTCTCATTTTCCGGGAGAGATGGTGGCAACATAGTTACTTATTTATTTATCTCTGTATATATTTATTTTATTTATTTATCTCTGTATATATTTATTTAGCATTTTTAGCATTTTGTTTCTATAACATTAGATTTATAGAAGTATTGCAAAAATATTTCCTTTCCTCAGCTTTTTCTATTGTTGACACTTTATATAACCATGTTGTTGTTGTTCAGTCATCCATCGTGTGTGACTCTTCGTGACCTGATGGACTGCACCATGCCAGGCTTCCCAGTCCTTCACCGTTTCCCAAAGTTTGCCCAAGTTTATGCACATTGCATTGGTGATGTCATCCAGCCATTTTATTCTCTGTCGCCCTCTTCTGCTTTCAATCTTTCCCCGTATCAGGGTCTTTTCCAATGAGTTGGCTGTTTGCATCAGGCGACCAAAGTATTGGAGCTTCAGCTTCAGCATCAGTCCTTCCAATAAATATTCAGGGTTGATTTCCTTTAAGATTGACTGTTTTGATGTCCTTGCTGTCCAAGGAACTCTCAAGAGTCTTCAGCACCATAGTTCGAAAGCATCAGTTCTTCAGTGCTCTGCCTTCTTTACAGTTCAGCTCTCACAACTGTACATGACTACTTGAAACACCATAACCTTGATTATATGGATCTTTGTCAGCAAAGTAGTCTTTTCTTTTTAGCACACTGTCTAGGTTTGTCATAACTTTCCTGCCAAGAAGCAATCATCTTCTGATCTCATGGCTGCAGTCACTATCTGCAGTGATTTTGGAGCCCAAGAAGAGGAAATCTGTCACTGGTTCCACCTTTTCCCCTTTTATGTGCCATGAAGTGATGGGGCCCTACGCCATGATTTTAGTTTTTAATATTTAGTTTTAAGTCAACTTTTTCACTCTCCTCCTTTACCCTCATCAAGAGGTTCTCTTATGTCTCTTATTTTCTGCCATTAAAGTGGTATCATTCACATATCCGAGGATGTTGATGTTTCTCCCGCTGATGTTGATTCCAGCTTGTAACTCATCCAGCCTGGCATTTCTCATGATGTGCTCTGTGTATAAGTTAAATAAACAGGGTGACAATAAACAGCCTTGTTGTACTTCTTTCTCAATCCTGAACCAGTCAGTTGTTCCATACAGGTTTCTAAGTGTTGCCTCTTAACCTACATACAGGTTTTTCAGGAGACAGATAAGATGGTCTTGTAGCCCCATCTTCTAAGAGTTTTCCACAATTTATTATGATCGACATCAAAGGCTTTAGCATAGTCAGTGAAATGTTGACATGAAATTATTAAATATAGACTTTATTCTCTTGCTTTCTCTATGATCCAGTGAATGTTGACAGTTTGATCTCTGGTTCCTCTGCCTTTCCTAAACCCAGTTTGAACACCTGAAAATTCTTAATTCATGCAATGCTGAAGCCCAGCTGTAGGATTTTGAGCATGACCTTGCTAGCATGGGAGATGACAGCAATTTTCTGGTAGTTTGAACATTCCTTAGTACTGCCTTTTTTGGGAATTGAGATGAGGATTGACCCTGTCCAGTCCTGTGGCCACTGCTGGGTTTTCCAGATATAATGACATACTGAGTGCAGCACTTTGATAGCATCATCTTTTAGGATTTTAAGTAGCATTAGGATTTTAAATAGATCTGCTGGAATTCCATCGCATCCACTAGCTTTATTGACAGCAGCGCTTCCTAAGGCCCACTTGACTTCACAGTACAGAATGTCTGGCTCTGGATTAGTGACCACACCATCATAGTTATCCAGGGTCATTAAGATCTTTTTTGTATAGTGCTTCTGTGGATTATTTCCATCTCTGCTTGATCTCTTCTGCTTCTATTAGGTCTTTACCATTTCTATCCTTTATTGTGCCCATCTTTGGATGAAATATTCCTTTGATATTTCCAATTTTCTTGAAGAGATCCCTAGTCTTTCCCTTTCTATTGATTTCCTCTGTTTCTTTGCATTGTTCATTGAAGAAGGCCTTCTTGTTTCTCCTTGCTATTCTCTGGAACTCTAGGTTTAGATTGGTGTGCCTTTCCCTTTCTCTTGCTTTCCACTTCTCTTCTTGCTTCAGCTATTTGTAAAGCCTCTCAGATAACCACTTTGCTTTCTTGTTTTCCTTTGAGATGGGTTTGTTCACTGCCTTGTATATAATATTATGGACTTCTGTCCATAGTTCTTTAGACTCACTGTTTACTAGATTTAATCCCTTGAATCTGTATTTGTTACCTCCACTCTATATTCATAGGGTATTTTATTTAAGTCATACCTGGCTAGCCTAGTGGTTTCCCCCACTTTCTTTAGTTTAAGCCAGAATTTTGCCAAGAGAAGCTGATGATCTGAGCTACAGTCAGCTCTAGGTCTTGTTTTTGCTGACAGTATGCAGCTTCTCCATCTTCAACTACAAAGAATGTAATCAGTCTGATTTTGGTATTGACCATTTGGTGATGTCCGTGTATAAAGTAGTCTCTTGTGTTGTTGAAAAAGGATGGTTACTACGATCAATGTATTCTCTTGGCAGAATTCTGTTAACCTTTGCCCTGTTTCATTTTGTACTCCAAGGCCAAACTTGCCTATTACTCCAGGTATCTCTTTACTTCCTACTTTTGCATTCCAATCCCCAGTGATGAACAGGGCATCTTTTTTTGGGGAGTTAGTTCTAGGAGATCTTCTAGGTCTTTATAGAACTGATCAACTTCAGCTTCTTTGGCTTGAATTACCGTGATGATGAATGGTTTTCTTTGGAAATGAACTGAGATCATTCTGTCATTTTTGAGGTTACATCCAAGTACTGCAGTTCAGACTCTTGCTGATTATGAGGTCTACTCCATTTCTTCTGTGGGATTCTTGACAACAATAGTAGATAACAATGGTCAATGAAGTTATGAGCTATGTAACCAGGTTACATTTATTAAAACTCTGAAATGAACATTGACATAAAGCTATTCACTGTAGACTTTATTCATATTTCTCCCATTTTTCTGCTGATGTCCTTCTTCTGTTGTAGGATCTAGTTTACATTTCCACATTGTGTTTAGTCATGATATCTCCTTAATCTCTTCTAATCTGTGATGATTTCTCCATCTTTCCTTTATCTTTCATGACTTCGACACTTTTGAGGGGGAATTGTCTAGTATTTTGCAATACACCCTTCAATTTGTTTGATGTTTTCTCTTGATTGGATTGAGCTAATTGGGTTTAAGAGAAGATACATCATAAACATGATGTGCCCTTCTCATTGCAACATTTGATGTCAGTCTCTCCTTTCAAATGTAATTTAATCTGATTTCATGGGAAAATTATTTTTGTGGTGCAGATCTCTAGGTATACAAGATATGGTTGTGCCCTTGGTCTTTCTTGCCTAATAAGAGTAACTGAAAATACTGGAAGAGGTCAAGACAATTTTGTGGACCAAATAGAATATTAACATGGTCTAAGAAATTCTGAAAATTGTTTTAAAAAAATATCAAAAGTCGTCTTATGCTATTGTAATTTTATACACCATGGTGAAATGATAGCTGTGGCTTTTTTCAACTCAATTAAGAATAAATAATATCTGTGGTCATTATATTGTTATAATCTGTTCAATGACTATTCTCACTAGAATAACCTCTGCATCAAAAGAAAGGTAATGCTTAATTTATTTGCTGAAATTGGACTGATAGATGGTGAGGATCATGTCAAAGACACCCTAAAAGTCTTCTTCCTTGGCTGAAAATCTGCTTTGCTACTTTATTTCACAAGTCAGCTTTGGGGCTGACATAATTTTGTTCTACAAGTAAACTCTGAAGTCAAACTACTTGGGCTAAAATCTTGCCCCTCCTCTTCTAGTTGCCAAATCATTCCCCTTACTAGGGAATTTCCTTTTCTCCTAAGGTTGTTAAGAAGATTAAGTTGAGTTAATACACATAAATTCCTAGAGCAACAATGCCTGGCACATAGTGAGTATTTAATACATGTTAACTACTATTAGTATTCAAAGCTACCAGGCTTTTCCTTAGTAAATATTCTGTATATGACATTTCGGTGTAGAAAAGTAAAGAATATATCTTTTTAGGGGGAAAGGAGCATTATACAAGTAAAAGTACTTTTGTGTATAGTTTGCCTAGCCTTTTTTATATCATCCATTTTATATGTTTCTCTATATTTCAAAAGTAAATGCTTTCCTGTTTGACTGAATTAATATTTATTTTTCAAAATACATCGTCTTTCAATTCTAACTTACTTTACTAACATACACATCATGTTTAGCTTTAGATAGCAAGCCTCTTGGTACCCAAACTTTCCCTATTTATACTGACTTTTAGATTCAAAGGCTGGTTTAGAAATTCTAGAGAATTTAATATTCTTTTCTGGTACACTGTAGTAGCAGTTAAAACCGTTTATTCAGTACTCTTGAATAGTTAATTTAGTAACCTACTCTGCTAATAAAAATGGGAACTCAAAGCATTGTAAATAAATTTAAGTGTGTATAGAATGAAATATGAAGCACTGTTTATATATATTAAAAAATAGTGCCTGAATGATAGTTTTTATGGTCTGATTTGCCTGATCTTATTTGTGCATGCCGAGTGGCCTAGGTAAGATTACTCCTTGCTTCTCTGAATCAGAGGATCCTAGAAGTTTCATAAAATAACTCTATAATAAATTTGTATTCTCATTAAAATCTATTTTATCAATCCTTATATTGAACAAATTATATCCAACATATGATATAAACACTCTTGCTTAAGTGAAGTGTGTTTTTGTCTTTGTTTTTTGATCACTCATCACAAGTGAATTTCATGACTCCATTGACCATGATCAGAGGAACAAAGAGAAAGATATTCTTGAAGCCCTTACAGAAAATGAGGAAGAACTTTTTCAAAAGTCTGTATCAAGCCCTCCTCAAGTCTCATTGGTTCAGATAGGGTCACATGCCCAAGGGGACTCATTGCCCACAGTTGACATTGGTCCAGTTTGCCTGACAGATCAGATGAAGGGGGGAAGATAAAAAATGTAACCTTTTATTCCTGTTAGGAAGAAGTAAGAAAATGGATGACAGACAGTCGACTAAAAAGGTATGTAATGGTAAAGTTGGATATATATTAATTAAACATATATTCATATGATTGTTTATTGTATGTGAGACACTTTTCTAGAAGCTGGAGTTATAAATGCAAACAAGAAAGTCAATTGCTACCCTCATGAACTTATTCTACTTAGTGAATTCAGACATTTAAGTTAATAATGTCAGTGATTAATATGTGCAGAGAAGAAACTGAAGCAGAGTAACGGAGTAGAATGTGTAGGAGACACACGTCTTAGAGTGGTGACCTCTTGGAGGTGGTGATATCCTAGCTGAGACTGGAATGATGAGAAAAAGCAGCTAGGTGAAGACCTGGGGAAAGAATATTCCATTTCAGAGAGAAAAGCAAGTGCAAAATCTTAATATAAGCTTGGTCTTTTCAAATGAGAGAAGGAAGACTGGCAGGGTTAGCATACTATGAGGAGGTAAAAGACGAGCCTGAGAATGAAGTAAAAGATCACTATTGGAACTAGCTTGTGTGAAGCTGCCAACAAAAAAAAAATGTCACTTGCCATCTGGTTCGACAAGGATTGAGTCATTAGCCACTGCAGTTACTGACCTACAACACACCCTGAAAGGAATTCAGAGCGTGCAGATCAGGAGTGAGGTACTCTGTGCTCTGGGAAAACTGGCAGAACAGACCTTCAGATAGATATTTTCAGAACAAAATTTTATGAACCCCAATTCTGACATCTTCTAGTACTTAGAAAAGTGCTAAAACATTAAGACTAGCAGCAAGCCCCTACTGAAATGGGTGCTTGATTACCTGTACCCTTCACCAAATATCGTGTATATACTGACCTCCTTTGTTACATCTATGAGCAGTTTCCCAGAGCTATCTGAGAAGCTGTGTTTCCTGGACTATAGTCTTTAATAAGACACTGAATAATTCAACTCACAACTCTTCATGTTGCTTTCTTAAAATTTTCTCAAGTCAACAAGACTTCCCAGGTCATAATAAAAAGTTTGGATTTTATTGACTTGGAAAACCACTGAAGTTGGGTTTATGGGGAAGAAACAGTGGTATCAAAGGAAAACTTTCTGTTGTGTGTGTCACAATTTCATCTGCATTTATTTGTATTTTCCACATTAGTTGATCTCTTTAATCATGGGGCTTGAGACCATTCATTCCTGTTCCCCAAATATTGTTCTGCACTGAATCGTTGGTCAGCCTTATGCAGCTCTTCTACAAAATGGGTCACTTTCTAATTTTAGAGAATGCACAACATTAACTTGAAAACACAATTTTACAACTGTTTTATGTGGAAGTTGGGCTTTGTAGCAGTGCTGAGGAAGTCAAAGCTTCAGACTGGCTGGGAAGTATTCTAAACGAGCAAACTTGTCATGGCATGTACCATAGGTCTGAAGTAACTCTATTCACTCAACAGTCTAAATTGTCAACTTCATCCTCCTCCTGCATAAAAACAAACATTTTCTTCACAATGAAGACTTTTTATAAAAGCAATAAAACAACTCAAGGGAGCTTTGTTACCATGAGCTAATAACACCCTTGGGGAATTAAAGGCACTTAGCTGCACCCAGTGCCTCACAGGACCTGAGGGCTGTGATTATCTCCAGATAACCTCCCAGTCTGTCAGGCATTGTTGGTTAATCAGATAATATTCAACTTGGTAATACTGAATTTGAATGGTCTTTCAGAAGTTACATAAGCAAAAGCAATTTATAAAAACACGTACATACATACCTATATATATCAGTAAATTTTTGAATAATTAGACTTTCCTCCAAGTGAACCTAAGTTTTAAACAACTATTTAAAAAATAGAGTCCGAGAACTAAACCCTGAAACACTACTTTAACAATGAGTAATTCTGATGAGTTCCACCCAGGAAATCTTTGAGTAAGACCAACAAAAATTACATAATGTAGTTTATTTCCAATCAGTAAATGGTTGTGATACTTCATTTCTCTTTATAAGACTGCTTCCCCGTTGTTTAAAAAACAATAGGGGCAGAATAATAAACACATTCTTAATAATAAACACAGGTGTAAATACATGCATTATTTTGAAAATTGTCATAATAAGAATTGTAATAAACTGAATGAGAAAAACCTAGAAATAAACTTGAATATTGAACATAGCTATTTCCAGTTAAAATTTTAGTTTAATTATTTAAATAAATAAACTGTTTCTTTCTAATTTGTTTTCCAAGCACAGGTTATATGCAAAATAAATATACCCATCCATAGGATATAGTATCTATGAATCTCATAAATTATGAGAAAATGAGAAAACTTTTTAAAATAAATGATGTCATAACTGACAATATTTTATAGCACTATCACTTGTTACAACTACCAGAAAATTAAGAAAAATGATCCAAATGTTTTGTTTTGATTTGCTTTCTTATGGTAATTAAACATGAACAAACTTAATAGATTTAAGTAATAATAATTCAGGGTCAGTTCAGTCACTCAGTCCCAACTCTGCGACCCCATGGACTGCAACACACCAGGCTTCCCTGTCCATCACCAACTTCCAGAGCTTACTCAAACTCATGTCTATCAAGTCAGTGATGCCATCCAACACTTTCATCTTCTGTTTTCCCCTTCTCCTCCTGCCCTCAATCTTTCCCAGTGAAGAAGGAATTCATAGGGCCTGGACTCCATCTTAGGCCTGTTCATGCTGATCATGCTCAGCCACCTTTCCAATGGACTCTGAACTCTGTTTTTAGTGCCTATGAAAACAACAACGGAAGGATAAGACCCCCTCCAGACAGGGGAACCTTGAAGTTCATATCTAGGTTACTCATCACCTAAAAGAAAACATACTCTAATGACCCCTTCCTCAAGACAGGCCAAAAATTTTTCTGTATCTATCGGAGTGTAACCTCGGGTTTATTGATTATTGGCTAATTGTTTGACTGTTTGAACACATGAGCACATAGCACGTGAATGATGGGGTTATTGGGATTGTATTTTCCTTGGTTTATGTAAGTCTCAAGGAATTTGGGGTGGTGGGTTCAGACACGTACACATGGGGTATAAAAGATTTTCACAAATGCTGGTCAGGGTCCTTGGCTAAGAGGAGACTCTGCCTTGGGGCCGCCAGTGTAATAAACTGCACTCCACTATCTGCATTATCCTTCTGAGTGAGTTTGTTTCCTGGAACGTGATGCGTGGCTACAACACCAGCACAGGTCTTTTCCAGTGAGTCAGTACTTTGCATCAGGTGGCCAAAGTATTGGACTTTCAGCTTCAGCATTCAGTCCTTCCAATGAATATTCAGGACTGATTTCCTTTAGGAGTGACAGGTTGGATCTTCTTGTAGTCCAAGGGACTCTCAAGAGTCTTCTCCAACACCACAGTTCAAAAGCATCAATTCTTCCACACTCAGCTTTCTTTATAGTCCATTTCTCACATGACTACTGGAAAAACCATAGCTTTGACTAGATGGACCTTTGTCGGCAAAGTAATGTCTCTGCTTTTTAATATGCTGTCTAGTTTTATCATAGCTTTTCTTCCAAGGAGCAAGTGTCTTTTAATTTCATGGCTGCAGTCACCATCTGCAGTGATTTTGGAGCCCAAGAAAATAAATTCTGTCACTCTTTCCATTGTTTGCCCATCTATTTGCCAAGAAGTGATGGGACCAGATGTCATGATTATAGTTTTCTGAATGTTGAGTTTAAGCCAAGTTTTTCACTCTCTTCTTTCACTTTCATCAAGAGGCTCTTTAGTTCTTCACTTTCTGCCATAAGTGTGGTATCATCTGCATATCTGAGGTTATTGATATTTCTCCCAGCAGTCTTGACTCCAGCTTGTGCTTCATCAAGCCCAGCATTTTACATGATGTACTCTGCATATAAGTTAAATAAGCAGAGTGACAATATACAGCCTTGGAGTACTCCTTTCCCAAGTTGGGACCAGCCTGTTGCTCCATGTCCAGTTCTAACTGTTGCTTCTTGACCAGCATACAGATTTATCAGGAGGGAAGTCAGGTGGTCTGGTGTTCTCATCTCTTTTAAGAGTTTTCCACAGTTTGTTGTGATCTACACAGTCAAAGGTTTTGGCATAGTCAATAGAGCAGAATTAGATATTTTTCTGGAACTCCCTTGCTTTTTTGATGATCCAACCAGTGTTGGCAATTTGATTTCTGGTTCCTCTGCCTTTTCTAAATCCAGCTTGCACATCTGGTACTTCATGGTTCATGTACTGTTGAAGCCTGACTTGCAGAATTTTGAGCATTATAATTCAGGGTAGAATGTAAGTTTTGAAAACTTAGTTTATAATGTAGCATGCTAAGTAGTATACTAACAAGAGATGATGGGACTTTAAAGGGAATATCAGAAATTTAGTGTTGACTTGAAGATAGTCACAGCCTAACAAGTTGAGAGTTATGTTTTATTTGGTCATAATTTTTAGGACTTCAAACCGAAGAGACAGCATCTCTAGTAAACCTGAGAGAACTGTTTTGAGGAGGCAGGGGAGAAGTCAGGTTATATAGTTTGCAACAAAGGACAGGTAGTCTGAACATCAAAAGTATTTTTTGTGAATTAAAGAAAACCAAATATCCCAAGTTAAGGAATTTAGCACTTTTCTATGTATGGGAAGATGCAAGAGTCTGGGCTCACTGAAATCATTCCTTTGATATGCACCTCAGCTATCTTGGGCTGGTACATGTTGAGTTCCTCAGTGTTCATTATGGGGAGTGGCTTTAGCCGGATGGCTACCATGTTCCTGGTAGAAAAATACATTAGGGCTCAGGAATTGACCTTTGGAAGGCCGGAATTGTGATGAAAGTGACATCCTTGATTGTTGATATGGCTGAAAATACTCCATTTCTCATGAGGTTAAGTAGCTAAGGATGGATAAAAAAGAGAAATTAAAATGGATTTCTGAGAAAGGTTATAAAATTTTTTTCACTTTGGAATTGTCAAAATGCCAACCAACAAAGCAGGATTCATTGAGTCACCATTATACACCAAGTACCATTATGGTCTCATTGTATATAAAAGTCAAATTTCAAATAAGGTAGAGTCCCTGAACTTGAGTAATTTATCTTTCCATTGGGTATGAAATGTCTCACATGCATGAATTTAGCAGATGTTTATGTAAGTCAATACAAATAATCAAATTAGTTCAGGATCCCAATGCCCATCCATTAGAATCAATAGGGAGCATTTATTTTTAAACACAAATTCTTGGGGCCCAAGAAATTCTAACTCAGCAGATCTGTGGGAGGAATTTGTTTATTAAGTCTCTCAAGTGACTCAGATTAACAGCTCTTCTTGGAAAGTATTTAAGTGTTGCTTGAGAAATATAGTTAAAAACAAAATCTCCCCATGCCAGAAAACCTCTCCATGAATGTAGAAGAGAAAGAAAGCAATTTTGTTATTGAATAAGCAGTAAACAACATAGCATGCACATCAGAAGCAATCTGCTAAGAGACTGCAAAGACAGAGAGAGATCTTTTATATTCTTTTATATAACCAAGCAGTTATGACCCGTTATATATAGAGCCTCAAGATAAATAATAGCAAGTTCTCAAGTAAGAGAACTTGACAGTGCCATTTATCACACTGTTTATGCTAAATTCACCTGGTAATTGGTTTGTACAAAGGAAAAACAAATTTCTCATATCTTTATGACATGAGATAGTCTTGCAACTGGAATTGCATCTCCCACAGAAACGGAGGGATAGGGCACTCTCTTCCTTGATGTTTACATTCCAAAGCGATGGATCCCAGGCCCCTAAGAAAGATATTTCTTGGTTGTAAAACTATCAAGAGACTTTTAAAAAGATTTACATACACCTCAAAGGGGCAGAGAAAGAATTTACAATTGCAAGTTTACAAAAGAAAATGCACTAAGAAATGGGAAAGGGGCCTATCTTTCCTAATTTTTAACAGGGATGATTAAACCCCTTATTTTTAATTTGTATTTGCCCTTAAAATATACAATATCATAATCCTATCATTTAAGATGGTCTATGAACAAAATCACATACGAAATAATGGTTATTTTTAATTACACTTTTAAATTCAAATCCCAAAGTGTTATTAGACTTGGGCAATCTAAGACTGAATACTTAATAAGTAAGTGAGTGAATAAAGGAATTGAGAAACTGATGAATGAATATTCTTTCCTTTTAAGAGGGACTTTCTGTGGGAGGTTGGCTGTCCCACTTTGTTCCCTTGAACTCTTTCAGGAGATTTTAGTTTTGAAAAGTTTTGTACTAGGTGGCCTCTAATTCCCCTTCCATCAGTGAGATTCTTAGAGTATCCCGTTTAAATTATGTTCCAGGATGCACAGGTTAAAATAAAGCAGGCATGTTAGAATCAATCTCTTCTAACATAAGATTCTAGCCTCTGAGACAACCAAGAAGATATTTTAGTGTTTGAGGTACAATTGATTGGTAGAATTTACCAATCCTGTTGGATAAAACAGAAAGTATGGCCAAGTTGGCTATAGCTATTAGTGTCTTTCATATAAGCAACAAAAATTCTAAAGGACCAGAAAAAAAAAGAGATGAATTAATCTGACATCTTTTGAATTATAATTATAACCCACTATGAAATTAACACATACCCCAGAAAGTGACAACCTGTGTATACTCTCCATGGACTCTTATTAAAATGAAACATTTGAACATACTTCAGAGAATCTACTAAATAGCGAGGTAAAACATATTTCTAAGGGGAGTGTTTGAGCCAGTTTTCAGGATGACAAAAATTTTAAATCTGTAAAACAAAGAATGTTGCTCACCATCCTGTTGTACAAGGATGAAGCCATTGCAGCTGCTGGCCTACAGTGGGTGTCCTGAAAGAAATTCAGGATGAAGCACTCTGTTCTTTAGGGTAAACAAGCAGTATAAACCCTTACAGAGTTATATTTCAGTGAAAAAATTATTTACGAACATGGATTCTTTCACTTTTCCTTACTTTCAAAAGCACTAAAATTATTAACTGAAATATTTGTGCCTTGTGACAAGCAATGACCTTCTACTGAGATGTATGGTAGATAGAGTGCAGGCACTCTTTAAACAAAATCACTAATATACTGGCCTTTCCCTTTTGGAACAGTTCCTCAGAGGTATCTGTCTCCTGGGTTATTGTCCTCAGTAAGACTTTGAATAAAATTCAATTTGCCTCATACTTTTTATTTATTATTTATTCAGTGAACCCAATCACATTCCTGGATTATTTACTCTATGTTTTTCTGCTCCCAAATAATGCATTCACTCAATAAGGCAGTTCAATAAATTTCTCACAAGGTTGTTCTGGGAATAATCCTTCTGAATCAACCTGTGTCTTATCTTACTTCTTTTTATACAATATTTTGGATTATTTTTCAGTGGGTTAGCTGTTTTTATTATGTATAAGAATTAAAAAAAATACTGTTTCATTAGAAAGGAAACCAATAAATATTTTTAGAAGCCAGTAGCTCTATTACTGGAATAGTGGCACAAAAATAAGATGTCAGGCCTTCTACTGAACTATAACAGGACAATATTGTCAGCAGTTGAACACAGTTTTTGACCTAACCTTCTTTTTTGTATGGATTGATATATTTAATGCAACAACTTTTTCAAAATTTCAAGAGGACTATTGTTCAAAGTGTTCAATTTTCAAATTAAAATTGACCAATACAATATTGTAAAGTAATTAACCTCCAATTAAAATAAATAAATTTATATTAACAAAAAATTGACCAAAAAATTCATTGGCAATGTTGAAAGATAAATAGAAGGCTATTAAAAATGTTGAGTTTATTTCAGCAAAAATTGATTTGAATAGGGCAATGCCAAACTGGAAGGGGTTAGGAGCACTGCATCCCACAGGAGATCAGGAGAGAATTTTATAGTAAAAAGATGAAAGTAAAGTAAGATAATTATTGATTGGCTATAGATAAAAGCCTAGTTGACTGTTCATGATTGATTGTCCTAAGGTTTCAATTTTGTAACCTTGAGGCATTAAGAGGTTTAGGTTTTTATTTCTTCACATAGGTCACTCCATGGCATTAGAGCTAACTCAGCCAGTGTTTTATTAATTTAACAGAAATTAGCCCATAAGATCCTTTGGGACAAAAAGAATATCTTTATTCTATAAAAAATATTTGTAATGCCTTAATATTATTGATGAGATCTTGTCAAGATAGTGTGATATCTGAAGTGTACTTTTTTGACCATAAAGTAACTGGACTAAACTTTGTCACTGACCCTAAACTTAGCACCTAGCAGAGGGCTTTGTCCAATTAAACTAAGAAAACAATGAGGTCAGGTATCAGAGAGGTCATATAATATCTTCAAGAATGTAGGCTTTAAGGAATTCTTGGAAGCCTGAGGAGAAACATATCTTTAAACATTACCTTCTTTCTTTCACACTAGCTTCTTCTTCTTTCTTTTAAACTGAAATAACATGCATCATTAAAAGTTCCTCAGAACATGAACTCCTTATTGCCAAATTCAGACTTAAATTGAAGAGAGTAGAGAAAACCACTAGACCATTCAGGCATGACCTAAATCAAATCCCTTAGGATTATACAGTGGAAGTGAGAAATAGATTTAAGGGACTAGATCTGATAGACAGACTGCCTGATGAACTATGGATGGACGGAGGTTCATGACATTGTACAGGAAACAGGGATCAAGACCATATCCAAGAAAAAGAAATGCAAAAAGAGCAAAATGGCTGTCTGAGAAGGCCTTAAAAATAGCTGAGAAAAGAAGAGAAGCCAAAAGCAAAGGAGAAAAGGAAAGATATACCCATTTGAATGCAGAGTTCCAAAGAACACCAAGGAGATATAAGAACGCCTTCCTCAGTGATCAGTGCAAAGAAATAGAGGAAAACAATAGAGTGGGAAAGACTAGAGATCTCTTCAAGAAAATTAGAGATACCAAGGGAACATTTCCTGCAAAGATGGGCTCAACAAAGGACAGAAATTGTATGGACCTAACAGAAGCAGAAGATGTTAAAAAGAGGTGGCAAGAATACACAAGAATTGTACAAAAAAGATCTTGATGACCCAGATAATCATGATGGTGTGATCACTCATAGTCAACTAGAGCCAGACATCCTGGAATTTGAAGTCAAGTGGGCCTTAGGAAGCATCACTACGAACAAAGCTAGTGGAGGTGATGGAATTCCAGTTGAGCTCTTTCAAATCCTAAAAGATGAAGTTGTAAAAGTGCTGCACTCAGTATTTCATCAAATTTGGAAAACTCAGCAGTGGCCACAGGACTGGAAAAGGTCAGTTTTCATTCCAATCCCAAAGAAAGGCAATGCCAAAGAATGCTCAAACTACTGCACAATTGCACCCATCTCACACGCTAGTAAAGTAATGCTCAAAATTCTCCAAGCCAGGCTTCAGCAATACATGAACCATGAACTTTCAGATGTTCAAGCTGGTTTTAGAAAAGGCAGAGGAACCAGAGATCAAATTGCCAACATCCACTGGATCATCAAGAGTTTCAGGAAAACATCTATTTCTGCTTTATTGACTATGCCAAAGCCTTTGACTGTGTGGATCACAATAAATTGTGGAAAATTCTGAAAGAGATAGGAATAAAAGACCATCTGACCTGCTTCTTAAGAAATCTGTATGCAGGTCAGGAAGCAACAGTTAGAACTGAGCATGGACCAACAGACTGGTTCCAAATAGGAAAAGGAGTATATCAAGTCTGTATATTGTCACCCTGCTTAGTTCACTTATATGCAGAGTACATCATGCAAAATGCTGGGCTGGATGAAGCACAAGCTGGCATCAAGATTGCTGGGAGAAATACCAATAACCTCAGATATGTGGATGACATCATCTTTATGGCAGAAAGTGAAGAATAACTAAAGAGCCTCTTGATGAAAGTGAAAGAGGAGAGTGAAAAAGTTGGCTTAAAGCTCAACATTCAGAAAACGAAGATCATAGCATCCAGTCCCATTACCTCATGGCACATAGATGGGGAAACAGTGGCTGACTTTATTTTGGGGGGCTCCAAATTCACTGAAGACGGTGATTGCAGGCATGAAATTAAAAGATGCTTACTCCTTGGAAGGAAAGTTATGGCCAACCTAGACCGCATATTAAAAAGCAGAGACATTACTTTGCCAACAAAGGTCCATCTAGTCAAGTTTATGGTTTTTCCAATAGTCATGTATGGATGTGAGAGTTGGACTATAAAGAAAGCTGAGTGCCAAAGAATTGATGCTTTTGAACTGTGGTGTTGGAGAAGAGTCTTGAGAGTCCCTTGGACTGCAAGGAGATCCAACCAGTCCATCCTAAAGGAAATCAGTCCTGAATGTTCATTGGAAGGACTGATGTTGAAGCTGAAAGTCCAATACTTTGGCCACCTGATGCAAAGAGCTGACTCACTTGAAAAGACCCTGATGCTGGTGAAGATTGAAGGCAGGAGGAGAAAGGGATGACAGAGGATGAGATGGTTGGGTAGCATCACTGACTCAATGGACATGAGCTTGGGTGAACTCCAGGAGTTGATGATGGACAGGGAAGCCTGGTGTGCTGCAGTCTCTGGGGTCACCAAGAGTCAAACACGACTGAGCGACTGAACTGAACTGAACTGAAAAGTTCCAGAGGACAATTGAGAAGTCTTCTAAAGTGATTACATTTTCAGGCAAAGTTATCATATCTAAAAATAGAATAGCTCTACTTTGTGGAACTTTCCCAAGTACAAGGAGAGAATTGCAACAACACACTACTAAACATTATCTAATACTTTGCCATCTGAGTTTTTTTTTTTTTTGATGATATAGATAGCTTTAACACATGCAAATAATATTTCATTGAATTTGTGGTTGAAATAACTCCTAAATGGAGATACTCAAATCAGTCATTGTAATTGTATAAAATAAGTTTTATTTTAATTTAAATGATATGTACTCATAGTTAGCAATTTAGCAATGACTAAATTGGTTAGACAACATCACCAACTCAATGTACATGAATTTGAGCAAACTCCAGGGGATAGTGGAGGACAGAGGAGCCTGGCATGCTACAATCTGTGGGATCTCAAAGAGTCAAACATGACTTAGCCATTAAAAAAAAAAACAGCAAATTGCTTATGTTTGCAAAGCTATCAGCTTCCTACCATCAGCATTTTTACCATCTTTACCAATCCTGCACCTTACAGGTAGAACTGTGTAGAACACTTTCATTCATTCTTCTTCCTCCAATTTTATTTTTCCTTTTCTTCCAACACTTCACTATTTCTTTACTGTCATTTTTTAAATTAATTAATTTATTTTAATTGAAGGATAATTACTTTACAATATTGTGATGCTTTTTGCCATACACTGACATGAATCAGCCATGGGTGCACATGTGCCCTCCATTCTGAACCCCTCCTCCCACCTCCCTCCCCACCCCACCCCTCCGGGTTGTTCCAGAGTACTGGCTTTGAGTGCCCTGCTTCATGCATCAAACTGGCACTGGTCATCTATTTTACGTATGGTAATATACATGTTTCAGTGGTGTTCTCTCAAAGCATTCCACCCTTGCCTTCTCCCACAGAGTCCAAAAAGTCTGTTCTTTACATCTCTTTTGCTGCATTGCATATAGGATCGTCGTTATTGTCTTTCTAAATTCCATGCATATGTGTTAACATACAGTATTTGTGTTTGTCTTTCTGACTAACTTCACTCTGTATAATAGACTTCAGATTCATCCACCTCATTAGAGCTGACTCAGATACATTCCTTGTTATTGCTGAGTAATATTCCATTGTACATATGTACCAGGACTTCATATCCATTCGTTTCCCGATGGACATCTAGGTTGCTTCCATGTCCTGGCTATTATAAACAGTGCTGCAATGAACATTGGGGTACACGAATCTCTTTCAATTCTGGTTTCCTCAGAAACTGCTGTGTATGCCCAGCAGTGGGATTGCTGGGTCGTATGGCAGTTCTATTTCTGGCTTTTTAAGGAATCTCCACACTGTTCTCCATAGTGGCTGTACCAGTTTGCATTCCCATCCACAGTGTAAGACGGTTCCCTTTTCCCCACATCCTCTCCATTATGTATTGTTTCTTTACTGTAATTTTATTGGCATTTGAACAGGTGTAGGAAATAAACACAAGAAGCCTGTGTGTGTTTTATGTTTAAGCAATGTTCCTATTGAATTTTTGAAAGGGAAGAATCAACAAACGTAAACCTTTCCAGTGCGAGCCTTCCCTTTATTTCCAGCCAGACTTCAATGAAGAGAAGGGTAAAGGGCAATAGTATCGACATTTTTTAAAGCAGACGTCTTTCTCAATACTTCTTGCCATTTTCCCTACTGCTACTACTTCTTGGCATATACATTTCCTTTCCAGCCAACTATTTCCACTAAATTTAATTTTTATTGATTTGTTTTAAATAATTTTGTTGTATTTCGTTTTCACTCCTTGGCATATATTTCTCCCTTTCCATAACTACCTCTAATCGTTTTACTTTATATTGCCTTTATCTCAAGCAAATATTTATCTAATTTTAAGAATATTGGAATGTGTGTAATGTACTTTAGAGAGATTAACACCAAGAAAAAAATGAATAAAATTTTATAGCATACTTGTAGATATTATTTAAGTGAGCTTCCCATTTCTCTATTGCCAGATGAGGCAAGACATCTCAAAATAAAGGAATCCATGTGTTTCCTCACTTGAACAAGTAGAGTAGCACTGATGGAAATAGAAATTTGAATATGTTACCAGCAAAATTTCCATAATCAGTCTCATGCATACCCAACTTTCTGTTTCTTTGCTTCTACCATTAAAAAAAAGATAAGCAGAACCAACATTTCTAACAGAAATAAAACTGCTTTCACGTTTATTTTAGCATTAATCAGGTGTGATCTAGAGTGCCAATAGGTTATTCATAAAGATTTTGTGGGCTCTGATTCAAAAGAGCATCATTTCTACAATGGCATTAAGATAATTGAGCTAAAAATAAATAAAGTGCCATGCAACTAAAAAATCATGTGGGCTTTTTTATTGTCTAACGCCCACCAAGTAATCATAATAAGCCCTCATATTTATATGATTTTCTCTAAGGAGCTCAGAAAAATTTTCTAGACATGGTTTTAATATGCACGTTTTTGGTTTACAATAAGACATGAAGAAAAAGGAAACATATCATTTCAAAGAGTGGTTATATTTATCCATTACTTCTTTAATAAGAAAATCATTTTTTGCAACAAAAAATTAGGTTTTGTAGAAATTATTTTACATGGTGTGGAATGTCACCTAAAGTAGCATCTGTATAACCAGTTTTGTTTAAAATAACCAGCTACTAGTGTTAGCATTGGGCTTCTCTGGTAGCTCAGCTGGTAAAGAATCTGCCTGCAATGCAGGAGACACTGGTTTGATTTCTGGGTTGGAAAGATCCCCTGGAGAGAGTTAGGTTACCCACTCCAGTACTCTTGGATTTCACTGGTGGCTCAGATAGTAAAGAATCCACCTGCAATGTGGGAGATCTGGGTTCGATCCCTGGGTTGGAAAGATTCCCTGGAGGAGGGCATGGCAACCCACTCCAGTATTCTTGGCTGGAGAATCCCCATGAATAGAAGAGGATGGTGAGCTACAGTCCATGGGGTTGCAGAGTCAGACATGACTGAACGACTAAGTATACACACACAGTGTTAGTGATATATTTTACCTGGTTGTTTAACTGAATTAAATATCTCCCCTTTCCACTTACTCTTTTCAAATTTCTTTGCTCCCTTGAGTCCAGTATCTTGAACCTGGAAACAGCTAGTGGGTTTTCAACTTAAGAATTTTAAATGACACTGCTTATTCTCTATTGCCTTCCCTAGGCTATGCTGGGTATTAAATATACCTAAGAATATTGAGGAATCAAAGATCACTTTAATCATAAATTAGGCAATGGTTTCATATGTCTCATATCCTGATCTTCGACTCTTCACGACCCCACGGACTGCAGCCTCCCAGGCTTCTCCATCCATGGGATTTTCCAGGCAAGAGTACTGGAGTGGGTTGCCATTTCCTTCTGGTAGGGGATCTTCCCCACTCAGGGATTGAACCCAGGTCTCTCGCATTGCAGGCAGACACTTTACCCTCTAAGCCAGCAGGGAAGCCCTCACAATACCTATTACCACCCTAATTTTGAAATTACTGGTATTCAAGTAAGGTTTCCCTCACACACTCTAAATTTAGCATTTGTTATGCCCCATATCCACCTAGCAAAACTGTTTGGAATGGCAAGGATGCATCAGTTTCCTAGGGATTAAATGGACACAAATGAGGATACCTGAATGTAAATCATCTTGTTGAGACCCCATTGACACAAGCTGAGAGTGGGTTTTGGAGCTAAAGTTTTATTCTGGAAGAAGGGAATCTGGCAAGGCTGTGTTGGAGCAGCTATTAAAACAAGGCTAAGGCACATTTCCTAAAAGAGGACCAGCATTAACACTCCCTCCATACAGCATTAACCAGTGATACCTAAGAACGCAGTGCACTCAACAGAGTGCCCAATTAGGGAAAAGATTTTTGCCCTTTCTCTATAATCCTTCTACCTGATTCCAGATTTAAGAATCTAGATTGAAAGGCAAGATAGAGTGTAGTAACATACCAGTTTTCTTCCCTTTTCCCTGATTCAGGGTCTACTCAGGAGAAAATAAATTGGACTAAAAGTGACTGAGATTTTAATAACTGGAAATGCCTGGGAAGCTATAGAAATCTGCTCAGATATCCTTAGGAGATCTGTTACCCAGAAAGAAGGTAAGATTTAACATTATTCTCATTAGGGCAGTGATTGGTAAAAAAATAACTTCATGTTATGTTCCACTGAGGTAAACATTTCAATATCCTGGTTAAACAAATCTCTTCAAAGCTTTAGATAGTGAGACACAGTTATAGTGATGGGTTACTGTTTTCATTAGTGTTTTATTTTTAAAACTCAGTGACAGGTGTTAACTCATTATAATGGAGCTAGTTATGATAGGAAAGGATATTACCCCAAACCACTCTCTGAATAAAAATCTCTTAAGTGCTTATAGAAGGGCCTAGATAAGTAGTTTCCAACCTTTTCAAATTATCAAGTAAATTAAGACCCTCCTTAATTATGTTTCTAGTTTGCGTCTAAGTAGTCTCATATTTTCCAATCCACCATAATTTTGTTCAATTATCCATTGAATATCTCTCCTAAATATCCCTTTAGGAGAGGGATCAGGTGTGATCTAGAGTGCCAATAGGTTATTCACAAAGTTTTGTGGGCTCTGATTCAATAGAGCATCATTTCTACAATGGCATTGAGATAATTGAGCTAAAAATAAATAAAGTACCATGTCACTAAATATCCCTTTAGTGACAACATTGTCTATCTTGTTCACAGATATATCCCCAGACCCTAGTTTATAGTCGATATTCAGTAAATACTTGTTAATTGAAGGTGGCCTTTACCCATGCATTTTGCATATCATTTCTGCTAAACAAATGGTATTTCATAAGTTCTAAATGTTTCATGCCCCATTAATTCACCAGAATTGCTACTCAAAAGTGATGTCCTTTCAGGTCAGGTTAGGGAAACTTGATAAACCTTTGCATTATCATGGAGTTAATGTAGAATTTTCCAAGTTAAAAGTAACTGATCAAAAATGAGTGATGCTGCTGCTGCTAAATCACTCAGTCGTGTCCAACTCTGCGACCTCATAGACAGCAGCCCACAAGGCTCCGCCATCCCTGGGATTCTCCAGGCAAGAACACTGGAGTGGGTTGCCATTTCCTTCTCCAGTGCATGAAAGTGAAAAGTGAAAGTGAAGTCGCTCAGTCGTGTCTGACACTTAGCGACTCCATGGACTGCAGCCTACCAGGCTCCTCCATCCATGGGAGTTTCCAGGCAAGAGGACTGGTTGCCTTCTCTGAAAATGAGTGATAACTGTTACCAACATGTAATGAATATGTTATATCAAAACTATATAATAAATGTATATAAATGCCAGAAGTCAAGATTATATTAATATTAATTTTCCTCAATTTTCACTTAAATTTGACAAACTAAGCTGTATATCATTTACCATTTCTTTATAGATTTGTTATAATCAGAATAAGTATCAATATCAAGTAATGCATCACATAATGATGCTTATTAAAGGCATAACATTAGATGCACTGTAACTTATTAGTCTTTTATTTCTAACAAATTTTTGGATATAGAATAATTAACATTCACTAGAACTGGATTTTGTCCGTATTTCTCCCTAGTTCTAAATATGGGAGTTCTAGATATGGAAATTCTAAAATGTTAAATATTTTTATGAGACTTTACATGTGTATTCTGTGTAAATCCAAAGCTACTGATTTTCTACATTCAAAACTACTATGAACATTATTAATGTTAGTCAAATACTTCTATTTGACACTTTGTCTACCTACTTAGATTTAATTTGGGGAAGAAAATGAAAACACAGATTTGAGAACTTTGGAAAACAATACAATCTCTGACATTAATTTTAATTAGAATATTCTAAATGGCAATATCCCTTCTACTAAAACGAAGTAAGAAAAATCTCTTGACACAAAGTTGAAAGGTTAAACCAATCAAAATTCTAACCAGACACCAATAGCCCTAAAGGCAATTTCACTTGTACAAATACAAATTTGAGGAGTGGGAAACATGGTTAAAATGGATTATATCATTCAGAAAGCGATAAATATAACTCACAATTTAAAAAAAGATAAAGGAAATTATCAGAATACTTTGGAATTCTTCTGAACATTTGTCTTAACTCTCAATGGCCACTAGATGGCACCTAGTATTTGGCAACCATAGCACTTTTTTATTTCTAGGGCTTAAAATAACTATAGCACTAGGTCAGTTCTGACAGAACAAAAATTAATCCTGCCACAGACACAGTAACATTTTCTTATCAGATGTCTAAATTCGAAATGCATGTGATTTGATGTCACATGGGAAAACGTATACCTTTTTATTGTGCTTAGGGTTTCTAATTTCTAAAGAAATAGTGAGATTTGAAATTTTTCATCGGGTAGTTGATCTACATCATTCTAAATAGAGATTAGACCATTTTGCTTTAAACATGCTTCATTCTTTCAGCATAGAGCCTTTATGAATGATCCACCCACTTACCCTAGACAGTTGTTCAGCTGCTCAGTCGTGTCCGACACTTTGTGACCCCATGAACTGCAGCACATCAGGCTTCCCTGTCCTTCACCATCATGGGAGCTTGCTCAGACTCATGTCTGAAAATCAACACCTGTTACAATCACTTTAAACAAACGGAGTATTCCACTGAAGATTTCAAATATCTACATTTAAGATACTCAAAGTGATAAAAGAAATAACTTTTATTTTAAAATAGCAAGGAATTATATTTTTATTAAAGTATACTTGATTTACAATCAGTTCAGTTCAGTTGCTCAGTCATGCCCAACTACTTGACCCCATGGGCTGCAGCACACCAGGCTTCCCTGTCCATCACCAACTCTCGGAGCTTGCTCAAATTCATGTCCATCGAGTTGGTGATGCCATCCAACCATCTCATCCTCTGTTGGCCCCTTCTCCTCCTGCCTTCTATCTTTCCCAGCATCAGGGTCTTTTCTAATGAGTCAGCTCTTCGCATCAGGTGACCCAAGTATTGGAGCTTCAACTTCAACATCAGTCCTTCCAGTGAATATTCAGGACTGATTTCCTTTAGGATGGACTGGTTTGATCTCCTGGCAGTCCAAGGGACTCTCAAGACGCTTCTCCACGCCACAGTTCAAAAGCATGTATTCTTCAGCATTCAGTTTTCTTTATGGTCCAACTCTCACATCTATATATGACCACTGGAAAACCATAGCTTGGGCTACATGGACCTTTGTCGCCAGGTCTCTGCTTCTAATACGCTGTCTACTATGTCATGGCTTTTCTTCTAAGGAGTAAGCATCTTTTAATTTGATGGCTGCAGTCACCATCTACAGTGATGCCGAAGCGCAAGAAAATAAATTTTGTCACTCTTTCCATTGTTTTCCCATCTGTTTGCTATGAAATGATGGGACCAGATGCCATGGTCTTTGTTTTGAGTTTTAAGCCAGCTTTTTCACTCTCTTCTTTCACCTTCATCAAGAGGCTCTTTACTTCCTCTTTGCTTTCTGCCATAGGGTGGTGTCATCTGCATATTTGAGAGTATTGATACTTCTCCAGACAATCTTGATTCCAGTTTGTGCTTCATTCGTCCTGGCATTTTGCATGATGTACTCTGCATATAAGTTAAATAAACAGGGTGACAATATACACCCTTGACGTACTCCTTCCCCAGTTTGGAACCAGACCATTTTTCCATGTCTGGTTCTAACTGTTGCTTCTTGACCTGTATACAGGTTTCTTGGGATGCAGATAAGGTGGTCTGGTATTCCCATCTCTTGAAGAATTTTCCACGGTTTGTTGTGATCCACATAGTCAAAGGTTTTAGCATAGTCAATGAAGCAGTAGATGCTTTTCTGGCACTCTCTTGCTTTTTCAATGATCCAGCTGATGTTGGCAATTTGATCTCTGGTTCCTCTGCCTTTTCTAATCCAACTTGAATATCTGGAAGTTCTCAGTTCACATACTGTTGACGCCTCACTTGGCGAATTTTTAGCATTACTTTGCTAGTGTGTGAAATGAGTGAAATTGTGCAGTATTTGAATATTCTTTGGCATCGCCTTTCTTTGGGACTGGAATGAAAACTAAC
Source organism: Ovis canadensis (assembly GCF_042477335.2). Lineage (NCBI taxonomy): Eukaryota > Metazoa > Chordata > Mammalia > Artiodactyla > Bovidae > Ovis > Ovis canadensis. Next base: position 69,554,366 of record NC_091248.1, on the reverse strand, counting down.
CTTTTCCAGTCCTGTGGCCACTGCTGAGTTTTCCAAATTTCCTGGCATATTGCGTGCAGCACTTTCACAAGCTTCCTCTTTTAGGATTTGAAATAGCTCAGCAGGAATTTCATCACCTCCAGTAGCTTTGTTTATAGTGATGCATTCTGAGGCCCACTTGACTTCACACTCCAGGATGTTTGGCTCTAGGTGAGTGATCACACCGTTGTGATTATCTGGATCATTAAGATCTCTTTTGTATAGTATTTCTGTGTATTCTTACCACCTCTTAATATCTTCTGCTTCTGTTAGGTGCATACCATTTCTGCCCTTTATTATGACCATCTTTGCATGAAATGTTCCCTTGCTATCTCTAATTTTCTTGAAGTGATCTCTACTCTTTCCCATTCTGTTGTTTTCTTCTATTTCTTTGCATTGATCGCTGAGGAAGCCGTTACTCTCCTTGCTATTCTTTGGAACTCTGCATTCAAATGGGTATATCTTTCCTTTTCTCCTTTTCTTTTCACTGCTCTTCTTTTCACAGCTATTTGTAAGGCCTCCTCAGACCCAAGCCAGAAACCCAAAATTTCTCAGACTCCCCCCTTCCTTATTTCTTACATCCCCAAATTCTGTGCTCTTTATCATTTAAATATCTCCTCCTCTAATCCCTTCTCTTTATGTCATTCAGACTCAGTATTGCAAAAAATATCTTCTTTCCCTGATTGGCCATCTATCTATCTGCCTCTCTAACTTCATTGTTCTCTATCCTGTCTCTGATCTTGAGAATGACTGAAATACAGCATCTCTTCTTTTTATCCCTCCTGCATCTTTATACTAAGTGTTCCCTTAACTTATCCACTGCCTTGGTTCTTAGCCTGATAGACTTGTGTTCTCTCATCAGAGTTTAGTCCACATAGGACACGTTCCCTGATATGACCAGACAGAGCTGGCCATGGTGCCAAATCAGTATCTTGACAATAGATATCTGGGCTTTAGTTCTGTGGTCAGTAAAATGGGCAAATAATGCATTTACATTATGTCATTTTTAAAAGCCATGAAATGAATGATGTGCTTAGAATATTTCCTTGTATATAGCAAGTACTCAGTAAATGTTAGCCACTAGTAGTAACAGTTGTAGCAGTAGCAGTTATTACTACTATTATTACTATCTCTATTAAAGTGCCTTCCATATCCCAGTTTCTGAACTTGCTAGAAATAGATGGTGGGCGTGTATTATTTGCTTGTCTGTCCCTCTTGTGAAGGAGACAGCCAGGGAGACCTCATTATCTTTGGAAAGGAAAAAGAAGAATTGGAGTTTTTATAAACTATTATGTGTAGCTCAACCAAGATACTTTTTGTTCAGTTAAATGAATTATTTATGAAAATATCATGATCATATTCCTGAAAATTTGGAAAATGTAGAACAAACATTTCAAATCAGTCATAATCTCCTATGTGTCATTGATTTGATGAATTTATCTCCAGAATATTTTCATATGCTTACCTGCTAGAGACTCTCAGTTGTGTATCAACCTTGCTTTCTTGCTAGAAGAAACCACCTTTTACAAAAGAGGCTGAAATTACCCAGTGCTTGTTTTCCCAGATTCCTTTGCGGCAAGGGCACATGCGCCAGCCCTGTGAGATGCTGCTAATACAGTAATCTCTTTACTGCCGAAACTGAAAGCCATATGTGTGCTATTGATACCGTAAATGGGCAGTAGTCTATTGGACATGACACAGCCCCAGGGCACTGAAGAATGAGCTATTAACACTTGAAATAAAAGCGTGCCATTAAACCAGTGCGAGTAGCTGGGACCTTGTGTCCTGCAAACACCTCACAAGGAGAGCAGCTGCACTCGTATAAATGGACCTTGAAAACACAGTCCTCACAGCCAGAGAAAGTTAAGCAGTATTTTGCTGAGTGCTGAATTTTAAAATGATTGACAAAAGAAATGAAGAAATAGGAATTAAAGTCATAGAAGTATGGTAGAGGCTAGAAAGAAGGAAAGATTGGGAAAAATGATGATCAATAGAACTAAAAATAAAAAATATTTTCAGTGATATTAAAAACAGTACATTAAATCAATTCATGATAAAATTTCTAGCAATCAAAGAATAAACAGGAGCTTCTTAACCAGATAAAGACCTACAGAACACCTACAGAAATCTACACCTACAGAAATCTATAGCAGATTTAAGTTAACATGGACAATCTAGTGGGGAATAGCAGTCAAAAATTTGATTTCATGACCAAGAATCACAAATCACAAATATTTAAGAAGCACCAACATCATGAACAACAAAGCAATAAAGCCACTGACCTGAATTTACACCTGAAGAAACAGAATTAATAGAGCAATCAGAATGAGATTTTAAAGTGACAAAAATTAATATCCTCAAAGAGAGTATTATAGTGTAAAAGAGAAACAGATGGTTAAAGGAGAGAAGCCACTTAATGTTAAAAGAAATTACAAGCAAGTGCCTTTGTGTTTTTTATAATAATTATTTATTTATATAAAATATTTTATATTTTAAGCAAATATTGCTTAAAATAACAAATACTTTTCTAAACTAAAGAGTAGCAATATTTACTTTATTTTCTCTCTTTTGCTCCTCTACTCTTTTTAAAATTTTAACCAATTTTAGCTTTGCAGATTGGTAAATGAAGAGAGGAAATCATCAAATGGTTGAAATCATAGAAATAAAGCTCAAATCCAACTGCCTCAGCTTTAGTAAGGAGAAAATTAAAGCCAAGAGTGAGCAGTTTGTCCAAGGTCACATAATCTTGTAGGGAGCAAGGGTTGAGAAGATAAAGAAAAAAAAGGGGGGCAGAGACACAGAGAGAGAGAGTGGTAAAAAAAAGGAAATTAGTCGGAAACACAATTTATCTCATTATTCTTCTCTTACATCTTATATCTTCTCTTACCATCTTACACCAAGTTTCCAAAGCTATAGGGGAATCATTTCTATAATTCTTAAGTAGGCTGAGGTCCACTTGAGAGAAAAAATGTAATATCCAATTAAGAAAGGCATTCTGATTTTTTATATGATGGTTAAAGTGGTTTGTTGGGTCTGAGCTTTAAATGCCACTTATATATTATGTTGAGTGATAAGCTCACTCAGAATTTTTCCCATGTCTGTTCTTCAGGGACTTATGGCAACACCTTTGCAGTATGTGGAATGTTGCACATAGAAAATCTGAGGCAGGGAAATTATCATCAGTGTTAAGCCCATCCATTAAGGACCTCCTTAATCCTCCCATTGCTTTTTCTTCTTGACAGATAATGATAAGAAATGGTATGCTCAATGCCATATTCATAATGAAAGCCTACAACTTGCAATCAGACACCAGAGAAAATCAGTTTATATTTGAAGGCTTAGTGCTACCCCAGGGTCACAAGTGATTATGAGGTCAAAAGAAAGAGGCCAAAGCTATTTTCCAACTTGTGTCCAATTCCTTTTCTCTGTAAGATGCAAGTGTCATTCTTTTCAAGTATTTGCAATTCACAATTTTATGTAACTCATATCTGCATTATAAAACCAAACAACAATAACTTGTTTTCATTTCATCTAATAATTTATTAGATTCTAAAATACCTATAGTAATTTCTCTGACAAATTATAGAATGTTATTTTTCACTACAGGTCCAAATATATTTAGGAATTTGGGTTTAATCACACTTGATCTAAAATACCTATGGTAATTTTTCTGACAAGTTATAAAATGTTATTTTTCACTACAGTTTCAAGCATATTTAGAAATTTGGGTTTAATTAAGCCTGGTCCATCATTACAAGCTATTAGAGAGAACTCTCAAAAGCCTAGGAGCAAACGGTGAGCAAACACAGGAGTGATTGTGGTAAGAAAAGTCATGCTTGGTTCATAGCCTCTTTACAAAACACAAGAGTTCACATCATAGTCTTTTGAAACAGCAAACTTGGGTCTTCCATTTATTTCCATATATAATCTTGACTAAATCTAGGTTCCATAATTTGTAGAGTGAAATATGATATATACTTTATAGTCACCTATAAGGATTACATATGGTACTTATGTGTAATATTTAGCTCCTGGCTCATGGAAGGAACTTAGCATTTAGGTGCTACATTATCATCATCATCACTGTAATTGTGCTATCCCTGAGATGGTCCCGTCCATGAACAGGATTGTGGAGTTTATAGTTGCCTTCTCTTTGGCTACCACTAGAGGCACTGAAGAAATGTGTGCCCCTCGCCGTCTACTTGACGGCCTCACAGACTCAGCTATTTATTATTGCATGACATGCTGATGACTGTGGACTTCATGACTTTCCCGATTGCTCTAGGCTGAGCCTGCCAGTACCGCTCAGGTTACTGTCCAGCAGCTGCCAGCTCCACTCACACAGTGTTTTGGCAGCCTGCCCCAAATCTCCAGCAACGGGACTCTCCTCACTAAGCTGCTCTCAGACAAGTCTTGCTCTCGGTTTTTGACAATGTTACAACTATTCCATTAGTGTTTCTCTCCCTTCTCATCCCATAACAGTGATTAGTGAGAAAATGTTTTTGTAAACCTGTTGCTCAGAATCTAGCAAAGAAGATGGACATATTAACCACAGGCTATAAAATGATGTGATGAGTTTCACATGCTGAATTTCACTAGGTTATCCTTTCCCTCTTGCATGGTGTTTATGTTTGTCTTCCTAGCTCCCCAATCATAACCACAGGTCAGATCATAGGCTTAGGTGTCTAACTGGGCTTCCTGTCTCCGTATTCTCACCCCTCCTTCTCATCTAATATGTCACTGCTAGATAAATCTTTTCAATAGACTACTTTAATCATATGAACTACTTTTTTAAAAAAATTGAGCTATCTTTGTTGCTTAAAGACCCCTTTACCAGAGAGATCTCTTGACCCAGTGTCCAAAGACAATTCAGATGCACAATCATCCCACCCACCGAGACCACTGTGTGCCAAAGAGTTTACCCAGGTCTTGCAATTTCTGCATCTCAGGATAAGCTTCCTCTCTCCTAAGAACACTCCTTGGCATTTTAGAGAGTACTTTTTTTTTTTTACAATCCCACTCATAAGATTTTCAAAATTTACAAAAACATTAAGGAGATGGACCCCTCTATCTATGAATGATGCCCCTCTGCCATCCTCCAGACTAGCTGGCTCATCAGGAAGGATTGATCAGTGTTCAGTTGAAACTGAAGCTTGTGGGAAAACTCATCAAGTCACTGAATCACAACAATAATTAGAAACGTCCTCTCTTTAGCAAGCCCCTTCCTCCAAACAGAGTCCAATACCTTCTGATTTCTATTTGTGCCCCTTATCAAGCTGTTTTCTCTTAGTGCTAAACTCACTATTCTACCCTTGGCTTTGTGATGCCAGTGCTGAGGCTCTGCAAAGCACATTTCTGTATCTCATGTCCATAGTGAAGGCTATTAGGCTCTGCAACAGAAGACACTAGAGGAATTCTTCCATGATAAAAAAGGAGGAAGAGGTCTCTTCCGGTTTGTTTTCTTTATGCTTCCTGTTTCTCTGAGCACCATCCTAGCAATGGTACCAGGACTTCTCATTCTGGGAATGGTTATTCTTTCCATAACAAGATTCTTTCCATGGTCTGTAGGTTTCCAAACACTTACAAAGCCAGATTCATCATGATATCCCCTCCCTGCACCATGAGACAGCACTACCACCAGTATGACACCTCCTCCCCAGAGGTCTGGGTCCCAGGTTGTGGGGATCCTTCTCTGTTGTCTAAATCCCAATGGTTAGACCTCCTTTTCTAAGTTGTGATGATTTCAACCATTCCCCTTCTCCCCTTTAGCAAATAATCCAGCAGAAGCGAGCCAGTGACTACTCAGAGTTCCCTTTAACCTACAGATTACATAGTTAACAAGTTTATACCAAGTTAGTAATTCTTTGCGCTAGATCCCTCTGCTCAAATAACTGGGATAGTTTCTATTGCCTGACTGGACTTTGATTGACAGAGACATCATTATTAAGCTGTCAGTCTGGTGATCCTTCTTGCCTCCTCCTTAACTTCTCCATAAGAATATAGAGCTACATGTGTGTAAGGAAGGCACAACAGCCTGCACCCCCTTTGTACATCCAGCCCCACCAGGCCAAGAACAACTCTCTGTTAGACGGTGAGACTTAGGGAGACTACATGAGTTTTGTCAGCTTTCTGCCTCTAAGTTTCATCAATGAGCCTGCTTTACACCTGCACCATGTTTCATTTGTGGAGTTTGTCCTGTCTGTGGTTTAACAGGTAAAAACAGGTACCTTCTAGGAGTCAGAGAACATATCCAGAAAAAGCTTTGATAAATTAGTAAAATAAAACTCATTAGTTGTTTTAAGGAGCAAAATTAAGACTTTAAATTTCTCAGAAGTGTTTCAGACAGACAACTCAGGTATCTGTTGCAGATAACACCAACTCTTTGTGAGACTCATAATAGCACCCCTAAACTCAGAATCATGACAGGACCCCCCAAATGCAGAAGCACATTCTAGTAGGCTCTGCACCCATAAGTCACTGTGTTAGTTATTAGACTATTGTTTCTCAGCTCCAAATGTACCCTTCTGTAGTCTGCTTTGTGATGACAGGCTTGCTACCAGCTCTAGGTGGGTAATACTTTCTGCTCAGTACTTTGAGTCCCAGTTTTGCAAGGTTCTTTCTCTGAGATTTTAGATTAGTAAATCTAACCTCTTTTCATTTTGTCTGCAAGCGACATTTCTTCTTTGCCAGTTGGCTTCCTGGTGGTTTCTTCCAACAGAGAAAACGAGAGAGAAACCAGAAGCCAAGAGGACAAGAGAAGGAGCTTCTTAATCTTGTTTGCTTGTTAGCATCTCTTTCTTTCATTTATTAAATAGGAATTATAATAATACCACAGTCATAAGATTGTTTTGAAATTTAAATGAATTGATATATCAAAATACTTAGAATAAAAATTATCAATGTGTTAGCTATTATATGTTATTAAAATATTTCTTTTTAAATAGTTTGAGTTATATTTTTTAAAGCCACTTAATGAGTAGCAGTGTATACAAAAGAGAGCTTCCCAAGTGACACTAGTGGTAAAGAACCCACCTGCCAGTGCTGGAGATATAAGAAACATGGATTCAATTCTTGGATCAGGAAGATCCCTTGAAGGAGGGCACAGCAACCTACTCCAGTATTCTTGCCTGGAGAATCCCATGGACAAAGGAACCTGGTGAGCTACAGTCCATAGGGTCACAAAGACCTGGACATGACTGAAGCGACTTAGCATGCACGTAAGCAAAAGGAGACGGGACAGCAGAAACACAGGAGCTGAGTAAACTCTGTAGTCAGTGTTGACTATTCAGACTGCTTCCCGACCACTGGAACAACTATAGCATCATGAATGAAAATGAAATCTGCTATCCATCCTCATATCTTTGCACTTTTCTGTCCTATATTCAAAGAATTTATAATCAATCATAATACAGTTCGATAACTGCTATAATAAAAAATGTAGGATTTCTACAGTGACAGAAGAAAGTCCAGAGAAAATTCCCTGGAGTTTGTGTACAAAGGGGAACTCAGTGGAGAAAAAGGGAAAAGCACATGCAAAGAGAATGCTTGAGAGAGAGCACAGAATTTAAGAAAAGTGCAAATAGTCAGCCTGCACCTCAGCATATGTGTGGAATGTGGAGAAACTAAAGCTGGAGACATAGACAGTTCAGTTTTTCAAGAGTCATGATTACAAAGCTAAGGAGATTGATTGAAATTATAGGGAGTCCTAAGTTGAGTCCCTTTCCCATTATCATGTTAAAGCAGAGACAATGCCTTGTGCTTACACACTGCTTCACTTTCTTACTGTGTACACTGCTTCTGCTAAGGCACTTCAGTCATGTCCGACTCTGTGCGACCCCATAGATGGCAGCCCACCAGACTCCCCCGTTCCTGGGATTCTCCAGGCAAGAACACAGGAGTGGGTTGCCATTTCCTTCTCCAATGCATGAAAGCGAAAAGTGAAAGTGAAGTCGATCAGTCATGTCCAACTCTTCACACCCCATGGACTGCAGCCACCAGGCTCCTCCATCCATGGGATTTTGCAGGCAAGAGTACTGGAGTGGGTTGCCATTGCCTTCTCCAACTGTGTGCACAGAAAACTACATTTCCAGGTCTCCTCTTTAGAGCTAGGTGGGACCAACTGACAGGGTTCAGACCGGTTCAGACCAGTAGCATGTAAAGTGCTATATACTACTTAAAAACCCAGTGGTCTATTGATGGGCAGGGACAGGAAAATCTCTTGGTTCCCTGTTCCAGGAAAATATCAGCTGCTGCTGAGTGTAAAGAGGATAGAACACTTGACTCCTCCCCGACCATCCTGCAGAGATCTTAAGAAAATTCATGTGATGGTGGAGCGAAGCAGGAAATGATCTCATTCTCCGATGTCCTGCGCTGATATAAAAGAGATATCTAAGGACACTGGGGAGGGCCAGGAAATTTATACTTGCCAAATTCACCAGAGATAGAAGACACAGTTGGGCTGCCAGAGACAAGAGGAAGGAAATCTGCCTGCCCTTCTAGAGCCTAAGCTGTTTTGGAAGATACTAGAGACTGAACAGGGAGGCCTGGCGTGCTGCGATTCATGGGGTCGCAAAGAGTCGGACACAACTGAGCGACTGAACTGAACTGAACTGAACTGAGAGACTAAATGTGTGTTTCCCTCACCCCCCACCCAAATTTATACATTGAAATTCTAATCCCCGATGTAATTTGGATATGAGTAGATTATTCGGGTGGATCCCTCATAAATAGAACTAGTGCCCTGATAACAGGGACTCCAGAGGGCTCACTTGCCCTTCTCCCTTTTCAGGACACACAAAATGACATTTTTTGAAACAGCCATTCATGAAACAGAAACCAGTTCTTGACAAGACCCTACATCTGCAGGCACCTTGATCTTGGACTTCCCAGCCTCCAGAACTGTGAGAGACAGATCTCTATTGTTTGTAAGCCACCCAGTTTATAGTATTTTGTTATACAGCAGCCCAAATGGACTAAAGAAGGCTTTGTCATCCACTGGAAGAGGAGCTATCACATGGAAGCAACCTTACCCTTTCATCTCTGGTACACAGTCCTGAAGATAGAGGACAAGGAGGATCCACCTCTGCCCCCACAGAATCATACGCTTGTTACTTGAATAACAAGCAACAATCAATGTTTGGGGAGGGGCAAAAGCAAGGGGAGAAACAGGTGGCACAGGTGTTCAGGTCCCCTTGAGAACTGTATATGGAGCAGGAAAACTTTCTGGCACCCCAACTTCTAACTAAATACAAGAGCATGTGTGTCTGCTGCAGGAAAAATACGAAGCCTGTGCAACAAAATCCAGGCAAACTGCTCACTACATTGAACTGAGTCTACATTAACACCCTGGTAAAAGAAGCGATGAACATATTTTAACCATGGATGCTATTTATCTAGTTCTCTCCTATTCATTTATACAGAGTGTTTGGAACTCGATTTTAAAAAATGATACACAAAAGAGCAAGAAAAGTAAAAAATGCAAACGTGGTTAAGACATTAAGAAGGCAACAGAACTAGACCCAGATGTTGGAACTATCAGGAAAAACTTTAAAATGACTATATTGTGATTACAGTCGGTCCACCTGGATAATCCAGGAAAATCCCACCTCCCTTTTAACAATACTTAACCACATTAACAAAGTCCCTTTTGCCAAATAAGGGAACATATATGCAGGTTCCAGAGATTAGGATGGAATCTCAGAGTGGGGCAGGGGAGGCATTATTCTGCCTACTGTATCCAGATTTCAAAATTTGGGGCAAGTTATTTCTTTAATTGCATTATCATTTCCAATCTCCTTTCTTGTTTGCACACCTTCCCCACCCCCCTTTCCTTTTCTCTGTCTCCCTTTTCTCTCTGTCTCCCTTCCCGAGTGCTCTACCTCTAAAATGTCTTCCTCGCTCTTTCTCTCCACTCTCTACTTCCTCTGACACTAGAAATCTGGTTTCTTTTTATTTATAGATTCCCCCATCCTCTACTTCATGTCTTATTTTGCACCAGATGAATTCTAAAATGCTCATCCCCTCCTCTCTCTCTCATTGGCATAAAATCCTTGACTGATGTCCCATTGCTCTCAAGGTGAAGTTTCTTAGCAAAGCCCTTTTATCCCCTGCTCCTTCCCACCATGCTAGCCTTCTTTGCAATCACTTCTATTCAGAGACATTTAATGTTGCAGCTTTGCCAGCCTACTAAGGTTGTCCCTGTGTACACAATGTTGCTTTGCATGTGAGTATCCCTCTTTTCTGCTTCTTAGTTGTATGTTCCTATCATCTCCAGGGCTGCTCTTCAAAAGACTGCTGACTTGACCTTTAACCAGAAGGATCCCCTGATTTCTTAAGAGATAACCCTCTTTCTTGTGGTCATCTGTCAATTTAACTTTCACAGATCCTCTTATCATATATATAATTCTAAATAGTAATTTACTTATGCATGTTTTCTTTTCTACCTCGGTGAGCACCTAGAGATCAGGAATTATCCATTATTTACCAGGATATGGCCAGAACTGGCACAATGCCTTTATGGGGCACATTTGGTGCTCCTAAATATCTGTTCATATTTGCATCTATTATTAGTGACTTCTTAACATCATTTTTTAACACCTCTCAGTATTTAATATTTCAGTTCAGTCGCTCAGTCGTGTCCAACTCTTTGCGACCCCATGAATCACAGCACGCCAGGCCTCCCTGTCCATCACCAACTCGTGGAGTTCACTCAGACTCTCATCCATCGAGTCAGTGATGCCATCCAGCCATCTCATCCTCTGTCTCCTTCTCCTCCTGCCCCCAATCCCTCCCAGCATCAGAGGCTTTTCCAATGAGTCAACTCTTCACATGAGATGGCCAAAGTACTGGAGTTTCAGCTTTAGCATCATTCCTTCCCAAGAAATCCCAGGGCTTATCTCCTTCAGAATAGACTGGTTGGATCTCCTTGTAGTCCAAGGGACTCTCAAGAGTCTTCTCCAACACCGCAGTTCAAAAGCATCAATTCTTCAGCGCCCAGCCTTCTTCATAGTCCAACTCTCACATCCATACATGACCACTGGAAAAACCACAGCCTTTACTAGACGGACCTTAGTCGGCAAAGTAATGTCTCTGCTTTTGAACATTCTATCTAGGTTGGTCATAACATTCCTTCCAAGGAGTAAGCGTCTTTTAATTTCATGGCTGCAATCACCATCTGCAGTGATTTTGGAGCCCAAAAAAGGAAAGTCTGCCACTGTTTCCACTCTTACCCGATCTATTTCCCATGAAGTGATGGGACCAGATGCCATGATCTTCCTTTTCTGAATGTTGAGCTTTAAGCCAGTCTCCACTTTCACTTTCATTAAGAGGCTTTTTAGTTCCTCTTCACTTCTGCCATAAGGGTGGTGTCATCTGCATATCTGAGGTGACTGATATTTCTCCCGGCAATCTTGATTCCAGCTTGTGTTTCTTCCAGTGCAGCGTTTCTCATGATGTACTCTGCATAGAAGTTAAATAAGCAGGGTGACAATATACAGCCTTGATGTATTCCTTTTCCTATTTGGAACCAGTCTGTCAGTCCATGTCCAGTTCTAACTGTTGCTTCCTGACCTGCATGCAGATTTCTCAAGAGGCAGGTCAGGTGGTCTTACATTCCCATCTCTTTCAGAATTTTCCACAGTTTATTGTGATCCACATAGTCAAAGGCTTTGGCATAGTCAATAAAGCAGAAATAGATGTTTTTCTGGAACTCTCTTGCTTTTTCCATGATCCAGCAGATGTTGGCAATTTGATCTCTGGTTCCTCTACCTTTTCTAAAACCAGCTTGAACATCTGGAAGTTCATGGTTCACGTATTGCTGAAGCCTGGTTTGGAGAATTTTGAGCATTACTTTACTAGCATGTGAGATGAGTGCAATTGTGCAGTAGTTTGAGCCTTCTTTGGCATTGCCTTTCTTTGGGATTGGAATGAAAACTGACCTTTTCCAGTCCTGTGGCCACTGCTGAGTTTTCCAAATTTGCTGGCATATTGAGTGCAGCACTTTCACAGCATCATCTTTCAGGATTTGATATAGCTCAACTGGAATTCCATCACCTCCACTAATTTTATTCATAGTGATGCTTTCTAAGGCCCACTTGACTTCACATTCCAGGATGTCTGGCCCTACATGAGTGATCACACCATCGTGATTATCTGGGTCATGAAGATCTTTTTTGTACAGTTCTGTGTATTCTTGCCACCTCCTCTTAACATCTTCTGCTTCTGTTAGGTCCATACCATTTCTGTCCTTTATTGAGCCCATCTTTGCATGAAATGTTCCCTTGGTATCTCTAAAATTCTTGAAGAGATCTCTAGTCTTTCCCATTCTGTTGTTTTCCTGTATTTCTTTACATTGGTCGCTGAAGGAAGTTTTCTTATCTCTTCTTGCTATTCTTTGGAACTCTGCATTCAGATGTTTATATCTTTCCTTTTCTCCTTTGTTTTTTGCCTCTCTTCTTTTCACAGCTATTTCTAAGGCCTCCCCAAACAGCCATTTTGCTTTTTTGCATTTGATATTTAACCTTTAGCAAATATCTCAATGTGAATTTATGTCTCTGGTTTTAGTGAAGTTTTAAAATAATTCTCATATACTTAAAAAGACTCAAAGTATTTTCTCTGATGGTTAAATGAATCCTTTCCTTGCTCACTTTGGAAAAAGTCCTGTGATCTGGAAGTCTGAGTTCTCATAACAATATAGGATTGGGTCAATTTATATAACCTGGATTCCTATCTATTCCTCCTGGTTAGATAAACTGGTAAGTAGGTCAGGAATTTGTAGGCCAAATGATAGGCACTTTTTAGAGAAGCTATAACTGCTACTTGTTTACTATATTTTCTTAGAATGTAATTTTCTGATTTTAGCCTGTTTAAGTGTTTCTGGAAATTAGGAGACACTTGCCATGAAATCAGAAAATCATCCATCCCAGCATCATCAAATGGGAGAATATAGACCATGTAAAACATAGGACTGCAGCGTGTGTGTGTGGGGGGGGACTCAGTTGTGTGTGATTATTTGTGACCCTACAAACTGTAGCCTGTATGGCTCCTCTGTCCATGGAATTTTCCAGGCAAGAATACTGGAATGAGTTGTCATTTCCTACTCCAGGGGATCTTCCTGACCCAGGGATCAAACCCATGTCTCCTGCATTGGCAAGCAGATTCTTTACCACTGGGTCACCTGGGAAGCCAAGCAGGTCCATAACATCCCAATATTTAGGTGAACACCAAGGGCGGCATTGAATGGGGAAAGAGTTCATGTAGCAGAGGGAAGTAGAGAATGTAATATAAAGTTGAAAGTCCAGTTTTGATGGAAACAAGATTCATAAATGTAAGCAGACAAAAGAAAAAAAAGAATTGTTAGAAATCTCTAAGTGTTACCTTATATGGCTTCTTTTTTTCCTAATTCATGTCCTAGTCGCAGGTAGTACTAAAAAACTTTATTTCTTAATGCTCATTAAAACCCACATTGTAGGGTTATTTTCTCTGCTACACAGATGAAATTGAAAGGAAATACTATGACTTTTGGGTCACTCATAGGCAAGAAAAAGTCTTCTGATCACATCCAGTCACAAAAAGAAAGTTTCATTTCAGCAATTAAAATGTCCAGACATCTAAATTCAGGGCTTCTCCTGGTGCCTATTGACTCCTATAGGTTGTTACCTGAAGGAGGAAAAGGGCCTTGTGAGTTTCTTCTTGATTTCCTCCATTTCTTTGCAAGTCCTTCATAGGTGGTCTAACTTTAGAATGTAGAATAGTTGGCAAATGTTGTCTTGGGGCTTTAGCCAAAACAGAGTCAGAAATAGTTCAGTTTTAACATCCTGTTGCATATCCTTGGTAGCATAACTAAAACACACAATTTTCATACAGTTTTCAACTCCATATATATTGCAAGTTGAGATGGAGAATTCAAGAGCAGGCACTAAAATAACAAAGTAGGCACGTTTACACTCTTTACAGGAAATACCTAACCACACATGTCACAATCAACTGCAGTGTTTTCTAAACTTTCCCACCAACTTACCCTGAATCACTGAGAAAGAAGACAGACCTCTGTAGGATATGTGATCTTGGACTAAAAAAGCATTTTTATTTATGATATTTCTTAACAGGCATGTGTTTTACTAATTAAAGCCCACAAACTTCATATTCTGTGCCATAGTGCCTGTGTTTATTTTAGCATAAAAATTACTAGTTTTTTCTAACATTTCCTTAAAATTGGTTCCCCAGGGATATATACTACATTTAACCTCTAATTCCAGTTAAATCCTAGCAAAATGTCATATTCTTCAGTTTGATAATTGTGAACCTGTAGAAATGATGGTATTTAAGTAGTTCTAAAGGATGCTATTAGACTTGACTTTTCTTGTGTTTTCCCTTATTAATATTAATGCTAATGAGCATTCAAATTGTGCTTAACAAAATATTTTAAATTCATATTAAGAGGGGAGCAAACATTTGTTTGCAGAAAATATATTACCCAAATAAAAACCCAGATCCCTTTACAAACATTGTTTTTTTCCACCCCCCTTAACTTTGCCTCTTAACGTATTACTTCCAGTCTTGATTAGTCTCCAGTTTCAGGAAGAACACTCAGATTAAAATAGAAATCAGAAATATCTTTGGAAAGGGAAAGGAAAGTTTAGAAATATATTTTACTCCTTCAAAAAAAAATTGGCCCTATAAGAGAACCAAGCTAAAAGTAGTCCTGAGTTGAGAGGACACTTAGAAACTCATTTCTTGGCAATTGTCCTGCTGTACCTGTTGTGGATTCATTTACCCATTAAAGTGTATCTAAAGTTTTTCTACCTATAACTCCAAGTATAATGGGAACAGGGCCCTCCTTGCACAACTTTTTAAGTTCAAGCTGATACTCTTGAGACAGAAACTCAAAGATAAGTGGAAACTATTCAGCTCTATTTCAGTTCAAAAAGCTAACTCTGGCCATTGCAAGATAAACATCCCTGAAGAGTTATTGGTAAAGTTAATATTATACTAGGAAGTCAATGGCTATATGCTGCTGCTGCTGCTGCTAAGTCGCTTCAGTCGTGCCCGACTCTGTGCGACCCCATAGACAGCAGCCCACCAGGCTCCTCTGTCCCTGGGATTCTGCAGGCAAGAATACTGGAGTGGGTTGCCATTTCCTTCTCCAATGTATGTATGCGTGCTAACTCTCTTCAGTCATGTCCGACTCTATGTGACCCTATGGACAGCAGCCCACCAGGCTCCTCTGTCCATGGGCTTCTCTACGCAAGAATACTAGAGTGGGTTGCCATTTCCTTCTCCTAATGGCTATATGACTTGGCTGCAAAAGTAGCCAGACTCAGAAAGGAAAACAAGAGAATGAGTTAGCTGTTTCTATGTTAAAAAAAAAAAAAGACTCAAAATCCAGGAGATTAAACTTGGAGCTAAGGACATTAGTAGTTTACCACAGTGAAAGGTAAACTAAAGTTTAGAACAATATTTTCATTCCAAGGCTTTCTGCATCAGAATCACAGCAGTGATAGGGGTTATGTAGATTGTTAAAAATACAGATTCTCAGGCCCTACCTTAGACTTACTGAAAAAATTTGAGAGTTGAAAATTGCCCCCAGGAGATATTTGTTGTTGTTGAAGCTTGAGGACTATTGGATTGGATTCTAATAGCTCAATAAAGTAAGATGGAAGAAATTATGAATCTGAGAGTAAAATAATTCTTAACAATAGTACAAAAGATATAGGTTCACAATTCTGAAATCCAAACACCTTTTTTCCAACTCTGAAAATCAAACATCTTTTTTTCTTATAATTTATTTAGAGACCATTCCCATTCTGATCTAGACTTCAGTTCAGTCACTCAGTCGTGTCTGACTCTTTGCAACCCCATAAATCGCAGCCCACCAGGCCTCCCTGTCCATCACCAACTCCCAGAGTTGACTCAAACTCATGTCCATTGAGTCGGTGATGCCATCCAGCCATCTCATCCTCTGTCGTTCCCTTCTCCTCCTGCCCTCAATCCCTCCCAGCATCAGAGTCCTTTCCAATGAGTCAACTCTTCACATGAGGTGGCCAAAGTACTGGAGTTTCAGCTTTAGCATCATTCCTTCCAAAGAACACCCAGGGCTGATTTCCTTCAGAATGGACTGGTTGGATCTCCTTGCAGTCCAAGGGACTCTCAAGAGTCTTCTCCAACACCACAGTTCAAAAGCATCAATTCTTCAGCGCTCAGCTTTCTTCACAGTCCAACTCTCACATCCATAAATGACCACCGGGAAAACCATAGCCTTGACTAGGTGGACTTTCATTGGCAAAGTAATGTCTCTGCTTTTGAATATGCTATCTAGGTTGGTCATAACTTTTCTTCTAAGGAGTAAGCGTCTTTTAATTTCATGGCTGTAGTCCCCATCTGCAGTGATTTTGGAGCCCAAAACAATAAAGTCTGACACTGTTTCCACTGTTTCCCCATCTATTTCCCATGAAATAATGGGACCAGATGCCATGATCTTAGTTTTCTGAATGTTATTTATTGGCAAAAAAAAGTGACCTGTATCTATTAGAGATCATCTATAGCCTCTACTTATCGCACTTTGTGTATGTGTTTGGATTTCACTGCATAGTCTCTCTGTAATACTCCAAATGGTGTCAGTATATAATACACAGTAGATGTACCACATTATGAATTCAGAAAACCATTTGGCCCAAAGGGTTTCAGATAAGAGAATGGGTACTTGCAGGTATTTAAAACTTTTCAGTTGCAAGAAAATAATGCATCTAAATGAGCTTGAACTTATGGCAAATATTGGAGGGAATATATTTGAAAGGTATTAATATAAGTGAAGAGGGAGAAGAAGAAGCAGGGAGAGCCTTTGGGCCTCAGTGCAGTTCTGACACCTGTGAAAGGACAGCAGGAGGGAATAAGGATGGGCAGGGTATGTTCCAGACTGCAAAGCATCTCTGAGAAGTGTCAGCCCAGCCAATGCAAACTCCTTAAACAAAATTTACCATGAGAAAGTCTTGCATCATGGAAAGATGGCTTGACTCTGACAACCCTGCCACACTTAGTCTTTGGCTGGAAGTAGCCTAGGAGCCGGAGAAGGCAATGGCACCCCACTCCAGTACTCTTGCCTGGAAAATCCCATGGACGGAGGAGCCTGGTGGGCTGCAGTCCATGGGGTCGCTAAGAGTCGGACACGACTGAGCGACTTCACTTTCACTTTTCACTTTCATGCATTGGAGAAGGAAATGGCAACCCACTCAAGTGTTCTTGCCTGGAGAATCCCAGGAACGGTGGAGCCTGGTGGGCTGCTGTCTATGGGGTCACACAGAGTCGGACAAGACTGAAGCGACTTAGCAGCAGCAGCAGCAGCAGCAGCAGCAGCCTAGGAGCTAGTATGGCCTCAACAAGAATGTCTTGGAACATCTGAACATGCAGCAGCTAGTCTTATGCCAGGTTTTCTTTAAGAAAATCTGGGTGATGCACATTCTTGGCCACCAAAGTCCATAACTTACCAAATGTGGAAGAGCAACTCAACAGACAGGAGCTATGGATTGGGATACTACAGTGAAACATTCTGCCTTGTTCTATAAACTTCTGTTTTGTGGGGTCTTTTTATTATATTAGCCTAATGGTATTCTGGCCAATACATTGCACACTTATAATTGTCTTTCTCCATATATTTTGTCAAAGTAAATGTCATTATTTAGGATCAGGAAAGTATGATCATTATAAGTAAGAAAAGAAAAAAAAAAAACCCACACTTTTGACCTATAATAGTCATTGAGCCCTGAATAATCAAAGGATTATTATACTGGGCTCCAGATCCTCTGAAGAAACCTTAAAACATTTACCTCTTCTCTAATTCATATTCTGTCCAGTCTGTTGTTAATAGAAGAGACTGAGGTCAAAACCATCCTTGTTGATAAGGACCAACACCAAAAGGATGCCACACATGGTCTCTGCCTTTCTGATTATCTCCTGAGGGGACCCAGAACTGAAAGAACCCAACTGGCTGTTACAAGCCAAAGTTAGTAAAGAAAAATTGATCTTTTACACTTTGCATTGCCTCATAACCCCATTTGTTCTTTTTCTTTATTGGCAAATAATGTAGAGTTTTCCACATAAGTCTTATGAGGTACATTGCTCGACAAAAAATAGAGGAATAAGTTGGAACACAGTGCTGACTTCTGTTATTAAGACACATAGAAAATATAGTATCTTTTCACTGAGTCCTTTCACAGAATAAACATTTATAGGATCAATCATTCCTCTCTTTCTCTCTCTCTCTTTTTCTTTTATTTATTTATTTTAGTTGGGGGCTAATTACTCTACAATATTGTAGTGGTTTCTGCCATACATTGATATGAATCAGCCATGGGTTTACACGTGTTCCCCAACCTGAACCCTCCTCCCACCTCCCTCCCCATCCCATCCCTCCGTGTCATCCCAGTGTTAGCAGTGTTTAGATACAACTCTGTTTTCCCTTGTTTCTTTGCTCTTTCAAAATAGTGGTCACTTTGAAAATAAAGCATAAAAATATCACTTAAGAACTTAAGTGCCTGTACTTGTTCTGGATTTCACAGCGGTTTTGTGGGTTTCAGGTATAAGAGAATATGGAGAAAAAATGTTCACTAGTCGGTGCCCTTGCCTCAGAGTTCAATTTTAGTTATTCTCAGAGATTTTAGCATCACACTCATTGCTTATTTATATCTTCCCTCTTTTTTTCCCACTTTGCCGATAATTGCTACTTAATTGATACTGCTTTTATGCAAACCTAGTCACAAGACACATTGCTAAATAGAGGAATCATTAATCTCTTTGTGTGTGTGTGTGTGTGTGTGTGTGTGTGTGTGTGTGTGTGTGTGTGTGTTGTAGATTTCCTTGAAAGGGTTCCTGGAATAAGCAAAGTCATTAGCAGTTTATTTGCAACAGTGCACTTAGGAAAAGCTCTGTGGAGAACACATCAACAGTCAGTATGTAACTGAGCAATTAACACAGGACTTCTGTACTCTGGGGTGTTAGCAAGGGAGTAAACAGAAGCAGATGTGAAGTGTTTGTGCTGTTAGCATGCACAGTCTGGTCTGACATATGCAAATACCACTTACGCTTACAGAACCTGCAGCCCCTGTTGTACCGTGACCTTACTGATGAAGCCCTATGACAGAAGTGCTTCATTTGCACTGGGTGCTATTAATTATTAACAGACCAATAGCACCTCCTCTTGTTATTGGTGCTCTGCAGAGAGCCAGGTGAGAAAGCATCACAAACAATTTGGTAACACTCTGATTCCCAGTTCGCCTTGACTAGTGCTCTCCTGCCAGAAGACTCGTTGAAAATAGAGAACAAATAAGCCCAGAGACGTGGACTGCAAAAAGATCAAACCAGTCAATCCTAAAGGAAATCAACCCTGAATATTCATCGGAACGACTATTTCTGAAGCCGAAGCTCAGTACCTTGGCCACCTGATGATAAGAGCTGACTCATTGGAAAAGACCCTGATGCTGTGAAAGACAGAAGGCAAAAGGAGAAGGGGGCAGCAGAGGATGAGGTCATTAGATAACATCACTGACTCAGTCAACATGAATCTGGGCAAACTCTGGAACATAGTGAAGAATAGGGAAGCCTGGTATGCTGCTGTCCATGAAGCTGCAAAGAGTCAGATGTGACTTAGCAACTGAAAAACAACAAGGCCAGAGACCAGAAAGGATTTCAAAGAACTGACAGATGGGATCACCTGTGTAACCCAGACATGAGTTTGAATAGTTTTTTCCGTGGAATGTAGGTAAATTCTGATGATCCAGTGGTTTCCACATGAAGGCTAAAGAATTCTGATCTTGGGTGGATATGTACATTAGAACTTAATTTACCATTCTTCCCTCTTTGACAAGGAGCTGGAAAATTATTGCTCACCAGAATAATTAAAATTAGAAACAAATGGTGTGGCTTTCTCTCCTTGTGTCTTTAAAGGACATGTCATAGGCCTTACTTATCTTA
Organism: Ovis canadensis; assembly: GCF_042477335.2. Classification (NCBI taxonomy): domain Eukaryota; kingdom Metazoa; phylum Chordata; class Mammalia; order Artiodactyla; family Bovidae; genus Ovis; species Ovis canadensis. Next base: position 69,534,386 of record NC_091248.1, on the reverse strand, counting down.
TTACTTGAACTCTGGAATAGAAAGCAAGTTTTATGTTGTAAAATGTAATACCTTCCATCTCACTGTTAGTAAGTGCTGAGATTCCTCATCATTAAAGATACATTAAGTATTTCCAAAGTCATCTATACATCTCAGAAGTTGTTACACTTAATTAAAAAGAGAGTAACAACAAAGATTATTCTAGATCCTTTTTAACCTGTAAATGGGCAGCTTATTCATAGGTAGCCTGACAAAAGATAAGTGACTGATATTAACTCATTAGGATTGTTTTTAATTCTCTAAATTACAATGTGATATAATTTTAGGATAATGAAGGGAGACTTTTCTTCAATTCTTTATTTTATAAGGAATTTTTTGTAATCATGCACTGCTAGATATGTGCATATATTTTGGACTTCTCATATTTTTCTCTGACTGAGCTAGACTCAGTTTAAGTACATCCTGTCGAAATGAATTAATTTGAGCCATTAGTATATTCTGCTATAGATATCCTAACATTTACTCTGATCTTATACCAAAACCCTGATTTTCCATCATCTCTTTGTATAAACATCTTATATAGAGCCTGACTGAGGGTATTAAGGTAAGGGGCTAAAAGAACATATCTTAGAGTTATTGAATTGAAATCCTATCTCTGTAAAAACTTAATCAAATAAATGAAATATGAGGGGGATTCCTCCCTCCTCCACTTCATTCTGTAATGCAATTCTCAGATTTGAGGGGAAATAGCAAATACTAAATCATATGCAGAGTGTAAATCTTTATTTGCTCATAACCTTAACAATATCATCTCCATCTTTGAGTACTGCCAATACTTTTCTAGGTTTTAAAATACCTGTCCAGAATAAATAGATTTTTTTCCTAGTCATATTCTAAACATACTGGGTATAAACTTAATAAAATAAAATCTATTTCATTTATTAAAATAGTATTTAAAATTTAGGAATATCATCTATCAGGTAAGAAATATTTTCCATGATAAGGGTAGGAGTATAAGGAGGAAGTAAGAAAACTAGAAAAGTGAATAAGGAATTTGTGCAAAATAACTTTGCTTTGAATGCTTTGATTTTTGAACTGGGATATGTCCCAGTATAACAGGAAATCTCAAAGGAAAGGTTTAAAATCTAAGTACTATGTTAACTATGGTGAAATGGGAAAGATCCAAATGTTCTGAATCCTGGAATCTGGCACCTGGTTCCTGGGCTGTACTGGAGTGTGTAGAGAGGAAAGTAACAAAGAATCTCTATGGGTCTTTCATGTTTCTACATGTCTTGGAAGAAGAACCCTTTGTTCTAGATTATCTTTCTAAGGATGTTTGCACAGAAAACTGTTTTAGAAGATAGAGATGGTGTCTCCCTCCAGAGGAAGAGGGAGATTTGCTTCCTGTCCGGTGTAATAAAAATAATGTCTCTCCCCAGGGCAATGTCAGGCATGATTACTGCCCATTATAAAAGATTTGGGTTCCCACATTTAGAGTTTCTCTCCTGGAGTGCAGCCTACTGCCTGTGCAATTACAATCTGGCCCTCTTATGAGAACTTGGGCTCAGAAACTATGCATAATGTATGCTGATTTTCATGCTGGTTTCTGTGCTATGAGTAACGAAGTCCTTTGACATTGAAAAAGGAGTCTCACATCTACTGCTAGTATCCATAAAACTGTGTCCAGTTAACTTGTTATCTCCCCTGTAAAGTAAAGCTCAGACCCTTCACAGTTCTTGAGAGTTTGGTGGTGAATATAGGATAATGACAAAGATATGCTTTCTGGAAGAGGAAAAATTAGTGCCTTGCAGGGCAATTAATGGTATTCGAGGAGGTCCATAGGAATCAGTAATAAACATATAGACCAAATTGCTTGGCCAGCCTTTCAGTAAATGGTATTCTGTTTTATTATGTGAACGAGGAAGTGTTAGGGAGGTGACTATAGGCCGAGTACCAGGAGGTAGGTTCAGAAACAGATGTGTGAATAGTACCCTTGTTGCTGCTAGCTCTTCTTTGAAGGCAGAGGGTGAGGATTCCTGGACAATCCAGCAGTCAGTCTCAGGTCTGCCCCACTGTCACCCAGACAACAGCACTTAACAGTCATCCTGAGTAGGCAAGTATTTCCAATCCATTTCAGCCAAATACCTACAGAATGTGCACTACACTGCGTCGAAAGAGGAAAATTCATAAATAGCATGGGCAGGACTCAGACAAACTTTAGAATGTTGGCTGGTTTGCTTGAGAGATGAAGAAATGAGAGGCAGGAGACTTAACTGCTTGTTTAGGATAATGCAGTGGCTGGAAGTCTCATAGGTTAGCCCCAACCACAGTCTCTTATGACAAACTTAAATCCATTCAAAGATTACAGGAAAAGGTCAAAAAGGTCTTTTTGTTGTTTTCTGTTTGTTTGTTGCAATGGTTCATGGCTGCAACAAGGGAGCTAAGGCCCTCTTACGGAGATTTCTCTGAAACAGACAAGGTACTTTGAGAAATCCCAGGTGAGGCATTGACAGGACTTTGGACTCTTATTGCCCTGATTGGACTAACAATTCCAGAGGAGTTTATAGAATTCATCCACTGGAGAATGATAAACACATCTAAAGACATTTAGATAAAGTATTATAGTCAGCCTTGACACCATAGAAAATTGCCATAGCCTTTATATTGAAATTGAGTATGAACTTAAGATAGATTGCTTTGATAATGGGATAGCAAATGATGTAGATAAAGGTAGATTCTTTTAAAGGAAAACAAACAAACAAACAAAAAACTGCTATATAATGTAGATTCAGCCAGATTCCTTAAAAAAAAAAAAAAAGATAAGACTGCCATGTGAGTTAAGCCCAAGTTAATCAATGTATGCACCTCAGGGCCATCATCTCAAAGATACTTGTCTTTGGCTGCTGAATCAAAGGGTTCCTAAATCTGAAATATTGGTGCCAGCAATGATGACTTTTCTGCCCCATATAGGTCTTTGGTGGGCCAATACCATTAAAATTTTCCTTGGTTGAACCATGAACAGCCACAGTATCACTGGGGATCTAAAGTAGATGTGCTTTATATAGTAGCCTAGTTCCACTCTCAACCTGCACATTCCTTCTCTCCTTCTCTAGCCTTACTCAGCTACCTTAAAAAGAAAGATAGTTAAGGGGGAGGCTAAAAGCTTCCCCATTCTGAAGGGGAACTGAAGTCCATACACACCCACTTTGGTGATCTGGGGAGCTTTGGAGAGGGTAAGGACTCAAACTTTTACAGCTCTGGTGTAGGCAAAAAATTACTATCCTATATAGTCCCATGAGGGGGAAAGTGAAATGAAAGTGAAAGTCACTCAGCAGGGTCTTTGCAACCCCATGGACTTCCAGGCTCCTCTGTCCATGGAATTCTCCAGGCAAGAATATTGGTCAGTAACTGTTCCCTTCTCCAGGAGGGGAAAGGGACACCCAAATTCAACTGACAGGCTTTGGGCAAGGTTTGCAGTGGGGAAAAGAAGTTACAGTGATCTCTTGTAGGTGAGATCTTTTGAATTAATTCAATGTAGTATTGTCATGACCTCTGTTACTGAAAGTATAACTGAATTGATTTTTCATGTGATGGTGATGCTAATGTTCATAAAATCTAGGGGAACTTTTCTGATCAAGAAGAGGTACATCTGGAGAAGTGCTAGGGGGACACATAAAATATGTATTGACCCATCTCCCTATCATCTGCGCAGCCTAAAGAAAACCATCTGGCTGAATGGAAACCTGAATTCACAGAACTTCCCCTGAATATCTAGGCCTGGTTCATTGAATGATTCAGCAAAGCAGATATGGACACTGGAATGTTGAGGCTTTTCTACCTTAGTGCCAACTATCCGGGATCAGAGTGTGTGGTTGTTTCTATTAGTAGGGTAGAGCTCAAGACAGTTCTCATAGCCATAGCTATTATTGTCCTTGGTGAACCTAGTTACTACAGTTTTAATGAATCTTGGGCTGTTGCCAAATAGCCTAGATGTTTATTCTGCCATGGAAAGTATAATCCAGCAGTTTATAAGCCTCTTCCTGGCAGATTAGCTACATCTGACCTTAGGGCCCCCTTCAGGATTATCAGTGATACTGCACCATTTTTGATACCTTCTCAGGTTATTATGTTGCTGTTCTAGTCCAGTCTGTCAACTGGCTACTAATAGGTATCAGGCTTTCAGTTTTCCAGTCCATTTGCAGTTTGAAAATCATGCAACAGCTAGTGAACAAGAGGATGATACTCAAGGTTTTGATGGTCTTCCAGGCACGCTACTGTTCACAGTCATCTGGTATTGCTGAGTGTGGGAACGGTCCCATAAAACATTGACTTCAGAAGCTCTCTGCTTCCCCCTCACCTTGTCCTGGTCCACACAGTTCAGAAAGACTGATCATGGATATGACTTTCTATGGAAATCGATCATCTCCTCTTGACCACTTCCTGGATAATGACCATAATAATCAGGGCAAAATGAGGGACGTATACAGACATATTTTGAAATTTTGGGAAATATGGGTCATTACTGGGCATGATGAATTTTTCTTATCTCCAAAAGCAACTCCAGGCAAGAGATGGTAAGACCCTGTAATAGAACCAATAGTGGGAGTGGCAATGATGAGATGACTTTGAGAGAACTATCGGAGGAAACATTAGCAGGATATGATGTATTTTTGGATGCCACTATGTCAGGCAGGGATAAAAGAAAATTGTGAAAGAGAAAAAGATATTAACAATGATACCCAGGCCAATTGTGATGTGCTAATTAGGAGATGGAAACTGAGAATGAGAGCTGGTCTGGATTAGGTTCTCACTGAATAACGACCTTCTTTATGAACATGTTGAACAAGCAAGTGGATGTTTTAAAGCTAAAGAGTAAGTTCTGGACTGGAAGTGTAGATTTTGGAACTAGCGATATAAAGAAAAGATTTTAAATTATGGTGCAGAATGAGATTTCCACGAGAGAGCATATGAAATATGACGGAAATCCCAAAATTGGAAATGTATAAAGCAACATTTTTTATGGTCAGCAAAAGAAATTTAGACAAGGAAAGTAGGGAAATTGAATTTAGAAAGAACTTTTTTAGAAAGTGGCAAAATGAATGACTTTTCTTATTCTGAAAATGAGGAAAGTTAGTCCTCTGTTGGAGGAAGATAGTCCTCTCTATAGGAGAAATACAACTTCTCTTACTGACACACATTAGTTTATTATAGTGAAGCATTTTTCCACTGACATTTTTAAAAGCTCAGTGATATTTAGATATCAGAGTGAAAAAAAATGTACTGATGAGTATAGATTATATATATATGAGTCTAAAAGTGCTTATATATGAGTCTAAGTGCTGTGCTTAGTTGCTCAGTCCTGTCAGCTAGTTTTTGACCCCATGGACTATAGCCTTCCAGGCTCCTCTGTCCATGGGAATTCTCCAGGCAAGAATACTGGAGTGGGTTACCATGCCCTCATCCAGGGGATCTTCCCAACTCAGGGATTTAACCCGGGTTTCCCACATTGCGCACGGATTCTTTACCATCTGAGCCACCAGGGAAGCCCATGAATACGAGAGTCAGTCACCTATCCATTCCCCAGGGCAATTTCCTGACCCATGAATCAAACCAAGGTCTCCTGCATTGCAGGTGGATTCTTTACCAGCTGAGCTACCAGGGAAATGGGGAGCTTAAAGTGCAACCCATTTCTTTTGCAATGAAAGCAGTAGATGCAAAACTCTATATAATCTTTTTGGCAGGAAGAAATTTTCAGAAGACAGTGATTCTCAAGACAAGTAACTGAAAGAAGATGTGATATATTTATCTCCCTAAAAAAAGATGGCATAGATTTTTAAACGTATTGAAACCTGTCTGACAAGAGGGGGAATCCATTGGCCGTGTTCATCAAAGCACGGATGAGTGTTTTTTCCACAGCCATTCTGGTTCTCCAGGCCAAATGGGAAGAAAAAGCTAAGAATGCAGATGTGTACAATTCATCCCTAGCTCAGGCGTGTCCGAATCTATTTTAATTTCTCTTTATAAATAACATTTCTTTTTAAAAACAAATCATAATGTCTAGCAATAAAGAATATTCTAGAGATGTGCCAACTATGATTTGCCAACCCTTTGCCCTGCTAAAAAATTTGAAGAGAATATTATGTTTGGTATAGAATTTGAAAGACTGCTTCTTTATTTCAAGTGTTTGGAAATATTATGGAAAGGAGCTCTTGAAAATACAACAAAACATATCAAAGAATTAATTGTAAAATATCCACCCTCTCACACGCTCTGTTTTTCCATCCTCAGCCCCCATCCATTATATCTAGCATGTTATAGAATTGAAAATCAGAACAAAGGGATGAGAAGAGAGAACACAGGGCCTGACATGTTTGTGAAGAATGACAGGTAAAGCGGTCTTCTGTGTTACTTGCTGAAAGTTTCATTACAGAATGGTAATTAAAATTATCCCTCACACTGGTAAATTAGAAGTGGAATATGCCATTTCTCTGAAATATTTCATAGACAAAACTAAGAGTTATGCCTCCTGTGTGCTCCTGACAATTTGTGCCATGTTCCCAGATTCTCTCCTCATCAATTTTCTTCTTGGTTTTTGAAAGAGAGAGGCCCAAGTCATTTTCCAGACCTAGTTCTTTGTGCTTGGTATTGCCTTAAAAGGAATGTGCTGTGAGACTGTACATTTTAAGGGCAAGGGAGGCTTACTGTGTAATCTATGCACCACATGAAGGATTTATAAAATAAAAGGCTATTTATAGATTATGACCTAAACTCTCATCATGTTCTTTTCCTTCATAGAGAATCCCACTTGGATTTCTCTCCTTTCTCCCTTCCTTGCTAATTGAATCTTCCTTTTTTTTTTTAACGTTTCTTTTGTCTCTTCTTTGCTTTCTTTGAAGGGGAAGTTAGGATTTTATTCTCATTTTATCCCTTTTCACCTGTTTTATACTGCACAGATGATTTGTTATTTTGTCCCTCACCACGAAGTTGGGAAATTCTCCATATCATTTATTTAATGAACTAACTACAATTCTTCTGACTTTAATTTGGTCAATTACAACTTATGTTTGGTTACCTCAGGTTCCAGGACTGACACAAATTGTGTCACTTCTAGCAGCTACAAATGCCATTGAAAATAATAATTTGGTGTCATTTCAATCAGTCAGTTCTCCCTTCTCCTTTTTAATTATTTATTTTATTTTTAAGGCTCAAACTTCTGTCATTATGAAGAGGGTTGTTCATTATTCCAAAAACTGATAAGAACAGGATTGTTACTCAAGCAGAAGAGAATCTGTTTTAAGTGGTGAGACATTTGGGTTGATTGTGGAAGAAAAAGGTGCCTCAAACTTTCCCTTCACTGGTAGAAATGCTTTATTTTAGAATTCTTAGACTTGGTCCTTATTCACATTATTCTCAAAATAGAATGTAGTGACATTTATAAAAGGACAGATGAATTCTTTCTTTCTAACTAAATGCTTTAAAATTTAAACACTTCTTTTAAAAAGATTAAAAGAGTGTATCTATTAACACTAATATACTTAAATTAGTGGATTCAGATCTGTAGAACATTAAAACAATAAGATTAAGTGTTGAAAGAGTCATCCTAAATATTTATTTAGCCCCATCTACCTGTATCTCTGTAATTAGTATTTCTCCAAGATTCAAAGAAAGCAGAATTCAATTTGATTCGACAAATATTTATTAAATTACCTTTATGGCCAAGACACTGTGCTAAGTACTGCATGGAATACAAATACAGAAAATGTTTTCTAGTAAGGGCTTGAGTTCAATGCTGTTTATTTCAGACAAGATTTATTGAGCAGCTAGGTACCGTGCTAAGTATTAAAAGATATAATACATTTTCTGTAGGTAAAGAAACTTGCAGCCTTGTAAGTTGGAATTGATGAAGCCTTAAAATCATATTCAAAATTGTGTGTGCATATATGTGGCGTGCATCTGTGTGTGTGTGTGTGTGTGTGTGTGTGTGTACATTCATGGTTTCTCTGAGAAGAAGGATAGTATCTACTGGATTCTCAAAAAATTCACCAACCCCATAAATGTTAAAATTCATGTATGCAATACAGAGTAGACTCTCAGAGCTGTAAGATGATCTAAACAAAGGATAATTTCTGTCCCGGGTCCTTCAATTACCTGCTGCCTACATGGTGCTTGGGATTAAGATGTGTGCTGAGATGACCATTTAATAAAGTACTTTACAAAGCAAGAGGACAAGTCTCTACATCAGAAGGAACATTTAAAAGCTAGTGCTAGATGGGAGTATTAAATGTTACAAGAGAGAAAATAATAGTTACTAAATTTTGGAATTGCAGGAACAGGCTTTTGGATCCCTGAGTGGAGCATTGAAAGGCATAGAGGGCTTTAGTAACTAGAAACAAAAGATAATGTATGCTTCGAATGGGCTCCAAATGAGGGAGTGAGCAGGAAATGGACAGAACATTTTCCCTGATACTTCTGGATATGTCCTGAACTGATGGGATTCTGGATCCAAACTCTTTGGAGCTCAATCATCCTTCAACCCAGCTCTAAAAATTGTTGTACCTGTTATAACGCTGTTTGGCAGAAAACACAGACCTTGTGTGTATATTTGTGCGCACACACGCATGAACACATGCATGTTAGATCACATACATGTGCACATGCAAGTGTATATACGTTATTATCTTTCACACAGCTTTTTTTATCATATTTAATTGTTGTATTTATGAAGAACCTCTCTTTTGCTCAAGTTGTATAAGTGCTAAAGATGAAAAATATTTCCCATCATCAAGGAGCAAATTCCCATCAAGTCAAGAGGGAAAAGTAAAGTATTACAAAGAGAACAACATAAATGAAGACAGGGAGATAGTAATCTCACGACCCTTCCTGGCAGTGGCAAATATTTAATTTGAACTGTTGTTGAAAGAGGAGTACACGGAAGAATGAATCTGATAAAGAAAGACCGCAAGGAGAACAATGTACATCACGTTCAGAAGCTTAGGGTTTAGATAACAGAGAATCTTTAAAAGATTTTCTTTGGAAGGACAATGTACTTAGATTTAGATTTAGTCTCTCTGGTAGGAATGTGAACAGTAAGACTAAAGGTTAGGACAAATTTCAGTTCAGTTCAGTTCATTCGCTCAGTCGTGCCTGACTCTTTGTGACTCTATGAATCGCAGCACGCCAGCCCTCCCTGTCCATCACTAACTTCCTGAGTTTACCCAAACTCATGTGCATCGGGTCGGTGACGCCATCCAGCCATCTCATCCTCTGCCGTCCCCTTCTCCTCCTGCCCCCAATCCCTCCCAGCATCAGGGTCTTTTCCAATGAGTCAACTCTTCGCATGAGGTGGCCAAAGTATTGGAGTTTCAGCCTCAGCATCAGTCCTTCCAATGAACACCCAGCACTGATCTCCTTTAGGATGGACTGGTTGGATCTCCTTGCAGTCCAAAGGACTCACACACAAGAGGCTTCTCCAACACCACAGTTCAAAAGCATCAATTCTTCGGCCCTCAGCTTTCTTCACAGTCTGACTCTCACATCCATACATAACCACTGGAAAATCCATAGCCTTGATCAGATGGACCTTTGCTGGCAAAGTAATATCTCTGCTTTTTAATATGCTATTCAGATTGGTCATGTGGAAAATTCTGAGAGAGATGGAAATACCAGACCACCTGAAATGCCTCCTGAGAAACCTATATGCAGGTCAGGAAGCAACAGTTAGAACTGGACATGGAACAACAGACTGCTTCCAAATAGGAAAAGGAGTACATCAAGGCTGTATATTGTCACCCTGCTTATTTAACTTCTATGCAGAGTACATCATGAGACACGCTGGGTTGGAAGAAACACAAGCTGGAATCAAGATTGCCAGGAGAAATATCAATAACCTCAGATATGCAGATGACACCACCCTTATGGCAGAAAGTGAAAAGGAACTAAAAAGCTTCTTGATGAAAGTGAAAGAGGAGAGTGAAAAAGTTGGCTTAAAGCTCAACATTCAGAAAACGAAGATCATGGCATCTGGTCCCATCACTTCATGGGAAATAGATCGGGTAAGAGTGGAAACAGTGGCAGACTTTATTTTTGGGGTTCCAAAATCACTGCAGATGGTGACTACAGCCATGAAATTAAAAGACGCTTACTCCTTGGAAGGAAAGTTCTGACCAACCTAGATAGCATATTCAAAAGCGGAGACATTACTTTGCAAAACAAAGATCTGTCTAGTCAAGGCTATGGTTTTTCCAGTGGTCATGTATGGATGTGAGAGTTGGACTGTGAAGAAAACTGAGCACCGAAGAATTGATGCTTTTGAACTCTGGTGTTGGAGAAGACTTGAGAGTCCCTTGGACTGCAAGGAGATCCAACCGGTCCATCCTAAAGGAGATCAGTCCTGGTTGTTCATTGGAAGGACTGATGCTAAACCTGAAACCCCAATACTTTGGCCACCTCATGCGAAGAGTTGACTCATTGGAAAAGACCCTGGTGCTGGGAGGGATTGGGGGCAGGAGGAGAAGGGGACGGCAGAGGATGAGATGGCTGGGTGGTATCACCAACTCGGTGAACATGAGTTTGGGTAAACTCCGGGAGTTGGTAATGGACAGGGAGGCCTGGCGTGCTGCGATTCATGGGGTCACAAAGAGTCAGACACAACTGAGCGACTGAACTGAACTGACTAGATTGGTCATAACTTTCCTTCCAAGGAGTAAGCATCTTTTAATTTCATGGCTCCAGTCGCCATCTGCAGTGATTTTGGAGCCCAAAATAATGTCTGACACTATTTCCACTCTTTCCCCAGCTATTTCCCATAAAGTGATGAGACCCAATGCCATGATCTTCGTTTTCTGAATGTTGAGCTTTAAGCCAACATTTGCACTCTCCTCTTTCACTTTCATCAAGAAGCTTTTTAGTTCCTCTTCACTTTCTGCCAAAAGGGTGGTGTCATCTGCATATCTGAGGTTATTGATATTTCTCCTGGCAATCTTGATTCCAGCTTGTGCTTCTTCTAGCCCAGCTTTTCTCATGATGTACTCTACATATAAGTTAAGGACCTACTATAAAAATAATTAATTAGTTTTTCTAAAAAGAATATGTTATATTAGTTTTATAGGACTGTTGTAACAAAGTACCAAAGACTGGGTGGCTTAAACAATGGAAATTTATTTTCTCACAGTTCTGGAGGCTGGGTGTCCACAAGGTATGGGAAGGATTGCTTTCTTCCGAGGCCTCTATCCTGAAGCTGTGGATGGCTGTCTTCTCCCTGGGTTGTCACATGATCTTCCTTCTATGTTGTTCTCTCTATGTGTCCTCTTCTTATAAGGGCACCAGTCATAATGGATTAGGGCCCATCATAATGGCCCAACTTTAATTACCTCTGTAAAGATTCTATTGCCAGATACAGTTATATTTCTGAGGTAGTAGGAGTCAGGACTTCCGTACTGCATGAAATTCAAATTCCAGTGTTTTATTGGAACATGGCTGTGCTCCTTCATTTATGTTGCCTATGGCTGCTTTTGTGCTACAACAGTGGGGTTGAGTAGTTGTGACAGAGACTGTATGGTGTGCAAAGCCTAAATTATCTACTATCTGGGCCTTTACAGAAAAAATTTGCATCCTGTAGTCTAGATAAAAGATGAGTTGGCAGTTACTAGTTTAGGCTGGTAACTGAGTGATGAAGTTATTAAGGAATAGTGAGTTGTATGAAAGGGAAGAGGGTGAAGCTTGTACCCTTAGGTGCATACCAACAGGTCAGAGAAGAAGAAGGAAAAGAAACTACTAAGGTAATGGGGACAGAATGGGCAGAGCTGTTGGAGGAATAAAGGGACTGAGCCGTGTACACTGTCTTTCCCAAAAGAGGGAGCGATGAACAGTGACAAGAAAACAGAAGGGTTCTAGTGTCATACACACACACACACACACACACACACAGAAGTCGCTCAGTCGTGTCCGACTCTTTGCAACCCCATGGATTGTAGCCCACCAAGCTCCTCGGTCCATGGGATTTTCCAGGCATGAATACTGGAGTGGGTTGCCATTTCCTTCTCCAGGGGATCTTCCTGACCCAGGGATCGAACCCCAGTCTCCCACATTGTAGGCAGACACTTTACTGTCTGAGCTACCAGGGAAGTCAGAAATCAGTATTTCACATAGAAGGAACGGGCAAATTAAAGCAAACACTATAAAGAGATGAAGATAATAAGCATTAAAAATGGCTTTCAGATTGAGTAATGACCTATTTGCTTTGGAAAGTCATGTAATATATAATTTAATATATATTAAGTACTTAATATATATTTAATTATACATAAATTTAATTAATATATATTTAATTTTATAAATGTTTAATGTATAAATATTTCATTTATTATTTATTAGAGGCAGTTTTGCATTCATAGGGCTTGCAAAATATTCCCCAAGAAAATAATCAAGTTTCTGTACTGTATTTATAGTCTGAAAACACTTCTTGCAAAATTATCTCTAGAATACTATTTTAACAAGTGAGCAAAGTGGGGTAAAAAGAACAATTTCAAATACATTCTAAAACCAGTTTTTGTATACACATTTTAAAAAGTGAAATTTGCAAATATTTCTCCCTATCTCATTTCACTTTATTTTATTGAGAAAGTCATTGTACTTTGAAATTTATTCCTTTAATGTTACTATCAAATCTGTAACTACTCCTCCTTAAAGCAAACCACTTTCATATATAGAGTGGATTTTTCTAAACTTCCATATTTTGCACTATTTTATATTTTATGCCTTTAATGAAGTTATTCCAAAGAATGACACTAAGGACTTTATCAAAGTTCAAAAAGGGTATTTGAATAAAAAAGTTAGCCATAATCATGAACCATTGGTTTCAAAATTATGATTATATCAAAACAGATGTAGTGTTTCTATATATTAATAAGACCAGAGGGGAGGGCCTATGTATACTTACAAGCATTACTTGCTGTCAACAACAAATTAGTTCAAACATACAGATTCAAGAGTGCAAGAGCAAAAGCATATTGCAAAAAATAGTAAAGAAGGAACTGTCATTAAAATCCAATACATTAAAGACAAATAATGAACACAGAGAATGACTATCATTTTTTGAGTGTAATTTTATTACTATTAAATTCTCTTATGCTTCTTATATTTACTCTTGAACTGTATTTTCTCTATTATTATAATTGTTTTTATTACTCAGTAATTACATTTAAATCTGCATATTTCCTAAAAGATTTTTGACCTTTTCTACATTTCTTGGAACATTATGTTTTCTACTCAAAGTTATTTATTTTCTACACCTTGCTTCTTAGGAAAGAAAAAACTATTTAAAGGAAAAGATGGAAAATATTCTTAAGAACATATCATCTGAAGTAACTACTTTGATGCACATTCTAATATTTTTATTGGACTCAGTTTCTAATTATTTGATCATTTCAGGAACAATGGCACAGAGTGGTCTTTACATGAAAAAAGTATTTCCATTTGAAAGACCAATGATCTACTTAGAAATGGTTCCTGAATAATAGAGTAGTGGAAATCGATTTTTAAAATTAGATTATTTTAATAAATAAGTGCAAATAATGTGCTTGGTGTTTGTAGATAGCGTAAAAGCATAATTATAACTACCAAGATAAATACTTCTCCAGCCACATTCTTGTACTTAATGGATATCTTGTTAATAGGAAAATATTTGATTTCAAAGCAAAAATCCTGAATTTCTTCCATTCTTTCATATCAAGATAAATTTCCTATTTAATGTCTCAACACTGCCTGTTCTTTACAGAACAGGTTTAGTATCAATTCTTTAAAATGTGTTTTCAAAGAAGACTAAGTGTGTGTTAAGTCGCTTCAATCATACCTGATTCTTGCAATCCCATGAACTGTAGCACATCAGACTTCTCTGTCCATGGGATTCTCCAGGTAAGAATACTGGAGTGGGTTACCATGCCCTTTTCCAGGGGATCTTCCCAACTCAGGGATCAAACCTGTGTGTCTTATGTCTCCTGCATTGACAGACAGGTATTTTACCACTAAATGTGATTATATCTTTTGTCCCAGACATTTTCATTAAATGGATGCTACATCATTGATACAACTTTTAGTTGCGTTTCACTTCTAGGGGAAAAAAAAAAAATACTTCTGGCTGTAGAGGGACCTGGAAAAAAAGAAGAAGAAGAAGAATGTGTGGTGAAAATATTCTTGATATTGTTCCCCATTTATTTAATTCATTAGGTGTCTTGATTAACAAAATCCTATGCTTTGTTGTGGGGATTTCCAGACAACAAAGGTGGCACTAGTGGTAAAGAACCTGCCTGCAATGCATGAGACACAAGAGATCCAGGTTCAATCTCTGTGTCAGGAAGGTCCCCTGGAGGAGGGCATGGCAGCCCACTCCAGTATTTTTGCTTGGAGAATCCCATGGACAGAGGAGCCTGGCTGGCTACAGCCCATAGGGTCTCAAAGAGTTAGACACAACTGATGTGGCTTAGTATGTACCTATGCTTGGTTGCTGAGTTAAGCAAAAGTTAAGTCCAGAAACAATAGAGAATGAGTAAGTAGTTTTACCTTTTAGCAAGTATCTTTACCATTTCCCAAATTTTTTCAGAAATAAAATTGACCAATTTCTACATGTATCACTCAATCACAAACAATCTAGAATTTGACCAAATTTTGTGAGTTATGCATTTTTTGGTTTATTTATGTGCAGGCTTGTTCTTTAACTATACTCCATCCCTCAACACTCTGCACACACATACAACACTTAGACTGCCAGGTAGCCAAGCAGAAAAATATCTCCAGTCTCAGAAGCTTGTTTCCTAAGTTAGGCAATATTTTCAACTTTCCTAAAGATATTTTCTTTCATCACTTTTTGATGAAAATACCATATGTCTCCATGGCTCACATAACAGAAAATGTAATCATATACATCTGGGCAAGGTGAAGAATGCCAAGGCTGACCCAGAAGCCAAATTACATTACCTTAATCTTCCACCCTTAGTTCAGGAAAAATTGTTAAAACTTAGAATAATAGGGTCTAAAAGCACTAAAATGGCTCTTTTTCATAGAATTTGGAATTGTAGTTTTAAAACCCTTTACAGTTTTTTTTTTTTTAAAGCTACCAATTAGGCTGCTAAAGTTTGGAGGGTTTTTCCTTCACTATAAATCCCCCATAATTCAATTTTCATTTGAGCAGTCAAGAAATAATATACCAAGGATCTGTGTGAATTGTGAGCCTTGCTGTTTTTGTTTTCCCATTTATAGCATCCACTTTTCTCATCT
Source organism: Ovis canadensis (assembly GCF_042477335.2). Lineage (NCBI taxonomy): Eukaryota > Metazoa > Chordata > Mammalia > Artiodactyla > Bovidae > Ovis > Ovis canadensis. Next base: position 69,519,137 of record NC_091248.1, on the reverse strand, counting down.
TCCTCAATCCTACCCTTTAACCTACTCCATGAGTCATTTTTGTTAGCGGTAATCTTTTCAATTTTGTTATAATTACACATTAACTGAGTCTCTTAAAGTCCGAGTACATTGTTACAAAATAGTGAATGTAAAGGTCTTGACAGGCTATGAAAAAAGCTATTTCTCTTCTTAAGTAAACTCTGGTTATAATCTTTATCTATTGAAATAAAACTTCTGTCCTCTATTGGTTATTGGATCACAGAAGAATGGCTGAATGGATTTGCAAAGTGTGTTTGGTATGGTATGCACAAAATTCATTTTGGAGTATCCTGGCTGATGGTGATGATAAAGGGCACCTCCATAGTGGGCAGTCATCCACAGATGGCAGCTCAAAGAAGACATACAGATGGCTAACAAACACATGAAAAGATGCTCAACATCACTCATTATCAGAGAAATGCAAATCAAGACCACAGTGAGGTACCATTTCACACTAATCAAAATGGCTGCTACCCAAAAGTCTACAAGCAATAAATACTGGAGAGGGTGTGGAGAAAAGGGAACCTTCTTACACTGTTTGTGGGAATGCAAACTAGTACAGCCCCTATGGAGAAAGTGTGGAGATTCCTTAAAAAACTGGAAATAGAACTGCCATATGACCCAGCAATCCCACTGCTGGGCATACACACTGAGGAAACCAGAATTGAAAGAGACACATGTATCCCAATGTTCATCGCAGCACTGTTTATAATAGCCAGGACATGGAAGCAACCTAGATGTCCATCAGCAGATGAATGGATAAGAAAGCTGTGGTACAGATACACAATAGAGTATTACTCAGCCATTAAAAAGAGTACATTTGAATCAGTTCTAATGACGTGGATGAAACTGGAGCCTATTATACAGAGTGAAGTAAGTCAGAAAGAAAAATACCAATACAGTATACTAACACATATAGATGGAATTTAGAAAGATGGTAACAATAACCCTGTGTGCGAGACAGCAAAAGAGACACAGAGATATAGAACAGTCTTTTGGACTCTGTGGGAGAGGGCGAGGGTGGGATAAGGGCGAGGGTGGGATGATTTGGGAGAATGGCATTAAAAAAAAAAAGAAAAAAGCTATTTCTCTTAAGTAAACTCTGGTTATAATCTTTATCTATTGAAATTAAGTTTCTGTCTCCATTGGTTATCAGATCACAGGAGAATGGCTGAATGCATTTGCAAAGTATGTTTGGTATGGTATGCACAAGATTCATTTTGGAGTATCCTGGCTGATGGTGATGATAAAGGGCATCTCCATAGCGGGCATTCATCCACAGATGGCAGCTCAAAGTGACCACTAGCGCTGCTTTGCAGAAAGAAGACAACCACTTTGAGTGGTTTCAAATATGAGCCCAGAAGGCAGGGGTTGACTGGCAATTGGGGTTCCTCTTGACATTCTCATAAATGCTTAGTGTCAAAGACTTCTATATTTAAAAAATAGTCTTTGATTATTCCAATAAATTCTGGAGTCTAGCTGGTATGTGACAATACCATATTGTAACTATTATTTCTCAAAATTATGATTTATACTGTTACCAAAATGGTATAAATTGATAGATTTATGATGTTTCACACTTTGAGCAAAATATTTTTGGAAGATAACCAATGCAAATTTTAAGAGAAGAAATCAAGACCTAAACCATTCTCAAACTCAGTGTACTTTGTTCTTTGGTTTTGTTGTTTTCCTTTATACCAGGTGTCAAGTCCTGCACTACTGCACTATATATAGCAAATTGAAAAAATATTTAAGATGCAGTCCTTGACCTCAAGTGTCTGACAGTCTTGTGAGGTAAGAAACTATATTTGCCTCATATAATGCATGAGGCAGAAAGGGTTTAAGCATTGTATTATGTCAACACTGAGCAAAGCTGACTAGGCTTTCCTGGAAATATAGAAAGCCTCTTCTTTAAGATATCTGCTCCCATATATAAAACTCTACAATTTCAACTCTAAAAATGTTTTACAAAGCAGATATTCATACCACTATGAAGGCTGGACAAATTTTAGCAACACCTAACAAAACAAAATCTTTGAATATACAAACCTTCAAATTAATTTTGCTTGACTTAAACATTAATTAACAAGTTTTTACACAAAAGTTATGTAAATTTACCATTTCTTTCTTCTTCCCATTTCCTACATACTCTCCCTTAAATCTGCTGTCCAGGGTCCTGTTCCCATAATTTTCTTGTATGTGATCTTTATTTCAGAAATATGATTGTAAAGCACAGAGTTAAAATAATGACTGCATTAGCACAGAAAAGATGAAAATAAGGGTTTGTAGGGCTGTTATAGAAGGATTTCATTATCACCTTTTGGCCTAAGAGGCTGTATTAGTTTGCTAGGGCTGCTGTAATAGAGTACTACAAACTGAGTGACTTAAACAACAGATACTTATTGTCTCAAGTTTGGGAGGCTGGAGTTCTAAAACCCAGTTGTCAGCAGCATCTGTTTTTTCTGAGCGTTGGGAGGAACAGATCTGATCAAGGCTTCTGTCTTGAAGTTATATGACTGTTTATATTCATGTAGTGTTCTCCTTGTGTGCATGTCTGTATCCAAGTTTCCTCTTCTTATAAGGACACAAGTTATAATGGATTAGTGCCCACCCTAATGACCTCATTTTAAACTTGATTACCTCTGTAAAAACTCAATATCCACTAAGGTTATATTCTGAGGTCCTGGGGTTTAGGATTTCAAAATATGAATTTTGAAGGGGACACAATCTAACCCAACAGAGTCTTATAGCCAAGGACTAAATAATTTGAAATCATACAGTTAGTCAGGATTAAAATCTAGATCTGTTAACCCCTAGTCCAGGATTTTGTGTACAATACTACAGGTGATGCTAGAAATCTCTGTTGTCAGCCAGCATTGTGGTTTTAATAAGGTAGCATCTAAAGTGCTGATATTGTCCATAAGGAATCAGTTATTAGTGAAGAAGCTGACTAATGTCTTAAGAAATATTTAAATTAGAGTCCTGTTTTTGGAAACCAAATTGATTCTTTTAACAGAATTTAGAAAGCAGAGTTACTCCTCTTGAAACAAACATCAGAACATCATTCAAAGTACTACACTCAAGCCATTACTCATGCAGTCTTATTAAGCATAATCCACTCATACTTCTAAACAAATCCCGGGAGCATGGTTTGTGGAAAATTAAATACAATAGTGTGTATACTGGTTAAAACTCCACTTTTAACTGTTCAATATTTTTCGCTTCCATAATATTATAATGCTTATATCATAGTATCCAAACCAAGACAAGGTCTGAGTGGTGGTAATATGGAACCTAAACGTGGGAACAAACATCAAATTCCCTTTCCTAATGCTGTAAATCAGCTTATATGATGATTAATACAGGGTCTGTATGGGTGGTGCCCAGATGCTATAAACCACTCAACAGATAGTTACCCACACCAGATAATTTGAATTATTCATTAACTAAATCTTTGCAGCCATTATAGAAATTTGCTTAGCACTACTAAACAGACTTCATTACTTGAAGAAGAATAATTTTATTAGTTGTCAAAATTGTTATGCCAAGGCCATTTATTTACTTTTTGATGAAAGAAAGTATATGATAACATTTCTTAATAGGTTTATGTACTTACATAGAGATGTCCCACAAGGAACCTAGAAATAAATAAAATGAACTTGTCCATGGAGAAGTAAATTGTAAAAGCAAAAAGTAATGAATGGGAGAACACATACCCAATCACTGGAAAGAAACAGGATGGCTCATAGGCCATGCATTTGGATTTAACTCTAATCTAAATATACACACATATATACACACACATTCATACATATTCAAAAGGACTATGTCTATCAGAAAAGCAATTGATCAGCATAAAAATAAAGAGTCATAGAGCCAGGTCTTAGCAATGCCCACTCAAACACTCTGTAGAAAAAGACTCAGCCCTCAACCAAGAGGTATTTCTAGTCCATATGAGAAATCTATCCCTCTAATGGAGATGCATGGTGGAAGTGATTATAACTGGTGGACTCTACAGATTTCTAGTTCTATTGGCAAACCCTTTACTTTGTGAGAATGATGTGTTATGCCACCTTGCTGCTGCTGCTGCTGCTCAGTCGCTTTAGTCGTGTCTGACTCTGTGAGACCCCATAGATGGCAGCCCACCAGGCCTCCTCTGTCCCTGGAATTCTCCAGGCAAGAATACTAGAGTGGGTTGCCATTTCCTTCTCCAATGCACAAAAGTGAAGCGTGAAAGTGAAGTTGCTCAGTCGTGTCCAACTCTTAGTGACCCCATGGACTGCAGCCTACCAGGCTCTTCCGTCCATGGGATTTTCCAGGCAAGAGTACTTAGAATGAGACAATTCCATATTTATATTAACTCCTTTTGTTCAGATTCTACTCTCAAATAGTATCTTTCTGATTATGGTTCACTTTCTTTACGTAGCTTGACTATGCAAGAGAGAAAATGCTAGTCAAGCCAGTAGAGTAATCTAGTCCAACCTGACTGCACTAATTCTAACTGCAAATTAGTACATTGGCATTCTGGTATCTGTCCCTCAGACTATTGGTTATACCAGTTATCCTAAGGAATTTTTTTAAGGCTATCTGTAGGGTAGTTTTATGGCCATCAAAAAGAATGGGCAATGTAATCTATGCTTTATCTGATTCTGTCTGGCTTCAGGAGGCCTTCCCTTAGATGATACTATTATCACTTCCTTGTTTTCTTATTGTTTCTACATTGAACAGTAAAGACACGTTCTCAGCAGTATGTTTCTATGACGTTTTTCTCTTACTCTATTCTTAAATGAGAGAAACATATTTGGTTGCCCTAAAGTCAACCATATGCATCTTCTAATTAAAAAATTAGCTTCAATAAAATACACATGAATTATTACTTTTAATAACTTAAAATTTTCACTCAGTTAACACTGAGTTTCACTGTGGAACTAACAATGTACTTTATGAGAAATACAATTTGCATTCCATTAGTTCACATTCTTAAAAATTCTTCAAATGTCTTTGAGTGTTAAGTATTTTAGCCTCCTGAAGACTTGTTATTTATCATTAATGCTTCATCAAGAAATGACTTTTTTATATCCTAGTTTTAGAATTCTATCAATAAGTACAAAGCTTCACAATAGGTCCTTGAACCTCCATTCTCAATAATAAGTAACATTTATCTCTTTGTTTTATACACTTTATATGGAATTAGAACCCCCTGTAGAGACATTAGATTAGGAATTATAAAACCGATGTGGCATGCAGTCATTGTCCTGATATTTTCAAACCATCAACAAAGAATGGAAAAAGGGGCAGCTAGGCCCTGACCTACCATGTGGTACTATATTATACAGCAGGGTATCTCTCTGAGAGTCACTAACTAGACTGCCTGTGTAAAGTTAGATAAGGGGTAAGCTTAATGTTGAGAAAATCTATAAATAATTATGCAGTTCACCAAGCAAGGTAACACTGCACCCTGCGGGGTCTGAGTCAGATGACTCAGTATGTGAAGAAAAATATTTGTATTTAACTGGAATTTAATTTAGTTTCACATCCTCACTATAGGTTAATCTTCCCTAAAAGTAGGTCACTAAATTGGCAGTGTTTTGAAGTGTTAATATCTTTTGCCATGTCTGTCGGACCTGTAGACCAGCTTTTGTAGTTTATAATGTAAATCCACACTGATCTAGACAAATTTGAGGGGTTAATTCCATGGTGATCAATGAAATGGCTAAAATGATGACTATGGCCTGATGGTTAACTAGATTTCAAGAAAGGTCCCTCAAAACCTAATTTAATGAGAAGGGATTCATTTGTGATTAGCACCATCATTTAAAAATATGTGCTAATAACTGTCTAAATAAATATCCTCTGAAGTTAAATACACATGTCTCACTTTATAATTTATTTCATCAAAAGTTTTTTGTTGTTGTTGTTAATATTGTTTAGGAAATCTCCATATCAACCCAGAGCCAATTTTCATAGCTGACGAATGACTGCGGAGGGCACAGTAGGTAGTGGGCATTGTATTATGTCTGCTTACGAACGGACTTTGTAATGCAGAATCAGCCAGAGCTTCCTACAGCTTTGGAAAGAACATTTATTTCTGCATCCATCAGAAGAGCAAACTTCACTGTTACTCTTATTGTTACCTTGCTAATTTCCCCTTATAACTCCTGAAAGTGAAAGTGAAGTCGCTCAGCTGTGTCCGACTCTTTGCGACCCTGTGGACTGTAGCCCTCCAGGTTCCTCTGACCATAGGATTCTCCAGGCAAGAATACTGGAGTGGGTTGCCATTTCCTTCTCCAGGGGAATCTTCCTGACCCAGGGATCGAACCCGGTTCTCCTGCATTGCAGGCAGATGCTTTAACCTCTGAGCCACCAGGGAATGTCTTATTAGTAGAGCCAGAACTGTGATAACTTCTGGTTAGTAAAAACGTTTCTAATCCACCTGACAAATGTCCTCTGAAACGCTTGAGCTCTTAAAGTAACCTGATAACTCATACTTCTTAATAGCCAGTAAATATCCCTGTTCATTTTGGCAATCCAAAGAGATTTTTTTTTTAATTGGAAAAAGTTAAAGAGATGCAGCTCAGGTTTCTGGCACAATATCTGACATATAATGACCTTACCCAAGGAAAGCCATTCTTCTTTAGAATATCAAGGCAAATACATGGTTCATTCAAGCATAGTCAAATGTATATTTAATACTGTAGAGGCTGTGTATATACAGTATAAAAAAGGGTGCTGGGGAGAGAGGACTAGTGTTTATTGAACCACTATTATATATCCAGCATGTAAAGAAATTCACACAGGCAGACTTACTTCATATTCACAAAGATCCTATAAAGTGTATCGTACCGATTTCTCAAATGCATTCCACAAATAAAGAAATATAGTTGATAACTCTGTATCATATCATTAACATTGCTAAGAGAGTAAAAGGTTACAAAGAAAAAAGGAAAAGCACAGAGAGAAAAATCAACATGGGAACAGAAAGATTTGAGTCATGCTTTTCATAGTATGAAACCTCCAACGTTAACCAGTCATGATTGGAATACTTCAAAACCTATTTTTAAGAGTTAACACATCCTTCAGTTAATAGACCAAAGGGAAAGAGAGGAAGTTACATAGGATTGTATCTGTGTGTGCTCAAGCATGTCTGACTCTTTGGACCATAACCCGCAGGGCTCCTCTGTCCACGGGACTTTTTAGGCAAGAATACTGGATTGGGTTCCCACTTCCTCCTCCAGGAGATCTTCCTGACCCAGGGATCTAATCCACACCTCCTGTGTCTCCTGCATTGCAGGAAGACTTTTTACCCACTGAGCCATCGGGGAAGCCCCTACATTGGGTTGTTGTTGTTCAATCACTAAATCCTGTCTGACTCTTTGCAACCTCATGGACTGTAGCATGCCAGGCTTCCCTGTCCTTCACTATCTCCCTCAGTTTGTTCAAACACATGTCCATTGAGTCGGTGATGCCATCCAACCATCTCATTCTCTGTTGCCCGCTTCTCCTCTTGCTTCAATCTTTCCCAGCATTAGGATCTTTTCCAATGAGTCAGCTCTTCACATCAGGTGGTCAAAGTACTGGAGCTTCTACTTCAGCATCAGTCCATCCAATGAATATTCAGGACTGATTTCCTTTAGGATGGACTGGTTGGATCTTCTTGCAGCCCCAGGGACTCTCAAGAGTCTTCTCCAGCACCACAGTTCAAAAGCATCAATTCTCTGTCATGCGGCTTTCTTAATGGTGCAGTTCTCACACCCCTACATGACTACTGGAAAAACTGTAGCTTTGACTATATGGACCTTTGTCAGCAAAGTGATGTCTCTGCTTTTTGATACACTGTCTAAGTGTGTCATAGCTTTTCTTCCAAGAGCAAGAATCTTTTAATTTCATAGCTGCAGTCAGCATTTGCAGTGATTCTGGAGCCCAAGAAAATAAAATTTGTTGCTGTTGTCCTTTTCCCCTTCTGCTTGCCGTGAAGTGATGGGACCACATGCCATGATCTTTTAGTTTTTTGAATGTTGAGTTTTAAGCCAGTTTTTCACTCTCCTCCTTCACCCTCATCAAGAGGCTCTTTAGTTCTCTTTACTTTTTGCCGTTAGAGTGGTAATCATCGGCATATCTGAGGTTATTGATATTTTTCCTGGCAATCTTGATTCCAGCTTGTGATTCATCCAGCCTGACATCTCCCATGATGTACTCTGCATCTAAGTTAAATAAGCAGGGTGACAATATAAAGCCTTGATGTACTCCTTTCCCAGTTTTGAACCATTCCATAGTTCTATGCCCAGTTCTAACTGTTGCTTTTTGACCTGCATACAGATTTCTCAAGAGGCAGGTAAAGTGGTCTGATATTCCTATTTTTTAAGAATTTTCCATGGTTTTTTGTGATCCAGACAGTCAAAGGCTTTAGCATAGTCAATGAAGCAGAAGTAGCTATTTTTCTGGAATTCCCTTGCTGTTTCTATGATCCAACAGATGTTCAAAATTTGGTCTCTGGTCCCTCTCCCTTTTCTAAATCCAGGTTGTATATCTAAAAGTTATCATTTCACGTACTGCTGAAGCCTAGTTTGAAGGATTTTGAACATTATCTTGCTAGCATGTGGAATGAGTCCATTTGTATAATAGTTTGAATATTCTTTGGCATTGAGCTACTTTGGAATTGGAATGAAAACTGAACTTTTCCAGTCCTGCGGTCTCTGCTGAGTTTTCCACATTTGCTGATTTATTGATTGCGGCACTTTAACAGCATCATCTTTTAGGATTTTAATGACTCAGCTGGAATTCTATTACCTCCACTATCCTTGTTCATAATTAATGCTTCCTAAGTCCCGCTTGACTTCACACTCCAGGAGATGACCCTAGACGAGCGACCACATCATCATGGTTATCCAGGTCATTAAGACCTTTTTTATATAGTTCTTCTGTGTATTCTTGCCACCTTTTCTTAATCTTCTCTGCTTCTGTTAGGTCCTTGGCCATTTCTGTCCTTTATTGTGCCCATCTTTGCATGAAATGTTCCCTTGCTATCTCCAATTTTCTTGAATATATCTCTAGTGTTTCCCATTGTATTGTTTTCTCTACTTCTTTGCATTGTTCCTTTAAGAAGTCCTTCTTATCTCTTCCTGCTTTTCTCTGGAACTCTGTATTCAGTTGGAAATATATTTCCCTTTCTCTTTTGCCTTTCATGTCTCTTCTTTCCTAAGCTAGTTGTTAAGTCTACTTAGACAATCACTTTTCCTTCTTGCATTTCTTTTTCTTGGAAATGACTTTGGTTACTGCCCCCTGTACAGTGTTATGAACCTTTGTCCATAGTTCTATAGACACTCTGTGTACCAGATCTAATCCCTTGAATCTATTCATCACCTCTGCTGTGTAATCATCAGAGATTTGATTTAGGTCAGACTTGCATAGCACAATTGCATTCATCTCACATGCTAGCAAAGTAATGCTCAAAATTCTCCAAGTCAGGCTTCAACAGTACGTGAAACATGAAGTTCCAGATGTTTAAGCTGGATTTAGAAAAGGCAGAGGCATCAGAGATCAAATTGCCAACATCCACTGGATCATTGAAAAAGCAAAAGGGTTCCGGAAAAACATCTACTTCTGCTTTATTAACTATGCAAAAGCCTTTGACTGTGTGGATCACAATAAACTGTGGAAAATTCTGAAAGAGATGGGAATACCAGACCACCTGACCTGCCTGCTGTGAAATCTGTATGCAAGTTAAGAAACAACAGTTAGAACTGGACATGGAACAGGCTGGTACCAAATCAGGAAAGGAGTATATCAAGGCTGTATGTTTTCACCCTGCTTATTTAACTTATATGCAGAGTACATCCTGCAAAATGCCAGGCTGGATGAAGGACAATTGGAATCAGGATTGCTGGGAGAAATATCAATAACCTCAGATATGCAGATGATACCACCCTTATGGCAGAAAGTGAAGAGGAACTAAAGAGCCTCTTGATGAAAGTGAAAGAGGAGAGTGAAAAGCTGGCTTAAAACTCAACATTCAGAAAACTAAGATCATGGCATCTGGTTCCATCACTTTATGCAAATAGATGGGGAAACAATGGAAACAGTGACAGACTTTTTTTTTTTTTTTGGCTTCAAAATCACTGCAGATGGTGACTATATCCATAAAATTAAAAAAGACTTCTTCTTAGAAGAAAAGCTATGACCAACCTAGACAGCATATTAAAAAACAGAGACATTACTTTACCAACAAATGTCCATATAGTCAAAGCTATGGTTTTTCCAGTAGTCATGTATGGATGTGAGAGTTGGACTGTAAAGAAAGCTGAGCACCAAAGAATTGATGCTTTTGAACTGTCGTGTTGGAGAAGACTCTTGAAAGTCCCTTGGACTGCAAGGAGTTCCAACCAATCACTCTTAAAGGAAATCAGTCCTGAATATTCATTGGAAGGACTGATGCTGAAGCTGAAAGTCCAATACTTTGGCCACCAAATGTGAAGAATCAACTCATTGGAAAACACCCTGATGCTGGGAAGGATTGAAGGCAGGAGGAGAGGGGGACAACAGAGGGTGAGATGGTTAGATATTATCATCGACATGATGGACAGGAGTTTGAGTAGCCTCCAGGAGTTGATTAGCTTCCAGAGAAACCTGGCATGCTGCAGTCCATGAGGTCGCAAAGAGTTGGACACAACTGAGTAACTTAACTGAACTGAACTGAATAGCCTAGTGATTTTTCCTATGTTCTTCAACTTAAGCATGAATTTTGCAATAAGGAGCTCAAGATCTGAGCAATAATCAGCTCCAGGTCTTGTTTTTGATGACTGTATACAGCTTCTCCATCTTTAGCTTAAAAGAACAGTATTAAAAGGCCAAAGATGACACTGGAAGATGAGCCCCCCAGGTCAGTAGATGTCCAATATGCTACTGGGAAAGAGTGGGAAAGTAGCTCCAGAAAGAATGAAAAGGCTGGGCTAAATTGGAAATGATGCTCAGTTGTGGATGTGTCTGGTGGTGAAATAAAGTCTGATACTGTAAAGAACAATATTTCATTGGGATATGAAATGTTAGGTCCATGAATCAAGGTAAATTGGATGTGGTCAAACAGAAAATGGCAAGAGTGAACATTAACGTTATAGTAATCAATGAATTAAAAAGACAGGAATGGGAAAATTTAATTCACATGACCAGTATACCTACCACTGTGGGCAAGAATACCTCAGAAGGAATGGAGTAGTCCTCAAAGTCAACAGAAGAGTCTGAAATGCAGTACTTGAGTTCAATCTCAAAAATGACAGAATGATCCCAGTTCATTTCCAAGACAAACCATTCAACATCGCAGTAATTCAAGTCTATGCCCCAACCACTAATGCTGAAGAAGCTGAAGTTGAACGATTCTATGAAGGCCTACAAGACCTTTAGAACTAACACCAAAAAAAGATTTCCTTCTCATCATAGGGGATTGAAATGCAAAAGTAGGAAGTCAAGGGATGCCTGGAGTAACAGGCAAGTTTGGCATTATGAAATGGAGTACACAATGAAGCAGGGCAAAAGCTCACAGAGTTTTGCCGAGAGAACACACTGGTCTTAGCATACACCCCCTTCCTACATTGGGTTAGTTGACATAATAACTATCCTTTCACGTATTTTTTGAGGTAAATTTTCTAGTAGTTCTTTTTTGAATCACCACAATTCGGTAGATGTGATGTATTTTATGTGTATCAGTGAAAAGACATACTGTTTTAAAATGAAAATTTGAAGCTCAGATTATTTTGCATTCTCTTCACCATAAACATGATTATAGGCATGCCTGATTATAACTACAGAGTATGTGTGCCCGTGTATTCGTCAGGCTAGAGAAAACTCTGAAAACCATTTTGCCTTCTATTATTAATGAATACAATTAAGGCCACTCAGGCAGCATAGTTACATAACCACAGATAGCACCAGATTAGGCTGGAACCAAAAGAAAGTCAAGTTAGTAGTCATGATATTAATACCACAAAGTTACTGTGCTTAAAACTAATTTTAAAATAATCTGTTCTACATATCAAGTTACAAAGTGAATGCTTTAAAAGCAAGGCTTTTCATTTATCAAACACTTCTTTCTTTTCAATATGCTGATATTTAGATACAGGTTAAATTAATAGTCCACGTGTCACTTTTCAACTGAAGTGATATGGTTGTGCCATGGAAAAGTACTATGAATAATTATATTGCAGAAGACTGACTGTAACCAACTTGTCCACTCCTTGGGTGTGCTCAAGCCTTAGGCCTCAAGCACTCTGGAAATACTCTTTGCTGTGACCCTTCAATAAATGTGGTTATCCCCCTTCCTATAAAAGAAACTTCAGTGTTATTATAGATATGGAAATTCTCTGTGGGACCAAAATATTTATGTATAAAATAATAGGACATTTGGCATTTGGTTTAAAATAATCCAGGACCAGCTGGGCAGCAAAAGATGAGGTGGTATACATAACACAAAATTGACTGAGTTGATCATTGTTTCAATTAAGCGATAACTTCATTAATCTCTCCTTTTTATGTTATTGCAATTTTTCATAATAAAGTTTCCAAAACAGCATCAAGCGCATGTCAAAAATATTTGTCAATCTGAAGCTCATTTTACTACACTGTATATAAAATATTTTAAATTGTGATATAAAAGGCAATGTCTGTACCAAACTCTGGAGTCAGAGACAAGGTTTATTCTTTTCAGGTTTGCATAATAAATGATTTCTAGCTCAGGATCAGACCCTATTCTTTCACATTCCTTAGCCATCACTAAGACAATGCTCTCTTTAAGTCCTCTATTCTCGTCCTCCTCTTCACTCTTTCTTCTTCTCTCTTTACTTTTCTTTGGGCCCCACCAACAGTTCTGTCAGGAAACTAAAGGGTTTTTAATACACAATAATTAAGTTCTGTCTTTTTTTCTCTCTTTACTTATTGAGAGACTGTCTAAAGAGCCAAATTTCCACATGCAAAGTAACCATGAACTTGTTTTTTTTTAAGGAAATGTCCCTATAAATTTAAATCAATGTGCTTCTGTGCTACAAATCTGTTGTTTTATGTATTAAATAGATGTATAATCTCAAAATCTTAGTCTTTTGATAAAATCATTGACATACCATTCATGTATCATAAAATCAGTTTATGAATTATTATATTGTTTTTATATAATTTTTAACTTATAAAGATTAATTTTGGTTGCTGTTAAAAGCATATAAGATATACATTAAAATATAACATATATAAGAAAAATACATATCAAAGAAATTATTCTTTAAGTAGTTGTGAATTAGAAAATCATTGCTTGACATAATAAACATCTCTTATGCTTTAATTTTTTAAAAGATCACTTTATTTTATTTTCACCATTTTATTTCCTCAGTCTTTCCCTAAATCCTAATTGAGACAGTACAACTATACAAATTTCAACATACTAGAAAACTTTTGTATGATTCTATAATTAACTTTATTTGTAGCAATTTTTTGTACTGTGCAGAATTATTCATAACTGCCATATCAAAATTCACTCTTTATTTTTTCAACACTTATTGAGTTCCAGACAATTTATCCATTCCTGACAATACAAAAGCATCACTCCCCACCCCCAGACCCCCACCACATCCCTAAGGATCTCCTGGCAGAGCTTCATCTCTTTCCAAGGGCACACAGCTATAAAAATGCAACTGCAGCTTCCCCTGTAGCTTCTGTAGTTCAGATCAAGAAGATGCTGTTGTTTCCTGTGTTTATTTTGTGCATGAAACCCTTGCCTCTTTTGGAATGCACATATCTCAGAGAAGTACACCATTTACTCCCAGGGAGCTGATTGCTTATTTTAAACTTCTTGGACAATCATTTTTATATTGCTTCTGGAAAACAAATAAAGTGTATTCAAGCAAAAATCCCCAAACCCAAATGCAAACTTATGCACTAAACTATTGTTTAATTCAAATGCAGGAGAATGACATTCTTAGAAAGGCTAACTGTAGACAGGACAGTCAGTTTTAGAAGAAGCTAGAAACAGTATTATAACTTTCTGGATATGGTCAATGGTGACTTAGCTTCAGTGATATCATGTGTCCAGTACAAGGTATTGTCACCTGATAAGTCATGGAATATGCTTTTTGCTGCAGTGCAAGAAGGTGGTTTTTTGTTGTTTGTTTTACCATGTGCATTTAGTTGATTAGTTAATAAATTCACTACTATAATTAAATCTGAAATAGGAAAGCAAGCTTAATTTCCTTTTCCTGGAAGCAAGTTCTTTTTGAGAAATAGCACACCATTTAGCAAGTTAGATTGGAAAGGACTCAGTAACTTTTTATTTGAGCCCTCCCAAATACAATAGCAACATTATTCCCCGTGGTTCTGGTTCTTTCCTAGTTCCTCTTGCTCTTGAAATTTCTGACTTAATGCAAAAGCTCATGTCACACATTTTAGTCCTGAGGGAAATTACTGTGACCTGTTTTTTTAGTTTCTTCGGGGAGTTTATTTTTCTCTGCCTTCCCCTTCCCCCAATTGTTGGCTATTTCTTTCCAGCCACACTCCTCTAAATCCTCCTTCTGGCAGGGCATGCCAGCTGTCTACTGAGGATGCATCTAATCTTGGCGCCTGTCTGTCATTTGGCCTTTTTTAAATAGTCCCAGTTAAAAGTGTTGTGTAATAAAAATAAATAGGTTTGCCTCCCTGAGTGCTATGACTCACCCTCATTAAAGTCATTGCTGCCTTAAACAACACTGATTTTACCTTTCTCTTCAGAGTAGAAAAGCTAATACGTGTGTACTAACCAGTAGACTCAGAGACAGAAGATTCTTGTATTTTAATAATTCCACATTTATGGATCACATATCATATACATGGATCAGGAAAGTGTAACCAAACTGCACAAAATGAAAAAAAAAATCCACAAAGGATTTCATTCCAGCATATTTAGATTTAATATCAACAATCTGAAATCCACAAATCTTTCAAGAGTTGGTATCTCAGGAATTTCTTCAGCTGTGCATTCTTGACATTTACAACCCTGAACAGAATGTATATTTTAGTTGCTTTGGCTTTTCTGTGGTCACATTCTCTTGCTACCCCACCTGCATGCCTCTCAGAGCTTCCGTTACTTCTCTAACAAAGTCCGAGGTGCCAGATACGTTTCTGCATATTTTCCCCCATATGTCCAGATTTCTGTAAATAGTGTATACATTATACTTTAGTTCTTTTACATTATAAATTATTAACACAAGCTGGCAAATATTTAATAGCTTCCCCTGTTGGTTTGTTCAGGACCATTCTGAGTAACTTCCTTTGTGAAGGAATGAACATCAGTCTGAGGAAGAAAAGGTCTATTAGAAATTTGATTTTGATCATTTGTTTTGTGCATTCTTATGATATGTTATATGATTCACCCTAGCAAAATGTCAAATATATTATCTATACATTATACAGAGATAAGCAAAGAAAAAAAGCCCTGCCTAGTACTGACAAAAGTTAACACTAATTTAGACAGAGATGGCACTTTTTGAAAAAGCAAGTTTTTAAAAATTTCATCATAAGCAAAATCAACTTATTAGTAATGTCCCCCTAGTTTCAAGTAAATGTTCCCACCTTCAAACTGGAAGCCTCTGGGTGCAAGTCATTCGTTTAAGCAGTATGCAGTAATCCCAGACTGTTATCTACCAGTTGTTACACGTCACGGCCATTTGATATAGACAGTACTTCTAAAAGAGGAGCAGAGAGGCTGACTGACAGTTTACATCAATGGCTGAGTCCACAACACACAGAGGGCAAAATTGTAAGTCTTTAACTATGTACAGGGAGGCCTGGCATGCTGCGATTCATGGGGTCTCAAAGAGTCGGACACGACTGAGCGACTGAACTGAACTGAACTGAACTGAACTATGTACATCAAAGAGTAGATAAAATTAATGAAAGAAATTCCGAATTATAATTTTATGTGTTAAAGGTCAGGATTCTTTAATATTGTAGCAAAGTCCCTATGTGGCTCCACTTATTTGGACTTTAAAAGTATTGCTCCTTTAAAATAGAAAGTTAAAACAAAATTCAAGGCAAGCTATTACTGCACATTTTGTGTAGAAGTAGTTCTTTTACCAGGAAGAGAATTGGTCAATGATCTAGTATAGTTTCTCAAAATGGTTTCCCAGGATCTCTGGAAAACTTGGAATGAAACAAGGCACACAATTTCAGGGTCAAATTTTCCACAATAATGTTTCAGACTTGTGTTTTCATTTTAATCACAGTCTCCTTAACTTTTCTAGACTCCGCAAAAGTAGAAACATACCTGTTTTTTTCACTAAAGTGTTATAGTACCTAAAATAAAGACTGACCTGTAGAAGCCATGTAATCAATATTGAATGAATTAATGATTTAATTCGTTTCTATAAAACATGGCATTGTTTCAACCAGTCAACTACAGCATGGCTCACATTTTTTATAGTCATTTACAACTCCTTTTCACATGGAATGCCAATTTACTATAATATGTCTGATAAGATGTAAATCTCCAAAAGAAATTATTCCCAGGGCCTGTGAGAGTCTTTAAAAGAGTCTGTGTCCTAGATGTCAGTAGGAAGAGGTTATGGCATTGAGTGGGTAGAATAGTCGGAAGTGGATCTGCAGAAGACAAGTTATGGAGGGCTTTGAAATGCTATGATGTTTTTATTGTTATTGTTTAGTTGCTAAGTCATGTCCAACTCTTTCACAACTGCATGAACTGTAGCCCGCCAGACTGCTCTGTTCATGGGATTTCCCAGGTATGAATGCTGGAGTGGGTTACCATTTCCTTTTCCAGGGAATCTTCCCAACCCAGGGACTGAACCCAGGTCTTCTGCATTGGAGGTGGATTCTTTACTACTGAGCCACCTGGGAAGCCCAGTGCTATAGTGAGAAGCATCAAGTTCATCCTGGAGAGAATATGGAGACATTAAAAAAATGTTAAAATGGGGTCAGAGTCACATGTTAAAAGGGGCACTTTGGATTTCATCTTGACAGTGAATTTGTTTTAGATAAAACTGTAGTTATTATTAGAGAAGGAAATGGCAACGCACTCCAGTATTCTTGCCTGGAGAATTCCTTGGACAGAGGAGCCTGGTGGGCCACAGTCCGTAGGGTCACAAACAGTTGGACATGACTGGAGCAACTTAGCACACGCTTATTAATTGGATACAAGGTAAGAAGGTAGTTGTCCCAACCTGAGGGTAAAATGAAGAAGAACTGATATAAAGGTCAGGCCATGGGAATAATGAGGAAAGAACTTACTTAAGTCTATTAAGGAGATAATATTAGTAAGAACTGGTGACCAGTTATAGAAGCAGTGAGAGGGAAGCCTTATGAGTGACTCTGGTTTGTAGTTGAGTCACTAGATGGATGGTACTATCTCACAGAGAAGAGGAGTAATGGAGGATATGTTGATTGAATTGATTACTTGATCAATTAGTGAAAAGTTTCTAATCCCTCTCCAAAATTCACCATCAATTAGGTCCTGCTTAAATCACTTACTTACATCTTATTTCCCTTATCTGTTAAACAAGGGAACTTGTTTCTACTCAGCCTGCCTCACAGAGTTGGTTTGAAGAACAAATGTAATATATTTTCTTATTTTGAAAATATTTGACATTTTATACACACAAAATAATTACATGTTAAAAATGACTTTTATATGGGCCTTCTTGAACCTCTCTTAAATATATTTGAAGGATGGTACAAATACTATTGAATCAGTGTGTTTTTCTCCATCTCATCCTTAGCAATAATCATTATCATAAATTTTATATTTAATCTTTTCCTACTAAAAAAAAGTTTTAATTTATATGTGTATATTCTCAAACAAGAGATAACCAGGTTTTTCTTGCTTTTGTGCTTTATTCAACTGATATCTAGTCTTATGCACACTGCTTTTATTTATTCAATATTATGTTTTCATTATGATTATAGAATTGTGTATAAAAGCAAAACGTTAAAATACAAAATAAAATTAGAAACAACACAAATGTCTATCCATAAATGATAACTAAATTGTTATATATAGTCTCCAAAAGGAATACAATACAGCAGGAAAATCACAGCTAAATATAGCAATAGAGAATATGAATTATTACCTACTTTGAAAAACTTCAAGGTATAAATATATAGTAATACTTTAAAATATAATATGAAAACATAAGTATAATAAGTAATACTTTTATAAATTCTATGTAGTTAAAATTAAAAGTTTACTAAGGACAGTCTTTCTATTAAAATAATGCTTACTAAGAATTTAGCAATTATGAACTGGAAGGAGACTCTTCACTGAGAGCAGCTCTGATGCTCTCCTTTTCAGCTGCTCCTTTTGCCTTTATGTTCTCCTACTTCGAGCTGCTCACTTACTACAACACTAGCTGCCAAGGGTGCTTTCCTTTCCTGAGATCTCTGCATGGATTGAGAAATATTTCTGGATGTAGCAGGGTTCAGGAACTAGCCAATCTGTTTATTTTGTCCCTTTCAGAGACAAAGGCCAATTTCATTAAAATTAAAACATTACCTGATTCAAATCTTCAGAGATTTAGTATTTTATTTCAATAAAGGATGATGCTTTATTTCTCTGAAGATTTTTTTAAAACATTAAGAATTTTCATATGCCTTAAATTAGATCCAGAGCTGTAAAACTTTTTTTTTAAATCTCTATAGATAGATCTAAGTGTTGGAGTACAAGATAATAAATTGTGTTAAATTAAGTTATTAAAACAGTCATGTCTGTGGCTAGGAAATATTCTATTTGATTCACATCTTTCCTTCTTACCATCAATATTTGAGAAGTCCAACAATGGTTATATGCCAGTCCATGTCAACACAACTTCACTTTGACCCATATCCATTATAAAAAGGTAAATTTTAAATTTTAGTGGGTAAACAAAGAGGAAGTCATTTATTCCTTATTATTCCATCTCAACATAAGCAATGTTTTCCTCATCTAAGACATAACTTTCAGTTTGCTAGTATTACAAATTGCTTTATTTGTCATCTATACGTATGTATAGGTATATAGATATCTGTATGATATATGCAGTTATCATGTTATATCATAATTATACATATCCTGGTTTATTTAAATACATATTTTATTTCTTCTGGTAATAGCTTATACTTCTATAACTTACACTCTGTCAGGCACTCTTCTAAGTGCTTTGCTGCTAAAACTTGCCACCTGTGAGGTGAGTAGTCTTATTATCCACGTTTTTCAGGTGAGGAAACTCATACACAATGAGGTTAAGTAATAATATAAGGTCACACAGTACAGGAGTATTAAACCTGAGATTCAAACTCCCATGTCTGGCTCTAGGGTCTGTGCTCTGAAATCTTACCTTAAAATGCCTTTACTAAGCAGCTCAGTTAAATGAACCCACTTTGAAACATCAGTGTGGAGAGTTAAGCTAACAGAATAACCCAAAGAAGATATTTTGATTTTGGATAATTGTTTTTAAAATTAATCTTTAAGTTCTTTTTGCCTGTATTAAATAGATGCAATCTTTTATTTTCATTAGCACTGCCTATGAGGCTGTGACCTCTTTCAGCATAAGGACTGCTCAACAACTTCTACTCTCCTGATCCTAACGTATTGCCTGTTGCACACTCTAAAATTCGTTGAAGAGGTGACCAACAAGCACACTGGCAAATTAGAGGGATGGTTTGGGGTAACTGGATGGTTCAGATTGAAATTTTGGTTTTTAGAAAATAAAATATTCTGGCTAGAGTTAACCTGATGGATAAACTATATTAATTTACTTCATTGGATTAAAAGAAAATTGACCACTAATTTATTTATCTTAGTGTTTTACTTGTACCCTTGAATCATAAACTGCCATAGATTATTTTTATAATTATTTTAACAAGTCAAAAAATTTAACTCAAATTTTGAGTACACAGCATTCTGATAATACCACAATGTTTTTAAACAGTGATATGCAAAATTTTATTCAAATATGAGCATTTTCAACAGATATTGTAGGATGTTATAATATTACAATACATTTTAGAACTACTAAATTACTAATTTCTATTAGCAACCAGTTTAAAAGGTACAACATTTTCAATTAAATAAAAATTTAAAGTATTTCCATTTCCTACTGTGTACTCAGTGGTAAAGAATCTGCCTGCCAAGCAGGAGATGTGGGTTCGGCCTGGATTGGGAAGATACCATTGAGAAGGAAATAGCAACCCACTCCAGTATTCTTGCCTGGAGAATCCCACTGACAGAGGAACCTGGTCCATGGAGTTCCAAAGAGTTTGACACATTTTAGCAACTGAGCAACAACAGCAGCAACAAAAATCTTAGCATTGGTGAAATATAGCTAAATAACGTTGCTTCCCTG
The DNA here is from genome assembly GCF_042477335.2 of Ovis canadensis. Lineage (NCBI taxonomy): Eukaryota > Metazoa > Chordata > Mammalia > Artiodactyla > Bovidae > Ovis > Ovis canadensis. Next base: position 69,498,783 of record NC_091248.1, on the reverse strand, counting down.
GTGGCTCAGACGGTAAAGCGTCTGTCTGCAATGCAGGAGACCCGCGTTCGATCCCTGGGTTGGGAAGATCCCCTGGAGAAGGAAATGGCTCCCCACTCCAGTATTCTTGGACGGTGGAGCCTCATAGGCTACTGTCCATGGGGGCGCAAAGAGTCAGACAGGACTGAGTGACTTTACTTTCAATCCTCAAATATTTTAATGGAGGAAAATATGAGGTAAGTATTCATAGGCTTTCCTATTTTTATCATTTGGCACTTACAGATATAAAATACATGTAAGAAAGATAAGTCAGAGTCCTATATCACAAATCTCTGTACAACAAGGCTGATCCTATTTTTCACTGTGGTTCTGCCCAATCAGTTAATATTTATTAAACACCCATTATACAAAAGTGCTAAGTTCTCTGTAATAGCCCATTGTGTGTAATAGCATATCATGATTTCAAGTGCTTCCAGCATTCACAAGTATTGTCACAATTCTTAGTTATGAGGTGGGCCACACTGGTGTCCTTCCTTTCATTTTACAAGTGTGGAAACTGAGGCCCAATATGGTTAATTATACTATCCAAAGTCACAGAAATGGTGGTAAAACTTGGGCTACAGAAGCAATAATGGTAATAATAAAACAGAGAGAGGGAAGAGAAATAGCCCATCAAAAGGTTCTGGTTCATAAAAATCTTGATTTGAAAGCAATGTTAAATGGCTTGGTCATGTAAGGAATACACACCAAACTCACTTTATTATTAAGGGTTAAGTTTCTTTTGATTAATAGAGACCAACTTCTAATAATAATGCTCTTTTAAAATATAATTGGCATATTCTTATATCATACTTTTCTCTCTTCTTGCTTAAACTTAATAGAAAAAACAAGCTTCAAAAAAGGCACCCTCAGAATAAATAGGGTATGTAATAGGCAATCATTATACATGATTTCTTCACTCATGTGGAACTCCTATAACCCACTAATGAGATCACTACTTGTGAGGTACTAAGGCCTTTTGTTTCAACTAGGTTAATCATATTTTATGACCAACCATTATGTCTCTTCACTCATGTATACTGCTATTTCATCGCTAGGTATAGTATTCATACTTTATGGTCCAATTTATTATTTGGCTACATCTGAAAACCAAGACTATATGAATATTTTATTTTATATGCAAAATACACTAAAGTTATTGTTATTTTTATAAACATATAATAAATCCTATAAAAGACACATTTTAGAAAAATAAAGAAATTGAATAGGGGACACATATGCTTCCCCATCTTCAGTGTTAACAGAGTGAACATGAAAAAATCCATTTGTCCCAATATTGGTAGTTACAATTGCTACTATTTATTGAGAACCTTCTTTGCCTCTTCTCCCTATGTACACATTTATATATTCACCATCTCACCTAACCAAATCTTTAAATTGGACCTATATAATAGTTATTATCATTTCAGAGCTGAGGAAACTGACATTTAGCAAGATTAACTCTTTCCTTGTCACAGAGTGGCAGATTTGAGCTTTCGTTCTAACACTGCATCATGGTTTTAACATATTCTGGCTTTTTCCCCTCTCAGACCAACCTGCTGAGGTTCCATCTTCAATTGTGCTCCATCTTCTTTGTAGCTCATTTATTTAGTTATTCATTTGGCATACATTTTTCGAATACCTTCTACAAGCTAGGCATGGTTTTAGGAACTGGAGACAAAAAGTTAACAAGACAAAGTCCCTGCTCTTAAAATGTATAGACTCAGGGCAGAGTCAGGCAACAAGACAAACAAGATAATTTCAGAAAGAGATATCTGCTAGGAAGACAAACAGACTGGAGAGATAGAGAATGCAGGAAGAGGAGCTGGTGGAAATGGAGTGTCCATTTTCAACTGGAAGACTTTCTAAGGAGATGGCATCTGAGCTGGACCGTGAATGACCTGAAAATGATACCAGGTGGTCTGGGGTTGGGCATTCCCAACAGAGGCAACACCAAGTGCAAAGGCCTAAGGCAGGAACAAGTTTAGCATGTTCAAGGAATAGCTGGGATGCCAGTGTGGCTGAAGTTTAGTGAGCTGAGAAGGCGGTCATGGGAGGTGGGGCTGAAGAAATAAACAGAAGTGTGATTCTGTAGAGCCTAAAGGTCTTGGTAAAGAGTATGGTTTTATTTTATGTGTCATAGAAGGCCACTGGGAATTTGGGGAAAAGTCCAGTCTTATCACAGATACTTATCACAGTAGTTCATACTGTGATGGGGCAGCTGCCTCAAACATCACTTACCTTTTTAGAACCACTTCTATTTCTTGTGGGTTTACCTGACAAATATTACCTCCTGATAGTGATGCCAGGGTCACATTCACTTGATACGCATTTTAGGTGACTTGTCCTTGTTCTGAGTCTGCTGTACCATTTCCTGATATTATCTGGACTTTCTCTGCCCCAGTGCTACTAACTTCAGCTAGATATCAGAGAAACATTGGGGTGGCAGTGGGGGCTTGAAGGTGGGAGGTAATTCTTTTGAAAGTGTGGAAAACTGACACCACTTACCAAACTCTAAAAGAAATATTCACATCTTTAAAGAAGAATTCTTGTTACTCCAAATGAATTTTTAATCTGTAGCACATCAAAAGTTTAATAGTGTGACTTGAAATATAATAAGGTGACTTGGGAATCACCACACATACAGATATCCCCAGGATCAGCCCTTGTAAATTAATTTTGCTTTTCAAGCTCATACTTTCTAAATAGTTCTTCAAAAGTTCCAAAATTGTTCCTACACTCATTCTCTCAGTAGTGGTATTGGGGAGGAGGGAACCAATGGGAAGAAAAGAATGAGTCAGAGGTAACTGTAAACTAGCTGTTAGTGTATATATATATATGTATGTATGTATGTATATGTGTATATATATATGTATGGATAGTAGGTACAAAAACAATTTCCAAAGAGAATGAATTCTAATATATAATAACAAGCTTCAATATTAATAAAATTTGAATCCTAAGGTTATTAATAAAAGAGATTCCAAGTCATTTTTATGGTCTTGAAAAGTAGTTATAATCATTTCACTAGTCCTCTGCCCATAATTCAGTCAAACTGGTTAAGGAAAAGGAGTGAGGAAAAACAGTTATTTTATTATGCATGTATTTGAATGTAGTGACCCAGCAATTTCTTTAGACTTTATGTAAAGATTATCCTTTACAAATTTTCATTCATGTAAGAGCTCAGAAATTTTAATTCTCTTAAATCTGACATTAAGAAGTAGCTTTAGTGACATCAGAAATCAAGAAAGAGAGAGAATGGAAGACAGGAGAACTGAATGCAACCCAGGAGAATCTCTGGGCAAATGACCTGGAAATTGAGTCCCAACTGAAACAGGAAAAATGGAAAGATGTATTTGGGGAAAAGGTTATTTGATAGCATTTCTGATATGACAGAGTTTGAAAAAGATATGAAAATGGAATATAATGTAAGGAAAAAGAAATGCAAGAATTAACACCATGGAAACGTAAAAGTAAAATGATAAATGAAAAATAAATAAAACTGAAAAGCTTGGCTCCATAGTATACACTATAGGCTTAATCATGAAAATGCTCTTCTTTGATTTAACTAAAATAGCTTTATAATTATGTAGGAGAATGGATAAGGCAAGGTGTTGAGGTCATATAATAGCTATATCACTGACTTATCTATCATCTCAGCAATTGAATACATGTTTCAAATAGTTAAATCAAGAAATGGTTTGCATATTAATAGAGATGTTAGAAATATTAAGAGCATTAAAAGTGATCCCAGCTCTGGTTATTATCACTAGACTGTCTCCCACTATTTCTTCTGATGTGCATGACTTGAATATGTACTGGAATGTATCCATATGGAATTTCTGACATCAGTCCTGTTTGTGGAATTTTAAAGAATTGTTGAGCTACAGCTTTATTACCATATTTGTCTCATTCATTCAAGAAATATATTTAATGTTTACTATATGCTAAGTGGGCAATATATTTAATGTTTACTATATGCATTCTCTTGGCAAAACTCTATTAGTCTTTGCCCTGCTTTATTCCACATTCCAAGGCCAACTTTGCCTGTTACTCTAGGTGTTTCTTGACTTCCTAATTTTGCATTCCAGTCCCCTATAATGAAAAGGACATCTTTTGGGGGTGTTAGTTCTGAAAGGTCTTGTAGGTCTTCATAGAACTGTTCAACTTCAGTTTCTTTAGCGTTCCTGGTTGGGGCATAGACTTAGATTACTGTGATTGAATGGTTTGCCTTGGAGACGAACAGAGATCATTCTGTCGTTTTTGAGATTGCATTCAAGTACTGCATTTCGGACTCTTTTGTTGACCTTGATGGCTACTGCATTTCTTCTAAGTGATTCCTGCCCACAGTAGTAGATATAATGGTCATCTGAGTTAAATTCATCCATTCCAGTCCATTTTAGTTCGCTGATTCCTAGAATGTCAACGTTCATTCTTGCCATCTCCTGTTTGACCACTTCCAATTTGCCTTGATTCATGGACCTAACATTCCAGGTTCCTATGCAGTATTGCTCTTTACAGCATTGGACCTTGCTTCTATCACCAGTCACCTCCACAGTTGGGTATTGTTTTTGCTCTCTGACAGAATGTGGTCCACTGGAGAAGGGAATGGCACCACTTCAATATTCTTGCCTTGAGAACCCCATGAACAGTATGAAAAGGCAAAATGATAGGATACTGAAATTGGAACTCCCAAGGTCAGTAGGTGCCCAATATGCTACTGGAGACTAGTGGAGAAATAACTCCAGAAAGAATTTTAGCCTTACATGTAGATAAATACAGAAAAAAGCAGCTAGAAATGTGGTATGTTGGGGTTTAGAGGTTTTCTTTTGATTTTGAACTTGATCCCACATGTGTATCTTTGAACAAAGTAAAAAAGCCAAAATAAATTGAGATAAATGAATAAAATATATTTCCTTCTTCTTTTCTATGAATAAAATTTCTGACCTAGGGACCACAGTTTTAGTTATTGGTTCTATGATAATCTTTACCTGTTTCCATCAGTTACTCTATTCAGTAATTGATAAACATTTCATAAGAAAAAACAATTAACAGAAAACTGTTGGAAAATAGCTTTGCTGATATTTATTTTTTAATATAATTGATTTATTTTGCATTTTGTATCTTCTCAGTCATCTATTTTAAATTTCCAAGATTTTCATATGGTTCCTCTTCCATCTCTTTCCCTTTTTTTTCTTTTCTCTTCTTTTCCCTCTCTTTCCCTTCTCTCTTTTTTTTTCATTTCCTTCTCTTTCCTAAACTAGTCAATGATAATGCCATTGAATGAGACAAAGTAAGGCAGTCATCTTTGCATAGGTGGAGAGTCAGAGCCCAAGCAGGGTGAGTAAGGCATCTATTTACACAAAGGTGAGGGCAGTCTGGCATCAAGCGTCTGAGTCCCATGAGCAGGAAAGAAGATCCATCTCAGGGTAGCAATGTCTGCATAGAATCAGGAGAGCATCTACATAAGAGAAGGGGCTAAAAGATCAGTTACAAGCAGGAGGACTGATAAAACAACTGAAAATATTAAGGAAAATGAGAGTAGGTTTCCCAGTTTTTGAAAGGGGTCTACAAATTAGGAAAGGGAGATAACTAGAATGAATCCTGTGGTGTTGCATTATAATAGAAGTATGTGTTCTGGTTATCTATTAATGCATCACAAATTACCCCCAAATGCAGTGATGTAAAACATTTCAGTCGTGTTATTTCTCATGATTTTTTTTGCATCAAGAACTTGAAAAGAGCACATGTGGACAATTTATATCCTGACGCTCAAGTGCAAAGACTTGAAAGCTGGGGACAACTTGGCAGCTAGGAGCTAGAATCATCCGGAGGCTAGAGTTTGATGCTTGCTGTTAGCTGGGGTCTCCACAGGGGCTATAAGCTACAGCATGTACACCTGTCCTTTCCTTGTATCTGTATGGTTTTTCACAGGATGCTGACTGGATTCCAAGAGCAAGTATCCTAACAGGACCGGAGAGAAGTTGTGTAATCTTTTAAGTCTCCAAACCTCATTCTGTTATGGTCTTAAGTATTAATCAGCTTGGGATGCTATAACACAATGCCAAAGATGGGGTGGCTTAAATGACAGATTTATTTTCTCACAGCTTTGGAGGCTGGAAGACCAAGATCAAGGTGCCAGCATGATTGGGATCTGCCTTCTTACTATATGGAAGAGTGAGCAAGACACTGGTATCTCTCCAGATAAGATCACAAACTCCATCATGAGGCCTCACCCTCATGACCTCATTTAAACCTAACTCTTAAAAGCCCCATTTTAAATACTATACCATGGCAGGTTAGGGCTTCAGCATACGATTTTGTGGGAACACATTTCAGTCCATAGCAACCACCAGTTCAAGGAAGGAGACAAGCATGGCTCTCACTTCTGGATGGGAGAAGCATTAATGTTATACTGTAAAAAAGATTATATGGATCATATGGGATGAGAGATTTTGTTATAGCTAGCTTGGAAAATACAATTTCCCACATTATATATGCTTGTATACACACTTAATGGGCTTCGCTGGTAGCTCAACTAGTAAACAATCCACCTTCAATACAGGAGACCCTGGTTCAATTCCTGGGGTGGGAAGATCTCCTGGAGAAGGGATAGGCTACCCACTCCAGGGTTCTTGGGCTTCCCTCATGGCTTAGACGGTAATTTGCCTGCAATGCAGGAGACCTGGGTTCGATCCCTGGGTTGGGAATATCCCTTGGAGGAAGGCATGGCAACCCACTCCATTATTCTTGCTCGGAGAATCCCCATGGACAGAGGAGCCTGGGGTCACATGGGGTCCACGGGGTCACAAAGAGTTGGATACAACTGAGCAACTAAGCAGAGCGCAGCGCAGCACTTTATGGGTATATACACACATACACGTGTGTATGTTTGTGTGCACATTCCCTAACTGTGTCCAGTGAGAGGGCACAAGAGCAGCAACGGCACTCAACTCCAACAGCAGTGAGCAAACCTGGTGCCCAGATCTTGATTTGGGCACATGCCACTCTTCATTAGAAGGAACCAGGGCTCCTTTGAGAGATGGCTGATTCAAGAACTAGGGGAAAAGCAAGATGATTTTAGAACCACTTGTGACAGAAAATAAAGAATAATGAGAGGTGGCAAAAGGATACAGTGGAAAGCTTAAAGGGGCTCTATTGGCCAACTCAGGAACTATCTGAGCATCAAAATAGGGAAAGTAACTGCTTATAATCCATTGAATTAAGTAAACAAATAAAACCATTAGTGAGGAAACCATATACACACTTTCAAATTACCTCCCCATGCAAATATTTATTATTTACAAAAGTAGGAAAGGAACTTCACAGTCAGGAATCCTGGATGACACTATCCTAGTCAAGTGATAAAATTGAACATCATCATTGATGGGACAAACTAAAATTGTACATCACCTGACCGAATGCAGTGAGAAAAGCACAGCCCTCCTCTGCGATGTCCTGCAGAAGATGCATGACTTGAAATAAGCCATGAGGAAGCATCAGACACCAAATCGAGGAACAGTGACAAAGTATCTGGCCTGTAATCTTTAATAATGCCAACTCATTGACATAAAAGACTGAAGAACTATTCCAGACTGGAAATGACTGAAAGGACTAAATGAAACATGTGATTCTGAACTGGATGTGTTTGCTGTAAAGAGCATCATCAAGACCATGAGAAAACTCAAATAGAGTCTAAAACTTACATGACATTAATGTATCAATGTTGATTTTCTGATTTCAAAATTGTAATATGGCTATTTGGGAGAATATCCTTGTTTTAGAAGACACACTGTAAATAATTCAGGGAAAGGGTGTATCGGATCAGCAGTGTACTCTCAAGTGGTTCAAGAGGAGAAGAGGCTTTTTTGTCCTATACTTGTGTTTTTTGGTAAGGGATTGTTTCAAATTGTATATTTTTAAGTTATACAAAGCCTAGTAAACATTCAAGTTGCTTAGCATGGAATTCATAAATTTCCAATTTTGTATCTTACCTTGCATCTTACGACTTCCCTGGCAATAACCACATGTTTTAGCTGCAGAGCTGGTTAAGCCTTCACTCATCTTTTTCTAGGAAGACCTGTTTCTTGTCTCCTGGAAAGTCTTTTCCTATTCTTTATGACCCCTTGAGATGCTCACTTTCCTGTGGAACCTTTACAATTCTCCTGAACATATTTACTCAAGCCCTCTGTCTCCACCACTTTTGTACATTACTCTGTGTGTACTGTGGGGATTAGAAGGAAATTTTTAAATGAAGATTTAGCATTAAGCTTGGAATTTTATAAATGATTAGAAGGTGGAAATGATTATTTTCACTATCCTTAAAATTTCGGTGCTTTATATTCTCTGATTGTAAACTATCACTGTGTTATACTTTGCTAAAATTATTTAATATAATTATAACCTTGTTATAATTATTTAATATACTAGAATAAATATTTAAATGTGTGGAGCAAAAAATCCTACTTCTGAAAAAATCCAGTGGTTTTTAATCTATAATTTTTTTATGATTGCAGGTTTTATTTTCAGCTTGGTTATTTTCCAAGTTAGTTGTGTATTGAGAATAGAGAATTGGACATTTTGCACATATAAAGTACTTTCTTTGGTTTTGACAAGATGAGAGGTATATTGTGCTTAGCTCCTACACTCATTTTCTTACTTTTCAGACAAAAGATTTTCTGCTGCTAATCTGTCAGTCTTAAATCTCCTGGGATGTACTTTCTTCACCCTTCCTCTTTCTTGTTTTCTGAGTAAATAATTATATTATATTTTCCAGCTAATGCATACGTTGCTCTAAATCAAAGCTCTCTAAAAGGAAAATTTACATGGGAGTGAGTCGCATAGTAAATATTAATGGTGTTTTGAAATAATAAACAGCAGCTACAATGGCTTTAAGCCAAGTCAAGCCAAAGAAATAAAGTAGAGGTTACTGAGTTCAGGATGATGTTATTATTCACATAACTTCTCTTAGAGTTAGAAAATTATTGAGGAATAACAATAAAATCCCCCAAACTGGAGACACAAAAGAATTAGAAGAGTAAACTCAAGACATCACACTTCTAACTTTAAAGTCAAGGAGAGAGAGAAACCTAAGCATGTAGATCCAGTCCAAGTCTTGTCTGCTTTCCTTTAACCCCCAATATTACACGTAACTTTCTGTGATGTTGATAGCCACATTCCTCACATAAATTGCTGAAGGAGTTTCTACACAGCATCTCTCCTTCAGTATTCACTCCAAACAAGTCAGCAATCACTCTTTACTCTTTTGAGCTTGAAGAATTTTCTTTTTATGTGCTTTGAAAAGTGTTATATGAAATTCGAAATTTCCAGGATGTTGTTTATGTTCAAGGACAGATTTAAACAATGAGGAGACATCAGGCTCGGAAGAGTCTTAGAAAACAAAGACAATCTATATCTTATATGAAGGAAAAAAAGTATTATTTGGAAAATGCTGTGAGTGGATAAATGACAGAACACACATACACCCATCTAGTCACTGCTAAGTCCCTTTCCTCATGCTCTGTGCCTGTATTGCCGGCTCTTTAACTGGACTCAAGAGCTGCACTTTGCACTGTGGATTTCAGAGAGCACCTAACAAGCCACCCATATTTTGGAAGCAGTGAGCAGGAGGATTAATGAATTGTTTGGCCCCCTTCCTTTGAATGAGTATTTATTGATTCTGACAGAGGCGTAGGCAAGTGGATGATAGAGAGTAGAGCTGCATACCTCATCTGGCTCTCTGCCTTAATTTGTTTGTTAAAATGAATTAAGACTGATGGCAAATAAAAATGGCAGGGAAGACAGGACACAGAAAACTATAATGGTCACAGAAAGACAGAGTATCAGCTAAAAAAAAATCCAGTTCTTAGCTCGATGCTATTTTTATAATCTAGGATTTTAGACACAGATAAGCTATTTTAATATCATGCATATGAATACATTCACAAAGTTATATGCAGTTTACAGCCTTGAAAACAAGATCCTCCTAACTTGCAGCACTGTATGCTCAATAGTTGCATATATCATCACCAATAAAAGAGATTTCTGGGGTTCTACTGCAATGGCACCTTTGTTAAAGATGCATAAAGTCAGTGGAATAGACCTTATTTCTCTACAGCAGGCGAGGCTCTAGGAGTCCAGCAGTGATAAATATTTATCACTTAAAATGAGGCATAAGTGACTCAAAAGGGAAGATACAATAATTAATCTGCATGTGGAGGGGTGTTTGCTCCTTTGCTTGCTTTTTTTGGTGGGATTCATTTTGGTTTTGCTAAGGCATGCTTTGGACCAGATGAAAATCAAAGTTGAGAATGTGTACCCTCTCATTCTATGTGGGCTTTAGCTTCCCTGGTTTGAGAGTAAAAACCTGTCATTGAAGTTTACTGTCAGCTCAGTCTCTGCGCAGCTCTAGTCTCCTGTTGGTTTCCTAGGGCAGTGGTAACAAAGTACCACAAAGGAGGAGGCTTAAAATAACTGAAAGTTATTGTCCTGTAGCTCTGGAAGCTAGAAGTCTGAAATCAAAGTGCCATCAGGGCCATCGTCTCCCTGAAATCTGTAGGGGAGGATCCATCCTTGCTTCTTCCGACTATTGATATTCGTCAGTGGGCCATGGGATTCCTTGGCTTGTTAGACACATCACTCCCACCTCTGCCTCTGTTATCACAAGGCCACTTTTCTGCAAAGACTGCTTCCAAATCAGTTCACTTTCTGATTTAATAAGGGGTTTGGACTTCTGCAGGCTTCCCTCGTGGCTCAGATGGCAAAGAATCTGCCTATAATGCAGGGGGCCCAGGTTCAATCCCTAGGTCAGGAAGATCCCCTGGAGAAGGGAATGGCTGCCAACTCCAATATTCTTGCCTAGAGAATTCCATGGACAGAGGAGCTGGGTAGGCTACAGTCCACTGGGTCACAAAGAGCAGACACAATTAAGCAACTAACACGTTGACTTTCACTTCAGGATTTTTGCATATCTGTGAAGGAACCAGTTTAACCCATACAATTCTCAATTATTTTTCTCCTAAACCTGATGTATTTTGGATCATACATATAGATGAAAAGCACATTTCAGTAAAAAAGAAAAAAGAAATTGTGAGAATACCTGAAGCTTGTTTGAATTTTACCACCTTTCTTACCTTCTCAATCTAATTACAGCATTCTTGCTTCCCTGGTGGCTCAGAGGTTAAAGCGTCTGTCTCCAATGCGGGAGACCCAGGTTCGATCCCTGGGTTGGGAAGATCCCCTGGAGAAGGAAATGGCAACCCACTCCACTATTCTTGCCTGGAGAATCCCATGGACGGAGAAGCCTAGTAGGTTACAGTCCACGGGGTCGCAGAGTCGGACACGACTGAGCGACTTCACCTCTCAATTTGTTATAGTTTTAAAACTGTAGTATATTTGAAGAACAGTTTCCTGTTCATAGTTTATGATTTGTTTGATGAAAATTTTAAAATAACCTGTAATTTTTTAAACATTATATGTTAATTATACATTCATGCTTAGTTGTTCAGTTATGTCTGACTCTTTGTAACACTTTGGACTGTAGACCACGAGGCTCCTCTGTCCATGGAATTTTCCAGACAAAAATACCAGAGCGGGTTGCCATATCCTACTCCAGGGGATCTTCTCAACCCAGGATTCAAACCCATGTTTCCTGTGTCTCCTGCATTGCAGACAGATTCTTGATGCACTGAACCATTAGGGAAGCCCATCTCTCTGTCAATTACACTTCAGTGAAAAAACAAAACCAAATAAGCATCAAGCAGACTTGATTCTATGCTGCATAAATGAGATAAAGACACAAAGGTTGGATATAAAAGGCTGTAAATAGATATAACATTAGCCAAAGGTAAGCTAGTAGTTATATTAATGTCATACAAAGTAGATTTTTTAATTTTATTTTTTAAATTTATTTTAAATGTTTATTTAGATCAGGGTACTAATGAATTAGCATAGGCCTCATAATCTCTAATTCTGTCTGTCATTTAGATTCTCTTTAGATGGGCCTTCATCTCTGGTTATAGATGAAATGCCTACTGCGTGCCAGGCTCTGAGCAAGAAGCTTTTCATGCAACTCTCCCAGAAGTCCCATTATATTGGCATTTTCTATCCATCTTACATATAAGTGAATGAAGTAATAGTAGTTACATGAGGACAATTGCTTCTTATAACATGTTAAATACAGAAAACCCACCCTTTTGAATTCTCCTTGAAGCTAAATAACTGGCTTTCTTAATTTTCCCTCAGTTACTAGACTGGCTGTTTGGCATTATGTACAGACTGACTAATTATTGTTCTATGCTCTGGCTGTGCTTATTATAAAGGGAAAAATTCATCCTTAATTTGTCTTTTGGAAGATTATTTCTCTCCTAGTCTTTTGGAAGATTAATACATTATTTTTCGGCTTTTTTTAATTAAAAGGGATATTATTTTATTTTACTTAGTTTTAGAGCCCACACTCAGCATTTGAAACCATATACAATAAACCATTATAATAATGACAACACGTGTGTTTATCTATTATAACCAAAACTGAATTCAAGATATACAAACCTTGAATTTTAGAATTAGTATGACAACCTGGTATTTTTAAGACAGTACCCCTATGCCTGATCCATTTACAGGAACCTGAGGAAATCATTTGTTTTAATGGTAAGATTTAGCTTTTATCTACTGTACCATCCTCTTTGTTCTCCCCTTGTTCCTATTATTTCCATCCATGAATTATGATTACACAGCAGCAAGGGACGGTTCTGTTGATCTCTACCTGACGTCCATTACACATTAAGTGAGATTCAGCCTCCTCATTGTGGTTCATGAGAAGCTGCCTCGTCTTGATTCAGTTCTTTTGCCCTGCTGTCCAGCACATGCCTTACTGCCACACCGGCTACTTTGTAGTTCTCAATAGTCCCTCAACAAGAGCAAGTTCCTTCCCTTCCTGGGCCCTCCGCTCATGTTATTCCCTCTCCTCCTCAAGGGCTATTCCTTCTGTTTACTGGCCTCAGCTCAAATTTGGAGGGATGCCTTCCTTGTTTACTCGTTTAATATAGATTCCAACCATGTCATTCTCTAAGCTTCTGCACTATTTCCTTAAGAAGACTTTACACCTTTTATTATTTATTCATTTACCTGTTATTATCAGTTCCCCCTTTAGACTGTAAACCCTGTGAATACAGAGAATATATCTGTTTTGTTGACCACAATATACCCAGGTTCCTTCTCATTGCCTATATATATAAAAGATGTTTATTAACTATTTGTGGGAAAAATTAATAAGCACTTAACACTTGGTTTCCTTGTGAACTCCTGGTGGATTTTTAAGACACTTATGTTGTTGTCAGTCTGCTTACTAGCATGTGACAGAAGTCAGGGAACTAGCAAGATATTGAATGTTCTGCTTTTGTTTTTTGTTATGTGGCTAAGGAACAACATTAAGATTTTAGGAGTTCTATAGTTGACTAATTGCTCTTTTAAAAGCAATACTTAACCATAGCCCTCCTTCATTATATTCTAAGAGTAACAAAAATCATCATTCTTCTGCATTTTACATGAGGTAATGGAGAATATAAAAAACAAAGCTGCACTTAATAGTAAATTCCAAAGCACATTTTTTTTTAAAGATAACTCTTAAGGTGAAAAAAAAGTGTAGCTATAAAAATTGTTTATACCTTTCATAGGTTGTTGCGGAATTTTAATGTTGATATAAGTACTACAAACAATGACTCAATTATATATATGAAATGTTTGAATTGGTGTCTATTACAATCAGAGTATCAAATGGCATTTATTTAAACTATGAATGTGATGGATTATTCTTTTAAAAAATCCCCCATGTTTATTGTTGGCTATTTTTTGTATCTCTTCAGGACGCAGCCCATGACATATGTAAACATTTCCTACTTGTTAAATAAGTGAGTGGTCATTGAATGTATGCTATTAAGTTGAGACTTAAAGTATACATAGTGGTTGTGTGACCTTTCCTGAACCTGACTTCACCCTGTCTGACAGTATAATGCCGAGGAACAGATACTTTGGGAATGTTTTCCAGCTTTGCAATGTAAATGCCACTTAACCATCTTTTTCTATAATGTGTAAATATTATTTATCTCACTGGGAATTCTTCAGAATACATATGCTGGTTATTGAAATTAATTATCATGCTTTCGGATAAACCACATGACTGTTTGTTATCTCTTTCAAATCCTTAATCAAGTAACTCTAAATAGCTTTTCTGTATTTGGACAAGGTTCTCTAGAAACTGTCATGATATGCAAAATGTAAATGAGTTAAATAATAGCTAATACAAAAATGTATGCTTGATTTATTCCACAGATTTAAAAATCTCCAATGGCAACTAGAAAATAATAATAACAAGTCTTATGGGGAGTTACTGGTAAATGTTATGCTTTGGCATTATCTTGCTACATTGAGATAGGCAGTGGTATCTTTTGTCCAATTACAGTGTACGTTTTTTCCTTAATTTTACCTGCAGGGGTCACTGGTGTCACAGGGCAATCTCTCTCTCTGTTTAGGTTTTGATGGATAATTACCTGCTGACAGGTAATGTGTTGGAGGAATAAGTTAATATATTCTTACCATTTACTATTCAGTAAGGAATTCATTAACATAAAGATTATGACCTAGAATATACCCTTGGGAAACTTTCATGTTGATATGCTTTTATTTGGAAGGTGAGTCACTATGTTTGCTAGTGGAAAATAGTTGACAGAAACTAAATTTTTAACTTACTTCTTATTGGATATAACTGTGGGGTTCAGTCAAATGACAATGAAACAAGAAAAAAATAAGTGAGTCATTCATTTACATTGTACAAAGCAGATATATCCTTGAATATTATAAGAGGTATGATTGTCAAGAAAAATGCATTATGTAAACCTAGTTAATAGAACTTACTTTACACATTTTATTGGATATGTTAGTGAATTCTAAATAGTACCCTTCATTCATTCAGGTGGTTAATATATTAGAGGCCACAAGAGATGTCTTCTATGAATTATTTAGTTGAGATGGTGACAATTAACCTTTGCATTTCACAATCTAACACAAATTCAAGTTTTTTATTCATATAATTCTTATAATATATGGCATTTGCTTAAGTACCAAATGTTGATTTTTAAATAATAAGTTTCTATTGATAATTGGTGAAAATGGCTCAATTAGAGTTTGATTGATTTTGCTTCTTCTCTTTGAACAAATATTAAGACATGAGCATTAGAGACAAACTGGACTGAATTCAATTTTCTTCCTTTTCTAGAACAACAACAACAAATGGTGTCAGCAGAGACACCTTAAATGTTGAAAGTCCATGCAACTCTTGACTAGGGAGATGTGTCATTTACAGCCACTTCTGCCTCAGCTGTGATGGTCAGAAAATAATACAGGGAACATATCGCTGCTCTTTCTGTGGGGAAAAGTAATAAAAGTAACCAGAATAAAGAATGGTTAGTGATGATCCACTAAAGTTTAGATTGGCAATACTATCAGTTCAGAGAGTTTTTATGAAACATTTTAATGAACCTGATTTTGTTTTCTTCAAAGCCCAAATTGACAATGAGATCATTCTAAATCTTTCAGATAATTGTGTAACTGTATGATGGTTAAGAGTGGGTCCATTAGGTTTTTGTAAAATTAAAATAGGATATTAAGAGTTAATATTTTAATTCCTTGGAAGTTTCTTCACAACCTTTCTCTGTTTCACAGTGAAAAGCAAAC
This sequence comes from Ovis canadensis, assembly GCF_042477335.2. NCBI lineage: Eukaryota > Metazoa > Chordata > Mammalia > Artiodactyla > Bovidae > Ovis > Ovis canadensis. The sequence continues at coordinate 69,483,036 of NC_091248.1, read as the reverse complement.
ATTATCCTGAGGTTGATATGCATTGATTCTGAAAAAGTATAAATGTATTTGTACTAGAACTGCAAATGTTTGACAGAAATTGGAAAGTGACTCTTGAAGAAACTCTCAGCAGAAGAACCATAATTAGTTTTAAGATTTGCTTCTTGTGGCTTTTCAGACCAACAGGACTTTGTTTGCTGTAGCATCTTAAAGTATCTAGGGGACATTCACACTTCAACTATCAAGGAATACTATGTTTCACTCTAGTCCAAAGAGCAATGCGACTATATATGGTCAATGTAAAAATCACAACAAAAGTTCCCAAATAGAAGCCATTTAACTTGAGGTCAGTTCTCCTTACTTGGAATAGATAAAATATTTAGACTTTTCAGAATCTTAAAAGTAAACTTTGTGTGATTGTTTCTTACTCTGTGGATTTGTATATTTATTTTGAGGGAAAAAAAATCCTCTTCCACTCTTTTTTGTGGTACCTCTCCCAGCTTTGAAGATGAGATATAAAAATACATACGACGGAAATAATGGCAAATTTTTAGTTTACATAAGCAGTGATAGTAAAATAAATTAACCTTTTAATTTCACATACAGAATTTGTTCTAAAAGCTTAATTTGGTAAATTTTTTGACTACTGGTAGAGGAATCTAATCAAAACATAGAATATCATATTGCTGTTAATCAACTAATCAAATCAATCAAATAAAATTTATTTGCGCTTATATCATATGCTAATGTGTTCATATATAGGAGTATATATGGTCTTTAATGAACTTTAGTTGAGAAGAAATGAAAATAAGATAATAATAATATAGGGTTATGTGCTAAATGGATAGAAATATTAAATAAAATCAGTATTTACTTAGAGAGGGAAGATATTCATATCTGTGACCACTATCATGAACCCTGATAACTCCGCAGATAAAAGAATCCACCTGTAATGCAGGAGACCCTGGTTCATGAGTCAGGAAGATCTCCTGCAGAAGGGATAGGCTACCCACTCCAGTATTCTTGGGCTTCCCTGGTGGCTCAGATGGTAAAGAATACACCTGCAATGTGGGATACCTGGGTTCGATCCCTGGATTGGGAAGACCCTCTGGAGGAGGACATGGCAATCTACTCCAGGGTTTTTGCCTGGAGAATCCCCATGGTCAGAGGAGCCTGGCAGGCCCCAGTCCATGGGGTTGCAAAGAGTTGGACATAACCTAGCGACTAAGCACAGCACACATCATGAACAAAAATTACATGTGAAAGTATTTAGGCACACAGTCAAGCATAGGGAGTCCATGACTTCTAGAAGCTAATGATCGTATATTTATCAATTTTTACTCCCTAATTCTGTAGGTGAGAAACTGAGGACCAAAATAGTCCAGCACACACACAAAATTAATCAAATTTTAGTTAGAATTATGAAGGTCAAATAAAATGGTGGCAGCAAGCCTGAATTCGTTTTCATGTCTGTATTAGTAACCCTGCCCTCTCTTTATCTACTCTGTGTCTTGTTACTAAAATGTGTTCCAGAAATGCCTTTGAACTGCCACTGCTTTGTTTAAAGACCTCTTCAGGGCTCCAGGAGACATGAACTTAAGGCTTGCTTTCCTGCCTTTGCACTCACTGCTCTCCTCTCCCTTAAAGTAAATATGAGTTAAGCTATTCTCCAAACACATTCTGAACATTTCTAAAACACTGTGCCTTTGTGCACAGGGTCCTCTCATCCTGTAAGCCTTCCCTCTTGTGTCTTCAACTGTAAGTATAACCATCCTATGTTCTGATCAGAAACCACCTCTGGGGTCTTCCTTAATCTCATCCAATTGAAATTAATCTCCCCTATACTTAGCCTATTATACTGCTGGGTTTATATCTGTTGCTCCCAGAAAACTGAAAGTTCATTGAGGACTAAGACTTTCAATCTGGCATGTTTGTATCATCTACAGTACATTGAATAACTTTCATATAGCCACAGAAAAGTAGCAATGACAGAGAAGTTCATTATTAATAACAATAAACATAATTAAAATAGTTAACATTTATCCAGGCTTCCCAGGTGGCTCAGTGGCAAAGAATCTGCCTGCCACGCAGGAGATGCAGGTTCAATCCCTGAATCAGGGAGATCCCCTGGAGTAGGAAATGGCAACCCACTTCAATATTCTTACCTTTAATATCCCATGAACAGTGGAGCCTGGTGGGCTACAGTAGTACATGGGGTCACAAAGAGTCTAACATGACTGAGTGACTAAACAACAGCAATCCAGGCACTTACCCAGGGGGGCCAGGAACTAACCGCAGTGTTGTAGATGAAGCCAGAATGTGAAGCCAGGCTGTTGACTCCAGGATCCTCGTTTTTAACAGTGTGGGCTCTGGAGCTGGCTGCTCTGAATTGAATCCTGATAGTACCACTTAATAGCTGAGTGATCTCTCTGTGCCTCAGGGCTCTATCTATAAAATGAAAATATTAATAGTGCCTAACACATGTATTTTTTAATAGATTAAACTAGATAATTCATGTTAAATATTTAGAGTAGTGGTAAGCACATTGCAGTGCTGATTAGAAGTTAACCCTATATATTATAGTTTGTTCTAATTACTTGTTGAGTTAAATTAATTCAACCCTCTTGGGTAAAACACTTCTTACTTTCTCACTTCCTATCAAAATCCTATTCTAGCTTTAAGAACTTGCTAATGAGCCAGCTTCTCTGTGAAATCATTCCCAATGCCCCCCGGATTAACATTTTCACAGAATTGTGTACTTGTAAACTTACATAGCAATTAACTAACATCTATTACTTTAGGAAATAGTTATGGTCAGTTATAGTTGCAATAATGTGAGAAATATCTATAGAATTACTAACTTTTTCTCATAATAAAACATATGGTTGTCTAAACTTTTGTGTTTTGAACTCAATCTTTCTACTGACTTTACCTAAATTATTCTAAAAACTATCCTTGTGGTAAGAAGGATACTTTGAAAGACCTGAGTGGGAATATACTCAGGAATATTCTCAGGGAATCTACTTGGTCACATCTACAGTAGAATTTTAATTTATAAGTTGGAAGGAAAAAATTCTCTGAAGGTCCTCAGGTAGCATTGACATATGAAAGATGAAGTATTTACTCAATATTCTAGTAAAATCCCAACTTAATTCAATCTTTTCCCATACAAGAATTGTTTTGTTATCTGAGGAACCATACTCAATTTTCTAGGTAATATTACAGCATATTTTTGATGAGATAATCCATAAAAATGTATTTTCCTGTAATGAAAAATAAATATATACCAGGCCTTCTCTGAATAAGATGAAAGCAATTTTATAATTGTCAGGACTGGATAATTTGTTAACTCTGCCGTACTCCACGGTGTGGTTCAGTAGAGTGGCATAAATATCCAACAGTGAGATTGCAATGAAGTATTTTGATGTGGTTCAATTTGGTCATGACTTTTGAAACTAAAACGTGAGAGTAGTCTAAATCAGTCTTTGGCTAATATGGTTTTAGCCACTGAAATAATTTTTTAATCTATTTTCTCTAGTCATTTAATGAGAATAATCTATATAATATTAGGTGATATTTCATATTTCAGTGAGATTATACTTTAGTGGAACCATAGCAAACACTAATCTGCCTTGACCTAGTCCTTAAATTTACATGTATATACATTTTCATGTCTGAGGTCATCTTGATATGTAATATACTCAAAGGGGCAAAGATAGAAATAAAAAGGAGGAGAGTGGGATGTAATATGAAAGTGGCAAAGATAAAGCCTAAAAATCCAAAAGTTGAATTTTCTCTCTCAGGTTTCTCAATGACATTGTATTCTCTTGTACAACCCATGTTCAATTTCCCTGCTACAAGAAGGAGGACTATGAGAAAAACTAGTATCAACTAATTCAAACACATGAACTTGAATTTCAGAACAAATGGTGTGTGATTGCACCAGTAATTTGGCTATGTACCTTTCAAACCCTAGAGAATACTTAGGTCATAGTGAAACCAGTATTTTATCAAATGTCTAAGACCCTCTAGTAATAGATCATTTCCTTACCTTTCAAACATGATCATTTTTAAATATAAGCTCTACACATTTTGAAATCCATAAAAGGATATATAATGGTGTGATTTATGGATCCATCATAAATATTCAAGAAATTAACTTCGCATAACAATTCAGTTCAGTTCAGTCACTCCGTCATATCCGACTCTAGGCAACCCCATGGACTGCAGCACACCAGGCCTCCCTGTCTATCACCAACTCCTGGAGCTAGCTCAGACTCATGGCCATCAAATTGGTGATGCCATCCAACCATCTCATGCTCAGTCATCTCCTTCTCCTCTTGCCTTCAATCTTCCCCAACATCAGGGTCTTTTCCAATGAGTCGGTTCTTTGCATCAGGTGGCCAAAGTATTGGACTTTCAGCTTCGGCATCATTCCTTCCAATGAATATTCAGGACTTATTTCCTTTAGGACTCACTGGTTTGATCTCCTTGCATCATTGCAGTCCAAAGGACTCTTGAGAATCTTCTCCAACACCACAGTTCAAAAGCATCAATTCTTCATTGCTCAGTTTTCCTTATAGTCCAACTCTCACATCCATACATGACTACTGGCAAAACCATAACTTTAATTAGATGGACCTTTGTCAGCAAAGTAATTTCTCTGCTTTTAAATATGCTGTCTAGGGTGGTCATAGTTTTTCTTCCAAGGAGCAAGTGTCTTTTAATTTCATGGCTGCAGTCACCATCTGCAGTGATTTTAGAGCCCACAAAATAAAGTCTGTCACAATTTCCATTGTTTCCCATCTATTGGCCATGAAGTGATAGGACCGGATGCCATGATCTAGCATTCCCATCTCTTGAAAAATTGTCCACAGTTTGTTGTGATCTACACAGTCAAAGACTTTGGTTTAATCAATGAAGCAGCTATTTTTCTGGAACTCTGTTGCTTTTTCAATGATCCAGTAGACGTTGGCAGTTTGATCTCTGGTTTCTCTGCCTTGTCTAAATCCAGCTTGAACATCTGGAAGTTCACGGTTCATGTACTGTTGAAGCCTGGCTTGGAGAATTTTGAGCATTACCTTACTATCATGTGAGATGACTGCAATTGTGCGTTAGTTTGAACATGCTTTTACAATATTTTCTAATTTGCAATATTGATTTAGTTTCAGGTGTACAGAATTATTTTTTGAAGAATAAATGAAAATGGCTAAGTATGAAAAAGAACAAATTCTATATATTTAAATAAAAATCATTGTTATTAAAATGAAAAATAACTCCTATTAGACAAAGTAGAAGACACAACTACTGAATTAGAAGGGTAATTCAAGAAATTCATTAAGAATACAGGACAGAGGGAAAAGAAAAATTTTAAATAGAAACTCAAAATAACATGGTAAAGATAAGTCCAAATATATTACCTAATCAAAATACTATGAATGGCTCAAACTCCTGTGTTAAAGACAGATTATAGGTTGTATTTTTAAAGTATAACTGCAAGAGATATAAAGTGATGAGGAAAACTGCACTAATCATAAGAAACCCAGTACATCAATATTAATATCTGATGGCATATAATTTAAGGCAATTATTAATAAGAATGCCATGTACAATAATACAGGAAAAAGTCACTAAAAATGGTAAAATTTGCATTTTATTTGCAACTGAAAGCTAAGAGTGTTAAATATTTAAAGCAAAACTAGCACAATTACAAGAAGAAATGGATAATTTCATAGCATTAGGAAAATTGAAATAATGATTGTCAAAGCAGGCTAAATATTAGTTAGAACTAAACTATACTCTTATTGAAGTACAGTTGATTTACAGTGTTGTGTTAGATTCTGCTGTACAGCACAATGAAATAGACAAACATGTGACCTTTCTTTATAGATTCTATTACCATGTAGGTCATTATAGAGTCTTGAGTAGAGTCACCTGTTATATAACAGGTTCTTATTACTTACCTATTTCATATATAGTTGTGTATACCTCAATCCCAATTTCCCAGTGTATTCCTCCCTCCTTACCCCTTGGTAACTGTAGGTTTGTTTTATACATGTGTGACTCTATTTTTGTTTTGTAAATAGGCTTACTTGTACCATTTGTCTGGATTCCACATGTAAGGTATATTGTATGATATTTGTCTTTCTCTGTCTGACTTACTTCACTCGGTATGACAATCTCTAGGTGCATCCATATCATTGCAAATGACATCATTTTGTTCTCTAATGGCTATGTATTTATTTGTGGCTGTGCTGGGTCTTTGTTGTTGCGTAGGCTTGTCTCTAGCTGCAGCAAGCAGGGGCTGCTCTCTGCTTGTGGTGCGTGGGCTTCTCACCGTGATGGCTTCTCTGGTTGCAGAACATGAGCTCTAGGGCACATGGGCTTCAGTAGTTGCAGCAAGTGGGCTCAGTAGCTGTGGCTCCTGGACTCTAGAGCACAGGCTCAGTAGATGTGGCACATGAGCTTAGCTGCTCTGCAGCACGTGGGATCTTTCCAGAGGGTTCAGTCCCGCATCTCCTGCGTCTGGCAGGTGGATTCTTTACTGCTGAGCCACTAGGGAAGCCCCCACATCTTTCATTCCTCTGTTGATAGACATTTAGATAGCTTCATTGTCCTAGCTATGGTAAATAGAGTTGCAATGAGCATGTATCTTTTCGAATTATGGCTTTCTTCAGATATATTCCCAGGAGTGGAATTACCGGATCAAATGGTAGCTCTGCTTTTATTTTTTTAAGGAACCTCCATACTGTTCTCCTTACTGACTGTACTGATTTATATTTCCACCAACAGTGTAGGAGGGTTCCCTTTTCTGTACTCCCTCTCCAGTATTTATTGTTTGTAGATATTTTGATGATGTTTGCTGACTGGTATGAGGTAATATCTCATTGTTTTTCTGACTTGCATTTCTCTAATAATTAGTGATGCTGAGCATCTTTCAATTATCTCAGCCATCTGTATGTCTTTTTTGGAAGATGTCTATGCATACATACTGTAGTGTTAGTCACTCAGTCACATCCAACTCTTTGTGACCTCATAGACTGTTGCCTGCAAAGCTCCTCTGTCCCTGGAATTCTCCAGGCAAGAATACTGGACTGGGTTGCCATTTCCTTCTCCAGGGGATCTTCTTGACCCAGGGATCAACCCAGGCCTCCTGCACTGCAGGCAGATTCTTTACTGTCCAAGCCACTAGGAAAGCTCAAATATAATGTAGTGCTATGTAAATAGTTGAAGATGGGTGGCAAATTCGTTTTGTTTTCTGGAATTTCATGGAATTTTTTTCAATTATTTGCCATCTTTTGGTTGAATCCATGGATATGCAGATACAAAGGGCTGACTATATCTTCTTCTTTCCAAATATCAAATTTCTAGAAAATAGAGAATACCATGTACAGTTTTAAATTAAAGTAAGTCACAGGTTTTTTTTGGTTGTTGCTTGATTTGCTTTAACCTGTAACGTATATATAGATATCTATTTAGATCTTCCACCCTTTTTTGTTTATTGGGTTGTTTGCATTTCTGATGTTGAGCTGCATGATCTGTTTGCATATATTGGAGATTAATCCCTTGTCAGTCACTTTCTTTGCAAATATTTTCTCTTTCTGTGGGTCGTCTTTTCATTTTGTTTATGGTTTTCTTTGCTGTGCAAAAACATTTAATTTTAATTAAATCTTATTTGTTTATTTTTGTTTTTATTTTCATTACTCTAGGAGACGGGTCAAAAAAGATCTTGTTGTCATGTATGTCACAGTGTTCTGTTTTCCTGTAAGAGTTTTATAGTGTCCCATCTTGCATTTAGGTCTTTAATCTATTTTGAGTTTATTTTTCTGTATAGTGTCAGAGAATGTTCTGATTTCATTCTTTTGCTGGTAGCTGTCCAATTCACCCAGCACCACTTATTGAAGAGACTGTCTTTTCTTTATGGTATATTCTTGCCTCCTCTGCCATAAATTAGTTGACAATAGGTGCATGAGGTATTTTCTAGACTTTGAATATATTTGAACAACAGATTTATGAAGAATGACCTAATAAATACATAGAGAACTCTACCCAAAAAAGAGTGTGTACGTAGACTAATTACACTGACAATGCAGTAGATTACAAAGAAAATATCACTTCAAACAATAGCTGTCAATCACGTTCTATGACAGTGGTGTAATGTAATTTGTACCAATTATAAAATATCATAAAAAATTAAATATCTTGTTAAATAACTAAGGTGTTAAATTACACTGGAAATTATGGGAAACAGGAAATAAAAGGGAATTAAAATGTTTAAATATTGCATATATGTATACACACACATATATGTTTTTAAGATATAGGTAGTTATCTTAAAATCAACTGAACATGGTTAAAAATATTTGGTTTATATGAACTTTTCTTAAGAGAAAGGATTAAAAATAAATAGGATATGCATTTATCTCAAGAAGACAAGAAAAAGAAAATAGAAGTAAGTGAATTAAACATAACACAAACTAGTTGTACTAATGATAGAATTTGGCAAGAGGCATAACATAAAAGGACACATAAAACTCAATAGTGTTTTATGCATTATTGCCATAATAATCAAAATATTAAACTAATAACTAGTAGAACTAGTGAGAAACTTTGGCAAAGTAGTTGAATAAGTGACAAATAAAAATCAAGCATTACAAAATATCAATAATTTACCCAAGGAAGATATTATAGGGAAAATGGTTCACTCAAAATAATAATAAAAAAATCCATAAGGTATTTATGGAGTGTGGTGGTCAGTCACTCAGTCGTGGTCTGACTCTTTGTGACCCTATGGACTGTAGCCCTCCAGACTTCTCTCTCCATGGGATTTTCTGGACAAGAATACTGGAATGGGTCACCATTTCTTCCTCCAAGATTTAGGAGTATATCTAATAGTAAATATGCAATGTATTTATGGAGAATATTTTGGAATCATAATTGAAGGAACAGAAATGAATAAGAAATATATTATTCTTTTGGATGAAAAAAACAATATTTTAATTTAAAAAATATTTTTAATGTCAATTCTCCTCAAATTAATGCATGTGTTGTGCTTAGTTGCTCAGTCATGTCCAACTCTTTGTGACCCCATGGACTGTAGTCCACCAGGCTCCTCTGTCCCTGGGGATTCTCCAGGCAAGAATACTGGAGTGGGTTGCCATGCCCTCCTCCAGAGGATCTTTCCAACCCAGGGTTCGAACCCAGGAATCCCACATGGTAGGCGGATTCTTTACCATCTGAGTCACCAGGGAAGCCCAAATTAATATGTACATTCAGTAAAATTCCATTAAAAATTAATTTTTTCATGAAATTTTGATAAGCTGATCCTACAATTTATGTGGAAGCACAGCAAAGGACAAGCATTACAGAGTTTTAAAGAACAATGTGTAGGAATTTGCCTTACCTGGTATCAATATCTACTATAAATCTATAGAAATTTGGGCCATGCAAATCTACAAAATGAAAAAGAGAGGCAGAAATATATCTATAAAATATAAAAATCAGCACTTTAGAAACACACATTACAAATTCCATATTCCTACCTACCCTTCAAGAACCTGCAAACATTTTCTTTTCAGAGTCCATCACCCTCTGCCTCCAGTTACTGGGAAACAATGGATTGCATCTAGAACGAACATCTGAATAAATTTCTCTCTTCTAGGAGTTAAGAACTGAGATCCAGGGAACTCCAACAGTTAACTTGTGGATATATATATTCAGGATGCAAGACTACCTTTGGAGAATTCTATTTTAGGGACTATGCATCTTGCTAGCTGTCTTGGTGATAAAGAATCCACCTGCCAATGCAGGGGACATAGGAGATGTGGGTTCAATCCCTGGGTCAGGAAGATCCCCTGAAGGAGAAAATGACAATCCACCTCAGTATTCTTGCCTGGGAAATCTCATGAACAGAGAATGTGGTGGGCTCCAGTCTATGGGATTGCAAAGAGTTGGACACAACTTAGTGACTAAATAACAACAAGGACAACTATGCTAGCTTTTTGCCATTAATTCATTATGAATATATTTTGCAGTCTTAAATTATGATAGTTGTTCTTTGGATAAGGTTCCAATGCACACCCTTTAAGCAGAAGTGAAAGAAATGCTGATCCAATATCATTCGCTATGTTAGCACAGCGCACCTGTGTGAAATGAGGCCAAAAGTGAAGGTTATTGTAAAGGCCAAAACTAGATGGAGTGACACTCATTCTGCCTTAAAATGTCTTTGTCTCTTATTGGTTATTTGTGATTATTTGTTTATATTTTAATTATTTTGCTGTTAAAATACTACTGTCTTACCTCATGATTATTAAATATCAGTACAGGGAGGCCTGGCGTGCTGCGATTCATGGGGTCGCAAAGAGTCAGACACAACTGAGCGACTGAACTGAACTGAACTGAACTGAATATGTAGTTTATGTACAAAAATGTTGTTCCTCTTACAAATTATGAACAACACATATACTCATAATAAAGTTTCCAGCAACATATGCCATTATAATTTTGAGTAACATGCAATGGCTTCCACAACTTGGGCATAAGTCTCTTCCTTCTTGTTCTACTTTTACTATACTGAATGATGGAATTATCATATCCTGAGCCGTCTCAGTAGGCTTTAGGCTATAGTATCAGATTCCAAAGTGTTGTGATTATCCAGTGTCAGTAATGTAAATGACTTCTCTCTAATGGATTTTGACCAGCACATTCTTTACAAAACATCCCTACTTTTTTTTTTTTTTTAATTGCCCTCTGCAATACTGAATCTGCAGAAATGTTGTTCTTCTTTACCTAGGCTGACCAGGGAATAGTATATCTGAATTATACTATACAAACCTAAGGACAGGAATTCTGCCAGTCTGTTATAGATGACATTCATATGGGAAGTTCCCCCTTTATTCTTGGACACAGAGTGAAATACACCTATTAGCAGGATATTTTCTTGGACTTTTAGGCTGACCTTCTCATTTTTCATCCAAATCACATTGCTTTTGAAAGTGAAAGGAATGCTGGTAATAATTACACTGAGACATCAATCATAAATAAGCACTATACCAGTCACATCAACATGTATCTTCATTGTAGTTGTTATGTAGTACACCAGTTACAATGGGACATTTGGAAGGTTTTATTGTGATTTCCTTGATACCAAAAATTATAGTGGTGTAAGGATAATACATTTATGAAATACTGAATATAAGAAGCAGAGTCCTCACAGGACCAAATAGTCCTTCCTTCGTTCCACTTCTGTTCCTTGATCTTAACTCTACTGTTGAACTGGCAACAAGCTATTGCAATTGATTATTGAACTCTATCTTCACTATACTCAAACTAGGCAAGATTTGGGACTAGCACAAAACTTGGAAGGAGGTCAATGTGTATTTTTTTAGGTCATTTGAATAAATTGATGAGAACTGAATATTTTTAGGAACTTTACAAGAGCGTTACAAAGATACGATCATCTGTGGGAGAGATATCTTGCAGTATGTAATATACTTATATACTAGTATGGTACCATGCAGCATGGTAACATATAAGTACAGTTTCTAAGATAACTTGGTATATCTAAATTGAAGGAACAACATGATACAATGTTCAAGAGGATCAACTCTGGGGAAAGACTGTTGGAGTCTTAATCTGTGCCAGCATATGACCTTGGGAAAACTAGCCTTTGTGCATTTATTTCTGTCTATAAAATGGAAAAGTAACAGTAACTTCTCTCATGAAGTTGTAAAACATGAATGAGTTTTTCACATAAAGAACTTAAATCAGTGCCCAATTACATTTAACACTCAAGAGGTGGCTATTATAGTGTAATAATAATAGTCATTATAACTATTACTACCTATTATCGTTAAAAGTTGAACCTCACTTGCATAGATCAATAAAGATACAGATATAGACGTTATACTCAAAGATTCAGGCTACAACTGATTTGTTTACTTATTCATGTAATAAAACATTAACACGCTGCACTTAAATACTAATTTAAACATGGGAGTAAGATCATGTAGGCCAAAGAATTCAAATGGGAGGAAAAAAAGCTTAAAATATGCCTGATCTCAAACACCAAAGAGTATGAAATAAATATGAATGACATTTATAATCTCTTATCTTATTTTTCTTTCCAATTTTCAAAGAGTAAAGATGTATTTAAAATATACCTGCCCATATCTGTGAAGATAGGAAATAAATTATCTTTTCTTTAGCTTTTATTCTCTTTCTTAGGTAGGGCTTAGAATTGTTTCATTAAACACAGAAAGTTCAGGTGCATAATGAAAAATGACAACTGAATTCCCAAAGATTTATGGATAAACTGTGAAGAATTACTTAATATGTAATAGCAAATATCATTTGTAGACTATATGTGTAAAAATGGTTTAGATGTATTATATATTCATAAATACTTTATGCTAAAAATTTTTATTAACTGTACATAAAAGCTACCTACATAGAATTATTAAAAGTGGGTTATGGGTTAAGTGTTTACAAAGAGAATTTCTAACCTTGTATAGTGATTTTTTTAAACCCGCTGTCTCTGTTGTTTGAAATTATGTTTTATAGAGTGTATCTTTAGGGAATTTTAAATCTGCTTCCAATCAAAACCAAGTCAACTGATATATAATATTGATGAATTCTACGATAGACTAGACATGTATCTGGCTTTTTTTTTAAATCTTGAGTTTAAAGAATGGTCTAATGGTCTTAAGCTGCTAAATGCCTTGCTACTACATTTCTAGGCCATATACTGCTTTCCTTTAGACTCTACCTGCTAAACAGGCTTAGCTTTGTGTTATTTTAATTTCATATTTAGGAATTTCCCTGATGGTCTAGTGCTAAGACTCCACACTTCAATACAAGGGGTCCAGATTCAATCCCTGGTTGGGAAACTAAGATTTTATATACTGTGTACTATGGCCAAAAATCAATCAATCAATCAATAAAAATTAACTTCATATCTAAATATAATAGAATGAGTCTGTTCAAAGAAAAGATAAACTTTTTATGTATTATATTATGTTCACTACTATATCACTCCATATGATATTAGTAGACTGTTTACTAGTTTACTATCATTACTGTCATTTATTAGATCTTAGAATACATGTATTTATGTGTGTGTGTGTGCGTGCATATGTGTGCATGTTTGAGTTATATATAGATAATCTCATGTGCTAATCAGGCAAATATTTCCATTTATAAAAATCTACTTACTATCTTTGCTAGTTGTTCTGTTTGTGCATCCTAAAAGTTGACATGCAGAACAGGTGTGAAATTGAGAGATCAGCCATTTTTGAAGGGCATGGCAGCAGTTGGGAAGATTGAGTTTCTTACACTTTATACCTTGTGATGTCTGTTGGTTTTTAATCTACTAAGCTTCTTTATTTGAAGACATGCCTTTTTCTATTAGCTTTCATATTAGCCAGTGAATTAAGGTATTCATTATTATTCTTTTAACAAATAATCGATATAATATTTCCCATGAAATAGAATGAAGGGAATGTTTCCTGTGCCAGGAAGAAATAATATAAAACACAATTTAATTGCTAAGAGGTATGAAAGAAAAGATTTTTTTTTTCCTCTTTCCCACATCCCAAATCCACTGCACTACTCTGTCTTGTAGATACATTTTCTTTGCCTTTTTCTATATTGTGTTTGGTAGCTTATTAATCAAAAACATTTTAGCCTTGCTAATCAGATCTCAGAATATCCTGTCTGCATTTCAGGGATAGGATAAGAAAAAGATATTGCTACAGTTCTATTCTATCCACAAGTATTGACTATGGATTCCTACAAACTAGACCTTGTGAAGTGATAGGATGGAAGATTTCATGTTCCTCTCCTAAGTAAACAGGCAGTCCAGTTAGGATAATTAGTCAAATTACTGGTGCCTACACAACAGTTAGTGTCATAAGAGACCTGAAAATGAAGAGACACCACCAACTGAAATAGTAGAAGACTTCACAAGGATTAAAGTGGTCCATAGAAAAATGTACAGAGTTGGGAATGAGGAGAGGAGGAAAGGTAACTGAAATCTTCCAGACAAAGACGTGTACATGAGCAGACACAGAGGAACAGATGAACATGACATGTTCTTGGGACAGTGTGAGCTGCTTAGCTGACAGAAGACTTGAAGCAAAGAGTGATGGAAATTAGGGGTGCATGGTTCAGATGAGGTGATAAGGACAATGCACTGATTCCAACTAAGACCAGTAACTTAATTAGACATTGAAGTATGCTGCAAAATCGAGTCTTGGTGTCGTCTCAGCAAAACAAAAATGATTTCTCTGTAATCCACTTTTGACTTACCCACACTACTCTTTACTATCTTGAATAAAAGAATTGAATATATTAGGAAAAGACTTAGCTCATTTTTTCTTAAATTTTCGTATAATACATTGATTCATATCTGACAAATGAAGGTAGTATGTAGGTATCTAACAAATATAGAATTGACACAAAATAAAAATACTGAACTTTTTAAAGAGTTTATTTGCTTAATAAGGTTTTAGCACAGTATAGTAATGACATTCCTTATAAAACATGTTCAAAGCTAGTAAAAATTTGATTAGCTCTTTAAAGAGGTTTGGGTAAAATTATGGAAATATATTTTATTAGTGACTGAATCCATTTTTAAAAGATGAAAAGTAACTTACATTTCTGTGTTTTATTATGAATTATTTCTGAAACAGAAAAAAATTAAGCAAATTAAATAAATACAAGTAACTTTTTAAGCTGTTCTCTTCATGTAGGAGTACAACTGCGTAGATGTTGGAAGAGCATGTCCTTCCCTATTCTTTTCTTACCTTGTTGCAGAATCACAGTAGGTCCTATTCCTCAGCTCCACAGAATCAGCTAAGACAGAACTTAATTAGCAAACCACAATCTTTATTGCCTAGTTCAGTTTCTGTATTCACTCTGAAAAGTTTAAAGGTTTCAGAGTTCAGTAGATGAACTGACTCTGGGGGTGGCTGCTCTCTTGCCTGCATCTTCACTAGTTCCCCTGCTCGTTTTTTGTTTTGTTTTGTTTGCTTTTTTCGCCAAAATTTATATGGAAAAATTGAGCCTAATAAAGATAGCAGGTCTGGCAATATAAAATAATATTCCACGACTAAAAAATTACTAAGAAAGTATCATGAGTGTTATCTGGGAAAAAATGTACTTATTTCTGGATATTTTTAAGTTTTCCATTTAACCAGAAGATTGGCTTATGATGACATATAAAATATGATCCTATCTCTCTTACAAAATGATGATAATATATATATATATAGCATTAAGCCAATATTCTTGAAGGTTGAGAGATGAATGTCATCTCATTGGCTCATTTATTCTTACACTGAAAAATTTGTTGAGATGTTGGTGGCTTATGTAGATGTGATTTTTAAAAGATATTTGATTGTACTACCTACACCTGCTTGACTCATCAATTAATTTTTAGAACTTTGTTTCTAATAGTCAGAAGCCCAGCAAGATAAAAGGTGATGGTTATTACATCACATTTCTTACCCACTATAGAAACAGATGTGCAATAATACACTTCTTTTCGTTTATTCTCATGCCACATCCTCTTTTGGCTCTTAACCAGTACTTGAGGGGACATGATGAAGGCAGCTAAGCTTGTAAAGGTGACCCTTGTTATGATGGTTCAGAGTAAAATCTTTATTAACCAGGGGCTGCCAGTTCTTCCTGAGATCCACTTTTCTTGTTCAACATAGTGATGTGACCAAAATGGGTTGCAAAAACCTACCTCCCCTCCACCTAGCAATAGTTTCATAAGTCTTGCGATTTTATTTCCAAGTCTTCACAAGTGGTCATTGCAAAATCAGTTAAACCACTGATTATTTCTTTTTTGCCTGCACTGAAGTACACATGACGTATTTTAAGCCCTTTGAAACTTCTTTGTAGTATTGCAAGTATGCATGAGAAGGTTTAGTAAGTTAATGTTAAAATCAAATAAAAGAGATTAAAGACGTTGCATTCTTTTATGTAAAAGAAAATAGTTACAGTTCAGACACCTGTGTTCATAAGTAATATAGTGTTCTTTGCGTTAATAAGACATTGCATATTGACTGAAACTCTTAAAGGTAGAATGCAAAAACCAAGTCATTCAGAACTGAAGAAATGCTAACTTTATCTTTGTTGTAATATAGACCTGTCAACAAAATTATCAAGATAGCAATTTTAGAGATAATATTCTAAGTACAGCCTACAGTATCCCACTTGTATTTAATGAAAATATGCTTTCTCAAACAATCAAATATTTGCTCTCAGTTCTACTTCAGGATGTTTGTATTTGTTCAACTAAGAAGTTAAAGTCAAGCATTCAGTTTCAGTGGGGCTTGAGTCAAGCATGCAATTAAGAGATTTGGAAATAGTTGTGTACCTAATTAAGAAATTAAGAAAATTATCTTAAACCTAAGAAAATTACGGAAATTATCTACTACCACATGAAAGTCAGTTTGAATGCTTCATTCTCATGTTGTCTTCCCATACATGCATGTTTCTTAGGAGTATAGGATGGTATATACAAGTGTTAGTCATTGAATTTACCTTTATATGTTAATAAACAGATTACCTTTTCTCTCTGAAGATCAGTGTTACCTTCTCTATGAAAGAAGTTCCTGTTAAAAAGAAATCACCCAAATGGGCTCCCTCAGTGTGACTCTGTCCCTTATTTCTGACCAAGCCAAAAGCATCAAATTATTTATTGATGCCTCCTCCCTGAGGATTAGCTGTTTGGGGTATCAAAGGAAGTGCTCTGCTGGAGAACAAACCACAAGATTTTGCATACTTTGAATGAAGTCGCTCAGTCGTGTCCGACTCTTTGTGACCCCAGGGACTATAGCCTACCAGCCTCCTCCCTCCATGGGATTCTCCAGGCAAGAGTCATTTAATAAATAGTTGTTGAAATTAATTGTATAGTAATATTTTTATTATACCTATGTGACTAAAATGATTAGTTCCATTATTTCACATAGCCATAGCTAATAGCAGCAACCAGTCACTGGTATATTGGATATTCATTTCTCCATCACAAGATCTCCTTGTCTGCCTATTTGACTTTTTAAAATTTGAGTTATCATTTAACAACTTGGTAACTGTATAATGACTATCACCAATGATTAGTTGTTTATTCTCTTAAAGCACCTTGGGGAATAATTTATTATTTTATAGTGAGGAAAGTTAAAAATTTACTTGAAGACAAAAAAAATACCGAGTAGTTCATTTGTAAATCTTTTTTTAATTATTACCATTTAATGCTTTATAGGTACAAATTCATTCTGAAGCAATGCTTGTGGAACTTTTCATTTAAATTTCCAGCTCTGAATAATAGTTGACGTCAAAGTTGTTCAACTGTGTTATACAATCTTCCTTTAAAAGAGAAAAAATATTGCTTAAAGAAAGGCCATCCCCCAAATTTTGTAAAACTGAAAGATCATCTCTTAATTGCTTCGGTCTTTGTCAAATTTGGCTTACAAATGCCCGGACTTTGTAGGTATGCAGGAGATAAAACGTATATATGTGTATTGTTATTCAGGTACACAATGTGTTTCTTCAACTTAAATCTACGCTTGGATGTTGTTCTTAAAAATATGAACTTAAAGTTGAAAGATTTGATTTATCAGAATGTGCTGATAAGTGATACAGTGGTAAACGCAAATTTCATAGTCAATATTCAAAGACCAAAAAGAGTCCTCTGTCATTGTCCACGTTTTATCTATTTTTAAAAACCACAGAGGGAAAAATACGCTCAGGGAAAAAAATGAAGCTTTACTGCAAAAGAAATGAATGCAAGAAATGGCACTTTAAGTAGTGAAGAGACATGAAGCATTGAAACTTCATAGCCTGCTAAGGAGCAACAGCTGTACCTAATTTCAACTTGACGTGCTTCAGATCTCATATTCATATAGGTATTTAATGATCCAAATATAATGGTCCTATATAGAATAATTACTTATATGAAGGAGCAAACTTCATACGCATTCCTTTTTAAATGATCCTTCAAGAGAAAAACTGCACTGGCTCTTTGAACAATGAATAGTCTCTTTCACCAATCCAAATGTTTGGGGCTAAATAGCTTATCTTTTAAGAGAGAGTAATGATAGTGCTGAGGTTACTTCTTTTTGACAGACTCTTTTTGTCTTCCCCCTTCCCAGGATAGCCAGTACAATGCAAAAAGGTAGAATGCCAGGCCAATCATTAGGTCATACTGATAGATGGTTACAAGAAATATCAGAAACAAAAGGAAGTAAGGTACTTTAGAGTTGATGTATTTTGAAAGCAGAGATTCACTTTGAGATTGACTTTCCTGGGCAGGGAGACTATCAGAAGCAGGGCTGTCAGATTCCTTGTCGCCTGAAGAGTACAGTGATTGTCCAGAGTTTATTAATCCTTCATTTTCGTGCCTTACCCCTTCTATGTTCTCAGAAGCTTCACTGATTAAAATCGTTGGCCGTAGAGGTTTCTCCACACTGTGTTCCCCTTGTTTGACAATCTGGCCTATACATCTTTCCTTTGTACTATCTGATGTCACTATTCCTGAACTTTTGGAAACTTCTTCCAGTGGAGATGCAGGATGAGAGTGCTTTTCAGTACCCTGGATTTCACTTGTTGGATTACAATTAAATTCTGATTTAGAAGAAATAGATTGGAGAGGCATGGTAGTAACTGCATGATCTATAGTAGTGGCCTGTTCATCAGAGGACACTGAACTTTTAGCATGGTGATTGGAAACCTGAGAGCCATTCTGAGAAGTTCTATTAGCGTCTGAGTTTAAAGAAGAATGAATAGTGACATCTGTAATTGTTTTCTTTGATAATTCTTGGACCCGCTCGGGATCTCTATTTTCTGGAAATATTTTTTTGTCTGTTGGTAACATTCCCAAATGTAAACCTAGTTTTGAGGCTGCTTTTTGATTGTCTGTAATGACCTGTGAGGATTCTTCTACAGATGTTGTATTCCCAGTGACACATTTCTTCCTGTCATGTGTCTTCCCAGGGTTGTGCATAGCTATGGTTTCTTCCTTCTCCTTTTCATCTACGTGTACATTACAAATACCTGAACATGACTCCTTTTCAAAATCGTTGTCATAGATTACACCTACTGTATCTCGTTGACAAAGGGTATCATGTGAATCATCATTTCTCCCTTCATGTGGATCAAACGCTGTTTCCTTTACTTCGATGGGCCTGTCACTTTGTGCTGTCTCTTGAGGTAGCTCAGCAATTATTGCTTTTTCTCTAGCAGACATGCATTCTAGAGTACTTTCCGATGTTGTCTTAATTATATAAGCTGTACCTGCTTCTGCTTTCTTAGTAATACCATGATCAGCTAGAGAAGACAGTTCACAGCTTGCTGTTTCTTGGCAGGTAAACAATTCTTCTGTAAGATTAGCTTTCAAGCTCCTTGTATCATCTCTTTTCCCCCACATGTCTTCACAATCTGCTTTTTCTATGGACTGCTCTGTTATAGTTGTCTTACTCCCTCTTGCTCTTTCCTGACTTTCCAGAACATTCCAACTTTGTTTATGCTGTGTGTTCTTATTCTGATCTTCAGGATTAATCCAAACTGATTTTTCTTCTTCAGCTTGGAAAAGGTACTTATTCCTCAAAACATTTCCATTTCTTGGTGAACCAGCTTGACCAGGCATCCCTCCTAGAGTAGTGACTTTGCTAGCCAAGAGATCACAGTCTGAGGTTGCTGACACAGTTTCCTCCAGGCTTAGATTTGTCCTTGGTGAATGAAACGTATCTGCTCTGATTGACTGGTCATGAGTTGCAGTGTCTTTACTCGGCAGAGCAGTTAGGTCTCTGTTACTGGCTCCCATCCCTTCCACACTTATTTCAGAGTGGCTCGTCTTTCTTTCTTGGTCATGTAAGACTGATTGAAAACATTTGCTTTGTTTTTCATTAACACCTAAGAATATTCTTTGCTCCTCCTCCTCATTCTTACCATTGCCATAATCTTTCTTGGAAGATCCTTTTTCTGTCAATTTTTCTGAATGGAAATCCAAGTGAAAGTCACCTCTTAAACATTCCCAGTCTTTTACTGCAATTTCTTTAGCTTCTCCTTCAGGTTTTTTGTTAAGGTTGTCTGCCATTAGTTGGTCTGCAGAGGGACAAGACATTTGCACTCTGCCTCTCACTTTGGCTGGATTAGCATTATCATCCAGTTCTTTGCTGCCACTATATAACTGTACTACTTCATCACTGCTAGTATTTCCCAGTGACAGCTTGACTTCTCCTGTATCTGAAGTAAATTCTTCTGAAGGTGGGTAAGTGTGCTCATTTCCTGAGAAATATTTTTCCTTGTGGTAAAAATCTCCCTTTAAGGATCTTTCTGCCGATGAACTTGAAGACAAAGGCCTTTTAAACAAGTCAGTGTATACATCATCATGGACTTGCTTCTTCTCTAATCTCTCAGCGTTATTTGGAAAATTAACTGTATTCTTTTCATCTCCAGAAGCAGTACTTCTTAGCAAGTGTTGGTTTATCTTAAGGGGTAAAAACCACAAAAATAATGATTTTTATTGTTTTTAAATTTACAAAACAAGTTAGATAGGATTCATTAACTTGGCTAGTGATTATCTGGTAGATTTCCTCAATTCATTTCATTTGTAGATTTTGCACAAATTCTGAAAGATGAATGTTTGGGGGAGATTCTTCTAGGCTATGACTTAGGAATGAGATTAATAAGAAAAGGGGCCAAAATTAATAACTCTCCTTCCCAGCTTCCAAATATCACATTGTATTATTCAACTATTCTTGCTTGTCATTGCACTTTCTCCTGACTTAGGATATACACATTGATAGCTCCATGCGGATCAATTAGAGAGCAGCTTCCTGGATGCCCCTTGCTGCATTTACACTTGCTGTAGGTGCCCCTATTATAGTTTCTCTTATTAATATGTTTTCTGCAAAGCCTCTGCAAACTATTAATAGCAAAACGTCACTCAAAGAAAAGTGAGGGAGTTAATGTCTCTGCAAATTCTGTTTTAATGACCCTCTGCCAACTGGTACTCAAATGTATTTGAGCTCTTCAGTGATGCCAACTGTCAGGATTTAACAGTGAGATGCCTGTGTTTTTTTTCTCCTCATAACTGACATTTGCATGATCTCAATAATTATATGCAAATCTTACGTTTTCCCCTTCTTCTCACATAAGGCTCATGTTACTTGTCAACTGCACAGCTGTCTTGTAAGCCAATGCCTGTGGGTTCCACAGATTTGGTTGTATTTCCATCTATTATAGAGCTTCATTGTTTTATGCATTAACGTCAGCATGGAGCAAATTAGCATCTAAATTACAGCTCCCTGTTCATTTATTGGACGTACAATCTCAGTAACTTCTAAACAAACTTTATATTTGCGCCTGCTCATTGTAATGAGGTGTATTGGTGAAGTATGTGATTTTTCAGAGTCCTTTCATTATATTCTGTGGTTTGAAAAAAAATGGCTGTGTTAACTTTCAGCTGGTGAGAATTCACACAGTGGGTGACAACTTTGTAGTTTCTTAAAGTTGGAGCAAAGTAAATTGCATACTTTAGTGATGCAGCTTCCATATCGCTATAGAAAGGGTAGAATGTGTGGGGAAAGAGATGAGCTCTATTTCTTTTCTGTTTCAGCACTGACACTTGAAGAGGCAAATGTCATTTTAATCTTCGATGATTATGAATCCATGTATCCTAATGATATGAGCTCCAACCAAATACAGTAAAGGATAAATTGCATTATGTGACTCATTTACTCCTATTTCTTCCTTTGTGATAAAAATGCTATTTAAACCATCCCCCTAAAAGTCCCAAATAGATTGAATGTTCACAAAGTGTGAAATTTATGATAACAAATTTAATACTAAATTGTACAGTTCTAAATTTGTTTCCTGTTTTAAAATTATGATGCAAGCTATTTTATCCTCATTTGGTAATTTAATACTTTCCAATGATATAGAACTTAGAGATTCTCACAAAGATGGAAGTAAGTTAAAAAAAAAAAAAAGCTGCTAAATGCAAGAATCAGACTTGTAGAGCTGGACAGAACCCTAACAATCATCCAGTCCAGCCCTCTCATTTTACAGACGAGTTTATAAGTGTACACTTGTCACAAAGATTAGAAATGCACATCAGGATAGCGCTACCTCTCCTGTAATTCCTACAAACTGTTACTCAGAGCCGCTGGTAAAGAGATAAGAAATGAATGTCATTAATTTGCCACTGCAGAGACCTGAAGTAACATACTGAAATCAAATCACTAGCCTTGTTGATGAAGCCAGAGACGCAAAGACAGAATAGGCTATGCTTTCACATTTGCAAATTATATTAGTTGAAGCTGTTGAAAAGCAGACATTGCAGCATCTTTGAAGCGTAAATGGATTCATCTTCTCTAATACCTTGGCAGCCAGAATACTTACCATCGGCTCTAATTCTTTTTCATTACATTCATCCTGTTCCCTGTTTACATCTTTTACGTTTTGATTACTGGTTTCCAAATCTTCCTTGTCCTCATGAGAACAAACAATTGTTGGGACATAGATATCTGAAAAGTTAAGATAATTGTACCTATGTAAGATTGTTCCAGTTGTAGGCTTTAACAAAAGAAATATATTCTGTTTAAAAATTAAGGAAATATTACCTGTAACCTTTGAATTCTCAAAGTTATTCTCATCTGATGTTACCGATGATTCTTCTTTACTGTTAAATTTACAACAAAATGTTATGCTTTTTCAGGAACTATAAATGTATAGCATTTTTATTATAGGAAATTCAAATGAGTTACAAGTTAAAAAAATATTATTTAACTTTTCACATTTTCTTGCATTACTTTGTATGTTTTTTCATTAAAACAATTTCTTAGAATGATGCAATAATGTATATTAGTTGTAGAAAAATGTAAAAATTATTTACAAAATACCATAATTCTAAATAAAATTATTCTACTCATAGTAAAACACACAGCCAAAGGAAAAATATATATAAATCTAGATTATCCCATAATTTTCACTTTGAAAGTCCAAATATTTCTCTCTTGTTTTAAATGATGAAGTTTTATGAACTGACAGTCTGTTGTGGTCATTGAAATTACTTTCTAATGTTCCAATTATTAATTTTTTGTGTTCCTTTTTACTCAAAATTCTTTCAGTTGAACTGACATAATATTAACTCTCTCTCTCCAGAAAAGGAGAAAACAAATTTAATAGAAACTAAAATGCAGCTAAATTTATACACAGTTTAAAGACTTCATGTGCGTATTGCCAAAGGCCAGTTTTACAGCCAAGACTTTGGCCATTCATATGGAAGCATATTTTTTTTCTTTAAAATAATTCAGATTATACTTGCTTTTCTCTCATATTCTGCATACTTTTTGAGAAAGCTAAATACTTTTTCCTTTCAAATGTATTCTGTTTATAGGTGTATTTGTGGAATTATAAGAATTTAGATTTGCCCACGACAATAGCAAGAAAATAGTTAGTGAAAAGCTCACTATGTATATAGTTATGTCACAAGTCAGTCTGTCAGAAATGATTGGACCAATATTCACATTTTCTTGTACTGTCTCAGCTGAATTTTCTCCTACTGACTTTTCTCAATGATTTTTCTGCAATAAAAGAAATCCAGAGAGTTCACAATGACTGGTGAATTTGTATAATAGAACCTAGTTTTCATTGCATGGACAGTGTTGATCCAAATCCCCAGAGGGCTAATCTTGTTTTGACAAATCACAAGAAAATTACAAATTCTTCCATCTTGACCATGTAAGAAGTAATTCAGCTTTGTATACATTTATGATGCTCAATTTTAGCTTTGCCAAAACTATTTGCTACCTTGCAGTGGGCCCAGAAATGAAAATAATGTTTTTACATAGACAATTTCATTAGAAAATATTATACTACCATAAGTGATACTGTTTTAATATATAATCTATATTGTTTATCAGGCCTATAATTATACAGAGATTCATTTTTGTGAACTCCAACTGCAAGTTAACACATTTTTCTTTCTCTATGTCCAGAAAATCTATGTACTCTTAAAAATATATAAACCATTAAACAGCATTTAAGTATTCTTTCTTTATCTTTCATCTGATAACAATATTGAAAATCTCCTTTGTAGAGGAAAATATCATTAAAGCTTTATTTTTTGCCTAAACAAAATGTTACTAATCATCTTTCTTATTAAATTCTTTAGAATGCTTAAATTTTTAAAATAATTTCATCAAAAGGAAAGGAACTTGCTTTTAACTCACTGTGAGGACAAATAGGTATCAAACTGGGTATTACTATTTTGATATCTTACAAAACCATTTGATATCTTACAAAAACATTACATACAGACAGAAATATAGGAGGGAAATCTTAGATTTATAGGTTAAAAACAAGAAAAAGAATCCAAAATAGATGAAATTTAAGTATTATATCAAATATTTGTTTAAAAGACTAATAGAAAATGTGTTAAACTCCTACAGGGAAAAGAATATAATTGTATCATAAGTATTAAAGACCTAGAAAATATTGATTGCAGATTTTTGGATCGCAGCCATTCTGACTGGTGTGAAGTGGTACCTCATTGTGGTTTTGATTTGCATTTCTCTAATAATGAGTGATGTTGAGCATCTTTTCATGTGTTTGTTAGCCATCTGTATGTCTTCTTTGGAGAAATGTCTATTTAGTTCTTTGGCCCATTTTTTGATTGGGTCGTTTATTTTTCTGGAATTGAGCTGCATAAGTTGCTTGTATATTTTTGAGATTAGTTGTTTGTCAGTTGCTTCATTTGCTATTATTTTCTCCCATTCAGAAGGCTGTCTTTTCACCTTGCTTATAGTTTCCTTTGTTGTGCAGAAGCTTTTAATTTTAATTAGATCCCATTTGTTTATTTTTGCTTTTATTTCCAGAATTCTGGGAGGTGGATCGTAGAGGATCCTGCTGTGATTTATGTCTGAGAGTGTTTTGCCTAACACATATATATGGAATTTAGGAAGATGGCAATGACGACCCTGTATGCAAGACAGGGAAAGAGACACAGATGTGTATAACGGACTTTTGGACTCAGAGGGAGAGGGAGAGGGTGGGATGATTTGGGAGAATGACATTCTAACATGTATACTATCATGTGAATTGAATCGCCAGTCTATGTCTGACGCAGGATGCAGCATGCTTGGGGCTGGTGCATGGGGATGACCCAGAAAGTTGTTATGGGGAGGGAGGTGGGAGGGGGGTTCATGTTTGGGAATGCATGTAAGAATTAAAGATTTTAAAATTTAAAAAATAAAAAACTAAAATTAAAAAAAAAAAAAGACCTAGAAAATATTGAGAGATATACCATGTTCATAGATAGGAAAATTATGAAGATAGTATCTCCAAATTTGATCTACAAATTCACCTCTAACCAACATTTCAAAACATGTTTTCACAAAATTTGAAGATATGATTCTAAAGAGAAGAATAAAAGACTAAAAATAGCTGTTCTACTTCTGAGAAATAGTAGAGGAAGCACCTCTATTTAGTTTCAGTACTTCTTATGAGGATATAGTCATTAAAACAATTATATTGGCACTGAGACAGGAAAGTATTGAGAGCTTAGAAACAGATCCACACATATCTAGAACTTTGGTATTTGATAAAAGTAGCATGTCAGACATCAGTGAAATAAGGGACTTCTCAGTAAAAGGAGATAGGGAAAATGACTACCCGCAGGGGAAAAAAGTGAAATTAGCACAACAAATATTCAATAATCAATTCCAGATGGATTAAGATTTTATATGTCAAAAACCTTGAAATTCTTAGTAGAATATATGAACATTTTTCAGACCTCAGAGTAGAAAATGTTTTCTTAAAGAAGGAAAAAAACACTATAAAAAAAAAGATTATCAGTTTAGCTCTATCAAAATTTAAAACTTCTGTTCATTGAAAGACCTCCTTATAACAGAAAAATATAACTAAACTGGGAGAAGATCCTTACATTATACAGCATCAACACAAAATAAATGTCAAGAAATATAAAGAACTTCTACAATTCAATAAAAAAGCACAAACATTTCAATAGAATCAGGGGAGAGGGGCAGACATTTCACAGGAGAGAAAATGCTCATAGTCAATAAGCATATAAAGGATGGTCCGCATTATTAAAAACCAGAGAAATGCAAATCAAGACCACAAGGAGATGCTATTTTATACTTATTCAATTGATAAAACTGACCATCAATTTTATCAGTTGATAGTTGATCGTCATCAACTACATAAAATTGAACCAATCCAAATGTTTATCAATGGAAGATTGGATGCAAAACTTGGTATACCACAAGAGAAATATATATAGCACTCAAAATTGATTCAAAATACACAGAGACACACAATAATATGGATAAATCTTAGCAACACATAATATTAAATGAACAGTGCTAAAACATTGCATCAGAGTAGGTTCTTTTTTATTGCGCTAAAAGCTATTGAAATAATCTAAATATATTTATTAAGGAATACATAGGATATAATTCATGTAAACAAGAAAGCTTGATTTTCAAGATTATGATTACATAAAAGTGGGGTGAGTCAGAGGAAAGGAATGAGGAAATGATAAGTTGTTTTGTTTTACAGGTGTTTATTGTATCATTTAAAATATCATTTAAATTGTTAAGTTCTAGTTTCAGGTAATGTATTCAGACAAATGGATTGCTCTCTGGTCTAAATTACAGGGTGTGTATAGATAAAATCCCACTCCAAAACCCAAAGTATCTGTTATATGACCAATTACATTTAAAGGGTTTAATTAAAACAACTTTGGAAAATTTGAAAATAAAGGCAAAGAACTTTATGGTTGATGATGATAGGCCCCAGAACTATATACAGTCATGGTAGAAATGAAATATGTTAGAGAAAATTTCTAGTCTCCCCTTTATATTCTGAGTCTGTTTTTAAAAAAATTATTTATTTATTTTAATTGGAGGATAATTACTTTACAATATTTTGGTGATTTTTGCCATACATCGCCTTGAATCAGCCACAGGCATACACGTGTCCCCCTATCCTGGACACCCCTTCTACCTCCCTCCTCAGCCCATCCCTCTGGGTTGTCCCAGAGCACCGGCTTTGAGGGCCCTGCTTCATGCATTGAACTTACACTGGTTTTCTGTTTTACATATGGTAACATATATGTTTTAATGCTATTCTCTCAAATCATCTCATCCTCACCTTCTCCCACATAATCCAAAAGTCTGTTCTTTACATCGGTGTCTCTTTTGCTGCCTTACATATAGGATCATCATTACCATCTTTCTAAATTCCATATATATGCATTAATATACTGTATTGATGTTTCTCTTTCTGTTTAATAGACTCCAGTTTCATCCCCCTCATTAGAACAGACTCAAAAGTGTTCCTTTTTATAGCTGACTAATATTCCATTGTGTATATGTGCCACAGCTTCCTTATCCATTTGTCTGCTAATGGACATCTAGATTGCTTCCATGTCCTAGCTATTGTAAACAGTGGTGTGGTGAACACTGTAGTGTCTCTTTCAGCTCTAGTTTCTTTGGTGTATATGCCCAGCAGTGGGATTGCTGAATCATATGGCAGTTCTATTTCATTTTTTAAGGAATCTCTGCACTGTTCTCCAAGTGGCTGTACCAGTTTGCATTCTAACAAACAGTGTAAGAGGGTTCCCTTTTCTTCACACCCTCTCCAGCACTTATTGTTTGTAGACTTTTTGACGGCAGCCATTCTGACCAGCGTGAGATGATACCTCATTGTGGTTTTGGTTTGCACTTCTCTAATAATGAGAGGTGTTGAGCATCTTTTCATGTGTTTGTTAGCCATCTGTATGTCTTCTTTGGAGAAATGTCTTTTAGTTCTTTGACCTACTTTTGGTTGGGTTGTTCATTTTTCTGGTATTGAACTGCATGACCTGCTTGTATATTTTGGAGAATTAATTCTTCGTCAGTAGTTTCATTTGCTATTATTTTTTTTCTGTTCTGAAGGCTGCCTTTTCACCTTGCTTATAGTTTCCTTCATTGTGCAAGAGATTTTACGTTTAATTAGGTCCCGTTTGTTTATTATTTTCATTACTCTGGGAAATGGGTCATAGAAGTTCTTGCTGTGATTTATGTCAGAGAGTGTTCTGCCTATGTTTTCCTATAAGAGTTTTACAGTTTCTGGTCTTACATTTAGATCTTTAATCCATTTTGAGTTTATTCTTGTGTATGGTGCTAGAAAGAGTTCTAGTTTGAATCTTTTACACATGGTGGACCAGTTTTCCCAGCACCACTTGTTAAAGAGATTTTCTTTTCCCTGAGTCCTTTTTGAGCAGGAGAGTTTCTTACTGGCCTTCCTAGTGGTTAACAGTGTCTGACATTGTGCTGAATAAATGCAGTGTCTTTTCTACTCTTCCTTTCTGTCTACCTCTTATCAGCATTATCGTAACATTGTTCTTCTTTTCTTTCCTCGGTGCATGGGGATGACCCAGAGAGATGTTATGGGGAGGGAGGTGGGAGGGGGGTTCATGTTTGGGAATGCATGTAAGAATTAAAGATTTTAAAATTAAAAATAAATTAAAAAAAAAAGTTAGTGTCATAAATAAAGCATGCATATTTTTGTGTCTTATAATGTTTGAAGTACCTCTCCCTCCAAAGTTAAAAGGCAAAGTTTTTAACTATGGGCTTAAATAATTAAAAATTTTTAAATCTAGTATAAATTTAGAAATTAAAAAGTCAAAAAGATATGTCATTTGTGGAGGGATACTTCATTGCTAGTGTACCTTAAATATATACTGTAGTCAGTCATTACTATCATTTAATCAAAGACAGGTCATTGTTGAGAACCCACTTTATGCCCTAAGTTCTAATAAACACTGGGAAATCTATATGTCATACATTTTAATAAACACTGAGAAATCCAAGATGAATTATATATGCATATATACAATTACCTCAAGGAAGCTCTAATGTAATGATAGAAATAGATATATCAGCAAGCAATTATGATAATGTGATAAATTTTATAATAAATAATGGGATATGATATTTTCCAGAGAACAAAGAACAGAAATGAGGAGAGCACTCAGTTGGAGGAATCAGGGAATTTTTCACAAAGGAAAATTCATGTTTATGGGAAATAGGACTTCCTCAACTAGAGAAAAAAGATAAAGTCATTCCAGGCAGAAAAAATTAGAAGCGGTCAAATAATTAAAGGTAAGAAAGCACAAAAAGATGAGAACCGTCCAGAAACAAAGAGATGTTCAGAGGGTTTGGGCTGTGTTTTGTGTTTTTTTCTTTAATGCCAAGAATAGTACCAGGGTTAGTTTGAGTCAGCTTTAAAGGACTTAGCATGCCAGGAAAAGTGGGACTGAATGTCTGAATTCTTTATTTACTTTTAAATCAATGCTTGAGAAGGGGTGGCAGTGACAAGGGGGCAATGGAGGAGTTAAATGGGGAGAGACAGGGTAGGTTTTACATTTAGGGACCAATCTCTGGAAGTACCCTTAAGGATCTCTCTTTAGGAGAGCCTGAATAGGATAAGCCATAGTGAAGCAGGAAGGTAAGTCATGAGACTCCTGCAGTACTTCAGGCACAAATGATGATAAAGGTGATGGCAATTAGGAGGGTGAAGAGGAATCAAATTTGTAGCATCAGTGTGATTTGTTGATTGATTCCTTGGATATAGGGTTTCCCTGGTGTCACAGAGGGTGAAAAATCTGCCTTCAGTGTGGGAGACCCATGTTCGATCCCTGAGCCAGCAGATCTCCTGGAGAAGGGAATGGCTACCCACTCCAGTATTCTTGCCTGGAGAATTCCTTGGACAGAGGAGCCTGACAAGTTACAGTTCATAGGATTGCCGAGTCGGCCACGTTAAGCAGCTAATACACACATACTTGCCTGGATGTAGATTTTAAAGATGCCTTCTTTCTGCCTAACCTTGGTTGTATTCATGAGATTTAGAAATCAAGTATTGCCCTTTCCAAGATCTAAGCAAGGGAGAATTAAGTCAGTGGTCATCTGTGGCTCCTGTCCTATAAATCAGCAGTCTTGAATTAGTCTGCTGGCTGATTTCTGATGTCTTCCAGGCTGGGTAATCTGCTTCTCGAGTGCTCATGTCGACACTTTCCAGCCTTCCTTTCTACTCTCGGGTATGTGTGCCTGAACAGTGCATCAGTAGGTTATGCCTAGTCTCCTGGCTTTTATTTTAGTCAGTTCATAGCGAAAAAGAGCAGAAAGACCTGGATTCAAATCTGTCTTTCCTGTTACTTACAAGTTACTAAGTCACTTACTAGCCATGCAACCTCCAACAAGCCTTAACCTCAACACAACACTTAACCTGTGTATCATTTTTTTCCAATTATTGCCTAGTCCTTATACACAGGGCAATTATTTAACATAATTCTCAATATGCAGAAATGTTTAATAAATGCATTATTATTATTATTATCACTATTGTTATTATCATTATTAGTGACATGTAGTAAATACCGTGCTGATTACTAGTTCTCCACTGCTGCAGTAACCAATTCCCGTGCTTCTCCTTTTACTTGCAATTATCTATATATTTTTTAAGGTTTACTTCATTCTCTCTTGTCTTTAATCCACAAGTTACCTTTTTTCCCATAAGTTACTTTCAAGTGTAAAACTGGCAGCCCATGATAACATACTTGCTTAGTTTTTTTTTTTAAAAATAGACCTTTACTATCAGAAGGCCACCCTCCAAAGAAAGATCACTAGATCATCAGTGAAAGTACCTTTCTATTTAAAAATGTCTTCACCAAATACAGTTTGCATGGGAATGCTAATTCACACTCTCTATTATTACCCAACTGATTTATTCAGTGTCAGAATCTATGCACCCTGTTAATATTCCTGCAGTTTCTAGGTATGTGGCACTTAGGCTTTTAGAGTTATGGTTAATTTTAACACTGCCAAAATGTAATAGTTTTAGTATAAGTAGTAATATCATTTTTCCTGAGTTTCTGTAATGCTATTGTGCTAAAAGCTCATATATCTCTTAAAATGTGAGTGAAACCTGTTCCACACAATCTGTCTAATGTGATGGAATTACCCAGCCAGTCAGGGTAAATGTCAGGATTAGGTTGTAGTTATAGAAGTGTAACTCTGTTCCAAGAGGAATCAAAGAGTTGGCATAAAAAAAGGATCATTTCCAAAATGAGTCATGAATGTTGCATTTGTGTCTCTTTAACAACTCTGCTTGAAAGTACTCAGCATTGACTAAAGATAACCAACTTGGAATTCTTAGGCATCACCTCTTTTTCTGATAAAGCAGCTAAAAAGTCAATATTGAACTCCTCAAAAAGTATGTTAAGTCTGCCCTCTTTGTTCAAAGCTGGTGCTCTCATTTGATTTCCTTTACCTTCCTTCCCTAAAGGAAGAAAGGAAAATAAATGAATGGAGAGCTTGTAAGTTAGAAATAATATGTGCCTCATTTAAGAGTTTTTAAAAGACGCTTAAGAAGAATTATTTAATATTAGAATTGGTGTTGCTAAGTAGATACTTATACTGAAAAGGCTTCCCTGAAATAAATAATTATGTATTATATGTTGTTTATTTTCATAGTCTTATTGTGATATTTCTCTAAAAATGGACTTTCTTATGTTCTAACATTTTACAGCCATTTATGATTTGGAGGAGGGAGGAGAGCAGAAACTTGTACTTAATGAGAAGTGAAGTTCATAATACATTAACCAACTACAAGGGCTCAGTATTTAATCCTTTGGTGTTAAAACACTAGTAGTCTTCTTTTGATCAGGAATAAAACTGAAAACAGAAAAGAAATATTTGATCAAAAGAAAGACAATTAGAGCAATAAATGTCTAATTGTGAACAAAAGTACACCCGTGGTGGATTCCTGTCAATGTGTGGCAAAACCAATACAGTATTGTAAAGTAAAATAAAGTAAAAATAAAAATTTTAAAAAAAAGTGTCTAAGGAAAAAAAGTTTAAAGGCACAATGCCAGAAGGAGTTCAGGATGAAAACATGCATTAGAATTCAGTTCCTT
This sequence comes from Ovis canadensis, assembly GCF_042477335.2. Lineage (NCBI taxonomy): Eukaryota > Metazoa > Chordata > Mammalia > Artiodactyla > Bovidae > Ovis > Ovis canadensis. Next base: position 69,451,067 of record NC_091248.1, on the reverse strand, counting down.
GATGATAATGCTGGAAAGGAAAACAAAATGAAGACACTTCTGCATCAATAAAGGATTGAATGAAGGAAAAATAATCTCAAAGAGAAAACATAAACATTTTTAAATGACTTTGTATTTCCTTAAGATGCTGAATCTGGGGACTAATAATTAATATGCTGAAGAACATGGTTTTTGTGGGCATCACATTCCTTATCTTCAAAGTGAAAGCTCCGGATTAGATTAGGGATATCAAATACAATACTCTCACGCTGGCCTCCCTCTCTAGCATCCATGGCAAGCACTGATAACAGATCAAGGGGTTTCCTTGCTGAGTCCAGACTGAGCCTGGTGACCGTTCTCTATGCAGCCTGGCAGCCACTACCTATCAACTCCTTTATTGTTCAAAATAGAAAAAATTTGCCTTTCTCAGTTTTGATATTAAATAGTATGCCTTCTGCTTTAAGATTACATATTTATATAACTAATAGCACCCCATAAATATAATTTTGAAATATGATTTGGAATTTTTAAAAATTTATTGTCAAAAGACATATAAATGCTAGAAGGATCAATAGAAATAACTATTAACATTGCAATACAAAGATAAATTCTCAATTAAATCTTATAGTTAGCATTTCAAATTTAATACCTACAGAAATCCTACCACTACAATTTGTCAACTAGTCTTGTAGTACTTATAATGTAGATTATACAATAATTTGTTCCCCCATTATTTTACTATGTCCAGATAAAACTTCTCAAATAATGAAAAAACATTACCAATATCTACAAGTGATTGGGATGAGCAAATATATTGTGTAACATATATGATATAAGTTAATTTATTACTTTTAAAATGTAAGCATAAGCCATTGCAAACCATAAGACCCTTGAGTAAACTCTAGTGAATTGCTTAAGTATTGGTAACTAAGTATATACTACCACATTAGTGACCAGATGGTTTTATTGAGTCACTTTCCTGTTTCCCATAAAGCTGAATTGCTATGTTCCCCCAAATCTTCTCTATTTCTTCTACTAAATTTAGCACATTGCCTATTGCTTCAGTCCTTGATCTTGAAAACATACTGACAATAATGGTGTCATGCCTTTTTGATGCAAGAAATTTCAATAGCAGAGAAAGAAGCAGCTGAAAAACATAACCTGTTGAAGAATTCTTTGGTAAGTTTCTTTTCCAAAGTTGCCTTATTTCCTAATTCTGTTTTCTCCCAAGGATTGCTATTTTCAAATCTTTTGTCATATCAAAGTGGTGGGTACTATTTTTTTCTTGCTCACCCCATCCCATAGGAATTAGAGTGAAAAAACTATTTGGATTTAATTCTGTGATGAAATCTGGGCATCATGTGCAATTTTGTAGAGATGAGATCTCCTTAGAGTGTCTTCTAAAGGAATACAAAAATGTGAGAATCTAGTCTGTAATTAAGTCAAATCTTGGAAGTTCAGATGTGAACAACAAAAATATTGTAGGTTGCTTTGGGAGCAATATAATTACAACCAGAATCCATGAATTTTAAATGGGGAAAAAAAAAAAAAACCTGGCCCGAAGGACTATTCTGCCACAATCTGCCAATTATATTCTAGCAAGAGAGAAATTTAAATGTTTTTAAGTGATGGAGGAAAAACCAGAGAATGTATATCAGAGAGATACCGGAAAAAATTCTTAAATTTATTGGGTCTAAAGTCCTTATTTTACCTCAGCTCTTAATGGAAGTAATTGTCGTCCACGGATGACAAAAAATTAATGATTGCCCAGCTGAGACTCTTACTACTTTAGAATTCTGACATTCTGATTTTCCATGTTCCCCTACAAAGTGATTTCTAAGAACTTTATACTTCGTCTATCTTTCAAATATTATCAGAGAATTAATATCTGTTTTTTCCTAAGGATACTTTCTCAGGCTTTATTTATTACTGATTTGTTTATGGTTGTGTAAAATGTCATCACAGAGCCATGACTGTGAGCCAACTAATTGCAATTAAGGAACTCCTGATTAAACCTGTTTTCTCTGTGAAATCTACATATAAGTATCACTAAGATACTTGGTTTGTTCAATACTGAGCTTTGACATCCAAGCTGTACAGAACTTGTGTTACTTATTGCTTTGAAAACTGTTTTAAGAAAAAGGCAATTTAAAATGTAAATTGATATTCCCAGTGTGTATGTGGAAAGGTTGTATCTGGAAGGGCTCAGAGCAGGAAGGAAAACGAAGGAGCAGGAGACTTCCAGGCTGTGAAATCAAATCTTTCGGAAGTGACACCTCACCTCCCAAAAGGATCTGCTGCCCAACTTAGGGTGGCAGCCACTTCCCTGAGCATCTGTGCCCTGTATTGTTTCCAAGATAGTATAGTTTGCATGTGATTGTTCTTTTCTTTTTAATGGGGGGCAAAGTGGCAAGCTTCTACAACTCTTCCCCTAGCCTTTGTCCCATTCCTGTCTCTTGAGAGTTTCAAGCATATATCAATACTTTTCCCTTTATCTGTAGAGTAAATCAGGGGAAATGATGTGTAATTCAATATAAGTACCAATAGAGCAGTTCTACAGTATTTCATATAGGAGATTATACCTTTTATGTTTGTAAAAAAATCACCAGATATCTTAAATATAATAATTCAGTTCAGTTCAGTCACTCAGTCATGTATGACTCTGCGACCTCATAGACTACAGCATCCCAGTCTTCCCTGTCCATCACCAACTACCAGAGCATGCTGAAACTCATGTCCATTGAGTTGGTGATGCCATCCAACCATGTCATCTTCTTTCATCCCCTTCTCCTCCTGCCTTCAATCTTTCCCAGCATCAGGGTCTCTTCCAATGAGTCAGTTCTTCACATCAGGCCAAAGTATTGGAGCTTCAGCTTCGGTATCAATCCTTCCAATGAATATTCAGGACTGATTTCCTATAGGATTGACTGGTTTGATCTCCTTGCAGTCCAAGGGATTTTCGAGAGTCTTCTCCAACACCACAGTTCAAAAGCATCATTTCTTCAGCACTCAGCTTTATTTACGGTCCAACTCTCGCATCCATACATGACCACCGGAAAAAACATAGCTTTCACTAGACAGACTTTGTCAGCAAAGTAATGTCTCTGCTTTTCTCCCAAGGAGCAAGTGCCTTTTAATTTCATGGCTGCAGTCACCATCTGCAGTGACTTTGGAGCCCAAGAAAGTAAATTCTGTCACTGTTTCCATTTGTTTCTCCATCTGTTTGCCATGAAGTGATGGGACCGGATGCCATGATCTTAGTTTTTTGAATGTTGAGTTTTACTTTTTCACTCTCCTCTTTCACTTCATCAAGAGGCCCTTAGTTCCTCTTCACTTTCTGCCATAAGAGTGGTGTCATCTGCATGTATGAGGTTATTGATATTTCTCCTGGCAATCTTGATTCCAGCTTGTGCTTCATCCGGCCCGGCATTTCATATATAATAATATAATAATTAGGACCAACAAAAGTCAGAGCAAGCCAAATCAAGTTAGAAATATTAAAGTACTGTCTTCCTGTGATTACTTTTAACTAAATGTTAAATTTATAAGTTATGAAATTTTTTTTTTAGATCCTAGGACCATTTATTTATTGTCTTATTTTTTCTCTTAATTGAAAATTCATTTTTATTTTAAAATTCTATATCTTAGCAGTTTCTGCTTTTTAGTTTTATAGTTTTAGTAAGTGTTTAGTAATCTTTATGATATGAAATCCATTGAAATTCATTTCCATTTTCAAGAAATTCAGTTTCACAAACATTTTTAAACTAGCTATTCTACTTATGCTAATCATAGCATAAATTGATATATCAGTGAAAAGAGAAATATGATAAATTAGATTGGATGGTTTCTGTTAGAATCCAAATAATAATGCTATTATCAAACTGGATTTGTATGTAATTGCTTTTGAAAAGTTTTGTAGGCAGACTCAGAAAGTCTTAAGGTATTATTTCTAAATTTAATGCTTTTGTGAACTTACATCCCATTAAAATCATCTTAATGCACCTTTTTGTCAATTCTTCACAATAGATTACAAAAGGAAGGGAGAAGAAGGTACATTTAAAAAGCAAATGAAAAAGAACTCAATGGAAGTCTATGAGGCTACCTGTTGATGAGCCTGGAAGGGAGTCATTAATATGCAGATCATTGACATGATGGGCCATAATGACTCCTCCAGGGACTCTCAGTCTATTGTGTCAGAGACTAGTTAGGGATTCATTAACATGAAGACTCGTGACTTCTTAATATGCAAATTATTAACGCAATGCACTGAGGCATACTCACAAATGTCCACATCTTCTGTTATAGGTTTGCTTTGCCAGTCCTTCACCCACACCTTTTGTCAACTAGTATTTTCTTTCTTTTGTCCTCTGGCAGATTTTTTTCACAAAAGATTCTACTCTCCCGTGGAATCTACCACGTCACTTTCAAAGCCCTCCTCCCCTTCAAGCCCACCTTTCTTTGATTTAAGGCAGGTTTATATAAACAAACCAGTTGCACATTTTGACTAAATCAATCAAAATTCAGCACAAAATCTGATTTGATATTTTTCTGTAATATCAAATTGGTCTTTGGCTAAAGGCAGAACAATGTGAACAAAACACTAGCTTTTAAAAAGTGAAACTCTGAAACAAATAGTGTAGCCAACAGTTGAATAATTTGCTCTAAAGGTGGATGGGGAAAGAGGAGCAGAGTAGAAACAAGAAAAAGAGAGCAGAGAAAGGCCATGAAAGAGGACACAAGAAAAAGAGTGCAATTAAGTAAGCCGAGTAAGTGTTTGTGCCAATGTAACACATGAGTGAAGAAATGGATTTGAATTGCTCAGTGTCTGGCATACAGCAAGCAATCAATAAGTATTAGCTATTATTATTACATCAACACTTTACACTTTGCAAAAAAGATGAAATTAATATCTGCATTCCCTGTTGAAACAATAAGAAAAATGTTATAGAGTGAAAGCTGTTCAGTTCTTGAATTAACATACTATGAAGAAGGAAATCAAACTTATATTCCTATTCCCACAACAGAATTAGCTATAGAAGTCATGGAAAGGTATTCAAGTATCTTTTAAAGCTTATACACATACCATGTATGGGAAATACAGTTTTTCTTCTGGGACTTTATATGCTAACCTATATTCATTTTCTTCTCATTTTATTCTAGCTTTATCTAAAAAGCAAAATAAGCTTTTACTACTGTTTCTCTACTAAATTTTAGAAGAAACAGACCCTTATTTCTAAACTTATAAACCCTAAATTCTGCAGTGCAGCTCAGAAATCAAGATCTGTTTATCATAAAATATTCGTATCTCTACACAAAATTAGTAATATATTTTTTAAGGTAACAGCTTTATTGAACTAAAATCTACATATCACAAAATCTACCCATTTTAAATGTTTAATTCAGATTTGTTCAATTTACAGAATTGTGCAGTTACCACCCAAATCTAATTTTAGAACATTTCCAGAACCCCTCAAAAGGATGTGACTATTAGAATCACTCTTTCCTCCTCTCCCCAGTCCTAGGCAACCACTAATCTTATTTCTGTCTTAATATATTTGCCTGCTCTGCACTTTTCATACTAAAGAGAATCATGCAATATGTGTTTTTTGCTTCTTCCCTGTTTTATGGAGGAAAATGTTTTTGAGGTTCATCAGTGTTGTCGGATGCATCAATACTTCATTTTTTATTGGTGAATAGAATTCCATTGTATAGATACACTGACTTTATTTATGCATTCACCAGTTGATAGGTATTTGAGTTGTTTCCACCTTTTGGCTCTTGTAGACAGTGCTTCTGTGAACAATTTATATAGTGCTTGGATGGACATGTGTCTTCATTTCCCCTGGTTAGATACCTAGAGGTGAAATGGCTGGGTTTATGATAATCCTATAATTTCAGTTTCTCCACATTCTCACCAAACACTTATTATTATCTCTTTTATTGATTGTTGTCATTATAGTGGGCGTAAAGTGGCATCTCGTTATGGTTTTGATTTGCATTTCATAGTAACTGGGTTTCCCCTGTGGCTCAGCTGGTAGAATCCACCTACAATGTGGGAGACTTGGGTTTGATCCCTGGGTTGGGAAGATTCCCTGGAGGAGGGAAAGGTTACCCACTCCAGTATTCTGGCCTGGAAAATTCCATGGAGTACAGTCCATAGGGTTGCAAAGAGCTGGACATGACTGAGTGACTTTCACTTCACTTACTTCATAGTAGCTAATGATGTTGAGTTCTTGTTCATGCTCTTTGTTATTCAATTGCTAAGTTGTGTTCAACTCTTTTGCTACCCCACAGACTGCAGCTTATTGATCATTACTGTATCTTCTCCAGAGAAATGTCTATTTAAATCCTTTGCTCATTTCAGATTAGGCTGTCTTTTATTATTGATCTGTAAGAGTTCTTCTGGGTAAGACATTTATTAGATAGATGATTTGTAAGTTTTTTCTCCAATTTTCACTATCCTGACTGTGTCTTTTGGAGTGCAGAGTGCTTAACTTTGATAATGTCCAAGCAGTAGAATTTTTAAATTAGCTTTAAGATCATTGCTAACTTGCTGATACACTACATAGAATCTATTTGATTAAAATTCTTTAAATAGTAAGCAATATTATTTTTAAAATAAATAGTCTCTATAAGTGTTATCACATGCAATTATCTACATCTCATATTCTTATTCATGTTAATTTCAATACTGTGATGCTAGAAAACATACACTAGTTATTGGTCCTAGCTAATTTCTAGACTGGAGTAGATGTAAGCAGATTCAGCAATGATGCAAACAAACCTACAGGTTCAAGAAAAGAAATCCAGCTGATTTAAGAAGCTAGAGTACAAACACCATATTATTCCTCTGGTGCCTTTCACTGGAGGAGATGGAGCAGGCAGGAGGAGCTCATCTGTGCCGAGATGATTCTCTCAGTTGAAAGCTTTTGGATCCCTGATTAAGTAAAGTGATATACATTACCAGGGAATCCTGAGAAGATGAAGTGTGAAGGGTTCAGTAAGATAGACTATGATTAGAAGAGCAGTATGAGGTTTGGGAAGGACAAGACGAGAACCAATATGAACTAAAAGACAAAGAACAGATGACTGAAGAAGTTGGGACACAGGCTGGAATTGCTGAAGGTGTCAGACACAAGAGCGAAATCCTGTAGGGATGCGGTTATGCTGCCAAAGATGGGGATCTCTGCCACACTTTTAACATGATGGCACAGGGCTTTACACTTAACGTTCTGAAGAATACAGCTATCGAGTGGCTTTAAAAGGATTCTGTCCTTCTACATTATTATAAATTAGATTGGAAATCAGGCTAAGTCAGAATAATGTTGGACAAAATTTAATGTTTATTCATTCAACAAATAGTTAACTTGTGCTAGGCATCATGCTAGATCATGCTAGAAATTAAACCACTAGCACAAGCTGTGATTGAATCAACTCTGCCTTCATAGAGCTTACAGTCTGAAGAATGATAAATGAAAACTGGCCATTTAAAATCACAGCCATACCTTTCAGGATTGGGGAAATGTGGAATCCTATAGAAGAAAATACATTTAACCATTGAACAACACAGGCTTGGACTGCATGAGTCCATTTATATGCCAATTTTTTTTTCAATAGTAAATACTATAGTACTGCCTGAACTGCAGTTGGTTAACTCTGATGATGCAGAACTATGGATACAGAGGAACTGAGTGTATGTAAGGCCAACTGTAAGTTATACTCAGATTTTCAGCTACAAAGAGGATCAGCACCCCTGGTATCCTCATTGTATTAAGATTCATAACAGGGTTCATACAGGATCCATACAGGGTCAACTGTAATAAGATCCATAACTCAAACTCAGGGAAGATAATAGCAACTGTGCATGTGCATGGGTTTGCAGAGATCAGACTGAAAGAAGATCATATCCTTTAATAAGATTACATACCATATTTAAAAGTTTGATTTTTCTGCATTGTAAAATATATACTTTTCAGAAAGTAAATACTTTCTGAAAGCTTATTTCATTCTAAATGGAAAACTTTACCATGCTATTTAATGAGTCTTTTCTCTCTTTCCCAAGTCATCACGAATGATAGGACAAAATTTCTTTAATAAATGCCCTGTTTGTAAAGCTTACATTTGGTATCTTAATTCCCACAGTCCTTAATGTTGCTGTTAATGCTTAAAAATCCCTCATGCCACATTTGCAACAGAATTATTTTATTTGCTAATTTTTCCTTTGTTTAATAGTGTTATTCTTTTGATGGATATTGAGACTAAGTGATTTTCAAAAATTTTTTAAAGTTACAACTCAAAATATCTGTGTTTCATCTTTTGTTTATACTGTTCACAACTCACTGCATATCAGAATCAGCTGAGGAGATTTTAAAAATCTGTGCCTGCAACCCAACCCCGACCAATGAAAGTGTGGTCTTATAGGAGGATCCGGGCAAGAGTGCTTCAGTTTTCCCCTTCCGATGTGCACCCAAGCTTAAGAAACACTGCTTTACACTACTGTTCTACACTGGCTTTTACTTTATCAAAGTATGGATAGTGAGAAAATATATCCTTCAGTAACAATACTCTGCTATTAAGATGGACAGGGAGGCCTGGAGTGCTGCAGTGCATGGGATCACAAAGAGTCAGCCACGACTGGGCAACTGAACTGAACTGAAGATTTTCTGTGGAGTGGGAGGAGGAGAGGGTATTCATAATCAAGTAGGTTAGCATTAATGTAAATTTTATAAAGATTTTACTTCTGCTCCTGTTAGGTCTACAAAACAATTAATTTGTATTCATCACGGATATTACCAATTCATACATCAATGAATTTAAATTTACTGATTTTTTTTTAAACTGAAAGGAAATCTAGATGCTATTTAGAGTAAGAGACATTAATCTTCTCTACCTTAACAACTGTATTGTTGATTATAAAATTGATGGTGTTTATTAAGACTTAAACCTGGGATGGTAAAATGTTTTCCAATTGCACTATGTGGCAAATTGCCCCAACAATTATTGTAAATGCAAGAACAATAAACTGCATTGCCAAGGACACTAGTTGGTTAGATCCCATAAAAGAGACAATTAGTCTTGAGATGAAAATGGTAGTGATGAGTTGACAGTTATGGAAAAAAACAGAATATGCAATGTAATAACTTAAATATATCTGTGGATAATACTGATAGTTTAATGTGTTTGGAGTTTATAATATGTAAAATAATGTTTTATAAAGAAAGATCAAAACTGCATACATTCAGGTCTTCTTTTTTCCTTATTTGCTACAAAAGTGAAGTAACCTGCAAGATTACATTTACTGTCTTTCCAAATCATCAATGTAAAATGGTTTGTTTAATTTATATGTATATGGCATTGATTTTATGAAGAATATTTTCTTCTTACAGATATCAATTTACATAAACTTATTCAATATTACAATACTCATAATCTATTGTTGGGGTTCCCTGGTAGCTCAGCTGGTAAAGAATCTGCCTGCAGTGCAGGAGACCCGGGTTCAGTTCTTGGGTCAGGAAGTTTCCCTGGAGAAGGGATAGCCTACCCACTCCAGTATTCTTGGGCTTCCCTGGTGGCTCAGGAGGTAAAAAATCTGCCTGCAATGTGGGAAACCTGGGTTTGATCCCTAGGTTGGGAAGATCCCCTGGAGGAGGGCATGGCAACCCACTCCAGTGTTCTTGCTTAGAGAAGCCTGGAGGGCTACAGTCCAAGGGTTGCAAAGAGTTGGACATGACTGAGTGATTAAGCACAGCACAGCACAGTCAATTGTTAGGATAATTGGAACATTTTGAAAATAAAATCATGATAGATACAATAACACAACTGCACGTTCACTGAGACAAAATTGCAACTCAGTCCTTCAGTAGAAAAGACGGATCTAAGAGATAGGATACAGAGATTTGGACAGCCAGAGGAGGCAGAAAAGGGACCCTGAAAGAGCTGATGCCAAAGATAAACTGCCAGTGATGTGTTCTCATCTGTACCCATGCTGTACTCCCTCCTTCTCTCAGAGACTTTGTGAGTAGTGATGGATCCTGAGGGAAATAAGCCCAAGAATGTACTGGAGACCTGAAAAGCATGAAAACCTAATGCAAACAGAAGGGGAGATCTTGAATTTCCTTAGAATATTTGCAGTGGTTGCTTTGTTCAGCATGGAGCTCTCTTCCCCCAGATTTCTTCATGACTGACTCTCATCAAATCTTTGATCACTTGTCATCTTCTCAATGAAGTAGTCTTTATTTCTTATTTTTCTTGTTCTGCTCTGCTCTTTATATTCTCAATAGCATATATCATCTTTCAAGATAATTTACTTAATATTCATGTTTATTACCTATTAGTTTTCCTTCCATTAGAATGTAAGCTACATGAGGACAGGGATTGTCTTTTTTTTTTTTTTCCATTGATGTATCTCTAGTACTCAGAACAGTACCTGGCACATAGTAGGTGTTCAATAAATATTTGTTGAATGTATGAAGATCATTTATTCTAGTTACTAATCTTTTCTTACTCCCTTTTAATATGCAAGCTGAAAAGCAAAGTTAGAACTTTGCTAGTAACACTTTGATCATTTTTTTTTTTTTCATCTGAACCAAGATCAATACCCTCTCAATCTTGGTATTATAGAAAAATCATACTGGTGTGATTTCCATGTAGCCATCCAAGAGGATAAAGACTGAAATACCTGGACTAACATTTTTCACGAAATCAAACCATACACATTAGATTTTGAAGGGAGAATTTGGGTGAAAAAAACAACTATAGCAGTAAATTTTCCCTAAGTATCACCAGAATAGTATAATAAATCAGCCAGGAAATAGTGTAGAAATGCCTAAATAAAAAATAATTAGTAGCATAATATATATATATATATATATGTTTATTTACATTAAAGATGACCTATAGCAGAATTCAATTATTGATATTAAAAATGAAAAAGGATAAAATCTATGTTTTAAACATTCTATACATATAAAACAGTAATAAACAGTTATGAATGTTGAAAATCTATGTCCCTTCTTACGGACAGTGACCTAGTTCATGCTTTTCTCTCCACTTTTCTCTGATTTATTCTGCATGCACCTTCTGAATTGATATAGCTAAAATAATACTTTGTCCCTGAGCATAGGAACTAAATTCAAAATCCTTGGTCTAACAAAACTGTGCAGTTCTTTCTCAACATTGTTCTTCATGTTTGACTCTCACGATTCTTTCCATTCCAGGCAGTCAAACTGACTAACAAAACCACCTAGTTATCTATTTGCTGCTGTGTCCACAAGTATATTTTATTCTGTATAAACAGTCTCTTAACTCTTCTATCTACCCATTTCAAGATTAAATTCAATTCCTCTGTGATACTGTTTCTAATCAGGGCAGCCTGCAGTATATCATGTCTCTAATGCCTATGTTCATATCTCCTATGATCTCCTCTGTCTGTTTCATTCCATTTGGCACATACGGTGTTGATAGCTAACTTCTTGTGTTCATAAATATTATCTGTTAACCAAATTAATACTTGAAAATAGAAGGCTAACTAGAAGAAAACAAGGGCTCCATAATTTCTTTATGATTAATTGGCTTAGTGGAGCACAGGGAATTAGAAACCTTAATCACAAAATAACTTAAATCACAAAACAACTTTTCATCTTATGTATTTCCTGAACTTGATCAAACAAATCCCTTGTTGCTTAAATTTCTTCTTATGTAAATGGAGCGGGCCTTATTGATTACAATGCATAAAAGTGTTCTAGTGGGAGATAATTTTATATCACTTAAGAAATAATAGGAGAGACATTTAAAACATGCATTCCTTAAGTTTATATAATTAGATATTTCTGAATAAAAGAACAAGCTAACGTGTTAAAGTAGTAAAATATCATAAATTTACAGCCGTTGATGGGCTACAGTCCATGAATAAGATGAGAGTCCCACTTGGTTTTGTAGACAGGTTCTAATAAATGTTATAGATGCTCAGATAAAAACTGAAAGAATGAGAGCAAATTGGTCCAAAATTACCATAAGTGGTCAAGAGATTCTCCAGAAATTGAAGAATAACACAGGAAAAAAAAAGACTCATAATCACACCAACATAATTTTGAGGGTTTTTGAAAAATTAATTTCCTCGGAGGATACAATTAGTCACAGACAAGTATATTCTGTTGTATTAAGAAAGAATACCCCTCCAGACTGCTCAATCAATAGCTAAGCTATCCCCCAGAATTCTTCAATTCAGTCTCACAAATGTCATTTTCAGTAGGAACCCATCTGCACTTGCATACTGAAAGTTAATTGGACAACAAATGTAAATAATAAAACTTTAATTTTCAGCATTTCATTAAAACACTTCTTATGAGATAATGAAATATAGCTACTTACAAATACCATGCATTACCTACTTCAATAATACATCTATACTTTGGATGGAAGCTTCATGTTTAATACAGTAAAGCTCTTTAGAATATTAGGAAAATTATAGTAAGACTTAGGAAAACTATGAGATGACAGTTGAGGATAGTGATGTCAGAGATTATTAATATATCATTATACATGGGGTTTATTATTATTTTGCCATATAAAATATGTAATTATTTATGCTAATTTCCTAAAAATGTTTCCTAATTCTTATATCATAAAGAGAAAAATACTATAATTAAAAATTGAAAGCATTATAATATAGTGATAACTACTATTTCCATCTGAGCTTGTTGTTTTCACAAAAAATTTTAAATGTACTTTATATTGTGCAAAAATCAGTAATTAGCTACACATCAGAAAGTTACCATTGCTTATGGTTTTCAATGATAAATACTTTTACCTACAAGAATCAATGCAACTGGACTATTATATAGCTTACAAGAATATGGGATATATTCATATTATTCCTGTAACTTTTCTTTAAGTGTAAAATATATAAAGTAATTGTTTAAAGTACTCAACAGAATGTAGCAGATTCATTATTCTATCTTTAGGTAGGTTTTAAGGTTAACCATTTACATACACTGCATTATTTCTCTTTAATTGCTTTTGTTTTTATGGTTTCATATAAACAAAGACGGAGAATCTACAGTCTCAAGACAGGGAGGAAGTGTTTAGGTTTAGGTATACAAGAGGAATCTGGTAGAGGCAAAAGGCCCATTCAAAAGAAGTCATTCAGGTAAAGAAAAGGAGACAGAACAACAGCCAGATCGGAATCCACAGGTGTCAGAATCAGTGAGTGCAGCAAGCAGCAGCAGTAGAACTAACATGAATAATCAGTATTGGCCATGGTCCTGGCAAAAAGAAAGAATGAATGACTCAGTTCTGATCGGTGGACATACAGTATCTGTTTCTGGTCTTTTGTTACTCAACCTGTTGGATTTTTCTATTTTCCCACTGGTCTGGATTGTGGCGTGTGTGTGTGTGTGTTTTAAGTTGCTTCCGTCATGTCTGAGTTTTTGCAACCCTTTTGGTATGAAGGAAGCCAAAAGCTGACCAATGGATATTTATTTGGAATATTAAGATTACATGACATTACAGAATAGTAACATTGTAGTGACTCAGTGGGCTTCCTCAATGACTCAGCGGGTAAAGAATCTGCCTGCATTGCAGGAGGCACAGGACACAGGTTTGATCCCTGGGTGGGGAAGATCCCTTAGAGGAAGGAGGGCATAGCAACCCACTCCAGCGATCGTGCCTGGAGAATCCCATAAACTGAGGGTCCAGGCAGACTACAGTCTAAAGGGTCCCAAAGAAAATGAGTCAGCTCTTTAGAAGACAAGAAAGGGAAGACTGAATGATCCTTTAGTATCCGATGCTGCCTAAGAAATAATAAGTCACTTCAGTCGTGTCCAACTCTGTGCTACCCCATAGACGGCAGCCCACCAGGCTCCCCCATCCCTGAGATTCTCCAGGCAAGAATACTGGAGTGGGTTGCCATTTCCTTCTCCAATGCAAGAAAGTAAAAAGTGAAAGTTAAGTCGCTCAGTTGTGTCCAACTCTTAGTGACCCCATGGACCTCAGCCTACCAGGCTCCACTGTCAGATTTTCCAGGCAAGAATACTGGAGTGGGGTGCCACTGACTATATTAACTTATTTTTCAATTTGATCTTTCTTTGATATCCTGGTACCTGAAAGTAAATTTAGACTGACTACAAGATGTTAATATGGGTGATATGCTCAATTCTAAATTCAATTTTGAGTCAATTTAGGCAACAAATATGCAAATATTCAGGGATAAATTACCCTCTTATCTGTTGTTTTTATATGTAACTATGGTTTTTGTATACTTTATTCTTTATTTTAAAAATAATGTTTATTTTTAATCAAATGCACAATGATTACTTCTGTGGCAATGGAATAGAATATGAGTGCAGAATTAATATGAGTTGGCAAAAGAGAAATCACGTCATCATTTCTTATATTGACAATTCTTATTTGCATGACTGGAATGATGTTTATGATTTTAAACAAAATATAGAATAAAGAAAGAGGGACTACGTTTGAAGGGGAAATGTAACTTTGGTTTTGGACATAAGGAAGTTAATTTCCCACCTGGGTATCCAGATGGAGATGACCAGAAGGTCCCTGAGTTTTAAAGATTGTGAAACCAATAAAACCACTCTTCATTAATGTTATAATAAACATAATTCATTCCTTAATTATTCAGAATGAATACTTTAGGATTTTACCAGACTTTATGGTTATCAGCTTTAATCAGTATTTTTCTCAGAGCTTTTCTACATGACAGTCACAGTGGGAAATAATGCTTAAACTAATATATCATCACTGACCTCAAGGACCTTGCAGTCCAATCGGGAAGATGGTGCACACATAAAAGTTTCTGAAACTTTTGAAAGTGCAGGGAAAGACCACTGTTGTAAAGGTAGTATTGACAACACTGTGACTAAACATATGTAAAGGGGTATATGACAACAGTCTTCTTCCTTAAAGATATCTGATAAACAGTAAAGTTTCACTGAATGTTAATTGCTTTGCCTATAAGTTGCATCAGATGCAAACATGGCAAACATCAACCCTTTTATTTAAGGAGTTGTTTTATTTTGCATCATGGGAGTAGCTACTCTATGGGAAAATGTTGCCAGAAATGCAGGTAGTTTTAAGGAAGCTGTCAAAGCCATGAAAGGGCAAAAGCAAGGTGCCTAACATGAATAAATCAGCCATAGGAGTAGCCCTGAACTGCATGAGTTTTATGATATTTGTAAATAAATGCCTTGAATATTTGTATAACTGCCATGGTCTCAAACTTGATTTACCAAAGTTAGCTTTGAATGAGGTATTATTACTAATACAAACAGTATAAAATACTGGAAAATTACTATCTTTGTGAAAAGTGAGAAGCTGCTATGTACATATATGTGTACTTTCCACCAAGAAAAAAATGCATCAAGGATGACTTGCACACAGGTGGGCACAATTACTTTTTCTTTCTCCCATGTTAGAAGCTCAGCACAGATATTGAATGTATAGACAAATATGGAGGAAGCTCAAGAATTTCATGCTGAAGTGATTATTTTTATTCATTCATTTTATGTATATATTGACATGTTTAGAATTTTTGAAACCTAGGTGGTGTTAGTGGTAAAGAATCCTCCCGCCAATGCAGGAGACATGGGAGATGTAGATTCGATCCTTGGCTCGGGAAGATCCCCTGGAGGAGGGCATGACAACCCACTCCAGTATTCTTGCCTGGAGAATCCCATGGACAGCGGAGCCTGAGGGGTTACAGTCCATAGAGTCACAAAGAGTCTGACATGACTGAAACGACTTAGCACACACATGTTTAATAAATGCATTGTCAACTAGGTTGACTGTACCAATACTCTGTACATATTAATTCCTTCAAACAATACCTTTCAGTTACAATTGTGACACTCTTGGAGTGAGTAGTGTGGAAACATATACACTGCCATATGTAAAACAGATAACCAGTGGGAATTTGCTGTATGACTCAGGGAACTCAAACTGGAGCTCTGTGACAACCTAGAGGGGTGGAATGTGGTGGGAGCTAAGAGGGAAGTTCAAGACGGAGGGGACATACGTATACCTATAGCTGATTCATGTTGATGTATGGCAGAAACCAACACAACATTGTAAAGCAATGATCCTTCAATTAAAAATCATATATGGGAAAAAATGTAAACATGCATAGACACAGAATCAATAATTTTAACATATATTCAAATGACTTCTGTTTGTAGACACAGTATTAACCTTTCTACAAAATGATACTTAAATTTAATCATTGAAATTTAAGATAGCTTAAATTTCAGTTGGTCAGTATTATATTTGCTTTTATAAATCTATTCAAAATTTATTTTCAATGTACTCATAAAATTATATTATTGAATGAAATTGTATTAAAGATTAGATTTCTAGAAAATAGTAACAATTATTCAAAATTATTCATTATTTGTCTAAGAGAGCTTCAACAAATCTAATACAGCTAACTTTATATGTAGGATTGAGGAATAAATGTAATGATCTTCTGAAGTACTTTTAATGTTGTCATTTAGTAAGATAAAGTCTATTCCCTTCTCTGACTTCAACAGGAGTTCAATAATCAGGACTCAAAGGTAAAGAAGGTAGGATTGGGAGTGCTTCTTAGCTAGCCTGTAAATCCATTCAGCTTTCCCTGATAACCGTGGTTCTGGCAGTGCACAGCCCTTATAACAGTGCTATCATTCACTGCTTGGTGGTGATCTTTTTCTTCTCTGACTTTTGCGTTGAAATACTACAAACTAGCTTATTAGTTTAATAGTCAGGAACTCGAGGGGAGATCTAAGTTTATTGAGCTTATTTGACATAGCAAATAGAAATCAGTCACATAAACAGTGTAATTCTAACTTTAAGTATAAGGATAGGAATGCCAACATTTATTTCAATTGAGAATCAGCATTAAAAAGGACGAGATTAAAGACATAGAACAACGGGAATGACTACATGAAAGATACAGAATTTCCTGATAGACTACTTTACTAAAGAATACAATCTCTCCAGGAGATGTTTAAGAAGAGAATATTATAAGCATTTGGTTTAGGTAGTTTTCAGAGTAATTTTGTCTGAAAGCAAAGGATAGAATTAGATGGCCTCTCCTACAATACAATTCAAGGAAGACTGTTCAGATCTAGTGCATTGGGAAAAACGATTATAATTTCATTTACACTAAAACACAATAGTCTTATATACATACTCAAGATTACATCTGAGGATCTTTTTTTTTTTTTTTCCTGCTTGTGCCTGAATGTAATTTTAAAATTTGGTGAGATTTTTCTATTGGTAAAATACTCAGGATATTTAAGTAGTAACAATATGTTATTTTAAGATTAATCACCAGGAGGAGACTTATTAAAATGAAAAAATACTGCTTTATTTCCTATATGGTTTATGAAGCTGAAAGTTACCCAAGCAGTTCTATGTAATTTGTAATTGTGTGAAGACATCTATAATAATTTTTAAAAGTGAAAACCAGTTTGGGGTTTTTCTTATAATTTCATCATCAATAGGATAGCTTTGTATCATGGTTTAATTCTGTAAAATAAGCGGAATACCATCAGTGTTAAATGGGCTATAAAATCTGTTTCACATGATTAGTAAAAGCATCTACAGTTTGGCATGCTTTATAGATTTAAACCTTGGGGGTATTTTGATCTTTTTTACTTCACAAATTTCAAAAGGGGTGAATGAAATTCAAATCCACAGCTGCACATAGGACAAATCATTGTCTTAGGATGTTTGAATCCCATTTCTAGTTGTAATTCGAATAGCACTGGTATGCAACACAGACAGTTTTCAGAGTAACTATAAGGGGAGGGAACAATGAAATTTCCTAGGACAGGTTTTTTTAATGAACAGTTGGTCTCTGTTACAGTGCTGTGTAACAGTCCAGTGTGGCAATTTATTTCTATTTGTCATAAAATCTTTAAACAGCAGGATGGTCTGATTAAGGTTTCAGAACCAGTTATTATTTATATGAGAGTGAAAGTGTTAGTTGCTCAGTCATGTCTGACTCTTTGTGACCCCATAAATCATAGCCTTTCAGACCCCTCCATTCATGGAATTCTCCAGGGAAGAATACTGGCGTGGGTGGCCATGTCCTTCTCCATGGGATCTTCCCAACCCAGGGATTGAACCTGAGTTTCCCAACTGCAGGCAGGCTCTTAACTGTCTGAGCCACCAGGGAAGCCCAGAAGGTTTCCGCTGCTTTCCCATTGGGAAATCGAACCCTGGTCTCCAGAGTGACAGGTGGGGATACTCACCACCATACTAACAGGAAATTGCAGTATTATTTATATAATAGACAATAATACTACCGTGCCAGTTAACCAAGAAAAGTTATTAGAGAAGCAGAATAAAAACCTCAAAAGATTTGAGAGTTATGTCCTAAGGACCCTTTTCTTTTTATACAGTGATGGTGTACAGAAAATGCTTTAAAAGCAGAGGAATGATTAAAATTCAAAGGGGCATAATATATCTTCTTAAAGGAAAAAATGATATCAAATTAAATTTCACTCTCTATTCATGTATTTATACAGAGATGATAAGATGAAACTGTGTATAGCCAACTCAGTTTTTAGTCCAAAAGAACCATCTTAAGAACTACCTTAAGGAAAACACATGTTGTATTTCATTTTAAAAAAATACCTAGTTTCTGACTGATGTTCCAAAAAATTTTTGTAGCCCAGAAGTTTCTGGAATTTGAGAATCATTCTCCCCCCATAGTAGCAATTTTATAAAATATTAGTTTCCCTAGTTAGTGCCCCCAAACTTATTGAAAAATCTATAATTCTAAAACATGTGTGTGTGTGTCACTCTGTCATGCCTGACTCTTTGTGACCCCATGAACTGTAGCCCACCAGGCTCCTCTGTCGGTGAGGTTCTCCTGGCAAGATTACTGGAATGGGTAGCCATTTCCTTCTCCAGGGGAACTTTCCCACTGAGGGATTGAACCTGAGTCTCCTGCATTGCAGGCAGATTCTTTACCAACTGAGCTACAAAACTATGGATTTGTACTAACCTGGGTCTAGGTAGCAGAAATGATATTGAGGGAAAAAACATTTCTTCATTAATTTTGGTCATAGGACTAGCCATATACAAGATTTTAAAATATGGAATATATCACCAATGCCATTTTGAGTATCTACAAAGTGTCAGCAACTGGGATAAATGTTTATATATGTTAGCTAATGAATTTCTCATAGAAACTCTGCCAAGTACAAATTGTATCCCTATTTTACATCTAAATAAAATGGATACAAAGTGTAATTTATCCAAGTTCATACAGCTACTAATTAGTAAGAATGAAAGCCCAAATATGCCCTACTTTACTGCTTATACTGTTTCCAATATGCCTTATTGTTTTTGGAATCCTCCTTCCCTCCCAAATATAAACACATACTCCAGATCTCCTGGGCCCTTCTGCTTCTGTACAGCTCTTACCACAACTCTGTACTCAAATCTGCCTTGTAGCCCATAGTGCTCTCTGCTCTAAAATTATCCATTTCCGTTGTCTCAATCCAAACTCAAAGCCCGTTTGTGCAGTTGACTTTAATTGGGTATAAGGTAGGTATAGTCCCTTCCATCCTGGAGGTGTCTGCATTTAAGAAGAGGAGTTTTGTGTGTGTGTATTGTGTAAATGTGTGCATACGCATATAAACACACATATACCTATATCTGTATGATCTTTTAAGTCTGACAACATAGTGGGCAATCAGGCCCACTTCAGGTGTCTGCCCTTGAGATAACTTCCCTTACACTATTCCTGTTGGCCTGTTGGGGTGAAACCTTGGAACAAGGACAGGAGTCACAGTCAGCAGAACTGGAAGAAGGTGAAAAACTTGTGTCCCACTTCACAATCATCTTTTGCCTGGAGCTTTATTGGCTCCGTGTCCTTGGCCCCCGTTCCATTTTTACAGGCTGCAGATGGGCTTCAGGTGGGAAATCAGGCTCGTAGAGATCCCAGAGGACCCATTTGAGGCCTGGCATCTATAGTGATTCCCTTCAGCTAGGGCTTGAGAGAAACTCTTGAGTGATGAGACCCTCTTCTTCTCTCAGAAAAGGTTCAAAACTACTCTAGGGAAAGTCAAGGCTTATAGGAGTATGGATTTCCCACAAGACCAGGAAGCCACAAAGCCCTGGTAGATCTCCAAGGAAACTCTAAGCTAGTTGGCTCCTTGTTGTCAACCAGCCGGCAGTTTCCAAACAGTCCTCTTGACGGGTCCTGTGCAGCTGTGTTTTATGTTTCCATGTGGCCTTGCCAGAGGTCCCTCCCTTAAACAGACCAGGCTTCCACAATTAGTTAGGACTCAAAACAGGTTAGTTATGGAATATATTAAGTCCTAAAGGCTTCATGGGGCTATTTACACTTCTTTGGACTATTTCCAGCACTCCAGATTATACTGTAAGTGTAAATTAAGGAAGTCTCACAATGCTATAGCTCTGACTGGAACAGGCAATGTGAGCATGTATTAGGCACCATTTTCCAATGTTTTTCTTGGCCTCATTTTAACAATTTACCACCCTGAAAGATAAACTCTCTGTAATCTTCAAGTCATACTTTAGAAAGCCTCTCTCTCATTCCCATTCTTGAATGTGCCCGTTTCTATTATTCCTCAGGTACAGAAACTGAAGAGTAATCTTTTTTTTTTTTCCTTTGGCATTGAAATCTTTCAGGAATTTATTTGCATTCACCTGGCCAAGTTATAAATACCATCCAACACCTATATCATGCCATTTCATTACTTAAAATAATAAATTGGTTTCACTTAATAAAATATAAGACCATATGAAGTCAGTCTGTGTACCCAACAGTTGGGAACATTTAGCAGCTGTTGGTAGGGAAAAGGATATGCTGAAAAGGTCAGTCCCCTGGCCAGTACTCAAGATCAGTTATTGATCACAGATTTGAGAAAACTCAAAATGTAATGTAAGTGGTTCTTATTTTTCATCTGTGGCTCCCCTTGTTTACCTGAAGAATCTGAGCTTGGCTTTAATGTTCTCTCCCCTCACCCCCTCCGCTCTCAGCCCTCACTTTCCTTGGGGCCTCTGGTCTTCACTGAGTCATGTTTCCAACCTTGTGCCTAACAACACAGTACCTGACACACAGGCCCTTAATAAACACTTATGGAATAAAACCCTAACAAGAAGACTATGATGTCAGAAGAAATAACACAAGTCCAAGAACCAAGAGATTAGCTGAACACAGTTTGATAATAATGATGGCAATTATATTTGAGTTTTGATGGCTATATATGTGCCCAACACTTTACTAGAAGCTTTAAAAATATAATCTCATTTTATGTTAACTTAATCATCACAAGACTGGACAAGCACCATTGCCCCTATTTTACATATAAAGAAATAGCAGCTTAGAGAAGTAAAATAATATGTCCGTAGCCACATAGTTATTAAGTGAATATCAACTGGGATAAATACGCATTGTGAATATTATAAATATTTATTATGTATTATGAATATTATAAATATGAATATGAACTGGGATAAATAATATCTGTTCAATGCCACAGTCAAGCCTTTTTTAACCCTTTTGATCTAGTCCTTAATTTTTTAATTTATTAAGCATGAAAATTTTAATAGTCATTAAGATCTTTTCCAACTTTAAGATGTTCCATATATCAGGTAACACACATCTTAAGAAAACTGACAATTCAGTGGGTTTCCCTTGTTGATTAAAATCCTGAAAAAAAAACAAAGAAAATTGCTCTCCAAAACAGAAATTTCAGAAACTCTGAAAAGAAAGAAAAGAGAAACTTTTGGATAGTTTGGGCCTCTCTAGGGTTTTTCAGATCCACCTAAAGCTAGAGTTGGCTTTGGCTTTTTACAGGAGTTATTATTTTCTGATAACTTACTATGTGCCATACACTAGGCCAAAACTTTGTATGTATTAGTTTATGGAAATCTCTAGCAATCTCTACGAGATTGTACCATTGTTGTTCACAATTAACAGAAGGGATATTGAGTTTAACTTGCAGAAGGTCACACAGCTAGCATGTGGTGCAGCTTAGACTCAAACCCAGATATGTTTATCTCTGAAACCCAAATTTTAACTTTGAAGGTATATTGCTTCTGCATGTTATTTTTAGTTTATTTATCTAATATACCTAATATTACTTATATCAATGTTATTTAATTCTTTTGGTCACTTATTTTGAAGTGATGTCCATGGGACGTAGATCAGCAGTCTGCTTAGTTTGTTTGCTAACACATACTTCAGTACTACATATGCGGTAACACTTATCAAGTATCTCATGATGCATGCCTTTCAGTGCAATTAAATACCTCTGGGTCACTCTCGGTCACATGCCTATGAGTTACAATTCTCTTTTCCTCCCCCACTAGATATTTCTTTCTATCCAAAGGGGATAGATTAATAAGAATGAAGAAAAACCATAAACAAAAAAATCAGACAACCACATCAATGTGGAGGTTTGCAAACTCTGAACTGAAAAAATCTTCCATAGAGAAAACATCATGCCTAGGGTGACTGACATAACAGAAATCCTACCTCACTAAATGTGTTCTCACAGTTCATTCTGTACCTGTTTAGAAGGGATTCTTGACGCTTTTAGAAGATACACTCTCTGAGACCCTGATAGCAAATTAACTTTGGAATCAAGAGGAATTCACATTAGTTGCTACTCTCCACGTTAAGACAGACTTATTTTCAGTCTAACTCTGACTTATATTACATACTATTATTAATCTACCTTGCATATATGAAGTAAAAATTGACATATATTTCTCTTCAGCATTTATCTTCTCAAATAACTGACCACTAAATTAAATTACAAATTAAATTACCAAATTCTGTAACTTTTGAAGGGAGGAAGATATTTTAGAAGCTGTAACTTTTTTGATCAAATAAGTGTTAGTGAATTTTTGCTTTAGCCGAGTACACATTTCATAAAGGACACTAATAAGATGTGCTATTTTTCCTTAACCAAATTCTTCACAATGAAATCCAACTGCAATATTCATTTAGAAATTCGATAATGCTCTCTTGTGTGAGTTTTAGGAATATTTGAAACCCCATTGCATATAAATTATATCATGGAAAAGCTGTATAAATATTCTATTATGGCACATGCTGTTCTAAGGATCTGTCAGGATTTCCTTTATACACTCCATTTTGAGTGGTATATAAATCAGATGTAAAAATTCATGTTGGACTGAAACTTAGCACAAAAGGCCTTCTCCAGAGGCAAATGCATTTTTTTTTCAAAATGTGGTTTGAATTATGTTGGTCATTTTTAAGTTATAGAAGTGCAGAAAATGTATTTGTGGTTTTGAAGGAGAGAGATTTTTTCCATTTTTATAACTCATTAGGAAACTTTACAGGCCTTTAGACCATTTTGTGGTTTAGTTCTTCTCAAGTTTTTCCCCAAAGCAATATTAAAACTTGAATGGTGTCCGCTATGAACCTAACAATTACTGTTCTGAATATAAATGTGGGTATGGATATATATCCAGTTACACATATCTTAGACTAGGAGAAGTTTCAATAATATCAAGACTGGGGTAGATTAGGCCTAGCAGTTATCCATTTTTGTTCTTATTCTCAAGTCAAGTTTGGTCTATCAAAGGAATCCTCTATCTTTACCATAGTTCAGCTTGTAATGCTTATAATTTTAAACTGCATTTCTAACTTGCAGAAAAATCCAGAGGTAAACATTCCTTCTTTTATGAGATCTTTGACAATACGGGTGTGCCTTTTTAAAATTTCGCTTTTCTCTAATATATAGACCAAGTTGCAGCCTGTACATTATTCACTGATGATGATCTTATTTGTAAAGTATTTAATATGTGTATGTTTATATATACAAATTAGTTTATTAATAGTGTTGAACATATTTTGTCTACATAACTAACATGTTGCTGAGTAATCTCATAAACATAAATTATTTTAGCACACAGATTATGATTTTATTATTTCTCAATAGCATCAGTTAAAACCTAAGAAAGTTTATTTGGACTAAGAAAGACAGCATAACTCACAAAGTCAGGTAAACCAATCTTTAAATTACTTTAAAGAATAATGAAAACAAATATTTTCTATGATTGAATTGTTTCACTTACATTATATTTAGTTCATTAATGCATTAGAATAGCACATTTAGTGGTTATTATTAGATCATAGATCAAGGAATTAGAGCATGAGAGATTGAAAATTTTCCAATGTAATTCTTTATGTTTTTATTTAATTTTATTTAATTCCACTTAGAATCTGGATGTCTTGATTCCTAATACAGTTCCCTTTTTGTCATATTACACTATTTCTGGTGCAGTTACTAGAATCTTTGCATCTAATGACAGTTAGGAAGGACCATCCAGAAAATAATCAAGCTTTTGCCTGTG
Source organism: Ovis canadensis (assembly GCF_042477335.2). Lineage (NCBI taxonomy): Eukaryota > Metazoa > Chordata > Mammalia > Artiodactyla > Bovidae > Ovis > Ovis canadensis. The sequence continues at coordinate 69,426,725 of NC_091248.1, read as the reverse complement.
GCTGGTATAGCAATGTGATTTTCCTCTGGGACACTCTGAGGAGCAGAAGACATCCATCTCCTCCTGGATGTTTTATCTACTCACCTACCGTCATGGAAATGAGCCAACTCTACAATAGAGAGAACTGAATACCTATTTATTTTTATTTTATTTTATTTTTTTACGTTAACAGGAGAGCAAGGTTACTAATGAAGGGTCATATCCCAAATCTCTAATCTATAAAGCTAATATCCTTATTTATACTTGGGTCATTTTTTTATTCTGCTCCCTTTACTTTTACTAAATTATACTACTTTGTGTTCTATAATGTTACATTTGGTTATAATTATAAATTTTTATAGATAATTCATATACCACTCATATACTACTTTCTTTGAGCTTATCGCTAAAGTCATCATAGCTCTTGAAATGTAACTAAATATGTGTCACTCCAGACATCCCTATACAACTAAATGTCATTGAAAAGTTTGAGGGGAAGTCTATGAATTTCTGAGCACTAGGTACATATTGAAACACAGTTTTATGCTCATCAGAAATGTTTTTAAGTATAGCAAAAGTATTTAAAATATTAAACATAAATATACTTTAAATGGCAAAATAAAGTTTTAAATGTTAAGAATCTAGATTCCATGGTTTGAATTTAAGCAATTTATAGCTCATTAGGTAGGAAATATACAGATTGCACTCCCCATGCTATCTGTTACCTTATACCCATATTTTCCTTACATCTGGAGGAGAGATGACACAGTGCTATTATTCAAATATCACTGACCTTGTTAAAGCCTAGCACCATTGCTTTATACATAACAAGACTAAATTTTTAAACAGCATGGCTATTTCTTAGTAGTGAAATAAAGAATGACTTTTAAAAACTTTCAAATTATGAAAAGTAATGATGTAAGATATATCCTCACCTTGATTTTACCTTTAAGCAGCCTTTTATTTGTCTATTAGGAACGTCTTCCTGTAGTTTTTCAGGCTCCGGCTCTTGTTCTTTCTTTTGACAAACCAATACATAATTTGTGCCATTATTATTTGACCAAAATGTACCAAGAGAAGTTTCATAACGTATACAAAACTCAACTTTACTGCCATCTTTTTGATAAGGAGGAACCAATGATATCTTAAAGGAGAACTGGTCAGTTTCACCATCACATGAATTTGGGATATAGTCTGCTAATATATCATAATATGACTGCCAGTCATCTAAGGACATTCTCACATATACTAACTTCTCAAAAGAAATATTCAAAACTCGAATAATGCCCTTCATACTTGTAGATCCAGGAGGATACTCGGTTGATTCCAGTACCGCTTTCTGTACTTGAAGTTGTTGCATAAGATCTTCTTTTGAAGAAGGCAAGCCAAATTGTGGGGATAAAACATATTCTTCTGTGTGGAAAACGTCCTTCCTTAAGTCAAAATCAGTTGAACCACTCGGTAATTCCCAGGAATCAAATTCTTTAACAGATACAAGATTGAATCCAAAGGTGTCAGCAAATGAAACTCTTCTTGCACCTGATGGTGGAGAGTCCAGGTAAATGTCTTCAGATGAATCAGAACCTCGTCTGCTAGGTTGTGGGGAGAATCCAGGTCTGAAGGTAGCTTTAACTTCTTCATCTTCAGAAAGAGAATCAGATAAACTAGGAACTTCTAAAAAGTTATCTTTGCTAATCTGACTAGGTTCTTCAGAAGGCTCCATTGGGCTCTCTGATATCAAATAAGGGAGAACTGTACAACTAGTAGAGGCTGATATTTGAGACACTGAGGCTTAAAATAAGTATAAGGTTACAGTTGACATTACAAAAAGGAGTCAGCTCTATAAATAGGTCCGATGGCGTGTAAACTATGCTTGCTTGCCTCCAAAGGCCTTTAATATGATAGCATCCACATTAACTCTCAGCAGCATGTTTCAGATTTAACTCTTAATTTTTAAAATTGAGTGTGTTTATGAGTTCTAAAGAGACATCTTAAATAATTTTCTTCTGTGTTTGAAAATCTGCAACTTTAAATAAAAATATTACTTTAACCTGTTGATATTAAAAATTAAAAATTGAACCATTTATTTTAAAAGAGAATAAAAATAGTATCACAATACTAAATATGTAGTTTGAGTTTGATCCATCCATTGAAGAAGGCAAAGGAAGGCAGGAGAGAATAAGAACATATATAGAACTGGAAAGATCCAGTATTTAATAATAATGATAGCCACCATTGATCATGGACTTATATATAATGTAACTCTAAATGATTAAAGAAGATGCTGGGAGTTCTGAGGAAAGAAACAAGATTTAAATGGAGAAGGTATCATTTGAAAGAAATCATGAAAGGTAGATAAGACATAGACATGTAGGGTTAGAATGAGGTAGATTTTCCAGGTGGAAGAAATCGTGTAAGTTAAGGTGTAACACAAATAATTAGTAAAATCTGTTATTTCAAACACTAGCAAGTTTCTTTTAATTAAGTCACAGAAAAATATAAACAAGTAATATGTTAATGACTTGAAATATAAGTAGACAATGATAAACCTGGAATAAAATATTTATGTAGAATAAAATGTTTGGCAAAATGCCATTTTATGCTCACAAAGCAGAAGTTAATACCATGACATGTTGGGTTCTATGTGAATTTTAGAGTGTGAGCAGCCTGTTTAGACTCTCATATTTTTGTATTAATGTAAAATCTATTTTGTAGATCACAATTGGGAAATACCTATTAAAATGTAAACATACATATGCTTTGACCTAGAAAATGCTCCAGCTGCAAATTTGCCCTATCAGTAAGGGATAAGTCTGCAAAGATGAATGTAAATATATGTTCATAATAGGACTGATTATTTTAGAAGCTATCTAAATATCCATCAACAATGTTACACCCATTCAATAGAATATTTTGCAGTCGTTAAAAAGGATAAAGTACCAATTTACGTGTTGATGTGGAAAGACAACCAAAATAACTTCTAAGTGAAGAATAGAAAGTATACGCAGATATGGACATAGAAAATTCCTGGAGATACACAAAAGAAACTACTGTAGCAGTAATCTCTAACCACAGAGGCTGAAGATTTTAAGTGAAAAGGACTCATTCATTTTACTTTATGGTCTCTGTACTATTTTAAATATTATCCTTGACCAAGGTTTTCTTTCAATGTATTTTCAACTCAAATAAATTGTGAGAGGTGATTATTTTTTTAAGAGAACTCAATAGCATACTTTCTTAAATTTAAGCTTTAAAAATAATTATAACTTACCGAATAACTTGAATTGTGTACAATAATGAATTAAGGAATTATTTTGCAAGATTAAAAATAAGTATTATCTATCTAGGGTCAGGAAATGAAAACTACTTTAGGCTTTATCACATAGCTAGAATGGATGATGACCACATGGATTGTTCAAGAATGGAGAATTGTTGTGGAAATGATATAATAATGTACTGAAGTAGTTTAACTATTCAGGGATGATAAGCAGAGACATGGAGATAAAGACCGCTGGGTTTGTACTCTGGCTGTGATACTTACTAGCTGGGTAACCTTCAGAACATTGCTTAAATTTTCTTACCCTAAGTTTCTCTGATTGCTAAAATGTAATGTTAACAATTAAATGAGATGCTTACTAAATAAATATTTATTTAATATACTGCTAAATAAATAGCTATATGTATGTTTGTGAAAGGTTGATTTCTGAGATACACCAATAGTTAGATCAGCTAGTTAGGTGGATAGGATAGATAGAAATAGATTGTACAGAATCTACATATATAATAATAAGTAATGGTTTGTAATTTGCTTCATTTTTGTCATTTTCAAAGGCTATATTATAGAACACTTAGCTTTAGAAGACATAAAATAGCTCTGCATTAGGAAATGGTCCTGTTTTTTGAGTTAAAATCTCCTTTTCTTAATTTATCTTTCTGCAAAGCACTACACCCTAGATTTGTAGTAATCGCTGCCTATCTTTTGGAGTTTATAACCTTCGCATAATTATAGATGTTCCCCTTTAGTCACTGCTTAGCTAAAGCAGAGTGATTTCCTCTTTTTAATCTCTTCTTATAGGTCAGTCCTTCAGCACTTTTTATCATTTTGTTACTCTTCTATGAATCTTTCCAGCTTGCCTATATTATTCCAGTAATGAGCTGCCCCTAGATGAATGTAGTAGCACAGATCAGGTGTCTCTGGGGCATGGAGGAAGCTCTGTCAGTTTCAGCCTTGTGACTTGGTGTTTGTATCAGTTAAAATTCACATCTCCTTACTTTTTTTCCATATCAGGCCAATGTCTCATTTTCTTATATTCACTGCTACCTCAATTTTAATAATATAAATTTTATATTTTTCCTCAATTACTTAAGTATACTGTTTTTATCAGTTATGACTATTTATTTATTTAATAAAATTGCAGTTCAAGTTTCCGTGCATTTACTTCTTTTGTCTTAACCAAAGATTTTCAAAGGTACCTTTAACATAAAAGACTGTTTCAATCAGGATCCCTGTAAATAGGAAATATAGACGTCATGCACAAAATTTGATAATTCCAGGAGGGCTTATTTACAAGCATCTATTTAAAAGTGTAAATGCAGAAAATCCACAGGAGTTTGTGCAGTAAACTGGGGCCAATTGCATCAGAACTGCTACAGTTTTTCAAGGAATGAGGAAAGGGGCCAAGTATCAAAACTTCAAAGCACAGAATGTCATAAAATATTCACCAGGCTAAAGGGGATCAGTGATCTTTAGTCAAGGAACACAGTCAGCTGAAGATGAGCAAGGAGTGATCCGTGGGCAAAAACACTTCATTCACTCTTATCCTTTCATACAGTATCCTACTGGTTACCCGTTGGCCAAAGGCTATGGGTACTATCACAGTTCATTCAGGTCAGTCTCCCAGGGCACAGAGCAGGATGGAAAAGGGTGAAAAAAGTGGTGCGTGAATTTGGAAGAGCAAACAAAAGATAATGGAGATTAAAAGTTTTATATTTATGTATCTTTATGAGCTTATGTACTATGTTTAAGCATATGTGTATATATATATTTTCTGAATATTCCGTCTCAATGCCAACTGAGTTTCTATTACTTGATCTTCTATTATCACAGCAAAAAAATAAGTTCAAGTATCTAAGATCTGTAAGCTCTGATACAGTGCAAGTCACATAAGAAATATTGATCTTATCCACAGATGACTAAAAAAGAAATAGTCTTTTATGAGATTAATTATAATGTTGCATTTGTTTCCCTTGTTAGCATAAGTCTTTGCAACTTAAATTCAAGTAACATTTTGTCAAAAGAGAATCTGGAACAATGAATATTCACAAGTGAAAGTAAAGGTCGCTCAGTCATTTCCAACTCTCTGCGACCCCATGAACTATACAGTCCATGGAATTCTCCAGGCCAGAATACTGGAGTGGGTAGCATTTCCCTTCTCCAGGCAATCTTCCCGACCCAGGAATCAAACCCAGGTCTTGTGCATTGCAGGTGAATTCTTTACCAGCTGAACCACAAGGGAAGCCAACTGATACATAACAAAAATCACTGAGTGAGATGCTCAAACTACATAGGCTCAGGTGCACTGACAGATCTACTGAATGATAGCCTCCAGGTTGCTGGTGCCCCACAAGTGGTTCTGGTTTGCAGAATGGTTATAATGCATAATCTACTAGTCTGTTGGCCTTAGGGTCAAGGACTTAGGTTCTATTAGAGTTGTAGCTATTATCCCTCAATTATCACATCTTTTTTTTTTTTTCTTATGCGGCTTATGAGGCTACAAAATACTTTTATAAAAAAACAACAAAAGTTTAGGTGAGTTATAGAGAAGCAGAACGCTAAGGCACTTAACAGTCTTCTGGGCTATCCCTTCATTTTCACATAAGAAAACTGAAATCAAGAACAATGGAGGACCCCAACATTTGGTAACAGTGCTGGGACTTAAACTCAGATGTCTCTGCTTTCAGTGCAGTATTCTCCATAGTATACCATCCATACACCGACTTTTGGTTTTATAATGCGTAATTAACAAAGTAATCATTCTTTGAAAGATAGTCATTAAAATTCATTTGTTCTAGATTTAGTTTACTTTTATAATCAATTAACTTTTGTGAACTTTCTTTTTTCCATTTGATGAACGATCTCCCAAGATGTCCCAATAATTTTTCTTTGTGACAGAGTCTCTCAACCTTTTTTAACCCCTGCTCCTTTGGTAACTATATCTTACACTGTTTTACTTCTCTCCCTCAGACTTTGTTATACTCCTATTTGGGAATTATTGGTCTCAGTTATTAAAAATGAATTATATAATCTCTTTAGAGCTAATATGGATATTTATTATTTTAAAGGACTGTTAAAGGGTCCTACTTCACGCATGCTTTAAGGATTAAGCCATGCCCTCCTCCAGGGGATCTTCCTGACCCAGGAATCAAATCTGTATCTCTTAGGTCTCCTGCATTGGCAGGTGGGTTCTTCACCACTAGCACCACCTGGGAAGCCTAGTGACAAGTCTATATAAAAAATAAAAATTGTATATATTATTATTGCTATTCTTGGTGATGATAATATTGCAGTATTGTTGATCATATTCATATACCTCTATTTGACAGATAATAGAACTGTGGGATTTGACAACAGTGTCTAGAGACACACTGTATATGCTTATATCCTGCTTCTGTTTATTAGCTGAGGGGCTTTAGGTAGTTACTTAACCTTTCTGTGCTTTTATTTCTGTAGCTGTACAGTAGCAGTACTAATAGTTCCTACCTCCAAGGTTGTTACAAGGATCAAATGAGTTAATAAATGGAAAGCTTATGAAGAAATAAAAACATACAATTATGGTGGTTTTAAAATTCACAAGGAAAAAAAACACTTGAAATTTCATCATCTAAATTATGTGATGGGGGCTTCCCTGGTAGCTCAGTAGGTAGCTCCTGCAGTGCAGGAGACCTGGGTTCGATCCCTGGGTCAGAAAAATCCCTTGGAGAAGGAAATGGCAACCCACTCCAGTATTCTTGCCTGGAAAATCCTATGGACAGAGGAGCCTAGTGGGCTACAGTCCATGGGATCGCAAGAGTTGGACATGACTTAGCGACTAAACTACCACCACCAAATTATAATCATATTTCAAAATATAAATTTATGAATTCAAGATGTTGTACACTTTAAACTGGAACAATTATCTAATAATCTTAAGGGTGCATGCAGTCACTCCATTGGGTTCGACTATTTGTGATCCCATGGACTGCAGCCCGCCTGGCTCCTCTGTACATGGAATATCTCAGGCAAGAATATTGGAGGGGCTTACCATTTCCTTCTCCAGGGGATCTTCCTAACCCAGGGATCAAACCACATCTCCTGAGACCCCTGCATTTATAGGTGAATTCTTTACCACTGAGGCACCTGGGAAGCCCCAAACTAGTATTATATGTCAATTATATTGCACTAATTTTTTTAATCCAATCATCTAGTATAGTCACTGTGCAATTTTCTTCATGAAAGAATAATTCTTCATGAGAAGAATTATTCATCTTGTGTACCACTATATTTCCATATATCCCATATTATACAAAATGGGTGTGTGCATGGATAGAAAGATAGATGGATAGATGGGTGGATGGGTGGATGAGTGGTAAGCAGAATGAAGGACTTCAACATAAGCCATCATCTTCCTGGAATTCAAATATCCTTTTTATTGTTAATTCTGTACTTCTGCAATATAGTAAAGTCAATATTTCTAATGTAAAATCCTGAAGTAACTTTTAAATTATTTAAAAAAATTATTATTCATATGTGGAATATGTGGCAATTCTCCATCTGCCAAAAGAATTTGTTAAGCAGAATACTCTATTCTTTGTTCAGGTTAAATATTTTCCATAGTAAAGAAAATGTAAAGACCAATGCATGCAGTTGGGAAAACATAAGAAAGAATTCTATTAGTTTCAGATTCACTTCCTAGTTCATTATTTTAGAGGCATAAATATATTTTCTTTGCTCTGAGTCACCATAGGTTCAGACCACTAGAAGACTTTAGCCTTCTCCTCCACTTCATACTAGTCCTTCCTTATTGTTACAGAATTAAGTAAGTTATTTAAGATAGAATGAAACAATATAAGACATGGAAGGATATAAAATTCAGTTTTGGAAAATTAAGAGTTTCTGAGATTTTACCATGAGATCCTACATAATTATGTAAGCATGCAGGTACTACAGTTTTTTCAATCTACTTACAGGGTACAATTGTAATATATGTGACTTACTTTTTTATGTCATGTCATTTGGGTTACTATAGGCAAAAATTCAGGATTAACTATGGGTTTCTTTCAAAGTTTCAAAGACAGGTATATACTTTATGCAATGTTTGGCACAATTTTGGGTGATGATAAATACTTAATGCTTCTTCAACAACTTAAAGAATCTCAAACTGAATGTATCATGCAGAGTAGGATGCCTACTATTGTTTAATACTGTAGCAAAGCCAAAACACTGCCAGTATTTGTCTCAAATATACATTATTTTACTTAACCAGGCCAGGACCTATGATATATGTTACACTGCTGGATATGTAGGTGGAAGGCAAAGGATCTGAAAATTCTCTAAAATTATATGTTAAATTTATTCATGTCTAAATTTTACTGTGTTGACTATACACAATTTTTATTGCAAGTCCTGAAACAAAAAATTTAAGAATTTTTGATATCTGAAAATAATCATTTGACAACCAAGAGGAGTTGGTCCTATGAATTAAAAGTAGAATAATTGAGTCTCTTTCTCATGCACCTGAAGTTCATCCAAAACTGAATCAAAATCCTTTATAAGAAATCTCTTTGTTATGGAATATGAAAAATACATGATGATATTTATATCAAAACATACACACATTATGTGTATCTCATCTGACTATTTAGGCGAGCAATAAACAGAACTTGCTTAATTTTTCATAAGGCATTCTTGGTACAGTGAATATAGTTGACATCATTCTAAATTTTCCCATGGCAAATCATCTTTTACCAATAGAGTAGTCAACTGTCACTGGATTATTTTAGGTTTTTCTTAAAATATATTTAAAAAGATCTAGGCATAATCTATGGTTTAACTCAGTATCTTAATAACATATATATACATATATATTAAATTATATAACAAAATATTGTTAAACTTATAGGAAGTGAGAAATGTATTTTTTAAGTGGAGTCAGCTTGATAGTTTAAATGATTTTCTCACTGATTAACAGTTGTTTGGCAAATTGTCTGGTATTACACACTTGGGAGGCTGTGTCTTCACTGTAAGATTGACATTATTTTGTCTTAGAATTGGAAAGCTCCTTGGCTATCATTTCATCCAAAGCCCTCCCTTAAACAGGAATGCTTCTGTCTTTACATTGTATAAATCCAGTGACAGCAAACTCACTGCTTCGTGAGGCATCACATTCCACTTGAAAAAATTAATAAAAGCTCTATTATTTTGTGCTATAGTTTAATTTACATTAGTTTTTGTGTTTTATTTTTATTGTTGTCTCAGAAGCAGCATTTGATATCCTTAAAAGAACTTACTGCCTTAACCACAGTCTTTTGTATCAACTGAAGCAAAACTTTTAAACTATTACATTTATACTAAAATTTCACAAATCATTAATGCACAGCTCACTGAATTTTTCCCAAAGTGATCTTAGCCATTTAACCAACTACTTTGAAAAATGGATTACCAACTCCAGCAAGAAATCCTCACATCCACTCTCAAAAGCTGTATTTAAAGGTAACCACTAACTTGACTTCCATCACCAGTGATTAGTTTTTCTTCTTTTTAAGCTTAATTTTTCTGAAACCAAACTCTGGTCTAGTTTCTTTTGCTTAATATAATATTTGTGAGATTCATCCATTCTCTTTGAGGTGTCCTCTTCTATTTTAAAAAAAGGTCATAACTTACTATTCATTCTACTGTTGAAAGACCTTTGGTTTGTTAATATATGAACCCTAAAGACAGTTTAAGAACATATATTCTAAACTGCATATGTATATTCTAAACATTTATTGGGCTTCCCTGGTGGCTCAGAGGTTAAAGCGTCTGCCTGGAATGGGGGAGACCCGGGTTCGATCCATGGGTCAGGAGGATCCCCTGGAGAAGGAAAATGGCAACCCACTCCAGAGAATACCTGGAGAATCCCATGGAGGGAAGGTACTCAGTTCAGTTCAGTTCAGTTCAGTCGCTCAGTTGTGTCTGACTCTTTGCGAACCCATGAATCGCAGCCTGACAGGCCTCCCTGTCCATCACCATCTCCCAGAGTGCACTCAAACTCACGTCCATCAAGTCAGTGATGCCATCCAACCATCTCATCCTCGATTGTCCCCTTCTCCTCCTGCCCTCAATCCCTCCCAGCGTCAGAGTCTTTTCCAATGAGTCAACTCTTCACATGAGGTGGCCAAAGTACTGGAGTTTCAGCTTTAGCATCATTCCTTCCAAAGAAATCCCAGGGCTGATCTCCTTCAGAATGCAGTTTATCAAAGTGGTGGGACAAATATACACTCCAAACAGCAATGTATAAGGATCTGAGTTACTATGAGTTCTTGCAGGCCCAGGGTATTGTCAGCAGTTTTATTTGTCACACTGGTCGTTATGAAATGGTATCTTACCTTTGTTTCTTGATATCTAATAAAGTTAAGCATCTTCTCGCTTTTTGAACATATGCATGTCTTGTTCTGTGAAGTGACTGTTGAAGTCAGATAAATCAATCAATCAATAAATTTATATATAGATATTAATGTTTTTCCCAGAAATACATGTATGCATGTCTATATGTATATTATTTCTCCCATTATGTGACCTGTCCTGTTACTCTTAATGGTGTCTTTCAATGAATGGAATTTAAGAAGTAGAATTCATTTGTTAGTCCTTCAGGTAAATTCTTTATGATTTATCTTTCACATTTACACCTACAGTCTATCTGGCATTGATTTATGGATATAATATGAGGTAGGATAATCAAGATTTAATTTTGTTGCATAAAAATATCCAATGTGTATTGCATAAATTATGGAAAGATTGCTCTTTCTCTCTATATGTGCTTAGTTGCTCCATGGTGTCCAACTCTTTGCAACCCCATTTAAACTTTAGAATAAGCTTATCAGTTTCTACAAAAAAACAAATTCTGCTAGGATTTTATTTGGCATGCATTGAGCCAATAGATTATTTGACTAGATTTTAAAGAGAAATGCCATTTTTACAATACTGAGATTTCCAGTCTGCAAACATGGTATGGCCTATGGTTTTAGCTCTTTTAAAGTTTCTCTCAATGATACTTTGTAGTTTTCAGTGAGGAGCTCTGTCATATGTGTTACTAGATCCATTTGTTTATAGTTAATTTTGTTTATATTTGTTTATATTTAATCTTGTTTAGATTTGTTTATATTTAATTTTGTTTGTATTTAATTGTTTACATTATATTTGTTTATATTTAATTTTCTGTGCTAGTGTTTATACTATCTTCTAAATGTTTCATTTTCCATTTTTTCATTTTTATTTTCTAATTCCTTTTGTTGGTATATAGAAATGCAATTGACTTTGATAAGCTGACCTTGTAACTGGTGACCTTACTAAATTCATTTATTAATTGTAGTAATTAATTTAGGTTATTTTGTGCTTTTTGTGTACAGTATCATGTTATCTGTGAAAAGTGGGAGTTTATTTCTTGGTTTCTCATCTTTTTATCTTGTGCTTTCTTGATTTATTGCACTAGCAAAAAAAAAATCTCATACAATGTTCAGTAATAGTGGCTGTAACGAGCATTCTTAATCCTTATCTATGTGGTAAAGATTGCAATATTTCACCATCGAGTGAAATTTAATCTTGGTCAAACTGGATATCCACATGCAGAAGAATTAAGCTGGACCCTGGCTCCCAATAAACAAAAATTAATTCAGAAACTAAGCCAAGACTTACATTTTTAAGAGTTTAGACTGGAAAACTTTTGCACAAAAGCATAGGCATAAATCTTAGTGAGCTTGGATTAGACAATAGTTTCTTAGCATGACACCAAAAGCACAAATGACAAAAGAAAAAAATAAATTGGACATCATAAAATTAAAACCTTTTTTGCTCCAAAAGACACTTTCAAGAAAATACAAAGACTGACTACGGAATAAGAGAAAATATTTGCATAAACATATAAAGAATTCATATGCAAAATACACAAAGAGCCTTTACAACTTAGTAAAAAGACAGATAACCCCATTCAAAAATCAGCAAAGGATTTGAATAGGCATTTCTCCAAAGAAAATCTATTAATAGCTAATAAGTACATGAAAATATGCTCAGCCTCATTAGTAATTAAGGAAATATGAATCAAAATCACAATGTGGTACCACTTCATACCCACAATAATCAAAAAGCAGACAATAACAAGTGTTGTTGAGGATTTGGAGAAATACATATTCTCATGCATTTCTGGTGGGAATGTAAAATGTTATGACCACTTCAGAAAGCAGCTTGGCAGTTTTTCAAATGGCTAAGTATGAGTTGCCATATTAACCAGCAATTTTACTCCTAGGTATATACCCAAGAGAAATGAAAACATCTATCTACACAAAAGCTTATACATAATAACCCAAAATTGAAAAGGAAAATGTTTATCAGCAGATGAATGGCTAAACAAACTGTGATATTTTAGTGAAATGTGGTATATACAATGAAATGCCATTCAACAATAGAAAAAGTGAAGTACATATTATAGTACAGATGAACCTTGAAAACATCATGCTAAGTGGAAGAAGGCAGACAGAAAAGACCACGTATAGCATGATTCCATTTTTATGAAATGCTCAGAGTAGGCAAGTCCAGTGAGAGAGAAAATAGATTAGTGGTTGTCAGAAGGTGAGGGTAAGAGAATTAGGAAGAGATTGCCCATCAGTTCAGTTCAGTTGCTCAGTCGTGCCCGATTCTTTGTGACCCCATGAATTGCAGCACGCCAGGCCTCCCTGTCCATCACCATCTCCCGGAGTTCACCCAGACTCACGTCCATGGAGTCCGTGATACCATCCAGCCATCTCATCCTGGGTCATCCCCTTCTCCTCCTGCCCCCAATCCCTCCCAGCATCAGAGTCTTTTCCAATGAGTCAACTCTTCGCATGAGGTGGCCAAAGTACTGGAGCTTCAGCTTTAGCATCATTCCTTCCAAAGAAATCCCAGGGTTGATCTCCTTCAGAATGGACTGGCTGAATCTCCTTGCAGTCCAAGGGACTCTCAAGAGTCTTCTCCAACACCACAGTTCAAACGCATCAATTCTTCGGTAATGAATTTCTTTTAGCAATGATGAAAATATTATGTAATGATGATGTTGTGCATATCTGTGAAAATACTAAAAACTGTATCATATCTTTGAAAAGTGAATATTAAGATGTGTGAATTTTATCTCAGTTTTTAAGATCAAATTCTCTGGTAAAATTTTCCATCTTGCACTATTTTCACAGCAATTTTTAAATCCATGTCTGATATCCATTTTTCTTTCTCTTAGGCCTTGGCAGAATAATTAGTGTGCCATAAATATGGCATCATAACAAAAAAGGCAGTTAATTTTACTGTCTTTCAAATATATCAATTCTCCCTCAATGTGTTATTTTGTGAAAATAAAAATAAGGTAATTTGTTGCTTTAAATTTGTGTAAAATATTACATTTTTAAAGTACAATATTCACTAGATATTATAATTTTATTTTATTCTATTTCTGTTTGTGTGACTTTCCTTTAAAGACAGTAACTTATAAGGCTCAGCTTGTACATAAGAACCATCGAAGATGAAGAGTTGTAATTATCATATCTTGTTTCTTTAATGTTAACTCTCTGTCTTCCAGTTTCCCAGCCCTAAGTCCCATCAGTTCATCTAAAAAACACACACCTACATATACTCTCAAACCACACTGAAATAGCCCAACAGAACACAAGAAGTTCCTACGGCCCTAAAGTATAAAGGGGTACGGATGGGAAGGATCTGATACTACCCTTTTTACACTTCTGGAATTTAAACTTATTTTAATTTATTAATTCCCTCAGAAAGGTTAAATATAAATTATTTCTCATCCTCAGCTTCCATGGAATGAGAATGTGATTCCTAGTTATATTCTCTCACTAAAACAAAATTTCACTATCATAAAACAATTAGTTGATCTCCAAGGTACTTTTTAATTTTCTGTTTCTGACTCTATGCCCCATGAAATTTATTGCAGTGTGCTTAAATTTGTATATTGAATTTTGACTATTTGTTCATTGTATGTTTACATGCATGTGCTGGGACAGGCACTATTGACTGACCCTCCTAAAACTTCTATTTCATAAGATTTACTTCAGTAAATATTTATCGATACTCTGTGCTTAGTCTCTCAGTCATGTCTGACCCTGTGACTCCATGGACTCTCGCCTACCAGGCTTCTCTGTCCATGGGATTCTCCAGGCAAGAATACTGGAATGGGTTACCATGCCCTCCTCCAGGAGATCTTCCCAACCCCGGGATCAAACCCAGGCCTCCCGCATTGCAGGCAGATTTTTTACCATCTGAGCCACCAGGGAGGCCCATCGATAGTCTAACCTTATGAAAGCATGAATAGAATGTTCCCTTGCCTTCAGGGGGACCAAAATTTATCACAGAAAATGTAGCTTAACTTCTCCATTGTGAATTTAGACAAGCATTTTGTATGCAGTGATTAGAGTTCATCCTTTTAATTCTTTAAAAGTTTATCAGCCTGTGACTTCCTTCTAATTGTTAAAATCTTAGTCCATAGCTTTCAGCATATTATTTAGGTAAATCGCCTACATCAAATATGCATCAGGTTGAAGTACACTGGATTGCTGTGGTGAATGGTGTTTCACTCTTATCAGGAAATCTGCATGCCCAAGAAACAGACCATGAAGATAATCTCATAGTTGTTACTAGATTCAGATCAGACAGTATTATGAGCTTGTTTCCTTTACTTGCATAGTAGACTCAGACAGTAAAGCATCTGCCTGCAATGCGGGAGACCCGAGTTTGATTCCTGGGTCGGGAAGATCCCCTGGAGAAGGAAATGGCAATCCACTCCAGCAATCTTGCCTGGAAAATCCCATGGACGGAGGAGCCTGATAGGCTACAGTCCATGGGGTCACAAAGAGTCGGACACGACTGAGCGACTTCACTTTCATTTTCCTTTCCTATTATAGGATTGGCTCAAAATTTCAGTTTAATTGTCTCAGTCATTTTCACGTATGATGGAGAGCTAGCTATTGAAGGGCTAGAAAAGCATTCATATGTTATCACATCTCCCACAGCTCTAAGTACACAGGCTTCCCAGAAGATGTTTGTGTACTAGAACATAATTAAATTGGAAGTGATTCTAGAGACATTTTGATCCTCTGCTTCAATTTATTGTGAAAAGAAGCAGATCTGTAGGAAAGAGGGGTTTTCCCCCTCCTTTTATGAGGGCGCTAGCAGCTTAGGCAAAGCCAGCACTTGGTTGGCTGGCTCACAAATCAGCGGTCTTTCTCCTCAAACTTACTAAGTAGATCTGGTTTAAGAGAATTGTTTGAAATGGGTCTCTCTGCCTTTCCTGAAGGTATTTCCTGAATAGTAGCAGCTGAACCCTTCTTTTCTAGACATTTTTACTGTATCTATACATAAGACAGGAATGTTCTATAAAATGCAACTCTGAGAATCAATCAAGTCCCCTTAACAGAAGTGGTATCTATCCTCTTAATCAAAGGAAACCACACTGGGATAATTAGCATATTCCATGGCAATAGGAAAATCCAAAGATGATTCCACAATTGATAAAGGTTTTCAACAACAGTGATATGTCATTTTTCTGCTTATCCCCATTTGGAGGTGATTTTTCCACTGCCTATCTGGAGTCTAAAAGAGAGTGCTTTTTATCTTTCTGAAAAAGACCCTTTAAAAAGAGTCAACAATAAACATATATTAAAATATTAATCCCGCTGGAAAAGGAAATGTCAACCTACTCCAGTATTCTTGCCTGGAAAATTACATGGACAGAGGAGCCTGGCCAGCTACAGTTCATGGGGTCTCGAAGAATCAGACATGGCTGAGTGACTGAGCACACAAGGTACTAATCAGTCATTATAGACAGTCTCATATATATGAAGCTGTTCACCATATTTAGTTCTTCCTTGTATTCTTGCCACCTCTTCTTAATATCTTCTGCTTCAGTTAGGTCCATGCCATTTCTGTCCTTTATCGAGCCCATCTCTGCAAGAAACGTTCCTTTGCTATCTCTAATTTTCTTGAAGAGATCTCTAGTCTTTCCCATTCTGTTGTTTTCCTCTATTTCTTTGCATTGATTGCTGAGGAAGGCTTTCTTATCTCTTCTTGCTATTCTTTGGAACTCTGCATTCAGATGCTTGTATCTTTCCTTTTTTCCTTTGCTTTTTGCTTCTCTTCTTTTCTCAGCTATTTCTAAGGCCTCCTCAGACAGCCATTTTGCTTTGTTGTATTTCTTTTCCATGGGGATGGTCTTGATCCCTGTCTCCTATACAATGTCACGAACCTCCATCCATAGTTCATCAGGCACTCTATCTATCAGATCTAGTCCCTTAAATCTATTTCTCACTTCCACCGTATAATCATTAGGGATTTGATGTAGGTCATACCTGAATGGTCTAGTGGTTTTCCCTACTTTCTTCAATTTAAGTCTGAATCTGGCAATAAGGAGTTCATGATCTGAGCCACAGTCAGTTCCCAGTCTTGTTTTTGCTGACTGTATAGAGCTTCTCCATCTTTGGCTGCAAAGAATATAATCAATCTGATTTCAGGGTTTACCATCTGGTGATGTCCACGTATAGAGTCTTCCCTTGTGTTGTTGGAAGAGGGTGTTTGCTATGACCAGTGCGTTCTCTTGGCAAGACTCTATTAGCTTTTGCCTTGCTTCATTCCATATTCCAAGGCCAAATTTGTCTGTTACTTCTTGCCTTCCTACTTTTGCATTCCAGTCCCCTATAATGAAAAGGATATCTTTTTTTTGGTGTTAGATCTAGAAGGTCTTGTTGGTCTTCATAAAACCATTCAACTTCAGCTTCTTCAGCGTTACTGGTTGGTGCATAGACTTGGATTACTGTGATATCCAATGGTTTGCCTTGGAAACGAACAGAGATCATTCTGTCATTTTTGAGATTGCATCCACCTACTGCATTTCAGACTTTTTTGTTGACCATGATGGCTACTCCATTTCTTCTAAGGGATTCCAACCCACAGTAGTAGATATAATGGTCATCTGAGTTAAATTCACCCATTCCAGTCCATTTTAGTTCACTGATTCCTAGAATGTCAACATTTACTCTTACCATCTCCTGTTTGGCCACTTCCAATTTGCCTTGATTCATGGACCTAACACTCCAGGTTCCTATGCAATATTGCTCTTTGCAGCATCAGACCTTGCTTCTATCACCAGTCACATCCACAGCTGGGTATTGCTTTTGCTTTGGCTCCATCCCTTCATTCTTTCTGCAGTTTTTTTCTCTACTGATCTCCAGTAGCATATTGGGCACCTACTGACCTGGGGAGTTCCCCTTTCAGTATCCTATCATTTTGCCTTTTCATACTGTTTGTGGGGTTCTCAAGGTAAGAATACTAAAGTGGTTTTAGAGCCAGGCATCCTGGAATGTGAACTCAAGTGGGCTTTAGAAGGCATCACTATGAACAAAGCTAGTGGAGGTGATGGAATTCCAGTTGAGCTATTTTAAATTCTGAAAGATGATGCTGTGAAAGTACTGCACTCAATATGACAGCAAATTTGGAAAACTCAGCAGTGGCCACAGGACTGGAAAAGGTCAGTTTTCATTCCAATCCCAAAGAAAGGCAATGCCAAAAAATGCTCAAACTACTGCACGATTGCACTCATCTCACATGCCAGTAAAGTAATGCTCAATATTCTCCAAACCAGGCTTCAGCAATATGTGAACCATGAACTTCCAGACATTCAAGCTGATTTTAGAAAAGGCAGAGGAAACAGAGATTAAATTGTCAGCATCTACTGGATCATTGAAAAAGCAAGAGAGTTCCAGAAAAACATATATTTCTGCTTTATTGACTGTGCCAAAGCCTTTGACTGTGTGGATCACAATAAACTGTGGAAAATTCTGAAAGAGATGGGAATACCAGACCACTTGACCTGCCTCTTGAGAAATCTCTATGCAGGTCAGGATGCAACAGTTAGAACTGGACGTGGAATAACAGACTTGGTTCCAAATAGGAAAAGGAGTACATCAAGGCTGCTTATTTATTGTCGCCCTGCTTTTAACTTATATGCAGAGTACATCATGAGAAACGCTGGGCTGGAAGAAGCACAAGCTGGAATCAAGATTGCTGGGAGAAATATCAATCACCTCAGATATGCAGATAACACCACCCTTATGGCAGAAAGTGAAGAGGAGCTAAAAAGCCTCTTGATGAAAGTGAAAGAGGAGAGTGAAAAAGTTGGCTTAAAGCTCAACATTCAGAAAACGAAGATCATGGTATCTGGTCCCATCACTTCATGGGAAATAGATGGAGAAACAGTGGAAACAGTGTCTGACTTTATTTTCTTGGGCTCCAAAATCACTGCAGATGGTGATTGCAGCCATGAAATTAAAAGACGCTACTCCTTGGAAGGAAAGTTATGACCAACCTAGATAGCATATTCAAAAGCAGAGACATTCCTTTGCCAACTAAGGTCCGTCTAGTCAAGGCTATGGTTTTTCCAGTAGTCATGTATGGATGTGAGAGTTGGACTGTGAAGAAAGCTGAGCACCAAAGAATTGATGCTTTTGAACTGTGGTGTTGGAGAAGGCTTGAGAGTCCCTTGGACTGCAAGGAGATACAACCCGTCCATTCTGAAGGAGATCAGCCCTGGGATTTCTTTGGAAGGAATGATGCTAAAGCTGAATCCAGTATTTTGGCCACCTCATGCGAAGAGTTGACTCACTGGAAAAGACTCTGATGCTGGGAGGGATTGGGGCAGGAGGAGAAGGGGACGACAGAGGATGAGATGGCTGGATGGCATCACTGACTCGATGGACGTGAGTTTGAGTGCACTCCACGAGTTGATGATGGACAGGGAGTACTGGTGTGCTGCGATTCATGGGTTTGCAAAGAGTCAGACACGACTGAGTGACTGAACTGAACTGAACTGACTTATGTAAGAGGCCCTAAGGGATAAATTTGCATCATATATTACATAGATTTCTCAAAAGAAAAAAAAGAATCTTTTTTTTTCTTACTTATATTTTCTTTTTTTTAATTTTTATGTTTACTTTATTTTGCTTTACAATACTGTGTTGATTTTGCCATACATTGACATGAATCAGCCACAGGTGTACATGAGTTCCCAATCCTGAACCCCCCTCCCACCTCCCACCCCATATCATCTCTCTGGATCATCCCTGTGCACCAGCCCCAAGCATCCTGTGAGTGAGTGAAGTCGCTCAGTCGTGTCCGACTCTTTGCGACCCCATGGACTGTAGCCTATCAGGCTCCTCCGTCCATGGGATTTTCCAGGCAAGAGTGCTGGAGTGGATTGCCATTTCCTTCTCCAGGGGATCTTCCTCACCCAGGAATCGAACCTAGGTCTCCTGCATTGCAGTCAGACGCTTTATCGTCTGAGCCAGCATCCTGTATCCTGTATCAAACATAGACTGGCGATTCGTTTCTTACCTGATAGTATACGTGTTTCAATGCCATTCTCCCAAATCATCCCATCCTCTCCCTCTCCCACAGAGTCTAAAAGTCCGTTCTATACATCTGTGTCTCTTTTGCTGTCTCACATAGAGGGTTATCATTACCGTCTTTCTAAATTCCATATATGTGTGTTAGTATACTGATTTTGGTGTTTTTCTTTCTGGCTTACTTCACTCTGTATAATAAGCTCCAGTTTCATCCACCTCAATAGATCTAATTCAAATGTATTCTTTTTTATGGCTGAGTAATACTCCATTGTGTATATGTACCACTGCTTTCTTATCCATTCATCTACTGATGTACATCTAGGTTGTTTCCATGTCCTGGCTATTATAAACAGTGCCGTGATGAACATTGGGGTACACGTGTCTCTTTCAATTCTGGCTTCCTTGGTGTGTATGCCAAGCAGTGGGATTGCTGGGTCATAAGGCAGTTCTATTTGCAATTTTTTAAGGAATCTCCACACTGTTCTCCATAGTGGCTGTGCTAGTTTGCATTCCCACCAACAGTATAAGAGAGTTCCCTTTTCTCCACACCCTCTCCAGCATTTATTTCTTGTAGACTTTTGGATCACTGCCATTCTGACTGGTGTGAAATGGTACCTCATTGTGGTTTTGATTTGCATTTCTCTGATAATGAGTGATGTTGAGCATCTTTTCATGTGTTTGTTAGCCATCTGTATGTCTTCTTTGGAGAAATGTCTATTTAGTTCTTTGGCCTATTTTTTGATTGGGTCATTTATTTTTCTGGACTTGAGCTGCATAAGTTGCCTGTGTATTTTTGAGATTAGTTGTTTGTCAGTTGCTTCATTTGCTATTATTTTCTCCCATTCAGAAGGCTGTCTTTTCACCTTGCTTATAGTTTCCTTTGTTGTGCAGAAGCTTTTAAATTTAATTAGATCCCATTTGTTTATTTTTGCTTTTATTTCCAGAATTCTGGGAGGTGGGTCATAGAGGATCCTGCTGTGATTTATGTCAGAGAGTGTTTTGCCTATGTTCTCCTCTAGGAGTTTTATAGCTTCTGGTCTTACATTTAGATCTTTAATCCATTTTGAGTTTATTTTTGTGTATGGTGTTAGAAAATTTAAAGGAACTTTAAAGAACAGTAGAGTACAAAAGAAAACAGTTATGAATCCATGGACAAGTATACTAACATTAGATCATTTTCAAGTATAATTTTAAACATAATTTAAAGGCAGAAGGGGCTTCCCTGATAGCTCAGTTGGTAAAGAATATGCCTGCAATGCAGGAGATGTGGGTTCTATCCCTGGGTTGGGACGATCCTCTAGAGAAGTGAAAGGTGATGACTCCAGTATTCTGCCCTAAAAGAATTCCATGAACTATATAGTCCATAGAGTCACAAAGAGTTGGATACTCCTGAGTGACTTTCACTTTTCACTTTCATAAAGGCATAAGGAAAATGATCCATTAAAAATTGATATTATAGAGCTCAAATTGTTAGAAGAGGTGTGATAAATACATACTGCCCCTACTTCCACCTGGTTGTAAAAATTTTAAATTTAGGGCTAGCCTATTTCCTTTCTCCAGGAGACTAGTCAAAATTTAAATTAGGGGTTGGAGGTTTACAAGTTTCTGATCCAGATCTTTCCTAGACATGAAGAGAAGCGTGAATAAAAATGTCCTAGTCTGCTTGGAAGGTAATATTTTCTTCCACCCTTAAACAACTGAAATTATAATCACTATGCAAAGAATAAGGTCTAACCATCTTATATTGTAGCATTATAGGTTTAAGTCTTCTTAACATAGGTGAAGTGAAAATAGCATATAAATAAAGTTCATTTGCCCAGTCTAAAATTCAGAGGTGGCATAGCAATCTCTATTTCCAAGGCTCAAATTACTACAATCAGCATACATGGCCTGTGGCCTGACACTGTAAATTCCAAAAAGGAAATCAAAATACAGAGTCACTTTAATCCACTCTATGTGTCTGAGTGTCACTCACTCACCCTCTACTGAAAGTTGAGGAGTTTGGAAGCCAGGCAGGTGAATACACTTTCCATACCATCCCTATGAGCTTTTGTCTAAATTATGTGGCTACACAAAAGATCAGCTTGAAACTTATTGCTCACCTCTTATCTATTCAGTGATTTGATGGAACAGCAAGGAATATCGTTAAAGACAATGAGGCATCAACTCCTTTAATTATTCTCTCTTAAGAATCTGCCATTTCAGACCATCTATTTCAGATTTGGAATCGTGACATTTTAACCTCTTCTTGATTAAAGGTTTCTATCTCCATCTCAAAGAATGCTTACTTATATGTGGTTTCTCACAAATGGCTTAACCTTTCTGCATCTCAGTTTCATCCGTTATAAAATAGAGATAATTACAGTGGGTTCTATTTGCCCAGCATGTGGAAGGCATGCTTCATGCCAGGACTCCCTGTAAGGTCTTCTTATAGAGTTTGAAATATGTCCTAAGAACAAAGACAGAACTGAAAATAGGATGGGGACTAAAAACATGGCAGGGCTCAAGGCAGAGGACAGTTTAATGTTGATATTCTAGAGTCCTTAGGTAACTTTCTTCCATTTGCACCTTTAATTCATTTACCTAAAAAAATTATAAAAATATCTTGTGCAACTTTACAGCTAGTATAGATTAAATTTTTCATCAAGCTTACAAGGCATATAGCACTTTTCTTTTTAGCAGTTATAAAAACACAAAGTTGAGAACTGATGTGATTTTAGTTTTCAAAGTTATTTTTTGCAAGGGAGATAAAAGATATGGGATACTGATATTTTAATAAAAAAGTGAATTATTATCCCATGATTTCTCCTTTAAGAATGAAAACAACCTCCACTTGCAGAAGTGTTTGTATTAATTTTTCAGTAATTTTAAATTTGAATGTCATGTATGCTTCCATTTTTTAATTATGGATTTTTTTGTCTTGTCATTGAAAAATGCTTTTAGGTAATCAGCTCCATAAATAGTAATTAATGATTTTAGTCTATATTGGTGAGTATTTTTGAACTATTTCTCACATAATATAGATAATAACTGCTAATAAATTCAATAACTATGAACATATGCTTGGAGCAATGTTTTAATTCCTTGTATTCAGTTCAGTCTCTCAGTCATGTCCAACTCTTTGCGACCCCATGGACAGCAGCACGCCAGGCTTCCCTGTCCATCACCAATTTCCAGAGCTTACTCAAACTCATGTCCTTAGAATTGGTGATGCCTTGTATTAGAACTATGTACAACTGTTGCTAGTAACATACCATCAAAATATGATCCACAATCAGATGCTGTTAATCTGGTGCTATTGATAAACTCCAAGATTTTTTGGCCACAGTATTTACTATACACAAAATGTTGGTAGAATTAAAGTGTCCCTTTTGTGACTCTCTTTAGTTGACTAGAATTAATTAATTTAAAAATGGATGTACTTAAACCAAAATATTTTCACAAGGTAGTATCTACTTGCTTTAGATAAAACAGCAAGGCCAAGGCAAAACAGGAGACATTGATTCTATGTCAATAGATTATGACTTTATTTCTCTTTCAATAAGTAGTCAAATGGAATGTTCTCATTCATTTTACATGAAGGATGTTGAAGTAGAAAGAAGTTGTTTACTAAATTATTATTGATTTTCCTATTATTTTTAATAGGCTTAGAAAATCAGATCCTAATAGAATTTTGACAAGAAGAAACTATTTGCCAATAAATAAATCCTAGCATATGAAGTAAATTTATACTTCAGTTTGGTTGATGAGACAAAATTCTAATATCTTTAAATTTCCTTCTATATATACTAGTTCTTTGTGATAATATACATTAAAGTTTATATGGTTATGAGTTTTATAATATAAGAATGGATAAACTTTTTGTATAAGTCTCAGCTCTTTGAGGACATAGAGATATTTTCACATTGTCAGTCTTATACCATTCCCTGAACACTTGAAGAGCCTGCATATTTACTGAGTTAATTCAAATTTTAAAATCAAAATTTGACAAATTAGTTCAATGTAATTGAAACTTTTCTAAGCTTCTATTTATTTGATAACAGTTCTATGAAATCTGGGTGCCCTTTGTGACTCAGCTGGTAAAGAATCGGCCTGCAAAGAGGGAGACCTGGCTTTGATCCCTGGGTTGGGAAGATCCCCTAGAGAAGGGAAAAGCTACCCACTCCAGTATTCTGGCCTAGAGAATTCAATGGACTGTATAGTCCATGGGGTCACAAAGAGTCAGACATGGCTGAGTGACTTTCACTATGACATCTAGATTTGATTTGTTTTTGTTGTTTATTCCTCAAACAGCCAATAGCATGTTTTCTTTTCTTCCCCTTCTAAAATGTTAGATTTCCAGCAGACCACTAAGGGTTAAGGATTTAACTGATATCTTGAATCTGTCAAGAACCACTCACTTGGGCTTCTGAGCCTCTTGGTCCTATTTTGAGAATGGCCTGCTCCATATAAGCCATAATACAGTTTGTAAATTGTCCAACTTAGCTGTTCAGCTGCTGTAGTCTAAAGTTTAAAAATATGTAAGTGGGTCAGTTCTAAAATTAATTCAGCCTAACTTTGCCTGAAAACATTAAGAATATTAGCCACCACAAGAGCCAAAATATTGCCCCCGAGCAGACAGCAACCATCCCTGGAGAACGACTGCCCAGAATGATGGCTCCATGACATGCTCCCTCTACTCCCATGCCTGCAGCTCTTGATTGCAACCTAGGGTGCTCTGATCCTGCTTCTCAGACAAGAATGAAGTCAGTTTTGGCTGACATGCAAATGAAAAATAGGCTGATCAAATGAACCACGAATCATAACAGTCATAGCTAACATTTATTGAGCACTTATAACTTACCAGACATGCTCATTTAATATTGTAACAATTCAAGAGAGGCATTATTATTATTATGCCTATTTTACAGATTTAAAAGCTAGGTTTGGGTAAAAGATATAACTGGAAGAAAAGTCTCAAAAGTCTGTGTCCTTAATCACCACATTATACTGCATTTTGTGTGTATTACTTTCTTTTGTGTTTTGTTTTTCATTCATTAAGTACTTTTTAAAATTGTATTTATTTAATTGGAGGCTGATTACTTTACAATATTGTAGTCGTTTTTGCCATACGTTGACATGAATCAGCCATGGGTGTACATGTGTCCCCCATCCTGAACCCCCTCCCACCTCCCTCCCATCCCATCCCTCAGGGTTGTCCCAGTGCACCGGCTTTGAGTGCCCTGTTTTATGCATCGAACTTGGACTGGTCATCTGTTTCACATATGGTAATATACATGTTTCAATGCTATTCTCTCAAATCATCCCACCCTCTCCTTCTCCCACAGAGGCCAAAAGTCTGTTCTTTATATCTGTGTCTTAAAATGTGTCAGTCACCATGCTAGGGATTAGGGATATAATAAGTTTCCTGTCTTCAGTTAATATATTAATAGAGTGAATGTGTTCCTCCCAGGTGTGCGTGCTAAGTCAGCTCAGTCGTGTCTGACTCTTTGTGACCCTATGAACAGTAGCTCACCGGACTTCTCCATCCACAGGATTTCCCAGGCAAGAATACTGGAGTGGATTGCCATTCTCTTCTCTCGGAGATCTTCCTGACCCGGGGATAGAACTCAGGTCTCCTATATTGCAAGCAGATTCTTTACTGTCTGAGCCACTAGGGAAGATGTGTTCCCCCTACCCCCTGCCAAATGCCTATGTCTAAGTCCAGTTGTTCAGTGTGATTGTATTTAGATAAGAGCCCCACCCTTAGGACCTCATTTAATCTTTTTTTTAATATAAACTTATTTATTTTAATTGGAGGCTAATTACTTTACAATATTATAATGGTTTTAAGTGAAGTTGCTCAGTTGAGTCTGACTCTTTGCAATCTGACCCCATGGACTGCAGCCTACCAGGCTCCTCTGTCCAATATCTCCAATGTTGTTATTCAGTGACTAAGTCGTTTTTGACTCTTTGCAACCTCATAGATTGCCTGGCTTTGGAGATACAATCTTTAGGGAGTAATTAAGGTTAAATGGGAAATAGATGGGGAAAGAGTGGAAACAGTGGAAACAGTGTCAGACTTTATTTTGGGGGGCTCCAAAATCACTGCAGATGGTGACTGCAGCCATGAAATTAAAAGACGCTTACTCCTTGGAAGAAAAGTTATGACCAACCTAGATAGCATATTCAAAAGCAGAGACATTACTTTGCCAACTAAGGTCCGTCTAGTCAAGGCTATGGTTTTTCCAGTAGTCATGTATGGATGTGAGAGTTGGACTGTGAAGAAAGCTGAGCTCCAAAGAATTGATGCTTTTGAGCTGTGGTGTTGGAGAAGACTCTTGAGAGTCCCTTGGACTGCAAGGAGATCCAACCAGTCCATTCTGAAGGAGATCAACCCTGGGATTTCTTTGGAAGGAATGATGCTAAAGCTGAAACTCCAGTACTTTGGCCACCTCATGCGAAGAGTTGACTCATTGGAAAAGACTCTGATGCTGGGAGGGATTGGGGGCAGGAGGAGAAGGGGACGACAGAGGATGAGATGGCTGGATGGCATCACTGACTCGATGGACGTGAGTCTGAGTGAACTCCTGGAGTTGGTGGTGGACAGGGAGGCCTGGCATGCTGCGATTCATGGGGTCACTAAGAGTCAGGCACAACTGAGAGACTGAACTGAACTAAACTGAACTGAAGGTTAAATGAGGTCAAAATGGTGGGGCCCTCACCCAAAATGACTAGTGTCCTTATAAGTAGAGGAAGAGACAGCAGAAGAGCCCATACACCATGAAAAGTTCATTTGAAAATACAATGAGAATTAACCAAAGAGAGACATCTCACCAGAAACCAATTCTGCGAACACCTTGATCTTGGACTTCTAGGCTCTAGAACTATGCAAAAGTAAATTTCTGTTCCTGAAGCCACTCAGTTTGTGGCACTTGCAGCCTTGAAGACTAGTACAAAGACAGACAGATAGATAGATAGATAGATAGATAGATAGATAGATAGATAGATAGATGTACAATTAAATAGATGTACAATTAAATATTGGGGGAGAATAAATTTCATTTTTTTCTAATAAAAATATGAAGCTGGGTTACAAAATTTAATTCCTAGAGAGCATACAATTTCTTTACTTTTTATGTAGTTGATCTGGTCTTCTTTAAGAGGTCCCTCTTCTGGTTTATTCAGAGAAGCATTAACTAAAACTTAGTCCAGTAGGACAATTGAAATAATTTATTGGGTAATATTCAGAAAGTGCAGGAAACTATCATGTCTCTCCAATTCCTTACTCTTGTTCTGCCTCCCAGTTTCCTCTCCAACAGGGCATCTGGGTTTGTGGTCAGGGTGACAGGGGTGGAAAGCTCCTTTGGTGAAGTAGTCTGGCTCTGCCAGCTTTCTGGCTGTGTTCCTTTGGCTTAGTTTCTGGATCCTCTATGGTCCTCCAGTGCTGAGAGGTAAATAAGAAAACTGTGAACCTTTTTCTTTGGCTTCTATGATGTGTAGATTTCTCCCCTAGTGGGTTCAGCCTCACTTTTGCTCATATTGCTGCTATAAACAGTAAGCTGACTGTCCCATTCCATACAAGCCTAGGTGATCCACTCACTGAAATACACCACACTGCCAAGTCTTGACACATTGTCAGTCAGATGCTTAGCTACTCGGGGGCCTATAATATACAGGGAAGAGCAAGAGTGAACTGGAAAAAATTAAATTTCAGGTTGTATGGCTGAGACCTAGCTAAGATGATACAAAGAAAGGAAAACTATGAGAGTACCTCCACCCAGAGTCCCAAATGGTGATGGCCTCATTCAAGGCTTCACTCTGTTCCCACTGGTAGCTTTACTCATAGAAAGGATATATCTGTTTATCATATTCTCCCACATCTCTCTTTTCTTCACACATTTCCTCAGGACTAGAAAGGGACAGGCTTTTTTCTCATCCTCTTTATGTCTGGAATGCTTATGTAAAAATCTTTGGACTAAGTCCCTAAGTCTATTCTAATAATAGATAATAAAATTTAGAAAGTTCATTTCTCAATTACTGAAATACAGACTATGGCCTTGCATCAGAGTCTACTCTTGAATACTAATTATTATCTTAGACATTTTCTTTTCATTCTTTTTAGAAGAAACCTTACCCAAATCAAAGCAGGAGGATCTCTTTAATGGACTACAGCTCAGGAAGGCTGTAAGTTACATACATGATGGTCAACATATACTATTATACTCTCGCTGAGTAGTTAGATATGAATGATTGGTTTCAGTTTAAAAATGTTTTCCAGAATAGATAACTTTTGATTTAACCTAGAAGGAAGAAAAGAATATTTGTTAAAATATTTTTAAGAGTGGCTCAGTTTAAAATGCATAGCCCTGGTTCCTGTCTAAACTGAGAACATTTTTTTTTTAATTATCAAATCAATTTTTATTTATTTATTTATTTATTTATTTATTTTAGTTTTTTTTTTATATCACCAGACAATGAGCAGCAACAGCAGCAAGAAAACTTGAGAATTATGGATGCTACTCAATAAATGTGAAAAAAAAAAAAAAGCCTCTTCCATTAGTTGACAGACGTAAAGCGCCTATTACACGTTAAGGATTGTGCCATGCACTGTGCTCTCAGTCACTCAGTCATGTCTGACTTTTTGTGACCCCATGGACTGTAGCCCGCCAGGCTCCCCTGTTCATGGGATCTTCCAGGCAAGAATACTGGAGTGGTTGCCATTTCCTCCTCCAGGTGATCTTCCTAACCCAAGGATTGAACCCATGTCTCTTTTGTCACCTGCTTTGGCAGGCAGATTCTTTACCACAGTGCCATCTGGGAAGCCTGGTGTTACCAAAAATGGAAAAGACACACTTCCTACTATTAAGCAACATACAAGTATATTATTAAAAATATTTACTTGCAGCGCAGCACACACATTTGAGAAGGAAATGAGTTTCAATCACTGAATAATGTTAAAAAATAATTTTCCAAATGATTTAAAGAAAGCATTTCACAGAAAATCAGGACTAATTCTTTTATTGACGTCTCCTCTATCTACTAGTTCACAGTCACAGATAGCACCATGCTTGCCTTTCATAAGAAAGTTGCTAAAAGATTATGACCAAGTATAAGAAAGCTTATTGAAAGAATATAGATAGAATGGGCTGTATTTTGGAGAAGGGAATGACAACTCACTCTAGCATTCTTGCCTGGAGAATTGAACAGAGGAGCTTGGAAGGCTACAGTCCATAGGGTCACAA
The DNA here is from genome assembly GCF_042477335.2 of Ovis canadensis. Taxonomy (NCBI): domain Eukaryota; kingdom Metazoa; phylum Chordata; class Mammalia; order Artiodactyla; family Bovidae; genus Ovis; species Ovis canadensis. Next base: position 69,397,857 of record NC_091248.1, on the reverse strand, counting down.
AGAGTTGGACACAACTGAGTGACTAATACTTTCACTTTCACTTTCTTCAGGATATATTTTGGCACTAATGTTTATATCAAAATATTGTTTACAATAATTTCTGAAACTTTTAATCATCTGTCCAATAAGTGCTTTTAAGTTTTTAAGTTTATAATCATTATTTTAATTTCATAATATTGTAAGAAAAGTTCACAAAATATAATTCTGAAAATATATGTAAATTAAAAAATCATCCTCTACTTGTTGAATAAAAATTCTTTCTCTCAACCATAATGCTAAGTTTAATGTAAATTTATTTTAATTTAATACAAAGTAATATGATATAAATGGAAATGAGGGCAAGTAGAAAAATTAGCCTATAGAGTAATGTAGTGTTATGACTAAATACAAACATTGTCTTTGAGTAACCAACTAATAAAATTTTAAATTGTTATCTATAAGTGTTTTTAAATTGATGATATTCTATAAATTCAATTATTATTGTAAATAGTAAGCACAAGATTGAGTTTCAGAAACATATAATGCTATACTTCTATTCCTATTCACTCTCTAATTTTAGTGAGAAATTACTTACTGTCCTTGTGAATTATCTCATATACTGCTCAGGAGTGAATAAAAGTAGAACTCCTCTTAAAACATACTGAATGTATAGCCAGCAAAGTCTTGAATATCTTAATAAAAGTGAATCCCCAAAACTTATATGTTACACAAACAATGATGGATTCAAAATTTTAGATGAGTGGAACTTTAGGGCAAAAATCTGGTCAAGCCAAGGGTCTTGTGTTGATGTTATATTTACAAAGCAAGTACACTGCTATTATTTAGACTTTAGTTATAGTCAATAAAAATGTCAATATATTATAAAATTATAAAATTTTATTTGGCTTTTACATAAGCGTAAAAAAGCACAAATCCTCACATTACATTTATCCCTTACTCTATTACCATTACAGTTATCCCTCAATATTCACAAGGGGATATCCAAAATCAGAAAATGTTGGAGTTTCATATATAAAGTGGCATACCATAGTTGGCCCTAAAGTGAGGTCTCTCAGTCGTGTCCAACTCCTTGTGATCCCGTGGACTGCAGCCTACCAGGCTCCTCCATCCATGGGATTTTCCAGGCTAGAGTACTGGAGTGGGTTGCCATTTCCTTCTCCAGGGATATTTGGCCCTATGTATCAACTATTTCTTCATCCTCTGTAGATACAGAGAACCAACCATATTTTTATATAAGATATAGTTTAAAATATTATTGGGAATTAATATGTTTTCTCCTCTTTCAAGCAATTCAGTGATATGGCCACTGTAGATACATAAAATTATATATAGGTAACTCCCATATTTTTCTAACACTAACCCTCTTCTAAAGTCAAGAGTTAAATAAAGTCAAGAGTTATATATTTATCTTCATTCTCAAAGGCATATTAAACTTATGTCCAAAATTTCATTCATAATTTACTATAGTCTCCCCATTCTTCTCTCTTGGATTTTCTATTTTAGTTGATGGCACCACCAGCCAGCTAGTCAGCAGACTGGCTTCATTCTTAATCCTTTTCTTGGCCCCATCTTCTATTATTAATTCCTTCTGTATCTCAAATGGAGGCATCAACATTTATCCAACAATTCAGGCCAGAAATGTGGGGCAGGCTCATGTTCAATATCCCATCTATTTAGCTAGAGAGAAAGTGAGAGTAATAATGCAGATTATACTTTCTCGCTGATGCAATCAATCACCAAAGCTGGTATATTGCCATCAGAAAAGTTTCTTAGATTTATTTTCTCACATGATAGAGGGCTTCATCAAACTGAGCTTTGTGTAAACTTGAATACTTGGAAGATTCACACATTAAAGATCTGAGTTCATACACTTGAGTACTTTAATTTCGTAGCAGAAGAGTATGCACAAAGATAGAAGACAAGGTTAAGGCTCTGGGTTATGAGTCCAGGATCTTATACATTTCCTCTGATTAGAGACAAGATTAGTTTAAGGATCAGAGGCAAAACCAAACACCTATCCATCTATATATATGTACATGCCTACACACAAGCATATAGTCAAAGCAATTCACAATATGTAGCAATATGTAAAATCTCAGAAGCCATCAAGTCATTAGTCTTTCTCAGTGCAGCTCTGAAGTTCAGATTCTTAGGTATGATCTTGAAAAGTAACCTATGTGGTCTGAGTGTCATCTGTAAAAAAAAAAAAAAAAAAAAAACAGGAATTATAATATCCACCCCATAAGGTTTTTGAGAAGTTAAAATGAGATAACTCCATTGATAGAAAATAAACAGATTTTATCATTACTTATTGAAACCTCCCAGATCATTACTTATTGAATCATTATTACTTATTACAATCATTACTTATTGAAACCTGTCAGATTAGATCTGATAGACAGAGTGCCTGAAGAACTATGGATGGAGGTTCATGACATTGTACTAGAGGCAGTGATCAAGACTATGCCCAAGATAAAGAAATGTAAAAAGGCAAAATGGTTGTCTGAGGAGGCTTTACAAATAGTTGTGAATAGAAGAGAAGTGAAAGGCAAAGGAGAAAAGGAAGGATATACCCATATGAATGCAGAGTTCCAAAGAATAGCAAGGAGAGATACAAAAGCCTTCCTCAGTGGTTAGTGCAAAGAAATAGTAGAAAACAATAGAATGGGAAAGTCTAGAGAGCTCTTCAAGAAAATTAGAGACACCAAGGGAATATTTCATGCAAAGATGGGCACAATAAAAGACAGAAATGGTATGGACCTAACAGAAGCAGAAGATATTAAGACGAAGTAGCAAGAATATACAGAAGAACTATACAAAAAAGATCTTCATGACCCAGATAATCACAATGGTGTGATCAGCAACCTAGAGCTAGACATCCTGGAATGTGAAGTCAAGTGGGCCTTAGGAAGCATCACTACGAACAAAGCTAGTGGAGGTGATGGAATTCCAGTTGAGCTATTTCAAATCCTAAAACATGATGCTGTGAAAGTGTTGCACTCAACATGCCAGCAAATTTGGGAAACTCAGCAGTGGCCACAGGACTAGAAAAGGTCAGTTTTCACTCCAATCCCAAAGAAAGGCAATGCCAAAGAATGCTCAAACTACCTCATAATTGCACTCATCTCACATGCTAGTAAAGTAATGCTCAAAATTCTCCAAGCCAAGCTTCAACAGTACATGAACCATGAACTTCCAGATGTTCAAGCTGGATTTAGAAGAGGGAGAGGAACCAGAGATCAAATTGCCAACTCCATTGGATCATTGAAAAAGCAAGAGAGTTCCAGAAAAACACCTACTTCTGCTTTGTTGACTATGCCAAAGCTTTTGGCTGTGTGGACCAGAGCAAACTCTGAAAAATTCTTTAAGTGATGGGAGTATCAGATCAGCTGACCTGCCTCTTGAGAATTCTGTATCCAGGTCAGGAAGCAACAGTTAGAATTGGACATGGAAAAACAGACTGGTTCCAAATAAGGAAAGGAGTACGTCAAGGCTGTATGTTGTCACCCTGCTTATTTAACTTATATGCAGAGAAATGCTGGGCTGGATGAAGCACAAGCTGGAATCAAGATTGCAGGAGAAATATCAATAACCTCAGATATGCAGATGACACCACCCTTTTGGCAGAAAGCAAAGAAGAACTAATGAGCCTCCTGATGAAAATGAAAGAGGAGAGTAAAAAGGTTGGTTTAAACTTAACATTAAGAAAAATAAGATCCTGGCATTTGGTCCCATCACTTCATGGCAAATAGATGGGAAAACAGTGGAAACAGTGAGAGACTTTACATTTGGGGAGCTCCAAAATCACTGCAGATGGTGATTGCAACCATGAAATTAAAAGATCCTTATTTCTTGGAAGAAAAGTTATGACCAACCTAGACAGCATATTAAAAAGCAAGGATATTACTTTGTCATCAAAGGTCCATCTAGTCAAGGCTGTGGTTTTTCTAGTAGTCATGTATGGATGTAAGAGTTGGACTATAAAGAAAGATGAGTGCTGAAGAATTGATGCTTTTGAACTGTGGTGTTAGAGAAGACTCTTGGGAGTCCCTTGGACTGCAAGGAGATCCAACCAGTTCATCCTAAAGGACATCCGTCCTGGGTGTTCATTGGAAGGACTGATGCTGAAGCTGAAACTCCAATACTTTGGCCACCTGATGTGAAGACCTGACTCATTTGAAAAGACCCTGATGCTGGGAAAGATTGAAGGCAGTAGGAGAAGGGGACAACAGAGGATGAGATGGTTGGATGGCAACACTGACTAAATGGACCTGGGTTGGGGTGGACTCCAGCAGTTGGTGATGGACAGGGAGTCCTGGTGTGCTGCCATCCATGGAGTTGCAAAAAGTCAGAAATGACTGAGCAGCTGAACTGAACCCACCTGATTGAAATCTCAAGCAGCATAATCTTTAATGAGACCTAACTTCCTTAATGTGGAGAAGGCAATGGCACCCCAACCAGTACTCTTGCCTGGAAAATCCCATGGGCAGAGGACCCTGGTAGGCTGCAGTCCATGGGGTCGCTAGGAGTCGGACATGACTGAGCGACTTCACTTTCACTTTTCACTTTCATTCATTGGAGAAGGAAATGGAAACCCACTCCATTGTTCTTGCCTGGAGAATCCTAGGGATAGGGGAGCCTGGTGGGCTGCCGTCTATGGGGTCACACAGAGTTGGACACGACTGAAGCGACTTAGCAGCAGCAGCAACTTCCTTAATATAGTTCATGAGGTTCTCACAGCTGGTATATGGGGTGGTTTGCCTCCTCCAGTGGATCACATTTTGTCAGGACTCTCTGCTATGACACATCTGTCTTGGGCGGCCCTATGCGTCATGGCATGGCTCATAGCTTCATTGAGTTACACAAGCCCCTTCGCCATGACAAGGCAGTGATCCATGAAGGGTCAAGATAACCCAGAATCAAGATGGGTGGGAGAAACATCAACAGCCTCAGATATGTGGAGGATACAACTCTTATGGCAGAAAGTGAAAAGGAACTACAGAGCCTCTTAATGAGAGTGAAGGAGGAGAGTAAAAGGGTCAGCTTAAAACTATATATTAAAGAAAAAAGATAACAACTTAAGATCATGGCATCTGGCCCCATTCAGTTCAGTCGCTCAGTCATGTCTGACTCTTTGTGACCCCATGAATCATAGCATGCCAGGCCTCTCTGTCCATCACCAAGTCCCAGAGTTTACTCAGACTCACATCCATCAAGTCAATGATGCCATCCAGCCATCTCATCCTCAGTCATCCCCTTCTTCTCCTGCCCCCAATCTCTCCCAGCATCAGAGTCTTTTCCAGTGAGTCAACTCTTCGCATCAGACGGCCGAAGTACTGGAGTTTCAGCTTTAGCATCATTCCTTCCAAAGAAATCCCAGGGTTGATCTCCTTCAGAATGGACTGGTTGGATCTCCTTGCAGTCCAAGGGACTCCCAAGAGTCTTCTCCAACACCACAATTCAAAAGCATCAATTCTTTGGTGCTCAGCTTTCTTCACAATCCAACTCTCACATCCACGCATGACCACTGGAAAAACCATAGCCTTGACTAGACGGACCTTTGTTGGCAAAGTAATGTCTCTGCTTTTCAATATGCTATCTAGGTTGGTCATAACTTTTCTTCCAAGGATTAAGTGTCTTTTAATTTCATGGCTGCAGTCACCATCTGCAGTGATTTTGGAGCCCCCAAAAAATAAAGACTGACACTGTTTCCACTGTTTCCCCATCTATTTCCCATGAAGTGACGGGACCAGATGCCATGATCTTCGTTTTCTGAATGTTGAGCTTTAAGCCAACTTTTTCACTCTCTTCTTTCACTTTCATCAAGAGGCTCTTTAGTTCCTCTTCACTTTCTGCCATAAAGGTGGTGACATTTGCATATCTGAGGTGATTGATATTTCTCCCGGCAATCTTGATTCCAGCTTGTGCTTCTTCCAGCCCAGCATTTCTCATGATGTACTCTGCATATAAGTTAAATAAGCAGGGTGACAATAAATAAGCAACCTTGACGTACTCCTTTTCCTATTGGGAACCAGTTTGTTGTTCCACATCCAGTTCTAACTGCTGCTTCCTGACCTGCATATAGGTTTCTCAAGAGGCAGGTCAGGTGGTCTGGTATTCCCATCTCTTTCAGAATTTTCCACAGTTTATTGTGATCCACACAGTCAAAGACTTTGGCATAGTCAATAAAGCAGAAATAGATGTTTTCCTGGAACTCTCTTTCTTTTTCCATGATCCAGCGGATGTTGGCAATTTGATCTCTGGTTCCTCTCCCTCTTCTAAATCCAGCTTGAACATCTGGAAGGTCACGGTTCACGAATTGCTGAAGCCTGGCTTGGAGAATTTTGAGCATTACTTTACTAGCATGTGAGATGAGTGCAACTGTGCAGTAGTTTGAGCATTCTTTGGCATTGCCTTTCTTTGGGATTGGAATGAAAACTGACCTTTTCTAGTCCTGTGGCCACTGCTGAGTTTTCCAAATTTGCTGTCATACTGAGTGCAGCACTTTCACAGCATCATCTTTCAGGATTTGAAATAGCTCAACTGGAATTCCATCACCTCCACTAGCTTTGTTCGTAGTGATGCTTTCTAAGGCTCACTTGACTTTACATTCCAAGATGTCTGGCTCTAGGTGAGTGATTACTGCATGGCAAATAGAAGGGGCAAAGGTGGAAGTAGTGACAGATTTCCTCTTCTTTGGCTCCAAAATCACTGGGAATGGTGACTGCAGCCATGAAATCAGAAGACGATTGCTTCTTGGCAGGAAAGCAATGGCAAACATAGACAGTGTGTTGAAAATCAGAGACATTACTCTGTCGACAGAGGTCTGTATAGTCAAGGCTGTCATCTTCCCAGTGATCCCATACGGTTGTGATAACTGGACCATAAAGTAGGCAGAATGCCTAAGAATTGATGGCTTCAAACTGTGGTGCTGGAGAAGACTCCAGAAAGCCCCTTGGACAGCAAGGAGATCAAATCAGTCAATCTTAAGGGACATCAACCCTGAATAATCACTGGAAGGACTGATGCTGAAGCTGAAGCTTCAGTATTTTGGTCATCTGATGTGAACAGACATCTCATTGGAAAAGTCCCTGATGCTGGGAAAGATCGAGTGCAAAAGGAAAAGAGGGCATCAGAGAATGAGATGACTGGATGGCATCACTGATGCAAAGAACATGAACTTGGGCAAACTTCTGGAGATGGTGGGGGACAAGGATGCCAAGCATGCTGCAGTCTGTGCGGTCACAAAGAGTTGGACACAGCTGAGCGACTAAACAACAGCATCAACTTCCTTTAGGATAGCAGTCTAGTCTTTTTTTCCCTCTCATCACTATTTTGATGATACCCTAGTCCCCTTTTCAAGTCATAAAGCCCGCCTCTGCCTTATTTATCTTTATTATTTATTTGGATGTCTCAACTTACATGGCTTTTTATACATGTTACAAATCTGAAACTTTATACATTATCTTCTCTTTTTTACTTTATGCAGCAATAACCTCAACAAATAATTGAGAACTCTGGGTGAAGAGACTCTAAAGAAAGCATTCTTCCTCTTCAGTTAAGTTGATCTTAGTCTTCTTAACTACATTGTTAATTCCATAAAAACTTAGGGCAATTCTTTTTACTACTGTGAGGCTCAATACAGGAGAGATGAAATCAATATGTTGGGAGAGGGGTTTGGTTAGGAGGGCGTTTCTCATATTTTCTTAGCTGAAGAGTGTTTTATTCGGCTAATTATTGCTTGCCAGAGAGTGACTTTCGTATCCTTGAACACTTCCTCCTGTCTAGATCCTCCCTTAGAGGACAAGTCCCCATGGAGTACCGTGGGTAGCTTGCCTTGATAAAGCAGGTGAACAGCTCATTCCCTACGGAGAAATTATTTGAAAATTTCAAAAGGAAATGTTTCCTTCCTTTGGGGAATGGTACGCAGACAGGTATCACAATCTACTGTATGTGCGTGCTCAGTCACTTCAGTCATGGCTAACTCTTTGTGACCCTACAGACTATAGCCCTCCAGGCTCCTCAGTCCATGGGATTCTCCAGGCAACTAGAGTGGGTTGCCATGTCCTCTTGCAGGGGGTCTTCCTGACCCAGGGATCAAACCCACATCTTCTGCATTACAGGTGGATTCTTTACCATTGAGCCACTGGGGGCCCATCATATTCAAGCACCAGCCTAACTCAGCATTCCCAATATCAGCTGGCATACTGGAAAGGCTGACAAAGCTGAGACTAAAAAGCTACAAACCTCCTGGAAGGAAATGGGGTTTCCTTTACTTTAAGAAGCTGGACAGAGTTCTGTGGCAGCTGGTAGTGGTATTTGCATTAGAACTACACATGGGTCAGCCTTGTCCTTGGTGTCTTCCACATTATATGGGCTCAGTACATATTTGCTGAGTAGATAATTTAATTGCTGGACATGTTCTTTGTACTCTCAAATGGCTGACTACCTTCTCTAGGGATTTTCATGCACACAAGCCACCACTAGGGAATTTTGTGACTTTTGTGACTTAAGTGATTCTAGATTCACTTCCCCACAAGTGTCACAGGGGCAGCAAATGACAACAAGAAGTAATTCCAGTGTCCTGAGCCTGTCCACTCCATGGCCAGGCAGCAACGGGCTGTGTGCCCAAGGCCCACAGTGGTGGTACATGGGATGAGGTGATGGGATCACTGCTGAGAGACGACGGTAGTAGGATTTATTCAGGAAAGTGTGCTGCCATACATAGATCATATTTAAAGACCTGATCTAAGGCAAGGGTGATGGGGACGATCAAAGGCTGGCAAAGAAAGACTGTGACAGAAAATTAAGAAACCTGGACATTGTAAAGTTGATAACAGAGTAGTGAAGTCACAAAACTTGACAGAGGAATCAAGTTCCAGGGATGAAGAAATCAATAGTCAAGTGATGAATAGAGGGAGATGAGAATGTGGGTTGAAAAGAGATGAAATGTATAGAAGAGTGCCTATGGATAGTAGCGCTTTTCACAAAGAACCAATGGCCCCACTGGCAAAGGGAGTGATGAGTCAGGGCTATCATCACTTGACTCATCAGGTGATGTGCGCCCAGGTGGAAAGAAGGTTCAAGGGAAGACTGACAGTATACCAAGCTACTAAGGAAGGGATTGCAGTGTTTCATCATTCCTTCTGGAATTCCTTTCTTTTTATACCTATGAGATTATCCAGTGCCTTTTGCTATTTCCTCCACTTGAAGCATCTTCCCCCCAGATATCTGATGTCTCATTCCTTGGCTTCCTTTAACCTTCACCATAAAACAACCTGCTCTAAAATTGTAAGTTCCTTTCTGGGAAGCGTGCACACAAGCACATGTGCATACACACAGGCAGACTTCTTGGCCCCTTTCTTGGCTTTCCTTTTCATCTTAACCCATGTCAGTAGTTAACACTCTATATATTTGGTTCATTTACCATTTTTGATTGCCTTTCTGATTAGAATTCAAAGTCCATAAGGACAAAGATTTTTATCTGTTTTATTAACTACCCTAGCCCCAGCACCAAGGACAATGTCTTCCACATTATTACATGGGCTCAGTACATATTTGCTGAGTAGAAAATTTAATTGCTGGACATGTTCTTTGTACTCTCAAATGGCTGACTATCTTCTCTAGGGATTTTCATGCACACAAGCCACCCACTAGGGAATTTTGTGACTTTTGTGGCTTAAGTGATTCTGGATTCACTTCCCTACACCTGTGTTTCAATCTCTTGGAATTTTTCTAGATGATTGAGAATTGTTCTTTAAAAAATAATGTCTAAGTGCAGATGACTAGAATTATGTGCAGTGTATTCTAGACACAGTTTTCCACTGTAGAGTCCTCAGTGGCTCATCCCCAAAAGTCAATAATGTGAAAATTTCAGGAAATGTGATAGTCTTTTGGGAAAAAAGTTAAGGGCGAGTGATTGTAAATCATACAGTGTAGAAAGCTACCTTTGCATCCTATGTCTATGTTCAACCTTGGGTCTTCCAATGTAATCATCCTGGCTTAAAACTGATGTTTTGCAAAAAATAAAAAATTACTAAATTCAATGAAAAGTAAAAGTGTTAGTCTCAGTTGTGCAGGACTTTTGCGGCCCCATGTATTATAGCCCACCAGGCATCTCTGTTTGTGGGATTTTACAGGCAAGAACACTGGAGTGGGTAGCCATTCCCTTCCCCAGAATATCTTCCTGACCCAGGGATTGAACTTGGATCTCCTGCATTGCAGCAAGATTCTCTACAACCAGAGAAGCCTGGTAAATTCAATAAATGTTTACTAAAATGGGAAATTCATTTAAAAATATATTTTAGCACAGATATGGATTTTTTAGCCAAGATGATTTTCAGTTCAGTTGAGTTCAGTCACTCAGTCGTGTCCAACTCTTTGCGACCCCATGAATCACAGCATGCCAGGCCTCCCTGTCCATCACCAACTCCCGCAGTTCACTCAGACTCACGTCTGTTGAGTCAGTGATACTATCTAGCCATCTCATCCTCTGTCGTCCCCTTCTCCTCCTGCCCCCAATCCCTCCCAGCATCAGAGTCTTTTCCAATGAGTCAGCTCTTCACATGAGGTGGCCAAAGTACTGGAATTTCAGCTTTAGCATCATTCCCTTCAAAGAAATCCCAGGGTTGATCTCCTTCAGAATGGACTGGTTGGAACTCCTTGCAGTCCAAGAGACTCTCAAGAGTCTTCTCCAACACCACAGTTCAAAAGCATCAATTCTTCAGCACTCAGCTTTCTTCACAGTCCAACTCTCACATCCGTATGTGACCACTGGAAAAACCATAGCCTTGACTAGACGGACCTTTGTTGGCAAAGTAATGTCTCTGCTTTTGAATATGCTATCTAGGTTGGTCATAATTTTTCTTTCAAGGAGTAAGCGTCTTTTAATTTCACGGCTGCAGTCACCATCTGCAGTGATTTTGGAGCCCCCCAAAATAAAGTCTGACACTGTTTCTACTATTTCCCCATCTATTTCCCATGAAGTGACGGGACCAGATGCCATGATCTTCGTTTTCTGAATGTTGAGCTTTAAGCCAACTTTTTCACTCTCTTCTTTTACTTTCATCAAGAGGCTTTTTAGTTCCTTTTCACTTTCTGCCAAAAGGGTGGTGTCATCTGCATATCTGAGGTGACTGATATTTCTCCCGGCAATCTTGATTCCAGCTTGTGCTTCTTCCAGCCCAATGTTTCTTATGATGTACTCTGCATATAAGTTAAATAAGCAGGGTGACAATAAATAAGCAGCCCTGATGTACTCCTTTTCCTATTTGGAACCAGTCTGTTGTTCCACATCCAGTTCTAACTGCTGCTTCCTGACCTGCATATAGGTTTCTCAAGAGGCAGGTCAGGTAGTCTGGTATTCCCATCTCTTTCTGAATTTTCCAGTTTATTGTGATCCACACAGTCAAAGTCTTTGGTGCCAGGGGCCAGCGTGAGGAACTCTGCCCATAGGTCATGAGGAAGGAGTCTTGGCATATGCAAAGGCGTGATCAAGCCTCAGGAAACCCCCTGTTCCCGAGCATCTACCCCAAAACCAGAGTCTGTTTTATGCTCTCATCTACACCTCTGACTTTACAGGGGGCTCTCCGCCATCACCATTTCTCTCAGAGAAGGAGTTAACTTCAGCTCCAAGGCAATAAAAATTCCTGGGCGTGATAAGAGTGTTTCAGCTTACGGACTCCTCTGAAGGTTATCTAGCCCGCCTGTATAGGTTCGTCTGGCCACATGTGATTGTTTACAGCCTCCCAATCTGAGAGGCACGAGATATTTTAGACTTACTAAAGGCAAATTCCTTTGGGAAGTTAGAAATTGTCAGTATAATGGGTTGGTTAGGAATTATATTGGTGAAGGGTTTTTTCATTTGTTGTGCCAATAATTACTGCTAATTCCCTGCCCTGGGTGTGACAGGGGTGTCTCAGGTCAAACCTCTCTGCTGACAGACTAGCTTGTGTGACAGGATTATCCATACTTCTGCCACTACACACATGATTGTTTACTACCTCTCAACCATAAACAGCACAGAGAGTTTGGAGTATTTTGAGAGTCTTAATTAGCATAGGGCTTTTCTCATTGTTGAGTCAATGATTGCCGCCAGGCCTCCATATCCTTAGGCACCTGGGAATATATTAAGCAATGTATTTGGAATATAGAAAAGGAAATATAGTAGTTTTAAGGTTAGCAATACTAGACTTTTTGAGTTAATGAATTTTCTCTTTTGTAATAGATCACTGTACTTTGTTATAAATCACTGTGTCCTTGCTATGTAAAAATGTAACTTTATCACTATCTTAACACTAAATAGATCTTAAGGGGAACATTGGTGAAAGGATTTTCATTTGTTGGGCTGATGTTTGCTGCTAAATCTCCATATTCCCTGTCCTTATAATGAATGTAAGTAACATATAGGAGAAATAAGTATTAACCTTTAAGATTAATCATGTTAACCTTGGGTTAAATAAATTCCTTTCTTGATTGTAACTCACTACACCCTCACCCTATAGGAATGCAACTTTATTTGGATGGTGGTGCCTGGTTTAAGAAAAAACACCTTTGGAAAAAATAAGTTTTTTGGTTATCAGAAAGAAAGGGTCATAAAATGTCAGCAGGTCTCATGGCCAGAAGTTGATGTAAAACCCCTAAGACCCTTTTTTTTTACACATTTATGTGAAGCACCTGATTTTGATAAAGGTCAGGACTGTTGACCCCCATGTGACTATTCATACCTATGTAACAAAAGGTATATAAGCAAACTTAAAAATAAAGAAATCGGGATCAGTTTCCAGAAAGACTGATTCCCCCATGTTGCTTCTTTCTTGCTCTCTGTTTTTCTGGCCGAATTCCCATCTGGTGCATGGGTACCCACCAAGCCTGCTAATTTTGCCTGGGCTTCTAAGATCAGACTGGGGCGGGGGGGGCCCTCAGTGCCTCCTCTCCTTCAGGAGAACGGGAAGACGCCTGCGACCTACGTAGGTGGTGATTGGTATTCCATGTAAACCAAGTTATTCAGCCTCTTTTTCTCTGCTAATTTTCTAATCCCTCTCTATCTGTAATTAAATAAGTTATTTCCAAGGATGCTGACTCTGTCCCCACCTTCGAATCACCCTGGATCCACCGGAGCTGGGCACCCCCGCACTTTGGCATAGTCAATAAAGCAGAAGTATATGTTTTTCTGGAACTCTCTTGCTTTTTTGATGATCCAGCAGATGTTGGCAATTTGATCTCTGGTTTCTCTGCCTTTTCTAAAACCAGCTTGGACATCAGGAAGTTCACAGTTCACGTATTGCTGAAGCCTGGCTTGGAGAATTTTGAGCATTACTTTACTAGCATGTGAGATGAGTACAATTGTTCAGTAGTCTGAGCATTCTTTGGCATTGCCTTTCTTTGGGATTGGAATGAAAACTGACATTTCCAGTCCTGTGGCCACTGCTGAGTTTTCCAAATTTGCTGACATACTGAGTGCAGCACTTTCACAGCATCATCTTTCAGGATTTGAAATAGCTCAACTGGAATTCCATCACCTCCACTAGCTTTGTTCATAGTGATGCTTTCTAAGGCCCACTTGACTTCACATTCCAGGATGTCTGGCTCTAGGTGAGTGATCACGCTATCACGATTATCTTGTCATGAAGATGTTTTTTGTACAGTTCTTCTGTGTATTCTTGCCACCTCTTCTTAATTAATCTTCTGCTTCTGTTAGGTCCATACCATTTCTGTCCTTTATCAAGCCCATCTTTGCATGAACTGTTCCCTTGGTATCTCTAATTTTCTTGAAGAGCTCTCTAGTCTTTCTCATTCTGTTCTTTTTTATTTCTTTGCATTGATTGCTAAGGAAGGCTTTCTTATCTCTTCTTGTTATTCTTTGGAACTCTGCATTCATATGCTTATATCTTTCCTTTTCTCCTTTGCTTTTTGCTTCTCTTCTTTTCACAGCTATTTGTAAGCCCTCCTCAGACAGCCATTTTGGTTTTTTTTGCATTTCTTTTCCATGGGGATGGTCTTGATCCCTGTCTCCTGTACAATGTCACGAACCTCCGTCCATAGTTCATCAGGCACTCTATGTATCAGATCTAGTCCCTTAAATCTATTTCTCACTTCCACTGTATAATCATAAGGGATTTGATTTAGGTCATACCTGAATGGTCTAGTGGTTTTCCCTACTTACTTCAATTTAAGTCTGAATTTGGCAATAAGGAGTTCATGATCTGAGCCACAGTCAGCTCCTGGTGTTGTTTTTGCTGACTGTATAGAGCTTCTCCATCTTTGGCTGCAAAGAATATAATCAATCTAATTTCAGTGTTGATCATCTGGTGATGTCCATGTGTAGAGTCTTCTCTTGTGTTGTTGGAAGAGGGTGTTTGCTATGACCAGTACATTTTCTTGGCAAAAGTCTATTAGTCTTTGCCCTGCTTCATTCTGTATTCCAAGGCCAAATTTGCCTGTTACTCCAGGTGTTTCTTGACTTCCTACTTTTGCATTCCAGTCCCCTATAATGAAAAGGACATCTTTTTTGGGTGTTAGTTCTAAAAGGTCTTGTAGGTCTTCATAGATCCGTTCAACTTCAGCTTAGTCAGCATGGCACAATGTGGCCCACTGGAGAGGAGAATGGCAAACCACTTCAGTATTCTTGCCTTGAGAACCCCTTGAACAGTATGAAAAGGCAAAATGATAGGATACTGAAAGAGGAGCTCCCAGGTCAGTAGGTACCCAATATGCTACCAGAGATCAGTGGAGAAATAACTCCAGAAAGAAGGAAGGGATGGAGCCCAAGCAAAAACAATACCCAGTTGTGGATGTAACTGGTTATAGAAGCAAGGTCCGATGCTGTAAAGAGCAATATTGCATAAGAACCTGGAATGTCAGGTCCATGAATCAAGACAAATTGGACGTGGTCAAACAGGCGATGGCAAGAGTGGATGTCGACATTCTAGGAATCAGTGAACTAAAATGGACTGGAATGGGTGAATTTAACTCAGATGACCATTATATCTACTACTGCAGGCAGGAATCTCTCAGAAGAAATGGAGTAGCCACCATGGTCAACAAAAGAGTCTGAAGATGATTTTACTTGACTACAATTTAAGCAAATTTCCTTTTGTTTAGTCCACAGTGGAGAATGGATAGTTAGTTTTTGTCCATCTTTATCACAGTAATATTGTGAAAGTTTAGTAAATAAAGATGTAAAACTTTTGCAAGTACAAATTGCAAGAGAAATAATGATGGCTTTATTCTTAAGTGGTTCCATGTCACCTGGCTATTTCTTTGTCATTCTCTAATTAAATGTCAGTTTCCAGTAGGTACAGGGGTAAAAGTGTTATCTGACATAATCTAAAATAGAATCTAAGTATATCCAGTTGTGCTTGGATACCACTTCTGTTTATCCTCCCCTTCCTCAAGTTTGACCCAGTCTCTCTCATCTCCTTTACTATTCTCCCCCTCTCTATACCACTCACCTGTCATCCCCAACTCATTTCCCTGACTGACATAGAATAAGTGAAGAATATTACAAGTTCCAAACCCATTGACCTTGCTACCTACCAGATTTCACGCTAGCTTTCTTTTTCCTTTTATTGTCAGGAATTGTGTGTGAAGATAAGTAGGCTAGAACTAAGAATCAGTGTTAAATAACCTTATTGTGAGTGAAGCGTTAAGTTTAGGAGATAGTAAGAGATGAAGGTCGGCAATAAGGAGCAGCCACAGTCAAAACTGACTAGTTCTTGGATTAAGCTCCCCCACAACAGAAGCAAATGTGTGATTTTGCCAGTGGAAGGACAGTAATTTGCAGAATAAAGTTGTTCTTAGAACGGGTAACTTGTAGCACTAACTGACTTCTGTATTTCCTCATTTTACCTTGAACAACGTGAAAATCATGAGCAGTGTTTTGAGAAAATAGAGTTGTGTCTTGAGGAAAATTCCATAAAAAAAAAAACAACAGAAAGTATATCATAACAAACGACACATATAATATTCTGTACAACATCACTGTGAGGCAGAAGTCTAAGTTACAGAGAATTCAGGTGACCTGCCGTAGTTTGCAAAGATAGTAACATTCAGTTCTCAAACCCAGGTCTTTGGAATCTACATCCAGCGGTCTTTCTGCTCTGGTAACTATATCCAGTCTGCATTTTCCAACCTGTGTGCCAGATAGAATTGCATTGTAAAGTCCCTATTTGGATGAATACTTGTCTGATATATTATTATAGTATAAAGGGTACAATACCAGTCGTCTGTGTTTCAGATAAATTTCTATTGCAATAAATACTGTCACAAAAAAGACACTTGACTAACCAAGCTTTTTTTCTTGATACATAAAACAGTTATACTGCTCTGATTATACTCAGTTTTGTATACATTTAAGGGCTTCATCTGGTGCACCTTTCTGTCACCAAAGAGAGCAAGCATCATTGCACACGGCTCAGATTGGATACAAGAGTAGAGACAGACAAGGACTGCAGCTGAATTCTTTATACTCTTTGGGTTCTGAAAATCAAGTGTCTGTTTATTACTGTATTTTTCCTCAGTAATCCTACCTCAGACCTATTGAAACACCTCAAGGAGATTCATCTAAATTACTAAATTTTAACCAAATATAATCCCACAATGACTCCTGAGAATGAGAACAATGATTAATGAAAAGAGAACTAATTGTGATTTCTCTTTTCCCACAATGTTTGAAAAATCTGTATTACATTCCAGTGGACATCAAAGGGGCTGTTTTTCAGCTCTATTTATCCTCTGAATTCTGCACAATATGCATTCTAGGAACTATTCAAAGGAAATGCATTTGTACATGCTCAGTCACTCAATCATGTCCAGCTCTTTGCCACCCCATCGACTGTAGCTTGCCAGGTTTCTCAGTCCTTGGAATTTTCCAGGCAAGCATGCTGGAGTGGGTTGCCATTTCCTATTCCAGGGGATCTTTCTGACCCAGAGATCAAAGCGACATCTCTTGCATCTCCTGATTTGGCAGGCGGCTTCTTTATCGCTGTGCCACATTAGCTATTTTTGTACTACAAGCAATTGTTTGCATACACGTAGCTACATATATATTTTAAGAAAAGGCTAAATTCTTAAAGCAGTAATAAATATGTGTAAAGATACTTGTTTCCTTTTTAAAACATCTTTACCAGTTTTCCTTACAAAAATTATTTTATCCCTGATTACTGATTTTTTGCCAATAATAAGAATATTTTAGGCATGTTTGTGTATGACCCATACCCACCATCACTTCTTAACAGAGTGTTATTATGTTGGGGAAATGACAAATTTCCATTTCCCATTGTCTCTGTAATCTTGCAGGTCCATGAAATTTTGGGGTATAACTCTGGCTAAGAGGCTTTAGAGGAGGATACTTTCTTTCATTACCTGTATTCAATAAGAAGGATGGCATATGGCCTAAATTTGGCCAAAATGAAAAGTTGCAATTTGGGGTAAATGAAGCAAAAATAGAAGAAACAGTTGGAATTCCATTTCTGCCAGAGTAGTCCCAACCAGTCTGCTTCTTTCTGTTAACTGAGATAAAGTTTTGTAAGATCAACCTCAGATTAATCGCTAAGTGTTTTCAAGTGTACAGCTCATTGGTATTCACACATTCACAACGTTGTACAACTGTCACCTTTAATCTTATTCCAAGACACATTCGTCTCACTAAAAGGAAACCCTAAGCCTACTAAGCACTCACTTAATCGCCCATTCTCCCTTCTCCTTAGCCCAGGCAACCACTGATCTGCTTTATTCCTTTGTGGAGTTAAGTATGATGGGTATTTCATATAAATTAAATTATATAATGTGTGGCTTTTTGTGTGTGGATTCGTTCACTTAGCAGCCTGTTTTCAAGTTCCATCCCTGTGGTAGCATTATCAGTATCAACCAGTTCTTGCCCTCAGAGCTTTCCTAGCACTCCTGTTTCTGTTCTTCTGCTCCTGCCTTGGTTTCCAAACCTCACAAGCCCAGGCCCCCAGTCATCCAGCTCCTCCTTCAGTGCCCTTCTTGCACTACTTCACCTTTCCCCCAGTCAGCCAGAGTTGCTGGTTTCTGCTTCTTACAATTGATGAATTGACACACTTCCTTACCAGACACATTAATTATTAATTTCTAACTGGATACAAAAGTCCAAAGATTTATTTCCATTTCCTACTCTCTTTTCCTGTGCTAAAAAATATATATAACATGATAGAGATCTATTTACCTTCTTTCTCTTTTAGTACTGCTTTTAAGGAGTACTTGTTTTCATGCAAAGGCATTGCAACCATAAGAAGAAACAGATCTGGGTGACTCATTTCCTCAGTCTGGATAATTCAGTGAGAAATTAGCTCAGTAAGTCTTAGCTCAAGAGAAGAATAGATTAATATTAGAGTCTGAGATCCAGAAACTCCTCCTTTCTAAAAAGGCCAGTTCCTCCAGCAGGAAAACAGTGCTGGGCTAGATGCTTCCTATCGGCTTTTGAGATGATGCAGTGCTAAGGAATCCATCTGCCAATTCAGGAAATGCAAGAGTTGCAGTTTCAACCCCTGGGTTGGGAAGATCCCCTGGAGTAGGAAATGGCAACTGCTCCAGTATTCTTGTCTGGGATATCCCATGAACAGAGGAGCCTGCTGGACTACAATCCATGGAGCTGCAAAGAGTTGGACATGACTGAGTGTGCACACACACGCGCGCACACACATACACACACACACAGAATGTATCCTACCCCTGACGCCCCTTCAGCTGAGCACTTTGCATGGTGCCTGGACCCAAGGGAATCTAAGCCCACTTCTATTTGGGACTATGAGAATTTAGACGATGGTACAACAGACTGGTTCCAAATAGGAAAAGGAGTACGTCAAGGCTGTATATTGTCAACCTGCTTATTTAACTTCTATGCAGAGTACATCATGAGAAACGCTGGGCTGGAACAAACACAAGCTGGAATCAAGATTGCCAGGAGAAATATCAGTCACCTGAGATATGCAGATGACACCACCCTTATGGCAGAAAGTGAAGAGGAACTAAAAAGCCTCTTGATGAAAGTGAAAGAGGAAAGCAAAAAAGTTGGCTTAAAGCTCAACATTCTGAAAACGACGATCATGGCATCCGGTCCCATCACTTCATGGGAAATAGATGGGGAAACAGTGGAAACAGTGTCAGACTTTATTTTTTTGGGCTCCAAAATCACTGCAGATGGTGATTGCAGCCATGAAATTAAAAGATGCTTAATCCTTGGAAGAAAAGTTATGACCAACCTAGATAGTATATTAAAAAGCAGAGACATTACTTTGCCAACTAAGGTCCATCTAGTCAAGGCTATGGTTTTTCCTGTGGTCATGTATGGATGTGAGAGTTGGACTGTGAAGAAGGCTGAGCACTGAAGATTGATGCTTTTGAACTGTGGTGTTGGAGAAGACTCTTGAGAGTCCCTTGGACTGCAAGGAGATCCAACCAGTCCATTCTGAAGGAGATCAGCCCTGGGATTTCTTTGGAAGGAATGATACTAAAGCTGAAACTCCAGTACTTTGGCCACCTCATGTGAAGAGTTGACTCATTGGAAAAGACTTTGATGCTGGGAGGGATTAGGGCCAGGAGGAGAAGGGGACGACAGAGGATGAGATGGCTGGATGGCATCTCTGACTCGATGGACGTGAGTCTGAGTGAACTCCGGGAGATGGTGATGGACAGGGAGGCCTGGCATGCTGCGATTCATGGGGTCACAAAGCGTTGGACATGACTGAGCAACTGAACTGAACTGAACGCTTTGCTATTTCTTTCCTTTAAGGTTTTTCTCCCAATAAAATGATTTTATATTTATACCATGTGGTACTAAAGGCATGTGTTTATATTTTCTTGGTGTAACAAAGCCAAACCAATAAACATGATGAGAGACACGGCTATAAACAAAAGTCCTTATTCTCAAAGAGCTCCGGTCTTGTAAGGAAATATTATGAATGCAAACTACTATAAGACAAATAATGGTGATTAATCCTGTAATATTCACAATCAGGGAACATCCAGATTTTACGGGAATACTTTCTTTGAAGAAAGAATTCAATATTTCTTGCAGCAGATACTAAAGTTGCTGCAACTTATTCCATCATAATATATTCACACTGGTCCTTGTTCTTCCTTTTAGGACCACCATGAGTGAGCCTACGCTTCTTCCACCTGAGGGCCCTTCAAATATATGAAAAAGTTGTCATGTCAAATCCTTTTTCTAGCAGAGTCTAAGCATCATTAATAACTTCAGCTATGACAGAGCTACAAAGTGCTGTGAAAACAGACCCAAGAGAGACTTTCAGGTAGGGTCCCGAGCAGTATTTATTGAATAAGCAGCATTTTACTTTCAATTGAAAAATATTTCTATAAATGATGGCAAAACAAGGGATTATCCCAGGTGGAGTGAAAGGAAAAATCTAAGTATAAATTTGGAAAAGTGATGATTATGACCAAAAGATGTAAATAGTTCAGTGGAGGTGTGTGAATAAGCACAGTGAGACCACGTGAATTAAGAACATAAACTGAAGTTTGTCTTGTAGATAATTAGAAACCTTGAAATGCTTCAAAGCAGAAGAGTGACAAGATAAAAGATTTGCTTTGGGAACTTTGCTTAGGTGTAGAAGTGAACCAGAGAGAAAGGAAAATAACTAAGTGGTTATTACGGAAATCTAAATGGGATGTAACAAATGCCTGAAATAGAAAAATAGTGGGAGGCATGATAAAAATAGGTTATATGCAAGATTTGGTGCAGAAATAGAATCACCATTCATAAGTACTACCATATCTATCTCTTTTACTTACTTTAATATTAAGAAATCACTGTAAAAGATTAGAAGATTATATACTTCTACAAAGATATGATGAAGTAGAAAGTAGCTTTAGAGTCAGAAAGACTGGAGTTAAAATCTTGGATCTGCTACTGCTTAACTGTTGTCATGTACAAATTATTTTACCTGGGAATCTGCCTAGTTGGTAACAAGGTGGCAATAAAGCATAGTGGTATCTGATACAGTAATACTAAATAAATGCTCAGTCTCTTCCTCTTTTTCTTATTTCTCTCAAAAACAATTCACTAACCTACTGTTTTGTACCAGGAATATATGAAGTAGATGAAATGTTTTCTAGGAATATCATTCTTAAAAAAGCATAAAGCCAGGAGAAAATGAAAATTTTGGTGGGAAGAAATGATTTATTTGAAATGGATAAAAATCTATGACATACTGCTGTCAATAGAAGATGGCAGAATTAAAAAGAAAATCTGTTAACCAGTTCAGTTCAGTCGCTCAGTCCTGTCCGACTCTTTGCAACCCCATGAATCGCAGCACTCCAGGCCTCCCTGTCCATTACCAACTCCCGGAGTTCACTCAGACTCAAGTCCATCGAGTCAGAGATGCCATCCAGCCATCTCATCCTCTGTCGTCCCCTTCTCCTCCTGCCCTCAATCCTTCCCAGCATCAAAGTCTTTTCCAATGAGTCAACTCTTCACATGAGGTGGCCAAAGTACTGGAGTTTCAGCTTTAGTATCATTCCTTCCAAAGAAATCCCAGGGCTGATCTCCTTCAGAATGGACTGGCTGGAACTCCTTGCAGTCCAAGGGACTCTCAAGAGTCTTCTCCAACACCACAGTTCAAAAGCATCAGTTCTTCGGTGCTCAGCCTTCTTCACAGTCCAACTCTCACATCCATACATGACTACTGGAAAAACCATAGCCTTGACTAGACAGACCTTTGTTGGCAAAGCAATGTCTCTGCTTTTGAATATGCTGTCTAGGCTGCTCATAACTTTTCTTCCAAGGAGTAAGCGTCTTTTAATTTCATGGCTGCAGTCACCATCTGCAGTGATTTTGGAGCCCCCAAAAACTGACACTGTTTCTACTATTTCCCCATCTATTTCCCATGAAGTGATGGGACCAGATGCCATGATCTTCGTTTTCTGAATGTCGAGCTTTAGGCCAACTTTTTCACTTTCCTCTTTCACTTTCATCAAGAGGCTTTTTAGTTCCTCTTCACTTTCTGCCATAAGGGTGGTGTCATCTGCATATCTGAGGTTATTGAGATTTCTCCCGGCAATCTTGATTCCAGCTTGTGTTTGTTCCAGCCCAGCGTTTCTCATGATGTACTCTGTATAGAAGTTAAATAAGCAGGTTGACAATATACAGCCTTGAAGTACTCCTTTTCCTATTTGGAACCAGTCTGTTGTTCCATATCCAGTTCTAACTGTCGCTTCCTGGCCTGCATACAGATTTCTCAAGAGGCAGGTCAGGTGGTCTGGTATTCCCATCTCTTTCAGAATTTTCCACAGTTTATTGTGATCCACACAGTCAAAGGCTTTGGCATAGTCAATAAAGCAGAAAATAGATGTTTTTCTGGAACTCTCTTGCTTTTTCCATGATCCAGCAGATGTTGGCAATTTGATCTCTGGTTCCTCTGCCTTTTCTAAAACCAGCTTGAACATCAGGGAGTTCACGGTTCACGTATTGCTGAAGCCTGGCTTGGAGAGAGAATAGAGATTAAATAAAACATTATATATAACATGTCATTTGTTACTATTCAGAATTATAAACAGGGCTGTTATGACCTATATTACATATATTTTACAAAGGCAGAAAACGTAGAGTGACATAAATTACACTAAAAATCATTAAATAACATTTCTGTATTGATTTCAAGATCTTACAAAGTAAAAGCAATGTGAAGCAAGTTTAGTATCATAGACTAGAATATCACTTAGATTAAAGGAAGAAAAGAAGATATTTATGTTTATGCTTGGGCTTCCCTAAAGCCTGCAATGCACCCAGGTTCGATCCCTGGGTCAGGAAGATCCCCTGGAGAAGGGAATGGCTACCCATTCCAGTATTCTTGCCTGGAGAATCCCACGAACAGCCTGGTGGGCTATAGTTTACGGGGTTGCAGAGTCAGACATGACTGAATGACTGACACTTTCACTTTTTCATGTTTATGTTACTTGTCAGTATTTTTAAAGCTTTTAAAAAAGAACAAATGGAGCATAGGTTGCATCATGAGGAATTTAATGTTAATTTATTTTCTAACAGATGATAATGGCTAAAAAAACCCAATTAAAGTGATATTCTGGGGACTGCGTCAAATAAGCTTAGATGATTTTTGAGAGGGATGGGTTAGAAGGAGTCTAAGTAGCATTTTGCAATAGAATACTTGACTGTGATCCTGGAAACTGATTCCCAGAGTTGCCTCTAACACTAAGTAGCTTGTTATCTATTAAAGTTTATGAACCTTTTGCAATCATTTCCAATTCCATTCTTTTCAGTCAATAAACTGAGTATAATGTAAGAGGATGGATAATGTCTCCTGGATCTGAACTTTAGAAATCAATCAACTCTAAAGAGAACTCTGACTATTGAATTGTATCTTTACTAAATAAGTATTTTTCCTAAATTATCCTCTATAGTGTCATCTAAATTATTATTTTTACTTTCTTTCTAAATCTATATAGAAATTAAAAGTATATCCAAATAAAGCAGAATGTAAGCTGGGGCTTTACATCTCTTGAATGGAAATTTCTCTTTAATATAAGTTTTTTTTAAATAAAATTTTGATCTTTCATGAAGACAAGTTTTCATCTTAAAAAGTGATTTCTCATGGTAATAATATTCAGAGACAATTTCAGGGGTTACCAACCAGTGATTCTGATCCCACTGAGTAAAACGAAGAATAACTGTTAATGTCATACTCATTTGTTGCTGTGCAGAATATCATTAGAAACAAACTCCAAAATATATTTTCTGCTTCTAAATTTCAACACCACTGCAATTCCTTATTTCTTGCTTCTTTAAGGACATCTAATCACAGGACTCAGACTGGTGTCAAAGGAACTCAATTTAACCTTCAAGATCTCAATTCAATGATTGTCCAATATGTAAAGAAGAGTAACTATTAAAGTTTACGCAGATGTTTCCATAGTGAAGATTCACTGTAGATGATACGCTTCATGCATTAAAAGCAGAATATGAAAATTCAAAAGAAATAACTCAATATTAAAAGCCCAAGAATACTAGAGTGGGTAGCCTATCCCTTCTCTAGCAGATCTTCCTGACCCAGGAATCGAACCGGGCTCTCCTGAATTGCAGGTGGATTCTTTACCAACTGAGCTATCAGGGAAGCCCATTATAATACTGGTAAGTGTAAATGACCAATAGATAGCAATAAGTAATCTTACTATTGGCAGTCTTCAGATTTTTAGAATAAAAGAGGCACATATATTTAATTTGAATCTACCCTAACAAAATAACGAATAAAGAATTTTATTAGATATTTTAAAGATATTTTATTAGAGAAGATACTGTGGTATTAAAAAAAAAAAAACGAAAAGCACTGGCAATAGATATAAACCACATGAAATGCATTGGGTGAAGATATGTATGTACTTGAACAAAATTCACAAAGATTTGTCATTCATACTTATAGAATTCACTAAACAAAAGAGAATATAAAAGTTCTGTATAATACTTTCTAGGTTTTAACTTGTTTGTGGCCTTCACTGATATACTTCATAAGAATATGCCCCAAAGGGAGAAGTATTAAGGTAATTATTATATTCTTTGGGGTGTTGAGAGTAGTTTTCTTATGCTGCAATTAAAAGCTCTAACTCTCATTAATCATAGTGAATAACACAGAATATAAAGGTCGAACAGTCTAAGAATAAAACTTTAAAAATAGAATAACGGATAAAGCAATTTGGTGTTCCTATAAGATAAATGTTGAGAAAACTATCACTACAAATAAAAGATCACAGAAGGTATCCTAATTTCAAGAATAAAAATCAATTTAAAAAATTCACTGAACTATCAAAAAATCATACTCAGGATAGAATGTATGACTAATACTACTTCCCTGTTTTTCTATGCTTTAAATTTAACTGAATATGCATATTTTTTTAAAAAAAAGCTTCTAGAGAAAAAGCTTTTGTTGGTTGGAGTACAACCTCATGAACCCAAATTTAGTAAGAAATGTCAGAAATACTACAATTGATAATTACAGAGTGAGTCTAAATCGAATAATAGCTTTTTAATCATTAGAATGATCATAGTAATTTGAAAGGTGAACATAGAAAGAATGATGTTAACATAAAATTGTTGATATCAAAAACTGAAATTAATACTGGATCATTTCCATCATTAATCAGGAAATAAATCTATCTTGCAAGAGGATTTTCTGAGAGCAGCTAATAGCTGCTATCACACTTTCCTGAATCCATAAACCAAATATAGATAGGAGAGTGACTGATATTAGGAGCCTGAAAGTGACAGTTCCCTCATGAATATCATCAGAGCACGTGACCTCTGTGGTATTAAGACTTGAAGGAAAATTATCTTATCATGAGATAATTCAGCAGTCAGCTTGATGAGTCTGCTGCACTGCAAAAGCACAGAGATCTGTGTCAAGCTGATTTTCTGCCATTATCTGCATGTTTAGAGAGTTACTTGAAAATACGGGAAAAAACAGAATTAATAATAAGTTTCATAAAAGTACATACAGTCACAACAAATACAATAAAAACAGGTTCAATAAGTGGGAATAAGGCTAAAACATGGCTTCTAAATCTTTAGTCATGATTGTTATGGTCATGCCTCAAATCGCCATTTAGATTTTATCAGCATCTATCAAATACTTCCAATGACAGTAACATCTCTTTTGTCTTAAGACATAGACATATAGGAAACTATTGCAATAAAAATGTTTGATGTCCCAAGCCACTAAGCCAAAATTATTCTATTCACTATGATTTCTGATCAATATACTACTACTCCAATAAAGCATATTTAAATATTTTCTTCATGTTATACAGTGTCCATGACAAATATTTCAAAGCAGGAGGCTTTGTTTCCTCTATGATTTCTATCCTAGGACTTTGTAATTTCTATCAAGGTTATATGGGAGACAATTTAGCCAAAAATATCATAATTTCTTCCTGGTGGCTCAGAGGGTAAAGCATCTGCCTGCAATGCGGGAGACCTGGGTTCGATCTCTGGGTCGGGAAGATCCGCTGGGAAGGAAATGGCAACCCACTCTGGTACTCAGGCCTGGAAGCTACAGTCCATGGGATGGCAAAGAGTCACACATGACTGAGCAGCTTCATGTCACATGAATCAGGCTGCTTGCCCCTTCTTGCTGTGAAGTTATCTGCTAGTACGTTTCAGGTTCACCTAATCAGAGTATAACAGGCTTGGCCATCCACATTCACAGAGCACTCTCCACTGATATCTTTGCTCAGGACATATTAGTGTCTGTACACTAGGAGGGTCTTTACACAACTCTAAATGTGCTGGGAAACTTGTTATGTTGAAGCTGGAAATCCAGGTCATATAGCAAAAATCAGTAAATTGGGGCTTCCATGATAGTTCAGTTGGTGAAAAAGCCGTCTGCAATGCAGGAGACCCTGGTTCGATTCCTGGGTTGGGAAGATCTACTGGAGAAGGGAAAAAGCTACCCACTCCAGTATTCTGGCCTGGAGAACTCCATGGACTGTACAGTCCATGGGGACACAAAGAGTTGGACACAACTGAGCGACTTCCACTTTCACTTTCATCACTGGGCTTCCCTGATAGCTCAGTTGGTAAAATAAAAAGTCTGCCTGCAATGCAGGAGACCTAGGTTTGATTTCTGGGTTGGGAAGATCCCCTGGAGAAGGGAACAGCTACTATTGTATAGTCCACGGGATCGCAAAGAGTTGGACATGACTGAGCCGACTTTCACTTCACATCAAAATTTCAAATACCAATATTAATTAATTCACTAGATCTTCCTCTATAAACTTATTTAACAAATACATTCATTTATTTATTTAACACTAATACTCACATGTGTGCTTGCTAAGTTGCTTCAGTCATGTCCAACTCTTTATGACCCCATGGACTGTAGCCTGCCAGGCTACTCTATCCATCAAATTCTCTGGGCAAGAATACTGGCTTGAGTCACTGTGCCTTCCTCCAGGGAATCTTCTTGACCCAGGGATCGAAACTTTGTTTCTTATGTCTCCTGCATTGGCAGTCAAGTTTCTTTACACTAGAGCCATCTGGGAAGCCCAATACTCACATCAGTGTCCAAAGAACACACACATATACATCTTTACAAAAGTATGTATAAAAGATATTCATTGTAGCAATATTGTAATAATGACAAATGGAAGCAACATAAATATTTATTAGTGTTTTATATATTCATATAGTAGAACACTACACAATCCAGTAAAATGAATAATGTAGTTGCCTATAATATTTAATTACACAAAATATACATTCACATATACACATATATACATATACACATATGTGTGCATTAGAACAGAATATATAACCTGATTCCATTTGTTTTTAATAAATATAAACAATCTCTAGTATATGGAATTTTGAAAAATTCATGTAGTAAGAGCTTGGTTTGGACTTCTCCTAGGCCCTGATATGTTAAGTTTGAGTCAAGGAAGGTTCTTAAACAATATTCAGTTTAGTTCAGTTCTATAGCTCAGTCATGTCCAACTCTTTGCAACCCCATGGACTGCAGCACACCAAGCTTCCCTGTCCATCACCAACTCCCAGGGCTTGCTCAAGCTTATGTCCATCAAATCAGTGATATACCATCCAACCATCTCATCCTCTGTCATCCCCTTCTCCTCCTACCTTCAATCTTTCTCAACATCAGGGTCTTTTCCAGTGAGTCAGGTCTTCACATCAAGTGGCCAAAGTATTGGAGTTTCAGCTTCAGCATCAGTCCTTCCAGTGAATATTCAGGACTGATTTCCTTTAGGATTGCCTGGTTGAACTTCTTGAAGTTCAAGGGACTCTCAAGAGTCTTTTCCAACATCACAGTTCAAAAGCGTCAATTCTTTGGTGCTCAGCTTTCTTTATTGTCCAAGTCTCACATCCAAACATGACTACCAGAAAAACCATAGCTTTGACTATATGGACCATTGTTGGCAAAGTAATGTCTCTGCTTTTTAATATGCTGCCTAGGTTCGTCATAGCTTTTATTACAACATAGGAAGACCTGGGGCACTGAGACTCAGAAAACCAAGGAGATTAAAGAAAGCTTTCTAGAGAAAGTTAGTAGATCCCAGCTGCCAGCCTATAAAGATAGTTGGAATGTCATTACTTGTGGCAGGAAGTAGCCAGGAAGCTTTAAATACATTATTACTAACAGCAGGGAGGTCAAGATGGCTTGAGGTACTTAACAATGCAATATGGAGAAAGAGTTTGGAGTTTCTCCAAAACAAGGGGATGGGACTTCCCTATACTACACAAAATACAGTTAGACCATGAGGATACTCAAGTTACATATACAGCATTTATTAAAACTTAAGAAGCTCATTTTCCCCCTGAAATGTGTCTTGCAATCAGTGGTAGTGTCCGGTCACTATTGGTAGTCTTTTTTATTGATATACTTTTGCTAAAATATTATTATTTGAAAGGAGCCTCTTACAGTTGGTGACCTCTTAGAGTCAAGGAAAAATGGTTCATACTTACAAAGCCGTGTAAAATTTACAGAAGCAAACATCACTGAGAAATGGAGTAGAATAGCAGGAGAACGTCAGATGAATGAGGCATTTTTAGTTTTCAGTACACAACTGAATATTTGGTTAAAAACTTTCTTTCTTGTTTTTACTGCAAATATCTTTACCTTAATCTGCATAAGCCATGATGTTCTTTTCCAACCCACCATTCTGAGAGAATGACTTATTTACACTTACCTCCAGTTCCTGCTAGGATATAAACACCATGAGGGCAGGAATGTTTGTTTTGTTCAGTGGGGTATTCAGTCACCTAGAAAACGGCCTACCATTAATAAGTGCTCAGAAATACATAGATGAATAAGTGAATGAATGAATGAACACATGAACGCATGAAGTTGCTTTTTAAATGAGTCTTGACATTTTCCCTATAGATGCATATACATAAAAGCCTCATACTTTTCTCACAGACCCAAAGGGAAAAACTGTCTACTGACGCATGTGACTAAGATTTAGCCAGAAGAAATCATTTCAGGTCCAGAATTTTGCTTCATGTAACATGGACTCTCTCTCTCTGCACTCTTGAAAGAGGTAAGAATTCACCTTGATACTTTCTCACAAATTAAGAAATTTTAAAAGGTAAATACTTCTTCTAACCAATTTAGCCCACTTTAAATTAATTAGGGAATGTTCATCTCTGCCAGTTCATAAATTTTTTTATCAAAGGTTTTAATAGGATTAATTTTTGTAGCAGATATTCAGGTGTTGTATGTTACCAGTAAGTTTGTTTCTGTCTCTTTTCTTCTGAAAACAGGATGGAGCAAATTCAAACCTTTGAATTTGTGCACCTGTATGGCATCTCACTTTTAGGTATTCCCAAAGGTGTCCCATGAAGGGGTACCCAATGCAAGGTATGATAACAAAAGTGCTTCGTTAAAGTTTGAAATCTGTTTTATGCTGGAGGAAGAAATGAAATATGATAATGTGAAAGCCAAAGTATTTCCCATTTTGTTGTTTTTATGATTGAGCCCTCCAGTTCCCACAGTGACTTTCCAGACCTTACAAATCAACTTGTTTTTTTTTTTTTTAATGACTATCTTTTTGCAGTATATCAAAAGACTTCTTGACCTATCTACTCCCAATTCCCAGATTATTCTAAATACTACTTTAGAGAATAACCCTTTGTCCCATAAACTGCCATTTTTAAAACCACAATCATTTTGACACATTTATAGCCAAAGATGCTATTTCCATCTCTTCATATACTGACAAAAATGTCCTCAGCTTGTCAGAGGGATTAACAAGATAGATATGGTGTGGGAAAAAGAGAGCATACAGTTTATTTACATTATTTTTTTCTTTTGACAGAAAAAATGTAGCAAGTATGAATGCCCATTGAACAATTATACATTTCATACTCCAGCCTTATCACAACATAAAGTTATGTGGGAATTTTGTAGCTTCCCATCAATTATAAAATACCAGAGCACTAGTCAGTTGACTACATGGAGCAAGTACTGGTCTAATAAATCCAACAAATTTGTTCTTACATACCAAGAAGATATACCTCCAATAATATATGTGTATGCATATTGTTTCATCCAAAAAATGTATGTTTGAGGCCATTCCATAACTTCACTGTATATGATTCTAAAGATATAAGAATGAACTAGCTAACAGTCACTATTTCATCTTTGAAAATAATATATTTGTAGTAAATTGAATTTTCCACCAAACATTCCATACTTTCCCCTTCCCACATATAAAAAGCAATGCAGCCATCATAATGTGCTAAATATTGTACTGAACATTTGAAGGTTGATAATAAGCATAATTTTATTAATAATGCTATTGAAAAAGCAAAATAATTTCTAAATAATTCCATTAAATAAACAAAACATCTGTCTGAGTTTCACTTATCAAAGCTACTCTCAAGATAAAACTCTGAAGTTACTGTTTCTGATTTCATAACAACATGAAGGCAACTCATCACATCACAATTTACATAATGTCTTAATAACATACAGGATTTCACCATTTATAGTGAACTCCTCAATAACTCTGGGACATTCCACTGGTCAAATTATTAATGGAAATAAAAACTTAAAAATAGAGCTGTGGTGTGATAGATTATGTTTCCCAAGATGGTCCCTTGCTTGCTTCGAATGTGACTTGGACATTCCACCATCAAGGAGATAAGGTTATCTTCTATACTCTTGAAACTTGGTGGACACTATGACTGCTTTGACCAGAATAATGAGGCAAAAGTTACATTCTGGGAAGTCTGAGCCCAGATCTAGAAAGTACTGGCAGCTTCCATTCACGGCCTTTTAGAATGCTCACGCCAAAGACATTCTGTCTCAGAACTCAGCCACCATGTTGTGAAAACCAAGTTATGCGGAGGGGCCGCGTGTCCATCGGCATTTCTGTAAACAACCCCGACTGTGTCTTCCCTGAGCTCTGAGCTGACAGGGTCTGCAGCAGCAGCAGCAGCAGGTGCGTGAGTCATCTGAATATCCAGCCCAACCCAGCCTTCAGACTCCAGCTGAGCTCAGCATTCAACAGACTAAAACCCAGGAGACATCAGTGAGAACCACCCAGGTGAGTTCAGTCAACATACAGAACCATGAAAGATAATACTAAGCTGCTGTTTTTAGCCATTACATGTTTGGAGTAGTTTACTATGCTGAGATATACAACCAGAACATGGTATGACTACCACTTTGCTCATCCTTTAACACATCTTTCCTGCCCCATCTGTTAGGTAAAGAAACAGATAACATCAATGAGTAAATAAAACATAATCTAGACATTACAGGATAGGATATTTCATGTTTCACTTTGTGTTTAAATTTCTTCAAACTCATCCACTTTAAAAAGCTGAAGGTTGAGTTATGATTCAGTCTTTTTGTTTCAAATAACCCTTCAGATAGTCTCTGAATTTCATTATAAATTGCATATAAATCATATGACCAGAAAAGTCATATGATTTCTAGTATTCCCTCATTGCTATGTATTGTTCGCTAGAACAGAAAGGAGGAAAACAAACCTGGGTGCATTGAAGTCTCTCTAGTCTTGTATTTATAGCATGCTCAAGAGATGGTACTACGTGAAGAGCATTTCTAACCACATAGTGGCAGCACCTTCCTTTAGCCCTTCCTACGATGAAAGTGAAAGTTGCTCAGTCATGTCCAACTCTTTGTGACCCCATGAACTATACAGTACATGGAATTCTCCAGGCCGGAATACTAGAGTGGGTAGCCGTTCCCGTCTCCAGGGGATCTTTCCAACGCAGGGATCCAACACAGGGATCAAACCCAGGTCCCCCACATTGCAGGCAGATGCCTTACCAGCTGAGCCGCAAGGAAAGCCCCTTCCTGTGATAGCAGTGGCTAATGGTAGTCATTAGGAGAAAAGCAGTAGTTCACACCTGCAACCACTCTAAGATGTTTCCCTCACCTGCAGTATAGGGTTTCTTGGTATTAAAGCTAAAAATAGCTCCTTCTTTAGCCAATTCTATTAGTAGCCCTTAGAACAATAGCATTTTTAGGAACTGTGGTCACATTAGAATCACCTGGGTCTCTTTTGACCATCCCAGTTCTAAGGGTGTATGCTGCTGCTAAATCACTTCAGCCGGGTCCGACTCTGCGACCCCATAGATGGCAGCCCACAGGCTCCTCTGTCTCTGGGATCTCCAGGCAAGAATACTGGAGTGGGTTGCCATTTCCTTCTCCAGTGCATGAAAGTGAAAAGCAAAAGTGAAGTCGCTCAGTCGTGCCCGACTCTTAGTGACCCCATGGACTGCAGCCTACCAGGCTCCTCCATCTATGGGATTTTCCAGGCAAGAGTACTGGAGTGGGGGTGCCACTGCCTTCTCCGTCTAAGGATGTATACTTGACCAATTAAATGTGAATCCCTGGAGGTAGAAGCCAGGCATTAAGTGAAAGTGAAGGTGAAGTCACTCAGTTGTGTCCGACTCTTTGCGACTCCATGGACTGTAGCCTACCAGGCTCCTCAGTCCATGGGATTTTCCAGGCAAGAGTGCTGGAGTAGGTTGCCATTTCCTTCTCCAGGGGATCTTCCCGACCCAGGGATCGAACCCAGGTCTCCCACATTGTAGGCAGATGTTTTACCATCTGAGCTACCAGGGAAGCCCACCTGGGGCTTTATAGAGCTTTATAAGAAAAATAAGAAACCAGGCATTGGTATTGTTTAAATCTCCCCAAGTGATTTGCATGAGAATCCAAGACTGAGAACCACTACTCTAGAACAATCTTAGTTCTATGAATAGCTTCCCTCAGCTCAGAGCTCAGGGAAGACTCAGTGGGGGTTGTTCACAGAAATGCTGATGGACACGTGGCCCCTCCAAATGACTTGGTTTTCACAACGTGGTGGCTGAGTTCTGAGACGGAATGTCCTTGGCGTGAGCATTCTAAAAGGCCAAGAATGGAAGCTGCCAGTACTTTCTAGATCTGGGTTCAGACTTCCCAGAATGTAACTACTCAACATTACAGTTTCAGTAGCATCAGTAGATAGCCTCTAGGCAGATTTGCTGTTGGGCCACCAAGGAGCAGCTGTGGAGTTGGCACACTTTTTTCCCCCAGGATCTTAGTAAACTTTCCATGAAGTTAAATTTAACTAATATCTAGCAATATGATGAGCTCTGGGAAAGCAAAAACTAGTTATATTTGACCCCTAATCTTCAGGAGGTTAAGGTCCAGTTGCAGGGCAGTAGAAAAGGCAGGGATGGAATAATCATAAAAATAAGTCACTCAAACATGAAGTGCCTCATATATTAGTAGAGGAGTACTACAGAAGGACCAGGAAAGGATACTTCAAAAGAGTTTGTGAAGGCTCAGTCAAGCAGAGGGGAATGCACACACAAAGGCTCAAATAAAAGCCAGGCCAAAGACAGGATTGATCTGTTCTGATATGGCTATGGATTTGGGGATGATGGGGAGAAAGTCTGAGGGTGGTGGGAAAAGTTAACATTATTAAATTTCCATTTATTCTTTTATTGTTAATTTTAAGAAAGTATGTGTTACATTATAAAAGTAAGAAAATAGACATAAGTAGAAACTCAAACAGCTAATAGATACATGAAAGAAAGCTCAGTCTGAAGAAAATACAAAATTGAACCTCAATGAGACACCATTTCCTACTCGTCAGACTGGCAAACAATGTGACAGTAATAAAAGCCGGTAAGGATGTGGAACAATGGGAACTTAGCTATCAGTAGGAGTGTAAATGGAGGAGGCAGTGGCACCCCACTCCAGCACTCTTGCCTGGAAAAGCCCATGGGCAGAGGAGCCTGGTAGGCTGCAGTCCATGCGGTTGCTACAAGTCGGACACAGCTGAGCGACTTCACTTTCACTTTTCACTTTCCTGCATTGGAGAAGGAAATGGCAAGCCACTCCAGTACTCTTGCCTGGAGAATCCCAGGGACAGAGGAGCCTGGTGGGGTGCCGTCTATGGGATCGCACAGAGTTGGACATGACTGAAGCGACTTAGCAGCAGCAGCAGCAGGAATGTAAATAGGTATGAGAACTTTGGGGAGAAATTTGACAATACCTGGTAGAGTTGAAGATACATAAACCCCAGAACCCAGAAATTCCACTCCTAGGCATGCACTTAGAGAAACTCGTACAGATGAACCCAAGGAGACGCGTATGAGAGTGTTTTAAATAGTATTATTTGTAAAAGTAAAAAGTTAGAAACCCTAAAAGTCTATCAATGGAGAAAAGAAGAATAAAATGTAGTGTATTTAACTATTGCACAATAGTGAAGTAAACTACAGCTGTAAGTATCAACAGGAATAAATCTAACAAGATATTAAGGGAAAAAAGTAAGTTGCAAAAAATTTATACTGTATGACATCAGTTATGTGTGTTCAGTAGCTCAGTTGTGTCCAATTCCTTTCAGCCCTAGGCTTCTCTGTCCATGGGATTTTACAGGTAAGAATACTGGAGTGGGTTGTCATTCACTTCTCCAGGGGATCTTCCTGACCAGGGATCGAACTTGTGTCTCCTGCATTGGCAGGAGGATTCTTTACCACTAGTGCCATCTGGGAAGCCTGATCTCAGTTATCAATAAAGCTAAATAATATATTTTGACTTGGGGACTCAGGCAATCTAGTTGTGATTTAAATAGAGGCACAGAAATAAACATGAAATTCAGTAGATTGGTAACAAGGAGAGAAAGGAGAATGGATGGCACAGTATGTATGATCAGAGAAGAGTATACAGAGAACTTACAAGTATATTTGTTATGTTTTATTTTGTAGCTTAATAGAAGGAACACATGCAATTTTATTTTTTTATTTTTATTGATGTATCATTGATTACAGTTCTGTGTTAGTTTCAGATGTGCTGCAGAGTGATTCAGTTATGTATATATATTTTCCATTATAGATTATTACAAAGTATTGAATATAGTTCTCTGTGCTATGCAGTAGATCTTTGTTGTTTATATATATCATGTATAGTAATTTGGGGGGGAATCCCACACCCCCAATTTATCCCACCCACCCTGCTTTCCCCTTTGGTAACCGTAAATTTGTTTTCTGTGTTTCTGAATCTGTTTCTATTTTGTATATATATTAATTTGTGTTATTTTTTCTAATCCATATATGTGACATCATATAATATTTATCTTTCTCTTTCTGGCCTACCTCACTCAGTATAATATTCTCTGGGGCATCCACATTGCTGCAAATAATAATATTTCATTCTTTTTTAGACTGAATAACATTTCCTCACACATATATAATCCCTTTTATCTTATTGGATTCAGTTTGCTAATATTTTCTTGAGAATTTTTGCATCTTTATTCATTAAAGATTTTGGTGTATAATTTTCTTTTTGCTATATTGCTTTCATATTTTTATTTGTCTTTCTGTCTGCTGTCCTGATTGAGTGATTCCCATTATTCTGTCTTTCATATCCCTTATTCATTCTTCTGCATTGTTTGGTCTGCCCTTCATTGCTTTCAGATCAGTTTTTATCTCAGCAATTGAGTTTTCTAATTTCGACTAGTTCCTCTTTATAGATCCCTGTCCCTTGTTACAGTGACCTGCAATTCTGTCAATAACCTTTCTTCTTTCCTTTATCATTTTTGTTACTTCTGTTTTGAACTCAGACTGTAGCAGACTGGAGATGTCTGTGCCACTGGTCATTCTTTCAGGGAATTTCTCGTCTTTTAATTTGGAGTGCTTCCTCTGCTTTTTCATCTCTACTTATATTCGATTATCTGCTATGGTCCTAAAGTGCCGTTTTTATGTGGGAACGTCCCTGGGTAGATGTGTGAGTCTAGTATTTTTGGTGTGAGGACTATGGTATGGATGCCTGCTGTGTCTATCCTCACAGTATGCTGAGGATAGAGGTTAGCCCTTGATGCGACTGTGATTGGTGTGGGGGTGGCCAGGGCCTAAGCTGGATGTTGGGTGAGGGCTTCTCTTCGCTCTGAGGTTGTCATGGTTTTTGTCAAGGTCTACTCCCCAGTTTTGGAGGAGAAGCCTTGGGGGTTGGGTTTTATAAGGCTCTGTTGCCCTTAAGTGTGTGCTTTGGAGTACATCAGGAGATG
This sequence comes from Ovis canadensis, assembly GCF_042477335.2. Taxonomy (NCBI): domain Eukaryota; kingdom Metazoa; phylum Chordata; class Mammalia; order Artiodactyla; family Bovidae; genus Ovis; species Ovis canadensis. The sequence continues at coordinate 69,361,827 of NC_091248.1, read as the reverse complement.
AACGCTGGAGCAGGTGGGGGCTGTGGGGTCACAGGTAACCTGTGCATAACCCATGCAGGCATCCAAGGTGCTGCTGAGAATCAGCCCAAGATTGTGCCCCTTTCCCCTTTGTGTTTGTCCCAGACCTAGCGCTAGACGGGCACTGGAGACCAGGGCATGATGGCTTCAGGAACTGAGGCAGTTGTACTGCTGCCTGAGAGCTGGGCTGGCTGTATGGCACAGCTTTCCCAGGATCTGTCAGCCCCAGATCTGACTCCAAGCTATAGTGAGAGGTAGGAGGAACTGGAGCACTCTTGCCTAGAAAGGAACCTCTGAGTACTCCTCCCCAGGGGCTGCCTGCCTGGGATATGTGCTTCTGTAATGCCACCCAGTAAGCATACCAACAAAGTCTACTGCTGCTAGACCTGCTCCCAGCCTGCCCCAGCTGCACAAATGCTGATAATGGGCTCTAATGTTTGCCTCAGCCCTACCATGTATGTGTGTGTACTCACAAAGCCCGCACAAGCCAGAGCCCTGCTGCTGTCATAACCACACTCTCATGGTGGACCCACGGCCCCTCCTGTACCTGCTAACAAGCTGCAGTGTGGTCCTTCCAGCTGTCTCTACACAGTTGGACCAAGTCTTCTCCCAGGGTCCACCTGCTGAAGCCTGAGTTTCAGGCCCCAGCTGCTATGTGCACCAGCAGCCCTGCCCAGCCTGGGAAGTACTGCCACATGGCAGTGGGAGCTCCCAGGGTGAAGAAACCTTTCCTCTTTCACAGCTCCTTCCCATGGATGCCAGTCTCTTCCTGACTTTTGGTATTTGATTGGTTAGTTGACTGAGATGTAGCTGAAAGTGAAAGATCTAGAAGAAATTAAACATATTCACTTTTGTACATATTATATTTAAAATGCCTGTGGAATATTTAAGCAGATATGTCAGACAGTCAAATCAATGTAGGACTCTGAAACTCAAAAAATGGTTCCGTGAAGGAAATATGTATACGGGTATCATCAGTTTATGGAGGTATGTGAATCATGAGAAGTTCTAATTGAAGCATATAGAGTTAAGAGGGAAACAGACTTAACGTGAGCATTTACTAAAATAGTTGAGAGAAGGGTTCGTCAAATCATAGAAAGATCATGGAAAGAATAACCATGGATTGGAAGTTCCAGGTAGATAAATCCTAATGCGTTAGGAAAAAGCCCATTCTAGCTGCCCAATTAGTAAACTTTTGTCCTTTCCAGATTCAAGATCCTCTTGCACAATATCACATCCACTCCTGAGCAAAGGATTGCAGTATAGGCTTCTTTTTGTCCTTTTGCATATTCAAATTAGCATAGACTCTTGGTAAGAGAAGTATCATCACATTCTAACGGAAAGAGGAAAACATTGGGAGAGTTTCGGTTCAGGCTTGTGCAGGCATGTAGTCAATCCTTTTGCTCATCTTACTCTTCCTGCTTGTTGTTCTATTGCTCGGTTGTGTCCAACTGTTTGCAACCCCATGGACTGCAGTATGACAGGCTACCCTATCCTTCACAATCTCCCAGAGTTTGCCCAAACTATGCCCACTGAGATGATGATGCCATCCAACCATCTCACCCCCTGTCCCTTCCTTTTTCTCCTACCCTCAATCTTTCCCAGCATCAGGGTCTTTTCCAATGAGTTGGCTCTTCCCATCAGGTGGCCAAAGTATTGAAGCTTCAGCATTAGTCCTTCCAATGAATATTCAGGGTTGATTTTCTTTAGGATTGACTGGTTTTGATCTCCTTGCTGTCCAAAGGACTCTGAAGAGTCTTTTCCAGCACCACAGTTAGCAGAAAGTGTATTGACACTTGCAATCTCATCCCATATTCATCCTAGTTTGAATTGTTTAGGATATCAAACTCCTGCTTGTGGGCTCTCCTCTGTAACAGTGTTCAATTTGCCACCTTGCTACAGCCCGTGAATTTGATACACATGTTTTTTTATCTCTTAAGTTCACATTTGGGCTTCTGACTTCAACTCTCTGATATTGCCTATTCTCAGACAGTTACTCTTTAACCTTTCCTCTCCTTCTCCCCAAGTCCTACCAGGTCAGATATGTGGGGGAGGCAGCAGTGGACTTTAGCATTTTAAAATTCACAATATTTTTTTTCTGATGATTTAGTTAGTGATTTATCCAGGCAATTAGAAAATGAGACATAAGATTTATGGGAAAGAGAGAATCTTTCTGAAAAGGTTTGAATCCCAAAGGACTAGACAGAAGACAGTTTCCATGTGTGGCAGGTTTGTACTCAAACCACTTAGTATTTATATTAGAGAAGATGTGAAAAGAAAGCAGGAAGCAGAAAGATGATGTGAGAAATATTAATGATAAATTTTGCTTAATTTACAATGCTAAGTCACATCTTACATTGTAAATAATATATCGATCATCAATTATAAAGTATGGAGTTTTTTATTAAATGTTATTGCAAAAACTTAATTGCCATATTTCTAAGTGTATTTTAAGCTGCTTGGAGGTAGAAAAGATAGCCTTATGCAATTCTGTATCCTCAACATTTGGCATAATTACTAAATTATATAAAAGACACAGAATGAATAAATGAATAGGAGAATAAGAGCAAACGCTTGTATAGTGCTTACTTGTATAAAGTGAAAGTGAAAGTGAAGTCACTCAGTCGTGTCCCACTCTTTGCAACCCCATGGACTGTAGCCTACCCAGGCTCCTCAGTCCATGGGATCCTCCAGGCAAGAATACTGGAGTGGGTATAGTGCTTACTATAGTGCTTACTTGTATAGTACTTGAAGAGTGCCACATGTATGTCAGGCATGTAGAATATGCCTGACATATATTAACTCATGTTAGTTATTTACTTTCAAATTATAATTCCTTTACATAAAAGGGTTGAAATTAAAAGTTTTCTGAACTGTTAGTCCTATAAAAAGAAACAAATTGCAAAAATTAAGATGTTGACAGAGAACAAGATGGCAGAGGAGTAGGTGAACGTGGAGTACATCTCTCTGCACAACAGGAAATCACCTTCTCTGTACAACAGGAATACACCTTCAGACACAGAAGTGCATGCAGAACACCAGCTGAGAGCAGACAGGAGTACCTGACCAATGGAAAAGAATATGTAGAACCTTGCAAAACTCGGTAGGATGAAGGAACTAGGGGAAAAACAGGAGAGTTAGTAGGAACGGACCTGCCCTCAGCCAGTAGGGGAGCTGAAGCAGGGGTCTGATCCCCACTTGGGAGCAATTACCTGAATCAGAGGAGAAACATTTAAGGCTGAGAGTGAAACAGCTGATCTGTGGCAGCCTGAATAGAATGAAAATCAGACAGCCCTTGCTGAAGCCATACATACTCCAGAAAGGGATGCAGGTCCCCTGGAAGGTGCAGCAGCTGGGACCTGGAGTTTAGGGATTGTGGCGCAATCCCAGGGTGAGGGCTGCTGTTGACTGCAGGCAGATGGATCGAGGGGAGGTGAGGGAGGATATTGCGGGGTGGGGGTGGGGGGTGGGGGGGAGTCTGTGGAGGAAAGCTGGGGAGCCATGGAAGCAAGGCGATATTGCTGAGCCACGCGCAGGGGATGGAGCCATCACCAGAGCCTCCCTCACCCCACACAGCAGAATCGGCAGCTGAACAATAGAGAGGCTGGCCCATCAAAACCCTGACTCACTGAACTACAGAGTAGGACCCCACCCAGGGTGCTCCTTTAAGTGACTGATGCTCTGATCTACAGAGTAGGACCCCACCCAGGGTGGGCCCTCTAGGTGCCTGATGCACCAAACAACAGAGAAGGACCCCAGGCAAGGGAGCCCTCTAAGTGCCTGAGTGGGTAGAGCTATGGAGAAGGATTGGCCAAAGAGACCTTCTGATTGCCAGCTTCAGGAGGCTCAAAAAAAGACTCTGATAGGGCCATAACTCCTGCAGCGGAGGCAGTCCATGTCCTTGCACACTTGGTGCTGCCAGGGTCCCTGCAAGCCAAACAGCTGCGCCAGCTTCACCCTCAACTCTCACTGGGGCAGAACTGCCACAGGCAAAAAACGTCCTGCCTCTATGTGCTCAGGGTTGCTTCTGTCGTGTCCGACTCTTTGTGACCCTGTAGACCATGGCCTGTCAGGCTTCTCTGTCAGGGAGGGGGGTTCTCCAGGCAAGAATACTGGAGCGTATGGGCCAATACTGGTTGCCAAACCCTTCTAGAGCACTATATTTCCTGCTGCCCTAGCTGCCAACTCCCCTGAGTGCCTGGTGCTGCCAGAACCCCTGCAACCCAAGCAGCTGCAGCACCTCCACACCTGGCCCTCACAGGGGTAAACCCAAGTCCTCCTGGGCAGCTCAGGAGCAAACCCCAGTGGACGTCCCACATGCAGAGGTGAAAACAAAGCCACAGTTGAAACCCAGGGGCAGTGTGGCTAAGGAAGAAGACCCTAAAGCTTCCCACTAGCTGTACAAGCTGCAGATTAAATCCACATGACCCACTAGGCAGACTCTGTATCTATGGAATATATGAAAGGTCATTGAGAATTCCCACAAAATAAAACGCGCTAGTTCTGATAACTGTAGACATTGGAGGTAGGAACACACAGGAGTAGGACCAGATTAGAATCTGAGCTGCCCCACAGCAGGTCCAGAGATCAGCACAGTGCTGGAGGGCATCGAGGGAGGTGAGATGGACTGTGACTCCCAGGAAGGGAAGGGACTCTGACAGCAGTGACTCAAGGAAAAGCAGCTATTGTTCTTTTGTTTTGACTTATTCTGTAGATTCTTTTGGATTTTTTTTTCCTGTATTTTCCCACTCTGTTGTAGTTGTCGATTTTATTGGCACTAAGAAATCTAATCACGCTTTTGAGCTCCCCCCCACCCCCCGCCCCGCGCCAATGCTCAGTCACATTTTTTATTGTTATAAACCTTAGCCTCTATGTTGGGGTTTTGCAGTTCTGTGGAGTTTTACATTTTATTTTCTTTTATCTTTTCTCTTTAAAAAATTTTTTTAACCTATTATTTTTTCTACATTTATTTCTTTGTTTGCTTTTCCTACTGTTCTTTTCCCCTTGCAGTTAATCTTTAATGTATATACATCTTATTTATCTAACTCTATTTAACTTTGCATATCTATTCTTTCTCTTTTCTTTCATTTCTTTCCACTAAACATATTTGTTAGTTTTATTTTCATTGCTTTATTCCACAATTGGCACTTTGCTTTAGTTTTGTTTTCCAGTTTGTGCTTTAGTTAGTTTTGTTCTGGTAGATATAATTTTTGGTTCCCTTTGTTCCCTGGGTCAATCTATTGTACTTTATTTTTGTTGGACTGTTTTGATTTTGCTTATGGGTATATATGTATATGTGTATATTTAGTCACACTTTTTATTGTTGTTATAAACCTCTGTCTCTACATTGGGCTTTTGCACTTCTCTGGAATTTTCCTTTTTTTTCTCCTTCTGTTTTTCTTTTCTTTTTATATTTTTATTTTTTAAACCTATTATATTTTTCTACATTTATTCCTTTGTTTACCTTTCCTACTGTTATTTTCCCCTTGCAGTTAATATTTAATGTATATAAACTTCTTCATCTACCTATTTAAATCTGCATATCTATGCTTTCTTTTCTTTCTTTCCTTTCCTCTCAACATATTTGTTAGTTTTGTTTTCATATCTTTATTCACCACTTGGCACCTTGCTTTAGTTTTGTTTTCCAGTTTGTGCTTTAGTTAGTTTTGTTCTTAACTGGTAAATATGTTTATATTTTCTTTGTTTGCTGGGTCAGTCTACTGTACTTTATTTTTATTGGACTGTTTTGACTTTTCTCATGGGTGTATACGTGTATATTCCATTATTTTAATGATTATTTGCCTGATTTTGTAACTGCCATTTGTCTGGGGTTCATCTTTGGCTTCTCATTTTTGGATATTTGTTTTAATCTCATGTAATGTCATAACAAACCACTTGTGGAATCTTCATTCCTGATCAGAGATCAAGCCCTGAGCCTTTGGAGTGAGACCACTGACTCCAAAACCCCAGACTACCAGAAAACTAACCCTAGGAGTATCAAATAGTGAGAACTCACACAAAGGAAACCACTTGAATACGAGACCCCGGCATCACTAAACCACCAGTAGCACCCTGTGCAGGACACCTCATCTAAACACCAAACAAAACAAAAATACAAACTCAATCATCAGCAGACAGGATTACCACCTCACTCAGCCTTGCCCATCAGAGGGAAAACAAACAAACAAAAAGTCAGCCCAAATCTCACCCTATACAAAGCTTACACAAACAACTGGACCAACCTTCAGTTCAATTCAGTTCAGTCACTCAGTTGTGTCCAATTCTTTGCGACCCCATGAACTGTAGGATGCCAGGCCTCCCTGTCCATTGCCAACTGCTGGAGTCCACCCAAACCCAGGTCCATTGAGTCAGTGATGCTATCCAACCATCTCATCCTCTGTCATCCCCTTCTCCTCCTGCCTTCAATCTTTCCCAGCATCAGGGTCTTTTCAAATGAGTCAGGTCTTCACATCAGGTGGCCAAGGTATTGGAGTTTCAGCTTCAGCATCAGTCCTTCCAATGAACACCCAGGACTGATGTCCTTGAGGATGGACTGGTTGGATCTCCTTGCAGTCCAAGGGACTCTCAAGTCTTCTCCAACACCACAGTTCAAAAGCATTAGTTCTTCAGTGTTCAGCTTTCTTTATAGTCCAACTATAACATGCATACATGACTACTGGAAAAACCATAGCCTTGACTAGACAGACTGTTGTGGTCAAAGTAATGTCTCTGCTTTTTAATATGCTGTCTAGGTTGGTCATAAATTTATTTCCAAGGAGAAAGCATCTTTTAATTTCATGGCTGCAATCACCATCTGCAGTGATTTCAGAGCCCCCCAAAATCAAGTCTTCCACTGTTTCCCCATCTATTTGCCATGAAGTGATGGGATCAGATGTCATGATCTAGGAATAAACTTACCTAAGGAGACAAAAGAACTGTACACAGAAAATTATAAGATGCTAATGAAAGAAATAAAAAATGACATAAACCAATGGAGAGATATTCCATGTTCCTGGGCAGGAAAAATAAATATTGTGAAAATGACTATACTCCCAAATGCAATCTAGATTCAATGTGATCCCTATCAAATTTCCAATGGCATTTTCCACAGAACTGGAACAAAAAATTTCACAATTCATATGGAAACACAAAAGACCCTGAGTAGCCAAAGAAGTCTTGAGAAAGAAGAATGGAGCTGGAGGAATCAACTTTCCTGACTTCTGATTATACTAGAAAGCTACAGTCATCAGACAGTATGGTACTGGCACAAAAACAGAAATATAGACCGATGGAACAAGATAGAAAGCCCAGAAATAAACCCAAGCACATATGGGTACCTTATTTTTTACAAAGGAGGTGAGAATACACAATGGGGCAAAGACAGCCTCTTCAGTAAATGGTGCTGGCTAAACTGGACAGCCACATGTAAAAGAATGAAATTAGAACATTTCCTAACACCATACAAAAAGGTAAACTCAAAATGGATTAAAGACCTAGGCGTAAGACCAGAAGCTATAAAATTCTTAGAGGAAAACATAGGCAGAACACTCGATGACATAAATCAAAGCAAGATCCTCTATGACCCACCTCCTAGAGTAATGGAAATAAAAACAAAAGTAAATAAGTGGGATCTGGTTAAACTTAAAAGCTTTTGCACAGCAAAGGAAACACTAAGCAAGGTGGAAAGACAACCCTCAGAATGGGAGAAAATAATAGCAAATGAAACAACTGAAAGAGGATTAATTTCCAAAATATATAAGCAGCTCATAACAACTCAATGCCAGAAAAACAAACAACCCAAAAAAAAAAAGTGGGGAAAAGACCTAGGCAGACATTTCTCCAAAAAAGACATACAGATAATTAACAAACACAAGAAAAGGTGCTCGACATCACTCAGTATTAGAGAAATGCAAATCAAAACTACAAAGAGATATCACCTCACACCAGTCAGAATGGCCATCATCAAAAAGTCTACAAACAGCAAATGTTGGAGAGGGTGTGGAGAACAGGGAACCCTCTTGCAGTGTTGGTGGGAATGTAAATTGATACAGCCACTATGGAAGACAGTATAAGACTCCTTAAAAAAACTATGAATAAAACCACCATATGACCCAGCAATCCCATTCCAAGGCATATACCCTGAAGAAACCAAAATTGAAAAAGACACATGTATCCCATTGTTCATTCCAGCACTATTTACAATAGCTAGAACATGGAAGCAACCTAGAGGTTCATTGACAGAAGAATAGATGAAATAAGTTGTGGTGCATATACACAATGGAATATCATTCAGCCATAAAAAGAAATACACTTGAGTTAGTTCTGATGAGGTGGATGAACCTAGAACCTATTATACAGACTGAAGTGAGTCACAAAGAGAAAGATAAATATCATATCCTAACACATGTATATGGAAACTAGAAGAATGGTACTGAAGAACTTGTTTACAGGTCAGCAATGAGAAACAGACATAGAGAATAGATTTATGGACATGGGGAGACGGGAGGAGAGGGTGAGATGTATGGAAAGTGTAACGTGGAAACTTATATTACCATATGTAAAATAGATAGCCAACAGGAATTTGCTGTATGGCTCAGGAAACTGAAACAGGGGCTCTGTATCAACCTAGAGGGGTGGGATGGGGAGGGAGATGGGAGGGAGGTTCAAAAGGGAGGGGATAGCATGGCAATCCACTCCAGTACTCTTGCCTGGAAAGTCCCATGGACAGAGGAGCTTGGTGGGCTGCAGTTCATGGAGTTGCTACGAGTCAGACACAACTGAGTGACTTCACTTTCACTTTTCACTTTCATGCACTGGAGAAGGAAATGGCAACCCACTCCAGTTTTCTTGCCTGGAGTATCCCAGGGACGGGGGAGCCTGGTAGGCTGCCGTCTATGGGGTTGCACAGAGTCGGACACGACTGAAGCGACTTAGCAGCAGCAGCAGTATGGCTGACTCATGCTGAGATTTGACAAAAGACAACAAAATTCTGTAAAGCAATTATCCTTCAGTAAAAAAAAAAAAAAAAAAATTAAAACAAAACAAAAAAAATGAAGATGTTGACAGGTATAGTAAATCATTTTAAACAAGATGTGAGATCATCCTGTCTCAAATATTGCTTTGAAACACGTTAAAATTCTTTGAAAAAATTCTTTGAGAAAGGTTTCTAAATTTTAGTAGATAAGTAGAAGAATTCAAGAATCCCCAAAACTTATGTACATACAGCATGAAAATGAAGAGTCAGGGAAAATTTTGTCATGTTTAATCGCAAAGGTCAGAGCTAGTAAAGTAATGGACATTTGTCAACCCTAGTGCCGAAGAAACAGAGAGAGTGATTGTGGGAAGAAAAAAATGAAAAGTCGTTAATTGATGTGCATTTCTACACTTCATTTTTTCCCTGGAACGTTGCTCATTCTAATGGTTGAACCCAACTTCCATCATCTCATGGGGTAACAGAGAGCTAAGTTGTCAAATTTTTGTCTTTTAAGTTTAAGAGATTTAGTTCCAGTACCATCAATCCCGCCTTCCACTTTCTGGGTACCAACACCAAACTTCATGTACGTCTGATCAGGGAAGGAAGAGAAGGGACTCACTCCCTTAAGGTGGAGTACTGGAACTGGAGATGTGGTGAGAGAGTAAAATTTCACCTAATATTATGAGTCTAAGAGAAAAAGAGATGCATTTTCTACTTACTCTCAGGATCCCTGAGAGAAGGGAATCTCTCACAGTATTCTCTCTGCCTCTGGGGCACAGGAAGGGCAAACAGAGGGTGAGCTGAAGCGTAAGGCACAGGCAGAGACTCCTTTCTTACCCACCTGTGTATCCTTGGCCCCAAGCACTGAATGTGCAGAGTGTGCTGCCAGTAAATGTTTGTTGAATAGATTATGGGGGGGAAAGGTGGTTGGAGGAAAGTCAAAATTAGTGTCAAAACACAGATATATAATACGATGTAATATTCAACTGAAAGAACAGAAAAACATAGCGATCAGAATGCTAACAAGGGGTAAAAGAAACAAGAAGACTATAAATCCCTTGAGAGGAGAAAGCATGTTCGCCTGTATCCCGATTGCCAGGCCTCATGCTTCACACATTTTTATTATCTAATAAATGTTTGTTGAATGCAAAAAGAATGGCTGGACAAACAAAAAAAAGAATGAATCAACAAATTAATGAAAAAAATTTCAAAGGAAATCACCTCCTCCTCCATACCTACGCTGCCATGCTTGTTTCTCAAGCTAGATGACTGCTCTTTCCCCACCCAGAATACAGGTTTCCTTTCTGGAGACATTAAAGCCGCAGAGTGCCAAAAACACTGAAATGGTGGCTGATTTGCCACACCAAAAAAGGATGTGATGTCAGAATCCTAGGAGTAAAAAATGAAGATTTTCAACCTTGCCTGCAGAGAGAAAATAGAGGACAAATACAGAGGGTAGGAAGATAGATATGTCATATTTCTCAGTAGCAACCCTGTAACTAGATTACAATGGAGCCATTTGAAAAATCCTGAGAGGATATTATTTCCAATCGAGCATCATGTAAAAAGTCAAAGTTTATCAGATGTAGGAGTAAGTTAAAAAACATGCAAGGTCACAAAAATTTCCTATCCTGTACACCTTATTCTAGAAAACTACTGAAGAGAGTAGTTCAAGAAAAAATAACCATGAAATTACAGGCAACAGAGGGGCATAGGAAGCTTTGGGTGATGATCATGAAGCTGGGCTAGAGAGTGAACAGTTCAGATTGGTGTAGGAAGCTAGAGGTCCCGTAAGGGATGCCACCTAGCGAAGGAAGAAAAAATCCTGTCCCATGTGTTTGATCATATAGACAAGTTTTATAGCTCTGAGTGATTGGAGAATGAGTTAAAACCAAGCAAACAACAAAACAAAATAATAAAACTTGTACAAGAAGGTAATAAACTATGAATAATAGTTCTATAGTGGCACAAGCAAAAACATCAGCTACTGATTCTAATCAAAAATCATGTTATGTTTGAGAGGTAAAGAGAGGAATTATGTACCAGTTGGGGTGAGAAGTGCATAAGATAGCTAATTTCATAACAGTAAGTCAATAATATCTGAATTTAAAATAGTTTATATAGATGTCTTAGCAGATTATTTAGAAATGTGGAATAAAGTGGCAGATAACAGTTGAGAGAGATGACAGTGAGTGCCTCTGAAACAATAGAATTAGTGGTAGCTAGGTGTGAGCCAGGGACTGCTGCTGTTGGTGAGAAACCTTGTATTATTTTTAGAATACAATGTGACTTTTTAAATTATGCACAGATTTGTGGTGCTGGTGGTGCTCAGTCGTGTCCAACATATTGCAACCCTATGGACTGTAGCCCACCAGGCTGCTCTGTCCATGGAATTTTCCAGGCAAGAATACTGGAGTGGGTTGCCATTCTCTTCTCCAGGAGATCTTCCCAACCCAGGGCTCATACTCATGTCTCTTGCATCTTTTGCACTGGAAGGCAGATTCTTTACCACTTTGCCACCTGGGAAGCCCAAAAACCAAATTACTGACAAAAAATGAATACAAGATATATCAAGTTCCTGCATGGGAAGAAAAAGTGCAGTAAAGATAACAAAGCTCAAATTAAGAAAGAAGAAATATGGCCTAAATGATGAGAAAGTTTATCCTTTCCATTTCACCTATAAAATCAGGCAAGACTACAGAAGTTCAGTGTTGGCAAGGGTCCATGAGTACAGGAGCGTGTAGATACAGCCCAAAGCAGTGCGGGCATTCTCGGGCAAGTCCATATCCAGGTAGGAATCCATCTGGAAGTAACTGTCTCAGGAGTATGCACAGATTTACTTACTGAGATGTTTGTGAAAGAATTATCTTTATTAGGGAGAGAGAATTACAGGAACATTATTAAATTAGCTGTAGCCTGTTTCCATGAAAAATTTATATAACTATTAGAGTAACCTTTTTCCCCAAAAGTTTACATAGCCACAAGAAGATGCTTATATGATGTTAAAAACAATCTCAAAAGTTGCACATGCTCTTAACTCCAGTTACATATAACATATACACTCAACACACTTCTACACAGAAAAAAAAATTTTTGAAAAAAATTGTAAAATGTTAACAAATACTATCTTTAAATTTGTAGCATTATGAATTATTTGGGGATTTCTTCTTTGTACTTTCCCAACCCCTTCCAGTGTTCTTGCCTGGAGAATCCCAGAGATGGGGGGGCCTGGTGGCTACTGTCTATAGGGTCACACAGAGTCAGACACGACTGAAGCAACTTAGCAGCAGCAGCAGCAGCAGGCTTTTTTTTTTTTTTTACAATTGATGATTGTAATCTCTCTAAAATTAAAACCTAAATAAAGATTATGCTTTTGTTTTTGTTTTTATTTTTATGAAAGATTTTTTTTTTTTTTTTCACAAAGATAGCTCCCAGGTGGAAATCTGTGGACAGGTAATGATGAGAATCTTATGAAGAAAGAGAAACTCTTACAGTAGAAAATCCTACAATAGTCTACCCAGTTTGACAAAAGATATGGGCATCACTTTCTTAACAGATTAAAAAGTCTGTCATGGAGAAAAGATATAACAATAATGGGGCACTTCCACTGTAAAGACTTCTGTTAGAAATCTCATTAGACTAAAAAGCTGAGCATCAGACATTCTTGGCTTGTCTTGCTGACAATTTCATCTCTCAGAAGGTATTAGAAGCAAAAAGTAGGAGTGCTACTTAATTCCGACCAGAAAGGAAGAAGTGATTGGTCTTGTGAAGTAAGAGGAGCTATAGACAGAGATAGTACAGTAACATGAATTCATACCTACCTGAGCAACACTGCTAAAACTTGTTGATTAGTGTCTATGTAGATTGTGAAGTAGAAAAGAACTGGGAGTTCAATGACAGTAGATGGCCATAAATTCATCATGTACTCTGCTCACGCCTCTGGACCAATAGTCTCACTTTAGAAATATCTACAAAAGATATTTCTCAAAATTATAAAAATATGCACAAAACTGTGTTTGTGATAACCTTATTTGTCATTATAGCAAGATGCTAAATGTGCTGTAGGTGTCCAAAATAGGACAGGTTATGAGGATAGCACACCCAATAGAATATTATGCAGTAACTATGGTGAGAGTTGGAATTCATAACATAAAAATATTAATTCCATTCATATTATGAGAAAAACATTAAGATATAAAACTTAGTGGATTCTATTATGTACTCAAAAATATAAATATATATACTTGAATATTTTACTCATTAGTCCAGCAAATTTTAATACAATGCCAATAAACTCTGAAAGAGATGGGAATACCAGACCACCTGACCTGCCTCTTGAGAAACCTATATGCAAGTCAGGAAGCAACAGTTAGAACTGGACATGGAACAACAGACTGGTTCCAAATAGGAAAAGGAGTATGTCAAGGCTGTATATTGTCACCCTGCTTATTTAACTTATATGCAGAGTACATCATGAGAAATGCTGGGCTGGAACAAACACAAGCTGGAATCAAGATTGCCAGGAGAAATATCAATCACCTCAGATATGTAGATGACACCACCCTTATGGCAGAAAGTGAAGAGGAGCTAAAAAGCCTCTTGATGAAAGTGAAAGAGGAGAGTGAAAAAGTTGGCTTAAAGCTCAACATTCAGAAAACGAAGATCATGGCATCTGGTCCCATCACTTCATGGGAAATAGATGGGGAAACAGTGGAAACAGTAGCTGACTATATTTTGGGGGGCTCCAAAATCACTGCAGATGGTGATTGCAGCCATGAAATGAAAAGACGCTTACTCCTTGGAAGGAAGATTATGACCAGCCTAGACAGCATATTAAAAAGCAGAGACATTACTTTGCCAACAAAGGTCCGTCTAGTCAAGGCTATGGTTTTTTCCGGTAGTCATGTATGGATATGAGAGTTGGACTGTGAAAAAAGCTGAGCACCAAAGAACTGATGCTTTTGAACTGTGGTGTTGGAGAAGACTCTTGAGAGTCCCTTGGAGTACAAGGATATCCAACTAGTCCATCCTAAAGGACATCAGTCCTGGGTGTTCATTGGAAGGACTGATGCTGAAGCTGAAACTCCGGTACTTTGGCCACATCATGTGAAGAGTTGACTCACTGGAAAAGTCTCTGATGCTGGGAGGGATTGGGGGCAGGAGGAGAAGGGGACGACAGAGGATGAGATGGCTGGATGGCATCACCGACTTGATGGACATGAGTTTGGGTGAACTGCAGGAGTTGGTGATGGACAGGGAGGCCTGGCGTGCTGCGATTCATGGGGTCACAAAGAGTTGGATATAACTGAGCAACTGAACTGAACTGAACTGAACTGAATATATGCCAAGCATTGAACTAGGCACAGAGTAAACACCAAACAAAATAAATCCAAGTTCTGCTCCTGAAGTTCTTCCTTTCTGGTGGGAAAAAACATAAAATATTTAAAGAAGTTATTTTGAGGTCAATGAACTTTGGGTGATATATGAGTGATTTCTTATTTCTTTTTCTGTACTTAGCAACCATCATAGAGTGAAAATATATGACATTCATAATGGGATATAAGATATTATGTTAAAATTAGCCAAAAGGCATGCATGTTTAATAAATGTGCCCTATCTTAATTTAACCCATGTGTGATGTGCTAAGCAAGGAAGGTAATCTAGTCTGTTATATTTTTTCAGATCACTCCTGAATATTACACATACTTCCAAATACTGCATTTTAATTACAAAATTATCATATGGGAATGTTTTCAGGGATGAATGACCTGAATTATAGAAAGTCTGAGAATTATTTCAGAAGTGACAGACCTGAGAAAACTGAGACATTTAGATTTAAAAGAGTTCAAAATAAAAGATGTAGTGGGAGGAATGAGAGTTAGTAAATCTGATCTTAAATCTTGTTCCACCAGTCCTAACCAACCTCAGAAAATCACTCTTAGAAAGTCATTTCATCTTTCTGAGTTCCAGATACGTGTGTGTGTGCATTAAAAAAAAATAACATCTCCTCTATCTTTCATTAAAAGTTGTTATGAAGATCAAGACCAAACAGACAAAAGATCATATATTTGAAAGTACATGCTAGAGGGAAAAATCATTTAGTATATGATTTTATTAAGAAAAAAATGTTTCAATAATATAAATGTGCAGTTAACTATTAAAATTTTATATAATTTTAGCAAATTTAATATATTGTATATGTCCATATATCTTTTAACGAAAACAGCATCACATTACAATTTACATAATACTTGATATTCTGGCTTTAAAACTTGAATGACTACCATTGTGTGTACTATTCTAAAGAATAACATTTAGAAGAATGGATCACACATTTGGCCTAGTCTGAGGTGTACATAAGTAAAACAGAATCCATCACACACACACAAAATAAATTAATTAAGCTTTCAGTCTCTAAGCAGTCTTCAGGCAGTTACTAAATGACTGTCTGATGTGGACATTTTGAAAGGAACTCCCCAGGGTGACTGGACTAGATAGCTCTCAACCGTTTCCCACTATGAGACTCATTTTATTTTGATTCCATAAATTGTCTACCAGGGCCAAGATATGGTGAAAGCAAGAAAATTAACATTTATTGAGGCTCCCATGCCCTTTGAGCTTTGCATTGACACATTATGTCATCTGATGCTAACAAGCCCATGAAGTAATTATATTATATAGCTGAAGAACATAAGACTGAGAAAGCCTAAGCAATCTGTCCAAAGACAAATAGCCAGCAAACTGCAGCATCAGAGTTTAAACAGTTGTTCTCATAAAGTGCACGCTGTTTACCTATAACAGGGATTTTCTAATTGTGTTCTGGTAAAACCCTAGGGTTCTAAGGAGATGCCTAAGGGGCTATTACAGAAATAAAAGGGTGTCTGAGTGAGCCTTAGAACAGCTTTAGTTAGAACAACCCTGATTTATCTCTCATCTATTAGAGCTCATTTGAAACGTTGATCCCACTGATTTTAAAAATAAAGACGTTTACAGACCACTGCATTCTACCATGTGACTTTCCCTGTTTTTGTCACAGAGGCCTAATAACTTGGATGACTGTACACACATAGGAAGTCAACAGATTGAAGCCAGTAATTTGGTAAATAAAGACATTACAAGTAGTATGGAGCCAAAGAGGCTGAGACTCTGTCTGCTGCTGTGGCTGCTAAGTCGCTTCAGTCGTATCCAACTCTGTGCGACCCCATAAACGGCAGCCCACCAGGCTCCTCTGTCCCTGGGATTCTCCAGGCAAGAACACTGGAGTGGGTCGCCATTGCCTTTTCCTGAGACTCTATCTGGGATATCTCTAATGAACATGAGCAACAACAGCATGCCCAGGGGCATTTATATGCAAGGTCAGGGAGGCCAGTTAGATCAGGAGAAGCAGGCAGACAGTCATCAAGTATAGACCGAGACTAAGTCAACCAAGGCAACAGCGACCAAGGGCATCAGGAGTGACACTTGCAAGCAGGCTATGACCTCTCACCCTGCAGCCACTGACCCGTAAACAAAGGTATTCCTATTTTGTCCTGCTCTTCTCTTCTTAAGCCTCTTTGAATGAATTCATTCTTTCTCATGTTTTTAAATATCATTAAAATCTGTATGCTTAATCACCAAATATGTGTCTGAAGCCTAGACATATATTTAGAACTTCAGATCTGCATATTCAGTTGCTTGTTTTCTGTAATCAATGTCTCACAGACACTTCAAGTGCAATTCATCTGATATGCTGTATTTTGCCTTAAATCTCCCTCTTGTCCTAACATATTTCCTGTCTCTATAAGACCACCTTCCACCCGACCAGTGAAGGCAGAATCACAAGACATCTTGAGTTCCCTTCGCCTCAATATCCAATGATAGTCTATATGCTTAGTTGCTCAGTCAACTCTTTGCGACCCCATGGACTATAGCCCACCAGGCTCCTCTGTCCATGGGGATTCTCCAGGCAAGAATACTGGAGTGGGTCAGTTCCCTTCTCAAGGGGATCTTCTCAACCCAGGATCGAACCCAGGTCTCCCACATTACAGGCAGATTCTTTACTATCTGAGCCACCAGGGAAGCCCAAGAATAAGTAGGTGGCTTATCCCTTCTCAGCGGGATTGTTCTGACTCAGAAACTGAATGGGGTCTCCTGCATTGCACTCTACACATGGACATCACCAGATGGTCAATACCAAAATCAGATTGATTATATTCTTTGCAGCCAAAGATGGAGAAGCTCTATACAGTCAGCAAAACAAGATTGAGAGCTGACTGTGGCTTAGATCATGAACTCCTTATTGCCAAATTCAGACTTAAATTGAAGAAAGTAGGGAAAACCACTAGACCATTCAGGTATGACCTAAATCAAATCCCTCCCGATTATACAGTGGAAGTGAGAAATAGATTCAAGGGATTAGATCTGATAGACAGAGTTCCTGAAGAACTATGGATGGAGGTTCATGACATTATACAGGAGGCAGTGATCAAGACCATCCCCAAGAAAAAGAAATGCAAAAAGGCAAAATGGTTGTCTGAGGATGCCTTACAAATAGCTGAGAAAAGAAGAGAAGTCAAAGGTAAAGGAGAAAAGGAAAGATTTACCCATTTGAATGCAGAGTTCCAAAGAATAGCAAGGAGAGATAAGAAAGCCTTCTTCAGTGATCAATGCAAAGAAATAGAGGAAAACAACACAATGAGAAAGTCTAGAGATCTCTTCAAGAAAATTAGAGACACCAAGGGAACATTTCATGCAAAGACGGACACAATAAAGGACAGAAACAATATGGACCTAACAGATGCAGAAGATATTAAGAAGAGGTGGCAAGAATACACAGAAGAACTGTACAAAAAAGATCTTCATGACCCAGATAACCATGATGATGTGCTCACTCACCTAGAGCCAGACATCCTGGAATGTGAAGTCAAGTGGGCCTTAGAAAGCATCACTAGTGGACAAAGCTAGTGGAGGTGATGGAATTCCAGTTGCTGCTGCTGCTAAATTGTTTCAGTCATGTCTAACTCTGTGTGACTCCATAAATGGCAGCCCATCAGGCTCCTCTCTCCACAGAATTTGCTAGTCAAGAGGATCAGAGTGGGTTGCCATTTCCTTCTCCAGGAATTCCAGTTGAGCTATTTCAAATCCTACAAGATGATGCTGTGAAAGTGTTGCACTCAATATGCCAGCAAATTTGGGAAACTCAGCAGTGGCCACAAGATTGGAAAAGGTCAGTTTTCATTCCAATCCCAAAGAAAGGCAAGGCCAAAGAATGTCCAAACTACTACACAATTGCACTCATCTCACACACTAACAAAGTAGTGCTCAATACTTTACAAGCCAGGCTTCAACAGTATGTGAACTGTGAAATTCCAGGTGTTCAAGCTGGATTTAGGAAAATGCAGAGGAACCAGAGATCAAATTGCCAACATCCGATGCATCATTGAAAGAGCAAGAGAATTCCAGAAAAACATCTACTTCTGCTTTATTGACCACGCCAAAGCCTTTGACTGTGTAGATCACAACAAACTGCAGAAAATTCTTACAGAGATGGGAATACTAGACCATCTTACCTGCCTCCTAAGAAATTTGTATGCAGGTCAAGAAGTAACAGTTAGAACTGGACATGGAACAACACTGGTTCCAAATAGGGAAAGGAGTATGTCAAGGTTGTATATTGTCACCTTGCTTATTTAACTTATATGCAGAGTATATCATACAAAATGCTGGGCTGGATGAAGCACAAGCTGGAATCCAGATTGTCAGGAGAAATATCAATAACCTCAGATATGCAGATGACACCACCCTTATGGCAGAAAGTGAAGAAGAGCTAAAGAGCCTCTTGATGAAAGTGAAAGAGGAGAGTGAAAAGTTGGCTTAAAACTCAACATTCAGAAAACAAAGATCATGGCATCCTGTCCCATCACTTCATGGCAAATAGATGAAGAAGCAATGGTAACAGTGAGAGACTTTATTTATATATTTGGCTCCAAAATCACTGCAGATGGTGACTGCAGCCATGAAATTAAAAGACACTTACTCCTTGGAAGAAAAGCTATGACCAACCTAGAGAGCATATTAAAAAGCAGAGACATTACTTTGCTGACAAATGTCCGTATAGCCAAAGCTATGGTTTTTCCAGTAGTCACATATGAATGTGAGAGTTGGACTATAAACAAAGCTGAGCACTGAAGAATTGATGCAAAGAGATCCAACCAGTCCATCCTAAAGGAAATGAGTCCTGAATATTCATTGGAAGGACTGAATGCTGAAGCTGAAACTCCAATACTTTGGCCACCTGATGCGAAGAACTGACTCATTTGAAAAGACCCTGATGCTGGGAAAGATTGAAGGCAGGAGGAGAAGGGGCCCACAGAGGATGAGATGGTTGGATGGCATCACTGTCTCAATGGACATGAGTTTGAGCAAGCTACAGGAGTTGGTGATGGACAGGGAAGCTTGGTGTGCTGCAGCCCATGGGGTCCCAAAGAGTTGGACACAACAGAGCGATTGAACTGACTCCCGTATTATAGGCTGTTACCAGCTGAGCTACCAGGGAAGCCCAATGATAGGCTAAAGCCTGCTGGTTTCACCTTCTAAATTTTTCTCATATCCATCTTCTCTGTTCTTATCACCAGTGTCTTGGGCCCTCAGTGTTTGCCCTCTGTGTTAGCTTGCCTGTTCCTCACATACATCATTCAGTGTTGTATTTCCACCTCCAGTGTCATATAGGTCCATCTCTTAGGATGCCCTTCTCCCTTTCGTTACCCAGTTCCAACATTTACTCCTTTTGACATTTCTGGGGACTTTCCCCAAAGTCTCAAATTGGCTTAGTGTTTTTCACTATGCACCCAAAGTACATTTTTTATCCCTCTGGCATAGAATGTATGGTTATTTTGGCAGTTTTTAGTAGTGTTTGCTTTAAGGACAGAAACTGGATTTTTCACCTTTGAATCTCAGGTGTCTAGATGAAGACTGGATTCTCAGTGAAAGGATGTGAACATGAAGTAGAGTGCCACATGTGCTTAGTCACACAATTGTATCCAAGGTCTTGCAACCCAGAAACTGTGGCCCCCCAGGCTCCTCTGTCCAGGAGGAATACTTTAGTGGTTGGCCATTCCCTTCTCCAGGGGATCTTCCTGACCCAGGGATAGAACCTAGGTCTCCCGCACTGCAGCAGATTCTTTACTGTCTGAGCTACTAGGGAAGCCTGTTGGACGAGTATTGGAAGCCAGAGACAGAGTCCTAGAACTACTGGTACTTTCTGTTTACCTCAAGGGCAGGGAAGTAGGCTCTCCTGGGAGTTCCTCCATTTAATTTTAATTCAATGGAGTTATATGGCGAGTTCACGCAGGCATGCTAAGTTGCTTCAGTCGAGTCTGACTCTTTGCAACCCTATGGACTATAGCCCACCAGGCTCCTCTGTCCATGGGATTCTGCAGGCAAGAATACTGGAGTGGGCTGCCATGCCCTCCTCCAGGGGATCTTCCTGATCCAGGGACTGAGCCCGCATCTCTCATGTCTCCTGCATTGGCAGGCAGGTTCTTTAGCACTAGTGCCACCTGGGATGCTCCTTACGTTAGGCACCTTGTATGTATTCCAAATATAAGCATAAGATGACTCAGGCCCTGTGGTTGGAAGCAAAACTTTGAAAGACGGTTCTGCCCTGTTTTTCATCTCTGTCCTGTCCTGTTTGCTCCAGCATTAACCTCCCACTCTGCCAGGGCAGCGACTCCTATCAGGACCCACCTACCCCTTTACTTTGGCCCCAAACATGTTCTTAGGTTCTAGTTATTACTTTACACTCTAGTTTTTACTTTATGATTTGAATAGTTGTGTTTAAAAATGAATCTCGAACACTATGCTAATTTTGAGAGTTTAGGGATGTTAGATTATCTGTTCTCTCTACTTCTTTTCCTAACTTGTGCTCTTCTGGGAAAGAATTAAATTAGTAATTTATGGTGGAAAATTAAGGTATGTGTGCCACTAATATTTTAGTGCCAAAGAAACATTTGATCCAATAGTAGCCCTCCAATCATTATTGTCGTCGAATTTGTACCCTTAGCATTGAAAGTAAAGAGGTGGGAAGAGCTGGGGCTGCTGATAACGCTCCAACTTTCCTGCCCTTCTAATCTCACAGATGGGACATGGTCAGTGTTAGGTTAAAAGAAGGAGGAGTGCACATCTGCTCTATTTATGTATTTCAGATAGATTTCTCTTGTCCCGAAAGTTATTTATGTCAGAGAAGTTCATGTAACAGTTATCTTTAACAACTGAATTATGCATACATCATTTACATACTGGTTTTAAAGTAAATTTAGTGGAAGTAACAAATTTTTCTCCATATAAAATCTTCCAAATTACATGTAGTTAACTGAAAGAGGTTTGAGTGATAAAGACTGATTTAACCACGGAGTGGTGTTTTAACGATTTTGTCAGCTCGAGTTGGTGGTTCCCAAGCTGGTTACAAATCTGAAGAACGTAGGGCACTCTTTCAAGCAGTTTACCCTAAGCCCTGACCCTGGTATGGTCACTGCATTTGGAGTGCAGCCTAGGCAACTACATTTGTTTTAATAAGCACTTGACTGATACTCAATCAGACAGTTTGGCGAGGTCCCCTAAAGTGGAAGATACAAGCTTCCTTAACGTGTTTGTGAAGTTAATGTCAATTCTGGTCAGTATGAGACAGCAGTGGGACGCTTTATATGCTAGCGTTAGGTAGTGGAGCATCAGCTCATCCGCAAGAGAACAAGCACTGTTGCTTAGGGAACAGCTTCATTTTAGCTTCCAGCCCCTGTTCTGTTTGTACCTTAAAGACTTAACCTCAGCTCTTTCGGGAATCCTCCTAGGGTGGTGGCCTACTTCTCGGGTCTTGCACAGGATGGAGAAAGGAACCAACCAGCTTGGTCATCACTACAGGTTTCTGCCTGGCCACATGACCCTGCACATTCCAGAGTCCTTTGCTGCTTCTTTTGAGGTATGATGCAGACCAGAAAACTTTTTGTGGCTGTAGATGGTCCCCTCTGCCTAGACCGACTATACAGTCATTTCTTTTCTGGGATCTTGTCGCCACACTCCATACCCTCCCTCAGCAATGCTTTCAAGAATAGGGCTTAAGTGCCCCTCTGTTCTCTAGTCCTACAGACTGCTTTCTTCTCCAGTTGTTAGGTCCTACTCCATTCCCAGCAATTCTAAGCAGGAAATTCCTTCACCATCCACTCACCTCCACCCCTCAGTGAAACAGCCACTGGCAATAAAGAAATGATCAGTTTAGTTCAGTCGCTCAGTCATGTCCAACTCTTTGAGACCCCATCAACCACAGCACGCCAGGCCTCCGTATCCGTCACCAATGCCGGAGTCTACCTAAACCCATGTCCATTGAGACGGTGATGCCATCCAACCATCTCATCCTCTGTTGGCCCCTTCTCCTCCAGCCCTCAATCTTTCCCAGCATCAGGGTTTCAAATGAGTCAGATCTTTGCATCAGGTGGCCAAAGTATTGGAGTTTCAGCTTCAACATCAGTCCTTCCAGTGAATACCCAGGGCTGATCTCCTTTAGGATGGAATGGTTGGATCTCCTTGCAGTCCAAGGGACTCTCAAGAGTCTTCTCCAACACCACAGTTCAAAAGCATCAATTCTGCGGTGCTCAGCTTGCTTTATACTCCAAGTCTCTCTTCCATGAGTACTGGAAAAACCATAGCTTTGGCTACACAGACCTTTGTTGGCAAAGTAATGTCTCTGCTTTTTAATATGCTATCTAGGTTGGTCATAACTTTCCTTCCAAATCCTCAAGGCTGCAATCACTGTCTGCAGTGATTTTGGAGCCCAAAAATATAAAGTCAGCCACTGTTTTCACTGTTTCCCCATCTGTTTGCCATGAAGTGATGGAACCAGATGCCATGATCTTAGTTTTCTGAATGTTGAGCTTTAAGCCAACTTTTTCACTCTCCTCTTTCACTTTCATCAAGAGGCTCTTTAGTTCTTCTTCACTTTCTGCCATAATGGTGGTGTCATCTGTATATCTGAGGTGATTGATATTTCTCCTGGCAATCTTGATTCCAGCTTGTGCTTCTTCCAGCCCAGCGTTTCTCATGATGTACTCTGCATATAAGTTAAATAGCAGGGTGACAATATACAGCCTTGACGTACTCCTTTTCCTATTTGGAACCAGTCTGTTGTTCCATGTCCAGTTCTAACTGTTGCCTCCTGACCTGCATACAGGTTTCTCAAGAGGCAGGTCAGGTGGTCTGGTATTCCCATCTCCTTCAGAATTTTCCACAGTTTATTGTGATCCACACAGTCAAAGGCTTTGGCATAGTCAGTAAAGAAAGCAGAAATAGATCACAGCAGGACATATCTTTTATATTGTTATTAGTTGCTCTCTCTGAAGAATCAAAATAGTTAGCAAATTACTTTAGATTCATTTAGACTGTAAATCCATTATATTTAGAGACTAGAGAAATTCTTTCTCACTTATGTTTGTCCAAGGCATGGGCTTATTCCATACAGAATCCTAAATCCAAACCCCCATAATAAACACAGTGCAGCCTAGAGCTTATGGGAACCTAAGCCAGGAACATCAATATTTACAGACACACCTTATACTCAAATACCTCTCCTATGAGGCAACAAGTTAGGTATTTGCTAAACAGCATGAAGGAAAAGAGAAATACAGGGGGAAAAAAACACCTATCTTAGAATATTATCAAAACAATAATTAAAGATCTGGAAATTCAGTATAAAATTAAAATTTCAATCATGTATTTTATGTTTCTAAATATTCTATAACTTCCTGCTAACACCCAATATTCACAGACATTTTGGAAAAGACATCATTACCATCTGGTGAAGTATATTTCACCAAATTTGAAATACTTTAGAATTTGAATATCCCACTCTGTAATGTGGGATCATCTGGTTGAAAAGATCAAAACTAGATCAAGTATGAGGAAGTAATGTGAAGGTATCATCAGGCGCAACAAAGACAAAACACTAGCTAAAAGCTTGAGCACAGGAAGAATGTAACCGGAAGTCAAGAATTAAGATGCTCCTTTTCTCTAGTAAATTACAGAGTCCTCCTCATCTCTGTTTTTCTCTCCATACGGCTCAGCTATTCTGATTTCTCTGTAGACTGGCTTATTCTGCTTCTTTGTGAATTCCATCACTTGAAAATGACTTTGACATTCCTTTGTAGTTGCATCATCCTTGGTTTATCAGAAATTTTCACATTAAACCCTACTTGCATTTGCTTGATTTAACTTCTCAGGGTCCTCATCCCAAAGGTCCAAAGAAAGAATTCAGTTCTTTCAATTTCCTCCAAGTGTCCGCTCAGGCCAATCAACTGTACCCGAGGGACAGCCACTTGGTTTGTGTACCCACTCCATTTAGACACTATGAGTAGAACAGCTTCTCTAAAGAATAAGATATTTGGGCAGGAGGTATGTTTATGTGACCACTGAAATAATGGGGATTCCCATTATTCCTGAATTCTGAAAAAAGCTCACATTTTTATACCTTCCGTTTATTATTGTTGTTGTTGCTGTTATGTAGTGGCTAAGTTGTGTCTGACTCTTTGTGACTCCAGGGACTATAATCCTCCAGGTTCCTCTGTCCATGTAATTTTCTGGGCAAAAATAGTAGAGGGGGTTGCCATTTCCTTCTCCAGGGGATCCTCCTGACCCAGGGATGTTACATCTCCTTCACTGGCAATCAGATTCTTTACCACTGGGCCACCGCTGTATACTATAGGCATATGTTATTTTTTGTCCACAGAATGTTATGATTATGTCATTTACTTATATTGATAATGATTAATTAGTAATAATCTGAGATGATACATTATCTCTAAGTTTATATCAATCCTAGCTCTATCCTGGACCTTAGAAACCAACCAATCAACCAAGAGTAAAGAATAAAACAATAAAAATAACATAAAAACCTGCCAATCCCAAATCTCTTCCAGTCAGAAAGGATTCTGTATCAGTCAAACCAATTGTCTCTTCTATGATGAGGGTGAAAGGCAATATGAGTTAATATCTCTGAATGCCAAATGTATTTTGTCTCAATTTTTATCTCTTTTTGGAGACAATCCAGCCACCTGTAAATTATTTTTCATTACAAATTTTCTGAAAGCAAAGGTAACTTAAACTGATTTTAAAAGCTCTTGACCACTAGGTGGCACCAAATAGCCATAATTCATAGATTGTATCCTAAACCTATACACAAGCCATTAAAAGATTATCCTTCTTTGCTTATGAAGACAATATTCTAAAAATTTAAAAGTGAATAACTTGGGCTCTTATAGAATAAGAACTACAACACATTTTTTTCTACAGTACTTCAAGATAATAAGTTGAAGTATATTCATGTAGTCTGTTAATAAATTCATTGTAACGTTCATTGTTGAATTTCAAAATTTCTTTTCTCCCATTGAATTATTTCAGTGTCATAAATATTTTTAAAATTCTTTAGAAACATGTAAGATGACCCTTTCTAGAATTTTTTTTTTATTTAAGATCTCTTTTACTGAGTATAGTAAAAGAGATCTGTCATTACACAATGTGCCTTTATTTTAATAGTGATGTTTTCAGTCCAAGGAGGCATTTGGATTATGATAAGGTGCTGTGACAAGAGATACTTCTTCCCACCTACACTTGTAAATTTCCTTCTCTCATGCAGGGCTCACCACACTACTTTAGGATTTTGTCACCTCGAGGTTTGACTGCTGTGTGTCCTCTGCCTTGGTTGACGGAGGAAGAGCCCTGGAATACTCAGCTAGTACAGAACGTGACAGCTTGTCTGTTTAGCAATGCCAGCCACACGGAGCACATTATACCGACGCTCTGCGCATAGCTCTGGGTTCCAACAGTCGTTTGAGGTGTTCATTTTAATTTATAAAGCTCTCCACGGCCTAGGACTCGTAAGTAAGTTATATGATGTTCTCATTTCCTATCCTGGCAGTTAAGGCATTTACTAGGTAGCTCCTAAGATGCCATGATGAACTCAAAGTTAGAGGTCCTGGACCCTGCATTCAGTTTCATTCTCTGACTTGAAAAGAACTCATTTTGCACAATATAGAATTTCCTGGAAAACGTGGGTCCTTAATTTAGGTTCTATAAATAGTGTTTGATTGTGGAAGAGACAGAGTCTAGCAAAATACAATTCTTTCAGTCTTCATGAGCAGTGGAAGTAATCTTTCAGCAGCAGGTATCTATAACAAAAATTACCTAAAAAATGAAATGAACAGTTTAGTAAAAGCCAGCTTAAATGTACTGCAGTTCATTATGGTTACATTTAGCAACCTGTTTTGAATGCTGAGTATGATTAAGATACTGTATTATAAACTACAAGACCCTGCGGCCAGTTATATAAAACTATACTGTTATAAAGTAGATAATTGTAACAAATATAGAAAAATAATATTGAATTGCTACTTTTACATTGGAATTATATTGTATCTCTCCAAATAAATTGTTGCTTTGGTAGACTATAGAAAGACATACATGTCTCAAGATAACAAACTTGCCTGGGTTTCAAGCAACTAAGAAATCTGGGAGCTAAATTCAGTGTGGAAAACAAAAATAAATTAGCTTGAGTATTCTTAACATGTAACACACATATATTGTGTGCGTGTCTAACTTTCTCAATCAGAGATTGCTGATTAGAAGAAAACAAGGTCTTAGCAGGTGTTCTGTTCCAAATCTGTGCCTTTTCTGGAGGCATGCATTTCAAATTCTTCCATGTCCTGAAAAAGAAAAGTGGGTACACTAAAGATTATGTTTCCCTTACCAGAATCTAGCATATATGGGACTTGTACCTACTTCTAAACATGAGTTAATTTAAAGACTACATTTGTCAATAAAAAATATATTTTACAAAAATGGCTGGGGAAACTGCAGTAGGCAAAATGTGAGGCATACACATTTCTTGATTTTAATGATAATAAAACTCTGTTCTCGCTAGTCAAAAGTGGGAATTGTAAGCAGATTTTTTAAACTATCAGTGAGATGACTTTTGCAAAGATTATCACTTTAAAATAGAAAAAAGTATATAAATAGAAAGAATGTTTATTTTAATAAATTTCAGTTATTAAAAGACTCAAGTTATCATGCAACAAGAGTGCCAGATCTACTCCAAAGGCCCTCCCATTTTTGGTCATGCCTGTCTTCTCTCCTTTCAGTATCTATCATTGCCTGTGGTTTTCTCTTTGCAGAATCAAAAATAGTTTTATATGTGGCTTTCTGATTATCTTTAGTCAGACTTATTTTTCAGTAGATGCTTCTCCAGGAGTGATGGAAATATTATATTGATAAATATTATACTGATATTCAGCACTTCTGCCTGATGTTTATTAGGCTATCCATTTAAGTTTCAGGCTTCTCTGGTGGCTCAGACAGTAAAGAATCTGCCTGCAATGCAGGAGACCCAGGTTAGATTCCTGAGTCAGGAAGATCCCCTAGAGAAGGGAATGGCTATCCACTCAAGTATTCTTGCCTAGAAAATCCCAAGGACAGAGGACCCTGGTGGGGTATTTAGTCCATGGGGTCGCAAAGAACTGAACACGACTGAGTGACTAATACTTTCTTTCATATTTAAGTTTCAGTTTGGGTATTATCTGTTTTCCACATAGAGCTGACACTGACAGAAAAACTGACTAATAATTAGTGTTGCTTTCAATGGCCAAACAATGACTTCTCTCTAGAGCTGTATTATTAGAGGTCGTATTATGACCTTACATGTTTATAAACATGCACTCAAGTAACTGGTCAAATTTGTTCTGTTGCAACATTAACAGTCTCAAGGTGTACTATATTTTGCTACTGTATTTTTCTTATAACATATAGATGTATCTAATAGCAAAACAGCAGCTGAAGGAGGAGGGGGAATTTTAGAAGTACATAATCTTGAATATGAACTTCCCCAAAGCCCCATTCCTGGGTACTGCTGTTGACCCACTTCAAAAACAGCATTGATTTCTGATTAAAAATATACCATTAAAATCTATTCAGATGAATGGGCAAAGAAGATGTAGTACATATATATACTTTTTTCAATGAAATATTATTCAACCAAAAACATGTTGCCATTTGAGACAACATGAATGGACTTTGAAGGTATTATGCTAAGTAAAATAGGTCAGAATGATAAAGATAAATGCCGTATGATTTTACTCATGTAATCCACAGAAGTAAAACAAATGAACAAAACATATAAAACAAAAACAAACTTATACATGCAAAGATCTGATTAGTGGTTACCAGAGAGAAAGGGGTTAGGTTGTGGGTGAAATGGATGTAGGGGTTCAACTGAGTGGTCATGGATGTCAGCTAGACTTGTGATGGTGATCACTTTGTAGTGTATACATTGTCAAATTATGATGCTCTACACCTGAAACATGCAAAATTAATTTTTTTGATGAATAAATGGTGAAGGCATTATAGCTAATAAGATGGCAGTAGCTGACCAGTATCTTTCAAAAATATATCCAGAGATGTTTAAGTAAATACTCTGGATTTAGTCTCATAACTTTAATCCCCAATGAATAATAATGGCCATTATTTTTAGAGAATTTACTCGATATATTAGGATCTATGCTAAGTATTTTGTGTCTACCATCAGTTATGATTGGTAAGTTACTATAAGCAGGAATATATTCTACACACAAATCTTGGGCAGAGTTACACAGCTGATTGCTTTAGATTTGAACCCAGACAATCAGATGGAAGAATCTGGTTTTAAATCATTTCAGTACAGAGCTCTGTATATAATACATAGCTTTCATAGCCTCTTAATTCTTTTAACTGAAAAGTAATGATTTATTTTTCATATTAGTATCTTTCATCACTATGATAATCCCACTTACTAACTTAATTTTGTTTTGTCCTTACTATTCCTTTTATTTATGTAACAATTCATGGATATATTCTTATTGGAAAAGATTTAAACAATAGTTAAAAAAGATTAAGGCTCCTGCTCAATCAACTCTCCATTCCAAGTTCTCATCTGAAAGACAACGTATGTTAAAATTCTGTTCTATTATTTCAGTATTCTTCTTTCTGTTCTTCTTTCAGTCCTTTTGCTAAGAACCAAGGCAATGGCAGCCCACTCCAGTACTCTTGCCTGGAAAATCCCATGGATGGAGGAGCCTGGTAGGCTGCAGTCCATGGGGTCACTAAGAGTCGAGCATGACTGAATGACTTTACTTTCGCTTTTCACTTTCATGCATTGGAGAAGGAAATGGCAACCCACTTCACTGTTCTTGCCTAGAGAATCCCAGTGAGGAAGAGCCTGGTGGGCTGCCGTCTATGGGGTCTCACAGAGTCGGACATGACTGAAGCGACTTAGCGGCAGCAGCAGCAACACAAATAGAAATATCTTATGAAAACACAATTACATTATGCTTATCCTTCCAGTACTCTTAAATACCTAACACACATGCATATATATACATAGAAATATTATTTTCATATAATCATAATTATTCTATACCCATTCTTCCATTATTATTTTTTAATAATTACATACCTTATACTTTTCTTATAAGTAAATATGGGTCTTCCACATTTTTTAGTTTTTGTCCAATATTTCATAGTTTATTTATTTTTTTTAACTTGGTTTTATTTTTTTTCAATTCTCTTTTTTTTAATTTTTATTTTTACTTTATTTTACTTTACAATACTGTATTGGTTTTGCCATACATTGACATGAATCCGCCACAGGTGTACATGAGTTCCCAATCCTGAACCCCCCTCCCACCTCCCACCCCATATCATCTCTCTGGATCATCCCTGTGCACCAGCCCCAAGCATCCTGTATCCTGTATCCAACATAGACTGGCGATTCATTTCTTACATGATAGTATACATGTAGTTTAGATTACCACATTTATTGAATCCCTCACATACTCACAAATATATAGGATATCTTCACTTTTCTTTTGCTATTATAGACAATTCTGAAAGTGAGATCCTTATACATGTTACTACTATACACATATGTGAGTCTTTCTCTAAAATGGATTCCTAGAAATGGGATGGACTGCTCAGTCTAAGAACATATATATATGTGTGTGTGTATATATGTATAAACATATACACATATATATACATATATACATAATTTTAAAATTTTTGATAGCTACCACTCAACTGGTCTTACAAAAAATTTTTACCCTGTATACTCTAAACAACACTGTAATGAAAACACATAGTTTTCTGCATGCTTACAACACTAAAATTTGTCAGTTTCAGCTTTGTGCTGTTTTTTTCTCTTTTGCTAACCTGGTGAGAAATTATTATTAATTGTTTTATTTTCCCTCTTTCTGAATACTGGGGAGAAAATTTCTGTTCATTGGTAAAATAGAAATTTTTTTTTCTCTAACTTCATATCTTACTAGAGATGACCCAGACATAACATATTCAGGTAATACAGTGACTTCTTTTACATTTCATATTTTGGCAATGTTTAAGTATTAAAAGGTTTAGGTAAAAATACAGATTTACAGCTTCTCTTTTAAAAAAATCATAAGATCTAGCAACACTAATCCTATACTCCTTAGTGACACAATGCATTGATGCCAAGCAGTGGCTGATGGAGTGTGCCTTCTCCCAACTGCCCTCAGGTGGCCTGTGTTTCTCAGCTACTTCTCAGAGACAATGACTTGACTACCCTGAACCAGCTATTCCTCAAGCATATAAAATTTTGACATAATTTGTTAAATTAAAAGTTAACATTCTCTTTGCTTTTGTTATTAACCTAATGAATCATCAAGCCTACTTCATTTGCAAAATATAAGTGGAAAGCAAGGTATTGTCAGATGTTTCCTTCCAAAAATATGTTTTTCTGTAGTTCAGATCCATCCTTTCAGGTTTTTTTTTTTAGATGATGCAAATTGTTTTAATGTGTAACTAAATAATATTTGAAAAACATTTCTATTTCTATGTGTAAAAAAAAGAATAGACTAATTCCAGATGCAACTGAATACATTTGAATTAGACATTTTCACTGAGTCAATATAATATTTTAAGCCTGACACTTATTTTAAAGTGAGATATCAAAAGATTATTTTATCTGATAGTTTAAATACTCATGGACTATTACATATTAAATTATCTTCCTAAATAATACCTTGAACAATTGCCTCATTAAACTGCAAAGTACCTCTCAACAATATGTTTTACTGAAGCCTTCACAACTTTGCTTACATTACGCATGTGAAGGCACAGGAATTGCCTTTTATCTACCAACCAAAGTTGGCACTTGGAAGGGGATTCCCTCAATTGCAGGCAAGTATACTGCTCTATTTGCAAATGGTTCCTCTGTCTATATATGGATAGTGGTCTCCGTGCCTGGGAGCAGCTACTTGTAACCTAACCAAAAGGAAGACCTGGTCAGTGGAATCAAGGACAGGACCATTTTGTTCCATTGCTCTCTTTTTCCTATGATACATACACTTTTACCATAATTTTTTTAAATTCTAAGCAATTATATTTCAATGCAAGACTTGTGAGTTGACAGTTCCATGTGTATAGGTATCATTATCGCTACCTAGAATAATTATTCCAACTGCTTTTGAATTTATTGTTTATTAAATATTAATTAGCATCTTTGATGTGCTAGAGACCGTACTAAGTGACAGTTATAAAAGGGTGAACAAAAACACTAGATTCCTGCCATCATGTGACTATCTGAATAGATAAGAGGGAGAAACAATAAACAAATGTATCCTTACTGAATTAACTATCCAGCTCATCAATAAAGAAATTATTTCCAATAATGACAAGGTGCTATGAAGCAGGGCAAAGGGTCTGAGAAAGATAAGATGATGTAGAGAATGGGGAACAAACATAAATAAACATCTCAAAAATTATTTAAAATAACCCATCTCTACAGAACCATCCCCAATTACATGTACCACCATTCCATAAACATATTAGGGAAGCAGAATAGTAAGGGATTGGGAGAACATACCATACAAAGAATAGCTGAAAGATATGGTGATATTTGGACTGAAAAATGAAATAATAAAAGGAGAAATATGACACTTAGGTTTAGACATGTTGAAAGTTATCATGAAATAAAAAGAACAGAATAACGTTATGTTTCACATAGGAAGAACTAGGCTAGGATTGAGCAGCTAAGTGCACACACACAGGCTAGGAATAACAGGAAAAAAGTAAAATTAGTCTATGATTTATTGGATCATCACCTTGTACCCAGCACTAGATGATGTTTTGCAAATAACTAACTAATATTGTTGTGATTTATTGAGATTTTTCTCTTTTTAAAATTAATTTATTTATTTTAATTGGAGGCTGATTACTTTCCAATATTGTAGTGGGTTTTGCCATACGTTGACATGAATCAGCCATGGGTGTGCATGTGTACCCTATCCTGAACCCCCTCCCACCTGCCCCCCCATCCCACCCCTCATGGTTGTCCCAGTACACTGGCTCTGAGAGCCCTGTTTCATGCATCGAGCTTGGACTGGTGACCTGTTTCACATATGGTGACATACATGTTTCAATGCTATTCTCTCCAATCATCCCACCCTCACCTTCTCCCACAGAGTCCAAAGAGATTTTTCTTTTATTGCTCTTATCAGGGCACTGAGACCAATGAAGCTTTTTAAAAAAATGTTCAGATTCATACAGATGGTTAATGGTGAAGCTGAAGTTTGGCCTTGGGTTTTCTCCATAGCAGCCTTCCCCAAAGGCTCAGTGGTAAAGAATCTGCCTGCAGTACAGAAGACACAGGAGATGAGGGCTCGATCCCTGAGTTGGGAAGATCTGCTGGAGATGGGAATGGCAACCCACTCCAGTATTCTTGTCTGGAGAATCCCATGGACAGAGGAGCCTGGTGGGCTGTAGTCCATGGGGTCGCAAAGAGTTGGACACAACTGAAGCAACTAAGCAGCAGCTACAGCTTGTTCATAGCAAATGTTCTTTCCTCCGCATCCTGATAGCTTTTGACTTTAGCTTAATAAAAAACATAACTTTTTAACATCTAAAACTTACTTCACTTGGTGAAGTAGTGGACTTCCTATAATAGGAGCTGTTACTGAAGAGGTCCCTTAAATGGGATTCTTATACTGTGTGGAGAGTAACTCTAAGGTCTCCTATAATCCTAAGAGACTGCAGTTTTCACTAACTGAATTAGGAAGTCATCGTCTACAGCACCCTACCCAATTATTAGCACAGTTTACTTCACAGGATTAGCAAATCATCACCTATTAAAGATCTGAACCCTGCAGGATTTGAAAGTCCACTCCATAAATGGGCAGCCCTGAAGTAGAATAAGAGTACTGTATTAGACACCAAAGGGAAGTGGGCTAGCCTCAAAGGAAAACTCCACCTAGTTCACAGCTTGACTAGGACCAGATTGCAAAACACCTTCCTGATTCTGGTATGGTTTTCATTTTCCAAAGTCGCAATTCCCTAGTGAAGTCAAATTTAGCATTTTAGGCTCAGCAAGGGTGAAAAAATCTTTTGTAATAACAGAGGGTTTTGTTTTGACTCACTTTGTTAATATCTCTCAAATATGACATAGACAGGACATTTCACATTGCTTTTATCAATCAGTCATGCCTAGTGTTTCCACAGTAGGTAAAATTCTCAAAAGCCACACATATTCAGTTGAGTTAATGGTTCTTTCCAGTTGACAACACTTAACATATGCCCTTAAACCTTAGTTTTGTGTCTGAGTTTTCAATTCAAACTAAAATTAACATTAAATGTTCAGTGGAATTTCATAGTTTGGTTTTGTGCTGTTGTGTTGGATGGCAAAGTACCTCTTTTTAATGGCTTTAAATGTATATGCTCTTAACAACATCCAGTGACTAGTTCTGACATGTCATTGGACTGGTTCAAAGCTGCTAAATCGCTTCGGTCGTGTCCGACTCTGTGTGACCCCATAGACGGCAGCCCACGAGGCTCCCCCATCCCTGGGATTCTTCAGGCAAGAACACTGGAGTGGGTTGCCATTTCCTTCTTCA
This sequence comes from Ovis canadensis, assembly GCF_042477335.2. NCBI lineage: Eukaryota > Metazoa > Chordata > Mammalia > Artiodactyla > Bovidae > Ovis > Ovis canadensis. Next base: position 69,327,867 of record NC_091248.1, on the reverse strand, counting down.
ATGCATGAAAGTGAAGAGTGAAAGTGAAGTCGCTCAGTCGTATCCAACTCTTAGCAACCCCATGGACCCTAAGTGACCCTACCAGGCTCCTCTGTCCATGGGATTTTCCAGGCAAGAGTACTGGAATGGGTTGCCATTGCCTAGTTTAATTTTATTTACTTACTTTCTCTTTGGCAAGGTTAAATACTCTAGTTGCTGTAGTTTCTCATTATTACACTTGTAAGTCCTATCATAGCTTCAAACACACTGTTCCCTTCCTTGGCCTCTTAATTACATCTTCTATGTAAGATGGGTGACACTGAGGTTGGGCCTCAGTTAACTAATGAGATTGGACTAAATCATGGCCCAGGGTAACTTGGTTTGCTAATTTCTTAAATTTAGTAGTGCTGGTTTAAAAACTCTAAGTGATGTAAAAGAGGGGAAATTAAGGTGATTTGCCTTTAGTTCCACTTCAGTTTGGAAACCTGGCATTAAAGAGGCCAACTAGAATCTAAATTAACATTAATTTTACAATTAATGAGAAGACAGAATGGGGAGAAATCTTCAGAAAGACTATCAATGCATTTTTGTATTTTCTATCATTCTCCAAACTTTAATTTGTGAGGATATGTTTCATCACACTTTCAAATTAGCCTAGATTCTATAAATTTTTCTTTTTCATTAATTTTGCCTGTAAGGTATACAGCTGCCAAATATTTCATGTAACAATTTTATACCATCATTCATATAAAATAAAAATACTGGGTTTAGTATTTTCTAAACCCAGCACATGAACACATATACATGCACGCACATACACACACACATATATAGTGATTTGGTAAAAAAGTATTTCTGCAAAGACTGTTAGCAAATATCATGCTGGCATTATTAAATATAATAAATAGTGTTGTATTATTGCTAGTTATATATAAAACATTAAGCTACATATATGAAAAATAAAGTCATATTGCTGTCCTCAAATATGCAAATTATTTCACCCATAGAAGCAGTGTCAAAATAAGTAGTAGGAAGCTAGAAACAGCATTATTATTCATTTAATCATCAAGTATTTGTTAATTCTTTACTAAGTGCTCTGCTAGGTCATAGGAACATCAGTTCAGTTCAGTCACTGTCATGTCCAGCTCTTTGCGACCCCATAGACTGCAGCACACCAGGCTTCCCTGTCCATCACCAACTCCTGGAGTCTACTCAAACTCATGTCCATCTAGTCAGTGATGCCATCCAACCATCTCACCCTCTGTCATCCCCTTCTCCTCCCACCTTCAATCATTCCCAGCATGAGGGTCTTTTGAAATGAGTCAGGTCTTCGCACCAGTTGGCCAAAGTATTGGAGTTTAAAACTGCTCCAGCAATTAAAATGCTTATCTTCTTGAAAGGAAGCAGACATAAACAAATGATTTTTACAACTATGGGTTTTAACAGTTACTCTCAAAGGGTGATTTGCTGAACAGTGGCATTAGCAACCACTGGAAACTTAGAGACGAAAATTCCATTTTCACAAGAGACCCACTGAATCAGAATCTCTCCAGAGGATTTTTATAGTTTGAAAACCTCTGTGCTACAATTTTAGATGTTCCAAAGTGGGTAAAGTTTATGACTAGAGATGCTGTTCCTTAGGGGATCCTTAATAGTATAACACAGAAAGCATCAAGTCTCTCAGAATGATGACCCATTTTCAGGTCCTTCCTGTGGTGGGATAAGACTTTTTCTAATAATGGAGCTTTAAGGTATGCATGAAAGGAGGCTATGGTGATGTCCACCAGAAAAATCCTGTTCCAAGATGGGGGGGTAATTGTAACCACCAAGTAGGAAACTGCAACCGTTCATTTAAAGTTTACATTAGAATCCCTAAGATCTGATAGTGTGAAATATGCCTACATCCCATCTGGCAATGGCAGTCAGTGCAGCTATACTGCCCAGTGGTCAAGAGAGCACAGCAGTTCTGTATGAACAGAAGTAGACTGAAGAGAAGGTATTGGCTTGACTACTGTTGCTATTGCCATCTGGACTGGCACAATGTCTCAACCTAACATCCCTTCCAAAGGTAAAATAAATTATAGGTATAAAGGCAGTGAAGAAGGAGTAGTAAGTAGCTAATGGTAAAAGAAGGATTTTGTCAGTTTTACAGTGAGGAAAATCCAATATTGTCTTGCCTACTCAAGATACCCATAGCAAGAGATGATAATGTTTCTTAGTTTAGCTATGCCATGTGTCTGGAAGAATGAAGCTATTCCTGCTTTTGGAAACTTGTTTTTGGAAATGTACAAGATTGATAGAAGCCTGAGAAAACCTCAGTAGTTTCACTCTGGGAGATGCTTTTGCTCATATGTTATGATAGACTGTATTATTTATTAATGAATATAGTAATATTTTTGACTGCTTTCTTCAGATTGTGTCTACTACCATGAAGTCACATGTTTTAACACGAGTACTGTTGCTGGGATTATAATATGATATTGATTGTCAAATATACTGGGAAACTAAGTCAGAACTTCATCAGGATATAATACTGTTAGAAAATGGCTGGTCAATAAAGAACTACATTTAGTTAACCATCAGCTAAACAGTTCTACAGAAATTTATCACAAGATAAAAACAGCAGTAGATCAAAAGACAAAAATATGAAAATGAATGTGATGGTTTCATAATATGAATTTGTTTTGTTTTTTTTTTTTGCTTAAAATCTATTCCTGCCTCTAGGCTTTCCTGGTGGCTCAGACAGTAAAGAATCCACCTGCAATGCATGAGACCTGCTTTCGATCCCTGTGTTGCGAAGATCCCCTGGAGGAAGGCTTGGCAACCCACTCTTGTATTTTTGCCCAGAGAATCCCAGTGGACAGAGGTACCTGGCGGGCTACAGTCCATGGGGTTACAAAGAGCTGGACATGACTGAGCGACAAAGCACACATTCCTACCCTTACTGTGTCTCTTCCAAAAGTTGGGTATATTTATAACAATACTATTGCCATGTCTATCATAAATGTTACATTACATGGAGATTCTCAATCAAACTTGATTATTTTGCTCTACGAGAGCCTTGGCCAAAGGCCAGTTGTGGCCTACATAGTAAAGAGGTCCTGCCCCTGGAGAGATCTCAACTTTGCCTTCAGTTTCTACCAAATAATCTATGTGATACCTGGTAGAAGCATCCTTGCTGAGTGTGGGGACTGGTCACCCTGGTCTTAGGGTGAGACCAGCCACACTGAACTGTCCTAGGAAACAAGCTGGACATACCAAGCAGACCAGCAGTATAACTTAGGGTGAGGACTTTGAATCATACAGCATGAATCAGCCTGGAGAATGAAAGCTACTATGTGGGAAGGCGGTTAATTCATTGTTCCTACAGAATGAAGTCCTAATACAAATTTTGAACATCCGAACTTGGCTGAACTTTCCAGGTTGGCAATACCTCATGGATATTGTCACACATCAAGGTTGAAAAAGTAATACATCCTGACTCCTTGGAGAGAGGACAATGTAAGCTTCATATTTGGAAGCTTACTGGGCTCTGCTCTATGCATCACTTCCTTTGGCTGATTTTAATCCTATCAGTCCATATCCTTTTCCTGTGATAAATTACAATTGTGAGTGTAATAGTTTTCAATGAATTCTGTGAGTACTTTTAGTGAATTATTAAGTCTGAGAGTAGTTTTGGGAACGCCTGATCTTGTAATTGGTGTCAGAAATGAGGGTGGTATTAGAGATGACGCCTTCCAAATGTATCAGTTCAGTTCAGTTCAGTCGCTCAGTCGTGTCCGACTCTTTGCGACCCCATGACTCGCAGCACGCCAGGCCTCCCTGTCCATCACCAACTCCCGCAGTTCACTCAGACTCACATCCATCGAGTCAGTGATGCCATCCAGCCAACTCATCCTCTGTCGTCCCCTTCTCCTCCTGCCCACAATCCCTCCCAGCATCAGAGTCTTTTCCAGTGAGTCAACTCTTCGCATGAGGTGGCCAAAGTACTGGAGTTTCAGCTTTAGCATCATTCCTTCCAAAGAAATCCCAGGGCTGATCTCTTTCAGAATGTACTGGTTGGATCTCCTTGCAGTCCAAGGGACTCTCAAGAGTCTTCTCCAACATCACAGTTCAAAAGCATCACTTCTTCAGCGCTCAGCCTTCTTCACAGTCCAACTCTCACATCCATACATGACCACAGGAAAAATCATAGCCTTGACTAGACAGACCTTAGTCGGCAAAGTAATGTCTCTGGCTTTTCAATATGCTATCTAGGCTGGTCATAACTTTTCTTCCAAGGAGTAAGCGTCTTTTAATTTCATGGCTGCAGTCACTATCTGCAGTGATTTTGGAGCCCCAAAAAATAAAGTCTGATACTGTTTCCACTGTTTCCCATGAAGTGATGGGACCGGATGCCATGATATTCATTTTCTGAATGTTGAGCTTTAAGCCAACGTTTTCACTCCCCACTTTCACTTTCATCAAGAGGCTTTTTAGTTCCTCTTCACTTTCTGCCATAAGGGTGGTGTCATCTGCATATCTGAGGTTGTTAATATTTCTCCTGGCAATCTTGATTCCAGCTTGTGTTTCTTCCAGTCCAGCGTTTCTCATGATGTACTCTGCATAGAAGTTAAATAAGCAGGGTGACAATATACAGCCTTGACGTACTCCTTTTATTTCATGCAAAGATGGGCTGGATAAAGGACAGAAATGGTATGGACCTAACAGAAGCAGAAGATATTAAAAAAAAAAAGGTGGCAAGAATACACAGAAGAACTGTACAAAAAAGATCTTCATGACCCAGATAATCACGATGGTGTGATCACTCATCTAGAGCCAGACATCCTGGAATGTGAAGTCAAGTGGGCCTTAGAAAGCATCATTATGAACAAAGCTAGTGGAGGTGATGGAATTCCAGTTGAGCTCTTTCAAATCCTGAAAGATGATGCTGTGAAAGTGCTGCACTCAATATGCCAGCAAATGTGGAAAACTCAGCAGTGGCCACAGGACTGGAAAAGGTCAGTTTTCACTCCAATCCCAAAGAAAGGCAATGCCAAAGAATGCTCAAACTACTGCACAATTGCACTCATCTTACATGCTAGTAAAGTAATGCTCAAAATTCTCCAAGCCAGGCTTCAGCAATACGTGAAACATGAACTTCCTGATGTTCAAGCTGGTTTTAGAAAAGGCAGAGGAACCAGAGATCAAAATGCCAACATCCACTGGATCATGGAAAAAGCAAGAGAGTTCTAGAAGAACATCTATTTCTGCTTTATTGACTATGCCAAAGCCTTTGACTATGTGGATCACAATAAACTGTGGAAAATTCTGAAAGAGATGGGAATACCAGACCACCTGACCTGCCTCTTGAGAAATCTGTATGCAGGTCAGGAAGCAACAGTTAGAACTGGACATGGAACAACAGACTGGTTTCAAATAGGAAAAGAAGTACGTCAAGGCTATATATTGTCCAAATGTATAGTTGGTCCTAATTCCTTGAAATTTTTATTTTTTGTTGTTGATTTTGAATTTCTATATTTTTAAATATGTGAAATTCCCATTCTACATTTTGGGACCTGTGGTTTTGAGCATTTAATTTCATATATATATATAAACTCCAAGTGAAAGAGTCCACCTAGGCATTTATAGAGAGGTATCTTGATTGTGTAGAGCTTACATTTAAAAAAAAATGCTATAAAAATTGAGTTGTCCTAGAACAAGTAGGGCTGAGAAACAGCTTGTCTGGGTATATTCTATACCACTAGGACAAAGAATAAAGAGCTGGGAGGCTGGGGGACATGCAGCTATTACACTTGAGGAATGCCACTGGGAGCTTTCCTGGGTTATCATGACGTGTGTGTGTGTGTGTGTACATGTGTATTCAAATGCCAGCTGTACACAAGAGGATCAGTTGTCTATCCTAAGACCTGATTTTCATGAGTAGCTACAGTGTATAACTGCAGTGAGAGCAATTCTTGGCAAGACTTAGGCAGGTCACTAAGCCTTCCTTGACTTAGTTAACTGGGATAGTGTCTACCTTGCCAACTTTAACAATGTTATTGTAAGGCTCAAAGGACATGATGTCAAGCCAGTTTATAAACTGTAAAGTCCCATACGAAAGTAAGTTATTAATATTCTGTCTTTGACAATGTGTCTCTCATTTGCTTTTCTCACAGGAACCCTAAAACTGCCTCAACCGCATGCATTGGAGAAAATGTGTATTGTTCAGTTTCATTTGTTTACACTTCTCAGTGGGATTTGATCTGAAGGAAATCAAAAGCAAATTTGATTTTGTTGCTTTAAAATATTAAAAACATTTCCTAAAAATAGAATGGAAAAAATGTGGTATGCGATTAGTACTTATATAGTTTTCTTTTTAAGTCTAAATCCCTTTCTTCTAGTACATGACTTCAATGCTTGTGGCTTTTGTCTGTAGTAAAGCCTTATTTAACAGATTTTATCCCATGACTATGTTCCAAATATTGTATTAGATGACCTAATTCATTTATTGGATTCCCTGGAGGCGTGGTAAGGAATCTGCCTCCCAAACTGCAGGAGACACAGCTTCAACCCCTGGGTTGCGAAGATTGCTTCGAAAAGGAAATGACAACCAATTCTGGTATTCTTGGCTGGGAAATCCTATGGACAGAGGAGCCTGGTGGATATAGTCCATGGGGTCGCAATGAGTTGGACACAACTTAGCAACTAAACAACAATTCATTTATTAAAATACATCTATTAAATACATATTTATTAGGTTCTGTCCATATACAATACACTTTCTTTGAGGCCTCTTGTGAAAGAAAAGACTTGGTCCCTACTCTCAAGGAGTTTAAAATCTAATGAAGAGAACACTATTCAGAAAAATACCTGGAGGTATTTTTCTTAACAAGATATAGACAAAGTGCAGTGAGAGCTTAGAGGGAACAAATAAAACTTCCCCCGGATTATCAAAGAGAGAGTCACAGGCTAGGCAGAGGAGACGCTGTGGGCCTGACACATTCTGGAGACCTGAAGGCTGTGATTTTGAAAAAAGAGAGCCTCAAGGGAAATTAAGGAGAAGGGGCAAGAGTAGACGGCAGGCACAGTGGTTTTTTGTGCTAAGCCAAGGATTTTAGATTTCATTCTGGATTTAAGCAGAGCTGTTGAAGAATTTTGAACATGATAGTGATTCATTCCCAACCTCTTTGGGTTTTAAAATGCATAATGTGAATCAACATTTGTCTTATCTTTGAGATCATATTTCATTTCAATCGAAGTATATGTTCACTAATAATCAGGGAAAAGCAAATCAAAATGACAGTGAGATACTACTCACACCTGTCAGAATGGCTATCATGGAAAAGGCAGCACATAACAAGTGCTGGCAAGGATGTGGAGAAAAGGGAATCTTTGTGCACTATTAGCAGGAATATAAATTAATACAGTTGCTATGGAAAACAGTATGGTAGTCCTTCGGAAAAAAAAAAAGAACTGCCATGAGATCAATAATTCCACTTCTGGGTATTTACCTGAAATAAACAAAAACACTAATTCACAAAGAAATTGGCACCTCTATGCTCACTGCAGCATATTCACAATAGGCAAGCAGTGGAGGCAGCCTAAGTAGGCACCAAAGATGAACTGATAAAGAATTTTGTGTGTGCTCAGTTGCTCAGTCATGTCCAGTTCTTTGCAACCCCACGGAATGTAGCCCGCCAGTCTCCTCTGTCCATGGAATTTTCTAAGCAAGGATACTAGAGTGGTTTGCCATTTCCTTCTCCAGAGTATCTTCTTAACCTAAGGGTCAAACCTGCATCTCTTGTGTCTCCTATATTGGCGGGCAGAGTCTTTACCGCTCTGCCACCTGGGAAGTCCAAAGAATATTACTCATCCATAAAAGAGAGAATGAAATCTTCCTGTTTCTGATAACATGGATGGACCTAGATGGTATTATGCAAGACAGAGGAAGACAGATATCATATCATTCCACTTATGTGGAATCAAAAAACAAAACAAGTGGGCAAACATAACAAAAGACAGATACAGAGAAGAGCTTAGTGGTTGCCAGTTGGGAAGGGAGTTGGCAGTGGAAGAGTGGGTGAGATGGATGAATGGGATGAAAAGGTATACATTTCCAGTCATAAAACAAGTAAGCCATGAGGATCTAATATGCAGCATGGTGACTATAGTTGATAATACTGTACTGTGTGTTTGAATGGGCTTCACTGGTGGCTCAGACAGTAAAGAACCCGCCTGCAATGAGGGAGACCTGGGTTCAATCCCTGGGTTGGGAAGATCCCCTGGAGGAGGGCATGACAACCCACCCCAGTATTCTTGCCTGGAGACTCCCCATGGACATAGGAGCCTGGCGAGTTACAGTCCATGGTGTTGCAAAGAGTCTAGGACACACTGAGCGACTAAGCACAGTGTATTTGAAAGTTGTTAAACAGTGACTCTTAAATGTTCTTAACACAAAAAAGGAATGATAATTATGTAAAGTGATGGAGGTGCTAACTAATCCTATTGTGTAAGAATTGGTAATATGTAAGTGTATCAAATCAACATTGTACACCTTAAACTTTTTTATAATGTCATATGTCAATTATATTTAAATGAAGTTGGGATAATAATTTACCTTAAAAATTCTTGTGGATTTGACATTCTATACCTTAGGATAATTAGCAGTTATTTCCATTGTTTACCAGACAGTTTCCAGGGAAATGCACTGTTTCTCTTATGCCTTAAGACAACCCATCTGCCACCCCAAAACACATACACAGACACACACACACAGAGACTGACTTCTGCCTGAGTCCCTTGTTGTTCAGTTTGCATAGCATAGACCTGCTCCCTGGGTAAGCACTTGGCCTAAAGCGCTCCTCCAAGCTGGCTTTGTCGGCTTGTTACTCTGACCATAGTAAGGCTTTTCTCATCTGTCCATTAGCTCTCTTTTATAATTGTATCATCACACTTCGTTTCTTTGTATTCACGCTCTGGCCACTGATCACCATCTGTAAGAAAAGAACCTCCTTTTCCCATTATGATACAAACAGTCCGGTCCCTTTATTCTTTTTTTTTTTTTCTTTCAGCATATACTCTTACTCCCCCTCACCCTTTTTCTCTTTCTTATTGTCTATTCTTTTATCACAATTCCTTTTTGCTTGACAGCACCTCATAAAATTCACTGGGGTTAAATCCTTTGATGATGATTCCTCAAGTGCTTTCTCTATTCAAATTGTATGACATTTTTGTTTTAGGTTTGTTTTACATTTTCACTGGATTCAAAGTCTAGTGAATTTTTCACGTTGCTTTTATGGTACTTTGTGTTTTCCCTGCCCATTTCAATTCCTTGATTATTGAACCAATCTTCTTCAGTTAAACCTTTCTAAATCTATCTGGCATGAGCTTTGGGGGAAGAGACGTGAGCATTGCTAGATGTTAGATCATTAGAAACAGCTTGCTACTTATGGCGATTATGATAAAGTGAGAGACATGTTCCACATTTAAATTTTATGCTTTCTTGGGTTTCCTAAATTCTATTTTATCCAACAAAAATAAAGAGTTATCTTAATATTATCAAGGTTTGCATTGATTTGGCTTCGTGGGGTGTTTGGTTGGTTGGTCATTTGGTTGTTGTTCATTAATTTTAAAAGTCTGAATAATAAATCCATAGAACTGGATTTATTTTTTTAATGTGACCTAGGACAAATTACTTCTCTGAGCCTTAATTTTCTCATCTGGAAATGGCAAATAAGATCTATTTCATGGATATTTGGAGAGGTCTAAATCAAAGGCAGTGTATGAAGCACCAGGCTTATTCTTTGGAATATGTTGTGTTCGATAATTATTAGTTTTTTTCTGTTTTCTTTTTCAATGAGATTGTTATTTGTTAATATAAAACATTTAGATTTTAAGAATGTACTTTTATTGCTAACTTCAAATTACTTTCATAGATAGCTTTATGATTATGCCAATAATATCTTTTAAAATGACTACCTGGAGAAAAACATAAGATTTTAAAATTAAGTTTGAATCTATTAGTTTTTTTTTAACACATAAGCTATCAAAGAGCCAGATGTGCACCATATGAGTTGATGAAAAAGTATGTAGGAAGTTTTGATAAACGCTTTTCTTTTTTGTCTTATCAAATCTTAAATTCAAGGTTACTCTTATACAGCTGATATATATTAAATAGAATATATTTATTTAAATAAAAATGGTTGATTTAAATATGGAAAAGTTGCACAGAGAATTGAAATATTTCCTCCTAGGAAATGGTAAGGTTGGAATGGTATCCTGATATTTCTAGTGCATCTCTTCAGTATGAACAGAATATCACAATTAGAGGAAAAATATTTTGGTGATTTTATGTTGTCCCAAATGTAGACTATTGTTTATCAGTAGTCTCTTTTAAAACAAATAAATAAAAACTCTACAGTATATATCCATATGAGTGCCATTGGAAGAATTGTATATCTTTAAAAATATTGGACATAAGTTTCCCTCACCTGAGGAAAAAATTAATAAATTAGTAAAAAGAGATCAAGGGAAGGTAATATTGCAGACATTGTTAGATTCATATCTATCAGTCATTTCCTATCTTTCTGCTAACAGAATCCTAATTTGTGTGACTTGGCAATGAACTCCATCCCAAGTGATGAAATATGGTTGTTTCAGGGAAGGCCATCTTTAGAATTTTGCCTCCTTTCCCAGATGTTCTTGAGCCAGTGGTGGCACCATTCAGAGCAATGAGGCATGAGGGGAAGTCTTCTGGGGAGCTTTGGCAAGATTTTCTTTCTTGTGAAAAGGCACAGAAGAGGAACATGCCGTGTTCCTCTCTTGTGAACAGAAACTTAGACCTAGAGTTTCTGCAGTCAGCTTCCAAGCATAAGGGGAAGAATCAAGACACCAAGGATGCTAGAACAAAAAATTAAAATTATCGAATCACTTGTAACATGTTTAAGCTGCTAAACCAACCCTGAAAATAAGCATTTTCAGATATTTTTAAGGGACAATAAATGTCCATATGTTGATTAACTGTGCTATTGGTTAGAAGTTCCTCGAGAAATTTCTCAACAACTTGAGAGTCCCAGAGCCATTTCTCCTTCTTGAGGGCCCTGGACCCCTTCCTTCTTAAGGAATTACTAAATAAATAAAGTCTTTGTTTTTGTTTGGAGGTTTGTTACTATAACTATTGCTGTTACTGGTGTTTGTTTTGCTTTATTTTTTACAATGTATGGTAAGCACAACTGACTGAAAAATTCAGGTAGCTCTGACAGCTAAAAATTGGAAGGAACCCAAATAGTCATCAACAAGTGCATGAGTAAGAAATTGTAGTATATCGCTTCAATAAAATACCACTCATCTAGGAAAGGAAATGAACTATTGACACATACTGCATGGATTAACCTCAAAATCATTTTTCTAGTGAAAGAAATGAGACACAAAGAGCTATATGAGTCAGTTCATATGACCTTCTAGAACAAGAAACACTAACCTAATTAACCTCTTACCTGTTTAGGCATGAAGAAATAGGTGTAACTCTGTTTAATAAAGGAATGAATTTTGGGTTTTTTTTTCCTTAAATACTGTCCAGGAACATAAACAAATAGACTATTCCCGTGCTGTGATTTTATTACAATCCATTGTCTTCCCTTTTAATTCTTGGCTTTCTCTGTTGGTTCTATACATTTACTTTTTAAAAACTTTTTGTTTTGAAACAATTATATGGTTACAGGAAGATTTTAATATATTACAAAGAGGTTCTGTGTACTCTTCACCCAATTCCCTGCAAAGGTTACAATCTTATATAACTACTGCCATTGTTGTTGTTGTTTAGCGGCTAAATCCTGTCTGACTCTTTTGCACCCCGTGGAATATCTGTCCATGGGATTTCCCAGGAAAAAATAGTGGAGTGGGTTGCAATTTCCTTCTCTAGAGGATCTTCCTGATCCAGGGATTGAACCTGCATCTCCTGCACTGGCAGGCAGACTCTTTACCAGTGAGCCACCAGGTACAGTTTAACATTAAAATCAGGAAACTGACATTGGTGCAGTGCTTGTGTATAGTTCTATGACATTTTGTCGCATATGTATTTCTGTAACCACCAAAGCAACCAAGATACAGAATTATTCCACCACAGTGGTCTCTCATGCTACCCCTTTATAGTCATCACCGTTCCCCTCACACCATAGTCCCTTACCCCTGTAAACTGCTTATCTGCTTCCCATTTCTATAATTTGGTATTCTGAGAGTGTTACAAAACAGAATAATACACTATGTGACCTTTTGAGATTGACTTTTTTCACTCAGCAAAATGTCCTTGATCTATCCAAGTTATTGTGTGTATCAATAGTTCTGCCTCTTTATTCCATTGTATTCCGTGGTATCGACATAACAGTTTGTTTAATCATTCTAGTAGTGATGGATATTTTGGTTGCCTCAAGTTTGGAGATATTACAAATAAAACTGCTGTAAAGATTCTTGAACAGGTTTTTGCTGGACCTATATTTTCATTTCTCTGGGATAAATGCCCAGTAGTGTAATTGCTGGATTCTGCGACAAGTTTGTGTTTACTTTTTTAAGAAACTGTTTACTAGGGTGGAATTTTGCATTTTTACCAGCAATGTATGTGAAATCCAGTTTCTTCACAGCCTTGCCAGCATTTGACATTGCCACTATTTATATATATATATATATAATCAGTCCTAATAGGTATGTAATAGCTAGTGATGTTAAACATCATTTCATGTGACTATTTATTTGTATATCCTCTCTGATAAATTGTCTCCTCCTGTCTTTTGTCGGTTTTCTAATTGAATTTTTCCTTGATCACTTCTTTTCTTTTTTTCTCCTTCTTTCCTTTTCTTCTTTCTTTCCTTTCTTCCTTTAAGTTTTGAGTATAGTTTATATGCTCTAGATACAAATCTCTTTTCAGATTTGTGTTGCCAATACTTCCTCCCAGTTTATAGCTTGTCTTTGCATGCCTCTCTAATAGTTTTTTGAAGAACAAAGGTTTTCTTTGTTTTGAAGTACTCTAATGTACATATTTATTTTTAGTGTAATAAGCTATAATTTGGGTTTATGTGGATGCTTCTGTCTAAGAAATAGCTCTCTTACATCTTTCTAGTTATTCTTCAAATGTCTACCTAGAAAATAGATATATTTTTATACCTGTCTCCTCGAGTAATGAAAATAAAAACAAAAATAGACACATGGGCCCTAATTATATGTAAAAGCTTTTGCATAGCAAAGGAAGCTATAAACAAAACCAAAAGACAATCTGCAAAATGGGAAAAGAAAGTATTTGCAATTAATGGAACATACAAAGGCTTAAGCTCCCATGCAGCTCAATATTAAAAAAAAAAAAAAAGAAGAACAACCCAATCAAAAAATGGGCAGAAAGCCTAAATAGATATTTCTCCAAATAAGGCATACAAATGGCCAACAAACTCATGAAAAGATACTCAATATCCCTAATTATTAGAGAAATGCAAGTAAAAACTACAAAGAAGTTCTACCTCACCTGAGTCAGAAGGGCCATCATCAAAATGACTACAAATACTAAATGTTGGAGAGGATGTGGAGAAAAGGGAACTTTCCTGTACTGTTGGTGTGGATGTAGATTGGTAAAACCACTATGGAAAACAGTATAGAGATTCTTTAAGAAACTAAAGATAGAGGTGCCGTATGATCCAACAATCTCATTCCTGGGTATATATTTGGATAAAACCATAATTTGAAAAGATACATGCACCCCATTATTCGTTACAACACTATTTACCATAGCCAAGACATGCAATCTAAATGTCCATCAACAGATGAATGGATAGATGTGGTCCATATATACAGTGGAATATTACTCAGCCATAAAAAAGAATGAAGTAATGCCATTTGCAGCAACATGAATGGACTCAGAAATTATTATACCAAGTGAAGTGAGCCAGAAAAAGACAAATATCCTATGATATTGCTTATATGTGGAATCAAAAAAAGAACGAATGATACAAATGAACTTATATGCAAGACAGAAATAGACCAACAGACATAGAAAACAGACTTGTGGTTACTAAAGGTGAAAGGGGGAAGGGATAAATTAGGCATCTGATATTAATACATACATAGTGCTATGTATAAAATGACAACCAGCAAGGACCTGCTGTATAGCACAGGCAGCTATACTCAATATTTTTTAGTAACCTGTAAAGGAAAATAATCTGAAAAGTAATAGACAGATATGTATAACTGAATCTCTTTGCTGTACACCTGAAATTAACTATACTCTGATAAAATAAAAAAGAAAGGAAAACAGTTTTTCTAAACTATCTAAAGAAAGGTCAATTTAATAAGTAACCAAGTTACTTTAAATAAGTATTGCTAAAGTTAGCTTTGTTTCATTTAAACATCAAAAATTAAATATCTGTAAATTTATTATCTTTCATGAAAGTGAGAAACCTACCAAAACCAGAATCAATAATCAAAAACTGAAAATAGAATTTTTTACTCTAGAAAATGTCAGAATACACAGAAGAAAACTGAAAGTGTATTAGTGATATACTTTCATTATGTGATTTTAAAAATTCAAACATACGATTAACTGATTAATACTTTCCAGTGAATTTTTATCCTAATTATATATTAATCACAAATCTCTCTAATTGAGGTGAACCATTTTTCATGGTGATTTCTTTTTGTTTCTATCATTATTCAAAAACCAATATACAAGGTTCAATATGTTCAATCATCTTTTTATTTACATTTTTTTTTCAACTTGTATTTTAGAAATCCAAGTCTACACGTTCATTTCTCATACCCAGGGAAGGCTGGTTCCAGGATCCAGCAGATACAAAAAATCCACGGATGCTCAAGTCACTTATATAAGATAGTATAGTACAGTCAGCACACCATGTCTGAGAGTTGGGAGAGCTAATCATATTTGACAAAATAATAGTGTTACCTAGTCTGTTTAAAAGTTATGAATGTTAAAGACAGGATTTGTTTAAAACACTTTTAACTGAGGCTGCCCCACCAAATCTCCACTCAGATCATGCTGCTTACAAGCCCCTTAGGTTTCATCTTATGTTTAGCAACTAAGTTATCTGTGAAGAAGCAAATGTACCTGATTGTTTTGTATATCTATCTTAAGATGAATTGCTCTTGCCAATGAGTGTTTTAGGAAAAGCTCTGCTCTAGAATGAGCAAGATAAGGAAACTTAAAAGCACCCACTTCAAAAGCCCATGTGTCTGCAGTCCAGAATGTTTTCCAAGAAGCACTTCTTGAGCACTTCTTCTGCCATGGGAAAGAACTGGACTGGTAGGCCTCTTTCAACAAATGTGCTCAGCTCGGGTTTTCTCTTCCAGCTGAGTCTTGACATTAGAGGCATTTTTGATGATTCCTCATCAAAGATGAGGCATGAAATCCTTGACACCTTGAACTTGATTATGGTAGGATTAAAGACTGCCCTCAAACAATCGATGTGAAGTTAAGGATGGTTGGTAAGCAAGGCAACCATAGTATACATCCTGTGCTATATTCAAAGTGAACAGTGAGGAAGCAATGCAAAAGCAAGATCACCTAAGGGAAGTCTCACCTTAGACTTTATTCTAGAAGGATGAGGTGTTTGCTCCAGGCTAAACCTCTAGAAAGAAGTCAACATTTAGGAAACTGACAAGTGGGAGTCTTGGTTTGCCTGTGGAAAATGGAAACCATACTAACTTCTAAGGAATAAGTATGTTCAGCTTCAGTTTAGGCTACAAATGTCCAGAGGTAAATTGCTCAACATGTAATCAAGAAATGCACTGAAGACTTTTATTCACTGAAATGTAAGAATTTTTGGAAAGAGCTTGGGTAGCCAGTCACCTGTGGACTCTGTTTCCTGACTACTCTTAATATAAAGTCTCTAAGAAATCTCACTTCATTACAAAAATGCAAACCCAAATTCCTTCCTTGGGAAGAATCTTGGATTAGGTGACCTCTAAGCCCTCATCTAAGCTAAAGATTCTCATTCTAAGACGTTAATATTGACAGACAAACGATGTAGACTCAATAAATATTTGCTGAAATAAACTGAACTGAGTTGAATTCAGGAAGTAAAAGGGTCTATATTTTATGACCACAGTTTATCTAATTCTCATAGTCAAGCAGCTGTATTAACTTCCTTTCCTTTGAAAGTCTTACATTTGCTCACCACATTTCCCTGCTAAAATCTGTGAGGTAGAGCTCATCTTACTAACCATATTTTAGAGGTCAAATTGCCTTTAGTGGTTCATTTTAGTGTCTTTTCCTCAGTATTGTCATGTCCCAACATAGAGTTTTCATATCTCTTATCTGAAAATAAATTACCTCGCCTTGATTGCATATAGGATCATAGAATAATGAGCATGGATTTTGCTTAACAGATACTCAATTTTTTTCTAGCAAAGCACCTTTATGATTTATGATCCTTAATGACCTAGTTATTTGAAAAAAAAATGGTATCAATGAGTTTTCTTCAATTGGTTAAAATATCATACATTTCTTTCACCAGTTCAGACATCTTTGTCTTTGATCTTGATTCACAGAATTTAGTGAGGAGGTGGAAAGGAGAATTGTTATAGAAGATGAATCAACAACATGATGGACAAAGGATCATAGAAGTAATGAAAAGATTTTTTGACTTCAAAAAATAAGTCAAAAATGTGAGAATCTTTGGATAAGGAAATGAAATCTTGCTTTAGCAGAAAATTGTCTAACACTTATGACATATATGTATGGGAGGGACTATGTGTATTTATAATCTTTATGATCATGAACAGAATTATAAAATTCTATATAATATTTTCCTAGAGTAAATGCAACAATATACTTGTTATTTGTAGTTACTATCAAAATAAATAATTTGTAAACCCACACTGCATACATCTATGACATGAACACTATTTTTTGTTGCATATTCTGATAGTATTTAAATCAACAAGACAATCTAGATAAAATCAAAAATGGATTATATAAAACATATTCTACAAATCTAGAAATGACTTTTATGGTTTTCCATGTCTTAAGAAACTTTTTTAAAAATTAATCGAGCATAAAATTGTAATTTGAGGTTTTTATAATATGAATAATATGTAATATGTTACAATCATTAACAGATTAGGCAATCCATTTGTTTTAGCATGTTTATTGGAATTTGATAAAAACATACTTATTGACTTGCTAGTTTTTGCTAAACTAATTTAAAACTTGCATTGACCTTCTCTACTCAACTACTGTAACTGTGCTATAACCTAATTAGGAAAACCTCAAGAGACAATCATTTCTTATGATTAACTATGAAGTAAGAATCTAGTCTTTCTTTATCAGTTCAGCTTGTTTTTATATTATTTACCTGGAATAAGACTGAAAATACTTTAACAGTTATCCTGTTCACTATAATCAAAGCTTAAAAGGTCTTTTACCTATGTGATTTTTTTGATTGGCACATACAGATGTCCTTCAACATCTGAAGGGGATAGATTTTAGGACCCCTTGCACAAACCAAAATTCAAGGATGCTCAAATCCCTTATATAAAATGCTCAAAGTCCATTATATATACAGTCCCATATATAATCTATGTACATCCTCTAGTATACTTTAAATCATATCCATATCACTTAATACAATGTAAATGCTATGTTAATAGTTGCAATTCAGTATAAATAGTAAATAGTTAAGATGGAAATTTAAATTTTGCTTTTTGAAACTGTCTGGAATTTTTGTTTTCAAATATTTTCAGTTCACAGTTGGTCGAATCTGAGGATGTGGAACCCAAGGTTTCTTATGAAGGCCAACTGTATAGAAAGGTAATAAATTAAAATAGATTACATTGTAAGTTGTATAAAACTTGGAATGTGGTTTTCTCAGAAACAATATTATGAATGGTGTTCATATACCCTGTTAATTAATGAAAGTACTTATCATATATGGATTATACAATTTATTTGTATTAAAAAAATGTAAAATACCACTCTATTTCTCTCGTCAGTAAAGTACAAAGGAAAATAGAAATGTAATTTTATATTTATGTATTTATATTTGAGCTTGTTTTCTTAGAGAATGTTGATTGGGGGAACTAAATTTGTGGCAATTCTTAAAAAACACTTTAGGGCACTATCGTTTCAAGTATAATTTTAAAAATGATTATTCAATAAATTGTTTTTGCCAATTATAAGGTAATAAATCTTCATTACAGAGGTTTTGAAAACAAAAATAGAAAGGAAAAAAAAATCACCTGAAATTCTATTATGTAAATGCAACCTTTCTTATCTTGTTTATGTTAGCTATCTATTGCTATGTAACAAATTACGCAACCCCCCAAAAGGAAAACAAAAAACGAAAAACATGACAGTTTTACGTCAGCAAACATTTTTTAGCTCATAGTTTTTTAAGGTCAGGGATTCAGGGGCGGTTTAATGGAGTGGTTTTTGCTCAGATTCGTTCATGAGGTTATAATCAAGTTATTGGCCAGTGTTGTACTCTTTTCAAGAAGTTCTAATAGGGAAAGAAGTATTTGCTTCCACGTTCACTCTCGTGGTTCTTGGCAGGCCTCAGTTCATCCCTGGCTGTTAGCTGAAGACAGCATTTGTTCACCATATAGGCCTCTCCACAGGGCTGCTGGCAACATGGCAGCTTGCCTGAGCAAGTGACCTGAGGGATAGATCCAGAGCTCTGGACAGAAGTCACACAGTGTTTTATAACCCAAGCTCAACAGTGACATACCATCAGTTCAGTTCAGTTCAGTTCAGTCGCTCAGTCGTGTCCGACTCTTTGCAACCCCATGAACTGCAGCTCACCAGGCCTCCCTGTCCATCACCAACTCCCGCAGTTCACTCAAACTCACATCCATCGAGTCAGTGATGCCATCCAGCCATCTCATCCTCTGTCATCCCCTTCTCCTCCTGCCCCCAATTCCTCCCAGCATCAGAGTCTTTTCCAATGAGTCAACTCTTCGCATGAGGCGCCGAAAGTATTGGAGTTTCAGCTTCAGCATCATTCCTTCCAAAGAACACCCAGGGCTGATCTCCTTTAGAATGGACTGGTTGGATCTCTTTGCATTCCAAGGGACTCTCAAGAGTCTTCTCCAACACCACAGCTCAAAAGCATCAATTCTTCAGTGCTCAGCTTTCTTCACAGTCCAACTCTCACATCCATACATGGCCACTGGAAAAACCATAGCCTTGACTAGACTGACCTTTGTTGGCAAACGTCTCTGCTCACTGGTACTCAAAAGATGGAGCCTGAAACAGTGTGGGAGGGGACTGCACAGGAGTGTGACTGTCAGGAGGGTAGGGATCACTGTGGGCCAGCTTAAAGAGTAACATCAAAATGATGTTTGTTTCTGGTCTGCTTTTTATATTTGTATGTACTATTGTTCCACCGAATAATATAACTAAAATATTGTATGTGTTATTAAAACATCTCTTAATATTGTTTTAGTGGTTACACTACATTACATATTGTTGACTTTTTATATTGTTTCCAAATATGCACTATTATAAATAATTTTATGATAAACAGCTTTTGCCTAAAGCTTTTCCATCTGTATTTCAGATCATTTCTTTTGGATTGCAATCTAGCTATGGGACTAGTTTAAAAAGCCTCAACACAAGTTGCCAAATTTCTTTCCAATTGGATTGTGTCAATTTAACCCACAGAGGGTTATGACAGTGTCTGTCTCACTACTTCTTTATATGGGGACTACTCAAGGTTTTAGGAGCTAACAGTACTAGCTTGTAGGTTTTTGTGTTGTTTTTCATGTTAGTTTCTCTGTTCCTTGACTTCTATATCACTGCTGCTGCTGCTGCTGCTAAGTTGCTTCAGTCGTGTCCAACTCTGTGCGACCCCAGAGATGGCAGCCCACCAGGCTCCCCTGTCCCTGGGATTCTCCAGGCAAGAACATTGGGGTGGGTTGCCATTTCCTTCTCCAATCATGAAAGTGAAAAGTGAAGTTGAAGTCGCTCAGTCATGTCCAACTCCTAGCGACCCCATGGACTGCAGCCTACCAGGCTCCTCCATCCATGGAATTTTCCAGGCAAGAGTACTGGAGTGGGTTGCCATTGCCTTCTCCTCTTATATCACTAGCTCTGCTTTTAAGCATGTTACCATGTATGTATGTTTATGTATATGTATGTGTTTATATGTATGTGTATCTCTTGGAAGAGAGAGAGAGAGAAATAAGGAAAGAATTAGTGAGTAATGTTTTCCTGAGTTAAAATGAAAAAGAATTATAAGTGTGTGGGGGAAGGGAAGAATTTAGAGAGGAGGTAATATATAACTAAGAAAGTATTGCCTAGTACTATATTTAATGAGGTGAGAGTGGTGTTTTTGTTTTATTTTTTTTAAGAAGGGTATAAGGAAACCAGTATGCACCTTGATGAGGCAGAAAAAGGTAATTGATGGGGGAGAAAGATTGGGGAATGCAATTTCCTATGACTATCCCCAGGGAACCATATTGGCCCAGGATAAGGTACTTTCCTCCTCATTTGAGTTAGAGGCTGATGAGAGAGGTAAACACATGAATTCTTTCTAAACTCCAAATATTGATGTTCTTTTATTTTCTTTTCAGTTTTTTACTTTCTTTTGCTTTTTTTAAAAAATTCAGTTCCTATTTATTATAAAACTCTTTTCCTAGAGTGAAATCATGACAAATTAGAGGTAATCTTTCATAAAAGTACATTTTATACTGGAGTACTATAAAATAATTCAAGGGACTGCCTGATATCTCTCGCCAACTGTTAAATCCTCCACTGTCTTTGATATAATCATGTTTTTACCACAACTTTGCAACTTTATCCAAAAATTATAAGTTTTCTGAAGCTGCTGTTTGATTATAAATTTTTTACTGAAAGGTACATTTATTTCTAAAGTGTTCATCACAAATGAAAAATAGCCTTAGGAAGTATTTTCCCTGGTTTCATTGTATCATGCATATACCTCTATTTTATGCTATATTGAAATTTATGTTTTATTGAGATAAACTTTTATATATCTTATTCTCCTATTAGAATGTATGCTCTGGGCACAGACCTAGTCTTATATATCTTTAGATCTCAGAATACCTACCACAGCGATTAATATGTAAATATTTGTTAAGCCATTAAACAGTGCAGTTGAAAATTTAAATGCCAGGTTGAATATACTTTTATATCTGTCTGGTAAGTTCTTTCATAAAAAAATAATGAAAATCTTTGGTTATTACTATTTTAGCCAAGTGATTGGTAGCAAAGTAGACTTCATTTTTTCCTGAAAATAATACACAGCTAAAAATATATCTGACAGAGTCTGACAGAATATAATATCTAAAATATATTTGTCTGGGGCATTCATTCTTTCATTCATTCCAAAAAAACATTATTAACTACTTGCCAGACATATTTGCTATATCAGACTATTAGAATTTAAATTCCATTAGCTATGGAGAAGCTTGGCATAATTCTAAGGGACATGTGTTTTAGGTGTGTTTTAGAAAACATTGAGGAGGATGGATTGAAGTAAAGAACAACTGAAAGCAGGGAGGTGATTAGAAAGTTATCAAGAATGACCAGGCAGGAAATGAGGATGGATGAAAGAGGATAGTGGGAAATTAAACAGGTAACAATGAACAAAACCTAACATTGCTTGGATATAAGAAGATGGAGAAGGTGACATCTTCTGGCTTTGGGAACTGGGTGGATTAAGTTATCATTAACTATTTATCAGATGGTATACGGAGTAGCTGGCCAAGGAGAGAAGAGGGCAAATTTGTAGTTTTTCCCAATTCAAATAGTGCTATCATTAAGCAATTGAATAAACAAATTCAGAGCTTAGAAGAGAAATATCTATGGGGGATTTTGGAAATAGAAATTGTAAGAGTTGTGACAAAGATTACTGCAGAGGGAGCAAAAAGTAGGAGAAAAAGGAGGGGGAGATAAAAGGAGAATCCAGAGGGGAAAGAGAAGACGGCAAAGGACTGAATTTTTATATCATTTATGACAACCACTTCAATACACTGTTTGGGTAAACTACAATGGTTATTGGAGCCATATAGTTATTAATATTAAGGGCTTCTCTGGTGGTTCTGTGGTTAAGAATCTACCTGCCAAGGCAAGCCCTGGGTTGGGAAGATTCCTGGAGATGGAAACAGCAACCTACCCAGTATTCTTGCCTGGGAAATTCCATGGACAGAAGGGCTTGTGGCAGGCAGTACATGGGGCTGCAAAAGAGTGGGACATGACTAAGTGACTAAACAATAACAACATAGTCATTAAACTAAATAAAAATCTACACTGATGCAGGATTTTGATATTGTTCTTTTTGCTCATAGCTTTAAAAATCAAGGGTATATTTTGTCTCATACCCTTTATTTCTTGAGAGTGTAGTGAAAGCCCCCCCTAGTAGTCCCTACCTTGCCCCATGGCCCAGGAGTTCCTGAAGATTATTAACCCTGAAAAACATTATAAACTGTGGTTTATGTTAGCACCTCTTACCATCAGTTTTTCTGTGATGAACTCTTGGAATCAACAGTGAAGAACCTCTTTACACGGTTGAAGAAGTCTTATAGACTCTGGTTGACTCTTAGAGAAACAAATCATCAGACTTTTTTTCTCCTGTGTATTATAGTGGATGTGACATGATAGCTAACCATCTCTACTGATATCCAAAGAAAGGTATCATTGAGCCATATCAGTTTTGATGGTATGAAGGACACTTGAAAAGCTGAGGGTGTGTGGCAAAAAATGTCTTCCGTGGAATAAGAAAGGAGGGTCATTGTATGCTTAGAAACATGAGACAGTTTAATAATAAGCATTTTATTAACTAGTTTTATCTTTCTCTCATCTCTGAACCTTTGCTATATGATTTTTAAAATGAAGGGACTGGGCTAGAATATCCTGAAGTTTCCTTCAGCTCTAAAATTCCACAGTAACTAAGAGACATACAAACTCTAAGAATAATTTAATTGTAGAAATATCAACCAGCAAAGGGCTCTTGCACGAGGTAGTTCAACATATTTGAATCAGTGTGGCAGGAAAACATCATGGATTGGGCAAATATCAGGAATTGGGCAAATTAACTAATGCTTACTCTTGTAGAGACAGAATACATCTCAGAAAAATCTGGATTCTATTAAGTATATGAAAATGTTGATTTTTGTGAGTCAAATATAAACAATTTAGTATAATTCAGCTTCCTACTACTATTTCTAGTGATTGTTTTACCAATATAAATTGTTTCATTAAAAAAATATTTTCTGGAAAATAAAATTTGATAACCGGGGTCCTAACATGGAAAGGGATGCAACAGTGTAGATACTGAGATACTTGGAGATCCTTTAAAAAATAGATATGGTATACATATGTGCCACTGGAGTGTTGTGGGGAGAAGAGTTTCCATTGTTTAATGGAATCTTTTGAGTCAGCACAGGAATTCTTTATCTAGGAATTGTCCACTTTCTGTATTCATTTGGATAAAGGCTTCCTTGGTAAGATTCTAGCCCAGAGCAATTGATCTTTGTCTCCACAGGGAGGTCAACCAGAACTGGAACCTGATTGCCTTTCAGTTTCTAAAGACACTCACAGTCAACTACTTAGCAAAGATATGCTGTATTTACATGTTTCAAGATTAGATACAGTACCAGACAGAGGAGGTGAGAGTCTATTTTCACTCCAGGACAAGGGTGGACTCTGCAGTTTAAGCTCTATTTTTCCTATCAATAGCCTATTAGAAACAAGAAACTTGGGAGAGGTGATGAAAACCTGCAGTCCCGCGGATGATTTGATAAAGCTTTTTCTGGAGGTTGGCAGATGAAGGGTTTTAGTTTTGGCTTTTGCTTGTTTTTCTGAAGATGAGATGACTGGAGAACTCAGGTAGAAGCAAGAACTTAAGAACACACGTGTGTTCATTCAGGATCCACGTAATTTCAGAATATGTATTATAAAAATACAAATGAAAATTATAGCCTGTGATTTTAAAAAAGTTAGGAAAGCTCATTAAGATTTATTATAGGTCCCAAATTTTGTAGTCCCAAAGCTTAACGACAGATGGTGGTGTAACTCCACCAATTTTGCAACCTCTACATTCAATTTAATGTTGTAACATAGGTTACCCTTGATTTGACTTCGGTGAAACTAGAATGTTCTCTTTTTCCTAAAATATGTCTGGGAGCAGATTGAGTATAGGAGAGTGTCTAAAAGGAGTCTGTTTATTTGCTCATCTTCTGAAAACTGTAATGGATGTGAAAAACAGGAACCTGATAGTGCCCGATTTTCCACGTGAAAATAAAAATGTTTTACTTTGCATTTAAAGAAGACGTGTTACAATCTATTTGAAGTGAGTAATACATCTTTCAAGATGGTATTTCTAACAGGAAAAAAAACAAAAAAAAAGATTTTAAAAACCCTGCCCCTTACCGTCTCTGCCAGCGATCTCTCTGTAAGTCAATTACATTTTTAGGTATTAGTCACAATTATACCAATTAAACGACACTGAAGAAGAAAAATGTAATTGTTGTTAAACTGAAGCTTTTGGAAATAACAGACCCGATTGTGTGGATAATTATATTTTTTATAACAAATAATAACTAAATTCCAAACAGTTTACTCGGAGAAGCATTAACCAACGTTTCTAATACTTGTCACTCGCGTAAGTTGTTTTCTTTCATCCGGGCTTCAGTCAGTCACATTTGGGATGGTTTATTTCAGTCAAGATGCGCTGGCAGGGACCATTTCGAACGAATTTATCTTTCGCCTTTACCGTAATAGAACAGTGTCTCAGAATTTGTTGATTTGCGGTTCCATCGTAAAATAAACTTGAAATCAAATAAATTTTCGTGAGAGAACTTCGAGGGCCACTTGGTGAAACTCTTCAATTACCCAGTAGCTCCGTTTAACTTTCCCCTGGAATCTCTTTAAATGACTTTTGCAGACCCACGTGCTGCAAAGAACACTTGAGTTGTGGCTGCGACCCTGCGCAGCGACTACAGGGACAGAGTTTGGCTTCCCCCCTCTCTCTGATATGCAGAGTTTCGTTTCAAGGCTGCCGTGATCCAGTGGGGTGACCAGTGACTTGTGCAAAAGAAAACTATTCGTTCGCTGTTTGCCCTTTCTGCGTTTCCCTAAGCTGCGGAAACCCGGTTTTCCTATTATTATACTCCAACTTTTTTGGAGTGTGTTAGCACAGAGCGCTAAACCCCAGCCGGCTCCAGCAGCAGCGAGGCGAACAAAGCCTGCAGTGTTTGGGGCCATGTCCGGGCGGGGGAGGTGGGCGAGGGAAAGGAATTGCAAATAAATATATTTTATGACCACCCATCAACAAACTACGTGCCACCATGGCGGCCCCTGGTAGCCGGGCTGGGTCTGCTGTGTGGACGCGGGAGCAGGCTGGGAGGGAGGCTACAGGAGAGGGGGAGCGAGCCGTAAGCCCCGGGCCTGAACTTTCACCTCTCGAACCCCGGCCCAGCCCATTGGCTGCGGGCGAGGGGTCCGCAGAAGGCAGGGTTCCAGGCAGAATCTGCGTTCTCAACTCCCCGGGCGACTTTGCGTGAAGAGTGTGTGGCCCGGGAATGACAGCAGGCGAAGAGGACACAGATAAAGGGGGCGAAGTTAAACAGGGCGCCCACGGGGGCTGCAGGCTCAGCTCCGCTTAGCAAGATCGCAAGCAGAGCACTCGGCTAGTCGAGAAAGATTTGTTCCTCCAACTCAGATATCCATTTGCACCTCTTGGCGCCTGGCTGTTTGTACTCACAGGAAAGAAACGTCAGTGACTGAATTTCACCAAAACGTGTCTTTGTGTACAGAGTGAAAGGCTAACTAAATCCGCTCCTTTCTCAAGTCTCGAGAGCACAAACCCCTCTCTTTCCTTCTTGTTGGGAACTTGAACTTCTCTTCCAAGTTGCCCAGACTCATTTATAATAAGCCTTTCCCGTTCACTTCCTCCGTCGGACCCCTAGAGAGAAAGAAAAGTAACTGGGGTCGGTGTATACGGGGGAAGAAGAAGAAGAAGGAAAAAAAAAAAAAAAAAGGAACTGCAGACCTTCTGACTGTTTTGTTACCTTTTTTTACAAACCCAGTGGAAAGATACATCCTCAGATCTCCAAGGATTTCGACGCCGTTTGTTCTGGTCTTTTCCAACATGTTTTCAGGTTAATTCAGAAAATCGGCCTTTTATTTAGGGTTGCTAGTGAAGTATAAACGCAAATTACTAAACGTAAAATGATCTTCAGAAGGCGAGGTGGGATCATTTGCATCTGGCGTTTTGTAATTTAAATGATTGCTCCCTCCTTCCCGCCTCACTCCCATCTTTAAAAATTGTTATTTGCCCACTATTCAGCCTGCATTTCGAAAAAAGACAATTTAAATAATAGCGAGGACACAGTCCACAAGCAGAGCACTTGAAGACTGCCTGGAGTTTTGAAGCTCACAGAAAGCACCGCGATTCAAAGACCGACTCTACCTCTGCTTGTGCTCCTGGCCGGGGCCGTCTTCGCAGGACCAGCCCCTTGGCTTATTGACTTAATTGGTTTCATTAGAAAATCTGACGGTGTGTTTATAGTTGTGGGTGCCAGGGGTGCTTCCTTCACTGCAGAACTGCAGGTTCTGGGGGGAAGAGTTATGCTAAGTGTGTGTGTGTGTGTGTGTGTGTGTCTGTATGAGTTCACGTCTGCCCTTTAGAAAAAGGGCGCGCTGCTCTTTGAGGAAAAGACTCAAAGGCAGAAGCTGGTGCTGCTCGTCCGTCTCCTCAGTCACCCCCTCCTCTCTCCTTCCACGGGGGGTGTTGGCGGGCAAAGCCTGGGGCCAGGGTCTGTTCACCACGGCCTCTCGGCTGCAGCAATTTGGAGGAAAGTTTCAGCGCCTTTCGGAACGCCGCGCTTCGCGACTGAAGTGCGAGCAGAGCGGCCGGTTCCGCCGCGGCGCGCACAGGACGCGGCGGGGTGGAGGGTCGCGCGGCCCGCGGACAGGGGAGGGGCTGGCGGTAGCCCGCGGGAGGAACGGCCTGCCCCGAGCCGCGGTGGAATACGGGCTCCTGAACAGCCCCCCCACCCCAACTCGGGTCACGCGTCCCATCCGGGCCCTTCCCGTCCTCCCCTCGGTCCCGCGTGGGACCTGGCAGAGTCACACCCCACGGACGAGAGCGGGGACTCGGGCGCTGGAGGCTGGGCCCGCGCACTCCCCACGCCGGCGTCTCGGCTTTGAAGTACGAGCGGCAGTTCTGGCAGTTTCTTCTTTCCTTTCATTCCGGTTACTTTGCTCCCCTCAGTCACTGACAGGCCCGTCTCGAGAGCCTCAGACCCCCAAGTCTCAGCTCGGCAACCCCTTCTTTCTAAGCTCCGCCCCGGCCGAACCGCAGCCCAGCGCCGAGCCGGTGACCAGGGCTGGGGGATCACGAGGAAGCCCGAGAACTCCCGGGTCCAAGTGAGTCAGGAGCCCGACAACAATGAAGAGTGAGAAAGACCTTCGGCCTTTCCACCCCAGGCCGCAGAGGCGCACACCGCGAAAAGAAAGGCCAGTCAGCGTTTTAACGCACGCTTGGGTCTCCCTTCCTGACTCTCGAGTACTTTAATTCCTTGCCACCGAGGGCTTTGGATCCCTTCGAGGCTTCCTGCACTTCACTTGGAATTCCCTGTTTCATTTGCCAGCAGCTCCGTCTGCTGAGAGGACGTACTTTAGGGACTGCCAAGAAGCAGCAGACACAACTCGGCTTTGCCAATACAGCATAAGGTTTTGTTCTCTCCTCCCTCCCCACCCCCTTCCTCGACTCGCCGTCTGGGCCGAGCGGGAGGGGGCGGAGCAGGAGGTGGGGAGAAGGGTGGGGGTGGGGGAAGATCTGGCGCCGAACAAACAAGTTCTCCAGCGAGTTGTTTACAGAGCAGGTGGACCTGACGTCAGCCAGGAGGCTCCACTGCAAATCCGAACAATATTCTGCGCCGCGCTTCCCCCTCCCTTCAAGAAGTTGGGGGAACGCCGGGAGATAGGTGGCTGGGGTGATGGGCATCCTAGCCAGCTGGTTCCAAACCACATTGGGGATCAACAACAACAGTCAACAATAACAAGGCAAAGTAAAACAAATACAAACAAGTGGCCCAGCAGTACTTTAGAATCCTCGGAGGCGTCCCTTCCCCCACCCCGCCCCTCCGAGAAGAGGCGGCTCCGTGCGCCGTGTGTGTACAGTTTGCATTGCCAACAACACGCGCGCGCGCGACCGGGTGCGCGCGCCCGCCAGCGCACACTCACACACATAGACACACACACACATACAGACACACACACACACACACACACACACACACATACAGATCCGGGTGGGGGGAGAGGCAGCGCGAGACAGCGCGAGCCTCCGAGAAAGCGCGAGACACGCCGGCTCGTGCAGCTCTGCGGCGGCCGCTGCGCCCCGGCTCCAACCCCGCGCAGCCAGCCCGTGAGCGCCGGTCCGGGTTATTTATGCGGCGGCCGCGTCCGCCAGCTGCGGCTTCCTCCAGCCCCCCCTCTCGGGCGCGCCCCGACTCGCGGCAGCAGTTGCCGGGACTCGCGCGTGGGTGTGTTGTTTGTGGGCTTCTGCCTCGGCGCCGCGGGTGCCACCTCCCGGGACGCTGCCCAGCGTCCCCGGTCGCGGTAAGTTTCTTCACCCTCTGGCGCG
Organism: Ovis canadensis; assembly: GCF_042477335.2. NCBI lineage: Eukaryota > Metazoa > Chordata > Mammalia > Artiodactyla > Bovidae > Ovis > Ovis canadensis. The sequence goes on along the minus strand of NC_091248.1, from coordinate 69,299,299 downwards.
CGGCACCTCCGCCCCTCACGCGGTCCCCGCCACCTCTATGCCGGGCCGGGCTTCGACTTTACTCTGCTCCGCGCTGCTGCCGGGGCGGCGGCAGCAAAGTTTCGCCCCAGTCGCTGAGCTCGGCGCGGCTGGGCGAGTGTGACATGTGTCAAATTTCGGCTCGGCATCGGGGTCGCGTTCCGGACCTAACATCACCACTTGTTGTTCTTTTTCGTGTAGCTTTGTGCTGAGGGGAAGGGGGCGTCCAGAGAGGGGAGGCTGCCTTTGGCTCACGGATGATTTTTAGTTTTGTATTCGAAAATGTTGCCTTGTCCGGCAACAGACACTCCAGACCGCGGCTGGAGGAAAATGTGTGTGGAAACAGCAGATGTGTTTATTTACTTTTATTTTTATTGTGTGTTGTCTCTTCCTTCTTCTCCGCCCCCCCCACCCCCACCCCAGAGGAGGAGAAACAACAGTAAAAACATCTGGCGTTTGGAAGCACATACTTTATTGTCCAACTGCTGACCTTTATTTACTCAGTTGGGCAAGTGCACGCTTCTCGTCTCTAAGTTAGACACTTCAGCGTATATTTCACAAGTACTTCTTGGGGAATGGAGGCGGAGAAGGGACACTCCTGCTTCTCCAGTGAAGAAACTCCTGGCCCCTAGTGACACTTGGGGATGATCGTGCGTCTCGACTGCTGCCCCCGCTCGCGCTCTTTCCCCTGTCCACGGTTAGCAGGACCCGCTTCACCCGGGACATGTCCTGGTCTTACTTTTATTCCGCTTTGGAGAGGTCTCCCTACTCCGAGGGTGGGTTTGGGGTGAAATCGCGCCTCCGGGTTCTTCAGGGAGGGGACGAGGGATGGGCGCAGATACCTTTCGGAGAAAAGGAGGGCTTCTGGGTTGACTTTTACCTGTAAGTCCGCGGAGGCCCGGGGCTAGCGGAGGGCAGACTGACGCACTGGGTTGACTTTGACCGCGAAGAGCGCGGGGCCGGACGCCCCTTCGTGCTCGCGGCAGCGCACGTGCGGCAGCGGCGCGGGCCGGACCCACTGGGTGGCCGCGCCCGCGTGTCTCCTGCACGCCTCTCCCCGCCCCGCCGTCCAGAAGGCGCCCCGACATGAAGGCTAGCGTCTGCGGGGACCTGTCCCTTGCCGTGGGTGTTCGGGTAGGTCTAGGTAGGAAGGAAAAGTTGCCCTCCTGTCCTCAGACTCTGGGATCTCTTAGGTGAGTCTCTCAGAGCACCTGGCGCACGGATGAACTCATTAGGAACAACGAGAGGGAAAGGCACGTGCGAGTTTGGAGCATTTGAGAGTGGAACTCGCGCGCATTTTGCGCGGGGACAGGGCGAGAGAGGCAGAACTGGACACCACTTGGGAGGCTCCTCAGATTCCGGAATCCCCATCAGATGAGCTTAGACCCATCTGTGTATTTGTTTATTCAGCTTTTTAACTAACAGATTTAAACCACTTAATGGACAGCTGCTGTCTGTAGTGCTCCTATCCCTCCCGCCACACACACCCCTCCTCCCATTTTCTCTCACCACATGTTGAAATCCAGTCAGTTTCTTGATCTTGAGGATTGTTCCTCGAGTACTGTTTGCTCCCAGGTGGCCAGGCTTTCACGACGCGAGTGCTCAGAAGGGCGGGAAGGAGAAAGGGCGTGGAAGACCTGTGGGAGTGTGTTAGGTGTGTATATTTCTAGTCATCATGGATTCAGAAGTGCTGAAAGAGCCACCTCCCCAACTTGCCCAGAGCCTGCTCAGAAGAATAATTAAGTAGCAGCAGGTAAGCCAAGGTGAGAAAGTGAAGCTCTAGTGTCAAGTAGCTCAAGTGGACTTTTTCCAGCTGGAAGTATTTGGGGAGATTTACTTTTGGAAAATAAAAGTTTGCTTGGAAGGCACATCTTTGCACACTCTCCAAATTCAAATAGTTTGTTTAGGCTTCAGTGGAGACGGAAGCGGTGTGTTTAATAGCACGTCTATGCTAGAGGTCAACACTAAACAAAGATGAGCTTTGAGATATTTTCATCTTCAATTTTGCATTATGGCATACCTCAGGAAATGTTTTATGTTGTCAAAAGTCCTGTTTATCTCTTCTGTCACTGTGAGTTATGGATGGGTACATTCTCAGTGTCCTGGAATTTTAAAATGTAGTGTTTGTTTAATACTGCTAAACAATTATTTACAATTTTGACTTATTTGTGTATGCATTAATAAAGTGGGTATGGAGTTATGTACACTGTGATCACTAGGTTCGTAAAATGTCATTTTCAGCTTTAAAGCTTTTAAAGTCATTCCCTCTCTCGTTCCTTCTCCCTCTCCCCCTTTCTGCCTTCCTTCCATTTTTGTTACTAGACTAGACCCATGTTCAGTAGTTGCTTAGTTCAGTACTTCTTTAAGAAACCCACTGCTTCATTGCTATCTAAAACTAAGTGAGAGAAATGTTTAATTGTGATTAAATTACTAACTTTTAAAGAAGAGACTAGAAACCTGATGATACAGCCCTGTTGGTGACAGAAGACACTCAGTTTTACAAGATCATCTTAAAGTTCACTTTTTAAGTACAAGAATACAAACAATTAAGGGAATAATTTTTAAATTCAGTTTAAATACGAGCACAAGAACTTTTCTTTTTTATACATAGTTTATTAAATTACCATTACACTACGATTAATACCAAAATAGAAAAAAAGGGAAATATATACAAATAACAATTATGAACTGTTTTAAGCTACTTTCAAAATTTCTCAACTTTAGGATTCAGCGTGATGGGAATTCTAGAACTGAATATTCAAATGAAAAGAGACCTTTAATTACATTATGATGTGAATAGTTATATCTGAGTAAACTGCGTTCCAGTTTCATTTCTTTGCACTGGTGGTAGTGTAGTGGGTTTGCTTGGAAAAAAAAATCCTTGTAGTATTCTATAAACTTAAAATAGGGGTAAATTGTTGTATGTGACACATTATAAAATTAGGAAGAAACGTGAACATTAAAATAATGAGAATTTACATTCCTTTTGTACAAGCAAAGACTCAGAAACACAAAACAACTCTCTTTGCATATCTATTAGAATTGTACTCTGTGAAAAGTATATTTAAATATGTGAAAATGCCTTCATGGCTTGATTGACACTCATAGAGCATATAGTAAAATATTGAACATAACCAGATAAATTTACCAGACATTTTATCTTAAGAGAACATGTGAGGGATATGGTACTTAATTACATAAAAGAGATATTATTTGTGATACATTTAAAGATTTACATGGCTTTGCCTTATCATTCTGTTGTTGACACTCTCATGTTAGATCAACTATTAGTTATAATACTGATAGAAAATGGAATGATGGAAATGGTCATGTATTTCTGTCTCTCAGTTAAGTCAGAGAGACCACTGACTTGTAAGAAGTTCTCTTGGCAAGAGTGTTGCTAAACAAAGTTGCAAATCACTGTTGAATTGCAAAATGATGTTAATTTCATTATAATTACTGAATATTAATTCATGGCACAGTTAATTTTTTCTTTAACTCTGTGATATATCATAGTACTCTTAGTGATAAATGAATGGATCTAAAATATTCTAACCAATGCACAGATTCATTCTGCCCTTTGATAAAAGATAGTTTATTTCTTAACTTAGGCCCAATGAGATTTTAAGATTTGCATAGATTTTTGAAAATAACCTAATTTATGTAGTCCTTAATTCGTAGAGTTCTAACAAATTTGATCAAATCCAACACAGAAAGATTGTTGTTTACCTTCTTAAGCCTTCTGAAAAAGTAATCCAGGTGCTTGAAACTTCACTTAGACAAATTCCAGTGCTTATGGTCCACAGATAGTTTAATGAGTAATTTGAATTTTGTATGCCATAGTGAATGTCTCTTCTATTTTTGGATGATTCGAACATTTATCTCTTAACATATTCAATACTTGGACTCCAGGCATATCACTTTCAGAGTGTTGTCAGGTAAAAATAATTTAAGTTCTTTGGGCTTTTTTCCCCCATGAGGCTTAAGTCATTTTCATTGCTTTCTTATGAAGTTGTTCCAAATGTTAGCTACTTCATTTGTCTCATAACTATTTTTAAACACCTTAACTAAGCATAGTTAGGAGGGCTGCTTAAACATATCATTACTTTTTTTAAAGTCCAGAATTGGTTATTTGAAAATTCATTACTGTTGAATTATATAAATACTAATAAGTAGAATAGTCTTTCCTTGTAGGTGTTCCTATCTATTAAATGATACTTACTTCCACTTGCCTATTTACTTCTGTCTTATTATTACCTCTGATGTATTGTTATATATATTCTTTCCTTTGCACTATATTTCCATCTAGTCCCTGCCACCAATTTTCCAGACAAAATACACAAAAAAAGGAGAGTAACTTTGGTGAAATATAAAGAGATATTATAGCTAACAGGTCAGTGTTAGAATATTGAGATGCTAGAGAGAGATCCTCAGAGAAAATTTAGATTTATTATGTTCTAACACTATTAATGTTAAAATAAAAAGTAAACCTGTGTATGTGGGTGACTTATTTGCAGTAATAGTTTTCATTTCAACTGTTTTTTCCTCTAAATAGATGCTTCAATGACTTGCTGTCTTATCAGTTGTGATGTTAAGTATTGGCCTAATTATTTTTAGGTGCATAATCCCAATTTTGTAATTGGAGTGACTAGGAATTTGTGTTTATTTGGACAAAATTTTGTCCAGCAGCCAAATTAAAATATGCTGTAAAATCAGGTATGTTTATATCACTCCTATTTCATTTTAAAACAACTTTATGTTGTAATGATTTGTAGTTTATAGTTCACATTGAATCCTAATACTTTTTCATTTTGGGCTTGTGAACATTGTTTACTCTTTCTAAATTGACTTGTATATGATCATTTGTCCAATTTCCTTTCCATGAACAATTTGAATTCTTATATTCCCTCAATTTGTATAATTCAATACATTTTAATGTGAGATTTTATTTAAAAATCCATTTTGTCCACAGATTATCTGTGGAGTCCAAGTTCAGTTTTTTGAATTCCTTGATATTTGAAATATGTGTTCTTGGAACTATATTCTACTGATTGAATTCAACTTCCCAAACAGTTGTACACTATTTTTTTTCCCCTGGAATCCATCAAGGATCTTCAGAACATACCTTTCCATTATATTGATAAATATGTCATACTGAGCTGACATCTTCATTCCTTTCTGCTGTAGCAAATTATTTTCATTAGCAAGAGCATGTAAAATTTAAATGTTGAAAAAGCACACTGCTATGAAGCAAATGAATCCCCAGGGGTTTAAAAGCTCTCAGCATTTTTAGTTTATTAATGTTCCTCAATTTCCTTTGATTTCTGTCTTAGAAGCCTTAAAATATACTTTGTGGAAGATAATGTTAGTTTAAAATTTAAGTTTTTAGTGCTGCTTCTTAAAGCTCTTTGTAACAAGTCTGAAAGATTTGTGCCATGAAACTATCATAAAAATTTTTAAAAACAGGTTAAGGACATTAAATTCCTCAAAGAAAGGATGCTACTGCAAAAAACATAGTTTCTCTGATATCCATTTCTTTCTTTTCTTTCTTCTCAACTTTTATCATGCTATTTTCTGTGAAAGTTTTCTTTTTTGCATCATTTTTGTTTTGTATCATTTTGGTACACATACAGAACTACCACTTTGCAACTTTTTCTCAATTTAAGGAAAAAATAACAAAGTTTCCTAAAGTGTATTTTAGGGGGTAAGAAAAAATTTTGTGGTAGACATATTTCAGAGAAAGTGTTTATAAAATTTCTTGCTGGCAGATAGTGAGGAGAAACTTATAGTACACTAATCCAAATATCTTAACATCTTAGCATATGTAGACTGTCATAAAATCATCTCATTTAAAAAAGAAAAAAAGATCCCCAACGTCCTTAAAAAATATTCCTCACCATTACTTCACCCAAATTTATGTTCCAGGATTTGGTTGATCTATATTTGTATGCCTGTAGCTAGCTCTTCATTTCCTTTTTGTCTTCATTTTCCCCCCTTTCTGAGTAGGTCTTTTACTTTAGCTAAATTATGTCCCCCAAAATCTTGTTTTATACACCTAATTACTACCCCCTCATTACCAGTCTGATCAGGTAGACCATCAGCTACTCCCTGATTTGATGCAATAGCTACTTAATTTTCCCCCTTTTCTCCCTTCAGGTACAACAGTTTATTCTCCAAGTAGCAGTGACCTTTTGAAGATTTATCTATCTGATCATGTCATTCTTGAAAGGTATACATCTTCCAACAACTTCTTATGTCTCTGAAAATAAAAGACAAGGACCTTACTAAAGTCCCTTTTATTTGACCCCTACTCTCTGTCTCACAGTATTTCCTATCATTTTCCTCTTACTCAGTCAACCCTAGACACTGACTTCCTTGGCATTCCTCAAAATGGGATCAGCTATTTCCCACTTCAGAGTTTTCCTCTGTCTGTCTGTAATGCTCTGCCCTCAGGTATCTTCACTAACTTCAAGTCTCTGCTCAAACATATCCTTATGGAAGCCTTCTCTTGATTGTCGTATCTAAAATAACAAATCATCATTGCTCATACTGTCACCTTTATCATATGTTGATTTCCCCTATAGCACTATCAACTGACTTTAAAAAGATTGTTTATTTATTTATAGTCTCAATGAGAATGTGTATTCCATGGATACAAAGTTTTCTTTTGGGCACTGTTCTAATCCAGTGTTTAGAACATGCCTTGTACTTGGTAGGAACTCTAAAACTAAATGTTGAATTAAAGAATGTATGACTTTGTGGAGGTCTAGCAGGTTACTTCTGTCTGTATCATTGTTCCATTTTGTGTATATGTGTCATTGAAATTCCTTTTCACCTTACATTTTCCTCTTGCACTCACCTTATACCATATTTTGGAAACTGTTCATTACTGTATTGGCCAAGACATGACTCTCATCTTGTGTGGGTATGCTGTAAGTTCGGTTTTCTGTATCTTTTCTATTCTTGATCTGAGAATGTAACTTAACTTGAAAGTTGTGAGTAGATATTAATGCTTTTGGACAAAAAATGCACAATAGTTGAATGCTTCAATATAATAATGCTTATATTAATAGGACCATTGAACTGACATATTTAATCATAGAACTGATCATTATATCTGGAAGAAAAGCTATGATAAACCTAGACAGTGTATTAAAAAGCAGAGACATCACTTTGCTGACAAAGGTCCATATAGTCAAAGCTATGGTTTTTCCAGTAGTCATGCATGAATGTGAGAGTTGGATCATAAATAAGGCTGAGGACTGAAGAATTGATGTTTTCAAATTGTGGTGCTGTAGAAGACTCTTGAGGAGTCCCTTGGACTGCGGGGAGATCAAACCAGTTAATCCTAAAGGAAGTCAACCCTGAATATTCATTGGAAGGACCGATGCTGAAGCTGAGTTTCCAATACATTGGCCATGTGATACAAAAGAGACGACTTATTGGGAAAGACCCTGATGCTGGAAAGATTGAAGGTAGGAGGAGGAGGGGACAGCAGAGGACGAAATTGTTGGATGGCATCGCTGACTCAATGGACATGAATTTGAGCAAACTCCAGGAGATCGTGAAGGGCAGGGAAGGCTGGTGTGCTGCAGTTCATGGTGTCCCGAAGAGTTGGACACAACTGAACAACAGCCTCAACATCTTAATATGAGTAGCATAATTAGTGTATATAGATGTTTCTAATGTTTATACTATGAGTACAACATGGGCATTCAAAGTGTTTCTGGGGGTTGGTGAGGAAAGAGGGAGGGGAATGGGTTAAGTCAAGGTCTTTTCTGAAACCATATCTAGATTGTTGTTGTTATTCTGTGGTATAATAAGATAGATAGTTTTACTTTTTTTGCATTGGCACACATACCATCGTTTATAACATCTTTTCTTTCATTCTTTCAGTATCTATCTTTAACAGAGCAGGTTAAATATTTATGATTTGTTGGAAAGTCCATCTTTCTGAATTTAAAGTCCTATTCTTTGGTGTGTGCAGGTCACATTGGTACGTCTACAGCTGAGGGATAAATGAGTGATACAATTCTCCATATAATGCTGCACGGATCCACAGATTTTATTCTCATAAACCTAATGTCCTGTAGAGTTCTCTTTCACATACTATGTACATATTTAAAATTTGTATTCACTTGCTCGGCAGTTTTGTTCTAAATATCTTGAGAAAGGGGTATGTAATCTTCACTATTGATAATGAGAAAAGAGGCCTCTCTTTGCCTACTTCATCTCATTTCCCTGTTTCTCTTTCCTCTTTGAGACAAATTATGAGATCTTTCAGAATAATTCTGGTTATCTTATTATACCATGAGTGAATGTGTGGTCCTTGAAAAACTCTGAAGAAAGACACAATGTGGCTTTATTATATTACTACCTCACTTTTTCCTTTCAAAAAACATACTAACTTATGTTTTCTGCTTTTTTTGCTGTTAAAATCCTGGTCCTTAGGTACTCCTTGCCCTCCTTGTCACCATCTGGCTATTCCAGGTCCCAATGTATTCTCTTTCCCTTGTTCCAAGCAGGAAATATTTTTTATTAAGGGCCTTCTCTGATAATGGTAATGCATATTAGAATGTGGATGAAAATGACTCCTCCTGGGAAGCATGATTATCTCAGATAGGAAAATGGCCTGCTTGGTTTACTGACCAGGGTTCCACAGTGAGTGCCAGGAGACCTGCACTCTGTTTCTTAGTCTGACTTTTAACTATTGTGCAATATTGGATGGGTCTTTTCCTTCACAATAAAAAAGATTGGATTAGTTTTTAGATTACTTTCACCTGAAGCCTTTTATGACATACCTAAGTCAAATTAGAAGCTGTGAACAGGTTGTCTCTTACTACAATATAAACACACAGGTAAGAATGACTGGGAGAAACAGATCATTCCTAAAATAAAGATGATTAAAACCAACAAAAAATTACCACAAATATCTTTGCTTATGAAACTCAGGGGGCTCAGTTAAAATGTATTTTTCTTCACTTGTCTTAGCCCACTTGGAATTTTCACATCACTCCCCTCCTTCCCAGTCAGCAATGGAGCCTCACCTTATTTAACCAGTATGCTGAGACAGGCAGAGAAGTGAGTGCACGTGGAGTTGGTCATGTCAGGGTTGAGAAAAATAAATAATTGCCTGGCATCCTGTCCCCTGAAGCACATACCATTAACATCTCATAAATATTCATTTCTTTACAATTTTGCCTTGGTCCTGTGGTCATTCACATATTTAGCTTTTGGTGGCATCAATCCAGAAATAAAATGTACAGTTGGATGAGCTGTTTGATAAGCTTTGTCTTTTTAAAATTAGAGCTCTCCCTTTTAACGGACCTTACACACACACACGCACACACACATTTTTTAGAACCGACATAAAATGTTGGGCTGCCTCATGGTCCAGTCTGTGCATTGTGCTACGTTAAAACACAGCTGCCAACTGTAGGGGTGCTGCATGTCTTTGCTGCAGTTTGGCTTAAAGGGAGTGAGTAACACAAGGGTTTATACAGTGCACCACATAGGAAGTTTGGCCCCACATTTCTTGAAACATCTGTTTTTCTTCCCCAAAGAACTGCTGAAAAGTCTTTAGAGCCCCATCTAAGTTGTTCCTTCACTGCTTTGCTGCCCCAGCCCCTAGTCGAGTGATGCATGCATTTACACCAAGTGTACGCGCCCTGCCAAGTGTGCCGTCCCGTGTGTGGTGTAGTATCTTTTCTCATTCTGGCTACTTTCCTTGTGAAAAATTAGCCTATATGTAGACAAACAAGGAGCCGCAGATTGCGTGTCAGAAGGTAGGGGATTATGAATTGCAGTAGTTTGTAGCAGTGATGTAAGCTTGCAGATGTTCATTTTTCAGTATATTTTACCTTGTTGTATGTTGTAGAGCTAACCTTTTTGGCACCTAGGACCATTTTCATGGACAAATTTTCCACAGACCAGGGGTGGGGCAGGGGGAGTGGTTTCAGGATCATTCAAGGGCATTACATTTATTGTGTCCTTTATTTCTATTGTTATTACATCAGCTCCAACTCAGATCATCAGGCACTAGATCCTGGAGGTTGGGGACCCCCGTTATAGAGAATGTATACTCCTGTAACTAAAAATAAAGTTCATTTGACAGCATTTGTGTTGTCCCAAAGAAAGTACTTTTAAATCTATATTTTTTGATCTATTTATAATATTTCTCTACTTTCAGAAAAGTATGCTTTTAGGTTGCCCTTGTATCACTTCCAATTCTGTGCTGCTTTGTAATTTTCAGTAATTTCAAACTGCCCCTAGTCCTGCATGTCTGTTGCTGAAACTATTTGACAAGTAGAAGAAAGGCAATGTAACTTTTTATTTCTAATTGGTATTTGATTTTACATAGCTGTTCTCTTTGATATTCCTCTAATTGTGTCCTGGAAAAATCTCATTCCCACTGGACTGAAACGATGCTAGATGCTAAAATGTGACTAAGTACTCACTTACTTATATTATTATATTAAAGGAACATCATTATTATAAGTATTGTTTTTATTTTGAGAGACAACTTGTTTTTATGACTATAGAAGATCGAATTTTAAGGGCAAATGTACAATAATAGAGAATATATAGTAACAAGCTATGAATAAATAAACAATAAAATATTTAATGCTTATTTTCTTATTATTGGAACTACATTTTTGTGAGAGGACATTTAAAATAGAATACAAATGATTATTTTATTTTTACATGTCTACTTATAAGACAGTGAAAATATATTTGATTATTTTTACAAAGCTATTTGGCTATACATTTGATGTTTCATTTTAAAATAAGGTATTGGCTACTATGTTGTAGAAATGATCCTGATAATTTTCTCTCAGAATTGTTACTTGTTACTTTCACTGTGATTTATTAATTTTACAAGTTATATTTTAAATGCTCATATTTACAAAGTTGTTTAAATATCAAACATAATTTTTTGTTTTGTTTTTTTCCGAAGAAAGCTATCAGATGCAATCTTTTTATTTTTAATTGAACTGTAGTTGATGTATAATATTGTGTTTCAGGTGTATAGCAAGTGATTCAGTTATATATTCAGATTCTTTTCCCTTATAGTTTATTATAAAACATTGAATATAGTTTCTTATGCTATACAGTAAATCCTTGTTTATTTTTTATATAATAATGTGTATCTGTTAATTGTATACCGCTAATTTATCCCTCCCTCCCTCCTCGTTTCCCCTTTGGTACTCACAGTTTGTTTTCTATGTCTGTGTCTGTTTCTGTTTTGTAAATAAACTCATTTGTATTATTTTTTAGATTCCACGTATAAGTGATATCATATATGATATTTATCTTTGTCTGATTTGCTTCACTTAGTAAGATAATCTGTAGGTTCATTCATGTGCTACAGTGGTGGTATTTCATTCTTTTATGGCTGAGTAATATTTCATTGTGTACATGCACACACTCAGTCACTCTCTCTCTTCACTCGTCTGCTGATGAACGATTAGGTTGCTTCCATGTCTTGTCTATTGTAAACAGTGCTGCTATGGACATCGGGGTGCATGTATCTTTTCAGATTCTGGTTTCCTCCAAATATATATCCAGGAATGGAATTGCTGTATCATATAGTACTTTTAGTTTTTTAAGGAACCTCACTACAGTTTTCCAAACTGACTGCATCAATTTACATTTCCACCAATGCTGAAGGAGGATCCCCTTTTCTCCACATCTTCGCTGGCATTTGTTATTTGTAGACTTTTTTTTTTTTTTTAATGGCCACCTCATGTGTGGCTTGCAGGATCTCAGTTCCCAGACCAGGATTGAACCTGGGTCATACAACAGGGAAAGCCTAGACTCCTCACCACAAGGCTACCAGGAACTCTGTATTATTTGTAGACTTTTTGACTTTTATGGCCATTATGACCACTGTGAAGTGATGCCTCACTGCAGTTTTGATTTGCTTTTAACTAATTTGTGACCTTGAGCATATTTTCATGTGCCTGTTGGCCATCTGTGTGTCTTCTTTGGAGAAATGTCTGTTTAGGTTTTCTGCCTATTTTTTGATTGCATTGTTTGGTTTTTTTGATATTGAGCTGTATGAACTATTTGTATATTTTGGAAATTAAACCCTTGTCAGTCATGTCATTTGTAAATTCCTCATAGTTCATAGATTGTCTTTTCATTTTGTTGATGGCTTCATTAGCTGTTCAAAAGCTTGTAAGTTTGATTAGGTTCCATTTTTTTCTCATTTACTTTTGCTTTTATTTCTTTTGCCTTGGGAAACTGATCTAAGAAAATATTGCTGTGATTTTATTGTGCTTTATTAACAACACAAAACATATTTTAATTGATCATCTTTACAAATTTGTTTTAAACTCTACAAATTTTTCAAGTTTTAATTAAATAAAATTTATATGCAATAAAGTTCATGTCTTTCTAGTGTACAGTTCTGTATGGTTTCACAAACATATAGTTGTATACTCACTACCACAGTTAAGATGTGGAACAGTTCCATCATGCTCCAAAATTTTTTCATGTGAATTTTAGTCAACACCTCCTCTCATCTTGTAGTCTCTGGTAACCACTGATCTATTTTCTGTCCCTAGAGTTTTGTTTTTTTAAAGTGTGTTTTTTGGGGGAGGTAACAGTCTTTTTAATTGAGTGAATTTGATATTGTAGCACTGTTTACATTTATGAAGTCCACCATGTTACAGATTGCAATGTGGTCTCTATTGTAGCCATACCTATCACATCCCATGATTGCAGTGCAGTGTTGTTGTCTCTCTTCATTACACTGTGTAGTGAATGTCTGTGGCTTATTTACTGCTCCTTTCAAGTTTGTACCCTTAAACAACATCAATCTTATCCCCCCATCCCCATCTCTTGGTAGCCACCTATTTTGCTCTCTGATTTTACAAGTTTGACTTTGTTAGATTCCACATTTATGTGTGGTATGAGACAGCACAAGCCTCTCTGACTTGTCTCAGCATAATGTGCTCAAGGTCTATCCATGTTGATGCAAATGGCAGGATAAGGCTTCCCCAGTGGGAAGTGGGTAAAGAACCTGCCTGCCTGTGCAGGAAGTTCAGTCTCTGGGTTGGGAGAATCCCCTGGAGGAGGACATGGCAATCCACTCCAATATTCTTGCCTGGAGAATCCCTTAGACAGAGAAGTGTTATATGTATATATGCATTATATACATGTATATAATATTTCAGTCCTGTCTGACTCTTGTATATTGTATTTATACAAATTGTATAAAATACTCATGTATAATATATATGTGTATACTATATCTATATGTACATATTACATTCAACTCTATGTTATTAATCATGCGGTATGTAACCTTCAGAGGCAGGCTTTTTTCATCTAGCTTAACACATTTGAGATTCATCAAATTGTTGTGTATATCAGTTTTGCCTTCGTGAGAATGCAGTCACTTATTCCTATCATAATTTCTTAGGAGTTTATAATTCTCCTCTCATTTATTATTCAAGTATGTTTATTTTATAAATTATTGCATTTTATTTTGACATAAATTGGCTTCGCTTATGAACTAGAGGCTTTACTATTTGATCTTTTCTGAGAATTAATTTGGGGTCCTCTCCGTAGCTGTCTACTCTCATTTCTGTTTCCACCCTTAGTCTCTCTTGTTCTCATACTTCTTTCCTTTGTTCTCATAGGTGTTTGTTGTTCTTTTCACTCCTTTTCATCTGTTTGACAAGTTGAAAGATGTACAGCCCATTCAGGTAGTTAGCTTTTAAAGAAGAAGCAGCTCATTATCAGTTGATTAATAATACCCATTCATTTATTCAGTCACTTACTCGTTTATTCATTGATTACTGATCACCTACAATCTGTAAATGGCAAAAGAAGTAAGAAGAATCCAAGAATTGAAACTTTGAGATAATAAATTTTTGTTTTCTCTTCCAAATCAGGTGGGAGATGGAGACAGGGTTTGTTACTCAGGGGCCACTGTCAGATGGCTTATGGACTGCAGGAAATGGAAAAATAATATATTCAGAGAAGTAAATCAAAAAGTCAGGCTTCCCTTGTGACTCAGCTGGTAAAGAGTCCGCCTGCAATGCGGGATACCTGGACTCAGTTCCTGGGTTGGGAAGAGTCCCTGGAGAAAGGAATGGTTACCCACACCAGTATTCCCACACCTGCCAATGAGGAGACATAAGAGATGCAGGTTCGATCCCTGGGTCGGGAAGATTCCCTGGAGATGGGCATGGCAACCCACTCCAGTATTCTGGCCTGGAGGATTCCATGGAGTGTAGTCCTTGGGATCGCAAAGAGTCGGACACAACTGAGCGACTTTCACTTTCAAATCAAAAAGTTAGGTGGGCTGCTGAGGACAAATTGTCAGTTTGAAGAGGCCAACTAGGCTGAAATGGAACAAAAATCAGGGAGGCAAGACAGGAATGAAAATGCACAAGATGCCTGGAGAAACCCTCTGTGGGTTGCCTTTTTTTACAGGTAAGAAATGAATAATTTAAAGACATCTGTATGTGAGAGAAGCAGTCCCCATTTTCATAGTCCTGGCTAGTGGCTTTGTGAAACTTACATGAATGAATAACTAATTGTAATATTCAATAATTGACAAAATTTAATTGATAGAAAGTTCTTCCTTACATTGAGTTGGAATCAATTAGCCATTATTTCTAACTCCACCTTTTGGTTTTACACAGACTATTTCACATAGATAATTTTGCAGATGTCTTAAAAATTTTTATAATCAAGAAACCTTTCCTTTCTGAGGATAAAGAAGTCATATTTCTTCAGTTATCCTTCATATACACTCTGTGGATTTCTTTTGCCCTTCACAGTTCTCATTACCCTCCTCTGGATATGCTTCTCTTTGCTGAAGCTTCCCTTTAAAATGTATCCAGAGCTGAATACCATGCCATGTATATGTTCTGACCAACACAGAATGCAATGAAAATTTGTTCTCATTTTTTCTGTAACCTAATGGCAATTTTTTTTCAGTCATGTTACATTGTTACTAAAATGTTGCTTCATTTCATGTAAATTGCAAATACTATCAGTTAGAATATTGTAAAAAAAAAATAGGATTTATATGTCTGTTACATTAGTTTCTTTATCATTTAGTGTATTCAGCATGTCAAGATTTTTTAAAATCTCAGTTCTATTATATATGTTAACAATTGTGTCATCTATAATTTTGATTAACACTTTATACTCTACTTAATTATTTTTGAAAATATTGATCAGAGCAAGGTTAAGAATAGAGCCTTTTTTTTAAAACTCAGTGGGTAGGAGCTCTTTGATTTATCATTAACCCTTTGGATGGGATTATTTACCTACTGGTATACATCTGAAATTAATCATAAGTGTCATTATAAAAATGGCTATTATTAAGCAGTAGATACTTTTCTAGGAAATTTGTGTGTGAATTAATTTATTTTTCATACTGTCTTTATGAGGATTTATACTGTTATTGCCCCATTTTACCAATGGCAAAGCTGAGTTACAGGTTGTCCAGAACTGTGAGGTATCTGAGATTTTACCTTACTTGCATGGTAACAGATTAGTCAGACACTATTTTGTGGAACTTTATAGAAGACAAAGGACTTTATTACTCCTGATACAGTGAGGAGCAGGAACCTTATGCTTGCTTTGGTTCCTTGTCCCCCAAGTTCAGGGACTTCCCTGGAGGCCCAGATGGTCAATCAACCTGCAGTGCAGGAGACCCGGGGTTGGTGCTGGTGGTAGAGACCCTGCCTGCCAGAGCAGGAGAGTAGAGACACTGGTTTGATCCCTGAATTGGAAAGATGCCCTGCAGGCGGCCATGAAAACTCACTCCAGTATTTTTGCCTGGGGAATCAGAAAGAGGAGCCTGGCAGGCTATGATCCATAGGGTCTCAAAGATTGGACATGACTGAAGCGACTTAGCACGCATGCACCCCTAAGTCCATCAGGGGCTCCACAGAGTGCCCCAAGTCCACGTTGTACACTCTGTATCACTGTATTGCAGATGAGGAACTTCAAGTTTAGGAACCCTGATCTTTTGTAATGGGCTATAAGCAAACCTTCCCTTTGTTCAGAGGGAGGTATTATGGATATTCAAAGGCAATTTGGTATATAGACATCCATGAGGAAGATAGTCTAGAACAAAGGCTGTCAGTGCCTGTGCTCACAAAACATGCAGAAACTTGACTGATCTATATTTGCCTCTTAATCTAAGAATTTCCCCGAAAGTTACATAGGAAGTGGACTTAACAGTTGGCCATTGAAAGACTTACTCCATACTTTCTTGGTCCAGGCATTGTACAGCCAATGCCTTTCTCTGATCCACTCATC
The DNA here is from genome assembly GCF_042477335.2 of Ovis canadensis. Taxonomy (NCBI): domain Eukaryota; kingdom Metazoa; phylum Chordata; class Mammalia; order Artiodactyla; family Bovidae; genus Ovis; species Ovis canadensis. Next base: position 69,282,988 of record NC_091248.1, on the reverse strand, counting down.
TAATAACGTGTGAGACAAGGAAACAAGGTTTAGTATGACTTATTTTTAACAAATCCATGGCAGGCTTTTTTTTTTTTTTTTTTTAATGTAAGTGCTCACAAACCATCTGTTTAGTAACCTGTTGTAGAATTTTGTTGGGGAATAATGTCAAGATCACTGATCTTCGTTTCCTAGAATCTTTTTCCCTTCAAAAAATAAAATAACATTTGTCCCCTCTTATGTGTTACATCTGCTCTTGTTGTTTGTAACTCTTTCAAGGTTATCAAGTGTAGTTTCGTGATAACATATACAAGCTACTTTTTAAAGACGCCTTAAAATTTTAACCTAGTATTTCTGCATACCTGAACTTATTTAAAGTGACTCATGGCCCTCTTTTTAATTCCTGAGCTTTTATTTTCTCATTAATTATATTTGATTTTACATTTTAGTATAACTTTTCTTTTTGGTGGAAAAGGTAAGCTACGCAAGAATCAAGAAGTTCAACTGTATCTCAGTTATCTTAGAACCTATCACTGTCCCAAACACTAGGCTTATATCTTCTTTATTATTTTCTCCATATCTAAATATCTTGAAGTGTTTCTAGTTTTTTTTTGGGGGGGGTTGGGGTGAAGATTTGCCACAGCCCATTTTAAGAATTTAATAATATTAAAGCTTTGAGTCATGTTTCTGTACTGTTTCTTGCCATGTAATAACACTTATGAGGTTGAATAATCGCTGTGTAATGCTTATTATTTTTAAGATATTTTCTAATTAGTTTTGCTAGTGTCTTCTGAGACTGGAAGCTTATAATTTCACTTTTAATATCTCATAATTTCAGTAGATATGATATTGATATTTGTCCCAAACCATTTTTATTTTAGAGTTTCATGCCAAGTCATTGTATATATTTTCAGTTCAGCTCAGTTGCTCAGTTGTGTCCGACTCTTTGTGACCCCATGGACTGCAGCACACCAAGCCTCCCTGTCCATCACCAACTCCTGGAGTTTACCAAAACTCATGTCCACTGAGTTGATAATGCCATCCAACCATCTCATCCTCTGTTGTCCCCTTCTCCTCCTGCCTTCAGTCTTCCCCAGCATCAGGGTCTTTTCCAATGAGTCAGCTCTTTGCATCAGGTGGCCAAAGTATTGAAGTTTCAGCTTCAACATCAGTCCTTCCAATGAACACTCAGGACTGATCTCCTTTAGGATAGACTGGTTGGATCTCCTTGCATCCAAGGAACTCTCAAGAGTCTTCTCCAACACCACAGTTCAGAAGCATCAATTCTTTGGTGCTCAGCTTTCTTTATAGTCCAACTCCAATATCCATACATGATTATTGGAAAAACCATAGCCTTGACTAGATGGACCTTTGTTGGCAAAGTAATGTCTCTGCTTTTCAATATGCTCTCTAGGTTGGTCATAACTTTCCTTCCAAGGAGTAAGCATCTTTTAGTTTCATGACTGCAGTTACCATCTGCAGTGATTTTGGAGCCCCCCAAAATAAAATCTGCCACTGTATATATGTGGAAGTTGGTAATTTTTTTTTTTTCTGTAAAAGACTAGATAGTAAATACAGGTTGTGAACCATTGGTCTCTGTCACAACTAGTCAACTCTGCCACTGTAATATAAAAGCAGCTATGGATGGCACCTAAGTGCATGAATGTTGTTGTGTGCCAGTAGTTTTATTTATGGACATTAATGTTTGAATTTTATATAATTTTCATATTTCATAAGATATACTTTGATTTTGATTCAGCTATTTAAAACTATAAAAATGTACACCTCGTAGACCATCCAAAATCAGGTGGTGAGCCAGTAAAGCTCACAACTATATTTGCCAAGCATGCACACAAGCACACACACATATAGTTGTTGATATAAATATAGACATATCTTTTAAAATTTCTGTTTCTAAAATCCATGCCACATTTTGTTCACTGGCTTGGAACTGTGAGCTTAAAATTGACATGGACTTCTAAGAATTCTATGACAAAGTTTTTTTTCTTATTTCTTCCCATTTAATTGCTATCAAGTAGTAGTTCTCTTTATTGCTTTCTTTTTTAAAAAAATTTTGACTGGACTGGGTCTTTGTTGCTGTGCACAGGCTTTCTCTAATTGCACTAAGAAGGGGCTAGTCTTTGTTGTGGTGTGTGGTCTTCTCATTGTGATGGCTTCTATTGTTGTGCAGAACAAGCTTCAGTAGTTGTGGCCCATGGGCTTACTTGCTTTGTGGCATGTGGGATCTTCCCAGACCGTGCATCAAAGCCATGTTCCCTTTATTAGCAGGTAGATTCTTATCTGCACCACCAGAAGAAGTCCTACTTATTGCTTCTTAAGTCTTTAGCAAGAAAAAATTATTAGCAAGCCAATAGTTCATTAGTTTCTGTCCTTTATTGTGTCCATCTTTGCATGAAATGTTCCCTTGGTATCTCTGATTTTCTTGAAGAGATCTCTAGTCTTTCCCATTCTGTTGTTTTCCTCTATTTCTTTGCATTGGTCACTGAAGAAGGCTTTCGTATCTCTCCTTGCTATTCTTTGGAACTCCGCATTCAAATGGCCGTTTCCTTTTCTCCTTTGCCTTTTGCTTCTCTTCTTTTCAAAGCTATTTGTAAGGCCTCCTCAGACAAGCATTTTGCCTTTTTGCATTTCTTTTTCTTGGGGATGGTCTTGATCACTGCCTCCTGTACAATGTCACGAATCTCTGTCTGTAGTTCTTCAGGCACTTGTCTAGCCGATCTAATCCCTTGATTCTATTGGTCACTTCTATTGTATAGTCATAAGGGATTTGGTTTAGATCGTACCTGAATGGTCTGGTGGTTTTCCCTACTTTCTTCAATTTAAGTCTGAATATTGCAATAAGGATTTCATGATTTAAGCCACACTCAGCTCCCAGTCTTTTTTTGCTGACTGTATGGAAGTGTCTCCATCTTTGGCTGCAAAGAATATAATCAATATGATTTTGGTATTGACCACCTGGTGACGTCCATGTGTAGAGTCTTCTCTTGTGTTGTTGGAAGAGGGTGTTTGCTATGACCAGTTCATTCTCTTGGCAAAACTCTATTAGCCTTTGCCCCGCTTCACACTGTACTTCAAGGACAAATTTGCACATTACTCCAGGTATTTCTGGAGAAGGCAATGACAACCCACTCCAGTACTCTTGCCTGGCAAATCCGATAGACGGAGGAGCCTGTTATGCTGCAGTCCATGGGGTTGCTAGGGGTCGGACATGACTGAGCGACTTCACTTTCACTTTTCACTTTCATGCATTGGAGAAGGAAATGTCACCCCACTCCAGTGTTCTTGCCTGGAGAATATCAGGGACGGGGGAGGCTGGTGGGCTGCTGTCTATGGGGTCTCACAGAGTCGGACATGACTGAAGTGATAGCAGCAGCAGCAACAGCCAGGTATTTCTTGACTTTCTACTTTTGCATTACAGTCCCCTATAATGAAAAGGACATTTTTGGGGGGTGTTAGTTCTAGAAGGTCTTGTAGGTCTTCATAGAACAGTTCAAATTCAGCTTCTTCAGCTTTATTGTTCAGGTCTTAGACTTGGATTACTGTGATTTTTGAGTGGTTTGCCTTGGAAACAAATAGAGATCATTCTGTCATTTTTGCAGTTGCATCAAAGTACTCCATTTCTGACTCTTTTGTTGACCATGATGGCTACTCCATTTCTTCTAAGGGATTCTTGCCTACAATAGTAGATATAATGGTCATCTGAGTTAAATTCACCCAGTCCATTTTAGTTCACTGATTCCTAAAATGTTGATTTCACTCTTGCCCTCTCCTGTTTGACCACTTCCAATTTGCCTTGATTCATGGACCTAACATTCCAGTTCCTATGCAATATTGCTGTTTACAGCACTAGACTTTACTTCCATCAGAGTCACATCCACAACTGGATGTTTTTGCTTTCACTCCATCTCTTCATTCTTTCTGGAGTTATTTCTCCACTGATCTCCAATAGCATATTGGGCACCTACCGACCTGGGGAGTTCATCTTTCAGTGTCCTATCATTTCGCCTTTTCATACTGTTCATGGGGGTTCTCAAGGCAAGAATACTGAAGTGGTTTGCCATTCCCTTCTCCAGTGGATCACATCTGTCAGAGCTTTCCACCATGACCCATCCATCTTGGGTGGCCCTACACGGCATGGCTCATAGTTTCATTGAGTTAGACAAGGCTGGGGTCTCTATGATCAGATTGGTTAGTTTTCTGTGATTGTTGTTTTTAATCTGTCTGCCCTCTGATGGAGAAGGATAAAAGGCTTATTGAAGCTTCCTGATGGGAGAGACTGACTAAGGCGGAAATTCGGTCTTGTTGGGAAAGACTAGATATCTCTTCAAGAAAATTAGAGAAACCAAGGGAATATTTCATGCAAAGATGGACACAATAAAGGACAGAAATGGTATGGACCTAACAGAAGGAGAAGATATTAAGAAGAGGTGGCAAGAATACACAGAAGATCTATACATAAAAAGATCTTCATGACACAGATAATCATGACGGTGTGATCACTCACCTAGAGCCAGACATCCTGGAATGCAAAGTCAAGTGGGCCTTAGGAAGCATCACTATGAACAAAGCTAGTGGAGGTGATGGAATTCCAGTTGAGCTATTTCAAATCCTAAAAGATGATGCTGTGAAAGTGTTGCACTCAGTATGCCAGCAAATTTGGGAAACTCATCAGAGGCCACACTACTGGAAAAGGTCAGTTTCATTCCAATCCCAAAGAAAAACAATGCCAAAGAATGTTCAAACTACTACACAATTGCACACATCTCACCACACTAGTAAAGTAATACTCAAAATTCTCCAAGCCAGGTTTCAACAGCATGTGAACCGTGAACTTCCAGATTTTCAAGCTGGATTTAGAAAAGGCCAAGGAACCAGAGGTCAAATTGCCAACATCCGTTGGATCTTTGAAAAAGCAAGAGAGTTCCAGAAAAACATTTGCTTTATTGACTATGCCAAGACTTTGACTGTGTGGATCATAAAAAACTGTGGAAAATTCTTCAAGAGACGGGAAAGCCAGACCACCTGACCTGCCTCCTGAGAAACCTGTATGCAGGTCAGGAAGCAACAGTTAGAACTGGACATGGAACAACAGACTGGTTCCAAATCGGGAAAGGAGTACATCAAGGCTGTCTATTGTTACCCTGCTTATTTATCTTATATGCAAAGTACATCACGAGAAACACTGAACTGGATGAAGCACAAGCTGGAATCAAGATTGCTGGGAGAAATATCAATAACCTCAGATAGGCAGATGACACCACCCTTATGGCAGGAAGCGAAGAGGAACTAAAGAGCCTCTTGATGTAAGTGAAAGAGGAGAGTGAAAAAGCTGGCTTAAAACTCAATATTCAGAAAACTAAGATCATGGCATCTGATCCCATTACTTCATTGCAAATAGATGGGAAAACAGTGGAAACAGTGACAGACTTTATTTTTTTGATCTCCAAAATCACTGCAGATGGTGACTGCACCCATGAAATTAAAAGGTGCTTGCTCCTTGGAAGAAAAGTTATGACAGCATGTTAAAGCTAGACAGCATATTAAAAAGCAGAGATATTACCTTGCCAACTAAGATCCGTCCAGTTAAAGCAGTGGTTTACCCGGTGGTTGTGTATGGATGTGAGAGTTGGACTATGAAGAAAGCCGAGCGCCAAAGAATTGATGCTTTTGAACTGTGGTTGAAGAAGACTCTTGAGAGTCCCTTGGACTGCAAGGAGATCCAACCATTCCATCCTAAAGGAAAGCAGTCCTGAATATTCAGTGGAAGGACTGATATGGAAGCTGAAACTCCAATACTTTGGCCACCTGCTGTGAAGAACTGACTCATCTGAAGAGACCCTGATGCTGGGAGAGATTGAAGTCAGGAGGAGGAGAGAACGACAGAGGATGGCATCACCTACTCAATGGAAATGAGTTTGCATCAACTCCGGGTGTTGGTGATGGACAGGGAGGCCTGGCGGGCTGTAGTCCATGGGGTTGCAGAGTCGAACACGACTGAGTAACTGAACTGAACTGAGTTCATTAGTTACTCAACTTTTGTCATTATTATTATTACAGTGTCAGTCTGGATAATAAGTACAGTGATCAGCAGAGTCATCAGTGCTCTAGTTTGAACCAGGAACAGTGTTCAAATTATTTTCTCTGAGATCATGGCAAAGCAAAAATATCTGGAAGCTCTCCAACAGGTAGAAGAGTCATGTAGCATCGTGACTAGCAGAGGCAACATTAAGTATGAGGCAAAGCTTTCTCATGACCCACAGCTTTTTACCTACTCTTTGGTACATGAGGTTATGTGTAGACCGGAATCCCAGGGTATGATTAGATGGGTGAAGTATCTGACTGGAATCATGAATTTGAAAACTTATCACAAAAATGTTCTCAATCAGCCAGAAATTCTGTTTAAGTAGGTTTTACTTATGTGCTTTTGGGTAAGGGGGATCTCCTACTGTATTTGCTCATGGTGCCTCTTTATGTTTTTTAGATGTTCTGGTATTCTTTATTTATATTTTTAAGATAACAAAACAGACCCAACTTTGCAGGGTCTGTTTCAGGGAATGTTTCTGTTCTTATATTTGATGTAAACTTTGTAGATTATACAGTCTAAGCTGAAGGAGATGGGAAGATGGATGAAAAGGCTAAGAATGAGGAATAGCAGAGTTCTCTCCCTTGATGTTCTTTCTTCCTTGCTATAAGCAAATGCATTATACTGAAAGGGCTTAGTAGACTATTTGACTCTTTTTTTTTTTTTTCCTTTGGAACATATATCTTTTTGACAGGAGGCTTGACTTAGAAGTAACATTTGTCACTTTATCATATGGAAGAGTTGTAAGTTGAACAGTATCATTTCTGTTTCTTTCTTGGAATTTAATCTCTTTTAGCTTCCACTATTCAATTTCTTGAATAAGCAGTCTGTGATTTTTTAAATTCTCAACTAACCAATAATTCCCATACTTCCCAAATGCCCTCTCTGAACTCATCTTGCATATTCTTTACTTTCTTTGACCTAAAGGCACTTATGTGAACAGTATTCCTACCATTTTAAGTATCAAAAAGCATATTTCTATCATATAATATTGAATTTCCTTGTGAAATAACTTAGTTCAGAATTATGTGAATTTTATAGTTTTGTGTCCTAAAACTTTTCAGTTCATTGGTCTAGGTAGCTGTCATTGTGTTGAATCAAAGCTCTTTCTATGAGGTAGTGTGTGTTAGTTTACCAAAGTCATGATCAAAATCACTTTCAGAAGAGAAAGGTTTCAAAATAAAGCTTGAAAAATACAGGCAAACTCTTCTAGAGTTAAGACAACAATAAATGAAATATTTATGAGTCAGAGATTGGCCGTATGAGAAAATACAGATGAGTATGTGGTTTCATTGCATTACTTACAATATTTCTGTGACCAAAAAAATGAAAAGTGCAAAAAGACCTAATGCAGTCAGGTGTGGGGCTGCTGAGATGTGCAGAGATAATGAACTATTATGGTCTTACTCAGACAGTGAAGTTCTCTTTTTATTTTTTTGAAAATGTTAATAGGGGGTGAAGAGAGACAACTAGAGGATTTAAAAAAATACTGTTTGATGACACAGTGATACAAGTTAAAAATTAATTGAAAAACTATTAATATATATAGCCTTTATTTTCATAAAGAGCTATTCCATTATTTCTGTTTTTAATCACACTTTTCAATAATAATATTTAGTCATTTTAACTTGTTCTTAATTTAAATTTCAATATGTGGTGGTAAAAGTTAAAATAAATGTAGTGATTCTTTTGATGTGGCAGTTGAATTCTCCCTTGTAAAGTCCATAAGTAAATTGACAAATAGCATGTGAAGTCCCTTCAGCGTTGTCTGATTCTTTGTGACCTCTTGGACTGTAGCCCACCACGCTCTTCTGTCCATGGAATTCTCCAGGCAAAAGTACTGGAGTGGGTAGCCATGCCCTTCTCTTGGGAATCTTCTTGACAAAGGGATCAAACCCATGTCGATGGGTTCTGCATTGTGCCTTGTGTCTCCTGCATTGGCAAGCAAGTTCTTTACCTCTTGTGCCACCTGAAACACCTCTTCACCTCTTGTGAAACACTGAAGTATTATGTGTGTGTGCTGTGCTCAGTTGTGTCCGACTTTTTGGGACCCCCATGGGCTGTAGCCTGCCAGGCACCTCTTTCTGTGGAATTTTCCAGGTGAAAGTGCTGAAGCGGGTGGCCACTTCCTTCTCCAGGGGATCTTCGCAGCCCAAGGATTGAATCCACATCTCCGGCATTGGCGGGTGGATTCTTTACCCCTGAGCCATCTGGGAAGAAGAGTAAAATAAAGCTTTTTTCCCCCCCTCAGGAAATTAGGGAATTGAAATAGAACCCAAATTTCACTGATTATCAGAAATAAAATTGTGATTTAGAATATAAAATATGTAAATACTCCTATAAGTAAATCTAGAACCTCTAAAGTTCTAATAGTTTTCACTTCTGATTTTGTTTTTTTTTTTCTTTTTGATCCAGTGAGCATTTTAAGTTTCTATAAGTAATCTAATAGAAGAGTGCAGTTTCATATGTAGAAAAGAAATTATAGAAAGGGGAAAATACAATTAGCGTCCTTTAAAAGAAGACAGAGACAGAGAAGGGAGGAATTTTGGGGGTGGAAGGGTGTGGGCAGAAAGAGAGAAAGAGACAAAAAGAGAGAGGTGGAAGTAATTGTGCTGTGTTGTATGTGTTTAAAGCTTGAGGCATTTAAGTTTGTCATGTTGTGTAAATTTGTCCTGTGACATTTCAGTTAACAAAGTTTTTTGTACTTTTATCTTCATTGAGCTATATTTATGCCATATCATAGTGGTTGCATTAAAATTGGACAAAATAAAATGAAGATCTGGAAGTTACCTGAAGAATTACAGTAACTCGTTTTGAATCAAACATATTTGGAATCTAGATAGTCTGAAGTTTGTCAATTGACTGTTTGAAATTGGGAATAATTCTTCCTATTGGAATATAATGCTCTAAGTATTGATCAGTTTGCAGTGAACATTTTGATAATGAATTATGTTTGAATACTAGTCTTTAAGACAGAAACTTAGTTCATTTAGGCTTCCCTGGTGGCTCAGATGGTAAAGAATCTTCCTGCAACGCAGGAGACCCAAGTTTGATCCCTGGGTCAGAATGATCCCCTGGAGAAGGAAATGGCATCTTGCTCCAGTTTTCTTTGTGACAGAGGAGCCTGATGGTCTGCAGTCCATGGGGTCACAAAGAGTCGGACAGGACTGAATGACTAACACTTAATTCATTTATTTTGAATGCTTGTGGTTGGGACAACCTAGTTTAGGAAACTCAGTCACTGAAAGGCTGTTCCTTGTTTTGCAAATTCTCCACCTCTTTAGAGAATCTCTTCATCACTAAGTTTCTAAACCTAGTTTCTTCAACTCACCCTCAGGAAATGGATCCTCTCATATTTTTTTGACAGAAATTTATAATTATAGGTTCAACTTTGAGTTTGAGAATGCACTAGACACTTGAGCATGAGGTTCTGATTTTATAAGGTAGCTGCTGAAGAAGGGAGAAAAAGAAATGTAGGCGAGATGGGAGGGAAATAGGACAATCTTACCTTTTGGCTAAGAGCGAGCTTGCACCTGGACTGGCTTAGGTGCAAATGTAACCAGGGAAAGCGATTTAGTCTTGAGTCCCACTGTCAGAACCCTGCAGGGAGCAAGAGCCAGAGTCAGTTGGTTAGTCCTTCACTCTTAGAGCACCAACTCTCTAAACAAGCCAAGTTAAAGCAGAATAAAAAAGAGGGGACACAAAAGTGAGTCAAGTAATCTTTTTTTTGCTGAATTGATGGGCTCAATAGAGGACAGAAATGGTATAGACCTAATAGAAGCAGAAGATATTAAGAAAGAGGTGGCAAGAACTGTACAAAAGAAGAACTGTACAAAAAAGATCTTCATGACCCAGATAATCACAATGGTGTGATCACTAACTAGAGCCAGACATCCTGGAATGTGAAGTCAAGTGGGCCTTAGTAAGCATCACTATGAACAAAACTAGTGGAGGTGATGGAATTCCAATTGAGCTATTTCAAATCCTGAATGATGATGCTGTGAAAATGCTACACTCAATATGCCAGCAAATTTGGAAAACTCAGCAGTGGCCACAGGACTGGAAAAGGTCAGTTTTCATTCCAGTCCCAAAGAAAGGCAATGCCAAAGAATATCAGTCCTAAGTGTTCATTGGAAGGACTGATGTTGAAGTTGAAACTCCAATACTTTGGCCACCTGATATGAAGAGCTGACTCATTTGAAAAGACCCTGATGCTGGGAGATTGAGGGTAGGAGAAGGGGATGACAGAGGATGAGATGGTTGGATGACATCACCGACTCAATGGACATGAGTTTGGGTAGATTCTGGGAGTTGATAATGGATAGGGAGGCCTGGCATGCTGCAGTCCATGGGGTCACAGAGTCCGACACGACTGAACAACTGAACTGAACTGATCCAAAGATCTGTAATGACTATGGACCTTTGAATAGCAGTGTTAGTATATTTCTAAAATATTTTGTAGCTAATCAGCCTCTTTAAAAAATATATTAAAATATAGTTGATTTACAATACTGTGCTTGTTTCAGGTGTACAGCAAAGAGATTCAGTTATATATGTATTTATCTATATTCTTTATAGGTTATTTTCTATTATAGGTTATAATAGAATGCTGCTGCTAAGTCACTTCAGTCATGTCCGACTCCGTGCGACTCCATAGACGGCAGCCCACGAGGCTCCCCCGTCCCTGGGATTCTCCAGGCAAGAACACCAGAGCGGGTTGCCATTTCTTCCTCCAGCGCATGAAAGTGAAAAGTGAAAGTGAAGTCGTTCAGTCGTGTCCAACTCTTAGCGACCCCATGGACTGCAGCCCACCAGGCTCCTCCATCCATGGGATTTTCCAGGCAAGAGCACTGGAGTGAGGTGCCATTGCCTAAGTGAATATAATTCCCTATGCTATACAGTAAATCATGGTTGCTTATCTGTGTCGTATATAGTAGTGTGTATATTTTACTCCCAAACTCCTAATTTATCTCTGCCCTTTTCCCCTTTGGTAACCATAAGTTTGCTTTCTATGTCTGTGAACCTAGTTCTTATTTGTAAATAACTATTTGTATCTTTTTTTTTCTTTGTTAGATTTCATGTATAAGCACTATCATGTAATATTTGTCTTTCTCTGTCTTACTTCACTTTTGTATGATGGTCTCTAGTTCCATCCATGTTGCTGCAAATAGTGTTATTCAATTCTTTTTTATGGATGAATAATATCCCTGTGTGTGTGTGTGTGTGTGTGTGTGTGTGTGTGTATGTAAACCACATCTTTATGCATTCATTTGTCAGTGGAACTTTAGGTTGCTTCCGTGTCTTGGCTGTTTTGAGTAGTGCTGCTGTATGCGTTGGGGTGCATGTATGTAGGCCATAAGTATATCCTTTCTAATTATGGTTTTCTCTAGATATATACCCAGGAATGGGACTTCTGGTCATATGGAGGTTCTGTTTTTAGTTTTTAAAGAAACCTCCATACTGTTTTCCATAGTGGCTGCACCAGTTTACATTCCCTACAGTGTAGGAGGGGTCCCTCTCTCCACACTGTCTCCAGCATTTGTTGTTTGTAGAGTTTTTGACCATGACCTTTATGACCAGTGTGAGGCGATACCTCGCTGTAGTTTTGGCTTGAATTTCTCTAATAATTGGGGATGTTGAGCATCTTTACATGTGCCTGTTGTCTTTGGGAAAATATCTATTTGAATTTTTTGTTCATTTTTTGATTGGGTTGTTTGTTTTGTTGATATTGAGCTGTTTGAAGTGTTTCTATATTTTTGAAATTAATCCCTTGTCTGTTGCTTCATTTGAAAATATTTTCTCCTGTTCTATAGTTTTTTTAATCAGTTGGATCTTTGAACTAATTCTGTGAGATCATTAAGGCAGATGGTTATAGTCTATGCTCTCTGCTGATGAGAAAATAACAGAAATACTTGTTTACTCAAGGTTGTGTGGCTAGTAAGTGGTGCAATCCAGTGAATCACCTCCCTTCCCGTAGTCTAGTGTTCTTCCCTCTCTGTAAAACACACTGCCTCTCATGGTTTGGACATCTGAGTCTTCAGAATGTCTCTTGGATGTTAACTGCTTGGAGGGCAAAGGTGATGTCTCCTGTTTCTTTCGTAGTTCTTTGTATCATGGGTACACATAGTGGAAGCCCAGCAGGAATATTTGTTAACTGAGATGTGGGCTTGACATCATGGCAAGAGGAGAGCTTGGGATTAGACAGATGGAGAGGCACAGGCATATGCTGGCTATGTGATCTGGGTGAAGTTATTTGATCTCTGAACTTGATTTTCTTATCTATAAAATATGGATGAAAATTCTACATAGTGGTTTTTTTTTTTCTTTTTGGTATGAGTCAAAAATAACATTTGTAAGGTTTCCTATGGTCTTCCCTGGTTGTTCAGTTGGTAAAGAATCTGCCTGCAATGTAGGAGACCCCGGTTTGATTCCTGGGTCAGGAAGATCCCCTGGAGAAGGGAATGGCTACCTATTGTAGTATTCTTGCCTGCAGAATACCATGGACAGAGGAGCCTGATGGGCTAGAGTCCATGGGGTCCCAAAGAGTCGGACATGACTGAGCAACTCACACACACACACACATACGCACACAAACACACAGTTTCCCACATGGTAGCTGCCAGATAGTAAATGCCTTTCCCTTCAGTGGTAACAATGGATCACAAGACTGTGCTTTTTCCTAGCTCCTCCTTTTTTTTTTTCTTTTTTTTCCTGCAGGGCTGTCTCATTTATTGGCTTTGTTTTTGTTTGTTTTCATCTTAAAACACAGTGCCAGAGTTTAGGATGGAGCCACCCGTTCAGTTAAGGGAACATTCCTCATACCAGACTCCATGAATTCTGAGGATCTGGAAGAAAGGGAAATAGGCAGTTTACCAGAAGCAAATAGATCCTGTTCATCATTTCTTGCCCCCTTTGGTTAGGCAGTTAAGTTACAAAGAGCTGATCCAGGGATATTCTTTAGAGAAAAATCTGATTTTGTGGATGTACTCAGAAGTCAAATATTGTCTCTGGCTGAACCAGTATATCCTTGGAAACTTGAAACCTGAAACTTAAAAATTAATTTTGAATTTTGTTTGTGGTATTTGCAAGTGAAGCTACAATTGTTTATTCATGAAGTTCTCTCAAGCTATTAGATGTGGCAAAACTAGATGTTGCCCCAATTTAAGATTGTCTGAGTTTTGCAGTATTTTCTTTTCCATATTCATTCAAAGTCTTATACCATACTGCTTGACTTTAAAATTGATCTTTTTAAATTAATAAATTCATCATTGCAACGAATTCTCATTTTCTGGAGCAGTATGTTTGGTAAACAGTCTTATATTGTAAATTTAAAAGATTTCTCATTTCTGGGTATCAGTCTGACTCCCCTGTTAGGTTTTTTTTTTTTTCTTTTTGCTTCAGTAATGAATTTGGATAGCATGATCTCCATGTCATTTAATTTGGTATTTTACGTACTTTTATTGGGTTGCTGCTCTTTTGTTCTGAGAACTTCTTACTGAGCCTATAGCTAAGCTGAGAATTTTACTGTTGACATTTTTTAGGAAGTCAGTTTTTCTGGTTCTGAAATGGAGTAATTTTCTATTTTTATAATAAAGCTAATTAATTACTAGTTCCTATTGGAAGTAGAATCTTCTTTTATGGCCCAGTCTGTGGTATTCTATGATATGAACTTATCAATAGTACCACTGTATCTTGTAATACACTGTCCTGTGTCCTCCATTGACCACTGTTTTACATGTGCACACTGAGGAAATGAGGTTGGAAACGTTGGACTTTTCCTTACAGGTTTCAGGCACTAAGGAACAACTGGGAAGAATATTTTGAAGATGTTTCACACATATGTCTCTTCCCTCTCTTTCAGTTCTAGGAACATCATTAGATAATTTAGTCAAAGAAACATAATTCCCTTTCCCATTCGTCTGGAAATAATTTACTGAGTAGATATGTGCTCAGTGGAAGAAAGGTTTGGCAAGTGGTACATATTCTTTAGCTTGTGGATGTTGGGAGCATATGTTAGTGATCCCCTAATGAAAAGCACATGCTCAGAAAGTGGTTACTGTGTGTGCTTGGTAACTATTCTAGCAATATTGTGTTATGGGAGGGTCCTCATTTTGAGTGGAAATAATGGATGAGTTGAAACCAATGCACAAGTTCTGTAATGCAGTTTTCAAGATCTAGTCCAGCCCTAGTAATAATGTATTCATAAACTGTAAAAGATTGGGCTTTCATTGCACTTTCTTAGAACTCAGCTTTAGTAAAATTCTAAAGTAAATATATGGTGAAATTAGTCTTAAGTAATTTAAATGTGAATTTAGCAACCAGAGAAAGATAAAAAATAAAGTACTTAGATATAGTCACATCAACTGATAAGAATTTCAGGACATTTTACTACTTCTTTAAAGTTGGTTTATTTGTTTTTTTCCCCATATACCTTCCAAGTAGATTATTTACTTGATGGAAAAAAAGGGTATGAACCAGGTTTAATGTTCAATAAAATCTAGCATTATAGTTTTATTTAGAGGACTTCACCTCTTTCTTGTTTCTTATTTTCAGGGTTGATCTCTTTAAAATTAATTGACCCAGCTATATAAAAATTGCTAAACAATAATTTAGACATGGAATTTCATTTTAGGACCAGACCACTGTCTGCCACAAAGTGTGATGTAGTTTGAATGCATATAAACCTCTCTGTTCCTCTTTCCCAGTCAAAGTCTGTTCGTCTCTAAAAGCAGCCTTTGACATTTTTAGTTGTTCAGTTTTTTGCTTTTGTTAGCACTTTTATTGGCAAGGTATTATGATTTCTTTAAAGTTTTTAGAATACTTTTTCTGTGTTCAGCCTAGTATTTTTTTTCTCGCTATTAGACCTGATTATTCTTAGAGGTTATATCTCAGAATTAAGGTGTTTAGGATTATATCAAAATGCCAGTTATCTTAAGTGTATTTTTAACTGTAAAAATTGTGTATGCATCATCTATGGTCCATAGGGTCACAAAGAGTTGGACATGACTGAAGCCACTTAGCACACACATGCAAGGTAGCCTTTACACATGGAGTTCATTAGTACTGTTGGTTTAATAACGTTTAAAGCAATCATGATATTCTTTAGGTTTCCTAGTTTTTCATCATACATTTTATCTCTTGAAGTTATATGTGAAAATAGTTTGGATGGAAAATTCCAACTTATGAGCATACCAGTGTTATTTAGCAATTAATGTTTATGCCTAAGTAGCAGTATTGGTTTAAAGTTGTTTCATTTAATTTCTACATTTAATCTTTTCAAAGCTAGATACTTAAAATCGTGAACTATAGCAGTATTCATCTGCCCTGTTTTTAGGGAAAAACATAAACTGTACGTTTAACATATGATGAACTCACAAGACTGTATCTTAATAAAATAATATTAAGACATTAGATATTTTACTTACTTTTTTTTAAAGGGGATGAGAACTTTATTTTCTCATCTTAATTGTAAACTGTGTGAAGTAGGTTAGATACCAGTTTGTTGTCTTGCACTTTTGTAACTTTAATAAAATCAGGGCATTTCAGAGAACATGATGAATTGTTTTGCTGTATTAAAGATGTTTGTTGACTTTATTAATCTATTTAATTTTTTAAATTTCATAATATAGTTTAAATTATATGTCATTAATAAAAGTGGGGAGAATTTCTTTTTAAAGCAGTTAACTTTTACCAATATTATATGTTATATACATTTATATGTTTTTAATGTTATGGATTCTGTGTCATATTCATAATTTATAACAGTAGTATAAATCAAAATAATAGTATAGTTTTGTGGAGCATAATTGCAATCATAAAAAGAGAATGCCATCATGTTGAAATACAAAGAATATATATATATACTATTTTTTTGTTTGTTTGTTTGTTTGTTTACAGTATCATAGTCATGTTTATTTTCTTGCTTTAGAGTTGACCCTACTAGTATATTAGAAAAAATATTTAACCTTAGGGACTTGTGGTCCTTGTTTGTAAATTTGGGGAACAGTGAGGATCCTGCTTTATCTGGTTGTTGTGGGGTTAATCAATGTTTCAGGCTAAGTGTCTTGTACAGTCTGGTGGGCAGTAGATATTCAGAAGTGGTCCCTGCTGAAGGCAGTTAGCAGTGTTTGCTTCCAGCAGACCACAGAGCCAGGGACAGGTAGGGCCTGAGTCCTCTTTAATCAGTGTTACAGCCCAAGCAACAAGCACACTTCCAAAGAGTAAGTTTTAAAAGTTTATCTTTCTATAAAACTAAGCCTTCCTGAAGAGACTTTAGGATGAGTTTATGAAAGAGCAAGTCGATGAGTCATCTAAATTTTGTAACTTGAGGAAATCAAGAGCTATGTTAGTCACTGTAGGATTTGAAAATGCTCTATGATTTAAATGTTAACTTTTAATCATAAATCTAAGTCAGTGCATTCATTCACACTTTATTTCTTTCCTTACAGCTTATTTATTTTACTAAAAAATGATGAAAGGGAAAAAACCTCCAAAATATTAATTTTTGAAGTAAAGATATGTAATTTATTTTATTGTTAACTGGTAAATATCAGTCAGATTAGTTATAGTCTTAATTGCATCTGAATGGAAGTCTCATATTTTAAGATAGAGATATCTTTTATTTTCATGAGAGCTCTAAGAATTTAGGATTTGAGCATTTGCTGTGGCATATGGTGCATTTTCTGTCCTATTTTGTATACCAGCCCATTAAGAAGAGAAAGTGAAGTAACTAATCTAAAAATAACTCTGCTGTTGGCCTAATTTAACGACAACAAAAAAAGTCTACTGTGCATCAGTAAAATTCCACATTTTGTCTCCCCTGGTGGAAAAATCTCTGAAGCATTTTGCCACCTATTCACAGAACAGCATCTTGTTTGGCATCATAATTGCAGCCAGAAGGGCTGTTTTGACTTTTTTTAGTTATGTGTGCCCCAGTCATAGTGCAGACCTTGGCAGTCCAGAGACCCACCTTACTTGATACCAGTTTAGTTGCCCTCCAGGTCACATATTCATACATATTTCCAAAGCCCATTCATTTTCAAAAAAACATACTATCTTGAATTTGAAATTGGTGTTTTTAAAAAAGCCAGTGGGATACAAAAGTACATATTAAAACTAGTCACAGAAGTATAGTCATGTCTTTAATAGTTTAATTTTTTAATGCCTGTTCAACTTATCTTTAAAGTTATGTAAGGTATCTTAGGGCTTCCCTTGTAGCTCAGTCAGTAAAGGATCTGCCTGCAGTGCAGGAGACCTGGGTTTGATCCCTGGTTTGGGAAGATCCCCTGGAGAAGGAAATTGCAACCTATTCCAGTATCCTTGCCTGGAAAATCTCATGGACAGAGGAGCTTGGTGGGCTGCAGTCCATGGGGTCTTAAAGAGTCAGACACAACTGAGCGACAACACTGACTAAGGTATCTTAAAAATATTGTAAGATGAAACAAGTTTAATGAATTTCTTTCATCTTTACACGTATTCTTTGGTGATTTTTTGGCATTTTGTTTATATTATTTAATATTCTTCAGATTAACATTTTTATATTTGTTCAGAATTTCTTGGTTTGCTAATTGGAGTAGTTGGTATAGAAGTACTTCATGTAAATAATGGTTCTTTTTCTAACCTTAAGATTTCAGGCATTTTGGATACTTTATGATAATACATTTGCTATTGATTTCAGGTACAGAGTGCCTCAAGAGCTTGAGTGTGGAACATCATCAGTGGAACTGAGGCATTTCTTCATGGTGAGGGAACTGATTGGCACTAATGTTTGTAAAAGATTTTGCAACTTGGAAATTCAAAGGAATTTTTATTCCTTTTGTGAGATCTTTAAGAATTTGGGAGTGAGCATTTGCTGTGGCATATGGTACATTTTAAATTTTAAAATACTTTTGAATCCTACATAAGCATTCATTCACTGATATGTTGGACTAGTATGAGCTTAGAACATCCATAAGGAATATTTTAGCTCTTAAAAAGATAAGATATGGAGCAAATAGGAAATAAACTTTGTTAAAGAATAACATTCAAATATTAGGAGGATTTCAAGAGAGTAAGTATTAATAATAGCCCTATTAGGAAGACCACATTAATTGTTTGCAGTGAATCACGTACACAGTGACTCTGGCTTATGTATCTGACTGACTCACTTTGGCCAGTGGGACATAAGCACGTATGATGCAAGTAGACAGATGATAAGTGCTGGCCGTCTTGGAATGCCACTGTCACCATGTGAAGAAGCCTGTTCTAGTCTCCCAAAGATGAAGGCCATATGGAGACATCAAGCCTGTTCAAGGCCGGCTGGGCCCAAGGGAATTCTGCCAGAGCTAGCCTACCAGGTGAATGCAGCTGCAAAGTAAGCCTATCCCAGGTCCTTATAAGAACCATACACCTTACTCACAGACTCATCAGAAATCAGCTGTTGTTTTAAGTTGCTGAGCTTGGGAACTGTTTGCTATGCAGCAATTGATAAACGAATACAGGAATTCATGCAGCCGCAGGATGCAGTACAGAAAGTGAAAATAATGGCAGATGTCCACCGAAAGCAGGCCAGGAGACCTGTAGTTAAGCTCCTAATTTGCTTCTGAGGTTCCTAGTAGTTAAAGTGGAATGCAGTTAGTTTTAGAGCATCCATTTTGAAAAAGAAGGAAGAATAGCATTCTTCAGAAAAGGGAGTGCCATTCCTTGGACTAAATTCTATAAGAGTGTTCTCATGTCAGGCCTTACCAGGAGAGAGTAATGAGTGATATATAAGGGGCTATGTCCTTGACCACATTCCAGCAATAGATCTTCTGAAGGGATCTTTTGTGTATTTCTGTAAAGCCCAGAGATATATCTTCAAGGCACAACTCTGTGAGCTTGATTATGAGAAGGATTAAGGTATATTGTAGTCTTTTAAAGATTTTATTATACAGTTTCCTATTTGACTTTATTCATTTCCACAGCGTCAGTTAAATTCTTTGACACAACAACTCCAAATTTATGTGTTTAATCCCTAATTTCTCATTGTGCTACACATTTGAATGCTTTCAACAGTGTACTATACATCTCTTCCTGGAAAATCTTTCTTCTTTCAGTTTCTTATTTGGAATCTAAAACATTGCTTTCCTTCCAGAAGGTTTAGTTGTGTTATTTCCAGTGCCACAGTGTCTTATAGTTATTGATGTTCAGCTCTTAGAATGAACCTAATAGTGATGGCTGGTGGACTTGAGAGCCTGATGGCCTGAAAATATTGAAGTTTTATTATTCTAAAGTTTTTACTCACATTAGAGAATCAGAGATTGAAAACAGTAACCAAAGAGAAAAACTGAAATCCTGGAAGAACCGAAATAAAGATAATAAATGAGTTCTCTACTTCAAGCAAATGAAAATTTATAAACCTTGTGTGAAACAGAAAAAGAACATAACTTATATGGCTGTTTTGTTTTGAATCAATAATTACTGTGTCCCTTTGACTACCTAAGTGTCACCTAAGTGAATCTGCTTTTCTCTATGTCCAGAACCACTGTCATTGTCTAAGACACTCCCAGCTCTTGCTTGGCTAATGCCATATGGTCTTTTGAAATATGTGTTAACTGTCCATATTTCTGATATAGGTATTTTCTTGTTTTCTTTCCTTCCTTGCTACATCAGTGTCTTCCAGAGTATAGGCACAGGGTAGTTGCTTAATGTATATTTATTGAAGGAATGATGGCGTTCTTCATGGACACTTTTATACCTCTCTAGTAGGTTCTATAACATAGCAACCAAGCACTTATTTTCATATTATCCCTCTGGTTGTAATGGCTCCTCATGTCTTTTAGTTTATAATGACCCAAATACTGTTTGTTACATATTTTGGAGTTATGATTTTTAGAATACACAGAATAGCTTGCATAAAGCCAGGATAACGTGAAAAGTTAACTACAGCATCACTGGAGCAAATCCAGATGCCATTTGCCGAGTGAGCCTTGTGGCTCTGGTGGGAGTGATTAGTGGGCTTTGTCCTATGGGAGCCAAAGGTCTTTTGGAGAGGACTAGGCCAGTGAATCTTTTGGGGAATCGGAGTGGCAGAAGAAGTTGCAAAAAAGAAAGCTGCCATACCTTCTAAGAACCTTCTAAGAACTTATACCATAAGAACTTTATACCTTATAAGAACTGCCATGCATTATAAAAACTTTCTTTAGGCTCTTTTCTGGACTTAACATTTTGCTGGCCCTAAAAACAGGTATCATAAAAGATAAATAAATTGAATGCAAAAATGACAAAGGGAAAAATGTTTAAGAAGACTAGAATATTAACATCAAAAGTCGGAGTAAAAATTTGAAAACATCTAAGACATTTGAAATGGTGGCTCTCAAGATACTTAAAATTATAGCTGTAAATGAGAGCAATAGGGGAAAAAAGATTAGTATTAGAACTCCGGAAATTAGGGGTAAGAGTTAATTGAATAAAAATGTGACACAAAGAATAGAAGCTGAAAGTTGGGTAAGGAAATATACAGTAAGAAAAAATATTAGTAAGATATATGAGATTAAATTTTAAATGCATAGGGTAACTATGGTTAAAAATTCATGTGAAAGGAGAGTGATTTGATGGAAGGTGACGAGGATTTGGTGAGGGGTTGTCTTCACAAGAGAATTACCTCCTCCTCAAGCTTTTGACATTTTGTCTTGCCTCCTTCAAGGGCACTCATGCCTCCCTATGTTTCAATCTAAGATTATCCTTTGGGGACTATCCCTGTGAAGCTGGGATAACACCTTCCCTCTCCCATCCCAGTTTTTTTTTTTTTTTTAACATGGCAAGTATTCAGAGTTGATTGCAGAATCTTTAGTAAGAGCTTGTGTCTAAATAACTCTCTAAACCTGGCAGTTGAAAATGATTTTGATGTTTCACGAGAAAATTTTTACTTTGATTTAACAAATGATTCTGTTTTGCATAACCCTATAGTCCCTTATTTGTTATTACATGATTATAATAGTGAATGCTGTTAGGCATGTTTACAGTATACATTACTTGCATTACTTTTTTGATCTTTATAGCCACCTCTGGGACAAGTACTTTCATTATATCCCATGGATTACTTTAAATTTGTATTTTAGAATTGGACAATCTGAGGTCTTGATAAATTAGGATAGTTTCTTGTTGTTGCTGTTCTTCAGTTGTTAAATTGGGTCCAACTCTTTGCAACCCAATGGGCTGCAGCACACCAGGCTCCTCAGTCCTCCACTATATCCCAGAGTTTGCTCAAATTCATGCCCATTGAGTTGGTGATGCTGTCTAACCATCTCATCCTCTGTCACCACTTCTCCTTTTGCCTTCAGTCTTTCCCAGCATCGGGTTCTATTTTATTAGTCAAGCTGAGGTTAGTACCTGGATCTTTTAATTCCCACTGTAGTTGTGTTTCTACCATAGCCTTTACCATATTTCCACCTGCTGTTTCTTGGGTTCACAGTGGTTGAATGTTTTGTAACATTTATGAATAAGAATGGCAAAAATGAATGTGAAGTTTTAATAGAAACTGTGCTCTCATTCCAGATTATGAATGAATTAATAGAGAATTTATGCCCCTCATACTGCCCTTATGCATAATTTCTTATTCTGTGTGAAATTTGTCATCATTAAAGCATGATTTTAAAAATGGGAAAAATTAATGGTTTTCAGAATGACTGAAGGTATAAAAAGTATGTGAGGAAGCTAAGAATAGACAGGTATAGTAAATGACTGGTTATATATCAGCCAAGAATTTTTTTGACTACTCCTGTCTTTACCTAGGCGGAATCAAGCTTTGAGAAGATCTTGACAGGCACAAAAATTAATAGATTTTTCACTACACAGTAAGTACAATTACAGAGGTTGGCACAGCATGTTAGAGGTAGACAGAGAAGGGACTGCTGCCACAGAATAGGTGAGTGGGGAGAGGAGAGGCTTCCCAGAAGAAAACTCTGAATTGTTACTGGCAGATTGTTTTATGTACCAGTGTTGAAAATGAAGGCCTTTCTGGTTCTTTCAAGCAATAATCAACAAAGTGGTTGGTCATCTCCTGATTGGCAAGAACAGTCCATTTTAGAATTAAATTAATCCCCAAATGCAAATCCATTCTTCCATTCTCATGAGTGAAAAAATTTGCATAGGTTTTTACTTCGATGAACAATTAAGGACTACTTGTGTTGTGCTTATTCGCTCAGTCATGACCAACTCTTTGCGACCCCATGGACTGTAGCTCATACTTACTAGTAGTCTAAGTTGGATATTAAAGTTTACTAAAATATATATAACATTGCCAAATGGAACCCATTACTAGAGTCTGCTACAAGATATTAGTATTTCATCAGAAATCGAAGTGCAGTGAAATACTTGATAAGTTGTAAAGCTTCAGCTGCTCATGCTCAACAAACAGGTGGCTGGAATTACCAATATTTTCTTGAAAGTTTTATCAGTATATCAGCTGGGCTGTCTTAAATTGGTCATGGTGTTTGCTGCTGTCTTGCATCTGAATTATAAATGATTAGTATAGATTCATCATCTTATTTTTCCAGGATTGTATCCTTCAGTGTTAATTCATACTCGTAGTTTTTAGTTCTTGCATGTCTTATTGTCAGTAAATCATGAGTGAAAAACAAACCGTGCATGATTTTCATCAGAACTTCTCAAATGTTGGCATGAGTAGGAATCTGAAGGGCTTATTACAAAAGAGATCCCTGGGCACCATCCGCAGAAATTCTAGTTCAGTACATCGGTGTGGGGTCTGATAATTAACAGTTCTGACAAGCTCCCAGGTGATGTTGATGCAGCTGACTTTTCAGCCATACTTTGAATAAAACCAGTCTGTATCATTCTTGCTGGACTCGCCTGGTGGCTCAGTGGTAAAGAATTCACCTGCCAATGCAGGAGACACAAGTTTGATTCCTGAGTCAGGAAGATCCCCTGGAGAAGGAAATGGTGACCCACTCCTGCATTCTTGCCTGGGAAATCCCATGGACAGAGGAGCCTGGTGGGCTACAGTCTAGAGGCCACAAAAGAGTTGGACATGACTTAGTAACTAAAAAATATCATTCTTGCTAAAGCAGACATGTAGACCACCCATGAAAACATTCATGTATAATGATATCTCCTATTGTTTAGTCCTTTTCTTTTGAAAGATAGCATTCGCAAGATGGGATGTTTAGGTGGGTGAGGAGCAAAATCTCTGGGTATTTTGGTCACTTTTAGTAACACACCAAAAAAAAACAAAAACAGAAAACCAGATTGAGAATCTCTGATTGTGAGCAAATTACAGTTGATCAGATGTGGCTCAGACATCACATGCTAGAACAGAGGTGATAAATCACTGTAGCTCAAGCATCATGTGCTAGGAGAACAGAGCTGATAAACGTGGCTAGAGAAATTTACCATCTTATTTAGGGTTTTGTATATCAGATTCAATACTTTGTCTTTAACCTAAGAGTGATAGTAAACCATTAAAGCATTTGGAACTAGGAGATGGCATGATCCAAGTTATATAAAAAAAGAGTATAGCAAGAAGGGAAGCAGAGACAACAGTTTGAAGTTGCAACAATAAGGTAGATAAAAAACAGTGAAGGACCTGAACTAAATAATAAGGAGTGACGAGAATGATAGATGTGAGAGATAGTAAGGCAGTGATGATGATTATAATAGCAACTAATATTTGCTGTGCATTATGAGGGCTTCCCTGGTGGGTCAGAGGTTAAAGTGTCTGCCTGCAATGTGGGAGATCCAGGTTCGATCCCTGGGTCGGGAAGATCCCCTGGAGAAGGAAATGGCAACCCACTCCAGTACTCTTGCCTGAAGAATCCCATGGAGGGAGGAGCCTGGTAGGCTACAGTCCATGGGGTTGCAAAGAGTCAGACACGACTGAGCGACTTCACTTTCACTTTCACGAGCTATAGACTGATCACTTTACCAAGCAGGTTGGGTATATGATTTAATTTAGTCCTTACAGCAGCCTTAAATGGGGAAACTGAGTCACAGAGAGGCCAAGTTACTTGTTAAGGCCACATAACTGCTTAGGGCAGAACAATGATTTAGACTCCAGCAGAGCCCAGACTCTTGAACTGAATGGTAGATTTGATGAAATTGAGTGATACGAGGTGAAGGAGGTGGATTGAGTGTTCATAGATTAACCATTTCTAGCCTAGACACTGGTACTGTGTAGGAAAATTATGAGGTGATGTGTATTTGGAGTGTGATGAAGTGGAGAAGTGAAGGGCCAGGGAGAGGATAAATTCAATTTTGGACATTCTGAGTTTGAGAAATCCAAGAGAAGTGAGCTAGTGGTCAATGAATATATGGGTCTTTACTGTAGAAATCTAATGCAAACCCACAAAAACATGGTGGGTAGATGAGATGCAGAGAATGTTGTGAAATGGGTAAACCTATCTGTGCTGCTAAGTCACTTCAGTCGTGTCCGACTCTGTGCGACCCCATAGACGGCAGCCCACCAGGCTCCCCCGTCCCTGGGATTCTCCAGGCAAGAACACTGGAGTGGGTTGCCATTTCTTTTCCAGTGCATGAAAATGAAAGTGAAAGTGAAGTCGCTCAGTCGTGTCCAACTCTCTGAGACCCATAGACTGCAGCCTACCAGGCTCCTCTGGCCATGGGATTTTCCAGGCAAGAGTACTGGAGTGGGTTGCCATTGCCTTCTCCGAAACCTGTCTGTAGTACTGTATTAAATTTTGAATGTCACTCTAATTAAAACTGAAGTTGTGTCTAGAGATAAACATAGTTTCAAAGAATTGGGAAACAATGTTGCAGGAATACTAGAGTAAGGAACTGGGTTGTTTAATGCAGAATTAAAGAGAAGTGGGGGAGAAGGCAATGGCACCCCACTCCAGTACTCTTGCCTGGAAAATCCCATGGACAGAGGAGCCTGGTGGACTGTAGTCCGTGGGGTCGTGAAGAGTCGGACACAACTGAGTGACTTCACTTTCACATTTCACTTTCATGCATTAGAGAAGGAAATGGCAACCCACTCCAGTGTTCTCGCCTGGAGAATCCCAGGGACAGAAGAGCCTGGTGGGCTGCCATCTATGGGGTCGCACAGAGTCGGACAGGACTGAAGTGACTTAGTGGCAGCAGCAGCAGCAAAGAGACGGGGAAAGCCGATGGTACACAATATTTAAGAGAATAGTTATGGAGAACAGGGAATGTAGATAGCACAGTAGTCAGAATGGGACCAAACAGATGCCAATTACTCAGTTCCAGATATGCTGAGAATAAAAGCATGTCCAAAAAGGGAAGGGATTGCCTTATGAGGTAGTGCATGCTAGTTAAGGAACTGAAATATCAACTGGAGTGCCACCCAGTACCAGTATTGTAGAGATAATTCTTGTTCCACATGGATTATTCAGTACATCAGAATTTAAGAGTATTGTAATAAACTGTTCTGGGTTTTATAATTTGTTTTTAAATTATTGATAGGTGTATTCTGAATTTTTCTTCACAAGCGAAGTAAATCATTATTTTTCTTGGCATAAAGCATATGAAATCATCACCAGCTAAGATGATAGTTGCTGGAAATGTGTAAGGATTTTCCCTAAATACTAATCCATGTCTCATTACTGCTCTAGTTGTTTCAGCAGAATGCAATAGTTTGGTTGCAGGAATTGTTTACCATATCAGTGACACCAAATAAAGGCAGTTTTTAAAATTCCACTTAAAGCAAAATGTCAAAATAAAGTATAGTTTCTCATTACTGGATCTACAGTTTTTGTATCTTTTTTTTTTTTCCCTTGGCCACTGGGAGTTTTGTTACCAGCCATGAAACACAACCTTCATGTTGTACTGTGTAGGATAGATACTGTAAATTTCTGGGCTTGCTTTTCCATTGATCTGGATTGCCGTATGGGAATCCTATTCAGCTGATCTTTATTTCCTGAGTCAGAAATTCTGTTTTACCAATCTTTGGGGCTTTCAGCAGCTATTCTCAGTGGGCCTTCAGGTATTGCACATGAAAGAGAAGGTTCAAAGGCATAGAAAGAAGGTTCAGGGCTGAAATGTTTACACTGCATTTTAAAAAATTTTACAAACATTTTCTAAGTTGATGGATCAGCATGAAAGCCTAGTAGATCTAAAGCTTTCTATATGCTGTAGTATAGGTAGCATTTGAATTATACACAATTTTTAAGGAGTGGTGTGGTACTCATCAGTTATAAATTTTATGCAAAAGTGACTCACTTGTATGTTTCCAGCAAGTGTAATGAACAACACTGTGATTAATGTTTTATATTTCTTGATTTTTCCACAAGTTTACTTGCCTCTTCTTATTCTGATTTAATTTGAAGCTGGCAGTATTGAATTCAGATAAAGTACAGTTTACAGTCAAAATAAGAAATTAACAAGCCACTGGAAATTTTATAATAAACAGATATTTCCCAGGTTTTACCACTTTTTATGTGGTCAGTTACATATATTGCATAGCAATAAAAATATTGTTTTTTTAATTAAAGTACAAATACAAAAAGCCAACTGTTACGCATTTATCATTTATTTAGTAAAATATATTTTAATTATAAAGAGATTTTACTACCATATATTGATTTTTTTTAAAGTGTAATGTTTGCTAATGTGTCAGTAGCTTGTTTGAACATAATCTGGTTCTCTGTGACTAGTTGCAGATTACACATTTATAAATTTTAAATAGACAACTTTGATACGTCTCTCAGCTTTGTGTATAAACAAAATGTTCAGTATGAAATGCAAAAGTTTGATAAAGGTCTTGTGTTTATTCTGAAGTACATAAATGTTTGTAGAACATTTTTAAAAAATCCTTGTAAAGTAAGTATTTGAGTCTTCTGCCATACACAGCATTTTCTTATTAAACAGATTTTTGACATTATGTTAAGCTATAACAGAATCCATGCTTCTGGGAAGTTTACATACATTAAAAGACTTTTTGACAAGATGAAATTAGTCTTCTGTATGAAATTATGGGAGAATTTACGAAATGAGCATATATGCTTAGGAGCTGATTTATCAAAATATTTTTGACTTGATTTTCCTTTTATGGGCTTCTCTCCCATTTTTATCTCATCGTGTATATATGTGTGTGTGTGTGTTTGTGTTTGCCTATAAAATTTGCATAATGTAAATATATCTTCCAACCACAGCCAAAGTGGTTGTTTGGAGATATATTGTTTGGCCCTGGGGAGGAGGTAGGCTTGTAAGGAAAAGAATACTGAGATTGACTTAACACAGCCTGTCCTCCCTCACACCTAACTACAAACTTAATTGAGCTGTTTTAATAAACCTGGAGTTATTTTCATGTTAAATACTATCCATGCGTGGATTTAAAAGTGATAATATACTAAGTAGCCTCTGGAAAGCAATTGGCTTTTATTCTAATCATGGGGATCAAATCATGATGCTTTTGCTAAAGTCATTCCATAATTTAGTTTTAAATTTTAAATTCTTTTTTAGGGTGCATTCCTAAGCTTCCTGGGATTTCTTCTAATATTGGGACATTTATTTCTTTGGTTGCATTAGTGTGTGGCTGTTTCTCAGTTCCCAAAGGACTCTATTTTAATCTATATCATAACTTGACACAATCTGTTGTTATAGATCTGCTTTCCAATAGACTTCGAGATCTTCGTGGTTGCAGACTGTGTTTTATCTTTCTTTGTCCAAGGCCAAGTGATTTAATAAGAGGCGGTGAGGTAAGAGTGTGGCTCCTGTTAAACGCAGCTTCAGAACAGAAGTGCCAGTCTGTTCCTGCTGGTTGGGGGCGTCCCTGATGGCTCCGCCGTTAAAGGATCCACCTGCAAAACAAGAGACCTGGGTACGATCCCTGGGTGGGGAAGAGCCCCTGGAGAAAGTAGTAGTTAAACACTCCACTCTTCCAGGCACTCCATTCTTGCCTGAAAAATCTCATGGACAGAGGAGCCTGTCAGGCTCAGTCCATGGGGTTGCAGAGTCGGATGACAATAAGTATGCATGCTCACTGTTGCTCTAGACTATAAAGCCTCACCATACAGGGTCCCTGGTGTTCAGTGAGTCAGAATTCTTGCCCTTCCTTCCCACGAGATGGCCCTCCTACCCAAAGAAAGCCTAACCACTTTTAAATTTTAGAGTAGATTGTCCAGTTGAGGGATTCCCTCTCTTGGTTTTAGGTTGATAATAGGCCAGTTTGGGCACATGCCCATCATACTATTCCACAAAACACTCATTTGTAGGATACCTGGGTTCGATCCCTTGGTTGGGAAGATCCTCTGAAGAAAGGAAAGGCTGTTCACGTGTTCTGGCCTGGATAATTCCATGGACAGTATAGTCCATGGGTCACAAAGGGTTGGACACCACTGAGTGGCTTTCACTTTCATATGTACTATGAAAATTGTGCATATCAAACAAAAGATAACTTGGTTCTAGTTAAGAACATAACTTTTTAAAGGGATTAATAAGAAGAAATAACAATTTATTTGAATTTCGTATGGATTTGTTAAAAAAAATAAGCAACCTCTGCAGGCAAGGAAGGTACTGTGCTATGTCTTTTTAAGAACTGAAAGATGAAGAGTACTTAGTATTGCTCTCAAGGAGACAAAATGTAGTGAGGATGCATGTATGTGTGTGTGTGTGTGTGTGTGCGCGCGTGTGTGTGTGTGCATGATCATAATGCAGATTAAGTGAATTAAGCGTTCTAACCAGCAACCTATGGGAATGATCTGTTCTAATATGAGCTTCAGGAAAAAGAGTACAGAGGATATGAACACTTGACCTGAGTTTTGAATAATGCATAGAGACCTGATAGGTATATTTATGCAAATGTTCAAGCACATAATAGCACACATGCTCAGTATGAATTCATGTGGATAAATTTATGTGGATGTGTGTGTGCACAAATGCATAGTCATGGTGAGATTAGTGTATACTCTTCTTAAATGCTTTTATTCTCATGAAATGTAACAATATAAAAGTCTTTATAAAAGCTTCTCTCCCTTAACTGATGTTGCCAGAATATTATTTTGACTTAAATCTTTAGCAACTAAAACTGTCAGCAGTCATGATTAAATTGTATATTAACCTGTAAAATTCTTATAGTGACACATGGCTATGTATTAAAGTGAAATAAATAATAGACTTTTAGAATAATCTGGTCGTGAAGGGACATGCATAATTTTGTTTTGGAAAAGTCCAGCCCTTTGGCAGCTGTCTAGTGTTCAGATGGTAATTGTATTAACCTGGATGGGTAGGAAGTTATGTGGAGGAAGACATTATAGATCATGTATTCCTACCCATGCCATCTTGAAATGATTAAGCCAAAATAATTCTGTGGTTTATCCTTCAACTAGGTCTTTTAGATGCTTCTACTTCCCTCTCCCCAAATCTCTTTACATTTTTGTTGATGCCTATATGAAGTATCTATAGTTGCATAACAAATTACCATAAAAATCAAATTACTATGCGGTGACTAATCATTTCATACATAGTTTCTTTGACTCAGGAATCTGGGCATGCCTTAGCTGGGTACTCTGTTTCAGTGTCCCTCACAAACTGTAGTCACAGTGTCAGTCAGAGCTGTAGTCTCATGCGAAGGTTCATCTGGGAAAAGATCTACTTCCAATCTTATATGGCTTTGGCCCATCCAGTTCCTTGTGATTTTTGGACTGAAGGCCTCTGTTCTTTGCTGACTATTGACTGGAGACAGCCCTCAGTTTCTTGCCATGTAGGTCTCTGCATGTGGAAGTCTGCTTTATCAGAGTCAACAAAGGAGAAGGTCTGTAGAGATAGTCTCTAAAGATGATGGGAGTTACAGTCTTATGTAATATAATCATGGTGGTGTTATCTCATCACTTCTGGTGTATCTCCTTCATTAAAAATTATATCACTGGTCTTTCCCACACTCAAGAGGAAGGGATTAATTATGTCTTATAGACATATATGACGTATAATACCAGTACCAGGTGATGGAGATCATTGGGGCCACCTTAGAGTCTGCCTGCTGCAATGCCTAATGTTTATTTTGGGTGGGAAAGATCTATTCTGTAATGATAAATAAAAGTGTAGAATTCAGAAGGGATAAATTCATCAGTAATTAATATTACTTGTCAGTGAATAGCTGCATATAATGTCAGAACTTTCCCTTTTTTTGATATCCAGAGACTATAAAGAGACTAAAAAGGCATTGGATTGATGAGTTATAAAAAAAGTGATTGCATCAAGCTAGCGCATGCCAAGGACAGATTTTTTTTCCCAGTTTGTAAATTTTGTCTTTATCTAAAACATTTATTGTTTTCTTCAACTTCATGGAAATAAATGCTCAGAAATGCTGGAGTACAAGCCTACTTATAACTTTATTGTAATTTAAAAACAATTTAAAATCATGATTTCTCTTACTATTCCTTTCCTTCTTCCTTTTTCCAGAGTACTCCTTGTTTGATGTATCAAAGTAGCTGTACATTTATAGTCAGTATTAGAAACTAAAAATAAATAAAGGAAATAGAGAAATACACAGAACATAGTTCTTACTAAATATATTGTGAATAAGAAATGATAATGATAGAAAATACTGAATTTGACAATGAAAATGGATAGATGCAGGACATAGTTATTTGTGTATATTCAAATATAGGGACAAGCCATTGAATTAATATAGATTGAATAAGGATCAGAAATTTGTATATGGTAAATTAAATTCTCTTGTGCTTTGTTTACTTCTTAATATCTTATAAATTTTAAGGGTATTCCAATAATCATTACTATTTCACTGTCAGAATTAGCAAAAGACCTCTTTCTTAATGTGCAACTGAACCTCAGGGATTTTCTCCAACTACTAATCAATGCATTTATCCTACTTTAGTTAACATGATTGTCTGTGGTTGATCATGGTTCAGTATTTTCCTGAAATGAAGGAGATATACCCCTTAAAACCAGGGAATTCAACTTCAGGTCACCACCTCTTATCCTAAAATAAACTACTAACACTCTTGTGAATTACTGAATTCTTGCAAAGGTCCTTTCTCCCCCAGAATGATTCATCTCTTATTTAAGAAGCAGATTCTTAGCCTTGGCCTTACATTTTCAGTATAGATATCCTCTTATTAATGTACTTTGAAAACTTTATTTTTTTATTTAATTAGTTCTGAAAGTTTCTATTTACCCTCCAATTAGTCACTAGTCAGGTATCTGAACACTTCAAAACTTGAATTTTAAAAAATTTCTTGACAGAAGATACTTAATCTATTGTCTGTAGTGTCCCGAACTTGCCATTTCAGTGTTGTTTGCTCTAGATTTTAAAAGCCCAGGAATTCAAGGACTTTTGCTGTTCAGTTGCCAAGTCGTGTCCAACCCTTTGTGATCCATGGACTGTAGCACACCAGGCTTCCCTGTCCTCACCATCTTCCGGAGTTTGCCCAAGTTCATATCCATTGAATTGGTGATGCCATCCAGCCGTCTCATCCTCTTTCACCTCTTTCTCCTGCTGCCCTCGGATCTTAACCAGCATCAGTGTCTTTTCCAGTGACTCGACTGTTCGCATGAGGCGGCCAAGGACTATCACTATGTAAATATCTTTGTGTAGCAGTTCGTGCAATTAGACATTCAATAAATGCTTTCTGATAACGGAAACCCAGTTAAAAGTCTTCTGGAGAAATTCAGAATTTTTAAACAACCAAACAGAGTCACAATAGTGTAAAGTTCTCCGGTATTTTAAAACAGCTTCTTTCTTCCTAGCTACTTAGCCTTTTGTCCCTTCTTATACTCTCCATTTCTTTTTAGGACATTAAAACAAACAAACACAACATTCTGTGCTTCTTTTCTCTGAAATACCTTAGATCTCTGACTGCCAGAATCTTTTTCTTCTTGACTTGGTTATGTTGGAGATATCACATCTTCCACTCTGATTTGTCCTTTCCATTCAGGAATGTGGGGAGGAAGTTGAATACTCAGTTGGCTAGAGTTACAGAGGAAGAAGATATCTTAGGAATAACACTGCTCAGCATTCATAACTGAGCCTAGATATTTAGTGGAAAAACCCTGACTAAAAATCCAAAGGTTTTAACTAAAAGTTCTGTGTTTGTTTTTTTTTTTCTTTGTGAACCAGGATATTATTATGTTTTGTGTGTTGCTTGCATGCTATTGTGACCTGGTGATATAATAGATATCAACTTGTTTGTGCATCTTTGCCCTAGTGACACATTATTGGCTCTTTAGCGATATTGCAGATAATCAGTATGTTAGCCGCTGGACAATTCTGAGTCAAAGCCCGATGGTAAACTTTATTTTGACTGGTAAATAACTTGAGGCTAAAAAATTGTATTTAAAAAAAATAATGGTAAAATTGCACTTTGGGTACTCATGTGTTTTTAGAATATTTTAAGTAAGTATCCTTTAATTTAGTGATGGATAACTACAAGTCATGTGATATTACTTTTTCTGTGAAAATTTAGAAGCCTATGTCTGTTCATTTCTTTTTTTACTACTGTTTGCTGCTAGGGAGTATAGGCTGAACTTCATAATTTAAACTTCACTGTATTTTACTTTGTTTTATTCTCTAATTGCTTTCTATATCTTTACTTTTTTATATATATAAAAAGGTTATTTTGGGCAGTGCTGGGTCTTCACTGCAGTTTTTCTCTAGTTGCACGAGAGGGGCTACTGTTTATAGCCATGTGCGTCTTCTCATTGCGGTGCCTTCTATTGTTGCAAAGCATGGGCTGTAGAGTGATGACTTCAGTAATTATGGCATATGGGCTTAATTGCTCTGCAGTCTGTGGAATCTTTCTGGACCAGGGATTGAATCCATGTTCCCTGCATTGGCAGGTGGATTCTTATTGCACTGAACCACCAGGGGAGTACTTTACTTCTCTGTCATTCACTAGAAATAAAGTTTTGAACTATCTTATTCTTCTCTTGTACCTCACAGTTATTTTACTTTTGGGTACATATTGAGCATTTAATTTAAAAAGTTAAAATTATTTTTGTCTTAAAGAATATTCTTAAGTGTGATGAAAATGTGGTAAAATGAAACCCAAACAGAAGTGTTGGGAAAAAGAAAACTTTGTTCAAACTTTTAGGACAAACTCTGTCTCTAGAACACATCAGAAAGATTTGCTATTAAAAGGCCACCCTATTAAGCATATGTTTAATATGATTCCATGTATTTTTGTAACCATGACTGTATTGTTATTTTTCCTCACCATTTTTATAGATTTTCTCTTTTTTTTAGGAAGCAGTTAGGAGAAAGAAAATTTCTAGGCAAACCATCCCTAGTATTTTATTACCACAAAATGAAACAAATTCTTAGTTAAACATTAGTAATTGCATATTCTTAATATGAAAAAGTAGCTGAGAATATTTAAATTTCTTCCATTCTGGGATTTTTATCTTAATATATTTTGTGTGTTGGTTTTTAGTGTGAAAAGTAAGTATTTTGGTAAATCACATGATACAGAAGTAAAAGTACAAAAATGTTTTTATAAATCATGTACTACAGAAAAAAAATACAAAGATATCAGGGTAGGTATTTGAGGAAATTGGGAATTTGTTATTATTTTTTTCTGGGAAAAAGTTTCAACTGCCATTGAATTTCATTATCATTTAATTTTTTAAAAGAAAATGTTGGCTTTGTTATGCTAGATCGTTATATGCTTTATTTCTACTACATTTTATCATAATGCGCTGAGTATAAATAAACTCTGGTATGCTAAACCTAATAGCAATTAAACTGGAAGTGTTGTGTTTCATCACTGTGAACTTCGCAGAAATGTTTCCATGACAACCTTCATGCTAGTTAAGACAACCGGAGGTGATCAACAGTTTATATATTTTTTTCTTTTGCAAGAATGGAATTTGTGGTGACAGTTTTGGCCTTTAATGGCACTTTTGCTCTGTGTGAAAGTATTTGTTTATCAGATCATATGTTGTTAACTGTCAGAGTGAGGTAGAGTGACTGCTTTTGATAAAAGGCTGCCTTAGAATGTCTAGCCTCTGAAGCTCTTGTACTCTAATTATCCCCATCAGTATAGAAGAATCCATTTGCATCAGTACTCTACAAATTTTACTTTATTAAGACCAAGTATTATGCTGAGTAAAATTGGGAAGATCTTGATTTTGTTTGGCCATATAAAAATTGAAATTCCTTGTAGCCTTACTTCTTAATGAATGTCCCCTCCCCTGGAAAAATTCCATACACATATACCTAAAGAAAAATATCTAAGTGTCCTCTTTAGAAAAGGTTATTGGGAAAGTTTTATGATTTTCCTTAAATCACTTGCTCTCCTAGAATATTATAACTACATCAATAGAGTCTGCTATAAAAGATGTACAAAAAGAGGAAAAATAATTTTTTATAGTTTCAAACAGAAATTGCCAAGCTGGTGGTGTAACTAAGAACTTTTTCCTGTTTACTGTTAAAATAGAGGCACATTAAAAACTTTGCCTACTTTTAAATTCTCAAAATAAGCATATATATATATATATAAGCATATATATATATATATAAGCTTGCATATATATATATATAAGCTTATATATATATATATGTTCTTATAAAGAGGACTGGAGTAGTGAAGTTTCTTCAGAACTGTGTGTATTCCACAAGGGAGAGAAGCTGTTCACTCAGGGATATGTTTGTCCGCTTTTGTAAGCTGTAACTGACCCCATGGCCACTTGTTCAACGTTGTCTAATACCTGCAGGATGGGAGTAGGTGTCGAGGCATATTAAATATTTTATATGATGTATAGTGGAAAATAAGCTCATTACTTTATAAAATAAAGCTTGATAGTTTTCTTGGATAGTATGACTATATAGATGTTAGGCTTTAGCATATATCCTCTCAGAAAAAGAAATAGTTTAATTTTTACCAGCTTTGTTAAACTATTAACAATATTAAATAATAAATTTCTAGGACTAAACATTATCCTTGCTTTCTTTAAAATTACCTGTTAACATTATTAACCTCAATGAAGTTGACATTTCTATAAAATGACATATGGTTTTATCTTATTTTAAAGAATAGAATCCTGATTTTTCAATTCTTTTATTCAGTCTTTGTCTTGACATCATCATCCATCCAGATGTATAAGCCAGAAGCTTGGAAATGATCTTGAACCCTTTTTTCATTCACTCATTCATTCACTTGTTTCTTCTTAGGCACTCTTATTACTGAGGGTAGAGTGCAAAACAATATACATAGAAATTCCTTCTCTCATGACTAGACTGTGGTCTCATGAATCATAAAAGATAAAGAATGTGAGATTGATAAGTGCCTTGGAGAAAAAGAAAACAAAAAGGGGTTTGTCTGTGTGTGAAAGAGATGGGATGGGTTTTGCTATTTTAAATGGAATAGTCAAGGAAGACTTCATTGGAAAGTTGGCATTTATGCAAAGAACTGAAAGGTGAAGGCAAGAGGTATGCTGTTATCTGAAATGTTAAGCAGAGAGTAAACACACGTAATGGTCTTGAATTTTGAGAAACGGCAAGCAAATTGGGCAACTCATGTAGAACACGCAATGAGAAAGATAGTAGGAGCTAGAATTGGGGATTGAGGGGTAGAGAACATAGGGCTTGTGAGCTACTCTAGAACATTGAGTAGATGATTAATACAGTATCATTTCCCTCTTGACAGAATTACTCTGGCTGCTGTGCTGAAAATAACCTCTAGAGAGGTAGGAATGAAGGCAGGGAAGAAGCAAAGATGAAGCTAGTTAGGAATTTATTGCAAGAATTCAAGCAAGAGATGGTAGGAGCTTGGATAAGAGTGGTAATCATAGTGTAGGTGAGGGAAGGGATCAAATTCTGGATGTATTTTGAAGATTTAGCCAACAGGATTCACTGACAGATTGAATGTGGTGTTTGAGGCAAAGGCAGGAATCAAAGTGGATTCAGAGTTTCTGCCTGAAAATTGATAGTATTTCCTTTTTTTCTGAGTTGGGGAAGACCATAGAGAGGGAAAGAGTTTTGGGGAGAAACATTAAAAATTAAACTTTGAATGGGTTTGGGAGCTCTATTAGATATCTGATTGTAGACAGTAAATAGGAAATTGGATATAGGAACATGGAATTTAGAGCAGAGATGTGAGCTCTAGAGAAACATTTATAAATTAGCACATAGATATTATTTGAGACAATGTGAGGCTAGGAAGGATCACCAAAAGAAACAGGCCAAAGATTTCTCTTGTGGAAGCTCTGGCAGAGTGAATGCCTCAGTGTGGCCAGAGCAGTCCCAGTTTATGCCTGGCCCCAGAGTAACTCAGAGAGCCCCACTCTCCCTCTACAGGGAACCTCTTTGGACAGTGAAATACATGATCACTGAACAAATATTTTTTGCCTCTACTCTTTTTATATCCACTTACTTTTCCTAGTTCGTTAATCCAAGCCTCTCACCAAATTTCTTAACTTCTTTTCTCACCTTCTCGCACCAATCTTTACTTCCAGAATAACCTAATCATTCCACATATAAATCTAATAATGTCATTCCCTGGTGGCTCAGAGGTTAAAGCGTCTGCCTGCAATGTGGGAGACCCAGGTTCAATCCCTGGGTCAGGAAAATCCCCTGGAGAAGGAAATGGTAACCCACTCCAGTATTCTTGCCTGGAGAATCCCATGGACAGAGAAGCCTGGTAGGCTACAGTCCATGGGATCACGAAGAGTCGGACACAACTGAGCGACTTCACTCACTTACTTACTTAATGTCATTCCCCTTGTTAGGCTTTTCCTATGGCTTCTAATATTTAAAAGAGTAGAACAGTGTCTATAATATGGAATTTCAGAGCTCTTTGTTATCTTATTCTTGCCTCTCTGTACAGCTCCCTTCTCTTGTCATTTCTCCCTTATCTAGCTTCTTGGAAATGAGAGATTTTTACTGCTATTTGGGAGCTGCCACTCAGCTGCTAAGCCCCAGGAGCTGCTTTCCTGTAGTAAGCAGCTGTGTGGGGCTGGGGGCCAGCACTCTTTACTACTACGCCTCCCAAATCTTCCCTGATTCATGGGAGTTGAGGGTGGGTGAACAGGCACCACCACCCAGCTGCTTCCACGTGACTGGTATAGGCTTTCTGCAGCACTGTGGAAATGAGATTACCAATATTCACCAATGTCTGATTCCAGATAGAAGTTGGGAAAGATGGACACTGTTATTTGGCTGCCAGCTCATCTGGAATTGGCTGGCAGCTTATCGTGGCTGGAAATCCACAGTTCTTACTGAGTTTTGGTAGATTTTGGTTGAATAAGTTCCCTTGTGGTTGCATATCTTTTGACTCTTGGCCAGAAATTTTTAAAAACATTTTTATTTTTAATTGGAAGATAATTGCTCTACAGTGTTGTTTGGTTTCTGCAACAGAACAATGTGAATCAGCCATAAGTATACATATATCCCCTCCCTCTTGAGTCTCCTCCCCAGCCTATAGGTCATTACAGAGCACCAGTCTGGGCTCCTTATGTTGTACAGCAATTTCCCACTAGCTATCTGTTTTATGCGTGGTAATGTACACACTTCAAGGCTACTATCTCAAGTCATTTCATCCTCACCTTACCTTGCTATGTCCACAAATTTGTTCTCTACATCTGTGTCTCCATTCTTGCCCTGCAAATAGGTTCATCAGTACCATTTTTCTAGATTTCGTATGTACATGTTCATATATGATGCTTCTCTCTTTCTGATTTACTTCACTCTATATCTCGGCTCTAGGATCATCTGGTGCATAGTGCAAGATGGTGGAGAAGGATGTGTGCTCATCTTCTCCTGAGAGAACTCCAAAATGCTCACAAAATTCTAACTTGCAAAATTCTTGCAAATTGTTGCAAATTCTAACATCCAAAAAAGGTGTCCTTTTCATTATAGGGAACTGGAATGCAAAAGTAGGAGGTCAAGAGATACCTGGAATGACAGGCAAATTTGGCCTTGGGGTACAAAATGAAGCAGGGCAAAGACTAACAGAGTTTTGCCAAGAGAATGAACTAGTCATAGCAAACACCCTCTTCAAAAACAGAAGACTCTACACATGGACATCACCGGATGGTCAATACCGAAATCAGATTGATTATATTCTTTGTAGCCAAAGATGGAGAAGCTCTATACAGTCAGCAAAAACAAGACTGGGAGCTGACTGTGGCTCAGATCATGAAATCTTTATTGCAAAAGTCAGACTTAAATTGAAGAATAGGGAAAACCACTAGACCATTCAGGTGTGATATAAATCAAATCCCTTACAATTATACAGTGGAAGTGACAAATAGATTCAAGAGATTAGATCTGATAGAGTCGCTGAAGAACTATGGATGGAGGTTTGTGACATTGTACAGGAGGCAGTGATCAAGACCATCCCCAAGAAAAAGAAATGCAAAAAGGCAAAATGGTTGTCTGAGGAGGCCTTACAAATAGCTGAGAAAAGAAGAGTAGTGAAAGGCAAAGGAGAAAAGGAAAGATATAACCAACCACCTGAGTGCAGAGTTCCAAAGAATAGCAAGGAGAGATAAGGAAGCCTTCCTCAGTGATCAGTGCAAAGAAATAGAGGAAAACAGCAGAATGGGAAAGACAAGAGATCTCTTCAAGAAAATTAGAGATACCAAGGGAACATTTCATGCAAAGATGGGCACAATAAAAGACAGAAATGGTATGGACCTAACAGAAGCAGAAGATATTAAGAAGAGGTAGAAAAAGTACACAAAAGAACTATACAAAACAGATCTTCATGACCCAGATAACCATAATGGTGTGAACATTCACACAGAGCCAGACAATCTAGAATGCAAAGTCAAGTGGGTCTTAGGAAGCATCACTATAAACAAAGCTAGTGGAGGTGATGGAATTCCAGTTGAGCTATTTCAAATCCTAAAAGATGATGCTGTGAAAGTGCTGCACTCAATATGTCAGCAAAATTGGAAAACTCAGCAATGGCCACAGGACTGGAAAAGGTCAATTTTCATTCCAGTCCCAAGGAAAGACAATGCCAAAGAATGTTCAAACTACTGCACAATTGCACTCATTTCACATACTAGCAAAATAATACCAAAATTCTCCAAGCAAGACTTCAACAGTATGTGAACCGTGAAGTTCCAGATGTTCCAGTTGGATTTAGAAGAGGCAGAAGAACCAGAGATCAAATTGCCAACATCCATTAGGTCATCAGAAAAGCAAGAGAGTTCCAGGAAAACATCTACTTCGGCTTTATTGACTACGCCAAGGCCTTTGACTGTGTAGATCACAACAAACTGTGGAAAATTCTCCAAGAGATGGGAAAATCAGACCACCTGACCTGCCTCTTGAGAAACCTGTATGCAGGTCAGGAAGCAACAGTTAGAACTGGACATGGAACAACAAACTGGTTCCAAATAGGAAAGGGAGTACGTTAAGGCTGTATATTGTCACTCTGGTTATTTAACTTATATGCAGAGTACATCATGAGAAATGCTGGGCTGGATGAAGCACAAACTGGAATCAAGATTACTGGGAAAAATATCAATAATCTCAGATGTGCAGATGACACCACCCTTATGGCAGAAAACAAAGAGAAAGTAAAGCATCTCTTGATGAAAGTGAAAGAGGAGAGTGAAAATGTTGGCTTAAAACTCAACATTCAGAAAACTAAGATCATGGCATCTGGTCCCATCACTTCATGGCAAATAGGTGGGGAAACTATGGAAATAGTGTAAGACTTTATTTTGGGGGGCTCCAAAATCACTGCAGATGGTGATTGCAGCCATGAAATTAAGACACCTTCTCCTTGGAAGGAAAGCTATGACCAACCTAGACAGCATATTAAAAAGCAGAGACTACTTTGCCAACAAAGGTCCATCTTTCCAAAGCTATGCTTTTTCCAGTAGTCATATATGGATGTGAGAGTTGAACTATAAAGAAAGCTGAGCACCAAAGAATTGATACTTTTGAACTGTGGTGTTGGAGAAGGCTCTTGAGAGTCCCTTGGACTGGTAGGAGATCCAACCAGTCTATCCTAAAGGAAATGAGTCCTGAATATTCATTGGAAGGACTGATGTTGAAGCTGAAACTCCAATACTTTGGCCACCTGATGTGAAGAACTGATTCATTGGAAAAGACCCTGGTGCTGGGAAAGCTTGAAGGCAGGAGGAGAAGGGGACGACAGAGGTTGAGATGGTTGAATGGCATCATCATCTTGATGGACCTGAGTTTGAGCAATCTCTGGGAGTTGGTGATGGACAGGGAAGCCTGACATGCTGCAGTCCATGGAGTCACAGAGTCAGACATGTCTGAACATAACAGAACGGAGGAACATCTACCTCAGTTCAACTGATGCTGATTCATCCCTCTTTATGGTTAAGTAATATTCCATTATATATATGTAGCACAATTTCTTTATCCATTCATCTGTTAATATTTTCCCAGAGACTTTTGATAATTGTTAATTTTGATCAACTAATAGATATCTCTCCTAGTGAGAGGTTTCCAGTAGTTTCTCACGTCCCCATTCTAGAAGTCTTCACTCCTATACTATTCCTTCTGAGTTCAAATAAGCTTCAAATATCAATTACTGACCGTCTTTAGAGCATATATAATATACCATATATAAAGATACACCACAGTTATCAGATCCTTTTTATAATGTTAGACTACTTTCAGCTCTTCATTTTTGTAAATAAAGCTATTAACAATTTTCTGCATAAATTTTTTCCAAGGTTTGAGTATTTCATTTGTGTGTATTTCTAGAGGCAGAGCTATAGAGCAGTGCATGGGGAACATTGCCAAATTACTCTACAGAAGAGTTATTTTTAATTATTTTAGCAGTGGATGCACATTTTATTGATTTTCACTAGAATCATTTATACTTGATAGAATGATCTCTCTCTCTCTCTCTAAGTCACTTCAGTCGTGACCGACTCTGTGTGACCCCAGAGATGGCAGCCAACCAGGCTCTTCTGTCCCTGGGATTCTCCAGGCAAGAACACTGGAGTGGGTTGCCATTTCTTTCTCCAATGCATAAGAGTTAAAAGCGAAAGTGAAGTCGCTCAGTCGTGTCCTACTCTTCCCGATCCCATGGACTGCAGCCTACCAGGCTCTTCAGTCCATGGGATTTTCCAGGCAAGAGTATTGGAGTGGGGTGCCATTGTGTTCTCCAATAGAATGATAGATGCTATCATTTTTAATCTTGCTGCTAATTTGATGACCAAGTAGAAATTTAATTTATTTTATATTAATCTTGTATTCTTGATCATCAGTGCCATTTCTTTCAGGTTAGCACTAAAGCCTGTTTTTTGGAAAAGGCACATTAAAAAAAAATAGGTAAAGATATATGAGTGGAACTAGAATAACACACCAAAGTGCTATTTTAATTGCTATTGGCTATGCAAGATGTGCTAACATTTTTTTATTTGTTATTATGAGCAGTATGGGTTTTAGAACATACCTTCATTTCCTGTTCAGCTTCTTTTACTTTCATACTCTAAAAGTCTCAAAGGGAGAAATAAACTTATTTCTGCTTAGATGAAAAATATCTAAAAGAAGTTTAAAGATGATCTAATTATATATTGCTTGTTGGTAAATATAAAGTGAGAGTAGCTTTGAAATTTAAAATATATAGAGCAATATATTCAGTTACATACATGGTTTTATGTATTAGATCAAAGAGAAATCTATGATATTTTAAATTTCTCTTTGATTTTGAAAAAGTTGATTATCTGCAAAATCTATGTTATTTCATCTACAAATGCTGGCAGTGCCTGTAGATTTAATGTGCCTTTCCCCACATAACAATTCTTTTCTACATCTCTGCTCAATTCACTAATAAGTAGAGAAAGATATGCTTCATATCTGTTAAAGAAATTTTATAGGTAATTATGACTTTTTTACAACACAACGAGAATGTCTTTCATGTATGCAATATTCCCTCTTCTTTTCCAATGTAAAACCAAACAAAATGCCCGATCAGTGACATAAACCATTCAGGAGTGCCAGAAGAAACTGAAATAGTAAGGTTTGGTTAGAATCTGATCCTGTCATACCCCCATTACTTCTGGAGGTTAGGTTTCTGCAACTGTATACCTTTAGGAAAAATTATATTGAAGTATAGTTGATAAACAATGTGGTATTTTTCCAAGTGTACCAAAAAAAGTGATTCAGTTGCATATATACATTGTTGTTTAGTTGCTAAGTCATGCCTGGCTCTTTGCTACCTCATGAACTGCAGCACACCAGGCTTCCCTGTCTTTCACTATCTCTTGGAGTTTGCTGAAACTCATGTCCATTGAGTGGGTGGTGGCATCCAACCATCTCATCCTCTGTTGCCCCCTTCTCCTCCTGCCCTCAATCTCTCCCAGCATCAAGGTATTTTCCAATGAGCTGGCTCTTCACATCAGGTGGCCAGAGTATTGGAGGTTCAGCTTCAGCATAATTCCAGTGAATATTCAGGATTGATTTCCTTTAAGATGGATTGGTTGGATCTTCTTGCTGTCCAAGGGACATTTATTCTTTTTCATTTTTCCCCCATTTAGGTTATTACAGAATATCAAGCAGAGTCCCCTGTTCTATACAGTAGGTTCTTGTTGATTATCTGTATAAATATAGTAGTGTGTAGATGTCATTCTGTGATTGTGAACCTTAATCCATGTATTACACTGCAACTTTCATGATACATCTGTCTGTCCTCCAGTCTCAGTGTTCCTCAATTAGTTTTGTTTTGTCCTCTGTGTTTTTATTCCTGAAAAACTTTGTGTTAAATATCTATGTCAACTCTAGCTTACCCTTTTGAAGAACTGCACTTAGCTATTTAAGATATGCTTGTTTGAATTAACTTGTATTTCAATTTTTACATTCATTTTATTGACAGAATTCAGAATTTCAAGATTTGATAAAGTTTGAATAGAAAGAAATATAACCTAAAATCTGATGATGTTTACACAGTAAAATTTAGTAAAATATTTTAATATAGAAGAAGTAAATGATTATAGTGATATAATAAAAGTTAGCTTTTCTTTAATAAAAAAGTTTGCAAGACTTACATTCTGTTGCTTTCCAAAACTGGGCAATAGCCTTTTGGGGATATAGTTTCCCTTTTTGAGAAAATGGTCCTCAGATTGTCTTCCAAGAGCTGTAAGGATACTTAGGTAAGTGAGCCTAAGCTAGCCAACAGGAAAAAAACCAAACAACAAAATGCAGATTTAGAAGTAATGCTAGAAGTAACAACAAAATAAAGCCTGTTATAAATGAATTATATATACATTCTAAAATTTTATTCCGTGTGTGTAGTCACTCAGTCGTGTCCTACTCTGTGACCCTGTGGACTGTAGCCCATCAGGCTCCTCTGTCCATGGGTTTCTCCAGGCAAGAATACTGGAGTGGGTTGCCATTTCCTTTTACAGGGAATCTTCCCGACCCAGGGATCAAACCTGGTCTCCCACATCACAGGCAGATGCTTTACACTCTGAGCCACCAGGGAAGCTTGGTGATAAATAATTAGAAAATTTTATTCTAATTTGGCTAATTTCTACTATTTCTACTAGAGGCTAGAGACTATTGTCTTTAGACATATTCTCCAGCACCGTAGCATGAACAACAATAAGCTCCTATTATTCCTTAGGGCTTCCGCAGGGGCTCAGCAGTCAAGAATCCAGTAAAGAATCAGCAGTAAAGAATCCAGCCTGCAGTGCAGGAGTTGCAGGAGACATGGATTTGATCCCTGGGTCGGGAAGGTCCCCTGCAGTAGGAAATGGCATCCCACTCCAGTATTCTTGCCTGGAGAATCCCATGGACAGAGGAGCCTGGCAGGCTACAGTCCACAGGGTCGGAAAGAGTTGAACAGGACTGAAGTGACTAAGCACATGTACAAACATATTTCTTAGTGAATCAGAACTTACTGTGATTCCTTGAAGACTGTATACAGCCACAGCCTTAAAAATCCAAATAACTGACTGATGTTTGCTGAAAATGTTGAGGGATATAAACCTTATTTATAAATTTTAAATTGCTAGTTTTAAAATAAAATAATACTTGAAAAACTTAATGAGTGTTATGAGTTTGCCTTTCATCAATATTTATCATGCTTTATTCTAAAACTTAATAAAATAACACCAGTTTGAATTATTTAGTAGTCTTGCACTGAAGTATTTGTTATTGATACTCAAATATCCATTTGTTAGGAATATTTTTCTATGCTAAGGAGGATAGCAGAGGGAATGATATATAAGTTTTAAGGATATGGGGACAGAGATTAAGATAGTTAAAGGCGTATATCACAAATATTGAGTTAATTCATTATTGTGAATCTGTAAGTAAATATCTGACATTTACATTTAGAGGATACGTGTTGGGCTACCTGTGACAAGTATTATGAGTAAGTAAACAAGGGCTTTCTTTGTGTAATTTTAGATGAGAGGCATCATTTCAATAAACTTCTGTTCCTGAAGTACTCACCAAGACCAGTGATTGAGAGGTGCTTTCAGTATAACTATTGGACACTTTACATTGTAGAATTTTTGAGATTTGTTCAGTTCTGTTTAAGTTATATTCTGGCTGAAAAGTTTTTTGTTTCACATGGAGAAGTTCAAGAAGTTTTAGTGAAAAAAAGTATCTTATTTATGAAGTATTTTAATGGGACAAGGTATTAATTACAAGTTTGTTTTAGAGTTTGTGGATAAGCAAGGGGAGGGGGCTAAGTGACCCATGTGGTAATAGAGTTGGA
The DNA here is from genome assembly GCF_042477335.2 of Ovis canadensis. Classification (NCBI taxonomy): domain Eukaryota; kingdom Metazoa; phylum Chordata; class Mammalia; order Artiodactyla; family Bovidae; genus Ovis; species Ovis canadensis. Next base: position 69,238,333 of record NC_091248.1, on the reverse strand, counting down.
GACATAGACTTTAGGTTTAGCTTAATACAAACTTTAGCTTAATGTAGATGCAGATGACTACAGATAGAGGTGTTTGTAGATATTTGCATATACATTGGTTAGTATACACACTTATTTCCTTGTTCTGTCAGTTGAGAGGGCCTAAAATCAATAGGCGTACTTATTATCTATACCTTGGTTTCTCACACTTTTCTCCTAAAAAAAGAACCAGGGATCCTTGAAGAAATGGGACTTGTTCTAAGATTGTGTCAGGAAATACACAAGATACAGCTGGAACTCTTATAATGCCAGAAAATAAGAAAATGTTCAAGAACAGCACAGTATATACAATTCATCTCTGTGAGTCCATACCTTACTTATATAGACAAAGGATTCAATAGATAAGTGGGAGAATAGACATTTCCAAAAGAGAAGAATTTCAGATAATTTATGTAGATGCTTCACCCTCAAGGAGGTGAAGCTTAATTCCTGACTCCTTAACTGTGGGCTGTATGTGGTGATTTTCTTCCAGAGAGTACAGTACGGAAAAGGACAAAAGAGTAGCTTCCTTAGAGAAACCGGACAAACGTTTCCTCATCCAGATCATCAAGGTCAAAAGCAGTAGTGATGCAAGTGATGTATGATGTTGATAGAAGATAAACTTGATATGATGTGATGAAAATTGCTATTTTCTACTGTGGTCTTCTTCCCCTGCCCCAAATCTGTAAGCCTAAGCTGATAATGAGAAAAACATCAGATCCCAACCAAGGGACATAGTATAAAATACAGTTTGAGAAATTATCACAGCCAAGGAAAGTGAGCCTAAGGAGACATAACGGCAAAATACAACTTAGTCTCCTGGATGGGATCCTGGAACAAGAAAAGGACATTAAGTAAAAACTGTGGAAATATGAACATGATATGGACTTTAGTTAATGTTTAAAAACCTTAATGCTAACGTTTCTGCCTCTGTGGACTCAGTGTGGCTAAATTGGGTGTGGTGGGGGATTGACGGATGGACCCTTGTGATAGGGTTAAATAATAAGAGTAGCTAACACTGTTTAGAGAGTACTTTCAGCCAGGAATTCCTTTGAAAATTTTACATGTCTTACTTAATTTTTTAAAACAACTCTTTGGTAGGTAGTGTTATTCTTTTGTTAGAGATGAAGAAATGAAAAGTTAAATGGCTTGCCCAAGCATTAGTACCCAGCTCTGGTTCCTCTTCTCTTAACTATTAGGCTTTGCTGAGATTGACTGTTTTGGGTGAAGCTACAGGAAGCAGTTCCCCTTTGTCATCAGGCTTGGCTTCTGCCCAGATACGTGGGTGATAAAGCGTAATAAAAAGACATATATCAAATGAAACTAGAAAGTTTATTCCTTTAGATTATGATTTATGATTATTTCATGCTCATTTTCCTGCTACTTTTTATCCTTTATATGTCAGATATACTGAAATTCTACAAACTGCTGGAGTCCCCAACTCACTAGTATTTCTGTAACTGAGCAAATACTCTCCGACAATAAGACCTTAGGCAAAATAATCATTATTTAGAGTTGCCATTGTGTTACAGTATTTTAAAGCATTTCTCCTTTTTTTTTTTAAAACCACGTCCTTTCTTATAATAGCATTTGGATTTCGTTGGCTTTGTAATTCTCAAATAACAGGTAAAGTAACCGAGGCCTAAGAACATTAAATCAAGTTTGTGTGACAACTTTATGTATGAGGAGCTCCAAAACATATAATCCTGCAGACTTCTATTGTGCTCTTCTGTGACATGGAAATAATATAAAGTCAGTAATTCTTAGTTTTCTGGAGCCCAACTGACAATGAGCTCAGTTTTCTTACTTTTATAAAAATTATTTTATATTTACATAATTGCAATCCAAGTAGAGGTGATGCTAATAGGCAGGGACAAATATCTTCCCAGGGGAAAAAAAAAAATCTCTTCTGTCATTTGAGGTGAACGATTTGCCCTTGACTTGAATCGTTACGTGTCTCGTAATCCAGTTTCTTGTTTTCCACACAGTGAGTAGTGAGGGCCTAGTGACGTATTTATTTTGGGTCCCAGAAAGTTGCCCAAGTGTTTTCTTTTTGGTGAACTGTATTAAAATTCTGTAATTTAGCCCACATTCAAGCAGTCCATCATTCTATACCTGCAATGCGTGACATTCTGATGAGGGATTGCAATGGGCAGGTAACTAAGCTGTCACACTTAACTTTTTCTATTCAGCTACTACTTCTGTGGTAGTGCCTCCCAATTTGATCCATGGTTGACATGCACAGAAGGTGATGGTATTTGGAGTGCACCATGGGTTAACTTGTGGCCAGTGGTGATTGGCCTGAGGACTCTGGCTGCCCCGGGCCCCTCTTGCCACCCTGAAGGAAGAATGCCTCAGGGAGCTGCCACATCTTGTCATCCCTGTAACATATTTGTGACACACCAGGTGCTTTAGCTCGCTTTTCTCTGACATGCACCGATGTGTTTTCCCCAAATTACACCACGTTGTTTAAGATTTTTTACAAAAAACTGTTTATACTGAAACCTGGATTATATAGAGGACAGATAGCATTACGATTTCTTAAACTGATTTGAATCTTGCTCTTGACAATTTCCATGGACAATTTCATTATTCTGAGTGGGGGGCATGTCTTATGTGGCCCAATAAATTATTGGGTAATTATTGGAAATAAATTCTTTCACATCTATGTTCTGAATTAAGCGAGACAAAAAGAGAGGCCCACGTTTCCCAATAAAATAATTTACCCCTTCCTTTCTGGAAAGAGGTGGAAGACCAAGAGACTGAGGGAAGACCAGGAACTTACAGGGTTATGTGAGTAAGTTCCCTACAAACTCTCAGGAAACAGCATTAGTGGGAAAGAAGATCACTGGTACCGCTAAGTGATTTGCCATCATTAGTCAGGGAGAGCTGTGAAAAGTAAAGAGTATTAGTCGCTCAGTTGTCTCTAACACTTGGTGACCCCATGGGCTGTAGTTCGCCAGGTTCCTCTGTCCATGGGATTCTCTAGGCAAGAATATTGGAGTTGGTAGCCATTCTCTTCTCTGGGGGATCTTCCTGACCCAGGGATTGAACTTGGGTCTCCTGCATTGCAGGCAGATTCTTTACCATCTGAGCCACCAGGGAAGCCCTGCTGTGAAAAGTAAAACACTTTATATACCAACAGAGAAAATAACATCTTATAAGGGACTCTTCTGGAGCCTCTATTATATCCTGAAAAAGTCCCTCAAACTGAAGTTTTTTCAGCTAATGACTTGGGAAATGTATTAGTATTTCATAAAAGTATTAAGAAAAATCATACTCTTGCATTTTTGGTTGATAATTTTAAGCTTAGGAAGCACAGATATTTCAGAAACAGTATTGTTTATAGGTAAACAGTTTTCTTACTGTTGTAAATTCCAGAGACTCACTGGACTTAACAAGTAAGTATATAAACTATGAGTTTCAGATGAGGTGGGGGTGGATTAAAATTTCAGATATCCAGGAATATTTAGAAAAATTTTGAGAAGATTCATTTCAGTTAGAAAAGTCTGGAAAAGTAAGAGTTTAACTTGTAGATGGTATTATAGAATTTATTTTAACTTAAATAATTATACCATTAAGTTATACCATTATAACTTAAATAATCTCTTCAAAAGGAATTGGTTGCCATTTGTTACAGCCTCACCTTCACTCAAGGCTCTCTGTATCTTCTGACATATGGTCAACTCTTCAGTTCAGTTCAGTTCAGTCGCTCAGTCGTGTCCGACTCTTTGCGACCCCGTGAATTGCAGCACGCCAGGCCTCCCTGTCCATCACCAACTCCCGGAGTTCACTCAGACTCACGTCCATCGAGTTAGTGATGCCATCCAGCCATCTCATCTTCTGTCGTCCCCTTCTCCTCCTGCCCCCAATCCCTCCCAGCATCAGAGTCTTTTCCAATGAGTCAACTCTTCGAATGAGGTGGCCAAAGTACTGGAGTTTCAGCTTTAGCATCATTCCTTCCAAATAAATCCCAGGGCTGATCTCCTTCAGAATGGACTGGTTGGATCTCCTTGCAGTCCAAGGGACTCTCAAGAGTCTTCTCCAGCACTGCAGTTCAAAAGCATCAGTTCTTTGGTGCTCAGCCTTCTTCACAGTCCAACTCTCACATCCATACATGACTACTGGAAAAACCATAGCCTTGACTAGATGGACCTTAGTCGGCAAAGTAATGTCTCTGCTTTTGAATATACTATCTAGGTTGGTCATAACTTTTCTTCCAAGGAGTAAGCATCTTTTAATTTTATTTCCCTCTTTTCCTTTTCCCATGTTGGTTATGAAATCATTTATTAGCTGAACTATTAGGCAAGTGTTGCTGTCAATAAAAGATAAAATTTAATGTAACTGTGAGGTATCCTTGAGGACAAAGCATTCTGAAAAAAAATAAAATATTGTTATATTTTAAAAGCCCACTTTAAATTTAGATGGAGATATTAACCTGTATACCACAATATCCCAAATGTGATTGAGGATCTTTTGCCATTTGAAAATATACTTTCAAGAAATATTTTAAAAGGCATAATTTTTCAGAGCAATATTATTAATGTGACTAGATTCTCTTGAGGTAAAGTTTTCTTTCATAGTTTGCTGTTGCTCCTAAAAATGGGGCAATTTAGTGTATTGGTCAGGACAGGTTAGGTGTGCCTTCTGCCCTCTGTACAAAACCATGTAACACTTCAAACGAACTGTGGTTGTACCTGGGCAAGAAAAATAGTAGCTATATTCAATATACAAAGGCTATCAAAATGAAATATAGCACCTTCAGTGTTTTATAGTTTGCAAAGCCCTGTTACATATCTTTGTTAATCCTCATAACAACCCTACATTATATATTTGTGTGTGTGTGTGTGTAAAGCTCAGAGGTTAAATGAGTTTACCAAGAATAAACTAACAAGTGGCTGATTTGTGACAGAGATCCAAAGCCTCAGGTATCATGTGCAGTACCGTTTCCTCTATACTTTTGCACATAAGAAGCAGATGTCATTTTTGAAACTTCTAAGTATTCAATCAGGGACAATAAGAAGTTTCACATAGCTAGGTTTTGCTGGATTTAAGGAGCCTTACAAGTGCTAAGATTATTCAGCTATGTAAACTGGCTACCACAGAAAGCAATGATGACTAGAATGGTTAGGCAGAGGCTAGATGGCCATCTGTTGAGGTTCCTGTTAGACTGGATGATCTTTAATATCCTTTCCAATTTGGAGATTCCATGACTCTGGTGACAATGATGCTGTTTTAGCCAGTTGCCAAGTAATTTGTCTGTTGTTTTTCCTGCCTGTCATGCACAGCAATGACAGGAAGCATCATTTTCTTTATATACCATGAGGAATTTACATCATAGTTTCTTATTAGCAGTTAGCATTCCCAAAGTTTCTTATCTTTATGGTGTTCAAATCTATTCTAAAATTGCTGCCAAAATTCCATTTTAAAAGGTGTACAAATAAAATTCCTTTGATGGATGACATACTTTAAAGCAAAATCCCTTATTGCTTCCCCTTTCTTTTCAGGCATCATCATTCATACCCTTCTCAGTCTACCATTGCTTGTACTGATTAACTGAGTGACTCCTTCATTCATCCACTCATTCCATAAACATTCATTGAATCTATGAGCAGAACACTCTATGTAGTTAAGAAAGTACAAGATGAGACTTAGAATTTTACTAGCTATCAGGGTGGTAAAGCAGAGGAATCAATTCATGTCAGTTCAACATGTATTTATTAGGGAACAAACAGTAGGGTTGCATAGTATCTGCTTCAGATGCACCACCAAAAATGAATAAATTGGTTTCTGAATCCAGATAAATTGCCTAAGGCTAGGAGAAGGCAATGGAGAAGGCAATGGCACCCCACTCCAGTACTCTTGCCTGTAAAATCCCATGGACTGAGGAGTCTGGTGGGCTGCAGTCCATGGGGTCGCTAAGAGTCGGACACGACTGAGCAACTTCCCTTTCACTTTTCACTTTCATGCACTGGAGAAGGAACTGAAGTGACTTAGCAGCAGCAGCAGCAGGAGGTACAAGGCTTACTTTATCTTACTCTTTGGATATAAAGCAGATGAAACTCACCACTCTACAGAAACTATCTAGTGTCAGATATAAACACATACAAAGCCAGCAACACATACATATATAAAGAACGATGCTTTGCTGCTGTAAAGCACTTTATTCTTAACTCAAGAAAACTCAAGTACTCTGTCAAATGTCTTGAAAGTTTTCATAGATTTTTGCTGAACTCTTCTATCAATGGCCAGCTTATCTTTGCAACTGATGAAGTTTGCTTACTTTAAGGGGAAAGATATGAGTGAAATAACAAACTTAACTAATTCATCATTTGTGTAAGTAACTACTTTGTTGAACCTGATTATAGCTTTTAAATATCGGGAGACTATTTCCTCAGTATTTTTGTGCTATTCACACAAAAGATCTGGGCCTGTCATTTAGACCTTCACCTGGGCCTAAGCATAGGAAAACTCACAGCATGGCAAGTGGCTTTCATCAGCATGAGCACTTAGAGTGAAAAAATGGAAATCAGAGTATTTTGAAACTTAATCATAGAAATGAGATGCCATCATTTTGCATATTCCCTCTCCAATATTTGTGCCTGGGAAATCCCATGGACAGGTGGGAGGAACCTGGTGGGCTATAGTCCATGGGGTTGCAAAAGAGTCAAGACAACTTAGCGAGTAAACAACAACAACAAGCTCCTTAGAAGCAAGGCACTGGATCCCACCCAGACTCCAGGGGAGGGGATTTTATGGGACCCAGGAAGCAGAGGTTGGGGTCATCAGGAATCTTCCAGGCTGCTACCACAGTATAAATCCTACTAGACTGCTTTTGTTGTGTTATCTACAACATACAACCAAACCAAAAAAATCTGAGTCATTTTTAGTTTTCCCTCTTTTAATCAATCACAAAGTGAAACAGACACTTAATATAAATGTCCATCAAATATGTCCTCTTTGCTTCATCATCTTTGCTACAGTCCACTTTCAGATTTTCATTTCTTCTTGATTGGATTACTACTTTTTATTCATTCTTATGCCTATTCAGTTCAGTTCAGTTCAGTCGCTCAGTCGTGTCCGACTCTTTGCGACCGCATGAACCACAGCATGCCAGGCCTCCCTGTCCATCACCATCTCCCGGAGTTCACTCAAACTCATGTCCATCGAGTCAGTGATGCCATACAGCCATCTCATCCTCTGTCGTCCCCTTCTCCTGCCCCCAATCCCTCCCAGCATCAGAGTCTTTTCCAATGAATCAATTCTTCCCATGAGGTGGCCAAAATATTGGAGTTTCAGCCTCAGAATCAGTCCTTCCGATAAACACCTACGACTGATCTCCTTTAGAATGAATTGGTTGGATCTCCTTGCAGTCCAGGGGACTTGCAAGAGTCTTCTCCAGCACCGCAGTTCAAAAGCATCAGTTCTTTGGCACTCAGCTTTCTTCACAGTCCAACTCTCACATCTATACGTGACCACTGGAAAAACCATAGCCTTGACTAGACGGACCTTTGTTGGCAAAGTAATGTCTCTTCTTTTCAATATGTTATCTAGGTTGGTCATAACTTTCCTTCCAAAGAGTAAGTGTCTTTTAATTTCATGGCTGCAATCACCATCTGCAGTGATTTTGGAGCCCATAAAAATAAAGTCTGACACTGTTTTCACTGTTTCCCCATCTATTTCCCATGAAGTGATGGGACCGGATGCCATGATCTTCGTTTTCTGAATGTTGAGCTTTAAGCTAACTTTTTCACTTTCATGAAGAGGCATTTTAGTTCCTCTTCACTTTCTGCCATAAGGGTGGTGTCATCTGCATATCTGAGGTGATTGAGATTTCTCCCAGAAATCTTGATTCCAGCTTGTGTTTCTTCCAGCCCAGCGTTTCTCATGATGTACTCTGCACAGAAGTTAAATAAGCAGGGTGACAATATACAGCCTTGACGTACTCCTTTTCCTATTTGGAACCAGTCTGTTGTTCCATGTCCAGTTCTAACTGTTGCTTCCTGACCTGCATATAAGTTTCTTAAGAGGCAGGTCAGGTGGTCTGGTATTCCCATCTCTTTCAGAATTTTCCACAGTTTATTGTGATCCACACAGTCAAAGGCTTTGGCATAGTCAATAAAGCAGAAATAGATGTTTTCCTGGAACTCTCTTGCTTTTTTCATGACCAGCAGATGTTGGCAGTTTGATCTCTGATTCCTCTGCCTTTTCTAAAACCAGCTTGAACATCTGGAAGTTCATGGTTCACATATTGCTGAAGCCTGGCTTGGAGAATATTGAGCATTACTTTACTAGCATGTGAGATGAGTGCAATTGTGCAGTAGTTTAAGCATTTTTTGGCATTGCCTTTCTTTGGAATTGGAATGAAAACTGACCTTTTCCAGTCCTGTGGCCACTGCTGAGTTTTCCAAATTTGCTGGCATATTGAATGCAGCACTTTCACAGCATCATCTTTCAGGATTTGAAATAGCTCAACTGGAATTCCATCACCTCCACTAGCTTTGTTCGTAGTGATGCTTTCTAAGGCCCACTTGACTTCACATTCCAAGATGTCTGGCTGTAGGTGAGTGATCACACCATTGTGATTATCTGGGTCATGAAGATCTTTTTGTACAGTTCTTCTGTGTATTTTTGCAACCTCTTCTTAATATCTTCTGCTTCTGTTAGGTCCATGCCATTTCTGTCCTTTATCGAGCCCATCTTTGCATGAAATGTTCCCGTGGTATCTCTAATTTTCTTGAAGAGATCTCTAGTCTTTCCCATTCTGTTGTTTTCCTCTATTTCTTTGCATTAATCACTGAGGAAGGCTTTCTTATCTCTCCTTGCTATTCTTTGGTACTCTGTATTCAGATACTTATATCTTTCCTTTTCTCCTTTGCTTTTCACTTCTCTTCTTTTCCCTGGTGGCTCAGACAGTAAAGCATCTGTCTACAATGTGGGAGACCTGGGTTAAATCCCTGGGCAGGGAAGTTCCCTGGAGAAGGAAATGGCAATCCATTCCAGTACTCTTGCCTAGAAAATCCCATGGATGGAGGAGTCTGGTGTCCATGGGGTCGCAGAGTCGGACATGACTGAGCGACTTCACTTTCTTTTCTTTCTTTCTTTTTCTTCTTTTCACAAGTATTTGTAAGGCCTCCTCAGACAGCCATTTTGCTTTTTTGCATTTTTTTTCCATGGGGATGGTCTTGATCCCTGTCTCCTATACAATGTCATGAACCTCAGTCCATAGTTCATTAGGCACTCTATCTATCAGATCTAGTCCCTTAATTCTGTTTCTCACTTCCACTGTGTAATCATAAGGGATTTGATTTAGGTCATACCTGAATGGTCTAGTGGTTTTCCCTACTCTGTTCAATTTAAGTCTGAATTTGGCAATAAGGAGTTCATGATCTGAGCCGCAGTCAGCTCCCAGTCTTGTTTTTGCTGACTGTTTAGAGCTTCTCCATCTTTGGCTGCAAAGAATATAATCCATCTGATTTTGGTATTGACCTTCTGGTGATGTCCATGTGTAGAGTCTTTTCTTATGTGGTTGGAAGAGGGTGTTTGCTATAACCAGTGCATTCTCTTGGCAAAACTCTATTAGCCTTTGCCCTGCTTCATTCCGTATTCCAAGGCCAAATTTGCCTGGTACCCCAGGTGTTTCTTGACTTCCTACTTTTGCATTCCAGTCCCCTATAATGAAAAGGACATCTTTTTTAGGTGTTTGTTCTAAAAGGTCTTGTAGGTCTTCATAGAACTGTTCAAATTCAGCTTACTCAGGTTACTGGTTGGGGCATAGACTTGGATTACTGTGATACTGAATGGTTTGCCTTGGAAACGAACAGAGATCATTCTGTCGTTTTTGAGATTGCATCCAAGTGCTGCATTTCAGACTCTTTTGTTGACCATGAGGGCTGCTCCACTTCTTCTAAGTGATTCCTGCACACAGTAGTAGATGTAACGGTCATCTGAGTTAAAGTCACCCATTCCAGTCCATTTTGGTTTGCTGATTCCTAGAATGTCGACGTTTACTCTTGCCATCTCCTGTTTGACCACTTCCAATTTGCCTTGATTCATGGACGTAACATTCCAGGTTTCTATGCAATATTGCTCTTTACAGCATCGGACCTTGCTTCTATCACCAGTCGCATCCACAACTGGGTATTGTTTTTGCTTTGGCTCCATCCCTTCATTCTTTCTGGAGTTTTTTTCTCCACTCACCTCCAGTAGCATATTGGGCACCTACCGACCTGGGAAGTTCATCTTTCAGTGTCCCATCATTTTGCCTTTTCATACTGTTCATGGGGTTCTCAAGGCAAAAATACTGAAGTGATTTGCCATTCCCTTCTCCAGTGAACCACATTCTGTCAGACCTCTCCACCATGACCCATCTGTCTTGGGTGGCACCACATGGCATGGCTTAGTTTCATTGAGTTAGACAAGGCTGTGGTCCGTGTGATCAGATTGACTAGTTTTCTGTGATTATGATTTCAGTGTGTCTGCCCTCTGATGCCCTCTTGCAACACCTAGTGTATTACTTGGGTTTCTCTTACCTGGACGTGGGGTATCTCTTCATGGCTGCTCCAGCAAAGTCAGCCGCTGCTCCTTATCTTGGATGAGGGGTATCTCCTCACAGCTGCCCCTCCTGGCCTTGAACATGGAGTAGCTCCTCTCTGCCCTCCTTCACCTGTGCAGCCACCGCTCCTTGGACATGGGGTTGCTCTTCTAGGCCGCAGCCCCTGACCTCGGACGTGGAGTAGCTCCTCTCGGCCATGCTTCTGTGCGGTCCGTCGCAAATGCCTGTCTAATTAATATTTGACAGCAGCTGTTCCTAGTTCAATCTCCTATCCAAGCCTTTTATACAGCTTGTGGGGCAACATCACTGGATTCCTAGTGCTGAACACAGCATCTAGACATGGTGCACATGCAAATATTTTTGCCTGAATGATTAGGTGTTACAGGCAGAATGGGAGTCAATAATTAAAAACTCCTTAAATATTTCTGTGCCACTGGATCCTCCGTATTTTATCCCATTGGGGAAAGTGTTGAGTCCACTTCTTTCCTGATCATACATAGTTTCCTCTTGTTCCCCCCAACCACCCGAGTCCTAATCTTTTACCTGTGACTTTTCTGAAAAGTGATCTTGACTTCTTGAAACACCTCCATCATCTGACATATTATCATAAGTAAAAAAATTGCTAGGTGTATACGTGTGTGGGTTTTAGCATAAACTTTTTAATACAAACTAATGAAACAAAAAGCTATTATATAGTTCGGTGTGAAAACCAACTAAAATGTCCTTCTCAAATGTGCCACATACTTTCTTTACAAAAAAGTGCTCTCTAGCACACATCTACTGTTTACTAAGATTAAAATAACATCAACAAGAGTAGCTGTTTAACTCCCACCAACAATTTACGGTATGTATAGTGCTACTTTGTTGTTTTCCCCTGTTGTATAATGCTACTTATTGAATAGATATGTTATCTTTATTTACAAGTGGTACATTTTAAGAAGTTTTGTTAATATCTGCTTGAGATAGGTATATCTTCTTTATATGAGATCTACTTCAACAAAAAGAACATTTAAAACTTCTTAAAATTGCAGTGGTTTATGTCACTGATGGTCACTTTTCACTGTTGAAGTTTTCCTAGATGTCCGTTTTCTCCCCTTGACTCAACTACTGTGTTTCTAGCTGGGCTTTTATTGTACAAGCAGAATGTTTTTGATCAGATTCTATTTATAGGACAGTTGTAATTCTGTCAAGTACATTGCACACATTTAAAGTATTGTCTAAATATTTATTCACATGATGGATTACTGTGGCTCACAAAAGGTAGTTATGACTTATTGAGTAAATAATTTTAGTTTTGAAAAATTTGGAGAGGCTTTTTTGAAGGGGCCATGATGATGTCTCGTGTCAGTTATGAGAAACAGCCACTGGGTGCCCTTGTGTTTTTCTCTAAATGGTATTTTAATTCTTACGTGTTTAAGCAACAAGAGAAAAAATTTAAACAAGTTGCCTGCAGGTGTAGTCTTTCTTCCTTCCCATGATGCCATCTCTCCATTATGAGAAAAAAAAAAAAAAAAGAAAGAAAATCACCAACAAACAGAAGAATACTGCAGCAAAGTTTTAAGGTTCCTGGATCTTAAAACAAAATTTCAAAGATATAAAATAGAAATTGCAAAAACATTTAAAATAAGTGAATGTATTTCAGTCAAATTTGAAAGGTTTATTTTATAATGAATTGTGGTTTGATTTAAATTAGTTTTTTCTGAAACTTCTGCTTTAAAAGTAATTTATTTCTAAGTCAGCTTGAAAATTGTACACTTCATGCTGCTTCAGTTCCTTCAAAAAAGAGACAAGATTTTGGCTTTTAATAAGTAATTTAAACTCATATATGTGTGTGTGTATGATTGTCTTTTTTCAGTCATGTGGCACCAGGTCATTTTATTTGTAAATTAGAAGTTGTTTGAACTTTACAAACCTTTTGCATTTATTTGAGATTAATTCATTTTTTTCTAAAGAAAGTGAGGAAAATTGTTGTTGTGTGTGTGGTTTTTTTTTATGTGATATTAAGTTTATCTAGACATTGTAGGTTTGTGATTTTAACATCTTTTGACAAGCAAATTAAACCGTAGAAAGAGCATCCAACTTGGAGCTTGGGGCATATGGTACTACCGTCTGCAAATATAACTCAGAAACAAGTCATTCTGTTCAGTAAGGGGTCATGTTCAGATTCAGGTTCTTTACCTTAACGTGCAAGGGAAAAAGTAGCCTCTTACAGAAAATTGTAATCTCAGAATCTCAGAAAAATGTATATCCTGAAATTGAAGTGCAGAATAAGAGAGGTTAAGATACTTGTGCCTACAATTTCATAATTTTTAAGATCTAAAATTACACCTTGAATGTAAAAATAATTAAAAATAATTAGGGTAGCAGAAATCCAAGAGAGCAGTTATTTAGGTCATTATTATAGCCACTAAAATTATTAATCCTGTGAAAATTTTGCTTTGTAAAATAATAATATGATAAAAATTCAGTACCTAGTTTCTCACAGTATGTCATCGTGGTGAAAGGAACTGTTCTGAAATGATCAATTGAACACATTACTTTTGCATGTCGACATTCCTATTTTAGTTATCTAGGACTGATAGATAAAATAGCCCAATATATACACATCTTGGGATTTCAGTGCATGGACAAAGACGAGGGAAGGTCTATCGATCAGTTTTTATTCATATTGTCATTTTGAGCACATGCATCTACAGATGGTGGAGTTTTGACTGCGCATCAGAGCACCAATACCTTTGAGACTGCTCTTACGGGTAAACC